>NC_139050.1:11453755-16776710 GCF_965140915.1 Aythya marila
GGTGGCTGCAGGGACATTGCCCCCACGTTCCTGGTGGAGAACAGCAGCCCAGGCGTGGGTTATCAGATATAAGGCCTGGCTGGCTGGGTGCATCCTGCACGGCTACAGGGGGAAAGGGGGCAGAGAAAGGCTTCAGTCCCTTACTGGGACGAGGTAATGTGATGCCTAAGCCCATGCCATGTGGTTTCAACGTAGGCTGGACCCGAGGCAGAACCTTTTGCCCTTTGAGGTCCTCAGAGGGTTGTTTGGAGGCCACATTTCCTACCTCACTTTGAGGCAGGACAGGGGCATGGTGAATGTGTAGGTCACCTATGGGCCTGGCACCGTCAGAGGCTGTTTTATGGCAGGGAGTGCCACGCAGGCTGCCTGCTTGCCTCACTGGGAAAGGCCATCAACATTTCATTGGGAGCGGGGTGTATTTCAGGATGCATGTCACTAAAACCCAGGCAAGGGTGGCTCTGCATGAGAAAATACCACAAGTACAAGACTAACACTGCACTGGTCATCTTCGAGCCATTGGGACATAACAGTGCTTTGCTCTCAGCAACCTGAACCGTGAGGGTGTTATTGCTGCTGTCAACAGGTTATTTATTTTAAGGGAATAAACGAGGTTTGTTGTTGAAACAGGCTGATTTTGTATTATCTGAATTTCTCAAAAAGAGCCTGTGGAAGTTCCTGCTCATTTAGTGTGCTAGTTTGGTGGATGCTTTTGCGATGATTTTTCTAACTCAGTTTGGGAATCCTCAGCCAAAAGACAACGCTCAGTTTTGTGGGTGGTCACTTCAGACCCGCAAGTTGCCTGCCTACCCGTGGGTCCCTAAGTGAGGTCCTTTTGGAAATTCCTGGAGTCTGAGATATCGACTGTGTCTGAACTGCATACAAACACTGGGTGTAGAGGGGTTGTTTTGGGTTTAGAGGCTGAGGACATTGTCTGTGGGAAAGCTGTGGCATGGAGGGCTCTCTTTGCAGTCACCAGGCTGGTCCACATCCACCAAACTGAACTCTTGCATGTAGTTTTCAACTCAATTTTCACCTTTTCTTGTGCCTCGTACTGCTAAGTACACAGGTTTTATGTCTCAGGGGAAAGGTGGGAATCCTGGGTTGTGGTGTGGCACCATACTGTGACAGAAATAATGACTTATGAAATTTGGCACAGAAGAGGAAAAGGTTGGGAACGGCTGTACAGGAGATTCAAGGTTTCATAGGATCATGTAATCACCTAGGTTGAAAGACCTACAAGATAATGTCATTGTTTGTCATTTAACATTTTTATTTGACACTACGTCCCCTTCAAAGCAGCTTGGTGATCTCCACCGGCAACTGCCTGAAAGAAGTTGCAGCGAGGAGGTGTCAGTCTCATTTCTCAGGTGGCAAGGGATGGGACACAGGGAAATGGCCTAAAGTTGGGCCAGGGGAGTTTTAGAATGGACGTGAGGAAGAATTTCTTCCCCAAAAAGTGGCTGGGCATTGGAACGGGCTGGTCAAACACTGGACAGGCCTCCTAGCGAGGTGGCTGATGTCCCAAGCCTGTCAGTGTCTGGCGCTGGGGTTCAGTGATCTCCGCAGGACCCTTCCAACCGAGCTGCTCTAAAATCACAGAATCACAGAATCATTAAGTCTGGAAGAGCCCTCCAAGAGCACCTGGCCCAACCACCCCCCTACCACCACTGTCACCACTGAACCATGTCCCCAAGCACCACGTCCAACCTCTCCTTGAGCACCCCCAGGGACGGGGACTCCACCACCTCCCTGGGCAACCCGTCCCAGTGCCTGACTGCTCTTTCTGAGCAGAAATGTCTCCTCATTTCAACCTGAACTTCCCCTGGCACAGCTTGAGGCCATTCCCTGGTCCTATCACTGGATATCTGCGAGAAGAGGCCGACCCCCAGCTCCTTGAGGGGGCACCTCAAGCCGGGGGGGGGGTGGGCGGGCGGGAGAAGAAGAGAGCGGCTGACTAAAACGCTGCACCTCAGCGGCAAAGTTGAAAAACTACCTCAAAAAAAAAAAAAAAAAGTGAAAAAATAATAATTAAAAAAAAAAAAAAAGTGCTGAGGAGGAAACTTTCGAGGAGGGCGCCGCCGAGCGGGCACCTCGGCGGGGCGGGGCGGGGCCGGGTGGGGTGAGAGGAGGAGGAGGAGGAGGAGGAGGAGAAGAAGAAGGAGGAGGAGGAGGAGGAGGAGGAGGAAAGAAGGGAGGAAGAGGAGGAGGAGAGGAGAGGAGGAGAGGAGGAGGCCGCGCGTGCGCGGGGAGGCGGCGGGCGGGCGGGCGCAGCCATGAGCGGCGGGGCGGGGGCTGGCGGCCGCGGCGTGTGAGGAGGGGTCGGCGGGGCGGGGGGGCCCCGTCCTCCTCCTTCCTCCTCCTCCTCCTCCTCCTCCTCCTGCTCCCTCCCCGCGGAGATGGTGCCGGGGCGCCGGGGCCCGGAGCACGGCGGCGGCGGGGGGCGGCGGGGCCGGCCCCTCTCGGCGGCGGCGGGGCCGTGCCGGTGGTGGTGGCGGTGGCGGCGGTGGGGCCCTCGCCGCCATCTCCTCCGCCTCCTGCCGCTGCTCCTGCTCCTGCTGCCCGCCGGCGCCGCCGGGCAGCTCGGCCCCGGTTTGGGCTCCGGGCCCCCGGCCTGGCCCCCCGCCGGCCCCGGGCCCAGCCTGAGCCTGTACCTGAGCGAGGAGGAGGTGCGGCGGCTGATCGGTGAGTGCGGCCCGGGCCGGGGCGGCGGGGGGCTGCGGGGCCTGGAGGGGACCTGGAGGGGAAAGGACGAGGGATCGGGGGGCTGTGGGGCTGGGCAGGGGGCTGTGGGGCTGGGGGTGTCGGATTTGGGGGGCTGGGGGAGGATGGAAGGGGCTGGGGGAATGTGGGGGTCAGGAGGGGATGGTGGCGGTGGGGCTGGTCGGGTGTGGGGAGCCACGGGAGAGCTGGGGGGCATGGGCAGGACCCCAGGATTGAGGCTGTGTGGGGATCGGGGGGCTAAAGGGGAGGGGAGGTGCCTGGGCTCTCGTGCTGTGGTGGCGGGGGGCTGCCTAGGCTGGAGCGAGTGGGGGTGATGTGCCCTGGGAGCGGGGTGACCCCGCCGGAGATGAGCCGAGGCCCGGGATTTAATTAGCGCGGTGAGTGACATCGGGAGGGCAGAGAGGAGACCTGGCGATAATTGGGTGCGTGTGTGAAAGGAATCTTAATTTCCAGGCAGGCTGACAATTGCTGCGTGAGGACTTGGAGGCAGTTTGTGAAGTCCCCCATCTGGCCCGCTGCAGAAGGCTTTTCGTAGTAGCTTTGTGCTTGGAGAGTCTCTGATTTAAACAAAGATTTGTTTTCTGTGGGCTTTGGCTTGCTTAGGGTTGATGGATGGAGTCTCAGAACAAGTATGTTGGTATCCCCAGAGGTTTGTTTTTCAGTAGGTGTCCTATGGCTCTGTAAGCTAAAAAACAAAATCTTCCAGCGGCTTATGACTTCCTTTGCATCAAATGGACAAAATAAAAATATCCCCAGTGAATTTGGGCTCTGTAAGCACGTAGCTGACTGCAGTCAGGGGACCCAGGGGGTGAATAACGCTGTAAACATTTTTTTCCCTTATGGCTTGCTCTGGCGATTAGCATTCTGCTGTCATCATTTTTACATCGCATGTGCTTGCTGCCAGATGCTCTGTTGCAGATAGAGGATAAAACAGTCAGGCTTGCTGTTTAGCTGAGTCTCTAAACAAGTAATTAATCTTGGAAATACTGAATGGTAAGGTTTGAGCTATCCAAAGTCTAGTGCCTGAAATGTGTCGTAGATGGACTTGCTCAGGCTTCAATTGGTCCACTACTGCAATTATTCATCATTAAGCATAACATGAGGAAGGAAGATATTTTTTTAAAGTTAAATTGCACCCCATAGTTTCCCTTATGGGCGTGCTAACATGGTTAATGTCACTTAGTGTTCAAGTTGTCTGTAGCTGTTTTACATCACTTAAAATATCTGCAATGAAATGATCTGTTCCGCAACCCCAAAGGCTTTGATAAACTGGAGTCTGCCATGGAAATAACAGGTTTCTAGTGCTCTGGAAGAAATATCAGTTTATAGATCCTGATGAACAGATTGCGTTTTTGGGGTATTCTGTCCTACGTACTAGCTGTCGCAGATAAGGTGTTGGGCATCTGGGCACAAATCTCGGGTACCTGCAGGTATTCCTCACGCAGAAGAAAGCCCAAAGGGACACAGATGCTTTGGTTCCAGTTCTTCACACTTCTGAAGACAAAACAATCTGCTCCTTTAAAATGTTCAGGTCTGTAGTATCTGTAGTGTGTTTACATCAAATTTATTGATAAAAATGCTCCCATCGGCGTGTGTGAGCTGCCCAAGTGAGCAGAGGTTTTCCAGATCCTGCAGCTTCTTTGAGGAAGCCAGTGGTTCAGTGGACACTGGGACAAGTCACAGTAGATAGGAAAATGACATTGCTTGTGCAAGTAAACTGTGAGGTTCACTGAAACTGAAACTATAAACATAAAAGCTAGTTTCTTGTATCTTTTGTTTCTAAACAAACTCAGTCCCTTGCTACTGTCTTGCTGTGGTTGAAGGGAAAACTCTGAGGCTCTCTGAAGTGCTAATAAACCCAAGTGTTAGACAGTTGCTACAGCCTGTGGTGTGTTTCCATGTTTCCCAATGTCGCTCCCGTGCTTGTTTAGATCACAAACTTGATTGGGAGCAAATGTAAGCACGCAAACATGTTGATTTGACCATAGGCTGTGATAGAGTGCATCCTCCCTGCAAAGCTGGAGCATCCTCAGCAGCTGGGGTAAGGTCTGCTGGTCCCACTGCTTGCCAGGTTGTACTGGCTTGGGGGAGCACTGCTCAGAAAGAGGAGTTCCGTGCCGTACTGAAACGCTCTTTGTGTTTTTAATTGAGATTGTGGCTCTTCTACGCAGAAGGTGAAGAAATATTGACTTAAGATTATTCGTGGCTGCTCTTTCTGTGAAGCAGAGGCAGCGCAAATGGTATGGTTTACAGTGAGAACTGCCTGCTGCTTCCCTGGGCGTTTATGCCAGATTTCCACCGTTACTCCGTGTGATTCTGACCATGTGTCTGCCTCAAGATGAATCGTTTTGAAATCATCAGAACTTTACGTTTACAGACGAAAACTGGTGAAAACTGGCTCGTCTTGTTGTGTGAGATCGATTCGTATTTTGAAAAAGCTGCAGCATTCCCATGATCTGAAAGCAGGACTTGCTATATGGCAGGCAGATGCTCCCTCTGTCAGAAATATCTCTTTGCCGTTCCCGTGGAATTTGTTCTCAGACGTCCAAACTGTGAGCCTATGGGAAAGAAAAGCTGTGGTTTTCACATGTGCCGGGTGGCGATCCTGCCAGGCAGGGCTTGGCAGCGGGTGGGATGGAGGTAGGAAGAGATGGCAGAGGGTCAGGGCACAGCCTGAGCGGTGGCAGCAGCAGCCAGAGGTGCGAAACTGGGGTGATGTGGGGTGATGCTTGCAGGGGAAAGCTGCCCACAGCACCACAACTCCTCTTAGGGACGTCTGCGAGCGCTGCCGGCGTGGTGCCCCGGAGCTTTTTGCAGTTGGTTTGTGTGGACGATGGCAGTTATCTCTTTTTCCAGTTAGTGTGAATCCGTGCATAAAACTAAATGTACTGTTAGTCTGGTGAAGCAGCTTCCTCCACGTGCACGATGGCGCTGTGTGGTTGTAGCACTTCGTTCTAGTGACTGGGCCATGGTGCTAAACACGCAGGGATGATGATGATAAATCAGTGCTGTATTTCAGGAGGTGCTCTGTGCTTTTAGTTAGTGACTTCCATTCAAATCCTCCCATGAAATCAGAATGTGGTATTCGTCTGCTGCAGTGCTTCATCACTTCTTCTTTACAGGGTTTGTGATAAAGGCACACGTATCCCTGCTTTGCAGATAACAAACCAAGATTTAGAAAGTAACGTCAAAAATAGCCATTAATATAGGTAGCCAGTTATATATATATATATATATATAGTTAGCTAGTTATTAAGGAATTGATCGGATCTTTTAAAAGTTCATAGCGTTATTTAGCATTTAATGCATTCAGGGTGCATCTCTCTCAGACTTGAGTTTCAGCTGTGAGTTCCTGGCTGTTCTTCCTGTCCCTGCAGTATTTTTTATTCATGGGCCGCAAACCTGTCAGCTGTGACACTGGTCTTGTGGATAGTCTTCCCGATAACACCGCTCTGGTTCTGGTTAGAGACGGGTCCAGCCTGAATATTAACAAGACTGAAGTCCTGTGGGGAAAAAAATACCGTGTGGTCCTGTAATTAAAGCTATTGTAACGCATTTATATGAGGGGCTGTACTAAAGGGAGGGGGCTGATGTGATTGCAGGAGAATCTCTAAGTCAGAAGTCCTACAGCGTTTGCAGGGAGTTTGCAAAGTTACTCGCTTTGTCCTAGTTTCTTCTGGTTATTCATACTGAGTGTGGTGTGCTGTTGGTTTTGTTTGCTGTTGCTTAATTACAGAGTTAAATTAACACGCGACTTCTCTTACGTGTTCTAGAAATTCATTTGAAACCAGCATGCAGCTGCCTGAAAGGGGCTGTCTAGTTAAGTGAGGTGCAAAACTGATGCAAAATCTGTCACAGTGCCCCTTGCCCTGACCCTGGGCACCACCACAAGGAGCCCGGCTCCGTCCCGCCCGCACCTCCCCGCATGCACCCATGGGCACGGGTGGGCTCCCCCGGCCCTCCCCTGCTCCAGCCCCAGCTCCCGCAGCCTCTCCTCGCAGCAGAGGGGCTCCAGGCCCTCCAGCAGCTCGGTGGCCTTTTGCTGAACTGTCTCAGGTGGCTCCATTTAACGGCGTGGAGCGGGTTTCTTAACGTTGCTCTTTGGGCAGCGAGCAAAAGGAACTCATCTGCAGCGCTTTGTGGTGTTTGCAGTGACCAGAGATCCTCTTGGAGAACTAACCCGGTGAGACACAGCCCTGTTGTGAAAGGGACCTGAAAATCGGTGTGCTGGGATGTTAAAGTTATTGGGAAGTCCAAGTGCCCGTTTCCCGTGATTCTTGAAATGGTTCAGAGCCTTGGTCAAAGCCTGCTCACACCTTGTACACGATACCCAGGACAGAAACCACCCACCAACGTGCCGCTGTCACCGCAGCCCAACGGATGAGCTGTCTGCTGAAGAGCGGGTGGCTGAGTACCCTGAGGTCCTGAAGCACGTGTCCGTGTGGTATGTGACCTGTAGCTCAGAATCTGGTTCTTTTGGGCAAACGTTGCTAAATCTTCATTTTCTACCTTTCAAGTGCTTGCCACTGAAGAATTGTAGATTTTTGCATGGTGTATGCAAAATGAGAAGGATTTTTTTTTCACTTGAAATGAACTCAAAAGCTCACTGCAAGTGCACACCGCTAGCAGGAAAGCAAGCTTCTGCCCCGACGGACGCCGTGCACAAAACACTGAGCTGCTGCTGCTGGCCTCAAAGTGTGCTCGTGTGTGCTGCTGGAATGGATGCACCAGGTTAGGGTAACTATTTTATCACCTGTCCCTGGAAAGCCCTTTAGGTGATAGGTGCTTACAGGACGGTTTTTCAGTACTGTAGGTGGATGTCTCTCGAGCCCCCAGAAGGACGAGGGGTGGTGGGGCTGCGCGAGGCCGCGTGCAGCAACATCTGGCGTGTGGCGAGCTGCAGCAGGTTGGGACAAGTCGCTTGCATCACGGAGTTGAGCAATCTGTTTTCGGTTTGGAGCCCTCCAGTCTGCTTGGATGCTTGTCCGTCTGATTTACCGAGTATCACAGTTCATGTCAATATTGTTCTGAGGCTTATGAGAACAAGCTGCATTTGGAGTTCCTCTGCCTTTCTCCGTGCTGTTACCTCGCTGTTAATTTACTCAGCTCAAGCAGCGGACGGACGGCTTTTTCTTCAGAGATGTGAGCAGTCGCATAATGCCATGTTTGTACTGTTTACAAACCAGCAGAGGAATATGCTTCCAGGAGTTGACAGTAGCCCGTGGAGGCAGCTTGTAGCCTGGATGGGGACTGCCTGGAAATCCCTTGTTCTGCTGCCATTCCGAGGGCTGTTGGGCTGAGGGAAGGCCAGGTCTGAATTGCACTGATCTCCCCTGGATTGCTGCGGTGGGTTTCTGAGGCTGGGTTAGTCACACCAGCGTGTGTGCTGGGACTGGAGGATGCTGGAAACCATTTCGACTCCTGTGAGGCCCAGGTCTGTCCCGTGATAAATGTGTGTGGTTCCTGTAATGTTCATGTGTCGGGGCTTTGGGAGCAGTCTGACCTCTGAGCCTGCCAGGAAAACAAAATCCCAGAGCTGTGTTCCTCACTCCTGTGGTTTTACACCTGCGTTCGGTTGGGCAGCGTCTTATTTCTCACCATTAATTGTTGGGCCTCTTTGAGCACGTGCTCTCCTTCTCCCTCTGGTTCGTGGGCAGAATGGGAACGAGAGAGGGGAAATGAAGGCAAAGAGCTCCCTGTGTGCATGAGAAGAGCCAGCAAGAAAGGCTCGCGGTGCTGGGAGGAAGGCAGAGACTGCCCTGAGTTGGAGGCAGTTCCTCTAGTAAAGCAGTGTGCACTTACAATTGTACCTTAGGACGCAGCTGTGAAGGCAAGGAGGCTGAAGCTCATTTAATCAGATGCGCCTCAAGAATTAAAGTTTTTTTTTTTCTTTTTTTTTTTTTCCTGAATGGCAGCAGCACCAGCAGATCCCGTGTAGGAATGAATGCTGACGCTCCCTGCGAATGCCTTGTGGCGGTACAAAGGGCGCGATGGCAGAGGCTTCAAACGCATTATTCCTCTTCCAGCTCTGCCTTTGTCCTTCTTTCAAGCGGATAACTCACATATTTGCCCTGACCGCTCTGGAGATCTGGGAGCAGAAGCAACAGCATGAAACTAATGTGATGCTTTAGAATTGCGCTGCCACTTACCGGGTGTTGAATGGCCGTAATTAAATTAACCAGTATATTGATTTCACCATGCTGCTTGGGAAAGATAAGGGCAGTAACGTAAGCGCTGGGGCTGCTGCTGGTCGGCTTGAGAAGCTGTAGCCATGATGCCAGGGCTAGCACGGTGAGTTCGAGGAGGTTGGTGAGCCAAAAGTGCTTGTCCTCTGAGACGTGCTGGCCTTTAGGAAGCTACTTGGTGGCCTTGTGGAGTAATTCCTTATAAAATGAAAGCTGCAGAGCTTTAATTTTTCTTCTGAGTAGAGAGGTCACCATGGAGGTGAAGGGACCTGTTTAGGTTTGGGTGGAGTTTGGTGGTGTTTCAGCCAAGTCATGGCGTTGTGTCGAAACCTTCCCAAGTGCCTGAACAGGCATAGAGGCTGATTTGTCCCTTTGGCAGTGCTGTCAGTCACGGAATTAAAGCAGGAGTCTCAAAGTCAACGGGCCTGACGCATTGAGGAAGGGCTCTGTGTGTGTTTTATGTTTTTTATAACTTCCACTCAGCTGGGTACTCGTTCCTGAGCTCCTCGTGCCCATGTGGCTGCTGGTTGGGACACTGCTCAGAAGGTGCCAGTACTGCTCAGCTGGAGTGCTTGTCCTGCTGGGATCACTGTCAGCAGGGGGATGGATGACTCTAACTAAAAGAAAAAAAAAAAAAGTGGCACAGCTTCTGTGGGTAGGTGACACCAGAATATTGCAAACACACGCTGCTCGTGAGTCCAAGTGACTCATGGCGTATCTTGGTTAGGTGGTTACCTTTTGGCCAGGAGGATTACAGCAAAACAATCCTAAAGGGTTTGTGATACCTGTGAGTGTTTCACTTGAAGCTGTTTATGTCAAGACACCTTCTGTCGCACACTGGCAGTTCATGAGCGTGGGACCTTTCTTTCTGTTATCTAGTCCCAGTGGTTCCTTTCCTTCTAATTCAAAAGGAACAAATGAAACACATGGAACTTCTTGATACAATGATGATATCTGGGATGTTTGCCATTACTAACAATTTACTTTTTTATTTCATAAATGTGCCTAGCTACTGTGTGCTAACAATCAAGTTGTACATAATTTAATCATAAAGCAAACTTTACTGAGCAAATCAGAGTGCCCTCTGTCACCTCCAGCCCTGTCTCTGCACCATTCTTATCCCAGCCTTCCCACTTACCCTCGCCTGCTGCTTTGGGTACTAGATACGTAGGTTCCTGGTACCAATTGTTGCCTGCCTTCAAGTATCTCAGTGCCGTGCTTCTCTTCAGCATCTCTATTTTGGACTCAACCCTTCAGGTAACTCACGTGCACTGACCTGGCAAAGCCACTCCTGGTTTTGTTGAGAGGTGGTGGGCTTCTTTTCTTTTCCTTTTAAGTTTCAAATGAGCAAATGTCATTTTAAAGGTGTTCTCAGAACAGTTTACTTGTATTCTACTGCACTTTTTTTTTTTTTTCAGTTAAGGACAGTGTGGTCTTCAAACCCTTTTCTCAGCTGTCTTTGTAGCCTATCTGTCAGAAAAATGAAGATTTTTCTCTAAGTGAAGGAAGGAAGAATAAGCAGACAGGCTGCTGAGGTGGAGTTGTTGCTATTGTTCAGAGACAAACAGCAGGGTAAGCAGCTGGGCATTAGGAGCCTTCAACGTCTTATGGTGTAGATTAAGTTAAATATTGCCAACCTCATTCTGGATAATAGAAAGGTTGGGGTGGGGAAGAGGCCTTTTGGAGATCATCTCGTCCAACTTGCTTTTACTTCAACAAGTGCCATCTCCACGGGGAGGCTTCCTGTTGAAGGTCTGCTCCGTGACTTCTACAAATGCCTTTTGGTGAGAAAAATGTTGTTTGCCGGTGGTGCTGAACTTGCAAATTCAGCATCTGTAAGGTGAGTTGCATCAATTAGGTGAAAACAGCATCAGGAGGGTACATTGTGGGTGATCTGTCAGTGAATATTTGTCAGGATTTAATGAGAGCTCTCAGCTAAGGGTTTTCCTTCCTGTTTGCTAGCTGCTGCGAAATTTCCTCCTCAGATCCCCTGCTATGGAGTCTCGGTTGGTTTTCAAGGATGCAGTCATACCTTGAAGTTCTGGAAAATAATTCCTTAGGTTGAAAGCCTTGCCTACTGTCTGCCATCTCCTGCTGGTGAAAAGTTAGCTCTGCAGAGGTGTACCGGCCCTTTGTGTAAATAACCAGTCTATACGCTTTCTGCTCCGTCCAGGCACAGAGCAGTCGTGCTGTTGGCAGTGGGGCATATGCCTCTGCTGGGAGAGGTTTTCTGGCCAGCTAAGAATGGATTTCAGTCTGGAGCCTCACCAGCCACCACGCTACACGAGCAAGCTGATGTAGAGCACCTGCAGAAAGAATTTGCCTGTTTCAGGATGCTTTGCTGACGTGTCAAGCCATGAATTTACTTCTGACCTTTTCTGTGCACTTGATACTTTTTTTTTTTTTTTTTCCCCAAGGTGTGTGGTACTGGGTTAGAAGATGCTCCTTTCTAGCAAAGCACAGACTGAAAGGTTAGAAAAATGGTTTAAAGAGCTCTTGGGTGAGACAAAGATGCACAAAGGCAATGAACTATGCAGAGGTGGGAAGCTGTTTAAAGAAAAAGTGTGTGGGGGAGGATTCTTCTGTCTTGTTCTCCCAAGTCTCAGGGCTTAGGGGAAGGGCTATTCAATAGTCAGGGAAGGAAAGTTTCTAAGCAAAAGTTAAAAAATGTATTGCTGAGCACTGGCAGGTTTCTGCCTGCTGGTTTGTCTTCCAAGTTTGCCACTGCACCATGTCCCTTGGCTTTCTTTAGCACCTGGGTTATGAAAGCAAAAGCTGCTGCTTCCTCATATTCATACTGAGGTTTTACTCTTTTCCTACTGGCATGTTGGTCATCAGTCATCCTTCCCAGGGCCTTGTGACCCGCTCAATGTTTAAAAGCAAATATTTCCGCCCAAATTCCCGACTGGCAGCCATAACTGGCAGGTTGTGTCATCGTGGAGAACTAAAAATGCAGTAGGAGGTCTTCATCTGTTGCTCATTTTATTAAAAATCTGCTTTCGTTGTTGGGTATGCTGGCTGTGTGCAAATAGGATGCAAGGACCATTTATATTTTCAGATGTTTAGTGTTACATTTCCAATAGTTCACTGTTTTCTAAATGAAACTGATGCATATGGAATTTGTGTTTGATTTCCTTGGTTTTTAACTCCCAGTTGTGTTTTCAGCCTTGTGTATGTTGATTGCCGAGCGGAACTAATTAAATACATTCAAATTAGGAAGGCTCGCTCTGGGAAAGCGCTCTCTTTTACCCTACAAAAGAAGTCTCTGTCGCCAAGCGCTGATTTTTAATTTTACAGCCTTGTTTTCATGTGCTTAGCCTGGTGTATTAAAATATCAGAAGTCTTTCAGCGCGTATGTGTGGAACCTTCTGTGGAAGTCACCAGCAAGGCTTAGGATCTGAGGCGGGCGTTTCAAGCTTTGGGTGCATTTATAACGAGTGAAGAAGGGCAGAGGGGACAGAACTATATGGTACCTTCCCTCAGCAAACTCAGTTGCTCAGTGCTGTGAAAAACCTTTGCTTTTAAGGCGTAGCTTGCACGGACCAGGGCAGTGGATGATGGTGAAAGGATGTTGAAGCCTGAGGTTCTTCGTCTCCCGTGGATGTTCATCCTGGAGCACACATCCCTGCTCTGGTCAGAGGCTGACCCGGATGAGATCCTCAGGAGACGAGCTATCGTTCTCTGGAGCACACGAAGCCCTGGAGAAAGGCAGCATCTACACAAAGCTAGGAAGTTGTTTCACCGTGCAGCTCTTTCCATTTAGTTTATTTTGGTGCCTGTGAGTCAGGAGCAAGAGTGGCTTGCTTTGTGATGGCTGCAGTGATTTTTGCATCACGCTGCAGAGATTTCTCAGCTGTTTATGAAGAAACTCTTACAAATTACAGACTAGCATATTGAGAAAATTGGCATTTATTTCAGTCATTTGTGTACGCAGACAGGAGTCTACCAGAGGGCTGGGTAGGCAGCTGGGAGGGCCAGTTGTGTCAGCTGTTGTTACCAGACTGCTCTTACTGGGATGCTTCTTATTGCAATATGAGTATGAGCTCTAGTCTAACAGCAGTCTGCCTAACTCTTGTGCTGCACATTTGTTTTAAGTCTCTCATTTTTTAATTTTTTTTTTTAGACAGGGTATTTGAGAATTGCAGTGGGATGATTTGAGGTCTGCTGCTTGGGGTTTTATCCGAAACAGGCTCTTTTTTAAGGAAAACGTGTTACTACTAGTGCGTGTTGTAGGACAGATTTGCTTCATGAGAATAAAGTCTAATTTTTCCCATGCTGGTAGAGGCAAGCTTCTTTTGTATATTGTGCTAAAAAAAAAAAAAAAGAGAGAGAAGAAGACTTGAAGCTAGACTGCTTTTGCACAAGGGCGTTTGAAAAGAAGTGTTTTGTTAGGCTGCTAGACTGACATGATCCAATTTTGTAGTGAACACAAGGGCTGCCCAGCATCTTTTGCATTTGGGAAGGAAAATCAGCCTCTCCCCTTCCTTTCTGAGCTTCTTCAGATGTTTTGTTATGTTAAACAGCGAGAAGAATGACACTTTCTCTGTGGTGCTGCTTAAATTCACCTTTTTGTCTGTGCTCAAGTTTAATTTATTCTTTCAAGCTTGTGCCCAAGGCTGGCGGGGTACGAAGTTGTGGAAGTCCATAATGAAATTTAGGGGTTGCCTGGGTAAAAGGGTGTCAGCTTTGCCTTGAAATGAAAGCAAAGCATTGGTCTTACAGCTCACGTGAGCTGGTGTAGGTTAGTCAGGTCCCAGTAATGAGAAACTAGATCCCTTGGTATTGTGCACATGGGCTTGTTCAAGGACGCTTGCCAAAGCACAACCGCAGCCGATGTTTTAAGTTGTTCACCGATGGCCAATGTACTGCTTAACCCAACGGAGGCATCCCCGCCAAGCTGCCTTTCCTCCCCTGCAGTTTGTAACCCAACAATTTTTGGTATTTCTTTTTAAGGTTCTCCTCCCTTTTCTTTAAGTTTTACTACTTTGGCTAGAAAATCATTATTGAAGAGCTTCCCATGTTCTGTAGTGGTTTGTAATGCATCCTGTTATTTTTTCTACAGCCTTTTTCTCCTTTTATCACTGCATATTGCAAAAACATACCAATTTAGGCTTGTTCCAGGAGGTTCTGTGTGCTCTGGTGTATTTGCCCTACTTAGGATGTGAGGTGGAGAGAGAGTTTAACATAGGAGGAGCCTGTCATCTGGCAGAATTACATTTATTTTTTCCAAATGGTGTCAGTCAGTATGATTTCATGGAGCATTATTACTTTGTTAGGCATTATTGAAATCTTAGGTACTTGGAAAACTAATCTTCTTTCTTTCTTCTTTTCCCCAGCAACCTGCTACCTAGGCTGTTTATGTCTTACACTGCTACTGTGTTTGAAAGAGACTTACACATTAAAAAAGCAAACATCAAAAATTGAGATTGCAGGTTTGGATTCTAAGCGTGGTTTGGAGAAGGGGGGGAAAAAACCTTTATCTGGATAAGGTCACAGTAACATTTTAGCATAAGCTCTAGGTTACTGTTGCTGCAGTCTTGCCCTTCATTTGTGGTGCTTCTGAGCATCCTCACCAACTCAGGGAGCTAAACTGACTGAGAAGTGTTCCCCTGTGGTGTTTTTGTTGTTGTCTTGAACCTGCATCAGCTTTTTGCCAGCTTTACTTCCTGAACTTGGCTTGCTGAAGGTTTAAATGTTGCATGTAGATGCGAGTATGTGTGTCTGAATTAAAAAAAAAAAAGGTGAAATGCAGAATAAAGGCAATTCTGAATTAAATAAACTGTCATGGTAATGGAGCCTCAAGAGTTTCCTGCAAACTCCTATATCAGTTTTAATGGCCAGCACAGTTTCACCATGTGTAAAAAGGTAGGTAGATAACTAAGAACAAAAATCCTAACTGCACAGGAGTGGTTCACAGCCAGTACTCAACATAACCAAACCTATTTGACTCCTCAGTGAGGCTGAGCGTTGTCCTCTTCATCCGAATTTGTGGGAAGAGAGGAGCTGGAAGCAACTCACCCAAGGAGTTTGCTGTGGTGTCCTCACACGGGGTGGCTGCTGGGGCCTGGCAGGCTGTGCCACGTGGCTTTTTTTTTTGGAGAGAAAAGAACCTGTGCAACTCATGTGGAGTGAGATTGTTCCTGTGTATTTCTCTGTTTCAGCATTTGGACGTGCATTTATCCATCTTCATAGAAGTCCAGTGAGCCAGGCAGATTTCTGTTTAAGAATTAAGAGCTGTACTAGGAAACCTCTTAAATTATTTTTATTTGCCAGCATTTTAATTGGAGCATAATTTTTTTGAAGCAATAAAATTTGACATTGATTCTCATGCTGCTCTTAAATAATGCTTTTATACCCATGTAATCAACATCACTTGTTAGTATCTAGCTTTTTATGGAAGTACAGGCATTAAAACACTAGCGGTCTATATAATGAAATTACTCAATATTGTAGTGTGCTCCCTCTATTAAAGCTTAAAGATGTAATTGATCTGCTGCAGGGTAACTTGGTTTTGTACACCCTTAGATCACATTGCACATCAAGATATTTGTTTGCTGGCTTCAGTTAAAGGAGCCTTGTCCGTGACTTTTATAAAGGCCAACTTTTATAATGTCTGCTTTTATTGCTGTGCACGTGTTCGTTTCCTATAATCAGTTTCTCTACAAGGGTTATATCAAATCAGGGACTGTCACCTTGAAAATCTCATGTTACAAGTTCTGAACCATCGTTTTCTTGAACCCCAAATCATTGGCAAGACCCTTTATCAGCGAGAGAAGACGGTTTTATTCCGAAAGCAATTTCATTGTTCCACTGCGTTGTTTCACCTGCTAATTCTTTTGTCCTTGTAATTTATTGGAGTAACTTGTACGTACTGGGTTTAATATAAATACTTTTGTTTAATCAGTTTATGCCTGTAAATTTTCCCATTGTTCAGATCTAAGAGCAAGTATCAGATAGTTGTGAGCTCTTTCACACACACCTGTCCATGTTGTCTATGTCTGATGCAGGTTTCATGTATGTGGGTGTGTGCACATAGAAATTAGGTGGGTCAGTTGTTTGGAAAGTTCTCTTTGTCTTCTTTCAGAGTTTTAATTTTGGTTCAAGGTAGATGTGTGCTTGTCCCCCCTCCTCTGTGTTTTACTGGTGGATGCGCTCTTGTAATTCTCATTAATTCTTGAGTGGAAAAATTGACAAATTGGAGAGATGAGGTTTTACCTTTACTTATATATATAACTTAACACTGTCTCAGGCTGACTATAGGCAGCACATAAAGGATCACATGCGTCTTTTCCTGTTCAGGATCTTGTTTGAGTGTGTGCCTCCTTCGTACTGCTCCGTTTGGTGGATGCATTTTGTACATCCAGTCTCTAGGGTTCTCCCCCTCTGCATCTGTGGTTCTATACCCTTAGGTTTTGGTTGTGTTTCAGGATGTTAATGAGCCAGCAGGGTATAAAAGTGGTTAACAGTAACAAGAAGGAAGAAGAATGTCTTGGCTGTATTTCTGTGTCTTGTGAAAGCAAGGTCGATTAAATCAAGTGCTGGAATAAGCAAGCACTTAGCACTCTGCCCTGATCTGTGCTCAGTTTTTGCACAAAACAGGAAGAATTATTTCTCTTAAGCTAATTCTCCCTTTCATCAAATGCAGCATGTCTACACAGTTTGTTCTATTTCTTAAGAAAGAAAAAAAAAACAAAACACAGAAATCACCACCACCAAAACATACAACCTTTTGTACTTCCCGAAATTCTTGGAATAACTTCAGGGTGCCTTAAATGCTGTCTTGTTGGAGTGGTAGCCTCTCCGGTTTTCTTGACTATCTAGCCGTAATAAAAATAGCTCCATTATTTATGTTCCCCATCGTACTGTGAAGATTTTAATTGAACTCTGTTCCTGCTGCGTAGCTCCTGCTTGGGGCATGCACCTGTGTCTGATGTGCTCGGCTGTTCTCCTACTGTGTCCACGTTTTGCTGGGCATGGGTAGCATTGAACAGGGAGCAGTGGAAGAAGATGCCTCGAGATGAGACAAGATGGTGTTGATTACAAACAGTATTGTTTTGGCCTGAGAATATGGAGCTGACAATTAATTAAGCAGCTGCAGGGCGTGGGGCTAATTTGTAGTGGCAGCTTTGCCACTAATTGCTGATGACACCCAGGGCAGGCTGTAGGGTCCTACCCTGTGTTCATTGTGTCCTTGGAATATATGCAGTGAAAGATAACGGGATAACGGCGGCTTCAGGATGTTTAATATCAGAATATGCTTTTTTTTTTTTTTTTTTTCAAAAAATGCACTTTAATATTCTGTAGTAAATAGCTCTGTGGGTCTTTCAGTTTTCTAGGTTTACTGAAATGTTCAGAAAGCAAACAGTAGACATTGAACATTAGTATTACTTAGTGTACAAATGTCATTTCTCATTACGTGCTTTGTGTTTCCAGTGCAATTGCCTTGAAGTTGACTCCATTGTGCATGTTTGTCAGCCTCAGTGGTTTGGAGGGTGCTTAAGAAATGGGCTATTCCGGGAGGAATTACCTACAATTAAAGAGCTGATAATCCAAAGCAGTTTGTTTTGAGGGTACACAGTTGTAAATAAAAGCAAAATCGGACATGTGATTCCCAGCAGCAGACAGAGGTTCATTCATGAGGGTCTGTAATGATCCTAGTGGAGTAAGGGCTCTTTTGGAGGTAGTGCATCGTGTGAAAAGTCTTGTTTCCTTCCACCACATTCCAGCTTCTACCTGTTTATTAGGCTGCGGCATCTCTGTGAAATTGTTGCTTTCCCAGGAGTTTGAAGCACTCTGACGTGTGAGCACTGATCTCCAAACCTGCAATTGCATTTATGGACTTGAGGAAGTATGTGCTTAAACATCCAAGCAACGAGTGGAGCTGGTGGTACTGAGAGCTGCTTTGTTGTGGTGTGGTGCTGCTGGATCTGTCCTGCTCTCTTACTGCTTTCCTTGTTTGTTCTGCTCTTATTACAGGTCTCGATGCAGAGTTATCTTATGTGAGGAATGATGTTGTTAATCATTACGCATTGTCCTTCAATCTCTTAATACCCAGCGAGACCAACAATCTTCACTTCAGTTGGCATGCTAAATCCAAGGTAAGCAGGCATAATTTGTGTTTGAGTATTTGCTGCATGATTCACTTAGTGAATACCTGCTACTATAATTGAGTTTTTTTCTTTGCAAAAAATAGCATCTGGTAGTACAAAAGAAATGAACTAAGAAGCTAAAATAATAATTACGTGATTGCAGACAATAAATTAAAATACTCTATATCCAAAACATCCCTCTCTTCTTTTAGAAAGGGTAAGCACTTCTTTTGAAATACGTTATACTTCTTGCTTCAGAATAGACAGATAGACAAGCTCCTGGCTCTGTAGTATCATCTGGTGGTGAATTGAACACACAGAAGTGTCAGCCATGAACTAAAGCCTCTGGAAATCAGATGCAGAGCACTTGTATTTTAGAGTTTTCCAGAAACAAATGCTTGGAGATGAGGAGAATCTATAAAAGTAGCATCTAGTATGTTATTATTTGAGTCTCAATTAAATGGAAGGGGATTTTCACTTTGCTTAATCACCATATTTGGGGCATGCAGTAACAGCTGTCATAAGATTGCATATGCTTTTACATTTCGAAGGATTTTCAGTTACTTATTTTTGTAGATGAAATGATCTGTTTAGTCTCTGCCAGACGTTTGTTCATTTTTTAAACTCAAGCAATAATTATTCTGCTCTTAAACAATAAAGACTGCGATAAAGCAAGTAATGTTTAACAGCTCTACCAATGCAATTTCTAAAGACTGCTTCTGCCAGTGTTCTTTCCTCTGAGGTGTAACTTCTTACAAGATGTGAATTTTGGCCCACAGAATTATTGAAGACAATGCAAGCCAGCCCTTCTACTTCATACCACATTCCACTTTTCACAGACATTTCAGTCACTTGCCATTTGAATAAGACCTTTGAAGGAGTTTCCTTGTTACTAACAGCTTCAGCTAAGAGCTGAGTGCATTGCTGTGCCTGTCCTGACTTTCCTTGTCCCATCTGTGAGTTTTGAATAGAATTTTTTTACAGAATCACAGAATGGTTGAGATTGGAAGGGACTCCTGGGGTCCATCTGGTCCAACCCCTGATTAAGAAGGGCCAGCCAAAGCAAGTTGTTGCCCATGGCCATGTCCAGAAGCCTTCTGAAGACCTCGAAGGAGAAGACTTCACAATCTCTTTGGGCAATCTGTTCCCCCTGCACAGTCCAAAAGTTCTTTCCGATGTTCACAGAGAACCTCTCGTGTTCCAGTTTGTGCCCCTTGTCCTGGCACTGGGCATCACTGAACAGAGCCTGGCTCTGTCCTCATTGCACCCTCTCTTCAGGTATTTATGTACGTTGGTGAGATTTTCCCGAACATCCTTTTCTTTAGGCTGAAGTCCCAGCACTCTCAGCCTCTTCTCATAGGAAAGGTGCTCCAGTCCCTCCAGCATCTTGGTGGCCCTTTCTTGGACTTTCTCCAGTGTGTCCAGGTCTTTCTCGTCCTGGGGGGGCAGAACTGGACATGGTACCCGAGGTGTGGCCTTACCAATGCTGAGTAGAGCAGAAGGACCACTGCTGGTGATACTTTGCCTAATGTAGCCAAGAACACCATTAGTCTTCTTGGTGGCAAGGGCATGTTGCTGACTTAAGTTCAACTTGGTGTCCACCAGGACCCCCAGGTCCTTTTCTGCAGGCCACCCAGACAGAAAGCAGCTCTGGAGTTGTTCCTGCCCAGGGGCAGCACTCTGCATTTCTCCTTGTTGAACGCCCCAAGGTTTTTGTCAGCCCACCTTTCCAGCCTGTCGAGGACAGATGGCTGCATGGCCTGCTGGTGAGGTAGTTTTGTGCCCTCTGAATTACCAGAGGGTGCACTCTACCCCATCATCCACGTCAGTCCCCCATTATCGACCCCTGGGGGTACTCTGCTCAGTACTGGCCTCCAGCTTGATTTTGCACCATGACCCTCTGGATCTGGCCCTTTAGCTACTTTTCCATGCACCTCACTGTCTGCTCAACAGCCATACTTCAACAGCTTCTCTACAAAAATCTTATGGGGAACACTGTCAAAGACCTTGCTGAACTCCAGGAAGACATCCACTTCTCCCTCCTCATCCATCTGGCTGTTCGTTTCATTACAGAAGCTAAGTTCCCCTTGGTGAATCTTTGTGACACCTCCTGATGATGTCCTTGCTTTTGTCTTTTGCACATGTGTAGGTAGCCCTGCTTCAATTACTGTGATTGCACCACTTGACATCTTCAGTGCTAAATTTTGTAGGATTGGCATATTGCCATTTCTAGGAGTACGGGAACTGGGTTACGTTTCTACTGTTGGCATCTTGATTGCAAATGCAGTTTCCTGTAGCTTGCTAATATAAATGTATTCTATGACCTCTTGAGAAAGGGGAAAAAGGAAGCTAACATGCAGAGTCAAATGGAATTAGTTCAGCTGAGTCTGGAGGGTTAGGGTGAGTTTCCAACAGGAACTTGTAACTCAGCTACAGTAGGTCCTGTGCGTAATGAATGACCATTTGTGGAATCAACTTCTTCAAGTGAAAACAGAATTTCGACTTCAGGTGAAGATGTTTTTTAAGCAATTTCAGCTGTGTAGTTTATAAAACTGACTAAAGGAGTGGGATTTTTTTTTGAATTCCTGTGGTGTTAACAAATTGCCTTTTGAACAAGCAAGTGTAAAAATATCATTGAGCGAGGTTAGTGGTTTTATTTATTTATTTTTTCATACTGTGATTTAATTTGTGACCCAAATTTTTGAAATTATTTCAAGAATGGCTTTTCTTTTGGCTTTCTTAATTTGAACCATCAAGAGTCTGATATTTAGACTTCATATAAGAAACCTTGAATTTGGGCACTTAAAATCACCAATATTCTCTAAAAATAAGAAACAGGCTTCTTAATGTTAAGAAAACTAATCAAAAGGTACGCAGCATTGTTTTTTTTTTTTTTTTTTTTTTTTTTTTTTACTACTATAGAGATTTCTTACATGTTTTCAATCTCCCAACTTTTGTTACAGGTTGAGTATAAACTGGGATTTCAGGTAGATAATCCCATGGCTATGGCTATGCCCCAGGCCAACATTTCTTTACAAGGAGAAGTTCCTCGCACCCTCTCAGGTAAACAGATCACCCCACGCCCCCAGACACATACAGCTAGCACTGCTAGAGCTTTCTGATGGTACTTGTCTCTTTCCAAAGTGTGTGTAGTGTTGCATAAAACCATAACCTTTCTCTATTAAATGTTATAAACTTACAGGTCTTCTGCAACAGTTATGACGTTGCTGAAAGGGTATTATACATTGTGACTGCTAGTGTAAGAGTAACGTTTTTCCCCTTGTGTAGTGGAGGACGTTTCATTGAAATGAAACAATGTTTTTTGTGTTGTTATAGACACATGCACGTGTGTATATATATATATATTTATATGCATCCATGTGCACACACAAATTTCCTTTCAACAACAATAATTAGCAATTGCATGGACTTAAAAAACAAAACAAAACACAGCTTTTAACTTTGCTAGCCTACAGAGACATCATTTCAAGATGTGTGGAAGTTGATAACATGTTAAGAGTTTATGGTAGGTTTGAAGTCAAGAAAACTATTCTGAATATGTATTAGCTGCTCTATAGAATTTGTACTAGAAACAAACGTGTTTGTTTCAGAAAGTGCACAAATGATCGTTGTTCCTTCATCATTCAGTTATGGTTCCTCACTGCCTTGTGCTCTGTTAGATACACAAGTGGGAACAAAATGCATGTTTTGATGTTTTGGCTTTGTACCACTTCTTTGTGAAGGCAGAGACTAGGGAATTAGGCTTGTTGTGTCTGCTCTGCTGGCATCAATAATGCTGCTGTGTAAGCTAGAAAGTAAATACTGTATGATGAGTTTAAGCTTTGATTCCAGTCAGATTTGCAGAGACCAAAATATTTAAACTTAACTGTTGTAGAAAAAGCTGACCTTCATGGTGTTTGAGAAAGCAGTGAGGGAAATGGAAATTTTTGCATTTCTGCTCTAATGCAGTTTTATATTGTGAGAGCTCCAACGCTAGTGGAAGGCTTGTGATTTACCTCCATTTGCACGTTACTAAAATTATATCTGGAGGTAAACTTTTAATGTGGGTCACGTAAGTAAATTTATTTCAAATTAAACTACTTAATGCTTTCATAGCTGTCAGAAATTACAAGACATAGACACTAAAATAGCATTTGTTTATTAATTTTTTTTTTTTACAAAATGTACATTAAACATTGTTTATAAAGGCCCTTATCTATTTAATATTCTTTCACCATGATGTCTGAAATGTGCTCAAACTTAATTGTAATGCCTGTTTGTTGTATGCTTGCAGTGTTTCGTGTCGAACTCTCCTGCACTGGCAGACTTGACTCTGAGGTCACAATACTGATGCAGCTCAACTTGACAATAAATTCATCCAAAAACATCACAGTTTTAAATTTCAAACGGAGGAAAATGTGCTACAAAAGTAAGACACTGTTTCAAATATTCAGTGGCTTTTAGTGTTAAAGCAGTATAGGAAAAAGATGTGGGAAGATGCACTTGTCCTTGGTCATGTAACAATCCACGAGAGTGAATTATGGAGAGGACAAGAAGTAACCAAGTAACGTTTTGATTTCCAGAGAAAAATGTGTGCAGTTGGTAGAAGCAGAAGCTGATGAATGAACAAATTCCCTAAGTGTTGTGCTGCAGTGTGACCTTCTCACATATATAGCAAAAAATATATATGCGTATTTTCTCTGTTTTACTTGCAAGGATGAAATCAGATTCTTCAAACCTGCAGCACTGTGAATATTCAAAGTTTCTTCTAAAAATTAACAGGCAAATCTACTTTATAAACTGAGATAAACTTAAAACTAGCTACTTAATAAATGTGACCAGATGTTACTCTTTCAGACTTTGAGTACAAAATGATCTTAGTAGATTGACAATGCAGGCTTCAGGAATCCTAGATTGACTTTCCTGGGTTTTGACTTAAGAATCTGCAAGCACAATTTATTCTTGAATTGTTGCTATCTCCTGTTGCTGTTTCCTGGAAGTATTTTCATAGGCATCAAAAGAAGATTATTTTTGAGAATCCTGAGAGCTGTATTCTCCTTAAAAATGGCTTCTGTTTCCTGTCCTCAGGCAGCGTTTGAGCATGGCCACCTCTACACGTTCCTCTCAGCAGTGCTCAGTTTACATAGAGCCTTTGAGGACAGTAGTTAGGTTTTAGAGGGGAGCCTGCCACTTCCCTGGAGTCTGAATGTCCATGGATGCACTTTTGCAAAATGTGTATGAAAAAGCATGTGTAGCTTTTTACCACATAACACCGATACCCATGCTCCTTGTATTGATGTTATGACAAAATCATTCTTAATTCAAAATGTCTCTTTCTAGTAGAAACAGAGATCTTTCTGATACTGTTTAAGACAGAAAACTTACCTTTAGTTCATATTTTCTTGGGTACTTTTTCAAATGTTCTAAGTGGGGGAAATGTGGACTGTGTGTGCCTTCATACATTATTGAGCTGCTAAGTGAGCTGAGGGGGTTTCCATAGGTACTGCACCAGCATCAGGGTGTGGGAAGTGGAGCCGCTTCTTAAATTATGCAGAAATAATTACAAAGATCATGTTTCTGTGGGTTCATAATCATGTCAATGGCTTTTTTGAAAGTTGTATGTGGAATGGTATACAGCATCGGGGGATTTCTAATTTAATTTAGTGCTTAAGTTAACAATATGCAGGAACTTGTGAGTGGTTTTGCTCGAGGCATTCCTAATACTTCCTCCTAAGGCTTAAAAAAAAAAACAAGCAAAACTCTCAGATCTTTTTTCCTTTTGCTTGATGTACTTTTTGACAAGTTTATCAGGCTGAACTAGCTTGCCAAGGAGTCGGAAGGGAACTGTACTGGGGAGGAGGCAGCTCTTTGCAGCTAGGAGCAGGAAGGGGGATGTGCAAGTGCATCTGGGCTTTTGCAGTCACGGAAATCCATGATACTGCCTCAGACGCATGTGAAACCTCAGTGAGGTTTATCTGAAGTAGCCTCCACAGCCTGTTTTCCCTTGGTTTGTCCCTCCTATGTTAGAGAGACCAGTAGTAAGCGTAATGAAGACATATCCCCTTCCTAAAGGACCATTTTCACCCCAGAACCCAAGCATTGTCTGTTTGGCTTTTATTTTTTTACTTTTTTTTTTTGAATATTTAAATTTAATCCTTCGGTTTTAAAACACTCATGGTTCCACCATCAGATGAGAAGGCAAGGTGATCAGGGCTGCATTTCTTAACTTCTTCCTGGATGAGTTGCATTAGTCTGAGTAGTATTCATTGAACATTCAATTAATAAATGATTTCTTATCATACAGTAACCAATTATGTGAGGTTTTTGTTTTGTGACTGTATATGTGCACTCTTACTCTCCACCTGCTTTTTCTACTATCTGCTGCTTTGGACTTTGTAGACAAGTCAAAGGGTTTTTAACTAGGTAGATCCAGTGGGTTTGGACATGGCCTCAGTGGACATGCATGTTAGTGATCACACATCTGACCTATGTGTCTTGAAGCCTGGTGATTTTTTTTTTTTAATTTATTTATACAGTGGTTAGGAAATGGAAATCTAAAAATAACCATAGCCCTTAAGTCAACTTGCCTGTTTGGAAAAACAGGTTTGTTTTTCAAGAAATAGGCAATTGACTTTCTCTGAAGGACTTTAGTAATAAATACGGGCCGAACTTAACATTTTTTTTCTCATCTGTTTAGAGCTTGAACCAGAAGTAAAATCTCCAACATCTGACAAAAATAGCAGCAAGGCTATCTGTAAGTAACTCTGAGTGTACCAGGTACTCCAAGTGTAAAGAAATGAAAAACTTGTGATGGTTTTTGTTTCTACAGCCTTCCCTATGAACATAAACCCCACTAAAATACCGGGTTTAGCAGAAACACCTGGGGAGTATTTGGTAACTTTAGCTGGGAGTATATCCTAGTGAAGAACTACTGTTCCTACTATTGTAACTTTTTAAATCGTGTCTCAGGGGCTGTTTTCCCATACATGACTCTGATCTATCTTCTTGACTTCAGGACTTGTCTGGTTTGCTGTTTTGACTTGTCAGAATCAAATTAATAGAACTAGGTGGTTTCCTTTACTCTCACTCCACTTCTATCTGTCAGTGCCATTGACGGGCTGTGCTCAGCCTTTGTGGAACCCAAAATGTAAATGCTTTTCCCAATTTTCCCAAAATGCTTTTTGAAAGCAGCGGAGAGTTGCTTAGTTTCCCCTTCACCACCCTCTGCCTCTTGCAGGGCAGTTGTTCTCCACAACACCTTGTTGTAATCTACAGGTGGCTGGGGTTGCTCAGGGCCCCCTGATGATAAAGCAGCTAAGGCAAGACCTGCCACCTCCTGCTTCCAGTCCCTTTGCACTGTGTTGCACCCATGGTGCAGTTGCAGAATTTTGCCCTAAAGCTTTGTGTAGCTGAGAGCCTTTTGAGAAGGAGGCTTATCATTCTGTAGGAACCTGCCTTTTGTCCCAGCAAAAAAATGGAGGCATTGAGTGACTGCTGGCCTGTGCCCTGCCTTGCAGCAGCAGGAACCACCACTTTGAGGGGTACTGCAGTCTGCCTCTGTGCTGGCTTCATCTCCCAACTCCTGCTGGACCTGGGTGGTGGGGACACTTCGGGCGAGTCTGGGAGCAGTGCTGCCATCCTGCCATGTCAGCACGCTAGTTGATTTTTCTGAGAAAGGTTCAGTAACGTTTCACCTTTGTGTTTCAGTTGATCCTGTAAATGCAGCTCCCACCACTTCTACCCGCGTGTTCTACATCAGTGTAGGCGTGTGCTGCGCCGTTATATTCCTGGTGGCAATAATACTAGCTGTCTTGCATCTCCACAGTATGAAGAGGATAGAGTTGGATGACAGGTACGTATTCAAGGGTTTCCAGGCCATTTTTTGTGACAGAACTCCCAGGCTTGTGGGAATTCTGGCCTCCAAATTAGTCTTCTGTTTGCATCAAATTAGTCTTCTAGCTTGCAATTTCTGTTCTCAATGTCAGCCTGCAGCAGTGACTACCTCTGCAGAGTTGTGCTGCGTGCTGTACTCCAGAAAGGCAGCAGTTGCAGGTGCTCTGCTGGTTATGGTCTGGAGACTTGTGGCCCTCAGGTTTTTGCCAGAAGAATTGCGTGGATGATGTGCACAAGTGGTTGGTTACAAAACTGAAAATGTGTCTCTCTTCAAATGGGTTATCAATCCCATTAAACCAAAATGGCACGTGCACGAGAGGAGGACTTGCAATGTCAGCCCCAAGGGCAATACAGTTGGCACGTCCTTTACCTTTTTCATGTACTGAGCGGAGTTTTGCTGGGTGGGTTTAAACACTGAAGAGGAAAGCAGGTAGACTGAAGCTCTCTTGGAGGCTACGTGAACAATCTGCATTAGATGCAACTGTTAAGGATCCAAGGATTTTGAAACCGAACACTTCAGAAATGCAGTTGGGAATGTAGGTGGTCAGCACTGTTGAAAAGATAACCTTGAATGGTTTTTGTTCCTGCCTACGGTCTCTCAGGCTAGCTTGTCCTGCAGCTCAGACAGATGCCGACCTGTTTTTCTTTCAGTCTTTACTCCTTCTGTGTTCCCACACCACTTGGTTTTGGGGGGATTCAGTGTGCCAAGTGTTAACAGTTCCTGAAGGCTATTTCTCAGTGTCAGCTTTCCTGAATTCATTTGTTCCTAAATTATCTAAATCTTTTAATCAGTAGTAGTTAAAGGATGTGCAGCTTTCTTTGTTCCATAAAGGAAAAGCATTAAATTTAGCGTGTGAATATATGCATCTAAGAGTTTCTGAGAGTCTCAGTCTAGCAGCATTATTCTCCACTCCGTCATACTTGATTTTTGCAGCATGCACAAGAGCCAACAAAGACCCTGCAAAATGATCTTTCGGTGCTTGGCTGAGAAACTGCTTTAGTGTTTTAATTTAAACTGTCTCGCATTAGTAATAGATGTGATCAATGGCTGCTTGATGGAAAGGCTAGCCAAGGAATGTGTGAGAGAATAAACAACTTTTGATTTGTTTTTATATAAGCTCAAAATGGCTCTGTAAAGAGGTTCTGAATCAACGATGATAATGTCATTAGGGTTCACAATGTCCCAGGAGCAAAAGAGGATGAAAACCCCACTGCTATTGCTCTTAATTTCAAAAGGCAGAACTAAATAAAAATGAGAACGATTGTTAAATAAAAGCTACAAACAGGCAGCTGAGTTTATGGGCTGCATATGGACTATTTGAGAACATTGTATTGAAAGTTCAGTGCAAATGCTTCCATACCTCCTATCAAAGGCGCTTGAAAAAGTGCCAAGGAAAGTTGGCATGGCTTAACAGCAGGATAATGGGCGTTACTAAAAGCAAGAAGGCATCTTTCAAAAAGCTGAAATTTTGTCCAAGTGAGAAGATTTAACTTGTTTGTCTTTATGATCTTTCTTAAACCTAAAACCAGAGTAAAGCCAACCAAAAAAGTTGTTTCTCAAACTTGCAACAGGCATAAAACAAATGATTCTTTTTTCAGACTTGCCTGCAGCAGGAAGCCAGCCAGAGAAATCGGTACAGCTATTAGGTGATCAAGTTACAAAAGGAGTTTTTAGGGAAGATAAAGCCATAGCAGGAAAACAAAGCTCAAGTTCTGTGTTGGTGTTTAATGTGGTGACCATGGCAGAATGCTTCCTTCTGGGGGACTTGCTGGAGCATGAATCACAACGGGGAGCTTTGAAGATAGCACAAAAAGTTAAAATGAGTGGTAATAAGTTGCCAGCACCAGAGAATATTCTTTTAGAAACTAAAGGAAGTTAAGCTGGAATAGCTAGACCATCAGCTGTGCCTTTTAACCTTGTCCTAAAAAATATGCTGGAACCATATACCGGGAAGGCAATGAGTGTGGCAATAACTTAAAAACATCTTGAGAGTTTTATGGCTGGTCTGGATCTCAGTAAGCCTGGTATTTTGTAGTGTGAGAATTAGTTTCTTTTCGAACAACAACAAAAATTAGTGATTATGGTACAGTGGGGAGAAATTGGCTTCTTTAAAGGAAGTCCTGCTTCAAAAACTTAACAGTGGGCCTTGAGGGCATCAGCAAATACACCCAAAAAATCTTGCAGGGACAGCTAGCACTGCTAGCTCAGTGCTCAAGAGCAGCCCCAAAAGCAAATAAATGTTAACTGTGTGGCCATAGAGAGTTATACCCAAAAGCAATCATGTTCTTTGTTCTGCTAACTGTGTCGGCAGTAGTGGAGACTACTCCGTAGTCTCCGAAAGGAGTGTGTGTGGGGACATGTTTGTGTGTGCTTGGGAGGGAGATCAAGAAGCTTGTTCCAGCCTTATCAACTGAGCTAATAACGGGTACTGTCTTTGCCTGCAGGGTTTCTCACCTGTTCTTAGTCCATTGCAGCTACAATAACTTTTTAAATAGCTTTTTTTTGGTAGTATTTTATCTTGTGGATAAGGCAAGAAACGTTTCACTACATCTTTGTGAAGTTTGTGTGTTTATTGCATACTGTGTGCAGCTGTGGTCCTTCTATCCCCCAAAAATCTCATTGTAGGACTTGTAGGAAGAGGAAAGAAGGGTGATGAGTGTGGATTGACAAAGTAGGCTAGTGAGAAACTTTAAAAAGGCCATTTGTCCAAAGTCCAGTCTGAAAAATTTTGTGCTTAATCTGATAATTTTGTATTTATTACAGTATCGAGCAGTTGTGTTCATGTCTATTTTTGTTTTTAAAACAGCATTAGTGACAGCAGTAGCTCCCAAGGTTTATCCCAACCTTCCACGCAGACAACGCAGTACTTGAGAGCCGATACACCAAACAATGCAACGCCAGTAACCAGTAAGTGTTAATCTAATTACAGAGCCTTGCAACAGACTGTCTTGGACCCAGCTGGAGTATTAGTGGTAGGGTCACACTGAGTCTGTATTCAGAAATACAGAAACAGAAGAGCAGGAAAAACTCCTGTCTCTATTAGTTTGTCTCTTTTGAGTTCATGGTGTGTGGTTCATGTGGTTTTATTTAGCCATGTCATAGTCAAGATTGAGGACTCCATAAGATCTGGGACATAGGATTCATCACATGAGTGTGATACTGCCTTTGGGTCAACGGGATATTCTCCCTGCACGTAGATCTGTCAGCGAGAAAGGCTGCCCCAGTGTCTGAAGCATCTGCTTTCTTAGTGCTGGAAAGAAGCTGACTTCTGCAGCATCAAGCAGAAGGTGGGATGGATCTGGCAGAGATTACAGTAAGGAAGGATCCGAATAGCCTTAGCCTGACCATTTGTTACTGACTGGAGACCAAAGCAAGTGACGTCATTGACTCCTGATGGTTATTTTATTATTTTTGCCCTGTTGCTGCAACATGCAAAGAAACAGAATGGGGCAGAAAAACTTGACAAGGGTTATATATTTATGCCTCCTTTTTAACAGCTTTGCTTGAAAGAATACAGGGGGGAAAAAATATTTCCATAGAGAAATAGAGGGCGAGCAGTGAATTAAAAAAGAAGGGTGAAGCAGCAGTGATTTATATGCTCTGTGATGAACTGATATTAGCTGTGTTCTGAGCTAACTCAAATTCCTAACAATATTTGTTATTTGTCGAGTCTTTACTTCTGCAGTTATTGTCTGTCATCTCTAGGGGAGAGGTACCTCGTATAGCATAGTTCTAGTGAAGGGATCTTCCTGAGATAAGTAAGGAGGGATTGATGCAGCACTGGGTGTGCAGGTCAGTCTCATCTAAGGCTGGACTGACCATGAACATTTGCCTTGGCCCTTGTGCATACACACTGATCTCTTCTGACCGCTTCTGCAGAGCGACTGGCTTTTTGTTGACTTGGGTCTTTGAGCTGGCACGTAGCCTAGCTGTATGAGCGCTGGTGTTGGTGCTTGGAGGGGTATGGGTCTGCAGGACTGAACACTGAAAGAGAGCAGGACTTAGTCCAGACTAAATTGGCTGGCTCAAAGCACTGCTGGAGGGTCTGCTTTAAAAAATCTGAAAGTAGCCCAGGCTAAATTGGCTCAAATTTCTTCTAGAGCCTACTTTAAAAGATCTGAAGTGAGGTAAGGGTTTATGGTAAAAAGTGAGGGGAAAAATTGGGGGCCCAGCAGGAGGAGTGAACAGTCTCTGTTAATCTCAGTTGGCTGTTTCTTTCAGTAGAGTAGAAATTGCCAAGCTGAAATGGTACTGTGGTCCTTGAGATCTTTTCAGGAAGTGGCTTCTGTTGTCATCTGCTGCCACCAATGATTCTCTATCCTGTAATGCTTAAGAGTTTTGTATTAATAACCCAAAGAGTCTTTTTTTCAGCAATCTGATAAGTAGAAATGTCAATGTCTATCCTTTATACATTCTAATGTTTATCCTTTGGAGCTAGGTTAAAAACAATGATTAATGGCTTGGTTTTTTATTTTTTTTTTATTTAAAGCAACTAATAAGACCCCAAAATCTCTCCCATTTTTCTTCTGACTGCACTTAGTAGTGATACTAACCATCTGAAATCACAAGGGAGCAGTGCATGAGTATCACAATTACTGTTCAGCCCTAGTGTCTTCCTGTTTCCTGCCCAGGTGTGGAAGCAGGTGTTTACCTAGGACTGAACTCCTGCAGCTTTGGGAAAGTCTTGGCTTTCTTCTAAATTGAATGAATTACCTCCTGAAACAAAAGAGATTTTTGTAATCTGAGTTCATCTTCTATTTGTAGAAAGCTGCCTGGAAACTTTATATGGTAGAAGCATTAAGAGAAATGCATCTATTAAAAATTTCCTTTCCACATAGTTTGGAAGAAACCATGCTGTTGACGTGTTATCAACCTCAGGTTTTCAGGTTGGCCCTCTAAGTGGCACTGTTTAGTTAAAATGATTCTTGGAAACTCATCAGCGAGCCTCATGCAAAACGGAAGACTAGAAAGCAAGGTAGCCTACAAACCAGGTCCTTATTGATGATTAAACTCTCCTCACCCAGATACGTGTGGAAACAGCTGTAATGGCACCTGTTTGTTTAGTGTGTTCAGACCACGCTGCTTCAGAACGCCTTGTCTTTTAGGGGCAGGGGAGCGCCCCCAGAAACAAAGGAAATGGTGAAAATGAATATAAGAAAAAAGGTTGGATGCAGAAAATGAACAGGAGGATCACTGTTAGACCTTCCACAGTCGTTTTAACCTTGCATTCAATGACATTTAAATTTTAAAATTTATTGTCAGTGACTCTCAGGCTTTTTCTCTAATAATTCATGGTCTTGATCATGAAAAAAGTCAGGCCTCTTATGCCCAGAAGAGGGCACTGATATTTCTGGTTGTATTCCTGCTCCAGTGTTGGGGTAAGGTGTTTTCCTGATGCCACTAAGTCCTCCGGCAGTCTCCAACCTCAGTCTTTACTTCCCTACTGGCAGGGAAGTGCAGCGTTGTGTTAATCAGCTTCAGTATGCAAGAAGGAGCTTTATTTACCTGGTGTTAATAAATATAGAGACTTGGTTGCATGGCACTGTATAGAATTTGTGTGATTTTTTTTTTCTTCAGAGATTATTACATTCATGTGGCTTCTCCTGTTTTTTTCTTTTTGTTTTGTTTTGTTATTGTTTAATGCTCTACGTAACCTTAAGTACACACTGCTTGCATGTCTTTGTACCTGTAGGTGGTGCTGAGGTGAAGCAATGTGCTTGTGTTCTTATAATAAGGGTATTTATATTGGTTTGTTTGGCTCTGCTGGCTCCTCAGGTTATCCTACATTACGGATAGAGAAGAATGATCTTAAAAGTGTCACTCTCATGGAAGCAAAAGCTAAAGTGAAGGACATAGCCATCTCCAGGGAGAGGATAACTCTAAAGGATGTGCTCCAAGAAGGTATTTAAAGGACTCGGGACACTTGTTGGTTACAACAAGGGGTATATGTATGTATTTTTTATAGCTAGATTTTTCTGAAATTAATCACGGGTGATGTCTCAGGTCTTTATGACTTTGGTGGAGGTAAAGAATGATGGATGATGTTTGTATTTGGGGTGTGTGGGGTGTGGGGAAGCAGCTCCAGAATTTGTTAGAACAGGGGAGCGACTAATTGTGTAAAGTAAATAACTCAGGTTGTCTGTGTTTAATAACCTGGTTCTTTAAGAAAGAAAAATAAATGAAAGGGTGAGATGGCTAAGGAGTGAGGTAATCAGCTGAGACTGTAGGTGGCAAAAACTCATTTCTGTAAATTGACAGATAACTTCATTTAAGGGGAAAAAAATGCCACTGTCATCTAAATTCAGTCAGTCTCCGCTTTTAGCTTCTACGCTGGACATCTAATCCACAGATGCAAAATTAACAGCTCTATTATGAAAAACTTGGTGATGACCCCTTTTTGATCTTGTTTAATGTTCATATCAGAAGTGTGCATATGCAGTAACAATGGGTTCTTGTTGATGTTGCATTTAGGAAATAGACTTAAATATTTAGGGGTTTTGCCTCTAGTTGTTGCCACAGCAACTTCCAAGTCTGTGTCCCTGTCACCTGATGAGAAACCAAATTTTCCAAAGCTAGAGATGTGAGATACTAATCCCATATAGGCAGAACTGCTAAGTGCTTTGCACCCCCCTCTGAAATACAATGGGAGAATGCTTTTCCATTTTTAGGAAGTAGCATTGTTCTCAATCCAATGGTTCTGCAGTAAGCTCTGTGCAGGTGAAGGATGTGTCTTGTGCTCCTGTATATTGTTTCTTGTCTGTAGCTGTAATGTTCAGAGCTATCTGATGACTGGAGGTGTGATCACAAGCTGAGTTGGTGTCACAGCTGTCTCACAGAGCTGTTTTGCAGTCACATGGTAGATGATAGAAATTACTGCACTGTCCCTGTAAAGTATTTAGAAACCAGAAGATAACCAAACTTCATTCTAGGAGATGTACAGCCAGGCTAAGGCAATCCCTACAGAAGATCTTTCAGCCTAATCAAACAGGGCAAATCAATGGGAAAGGGATGTTAGGGAGGCCTGAAGTTGATGCACACATTGGTGCCATCGTAATAGCATATTCAGAAAGAGTCACTAACTTGGTCTGTATAAAGCATTAATTCTGTGTGTTACCACACTGAGATTGTTCTTACTCCAGCTGTTTAACGTAGCTTTTCTTCCTGCAATATCTTTGTTAAAATATGTGAATGGAAAAATGTTGGAGACTGGAAAAACCAAAATAAAACAAACAAAAAAAAAACCTTCCAGCGGAGGTGAAACATTTGAATAATGTGATACTGTTTTTTCAATCTGTTCCACGTGTACTGGTTTGTTTGAATCCAGTACTTTTCTGTGAACGTTTCAAAAAAAAAATGGTGTCTCTGAGGAATGTTTTGACCAGAGAATTCCTAACTAGTTGTGGGAGAAAAGGATGGAGCTGGAAGTTTTAGTGCAGGCAGTTAATGTGGACTGTGAATTGCAACAAACAGACCCATCATCAATACTGATGCTTAAATGGGTTCTGTTGCTGTCATTGGTTCACTCCTGGCTTTGCTTTTTATATTTTCCACTCAAATTATCTAAAACTTTCAGCATCTACTACATATGGTTCTGGATCCAGCTCCTGCTGGTGTAGCTGTGGTTGGGTTATTTATTGTCAGTAGTTCTATTGATTTAATAGGGCATTCAAGTATTGTACTTTGCCTTCCATTATTCAAAAGTATCTGCTATGGCTGATATGTTTTCAGGCAGTGTTTTCTGAATAAGTATTAAATTATGTCAATGTTATCAAAGTGTTTTAACTGCATAGTACTTACTGCTTTTTTTTTTTTTTCTTCATAGGTACATTTGGGCGCATTTTCCATGGAATTCTAATAGAGGAGAAGGACCCTAGTAAAGAGAAACAAGTTTTTGTCAAAACTGTTAAAGGTATGTTTACATAAAGGGTGTGTGTGTCCAGTTGTTCGGACTGTGATACGTACTGAGTGTAACAAGTCCATCTTTAAAAACAATTAAGAAAAAGAATTCGAAAGGAAGCTGCTTAAAAATCAAAATCAATTTGGATGTTGTTGTCAGACATAGAAAAGAAATTTTATAAGGAAGAAGAATGTGTGTGTTCACCACTGCCTTTGGTTACTGCATCTTGGATACTTCTAGTTTAGTAATTCTTTTTGTAAAAATCTTATTTTTTTTCCACTGGCATGGAAAAGTTATTTCCACCTACAGCCTTCCCCTCGCCTCCCAGTTGCTGAAAAGGCACCCCTTACGCATCCTAACATCTCCTATGAACATGGATGGCTGTACAGATGAGGCATGGTTTCTGTCAGCCTTGAACTCTGCAGCTAAAGCATGAAAATTATCATTTAGAATGGAATTTTTACAAATACAGCTTTTTTTTTTTTTCCTCAAGAAATATGTTCAGTGATTTAAATCATAATTGGTAGGCTTTGGAAATGAGGTAAGTGTAGGTAATACGCTTTCCATCTGTGTCCTGTGGATTGTGTCCAGCATCTTCTCCATCTGTTAATCTGAGGTGTTTGTGTTATTTACATCGGGTATATTACGGCTGTTGTTTTTTCACAAAGTCTTTAATTCTTTCTTTTAAGATTCAGAGTGCCAGTTACTCTCATAATTTAAAGACATTTCTGTTATTTCTTTGGGAGTGCCTCTGAGGTGGTACACTTTCATTCTGTGTGATTTTTCTTACCTGCTGAAGCCAGATGGGACTTCTACAGAAGTAGGTATGCCACCCTTTGGAGAATCTTGGAACTTACTGCTTAGCAGGATTGTGGTAGTTGACTATTCCTGAGTACTGAAGTTGTCTTTGGCTTTGTTTTTGGTATAATGGAAGTAATGTTCCCCTTGTAAAAGGCAAGTATTTTCTAAATGATGTTTTTTAGCAAGCATCCACTTAGCGAACATCCTCAATTAAAAGAAATTTATGCTTCTTTCCAGTATCTTCGGAACTTTTCCTGATTTCTGTTTTTTTCTGTGTGCTCTTCCCTACCAAAAAGTTCTGTCTGTCGTTTTGCTTTTATTTTATATAGTTTCAAAAAAAAATGCATCCCTTGTCACATGAGCCTGGTGTTCTTCTGTGAAGAACAAGACTGTCTTAACTTGCAGCATCGTTCACAACTACTGCCTTAACTTTGATACCCCTTTGCTGTGTTACTTTGATTCTTCTCTGCCCAGATGCAGAGTCAACAAATGCTACTCCTGTGACACCTAAAATAGTTGTGAGCTGGGGCAGCGTGGCATCTGTACAGCGCTATCAATAATGCTTACTCTATATTACATAGAATTAAATGACAAGCCATCATCTGCAAGAACACATCGTGATTTAGCTGCCTTCCATCACCACTTGTCCAGTTGCTTTACCAAAATGGGCTTTCCAGTCTACTCTTAAACACGTTTCTGTATTGCAATGGCTTGTGTTTTTGACACAGTACACAGCCTGCTTTTTCTTAACCTTTTTGCTTGCTGGCTTCGGTGAACTGGAAAATGGTCTTAAGGGAGTACCGGTATTCACATAATTGTTAGAGAATTTCTCAGCTTTAAAAAGGATCTATAGGGACAAGTTTTATAATAGATTCTTCTGGTGCTTGCCTTTGAAATAATACTGGCTTGGGCAGCAGAACGTTGCTAGGAAAATAACTATAAACATCCCTTCTCTTTACTGCATTGCATTTGCAGTGCTAATATTAAGCAGCTTCCTCTTCATGCTCTGGCCGTGATTGCTGTGTGTGCAGCTGGGTCATGTACTAAGTTAGGAATTTGATCTGCTTGAGGGGGGGGAAAAACTGCAAAAATTCTCTATTAACCTGATTTTTCCTTGATCTAGTTCATTCTGTGGCCACACACACACTTCTGTTTTGGCACAAACACAGGAGTAAGGCAGGACCACAAAAGTGAGATGGGTATGAGAACTATTAAACTAACTTAAATACTTCATTTGCTGAAGGCAAAAAAAAAGAGCCTGAGGGTTATGGAAAAGAAACAAGGAAAAAAAGGCTTTGTCTGTGGAACTAAGTTATCTGAACAAAAAGCAGGGGCTGCTATCTTGTTCTTCTCAGCAGTACACTCTGAGGTTGAAGAAGTCCAGTAATGCCCTCAATTACCAAAAAAAATAATATGAGAGGGTGTCAGACTTTCTGAAAAATGTGAACTGAAATTCTTTTAGCTGGTACTGTGGTGAAGAAAGTACAAACAGTAAACAGTTCCATAACCTTCTTGAGAGGAAAGATCTTTCTTCTCATCGGGGTCAGACCTTAAGGCATCAAGGTAGTTGCTGCGGCTTTACATCTGGAATTGCCAATGACCCTTTGGTAAGAGAGCATCACGACAGGGCAAATAGAGTAAGTAAATTTGCTTCCAAACTAGAATTTCATATTCTTAGAAAAAAATAATAATTGTTAATAATAATAGTAATTCCAGTTAAGTGGAAAAGGTTTTGTTAGCATGGCTAGGCTAGCATCTACAATATTTTTATGCTATTCTCCATAAAAAACATCTGAAACTGATGGAGCTTTGTCTCGCATTTTCATGCTGGGTTCTTTGGCATTGGCAGCAAGGAAAGGCTTAGATGTTGCCCCACTGACTCATCTTAATGCTTATAGAGGAACAGTAGAAACAATCAAGTCTAATTTACAAAAATTCAAGTCTAATTTACAAAAAAAAAAAAAGCTTTAATGTATTCAAACTTCATGTAGACATGACCTTAGTTGGTGTAGTTGTCTGCTGTGTCACTGGATACATCCCTTCAATGAAACACCAGCATATTGGCACACAAATAGCTTTGTGACCAGGTGACACCAATGCAAGCTGTGTTAGTTGCAGCAACTTTGCATTGTGCAGAGTAGGAAAGCAGTGGATTAAGCGATTTATCCTCTGGATGTGTCCAGGAATGTCCAACCAGCAGTATACAGGTGCCTGGAAGGCCTCTTTGAACCATGATAACATATGTTGGCTTATAGGAGAAGACCTTTGCTGTACTAAGGGAGTTGTCAAGGGGTTATTGTGCCATTTGGGTAATGGTTTCTGAATACTTGTCACTGGGAAAACCTGTGAAGAAAGCTCATGCCGTAGATGTGACAGCAGCTGAATGTCATAATGGGTATATTTCTTGCATTCCTTCTTCAGTTAATAATGCTTTATAAAATCCATAACCATTCAAGATGGGTTACATCCTAATAAAGTGGACAGGAGAATGTGCTGTCAGTTTTCTCATTTCATATCCAGGAGAAGATGAATATTCTGACAGGCATGCTCATCGGACAACAGATTTGTGAGTGTTTTCAGTTCAGAAAAGAGTATCTTTGCAGCCTTGCAAGTTTGCATCTTTCCTATTTTCTTACCTCTCCCCAGTGTTGATTCTGTTACCCAAAGGATCAAAAAGCTGGTTATGGCAGTGAGAGCAGCAGCCTTTTCCCCTTTCTTTCACCTTCTAGCCTTGTGGTGTGGAAGATTGCCGTAAAACAGAACAGTGCTACCTGAAGTCAAGAAACCTTGATTTTTCTAAGCTTAGCTTCAGACAAGAAAACAAGTACTGTCTGTTAAGAAAACTGGTAATACAGAAAAGGTAAGAAAGTCTGGACCTGCCCACCTTTGTTCTGAGATACTCTTCAAGTGAAAGAGGCTATTCAAAGAGTGCCTGTGATTAGTTTCCAGGAATGTGTTGTTCACCATGTTCTCAAGCAGGGAATTACCTATTAGGTCAGACTCTCAAAGGCCAAGTTTGATCCTAATACCACAACATCAGTGCAGGAGGCAAATAGGTAGGAGTTTGCTTGTTCAGCATTATTTGACTAATTTCTTTTACATCACAGAATTTGTCACTGGAATTGGACTCTTGTGTGTCTTGGGTCTTTCATCTGAAGCATTTGTGAAGTGACTGACTTGCTTTTTGACTAATTCAGTGACTTCTTGTTACGTGGCTTGAAAGGTAATAGCACTACAGATTTGGTGACACTCGCTGAAATCTCAACACCACATCTGGGATATTGTCTGAAGGCAAAATTCATCCCTGAGTGCCAGAAGTTCACTCAAAATCCTTTAGAAAATATTTCTTTTTTGCTTAACTGTAGTAGACTCCAGAGAAAAGTTGTAACATGCCCTGGATAGTGACAAAGCTTTCTACCTGCATGTTCATGAAATTCTCTAATTTATAACATGTTTTTTTTTAATGCTATATCATCTAACACTTGAGAGCGTGTCTGGATGCCGCAGTCTTCCCTTATGTGGAGTGCTCTCTGCCAAAAAGAAGAGCTTAAAAGAAAAAATGAGTATCGGTTGGCAAAACTAGAGGCAGCTTTCTGGAAGCTCTAATAACTTTGGGAGTATGAAGATTGCATGCCCAGGGCAAAAAGTGTCATTTGTTCATACCTTCTCTAGATCCTTCATGTTGGCCTTGCAGTTAGTTGTTCTCTTCTAGTTAGTTTATGGTTTAACTGCATTAATTTTCTGGTCATAATCATGAAAGCTTCAGCTGCTTTCATGTTCAGACTTTCTCGATGGATAACCCGCTTCTTTTTTTACTTTAAATGGTCATTCATGAAGATTAAGGATGTGTTGTCAGCAGCAAGAGCAAGAACATGTGTTTGTACTATATTTAGGCTGTCAGAATCCACGGATCAACAGGACCTGAATAGGTTCTTGGTGAGGAGACGAGAGACTTAACTGCCACCTAGTTTCCTCGCTGTGTTTTTTTTGCTGTGCAGTAGAATTATTTCATGTAGTTGTAATGTTTGTTTCCTTTCTGATAGGTGGTTTCCAACCACTCTAAACTTTGGGAATTGTCTCAGTTGGACTCAACTCAGTTTATCAGAGCTGGAGTTGCCTCTCTTGCCAGCGATTGTGAGATCTCTTGCCTTTATAATGGTGCAAAATAGCCTTTCTTGTGCATCTTTAGACCCTTGTACCTCAGAATAGAAACACAGTTTTGCATTTTGGTTTAGAGAGTACATTGTTTAATGGTGCTTTTCGTGCAAAGGAGAAAATCTTTCAGGAACAAATGGAATTGTATTATTCCAGGAACGCACGCAGTGAATTTGAGCTGTGCAGAGCCTTGAGTCATTTAGTACATTCTGGCCAAGGTACATTTTTATTAAAAACAACCAATCTTGCTATTCAAGATAACCTGACTGCGTCTGTGTCATTTTTCTAACCACTTAAAATTTTTCTTTTGTACAAGAAAGGAGTGTTTGAAAACAATCCACCCATGAAAAGCACTGGAAACAAAGTCACAGCATAAGTGAAGATTAACTCTTCAGGCTCCATCATTTTACTAACTTCAGCAAAGCTTTGAGTTTTGTTCATGTCGTCGTAGATCACTAAAGGACTTTTTCAGCAGCATTGGCCAATTCCAACATTATGCTATTGTTTATTTTTTGGTTTTATGTGCTCTTAACTAGTTAAGAGTGGATGCTCAAACCCCCTAGCTGTGAAGTTGTATGTTGAAGCCAGTCTGACTTAACTGTCCGTGGCTTACAGACCTTTTACTGCCCTCATTCACGTGATGCCTGTTGGGGCCTATTTATGGCCTGGCTTGGTGACCTTTAGGACTTCTTGTGTACATTTAGGTAGTGTCAGAACAAAGATTCTGAGAATTTACACCATGCAAAGCAGGGGAAAGCAAGAGGCATAATTAGATGAGTTGTATGTTTAATAAGCTTTGCCTTAACAAAGTTGAAGAGCTTCATATTGGGCATACGGTATACCACAACCTCGAGCGTACACAGTGGTTCCCAAGGTACCATTTTCAAATTGCATTGACTTCACATTCAGTAGCAGTACATTGTTAAAATGTACAAGTTTAAGTTCATTCTGTAAATGTCTTAAACATATAAATACCTTCCGAAAATAAATAAAAAGTCCTTAATGTCCCAAAATCAGAGTACGTGATCCTGCTTCTCTAGAAGACATTTTACAACAACAACAAAAAAATTAAGGAGTTCTGCTGCTTCTTGGAGTTTTCTTAAGTTTCATCATAGCAGGAGGATACATGAATTTAAATAATTAGGGAAAATAATAAATTCCTGGAAGTTGACTAAAAAAATAAAATGTACTGTATATTATTCAATCCTAGTTCATTAAGAAAGTATAGCGAGAGACCTTAAATAGTACAATCTACATAAAATAAAGTGCTGTACTTCAACATCTTAATTTAAATATCTGCTATTTTGTATGCTTCTGCAGGAAAAGATTGCCCTTTCATAATCCGAAGTACACTTATATTTACAAAGAGTTAAAACTAGTACCTGTATTTCACTTTTGTTAGCTGCTGCCCTTTCAGCAGATGCTGAAGCATTAAAGCAGTTATCTTCCTTCCCCAGTTCTACTTCAGGTTCATTTTCTACTTTCTGATTTAATTTGAACAGATCGCTGAGCAAAGAGCCTTTGACTTGTTGCTGTATGCTGCTGTGACTCCAGATTCCTTCACTGCTAAGTAGGCAAATAACACTACCCCAAATCATGCTTCGCTCTGCTCTTTTCTACGGTTTAAATCTGTGTGTACACTTGTAATATAAGAAAACCAGAACAGCATTCCCCACTTTAGTGGTGTTGTGTTGAATCACTTCCAGAATACATTAAAATTGGGCTTGAATTTGAAAATGTAAACTGCCTTGCTTTGGAAAATAAATGTGTGGTTGTGGCGTGGAAACAAACATTAGAAATAGCTTTGGTATTAAGATCGGAGGAGAAATCCTGCTGTGCTGGAATTCTAACAACACTAAGCATGGTGACTTACTCCGTGGCCTCCTTGGGTTGTTGGATGGATGTTTGACTTAACATACGGAGTATTTGAGGTCTGTACGATGAGTGGTTGCCTCGTAAAGCAGAGAGCTGATGTGTGAAAGTACAGCCCTTACCTGAATGGCTCTGTGGCTCTCTCAGGCTTGTACCTGTAAGAGAACTGCGAAGAGGAGCAAGGGTTTTTAACCCCTTCACTTCAGTGGTGGGCAGATCAGATGTTGCTGGCATCTACCTTGTCACTCTCTGCTGGGACCTCCTCAAGTTTTAAAGAATCAGTGTTTGTGTGTGTGTATGTCTCCCTCACCCTATAAAAAGTAGATTGGATTGTGACTAATTGTATTCATTTTGATTTGATTTATAGCTCCTAACTTCCTTTAACAGCTCATTCTCCTTTTGAAGGGAAGTTCTAAAAATGTCTCCCAGAACAACAGAGGTGAACTCAGGATAGTCTTTGTTCAATTTCTTCCAAAGACTTGCTGAGAAGGGTTAAAGCAGTATTCAGACGTATAATCTTTGAACTGTGATTGAATTCTGCCTTGGGAGAAATTTTATGTAATGAATTGTTCTGCAGAAGCAGCAGTAATTAAAAAGAATGTGTTGATAGGAGGAGTATTTCTCACCTCAAGCTGAATATTTACAGTCAGGATTTTAATTTCATAGTCTCAGTTCCTATGGACACAGTGTGGGACCGCTGCGCCTGCCCATGTGCTTTACTCCCTTCAATAACTTGAGCTAGTGGACTTTGTCACGGTATGTTTGGCAAAGCCTGCAAATCTGAAAGATAATTGAAGTAGTACAACCCGTGTGAAAACAGATAGCCATATATAAAGTGGATTGTATGAAACATTGATGTTGGGGAAAGTCTGCTGTGCAAGTCTGCAATGAGACAGATGGAAGTTGGCATAGGAAGAAGACACCTTAGATGGGTCCAAAAGTGAGAAAAGCTTTAGGTAAAATATCTCTTCAGATGCTGCTGTCAGGAGATGTATTCACTGGAAGCCTTGATTGCCTAGCTGCCGTGCTTTGTGGAGCTACTTCTGATAGGAATGCTGACAGAAATTGCTGTGTGTTGCTGTCCGTAGTAGGCTATGGAAAGGCTCTGGCATATCTTGTTTGAATTTTGAAACCTTTGGTTATGTTGCGCTTTTCTTTTACCTTCCTGTTCTCTGAAGTAATTTATTTTAATGACCAAGGTGCGATCTGAAGTCTGAAGTTGTAATACAGCGTTTGCTAATTTGTGATTCTGGAAGATCTGACCTAAAATGTTGTTCTTGAAAGCCATCCAGCTAATCAGATAACCCAGCGCAATATTCAAGTAATTGCTGCTTTTCATCTCTGGTGGGTAATTTGAGGTGTGGAGTGACTCTTCATGACGTACAACCACCCAGTGAACGCACGGCAGGATGCTCTGCCACTGCTGCTGGAGTGCCCAGTCTCACAGCAAGCAAATTGGTGCAATTTTAGTGTCATTGCAAAACTCCCTGTAAACATGTCAGCTGTGTTACGATGATTCATGTGACTGATAGTGCTGGTAAATGAGGATTTAAAGCACAGTTTTGCAGATGGGATTGTGTAAGTGGTTAAAAATCAAGTAGGTGCTCTGTCCCTGGGAGCCAGGAGGGGCCTCAGCACATAAAACACTTGTCAGAATTGTATGGGAAGATTAGCCTCATGCATGAAAGTGGCGGAGCCAAGAGCCCCATTGTGCCTGGCTGTATACAAATAATGTAATAGTGTGAGATAAACTTGTAGCCATATCAAAGCTTCCAGAAATCCTAGCCTGTTCTTGCTCCGTGCCCCAAGGTAGACTTTCCCAGTTGTTGCCTTGTAACAGCAAGGGTAAGATCATCTTCACGGTTCTGGGATGCACCTACATCTGTCTGAAATCGCTTCTGGTCTTGCTTTTGAGCACCTTACAAAAGTTGGGCCCTTCTTGTCCTAACTGAACATCTAGAATCACTGCTGTCTCCCAAATATTGGTCCTAACTCATGTCATCTCCATTTTTATTTATTTATTTATTTATTTATTTATTTTGCTATTCAAGTACTCAGCTGTTGGTGTGTGACAGCTTTGTGAAAATAGATGATGCTTTCTCAGGGCTGAGCAGCAGTGACCTGACTGTACCTCAGCCGTCAGCCTGCAGCTCCATGGATTGCTGAGTGCAGAGGTATTCCTAATCACAAATAGCATTAATATCCCAAAGGGAAGTTTAGCTTTTTTAGGGCTTTGAAGATGTTGTTTAACAAGCCTTACCCAGGATTGTTCACCTTCAACTCAACACTGTTTCCTGATGATGAATCTAATGCATATGAGACTGTGGCCTCCTCTGTTGTGGCTATTGTAATTTGAGAGATTTATAGCCCTGTGGGAGGTTTTCCCCCTTCTTTTCCCCCCATTCTCTCCTGTATACCTGTATGTGTAGCCATATGCAGATCAAATAACCTCACAGATCCCATACAGAGAGAAAACTAGCTGCAAAAGCTTGTGGGCATTCTTGTGTGTTTGACAAGATCATTCCACAAGTCTCGTTTTGTGTGGCTACAGAAACAAGAAAATACTAAATAAAACCATTGAAAAACAAAATACTAAAACGTGTGTGCTTACAGGTAGTGCTTAGAGATTTGAGGTATGGTTTCAGTAGAATGTTTGGCTCAGGCAGGAAGATGAAACCTATGGAATTTGCCTTAGTGTCTGCTCACTTGTGTCTCGCTGAGCTGGAGCTGACAGGTCAGGGCTGCCCCTGCACTGCCCAGGGGCTGTGAATTTCTTATATCAAAGCCAGAAAGGCTGTGGGGTTTCTTGACTGCTTATGTGAGTTTGCAATGCAGGATGGTCAGGTTGCCTGGATGATCGTGTCCTCTACAGCGAGATGTTTTATTGCCAAAATCATCTTTGGAATCTATGAAGACTTATCTGGCTATAATCTAATAAATGTGACTTTATGAAAATAAATGAGTTTAATTGCACTATTTATCATGTAACTAAAGAAAATGGTCATAAAATCAGGCTTAATTGCAATGGGAACTGTTGGAATAGCAGTACCCTGATTTTTTTTTTTAATATTTTTTACCCGTTTTGGCTGGAATCGCTCAATTTTCAAAGTGATAATTTATGTTCTGTTTTGAATTATACCTAGTAAAACCACAATAATCAAATTGTATTCTTCTAAATTGGCACAGGTCGAAGTTGGAGGAGGATTAGCCTTGCACTGCTATTGTTTGTTCTGTGTGTGTTGATTTGGTTGATTTTGTGTAAGTTTTTTTCCATGCAGAAAACAAGGAAATAATATTGATAAGAAAACACAATGCGGATGCTGGGACTGTTTCACCAGATAAGATTTAGATTTCCGTATATACTTGAACGGGAGTCAATCATCCTTTGGGTGCTCAGGAGTTCTAGCATAGTCTGTCTGAGCTGAAAGAAAACACCGAAGCGTAACAATGACCTTGTGACAAACACCCTGTGTGATGGAAAGGGAAAGGCATCGACACAGCAGCGTTGTCTGATGATGGGTGTGTTGTCCGGACCAGATTTACTTGTTCTGTAGATTTTAAATCCAGTTTTAAGTAAACTCTGATTTAGCACTTCAGATCATTGCAATGGTGAATCTTGTAATTAAAAGCAAACCAGTTAAGCAAGCACAGAGCCGAAGAGCGTGTGAGCAAATTCATCAACCCAAACTCGCACTGGGTAATCTTTCAGCACTTCGTTGTATGTTGGGATGAAGAAACTGTGGTCTGTTTGAATGCGAGTGGTTAATGCATTTAAAATGGAAGCTTTATACTAGTAACCTGCTAGCAGTTCCTCTGGCTTCTTGTAACGTGCTTTTGTGCCTTATTTTCTGTGCTGCTCGCCCTGTGGAACAGCTGGATGCTTCAGCCATTCATGCCTATATGAACTGATTTGAATGAAGCACCTTGTTTTTTCTCGTTCATTTACGAACCTGAGGTCTGTCTCCTTCAGATGAAGTTTGTCACTTAGAAAGGGCTACAATAGCTGGATGCATCCCATAAGACACCAGAGCCATGAATGTCATGGCACTTGGAGTGCTGTTTCAGGGTTTGGTGGTCTTGGTGCTTCAGCCTGCGCAGGGGCTGGGCAGTGATGCTCCCTAGGGGTTTCCAAGCATACTCAGGGTTCAGTGCTTCTGCCCAGGACTTACATCTGAATTTTTAACATTGATTTCCCAGTCTCTTTGTTTTTTAGCATCTGGATGCTTTTACGAAGGCATGCCTCCTTTTTGTTTTCTTCCCGGCTGAGGTGGTGAAAGAGCGTCTGCGGCAGTTTGCCTTGGGATATCCTTTTTTCCCCTGGTGAAGTTTCTCAATCAGCTGATGTTTAGCAGTTCCCACGTTCTTGAGTTACACGACTTCTCTTTTGATGAACCCTTCGCCCTCCCTAGGTTCATCAGAAGGGCTGCAGTGTGCCTGGAGCTGCCTGTGCTTCCAGCAGGTCTAGAAAGCTGCAGGCGAGTATGTGTTGTAGGGAGTAGCCATCTAGTAGCTTGCCATTGCCATGAGGGGGAGGCCACGCTCTCTCTCTGGGCCTTGTGCTTTCCTTCCCTACCTTGTGCTCTTCTGCACTGACCACATGCACCTCTCCTTCTGCCAGAAGTCATTTTTTCTTTTGCAAGATAAACAGTTCAGTTAGGAAAGGGTCCAGTGAGGTGCTAGAGCTGGTATGAGGAGGAGGGCAAGACCACGAAGGGAGAAGAGTGGATGTGTGTTCTGTTCCTTATCCTCTTTACCTCCATTTCCCCTCCTAGGGCAGTAAAATGTTTATTTGACTCAGATAAGATACTTAAATTCATTCTAATACAGCAAGGAGAACTGATTGGCCTCAGCTGGGTTCTCTCCTGTGCTAGCTTGCTGCAGGAGTGCTGGTTGTAACATGAAGGAGGGACAGAAGAGAGTGCACCTGGGTATGAAGAGGGGAGGTTTGTGTGAGCCCTGATTTACATTGCCTTAAGTTTGCCTATTGCTTCTTGCCACCTGGAAAACAACAAAACAAAAGAAAAAAATCAACACAAAAATGTTTGTGGGGAAGAGGGGTGCAGCCAGTGCTTCTGTCCAGAAGATGTTCTGCTTGCTGTGGGTTGCTGGAGTTATCAGAGAAGCTCAAGTTCCAGCTGGCAGCAGGGATTTCTTTGGCTTTTTTAAAGCTGGGGAGGAGAACTGCAAACATTTCTAAGGTTACCAAGAGTCAAGTGTTTCAAGTAGGGAGCACTAAATATGTGAATCTAGGAATAAATGGTCTCTATCAACATGAAAGTAAACTGTAGAAGCCTGAGTTGTGATTCAGCAGCAAACTGGTGCCTTCTGTGCACCTCTGTGCTTTTGGGAAACGCCAGGCAAGCTCCCCTGCTTCCAGCAGTGCTGGCCCTGGGCACGGGATTTGACCCATGTTGCCTGGTTCAAGAGGTTTGTGTGTGCCCAAAAGCTGTCAGGAAGTGGCAAGAGTACATTCTGTCAGCACCTGCAGTTTTTTTTCCTTTTTCGGCTTCACCCCATTTGTTTAAGCAGAAATATGCCCTAGAACTTGGCTTACTCGTGTGTGTTTTTTTTTTTTTAAACTCCATTTAAAAAATGTAGGTAAACAAATTCTATTTGTGCTCAAGTGACCTTAGCTGACTTGCAAATCTGGACCAAATTTCAATTAATACATCAGTTTGTTGCCAAAGTTATATCTGTAGCTTTTATTTTTTTCATTAGATCAGGCTTCAGAGGTGCAGGTGACAATGATGCTGACTGAAAGCTGTAAACTCAGAGGACTTCATCACAGGTGAGTTACTCAGTATTTATAAGCCAAACTGTATCTGTGCAAGATGCAAGATGAAAATACTTGTGCTTAAAGCTCCTTGGGAGGAGGCAAGATAATTGTTTACAAATTGAGCAACATGTTATATATTTCAAAATTTTCAAGCCACAGAGAGCTGCAAAGATTTCTGCATGACTTCGAAATGCAGAGTTCCAGGCATGCTTCCTATTGCAAAGAGTGCCAGACACGCTTTTAGAGCAGCACAGTCAGTGAAATCAGAGGGTAGCAGTATATGGGGGAAACTGAGAAAGTCTTTGGTTCGGTGTTCCAGGCCAAGCAGTGAGATATGGTTAAATATTCCTTTAATATATGGCTAGATATTCCTTTCATTCTCAGTTATTACAGAAAAAGCTGCTGCTGGCTTACACTGCTTCTTGCACAGGCTATTGTCTAATGTGGTGAGATCTTAGTAATGATGAGGAGAGGAAGTCTATATACAGGTTGATTATCATTTTAGGTAATCTACTAGTCCGCCTTGTACTATTCATGATTTTCTACATGGCACAGAGGAGTCCTGTGACTAGATATTTCTGTGTATCCATGTGGGACACTGCTCTTTAGGACTCTAGCACACGTGTTGCCCCGGTATGGCATCGTAATGTCACTGGGATTTATTCATTAGAATTACTGGCATGGTTTTGGGGGTGATGGCTTACATTTTAAAATGAATACCCCAAACAGCTTGCATTACTTGTGGTTTTGCAGCTTAGATTGAAGGCTGAAATTGCCCTTAAAGACCTTTGGTATTAGCAAGGATGCAGGTAAGAAGAAACCCACACTCACCATCAGGTTCCATGGCTGTAGTTCATTGTTTTCACTGGTAACATAAGGGAAGTTTAAGCAGAACTGTTAGTTCTACGATGGATTTAAAAGCTGCTTTACTAAGAATTTTTATAATTAAGGACTTGTCTAAGAGACAGGATTGTGTAAAGAGCACTAGCAGCTTCTTGGGGAAACACAATTAAAAACTGAAACTAAATGAAACAACCTTTCTCCTATCATTCAAAATCAGCTGTTACCCTTGCTTTTACAAGTCAAACTTCTTAAAATAAATAAATAAATAAGTAAAAATCCCCAAAGCTGTTCTTCTCTGACGCCTGTCAAGCTGGAGTGTTTATTTTTGTTGAAGGTAGAGCTAAACGGGCACATAGAGTTCATGGGTGTAACACCTGACTACCAGACCACTTCTTACAAGGACATGGGATTTCAAAGTTCCCCTCTAAAAATAATCAGAAATCATTGAAACATTCCTGGGATGTTTCTGATAGAAAATACAGTCCCCCAAAGATGTTTCAGGGAAAATTGAAACTGTATAGAGGTTGTTTCAAGTTTCTATGAATTTTTATGCTGATACTACAGGAAGATGTTCGTAAACAGTGCAGCACGAGGGTTATCTGAGCTGTCAGGAAGACTGAAACGCCTGTGGTAGGAGCCCTGAAGTACTTCTGCATTTATGACGCAATTTAATGTTAAGCTAATTCGAAACTAAAAGTTGCTGTTCTGGCATTTTGAAATGTTTTTTGTCTTCATGCAAATGATAACCTGTATTCACCAAATCTTAATTCAACCCTCTTGGACAAGTGAAAAATCTGGGGGTTCCTTCCTAATGGGAAGACACCCAAATATTTCTCTACCTGCTGCCTCAGTTATTTGGAGGCCTTTTGCTCTGCTATCTGTGTCAAAGGTTAATGCTTTTCTTTAGTGTTGAATTACTTTCATTTAGCATGTTTAGGGATTGAAAAGATCTTTGTCAAATTTCAACTTCATAAAACTAGGAATTTTGCTCTCTTCCAGGAATCTGCTACCTATCACTCATGTCTGTATAGAAGAGGGAGAGAAACCAATGGTGCTGCTGCCGTACATGAACTGGGGGAACCTTAAGCTATTCTTGCGACAGTGCAAGCTGGTGGAGGCCAACAATCCTCAGGTAAACTCAGAAAATCTGTCACTTCCTGCCTGTTCAGCTTTTACTCAGAAGCCTTGGTTTGTCATCTGTGTTTGTGCCTTAAAAGAAATAGTTGTGTTATTTACCTGTCAATACGGTGACAATGAAAGAATTGACAAGCAGGTTCCTTAGTGTGTATTTATTTTGATTCATACAAGGAAAACATTCTTGGCTGCATTTATCACAGCTACTCAGAGACTAATGAAGCTGAGTTAAATTCTTGGTCAGGGTAGTAGCTGGTATATCAACGTATCTGGAAAAAAAAAAAAGCGGAAATGGTATATGGTTGTGGATTTAAGTTACACAGGGGCAACTGGCAAGGGCTACCTGCCTCTGTTAATTTACAAGACCAATAAATTGTGATAAGCTGCTAAGATCTTTCAACTTTGATTCACTTGTTTTGCTGCTTAATCTGGGTTATAAATCTCTGTGCAGCACACTAATACTACCCTTTCCAAGAATTTAAACAAAGTGTGTTTATATTATTTCAAACAGGAGTTGCCTCTTAGTTGGTATAACCATACTTCCCACCTAGCAAAAACTGGGATGTTTGGTGTTGGAAATGCTTAATTGAAGATGGAACTTCTATACAAATACCTAAAGTAATCTCTTGAATTTTCTGAAATAAGTAGTTCTTGTTCTTATTAACAAGTAGTTAACAAAGAAGTCAGCATCTTATTTTTTTAATTTACTATTTAGTTTATTTTAACCACAGTCGTGCAGCTTCAGTGTCTACCTACATACTGGAGCTTTAGGAGCACTGTAGAAATGAAAGAGGAAGTGGGGTATAGATGTATGCAAGGGTTTGATTTATATGGAACTGTGAAATTGTAAAAGTAGGAGCAGCAGCCTTTAATAGTAGCTTTCAGCCATAGGCAGCAATGAGAATATTGTCTGCTGCTTGAAAACGAGTTGGTTCCTAGAGAAACAGAAAGTGAACATAGTATGATAAGAAGGTAAAATCTGCCTACGTTCACCACTAATCCAGAGAAAAGCTGTGTAACAGTGAGAAAGTTGCAAATTGGAAATGTTTGCCCCTGCCATGTCAAGGAAAAAATGGGAGGAATTTTTTTTTAAAATAAAGAACAGGTGGTAGTGTCTGTAAACAGCTAGAAAATGAGAAATTACTGGCTAGTAAAGGTTAGGGGAGAGGGGAAGGGCACTAGAATGCAAATAAAATACTAACTAGTAGGCACTGAGCTTGCAGTTCTGCATTGATTGCTCTTTTTTGCTCTTGCAGGCAATTTCCCAGCAGGATCTTGTACATATGGCTATTCAGATTGCCTGTGGAATGAGTTATTTGGCCAGACGGGAGGTCATTCACAAAGACCTGGCTGCTAGAAACTGCGTGTAAGTACTAAATGGGGTAGAGTCATTGTTGCAAAGTGTTACCTCACTAACCAGGGCTAAGATAGACTTTTTTTTTTAATTGACCCAATCTCTACTTGAAAACATACCGCTTTTTCTTTCCTAAGTTTTGTGCAAGTGCTCTTGTCAGTAAAAACTTTCTTTTAACTATAGGGTGAACCAGAATGCTTGTTTTTTTAAAAAGAACAGAGCATCCAATTCTGAAAGACTGATAGTATCTTTTTGTCTTTCCTTGTTTTTTCAAATGCTCTCTTAAAGGAAGCCATTAATGTTAATAGGAACTTGGAATGTCTTGGCAGTTTTCTAGTGAACAGGTTTTCCACCAGGTACTGTTGGACAGAGGATGCAGGAACATCTACCCTCTAGCCACCCCTCGTGCTTTTGAACCAATGCTACAATGCCACCTTAGCAAAATCTTTCACGCGGTGTAAGGATGCTCAGTTTGATACAGTTCCTTAAACACTCTTAACTCCTATTGTTTTTTTTCCTCTGGTGGCTGTATTGAAAAAGCGATACCATGGAAAGCAAAAGTCATAAGCAGTGCTCCAGGAAAGCTACCTGGTGGCAACCTCTCATTTCAGTGCAGAGGATTAATTGCCTCGTGACATTCCTGTGCAAAGGGTCAGCAGTCTAGCCAACTTTAGTCCCCGCCCTCCAGGGGCAAATTCCAGCTTCGTTTTAGTTGCCATACTTGTGATCCTGAGTGCTGGCAATAGTACTCAATTTGTAATCCATCTGGTGCTGCTTCTTCATGGCAAATGCAGGCAGGAGCTGAACATCTGCTGATCTTTGCTGCAGTACAAGAACTACTGGACTAGCCTTGGGTTTTTACATAGAAAAAGAGGTGGTCAGTAGCCAGGATTCCTTGAAGGGCTTTATCTGCCACTCCCTTCTTTCCAAGGTTTATTCCTGGGAGTACCTCTCTGTGGGAAAGACGAGGAGTTGGTATGAAGTGTATCAGGTCTATGTGTCTGTCTTAATTTGGGGAAGGGAGCCAGGATTGCAGTGTTCTTAGCAGGTTTGTGAAGGGGGGAAATACTCAAGTGTCTTGGGCCCAGTTGGAAAGGACATAGTCCATAGTCCATGACACAAGTCAGGGCTCTGTAGTCACTGGAAAGTACACTTTGTACTTGTTCATAGGCAGATCTTCTAGGAATTTCTCTGAACTTCATTTGTGTCTATTAAGAGTGACAAGATATGGAAATGTCTTGGTCTATAAATTTTGAGGTCACTGAACAGACCCGAAAGCACACAGGAATGGGGTAAATGTGAAGGTACCTGGAATAATAAAGCAGCAAGCACACAAACTGAGCATTTATATTTAATTTGTCTCATCAAGATAAAGAAGTACTTGAAAAAATGAGGATGGGAAACGCTATTAAAAAAAAAAAGACAACCAAAATCACAATGTTATTTTCTTATTCTTGTCACAAAATATTTAAGCTAACATTTTCCCCATATTCTGAAGTCAGATGTTTGAGAACACTGAATTTTGACTTTTTTTTTTAAGTTTAAAAGAGCATGAATTAATATCCCAGAGAGGGGAAAAATCAGTAGGCAAGTTTATTCCATAAACACCCACTAAAGGTTCCTCTGTGCTACTTTGAGGCTTTTTTTGTTGTTGATTACAAGTAAGTTTTCCTTAGCCAGCTTCCAATTTCTGATTGTCCAACAATCAGAGCGAGTATCTTTTGCTGAGGCAGTGTTTGTGGAAATAAATATTTTATTAGTGCAAATAATATTGATTAGGGATGAGGTTTTAGGTCACAAATGATACCAGTTGCTTTATCAAGATACTATTAGACCTTGTTTTGCCCAAGTATTTAGCTCATAAATGCCACAAGGGTACTATAGCTAAAATAATTCAGCTGAAAGTGTATCTCCAAGGGAACAATAATAATTAAGGGAGTTCTTTGTTTGCTTTAACTGTACTTTTCTGCATTTGTAAATGTTGTATTTTATTTAATGTAATATTTCTGATTTTTGTAGTGCTTATCCGTTATCACAGAGTAAATACTTTAAATAGTATTTAATAACCACAGAAAAAGTGTCTTGATCAAGAAGAATGCTAACCCTTTGATGTGTCGATAGCGTGATCAGCATTCCCCAATGAAACCCTTAGTTGGAAACTTAAAGTGGTGTGTAAATATTTTCTGTAAAACTGTAGTGCCGAGGTTGCTAAATACTTCTGTTCTTTTAAATTAGCATTGACGATGCACTTCAGGTTAAGATTACAGACAATGCGCTATCTCGAGACCTGTTTCCTATGGACTACCATTGCCTGGGGGATAATGAAAATAGACCAGTTCGATGGATGGCTCTCGAAAGCCTGGTTAACAATGAATTTTCCAGTGCTAGTGATGTGGTAAGTTTCGTTATTTTTTTTTTTTTTTCCCCTTACATTTTGTAAATATATTTTGATAACTTTTCTTCCCCCACCAAACCTTTCTCAGTAATTACAGAATCATGGCACTGAACAGATATCAGTGATTTATCCAGAACTGCTCTCCTGTTTCCTGCATTTGCTGCTTAGGATAGATAGTTTAAAGGTCAAGCAGGCACTTCTCGCCTGGCGGAATTAATTGTCTGTTGCTCCTTGTCCTACTTGGTAGTGTTAGCAGAAAAGACAGTTACATTCAGTGAGCAACCTGTATCAGCACGTTTGCTGTTTGAATGAACATGATCTGTAGTCCACTAAAGATCTAAGAAATAGTGATGGTTCTTAAAGGCTTTCCCCTCTGGGAGGTTGGCTTTGAATTTGGGATCAACAGGTGAAATCGTCAGTGTTTTTCTCGTGTATGGGGAAGCTCCAAGTTGGACAGAGTTACTTTGCAGGTAGGGAAAACGTGGGAAGAATTGTTTCCCTTGACCTACTGGCTATATTCATGGTAACAGAGCCCAGAATACAGCTGGCTTTTTGCTTCAAAGACACACTGCTGATGCATTCAGTTTGTTCATGAGGATCCCAAGGTCCTTTCCTGCAAAGCTGCTTTCTAGGCAGACAGCCCCAGCCTGTCCTGTTGCAGGGGGTTATTCCATCCCAGAGGCAGGACTTGGTATTTGCTTTTCTTGAATGTTGACATTCAATCCACTTCTCCAGTTCCTCTTCAGTCTGCAGAAGCCCTGACCTCCAGCCTGCCAGCCACTCTGCTGAGTTTGGTATCATCCAGAAACATCCTCAGAGTCCAGGTTGTTACTGGAGATGAAGCAGTGCTGATCGCTGAGCAGCGTCACTATAACCAGCTGCTATTTGGACTCATGTTGCTGATCACAGCAGTTTGAGTCCAGCAGCCCAGCTGCTTTACTGAAAACACCTTGCCACTTGGGCTGTAGGGATGCTGTGGAAGATGATGTCAGTGGCCTTGCTAAAGCCAAGGTGAACATCCATCCGTTGCTCTTCCTGTACTCACTGTGTTCTCAGCAGAGTAGCAGGCAGCTTAGTTTGGCAGCTTGCCCTCAGTAAGGCCATGCTGGCTGTTCCCAGTCACCTTGGATGCATCCCCTCCGGTCCAATGGTCTTGTGTTGATGCACGTGATGAGCTTTGGTTCTCCAGACTCCCTCCCTGCATGCTCGTGCAGTCTCACTGTGTTCCTCAGGCAGCCTTCTCCTGGATCCACCTTTCTTTCCTTCCTTGGTGCCTGGGCTTAGTCAGTGCATCCATGGTGGCCTTGTACTGTGCTTGCTCAGCTTCCTGCACATCTGAACAGGCTGTTCTTGTGCTCACGGGAGGGTGTCCTGTGAGAAGAACAACCTTTGGTAATTTGAGTACTAATTAGATAAACCACTTCCCCTTACGATCTGTCTCTTCCTGCTAATGGGGTATTTTCTTTGGTAACAATGCTCTCCTTAACGTGGCTACATCCAAAGATTGCAATCTATTTCTTAAAATGTGCTAGTTTAGGAAATTTTTGAAAAGATCTGGTTGTGTTTTCCTCATTGCCATGGTTTTTGTACATCAAGCCATACAAATAATAATAATAATAAAAAAAATAAATGAAAAGGAAAGAAAGAGAAAGAGTCAGCTCTGCTCCAGAAATACTTCTGTTCTCATTATACCCATGTGGGGTTTTATTACACCAAACTTGAAGACAGACCAGGAAATAGAAATCGCCTATAAAGGCATGTTTTGATACTAAACGGGATCAATAAAAACATTGATTTCTTCTTACTCACTTTCTAAAATCTGGAACACAAACACATTTGCTGGTCATGAAGACTGGACTGGAAATGAATGTTTATATAGCACTGCCAGTAGAATTTTATTAGGAAGCAGGCACCTCGGTCTCATAATCATTTTAGAAAACTTCAGTGCAATTCAGCTTACAGTATTTTAACACAAAACTCCCTTTTGTATTACATAAAGTCAGCTTCTACTATGTAGTTCGGTACTTCACATGCGTAGCTGTTTGAGTTTTGTAGCATGCAAAATGGGAGATCTTTCTGGGTATAGAATATGTGCCCTAATTATCATTTTTGCAATTACCTGGATACTTTTCACAAATATGTTGTAATATGTTTTTGTCTGTTCACTTGGAACAAATCTAAATACCAACTGCATGCAGCTTTATCGGTGCTGAAATCTGTTACAAGAGATTTAGGTGTTGTCTGCTAAGATGCAATTAGCATGTGTTCTAAACTTGCTTTTTGGATGCATTTCTTTAAAACAGTTTTCCTGGCTTGAAACATTTTTAATGTATTCCTCCTCTGCCAACAGTTATACCAGTCAGCTAAAGCATATTAAAACAATTCCTGATGACTTTTAGTTGTGTTTTTTCCCCTCTCTGGTGCACATGAAGCTCTACCTTGTTATGCTGTTTGTATGCAGTTCCTTACCGAATTGGAAGTAGCTATATTCTTAAAGTAGTTTTGCTTGAATTGCTTTTTATTCTAACTCTCTAGGTGCTCTACCACCTATTTGTTGGCATTTTCCTTACCTCCCTTGCCTCCACGCACTGCTAATAGGTGTAGCTGTTCAGCAACAGGCCAGGTCTGTGTGCCTGCCATTCTCTGGCTCTGAGCTTCTCAAAGGACACTGGCAGCATCCCTTAATTTAAACACTCCTAATCAAAGCCACCTTTGATTAAAACTTGATTAAAGTTTTCAAGGCTGGGAGAAGAAATGCAGTTCTACCCCTTTTAAAATAAATCATGATGATTGCAGCACGTGTAACTTCTGTTGCAAGTCTTCATTGTGCAGTATCAGCATTCTCTTTTGGTTTTGTCTCTTTGCTCTCTGGATACCAGCTAGTTAAACCACTTTACTTGTACAATGCTTGTGCTTGTATTGATTGATTGAGTTTTCATCTTTATAAGCTCCTTTTAGAAGGAGTGTCAGATGAATGATGTGTTGAAGGCTGATCCAGCTGCCAGGTTTACTTAGATAAAATCTTTGTTTTTCTCAGAAGTCTTACTTCTGGGCGTATACTCAAAATATACAGAGAATTTTGATTTAGAAAAATGGTTTCATTCACTCTGCTATTCTGAACCTTTGAATTTCATAGGACTTCTATGAGAAATTTTGGGTAGTGTTTTTGAAGGGGGTAAACATATGAAATCATTAAATAAATTTTTATTAAAATCAATAAAAATAAAGTTTAATGTTCCTTAGACTTGTTAAGTGGGCTGCATGCTTTTTCTTTTCAGTGGGCCTTTGGAGTAACACTGTGGGAGCTGATGACTCTGGGACAGACTCCATATGTCGACATCGACCCCTTTGAGATGGCTGCTTATTTAAAGGATGGCTATAGAATAGCTCAGCCGATCAACTGTCCCGATGAACTGTAAGTGTGCATCTTTGGAGAAAGGGTAAAATGTCTCTTTTGGAACCAGCATGTTAAGCCAACCTTATCAATGAAAGAGCCAGGTCTGCTTCTCCCTTTCCTGTTTGTTTGTTTTTGCTGACCCTTGTGTAAGTATTTGCGTGGCTTCGCAATGATCTGCCTCGAGGAATGCAAGCTGACATTTTTTGTTGTTGAGTTTCATTTAATCCTGACCCACCTCTCTTCCTTATTCTGATATGTGAGTGAGACGGGGTTAATCATCAGGCTGAGAAGAGGGAGCTGAAGGGGATGGAGGTTTTCCGCTTCGTATTTGTGGGGCTGTGGTGTAAGAAGCTGCTAGGTTTGTGGGGAGTTTCAGTTCTCTCAGCAAGACTAAAGAGAGAAGCAATCTGTGTAATGACGCTCAAACAGCAGCACTCTCAGTGTTTAATCATAATCTTAATGGGATGGGAGAAGGCAAGAACACAGGCACCACCTCCTGCCTCACATGTTCTTCCAAATCCCCTTCCCGTAAACCTACCACAGAAGCGCTTTGAGCTATGCTTTTACAATACTTCAGCAATTTCCGATGAATTATGTATTACTTCCTCCTGGATTGCCTCTGACCTGTATTCTGAATCAAAACAGTGCCTCCAGTCATGGCGTGTTTATTGATCGTTCCAGGTGTCTGTCTGCAGCAGGAGTGATTCAGCACAGTGTATCAGAAAATGCAGGGTTCCTTTTCTCTTCCTCTGGTTGGCAGGCTTTCTTGTGCCAAATGTTGTGTTGTTTTTCATTTTCAGGCTTGGGACTGTGGTTGCCAAGTGCGTGTTCTCATGTCTTCTGTTTGTCTTCCAGGTTTGCTGTGATGGCCTGCTGTTGGGCCCTAGATCCTGAAGAAAGACCCAAGTTTCAGCAGCTGGTGCAATGTTTAACTGAATTCCATGCAGCATTGGGAGCCTACGTCTGAAACTGCGGGGAAAAGATTCAATTCACTGACTGGGAAGAAGGCATGGCATACGTTTGCAGCTCCATGCATCACTCGGACTCGCACACGTGATGTGTATAAAGCAACACTAAAGGGAGAAAGCACTTCTTCCAAAACACTGTGCCTTAGAATGCTTTAGTAGTCTGAAGTTTTTTGTAAGACCTCTTGATGTTGAATATTTTCTAGATTATCACTTTTGCTAAGTTAAATCGAGACCTTTTTATTTGCCAGCAGGATTTTTAAAGTGTAGTGATAGTGAACTTGAACACAAGATTTGGATGGACTTTGCACTCTTACAACAGACAAGTGATATTTTTTTTGAAGGGTATATGGAACTGGTAGAAAAGTGAGGATAGGGGGAATTAATGCAAAAAACACGTTGCAGAAAAAATTCCCTGCTTTTTAAAGATGTTGAAACTGAATCTTTCTGACCAGCTCTAGTGTTTGTACTTGTATGTATCTGGAATAGCTTTTTAGTATCAACTTCTTCTATTTTGAGACAACAGCACATTGTGGTTGGATCCACAAGCGGCAACTTACTTTTTTAACCCATTCATGAATGTTTTTTTGGAAAAGCTGGTCTTCAGGATGCAATATCCCCTTTTTAAAGCAGTAAGTGATTATGTAAAAGTGATTCCAGTTTACCTCACACAGAGAGTAGCAAAGGGAGGGGTGGCCTGAAAATGGTACCCCTCCTTGCAGATAAAAGGCTGATGTGATTTTTAAGATGGTTTTATGTGCTAAATAGAGGCCTTCAGAGAAGTGCCAAAGCAGCCCTTGCTTGGGAGTCTTTCACCTCAGACTTCTGGATCACAGTTTCTCTTGTTGAAAAGGTACTGGTTGTTTTTTTTATGGGCTTTTATGGCCTGAAACGGGCTTAAATATATAAATATATATTTGTAAAGACACTTGCAGAGTAAAGAATGTTTTTCTATTACATCTAATGTGAAAGTTTGGTCCCTCACATTGCCTGTATGTACAGGTTGGTGGTTGTTATTGGGGGAAGAGTTGGTTTGAAGACACTGTGCATTGCTTTCCACCCTCCCTGCAGAGCTAGTCCCTGAGACTTAATATATTGTCCTGCTGCCTTCATTAACCCAAATATCCATTCCACCCCAGGTTATTTTGAGTTTGAACATTGAGAGTACTGAACAGAGTTTTTCAGGAAAATGTGTGATGATCCACTGACTGAATCACAGAATCGTTCATGTTGGGAAAGACCTCCAGCATCAAGTCCATCTGTTAAACCAGCACTGCCAAGTCTAGGCTGAGCCTCAATAACTTTCAGCTTCCACATACAACAAAACTATGTATGAAATAACCTTCAGTTCTCCAAATGCACTGTAGAATGCATCCTCTACAGTGATTGTAGGTTGCACCTTAGCATAATGTAAAGCATGGGGAATTTGCCTTTCGTCTCATGCCATCGTCAGAATAAAGCATCCATCACCTAGAGTGTTTGTGCAACTGCATGTTGGGGAGCATTGCCCTGACAGGCTCCATAGTGATCGCGGCATTTTAGGAGACTGGTCTGCAAGTACGAGCAGCTGGATTTGGCTGTGTTGTGCAGTTGTGCAGCTTTTGTTCTTTCCAGAGTTCTCAAAGCTGAAACTAGTTGAAGGCAATTAATCCTTTCTAATTAGTATTGCGTGAGGCAGAGCTCTGGGCAGTCAGTTGTCATTCTCACAGGCTTCCCCTTTGCCTTGCTGAACTAAAACAGAGCGTCCTCCAACATGCAGGACCTTTTCTGCCTGAGCTCCAGTGCTACTTATCTGTGGCTATGGAGCCAAGGCTTGCTTTATCCTAGAAGGAAAAATTCCTGCTGGCTCTAATATAACTCAAGTCTGGGCACGTTATGATGGGCTGTGTTTGCTTGAGTGAACTGAAACTGCTTACATTTGGTTGGCTTTGGACTCGCTCGGTTTGGGGGTAGCAGTGAGGTTTTGTTTGTGTGGTTTTCTGAGATCTTGTTCATTTCTGACCCAGGAAAACTACCCAGTGTCAACACTTGTTTACGAAGACTTGGTTAAAGCTGTCAGTGGCAGAATTACTCAAATCAAGATCTGTGTTATGGTGGGGATCTAAGGTTATTCTTGAGATTAGAAAAAAGCTCAAAGTGAAGACGGTACACACGCTGTATTTCATAGGGTAGCATACGCTTTGCTAAGTGTACTGCAGAGGTTGCACACAAAATGTGTGGGGTTGGTTCATCTCTGGTTGGTAGGTACCCAAAGTGATGTCTACCTGCTGCGGTCTCAAGGTGGGCCGTGGATGTGCTGAGCTTTGATCGGCACTGGCTGGGGGAATGGCAAACTACATCAACAGGCTGTCTCTTAGCTGCTCTGATGAGTGTGCACATTGACAGAGGCAAAAAGTGTTCAGTGTGTTAGGGTACAGATACGATTACCGCTTTTGGAATCTCTCCTTTCATTTAAACGTGCTTCACTACAGGAGTTAAGGCTCAGGTATGCGTTTTACTGATAGCACAGCTACCTTACCTTGAGGAGACGCTGCGAAGGCATTTATTGCATCCGAGATTGCAGATTGCTTTCATGGATGCATTTTTCTTCGCTGCTGCGTGCGATACATCTTAGCTTCATTACCCTGTGGGCAGGCTCTGAGGAGCAAGGCATTAAGGTAGAAGACGAAAATACAGACTTCTTGGAAGGAGAATATTGTCAGCAGCTGCTACCACTTTGGACTCAAAGTGTGGAGGCGATGTTTTATGTGCGGGACAGACAGGAGATGAGAGCTAAAGGAGAAGGAAACAGCTGTGAAAATGCTAATCAAATTTCTGAGGAAAAGAGCAGGATGGGCTTGGAGTTCTCTCTACCTAATGCTTTGGAGCATGGAAGCTGCTTGCTCTGGCTTCTTTGTAAAATAATGTCGCTGGAGACTTCTGCAAGAGCAATTTCAAAGTGCTGATGTTGGAACTGTATGGGAGGTGTTATAGGGCTGGGGAGAGGCATCTGTCAGTAGCTCTCTTGGTGGGCTTAGGAACAAAAAATAAGCAAACCAGGTGGGATGGGTGAGCTTCAGAATCTGTAGCGCTCCTGTCTTGGAAAAAAGCTAAAGGAGAACAGAAAGGAAACAGCAGGAGAGTGGTGCTTGGAGGAGCTAGATGGAACACGACTGGTGTGTAAGTCAGGGAGGTAAAGGAGCTGTGGTTACAGGAAAGGGGGAAAATGATCGCTTCCAGGTTTTTCGGAGCCTAAGGACAGTGCTGGGAGAGAAAGTGGACAAGGAGTGGTAAAAGGCAGGAGGTGGTGAGCTTGAAGTTGGGTGACTTAGAGGAGAAGGTGCCTGAAGTACGGGGCATTGTGGGGCTCCCTCCAGGGTCAGGGGACAGGGCTGGCTGGGGCAACATCACATGGAGAGTAGGGCTGCGGAGTGAAGGAGGGGATCGAGTCATAGGGAGGAAAAATAATGGGAAGAGAAGCCTGAGAGCAGACAATTCATCAGCAGTAATGGTTTGAGCTCTGTGGAGGTGGTAAAGAAGGGATACGAAAAGGACCAGGAAAGCAGTGCCAAGGGAATGGCTGCTCCATGGACAGTTTTTCCATGCGACTCAAACAAGAGGGGCCTCAGAGGATCAAAGCTTTCTTCTCGTCTGTTTTGGCCAGCCTTCATGTTCACATTGTCCTCTCTTTCTCACCACAACTGTTTGCAGGTTTTCAGGGAAGGGTGAGGCTGATGTGGCAGAAGAGCAGAGGGAGAAGATGCACATGAAGATGTTGCCACTTGTTTCTACCAGATATGACCTTGTTTTATTGACGTTTATTTAATTTTACTTGAGTTTGGCACTCAGAATCAGCACCCCACCCCAAAGTGTTTGTCTTGACAGCCTTTGTCCTAGGATTTGTGAGTAGGTTTTCAGCTATTTGCTCTGGAAAAGACGCACGTGTGGTGTACTCTAAGCTGCGTGCAAGGAAAAGGGCTTGAGTCAGCTGGTGCTTTTCAGCATGAAAAACTGCTGGGGCTGTGGATACTGTAGAAGGGCACTGAGTTTTGAGCAATTCTGCAGTAGCTGATGGGTATGAAACATTCTGCAGATAAGCAGGACTAAAAAGGGGGGGACATCCATGATAAGAGTGCAGCAGTATTATAATGCGTGTTTTCCTCATGGGTAAATCTGCGTACTTGGCCCCAGGTGCAAATCTGGAATTTGGTCCTAAAGTAAGACAGCTCTGAAACGCTAACCTTCGAAAGCAGGCAAATCCATGTGCCACACAGACCAATGCTGGTGTTAAAAATATCACTCAACACAAATGAAAGTGAACGTGTGTAAAGGGTGTGTATGGAAGCGTTGCGGTGAGTGCTCGGGGACTGGCGTATTTTCCAGCTAAATCATGGTGTATTTTTTTCAGCATTGCACAGGGCTTGTAGCACAAGAACTTTGACTGTGCACATTCAAGGTGGTGTTAACTCAGGTTAAGACATCTGTCAGGTGATTTCAGAGCTGCAGGATGCAAGGTGAGTTCAGCCCAGCCGTTATCTCAGCGAGAATCCATTGGAAGAAGTAGAAGAAATCGATCAAAATAAGGGAAAGGACAGGCTCCCAGAGGTTCAGACCAGATAGCTTGCCTGAGACTCAGAGCTCCTGATAAGGAGCAGTCAGACAGCTGATATCTGCAGTGCTGCTGGTAAGTGAGACTTTTATGCCCTTGCATTGGTTGTTTATGGCCAGATAAGGACATTCCTCCACTCCTCATGTGTTCCACGTGGAGATGCTCTCCGTAATTGCTGCCTCCACCCTGGTAAGGATGCAGAGAACATATCTCCTCTCTGGAGTGCCTCCATGCACATACCAGAACGAAGCAGCATCGCAGGGAGGGTATATTTTGGGGGTGGAGAGAATGTGCTTTATTTGTAGTGGCTCCGAGCTGCGTTTTGCATCTAATGCTGATAAGCACTTGCTGAATGTTGCCTGTTGATACGACGAAGGGGCTTGTATTACCATGCAGTAGTAGAAGGCAAGTTTTGATTATAAGACTTGGGGTTTTTTGGTCAGTTTTGGGCCTGATTGGTGCTGAGTGTGCTGGGCCTGGAACTCGGGAGAGCTCGCAATGTGCTCTCACATCCAGACTTGTAATGGTGGTGTTCAGTCCCTCTGGGATGGCACCAGCTGGAGGCTCCTTGGCTTGTTGCTCTCTCACATTTGAGCCATCTGCCATTAAGCTGGAAAGGGCAATAATGTTAGTTCGGTCTCCTTCCTTTCATGGCACAGAAAATGTTTCCAGTCACATAAAGAAATGAGCGTGGCTCCCTGACGCCGGGCTTGCTTTCCCTCCGAGTCTGATGCTCCGGATAGCAAGTCAGGGCTGCATGGCAGCTGAGGCAGTGAGGCATGTCAGGTTTATAAAAGCTCCAAAACAAAACATTTTCCACTGAGAAACCCAAGAAATATGTAAAGTTAAACAAAATAGCTACCCCAAGTGTATTTCTGATTCAGCTATCTGCTTCTGTGCATTCCTGGGGTGGGAGAGGCTGGATGCATCAAATAACCCCGTCCCCTCCCCTCCTGCCCTCCCAGCCTCCTTCGCAGCTCACAAGGCTCATCTCCAGCCTCAGCTTCCACCTTGTTTTCTCCTGCTCAAGCAAGATGCGCTTCCTCGTACTTTCTTCTTCCCTTTTTTCCTTAATAAGTTTCAGCTCAGCCTCTTCCGCTGTCTGCTGTTGTGTTGCCATCCCCACAGCTTTTGACGTGATGAGCTGGGTTGTCTTGGGGAGTAACCCTTCGGGAACAATTCCCGTGCCATACATCAGTCCATGCAGAGCCAAAAGACGTTGCAGCCAGGAACCCTGGCGCTGGTTGCAAGCAATCCCCCGGTCTGCAGACGTGGGCTCATTAGTGAGACAAGATTAATCTTGCTAAAACTGTAACTGGGAAGAGAGGCACCTCTGTGGTGTGGTTCATTTCACCCTGCAGCTGACAATTACCATGGCTCGGACCTGTGTCCCAGGAGCAGCATACCTCCTGGCCAGGCAGCTCTGCAGTGAAGGGGAGGTTGGCTGCTGGCTCGATGCACTGCTTCTGCCCACTGTTTGAGCTAAGCTGTTGTGGGCCCCATCCTCTCCGGCCATCAGTGCTGTTTCTCTCAGCTCTTTGATTCCCCTTCCTCCTCAGATACCTTCTTTAGACTGCAGCGAGAGCCCCCTTAGATTTGGGCAGCCCCTCGGCACGGGGACTTCCCCGATCCAGCAGGAGGAACCGCAGGAGTGCGGCGTGGCACAGCTTGTGCCGGAGAGACCCAAAGCCAGGTCTGGCTGCCTGGGGCTCCCCTTGGGGAGCTGTCCAACAACTGCCAAAAAAAAAATAATAAAAGGTTTTCAGCATTTTTATCCTTTGAACCAAGTTCTCTGCATATCCAGGGCTTGCTTGCTCAACAAGAGCTGATTGCCCTCTAAGGATGAGGGGTAGGGGTAGCTAAGGAAAGTGACTCCGATGGGCTTGTGATGCCTCTGGAACAGACTCAGGGAAGGCTGGTAGCTGAAGGCCTGGGTGCTGAGAGCTTTTCTGCTGTGAGGTTTGGATGAAAGCAAGCAGGAATCTCTTCTGTACATGCTTGAGGTGCAATACCTGTGCAGAACACAAGTCAGATGTAGCTAGCATGTAATTGTCATTGGGCTTACCTGGTCCTGGTGGCCCTGCTTGGGGCTGCTCAGCTCCGTTTTTGTTCCCTGTCCCTGTCCAAACCCCTCAGTCTAATGCTGCCATCGTTGCTGTGAGCACTTATTGGTTCTTCAAGCCCTTAACCTTTTCCTTTGTGTCCCAAGCTGCAGAATGCTCCCCAGAGATGGCCTTCCCCTAAACCCAAATGGAGCCAAGCTGGTGAAACTTTAAATGCAGCTGTCCTCTAAGTCTTGATTTGGAGCTAAGAGAAGCCTGCAGATATGGGAAAGTGCTATGTTGGGGATGATTCATTCTCTAGAAGTAAAACATAAACGAATTTTCTGTCCTCAGTGATGCAAATGGTACAGAAGTTGGCAACACCTTCCTAGGAAATGCTGAAGAACAAACTGAATAATAGTGTTTGGCTGAAACAGGGCTTGAAAGAACAGGGAAGTGGACTGACTAAACTTGTCCTTGCACAAATGTTAGAAGTCTTGGAGGAGGGGAGGCAGTAACCTGGCTGTAAATGAGAATATTGATATGATGGGCGTATGAGAAGGATGATAAAAGCAGCAGAAGTGGCGAGATAGGCAAATAGAAGGTGATGACGGGGATGGTGACCTGACCGAAGACCTCGGTCTTTTATGTTGGGTAAATGTCTTAGCAGAGCACAGTCTGGAGTTTCTCTTGCTGATGCATGAACAGCTATTTTCATGGAGCAGCTGGACAGCCCCCCCTTCAAAAAATAGAATAATCCAGCTTCATCCTGAACCAGGATGCCTAGGGCCAGCCTTAACATGGCTGCAGAGCTGCTTTGTACCAGTGACCGAACTGGGCTGGGATTAGGAGCCCTCACTGATGCAGTTGAAGCAACGAAAAGCTTTAAAAGCATTTAACTTTTGAAAAGGGGAACTTCATAAAACAAACACAGTGTAAAAACCAAAATGGATGCTGTGAAAGGGGTAACGTGCTCTGGTTTGAGTGCTGGCCTCACATTACTAGAGGGCTCAAATCCAAGCTTTAAATGCTCTCTGCCAGCTGGCCAGGGACTTGCATGTCAGCAGATCAGAAACATCTCCTATGTGCTTTTAAGTTTAAGGGCAAATCATGCTGCCGTGACGATATTTCAGCTGGCATGCCCTGAGAAGTCCTGGGTGGTGGTGTGGCTTAGCATCCATGCCCTCCGTGGGCAGGAAAGGGCCAAGCAGAGGGCACCAAGAAGCAGAAAAACCCTGCCCTGGGGCAGGAGCATCTTCAGCTGGGAAGCAAGGAGGTGGAGGTTGGAGTGCTCCTGTCTGGGGGGAGCCCCAGTGAGCAGCAGCGCTTTATTCTGCCCAGCTTTTCCTGCGGAGCTCATTTTGTTTATGTACTTCATCGTGCTCAGGCTGGTGCTTCCAGCTATGGAAAGCCACCAGGAGGGTTTTGAGTGGGTTAAATAGTGTGAGTTTTGCTTGTGTTCAAAACTCCAGAAAGAATTGCTGATAGCTGCTTTGGGACTAGCGGGAGGGGGGGAAAACCTGTGCTGCAGCTCTTCCATGTGGCAGGGTGTCACCGTAACTTACCTTCCAAATTTTGCCTCTGAAACAAAGGAACGGGCTAGTGAAGTGATGGAAGAGACCGAGCACGAGCTCGTGATGTACTGGGCTGATGAACCCCACTGCGACATCTGCCTGTAAAACCACTTTGATCTGTGTACATCCCCTCTCCGGGCAGGATGATGCTGGTGGCTGAATTAAAGTTTCGGACGGCCCCAGCAGATGTCCCTCGCTCTCTGTTTGCGGCTCGGTGTGTGCGAACAGCCCGTCTCCATCGCAGAGGTGCTGCTGGTGCCCTTTGTCACTCAGGCATCTCAGCCCTTTGTAGCTGTTGGCCACGGGGCTGAGTTAAGCTTGAGGCTACTTCAGGTCAGTCGCCCTTTCTGCTCCGATGTTATTTTACATCAGGATGTCTTGGTGCTGCCTGCAGAGGCTCTGTTCTGGCAGTGTCCATGTTGCGATACAGCAGAGATCGCGGCTTCGGGGGAAAAGCTGTGGATTCCAGCCCTGCGTTTGGAGACAGCGGTGTTGTTGTAAGTCAGAGCCAATCCCCTGTTCCTGTAGGGAGTTCTTGTGCCTTGGGGAGCTTTTTGGGATGTGTGCTTGACTTCTCGAGCTTTCTGTACTGATGTAGCTCGGGATGATTTTGGCCGTTCCCCAGTCTCTGTGTGGTGCCAACATCGCAGAACATCTGACCATGCTTGCAACTTGGGGTTTGGCTCTCCAGTTGCAATTTCCAAAGCCTCTCAGCCAGGAAGGAGAACAACGTGAATACTTGGGAGTGACTTGAATACTTCTTTCCTAGAAACAAGAGGACTTCTCTGGGGCAGAACAAACTGCCCTCACGTTCATGCCACAGATCCTCAGGTCTGCTCAGGCTGAGACCACCTCTATAGCTGACTTTTCCTTCCAGTTGTAACAGTGTGTTTCGTGCCCCTGCAGAAGAGATGCTCGGTGCTGCAACTTCTGTATGAACTCGGATTTCCGTTCAGTCACAACACTGATGTGGCTGTGTGTTCACCACCCTCCCCGTGGGGCTGTGCCAGCTCAATTCAAGCATTTCCACCCCCAAAGAATTGTCCTTCTATTGCTTGGCTTTACCAAGAAAACTACAACCCTACCAGGATACGTGAGGAGTCTTAGCTAAGAGTGATCTAAATGTTTTGGGAAAACTCCATGATAAAAATTAATCTTTCAGCCTGACCTCCTACAGCTTCAATTGCCTTAGGCCAATGGTGAAGTCAAAGCTGTTCTGCTCCTTCTGTTAGCATTCCTTACCAACTGCAGTTCCCTTCCCTTGTTAGTGAAGAGCTACTGCCTGCAAGTTAAAGATTTTGGGGCAGCTGTACTGGGTCAGATCAAGGGTCCCTGTCTTCTCTCCAGCACTGGTCAGAGCAGAGACACAGAGGGAAGAGGCATCGCATCCCCCTGAGTCTTCTTTCAGTCCCCAGCCCTTCCCAGCATGGGTGATTTTCCAAGCCCAGAAATGCTTCTGTCTTCTAAGATAGGGATTTCTCTTGTGCAATCTTCTCTTAAAACCGTGTGGGTATTAAACAGCCCCGCTGTCCTGCAGCGAGGAGCTTTGCAGCTTGACTGTTAGAATCCTAGCCCCGCTAGGATTGCCCCTTCTCCTGGTGTACTCATGTAATGAGGAGTACATCTCATCAGCAACAATTACCCCTACTGGGAGCTTAAGTATGACTCCCAAACAAGTTAAAAAATAAATTAAAAAATAATATTAAGAAAAGCTTAATGACCTTAGTTGTACATGCAAAGCTCCACATTTTGTTACAAGAAGGGACTTGTGGATATTGTCTCTGAGTCTTTATTAAAAATACATAACTCTTTCAAAGCTCTTTTGTTCTTTTGGATAGTAGGAACCACTCTGGGTGTGTTTCTCTAATCTTGAAATCTGTGAGCTTTAAAGGAAAAAAAAATCAAGCTAATTAAAACATTTTTTTGCATGTATTCCTTCCTCGTGTGGCACAGGGCTACAGAGTTGGCTACAGGATAGGGAAACTTCTCTCAGATGCTCCTGGCTTCTCTCCCAGCCCAGTGACCACTGCATAAGCAGAAATCTGTTACTATTATCCCCTCCCTACATGTCTGCTTGAGTGGCACCGGAGCAGTTTGAACTCCAATGTTTAGCTTTTTATGGATGACATCCTATTTCTCAGCATCCCTGCTCAATAGAGGCTGAGTCCCAGGGGGGAAATTTGGAGCCATAGGAAGGAGAGGTGGGTGGGAGAGTGCATTAAGCCGCCTTCCCTGCCACAAATATATTTCCTCTTTGTAGCCCTTGATGAGATGCCGTGTAGTCGCAGGGAGCTTGTGTGCTGCCACTTTTTTTTTTTTTCTCGTTCCTGCATCCTGGCGAAGTTCATCGGAGATTAATTGGCGTGAGGCTTGTGTCTTCCCCTAACTGCGTGGAGCAGGAGCCCTTCCCCACTTGCTCTGCTGGTGTTTGGGGCACGCATGGGGCTCTGCTGGTTGCACCGTGAGCCTTGGTGGTTGCTGCCCCATAGCTTAGTGGTGGTGTGGAGCACCTCTGGGGCTTGTCCTGTGCCTGGAGTGGACCCAAGGGTCCTGGACCGGTTGGGGGACTTGCAGCTGGACCATGCCCAGAGCTGATATGTGGCTGGCACTTGCAGAGCATCCCCTCCCTATTCATGCCAGCTCAAGCAGTGACCCCCTGCTCGTTCCCCAGCTACGAGCAGCATCTCCAGCCCCAGGGGGCTTCCTCCTCCACTGGCAGTCGGTGCCAGCCAGTCCCCAGGGCTCAGGAGCTGCAGTGTTCCTGGCTCTCCTGCCCTGCCGCCGGGTTGCTGAGGTCGGGCAGCTCCAGGGACAGAGCCTGGAGGTGAGGGGTTGCTGCTGCTGCTGCTTACAGAGACCTCTTGGTGCTTTGGTGACTGTCACAGCAACCACGTGAGCTCTGCAAGGAGCAAAAAGAACACACAGCACAAAACTGCCAAATGATGCTTTATAGCATTTTTTTTTTTTTTTAAAGTCTGCTTTCTTAAAAATCTTGATACCTGGAATCACATCCTGATGTGAAAATCTCATTGAGGAACCTACAAGTTCCTGGCCCTGGAGAACTAAAAACTAGAAAGCACCCAGGCTGTAACGGGAGCGAAGGCACCCTCCTCCCCCTCTCCGTGGGGAGCCGAGTGTGCCTGGGGGCTGCATGGGGGCGAGGAGCAGGAACCACCCAGGAGCTGGGACTGGGAGCATCCCTCGGGGCTGCAGCACATGGCCTGGGCGTGCTCAGCATCGGGTGCCAGGGGCTTCTTGTTTTTTACCCTTGTGAGGGAAAAGAAAAAGGATTATTCCTCTCCTTTTGGAGAAAAAAAAGTGTTTTTCAGTCGCACGGGGAGCAAATACCGGTAAGACGTAAATCCTTCAGCAGCGCCCAGGTCGCTTGGACAGCGTGAGCACAGGAAATCAGGAAATTGTCACTGCTCGGTGCTCGCCTGCACAAATATTGTAATCTTCTGAAACCATTTGGTGGAGGAAGTGGTTTTAAGTGTTGATTAATTCCTCAGTCATTTATTATTATTATTATTATTAGTTTTTATTTTTGTCTTGAGCATTTCAATTTCCCAACCTCCAGTTTTCATCCTCTCCCTGTCCCCCTGCTGAGTTGCCCTCTCACTTCAGCCACTCTGCAGCAGCCCTGCTTGTCCCTGGGGGGCTGTGAAATCCCACAGCAACTCCAGACTGCACGAGGAGCATCCCTGCTGCAGGATGCTTGTCCAGGGGCTGTCCCCTTAGGGGGGTTCTGCTGCCAGGACAGGCAGCAGGGGGGAGCTGGTGTGCACCCCTGGGCCTGAATCCTGCTGCTGGGAGGTGGTGCAGAGTGAGGTCTCCTCATGACCCGTGTGCATCTCTTGCAGGCTATGGGCATCTCCCCTCCACCAAGATTTCCCTCATCAGGCATCTTCAGGGGAAGTTGTTTTATAGTTTCTAGCATCATCTAGGCTGGAAAAGGCCTTTGAGATCATCAAGTCCAACTGAATCAATTAAAGCTGACAAAAGGGAGGCAAACACTCGTGTGAGCACATTTTTGATTCTCAAAGAGCTCCAGAATATCCCAGGTCACAGATCAGCACTTTGGCCACCCTTTTGGGGTAGGGTCACGAGCACGAGCTGAGCTTCCCCAAGTCCCCCTGCTCCCAGGGGCCGCTCAGGGCACTTCTGGGCCGTGTCCTCGTTCCACCCGCAGGGGCTGAGTGGCCCCATAGGGACACGAACTTGCTTGATGTCCTTCAAAGCGTGTTTCCCCTTTGCAGTTTCTGCCAGGTGGCTGTTCCTTCAGGTGACACGCACCAGACCTGCGGAGCCTGGCTTGTTTAAACAACAGCAGATGGCTGATGTGATGGGTGAAGGAAATGTTGGCGATGCTTGCAAGTCAGCCTAAAGAAAACAGAGGGATGGGAGCTGTCACGCTTACGGTAAGGGCTCCAGTAACAAACCTGCTTGTTGGGGCAGGTCCTGGTGAGAGGTCAGAGCAGCTGGCACTCAGCTGGCCACCCACAGGGCAGCTCCCTACAGCCCTAGAGGGTGCTGGGGGTGCCCTGTGCCCTGGCCACAAAGCGTGAGCAATGTGGCAGCTTTGGGGAGGGCAGCGTGGGGGCAAGAGGGCTTGGATGGAGGAGGCAGGCAGCTAATTTCTGTGTTCCCAGCACTGTCATGAAGAGCAGCAGAGCTTGTTTCACGCTGTGGTCAGTTTGCTTCCAGATACCTGGCTTTGCTTCCTTCATCTCCCCCAGGACAGAATCCCTGTCCTGCTCTATGGGAGAGGAGAAATGCACGGAGACAGCACGGTGATCCACGTGGAGCAGGAGCAATGCTCTCCTGTGCTCTGAGCTGTCCCAGGCCACCCCGCCGTGCAGAGAGGTGATGGGTGAGCTTTCCCACGGGCAGAGGGCTGCTCCTGCCTGGCAGCCCTAAGGATGGTCAGGCTTGGGCTGCAGCACGAGCTGGCAGATGTCAGCCACACGGCAAACACGGGCCAGGGACCTCCCCGATGTGTCACGGCAGCGCGGTCCTCAGCATGTGAGGTGTGCGCCCAACATCGCGTCCCGGCGGGGAGACAGGGCTCACGTCAGCGGCATGGTTTCACTCTGTGCTCAAAGATAAGGCAGAGCCGCAGAAAGTCCTCCCAGTTAAATTGTCGGGTGACTATTTTCTTTTATTTGCTGACGGAGATAAGCCTAGTGTGAGCTCACCAGCGTGGAGCACGTGGGGTTTTTACAATTGCCCAGAGGACATTGGACTGTTGCGCAACTCCCGGGTGCATGAAAACAAACTCGATTCCTTCCTCTTTCCTTCATCCTCATCCACACCATTTAGTGGAAATGTTGATTTCTTTTGTCAGCCAAAAGGTCAACGAGACCAAGAGGTCAGCGTTACCGCAGACTTTTGGCTAAGCTTTTTCCTGGAAAGCTGTGTGTTTGGAAGAAGGGAGTGCAGCAAAGGCTTGGGATCCGCAGGTGCTTTGGAGGAGGAGGAGGTGGTGATGCATATCCACAGGGGCAGAAGCTGGTCCATCTCCTGGGGCCAGCGGGAAAACTGCAGCCTTTGAGGAAAATTCAAACGGGCACAAAATATTTGTTGGTCTTTCTTTAAAGGATAGAAAACCTGGTGGGGAAGCGCAGAACTAGGTCTGGGAGGAACTCAGATAGCACAGAGGACACGTGGAGGGCTGGGGAGCAGCAAACAGGCTGCCGCGGCGTCAGGGTTTCGGTGGCAATCTGCCACCTGCCTGCACCGCACCCCTGGAGCCGGCGGCGCTGGGATGGAGCCTGGTGTTTACCGAGGTGCGGGGCGAGATTGCTGTGCCAGGGATGGGTCACCTCACTCCTCCTGGCACGGCCACTGCTCGGGAGATGTCCCCATGGGGAGCCCTCAACCACGGTGGTGATGGTGGCACCTGGTCTCCCAGGGCGCAGAGGACACCGCGAGGAGCCGAAGCCCAGCCAGGAGGGCAGAGCTGGGGTCTTCACAGTGGCACAGCAGGTCTCGCTTGCAGCTCTGCCCTGGTGATGGGTTGGCACGTCTGCTGCATCTTTTCCCTTTGAAAAATCTCGCCCTGGGCTTTCAGTGGTAGCTGTTCTTCCTGTGCTAGAGGTGTTGTGGCCTACAGGCCTGATGGTCCCACGTGCCCTTGGACCCCCTACTGATGGCCCCGTTGAGTTTTCTCTCTTCCCGTGGCCAATTCTGGCAGCTGCATGTCTTTCCATGCCACTGCTGGCGGTGTCCTTATTGTGTATCTCGTTGGTGCTCCCTGCAGCTGGTGGCCCAGCACCCTAGAAGGTGTGTGGTGCTCCTTTGCACCACCTCTGGAGGAAGGGCTGGTGGTTGTAGCTGTGTCAGCAACTGCACTCTCCTGCTGCTGGGACTCCTCTTGGCTTTGGTGGTGGCCACAGTGGGGTGGTGGTGGCCCTGGACATTCCTGCAGAGAGGAGACCCTGGCAGCATCTCGGTGCAGGAGGAGCAGTGTGGCACCAAACAGCCAGATAAGCTGGAGGGGTCAGTATGGGTACTTCAACCTGGTGGCCTCTGCAAAGCCCATCGGTAAATTCCCCACCCAGCTAGAAGCACCTTGACTGAGAAGTCCAGGATGAAATAATGGTGCCAAAATTGCTTTCCTCGTTCTTTGCAGGCCCATCTTGTCCCAGCCCTTTCCACGGGGAGGGCGGTGGCAGCCACGCCAGGGGAGCAGAGGTGGCAGAGTTTGGTCCTCTGCCCACTTTGTGCATGCTGCGGTGCCGTGGGCTGCCACGTGGGTGGGTTGGAAAGGCAATCGGGTCTCTTGGTGCACATTCAGCCAGCTGGGTGCCAGCTGGGTTGGTGGCCCAGTGGAGCTCTTTGCAACGCTCCCCACGTGCAAGTCGCTCAGCCCCGGGAGCTGGTTCCTGATGAGGAGCCCACTGGGATGGGTTGCAGAGGGAAAACACAAATTATGTTTTAGCTCTTCTTGCTGGGGATGATGTGCAGCATTTAAGGTGTCTTGTCAGCCTCTGGCAGGTGAGTTGTGGTCACTGTTCTCAGGACGTGAGCTCACTTGTTCCATTGGAACCTCTCTGGTCAGGTCCTTCTCCTGGAGCGGTTGCCTTCAGCAGTGCCCCTCCTAATGCGAGGCGTGCTGGACACCCCTGCTTGATTGAAAATAGAACAATGACCTCAAGAGTTTTCCTTTGAAAGTGTCTTGAGGGAGAACAAATGGGAAGGACTTGAACAGGCCATCTGCTCCCCTCCCATCCGGCTGTGCTGGGCCAGGCTCTGCGATAAGGTTGGGTGAAAGGCAACGTGTGCCAGGAGCCTTGGCGTGCCAGGGCGTGAGAAGGGGCAGCGTGCTGGCCTCTGAATCCCTTCGGGCTGTGGAGTGGTGCTGGGGAGCAGGCGTCAGTGGAGCCTGTGGGAGCTGTAGTCCTTCCTGCTGTCCCAGGAGCAGGTCCTGCCCGGGGTGACTGCCCTCTGGGCTCGGTGACCTCCTGCAGCCCACCCCAGCTGGGCTGTAGGGCAGGGGCTCCAGGGCTCCCAGCTACTGTGGTTGGTGTGGAGTGGGCCTGGTGGCTCCGTACAGATCCCTGGAGCCAGGCAGAATGAGCCTGGAAGGGAGAAACCCTTGTCCCAGGCAGGGATGTTTGTCTCCTGGGCAAGCCAGCGCTTTCCTGCTGCTCTGCGGGATGCTGAAAGATCTTCCCAGTTAAGCAGGGCACAAGCCCAGCAGGATTTGTAGCTCATGCTGGAGCTGTCAAATCCTCGTGTGTTGTATCTCTGGGCGTTGTAGATCATATTTCTTCCGTAACCTCGGGTGCCCTCCTGGATTTGCTTATTTGGTTAGGATTTAAGGTCGGGAGACACGCTGGTGCTGTGTTCTTTGCTTGGGGTTCACCTTTGGTTGCAGGACTGTAGCCACACGTTCGCTGTCCCAGTGTTTGAGGACCCCCAGCTCTGGGCAGATCTGGGCCAAGCCCAGCCTGGGAGCTGGACGCACAACACTGTGGTGAGGAAAGGAGTTAACGTAGGCTGTGCAGGGCTACCTCTGCATTTGTGGCTCTGCTGCCTTTGTTTTGGCTAAGGCAGATCCTGGCAGCAGGGCACCATGGGCAGGAATGGGATGGTTGACCACAGGATGGTCAAGCATGACAGCCAGGAGCAGCTGCCGTCCCATTTTCACAGAATCACAGAATGGCTGAGGCACCTCTGGGTCCGTCTGATCCAACCCCTGCTCAAGCAGATGCCCAAAGCAGGTTGCCCAGGACCACGTCCAGGCGGTGTTTGGAGATCCCCAAGGAGGAGACTTCATAACTTCTCTGGGAAACCTGCTCCAGTGCTTGGTCACCTATGCAGTAAGTTAGTTTTCAAGGCTCCAGCAGTCCCACTGAGCCAGTGCCAGCCCATCTGCTCCCCACACCTCTCAGAATGCCCTTACTCTCGCCGCAGGCTGGGACACCGTGTCCCAAAGCCTTCTCCTCCTGGAGAGAAGCGCTGGTCCAGACCCCAAGGGCTGAACCTCCCGAGATCTGGGTGGAGCCACACCGCACCTCTGCAAGAGGTAGCATGTCGCTGCCTCTGTCCCTGCGCTGGGCAGAACAGGGAGGGATGGTGCCCGGGGCTTGTTCCCGGCACCGTACATCTCCTGGCACGCGGGCCCAGCCTCACGTGGGCCCCTGCAGCTGGCACCGGGGCTCTACCTCTGCCCCCCTGGAGGATTCTCATCCTGAGGGGTCCCTGCATGCGGGGGGACCGCGGGCCCCTGGTGCCAGCCGCCCCCAGGTGCCCCTTGGCCGCTGCAGAGGATCAGGTTGGGTCTTGTGTCCAGGTGCAGGCGGCCCGGTTGATGCAATGTGCCTGTTCGTGCTCGGTGGGGAATGTTGCTCACCTGCCCGGGGAGGCACAGGCACTCGCATGGCTCTGCGCAGCCTGCCAAGCCTTAATCTCCATTGTTTGACAGCTGGCGCGCTGCTGACGTCAATCCCATGGCTCTGGGGGCTTTTCGGGGAGGAATGGGCAAGTCTCCGCATACGCCTGCTTGTAGGCTTACCAGAAAAACATAGCACTGAAACCACAGAGGGCGAGGGGGGAGAAGAAGGAACGGAGAGGGGAGTGTGGTACGAGAGCTGCTGCTCAGCCCAGCCCCAGGAGCTGTCGGCTGACTCACGCCTGGGCCTACCTGCATGGGTCCCATCGCTGGTGGGGAGGAAGGTGCCACCAAACACCTCCAGCTGGCCAAGAAGTGCTGCTCGGCTCCCTCCTGCCCACACTGAGGGGCTGTGCGTGTCCTGTCAGCATCTCACCTGCCTTTCTGGTCCTTCTCTATCTCCTTCAGCCTGCAGAGACTGCTGATGTTGGGACCTGGATGTTGTCTCCGTACTGCTGGGTGTCTGCTGCTGCTCTCTTGTCCCCAGGGTAGAGTTGCAGCTTCCTTTATTAGGTATCTTGTTCATTTCTGGGTTGTGCCAGCTCTGGATGTCACTGTCCTGCCTCATGGAATCATTTCAGGATGTTGCCTTGAAGCCATGCCCAGGTTGTTTTTGGTGTTGGCCAATGTTTGCCCAGCTCTGCTTCTTTCCTCCAGAAGAATCAGAAGAATAAGCTCTGGCAGCGATGGGAGCACCACCCTGGCCATCCTGTGGCCTGACCCCTCTTCCACGTGTCAAAGGATGGAAAGGGTGATCCACGTTGCCCTCACTGCTCCAGAAAAAGCTGAGCATCCTTGGTCACCGCTGGCAGGAGCAGTCCAGCTTCTCTGTGGCCAACTCACAAAGCCTCGCAGTTTGGCTTCGGAGCCTGGACAAAGCTCTCTGGGGAGTCTTGGCATGGAGATCTCTGCTTCCAGGCCGCACCACTGGCGCTTCTGCTTCCACTTGTGACCTTAAAAAACACATCCTGATGGCAATTGTTCTCCTGAGCTGGAAATCCTGTCTGCTCTGCTGTGGGACTTAGGCTCCCAAGTGGCTTGAGGTCTTTGGTCAACACGGCCAACCTTTCCCGCAAGGGAAATGACTCTCGCCCTTCTGCTTGGCGGCAGCCAGGCCGGAGCTGCTCCCGCTGCCAGCCGGAAGGACACCTCTGACTCCACCGGCTCCCCTCCCTGGGCTTGTCTTCTCAGCACAACGAGCTCTAATGGCCTTAAATAGTTTTCATCCAAAAAAAGCAAACTCTGAGGAGACAAAAGAGGAGGAATCCAGGAGCCACCATAAGTAGTTTTTAAGGGATTTTTTTTCTCTTTCCTGGCTCAGAAAGCAACTTGGCTGGAACTGTCCTGAGGCTCAACCCGTGTCATGCCTAGGAAGTGGAAACCCTTAAAGCCATTTTGGCTCCATGCGTGGAGCTGAAACCCCACAGCCAGGAGGGTCAAAGGGCCCAGAGCAGCAGATCCACAAAATGTTATTTTCTTTTCTTTTGCCCCCACCCCTAGATAGTGTGAAAGAATACAAGTAGCCAGTGGGGCAAAATACTTGACTTAGGTCGCCTTTGCGCTATGCTAGCACTACTGGCTTTGGTCTGTGTTCCTTCCTGACCACATCGTTTTGAGATCTTGGAAACTGAAAGTTGGATGGTGTCCACCAAGCAAGAGTTTTAGCAAAACATTTGAGTTTTCATCTCTCCAGGGAAAAATATGGTCTATTTCTTGGTCTGGAGGAGGGAAAATAGCAGAGGTTGTGCCTTGGTGAGCTTTTCTGGAGAAAGCTGGATTCCTCTGTACAATTAGTCAAACGCTATGCGTCAGCCCTCCCCCGACAAATGAGGCATCCAGAGGTATGCAGGGAGTTCTTGTCACTTGAAATTCTGATCTTATATTTGGGGCTGTATATTTATTCTTATATTTGGGGCTGTGTACGTATTCCTGGGCATAAAAACTGCACTTGATCACCAAAAAAAAAACTTCTTTGGTCATTCGGATGCATTTCTTAAGCTCACACACTTTAGGGAAAATAATGGCATGTGAGTTCATAGCTCTAGAAAAGACAGCACAGGCCCCCAGCATCCTCCTGTGTATCGTGTTATCTTCTTGTCCCTCACCCTCAAGGCCAGTGGCAGAAAGCAGTATTTCCTAGTTAATATTCACCCAAATGTTTAAAATAGCTTTCCAAGGCTGGGTTCCTGCCTCTCCTTCCCTGCCCACAACAGCCTGTTTCCAACATGCGGGGTATGGCCATGGTGCCCACGCGGAGGTTTCCCGTGTGCTGGGGAGGATGAACATCGTGTGTAGGACACTCTCTACCTGACCAGACCCGTGACCAGCTCTGACTGCTCAGAAAACATTTTGTGGAATTTCTCGGCATAATTAACAAATTGGAGGAAATTACTGTAAGTGTGCCAGAAGCTCCCCCAGAAAGTAGAGCAGAAGTATTTTTTGGCAGTTATACGCCTTCAGCACCACGTTGGCCTACTAATATCAGCAAGACAAGGTTTAGAGGAGAGGTGATGTTCTGTTCGTAAATATTGATGGAAGTTGATGCTTTTTTCTACATTCCTGACCTCTCTGCTGTAATGAAACCAGTGATGTTATCCAAGACAAGATTTGCACTCAGCTGAAGCATCAGGAAAGTTGATATGGGAAACTGCAATCACATCGAGATGTGGCCAGTCTCGTGGCACAGGAACGAAGTGTGAGAAAGGGGGGTTCAAAACTGCGTGACTAAGGGATCAGCTGATATGGTGCTTTCTTTTCTTTTTTAAAATGTACCTTTTGCTGGACTTCAGGCCGTGCTTATGGTATCTGCATGCTTAGTCTCAGCACAGCAGGGACAGTGAGCTCCTCTTTTCCTGGCTGCAGTCTCATAGGGCCACCAAGTTGCCTGTGGGGGAGCCATGAAAGGTCAGACCAGGTCCTCCTGCTTGCCACTCACTCCTTTCCGAGGTGTTGCCCTTCACAGCCAGCCAGGGGCCACGGTGCTCTTCCATGTTCTCTCCCTGGCTCTCCTACTACTTGTCTGCTTTTGGATATTTTTTTTTTTTTTTTTTTTTTTTTTTAGTGATTGCCTTTAGACTTGTTTCCTCTTCTGTGGACTTGTCCAGTCTTCCCTTGAATCCCCCTCAGCTCTGTCATCCTTCTCTCCCTTAATGGGAGAGAAGTAGGATCTGTGCTTTGGATCATCTTCTTGGCTTGCCTTTTGAAAGTGCCTGGAGCCTTGCAGGGGCTGAATTGCTGCTGGTACAGCTGGGTTTTCTGAGGCTGGGGGGATCCTGGACCACCCCCTCTCCAAAATAGCCCCCAGCCTGGGTTTGTACTGAGCCTACACCTTCCCCAGGAGAGCTGTCAGCCTTGGCTAGAAGATTGCATGAGAGGAAAAGCTCACCCTTCCCTTGCTAGTTACCCTGGTTGGTCACTCCCACCCTTGACCATCAGGGTCCTACTGGGATGGGGCTTTCTCTTTGAGTAGTGCTGGCAGGCGCCACCTCTCTGGTGGCCAGGGACCAGAGGTCCCAAGCTCCTCTTTGAAATGCTGGCTTACCAAAATGCTCTACTGAGATGCCTGCAACTCCTCTTGTGGAGGAGCTCCCATGGCTTCACTTGCCCCAGGAGCCAGGGAGTGTCTGGATGAGAGTGGGTGGGTGGCTGGGAGTCAGGGCGCTGGCATGGAGGGCGCTTGCTAGTGCAGGCAAGCTGCTGGGCCCCGCAACACGTGGTGGCTGGCCAAGTCCCACCTGCCTTGGAAGAGGCTTCCTTAGCGGGTCTCCAGGCAGTGCCCGGTGGCTGCTGGAGGACCTGCAAGCCCAGTTCGGGTGTCTCGGGGGGATGCTGAACTGCTGGGAGCAAAATGGGTGGAGGAGATGCGCAGAGCCCAAGACAAGGCTTGGCTTGGCCATACCCTCAAGAGCTCCCTTACTTTTTGGGGATATGGCAGCCAGCCCTACAAAGGGATTTGAAAGGCTCTTACTGCCAGGTGGAGTTTTTTGTTTTTGTTTTTAATATCATTGCAAACATAATTATTTTGGTCATTTTCACCGTTTTTAGAAAGGCTTTGTGAGAAGAATGAAGCTGTTGCCATCTGCCAGAAAGTCTCTCTGAACCACTCCTGATCTGCCCTTCAGAGGTCTTTCTTTATTCCTCTTAGCCAAAAAGATCATTACTTTTTTTTTTTTTTTTTTTTTTTTTTGTCCTTCCGATAAACCTCCGTTTGAATGAAAGCTGTGTGGTTTCTGCGCCTGGCAGTGACGTGATGGGGTTGGAGGGCACACGATGCCTTCGAGGGTGTCCTGGCCCTGTGCCGTGGGAGGAGGAGGAGGACGAGGCCGTCTCATCCTTCAGCAATGCAGATTGCTTTTGACCTGGGGGAAACCTGGGGCAGAATGGAAGCCTTCTGTGTTACCTCCAGCCCCAGCACATGGTTGCAAGCCAACTCTCAGGTTTTGCAGAAGCTCAGCCAGCAGTTGATAAGCACAGGTATCAACGAATTGAATGCCCTGGGAGCAGTAATGAGGGAGAGCAAGCGGAGGAGGGAAGGAATGGGGAATGGTTTTCTCTCTTCTTCCAAGGGGAAGATGAGACTTCACTTGTGCATGGCTGTTGCAAAGACTCTGTGGGCAGGTGAGGAGGAAACAATGGGAAAACAGCCTGGATCTGCATGATTTCTGTGGCCTGGAGAGGGTGGGCTGTGTCAGAGGCAAGATCCGACGGACAGGAGGAGGCACTGGCCATGAGGGTGGTGAGATGGGGTGCAAGTGGCCTTGGTGGGGAGGGGAATGGTGCAACTGAATGCTGTGCACAGAATACAGTGGAACAAATCCTCATTGACTGGGATGGAGGTTGGTGCCACAGCATTAATCCAGGTGAAGAGCTGAGCCCATTTCTTTAGTACTATGTGTCATGCAACACCCAAGCTCTTTCCTCCTGTAAAAGCCCATCAACACCAAGCGATCCCCTTGACAGAATTGCGAAGGGCTTGGGGATAATTCAGCTTCCCAAAACTGAGATAGAGAAGTGTACAGAGAAGAGAATGGCATCAGAATCTGTCGCTGCTGCCCCTGAGCCTGTTGTCAAGGGGAGTTAAGGGCAGTGCTGTGGTACAGCAGAGGAGGGAAATAATGTACCCAAACATAGATTCACTGGAAATTGGGCTGCTTAATCCTCCTAATACCAGAATGGCTTCATTTCTCCAAACCCGGCTGACTGTCCCCCAACAGTTTGCTTCTGAGAAATGGCCTTCCCTCTAAACTGAGATTGTCTGATAAAATTTACTAATTCAGCACAATGAGTCCGTCATTGCTTGTTTGTATGTCTGCATGGTTTTGGAGTGCTTTTTAAACAGAGACTGTCTTTTGGGAAGTAAAAAACAAAACAAAACAAAACAAAAAAACCTCCCTAAATACAGCAGTATTCAGGGAAGAAAAAAAAAAAAAAAAAAAAAAAAGGTAAGAAAAGTAAGAACAAAACAAGAGCAGGGAAAATGTTGCATTTCCATTTCAGGAATTTTATTTGTTTAAAGAGGATTCATCCCCATGGAAGCATTTCCTACCAGGATCTGATAACCTCTCTGGCTTTCCACTTGGCTGCCTGTCCCCCACCACACACGTGTCAGGTGTTGCAGCACTGCCAAAGCCCTGGGCGATGGATGGGGACCACAAATGGAGGCTGCAGCCCTTGCTCTTCAGTTTTCTCAGACGTATTTCCAAAGCCCATGAAACTTGGGGGGGGGGAAGTTGCTCCCTATTATGGAGGAGAAAAACAAATTCAAGAATGGGATTGGTTAAGCTGACTGTTTGCCAATCTCATCTTTGCTGGAAAAGTCTTGATGAGGCACTGTAGCAGTAGAGTAACCAATGTGAAAACCTGTTTCTGTAGAAAGTTCTTTCTTCCTGCCTCGTAATAGCCAACTGCAGGGTGTTCCCTGTGGAGCACAAATATTTTCGTCAGGCTAAATAATTATATTCAATTAGTTTTCATTAAGGTGATGCCAACCTGCCCCTTTATTAGCTGCATGGAAACTCACTTAGCTTCTGAGAAGGCTCGAAAACAATGAAGCTGGGAGAGTATCCTACTCTCATCATGCTCCTTTCCATCCGCTACGCAAAAGAAAGGGACCACCAGACTGCGTGGGCTATGCAATTACTTTCCAGACTTGGCAAGGGAGGCTAGAGTGAGTTTAAAGTAATCTATCTCTACAATGTTTTCATTTTTCCCTCAAAAAAAAAAAAAAAAAAAAAAAAGGCTGGGATTGCTTCCAGATTGCTTCTCAGAGGCAGTGGTGTCACAGCACTTTGGGAGGCAGCAGGGGTGGCTTCCCCTGTGCCCATGGCCAGTGTGGCTACCACTAGTTGCAGAGGCAAGCCCGGATCTCACTGATGGCTCGTGGGCATTTCTTACTGTATTCCTGCGTCTCCCCAGCCTGTTCCATAAATAGAGGGAGGATGGGGAAGTGGCCCACCCGCCCACGGTCAGCAGTGAGTGCCAGCACAGATAACAGCCTGCCGGTAGTGGGCTTTTCTTCCCAAAAGCTGAAATTCCCCAAAGCTCAAGCCGTAAGTAACATAAGAACAGTGGGGTGTAATTGCCTGGCATGTGAAACAGTCAAAAGTGTGTGGTGGTGTCCCTGTCGCTCTGTCTCTGCCTCAGGAGTGAAGAAGGCCTTTGTGTGTCCCCTGTGCAGTGTCTGGCCTGCATATTGCTCACGTTGTGTTGGACCAGCTGCGTGGGATACGGCCAGGATCAGGCCAGATAGGGTACAGGGTCACATTTCTGGCCAGGGCCACCACTGGGGAGGAGGAGCAGAAAGCGCTGGAGACGCATGGTGGCAGGTCCTTGGTCCTCACTTGTCCTACTTCTGGTCTGCTGGTTTCCATTTCCTTCCCTCCCCCTTTGAATCTAGGGCGCTCGTTTCCAAACTATCTGGGCTCACCTTGGTTTCCTCAAGTTCTGCCTTTTCTATTTGCTTTCTGCAGTTCTCCGTTGTGTTGTGGCCCAGCACAATTCCCATTTAACTAGGGGCAGAAGAAGCCTCTCCAGGCCCGCTCTGGCCTGATCGCATGCTTGGTTGGAGCACAGCCTGTTGCAGCTGCTGACTTTCATCCCGAGTGCTGAACCCTTACCCAGGAGCACCCTTCTTACAAATGTTTATTGTGGAGAAAAAAACAACACCCAGACGCATGCCTCCAGCTGTGTTAACCACCCTGGCACCTCTTTGCCTGGTCCCACTCCAAGCCCCGTCAGTGATGAGGGGAAATCCCCCGGTCAAACAACAGAAGGAAACCTACTGGCATTCCAGTCACTCTTTCCAAAATATTTATGATGGAGGAGCACACACGCCCTTCTTTTGAGCCTGACAAGTGTCCTGTTTATCTTTCTTCTGAGACTCTACAGGATGCGGGAGAATGTGGGCAACGTCCCGGCATCACCTGGCCCAGGGAAAAGGGGAATTACTCAAGGAAGGGTTGAAATGAAGCCTTGTCTTGGCACTTTGTTGGGTCTGGAAGATGCCAGCAGCACAGGTAAGGCTTCCAGGGACAGGGGTTGCAAAAGATGGTCAGAAACATCTGAGTCTTCACAGTGAGGACCCGACGGTGCTGCTTGGGGATGAGATGATTGACTTGGCACTGGGGAAAGCATTGAGGCATGTGGCTCTGATTTTTGTGGGGCTGATCAATGAAATCCTGCTCTCGTGTGGCTGACCTGTGAGGAAGATGCCCGGTTTCTTGTATCAGGGATGTAGTGCTTATTTTTCCAAACATCCTTTGCTCTGGACCATTACATGGCAGAGCGGGGTGCACTGCTGCCTTGGAACAGCAGGAAAGCTCACCGGCTGTCCCCAGCTGCTTTGGCCATGCCAGTGGCACCACCTCCAGTGTCAGGGACCTGCTGCCTGTACCCATCACAGAGGCTTATGCAATGGGTTGTGTTCATGCCAGGCTGTAACCTTCCTCCTCTTTCTCACAGATGTAATGGAAAGAGTTTTTTTTTTTTTATAACATCTATAATTCCTTTTTATCCCCGGTTTTGGATTGTGCTCTTTGTTTCTTCTCTGAGAGCTTTCCTAGCTAGCAAGGTGAGTCCTGTGGGTGACTTTAGGCTTGTCTCACCTCTTAGAGGGGCAGATGCAGTGCCAAGCCTGACCAAAGATGACCTCCCAGAACTACTCAGGCTTTGGACAACTGTCCCTTCACATCCTGCAGCTCTTGGCAGCCTGGTCCTTGTTCTGGGTCCCCCCCCACAACCCTGCATCTCTTCCGCTGGCAGGAGCAGGGGTTGGTGCTGGTGCTCAGCCCTGTGTGCAGAGCAGGGCAGGCACTGAGGGCCAGGCGCGTTTGCGTGAAAGGCGTGGGGCTTGCAGCAGGCCAGGAGTGAGTCAGGGTCAGTGCTGACCACTTGGCTCCATCGCTGCTCTGAAAAGGCACAGAGATTGTTTGACAGGCGGTGGAAATAACAAAAGCAGGAGAGGAGCTGCTGTTTTTATGGCATTGTGTGTTCTGGCCCTTGGCTCGCCTGCACAGCCCTCCCTTGTGGGCAGGACCAGAGAAGCAGGTGTCTGAGACCCAGCCAGAGCTCAGACCGTGCATGTGCGAGGGCCAGCTGCTGCTTCAGGGGCCTGGAAGAGTGGACACCTTCCCCTCTCTTTCAGCAGAAACACTGATCTGAGCTTGCTTCTCCTCACCAGCAGCCCATGACAGCAACCTCTGCAGGAATTAATTTTTTCTGTAGTTATTCTCTGGGTGAGTTAGGAACCTGCTCCCCACCACCTGGATGGACCAAATGAGGTGTCTGCTGCCATTTGTGGAAGCAGATGGGGACTGGCTCAGTCTTAATTTATCTTCTTCTCCTGCCGCTGCTGCTTCCTTCATCTCCAGATTTGGTCTGAGCCCTTTGAGAACGAATCTCCCGGTGGGTTTGGGAAAGGAGAGGGGTCTCCTTGTGCCTTTGACCTTCTGTAGGCAGCTGAAGACATCACAGAGGGCTGCTTGGGTCCCTGGAAGACCCCAAATGCAAGGCCTCTAGGGATGGGAGGAGATAAGTCTTGCAGTCTGAGTCATGAGAGAGAGGAATTGTTGCTGGACTCCGCCTATTGCAGCTATGTTACAACTGCCTGGGCTAGCATGGGAGACTGCTGAAGCCCAGAGATACCGCCTGTAAGCTATGAGTCAGTAATTGTCCAGAGAGTCTCCAAGGGACAGACATCATCATATCTTCTTTCCTTGGCCGCCATCTCAGCAACTGCGTCCCACAGCTGGCCTGGCCGCTGCCTCTCCTGTTTTGTTTGCTTCCTCCTGGCTCCGCGCAGTGTGCTGTCGCCTGAAGGCAAAGTGCCGATGGTGCCTTTCAGTCTATCCCACCTAAATTTAAACTGCTATTTTTGTCTCATTGTCTCCTATTTTAAAGCAGGGGCCAGTAGCCAAGAAGTCACTTGAGGAAAGGTGTTGTCCAATGTTTGATGCCATGGCGAGATGCGCTGCTGCGTGATGGAGACCTCGTGCCGGAAAGGCCCCATCCCCCTGTGGGCACCATTTCTGTGAGGGACACGCTTTTGTTTCTTACCATGGTTTCCCAAAGGAGTGGGAAGGCACAGGAGCAGGATGACCTGCTTCTCTTCCCATTTAGCTGTGGTGAGTGTTTCCAGTCAAGACACCCTTTCAAAAGAGTGTCGACACACAGATAACACAAGCGGACGCGTTTCAGGAAGCGGTTCCCAGAACTGGCTTAGCATTTCTTATTGGTGTGACCTGAACGAAAACTGTCCTCCCTAAAGAAAGAAAAGTGAAGCCAGGGGTCAAACAACAGGAACAGGCATTGAGGAAACAATCCCTAGCTGAAATTAATGCCCTCGCAAGAATAACATGCCTTTCGGCGTGAGTCAGAGCTTTTCCTTTCATGGTTCTTAGGGGAGCATGGGGGTGTGGGTTTTCTGCTCGTCCCTCAGGTGTCCCAGAAGAGGGGGTCTGTGCCGAATCAGGGGAGGACTTCGGTGGTTCCTTGCTGAAAGGAGGACAGCTCTCAGAAAGGGATGGCTTTGACATCCCTCACTGGTGTAATACCAAAGGCAGTTCAAGTACATTAGTGGCCGTGCAGGTTTTCGTCATTTGTATCGGAGATTTCCTTGGCATTGACCAACCCTGCTAGATGAGGCTACTCTTAAAGACCTTAAATCAGGTCTTCAAGGAGATCTGAAGAAAGAAACTGCAGGACAATGTTCCAAACTGCCAGCCATCAACCCTGTGTGCAGGCCTTGGCCTCTGCCATCCCACCCACATGGTAGGCTGCTCCAACTTCCAGCAGGGAGTTTTGGGGATTTTCTTCACTAGAGAGCAGCAGCATCTCCTGAAGCCTTCCTTTCCCTCAGAGGGAGAATAGGTAGCTTGTTTTCTGAGCTGTCAGCCACTCCTGAAATTATTGCTCTTGGGTAAGCTTTAGTGGACCGCTGTTGTCCTGTCCATCACGCCCTTTGCATGTTTCAGCATACCTCCCCCTTATGCTTCCTCATGCCATTGGCTTGGTTTTGGGATGCCAGAGGTGAAGTGGGGCCTCTGTACAGCCTGCCAGCGAGGATTCTGCTGGTGGAGCTCAGTCATGTCTTTTGCTCTGGGGTTGAAACCTAACATCAGGTCCTTTAGCTAACGTAAAATAGAGTTGTCAGATGCAGAATAGGTAAACAACATTCACGATTCAAAACAGTGAATGTTTACAGTAAGAAATTCCAGCCTCATCAAGAACTCAATGTTTATCTTGGGCAAAGGGTTTCTTTCTGGTTGGAGTGGACCATCATGGCTGTCACAACTGCTTTCCTTGTTAATGTCTCATTTTTTGGGTGCAGTTAATCAGCTGAGGGGCAGAGGCATACTTGGCTGAGAAGTCTGTCTGTTGTTGGATGGGATGGCTCTGAAGCACGCACCAGTGAAGTGTAAAGGCATGCTGTGAACATCATCAGAGCTGACAGCTCTTCACAGGATGTATTTATTTCTTGATGCTCTGCTTCCTTGTTTGTGTGTCAATCGATCACTGCTCTTCTTGGGGGAGCTATAAATAATCAAGTTCCTTGATTTGAGGTAAACCTAGGCTTGGCTGGTAGTGCTGAAACCCCAGAGGCAGAGAAGTGTGTTTGGGCTTGGTCTGAACGCTTGCTCTGGCAGTCGATGCCTCCAGCAGTGGTGAGGACAGTGGTCCACAACACGTGGGATGGTCTGAGAGCAAAACTGTGTTCTCCAACAGGCTTCTTGGAGCAGTTTAAGAGTGTAGCAGTATTCATGGCCTTTGGGAAAGACTCAGAGTAGCTGCTTCTCAGGAGTACTGAGAACTTTAAATGCTGGCCAAAACCTCAGTTGTGCAGTTAGAAAAGGAAAACCAAAGCCGGAAAAGAAACCCAGATGTGCCATGGGTCTTTGCTGCTGTGCCGAAGATGGCAGCACACCAAGGTTCACACCCCCAGCTCTGATCTTCTCTGCACAGTGTCACACCATGCTCAGAAGTCTATGGTCTGCCTCTGATGCTCACCTGCAGCAAAGTCATGTCTAATTCAAGTGAAGTGGTCCCTAAAGGGAGGAAAGTGCCGGCTGCATGAACAGGCTGGTTTTGGACCCTTTAGCAGATAGACACCCGAGTGTTGAGAGGCACCTCTGGGGACCCTTTAGTTTGTCCCCATAAAATGAAGGAGAACAGGAAATAAAGGATCCTGTTTGTGAAAGCTTATTTTTAATTATTAACAGTGGCAGCTAACTTTTCACTGAAATGATTGTTTAGGAACGTGAGCTAATCCCATAGCACTAAAAGCCATGATCTAAAGGAAATGTTTTGAAATTGGGAAAGGGAAATGTTTCGGTCAACCTCAACTTTTTTCTTCAAATTAAACTTTCCAAGAACAGAGCTGTTTATCTGGATTTGGTATGGGAGTGGTTTGAAGTTTCTCAGGCTCTTCAGGTATATGAAATCTGAGCACAGCAGGGCTGGGATTTTTGTAAATTATTATCTTTTACTACTTTTGTTTTGTTTTGTTTTTTCCTCCCCACTTCTTTGTGAAAAAACTGATAGGAAAGTATTTCTGTCTTCTAGTACTTTTGTTTATTCTCCTTCTCTTGAGGTCTCATAGCTCCTTTCACAATTTGCTCGTACAGAATGAAATGGATCCTGCTGGAATGCCCTGCACACCTCTATTTTACCCATTAAAAAGGGTGCTTTTGTGAGCTGTGCCCGTGGTGCCAGCTTGGATTGCTCCTTGTCACCCAGACGTGGCAGCTGGATGCGTCCCTCCTGCTCCACACTGTGACGGTGTTTGGTGGCTCTTCGGGTCCCTGCTGCCCAAGTGGGAGCAGCCAGGAGGGGATGGAAATTGTGATGGGGTGATTCCGATGTGCATCAGCAGAAACAAAATGTCATTTCCATCGGAAAGTATTTCAAGGTGTTTCAGACTTTCAAGATGAAACAAAATCTTTCCTTGCAAAATATCAGTTCCAGCCATTGTTCCAGTTTGACTTGCACGTTCCAAGGAAAACAAATAGATTTTGAGTTGAAATGGCTAATGCTGAAATGGCCAACCCAAACCGAGCCTTGTCTACTGCACATTCAGAGTTAGGAGAGGATCCTATAATGAAAAGCGTTCTTGCTGTTCTCATTCCAACCCCTCCAAACAGCAAGTTTGCAGCACTTTTTGTACCACGGACATTGTGGATTTCATCCCTCCCTGGGGACACCCATATCCTATCTCAGCCTGAGATGGGGCATGAGCTGTCAGCAGCATAGTCACCCCTCCCTGTGTCCAGCATGAAGTGTGGCTGAGCCTTTGTCTCAGTTTTAGTCTTTTAGCTGTGAAATACAAATGTCGAAGCCCCATGGGAAGAATCACCCCACCGAGGTGCTTCATGTGGGGACATGAGGTGCATGTGGCCACGGTCTGTCCTAGGAAAGCTGCTTTGGTGTGTGAATGCAGTGATCTTATTTTAGGCAGGAGCAGGAGGAAGCCAAAAAGCCTCTGCACTGGGGAATGGGACCACAGGTCAATGGCAAAGCCCCCTGAGAAGGATCCTGTCTCCCTTTGGGACAAGGGAGAAGGAAGAAAGGATGTCTCCAGAGGAGGAGGGGAGTGAAAAGATTTGAACTGATTTGAACATGCACGAGTGGGTTTGTCAAAACCAATTTCCAGCAGAGCTCTGCAAAACACATGTCAGCAGGGCTGGTGACTGCCAAATCCCAGCCTCTTACTCATGACTGCTGCGGCGCTGCCTTTGCTTACATCCAGCGTGAGGAGAACAGGTTTTATTAGTTTGTTTTGGTTTGCCTCTTATTGAAATTCAAGCTGTTTTATTTAGTGCATTGGTCCTAACACTGTAATGGCCAAACCACATGCACACACATACACACACTCTCTCTCTCTGGCAGAGGGAAATTTGTAAGGTTTTGAACCAAACAAGGAGATTTTATGAAACTTCCAAGCAGCTGAAAGTGCAAGTTAGATGATTATGCAACTTGTTTGGTGCTTTTATTGCCATTAGTTTTAAATAAGTTGGTATATAGTATAATAAAAATATTTAGTGGAGACTGAACCTTTTTCAGCTTCTCTGATGTGTGCCTGTCACACCGTGTTTAACAGTGTCTGGAGCTTCAGGACCTGCGGTGGTATGAGGACAGTCTTGTGTCCACATGTTAGGAATAAGATGTGTTGAATTCACCCTTTTATCCTCTTTTCATTGAATATGATATTTTCCAGAGGGAAACTGGTTTAACTGTCCTTACCATGACTTCAGGAGGGATCTAATCAGAGCTGTGATCATCACACATCGTTTGACTATCTCCTTCCAGGTAATGGGATAATGCTCTTACAGCTTTTGTGTACTTAATTAACTTATTTATTTTTAAATTTTCATTCAAATGGTGGCTACATGAGCACTCCGAGGTCTTCTATAAGGGGCAGAGCAGCTAAATAAAAAATTTCCAAGGTAAAATGTCAACATTCCCAACAACCATCAGCCCTTTGTGAAGGTGAAGATTTCTAGTGGGACATGATGGGTATGGTCACATGGATCTCACCAGGATCAAGGGAAAATTTATTTTCTGAGTGTTTTTGGATGCTGTTTTTCAGTAGAAAAGTGGTACTGGTTTTTCTCTATGAACTCAAATTTTCACAGGACACAGCTGAGGGATCCCAGGTTCATTCCTGAGCCAGGAGTCTTGTTGCCACCCTCAGTCTGCATCTCTCCTGCAAAAAAGGCAAAGAAAAAGGAAAAAGGGGGAAGAAAGATAGGGCAAAAAGTTTTTCTCTGTTTTAGGGGGAAAACCATGATGATAGCAATGGCAGCCCTAGCAGCAGGTCTGTCTTTTCCATCTTCTGTTCCCTGGTGGCTTGACTGCAAATATTGGTATCAATGCCCCAGCTCATGAGCAAAGGGAAGATGAATTTCTTGCTTCTTTGAGACAATGTTTTTAGCAAGCTTTGCATCTCAGCATTGAACAGAGCAGGAGGGCTGCCCTGCAGGCAGTGCATGATTGCAAAATTGCCGCTGCATCCATCCCACAGCAGCATGTCCAGGCAGCAGCCTGATGTGCTGGGATGAGCACCAGGCATTTTTACGTGATGGCCAGGGGTATCTTCACAACAGGAGGAGGAGGCTGAAGCTTGGCCCTCCATTGGCTCCCTTAGCCCTTCAGCTGGAGGGACTGCTGCTTCTGGACTGCACTTGAGAGCCCTCGTTGAGACGGATGATGCTGGGATGAAACAAGGAGAGGCAGACAGGAAAGTCAGCCTCAGGGCCAGACAGAGCATGTGGCTGTGTCCCAGAGGCCCTGCAGAAACCCGTGTGTCACCTGCTTCCTCCCTGTGCTGGGCTGTGCAGCTGCATGTGGGATGTCATTCTGGTTGGGAGCTCCTCCAGGTCTGGCTCAGTCACACTGCTTCCCCTTGCCCATCAGGATGGCATCCCCGTAGACATGCTCCCAGGTTTAACCACGTCCCTGTGAGCACCAGCGGGTGTTAGCTGGCAGTGTTGCTGCTGAACAGTGTCTTTTCAGTGTGAAATAGCAGGATTGCCCTGCCCAACCAACCTCAAGGCCCAGGAGAGTCTCCAAAGCTAACCTGCATCTGTCTGCCTCTGCTGGGTCTGTGGGTCCATGGAAGAAGCAGGTTTTAGGAATTTTACAAAAATATTGGGCTCTACCTTTCTTGGCTGCAGAAGTCTTGCTTAGGGGCACAGTTCCTGACGTTTTTAGTGACTGTGAAGTTTATTGGCAGCGGGCAGAGGTAAATCAGACAGTCTCATCGTATTCACTTGAAGCAATTTCAAGGAAATGCAATCCTGCTTTGAATGGCACAGATCCTTGTCTGCCTCGTATAATTGCTTTTACTACAGGATACTGATGCTTCAGATTGTAAATCCTTTGAGGCAGGGACTGTCTCTTTGTTCTGGGCTTGCTGAACGCATCCTGCAGCGAAGGCCAGGGCCCTGGCCCGACTACAAACACCTGGTTATTTTGAGAACTGTACTCAGAGAGTGCCAGGAGGGCTTTGCAGTGGTGCCCAGAGGGTGCGAAGGACATGGGGACCTCCATGGCACAGCCCTGCTGGGTGCTGGCCCCTGCGATTTGCAGCACCCACATTGCTCTGAGTGATGCACATCACCTTCCATCCTTGCTTTTACTCTTATATATGGCAAGGCAGCATTCATGGTGAGTTTGTTCGGACATGGCCATGCAAATGGCAGAAGCTGGAGGGTGAAGTATCTTAATTCCCATCTCTCACCTCCTTTTGCCAACCATCAGCGCTGCTTCTCTGGAAAATGCTGAGCAAAAAGCCCTGAAGCCTGCAGAATGGCACCCCAGAAAGCTGCTACAGGGAAAGAAGAGGTGGAAGAGGTTGCTGGCCCAGCTGGACCCACCAAAATAACCCATGCAGCAGGTCTTCTCCAGTCTGACCAACGAGCCTCTGGTATATTCCAGCAGGGACTCAGCTGGTGGGGAAACCCAAGGGGCCCAATTGCAAACCAGGCTCCTCAAAACAGAGGAGGCAGAGAAAAAAAAAAAAGGGGCTGCTGAAGACCTGCAGCATAAGGCACCTGACTTCTGCCACTGCCCTGCAGGTGTCCTGCCCGACTGACCAGGTTTGTGTAGGGGATGGAGAGCAGAGCGGAGCTGCTTGGTGCACATCAGGCAGTCACCAGCACGGATGAATGTCCTCTGCTTCGGGACAGCAGACTGGGGCAGCCAGCCCTTGGAAGGGAGGGATGCCTTGGTGCTGGCACCTCAGCTTCTGCCACCTCCTCCTTCACCCAGCCTTGGCCTCGCTCCCAGTCCCCGGGCGGTGTCCGCAGAGTGGGCGCCGTCGGGGTGCTCACGTCAGCCGAGCCTGTTCTTCAGGTATGGCCATCCACCTCCCTCCGACCAGTATTTCTGCTCCAGATCAAGCATAAATTGCTGGCAAATTAAACCCAGCCTGTCACGGTCTGTAATTTCCAGTGAAACAACTCGTGTGCACCGGCTGCAGGGCAGGGGGCGATTTCTGCTCTCCCACCCATCCCCATCAGAGGAGGACTGTCCTCCCCACCCCATACCATCAGCCCTGGGTCTGCAGGGGCTGCACAGGGCATGCTGGCCTGCAGCCCTAGGCACTGGGTCTGGGAGCGGTGGTTCTTAATCCGTGTTCCCAGAGCAATGCTTGTACTTGCAAGTCTAAAACCTTCTGGGAGCCTGGGGGCTTTACGTTTGTTTTTGCAGCGGCTTGCATTGCCCTGGTACTCGGGTGTAGCAAGAAAACTGGGGGTCATGCAGCTCCAGGAAGTTTGGTTTTGAGCTGTGCAATGTTCGTGAATAAATACAGGGACTGCCTTTTGCTCCGTTCCTAAGCCTGCTTTTGCAACTGCACCACCCACAAAGCAGGAGACCCAGCACGTCTTGGGTGATAACCTCGAGGACTGCTTGTTTTGTGAGCCTTAAGAAGAGCCCTAATCCTGCTTTTGTTCCTTCCTCTCTCTCGCAGAGCCTCCCGAGGGCTTCCCAACGTGATGTGTCTCCCGCAGCGCCTGTCCATCTCTGTGTCTCCTCCTGCTGCTGAGGTCTGCAGCAAGATGCTGTGACTGCGACGAGCCAGGGCACGGGCTGTAGCTTCAGGTGAGGAGCAAGGAGGGTTTTGTGGCCACATCTTGTCTGCTGGGAGTGTGCGGGGCTCAGACGGTGGCTGGGCCATACCCCTCAGCCAGGTGCTGATGTCTGGCCCCTTCTTCAACTTGTGGTTTAAAGCAGTGTCCCAGGCTGGGGGCTGTGTAGAGGCAAGTCTACAGGCTTTGCTCTTGCTGTTGGATCACATGAAACCCATCAAGGGGTTTGGGAAGCTGCTGAGTCTTCTGGATCCACATCTTTGGATCTGGGGGAACAATTGAGTCGCTGAGTCCTCGTAGGGGAGGTTGCTGGGAACTAAATGCCTGCCTTTAAGAAAGATCTGCTGGTCGAGCTTCCTCTAGCAGGGACCATCCCACTGCACCTGCAAGAGACCATCTTCCAAGCTGGGATGGAGACTGCTCCTTCAGAGAGAATAAAGAACAGAATCTTCTCTTTTAGCAAAAGCTTTTTCTAGAGGTCAGGGCGATCTTTCCTGCTGAGTTGTGTACGTGCCTGTGTGTGAAGGCAATGTTGTCTTTTAAAGCCCAGTGGGCAAAGGATCATTGAGAAGAATAGGTTGGGAAAACCATGGAGGAACACTGATATGTGGACTTCAGATTTCGGTTCCTGCTGGATAGAAAAGCAGAAAGACAGAAAAGCAGAAAGACAGAAAGGCAGTGTGGGCCTCACCCCACGAAAGCAACAGCCCAGGCCTGGTGGAAAGAAATAAGGTGTTTGATGCAAGGAAAGAGAAAAGCTGTGGTCATGGTGAAAGAGTTTGACCAAGTCTCATTTCCAGCAGAAGTAACACAGCTCTTGAGGGCTCTAATGTTCTGCAAGCGAGGTGAGCATCCCTCAGGAGTGAAGAGGGACCTACCTCAGCTCCTAAGACGCAGTAAATTTGGCCTGCCCACGAGAAATGTGCTTGAGGGGTGTGTATCAGTTGACAGCTTATGGATGAGGGAGAGGGGATCTTCATCTCCTGAAGGACGAAGGAGCTGGAGAGCTTGGGCCCTGCAGGTCGGGGACATCCTGCAGAAAGAGGTAAGAGGAGCCACGTGGCTGCGGCACGAGAAGACCTCACACCGCCAAGTGGACCCAAGGCCTCTGAGCTGGGGTTGCCATTAACACCCTGCTGCTGGTGTCTCCCCAGATCCGTGATGGCCTTCCCAGCTGGGCAAGGGACCTACCTCGTGGTTTGCTGCTGCCATCCATCACTGCGGCGATGAAAAGCAGCCCCGCGCCGGCCGGCGGCAGCCGATGTCTTGGCCGGGCCCACGCGCTCCTCTGGCAATGGGAACTTGTTTCAAAGGCCAAGGAGGAAAGGCGGCCCCAGGAGCCATGTAAAACGAACCAAACCCCATCAATGTGCAATTTCTCCTGCTAGGCACTGAGCGTCGGCGGTAACGCCTAACAAAGCACCACGAATTTGAAACCAAGCTCCCCTCCCCTTCTCAACACCATAAATCACTTTCCTTCTGTGCACTCATCTGCAGTCCGTACCACTTCTTGCCAAGGCGGTAGCACTGGAAGAACTAAAATGCAGCAGAGAAGCCTCAAAAAGAGGCAAGAGCCCTATTTTCTTGTGTCCGTCTCCTTTTCTCACCTCTGTTGCACCATCTGTTGTTAGAGGTCCATCATTTACAAGCCATGTTGAAGGAAGAGAGCTGAGCCTACAGGAGCTAAATTAGTGTCTGTGGGCTGGGATTTCTCTTGCAGCAGGATGAAGGCTGGAGATGTGATGATGCTCTGTGATGGTACCAGCTGGAAGGGCTTGGCGTGGGCTGATCCAGCATCCCATGCAGTTTTGGGGACGCTGGGGAAGATGCTGCATGCTTCCATGTAAGCTATAAATATATGTTTAATGGGTAAACACCTTGTGTAAATGAAGTGCAAAAGTCAATCATGTGAATTCACACTTCAGTTGTGTTTTTAAGCGCAGAAATAATCCCTTTGGGCTGGGAACCCCATTCCAGCACCTTTTTAGAGCAGAGCTGGCTCGGGGCTTCTGCTGCAAGACAAAGTCCTCAAGACATGCATGCCTCTAATAGCTGAAACCTCCACAATTGGCCTTTTCAATTTAGATTTGCCAGCTTTGCTCGTCTTATTCACTATATCTAGATAAGCTGCCAAGTCTTGGGCAATGCTCATTGCTTGGGAAAAAGCTCACTGGAAGCTTATTTCTGTGGGAATGGACCAAGGCAGTGCGTGGAGTGGACGTTTTGCTGCCTCTGGTGGGGATCATGACATGGGGATGCTAGCCCCACATACTGCTTCGCTGTACAGAGGCGATTTTACAGGAAAAAGTGACAGCAGCTGCTGCTGGAGGTGGTTGTTATAACAAAGCAAGCGTCACAGTTCTGCAGAATAAACGGAAACGACGGAGCTGCTCGCCAGCAGGTTCGGAGTTCCCTGAAAAATGGGATCAGCAGCATATAGGGCTCAAGGGGGGTGAGCGGAGGAGCTGGCTGCATTCTTGAGCTGAGCTTTCTTATCAGCAAGGTCAACATTTCAGTGCCATCACAACTCTTAGGGCTGAGAGGTGGGTAGCAGGGCTTGGCATTGCATCTTGACCCTAAACCCAGCAAATCTGGGGATCGGAATAGCAAAAGTGGAGAAAAAAAAAGATTGGAAAAAAGGATGCTTGTTTTGCCAGCTGCAGGCAGGGACTGTCCGCCTGTCCCTGTACATGGTGCTCTCTGGCCATCAGGAAGCAGACACCCAAAAGCAGCTCATTTTCCCTTGGCCATGTGGGTTTTTGCACCACTCTGAAGCCCCAGGGCTGGTGGGACTGGTGCTGTGCCCCAAGAGCAGAGGGGAGCACGCGGGTCCCTCTCCCATGGGTGCAAGGCACCCTCTCGTGGTGAGCAGCCACCCGTTGGTGGCGCCGAGTGCCAGCAGGGCCCCTTCACCCAGCTCCTCGGCATCTCCGCCCTCCTTTGCCAAGGATCCCATGGGTTTTGGGGAATCCACATTGTAGAGGAAGTGCTGCCCCCCACCCTGGCACTGCTCTACTCTAGCCACCCCCCGAGCAGGACCTTGGGGTGCCAGTGGGACCCTGTGCTCAGTGGGCACCCCCTCCCTGGGACCCACCAGTACTCCCACAGCAGTGAAACTATTCAGGGAGGTGAGGTTTGGGTTCTCCAGGCTCAGGCCACCCCATTTCCCAGGGGGTCCTCCAGCTCTCTCTCCCACCTCCCCGCTTCATATGAGGAAAGAAGATAATTTTGACAGAGTGCTAGAAGCTGGCTTCCCCCAGCCCTTCTCCCTCTGACACTTTTTCTCCCTCATGATAATAAATCAGTGCTTTGCATAAACAAAGCCCCAGAGAGGTATTACTTAAAACAGCACCCAGGAACCACACAAATGCAGTTTTTTCCATGAGAGAGAAGCAGGAGGAGTTTTGGGGCTTTTTTTTGTGTGTGTGTGTTGTTTGTTTTTTCCTCTGTGACTCCTTGCCAAAGGGAGGGATTTCTCACCACAGTCCTCATCCCCAAAAAGCCCAGATCCGGTGGGCACCCAGCGGCTTGCTGCACGCTCACGTTGTCTTCCTGCAGCTTTAAAGTTCCCTCTACACCCAAAGGAAAAGAGGGAGGAGAAAGGGTTTCATCATCACTCCCGAGAGCAGACTTATAAAAACTTTGCGCTCACGCTGCCTGGCTCACTCGCGGGCTCGCAGGGTTTTCGGAGCGGGACGGGACACAGCGGGACGGCGCTGGCGAGCGCTCTCCGTCTTGGGAGCCTGCACACAGAGCCCAGCTCCTCGGGGAGCCCAGGGAGGCCAGCACACCATGGGAGTCCACCCCGAAGCCAGCAAGTCCCCGGTCGACGTCCCCAAAAGCTCCAGCACCTGCTCCCGCGGTATCTTCTGCAACATCAAGGTAAGGAGCGGTGCTCCAGCGGCGATGCGGGAGGAGGAGGCTGGCCCCGAGAGCAGCCCTGGTGCAAGCTGCTGGTAAAGCGAAGGCTGATTGCAAAGGTGCAGATAATGAATCTCACGTCCTTGGTCCCGAATAACGCCGCGGAGGACCAGGGGCTTGGCGTGCTGTGGGCTGTGGGGCTCGCCTGTCGCATCCAGGACACGGTGTGCCGCCACTTAGGGAATGATTAACCACATCCTGGTGCGAAAGGAAAACACTGCCCTATAATAACGCCGATTCGCTTGAAAAGCTTTAGCGGGGAGAAGAGTGGTTTTGTGAACGGCAGGGCCGGCTGGCACATCCCCAGCAGGGAGGGGGACTTCCCTGCTTTGCCTTGCAGTGTTTGAGGCAGCCAGGCGCAATTTTGGGGTGCACAGCAGGAGAACAGCTGTGGCAGAGGGGGATCCCTTGCCTGCGTGTGCTTCCCACTGGTGTTATCAAACACGGGTGTAGGTTTGCAGCATGCCAGCAGTGCTGTGAGGAAGACTTTGTCCGCACTTCCCAGCTAAGTGCAGCTTTGGGAAGCCGGGGTGCAAGGCGTCACGGCCCAGGATGGGTTTGTTTTTTATTTGTCGCCAAGTGACGATGCTTTGGGTTCGCGGGCGATCACGCCAGGAGTGCGTTGGCAGCCAGTCCATCCAGTCCCACATCCCCGAAGGTCCCTGCTGCTGTCTCAGCGGGTGACTTGATGGCCCGTTCTGGTTGTGAGCTGTAGGAGGAAGAGCTCGAGATCACCCCAGGTAATAAACAGGATAATGGAGAGCTGCATGTATGGGGGGTGCAGAGGGGACTGGTGAAAAAAGGTGGCCCCAGCCTCCTTCAGGCTGTACTGGTAATGCCTGTGGTTCAGGTGGGTGAAGCTGTAAAAGCGTTGCTAAATGCAGTGCTTTGTTTAAGGCTGTAAAATTACGAGGATTAAAAAACAAGCAAGCAAACACAACCTGCCACCACCAAATGTAAATTTGTTTCTCCAAGGATGCTTGGTCAGGGGCTGCGTGCAGGACCCCTCAGTGGTGGGTGGCACCGGGGTGTCACAGGCAGGGTGACCCCGCAAGCAGGAGGTGCGTTGTTATATATATATATATATATATATATATATATATTTTATTATTATTATTATTTTTTTTTCTAAATAGAGAGGAATAAACCTCATCTTAATACAGCCCCACGCTGGCACCATGCAGGATATTAAAGGATGGTTGAGGCTCTATCAAAGTACCCTCGCCGACGTTGGATGGGTGATGTGTACTGTCTGGGGTGGAGCTGGGACAGCCACCCATGTGACAGGTTCTTGCTTTTAGGAGCAAATGTATATAAAGGGACAGGCAATGCCGCCTCCCACCCTTTCCTGACCTGTTCACTCTTCCCATGTTGCAAGGTTTGCTTTAAAAATATATATACATGTTAAAAACACAAACCCTGCTTTGAGGTAGCAAGGCAGGCAGCAGCCTGACTGCAGCTGTCAGCACTCTCAGCCCCCTGAAAAGTGGCAGAAAATAAAAGTGTCGTGACTGAATTTCCAGGTTTGGGAAACTGTTCTGCTCTGGGTGGGTCCTCGGAGGGCAAGGCATACAGCAAGGGGCTCGTTTGCATGAGGAGCCCTTGGTGCTGCGGATAACACGTTGTAAAAGTTGGCGTCCTGGCTGTGCGTGAGCTGCTGGCACCCTCCCATCAGAGCCAGCTGCTGGGTGGCATCAACCAGCCCCAGCACCCTCCTGTAGGTGAGGGCAGCTCCTGGCCAGGGTGGTGTTTCCAACACTCCCCAATCCTCCTGTTGTAGTGGGCTCCAAGTCCTAGTCCTGCAGCTCGCATTTGTTCTAGGGGCTTACGTGCCACGTTGTTTTCAAAGTGCCTTCTGCGGGGCTGAGGCTGGAAATAAAAAATGATTTTTTATGTACTTGCTGATTTTCTGTGAAACATCTTGCTGCTCCGTGTTCCCGTTGCTCTGGGCTCCTTGTTGTTGCTGGCTCGGTTACTGCAGGCTTTTGGAGGTCAGGAGCAGGATGGTCCCATCTGCTCCATATCCCCTGGCTGGATTAATGCTGCTCATCTCCTCTTTGCTTTGAGCACCCACTGAGGGGAGCTTGAAGCCCTCCAGAAGCTGTCCACTTGTCACCTTGAAGAGAGGAAGCAAAAGTCCCAAAGAGGGGCTGGGAGGCTGCTGCTGAGCCCCTGTCACCCCAGGAAGCCCGGACATCTCAGTGACCCCCTGATGGTGGCAGAGGGGGGGTGATGAGCGAGGGCAGCCGCTTACTTTGAAGCCCCACAGAGCTTCCAGGGTTGTGCTGAAGGTGCTGGGACCCGAGGGGTTGCAGTGGCAAATGCAGGATGAGGCCAACCTTTGGTGGCAGCTGGTGGCAATGTAACACCCTGGGGCTCGTGGCCTAGAGGAATGAAACAGGCTGGAAAGGTGGAGGAGACATGGGTGGTTAATCCTTCTGATACCCAAGCATGGCCATGGATGACCCCAGGCCGGAGCCCCAGCTGCTGTCCCGTTGTCACATCCATGCCCACCTTGTCCTTCTGGACAGCCACTGGCAGGTTTATTGCCGTGGGGTTCCCTATTTGCAGCACCTCGTTCCCCTGTCAAACATCCTGGCTTCTTTCCCTTTACTGTCTCTTTTGTGGTTTTGCACTACTTTAATTGATAGCTAATTGCTTGTATTAGATCCCCAGGGATGTGACAAGGAGAGCTTTATAAACGCCCTGGCACTTAGCTGGGCTGCAGTGGTTTCGGTCAGAGAAGGCAGGCAGGAGGCATCGACCCCACAGACTGCCCAATGTGGGAAGGGAGCCAGGAGGATAACAGGGGGTTATTACCCCTCATGTCAGCTGGAAGAAGGCTGCGAGGGGGATTTAAAAGCCCTTGGAACAGATTTCAATTGGGTGCCATAAAGGAGCCCAAGGCAGTGAGCTGCCTCAACAGCGTGTGCCCTGAGGGGCTGGGTGCATGTGGCGATGAAGAAGGAGCAGCAGGGTCAGAGGGGCAGGTTGTTTGGGAAAAGGGCTGTGGGACTTTGCTTTAAGGCACTCCACAAAAACACAGCTCGTTGAACATGCCTCTGCTCGAGCAGTCTCAGCATCAACATGATGGATAAGGGGAGGGAGGTGGGCAGTGTCGGGGGCTGGAGGAGAGGGACCAGGAGGAGACTGTGGGGTCCCAGAGATGCCAAGGCTTCCAAGGACCCCAGGGTGAAGGTGATGTGGCCGGAGGGGTGCAATGGCCCGCAGCGAGGTGCTCTGCCCTCTCTGGAGAGGCAGGGTGTCTTCTGCAGAACTGGAAGCCTTGGGGCCTGAGGTCCCAGCAGCTCAGGGCAAGTTTTGCCTTTTTCTTCAAAGGAACTGAAGGAATTTGCTGAGAGGAGTGTATTTCAGAAGCCTGCAGAAATAACGGTCGTGCTCTCATCCTGTTGGAAGAGATTAGGAATTGCTGTATGTAGCTGTTGAAATGTGAGGAAGAAGGGAAGATGCATCAAGCTGTTGGCATTTGGCCCACAGTATGGCTTTAGGTTTGGAGAGGGAAGCATTGAGAGGAGGTGGCCATTGTGGGTTTGGGCTATGATGAACCAGGAAGATCAGAGGGTATTTCAGTACTGGGTTCTTGCTGTGCAAGGAGGGACTTGGGCAAATCTTTGTGGCAAAGAAGCAAGCAGAATGAAGGACGAGTGTGGTGGCAGAGGGAGAAGTACCTGGTGTGGCTGGGGTCCTCAACATTTGTGGCTGATGGTGCTGGCACCAGAAAGAAAAGGCTGGGCTTTGATGGATGCAAGACTATATTTATATCTGTTTTTGTTGGGATCAGATCATAAAACGGAAGGACTGCCTGGAAGAACATCAGCAGCAGAATGAGGAAAAAGAAGAGGAAGAGCCAGAGGGTAAATCAGGTTGGAAAGGTTAATGGGATCAAGGTCTAGGGACATGCAACAAGCTAATTTTATGAGGGGCGAGGTGGTTCTGTGCCCAAACACAATCAAGGAGTGGTCAGCAAAGATAAGATTATCACAAGTAAAATAGGAGAGGAGTGTCACTGATAGGGAGCGTGAGGCATGGCCGGGGCTGAGGGTGTGTGAGAGGAGTGTTTGCATACGTTTGTGGGCCGGGGAAGACGGAGCGAATCTGAAGCTATCTTCAGGGAGATCGCGATCGGACTTGACGCAGCACAAAGAGAAGTGAAAGCAAAGGCCCAACCACACGGCCGACCTGCTCCTGCGGTGTGGCTGTGGGAAGAGATCTGCTTACAGACCTGCCCCGCGTTGTGCAAGCAGAAGGGTTTTCTCAGCAGGAGCTCAGGAAGGAGCAGAGGCAGCCCGCGCACCTCACATCTGCAGGTCTGCTCTCAGCAACACCCCCAGCCAAAAAGCCCCTTCCCTCCTGCAGCGGGCACCTGCACCGGGAGGCAGGGCTGTGCTCCTCGCCTGCAGCGCTCCCCCTACAGCAGTTGAGCAAAGCCGGGCTTGCGGGGAACCTGCAAGGGCATCGGGACCTGCAGATCCCACACGTGTTCGCTGAAACGAGAGCAAACATTGGCTTTGCACTTGACAGCTTGTGGTTGTAAACCTCGGGTTACTTGGCAGTAGGCAGTCATTATTGCAACTAATAAAGTGGGCAGCAGCCTGCTTTAGACAATCCCGGTTTTATTTGTTTATATTTTGCAAGAGAAATAAAATTTTAGGAGCCAGCTTCTGCCATGGGACCATGCTCCTGGTTGTGAGGTGTTGTGCTAAGATGCGTTCTGTGGCAGGGTAGTTGTTTCCCTTGGTAGAAATGTTGCTTTTGTAATTTATGTTTCTTTTTTTTTTTTTTTTAATTATTTTTCCATCTGTCATTGGTGCTTTCTGGTAGAGATGTAGACAGCTGCATATAGAAAGAGATGTCGAGGAGGGATGTATTTCCCCGCGCGTGTCCATGTGTTTTCATTTCCAGCTGTGTTTCTTTTTGAATGAGTGATTGCAGCCACACGACTGCAGGAGAATCATTTAGTGCTGCGAGTGTTGATCATAGACAAGCTCTAAAAGAAACAGCAGAGTATTGATCATTTTGGGGATGTTCTTATTACTTCCTAAAGCCTCACATGCATGCACCCACCTCTCCCTTTTTTTTTTTTCCTCCTGTAAGTTTGTGAGAGTAAAGTAGAGGAAGCCTGAAGGCACTTCCCAAGAGGTGGGCAGGTTGGGTTCTCCTGCTTTGGGTTGTGACTTTTAGAGCTCCTCCAACACTTCAGCTGGGAGAAGAGGGTGAATTTCAATACAATGAGGGCAAATTCATGGCCTGATATTCCCCAAAGTCAGCCTGTTGGTCTCCAGTAGTGTAGGACACTTTCCAATGAAGTCAAAAGATTTTGATTCAGCCCTCAGGAGCCCCACATACAAGCCCGATAGTACTACGTAGGCAGAAAGAGCTAACAGAGCGTCCTTACTCCTCGTCCTTTCTAAATATTTACTCTAGCCAGATTCATTGTGCATCTCCCTGCAACAACTGCTCTTGGCCACGTCATACCTCGGTGTCATCAATCAGCTGAGAGCAGTTTGATGGCCTCTGCAAGGATCTCCGCTGCTTTTTACAGCTCCCCAGGCAGCTGTTGTGGCCGTCTAATAAATTAAGCTCTGGCTCTTTCCATCTATGTCATTAGTGGCTGTTCGGTACTTACATGAGCAGTGGTGTGAGTGCATGAGAGCAGAATCAGGAAGAGGAGGTGGCACAGGCTGGAACCTCTGGGGCTGCTTCTGTTGCCCCCAGGGCTCTGTGGGGAGGCCGTGAGTGTGGGTCTTCAGTCTTAGGTATTTTAAAAGCAGTAAAAAACAGCTCAGTTGGCTTTGTTTTGAAATTCATTGCTCTCACTATGGTCTTGTTTCTCCCCAAATTATCCCATCTTCTGGGAGGAAAAGCTCTTCCTTTCATTCCCATTTTACCCTTTGCTTCTTCAGCATTTCTCCAGCTTGTTCCCATGTTTGCTTCTCCTGCTCTTTTCTGGGTTGTGGTTACATCCCTGTCTTGCAGACATGGGCATGGCTGAAGAGGAGAGTGTGGGACCCATTCGTGAGTTCCATTGGACACAGCCGGCTCTTTTTCCTCTCTCCAGCTGGGTTTTCCCCAAGCATTTTGTGGGTGCAGACCCCACCATGGCATGTGTTCCCAATGCTCATCGCAGGGTGACCTGTCCCATAGGACGTCCACCTTCCCTGTCTCCAGGCAGGTGAAGAGACTGAAGAACGAGATGAGGGATGACTTTAGGCATGGGTGCCACTGCCAAAGCACGAAGCTGTGGAAGCAGAGCTAGGAATTAACTCTTGAATCAGTCCTCCAGGCAGTGGAGAGGAAAGGGCAGTGCCCATGCTGCACGTAGCAGCATCTTAGAATCACGGAATTATTTAGGTTGGAAAAGACCCTGAAGGTTATCAAGTCCAACCATAAAGTCAAAAGTTCATCAAGTCCACCGTCTTCCTGAACCCTTGTCCCTGCAGAGCAGTGCTGGGCTCCTTCCTGGAGGTGCCGTAGAAGCACTTCACTCCTCTGAAATATCCAGGAGCCAGAATTTCCTGACCTTGCCTTCACTCTGACCTGCGTCCAGCACATGCATGCTGGGCTTATCAAGCACATTTTGTTCTCTCTCTTGCTTAGCCTCTTGCCAAGCATTTTGCTGGCTGCCTTGGTGATGTCCCCCCAAAAAACTCTTGCAAAACAGCCGTCTTTCATAACAGGCTTTTTTGAAGTCCAGTCTCAACTTACCTAAGTTAGCGGTTCATTAAGGCCAGTGACAGTGTTAACAGTGTGTTATCTTACATAAACAATAATGGAAAGAGAGTGCCACAAGATAAGAGAACATGGCTTAGCAGACCCGGTGCATGGTGCAGGGCAGTGCAAGTGCAGGCTGCCTACCAGCAGTGCCCCAAAACTGGCTGCTCCTGGGGCACGCATCCAGCCCCAGCAGCCCCAGCCTCCTCCTGTCCCCAGAAGCTCATCTAAAGGGCAGGCTCACCTCACCCCCTGTCTCTGACCAATTCCTTATTGTCTGCTTTTTGGATATCGGAAAGGGTTCAGCATGAGGCTGGTTGAACCAGTCTCTCCTCCCAGAGCCCTGATTTGGGATCGCCCACAGAGCTGGCATGTCCCCGCTTTGAACCTTGGTCCAGACTGTGGTGGGATCATCCCCTCTGCTCCTTGTGATGGCGTGGGTTTGTCTGCCTCATGGAAAAGCCTTGCCCTGGGTGGTGCTGGTCCCGGTGCAGGGAGCAGGGTGTCCGCAAGGCAGACCTCCACCCTGAGGCATTTTCTTCCCTTTTAAATAAAGTGTGTCTTGGAAAGGAGTCAAGTGCTTTGTATAAACAGCCTGGAGTCAGGACCGCTCGGCGCTCTGAAGGAAACGTCAGGATGATGAAGAGGGGGCTCTGTGCACGTGTCCTGGTGTGGGTGGATGCACGCCGCCCTGCGCCCCGGCTGCCTGCAATGGGACCTGCCCGTGGCTCCAGAACCCCACCAGGCTCTGATGGGAGCATCTGCTCCGGGGTCACTGCTGTCTTCCTAGGAGTGTCCCCAGCTCCTTCACCTCCCACCACGCCTTCACCTCCCTTCAAAGGACTTTGCTTGGCTCTTTAAACATCCTTCCTTGTGAAGTGTTATGAAAGACGGATGACAGCAGCTCCCTCCCCTGCTGGGGTGCTCGGTGGGTGCATGGGGCCAGGGTGGGACCAGGTCGCTGCTGGGGGAAGCAGCTGTGATTGTGCTGCTTTCAGGGTGAGCAGCAACATGCGGGGAGATGGATGGGGACGGATTCAGAGCAGTTCTCTGCATCTCCACCAGCACCAGAGGTTTGCTGTTCCCTGCCAGAGCATCTTGGCTAGTACCAAGGCCAGGAGGTGCATGGGCTCCTTTTGGAGAGCGCTACCACCAGCCAAGGAAGCTCCCCTATCACAGCTATTTGTGCTCAGAGTCTTCAAGGTTTGGGCGGTCTACATTTTAGTTGGCACTGAGCCTGCTGAGCACAGGGAAGGTCTTAGTCTCTCACCACCGGACAGCCAAAGTGCCTCTGGAAGAGGCAAGCTCCAGCTGCATGAGTCCTGGAGCTATGGCTATTTTCCTTTGCTCTGGCTGTTTTGGGTGGCAGTCCAACCCCAGCTTCTTCACAAACATCAACAAAAACCCTCATCTACCCTTCCCCTCCTGTCCTCTTGGCTCTCCCCATCCCTCTGCCTCTTCCTGCCTGCCCTCTCTGACTACAGCCTGCCCCATCTCCTGCCCCACATCCCCTCGTGAAGCTCTGTCAGCGTGGCTTCCCCACGGTCCTCCACCTTTGTCTTCTCCGCCAAGCCCAGCATTTCTTGAGATCCATCTGCCAGCCCAAGCACATCTATCTCCCCGACGCTTCTCTTCCTTCCATCTGCCCTGAGATCAGGCTGACATTTGCTGCACTAAATTCAGCCATGGTGATCCACCCTCTTTCCGCCCCGCTGGTAAACAGCTCTGCTTCTGCAGCTAACGCCTTGCGCTGGGAGATCACTGCCTCCAGCTGCTCTGCGTCTTAGGCGGTCCCGGTCCTCCTCTGTTTCCCTAATGCTTCCTCATCCGAATGACTTCAGTAAGGTCTGGCCAGAGCCGCAGGAACAAAAATTAATGTTCTCTGGCAACACGATCCCCTCTCGGCTTCTCTTCCTTGGAGGAGTCACCTCTCTGCTCCAGGCCAGCCGAGCTGCGTTCATCGATTATGCGTGAGCCCAGGATTTGGGAAAGGGAAGGTGACAGATTCAGCTGTCACCAGCAGGACCATGTGCTCAGAGGTGTTTTTGGGTGCAGGGTTGGTAGCTGGCAGATTTAGTGTTTGCTTAGCTTCAAGAGCTTGCTTGCTCTCAGCTGTTTCACTTCCATTTTGTCACCTGCCTGGCAGCATTTCCCACGTCGTGCCCCATGTTGCCACTCTGCGACTTTTTGTCATGGCAGAGTCCCAGATGGGGACCTTGTCCTCCCCTGCTCAGCTGCTGCAGTGCCAGCCATACATGTGGTGCATCCTTGAGTCTACTGACATCCTGCCAAGATGTTGATGGAGAGCTTGGCCTCGTTCCTATGACCCCTTGTCCCTCTTTTTGCATTCATCATATCTACTTTTGTGTGGTCTCCAGGTTATTTACAATGTTTTCTCCTTCCCCTTCATCTCTGCCCTAAGGTTCACTCCTGATTCTTATGCTTTTGGATGCCCAGCTCTGTCTTCTGCCTGGTGCCATCCCACCTTGCAGAAGCTTCCCAAGAAGCCACATCCTTGCCGTAAGGACACAGAAAAGCGGACAATTTCATTTTTATTTTTTGTTTCTGTGCCGGACTTCATGTGATGAATCCAGGCTCCTGGCCGCTACTGCCATTTCAAATAAATAGTAATAAGGAGTAATGCCGTTCCCCTAGCCAAGGACATAAGGAATTTGTCAGCACTGCAGTACCTTTGATCCCCCCATCCATCATCTTGAGCTTCCCGACATTATCTTTGTGGGACACACTTCCGGTGTTCAGCAAATATTTGATTTCCTGTGAATTTAACTAAAAAGACCTTTTTCCTTTTTTTCAAAAATGATTTTAAAATACTTTTGGCACCATGCAGACACATTCCATTCCAAGAAAAATAAAAGAAAACTGTTCCAACTATATATAGATCAAAAGACACTTGTGAGCTGCTTCTTGCATCCCCGGCCGAGAACGCTTTCCTCTCTGCGGCCACCCCGGCTCGTTGCACCGTGCTCCTGCCCCATAAATCCTCGTATTCCCTCTTCTGCTCTTGGGATGCTCTGTGTCCATCTGGCTTGGTTTCTGGCCTGACTGAGAGACCACCTCGAGGGAAAGGTGCTGTTTTTAGAACACTGCAGAGGGCTTCCAGCAGTGAGAAGATGTGGTGCATATTTCACCTTCTCCCTGCGGGGTTTTCAGAGTCTTGCACCAACATTTTCCTGCCAACACCCTTTGGAGCAGGCTCTGCAGATTTGCTTTGCAGCTGAGTGGATCCGAGGGTGGATGGGAGAGGCTGGGGCTCAGGTAGGTGAAAGCAGTGCGGCTCCGTTTCGCAGGCAGGTCTTCCTCCTGGGCTCACCATCACACAGCTCAGGCATCGCATCCTTCCTCTGCCAAGGGCTGCTGTGGTGCCAGTAATCATGAATATTGGCAGCAATGGAGCAGAGGAAAGAAAAAGAGGGCTCCTCACCATCTCTTCTGAACACCCGGTTACTCATTTGTCAAAGCTAATGAGTTAGGGATCTGGATTCGTTGTGCGCTGGAGGTGCAGCTGTGCCAGCTAGCTTGGGTCCGTGTGAGTGCGACTCTGAAATCCCTCGGGTGGGACATGCTCACCGCATCAGCTGGGCAGCCAATGGGTACTGACTGGGATATTCTTTTTTTGCCCACAGGTATTTGTGTTGTGCCATGGCCTTCTGCAGCTCTCCCAGCTCCTCTACAGTGCCAACTTCAAGAGCAGCCTCACCACCATCGAGAAGCGCTTTGGGCTCTCCAGTCTCTCTTCAGGTTTCATCTCCAGCTTGCACGAGGTAACTGGATTAGGTGCTTGTGCAGGGGCCTCACAGCATGTCCAGAACAGGGGAACTTCCCAGGATAGGGCCTTGGGGTTGTTAACATCCAGTGTTTCCTTGGCTGTGCCTACACGTGCTGGATGAAACAGCTGTTGCTGTGTACCTGAACACCTCTTCTTGCTTTGCTTCTGCTGTACCACGTGCCAGGAGGGTTAAGGTAGGGTTATGTGGTGAGGACATGGCCATGGAGGGCAGCAGCAAGCAGGATGTTTTAGAGGAGACCACTCCACTCTTAGGATGCCATCCACCTCCAGCAGAGACATGGCTGGGAGAGAGCAGACACGCAGAGTGATTCTCTTTTGATCACAGTGCTTACAGCCTCTAGGAAGAGGAGTATGTTATTATGAGTAGTACCCACACAACTACCACTCTATAACCAACTTCCAGTTAAAGTGTCTGTTTTCACAGGTTTTTCAATCAGCTTGAGGAATGGCCCTGGCCTGAGCCTTTCCAAACTTTCTCTAAAAGGAGACGCTGACCAGCAGGCTCTCCAAGAGCCACCCCGTTTCTCCAGGGCTCCCAGCTCCTGACAGCCCAGTGGCAAAGGACTGTCTTTCACTGGCATCATGCTGTTGCTGAGCTGGCCTCAGTCTGAACTGTGGGCAAAGTGCTGCTGACCTTCTTATGAAGCTTCAGGGTGGCAAGAGCTCTGATTTAAACCTGACACTTGATGAGTAGTCACTCCATGACAAGATCTTTAAGCAGTTCTGGATGCACAGGGGGATACACAACCCTTTGAGGTATACACCATAAGAATATATACCTTCTGCTGTGCAAAATTGTCACCTGTCTGCTCTGTCAAGGCATGGAGACATACTGGGTATCATCTGAGGGCAGGGGGAGAGCCCAGCTCAGGACAAAGTGACACCTGAGCTGTTTTGACAAGGCACTAGAAGGGCACTGGTATGTGTGGACACAAATGCCTGAATGGAGGAGTTTCTCCCAGGCACTAACCACTTACTCCTCTGGAAAAGGTTTTCTGGTTCCTAGTGTCATGAATTGTCTGGTAGCTCTTCAAGGCTAGCTAGGAAAAGACCTGCTGGGAGAGACTTTTTCTTGATGGCACAGACAAAGTTCTTGGTGGCTGCCCACCTTGCATGCGGCTGGTCATCCCGCATGTGATCTTCCACCAGGAGGCCAGGCACTGGGAATCCTCCTGGCTCCTTGGAGAAGTAGGTGCCCAGGTCTTATCCCAAGCAGTCCATATGTCTGAGGTTAAAAAGACAGATTCAGACCCCTTTGAGACCAAGTGAAGGACTTCCCACTGATTGGGTCTGGGTTCAAACCGTGCAAAGGAAGAGAGCCGGTATGGGGAGCTGTAACGTTGGTAATCTGGAGTTGGTGCAATTATGCCCTGCAGAGTATCCCACCCCTCACCGCAATGATGCACCAGTAACCCTTGTGCTCCTTATCCAAGTTACTTAAACTTATTTGACTTTATGCCTGGAGATGTAATATCAAAACAAAAACCCTGCATGCCTTGGACTATTATCGTTTCTCATTTAGTCTGCAGCAATTCCAAGAACAAAAACCACAGAGACAAACAAGGGAGCCTATGTAAACATGTGTAAAAAGAATATTTAGACATTCACCAGGGTTAAAATGTTTAGCTTGTCCCAAGTTGACAAAAAGCCATGTAATGGCAATTTTTTTGGTGTTCATCTTCTTATCTTAAAACTGCAGTTCATATACAGAATAGACCGCGCGTTTTCTTATCTTTTAGCTGATCAAGGAGGATGGGACTGTAGATAATATCTGCAGTTGCAAATGCCCAGTGTCACAAACATTTGCAATGAGCTGTACTTTGTGGCTTGGCTTGTGTCCTCTGAGAATCATGGAAATGAAGGCAATGCACTTTGTTTCTTTCTGGATTTGGGGGAATCATTAGTTTATGCCACATCTTATGGGATGGGAAGCACATGTGGGTGCTGAACAAAGCCCCAGCCAGATCACGGGCAGGTTGTGAAGCAGTCTGTGATTGCAAGGGATACACACAGGCTACCAGAGACAAGGAGTTGTCCTGCTGGCTTTTGATAAGAAGACAGCAGTGAATTGTTATGAATACATAGGGTGAAGCTGAGGGTTGCCCCATTCCTACTCTTGTGGGGGTCACAATTACCACAACTGGTAAGCAATTATGTGAGCTCTCCACCCACCTGGACATGGTCATGGGGGGCCAGGTACAGAGCAGGGCTTGACCTTCTCTGTGGCATCTTCTAACCACCTCCTCATCTCACTGTGCTCTTTCCAGATTGGCAACGTGGTCCTCATCATCTTTGTCAGCTACTTTGGCAGCCGAGTTCACCGCCCGCGGGTGATCGGAGCTGGGGGGCTGCTGCTGGCGCTGGGAGCGTTCCTGGTGACCCTTCCCCATTTCCTCTCAGATCCCTACGAATACACCGCCATTAGCACCGGTAAGTGCCCGTGCCCTTCCATGGGGAGGGAGATATCAGGAGAAAACAGAGCTGAGGAGCTTCCCCGGCTTCAGCTGTGGCCACCTGTGTAGTGCAGCAGAGAGGGTGAGTTGGGGAGGCCTCTCCTTACAGAAGCACACAGAGTAGAGGCATCAACCAAGGGCCAACATTGCTCCTGGGTCTTGGAGTAGAGATGTACAATGCCTCCTCCTCCTCCAGGGCACTCTGGTGCTGTGCTCTGCCAGGTTTCACGTGACCCGCTCAGAGGCCCTGCTCCTCTGCTCCTTGTTTCTTCCCAACAAGTCTGATAGATGTGTAGGACTTCTGAAGTGCTTAGTTGTTTGAGGGCCAACAACCTCGCAAGACCAAAATACGAAGCACAAACACTGGATGTAGCAATCTGTTGCATCATGCTGGGTGGTGACTACATTTCGAACCTGCCCTTCTTACCTGCAAGAGTCAAAAAAAGGCAATCAGTGAAGAGGCAACCTTTAATGCAAGTGAAGGTGCCCACCTCTATCATCCACTTCATCTTTTACCTTCACCTCAGCCTCTGCAAGGCTCTGTGGTTTCTGAATCTTGCTCTTCTGGGAGCCTGCCCCATCACAAATCCACCTCCAGTGGCTCTGGGCTGGGTTTCCCATGCCTCTTCCAAAAGTGTGGTATCCACCCCACACAGAACTTAAACACAGTGTTTGGAGGGAAAGGCTTAAGGCAGAGTTTTACTATTTTAAGCCCAACTTCAGTATAGTTTTGCAACCCCTTCTGAATATGATAATTACATGTGGGATCCCTTCTGCCTCTTCTGGACATGTTGTTTGAGCCACAGTTCCAGGTTATGAGTGTTTTGGTCATTGTGAAGTACCCAAATTCCCCAAAGATGCTCCTGAAGGCCTCCAGAGGGAGGCATCTCCCTGCCTGAGTCTGTGGGCTGTCCACAGGATGCCAAGGCTCGCTCCTTCTCAAGGAGAGCCCCCAGACAGGCATCATGGACATGCCACCCCCAGGAACATTAGTAAGGACTCTCTGCATTGAGTAAGAGAAGTGTATCATTATCAGTGTGGACACTATAAAATAGTTAGACTGGAAAACTAATTATTTACCTTGTTTAATACGGTGTTTTTACCATACTTCTCTCCTGGCTATGCTCACCCTCCTCTTTCCAGATCTCTAAGTGTGTCACATCCCTGGTTTCTGCATGGGTACTGGTGTCCTCCCAGCCTGCTCCTGAGCATGCTGGAAACAGGTTTGCTCTCTGTAGCATCTGAAGAGGTCCAACCACAGCTCTGAAGCTGCAGGGCTTGTTGGCGGTGACGGCATCATCACTAATGACTGCCCAAAGAGCCAGGGAGAGAGTGTGAAAGTGGTGATGAGCAGAGGTGGGGCAGCAGACAGGGGCAGGAGCCCTGGGATGCGGGCAATGATGGGTCTTCTGTTTATGTCCCCTGTGACTGCAGAAAAATTGCTTCCCTTCTGGTTTCTGGGGGCAATAGTGCATTTCCTGGGGGTGCCCAGAGGCTCTGCAGTGCCTTGAGGTTTCCTGAAAGCTGAGCTGGGTTCTTACCAGAAGTCTCAGTCACATCAGTCTTATCTGCTCAAGACAATAATAGCTACGGCATGTGGTCAGTCCTCACGTGCTTCGAGGGCAGAGGAATTTATCTGGCTGACACAAAGGCTTGAAAGAGCAGTGCTGATGTGTGTGCATCCTGGTTCTTGCTTGCAATCAGGGAAGCTGCTCCCGGTGGCCACGGGTTGAGCTGCTGAGGGCCATCAGCTTTAATCACACTTTGTGGTGTCTTGGTGCACAGATCAGCTCTGCTGGCACCAGCTTTCCCAGTCTGGGAGAGCAGAGCATGAGGGTCACTTTTCTCAGCAGGGCTGAGAAAGAGCCAGGGGGATGTGCAAACCAGCCCCCTGCTGGCTCACAGCCGGCTCGGGTGTCACCTAGCATCAGTCAGTCCAGAGAGCGGATCAGGTGCCACATACCAAGGTCTCTGACAGCCTAACAGAGGGAGCTGTAAGTTCATGAGTCAGGCTATGAACCCATCGGGAATCAGGGCAGGAGCTGCTCTTTATTGTTATGCAAGCGAGTTGAAGCAGTGCTTTGGTCCTGCCACGATGCCATCCATGGCCAGTCTGTCAGTGCCTTCAGACACCCTGGTCTTGCTGGTGGGACGATCTGGCCCTCCTCATCCCAGTCATGCAGCCCAGGAAGATGTTCCAGAGCTGGCTGCAGTCTACACCACAGCCTTGAGGAGGGTGGAGACCCCCATGAAGTTGTCAGGGTCTGGCTTTGAACAGATGTAGGCTGCTCCTGAGCACTGCGAACAACGGAGGTTGGGTGGGCAAGGTGTCCTGCTTGGGGTGCCACCCCACAGCGCATTGCTCCTGGTCCCACGAGGGAGCAAAGACCATCAACACTGAAAAAACAGTCCTGGATTAGGTTTGTCCTCATTAAACTTCTGCAGCTCTCGCTGCTGCTGCAGTAAAATCTTTATTAGCTGAAGAGGCTCCTTCTGTCTGGCAGCACAGACCCTTCCAACAGCGCGGCTTTGAATGAACTCACACCAGGATTTTTGTGGTGACCTACTACTAGGAATGTGCCGCCGCACTATGCCAGTGAAAACCCCTAATCACCTGGCAAATATTTGTTTCCCTTTTGTTTCTGCTTGCTCAGAAGTGTAGAAAATCCAGAGTTATTATATTAATGAGAAAGATGTGATAGAAATGTTGAAACACTTACAAACAATAATAAACCCGAATGGGAAGAGCTAACATGAGAAGAGCAGGGATTACTCTGTTTGCTCTACAACACCGTCAGTTTGCATGCAAAACAGGTTTTTCCATCAGCGAATATTTATACTTTCCCACCGACTCCGACACTGTCGGTCCAAGGGCTTTTGTCACTTGGCTGAGCCCAGCATTGCTGTGGCTTTGATGAAGAGCTTTTTATCCTCCACTGACAGCTTGACCGTGACTCACAGAAGCTGGGCTGCAGGGCCGACCTTTCTCCTCCGCAGTTGCAGCAGACAAGAGAAATGACTTTGCTTCCTTCTTTTCTTATCAGCCTGCCCTCAAGTCTGATAAAAATCACAGCTGGTCTCTTTGCTTCCCTGAGCTGAGTGCCCCAAAGGATGGGGAAGGGAGAGATAAGTGCTAACTAAAGGGGTTGATCCATCCAAACCCCAACAGAAAACAACGTGCTCCTAGTCGGCAGGTTTGAGAGATTCCTGGTACCTACAAATGTAGTGCGGTGTCTGGGGGGTCCTGGCCAGGGCTGATGGGCAGAGGGGGAGGTGGGCTTCCACACCACAGCAGCAATGTTGTCACTCCTCCTGTCAGGCCACACAGTACCCGAGCAAGGGCAAAAACAGCTGTGCAGAAGAGGAATTAGGGATTTAGGGCCAGCCTGAGCGGGTTCCTTCACCCTGTGCCCCTGTAGCTGTGGCGATGCAGGGGTTGGAGAAGGCAGGATGCGTGCCCAGCTTTGTAATGTTTATCCCTTTCCATTCCAGGTAACAAGACCAAGGTCCAGGCTGAGCTCTGCTATGCAGAGAACAAGTTTGTGTGCCCAAATGCCACCCAGGATCCCCAGAAGGAGGCCAGCAGTGTGTGGGCAATGATGGTCGTTGCCCAGCTGTTGGCTGGAATTGGGACGGTTCCCATCCAGCCCTTTGGGATATCCTACGTCGATGATTTTGCAGAAGCAAACAATTCCCCACTCTATGTTGGTAAGTGGAAGGGGCATTGTTCTTATATCACTTTGCTTCACAGAATCACAGAATCGGTGGGGTTGGAAGGGACCTCTGAAGATCACCTGGTCCAACCCCCTGCAAAGCAGGATCACCTAGAGCATGTTGTGCAGGATGGCATCCAGGCGGGTTTTGAATATCTCCAGAGAAGGAAACTCCACAACCCCTCTGGGCAACCTGTTCCAGTGCATTGTCACCCTCACAGCAAAGTGCCCCCTTATATTGAGCTGGAACCTCCTGCACTTCAGTTTATGCCTATTGCCTCTTGTCCTGTCACTGGGCACAACAGAAAAGAAATGGTTCCATCCTCTCTACACCCTCCCTCAGATATTTATATACACTGGGGAGGCCTCCCCTCAGTCTTCTCTTTTCCAGGCTAAACAGGCCCATTTCTCCCAGCCTGTTCTCACACGACAGGAGCTCCAGTCCTCTAACCATCTTTGTAGCCCTCCTCTGAACTCACGCCAGTAGTTCCATGTCCCTCTTGTACTGGAGAGCCCAGAACAGGACACAATCCTCCAGGTTTCCTTAAGGCCCTAGGGCTGAGCTGGAGAGGTGCTCATCTGGAGCACCTGTGGCCTCCAGGGCAGAGGCTGAGCACCCAGTGGGACTCTGATGAGCTCAGCCTCCTTGAAGGTGCTGGGCTGCCTCTCCCCTTGTTAGTCAGTTACTCCCTTTATGGTTATATTTATGGTGTGAGCGTGAGGAAGCCGAAGAATCAGGGCAAGGAGAAGATCGTGCTTTAACCAGAGGTATGACAGCCTGCAGGAGCAAATTAACACAGGTTTTGCAGCAATGTTGACATTTTTGCTATGGAATTGGCCATGAGTCCCTGTCCAGTGCAGGCTCCCCAGCTCAGGAGGACTTCTGATCACAAAGAGATAGGTGCTGGCTTCCGTGTTAAACTGCATTTTTTCCCCTGTGAATGCCAGAGCCCAGCTGGGGCTGGTGTGTCTACGTGAGATTTGAGCTTAGTTCACAAGTTTATTTAAAAACTTGATTCCTCCCAGTGATGAACAATGTCGTTAAAGCAGCCAAAGGTGTCAGAGTGATTTAGGAATCAAAAGCGGATGTTCCAAAATAAGGTAAGCACTTAAGGAGAAGGAAAAGCCTTTGGGAATAGAATCCCAAGGACTGGCTTCAGACAAGTGCTCAAGGGCTTGGCAGGGTCTCCAGACCCACCCAGGCATGCTTTGCTTCAGGCTCCTGCTGGATAGGGCTGCTGCACCACGTATGAGCTCTGGAGCAAGTTTCCCATGCAGGCATTAGTTGCTTCTTGCAGCTCAAATATAGAAATTTGTACTGGCAAAATGAGTTTTTTTCTTTGTCCCTTTTTCTCACTAAGTGTCTCAGAAAAAGCCTTGGTAGTAAGAAAGGACAGTCAGAGTTCCCATTTGTAGGTGGTGTGTCCTTGCTGAGGACCACAAGACCCTTTTTTGTCTGCTCAGCACCTGCCAGGTGACATTTCCACGAAGGATCTGGCACACTTTGCTCTCACGGGGCTCAAGTTAGCAGTCACACAACGCTGGGACTCTTCTGAAGTCCTGGCTGCCATCTCTTCCCGTGGATGAAGACGAGACACTTGGTTCCTAGCGTACTGCAGCACAATGCATCCCTGTCTTGGAGAACGGGGCTGGCTTGGTCTTGACTGCATAGGTGGTCAGTTTAGGCCCATGGGAACGTCCATGATGGGGGGTATGGCTACTGTGCATCTAGGTTGCCTCAGAACAAAATAAATATCATTGCCTGTTTTGTTATGTTTTAGGTCTCAGTGTCTTCCCATGAAAGGGGGGAACGCTAATTATGTGTGAGGTTAAATTCTTCTCTAAAGATCCTACACTTAAACAACTAGGTTTATGCTATAGGAACAAATGAGCTGCCTTGCCTATTTGGGAAAAGAAGAAAAAAAAAAAAGAAAAAAAAAAGTTCAAATGAGGAGCACAGCCAGAGGCACAGCAATGGGACTAGGTGCTTTCTAGGTGCTTTCATACCCAACATGCTCATAAGCTCCAGACCAGCAAAATGCACAGAAATGGTCACCAAGTCTCAGGCAAATTGTCTCCTTTTGAATCAAGGAATTTCTTCCAGGAAGAAAAACTGAATACTTTCTTTCTGAAGACTTTAAAAGGAAATATTTTGACCTTTTGGGATGGGTTTAACTTATCTGTTTTTTGAGCAGAAATAGTTCAGCAGAACTGAGGGTGATTTTCTGCTCTTTCTGCTCTCCCTGAATCAACATATTTTACCTCCCCAGATGTTTTGACCAAACATTTTTCCTCGTTTCTAAAAGGCTGAGATGTTGGCTTTGCTTCCTGAGCCTTCTGTGGGAGATGAAGGTCTCCATCACCTGTGAAGCTCAGTGGACATTTTATGAACTTTTTATGGATATGTCACAGGAGGACAAAGCCTTATTTGCAGTGCAGCTACTGTTACCTCCTCACTCTCTGCTCCTTTTTTCAGCCATCCTCTTTGCCATTGCGGTGTTCGGCCCTGCTTTTGGATACCTGTTGGGGTCTGTGGTGCTGCGGCTCTTCGTGGATATTGGAAGAGTTGACATTGGTGAGTATTTACCAAGTAGGGGTGGTTTTCCTAAAAGCCCTCTGTGAATCAGAAGTCTGCTGTGAGAGAACCGGTGGCAGGAGCGCATGCCTTGCTCTGGTGACCCACAAAACCTGCTTTCCTGCAAAGCCCTGACCTCGAATAGACCCCCCCAAGTGCACTTCTCTGCTCCATCTCCCCATGAGAAAGGCTACAGCTGGACCTGAGATCACCACTGGAGCAGTGCCCTGCAGTGTGGGCATCTCAATGCCCAGCTCACCGCGATGGTCATTGCCGCCCACCGCTTCCATGCTGAGGAAGTGCCGCACTGCCCCGGCACAGTGCTGGAAAGGAGCAGGAACATCTGAGGCATCCAGGGAGGGAGAAGACAAGCATGGGGCAGCCACTGCCCTGCGTGTGCATGGGAAGGCTCGAATCTGCTCAGCCTCCTCCCCACCACCCGTCACCAGCATCCACAGAGATGGGACCAGGTCAGCGCCACCGGAGGGCTTATTTTCTTTATCTGCGACGTGTGCTTGTTATTCCTGGTAACTTAATCACTAAAGAATTCTCCCCAGCTCCACCATTAATGTGGCTTTTCCTGTGTTCCTCTGAGAGATCAGAGCCTGCCTGACATTTTTGTCTGGTGCCTGATAAGAATAATAAATGAGCACGAGGCAGGAAACGGCAAAAAGCCTTGGCTCACTCCCTGCGGCGGCAGACAGATTTAGCATCCCGTGCCCAGTCGCTCCGTGATGACGTCCAGGCCCGGAGCGGATCGGTGCCGTTTGGGGAAGCAGGGTGATTGTTTCGGTGGGGCGTGGGACCCCTCGTGCCACACCCGGCACTATTCCCGACGGTTGTTCCTCTCCCACCCGTGATGTGCTGACGATGGGGAGATGCACTCGCCATGCCAAGCCAAGCAATCCTTCGACCTCCTGCCAGCAGTGCTGGCCCAGCAGGATGATGTCCACATCGGGGATGGAACGGTGTTTGTCTCCTCCTTTTTCCGGACAAAGGGTGTGAGCACCCGGAGTTTTGTCCACTCGGAAACCAGGATCATTAAAAATGCTCCTCTGCCAGCACAGGGCTCTGCATGTAGAGAGTTACCAAGCCTGGAACAATGGGAGAGGAGATGATTCCAGGAAAGCAGCTATGCCCTTTCCCGGTCCCCGTCTCGCCTGGGCAGCCCCAGCAGATAACGTGCTCCAAACCCAACCGTGCACCCGGGCAGAGGAGGATGGAGCCAGGGCCCCATAATCAGCAGCTGGCTGGAATGCCTGAACCTGTGCCATCAGTGTGCTTCGATGCTGACTACGCGCATCCTGTGGGCACTGGGGAGGCTCCACGTTGTTTAGGTGGGGGCCAGTGAGGTTGGCTTCTGGCTGGGGGAAGAGAAAGACGTCGACCACAGTCAACCATGGAGTGGAGGGACCCGCACCCAGGGCTCGTCTTGCTACGAGAGCTGGTGCAAGCTCTCACCTCCCTCCATTTGCCACACCAGCAGGGAGACCCTGGGGGTGCACCCACATGTCTTTGTGCTCCACCGGTCCATATTTGCATGGGCATGGGTATTTGCCCCTTTCACCATTGGACATGCAGAGGCAGAGCTCTGACGATCAGTCTTTGTGTCTTGCAGCAACGGTGGCCTTGACACCGAAGGACCAGCGGTGGATCGGGGCCTGGTGGCTGGGGCTGCTGATCTCCTCCGGCTGCTTGGTGCTTACATCCATTCCCTACTTCTTTTTCCCTCGGTACATGCTGAAAGGAGAGGTAAGACCCCACCCTGGGGCTGGGCGATGTCTTCTCAGGGTTCCTGCATGCAGTCCACCTTGGCAGGGCCCTGTTCTTGGTGACTTGACCCTCCTGGATTGTCTGACCTGCTTCTCCCCCTGTCTGCTGGCAATGGCCAGATCTCAACACCCCACTGCAACACATTCTGCAAGGCCACTCTCACTGTTTGAAACATGGGCTTTTTTCTTTGGAAAAAATTGTGGCAGAGAAAAGTTTCCCATTAAAACAAATAAAAAAGGCAGAAAGCTATCAAAACATTCCACTTCAGTGTTTTCAAAGCCAAGCCCCACTAGTTAAGCCTCAAAAAATAGTGTTATTATTTTTTTTTAATTTTAATTTTTATTTTTTTTTGAACTTGTGTAATCATCAGTTCTTTAAAGGTCAAAATGAAACCCCAAATATTTCAAGATTACAGTCTGAGGACCCATCAGACTAGAACTGGCCTGTCTCCAACTTCCATTTCCAGACTTTTTGCAGAATTTAAGAAGTGATATCTTCCCTTTCATCAGGCTTCAAAGCTTTCCATGCTCTTAAATATCCCCAGGCGTTTGTCTTGCAGCTCTACTGTCTGCAGTGATTTTTGGAGGTAACTCACTCCTTTGCTGCAATGGGCAGGAAAACTATTGGTCTCAGCAGTGGGTCAAAGGCGTCTGTGATGGACTCTGCTGCTCCCTGGCCTCACTGCACACTGGGACAGCACTCGCCAGGCACCTGTGCTCCTCTCTCAAGGCAGGATGCTCTTCTCTCCCCTCCCAGGACCCCAACTCGGAGGCTGGCATGCTGAGGAAGATGGAGAAGAGGGGGCTCGAAGAAACCTCCCTGCTGGAATTTATAAAAAGTAAAGTGTTGGCACTTAGAGGCGAGGGTGAATGGGCAGAGTCCACCACATCACATTTTCACGCTTATCTCCGCTGCGCTGGGTGGAGATGCCAGCTCAGGCACCGCCAGGGTTGCAGAGTCCTTCCCTAAGGACTACTGGGGGTTGGACACTGCCTCCCTCTTGCTAAAAGTCAGCAGCACTGAGGGACCATTTAATGACTTTTCTTAGGCCCATAACGACTTCTTTACAGCTGAATTCGCCCCTTCCCTCCCTCCCTAGCCACTGCAGTCATGTCCTGCGACTGTCAGCTCCCTCTTCTCTGTTTCCCTGAGCTTTGATGGATGGCAGCCAGGGCTGTCCTGGCTGGGCAGGGGGACACAATCCCTGCTCTTTCTTCTGCTTGCACCACCCAGGGATATGGCCCCTGCTTCAGAAAAATAAGTGCACTGGGGCTGCTAAGTGCTCAGGGGCTTGTGGGTTTGGAAAGCATGGCAGGAAGGGCCGTGGGCAGAGCTGGCCCTCATCCTCCCATCTCAGGGCAGTCTGGCTGTGGTCCTGCAAGTTGCCTGGCCAAATCAGGGTGTCTCCCCTTCAATTTTCTCATCCCCTTACACATCCCCTGTTTAGCCCACTGGGAATAGTCTGAAGGTGGGATATTTGGCAGCATGAATTGCTGATATCAGGACCACATTGCTAAAATACATTTTTCTTGCTGTTTCCCTGCAGGATTCCCAAAGGTGTTCCTCAAGCTGCTCCTCAACCCCCTCTTCATCCTCCTAGTGCTTGCTCAGTGCAGCTTCTCCTCGGTCATCGCGGGTCTCGCCACCTTCCTCAACAAGTTCCTCGAGAAGCAGTACGGCGCCACCTCCTCGTATGCCAACTTTCTCATAGGTGAGCAGGGGCTGGATACGTTCATTCATTTGCTCCCGAGGGTCAGAACTGCTCTCGTTGGAAATGTGCAGCCCTGCTACACAGTTGAAGCAGGTCTGGATCTCTCTAATGCTGAAAGAAGCTGGCAAAAAGCAAGCGATTTCACACCGAAGTTCGATCTTGCATCTTCAGACTCCTGAGGATGCAGTGTCTCATAGGTGTCAACTGCCTTGGGATTGGGTCTGTCCTGGATAACAGTGGAGTCTGTGGATTCTGCCAACCACCACGAGCTCCTCAAAGCCACCACTTCCACCCCTTGCCAGCAGAGAGGAGCTTGGCAGGCAGGACCCCTGGCTGATGCCTTTATTCCTCTGCAGGAGCTGTGAACCTGCCAGCAGCAGCACTTGGGATGCTCTTAGGAGGAATCATCATGAAACGCTTTGCCTTCTCCCTCCGAGCCATCCCCCGGTTCTCTGTGGTGGTGCTCGTTTTCTCCATCCTCATCTGCCTGCCCATTTTCTTCATGGGCTGCTCCACGGTGCACATCGATGGCATCTACCCCTCCAGGTATCGCAGGGTTGTTTCCAGCTCTGTACTCCTCCCTTCTCCAGCTCTTGACCTGATTATCTGGGGGCGGGGAGGGGAGGAGGGTGTACATGTAGATGGAGGCCAAAAGGTGGTAGACATCACCTCCTCCTGGATCCTGCTGCCTGGAGGAGATCTAAGCACTATACAGCACAGAAAGGAGGCATTTTTTCCTGAGTGTTCTGTACCAAACAAACAGGGTATATTTTTTCATTCTAACCCTGTATTTCTAGGGGGAAATTAGGAGTGTCAGTGACCGTGTCCACAAGGAGCACACTCCGTTCTGGCTAGACATCACCTTTCTGCTTGCCTGGGTGGAAATTTCTGGCTGTCACCACATCTTTTTACTTACTGAAACAACATTTAGATTCCAGCCCGGGCTTGCTGTCAAGTGCATTGTACACAGGCCATTTCTCAATGCACTGCCAGCATATCAGCAAGGGGCTTTCAGACATGTTTCCCTTTGCCAGTGATAAGCCTCCTGCCTCACAGTATGGTGGAGAGGTGAGGGACAGGGTAGTTCCTGCACTTCTCCCCTTGCGCACTTAAAAACCACTCAAATAACCACAGTGAAGCAAAACAAACAAACAAACAAACAAACAAAAACCAACAGTGTTCTGCAAACAAACTCATGCATGAACTGCAAGTTTCTATTTTGTGCTGAGGCGTGTGCTGTTAATACATGTATAACAGCATGCATAATGCTAATTAACAGTACACTGGCATATACAGTTAATTCAGGAGTATATGAAAACCCACCAGGGCACTGGCATCCCAGCTTCTTGTGAGAGAGCAAGGCTTTGAACCCTCAGTTCAGGATCAGGTGCTACATGTGCTAAATTTTGGAAGGCACCTTAGCCTCACAGCACTCACCTCTTGCTGCCAGCATCAGCCCCGCTGGGACACACCAGTGCTTATGGGGTTTGCAGGTGGAATGGGGAGCTGGTGGAGAGGCTTGCAGGAAAAGAGGAGGCTGGAATAAGGCAGGGATTTGTCTCATATTTAGGGCCAGGGTCCTTAGCTCACAGACCTAGCTCAGCCCTTGCTTTTTCTGCAGTCCTGCGTAGCACATGGGATGGGAGAGATGAGGCTGTAGGGTTTGGGGAGCTTGAGGTGGATCCTTCCACCTCTAGCAGCTCCTGAGATAGCAGAGATGCTGGTGTCTACACAGGGAGAGTCAGTCCACGAGTGGCACAGGGCTGCTTGGGAAAGCCTGTGATGGAGTTGTCTGTGCTCCCGCTTGCAGCAGCTGCCTTGTGCTGGCTGGAAAGGAGCTAGGAACACAAAACTGTTGCCTAACACACCCGAGGGGGTTGTCTCCTTGGGCGTCACATCCAAGCAGACCCTTCCTTCTCATCAGAGACTTTGCTAGAGGCTCACTTCCTGACAACAGCTGGGTTCTCCACTTCTCATAGTCCCAGCTTTGACATCCCCCCCGCTTCTCCTTCTGCAACACCTGCAAGAGTCCAGTTCAGCATGCAGGCTGCTCTGACTGCTTGTAGCTGTGGCCTCATATTACGGCAGAAACTCCCCCCCTTGCAACAGCAGCAATGCTTAGGCATGAAGCCCCCTCTCCCCTTGAGATCCAGCTTGCTGGGAGTAAGGTGTCTATGCCCACCTTCCCCAAGGAAGGGTCAGGCAGACTGCGCTGCTCCAGCAGATGAAACCCCCGGGGCAGGGAGGCAAGACAGAACAGATAATTCAGTTTGTCCTCTTGCCTTTCACACTGTCATCAGGTTTGTTTGGAAGTGAGCCCGCTTCCAGTTGCTGTCTGGATGGCGTTTCCAGCTGAGGCTCCTTGCACATCTGTTTGCGTGGTTTTGGATGAAGCCCAGAAAACATTTCTCCAGGCATTTGCTGATTAGTTTTCAGCTGGGGAAAAAAAAAAAAAAAAAAAAAGAGAGAGAGAGAGAAAGTGTGTGAGCACTTGTTTGCAGACATAACATAATTATGGACTGCTAAGTTCGCTGTACACTGCAGAGGTACCTGCAGGGGATCAGGATCTGGCACAAGGCCAGCCTGCTGCTGGCAGCATCCCAGCGCACATAGGAACAGGGAAACTGGTTAGCCAGTAAGAGGTCTGAGAAGATATTTTTTTGTTTTGTTTTGTTTTTCCTCCTGTCCTATTTCTTCATTTTATTTATTTTTATTTATTTTCTCCTCTTTGGCAGAACATTGAGTTCCCAGCCACAGGTTAAGGCGCCGAGTGGGTGCCACTGCTCCGAGCACATCTTTCACCCGGTGTGCGGAGAAAACGACGTGGAGTACATCTCACCCTGCTTCGCTGGCTGCACCAACAGCAGCACTAATTCCTCTGCTCCCAAACAGGTGGTGAGTAGTGGGACGGGAGCATGGCCACCAAGCCAAGCCATTGTGTCCATGCCAAGATCCAGAGTGTTTCCAGGTTTTGGTTTTGGCAAGGTGGAGTGCACTTTGCTTGCTGGTCACAGCAGAGGCTGCTGCAATGCTGTAGGAACTTGGACATAGTAATGTGGTAGAGCTGTTTGGAGGGAGATCTGTGTCTACCTGGAGGGCTGGACTCCTGAAAAGGTGTGATGGAGGAGTTCCCTTTGGCTGGTAAAGGGCTGGCTGGAGAGCATGAGCATGCCATTTTCCCAACAATTTAACATTCTGAACAAGTCGCCCATAAAACACCTCCAAGTAGAGCAAGAAGTCCAGTGCCTTCAGGCATCTGATGCTCACGCTGAGCATTCCTCGGTGCTCAGTTGTGCCAACTTTCCCATTGAGCCCTGCTCAGGGAATGGCTGGAAAGCCCTGGCAGTCTGCTGGGACAAATGGGAAATGGTGGCACGTCCCCTTGCAGGAGGCCGGGACGCTCGGCAGGATGCTGTGGCCATGCCTTAAAATCAAAGCTGGTGCTCTCACCGCTCTTATGCAAAGTGATGCGGTCTGGTGCATTGCTTGACTTTGGGAGTTTTATGTGTTTTTGTTGTTTTTCTTAAAATGTTTCCAACAGACCTACAGGAACTGTTCCCAGATCTCTGCCGGGAATGGGTTTTCCTCCGCCAAGACCGGCTCCTGTCCCCTCAGTTGCTCCCACATGCTCCTTCCTGCCATCTTCCTCATCTCCTTCGCCGCCCTGGTAGCCTGCCTGTCCCACAACCCCCTCTACATGATGGTTTTACGGTGAGCAATGGACGGGGGGCCTGCAGAGAAATACGTTTGAGCTGCGTAAAGGTCTGAGAAGGAGAAGGGTGCTTTCTCACCAACTGACCAAGTTTTGCAGGTTTCTCTGCTCATCAGAAACTTGCCCATGAGGGTATGCAAGAAGCAGGATCCCCCTTGGTTTAGTGCTTTGAGTGCTCCTGCAGAGAGACCCCCCCACTCTCCTCCACCACCCCTGGAAATCAGGGCAATTTCCTAAAAATCAGTGTTTCCTATTTCAGCAAGGCTGTTCCTTGAGTTTGATGTACTGGGAGAACCAAGCAGAGCATTCCTTAAAAACAAAACACTATGGTTTATCATCTTCTTGACTTTTCAACCCAACCCCTCCTCCCTGGTGCAAGCTCATCCCACCTCTCCAGGGTGCCTCTGCTTCCCCTCCCCAGATGGGGAACTGAGGAGGAACTGGCTTCACAGCTAAACCTGGCAGCGAAACCAGGAGAGCTGAGCCACCACTGCCACCAGCTCTGACCTCCTGTGGCTTCTCCCCTGCAGGGTGGTGAACCAGGAGGAGAAGTCATTTGCCATCGGCGTTCAGTTCTTGCTAATGAGGCTGCTAGGTGAGTGTCCATCTCCTAATGAGGCTGAGGGAGGGCAGCAAGGTGCTCAGAGGCTTGCTGGAGCCCCAGGAGGTGTTGAATCTCCTTGGGGACAGTGAGTAAAGCACACGAGCAAGGCAGCGCAGGCAGCCTGACTCGGTCCCCTCCTCTCCAAAGCCTGGCTGCCGGCTCCAGCAATGTTTGGTGCCCTCATCGACTCCTCCTGCATCTACTGGCAGAAACAGTGCTCTCAGCGCCGCTTCTGCGCCTACTACAACAACGACTTCCTCCGCAACAGGTACCTGTCCCCAGCCCCGGTACCTGAGGCTGCCATGGGATGGTCCCTCAAGCTGGCACTGCTCCATGCACAGCTGGGGGGCCACCTCCAGATAGGACATCTCCATCCTCTTCTCTTAACAGATACCTGGGGCTGCAGGTGGGGTACAAAGTGGTGGGCACCGTGCTCCTCGCCCTCATCGGCTGGAAAGTGAAGAGGAGCAAGGAGTACAATGTACAGGAGAAGGCAGCGGGACTGGTGTAGCCTGCCCAAGGACTGACTCTGCACCTCCCATCCTCACCACAACTACCTTGTCTTTTGGGGAGTTTTGGTGGTTTTTTTTTGTTGTTTTGTAAGGGAGCAACTTCACGATAGCAGCTCTGAACTCCTCTCGCAACACACACAGCAGCCGGCGACCAGCCCATGGCAATGGCATCTCTGTGCTCCCGGCAAGGGCTGGTCCTCGCCAGTCCCATTTTGGCTGCCCACCTGGGACACATCGTGGAACAGCTCCTCCCAGGCTCTTGATCCAAGTCTCACCCATCGCTTCAGGCTCCCCAGGGAGCAGGAGGTAGATGGGACTGGAGCGCAGCCCTATCCTGTATACCCAGAGATGCCAGCAGTGGTCCTGGCCCTGCTCCACTGTGACTTTTCCAGCCAGGTGATTCCCCCTGGCAAGGACAGGAGCAGGGTGAATGGTTACCAAGTCCTGGGGGCTTCTCTGTCTGCCCCTGCCCACCCCTCTTGCACAGGTCAGCGTGGACGCGCACAGGCATTGTGAAAAGCCGTCACTTGCGGTCTACTACAGAACATTTTGGGGTGGGTTTGGTTATTGTGTTGTGTTTTGTTTGGTTTGTTTTTTTAATAAAGGTCACTTTTCCAACTGCAGTGGTTTGTTGATCGCCTCCCACCCTGCCCAGAGCCATCCCCAGGGGCAGGCAAGGGATGGTACTCAGCTCCTGAAAAGATGATGGGATGGAGCTGGGTCTTGGTGAGGGGGAATTGCAGTGGAGCCAAGAAAGGGGATGAAGCTGGGAGAGGAAATGGAACTGGGATGGGGGAAAGAAGCTGGGCATGGGAGATGGAGCCACCATGGGGGATGGAGCCACCATGGGGGATGGAGCCACCATGGGGGATGGAGCTGGGCTGGAAGTGGGGAAGCTGCCTTTGGTCATGAGGCTGCCACAGGGAAGGGGCGAGTAGAGATGGAGCCATGCTGGGGGCTTCAGCACAGTAGGGAGCCTTGGGGGATGTTCACTCCCTGCTGCATGAGATCAAGGCAGGGCACTCCTGGGCTTTATTGCTGCCAGACCACATGAACTCGTCACACGTGCAAAACAAAATCCTGTTTGTTTGTTTGTTTGTTTCCCGGTGCATAAAAAGATCTACTGGTTTGAGATGAAGGGAAGACACGGGGTGGAAAGGAAACCTTCCCAAACTGCTCTCCAGGCATGACAGGGTGGTTGCTGCTGCTCCCAAAGTGATGGAGGCATGAGGGATGGCTTTGACTTGAGAGCAGGCTGTGTTAAACCCCCCATTTGCTGCATGAATGACTGCAGGCAGTTGCGTTATAAAGGGAACACCAAACATTTAATCATGTAGTAATTGTGGTTGCCACCACCAGCCCGTCCCCAGGAGAAGCCTAGCCATGCTGCCCAGCAGAAGGGCCTGGCACGGCAGTGAGCATTGTCTGTACACCTGGGGACCCTGTCATCGCCCGGTGGCATGGTGACAGCAGCCAGGAGCTTGTACAGACTCAGACACAGTCACAGGCTGGCCATCTGGCCATCAGAAGGCCAAGCCCATTTTGCAGCGTCCTTCACAGCTGCCCCGTTGCTCGGGCCTGGCTGAATGGCCGCGCTTTGGTTCAGGTCCCTGCAAAACCACCGGACACACAGTGGGGTCGGGGTTGGAAGGCACCTCTGCAGGTCACCTGCTCCAACCCCCATGCTCAAGCAGGGCCACCTGCAGCCATGTGGACACTGGGCACCACTGAGAAGAGCCTGGCTCCATCTCCTTTGCACCTTCTCTTCGCATATCGATATCCTTCAGCCAGATCCCCACAGGCCTTCTCCACAACGAGCAGTCACGGCTCTCTCCAGCTCTCCCCAGAGGACAGATGCTCCAGTCCTTCCACCAGCTTGGCTGCCATTCACTGTGCTCCCTCCAGTAGGCCCATGGCTCTCCTGTCCTGGGGAGCCCAGAACTGGACCCAGTCCTCCAGCTGGGGCAACTCCAACAAGCCTTGGGGTCTCCAGCTTTCCTCCCCAGGGCCTCAGCTTCAAGCTTCCCTGCCGTCAACTCCAGGAGGATCCTGCCAGGCCATTTCTCCGGCCTGCCCAGGGCCCTCTGCAGGGCAGCACCACCCTCTGGTGCATCCCTATCTCCTCCCAGCTTGGACCAGCTGCAGACTTGCTGAGGGCACGCCCTGCTCCGCCATGCGGATCATTCATGAAGAGGCTGGGCAGGACTGGGCCTGGACGTGACATTGTTGCTAGTTCATGTCCCAGCCTCACATCTCTAGTGGGTTTCTGTGGCAAGGTTTTGGTAGCAGGGGCCATAGGGGTGGCTTCTGTGAGAAGACTCTAGAAGCTGCCCCATGTTAGATAAGGGCCCTGGTGCTGGCCAGAGCCAAGCCAATAAGCAACGACTCTGTGAGAGTATATTAAAGACAGGGGGAAAAAACAAAAACCAACCAACCAACCAAAACAAACGTCTACACAGCAGCTGGGAGAGGGAAAGGAGTGAGAAACAGCCTCGCAGGCACCAAGATCAGTGAAGAAGGAGGAGGAGAGGTGCTCCAGGCACGCAGCAGAAGTCCCCTGTGGCCTGTGGTGAGGACCATGGTGCAGCAGGCTGTCCCACTGCAGCCCATGGAGTACCACAGTGGAGCAGGGGTCCACGCTGCAGCCCGTGGAGGAGACCACGGGGGAGCAGGTGGCCCTGCGCTGACAGAGGCTGAGGCCTGTGCAAGACCCCTGCTGGAGCAGATTCGGGGCCAGACCTGTAGCCCGTGGAGAGGAGCCCATGCAAGAGCAGGGGATGTAGGGGGAGCTGCTGCCCGGGGGGGACCCGGGCTGGAGCAGTGTGCTCCTGAGGGATGGACCCTGTGGGACGGACCCATACTGGAGCAGTTCTCAAGGCACTGCTGCCTGTGGGAAGCCCACACCGGATCAGTTTGGGAAGGACGGCATCCCGTGAGAGGGACCCCACGCTGGAGCAGGGGACAAGAGTGACCGAGAAGAAGCGGCAGAGATGAAGTGCTATAGACTGACCGCAGCCACCATTCCCCCGTTCTCCTACGCCACTCGGGGGGAAGAGGTGGAAGAGGATGGCTGGGGGAAAGGTGTTGTTGTTGTTGTTTTGTTTCATTTTGTTTCTTTGTTTCTCACTTCTCTGCTTCTCCAGCAGCCCGTGAGCCATCTCCCTGTGCCCTCGTCACAACCCACGAGGGTTTCTCCCTTGTATTTTCTCTCCCTGTCACGCTGAGGAGGGAACGAGACAGCAGCTGGGTGGGCACCTGGCCGCCAGCCTAGGCCAAGCCACCACGGCCATTCACGGGGATGAAGAGGCTGCAGCGTGGGCTTGGAAGCCCAGGGGGTGTCTGTGAGGCTGGGGGAGCTCCTGGGCCCTGCCGCATCATCCACCATTCCATGGCCTCATAGTGACAGGTCACTGAGGGAGCACAATGACACCAGTGATACAGGCGAGTCTGTGAGGGACTTTGCGTCTCTAGTGAGCGCCAGGCGTGGAGGCAGCAGCTCCTGGCAGCGAGGCGAGGCCAGGCGAGGCGAGGAGTTGCTGCGCAGCATGGCTGCCGTAGAGGAGGAGAAGGCCCCTGAGGCACAGGAGGACGGTGAGAGCAGATGCCCCAGCAGCTCCCTGGAGGTGGAGGGCCCTGAGCACCCCCTGGGGCTGTGCAGAGCCGCTTGGGCTGTGGACACCCGGGGACGCCCTGCCAGGAGCCCCCGACCAGGCCCTTGCGGGCGTCCCTCGGGGACACCTGCCAGGTGCTCAGTGGGGGGATGCTCTCATCCATGGCTGCCGCCCTGCCTCCCCCAGAGTGCGTGCTGTGCCACCGCTCGGACACCAGCTTGGATGGCTGCGGGCTGATGCAGCAGGTGGACGGGGTCTGCGCCCACGTGCACTGCCTGGTGAGCTCCCCGCGGCTGCCCGCGCCTTTCCCCAACCCCTTGACTGGCACCTGGAGCCCACAGGACTGTGTCATCCCCAGCGCGCTGCTCGCTGGCTGTCACCTCCTCCTGCTGCGCTCCCAGCACAGCCTCCCCACCATGGTCCCTATCTCCTTGCCCTGAGCAGCTCTGGGGCTTTTCTGTCTTCCAGTATCCAGCCCAGGGCCTGTACCAGCGAGGCGCTGAAGGGGAAGGAATCTTCAGATTCCTCTCCGCGGATATCAGGCGGGTAGTGAGGCGGGCAGCTCGCAAGGTGAGGGCTTTTTTTGAGCAGATGAGGCTTGTGGCAGCTGAGCCCAAGCCCTGGCAAAGAAATCCTCGAGGCTCTGGACAAGCTCCGGGCAAGTCCCAGTGGCCCTGGCCACGTCACTGACGGGGCTGCTGTGCTCTTTGCAGCGCTGCTGCATCTGCCGCAAGAAGGGGGCCACCGTCGCCTGCCGGCAGAAGCGGTGCTCGCGCCGGTTCCACCTGCCCTGCAGCTCCCAGCGGGGCTGCATCTCGCAGTTCTTTGGGGAGTACAGGTACGAGCTGCCCTACGTTGGGCTGCAGCCTCCTCTGCCTCCGCCCTGCAGGCAGAGTCCCCAGTGTAGCACGCGTGCCCCAGGGCCCAGCAGGGAAGAACAGAGCCCCAGCCAGGACATGTGGGGAAATGTTGGGTGGGGGGCTCGTTTGGGGAGGAAAGGGCTGACAGGGGGGCCTCGTATGCCCCTGGGGAGGTGGTGTCCTCTCCAGGCTCTGGCCAGAGCTGTGCAGGGCCTCTGGCAGTTCCTGGCCTCACTCAACTCTTCCATCCTCACCCAGCTCCTTCTGCTGGGAGCACCGCCCGCAGCAGACTGTGGAGACGCTGCAGGAGGGGCACACCACGTGCATCATCTGCATGGAGGTGGTGGAGGACAGCCTCTCCTACACCACCATGGTGTGCCCCTCCTGCAAGCACGCCTGGTTCCACCGGGGCTGCATCCAGGTAGGAGGCCCTTCCCTCTGCCAGCCCACAGGGACACCATGTGCCCAGAGCGGCATCCTGCTCACACGGGGAGTCTCTCTTCCACAGGGACAGGCGTATCGGGCGGGCCTCAGGCACTTTGCGTGCCCCCACTGCCGGGACCAGGAGCGCTTTGTCCCTGAGATGGCGCAGATGGGAATCCGCGTGCCAGACATGTACGTTCCTTCCTTCCTTCCCACCCCACTCAAGGCAGGAGAGGGCACAGCCCCAGCGCTGTGCCAGGCTGGCCCTAATCCCCCCAGGCAGACTGTCCCCAACAAGAGGGGCTGCCTGGGGGACAGGAGGGCGCTGGCCTGCTGCCAGGGATGCCCCTGAGCCCTGTCCCAGCATCATCACTGACACTTGCTGAGTGCCCCATGAGCTCGTGACCTTTCTTTCCTACTTTCTCTTGAAGAAAGCCGGCTTGGGAGCAGGAGGAGGAGGAGGAGCTGGCACTGCCACAGCTGCATGGCCGCTGCGATGCCAGGCAGTGCCTGTACAGGGGAGGCCGGGAGCAGTGGGAAGAGGAAGGGTGAGCATCCACAGCAGCAGCTCCGCGGCTGCTGGGGGCTGTGAGCCAGATCTCCACCAAGCCGTGCAGTGGCTCTGGGGCTCTGCCCAGGCACCTTCCCCTCTGCTGGGGAGCCATGAGCAATGGTTCTGGAGCCTTGGGGGCCTTTGTGGCGCCGCTGCCTGCTGGGGTCTGCGTAGGCACCAGCCCAACTTCTTCCCCAGGCCCTGGCAGCTCCTGCTCTGCTCCTCCTGTGCCGCCAGCGGGACCCACCGCCGATGCTCCGGCCTTGGGGACACCACCCAGCAGTGGGAGTGCGCTGGCTGCGCTGGCCCGGGCACTGGTAAGGGGCACGGCGTGCTCAGGCTCAGGGCAGCAGAGCTCTCCGTGCCCTCTCAGGGAAGGACCGCAAAGCTGGGGCCTCTGCAGGCCAGGCAGGGTGGGCAGATCCGCTGACCTTCCTGCCTCCCCTTGCAGCTCCCAGCTCCTCACCCTCACCACCGGAGAGGAGAGCCGGCCGTGGCAGGGTGCTGCCCCAGCGCCACAGCCCCTACAGCCGGCCACAGCCCTGATCCTGGCCTGGGGACAGAAGATCCATCCTGGTGTCCCGCTGCCAGACAGGGTCGGGCTGTGCACTTGCGGGCGTCCTTCACGGAGAGGACATCAAGGAGGTGATAAGTGGGGGAACGCTCGCACCCAAAGGCGGGCGAGGGGTGGCACTCAGCTCCTGCCGAGATGAGGGGATGGAGCTGAGACAGGGCAAAGGAGCTGGGACTTGCTGAGGAGGAAGAGCGACGGAGCCAGGAGAAGAGATGGAGGCGAGACCAAGCCTGGAACTGGATGGGGAGATGGAGCTGGGTCTCCCGGACAGAAATGGGCCTGGGTTATGGAGCCAGGACAGAGATGGAATTGGGATGGTTCCAGAGCCACGCTGGTAGGGAGAGAGCTTGGGCAGGAAGTGATCCCTCAAGTTGGAAGGGACCCACCAGTGCTCTCCTATGTTTGTAAACTGTCCCTACAGCACAGAGGCAGGTCGTTAGCCTAACCCAGAGCCTGAGAACAATGTTTACCAGTAAGAACAAAAACAGCGCACAAAGCTGACAAAAAGGAGAAAGCAACTCAGTTGTTTCCCATTCTGCTCCTTCCCTCAGCCACTCAGCACACAGTGTGCTGCAGCTCGCTTGCATTTTCCTGTGCATTTTCTTGTACAAATAAAAAGTGTTTTTGTTTTTTTTTGTCTATGTGATTATCACTTCTTGAACACTCAGACTAAGACATAAATGCAAACAAAACACTCACCCCTCAAGAAAGAAAAAAGAAGAAAGGAGGCACTGCTATTTACCAAAACAGACCTGACCACCAAGCAGGAAGGGGACCCCCAGTGCTGTGCTGAGCAGAAGCAAAGCCTCAGCACGTGTGCACCTGAACAACTCTGAGAAGAGTCAAGGCAGAGACAGACCAACCTAATCAGGACTGGAGCACAAACATTTACCCAAACACTTTTTATTTAAGGAATACAACCAAATCAGGACTGGAGCACAAACATTTACCCAAACACTTTTTTTTTATTATTATTATTAAAGGAATATATTTATCAAAGAATAACTTAAAACTGGTTGTGGTCTCGAACTACCTTCTCCTACCAGAAGCTGATGCTCAGCCTCCGCTTTGGAAGAAGGGTCTATGCACAGTTACCACCCAAAGACAGCAAGATTCTCGTTTCAGCATTAGGGATTGAAATCCGGTGTCCTGTGAAGGGGCTCCAGCAAAGAGAGTTCAAGCAAAACAAGTTGCAGCAATGGTCTGGCTGCAAATAGAAGGATAGATAGAAGGTACTTCATCAAGAGAACCCTCCCCACCTCCCATACGGATCAACACCTCCTGGCTTGCTCTGGAGGCCTGCCTCGCCTCAGCTCTCCCTTGCAGTCACCAGCCAGCCTGGAGCTTTCCCTACACAGGAGGGAGGCCACAGCCCCTTCCTTGCTCAGGACCACCCCCAAGCACTCCCAGCTGCAGAGGAAAGGGCCAGGTGCCCATGAAGACACACCAGGTTCACAAGACTAGAAGTGCCAGGCCCAGCCCCATCGCAAGCACAGGTCTTTGCAGAAAAGGCTGTTCTTGCTCTTCCCACCACTACTAACCCTTGAGAATGCAAGAGAGGAGGGAGGGAGGTAGAGGATGCCCAGAAAGAAGGGAGAAGAACACAACAGATCAGTTGAGCGATTAAGGAAGCATCAAACCAGAGATGTCTGCAGAGGACAGAAAAGGTCTATCAGGAACCATTCAGTCCCTCCTTCCCTCAAACAAAAAAGGAAGCAAGAAAAATGGAGGAAAAGCTTCAATGCAATAAGACCTTGCAAATCCAGTACGGCATCCTGTAGAGCAATCATCCTCACAGAAAAGCCATGTTGAACTAGCACCCCAAAAAAGCACAAAGCTGCTGGGCAGGGTGACTGCCTGGTGTTTTAAGGCTGTTTGTTGTTCAGGAAAGGGAAGCCGAATAGCCAGCATGACACCAGGGTCTCATCTCCCACACGGCCAGCACTAATGCTGCTGCAACATTTCCCTTTGGATAACCAACACTCCTGGCAAGAGCAAGGGTCCTTTGGAAAGGTCAGGTCTAACGCATGCTGAGTTAAGATACCACCACCATCACTTCCAGCCTCCAAATAGCCAGCCAAGCCGCTGCAAGAGCCAGAGCAACAAGCACTCCCCGAGTGAGAGCACGCATACAGCAGCGCCTCTGGCTTCAACCACCACAAACAAGCACTGGAAAAAAATCACATTTCCTTCTGCACCACGCATCTTTTTGCAGGGAGGAATCACGCTTGCACACGAGTGTGCTATCTGCCCAGTATTCTCTCTCACTTCGCCGCAACTGCTGATTACAAACACAAAAAGGTCTCTTTATTGCAGTCACTAAGGAGGAGACGGGCAGGGGATCGCACAACCAACAATGTGGCATGACAGATCTCACCAACAACATAGGCATCTATCTAAAAATGCGTCTTCCTCATTGCTTGAAGCTAAGACCCTTCTGTAACTGTCATATGGAAAGTGTGCATTCATGTCCATCAGAGGAGAGGGAAACAAGCTTTCAGGTCGTAGCCCTCATTTTAAAGAAAAACTCCCAAGAACCATCCAACAGAAGAAATCACCCAAGGACAAAGGCACCGCAGCCAGACACCGGCAGTGCACAGTGACAGAGGTAGATGAGCCAGCCTGCTTTGGGGATTTATTAAGTCGCTCCAGTCCCACAGAAACTGGACTGCACCAGTCTGGAAGAATGGGGAGGTAGGAGATAGAGGAAAACAGCTTTTTTTACTCGCCTCAGCAACTGCACAACAGAGACAGGGCAGCAGGTAAGTAAGCAGAAGTAACAGCGATGCAACGCTAAACCAAAGCGGAAAAGGACAAAGATTCCAGTCTCTAGAAGACTCACCTGGCAGTGCTCTTGTCCCTGTTTTGCCTGGCAGCTGTCACATGAAAAGACCAAACATTTCAAGGAAACACAGAAGCCCGCAGGGTAAGCATCCCAGAGAAAGATGAAGGAAGAGGAAAAAAAGGTTGCAGCGTGATGGACACAGTCAGAGAAATCACACCAGATATTACATTACTCCCAAGGCCATAAGCAGCACAGGAAGACACCGCAATGCTTGTTTCCAGCTTTTTCTAGAAATTTCCAGAAGTATCTTCTAAAAGATGAGATTTAAGTGCCTCAAACCATCTCTTTCCTTTCACTCTCCACGTGTCCCACCCACCCAGCCTCCCCACATCTCTCCCTCCTGCCCTGCCCTTCTCCATTCAAGCGATCTTGGCCAGCCACTTCTCAAGGCCCTCGAAGTCAGCATCTCCCTCCTCTCCCTTGCTGCCACGGGCGCTGCACTCCACAAACTCCACCCTCATTGGCAGCTGGGAGAAGTCAAAGTCCTTGCCCTTCTTCCCCAGCTGAGCGGGGCCCCCTGCGGCGGAGCCATCCAGACTGGTGGGGGCTGCAGAGCGGGTCACTCGTAAGGTGTTGCTGCAGAGAGAGAAAGGAGAGGATCAAGAACCATGAACCAGAACAAATTACCTGTGTGACAGCTGCTGAGATGTGGTCTCTGCACAAAGTGAATCTTATCCATCAATGTGATCAGCCTGCCAAGAGCACAGATGGATACAAACCAAGCACGTTAGAGGGAGCAGAATTATTGAGCTGTGTATTAGCAAATTCATTCATCCCCAGGTCTGACCCCTCTTCAGCAAAAACATGCGAATCCGATGCAAACATGAACCTGGAGGCACTGCAGACTGTACTAGACTTAATTTAGGATGCTGAGGGGAAAAAAAAAGTCAAAAACATTTGAGTTGCAATGGGTGGGGGCAAATTGGTGGGAAGGGCTAACGCAGGGAAGTGCTGCTGCTCAATTCCTCAGCGAGGCATGACTTCCAACCACAAGTGTCAATTTGGAGAGAGAAGCAGAACTTCAGAAGAGGCAAAAACCTGTTCTCGTTCTAGGGAATGAACCTGGGCTGCGAGAGCTGCTTGTCTGACTATAGGTGCCTGAAGTTCAAAGGCCCACAGTGCTCAAGACCTTCACTAGTTCAACAGGTCATCTGGGCAGGGGGAGGCACCATGATATCGGGGATCACGCACTGTGATTTGACTGCCTCCCAAATGCCAGGCTAGGGAAGACAAACAGCAATCTCTGCCCAGGATTTCAACTGCCTTACAGACGGGAGGTTAGGCACTCAGCAGTGAAGAGGAAGCGGTACAAATCACCCTGCTGCCATCTACCGGCCAAAGAGCAGGGCAACGAGACAGCTGCATTCCAGGAACACGCATTAGTTTGGAAACTTTTAGGTAAGGACTGGGACGTTCTCCACGCTACAGCTTCTAGCAAGGAACACACTGCCTTTTTTTTTTTTCCAAGACTGCAGCAGTCCTAGATCAAGCAATCTTCTCACATCCTGATTACACCTACACAGACAAAACAGAATGCTCTTTATCTTCAAAGAACAGATGTGGCTCAAGGGGCTCACTGAGCATTGGCAGAAGAGACAGAAAGGAGAAGAAAGAAATACACAGAGAGGTTTAAGATCCAATTTCACACTTACAGCTCTTTCTCCAGCTGCTGTTGAATAAGTTTCGCTGATTTTGCCATTGTGACATCTAGACAGAGAAGAGAAAAGGAAATTAGCTCGTTGGTTTTGTCAGAAGTCAGAACCTGCTTCAGGCTCCTAACGTTACAGCAAGGCCTGCTCACACCGTGCTGTCGTTAGACCTAACGGCACAACAACAGTGTCTGTGCTAAGATAATGGAGAGAGGAGCTTTGTGTCCGTGGGAACGAATGGCAGCAAGTCAAGTGCCTGATATAAGGCAGAGAATTTGTTTTTTCTCATTGTCTGAAAGCACCAAACCTGATTCTGGCAAAAAGCTTCTGATTAACTTACAGGGATCCACACCTCCATGGGGAAAGTTGTAGAGACCTGAAAATCTAGCAGCACTCCTAAATCGTGATTTCACTGTCACACATGGCCATTAACCCCAACAGTCACCCAGGGACTGAACAACCTCCATTCCCACCTTCAGGACTCCCACAGTACCTTGCTTGTTGCAAGCTATCAGCAGCGCGGGCGCATTTTTGAGCACTGTGCTGTCGACCAGGACCTGGTACAGGAACTCTGCCACATCCTTCACCTCCCGCTGGAAAGCTACGCTGTCCACCACAAACACAATGGCTCTGGAGGAGAGAGAAGGGAGCAGGTGCTGTGCACAAACCTCTGTCACCACCTTCCCCTGCAGATATCGCAGCCTAGGCCAAGACAGCTGTTTCCACACCCAGCGTCATTCAACCTAAAAGCAGGTCAGGACATGGGGGCTGATACACACCCCGTGTTCACACCCAGCAGGAAACCTGTCCCTCTCTGTCCCAAAGACATACCGCATCCCCAAACCCTCCCTGCTGCATTTGCTTTGCCTCCTGATGCACTACAAAGGCAGGCAAGTGGGGGAAGCAGAACCCCCAGTGCCTCAAAGTAGAGCTGACTCTCAGGACACACACACACACACTCACAACCCAGCGCACGGCACCCTCACCTGGCTCATCCCCCGCGTCCTCCTCCCCTGCCAACCGCCTGCATCTTACCTGGCTGCAGCCTTGAACCTCTCCAGGAACTGAAGCCGCAGGCTCTCGTGGCCTGGGAGGTCGATTAAAGTCACATTAGCGTTCTAGGAACAGAAGCGAGAGGTTGTTAGCAACACCTGCACCTGGAGAAAACCAGTCTGGTGGTGGGCTCCAGCTGGGGCAGCAGTGGGGAGTGACCCCCTACAGCACAGAAGCACGTAACACTCCCCTGGGTGCAGTCTCTCCATCGGCCCAAACAATAATGACAGGCTGAGGTGCTGTCTTAGAACCACTGAGGAACAACACTCGCGGCCAGGACTCGGTAAGGAGAGAGCGACAGCAGCAAACCGCCCGGCAGAGCAGTGAGGACGGAGCACAACCGCGCAGAAATGAGCACGCTCCACGCTCTCCTCCTCCAGACAGCCATCCCTGCGAGCACCACGCACACAGTGCGAGTGGCAGAGCTTTAGGAAGGCTGCTTCACTCAGTAAAGGGCAGATTTACACCGTCTCTGTTGGCGAATATACCTCTGCACAGCAAAACCACAGCCTCCCGCTCTGCATCGAGACATCTATTCAGGCAGACAAGCTACCCAACTGCAAGCCAACCTACATGCACACAGCTTTGTTAGGAAATAAGGCAAAAGCAGCCTTGCAAGATACTTCTTCAATTAAAAGCAGCAATCACTTCTCTTTCCACGGGCAGCCAGCCAGCCAAAGCAGTGACATTAAAGAGAACAAATGCCTCTCGCAGGTTCCTGACAGATGTGACCACAGAGGGCCACGTCACCGTTCTCAGCAAAACACGTGCTGTTCCCGAGAGGGGAAAAACCGCTACACGGGATCCCGTCTGCTCACTGCTTTAGTATTTTAATGGAAACCTTTGATCAGAAAAACAGCAGCCTGTCTTACAGCATTCCATCACCCCAAATATCTGTCTGCTCAATCTTCAAGAGACATTAATTTAAAAAACTAAAAAGCCCTGCAATTCTTTTTACTAAGTTTTTAACCCCTTATTATTACCTTTGTTAGCACAGATTGCCACAGAAAAAGCAGAAAAACATCTACCTTTAAAATTCACCAGCAGGTAACATGCTGTCAGCTCATGCTTTCACTGCCACGTGTGCACCCGGCAAGAAAAAGAAACCCTTCTGAAACTAAAGAGATCGTTGTAAATGGAAAATAACCGCAGCAGCCTAGCATCTGGAAATAACCAATCCCTTCTGGGGGCCAGATGAAGTTCAGCTGAAGGCCATTTTTAAGCCTGCAAACCTTCCAAATACGGATTTTCTTGGGAGTGAAATGAATGCCAAGCAAACAAACTCAACGCAACAGCACAACGCTTCCTCACAACTCTTCCTGCTCCGTGCCAGACCCCTCTCTCCACTGCATATTTTACTCAGTGCTGCATGTTCTACTCAGCTTTATAAGATGCTCCTTTTCCTCTTGTAAAAAGAAAAAAAAAAAAGGAGGAAAAAGAAACACCTCTGCAGACAAGGAGCCCCCAATACCTGCCAACCTCCTCCTGCCTGCACACTGCCTAAAGGAATCCTTCCCTGCTGAGGCCGAGCAAGGGGCTGGCTCCGAGCTGGAAGCCGGCAAAGCAGAAAATCTCCCGCAGCGCTGGGAGCGCACAGCCGGCGGCTCGCTCACCTTGTCGCTGCTGACCCTGTAGACGGCGGAGCTGTCGGTTATCGACGTCTGCGTGTCCCGGTACTTGCCCGTCAGCAGCTGAGGGAAGGAAAAAAAAAAAAAGAAAGAAAAGAAAAAACCAGAACCAAACGACGAGAGGGGGTTAAAGGGAGTGCAGAGCCTGCAGGGAGCCTCGTGGCCGGCCCGTCCCGCACTCACCCTGGCGAACAGCAGCGTCTTGCCCGCGTCGCAGAGCCCCAGCAGCAGCACGGCCCTGCGGCCGCTCCTCCCGGCCTGCGCGAGCCTCCAGAGCACTGCGGGGCACAGCGAGGCCGGCCTCAGACACCGGGGGCCGCGCCGCGCCCCGCGCCGCCCCGCACCGCCCCCCCGGCCCGGCCCCGCGACTCACGGAGCGTGAGGGCGACCAGGAGCAGCGCCAGCAGCACGGAGAAGGCGGCGGGGCCGGGCGCCTGCAGCTCCCGCCGCAGCGAGTCCAGGTACGGCTCCAGCGCCCCCGCCATGGCCGCGCCTCGCCTCACCCCGTCCCGCCTCGTCCCGCCGCCGCTGCTGAGGCGCCGCCGCGCTGCCGCGGGGGCTGCTGGGAGTTGTAGTCCTGGGCTGGCGGGGGAGGCACCCTGAGGGTTTTCCAGGGCCAACCCCTGCCCAGGGCCTCGTCCAATTTGGTCTTGGGTGTCTCCATCGGGAGTTGGGCTCGGTGGTCCTTGGGATAGAAGAATGGGGGCTTGCTTAATCGCATTAAAATAGATATTGCCGAGTGTCTTTGCTTACTTAATCCCATTAAAATTGATACTGCCGCGTGTCTTTGCTTACTCACCAAAATAAGGAGTCTCGCAGCCCCTCACAGAAGGCGTTTCCTGACAAAAATGGGGAACCTGCCTCAAAAACCATCCCAGACCCACCTTGTGGTTTGGACAAGAGCCAAGGAGCAGCTGAGTCTGTACCTTTGTACAGGGGGCCAAGCAGTGGTGATGGAGTTCTCAGCCTTCATCCCCACAGCCCCTCGACGACCACCACCACGCAGGCGCAGATGGGAGGAGTTTATGGAAATGGCTGCTTGGAGCTAATTTTAATACAAAGCGGGGATAGGTTATGAATAGGTATGGGCACACTGGGAAACTTCCTGCATTTGTAAATTTTTACTGCATATAACCAAAGCAGGTTGCTGCGTTAAGGTGTGCATGCGTTTGGGAGCTATGTGCCCAGCCCCAAAATAAACCACATACCTACTTCATAACTTATTTGCTTTGAGTTATAGAGTTCTTCCACAGATCATACGGATCCCCTCCAACTCGGGATATTCTATGATTCTATGATCTCCAGGGATGGGGCATTCACAGCCTCTCTGGGCAACCCGTTCCAGTGCCTCACCACCCTCTGAGTGAAAAACTTCCTCCTGATATCTAACCTAAATTTCCCATCTTTGTTTAAAACCATGTCCCCTTGTCCTGTCACTATCAACAAATATAAACAGGCGTTCCCCCTCCTGTTTACACACTCCCTTCAAGTACTGGAAAGCCACAATGAGAGGCAGGGATGGCCAGAGGGGGAAAAGGGACATAGGTGGGGAAGCAGAGGGAGGAGGCCACCATGGAGAGATGGCAAAAAACATCCCAAATTGGTTAAAACTGAAGGAGCATCATCCCCCAGCTCTGCTGGAGGTCTGGAGGGTGGCTGCGGGCAGAGCCGCTGCTGGCAGAGCTGCTGCTGGCACCCTGAAGGCTCTTCCCACTGCCAGGTTGTCACCAGAAGGTGATGGAGTGGTGGTGGGCATGGGTAGCCGGCATCTGCCCAGGCAGCAGAGATGTCAACCACATCCCTGGAGCACAGCCAGGCTGGGGTGGTGATTGCTGGCCTCTGCCTAGCACTTGTTAGACCACACCTAGCTGCTGTGGCTAGGTTTGGGCCCCTACTTCAATAAGACCTTGGTGAACAAAAGCAAATTCAGCAGAGAGCCACCAGCATGACCCTGGGGGCTGAGGGACCAGGGTTTGTTGAGGCTGGAGAAGAGATGGCTTCAGGGCAGACCTGGCACCAGCTGCCACATTTCTTCCAGGTGGCAGGAAGATGGATCCAGGCACTTCACAGTGGTGCAGAATAAGAAGCAAGGGAAGCATATTGAAACAAGAGAGGTTCAGACTGGATATGAGATAAACTTCTTCCCCTTAGGACAGGCAAGCAGTGGGACAGACTGCCCAGGAAGGTTGTGGAACTTTGTTCTCGGGGAAAGCTTTCCACCTGTAGCAGTAGTTAGCTGTAGAAACAGGCTCTTTCAGGGACACTGTCTCTCTTTGCTGATTCTTAAGAACAGATTAAACAAACCATCTGTCCAATATACTTGAACCTACAAAAGTGCAAAGCACAGAATATCATTGCTTCCACTTTAACTTTCTGTCTTCAAAAGTAATCTTTAGTTAGGCTAGTGGATGTCTTGCAATATGTGCCATATGCATTCAAATATCATCACTGCAAATCCATCAAAATATTAATTCCTGCAAAAACGGGAATTCAACATTTTTCTGTCCTCAGCAGTTCTTCTATGCCTGCCTTGAAAAGAGGGTTACTACCTGCTGTTTTTGTTTGTTTGTTTGTTTGTTTTGTAGCTCAGCAGAAGCTCAGCAAAATGCAGGTTTCCAAACAGGTCCTCAATTTTTCTCATGAAAGGAAGTCTAAGCCTGGGCTCTCCACAGCAACATACTGCATTTTAAATGTACTGCCTGGTGGAAATAACTCTGCTTCTGCACTATTCATATCCACCCAACTGAGATATGAGATGGAGTGGTTTCCATTCACACCTTCCATCTTACAACCACTATATTTTTGTGTTTTTATTGCTGTTATTGTTGTTGTTTTTTTATACTCTCTACCCTTCAGCTTCCCTCACATAAACACTCTCTCTCTTTCTATATCCCAAACACAACGGGCAGCTGTTGTCTCCTGGGGACATAATGGGATAATCTGGGTAAAGCAGAAGCACAGATAATATAAAATGTCTGTCAGTTAGACTCTAGGACACCTTTAATCCATTTTGCTTTAGAAAATATTGAAAGGAATTTCGCTATTGGGCAACAATAGCCTTGAATGGCAATAGCCAGATTGGAGTCTGCCACTGGCCTGCAGCAAGAGGTGCCAGGGAAGGAGTGGGCATAATAACTGCTTTGAGAAATCTCAGGAAACCTCTTTAGACTTTGAGATTTTATTCCTTGCTGTGACAGCAGCAGAAAACCGTGAAGTTTCAAATAGCCACTTTCAGAGTGATGGAGAAGGGCAGAGGAAGCAGTGAAGGCAGAGGGCCCTCTGTGGGTCAGTGTTGGAGCTGAGGGCACAAAAGGAGTCACGGCACTAGGTTTCCTCCCCCTTCAATGAGGGCCCTTCCCATCCTGTTACTTGTCCTCAAGGAAGGTGCACACCTGGAGGAGATCTGAAAAGGGAAAGGACAGGGAGGAATTCAGACCTCGCATTTAAACAGAAAACACAACATCGCTCCCATCCCACCAGTGCACAGCCAACTGTGCCAGCATTGTCATACCGTGGAAAACATATCCACCATACCACCAGAAGTGAGCATTAACCACAGATCACACTGAACACAGACTGACAGGACAGGGTGGGTTCTTTTTACCACTTCTCAAACTCCATGTTTTCTAAAGGTAATTAAAAATCTTTCATTCCCATTGATGCCAGAACAAGTTTCCAATCTGGCAGAAGTTAGCTCAGGAAACTCTGGGAGAAGTATACTGGCAGCTTTATGAGTTATCCTCATTTTTCTTTAAAAAAAATGGACATAAATTTCTTTAAATGGACAGCAACAGAAATAACTGTCCATATGGCTGATGCTAAGAACTGTGATTCACTGACTTTGTCCTGAGGCTGTTACATTTACCTGATGGGTTGCAGGTATTGAGGCTAGCAACTGAAGCATAGTATTCATCTCCGAGGAACTCCTTGTGTGTTATTCCTTGGCGGAGTTTAACCAGGCACCTGGTCAAGTCTTTAAACAGAAGATCCTTGGTTTGAGACTGAAACATCATGAATCTCTCTTTCTCGGTTCCATGTAATCCAAACAGTTTCTGAAATAAGGCATGAAGAGGTAAGTGTATGTAAAAAGTAGAAAGAAAGCAAGATTCAGCTCGTACAAGCCTCACTTTTAGTACTACTTCTTCACCACGAACTCCTTGTCCTGGGGAGCCCCCAGTCAAGCTCCAAAAGTTTAGGACTGAATCTTCTGTCCGTGTGACTAGGTGGCAGGACTCTCACTGGTAAGCAGCACACTTGTGGCATGACCGGCAAAACAAAATTTTTTCTTTTTTAGTATTTCACTATCTGCTGATCCCACTGGGAGGAGCTGCCAGCAGGTTCTGTGCCTTCACCATGAGCTGAAAGCAAAAGGAGCTGACTTCCAAAGTGTCTCTTAACAGATCCAGATGGCGGAGAAAATCTCAGCATTGTTGGTGTGAAATCAAAAAGAGCTGACATAACCTGGTTATGCTGACAGCAGTAGCTGGAGGACTGTGTGTGTTCCAGTGGGGCTGGATGGCTTGCTGCCTACCTTGTGCCTGACACAGCTGGGTCAGAGATCAGGCACCCCAGAGGAGTTTCCAAAACACAGCTGTAAGTACAGAAGGGATGGAGGGTGTGGGAGGCTAAGGGACAAGGCTCTGACCCCATATCACTAAGTCAAAATCTTCCACATTTCACTCACTTGGAGAGCATCATTGCTCTAAAAATGTAAACGTGTTGTGTAAAAAACCACCCCAGATCATTCCTCCCACTGTCAGTACCACTAACCTCTTGTCCCTCCAGCAGCTCACGGATTTTGTTTGCTTTCTCAGGGCGTGCAACCACAGCATGGGTAGGAACTTTGGCCAGGTGGCAGGTCTTGTAATCCATGGTGTTTGCTCGTCGCCCATCAGTGCACAACAACTCAAAGTCATCCACTGTCAGACCTTTGGCCCAGTCCTCTTTATTTTTGCCTATGAAGAGAATTGGTTTGGAGATTCAGAGATCTTGTATAGTAGAGGCATAATCACCCTCTCAACACCCAAGCAAAGCATTTGTCCCTGCACGTGTGTGCACTGACACTCAGATACTTCGCATGTAGAAAAGAAGCCATATGGAGTTTGTAATTAACAGGCCACCAGAATAATTGTGCAGCTGAAGTCAGTGTTTTGGGAATGAAAATAACGCAGATGGGGGAAGCAGTCCTGCCAAGTCCTTTGCAAGAGGATAACCACATACCATCAATGTTTTCACCAACAGTTGAATGCTTAATAAAGGCCACATCACCCTGCTCGACCAGACACCTGTGAAGTACAAAGAAAGGCAAGTGATATGGGTGCCGGAGTCCTGGTCCTTTCCCACAGGTTGGATTCTGACCCATATCTTACTTTGTGAAATCAGTCTCTAAAGATAGTCAGGTCTAGGAGCCCTGTCATGAATATTTTAAGGATATCTGAAACAAAATCTTTTAACACATCCTGGAAAAACACACGCATTCTTTTAACATACTAAGTAACTGATGTATTTTGTTGTCAGAAAGAAGTAGTTCAACCAAGAGCAGAATTTGCATTGTTTTCTGCAGTGCCTGGCTGCACCTTTCAATAGCCATGTAAAAAGTAAAACTTGCACCAAAATGACTGCAAATCCTGCAGGAGGGTCTCTTTGCTACTAGATGTAACTGAATAAATAAACAAATAAATAAATAAATTCTCTTCTTAAGTTTGTGCCCAATACAAATTACTTAGACTTGATCTGCTACTGGTTGGTACAGAGGAGATGGCACTGGGGTTGACCTCTGGTCCCTTCTCTTTTTAGGGAATTGTTCATTTTAACCAAGGCAAGGAACATTTTTAACAGGGAGCATGCAGTGGCAGCATTGTTTCTGGGTTTCCACTTTTTAACGTTCTTTATTTTACATAATTTGTTATGTAATTAAGCGTGGCACCACTGTCATTGTAGGAGCTCTGGCCAAAATGCTCATGTCTCTCCCATTTTGCCTGGAAGGACCAGTACATTAATTTTTACAGAACGGGTACATTTTGCACCTACACCGGAGAAAAGGAGAAGAGATGGTGGGAAGACAGCTGCATAAAGAAAAAACATATGGAGTACATAAGTAATATTGCAGGCTTATATACCTGCAGCAGTGTTGTGGAGAAAAAGAAAAGGTCAGTGGACTAGTGTCAGCATGAGGCCAAACCCCATGCATGATCTACCCATCACCTCTCTGATCAGCCCCCCAGGTACCTGAGCATTTTCCCCACCTACCGTAAAGCTCCGGTATATCCATAGTATTTCTCGTGGCTGCTGGCGACACACTTCTCCAGCAGGTTTTCCCCTGAACCTTGGCACAGCTTGCAGAGGCGGGAGTTAGGAGGAGAACCAGGAGCACAGCCCTCACTGAAGTAATCATCTGAATAAAACAGGAATAAAATAAATTTACTTTTCCTGCACTGGAAAACTGGGGTTTCCTTTCATAATATGTTCTTGTGGTGATCTTATATGAGCAGGCTGAGGGGACTGGGAACAGGCTGCGATGCGAGGAGGAGCGTGCCTCAGCAGACAGCACATCACATGCATCACGCTTTGACTAGGAATCTTGTCCCTTGGTGTGACTGATGATCTTGGCATTGAAAGAAGAATGTGTCTTCTGCAAACCATTTCCAGCTCGTGTGGAACCAGCCTTTCTGGGCAGGCATGACTGTGTTTGGCAGCAATATGAGAACTTAGGGGGAAGAAGGGACATTAGGAAAGGCAGGTAGGAGGATGGAGAGGCAGAGTCTAAAACTTAACAACAATAGTATGTTCTTGAGATTAGATTTGCTGATAATAATTATATGCTTAATTTGCCTTGGTCCATAATATCTCCGTATTATTTTTGTTGGAACATAATTCTCACTGACTGAAAGTTGGGTATAGAGACTGCTCTTCTGAGCAATGCAGACTTTTTACCCACTATTCTCAAGGGAGTCAGATCAGTCCCTTAAGGTTTCTTGAACTGAGAGCAGCCCCTATCCCCTATTCTCAGCCCTTCTGGGATTCAGAAATCTATCCCTTACTCCTACACAGAGTCCTGCACAAGGAGCAGCCGCCCTGTACCCGGAGCAGCCTGTGTTCCCATTTTGGGAATGCCTTTTGGGCTGCTGAAAGGGGAAGGGGAGAGAGGTGAAAAAGTGAAGCCCCCACAAAACAGCTGATGTGCCATATCCTAGTCAGAATCAGTCACCAACAGCCTGAAACTTTGCTCACTGAAACCTTAAATAACAGACTTGTCCTCATTTCCTTCTCCAAGTGAGAGTTTTCGAGGCACAAGAAGATCAGAGGAGGCATGGCAAAACGTTTTTGCTCGCAGGTTTCTAACTCAGACAAATGAATGTATGTCTTGACTCACCAAAATCACAGCTCCCGGTTTTGTTGTGAATCAAGCCCATGGGGATGTTCCAGCCAGCAGTTCTCCCAACAGCGGTGTGGCATGACTTCTTGCCTTGCAGATTGTTCCATGTGATGGCACCATCAGATTTCTTCACAACAGCCACAGCAAAGTATGATGCTTTTGGAAGGAAAAGAGAGGAGAATTAAGGACTGACCCAAGGATCCCACTGTGCTCCCTTACCAGAGTATCAGCTACACTTAGGAGAGGGCAGCTACGCACAGCGTAGCAGAAATATTTTGTCCTTATGAAGGACTGGCCACACAGCAACAGGAAAACAGTTTGCAGATGTGATGCATCTATTCCCACCACGCTCCTGGGAAATTATTACCTCTGACTTTTCTCCCCCACAAAACTGGCACTCAGGTATGCAAGAAGGCTGTGGCAAGATGCACACGATGCGTGCCTCCCAATTTCATATCCTCTTTAGCAAAGGACAAAACCTTCCCTCCTCTCTCTATTTCTATAAAAAACAATTCCCCAGTGCTACAGCCCAGTCCCTCTTTCTCTGTTTGCAGCCCTGGCAATGTCAAAGGCCATGACAGCACAGTGTGCTCCAGCAACTCTGCACAAATCTCTGCTGCTGCCATATGCTTTGCCTTGTTATCTGCTTGCAGACCCAGAGTTTCCATTTAAACATTAGTTTCTCACCCAGATTTTTCACATCTGTATTGTACACAGTGGTTCTTACAAAACTCTTTGTGTGGAGAGTGGCCATTAATTCTCAGCTCATGACTGTATATGTATTTTTCCTCTTATATCTGAACGGACAATTGTCTATCCCTCTGTTGGCAGTAATTACCTGGTTGTCCTTCTTCTTTGCTGCACTGGCTGTCATCTGAGGGAAAGAAAAAGAAGCTATTAGATAAAACATATGGTAAATCCAAAAATAAGTCAAACTCACTATTTTCTGGAGAAAGTTCATTCTAGAAGTGGCTATTTAAGGTTGCATTGAGTAAATTGACAGAACAAAGAACAGCCTCTCTCCGTTCTTCAGTGCTAAGACAACTAGTTTCACCAAGGCCAGTGCTAAAGGACAGGGGCATCATGATTAAAATGAAGAAGATAGGAGCTGGAGGTGATCACGATCCTGATTTTTCAGGCATGTAGCATCAAGTAGAGCTGCCCTGCATGCCATGTGTTTTCTGTGGGATGCAACACTGAGGCTGCTTTCTAGGTTTGAGAATAAACCCAATGCTTTTGCACCTACCCCTTCCCCAGCACCAGGACTGCACTTACCCTCGTAGCTTTCTCCCATCACCGGCACCAACCCACACACGCCAGCAGTATAGACGAAACCTCCATCTAGGCTGATGGCATCTGCTTCACCTTTCTGCAATGAAAACCACATAGTGATGAAATGACCCTGTATTTCCCCTGGGCAGCTCTTTTTGGAAACTGGATCTTAGCAGAAACAGTAAATGAGAGGAGACAGGCTGGGGGCAAAGGGGCCTGAGAGGGTAGCACACAGCCAGACAAGTTCTTGCTGATGCAAAGAGAGGGTGCTCTGAAATTACCTCTCACGTGTGCTTGTAGCCGCCTCCCACAGCAGCTCTCACCTCCAGGCACTCACAGGCTCACATGGGTGCATCTCCCAGCCTGTTTCCTTATCTCACCTGTCCTTTGGAGTTTGCATTTTGTGCTGTCTCCACAGTACTGACCCAACTTTCTGAACTAACATCATCTACACCACGGAACCCATCCCCTCCTGAGCAGGAAATGGCCTTTCTCTGTGTGACCCCGAAATGGCAAGAAGAACTGCTCTTTGTAGGCTGGGACACTCAACTCAAAGGGGAGAGTGCTTGCATTGCAGGCTGGATCAGCAAGCAGGGCACGCTCTAAGTCTAAGGGAAAACTGGTTGTTAGAGGCGAAGAATTTCAGAGGATTTGCCAGATCCAATGGCAGGAGACTAAGCACAACATTACAGCTACTCTGGTTGCATCAGAGAACAAGACTTCTTAACTGCAGAAAATTTCCCTGGTTGGATCCCAGAAACGTGTTTGTTTTTAAGTACAGAGGAAAATAACAGGCATGACAGATGCAAGCTAGTCAGTCTAAAAAAACCTTTCTCAACAAATTACGTTGTTTTTTGTTTGTTTGTTTGTTTTTTAAGGCTTCTGGGCAGTACAACCACTTCATTTTATTTGAACTTAAAATGTATTTCTCACTTTCTTCTGTTTATATTTTACTACAGTCACCTTGCTTTTCTAAATAAAAGGTTACTTCACACCAGAAAATTATTTCTTGTTTAGGAAACATCAAAGAACTCTGTCTAATAACATTTTTTAAAGATGTTAATCATTGAAGAGCTAGTTGAGCCTTTTCCCAATGATAAGGTTGGTTTCTGCCTGCTGTTATTTCTCAGAAAGCCCCCAGCATTTTATGGTAAAATCTCACCCCCAGATCTATTATCAGGTTTATCAGGTTGAAAGAGGCAATGCCTCTCTCCAGCTGAAAGAATCCTGGCGAGAAGAAAAGGAAAAAAACCTACCATGATCTTAATAATGCAGTCCTTCGTGTTGTCTGCCACGGTGCACTCCACCTCGCCGTTGCTCACCACACTCCAGCGGTCACACTTGCTCTTCTCATCCTTGCCTACTGCACACCACTGAATCTTGTTTTCTCTAGGGCTGACAGTCAACTGATCTGCAAAAAAATGGCCAGAGAAGAAAGAATAAGCCCAGAGCTCTGCCGAACAACAGGGCCATGGGAAGGCGGTTTCTGGGTGAGGGGAACCCTGCCACGATGCCATCTGCACACAGCCAGCCTTGGGACTGGGACCAGAGGGAGGTGGAGAAGCACCACCTGCTCATGGTTTCGTGAGGTAGCATTTGAATAACCTGTTTTGATGCTATATGAAGTCGATGTGCCTCCTTCCATAAAGGCCACGGTGGCTGAGCCTACCACAGAGACCTCTGCCCAGCTGTGGATGTTAAGTGGCTTTCAGGGGTCATTTGTTGGACATCTGACACAGAAAGCCAGCTAGGACATCAGTAAATGCTTGATGAGTCTGGATGGAAGTGAAGGACCCTGTTTCCCTCGAATGGCCAATGCTGGGCCTGATGTCCTGGGATGTTCCTCCTGATCCTGTACTCTTACATCCCAGAAACAGCTATTCAGAGCAGCAGTTTTGACCATGCCAATTCCCTACCAACCACACAAGCCAATACCTTTCACAGGAAATATTTTATGGAGAATACACTCTATACTTTCCCCACTATATGGGGAAAGAAAGTCATCTTCTTTTCCCCAGATGTGTTTTACGATCATGACCCTTCAATGCATCTCCCACTGACACTACGTCTGTACATCACATCCTGCCCACCTTTCCGGAGGCTCTGGATGGCACTGTAATACTCAAAGCCCAGGTAGAGCTGGGAATCCATCAGTTCTGGGACACGTTTCAGCATTATAGCAGAGTCTTTGAAAAGCAAGTCCTTGAGGACTGGGTCCTTCTTGCCAGGTGGCCCAAAGAGGTGGAAGTCGCTGGTTGTGCCCACGCCAAAGTTGCTCTGCCACAGGGAAAAAATAATCAGCAAATAACTACACCAAAGCATTCAGAAAACTGAAGAGAGCAAGCAAAGCCAGGGGACAGAAGACGGATGTCAGGGGAATGAAAGCAGAGCCTGCAGGTACCTGCGCTTTTGAGAGAAAGCTCCAGATGTCATCAATTTTGCTATCATCCCGAGCCACAACGGCGTGAGCAGCCACTCTGGCCCAGTGACACGTTTTGTAGCTGTCCACAGGCTGACGGGTGCCATCCAGACACAGCAGCTCATACTCATCCTTCTCCTCTGGGGCATTTTCTAGAGGGAGAGGGGAACCATGAGTTGCATCTCCACAAAAACAGACAACGGCCCAGCATGGGGCAACTTTCTCATTGATTTATTCCAGCTGAATCTCAGGGAAGAATTCTTCACTGCAGACAAGTTGCACAAACCTCTTTGCAATAATGCAAAGGTGTTAGGAGAGATGGGATCACTGTGGTCATACAAAGGCAGCGCAGAAAGAATCCACATGCACATGAGATGATCTCTGCTGCTGCCATAACTAGCCCATCAGTATTTATTCATGTAGCAGTAGTGCCTGGACATCCAGGCACATGCATATAGATACGAATACAAATAGATTTACAAACACCTTACAAGTAGATTTAAGAGGTCAGACCCCACGTGTGGTCTGTAGAGGCCAGCAGATAGCCAGTGTCAAGGCTGAAAATAGAGCCCAGGTCAGAGGGCACAGGATTATGGGAGAGTTCAGGTAGGAAAGGACCTCTGAACATCTCTGGTCCAACCCCCTGCTCAAAGCAGGGCAGACCAGGTTGCTCCAGTTGGATCTTGAAAACCTCCAAGGATGGAGACTGCACGGCTGTCCCTGGCAGCCTGTCCCATTGCCTGACTGTCCTTACAGGGAAACAATTTCTCCTTGCGTATGGTCCGAACCTCTCTTTTCAATCAGTTCACAAACCCTGCCTTATGACCATGGTTTCTCATCTTTCCATAGTCCAACCCTGTAACAATCTTGGCTCCACCTCCTTGCTAATGTCCATGTAGGTACAGACGGGCTGCTCTGAGGTCCCCCAAAACTTTTTCTTTTCCAGGCCGACCAAGCCCACCTCCCCGAGCCTCTCCTCACAAGACAAGCATCCCTGCCACGTGGCCCTGTTGGTGGCCCTCCGCCGAGCTCACTGCCAGTCCTGCCAATGCCAGGCCATGTTCCCTCTCCGAGAGGTGCAGGTAGTGAACTCTTGCTGTGGACCAAAGCTCCCAGAGGAATGGGTGAGCTCCTCTACCCACCTCATGCTCACCCTGCATTTGCTGTCATAACGCTACAGCTGCCCCTGCAGTATGGCACCAATGGTAATGCTTCTGAACTTAAATCAAGCAGGTTTTCCTTCCTCAGAGAAGAATCCCAAAGGAGAATTAGACCCCACCACAATCATATTTTTCAGTAACAAGGATAAGTTAGTCCTGTAATTAATACAGTGTACAAAACATGTTTCAAGAGTGTAAAAGATCTGAGGTATGAAGTAAGCTAGGAGAGAAACAAAGGTTTGCACAGCGTAGACTAATCCCAGGATGGAGTGGAAGCAACAGGTTGGAATGGAAAGAAGAAACAAGTGGTTTGCAGGCCTACCTTGAACAGTTGTGTGTTTTACAAAAGCCACATCTCCTTTTCCATCCTTCAGACACCTGTAGGTGAGAGGAAACCGAAGAAATGTTAAAACAAACAAAAAACAACAGACATCATGGCTCCCTGTCTCCTGTTTCAGCAAATTACTTTGGCATAAACTGCAACCGCAGAGCAACAGTCTTCCCAAAAAAGCTATGCTGGCAGGGAGGTAAATATAATGGCAGAGAAGTAATGCTCAAGAGACCCAGTTAGAGTTACCACAAGGCTAATGCTACATATCCTTAGGTCTGTGCAAAATCAGACAGCTGAGCTCCTTCTTTCAGCTCCTGCTGACTGCCTGCCAGTTATTGCTAATTGGGTCTTTAATTACCAGCAGTCCCAGTTCTATACATTCCACCTCATCAGGACCCCTGATTACAGCACAGCAGTCCCTAGTATAACAAAAAATAACTTTCACTCACTGAAAAGCTCCAGAATATCCAGAATAAGGTGCTGTGCGGAGGCATTTGGTTTTGGCATCCCCCTTGCACTGACGGCACAGCTTTTGTTCCGTGGTGGCACCAGGCACACAGCTGGCAGAGAAAAACTTGGCTACCGCTGCAGGGGAGAAACATGCAATGGTTAGTCTAAAACTCCCTTTTACAAGGACCTAGAAGGGTTTGGGGGGGAACACGGAAAGAAAGTAAATGCTTCGGTTGCTCTCCAAGTTGCCTCTGAACCTCTGCAGATCAGGCAATGCCACCTTCACCTTGCCACCACCCCCAGCTTAACATCAGCCCGTTTCTCATGCTGTTCCCCACGTCACCTTGCTCGACTGAGCCTGAGTCGATGCCTTCCCACTCGATGTCTCCCCGGTGGATGAGTGTCCCGATGGGGATGTTCCAGCCAGCGGATCTGCCCAGGCCTGTGTGGCAGGAGGTCTTGCCTCGCAGGTCATTTATTGTGAAGTCTGTTCCTTTCTTAACAACAGCCACAGCATAGTAGCTGGTTGTGGAGCCTGCAGTGCGAAAAGGTAATTAATAGCTTTGCTTGAACAAGCCTGGTCTTCCCATTTTCTCAGGGGTGAGCTATGCTGCCAATATTGAACCAGCAGTGTACATTACACCAAGCAGTCAAAAGCATCCTGAAAACACTATCACATGCAAAATGCTCTGTCACTGGACATATGTTACGGACGTATACTTATAAGGTTGCCTAAAAGAGTCTTTTCTCAAACACCATTGCCCACTGGAGCATTCATGCAAGCGTTACAAGTCTGAAATTCCACGTCTAGTCTTTAGAATTATACCAACTCCATCAGTTACATATGAATAAAGAGACCAAGTCTTAGACATGGTCAGGAATGACCCACCCGTGTTGCTTTGATCCTGAATATTGTGTACAAGCAGGCTGACCTCCTGGGCAGAGGGGGAAAAAACTAATGGCAGTGTTGCTGCGGCTATAAGCTGGTCTGGCCGATGGCTGCACAGCCAGCTGTGGGGACCGCTGTGCTTTACCCGCGCCGTTCAAGGTCACTGATAGCAGAATGAATATCTCTGGGATCTCTTCTGAACAACTTTCATGCCAAGTTTTGGGAGGGCTGGCATTTCTGCTGATGGTCATCTCCATCCACGGCCACTGCATCACCGCATCACTGGTGACTTTCAGCACAGCTACCAGCACAAACAGGGCACTGGTTCTGTCCCCTTCCATTTTAGTGACCCAGTGGTCACGGGCAGCAACAAATGATTTGCATTTTGGCATTACTGGCTCCCTCCCTTCCCCTGGGGGATCTGGAAGCCAGGGGCAATAGCTCAGACACCCAGCAGAAACACTGGGAGCACTGGGTGGAAAGGAAGGCCTTTGCACTACCAGTTTGCTACCACTACTTGGCTTAAAAATGCTACATAAAAATGTTACCTCCACTTCGCTCGTAGACCTCAGCAGCAATGGGCTTCAGCTTATAGGGAGCAAGGCCTGCCTCGAAAACTTGACCACCGTCCAAGCTAATGGCATCTGCTTCGTTATTCTAAAGAGCAAGAGATTTCAATCAATAAACAAAACTAGGGGAAAACACTTCCCAGCTGTCTCTCCTGGATCCTTGTGGGTGAATCCTTCTCCACAGCAGGACCACAGGCTCGCTACCAGTGACTCGAAGGAAACCCTTTCTCCAGGTGGAAGGTGCTGCTGCAACCTCCTCAGCGCCCGGCACAGCTGTTTGCTGCCCACTCACCGAGATGGCTTTGATGCAGTCCAGGTACGTTGCTTTCTGCACGCAGCTCAATGCAACTCTCTCCTGTTGCATGTGGTCCTTTAGGCTGTTGCATTTCTTCTCTTCTGCTGAGGATATTGTGCACCATCTGACAGTTGTCTTGGGAGGAACAGCAAAACACAGAGCTGTGGGAAAAAAAAAAAAAAATAATAATAATAAAAGTCATTTCAGAGAGGGAGAAAGCCACCAATAGGGGAGAAACACCATCTCTTGTTCCTTGCAGCCATGGCCTTGGGGGAGCAGCAGGATCTCCTTTGTGCATCTCCTAAGTCACACAGGAAAGGAGTTTCCTTCTCACCTGACGTGTGGACCTTCAGGAGCATCTGGAAGGACCATCCCCATCCCTGGGTAATGGATGTCCCTGCTCAGCATGGTGACTCCAGCAGCCTGAACTCACGGCAACACCCACAGGGGCAGGAGAACAAATCCAATAGAAACCAAACTCCAAACAGAAAGAAAAGACTGTCCCCTGAAGCGGTCTCTTTGCAAATAACCCCAGAGGGAGAGCAGCTCTAATCTGGCCGGACTATGTTCAGTAAGCTGCCACACACAGCTTCCCTGGTGGCCAGCAGATCAGATTTATTTACCTCTCTACTCCCCATCTCCTCCAGCACAGGCAGCAACCAAGGTGCCGTACTGCCCGCACGCAGGCACAGCCCCCTCTTCTCAGGGTGCCCCACTAGTAAATGCAGCTGCCTGGCTGTGCTGGGAGGCTGATCAAGCAAAGACCGAAGGTCAATGCAGACGCTTGACTCCTTCAGCAACCTGAGCACCAGAGATGTTGGAAGCTTGCAGTTAAAGTGCACAACTGGTCCCACACCTGCACATAGCTCTGCCCCTTCCTGGCAGGATCGTGCAGACCACGACACGCACACTTCCCTTTCTCCAGGCACATTTTGTTCACATGCATCTTCCAATTAACCCATGCAGTTCCCATTTTTTTTTTCACCTCTGAAATATTCTGTCTTTTTGACTTTTCGAGCCATAACTCCACCAGCAGACACCTTCTGCTCCTCCCAGTGGAAATGCTGACTTTGGCCACACGGGGAATTCATAGCCCTAATTCTCATTGCCTAAATCTACATTGTTCACCTTTTGGCTGAAAAAAAAAAAGCCATGGCCAGCTTAATGTGGGGCTGGCAACTGTTCCACCTTGGGCAGGGGCTGGTATGGGTCCTCCTGAGGGCCCCTCCACTGATGCTGGCCAGTGGCCGTGGCACAAGCAGCGGTGACAGCCAGCACACCACTGCTTTGCCTCATGGCACTGCTCAGCCTGGCAGCACTGGTGAGCACTGGAAAGGTGAGGGCAGCCCCAGTGCCTCAGTCCCTGTGGCACAGCATTTGGGTAACTTCCATGCAGCAGGGAGGAGGGATGTCCCCAAGAGGACATCAGTCATCACCGTGCTTTATGGGAGGTCAGAAAGGACCTGCTGCTCCCTCCTTCCCATGTTGGGTGTAGGCAGCAGCAGTATCCTTGCCATGGCTCGCTGCCCCTTGCCTGCCCGAATCGAGAGAGGAGAGGAATCCGTGCTTCAAGCAGCGCCAGCTCTGCAGCGGCACACTCCGCATGTGAAATGCACGAGCAAAAGCACAGCGGTGGCAGCAGCACAGCGCTCCGCTTGTTGAAAGCAGTCCAGGAGTTTCCCAAACCCAGCGGAGAAGGGCTGGGAACAGGGCAAGCTGCTGGGGGACACCAGCCTCCCCCCTGGCTGCAGGAAGCCTCGGAGGTCCATGAGGGGAGCAGCACCCCAGGGGCGAGCAGAGAGGTGAGGAACGGCAGCACCACTTTGCAGCCCCAAAGCAAACTTCTGGGGGAGCAGCAGGGGAAGCCTGCAGGGACTCCTCTCAGGGGTCTTTTCGTTATTTAAGCTCTGTTTTAGTGCAGCTGCCCTCAGGTTTAACCCAACGCACAGGCAGGCTGGCGCTGGTTTAACCCCACGCATGGGGATGCTCCTCTCCTGGCACAGCAGCTGCCGGGGCGGGGGGGGGGGGCGTAGAGAGGGGAGCTTTTCCCCTCGCCCTGCACTGAGCTGCTGTTTTTAGTGTTCAGAATAGGCATCCTCATTTACAGGTACCCATAGCTGCCAAAACAGTCAGGTTTTAATTACTCAGCTGCCAGGTTTAACTTAGGAGCTGTCTGGTCTGGCACATGCTGCAGTTGCTCCTGTAAAACAGCCTGGGATAGGGAGAAAACCTGTGGTCCTGGGAGGTCTGGGCTCCTCCGTTCCCCCCCAGACTGCTTTCAGCACACACTTACCAGCTATCCCTAGGGACAGCACAGCGGAGAGCACAAGTTTCATGCTGGAGCAGGAAGTCGGGTGCCGAGGAGGGGCTGCGGTGGTCGTGGTCACAGACCGTCCCCTCCGGGTCTGTGATGGCTCTGGAGCCGCTTTCTCCCCCTTTTATAGAGAAGCAGCCCTGGCTGTGTTTGCAGAAGCAATGACCTAACACTGTTTGTCCTTCCTTGTTTCTCAATAGCCGCTAAATCGCCCCCCTCCCTGGATCAGCCCATTTTTAGGACGCCTTTCACTCTTTGGCACTGAACCCCTTTCGCAGGCAGGAGTCGGAGCAGGCAAGGTGGTTTTTGTTTTACAAGGGGCTCCAAATGGAAAATTCCCAAGTCGTGACATATGAATTCCCCTGCAGGCTGAAATGCCACAGGAGGGACTGTTTTCTCTGTGGTGGCTACCTCCTGCCTTGCACAGCCTAATCTCAGAAAGTCCCTGCTGGATCCAGCCCTCGGTTTCACGTGTTTGCCAGTAACTTACTGTTGTGCCCAACAGTCTTTGGCTTGCTTTCTCCCTTGCACTCCCTTGGCAGCGGCAGCAGGGCTCAGAGGCAGTAAATGTTCCTTCCAGATGGTCTGGCAAGCTCCTTGCACAGGCAGAGAAAGCCAGTGGCCGCAACCGGATAGCTCGATAGCACCCTGCAGCCAGCAGGAAACACCACACCTCATCTTCCGTAAGCTGTTGTTGTGATGATCCTGGGAAGAAATGCTGAGCTCAGGGGTCCCCTTCCTCTGCAAACCCTCTCTACCCGATTGCACCACTCCCCGTTTCCCTCCCTGCAGCCAGGACTGGGGGGCACAGCTAGGTTTATGAATGTCTGGCTTCGTGATGCTGCCACGAGCTCCACGTCCCCATCTTTGGTACAGGCTACAAGACCAGCTGCAGGATGACTTTGACAGATGCACACGAAATGGGAGCCCCTGCACCACAGCAGCTGGCCCACGTGCCCCAGTAGCATCCCTGGCCAGCAGCTGCCAGGGCTGGTCCTGCTGCTGTGTCCACCAGACACCAGCTACGCGAGTGCTGTCGTGGTGGGATCCAGCTCTGGGGTTTGATCTCCAGAGCACCAGCCCCCCTTTGTGGTCTCCTGGATGCCCCCGCATGGGTCCAGCCTAGGGATATGGCAGCAGCATCTGCAGTGGTTCCCTCAGCTTGGCTAGTTCCCATTTCTCATCCCTTCATCCCCTGCTTTCCCAGAAGGGCAGCGCTTCTTGTGGCCAGAGCTTCTCCAACACGCCATATACAAGGGGGGAAAGGATTTGCTCCCATTATAAGGCAGCGCCACTCCTAAACCACCTCCCTCCCTGTTAAAAAACTGTGTTCTCCCATCCATATCAACTCCAGCAAGCTAGAGGTCTTGACTCCACAAACTAAGTGGTTACAGCAATAGGCGGAGTGTTTGCCACCTGACAGATAAAGTGGAGAGATGCAGAAGAAAACTTGGAAATCCTAAAGGATTGATTCAAGCAGCAGAGGAGCAGTTGGTGGAAAGGGCCATATTCCCTTGCTTTCTGCTCATGCTGAGATAGCTCCGTGCTCAGTGGGGCAGTTCCCAGCCTTTTTTTTGTACCTGGACCCCCCCTTACTTCCCACCTGCATCGCACATCCCACCTCCATCCCCAAGGCATCCCTGTACCTTCCCAGGGGATGGCAGGGCTGCCGGGGTGGTTTTCATTCCACATCCCCTTCCCTTGTCATACAAGAGTGTCAGCAGAGTGCATCGAGGAGAAAGGCTCGGACTGCAAGAGATTTTACTGCTTACCTCATATACTCCTTTACTGCTTAGCCAGTAACCTCCTGGATTTCCAGACACCCAGCCTCCAGTCACCCCAAATGTCACTGGCCGTGTACAGAGCAGCTCCTACGCCTCTTTTGGACGCTACCTTTCTCCATGTCGGGTTTCCACTCTCCGTCTTGTGGCTGCTCCCTGGGTGGCTTTGCCTTCCACAGCCAAGATCTGCTGCCCCAGCCTGCCCCAGGGCAGCTTAGGGGAGAAGAAACTCACCTTAAGGTGACCTATGGAAGAGGCACAGCAGGCTGGTGCTGTGTCCTCCAGACCACCTCGGCTTGAAGGCCCAGACCTGGGTCCCCAAAGGACCCAGCAGGCCTCTAAGATGCCCTTTTCTGGAGTGTGCCTTCCACCAAGGGAAACCTTGGATGCAAAGAGCAAAATACTCTGGGTGGCCTTCAGCTGCAATGACATCCCTTTGGAGCCCAGGAGAGACAAATGTCTTGGTGCAACCAACTTCTTCCCCTGAAAGTCTATCAGACCCCTCCCTTTCCAAATTTTGTGTTAGAAAATGCACACTTAGCGACCCAGAGAGTCCTCTGTCTTGTACAGAGATAGACACATGCCTTTCAACAAATTCTGGTTAGATGCATACCTCACTGCCTGGCTGCACGGTTTGGTGCAAAAAGAGAACTTTTGCCTTGCCCAAGTGCATGAAAGGCCTGAGATTAAACAGTGAGGGCCAATTCTTACTAACGATGGAAATTCTTTTTGTCTTTCAAGGTAACAGGTCAAGGCTCAGGCTCGTGCAAGCAGGGGCAGCTTTATCAGAAAGAAGATTGCTCAGCCAGTGCACCTCGGGCTTTAGCTTTGTTATTCAGGAAGCATCAAGTCTTCTACAGTATGTCTTCATGAGACAAGCTGAGTTGTTATTACACATCACAGGTTCGTTGTGTTGCAACTCTACAGATCCTGACTGTTCTGTTTTCAGAAAGAGGATGCTGCTAAAAATTACATGAATGATGAAGAAATACCAACTTACACACCCTCTGACCAACTGCAGGCCATTGGTGAGGCATAAACACATCTGACCTCCAGGAGAAGAGGGGAGCTTGGCCCCAAGTTGGGTAAAATTGAAGATAAAATTATACCACTTATTTCTACATCCCTTCATGGAAAAAATTATTACTCTAAGCCCACATGGATGTGCTGCGGTTTGTGGTTGAGATGAGGCCAGGCTGGAGTTTTGGCTGCGTCCTGAGGAGGGAACATTTGTTGTGATTGGGCTGGGATAAAGATAGAGCTGGCACAACCGGCTGGGAGAGGGCTCAGCATCCCCACGGTGCTGGCCCTTCCCCACAGCACAGCTCGCCCTGCAGCCAACACAGCTGGATGCGAGCTCGGGTTGTGCAGATACGTGGGGAAAACATTAACCAGGCAGGGGAACCACACCAACACAGCCATCCCACCCGACTCTCTGGAGCAGTTATTTCCATAGCGATGTTCCCAGCAGTGGGGGCCGTCGGAGCTAATGCTGCCATGTCCAGGGGTCACCGGACTGGCATTTGCAGGAAGACCTGGCTCACCTTGAAAGATTAAGGAGAAAAAGCATAGAAAATGAGCACAAAAAAAAAAAAGGAGGGAATCAATCCAGACCCTGAGGTGGGATCAGCTGAGGGCAGAGGGCAATATACACCAGGACTTCAGGCTTATCTGGAGAGCTTGGCTTGTTTCCCTCTAGAAATGGGTTACCTAGTTTGTGGCTCAGGCAAGGCTGAAGCCTGTCCACAACAAAGATACCATGGTCAACCACGAAAGCTGGGCTCAGATTCTCATCTGTCTTCTCCCACAGCTCATGTCACAGCAGGTGAAGGTGAGCAGAGTAGCCTGATGGGAACCCGTTCTTCCAGACCTTCTTTGCCTGTTTCTCTGTTGATTTCCAGGGTAGGACACGAGACCGAGACAGGCACTGGGCTGGCAAAGGCTCCCACCTCAGAGGTGGGGATGATGTGTGGGTACCAGGAGGGGCAGGGAGAAATCTTCCCCAGGGCCCACATACCTGGTCAGCAGAGGCATCCGAGGGACAGCCCAGCCCTCCTGCCCAGTGCCACAGCACCTCCTGGAAGAGGGGCCACCCGCTTGTCCCCTCAGTCTTGCAGGAGTTGGAATCCACAACACATGAGCATCAGCCCTGCAAGCCTCTCTGTGGCCAGCAGTGGACTGGGACTGGCCTGGAGCTCCCTGCGGCTCCCAAAGCCTCAAGAGCATCCTTCAGTCTTTCCAGAAACTTGTTTTCAGCCCCTCTCTGGACCTAGGGGCCACTTTCAAGGCTGTGCTCCAGCTCCAGAGTCATTGTGGTTAGTTTATTTTCAGGAAACGCCACAAACCAGTTTCCCCACTGGTTAGGAGAAATATTTGGTGTCAGGTTTGGACTGTGTTGCAACATGCTGTTTTCTACCTGGGATGAGCTCAACTGGCCAGTGGAGAGTGGGAGCTGATGTTCTTTGAATCAATATTTGCTTCTAAATGTTGCTTAATTTCTAAACTGCACACAGCAAACAAAGAGCTCTCTGTCGATTTTAAGCAGCTCTTTCCGGCTCAGATCGCTAAACCCAGCTACAGGCTGTAGCCTCTTTTCCAGAGCTGCTTACTGTCTCATACCATTACGGGCTGGCATTTTTGGCTAGCTGCTAACACCAGCCCAGCTGGCAGGTACCAGCACTGCAACCCTTTCTGCCTTGCACAGCAGCTCTGCAGGACAGTGCCTCCATCCTCTCCGTGCACAGTTCCTCTCCAGCAAGTGCCAGCCGGGCCAGCATCAGGAGGAACAAGGTTTTCTTGGTGGAGAAGCTGCCTTCAAAGACGCCACCAGCAACTCCTGCTGCTGAAGTCAGCGGTGGTTTAAGCTCTGGCAGCCAGAGGCCAATGCAAAACTCTCTTAGCCTCTCGGGTGTGTAATTAGTGACATTCCTCCTAGTGAAAGATTCCAGTTTGCTTGATTAACCCAAGGGTTAAAGGGGTTACAGCAACTCCAGGCAACCTTGGGAATTGCAGTATTCTTGGTGGGCTTTTGGAGGGGAGCAGAGAAAAGTGCAGTGGGTTAATCATTCCTGCTGAAGACCTGCTTGCAAAAGCACTGCTGGAGCCTGACAACGTTCACCCCTGTTTCTTGAGTAGTTTCCAAAGATCTCTGGGAACCAACCAGCAAATACTGATAATCGGGAAAGACTGCCATATCAGGAAAGTCTACTGCTATCAGGAAAGGCCACCTCTGGCTCTGCTCCTGCAGCCCATGTGCCCAGGCTCTGCCCTGGGTGGTGGCACAACTCTCATGGCCACAAAGCAGGGCACCAGTCTGTTTCCATGGGGGCAGGTACCCATGAGGAGAGGCTGGGCCATCACAAAGGATGCAACCAGGGAAGAGGATGAGGGAGAGGGGCTTCTTTCACAAACTCACCAAACGGCTGAGGCTGGAGGCACCTTTGGGTCCACCTGGCCCGATCCCTGCTCAAGCAGAGCTGCTTGCCCAGGACCACGCTGTTCCCTGGGGAAACCCGGCCAGCACAAGGGGACACCCTGCCGGCTCCCATGCTTCGGAGCTCCCTTGGTTGCCAAAGGAGCAGGGGGACATCCCAGGGCTGGCAACACTCAATGGCCGCTGGAGCAGCTCTCGCTGCTGGAAGCAGCCCAAGGAGCAAGGACCGAACCTCTTATCACCCTCTGCAGCCCGTGGGCAGCCCGGCCGGGCTGGCCCAGCCAGGCCCAGGCATTGTGCTCAGCCTTGGGATAGCCGCTCTGGCCAGAAACGAGGTTTGGGCATCCAATGAATGGGAAAAGGGTCAGGTCACCAATGGGTCAAGATGAACTCTACCATTTGCTGTTCAAGCCCTTTCCAGTTAGCTAATTTACGGTAATCATTAATACCAAACGCCTGTCTGTACGCGGAGCCTCACAATAGCCCATTTTTAACCTGCCACCGCCACTACAGGCTGTTACACGTGTCCTGGTTGAAGCCACCTTCCCTGGCTGCATGTAAAGGCTCCTACGGCCACTCCATTTTCTTGTTGATTAGTAGTGGTGGTTTTGAAATCAACGAAAAATAGGTTGGCCAGCATTCCCTTACATTTTGTCATCTTGAATCAGCATTGAACAGAATTAATGGAAATTTGGCTTCAGAATAACAGCAAGGGTTAGCCTTTACTGGCGACCTTCTGAACTCTAGTTAAATTAATTTTTCTTCTGTGCTTGAGATTCTCAAACATGGTTAGGGCAGTTCAACAGCCACGAGCTGTGCAAACACCCGACCCTTTGCCTAGTCAAAATGTGGCACCAATGACTAAATACTTGCCCCTGAAAACGCAGCAGCGCTTTTCTTCTGGAAAAACTGATGCAAAGGGGAAAGTGAGGAATGATCGTCTTTATTTCATTAGCTGCTGGGAGTTATTTTACAGATTGGCTAGATACAAAGTAGAAAGAAGTTTCGTGGAAATGCTCCATTTGATGGAATGTGAAGCCACAAGAGGCAAGCAAGGAATCCTGGCTTGGGATGCTCAGACCCCACGGTGCAGACCAGACCATCAGCGCTGCTTTGGGAAACCAGACTCCTTGGAGAGGCATCACAAGATTAACCACGCTTCCATGAACGTGTGCTTTCCTTGTTCAGACCTATGTATTAAATAGCTTCTCCTGGCATGCTGTCACTATTGGTTAGACCTGCTCACGGGCAGGTTTGACCCTTCAATCCCCCCTTTCCTTCCCGATGGCACAGACATTAGTTTCCTAGTCATCGTTCAAGATGTTCTCAAGATAAAGCCCTGGCACAGGCAGGCAAGGGGAACGGCTCCTCCTGTCCTCACCACGATGCTCCCAGGTCATGTAATCACAGAATGGCTTGGCTTGGAAGGGACCTTGAAAGATCATTAAGTTCCAAACCCTGGCTCTCAAACCATTCCGTCCCTTCCAGAAAATGCTGTTTTGCAATATGGTAAATAATAAAACTCTTGTGAATATTAAGAGCCCTGGGAGGAGCAGGGAGTGGGGAGCAAAAGGCCAAGCTAAGCAGATTTCAAATTCCCTCCTGAAGGCTTTTAGACCCCCTTGGCATTTTAATCCTCTCAGCATTTCCAGCTGTGGGAGTAAAGGAGCAGAAATCCTACAGAGAGGTACAGGGGCTTGAGGGCATGTGTCTGGCTGGGGCTGGCACCAGGGAGAGAGTTCTGGGGTAGGATGGTGAAGCAGAAAAGAGGGGGCTTGGGGTCAGGGTCAGAGGTGGTTTGGGGTAGGATTGCCCCAGAGATAGAGCTGGGGCTAGCAGGGGGCACCTCCATGCATACCTTTGCCCGAATCTCTGATCTGAATCAAGACAAGAATTTCCCTTCTTTTTTCTGCACCATGTGCATTTTCTCCTGCTTCCTCATATCCCTCATCCCTGCTCTTATGAGGGGCATCACTTCACAGCTGATTCATTGTTTATTTTCATTCAAACCCAACGGCCCCCCCCCCAGCCCCTCCCCCCCAAAAAAAGCTATCAGGAAAAAAATATATATGTTCTGACAGAAAACAACTTGGCAATTGATTTTGTCTGACAAGGAAAGCTTCCCTGGCTTGGGCTGATTTGAACAGGATGCAGCAGCCCTCCTGCAGAGCCCCCCCAGCATCATTTATCGGCCCCCTTCCCAGCTGGGACGTGCCCTGCTGATGTGGGTGGCTCAGCACTGGGGAAAGCAAAGGCAAAGCCCAGCTGAAGTGCGACGTGGCCCTAACAGCTCCCCAAAACTGTTGCAAGAATAAGGAAGGAACCAGAAGAATTTCCTACTTCGGATGCTTTACTGGAAGTTGCATAAGGTGGGGTTTTGCTCCATAGGATAATAATCAGTTATGTTGTAGACAAAGGTCACTGCATGGAGAGAAATGGCTTTATGCCACTAATCTAATCACAGAGGAAAAGGGAAATTAAATCCATTTGGGGAGCTGCCAGTGAATAAGGTTTGTGCCCATAGCTTTGCCATAAACAAGCTGAGATTGTTCTCCTCTCTACCAGTTCTTAAGCACATGTTCCTCCGGTCACCAGCACCCTCTCCCACCACCTGCACCCACCAGTGGTGTCCACTGCAGGCAGGAAGCCCGGGCACTGTCCTACTGTTTAAAACCTGGTCACACACCATGGCCACAGTGCACCAGGACCACATCCCAGGGGCAGACAAATGCAGCAAGCCTTGGAGAAACACCAGTGTACAGTCATCTGTGCAAGACCCTAACTCTCCTGTTGGGCAGTGAGACCATGCCTCAGTCCCTTTATGGCCCACTTTATTCTGGGAGGTTATTTTTGGGGTGCAGAAGTAATGATTTGCTCACCAAACCAAATGTTTCTGCTGAGTGCTGGCTCTTGAAGGAGTTCCACAGCTCTGAGCTGACATCACCACCGTCTTCTATAAACAAGCCTTGGAGAAATAACATGAACAAACAGCAAGAAAGGCTTCGCAAAGATCCTATTGCAAACAACATACTTGTTCCTCTTGCACATTCCCCTTGAGGTGGGAAATCCCCATGAAAGGACCCGGCTGGCCTTTCATCAAGGACATCACACTTGTGTAATGGCAGTGGATGCCAGGGAAGCTGGAACCACTGGCCCACATCTCCTTTCCTGTCTCTCATGAGGGATGACAACAGACATGTAAGAGCACTGCACACCAAGCAAACATTGCATTGGAACATTTTACATCAGAAGAGCAATCATTTTTGTTTTTGTTTTACTTACTAGTGTAGTATTTTGATTAGGAGAACTTCAATGTGCTGTGACAGAGGAAGTAATAAAGTGGAGAAGCAAAAAGAAGGGATCCTTTCACTTGGTTCGAGCCCTCTAAAGTTAAATCTGCCCTTCCTCTGGCACCCAGATGGGCAGATGGGGGTGGACATCTCCTGAGGACAGCCCACCTCACTTCAGCAGAGGCAGCACAACGTACCCACACGTGGTGGCTCAGGGCACCCACTTGCCTGGTGACAGTGGTGATAGTGGTTTGTTCTCAGTATCTGTGGTCTGAATTAAAGAATTAACTGATTACAAGTCAAGCCATCTAGATTTTATGTAGAGACACAGGCACCAGGAGCAGTTCAGCCCAGACCCAGCAGAGGTTAATTTATCGCAGCGCAAATTGGGGTTGAACCCACCGTACCTGTGAGCACCAAAGTACAGGTCGCTCATTTATCCAGCAGCCACAGTGCAGTTTCTTCTGGTCACAGGTGACCGCTTAAAAATAAAGGAGGGGAGGCAGAAAGGCAGAGGAGGAGAACGCAGGGGATGTGCCCCATGCGGGCAGTGCCCCCAGGCTGGGGCACCCTGGTGGGGAGGCAGGTTGGGGCTGTGACCAGCTCTTGCTCAAGGGGACAGGCAGGGAGCAATATCCCAACTCACGCTTTGGGTATAGCCATCCCCTGAAGGCTTTTGGCAGGGTGCTGAGCCTGCCAAAGTCGCTTTCCTATGGCTGATCTCCTGACAGGGAAGAGGTATCTTGAGCCCATTTCTCTGCCTCACCAGCCGGCCATCAGGGAATCCTGCTCTCTCATAGTTTGCAGACCGCTTCCCGCAGTCCTGTTTTGCAGAAAATTAGCTGTTTTTCTAAATACCAGCTTTCGTTGGGAATTTTTGAGGAAAAACAAACAAACAAACAAACAACTGACCTCAGAGACTTGCAGCTATGAAAACAGACCCCAAATTGTCCCCATCACCTCAGCTTCCTCTCAGCCTTGGTTTACATCCTTGTCTTTGGATCTGAGCCGGGGTACGAGAGGGGGGGATCCTGTGGTAAATTTGGGCTGACCCTCTGATGCGCCAGGCAGGGAAGGGGAGGGAAGCCCTTTGCTGCACCCCAGCCAGGCAATGGCAGATGGGCCAAGTCCTCTTCTCCCTCTCCCCCGTGGCTCATCCCTGTCTGTGGCCTGCTACACTGTGCAGAGCTGCTGAGACCCAAAAGCACCGACACTACACCAAGTTTATGTTACAGCTCCCCCAAGGTGCCCTGCCAACTGCCCCGAGGCAGCATATTGCAGAAGATGTCGAGGAATAGCAGCAGAGAGCGGCCCAGAGGAAGGTCATATCAGAGAAAGGGGTCCAAAGGCTTGGCAGCGGATCAGAGGGGGGGGTGCAGGTTGTAATGCACGATCCCTGGAACAAAGGTCAACCAAACTGCAGCCTAATGAGCCCCCTGTGTGCAAACAGCGGTGCTTGCTCAGCAAACACACCTGCCCCAGCCCCGGCCAGCCTTTCTGAACTGCCTCTTTCAGAGGAGGAGGAGGAGGAGGGGATGTTTTAACAGCTGCAAAGAGCAATTTTGGCCCTGCAGGGTGCCTTCACGTGCACCCACCCCGCTCCCCACGCAGAACCAGCAGCAGCAGAGATGCAAACAGAAATGCCCTCACCCTGCTGGAGGGAAAATCCCAGTGTCCAGACCACAAGGGACTCCATCCCCACCCTCCTCAGCTCCTCGGCTTTCTGCAGGACTCTGTGGCACAGCAAGCGCATGGTGATGACACACTTGGTCCCTCAGACCCTGCCAGAAGAAAAAGAGCTCTCCAGGCCCAGGAGCAAGGTAAGAAAGGACATCGGAGATGTCAGAAGAGGCGGAAGGAATGAAAGCAACCACAGAAATGGTGTGGGCACAGAGCACCGTGGGTGTGTGGGAGGGAAATGAGCACTTGGTGCTACCCTTCCTCACCACATCCCTAAGGCTGCTGCATGCACCTCATCCTTCTCTTCTCCTCCTGCCCTGAGCACCCGCTCTGCCTCCTTCTCTCAAGACCACAGCTTGCAGCACCCCGACCCTCTCGTGTATCCATCAGCTTAGGGCTCTCCTCACACATAGACTCTGGACCTGAAGCTGTCCCTCTGGATGGCAGCCTTGGCCCGGCACGTAGCGCTGTTTGCACAGCCCTTGCTCAAACATGACGGCCACGACCTCGCTCTGCCGCAGCCGCCTTAGCACCACCACAACGCGCATGGCCAGGCCTCGGCGCCTGTGGGGGCCTGAGGGTGGGCACCCACGGCAGAGGCCAAAGGCTCACCCGCCTTCTGCGACTTGCCTCATTGCCCTATAACCAGCCCACGGTGTCTCGGGGGGCACCGGCATCTGAATTCGGTTAATTATCACAGTCGTATGTGGTAATCAAGGATAAGCCTCAGCCAGCGTTGTACAGTAAGGTTTTGTTGGTTTTGGAGAAGCCAATAGCAGCTTGGCCAGTGTTCAAGAGCTGGATGTGTTCTGTGTCAACATTGTGCTTAAGGGGGGGATTTGGGTTTGTCTGCAGCCCCAGCAGAACCAAGCAGAGTGCCTGGGAGCCCAGCAGGAGCCTGACCTACAGCAACGGCTCTAATCAAATGCTCCCCATTTGCACCATGACACCCCCACACACCACAAAGCAGCATCTTTCCATGCAAATGCAGAAAAATAAAATAAAATAAAATAAAATAAAATAAAATAATAAAATAAAATAAAATAAAATAAAATAAAATAAAATAAAATAAAATAAAATAAAATAAAATAAAAATAAAAATAAAAATAAAAATAAAAATAAAAATAAAAATAAAAATAAAAATAAAAATAAAAATAAAATGAATCCTTTTGCAAACACATCCCCAAAAGGAGCAATTCCTTTCATAGGAAAATACCAAGTCCACAGTCCTGGCCCTGGGGAGAGACAGCAGACCCCTACATTTTGGGCACGCTGTAAGTGCACCAGGGTGGGTTGCAGGAACAGAGCACCAGCTCATCATACATAGTTCGAGGTGCCACAGACACCCTGGTGGAAGCTCCGAGGACTGGACCAAGAAGCTGGTGGAACCTGCACAGCCCAGACCTTCCTTCACCCAGAACACTGCGGCAACATCTGATGGATTTGGGAAGATTTGGGATTTATCCCTTTTAAATTCCAGAGCTGTCTGAAACGGAGAGTTTGGCTTTGGGTTGATCTGAGCCGGGTAATCAGGAGGTGTGCAGTGCCCAGCCATCGCAGCTGAGCGGCACAGCTCCCCAGACAGCCCCGAGCTCAGGTCCGAGTGCCCTGATCCTCTGGGGATTTGACTCCAGAAGTCCTTGGTCTTAGGGGGAAGAGGTCGGTGGCAAAGGAGCCAGACCAGCATCTGCTAGAGGAAAAGCAGAGGGGCAAAGTGAGGCTTCCTGTGAACTTCTTGCAGGCTCCCAAGGCCATCACATTATTTGTCTTGCCCAGAAAATATTTCAGACACATCAAATAATGCCTCCATCACAACCAGGGATGGGAAATGCAGATCCCAGAGGCTTTTCTCCTACAGCTCTGATCTGGAGATACTGTGTTGAGCCGCTGAAGAACTTTGATGCTATTTTCCTTTCCATTTTTACAATGTTACCTACCTAAGGTTTGTTGTTGTTGCTGTTGTTGTTTTTTATATTAAAAAAAAATATATATAATAATGAATGATAAAGCCCCTCATTTTGAAAAAGAAAAAAAAGAAAGAAAAAAAAAAAAAGAAAAGAAAAAGAAATCTGTAGATGACTTTCAAACTTTTAAATTTGAAGGTGTTGCCCAAAGGAAGAACTCCTCCCTCTGAAAGACTGAAGTATCAGAGGAAGCAGCCAGTCTGAAGACAAACAGAGTCTGTGAAAACCACACCAGACAGCCGCGTGGGAGCAAGGTGTGGCAAAGGGCATGGGCAGAAATGACAGTGGGGTGTGGAGGAATGGTTAAGTGAAGTAGGTCATGTGAATGTTGAGCAACTAGGAGGTCGCGAGCTAACAAAGTATCGAACGCAGCTCATATGAGTCTGAGAAAGTACGTAAAATCTGGGAGGTTTCTGGGAGGTTTTAGGGAGGTTTCAGGTACAAGAACATGATATCTGTTGGTATGCTGGGAAAGTGCTAACTGTTATTTTGGTGGGAAACTAGCTGATAGAATAGAGAAATGCACTAACCAATCATGAGCTTAGCTTTTGCAATATGTATGAGCTAATTATATTGAATTAGATAAAAGACGACTGAGCTATCCAATAAATCGAAGTTCACTGATCACTCATATTGAGCGTCTGTGTCTTCCTTCCGTCGACAACAAATGTCCTCGCAACAAATGGCGCCCGAACAGGGACTAATCTGAACGGGAACAGGGACATGCAATACAGGAACAGGGACTTCGCTGGAGTTGAACCTGCGCTGGAATTGTACCTGCGAGCCACGGTTGGACGGAATACGAGGACCGGTCCTGCAACGCAGCTCAGGAGGTGAAAAGGATTATAAATTGCTGAATCCCTGCATCTGAGGTCTGAAAGGTGAATGGACAAGAAACCTGGAATCCCCACACCCGCAGCTCGGAAAGGGAGTCCTCGCACCCGGGATGAGCCTATAGAGGGTCCCGCCGGAAAGCGTCGCCGAGGTCTTTGCAAAGGCTGCAACGGTACCGACGTATATAAAGGTATGGAGAGACAAGCGGCGTATGATTTGCTCAAATGCTTTTTAGAAAAGCGGGGCACACAGGATATATGTTGTAAAAAGGATTTACCAGGATTATTAGCATATGGGGTAGCTAAGGGTTGTTTTATCAATCCTGATACAGTATTTGAACAAACAGAGTGGCGTAAATTTGGGGACAAATTGTTTGATGAAAATAAGACTGCTAAAAAATTATTGAAGCCTTGGAGAACACTCACTAACGCCTTAGTTATACATCAGGCTGAGCAGAGAGTTACTGCTACCGCTACAGAGCGACTGGGATTGCCGGGAAGTGCTGGAGCTGGGGATTGCCCACTGCTGCCTTCAGTGAGAACGATAACGCTGCCTCAGGGGGCTACGGGGCAATGGGAGCCTCCCCCCCCTCAGTCACCGCCACGAGCAGCGCTGCACTCAGAGTTCCGCGGAATCGAACGGCAGCCGACCCTCACCGTGTGGCGAGTCGGCACAGAGCAGAGGGACGGACATCAGGACCCTGCAGCCTGTCTGACGTAACCATGGAAGCAGCGGCGGCTGTGCTGCTTCTCTCTGGCATTCTTTTTATAAGAGGTTTACCTTGCAATGAAAAAGGGATACTAACTGGAGTGTTAATAATTGTATGTGTTATTCTTAAATGTCCAGGTATTTTGTGTTGAAAGTATTTGTGTAAGGGTAAGGTTTTAAAACAAAGTGTTGCAAGTCACTTCAGGAGGAACACAATGAGAGGCAATACTTGTTTGTTTGCTTATCATTCTAAATTATATTCTTGTGGTATGATTGAGGTTGTGGTATGATTGAGAGTGAGATGTGCAAGAGGCCTCTGAGTGTACAATTGTGCTCTGAGTGTGCAAGTGTGCTCTGGGTGTGAGTGTGCTGTGTACTGTGTTAGTGAGAGCCCATTTATTGCCATAGTACAGGCTGAAATCATAGGAAATTAGTACTGGTCAAGCAAAATCATGTTTCACAAGTATGGGGTCATTGTGTGAAGTAGCCACTAGGAGAAACTTAAGGGAACGTACTGTTTAAAACTTTTTGATCAAAAATGTTATAGAGATTTTGAAATGGTGCCGGAAACAGGTACCCAGTGGATCACTTCAAAGCGGACTGAAGCAGCTTTAGAATCTGCACACGCCAAAGACGACCAGGAAGAGGTTCCTGATAATTATTCTGACAATGACGTGGGTTGTGACACCTCGACAACTGTCAAGAACAGCCTTCGATCACCATCAAGTGATTAGGTTTAAGTGTGTTACTATTAAGTTGTGTTACTTACTATTAATTGTTTTACCATTAAGTGCTTACAGTAATTGTAGTGTTATTAGGGTTAAGTTGTATAGTTGTGTTATGTTATGTATCCTTTCAGAACATGCTTGTTTGGGGTCCCAATAGGGGATCCAAAGGAACTGAGTGAAATGTTAGCACCATATTCTGCCAGTATTACTCTACTCAGTAGATCCCTTTCTGCAAACATCTCGGATGGAGTAGTTGCTGCCCTGCAAGCTCTTAATAACTCACTGCCATGGGACCCTCAAGAACTGGATCTCCTGGGGTCTGTGGTAGTAGGGAATAGCAGTAGTAACTGGACACAAACATGCTTTGTACTCAATGAAGGGAAGCAAAATAAAACACACTGGACCAACATAACATCGAGGACCCTTGGATTTGAGGCCAATGGACATTACTGTGGATGGAACAACACCGGGAACATTAGTGTACCATTTGGGGCATATGGAATAGGTGACACCAATTCGATCTGGTTTCAAAGTCAGGCCAAAGCTTTGCCACCTGGCATGTTTTTAATCTGTGGGGACCGTGCATGGCAAGGAATACCAGCTAGTGCTTTTGGGGGTCCGTGTTACCTAGGACGACTCACACTTTTCGCTCCAGATTTGCACTCGTGGCAGAACTCGACAGGGAGCAGAAGAATTAAACGAGAATTAAAAACTTTGGGTTCTGACTGTAATGATGGTGTAGAATTGTGGGGTCCAGCAGAAAGATTCTTTGCTTCTTTAGTGCCTGGTGTGGGAACTGCACATGCTTTGACTAACATTAATAAGCTTGCTTGTTGGGCTGTTAAACAATCAAATGTAACAACACAAGTTCTTTCTGAAATGTCGCAAGATATGGAGAGCATAAGACATGCTGTATTACAAAATAGGGCCGCTATTGATTTCTTGTTACTAGCTCAAGGACATGGGTGTGAAGATGTAGAAGGAATGTGTTGCTTTAATCTCTCTGATCATGGGCAATCAATTCACAATCAATTAAAATGGTTAATGGATCATACACAAAAAATTACGATACAGAATAATTGGTTTGATGATTGGCTTAAATCTGTCTTTGGAAATGTAGGGGGATGGGTTTTTAACTTAATCAAAGAGGGACTTCACTTTTTGCTTATAATTGTATTGATTATAATTGCTGCACGGGTAGTCTTTAGCTGCTTATCTAGGAAACTAGAACAACTCACAGAGAAGGTGTTTATAGCCCAAAATAAAAACGGGGGAATTGTGGAGGAATGGTTAAGTGAAGTAGGTCATGTGAATGTTGAGCAACTAGGAGGTCGCGAGCTAACAAAGTATCGAACGCAGCTCATATGAGTCTGAGAAAGTACGTAAAATCTGGGAGGTTTCTGGGAGGTTTTAGGGAGGTTTCAGGTACAAGAACATGATATCTGTTGGTATGCTGGGAAAGTGCTAACTGTTATTTTGGTGGGAAACTAGCTGATAGAATAGAGAAATGCACTAACCAATCATGAGCTTAGCTTTTGCAATATGTATGAGCTAATTATATTGAATTAGATAAAAGACGACTGAGCTATCCAATAAATCGAAGTTCACTGATCACTCATATTGAGCGTCTGTGTCTTCCTTCCGTCGACAACAAATGTCCTCGCAACAGTGGGGTTATCTTGAGCATGGCACCAGGGTGTGGAGCTTTGGGGCAGTCCCCAGGGGCACGTACCTGTGATTTCCGTGCTGCTTTGATGACCCCTACAGGGACAAGCAGCAAAAAGTTCGAGTTTTTAATCACTGCTTTTTGATCACCACTGCTGTAGGGACAGCTGTCAAAGCAGCCAGCTCCTCCTTGCTGCTGGGAGCAGAGATGTGATGCCTGCTGGAAGCCCTCTGAGGCCTCTGCTTGGGAAAGGAGTCGCAGTGAGCCGTGGCTGGTTGTGGCTGTGAATGAGAGAGGAACAAGATGCAGTGCCTGCCACGTGGAAATAGCTGCAGGAGAGTCAAAATATGGGTTTATGCACACTGCTAGTAGCACAGAGGCGTGCTGATCATGTCCAATGACAGCTCCTGATGTTTTCCATCTTTCCCTTGCCTTTCACACAGGGAGGTCCTCCATCCCTCCTGAAACTCCTGGCTTTCGGGATAGGTTTTTTGGGTTCATCCTTCTACCTACCCACTGCTTTTTCCCTTTTCCTGTAGTGCTTTCCTTGTTCTTCAGGTCCTTGAAAGGCTCTGGCACCAGCCCTCTTGTTCTCCTTGCTCATGGGACTCCACAATCAAATTCACAATATCTCCTACAGAGCCTCACACAAGAAATGACACTCTCAGTGTATGAGAAGGAAGCAGCTCTGCTGTCACGATCTATGGCACAAAACTGCAAAACTGTGACACCAGAGTCCTTTTTGTTACTGAACTGAGGTTTGTTAGTGCACAACAGGGACTTGGAGAGAGCAGAGCAAGCTTTCACACCCCACAACTTGGAACACATGAAGAGGTGGTGGAAAGGTCTGATTTAAACCACAGACACTTCCAGCACTGGCTGACAGTGACCTACACAATAATTAAATGTCACGATGGCTGCAAGTATCCCTAATACAAACTAAACCAATGTTTTAAGAGGTCTCAGCCAGCAGGCTGTGAAACAAATATCAAGGAAGCCCTCTTGCAGTGAACACACCACTGGGCTCTTACTGAGCCAAACTGAGACATGTTTCAAGCATGTTTCTGACATCCTGCATCCCTTCTATTCCCCACACCCAGGGTTCAGACTGGGATTATCTGCTCCCCGGCGGTGCAGAATCCCGACCCAACACTTCAGTTTCCTTCCTGACGCCCCCCTCTGCTCCCAGCCCTCCTTACTGTCTGCTCCCAAGCACGCATCCTGGTGCGATGCCCTCCTTGCAAGGTGCTCATGGGGCCATGCTGCAGACGTTCCCCATTCACCCTCCATCACTGCCGACACTTTTCTTCTGCCTGTCTCAGCAAAGGCAGCACGCCGGCTGCAGCATCACCCTGCAAAGCCATCTCCATCAGCAGCGCAGGTGTGCAAGGGATGCTCCCCAGGGAGAACCAGCAGATCAGTGCTCCTCTTTTGCCCACCACTGTCCTGATTTGACATGGGGGCACCTCAAGGACACCACAAGAGCAGACATTTCCCAGGGCTGCCCCCAAACACCCACTGAGATAAGGAGCCAGTCTGTGCTACTGAGGCAGCCTGCTTCCCCTCGCCACCTTGGGGTGCCAGAGACAAGCTGCTTGCAATTCCTGACACAATCAGCTGCAAGAAACCCTTCCCATGCTACATTTTTGAGATCCACACTCCTGATTTGTGCCTTACAGCTCCCCTGGGAAGATGTGGTCAGGGGAGCCACTTAAGGGAGCAGAGTGGGCAGCACGTCCCCAGCACTCTGTGTGCCAGACCACCCATGCCCTCCCAAACCTTTGGGGCAGCACTCACATATCAGCGCCGCAGCTTTCCTAGAAACCATACAATCAGAAACCATACAATCTCTCCTAGATTTCAGCATGTTGTTTGTTCTTCTTTTCCCAGGTGAGACACCAACATTTATCTGGGCTCCTTGTCACGCTTTCCATAAATAGAAGGTGGCATCAGAGCACGAGGCTGCCGCCCTGTTTGCACACTGAGCTCCTTCCAAAGGCATTTGCTCCATAAACACCTGTTTCACCTGGTTTCCCTTGGTCAACACAGCTCCTCTAGCTGGGTTTCGTCTGAGAACCGTTTCCACTATTTTGACGTGTCCACCAGGCACTGGCTGTGGCAGGGCCAGGGCTGGACCCAGCTCTGCGCGGGTCAGACCCAGCTCTGCCAAGTCCTGCTGACCATGGAGAGGCCAAAAGACACCAAAGAGCTCCTGGAAGCAGATCAAAATGAAAAAAAAAAAAAAACAAAACAAGCTGTTTGCACCAGAGCCGCTTGGGGAAGAAGCTCCGACTAAAAGAACCCCACTTTTCCTGCACCACCACTCTCTCCTCTTGTTTGCTATGTTGTGTTTAGTCCTTCCCTTACCTGTTTTTCTCTCCCTGTTCATCTTTGGTCTTTGGTCTTTCCCAGGTTATACACAGATCCTCCAAGGCTCTGGTTGAAGCCACCAATGGAGCAATGCTCCGTTTCTTCTTTTTTTATTTTTATTTTTTTTTAATTCTTTCATACTATGCAGGGCAGGACACCAGGTGTAACCCACAGGGTGAACCCACACCACGGCTCTGTGAGGCGGGATGCTGCCGAATGCCAGGGGGATGAAGAGCAGGGCTGAGGAGGGCGAGCTCGTCCCAGGCATCTCTGCCTGCTCCTGGCTTCAGGGGCTTCCAGAGAGAGAGCAGGTCTGGGGGAGGGGGTCATGCCAATCTCTGAGGTCCCTGGCCAGGAAACCAAACCAAGCAAACAGAAATAGCACGGCCTGTTCACAAAGTGAGTGGAGATGTATTTTGTTGTTCAAAGGCTTTTGATAAGGCGACCAAGATTAAAGAACAAATAAGAGTACTGTTAGGGCCAAAGTCCTAACGCAAGCCAAAGAACGTAAAGCCAGAAGCAGCAGTGCGCTTCTCACCGCGACCTGAGTGCATCCAGCTGCTGGGCAGCCTTTGCACCAAAGGGAAACTCTGGCTGACAACTGCCCAGGCTCTGCTTTATCCCCTCTGCTCGGCCCTTCACCCCAGCAGGTTGGGAGGATGCTCACAAGAGCATAACCTGTCCCTATCCCACACCACACAGCCCAGTGTCCACCTCCCAGCCTGGCGTGTTGGCCCCTTTTGGCCCGCAGCTCCCTTTCGGAGGGAAGGAGTATCGATGGGCACTTCACCGCAGCGCAGACCGACTTAATTTTCCCAAGAGAGCTGCTGAAGTTAATACAAACTCATTAAAATAGGATGTCTCACTCACTCCAAAGAGTGCAGATTCGAATAAGTGCCCATTTCAGTAGGCGCTAATGAAATGGTGGCTGCCCAGGAATGGAAGGGGAGGCCCCACGGGTGATAGATTTCAGAACGATTTGGAAAGCAAACTTGCGCGCTGCAGATAACACAGTGTGCTGGGTCCCCTGGCGAAAGTCATGTAGAAATTATCACGGGCCGTTTCATGATTAGGTCTGTCTGGAAACTGGCCTGAAAAGCAAACAAAGCTGCACAAAGGGTTTGTTGTTGGGGGGAAATCTCGTCTCCCCCTCTCTCTCTCTGAAGTTTCTCCCCGTTAGGGATTTGCAGGAAGGACTGCAGTCCTGGAGGGGATGTCCTAGACCCTGATGTCCTCACCAATGGGGCCCTGGGGACTGATTTGTCCCATGCCATTGCTGGGGAGCCACACATGCACCTCTCCATCTTTTCAGTCCCCCCGGGCAAACAAGTTCCAGGCCTCTGGGGCACAAATGACTTGTTCAAGCTGACCACGTGTAGGCAGAACATGATGCAGGAAAGTCACTGCTTAAGCAAAACATACAAAAATAGCAAAGAAATAAAGACAGGGGGTAAAAATGCCCCAAATGATACGAGCAGGGGCAGCCTTAGCAACGTGCAGGACTCAGCCACGCTCCTTTCTCTTGCCAGATTCAGGACAACAAAGGCCCTGTGGCATTGCTCAAAGGTATCAGCACTCAGTCGTGCTTTCATGCCCAAAAACAGCAGGTGTCTGCACTGCAGGTCCCCAGCCTCAACCCTTCTCACAGGGCGGGAGGAGGCAGCTGGACAAGGGAAAACTGTGGGACTAGAAACCCCAACCAGGAGGTAGAGGCGCCTTCCAGGCTGTCCTGGTGGGAGCATGAAGTGACAGGGAGTTGGCAGGAGTTGGACTCAGTGATCCTGATGGGTCCCTTCCAACCTGGGACATTCGGTGGTTCTATGGCACTGCCAGGAGGGCTTCCAGGCTCCTCCAGCATGAGACCATAAATATTTTTTTACTCCTGGCCCTTCCTAGGAGAATTTTAACTCTGGATATAGCTGTCCTGTGGCACTCTGGTGTCACTTTTCCCTCCTCAGGGAATCCAAGGAGCACTGGCTGCTTCTTTTAGACACAAAGAGGTTTTCATTTATTTTGCAGATCTTCTGCTTTGACTAAAATAAGGAGCCATTTCCACCAGGAGCTCCAGAACTCCCCGTCCCCTGCTAAGGAAATATCTGTGGGCCACTTCCATCCCAGGAAACCCCCAGGGCTGCCCCAACCTCCACTTGCAAATTTAGAGTCCCAACTCTTTCTGGCCAACCTGGGACGCTCCAAATATCTGCCTGACTGGGTTGGTCATGGCTTGTAGCACTACTCATGCTATTTTTTCTTGGGAACCACCCCACCACTGGTACTGCTAGTGCTTCCTTAGCAGCTAGACACTCCCGTCTGGTTCAGGAGGTAAAAACACAAGGGAGGTGAGGCCTCTGTTGCAAGGAACCTTCGCAAGGTCTCCATAGAGACTCTCACTACAGACACCTCCCTTGCTGCTACTACTCGCCGGGCTCCAGCTGCATCCCTCCTGCCAGCACGCGCCAGGGCGTCTGTCCTGTCTGTGTCAGCCAAGGAAAACACCGTCTCACAGAGCAGTGGTGACCTCTTCCTCCTCCTCCTTGCTTTCAGGGCCCCACCTCAGCATCCAGCTCTCCCGGGAAGCTAGCTGGCATCGCGGTGAACCTCGCACCCCCACAAACCCCTGTGCCCACCCTCACACCAGCCCCACGCTTCTGCACCCTGCTGTGAAGGCCAGCGGCGGAACCACGCCAGCAAACCCCGGTGCTGTAGGGTTTTTTTAATTTTGGACAAGGATGGCTGGGGCCAGGCAAGCAGAAGGAAGATGGAGGCAGGAGGAGCGGTGCCAGCTGCGAGCTGGGCTTCGCCGTATCGCGAAACCGCACCCTTCCTAACAGGCTGGCCTCATTGTGAAGGGGAAGGAGAGCAAGGTTGGTCACTGGCACTTGATAAAACCCAGGCCTGAAGAAAATCAAAAGGTCCTTTCAGAGCTCGGCTGTTTGTTTGATTTGTTTGAAGGCGATGCGGGTAGCGCGTCATTAGGTATTAATGACGCACCACAGATCTCCATGCAACGTCAGGAGGCTCGTGGGGTGCCCTCGCTGAGGGTCCCTCTAGGGTCCCATCCCAAGGCAGCAGGAGCAGCCCAGCACCCTCCATGAGAGCAGCTGAGGCCCCATAGATGTGGCCTCCAACCCAAAAAGTGTGTGGGCAGGTGAGAGCATGCTGTGCTCCATGCCGTCAGACCCCAGCACAAGCAGACACCTTTGTCTTTTGAGTTTCTCTTCCCCAAATACATGAAGCCACAACCAGGAAAGAGGTTCCACAGCAGCAGAGAGGTCCTGACCAGGGTCACAGGCCAAAACTGGAGCTCCCAGGAGGTTCCCATGGACAAATAGGTTTGTCCTTAGGGAAATGACTGAGCAGAGCAAATCCCATGAGTGACAATCCAGGAAGAAGAAAACCCAACAGGACCAGGATCACACCTGGACACCCCCATGTCTCCACGTGCCCCTCATTGCCTGCGTGGGTGCTCCTGGGAAAGGGCACCCTGTGCCCTGCAACAGTGGGATCTCTCCCAGGGTCCTGCCTGGGGTTGCCTGCACAGCCCTATCCATCTCAGAGTGCACGAGGCACGGCTGTGCAGAGGGCAGGAGCAGGGAGAAGAACTGCCCCTCCATCCAGAGCTCCCGACAGCAGAAAGGGGGCTGATCCACGCAACCGCTGAGCTAGCCCGCGGCTCTCACCCAGCCCCAGGCTCCGAGATAAGCTGCAGGCCTCGGCAGATAGCAGGAGCACAGGATGGGTGGGGAATGCAGCAGTCCTATGGTAAACTTGTGGTTTCGATGAGGTGGACGGGGAGAGGCAGCGCCTGCCTGTGCCAGGGAGAGGAGAGCGGCTGCCTCCCTGCCCGCGAGGGGGAAGGGAGGACGCTGGGCCCTTCTGTCCCTAAAGAATGAGGTCTTGGCTGGAAGGGACCTCAGACAGGCGTAGCTGCCTCCTCCCCATTCCCTGAGACACACAGGTACAGGTGAAGGGAGAACGCACAGCGCCTGCGTCCTCCCCACCAGCAGCAGGAGGCACCCGGGGAGCCTGGTCCTGCCGAGGGGCATCACGCAGCCCTCATGGTGCACCTCACAGCCACCTTCTCCATCCCCACCACCGCCCCGGGTGCCTTCGGTGGCCAAACAGGAGAAGCACATGGTCCTGCTGCCCAAGCTCTGGTTTCCCTGCTCACACAAGGGGGCTGTGGCCTCGGTGACAGTGTGCGGGACGCCGGGGTGAGCTTGAAGGGGAAGGATGGGGAGGAAAAGCTGCTGAAGAGGGAGGAGGCCCTGGGGGAAGGACTGCCTGTGGACCTTCATGGGGGACAGCCACCCAGCTCTCCTTCGCCTTGTGCTGTCCCCCAGGCACTGAGGAGGTGACCCAGCGACACTTTTTCCACTGGTTCTGGGAAGGACAACGGGCGTCCAAGCAGGGGAGCCCTGGTCAGCCCGGCACAGCACAGTCCCAGCACAGCAGGGCGAGGGCTCACTGGCTTGGGAGAAGACAGGAGCCAGCCTGAAGCAGGGCTGAGCAGGACAAGGTCGACGCCACACAGACACAACCTGCACTGCACAGCTCTCCCCATGGCACAGACCCGAAGACCGTGGCACTACAGGGATCCAGCACTCGTGGCCAAACCACCGGCTTTGTCAAGAAGTAAGACAAGCGTGCAAGATGGGAAACGAAGGGCCAAAGATTGACCCCCAAAAGAGGCTGGAAGCGGCACAGGATGGGCCAGAACAGAGCATCAGCAGCCGTAGGAGGAGACCAAGGAGAGCAGCGGGGCTGCGAGCACGGGTTCCAGGCTGGCTGCGTAAACCTACTGCTTACGGAGCCTGGTTGCTCCCTGGGGGCAGGCACTGGAGAGCAGGGCACCAGGGGGAAGGTACCCAGGGAGGGGCCACCGGACGCAGGCACACAAGCCAGGCCCCGTGTGTTTGCTCTCCCAGTCTCCGTGCTGACCCGACGGCGAGCACCCACTGTTCCTCAGCCAAGGATCCAGCTCACCATGCTGAAGTTCAGGAGGTACCTGACCATGTAAGTGGAATTTTATCTTCTAATCACAGCGCCGTTTCCTTAAGTACAAGTTGCACTCTACCCAGCGATCGTGTCCTTGCAGGTCCCTCTGTGGAGGCTGAAGTGATGATGGGAATGTGCAGAGCAGCACTGCTGTTCTGCATAAATGCAGGGAGGTTTGGGGCAGTGGAGCTCTCTCTTCCAGAGGCTCTGAGCACAGCATTTCTCCCGCGTGGAGAACAGCATCTTCTGTTAGGACTGATGCTGCACAGGAAGAGCAGCAGCAGCAACCTCAGCGAGGCAAGGAGGATGCTGAGCCCTCCTGCTTTGTCCTGGGCAGGGGCTCAGCACTCTCAGCTCTGCATGCTCACCCATGGAGCAGACATGGAGCAGAAATGTGGCTCTGTGCCAGCCTTGTACGCGGCAAACCCGATGAATGCACCCAGTGCCAGGTGCACTCTTCCAGAGGCTCTGTTTTGGAGAGGATGGATGAGGGGCAGCAAAGGACAAGGATGGACTTGGCCGCAGTGCCCATGGGTCGTCCTTGTGCTGGGGGAGAGCGTTTCAGGGCAGAACAGCCCTACCCCATGCGTCTACTGCACCTGGGGCATTGCAGCCCTGCTTCTGCATGCCAAGCTGCGGCAGGAGGCTTGGGGAGGGCTTTTCCCTCTTTTGATGGTAGTTTGGGCACCGGCGCAGGCAGGCAGTAGGTGAAGGAAGGGGCTTCACACACTGCTCAGAGGGCCTGAGGTATCACTCATGTATTGATTCCCCGTGCAACGCCACCCGCTGCCCAGCGCATATCTGACCGTAGCAATTCAATGGAGCCGCTTTCCGCTGGTGAGCTCACCCAAGACCTGTCTGCGGCACTGCTTCCAGGCACCTATCCCCAGCCAGCAAACACGACTAGGGGGCTCTCCCCCAACAAATAGACCGTTTTTTGATGAAATCCATCGCACCAGCATGGTAGGATTCAGCTGCTGTGGCTCTGCCACTGAGAACTGAACCCAGCTGCATCCAGCTCTGCACCCTGCTGAATGGCTTCTGGAGAGGGCACCGTGCAGCCCCTGAACCACGAGGGTTGCACATCCAGCCCCCAACTTCCCAGGCCTTGGTCCCAAATATTTAACACATTCGCAAGGCACTGGCACCCCTGATCTCATCCTGTCACATTGAACCAAGGAGAAGGCTGTGAAGGATGTACCCATGGAAAGCAGAGGAGCCTTTTGAAGAGGTCCAACCTCGAATGGTCCAAATGCTCCAGCCCCCAAAGGTGCCTCATTCTGTGTGGGCCATTTTATCCTGATTTTGCTGCCACTGCAATTTCTGGCATTCTTCAGTCCCACCTTTAGTGCTGCCACGGCTCCTTCTTCCCTGCGTGCTCCTTGATCCATGTGTGCCCCACTAGAGCCAGCCTGGAGGACAGGCTCTGGCTTTGTGCAAGCCCAATCAGACCCAACCAGCCCACACGTGGGGTACCAGCTGCTCAGCCAACACACAGTCGTCTCCCAGGAGGCAGCAGGCTCAGAGCAAAGGAACCCAGATCTTTCACGGACCAGCTGACAACCAATGCACAACCACCAAAATACTGTTGTAACAAGCAAACTACAGTTAGTCATAACGCTACATTTTTCTGGAATGAATCCAGTTTTCAACAGCAAGCCCAAATTCCTCAACAGGACCAACGGATGCACGTGACCACTACAAATACCACGTGTCCATGCCATTACCAGCTCCTCAAGCAGGAATGATGCCCAGCATACTTCTTCCAGGTGGCAAGACTGCCCAAAGCAGAGGATTTCTTCCCAGTATTTAATTTAAATCAACTAAAATGGGTAGAGCAGTGAGGCACTGGCACAGGTTGCCCAGAAGAGCTGTGGGTGGCCCATCCCTGGCAGTGCCCAAGGCCAGGCTGGATGGGGCTGGGGGCTGTTTGGGCTGGTGGGAGGGAGCCCTGCCATGGCAGGGTGTTGGAATTGGATGGGCTTTAAGGTCCCTTCCAACCCAATCCATTCTGTGATATAACACCACAGAGGTGAAGCAGCCCTAGGACAAGCAGGCCTGTGCAGTTCCAGGCCCTCTTGTCCAAAACTGCCCACTCGATAAAGGAATCCTGAATACAGATTAGAGGGTGGCTTCTGAGCAGACTCTGCACAAATGCCTGCTCCCCGTACTCTGAGATCTCCATTTTGCTCCACAAACCTGCCCCTGCCCACCCCTCCCTGGGAGGCTGCAAGCAGGTGCCTGGGGCTTGCAGGCCAGGTTCCCCCCACAGAGGGATCTGTAACAGAGGATTTAACCAGATTCCTGGTAAAAACCAGGCCCCTTTACACAGCGATGTGTCCCCTGCTAGTAATCACCACAAGCCAGAGGCAACCTAAACTCTTTTCCAGCCAGCGTAGCCCCCGCCTGCTCCGCTCTAGTTCCTGCAGCGGGGTCCCTTCATTTTTTAGAAGGGTTGCCTTAAGAAGCCAGGGTTTCTCGTCTTTGTTTATAGAGAGAGCACTCAGATATCTCCCAGACACGCGGTGCAGGGTGAAGGCGAGCAGTGCCCGCTCCTGCTGCCGAAGCCGGTGGCGGGGCCGTGCTGCGAGGCGTCCCTGCGGTTATCGCTGTTTACCTCTGGGTGCGATATCTGGGTCCTGGCTGGAAATTTCCACCAGGCTCCACTGCTCAAGCACAGCTGCTGAGGTTCATTGGTTATCACTGCTCCAGCACCTCTTCCACCCGCAGAAAAGTGACCTTGCCTTAGAAAAGATAAAAGACAAGACTAAATTCTGGGGGGAGTCATGCTCGTTGTGGAAGTCTCAAGGCCTCTTTTCTCTCTGTGTTGTGCCCTACACATTTCTTTTGCCCATGCAATTCATTGAATGGTCTGAAACGTCTGCTTCCTTGCAGGAAACTGAAGGCAATATACAGGTGCCAGCCAGGTCGGCTCTGGGTCTCCTTCAGCCTCCTCATCCTTCTCCTGGTCTCATTTCAAGTCGTGGAGAAGCTGCAGCCTTCCAGGTATGTCCCCGGCAGGATGGTAAACCTGCACCTCATCCTCTGGGCCTTCACTGGCAGTCAATACAGGCCCAAAGCCGCCCTCCTCAACACCACCCAGCAGCATCCTGCTTAGAAACTCAGGAAATTCGTGAGGAAGAAGTCCTCACTGGGGCTACCCCATCCAACCCCTGCACCCTGCTCAGATCTCCGTCAAACCAGGCCAGCCTCAAACCCCTCCCAGGCTGGAGATGGCAGAGGCCAGCAGTCACCACCCCGACCCAGCTGTGCTCCAGGGATGCTGTTGGCATCTCTGCTGCCCGGGCAGACACCGGCTGCTGCTCAGCCTCTCCCTGCCCAGAGCCTTGTGGCCTTTCCAGCAGAGCTGATCCCCAGCCTGCATCATGCTGGGTGTTGTCCCTCCTGGGGCAGGACCAGCCCTTCGTCCTCTCTGCATCTCACGGGGTTCCTTCTGGTCTGTTCCTCCAGCAGCCCTTCAGCATCTTCCCGGTTTGGGGACACCCACCAGCTCCCCTTCATCTCCTCCAGGCCCCATGCCCTTCTCTCTTCTCGCCTTCCCTCCAGCAGCGCAGGGGCATCATTGCGCTGCCGTTGTCCTACACCCACCCCGACCTGGCAGTGTGGCAGTGCCAAGCAGCCAAGAGCTGCGCCCAGCAGCAGTGCCACCCCCCACATAAGACAGGGCAGCAGGTCGTTTTCCCCAGCTGGGCCCAGCAGCATGCTCTGTGCCCCCAACATGGGCCCTGCACCTCTCGCTGCCAGCTCACCTCCTCCCTCTCACAGGAGCTGCCCATGCGAGCTGGAGCGCGCCCTGCAGCAGACCACAGACCAAGGCCAGGAGGGCCCTAACTACGCCCTGCACGCCCCTGGCCTGCTGAGGAAGGAGGATCGCCCTCACAGGCAGAGGAAGGTCATGCTGGAACCCACTTCCACTAAGAACATGCAGGACATTTTCCAGATGCACTGGTACTTGGGGCAGATGACACCACAGGAGAGCACTCTGGACAGGCAAGAGGGTCACTGGACGTGGCAGCCTGCAGAGAGCAGCAAGAAGATGAAAGGCTACTTTTCACCCCCAAGGCTGAAAACACACCTCCCCAGCCCCAGAAAAGCAGCCAGAGGGGAAACATCCCCGGGTCTTCCTGGAGGTACCTTCACAGCTCTAGGAGATGCTGTTGTTGGTGGTGACAGCAGCAAAGGAGTTATCTTTGCCAACGGCGTCATCGCAGAGGAGCAGGAGGGAACAATGTCACCCCAGATATCACAAGTGACACTGCAGGGCCAGCCTCAGCCCCTGGGTTTCCCTGGCCAACCGTGGGACAGCTCACTTAAGCACACGGTGCTAAGTTCAGCTCAAGTCCCGCAGGCATATGACTTTTACAGGACAGACCTGGAGAGAGGATTGCTCCCCAGCTGGACAGAAGTCTCCTTGGATAACGAGATGGCCCTCAGGGGCATCCCACAGGTGGAAGGAGTCTTCTCTCAGGAGGAGATGTGCAAACCCAAGACCAACATCGTCTTTCTGAAAGTCCACAAGAGTGCCAGCAGCACTGTCATGAACATCCTCTTCCGCTTCGGTGAGATGCACAACCTCTCCTTCGCCTTCCCCCTGAAGGGTGGCCACCAGCTCTTCTACCCGCAGCACTTCATGGCGAGGTTTGTGCAGGGCTTCTCCCCAGGGAAGCCTCCCCACTTCAACATCCTCTGCCACCACATGCGCTTCCTGCAGCCAGAGGTAAGGGGCAGAGCCTCCGTGCCTTGGGAGAGGGAGCGGGGTGGGACACGGGTAAAGCACACTGGCCAGCCGTGCACAGCATCCTCCCTCCTGGGCTTCAGGTGTGGATGCAGGGGAAAGGCAAGGAGACAGGACCATGACGTACCTTGGCCCCAGCCAGACGGACCAGCAGCTGCATGGGCACTTGTGTACCTTTCCCTTGGCTCCCCACATGGCTGGTGGAGGAGCTGCACCCTGAGGCCTCCCTCAGTGCTCCTTCAGCTCTTTTCTGAGCGAGTGTTCCTGCTTTTCCAGCACAGGACTGTGAGCAAGCAGGTCCCTTCGCTCTGCTCCACTTTTAAACCTCCTTTCCCCACTCTGCAGGTGCAGAAAGTGGTGCCGAGCACAGCCGTCTACTTCTCCATCCTGAGGAACCCCGTGCAGCTCATGGAGTCTTCCTTCGTGTACTACAAGGGCACGTCGGCCTTCTCCCGCGCCCGCAGCCTGGAGGAGTTCCTCAGCCAGCCCTACCGCTACTACAACCCCACAGCCAGCGACAGCCACTACGCCAGGAACCTCATGACCTTCGACTTCGGCTTCAACCCCGATGGAGAGGTCTCAGCCAAGCGGGTGCACCTCATGCTGAAGGCCATCGAGGCGTCCTTCGACTTGCTCCTCATCTCCGAGTACTTTGACGAGTCCATGGTGCTGCTGAAGGAGACGCTGTGCTGGGACCTGGACAGCGTCGTGTCCTTCCCACTCAACAGCAGGGACAGCAGCACCAGGTCCCCACTCTCGGGAGCTATTGTGGAGAAGATAAAGGCCTGGAACAAGCTGGACTGGGAGATCTACACCCACTTCAACAGGACCTTCTGGGAAAGGATCGACCGAGACATCGGAAGGGAGCGCATGCAGCGGGAGGTGAAGGCGCTTCGGGAGAGGCAGGCAGAGCTGGCGAGGACCTGCCTGCAAGGGATGGGCAGCGTGGGCCCTAAGGACATCAAGGACTCTTCCCTGCGGCCGCTGCAGCACGGCAATGCCAAAATCCTGGGCTATAACCTCAAGCAGGGCTTGGACAAGGAGACAGAGACCATGTGCCGGCGGCTGGTGACCCCGGAGCTTCAGTACAGCAGCGCTCTCTACAAGAAGCAGTTTCCCCAGAAGCCCCCCCAGCAGACCCCCCAGCTCGTCCCCTCTCAGCGGGGCATGCAGCAGGGCAGCATCCTGCGGCACAGGCTGGAGGGCACCAAAAACTGAGCCACCTCACCCCCTTTCCAGGCCTTGTTCTCCAGTTTCCTTCACTGAGGACGGCTGGGTGCTCGCCCCCTGGGCCTCTGGGGCTGCCCCGTGGTCAGCCTAGGTGGGACAAGACCTGCTGGAGGCCCTGGCCACCTCCATGCAGGCAGGACCATGAAAAAAAACTGCTGCTAGGGAGCAGGACCCGGGGCAGTGGGTCCCAGGGCCTGTCCCCAACTCTCCTGGGGTTGGTCCTGGAGGTGGCAATGCAGGGGACGGGGGAGGATGCCCAGAGGCTGCGGCTCAGCTCAGCACAGGGCTGATAGCCCAGCTCCCTGTCCCGCAATGCTCGGCCCAGCAGGTGAAGCCACAGCTCCCTGCCACAGGGTGGGTGCCAGGGGCACTTGTCCTGGTCTCACCAGTGCTGCTCGGCAGAAATTCGATGCCAGCATCCATGTGAAAGCACCACGAGGAGCCCCATCACCGCCCCGCAGAGCGGGGAGGCAAAGCGCGGGCTGCAGCCGGAGCTGGTGCGGGGCCAAGCTGTAAATCAGTGCTGCCGAGCTTGATTTACAGCTCAGGAACGCTTCTGTCTGTCCAGCTGCAGCTCTCCTCCATCACGCCTCAATGCTACTGTGCTGGAAAAGCAGCCTCTTAATTAAAAACAACAATGTTCACCGCCACTCCTGTTAAATTTCCCTTATTACATCACTCTGCCCAGTCACTGATCTCCCCCAGCAGCCCAACAGATAGACACCTCCTTGGGAAAAAAAACAAAACAAAAACAAAAAAAAATAAAATAAAGCACAAAACAAAGAAGCTTTTTTCCCCCCAGCTCTGCAGTTACATGTCCCCATCGGATGCTGCACTTGCTCAGTGCCTTTATAGGGCTGGCACCCTGTCCCGGGGCTCACACTAGTACTGCAGTGCCAGGCTGCGGGTGTGCGAGCATCTCTGCTCCAGCCATCCCAGCCCACTGCTTTGAGGGGCTGTGGGAATGCTCCGTGCACTGCCCCAGGGGGGGAAGTACAGGAATTAGTTGTGGTGGGGTAGTCAGCCTTATATTTCATACCCTACATTTAGCCTCAAATCAAAAGCAGAGCCAGATAATCAATTTGGGGAAACAGAGATCGCCCTCGCCCCCCTCAGATCCTCCTCCAAGCCTTGGTGGCTTTGCCCTGGGCTCTGAAATAACCCCAGAGTCAAATGGTATTTCTCATCTTGGCCAAAATAGAGAAACTCTGCAAATTAAATGAGGAGGCCCCATTTCCAGCATGATTTCCAAACCAAAAGAAGTTGAGGAAAAAAAAAAAAAATTGGCAAAGGATCTGAGCTTCCCAAATCCAATTGGCCAGGGACACGGAACCTTGAAGGTTTTGGTTTCCATCAGGAGGGGAGGGGACACCACACGCCCGGGTACCAAACTGGCATCAGTCACTGTCACTGCAGTCAGGCACCGCTTCTTTACTCACCATTTGCATCTCAGACAAATTAGGCAGGATGCGAATAGCCACAGTGCTCAGCTCGGAGCAGGTCAGGAACATCGTGCCCACAGAGTCCCTGCAAAACGCAGGGGTTGGGAGCACCACATTTGGGGACGAAGTGGGATGATAGCCCCCAGTGCTCACATCCAGCCCAGCACAGAAGGAAATTCCCCCAAAACGCACACAGACGAGCAGATTTCTTTCATTTCTGCTCAGTCAGCTGCACTCTGGCAGGAAGGACACCACTCACCTCAACGCAATCACATTTATTTCATGTCATAATGCCTCGTTTCCTTAGGGGCATTGCACGTAGCCACGGAGAGCAGACCAGGGCTGGGTCCAGTGGGGGGTCCACGTGCACCCCCCCCACCCCAGCACATACCGGTGCCACGTCTGCTAACCACGGGCACCCTGTGCACCCCTTCACCGATACCTTCCTCCTCAGCCCAAGTTTCCAAGGCCTGAAACATGGTTACAGGTTTACACCGTTTTTATGGCTGCGGGAGGCACAGTTGGATTATTCCAAGTGATGCAACAACCTGGAGGCTGCTCAAGCACGCCTGTGTAGTGGTCCCTAGTTTCCATAAGCTTCCTGTGTACACAAGACAGACAGCAATTTGTACAGATACATTAGTTTTCTCCCCTGGGGACAGTACTGAAGGCTTGGGTGTGCAAAATCCTCCATGCTAGGAGTCCCCCTCCCAGCAGCAGGGCTGCAGGGGCTCAGGCACGAGGCGCAGGGTTGCTCTTCTCGCCTTTCCCCTTCCGCCGCTCTTCTCCACCCTCCGCATGTGCCACCCTTGCCTTGGGTATCTTGTATTTGCTCTTCTGGCTGTAAAGCAGGTTTTTTTGGAAGAGTCTTGGGATGTTGCCTTGGTGCAGCAAGAGGGCAGCGAGCATCCCTGAAACGAGAGCACATACCCGCTCGGTGCGCCCCACATGGGGAGCCTCTCCACCCTGCCCGGAGCTCAGCAGTGGTTTCCAGGCCCTCGCCACAACTTTTCCCATCACCAAAAGGCAGCTCAGCGCCAAAGTCCCCAGTGGCAGCACCCAGAAAGCCCTGGCTTTACTACTTTAAGGAGAATTTAACCACTGCATCCTCACCACATGCACATCCTCACCACGCGAGGCTTGTGTTGACCCAAATGGGTGGTGAGCCAAGCCAGCGGTCATCTGTCCCCCTTGAACTTCAGCCCTTTGCCGGGAGGAGCTGGGGTTGCACCCAGCATTTCTGCCTTGCAGCAGATGCAGAGAAACACCCGCTGCCCCCGGGACATCTCACCTGCGAGGGGCCCCAGCCAGTACACCTGGACGTAGTCCCGCAGGCTGCTCCCCGTGCAGGCGAAGGTGGTGGCCACGGCCAGGGCAGGGTTGAAGAAAGCCCCTGTGGTCATCACGGCTGCATGGGGAGGAAGCAGGGCCATCATCAGCCTCAGTCATCTCCTGGGGACAGGCACCTACACCTACACCCGCAGCCTCATCCCTCAGCATCAGGGCACCCTGGTAAGTCCCACATGCATCGCCCCAGGCTTTGCAAGAAGAGCTCAGTGCAAGACCAAAGGGATGCTCGAGGACCCTGCTGCTGCTCCCCACGCAAACACCAACATTTCACCCACTGCCTAGGTGCCCTAAACTGCTGCCCTCACCCCCAAACAAACACCTCCCCAAAATAAGTAGGGAACAAGCCTTCTGCTAGTCGTCCTCTCTCAATGCAAGCCCTAGAGGAGGGATAAGGGATTGTTCTTCCCTCTCAAAGAGTGTTGTAGAGAAACCAGGGGCGCTGCTCACCTGCATAGGTCAGGAAGGTGACAGTGGCTGCCAGGGCAGGTGCCCGGTACACGGTGCGGCTCCGCCGCAACCTGAGAAGCACAAGGTGGAAGAAGAAAGAGCAGGCACCCTCCACGAAGGCCCCGTAGTAGAGCGAGGTGCGGATGGAGGAGCTGCACTCGGAGGCGATCAGGTTCTGGATGAGGTGGAACTGGGTCAGCTCCCAGGACCAGTAGAGCTTGGTGATGGCCCAGCCTGTCCCCACGCCCACGGCCTGGGCCAGCAGCTTGGCAGCAGTGGCTGCGGGGCCGGATTCGAGGAGCAGGAACTCCTGGAGAGAGACGGTGGGGTTGGCAGATGCTCCATCCAAGGAGGCGGCGTGAACCGTGAAGAGGAGGAAGAGCAGTGTGAAGACCACATCGGGGCCAAAGCCGCCACCCCACGGGCCAATCTCTAGCAGCATCCTCAGCTCCAGGCAGCTCGAGCAGAGCTGCAGCGACCCAGTCAGCTCCCCAGCAAGGCAGCAGTACGCCCCAGGAGACAGCAGCCTCTTGGAAAGCCGCCGGAGCATCTCGCATGTGCTGACAACCAGGAGAAAAAAGGCAATGGAGACGTTCAGGCCTGACATCGTGACAGTCCCCCAAGGGAGAGACCGAGCCACGCGGCTTTTGGCCTCCAGGATGGAGCAGGGAAAGCTTCCGCACCTCCGTTTTATAGCGCCGTGCAAAAGCAAACGTGGCACAGCCCAACTGGCACCTGCCTGGTGGCCAGGGAGTCCTTGGGAAACACTGCACGTGCTGCCCCTGGGAGCCGCAGGAAGCATGGGAACAAGCTCTTCCAAGAGGAAGAAAAAGCCCTCGTTGCTTTCCTACCTTGAGACCTGCACACACGATTTGCCCTCCTCACATTTTGCCCACCTCCCTGCGCGGGGATCATTTCAAAGCCCTGCCTCGCACCCCGGCACCCGGCTCTGCCACGCGTTCACCCAGCGCCTGGGACATGGCCCCGCACCGTGACCAAGGACTACAGGGCTCTGAGGGCAGTTTGGGGGTGCTGTACACCCCCTGCTCCTACCCCAGTCCTTCTTCCGGGTTATTTGTTAGGGTTGCTTCTGAAAATGAGAAAACAATAAAACCTTATTTATTCCCCGACTCCCTACTTTTAACTGAGAATGGGAGCGAAGCTGACTCCATCGTTTCCCTGCCCCTCTTTTTAAGGGAGGCTTTACCCTTTCCCAGCACCCTGCCCATGCTCAGAAATAACCCAGAGGCACACCAAAGTCATTCTTTAGCCGGCACAAAAGCCTGGCTTGCACACGCTTCCCCGTCCTTGTCCCCAGGAACACCTCTCCTCGCTCGCTGCCGGCGCTAGCTGCATGCTTGCCTGCAGGTGGCATTTCAGTGACGGTGACATTTCATCCCCTTCTGCTGGTAACGCACAGGGGAGGGACAGAATCTCTCCCAGCTCCACCGGCAGTGACAGAATTGCTGTCACCCTACAGAGGGAACAGCCTGATTTGGCTAAGCCTGCCTCAAAACGCATCGCCATTTTACATTTTTTTAACCCCTTTCAGAAGACAGGAGACGTGTGCACCTTTATCCTCAAATGAGCAAACAGCCTTGCCCAAATACAGGAAGATGAAGCATGCTTTAAGACTCAAACTTCCCAATTTTGGCTCAGTGAAAAGTCAGCACAGACAGCGGCAGAGAACTCGCCCAGATCAACAAAAATCCCTCTCATACCAAAACGTTTCTAGCTGCTGTTACAAGAGAGATCTGCCACGCATTGAGGCCTGAAAAGCAAGCACATTCTTGTCCCCTTCCTCCAGAAAGCTCTGGCATGGAAAACATCACAACAGCCGTGGTAAAACTGGAAAATATCCAAACATCTCTTCCTTCCTTCCTGAAGGAAGGATTTTCCCCTTCTCCTTTTCAAGCGTTTAAAGAGTTGTGCTTAGAGGCAGCAGCTCAGAGGTCTTCTAAACCTATTTCCCATCCGCTGCCTGCAATTACGGCCACGGCACATCCTGCAATTGTGTGACACACAACCCAGGCTTGAGCAAGGGGCAGGAGGCAGCTGCCTATGAATCGGATTAGCGGGGTAAGTGGTGACAATGACAGAGACGCAAGCAGCTGGCTTCCCACCTCGTGTTGGTGCTGACAGCAGAACGGGGCGTGCTGCAAGCACTGGAGGGCGTCCAGTTCACCGCGAAGGAATAAAAGCCCCTTCAAGAGTTCATTTGTCTTGCACAGCTTATTTTCCAGAAATGCTACAAAAAGTCAGCTACTGCTACTCAGATTTCTGCTGGCTCTGCTAGGGGGTTGAACGAGAGGAGCACATCAGAGGGTTCAATACTGCAAGAGCCCACGGCCCGGGGAAAGCCCGTTAGCCTCCATCTTCATTTCCCCAGGATGTTCCGCCCCAAAAAAGCAGCCCATGAGATGAGCAGAAGCTGTTTTCTTCCAAGCCTTATCCAAATACATTTTCATCCACGTTCCCTTTTTCTCCCCACTTTACAAAAGCCACATTTCCATGGCTGTGACATCAGACATCAGCTTCTTTTCTAAACCAGGTTTGTTGTCAGGGCAGTCAAGACCTACACCACCTCAAACACAGGTATTTTAAATCCTTATTTTAACCACACAATCAGAAGCAGTCAGGATTTCCACGGTGAAGTAAAACAAACTCTCCTAAAACGCTGAAGAGTGACAAAAAAGCAAAGAGAATGAGGCTGCTCCCCCCACCACCCCCAAATAGGTAGCAGCTACAGCTGCATGCAGCTTCCTTAGGGTTATTTAAGGCGAGTTCACTGGGCAGGAAAGCCATTACCCAAACCCCATGAGCAGCCACCCCGTAGCAGCTGGGGCCAGGCAGCACAAACCCACCGCTGGGCTCCCCGTTCCTGCGGGCAGCCAGCCAAACGGGCTCAAGGAGAGCCACGAGGAATTTCACAAGAGCCAAATCCATGCAACACCCACTGGGAGGGAAAAAATAAATAAATAACAAGATGGATCACCCTCAGCTGTAGGAATCCCGACTTCAATGGAGAACTCAGTCCCTATAAGGCCCGTGCCCAGCACAGAGCACCTGGAAAAGGACCTCCAGGACGTGCCCTGCCACATCAGCACCCGCTCCTCTGATCCAGTTACACCAAGCCCGGGCCGTTACTCAGAAGCCATTCAGAAAGCACCAGAAACTTGAGGCTGCACAGAGACCTACCGTCTGTCTGTTCTTCCAGTCCCCTCTTCCTTTCTACTGACTCATCTCCAAGTCGTTTGGTAGCGCCAGAGGAATTTTTGAGGAAGCAGAAGCCTGGTGGCTTTTCAGCATCAAGCAATTTACCTTCCTAGTGGGCAAATCCCATTTATTTATATCGATCACCCGTCCCTACAGGCTGGTTCAAGGATCAGGTCGATAGGTAAATGGGTTTTGAAATGACATTATGATGTGCTGGAAGACAGCCTCCCTGCAAGACGCTGGCTGGTGGGCAGGGGAGGGGAAAAGTAATGCCACCACTGCGGAAAGGGAAAGCTGCATCACCACTGCTCTCCCCCCTCACAACACACTGCAGACAGAAAAATTACAGTCAGAAATTCACTGCTCTCACTTGTTTGCATTTTCCTTCAAAAAAGTTTCCATTAGTCTGGACTTCAAAGCAAAGGAAAAGATCTTAGAAAAACCTGCTTCCTCTGCACATCTGAGAGCAACGTCAAGAATTTAGCTGAGCTTAACAGTCTCACGTACCTCTCCCCTACACGAGAGAGGAACGTAAGATCCTCTCAGGGCTGACCAATACAGCTGTTTTTACTAAAAACAATCTTCTCAGCAAAACACAAGCTTAAAAGAAAGCAAAAAATGCAACTGTCCAAGTCACTGGGAGCAGGCATCTGCAGACAACTGCTGTGCTTGTACACGAGCCACAAGAATCGCGCTGAAACCTTTTCTTCACGTACTACAGCAAAAACTAATTCGAAGTGACACTTCTCAGCCACTCTTCATTTAAGCAACATGTTGCTGGCACAGTCCAAATAATCATGCTCAGCTCTGCAATTTAATTCACCGCAACCAACCTGCAGCCCTGGAAGTGAGAAGTCATTTCCCCCAACTTCACAGCAATACTGTGTGGCTTTAACTTGGTGCAGAATATTTAAAGTACCTGATCTTTAGCGAACTGATCAAAAAAAGATGGGGGTGTTTTGTTTGTTTGTTTGTTTGTTTGTTTTGGCGTAGGCCACCTATAAGCAAGTGCACAGCAAGTTCACACAAGACCTACTTGTGTTTATCAAGCAAGGACAAGCAACTCCCAACTAATACAAACCATAACTAAGCCAAAATCCTGCTCACCTTAAAGCAAGACAAGTACCAATATCCAGGTTCCACTACACACCTTTTCCCTCCTCTTGACAGCTTTTTCCCCCATAAATTAAATGCAAGCATCACTTAAAAGCGGTGCTAGAGAACATCAGTTTAAATGCATAAAGGGTCAGTTATATAGAAGACAAAGATGCTTCAATGAGTTAATTAACCTGGAGAGAGAGGGCTTCGTGCAAAACGACATTCTTACATCTGGTTGAAAAGGCTTTTGAAGAGTGGTTTCTTCATTTCTTTTTGCCAGCAGCATGAGCAAGGCTTTTACAACACGCAAAAAAGTGGAAGAGATGATTTTCCAGTAACACATGACAAAAGGCACAACCTGAGTCCTCGACATTCACAACCAAGCCAGAAACTTCATCTGGATTTCACCTGAACCACCCTTAGCCCCAAGGTGAATTAATTTTGGCATCCTTTCCTTTAACCGGACTGCAATGCCAACACATTGTGGCATTTTTGTAGTTCCAATGAAAAGCATGAGCAGGTCTCCACAGCCTGCCAACAGCCACCACCCATCTCACCCCAAATCCAAGGTGAGCTGCTGACAGCCAGCTCCTGCGCTTGGCTTGGTCAGTCAAACGCTGATCAGCGGGGACGGTGCTGAAGCTGGAGTCACCTCTTCCCAACAGGCAGGCCAGCTCGCTCCCCACACCGCCAGGTTTATCCACGCAGGATTCTGGATGATATTCAAAGTCAAACAGTCCTGTTTGGAAAGGTCACTGCACCACCACACTGCCACGAGCACAGCTTACTGGTCCACCAGTCCCTCCCTCCCTACCAAAATGCTACCTTAAGGCGAGTGGGGGGTGAAAGACAACTGAGATGAACGAGGCCGGTCTTTGAGAGGCTGCTGCTTTGCTCCCTTCACAAAATAGCACAGGATCTCTCTGTGATGATGGGTAAAAAGAGGGTGCTGCAGACGTGCTCTCCCCCATCGGTGCTCTGGAGGAGTAACTGCCTGCCAGCAGCGTGCGGTGGCAAGGAAAGCTCGTGGTTATCACATGAGGGCGGTACACAGACTGATGAGTAATCAAACTCGAAAAGAAACGGGATGGGCTAGTGCAGCATAAAATGATATCCATTGTAAAGCAGTCATAAGAAGCTTAATGACAAGAATACATTTTGCTAATCTCATTAAGACATCTAAACATTTACTCTTTTCATTTACTCTTGTCTCAGAAGGCATAAACTCATGACGGGGAAGGGGATGAAAAAAATGTTTTTTAGAAGTTTATTTCTAGCCCTGAAAGAACAGTTATTAAACAAAGTCAACAAATACAGTAGTTAATATTGCAGTAACAATTAAATAACATAATGGGATTAAATTACACAAAAGGCAACATTAAAATCTGAAGACAGTTAAAAAAAAATAAAAAGAAAGCTTGCACCCACTTCCATTTCCACCGACAGTGTGAGGGACAGAGGGAAAACAGACCAGAGACACTTATTCAACGCCAGCTGAAAAGACCTTTAACAGTTTTTGTTATTTTTTTACTGCCCCCAGCCACCCCCACCCCCTCTGACAAGGGAGCCCAGCATCTTGCAACTGCTCTGCCCGCACCTCCTGGGCCCCCCCTGCACCAGAGAGCAGGGGAAGCCCCCAGCACACCTTGCTACCACCCAGGCAGGTCAAAGTGCACATTCCCAGTGCCACGGTTGCTTTCAATGAGGAATCCAATTTATTCCATGGTAACAAAAATCCCAGGAGTCAAACATTCCCTGCACACACGCATGCCAACCACGAGCTACCCAGCCCCGTACACCCAACCAGTCACACCACAGGACGTTACGCTCCCTACGTATTGCCTGCAGGCTGGATTAAAATCCAATTCAGGATCTTCTGCTGGCACCTAGGCGAGCGAGACGTATGGGAATCTCAGCACTTACAGAAGCAATCCCTTCCTTTTCAGCATCTGCTCAAACTCCAGCTATTTGCTATTTGTCTACCCTAGACAAGTCGAGCAGCAGCAAGTCTTAAAAATGCTCGTCTGCTCCCTCCAGGGAAAAAAATGTGGCTTGCTTTTTTTTTTTTTAATTTGCAGACACACACAGCTGACATCATTAGAGAAGCATTGCCCAGCCCACTAAGACACAAAAGTACGGCACAGCAACCTTCTTGAAGCTTTCCTTCCCTGCCAGCTCAGTCACTATCCAGCTCATCTCTGACTCCAGCTGCTGGCAGCAGGTGGCAAGAAACATCACCCTTTAACAACACCACTGCTGCGTGGGGCTGGGGAGATGCACACTTCGCAGCTGCAGGGCTAAACACCGTGCTGGGTCACACAGCAAGCACCGAGATATGTGTTGTAAAACTCCTGGATCGGGCTAAGTCCTGTTTGCTAGGATGACTGTAAGCTTGGAAACCGTCTCCTAAGTACGCTAAATGGGACAAATTTCATAATATAAGTTTAAAACCATTCTCATTCATCAATAAAAGTGAACTAATAAGTTAAAATTACTTATGATTTCATGTTCCTCTATTTAAAAAAAAATTCTAAATTTCTCACAAGTTATACTTATCTTACTGCCTAGTCTGTGCCATCAAAAAAAAAAAAAAAAGAAAGAAAAAGAAAAAAAAAAGAAAAGCCCCCACCTTAACTCTAGCACAAGGAGTTTCACAAAGTCCATTGCCAGCAATGGACCGAGGGAATCATCAGTAAGACAGTTTTCTTTTCCTCAGCCAAGCCTCCTTGCTACTTCATTTGATCAGGAAGCCAGACATGTTCAAACCAGGGGCACTACCATTACAGTGTTACAGGGTCTGGGGCTTGCAGGACCTTTTGCCTGGGAAGAAGATTTATTTATTTGCCTGAAACACGACACTATCTTGAATTTTAAACTGTAGCTATTCTCACACTTACAGCTAGAGGGATTTTGTCCTCTGATGTCGTAGCTAGCGTCATTTACTTGGGTGCCTACCACACAAGAGCAGAACACAAACTGAACCGTGCGTGGCACTGCAGTTCCCTGCACAGTAAGGCATCTTGTTGGTACAAAGCCACCTCCTAGAAGCTGATGAGTTACACCAGGCATTTTGGGACCCTAGCCCTGCTTCCCCTCTCCCCTCAAAAGCACAAACAGGCTCAGCAGTTCTGGCTGGCTGCTCTCAGCTGGAAGTTAGTTTTGTCATACCTTGGCTACCAGTCCCCATGCAGTTATTTCTATCATTACACGAACACTGACATTATCTGAAAATGATTTCTATCTTTTGCCAGCAACGTTTGTAAAAGTGTGCGTAAATTTTATTTGGGGTCCTCTGTCAATACCCAGCAAGTCTGTCCATCCCAGGTCCTGCCCACTGGGAAAGAGATAAAATCCCGGTAAAGTAATGGGTTATTCTTTCACAGAATCATTTGGCACATTGTAACTACAGTTAGTTCTTCATTAAACTGTTTGGGAAGTTGAAATGCATAGACTGCAGCGCTGAAAGTAGCCAGGGGGCACAGACTCTTTTACACGTGCCCCATTAACACTCCAAGAAATCAACCACTGAAGTCACTCACTGTCCCTCAGAAGGAGGCACTTTTTCTTGCATTGGATGTTCGACTTCAGCCACTCTGGCTGGCATGTTTTCAGTGAGGAAGGATCAGCGTGACACATCAAGTCTCTTCAGCCTCCAACTAGCCAGCCAAACGAGCCCCATCGATGTCTGAAGGCACTGTTCTCCCTCCTCAGCCTCCGTCTTCTCAGAACAGTGCTTTGGCATTTCCAAGTGTTCATACTCTTCTGTTCGAACTATATTAAAAAAAACATCCTGCGTCTTCAGTGTCCTCATATCTGATTACTTGTTTTGATTTCATTAATACAAATAGAGCACATACAAAATTGGAAAAAATAGCTCTAATACTTAAATTCTGACAACACCATAGGTTGATGCATTATTTGCTTGGGGAAAAAATTACAACATATACAAAAATGTATTTGATACAAAGAAGGGAAATGTAAAATAAAAAAGTCAAAGGCACCAGCATAACTTCCAAAGCCAAAGTCAGAGAACAGATACAATACGTGTGTTTGAACCACCCACCACACCAAGCAAAATATCCCTTAAGCGTCTGGCCAGCAAGTCTAATGGGAAAAAAGAGCACACAGGAAGACAGCTGGAACTGTTTTCTTGCCCTGACTATAGTTGATCATTTGATCATAAATAAAGTATCTGACCCTTACCTACATATCCAAAAACTGACATCCAAAGACTTGACCAATCGTGAGGTTTCTACAAAGAGGCCACATCTTTGATTAAAAGTCCACAGAGCACAGGCATACGAAAAACAGTTGAATACTTCTCTTCCCCCTCTCTCCATACTCGTCTTAAAAAGCAAAATACATCTCAACATATTATGATTTCTTAAGTAGACAAGTTGTTAATTCTACAGTACAGTGACAGCTAGTCTGTAAAGGGAAGGAGGGGCAAGATGTACCTTCACATTTGTCACATTTGCCATGAATCTAGTTATATGGGAGCTTACTAGAGAGATTTAAAAGTAAACAGGTAGAGGGGAGGAAGAGGAGAATGCAAGAGATCAGCAGGTAAAATTAGCGCTGCTCTCTGAAAGCTTGAATCGGTCATTCAAGTATTGAAAGTACCCAGAAGGGTACAATGAACGGGAGCTGTTACAGCAAAGTCATTAAAACCCTTAAAACCCTGGGCACAGTAAGTGGCATTTCTGGGCTGTCTGGAGAAGAAGAAAAAAAAGAAAAAACAGAAGGGCCAGTAATTCAGTCCTCAATTCCTTCTGGACCCCAGAAAGGGATCACTAGAGTCACCACAATTTATTTTGGGCGTCTTCTGGATGAGAGTTTCTTCCCTTTTGCAGATGTTTCCCACCCCCCCAGCAAATCTCCTCCCTCCCCCCAGAAGTGTAACAATTTCATATATTATAAAGATTTGTAAAAAACAAACAAACAAAAAGATGGAGGCCGTGGCAATAATGTTAGCGGTTACTCTTCATTGCTTCTTTGGCTGCCAGGATCAGTGGCGTCAAGCTAGACAGAGGTTTGGCCAGTTTCAAAAAGGGATGCTGCCAGGAAGAGAGAAACACAGTAAATTAGTAAAAGACCATTTAAAAAGCCACACACTGTTCCATAAAAATAAAGCAGCATAAACACTACCAATGCACAGTTCCTGAAGGGACAGATCCAAAGAATGCAACAGCTCATAGCACCCTTAGCCTGCTAATCATTCCTTCTCTTCCCAAAAGAGCCTCAGCCTTTCTTTTCCAGTAATGCACCACAAAGAGGTTCCTTGGTCAAATGCCTTCCCTCAGTCCTATTGTGCTCACTTCAATGGCTCTCTTACAGTAAATTCAAAAATTACTGGATAATTTAGCAGTGGCAGAACAATGGCACAGACTACTGTCAGAAAGACTAAGTACGATCTTTGATGACTGTGGTTCCTCCCAAATTACTCTCCCCTGGAGTCCTCAGGGGAAAACACAAAACGGAAAAGGGTGTCAAGTCTACCTTGCCATTTATCAGAGGCATACCTTACAAGTGGCCTCCATATCTCAGGCTGTGATAGAAGCTGACTCTTACCTGTAACAATTCTTTGGCTGATCCTCTTTTCTCAACATCCATCTCCAAACATCGGTTTAAGAAATCCCGGAATATTGGGGATAGTTTCTCGGGGTTCTGCAGCTCTGGTGTGCCATTAGTTGCTATCAAATACAAAGCCTGCAAAATGAGAAATATCATATAATCAAGCCAAGTCTTTAAAAGATGTCATACTGATTTGCCTAGAGGCAATTCCTTAGTCTAGACGAGAAAGGGTTCTGCAGTCTACTTTGCCTCCCCCTGATGAAATGAAGAATTTTAAGAATGCCAGTTATAGGTAGCTGTGACCTATTCTTGCTAGTAGCAAAATAACATTCAAAATCTTTTGGCAACAGATACTTAAGAGATACATCTACATACCTTGGCAAAGAAAATATTAGACTGACACAAACAGCATTTTTCAGAACCTAATGGATTTACCTTCCCTAAACTAGCACAGGAGACTGAACACAAAGTCTACTTGTTTAGTTTACAAGCTGGTACAATTGCTGTGCTTCACTTGTCTTCTGAACAGAAGAACTGCTGAGTACACATTTAAGACAGTTGTCATTCTTTTGGGAGGAATTTTCTTGCTCCACTGAAGCTCGTCATTTTTTGGGGTTGATTTCTTTTTAACGTAAATGCTATCAAGAATCACACTGAGTCCATTAAAATATTCACGTGGTAAACACCCACAAATAATTCTAGCCACGTCTGGACTTCTTACCCTCAGGGGGTTTTCATTGAGGTACGGGGGTTCTCCTTCTACCATCTCAATAGCCATGATGCCCAGAGACCAGATATCCACTTTAGGGCCGTAGGCTTTCCGTGTGACCACTTCAGGAGCCATCCAGTAAGGAGTTCCAACCATAGTGCTGCGCTTGCTCTGCTCTGGGGTTATCTGAGCACAGAAACCAAAGTCGGCTGTAGGATAACAGAATTTAAAAAGAAGTTAAATCAGTGCATCCCGTGTAAGCGGACTTCCTAGAAGACTTCTCTATTACTACACATATATTATACTCCTCCACATTTGAGGGGCTTGGGAGGGAGAGGGGACTTTTCTTTCTTCCCCACCACATTCTCCATATTACGAACTTGAGTGTGCAAAACGGGTATAAAACCTTAAGGTGTTTAAGCAGGGCAGACTTTTGTTGAATGAAGGTAAAGCTTTTTGTCCACTGGAGTAGGGACATAAGTATTATCCTGCAGAAGAATGGTATTTTGCCCAGTCCTTCCTTCAATATTCCTAGACTGGTAGCAGCCAAAACAAGAAATCAAGCAGAACACCAAGGGCAACTCTTCTGTGCACAGCAAATATGTTATACAGCCTGAATGAAGTAACATGAATCTACAAACCATAGCTTCTGCCCTGCTAAACAGATTTTAATTCTGCAGCTACTGAGTTCAGCATTTCACAGCAATTTGGCCATCAAATACAGGTACTACAGCTGACAGAGACATAGAAACAAGGCTACCCCACTCAGCGGAAGGAACCTAGACAAACAAACCTTTCCACAAGGTAACTACTGAAGAGAACAACCACACTCAAGAAAACAAGAAAAGTCACCTATTCCTATAGCCTTCAGGTGCAGCAGCAATGCATGTTCCATCATGTTACTTTATCCAGCTGCAGCACTCCCACTTCCCAGGCATGTAAAGCATCAATAAGAACACAGTTAAGGCAGGAACCAGATTTTACCTTATTATTGACACTAAGTTTGAGAGAGAGAGAGAGAAAGAGAGATAATTTTAAATTTTGAATCAATTTTGAAAGTGTTATGCCAAGCAGTACCGACAAAAGAGCCACAGTTCTGGAAATGCTAAGTTGTACCAAGAGGACAGTGTAACACAGAACTACCCCCGCCCCAACTGTTAAAACGCTGCCTGAAGAAAAAAAAAAAAAAAAAGCAAACCTACAGAAGCTGCAAAGTTTCTTGCCAGCATTTCTTCCAGTCAGGCCTTTCAGGAGGTGTCATACCCAACTCAAAGCACAGCCTATGTCAACAAACACACCAGAGAAGCAGCAGCTGTGTCTATCTCCTGACCTACCAACAGGGCCTTCAGCACCATCCCACCACGAAAGAAAACACAGGCAAGATGTAGATCCCAGTTTAGCCAGTAGTATAGGTAGGGAACTAGTGGTGAGGGCAGCTTTACAGCCATCCTCTTTCTGGGAAGGACGCATGTGTTACAGCCTCTACTAGGTGCTGTCTCCTTCTAGGAGACATTACCACATCATCTATCTAAATTCTAGACAGCCCTAGAAAGTGCTCAGGTAACAGGCAGGTTGGCCACTCTTCCTGCTCCTGTTGCCAGAAGCCAGAAAAAAAAAAAAGAGCTTGAAGAAAGAGCAACTTCTACCATCCACCTAACCAACTCGTAGAAGCTCTATAACCACACAGACAAAGGGCTATTCTCAACACAAAACAATTACAATACCTCCCCTTCACATAGCACATTTTATGGCTAACTCCTCTTTTTGCCTGTCTCTCCCTCCTTGTCTTCCCCCACTCTCCTGCTGGGGCCAGTGCATCTTTACACAGGCTGCTACCCTGTCCATTCACAATGCTCTTCTTTGCATTGACAGCTCTTTGATTTTTGAGCCTTCCTCAGCTAACTGCCACACCCTCTATTTTAACTATTCACTTATCAGCATCTGAACCCATTCAACTTGTGCATAAACACATAACACCTTTAAAACAAACAAACTCCTACACAAGCGAGCAGCACATCCAACAGTGCATCCATCGATACTGCTCAGCTAGCCAGGTTGCTCATAAACTTTCCTCAAACTCCTTCTCATAACTGACATGAGACTGTAAACCACCTGAGTAAGGAATACTGCTGGGATGCATTTTCATGACATTTCAAACTCCTAACCAACTGTAAAAACACCATGCCTTAACTCTTTGGTCATTTGATGCTTTGTACATTCCCATATACCAGAAAGTCAGGTAATGCCCCTCTCTCTCAACGATCCTGAGCACTACTTTACATGCTTTCAATATATTTCTATTGCCACACATGTTTACACACACCAGAAACTGACTTACTGTACACAAGTTCATGCATGCATGACAGTTACCTGAAAAGCAAGTAGTTTCTTTTGTCATTTCATGATTTTATTAATGAAAGTGTATTACACTTTCAGTCCCAGAAAAGGAGACCCAGGACAGGCGCAGCGTAAGACTAAACTGCAATATAAATGGTTAATAATATACAGTTTTCTCATTAGTGACCTTCTAATGAAAAGGGCAAAACATGAAAGGCAAGTCATGGCAATCTGAAAAGATGAGCAAAGCAACTGCAGTTAGCTGCAGCTCTTCTCTTGCAATCATTTGCATCTTTGCTTCACTGCGTTGCCAGTTACTTCATATTTACCAATATTTATGTGGCAACAAGCTTGCTTCAACATCCTTCCGGAGTAACACTCTCAGCCCTAGTCTGAGGGCCCTCGGAGTTTCAATGTTGCCTACCTGGGAGTTACACACTTTATAACATGGAATAAATTTCTGTTACTCGTATCCAATAAAAATGCACCTCAATTTCTCTGTCAGCTCTCCTCCTACTGATGTACACTCTCTTAAGCAAAGTTTACTGGGAAAAGGAAAACAGAACACAAACAAGTTTCTGGTACTCACTTAGTTTAACTGATCCATCCATTCCTAGCAGCACGTTGTCACTCTTAATGTCTCTGTGGATGACCTGGTTGGCATGTAAGAACTCAAGTGCTTGCAAGCACTGGATGAGGGAACAAAAAAAAATAAATCAGCATACAGAAGAACAATTTCTCTATGTGAATATAAATTCAAAAGCAATGCTTAACCCTCAGACAGCGTTGAGGACAAAAATGTAACAGGTGTTATTTAGAATAACCAGCAGAGGAAGCTCTTGTGCTAAAAAAAAAATACCCTCCAGATCTCATGAGGTCAAAGATGATTTAATCTGAGAAATTCTCTGCTGTCTTAACAAACCCAGAAATTCTTCTCCTTGTTACCCAGCCATCATCCAAGATGTTCCCAAAAAATCACAGATGTTAATTTTGGTACAAGCCATTTTAACAAGTTCATGCTACAGGAACTGTAAGGGACTAAACGAGAGCCTTTTAGCCTGAAGTTTCATCAACAAGAATGCTTCACTCTCAACCTGCAAGCAACCTTTACCGCAGCAAAGGCTGTACAACATCTTCATTATGAACATCACTAGTATTGGTTTTGCTTGTTTCTAGATTAAAATCTTTCTGCCTAAAATCACAATGAAATTTAATTTTGCTATCTGAGAATAAAAGGCAAAAATACATATAAGATATTCTCTTTTAATATAAGCAGAACATCTACCATTTGCAACTTGGCACGGGTGTGATCCCCAGCAAGTGTTTTGTGCCTTCGTTTGCTTTAGTAAAGTAGTACGGATTTGCAGAATGAAGGGTATGTAACATTCTGGGCAGCAGTGTTCCCATGAAATACAGTAGCTCAAGATTAGACTTTTTTCCTCAGAAAAAGTAACTATTGTTACCGTACATAGTTACTTTCATTTCTCTGCTTCCAGCTCTGGTTTCTCAGGAAATCATTACCTGTCCGTACATGTTAATGTACAAGTTTGCTTTCCATCCCCTCCCTTTGGGTGAATCATCAAAAGCAGATGTCATGCCAATGTAGCCAAATGAGCTTTTAAATGTCTATGCTTCTCCTGCACAGCAGATAATACAATTACTTTCCCCTCTGCCGTAATAAATCAAGCCTGAGCTGGATGCTGACACACTGACTCAGGTCAGAATTAGCTGATGACTTGTGACATCAGCTATTTTTAACTCTGATACCATACTGAAATCTTAAAATTACTCCAGCTATAATTTTCTGGAGAATTATTTTCATGAGAAATCCATAAAGAAAGTTTAACCATTGCAGAGCTACAGATTTCACTTACTATGAAAATAGCTACTAAAACAAGACAGGGACAGTCTGCATCAAGTTCATCTTTATGTGCTCCATCATTTAATATTCTCAAACATCCAGCTCAAAATTGGTATCATTCTGTGTTGTAAACACAATTTTCCGAGTTAGACTCATTTTGCTATTTTCTGTGCATATTTCTAATTTAAATATTGATTCCTGCTCTCAGTATCGTGCATTCTTCCTAACTGAACACAACTGTTGCAATTAGTCTTAATGTATATGCACCATAAAACCTCAGTGAACAGAATGCACCTTCATTCCTCTACTCATCAAATACAATTCTTACCTCTCTGCAAACAGCAGCAATCTGTGCTTCATCCATGCATGTTTCTGTGACCACATCTGTTAGCGAGCCTCCAGCTAGATACTCCATCACCACAAACAGTTCGTCTCCTACAAGGTAACTACAAACGAAAAATGAAAAGCACGCCTGTTTGCCATCACGAGAGATCAAGGAGTGAAAAATGACTGATAAGAACACTGTGACTTCTGGTCAAGGAAATGATTTGCAAGGACTTCAAGGCAAACGTAAAGAAAGTTGATTTCTGGTAAGTAACTTGAAATGTCAATGCTGACAACAAAACCCCGCTGCTTCTTACTACCTCACTGGGCAGGATAACATAGAATCATTTAGGTTGGAGAAGACCTTTATGATCATCAGGTCCAACATCCCACATCTCATGCAGAACACAGTATCTTCCAGCTGTACTCCTGTCCACCACTGATCCACAACTACATGCAACATTGCATTCATGACAGAAGGCTTGTTACGGAATCATTAGACCATTTCCCCATAAAAGATTACTTTGGGAAAAAAAAAAAGTCACTCTAAATACAGTCATTTGTTTTTAAGACTCTGAGATACAGAAAGGTTGAGTCTATAACCAGAATATCATGTTAAAACCTCTGAACCCCCCCCCCCCAAGAACAAAGGAATCTGCCAGCTGTCTTCATTTACCTGTCCAGGAAGTTGACTATGTTGGGGTTCTTTAGCTCCTTCATTACCAAGATCTCATTAATAATCAACTCCTTCTTGGGCTGTTTCTGCAGGTTTATCTGTTTGATAGCAACCTGACGAGGACAAAATGAAACAGCCATCACTCAAACCTGAGTATCAAAATCTTGCAATCATTCTAAATACAATAAAAGCATAGGAGAGGTGAGAGATTCTATAACAGAATTAGGGAGTTTGGAACAGCTGGCAGGCTGTTTATTTATGAGGGTACAACTCTCTCTTATAGCCAACACCATACTCCAGCAGCTGAAAAGATCCACAAATTTAGCAAACAAAACTTTCAGGAGATAAAAAGATAGTTGCCCAAATTTTTATCAACAGGCCTAAAGCAGAACAGATTCTCATAGCAACTAAGAGTTTCCTTCCAATGCAAGGAAAGCAATTTGTTTTTCCATCTTCTTCTGACTAGATTAGTGTTTGGGCATGAAAATGCTGGGAGGCAGAAGGAGCTGCAAAAAACAGCGTGAACAGAAAAGACTGAAAGAACACTTCTACAGAATAAGCACTGAAAATGCAGCAAACTATCAAACAATGAAGTGGGAACATTTGAATCTACAGCAAAATAAGGAGTAAATTGTTATCACGGTACAAGCAACAGAATTAGCCAAAGTTTGAGAGACAACTCGGGAACAGAGAACTGAAATGATCTGCCAGCAAGATATAAAAAGGCACTGTGGTAGTCAAGGTTGGTAAAGAAACATCAATTGCCTGTAGTGACCGTCATAGGGAAAATGTTGTGAGACATAATGCTCTTGGGGAAAAGAAAGACCGGAAAACTCTCCCAAAGCAATTAAGACAAAAAACTATCCCAGAGGGAGAAGGAAAGATAAAGAACCATCTTGTCCAAGAAATAATTTAACTAGGGTATGTGTTCCAGACTCTAAAATAAAGAAGAATTGTCCCAAGTCTGTTCAGTTAGCTGTAACACTTTAAGGATGCAGTTTGAAGCTTTACAAGATAACTTATCCATGAGACCAAAACTGCAGTGTTAACACAAGGACTGATGCGATCTCATAGAAACAATCACTAACACACTGGCAAAGGCATCAAAAAATAAGAGAACTTGTGGCACAGAATCACAAAATAACTAAGATTGCAAGGGACCTCAGTGCAACCCCTTGCTCAAAGTAGGGCCAACTTAGAGCTGAGGGCCTTGCCCAACCAAGTTCTGAATGGAGATGTCAAGGAGCAGGGACACTCCACAACCCCTCTGGAGCCCCATCCTATGCTGGATTAAAATGACTGTGAGAAAAACAGACTTCTAATATCCAACCAGAAGGCCCCTTTCGGCATTGTGTGTTAACTCTTGTCCTGCCACATGTAGCTCCATGTTCTCTACACCTTCCCCTGCTAAGCAGCTGAAAACAGCAATGAAATCCTCCTCTGGCCTTCTTTTCTTACCAACGGACAAACCCAATTGTTCCCCAAAAGCTTCCTTCTCTTCCTTCGACAGAGAGCATCAAGGAAGCCAGACTATGCCATCAGTTTAATGCACGAAGGAATAGACCACAAGCAATCAACCATCAGACCACCTGCCTGACAAGAAGCAGAGAAGGTCTAAGAATGGAACTCAGACAAAAAATCCACTCTGCAGTGAGAGGACACGAAGCACTGCAGTGTGTAGAAGGCAAATTAAGAGAGATCGTACTGAGACAATTGAAAGGCTTATGTTTATTGTGATGCGGTATCCCACTCCAGTGCTGGTAGATGTGGTTACTGATGAAAGGGTAATTACTTATCAGTGACCTAACAAATGGCTACTTTCAGCCTTTTCAAGGAAAACTAGACAAAAACTGAATTTAAAGAGAAGCATTTAACTCCTACAATTTTAGTCCTGGGGAATCAGAGATGATCCCTGGATGACACGCACGCAGAATGTTGCTGATGTCATCATCTTTTCAAGACAGGTTTGGAAGCATCAAGTAGAAAAAACAGAGCAGAATGTGGAGAAGGCATTTTAATTAAAACAAAGGAAAATACAGGCACAAGTTATTTCCAGATAAGGTACAGATAATGTGTATCAAACACCTCTACTAAAACAGGACTACAGAAGAGGTGTTGAAAGACTAAAAATTTTATTTCTGAAAATCCAGGGACCCATTGCCCACAATACTTGAAGGATAAACTGTTTTCAAAACCCACATCTGGCACATCTCACTCCCTCTGCTTTTCACTGGAGAGAAAAAAAAACTCTATTTTTAGCTTTCCATCATCTGATTACTACAAAACAAGGCACACACTGTTACAAATGACTGTGACAAACATTCTTTTGGGAGGTAACAGCAGAGATTGGAGCCACAGAAAGAAACCTAGTCAGATTATTTCAGCCACCTACAGAAGAAAATATTTATGGAAAAAGTATTTCCTTTGCAATGAGCACAGCAGTCTTACCTCCTGTCCCGTTGCCACATCAATAGCTGTGAAAACTGTACCTGAAGCCCTGTGAAGAAAAAAAAAAAAAAAAACACGTTACAGCCAGCTGAGTCTCTGTGTAAAACATGCACGTGAACAGACAAATCACAAACACAAAATTGTGTTAGCTTTCAATGTTGCAAGAACTTTATCAAAAAGTTGTTAAAAATAAGCAATATCATAGAAATGCCAGTCAGTTGAGGCAAATTAATCAGAAGTACACTTGTTTCTGAGACAAACTGCACTGAAGATGCCTAAACCCCTACAACTTGTGCTGATCCCTATGATCAGAAAAGCTGGGAAGCCCCTTCTGTAGAAGGCACTCCTTTGCACTCCTTTTCATCTTCCTCCAGGGGAAGCCCTCCCACAAACAGACATATTTGGAAAGTATAGAGTATGAGTCAGCTACATATAATCAAAGCCGGAGAAGCTAGAGTTGAATATACTTTTGGCTCAAAAGAATCCATAGGAACACTAGAGCAATAAATTAGTCAAGGCAGCATTGTTAGTTTAGCAGGCAGAAAGCCTTCCGATATAACCCCAAGCTATTCAGTAGTCATGTTACAAAACGGATGAATGCATCTTACTGGGAAAGGAGAGGACTAAATACACCCAGAGAGAAGTCACAGTGCTCTGCTTTTGCACTTAGAGACAATTTGGAAGTTCTACCACTGTAAAGCCTTCACCGTCTGCCTATTACTGCTTAATACAGCCAACGTTTCTGCTTGCTTCAGGAAGTGGTGGCTACCTGACAGAATCAGAGAGATCGCCTTTAGCACTGGCTCACCAGGAATACAAGTAGGGATGAACACTTACCCCTGCCCAATTTTTTCATATCTGGTGTACTTTTTCTTGGGATCACCTATGCTCACAATAGTGCCTAAAAAAGGAAAGAAAAAAAAAAAAAGAAAAAACAAAGAAAAACATTTTCTTATAAAATCTTAGAAGAGTCGTGGATTTTGGAAATATTCTTTGCTACTGTAGCACGGCATTGACTGTTTGTCAGCTCATGTTAAAAGATGCATAAATCCCACCGTTCCCCTTCAGTGGGAATGGCATGAGCAAGATACCTCCAAAAGTGGGTCAGCCCATGTAGTGAAGTCTGATGCATGAACTGCCAACGGTTCCTGATTCAGTTCCAGTTCCAAAAGGCCCAGTCTCAGTCATTATACTTGTTTAGAGTAAAACAAGACAGATCATGCTATTTCCCACTAGTATTTCATCTTAATGATAGTCTTCCACACAGCAAAACCCCATATGAGATTATGATGAATCTATGAGGTTAGCCTGCTCCAGAAACCAGTCAGTTCCTGACTTAAGCACAGGAACATTAATGCGGTGAAAAATTATCTCCAAGAAGATTATGGAACAAGCTACAACAGAAACTGGAATATTTTACATTATGATGGATATACTGCACATGTGGATAACATTATCACTACTGAACTTTAATCAAAAAAATAAAAGAAAAAAATAACTACAATGTTTTTTTTTTACCCTTTAGGGCTCCAAGGCATTGCTATTAGCAAAATTTCTGAATGCAGCTCCTCTCAGCTACTGTCTGACACAAAACTAAGCAAGCACAGTATTCACAAACCCTTACACAGAAATAAGGGTAAGGGCAAAAGCTTAATTCCCACTGCCCCAGCAGTTCTAAAGCATCCATTTATCTGAAAAAAAAGACACCTACGTAGTTTTTCCATGATCTCTTCATCTGACATTTTGGTCTTCTTTTTCTGCTTGTCACCTGATTTCGTCCCACTGTCGACAGAAGTGTCACCAGCTGATGCAGGGATGGGATCAATTACAGACCGTGTATAAATCTGTTGTTAAGACAGAACATTTACTCATTTAATTGAGCATTTTCTTTATGATCACTGACTTTCAGTTGCAAACGATCACCATTCTTCAAAGATCACTAAGCAACATTTTACGTAACAGCTTGCAGGCAGAAATGAGACCTGAAAAACATTACATTCCAGGAAGTCGAGATGCTGGCAACCTTACTGGCCTCTAAATGAAAGAGGCAGAGGCTTCCTGTACAGAGTGGATGCTAGCAGATTAACTTCCACAGCCAGCCTTTTTCTGGGTTTTCTATTTGCTTGTTCTTTGTAACCCACGCTAGTTAAAAGGAAGGGCCCTTTCATCTATTTATTACATTCCTGCAATTTCCAAGTCTCACAGAACAAATCACTATTTAATGGCAAGACCAACTACTCCTAAGATTTAAAGGAAAAACACTCACACTTCACCATGAAAAGACACATAAATGTCTGGGAATTTCCCAGTTGTCCCTGGTTCAGGGGAATTTTCTTGGAACTTTATTCCATTTCCTCTGGAGGAGACCTGCACCTGAAAAACTATGCAAGCTTACAGCCACGCACAGCTATCCCAGCAATACCAAACCATAGACCTGTCACACTGTATTTGTTCACGTAGCCCAAATTGGCAATTCTAAAGCTGTATGACTTGACAAACACACACAAATCGCACTTTTGTGCTCCTGGAGTGAAAATAAGTTGGCAACAGAGCAGCAGTGTGTACATCTGCCTTGGTCAAAAAATTAGATGTGCTAACCAGGATTCCTGGGACTCTGCTAGCCAGATGTGCAGTTCAGGATAATCACAATGAAACTTAAACAACTTCTTAAGCATTTTGCTTTTCACCTAATACTGATGACCTTGTGGGAGAAATAAGCATTCAAATCCTAAATTTGAATTTCTGTGGGCTTACATAGTACATTAGGTGAGGCTACCACTCTGTAATCAAATAAAAAGAATAAATGCAGTACACTCATCCTACTGTACTGTGCAAAGATACAGAAACTAGACTTTGTTTTTTAGGACTAAAAAGCCTCCTCCTTGCATCTTGGGTTGAAGGAGAAGCATAACTGACTCACTGCAACATAAGCCAACAAACTAATCAGCGTTAACTTCAAGATTTCTGATCCAAGTTGTATCTGCAAATTATGCATTTTCTTGGCAAGCACATGTGAATAAGAACCCAATTTCTCCATAAAAGCTTAAAACAGGTCACTTCACAAATAAAACACTTTGCAATAACAAAGAAGGAGAAAAAGTTCCACAATATTGTGAAATGCAAGTCTGCACTGTAAATTTTACAGCCACTCACCGATTTGGTGTGATCTGGCCGCGGAGCAATAACAGGAGGAGGTGCTTCTTCATCATCGTCATCATCATCTGCCACAGCTGTTGATGGCTCCGAACCTTTGGCATTGGTCTACATTTTTTTCAAAGTTAAAAATTATAAATACAAACAAAATCATCTCCCCCACAGTGTAAAATACTTATTTTTATTATTATTAATATTTTTATATGAAGATAAAAAAAATCTGACTGATATCAAAAGAAAAGGATAGAAAAGGTGCACTATTACATTTCATTACAAGACTCACATATTTTTAATCCAGTGAAATATGCTTTCTTGACCCCCTTTTATTGTGGATTAAGAACATAAATCTCATTTTGTTTTATATTACAAGATCAGTTATATAACAATTACAGAAATTATGACACTGTACATGCTTGAGAAGAAACAAAGAAGAGTAAACTCACTCACCGTTGGTGTTCCTGAAGGGAAACCATCTTTTTCTAAATAGCAAAAACAGAAAAAACAAAATCATTACAAAAATAATGAGGTGTACAGAGTAAAGAACATGGTCCACTTTAGAGATTTCCTCATCTCTCAGAAAGCACAATTTGATGGTTTCCCAACTTGCTCTTCACCTCACTTGAGCACCCACAAAGAGTTTTCCAAACTCAGCATCGCGCATCACTCATGTGTCCTGTCTTATTGAGATGTGAAAGCAGAATCAAATGGATATTTCTGTTCCCTTAAGCTGTATTTTGAGTGAAGGCTGAGGACACTACAAAGCCTTATTATTAAGTTATTTTCAGAATGCAAATGATTTGGAAGAGAACTAGATAAAAGGAACTGCGTGCATTTGTAGGAGTCATTCTCTCAGCCCCCCTCCATACAGCTCTTGACCTAGGAAGAACAACTTGCTCTGCATCTTTGGTGTCATTGCACAGGAGACAGAAAAATGCAAGTTCACAGACAGCAAGCATCTAAATACATGTTCCAATCTCAGACTGGAAGATCAAGATCTCTGGTACAAAACCAATTAATCACAGTTACAGAGTGCCAGCTTCATAAACACAGCCCATTAATTTGGGTTGCTGTCTTAAATATCCAGTTCCATTTCTTCCCCTCTCCACTTAAAACAGGAAATAAACTGGACAAAGCCAATTTCCAGTAAGTTTTAGATCCATCTTCAAATGTTTGTTCCTCATTGAAAAGTAGCTTGCTCTTTCAGCATTTGAATCTGATTTATTATCCCCAGAGAGGAAGATGGATCCAAACACCCAGCTCCCCCTTCAGTATGCCTTGTGCATCTCACCTGGAGCAGAAAAACTCAGATACTTCTGCTTTGCTGTGTCTTTGGAGTCGTAGAATTTCAGCACATCTAGTACTGCCTGCGGGTTTTTCTTCTGTTCTAGCTTCGTGATATTTGAGGTCTGTAGCAACCGAGCCCATTGCTCTGGCATTCCCTGAAATAATATATGATTTAAGCCTTTATCCAGCATTTTGAAGAGATTTAAAAATGAGAACAAAATTATTTCCTCCATACAATGTATAGCAGGTACAGCCTTAAACACACCAACAGGTAGGATGGGGTTAATGGGAACATAGATGGGTAATAAAATATAAATTGAGCTACAGCTGAAATACCTCCTGATTGCTCAGTGTCTCAAATGTTCAGGGGCTCCAGCCCGCTGTCTCATCATGACAGAACACCTTTCAGGTGTAATCAGTCAGTCATGAGGAACAGGACTACAAAAGCACTCAGTAGAACCGGTGTTAAAAAATACTGAAAGTGAACTCATGAGGGTACTTCTCTTCCCCACGGTGTTTCTCAAAGGCTGCCCCACACGACACAAAGCTTTAGATGGTACACACACACGGCTCAAGCGCTAACAGGTCAGTCTTGTTACTCCACAGGCCATACAAATACACAGTAAAATTATTTGTTTGATAAGAGACTAACTGACACTTCATTCTGAAATCCCACAATGGCTTCACTACAGCGCTGTCCCACAGCTGTTTGCTCAGCACCTCCACGCCAGGTGTACTTACAGTGAACTCGCCCGTAACAGCATCAAAGCCGACATGGATCGTATGCTCAAAATCTGACGGTGGGGAGATTTCTGGACGTTCCTTTTCCTTTTTCTTGCTTCCTGTAAAGTGATTAGAAGATCACTTGAGCATAGACTTAAAGTCCTATTGTCTCAATAGAGCATAACAAATCCAAACGTAACAGCTGGGACGAATGTAATCTTTATTCTTTTTAAAGGCTGGAGGTTTTTAAATATACAACATGGTGACTTGATATCTTCAGGTTAGTATAGACTTCCCACAAGAATCACCAAGTTCTTTCATTCAAATCATTTATACTGTGGCAGCAATCAAATAAGAGATCAAGAGCCCCAGAGCACAAAGAGCTCTGGAACACATATGAAGTGTTTACAATTCAAAAAAGAACATTTTAATGTGTATTAAACACTGAAGACAACTTCAGTTCACCCTCAAGTTCACCCTAAAGACAGTTAAAACTCAGTTGCCTGGCTGCTTCAATTCAAGGTAATTAATGCAAATCAGGACTTCCCGCGATGAAGATAAGAGTTTGTAGCCTTAGACCAAATTATCTAATTTAAACATAGAAAAAAAAGGCAAAAAGTAAGCATAATAAGTAACAGAAGCAGGAATAGATAATGAGAAAGGCCACGTGCACGATTCAACCTAGATTCAATTAAATTTGGAAGATGTTTTATAACGTATGGCACTTGGTTTGGAGATTTATTTATTTCTAAGAAAGAATAACTGCAAATTGTCTTCCATTTCCATTTAAATCTAAATCTAACATACAGCTATACACCGTTAGGGTCTTGAAACCTTTTCTGAGGAAAGGGAACCTGTTCTCTTGTCCTTGTCCAAAAGCCCAAGCCCTGCTCGCTTCCCCTGGCAGCACAGCAGAGCGGACTGGACTCACTGCTTGCTCTCTGGGCAAAGATCCGATGCTCAAGGCTTCACCTCACTGCCCTCTGCAGAAAGGCAGAGCCCTGGCAGCACGCTGCAGAGCATGTCTTGCTTGATACCAAGAAAAGTGAGTGTTTACTCCTGGCAATGCCTGAGGGCTCGCAGAGCAGATAGCTGAATCAGCAGCATGTATTACAGCACGCATAAGGCCAGCAAGAATGCCACAGTCCTTACAGCAAGGAATGAAAGCAGTGCACTGTTTTAAGATCTACCTTGCCTACCGTTTTATGATTGCCTGGCAAAAAAAAATAATAAAAATTGATTCGCTTTTAAATACAAAAAGTCAAGATTCAGTACAGAAGAAGAGCAGGTAAAACAGCACCTCCTAGTAACTCCATGGTTAAAAGTTCTTGGGGCAAGCACACATCACGTCGCTCAGAGCCAGGGGATCTGTCTGAAATTCCCTCATGCTGGCGGGAAAGGAAGGACAGGGAACCGAGGACAATGCTTACAAATGAAAAGCCATGTGGGCTGCCTCGAGCTGAACAATGCAGTGGAAAGACGTGGCTATTATAAACAGGATATCTTTAATATGGCTGCACAAATCAGAGCCAAAAAGCAAATGGACTGTCAAATGTTCTCATTTAACATCTTTAAGGAAAGTACTGTTTCTTCCCAACCTCTTGCAGTTGTTTATGTGAAAGCAAGAAGGAAAAAAAAATAAGAAATTTGTATTCCTCAGGAAGATTCCTGTTCTGGAGCACTTGACAGTTAGGGAATGGGAGCTGGTGCTCAAATCGTCCAGCATGTGCTGCACAAATAAACCCAACCCTTGCAAAAATACACATCGTGTTAGTGTGCTGGACAAAGAGACTGAAACACTCCTCTCCCCACAGGAACAGCAGATCAGAGACACTTTAAACAAACGCAAGCAGCAAACTTCAGTCAAGAGGCAAGTCCAGTGAGTCATGTTTTGGCAAGATGCACTTGAGGCTCTGTTAACAAGGCCACTGGGAGGCCACACTATTTTTGAACCTCTGATTATGTTTGCATCACAGATCTGTATTTAAATGGGAATCCCTTTAATAAAGGGCAACGTTCGTTTCAAGCCACAAGTGAATTTACGGCACAGTCCCTTGGCTCTGCAGCCAGCCGGGCACCAGCACGGCTCACAGGCCCTGACACAGTGGGGAAAAAAGAAGGCTCCTTCAGAAGGATTTACACTTTAACTTTAGAAAGGAGAACTGCTCTGATTAAGAAATCACCTCAAAGACTGTCTAGTTCCTAGTTTTAGGGGACAGCTTTCAGGCTCTCCAAAAACACACACGGGTTCACTTGACTTCAGAAGTCTGGCCAAGGAAATTCACGGCAATTAAGTACTCTAGTAAAAAGATGACTATCTCCTCACTTCTCCTGAACAATGGAACTGGGGAAAAAACCTCCTGGACTAAGTCATTAAATAACCTCTTCTCTGATTATTTCGGTGCAGAACTAGCTCAGACATGGGCAGGAGCTCCGCATTTGCTAAGCCTCGCTGCCTGCAGCAAGCACCCCAGATCCCGCCGCCCCCCCAAGCCAGCCCGCTAAAAGAGGAGCGGGGGCAGAGCTGTGGGGAAATGCATACCCTGAAGGCAGCCGGAGGGACCCTGCCAAATCACAGGGGCAGAAAGCTGCAGAAGAAAGCCAAACCACTTTATCCAGCTATCCCTGCACCTCACCGTTTGCAGTAGCCTTGTACGTCTCTGCGAAGGCGTTCTTTCATTTTCTGAGCAGAACTTAACATTTGTTGCAGCCATTTGTTAACCTCTGCACTGGCTGCAGACATTTCACCCTTGAAAAAAGTCTACCTCAAATGCAACGTTAGGTTAAAGGATCATTTTCCATATAGTCTGAACATATTTCAAGCAGCAAGCAAGAAGCCAGTATTTCTGTACAGCCTAGCAGCACCAGAATAAAGAATTAAAAACACAACTATTTAATTAGCCATGCTAATGAACAAAACAACTAACACCTGACCATTGTTTTTAGTGCCAGAAAGTCACTGTGTCCATTTAGATTTGACAGCCAGCTTTGCAGTCATGAGGGCTGCAAACATTTCTTTGGATGTTTACATTATCCTCGCTGTGGGTCAGACCATCAACAAGCTTTTTCCGTATTAAAAAAATACAACTTTCAGAAATTTTCTTAAGCTTTATCATTTAATTATCATTTTCCCAACCACGTTATTTTGCCATGGTGTAAACCCTTCCACTTTTTTTCCCCAGAAAGACATTATTTTAAGTATTTCTTTAACATCCAGAGAAGATAAAGGGGCACAATTTTCTCAGAAACATACTTTTCTCAGCAGAAATTATTTCTCCCATTTTTAGTTTGTGTCACTAAATATCAGTAGACGCACACACACTGAACAGGTATGCACATTCACGTCCATAATTCTGGTACGTGTCAGTATTTACAGCGGTCTGAACAAGTCTGAGTGTTCAGCTTCTAAAGCAGTTTCAGGTGAGTCAATGCAGCTGTAGACAAGTCTTCAACCACCTTTCCAGCCACTTCGGCAAGAACAAACCCACGAGCAAGATGGAAAGAGGAAATGTCCATGGAGAAGGAAAGGCACTATCAAGTGCCACAAAGCTCTCCAGCTGCACTGTGCCCACCCGCATTAGAAACTCACTTCACAACACCAGTCTTATTCAGTGTTACTAATTCAGAGCAAGGAAAACCTCCCTCCACGTGGTGCTTGCTTTCTACTTCGCTATTCGCCTGTCCAAACAAAAAAGGGTCACAAATGCTCTGAAGATCACCTATGCAACAGCAGAATTGCAAGCGTTACCCCAGCTCCAAAGCCATTCTCCCAGCCAGAAGATGGACTGGGAGGTTTGATTCTTCCACCAGCTTTTCTTCAGCACTCACCACAACAGTTTCTAGGAATTTCCCATGATCAAAATACGCTAATAAATACCAGCGGCTGCATGCTAAGCTAGAACCTGCTCCTGACACGTGCGGCTTACCACCATCACAGAGCTAAATGGCCTGCAGTCTCTCTCTCGGGCTCTCACTTCCAACCTGCAGCAGCTTCTCACATTTTCCGTACAGACTGGCCTCTGTAGGGCTTTTACCCATGCCACCTCTATTGCTGTAATCCAGCCACGGTCAGTTATTGCACAATAAGTGACCTTGTGAAATAACTTTTCGGCTTCCAAAAGCTATGCTGGCCAATCTTTCCATCCTCTGAAAAGGAAAACACACCCACCGTGCGCAGCACAAAGGCTGCCAGACTGGAAAGCTATCTTCAGAGTGCAGAGAAGCCTGCCTCTAGCGCCTGCTCTGCGCGGAGGCACGGCTGCACGAGGGCTGCTCGCACAGCTGAGCAAGAATAAAAACCAGCCCTGGGGAAAACTGTTAGCAAAGTGAATAAATAACCGGGGAAGCAAAGTCTCTTGAAGCAGTCAAACCTGTGGCGGCAGGACTGAACCAGCCCTACCTCGCACATCATCAACAGCTCGGCGCAGGAAGCCAGGAGCGGAACTAGAGATCGCTGAGAGCAGCAAGGTCTTCCCCAGGACAAGCTGGTAATGTGCAACCTCTTTCCTAACACTGATACTAGGATACATAAAAATATGTATTTTCCTGCCTGGATGTTTGCTCTTCCCTGGAGATTCTGTGCCATACTTCTGTAATCAATTCCCCGGCATTTGTAAATAGATGCACAGCCCAAGCCATCTCCAAACCCGGGGGCAGGGTGCACACCATTACACGTGCAACAGCTTCAGAGCTAATCCAAAACGTAACTCGTGTTGATGCGTGTTAACATTTGGTATGAATTTCTGTTAGGAATAAATCCTAATATTAAAAAAATGCTAAATGTTACAGAGCAACAAAACGCATTGCAGCTTCAGGTCAGGCTAATAACGCCCTGCACAGTTTAACCGTAACAGATGTGAGGAGCTATTTCTCTGCACTATTTTATTTCACGTGGATACAGACATCCTGGAAAACCAGCTCTAGTGCCATATGCACACTCATCATACAGGAGACAGGACAGCAACAAAGCCCAGGTACAGCCGAGCTTCCTTAAAGCCCTTTTTTTCCCCTCAGAAATAATCCTTGTTTAAAGCACAAGAGATTTGTTTGCCCATTGGTGATTAACCTGAGCAGTGCACTACACGGATCTGACCCCAACGGAAGGGCTTCATTTTTCTCAGTTCTCCTTCACACCCACTGCATCCTCCCACTTCTTCTTCACTACCTTTTTTCTCAAAGGTACCACCTAAGTAGTCATCAACACGAAGTAACTTGCAGAACAGCTGGTTACTCAGTTTAAACTAGAAATCTGCATTTAGCATAGCAAAAGGCTAAGTAACACAACACGCAGAAATCACAAATGTTTATTAGGTTTGTTTGGAAATGCATTACTCTAAATTGGGCAGCAAACATGAGAGGCAGCAAGCAGAGGTTTTCCTCAATGAGTTAGTTGATTTTTCTTCCTTAGCACTTCATCTGGGCTAGCTGACTTACAGGTCTTTTCCAACCTGATTGATTCTACGATTCCATCTTCAAACTGTCAGTGCAAATGGAAAGAATGGCTCACTGAACACACGTACCAACCCTTCAGCATTTCCTCTAATCCCCGACAGGCAGATTTCTTTATTGCAGGCAGGCTGTAATAAAGAAATGGCACAGATCTCCCGTGCAGGTTATGGGCTCCAATGTCCAATGTGCAATCGAAGCTTACACAAAGAGTAACGGAACAGAGATAACAACCTTGGAAAATGGAGGCATCTTACCTTTTTCAGTGCCAGAGAATATGGAGATGATTTTATTTCTAGGTTTTCTCTCTTCTGGTACAGAGGGCAGGGGTTTCAAGCTGTGGTTCGCGGACAACTGGTCCTTCCCTCCTGAACTGAAGATAGTGCTGCTCATCCGGACAGGAGGAGCTGGTGGCTTGTCTTCCAGTTCTCCGTTGTCAGACATGGTTCTCAACAGCTAGTGAAAGCACTGAAAGAGAAATTTGTGTTTAAAAATAGGAAGAGAGAATGGAAGACAAATCTAGCATCAATTCTGTTGGCCAACAGGGGAAGGAGGTGTGAATTCAGCTCAGGAGCTTAGCGAGCGCTGCGCTGGTAGACACCAACATTTCTGCCAAAGGAAGCGCTCCCTTCCTCCTTCCCTCTGGCTCCTCACTCCCACGTCTGGACCCGTTTGTCTGGGCCGGCAGCAGCACATGTGGGATGAAGTGACAGCCTTCTCCAGTGCTGAAACCAACCGAGTCAAAAAGAACAGTCAGTTATAACGAGCACCAATTCCCTGAGCCAGTTCACTATCCATTCGTGTAAAGATCAGGTACAGGAAAGGGAAAATACATGTAAGGACACCAGCACAACTTCTTTTGGGGGCGGGTCTTGCTCAGAGCTTTGTGCTCTGAAGTCAAACACCCTTAAAAGCTTCACGTGTCATCCTTCTCGTCACTTTTCTGACAAGGTCTTGGGGAGAGCAGAATAGCCTATGTTTAAAGTCATAATCCAACACATCATCTATACTAATATTAAGCATATCTCTACCCAATTTACATAGCCTGAATGCAGACTATGGAGCTAGAATCTCTTAGACGTATTCCACTTCTGAATAAGGACTCGCATGGCTTTACCACTTTGTGCCATACTGTCTCCATCTGCAATAGGAGACTGATATACACATACACACACACGCTACCACCACAACCCTCTTGAAGTACTGAAAAGAAAAAAAAAAAAAAAAGGAAAAACACGAGAGATCATGAACAAATAGCTACTAATGCTAAAAACACAGCACAACAAAGCATCTACACGGCACGTTCCGCATTCATGATAATCACTGATTATTCTCTCCTCCCTCCCCATAATATACTGGTGATTTTTCTTGCTGATCACCAAGAAACAGGCAGCCTCTCTGCTGCAAATAGCAGAGACAGACTTACAGAAATCACCTCTTGGTGACAGCTGAATAATAAATAAGCCCTTCGCTATGCCCAAAGGATGAGCCCTCCTCTTGGAACACGAGTGTTGACTCGTGTTCTGCCTCCTGTTTCTCACAACAGTTTGGGAAATGAATGGCCTGCTGGCATTCAAGAGAGCCAGGCGAGGACAAGCTGCTACCACTGCCCACACCTCATTCTCAGAGGATACACACTGTGCTGCACAACGTCTCTGTGCAACACACGCACCTCGCGGGCCCTGGTTTAGCAGAAGGACTGCAAACAGGTGGGCTGCCGTTCCCTGCTAGTTCACTGAGCAGGGGAACGCTGCCAAATCCCTGCTAAGCAAAACAAAGGAGGCTAGCAGCCCAAATTCGAGCAGCACAAGAGCACGCTGTTTTAGGTCGTGAAGCTCAGAAGAGATTAAAATGAATTACCACCATAAACGCCCGTGAAAGCACATCATTTCTGCACAAATACCTTCGGAGGCATAAACAGCACGAATCAAAGCTCTGGCAGCTTAAGTGAGAACGGGCCCTGCGCTGCTTGCCCCATCGACTTCGAGATTGATGGGTAACAGCTGCCAAAGCTGGGCAACATCCACCTAGATGAGCCTGCCTTCCAGCCCTTTTCCTGATGACGGGGTGATAAACAGGCCTGCAACACTCGAACAAGTCAGGAGGGCTGCAGTTGCAGATCAGGCCGTGATTCCCAGCTTTCCAATTCTGCTTACTGATTGCTCTTTCAGATGTTGCAAGTTATCTACAGGATCTTCTCTGTTTTCCAGTACCTACCCTGCAATATGGGAAAAAAGTTAAGAACCCTGGAATTTAACAGCAGGTCTGAGCAGTCCACCCGCAGGGATTTTAATTCCAACCTCCTTCCTAACAATGAACGTTGTTTTCACAAAGCGTGTGTGACCAATTCGAGATGTACTTTTTTTTTTTTTGTCGAAGTCACCAAGCACAGTGTTCACAAGCCCTGTTTGTTAGAACTGGCTTTTAAGAGTACCTGGGTAGAAGAGTACAGCGGGAGGGTCGGGGGCAGCTGCTACACAGCTCTGAAGTCAGGCCTGCAGTACAGGGGACTGTAACCCATTTTGCCTACATGCATGAAGTCTCAGAAAAGAATAGGATATGGGGTCCTCAGCTAACCAAATGGGAGTAGAAATTTAAGAGAAAACATCTCCCCTTTCAAAGAAATATGACCAGACAGCTAAATACATCAGAGAAGGTAAAGAAGCACATCACAGAACTTTAATACCAAAACAACACACGATGTGAAGAAAGCAAGAACAGCTTTTTGTATTTTTTTTTTTTAAAAAACCAAACATCATTTCATCTATCCGTGAACTTATCTGTGCTGCTTGATATTAGAAACAGCTGTATGTAAAAGTAGCCAACTAGCTTGGAGAGCCCAGTCAGCTAATTAATAATGTTGTAACATGGGATTAAGGTCGCTAGCTTTACAAAACCTTCGGTACGCTTTTACTTACATGCTTTCAAAATAAAATTCTCACTCTAGCAAAGAACCTGATTTTTCCGTGATACACAGCGCAGATCAGCTCTTTGCATATTCGCTGTTACAGGATCTGGATCTGACGAAAACTATTCCTTAGCTCTCTGCGTGTTCAAGGGAAAAAGCCACTAAGCAACAGGATGGAAGCAAGTGTCCCCAGATCCATCTATTCCACAAGAAAATCAGGCACTTCAGAAAACTGGCATAACAGCACCTGTGCAGAACCCTCAGGTCCGCATCCATCACTTGCAGATAAACAAAATCCTTCAAGCTCATTAAATCTTTGGTTTAGTAAAAGCTCAACTTCTGGAAAATCCTCAGAAATAACAAGAAGAATTATAATTTCTGGGCAATTGTTTCAAAGGCTGTTGTTAAAACAAAATGCTAGGTCCAAAACTCTTTTGCACAAAGGTCCGTTTCAACACAGAGAAGCTTTAAGTTCATAGTTTAAGGAATGACAGCTCCACTCACAACAGATCACAAAACAGGAGTCGGATCCTTTGGTCATCACTGGAAGCGAGAAAACAAAACAAAACAAAAAAGTCATCTTGTTTGGGTTCAAATCCAAAGAGCTAGCCTCTTTCCGACAGCTGAATGGAGAAGAAAGGAGCAGCTCGCCCCTCCTTTATCCTTACCCTGTCTTCATTATGCAGGGAAAGTCTCCACAGTGCCAGGAAGTACTTTTGAAATTGCTGCGGAGGTTTGGCTTTGTGTGCCGTGACTGCAGGAGGAAAGAAAGACAGACGTAAAACAAAAAAGAGGAGTGCAAGTACATCCTGAGGCTCCTCTTCTGCTCCTTCACTCCCCTGAAGAGGGAAAGGCGCCTGTCTCATTCAGCACCAGCTCGATGCAATCACTTCTTGCCCCAGCACCGAACACGTGGCCACCCTGCTGAATCATCGCTTGCGCAGGGAATTGCAAGGCCCGAGGAAATTTCATTTTTTTCTAGCAAAGAGCCGGTACACTGACAAAAGGGATGTCAGGTTTTTTTAAAACCTTGCTTGAAAGACATTTACTAAATTGGCTTGACTAGGTTTGTGCAGCCTCAGAGGAGTATGCTGCATCTGGCAGAAAGACGGCAGAAGAAGCAGATGGAGAAGGATGGAATCAGTGGCAACGGATTTGTCAGTGAAAATAATGCCAGGAATAACAATGGATTCACGAGCTCCCCGCAGTTACTGGTGGCACTGCTTTTAACTGCAAGAACTAGAAAGCAGTGGAATGGGCCACAGCAGCAAGTAGCGAAGCTGCAAACGGTACTTAATCACAGATTTCAGACAGATTCATTCCCACCACAGAATGGTGCTGCAACCCAGGACATTCACACAAAAAGAAGACACAAAAAGAGCTAAAAACTTTCCTCCCAGCAGCTCTGCTACTCGCTCTGCAGAACATAATCACAGGGGCCAGAGCTGGCGACCACAAGGCTCTGATTCTCAGTTCTTATCTCTCGTACATGACGCTACGAACTGAAGAAGCTGAAAAGCAAAAGGGCTCTCCGTCCTGCTGGACAGGCAGCAGCAATTGGGGTCTGCAAGGTCCTGAATCAGCCTCATGAGCAGCGGGAGACCTGAAGCCAGGCTCCTCAGAAGCGCAACCCTTCCCCTCCCACCTCTGAAGGAAGAAAAGTGCAGGGAAGCTGCTTGTGTAGCTTCAGCCATCCTCTTCCTCCCTCCCAGCCCAGAAGAGCCCTGCAGTAACCGAGCAGCACGTGCATTCGCAGTTTCATTTTTACAGCCATGTCCCAGGAGCCAGTTCTGCTGCTCGCTGGCTTTCTTCCTTTTGGGGAAGAAAGGGGCCTGATAACCCCCGGTGTACCCAGGCCACAAAAGTGAGGCAGCAGTTCCCGTTGCTGGTGGGAAAACACCCAGAAACGTAACCCTGCCAGTGAGTAAAAGCTGGAAAGCAAAGCGAGACTCGGGCAGCGTTTGCAGAAAGCTGATAAACACACGCTGCTGCGGTGCCTTCATCTGAATGCTCTGGCGTTGACTCGGGGGGGGGGGGGTGGATTTGCATTTGTTTTCCCCCAACTCCCCCTTGTGAGAGCACAACGCGGGGCTGCTTCCTGGAGAACTTCCTAAGCACGGCTCTTGCGGCAGCCCTGGCTCTCCCAGCCTCCCTCGTGACCGGCCCCAAGGCCGCCACGCACTCACTGCCTTGCAGCTGAAGCGCAGCCCTCGCCCGGCGGCCGGCTCCGCCACGGAGGCCCCTCTCTGCCCCGGCGCCACTCTTTGGCTCCTCCGTCTTCTAAAAAAGGACGAGCCTTTCTTCCTCTCTGACTTGTCTGCTGAATGACCAACGGGAAATAAAACGAGATTGAAGGTGTTTTCCTGTCTGCTACAGCGCACGGCCCCGTTTTCCCTGCAGCACCTGTGCTCAAAGCAGATCGAGTGTGCAAGGCGTGGTGCAGGTGTGCACGCCCTGAGCAGGGCTAGCTGTATTAGGATCTAGGATCTGATGCAAAAGTGAACGAGGCTGCCGCTTGGAAAAGATGATATCAAGCTCAGAGCTGTCTGATAACATGCACATAACTTCCCCCTCCTGCCACGACAGCACTGCTTTAGGCTGCCCCTCTCGCAGCTCTCCAGAGCCTGAATGAAACCCAGCCCACTGCACACAGCCTGACAGGAGGCTCCCGGAGCAGGAACTCAACTCACCTCTGTTTAGCACAGGTAAAAATGACTCAACTTATTTACTGCCAGCAACAAAACGCTGAAGGAGCAACACAAAGGTCAAATGTTAAGCCTTTTTCGCTGGGCCACCCAAAAAGCAGAAGTAACCGATTTCAGGGCAGCGTTGCGTTAAGAAACGTAACCGCCTTGCTTTTGAAAGCAGGGCCCTCGACGCAGCTCGGCAGCTGCAGGACCTTTTCATGACCGCGGCCACCTGAGCAGCCACCAGAAGCGCGGGACGCTTGGGCCGTGGGGACAGCCAGCGGGCACGGCGCTCGAGAGCAACGCAGCGGAGCCACAGGCTGCCCGGAGGGGAACAGCAGGAGAAAAGCGAGCAGAGGAAGGGTGAAAAAAGCCCTGCCCCTACACGTGTTTCCCTGGCCCTGCTCTAGCAGAGGGCGCAAGGTTTGAGAGGAGCGAGTTACCCTCACAGCAAGCCGCGCGGCGGCAGCTGTCAGCGCTGCCTTCCTGTAGAGCCTTATAGGGTGCTGCTGGCAACGGCTGTCACACACAAAGGGCAGCATCCGGGACGGCCAGGTCCAGGGCAGAGGAAAACAGCAAAATAGATGGCTTGTGAACAGGTCTCCAAGGCAGAGGATGTCGGGTGAAAAAAGGCAGAGTGCTTGAAAAAAGGAAAAATGCAGTAAAAGAGCTTGCTTGCGACTCCAAGAAAACACTGGTGGAACACAGCAGATTTGTGTCATATTCTGCTCGTGGTTTCTATCACATAAATCCTCACTGAAAATCTTCACTCCCAGTGCACTGACCCCAGCTGCTAACTTATCTGCAGGCTCCCCAACACCACCACTGCTGAAAAAAAACAATAACAACAAAAAAAAAAGGCAAGATGAGCCTGGACACTTCTTTATTCCAGCAAAGAGGGAAAACAGACCTTTCCAAAACACAGCCATACACATCGTGCGGTTCTTCGATGGACTTTGGAGGGCTGCTCCTTTCATCAGATGCTCAATTTTTCTCAGGCCAAGTAGATTCTGGAGCACAAAAGCAGAATGAAACGTCTGTATGTATTTTTCTAACACCCTCCCACACTTTTTTTTTTTTTTAAAGGCTCCTGTTGAGCAATAGATTTCCTGTGATTAGCTCACATAGTACTGATTATAGCTCACTTCCTCCCAGGGATTAGCTGAAAGCAGCTTTCTGACAAGTTTTTCTTCAGACGGTGCTACCTAGCCACAGCTCACTTCCTGCCCCATCAGTAGCAGCGCGCTAGTTCAGCGGCTCATCCATTTGAAACGATTTCACCGCTGCAAAAAAATCCACCGAAGCAGCAGATCTCAGAGCGTCTCCTCCACGAAAAGCAAAACAAAGCTCTCCGGGTGCTTTGCTTTCCAACCGAAAGCGTTTGGTTCCACGGGATTTGTTCTACCTGAGCCAAAAAAGGAGTTTTCTAAAGTAACAGAAGACAACGATCAGTGGCTGAAAATACTTCTCTCTTTATTTCAACTCAGAGAAGCTGTGTTAAAAAAAAAACAAAAAACAGTGGCAGACAAAGAATTACTTTCTTGCAGACCTGGCAAACGCAGCCTTGGATTTTCTGCCTGCCAAGAGGACTTGTGCAAAGACAAAACCAAGAGTAAAACCTTGATGATGGCCAGCGAGAGCCAGCGGCGTGATCTGTCCCACCTCTGCTCAGGAGGAACACGTGCAGATGCTGTAGCACAACGCGCAGCTCTCGAGCCTTGCGCCCCTGCAGAGGCAGGCAGCAGCCTCCACGTGACGTGCAGGAACAGCCCTTTTCCCTTCAGGGGTCTCGGATAAAATAAGTGTTCGGTCTGTGCCAAACCACGGACCCATGAAAGCTAACGGTTATTGTTATTTAACTTTCCTTTACGGGGAGGGAAGAGGAAACTAGACTAATCTGAAATATTCCAGCCAAGCAGAGACTCTAATTTATGAGCGTAAGCAAGCAGGATACCCCTTCAAATGATGGGACTGAGAAAATAGCTTAAAAAAATAAAAATCTGAGCATGCCAGGTGTTAATAATTCTTTACTCGGACTGATACAAGGACACATGCTACCCAAGCTGACTGCTCGGCAAGGCCAACTGACTGATGGTGGCAATGAATTGCCAGCATCGTTTTTGCAAAATTAACCGCCACGAGCACCGGTTTGCCTGCTTCAACCACCAAGGAGGCGACCACGAACTGTACCAGCAGGTCCTGCCTTGCCAACTTCCCTGTACTGCTACATGGGACAGAGGCAACGCAACCCTCCCACGCCACTGATAGCACCGGAGAACGTCAGCCTCCTGCAAAATCACACGAGGTGACACCCATGAGAACACAGCCGGCTAAATCCCTGCTGTTTTATTTTCTTCATACTCTTCGATTTCCCTCCGATTTCTGCAGAATCACTCAAATATAGAAGGGAAAAGGCAGCACGGGGGAAACAGCTGGCACGAAACTGCCAAGAGTAGTTGGGGGGGGAAAAAAAGGATGATCGAACAGAAGCAACAAAAGCAGAAGAACAGGAAACTATCTTTTGTGAATGAGGAACAATCAGTCATCTCCAAAAGCACAAAGAGATACTTACTGTGGACCAAGCTGCAGAAGACAAATATCCTGTTACTGGAGTAGTTGAAAGAGTCGCTGAGCTCTTTCTAAAGAAGAATTTTCATCTAACCCTTTGCCAAAGTACCTCACAACCCAAAGCAATTCAACTATTTACTCCTTAAGGAACTCTGCAGATGTGCAAAGCCTTGCGCTGAAAATGTGCTCGGGTATCATTCTGAAATAAAAACAGGTCCCAGCCCTCCGATGAGCGAGCAGTGGCAGACATCCTGGCCTCCAAACGGCCCTCTTACAGCCAGCGCTTCTCCCCACGCAGAGCTTACAGCCAGGCCATCTCCGCCCCTCGGCGCAGGCACAATAAAGTGCAACTCTTCGTGGAGTCACTAATAAAGATAAGCAAAAACACCGCCGAGATTCTGGCAGCCTCCCAAACTGACAGGCCAGGCTCACGACGTCCGCCTATCGAGCCGAAGACACGGGGCGATAAGCAGAAGCCTCGGGAAGGAGAAATGTTTCCTCCCAGGGTTTCACTTTCTCCATTTTTGAGCTGGGCAGAAGGATCGTTGCAGAATTATCAGCTACGATTTGCGATGGAAAATGGTATCAATGGGGAAAAGTCAAAAGAGGCACCAATTAGAGACAGGATGTGCAAGAGTAAGAGTCCATCGGTGCATGGAAGATTTAAGCAAATGAGTGATGCTTCATTTCACAGCATGCTGCAGCCATCTGCAAGCCTTGTGATACATCTCGGCCTTCTCCCTTTAAGTCACGAGTGGCAATCGACTCCCACCTGAATTCTCATTTCTGCTTCATAAAATAAACACGGCACTATTGAGCTGTGGAGGCAGATTTCACCGCAAAACAACTTAGAAACTGCTTCTCTGCTTTCTTGCCTCTGAACTCTCGACACAGCTCAAACGCCACAGATGACAGGACCAGAGGGGCCTCCGAGGCAGCTGCCGAGTTGCTTCTGTTCCCCATTTCCCCTAAGCCCTGCAGGGACACTCACAAGGTGAGGCTACAACACCATCACTGCCAGCGGAGAAGAGAACCGAGGCAGGTTTGCAGGTACCCACATCCACCCTACACGCAAAGCAGCCCTCGCAGGCCTGCAGGGCACGGAGGAGGAGGAGCGACTGAAGCAAGAGGGCTGGATTTCGGCGCCCTGCCGCGGGGCTGGGGAGCTGCCGCCTACCAGCTGAACTGAGGCCACGCTTCATTTTATACAGCCCACAGCCACGCTCTGCCTTCAACGAACCATTGTGCAACGCTGCATAATGATAAGATGAGCTCAAAGGTGTTTGAAAAACCTCTTCAGCCCTCAACGAGGAAATTACTTACCCCTGCTCTACCAACTTGTGAACCTGAGTCAACTGAAGACAGAAAAGACAGCCTGCAGCGCACAGCACATGCAAATCCAGGACTCGAGTTGTTTGTGCTTACTCACATTTCTTTAACTAGAAGACTCTTCTGAGCCTTTATTTTCACGAGCTGAGATCTTCTGAAGATCAAAGGAGAACGGGGAAAAAGGCAAGTAGGGAAAGTTTACAAGGAAAAAAAATTGGAGGCTGTACCTCATTCTTGAAACTCACTTAATTAAACCCGGCATTTACAGGCAGGGAGGGATCACACATTCCAGAGCAAAAGTTATTTGAATAAAGGGTAGGCTACCTGCAGGAGGCACCTACACATCTCCAACAGCACGCACGGCTGCTGTAACCCAGACACTCACCCCTCACAGCGTCGCTGACACCTCCCTAAAAGTGGCAGGCTACTGGTGCAGTGTAGAGTGCCAGGAACTCTGGGAGCAAGCAGAATGGTTTTTAACCTCCCAAATCCAGGACGATGGTTTACAAGACTGCAGCCTGCCCATCCAAACTGGAGGCCCAGGACGAAGCGGAAGGGGGCAGGAAACGCAGCGTGTATCAGCAAGGCGAGGAAGGGAAAAAGATCCGGCCTTCAGGGATCCATCACTTTCCCACCACACCAACAGAGCTGTCAAGGGGAAAAGAAATCAGGGAAAAAGATGAAGGGAAGAGAGAAGTAGCTCCCTGCACAAGTGAAGAATGGAGCTTTTGTTTCACTCTAGTGGTTGGCCAAGGCTTGCTTTAACTGCAGTTCCCAACAGCAAGAAACCCCCGGACACCAGCCTGGAGACTCCGGTGGTGTGGAGCGGGGCTGGCTCAGATGCTGCTCATGCTCCGAGCACGTCCCGCAGCACAGAGGGGTCTGATGACTCCTTCAGCGGCTGAATTCCTACAGGAGAAGCATTCCCTGAAGCATCTGCAATTCCCTGTGCGCTGGGGAAGTTCACTCACCACCAGCTGGGCACGCCGTTAGCAGCACCGAGCTCTGAGCCCTCGCAGCAACACAGCTCCTAGAGCTGACCGCTGCCAGAAGGAGCCGCAGGCTCCAAGGAGCGCCGGCACAGCCAGCCCACAGCGAGCACCGCGGCCACCAGCGCTCTCGCCGCCGGTGATACCCAGACAGAGATCTCAAGGCAGCAAGCAAGGCTGTGAGTTTAGCAGAAAAAAATCCGTGAGAAGGCAAAACATTCGGGAAGGGTCACCCCAACCTTCCTCCAGCGGCAGCGGCTCAGGACTGCAGGATGGCAGCAGTAAAACCCCCAGACTTCGGCTACAAAACCTCACTAGCACTATTTCCACCCACGGTTAGCTTGCTGTGCCTTTCGAGCTTGTCCCATTAAGGAAGAACTTCACTACATTTCTGCAGTGTAAAGTTTCACAAGTTTTATATGAGCGATTAGCAGATTTATCCTACTATGTTTAACCTTACTAGCAGAAGCAAAGGTTATCTAGATGGGGCAAACAAGAAATCCTGCAGTCACTGGCCCAACATCATGGCCCACCCTTACACATTAATTCAAACGGCAATAGATAGGACAAAAAGCACAAGGTGTAGCTGTCACATCTCAAATCAACATGGACTTCAAAGCTCTCCATGCACACAGCTCTTCCCATCTGTAATTTTGCGTTCAGAGTAGCAGTGAACTGTTACCACCTAAAACACAGGAAAGGAGCTGAGCAAACTGGCCCTGTAAATTGCTCACCTGCCTTCACACTCCAGGACTCACTTTGCAACCCTTGCCGGGTTTGCCTTGCATGCCCTGATACATTTTCTGGTTTGTAGCTACTTTTAAGAACACCCACTTACACGAGTGCCACCTTATTCCACGGTTAAATGCAGCAAATCCCTAAAATTTAGGCAAATATTCTCATGTGTGTTTCAGGGAGCCAAGGCACTCATTTTGAACCTGGAAAGAACATCATGTTCAGCAATTTACACTCCAAAAATGGGTATCAGAAAGGAGTCTTTTTTTTTTTTTTTTTAATTTTCTAACTTCTGTGTTTATTGCTGCTAGATAGGCATCTTTCAGCTCACAATCAAACATAATAAAAATGTAAGAATATATGTATGGAAATCATAGAATCACAGAATACCCAAGCTGGAAGAGACCCGTAAGGATCATCGAGTCCAACTCCTGATACGCATTCGATGACTTAAATACCAATCGTGCGCAGTCCAACAAATTTTCAGTGTGTTGTAACAACTTTTCTTTTGCATTAGCACTCTTCTCAGACATTTCCACTTTCTCCCTGTTTTTCTGGTGGAGCACTAGACACGCATTATCTCTAACCATCTCCAGCTGTTCCTATAGGATGCTGCAGCACCAAAACCATAAAAATAGATTTGACAGCTCAAGAATGAAACATTTTTTAGAAATAAAAGTACAAAGTGAGGAACACGGTCACCGACTGAATAGACAAAATACTGTGCAAGCTGCAGTTAAACAGGATAACCAGCATGCTGTGAAAGTAGGAGAGCTTCCAAGGGAAGCTGCCAAGTTAAAATAATATTGAAACAGTTGACAGAATATTGAACTTAGGAAGCTGCAAAGGCCTTTGAAAAACTGCTCCTATTGATGTCACTGTACTAATTACGACAAGAATTTAACACGGAAGCGTAGCTGGGCAAGGAAGCTCAGTGCTGTGCAGCAAACTCATAAGGGCTTTGAGATTGTTTTTTGTTTGGTTGTTTTTGTTTTTTTTTTCCTCTGAAGGCAGAGGGAGAAAAATAAATTTGAACAAACAAAAAATGTTTAGAGAAAAACTCATCAGATGCTCAAGAACCAACAAATCCTTATCTGTCTCTCAGAGCTAGTAGCCTGTTTTAAAAGGGGCTTGAAAAGATAATAGCCAAAGGCAGGCAAATGATAGAAACCAACGTCAGGCCAACTCGCCTTAAAAAAATAAATGAAAGGGCAGCACTTGGATAAGGTTAAAATGAAGTAGCCCTACCTGCTCTGTATACTGGAACTGTGTACCTGCTCAGTAAGGAAGGAATGAACCTCTTACGAGCAGAATGATAAAGTTTCACCAAAATGTTAACAGAGCAGGAGTAAAGCTTCTGAAAATACCTTTTTGAGAGGCTCGGGGATTTATGTACGAAAAGGATCCAGTTCTCAGCTCTCATTTTGCCTCGTTAGCTCAGCTCCAGCAACAGCTGGACAGTTGCAATGCAGCTGAAGATGTTCGTGAGGATGAGACTGAACTCGCATAGAACAGACTTGGAACACTAATAACCAACAGCTACAGAACACAGAACTTCATCCACAAAACAGAAGCATCCTTCCATACACACACACCATCCCAATTAAAGAAATTAACGCCATTTACTCCAACAGAAATAAGAGAAGTCAGGGCACCAGGCGACACACCCACGGCCTGACCCAGCACCGCACCTCTGTGCCTTCCAAACCCTGCCTCTGATTTTCATGTGTAACACTACGAGATGCCACTAATCAGTCTGAACTCAGGAACCAGGGCACGAAATATTTCTTCTGCGACGAGTCAGCACAGAAGGCTTACAAATCTGCAACTATCAAAATTCAAACACATTTTTAAATACAGTTTTTATTTTTCTGAAGTCTCCTCTTATAGAATGTATGGTAACCACAAAAAAAAAAGTCAGCCTTAATATAATACCTCTAGAAATGATCAACTTCCCAAAGGCTTGTCACCTAAGGGAAAATTTTCTCAGGTCCTTTCAATGCTGTTAAGAAAACAGGAAGCGACCTTCAGCAAGCAATTGCTAAAGAGTAAAGCAGAGATAAAGATCTCTATTAAACTCGTTAGTAAAGAGAAAGCCCACAAGGCATCAGTCAGAGCAGTCACTTGCCACCAGTCTGTCACCACACTGGGCACTGGAAAATGCACCTTGGCCCCTGCCCCGCAGGTTTGCACGCCTGCTGATGCCTGCACCTGGTTAAATAAAACAGCACGGACAAGAGAAAGGGACAACCAAAACCCCCGGTTTTGAGGATTACTGGCAAGGTACTGCCAAAAGGACAACCTTAGGGGTTACAAAGAGAAAGCCATTTCAGCAGCATAGGAAACAGTCGCTCCCGTTAATCTGAGCAAGATGCAACAAGAGTTGCACCTACTTTCAGTCTTGGGCAAGACCCTTGAAACAAAACGCCTTCTCCAGTTAACACACCGCTTTTAATTGAGAAAGTTAGCATCTTACTTCAGCCTGCTGGCTTTGGGAGTGATAAAGTAAAGCCCAAAAGCCCAGCCACCGTCAGTCCTTTTGCCAAGTAAGCCCTGGTAACAAAGCACTGCCCCAGACCTCCTCCCAAAGATCTTCCCTTCCAGGGCAGAGTGAATCTCCCACCAAGGCGCGCTTAGTCTGACACGGCAGAAGTCAATGTCAGGAAAACATCTGACAATTACTGCTTAGCAGCAATAAGGGAATGAGGAAAAATCATTTAAATCCGCTAGTTAATGCAAATGGTGTGCTGCTGGAGTACCAAACTCATCAGAAGCATGAATTAAAATATATTAAAAGTTCATTTCATGTTGATATTTTCACTTATTCTTTTAGTTTATTGCCACCTTTCTTACCTTTTGTCCTTGAAAGACACTAAAATTTCATTACATTGGCTACTCCAAGCTCTAGCAATATTGCTGTGATGTGCTTTCCCAGATGTCTTAACTCCTTCCACTTGGGTAATGCTCAGCCCTGCTTGACCCTAGCAGAGGCACATCCACCTCTGCTGCAGGGAGAACGCAGGACTTTCCAGCATGCGCCCAACACTCCACAGAGAATGAGAATTATTCCTCACAAACGACGAAGTATTTCACAGGGGAATAACTTCTACAGAAATAGGAAAACAAAAGACAGCACAACCACAGACCAGAATGCACAGTCGTGCTTATGAAGGAAGCCCCTAACCCGTGCTGAACTGGTCTGAAGGTTTGGCTTCCACTTCCACCAGCTATGTGGAAAAAGAGACTGGGATCTAAAAATCTATTAGAAAAGAGGAGCCAGACCAAATCACTACTGCTCCACACATACAAGACCCCAGCAAGGAAGTCAAGGCTCCCTGCCACGAAGAATTGCCTCTGCTCCTCAGTGCTCAGCTTGGACGGGAGCAGAGAGCCTCAGCACGCTAGCACCAGGTTACAATTAACTGCTCTTGCAGCTAAATCACTGAAAATCCTGAGCTTACTTGCACCCCAGAGTGGGAAAAAAAGCTAGGGGGCAGCAGAAAAGATGTCACCAAGCCTACTCACACCCAGTGATTACATCCCAACTCTAAAAACCAAGCGTTTCACAGCTGGTTTCTGTAACTGTGCTAGCATTTCACACCTTGACTAGGCCTTTCCCAAAGCAGCCTGTCATTTTACGATCAGAAACTTGCTTTCTGTGTCACAGAAAAAAAAAAAGGGTAACATTTTGTAAAGAACTCAACAAATAAAACCCAGTTTGTTCATTGCTCCACACACAACTTTCCTCCTGTTATTAATGGGACCGTTAGCGTCAGATCAAGGAGCAAACCTTTCAAGCCAAGTTTAAGATCAGTGCTTCCTTCTGCGGAAATTTAGTTCCCTGACGCAGATCGCTGCAGTCAGGGAAGCCACAGCATTAGCCTGGGGGAGTGGGTAGAAACAGCTGGTTTGGGGCCAGGGAAGAGCAAGACTCTCCCCTTCCCCCCTCTAACCCAAAGGGCTCACTCTCGTATTGACCTGGTGTAGTACTGAATAGCACCCCTGCATCCCAGACCCTCAGCATGTTGAATACCAGTATAAAACATCAAGCATTTCACCACTGCAATCACCGCGTTAGCTCAAAAGCAGCAAACCCAGTCCCAGCCATCCTAAATCATTTAGGGCCTCGGGTTCAGAGGACATCCGAGCTCAGATACAAATATTTTGAAGCTGCCCAAGCTGACAACTAACCCTAGTGCCATGTTCTCTGTTCCCAAACCACGGGAGCTGCAAAGGAACTAAAATCCCTCACATCTGCCGTGGCACAGTGACTTGCTGAACTAAGTGGTCCCTCTGCACACCCCCAGCTCACCAACACAGTGGGGAGAAAACTGCCTGGGCACGTGTGAAGCAGCCTGAAGGGGCTTCTGGACACGTAGCTGGCATTTTTTAAGGGTGATCACCCTCACTCTTCAGCCCTTTCTCCCCTAGCACCTTCAAAGAGCAGTCGAGGCTGGCATTTCAGGCAGACACGGGCACCTCCAGGCTGCGGGACAGACACGACCTGCCCGTGCCAGAAGAGGCAGCTCCTCGCCGTGACCTCCAAAAGGCCAGAGGCCCTTCTCTGCAGCACCTGGAATTCAGCCAAAAATCGCTTTTCCCTCAATTCTGATACCCTGAAAGGCAACAACTTTTAATTTGCCTAATTCTTCATTGGTCAAAGAGGTTAGCTTAAAAACAGAAGAAAAAGATGAAAAACTCTTACATTTCTTCCCTTTTAACCTTTTTTTTTTTTGTAATGTTTTGAAATTTTCAAGGTCACTTCCTTGAAAAAAATAAGTTTTTTGTTGTTTTCTTTTTTTAACAAGCAGATAATACACAACACACTCGGCCCCTTCCAACGACCCATTCCCACAAGGAGCTGCCCAGCCAGCTTCTGTCCAGCCTCAGCATAACAAGGCCTCAAACCCCAGAAGCACCCTTTCGAAGAGGGTGGCATTTTGCAGGAGACGGGCTAAGGAGAGAGCAATTTTCACTTTTGTTCCTCCAGGCTCCCACTTCGTCAGAGACCTTTCCAAGAGGGAAGAGCTTATTAAACATTCAGAGGTGATTTAGGAAGCATCTTCTGGAAACAGCCTTTTCTCTCTCGTCCAAGAGATAACCCTGGTAGCAGCAGCACTTCTGGACAGACAGTAAATGAAGAGCGGATACAACTTAAAGCATTACATTCATTTCCAAACCAAACCCTGCAGCACTGGATAAAGCTCTAAGTTCACTGGTGAAAGAAGCTAAGGGAAAGCCTCTGCGTGCTGACAGTCGTAAATTCTTGTGGGTACGCAATGAGTCAAACATCCAGGACCAGCAACTAAAGCAGCAGCAGGAAACTTCAGCAAAAAGCAGAGGCTGAATTGGAAAGCCTTGTTAGTGCATTCCCAGCCCTCAGCACACCTGCCAGCTGCCCTGATTCTGGTTCACGTTACGCTAAATCCCTTTCTCTATGCAGCATACCGCTTGCAAGGCACGGTTGCCCCAACACGTTGACTCCTTCCTACAGATGCTTTTCCTTAAAACGAAACTCCAGCATTAGAAAGAATTAACCCTGTCTTATCAAAACAACTCCTTTAAAGATAGGAAACAATTTTTGCTAATTAGCATAGAGCTAGAGAACAAAGACAAACTCAACACCAGTGTTGGCAGCAGCTAACCACGTATCCTCCAGGACAACATTCAGGATTTCAGTAGCCAATTCATGCATACAGCTTTGGACAAAGTCGTTGCTCCAAGGGAGCTACTGGCTTTATATTGGTCAACTACAGGGCAAGAAATTTGTGTATTTGAGCCAACAAACTGTGTTGATCCAGGACTAAACGACAACTGAAATTTTTGACAGGAACAGTGATGGAAATCTGCCACGGCAATGTATCATCTTCATCCAAACCCACCTCTGCACAGCTGTGGCAGGGATGTCTTTTTTCAGAGCTTAATATCTGCAGATGCTCGTGCATAAATAACCAAACACTGCTGCTTTTCTCAGAGCCTGTTTTCTTCTTTACTCACCATCCACAGTCAACACACCCACACCAATGCTGGGCTTACATCTTTTGGGAAAAGATAACTGATCTACTGCACAAAGCTTTCTAGGAGTAATATTACATTCTCCTGGCAAGGGATGTTCATTAAAACACATTCTAAGCACCAGTACATCATTAGAAGAGGAAGCAAAAATTTGTAGAAGCACTTTGAAATTCATAAACAGAGATTAGACATATTGAGAATTTCAAAATCGACTTCTCTTGACTGGAAGAAAAAAAAAAAAAAAAAAAAAAAAAAAAAAAGCAGCCTCACCGATTTCTGCAGCATTTCAATATCTCATCACCTTCAAACACATAGGGAATGCCTTTTGTTAATTCACATGGAGTGACTCTGACCACCTCAAATTCACGCAAACAACAAAAAATTGTTAATTTTAAAGGTGCATTCCTAACCTCACGGACAGCAGAACTGCCCTACATGTGCCAGACCCTCGTACAATTTCAGGGCTGTAGCAGCTCGGAGCAGGGCACTAAGATCCAGCTGCCTGGGGAAAGGACCCGAGCTTCCTCCCATGCCAGCTTCTGGAGGAGGATGCCAGAAGCAGAAGAGTTTAGCAAGAGGCAGGACTCTGCAGACACAGTTCCGAGATGGGAAGTTTCTCCCTCAAGAGCGATAAAAGGTGAAGTTTCACATAGAATAACTGTTTGCCAGAAGCTAGTTTAAAAAAAAAAAAAAAAAAAAAAAAAAAGTTTCCATCCAAGACCCACAAAGAAAACTCCAGCAGGTTGTCCACTAAGCTGGTCCTCCCCAGCAGCTCAGGAAGGCCAGCAAAGTGCCACCAGTGTTGGACTGGGAGCTAAGACATGCCCACAGTTAGCTCTCAGCAAGGAGAAGCATTTTCAAAGCCTGATTAATTCCAGTTCCCAGCTGGGAAAACAGAAGAACAGTCAACATAAAAAAACCTACTGAGTCAGACACACAACAAGGCCCAAACCAGGGGTTCCACCTGTTTCAGGCACTCCACTCATCAGTCACAACACAAGCACCGAAGCGCATGTTTTCCAGCTAAACCAAAGCATGACCTGACACAAAACCACGCTTGGAGACCTCACAGGCCACGAGCAGCACAGCAAGGCCTGGATACAAAGATGAGCTCTGCTTACCCTTAGCAATGTCAAGTCCTGCAAACACTCAGAGCTTGCCCGAGATGCCTCCCCACTCAACCCGACCTTGCTGGGACGCAGAATCAAGCCAGCACTGGGCCAAGTGCTGCATTTATCGTTTCTGAGACTCAGCCGAGTAGCTCAGCCTGGCATTCACGCACTTGGGCTGATTAGTTATCTGTAACAGCGCTACACTTCGCAGGGCAAGGAGCAGTGAGTAACCTCAGTGTTTGCAACATAAAACTTACTGGAAATGTTTGTTCAGCAGCCACAGCAGGCACAGAAACCTCTCCAAGACAACACTGTGCAACTAGAAAACTCCTGAAGTTTTGGGCCAAACCTGATTTAGACTGAGGAAGGAGGGAGGGGTCTCCTTGGAAAACTGCAAATTGAGCAGGCTGCAGTCTTTCTGAATCTCTCCTCCACTCCAGGACAGCGCCTCCGCTTTGATGAGAAAAGAGAAGAACTGGTCCCAGTAATCAAGTTTTTAGAAAAAAAGGAGAGAAAATTCTACAACCACCTTCTTTTGGCGACTCGCTTGCACCTTTTCTCAAGCGCCAGCAGCGCTGTCATTCAGGAGGGTGCATTCGCTCTGTGCCTCTGCAGTCAGCCTGCTGCTGCTGCTCCAGAGACAAGTCCTAGTCCCAGCATTACCACATCGGTGTTAATCCAGCTTGAGAGGAATCTATTTGATAAGCTCCAACCTGGTCCAGGCCCATTATTCTCATGGAACCATCTCAATTACAGCAAGCACACTCATCCACTCACCATAACCAAACTGCAGAATTCACTTTATTTTCACAAAACACCAGCAGAAGCTGTTTTACATTAAACACGGGTGCTTGAAGAGCTTGAAAATGCAGTTTCTCAAACGTCTCGAGGCTGAGCTGAGCAGGCAGCAGCCCTGCAGACGTTTTTTCTGGCTGCTGAGGAACTCGCCCTCCTCCTGCTCTCCCCACCTCTGCACTTCCACTATCTTTTCTTCCTAGTTTCTTCAGGGAGTCAACTCCCTTTCTATGCTTTCTTCTCGAGTCCCAGTTTCTGACCCCAGCAACTGATCTTTGCTCTGTTAGCGCTGGGCCCAGCCATTCAGAGCAGTGTCCCTGTAACTACAATTTGTTTTCAAAACAAATCACTTTTTCTTTGTTGTGGCTACCTACGGGCATGTCAATAAATGTGACTGAATATACTGGCACAGGGAAGCTATCAGCGCCTCAAACCTTCTGACACAGAAAACAGATAAAAGGTTCAATTAAAACAAGACTGATACAAGAACTCTAAAGCAGAAGTAGCTCTTATTAGTGAAACACACAGACCTACACTCACATCCCTACAGCCTTTATACCAGCACAAGGACAAAATCAGAAGCATCAATACCCTTACCGCCTTTCCTGAAGTTATTTAGAAACCAAAGGTGCTCGGATTTTCCCTTTTAAATGCAGCTGAAAGGCTGACTTAAGCAATGCAAGCATGCATGAGTTTTTAAAAGGACACATTTTAAAATAAGCACAAGATGAGACCTGCCATACATGGTCAAAGCATTCACCCATCCACTCCAGCATCCATCCCAGAGAGGAAATGAGAGCAGGTGCCTCCGGAACAAATCTCCCCAAGTTGGCCAACCGGGCGAGTTGTAACCGGGCCCAAATTTCATCCCAGTAAATCAGCCCTGACAAGCTGCCCCAGAGCAGCTCAGAGCGTGCGTGCCTCCAGCTCACCAAAACATGTTGCACTCTGTTAAAACTTCAAAATACATACAGCAGATGCTGACAGACATTTCTATGGTTGCCCATTTAGTTGCCCAATGTTTTTAATTATGGCATCTGCACAAAGCAGACACTAATCCGATGTGCAAGGTAGCTCAAAGACTCTATGTTACTGCTTTTTTGTTCTAGCCTCAGAAACTGAAGGATCCAACCAGTAGACGTCAGAGGACGGCTTTTCCTTCCTCTAGAACATCGCTTGGTGGATTCTGACAAACCATTCCAATTCCTTTAGAGATTCTACTAAAAAAATTGTAATGCAAAGGCTTTACGTTTTCAGCTTCTGTGCCACTTCTATTTCAGTCTATTAGTCTGTAATAATAAAAGACCCAATCCCTCCACTCTCAGGTAACACAAGTCTGGAACAGCACGCTTGGTTACACGCGGATGTTTTGTAGCCTGCTTCCACAGTATCTCTGCGAGTTAAATCACCTCCATCTCCTACAGGAAGAAAGTGAACCACCAAGTAGCCAGTTCCCTTTTTCTGAGGGGGGGAGGCACCACTCCGGGATGCACACCCTGAAGTCAGTCCACACCGAAAAGCACAGCCTGGACTTTTTTTAAAAGAGAAAGACCGCTTTGTCAAGCATAAAACACATCCAAAAAAAAAAAAAGAAAAAAAGGCAAATGCAGAAAACCACACAAATAAGAGGATTAAAAAAACACTGTATGCCATGCCGGAATGCCCCCTTACCGTGCCAGTTATCATGATACCTCCAAAAAGGGCTGTAAAGCAGCTCCCCCCTCAACGTCAGAGGGGCAGCACGGCCGGATGACGATGCTGCTGCTGCCGCCCGGGCCTGAAGGGCAGCCGATGGCCTCCGGGCTCCCAAACCAGCCTCGGGGAGGTTGCTGGCAGGCACCAGGCCCCCAGCTCGGGCCCTGCCGGTGACAGGGCGGCGGCAGCAGGCGGGGAGGCGGCCCCGGGGGGCAGCCCCGTGCCCCCTGCCCGGCCACAAAGGAGCCGGCTCCCAACCTGCGCCGCACCTGGGCTGCGGAAACCGCCCCGAGCGGGGCTTTTCCAGCATTTCTACCACAAACACCCCGCTGCTGCCCCCCGCACCCCACCCCGCGGCAACCACGGGGCAGCGAGGGCCCCTCACGGCCGGGCCGCTCCCGCTCCCGCTCCCTCCCGGGCCTCAGAAGGCGGCGCCACCGCGGCCGCTTCCCGCAGCGCCCCGCAAACGGGGCCGGCCCCGCCGCCCGCAGGCCCGGGAGGGCCCCACAAAGGAGCGGCGGGGCCGGCAGGTGGGAGCCGGGCACTCACCGGGCTGAGGCGGCGCCGGCCGCCTCGGGGAAGGGCGAGCGGGGCACGGCCGCCACACGGCGCCTCTGCAATGGCGGCGGCGGCACCCACCGAGGCGGCGGCGGCGGCAGGAGCCGGAGGGGGAAGCGGAACCGCCGCGCGTGGCCACAGCCCGCGAGGGAGGGGCGCCGCCGCCGGGACTACAATTCCCGGCAGCCCCCGCCCGCGCGGGGAGACGGGGGCGGCGCGCGAGGGGTGATGGGAAGTGTAGTCCGCGCCGCTGAGGGGAGGCGGCTGGGCGGGAAGGGGACCCCCTGGGGGGGTCTCCGCGCTGTCTCCTCACGGCCCCCCAGAGCCCAGCGGTGTCCCCCTGGGGTACGAGGGGCCGGCTGGGGGCACCCCCCGCAGCTCTGAAAATAAAAACAGGAAAAAGCCAAGGGGCGGAGAGACCTCGTCCAAGCCAGCTCTCACCCAGCCCTCACTTCCATCTTTCTCGTTCAGATCTATTTCCTTCATATTTCGTTGATGAAAACCAGCTCGCCCCCTGCTGCCTCTCCCTCAGGCCCACCGGAGCCAGCGCTCCCAGCCAGGAGGCCACAAATGGGTGCCTGGGAGCACCAAGCGGGCTGAGCTTCCTCATCCGCACCGTGTGCCACCCTTGCTCGTGCCCTGAAGGTGCTGGAAGGGGCTCATTTTTGTCCCACAGCAAATTAACACCACCCCCACTAAGTTTCCTGGTCAATTGGGAGTCCACGAGCTTGGTGCTCAGCATAACTTCTGGTGTCGCCACTTCCATCGGTGAGCTGAGCCATCTCATGTAACTACTCACACCCAGGTACCAAGAGATGCAGCAGCAACACAACTGAGAAAGCACCACATGTGCCCTCAAGTCATCTCCCCTCAAATCCCTGACACATCTAGTCTTCCACATTAACTTCCCCAGACATCCACCTGCCCTGCAGCTTGGATCTCACCTCTTCTGTCAGCCCAGGCTTGGAGCAACGTCTGATTTTTCCTTCAGAAGGGCACGCATCAGGTAGCCCCTCTTGATAAACATCTTACAGGAGAGCTTCCCCTACAGCCTCACGCCAGCACACAAGTCCAAACAGTGCATATCAGCCTTTCCAGTTTGTTTGCTTTCAGCTACATTAGGTCATCATTTTCTGTTACTCTCCACAGAGCTACTGCAGTTCTTGCTCACAGAAACCTTGCCCCCACAGATCCACAGTATTTTGGCCACTTTCTTTCTTCATCACTTCTCCTTTCATATTGCTTTGTCCCTCTCCAACTCTATTCCGTATTTGACTCTCCTTTTTGCTCAAGCTAATTCGTCTCTACACTGTCATGTACCTCTCAAGAAACTACAGATTTTATGCTTCATGGTTCCCTCAGCTCTGCTTTCCTTCCCTATAAAATCTTATTTCTCCTTGCTGCTTCAGCCACATACCCCTAAACCCGCCCTATTCCTGCTCCAAACCCTTTTCAGAACCCTTAACCCCCTCCCACTCTTTTGTCTCCCCAGGCACATTTTCTTAAAAGAAACTAGGAGTACTTTGTTGCTGTTACACATTCATTGGTGATTCAGAAAGCCTTAACTCTTAAAATGGCCTTTAATGCCCCCTTTTCTTTCATTGCTGCAGTTCCTTTAATTCTGTCCTTATACCTGTTAATGATGAATAAATTGCATCCAACCTATGTATCTATGTTCTCTTGCTAATAACTCAAACTACCATGCAGTCACCTCATTTCTGCCAGATTTTTTTTCAAATATTTTTTTCACTGCCTCACAGCTCCTCTGCACTTAAAAGCAATTCCTGCAGGACTGGCACCTACATTCTGCTATCTGGCACGCACCAGGGCATGCCTGTTAAATGCAGTGATTGCTTGATGACTCTAGTTTCTGGTATGGGAGAGAAAGTTTAACTTGGAGATTAATTCCTTCATGCTTAACGCTACAATATTTATTATACTTATTTACAGCTTTTAAAGAACATCTATTGTACTTTAATTCAAATGCTATGCATTTAAAAAGAACAAATACTTGCTATTTGCCATAGCAAAAACATCCACTGAAATTTCTGCAACTTCTCTAATATTTTACATTAATCAGAAGCAGTGTTACTCCAGCTCACCTGAAAACCTCATCAATGGGATCTTGATGAATTCTCAGTAGATATACTTAGTAAACAAGGAGCAACACAAGCTGATTAGTGCACTGAAAACCTTCCCTTTCACCCTCCAGCAGCTACACTCTGTTCTAAAATCAACAATCTGTTTCATACTAACAGTGCTAAGCGCCCTATAATTCAAGCCCCTCCTGCCACAGTTGCTCATAGAACATCCTACCACTAATGCACTTACATTCTTGCATCACCATTTGCACGCATTTCCAAATCATCTACTCATCATCTTTTATATCTTGCAATATTTTCCTCATTTGTCGCAAGGAAATTAGTTTCCTTTCACTGGACTACACTGTCAGGCAGCTTGTTTTAGCATACTTGTGATTTTCAACCAGTCTTATCTGATGCTAAAGAAATTGTGGGCTTTCAGGAGATAAAGACCTGCCAAGCCGAGTGGCAATCTCGGACATTGCCATTCCACGAGTCAAACTGCAACACAGAATGACGTACCTGCACTGGAGAGAAAGCTCAAGGACAAACTCAACTCTGGGAGCTAAAAATGTCACTCAGAGGCAAATATTACAGCCTCTCTCCTCAGACCTACTGCAAGAGCCACCAAATCTCCCTGCAATTGTCCTCTTTAATTTCTCCCTTCCCCCAAACAGATGCAGTGCATGACGCCTCTGAGGTAGCGCATGAAGTACTGGCGCAGCCATCATCATTCAGCACAGTCAGAGGAAAACAAGAGCCCAGTGTCAGAGCACTTGCCAACCTGTCGCGGGCAAAGTCACAAGACGAGCTCTCTATTGAATTTCAGCAGAAGCAGAGGAAGGATGCCCAGGGGATCCTGAAGCTACAGCTGGACAGTGATGAAAGGCTGATTCTGCTGTGAAGCAGTCATGGCTGCATATAAAGGAGGACAGAATTTAAAAACCAGCGTTTTCATTGATGTCCCCCACACTCCCTCAAAAATCAGCTGCTCTTAACTAACTCTGTGAGGTATAACATTTTCTCCAACCGCCCCTGTCAGTAAGGTCACAATGCCACCTACTGACGATTAAAAACAACAACCAACTTCTGTCAATCCAGAGCAACTCATTTTTTCCATTAAGCAAGCCTTCCATTTCCATGCATTTATTAACTGCTCTGATGGCTGAATGCAAGTCTGCTAAATGTTTGCTTCTAGTTTGTATCTTTTCATCAGCTTTAATCTCCCAAGGGAGATTCTTTTAGCTTCTGATACAGCGTGAAATTCCTTTCGAATTTTCTAAGCTCTTTCAACTCTGAATGATTTGACCAAGAGCAGCTAATCCCTCCTAGTCCTTAGCAGAGCACAGATTGCTTAAGCCGTCTACGGTCCCAAATAAAGAATTCCTCTTCGCAAATTCACGCATGACCCACGTGGACAGTTTAAACAAACTTCAAATTCAGAAACATTTATGACTAGATAATGTTTTTCATAGCCTTAATAACCACTCCCCAATCAGGTGGTTTGAACTCAAGAAATTACAAACACCTCTGCAAGGAGCAGCACTATAGCTGAAGCAGGCCCTGGCCCGGGGAAGGGAATCAGAGACTGAGACTCTGTTCCTGACTACTGCTGCACTGCCTGTGGCAGTCCTTTCAGCTTTCTGCAGCTCTATTGCTATCCTCCATCTGCTTTGTCTATTCACAGTATACCAAAGTGGTCTTCTGCGCATGAAAGGTGTTTGTAAGAATTAGGCCAAGAGAACTATAATCTGTTACAGGACCTGCATGAATTACCAAGATATAAGTAACAGTAGAGAAGGATTCACTTAGGAACCCAATGTAACACTGAGTTAGTTTTGCTGCACAGAGCTCAGTCGCTCCTTGTTTCTTTATTCTGAGCAGGTGACTAGGGAGAAGAAGTGTCCGTGCTTGCATACAGCAGCAAGAATCAGACTGGAACAGAACACCGTGGCAAGAAGAGTCACAACGCACACTAAGGCACTATGTTGCTTGAGCCCCACTGGAACCTGAAGAGTCAATTCTTCATATGCCTACAAAAGAAAAATACATGGATTACGCACACTTAACAAGCTGTTTCTTTCTGACTGCAGCTTAGAGGACTAGTAACCAGAGCACTATTTAACTAGCCCTTTGCTAAGGCTTGATTTTTTAATCCCAGAAGAAAACTGAGATGGAACTTAACCTTTCGATTTACTGCCCGTAAAGAGAGCCAGTTGGTCTTATTGTACAAAGCTCAAAAAGTTTCTGCTACATTTTGAATAGTAGCTATTTATATCCTCCATGGCTTTGTTCTTACTCTAAGCTTGCCAGTGAGGACATGTACATAATACAGCACTGAATAGAGACACTCTCTGAATGAGCATTTTGCAGATCACTGAGAAGCCAGTTTTCTCCATGGGAAACAACTATTTGGCTTCTCTGTGATGCAGAAAGCTCCAAAACATGTAACAGACATCTGCAGACATCTTAAATGTAGGAAAACATGCATGTTACACAACCAACAGATTTGTTATTAAACAAATTAGTCTTATTTCTGAATCTCTACGCTAGCACAACCTTTTTGAGTTTGTAAAGCAGTTGTTGACCACACTAAGGATCCAACTTTCCTTAGTTTTGAACACAATAAAGAAAACTTCATCTATCTAGACCCTCAGCCAATCCAATGACAAGCAGCAGTGGCCTTTTTTAAGGATCTTACTCCTTCAACTTTAGGGGGTTTACTCCTTTTTCTATTAGATAGGAACAGGGTTCTCCCACTTTGCTACTCATCTGAAAAACCTATGCTATGGCTTTTCTTAATTTAGTGCCAATTATATCCTAGGATTCGAAGCAAAGTATTAAGAGAAAAAAAAAAAAAAAAAAAAAGATGAGGAGATGCCACTGTCAAGAGCACAGAAGAGCACCGAGCAATTGCAGGCACATCAGAATGGCAGGGTAACACCCATTAAAACCAGGTCAGAAAGGAAGAAGTGAGCCTCTGTAAGAATTCACACAACAAGGCTTTTATTGATTAGGTCCTGTGCTCTGTAAGTTGCTCATCCATCACAGAAAGAGGCAGCAACTGTTAAACAAGAACCAAGAATTTCCTTCAGAAATATGAACTCACAGGTTTGTGTGCTGCGCTGTACCACTGGCAGGGGTAGTCCCTTTTCCCTGAGCAGGGAGCTTCCACTTCAGCAGGCTTCCAGCTCTCCGTTGACAGGTGATCTACATAAGACAGATACAGTGGATACCTATGGAAGAATCTCACTCATGCGATCTTGGACCTTCTGTCCTTAACGGGGCAAAGAATTCACCTTTGGCCTGCACACCCCTCAACTCTAGCCATGCAGTTACAATTTCTCTTCCCCAAAACCATGGAAGACATTCTTTCGTTTTTCCCAGCTGACCTCCCATTGATGCATGCAAGAATTCCCCTCCAATACTTTAACGACTTTTATATTAATAATAAATATTTTTCCTGCTCATCAATATTAAACATGGCAGAAAAAATAGCAGTATTTCACACTCCTTTTATCTGACCAAGGAAGTGTTTCCTGCCCCTAAGTTTATCCCAGAAAATCACTGCTCAAATAACACCCAGAATAAGATAAAGGAGCTGAGAATCAGTGGCACATTTGATGTGGAGACTAGCAAGAACAATTTCATGAAAAATGAGTACAATTTTTAGCAAAAACAGAGAACGCCAACGTTCACATAAAATATTCACTGTCAGAGGATACCAGATTCTTGTTTTAGAGGAATTTGGGAACCACAACCATCAGGAAAAGTGTTTGCTATCTTTTCTCCCCTAATCAAACACAGGAAGAAAAGCTTGGAAACCTTTAGAATACTTTGGTTGCTCTAAGTACCTGACAGTGAATAATTTTAAATACACACTACACAGCCTCAGCTGCCACAAGAATGCTGTGAAAACGTGGTCTGAGCAGCCGACCTTTAACAAACCAGGGCCTGCAGGGGGTGTGACAAACAGACCAACTGCCAGCGCTTACAGGCAAAAGAGCCCATCCCTACAGTACAAGGGTTTGATGGCAGCAGCACAACTCCAAGCAGTCTGTTAACAATCAGTCTGCCTTTGGTCAGGCAGCAGCATCCACCCTCATGCGCAGCATATGCTAAGAGGAAGACAACGTGGCCTTTATCAGGGCTGCTATTCTCCCCTCGTGTTCATGTGGGGGGTTCATGTGGAATTTCCCCAGGTGGAAGAAATTCCACCTCCAGAAAACAGGTATAAATCCAGATTCTGTACTACCCACAGCTCCTCCTCTCTCCCCAAAAAGAGTACACAAAGAGCCTCTATCTCACCATCGCAGCAGCAGACCAGTACTTCTGGACTCTTCAGAGCAACCAGTGCCTCCTCCCCGTCCCCTGCTGGCCGGTGGTACCGCACATGCACAGGCAAAACACCTCTGAAACAGCGTGAACAGCGAGGGTCGCGTTCCAGGTACAGGAGAACCATAAGGCCTGTGGCTGAGTACTCAGGAGCCTCCACATCAACGACGTCAGGAATTAACACCGCCTGCACGTACACAAAGATCCAGATGTGGTTGCAACCAGAGTCAGCACAGGAGAGAGAGACAAGGAAAAAAAGAGGTATGAATATTTCATGCATGATTATGGGACTTAAGTGATCACAGTCTGCTGTGGTAAGCTAACGCAGCATCAGAAGGGGGGAAAAAGTTTAACTCCTACACTAACACGCTGTTCTTCAGAGCACCAAGAAAACTACTGTTGGAGTTTATTCTATGTGTAGGGGAAGGGTTTCACATTTGCTTACTTTGAACCCCCACAGCTGTTATAACAGCTACTCAGAAAATCTTTAAGTATCTCTCTGATACTTACCTTCAGCTGTACAACTTAGGTACCCTCCCAGGAGATGCCCAGCACCAAGACGGTGTTGGGAAGTGATTGTCTCCTCTCATTAGACATGGCAGATTACTACAATGCAATTCTAGTGGAAACCTTTTTCCTTGTTCTATTTTCTAACACCGGGCCCAATTTCTTGGTTAGGAGAATCAGGTTGGAAATTCTGTCCTTACGCTGGTACAAAACAGCTTTTCAACTCACTCTCCAGTAAGTCATTCTTACCTATGGGAAGTCTGCAACGCAACCTTTCCGATAGCCTGACACTAACTGAACAGGCGCTAATTAGTAACACCAATTAGCAAGGCTGTAATTGCGCTTGCAAGCATTTCAACAGAAGCTGCTCAGTGGCATTGCCTCTATGTTTTAACTGAATTAAGCACCTAAGGAGATTACCATAAAGCCACAGCCTTAACACATGTCTCTCTACCCAACCCATGAAGCGTGTTTTGGAAGGTAGGAAGGAAAGCTGTGATGAAACAGAAGCGGTGACGCTCCTCAGTCCGGATCCACTTGAAGCATGGCAGGGAAGCCACTGCTTTGCACTTTTGAAGACCTTGACACAGCGTCTTGGCAGGAAGACCGAACAGCCCAGTTGGAAACGCTCCCTGCCTGTTCCCACCCTGCTCCTGTATTGCTGGGGTTAATCATCCTTCTTTTCAGTCTGAATTGCTTTTACCACCATACCAACAGCTTTTACTTATCTGAGGCTAAGCAGAGCTGACAGGCATGCCTGCATGTAGAAACATCAGCAGCACATTACACAACACTTGCCCTGTGCCAGGTGGTGCCGGTACGACAGCGATGCAATGAGAAGTCACAAACATCACTGTGCAGCAACTTCCAGGCCAGGGAACAAATCACCTTGGTCTAAGGAGCCAGATGATGACCAGAGAGTGCAGCCTCCTGAGCAAGGCATTCTTCAGCTGCTGGCAGAGCACGTGAACGCCCTTACCTGAGAGGCTGCAAGCCGCCTGACCCTCTGGGTCGTTACCTTCGTTAAGTTGTGTTGCTGCAGCGACGCCAGCTCGTAGGGATCCACGTAGATTCCTGGCGGCAGCTGACTTCTAGCAACCACCGTGCATCCTCCAGCCCACTCCCCGGCTTCCCCAAGGTCAACCTTCACCAGCAGGTCCCTTAAACCAAGGCACACAAGCAGCACGCTTACACCCACGTTTCCCCAGGCAGCACACCCACGCAGGGAGGCAAGGTGCAGCTCTTGAGTGTCCCGCACTACAAACTCCTGTCCACCCAGAGCCATCCCGTCCTCACCAGCCAGAAGCCTGTGGTTCTGATAGCTCATCCTAATCGCATCCCCAAACCCGAGCACCCCAGACCCCAAAGCTCAGCAGCACACCCCCAAAAACCCCAATCCCGAGCACCACGTCCCCCAGACCCCAAACTCCAGCACTGTGTCCCCCAGACCCCAAACCCGGTCCCACCTGTGGAACCCCTCCTGCAGCAGCTCCTGCGTGACGGCGGCTCCCCGGCCGGCAGCCTGCACCTCTGGGGAACACCACAGCGCGGGTGAGCGCCGGCACAGCGCCACCCACCCCCACCATCGGGGCCCCGCCGCGCCCGGTGACCGAGGCACTCACGGAGGGCACAGAACAGCACCGCCAGCCCGGGGCTGAGCCCCGCCATGCCGAGCCTCCTCCTCACGGCCCCACCGCCCCGCCCCGCCGCCGGGCCCCAACGCTGCGCTGCGCCCCCTCACGCTGTGGAGGCCGGGGCGGCCATTTTGTGGCCGGCGGGGCCTGAGCACCGGCACCGGCACCGGTCCAGCGCTCGCCGGGCTTCCTACGGGCACCGGGAGCGCTGCCGCGGTCCGTGGAAGCAGGGGATGCCCTGTCCCTGCTCACCGCCCCCCGCGGCTTCTGCTCCCGTTGTCGTTCTCCCCCAGGGATGTCCCTGCCGTGATGCTGCTTACACTCTACAGAGGGATTTCGGCCGTTGGAGGCGTCGCTTCTCGTTTTAAGTTACCAAAAGGGACTCTTAACTGAATTCTGCTTTATTTATTATTATTATTTTGAGCTATTTTTGCTTTAAAGGAGAGCCACTGTTGTTAATTTTCAGTATTGAGGAATATTACTGCGAATTTGAACTCTTTCCTATGTGTTTTTAACAAAGAAGAACTCCGCCACCTCAGCTTCAACATAACTTTTAAAGATTACTACTTTTTCTTGGTTTGGAGCCATCATATATTCTTAATTTTGGTTTTCGTAATTCTGTGCTTTGCCTTCTTGCAGGCTGTAGCACAGTCAGAGATAACCTGGACATTCAGCACATTTTCACTTACTTGAAACCCAAAGGAAAGCAATGCGTGCATCCAGAGCACTGAGCTGGGACGGAGGATCTGCAGCAGCATTCCCGGATCTTTCGGTCTCCTCTCATATGCCATCCAACCTGAAGGAGCGGCGTCAGAGCTAAAGGAGAAGCTGACACCAAGGAGGTCTCGAGCATGTTGTGTGTGGACAAATATCAGGCAGAAAAAGAGAAGCTGTCACTGTTAGCCAGGTTAACGTGCCTCTCCCCAGCTGCCAGATGAAATGCTTCAGAGAAGAGCAAGAAGGATAATTATGGATGAGCTTTCTAACCTCGTTCACTTCGTAGCTGACCTGTGCGCTGAGATACTCGAGGGTTTCACAGTCCTTATTAATTAATTTCACAGTCATCCATTTCACAGTCCTTAGTTCATTAAAAATGAACTTCTAGGACATACAGCCTGGCCTTGCCACCTATATGAATACAGCTATAGATTTAGCGAGTCAGTCAGCTCTTCTACCCCATCCGCCTCCTTCTCCACCTGTTGTGTGTGGCAAAAGTTCCCTGTTCCTCCCCACACAACAGCTCAGTATTTTCAAACCTTAATAAATCATTGACCTTCACGATCATTATATAGCTTAAACTCTACCAACTCTAACGCCCTATGTCCAAAGCATTTCTGCTTGTCACTCTTAACTTCTCAGTTTCCTTGGTGGTCTACTTTAGCTTGAAAATGACTAAACAGGTGGATGTCATTTCTCTTTAAAAGCAATGTCATATTTTCATTGATGCCTAAAAAGGAATCTAATCACAGTTGTTCTTCATTTTGAATCTCCTCTCTCCTTATCCCATCCATCATTAGTCATAGATATGCTGCTGAACTGAGATCACTCTGAAACCATAAGAAACCTTTACAAAAAAAACCAGACTTGCTGCCCTTCTTCTTATGGTTTTTTGTTTTGTTTTGTTTTGTTTTTTTGAAAAGGAATTCCCACGTTAGATACGCCAACTGTATGCGTGCAGGCTTCTCCCTTACCTTATGAAATGTGCTTTAGGTATCATTTGACTGTGCAGTTCTTTACTTAGCTGTGGACTAAGAATTTAACTTGTGTGTGATACGTAATCCAGATTCAAAAGCCAAGAGGTGACAAAGGTGTAAATGAACCCTCGAGAGTCATTCTGCTCCCCATGCCCAGCTCAAATTGCACATAAGGATGTGTTCAAGTCCCCCCAGAGTTAGGGAGACTTGCACTGTGGTGCACATTGTTACTGCATGTGGGTCACTAATCCTGATAAAAGACAACGACCAAGAGCCACTCATGCTTTCTTTCCCTTTGTTCCTGTTTTTCAGTGAGCGCTGAAGTTGCTGAAGACTCTTCCAATAAAATCAAGCACGCTTCAGCTGTCAGCAAGAACTGCAATGGCTTGCATTGCGAAGAAGTGCGGCATTCGCTTTAAGCCTCCATCCATTATCCTGATCTATGAAGAAAAGGACAAGGAAAAGACTCGCCAGCGCATCATGCCTGTCAGGAATTTCTCCAAGTTCTCAGGTGTGGTGTGTTTGCTTGCAGCATGCCCTCAGTCCCCTCCACACCCAGAGGAGGAGCAGCTGGTCAGTAATACCATTTTTAGTCACTGCTGGGTAGCTTTGCACCAGCAGGCAGGGAGTGCACAGCAGGTTTTGGGTAATGCTCCCTCTCCTGGGAAGCCCAGGTCAGCATCTTAACCCAAGCAGTGGCTCTGCTAAAGTGGTCTCACTTGTGAGGGCTTGGGAGTGGGGGATCTCAAATGAGGAAATTTGCTTGTCCCTGTAATTCTTCAGGGTGGTTTTCTCTTCAGACTGCAGCATAGCTGCAGAGCAGCTGAAGAATAACCCTCGGCACAAGGCTTACCTAGAAGGAGTCTCGCTACGTCAGCTAGAGAAACTACACAGCTTGCTGAAAGGTCATCTGAGAGGAGAGAGTCTGGCTGAGAGCCTGGAAAAGGTTCAGCGGGAAGAGACCATCGACCCAGAAGAGGATATGAACAAACTGGATGACAAGGAGCTAGCCAAAAGGAAGAGCATCATGGATGAGCTCTTCGAGAAGAACAGGAAGAAGAAGGATGACCCAGATTTTATCTACGACGTGGAGGTTGAGTTTCCACAGGATGAGCAGCTGGAGTCCTGCGGCTGGGATGTGGAGTCAGGGGAAGAAGTCTGATTCCAGACAAAGATGACCTAGGTGGGCAGGGACAAATCCCATATGCCTAGCAGAGAGAACGGTGTCATCCTACTTGCTCTGCTGCATCCTCTTCAGTTCATCTAGTTGATGAACTGAATTACATTGGCCATGGAGGATCGGAGGCCAAAGGTATTGCAGCGGTTTCAGGTTTAAATAAACTTTAAGAAATGGAAATGGGACAGCTGAACTTGTTGGGTGTTTTTAATCTTTTCCTATGTGTGAGTGCCTACAATAATTTAAAATTATTTCTCTTTCATGTGTTTACATTTCAGTCCGCTTTGGCTGAGAACCTCACCAGCTTGCCTTGCTGTGATTTCTGCTCAGCTTCATTTGAAAATGAAGTCTTAAATATTTATATCGTGGAAGCAACGTTAAAGCTTTATTGTATGCATATGGTATTTATTGCTACTTGTAATGTGAAATGTGTACTCGGCTATTTGCTGGATAAATCACCACTGCAATGAGCATATTACTGTCACGTTCCCTAAGCAGTGCTTAAATTTGCAGCTTCGGGTTACACAAATAGAAATCCTTATTTTTAAGAAATGGTATATTTAGAAAATAAGTTGTTCTTGAAAGTACTCTGAAAAGGCAGTGATTTCAAACTGATGAAGTGAGGCCTTTTCCTTCCGTACACTGCCAGAGATGATGCTCTTTCAGTAAATGCTCAGTTCTAGGAAAGTGTGCTTACACTATTTGAAAAAAGTAGTGTGGTAGAAAGTTAGAGTCTAGGGGTGCTGTTAGAGTAAAACAAAAATTTTACCACCGTTGCCTCATCAGACTACAGTTCCCAGCATACTCTAAATAGTACCAGGGAAGAAACTGATGTGGCAAGTAAGCAAAACTACAGCAAAAACTCCTCCAAGTAGCATTTTGGTGATCACTGAAAAGTTTCTCTCTGCGAATAAATAAATATTTTAACTATCCCACTGAAGTTCTAGTCCTGTTGCCTACCTCCCTGGTTTGTATTCTTCAAGACATGCTCTCTTGTGAGAATTAGGTTTAGGATTCTTTAGAAAATGATGAAATGATAGACACTGAAATGATATAGTCAGGTGTGCGATAAATCTTGCCTTCAGCAAGCCCACTTCTGCACACCTGGTGTCCTGCTGCAGGCGAGCAGCTGGAGAGGAGAGCAAACCGACTTCTGTCCTACCAGCTGAGAAGCAGCCTGGGCCCTGGTTGATACTTGCATTGCTCACAGGCGCTCGCGGTGCCAGCCGTGGTTTCCCAAGCATTGCACAAACCTTCTCCTGGCTCCTTACCTCATCGTTAGTCATCATTCCCTGTCTGCTGCCTTGTCCAAGGCACCCCTCCGGTAGAGCCTCTTCCTGCGCAGCTCCTGGGACTCCAGTGGCAAAGCCACAGCTTTTAACACTTCTGTTTGCTCCAGAAAGCCCCCACAGAGCCAGAGCAGGAGCCCTTGCTCTCCTGCAGCAGCAAATTCAGCCAGAGAACCCCAAATCAACCACATGCGAGCAAATCTGCAGAGGCTAGCGATTATGGCAACCATTAATCAGTGCAGCCTGCAAAGTGACTATTCTCTTGGTGATGATGCAAGAGGAGGAACAAGCCCAGCTTGCCCCAGGCCGAATGCAAAGGTCTGGCAGCTCAAAAAGCCCCATGCTTCTGCTGCCAGCTGACGCCATTGGATCTGGAAGTGGCTCAGCGGGCACAGGGCCTCACTGGGATGGCTCGTAGGATGGAGCAAGCCACATAAAGCAGGAGGACGCGGGCATCTCCTTCCCTCCAGAGAGCACGTGGGTTCCACAGGTGATTTATTGCACCCTGGGGGAAGGATGCCGAGTGCTGCTTGCTTTTTGCTCTCCAACAGCCTCCAGGCTCTTGCCGTAACAGTATATTATGCCCAGGTCTGGAGAAGCTTAGTAAAACTTGCAGATGGGTTTTGACAAAAAAAAAAAAAAAAAAAAAAGTAATAACTAAAAAAAAATGACGCTGCGAGAGAAAATATCTTGCTCAATGCTTCCACAATCACAGCACAGTCGAGCTTTGCCCGAGCTGAGCACTAAGCAGTGGCTGAAGGATTCTCGCCAGGAACCGCTCCATCTGCGGCATCGTGCTGGTAGGAAGTGGGAGGCGACCAAGGTCAGCCAGATCTCCCAGCAGGATGATGTACAGCTCTGCAATTAGCTTTCAGGGCAATTAGCGTCCAGGAAAATCCCCTTGTGAGGCTTCCCATCTCAGCCAGCCCCTGCCCCATCCAACCGTGGCTTTCCCCACAGGGAGGAGATCTCCTCCCACCCTGCATCCTCGAACTGCCCCAGCTTCATGCCGCCAGCTGGATCAGGAGCTTTTTAAACGACACAGGGGCAGGAGCGTCATTCAGCGTGGTTTAGTCCGCAGAGCATCGTACTACAGCCGCCTTCCTCCTGAGCACGGCGATAAGATGGTGGCTGTGCCGAGCAGCAGCCCCTGTTGCACATCAGATAAGGCTCCACGTGTTTGGTGTTTTTTTTTTCAGTTTTCAACTCAGCTCTCTGACTGCATGCCACTGGTGTAGCAGAGACAATGATCTCCTCTGTGGCCACAGGGCAAGCGGCTCCTTGCTGCAGAGAAACCCCAGCAGCTTTGGTTTGCTCCTCGGGAAGATCCCAAGCGTCACTCCCAGGGCACTGCGGATGCGCCACAGCCTCCGAGCTGGGCAGGAGGGCTGCCACAGCACACGGGGTGAAACGTCTGCCCCCGTCCCAAGGCACACAGGTGGCACAGGGCATCACAGAAATATTAAAGCATGGTGTTACGTCTCACCTGTTCTCACTGCAAAACTCCTGCCTGGAAGATTTGGGTAACGCCGTGGCATTAGCTCGGCAGAGGCCACCGTTGGAGAGGACAGGCAGCCGGGGTGCATTATCTCAGTGCTACTGGGGTGCCTGCCCCTGTTGAAACAACTTCCCTTGCTTTCCTCTAAAGAAAAAAAAATAAGATATGATCCTCTCTGGTTAGAGCAGCAGAGCGAAATGACGTCTCAGCCTCGTCAGTAGTGCCTTGGAGTTTCCTCCAGGGGTGCGACGGGCTGGGCCAGCAAAAATACCCGTGATGATGCAAGAACCCAGCTGCAGAGTCTGGCCTGGAGGCACGCTGGTGTGACATTTTGTTTCACTGCCTTGGTGGGTCAAGATACTTTTCTTTGTTAAACAGGCTCTACATTTGCTCATCATTAAATCTCTTTTTCTAACACATCTCCCGCAGCAAGCTCATTTACGTTCAGTAAGGCTGCATGGACATTGTGCTTCCACTCCAAGGTTTGCATCTTGAGTGACACCGGCACCTCTCACTGCCTATTTATTAAAACCCCATTCCTTCACCAGCTTTTCACATGAATATCACCAAATCCCAGCTACCTCCGTGCTCACCCAACCGATTTTACCCACCCAGAGCACAACATCCTCGCTCAGCGGTGAGAACACGGGCGTGGAGGCAGCGCCGAAAGCCTTGCTGTAGTTGAGGTGAAGGCGCCCACCGCTCCCGTCGCTGATTCTGCTGCTTCCCCTTGGCCAGCCCACACACACTGCTCCCAATCACCCCTGCTGTATGCACACATCGAGCAGCAGTGGCCACCCAGTTGCCACCCCAGCACGTGGCCATGCCCCCAGCACCCTGCCAAAAGGAGCAGCAGCAGCTGCAGTGGAAGCACACATCCACATCCACATCCATCCCCCAAGGCTGGAGGCCGTGGGGATGCAGCCATGAGGGGTTCCCCAGCTGGCACCTGGTTTGGTTCTGGCTGTTTCTGTCTGAAACAGGGCCAGAAAACTGCCCTGGGCTGCACTGAGGCAGATGTGACAGTCTTTCCCGAGTCTTTCCAGCATTAAGCTGGCTGCCCTCCTGCAGCATCCCTGCCCATGGCTCCACACTGGGGTTTCTGCACCCACGGGTTTTGCTTGCCCCATTTATCAGGGAACGCCACAACTGGGGCCAGGAAAGATAAACAGATGATAAGAACAGTACCATCAATATAATTTATTTTCGTGTCTTTTGGTCAATATTTTGCATTGTTGCAACTTGAGGTTCTTTCCAAGGGGCTCTTTTAGACAGGATCCAAGCAGCAACGCACCAAAATACCCCACTGACACCACCTCGCCTCACTGCCATACTGGGCACTGCCAGCAGCAGTGCCACAACCAGGGCAGTGTGGGGTGGGGATGGGGATGGGGACTGTTCTGATCGGGGCACCATCACTGTTTCAATCCTTTTTTTCTTAGTGATATATCCCGCAGAGACATCCAGGCTGAAGTTTCAGTGACAAATCCAGCAAGCCAGAGCTCTCGCTCTTACTTCTTTCACCTTCTACACAGAGATTTCAACCCTCGCCCTCCAGAACCCACAAATGCAAAATGTTCACCATGGAAGTTCCCAAGCACCAGGGCGGCTTTGGGGTTTCACAGCTCACACCAGGAGTCGACCAGAGGCTTCAGCAGTGCCATCACCATGCAGCCACGTGCCAAGGTGGTGCGTTGGCCCCTGGGCACATCCTATGGGCACACATGGAGGGCAGCTGTGGCAGGGTGAATAAATAAAAGAAACCACCCTGTATGGAGGAAAACACTTCCCTGCCGGGTGACCTGGTGCAAGGACGTGCCCAGAGCAGCAGCACCAAAAGGCTGCTTCTCAGCCACTCCGTCTCATGGCCGAGGTCTCGCCTACACTCACCATCCCGAGTGCCACTGGCCCTTTCTCCTCCTCATCCCCACCCATCAGTAAGGGCTGGATGCCCCACACCGGCTCTTCAACATTTTTAGCAGCTTCTGCTTGAGCATGAGGAAGACCACAGCGAAGGCCACCAGGAGCGTCAGGCAGGTGGGCAGGGCGAGCACCAGGTAGAGGAGGGCCATGTTGGCCACCTTCCAGCGGCAGGCCCGCAGGACAGTCTCGGGCAGCGCCCGGGCGCTCAGCGTCCTGGAGTCGTAGCTGCAGGTCAGCTCGCGCCCATCAGGGACGCGCAGCTGCTCCACGCGCTGCAGGGACTCCCACCAGCCCAGCGTGCAGCAGTTGTAGGGGTTGCGGCTGAGGTAGAGCTCCTGCAGGCTCCTCGCCAGGGGCGTCCGCGCCACGTCCGCAGGCAGAGCCGGGAGGCAGTTGTCCCGGAGGTCGAGGCTGCGCAGCTTGACGGCGCTCAGCGACGCGGGGAGCGCGCTCAGTGAGTTCCCTGACAAGTCCAAGGCTGCGAGGCTCTGCAGGGTGGAGAAGTCCACCACAGCGGAGGAGAGGCTGGTGTTGCGGAGGGACAAAACCCGTAGTGTGGCAGCAAGGTCTTGAAGCCACCCCGGGTCCCCGGACAGGGCCTGCTGGTTGTCAGAGAGGTCCAGGTGTGTCAGCGATGTCCCTCGGAAGGGCTGGCCGGCCAGCCCCTGCAAACCACAGCCGGCCAAGTAGAGGCGGTTCAAGGTCTCAATGCCCCTGATGTCCACGCAGGGAGGACTCTCCACCTCACTTGCAAGAGCCGGCTGGGGACACAGGTCAAGCCGGTTGCGGCTGAGGTCAACTGTAGTGATCTTCCTGGTGTAGGTGAAGACTTCAGCGGGGAGCACCCGCAGCCTGTTGGTGCTGAGGTTGAAGAGCTGCAGGCTGGGCAGGGTGGCCCCGGCACCCACCTGCAGCTCCACCAGCTGGTTCTGGCTCAGGTCAAGGTCCGTCAGCGTGGCCAAGGGGTCCTCCTCTGACAGCTGGAACGTCTCCAGGCAGTTCTGGTTGAGCTTCAGGTGGGTCAGGGAGGGCATCTTGGCCAGGAAACCCTCCGGCAGGTACCAGAACTGGTTCTGGCTCATGTCCAGAAGGCGCAGGGAGGAGAGGTTGCTGTAGCAGACCTCGTCCCAGAGGTTGACCGTGGTGATGTTGGTGGAGTTGCCGTCAATGATCAGGAACTGCACGGTGACATCTGCGAGGGAAGTGCCATTGGGGAGACGCTGATAGAAGGTCATCTCATTGTCCTTCAGCAGCAAGGAGTGCAGCTTACTCTGCCGGGGCAGCACAGGGAAAAACAGGAGCCGGTTGTGGGACAGGTCCAGCACCTCCAGTTCAAAGAGATCGTCACTTTCAAAGGCCAGAAACCACTCGATAATGTTGTGGCTGACATTGAGCACCTTGAGCTGGGTCAGGCCGAAGTCCACTACGCATGGCATGTAGTTATAAGCTATGTTGAGCCTCTGCAGCTTCTGCAGCCCTTCAAAAGCTTGGTCAATCTCAAAGATGTAGTTCTTCTCCAGGTTCAGCTCCAAAAGCTGCGTCAAGTTGGTGAAGACAGATGAGTCCAGCCTCATGATAGCGTTCCTGGCCACTGACAAGGACTCCAAGGACGGCAGATTCAGGAGCAAAACTGATAACATGTCCTCAGTGAGGCAGTTTCCAGATAGATCAAGTGTCCGCAAGGCTGGCAAAGCAGAAAGAGCAGCTGCTGTCTGCGAGTAGTTGGTGAAGAGGAGGTTGTCTGCCAAGGAGAGCACGTGGAGGCCTTGGCTGCCCAGGAAGGTGCCAGGCTCGATGAGCTTCAGCCGGTTCTTGGACAAGCTGAGGTGCTTCAGCTGGGGGTACGGGAGCAGAGAAGCATGGCCCAGGACCCGGATAGTGTTGTCATTGAGCAACAGCTCTTCAATATCACCTTGAAGATTTCCTGGGACAGAGCTCAGCCACCTCCCAGTGCAGTCTGCAGTGCTCTGCACCTAAAGCAAGAAGCAGAAATGCGACACCTCTTTGAGAAGGAGGAGATGGGGGGATGAGAGTTTTGGGGAGCAAAGTGGGGATGGAGGTGGTGGCTCCACAGACAGAGCTTCGGCATCCCAGTCCAAGCCTTAGCTCCAGGGCTAGGCCAGTATCTGGGAGGGCAGGTCTGGAGGTGCCTGGGGTTTGTAGGGCAGGATTGGGAGATCAGAAGGGCAACGACTGTGAGAGTGAGGACTTACGTGCTTGCAGCCACCAGGAGACATCGCCCAGGCTGCACCCACCCCATTTCCCCATCCCGCTGCCAGCAGGACCAGAAGCAGGGAGAGACCGGGCAGCAGGGCCTCCATCTCAGCAACGGCTCTCCTGTGGGGACAGAGGCAAGAGGGTCAGAAACTCCGGGTCAGATGCCTGGAGGTGACGGGCTCCTACCGCAGCAGTGAGCACCATGCCCTGCTCAACTGAGCTGCGTGTTCAGCTACAGCCCTCAAGGAGAGGCTTCCTTGCCTCACGGGGCTAACAGCCCCCTCCCCGGTGCCCCCCAGGGTCACCAACCCCACTGCTAGCAGAGCGTGTCCCCTCCAGCACCCACTGCTGCTGGCTGCCACCCCGCGGTGCCGCGGTGCAGCCGGGGAAGCGGCTGCTTTTCAATACGAGGTCCACGGTTGCTAATTTTGTGGAACCGGAGCTGATGGTATTTGCATCTGGGGAAAAGCTGAACCTCAGGCAAATGAGCAGCAAGGTCTTGCCGGGGGCTCGGCGAGCAGCGTTTTCATAACCGCCGGTGTTTGAAGAAGAAATCGGAGGTTATTTTTGGCAGACTGAGAAGCTGGAGCCTCACGCCCCAGAGGAAGCAGGGGACGCATCCCGGTTCATCTCCTTCCATGGGACAGCCAAAAGCCAATGTGAAATTGGCATTTATTAATCCAGGGGGGTGGGAAAACCCTTCTTGGGGTGGGCTGATTTCTCCAGCCCCTCCAAGCCTTCACCCCCAGAGTGTGAGAGCACCCCAGAGCACAGCACAGATCGACCCCGCGGTGTCCTCCCCACAGCACTGCTCCCCAAAACCCCACAGCCTTGGGCTGCAGCTCGGCAGTGGCACCCAAACCCCTTTGAGCCGCATCCCCCCACCCCAACTCAGCCTTTGCCCCCACCGCCACCTCCTCACAGCTCAGTGTTGGCCTCCCCCAGCACCAGCAGCTCCTTCCCCTCGGCATCCCCCCGGTGGGTGCCGTGGGGTACCAGGGGCAGGTTACTCACCGCCCGGGGCGGCACGCGGGGCGTGCAGCAGCGCATCCTGTGCCCAGCGGCCCCTCCACCGCCACACTCGGGGGGCTCTCGGGGGGCCGAGGCCGGGGACGAGCTGCTGGCCCCCTCTCCCAGCCGCTCTCTGGCTCGGCGCTGAGTTAGCCTTTGCGGAAGGAGCTAACGGAAACTGCAGTCACATGGAGGCAGCGAGCGCGGCGAGGCACTTCGCTTACTTGATCTCGGCGCTCACACCCCGGGTCATGCACTCACAAGCAGCCCGGCAGCAAGGAGGAACCACGGGGTGGGCAGGGAGGGGAGCGCAGGCAGGGCCCCGGGGCTCAGCACGACCACAGCGCAGAGCCAGGGCCCTTTGGGGTTGGTTGGGTTTGGCCACAGAGAACAGCCACCGGCTGGGCAGCGCTGCTGCGGGCGCCCCCCACATTGCAGCCCTCCAACCCCCTGATAGCCCCAGATTTCGACACGAGGCCAGGGATGCTCTTCCCAGGGGGGAATTGTTCCCCTCGGCACCCTTGGGACACCAGCGCCTGGCCTCTCGCAGCACCCAGGTGAGATTTGTGGATGTCGAGCAAACTCCAGGAACATTCCCAGATTTCCACAAAGCCAGCGCCCAGGGTGCAAGTCCAGCCCATCCCAAAGCAGCTCAGTCCCGGGGTCTTCACACACCTCAATTCCCCGCTTACGTGCAGCCAGTGATGGGGCAGCCAGCTTATTGCAGCACACCACGCGCCCCCCGAGGGACATCGCTGCCTGGGTCACCCCAGCCCGCCAGGCACTGCGCCGAGGGGTCCTGGGGCTCCTGCAGCCAGTGCGTGTGACCGGGCAGAGATGTTTATTGTTCTTTTTGCCTTCACTTTAAATTTCATTTCTTCTCTGGAAGGACACTCAGCGCTCCCACATCACTGACAAAAAAGCCCTGTGGTTTCATTTCCTGCATTTTCAAGGAAGTTTGAAGCATAAAAATCAAGAAGGAAAAGAGAGAAGCACTCGCAGGCCAAGCGAAGCAGAGCAGATGTCAGAAACTCCACAGCGGGGCAAGATTCCCAGGGCGTTGCTCGAGGTCACATGAAGCACTGAGACCGGCCGATAACTACAGACCCACTCCTCGTCCCCAAAACCCTGCCACGAGCCCAGCCCACACCAAAACCACTCACCTGTCAGGCAGAAAAGCAGCAGCTGGAGGAGATTCCCCCCAGGGCTGGGAAACCTTAACACTGAGCGTCCTCACCTGCAGCCATACACCGCTCCCCGCTGATCCAGAGGCTCCCGGGAGAACTTTCGATGACATCCACGCAGTGCCACCAAGTCAGGTGGTGCCCCAAGGGTCGAAGCAGCCTCCTCTGCCAGCTCCTTGGCGGCCCAGGGAGAGAAAACCAGGTTTTATCTCATGCCTCATCCCATGTCAGTGAATTTGGCCGTCCAAAGCTGAGCCCCCCACACCACACCGCCCTTTTCAGAAAGCGGTCACACACTGGGGCCACTCCCTGCAGCCCGGCTCCGCACGCAGGTCTCTGGCAGCACCCTTGTTTTCACACTTTCCCCACATCCTGCAGCCGGGTGGTTCTGATAATGCTCCAAAGCTGCCGCTTGCCCCCCTCCTCTTCCTCTCAAGCAGCATCACACGCCCCACTGTGAGTTCTCCCAGTAAAGACCAGCTGCACGTTTGAGGATTTTTTTTTTTCTTTTTCTTTTTTACTGGCACAGTAAAGGCACAGGGACTGAGCTGCCAATCTGACTGGCTCTTTATGAAGCTTCAATCCAGCTCACTGGTATGGCTGGGCTAAAATGAAGGCTTGCAGAGGTGCCCGAGTGTGCCGCAGTGATTCCTGCAGCTGCAGAAAATGATCAGGATCCTCCATAAGGTTTTATACCCAGCCTCCTCCATCCCACCTCCCATCTTTTCCCTTAACAGACCCTCAGGTTGTGAAGCTCAGATCCTGAGAAGTGGGGCAGCTCCGCCTGGTCATCCCAGACTGCCGCACCCAGTGCCTGGGGGAATGGAGAAACTACGACAGAAACCAGCAACCCACTGCCTCTGATACCCAGCAGACACCAGTGTGCCCTTTTTTTTTCCTGCAAGAAATGTGATTTTTTGCCACTTTTTTTTTTTTCCCCCCAGCAAGACCACAGCCCTGGCCATTGGGGCAAAGTGAATTGGAAACATTTCTCCCTGGGCTGCATCTGCTGCAGAGGGAGAACTGGAGGGAATTAAATGAGCAGCTCTGCAGAGGAGAATGTTCAGAAACACAGAAACATTTAGTTTGGAAGAGACCTCCAAGGTCACCTAGAGACCTCCAGGATCACCTCAGGATGGTGCAAAGCATACCAGGAATGCCTCTGGCTGTGCTCAGTCCCCAGCTTTTTGCCCATCAAGAGGAGGATACAGCATGAAAAGAGATGGGTGGAAGAAACAGCTGCTTTGCAAGACATTAGATCGATTACCTACAGAAACATGTCAATGCCCAGGCTCATGGGAAACCACAAACAGCATTGCAAAAATCATTAGGAGGTCTCAAGACCTCAAAGCGGGTTGTGTCTGGGGTCTGTCACCAGCAGCATCCCATCTGAGGGGCCGGAGCAGCAGCAGCAGAAGGACCAGCATTTCCCTTGAGCCATCACAGAGGGACAGGGGCAGGAGCAGCACCCTGCCCTCTGCCAGCCCTGCTGCCCCTCAGAGCAGGGCCCATCAGATGCTAGGGAGTTCAGGTGGTTAAAAAAAAAAAAAAAAAAAGCTTTTTAGATGGGAAACTGTGTTTAAATACTGGCCAGGAAGGACTCAGAAAATTAAAGAAAATCCATCCTTAAAACCCACATCAAATCTTTTAAACTGCCACGTGGCTGAAGCATGCACAGTGAATGCAAAGGTATCAAGACAATGCAGGTGAAGAAGTCCCTTAATGTAATCACCTGCTCTGGATACAGCAGCACTATGTGCTGACGCTCTGCCCTATCCCAGAAGCTGCCAGGTGCCTGGCAGTTCAAGACAAACTACGAGCAGTGGAAACCAAGAAACAAATCAGCAATCTATAATCAGCTTCACAATCTTTTTTCTTTTCTTCCACCCTAGCCGTCGCCAGAACAACCTGCTTGCTTATTTACCCAGCCACCCCCTGTCTTCTTCCTAGGAAACACGTGCCAGTGCTGATGTTAACAACCGAGCCAAAACTTCAGGCTGCAGAGCCTCGGGTTTTGCAGCTGCTGCCGTGCCTGTGAATGCCCAGAATGTGGTGACCAGAACACCCTCAGCTAAGCCGGCTGTGATTCCTGTGCTCCACTTTTACCTGCTCACCGCAGCAAAGCCCACCTTAGCTCCCCTATTTGCAGCCAGCAGGAGCCTCCTGGCTCACACCGGGCTTTTGGGTGAAAAGAGGGGATCCGAAGGGGTCTTTAATTCTGGGCATCGCTTCCCAAAGCTGCTCTGAAGGGAGCGCGGGGCTTTGCTTGCTTGCCTGCCTCTGCAGAGAGGCACCAGCTCTCACACCGACACCTGTGGGGAAGGAAACGACCCAGCAGAGCAGCACAGTGACATGAGCCCGGCTCTAGGGGCCCAGGCGAGCCTCCGCCATATGGCCTGGGACCTGCATTCTGAGCAGGAGCCCCCTTTCAGCCCCAGTGCCTGAAGGCAGCAAAAGCACCCCACAAGGGGCCCAGAGGAAGGCCAAGAAGGTCTTAGTAGAAAGCAAAAGTGTGTTTCTGGAAGCACAGCGCGGGAAGGAAGGGAAGAGGGGAGCCGGTCAGCGGCTTGGCCACATCCTCTTCCCAGCGGGCAGCGCCGGCCCCGGGCCAGATCCAGCATGGGCGGCTCCGTCCCTGTGGTCCCCGCTCTCCCTGCTCCCACCTCTGCCAGCGCACACAACATAAATGAGGAGGAAGTGGGCCGGGGAGAGCCGCAGAAGCGATCTCACTTCCCCCGGCCGCTGCCTCCCGCCGCCCTCGTCCACCCGCCATGCCCAGGCCAGGTTTGAGGCCTGCAGCCCACAGGGGACAGCTCCGGCCGGCAGCGTGTGGCAGGGACCCACGGGAGATGCACGCACCTGAGGCCAGCGGTATAAGCAGCTGACCCATCCCAGTGCATTTACTGAAGGTTTTAGGGTAAAACTGACGGGACTTGGAGGCTCTATGGTCACCAGAATGAGAAGGTGTTGACAGTTTCTGCCATTACATCACTAAGCAATGCAAGCTGGCATGAAAAGCAGCTCCCCTCTGCAGTCACACATACTCCCTTCCTGCTGCTGTTCTGCTGAAGAGAAGTGAGAAATTGTGTCATTCATGCAAAGGGAAGCGAAACTATCTCAGCTCCCGACCAAGCCAAGCACGTCCCCACCCTGCTTGCCCTGCCGGTCAGGAGGGCCGAGAGCCCTGCCTCGCCACAGCACTCCCCAGGGCCCTTTGCCATCAGCGCTGGGAGCAAGCCACCATGGTCACCTTCCCAAGTCATCTTCCTCCTCCTTTGGGCTCAGCATCTCACCCCCCCGGCACTTTTGGGACGAGTGACAAAGCCTACAGGGTTTCAGGACCAGAGTGCCCTCTTGCACTTTGGGCATAGTCCTTGGACTTGTGTAAGAAAACAAAGACGCCAGGACATGAGTTTCTGTATTTTTTTAAACAAAGTCTAACCTGAAGATACATTGTCATATCTGAGACCTCATCCTTGTAGCTACATCTGGGAGATGCTCAGCATAGGCTTTCGGGTTTCAATTTGACATTGTCCTCTCGCCCCCATGTACAAAGACTTAATACAGGAACACGAGAGGGAGAAAGCTCAGGCAGATGCTATTAATGCAGCAGATCCTCCCCTCCTGTGCTCCTTTCTCTCACTGAGAAGAACAGCTAAAAGTCTTCATTTAACAGCTGATTGTATGCTGAAAGTGAAATAAAAATATCTCAGCAGTTTACAAAGCATGAGTTTCTACCTTCAAGCTCCATACGGGCTCAGGTGCCCATCTCAGATGGGAGGAAATTGTTCCATCACCTGAGCACAAAACCAAACCCAACCCTACCACACAACAAAGCACCCCAAAGAGGTGATTTCCCTGGAAATCCACTGCTTGTTGCTGCTGGTGGATACAGGGGCTTTAACCACTGCACTTTTTGGGATACGATACAAAAAATATTTTAGTCAACATCCATTTCCTTATTGGCAAGTTCTTCCAGCACTAAAAATACAAAGGTACGTATCGATAGCCTTTTGGGGATCTGGCAGAGCCCACTTGTTTAAATTACCTTATAAAAGCTGTTGGATATGGCTTACTTCTCCTAAGCGTAGGATGCCGAAGAAACAACACAACTTCATACCCTCAAGCACAAGCTCTCAGCTTCCAACCACTGAAGTCTTTCTCATAACTGCTATAGTCTTCCTTGTACCATGCAAACAGGTACTGGGGAATTTTGTGGATGGAGTAAAATCCACACTCCCTCCCAGATTTAACATATTATTCCGCTATAGGGAGTCTAGGGAGGGCTTAAGCACACAGCACACGTTCACCTACTTTGGTTGAAAACAGATGAGTTTCTTGTTATCGATCAGCTTTTCTTGCCTCAATTTTCAACTCACATACTGCAAACCAAAGCTGATGGACTGAGCTAAGCAAAGAGCACAGGATACCAGTGTGTCTTGCTGCAGGTACATAACTGTGCTTGAAGGTGTGCAAGGGAATGACATTTTGCAGCTGTAGCATACGTGCTGCTGTAAACCAGCTGTTTTCACATCTGTCACAGGCTTTATGTTTGCCTCTAAAGATGTGAAACCTGTGTTGTGCAAATTAGAGCAAGTTCACAGCCTGAATTCAGAAGTTCAAGAAAGGACAAAAAAATAAAATCGCTTTGCAAAATACCTGGGGACACAGCGCTGGCCCCGAGCAATAAAACACCATAGACCCACAAAGGTTGTGCATCCCAGGACAGCCATTCATTCACATGCACTCGGTGCTCCTGCTGCTTCTGGATGAAATTACTGGAGGTTGAGCTGCAGAAACGGGGAGCTCACAAGATCAGGCACTTCACACAGAAGGCAAGAACAGACAAGGTTGTACCTTCATACTAGTCTCCATTCAAACACTGCCTGCAGGTAGACATATAACCAAAGAGCTTTTAACAACAGTAGAGCAATCTGGATTAAAAAATTAAAATAAATCAAGCAAACATGAAACAACTCCAGCCAGCTCACAACAAATCTGCGTGTGCAGGCACAGCAGGAAGGAGACACCCTTGTTCGTTCAGCTTGCAAAACTGCAGAAGAATAAATACCACTTGCAATATACAGTGAATTTTATTCTAAAGTCCCCCTTCAACAACTTTTTTCAACTGCAGCGGAATATTTTTATTTACTGATTTATTTAATATAATCTTTTGACCACAGATCACGCATGCCTGAAATGAAGAAAAGGTCTGTGAATAAACAGACTGGTAAGTGACCGACTAGAGACATGTTCTGCCATTGCACAGCAGTGGTGATGTTTGGTTTGAGCCTCCCAAATCCCCTCCTGCCTTTGCAGGTGATTGTGAGGTCGCAGCTCAGGTTATTGTCAGGGAAAATAAATCTTAATAAACTCTAACTTCAGGATCAAGGGTTCAAATGAAGAAGTATATTTCAAAAACTCTACTTCTGCATCCCCTGAAAAACCAAAAGCAGAAGGGGATAATGGAGGTAACATTAGCAGAGAAGGTTCCACATTAAACCCTAGTTTTGCACAAAGCTTTGGAAATTTAAGGTACGAGCTCCCACAGCACTGTTAACTTTGCCCTCTTGTGGGGAGGTGTGAGAATTCATTCTGAAGTCACACTACGTGTAACTGAATGAAAAACGCGTCGTATAAGAGAAACTAGCAGATCCGGCATCACTGCTGGAAAAGCTTTCAGTGCTCATTTACCACCTCATTAATTTTTCCTTTAGACTGAATTATACCTCAGTGCGAGGTAGTCTAGTATCTCTTAGAGAAACCAAGCACATCATCCTCCTACCCATTTAAAAACCCGTATTGCAAATGTGAAAAAGGATCCCAGAACAGATTTCAGTAATGCAGTAATGGACTTTCCTGGCCACAGAAGCCACTGAATTACCCACATTGTGCAAGAACCAGCCCATGTGGAGAATGGTGGCACAGACAGCACTTGCAGTTGTGTTCCTGCCAGCATCCAGAGCTATTTATAACACATGGAGCTTCTGTAACCGTGGATGTATACTTGGAGGTGATCGGATCAGCAGGAAATTCCCTTCTACGCAGCTGATGATGGAAGGAAGATTCTAGAGGGTCACAAAGGGAGAGAAGATGAGAAGAGAAGGGAAAAAACAAACCACGGTCTGTAACACCTAAGGAAAGACGGGGAGCACTTCCAAGTCCTAAACTTTAAGCAAAACATTACAAACCAGTAGCTTTCAGTTAAACCGGAGTGTTCCAGCAACTCCTGGCAGACAAAAAACATAAAGCTCATACAGGTAATAAAATAGTAAGGTAATAAAGTCAAAATGAGGAATAATGTAAAGATTAGCTAGAACAAAGATATCAGCACTGAAACCCAGACGCTCAGGAATCACCATGGGCTGGTTACCTCTCAAATACTTAGAGAAAACAAGTTTTATACATAGTTGCAGGATCAAACCATTACCAGCCTGAAAGTTATTTTAATTCATCGCTGCTGTTAGCATCGCAGCGAAAATGAGAGAGAAAAAAATAGAGGCAGCCATCTGGAAAACACATCCCCTGTGTCAAGGAAATTTTAGAATATAGATCATCAGCAAACGGGGAGAAAAGCTGATGCATTCCAGTTGGGTTCGGAGGCAGAAGAACACAGACACATCCGAGGCAAGAGAAACTCAGCCTCAACACAGGGCTCACCCACATAGCCCACCGGATCAGGGCCATCTGCTCCTGGCCAGCTTTGTCACCTGAAACACAGCCAAAAGTTACAAAACCAAATGGCATTTGCCAGTGGAAGGCGCACACAGGACTCCCAGAAATGCACATTCGGTGCTGCTCTTTAAGCAGAAAAAAATGGTTTTCAAAAAATCTCCCCAGCAGAGTGTTTTCCCACAGCATTTTGATTTTTTTTTATTTTATTTTTTAGTTCCTTCCAGAAAAGAAGGAATTAGTTTTGATTTTTTTATGTTCCTCCCCATACATGAAGTACGACTAGATCAGCTGCTCATCTCACACCAGTTTTCACAACACACATCTGCAAAAAAGATCAGTGTTTTATTCAACTGATAAACAAAATGCTCACTTATCAAAATAAATGGGATATCCTAAAGGATCCTGAAGCCTGTATCTGTCTGAGTTATCTAAACATAAACAGGTGATGTTCTGCTTGACCACAGCAGTCAAACCACTAGCTGGGAAAGGGAGAATAATTCGAGCAGTTATTTAGCTCACTCTGAAGTAACTTGTAGAATCCCCTTTTCCAGCACATTTTTGTCTAGCCAGCACCAGACCTCTTCACCCCTGAATAAGCATCAGCCAAAGTTTGCCACTTCAAAGGAAATTCTTGATGAAGAGATTTTGGGAAGAGCTTCAGAGCTCCCAACCACAACCCCGTCTCTTCTGGTTACTGATCACAGTTGCTCAGCCTCACACGGTATTTCCGAGCATCCCTGCGTTCCTGGCTGGAAACAAGCCCTCCTCCAGTAGTTCCTGCAAGAGGATCTTCCGAACCTGGTTGGTTTTGAGATGCTGCCTCATCCTGCAGTACGTTGTCCCGCTTTCAGCTACACCTCAGCTGTTTGGGCTTCAGCCATACATACCTACACAGGTGTTTGAGAATTTACCATGTTGAAAGCTCCAGGACATACAGAGGGTTGTAACGCCGTCCCTCACCCACACGGACTACTGAATGCACATCTGACCTCTCCTTGATTCCTCTACAACATCCAGCTAATTTTAAGGTCAAATGAAACCACCATCCTTGTCTGAACTACGCCCACAAGCTGCACGAAGCCCTGGAATTAAATTTGCAACTGGTAATTGATCTCTTCTGGCGAAACAAGAGCTTGGTGTCACATGAGTGAAGTCCACCCACACGCGAGGATGTGCTCTGTGGGACCCTTGCAGACAGGACTGAATTCCTCCCCGACTCAAGCATCGCAGAAGCCTTGCAATACACAACACTAAGAGCAGAAAAAGGTATTTGCCTGGCTTGTCTGCTCTTCCACAATCCCCTGGCAAGTACACAGAATCCTCTGGATATTTAAATTGTGCCCAAAGCATGCTGCTACATGCTTTTGGACATGCTGGACAGCCAGTTTAAGGACCTGCCCAGAACCAAGCAGCAGCATGAAGCCAGCACAGCCGAGCAGAAGCCAACACATCTGCATAAGCACCACGTGAATCCCGGTCAGCAGGCATGCACTTGAGTCAGCAAGACCTTTTAGTGCTCTTACACTGGAAAAGCTGCAAAACAAGTAAAAAGTAAACAACAATGCCTTAGCACAGGGCTTGACTACAGGTATTAAATCTTACAGGTGTTAAATCTTTATTATTTCAAAGTATCTCGAGCACGTCTCTCTTGAGCAGCCCGGAGGAGGTGTGCTGGCTGCAGCTCACGGAGAGGAGAGGTGTCTCCCGGCTTCCCAGCGCTGCAGAATGGGCTCGGGCACGCTGCAGGACCTCACTGACTGTCCATGTCCATGTCAGAAATCACTGCTCCAGCTGCATGATTCATTTGGTACTCAAAGCTGCTCGAGACATAGACAACACAGGAGGGGCTGGCAATCCTGCTGTCCCACCAGCGTGAACCACCACGAAGGTGGCAGCAGGGGGTGCCTCTTTTTTTTCCCCAACGGCAAGCTCACCATCTGCTTTCTTGTAGCACTCCAGCTCAAAGTATAAAGATGAATAAAGTCAGTCTCAAAATGATTTACCAAGTAAGAAAAGCTGCAAGCAAACAGCTGCTTGGTTAGTCAAAAGTCTCAGCTGTAGGTCACCAGCCAAATACACAGATGTATTTGTAACACACACCCAGCTTAACAAAGGCTATTCAGAAATAACGAGGGAGAGGAGTTAAATCGGGTCTGGTAGCACAAGTACCTTCAGTTGTGCACATCTGGGTCTGCTGCCTCTCTCTTAGTAATTTTTAAGGGTGGTGAGCAAAAAGTTGAAAGTCACCTTCAAGCAAGCACACCTGGGTAACACAGGCTAACAGTGGAACAATCGATGAAGTTTAAGTATTGCTCCGTGGTGTTCGCACTATCACGCTTGCTCCCAGTGATGGCCCATGTTTAAGACCTGCAAAACGCTGACAGTGAGCAAACACATCCCTGACAGAGCAAAACGCTCTGCAGTGTTTAATTTTAATAATCTGAATAATAATGGGGAGAGAAAGTCCACCAGCAAAACCTACTTTCATTAACTACCACTGCTCATCTTGGATGCTGTTGCTGTGGAGTAGAATTCAACCCGGAATCCTTACTTTTTCCTGCAAGTACCAAGAAATCCTGCACTTCCATACTGAAAGCTACAGAAAGAGAGGCTGAGCTGCTGTTCTCGGAAGGAGGTCACCTCTGTTCAGCAGCAGGGCAGTGCAGCCTCGGCAGCGAGCACAATACCTCCTCTGCTGCTCGGTAATTTGCGTCAGGAGACCTCCAGCTGCTAGGAAAGCCTTTTCCCATGCTGCCACGCGCCAGCATCCCCGCCTCAGAGGATGTAATTTCACGAGCACAGCTATTAAACTACCGAGTCTTCAGGTCCTCGTAACCACCAGCCAGCTGTCTCTTCATGCAGCAGATCACAGGGTCCCAGCGCCGTCATCTTCCCGATGATAAGACTTTTTGTTTAGACACACCAAACTGCTACTCCGTTTTTTCCTATCAGCACCCCACAGATGTCGTTACAACAATACACACAGATATACCCTTCTGAATTATAGCAGAGTTTATTTTAATATTTTGTACAGCCAGCATTGGTCTCCAGGAATAAGTTATAGTCTTACATAAGTGAGTCCCCCCAAACCCACCCTTAAGGAATGTTCAACTTTCACCATTTCTAATTTAGAGGGAAATTATTTATAGGGCAAGACGCAGTCTGAAGAATGGAAATCAATCTTAATTTGTGAATGAAACTCCTCTGAAGTTCTCAGGGTTTACTTACATCTAATTGGATTCGTGAGCCAGCGCAGCGGTCACATTTTTCAAGACTGCGCCCACACGTTCACACCTCAGTGAAGATGTTCCTTTCAGAAACGGGACAGGGTTGTGTTTCCTTTTTTCCCTACCTCATGCCACATGGTTCTGCTATTTAGACAAGTTCCCTACAGTCCAGTACAAAGTTTGTAACTGACTTTTCCCACAGGTACTCACTTCGTGCCAGTCTCTCTCCATTTATTCAGTTGCTCTCAGTACCATTTAAGCATCATTTCTCACTGCATATTTCGTTTCTTTAACACAGCCAAGAGGAACTGACCTCAACGTTGCCTTTAAGCAATAAACAACACATAAAACAAATAAATACTTTTAAATCCTTTTAAATGGTAATAATGTGTATCCTCTGTTCCAGTGCACAGTTAACTACTGTGTAAAAAGCACTCCCAGGAGAGCTCTGCAGCAGCTGGCTGGGCACCTCAGTCACCTGCTCGTGCCACTTCCCTCACGGCACTTGAGTACTGGAGGGTAAACGAGCACAGCCTAAGAGAAATACCCCCCGGCTCAGAGAAATGTCAGTGTCCGAGGTCAAGCAATTCACATTCTCCAATGCAAATAAAACAGAAAGAGGCTGTATAAAGATTTCCTCCACCCTCTCTGAACACCACACCAGCAACAACTCCAGAACTGTCCAATTCGCTCTGCGAAGCTTTGGGAGACACCAATGAAGGAGAAATGAGAGCCGAGAGACAACCAGAGGGCTCACCGGCTTCAGTCCCTATTTTAAAAGGAGCCCTTCTGCAGCTCTCTACAGACCTTTCCACCTCAGTGTCCCCAGACAGCAGCTCCTTCCCGTGCCCCTAAGCTGCACAGCCTCTTCAGCCTGCACGTGCCAGAGCAGTGACACACCAGGCAGTTTTGTAAGAGGATTTTAGAAAAACAGCGCAAAGCAAAAAGCACAAACATTGAACCCAATCCAGAATCCCCATCAAACGGAGGCGAGAATTCTGCCAGTCCTGACTGAAAACTGGCAAGTGAATACTTGGGTACTGAGGGATTTTATAATTAAATAAAGGTGAAGTCGTAAAGCCTTGAAAAGCCATTTAAATTGAAACTAAGATCGACTAAGAAGCTGAACGCTGCCTCCTCATTCTTTTGAAATATTTCACTACAGTGATTGGAAAGCGTAAGAACGCTTTCAAAAGCTTGTATTTTTTGACCTCGAAAGGAAGACAAGCTCAGCACTGTGTTGCAGCTTCCTTTCTTAAAGGTGGACCGTGAATTCTGGCAAAACAAAACTTCCAGGGCACACTTTTTGCATTTCCTACAGAGAACAAAACTATCGTTAAAGCTACAGAAGCTTTCAGCTACACAGAAAATGAGCCAATGTAGCACCGTACTCCACAAGAGCATCCCAAAATGCTTTACAATACAACAGAAGTACATTTACATGAATGTTATACACCTGTCCAAGGTTTTTCTGATGCCATGTAGTGGTTTGTTTGTTGTGTTTTTTTTTCCCTTTAAGAAATGATATTCCAGTTAGAATAAAGCAAACCCTTTCTTTTGTTTTAACTGTTCTTTTCAACATGGTCTATATATACAATTCTTAAAATACACTTAAAAATAGCTGCACACATTTTATATCGTTATACTGGAGAAGGGCAGTCCAGACAGACCATGCTTCTCAGTATGTTAAAAACTGTAAATAAAACCCAACCAGACTTGCTCTCCCCTGGTACCCATGTCGGCCCAAAGGAGGGAAGGAAAGGAACAAGCAGTTTTAAAATGGGAGTCTTTCACAAAACACGCTACTTACAAATCTCAGGTTAATTTCCTCAAGCAGTTTTATATCAAATCCTTCGTTAAATATTTGAGGTCACGCACTGCCATCTTAGCAATGAAATCTGTTGCAACATGCATGTGTCAGCTTCCCACTCAACCAACTGCAACCCTGAGGATTTTTCTGGCCTGGTAGAAAGAGGAAATGTAACACAATTCCTGAAGTATGGCTGGTCCTCCGTTTCAAAATTCTGTACGGTTTCCTTGATGGTTCTTGGACACACACCCACACTTTTTTTTTTTTTTTTAATACACGTTTCCCTCTAACCAACATGCAGATTTCTCCTCCCAGTCATCCACATCTTGACGTCCCAACGAAACAATCCATGTCATCCATCCAAAGGTTTTCCCAGGTAGACCAAAGTCACTTCTGTGTTACCGTACACAGCAGACACTGCCGGATACAGGCAAACTTTTGGCAGTCCTCTGAACGCAACTCCCAAGAACTCATAGCCCCTCTCAAATGCTAACGTTTTGTCTTCCATGTCCAGGATAACTCGAATCCTTTCACCTATCTGGAAACAAGAGGTAGGAGAGGAGGGAGAAAAAAAAAAACAAAAAACAGTCAACATACTCAAATGGAGACACAAAAATAAAGCAAAACCCACACGTATTACAGCAGATCAGATTAAAGCAAGGCTCTCCTTTTTCTCATTACCACGTTTTTATGACAGGAGTTTCTCAATTTCTCTTGTATGTGTTAAGATCCCAAATACCTCTTCTGCCTGTCTCCAAGTGGGCAGATTGTATCTCAACACCTACAAGGTGATCAACGTAATCCTTCACACCTGAACCTTGTGAGAGCACTGTCAGCAATCATACGGTGCAGTTTCTGCTTCAAAATACCGCAGAAATCTGGGAATTGTTGGCCTCTGCTCAAAGTGACCTGTATTCTGTATCTGCTTGTTACCACTGACCTGTAAGATCCGCAAAGAGCAATTGTAAAGTCAATGAAATTGTTTTAAAAAGGTGACTGCCACAGACAAAGCATACCAGAACACACTCCTGATTGCACAAGTACTGTCACAGATGTTCCCTGACCAAGGCAGAAGGAAGTTTCAGTGCAAAGTCTGGGCAAAGTAAGCATGAAAATCCTCAAACAGATATACACAGGCGAGCGAAATCAACACCGAATGCAAGAAGAGACTTGGAGCAGGGTGTACACAATGCTCCCTGCATTTATCTAGCACTTACTATTTTCAACTATAAACACAAGTCGCAGGGACCAGCAGCAAACACAGCATGATATAGCACAAACTTCTTATCCCTGCCAGCCAACCGCAATGCTGGGGATTGCTTCCAGACAAGACATTTTTTTCTTCGAACTGACACTAACGAATTTCTATTACCTTTAAGTATATTTTCCACAAGCAGATCACTGCCCGTTTCTTACCAAGCATAAAATACTTTAAAGGATCACCAGCTTGAGCGCTCAACAATTTTTAAGAAGAAAGCAGTGACTGCAAACACCATTCACCCTTGAGTCCCCACAAGAGTCTGCTTGGCTTTCAAACCCTTCCTCACCCTGTTGCTGCAGAAAGGCCTAGTCAGGGACAGCAGGAAGTCTGCAAACGGGCAGGCCTGGCAAGTGCCGAGCCAATTCACATGTCAGGAAACGTGAAATCTAACTGTCTTTAATTACATTATTTTCAGTTACTAATAGCAAAAATGGCAGGTATAGCTTCCAGACAGAATTAACTGCTTGGCAGTGAACTTTTATGCAAAATTTATAAATATAAGGTAACAGTTAGATCTTCATGCACAACTGACACGCAAGGCATTATTCATACCAACCCATGATGTTACCAGATGGGGATTTCACTGCACGCAGCTTAAGTTGCAGCATGAGGAAATCCAGCAGTCAAAATGTGGCTGTGTAAGCAGCCAGAGGAACAAGGGTAAACACTTCTAGGCAGACAAAAAGGTAGCACGCACTCTTTAATAACCTGAAATTATCTGGACTTCATAGCCCAGCTGAAGGACATCAGCTATGGGAAGACAGCCAGAGAGCCAGCACACAGCACGCAGTGCCACTGCGGGGTTTTGCAGGAAGGCTCCTACCTGAGCACCAGCCTCAGCTCACAAAAGGGTGAAACACCTACTGCACGCAGCCACATCACCGCGGGGCCAAGCCTTACTCCAGAGAGCTAAAACAGCCTCGTCAGCTTTTGCTTTAAAAAGCAACGTGGTGTTAAAGCACCACCCACGATGCACGGGCCTCGCCTGATATTTGAGATAGAAGCAGGGAGGTGACAGAGGACCGGGCAGGCTGAACAGGTGCAATGTAAGGAAGGGGTAAAAAGACAAACTAAGGAGAAGAAGCCTCAGGAGGCAAAGCTGCCTACCTTCTGCAGGGATGGCAAAGAGATGCTCGGATGGGCACGCAGGCCCCATTCAGCAAGCAGCTGTGAGGCGCCAGGGAAGCCGGCCCCGCAGGCCAGCGCCAAGCCCCGCTCACCTGGTATTTCGGCGCGTTGTTGCACTGCGGGAAGCTGCCGTTGACCTCCCCGTTGTGCAGCAAGTTATTGTCCACCAGGTTCCAGCCCCAGCTCTGGTCATCGCTCCCCAGCAGGGCCACGTAGCCCTGGCACTGCATGGCCGCCCGCTTCGTGGCGATGCCAATGACGGCCACGGTGCCCAGCGGGCCCTCCCACCACACCTCCCAGGCGTGGCGGCCCTCGCTGAAGCCGATCTTGGTCCTGGCCCCGTCGGTGCTCTGGGCGATGGGGTTGCGGTGCAGCGTGAAGCCGTTCTTCTTGATGTAGACGTTCCTGGAGCAGTCGTTGGTGCTGAAGGCGTGGTGGAAGGCACGGACCTAGGGCAGGGCGGTGGGGGTGAAGTGAGCTGAGACCCCTGCTGCTTCCCACCCACCCCCACCACGGGCTCACCCCCGGGGGTGCTCACCTTGCCCTTGTAGGTGGGCACGTTGCAGAGGATGTCGGTGCGCAGCGCCTCCTCCGCCAGGCAGCGGGCGGCCAGGCTGCGCCACACCTCGCTGTTCTCGTCGCCGTGCAGGACGCGGTGCCACAGCTTGCACACCAGCGCGCAGCTCCGCAGCTCCCGCAGCTCCAGGTAGGAGAACACCAGCTCCAGCACCCGCCCGGGCAGCCGCCACCCGGCTCCCCCGCCCGCCGCCGCCGCCGCTACCGACGACGACGACGACGACGACGAAGCCGCCGCCGCTCCCCCGGGACCCGCCGCCATCACCCACCCACCCCCCCCGGCCGCGCACCGGCTCGGCCGCCCCCCCTCAGGCGACGACGGCGGCGGCGGCGGGGAGCGGCTGAGGGGCGGCTGGGGGCCGCTCGGCCTCCCTCAGGCGGCGGCGGCGGCGGCGGGGCCGGTCCCCAGCGCTCCGCCCGCCCGCCCGAGGCCTCAGGGCGAGGGGGCGCGCGCGGCCGGCGCCGCCATCACAGCCGCGGGCCGCCCGCCCCGGCCCGCCCCGCCGCGCATGCGGAGGGAGGGAGGGGACGGAGCCGCCCCGGGGAGGCCGGGAGGCGGCAGCAGGGCTGGGGGCCGCCGCTCCGCCGTCCCCGTCCCCCGTTCGTTCCCCGTTCCCTCAGGGATGGCGGCCCGCTGGGCAGGAGGGCACTGCGGAGCCGTGCTCTGCCTCGGGGCCAGCCGCGAGGGGCTGGTGGCCTCGGGAGGCGAGCGGGGCGAGCTGGCGCTGTGGGGCGGCGGTGAGGGGAGCCCGGTGGGGAGGCTGCGGTTGCCCCCCGAGGACGATGTGGGCGCGGTGTCTTTCTGCCCGCGCTGCCCCAGCCGCCTGTACGCCTCCCACGGGGCCGCCCTGCTGCTGCTGGACGCCAGGGCCCTCACCCAGCCCGTGGAGCGCTTCCAGGTGAACGAGGAGGAGATCAACTGCCTGGCGGTGGACGAGGCCGGCGGCTTCTTGGCCGCGGCGGACGACTCCGGGGCGATAAAGGTGGTGGATCTGGCGAGCAAGAAGGCCTGCCGGGCCCTCAGGCACTCAAACATCTGCTCCTCCGTCGCCTTTCGGCCTCAGAGGCCGCAGAGCCTGGTCTCGTGCGGACTGGACATGCAGGTGATTTGCGTGCCATGGGCAGAGGGTAGGGAGGCCAAGCGGTGGCTGCGCTTCGGCTTTCTGTGTGTGGAGCAGGAGTTGGCCCTGGTGACCAGCCGTGGCTGCAGACAAAATGGGGATGGCTAGGAAGACAAAATGCCTGAAGCAGACAGGATGCTAGCAGGAATGCTTTAATGCAGAGGGATAAATATCTGTCTGCTGTGAGGATGAGCTGTTTTTATAAAGTCAGCCCTTCTTTGCAGTAACCCCTTGGAAGCACTGAATGTTCTTTGCCTTTCCGCTTGATGAGGCAGAGTAAAACTTTGTCCTTTGCTGAAGCATCCTTAGAACAAACCATGCTAAGGAATTAGGAGAGTCTTGAATTACGTTGCCCACGCTGACCATGCAAGATAGATGGTTTTTGGTAGCGTCTTTCCAGTGATTGAGAGCTGATAGCCTTCCTGTTTCAGCCTGAGATTAAAACTCCCCTCTATTGAGGGGAGTTTTCCATGGTTCTAGTAGCATTTGGGGCAAGTTTCCTTTGACAGCGTCAGGCACCACATGTTCTTAAAAACTTTTCTTTTTTTTTTTTTTTCATTTTTAAAGCCACGGTTTGTAAAGGAAAAAAAAAAAAAGTTGGTCTGCCAGATTTTTTTGACTGCCAGATTTAAAAAAAAAAAAAAACAAAATTTGTTAGGCATTGATAAAAATATTTTAAATGAAGTATTTGAGAAACTTCTTTTCAGGGCGACTGAAGTATCAGTCTGACTGTAGGCAATGCACTCAGCACCTTAAACTGCTTGCTTAATTTCATATGCCTAAAACACAGAATCACAAGCCTATGGCTGGAACCCTTTTATCGTGATTGTAACCATTTTCATACTTTTTTTTGTGAGAGCAAACTGGTTATTTGTTGTGACTCTTTATATGTTTTAGTGTAGCTCAGCAAATGAGTTTTTAGGTGAAAGTATCCCCAAAATAGTAGACGTTTGTTAGTGTTCTTCTGCAGTGAAAAGTGTATTTTTCTGCTTCAGGGCTGGCTGTGAGGTCTGTCACTTCACAAAGAGAAGCTGAGTTGCAGGATTCTGAAGTGCTGAGTTGCAGCATGTCTTTAGACAAGTCACCAGCTCCATGAGTATGGAAACTTGCTGGGTTCGTGTGTCAAACTCAGCAGCTGATGAGAACTGAAAATTAGGTCACTGGCGTGGTTTTTTTTTTTTCAGTAGTGCCACAGAAATGGGGAAAATGCCATGAGGACAGAAAATACTTAGTTTGCATAAAACTTGCCACTACTTGTTAAATGCATAAAGCTGTTGCAGCGCTGTCTGTGATGAGAACGGGAGTGTTTGGGTGAAGCATTAAGACCCAGCCCCTCTGACTTACCCTCTGTGCAGTCATCACGGACAAGTTTTCCCTTTCACTGGTAGCCAAGTAGTTTTCATGCAGCAGCAGCAGGGACTGCTGAAACAGAAAAGTGAAAAGCAAGATGTTTTGGATTCCAGATAAAGGAAACAATATGTTTTGGACTCCAGATAAGCAAACAGCATATCAGGACTGAATTAGACTGACTTGGGCTTTGATATCTGCTGGCCTTGCAAGTAATCATCATCAATTCATACTACAGAAGTAATAAGAGAATAATTTTTAACAGGTGCCATTTAGATCTACAGCACCTGAATTGCTGTGAGGCGGAAGCATTCGAAGGAAGGGTTTTTGCTTCATAAGCAGCTTGAAGGCAGGGTGGCATTTCAAAAGCAAGTTTAAAAACACCACCTGCCCCTACCTTATCAGGAATTGCATGCTCTTCCTTAATAACGTAACGGGACAAACCAGATCTACTCATTTGATATAAAAAGTACAGTTCAGATCCTCCATTTTAAACATATCTCTCTATTGTTTACCTTTTGCTATTCCATTTCTCAAACACATGAGAGTGAGAAAGTGATTGTTTTAGAACAGTTGTGCAGCAGGGACGGAACTAAAATTCAGACTCATAAAGCTCTCTTTTCATTCACTGCTCATGTCCTGCCTTTTAAATAATTAAGAGGTGCAGTATATCATGATTACTATTGCCGAGATGAATGGAAAAGCTTTTAGAAAAGCTTTTTCATCCATCTCATGCTCTAAAGGCCTGAGTCATTGACTCTGCTGGGAAGGGCACTGTGATGGCTTGCAGACTGTGCCGTGGAGATTTGTCTTACTTGACAGGTGAAGATCAACCACTTCTCACAACAGATCTTGTGTCTCTTGCACTCATACACAGTCCTTGCTCTGCCAGAGCAAGAATTAGTGGTTCCTTTTGCTATTAGTAAAAGGATCTGATTCTACCTAAGAATCTGATGCTACATCTTGTGTCCTTCGATGTAAAACAAATTTTTTTCCCCCCCCCAAGGTTATGCTGTGGAACCTGCAGAAAGCTCGCCCCCTGTGGACCACAAACCTTCAGGAGTGTGAAGCAGAAGACAATCCGCAGTCAGCTGGCCAGCTCTTCAACCCTCCGCTTGCACATTCCCTGTCCGTCGCATCATGCGGCAACATCTTTGGCTGCGGAGCTCAAGATGGTAAAGTTAGGATATTCAGAGTCACTGGTGTCAAGTTTGAACGTGAGCTGGAGTTTAAAGGTCACAGCTTAGGAGTATCACAGGTCCTCTTCATGCCAGAAACATACTGGTTGTTGACTGGAGGAAACGATGGGAAAGTCTTGCTCTGGGATGTCAGCGGTGATGTGGGAAAGCAGCAGAAAAGCCCAGCCAAGTCCCTCCATAGAAGGAAGGCCCAAGCACCAGCCAGAAAAGATGGAAAGCTCAACAAAGCAGCTTCAAATGACCATGCTAGAATTTTACCAAAGCTAACCATTGAGCATGGAGAGAAAGTGAACTGGCTCACGTGCACAGAGATCAAAGGCTCCAGGAGAGTATTAGTTGCTGATCAGAGTAGTTCTATATCTGTTTATCCATTGCCAGAATCGTAGCCATGGAAACATTGACAAATTTGCAGTGAAGAATCATTCCTCAGCATTTGAAATATGAGTCCAGTTAAATCCATCGGCGGTGGATTGAACAATGACCCCTGCTGCACCCTCAGCAACGGCAGGGACTTTGCTGTGTTCTCACACAAGCACTCGTGATGTAATTGGCCTGGTGCTCTATTTTCAGCAGCTTGTGGTGTTCGCTGCAGCTGCTGTTTCAAGGTTGGCAATTTGTGTCCTGAACTTAAGTGAAACTGATTTCAATAGATTTGAGGATAATATTAGTGCACGACTGACCTGACATAGTTGAGGTCGGAGGAATAAATTCACGCTAGCAGGGAAATCAGCAATGCTAAATGAGGATGCTGAGCAGTAACAGAGATGCAACTGGCTGAGCTCCTTGCATTTGCAACTATTTTGGTGCTTTACTTTAATTTCCCTGTTAAACGGTGTCACGATTAGCTTGAATTGGATCCAGTAGAAATATGTTTCTCATTATTTTGCATACAAGACTAGAGAAGCACCAACTAACTGAGGAATAATCAAAGTACTTAGACAGTCATTGTCAATTGGATTTTTTCACACTGCAGTAAACAAAGGAGCAGGAGAAAATGGTAACATCTGTTTGGTCAGCTGTTGTAGGCATTTAGTTGTGTGTATCCCAAAGAGAAAAATAGCTATTAACTTTGTCTTAATAAATGCTTTCTCTCACTGCTCCCATGTGTTTATACTCACTTGTTAAGCATAGGTGCTGTGAAAATTGTCAAGAAGTGTATCAAGGACTAAATACAGAGGGCCAAATGCACTGTTCTTCTCAGCCAAATACTTCCCCTGCCTTCCCAGAGCGGTTAGAGACGCTACAAGCAGAGCTTGGTAATTACAGCTTCTTAGAAACATCCCTTAGTTTGCAAGTTGAAGGTGGGGAGAGTGCAGCTATGTGGGAATGCTGCAGCTCTTGATGTGTGTGATTCATGCTAGATTTCCAATAGTCAAATAATTAAAAGAGAAAAAAAAAAAAAAAAAAACTTTTTTTCCTCATGCTCTCTCCTGAACTTTTCACAGGCAAAGACTGAATACCGTCCACTGGCTGCAGTCCTGCTTAACTGATACGGGTTTTTTATGCTACCTTGTTTCACTGGCTGTTGTGCTACCAGAAGCATGTTATTTGCCTTCTTTCGTATGGGAAAAAAAAAATGCAGTTTTGTTTTGCATTGCTAGCTCATAACAATCAGTTGCCATAGTGCTAGGCTGTCCATCGTTTATGGATGAGATTCCAGTGATGTGGGTTTTGCTACTCTCCATCCTCAGAAGCAGCTCCCAGCAGCCAAATAAAAATCCTCCTCAACCAAGTTCAGTTTTCATCAAAACAGAAAATTACAACCCAACAGCAATCTGCCTGTACGGCCTTTCACAGCATGAGACTTTGGCCCAAGACAGGAGCTGCGGGTCGGTACAGCTAAATAAAGCCTGAACAGCAAACAAGCAGGCTGGTATAGATTCCTCATTCTCATTGTCACCTTCAAATTCATTTTATGTCTGAAGACAGACGAGATCAGTGGGTCAGGGGAAGAGGTACAGATGCGTAATTGGGTATGTAACATGTTGGGGGCATGTGTCCATGCATCTGCGAGCTATATCTGGATATACGGTCTATAAAAAGCCCCAGCGCAAACAACCTCCAGCAGGAGTCAGAGCTCCTGCCCATGTTGTTGCCTGCTTCAGGAGAGGTTCAAGCCCGCTCCAGCTTTAGTTCTTCTCTTCTTGTTCTCCTGGAAGATGGCTAAAGACAGCATATCCCTGCGCGCGCTGAGCAAGACATTGAACAGGTCATCAAAGGGTTGTGCAAGGGGACAAGGGGCAGGGGGAGAGAAGACTGTGGCTGTGGTGGTCTGTTAGCAAGACAAACCTTTACTTCCTCTGGGAATTGTCACGGGAAGTAGACAGGATGTAAATATGTGTATTGTGTGTATGGTAAGGGGGTAGTTCATGTGCAATCTTCTGCTTTGCCTTTATTTCTTGGCGAGGGAAGGGGGACAGAGCCGCAGGCTGCAGCATTTCACAAGCGCCATCCCGGCCAGCTCCAAGCTGCTGGTGCCGGCTGTTTGCTGCAGGATTCTGTAGGCTGGCACTGCGAGAAGTGTTGCCAGGGGCCTGGTGTTAATGGGAAGTTCTGGTTTGCATTTTCTGCTGTGGTCCAGCTGCAAATGGGAGGGCTGGGATGAGCTTCTGAATTTGGGAAAATGTTTCAGCATCTAGGAGGTTCAAAGATAGGAGGTTGTAGTTAACAGACAGCAAGAACAGCCCCTTCCTGCATGCTCTGAGAAAGAAAATCCCTGTAACCACAGAACTGGGACATAGGTGACGCTGAGTCACCTTCCATTTCCAAAGCCTGTACTCCCAAGAGGCTTGCAAAAAAGCTTGATGGACAGGTTCATTGGCTTCATGTAAAGTAATCCTGGCACACGCTGCCCCTGCTGGCACCCGGCCCCACGCTCCACTGCAGTGCGGCAGCACCATCGCTGCTAGATGGTGGCTGAGCAGCCAGGCGGGCAGCAAGTGGGAGCGAGTGCGACAGACACTGCTCTTTGGGAAGAAGGAAGGAGATGGAAAAGGGTCTGAAACTCTCCACAGCTAGGAGACAGGCAAGCTGGCGTCCCCTTGCAGTGTGTTGCCACATGCGTATTTCCTTGTGTTGTCTTTCCTGTCTGCTGCACAAATGGGAGCAAGCAAGAAATTCCTGCCAACTTAGGTGTCGCACATACCGCTCTGCTTTACGTGTAGTAAGCATTATCGCTGTCCTTTGAGAGTATCACTGCTGAAGTGTAGTACTTCTGTGTATGAAATTAGTGTTTCAGATATTGATTTATGAAAATACTCCAGTCAAAGACCAGTTTGCCACTGTAACAGCAGTACTGGGTCCAGTGCAGAGATGGCCAGAACCAGCACAGGGCAGCACCCACCTCTTCTCGCAGAGGCCACCCCCACAGCCCCCCCAGGCCAAACCCTTCCACCTACATGCAAAGCTTATAGACTAACACTGGCTGACAGACCTTGTAAAAAACCGCTCCTCTGCTCTAGATACTAGCATTATTTATCAACAGTTTTTATGAGGCTGATTCACACAGCAGTAACTGAAAAAAAAAAAAAAAAGATACAAGCCTAGTCTAGAGACCTCACCAGAAAGAAACAACCATGGGAACAACTCCTGAAAGACAAAGAGGAAATTAGTTGGATGGGAAATGGAATAAAAATGAGTGCTGTGAGCTGGTATCATGAAATGAGTGTAGAGGAAGAGCTGTGAAGTGTGGGGCTCTGTGTTGGCCTGGAAAACAAAAAGCTATGCAGCAGCTCTAAAGTAAGGAAAGACGTCATTCTCTGGGAGCGCCTGAGCAGTGGAAATAAGCGTAAGCATAGAACCACACTTCCAGGAAAGTGGGAGTATGAGAGTTTCTACTGCAAATCTTCTAGTTCTCTATGCTAACAGAAGAAAGACTTGAAAAGCTTTCTGGTACAGAATTGAGACATGGTTTGTTCCTACAGTAGACAGACATTAGAGGTTATTATTAAATCATTATTATATTATTATTAAAAGGAAAGCGGGAGGTTTAATCAGTTCTTCCTCAAGTTGCATTCAGACCCTTTATCAAAAGACAGAAGCACTGATTCTATCAGAATCTACAAAAAAAATGTAGATTAGTTACAGAGATCAGTCTCACTATTTTGTAACCAGCCATTTTTAGAACCAAAATTAGCACATGCTGAAATGTTTACTACAGATGCTTACAAGTACACAAGAGTAATTCACAGACAGGCAATAAACCCCATGCCCCATATCAAAATAGTGCCAGAAAGACAAAAGAGGTCAGATGTTAAAGCATCAACCTAAAGGCTGCTGAAAAACTACTACAGCACTGAAGGTACTGTTAATGCTGGGATCTTTGATAGTTTCTACTATTATTTGCATAGAAGAATGCTTGCAAGAATGAAAGCTTATTTACCCTGATGAAGTGGCATTTACGGAGCAATTCACAGGTAAATGGCTCCCCCAGGAAGCTCTCATCATCCCCAGGAGAACCTTGGAGAAAAGACTCAGCTTCCTGACAGCTGCTGTCTGAAAGCATGCTACCTTGTGTTATTCCTACAGCTCATGCTGCCAGAGCTTCAGGGCACCCTGCATTATCCTCTTACACCACTGTAAGGCCAAAAATCTCTAATGTGACATGAGAAAAGAGACTGAGAAATAAAATACCTGTTGAAGCACGAGAAGCCCTAAAAATGTAGGGTCAGGAAGAAAGCAACTTTTACAAGATCCTAAAGGAAGTCTTAGCCTCAGGAAACAACAGAAAACCATTAGAGATGGACCCTTACAAGCTGCCAGACAGATAATGAATTAAGGCCAGGGAGACTTCGGAAAATATTCTACTGCTGATGCCTTTTTATTTTCCTCCCTCATTCAGGACTACTGCAGATGCTCCAAAACAGGAGAAGGGAAGCCAGGTAGATGGAGGAGCTATTGCTGGTAAAGCAACAGCTCGACACTCATGCAAGAGTCTATGTTCTTGGCCCCTTTCTTAAGGGTATACCATATATATCTTCATATATATATATATATATATATATATATCATACATATCTTCATATATATAGATGTTATAAATGAAGTCTCAATCTGAATATTGTAATATTTATACTTATTAAAGGTATAAAAGCTATAAAAGGTATAAAAGGCAAGTAAACAGCGCTGGGTGTGCAGGGAGTCTACGCTCCACCAACACGCACACACAAACATCAAACATTCTAAATATACAGAACATGGCTTTTACATACTAAACCCGAGTATGCCTATACATACGTACAATCAGGAAAGGTAACAAACAATCCTTTAAGTTCCATGACTTAAAAGTCTCCATTTTCCATTCCTTTTCTTGATTACAAACAAGTCTCCATTTTCCATTCCTTTTGAACAATATGTCTCACTCCAAGTTGTCAAGCAACTCGGTCTTCAGGCCTTATGTATCCTGTTCTTCCCAGATCGAAGAAAAGCATATCCATCTCCTTTTCAAGGCCAATAGGGCCTGGGTCCAAAGGCACGTCCCGGGCAGCAGGGGGCGGAACAGCAAAGGCCTGTGATGGCTGTAGCAGCAGAGGGGCCCATGGCGTAGCAGTCGGATCAGTAAAGGAGCCCGCAGCTCCCTCGCTGTCTGGCAAACCACCCGTGTCTGACTGTGGCCCCACACGGCTCTGTAAGGCCTCAGAGGCTGCTCGCCAGGTGCCGAGCGATCCCACTGCCACCTTGTCATTTTTAGTTGCAGAGTCCCACACCTTGACCTCAGTTTGGTCCCATGTTTCAGGCTCATAAACTGTCTGATTGTTAATAAGGAGAATAAGCTGTAAGGTTCCCAGGACAGTCTTTGTTCCTGAGGACGTGTTCCCCACAACACACAGCTGCTGACCAGCGAGGGGCAGTTGTGTGCGCGGCTCCGCTTCTCTCCGCTCGAGCTTCTTCCCAGCCCCGGTGCCCATTTCCAGCGACTTTCTGTACGAGCTCCTCTGAGCAGTTTGCTGAGTCTGGCCGAACCCATCTTCATGAGGCAATCAGTGTGCCTGTTCCCGGCCTGGTCACCGTTCTGCCAGCCTGTTCCTTTTCATTCCTTCTTTCTCCTTCTTTATTGATGACGTAACTTCATCACATCGCACTGCCCTTTTTTATCTTGAGGGCAGGCTCCCCTCTTACACCCTTCTCCCCACAGCATTTCTTTTTAAAACAACTTTTCATTGGTCAAACAACTTTGCAAATAACAGCAATGGCAAACACCCAGAAACTTCCATGCCTTAACAGCTGGAGAACAAGAAACCCGAGGCTGCATGGAGTCTCCTGAATCACCCTTCTTTGTTCCCTCTGAACTCTTATATTCCTGATGGCCTCATCCTTAAGAGTCTAATGTTATCTCAACCACGGGGCTTTCCAACCCCTATGACCACACTCTCAAATCTCCCCCTTCTTTATTAATATCAACCATTTTCTCGAATTACCACTCCATATATAACATATATAACATATATATATATATCATACATATCTTCACATATATCTTCAACCATATGTATGTATGTTTTTTTTTTTTTTGTATTTTTTTTTAATTAAGGAAAACCACAACAGATACAAAATTATGAAAAAGCAGTGAAGAAATATCAGCTACAAAACACAGCAGTTTTCTTATTGCTGTTTCTCTAAGGTCTCCTTGTCATGCAGTTGTTCTGCAGAAAAACAGATACAAAAGGGAAAAACAGAGCAGGAAAAGCTAACAGAGAACAATAACATAATGTGGGTGGCTTGGTTTATTATTTGTGTCATTTTTAATCTGGGGAGGAATGAGAAGTTCTGTTCAATGTCAAATTAAAAGGGTTCAGAAGATCATCGCAGTACACGTAAAAGCACAAATCACCTCACAATATCTTAGAGGTGGAAAAATAAAAGAAAAAAAATTGCACCTCAACTTGCACCACTAATGTTAATGCAAATAGTTGACACATGCAACTCAACTACACACAGATCTAAATACAGGTCTTTCCTATGGCTGTATCTGTGTTTACAAGTTATAAGACTTCTGCTCCAGGGAAGGGTCAAAAAAAACAAGGCCATGTAAGAAAACTAATAACTCTAGTGGAGTATCCATCTGTAAAACAAGTAAAGGTGCCCATGCAGCTTGGAGGAACCTCAAACCTGATCTGGATCTGTTCACAGTGGAGTGAGCCACCACTTTGATGACAGAATGTGCAACACGTTGATGCCCAAGTTCTAAAAAGCCTGTTTTCCATCCCTCAGAGTAGAAACTAAGCTGCAATCCGTGGAGACTCAGTTCAAAGATCTGGACTCAAGCTTGCAGGAACTGGCACAGAAGTTTGATCTCCTGGAGAAGGAGATGAGCAGGGATACGACGCAGATATCAACACTAGAGGAAAGGTGAGTGCAAGTGAAGGATCGCTCGGTCCTGTCCTGGCGCCTACATGTGCAGATGACCCTGGGGAGCGCAGTGCAGTTATGTGCACTTAAACATGAGTTTATACAATCTGGGCATGGTCTGGTTTACCATGTATGATAGAAATGGACAATATGAGGAGAGACTGAGGTTCCTTTGGTTCAAGTAGTAGACGGTTACTTCTTCAAACGGAATATTTATATGGTTTAAAGAAAGTCATACCACTTCCAAGAGCACAGAAAGACTTTATAAGCAAGTGTCTCCACCGTAAGTAGGAAAAAAGAGCATTAATGCTATGATTCCCTTCTCCTGTTAAGTAAGACCAGGACATTCATACTTCTGGCACCTGTGCTTAGACATCAGTAGTGTGTTTGTTTGGTTTTCCTGTCCTCCGGGTGGGAATGCTGGGATCAGGCTCTGGACACACTCAGGCCTAGGCGCCTCACTCAAACATTTATCCAGAGAACTAAATCACAGAACAAAGCGTGTGCAACCGGCAGCTGAATTCCGGAGTTCAGCATAATTCTGTGGGCTCTGACTCCGGATTTATGGAGCAGCGGCCTCCGCTGTTACAGAAAGTGCCATAGGCGAATAAAACCCGAAACCTCGGGGCTGCGGGCGGGGCAGCAGCACGGCCCCTCCTGCCGCCTCAGCGCGGGCTGAGCCCGGGCCCTGCGCGCCGCGTCCCGGCTGGGCCCAGCCCGGCGGGGAGGAGCGGCAGCGGCAGCAGCCGGAGCCCCGCGGCCGTGAGGGGAGCGCGGAGGGGAGGTGAGGGCCGGGCCGGGCCGGGCCGTTTGGCGGCGGGTGGCGGCGTTGGGGCTGAGGGGAGCGCGGCCGCGGCTCCGCGGGCTTCTTCGGCGGGATTGGGCCCGTCCTCCCCGCCTTGTGCCGCCCGCCCCCGCCGCCCTGCGCGCCGCGGCCTGCTCGCCACAAGCACCCGCTGAGCGAGAGGCCCGCCCGGGCGCCGCTCCTCGCTGCGTTTGTGCTCGTTTGTCTGTGTTTTAATGAGGTGTTCCCGTGCTAGTGCCGCGCTGACCGCTCCGTTGGGGGATCCGGGACCTGCTTAGAGCCTGCGTTCGTCAGCCCAGCAGAAGCCCGAGCTGCCCGCTTCGCTTCCTCCGGCTCAGCCGCGGAGCTGCATCGCCCCAGGAGCACTCATCTGTGAGACCCTCCGTCCTGCGGCCACCTGTGTGCCCTCATTTCCCTCCTCTTGTGCTCGAAGATCTGCGTTTAGCCTACTTTGCAGCTGCTAATTTTTCTGTGCACATAACTGCTGAAATTGCTTGGTCCAGAAGAGGCTTATATGGACTTTTGAGGTGGTTTGTTACAAAGACTTGTACAACTGGGTGTTTCAATGTTAGCCAGCATCCTTTTAAAAAAATAACGGATTTGCTCTATCAGAGAAGGAAGAACAGAACCAGTAACACCTGCCTTAATATAGTTCTGCCTCATTGTCAAGTCCCTCTGTGGGTTATTTAAGATTGAACTGAAATTACAGCCTTTCTGTCAGGAAGTTCTCCTGGCTTTCTGTTGTTGGCTGTTTTTTTGTGGAGCTTGAAAGAACTTTCTTAAATTTCTGTAACTTGAAAAGTACTCTTGTCACTTTTCCTGTTTGGGTGTAGTTTTTTATTTTTATTTTCTGTTCCACAGCATTTGTGGGCCAAGTGAAAAGTCCTTTGAGGAGGGTTGGTAGCAGAAAGGTTGGATGATCCCCACCATTTTAAGTCATACAAGTCATCGTGGAAGATGCTGAAGTGTTGAATGCATTGGTTAGTTCTCTGGTTATGTTTGTGGGTCTAAAATGTGTTTTGACTTTCAAGTTCCAGCTTAAGCAAATGCATGAATGAGGAAGAACTTTCTCTCTAAGGAAAAACCTCCTCTGATGCTCAGGGAGAATGTTGTATTTCACCTTTAGAAAATACCAGGCATAAATCTATACTAGAAGCAGCTTTTGAAGGATGTGCACATACCAAAAAATTATCTGTTTTGAGGGTTGATTCAGTGACTGCAGTATCATCTGCTAAATGTGAGCATAGCTTATAACTGTTAGAGAATAAATGTTGGAAGAATTTTTACTCTTTCTCCTTTCTCCTTACTACCTCCTTGCTATCCTCTGAAGTAACTGCTACAGTACACTGGAAGCTACTGCAGTAAGCCCTGCTGTAGTGACTTCTGGTAAGACCTGTGTCTTCCTTTGTAAGTCAAGAATTTGTGATTGCGAGCAAAAGGAATGAATTAATCAGACTTCTTAAATATGCTGAGGTTTTCATAAGGTACTTATAAAACAGTGTTCTCTATTACATTTGTTAGGACAAGTAAAGTGCAAGTTTCTTTATGCTTTCAGGTACTGATGTTATATTAGTCCTGTTCCTGAGCTTCGAGTCAATATGTCGAAGAAATCGGAGGCTCCTCTTTCCTTAGCTGACTGCCTGTGTCAAATTTGCATGGAGATCTTTGTGGAGCCTGTGACACTACCGTGCAACCATACCCTCTGTAATTCTTGTTTCCAGCTGACAGTTGAAAATGCCAGTCTTTGTTGCCCTTTTTGTCGGCGTAGAGTCTCTTCCTGGGCACGATACAATGCCCGTAGAAACACTCTTATCAACTGGGAGTTCTGGGAAAAGATTCAGAAGAATTATCCAAAGGAATGCGAGCGTAGAATTAACGGACAGGATTTGGAAGAGGAAAGTAAGTAAAATGTGACTTGTCTTGGGTTGTCTTTGCTTTTACCAAAGTAATTAGTGGACTTGGGCTGTTGTGACAGAAGAAACTGTCCACAGACATGCTGTGTTATTGCTAGAAGCTGTGGTGTCAGAGGTGTTCCATGAAAAGGACTTGCAAGGCAAAGAAGTTGTATTGGCTCATCATTTAAGTAGGTAGTTGCTCGTGCTTTTTGCACTAAGTGTTGCAGTGTGGTTCCCTGTCCTTACAAAGACAGCTTTTTGTTACTGACTCAACTTCAGCTGTAAAATCTGTTTTTGTGTTTATCACTGTCAGGTAAGTGAAGTGGTTAATTTTTTTTTCCAACTTGCAGGTGTTCTTGATAAGTTTGATTAGAAATTCCAGAGCTTCAGTCTATCCAGGAGTCAGAGCCTAAAACTGTGATGTTGTACAAAAGGAAGGAAAATCTCACTAATTCTTAGAAGAAGGGTTTGGGGGTTTATTATGTTGTAAGCTCTCTTAAAATTTGATCTCTTCTGACAGTTAATTATTGGGGGAGGCTAATTTGGGAGAGGCAACGCTTCTTTTCCTGCACGTCTCCTTATCCTTGCCAGCATGGTCAGGAACAGCACTGACTTTGATTGTTTTACGCACATCAGAGAATGATAGATGTAGTAACCTTAGAATTACTCAGGAAAAGAACAAAACACATGAGCAGATTGTTCTTATTATATTTTAGGTCTGTTACGTTAAATTGACGTAGAATTAATATTCTGAAGGGCTGATTTGACCTCTTGTGAGATTGCACCCAGTTAGAATACTAAATAAAACATAACATCCTTAGCAGAAAACAAAGTACATCTATATTTCAGTGAATAGCATTTTGACCTCCTTTGGTAGGATGGCTCTAAGACACGTTGTTTTACTTTTTCCACTTACAATGAAATAATTAATTGCAAAAAGCAAGATGTAAGTTATGATCAGCATATATATTTGCTCAGCATACAGTGCTTGGAAAATACTGACTGTTCTTGCTGCTTTGTTATGCAGCAATAACCTCGTTATTATTACTATCTTTATACCTTGTTCATAAAGCTTAACTTAAGTCATTCCTGCGACAGGGCATGGAAGTGATTTTTTTTTTGTTTAAAAAAAAAAAATTGTTTTTGACTGTCATGGTCTTGCTTTGTTACTTACTCTCCTCATCCTCCCTTCTGAATTAGTCTGCGTCCCTCATCCACAACACCAGCTGAGTAAACCTGGGGAACTGAGACAGGAATATGAAGCAGAGGTTAGCAAGGTAAGTCTAAAAATATATATTTAAAAACCGTAATGCTTTGCATGTGGTTATTTTAATTGTTCCCACAAACAGTTGAAATGTTATTTATCAGACAAAGAAGATACTTAAAAGGGGATTGCTGTTGCAAGAACACATGGGTCGTTTGCAAAGCGTGAACTAAATTTTTATCCTTTACTGAAGAGACTCTAAGAAGGCCACATAGTCACAAGGCTATATATAAGGCTTTGTAACCTCTACATATAAGAAATTGTGAATAATGCAAAGAACTTGATATCAGGGCTGAGCATGCAGAGATACGAAACAAACAGAAGCAAACCTCAAAGGGATTCTACATCTGGTTGCAATGCTGAATTGTGCTGCCACTGGTGTGTCATTCGGGTGGTATACATACCACGTGGAAGGAAGAGAGGAAGGATGGAGTGCGTGCACTTTGGCAAGAGCAAACGGCTGTTGCCAGCAGTGGAAGGTGGCAGTCTGCAGTTCAGACACACAGTTGGCACAAGCTGAAAGAGCAGACACTGTTTGTTCAGCTATTTATGCTGGCTAATGGCTGCGTTTTCTAGTGGCAGCTTCAGCCTATGCCACCTTCAAGTATTAATCGAACTGCCAAACTGCAGCCTTAGTGTCCGTCACTCTAAGTCAAGGCTGAGGGGCAGATCTTTTTTTTTATTTTTTATTTTTATCCAAAGGCTCAGGGACTTGAAACTTCTATTTTGTTGATGTTCCTCTTAGGCATGCTCTGCAGGAAGTACAGCTAGATAGCTGGGATGATTTCATTTGAATTGAGCCTGCCTTTTTGCTTTAAATAAAAATCTACAGAAGGCTGTACTGGGTGAGGCCACAGCCTCTGCAGTTCTGTGTTTTTTCTCCAACAGTAGCTGCAAATGGTTGCCTAGGGAAGACTGTGAGAGTGGGATAAATATATGTGATGCTTGCATCGAGCGCCTTGCCAGCCTCCTGCAGTAAAGAGGACAGGCTTCCTTGTGTTGGACATAAGCCCACGTTTCCCAAGTCTTCTTGTGCCAGTTAGCTCTCTTGCCTACCTCAGCATCTCAGGTGACCCAGCAGCATATGCTGTCTTGTCCCTTCCAGGAGGTGTGCTTCACAAGCTAGGAAATGCATGGAGGTACAAGCACAGCAGAACACCCAGGCAGCTCTCCTTATGTTTCCCAAAACTGCACAGAGGAGTTCTTCTGGGATTAGTATTGCCCTTTCACTATCTGCATCCCTACTCACACATACTGAAATGGCTTTTGCAGGTCCTGAGGTGCACATAAAGGATTTGGGACTAGCAGATATAAAAATTTGAAACTGTTTTGGCTTTGGTCTTGTACTTGCCTTCTTGATTTCACTCCCTGAGTAAAACAGACTATGATTAAATGAGCTTCAGTAATGAATACACAGCATTCTCTTTCTTAATTGTTCATTCCCTGTGTTGTGTTCATTTGAAAAAAATGGAAAATATTTTTAAGAGATCCTAACGTTGTTTGTTCAAGGATCCTTCTTTATACAATTCAGACATAGTAATAAGAATGACAACCGGAAATAGTATCAGAATATTCTTTTCTCTTTAGTTGATAGAAGTTCCCTTCTCTGTTGATAGTATCAACAGAAAATGGAGATGGTGCCCAGGAGCAGTGAAATACATAAGGGTGTCTGGTACCATTCATAATCTATAAATGCATAATTTAAACAAACTTAATGTAGCTCATGTTGTATCACAGCTTGATGCTTTTCTCTGAAGAAAAATTCCAAATTTCATTACACAGCTCAAGAAAGTTGTATTCATTCTTTAAGTACTCTGATGTCCTTGTGGAGTTGCTGGTAACTGATTTACTCTGAGTGGGTGTCTGCTGTGAGAAAAGGAGGCAGACTTGGAATTCTTGGTCTGTTGCTTTGGCTTGTGGATGTTCCAGGAGAGAAGAGAGGAGAAGGGCACGGAAAAGATGTGTTGTCTTTCAGGCATCTGCACTCATGGAATTAAGATGATATGAGCGTGATGGGTAGGCACTGTGGTCTAGCTGGCACTCAGCCTTAGAAAGAATCTTAGCACATGTATTTGTAGAGGTTAATCTTGTTACTAACATTTTAAAAAGGCAAGCAAATGAATTTAACCTTTCATGTTTGCAATATTAACAGTGTAATCTTACAGAAACCAAAAGGTAGGTTGCTGGTATCAAACTGAAGACCCTGCACGCAGTATCTATTTGATTCTTACATTTTTGGAGAGTTCTGCAGTTAAATACGGTCTTTGAAGTGTGCGGTGTCTTTGCGAGGAGTGGATCGTCCCCACTGAAGGAGTCTCAGTTGAGGTTTTGATGTAAAGTGTGGTCTGGCAATAGTAACCAGATGCCTAAAAAAAACTTTTTCAGGTGGAGGCAGAAAGGCGAGCACATGAACAAGAGGAAAACAAGGCGAGTGAGGAATACATTCAAAAGCTGCTAGCAGAAGAAGAGGAGGAACGCAGACTGGCAGAAGAAAGACGGAGGGAGATGGAGGAACAGCTTAAACAAGACGAAGAATTGGCATGGGAGCTGAGCAACAGCCTGGTGAGTTAACATGAAGGGGACATTTGCTGGTGTTCATTTAATGAAAGCAGCTTAGGTTTTTCAGAGCAAAAGTTAAACTTCGGAATAACTGACATTTATCTGAATTGTAGTTGGAAGCTGTTGTCAGCCATCGGTATGTTAGATCTTTGACTGTTAACTCTTGAAGAACCAATGGGAGGGATAAATACCCCAAGCATTCCTAACTGTGTAATAGGAACCTGACATGGGTGCAGGAAGTTCTTGCTGTGAAATGTTTTAAAACATTGTTTTTCTTCTGACTACTTCCTTTCCCCTGTGAATTAAAAAACACTATTTTGGAAGAAATTGAGGTCTATGTCCTCCTGCACTGGAAAAAGGAACATGATGATGTTTGAGAAAATACAACTTGTTTTTTTTGGAGGGGTGGAGGGAACTTTTGTTTGTGGTCTTTGTTGGCTGCTTTTTTGCTATCTGCTAATAGTCCTAATAATGTCATTTGAGAACCAAAACCTCTTGTCCCGTACTGCCAGATACAGGAAAGCATACAGAACATTCATATGTTTCATATTCCATAACTACCTTTTACTCACAGTTCTGGAATTCCTTGGATAAAAGTAACTAATCTTGTAACAGAAGGATAGTAGTTCAGTTTCTGTTGTTTTGTTTTACATAATGCTATTTTTCCTTGTCATTGAAGAATGACAGTTCCAGAGAACGTATACTCAGCAGTCCTTCACCAGGAGACGGCCTCTCATGTGCGTCATTCACAGCTAATTTGTGCAAGACGAAGAACAAACCAAGCAACTCTGGAGACATTCAGAAGTAAGAAAGCCAAGTTTGTTTAATGATTAGTGATCTGTTTCTTGATATAATGTCTTTCTGTTCCATGTGCTTCCTTGGAATCTTGCAGCCTGGCTTCCCATGATAATTTGGATAAATGTACGCTACTGAATGTTAAAATATCTTATAGGATAATACGGAGGAGAAGGGAAGCCCTCACCCTTCTTTTGTTTTTCATTATCAGAATGAACCTGAGCTGATGATTAATGCAAAGCACTGGCAATTCAAGGAGGAAAAAAAAAAAGTTTTAAAAGGTATACTTTGCTCTCCTTTAAGGTATCTGTCTCCAAAGCATCATCGTACATCGGGATCAGCTTCGTTCTCCAGAACAACAGAAGGATGCAGGAGTGACTCTGGCTCCATGGTAACTAGAATTATTTTTTTTAAATCTCAATGTTAGTAATTACAGATTATTCTATGCCTTGTATATAGTAATGCCCGTCAGCACTGTGCAATTCAGCTCTCCCATTTCAAACTGCCTTCAGCATTCGTGATTCCCAGAAGTGGAAAGGGAAGAAACCAGGCTCGATAGTCAGCAGACACACACCTACAGCTTATTTGGTAGTTCCCCTGCGTATCTATGCAAAGACTCCAGTTAACTAAATTTAAGTACTGAGAAGAACTTTGAAGTCAAAGTCTCTTTGTATCTTGTGTGTTATCTGTCTGCTCCAGGATACCTGCGTCTACTCAATTCACAGATTATCACTTGTCCACGGACAGTTTTAATTACCTTGAGTTTTTCCTCTAATTCTGCAGCTTTTTTGATGATTTCAATAAGGCATACTTCTGGTTTCAGAAGGAGTAAATGCTGTTTACACTAAGATCCTCAATGAGCTCTGGGCTGCAAGTGATGGTGTATAAAATTGATGATCATTCTGGAGCTCATTTGGGGAGGTTGCACTCTGATTTTCATTAATTCGTGTCTGTCTGTCTCTTTGTATCTCTCCTACTAGACTGCTAAAGAAGATGAGCAGCCTAATATCTTGAACAGCTGATTTGAGACATTGATAGCAGAGGAATGGTGCAGTTGTTTCCAGTCGTTTAGCCAGGCTGCAATAGATTGTTCTAAATACTTTCAGTATTATTGAACAATTCTATTCTTTTTAAAGAAGAATCCAAGTTAATATCCCTGAGTAGTTATGAGCAGTGTGGCTACGATAAATGAGATTTGCATTTTATTCATAACCATTGACTTTTAATAAATTTATTTAATTAGGGATGTCTCTCTTTCCTTCAGGAGGCCAGTAACGATGCAGGCAGCAGTACTGTGCAGCAAGATGAGCAAGAGGAAATGCCAACGTTGTCTCCACAGCTGTCGGGTGTGACCAGGTCTTCCACTGCTCAGGATTCATTTTTGGAGTCATGCATGAACTACTTAAGTGCCTCAACTTCAGAGGAGACCACCACCAAGCAGAAAAAATCACCTGGACCAAATTGTCTGTCAGATGAAGTTCCGGATACGCTTCGTGGAATTGCAGAAGGGGAAGGGGCTAGAACAGTTCTTCCTAGAGCTAAAGGAGAAGACAGAGTAGAGTTGGACAGTGGCAGTTTAACACATGTAGAACGCATAAGCCTTGAAAACTGTGCTGAAACTAGTGCTCGTATTCAGTCAGCAACAACTTCTATGATGTCTGACAGCAAAAGTGGGATACGTGATCTCACGAAGGTGGCTGGAAACCCAGATGAAAAGATACCAGAGAGCTTGCAGAACACTATGGAGACTCCAAAAAGAAAGTCTCCAGAACCACTGGCTGAAGCAGTGGTTGACTTGGGTGTGCTTGGTAAGAGGAGAAGAACTTTCCCAGAAGCTTCAGGGGACCAAGGGGAGCAGATACTTGACTTTGACTTGCAAATGCAGAAAGCCTTTGAGCAGGAGCTCTACGAAAGGCGTCTGCAAGAGGAGCAGGATAGGCTTCTGGCTCTGCAGCTGCAAAGACAGTTCAATAAGGAGGAAAGGTCACTCAATCGACAAAAAGGCTCTCCCGATGGGTACCTTCTTCGCACCACAACACCTCAGTCTGCGAAAGACTCTTCTGCTAGAAAGGGAAGTTGTAAGAAGGGAAAGGACATGAAGCTAACAAAAAAACAGACTGAAACAAATCACCGCAAGGTCCGGAAAGGTTCATGCGATGAAAACTGGCAGTCTCCTACCAGAGTCCGAATGAAGTCACCTGGCCTCAAGGGCGGAAACGTTTTGAATTGTGTTGTGAATACCAGTGACTCAAATGATATTTGTTCCTTGCCTAAAAAAGAGCAAAAGACAATCCTTCAAATGTTTAAAAGCCCTGTTGCAGAGTAGAGCAACAGAACCACAGACACATGGTGGGAAATGATCAGAATTAAAACTATGGTAATGCTTCCCCCTGTGTTAGGCAGAGCTCCCTCTAAACAGTTGAAAAGGCGATGGTTTTGGCGGGATCACTTCAGGCTACAGGAGCAACCAAAACTGTCTGCTTATTAAAACTTGCTGTGAATGTTTCTGAGAAGTTTTAAGAAGTCATGTTCCTAGACCTTAAAAATTTTAATTGGCCTCTTCTTGACTATGGCTTATTTTCTACGACTTGCATTTGCAAGTTTGTTTGTTTGTTATAATTTTGAGTGTAAATACTCTTTAGTGTTTAAAATCTAAAAACTGTTGGTCTTATGTTAGAATAGGAATTTGGAGTCTTCTAAGAGAAGGATGCTCGTCTCCCAGAGTAAGCAAATGAAAAGGCGAGTCTGTATCTCCAGTTGTCTGCTGACTGAGATCGAGGCTTCACTTGGCACAGCCGCTGCTCTGTTAAACTGAAGCATGTTGCTGGAATTTGGTGTTTGCTGAATTGTGCTGTTTGCCTGGCAGTTACCAAGAGTATAGCCAGCCAGCCAGTCTTGCAAACATGCTCTTTCCCCCCCCCTCAACTTGCTGTGTAGTAGCCTCTTTCTTACTCAGAGGGGAAAAAACGGATTGTTCCCCCACAGCCAGAGGCAAGGATCTCTTAGAGATGCTGGTAATCTAACTGGTTGTGGGCTTGTATGTATTCTGTTCATTTTTACCTCTTAATTTTGTTTTCTTAGTGTTAGTGTTTTGTAACTTTATTCTTATGCAATGCTGCCTACGTTTACTGCTATTTAACTTTCATATGCAAACTGTTGAGTCTGATTAAAAGCATATAACACACAAAAATTGTTAGTCCAGGAGACAGTTAACAATGGAGAAAGCAAAACCAAAAGGGGAAAAGCAAATGGAAACTGGAGTTGTCAGTAATGACTTAACAACCCTAAAGATTCATTTCACTTCCAGCTGGAGTTCAACTACCCTGCCTGACTGTGACTGTTGTGGCATGGTTGTTTTCTTTGTTTGTTTTTTGAGGGACTACCAAATACTGTTTTCCAGTTTGGTTTTAAAAGTAACATCACTGAAAGGAGTTACAACCCAGATGTGTGGGGAAGGTGACAGCTGTGGGAAGTTGAGGCCTCTGGAGAAGCTGAGTGGCTGCTAGTCAGCAGAGGAAGTGTTCCTGTTATATTGTTTTCTGTACTGCCATTGTGAAGCCATCTCTTGGCCTTTCTTTCCATGATATATTTCTCAAGTATATGTTTTTGAATGAGAGAAAAACACCAACCTATGCTGCTGAAATATGTGTGCTAATAACTGAAGGTAGCAAGTGCTTCAAATGCGTACTTTTTTTTTTGGAACCTCATGGATGATCTATGAACTTTCAACTCGGCTCTGAGATGCTTGTAACAAATGTTTCAAAGCAGTAACTTCTGGTGTTTTTTAAGTTAACAAAAAAAATATTGAAAACATAAACAGAACACTGACCCAAAAATGTGATTTTTTTTTTTTTCTCTGCTTGCATGTCTCTAATATTGGTGGGTTTCTCCTAAATAAATGGCTTCTTCAAAGATGCTTCTTGAGAAAGCTGCAGCAGGCAACCTGCTGCACATAATTCATTATTTTCTAATGCTGCTCCATCAATATAGATCTGTTTCTGTATCATTGTTACTTCTGTTCTGTTTGTTTGTGTCTTACCTAGGCTGTCAAATATATTTGTTAATTGATTACAGTGTTCTTGAAGGCAGAAGTATTGACTGTTTTGGGGCTAATGACACTTGGCTTTTCCTGTCATAAGCATGTAATAAGTAAAGCCTATATTTTCAGAATAGCTGAAGAGAAAGTTTTGTTCTTAAGTCTCTGTTCAGCCTCATAGTCATTTTATCAAGTCTTATGTTTGTTCTTAACTTGCTCAGAAGACAGTCCCTGCTCTGGCATGGAGCACCTCCTTCCAAGAGCACAGATCCTGCCGACTGCAGACCTTTCTGAAGTAAGTCTGAGCCAGGGCACCACATGCTCCTCTGATTTTATTTTTCAAGTTGTGGTGCTTAGAATTTTGGAGCTGGTTGGAACAGATTTTGAGTGGTAGAAGGCAATTCCCAGCCTCCTACAGGTGCTGGCACCTGCTACCGAAACCCTCTAATTTATGCCTGGTACAACTGTCTGCAGTTTGAGGTGCTTTGGTCCTGATTGTACTTCTGTACCCCTCAAACAGTTTGAATGTTTGCCTTGTTCTTCTTAATCACTGCCTTCACTGTCTAGCACTGAAGGGGTCTGAACCTGAAGTATTTTGAGCTGCAAGCCATTTGTATCATAAGAATTAATCTTACATGTCTTACAGCTTCTGGCCCTAGTTAATTACCATATTTTCCTCAGATAAACCACCATTATATCGCAGTGCTGACGTGGAAGATACATTTACAGCCAAGTCCTGATGTTTGATAGCTTCTTAGTGGGGGAAAAAAAAAATAAAAATGTGTGATTGTACAGATGAATATCTAGATAAAAACTCAAGAGCTCAAAGGAAGGGAGTTGGGAGTAAGATACGTATCCCCTGGCAGCCTTGATCTTTATCAGGTTTCAGCTTATTTAGTGGTCTCATTGTTTTGGGGCTAGTTCCATCCCTGTAACAAGACAGCAAATATATATTTGTGTATTTGTATATTATATGTGGCAAAGCCACAAGATGGGCGTTGTGTTTAAAAAAACAGCTGAATTGGGTAGCATTGTGCAGTCTAGCTGAGTACGTTCAAACAACCAAGAACACAAGTCCCACTCAGCTGTGGTGCCTGGGGCTCTCTGTCATCCAGTTCAAGATGTTAAAGGGTGACAGTAGAAAGGGTAGGGGAGAAGGAAGGCTTTCCTCCAGCACACATGCATCAGGGGTAGCTCAGCACATCCAGAACATGGTGTTGCCACAGTTAACACCAGTTCCATTCCCTTTTCCTCCAAAGTTGTTCATGGATTCTTTCTCTTCCCTCTTAACCTGGCAGTTAGGTGTCTTGTATCTAAGGTTTATGACATGCACTAAACTAATCACAGTTAGAAGTTGAATAAGAACTGGGGCCTTTTTTGCATCTTACAGACTTACTTCCTTGCCATCAATAGCAAATCCTACAGCTATGATTCCACCGCAAATAAATGTAAAAATCACAAAAAGAAGCCATTTCAAAGGCCTAAATGGTACAGATGTATATTCTAGGGTAGACGTACACTTGCTGGAGGGGTGGTGCAAAAGGATTTGTGGGTTTTGTGTATTTTTTCTTGCCTGATGGATTTTGTCCTCTCAAAGTAACAATGACCTCTTACATAAGAGCCATTACTTTTGAAGCTTACTGGGTCAGTCTTTTAACTTTACATACCCTGAAGCTGTACATTTATTTCTTAGTTCTGTAATTATACTTTCTCAGCTGTATAGAATTCACTTCAGCTTTGGCTCGGACTAGGTAAAATAATAATAATAATAATACATTTTTTATAAACGTGTCACAAGCATAGAACAGGTTAAAAGCTGTTGCAGGATGGGGAAAATAAACAAGACTAAGAAGTCAATCATTAGCTAAACACCTAATTGAACTGCAAAACACATAAAAGTTATAACCTATACCAGAAGGCCAGTCCAACAGCCTTCTCAGATCCCCCAGATGATCATACTCACAGCATGCATGGCACAATAGTCCTCAGGAGGCTCCTCTTTAGCTTCTTCTATATTTTTCTTGTTAGAAGGTAGAATTTAGTCACTACTGAGGGGAAAAATCTTTGGTTTGGGTTGGTTAATGATTCCTTTGCTTCTGAGTGTTAGTTACCCAAATACTGTGAGATTATGCAACTTATTTTAATTCTTTGTCTACAGTTGCCAAGTGCAGACATAACTACAGGCAGAATTCATAAGCTAAGAGCACTGAACCATGAGCAGAAGCTGTTCTTGTTGGTAGGGTAATATTTCTCAATCTGCGGTAGCCTTGCTTCCACTGCTTGTGCAGCATCCACGGCTTGGATTTACATGTAGGTGGTTTCTTGTGAGGGTAACAGCTGGAATATTGCTACATACAGCACAGGGAGCTGAAAGAGACGACCAAGTGAGCAGCTGGAGTTGGTGACTGATGGCTGCTTAATGGCGTTTGTAAAGCAGGAGCCCACACTTGTGTTTGCATTCAGGGTGGCTGCTACCTATTAATAAGGTGCTCCTCTGCAAAATTCCAGCCTGCTGAGGGCATTAGCAGTAAATGAGACACGCTGTGCCCTGCTGGAAACCGGCTGAAAAGAGGGAAATGTGTTTTCTACGCTTGCAGTTCCTGCAAGTAGCGCAAGGAAGTGCTGGGAGCGCCTGGTGTTGAGGCCGCTGCTTCCGAATTTGGAACAAAAGCATCTTAATACGAAAGGCACTCCGTTGTGGATTTGGAAAGCAAAAGCCTCTTGTCAGAATTTCTAACCAAAAACGCCTTTTCAAAACGCCTTTTCCTTTCGCACTGACGAACACCACAGCCACCGAAGCGGCCACCTTGGGTCCTGCAGCAGGCGAGCCACAACCCCCCAGCTCCGTGAGCGCCGCGGTTACCATTAACCCCCCCCCCTTAACGCCAAACTAAATCCCTTTTTCCTTTCCCACCCCCCAAAAAAAACTCCTGTCAGGGATCCCCCTGTCAGGCCGAGGCGGCGCGAGCCGCGTTGCCACGGCAACTCCCGCCCGCCCCGCCCCTCCCGCGGCGGCCCGGCAGAGGAAGGGCGCGGGCGGGCCCCGCGCATGCGCGGTGCGGGGGGGGGGGGGGGCCGGCGGCGTGCGTGTTGTTGTGCGGCGGCGGCGGCAAGATGGCGGCGCCCGGGGGCTCCGCGGCCTCCGCGGCGCTCCGGGGGCTGATCCAGCAGTTCACCGCCATCACGGGTGAGGCGCGGGGACGGCCGGGCCCGGCTCCGGCCGCCGTCGTTTCGTGCTTCACAAAACGGATCTGCCGCCCGCCTGCGAGGCCGGGCTCCTGGGCGGCCGAGGGCAGCTCCCGCTGGGCCCCGCGGGGCGGAGCGGGGCCGCGGCCGCGCTCCCGGGGCTGTGGGGAGGGCCCCGCAGAGAGGAGGGTGGTGGGGGGGCTGCCAGAGGGGTGCCCCCCCTTCTGCTCCCTTTCCTTCCCCCGGGGTCCCTCTGGGTTTTGCTGGGCCGGGAGCCGGCGGTGGGCTCGCAGCTGGAGGGCACAGGGGGCCGGGCTCAGCCCTCGTTCGCCTTTTGGGGCAAAAAAGCAGCAAAACAGCAGCAAAACAGCTCTTAAGGGGTGGCGGCTGGCTGAGAACCCGGTTACGTGAGCTGCTTCAAGAGCGCTCCGTGGATGCAGCCCACCTCATCCCCCTGCTCATGGCACCACAGGGCTGGGCCCGAAGGAGTGCTTCATCAGATACCTTTGGCTCTTCAGCCGGTACGAGCGCGGCTGCTCGCGATTCACCTGCTCCAAGCAGTTTGTTTTCAGGTTGTGGCTGTGTTTACTCAGTGTGTGTGTGTGCTTGGGCCTTGAACAGGGCTAGTACAGCGCGCTGACAGGCTGCGGGTCACTCGGTTAGCCTTGCTGAAACCACCAAGAATTAATCTCAAATAAAAAAGAAAAGCTACAGTCAGTCTGTTTCCATTACAGGATGTCTGGTGTTTCCTTTTTCAGTAGTGCCTGAGACAGTTGTTCAAGAAGTAACCAGAACAGGCTGGTTTGCCCAACAGCTTTTTCTGCTTACGGGTTGTGCTAAACATAAGAGCTCCCCCTTTTATGCTTTCAAAAGGGAAAATGAGAACCTGCTGCACTTCACCCATCCGCTCTTAAAGGAGGATTTTGAAGTTTTTTTATTCCTTTTAACAGAATTCAAGGTTCTATCAAAAGTCTGTTCTTGTGGAGCTTGTTTTGCCAACGCTGGTGTGAAGTGACAGGTGCTCGGTAGCACACACCCTTGGTGGTTTGTCTTATCAGCTCTCCAATTTGACTTGTACAAAATTACCAATGTTTGCATGGAAAAGGCTAAATGAATTCCATATGGCAATCTGATTGTAGTGTACCTTGTCTTGAATATATTTTTTGTTCCCAGATGGCAGGATTGTGTTTCTTTGGTGCTGTCACCCAGAAAATTACTAAGTGCTAATGTAGTTCCTGTAAATCTTCACTAATGGAATGATGGGATCTCTTTGAAGTTTGTTTTGAGTCTTAACAAATATTTAGTATTTTCTGCGTGCCGTCACAAGCACTGAAAATATTCATGTGGCGGTGGTTTCCTCAGGAGTGAGGAAGACTCGATATCTTTAAGTAGTGTAGGATTGGATGTAGTTGTTCTTCTAGTTCTTCTAAACAAATGACTTAACGTGACTGTGCAGTAAGGTTGGAGGGTGGTGAGTATAATCCAGGCTATCCAGGTGGTGTTTGGTTGGTACAACTGGCAATGAAATGGGCTCCTGAAAATACCAAAGAGCAGTTAGTGGGAAAATGTGAGCTTGATGCTTTTATGTTTGATTTGAGACGTTACTAGTTTTTTCTTTTGCGTTTTTTTCATCTTGATTAATGTCTTTAAGTACAGCTAAGTGTCATCTGATTACACTTGTTGGGGCAGGTTGTTTTGGTCTTGTTTTTTGTTTGTTTTTGTTTTTGAGAAAGCCATTCCCTTGGTCTGCCTGGCTTTCTTTGTGGTTTAACGAAATGGTGCAGCTCTTTGAAACCATGGAGATAAATCAATTCTAGAAGTGTATTTTCTCTTACTTATCAGCCTGTTTAATCTAGAACTCTCTGAAAAATCTCAGGCATCTGATGAAAAAAATAATTGTGTTTCTCTCATGTTAGCTGTTACTCTGATGCTGGGAAAACGGTGTTTGCTTCAGCTCAGTGACTTGTAGTGAACTTGCTAAGAATTATTACAGATCCAAAAGCTACTCCCAAACTGGTTCAGCTGCATTTTGCTACTCTTCCTCTGTACCAGTTTTTCTGTATGAAAATAAACTCTTTGGCAGCCTGCTACTTCTAGGGTGATGCTGTAGCAAGTAGGCTCTTAGAAGGTTGGGTACAGGAGAGATTCCCTTGATGAGGGTGCTTTTGTTTGACAGTGATTTTGAGTAAGCTTTGGGGGGCAGAGGCTGACCCTCTGAGCAAAGAGCTACCCGTGGTGCTGATAAGCAGTATTTCATCCTGAGCAACAAGAAAAAGAGCAGATTTAGTTGGGCCCATTTTAATAAACGTTAGTCATGACACAAATCACTGCATGTGCAAGTACTGCTTTCTCCTTGTTTACTATTTTTTTCCTCTTATGTGAACTGAGCTTCTGCTCATTGCTTTTACATTTTAGAGCACTCAGAAAAACAGGGGATCTGTTCTTTAAGTACCTGTTGTAGATGGGTAAATAACTTTAGCACCGTATTTAGTATTCACCCCGTAAGAATGTTGTCAGGTTTTCTTTCCTTTTTTTTTTTTTTTTTTTTTTTGTATCCCACAACAGAACTCAAGATGGGTACACCTATTAACGTTTGGAAAACTGTACCAGGAAAGTATCTGGAAAAAACAAAGACTGTGCTAAACCTCTTTGTATGGCTTCCACTACATTTTCTACTTATGGAAGGCAGAAGCCTGGCTGTCCTCTATCTGGGCACTCCGTTCCCCCTTGAGATATGTCTTAGTCTCAATTTACAGTTGTGCCTTAGGGATAAATGGCAACTGGTGAGCGGCTCTGATGGTTAATGCTGTGAGAGAGAAAGCGTGCTGGTTAGCTGTGCCCAGTGCTGCCGATCAACACGCTTTCTGAAGAATGCTTTAATTTCTCCTTTGGTGTTACAGGTGCCAGCGAAAGCGTGGGAAAACACATGCTGGAAGCATGCAACAACAACCTGGAGATGGCTGTCACCATGTTTCTGGATGGTGGAGGCATAGCAGAGGAGCCAAGCACCAGTTCTGCAGGGGTGTCTTCTGTTCGACCGCACACCGAGTATGTACTTGAACGTATCTGTGTATAAGTGAATTGTCTGTCTAAGGAATTCAACAGTGGAAGGCAGAACAAATAAAATGATTGTTCCTTCTCCTAACCTGCTGTCACTTCACTGTAATAACGTGCTTCTTTTATGATCTTGTTCAATTGATTGCCCTGATATTTCTCTTAATAAATAAGCTGTTCTTATTACATAAGCTGGTCTCTCTTGCGTGTACTTCAGAAGTTTTCTGTAAGTTATGCACACTGATTTTACAGATAGAGCTTGAAACATTAAAGTGGGGATCCAATGGAAAGAGATTTTTATTTTTAAATTGCTACAGCACTCTGGCTTTGCTGGGAGAATTCCATTGTTTTGGTTCTTATAAAACATAGTGACTTCAGTCCTGCTTGTAAGCAGTTTCTTGCGTTCTCTTAGGAGTAGCTAGATTTGGCACTGGAATGGCTAGATTGTGTACGCTAATGTGCAGAGGAATAAGCAACCACAAAATCTGCATTAGTGTCTTACACATCGCATGCCAATAAAGGAAAGTGTTGTTGCACTTCAGCATGGCAGAGAGTCTTCCAGTGCTGCCTGTTAATGTGCCTGCTTGGGATGAGTGGAATATTTTGAGTGGAAGCTAATTAGTATCAAGTCACATTTGTTAAAAGGTCTAAATTAAACCTAGCCATGCTTTTGTCTTTCTGAAAGTCTTCCACTTCAAGGATAAGGCAACTGACTTTTAAAGAAATTTTGTGTTGCTTATACTTCTGAAGCACATGTATAAATTTAAACAACTGTCTGAGCATTAACCTTTATAGTTTAAGTGCCTCCCTGCTTGAACCTGACAGGTAATGAAGTTAAAAGTCTGTATCTGTAGGTGTTAGAGTTCTTAATTTCTAGACAAATTCTGGCACGTCAGTGACTTACGATTCGAGTTTTTATTGGAATACTTTCTTTTTTATACTTGACACCCTCCAGGTGCTGGTCAGCTTAGTGTTACTTCTAGGAAGAGAGAAAAATAAATATGCAAATGCAAAATGGAGAATAACTAGCTTCACAACAGCAATCAAAGATGTGGAGGTTAATAGCAAGGTTAGTGCATCTTGCTGACATTACGAGTTACTTTTTGAAACCTGCATGGCCAAGAGCCACAAACTGCACGCTTAAGACTTTGGAGAGTCCAGGGAAGAGGGTGCTTCAGGAGTAGTTCCTAGGCAGGATGTGGCAGTGGATTTCCTTGTGTGAGCCCATGTGCTCCTTTGAGTAGACCCATGGGCTAGGTGACGGTACTGGGTGAATTATACTTTTTGTAGCCCTTGTGATTTTATTTCTTCTCCCAGGCATAATTTCAGATTACCTAGCAGTTTCTGTAAACACAGCTAAGCTGTTACGCGAAGGAGCCCAGCTACGAAAGCAAATAACTGCTTCAGAATTGCATGGAGGGAAATGACAATTTTGACCATCTCGTTTTCCTTCCTCTGGAAAAAGAAAGGGCCATGAGTTTAAAGTGGAGGCAAAAAGTCTTCCATCAGGAGAAAGTTTGTAGTAACCAATAATCTTTTTTTCCCCTCTATGTAGATAAACATGACAGGAGGTTGGCAAATTAGCCTTTGTTATTTTTTAATAAACTTTTCCAAGTTCTAAGGAAGTTACTAAAGAAGAAAAAATGTTTGAATAGTAGATTGACAAAGTCTGGGATCAAGTCACCCAAGGATTCGTATAATCTAATGTCAAGATGTAGAAAGGTGATCAATGCCAGATCTTAACGCGTAGTGTACTAAGTCCTGCTTCAGTGCCTTGAGTGGGAATAGATGGCCTCTGAGGTCCCTTTTGACCCCAAATCTCTGATTCTGTGCAATGATACAGCAGCATCCTTAGCTGATCCAAGTTGCAGGAGCCTTTGAAGCGCAACAGGGTATAATTTACATAGTACGTGGAACGTTATTATCTCTCACTTTTCTCTCCTCTTTGATAGGGATGAAGTACGAGCTCCAATTCCTCAAAAACAGGAAATTTTAGTAGAACCTGAACCCTTGTTTGGAGGTAGGCTTGTGTTCTTGTTTTCTTTTTTGTTTTCTTAAAATACCTTGAGATGAGCTTACGTAACAAGAAAAGAGCAGAACTTGGTGAACATAAAGAAAACAGTGTACATATTTTTATTCTTGTTTTTCTCTTGCTGCAACTGTGCAGCTGTGTAAAATGATTGCGTACTTGGAAATACACTGGTGCTCTTTAAAACCTTGCCTATTGGAGCTGCTATGTTCCCAGTGGTACCAATTTGCTAGCTCCTGTTTCATGGGACTTTGTGAGGCAACAGCCAATTAGCAATGATGAGTACACATCTGTGTTCTGGGGGGGGTCAGAACTGTGCAACACTGCTGCAAAAGTGTCCAAGCTGGGGATTTGACTGACAGGTAAAAATGGAGAGGACAAATGGATGCTTCTCAGAGAGATCCATGAGGAAGGGTTGAACTGTTCTGTTACTCATCGTGTTATCCATTTCTTCGTTAAAATAATTTAATTTGCTCTTAAAATTATCACACAGATAGTTTTCTTGTTTTCTGAAGCTGTTCTGCTTTTGAAACATTTTTTGCTATAAACAAAGAGGTAATGGAAATACTGATTTCTGTTGCGTACTTAACTAAAACACTGGTTAGTACTTAGCTAATGCACTGATGCTCTGAATTCTTCACTATCAGGACTAGATTACCAGGTGCATTATCCTTTCATTATGTATAGTGTCCACCTCTGTATAGAGATCTAAAGTTCCCTCTTTTTTTGTTACTTACTTCCCTTGTGAGTCTTTGTCCTTTTTGTGTTGACCAGGCTGTCTATGGCTTTTAACACGTCAGCTGGATTAAGAATCTTGTCTTTTTTAACAAGGAAGGACATGCGAGTGCTTGTCTTTAATGTGATCCTGTACCCATAGGAAATTTGTTTTCAGTTGTTTAGTTCCTGAGCTAGAGAGAGCCATGAGATCAAATCTGAGGTTTACTGTGGAACTGGTTTTCTGTTGATCCTGTTCTCAACATCGGAGACATCTTTTGCCAGGATGCACAAGCTGAGAGGTGGTTACAGAAGATGACCTGGTGAGGGCTCTTTGAAGGCAGCGCACCAGCTTGTTCCTCTTGCTTTCTTTGTGACCCAGCAGAGTCTTTGACAATGGTCTAGAGATGTCTGTGGGTTCACAAACCCACAAAGTGCAGGAGTATGATCTGCCAGCCCTCTTGCCTGATCCTTTTCTACCCGCCTGTCACACACTGATCGCAGACATGCTGTCCCTGACTGCCCTACCGAGGCAATCTGGGGATCAGTGGTAGCTTCCTGGCTCTGTCTCATCCACCAGTGCTAATATTCTCATTAATGCCACTTTTGTTTATAGCACGAAGCAGCCCGGCAGCCCAGCTGACACTGGAAAGCTACTTCTATTGGTCCTTTCAGCTCTAATCTCAAGCAGGAAATATTCCAGTTCCTGGTTGTAAGAGCCTCATATTGAGGTCATGTTTTAGGTTTTCTTCTGATTGAAAAGCCCGTGTCTGTTTGCTCTGCCAGATACGCTGAATCGCTCTCGCACTGCAAAATAAATCAGAGAAGTCCAACAGCACACCTGCACTGGGCTTGTAGCTAAGCCCGGGGAGGCAAATGTTGCTTTGCTGAAGTGATCCTTCAGTTGCTGTTTGAAGCTGCAGCTGGCTGTACCAGGCTGTGCTTGCGGTAAGCTTTTAGGAGAGAGAGCAACATTACTTACTGGAATTGGACAGGCACTGCTCACAGGCGTGCTCCTCATTCAGGGTTACTTTCAATTTCCTCATATGCTGTGCAAAACGCTCTTATTATTTTCTTGATACACTATGCAAGAAATAAGAGCTGTGTTCATTCTCCTTGCCCTTAATGCGGCACAGGGTGACAGTGCATGCAGCACCTCTTGTCTACGGGTGCAAAACCATAAAGATCTCTAAAAACAAGGTTTGGAGGTACTTGCTTTGTGACCTGTATGTATTTCATGCTTCCTCAATGTAAATGGATTTTTCCCACACATTACACATTTCTGGTGGGTATATGTTGTATTTATCTTGCTGTCTGTAATTCATTTAATGTTTATCATGTCTTCTAACAATTATGCTTTGAAAGTTCTTTCTTAAAGCTGTTTTGCTTTCAAATCAAAGTAAAGCGGACAAATAGTTAAAATAAATCTTGGCGGGTAGTTTTGTTTTGCATCCCAACTGCAGTGCTTTTAGCGTATCATAGGACTTCAGAGGAGCTGTAAGGCAGTACTTCAGTTACCTGCCTGGCCCACTGTGCCCACCTGAAGGTTTCCTTGCAGGCAGTGACACTGGATCCAGTGGAAGAACTTGGCTATCGCCAATGCAGACAAAGATAGGATCTGGATAAGAGATTAAAAAGGAGTGGAAATGATTTGTGGAAGAAACAAATGCATTTCTTAATAAGGAAGGTATTCTTTTGCAAGGGCTAACTTTAAATTTTTGTGTACTGTTGATCCATTTTCCTTCTGTGGTAAGGTTTGCTGGACAGAGGATATGATAGGAGTGAATGGGTCTCACAAACTACTTGTCTGCATCCTCCTCCAGCCTTTCCTAATGATTTTACTCCCACATCAGTCATACTTTGAATTCCTGTTTTGTTGTTCAATGTTTGATGGAAGGTACTAATAGGTAATGCTTTTGATAGAATACCTTTGGAATAATTATTTAAATACTCTTTTCTTTTAAGCTCCTAAAAGACGCAGACCTGCGCGCTCAATATTTGATGGCTTTCGGGATTTTCAAACAGAAACCAGTAAGTGTCTGCAGATCAGTACTTAAGAGGTTTTCCTTTTCTTTTTTTTTTTTTTTTTCTTTCTAAGTATGATTGCAAATTAATTGCCGGCATAGGCTATGATAGTTTTCAGTCATTGAATGTTTTTTAATTGCTTACTGTGTAGCAAAAGTTATTTTGGAAAAATATTATTAGGCTGTTCCTTGTTGTGGCAGTACCATTTGGTGACAGTTCTTTTCCACGTGCTTTGGGTGCAGTTAAGGTTGTTACTTTATTTCTGGGGGCAATCTTAAGTTGTTATGGAATGGCTGAAGGGAGAGTACTGAGTAGTGGACATATGAAGCAGGTACTAAGGGTGCTGGTCCAAACATTTGCCCGGGGTATGTAAGTAAAACCATCCGAAGGTATATTCAGCATGCCTTGGTATGCCAGATACATTCTTGATAACTTTCAAAAAACACTTTTTCTGCTTTAGGGAGAATCAAAAATGGAGAAGAATATAATAGCTATGTAGAATTTAATTTCATCCACTGAATTTTTCTTGGATAGCCAGTGGTGTTTCTGGCACTTGAATTAAATTTGAGTAGCCCTGAGGCTTCTTTCTTGGCCACACATAAGGATCATGTGAAAATTCACATTGTTGTTTACCACTGTCTATTCGTTCATATGCAGAATCTCCAAATGGCAAAGTATTGGCTGTTATTTAAGCCATTAAGTTTCACAGAACAGGCTTCTTTAACAGCAACAGATACCAGGTATTTTGCGCTGTTACCCAGTTGTTTCTGCTAATGTTGTGGGAGTGCTCAAGAGCTCTAACCAAGGACCAGGTTCCTGAGTTATTAGGTGCTACTGGATGCTGAAAAAATAACTATTTGTAGTTGCTGGCTTTCTCCTGACAGCTCTGGTCAGGGGTTTCCAGCAGTAGTAACTAGTCAGGTACTAAAGTAATTGGCAGCTATGTAAAAACACAGAATCTACAGCAACTTCATGCCCTTAAATTTTTTCTCATCATCTCCGCTCTCTTATAGCAAAAACATTTAGAGGTGCGTGATGTGTAAACTTTTGTGATGCAAACTTTTTGTGATGCAAACTAATGGCGCTTCATGGTAAAAATTTTTATGGGTTAATAGCACTATCCTGGTTATCTCTGAAGAAGTCGTTTTAGCCAGAGAAGTCCATGTTATTTCCTGGCTTCCAGGCCTGCTCCACAGGGATACTTCTATCCCTGGAGGGATCCAGTGTTTGCTCCAAAGTGGCTTGTATGGTGTGGCCCCTTGGCAACTCCTTTCACAAATGGAGAACTTTGGAGTTATGAGATAGTTATTCCTCATATCAAATGGCTTGGTTCCGTAAACTGCATTATATCCCTGCATATAATGCATATAGGTGAGCAGTTGCTGTGATCTCTCTACATAAACTGAATCTTTCTGTGGCATTGTTTTACCTTGAGGTGTTACAAACGTTGAAATAGAAATACTCTTGAGTAAAGCTATGATCTTACAGTGTAGCTCAATTTTCTCTATTTAAAAGCATCATGGGGGACAAGTTGTGGACATTTTTTTGTTTTCAAATATTGGCACGTGACCACTGCCACTGATACTTACATTTCTTAAGATGTATTTAAATAAATTCCCACTGCTTGAGAGAGCTGGGACAAGTGGGGTTCTTGCCTTAAGTAACAGCTAAATGTTACTCAGTGTGGACCAACCTTGTGATGTAGGTGCCAAAAAGTTTCGTGTATGAGTGTCAAGTCAGTAGTAAATCCATCATGTGAGTATTTTGTCTAATTCAGCTTTGTTTCCTCTTGGGGCTGTGCAGTTCGACAGGAACAGGAGCTACGAAATGGAGGGGCAGTAGATAAGAAACTCACTACTCTAGCAGACCTCTTCAGGCCTCCCATTGATCTGATGCACAAAGGCAGCTTCGAAACGGTAAGTTTTGAAGTTTTGGTGAAGTTCCGTCTGTGGTGGCTGCGTACAGTGTGAAAGCCCTGGGTTAGGCTGTTGGCGTGTATGTAGGCTGATGAGAAAGTTGCAAAGGACCACATAGTGATAAATACTTGATACAGTGCTTATGGAAATGTTGGTGGCTCCTGAAGGATTTAACTAATGGTTGTAGACCGCATTTTTTGTTGTTTAAATGCCAGCATGGCAAATAGTGCTCACTGAAAGACTTCTGTGCACAAATGAGGCTGGTAAAAATGGAAGAATTGCATCCCTTGAAGCATCTTTGGACAGCATGAAATAGAAATAGCTGAAGTAAGATGTCTTTTAATGGGTGAGTAAGTGCTTTGCAAGGGGCCATATAATTTGCAGCCCAGCCCAGCTAGAAAGCTCATGCAGTTTTGCTAACATGGCTGAATGATTTCTGATACCTGAGTATTTGTAAATGTATCTGGGCGTGGCATTGTTATGAAGATCCAACTTTATCTTCAGTAGAAGTCGTGTTTGTATATAAAATTACAGCAATCATCTTCTGCCTTTGGTCGTGATGGAAAAACTGTCCAAGAGATTGTCCCTGTAAGAAGGGGAACGCTAAGGGGGCTGTAGGATTTCAGTGATCTCAGGTGTCACCTTTTCTGTTTGTTGCGTTTCTTGGGGGTCTAGTCAGAATTCGCTACTATCTGGATCAGTGCCCCAGTTAGTGATTAGAGACTATGCAAATCAGTATATCTCTTTATTTTCTGAGTTCCCAACTTCCAGATATTGTTTGAAAGCCGCAGTTACTACTCAGCGTCTGCCTGGTCACCTTTAAGTAGCTGAGTGTTAGAGATGATTTCATGAGAATGCAAACTAATGACCAAATGGGGCAGTGCAGACACTGCCAGTGGTGCTGGAGATCTGACTGTGAGCTGAACAAACATTATTTACGCTGTTACATTTGTTTCTAATGCCATGCTGAAATATTGCTGCAGAACTTTTAGAGACGTGCTGCCTTCACTGAGGCTCCAGCTCCCCATCCTGTTGGCCTCATCTCTCTTTTTGTGCTTCCTGAATCACCAAAGATCAGTTGGCTTGTCACCAGTTCTGTGGCCTGACAGTGCCCTCCATATATTTAATCTTACGACATAATTCCAGGTTTGAAAGGATGCTGACAGAGGATAGCCAAGTCTACCTCAGCAAGTAATTTGGCGCAATGGAAGCAGACGAGCAGGCTCAAGTAGCTGGTGCTGAGGCATCACTGCCTCATGATATGTGCTTCAGGGTTTACTTCAAACAAGGTTGTCTTTTGTCCTCCAACTGATGATCCTGACCAGGCCTGTGGTTCAGAGCTGTTTGTGAACCAAGCAAATGTGGCTTGAGGGACCCAGAAAGGGAATTCACATAAAACAGCCAGTGCTGCTCCATACTAGAGTGTATATGCAGTCAGCAAGCACCCTGTAATCTCTGCTGAGGAATCTAAGATGTGTGCGAGTCTCCTCATGTCTTGCTGAAAACACATCAAGACTTTAGCAATGTTGACTATGGCATGCACCACTGTCAGAATTAATTTCAGAGGAAGATGCAGCTGATCAAAAGGTTTGATTGTTGTAATCTGTGCACTCTTATTCCATTGTGTAGATTAAAAAAAAAAAAAAACAAACAAAACAAACCAACACAGGGTTTGTATGTACACACCTCATCCTGTTCTTTGTAGTAACCCAAATTTAGAGACACGTACACTTCATGGTATTAGTATTCACCTTGTTGTGTTTTTGTCCAGTTCCTCGTCCCATTTGTTACCTTTCATTTCAAACTGATGCTCCTCAATTTTCTTGCAAGAAAAATCTTAGCTTCTCAATTTGTTGACCATTACCCTTTTCGTGTTACCTTTTATGACTGTGCACTGCTGTACTGCTTCAGCTTGGGATGATGTGGGGCCTCCTGTGAACCCAGTGACCAGAATCTTTCTCAAAATTCACCTGTAACAAGCTGCTGTTGGCTTCTTCCTTCTCTGTACACTTAGATAACATCTCTATTATATAGTTTATATATATTTATCCCATTCCAAAGTACCAAAGACTAAATCCTGTTGTTTTGAAGCTCTTGTATTTTAGTATTAATCTGTGGTTTTATTTTTTATTACTGGTGTGTGATGTGCTCTAAGCTCTGGAGGGGTGTGCACGAACAGTCTGCCTACAGTGTGCCATCCATATTTATGCCTTTATTCAAACTTAGCCGTAGTGGTGGCGGCTGGTCTTAGTAAGCTTTTCATGCAGCTTTGTTGTCCATCTTTTGTTGCTCCTGTTTAGGTGCTCCAGCTTAGTAGGTAGATTCGTTTATCCTTGGTTTTGCCTGAGAAAATTAGTTTCCCTTCAAACACACACAAAAACCTTTATTAACAGTAAGTTGCAAAAAGTTGCCATCTCATTTTAACTCTCCAATACCAGCCTTTAAGAATAGATGTGAATTAAATTTCATCAAAGAGAAATTTTCAAGTGTTACACAAGCATTAATTTTTTTTAACTTGAGCTCCATCAAGGAGCAGTGTGCTTCAGAAATACAGAAGTATGATCGTTACACTTGTAAAGCTGTGTGTGGCTAACTTCATTACAGTGTAAAAGAGGGGGGGAAAAAAAAATTGATACGGAAAATCTGTAAAAGACTTTATTTTAATCCTGCAGCCCTTTTGAACGTGGTGGGCCAGGCAGTGGATGTCAGTTACCTGATGGCCCATGGTGGAATAGGGCTGAATAAACCAGAGGCAAATAACTGATATGCCAGTAAGGTGTTAGCCTGAACTGCCCTTTTTCCCTGGTAGGGAATTTCAGAGAAACTTTCAGACCTTCAAAACAGTGCCAGTAAAAGTCTGTATCTGCGGACCGTTGCGTGGTTGTACAATTAAGCTGTTAAGGATCAGTTAAGCTTGCACAAGGGATTTTTAGCTTTTATTTCCTGACTCTAATATTGAGCTTCAAATGAAGCTTCACACTTGCTATCTCTTTAACATAGAGTTTGCTAGGTAGAAATTGGTAGAGCAACGCACCAAACTTGCTTCCTAATGAGCAGCTTGGTTTTGTTCTGAGGTCACAGATTGCTCTCTGGGATTGTAGGTGTTTATTTCTTCATGCATGTGTTGTTAATTTGGGGGGGGTATGCACCAAATTGGCTTAGCTTGCATTTCTTGTCCTGGGAGCAGACAGTTCTAGCATGTGCAGTTCTGTACTTCATACTCATCGGGATTTTGGGGTTTCTGTAAAGTAGCTGTGACGCTGCAGAGTTACAAGCCTATCTGTATGAAGTTTCCTCCATCTACAAGTTAAATGTCTTTAGCTGCTCCCTGCTTTACAGCTGATGCTGACTTTTTTCTTTGTGTGAAGCAAGCAGTAATAGTTTGGAAGCTAACCTAATTTTGTACTCAAATGGTGCAATTATTGCATAAAGTGCTTCTAGGCTGCCCTTTGGCATAAGTGGAGCCTGCAGATGCACCATGGGCTAAGGAATGGCTGGTTGGTGAAAGGAGGGTGAAAAGCACCCTGTCCTGTGCTGGCCCAGGCAAGAGGTGGAAGCCTGACATAAATAGGATGTTTCTTGTTAGACGGATCTTTTGTTCTGACTTTGTGTCACCTGGTGTCTTCCAAACTGAATCATGCTTGACTAGGAGATGTCTGGAAGGTCACAAGATGCTGGCTCCACTTCCTCGTTCCTCTCTGCTGACTGAAGGGAGCAGTGCATTTCAGCAAAGGGATGAGAAAGAGCCAGCGCAAAATTTATGAGCCATACATGGTTCAGAAAAGCCAAACGAATGATAAACCATGATATTCTCAGTAGTACAGGAGCGAGAGTTTCCAGGGAGAGGCAGTAGCGAGCGTAACACAAGGCTTGTTTCCCACATTGTCTAGCCAGATCTGTGATGGCTGGTTTGTTGCCATAAGTTGTAGTGATAAAAAAATGTGGATGGGTAAAAAGGGGAAAGGTGAATTTAGGGGACGTTGGTCTTCTGGGGGTCTGTCCTGTTGTATCTAACAAGCGTCTGTCTTTGGAAGTTCCTGATTGCCAAAGGCTTGAGTGGGAATGCTTGCAGCAAGGAGCTGCTCTGTACTTACCCTTTGGGTGCTGTTTGTGAAGTGCCAGGCACTCGTACCTCTAAGGAGAAGTGAGAGCAGGGAACGGATGTAGGAAACAGTGGATCTAAAGCCATCAGGCAGTTTTCAGGCTATGCAAGCCAGCTCTTGAGCCCTGCATTGTTATTTTGGTTGTTCATCAAAGTGATCCACAAATGTAATCTCTAAACCCACACTATTTCTTCCTTCCACGCTCCCCCTCTATCTCCAAAAAAGCAGTGGCTGTGTAAGAGCGTGTGTGTGTGTGAGAGAGATGGTAGCAGTGTAACTGTGTCCTCTTAACCGTTCAGAGTGAAGCCTGTTGTTTTTACAAGGAAGTTAAAAGTAGTTTCAAGAGCTGGACCTGCTCTCCAGGTGAAAACTTACCTTTGCAAAAAAGTCATGTGGAATTTCCTGCCTGTACCCTTCTGCCTGCAGTGGCTGGATGGAGGAGAGGTACAGCCAAGTTTTTAATAATGTTAAAAAGTATACAAAGTAAGTGTAGAAGAGTGTGATACACTTTTCAGCTATGCTAGTTACATATTTTTGAGTTTGTTCTTTCAGTGCCATCTGGGTTCTGTTAGAACAAAGGCAGAGTGATTAACTGACCTTACACACTGACATACGTTCCCTTTTAATCCTGGGCAGTACCTCTAGGCCTCATCTTAAACTGATTGCCTGGAATTAGTCCTCAAATCCCACGGCTAGCTCAAAACAAATCTTTAAAATAAAGGCATCACAAGTATAACTAAGACCCTTAGCAGTTACTTAGGTGCCACCTGCCTTGTTTCTCCCTTCTGGTGAGCAAACACAGGATTCTCACATGGCAATATTAGTGATACCTAGTTGGTGTGAGGTCCCCTGTGACAACAGGAGGAACATTCCACACTTCTGCATTCATTTTTTCTTCTGTAGCTTTTTTTTTTTTTTTTTTTTTTTTTTTTTTTTTTTTGAGTAAAATGCTGTTTGGCTCTGCAGGTCATTTGGCCATGCAGAGTATGTTTTACAGACCTGAACAACAAGCAAGCTTAGAGTTTAACATTTACAGGTTTAACAGGAGTGTTGAGGCCTGAACTTCATTGAGCTAAGTGGATGGGGTTCGCGGGTCTATCATGCATCAGATAGACTGACTATCGAAGGTGCACTGGTTAAAAATCACCTTAAACATAAATGCTTTGGTTTGGGGAACAAACTACTGCCCAAAACAGCAAAATCTTCTGTAACGTTCTAATTCCTTGGCTTTGCTGTGAAGTGCATTACCAGCAGGATGGTGAATGCACTTAGAAATAAATGCATACTTTTTTAAAAAGGAAGGGAAGCTCGTATGCTAGTTCCAGTCTCTCCAGGTGGTAAGAGCATTCCTTCTGTTGATATAGCCCTCTTTTTTTCAACAGGTATGACAGTTCAGCGATCAGAATTACATTCTTGATCAAACTCCTACCATTAACTTGCAACCAAGCAGTCAGACTATGCCAGCTTTGTGACTCAAACCAGTAAGATTTCTTCCTGCGCCTTCCCGTCTTCCTCCCAACTTGCAGTCTGGATAACGAGCATCAGAAAAGGATGTCTAATTTGGCAGTTGTACAGTAATAGAGCAACTCAAAACTTGGAGAGAAAAAAAAAAAAAAGAGAGAGGTGGTCCTGTTGCATTTACGCAAGTCCTCTGTCAATTATGCTATTTAAATAGAAGATGTTCCACAGGTTTATCTCTAGAGTGAACAGGTCTTTTCTCTGTTGTTAGATTGGTGTGATTGACTACACCCTTCCCTGAACAAATACTTAATTCAGTGTCTTTCCCTTCACCTCTCCCCCACCCCAGTCCTAAAGCTGCTTTCCCACTCTGTGCTTGGCTTGTTGAAATCCAGCAGCTCTGTTGATCGATGTGATTCTGTAATTCAAGCAATCTCATTTGAGCAGGTCTTTCAGCCCTGCTTTCTGTTTTGTGGATGCCTTTGCGCTAGCTCTGTCCATCTTTCTCACTGTGAAGGGGTTTTGGTGAAAAATCTGACACTGTTAGAAGCCATCACTGATCATTGCTGGCATTGTTTATATCTAGCTCTTTGGTTTTAACTAATCAAGCTTTTCTCTCTGCTTACAGGCCAAGGAGTGTGGTCAGATGCAGAACAAATGGCTCATGATAAACATTCAGAATGTGCAAGATTTTGCGTGCCAGTGTCTCAACCGTGATGTCTGGAGCAACGAGGCTGTGAAGAACATAATCCGGGAGCATTTCATTTTTTGGCAGGTGGGAAACTTAATGGAGCCACACGGGTAACTCAATGTCCTGATACATAGGACAGCGAAAACAGACTTCTTTGAATAAAATGGTACTGCTGTGGTTCTCTTGGAGAACTGTGGAAGAGACAACCTTTGTAGTTATGGTTGCGTGTTCTAGTGCATACACAGTGTGGATCCAAAATGTCAGTTAAAAAAAATATCAGTTAAGCTCTAATACACACACCATTAGAGGTGCGTATTCAGCTTGCAGAAGTTGCTGAGACATGTGCATACCACTTGAGCATACATTGTAAAATAGTGAAAAACTTGGTACATTTTCAAGTTGGAGTTCTTGTTCCCTCTCCCCTCAGTAACTAGCTTCCAATGTGGTATTTTGTAGGTGTACCATGACAGTGAGGAGGGCCAGAGGTACATACAGTTCTATAAATTAGCAGACTTCCCTTATGTCTCCATCCTGGATCCCAGGACAGGTAAGACAAGTAACAGTTACCCGCAGTTTATGTATACAGTTGTAGGCTAGAATACTGTCTTTGGCAATATGTATTACGTTGCAAGTAAAGCATCTCAGTTCTCTTATTTGTCCTCCAAGAGATCATCTTGTCCCTGAAGAAGTGAAAGAACTTCTGGAAGAACTAAAGGAACAAAACTCCCAAGGCTTTCTGAAATTCTATGTTTGATAATGGTACTTGGTATCGTTTATCAAATACTTTGCTTAAAAATTGAAAATAGTACCACCTGCTGGTAAAATTCTTAAATTAGTTTTTGGTGCAGTTTTTTTTTTTTTTTTTTGAAGTGGCCTTTTAAAAGCTGATTGAAATCTTGTGATGAGTAAAATATCTTAGAAATAATTAAAGCAACGTACTTATTACATGAATACAGATCAATAATCCTGTGGGTTTTTTTGTTTGTTTGTTTGTTTGTTTTACTAAATGAGCCAACTTACACCTTTACCTCGAGCTATTTTGAAATTAGAACTTTTCCATTTGAGTGACAGAACCCTTGCCTTTTCTATCATTGTAGAAGGCAAATTGTATTAATGGTTTGGTATCATGCTTCTCAGGACTGAAGGAATAGCTTCTTTCATTAGAGCTGAGTTTTCTTGCTGTTTTGACTTAAACCACCTCAAAACAATTTTTTTTGTTGTTGAAACTGAAGTTCTCAGCACTTTACTTATGGAAATAAATGCTGCTTGCCAAGGTGCAGAATCAAAGCAGACATGTATGTACAAATGCTTCTTCATAAAATTAGCGTTTTGTGTTTTTTTAATTTTTGATGCCTACTACACCATTCTGCACACCTTCCCTTAGCAGAACTAAATACAGATTGTATTTATGTCTGTACGTGAGTGGAACCTTTTGAAGGGGGTCAAGAGAGGAAGTTCTGTCATTATCAGGTGGTGGCCTGTAGGCAGCTGCAGTTCCACGAAAGTGGATTCTTGCATAATGCTTGCACAGTAGTGAAATTAGATTGTTGATGGTTAAGCTGCAGTCTTAGGACAATTGTTGCTGAAAAATACATTTTATGGTGACTTACGTTCCCTAGGCCAGAAGCTAGTGGAGTGGCACCAGCTGGACGTGACTTCTTTCTTAGACCAAGTGACTGGGTTCTTGAGTGAGCATGGACAGCTGGATGGGCATTCTACCAACCCTCCCCAAAAATGCTCTCGTTCGGTAAGTATGAGGACTGCAGAAACCTGGAAGAAAATCTAGTATGCCTGTATCCAGCTGGACTGACTTCCAATTCAGTAGTATAAACAGACTTCATGAATTAGTGAAAGAGTATGCAAAAATGAAAGCAGTGATGCACCATGGACTTCTCCCCTTTTTCCTCGGTTATTATTTTTGCACTTTCAGCGTTTGTTTTGGATTTAACAGGCACAGAATTGTGAGTGTGTGGAAGGAAGATTTACTACTCCGTATGAAACTCCAAGGAGGAATCATTAAGTAGTCACAGGATGACTAGCTTTCCATGCTGTTTGTTCATGACAGTTTCAGTAGCTTTCTTTTGGAGCAACTTAATGTCCTCTTGATTTTCAGTACGTATCTAAAACCATTCTAATGTCTTTATGTTGTGTCTGTATTCAACAGGAGAGTCTCATTGATGCCAGTGAGGACAGCCAGTTGGAAGCTGCTATCAGAGCCTCGTTACAGGAGACACATTTCGATTCCTCGCAGGCCAAGCAGGAGAGTCGATCAGATGAGGAGTCTGAGTCAGAGCTTTTTTCTGGAAGCGAAGAGTTTATTTCTGTCTGTGGATCTGAGGAGGAGGAGGAATCGGAGAATCCTGCCAAGGTGAGGAAGTCTCCACACAAGGACTTGGGGTACAAAAAAGAGGAGAGCCGGAGGCCTCAGCCTGAGCCCCCTGCAAGGACTGAGCCTGGAACAACATCAAATCACAGAGTACTGCCCTGCATTGATGCAGGGATACTGGAGGAGTCAACTGACAAGCCTGAAAGTACGTTGCAGGGCCTAGATGTGAATGGTAAGTGGCCTTGTCGTTTGTTTTGTTTGTTTGTTTTTTATAGTGACCTGTGTTAATGCTTTCTTTTCTGAAAGTCTTTACACTGATGAGCATAGTTTCAGCCCTCGTTTTGAAAAGCTAAACCTTTTCTTCTGTCTTACTCCCTCCTTGGCACTAGACGTTTGGGCGGTTCATGTTGCCGGCAGCAGCACTTTGATGCAGTGATGCTGCAGTCATGTTAGTCACTGAGCTCGAGTTTCTTAGTTTGAGACCTTGTCTGTGAGTGAAATTCACATTGCTGTAATGCAGATGCATATAACAGGGCTTCTACTGGTGTGGTGGAGAGAAATGAAATGACAGCAGCCCCACCTCGTGCTCAGCTTGGCTGCCTTGAGGGTCCGGACTGAGTTTTAGCGGTGCAACTTCAGCTAATACAAACAAGTCGCAGGAGTCTCTGTTCCTCCTTGCGGTTCTGAGCTGAGGTGCAGCGTTGTGAGGTGGTCTCACAGGCAGAGGTAGCACGGTATGCTTTTCTCTGGAAACACTGACTGATTTTGGTCAGTACTGTGAACTCTTCCAAGAGTCCTGAGTTTGATACGTTTATTTTAAACACATGCAGTACAAGTATGTCTTCACAGACTGAAACCTCGTGTGCTAAAAGCTTTGTATTTGTCTCCAGTCCCTAACCCTACTATCCTATGCAGTGTGCCACCTAAAATCTACAGAAGAGCTCCATTCAGCTGCCTTGTTGTTTGTTAACTTGTAGTAACTTCCTTTATGCTAGGACCAAAGGCACAGCTGATGCTAAGGTATCCAGATGGAAAGAGGGAACAAATTTCACTGCCCGAACAAGCTAAACTTCTGGTGAGTGGAGTTAATTGGAATCCTTGTTTGAGTACAGGAAAGCTGAAACTGGAGAATTTCTTTTCCTATGGTGGCACTAATGAAATTAGATCTAGTGAAAGGCACTAGCAGGGAGCACTTTCACTGTCATTCTGTTGTGTTTTTTCCCCTGTTGTTCCTCTCTTGTGATCAACAGATTCTGCTGGCTCTGTATGTTTCCATTGCTGCTTAGGTTGCATATCTTTCTTAGTCCCCAAGCTGCTAGTTTTCTATCTAATATGACTCCGAATAGCTTTTGCATTGGTCATTAAATTACCATAAAATACTCTCAGCTCACTCGTTTATCTTTTCTTCAAATTGAAACATTTAGCCACTGGCCGTGGGCAGACAATGGTGAAATCGAAGGCAAAACTCCTGCTTCTTGTTCTCCATCTCTTTCAGCATGCTTCCGCATTCCCTTCTGGATATGGATGACAGTAGACTTTGGAGAAAGCTCTCCCAAAACAGACTTTATGGTAGCATTTAATCACCGTGCTTCAAGTGTCCTTCTCAACTGTTCTTCTGTCTTGTTTATGCTGGAGAGGTCAATACTTATGGTGTTTCCATCAGATTTTCACAGGCACTCATCTGGAAGCAGTGTGTAAAGAGTTCACTGTATTCCTGTTAGCCGTTCTGTTTTCATGACACAATGGCCAATAAAGCTCATTTTAGTGTAAGGAACTCAAAAGCTCGGTGTTGAAGTCTAAGGGAAGACTAAAGCACAGCTCTTCAGAGACCTCATGCAGATTCAGAAGGTGCTTAAAGAAAAATGTTTGCATCTCTTAAAGAAAATAAGACTTAAGAGTCCAGAAACCTCTAGAAATGTACTCTCCGGGTCATGTTTTCATCTTTACTCTTTTGCTTGAAAGCTTTAAAAGGGAAAAAAAAAAAAAAGTCTTTTTTTGTTACACCAGCAGCTGTCTCAAAACCATTCAAAAGATGCAGACTGCCTGCAGGTGACTGTGGAGCCCTGAGGATGAAAGGAAGACTGAAGGAGACACTCTTATAGTAGGAACCAGTGTTCCTGTGTCAGACCTTCCTTCCTGCTTTGCCATAGAAGTCATCTCTGTGTGATCTTTTCAAGGTCTCTTTTATATCTGAACTGTTCTCCGAAAGCAGTCTGTTGCATATATTATTAAACGTGGGGAACTTTTGAATATTTAAGTTACCGTTGCATATGCAACTAACTTTTTTTTTGTGCACAAGTGCTAGTAATCCATGGTTAGAGAATTAATTTACATGATATATAGGTGTAAAATTGAAGTTTTTCCAATAATCCGAACTTCTGGCTTGACTCCTTTTAATGGACTGTGGTAGCTGACAATTGGAAAATAAGTCAAATCTCAGCACGTAGATTATTCACTGTCTGCTCTGCAGGTAGCAGAGGAATTTAGGTAAGACAAGGTTTGGTGGAGATGTGCATGTGTTGTTTTTATTATAGAACTGAACAGGCAGCTTTTGTTCTCACCTGTCTAAAAGATGTGGTGGGACTCATGCAATCTTTTAAAGCCATTTCAGTCAAACGAAGGCAGAGTCTCAGATGTTGTTTTGTGAGCATCGTTTCCAAGCTTTTTTTCAGTTTAGATGCTTTCATTTTAAAACTGTCCAGAACTATAAAAAGAAAATTGTATAAGGAAACAGTTGTACTTTGAAAGTTTTAATTGATACGTTGACATTGTTCTCCCACCAAAACTATTTTTGAAGACAGATTTTTTTAATCCTTGCATTGTTACTGATCAAGAGTGGCTGCTTTATGCACTGTTATCTCCAGGACATCTTTGTTTCTGATATTACTGTAACTCTTTCTTCCCCAGGCAAAAAAAAAAAAAAAAAAAAAAAAGCAAAACTGCCTTTTTGTAGAAGCAGTTGCTCTTTGTGTGCAGTAAGTAGTTGACTTCACTCTGTTCAGCAGCTTAGCACTTTGTCTGCATAGCTGCTTGGCTGCCTGAATAACTTCCATTCTCTAGCAAGTGTCATAGAGTGTGCAGGAAAGGTTGGCCTTAAAACGGGGGCAAGATGTGGGCAGTAAACTGAACCAAATCTTTTGGTATACTGGTTTGTGAGGAGTTTGGGTTATCCTTGTTGCTTGAAAAGGCAGTCCAACATACTTACTTTCCTCATCAGACACAGGCATCCCAATGTGCAAAGCCTGTTGCAGAATAGTCCAGGTAAAAGAGGAGGTTGGGGCCACAGTCTCCTTCTCCCAAAGGTTTACCTGTGCATTCTGATGAACTGGTAAGAAATCTTTGTGCAGATTACCTTCTGAGCTGTTCTGCAGCCATCAAATCATGGGAAAGCCCATGTTGAAGAGGATGCCTGGAGACCATCTGGTGTAACCCTCTGAGGGCAGGGCTGTAGGCGAGGTTATCCAGCACCCTGTCAAGCTGAGTCTAGAGTGATTCCAGCAAAGGATGTTCCATTGCTGCTCTGAGAAAGTTACTCCAACGTTTAATTTCTTTCATGTTAAACATTTATGTTGTTATAAACAGATTAAATTTCCTGCAGATCAGTTTCTGTACATTGTCTCTCTTCACCATGCATCCTTGTGAAAGAAATACCATCATCTGTGTCAGAACACTTGTTATATTCCCACCTAGCCATCTCTTCTCTAGACTGGACAAGCCCAAGTCCTTCAGCCTTTCTCACGTGCCAATACATGTCCAATTTTCTAGTCGCTTTGATGGCCCTCTACTGGTTTCTCTCTAGTTTCTTCTTGTCTCACTTGAATTTGGGGGCCAAAACTGAACGCTGTGTTCCAGTTGTGGCCCTTGACCTGCTGGCCGTACTCTTCCTGATGCAGCCCAGCTTTGCTGTTGCTGCTGCAAGGGTGCACTTCAGACACGTTGAGCTTTGTTAAGGAGTTTTGGCATCAAGGGGTCTTGGCTTCAAGCAAGCAGCAAACTTCCCAAGACTCGGAGTTAGGTCAGCAGCTGGTACCTCAGTCCCCCCAGAAGGGTGTCCCTGCCTGCAATGTTCACTGCTTCTCCTTGCTAGTTTTGATTTACTGAGCAGGACCAGTAGATTCAGTTGAATTCCAGTGGAACTTGTTTGTCCTTGCCATTTATTAACAAGACTTTATATCTGTTTTTCAGTTGATTTTTTATTTTATTTTTCCAGATGATGGGAAAGCTGCTGTTTTTATTGCCACAGGTCATGAGTCGTCAGGGAACCTTATCCCCCAAGTTGCTCTTCTCCCTGTGTGTGTTTGAGTTTTACTTCTGGTCATCCTATTCCATCTGCACTGTGAAGCCTCAGTTCTTGCCCACGTAGTGTTGCCACCAGCATCCTGCTGCTGCTTTCCTGCTCATCTTCCCCGGCGCAGCAGAACGTGCTGACCTCTTCCTGCAGCTCCTTGAGCTGACAGCTCAGGGGTTCAACCAAAGCCTGCTTCCCACCTGATCCTTCACAGCCCCACGCATCCTTGTAGCCCATCACCTTTGCAAACACCTCTCTCCTTGGCACTCCAGCTGCCCTGGTGCCCCTGAAATAATAGAGCAGTGCCACGGGCTGGGGTGGGAGGCTGCATCTTGTGTCAGGTCAGCGCTGTATCTCTGCCAGCTTTCCTTCTAGAACTGAAATGCCAAAAGGAACAGCAGCCAGTGATCTCCTGAGCCCTGTGGGTATGAGCTGCCACAGTAACTGCCAGCCCTGTGATGGCAGCCACTTTTTGCTGTATGCTGGCTTGCTGAGGTCCCAGCAGGTCAGCTAAATAGCAAGTGGAAGTTGGCAGAATAATTAGTCCTGGTAGAAGTTTAACACTGCTAGCTTACCTCCTTGCACTTAATTTGCTAGCTTAAGTTACTTACCAAAACTGTGCGAACAGGATTGTTGGGGCTCCTGATTTCTTCATGCTTTCTGTTTAATACATACCTATTTTATTTTTTCCAGCTCTTCAAAAACCTGCGACTTTTCAGTCTGCCCGTCTTGCTCTGTTGCTGTACTCCCTGTTGTATCTTAGCCAATCTCCATTTCTCTGTCCCTGTCTGTTCCTGCTTTATCCTCTAATCTGCTGTGTTTGCTAAGGAAATTGGGAAACCTCTTGTGTAGCATGGGCTTTAGCTCCTCCTGATGCATCTGAGTGTTGGGTTGTGAGGCTGGTACCCCATGATCCCAATGCCCTCTGTAGCCTGCCTTGATTGCTATTCTAGGCAGAGAAGCTGATGAATTAAAAAGTGCTTTAAAAAAAAATACATGCTTGAAGGCAGGAAAAAAAGTATTCCAGTTAAAAAAAAAAAAAAAAAAAAAAAAAGCGTTTATTTTTGTCAGTGTTGTCTGACAAAAATACTTCTTGGTGGCATCTAGGTTCAATAAGGGTAATGTCTAATAAGCAAGTGAGGGGGCTTCTGATTTGGGGCACTTTGATTTTTTTTTTGCATATCTTATTTTACTGTGGCTTGAATGCGTGATGTAGAATTCAGATTGCTTGAATCAATGTATTGCTATGTATATATTCTGTTTAAAGAATCAGTTAGGTTAGGATTGCTTTGTAATTAGCTTCTGTGATTACTCACACCACATGAGGGTCAAATTAGATAATAAAGTAGCAAAGTTCTATATTATATGCAAAATTTCAAAATTTTCTTTCTCCGTGATTGCAAACTTTTTTTTTTTAAAGGAAACCAGGATACTTTTGCAATACTTTTTTGTGATTTTTTTTTTTTGTTTGTGTAATTAAATGATGTTTCTTTGCCTTTCTTTCTCCCTAGGCTCTTGTGAAACATGTCCAGTCAAAAGGATACCCCAATGAACGCTTTGAACTTCTCACCAACTTCCCTCGAAGGAAACTCTCCCACCTGGACTATGAGATCACATTACAGGAGGCAGGCCTGTGTCCTCAAGAGACTGTCTTTGTGCAGGAAAGGAATTAGCACCGTGGCCTGAGTTCTCCCAGCCTTCCTCCTCTCTCCTCTTTGCCTAGGACACCAACTCATTGAATATGCAGTTGAGGGTCATAGGATTGCAGTGCTGAAATCAGGCAGGCAGCTGGCTGGCCCTTATCTTTCTTTTCTTCCCTTCTCCTTGCTCTTGTGACCAAATGAGAGTGTTCAGAGTTTTATTTTTGTTCTCAGCTTGGGCCCTGCAGAGAGCATTGGGAAGAACATCTTTCCTTTGTTTTCATGGAATAAAGTAAAAGAATTATCTGTGTATCCAATATGCTGGGGCTCGCAGTGGCCATAATACACATACCCTTCTCGCTGCTATTCTTAAATCTGTTTTGTTTAATTTATATTTGAAAATACTGTGTGATAAGGCACTGAGTCATCTCTCTGTAAGGAGAGAGTGTAATCTTCAGTATGGTCTTCTCTTTGTTTTGATTCTCTGTGTGAAAGGTCTCCATTAACCTTACAGCCTTCTGAAGGGTTCACTTATCTAGCACCCTGCTAAAACTTATTTTTAGGAAGGAGTTGAGGTGAGCTGTGGTAAGGTATTCTGTCCCCGTCTACTTGAAAGGCTTCTAGGTTGCATGCACATTTTCTTCATCCTTTAAATGCTGCCAGTGGACACTGCTTTTTTTTTTTTTTTTTTAACAAATACCCTTATCCAAAAAAAAAAAAAAGCCTACAAGGAGAAAACAGTGATAGCCTGTATGGGATCAGCTTCTTGACCTGGAGAGAAAGCCATGTCTACTCTTGTAGCAGAGCTGACTGACTCCTCCATACAAGCAGGGGGAAATTCCATTTGTTCTCTCCCCAAGCATCTCCTTTTTACTTGCTCTCAGGATTTTACAACTGATCATGTAAGGTGGCAGGATACTGTAAAGACCTTGGACCTTAGAAAGCACGTGGTAAACTTGACAAGTAGTTGGCTTTTTCTTTCTTGGTTGTGTATGCTCCCTCAGCCCCCACCAGGAGTGTTTTTTTGCAGCAGTTTCAGAGCTCAGGCTGCAATTGGGCTCAGCAAGTTGTAGGTAGGGTTCCTGTGAGTAATTCAAAACATACACAGCCTTTCAAAACTGTGCAAGGAATTAATGCTTTATAAAAGACTTCATAGCCTGGTGGCTTGAGCACTCCAGGCTGCTATTTATTCTTAATCTTATGTGGTAATCTGCCACCGTTTACCTCTAAATCCAGAAGACAGTATTGAAAGCTACTCCTTTATCTAGGTTTTAATTTCAGTTGCGGCAGCTGGCATCAGAAGCCCCGCAGGCATATCGTACCTGTGCGTACTCCGAGTGCCCTGCTTCCCCAGCATCTCCCCTAGGCATTGAGCTGTTGGTCAGTTGTTGTTAGAGTAAATATTACCGTGAGACGAGAGTCAATTAACACTGCCAAGATGGATGGTGAATGTGTTTGTTTACCATTAAGAATCCAGTTCAGCATCCTCTTCATCGGTGAGGAAAAAGGCAGGAGACCTGCTGTAACTGTTTCTGTAACTGTCAGGTGATTGTATGTGCTCAAAGAAAGACTTCAGTGTCAGAAATTTCTTACAGCCTGAAACTTTTCAAGATATTTTTGCCTTTAACTTCGTGCTAGCTTACATACTTCGGAGTCTTTAAATGTAAGAAGTCATACACATCTTGCATTCCCTGTGATAATATTAACTCACAAATGTCCCATATTGAGACTTTATACAAAATCATACAATTGTATAAATTGATTTCCCTTCTACATGAAGACTGGATTCTAAATTTAATGCAGTATCATGAGAGCAAAATCTGAGAGCAGTTTCCTGATCAGTGGGTGATGTGACATCAGATGTCATTGTTGGCTTATAAAGAGATCACAAGAGATCACTTTTTAACGTGTGAAAGTGAACTGCACGGCCAGCAGAAGAGCAGGGATGTTGGTGTTTGGCCTTTGAAGCAGCAGTGCCTCTAGACTGAAGGATCCTTTGTGCTTCTGCGATACCCAAATTCATGGCTCTCGCTTGGACATACGAAACAGTAGGACAGAAGGAAACCCTTTCTGTATAGGTCTGGTGCTTCCCTAGGAAGCTTCAGCTCTCCAGTTGAAATAACTTGCTCTGATTTTTGTTGCCTTGAAGTTTGTCACCTCTTCTTCAGTGGCTAGCTGCAAAAAACTGAAGGTGGGCTGCCAACAGGACGCAGTACCCAGCACGAGCGTGGTCCTTTTCCTGCTCAGGCAGGCGGGGATGGGAGTGAGCTGACTTCTGTTCTCCTGCCCATGCCTCCTGCAGAAGGCAGGGAGCCGTTGTGCTGCACTGATGTCTCTCTTGAGTTGTTGTTGGCTGGGTTTGCTGGTAGAGGTCCAGCTAATCTTTTGGGCAGGCTCGGGTTTGTGTCTGTTCTGAGAACATTGTTCCACACAGCTAGTAGGGAAGTTAAACATACAAAATTGTCCTTGCCTTTTCAGTCCTTCATCTGTTTAATTGGTAGGTTCTTTCTCTGCCTTCCCCTCCCCAATTGTACGTGAGGTTAGGCTGGGACTTGAGGATTTTGATGTTAAAGTAACTAACAGCTGTTAGAGGGGAGACCATTGCAGGCAAGAGGATGAACTTCAGCTCTGCTGCTCGAGACCACTCTGGCCTCATACTACGAACTTCCTTCCTGACCCCCCTTTCTCATGTCTCAATATCAAAACTACAACAGGGGGAGTCCTGTGTTAGTTTTCCATTGCCATTATGCCAGGAACAGCTCAGTCACCTCACACAAGGAAGCAAAAGTCGCACTTGGCTGTGACAAGCTCATTTTTAAGCTATCAAGAAACGTGCCTCTCCAGCATGGTGAATGGTTTTGTCTGCTGGTGGAGTGGGACTGGGAGTCTTTTATTGCTTTTCTACATGTGTTTCTTGAGTTTCCTATTTCTTGCAGTTCTATTTAGCAAACAGCAATTCTTTTACAACCAAACAGGGAAAGAAGAAGGGGAGGGGGAGCAAATCTACACTGAAAATGGGATTTTCTACTGTCTCAGAGATGGAATCAGAATTTATTTTTGGCAGTTCCAGACAATTTGTTCTGTTCCAGGAAAAGAAAAGCTAGTTCGTTGTTCTTCTTGTTACGCTGCCATGATGCGTTTTCTTTCAGTTTTCCTTTGCTTTGATCTGTAAGCAGGAGGCAGAGAAAAAAATTTGAAGGGAGAAGTGTTCCTGCGTGTGGCTCCTCTCTCCCTTCTTTCCTCTTCCCTTTTCCCTTTCTTCCTGCCCTCCAGTGGAAGCACACACGTCAGCCAGCTGTGCTCCAGTGGCTGGAGGCCTGGCTGGAGGCCAGGATACGACCTCTTCAGATTTTCATTCGAAGCCCTTTGGAGATGGGAGGAATGTGTTTTGCTGCCCCGAGGAATGTGGCTGAACACATTAACCAAGTTAAGCGTAAAACCACTTGTAACTGAGAGCGTAAGCCAGCTGAGCTCAATTTAAAAAGAGCCTTGGTCACCGTTGCTTCTAAATGTTAAAGCTGAAGTTCAAATTGCTCTTGACAAGGTTGGAAAAAACACCTTAAGTCTTCAATTGCAAAAATTGAAGTTTGAAGGACAAAGCAGAGAGTGTGGTTTGTGGCTTCCTCTGGGTGTAGCCTGGCCACAATTTGCAGATGTTGAAAGCGCTGCTGTGACTTCAGAGGAGCAGAGTTGTGTTTGAACGGTGGAAGGCTTTGTGGTTAGAGAGCTAAACAGAACTAGCGTGCTTCAAGCCGCAGCTTCTCGCTGCTTGCAGCCAAATCTTTGCACGTGCTCTTCATCCGACTTGTTTTTGTTTGACATTTAATGTCTAACAGCAGCTAATCATTCATAGTCGCAGTCAGCTGGTATTCAGAAGGGAAAACGAGCACTGGCTTTCTCTGCCAGGTGCTTTGGCACATTTGCTGCTGGCTTCTTCGGAGGCCCCGGGGAGATGTGGGCTCTTCCTGACCATGCCTGCTCTCAGTCAGGCTGCCTGAGCAGCTTCCACCTCTCTGCATTCCCTCCTGATGCAAAAAGGGCAGCTAAAAGCTGTGTCAAAAGCTGCTGGGTGTACTGGTGTTGTTTTCATTAGGCTTTGAATTGGAGTCTGCAATTTTACATTTCTGGCGTTAAAGGTCTGCGCATCGCCCTTTCTGATAAAATCAGAGAAGCTGACAACCTCAATATGAAAAGAATGTGCGTGTGTGTGTGTAACAGCGTCATAAAACATGGTTGTCTACAAAAAGGTATCAAAAGGTACCAATTTTCATGGACAGACTTAAATGGCCGTGCTGATCACGCATCAGCATGCTTTCCAGAGCTCACCAGATCTGCTATGTTGCTGTTACAGGAGAATAATGCCGCAGCTGTAATGCACATCCCTTGTGCACTGCTGCAAGCAGCTCGTGTTCGTGTGTCCCACCGGCTCCACAGGCGTTTTTTTTTTTTTTTTTTTTTTTTGAAGACTGCCAAACGAGCTGCCTGCCAGTGTGCACGCGGCTCTGCACCAGGTCACACCAGCTTCCACTTTCACTGGTGCTGTGGCTTGTATATGTGCTACCGTCAGAAACTGGCAGCTGGTTTTAGTGTTTTAATGAACCAACCTCGCTGCTGAAGGGCCTGGTGTCTCCAACAGAGCTTGTAGAAAACTTCCACGTGTGCTTTGCTGCTTGGCACGCCTTCTGACTATTGAAAATTTCTGGCATTCAGTATAATTGAGTTCTTGATAACTGAGTGATAAAGTTAATGGTGAGAATGATGGCTTTCCTCTCTAATTCTTTGAAGAAGCAGCCCTGTCACTGTGCAGGAGCTGTTTGAACACAGCTGCCCTATTGCAGAGGGTGCAAGGCATCGTTCACAGCAGGTGCGGGCAGCTCGTTGTGGCTGGTTTGAGGACAAGCTCCTTGTTTTGGGGAGCTGGGAGGCAGAATCCTGGCTTTTTGAGTTTGTTCTCATTTAGTGCTCGAGCATTGGGTTGGGTTGCGGGAACTTGAGAGCAACACTCAAAGCTGTCTTTGCGGATGGAAAGGGACAGCAAGGCATCACTTCGGCTGTGTTTTGACAGGTACCAAACACAACAGAGAAAACACAAAATGTGTCTCTTTCTAAACCACATAAAGCGGACAACAGAGACCTATATGGGAACATCCAGGCAAATATATGTCATTTCTGGGACTTGAAGTGGCAGGTTGTTAGTGTGTTTTTCTTTCTCATAAGCTTTCAGTAAATTCCACAGTTTTATTCTTGTTGAATCCTTTTGAAATCAAGTTAATAATAAATAACAGCCCTGTACAGTAAGGAGCAGGGGTTAGCTGAAATTTAGGTGAAGTGCAAAGCCTCTTGTGGAGATTGGATATGCTTTGTCCAGCTATTTCAACAGATTTGAACGCAGCCCTGCTTCTCCCTCATCCCTTTTATTAGTAATAGAAAATAATTCCTATACACGGAATAGCTGTTGTTTTAAAGGCAAGGCAGAACTCACATTCCGAGCCCTGTATCGGCCACCTATGTAGTTGGAAATTCCCTCGGTTGTGTTTGGAGTTGATGTAAAAGCATTTGGGTGGCAGCTGCTGAGATCTGCACAAGCTGTTGCTTGCCGCTCCGCAAAGGTTGCCTGTGGCTGCAGACATCCTGCTGCCCGCGCCCAGCCTGCGAGGTTAATGGACACCCTTCTGTGATGTGCTGCGAGATGACTTCAGTCCTGTGAGGTGCTTAGTGTCTGTCTGCTCCCCATAAATATAGCCATATGTATATATGTACACGCGTTTTTAACCAGAGAATGCAGCACTTAACTGAGGCAAGCTGAGGCACTGCTGTTTTATCTTCTGTTTTACACCGGGCTGTTACGAGTAGTTGCAGAAGTTTGGGATTTGGTCACTGTCTTTAACTACTGTGAGTGTCTGCAGTACAGAGAAGAGTCATTTTGTAACTGCCTGTTAAATGGTGCTGAGAATTTACGGTTTAGAAGGCTAGATAGTAAAAGTACATGGAGCAGGGGGACGAGGTGCTATTTTATAGAACAGCTTTATATTAAACAAATCTGGGTAAAACTCGCCTCGGAGGCGTGGTGTCTAATCAGAGACGCTGGACTATAGGACAGATGATTTTCTAAGCAAGGCTCTTTCCTCTGATGGGTGAACTTACAGTTTCAAAATCAGGGCTTTGCCTGTCGGTTTTTACGGTAGTCATTTTTTCCTTCAATGATGCAACTTCACGCTGGAGGAGGGGGAGAATTAATTTGGAAGTTTTCAGCTCACTGTGCTGGGAGGGACCAAACTCAAGGAAACCTCTGATCTATATACACAACTGCTGCATTTTTTTATAAATATATGTAAATGTCCTATTGTAATATTTGATCCTGGAAATAAAACAAACTGTTTTCAGTAGCTTTCATCATCTCTTGAGTTTTTTGGTTTGCTTGATGTCTAATGATGGTCTGTCCCTGCATTATATGGAGAGTTTGGGGTTTTTGCCCTAAGTTTATGGAGTAGAAGGAAAGAAAATGAAGCTGAGCTCCTTGTTCCTGTGTATCTGCCTTTTCAGTAAAATTGTCAGCCTGGGTACTTTTGTTTTGCTTACTTGTCTGTGACCTGGCAGAATAGGTCAAGGTGCTGTAGCTTCTGTTGAACCTCTGGAAAGTTTGCAGTTTCCCTATCCTACCTGTAGCTGCTTCTGCTGACCTTAAGAGTTCCACAAAATAAGTCACAGAGACTGCAACTTGGCTGAAAACGGTAAGTCCAAGTGTTTATTATTTCCGTACTAGCTCCAGTTCTGCCTGACAAGCAAGAAAGGGACGTGCCTGAATTTGCAGCCCGTTGGCAAAGTGAGTTTGAGAATAAACAAAGTGACCACAGTGGAACGTGTCCAGTTGCTGATGATGAGGAACTGTTGGTTACCGCAAGCTGCTTGTCTAGACCAACAAAGTTTCAGCCTGTTCTAAAGCTAATAAAAATGTCAAGTTCGAGATACTTTTTTTATATTTTGACAGGAAATACCCTTGTAAAAACAAGTAGAGGCAGGGCTGCTCCTGTTTTCTGTCCTTCCCAAGGGAAGAGCAGAGATGTCTTCCTCTTCTGAACCTCCGACGTCCTCGTGGTACAGATGCTGTGAAGATGGAGCCCCCGGCTTCTCCAGTTGTCTTGTGGGCTCCTTGAGACGTTTTGTAGCAGCCTCACACAAAATGCCAATGAACAGAGTCTTCTGGATGAGTACTCAGCAGCCACAGTGGGGCAAAAAAAGGCCAAAGAAACTGATCTTGGATCATCCTCATGTTGCTGACTGTAGCTAGGTCTCCACTGAAGCAATAATTTCAGCCGCTGCCCCAGTTTCAACCTCTTTAAGCAGCTCTCCAAAAAGTTATGGAATAGTGTAACTCTGTCAAGTCATCCTAAAGCCTTAAACTAGTGTTCACCATGACAGTCTTTCCAGTGTGTGCTGGAAAAGAGTAGATGCGCTTGGTTTGGCACATCCAAATCCAAGGCTTTCTCCTTCATGTGGGGCTCTGGGATCTGTGATCGGGCCCTTCTGGGAGGCGCTGACCTCCAAAGGAGAAAGCTGTGGTAGCCAGCTCTCTGGGGCCACCTGGGAAGTGACTTTGGCTCTTGTTTTCAGCACATGCACCTCTCCTCACTATGTTACAGAAAGACAGCTCCGCTTTCTGTGACAAAGACTTGCTTGTGCACCTCTCAAAGCTGGAAAACAACCTGATCTCTTCATCTAGCTAAGGAAAATATTTTCCATTCTGACGGAGTCGGAAATACCTTTTCATCACAGTCAGGCAGCTGCAGAACAGACTCATAAGATACCTTTTTTTAATGTATTTGTTTTTCCTTTCAGCAGATGCCTTCCAACTGCATTGATTTACCCGATGTGGTAAATTTGTGGCATTCCTAAGGAAGTTAAAGCAAACATCGTGCTGCCCAGCAGCATCATGTTGGTATTTCTTCTGTCGGGTTCTTGCCACAACCAGTGCAGGTTGTGTCAAATGGGCTTACTGTGGCAGTGAACATGCCCACACCTGGGGTCAGAGAAGTCTTATCTACTGGTGGAAACAGATTTATGTGTGCTACCAAAAGGAGTGGGAGAGACAACTGAATCACATAGAGTATCTGGGCTGGACCGGGGTGGAATTTGGCTTTGCCCAGGATGATTCCAGCAAAGAGTGTCTCCATAGCAGCGATCTTGTCAATTCAAACTCATCTTGGCCTCTTTCATTCTTGTTGAAGCCAAACTGCTGTTGAAACCTAACCTGCCATGCAACTTCCACAGCCCCAGAGGAGCTTAGGGAAGCAAAGACCAGAAGAAGAGCACGATTAAGAGAGTGGATGCTGTAGTCACAAAAGGCTCACAGACCTCGAAGTTCAGAAGGAACCATTGCCAAACATGATGGATTGGAGAGGGACAGCCCGAAGTGTGACAGGCTGAAGTGCCATGAAACAAGTAGGTTAAAAGTTGGTCAGCATCTATTTAGCTGTGTCTGCTGTCAGAGGAGTTGGTGTGAGGATCTCGTCAAGCCACAATCACTTTACGTGGGACCATGCTTGTCAGCACGGTGGCTGGGTGACTTGGCAGTCAGTTATTTGACTGTAATTTCTGTGCTGATGTGCTGATTTTCATAATTATGTTCTCATGCTAGGAGGGGAGACACGCAGCTGCTCAGGAGACTGTTCTGTTCCAGGCAAAGCTAAAATTAGCTTTTTCTCATTATTGTTATGGACTTGAGCTGGAGTGGGTGTAAGGGGAAGGTCAGCCTTCCCAGAGCAAAGATTCAGTCTGACGTTTCATGCTGAATGGCATGGGGCTTTCTGTGGGACGTGATTGACCTGATCATATGTGTGGCAACATAGGAAGCTCAGATTGCCGTGACGTAGAAAAGGGCACAAGATGAGGTTGCAACACATTTTATTCCAGTGGAGTGAAGAATGCTTCCTCTCAGTCTATGTAAAAAGGAGAGAAAGGAGAAACTGGATTATTCTCTACTGTCAGCAATCCTACATGAGACTGGCTACTCTTTACTGCTGACTGCTTTTAGAGACTGATGCCTCTTATTTAAGAATAAAATGGGGATTTACGTGCTGGTGCAAACTGTGATTTTCCTCTCAGAGTAACTATCAGGTTATTCAGATAATCTGCTCCTCCCAGACAGTTTTCCATACAAAAAACAAGGAACTGTCTGATGTAACCCAGCATTGTCTGTTCATTTTTTCCATGTGGAACTCAAAGCTTGAACTCCATTATCCGTTTCTGCCCTATTAGGGCAGGTTCTGTATTCTCAGTATTCATATCCTAGTTGATCTGAAAGCAGAAAAAGCCATTTCGAAATGTGTTGGCCAACACGTTACCCTAAGCAGAGCAAGTTGGGTTATACACTGTAAGGTGGCTACAGGTTGCCCTCTGGTTCCTATTTTGTCTACTGTGTTAGAGGAGGACCTGTGGCTGTTGCAGACAGGGAAGTTCACATCCCAAGCAGCTGATGTGCCTCAAGTCCCCCTGATAACCCCACGAGGAGTGTAAACTTTCTCCAAACACTGCTTTGAGAAGGTTCTTCCTTCTGCCTATATAACCTACAAGAATTTCTCCTCTCTGCTTGTGCTATCTGCGACTCCTCTGCCAGAAAATTGCTCTGCTTTTGCGCTGTGGCTTCCTTGCCTGCTGCCCTAGGACACAGAAGTTGTTTTCTCCCAGTCCCTTTTCACGTCTTGGAGCTGCCATGGTCAGGCCTCCTCTGAGGGCCCACGAGTGTGATCTTCCCCACTGCCCATTAACTACCAACATGACCAGCTCAGATAGCACTTCTAAATGTTGGTCACTTGCAGTAATTAAAATATCAAGAAATAACCTTCCTATCTAAACGCTGTCACCAAGACATGTGATATATATGTAATGGTGTATGCTCAACACCTGGAGGAAAGCAGCAAGAAAGCAACAGGCAGGAGATGGGAACAGCTGAGAAGTGACTATATTCATTTAGAAGCTTTCATTAGAATGACAGCGTTTTTCATCCTGCGTGTGAAAATGAGAAGAGGCAAACCTGCACCTTCCAGCATCTACATACAAAGCTCTTGCTCAGCGAGTGAAATGAGGGAAAACGTGGTGGAAGAAGCCCTTGGTGGAGGTCGTGGACTTGTGGTAGCAGAAGGATTGCATTTGGAGTGGGCTACAGAGGAGAGGGAGATTTGTTTTTGCAGAATCCCACTCCAGAGCATCTTCTGGTCTGGCACCAGTCCCTCCTGGTTCAGGTGCTGCTGTCCTCCGCAGCCAGGGGCCTGACACCTAAACAGGCCATGTCGGCCCAGCAGCCGCCATGTGGCAGATCAGAGCCAGCTCCAGCCACTGGGTCCCTTCCACCTTGGGATATTCTGTGATTCTATAACGTGGGCTGGGCCTGGGCATCCCCTTGGCTGATGCCCAGTGCCGTTTCTGAGGAGTGGAAGGTGTAGGCGAGGCTGTGATGCCCCACCACTGAAAGCCTTCCCCTGCTCTTTGGGAGGCATTGAGTTGGAGACGTGGCTGGAGAGCAAGGTTTTTGGAAAGAAGGTGGGAAGTGCTGTGCATCCAGGATGTTGGTGGCATCCTGGAAAAACTGATCTTACCAGAGCTGTCTGTGGCAGCATTACAGCTTCTAGTGAAGGTTTTTGGTGGCGAGATCATGCTGTAGTTTCAGTTTCCACAGGTTGAATGTGGCCCTGGTGGACGTGTCTTCTCATCCTTCGTGTCCAGCAAGGGAAGCTGTTTTTTCAGTAACTGCACTGGCCAGCCAGTGCCTTGGGAGCTCTCTTCCACTCTGAAACCCTTCGTCAGCTAAAGCCACGTCTGCTGCTGTCTCTGACACACCTCGTCAGTGTGACAAAGGATCAGTCACCACCATCTTACATAAGAATGAGTCCCCACAAACAGCGAGGCACCGTTGCGTTGCACATCCACTGTAACCCTGCAACATGGTCTGAGATGGCCCTTCGAGCATACCACACCTGTTCTGAGCGAAATATTAGTGAGGTTTCTTCACCAGCTGAAGAGCACGTACAGGATTTGCTCTCCCCACTGGACTTGTATCAGCTCTTTGGCCACCAGAGCAGGGTGCTGGAGAGCACAGATTGCTTGTATCTTCTTGCAGGTTGCTGGGTTGGTGGTTCTCCCCATACCAAGGGGATTGTGCTGCTCCTTCAGCCTGGCTCTCTGTGCTCATTTGCTTTCTGGTGTCGCTCCCCGAGAGCTGTCTTTCTTAGGGAAGGAAATCAGCTGGCAGTGGCTGCCTCATTCGCAAGGAAGAGTCATTCTTCCTTTTGAGCCACTGTTTGTGTGGGAGAGGGATGGCGCATGATGCAGTGGGTGGACCTCAGGGTGGAAGAGGAGGATGTGCAGAGTGTGCTGGGACAAGATAAATAGCACCCATGGGTGCTGCCTCCATATATTCTCTCAGGACAGAGCTCCTCCCAGGGGGATGCTGCTGGCTCACACTGCTGACTTCTCCCAGCATTGCTGCCAGGTAGGCCAGGAGGAAAGGAGGACAGGTTCCCTCTGCTTTCCTTGAATCCCTTTCCTTTTGTCCATGGAGGCATGCTAGCAGGGAGGGTGTCTTTCTTGCAAACACGCTAACAGAGCTTGCATCTGCTGCACTTTTGCTTTTACCTTCTTCCCCCGTTGGGGTGTGTGTGTTCCCCTTTAGCACCCGAGGAAGAAGGAAATAGCTAATGCCAACCCGCTTCTGGCTCAAGGGGAGTGCTGGGGGGACAGCAAGTGCAGGTCCTATGGGGCCGCCTTGCACTGGGAGTGCAGCCTGAGCTGTCAAGAAAAATTCAAGAAAATTTCTTGACCGCAGTAGATTGGTATTAATATTGAGTTTAGTCTGAATAAGTAATTAATCACATGGTCTTGTTGCTGTGATCTTTTTGTTATTTTAAAAGCTTTTGCGTAAACACATCCTGGTGGCTGATGAGCATGGGGATAGTTGTTTTCTTTTTTTTGTTTGTTTGTTTGTTTGTTTCTGTCTTCACTCTTATCTGCAGCTTGCATGTGCAGTTGTGCCCCATGTAAAACATCCCATGGCTGCAGTGCAGGGAAATGGCATTTCCATTGGAAGCTCCCTGTGAGGTGGGGTGCAGCAGTGTGGGGTGTCACGGTGGGGCTGAAGGCAACCTTGTCCTCTCCTCCTCCTCCCCATCCCTGTGCAGGCAGGCCATGTGCGTGGGGAGGTGCAGCCGCATCGTGGGACCCTGCCTGCTGGTACTGGGCACACTCTCTGTGATAGCCAACATCCTCCTGCTCTTCCCTGGCGGGGTGTGGAAGTACCTGGCGGACGGGCACATCACCAAGCAGGCCAAGGTCATGCCGGGCATCTGGGGAGGAGGCATCACCGTGAGTATTGTGTTTTGCACAGCATCCTCCATCCCTCACGTGTGATTGTTTCTCCCCCAAACCATCTTCTCCGTCCCTCAGGTGCTGCTGGTGGCGACCCACATCACAGCGGTGGGGTGGCGATGCACCGGCTGCTCCGACTGCGGCACCCGTCGCAACGTAAGGCAGGGCTTAAATTGAGGCCCCCGAGCAGCACGGGGTGGGACGTGGTGGGGTGTCCCCTCTCCCGTGGGCATGTGGTGGGGCATTGCGCGGTGACCCCGTGGTGGGATGTTTGCAGAGTGCCACCTCTCCTCTGACCCCATGGTGGGACACTGCACAGTGTCCCCTCCCTGGAGGACAGGGCTTTGTGTGGGCTCCCAAATTCTACCCAGCCCTAAGCCCTGTGCTCCCCGCAGGCCTTTCTCTCCGCTGTCCTCTCCAAGCTGGCACTCCTGGGCTCCACCGTCTGCTTCATCCTGTCTGGGGTGGGCCTGACCAATGGCCCCCTCTGCCTCTACAATGCCTCTGAGCACGGCCGCGGCCCCACCTGGGGATATCCTTTCTTGGACACTGGTGGCGAGGTGTCGGACACCAGGTACAGGGCCCTCATAATGCAGGCAGTGAAATGAAGGTGGCGTTTCAGTGGCTGCTCATGGCTCATCCTCTTTCCCCCCCGTGGCATAGGGTGTTGGCATCGGCAGATTATTTCCTGTACAAGCCGGACACCTGGGACACCTGCCTGGAGCCGGTGGGCATCGTGGCCTGGAATGTCACCTTCTTCTCCCTCCTGCTGCTCGTCAGCGCCACCGAGATGGTGCTGGCCTCCGTCCAGATCCTCAACGGCTGTGTTGGCTGCCTCTGTGGCTTCTGCGAGGGGAAGCAGGGCCGCCCTACACTCCTGGACTGAGCGCTGGAGCTGTGCTGGCATGCACGGGGCTCACCGTAGGTGCTGGAGGCTGGCCTAGGAACAGAGGAGGAGAAGCAGATCCCGAACATCGAGGTATGGGAGCAGACACAGGAGGGATGGGGGGCTCCTGGAGGGACCTCATTTAGAACCTCGCTGGACATGGGACGACGGAGCAGCTGCTCATCCTGACCAGCCCAGTGGTGCAGAGCCCAGTCCCCATGGCCCCTGGGGCTTGGCTGCGCTCACAGCGAGCGTCACCACCTTCAGCACATCCTCATCCCTGCCCGACGCAGGGGCAGAGCACAGGGGCTGCAGGAACAGCAAGTGCCTCTGCTTGGAGCATATTTGCACATGAACTGGTCAGGTGGAGAGGAAAATAGCAGTGATCATGGTAACTTGAAAAAGCAGTCAGCCAGATCACACAACAACAAGGAGATTAAGATTTTGATGAGAGAAATAGGGCTGGAAGTAAGTATTAAAAAGGAAGAAGAGAAGGTGCATAAGCAATTGTGCCTGTGAGAGGAGAGGCCATGGCATTGTGCCTCAGCAGCCCCCATCTGCGGCACCACTGCTAGTGCCGCTCAATTTGTGTTTCACAGATTGATGGCTGACTGAATGGTCTCGGGAAAGCAATAAACTGCTTTCCTCAGGTGAATCAAAGGGTTTTTTGCAGTGCCAAGGACCTGGCTGTGAAGCTTCCTCACTGGCAGGGTGCACGGAGGGGCTGCTGAAATGCCACCTCCACCACTCTGCGCCGATGTGAAGCTGGAAGCAGGAGGGAGAACATCATTAGGGACCAGTCCTTTATTTGGAAGGATTCTGGGTGGAGGAGAGGTGCAAGGGCAGTGAGACAGAGAGATAAAGACAGGGATAACATGGTAATAATGGCATGAGCCTCTGAGTCCAACCACCTCTATAATTAAAAAATAGCAATACAAATGAGATAAAATCCTGCGTTGGGACAGGAGCACCAGCCCTCAGCACAGTCCAGCCCAGGGGGCTGGAGGAGCCCCCAGATCCCACCCCGGTGTACATCAGCAGAGCTCGCCCTGCCACAGGGTCGTGCCAGGCTCTCCCTGCGTGCCACCAGATGCGGAAGGCGGCCGGCCCCCACGTGCCCACAGCCAGCACGCCAGGAGATGCGGTGGGCGGCTCTAGGAGACACAGCAGCTCCTTCGCCTCCGCTTCCTGCAGGGCACTGCAGCCGTCAGGGGGATGTTCTGGAGCACATCGTGCAGTGTGAACATGCTGAAGGATATCTGCTCGTAGGGGGACCGCTTCCCGTTCTCGTAGAGGCAGGCAAAAGCGATGGCTGGGCCACCAGAGACGGGGGCCTGGCTGTGGGGCAGCTCCATGTAAGCCAGGTCCGAATACGCGCTCGGGCCCTCGTAGATGACCCAGGGTTCGGTCCAGCTCTCTGCGTCCCTGGGGAAGGTGCTGAGGTGAACCCCCATGTTGACCCGTGACATGGGGCTGGTGGGGTGGGAGTAGAGCACCCACGTTGGTGCTTGGAAGAAGGTGCCGGGGCTGGAGGTGGCTTTGGGGTCCACGTGGAGCTTATCCCCTGCTGCCCTCAAGGCAAGCAAATCCCGAAAACGGGGGAGTGGCTGTGGAGCCGAGCCTTGTCCAGGGACGTCAGGGGGCTGGGGGCCATACACGAAAGGCGCGGGGAAGCCGATGACACTGCCATGGCAGCCATGGGGGGGCTCGACCAACCGCTGGACCAGCTGCCCCCCGTGGAATACAGCCCCGTCGTCGGTGCTCAGTGCCTGCACACGGAAGCCCAGGGGGCTGCGGGCATTGCAGTAGAGGACATTGGAGCCGTCCTCCTCGTCCACCGAGACCAGCTGGCACTCGCCTGTCTGCAGGTTGGGGATGAACTCCCCAAAACGCCAGCCCCGTCCATGGTCGTCGCTGTAGAAGGCGAAGGAGTGAGGGGTGGTCTTGCAGAGCTGCCCGAAGCACTCCTTGCAGTCAATGTGGTAGCTGTAGGCGGGCACCAGCAGTCGGCCGGAGCGCAGCTGGATCCCATGCCCGGGGCCCAGTGCAAAGGTGGCCCAGTCTGGGGACAGGGGGACGAGCGTGATGAGCAGCCCCCGGCTCCCCCGCCACCGGGCTGCTCTCTCCATCTCCTCCCCGCTCTGCTCAGGCTCCTCTTCTCCCTCGCCCCAGCTCAGCCCTTGGACCCTCGCCCGGTCACAGCCCGAGGCTGCTGCTGGCCGTGCCACGCTCGCCGGCTCTTTTTCCCCTGCCTGCTGGTGTCACTACCTTTGATGGCCCTGCCGATGACCTGCTGCGTCAGGTCTGTGGCCTTGCTCCAGCTCAGCCCCTGGTCAGCACTGGTGACGCAGCACAGGCGGGTGACGTTCTGTCCCGTGACAATCTGGAAGGCTTCGGGTGTCCTGCCCAGCACCGTGATGAAGAAGAGGAAGAGGGTGCCCGTGAACTCGTCGTAGAGCGGGCAGGGGTTCATCGACCGGTGGTGCTGCAGTGCCGCCGTCTCGAGCACCCTCATGTCTTCCCACTGCATGGGGATGGGGCAGAGCGCTCAGCCCCCTCCCCAGCCCACCCCGGGCCCAATCCAGCCCCCGCCGCCGTGTTGGCCCCGCTCCCACCTCGACGTAGCCACCGTAGACGGTGCCGCGGCGCAGCACCAGCAGGTTGGCGTGGGCGTCATCAGCGCTCAGACGCTCCTCGGCGAAAGCCAGCAGCTTGGCCACGCAGGGCAGGTAGAGCAGGGCCGGCACGCGGTACGTGACGCCAGTGGTCTCCTTCTCAAAGAGCACGGTGCGGGCAGGGAAGTGCCGGGAGCCCATGGTGCCTGCGGCAGAGAGAGAGGGGTGGCCCGGCCGCGGGCAGGGGGCTCGCGGCGCTGCCCCTGCCCAGGGGGGTTTGGGGAAAAGTGCAGGGCAGGACACCGCATGGAGTGGGGCTCCCAGTAAACCGAGGCTGGCAAGGGCCAGGGTGGGAGCTGTGGCAGGGCATCAGAGGGGGCAGAGCTGTCCCTGTGTGTCCCCCTGCACGTCCTTGGACCTGAGGGATGGGATCCCTTGCCCCTGGGCATGGCAGCTGCTGGTTTTGCTCTCCAGCTCTCGTCCCCCTCTTTCCAAGCCAGAGCTGTCACTAGAGGTTTCACAGCTGAGCCACGCTGGCAGGTGGGAGCCCTGGCTGGCCATGAATGAAGCCACCAAGGACTCGGGCTGGTCCTACTGGAGTGAGGGCTCTGCCTGGGGAAGCTCCATGGCCTCTCCCACTCCCTTCAGCATCTCCCCTTTCTCCGCTGCATTCCCGCAGGGCAAGGGCTGGGTCTGCTGCCCACCCCAGGCTGCCGAGAAGGGCTCTTGCCTGCATTTTGCCCAGCGCCCCATGGGGAAAGCCCAGGCACTCACCCGGTCCTGCTCAGCGCGGGGCAGCCGCCTCCATCCCCTGGCAGGCGTTGGGGCGATGCTGGCTCCTGCAGTGCCGGCTGCCTGTACAGCCTGTCCCCAGCCGTTCCTGTCCCCCCACTGATACGTCACGGGGCTCCCGCCGTGGCCAGCGGCCGGCAAAAAGCCCTGAGTCAGCAGCAGCACAAAGGCCCCATTATCAGGCAGGCAGAGCCCGGGCCCCTCAACGTGCATCTGCTGCGCTCAGGGCCGCAGGGAGGGAAGGCCGAGGGATGAGGTCCCTCCTGCCTCAGTTTCCTTGCTCAACCCCGGGAGCAGTGCAGGCTGTTGGGATGTAGCTGGGGATGGTGGAGCTGAAAATCCATGAGGGTGCCATTAAGCACTGCGTTGTTCCTGCCCTGTGGCTGCGGTCTCACTAGATGCAAGGCAAAGGCTGCATCTCCACTGGCCTGTTTGGCCTCATTGCAGGACAAAAACATAAAACACACCAAGGTGCATGGAAAATGTTGAGTTTGTGAGAACAAATGCTCCCCACCTTCTTTCCCTTCCCCCAGTGCTGTGGAGCTGGAGGCAGGGGATCTGCATGGCAGGCTCCTGCCTCTGCTGGCCTTGGGGCTGCTGGGTTGAACTGCAGCCACGGAGCTCCCATCTGGCCACGGCTGCATGATGTGCCCGCTCCTGCCTGCTTCACCCTGAGGTGGCTGCTGAAGCCCCTGAAGCAGCCCCAGGGTGGCCATCGCCCCGTCACCACACGGGAGGCTCGATGCCTTGCGTGCTGGTGCGGGGTAAATCACTGGTTAGCAGCGGGTGCTGCTGCTGTTCCCAAACCTTCCCCAGGCACATCCCTCACAGCCAACCTGCACAGTGCAGGAGGGAGAGGACCCTGGTTAAACTTTGCCATCCTGCCCCACGGCTGGTGGCAGGCGCAGCAGAAACTGGGGGTGGGCTCCAGAAACCTGCACTGAGCCCAGCCACTGAGTGAGGGCAATCATTAACAGCAATGACACCAAAGCTGTCACTCCCCAGGAGGGTTTGTCCCATGAGGGTTTGATTCCCATTGCGAGGTGATGCCCTAGGCCAGTGGTGGCCGTGCCTCCCTGGATCCCTTTCCTAATCGGCATTGGAAGTTTGGCCACAGGAGCAACAGGATGTGATGAAGCCTCTGCTGATGATAAAATGTCGATGCTGCTGGCCTGGAGACCTAAGTTCTTTCCTATGCACCTGCTCCTTCAAGTACCACATTCCCTTGGTGAGCTCTTGTCCTTATCTCCCCCCAGTTTTTGTCTCCTAAAAGCAGAAAGTTGAGACTCGCTCTAGTGAGCTGTAACCAGCCTGGAAGTAATGACTGCTATTAAAAATGGTCAAATGCAAACCAAATTATTAAGTCCCTGATTAATGATTAAGAGGAAGGAAAATCTAATGCAGACTGAAAGCCTGCCAGCTCCAAGGAGCACTGGGCTGTCCCCTGCGCGTGACAGCAGCAACGCACCTCTGAGCGGCATGGACCTGAGCATTATCTGGCCGAGTCCTTGGCTGGAGGCGTTTTGGGACCTGCCTCAACCTTGGTGAGCTAGGAAGGAGGACTGCAAGAATGTGGTGGGCTCAGTGCCCCGGCAAGTGTCGTGCCCCACGAGAGGGGAAGAGAGGAATGGGTGGCACTCACCTAATGACAGAGGCGGTAAAAGTAAATAAATAAAAGTTTTGCTTTGTTTTGTTTTGTTTTCCATAAAATAAAAGCCAGAGAGTGGAGGTACATGTAGCTCTCAAATGACCCCCACCCCCCAGTCTCCCCCTTGTGTCCAAGAGTCTCATCGCCAAACCCCAGCGATGCAAAGGGCCATAGCAGTGGGATGCTGCAGGAGCTGGCACATGCTCTAGTTTTGACGTGGGACCTGTGTCTTCTCCAGGGAACTGCTCCTCAGCAAGGCAAGGTGTAATGGCTTCCTCTTCTTGTGTGGGTGCTGACGGGAGTAAAGATAGGACATGTACTGGAGTACTGGCGTAATAATTTTCTGGCAGTTTTTCAGAGTCTCGTTGCTTAAGTCTGGTCTGATGTTGTAACCGAGGATATTTGCATCCCCCGACTGAAAAGGCAAGAGAGTTTTGTCCTTGATGTGAGTCTTCACCACAGCCTCTTGGTCCAAGAGGCAGGTCTCCATGAGCTCCTTCTGTCTCATCCGCAGGTGATTTACCTCTTTCTCCAGCTCCTCGAGTCCTATGGTCTCCTCAATTCTCCTCCAGAAGCTCTGGTTGAAGTGCAGGTAGAGGTTCCAGTCGAGCGAGCACCACGTCTTTATCCTCTCCCTGCTTTCTGCAGTCAGGGTCTGGACAGTGTCATTGCTTCTGGAATTGAGCTTAAAGTAAATCACATCATCTAGATCCCAGCACAAAGTGTGCTTCAGGAGGATCATGGACTCATCAAAGTAATCTGCTATCAAGATCAGGTGGAAGTTCTCTTCAATCTCCTTTAAGACCTCCTGGGTGTAGTTTTCATTGTCCTCTGCATTGTTATCATAGCCAAAGTCAAACCACATGTTATTCTTGGCGTAGATGTTTTTCATGTAATCCTCCTCACGGTAATATTTCAAGGGCGATGCCAGGTACTCATTCACGTCCTTGGATCTAATGAAGGCAGGGACCGCGTCCTTGTAGTAGACGTAGGAAGATTCCAGCAGAAAAATGGGGTTCCTCAGGATGGAGAAGTAGAAGGTGTCCCCTGCCATCACCTTATGCACCTGTTTGTGGGGAGGAAGAAGAGGGGCTGTTAATCCAGAGGCCCTGTTTTTTCAACCATGTACCTCCACAGGTGCCGTGGCTCTTACCTCTGAGGGGTTAAACCGCAGGTGGTTGCCCATGATGTTGTAGTTTTGCGCTTTGTTTTGAAGTTTCTCCACAAAGCTGGTGTTGAATCTCTCCGGGTAACCCAGGTGGAAGCGCTGGTCAGCTGGGAGGGCGATGGTGAGGTTATGCTTCTCTGTGAACCGAAACAGGATGTTCAGGACGGTGCTGCTGGCAGTCTTGTGGGTCTTCAGGAACATGACGTTGGTTTTGGTGTGACACGGTCTGGGAGTTATCAGCAACTCTGCGGAGCTCCTCCAGAATCTGCAGGAAGGCAACGCATGGGGAAAACAGCCTCTCTGGTGCCATACCCCATCTTTTAGACCTGGCAAAGCTCACCTAACCATCTCTTTTACTCCCATGGCAGTAAAGCTTCAGAAGCCAAATGCAAGCAGGTTTTCCTGACCTCACACCAGCAGCTGGAGCGAGGCACCAACCCAAACAAGCCCCATCCCTTAGGCATGGATGTTGGACAGTTTTCTGTTTCTCCAGTTCCTCACTTGCCAAGCAGGGCACAAATACTTCAGCTTGATCCCCTTTTAGTTTGTCATTTGGCTTTTTTTACCCTAAAGAGCTGCATTTTGGCTCATTTGATCACTTGTGTGCCCAAATGTGGATCTAGGGCCCGATTTTGGGCTGCTGCCCTTCCAGCATTACCTTAGGTTGAGAAAGCTAAATCAAGTGCCACAGGTCAGATCCTTGCTGCCCTGCGGAGGTGAAGTCAAGCAACTAGTTGTTCTTGCTCCTTCTAGACTTACAGATTTTTAGGAGTTCTAAGGAAGAATCCAAAAAGGGCAATTCCCACAAAAAAGTTGAAGAAGAGAAAACATTTGGTATACCTGGAAAGAGAGTAGAATTTATGTGAATATTATCTCATAGAAGACAGTCCCTCCCCAAATGTGAACCACAAGGCTTTGCATGCTGTCTTTGGGGCTTCTGTCACTGGGACCATAATTTCTTTATGGTGCCAGCCATCAGCTGCATCAGCAGCTCTGGGGTTTGAGGCAGGACAACAAGAAATCACATTTTTTTACTCTCATACCCTAATTTTCACCCACGTAACCTACTTCTTTTGGGTTTCTGAGGCCTTAGAGTTTGTTCATTTAGAGTTTATTCACTTCAAGCTTCTCCCATTTTGTCAATGGAATTCTGTGCTATAGAAGCCTTTCTTGTTGCCCTTGATGAAAGAAAAAGTTTCAGGACATAGAGAGGGGCAGCTTTCCATTTCTTCACTTTTTTTGTCTCACCTGGTGTGAGACAACCCCTTTCCTTTGATCAGTCTACATATACAAGTAGAGCTGAGACTAGGGAAGAAATGTGGAGAGGCAAGCAGGCTCTTGTCCCTTGAATGCACCCCCTGCTCATTTTCTCGGCCTTTCAGTTAAGGTGAAGCTGATGCTGGTGTAATGGTGTTCCAGAAAGTGCCTCCCTGCCTGCTTGGAGGCCTTTCCTAAGGCAGTCTGGCTATGGCTTTCTTCTGCCTCTTTCCTGAAGAACTGAATGTGTGCAATAAGGAACTTGTTTGCTCAGGCAACATACCCAACACAGAAGGCAGTTATACTTTGATTAGTCTTTAAATAGGTAAATGAATCAACGTATGCTTAAACATCCTGAAAATGAGTCAGCCACAACATGTGCCATAAAGGTTATCATTGCTATATTATGAGAAAGAACATGAATGGCCTGCTTGGCAAGGGGGTTAGACTAGATGATCTTCAGAGGTCCCTTCCAACCTTGTCTAATCTGTGATTTTGTAATTCTGTGATTTTTTTTTTTTTTTTTTTTGTAATTCACAGCTCTACAACTTATCACTTCCAAGTGACCCTTATTATCTTATTCGTCACTGACGTTTACAAGCATTTACATTTTGTCATCCTGCTTCCAGATACCCAAACATGCAGCAAGCTGAGCCCATCTGCAGTGTAACTGGGCACTCCCACCAGAGCCTCGTGGCCAGGGATGGCCAGCTCTCACTGCTGGCAACATGGGGGTAACACATGGGGCCTTCAGGCTGAGGGAACTCCATGAACAAGAATGGGAAAATGGAGGCCAGGGAGGGGGCTGAAACGATGGGAGCATATCCTCAGGGTGCTGCCAAGCCCTGCGTCTCATCCTCCCCTCTCCCTCAGTCCTGTTTCCAGTGTACCCTGTGCCAGCATGGGCAGCAAGGTCTGGGATAGAAAGTCCTGAGGGGTCTAGAGCTCCTGGGGATACAGGGGCACCTGGAAGAATGCACAGGGGGCCTGGGAACCTCTCTGGAAATGGGGCAAAGGAGCTGCTGCTCACCCTGGCCAGCCCAGCACCAGGGAGCCTGTCCCTATCTCTCTGGGGCTTGGCCACACTTGCAGCAAATGTCACCAACCTGCACATGGGGCTTCACCGCCCATCCTGCCCTCATCACCCTGGCACATCTCTGCGAGAGCCAGCGCTGCTCTCAAAGACTGTCCCCTTGGCCACACACCTACCTTTGTCACAACTCTCTGACCAAGTCATATCTAAAACCAAATGCCAACAGACACCATGCACAATGTTGGCTAAAATATCTGCCATCTTTTATTGCCTTCAAGAAAGACAGGTCCCGCTTGTTTCAGAGCTGTTCTGCTCTGTTTGCTGAAGGTGAACAGTGCGAGTGCCTAGCATTACAGAAGACAGAGCTGACCTTTTGTATGAACAGTTAAAACTATAAGCAGAGGTATTTCACAACTGTCAGCCAGATCAACAGGAGCATACAGGGCAGGATGCACAGAGTCGTGGCTGCTGGGTTTTATTCCTTCCTAGCACGCAGCCAGGAGGCATTTCGCTGGGGGGAGTGAAGTCCAACGCAGCCACAAGACACAGGATTCATTGAGAGCACCCCTTGTTACCAACGTACTACCTGCTTTTCTGCTCCATTAATACAGTCTTCCCCAAAGCAAAAGTTCAGGAGTTCAAATCTGAGAGTTGCACAGAAATCACCAAAGCACGCGGGGTATGAAACCAGCCTGGGATTCCTTTGAGGACCTGCTTCAGAGCTACCACTAAAACACAAATTCTTCTAAGCCAAAGAGTTTGTCCTTTTGACAAAGGTAGCACTTGAGTGTGCTGCTATGGATGCTTTAAGGTAGGACAACATTTTTGATTATTTGTATTAAGCTGAAAACAACATCTCTAAGGATTTGTGTCAACATAACAAAGTTCTTTCAAATTAAAAGACTTGGGATACAGGAGGACACACACACTGAAACTAACCTCATCCTGGAGCAAACTTGAACTATAGGTTATTAATCACTTACACGGATTAACTAAACTCTCTGAATCAGACCTTTCTACAAATCATATTTTAATTCTGCACCCATAATGTTCACATCCCTCTCCCCTTACCTTGAAGTGCACCTAAGGGTTTTCATGCTGCCTCGCTGCTGTGAGCTAGAAATTATCTCCTTTGCAAATCAGTACCAAAAGTCCTTTCGTTTATGGTCTCTGATGGATTTGGTGTGTCTCTATATCTAGCATCCTATCACTGCTATAAATGGCTGGGACAGGTGAGGACAAAGGGAGTGGCTAGGTGTTTCCAGGGGTGGGTGGAAGTTAATTAACAAGCCACGAACAGTTCTGGCATGGCATCACATTTACACAGGCACCGATGCTTTTTCCAGGGCTGCCTTAGGAGACAAGGTCTGCAGCAGTTTTGTAGGGAAGTGAGGCTTTAGCAGGTTCCCCTTCCATCAAGAATGAGGGTACAAATGGGGGAAGACAAACATGCACACAAATGCTGTGCCTGGCTGCAGGAGGGAGGCACGGGGCTGATCCGGGCAGGATGCTGGGCTGGGGGCTGGAGGAGGGCATCACGGGTCCCTTACACTTTCTGCAGCCCCTACAGTGTGTCTGGCGCTGCCACACCTCCTGCTGCGGTGCTCAGTGCCTGAGAGGCCTTTCCTCTGGTTCTTGCCTGCAGATTCAGGTCCAGACTTCTCTGTCAGACGTGCCTGGCAGCAGGAAATTAGGGACAACAGCAAAACAGGAATGGTGTTAGGCTATTGGAAATCCCCCTTTGTTTTAAGAAGCACCCCCGCCATAAAGGCCCAAGAAGCAAACCATTTAGGCTCAAAGTCTTTCCCAGTGAAAACCCGGTTACAGTAACTGAAGGGAAAGAGCTTAGGTCCTTTGCTGTATCTAAGTCCTGGGAGAAAATAAATAAATAAATAAGTAAATTAATTAATTAATTAAAACACCACACTTTTGCACCTACACCAGCTGAGCTGTATTTGATGGTTCATCTACTTGACTTTCTGGTGTTATTAATGACCGCTACAGCTTGCTTTACACGTGAATTTGAAAGTCCACCAAGGCTCCTGTACTGCAACATTTCGCAAACTGGGTTTCTTGATGAAGTTTGCCCAGGGAGAGCAGGATTTGTCCTGCAGGTGTGAAGGTAGGGGCAGTTTCCCCAGCCGCCACCTTGGGGTTATGCTGGAGGAAGGCACAGTGTGCACAAGCTCGGAGAGGAGCTACCTCCAGCTGCTTCTGCTCATCCGCATGGGGACAACTGCAGAACAACTCATGGAAGAAGAGGCCTTGTGACGCCTCATGCCACTGCAATTCTTCCATTTGCTGCATTCTTGCTGCCTGTCCTGGCATCATCTCCTTGCACCGAGGGTCTCCTCAGAAAGGCAAGAGAGGAGAAAAAGCAGGAGCAGGAGCTGGGCGGGGGACAGCAGAAGCTCCACTGCACGGTACATCAGCAATGAAGGCTGCCCGATCCCAGTCCCCAATTCTCTCCACATACACACACTGCTGCGACCTCCCAGAGCCCATGCTCAACAGAGGAATTGCTGCTCATGGGACGTAGTTGATGCATGCCCAATGTGGGCAATAAAACATTGCAGCACATCTTCCAGGCTGGAATTTGGCAGTAATCAGTCAGAGTGGGGGATTTATGGCTGTGCCACTCCTATGCACCTTATGACACAGTCCCCTTTCCCTCCCCACGCATGGTGCCACCTTTTCAGATGGTGGCACCAACCAGTCCCACCAGCAGGCACGTACTCAGCATTCTGGTATTCCTCATGAGAGCTGCTAAATTCAAACATACTGCATTTCTTTTTAAATCCCACCTTCTTCAGGCCAGTCCCACAGTGCTTCTTCAGATTCAAAGATTAGCAGGTATAGGTTTCTTTCCTTGAGTTCCATAGTAAAATGTGAACCAGTGTGTTGTTTTCTGAAGAATTGCTAGGGTAATTCCTAGCATTATTCCTTGGGTGTTGTACAAGAAATGTCCCACCTGTTCAGGTTTGGTTATGCATAAAATATGGTGCCATAAAGAAATATTTGACGTAGCTTTGGCTTGCTCCAAGACTGGAAGCAGTGAAGGTCATGCAGGTGACACAGAATTTGCTGGGGCAGGATGAACAGCTCCAAACGGCCTGCTCGGTTAGGAGAGAGTCAAGTCCTTCCTCACCATGCCAGAAGACTGCTGCTTCAACGTGCTGAGCAGCCATGGACACTTCTTATCCTTCCAATATTTAAGTCTGTCCTAGAAAACAAAACAAAAAAAAAAAAGTATTGTGGACAAAAAAATTCTACCACGATTCTTTATCAAAAAATACATGCACACATATGTGCACATCTCTCTCTTTCTCCTATATACTACAGTAAACCAGTATTTGAGAGCATCATTGAGAACTTTGAATAGCAGGATAATAATGGCAATGAATTAACACAGAAAATGGGTTCCATTCCCTCCAGATAATTGCTTTGTTGTTTATCTGAGATGGTGATTGTAACACTGAGTTTGTGGATCTTGGTATGTAAAGAAGAAGGCTAAATGTGACTGCTGGAATTCCTCTGGCCACTGCACAGCCCCGGGTTGTCTGCCAGCCCTGGCTCCCTCCCTAGCACTCTCCCCATACATAGCCGGAAAAAAAAAAAAAAAAAAAAAAAAAAAAAAAAAAAAAAGCAGTATGGAAAGTTCCACTTCCCCAAAAGAACCATTCATGTGTAAAGCCTGCATTTCAAACTCTTATGGTCAGTGGTTTGTGAAAAAAAAAAAAAAGAACGGGGTAGGAAAAAGACAGAGAATGTAAACAGCCTGATCTGGAAAGAACAGGTTGTATCAGCTTGACTTGGCAGAAAGCACCTCCTTTATGTTTCTTCTTTACCACCACTACGGATTTTCTCTATTTTTGCATCTTCTGATACACAAACAGCTCAGGTGGGGAGCATTTCACCTCCTGCCTTGTTTGCTAACAACAGCATCGTTCCCTCCAATTAACCCTCTCTTAACTAACGCAGCTCCAAGCTCTGGCTCAGACCCGCATTAGGTCCAAACGTCTGTCTCACTCCAGGGGCACCACTAAGCTCATCCTAAGCCATATAAAGAGCCTGATGCCAGAATGTCAGTCCCTTGATGTGAATTTTCAAGGAGTGGAAGACCATTTAGGAACACGCTGTTTCAAATCACTACTGGGAGAGACTGAGGAGCTATTCACTCTGGGGTTACTACTGCTGGGTCAGGGTAACATCGTACTGGGGCTCCTCTAAAGGGCCCTGCTGCCTGAGCTAGCTTTTAGCTATAGGAAAATGCAGAGATGGTACGATGGCAGTAGTGTGGAGGCCTGAAGACGATCAGCTCCTCCCCAACAGCCCTTGAGGAATGAAGGGAGAGGTACAGGGTGCCTCGATAGCAGAGAGAGAGAAGGGATTGAAGAGATCACAGGGTAGGGATAAATACTGGTAGTGCAGGCTGTATGGTGGTTGTTCTGTCAAAGCATTCACATGGCAAATTGAGAGTTACGACCTTAGAACTGTGCTGTGATGGGTGCTGTAATGCAGGGCGCTGAGTAAGCCACCATCCTTAATTCAGCTCAGCAGCTTGCAGCCTTGTTGAGAGGTGTTCTGAATAAAAACAGAAAAAAAAGAGACTCTTCAGGATGGTTTTCTTCCTGGAAAAGTGCTCTTTTTTCCCCTCAAGCGAGGAAACAAAGACAGTGCAAAACCTGGGGTTTGTGGAGGATCAGGCAAGATCCGGAATCAACAGGATTATCCCATAATAATCAGTGACTCCCAAGGGGTATAAAAGGCCCATCCAAACATCCTTCATTCTCCTTGCTGCCCCAAAGCGACCCAAGGCAGACGTGGACACACAGCGCATGTGGCGTGCTTGTGAGAGGGCACACAAAGTCTGAGAGAATTGCACGAGTAAAACCAAGCTGTTGTAAGATCGCCTTCCACTGTCACCAGGCCTTGTGCTGACTTCTGATCCTGTCCTACACCACTGGCTCCTTTCCCCTCTCACCCTCCTACTTGGGGAACCTATTTTTCTCCTACACCTTTTGGAATTGGTGACCCTTCCAAAGGCCAGACAGAATGATTTTATTTTCCTGCTATTTTATGTAGGAGAAGGGAGCCAAAGAAGCAGGAAATGCTCCCCTCAGCCTGGCTTCTGGCATCGAAGCCCTCCCAGTTACTGTTGCCCTGAGGTTAAACCTCCAGGAACCCTCTCTTCTCTGGTCTGGCCTTCCAGGACTGCGAACCTGTCCCTGCAGCAACGCTGATGTGTCCTTGGGACAGTCTGGCGGTGCCATCGCTAGAGAACCCACAGCCTGGAACTGGTGTGGGTTTTTTCAAGCATGTTGGACCAAAACGAGTGAGGAAGGGCAACATTTTCACCTGGAGATGGTGGTGTGGTGTGCCTCCTGTGCCCCCGAGGCTTCACTTGTACACCCCAAAGGAGATGCCTCCTCTGACCGATGGCACTTCACTACTAACTCCGAGCAAACCAGTGGGAAGAAAGCTGAAACACCCACACACAGCGCCATGGAGGCAAACAGGACACGAAACGTGTCTAAACCGTTTCCTTAGCTGAAGCTGTAGAGGAAGGTGGCTCCGGGTTGGGACTCTAGCCAAGGCTTTAGGAGGGCCACTTGTGAGATTTGCTCTGACGCAGGCACCCAGCGTGTCCTTGGGCTTGCATCCAGACACAAGGAGCTCCCAAAAAACAAAGTGCAACTGCCGTGCTGAAGACCAAAGCAGCAAATTCTGCTGTAGCTCAACCCAAAGGCAACAGAACCGATCTCACGCCTCTCAGAGCAGACACAGGGGAAGGACAGACACCGATGACAGAGGAAGAACCATTCTATGCAAAGGGACAGTTGCTAGCCTGCAGCTCGGGGAAAGCTGCATCAGCTCCTTACTCTGCCAGGGACAGATTCACACCCAAGCTCTTGAGCCCTTAGGAGGGACCACACTGCATAATCTGGCAGAAACTTTCCCACTTTCCCTTAATTCTCTTCAACCTGGTCCAGTGAAAAGCCAGAATGTAAGATCAACAGTGATGGGTGTTGACTCCCAAGACCTTGCATTTTCTGAGAAGCTCCCTTAACATGCATAAACACCTCTCGAAGGGGCTGAAGACTTCCCAAGGAAAGCAGGGCTTCCAGAGGAACTGCAGAGTAGAAAGGTACCTGAAGGAAAACCCTGAGTAGCCCAATGAAGAGAGAGATTTCCAGTCTTTACCCACCCAATCAGTCCTGGGAAGGTGGCGGGACACAGCCCTTGGGCTGCGAGGCAGCCGTGCTGTGCTTGGTCAGGATGAAAGAGCAAAGGCAGCCAGAAGCCAATGCAGCCAGCCCAGGACCTCAGCATCTCAGTGTTGGGCACTGCAGGATCTGAAAGAGCACCGCTGGGATTCCAGCCACACCTCCTAGAGCAAAGACACATTTTGACAAAGGGATTCTGGCTAGAACAGATGTCTGCTTAAAACCTCTAGGTCACTAGAAAAGGCACAGACCAGAAAGTTCTGATTTTGAGCAAATTATAATAATCTATATTTACTGTACATATACAAGAAATGAAAACACACTATCACAGCCCACAGGGAATGAACGTATGGCTTTTTTTAATGTCTTTTGAATTGTTTCTTTTAATAAAACAGGATCAAAACTCAGTTTCATTACAATTCTAACATAATGCTAAGAGCTTCAAAATGTGAAGAAATCTTTATTAGAAGAGTACTGCTTAGAGACAGTATTAACATCAATTTTTAAGTTACAATAGTTCACAGATATTCACAGTAACATGAGTAATCACAATCAAAAATCCTGATGAATAGTTTTTACCACTTCTATGTGAGTAGTAATAGTTTTTATTGATTCTATGTAAGGTTTAAAGCTGGTTGTCCTGAAACAGGGGAGATTGCATTGTACTAAGTCAAACAACAGAACGCACTCCCGTGGCCAGATCTACAGCCCACACAGCTCTGCTCCTGCATGGTCATTTTGCACGTCATGTCACTTCTGCCTCCCGCCTTTTGTGCCATAATGATGTGAATGGCACTTGTCAGGTATCTCTGAGTCCTCCCCACATAGGCCTGCCTCTTGATGTTCAGCCCCATGTGCATGCAGGTCTCATGCCATAAGGAACCCACAAATGCTACGCACTAGCAAGGGCACTGCTGCTACCAGCAGGCTCTGGTGCTAGCCACATGCCGTGAACCCGGATTCCACCCTACCAACCTCAGCAAGGTAAGTGAGAATGGTGGTAAATATGTTCTGCTTTTAACAAACAATTCTACTTTCATAATTTGGCAGGTAATTTCAGATAAAGGCAATATAAAACTCCAAAGGTCCCTCCCGTCTGAAAAGTAATGCTTGATACAGCATTTACAAGGCGTGACTTCCAATTGCACAGTTGTACCTCAATAAGGTTATTACACAGATGATAGAGAAAGTCAACGGCCTTTTTTTGATCTCACCGTTTGGCTGCAGAATGCATGCAGTAAACAAAACAGAACGGAAAGAAAAACAGCGATCACCAGAGCTTGAGATACGTAAGGAGTAAGTGTTCTACTGCCAACGCTAAACATCACAACCATGGTAGAAAAAGCAGGTAAGATTAAAAAAAAATCTGTATCTTTCGTTTCAGTGTTCAGATTAAACAGAAAGCCTACACAGTGAAAACCCACAAGGTGCTCTTCTTCAGAAAGAGCAGACACCCCTGAAAAGAGGAACCACATTCCTTTACTTGTTCCATCACACTAAGAAAATAAGCCAAGGAGCATTCTACATGCTTGCTTGATCTCTCAGTTTGGTGTTAAAGGACAGTTATCGAGATGTCGTCCTCTCGTGATGGCACCTGCTTGCTTCTCAGAACATGTTGCTTCAGGAGCTGGAGGGCAGTGTCTTATATGGATTGAGGATCCCTTTGGGGTCTAACATGGCTTTGAAGCGCTGCATTAGAAAGATTGCCTCGCTGGGTTTGCTGTACTGAATGAACTGCTTTTTCTTGAAGCCCAATCCGTGCTCGGCACTGATACTGCCATTATATCTTGCAGTCCACTCATACACAAATGGTTCAATGGCATCCAGCAGGGAATGGCTGTAGGATTCTGCTGTGATGTTCAAGTGCAAGTTTCCATCTCCTGGAAGAAAACATTGCAGAGGTGGGTCTGTAAGAAAAACTCTGTAGATCTGCAATGGAGAATCATTGCTGTTTCATCCCTGTACTCAAACAACAGTGCCTTTCTTATTCACTGAACACTTCCTTCTAGAAGGAAGCGAACAGTCCGTCAACAAACATGCGGCCTCTCCGTGTGCAAGTAATTCAAATAGGATCTTTTTAGTACAATCTTTGAGGAAGTGTTCCAAGTTAAGCAACTCTCAAATTCCCACTTCCAAGATTTTAACATTCCAACAACGGTGCTGCATTAATTATTCTCCCTGCACTCAGACGGCATGCTGAAGACTTCCCCAGCAGTACTGCCTAACGATGTTTGAATTTCCGTACAGTCCTTCATTACTGCATCTCTCCCTATTATACTTGTGCAGTGTTCTAAGGGCACTTTGGCACTGTGTCAACAGAAACAAAGAAAGCAGAGCATTTCCTTTCTCCGTTGGTGTTGCGTGTGATGATACCTAATTAAGCTCATAGTAGCTGGGTATTATAAACACACAAAGAAAGAAAAAAAAAAAAAACAAAAAACAAATAAAACAAACAAACTCATTCTCACTCTGGAACCTCTTCCTGCACTTCAGCAAATCTTCATAGTACACAGCTTAATCCTCAATGCCAACAGTTACCAAGTGCAGCCATTATTACAAAAATTTGTCTTTCAAATCATTTCAAATCAAGCATGCTGAAGAACATTTTTGTTTGTTTGTTGTTCTGTTCTTTTTTTGGGGGGTATGGGTTTGGAAACAGAACAGCTTTGCTAACAATTTACCTGTCTGGAGTATGTAAAATCAAAACAGTTTCAAAGCATTCTGACAAATGTACGAGCTGAAGGGATGGTTCACTAATTTTGTGCACTAATTTTATCACTCTCATTTGAAAAGCTAATGGCTCAGACATAACTGATCGCCAATATGACTAATCACTTTGGACAGGAAGGTGTTTATCTGCCAAAAGTGTCTAAGTACATTAATCACACCGATGGTCCAATTAAATAACCTAGATAATTAAACAGAAAGTACACAGCAAGAAGATACAAACAGCCAGTTGACAGTAGCTGAGTGGCTAATGGTTACGCTGCCCAGTCACACCTGACAGTAATATATGGAACACGCTGAAGGCAATGAAGATCCTTACACATCCTTACACATCCTCCTCCTCTGATAGCTCTCAGGTATTTAGTCTTTGCCTCCCAGCAACCTAAAACCAACTTTTAGGAGCTCGTAGGAAGTGCACAGCAAAATGTGGAGCGCACAGAAGAAACCACCTCCTTTCCCCCTTTCCCAGCACCTGCACTTACCCAAGTGGCCGTAGCCCACCACATTTTTGGCACTCTGGCCCAGCCGAGCCCTCATGTCAGTCACGAGATCATACAGCTTCCCCACAGGCAGGGAGATGTCGTATTTGTAAACGCAGCCGTCATGAGTGAGAGCCTCTGTGATCCTCTCCCGGAGGCTCCACAGCATCTGATGAACAAAGATCGAAGGAATCCTGATCAGCCAAGTTCCTCTTGTGTTCGATGCTTTGTGGCATGGAGGGAAGAAAAGCTTTGATTCTTTGCATGTAACATCAACACTTCCCTCGATATCCTATGCCTCATAGGAGACAGTACTAATGCTTTCTTGGCAGCACTGTATGGTGAAGTGATACACCGACCCTTTAAGCTTGACAGTACCCCAGCTAGAAAAGAACAAGTGTCACAGCCACAGGCATTCTCTCTAGAGCTGCCTAAGTCCTGCTGATAGACATAATTTATTAACCTGATGTTTTTAAAAGAGAAAACATCCACTGAAAACTTCCCATAAGGCCACTCAGCCTTCAGGGAAGAGGCAGCAGTAGGAACTATTCTCATAGCATTCTTAATCAATATCCCAAATAAGCTACCAGGTCATTCAGTCATGTTTATTTCAAACATCAAACAAGACAAACACTCCCTTATAAAAAATGTAGTTTCAAGGACAGAACCATTCCAAGTGGATTTGTGCAGGAGGAAATGATGACTTACCTTTATCTTCTTATCATCTGTTGCCACAGTTCCATCAGTGACTAATCCAGAAGTCATGGCCTGTTCTAGGAAGCTGTTCAATTTTTCTTCATCATGGGTTGAGTTAGAGCCCGAAGTTTCAATTAAAACATAAAAATGGCTGTCTGAAAGTCAAAAAGCATAAAATAAGCAGATGCTCTTCTGTGCTGTAAGCACAGGAGTTTAGTGCAGATTCTGGATCTTTTCCCAAACCTGATACGTTTTATAAGGTTTCTTTTCAGCCCAGAATCTCTTGTGCCAGACAGGAGTGCAGCTCAAGTGGCAATCTTATCTGGAAGGCGCTTCACTTCCATGTTTTATCCTCTATCTAGCTGTTCACAGAACTAGCAGTTTTGGGGGAACTGGTAGAACTAAAAAGTCATATCTTTAAAGACTTTTACCGAGTGTATTTGGAATTGAACACCGGGTACAAAAATTAAGGGACACACAGAGTCACTCATTGACATACACATGTAAAACTGGGCTAAAAATGCCCGAGCAGCATAATGTCTCATTCTGCAGCCCAAATGACACTATCTGTATCTCTTCTTTAGACAGAGAGTTATCAGCTCTGGTACCTCTTACTGGGCAGGATAGCTTGAGATGTTTCTCAACCAGTTCCATGCACTTCTCATCCATGAACTCATAGGCAGACAGGATCTCTCCCAGCATAGCTCTGCAGGTTGTAAAGGTTTCCAGAACCTGAGAGAAATTCTGACACCCTTCAGACAGATGACAAAGAGGAATAAGAAACAAAAGCAACCCCTCAAAACCTCATCAACAGTTTTTAAAATTCTACCAGGTTTCAAGTCACTTTTCCCATTTCTAGGAAAGCTGAACCTTGTGTGGGTTTGGATCCCACACGATCCCTGTTAGTTCCTCTGATGGTTTGAGCTGGGACAGTTGGAAGAGCAGAACAACAGGAGGAAAGAGCAACTGGTCTTTGCTGTGGCAAGGACCTCCTCGACATCCTAAGACAGTTCACAGCAAAATGTCTGACCCAACCCTCACTTCTCAGCACTCAGCAAGAAGGCAACCCAGGATGAATTTAAAGGCCATTATGAGAGTCCAGGCAAATTCTGGGGTCCACTGCACAGGTTTGTCAGGGCTTGGAGCCTACTCTTCCTTCCCCTCACCCCAGGAGTTCAGCTCCCTGCTTTCCAGGCCACATCTGTTACAAGCATGCTGAGTAGCTAGCAGGCTGAACAGTGTTTTCTTCTCGTAATTACTGTTCCCTTCCCCGCCTAGGAATCCAGGTGTGAAATCATTAATATCACTTCCTACCTAGGAATGCCAGATTCACAGCCTTCGGCTTCTGAGGGCAGAGTATGGAGACAGCCGTGATAACTCCCAAGGTCCCCTCAGATCCGATGAAAAGCTGCTTCAGATCGTAGCCAGTGTTGTCTTTGCGCAGAGACGCCAAGCAGTCCAGGACTGTGCCATCTGCCAGCACCTGTGAGGACACGGAGATGCCATGCACCTACACAGAAATGTGCTGCAAAAAGCTTGTCTACTACCAACCTGGTGAAAGGCTACCGCCAGCCTTCATGAGTAGATACCAACTGCAGGATGTTCTCAGTCTTGTCACTGTTCCTTGTTTCCAGCTCTCTCTGTTCTTCTTACCCTCTATATCCTACCTGGATCTTCCCACAAACTTTCCTACTTCTGTTTTGTGGTTTGTTTGTTTGTTTTTTAATGGTGCTGTTTACACGTGTTCTAAAATAACAGAAGCCTGAGCTTGTTCTACTTTTCTCACCAGTGGTGCACAAGATCAGCCATTCTTTGCAGCCCTAGATCCCATTGTTCAATTTATTTTCTATTAGATCTCTCCCTCCAACACCATAAATCTTCTAGAATCACAAATGCCAGCCTTTACACACAGAGGCACAGGCAGAAGCAAGCTGAGGAACAGGAAGGACTCTAGGACAAAGCCAGCAGTCAAAAAAAAACACAAAGTGGATGGCTCTATTGAAAGCTGGGTGAGCAGTCAACAGAGCACGTGGCAGGATGGACTTAGCCGAGCGCTCCAGAGACCCACCACTGCACAGAGGAACCAAGCTGACGCAGGTAACAGGACCACCAAACCTCTCCCTACCTCCTTTTTGTTTCTCTGGATAAGAACATCATCCCTCACCGCTTCTGTCGGTAAGGACAGAGGAGGAAGCTGGAAGCTTTGGCGGCAGCAGTACCAGATGCTGCATGCACGAAGGCACTTGTTGGCCCTTCCCAAAAGGAACGGCGAGGAGCGTGAGCCTGAAGAGGAGCTTTTGTCTATGCAGCAGAGAGCCGAGAGCTACAACAGCAGGAAGCAGGGGAGAGGGAGAGGTGCAAACACAGAGGGAGCTGCTGGCTCCTCGCCTTACCACTTCCAGTCCTAGCACGGTCCCTCGGAGGGAGCCGTACCTCAGGAGCCGCAAGCCTCCAGCATTTGTGGCCACGTTACCGCCGATGTGGCAGCTCCCTTTCGCTCCCAAGTCAAGCGGCATGATAAACCCCTGCTGCTCCAAGTACTCGTTGAGTCTCTCTAGGACGCAGCCAGCTTGGCACACGAGGATTCCTGGAACAGAAACAAGTTGATGCCCAGGAAGAAGGGGCTCCTAAAGAGGCAGGACAAGCATCAGCAGGTGCAACCACTGCTTCCTCCAAAACTTTCTGAGGTTCAATTTGAACTAGCAAGAACCCTGTGCTCGCTACAGGGCATTGTCCTACCCCTCCTCAATCCCAGGGGAGTTTTGCCATCGTCTTAACATCTGATCATGCCCAGCTATGGACACATGAAATTCAGTGACATTAAGACTATTTCTGCCCAGTGTTCCCCTTCTTGCTGTCTTTAACAACTGAAATACTCAAAGCAGCCTAGTTCCTAACTTTCCAAACCCAAACATCCTGCAAGTTTTCCCCATTCCTCCCTTATCTGTTAGTGTGGCTTTCACACGCCTCCTTTACCACCACCATTCTCCCCCCGATGGGTTTCTCCTTTAGCAAACAGGATATACATGTTTTTCTGCTCTCTTTCCTCCTCTTTCCGCCACCAGATGTTTTATTACATCTATTACTGTTAACAACTAATGATTACATCAGCAGCAGGAACCTGGAGGAAACAAATCTCTGATGTCCCTTACGATGCTGCTGGGCTGAACCTTGCCAATCCTGCAGTTACAGATCCCAGAAGAATGTCCAGGCTAAAGCCAGGGGCTTGTTTCCGTGCACCACGTGCCTACAATATTTACCAGACACGGTGTCAAAGCTGATGATCCGGTTCATGAGAGCGGTGGAGAGAATGATCTCATCGAAGACAGGAACGCTGCCCCCGACAAGGCCCGTGTTACCCCCCTGCGGGTTCACTGCCAGGTTCCTCTCTGAGCAGTACCTGGAAGGAAGCACGTTTCTCAATTCTTACATCACTGAAGGCCATAATCCAGTCTATCAGAAACGTTTCACTTCCCCGTGAATAGGTCCTGCTGTGGGAGTGCTCAATGCTCCTTAAAATTCAGCAGTGCTCAATCTAAAGACTAAACGGATAAAGAGGGGCAGTTTCATTACAAATGTGGGAAAGCACAGCTCCTCTCTCCCCTCACTCCAGCTCTGTGCAAAGGAATGAACACTTGGGGTCATCCCCTCGAACAGCCCCAGATCTGCCATGCAGGATCTGTCTGGAAAGCACACCTCTCTCTGTTTATACATTTATTCAGCAGTCTCTGCTAACAGCTTCCCCAGGGGGTTCTGACAGACGATCTCTGGCAGCAGTTTAAGACATTACCACCCTCCTCCTCCTCTCAGGAAAGAACGTCCCGTGGGCAATGAAGTCTGTGCATCTCTGCCTCAGCTGCTCCACCCTCCAGCACGAAGTGCCACCCAGCACAACCTCTGCCAGCTCGCCAGAGTTCAAGGGCAATGGATGGCACAAGCTGCATGGCACCAGTAGCTATTTGGAAGTCCCAAGCTCTGTACTTTTGTTGCAAGAGCCAGGAGCAGGTGAGCAGCTCCCTGCAGCCTGTGGCTCTCCAGCCGAACAGCACCCCACAGACTGATGCTCAACTGCCCCTGCCCTTGCATGTCTGAGCTAGGGCAGCGCTGCCACCGCTTCACTGGACCCAAAAAGCTTCTTTTCCCTTTTTCTGTGGGCCTCTCCCTGAGCCCCTTCAACATAGCTGCTCATGTCGAGTGCTGGTAAAATGTCCAAATTTTGACAATTTTGTACAAAAGGCAGGCGTTACCTGAGAACTTGGGACACCTCCGCTGCTGTCTGCGGCTTCAGCAACAGCTTGCTACAGCCTGCAACGAAAGCAAGGGGTGCTTGTGGCAAGTCACCTGCTGTACGGAGATCGGAAAGGACAAAGTGGCGAGGGATGCGGGAGATGGCAGCACTCCTCCCTGAGGCAGACACTTTAATGATTTTAAACCAAACGTTTTTAACAGCGGGCCTTCCCTTGAAGTGCTTCGCACCTGCCCACGGACCTGGCTGTCAGTATGGACGCCGGGAAACGTCTCCCTGAATTGTGAAGGGCGGCCCCTTACCTCGGACCGACCGCAGCCAGTCCACGTTACAGGGCTCCAGCGCCTCCGGCTCCGTCAGGGCTCTGCCCGGCAGCAGGCGCTGGAAGAACGCCACGTCCCGGGGGCCGAGGCGGGAGAAGGGCAGGCGCCGCACGCGGTAGCGCTCGCTGGTCAGCGGCACCTCCCCGAGGCCGGCCGAGGCCGTGCGGAGCCCGCGGCCGCCATGAGGAAGCCGCGGCCCCCTCGGGGCCACCCCGGGCGCCTTACCCGGCTGTGGCGGCCAGGCAGGGCCGCCCGGCCGCCATCTTAGCGCGGCGCAGCGGGGCCAGCAGGGGCGCAGCCACGCCATGGCCGCCCCTGGGGCGAGGGGAGGCCGGGCTCCCGCTCGGGTTCAGGCCTCCGGAGGCGGCAGAGAGCGGGTGTCCGGCCCCGGAGCCGCCCGGCCGAGCCCGAGCTTCAGCGAACGGCGCCCCCCGGCCCCGGCGCTGCCCGCGGTCCCCTCAGCGCCTCACGGGGCAGGCGGCGGCCATGTCCCGGCCCCCGCCGCGGTCCTAGCGCCCGCCCGCCTCCGGCCCGCTGCCAGGCAGCCGCACAGCTCTTGTTCCCAAAAATACTTTATTTGTAAATCAATATAGCCGTCATCTCTGACAAGATCCAAAAATACAGATATAGATTTTACTTTACATTCTCGTTTTTCTTTTTTGTTTTAATAAAAAGCTTTATAGTCTCTTCCATTTACAAAGGGAACACAGGTCGGATTCTTTAAAAAAATAGAAGAATGGGGTTAAAGTCGCGTCACCGCCAGTCGGGATGAGCTGCAATAAAGCTGGACACCACAGTGTACGCAGGTGCTTCGACAATCTTTAGTGGAACATTCCTTTAAGTATCACAGTCTCATTCATCCTTCTCCTTAAAGCATATTTAACGCCGTACATTCAAAATTCAGGAGAAAGATTTCAACTCTTTAGTGACCAAAAATGAAGGCTACTGGTACTCCCATCTGCAAGAGTCTCTAAAGATCTCTAAACCCAGGTGTAAACAGCCAACAGATGCTCTTGAGCCCACGACAGCAGCTGGAGGCTCTGTGCTGGTGTGTTGGCGACAGGACGGTCTATTGCTGGTGTTGGTGCGACGGGCGGACACGTTGGAGATGTCCCAGTGTAAAGAAGAGTGTGGGTCACCTCAGCTCTGCTCATGATTCCTAGTGAAGAAGCATCTTTCCTTTTGAAGACTGATGCTAACTTCTAGCACTTTGTTTTTTGTTTTTTGTTTTTTTGCTTTGCTGGTTAAAATGGAAAACATCTGTTCTTCTGAGCTGAGGAAAGCACTTGCTAACAAAATTTGCTGTCCTACCTGACCATCTTTTTTGAGTTTAAGGCAGCCAGCTTTGCTCTTATTCATCCACAGCTGCACATTGCCATACTTGCGTGTTTCCAGCAAGACCTCCAAAGAGGCGCAGTCTAACTTTGAGATTGTTTCAAATTAAATGCTTCATCTATGGTGACAGCACTACTATTAAAGCCTTAGGAAAAGGGGAAAAAATTTGACAATACCATTGGACGGAAGGGGAAAATAAGATGTGAAACAGCATCACCACTAGCCTTCAGGACACGGTTACACTCTTACATTAATCCAGTGTAGCAGATCAATGAGGTACAGGTCTCACCCACTGGTTACTGAATTACAGGCTGGCTCATGAGGTATCACAAGCGAATTTACTCTCAAAACAGAGGCAGAAAGAAGAGGGCTGACTGTACTTCTACAATCAGGCTTACATGATTGTGCTTCTTCTCCCCCTCAATCCCCTTCTAATTCATCTGTGTGGTTTTGGGGTACTTTTACAATGGCAACAATGAGAAATGTACATTGTCTTGTAAACATAACTATGGAAACTTCATATACAGCATGGAGTGATGCAACCTAATACGGACATGTACAACATCACACTTCAAACAAGAGGGCCCTGGAGACAGGCCTTTCTGCATAGGGGACGCAATAAATCAAAACATTCACAGAAAACCTGTCTCATTATCAAAATGTTTCTGCTGCAACAGTTCTTACGTACCTGTAGCATCTAAAAAAACCAGCAGAGCAAAGCAGGAAAGGAAAACAGGCAAGAGCTGTGTTCTACTTTCACTGCAAAGCACAAGTAAGAGGGCTAGGGCAAGAAAAAACAAACAAAAACAACAACAAAGTTCTTTCACAAGCTGTTGCCAAAGTCCAACTAGAACAGTGTTGTTGTTTGTGTGTGTGTTTTGTTTTTTTTTTTTTTCCTCCCCACCCCCCCTCCGTACTGTTTCTTCAGATTGCTTTTAAAGCAGAAGAAAAGCTTATCTGGAAGCATTTCCAACAGTCTGCACCAAGAGCGCTGCACAGTGGTATGCCAAGTAACACAGCCCTGCACAGAGCTGCCATAAACACCCATCACAGACAACAGCCAGGAGAGTTCATGAACCTTGGTCTGTCCTGCTGCAGGCCTTTGGTGTTTTCTCCCTCCCCTAGCAGAAAAACCTTTACCCACAATATTTTTGTGTAGGCAATTAAGCCCCAAAATCCAGGATATATCTAAAGACAATACTTATCTCTGTTCTTCCCTCAACTTCTGAATCTGCTATAACTCAGAGGAAAAAAAAAATCGCCGAAAAACACACAGAAAAACTGTAGTTTTCCTACTCCTGATTTCCTTCTCAACCCTCTGCTGTAGCAACTGGCATGGTGATGACAGCAAGGATTCACATTCAAGATCTGAAAGGCAGCTTAAAGAAGTCAAGAACAGGCAAATATGCCCCTACTAACAAGGCAAGATGTCATTTTAAAACATTCCTACTGAATTGCCTTCTTCAATAACACAGCTTCATAGCAAATTCTATTAAAACACCACAACCTCCACCAAGCTACCTCATGGCCACCTTTCTTTCAGCTTTGCCACACCATCACAGGAATGTACGCGTTATCCTTGCAGAGGATTCCCTTAAAGCTTCTTTTCCTGATTTACTGAGGTGCAATACAGACATACACAAGAAATAAAAATAAGGCCTTCATCTTCTTTTATGAATAAATCAGACCCTCTATAACAATACTCTAGGTTTCAACTTCACAGTAATGTACTTAAATTTCCAAAGAAATGAAAACTGACAGGAAAGGTAACTCACTCTCTCAATACTACTGTCACTAAGAAACACTGCAGGACAATTCCTGTGAGATTTAAAGCTCTTGTCCCAGAAGAGACAAACCTTTTATAGGAGGCAGAAAGTCAGATGTTTTCCTTCTCTTAAGGTTCACGTGAATGCAAGCAAGATCAAGTAAAATAATGGCAGTGCAAAGTTAGACAGAAGAAATTCCCCAGAAGGGAAGATACGGTCTTATCTCCATCCCATCCCTACCCTGTCAAAACTAAGCACAGTATTTGGCTTTGAGGAAACAGACATTGGAAACAGCTGACCAGCTTTCTTGTTCCTCTGTACAACAGAACTGCAGAACAAATGGACTTCACACCAAAACTATTCCTCTTCTGCAGGCTACAATAGAGACAATTCCTTTTTCTCTACCATGCTAAGCTCCAGGTAACTGAACGACTTCAGTGATGGCAATGCACCATGAAGCTACAGGTATCTCATGTTCCTGCAACGCCTTACGTGGTTTCACAGACTCCTATAAACTAGCAGACTTACAGCTACTGGCTGCCCTAACACTTCCTAGTAACACTGATTACAGTGTTGTGCAAGAGTAACATAAATAAAATCCCTGTGGCAGATTCCCTCCCTCCCACAGTCATTTTCTTATGAAAGAATAGGAATTACAACTGGCCACTGGACAATTAAATATCGTATCAGAAAAAGGAAGAGGGTAGGTTTTAAAATCAAAATGATGATATTGCAACTTGAAGGAAGGAATATATTAAAAAAAACTCTTCTAGCCTCAGAGGATGTATTCCCCTCAACTCCTTACTTCTTTTTCTTTCTTTCCTGAACACAACGTGGACAAAACCTATAGCGAAAAGGAAAAAAAAAAGATAGTAATTAGTTCCTGAAGATAACAACATATCACTCAAGAGCTCTTCCTATCATTTGGAAATGAGCAGGGGTGGTGGTGATTTTTAACCAATAGCAACAACTTCATGACATATAGGAAGACTGGGCAAACAGGAAAGGAATTGTGCAGACTCTGGTGAACAGCACGAGAAGACCAGAGCTGCCCCTCATAGCCATGATTACCCCATTTCATTCACCTAAAAGTTACTCCAAGTAACAGAGAAAATAAGATATTTTCCTCCAGTTCATTCCTTCCTCTCCCTCCAGTGACTCCAGTTCAGTTCTACTTGAGCTTGTTTCTGATAAGCTTCTTACAGATAGATGAGAGGAGCCCATCAAATAGAGATATTTACGTCTCAAAGCCTGCTTACTGAAACAATCAGCATTTAACTCAGTGGCTAGCCATTAAACTCCAACTCCATGCTATCACCAGTTTACTTCAGTATCTGATTGGAACGCAGTGACCTACTGCTCTATGCACTTGCACACTTACAATTATTCCCATCACGCTGTGTTCTGTAAATAAACATTTTAGTCATGTTATTTGTCCCCACTTAATACAGTAGTGCAATTTCATTTCCTCTTGAAAATTCACTTTTCTTATGCTAACTGAGGAGTGTGGCGTTTTAATTGCAAAAGAGAACAATTACACAAAGTTTTTGTCCTTTGAAAAAGAAAGTACAGAACAAGCATGTGACTTTCGAAGATGGGCACGTAAGCAAAACCTAAATAGAATTCTAACACTTTTTTTTCCCCGTAAGTGGGGAAAAAAAAAAGAATTATTTTCTCAACCTTAACCACAACAACGGTTGCACAGAAATACAGCAAACGTGAGATTTAAGATGTATGTATTACCACAAGCCTAATCTCATGAACAGCTCTACTTAACGTGAAAATTTACATACACCCAGGTCCCTGTTTTGCTCCCACCAAAATCTATGGCAACTAAGACTCCCATGGAAGCAGCCCCCGGTAAAAAAGTTCCCCTTCTGCCTTCACAAAAATGCAATCTCAAACCCTACTGGACGCAAAGCTCTGATGACAAGAGCGACGTTCCTTTGTCAGGAAGGGTCACAATAGAGTTTTGATTCTTTTTGTGATTCTTGTTGAGGGAAACTGTAGCTTGAGAAGAGTAAAAAGCCTGTGCATCCTCCTTACCATTTCCCTTTTGGTTTGGTGGTGAGATCCACACAAGCAAAGTGGAACCATTCAATTGGGCACTGCAAAACAAAGAAAAAATCCTCAGAAGAAATGCTCAGAGTTTCACAAGCATTATGTATGTTTTGGATGATCTAACTGAGCAAGTACCCCCCTCAGATTTCACAGTGCTGTGATGTTGCAATCATCATTTCAGAAGACACAGAGCACCTTTTGACAACAAACCAACTGCTTACATCTGGGTTGTCACAGCCGATCATTTCTCCGTAGGACACCTGGTGACACAAGCAATAGGTGGGCTCGTTGGGGTCCACTGGCATGTCTAGGACATCCGAGGGATGCACTGACAGGATGGTATCAGCAAACTCAGAGCTGTAGACAAGAACAATTTGAGGACAAAACACTTTTCAGTTATGGACAACTATACATTTCCAAGATCTAAATCCCTTTTGGGAAAATTAGTTTTTAACAGTATCTTCCTTAGGGCACATTGAACCCACTTTAGAGTTTAATTACACATTCACATATTGTCCAATAATTAAGAACATAAAGCAGGTTTGATAAAACACAAAAATATGAGCTCGACTATAAAGATTAGGAGAATGATTTGTAGATGACATGACTAAAGTAATAAAATGAACGTACAACTCACTCCTGTTTGGAGGGCAGAATAACCTGCCCTTTTTTTCCGCAGTCCATTTTTAATATATATTCTTCTTTCTCTGCCAGACATGAGGGAACCCCCTTGCTCTGACAGGAGCTCTGACACATCAGTAACACGAATAGAAGACACATTCTTTTCTTGCCCCTCCATTTAGCCAATTGAAGATATTAGAATTAATTGGGTTTAAAAATCACAGGGTGGAGGTGACATGCTTTCTTCCTTGCCTCACAAAATGGAATTATGTTATTCAAGACTATTCAGGACACAGTTGTTTGAAAATAACCACAAAAAACTCCCCAGGATTTCCATAACAGCAATACAACATCAGTATTTGTCCCAATAGGCAAGTGCTTCTTTGCAATGAATATTGCAAGCAACATTTAAAAATAGCCGCATGACAAAAATCAAAGCTATTTTCTACCAGCTTGCCAACAGCAACACAGGCTCTGATCTTGTCCTTCCAGACAGAGGGCATTCCAAGCACGCCGAGTTTCCACGCATCAAGCAAGGAGTTAATTAACAAATCTGACTTGTCCTAAAGAGGACTCTAATGAAATATAGTTAAGACCACAATAACCTAAACACCACAGACATCCTGACAGGAGAGTAATAAAGGTAACATGAGTTTAGAGAAAATTCATGAAATGTTGAGCCAAAGTCACCAGAACTGTAGCTGGGTGCCTTACCCTCCTTTGAGTTTCTTTTTCTTTGGTGTATCTTCTTCAGATGTTCGCCTGCCTCGACCACGAGAGCCTCTTTTGTCTTTCTGACTCCGTCCCTCTATAATAGAAAAAAAGTGCTGCATTGTTTCAGCTTCTTTAAATAACAGAAACATCCCCAGGTATTTTACTTTTGGTGCATTTGTTTTGAAATCCTTCCATGACATGTAATTCAATACAAACACCAACTCTGAAATATACATACACTTTTCTGCCACAAACACGCCAAGCTTGCAAGTAGTATTACTCAGTGCCAAATTCCTGTGTTTGCAGTTCTGGCAATTAAATCACTACAGTGCAATGTTAGTGCATAGTGTCACACAAGATTTAAACAGCATCACGTTTGATCAGATGCGAAGTGATGCAGATTTAAAAAATAATAAGTATATTTTTAAACATTTGGCCAGTTAATTGGTTACTCAGCTACTGACTGAACTTTTATCTCCACAGATCCATACTCCTCATCTGACCCTTTATTTCATGGCTCAAAGGCATAAAGCTGTGTTGATGTTAACTGTAACCAAATTTCACCATAGTTATAGGAGATTTCCTGTATACGTTACAGAAATTGGCATCTTCCTTTACGTGTTAATTTTCCCTGCTGTTCTCAGCTTGACTAATATCCAAATCCAGTAAAAGCAGGAAAATAAGCAGATGTCTTCTCCAAAAGATCTTAGAACTTACTCAGTAATAGATCAAGCCTGAAGCCAACTGTTAAACTCAAGAGGTGTAGGAGCCATGGGCTAAACATCAGTTCAGTTTTGCCTCATCTTGCAGTTTTGCGCCACCTCAGGGCGCTCTGACAAGGACAGAGAGCAGGTTAGATTCCAGCACTAGATTTTTTCCTTTCCCCTGTTCACTGGCGAGCACAACACTGTAAATATCTGAAGAGCATTCACAAGTACAGGAGAGCACTGTAGCCTCCTGAAATGACAGCCAAACTCTGTATTTCAGCCTCTCTGGTTTGATATGATCCATGCTGGAAAAGGCTGTCAAACACACAACATTTACGCACTTTTCAGGCTTCGTGATCCAGGGTTTTCAAAGTCGCTGCCTTCCAGTTTATCTTTCAGATCTGCTTCAAACCGTGCCAAGTCTGCATCCAGCCGGCGGATATGCTTATCCACCTGCACAGAAGAGGAAACCACAAACTGAATTATTTAAAAAAAAAACAACTCCTAAACCAAGAACAGGAAGGTCTAGTAACTTGGCTGCTATCAGCATGAACAGGAATGTAAGACTTGAAGGCAAGGCATGAGAGGTGTACCAAACTGGAAAGAGGGAAATGGTACATGCAAAGGGAATTAAAGCAAACAGAGAAAGAAAAAAGCTGAAGCAAGCTTGCTAAAAGCAAGAGAACCCAATCCCAATGCAAGAAAAGAGAAATAAAGGCAAAGGGGATGGGGGAAGGTGGCATAAAGGAGAGTCAAAGCAACTAGACTAATGGTTTGCAGAACAAATCAAAATGACAGAAGATATTTAGAGACTGTTTTCTCCTGGCCATTTAAAAAATTTATTATTCAACTGATATCCATTAAAGGTGGCAACATTTTCTCTAGTATTTCACTCACAGGCTATTTAATGAAATTTAATAACAAATACAGGCCATCTTCAATATCAAGTCAGTACACGTTATGTAAGTATCTCATAATACCCTGTTGACAACAATGTGGCTTACAGAACACAGATGTAGCAAAGGTGTTTTAACTCTCCTCCCTCACCCCCAAACCATGTTGCTGCAGTACCTATTCATGAAGTTAGTGTTCATCTAGGATGCTTTTCAATCCCTGTGAAATAATTTCCTTTCCTGCAGTATTTGACATCAATAAAAAGTACTCCAGCTGCAGCTATCACTTTTAATTAGAATCCAAAGCATCTCTAGAAGCTACATAAAACATGCTAAGAACAGATAAAAAGGATTCCCCTCCCTTAATATGCACCTATGGGATAAAATAGAGATAAGAATCACTCAAGGGACAGATAAACAGACAGGAGAAGGTGCAGAACAGGAGAAAAGTGGAAATCTGCATCTTAAGAAAAGGTATTTTCTCACTGCAAGTTTGACATCTAGTATACAGCCAAAACAGCAGAGCTGACCGGTCTCCATGCCTCTGTCACCTGGAAACCCAAGAAACTGGAAAGATTTCCCTCTACTCCTCCACAATACAGTTTTAAAGCTGACCTAAAAAACGTTGTTTATGATCAAGACCAGCCCTAAATGAATTAGTGGGTGAAAGGGGAGTGGGCGGGGTAAATATGCTGTCATTATTAGACAGCAGATGTGTACTTCTGATAAAGCAATCTCCAGCCTTTAATCAGTAGAGAAGACTACTTGACACTAAACCCAGGAACACTGGGGAGGCCTTTTTTTCTTTTGGGGGGGAGGATAACAGTAAGAAAAGTAAGCTTGAAACTAATATCTTACTTTGCTTCAGTAAGATATTAAAGGAAAATGCACCAGGAAAGAGACATACGGATGCTGCAGAAGCACCTCTCAAGTCTGTCACCAGCCCCAGTCCAGATTATGATTGTATTTACAAGTCTCACTGGTTTTGGTCCTCACCATCTCGTACGTCTGCATGGCCAGCTGTACTTTATCGTCGCTGTACTCCTTACATTTACTGTAGGCACTCTGGATTTTTTTCAGGTGTTCCACTCGCTCCTCGGGCAACATGTTCTTCACGGATTCAATGTATTCTGCTGCAAGACTGTCAATTTCTGCTTTCTTATCTGAAAAGCAGAGACATAGTACACATACGTGAGAAAGCCATCTTCCAAAGGAAGTATTTTTACCTTCTACCTCTCTCTAGTATTTAGGAGACCCCTCCTGAGAGTCTTTGGACTTGCCTTAATTCTTTAATGCATTTACCTTTTTTTTATTAAAGATTAATTTAAAGGCATACTGTCTTCAACACCTATGGTATGGTGCTGGTTTTTTGAGCCTTTTGCGGTTCAGAGAGGCTCAGTTAAGACCAGAAACTGAATCAATAGGTTCACAAACTTCAACCTCTCTTTGCATATGAAGAACACTGTATTTGCTGTACGGTTCTGTTTTAATGCCTCAAATTGAAAATCATTAATGTATAATCACATGTCAACACAAAACCTCAGAAAAAAGAAGGAAAAGAAGCCTTAAAGGCATGCAGCAATCTACAATTCAGTAGACAGGAATATAAGTATGTCTGACAGCAAGGATGTCCAAGGGGCAATCAGGTACAGTGACCACAATTATACTTAACTACAAATTAGCAAGCAACAGCTGAAAATGAAGTCCCGTGCCCAGTGAGCTGTAGGGCTCACAGAGAACCAGCATGAGACTGGCTGAGGGAAACAGGGAACCTCCTGAGTTGGAAGGGACCCGCACAGATGACCGAGTCCCACTCCTGGATGCATACAGGACACCCAAAAACCAAACCGTGTGTCTCAGAGCCTCGTCCAAACGCTTCTTGAACTCCAGCAGCTCGGTGCCGTGACCCTGAGGAGCCTGTCCCGGTGCCCGGCCACCTCTGGGTGCAGACCCTTTCCCTGACAACCTCCTCCAACCCTCCCCTGCCCCAGCTCCATGCCGTCCCCTCGGGTCCCGTCGCTGTCCCCAGCGAGCAGAGCTCAGCGCCTGCCCCTCGGGAGGGAGCTGCAGGCTGCCCCGAGGCCTCCCCTCACCCTGCTCGGCTCCGGGCCGCACAAACCCAGGCAGCAGCCCCATTGCGCCCCTGCCCCTTCCCCTCAGTCCCCCGCGGCTCCCCAACGCCCGCCGCCTCCTCACGCACCTTCCGTGCGCTGGTCGAGCTCCCGCATCAGCTGGAAGTTGCGCTGCAGCTCGCAGGGCAGGTTCTCGATGCCTGAAACGAGCACAGAGCCCCCTCAGCGCCGCGCACCCCCCACACCACGGCCCCGCCGCCCGCCGCCCCCCGCGCCCGGCGCTCACTGTCCAGGTAGTGCTCCAGGTACATGGCGGCCGCCATCTTGTGCCGCCCGCCCCGCCCCGCCGCCGGCCGGCCCCGACCTCATCACGTATTAATGAGTTCCCCTCTCCCATTGCCCGCCTCTTTCTGCATGTTCACAGAATTTCACAGAATCTCTAGGTTGGAAGAGACCTCAGGATCATCGAGTCCAACCTCTGACCTAACGCTAACAGTCCCCACTAAACCATATCCCTAAGCTCTACATCTAAACGTCTTTTAAAGACTCCCAGGGATGGTGACTCCACCACTTCCCTGGGCAGCCTGTTCCAATGCCTCACAACCCTTTCGGTAAAGAAGTTCTTCCTAACATCCAACCTAAAACTCCCCTGGCGCAACTTTAGCCCATTCCCCCTCGTCCTGTCACCAGGCATGTGGGAGAACAGACCAACCCCCACCTCGCTACAGACTCCCTTGAGGTACCCATAGAGAGCGATAAGGTCGCCCCTGAGCCTCCTCTTCTCCAGGCTGAACAAGCCCAGCTCCCTCAGCCACTCCTCGTAGGACTTGTTCTCCAGGCCCCTCACCAGCTTCATCGCCCTTCTCTGGACTCACTCAAGCACCTTGATGTCCTTCTTGTAGCGAGGGGCCCAAAACTGAACACAGTACTCGAGGTGCGGCCTCACCAGAGCCGAGTACAGGGGGACGATGCTGTTGGCCTTCTTGTCCACCTGAGCACACTGCTGGCTCATATTCAGCCGACTATCCACCATCACTCCCAGGTCCTTCTCTGCCTGGCAGCTCTCCAACCACTCATCTCCCAGCCTGTAGCTCTGCTTGGGGTTATTGCGCCCCAGGTGCAGGACCCGGCACTTGGCCTTGTTGAACTTCATGCAGTTGACCTCAGCCCATCGGTGCAGCCTATCCAGATCCTCCTGCAGAGCTTTCCTACCCTCGAGCAGATTGACACACGCACCTAGCTTGGTGTCATCTGCGAACTTACTGAGGGTGCACTCGATGCCCTCGTCCAGATCATCGATGAAGATATTAAAGATATTAAAGATATCCATGAAGGGGCAGGGCCACGCCGCCCACCCCTCACAACGGGGCCCGGCGCCCCCTCTGTGCCTCACGGGGACGCTGCGCCTGGCGCCCCCCGCCCTCCCATCCACCCCACCGCGCGCCTTTTGTCCATCCTCCCCATTTTTTCCCTCAAAACGGCGGATGACCACCAGACCACCACCCTTATTTCCCTTTAACAGCGGGCCCTGCCTCCATTTTCGGAGGGCTCCACCTCTTCTATGGCTCCCCCACTGCCCAGAGCTCTGCCGGGACAGGACGGGGCGGGGACCGGGGCCGGGGGTGGGAGGGGGGCGGGCGCCATGGCGGGCGCCCGGGGGGCGCTGATCGCCCTGGAGGGGGTGGACAGGGCCGGCAAGAGCACGCAGGGCCGGCGGCTGGTGGAGGCGCTGCGGGCAGGCGGGCACCGCGCCGACCTGCTCCGCTTCCCCGGTAGGCGGGGATGGGGCTCGGGGGGGGGGTTTAGGAGGGTTGGGGGCTTGGGGGACCCCGTTACCGAGCTGTGTGGCCCCTTCGGTTGCAGAGAGGACGACGGAGATCGGGCGGCTGCTCGGAGCCTACCTGGCGGGGGAGAAGGACGTGGAAGACCACGCCGTGCACCTCCTGTTCTCCGCCAACCGCTGGGAGCACGTGTAAAGATGGCCGGGGGGAGGGGGGGGGGAGAGGGGGGGGGAGAGGTGGGAACCCTCGGGATCCCCCCCCGAGACCCTCCCCGAGCTCCCCCCCCAGCCCCGCTGCTGCCCTCGGGAGGGAGCCCCCGCAGGGCTGGGGGTCAGGGCCAGGCACGGCCTGCTCCAGGCCAGCAGCCCCTGCCCGTTCCTCTCCTGCGCCCTAAAGGAGCTGCCCTCCCTGTGAGCTCCCCTCCCAAATCCTCACCCAAGGGGGGAGGCTTCGGACCCTTCCCCTGCAGCTGGCTCTGTGCTGCTGGGCACAAACCAGGGGGTTTCAGCACCGCCTGGGAGCCCAAAGGGAGCGGGCAAACCACCACGTCACCCACCCCTGAGCATGGCCTTTGGTGTACCGAGCTGCTGCCCCGGCCTGGGAGCTACTGCTCGTGTGTTTTTTTCGCCAAACTGAAGCTTTGTGTGCATAGCTGGGGCTGTTAGTAACAACTGTTGCACTTATCCAGACCTCTGCACTGCAAGATGCTTTCTGTTTCTGCAAAAGCTTCACTGATTCTGCTGTAGCAGGGGTGCCGAGCAAAGCGGGAGGGCTGCAGTAAGAAACGTCTGTTGTAAACAAAGGATGCTTTTCTCTGACAGAGGCAAGTATTTCAAACCTACTGCACCGCTTAGAAAGGAAGGAAGACTAAGCTGCTCGTGCCTGGCTGTAGCTCGTCGGTGATCATGCTGCAAGCTGTGGAGCTGCCTAGAGCAATGCCCTGCACTGGTGCACCCTGAATGTGGGTGTCTCAAAAGGGTATTTGCTAAATATTGTAGAGGGTGGAGCGCAAATAGGAATTGATTCGTGGTCAGTGTCACCGATGACCCTGATGCTGCTAATGACCAGTTTGAAGTCGGAAGTGTAACTTTCTTTTTCTCCTCCATGGTTTTCAGGCCTTCGATGAAAGAGAAACTACGTCAAGGGGTCACGCTTGTGGTTGACAGATACGCCTTTTCTGGAGTGGCCTTCACAAGCGCCAAGGAGGTGAGTGAGGGACCCAGCAGGCCCTGCCTCTCTCTGTATTTAGAATCATAGAATCATAGAATATCCTGAGTTGGAAGGGACCCTTAAGGATCATCAAGTCCAACTCTCGACACCGCACAGGTCTACCCAAAAGTTCAGACCATGTGCCTAAGTTCACAGTCCAATCTCTTCTTAAATTCAGACAGGCTCGGTGCAGTGACCACTTCCCTGGGGAGCCTGTTCCAGTGTGCAACCACCCTCTCTGTGAAGAACCCCCTCCTGACGTCCAGCCTAAATTTCCCCTGCCTCAGCTTAACCCCGTTCCCGCGGGTCCTGTCACTAGTGTTAATGGAGAAAAGGTCTCCTGCCTCTTGACAACCCCTTACGAGGAAGTTGTAGACTGCGATGAGGTCTCCCCTCAGCCTCCTCTTCTCCAGGCTGAACAGGCCCAGTGACCTCAGCCGTTCCTCGTACGTCTTCCCCTCAAGGCCTTTCACCATCTTCGTAGCCCTCCTCTGGACACTCTCCAACAGTTTCATGTCCTTTTTATACTGTGGTGCCCAGAACTGCACACAGTACTCGAGGTGAGGCCGCACCAGCGCAGAGTAGAGCGGGACAATCACCTCCCTTGACCTACTAGCGATGCCGTTCTTGATGCACCCCAGGATACGATTGGCCCTCCTGGCTGCCAGGGCACACTGCTGGCTCATATTCAACTTGCTGTCTATCACGACCCCCAGATCCCTCTCTTCTAGGCTGCTCTCCAGCGTCTCATCGCCCAGTCTGTACATGCAGCCAGGGTTTCCCCGTCCCAGGTGCAGGACCCGGCACTTGCTCTTATTGAACTTCATGCGGTTGGTGATCGCCCAGCTCTCCAACCTGTCCAGATCCCTCTGCAAGGCCTTTACGCCCTCATTTGAGTCCACAACTCCTCCAAGTTTGGTGTCATCAGCAAACTTGCTCAAAATACCCTCTATTCCTACATCCAGATCATTTATAAAAATATTGAAAAGTACCGGCCCTAAAATGGAGCCTTGAGGGACCCCACTGGTGACCGCCCGCCAGCCTGACGCAGCTCCATTTACCATAACCCTTTGGGCCCTGCCCGTTAGCCAATTGCTCACCCATCGTATGATGTTTTTATTTAGCTGTATGGTGGACATTTTGTCCAGTAGGATCCTATGGGAAACCGTGTCAAAAGCCTTGCTGAAGTCCAAAAAAATCACATCAGCTGGTTTCCCTTGGTCCACCATACGGGTGATCTTATCATAAAAGGAAATCAGGTTAGTTAGGCAGGACCTACCCTTCACAAACCCATGCTGGCTGGGACCAATGACTGCTTTGTCCCCCAGGTGCGCCTCAATGAGTCCGAGAACCAACTTCTCCATGATTTTACCAGGCACTGACGTGAGACTGACAGGCCTGTAATTGCTAGGGTCTTCTTTCTGACCCTTCTTGAAAATCGGCACAACATTTGCCAGCTTCCAGTCTACTGGGACCTCTCCAAATTCCCAGGATCGTTGAAAAATAATTGATAGAGGTTCCGCGATGACATCCGCCAGCTCTTTCAGCACCCGGGGATGAATCCCATCCGGACCCATGGACTTGTAGGGATCCAGGTGGAGTAGCAAATCCCGCACACGTTCAGGGTCAGTTGGGAGTTTGTCATCCCCACCGTCCCGGTCCTCCAGCTCAGGGCACCCTGGGTCCCGAAGCCCATCATCGGCATTGAAGACAGAGGCAAAGAAGGCGTTAAGCGTCTCTGCTTTGCCTACGTCATCGTCTGTGAGGAGACCTTCCCTATCAAGGAGCGGCCCTATGTTTTCTTTAGTTCTCCTTTTTCCATTTACATATCTAAAAAAACCCTTTTTATTTTCTCTCACAGACACAGCCAGCTTCAACTCTAGCTGTGCTTTGGCCACTCGAACTTTCTCCCTACAAACACGAACAGCATCCCTGTATTCTTTCCATGACGCCTGGCCCTCCTTCCAGTAGCGAAACACTCTCTGTTTCCGCCTAATCTCCATTAGAATGTTCCTGGTCAGCCACGCCGGCCTCCTTCCCCGCCTGCCTGACTTGCGATATTTTGGAATTGCCTTATCTTGTGCTTCTAGGAGGCATCGCTTAAAGAGTGACCAGCACTGGTGGACATCGAGGCCTTCAAGAGCAGTTTCCCAGGGGACCTTACTGACTAGTTCCCTGAGCAGCCTGAAGTCCGCTTTCCCCATATCTAGGGATGAGGTTTTGGTGGCACTTTTCCTTCTGTCACCATAAATTTTGAACTCAACCACTTCATGGTCGCTGTGACCGAGGCGGCCACCAATCACCACATCTCCCACCAGACCCTCTCTGTTTTCTAGCAACAGGTCTAGGAGGGCACCTTTCCTAGTTGGCTCCGTTAGCACCTGTACCAAGAAGTTATCATCTAGGTGCTTCATGAACCTCCTGGACTTGCTCGTGTCAGCCGTGTGGCACTCCCAGTTAACGTCCGGCAAGTTGAAGTCCCCCATAAGGACAAGGGGAGTTAATCTCGAGGCCTCTCTTAGTTCTGTAAAGAATAATTTATCAGTGCTATCATCCTGGCCAGGCGGTCTGTAATAGACTCCCACAACGACATCCCCTTTATTCGTTCGTCCCTTGATCCTTACCCAGAGGCTCTCAACTTTGCCATCGCCGACCTGAAGTTCCACACAGTCCAGCCCCTGCTTCACATACATCGCCACCCCACCACCTCGCCTACCCTGCCTGTCCCTCCTGAAGAGCCTGTAACCATCTATCGCAACACCCCAGTCACAGGACTCATCCCACCAGGTTTCGCTTATGCCGATGATGTCGTAGTTGCGGGACTGGGCCAGGACTTCTAGCTCATCTATTTTATTCCTCATACTGCGTGCGTTTGTGTAAAAGCACTTCAGGTGCGTCTCCTTACACTCAGCACCTTGTGGATCTGACCAAAGGACCCCACTGGCACACAGCCCCTCTGATTCTAGCGTACCATCCCTTAGGTCTTCACCGGCTCGCCTGGCTTTAGCCCCTTCCCCCTTCGACTCTAGTTTAAAGCCCTATCTATCAGCCCTGCCAACTCCTGACCTAAGATCCTTACCCCTCTCCGAGAGAGGCGCATCCCATCCGGTGCCATCAGGCCCGGTGTAGCATATTCTTATCATATTCATATTTGAAGAAACAGGAAATGGGGAGAGGCCTGCTCTCGAGGTCGGTCTGTGTGGCCCAGGCTCCTTTTCTGGGGAAATGTGGATTGAAATGGGGGATAAAAGTTTCAGCTTAAATGTTAACGTGGCCTGTTTGCCTGTGTCTACCCCAAAAGAACAGAGAAACTCATTAGGTTACTTGTAGCAAGGTAGGCTCATTCCGGAGTTGCACTGGGGAGCCCCAAACCAGACATGGCACTCGTGTGGGTGCAGGACAGACGGGAAGAAGGATCACTTTCCTCGTGCTTATACAGCTAGACTGCTGCTGGCCTTTGCGGCTAGGGCATGCTACTCACCCTTGGTGAGCTCAGTGTCCACCACAAGCCTCAGGCCCTCTTCTTCAGAGCTTCTGCCCAGCCTCCAGCCTGCCCTGGTGCATCAGGTTTTTCTTCCCCAGGGCAGGACTTTACATTTGCCTTTTTTTAATGTCTTGAGGTTCCTGGCAGCCTGTTCCTCAGTGTGTTGTACCCCTCCAGATAGCAGTCCTGCCCTCACACGTGCTCACTGTCCCCGCCTGGTGTCATCCAGAAGGTTGCTGAGGGAACGCTCTGTCCTGTTGTTTCGGTCATTAGAGATGTTGAACCGTACTAGGAACCGTACTATTTGTCCTTGAGTGCTGGCACCAGCAGCCACCTACCAGCTGGACTTTGTGCCACTGGTCACCACGCTCAGCCCAGTAGCCTCGTCGTTTTTTTTGCCAACTTGACTGTCTGCCTATCTGTTCGTATCTCACCAGCTTGGTGGAAAGGAGATCATGCTCACGTCAAGGTACAGAGCATCTACTACTCTCCTCGGATTTGTCTTCAGCATTCCTGAGAAACCTGGACTGCTTGTGCCCAGCAGATACACGGGTGATTAAGGTCTTCTATGACTATCAGGGCCTGCAATTGTGACCCTTCTTCCATCTGTATGAAGAAGGCTTCATCGATGTCCTGTCTTCAGGTCTGTCTCCGAGACTTGACCATAGGCTCCCACCTGGCTCATCTCCTGTCCCAAGGCAAAGCTCCCTGTGCTGCAGACGCTCCATGGCAAACAGCACAACCCCTCTTTCTCCTCACCTTCCAGCCTGTTTCTTGAACAGCCTCTGTGGATCCATGGCAGCACAGCAGTCTGGCAGGCTGTCCCACCTCACCCCTGTAATCTGAGCAGGATCACAGCCCCACAGTGTCCCTGTGCAGGGACATTCCTTGGGTGTTTCCCATGTTGTGTGCTTGAGATGGGTCCCCAGTAGTGCCACTTTCCAGAGAGCATCTGCTCTCATATTTTCCCTTAGACACTTCCTCTTTGCCTGCCACCTTCAGTTCTCTACAGCTTGTAAGCGTTCCCTTGACATACCTAGTTTAAAGCTCTTTTCACTACCTTAGCAAGCCTGCTTGCACAGACAATCTTGGCATTTGGTGGGACATATCCCAGCCCTGCTCTGTAGCCATCAGGCCTTGAAGAGTACCCTGTGGTGAAAGAAGCTGAAAACTTGCCTGTGACACCAACCGTGCAGCTGGGAGTTGACCTGAATTTATTCCTACCTCAACCTTTCCCCCTTTCTGGAAGAATTAAGTCGATCTTGGGCTCCCATGCCCTGTGTCATCCACATCCCCTCAAGCCCGGCGGTCAGCCTTGGTACGTGCACCCTGATTGTATCACTGTCCACCACGTGGATGAGCAGCAAGGAGTAACGGGGTCAGACAAGCCTCAGCAGCCTCTGCAATGTTGTGGATCCATATACCCCGGTGGCAGTCTTCAGATTTGTCAGCGGGATCAAAAAAGTCAGAAAGCTTTGTCTCTTGCATCAGGGCTGGAATTCCTGGTGGGCTGAGAAGGTGTACAGTAAGTATTCAAAAAGGTACCTCCATGGGCACAAACATACTAAAGCTGCACAGCATTTATATTTGGGAGCAGCTTTCCTTTGGACAGATCGCTGTGTGGAGGTTTCGAAATGTGACTCATTATTTCCCTCTGCTGGGCTTTGCGGAAGAGATGTTAAAATCATTAGCTCTGCTTGACTTCAGTGAGCATGAGAGGAGCATGGCACCCAGGAAAATCTGGACCCTCAAAATTCCTAGGAGTGAATTTGAAGTTTTAGGCTGGGAAATCACCCTTTCAGTTTGTAGGGCTGTATTCAGTGACTTGTGCTGCATCTCTTCTGTGGCTGTTCCTCCCCTACCCCACTCTCCAGCTACCCTGCTTCTTTCCCTTGTTCTTATTCCTTTCTTTCATCTCAAACTTGGTTGTCTTTGTTTGGGACAGAACTTCTGCGTGGACTGGTGCAAACAGCCTGACATTGGACTCCCAAAGCCAGATCTGATTCTGTTTCTTCAGTTAAGCCCAGAGGAAGCAGCAGCACGAGGGGACTTCGGAAGTGAGCGTTACGAGAACAGCCTCTTCCAAGAGAAAGTTGTGAAGTCCTTCTACCATCTGATGAAGGACAAGACATTAAACTGGAAGGTGAGCAAATAACCCTGAGGGCTGTCACAGACTTGGGGTGGTCTCTCACGAGAGGGCTCCCTCCTGGATTGTGTGTGTTGTGCCCTTGTGCTTCCCGTTCTTGGCAAGAAGTTTTGGGGTGTGCTGGGGACCAGCCAAAGCTGCTGTGGCCTGCAGCAGGGCACTGCTGACGCCCACTGCTCCAGGATACTGTAAGGGGCCCTGTTGGACTGGGGGAAAGTTTTTGCTTGTTGGTTTTGCAAAAGAGAAGAAAACATACACCATAGCACAAAATTAAAAACAAAACAAAAAAGCACGCAGTCGAAACTATTGTATGAGACAGTATGGAACTTGCCTAACATCTAGTCTGCAAACCCTGATTTTCCAGAGATTCTAGCAGAGGAATATATTTCCCTTATTACTTGTCATCTGTTATCTCTCTATGCGTTATGCGAAAGGAGTTTTCATTTAAAGTATCAGCGACATGTCTGTTTAAAATACCCCAAACTGCAAAGCTGTTAAACAGGTACATATCAAAACAGATGATGTAGAGGCGACAGGTATCTCTGAAGTGAGTGCAGAAATCCAGTTCCAGCAGCCGTTAGCAGTACAGTTAGCATTCCTGGCAATTCCCCCCTCAACATCAGATAAAATAATAGACACCAAAGGTTGCCAAAGATCCATTTAGTCCAAAACATGAAATGGAGCTCAATACACCATCAATTACAAGTATAAATTGAGGTCAGCTATCTGCTTGAGGATATTGCGTGAGCACAAAGCTCACACATTAGCTGTTCCATAACAAGAAGATTACCATTTAATTATGAAGTGTATTTATGGCATAGCCTCACAGTCTGCTTTTTCACAACAATGCTGTGTGGTCCAGCATTCATAGGTCTTCATGATCAACCTGCACCTGCTTACGTCTTTTAACCAAGTTATTTCTTTGCCTTCGTAGCTCATAAATAATTTTAAAGCAATGGAAGCAAAGCCTTTGCCAATTAACGTTGACTTGTGACGACCTGCAAGCTGTAATTCGGAAGTGAAATGTCCTGTTTTCTAAAACAACACTAGGAAAAACATCGCTGCTTGGACTTTCTCCTGTTTAATAGAAGCTTTGTGGAATCTAGTTTTGATATGGGCCTTATTGCTTTGCATCTGTTCTGTTGCCTTGCAGTCTCAAAGGTAAAAATCAAGCAAGCTCTCCCCTGAGAAGAAAGGGGCATAAAATGACGTTGTATGTGTGATCCAGGTTCCCTCAGTCACACAGGAGCTGAGCTGGTATTCCTTAAGCACCAGGCTCAGCAAACACCAGAATCAGATAGCACTACCAGCTTGCAGCATTTAAAAAACAACCAACAAACTGAAGCTGGAAAATCCCATGAATTGGATTTTGAGAGGCTCTGACTATCGTGAGTGATAGTAAGGATCCCCAGATAACCCCTGAGGGATCAATATACTGATGTTTCTGAGGGACTACACTACGGGGTGAAAAATGCTTACCTGATTTAAGGTCATATGCTCCCACAGACCATCAGCAAAGAACATGCGGCAGTAGTTGCTTTTGTTTCCCTTCATCCTGTCGCACATCGATATCTTAAGTGTCTGTTCCTGCGTAAAATAAATTTTCCAATTCCAGTGCAGAAGTAGTGCATGAGAAGTGTGATTAGCTCCTTTCACTGCTCATGAATTGTAACGATATTGAGTAAAGAGGGAGAGAAAAATAGCAGAAAGGTAGTTTTTTTCCTCATTGTGTTGGAAACTGAGGAACATGTTTCTGTATTTTTTGTTTGTTTTGGCAACAGATGATTGATGCTTCAAAGAGCATAGAAGACTTGCACAGAGAAATTAAGTCCATTGCAGAGGAAACCATGCTGGAGGTTCAGAATAAACCCTTGGGAGAACTCTGGAAATAAAGCTTAATGCAGGTTATTCTTCTAGAGCTAGCAGAAAATTCACCTCTTGGACCTTCCTCAGGTGGATGACACCTCTACATCACATTTTAGTTGCTACGGTTTATAGGTCACGTGTATTCTTCCTGGTCCAGCGTGGTGCTGGCGTGCTTTTGACTGTGCCTGCTTCTCCTCTTCCATTCTGTATAGTCCCTGCTGCTTTTTGTTATAAGCGAGCATACAAAGAGCACATAACATTCCTTTGTGAAAGCCTCCCTGCTTCAGGTAGGATCTCTTGTTGTAGGCTTGGTCCTGTAATGTAGATTTGGATACTGAGCCCAGAGCTTCCCCAAATGTGATCAGCAACAACAGGTGGGGAACAGCCATCACATATTTGAAGTTCCAGAGAACTACCATGTTCTTGATTCTTCTTTCTCTCTGGTGGAATGCATCCCCTGTGCTACAACCAGCTTTTATAGTACTTTATAATATGTTACTCTTTTAAACATTTTGTATAGCAGCAAAAGCATTTATTTTTTTCCTACCACTATGATCACTTACCTTCTAAAAGGACATGCAGGAGGTGAAAGTGCAGCAGTTCAGGCACTAAATACAGGGATCACTGTTTGCTAGAGCGAAGGGACGGGTGACTTCCTATTCCATCCTGCTCCCCAGCTGCTCAGTGCGGAAGCTGGACAGCTATTAGCAGGGAAGAGTCCAAAATAGATGTTAGCTTGTCAGCAGCCCCATTTGAAGGCCAAGTGGTGCACAAATTCTTTTAGACTGGTTGAATTGCTCCTGCGACCAAGATCAGAGGAAGAGTCAGCAGTGATTCCTGCACTTCACTTTCCAAGTGAAATCCAAACAGCCCAGCGTATGTTATCAGACCAGATCAGGTTCAAGTTGTGAGCTTGCCTGCTTCCCTCAGCCTCTACCATTCCACTGACTGCCTGAAGGTGCTGCTTTTAGTCTGAGTTGTTACAATAAAGTTCCAGTGCATAAAATGGCAATGGGTGTTTGATGCTTGATTATGCTATATTAGGTTAAGAGTTCTTCCAAGTCTTCAGCAGTTTAAAAAAAAAAAAAAAAGTCTGGGATGAGTTAAATGAAATCATTTTTAAGGTGCATTAATATGGGGATGACCAGCAGAGGTAACATCTCCCCCATCAGACGCTTAGCAGTATGGACTGCTCTCCAAGCTGCCCCTACAGAGATTAAACCCTGCTTTCTTAGAGGCCACTTGAGCTGATTGACTAATGGGGAGAAGAAGGTAAGTGTTTGAAACAACGCTGCTGCTGCAAACATCAGCTGAGATGGAATAAGCTGCCTTCACTCTGCATAGTAACTGGTAGCAGGAACACTCCTTGTGAAGGAGGTGAGCACCTGGAATGCTGAGTTGCGCCCTTCCAGCAATTCCTTAACCTTCAGGAGTCATTTAATTCATCTTAGCTTTAGGTTCCCACCTACAGAAAGCCAAGAACATCTGTTCAGTATCTAAGAAATCTGAGTTTAGCACTCTCAATTACTGGGGTCACATTAATGCCCAGGTATAAAATCTGTCTGGCTAAGCTGTCTTTAACCATCAAAGCAGAAACATGAAGCAAGTAGCACCTCTTCTGAACAGTAGCAGTAGTTTGTACAAACTGAGGGCACAATAATTCCCAAGTAACTATCCCTTAACAAAAAGGACCTGCTATTGCACAGCAAAATGGTAACAGTGGAGTTTAGACCTGTTTTTATAATGTTTACTACTGCAGGGCTGGTGTTTAAAAGGCTTCCTAGAAACATTGTGAAAAGCTGCCAGCCAAATAGCTGAGCAGGGAGCATACAATCCTAAAGAAAACATGTTTTATTTTCCACCCACCAACTTGAAACATAAACTTTGAAACCTCTGCTTGGCTTTTTCCCCTGCTACCTCGACTGCACATGTGGCAGAGACTCACCAGAAAAGCACGTCCTGTCTTGGAAAGACTTGCACTGCTCAGCAGCAGAGCCATGCTGCACTGCTAAGCATAGCCAGACTTAAAGTACCTTTTTTTTTTTTTTTTTCTCCCCTAAAAAAGAAAAGAAAAAAAAAAGGCAAAGCCTAAACAACTTAAAATGCAAGTTAGCAGAACTGTGCCACAGAAGAGCTTCATTGCCTCTGCTAGCATGACTGTGGCTGTTCACCCTCTAGGGCAGGGGCATCACCACGCAGCCAGAATTTGTTCTGTCAGATATATCAAAAAAAAGATAAAAGTCACAGTTGCACATAGCTCAGCTTTTGCTCCAGCCTGCCTCCATTGCCCTAAAAGGGTAAAAACTGTACACTGGCAGGGCTTCAAGAGTGCTCCCGGCTCCACTGCAGGGTTACTCAATACCACCCACCCCCAGCACTTCACGTGCAAGAACATTAAGAAAGGCAAAGGTTTTAGATTTGTTTATTCAGATACAAATTGAAAGCAGATGAATGGAGCACAGCCCCACTTCCTCTGCTGCCTCTTCCCCTAACTACAGGAGAGAAGAGGAGAAGCAGGCAGAAAGCAGCAAATAATAATTTAGTGACAGAAGCATCGTGGTTCCCAGTTCAAACCTCTGCTTTTGGGTAGCGTAGGGACAGCTGGAGCATCAGTAGGTCAGTCACGGAGGAAATGAGTCATTTCTAGCCTGTTGTCACCACCCTGGGGCACAAAAGCATCAACGGACAGGTTCCCATCCTGTATGTACAAAACCTTGTAAACAGATCCACAGGCTGCAGCATGCACTAAGGGAACCTCAGCAACTGCTGTTGCAGTTTGCATCACAACAGTTCTCCTCCCAGTTTACCTTTCTCTGAAGACTGTTTGTGCAGATAACAGCCACAGGCAGAGCTGTTATCTTAAAAGCAGCCACAATTTCCAGTCTAGTTGTGTTGGACCTTCTCGAGACGTTCTGTCTTTGCTGACCTCTTGGGGATGACTACTTGAAATGAGTTTCTACAGTTTAGCTCCTACAGTAGCTCTGTGCATACTCTGCAGGGAAGGGAATTTGCAGAAGATCGAATGGAAAGGTAACAGCGCGGCTAGGAGGCCTGCTCAACCACCAGGAACCTTTTGGGATTTGGAAAGGGAATGTGTAACAGGAGGAACTGCTCAGGGGACACCTCAGGGAATTTTATAGCTCACGTTTTTGGTACCAACAAGATTGTTCACTAGATGCTGTGCCAGCACACGGGGACACAGGCACTAGCAGGCTGGCAGATCTCAGTTGTCCTGTTTCACCTCTCCCCAGCTGTGTCTCACCCCCTCCTCCTCCAAGGTTGTGTAATCCTGCTCTCTGCTCAAAGCAACTTACTTGAAGATACTTGCTGTAGAGATCAATCCACCATAGAAGCACAATGTAGAGAAGTACGTGTTAATGACTCACTGAGCAAGAAAACACACATTTTCTATTCTACCCCTCTTTCTGCTGTTATTTAGGCTGATTCCTCCCCAGAAGCAAGGCTGCTCCACAATTTCCTGGACAGCCTTTCAGTCGAATTAGCACTCATCCCTGCGCCACCCCACCTTCCTTTTGACAGGACGTCAGTAGGAGAGGGGTGCTGCACCCGTGAGAAGTGCTGTGTACTGCGAAGTGTGGACAGGAGTTTAACTGTAGGAAACCCAGCCAGCTGCACTCTGGGGACTTCCCAGCTGTCTCACTGGGAGATGCCTGCTGGTAGCTTGCAGTGTGAGCTCAGTCCAAGTCGGCCACTGAGAAGTGAAGCTGCTAGAGGAATTAACTGTACACATCACCTGCTAAATGACGGCTGGCCCTACGTAAGCTTCAGAGGGGAGTCCCTGCGTAAGGATTTAGCACTAAAAACCCCTGTGGCTCCCCCAGAAGGGCAGCTGACCTGCTGATGTAACAGATAGGCTTTGAACTTGTAGGCACCACTGCATCCACTTCCAGCAAGTGTTTTCTGCTGAGGAATCCCAACTCCAGCCAGTAAGGCTGCAACACCCACTCGGTTCTTCATCCCACTGCAGACAATGCACGCTCCGCTCAGAGGCTGCACAGAATGCCAGGATGGATGGACAAGAGGCGGGGATGGCAGCAAGCACCTATGAAAACCGGTAGCCCCAGGCTCTCCAAGGAGCTTCCCTCCCTCCCCTTCTCCCCACACAACACAAATTTGCAGAGTCAGTTTCCTATTTGTTTTCAAAGGGATAAGATTTCGAAGTCTTCATCTTCTGAGTCAAAGAACCTTTCCAATCTGTCGGCGTCAGAGGAGTCTGCAAGAGAAAAAGAAAGCGCTGGCTCCGTGGGATGCACCCGCCGCTCAGCAGCTGACACCAGCAGCCAGAGGGCAGCAGAAGGCGAGTGTCACAAGCCCACATGCTCAGGAGAGAATTACACGGCACATACGAGGTGTGCCAGCTCTCACAGATGCTGACACAGCCCCAGTGCAGTGCAGCTCTGTGCTGTGACTGTTTGGTACAACCTGCCTGGGCAGTCAGTCTGTTAGCAGGACAGGCTTCAGCATCAAGAGGCTCAAACAAAAGCACTTCTGAGGCCTAGGCTAACATCTGCAAAGACTCCTGGTCCAAATATGTGATAAGGGAATATTTCTTTGTTAGAAATATTAGAACATGCAACCTGTATTTTACTACAGTTGTGTTTGATCCAACGACATGGGGAGGTAATTACACGACACGCCCTCCCAGAAGTGATTTATATAGTCCAGTCTGCAAGGGAGGGCAGTGTACTCACTCCCTTCTGTCCATCCTTCCAACTCTGGTGAAGAAGGAGCACATAGCTCCAGGGAAAGTGGCTTTACCAGAGAGGAGATTCAAGTGAAAAGGCTGGGGAATATAGGAGAAGCCTACAGTAACTCAGGCTTCAAGAAAGCACACATTAAACTTGGCAAAACAGCCAGCCAGAAGCTAAACTGCAATGACTGACTGCCAGGAACAAGGAGAAATGCGTGGTCACAAGGCTGCAGACTGCCCTGAGTGTTCTGTGAAAGGCTTTAATCCCACAGCAGTGTGTGCAAATGCTTGGTGTCACTGCTCCCAGTGCAAACTGGGGGGACTGGCGGCAGCACAGCTTCCAGAGATGCTCCTCAGGGAGCAGCCCCTGTACACTCAAGTAACAAACCACAGAACCCAATTGGCTGGGAAAAATGAGGACAAGGGACTGGACTTCCATGAGAATATTAATCCTTCTTTTGAGGGCTAGGACAGAAGGAGAAAGGATGGCCTAACAAACGAGAGAGGCTCAAAACATGGGGAAGAAGTCAAGTAGCTCATTAGGATATCACTTTTATGAGTAAAAAAGGCAGTAATTAGGGACAATTTAATACAGGCAAGGATCACCAGTTTAAGGCAATCAAGCGTTCCTACAGACAAGGACAGTGAGACAAAAAAGGCCTTGAAAGTTTGTGCTAAGAGACAGACAGGAAGGAAGCAATGAGTGCAGGATGCAGGCGACAGGATGCAGTCCAACACCTGGTGACGGGGTAACTTTGTCCCCAAATACTCACTCCTCCTGGCAGAAGCTGCCAATAGCTCCTTATCTCCTGCAACGTTAATGTGCGTTAACATAAGCGGAGCCTGACAGCCAAAATACTGCCCAGCACTCATTCCTTTCTGCATCACCAGGACTAAGTGTTGGTAGTAGCCCATGCACAGGGAAGGAATCTCCTAAACTGCAACTACGTTTGACCACCCCCATCTTTGACATTTTTTAATACCCAGAAGCTCAGTTTTCAACCTTTTCCATGGAGCCTTAGGATTTTTCTGAGCATCTCTTTAGAAATCACAATTTCTTATTGCTGTAATAACCTATTAGCTTTTTTCCCCAGTCACCATTCAGACTCATCATAAAAAATCATCTTAAGACATGACCATGACCACGGGATCTGTGAACTGCTAGCTGAAAGCCAACGAACTAGATGAATTGACCCAAAAGCTCCGAGCTGAACAGGAACACACCAGAAATCACTACGCAATCCACACAAATCCCTGAACACCAACTGGACAAACCCACCCTTAGCTCTACCTCCCTGCGTGGCCTCACCTGGCGTGAGATTCAGAACATCGGGGTTGGAGAAGTGCGACGGCTGGCGCTCAACCAGTTCGAACATGGGCAGCGCTCCTCTTACCAGGGACAGCTGTGGAGCAAGAGCAGAGCCATGAGAACCAACAGTGCTGCACTCACAGTGCTCTGGGTCTTCAAGGGGAAGATTTAAGGGGAAGCACCAGTTTGTTGGGACTTCTTCGCAGCTGAAAAAAATACTTTTCAAATCTTTGACTAATATCAGCTGCAGAATTTCAGAGCTATACTCCTCCTGGTGTCTGGACAAGTTATTTTCATATGCTTTAATGTGGGATCGTGCTGCAGAGAACTCTCTCTGTGCAGCATTTTAGAAACAACAGTACTCTATATTCCCGGTGATACAGACACAAACCTTTTTGATTTGCTGGCACCAGTCATTAAAGTCCTCCTCCGTGTTGCAGAAAAAGCCCTGAAAAATAAAAAGTATTATCTTTATATAATTGTAGACTGACCTTTTCAGTCTTATGGCCTCATATTAATGCCAAGCAACATGAGCAGGACTGTAAGCAGTTACAATCTAACTGCCTTGCTTCAAGGTGTGGCCTACACAGTTCTGTTAAACTGAGCACTCCCCATAGCGGCACCCAAGTGAAGAGCACCCAACCTGCCACCTCTGCCTTTACCAGCTCCCCGGGGAAAGGGGTAGCTGTGAAACAGGGACGTGCTGCTTCAGGTGATGGAGAGCTGGCTGGAAAACAAGCAGGAAGAACGCACCACCGCAATGGAGGGGTCGAGCTCGGCAATGCTCATTCTGCTGGGAGGGTGCTGGCAGTGGAAGCTTTCGTCAGGGAGACAGCCGCTGTCGTTGGGCTCCACTGCAGGCTGCGTAGTGTGGGGATCCAGGTAAATGAGTTCCTCACCTGGAGGAACAGGCAAGAAGACATGAACAGGAAGAACGGTGCCAGAAGCTGCTCTTCTGAGAAGCAAATGGTGAGAAAGAAAAGGGGGGAGAGCAATGACGGAGCCAGCTACTGAAGCCCCATGGAGGAACCCATTGGTCTGGGGACAACTCGCTTTCAGACACTCCAACACTTCTCACCCAGGCAAAGAGCTGGCTGTGAGCAGAACCACGGTGCCCACTCCACAGCAGCACCTTGGGCACACGCGCTTTTTGAGCACTGTTCCTGCTAATGCTTTCCAGGGTCCTGGGTAAGCTCAAGACAGCCCCAGGAATCCAAAGCACAACCAGCCTGAGGTCTCAGGCAGAGTATCAGAGGAAAGGAAGAGGGACAAGGACAGCAGTTTGTAAGGTTTCAGAAAGGGAACAGCTAAAAGGCAGGTAAATATACAGCCAAGACCCTGAAGGGAGGTCAGCTCTGAACCTAGGAGGAACTTTGCACACCTCTTTACAGCTAAGATTTAGGGTTATGCACTGGAAGTTCATGGCTTGTACTATGGCCCCCGTTCAAAGCTACATCACTCAGATCCTCGCAAAGAGTTTCAACCCACAGCAGCCTTCCACACTTCCAGCAGGAAAAAGCCCTGCAGCATGCACCACAGACCAAGCAGGAGAGCTGTACTGCTCCAAACATTGTTAGCCGGGGGGAGATGCTTGGGAAGACTTTGCACTACTGCGGGCACTCACCTACATAACCAATGAAGTAGTGAGCACTGTTTGGTTTCCCTCCGATCACTCCCAGGGACTGAGGCATCATGAAGCAGTGCTGGAAAAGCAATACAGAAAACACACAGCTGACAGACAGTGAGACAAGCAAGTGGCAACAAAGGCAAACATCCAAAAACACAGTGGGAAAGAGACTGTGACACTGGAAATCAGCAACTCTAGCAGCAGGAACAGCCATTACTGGGGAGAAACTCCACCAGAAAGGCTGAAGGCTGCAACACAGAGCCTTCATGGAACACAAAAGCAGCTCAAAAACACCTTTAACTGCTGACAGTAACACACAGGTGGACCAAACAGAAGAGGCAGCACTATTCCAGGACTCTGTCTGGGCACGTCCTGGCTCTGCTGCAGTCAGAGGCGAAATCCCCTGGACATGTCAAACTGCAGCAGTGCTTTGAGGAGGGAACCATCACCCAGGAAACAGCCCAAATTTTCAGCTGCAATATCCGGGAACCATCTACTGAGTTACGGGGAAATAACCTAACCCTAGCCTGCATGTGGAGCTCTTACCTGTGCAGCTCAGAGATCCCTAGCATTAGCACAGCAGGACAACGTGCATCCTGTCTTATGGGTGTACTCTGCACACCCCAAATTCTGCAGCTTCCTCATGCTCCACAGCGGGACTGGCAGCCAGCTCCTACCCTCAGCCTGCAGTACAAGCTCTGCCATCAGAGCCATGGGGAGTTTACAAACACTACACTCATTAAAGCTCAATACAGCTGTGCTGAACAAATACTTCAGCAGGCTGGTACCATCTACACACAAACAGGGACCGAGATTAAGTTGGAAAATAAGATAGTAGAAATAAAACAAAACAAAACAAAAAAATACATAAAACTAAACATTTTCCTGACAAAAGGCTGCTAGAGCCCATATCCTGACCTCTGAAAATGGTGCTTTCTAAATACATTTTTTCTAAATACATTTTCCTCTGGAAAAAAGGACAATTACTTCTGAGTATTTCTACCCCAAAACCAAATTTCAGAAGTGACTCAATTCGCAGCAGGGTTTTGAAGCATCAGAATATCAAGAATTCAGTTCCAGATCCCCTACCTTTAGTGTTTCAATATAGGCTTCATTGATCTCTGTGAGCCCAAGGCGGAGAGGTATCAGCAGCACCAATGGTTTCCACAGTGAGAGCCTATCTCTAACCCCTGCTTCCTCTGGGTACCCATTATAGAGTACATCTGACTCCACAGCAGGGCATGCTGCAGCTCCAGCACACGCGAAGTTGGACTGGCACAACCGCCCTACAGAAAGGGAACATGAGCAGAAAGCATCAGAAACAACTTCCATTCCTAGACCTTGAGTAATTCTATTCCAGCTATCAACAATCACTATTTTCTGAAAGCCTACAGCACTAAAAGGAAAAAAAAAAAAAGTTCAACAAGGCCCACCACTGTGATCATGTGATATGCTCCCCACAGGGTTTCTGGACAGGCTCAGTATTTCATCTAAGTATACATCGAAGTTGTGCCAAAGCATGCTGTACTCTCAGCTACCATCTGGCGGGCCATTAAAATGTAAATTCTTCCAGCAGGTGAACAGCTAAGCAACAACCTGGGTCAATGAGGGTGAACGATCTGATTAGGATATTAGGCAAGAGCCCTGAATTCAAGAGCATGTAGACAAAACAAACAAACAAACAAACAAAAAAAACAATTTGGAGTGTTCAGCTCTAGAGGGGCACATGGAGGATATGAGGCCAGCTGAACTGAATGAGGAAAATATTACGGCTTAACAGAGGAAATCCTCACCTGTAACCAGCACTGTAACAAGATACAGAGATACGAACGTGGTATCTATCTCAAATAATTGTCATTTACCTAAAGTTCCCTAAAACCTTTACAAATTCTGTCAGGGATCATTCAGAAGCTAGTTTAGAGACTCAAGACGGGCGAATATTAAACTCGGCAATTTTAGCATGAGCTTTGCCTGCAAGAAATGGGGCAACTCCTCAGGGCATACCCATGACATGGACATTATGCATCCTCATTCAACAGGTTTGATGAACACACAGGCAGTTTGGAATGAAACTGGATTATGTAAATTCTGGTACAGAAATATCTCCGAGCCTCCTTGTCTCACAGGGTAATTTCATTACTTGCTGGGCGTGCACATGTGCGTGTGAAGAAAAATCTCCAAACCAAAGGAACCCACAACATTTCAATCATGAATCCAGGGCAATTAGACAGAATGCCAGAGGCTCATTTAATTTATTCTTGGCCTAACCTGAATGCCAGGACAGTCTGGCAGGGAGGATGCGATGTAAACAAGCACCTCCATCACAGCAATTACAGCAGGATGCCTGCTCACTACTACAAGCTCCAAATGCAGCTGAACAAGGAGAACGTTACGGCCAAGGTTAGAAGAAGTAGGACTTTGTGCTAAAGCCTCAATTGGAGAGAGAACGGTTGCACTGAAATTTGGAACCGCCCCTTCAGAAGGGAGAATGTGTATGAGATAACATGCCTACGCACACAAGGGATGTTATAGTTATCAGAGGTCTTGAAAAATTGAAGTCACTGCATGTCAGGACTGCTTACCTTGATAAAACATTATTTTTTGTTGCAGTTGCCTGCCTGTCCTGATGATCTGCATACCTGCAGCTGTCACTATGGGTTTCTTCATCAGGCAGAGCAACTGGCAGTCCTATGCTGTGTTACAGACGTACTCAACCCCAGTTTAAGTGGTAGGGAGCCCAGCAGAGACTAAAGTCACCCTGCTTCTTTGGCACCGTGGTCCCTACCTAAAGCTCCCCAGCAGGATTCAAACCCTTTACTGCAAACATATTCCAGCAGATCTGACACACCTTTCCTGCTACTGCTGCTGTCGGTCACTGGCTTAGCTCTGTTTCTAACCATCCTTCTGATGCACGCAATCCTCCAGCTCCCACCTGAAAGCACCTTTCCGACACTACAGGCTGGCTCAGAAGGCTCTGGTGGAGGTACTCAACTGCTGCAGCAGAAGTTTGTTTTCTATCCACCATGGGCTGAATGGCATTAGTGAATGAATTTACCAGCTGTATGAAGCCGTGTTCATTTCTGAACGTTTCACTACTGACAGGTGTCTGAGGTACACGATATACAACACGTACCTACAGATCAATAACAAATCAGACCCGCTCATACAGGGGCTTTCAAGTCCTGAGTGGTAGGCACGTGATGATTCACAGCTGAGGAAGACAGACAGACACCACCCTACATGTTACAAGCTGTATGGACACGTTACTTGAAGCAGTGTCAGTGTTTAACACAAGCCACGCAGACAGGAGCTGCAACATACTCAAGCCCTGCAGCCAGCACGCCTCAGTTCTAGAGGGGATATTTTTCAGGCTAAAGGGGAAAGATTAATCCAATTCCCGTCTTCATGCTGACCTTTGTTTAAGCCAAGAGCACGAGCATACACCTTCACAGGACTAGACAGGCGCTTCTCAATCAAATCCTACATTTTCTTGGCCTCTCAACTGACGCTACCTGTTAAGAGATCTGACTCTGTAAAATGACTGTCCTTCACTGCAGGAACAAACGGTCCTCATCTGTTAATTGATTTTTGCTCCAATGCAACCAAAAGCCAATCTAACTGACAGCTGCCACCATCTCACCTGTAACTTTGCACCAGCTCCAGCACTCAGTGGACTTTTTTACGTGCTGTTTCAGAACACTACCCTGGCAGAAAACATTGAATGGTTTTGTGCTGCATAAGCAAACCACCTCACAAATCTAGAGCGAGAGAGGGAAGGATAGTTCAGCCAGGACCATGCAGGATGGCAGCAGCCAGCCATGCCACCATCTGCTTTGGTTACTGGGGCACGAGCAAGCATGCTAGGGATGAATGTGTTGCACAGCTGCTCAGCCTCCAGAGCCATCCAACTGCCAAGATGCAGAAAAAAGAAAAAAAGAGAAAATACAAACCACCAACAAAAACAACAAAGCACAATAATGGAGAACTCCTTAAAAGATATCTCCAGAGATGGAGCCCCTTCTTAATTCACTCCCCCCCCCGCCCCAGTTTTGTTCCTTTTCCTGGTCAGAGATCTGTTCTGGTTATCTCACTCTGCCTAATAGCAGAGACATTCCTACACCGTTAGATGGGAGAAGCAGCAGCCATTTACTGCGTGCTACCTGTGGTCATAAACAGGTTTGGCACTACCTTCCCAGCAGCTCCCACCTATTGCCTGAAGGCCAGCAGGTCCTTCTTTCCAGATCCAGAGGCCACACTGCCAAGTTAGAGCCTTTATCAAAGTAAAAATCACGTAAGGGGGCTTCCTTGCCCTACAACAGCAATTCTCATCTGAGTTTAGCACACTCAGCCACAGCTTTAAGACAGAACATTTACTGCATGTTTGCAATGTTGCAAAACTGCATGCTTTCCAGTTCTTTTCTGACTTCTCGCTGCTGAGGGATACATCTCATTCCACCTGCACGTGATACTTACTGATTTCTTCCATTACTACAGTGTTGTCCATGGCTATGTGTACTGCCAGTGAACTCCATGTATCAAAAGTGGCAAGTTTTCTATAGAGGCGGGGGGGAAAAAAATGCAAGGAAGGATTAGTTACAACTATAAGACAAAGATAATGTTGTATCAAAGAAGAGAAATTGGACTAGGAGAGATTGGTTTTCACCAATTACACTTTACGTTTTTTTTAAACACTTATTACAGTTGTAAAATTCATTGCCACAAATTATTATGACCAGAAGAATAAATGGATTACAAATGGGACCAAAACTGGGAATTTGTGCTAAATACAATCTCCACCTCAAATTCTGTAACTGCTGGTACAGAAAATGAGAGTTACTTAATGTCCTCCTTATATGCTAATTTAAAAATAAAAGTCACCCTGACTTTCCCTAAATATCTTCCCATCACCTACAGCAGATACTAGGCTAAACGGGCAGATGGTCTAACCTGGGAAAGTTCCTTCTCAGGCAATCCCAGCCTATTCCACAGGGCTCCCAGCTCGACCAATCAAAAAAATTATGGAAAGAATGGCAACAGAAAGAATATTTCTGAAAAAATATTTCTGAAAATACAGCATGTCCCAGTTAAAGACAGCCCAGAACCTCCGTTCGTCACCGCAGAACCCAGGCAGCAAATACCTGTGCTTTCCTCTGCTAATGCATGAGTGACTTGATGGCCTATCGGCAGCTTTTGGACAATGACAACACTGATGTCATGGAGAAGCAACTCATGCCAGCAGAGATCCAAACGACAGCAATCATCACCTACTCTGACACCTGCTTCTGGTCCACTGCAAAGAGTATTGCACTCAGTTCTAGCAGCAAACATGTTACTTATGTGTGTAAGGCTGGAGGTACTACAAACCCACCTCTTGGTTGGAAAATAATAAAGGAAAAACCCAGCACTTACTTGAGCACTTGTGCGACTGTGTTTGGTCCATACCATTGACCTATGGATTTCCCCTCTCCAACTCCCATCTGGGCTGCATCACAAGAAAAAAAAAAAAAAAGAATTAGAATTTAGCATATAATTTCACCTACACCATGCCCCTTCCTAACCAGGATTTATATTCAACAGTAAAAAAAATTTAACTTGGAAACATTTCTGAGTCATCAGAAACCCCACAAAAGGGTAGAATCACAATGTTAATGGAAGAAAAAAGTACATCCTCAAGGACTGTAAAGCAAACCCTTTCTCAGAAACATGATACAGAGATCCAAAAGACAATGTAACCTCAGAAAAAGGCTATTTCTTGTTTGATTATCAGGAACACCCCCGTAACCTGAAGTTCCACTCACTGAAGCTATAGGAGCATTAAGACCCTATAAGCAAAAACTGGAACAGGCAGTCTTTTTTTTTGTTGTTGTTGTTGTGAAGGAAGTTTCAATTAAAGTGAGATCCTTCCTTAGTTTACTTGCTACTGCTGAAATTTGTTCATGCAGCAATCTTCTCCTGTTACAAGGTCTTGGTGAGAACAGCAACAACATGCTTTCCTCTCACCTTGGCTAAGCAGGACACAGAAAGTGGTGCCGAATATAACCTAAAGCCTGAAGACAAACATGAAGGACTTTACGGAGTCAAGAGAAAAATCCATCATAATCCACAATAAAGTGTAGTAGCTTCAGATCATGCGAGAAAAACAGCATGTCAGAACATAACCTGCTAGGTTTTTCACCTCAGGTACTAAAACAAACATGGAGTGATGTTCTACGCCCTTGGGAAATCCAGACAGAACATTCCCCCCTGCTTTCTGGCACTCTTACCTATCTGGTGAATGGAGTAGTAGCTGTCTTTTTTGTCAATGAAGGCATTAAGAACGTTGAAGTAATTATCCATCTGCCTCTTCCCTTTTATCCACCTCCAGTCTAAGACACAGAAGGAGACATGTGAAACAAAACGTGATGTTTATTAGCAACCAGACACCGCAAGCTACAAGCTGTCTTTCCTGTGCCTCGACTACTGATCAGATTTTCATGTCACTATCTTATTACTGAGCATCTGGGGCATCCCCAACACTGAAGAATCAATTTTAACAGAAAAGCAAGCATTTCCACAGCTGAAACACAAGAATATCACCCATGGTAAAACAGAAAACACGAATCCTAACTCTATCCCACAGATGGGCCATAGGATACCAATTTCTCGAGGCATCCTGAGGAAAACCAGGTGACCTCATTAAAAAAAATCATCTCCCAAATTCAAAGGCCATCAACAACTGCAACAATACATGTAACTCCCATACAGTTGCTTACAGACCACATATGGATCCAATGCAAAGAGAGAAGTATTCAGGGACAGGAGAAACTACAGAAATGACAGAAAGAGAGGACTTCTCTACAAGTTAAAAATTGAACTATAAACAAGTCAGTCACCCTGCTGTTTTGAGGAGGACTTTTTAAACTTCAGGTATATAAAAAAAAATCAAGAAAACCCTGGTACTTGCTTGGTGTCCATGGGCTTAGCTAGCACATGACAGGACTCTCCTTTGTTTTAAGGTTTAACAACCACATTCATCTATGTGGAGTCACAGACAGCTGCAGAAGGAAACCTGCTGGAGAGTTTCCAGCAGACTTTTCAATCAACAGCCCAGAACTTAAGAAAATTCAAGGAAAAGTTATGGAGCCCTCAGCAATTCCCAGCTGCTGTCCTGACAAGTACTGTGCTTGTGGGAGCATGTGGATGTCAGTATGGGCAGTGCTCTGGTTTACCTCTTCCCAAATGCCTGCAGACCAAAGCCTGAGCAAAGATCATCTGGCCACACCGCAACATACAGCCCCAACCAGTATCAGATGTGGGACCAGTTCCTCCTGTAAACAAAGACAGAAAGCAAATATGTAATGAAAGGAACAACACTGCCAAGTGGGAGATAAAAAGGAAAGTGCTGTAAGCCTGCATGGGCAGCAGGTTTATCCAAACAATCAGATAGGGAATAAGGACTGTGCTAGCTCACACACCCAAGGCCGAGAAATAAAAACTCAGTTCTTAGTGACTAGCCTAATGGCATCCCATAAAAAAGAACTAAAATCTTTAACCTTCAGTAACAGGGGAAAAAATCAAAAGGAAATCCAAGCAACTCAGCTAGAAAGGCAGCTGAATTTCTCATGAATATAGCAGTTCTTGGGCATACTTGCAGATTCCCAACCTAATTCAGAGAAGTTACTAAGCAGAGAAACATCTTGTTACAGACCACTTGCTGCTGTAATGCTCATTTTGAGAAGGCAGCTCATTATGCAAAATGAATCAGTCACAAGGCATTCCCACATCACAAGCAGCCGATGACTGTATGAGATTCCAAAGTGAACAACGTGGAGTTAGGTCCAAAAACCAAACAAACAAAAAAAACCAACTCCAGCAACAGTGAGAAAATCCATATCCTACATAATATAGGAGAATAAGCTGGATATCAGCTAGCAATGGGAAAACTGAGACAAAGACCCTAAGGCTGGAAGCACCTCCCTGACAGAACTTCAAAAGGAAGCTGCCACTGCTCCTCTGAAGCTTCAGCTGTTATTACGAGCTTCACAGATAAAAATGTTTAGCATGACCACAGCCAGTGAGCTGTCCTACAAGTACGCAGTCAGCTGCGCCTTCACACAGCTGGGAGAAGTTTTTTTGTATTGCTGCTTTCCTCTCTTGAAAGATGGGTCTGCTGAGTATCCTAAGGAACAGCAACCAAGAAGCCTGGCTTCAAGTTCACTGGGAAATGCTCTCAGTGTTACTGCAGTTCCCGTGTGCAAATCCACTTCAAGCGCTAAAAAGCAAACAAAAACTCGACGGTCTAGGGCAGATACAGGAAGTTGATAATTTCTGTCTCTTGTCTCTACCTTTTCTCTCTTTAATCCACTTCAAGTCCAAGGCCATCATTAAATTATATTTCATCTTAGACTCCTGTAGGACCTAATTAGCACGCAGTACAAAAAATTAGGCATGTTGTGAGGTTCCTAAATACGCCTCCCACACTCATTCTCGTATCGTTTTTAAGATTATCATTATCCCTCCTACCCAGGAGGAACAGGAGTCCTCGTATCAGATAAGGAAAAAGTCTGCCCTATCAATTAAACAAAGTGCATTTCCGACTCCCATACTCAGAAGGAAATTGACGTTTACGCTTGTGGGGACTGTTAGGAGCTTTCATTAGGTAAAGATAACCAGATTATTTATCAGAAAGCCTTTCTGAATTAAGTTAAGTCATTCTGCAAAATTGATGGCAGTAAAGATTCTTCCCTGAATCCTGGATTACTGTCAGAAGCCACCCCAAAGCCCAGTCCTGCAGCAGAGGAACTCATGACTATTTCGGTAATGCCAGAAGCCTTCAATGATTTTCCTGCGCTGTCAACAACCACAAAAAAAGCACCAGGTTATTGATCATCTTCTGAACCCACTTCTGTTTTTAACACCACCTATGTCTTACCACTTCACACAGACTTTTCTGAATTCTGAAATAGGCTTACAGAACGAACGTGCTGCCTGGAGCAACTGAGACAGCGAAGACTTTGAGGTATCTGCATACTAAGAATACAACTGATGTCATTCTACACAATAAAATAAAACAAAGATATCAATGCTTTCACTGCTGTAGGCTATCCGTCCAATGCTCTTTGATTCAAGGGTCACATTCATTACATGAGGTAGTTTGCAGACAGAAACAAATTCAAATAGTTAACAGTCAGAACGTGAATTATTTTCTCCTTACACTTCCAGTGGAAAAAAAAATCCTCAGAACACATCAAAAACCCAGTCCAAGCAAACAGCAAGCTTTCAAGACTTACATCACAGTTAAGAACCCTAAGGGACAGGACGAAAAGATAATTGCTAAAGTTTTTGGGGGGGATCATGAAGAAATTCTGTCTAGCTTTCCCCTTTAAGAAGGGATAAAAAAAACAACAACAACAAAAAAAACTCACAACAAACAATGAGACTAGGAAACTGTACATGCATCTAAAAGATGCAAACAAACCAACATTTGGTTCTTCTCATTGTTTATCCACGGTGTCTATTATGCCTTCCCCATTGACATCTCATCACCTCACAATCCTTAACATATCTCCTCTGTGATAATCCCAGAAAGAAAGGGAAGCCTTCTTAATAATGTAGCATGGGTGGAAAGAGCAGCAGAACTGTGACATGCACAGGCCTAGGGCACACGCCCTGAGTCTCGGGCTAGTGTCCTCCATAAGGCCAACCTTCTGCCCTTCATGGGTGAGGCCGACAGATCCCTAATTCCCAACAGCTAAGGAGAAGTCACAGAACACAACCATCGTTTTCTGACAGAGCTTTTGCAGCAGTGAAGTAAAATCTGTTTTTTAAATGTCTTCTTGGAACCAGCTTTCCTGAGATCAGCTGCGTGCTCTGTGCCTCCACAGCCTGATCCATGCTCACGTCCCCCAGGAGAGCACTCTAACCCCAATTAAGTCTCCCGGTGGGTCAGGCTGTTACGGGCAGGACAGCGTCACCTCCAGGACTCGCTCAGACTTACCGATGGCAGGGAAGTTCTTTCTGTAGGTGAACCAAAGCCGAGAGGTCACATCCAACAGGATCTCTTCTTTCTCTGAAAGGTTTTTCAAGATTGAAAGGCATGCACACACACACAGAGAGCACCAAACTCGCCTAAACCCACCTCCTGCCCAGCCTTCTGCTCCTCACCCAGTCTGTTGGCCCTGACAGGCAACATCTGGAAGAGGAACAGGGAAGTGCTGCTGGGCAGAAGAAACCTTTTCCTCTAAAAAAAGCTACAACCAACCCCAAACACCATGGTCAGAGGTAAACTATGAAGCATTAAGCCATTTTGTTGCCTTTCTCCCAAGCTATCCACTTGCCTCAATCATCCTGGCCTCATAGAGGTCCCAATAGCTGGGAAGTGGCAACTTTCTGCACAAAAACACTCTGGAGTCTGCAGAGATGGCCAAACAGGAGGCAGCACAGTGGTTACAGTCCGCGTGCTCTGACAGCAAACAGACTCTGCTGTGCATGTATGAGTTCTGCAGTCACATCGCTGCTCCCAAAACAACGAGCAACACTACCAGAGCCCTGCAGAGCATCACGAGTTGCAGTGTGCACGCCCAGTACCTGTGAAAACGCTGTATTTGCGGCCTAGGATCCACACAGGCTCTTTGGTCTCAGGGAAGTCTTCATATTCAAACCTGAGAGTGTCATAGGTAAGGGTAGCTGGAACGGAAAGAAAGAAAGAAAGAGGTATGATTGTTTTTTCCTTGATATTTAAAAAAAAATTGTACCAAAGCTGTACACCAGAACCAGAGCTGCTGTGCCCCTGTTCCCTACAGGACCTACAAGCCTGACTCTAGCTGGCAAGAAACATTTCACTTCCAACACTACAGCCAAACATTCTGGCAGGCACAGGGAGCCAACGCACCCACAGCTCTCGCCTGGCTGCTCCCCAAACAGAAAAGCAGGGGAACCTCCAGGTTAGCTCAGCTCCAAGTGCCTCACAAGCAACTGAGCAGGTCGAGAAAACGTCGAGGACTTCAGCCAGCGGCCGCTTCCCAGCACAGGTATCGCCACGCTCGCTAACACAAGGCTGAGGCCCCTCTTTGCCAAGGAACGAGGCGATTGAGGAGCTTCTTCCAGAGAGCACTGCTTTTGTGGCGTAGCTTGCAAAGCGTGGATTGCAGTGAAATGACAGCCAAACCTCGCTCCTGGAGCCAGTCCCTCCTCCAAGGCCGGGAACTGAGCACAAGTCATCGCTTGTAGCGAAACCAGCCCGCAGCTTGAGAAGGCAGAGCGCTGCCTTTACGGGCATCATGCTGAAAGCTGAGGAACACAGAGCTGTGCAAAGGCATCCGAGCTCACAGGTGGCAGGCGCACCTTGTGCCTGGTTCACCTGCTGCCTTCAGTGCCTAAATACCTGCCTCTTCTTATCCCAGCACTGATGGCTCCACTACAAAGCAGCTCTGCAACGCCCTGGGATCAGAGCAGTTTGAGCCTTTGTGCAAAAGATACAAGAAACGGAGAGGGGAGAGGGACGGTTGGATGTGCTGGGCTCCACGAGGTTTGTATTTGGAAATAAGGGACTTTAAAGGGGTGAACGGGCAAGTGTCGGGGGAGGCTGGTTTTAAAACATTTTGCAGGTTAATAATTGCATCCCGTTTTGTAAGAGTCGTTTCTTAAATGAGCGGCGTGTTAAATTCCAAGCAGAGCTAAGCTAGGTTGTTCTGTTAAAGCAGCTGTTGAAAGCATCTCTAACACCAAATGCAAGAAAACCTGCGATGATCTGACCAAAGTTTAAAACAGGGTGACAGACGACACAACCACAAGTTCCTCTCAGCCCCATCTTCTACAAAACCCAGCACCCTCTGCAGCACACGCCTCGCTGCTGGCATCCCCTCAGGTCCACCTGCTGCCCTCGCACCAGATGCCACCGAGCTCCCAAGCAGAAGATGCACGCAGAAGATGAGTCTCTCTTTCCATCATTCCTCTCTCAGCCTTCCAGAAATCATCATCTGGAGCAGCAGCAAATAACAACCTGGCCAATTTGCATTCGGTAAGTGGTACCTCCAGAAAGTCACCACGACGCTCTGCTTGCTCCTCCTCTTTGCAGGCACCTAGGATGCTCTACCTATGCTGGGGCAAACAAGCTACACGAGACTTTCTGGTTCCTGAAGGCCCCTCGTCAGTCTCCTGCCTCTGGGCTCTTGGATCTGCAAGTCCAATTCCAAACGGCAGAGGAATTGAAGAAGCAAGACATCAGCACAAGATCTCCTTCGGGATGAGACACTACTGTTTATCCTGGCAGCTCAAAAGCAGCTTGTAGTTGGTATTAAAAACAATAAATGTATCACCGGTCAACTTAAAAACAGAAGTTCTCAGGTTTTAAAGCTCAAAGGAATGTTTTGTGCTCTATTTTGTCAGTTCACAAACCTACTGTGAATCTGTCTCTGTCAAAAATGTCTTTAAAAGACGTTTAGATGTAGAGCTTAGGGATATGGTTTAGTGGGGACTGTTAGCGTTAGGTCAGAGGTCGGACTCGATGATCTTGAGGTCTCTTCCAACCTAGAAATTCTGTGATTCTGTGAAAAGAGCCTCAAGTAGCTTGAATGACTGATACAAGGATGCTACAGAAACTGTCAGGCTACCCACCATCCTCCTTTTCCTTCCCAGTAACACTTCCTCACGTCCCCAAACACCACAACCTCTGCAGCTCCACCAGGTCCTTCACAACCGTGCGATCTGCAGCCGGCAGCTGCTCCAGGACCTGCTGGGCTCTCCCCTTCCACCACAGCTACGGGGGGAAGGGGCCAGCACAGCGGCTCCCGGGCTGCCCGCGGGGCCGCCACACACGCTCAGGGCCCACAAACAGCGGTGCCAGGACCCCGCAGGCTGAGGCGGAGAGCCCCAAACCCTGCCCCACAGCCGCACGCCTGGCACCAGGCCCTGCAGGTCCCGCTGTGTACCTGCCACAACGCGGCCAGGCGCCTGCGGCTGCGATTGTTTTGTGCTGAATTCAACATTGCCAGCACCCGACAGGGCACGACTCGATCGGATTTCACCTTCACGGGGAGGAAACCTCAAGCGTTTGCCCCTGCTTGGCGTGAAGGACCCGACCACGGCAGCAACGCCCTCCCAGCCCTCCCAGACGCCAATTTTCGCCGATCTCTCCCCAAACTCCCCCCGCCTCGGTGCCCCCCCGGCACCAAGCGCCTCAGCGCGGCCCCCCCCGCAGGGCAGAGGGGTGAGAGGGGGCCCTGCCCCCCCGCCCCGGGGCAGCTCCCCGGATTCACCGAGGGGCTCTGAGGGGGCTCCGGCAGCCCCAGGAGGTCCCCCCCGGGCCCTCCCCGCCTGAGGGAGCCGCGGTCCCGCTGAGGGGGCCGGGCCGGGCCGGGCCGCGCGCACCCACCTGCGTCCATGGCGGCGGCCCCGCCGAGGGCTGCGCCCGCTGCCGGCCCGGCCGACGCATCCGCCCCGGCGCAGCCGAACCCGCTGCCGCCGCGCGGCCAATCGCAGCGCCGCTCGCCGCCGGCCCGCGCGCCGATTGGTTGACGCTGCGAAGGGGGAAGGTTTGGCTGCGCCGCAAGCGCTTCCTCCCTGCTCTGGGGGCCGCCATTTTGTCGTACGGAAGGCTGCTGCGGAGCGGGGGGAGGAGATGGAGCGGAGGGAGGCAGGGGTCGTGGAGAAACCGGGGGGCGAGGCGTTGTGTGGCGCTGCCCGGGTGTTCTGCTGGTGCTGCGCGGTGCCTGAGGGAGCTGCCTGCCACGAGCGCGCCCGGAGGATCCCCGTGACATGGGCGCGTCCATCTTGTTGTACGGCACCCGCCGAGCTCCGCCCTCAGGACGGCAGCCCCCCTCTCCCGACCCGCTCAGCCTCCACGTCCCGAGCCCGTCCCTCGGGAGTCGCCGCCCGGTAGCACCGATGAGGCAAGCGAGCGGCGCCGGGCCCCCCTACACCTCCCTCATCCGCCGCTCCGTACGGCAACCCCTCAGCCAAGATGGCGGCGGCCACACGGCGGCCGCCATGCTGGCGCGGCTGCCGGCGGCGCCGTACGGAGCCCCGCTGCCCAGGGCGGAGGGGTGACCTGGCTCCGCCATCTTGCTGTACGGCTGGCGGCGGCCGGGCCGGGCCGGGCCGGCGGGGGGGGGGGGCGGGAGGAGGAGGAGGAGGAGGAGGAGGAGGAAGGCCGGGGCGGGCCCGGCCGCCGGCCGGAGATGGTGATCTGCTGCGCCGCCGCCAACTGCTCCAACCGGCAGGGGAAGGCGCACCGGGGCGCCGTCTCCTTCCACAGGTGAGCCCGCGGGGAGCGGGGGGCGGCTCCGCCACGCTCCGGGCTCCGCTCGGACCCCCTCGGGGCCCCGGGGGGCGGCTGCGGGCGGCGGAGCCCCCGCGGCTCTTTGTTGTGCTGCGGCGCCCCCCGAGCCCCGGGGCTGCGCCCACCCGGCGGGGAGGGGAAGGGCAGGGCCCCCCTGACCCCCCCCCGACCCCCCACCCGGCCTCCCCCCGGCCCCCGCCGCCGGGTCCCAACTTTTTGGGGTGCGGCCGAAAGTCGGGCGCCTGCATCGCCCCTGAACGCTCGGCCTGTTTGTGCCTCCCGGCTGTAGGTTCCCCCTGAAGGACTCGAAGCGCCTGATCCAGTGGCTGAAGGCTGTCCAGAGGGACAACTGGACCCCCACCAAGTACTCGTTCCTCTGCAGCGAGCACTTCACCAAAGACAGCTTCTCCAAGCGGCTGGAGGACCAGCACCGGCTGCTGAAGCCCACCGCCGTCCCCACCATCTTCCAGCTCGCCGAGAAGAAGCGCGACAACCTGGATTATGTCAGAAGCAAGAGGAAACTAGCGAGCCAGGTAGCGCTGCAGGATGGGGAGGACCCGAGGGAAGGAGGCCGTGAGGTAGCCCAGAGGACCTCCTCTCCTGACCAGGACTTTATGGTGATGCAAGGGGCGAACGAGATGGAGGAGGCGACTCTGCAAGAGGACATCGAGTCGATGTCCGAGGAGGAAGAGCATCTCCACAGCCAGCTGGAAGGCCCTCGGAGAAGGACGTTAGGGGATAATTTAGTGGCAAAGCCTGGACCTCAGAAAAAGCCTGACAGATCTTCCGTGGAGGCCTGTCCTAAAACCACCTGGACGGGGAGTTGGATAGCTGACAGGAGTGGCATATCGGCGGATGACTTCACGCCTCCCGCCTCTGGTGCTTGCAAGTTCATCGGCTCCCTTCATTCTTACAGCTTTTCCTCCAAGCATGCCCGAGAGAGGCCGTCTTTCCCAAAAGAGCAGCTAGAAAGGAAAAGGCCAAAGAGAGACGTGGAACCAAGCTGCAGCAGCAATCTCATGGGACACGATAAGACTGTCACAGAAGACTCCCCCACTTCATCCCTCACCGCGACCCCTCAGAAACCTTCCCAGAGTTTGTCGGCATCCCCAGCAGACCTGACCCCTCAGCCTGCTGCTGAGGCTGTGGTGGGGCAGAAGGGGGACACGGATGCCAACCCCATGTCGATCAACGAGGTCATCATGTCGGCCTCGGGAGCCTGCAAGCTCATTGACTCCCTCCACTCGTACTGTTTCTCCTCCAGGCAAAGCAAAAGTCAGGTGTGCTGCTTGCGTGAACAGGTGGAGAAGAAGAATGGGGAGCTGAAACTGCTGAGGCAGAGGATCAGCCGCTCGGACAGTCAAGTCAGGAAGCTGAAGGAGAAGCTAGACGAGCTGAAGAGGATCAGTTTCCCTTACTTGAACAGCCTGCTATCACAGGACTGTGGTCAGTATTTGCAGCGTCCTTGCGTTCAGGCAGAATTCATCATTTTCGTAACAATAAGAGGCTGTTTAAGTTAGAGGTAATAGCAATGCAGTCAGTTAAAGACAGGGGAAAGGTGTGTTTTTGGAAAGGGAAGTAGTAGCTCGTGCTAGGCCAAGAGACGCAAGTGAAAGAATTGGGCAGGTTTTGGGGCGCGTGAGCTATTTCTTGTATTCCACAAGCCTGTTGGTGGTGGTTGGTTGTTTTTTTGCCCTGACAGTGTTGGCTGTTTGGTACAAGTTACCGCTGCGCTCTCCAAACTTTGCCTCCTCGAAGTTGCAAATAGCACGCGTTGTTTCTGTAAAGCTTTCCAAGGTGATGGGGCACAAAGTTAGGTTGTGGTGTGGAGGACAACTCCTGTGATGATTTTTTTTTTCGTTTTCTTCCTGGATTATTTTAGCTTGTTCATCTGTGACATGATTTGGAGAGTGTCTGTGAAATTTTTCTGTGTCTTAACGAGCTGTCACGAGCAGAAGGCGTTTGGGAAGAGCTGTTGTTGTCTTCTCTAGTGATGTGAGAAGTGTTTCTGATCTTGGATTTCATGTGCTGTACTCAGTGCTTGGGATAGAGGAAATCTAAGTGAGGTAGCAGGTCTCAGATACGACTGTCATCGTGCATGTTGACGCCGTTCTTCTTGACTGAAATACTGCGTTCAGTTTGATAATTTCCGCCCTCAGAAGGCAGAAGGCAGGAAACAGATAATAGAGTGCGAAGAGATAGGGAATGACTTCTCTATCAGTAAAATAATAATAAAAAAAAAAAAGTGAAACACCTGAAAATACAGGGGAGCTCAACGAGGGATGAGGCGGCGTGAAATTCTGTTACCGAGAAGTCAGATCAGGCCCTACCCCTTTCTATTGCAAGAAGAGTGATTTAATACAGAGCTTTTGAACAATGACAGAACTTTTGCAGAGTGACTCCAGTTGCTAGATGTAATTTGGGGGAAAAGCCTGGAAGGCTTTAATGGTATTTGGTGGTTGTGTGGCTGCGTAGGGTTACTTTGTGAAGGATGAGTGACCCGGGGCTTTCTTGAAGCAGCTTCCCAAGGATGGCTAGGTGTGCTGGAAACTCATGCCGAGGTAATTCTCCCCTCTGCATCCGTTGGGAGGTTCCTCCTTGTTTTCTGAAGCCGCGTGGTAGTAGGCATGGTTGGGAACATGGTCCTGGAGCAGGCAGATGCACTCTCTTACAGCATGGCCTGTTTCCTCACTCAAGTGCAGGAGAATAAATCCCAGCAAAGTTCTCCCAGGCTGACCCAGCGCTACTTTCTCCACATGTTTGTAATTTTCCAGTGGAAAGCTCGTGCTTTGATTTGGGTAGAGGGGGAAAAGATTTTTTTGCTGCAGTAGGAAATCAGCGTGGTCTTATTTGTGCCTTCCTGTCTGCAGTTCTATGCTGCTTTGGTGTCAGACTAAAGGAAATGACTAAATACAAAATTAGGGTTCCGTAATTAACATTCGTAAGTATACCTATAAAGAGAGAAAGAATTTGTCTGGCAGTGTTGAAATGTGTGCAGTGAGATGCTGGTTGCAAGGAGAGTGTCCTGAATGTTGGTGTCCTTTTTTTTCTAGGAAGTACTACGATTTTGTTTTCTTTCTTGAGGCAGATGTTCTAATATGTACATGAATGAGAACAGGAGAATGGCTCAGTAAGAATTTTGTAAGAACATAAGAATTGCATCTTCAGTTTTATAAGGTGAAATGTCTTTTTTTTTTTTTTTTTTTTTAAATGAAGTGATCGACTCGTTACCCATTCTGCTATCTCTTATCAACAACACTAGAGACCAACGTGAGAAAATCAAATCATTTTGGTGATTGTAGCTCTAGGCGATGAGAAGTTCTTAGGGAACCATTCTGCTGGTGACTTTTCTAGGGCTTTGTTAGGGGCTGGCCAGCTTTTTAATTTCGTCCTGGTGCTCTTCTGCTTTGCATTATTTTTTTCTTGTGCTCTCCGTAATAGTTTATGGCAGTCAAAATACCTGATTAAGCGCAGCTGACTGCTGTTGGGCAGAGCCTGTTTTAGGCGCAGACACTAAATTGCACTCTGATGCAAAACTGAATTGAAGAGGGCTTTTTGGTATTCATAAAAGCGGAGGTAACAGGTATTAGGTTAATAATAATTATGGTCTTTATTAGTAGCTACATTTCAGTTGTCCTAAATCATACGGTGCGTGGATGAGGTGATGTTAATAGCTATAAACCTGAGCCTGCAATTTCTTTTTTTTTTTTTTTTTTTTTTTTTTTCTAAAGCCGGTGCCTTGGGGATGGGGAGCGTGAGGAAGGTACGCGGCTGGGCTGACTTGGCAGGTTGCTGCCTGTTTACCTCCTGACTCCAGCGTGCTGCCGGCTGTCCTCCCCGCTGCCGCCCGATGTCCGGCTGCGTGCACGAAATTCGGAGCAGAGGGATGTGTTTTTGGCCCTCCAGTGAGATCACTGCCTGGTCTCAGTACGAAGGCCTCTTAAAAGCGCTGGGTGCTGCTTTTGGATGGGCTGCGTGCTGGGCTCACCGGGCAGTCCGTGCGATCTGTGCCGTGGATCTGGTTAGCAAGTGTTGTGTTTTTAAGGTTTTCTGATGGTCCCCTGCATGTTTGGATGGCTTACAGCCTCAAGCTGTGAGCGTATCAGGCCGGACAGCCACGTTTTTTGTCTGGAAAAGCAGAGAATGGGATGCCCAAGTGCAGAGCAGCGATGCCCGAAGTGTTACCCCACGGCGATGCTGCTGTCTGCTACGAGGCCCTGTGATTCCTGCCGCGTGTATCTCACCTGGCACCTCACCGGTCGGGCAGCTCCTCCTGCCCACCGTTCTCGGCTGAAATGCTCCTCCAGCTGCATGAGGAGGTTCCTGCTGGCTGCAGCCAAGTGACAGCCGTTGGGAAGGAGCAGATTCCTGCAGACTGCTGCACACGCGGTCCCTGCCAGCCGCACAGAGTGACTCAGTCCGGGTGAGTTCGCCTCACAGCACGCTCAGGCTGTCATGGTGCACAAAGGTGGCCTTTCCCAGCCTTGCAGGGCAGGGAGATCAACTCACTTGTTTCAGGAAACCCCCTGGGTTTTCTGCACGGCTGCTGCAGCGACGCTTTCTGTGCTGAACTTGGAATTTGCTTGCTTGTTTGGTAGGAACACGATTCCTTCTGTTTCGTGGGCCATCTCTGGCGTCTTCAGGCCAGTGGCTGAGAAATGTTTTTGACAGGGCATGGCTGGACATGGTGCACCAGGCAGAGCAAGATTAGACACATTTTCCACAGAACAAGAGGATGCACTGGGAGAAATTAGGGAGAGAGTGAGCAAAAAAACACGGCCTCAATGTCCTGGGGAAGGTGAGCTGGGAGGAACATGGACTGCAAAGGAAGGGGAGGCAATTCAGCATGCTCCTGTTCAGCACACATAGCATCTAACCAGCTAGTTCTGCTGGAAGCCCTCTCAGCTCTGCTGGTTGCATCATGTTCCTGAAGCCAAAACGAAGATGCTGCTTTCACGAGGTCACGTTGCCTTCACGCCCTGCTGTTCGATCCTTCTGTAAAACTACATCTCCCAGCAGGCTCTAGGTTAACTTTCTTACCTCATCGTGAGATCACTTCCCTTATAGCCATCTTATCAAGCAAGTGCAGAGCACTTTCTGGTGAGCAAAGGTGGTTAGAGAGCTAGACCAAGCGATAGGAAAATAACTCTGCACGCTATGGCCAGCAGCGGAGCAAACGCAGGTAGGATTCAATGCGCTTAAAGTATATGCGTTTCTCAGAGAGGTAGAGTTCAAATTCAGCATGCAGAGCTTACGTGGAGCCCGTTCCAAACTCCATGTCTGCTTTCATGAAGGTCATGTTAAAGGCAGGAGATTCGCGAATTGGGTCCACGTGGCAAACAATCAGAATTTTGCTAAGTATCCACTGGAAATGTTTCTTTCCAGTTTAGATTTGTTTCTTAGTATTTGTACAAAACCTCATAGAAGTGCAGTTGTTTATAATGCTTTCTACGTGCGGATGAAGGATAATAGGTGAGCTTTGGGAACACAGGCAGGAGACAGACCTGAACATTAAACATGGTTTTGTGCGGAACTGGAGACCCGCTGCCTCTTCAGCAGAAGCATTTTCCACCAAGGTGCCGAGAGACTTTGGCTTGTTTTGCAGAAAGAAGTTGTAAAGCTGTGTTCCTCGGTGTCAGTGGGAAGAGATGTGAGGGGGTGCGAGAAAGAAAAATACATTTATGCTGGAATGGCAGGTGCTGATCACAGCTCTTCTGCCTTATCTACCTGGAGAAATGGATGGGAAGGGCTGGGACGGAGGGTTGGTCAATAAAGCCCTACAAATATTGAAGGATAAAGTAAGCAAGGAGTGAGATAAGGAGCAGGAATATGTGCACAGAGGTTGAGTGGGGCCAAATCTGTGACAAGGTGTCAGGAGAGAGGCTGGGTGAGGACTTCCAGCACCTGCAGCCCGTGCATGTGCTGCCCTGGGGCTGACAGGCTCCAGTCACCAGTGGGGTTCTGCGTGGCTCTGATATAGGGCCAGCTCTCTTTCATGTCATCATAAATGGACCTGGGTACAGGACTTGAAAGTATACTTTGTGTGCAGACAACATTAAGTTGTGAGAACTGGTTGACTCTGAGGATGGAGAGGCCTTGCAGAGACGTGGACAAATGTGAGGGCTGAGCAATTACCAACAATATGAAGGGAGCGAGTGCTGGATTCCGTGCCTGGGAAGGGGCAACACTGGCTGTACCTACAGGCTGGGGGATGAGAGGCTGGAGGGCGGCCCTGCAGAAAGAGATCTGGGGGTTGTGGTCAACAGCAAGGTGAAAATGAGCCCTGGCAGCCAAAAGGGCCGGCTGGCAGGCAGAGGGAAGGGATCGGCAGGGAGCATCCCACTGCGCTGCCTGACGCTGCCTCACCTCGAGTGCCGTGAGCTGTTTGGGGTGCCACAACATAAGGAGATAGAGCTGTTAGAGAGCCTCCAGAGGAGGGCTACAGGGATGGTGAAGGGTTCGGAGGAGAAGATGTACGAGGAGCAGCTGAGGGCCCTGGGTTGTTCAGCCCCGAGCAGAGCAGGCCGAGGGGAGGCCTCATGGCGGCCTGCAGCTCCCTCCGGAGGGGAGCAGAGGGGCAGGTGCTGAGCTCTGCTCTCTGGGGACAGCGACAGGACCCGAGGGAACAGCATAGAGCTGGGACAGGGGAGGGTCAGGATGGGGGTTAGGGAAAGGGTCTGCACCCAGAGGTGGTCAGGCACTGGACAGGCTGCCCAGGGCAGTGGTCACGGCATCAAGCCTGCCAGAGTTCAAGAAGCATTTGTACAATGCTCTTGGACATAGGGTTTGATTTTTGGGTGGTCCTGTATGGAGCCAGGAGTTGGAGTCGGTGGTCCTGGTGGGTTCCTTGCAACTTGGGATATTCTGTGATTCCGTGCCAGAGGTGAGCTGCCTCGAGCATCACTGGAGCAGCTGGACACGCAGCGAGCTCCCCTCCTCTCCTGCCCTGTCAAGCTGAGTGAGTGGGGACAAGCGATTGCACTTCTGTGTGTGTGTGTGTCTCAAGGTCTGTGATCTGTGAGATTATCAGCTGTGTTATCTTTTCAAATGCTGATTAGCTAACCCTAAACGATATTATCTCTTAGGCTGTCTAGGTTTTTAGGTTCACTCTTTCACAGGAGCATGCTTCAGGAATAGTGACTGCAAGACTGTGGCTGTCGGATGGATTCAGGGTAGAAATTTCCTGTAGGAATTCCAGCTTCAGGACCAGGTTCATCAGGAGATGGCCCTTCCACTGTCCCCGCGGAGAGAAAGGAGGTTGGAAGGGGGAAAGCAAGACCTGTTGCTTCCCTGTTTTCTGCATCTTTTTTCTGTGGTCTGTTTTCTGTTGTGTTTTTTCTTTTCCCCTAATGGCCTGTTCAGCTTGTGGATTAAGCATTAATTTCTGAAGTCAGTGGGCAATGACTCACACACAAATACAATAGCTGGTGACTAGGAAGCAATGAAAATGCTAACTAAGGAAAACTTGAAAGAAAGTAAAACATACATTGAGGTAAGCTTTCTTTAGGATGTTTGGGTTTCCCATAACAGTGGGTAATTTTACGAATCTGTTTTCCCTGTGTTTTGTACTGAAGAAGTCTGGTAGTGACTGCAGACACTGGGACGTTTTACCACAGAGGCAGTAACAGATTGGTGCTTGGTTATGAAATTAATTACTAATAGAGGGCATAAGATGCGAATTTGTGAATGTAATCACATTTTCCCCCCTCAGAACAGGGATGGAGTTGGAGCATGTCAGCTCTAGGAGTGCTTCACTGGCTTGCTGGGAGGGAGCAGCAGCAAGTGTAAGGGGTACAACGCTGGAGGGGGGCAGCAGGGAATGAAGCCACCTTCTGTACCTAATCGGGCAAAAAGTGCCCAGAACAAGGCTGCTCCTTAATTACTGGAATGTTGCTGATGATGGCTTAAGTCTAGTGAGTGTCTTGGATGAAGAAAGGACTGCAGGAAGCTGCCCAGTTGCTGGCTGTAGTCACCACACCTTGAAGATGGAAGATGCCCTGTGAGATTTTCTTTTCACTTAAGTTTCGTGCAGCGAGTGTTCCCCGGCTTAGGAGAAACAGGTTAGCTGTCTCGTTAGCAGCCAACTGGCTGCTCGCTCTGCAGTTTTGCTGATAAAAACCATGCAGGGATTCGTGCCAGCGTAGCTCTGTGTGCCAGGGATCACACTGCAGAGCCACGCTGGCTGAGGCCTGCGCAGACATGGCCTGGGGCATCGCTCGGCCGCTTTGGCAGGGAGACAGCATCGTCCCTCGCTGCACAGCGTGGGCAGCCAGGTACAGCCAGACTTCGCTACCGTGCGGGGAGAGATTTGACTTCTAAACCCCTGTGGATGGGAAGGAAGTGGAAACAACCCCTCCGCAAGCCCGGAGGGATGCAGCGAGGTCAGAAGGTGAAGCAGAGCTGACTTGTGTCCCCAGGACCTGGGCACAGCGGTCTCGGGGGGGAAAGCGTGGCCTGAACGACTTCCTGAAGAAACGAGATCTAGGTGATCATGTTGCTGGTCACGTTGCTGTGGTTTTTGTCTCCCCAGCTGTTACCACGACTTTTAGATGTGGTGGTTGACTTCGTTTGGGTTTTGTAGAGGAGCAGACATCTCGAGGTGCTGGGAAGAGCTTCAAGAAAAAAATGTATAATTTGGGAGGGGAGAGTGACACCGTGAATGTCCTTATTAAGGAAGAGGCTGTAGTGTGAGCTTACTTTTACACAGAAAAGAAACTGTGCACGTGGACACACAAGGACCAAGATTTGCTTCATCAGTCTTGCAAAGACGCTGTCTGAGGCTTTAAATGTGCAGAAGGGAGGACAGCGTGTCTTGCAGTGCAAGCTCCCAGAGGCGGTTTGTATTTCTTGTTATTCTCAGGCGCTTGCCTACTGCTGTGGCTTAAAACGTGTTTGTAGAAGTGAACCATGAATGCAGATTGTTAAAGAAGAATTTGCATGCGCCTCCTTCAATGAAATTCCTCTTGACAGAGACCGCATCCCCGAGTCTGTGTTACAAACAGAGCAGCTCAGTAGACAGATGTTTTCCACTTTCCTCTGTAAAATTATTTATTGCTACAATAGTCTTCCATTTACTTAACCGTGACATAAGAAGCAATTTTTTTATTTTTTTTTTTTTAATCACCTTTCTTTTCTGATGCCCTCAATCAGCCTTTCTGCCATCAGCCTCCCCGCTATTGCTCTTCTGCCCTTTCAGTCCAGCTCTCTGGCACAGCAGGCTGCTGGAGGTGATAACAGAACTTAGTCCGAAGTCCGATGCCAAAGGTAAGAAGCAGCAGCGTGCAGGAAGCGATCAGGAGGTGCTCATTCCCCTGTGCATCACTGGGTCTCTCTCCAGTCCTTATTCCCACAGCGCAGTTGGTAAGCAGGAGAAAATGAAGTGCTCTGTCACAGAGGATGGAAGCTGTGCTGGTCCTAGGCTTTGTTGCCATCTCCTGGCCCAGAAGAGGGCAGCAGCAGCTCAGGCTGCCGTCTCTGCTGACCCTTCCAAAGCTTTGCTCTTCCCTTCCGTGGGGAGGCTTCAGGGCCTGCAGAAAGCTGGGAAGGAAAAGCAACGTGTGCGGGCTGCAAGGTGAAGACAGATACCAGGTGGACAAGGTGGTGGTGCTGTCTGTGCTCACACAGCCTGCTCTGAGACTGCAGGTGGGAAGGAAAAGTGCTAGGAAGCAGTCTGGAGGTATTTAGTTTCTCAGAGGAATAATTTTGGACTTCAGTTGCTGGTAATCACTGTATTAAAGTCGCTGTATTCACTGCACCAGAAAATAGCGTGCTCAAGCTCGTGTTTTCTCAGGTTGCTTCTCCTGCAGAGTACATGAGGGTAAAGGAGCTAGCAGCGTCTCGAAGACTTGCTAGTCGTCGTTCTGTCTTTACACTTGCTGTGAGAGAATAAAGAATAAAAGTGGCTGGCTTTTACTGGTGAAAATTCTGTTCCTCTACTTTGGCATCCTAGTGTGACCTCTCCAGTCTTCCTTGCTTGGTCTTTTTTGCTGGCTGGGTTTGAGCACAGTGAAACTCGGACCATTTTTTGTTTAGGGCACCATTTCTCCTTGCAGCTGAGTCCGTGCCTTCTAGACCAGCCAGACAGGTAGCTTATTCCTGCACTAGATGATATCACTAGGTGTGGAAAACACCCGGTTAGCCCCTGGCCTGCCGCTGCCTGTCGTTTAGCACACGAGTGGGAGGAGGGCGTGCTTTAAGCCGACTTATTCAGCTGCATAATGGAGCCAGCCTGGATTTTGCAGTGGGCCCCCTCATCTCTATTTGTGGAGGTCTTTCCTAGGATCATGTGGGTGCTGTATCACTTTCCCTGTTTACATCGTAGGAAAGGATCTGCTTTGTGGTTCACATGACTTTAAAGCGTCTGTCTCAATTTCTCTCCCCATTTTTTTTTCCAGCTCACACCCTGTGAAATCATAGCAAAATGCAAAACTGTTGCTTATCAAAGCTCTTCTGAAATGATTCACTAAAGAAGGAGCCTTTTGGCTTTGTGAAGCAGACCTCAGTTGCTTCTTAATAAATGCAGTGATGAATGGGAGTACCTTTCTCTTCTGTTTTTTGCTTTAATTTATGTGCACAACTGTCTTTAATACCTTTCAGTGAGCCTTAGTCCAGCACCCAAGCAGAGCAATTTCTGAACTATCTCTACCTCTTTTTACAAAAGTACAGCTCATTGTTAATCTCTAAAAAAAAAATTACAGGTACACTTTGATTTTTGAATATGGATGCTGCCTGACTTTCCTCTGAAGTGAGAACTAATTTCCTTGGGCTCCAAAACAAACAGGAGCAGCCCGTCCTTAGTGCTTGAGAAAAATCGGGGCCAGAGCACTGGGGATCTGTCACTGATACCGTTTATCATGCTTCATTCTTTACCCTGAGATTTCAGACTTCTCCTTTCCTGTGTGTCAAAGGGAGGGGACTTTCCCTTTGGGTTGGTGCTAGAGAGGGGGCAGAAAGGCACTGCCGGGAGTAGTGCCCTGGGGGAGGCCACGAGCAGGTCTGAAAACAGAGTTACTCTCCTTGCACCTTGGAGCTGACTGCTCTGGAGCAAAGCGTTCCTGATGCACTGGACCATTTCTGAGGTGTTTCATGTCCTTCCTCCACCCAGCTGTTAACAGCAAGCTGTAGGGCAGGCCCACAAAATGTCTTCATTCTTTCCTCTTCCTCCGCAGAGACTCCCCAGCTGAACCCCGTGATGGAGCCCCTCTCCTGGATGCTGGGCACCTGGCTCTCAGACCCCCCGGGGGACGGCACCTTCCCCACGATGAAGCCGTTCCAGTACCTGGAAGAAGTGCACATCTCTCACGTGGGGCAGCCCATGCTCAACTTCTCGTAAGTCCTGAGGTTTGTCAGTGCTGGCGGCAGCTTTTGGATCGGAGCAGGTGTGGCTGCAGTGAGATTTGGTGGTTGCATTTCTTTTCCAGTTCCAAAATAAACCAGTTTTCATCTACCAAATGAGACGATGTAGCAGCATGTAGCTGAGTGGTCTGCTTTTTTTTGGGGGGGGTGTTTTCCTTTAAAACTGCTGATAAATTGGTGAGCTGTCGTGTTGTGCTGCACACCCGCCATCAGTGGCCGTTCACTAGCCTGTACCTAAATGAACCGTGCGACTCCACAGAGCTTTTCAGAAGTGAGTTCACACCTCTGGCGTTGAGGCGTTTGTGTAGAGGGTCAGGACTGTGACCGTGGCACAACATGCAATTCTTGTGGCCTGCCACTCTTCAGGGTTACACAGTGAGAAGCAACAGAAGGTGCTGGGATCAGCAACGAGATTGGCCCCATCCTGAACACGAACATCCCTATAGTTTGGGCAAATTCAGTGCCTGGCTTTGAAAGGTCAGTGATCCTTCCACTTTAACATGCTGTGCATGTGTGTTAGCCAAAAAATGTTGTCCTTATGGCCAGATAAGACACCATTCCTGTTGCTGGTGGTGGCTGTTTAATTAGAAATGAATCCTCAAGTAATAGTTTACCCTACAACCACCACCACTCTGCTTTGTCAGGCTGACACTTAACGGATATAAATGAAGGCACAGTGACACAGCCAACGGGTTTGTCCATTTTAAACTGTGGTCCTCAGTCTTCACCAATGTGAAAAATTTGAGAAAAATTAAGTGTTCAGCAAGCTGTATTGGATATCAGGCAGCCAGCTTAACTGCTTTGTTTGCAAATAATTGTTCAAAGAGAAATACAAAATCTGGAGGAGGAGAAGTGCCATGTTAGCCAACAGCTCAGCGCTGATCCTTTGGCTGGGAGGGTTGAGATGGAAAGGCTGTTGCTTTGAGAACCAGAGAAAGGAATAATTACAAGATGCTGACGTTGTGTGAATGGTACCTGCATTCCTGGTGCGCGCCGCTGTTGCGGCAGAGCTGTTCAAGGCCTGATATTTTTAGTTCAGTTTCCAAAAGAAACAGGGCTCCGACAGTCGTGCTCTACACCCAGCATGTCCCGACTCCAGCTTTTGGTCACTCGCTGGTCTGAGTTGTATTCCTTTGCTGAGGAAATTCAGCTCAGAACTGCTAAACTCTGGGAGGCTTTGGGGAAATGGGCAGGCTTGGAGGTGAGGTACCCAGCTCCTCCCTGGCTCCTCAACCAGCGCCCCAGACCGTTACAAGACAAGCCACACGTGTCCCAGACACTCCAGGCACTGACAGCAGCCTGAAGTTAATTCCCCCTTTGATTCTGGACAGTCTCAGCATGATGCACGACTCCCCAGGGTGCGCTAAGTGCAGAGCACACAGGCTGGGATGCTAGGGCAGTCCTTAGCATAGCCACGGTCCTGCACTGCTGGTACCGGGCACTCCTGGTCCTTGTCACCGTGTGGTTGGGAGGAGACAGCCTACGTATAGAGACACAGCCAAGCCGGAGGAGTCATTTTGTGCCCAGAGGATGCCAGAGAGCCAGAAGCAGTTGTAAGCCCCCAAATTCTGTAACAGAGTGCCTGTGCTGTGCTCCTCCTTCCTTGCTTCCAGTTTCCTTTTGTGTTTCCTTTTGGGAGATGGCAACTTTGAGCTCTTACTTCACGTAGGAAGCCCTTTCTTTGGCTTTTTGGCTCTCGGTGTTTCCTCACTAAATAACTGCTTCAGCTCACTGTGTGGTTTCATTCAGTTACCTGTGTAGGCTCAGGAGTGCTGTAGCACTAACGCAATATACGATCGTGTGTAATAATACGTAGGTATTGCCCGTGATATGGCTGACCAAATGTACAGCTGTAAGGCATTCTGAGGAGTAAACAAGCATCCAAGCTGATTTTTTTTTTCTTTTCAAGATGGGAAGAAATAAGTCTGCAGTGTTATTGCCTGCAGCATGTAAGGTACAAAGAAAAAAGCTGACAGATCTTAAAAAATTTAATAAAGATGATATTGTAAAGCCAGCTACTTGTTTGAGAGAAGGAAATTAGCGAGAGTATGGCTTCAGCATCAGCGACATGTCTTACTGTAACCCAAGGGAGTTTCTAAGCTAGTAGTTAGAGAGACCCAGGAGCTGTGGAAAATCAGAAGCCTGAACTTAAATAATGACTTCCAGCTCTGAGGTCTGGCTGTGCACATAAAGGAACTGTCTTTTTACACACTTATGTCTTCCAACCGTGAAGTATTGTCAGTCTCTTATTCTTCAAATACAGGCAGTCACGTGGTTAAATAAAATACAGTTTTCCCTGAGATGAAACTAGGCCAAACCCTGTGTTTTCAGCGCAACAACTCAGCAATGTTTGTATTCTGATTTCCCCTCAGGTTCAACGCCTTCCATCCAGACACCAGGAAACCAATGCACCGAGAATGTGGGTTCATCCGCCTCAAACCTGACACTAATAAGGTGGCCTTCATCAGCGCCCAGAACACAGGTACTGCCTCTCTGGGGAAGAGAAGAGGTCCTTGTCCTGCGGTGCCATTCATCACTCTTCTAGAAAATTACTGGACCTCTTTAACAGTTCCATTGTGTTTATTTTCACTGTGGGCTCAGCACCAAAGAGCAGCATCTCCCCATCCTGCTGCTAATGAGCTTGAGTCAAAAGCAGCATGTTTCTAGGACTGGCTACATGGCTTTGCCCAGGCAGCAAGGCTTTCTAGCTTTCTCAGACAGGAGAGGACTGCAAATCAAAATATCACTCATGAAGGAGACTTGAGGGATATCCTTTCCTAGAATGGTATGTTGGTATTTATACTTTCTAAAGCTTTTTGAAACAAAAGAACCCCTCAGTTCATTACAAGAACTGCAGCCTGGCCCTTAAGCATGGTAGGTGATAAGTGGCCACTGCCATTCTTGTTGCCTTCATGGTATCCAAGTATGGTTTTGCAGGGAGAAAGGGAGAACTTGAACAGATAAGATGCTCCATTCTCACTGTTCCCGTGAGTTGGCCACAGTAGACCCTGTGGTAGAAACAGAGGGTGTATGCCTCAGGTCATGAGCTCGTCCGTCTGGAGTCCTCCTGTTGCTAGCATAGCAGTTGGACAGCTGCTCTTTCTGAGTTCAGCGTCCCACTTAGATCGTCGGTACTGATGTTACCACTCACCGTGTTTGATTCTGTGGTGCAGAGCAGAGCTTGTGGCCCTGGCAAGGCGAGGCTGTGGTGGTGGTAAACCTCCCGTGCGACCTCTCCTTCCCAGAGTGCTTGGTGTGATTCATACCACAAGTTTCCTATTACAAACCCTGCCTGGCTGCAGCACTGTGACAGGTAGCTTCTCTCCTGTTCCCTTTGCCATGTCCAAGAGTAATCTCAGTGTGGTCCTCTTAGTTCCTAAACTAGGAGAATCTCCCGCTGTCCGGAATTACTGCCTTGGTACTCATTGTGCACCTGGCAGGGACTGAATGAGAGAGAGAACTGCATCTATGTTACATTACAAAACGAAAGAACTTTAAAACCTGGTTAAATAAGGATCTAAAACTAGAGAGCGTGTGCTGAAGGGAAAATTGCCAGTAGCAATGCAATACCTATCGCACAGTGTGAGTAAGTCTGGCTGGATCTTCCAGCATTATGTTTCTGAGGTTGCATGGATTTACAGTTGTTGATATGTGCTAGGTCAAATAAAAATCTTCTTCATCTGTTATATAGCCTAGTAATTGTGACGTTGTTAATTAACCTTTGTAGCCTGGCATTTATGACCTTGCTTCTTATCAGGTCTTGTGGAGGTGGAAGAAGGGGAGGTGAATGGACAAGAGCTGTCTATAGCTTCTCACTCCATAGCCAGGATCTCCTTTGCCAAGAAGCCCCATGTAGAGCAGGTGAGTTCACACTTGGTTAGCAATTCAAATAATATTGCTAGCCCCGGAGGGTGTCTAGTTGAGAGAACAGGCCGATTAATGCTTTAATTACAGATTACCCTCAGGTCTTGGAAATACTGCACAGCATCCTTGCTTATTTTCTGTGTAACAGTTTTCAGAAGCTGCTTCACAGGTTACAAGACGAGAAGGAATCATTCAGATCAGAACTGCCATGCTGAGTCAGACCAGCCAACCCAGAATCCTGTCTCCAGCAAGGGCAGTGGCAGGTCCTTAGGGAAGAGAATAGGAAAGTCTTGTCTGAATAGTAGCACCGAGCCCACTGGAAGGGCCCACTCTGCAGGTATAGATCCCAGCCCTGCTGCTGGATCCTGCAGTCACTGGTCTTCTCCAGGTCTGCCTTCCACACCTGTGAGACAGACCATTCTGGCTATTCCATTAGTCACCAGAGATTTCCTCCTTTGCTGTTTGGTTTTCGTTCAGGAGATCAGAACCATCTGCTGCTGGTAACGGGTCAATACGGGCCCTTCAGAAACCCTCAGCTAAGGTCACACATTGTGAAATAAATTCTTGTTAAAGATGAGTACATCTTGTATTCTTTTATTTGTCTTTTCCTGCTTCAGGAAGCAGCCCTGGTGCAGCACACAGGCTGAGCTGTGGCTGCATCCAGCGTTAGCTGAGGATGTGTTGATGAGGACGAGGTGTTCTGAAGTGAGCAGGAGCGCCAGTTGTGTGCTTGGCAGGCACTGGCTGCCGAAACGGAAGGGATGTGTTAGATACTGGTATTAGGCGCGTGCTGCATGTGTAGGAACAGATGTATTAACGGGGTTGGATGCTGTCTTGGAGCATGCAGACTGGCAACAGCTTCTGGAAGTGCCCTGGAGTGACCTGCACTGGAAATGAACACATTTGCAAAAAACTCTTCTTTTTTTTCCATGTCTTCAAGACAAGCTGAAAGTCTAGAGCAGCAGGAAATCTGGTGTCTTCCTGCTAGCCTGGGTTAGCACGCCCTCATTGCTTGTTATCCCCATGCTCTGACACAAGTTTATCTTGCTGCTTCCAGCACTCGTACCCAGTTTGGTAAACTTCCTCAAACCAAATCTTCCTGGGGTGCAGTGATATGCTGAGGTCACTTTGCAGCAAGCTCTGAGTCTCTGGAGATGTGTGAGAGAGCAGTTTGAGGAAGATCTAGAAAAAGGGATGCTCTCTATTTTTCCAAGTCAAATACTAAATCAGCCAAAGCTATCTTTAAAACAAACAAACAAACAAACAAAAACATTTCTTCTGGAAAATCAACTCAATTTTATTTCTGAAAGAAATGGGACGATTCCATTGTCCTTGGCACGTTACTGCAGTAAAATGGAGGCATTTTGTGAAAAACAGCAGGAATGAATTCCACTTTTGATTCAACTTTCAGAACAATCTTAAAGAGAAGCGCAGAGTCCTCTTTCAGCACTGATGGATGAACCACTCAATGTTAATGTGAACGCGGCTCTTTGAAAAAGGCAATTGCTTTTTTAGCTTTTGTTTAAGGTGAAAGGGAACTGGTAGGAATACTGATGTGTGTACACTTAAGCATATCCACTTGGCAAAAGCCTTATGGGAGCTATTGTTTTGAAAGTGCTTCGTGAATCCTTGGGATTCTTTTTGACTATACTGCACTCCTAACAGTCTTTGCTTTCTTCTTGCTTGTAACACACTGCATTTTAGAAATTTCTAAGTTGGGCTGATTTAAGTAACTGCCAGTTAATCATGCATGCAGGTTATCCTGCTGTCCCCAAGACTTTGTTTCTGTTCATCCCCGGGACTGTGTTCAGCATGGGAAGCACCAAGTGGAACTAGGCACTCTAAACTGTTCTTTTGGATGATGTGCAGCAAATCTGCGCCAAAATCACTTGAAGGGCCAAAGCACTGTGTGTATGGGGGCCGTGCCGGGCTGCCTTCTTAGAGCAGCTGTCACTCGGGGAGCTGCTGTGTCCTTTAAATCATCTGCATTGTTGTATTGTCCTTCTGCAGTGTCGGGCAGCTGGAGCAACACACTGGAGTGTTATTTTGAAGCAAGAGCTGAGGTTTAAATATAATGGTTCCACTTCTCTCCTGCATTCTGTAGACACCTAAGAGCAGGCTTACAACATGTGCTATTCCCAGGCCTGAATTGTTAGGAAGCTGCTGAAAGCTGGGTTCTATTTGCACAGGTCCTAAGTTTTCTAGCTCCACAGAGCAACCGCAGGTTGTCCCTCTGGAGGTTTAGTGCAGTACAAGCAGACTCGCAGCCTGTCAGGTGGAAGGATGAGGAAGACGTTGCCAGCCAATTCCTCTGAGATGGCCAGCAGTGCTTCCTGGGCTGACCCGAGGTCAGAAGGCTCCAGTCCAGCCTCACCATACAGCAAGAACAAAGCCGTTTTCTGTTGCAGTTAAATGCCTTGCAGAGAGTCTGTATGGTTTTTGGAGGCTGCCTTGAAAACATCAGCCAGGACAGGGCATCTCCCTGAGCCTCCAGCCCAGTGCCTGTCTCCTGACAGCCAGGTGTTGGCCTGTCCATACCAAGGGGACGGCAGTGGTAGTGCCAAGACCTTTCCTCTCCCAGCACAGTGGCACCAGGCATGGCACCAATTCGCTAATTAATTTACAGCCACAGCAGCTAATTTTAGCAGAAGTTAATCTGTTTAATGCAGAGTCTTCCTGTTTGTTGACCCCACAAAACCTCCTCACTGAAACCCATCGTCAATCAAATAGAAAACCTGAAGTGGGGAATATAACGTCAAAGCCACACACAAACCTGCTGTTTGAATGTTTTCTTTCCTCAATTAAAAATGCTTAAATTTAAGCAAAGACAAAGGTCAACTGGGGATGATGTTCTTGGGGTTAGACCTGGTATTTTGGAAAGGGCCGCCCCCTCTAGGGGAAAAAGCTACTCATTGTTTTCTTATATGGTTGCAGTGAGTGTAGCCTTTCCACGGGACGTTGACAGCAAAACACAAGTGTAGCAAAGGAAAGGCATAAAGCACAGTTAAGGATTTTTACCTTAGATGCTGTTTGCTTGATTTTATTATTGTTTTTCCTTATCTCCTTTTCAGATTACCAGAAAATTCAGGCTCAATTCTGATGGGAAGCTAGAGCAAACCGTCTCCATGGCAACCACTACGCAGCCCATGACCCAACACCTTCACATCACCTACAAAAAGGTGACGCCGTGATACCCAGAGGGCCAGGGGTCTCCGTGCCGAGGGCGAGGAGCTGGACCTCGTGCCCCGAGAGCAGCGGCAGCTCAGGAACGCAGGACAGCAGAGCCCGGAGCTGGGCGCCTGCGCTCACCCCCGGGCGCTGCGGAGCTGCCCGTGCTGTTGAGAATGTTCCTCGGATGTTCCTGTAATGGTATATAAAAAAAAATAATAATAATAAAAAGCTTTTATTTTTATGGCTGTGTCTTTGGGTGCGATTGCTGAGTGATCCGTGCATCCCTCTGCTCTGGCAGTGGCTACAGAGGGCTTTTTTAACGCGTGTTAGTGTGCTGTGGGGTTGAAGGGGTTGCTGATTCAGCCTTCTGGTCCTTCAGCTGTCATCTGAATGGTGACGCAGACGTGGCAGGGTCATGGGTTTGCATCACGGGGGCTGGCTGTGAGAACTCCAGCTCCTGCCCGATGAAATTCAGCGAGGGAGCACCTCTTGTGGTGGGATGGAGCTGCTGCAGGACCTGCTCCTGATGGTCCTGCTGAGGTGACTTGAAAAGATGTTGGGCTACGCTGTGCTTGCATGGGATGGGGCAGTCCTGGAGGCAAGGACCAGGCCTTCTCTGGCTTCAGTGCAGAGTATCACAAGAGTATGGCTTAAGACCATGAGTCAATGAGCAACAAGAGAAGCTTTAAGTAGTGGGGACTGATCTCAGCCATTCTTTTTTTGAGCTTGGTATTCATGATTCAGCATTTGACCACCATAAAATGTTATCGGGTCCCTCAGCAGTGAGGGCGACAGATCTCGAGCTGCTTCTGGTCTCCAGCAGAGATGAGACAAGAGGTAGAGATATTCACAGTGTGAGAGGTATGGACGGGGAAGGATGGGGTGGGTGTTGAGCTGTCAGAGGTCTGGGTGCCACTGGGAAGGTCGGGCTGGGAGTCACAGGGTCCCAAGGGACTCAGTGCCAGCAGCTGCAGGAGGCTGGGCTTGGGGGGGGTTGCCTTCAGGTGTTGAAGGGAGCTTGAGATGTCACGATCAAACTTTTCCTTACAGCGTGTTTGAATTATATAAACAGAAGAATCTGTGATTTAGAACAATAATGCTGCTTTCATAAGGTTACAGAAAAAATGTGGTGGGGGAGTTTTGTGTATTCAGACATCACTTCGTGAACCATCCAGGGTCAAAGATTTGGCCAAAGGGTGCGTGTTTGTATGTGTCTAGGTGGCCATCAAGGTGGGCCGGCGGCAGTGGTCCCCTCAGAGCCGCAGTCCCCAGGGCATCGGCCGGCCCCGGGGGGGGCAGGAGGTGGGCCCTGTAATGGATCCTCACCGGGCAGTTACCGTTTGAAGGCTTTGATCTCCTGCTTCTTGATTTTATTCCAACCCCTCGATTGAATTTCCCTCATGTAACTGAGCTCCGCTGATACACTCTGCCCATATATAATGGATGGAGGTTGAGTGAGGAAACGCAAACACTGCTGAATATCAGTAACAGGCGTGCGGGCGGCGCCGCGGACCCTGCTGCCCAGGCCTCCTCCCTGCTGGTGCCAACCTTTGGTATGGGCTTTATTAGCACGGGCTTTATTTACTGCTACTAAATACTCCCCCAATCTCCAAAATGTCCCTTTCCAGCGGCAGGAATGGAGCAGAGCACCCAGCCCACCACCAGCAGGGCGATGGGGCCGTGCCCGCAGCCATGGGTGTTGCTGTGTGCTCACAGGATCCCGTACAGCCCCTCGCTGGTGCAGAGACGCCCCAGGGATGTGGCAGGACCAGGCCTGGTGCTGCCACCCGATGCCCCCATCAAATATTAACGTGCCGTGGGCTGTGCTCTGCACAGCAGAGCACACGGCAGACACAGCAGAGCAGGGACCCGCTGCCTCTCCTCCTGCCACGGGGCTTGTGGGGCTCCCACAGCCACAGCTGGGCGTTATCCGGGGCTGGATCATCCCTGCTTGACCCTGAGCTGCCACCAAGCAGTGCGGCGGCTTACAGCAGGACGGTAACCACCAGGTTCTGTATTTCTTCCTTCTCCACGGCGTCCCATTCCCTCCGAAGCCCGTTACTGAAGCGCGCGAGGCCGCCGTATCAGCCGCATCTTTGGCTCTTGCAGCCGCAGCGGGGGAGGCGGGTCGGCAGCTGATGCCGGCCAACACATTTGCTTCACTAATGAGGCTCCTTCCTTTCAAGGGCTTTTAGATAACACCGGGGGGCTGCGAGCAGGCAGCAGCGGGATCCGGTTGCTCGGTTTTTGCCTGGCGCAAGGTGCGGGCAGCACCGAGTGCCCAGCTCCATGCCTGCTGGGGCCCACCGCTGCCAGCTCCCCACTGCCACCCCGCAACGGCCAGCAGAAGGTGAGGAACACCCCGCTCTGCCTGGGGGTGCCCCCTTCACCCCGGGACAAACCCCCCCGGCTGAGCCCCATCTCCTGTGTACAGCCCTGTGAGCAGCACCCACGGCGGGCACCTGCAGCAGCGAGCCCCAAGGTAAGCGGGCAGCCGGCGAGCTGCGTGAGTCCACGTGCGGTGGGCTCTCCGGTCCCTTTTGGAGGTGCTGGATCGGTCCAGCAGAGCGTTCCTCCCCTGGGAGAAGGGACAGACAGGCAGGGGGGCCAGGGGAAGGGCCAGCAGTGGCAGAGGTGGCCCCAAGGGGCTGTAGACGCAGGGGTCCCCTGCGACATGGGAAATGCCTATGTCCCCCAGGAAAAAGGGGGGGACCTGAGTCTCTGCAGCTCCTTACTCTTCATTAAAAGGAAAAAAAATGTCAGGTTTGTCATGGTTTTGGATGACATGACTTTGGTGCATGACTTTGATTTGGAATGACCTGGTTTTGCAGCTGGAGCTACAGGTAGCATTTTATCTGTGGGGAAAAAAAAAAAAAAAAAAAAGAGTAAAAGGGGAACATGAAAAAGTCAGAATAGTTTGCTTTGGTCCTTATGTTGAGTGAGTGGTTTAAGCCCCTCCAAATTCACACATAATGCTTCATTTCCACCCCACCCAGAGCCTTCACACCCCGGGGCAGCTGCTTCCCCTGCGTTTCGACTCAGCTTGGCAAGCAGAGCCATGCCGCCCGCTGGCACCCACCCAAGCAGGTCAGGAAAGTGTCTGCAGTGGCTGGGGCCGTGCTGGCTCGGCGGGGTGGGAACGCAGCCAGGAGAAGCCTCCCCTGCCCCGACTGGAGGCAGGGTGCCTGCCGAGTGTGGTGGGTTGGCCTCACCCCCCACATGCCTTGGCTGTGCCCAGGGGTCAGGCTGGGTTGCAAACCGTGCCCTGGACGTGCGAAAATGCAGGTCTGCCCGTGGGGAAAAGCTGTGTTTGTCTAGGAAGAGCCCTCGCGAGCCTGCCCTGCCAGGGGTGATGTGCAGGGCATCACTGCTGGGACCGCTATCCAGCGATCACCCGGTGGTGGTGAGGGACACATAGAGGCACTGCGACTCCCCCGGGAAAATCTCCCCTTCTCTGCACCCCTCCAGGTTCACCAGCGAATGAATCCTCCTGCTGGTTGCCCTCTCCAGGACAAGGGGCTTTCCCCACAGCACCACCCTGCACCAGCACATCCTGGCTTTGCCCTGTGGCCTGGGGTCAGAGCCAGGGTCCCCAGGCTGGGGCAGTGCCGCAGCAGCAGCTGAGGGAGCTGCTGGTCCCCCACGCTGCCAGGAGCTGCGCCGCCAGATGTTTTCACGGCTTTTCCCAGTTCTCCTCATCTACCCGCCAGCATTTTTCCCTAGAAAGAAGAAATGTCTGTAAATGCTTCCCTACCCGCACCCTGCCAGGCAGGGGATGGCTTCTTCTGCCCCTCCCCGTGCCTCCCCAGCAGAGCAGGGATGTGAAGCCCACCCTGCCCTGCTCCCGCTCCCCCAGCGCGGCCCCGTGCCTCCCTTCCCAGCAGTGACCCGGCCCCGAGGGGGATGCAGCCCAGCAGGTCACCGCTGCCGGAGCTGAAGCTCCGCAAACCCATGCAGCGGGCCAGGATCCCGGCGCCCTTCATCAATCCGGTACGTCGCCAGCTCCATCCACCGCCCGCTGCTGGCATTTCTGCCCTTTCCCTCGGCTCAGAGCCTGCAGGGACCACTCTGTGCCCTGGCAGGATCCCCCCAGCGCTGCCGTGCCAGACTCCGTGGATGTGGACACCCTGGTGCCCACGCACGACGAGCGGGGTCGCCCCATCCCTGAGTGGAAGCGGCAGGTGATGGTGCGCCGGCTGCGCGCCCGGCTGGCCGACGAGGTGGAGGTGTGTGAGCAGGTACCGCCGGGCTGGGGGTGGGACGCGGCGGGGCCCTGCCAACACCACCATCTGACGGGCCTCCTGCCACAGGAACCGGGTGCCTGGCACTTCTCGCCATCCCACGAGGCGGTGCTGGGCCCCTTCGGGGAGCTGCTGACGGAGGGGGACCTGCAGCAGCTGGAGTGGGCGGTGGAGAGCCTGCGGCTGCGGTGGCGCGGCGAGGCCTACCAAGGCGAGCTGCAGCGCCTGGCACAGGAGCTGCGCGCCCTCCTGCCCTCCCCGCTACTCAGCATCACCGTCCACAGCCCCCCGCCTGCCCCGGGGCAGCCCCTGCCCCTCTGGTGCGGCCGCCTGGCTGGCGTGGTGGGCAGCCTGGCTACGCTGCTGGCCAACGCCGAGGGGGCCCGCAGCACCCCAGTGCCCACCCCGCTGCCCGCCCCGCTGCCCGCAGCCTCCCGGACACCGGCAGGCAGCCTGGCGCAGCGGGAGATCCGGCAGTGCGGGGTGAGCGTCCGCAGCCTGCGCGGCGCCTTCGAGCGCCCCGGTGGTGGCAGCGGTGGGGAGAGCGAGCCCGGGGCGGTGGAGGCCACCAGCGACTCGGGGATCAGCTGCGAGGAAGCGCTGTCAGATGGCAGCGGGTCGCCGGTGCCAGAGTCATCCGGCCTGCGCAAGGAGCGCATCGTGCTGCTCTTCCTGAGCCACTGGAAGCGCTCGGCCGGCGGCCCCAACCCCTGGGCCACAGCCTGCCGGGCGCTGCAGGCCCAGCGGGACGCGGCGGGTGCTCCCGGGGCCGAGGAGGGGCTGAGCAGGGTGGGCCGCCTGTCGCGGCAGAGGAGCGCCATCCAGCAGCTCCTGGGCAGCTGGAGGGACGCGGCCGCCCACCCGCCGCCACCGCCGCCTCCCGCCGGCGGCCCCCACGCCCCCCTGTCCCCCGAGCAGTTCGTGCGGCGGGCTGACGGGACACCGGCCGACTACGACAGCCTCACCCTCGAGCTCTTCATGCTGGGCTACTTCCGCATCTTGGAGCAGGACCTGGCCCCCGAGGAGCGCCGGGGCCGGCACCTGCTCTGCTTCGAGGTGTTCGACCACCTGGGCCGGCACGGCTGGGAGGCCGCGCGCGCCTTCCACCGCGCCGTCACCGATGAAATCGCTGCTGGCCGGCGCAGCTGGAAGGACAGCTTCGAGGACATCAAGGCGAGGTTTTTCGGCACCACCAAGGGCTCAGCCTGGCTGCCGGGGATGGCCAGGGGGAGCCCCCCGCAGCCCGGCGCCCGCAGGCCAGCCATGGGCCACACCAGCGAGGAGATCTGCAGGTGCATCGACCGCAGCTTCGCCTTCTGGAAGGAGAAGGAGGCCGAGATCTTCAGCTTTGAGGAGTGACACCTCCCACCTCCCTGTGCCCCCCAGCAATGCCCGTCTGCCCTCCCCGCTTTGTGAAGGGCTTTTGTCCCGTTGGGGCTTAAATAAAAGCGGTTCAGTTTTGTCTTGAGACAAGTGCTGTGGACGTGAGGGCTTTCCCAAGGAGCTCGAGAAGTTTTGGGGTGATGAAGTCCCCTTTGTCCCCAGCCTGAGTGCTCCAGTGCTGGCAAGACCCCGTGGGGCACCCCGCGGCCTCGGTGCCAGGCAGGCGGCCACTGGGATTTATCAGCTGCCGCCCGCGGGGGGGGACGACAGGGCGCGTGCAGCCCTCCGGGGTGAGATAACAGCCTATATTTAACAGCCAGCCCCAGCCGGGAGGGAGAAAGGCAGCGGGTTGGGATGACTAATGGGTTCGGGGGGTGTCCTGTCCCTCGTTACGCACACACAGTGGTCCTGCTCACCCGGGGAGGGACGTGTTCCCCGCACGTACCCCCGGGTGCTGCCGCAAGGCTGTGGGGAGTGCAGGCTGGGCGGCTCTGCCCTGACGGTGCCTTTAAGAGCAGCTGGCTGGGGAAGAGCAATGTCCCCACGCCAGCTAAAAATACCCCCCCCAGCTCAGCCCCCGCCACCACCCCGGGTGTCCCTCCCAAAACCCGGCCACTTCCCTCCCCGCGAGGGCAGCTGGATGGGACACCGCGCACTCCCAGCGGGGCAAACCCAGGTAGGAGCAGGGCAGCTGCGGGGCTGAGCTCCGATGGAGGCTGAACGCCACCCGGGGGGGTGTGAGGGGCTGTGGGTGGGGAGGGGGCCAAACCCAGGGGCACCAAAGCCTTGCTGGCTGGGCTGGATGCTTGGGCTGAGCCACACTGGGAAGGGGGTTTTGTCTCCATGTGCCCCCCAGGCACTGTAGTGCATCGCAGAGGGTCCTGAGGGGAATGCCCCACACTCTGAGCTGAAGCAAGGTGACCCCAGCCCCCAAACCACCCCCCCCAGCTCTCCCTACCCTCCCTGAAAAATAGTGGCAGCCCCAGCCGGGCAGCTCAGCCCCATGACACTGACACGGGGTGGGGAGAACGCAGCCGCCGGGGAGCTGCGAGCGGAGGGGGGAGCACAGGGCTCCTGAAATCCCTTCTCCTGCCCCAGCTGACGCCTGTAAATCACACGGGCGCCGCGAAGAAGGCGCGGTTGTGCCAGGAAGGAGGCACCAGTCATCGCCTTCTCCTGGCAGGAACGCCCTCGCCACGCTCAGCCCGGGCTCCTTCCTCCAGCTGGGACCCGCGGCTGCCCCGGCGGCCGAGCCCAGCACCATGGTGAGGAACGTGGATGACTTCGACTTCTGCCTGCCATCACATGCCCAGGGCGTGCTGGAGGGGCTGCAGCGGCTGCGCACCCACCCCAAGCTGTCGGATGTGCTGCTGCTGGCCGGGGGGAGGGAGTTCCCCTGCCACCGCGGCGTCCTGGCCCTCTGCAGCCACTACTTCCATGCCATGTTCTCCGGGGACTTCGCCGAGAGCATCGCGGCCCGCGTGGAGCTGAAGGAGGTGGACCCGGCTGCCCTGGAGACGCTGCTGGACTTCGCCTACACGGGGAAGGTCACCATCAACCAGGGCAACGTGGAGGGGCTGATGAGGACGTCCAGCCAGCTGCACTTCCCCGCCATCCAGAAGGCCTGCAGCCGCTACCTGCGGCAGCAGATGGACGCCACGAACTGCCTAGGTATCTGCGAGTTCGGAGAGAGCCACGGCTGCCCCGAGGTGTCCTCCAAGGCCTGGTCTTTCTTGCAGGAGAACTTTGAGGCCGTGTCTCAGCAGGAGGAGTTCCTCCAGCTCTCCAAGGAGAGGCTGGCCGTCTACCTCTCCAACGAGCAGCTGCAGGTGCAGGAGGAGCAGAGCGTGGCCGAGGCCGTGCTGCGCTGGGTGCGCCATGACCCGGGGCCCCGAGCCCAGTTCCTGCCCGAGCTGCTGGAGCTGGCCCACCTGGTCTCGCTGCCGGACCAGTACCTCCAGAACCTGCTCGCCGCTGAGCCCCTCGTCCGTGATTCAGCCGCCAGCAAGGCCCTCGTGGCCCGGTCCCGTGCCATGGTCAGCAGTGGCGAGGTCTCCACCGCCCCGCAGAAGCTGAGCCCACCACAGAAGCTGGAGGAGGTGCTGGTGGTGGTGGGCGGCCGGGTGCTGGAGGAGAGCGAGGATGAGGAAGGGGGGCTGGAAATGCCGGCTGCCCCCAGGAACTTTGCCTTCTACAACCCTAAAAGCCGTAAGTGCCTGTGGCAGGAATGCGCGGGGTGAATGCACATCCTTGGCATGTTCGTTGCCCCCATTGTGTCCCAAAGCTGCCCCCCGGCCCTGTTGTGGGACAGACTGGGGTGGAGGGTTTGGCTCCTTCCTACTGGGCTGAGATGGAGAGAAGCAGCAGGGGGGGAAATTCCCACTCCCAAACCATCCATCAACACGGGGATGTTTTGGGGAGAAAGCATGAAATAGAGCGAGTTGAAAGGTGTGACCCCTGAGATGCTGCCCCCATCCCTGAGGGACCGGGGGGGATGTCCCCAGCCTGCGAGCGGGGCTCACAGCGGGGCTCTGCTGGGTTTCAGGGCAATGGATCGCTCTGCCCGATTTCCCTGACTACAACAAGTGGGGTTTCTCCATGGTGGCGCTGAACAACGACGTCTATGTCACAGGTAGGTGAGGTGGGGGGGGTCCAGCATCTCCGCAGGGACCAGCCATGGGGCTGTGATGCAGGCACGGGCCTTGGGCCACCCCCTTCTACCAAGCAAAGCCTTCTCCTCGCTCTTTTGGGCGAGGGACGTGCTGGGGTGGCTGCTTTTGGTTGGTGCCCAGCCTGAACCACGTCCCTGCCCTGCTCCAGGTGGCTCCCGGGGGTCCCAGAATGACACGTGGTCGACAACCCAGGCCTGGCGCTTCTGCCCCAAGGACGGAGCCTGGACACCCATCGCCTCCATGCTGCGAGCCCGGACGAACCACACCAGCGCTGTCCTCAATGGCGAGATCTATGTCATTGGGGGTAAGGTGCTGCCGGGGGGTGGGCAGGTGGCACGGCGTGGCCCTGGGGGGCTGCAGTGTCCCACCGCCCCGCAGGGACCACGGTGGAGGTGGTGGAGGTGGAGCGCTATGACCCCTACAACCAGAGCTGGTGTGCCATCAGCCCGGCCCTCAAGTACGTCAGCAACTTCGCCGCCACCGGCTGCCTGGGCAAGCTCTACCTCGTGGGCTCCTGCGCCGTCAAGTACAACGCGCTCACCCTGCAGTGCTACAACCCCGTGCGAGGTGAGCGCCTGCCCCAAAGGCACGGGAGCCTCAGATCAGATGGGGAGCATGTGGTGCCAGCCTGCCTGGCTGCTCCGTGCCCTTTCCAACTCCCCTGTAAAGAGCCGTGGGGCTGGGGGTGTTTTTTTTGGGGGGGGTGGAGGTACAGCAGCAGCCCAGCCTGCGGTGCGCTCGCCCAGCACGCTGCCGGCTGCTCCTTGCAGATCTGTGGAGCGTGATCACGTCCCCCTTCATCCCCAAGTACCTCTCGGCCCCGCGCTGTGCCACCCTGCATGGGCTCATCTACCTCATCGGGGACAACACCAAGAAGGTCCACGTCTATGACCCGGAGGCAAACATCTGGCAGAAGGTACTGACCGGGTGCTCCAGGGGCACAGCCTTCACACCGCGTTCTGATTTTAGGCAGTTCGTGCTTATTTTTCCAGCGCCACCCTCCCATGGGGTGTGTGGGGCTGCTGCATGCACAGCCCAGCACCGTCCTGCCTCTACCCCCAAGCCTCCCATCCCACAGGATCCCAACCCTTGCTTCTGCATGAGCGCAATGTGGGGACACTGCCAAAAATTAGGCAGGGCCACGAGTGAGCTGTGGGCCTGGCAGGACCCCAAAGCTCACCGACCCCAAACCTGCCCATGCTCCTGTTGCAGGTGCAGCTCCTGCACACGCTGCATGAGAACGGCGGGATGGTGCCGCTGGGCGACCGGCTCTTCGTCACTGGTGGCCACTGGAAGGGCATGGACGGGGACTACCGGGTGGAGATGGAGGTGTACGACTGCGCCAAGGACCGCTGGACGCGGGAAGGCTCGCTGCCCTGCCTCTGGCTCTTCCACAGCTCCTCCTCCATCTTCATGGACACCTCCAAGTGGACTGAGGCTTTCCAGGGTGACCATGGGTGGTAGGAGCACCCGCAGCAGTGCCTGCGGGCTCGGCCACAGCCTAGAGGGAGCCACTCAGGCTCGTGGCCCCGGCAGCACGGTCACCCCGAGAGCTGACAGCTCCAGCTCCTGACCTGGCCCTCCTTGGGGAGGGGAGGTGGGAACACGCAGCCACCACAGGGTAAAAGGCTTCTCCTTCCCACCACACTTCAGCCGGTGATTTTTTTTTTAGTTTGTTTTTTAAGGACTGCCTCTCACGCTTTTTGCGGTCTTTGGAGGGAGATGTGCTCTCCCAGCACACCGCTGCTTCCCAGTGCTCCCCCTTTCCCCATGGCTTTGATTTCCAGAATACAATGGGGAGATTGGGGCGCATCTTTCCGTCCCAATGCCTACCCGTGGAAGCTGCACTTTGGCAGCTCCTTCCCAGCTCCAGCGCTTGTTGCCCTGTTCCCAGCATGAAGCAGCACCTCCCTGGAGGCCAGCAGCACGCTCCCGGGCTGCCAGGGTTGTTTGCCCATGAAGCCGTTCCGTGTTGTGGTTGTTGCTTTGTGACCCATTAAACGTGTACAAGGAGCTCTGCGTGTCGGGGTTGGGGACCCCTGCTTCGCTCGGGGCATCCCAAGCATCCTCCCCAGTGGCACAAAACTGCTGCTGAAGCCAGAGCTGTTGTGGGGGGGGCTAAGTGCAGGGCTGGGAGCTTGCTCAGCACCAAGGGGGGCATAGAAGGCTTCTGCACAGGCCCCCTGCCCACAAAGCGGGGTGGTCCCAGCCCTCATCCCAATCCCTTGATGGTGCCCAGCCCCGTGGCAGGGATGAGTTATTTGCAGGAAGCCCCCTGCGGACCCCACCCTGCCGAGAACTGCAGGCAAACTGCTGCCTGCCCCCCAGTGCGTCCTCCCAAGCCCTGCCACGCTGAAGCTGCTACAATCCATTCCACAGAAATAGTTACTGGCAGTACCACGACGTCAAGTCGCCAAGTGCTGCATGCCTCCCTGCAGGCGTGCTGTCGGCACTCACTCTAAAAGGCAGGAGAGGAGGGCAAGTTCTCCTCCCAAGACCTGTTATCAGGTTTTCTTTGGCCATGGGCTGAATAAAACCACGTTCTCTCCAAATTCAGCTTGCAGGAGCGTCAGCATACTGCTAAGCTGGACAATTCCCACTGCGTTCACAGCAGTGCAGCCTCGTGTGGGAGCAGGCAAACAGGGCTGGGAGCAGAACAAGCTGGGAGAGGCGAGCTGGGGCTCCAGCACAAGATGTGGAAGCATTGCTGAGCCCACAACAGGGCCATGAGGGTGAGCAAGGGGCTCGAGCACCTCTGCCATGAGGACAGGCTGAGGGAAGGGGGGTTGTTCTGCTCAGAGAAGGCCCCGGGGAGACCTTATAGCGGCCTTCCTGTGCCTAAAGGAGGCTGCAGGAAAACTGGGGAGGAACAGTGTCAGGGAGGGGAGTGTTTAAGCTAATAGGTAGATTTCGCTTAGGTATTATGAGGAAAGCCTTCACTCAAAGGGTGGTGAGGTCCTGGCACAGGCTGCCCAGCAAAGATGCGGATGCCCCATCCCTAGAGGTGCTCAAGGCCAGTGAGGGAACACAGCCACCACCTGGTCACCAACAGGCAGCTGGGAAATCTGACCAGATCCCCCCCCAGGCCCTGAACACTCAGAACTCTCCCTGGGCCTCACACGAAGCTCAAGGAAACAACAAACCTGCTCCATTTGAACAGGGGGCTGACCGTGCACAAAGATGCCTCCTCCCGCCAGCACCTCTGCCACTCAGATTTATTTGGTTTGTCAGGACAGCTGGGGGAAGAGGGGTGACAGGACACAAGATTCCCCCACAGCTCGATCCACTACAGCAGCCACTCAGAAAACACTGCTAGCCAAGTGAACTAAAACTAATAGAAAAAAAAAACAAAACAAAACACTTTATTTACACCGAGGAGCACCCAGCAGGAGCCTCCCTCCCCCAGCCACGCACGCACCCGCGCCAGCTTCTCCCATCTTGACATCTGCCACAAGCTGGGGCCCTGCTGCTGCCCCTCCTCGTTCAGTGCTCTATCCGGACCACCATGACCGTAACATTGTCTGCCGACCCCCGCTGCACCGCCTTGTTGGCCAGTCTGTTACAGGCAGCCTCGTATCTGGCGTCTGCTTCCAGCTTCCCTTCTCTCGCCTGGATGTTCTTATCCTGTCGGGACAAAGAAGAGACAATGCCGCCTGCTCCCTGCGAGTGCCTCGCCCCAGCACGTGGTTATTTCTGAGCACAGAAAGGCAAAACAAAGGAGGACAACCCCTGGTACAGGGAGCAGCCCCTGGCAGAAGTGTATTTCTGCACCGCTCGCTCTTTGTTCAGCTCATTAGCCTGGAGGGAGCGAGTCACATACTATTTCATGCCTCCTGCGCTGACAAACGATTGCGTGAGTAACCCAGCCCCCCAGCTGCCTTCCCCTCACCTCCAGGCAGGATACGATGAAGTTCACAGCTTCTTCTGGCGTAAAGACTTTAAAGAGGCCATCACATGCTATCAGGATGAACCTGGAAATCAAATAAAGACAGGTTTCAAATAAAGTCGGGTTAGAGGCTGACGCTTCGACTCCCCAGCTAAAGCCAACTCCCTCCATGCAATTTCATGAGCAGCCATGCTTCAGTCCAAAGGGACAACGCCGTAAAGCTCATCAGAGGCACCACGCGTCCCCTGGTGGTCTGGCACTTACCATTCACGGAGCTGAGGCAGTTCAAAGTACATGCTAAGAGTTAGAAAAGCCATGTCAGACCTAGATCAGCACACCCTGCAGGACATACGGACACCACGCAGTTCAGCAAGGCCACGTACTGTGTCTCTGCGACCTGCTGGAAAGCTCCACCACTTTTCTAGGTACAGCTCTGAGTCCCTTTCATTCACAGATTTTCCCTGCTAGGCAGCTAGTGCGTGGAAATAAAATATTCAACTGGCTGCGTTCCTCTAAGTGTGGCCCTTTAAAAAAAAATGTGCTTCTGCGGCAAGCAACAATTTAATTAGAAAGGCTACAAAAAATAAAAAAAAAAAAATAAAAAAAAAAGGGAGCAGCTTAGTTCAGGCAAGAGGTGTAACTGTGACAGCAAAGTCCAGCCAAAGCCCCAGAGGTGGAGAGCTGCCTCCGAGCCCCCCATGCAGGGTGAGGGAAACATCTCGCTGTGTGCTCCCTGCCTGCACAGGGATCTGCATTCACCAGCAGCTCCAGCTGGAGCCACCAGATGAGGAAACCTACAGCCAGCCCCCAAGAACAGCATGAGCCTCTGAAGGCATTTTCAGAGCCTGATGTTCAAAATATCCTTAGAAATGTTTCAGTGGATCTCTCGCTACAGACCTCTGATCCCACAGGGTTACCTGGTCACCTGAGAGCATTCAGGGTTGTACAGACCCAAATGTGATTTATCACCACCAACCGTTTGTTGGAAAAAGCATCTCAAAGCTAAATATAACGGTTTGTGTGGGCACCACAGCTGCTAGAAACACATCCGAGATCCAAGGGTTGGATCCAGGATCCAAGCACGGAGATCCGAGGATTCCAGCTTCAAGCAGCTGCCTGGACACTGGTGTGTGAGGTTATTCAGGGCACAGAGGCAGGCTGAGGCTTGTGCGTGTTAGCACCGCTGTGAGCCCCGGTTCTGAGCCTGGAGTGCCTCAGCCCCGGCAGCCAAGCGCAGGGCATGCAGCTCGGGTCTCTGCTGAGCAGAGCCAGGGCACAGCAACCCCCCCGTGCGGGCACGGCCTACCTGTCATTGTGCATGAGCTGGCAGCGTTTGATGTCTGGCACGGAGATAACACCACAGCGCTTGTACTGGCCATCCCCGATGGAGCGGGAAACCTCCAGCACTCCCAGGACTCTGCCATCCCTGCACAAGGAAAGAGAACATCAGTTCCCCCCCCAAATACAGGCATCTGCCTGACAGGGCCCCTGTGTTCTGCCTGTCAGGACCCCAGCCCCTGTAGGCTGGTTCAGCTGCTGGCACTTCAAAGGAGCAAGAACTACAGCAGCTGCTCCTTGGTCTTCATTAAAAAAAACTCATCACAGCAGCCAGTCCTGTGAAATTCAGATTACAAAGCTCAGGAAGCAGCTTTGAGTGTTAAACCTCTCCAGTTAACAGAGTGCTGCCCCCACAGAAGCAGCTTCCCACACTCCACCTTCCGATGATTGAACACCTTCTCCCCCAGGAAGATTATTTCTGTGCACTCTAAAAAGACGTGGCTGTAGTCCAGCCAGCCCTGCCCCGCATAAAAGCCAGAGTCACAGAAGAGATCCGATGCTCACGCGCTTTGCTACTGATCTCTTACATCCAAAATACTGCACCACAATGATTTTATAAAGATTTTAAATCTACCAGTGGAGAGACTCCCAGGCAGCCGGGGAGCTGTTCCTCTCATTCTGAGGAGAGCTAACAGGCTGGCCCAGCTCCTGCCTGCCTGCAGAGAGGGATCAGTGCTAAGCAGGAGCAGCAGCACACGCTCTCCAGAGACAACATGAACAAGGCCCTCCAGATGCTGCAGTGAGACAGGACGGAGCTCACCTGCCTCTGCGGGTGCTGAACAGGCCCCGAGACACCTCACCTGCACCCAGTCTGGCACAGGTGTCATTAGATCAAGACGCAGCCTCCAAAAGGAGAGAACATCATCAGCACGCCAAACACCACTGCTGTGCTTAGCACCAGCCACACACCCCTGTGTGCACAGCTGCGTTATGACAATCCCATCACAGCTCCAAGATTTCCCTTCTGCTCCGCACAGCCTCAGTGTGGCCGCTAACCCCTCCGGGCTGTCACTAGCAGGCAGCCCTGCGGAGACCCAGCAGCTCTGCTCTCAGGCCTGGAGTCGGACCAGGGTTTGGATTTGCTCGCTCATCAACTTTGGGCGCTCACCTGACGTTTCCCCCAGCTTTCTGTATCCGCATGCGCTCCTCGTACTGGGTGGGGTTGTGCTCCTTGCTGAGGCTCAAGGCTGTGTGCTTCTGACTCTCTTCATTGTACCGACACAGGATCGCCTGTGCTGACAGAAGACCCGCGTGAGTAAACAACAACAGAACCGCAGGAAGAGCTTCTGGGCAGAGAGCTGTACGGTCAGGCTCTCTGTGCATCCAAAATGAAAGACAGCTTTAACACTGAAAGGCAGCTGTCATCTCTCCTGCACGGAGTGTGTAAGGATTGCAGCGTTTCCCCTGTATCACCTGCCCGCCAACAATAGGGAAGGTAACAGACATCGCCCTGCAGAGCTAGCGAGGCTTGCAGAGGACCTGAGATGCCAGCAGTGGGCTTCTCCGTTCCGCTTACCCGGCTGTCCCCCAGGTTGGCGATGTAGAGGATGTTGTCGACAGCTAGGACGCAGGTCGCTGTGGAGCCATCTTTCCACGCCGGCTTCCTGAAGGGAGCAACAAGATTACTAAGGGGGGAAAACAGCTTTTGAGAATTTGGTGACAAAATACTCCTGGGGACCGAAGGAAGAAGTGCTGTGCAGGGATACTCAGCAGGCAGCAGCTCGGGAAGCCACGGGTGGTGAAGGGCAGGCTGGCTAGGGACAGAGGAGCTACGCAGACCACCACCTTCTGAACACATCCCCACACCTTCCTCGTGCTCAGCTGCCAGCAAAGCTCATCTTTGGCTGCAGCAGGCTCAGCACCGACACGAGCCCAGAAGCTGCAGCACTGTGAGCAGGTGAGAATCCCCATCGCCTCCTGAGAAAGCTCCTTCTTCTTCGCAAAAAGCCAAGTTGCCTTCCTTTCTGCCTTCGTTCCCCTCCCTTTTCTCACAGCACCCTCCCTGCTCAATCCATCCCTCTCCCCAGAGGTGCCATCGGTCACTGTTGCCCTCCCCACATTCTGTTTGCTGTAGTTAAGCTCACGTCTCTAGAGCTGCAGGTAAGCTGAGAAGTGTTTCTTAGATTACAGCTGCCACACCTGTCCTTCCCGTAATGACACCCAGCTAAGGCACCGTTCTGTATTGCGACTAGCTCTGAGAATCTGAGAATGAGATTCCTAGATATATTTTGTCCAGTTTCTCCTAATGTGGAAGGTGCAGTTGACAGGAGTTGTATGAATTCAGCAATACAGCTGGTGCCACGCAGAAATCCTTTGCAGCAGCTTTGTCCTGTGCCTGACCAAACAGGCTGCTTTGGGAATTGACCCCGTTGTAACAGACTCAAAGAAGCTTTTTCCTTCTGCCTGGCCAAACTTCTTTTTAAAAAATCCAATTAGGCTTAAGAAACAGAGCCCGTTTCTAATTTATTGAAAATTGAATCAGAATGAGATGCACCAACAATCTTTCCAGATGCGTTAGAGGTGCCAGTATGAAACAAATGAAAAGTTTAAAGGACTGGTGACAAAGTGATTTTATTTCAAGCACAATCTGTGTCTTCCTTAGTCATAAACCACGGTTAACGTGTCAGTCCAGCAGAGACAGAGAAGGAAAGGGGGGTTACACTCAAAACCCAGCTGGGAGATAGCAAACACTTTTTATGGGATAAATGCCAGCCTGCACTTTTCAGCTTTGTTTCAGAAATAGTTAGAAACAAGTTTAAGGTGAGGGACGTTTCCTTATCACATCATCTGTTCTCAAAAAGAGGTGGGGAAAAAAAAAAAAATCTTGAGTTGAGAGAAATAAATCTTTCAACACAGGGCATTAAAAACAAGCAGATTCCAGCCTGGTGAGCACACACTAACAGGAAAAGTGCCTCTGCAAGCTGCTGTGTGCGCCTTCCTTTAATGTTCTGCTCTACAAATCCCCTTTCATGCTGTCAACACAGAGCCCAGCTGATGCAGGACAGGACGCGTCACTTCAGCAACACGCTGTCTTTAAAAAGAAAGCAAACAGGATGCTCTGGTATGGACAGAGGTGGGCTCTTGGGTCACGGTTTGGTTCATTTGCCATTAAGGTGTATTTTAGCCTAAGGGGTCCCACGGACCTCTTGCTGCAGGGGAAGCCCAGCGTGTGCCACGATGTAGCTCAAGCAGGCGCTCAGAGCTTCACGGCGCTTCCCCAAAGCACTGCCACGACTCGAGGCTCCCTCTGACCCGCTCAGAGCTGCGGCCTGCGAGCCACAAGCTAAGGAACAGAAACGCACGGGAAGCATTCGCACTTACTGGCTGGATGCCTGCTTGAGAAACTCTTCGTCTGTATGTTTGAAGGTGTCCAGAAGGCATCTCTTCACCGTCTTCTCCACGCTGACCACCTCACCTGCCAGAGAGGGAAAACAGCAACTGAAGCCCTGCTAACACACAGCCGACCCACCTCTCCCCTCACCCAGCAGGCAATTTGGCAACGCAGCGCACAGATGAGCGCAGAGCAGCTGGAGCACACGGCACGCTACAAGAAGTCTGACTGGGAACACGTATGGAGAATTTATGGCGCGCCCCTCTCCCCCGGGCGGGTATTTTTACTCTTCCTTTTCTCACAAAGCAGCGCTGCCAAGCCTGGCAACTGCACATCTTGTGCTTGCTTAGTGGTTCACTTCGGCTGCTCGCACCCTCATGCCAAAAAGGCTTCCAGCCCTCCTCCCCAGGAGACAGCCCGGTCTCTGTGCACGCAAGTCAGCTTGGAATGAGGAATGGAAACTGCAGAGCTATACCCCAACGAACCCATTAGCTTAAGCAGCAGCCACGGTTTCACAGCACAGAAGGTGCCTGTTGTCCCCCAGCCCGTGTCCCAGCCCTCTCACCTTTCGGGAACTTCTTGATGAGGTTGAGGTGCAGGTTCTGTGCCGCGAATTTGGAGGCTCGGACTCCCCCGTGGCCATCAAAGACAGCAAAGTATGAGACGCGCGTGCTGTGAGGGAGCAAGAGGCAGCAGAAACGGGCTGAGAAGGGCTCTCAGCCAGAAGGTGGGACTGAACTGATGCTGATATTTAATTCACTAAGAGATTTTAACTTCTCAGATGAGAGAACATCTGTTTCGTCCTCTTCAAGCGTTCTCCATTGCCACAGTTGGGGTTTTTACACGCTGTAAAACCCCCCAAGGCAGCAACTGCTGTGCCTACAATTAAACTGAGGGCCCTGAAACATCCACACCTCATTTGGGTAACAGAAGCTCGGTATCCAGAGGTCCTATAAAGTCAGTGACCGTTCCCTGAGCATCCCTCAGAGGTATTTATACACCATCTAGTCCCGACTCCCCCAGGAACACAGCTAACGATCTGACCCCACTCTCCCAGTAACAGAACCAAGAGGTACCACACAGAGCAGGCTGCACTCCAGAGCACCAGCTGCTCCACACAAAAGAGGCGAGCTGCAGCTCCTTCACCCCCTGCAGCTCCGTCCCCTGGCCTTGGCAGGCAGGGCTCACTTACATCTGGGAGGGCAGCGGCTGACACTCCTCCGTGATATCGTTCAGGATGACGTGGGCGTCCTGCATGTCTTCCCTTTCACCTTTCCTCTCCGCCACGTAACCCTTCAGCCCGAGGATGCCCACTGAGCCTGCAGAGGGACGAAGCAGACACAGACTGATCAAACTCCCTCAGCGCCTCGGCTCAAACCAACAGCCCAGCGATCGCTTTTCAGCTCTCAGAAACATCCCCAAAGCTGTTGACCCTGCAGCAGTACAGCCGGCACCTCCTGCTGAACAGGGTGGGTTTTGTAACAGGAGTTTAAGTGCTCCCAAGCTGAGCAGCTTGCCCCTGTTTTAGGGGGCAGCTGTACCAAGCACTGCTGGGCATCAGAGGGTGCTCACAGCAGAGGGGAGCACGCGGCAGCACTGAAACCGCAGGTGAAACAAAGCACAGCTTTAAAGAGGGGGGGTAGGGAAGGAATGCAAAGTCTGCTGTTTCCAAAATGTGTCATTTCCCTTTCACTGAGCGCACCTTTTTCCCCAAAGCTGAACGGAACACGTGGGCACCTGCACTGAGGTCAAATGCATTAGATGCCAAGGCAAGTCTCTCTCTCTGGCTCTCTTAGCAGCCACTCAGGGGAGAGATCAGGGAAAAGCAGCTGCTGTGGCTCCAGCCTTCCAGAGGCTTCGTACCCAGTCCCCCTGCTGGCCGCACAGGCCATTCTCCTGGGGATGCCGAGGCACGCTGGCTGCCCATCTTCTGCCACCCCGTCGGGGAGGCCCAGGCGAGGGAGGCAGCGTGCCAGGGAGCTTGAGGGGCTCCCCTGGCAGCAGCCTGCTCCCCGCCACGAGAGGCTGCAAGCGCAAGCAGACTGAAGAGCCAAAGCTCAACTTCGGTCTGGACTTACTCAGCCCAACGACACAAGTACAAATCGAGTACATTTGTTTTCAAACTGTCTGAAAACCTTTACAAACTTTCTTTTCCACAAGTTCTTCCCTGCCATTCTTCTCTTCCTCCTCCGAGGCCTTCCTCTTCTCCCCTTTCAGCTGGCTCCCTGCTGAGACCTGCTCGGCAGCGCTGGAGGCTGAAAGAGAAGAAAAGCACAGGGAGCTGAAGACCTCCCGGATTCAGCACATCCTTCTGCACTGCAGCACTCCCCTCAGGAGCACGGACTCGCTTCTCACACAGCATTAGATGTCTGCAGTTACACCCGTTTTGACCAACTGACCATAGAGGTGAGCACATGCCAGGCGCTGCATGGCTGCACCTAACCTGGCACACACTGAGCTGGGCTCTCCTCATCGTGCCGCCCTCCCCCAGGTACGGTACAGCCCCGTCTGGCTGGCAGGCTGTTGGTTCTCCCCACCGAGCTTTTACTGCAGTTAATTGCTCAGGAAGTCGGCGTTCCAGCTCAGAGCGTTGCTTGCTTTTAATTATTACTGTTTGTTTCTATGAATCGTAGCCACAGCAACGCAAGGGAACACGTTTTGTTACTCTGAAGGTGCGCGATGTACTTGTTAGGGCTTTCAGGAGACAGGTTACAAATCAAAGCTACCACCTGTCAGAGGGTTCCCAGGGCACCAGAACCCTTTTCCCTCTGGGGACCCGTTCCCGTACGGCTCTTGCTTTATCTGCTCTCCTCCCCGGTGCCAGCAGCACGCCTCCCCCGCCCGAGGCCCGGCTCTGCAGGAGCTCATGGAGGAAGGCGGCGGCACTTTGTGCTCGGGGAGGAAAAGCAACAAAGGGGCCTGCAGCCAGCGCTGCCAACAGTCACACCGCGGGCCCCGAGCAGCCCAGCTGCAGGCCGGGGCCGCTGCCGCTTACCTGGGTCACCGCTGCCGGCCGGCGGGAGGTCATCGAAGAGCAGCGAGCCCCCGGTGCCTGCGGGGCGACACGGGACGGGGCTCAGCCCACGGGGAGGGGGGGGCACGGGGCCTATTTTGGGGTGGGGGTGCTCCCGGCAGGGCCCTACCTGCCCCCGCGCTGCCGGCCGGCGGGAGGTCGTCGAAGAGCCGCGGCCCGCCCGGGGCCTCCTTCCCTGCAAGGCACCGCCGGGGCTCGGCACCGCCTCACGGGGCGGCCTCAGCCGGGCCCCGGCGCCCCCCCCGGTGCCCCCCCGGTGCCCCCCCGGTCCCCCCCTCACCCCCCAGCCCCCTCCCGGTGTCCCCCCCGCCCCTCACCCCCCGCGGCCCCGCCGGGCTCGGGCAGGTCCCCGAACAGGTCCATCCCCCGCCGCCGCCGCCGCCTCTGCCGCCGCCGCGCCCCCGCCCCTGCCAATCACCCCCGAGGGGCGGGGCCTTCGTGGCCCGCCGCCCAATGGGCTGCGGCGCCGAGGCCGGAAGCCCGCCCCCCCGCGCGGCGCGGCGGGGAGAGGAGAGGAAGTCTTCCCCCCGCGCTGCCGAGGGGGCGGGGCCGCGGCGCGCTGTGCGCCAATAGGAAGGCGGGACGCGCTGCCCATCAGGCGGGTGCTGGCCAATGGGGGGGCGGTGTGGGGGGCGCGGGCGCAGCGCCCCCTGGCGGCGGCCTGAGGGGGCGGCGGCCGCTGAGGGCCCGCGGGGTCCCCCTCAGAAGGGCGGCCCCGAGACGGAGCCGTCCCCTCAGCCCCACAACGAGGGGTCCCTCCCTGTGACCCCACAACAAGGGGTCTCTCCTGCTGGCCCCACAATAAAGGATCCCTCCCTGTGACCCCCCAGTAAAGAATCACTCCCCTCGACCCCATAGCATCTGCTCCCCCCGACCCCACAGTCACAGAGTCACAGACCCATAGAATATCCTGCGTTGGAAGGGACCCACAAGGGTCATCGAGTCCAACTCCTGGCTCCACACAGGTCTACCCAAAATTTTAGACCACGTGACTAAGCGCACAGTCCAAACACTTCTTAAATTCAGACAGGCTCGGTGCCGTGACTGCTTCCCTGGGGAGCTTGTTTCAGTCCATGACCCCCCTCTCAGTGAGGAACCTCTTCCTGATGGCCAGCCCAAACCTCCCCTGCCTCACCCTGACACCATTCCCTCATGTCCTATCATGGTGACCAAGGAGAATGGATCGGTGCCTTCTCCTCGGCTCCCCCTCATGAGGAAGCTGTAGACCATGATGAGGCCTCCCCTCAGCCTCCTCTTCTCCAGGCTGAACAGTCCCAGTGCCCTCAGCCACTCCCCATACGTCTTCCCCTTTAGGCCCTTCACCATCTTCATCATCCTCTGGACGCTCTCCAACAATTTTACATCCTTTTTGTGCTGTGGTGCCCAGCACTGCACACAATACTCAAGGGGAGGCCAGACCAGCGCAGAGCAGAGCAGGAAAATCACCTCCCTCTACTGACTAGCGATGCTGGGCTTGATGCACCCCAGGGTATGGTTGGCCCTCCTGGCTGCCTGGGCACACTGCTGGCTCATACTCAGCTTGCTGTCAGCCACAAGCCCCAGATCCCTCTCTGCGGGGCTGCTCTCCAGCGTACGTACAGCCAGGGTTGCCCCGTCCCAGGTGCAGGACCCGGCACTTGCTCTTGTTAAACCTCATGCAGCTGGTGATCGCCCAGCTCTCCAACCTGTCCAGGTCTCTCTGCAAGGCCTTTCCACTCTCAGCAGAGTCCACAACTCCTCCAAGTTTGGTGTCATCAGCAAATTTGCTCAAAATACCTTCTAGTCCTACATCCAAATCGTTTATAAAAACATTGAAGAGGACTGGCCCTACAATAAAGGATTGATCCCCTCAACCCCTCAATAAAGGATCACTCCTCCTGACCCCCCAGTAAAGCTTCACTGCCTGTGACACTCCAATAAAGGATCGCTTCCCGACCCCATTACAGATTGCTCCCCCCAACAGAGGATCACTCCCTGCCAGCCCAATAAAGGATCGCTCTCCCCAACCCCTCAATAAAGGATACCTCCCCCCAACCCCACAGTAAGGGATCACTCCCCCTGACCCCATAACAGATCCCTCCCCAGCCCCCCAGAAGGACACTCAGACGGCTGCGTCAATGCCACATTTATTTCAGAACCGAACAAGCCTGGCGCACACGGGTGGCCGGGACCCGAAGCTCCAACACGGGGGGTGTGGGGGCACGGGGTGGGGGCGCAGGATGGGGGCCAGGGCCGGGACATGGCTCCCGTCCCACGGGGGGCTTGGGGCTGCGGGGAGGAGGCCGCCTCACACCTCGGGCCTCGCCGGGAGGAGGGCGGCACGCCGGGCCCCGCCGCGTGCTCTGCAGGTTGGCTGGCCTCAGGCACGCCGCAGGGGGACCGGGACCGCGGCCCCACAGGGCCCCCGGCCCCGTGTCTGGTCACTGGCAGACACCGGGCCCGTCCCCGCGGGGAGGGCTCCGCCGGGAGCTGCCTTCACCCCGGAGGAGCCTCCTCCTCCTCCTCGCCCCCTGGACAGGAGTTTTGCCAAAATCCAGGATGAGGAAAACGGTCAAACAGGGAGCTTCTGCCCCAGGGCACGAGGGACCGGCCGCCCCCCAAGCACGGCCATCCCCATCCCCAGCTGCCCCCGTCCTCCGCGTCCTCGCCAGCTTACAAAGGAGCAAACGGCATGGAGGGACGGCCTCGGCCCCGACACACACAAGGGACAGCGTGGGGAGGCGCGGTGGGGCCGAGGCTCGGCCGTGCTGTGCAAAATTAAGGTCGGCTGTGAATGCGTGACGGCGAAGCGGGGCCCGGCGGGGGCCCGGGGATGTGCGGGGGAAGACGCCTGCCTTCCTGCCCGGAGCTGCGTGGGCTGCCCGCGGGAAGCCCTGAACTGAAGCCCCCCCGCTCGGTGAAACGACCAACAAAGGGAGACGGAGCCAGGAGGGACGTGGAGCAGGGGGCCTGGGTGCTCTGCTGGGGAGGAGGAGGCCGCCAAAGCGGCGGAGCCACCTCGGCCTCAGGGAGCCCCCCGCCAGCACGGCTCCTGTGCTGCAGCCGGAGGCTGGGGGGAGGAAGGTGAGATTGCACTTCTGGAACTGGGGGGGGAAGAGGGCTACGAAAACGTCAGCTACAAAAGTGAGAAGCCCCGGCCCCTCTCCTCTCCAGCGAACCCAGCCCAGTGCCCCTCGCTGGTCTCTGCCTCGGCCCTGCTCTCTCTGCCGGAGGGGACAGCAGAGCCCTTGGGGGCGAGGGCAGCGAGGGGCCCCGTGGCTGGGCTGGCTGCTCCCAACCCTGGCTCCCAGGGGACTTTCTCGCCCAGTTTTGAGAGCAGCCAGCCCACCCGCCGTGCTCCCCGGCTGCCTGGCAGGAGGCCCCAGGGAGGGGGCAGCAGCATGGCCGGCCAACGTGGGCCAAATTTCAGGCTCGGGGCAGAAAAAGGAGCCGAAACACAACTTGTCCTCAGCACGCGCCCACACTGACGCGCAACCGTCCCCCTGGGCTGCTGGGGGGGGGAGGTTGGCTGGTCCTTGTGGACGCAGGAGCCCTGGCCACCGAAACTGGCATGCGTCCCCCTCCAGAGGTAGATGGGGCAGGGAGGAATTGCCTCGCTTGGGAAGACGTGGTGCCTTGGCCGGTCACCGCTCCTGGGAAAAGTAGTTTAAGCACTGGGGGGGGCAAAGCAGAGGGTTGGGGGAAGGATGGGGGGCGAGGGCGAGCGCACTGCAGTCACCGGGCACGTCTGCACTGCTGGGGGCAGGGGACAGGCCCGCCGCGCTCGGTCCCCTCTCCCGGGAGAGGTGTCCCCGGGAGAGGGGCCGCGGTGGCCCTGGCACCAGCCCGCCGCCAAGGCTCTCCCCGGCCCAGGGAAGGCGTTGTCCGGGGGCCGGGCCCCAGCGTGTGGGGTTTTCTGACGTAAATAGAAATAAATACTTTATAAATATAATCTTAAACTACTGACACCTGATTTTGCCCTGCCATCTTTTGTCGACACAATAAATTAGGAAATCCCCATACCTAAACTACTGCTTTCCCTTCACGTGGAAGCAATTCCTCCTGATTTCTCACCTCTGAGCTTTACAAGACGCCTACCTCTGTAGATCAAAGACCAGCTTTTAACCCAATCTACCCTCCTTGCTCCCTCCCCTCCGAAAGGAACCTTTCTGGAGCGTTACAGGTTGTGTGACATGACGGTCACCCACGAGGGGATGGGCAGAAGATCACATGCACACGAGAAATCCTGCCCAGGCGGGGCCGGGCGTTTGCAGCTACGAACAGAAATGAGTTTCCCCCGTGAAGGTGTAAATCGAGACAGATCCTTCCATGGAGCAGGCAGCTGGGGCAGCAGATGGTGTGAGAGATCGGACGTTAACATGGGGACTCTTGAGGCAGAATCAGCTATCTTGATCCTGCTGGCAGACGGATGAGGTGGAGGGTGTTTTTCAGGTTAGATTCTCATCTGGGCTGTTCTCCTTCTGGACAGCTTGGATCTGATTTGGAAACCGAGAAACAAAAGCAGTCAGAGATGCGGAAAGGGAGATTTGGGGTCCCCTGGGTGCAGGCTGGTGCTTGAATCCAGCCAGAGCCAGCAGGGCAGGGGGTTAACAGCAGCACTCTTTTGCCAGAGCTTGGGAATTTCTGTGCATTTATTCCTCTTCCCCTGCTCCTGCAACTTGAGATGATCTCAACAGGTTCTTGAGATGATCTCAAGAAGAGCAAAGGCTCAGCGTGCTGCATGTGGGCATTGCTTTGAGCTCAGTCTCTGTGCCAGCCAGGATCTGGCTCTCAGTTAAGCGGGGAGGAACGACCCCTTGCAACTGCCCGGGGGCAGAGCTGAAATCAAAATGAACACGATCCAAGCTCTGCCTGCTGAGAGCCAGGCTCAGGAGGTGCTCCCTGTGCTTGGCCATGAAGGACAGCAGCTCGCCAGCCTGAGGACAACACGGGGACAGCCACTACCAACCCCCCTGGCACCACAGACCCTCAGGGGGCTTCCTCTTACCTTATGGACCCAGCCAGGAGGGGGTTGAAGGCGTAGAGCCAGTCGTGCATGTCCTTGTCACTGCTTGCCTGCAGCAGGATGCCCCGGTGCTCCGTGCACACCGCGAAGGTGTTGGGGGTCTGCTGGGGGAGAGCCGGGGGTCAGCCCCTCGCCCCACGGCGTGGAGGCTCCCCCCTCCCCGCAGGGGCTGCACCCACCTTCAGCATGGCCTGCTGGTCCTCGCTGTACTCCACCTGGGCCTTGGAGAGGTTGAGGATGGCCCTCTCCACCGAGTCCTTGTCCGAGTTGTAGATGTAGACGTAGGGGCGCCTGACCACCACGAAGCGCTTCACCCACCCGTTGGTGTGGGGCTCCAGGAAGTGCAGGTAGCCCTTTTTGGAGACGATGGGGCTGCAGAGAGGGGGACAGTGAGGAGGTGGCTGTGCTAGGGCGCCGTCCGCCCTGCCCCAAAGCACCAGCTGCTCCCCCTGCCCCTATAGGGGTCCTCTCCTGGCCTCCCCGGTGGCTCCTACCTGACCCGGATCTCCTGAATGTCGGGCACCAGCAGACGCTGGGGCTCCTTCTCTTCCTCAGGCCGGCGGGCTGGGGACTTCTTCTGCTCCCCTTCCACCACAGGCTCCAGGTCGGGACTCTCCAGCCTGGAGGAGACCTGCAGGGCTCTGGGTGGGAAGGAGAGAATGGGGTTGGAGGAGTGCAGGACGCCCAGCAGCCACGAGCACATCTGAGGGGTCTGGCCGCCCTGCTCGGTGGGCGATGGGGAGACAGCCTGACCCCCTGCCCAGCCTCATACCTGACTTCCACGGCGTTGTAGCGTCCTTCCACCAGCGATGGGCAGGTTGAGGAGGGGGTGAGGGTGGTGACCCCGAGAGCTGACATGGAGGGATCTCTCATCAGGGTCACAGACATTTCGGACAGCTGTGGAGGAGCGGAGGTGTGGACTGGAGTCTCTGCCCGAAGCCGGGCACAGCTCTGGCCGGGGCAGGGAGAGGAACATGCATATCGGTGCTCTGGGAGCATCCGGGCGAGCAGAGGGTGGCAGCGGGGCCACCCACCCGTGCCCTGCCAGCCCAAGTCCCCACGCATCCCTCCCCACCCTTAGCCAGCCCCACAGACCCCCAAATTTCCCCCGCCGCCCCGGTACCTTGCTCTCGCTGGCGCTGATGCAGACGTGGCTGTGGCTGTACTCGCGGTTGAAGGTGTGCGTCAGCAGGCGCAGGCACTGCGGGTGGACAGGGAGGGCGGTGGGGCAGGAGGCACCTTCCTCCACCCCCCCACCTTCCTCATCACATTACCACCACCCCCCGGGACCCCTCCCCGTCTGTGGGGCGCTACCTTCACAGCCAGCTCCTTCTGCCTCTCGCTGGGGGTCTCGGGCAGAGGGGTCCGTCCCTCCGGGGCCCCGTCGGCGGACAGCGGGGAGGAGACGCAGGAGGTGCTTCGAGACTCGGAGTCCTCGCTGGAGCAGGGGGACAGGCTCTCCAGGCCCAGCCGCTGGGTGGTCTCCAGCTTCTCACGCAGCAGCAGGTAGTGCCTGGTCTTCTCCACCTGGATGAGGGCAGCCCCACTCAGTGCCGGGCCTCCCCACACCCGGCTCGGGGGCATCCTTCAGGAGAAGGTGCTTCCCACGCCTCGTTAACCCAGCTGCTCGTTAACATTGGGGTCTGACGGAGCCCAGCACAGCCCCGTGCCCCCCAGCTGGGACAGCGGGGTGCCCTTGCATGGGAAGTGCCCGGCGTGGCCCTTCCCGGCCCTTACTTCTTGCAGCAGGCTGAGCTTCTCCAGCTCCCACTGATGGTCGAGGATGAGGCTGTCGCTGCGGGGCCGCCAGCCGGCCAGGTTCTCCTCTCCCCTGACGTAGGCCACGGAGGTGTCCAGCACACGCCGGCGACGCCTCTGCATGCCTGCGGGGACAGACGCACAGCTCGGGGACAGACACGGGGATGGGGGGAGGGAACACGGAGCTCGTATCACGGCCCCGCAGTGTTTGAAGGCAGAAGCAGGGCACCCACCTGGGCTGCCGGCATCCGCCACGCGGCACAGGCTCAGCTCGTAGACGCCCGTCACGCGGTTGCTGAAAGCAAAAGGGAGGCGTCCCCTGGCTGCCTGCTGTCCCCACACCCCGAGGATGCTCCCCACACGCTGCTCCAGAGCAGCTCCCGTCCCGTGGGTGCTGGCGGCATCGTTTCCCCCAAAATCCTCCCCCCAAACACCCGGGAGGGTGCGGGTACCTCTCGGAAGCCCGCAGGCTGCCGCTGCCGAAGAGGTTGCGGATGGAGCGGGAGGCAGGGAGCTTGGCGTCGCGGGAGTAGAAAACCATGCAGAAATCTTTGGTGATGACGGCGGGCTGGGTGCAGTTCTCCATCTGCAGCAGGGTGGGGAGAGAGGGGAGCAGAGGGGCATCAGTGCCGGTCAAGGGGGGCGGGGAAAACCCCAGTGGGCGAAACACCAGCCCTGGTTTGCACTCCAGCTGCGGGGAGCCGGATCCTTGCCTCGATGTACGCGGAAAGGGTGATGTAGATTTTCTCCCGGTACGGGGTGACGCGGTTGAGCAGCAGGGAGTTGTGCATGGAGCTGTCCCACGCCGTCTCAAACTGGTAGAAAGTCCTGCCGAGAGAAAGCAGAGCCGCTGAAACGACCCCCCCCCAAAAAAAAAAAACACACAAACTCGGGCCAGCGAGCGAGGAGACGGCACCCACCCCCCCCCGGCAGCGCTGCGGCAGGCCTGCGGGGACAGGCGGGCATGCACGGGGCGTTTGGGGACAGCCACGCCGGGGGATGCAGGGGCTGAAGGCAAAGCCGAGGCGGGATGGGTGCAGCGGGACGGGGACACGGCGCCCTCGCAACGGGAGCGGGCGCAGGGGTTTGGGGTGGCGTGGGGGGCTCAGCTGGGGTGCGGGGCAAGGCAGGGAGGTGGGGACGGAGGGACAGAGGAGGGGACGTGTCCCCAGTGCTTGGGGTGAGCTGTCACCCCCGGCACACCGGGGCCAGGGCCCTGCCACCCATCCTGGCACCCTGGAAATGGCTGTCACCACTTGGGTGACGATGGGTGGAGCAGGGAGGAGGGAGATGCTCGGCACAGCGGGGAGCAGCTCAGTGGGGACAGCCCCCCCCCAGCCTGTGGGACCCGGGGACCAGCACTGGGTGCCCGTGGGGCTGCCTTCCCCTGCTCTTGCTGTGCCCTGGCTGCTGCCCGCAACGTCCCCGCTGGCCGCCCCAAACCCTCGCTGCGTTTTCCACCTCCCCACCTCTGCGCTGGGGGGGCCGGGCAGCAGGGTGAGCACTGCTGGGACCCCACAAAGGACGGTGCAGAGCAGCGGCTGCACTTTTGGGGTGGGAGGAAAAGGGGGAAGCAGGAGGTGCCTCAGGGTCGTCACCCCCCTGCTGCTGGAGCCCCCCAGCTCCGGCCACCCGCGGTCACAACGGGCCCGGGGCTGCCCCAGCCCCGGCTCCTGCGTGAGCCCCCTCAGGAGGCCGTGGCACAACGGCGGCACGGCAAAACCATGTCCAGGGGGGCAAGCAGCAACGCGGAGAGAGCCAGGGCTGTGCCGGGGCCGGGAGCGGGGCTTTGGCTGCGCCCGGGGACGTGCTGTCACTGCCCCTGCTCGGGGCACCACGCTGCACAAGAGCGAGTCGCGCTCTGGAAGGCGTCGCGTACGTGGAAACCACACGAGACAGTCGAGGCGAAGGATCGCTTTTCAGACACAGACCACTTGAGAAGAGAGAGCTCCCGAGGGAGGAGGATATCAGAGAAGAGGAGAGTAAGGGCAAGGGGGGAAGAGAGCAAAAAGCAAAGGAACGAGGCGAAGGAGAAAGAGAGAAAAGCGGGAGGGACCAGACCGAGCGAGTAGGCGCGAAATACCTAGTGTCATTTCCGAATGAAATGCTATAAGTAGAAGGCAACCCAGGACAAACACACACACACACGTACACACACAGAGAAACGAAACGTCAGAAAGCGTCGTCCGTACGAGGCCGCTGCCGACACGCGCCCTGCGGCACCCGCTGCGTGGGACGGGGCGCGCAGGGAGGGAGCAGCAGCGGCACAACGGCTCTGCCCCAGGGCTGCTCGGGGACGGGGGGAGCCCAGCACAGCCCGGTGACCATCAGCCTTCAGCTCAAGGCCCACGCCGTGGGACAGAAATTTCCTGTAGGGAATTCCCCAGCAGGCACGGTGGCCATTTCCCGTGCCACGGTGGCCATCTCCCGTGCCATGGTGGCCATCTCCCGCACCACGCGGGGCTCTGACACCAAGCTCTGTGTCGTCACTCACGTTCCCCTGATGGCTCCTGCTGGCACAGCCCCCAAACCAGGGGCCTGAAAGAGCTCAGCAGGGCAATCCCGAGGTTTACCCGCGTTAGGGGTGTTGCAGGAAGCCCTCCGCAGCCCCACACCTTCCTCCCTGAACTCTGCCCTCTGTGCAGGACCCCTGAGGAGGCGGCAGGTCTCGGAGCAGCCTCTCTGCTCTCCTGGGGCCTGCAAGGTGTCCGTGCTCAGGCCTGGCAGGGCAGAGCAGCTCGCCTGCCTCCGCCCAGGCGGCAGGAGGGGGTTTCCTCAGCCTTCCCCGCCACACCAGGTGAGCATCACCCTGCAGCAGCCCCACGGGCAGCGCCAGGGCAAGCCCACGCGCTCCTACAGCCACCTGTGCCGTCCCCAAGCACCCTGCTGGGACAGGGTGCCACCGGAGGGACAGACAGACAGACAGACAGATGTCCCCTGGCATCCCCAAGCGGGACCGGCCTCTGGATGGTGCAGGTGGCGCTTGGCAGACCCCAGCCCCAGTCTCCCCAACGCAGCCACCCCGCTGTGTGTACGCTGCACCTACGCACACAGGAGGGCTGCGCGGGTGCTGGCGGCCCCCTCAGCGGCTGCGGGGTGTGCGTACGACACGCACGCGCTCCCACGCAGCCCAGCACCCAGCACGGGTCCCCAGCACCCTCCCCACACAGGGCCGGGGCAGGAGCAGGGGGGGGACGGAGCCACGGGTCCCTGGCCGGATGCCGGAGAGCAGCGAAGTGAAAAGGCGAGAACAAAACCAAAACCAGGCGATGGGAGCACAGGCCAGCGAGAGCGAGAGCGAGGAGGAGCGAGATCGCGATCCAAACAAACAGCAAAACCCGCGGGGAAGGGGCGGCGTGAGAGAGAGAGAGAGAGGTGCCCGGGATGTGGTGAGAGGAGGAAGACGTGGAGGGGGGGGGCTGGACACCCAAGTGCCGCCGCCGGCGGGAGTGAGAGTGCTGAGGTGCGGGGGAGAGAGAGGGAAAGAGCAGAGAGGGGGTGGAAAAAAAACCAATGGAAACAAATAATACCTAGGCATATCCGAATCAAGAAACTGCCTGCGAAAACACAAAACAATCACATGGTTAGTGTGGGCTCGGATGGGCAGCGGCAGCAGCGGGGTTGGAGAGAAGCAAGGGAGGCTCTCGGGGCCGCCCGCCGCACCCCAGCGCTGCCCGGGTGGGCGGCGGGCAGGAGGGGGGGTCCCGGGGAGCGCCGAACGCCGGCAGGAGGCTGCCCCAAAAGGTCCGGGAGGCTGCGGGAGATGGGCAGAGGCAGGGCCTGCTGTCGGCGATGGAGGCTGCGTGGCGGCCGGTAGCAAAGCGGGGAGCAGAAGCAGCCCGGGAGGAGGGCGAGGCGGGCGCCGCTCTGCCCGCTGCCGCCCTCGGCCTGGCGTCCCCGGCAGGCGTCTGGGGTCGGAGCATGCAGGGCGGCGGCGGGATGGAAGCGCGGGGTTGCTGCAGCGGCCCCCTCGGCATCTTGCTGGGAGCCAGCGTCCTCCGTCCCCCGCCGCTGCCCCCCGGCCCCGCGCCCGGGCTCCCCGGGGAGACGGCGGGTACCCCGCGGCCCTGCTGCGGGGCTTGCTCCCAGGCAATCCCCCCAGCACGGGGGCGAGAGCAGCTCCTGCACGCCCCACATCTCCCCTCCCCGAGCACCCCCAGATGCGTGAAGCCTCCCACCATGCAGGCGGGGGAAGGCAGGAGCCGCGTTCCCTCTGCCCGGCTGCACCGGGGATGCCGGAGACCGGATCCGGCAGCGTCCCAGGCAGCAGAGGCTGCTGCCCCACGAGCCCGGGTGTCGCATCCCTCCGGCTCCTTCACATCTGGCAAAAACCACCACGGCTGTGCCGGTGTGAATCCTCCTCACCCCGTCATCCCAGGCCACCAGCCTCCTGCCTGGCCTCGCTTTGCTGTCCCAGCGGGTGTGACAATGCCCAACGCTCACACACACGTCCCGGCGCCATGCCTGGGCACTCCCTGCCTCACAGCCACAGCTTTGTCACCAAGACACCAGCCTCCCCGGGGAGGAGTGACCCAGCAGTCCCAAAAATGAGGGGCAAGATGGTCCTGCTGCCATCCGGGATGCTCCTATGCCAGGAACTGCCCTGCTCACTGCTCAGGACCGACCCCCTCTGCTCCCCGAGCCACCAACACCCAGCCCCACATCGTCCCCAGATGTCACAGCACCCCACGTGCACACACTCCGACCACGTGGGGTGGCCCCACCACAGCCTCGGTGCGGGGACGGCTCTGCCGGGGCAAGCAGGAGGGGTTTTCCCCCACGGCCCCAGATGTTGTGAGCACAAAGCAGCATTTCCAGCCGTTTGGCCAGGACACAGGACAGTCTGTGGCAGGGTCAGCACAACCTCCTGTCACTGTCACTGAACAGGACCCTGACCCCAATACCCCACATGGCCACCCCTGGTCTGGAGGGGCCTCAGGGAGGAGGAGGAGGAGGAACAGGGCGAGTGTCCCAGGCTTTGGGGGCTCTGTGAGACCCTCTGCAGCTCGAGAAAAGCAGCACCCCCCTCCCCCAAAGCAGCAAGGGCCAGCAGGACCCTGCAGAGGGGCTCAGAGCACCCAAGGGAGAGGGGGGTCCCCACATCTCCCCCAGTGCTGCAGTCGGGGGAAGAGCAAGAGAAGCAGGGGCACGCACCGGTCGTCCTGGGAAGGGTGGATGTAGCCAGAGGACAGGATGTTCAGGGACAGGATGTTGGGGTCGATCAGAGACTCGTCAGCTTCTGGGGTGTTCCGGATCCGACCTGCAAACGCAGCACAGGGACACGCTCAGGTCCCCTGCCAGGCTCCTTGTGACCAGCGTGGCCCCCCCACTGCGTCCCAACTGGTGCCCAGGACCACGATGGCCCCGTGGTGGCACACAGGGAGCAGTCACCTTGTTGCTATTTCAATCGTACTAGCAGGCAAAAAGTGGGAAAGGGAGAGGGAGAAGAGGAACAAATCCCTAAGGGATGTGGGGAGGATTTGGGGGGGAGCTCCCATGCCGCCCCAGCCCGCCCTGCTTACCCACAACCAGCTCCCGCACTTCCTTCCAGCGGATCAGGCTGCCCGTCTCATGCACCAAGGTGACGGTGATCCTCCTCTGGATACCCTGAGACCCCCGAGGCCAGCGAGAAAAGGGCAGCGGTTGGCACAGAGCCCAGGCAGCGAGGCAGGAGCCGGGCAGGGCGCAACAGGGACTCGGGGAGGGGATACCTGGTGGAGCAGGAAGGTGCCGTGGCACGGCATGCCTCCGCGGTGGTCCACAACGGCTGGGATGTAGCTGGAAGAGAGGACGGTGATGGGACACGGCTCTGCCCGTGTGCCCAAGCCCACCGTGCTTCTTGTTCACCACGCAACCGCAAGCAACAGAGAGGGTGCCGGGGCACCTCGTGCCCCCAGACACTCCGCACACCACCACCACCACTGGGGCAACTGATCCCGAAGAAGAAGGAATCCTCGGGGGTGCCCCTGGGGAGCTTGCACATGGCGGGGCCGTGCCCAGGACTTACTCGCCATTGGCCTCCAGCTCGCAGATCTCGAAGAAGACCATCAGGTCGTACTTGCACTGGCAGGGCCCGGCGCTGGGACGCGTCATGGTGCTCAGTTTGGTGGCAGGCACTGCAGCGGGGGGGAAGGACGACTTAATGTCGAGGCAGGTTGCTGCTGGAGTTTGGAGCCCCACACACGGCAGCAAGCAGGGGAAGGCAGAGCAGGCACGGGCCTGGGCAGGAGCTGGGGTCAGACAGGCAGAGCCACCAAGCAGGGCAGCAGCAAGGCAGGAGGCAGTGCGGGGGGACACACACACACCAGTCCTGGGGGACACAGCCCCATCCTGGGGACCTCGCTGGCCGCCATGTGCTTCCTCCCACTCTCAAAGCAGAGCAGCGAGAGTTCAGGATGGGGCTTCCCCCGGAGACACCCAGCCCAGCCCTGCAGCCCCAGGAGGTGCAGGGACAGGACCCAAACCACACAGCACCGCTCCAGCACCAGGGGAGCAGCTTGTGGACAGCCGGAGAGGGGCGGCCGGCACATATCCCTCGGTGCCAGAGCGGGATGCGGGCAGGCATCACAGCAAACCACTGCACTCGGCCGAACCAGAGCGACTCGGGTCTCAGCAGCCAGAGGCAGTGGAGACTCGCCCAGCCCCTGCAAGGGCGGCTTTGGGAGCTCCGGGCACCGCGTGCCCCAGGGGATGGCTGCGGCAGGAGACCCGAGGAGCCGCTGGCCCTGCCGCGGCCCCGTGCGGGCACGAACCCGGCTTCTGCGCCTTCCCGACTGCACGGTCCGTGGCGGGCAGGGGCGGCGGGCAGGCGGGCTCCTCCGCGCCGTGCCGCAGGAGGGAGGTGGCGGCAGTGGCGGCTGCCAGCACGTGCCCGGAGAGCGTGTCCAGGAGCGAGCCCGCCAGAGCAGCTGGCACCGAGCAGCCGGTGAGCCGGAGGGGTTTGGTGTGCTCTTGCGGGTTGGGAGGGAGGGAGACAAACAGAGAGGCCGACACAAAGCAAAGCGGTTACACACGGACACTTGGCACGAGGGAGGGGGACCACGGGGCTGCCGTGAGCACAGGGGAAAAAGCACTTGGAAAGGGGTTTGCGCCAGCCGTACATGGAGCGAGTGGGTGCTGAAGGGCCTCTGGGTGATGTGGTGCACAGCACATTCTGTGATGCCCCTCAGGCCCTGCCCTGCAAGCGCACAGCAAGAGGGCACGGGGAGCAGGGCACAGCAGGGGACCTGGTCTGCAGCCTGGGGACTGCAGGAGAGGGGCAGGACGCGGTCTCCTACCTGGCTTGGAGAGTGGCATCACCCGGGGGAAGTGGCGCCGGGATGGCCTCAGTGGGCTGCAGAGAGAACAGGCTCGGATGAAAGCACCCGCAGTAGGAACTGGATTTGGGGGCCCCAAATCCGGCCCGGGGCCACCGTCCTCCGCACCCCTGTGAAGCCAGGGTGCTCGCCCAGCCCAGCCCCACGGCACCAGGGGATGCAGAAAGACCCGCATGTGGCCGGGGGCACCCACCTGAGGACGTCCTTGCAGAGAGGCGGGAAGGGGTGTTGCTGATAGTGCCCAAAAACTTCAAATACAATCGGCTGGCTCTTGATGTACTCGATGAAGGACTTGGTCACCTCCACAGCAATCTGAGAGAGAAAGAGCATGCAACCACGCTGCCTGGTTTAGAAAGGGATGCGATGCGCTGAGAAAACAGGCACCGGGGAAGAAGGGGCTGCTCTGGGGAGATCTGCCTGACACCCTAGGGAGACACCAGCAGCTGAGGGGGTGCCCAGAGGCAGGGTACTCACATTTTGGACGTGGTAGAAACCCAGCGGTGGCCCTCGCCCTGTGTTCTTCAAGGGCTCTGTTGAAAAGGCCTCGTCGTGGCGATGGATGAAACTGCAAAGGGAAGGGAAGGCGTTCGGGGGCTGCAGGACAGTGCAGCAGCTGGGTGGGAGGGAACAGGGAGGGGAGAGGGGGAAGGGGCCAAGCCTGCGCCCCACACAGGGCTGTGTCCTGTCACCTGGCCTGGGCTGACACAGAAAACCCACCCCACGCTAATCTGCCGCCCCCCAGCGCCTGTCAGACGCTGTCCTCAGCTTTCACCAGTGACCAGGTGTGTGTCCAGGCTAACACGCACGCTCACCCTGCACCCCTTGGTTTTGCCTCCCCTTCCATGAAAGCCATGGAGCGGAATTCAGGACGAGAGCAGAGTGTGGGATGCAGCTCCCAGCACTACCCCTGCCTGCCTCCTCCCGGGGCAACCAGAGGAGGTGAAGGCCAGAGTGTGGAGGGAGGTAACGGGCTGGGGGCCACCGTGGTCTCACTTGAACTGGCAGAAGATATCTGCGTATTCTGCTGAGATGCTGGAGGCTTGCAGGACAGTCACTCGGAAAGTGAAGATGCTGCCCAGCTTCAGGTGGTCCAGAGCTGCCTCCAGGGGCCCGTCCATCGTGGACTTCTCCGGGCTGTCCAGGAGAAGGTCCTCTGGTGTCACTGCGTGGAGAAGAGAGCCCTCGGACGTCAGGAGTCATCTTCCTGATGCCTGCCAACGGCTCTGCACTGCTGGGCACGAGCTGCCAGGGCTTTGAGTGCTGGGCTTTGAGTGCGGGCAGCTCGCCGCTCACCTGCGCAGGTGTTGTTGTTGACCTCGTCGGCGGAGGGCCCCAGGTCACTGATCTGCCCCTGGCCTTCCACGATGCGCAGCTCCTCCTGGGACGTTCCCGAGCGGGACATCCCCACGGCGGGGCAGGACTCGGACTGGAACTGCAGGGGGGCGATGGGGAAGGGTGCCTGAGGGAGGCCGGCGGTGCCACCACCGCGGTGCCGAGCACGGGTACAGCCACAAGGGCAGCTCCGGCTCGCCCGTCGCACCCCGCAGCAGCCCCCCCAGGACTGGGCTCCTCGAGCAGCGGGAGCAGGGCCAGATGTCACCCAGACCCCACGGGACAAGCATGCCTCGGAGAGCAGTGGGTCAACAGACAACACCCCCGTGCCATCGCCGTGGCCGTACCTTCTCGAAGTGCTGGTCATCGAAGGAGATCTTTGCCGTCCCCGACTGCCGCACTCCAGAGCCATAATCTGGGGCCTCCTCGTCGGCTGGGGGAGGAAGGCGTTGAGACATCAGTGGGGGGCTCCAGGGGAACGTGTGGGATGAGGCGACGCGGGGCTGCGCCTCCTACCTGAGATGGCCTGGACGGCCACGCGCAGGAAGCCCTTCACCTCGCCCTTCTCGCTGACGATGGCCACGCGGTGGACCAGGGGCACGGGGTACAGCAGGTTGCTGAGGTACACGAAGGCCCTGCCGGGGGGGAAGCGAGACGGGGAGCGCCGTCACCGCCCCCGCCCGCGCGTCCCCAGGCGCGGGTGGTGGCGGCCGCCGGCGGCCGGGTCCCAGGTCACCACTGAGGCCGCGATGGCGCTGCAAAGCAAAGCCATGAGGGGCAGCCAGGGCCAGCGCGGGGCAGGGAGCAGGCGCGCCTCGCCGGCCGTCCCCTCCGCTGCGGGCGGGAGCGCGTCCTGGGGAGGGGATGGGGATGGGACTGCGCCTGATGGGTGCCGCAACAAGCCGGGAGGAGGACCGTCGTGGCAGTGACGAGCTGGAGGACGGGGGCAGGAGGTGCTGTGAGAGAGCTCGGGGGTGCTGCGGAGGCAACGGGGAGCGGGCGAGGCGAGGCCGGGGTGGGAGAGGGAAGGGGCGAGGGAGGGGAGGGAGGAGAAGGTCCTGCCTGGGGCCCCGGAGCCTCCAGAGAGAGGGGAACCTGCCCTGGGCGGCGGTGGCTGGAGGTGGCTGGGGAGGCTGCGTGGCGTGGCCGGTGGCACTGGCGGCGTGCACGTGTCCCCCGCCCCGTCCTGCTTAGGGCCTTGGGGTCCCGGGCCACCCGCAGGGCGAGGTGCCACCCCGGGGCCGCGAGGTGACAGCTGAGCTCCGGGGAACCTCCTCCTGGCGGCCGGGCTGGGGACAGGCACGTGGCCATGCGGTGCTCCCCGTCCGTCAGGTGTTCGGCCTCCTCTTGCTGCCTTCCTCAGCTGGCTGCGAGCTGGGGACCGATTTTGGTCCTTTCTGCCCAAGTCGCAGCATTTCTTCTGGCACGCCGGTGGTGGAAGCGCGCCGTGCCCTCGGCCCTGCTCTCCTGCAGCATCCTTGTGCTCCGTGGTCAGGATCCTGATGGCACCCGCCGGGACACGTCGGCTTTGGGAGGCTCCCGAGGGGGCTGCAAACATCTCCGAGCAGCGTGGCTTTGCTGCTCACGGCTTCCTAACCTCGCAGGCGTCCAAACAGCATCCAAAAGCACGGCAGGGCTCTTGCAGGAAGGCCGCAGCCCTGCCCGTGAAGCCCAGACCTTGAGTTTCAGAGGTTCTCCCTGCTGCTGGAGCTCCGGCCGGCCTCAAAGCGCTGTCTGAGCCTTTTTCCACCCAAAGAGACTCCACGAGGGACTGAGGCACGGAGCACGATCCCCCGCCAGGCGTCCCCTGTCTCGCCCCATCTCTTCTTGGAGGCCGGCAGGGCCGAGGGGCTGGAGCAGGCACGGGTTGGGGAGCGCCCGCACGTCTGTCTCCTGCCCCAAAAACAGCGGGCAGCTCACGGGGATGAAACCGGAGGGAGGTGGGGGGTGAAGGAGGAAGGGAAAGGATGGAGGGGAGGGAGGGAGGGAGGAGGAGGAGGGCAGGGAGGAGGGGGACAAGTGTGTCACTAGAGGAAGGAGGGCAGGGACACTAACCACAAGATTGGTGAGGTGCAAAGATGGCATGCTCAGACCAAAGAAAAGCCTTTCCAAAGTAAGACAAAAGTGAAATAACCCCAATTTTCGCTAAAGCTTTGGAGAGAGAGAGCCAGCAGCTAAAAATAAAATTAAAAAAAAAAAAATGGAAGAAGGAAATAAAGGAAAAAAAAAATAATCAAAGACAAGGATCCAATCATAAACCAATCAAAGCACACTTCACGAGAAATGTGGCCAGCACAGCTGCTGCGCGGGGAGCCAAACCCGGGGCAGACTCAAAAGTTGGGAGAGCCTGAGGGGACGACCTGGGGGACCGTCCCCCCGGCGCAGAGCGGGGCCCGTGGCCACGGAGGCTTGCTCGGCAGGTCGGTGGGTTTGTTTTTGAGGTGCCCCCAAGAGTTTTGGTTTTGCTTTTGCTTGTTGAAAAAAAAAAAAGGAAAAAAGAAAAAGGAAAAAAAAAAAAAAAAAGGGCGGAAGAACCCAGCTCTTTCGGTCTGAGGCTGCAGGGCTCTTACCCCACCTCCTCCCTCTCTGCCTGCGCTGCTCTGTCTCCTCCCCACCTCGCTCCCCGCGCCCCAGGTTTAAACACAGCGAGGAAGAGCAGCCCTGGGGGGGGGGCTGCTTTCAGTGAACCCTCCCAGCCCCCGGAGTGGGGGCTCTGGGTCCTGCTCCAGGCACATGTCCCCTTGTGCCCTTGGGAAGAGGTCTGCAGCAAAACCAGGGAGGCCAGCATCACCCTGCCCGCATCGGGAGGGCGTTTTGGGGATGGGCAACTTGCAACTGAGTCTCGAGGCATGTCTGGAGCCTGAGGGGTTTCTCCAGGCCAAGAGTGACTGAGCCCAGGGCTCCCCTGGCAAACAGGGAGGAGAAATTGAGGCTCTCATCCATTCCTGCTCCTGCAGCCCTGATCCCTGTGTGCTGCCACCCCGAGCATCTCCTGTGCTGGCGGCTGCAGGAAATAGCCCTGAGCTGCTCATGGGGCACGGGCAGCAAGAGAAAACTGCTTTCCAAAGAGTCCTCCTGCCTGATCCCAGGCTCCCCTCACTCCCATGGCTCCCCCAAGCCACCTGAGCGCCCCCCAATCATCCCTGGGGCTCAGGCAGACTGGCACAGCCCCATTTCTCCCTGCTGCGCTGGGACAGCTGCGAAACTTGTGGCCTCACAGCACCTGCACACCGCTGCCCTGGGACAAAGACGCAAAGCGGTGCGCTCACGGTCTTCACTGCGACTGGCAGGAGGTGACCCTGTCAGGGCCAAAAAAGGCCCAGACCCCCTAGCACAGGTCCTGCAGCACACTGGATGCCAGGGAAACGGTGACCTGATGGTTTTGGGGGGGCTGCCCAAAGCAGGGACCTGCCTAAGGGGTCTCGCGCCGGGTCAGCGCGCTCACTCTGCCTCCGCGGTCCCTGTGCCCTCGGCGCCGTGCTCGCCACAGCCCTACCTCGGTGGCCCCAGCCGCGGCGGCTCTCGTGGCCAGCCAGCCACCCCTGCGCCCGTGGGATGCCCTGGAGGTGGGGGTCGTGCCAGAAAGCAGTTCCCTCATGCGAAAGAGCTAGTTCCTTCCCGGCATGCTCTCCTAAAACCTCACCAACCTTCCTACTAAACTGAACAGGGGGGAGCGGTCGTAAAACGGATCCCGGCCATCACACAGCGGGCACTCCGGAAAGATGTCTTCCTCCAGGTCCTCCGCCTCCTCCTCCTCCTCCTCCTGCCCCTCGTGCTGCTCGTCAGCAGGCTCGGTGATGTCGGAGTCGGGGTTCGAGAAGGTAGGGGAGGGGGTGAGATCAGCCATGCGCTCGCTCATGCATGTGTTGAAAAGAGGAGAGCTGTTGCAGCCAGAGATATCTGAACTAAGGTTAGTACAACAAGATAGAAGACAGGTTAACACCAGCTGTTCCAAACAGAGAGAGCAAGAATAGGAATTTTGCTTTGCCTTTTTTTTTTTTTTTTTTTTTTTTTTTTTTTTGGTTTGGTTTAGTTTGGTTTCTGCTCAAACCGAGGGATGTCGGGAAACAGAGACCTGCCCGTCCAGCACATCTTTAAAGGAAGCCACCAACGGCCATCAGCTATAAAGTGTAGAAAAAAAGAGTGACCCAACAAACTGGTGCAAACACGGGGATTCCCATCGCTGGCTTTGCAGGCAGCGCAGCGGGGACAGAGCACGAGACACGAGGCTGGGTGACACCCCACCGCCGAGGGGAACCCCGCTGCCAGCAGTACCACGGCGTGGGGTGACACCTCTGCGGCACACGCGTCTGCGTGTCCCCCCCGGGGCTGCCTGTCCTCGCCGCTGGCACCGCGCGGGGAGCACACGGAGACGCACGGCACGGGGGGCACAGACAGAGGCTTGGACGCGAACACCTCGGGCTGGGCTCGCAGACAGGCGGCAGGCACGGTGGCACGGGCTCCGCGCCCACCCCTGCCTGCAGCCCCTCTGCCGGCTGTGCCCTCCCGCAGCTGGCACCGCTCCGTGGCAGGCAGGAGGGTGAGCAGCCACCGCGGGGTGCCAGAAGCAGGTGCGGCGGGGCCGTGGCGAGCGAGAGGCCGGCTTTCTCTGGCAGCAGCGCTGCCCCGGGGGGACGCCGTGGCCCCCGAGCTGCGTGTTGGAGGAGACAAAGCACTCACCTGCCAACCAGCCTGAACCACGGGAAGCGGTCGTAGAAGGGATCTCCGCCGGTCACCACGTTGTCACAGTCCTCGATGACGCTCGAAGGCACTTCTGCTGCACGGTCGTACATCTCGCGCATTAGGTCCAGGCGCTGCCTGCGGGCACAGGGACACCAGGTGGCTGTGAGAAACCAGGCCGGGGCTGGCCAAGCCCTCCCACTCTAAGTCAGCCCGGTGCGGGCATCTCTCACCCTACCTGAGCTTCTCCAGGGTCCAGTAATGCGTTGCCCCGTTTTTCTGGTCCTGCACCTCCACAGCCACGATGGTCCGGGGGAACGGCCGCTTCTCCCGGTCCTTGGCAGCATCAGGAGGCAGCAGGTCGGGAGGGAGGGGCGAGTACAGCGTGTCTGTCAGGAGGACAAACTGGAACTGCACCTGGAAGGGGGGAACGAGGGATGGTGACCTTGCCAAAAGGACCATGCCACCATCAGCCTGAGTCCCTGGCATGTGCCCAAGCAACACCCAACCATGCACACTCCTCTGGCTCAGGGCTCTGCTGTGGGTGCCCTGCAGTCATGGAGCAGTCCTAGGACCAGGCTGACGGCCAGAGGAGGAGGACTGCACACCGTCCTGTCTAACAGGGAAACTAAAGGTGGCCTTCAGCAGGCTCTAACGGAGGACAAGGAGGGGCCCTGCAGCAGGGCTCACCCTGAGATGTGGCATGCACTAAACACAGGAACACTTCAATGTTTTTCTTGCACAGAAATTCGTGCAAGAACTGTGCAGGGTTAAACTCAGAAACGCTGCCCCTGGGTGAGGAAACTCCCTGAGTCCTGAGTGAGGGGCAGCCAGCCCTGCTTCCCCCTTGGCCTCTGCCCTTCCCGCACTGCTGGAGCCACTTCTCTCAGGCTTCCCAGGCATCGCCACATGAGGACATGCACAGCTGTGTGACGGGGATGTGCTGCAGCCACCCGCTCTGGACTCTTAGCTCCCTGCCAGCACACAGCTTTAAGCCCACTCGCTAAGCCTGCAGGGGCGAGCAGCAGCACCGTGCGCCCTGCAAAACCCCAAGGGACTCGCTCCCAGCAACGCCGCGGCGGTGACAACCAGAAGCTTTGGCTGGCAGCAGCAGGCACCCACCTTTTTCTTCAGCTCCACGCTGATGGCGTTGGCTTCCTTGAGGAAGATGGCGTTGCCCCACAGCAGGTCACGGAGGGAGGTGAACTGGTACCACTTCCACTTTCTGAAGGCCCAGAGGGCGAGCTCGAACTCCCGCTCCGTCCACTGCACTGTGGGACGCAGAGGGACAGTCACCACATGCGCCCCATGGCCAGGAGGAGGACACGGCACAGAGGTGCCTGGGTGCACGGCACTGCTTCCCACAAGGAGCCCCTGTGCCCCACCGCGGTGCCGTGGAAGCAACGGCAGTGCAGCTCTGCCCTACCTGCTGGCACCTGCTTGGCCATCAGGCAAAGGAGGTGGGGAAGGGGTTCGGGTGCAACGATGGGCAAACCCACCATAAAAAACCCTCCCGGTGACTTCTTACTGACTCACCGAGGTGCTCTGCAGCTAGCTGTTGCACTGAGGTTTTTTGTTTGGTGTTTTTTTTTGGTCATTATTCTAAAATCCATTCTCTTACCGATTTTCTGGCTGTTTTTTATTAATGCCTCCTCGAGAGGGCTGACAGGATGGAGGTGAAACTCAGACCATACCATCTCCCCTCCCCAAATGCGTCTTCAGGTAATGTCAGTGCACAGCACGCAGCACAGCCAGGCTGCCCACCCAACTCCTTTCACCCCTCCTTCCTCACCAAGCACTCACCTTCATCTTCAGGTTCTTCTTCTTCCTCATTGGCCTCAGGGTAATACCTGGAGTCCATCTGCTTCTGCAGAGCCTCCAGTTTGCTCTCATAGTCCTGGGGAAAGCAGGGAGAATGATGCAGCCCACAAGATGTGATCTTCAGCCAACCTCTGCATAACCCCCCTTCCCCTGCAGCCTCCTCCTCCCTCCTCCGGGTCCACATGGATGGGCAGCCCCAGGAACGATGTGTGGGTTTGCTGTCATCTTGAAGAAGCACCAAGCCACCCCACAGAAATTTCTGCTGGGGTTTGGTGGTGCTCAGGGAGCCTGAGGAGGAGCCAGGCCTGGCCACCTACCAGCCTCTGCTGCTCCAGAAGGTAATTGGCCTCCTCCCTCTCCCGCCGGTACTGGTCCTCCAGCTCCTGCAGCCTGGGAGGAGCGGGGAAGATGGGGATGAGCGACCCAGGCTCCTTCCCTCCCCTTCCTCCCAGCCCCAGCCCCAGCTCCCCACCTCTGCTCCATCTCCTGCTTCATGTCGATGCCCTGCTTCTCCAGCAGCTCTCTCTGGGCAAAGGCCCAGTCCACGGGCTCTGCGGGCGTCTCCGCGCACGGGGTCCGCTCCCGCTCCTGCCGGGCCTGCTCAGGGTGGTTGAAGCGGAAGACGTGGCTCTTGCCCATGATGATCCGGTTTCCTGCGGTGGGGACAAGGGCACAGGTTTAGGGGCAGGGAACCCATGCGGGGTGGCGGGCCGGAGCACCCTCCTGGGGACCCACCTGACCGCAGGACGCTGGGCTCCGTCACCTTTTTGCCATTCACGTAGGTGTCGGCGCCTTCGCAAGGCTCCAGGGTCACAATCACTGCGTGACAAGCAGCAAGTGGAGGGGCAGCCCCGGGGCCCCGGGCACATCCCCACCACCACAGGCAATGAACGGGGCTGGCAGCAGCGCTTGGCCAACCTCACATCAGCCACAGCAGACCCCAGGACTAAGAGGGTGGAATGAACCCTCCTAGGTCCGGGATGAGCCTGGGCAGCTGGAGCCCCTCGGGACAAGCAGTACCTTCACCGCCCGTCCTTGTGTCGCTGCGGAAGAGGCAGTGCTCTTCCTTGATGAAGTGCCCGCTGAGAACAATGTCCTGCCTCTTCTCCGCATCTTCCCGACCAACCCTGCGGGGGACAGACAGCTTGAGCCGGCTCCGTCCTTCCTCAAACCAGCCCCTCCGTGAGGCTCCAGCCAAAAATACCCTCTGGGCTCACCCCAAGCAGCCCTTGGTGCACGGCAAGACTAATGTCCCCCATGAGATTGCCCCGGACACGCATTTTTCCCAAGCGGCCACGCCACTCTGGGGATGCCCGGGGAAGGTGCAGGAGGGCAGGTGCCCAGCAGCACTGAGATACGGGCTCTGCAGGACCCGGCCCTCACCTGGTTATCCCGTCCTTGATGTAGTAGAGAAGGCACTCAGACATGAGCGGGTCCTCGTTCAGGTTGACCAGGTGGGGTGTCTGGGGGAGGCAAGGACACAGTCACCCCGCTGCACAGCAACCCCCCAGCCTCACCACGGGGCCCCCCAGCTCCTGCAGCTGCCCCGACCTAACCCAGCGTGGACAAAACGAGGGCTGGGCTCCAACTCTGCACCTCTACACCCTTCCCTGCTTTCCTCTTCCAAGGACTGAGGTCTGGGCAGCTTTTCCTTGGTTGCTTGGGAAAATTCCTGTCGTAAGCAGGCCCAGCATGGAGCTGGGAGCTGTACGGGAGGTTTATGGAAGGTGAGACAGTGACTCTTCCTTTCCAGCAGCTGTTTCAGGATAAGAGGAACTAAAAACCCCTGTTTCCCTCCACAGATGGCACGGGGACAGATGAAGCACCCAAAGGAGCAGGTCCCAGCCCGGAGGTTCATCCAGAGCCAGCAGCAGAGACCTGAAGCCTTGCCCCAGGTTGGCTTGCATTCCCTGGTCTCCCTCCTGTGGGTTCTCTCCCAAGAGCTACGACCTCTTTGCTTCTGATGAGAGGGAATTTACTCCCGGGGCCACGGAGCCCTCTGACCGCAGCCTGCTTGGCTCGTCCCATTGCCAGCGGCTGAGATCGCGCCTCCAACCGGCAGCAAAGTCCTGGGGGCATCAACGGGTGAAGCTCAGAGTTTCCCAGAAATAAGAGACACGGGAAGAAGTGTGGTATCAGCCTGCTGGCACCCGGCATGCAGAGGTGTCCCCATCAGGAGAAACCCTGACGGCTGCAAGGGACTCACTCCAAACAGTGCAGGAGAGCTGGAGGGGAAGGGGAACGCAGGCTGTTCTCCGTGGCGGCTGGCAGGAGTAACGGGCCACAGCACGTAACCCGCAGACCTCTGGGCAGACACGAAGCCCCTGGGTCTGAGGGAGAAGCTCTGAGACTGTTTTAGTTTGCAATTTCACTCCAGATTTGCAAGGTTTGGGGAAATGGTCGCCCCAGCGATGGCATATGGCGGGGCAGCAATGCCCGGCTAGGTTTTGCTCTGAATCCAAATGGGTTTTGCAGGCTTTCAGTGCTAACTTTCCTTGCCAGCAGCTGGAGAAGGCAGGGCAGTTGTCACCCACCAGAGAGCTGAAGAGCAAGTCGGCACCAAGACCAACACAGCAAGGCCACCTCCCGGACCAACCTGCTTTGGGGAATAAACCCCCACGCTTCCTACGCACACATCGGGGGGCCTAATGGGCAGCGGCTGCGACGGCAGATGGAAAACAAAGACAGCAGTGTAAAACCTGTCAGAAGAGCCACGCCGAGGTCCCAAAGGGCTCGTTGCTGCTTGTCCTGGCAGGGACTGGGGGCAGACCCCGCTCACATTGCCCTGTGCGTCTCGCAGGACGCTGTCTGCCAGGGGCACTTAGCCCACTGCAGGCGAGGGGTGCCGAGGAGCAGCGGGGCTGTGCTGCTGCTGCTGCTGCTGCTGCTGCTGCTGGCACCTATCAGGGCTCATGGCCAGGTGAGCTGCTGAGGGCATGGCCAGATTTTGCTCCAAAAATGCTCTCTGGGATGCTACATAAACCAGCAGTTTTTAATGCTCCTGCACCTTCATTTCTCGGCGAGGACACAGGGTGACAGCACCATGCAGTACCCCAGGGTGTTAACAGCTGACACAGAGCCCAACGCAGCCACGGTCCCTGAGGCTCACTGGTGTCCCCTGGGTGGGGACAGCATCCCCCACATGCCAGGTGATGCAGAATGACATTGAAAATTTAGCCACACGCTTCTATCAAAACAGCCCATGGTGGATGTACAGGGGTGGCACTGAAATGTCCATCACGGGTTTCATGGCAAGGAGAGGTCAGTTAACACCTCTGGGAGCTCCAGGGAAATATTTGAGGCTGGCCAGCAGTGGCAAGGTGGGTTTGAAGGGAACGGCGTGGGTACAAACCCGCCCTCATTTGCCAGGGAAAATAAGACAATCCTACCTTTTTAGGAGAGAAAACACCCAGGGTGCCTCCGTCCTCCCTCATGGCCACCCCCATCTCGGCCAGCAAGGCTTCCCTGCAGGAGCAGCAGGAGCAGAGGTTGTCAAAGACACTCTGGACCCCGCAGCCACCCGCCACCACCCGCCACGTGTCCCCACTGGTGGTGACCCAGCCCAGGTGATGCCCCACGCCCACTGGGTGCTGCAGCCCTGTGCAGAGTAGCCAGGGCAGGGCTGGAGCCCACCTGGGGGTGGTGGATGGTGCTGGGGGGCCTGGGAGGCACCAAACTGCCCCCATCCCATCCCATCCCATCCCATCCCATCCCATCCCATCCCATCCCATCCCATCCCATCCCATCCCATCCCATCCCACGTGCCGAGAGGCTGCAGGCAAGAAGGGGGCCAGGTGCAGGGACCCCAACCCACCTCTCCATCCGGATCGCCTCTGTCCTGCGCAGCTTCTCCTCCCACGTCTCGTTCAGCTCGGCAATGATCTTCTCTGTTTCCTGGCGGGGTGAGCAGGGCTCAGCATTTTGTATGGTCCAGCGACCTGCCCACCTGGGCTGGGCTCAGCCCCCAAGGGAGCCGGCCCTGCTTTCAGGCTGCTTTCAAGGGGCTGTGGCAGTGCTGCACTCGCATTTTCCTTTCATCCCCTCGCTCTGCTGGGAGCACTTGTCCCACAGCAAAGGCAGCCCCAGCTGGACCCTGCTGTGCCAAACCCGCTCCTATCCAGGGCACCTCATGGCTCTGGGTCCATAGGATCAGAGTGACAGAGCCTTCTGGGTTGGAAAAGACCTCAAGGTCACCAAGTCCAACCACCAGCCTGACACACCGAGCCCCATCCCTAAGCCCTGTCCCTAAATGCCACATCCACACGTCTCTTAAACACCTCCAGGGATGGTGACTGCACCACCTCCCTGGGCAGCCCATTCCAACGCCCTTTTCTATTATTTTCTATTCAGAAATTCTCCCTAACATCCCATCCAAACCTCCCCTGACACGACTTGAGACTTTCCTCTCTCATCCCACCACTTGTCACCCAAGAAGAGAGACCGACACCTCGCTGCAACCTCTGTGCAGGCGCTTGTAGAGGCTGGGGAGCCTCCAGCAGGGTCCTCCCCACCTGCAGCTCGCTGTCCTCGTAGCCAGGCCCCCAAACTGGTGCAGCCTCACCACGAGGGGACAACCACTGCCCTGGTCCCGCTGGCCACGCTGTTTCTGACGCAGGCCAGGATGCTGCTGGCCCTTTTGGCCACTCGGGCACAGCACTGGCCCACGCTCGGCTGGCTGCTGAGCAGCACCCCCGGGTCCTTTTCTGCCGGGCAGCTTTCCAGCCACTCTCCCCCGAGCCACAGCGGGGTTGTGGTGCCCCAGGCGCAGCACCTGGTACCCGGCCGTGCTGGATGTCGTGCGGCTGGATGTGGCCCAGCCCGTCCCGGTCCCTTCTCAGAGCCCTCAGGCAGATCGCCCAGGCTGGCAGCCCTCCGTCCGCTGGCTTCCAGAGGGAGGAGAGGAGCAGAAGACGCCAGCCTCCTACCTTAAGCCTTTCAATGGCCTCTTCGCTGCCTGGAGCAAACATGATGCGCTCGTGGAGGCTGGCAACGGAGGCGGCGCGGCTGGAGAGAGCTGACAGGGAGGAAGAGGGGCTGATGCCGGCAATGGCGTTGGTCACTGTGGAGAGATTGTCATGGCGTTGGCTCAGCTCTGCCCCGCTAGTGCCATTATTGTTCTCAAAGTCGGACACATCTACGGGCGGGGAAGGAGAGGGACGGGACGGGGGGAAGACACAAGGGCAGGAAGAAGGAAGAGAGAGAGAGAAAGAAGATAGAGACAAGAAAAGCTGTTGGGAAAAAAAAAAAAAGTGGCAAGAAGAAAGGCAAAAATCAAAAGGAAAAGGCAGAGCATTGGCAGAGCAGGCCAGCAGCAGGGCACGGCTCCCACGCCTTGGCCCCAGCCCGGGACTGTTGCTGGCGGCAGCGCGGTAACGGCCTGGGAGCCCTTCCTGGCTCATGGGGGTGCTTTGTGGCAGCACGGGGTGCCCAAACTGCCCCTCTCAAGCACTCAGAGCTGCCCCAGGCATGAGCTCCCCCAGCTGCAGTACGCTCTTGCCATTTGTCCCAGTGTCAGAAATGCTGTTCTGGCCCCGAGAAGTCGCAGTGAGGAGGAGATGGGACAGGGGCACACACTCCTGGTGGCAGCCCAGCCCGTGGCAGCGGGGACGCAGCCTCCAGCAGCCCGGGCAGGTGCCGGGTCCCGTCTCCCAGCGGGATGCTTGCAGCCACTTCCACTGCCTGACACAGACAGGTCGGGATCCCTCACCTGGGGGCCACCACTTCTAGGGGACAGCCAGCTCCTGATGGAGAACAAGAGCCCCATCACTTCGTGGAGCCCCCCACCTCCAATTTGTCCTGTTCCTCCGATGCCCCCCAAATGGCCCTCAGCAGGACCGGTCACTGAGGCGTCCCGAGGCCACTCGCACCACGCTGTGCTTTGCCTGGCGCTTTTTTTTCTCCCGGGAGCACGGACCGTGCCCGCACAAGCAGCGCCAGCAGCAGCAACCAGCCCAGCAGCAGCAAGAGCAGCAGCAGCAGAAGCAAGGGGAAACACAGTGACAGCATGGGAGCGCGGGGCTTTTCGGTGAACGCACCGCTGGCGCCCTGCCTGGCAGATTTGCAGGGCCTCACCCTGCAGAATGCGTGTCCTGGGCTTGGCGAGGGCACGGGCGCAGTGCAGAAATGTCCCTGTGCCACCCGTCCCCCCAGCGGGGCACCAGGCTCCACTGCTGCCCCTTCGCTAGCGCCCTGGGGCCAGCTCTCGCTGCCCTTTCCCATGCTGCACGCATGCTCCTCGGCACAGCCTGCGCCTCCCAAAAAGCAGAGAAGCAACACAGAATACCAGTGATGGGGAATACACACATTTGGATCCTTCCGCAGCAGGATGGGCTAAGAGAGAGAGAGGGCAGGGAGCAGGGGGGAAGACAAAGAAAACAGAACAAGAGTGGGTTCATCTCGGTAGGATTCATGGCAGCCTGAAAGCACGGGGAGGAGAGGACACGGACTCCAAGCATCCTCCTGGCACCTCGGCCGGGCACCCTGCAGGATGCTGGCAGTGGGAAATGGGGAGGGGCAAGGGGGCTGCCGGGGCAAAGCAGCTCCTCTGGGACAGCACACGTGTGTGCAGGGCCTGCTGGGGGCGTCCCAGCAGGGGTGGTGGCAGCGGGGAAGGCAGCCGTGCCCCCTGCTGCATGGCAGGGCAGACAATGAGATGGCCGAGGTGCAGGGCAGGACACGGGGTGGCTCTGGGGACGTCCCCTCCGAGACACCAGCCTGCCTCTGCCCAGCGCCGCCCTGGCGCGGTACCTACTGTCAATGATGTCCCCGAGACCCTGGGCGTAGAGAAGGTCACGCAGACGGGCCACCTCGTCCTTCAGCTCCCGGATGAGCTTGTTGTTGGGGTCCTCGTTGATGACGGCGTTGCAGCGGATCTGCTTGGCGCGGTCGGCATACCTGGGGAGAGGCACAACCCTGAGCAGCTGGGTCCCGAAACCTCCCGTGCCCTCGTCTAGCTCTCTCCATCCGGGGCCTACCTTAAAGTGCTGAGGGTCTCGTCGTAGTTGATGTCGGCGGGGCTGAGCGCAGCGACCATGGCGGTCCTGGAGTTGCCCCCTGCCCGGAGAGATGCCAGGCATCAGCAGGGCGGCTGTCCCTGCGGGGACCCTCACCCCCTGCCATGCCCCCCTGTGCCCGTGTCCTCACCCAGGTTCTCCCGCAGCAGCCAGGTTAGCACCGAGTCCCGGTAGGGGATGAAATCTGTCTTCTTCTTCTTCTTGTTCTGGGGAGAGGGAGCGGAGGGATGGGCTGCCAGGCTGCTCGCTCTCCCCCAAGCAAACACCGTGACCAGTGCCAGCGCTGTCCCCAGCCACAGGTGGGCACCTGCGGTGGCACCTCACCCCTAAAGGGCTCGTCGCAAACCACCCCACAACCCACTCTCACTCTTGCAAACCCAAACCCACCCAGCCCTGCCCGAGCACATACCTTATTTGGCCCTGAATCCTGCAAAGAAAGCAGAGAGACTGCTTAGCTCTGGTGCAAAGAGAAGAGAGCAGTGGGGAGGGAGGTGACAGTGAGCTGCTCCCCTCCTCTTCACCCAGCACAGGACCCCAGGTGCTCCATCCCTGGGAGCTTGGGTGCTCCATCCTGGGCAGCTGGGCGCCCCACCCCCCCTCCAGGTACCTACCATTTCGGCCAGAGCAGAGATGACTTTCCCCAGTGTGGTCAAGGACTTGTTGATGTTTGCTCCTTCCTGGTGGAGAGACCAAAAGCCCAGATCCTCAGGCCCTGTTTCAGAGCAGCGCTAAAGCCCGGTGCACCGAGAGGATGGAGAAGCCCCAGCACAGGGCGGGCAACCAGCAACTGGTCTTACTGGGCGACCAGCACCTCCCAGCTGGGGCTTGCAGACCCTGCTGGTACTGGCACTGGACAGCTCTCAGACAAAACACCGCTGAGAAGTGGCAGTTTCCAATGCAGTGTGCAAGGAATCAGGCAGGGAAAGGACCAGTGACACCCAGGGACCCGCGCCACGCTCTCACCTTCAGCCTCGTGCCCTTCGCACCGGTGGAGTCAGCTCGCTCGCTGCCAGCCAGGTCCACCAGGCTGATTTTGCTGACCTGTGGGCACAGACAGCAGCTGTGGTGGGCTCGGCTCATGCCTAGCGTGTGGGCAAAATGCCCCCCACCACAGAGCTGCGCCATCAGCAAGGTGGGAGGAAACACCTTCAGCAACCGTGAGCCTGCTCTGGAGGCGGAGGTGGGTTTGGCCAGAAGCAGGGCTCACATTCCCACCAGCAGGGGCAGTGGCCACACGGGGCCAGAGATGTCCCTCCACGGTGGTCTGGGAGCCCAGCATGTGGCTGGGACTTAGCCCCATCACGTTTCAGCCCCCCAGCAGCCACACGGTGTCCCCCCACAGGCACTGTGGCACACGGAGCCCTTGCAGTGTTCCCCTGGGGCTGTGCCCTCACCTTCTCGGTGGTGATGTCCGTCTCGGCATCGTGTCGCTTCTGGGTGAAGATGATGTTGAAGACAGCGTGTGAGCGGCTGCTGGTCTCGTTCATGTTGGTAGCAGCCACCGTGCTGCAGGGAGAGGAGGGCAGAAGGTGTGACACTCTGCAGGGGACAGCAGAGCGGCTGGGGACAGGTTCAGGACAGGGGAGGTGATGGGAAGGCCACTGCGGCCACAAGAGGACTGTGGGCTCCAGGAGTGACTGGTCAAATCGGGACACATCCTGCCTCACCTGGGGACCTCAGGCCCTGCCCACAGCACCGGGGACAAAAGCTTCAGCCCACATGTAGGTGCCTGGGGACACCCTTTGGGGACATCTGGAAGCCCTTCAGATCCTGGTGTTCTCCCGCTCCCCCACTCACCGGGCCTTGTTCCCTGAGTCCATGAGATCCTGGATGTCATTGTAGGAGGTCACAGCCAGCTTGGAGAGGTCCTCAACATAGGGGCCCATGAGGGGATGCTCCCTCACCCGCAGGTTCCCCTTGTTCTTGGGGTTCAGGAGGTCTCTCACCCGCTCGCAGTATATCTCCATGTAGCTCACCTGGGGACGGCACACACGGGGCTCTGGGTTTTGCTCAGAAGTAACACACGGCCGGGCACACGCTGCCGTCACGCCAGGCCTCCACCAGCCCATCCTGCCCCCGGGAGGCTCGGGCCGGAGCAGGCAGGAGGCGCGGTGCCTTACCTCCACGGAGTAGGACATGTTGTCGTTGGTCGTGTCGTTGATGCGGGAGAAGAGGTCCTCACACAGCTGCGGGGGAAAGAGCCAGGCTGCTCAGCCCCTGAGCAGAGGGATGCTCCACTCCGGGGCACACAAGCCACGAAGATTTCCACCTTCTTGCCCCAAAAGGCAGAGCAGCGGCGATGGGACAGCTCTTGGCGGGGTGGCAGGAAGGCCCCTGGTAATGTGGGGGGGACCAGCACCCGCAGAGCCTCTCCCTGCTTGGTAGGGACTTGGGCACAGTCCCTTGCTCACAGCCCAACCAAACCTCTGCTTCACCCACCTTAAGCCCTGGGGCCTGGGTGAAGCTCCCCGTGGTGTCCCCTGACCTGCAGCTCGTCTCCCCTGCTTCTCCTTCCCTCCCAGCCACCCTTTTCCCTTGGGCACCCCGCTCAGGTCAGGGGGAGCCTGTCTCCAGGCGGTACCTGTGGGATGATGCCTTGCTGGTCCTTCTCCTGCTTCCCCATCATGGTGTAGGATTTTCCAGCCCCTGTCTGCCCGTAGGCAAAGATACAGACGTTATAGCCTTCGAAGGCATGCTGCAACATCTCCTCGCCGATGTCCCGGTACACCTGCTTCTGAGATGCATAATTGATGTCTGCAGGCTGCGGAGAGGAGAGAGGGGCGATCAGAGAGGCCATCCTGCTGCATCCCGGCCCCGCTGCGGGCTCCAGCCAGGCTCCGGCTCCCCGCCGCTTACCGTGGTGTGGGACCAGTAGGAATAGTCAAAGCTGAAGCTTTTCGGTGTCTCTTTGGGTTGCTTCGGGTTCAGGATGGCTGGGGACAGAGAGAGGGATGTGAGGGAACCGGGTGGTACCATCGCCTCCTGCATCCCGGGCAGGCTGCGACGGGCTTGGTGCCAGACAGATCCCTGTGGGCTGGGAATCAGGACGGGGTCCCTCCAGCTCCACCGTGGGGGCCAGGGAGAAGGGCAAAGGCTCTCCAAAATGCCCCGCGGAGCGTGGTGCAGGGAAGCTGCTCCTTCCCTTGGGCTCCTGCTCCATCACACACCCGCAGCAGCGCCGCGGGGACAGCCCCCGGCACGGAGGTCCCAGCCCTCCCTGGGGGCCACGAGTGGGGCAGGAGCAGCCGCGAGGGCTCTGCCTCCTGCTTGCTCCGTGTTTTATTTTCAGTACCTGATCTCCCCGCAGCAGCAGGGTGATTAATGCCCTGTGTTAAACCACCAGCGGAAACAAGAGCCTGCTTTTTCCCATCCCCTGGTGAAAAGGACGTTGCCATGGAAATTGGAGACTGCATCTCTCCTCTTTCTCACTCGTTCGATGTCTTTTTTTTTTTTTCCCTCTCCACCCCGTAGAGTGTTTATGATGTTTTTCTTTTTTATTTCTGAAATAACAGGCACTCGGAGAGATGCGTCAGAAGAAACCCAAAGCAGCAGGGCAGTCACGGGACGCGGCGCTCAGCCATCTCCGGTGACATTGGAACGCCCTTGCGGGTTGGGAGGGGTGCCACGGCCCCGGCGGGGCTGCTTGGGGGGGCTGGGGGGACGCAGTGCCCACCAGAGGGGCATTCAGCTCCCTGCAAGGGCCTGCCAGGGCACAGAGGTGGCAGCAAGACCAGGGTGCCCCCAGCCACCGCCACGGTGCTGGGGCTTTGCCGAGCAGCTGGAGGAGCCGCACAAATTCACCCCGTATCACAGCGTCTCCCCCAGGGTGGATGCTCGGCTGCTGTCCTGCTGTGTGTCCATCCACAGCCCCCCCAGCACGCCAGCAGCACGGCCTGCCTGCGCCGAGGCACACGGTGACCCAGCACACTCCTGCTCGGGATGGTTGGGGAAAAAAAACAACACCGCTTGTTCTCCTGTGCTCCTTACAGGCTGGGTCCTAAATTAATGATGAAGCCTGCCCACGAGTGCCAGGGTCGCTAGGGAACGGGCTTGGCTGTATCAGATGGACAAGCATGCCCATGACCACGGAGGTGACAGAGGAGGTGAGGGGACAGGAGGAGAGCTGCCACCGCTCCTGGCTGCTGGTCCCAGCACACCGACATGCACTCGCCATGTGCAGGGTCCTGCGCTGGGCAGGACAGAGAGGGTGACACTGGGCTGTACGTCTGCAGCTGGACTGGAGCCAGAGGCTGGCTGTAAAGGCCAGCAGGGTGGGAAGTGGGGTTTAGGACCAAAAACCACAGCAGGGAGCTGCCGGCAGCCAAAGCTCACGGCCACAGCCCAGGCTGCACCTCGAGGAGAAGGGGCTCAGACATCCCCTGAGCTGCCACCAGGCGCAGGTCCCTGTCGAGACCCAGACCTGGGTGGCACCGTGCCTCCCCTGGGGCTGGGGATCACCCACCCTTGTGTGGGGCCCCTCTGGGCAGAGGTGGCTGCAGGGGCAGGCAGAGCATCTCCGGTGCCTTGTGGCCAGATGTGAAGCTGTGGGGCCGATGGTGCTTTGGGACTGCCCCGGGAGAGGCCGAGGGGCGGATGGGAGCCTCAGGCATGTGGGGGCAGCAACGGGAAGGGGAGGCTGCTGCCGGCACCGGTGCCGTCTGTGCCGGGCACGGGGCTGAGGAGGGGCCGGGGATGGCACCGAGCAGCTCCGGGTGGCAGCCCCAGCTGCAGCTGCCTGGGGGGGGGCAAGTCCCCAGCCTGGACGGGGCTGGGAAATGGAGAAGGAACCGTGCCACAGCCCGCTGCGTGTCCCCTCCCGTCCCCAAAGCTGAGGTGCTCTCCGTGCCCCTTTTTTTCCTGGTTATTTGCCACTGAGTGGATGGGTGCTGCCGGGGGGCTTTCCCTCACCGCCCGTCCTGGTACTGCTTGAACCCCACCTGTGTGTGGGGGGACCCTGGGGTTTCACACAGCTGGAAGGGGGAAAAAGGAGGTGGGGAGGAAAGAGAGACAAGAGAGGGAGGAGGAAAACATCTGGAGATATCCCTCGGCTTTGTGACAAACAAGGGACGAGTATTGAGCAGGATAAAGCAGAAAACCTACACGGAGAGAAAATCATCATCATATTTTAAATCCCTGTGTCTCGCCATGACAACTAACATCTCACAAGGCCCCAGGCTAGAATAAAACCCTGGAGAGCAAATGTCTGGGGGGGGGGAGAAACGCCTGGAAAAACGCCTGGGCTGGCAGCACCGGTGGCCAGGCTCCCCCTGCCCCCGGCTCCCAGACCCCTGCCATTCAGCGCCGCGCTCGCCCTGGGGGACGCGGCTCCAGCCGGGGAATATTAATGTGCTCATGGGAAGGAAGCCGGGGTGTCCCCCCCGCCCCGTTCCCTGCAGCACCGCCACAGGAACAAAGCAGCAGTGTTGGTGGGTGGGTGGCCACCGCGAGCCAAAGGGGGCGGCGGCTGGAAATTTGGGGGAAAAAAGGGCTGCAGAGAAGGGCTGGCTCCTTCCCCCTCAGCTCCCTTCCCCAGCCGCCCCCTGCGCCCGGCAGGGCTTAATTAATTACGCCGAATGAATTATGCAGAGCACAGACCCCTTCCAGCCACGCCAAGGGGATCAGCCCGGGCTTTGTCGATTCATCCATCGCCCAGCGGCTCTGCAGCGGGGGAGAAAAACCTCGCAGTCAGCAAAGGGCCGGCTGGGAGCTGCGGCCGTGGCACCCACACTGGAGGGGAGGGGGGGCCGTGCCTGGCTGAACGGCTGCCACGCTCCGAACCTGATCCTTCTTGCACCCCGGGGACCCGCCAGACGTCCCCAGCACGTCACGCTCGAGCATCCTCGCCGGCGGCACGGGGGTGGCTCGCGCCGGCGGCGGTGACGCAGGAAGCTCCAAGCCCCGCAGGCGGGCGGGAGTTATTTTAGATGCCATCCCATCTGGAGGCTTTCAGAGCCAAAGAGAAGGGCCGCGGCCACCATTTTCACCACCAGCACCTACGGCTCGGTATTTAAAGAGGGGTCGATCCCCGCTCCAAACCCCTGATCCTGAATCGCATCCGCGCGGGGACGGGGCGTGCGCTCTCCTGATCCCCCCCCCCCCATCCCCTGGTTTAGGGGGGTGGCCCCGCGAGGGTACTCACTGGTGGTGCTTCCCGACATCTGGATGATGCATTTGGACTCCCGGCTCATCTCCCGGGAGTTGAAGGGCCGCACGCGCACCGCCACCTTGACGGAGGCTCCCGCCATCGCGCCAGCCGGAGGTGGTGCTGCTAGCGGGGAGCGGCGGCTGTCCTGCGCGGGGGAGAGCAGGAGGTTAGGAGAGCTCGCCTCTGGACCCCCCCACAGCACCACCCTGATGGAAAATGGGCGAAAGGCTGAACCCAAATCAAGCCAAGAGGATGGGATTTCCAGTAGGACTAAGCCATTTGGGAAGCCAGCACCGGTGCCTGCCAGCCACGCGCCCTGTGGTGCCCCTTTTGGGTTCCTACAGCTGGGGACAGGGCTGCAGGGCACAGCCAGCATCACGCAGCCCCCCACGGGCAGTTCTTCCACTGCTTGTCCCCACAGCCCCGTGCCCATCCCCAGAGCCTCCTGCCTGCAGCCCCTGCACGGCAGGACCACGGGGAGGAAAACCAGCACATTTTGGCTCAAGGGCAGGTGGCTGATGGACAAGGTCAGACTGGCTGATGATCTTTGAGGTTTTTTCTAACCTGAGCAATTCTGTGACCCCACAGCAAACGTTTCTGTTTGCCCATCAGTGCAGACTGACAGCCCCGATGTCCTGCCCTGCGCCGCAGGCTGGCACTCAATAGCTATTTTCCACTTAATCTAGCTAACCCGACGATCAATTATCTCACCGAGCAAGGGGCAGCTCTGCCAGCACAGCCCCAAAAGCCTCCGGGAGCGGGCGGGAGATGGCACGAGGGCAGCACAGGGGCAGGGGCAGGGGCAGGGAGGAAGGGGCAGTGCCTGCGGGAGATGAACGGGGAAAGCACTGGTCCGGCTTCGGTTCCTTGAACCACATCTAGTGGCAGCCAGAGCAAGGCAGATGGGTTCTCCTCGACACAAGACGGCCTTTCCCGTGGCACAAGTGAAAATACAACTCAATTTGTGGAAAATATGGAAGAAAGAAAAACCCACGTAACAGCCCCAAGAGATGGGAACCGCTTTGAAAACAACTGGGTCTTGTCAGTTTGGTTTTCGGTCCCAAAAGGGGGAAAAATAAATAAATAAATAACAACAGATATGCTCTGCCCAACGGCAGGTAGATTCATGGTGCAATGGAAAATTTGCAGCCAGAAAGGGGGGGCAATAAACAAAAAGGAAAAAAAAAAAAGTGGGTTTGTTTGTTTATTGGGGGTTGTTTTGGTTTGGTTTGGTTTATTTTCTGTGAAATGACACGATACCTGGCTGGGTGGAAGGGCTGCCAGGCCATTTCCCCCCGCAGCCCCCTCCAGCCCCATTTTTCCCCCCCAGGTGCTCTCCTCGCCGCGTGGCCTCGTGCCGCAGCCATCCCTCCCCACGTGCTGTGCTGGTGCCCCTCGGTCCTGCCGGCTCGGGGTCCCACCCCACCCTGCCCCTGGCCTCATCCTCGAGCTATAACCGTGCCTTCTGCTCCCCTGCAGCCCCGTGCCCAGCCCGAGCCGACTGCTCCAGCCACCTCCTTGTCCAGCCCCGTGCCCGCTGCGTTGAAGCAGCCCGGGCTCCATTTTCTGCCTCGAGCCGCTCCATCCATTTCCTTCGGCTTCCTCAGCTGCCAGCGCAGCCTCCCCCTCGCCCCGCTGCGCCTTGGCGGTCCCAGCGCTGCCATTCTCCGACCCGCGGCAGCGAGACAAAGGCTGCCTGTGCCTGAGCCAGGCTGGCGCCGGGCCGCAGCCCCTCTGCGGGCCTCCCCCTCCCCGTGATTTGGGGCGGGGGTCTCCGGCCAGCTGCGGACCCCACACACACAGCCACGGGGCTGCCCCATAGGGAAGCCCGACGGACCTGGAGCTGCGGTTCCCCGGCAGGGCTCGCCGCCCCCGGCACCCTACGGAGAGAGGTGGGCGCGTGGCGGCGGGGAGCACCGCATCCAGCCCCCCCCTCGGCCAGCCAGCGGCTCACGGGGCCGGGCTGGCAGCCGGAGCGTGGTCCCTGCCCAGGGAGGGTCAGCCAGCGCCCGCTTTAATCCGCCGTCGAGAGAAATTCAATAGCGCAGCCGGGCGGCGCTGGGAGCTGGGCCAGCAGCCCGCTCCCCGCGGCATCGGGGTGGGAGGCACGGAGGGAGCCCCCCGTGGGGTCACCGCGGCCGTGTGGCGCATCCCCCCCCCGGTAATCCGCCCTCTCGGCCACCCGAGGGCTAGGAAGCAGCAATTAACGGGATCGGCTAAGATTAATTGGGCAGGGATAAGCCAGAGAGGGCTCCCGTAATCCCGAGGATGCCCGCGCCAGCCCTGCCCCACCCCACCCTGCCACCACCGCCAAGGTGACCAGCGGGATGGGGCGCACTGTCCCCCGCTGCCACCCGTCCCCCGCTGCCACCCGCGGGTAACACCTCCCCGAGGAACACCGTGGGGACCTGCCACAGCCCCCTTCAAGGAGCACCCCGTCCCCTGGGTGCCGCAGGGTGCCACCGCTCCAGCCACAAAAGGTTCGCCCCTCCCTAGCCCTGCACCCCCCTGGGGTCCCTGCCCTCCCTCCAGGGACCCTCCCCACGGGGCTGCCGCTCCCCCCGTGATGTGACACAGCGGGGGCCGGCCACCCACCCCTCCCAGCTCGATGGCCAAGCCCCCGTGCTGTCCCTGTCACCCAGGCCTGCAGGAATTGCTTATTTATTTATTTTTCCCCCTTATGGCGGGGTTGCGCAGCCTCCACCCTGAGGGCCGCGGGAAGCATCTCCCCTCCATCCACCCGCCCTAAAATCAGCCCCCGGGGCTCCCCCTGCTCCTGGGGGGTATCGGGGCAGCGTCCTCACCCCCCAGACCCCGCTGGCAGCAGGATGCCCCCGCTGCCCATCCCTGCTCCCTCCGCGCGAGGGGCCGTGACGGTGCAGTTTTTCGCCCTGCGGCACCACGCGGGCTCGGGCAGCGCCCGGAGGCGAGCCGGGCCCTGTGGGGACAGCATGGGGCCGATGGCTTTGTCCCCACCACCGGCCACCTGCCCCCAAACTCCTCGCCACCCCGGTGCGGGACACGGCGTTGGGGCAGCCTCGTGCCACCTGCACCCCACATGGCTGAAATCTGCGGGGGCACCGCTAGCGGGGCTTCTCCGGCCCCGTGAGGCTGCGGACACCACCATGGGGGGGACACTGGGTGCTGGCACCCCCTGGGGAGCTTCAGCCACCGGTGGGGACGGGGGTGGCGTGCGTGTCACCACGGTCACCCCCTCCCCGACCAAATGGATGCTTGGACACGCAGACACCCAGACAAGGGGCTCGGTGGGGTGTGCGGGGATGGGGACAAAAGGGGGCTGAGCAGCGGGGCCGTGCCGCAGCCCCCACCCCACAGGTCCCCCCCTCGACGTGGCGGCCCTCCCGGTGCCGTCCCCAAGGTCAGCGGTGGCGGCAGCCCGTCCTTGCCGTGCCCTCCGCCACCGCCGCCGCCGTTCACTCTGGAGCGGAATGAGGGCGGGATGGCAGCCGCACAGCCCCAGCCACCTGCCGCGGAGGGCAACGGGGTTGGGGGGGGGCAAAAAAAAAAAAGCATCAGGCGGCTGGTGCCGGGCTACCGAGCCCCTTACCGGCACCGGCAGGGCGGGGAGCACCGGGGGCATCGCCCCCCCACACACACACCCGGGATCCTTCTGGAAGCCGGGGCGGCTCCCCCGCCTGCCTCCCCCCGGTGCCCGCAACATGGCGGCCGCCCCCTGCCCACCCCCCCCTCACCCCTCACCCCTCATCCCGGGGGGGGCAGCGCGGTGCCGGTGCCGCAGCCCCAGCCCCGACCGGGCAACAGCGGAGCGCTCGCTCCCTCCTCCTCCTCCTCCCGCCGCCGCCCCTACCTGAGCCCGGTGCCCGTGGCCGGCGGGGCGCTGCGCTCAGCCGCGGGCGGGGGGGGCCGGCATGGGGCCGCGCCGTGAGGAGCGGTGCGGAGCGGAGCGGGGCCGGGGCTGCGGCTGCTGCCGGTGCCGGTGGCGGTGCCGGTGGCGGTGGCGGTGCCGGTGCGGGCGGTGTCAGCCCCGCCCCTGCGGCCCCGCCCGTCCCCGCCCCGCCCCCGCGCGCTGATTGGGTGATGCCGCCCTGGGGGGTGGGGGGGGGAGATGGGGTGGGGGTCGGGGATGGAGCGGTGACGTCAGCGCATCCCCCCCCCCACACACACAGAAGGGTTCGCGCTGCGGAACCGCCGCAAGGGCGCGGGGAGGGGCGGGGCCCCCCGTGTCGCCATGGCAACCGTCACCATGGCAACCGTTACTATGGCAACCGTTGCTATAGCGACCGTTACTGTGGCAACCGCTACCACTGCAACCGTTTCCACAGTAACTGTTACCACGGCAACCGTTACCATAGCAACCGATACCGCCGTAGCCGTTACTATGGCAACCGTTACTATGGCGACCACTGCCCTCCATCTCCTTTTCAAGGCCAATAGGGCCTGGGTCCAAAGGCACGTCCCGGGCAGCAGGGGGCGGAACAGCAAAGGCATGTGATGGCTGTAGCAGCAGAGGGGCCCATGGCGTAGCAGTCGGATCAGTAAAGGAGCCCGCAGCTCCCTCACTGCCTGGCAAACCACCCGTGTCTGACTGTGGCCCCACACGGCTCTGTAAGGCCTCAGAGACTGCTCGCCAGGTGCCGAGCGATCCCACTGCCACCTTGTCATTTTTAGTTGCAGAGTCCCACACCTTGACCTCAATTTGGTCCCATGTTTCAGGCTCATAAGCTGTCTGATTGTTAATAAGGAGAATAAGCTGTAAGGTTTCCAGGACAGTCTTTGTTCCTAAGGACGTAGGATTCCCCACAACACACAGCTGCTGACCAGTTGTGTGCGCGGGTCCCCTTCTCTCAGCTCAAGCTTCTTCCCAGCTCCAGTGCACCCATTCCCAGCGACTTTCTGTACGAGTTGCTCTGAGCAGTTTGCTGAGTTTGTCCGAACCCATCTTCATGAGGCAATCAGTGTGCCTGTTCCTGGCCTGGTCACCGTTCTGCCAGCCTGTTCCTTTTCATTCCTTCTTTCTGCTTCTTTATTGATGACGTAACTTCACCACATCGCACTGCCCTTTTTTATCTTGAGGGCAGGCTCCCCTCTTACATCCTTCTCCCCACAGCAGTCCTTTTCAAAACAACTTTTCATTGGTCAAACAACTTTGCATATAACAGCAACAGCAAACACCCAGAAACTTCCATGCCTTAATTGCATGGAGTCTCCTGAATCACCCTTCTTTGTTCCCTCTAAACTCTTTTACATTCCTGATGGCCTCATCAGAGTATGATGTTACTATCAACCATGGGGCTTTCCAACCCCCATGGCCACATTCCCACATCTCCCTGTTCTTTATTAATATCAACCATTTTCTAGATGCAAACTACCACTCCTTATATAACAATGGCAACAGCCCCTCTCAGGGCACGGGGCTGTTTCATGGTAGCCATGCGGTTGCCGTGCTCATGGACGTTTGGGCAACCCCAACGGAAGGGTGCTGGGGCCGCAGGCCGGTGCTGGTGGCACATTAACCGGGCTGCGAGGAGGCCAGGGCAGAGTCCGTGCTGGTGGGGGGAGCGCCGCAGCCTGGGGTCAGGGTCCGGGGGGACACAGAGAGCTGCTGGCAGGGGATGCGCCGCGCCGCAGTGCTGGGTGCCGAGCGGGCCGCGGCTGCCGCTCCTCTCCTGCGGGCTCAGCTGCGGGGTACGGCGGGGCACGCCATGGCCACCATCCCGCCACCCCAGGCGCTGCTGCGGCCGCTGGCCGTGCCGCAGAGGCTGCTGCTGGGGCCGGGCCCCAGCAATGTGCCCCCCCGCATCCTGGCGGCCGGCGGCCAGCAGCTCCTGGGCCACATGCACCCCGAGATGCTGCAGGTGAGGAGCCCCCCGTCCCTGCCTCCCGCACCCCGTGGGGGGCCAGGACGAGGGGTGACAGCGGCGCCGGTCCCCACGGCAGGTCATGGATGAGATCAAGGCGGGCATCCAGTACGCCTTCCAGACCCGCAACCGCCTGACGCTGGCCGTCAGCGGCACCGGCCACTGTGCCATGGAGGCTGCCCTCCTCAACCTGCTGGAGCGCGGAGACACCGTGCTGGTGGCCATCAATGGCATCTGGGGACAGCGTGCCGCCGACATCGCCGGGAGGCTGGGTACGCTGCGGGCACCCGGCTGCGGGGGGGCTGCCGGGACGTGGCCTGCTCCCGAGGTCCTGTTGTCCCCACTCGGGTGGCCTCATGCAGCAGCAGAGGGCTCTGGGCTTTGATGGGGTGACGGTGACGTTCCCCCTGTGAACGGCGCCTTCTGGTGGGCCCCTGGTTAACGCCTGACCCATGCACTGTGGCTGGAGGCGAGCTCAACCCTCCCTGTCCCTCTGCTCAAATCCTTCCCAGGTGCTGAGGTCTGCGAGCTGCTGAAGCCTCCAGGCGAGTACTTCACCCTGCGGGACATCCAGGAGGTGCGGGGCAGCTGTGGGGCAGCGGGCATGGGGCCGGCCCCTCAGCAGCATTCACCCCCCTGCTTTTTTCCCCCAGGGCCTGGCGCGGCACAAGCCCTCGGTGCTCTTCATCACCCATGGCGAGTCCTCCACAGGGGTGCTGCAGCCGCTGGAGGGGCTGGGCGAGCTGTGCCACCGGTCCGTGAGCCCCGATGTCGCCTGCCAGGGCTGGGACATGGGGATTTACGTGCTGGGGACACGGGGGTGGTGGCAGCAGGGGGTGGCAGGGTGTGGGGCTGAGCCCTGTCCTCCCCCAGGCACGGCTGCCTGCTGCTCGTGGACGCGGTGGCGTCGCTCGGGGGAGCGCCCATCCTGATGGACCAGCAGGGTGAGAACCACGGTGCCACCATGGGCACACAGGGGACCAGAGGGGTCCCACATGTCAGGGCTCACACCCCCCCCACCTGCTGCTTCGTGCTGGTGCCGTCAGTGCCCTGTCCCTCTTGAGGGATCATCGGGGTGTCAGTGTGTCCCCCAGAGCAGGGCAAACATGACCGGGACCTGCAATGCACGTCCCCTGTGCTCTCCGCTGGAGGCAGAGCATGGGGCCAGTGGGCTGGGGGCTCAGTGCGGTCCCTCTCATGCAGAGATTGATGTCCTGTACTCGGGGTCCCAGAAGGTCCTCAGCGCCCCCCCCGGCAGTGCCCCCATCTCATTCAGCGAGCGAGCAAGGTAAGGGTGGCCCTGAGAGGCGATGGGCTGGGGGCACGGGGGGTCGCTGTCCCCCCTGCTCTGCCAGCTCTCTGCCAGAGCCATCCCCATGCAGCGGTGCCAACCCAATGCTCGCTCTGGGGCTGGCAGTGGGTAAGGGGCAGCTCTGCCCTCCCCTCTGCTCTGGCTGCAGCCCTGCACTCCGCTTTTCCAGGGAGAAGATGCTGAGGAGGAAGACAAAGCCCCAGTCCTTCTACCTGGACATGGGCTGCCTGGCGAACTACTGGGGCTGCGATGACAAGCCACGCATGTGAGGGCAGGCTGTCCCGCCACATGTTGCTTCCCTTCACCCCCAAAGCCCCCTAAATGCTCTGCCCCCCTGTGTGGGTCCCCTCGGTGGGGGCAGCAGGGCCCTGCCACCCCTCCCCATCGCCCACCCTCCTTGCAGAGTCAGACATCAGCCCCGGGGGGCTTGCACGAGCCACCCTGCGGGGGCTGAGCCCACCCGGGTGCTGCTGGGTTTTGCAGGTACCACCACACGGCGCCCATCAACAGCTTCTTGAGCCTGCGGGAGGGCTTGGCCATGCTGGCGGAGATGGTGAGCGGCGTGGCGCAGGGCACTGGGTGATACCTGCCCCGTGGCAGGGTCTGGGGGGAGCCACAGGTGCCTGCAGCGGGGCCCTACTGACTCCTCTGTGCCACCAGGGCCTGGAGAGCTTGTGGGAGAGGCACCGGGCCAACTGCACCCTCCTGTGCCAGGGGCTGCGGGAGCTGGGGCTTGAGCTCTTCGTGAAGGAGGAGGTGGGTGCGGGGAGCCCATCTCGCCGGGCTGCACGGCACCGGGCGGCTGGGAGCGTCCCCATGGGGGGCTGGATGCTGGAGAGGAGCCCCCGGCCTCCCTGCTGGGCTCTCCCCTCACGGGGCTCACCAGGGTTGAGGAGGGCTGCGGGTTGAGCCCCGTTGCTCTCTCCACCAGGCGGCGAGGCTGCCCACCATCACCACCGTCAGGGTGCCTGAGGGCTACGCCTGGCAGGAGATCACGGCCTTTCTGATGAACAAGCACAGCCTGGAGATCGCCGGGGGCCTGGGGCCCTCCGTGGGCAAGGTGGGCAGCGCGCTCCCCTCCCACCTCCCCCCGGTCCCCCAGCCCGCATCCATCCAAAGGGGAATTGCTGCGTGTCATCGAGCGGCTACGCACACAGTTAGTGAGGTCACACGTCTTTACCGTGACTGAGGGTGATAAATAGGAAGAAACGGGGAGCTCCTCGCACGCCCCATGCTCTGTGGGAGCCGGTGCTCACTGGGCACAGCCCCAGGTGGATTCTGCAGGGAGAAACTCGTCCTTCTCCTCCCAGGTCTTGCGAATCGGCCTCATGGGCTACAACTCGACCAAAGACAACGTGGACCGTGTGCTCGGGGCCCTGCACGATGCCCTGCAGCGCTGCCGCCGGAGCAGGCTGTGAGCGCCGTGAGCCGGGGGGTTCCTCTGCCCACCGGGGGACCTGGCAGGAGGCACTGCGGGACCCCCATGGGGCCAAATGGGGCCACACGGGGTGCGCGGGAGTGGGGCATGTGCTGGTGGCGGTGGGTGGCCGTGCCTGCATGGCACCAGGCGTTGGATCCTCGTGTGCCAGGTGGGAGCACAGCATGTTGGCAGGACGCAGCACAGGGGTGGCTAAAGCCTTCCTCCCCATCCCTCACGTGGGGTCACTCCTCGCCCCGGTGCCCTGGCCCCACATCCCCACCCTCTCCACCTCCCCCAGCCACGACACTCAGCAGCCCCATGGGGTGGAGGCAGGACCCGAGTGCAGGCCCTTCCCCTCCCGGCCCTTCCATCACCACCACCACCCCCCAGCTGCCGCAGCCGCCGTGCTCCTTCCCTGGCACCGCCTTTCCTGAATAAAGCGCCCCGGCACCACGCTGCTCCCCTGCCTCCTGCCTGGTCTCGACGAGTTTCAGCGCCCGCGTCCCCATTTCCCCAGGCGACAAGGCCCAGAGCCCCCCGCAGCCCCCTTTCCCCTCTCCCTGCGGACAGTGGGGGTGAGCAGGGGGCGCCTGGACGGGGCGGCAGCGGGTCCCACTCAGCTCCTCGTGGGGATTTCTCTCTGCACCTTGGTGAGGAGCTGGGACATAGCCGAGCGGCGCGCGTCGTCCTGGATCCTGTAGACCTGCAGCTGAGCAGACCCGTGGGTGGTGAGGGAGGGGAAGGGGCCCCCTGCTCGGCTCAAGCCCCACGGGTACCCTAGGTGGAGGGGCAGCGACCCCCATCGTGCCCCCCCGCTTACCTGGCTGAGCAGGATGTCAAAATAGGCTGTGTCCCAGTACGCCCTGTTCTCCGCAGGGAGCCGCAGGAGGGCTCTGAGCTCAGGGTCTGCCTGCAAGCCCTTGGTGCTCGCGGGGTGCCCAAAGTGGAAGCGAAGGAAGCGCGGGGGGTCCTGGGCAAAGGCCTCCACCTTCTGTTGGAGCGAGGCGAGGTCCAGGGGCTCCCCATGGAAGAGGTTCTCCTCCGGGCGTAGGAAGTGGGGTAGGCGCCGGGTGGCCAGGCAGCGCAGGAGGACCACCAGCAGCCTGTAGACCGAGCCCTGCAGGTCCTGCCAGTCCTCCGGCGAGGGAAACAGCTCCGTGCTCCACAGCAGCACCATCTGCGGGGTGGCGAGAGGGGGTGCCTGGGGGAGCACGGCCTCCTCACCAGGGCTGTGCCTTCAGATCCCCAGCAGGAGGTGCTTTGTGCGGGAGAAACGCAGACCGTGCTGCTTTTTTTTTTTTCGTTTGTTGGTTTGGTTTTTTAAAATGTCAAAGAGCACGGTATGAACTAAAGCCCACTGGATTTGCTTTCAGCTGGGGCCGTTCCCTCGTCAGCGATGACTTTGCTGCCTTCGCCACCTCCGCCCCGGCGAGCCAGCACAGGGCAGAGCGCACCGAGATTGTGACACCGGGTGCCCAGAGTGCCACAAACAGGTTGGGTGGGGAGAGAGGCTTTTGTCAGAGCAAACCCCGGCCCCAGCCCTCCACCTCCCGGCACAGGGATGCCATCCCCAGCAGTGACTGAGCCGCAGCAGGGCCTGGGAGCCCACCGGGGCACGCGGCGCCGCACAGCCTGCGCCAGGACCTGCCCTACCTTCAGGTGGTCGAAGGAGAGGCCGGTGCTGCCATCCTCCTCCCTCCAGTCCTGGCTGCTGAGCTGCTCCAGCAGGCGCAGGCTGTCCAGCCGGGGCCCCTGCAGGGTGTCCACTGCCCACAGCAGCTTCAGGACGGGGAGGTGAGCCGAGGATCTGGAGAGAAAGCGGCTCTGCTGAGGGAGGCTGGAGACCCCACGGGGCCCAGCCGGGGAGCTGGGGAAGGATATCTGCAGCGCCCAGGGCTCTGCTCGCAGGCACTGCCACGTGCTGGCACCCTGGAGCCGAGGTTCCCCAGAGCAGAGGCCACATTTAGAGCCGCAAGCCTGGCTGCACCTCCACAGCTGGGATGGCCGGGTCCCCACGGCACGCAGACGTTTGTGCAGGTCCCTCCCAGGGGGCAGCTTCCCCACACCAGAGCTGGGAGCAGCTCCCTGCAGCCCCGCCAGAAGCCTGGGGTTTGGCCACAGCCCCAAACCCGCCCCGCTCACGGAGCAAGCCGCCTGCTCGGCCCCTCCTTGGGGCTGGGTGGCTGTGCGGGCAGGAATGCAGGTGTCACCCCAGCCCCTCGCAGCTTCGCCCCGCTGCTCTCAAGAGGCCAACGTGCACGCAAAGCCCGAGCAGGAAGCTGAGAGCCACCACCCCGTGAGCTGGTTTAGCTCCTGCCAGCAGCTCAGGGGCCTCCTTTGGCACCTGAACACCCTGCTGGCACGGCACGGCCCGGGCAGGCGAGCTGCAGCAGCAGGATGCACGGCACACCCCGTGCACCAAGGGCATGGGGGCTGCTTTCCTGTACCCCCCAGGCAGGAAAATCATCCCGTGCTTGGCTGGCAGCGCTCAGCCTCTGCTCTCCCACCCTTTCGGTGCTGCCAGCCAGGGTGGATGGGCACAGGTAGGGCCGCTGCTTTGGTGCACACATGCTGGAGCCACTCACCTCCAGCAGCGGGGAGAGGCGGGGATGAAGTGAGCCTCTGCTGTGGCCTTCTGGAGGCTGCCCTCGGGGAAGCCCCTGTCGCGCTGCCGCCCCTGCAGCCTGAGCGGCTTCTGCTGCCTCCTCACCACGGGGACGATGTCGAAGCGGACGGTCTTCCAGCCACCACGGACCAGCAGGGACAGCTCTATGGCATCTTCCTTCAGGTTTTCGGCGCTGAGGTCACCTAGATGCGGAGGGTTTGGCCATATCGCGGGAGGAGAGAGGTGAGGAGGTTACCGCAGCCGGTCCCGCAGGCTGAACTGGGTGTGCACCGCAATACCTGCGGGCTCGTCCCACCCCACTCGAGTCATCCCTCTCCAATGCTGCGGTTTGGCTGTGGTTCCCCGGCGAATGCCATCTCCAAACCCCGCTGGGGTCGTTTTCGGGAAGGAGATGCATCGCTGCCGGGGGGCTCAGGGCCGGGCCAGCGGAGCGGGCACAGCAGGCACCCACGCAAGCCCCGAGCGGCAGAACAGGGCTGCACGGTTTGGCAGCAGAGCCGTGCCAGGAAAGAGAACGTGACCTATGAAATATTGATCAGGAAAGGTCTCGGGCTGCAGGGGCAGAGGAAGAGGAAGCGTGGACTTGGCTGAGGAGGAAGGAGGGAATGGTGGGCGTGCTGGGGCCGGGGTAGGACACTTTCAGACCCTCTCTGCCCTTCTTACAGCCTCCTCCAGGGGCTGCCTGCACTGGGCGCTGTCAGAAGCCAGCAGAGCCAGGAGTAAAGCAGCTGGGGCAAGCCAAGCACGCCAATTCCCCATGGAAATTGCAAGGACTAACAGGAGAAGCATGCCCATGCCAGCACCCAGCGAAGGGTTGGCATGTCAGGGAGCGGTCAGTGTCCCCTTCCTCAGCGGGGAGCCAGCTCCCAGCCGGGGCCGTGCCCCGGTGCCATACACACCTGGCTGGAGAAGGAAGCGGCGCTGACAGTGCACGATGGCCGAAACAAGGAGCTCTTTCAGGTGCTGGAGGACTTTGCCCGGCGCCAGGTGCCGCACGGTGCCACTTCCCCGCTCCATATCACCCGCGCTGGTCCAGTCCTCCACGCCGGTCACCGCAGAGGGCACTTCGAGGTGGCAAGTGCCCAGTTTCCCAGGCTGGCACGGCCGTACCCGCAGCGCATCACCGTCGAGGCGCAGGGGCACCTCCACCCTGACGGCATCCTCAGAGGTGTGGAGCGTGAACTCGAAGGCTTCCAGGTTCCTGCAGTAGTCCACGAGGAAGCGGGGCTCCACACTGTGGACGTGCTCCAGGAGGGTCAGCAGGATGTCCTCCGCCTGCTGGAATTGCTGCACCCGCTGCCCCTGGCGGGACACGATCACCCCCAGGCAGCTGTGCCAGCGGGACCCGCCGGCTGCCATGGCTGGGGCCGCGCAGCTCCACCAGCTGCGAGTGGGAGCGCGGCGCCGTGGGATGGAGGGCGGGGAGGCAGCGGGTGCTGGGCGGAGGGAAACCCCGGCTGCTGACAGCTGGGGCGGGAGAGACCGAGCCACGGCATCGCCCCACGGCATCGCCCCACGGCATCGCCCCACGCAGCCCCGCTCTCCTCTGCACACTGCCAGCAGCCCTGGCAGAGGGGTGAAGGGGAGATGGGGCCAGGATGGGGCGAGGCGTGGGGCCCCTCTGTCCCCGGGGCACCTGTCTGTGCGCACCCACACGGCCCTAAAACCACACAACCCCTGCCTGCCCTTCCTCAGCGCTTTGCCCTGCTGTCATGCACCCTGCAGAGGGTGTGGGAGGCGGATTCCCTGCATGCCCCTGCCTGCCTTCACACCGGGGTCCTTTCCCCTGTCCTTCCTCTGGGAGAGGCTGGAGGAAACAGAGGTTCAGTGGTGCCACCTGATGCATGGGCATCCCTGCTGCTCCACGACAGCCTGAGCCCTGCTGGAGGCTCGCAAGCAGCCGATGGGTACGGATGGGGTGAAGCTCTGGGCCACCAGGAGCAGGACAAGGTGAGCCCAAATCCTTCTTTCTCCGCTTTCGCAAAGCAGCTCAGAAGCCTCTGGGAGAGGCTTTTGGGGCAGAAATTTGCAGTGGAGGGGACCGGCAGGGTGAAGGCTAGTAGCCCTTGGTGAATCCAGCCCGTGCTGTGCCCCTGGGAGGATGGCTGGGGCTGGGGCTGACAGCAGGGACCATGATGGAGACGCAGAGGAGGAGCGGGCGTGCTCGCGCTGCAGCATCTGCTTAATCCGCCTGGAAACCCCTCGGGAGCTCTCGCAAACGCGGGGTGGTTTGGCTTGTTTTCCAATCTGCACTGCATGCCTGGGAGCAGCAGGGAATCAAGGGGGTATGGGGGGGGTCAGGTCTCATAAGAGCGGTTCAAAGGGGTACACACACAGGAAGAAAACACACACACCCCCTGACGCAAAGCGAACAGGCCCTGGAGAGTGAGGAACTGCAGCCAGAACAAGTCTGCAAATCATTGACATCAAAGCTTGTGCAGGAACCAAACGCAACTGCATGAAAAACCTCCTCCCCCAAATTCCTGCGGCGACCCTCCCCACCTCTGGGAAGCAGGGAGCTCTCGGACCCTGGCTGGGAGCATCGTGGCTTTTCTCTTTGGTTTGGGCAGGAGCAAAGGCAGCGCAGCCAGAGGCTGGGTGCGCCAGCATCACCCCAAGGGCTCCAGTCTAATCCCTGCTCGTGGCTCCAAACCGGCCTCAGGTCACCCACCAGCTCGTCCCGTCCCCTCACATGGGTCATGGCTGTGGGACCATGCCTCAGGAAGGCCACGGATGCTTGATGCAGTGCAGAGAAAACAACAAAATGCTTCAGGGATGAGCCTGGCCCTGCGGCAGGCTCGCAGGACACAAATCCTGCCTGCAGGTGAGAGGCACGGCCGCACACGGCGATGTGAGGGGTGTACAGGGCAGAGCGAGGACGGGTAAGCGAGCAATAGGCTCAGACTCGGCACAGAAACATTCGAGGTGAGGCGTCAGGAAAAATTTCCTAACAGCACTGTCAGTTAGGCCATGGAACAATCTTCCCGAGGAGGTGCTGGAATCGCCACCGCTGGAGTGGTTCGTGCCTGGTCTAGACAAGTCACCCGGGACGCTCGCGGGGAACGGCCCGGCGCTGGCAGAGGGGCTGGGCTGGATGAGGTAATAGGTCGTTTTCCATCCCTGCATTTTATGGTTCTGCGAATTTTCACTCTGTTAGAAACGAGGGAGAGAGAAAACAACCAAAAAGGAAAAAAAAAAAAAAAAAAAGAAGAAGAAAAAAAAAAAAGAGCAAGGGCGAGCAAGAGAGAGGAAAAAATAATAATAATAAAAAAAAACCACTGGTGGCACAGGGGTGGCTCGGATGGCACCCATCACGGCAGAGGCACCGCAGCGGGATGGGACCCTTGAGTCCAGCCACTGCTCCGAGCTGGGCTCAGCTCCTGCTCTGCTCCTCCTCCGGGCTTCCTGGGGGAGCCTCCCAGCCATCACCACCCCCCAAAAAGAGAGTGGGGCCTGACGGAGAGGCAGAGGTGCTGCTGGAGGCCAGGACGTGGGAGGCAGATCTGCCCCCAGCAGACCGAACCCGGCTGCTCCGCCTTGCTCCCTGCTCCAGCGTGGGCTGGGGGGCTTAGGGGGGCCACACATCCGCCACACGCACCCCCTAATGTGGGGATGGGGCCGAGCGGAGGCGATGAGGACTGCCCCTTCCCAGCAGCCTCCCGCACGCCCCAGGGAGCCAGGAGTCAGCCTCAGAGCAGAGCGGCCTCGAGCAGAAAGGACAGGATGGGGTGGGGGGGAGAGGGAGGCAGGGGACTGCGAGAGGAAGAGAGAGTAATTTAACATGACAGGCTGTTTATTTTGGCAAAAACGGCCTCCTTTCAACAGATTTCAAAGCCCAGCCCCAGGGCTGGGGGGGGACCACACAGACAAGTGGGAGAGCAGGGACTGGGGGCGGCCGATGGGGCTCCCGGACCCTGCAGCTGGGCTGGGGTCCCGCGGGCACCGGGGCTGGATGGGGACGGAGAGGGGACCAGCAGGGATGGAACAGGGACCAGTGGGGTTGGAGTGGGGACCGTTTCTCGCTGGTGCCCTGGGACTGGGGGCGCACACAGCGGGCGGTGGGGGCACGAACCCAGGCGCGCTCCCTCCCGCACGTGCTCGCCCGCACGCACACGTTCACACGCTCCCCCCGGCCCCGGCTCCTTCCTCCAGGCCAGGGCTCAGCTGGAGCCTTGGCTCCCCCAGCGAAATTTCAAAAGAGGCTTTTTTTTTTTTTTTTAATAAATAAATAAAATAAATAAATAAATAAAGCTGCTAGTAGAGAAATAATTATTATAATCACATTAAGAGATTGGCCGTAAAAAGCCCTGCGAGAGCTGCCTTAGCGGGAAAGGCTGCTAACGGCGGGGGGGGGGGGGGGGGGGGCGGTTTTCCTACGTTTTGCTCTTTTTTATTCAATCCCAGTCCACCACCACCCCCCCCTCCTTCCTCCCCTTTATCCTGGGAAATGAAAACAATTTATTTAATGATGGATCGTCCCTTTCTCTGGTCACTGACCTTCTGGGTGAATTTCTGCTGAGCTCGGCGGAAAACGCGAGGCTCGCTTGCAGATCCCATCTGGGGGAGGGGGAGGGGAGGGGAGGGGGGCGCTCACCCTCGTCCTTCCCAAAAACACAGCAGCAGTCCCGGGGAGCAGGCCGGGGAGGCTTTGGGCAGCGTCAGGGTTTTTCTGAGCCCCCCCGGACATCCCCTTGGCCACGCTCTGGCCCTGCTGCTCTGTGGGGGCTGTGGAGCCTCCTGGAGACCCCCCACCCCGTCCTCAGCTCCCCTCTCTCTTTCCCTCGGTGCTTTTGGGGGCTCGGGGGGGTTCCTAGCACCCCATCAGAGGCGGTGCTGGTGGGACACGCGGTGCGGCCACGGGAGTGCATGGCTCCATCACCGACGGGCTCCTTGGCCCCTGAGCTCCCTCGGCTGGGTCCGAGGGGCAGGGGCAGGGTCTCACCCCGAGCCCCCCGTTCCATTTTCGGCTGCTCCCTCCCTCCTCCGCCCCCCCGGTGAGCGGCACAGGGCCGTGGTTTGGTGCTGTCAGCACCCAGCCCGCACCACATCCCCCCCGTGCTGCCCCCCGGGGCAGGGATGGAGCAATTCCTCGTCCTGCCCACTCCCCTTTGGCCCTTCCTCTGTCGTGTCCCGTTGCTCCAAACGTGGTTCTTGTAAAAACGCATAAATATTTATACAAGAATAATTCAAAAAACATGGTCTGTCAAATAATCAAAGCACCAGCACATCCGAGGAGCTTTCGGCCAGATTGGGAAATCCGTTGCTGCTTCCCGACGCCACGCTGCGATGCTGGAGGTGCTCGCGGCCGCTGCTGGCCCTTGGGGCCGCAGGACTCGCCGGCGCTGGGCAAGTGGCCGGGGTTGGTTGCGTCTCTTACTGCACGGAAAAGCAACGCCATGTGGGTTTGCAGGGTGGTTGATGTCCTAATTAGCACGCCGGTTGCTGGTTTGGGGGCCGCAGCAGAGAGAGGCTTTCACTGGAGCCAGCTGAAGCCTCTCGCTGCCTTGTGTCCTGCCCGGACAGGTTGCCCTCTCCTCAGGGCTGCCCCTGGCACCAGTCTGAGTCTCAGCCCAGTTTCGGCCCCGTGTCCCGCACCAGGAGGCATCAGGAGCCCAAGGATGTGCGAGGTCTGTGAGCCGGGGCTGTGCTGAGCCGTGCTGGCAGCCCCTGCCCTCTGTCTGTTTGGAGATGCCCCCTTCTTACCCAGAGCCAGCAGGTGAGCCACTGGAGCAGAGCTCACAGCCCCCAGCAAAGCAACGAAAGGCGGCCCTATAAAACCACCAGGAGAGGAAACAAAGCCCTCCCCACGCCCCCAGCCGGGCTCCGTGCACTTGGAGTTGTGCAGAAGGACCCAGGGAGCCGTTCAACACCCAGAGGCCGCTGAGCACCGGTGCGTTGGGGCGGAAGGGCCGGCGGGTCAGCACGAAACGCCTCATGTTCAGTTCAGCACGTGGTTCGGATTTTGCTCTCCCCCTCCGTTACAGCCAGCGAGGCCAAGTCCAGAGGGTGTCCCCGCTGGTCCCGCATGCACGTGATGCCAGCGGGTCCCTGCGAGGGGAGCTGGCTCCGGGGGCGCGCTGCTGTCTCCGGGCAGGAAAGGCGAGCAAGTAGCCGGGGAGGCGTGCGCGTGTGCGCGCGGCCGGGGGAGCCGAGGAGCGGATTAGGTTTTAATGAAGTTTTGAACTCATTGCCTGGCCCGCATTCAAAGAATGCAAGAACGCTAATCATGCACACATAAATGCGTGTGGTGGGAAGCGCCTGGAGGCTGGCCAGGAATACAGAGGTTACTGCAACACACATCTCGTGCTCCTGCTCCCCAGGCGCCTGCTCCCGCCCCTCGCCTCCCTGCCGGGCCCCGGCTCCAGCTTGCCAGGGGACACGGCCCGTGGGGACGAGGGCATGGGGTGCCCCGCTGCTGGGGTGGCAGCAGGGCCCCCGAGCCGCCTGGCTGAGGCACCCGGGGCTGGGTTTTGGCTGAGCTATGGAGGCAGGTTCATCAGCTGCCTGCCATGGGCCGTGTCCAAGCGCGAAGGGTGGCAGTGAGCAGAAAGAAACGGGGCTGGGGTGGTGTTCGGGTGGCCCCACTCTGCTCTGCTCACGGGAACGTGGCTCTGCTCAATGCCAGGTGGAGGGGACATCCCGGGCTGCCCCACTGTGCGCGGGATGCGTTCCCATCCCCACCCCAAAAAACCCCGGCACCTTTCTGCTGCCCACCAAACCTGGTCCTGGGCTGGGCTCCGAGGATGCCAGCCTCGTTTTGGGGGCTGGTGAGCAGAAGGGGGTCCTGAACGCAGCTCCATGGCCGCTGTGGACAGAGGAAAGGGGCATTTGCTCACGGAAAGGGAACAGGAGGCGGTGCCGAGAGTACATCCAGATGGTGCGGGACACGGCTCCTTTCCCCCGCGCTCCTCCCCAGCGCTGAGCCCGGCTTCACACCAGGTCCAGCTTCTGACCCAGAGGAAATCGCTCCGGGCCGTGGCCAACAGCTGTTTTCCTGACTTGGTTACTGCTTTCAATTTACTGTCCCGAGGAGGCTGAATTCAGATAGCACATTGCCGTGTCCCAACCCCCCCCCACATGCCGGTGGGGAGCTCCGTGCTGCCCGGCCCTGTGGGGAAAATGTGGTCCCCATGGGACAGCCGCTGCAGGGGCGCTCTGGTGGGCAGCTGGGGGCGGATGCATGGCCTGGGTGAAGGGGACAACGTGGCCACTGCACCACCTTGGCACGGGATGCTTTCCGGTCCGGGGACAGCCCTGTCCCCAGTGCGGGACCCAGCATGGGGGCTTGGCACAGCCCCGGAGAAGGGACAGGGGCCAGGTCTGGGTGGGAGCAGGGCCAGCAGATGGGGGCTTTTTTTGGGGGGTGGGGGGTGACTTCCAGTGGGGAGCGAAGGGGCCCGGGGGTCTCCCTGCAGCGGGGCCAGCACCGGGGGGCTGCGTGCGCGGCGCCCCCGCCTCGCCTCCCGCACGGCGTCCCCCGGGCCGGGGAAGGGGAGAGCAGCCTAATGCCTTCCAGAAGATCAGCTGTAAATGGCCAGGGAGGGTAATTCATATCAAACTCATAAACCCTTTATTAGTGTCTCAGGGGGGAAATCCGGATGTGGCCGTTTATTTATTTTGGATTTCGCTTTTTTTTTTTTTTTCTCTTTTCCTTTTAACATTTTCTTCCAGGAGATTTTTAAAGGGACAGGGCTGCCTTGCCTTTCTCCGAGGTTCATCTCGCTGCCGCTCGGTGCAAAGTGGCCAGGGCCGGGCTGAGCACCGCGGGCTCGGCGCCTGCCTACAACTGGGCTTCATGGGGCTGGCTGGATGTTTGCTCTCGGGGTGTTGTGAGGGCCAAGGTGCCGTGGGGTCTCCACGGCTTGCACAGTGGGACTCTGAGCCAGGGGCCCCTCCTGGTCTCCCGCTGGAGCTGGGGGGTTGCCCCCTGTGGTCAGTCGGACCCCCGCCAGTGTGTGCAGTGTGGTGCATGTGCAGACACAGAGGGCAGGGGGGGCCCTAAAAACACTTCCCAAAGGGCCTCCGGGTCCCTCATGAGGGCCACAGGTGGGGCTCAGCGAGGCTTGGCGCTGGGGGCAGCGGCGGTGAGCCCCCGCTCAGCCTCACCCTGAGCCCTGTGAGAGCCTGGGCGCTCACAGCCCAGCACTCCAGGCGGGGAAACAGCTCTGAGGCAGCCCCGAGGCCCCGTGTCCTGCCCCAGCCCCTCCTGCACCTCCCCAGCCCCTCCGTAGCGCTCCAGCTACGGCAGTGTCCAGCGTGGGCGACCATTTTGGGGACCCCCCCTCCAGCACTAGCATCCAGCCGGGTCCCCATGAGGCAAACTTTCCGCGGGGGCACCCACATAACGGCCCCCGGCGGTGGCGGAGCCCTGCTGCTGCTCGCCGCTCGCTTCAGCCCTTACATAATTTGTTCCATTTGTTCCATAATTTGTGCCTCGCGGGGGATTTATATCGCGGGGCTGGGCAGGAACGTGCGGGCCCCCCCTGCACCCCCTCACCCCCGGGGCTGCCCGGGGGACGCTGCCCCTCCTGTCCGTGGGGCTGGGGGCACCTCGGGGTGGGACAGGGGACACGGGGGTGTCGTGGGCTCGCTCCCTTTGCCAGGAGAAGTGTTTGTTGTTTTTTTTTGTGATAAAACGGGTGATGCCGGTGATAAACGCGTGGGGTTTATCGTTACGGTGTTATTGTTGTTAGCATTTCTTTTATTTATTTTTATTTTTTTTTCCCGGCGGAGACAAAGAGGCCCTTGAGCCGAAAGGGTAACTTCAAACATCGCATTCCAGAGAAGAATTTCCTGATAATATTTTTAGCACCTGAAAAAAAAATAAAAAAATTAAAAAAAAAAAGAGGGGAAAAAAAAAAAAAAAAAGGCAAATAACAGCATTTCTCCCCTCCTCCCCCCCCCACCCCCGGGCCCCGCACCCAGCGCCCCCCCCTCTCCGCGCGTGGGGACCCCACAAGGCCACGCCCATCCTCATTTCCATAACCCCGCCCCCTGCTTTCACCCCGAGCTCCCATTGGCGGGGACTCGCGGGGCTATGCAAATGTCCGCGGCGGGGGCGGGGCCGCTGTGCGGGCAGCGCGGGGAGCCGCGGGCAGCGCCGCTGCGAGCCCCGGGCCCCGCTCCCCGCTCCGCCTCCCCCCCCCCAATCCCCTCCCGCCGCCGCCGCCATGTCGCGGCGCCCGGTGCCGGCGTGAGCGCTGCGGGACGGCCCCCGGGGGGCGAGGGCCGCGGCCATGCGGGCGCTGCGGGGCTGCTGCGTGGTGCTGCTGGCGCTGGGCGAGTGGCTGCTGCTGCGGGCGGGCGGCGTGGTGCCGCTGGCCGATTTCTACCCCTTCGGGCCGGCGCAGGGCGACGCCGCCACGCTCAAGCAGGACGACGGCGGCTCCGAGCTGCGGCCCCTCTCCGTGCGCTTCCCCTTCTTCGGAGCGGGGCACACCGGGCTCTACGTGAGTGCCGGGCCGCGGGCAGCGGGCAGGCGGGGGCTGCTGGCCTCCCCCTTCTTCCCCTCCGAGCCTCTTCCCTTTCCTCCTTCTCCCCCCCCCCCTTTTTTTTCCCTTTTTTTTTTTCCTTTTTTTCCCTTTTTCCCTCTTTTTCCCCCTCTTTTCTTCTTTTTTCCCCTTTTTCCACTTTTTTCCCCCTTTTTTTCTTTATTAACGCTCAGCTCAGCTCGCTCCCGGCACGTCTTGGCGGGGCGTGGGGTTGTGGGGTCAGACGGGATGGCCCCGCTTCCATCTGGAGCAGCGGAGCGGTGCCGGGGTGCTGGAGCGAGCCCCGGGGCGTGCAGGGGGATCCCGGCCTCACGGGGCTCCCACCGGCCTCCTGGGAATCGCCACGGCCCTTGCTGGGGCACAGGACACAGGGCAGCCTCAGGGTGGGACTGGGAATAGCCAGAGCCATCCTCCGGGCTCTGCTGAAAGGCAAGGACCAGGAGCCCATCTTGCACTGGAGCCGTTGGCTTTGGACAGGCAGCTCTGTGCCACGGGGCAGAACCCTTGGGGTGCTGTCATGACCCCCTTGGTGATGCTCACAACACCCCTGAGGTGCTCTCAATCCTCTGTGGGCAACCCCGGAGTGTCCTGTGGCCACCGAGAGCCCATCCTTGCTCGAACGCCCAGGCACTGCGCGGCCGGAGCAGATGTTGCGAGGCTCCTGGGCTGCGAGCTGAGGCACAGCTGCGGGACGTGCCTGCCGATCTCCATGTGAGAGTCATTAATCGAGCTGGGAGGACGCACTGGCATCTCCCGAGTTTTCTAAAAATTGCATTTCCTCCCAGGACTTTAAATCGGAGCCTTCTGCTTTCCATGCTCTTCCCACCCGGGGATGCTGACGTGCCGGTGTCCCTGCAGCCGGGCACAAGGCAGCAGCTCCCCGTGCACCGGGGGGCTGACCGGGGCCGTTGGCTGCCCCGTGGGGACGCACATACGTGCCCAGGTGCTACCAGGACAGAAACATGTTGTCCTGTGCCCCAGCCAGCACTGGGGAGGCGTAGGAGGAAGGGTGGGACTCGGTGTTGAAGGATGAAGCTCTGTGCTTTGCCGGCTGCAGGCTTGCCACGGGACGTTGGCATTCCCCAGCCTGCTCGTGCCCCGGGACGGGAGCCCTGCAGATGCACAGCCCGGCAGCAGAGATTTGTCCTCATCCCTCCCGCCGTGCTGGCCGGGCTCCAGCAAGCCTTCATTTCTGCTGACACCGACAGCACGGCATTTAAAGCGGTCCCCCAGGGAGATGAAGGAGGGGATATTCCAGCGATGGTCACACCTCGGCTCCGGCAGCTCCAGCTGGGGCTGAGCCCTGAAGCCGAGACCTGGGAAGGAGCAGTCCCTGCAGCTCCACCGAGAGCTGGCCGTATGTGGGGATGTGCTCTTGGCTGCTGGAGCCCACTCCAAAAGCTGCCACCAGCAGTGTTCAGGAGGGCCCTGGAAGTGGTGAGGGGTGGCCAGGTGGTCTCCAGGGGAGCCAAAATTTGGGAACTCCTTGCCCTGAGAGCAAGGAACCAGGCACACTGTCAGAGGTGTGGCAGCGAGAGGGAGGTTCCTGCATGGTGCTGGGCTTGGGCGGGTGTTGCCTGACATGCCAGGCACATGGGGCTTGCTGCGACCTGTTCCCCTCTTCCTCCTCGGGTGCCCAGCCTTGGGGCAGGTCCCTGTCTGCCTGCAGGTGTGGCTGGGACTTCATCATCCTGAAGGGATCCCTGCCTGGGCCCCCTGTGGGGACAGGAGGACAAAGTTTGGGGCAGTTTGGAGCAGCTGGCTTGCAAGTTGTTGTGTGGGCAGCTGGTGAGACCCAGCTTTCTTCTCTTGGGGTAGGGAAGCTGGGAGAAGGGGCAGGCGTGGGTTTTTCGCTGTCTAGAAAGCATTGCGGTCGCTGTTGGCCCAGCTTTTGGCACAGCTGGTGTCCCCATGGTCTTGTTTGGATTGGGTCCAAGCTGACCAGCAATTCAGAGCAGGCTTTTGGGGCGGACCAAGAGCTGCTCCCTGTCCTGCCCGACCCGTGTGGCTAACGGAGAGTGCCAGGCACTGTGCTGGCACTGCCCCGGAGGTGAGCTCACCCCGTTACAGAACAAGCCGGGATGTTACGACCCGTTGCCTTGGCAGAGCACACGTGCTGGTAGGACACCCCGTGTCCTTGGCACGGTGACTTCTCCCAAACGAAGACGCCAGCCCTGCAGTGGGTGCAGGAGATGCGTTGACCGCGGGGCTCAGGCCATGGGGCCGTGCCCCCGCCTCTTGTGTGTGTCCCTGCCTTGAGCGCAGGCTGTGAGCAGCGGCCGAAACACAGGGCCCGGATGGCCCAGCCCTGGGGGGTCCCTCCGAGCCCGCCCCCTCCTCCTCCATAAAACAAACAAAACAAAAAAACACACGCACACACACACACACACACGGCCCTTCTTGGCACCGGCTCTCTCCCATCTTGCTTTAATAACAGGAAGAATGTTCCTCCGCGGACACCGCGAGGTTATGCAGGGTTTGTGAACGGGGAATCGCGTTCCCCTTAGTCACGGTGGCAGCTGCCCAGGGCGGTGTGGGCTGTCCCGTACCCGGCGCTTGTTTTGTGGGCTGCTGCATCTCCTGGGACCCTCATAAACGGCCCCCAGCACCAGGGGCCCCTGCCCAGGCTCCCCAGGGCTGGAAGCACCCAAAAGGTGGGCGGCCCCCCCACCCGAGTGTCACACCTGCATTCCCTGCTGCATAGGGACGGGGGGCTTGGTGGGGTGGTGGCACTCAGTCCCGTGATGTTCGCCAGCCCTGCTGCTCGTTTTCCAGCCCACACTGCGGGTTGGGGTGCCCCCAGCCCGGGCGGGCGCTCTCCCAGCTGCTCCTGGCCGGAGAACAGGGCTGGGTTTGTTCGGGCTCCTGGCCCTCCGCGGCGGAGGCCGGGGGGTGAGGCTGCTTTCCCCGGGCCTCTGGGCCCGGCCGGGGGCACGTCCGTGCTTCAAAGGGCAGGAAGGGGAAGCGCTCAAATATTTGTGGAAGGAGGTTGAGGGGGGGAACAGGTGAAGGAAAAAGCGCCTCTAAAGTAAGGATTGGGGACGGCCAGGGCTGCGGAGGGCACCGGGGGAAGTGCCCGTGGAGGCTTCGGTGCTCCCCGGGGCCGTCCGTGCCCATTGTCCCGCATCTCCGCAGGTTAACAACAACGGGATCATCTCCTTCCTGAAGGAGGTCTCCCAGTTCACGCCGGTCGCCTTCCCGATCTCCAAGGACCGGCGCGTGGTGGCAGCTTTCTGGGCAGACGTGGACAACCGGCGGGCGGGCGATGTGTATTACCGGGAGAGCCGGGACCAGGCCATCCTGGAGCGGGCCACCAGGGACATCGCGCAGTATTTCCCCGAGTTCCCCGACTTCTCCGCGCAGTGGGTGTTCATCGCTACCTGGTACCGGGTCACCTTCTTCGGGGGAAGTTCGTTTTCACCGGTGAGCGCTGGGGGCCCCGGCGGGTGGTGGGCAGAGCTCGTGCCACAACACCCCGCACGGCGCCGCGGTGCTGGGGTGGGCCTTTGCCAGCACCCCTGAGGAGTGAGGGAGCAATTAGCTTAGGGGTGGGTTTTTTAAGACGGGTTCCTGAAGGAACTGGAGCTTTGTCATCTTCCACAGCCTTGCTGAGGAGCCCGGGTTTGTGCCCAGAGCCCTGAGCTTACAAAAGCTGGTTGGAAACTTGGCTCTGAAGTCTTGTTCCTCTTCACCGTTGGGTATCTCTCTGGGATGCAGCTGCAATCCTGCCCTGCTGTCAGCTGTTGTGGCCCGGCTGCCGTCCTGGGGCTTTCTTCTAAGCTCCAGGGATCTGAAGGCAAATTTATGTACTTTATGAAGTTTGATTTCCCATTTGAGGGTACTTGCTGCCTTTCGTTGTAGTGCCACTGGGAATGGGAGTTCTTTTCGCAAAGGGTTTTCTCCTGCTTGGGCAATGGTGTTTCTTAGTCCTGGCTCGACACAGAGAGCCCTGCTGGGGGCTCACTGCTGCCCTTCCCAGGAGAGGAGGGCTGGTGCTGAAGGAAGCATCCCTCTGCTGCGTGCTGCTGCAGCATTCGTGCCTGACAGCTCAACCTTCTGTCCCTTTTCTGGCCTCCTCACACCTTTACCATGCTCCCTGCCTGCCCTCCGCCCTCTCACAGCCTTCTCCCCTCCCTCCCGCAGGTAAACACTTTCCAGATTGTCCTCATCACGGACGGCAAGCTGTCCTTCACCATCTTCAACTATGAGTCCATCACCTGGACCACGGGTATGCACGCCAGCAGTGGGGGGGACTTTGCTGGGCTTGGCGGCATCGCAGCGCAGGTAAGCAGCGGACGCGGCCGTCGCCCCCAGGTAGCGCCCGAGCCCGCCGTGCTCACGGCTGCCCTTTGCTTTCCCTAGAGCTGTTCCTGGCAGCACACAGCAGTCCAGGGATTTTTGGTGGTGGCTCCCTCCCTCCTTCCCTCCCCCTGCTTTTCTGAAGTTCTTAAATATCCGTGTGTGCTCTCCTTCTCGGAGCTGAGACCATATAGGGGACTTTGTTACAGCGAAACCACGGTTCTTTACCTTGGCTGCTGCCTCTTAGTTCCTTTTCCTTCCTAACCTCAGACTTTAAGAGCAGCTCGGCAGCTGCCGCGGCCAGCACAGCTTTCGCTTGTATTTTTATTTCATCCTTGTGTGCGTTGTTGTGTTTAAGAGGGGGGGAAAAAAAAACGCAACCCGGTCCCCATTCGGATGTGTGAATTTACCACCAGTTGATCTGTCCTTGGCTCCCTGCCTGCCTGCCTGCAGGAAATCGCAGGTGTAGAGGAAGGGGACGCGTTTTGAATCCCCGAATTCAGGAGCGCGGGTTTTATGGACGTAAACAGGGCAGCGACTGCACACCTTGGCCAGTGGGCAGCCCTCCAGCGGCTCCCGCTGAGGAGAAGTAGATTTTCAAGGGAAGAAACGTCCCTCTCACCCCACACCTCCGGGCTGGGCTTGCCAGAGGGTGCTGTGAGCCCGGGCCCCCCCTTGGGCTCCCGAGGGCGAGGAAGGGCTGTGGTTGTCCTGGGGAATAACACCTGAGGGAGGGGATGCAGGAGGAATCCAGGGAACCCGGGTGGTGGCGGTGACGTGCGGTCCCGCGGAGCCTCCCCTCATGCTGCTGTGCCCCTTGCCTCTGCCCCCGCCGCTCCGCTTCGCCGTGCTGATGTCTCTCTGCTCTCTGCCCTTGTCCTCCCAGGCAGGTTTTAACGCCGGTGATGGAAAGCGCTACTTCAACATCCCTGGATCCCGCACCGATGACATCGCTGACGTGGAGATGACGACAAATGTGGGTATCCCCGGGCGCTGGGTGTTCAGAATCGATGATGCCCAGGTGCAAGTGGGGGGCTGCAGCAATACAAGTAAGAGGACAGCAGTTAGGTTTATTTAACTCCCAACCCGACCCCAAACTGTTCTCCAGCCCTGTCTTTCCCTGCCTCGACCCCCCACCCTCACCTTCCTCCCCAAGGGGAGAGAGCAGCAACCCGTGGGTGGATCAGACAGCTCGAAGGGCTCGGGGAGGGCTCAGGGTGGGGGCAGCGATGGGGATGCTTTGGGGCATCCTTTGGAGCCGCCGGCACCGTTTCGGGAAGCCTGGCTCCTGAGGATCTGTGCCCGGGGATTGCTGGGCTGGTTCAGGGCCCAGCCACTCGTGCTGGGGCTGCCTGCCACGGGCTGCAAAAGCTGATGGGGAGGAAAGCTCTTGAGGCAGGCTGCGAGGCGCGGGGAGCCGTGCAGGGTGCCGGGGAGGAGGTGAGGGCACGCACGGGGGGCTCTATGGCTCCCGTACCCGCCACGGGGCTGGGGAGGCTCGTCCGTCCCGTGGGGCAGCCAGCAGAGAGCAGGGGCTGTGCCTGGCCACCCCGGCTGGCCCTCCGTGGAGCCACTGACCTCCTGTTCCTTGTCCCCGCCCCACCCTGGCTGTGTTTTCTTACCCGCTAATCCACGCGTGTTGTCTATCACCTGTGGCTTTGCTTTACACAGGTCCTCCTGCCCCTCTGCCCCAGGCCATAGGCGAGGGCTGGCTGGGTAACGCCTGGCCTTTGTCCCCTGCCCGGCGGGGCTGGCCCTGCCTCCCCGCTCCTGCAGCAGGAATAAAATTGTCACCCTACCCATCGGGGAGCCCGAGAGGAGCGAGCCCTGCCCGGCCGCGGGCACGCAGCCCCCAAACGCGGGCTCCCCGAGCGCCCCAGAGGGCCGGGTGACCGTCCCCAGCCTCGGGGCGCGCACGGCCGGCAGTGCTGGCGGGGCTGGACGGACGCCAGGACAGACCCCGGCAGTCGCGGCGCCGGACGGCAGCGTGTGAGCCCTGCCGGGGCGGGCTGTGAGCGGAGGGCGCGCTTGTCTCCGCAGCCTCCGTGTGCCTGACGCTGCGGCCCTGCCTCAACGGGGGGAAGTGCATTGAGGACTGCATCACGGGGAACCCCTCCTACACCTGCTCCTGCCTCGCGGGCTTCACGGGGAAGAGGTGCCACGTCGGTGAGCGGCCTCCCCTGCACCTCCGCGGGCTCCAGCCCTGCCTGCCCCGCTCCCGGCTGAGCCCCTGCCTTCCCCTTGCTCTTTCAGACGTGGACGAGTGTCTCTCCCACCCGTGCCAGAACGGAGCCACCTGCGTCAATGGTGTCAACAGCTTCAGCTGCCAGTGCCTGCCAGGCTTCAGAGGAGCCAGCTGTGAGATGGGTGAGTGTTGCGCCTCCTCCAGAAGGCACCGTGGAGCCGTCAGCACCCGTGGTTTCTGCTGGGCATCCTGCGTCTGCTCCTGGGTGCTGCGTTGGCTCCGCAGGCTGCCCTGTTTAGCTGCCCTGCGTGAGGATGGGACACGTGAGCCTGGAGGCATCCCCCTTGTAAGCAGGGACTGGGAAGCCTCCGAGGCTGCGCTGCCAGGCTTGGCAGAGCCAGCAGAGAGGCGATGAAATGGCTGTGCCACATCCTCCCACCCTGTTTTGGGGCAGAGCTCTTGGGCCTGAGCCATGCACCAGGTCTCAGAGAGCCACTCGTGTCCCCAGGAAGGGACCGAGAGACAGCGGGCATGTGAGAGGAGATGGGGCAGCCAGAGAGGGGTCGTGGGGCTCTCAGGCACCTTATGTCCCTCCTGCCATGCCCATGGGTTTATCTGGGCAGGCTGGGGAAGATCTGTCAGCGTTTTCCTGAAAGCACAGAGGAGCTGATGACAGCCAGTTCTTCTCCTGCCACCTTCAGTGGCAAGCAGCTGTTAGACCTCGAGCGGTGCTGGGGAAGGCTCTGCTCGCGTTGCAGACCCCCACGGGGGGCACAGCGGCTCCGAGGTGCCGGGGTTTGTACGGAGGCTCGCGGGGTGCCCCGGGGACAGGAGGTTTCCAGCAGGAGCTGTGCTGGGCGCCGAGCGCTGCAGTCTTGGATCACGACTTGCTGAAAGCAAAGGAAACTTTGCTCTGGCGGCGAGCGCTTCCTCCGCTGGCAGCCCGCTCCCAGGAGCGCCTGTCCCGGCACGGCTGCGGGGAACGCGCCCGCCGCCTCGCCCTTGCTGGAAAACGCTGGCATTTAGTGCCTGGGCAGGAGTCTCGGGGGGGGGGACCCTGCTCCGTGCGGGGCTTTTGCAGGTGGTGGCCAGGTCCTGAGCCGCTGGAAGCCACTGGGAGCGTTCCCAGCCTCGCGGCCCAGCTCGCCTCCGGATGAGTCACTGCTAATGCAGGCAGCAACATCCGCTGGGGGGGGAGGCATCTGCTCACAACACCTCTCCTCTGGGCGTGGGGACGGCAGCGAGGGCTGATGTCCAAGGGGCTCGGCGCTGCTGCCAGGTTTCCACGCGAGCAGAGGGAGCAGAGCAGCAGGACAGCCTCTGCCGGCCGGGCTGGCTCGCCCCGCGCTGGGGATGCTGCCAGTGTCAGGCTCCCCGTGAGTCCCTGTGCTGCTGGGGAGGGAGAGCGGGGAGTTCTCCTTTCGGGGGAGGGATCCTGCACCCAGAAAGCAAAGCTGGAGGGAAGGGCCGGGCTGTCCAAGCCGTCCTTGCCCAGTTTGTGGTGCTGGCTCTGCGCTCTGCCTGGCCCTGCCTGCCGGCAGTAGCAGGGAACACGGTGTGCTGGTCCTGTGCGTGGCTTCACCCCCCCCTCTTCCCTTTGCTGTCCCACCACAGAGGAGTTGCCGTGCGAGACCAAGGTGTGCCAGAACGGCGGGACGTGCCAAGAGGCAAACGGGACGGCGGCATGCGTGTGCCTGCCGGGCTACGCGGGAGGAGACTGCGAGACAGGTGGGCGCTGGCGGCAGGACAGGCGGCCGCGTGGCGGGGACGGGGACGTCTCCAACCAACCCCTCCCTGTCCTGCCCTGCAGAGGTGAACGAATGCGAGTCCAGCCCTTGCCTGAACGGAGGGCACTGCGTCGACCTGGTTGATAACTACACCTGCGTGTGCCTGGAGCCCTTCGTGGGACAGCGCTGCGAGACAGGTGCTTGGTGTCCCCGTACCCGGGGCAGCCCATGACAGGGCCGAGGCTTTGTCCCCGCTGCCCCTTTCTGGAGGCCTGGCTCACCGCATCCTCCTCCTCCTCCTCCTCCAGACCCCTCCTCCTGCGAGGACCGGAGCTGCAGGAACCGTCAGACGTGCAACTACATCCGCCCGGGACGCTACATCTGCACGTGCTCCCCGGGCTATTACGGCAACAACTGCCAGTACGGTGAGCGGCAGCGCGTGGCGGCGACGCCGGGCTGTGCGGGAAGGCCACCGGCCGTGTCCCCTCTGGGGAGGTCTCCGGTCAGCGTCCTTCTCCCCGCAGGTGGCCCCCGGGTACCCGGCGCCTGCCTCTCCAGCCCCTGCCAGAACGGGGGCAGCTGCCTGGAGCTGGAGCAGGGCTATGCCTGCGACTGCCAGGAGGGCTACGGCGGGCAGGACTGCCGCGACAGTGAGTACCTGGGGTCTCTCCGGCAGCATGCTGACCCTCTGGGGAGGCCCTACAGGAGCAATTGCCCATTCCCAGGGGGAAGCAGCCCTAACAGAGCCCGTTCAGGGCTCTTGGACTGAGCTGTGGTCCCTATCTCTGCGGGGGAGGCCATGCCTGGGGGCTTGCAGCTGTGGGTCCTGAGCTCCCCCAGCTGGCTCCAGCAGGGCCACGTGGCTGCCCTGGCCCCGCAATACAAGGGAAGCTCCCTCTCCATCTCTTGCAGAGCTCTCTGAGGGCTGCGAGTGTCGGAACGGAGGGAGCTGCCTGGAGGGGAATGTCACCATCTGCCAGTGCCTGCCGGGGTATTTCGGTCTCCTGTGTGAATTCGGTAGGTGAAGGCTTCATGCGTGGTGTTACAGCTTGCTGTGTTTGCTCCCTCTCCTGGACACTTAACGCCAGTTAAATGCCGATGAAGGGCCTAGGCTGTGCAGAACCCTTGCACCACGGGGACACGCTTAATCCAAGCCACCTACACAAGCCAGGGCCTGGGGATATGCTCCTCGTGGGGAGGAGGTGCTCTCTCCATCTCTTGTTCTGCCTTGAGTCGTGCCTTTCCCGAGCCCTGGCCTGTAGAAGGAAGCCCTGGCTCTGCACGCTGGAGCTCCAAAGCTCACTCTGCAGGCAGAATGACCCTTGCCATGGGGCACGGGTGGCCACAGTCCCTCCCTTCTCACCGTGCTCCATAAAGCCATGGGACCTGTTCTTGGCTGGGAGGTGCTGGCCGTGGGCTGGCCATCCTGCTGCGGCGCATCTGATGGAGGCTGTCTCGCTGTGTGTTGGCAGAGGTGACCGCCACGCCGTGCAACGTCAACACGCAGTGCCCAGACGGCGGCTACTGCATGGAGTACGGCGGGAGCTACCTGTGCGTGTGCCACACGGACTACGGCACCAACCACAGTGAGTGTCTGCAGCCGGGGCACGGGCTTAGTGCTGGGAGGGAGGTGAGGTGGTGAGCGTGGGGCCTGCCCCAAAGGCGAGGCAAGTGGGGAGGAGGGCAGAGCTGAGGTCTTTGTTTGGCTTTGCAGCGGTACCTTCCCCCTGCGACTCCGAGCCCTGCCTGAACGGGGGGTCCTGCGAGGCTCAGGACGACTCCTACACCTGCGAGTGTCCCCCGGGCTTCCTGGGGAAGCACTGCGAGAGAGGTACGTGCCGTGAGGGGAGGACAGCGCAGCCTCCGGGGTGTGGGCCTGGCTCGAGAGCCGCTAGGCATCTCCTGCTCCTCTCCCGCAGCCCGGCCGCGGCTCTGCAGCACGGCGCCGTGCCGCAACGGGGGCACCTGCAAGGAGTCCGACAGCGAGTACCACTGCACCTGCCCCTACCGCTTCACCGGGCGGCACTGTGAGATAGGTACGGCTCCGACACCAGGGAGGGAGGCGGGTGGTGCGTGTCCTGCTCCCCGCTCAGCTCCTGCTCGCCCCCAGGTAAGCCGGACCCCTGCGCCTCGGGGCCCTGCCAGAACGGGGGCACCTGCTTCCACTACATCGGCAAGTACAAGTGCGACTGCGCCCCGGGCTACGCTGGACGGCACTGCGAGATCGGTACGTGTGGGTGCTGCAGGGTCATGGGGGGAACAGCGTTGCAGCCTTGGTAGCAAGCGTGCTGCGCTGTGCTGCTGGATGTCACCCCCAAACCACTTGGGGGACGCGCTGAGGGGAAGAGGCAGCGGCTTTGGGCCCTGCCAGCTCCATGCCGGTGCCCTCTGCTCTTTGCAGTGCCGTCTCCCTGCTTTCTGAGCCCATGTGAGAATGGTGCCACCTGCGAGGACCTCGGCGGGGACTTTGTGTGCACGTGCCCCGTGGGCTACACCGGGAAGCACTGCCAGACGGGTGAGGGCCCTGTGCCGCCGCCACCGAGCCCCAGGCGCCACGCTGCCCTTGCTCATGCCCCATCTCTCCGCAGAGATCGACTGCGGCGTGCCCAGCGCGGTGAAGCACGCCCAGGCCTCCTTCAACTCCACCACGGTGGGCTCGCTGGCTGAATACCGCTGCGAGCTGGGCTATGCCCTCAGCCAGCACAACAGCCCCCGTGTCTGCCGCTCGCAGGGCGTCTGGAGCGACCCCCCCGAATGCGATGGTAGGCAACGGGAAGAAGCTTGAGCCATGGTTGTGGCTGTGGGACCCCAGCAACCTCTTATTCCCCCGAGCACGCTGCTGTGGGACCCCAGTGCTCATCACCCTCTCCCTATCTCCCCTCTGCCCAAATGCTTGCAGAGATCGACGAGTGCCGCTCCCAGCCTTGCCTGAACGGCGGTCAGTGCAAGGACCGCATCGCTGAGTTCCTGTGCGTGTGTGAGCCAGGATACGTGGGCCACCTCTGTGAGTTGGGTAAGAAAATGTACAGAGCTCATGCAGGGATGAGGGGAGAGTCTGTGGCTCACCAGCCAGAGCAGGGCATGAATGGTGTGGTTGGGAGCGGGGCTGCCTGCATTTATGCACACCAGCTTTCATCACCTGCTTGCGTGGGGCTCAGAGGAGCCCCCAGCTCACCTGGGAAGGGCGCGTGTGCTGCCTGCCCACCCGTGCAGACAGGTGCTGCGTGGGTGTCTCTGTCACCAGTGGGGCTGTGATTCCCAGGAGGCTGGGTCTGGATCCCCTAACAGCTATCATGCGCCTCCATGTCCCCCCGCTCATCGCAGCAGTTTGCTGGAGAACGTTCCTAATGCGATGCTCTTCTTCACGCAGTCTGAGCGTGTGTAATCAAGCCCCGGATCTCCAGATCTGGGTGAGACGTGTCCCTCGCAGCTCCAAAGTTACTGGCCAAGAGGGAATATGGCATAAAAGCAGCTTGAGATTTCACACTTGTGCTGTACCCCGCAGCAGTTCCTTGTGCTCGCTCTCCCATGCACACACCTTCGTGGTGCCGTGTGGGCTCAGTGTGGTGGAGGAAGGGGGTGCAGGCAGCTGACGGGGATGGTGGGGTGGCTGGGTCAGCTGCCGTGGCTGCAGGGGGGATTAAAGGAGGGGACACGCCACGCACACCCTACGGGACATCTCAGCACAGCCCCACGCCGCCAGCCATCTGCACTCCCCCTTCTGCCCCACTCTCCAGCCCCGCGTGGGGCTGTTTCTGGCTGGGGGGCTCAGGGCAGCGAGTGACGTGGGGACGAGTAGCGCTGTCTTTCCAAACTTCCTCTCCTGCCTCCAGCCCCGGCTCTGCTCTGAGCCGGTCTCTCCTCTCTGCAGAAGTTGATGAATGCCAGTCAGAGCCCTGCAAGAACGGCGGGACCTGCCGGGACCTCCCAGGCTCTTTTGTTTGCTTCTGTCCCGAGGGCTTCGTGGGGATCCAGTGTGAGGAAGGTAGGGAGTCTGCCAAGCAGGGCCCTGCGGGGCACCACTGTCCCTTGGGCTTGGGGATGTGTCCAGGACCCGCACCAAAGCAAATGGGCTGGGAGCTGTCACGGGGCTGGCACTTGGTCTCCGCCACCACTGAGGGTGCACGCTCGGGCTCCTTGCCCTGCTGAGGACGCTGCCAGCCCTGGTGCTTGCTGTGGTTTGTGTCCCCTAGCAGCAGAGCCAAAACATGTCTGGGGGGGAGGTGGTGGCCCGGGTGCACAGCTCGGGCAGAACAAGGTATCCCTCAGCTATGGGTCTGCTCTGCGAGGTGCCTGGGCTGCCGTGGCATTCAACAAGCAGTCCTGGCTTCTGTGGCTGTTCACGTGGGGCTTTTCCTGGGGCCGTGGGTGTCTCTGCTGGCCCTGGGCACGTTGGGGTCCTGGTGTGCTGCCCCCATGGTGTGTGTTTCACTGCCTCCGTGCTCTCACCTCCAGAAGTGGACGCCTGTGAGTCTGGCCCGTGCCAAAATGGAGGAGAGTGCGAAGGCTACCGAGGCTCCTACCTGTGTGTGTGCCCGGAGGGTTTCTTCGGCTACCATTGCGAGACAGGTGAGGGGGGCAGGAGGACGCAGCTGCAGCCCTGTGCGGCCACTGACGCTGGGGTGTCCGATGCTGTTAACGCCTCCTTCTTGCTCCCACCCTGCAGCCAGCGACCCGTGCTTCTCCAGCCCGTGTGGGAGCCGAGGCTACTGCCTGCCCAGCAATGGCACCCACAGCTGCACCTGCAAAGTGAGCTACACAGGCAAGAGCTGCGAAAAAGGTAAAGGCCCTGAGCAGCGGCACCAGGATGTGGCGAGGGGCTCGACGGCAGCGTGCCCGCCCTGCCCGGTGGCGGCCGTGTCACCCGCCACCAGGGACCGGCAGCTCTCCTCGCCTTGGTGGGGCTCGGATCTCGCCTCTGCTGGGGGAGCCCCGGCCCCGCGGATGCTGGGGGCAGATGCCAGCAGGGCTCAATCGTGCCAGGTGCCGGGTGGCTGCTGGAGGTGACGGCGTTGGCACACGGGCGAGGCACGCGGGGACGCTGGGGGCAAATTTCTCTGGGCTCCAGTGGTGCAAGTGCAGCAGGGGTTGAATCCTCCTTGGATACCCTTGGGAGGGGAGGCAAAGAAATCTGATTCAAGCCTCCGGCCCTGAATCAAAGCATCCCTGAGGCCCCTAATCTGGCCTAAGCGATTTCTGCGGGGCCTTAAGCTGGAGGAAGGTTGTTCACTGCGTCCCCGCGTGGTCCAGGATATGGCAGCAAATGCTCTGCCCCCAGCTCTGCCACACCAACTGCCTGCTTGCCCTGGCTCTGCCTGAGTCCATCGGGGTGGCCGAGCAGCCCCGGCGCGTGCACAGTGCCTAGCACGACCGGCCAGCAGCAGCTGTAGGGTTTCTGTGAGCTGCAACGAGAGAGAAAGAGAGAGAGGGGACGCTGTCCTCCATCAGTGCCGCTCTGCATTTCGTTGCTGGGGTCTGTTCTCTAAAGATTCATGGCATTACCTCTCCCCTTTGCTTTTGCCCACACCCTGAAGAATTGCTGCCACCAACCTCATTAAAGGTGGAAAGGGTGGAGGACACTGGTGTGTTGATTTCTTGGCACCCGCCTGAGGACGCAGCCGCCAGGCAACTCATTGACGGCTACGCCGTGACGTACGTATCCTTCGACGGCTCTTACCGCAGGACAGATTTTGTGGACCGAAGTCGTTCTGCCCACCAATTGCGGGCACTAGCCTCCGGCAGAGCCTACAATATTTCTGTCTTTTCAGTCAAACGCAACGTGAACAACAAGAATGATATCAGCAGGCCTGTCATGCTCACCACGCGCACTAGTGAGTAGTGTCCTCAGGGGAATTCGGTTGTGAGTATGGGCCCCCCTGATGCCCAGGGCAGCGTTTCCAGCCTGTGGGGCCTCTCCTCGCCAGCACTCTGCCCACAGCCACGGAGCTGGTGGAGCACCTGGAGGTTTCCTGCCACCTCCAGCTTCCCGTGCCCCGGAGATCTGCTCCGGTCTGATCCCAGCCTCCACCACCCATGGTGTGCCTGAAAAAGGCAGCGCAGACCCTGAAGTCTGGGTTTGGAGGCACTCAGCACAGAGAATGAGTGTTCTTTGTGCAGAGGCTACTGAGAGCAGGGTGTGAAGGAGCAATCAAATGCCCTGGGGCTGGTAGGGAAGCAGCCAGCAACAGCGGGGATGGCCCCTGGGTCCTGCTCAGTGGGCTGCTCCATGGGCTCACTGTTGTGGTCAGGGTTTGGCTGCTCTGCAGGTGGGCAGATGGCCACCTGGTTGTCCCCCGGGGCCCAGCTTGCCCCCAGGGGCACAGGGCATCGTACTGGGCATGGTGACAGCTCCATCGGGCATAGACAGCGTGTGTGCCATGCCCTGTCCAGCCCACTTTCTGGAATGGGCAGGTCCTGTGACATGTGTAATCCCTGGCCCGCGGATGGTTGGAGCAGGAATCAGGGGGAAACCAAGGGTGGAAGAGATTGGACTTGGAAAAACTGCTCTCTAGTGAGAAGGGACACCCGGGGGCTGGGGTCCTCCTGTACCAGCTGGGCTGAGCCATGTGGGTGCTTCCCAGCAGCACCAGGCCTTGAGCAGCCTGGAGGTGGGAGCAGGCACCGAGGGCAGTCAGGCAGCTCCGGCAGCTTCCATGAGAGTTTGGGGTGTGCCGGGGCACGCAGCCCTGTCCTGGGGGCTTGTCTGCACCGATGTGTGTGTGGCTGGGGCAGTGGCTGGGCAGGCGGTGTCAGGCTCAGGGTGCTCTGTGCTTGCTGGGGATCTGGGCTCAGGGAGGAGCGACTGATGCGAGGTTGGGGCCGGGTTGCTCCTGGCTGCCCGGTGCTGAGACGAGGAGCGTGGCAGGGGAAGAGGTGCCGAGCTGCTTGGGCTGTCATGGTGCTGGCGCCAAGCCCATGGTGGTGCCAGGAAGGCTGACATGGATGGGCAGCGTGGGGCACGGGAATCAGGGGTGCAGGAAGGGACGGAGCCGCTGCCACGGCCGGCTGCTGACCGTGGCCCTCCCCGCTTCTCTGCTCGCTCCGGCCAGGACCGCGTCCGGTGGAAGGCTTTGAGATCACGAACGTGACGGCCAGCACCATCACGGTGCAATGGGCTCTCCACCGGCTCAAGCACTCCACTGTCAGTAGGGTGCGTGTCTCCATCCGCCAGCCTGGGGACCTGGAAGACCGCACGGTGGAGCTGAACAGCAGCGTGGCCAAGTACACCTTCCTGTGAGCGTGGCGGGCGGGCGGTGGGGACGGCTGGGCCCCCCTGAGCCCCCGCGCTCACCTCCTCCTGCCCCCCTCCTCCTCCTCTGCAGGGACCTGCAGCCAGGAGAGCGCTACATCGTCCACGTCACCACGCTGAGCGGCCTGGGGACAGAAGATCACCCCTCAGAGAGCCTGGCCACGGCCCCCTTCCACGTCTGGACGAGTGAGTGGGGCCGCGGGGTGCAGGACGAGGGCTGGCGGGGGCTTTGCTGGGCTGGGGGCGAGCTCCCAAGGGGCTCGAGGTGACAGCAAGCTGCTGCCATTCAGAGACTCGGCGCTTATTCCCTCCTGCTCCAGGGCCTCTCCCCCCTCGAAACCTCACCGCCTCGCGCGTCACCCCCACCTCCGTGTCCGTGACGTGGGAGCAGCCGCCCGCTGGCGCCGTGGAGGGGTACATCATCAACGTCACCACCCTGCAGAGCGTCAAGAGCCGCTACGTGCCCAACGGCAAGCTCGCCTCCTACACCGTGCGGGACCTGCTGCCCGCGCAGCGCTACCGCCTCTCCGTGACGGCCGTGCAGAACACGGAGCAGGGGCAGGTGCACAGCGAGCCCATCCACCTCTACGTCACCACCCGTGAGTGCCTGCTGGGCAGAGGGGGGACACCGAGCTGCAGTGGTCCGTGGGAGCTCCTGCTGGTACCGGCCCTCCCTGTAGAAGGGAGGCGGCGGTGGCTTGCTCTGCAGCCCTTTGGATGTGGAGTTACGGCTCAGCAATGCTTTGTAGGGGAGGGGAGCAGCACTTGCTGCCTGGGTGGCGTCACCTGTCCCCAAACAGCCCTAGTGGCCCCCAGCCTGACGCTCCGGTCACTGCCTCCCTCTAAACCTAACCCTTTGTGGCCTGCAGTGCAGAGGGATGGGGCTCCGGAGAGGCGCTGGAGCCAGGCTGGACACCCCCGGGTGCTGCGCAACAGGCTGCCCCCAGCCTTCCTGCCTGAACTCCGCTTGCTCGCAGACCACGACACGGCTGAGGAGCCCTCCCCAGCCCCCAGGTAGGCAGCAGCAGGGCTGAGCACAGCCCCTTGCCCACCCCAGCCAGGTGACCCCTCGCTCCAGCAGCTGCTGCAGCTCCTCCGAGCTGCTGCAGTGTTTGTGCCGTGCCTAGCGCCACCTGCGAGTGCTTCACCCACGCTGCCTCCGGCCCTTGGGGACCCCACCGTGCCCCCCACCCTCATGGCTGTCCTTCCCCAGGTTCACTGAACTGCTGGATGGCAGAGGGAGGATCAGCGCCAGGTTCGGCACTGCGCTGAGCAGATCCATCACCGTGAAGACACGTAAGTGCCCTGCTGCCTTTTTGGCCTCCTCCTGTCACCCAGTGCTATCTCCTGTGCCTCCCCCACTCCCCCGGGACAGGGTGACAATGGGGCAGGCTGCTGCAGGGCTGAAGGAGCCAGAGGGGAGGGCAGGACCCCGTTGCATCTCCCTGGACTAACATCTCCCCAGCCCAGGGAGCCCACAGCGGGTTGGGGAACCCAGGGCTGGGCTGTTGGCAGTGGGACGAGATGCGGGATGCAGCGTGGGCTGGGCCCAGGGTGCCACCAGGGAAGGGCTAAACTGCTGCTGCAAACCCAGCCAGCCCCCTCATGCCAGGCTGGGTCCCCTCTGACTTCTGCTGCTGCTGCAGAGGGGCTGCCTCGGGGTCTGGCCCTGGCTGGAAGTCACGTTGACCCTCTCGTTGCCCAGAGCCAGAGGCTCCTGTGAAGCTGGAGAACATCGAGGAGCCCGGCCGGGGCAGTCTGGCGCTGCAGCTGCATGAGGCACGGAGCAAGAGTGAGTCTGGGGCGGGCATGGCCAAGGGGAACCCGGCCCTACGGGCGTGAGAGCGGGGCTGACGGCAGCGCTTGTATTGCAGGCATGGGGCAGAACTGCTCTGCAAACCCCTGCAAGAACGGAGGCACCTGTGTGAGCGAGAGCGAGTCCTACCACTGCGACTGCAGCCCGGGCTTCAAGGGCAGGCACTGCGAGCTGGGTGAGTGCCGTGCTGCTGCCGCACACGCTGAGGCTGGCGGCTGTCCCAGCAACGGGGTCCCGCAGGGCACAGGTCACCGAGCACCCCCCGTCTGTATCCAGCTCCCCGGTTCTGGCTGAGCCTCCACCAGCCGGGATTGTGCTGTGCTGTGGGGCCGGAGCTCTGCGGCTCCTGGCGGGTTGGCTCCAAGCTACGCTGAGCCTGGTCCTCCAGGGCCACAGCAGGGAAACCGGGGGGGCCTCGGCCCCCAGGGCGCAGGCAGGCAGGGCTGGAGATGGGCTCGCTGGTAGCTCCCCTCTCCTGTTCCCCAAGCAGCCTGCAAGAAGGTGCCACACTCGTGCACGCGGCTGTACTCGGAAACCAAGTCATTCCCCGTGTGGGAAGGAGGCACCTGCCACTACCTGTGAGTACTGCCCGCGGGTTGTGCTCCCCCTTCCCCTCGCACCGCCAGCTGGGGCCGGCCCCACGATGCGGCTCCGGGGAAGGGAGAGTGAGCAGGAGGCTGCCCCCTGCCCTGGCCAGCTGCTGCCGGGTGCCCAGCGCCAGCGAGGCAACCTCTGGATCAGGGCAGGGTGCGACACGCTGCCAGCCCTGCCTGCCAGCCCAGCTCAGGGCCACTTCTGTCCCCAGAGGGGTTGAGGGACGGGGGGGGGGGCTCTGCTGTGCCCCCCCAGCCTGCTTGCAGCATGGGCATAACAGCCCAGCTGCTTGTCCAGGCAGGGCAGGCTCAGCCATGCTTGTGTCTAGAAAACGGGGGAGCAGCCCCCCAGCACCTACAAACACGGCTCTGTCCCTGTGAATCCCTACAACCCTCCTCTCTGCTGTGTCTGCAGGTACAAGAGAGTCTACAAGGTACACCAGGATGTCTGCTACAAGGAGAGCTGCGAGAGCACTGGTTCCAAGAAGCCAAGCAGCAGGTAGAGCCAGCAGAAGCGTGCTTCTTTCCCTTTGCCTGGGGGGCAGAAACCTGGGACCTCTGGCTTACCCCAGGCTGGGCAGGGAGGGGGTGTGGAACAGCACGCGAGGCCCAGGCTCGCTTCCCGGGGCTGCTCCCGAGGCTGCAGGGTTCGGGCGAGTGGGAGCAAGGGCCAAGGTGCTGCAGGACTGATGGTGCTTTCGCTCCTTCTCTTTCAGAAAACAAAGCGACAGTCACACACTGAAGAAGCCATAGAGTAAGTGTCTGTTCCAGGCACAGGCTGAAGCCCCCCAGGGGGCAGGTCCCCTTCTCCCAGCCCAAGACAGGCATCCGGGACGGGAAGAGGCAGCCGCTGGGCATTTGGGGGGGGGCTCCACACACCAGCTCATTCTCCTCCTGCTCCTCCGCAGGGTTCAAAGCAGTAGGAGCTTCGTCTTTCCACACCTAAGGGCTTTTGAAACACCAGGAAGATCAGATCCGCTCACTGGGTTGAACGCAGCAGGGGACCCTTCCTGCCTGGCGTCAGCCCCTCCCTCTCCTCCAGCCCGTTAGGGACACGCAGCCAGATCAGCACCCGAGCGGCGCCCCCTTCTCCCTGCCGGACCAGCAGTGCCTTCGCCCTGCCTTGCCTTGCTGCAGGTGCCCCCCTGCCCCAAGGAGCCGAGTGGGGTGCTGCAGCAGCCAGCTGCCTGCCCCCAGGGGGCCTGGCCCCACTCGGCCCCCCCAGCCCTGAGCTCCGGGCTCTGCGAGCCCAGTTCCCTTCCACCAGCATCCGCACTACCCTGCTTTCGTAACCCAGGGTGATGCGTTACCTATAACCCCCAAATAAACCAGTTTAATGCAGACCAGAAGGCCTTAGCTATCACCTGAAACCTGGCCCGCAGCCGGGTGGGGAGGTCTTCCCTACATGTTCCCTATAAGTTAGAAATTGTGAGCCACTGCCCTGAGCAGCGAGGCAGGAGCAGGCAGTGGAGGCACAGCCCCGTACTGTAGCTGGGGGAGAGGGGAGAGTTAAGGCAGCTTCCCCTGCCTTCGTTTTTTTTTTTTTTGTTTTGCTTTGTAAACGAGCCACGGTTTTAACCAAATTCCCAGCTCAGAAAGTCATAGAGCACCTAGAAGTTACTAAAAAGCGATCTGTAGAGCTAAGATTGTCAGCCAGGGTGTGCCACCACGCTCGTTCTGGTGCTACGCGGCGCAGGGCACAGCAGCAGCCTGGCTGTCCCCCTGCGCTGCCGGCGGTCCCCGCATCGCCCTGCGGTGCCGCTGCCACCACGGCGCCGTTGGCCCTGCAGTGGCCACCCTGCTGGCTGCCACAGAGCAGGCAAGGAAAAGTTTAGCTTAGAAACATTCCTAGTTTGTTTTTTTTGTGTGTTTGTATGACAACGCTAGTTAAACATAGATTTGTGTATTAACATACACAGTGTATATTATAAATTAATACATACCAGAGATATATCGTAGCTATGGTATAGAGTGTTATTTCCCGAGCAGCGGAGGGGGTGTCCCAGTGGGGCAGCCCCCCAGGGAGCATCACAGGCACCTCTGTTGTTGGACCACGCGTAGCCTTGAGGGTGTTCCCATCGCAGAACCAGCCCAGGAGCTTCAGTGCTGCCCGCAGCATCCTCTTCCTTCCTGCACGCTGCCTCAGTGCAGCCGCCACCGCCTGCGGCAGCAGCCCAGTGCTGGACAGTGCCCTGTGAGGCCACGAGCAGGGGGGCAGGGTGAGGCTTCCACCAGCACTGGGGCCGGCTCTTCTGCCCCCAGAGAATCAGATTCACAGAGAGAGAGAGCACCCTAATTTTTTTTTTGCTGAGGCTGCCTGATCCTGCTCCCTGGATCTGTGCTCCTGGGATGTGGTGGGGCGAGCGCAGGAGTCCCGGACATCCCTGGTGTGGGAGGAAAAGCTGCCCCTTACCTGCAAGTGAGAACACCAGAGCAGCCTGTGCCAGCCCCAAGGATGTGGGGCCAGAGCCTTCTCTTCACTCTGGGGCTATGGTCAGTGTTTGCTCCCCTGCCACCAGCTGTGAGGGGGGCAGCCCAAGGATCCTCCCTGCAGTGATGCAAAGCGCAGCCTCCCCCCATCCAGTACAGTATGTAACAGCCAAAAGGATTTAACCTTGTCTTTGAAATAAATTAGTTATTTTGGTTTTGTTTTGTTTTTAATAAAAACACTTGATAGAAACTGGATATTTTCTAAAGCACCTGGTCAATGAGGAGGACAAAGGGTCAGCGTTGTGTTGCGATATATGGGATTTACTGCTGCCTTGCATGCAGAGCCTGGCAGGATCCCACAGCCGCTGTGGCTCACACCTGTGCTGCGGGTGGTAGGGCTGGGAGACCCCAGGGAGCCTCCCATACTCACGGTCACGCTCTTCTACCGTCATCCCAGCCCTTATCTCCATCTATATACTCTGTATCCCTGTCCTCATCCTCTTCTTCTTCCTCCTCTTCCTCTTCCTTCGCCTCCTCTTCCTCCTCTCGAGCCAGCAGCTTCTTGAAAACCTCGTACTCCTCCAGGGTGGCGCGGGCCAGGTTGACCACAAACTCTTTTTCGGGGAGGTGAAGGACCTCCTTCAGTTTGGGGTTGTTGGTTTGGGTCTGGCCCTTGACGGGGGTGTGGTAGAGGCCGCGGCGCTCCAGGAAGATGTGCCGGGTCCTCAGCTCAGCGAAGGGCGTTCGGAATAGACGGGCCTTGACCATCTCCTTCTGGCGGACCCCCATCCTGAAGTACGCGTACTGCGAGCGGGACGAGGGGCATCAACACCCGGCCCCGGTGCTGTGCGGTAGCCGTGCTGTGCCCGCAGCTCCCACCCTGACCCCCTCACCTGGAAGTGGTACTGGAGGCTGCCGGGCTCCTCCAGCAGCACCCCGGGGCAGCTCTGCAGCACCTCCGTCAGCTGCTCGGCCGTGAAGAGGCATTTCTCCCGCAGCACCCGCACCGCCGCCTCCATCCTCCGCCGGGGCAAGGTGAAGACCTGGGGGCAGCGCCCGGCCGCCCGCTGCAGGTGCCCTGCGGGTACGGGGCTGAAGCGGGCGTCGCGCCGAGCCCCCCTTTTGCCCCGTGCCCCCCTTTTGCCCCGTTTTACCCCTTTTTGCCCCCGCTACCTCCGCCGAGCCCCAGGCGCCTCAGGTACTCGGCGCGCTCCTTCAGCCGCCCCTCGGCCGCCCGCAGCAGCTCCGGGCTCCGCTCCAGCAGCCCCAGCGCCGCCTCAGCGCTCAGCCCCAGCAGCAGCAGCTGCTCCAGCGCCGCCGCCGCCCGCCGCGGGCCCAACCGGGGCTCCAGCCCGCGGAGCCGCCGGGCCTGCGCCTGGCTGAAGCCCATGGCCAGCAGCAGCGCCTCCGCCTCCTTCTCCGGCCCCGCCGCCGCCTCCTCCGAGGCGCAGCCGCGGCGCGGGCCCGGGCCGGGCACGGAGGCGGCGAGCAGGGCGCGGGCCCCGCCGGCCGCACGCACCAAGCGGCCCGCCATGGCCCGGGAGGAGCCGCGGCCACGCGCAGCCGCACGGCCGGGAGAGGAGGAGCCGCGGGGCCGGGCCTCGGGGGGTTGTGGCGCCTTCTGTGACAAGGATTAGGGTTGGGAGCCCTCCAGGAGCACCCCACCGCCACTGTCACCACTGACCCCTGTCCCCAAGCACCACGTCCAGCCTTGCCTTGAGCACCCCCAGGGACGGTGACTCCACCACCTCCCTGGGCAACCCGTCCCAGTGCCTGACTGCTCTTTCTGAGCAGAAATGTCTCCTCATTTCAACCTGAACCTCCCCTGGCACAGCTTGAGGCCGTTCCCTGGTCCTGTCACTGGTTACCTGTGAGAAGAGGCCGACCCCCAGCTCCCCACAGCTTCCTTTCAGGCAGTTGCAGAGAGCAATGAGGTCTCCCCTGAGCCTCCCCTTCTCCAGACCAACCCCCCCAGCTCCCTCAGCCACTCCTCACAGCACTTGTGTCCCAGGCCCTTCCCCAGCTCCATAGCCCTGCTCTGGACATGCTGCAGGGCCTCGATGTCCTTCTGGCAGTGAGGGGCCCAGAGCTGAACCCAGCTGAGTGTGATTGCATTCAAGGTGACCTGTTCCATCACCTCTCCTGGCACCGAGGTCAGGCTGACAGGCCTGTAGTTCCCCAGGTCCTCCTTACAACCCTTCTTATAGATGGGCATCACATTAGCAAGCCTGCAGTCATCCAGGACCTCTCTGGATGACCAAGACCACTGACAGATGATGGAAAGCAGCCCACCCATCTGCCAACTCCCTCAGCACCCTCAGGTGGATCCCATCTGGCCCCATGGACTTGTGACCGTCCAAGCAGAGCAAACTCCAAACAACACCCAGATGGCAATCAACCAACAAAACTAGGATGTTTATTCATTCATTATTCAGAAAGTCAAACTACATATAAAAAGTAAAAATAGCCAATAAAAATATATTCTGAGATATAAACAAAACAAGCAACATCTTTCTCTTACTGCTTTAAAGCCCAGCCTGTGTACAAACATTTATTAACTAGAAGCTTTTCTTGCCTCAGCACTCCCCTCACAGCACCAGTAACAGCCCCAGGGCAAGCACTTCTGCCTGTTAGCAGCTCTGTACCACTGCAGAAATGCTCCTTTCCAACAGCCTCAGCACTGCCTGGGCTTGATATCGAATTCCCCACTGACTGTGCAAGATCCTTTCAGGATGTCTCTGTTCCAGCAGAGTGCTGACAGCTCCTCAGTGAGGCAAAAAGCAAAACCAAGGCCAGATCTTGGACTGTGGTGTACATCAAAAGTCAGTGTAACAGGTGATCAGAACTCACTGCTGAGTAATTTGCCAATGTAAATGCAAGTATTTGCAGCAAGCGTGCTTTGTGTGCATCTAACCACTTCTGGTGAAGAACAGAAGGGACTGGGGAAAGATCAACAGCTCCTGCCTTCCACAGTCTGCACAAGAAAAATCATCTGGATGTCAAGGACTGCTCCATCAGACTACAGAAGGTGGTTCATGGCACAAGCCTCTCTCATAGCAAATCCCAGCTATTGCTCTCAGGATTTCTCAAGAAGTTCAATTTTTATGTGAGGGATCATCTTTCTCCAAGAAAGAAGTGCTTAAAATTAATTCCCATTGCCTCCTGAGTGACAGCATATGCACTGCAGCAAGGGAGCTACCGTTCCACAGGCAGGGGCTTCTGCAGAGACAGACTGCAGCGATGCCCCAGGCCCAAGCTGTGGCACTCCGCAGCCGCTGCTCCTTCCCAGTGGGGATCTGCACGTACACAGTTGGACGCATTCAAGCACGGCTCACACTCCAAGCAAGGAGCTGGAAGTCTGTCTCCTTGCACACACTCGCCAGAACCATTTCTCAATCGACTGCTTTCTAGAGAGAAAGATAAACAGTGAAGAACAAACCACAGGTTCCACTGGTCAACAGGCCTAAGTTCAAAGTAAGCTTACTTGGATATAAGACAGTCTTCTAGCAAGAACTATCTGACTAACCACAGCCAAGCCTTTTCCTATAAATCCTCCCTGCCTGCTCAGTAGGCCCCCAGTGGGGGAAAAAGCCTTCAAAACAACATCTTACCTGCCTCAGCAGAGAAGTATACCTCTTCCCAGGTATAATTACCCAGGTTGACAGGCTGCTTCAGCCAAGGATCCTCTACTAACACAGCTAGAGTCATGCGCTGCTCCGGAACAGGATGCAAAAGCCCAGCGATCAGATTCATGAGATCTGGGGAGACGCAGCAGCGAGACAAACAGTGCAGTCAATATTTTAGGTATGCTGAGAATGCAATATGATTTGTATTCAAAGAATGCAGATCTCAGTTACAAATCCTCCCTGTTAATCCCTTGTATTATCCTGCTGTCTCAGTTTCATTCACAACTACTTACATGAGCTCGGCTCTGAGAATGATCTGAGATTTCTGGGTTGTGAAAACAAGAAACCACGAGAGGAGTTATGGCACTGAGGAGGACAGACGTAGAGACATGCTACAGAGCCAACCCTGTTTCCAAGCCCAGTCTTGTCCTGCAGCCATCCCATGTTTCATCTGTGATTAAAGGTGCACTCAGGGTTCAGGGAAAGCTTCAAGAATTTACCCTTCAATTGCATCACTGCTGAAGCCTTATAACCACAGTGCTCCTAGGACCACAGAGAACTTGAAGAAGACTGACAGACTGACATGCAACTATTTTTCTACAGCTCCAAATGAAAGCAACGCCAATGTATTTTTCCTGTGAGGTCAAGCCACACAATTCATTCAGAAATTATAAATTAACAGATTATCAAACATCCCCAAAGCGACACGTTATTGGTTGGTGATTAGTTCAAGTGAGATAAAACTTGCATTGGAGCTGCACGAGTGCCATTAATGATCTTAAACTTATCTACTAGAGCCAACCCTCCCACCAAGCATTGTTCCAGTTTTCTCAGGTATAAACCTCACTGAAGTTTGACAAGCCGATAGCTTGAATCATCAAGTGGGAAGTGGGAAGTTGGGATTAAGTGGGAAGACTGGAATTTGAAACTAATAAATCATATGGTAGATAGCTGCAACGTAGGCATAAAGAACTGCAGAACTGATCTGAAAAGGATACCTCTGCTTCAGTGAACAGCTTCTTAAATCATTATAGAGAACATTTGGCACTATTTTTCCAGTTTTTCCCTTCTTCCTGGGGAATAAGTACTGCTCATACTTTCCTGAGAGAAAAGTAAATTCAGAAGCTCATTCAGAAAAGTAAATTGGAAAAAATTACCTTTTGACACAAGCCGAGGAGGATTCAGGACAGCTGCCATGGCCTCCTCCAGCTCACAGAAGGGATTCTCTCCAAATATTAGGGTATAAAGGGTGACACCAAGTGACCACATCTCCAACTCAGGGCCGTGATACCTGTGCAGAGATAGGCAAGCTTGCATAAACTCAGACTGCAAATACACAGTTGTATGCTAAGGAAGGTAAGGGAAAAAAAAAAAAAAAAAGCTGGTTGATAGCCCTCATTTCCAATTTTTGTCTTAACAGAGGAAGTTTGTGAGAATTCTCATTTTTTGAGAAAAAAATTCTTCTTCTCTGTGAAAGAAAAATAACTAAAGAACTGCCAACCAATTTCTGTTGATGAATATGTGTAATAGGCACTGAGACTTCTTACACAAGTAAGCTGGTGTCAACAGAACTTAAGTCTCCTCCTTCTTTATGATAAGCCCAAACCATCAATTAAATCTTTAAACAGAAAATCAGACACTTAATTGGAATCCCCTTTGCCCCCTCCAATCCATTTCCAAGCCAAAAGTTATTCTGAAATAAATGTTATCTAGATTCCAACTGAGAAGAAGGGACAGTTTCTCCTCAGAGCAGCAGGCTGAATTCCCAGGGCAATGTGGCTCCATCTCCCGCCTAGTTCCCAGCAGGAATTTCCTTCCCTCCTTGCATGGCTTTCTGCCACTCATTAAGGGGGGCTGCCTGAAGGATGCATTAAAAAAGTTGTGAAAAAACAAGAGCAAGGTAAGGTACTTGCAGGTACAGTTAACATTTACCTCCCTGGGATGGCTTCCCTCTGGGAGAGAGAGTGAAACTGTCAGCCTGCAGGTAAAGAGCATTCACAGAAGGAGAGAGCCGGGAAAGGACAGCTAGGATTTGGGCAGCACATCCAAGACAGCAGCAAGACAAGCTGTAAGGGAAGAATCCTCAAATCCAGAGGGGCACAAAAATGAAGGGGGAGATGAACCATGATCAAACTGCAAAAATCGATACACAGAAGTAGAAAGAGGAGAACAGAAAATGAAAGTGAGGAAAGTACAAAAAAGGCTGACATGGCAAGGGACAGATGCTATACACAAATGTTTGCTTATGAAACCTCTCTACAAGAGTAATTTTTAGTAGAGAGACAGGTAGGAAGAGGTTAGCAAATTGACATATGTATTATGAGAGACTAAGGAAAAAGGACACATTCAAGTCACAACACAGTGCATGCAGACACGTACACCAGGCTGGAGATGACAGCGGTAGACTTGGTCTTGAACAGATCTCTGCAGTAGGACAGACATCAGCATAAGGGCTTGCAAACATCTGACCAGAATAAGAAAGCCTGTCAATGGGTTTAGTCAGAAACAGCTTTGTATGTATTGAAGCCTTTGAAAATAATTTCCCTCACTGCAGTGCCCTAAATCTCACGTCAGCTTTCTGTGGTTAGATACTGTAGCAGTGCATCAATGGCAAAGCAGCTTGCACACACATTTTCTGGTGTGATGGACACAAAAGTGATTTTGCATAGGGTGACGTACGCTTGGCCGGACAGCACTTCTGGTGAGCAGTATTCAATTGTCCCACAGAAGGTGTAAAACAGCTTGCCGGGTTCCAGGTAGGCAGCCGAACCAAAGTCCACTAATTTAACTGTGAAATCTTCTGCAATGACAATGTTTTCATCCTTGATATCTCTGTGAAGGATGTTCCTACAGTGGAGATACCCAACAGCTGACACAATCTGAAAGAGGAGTGGAGAACGAGGTGTTAATTCAAGATGTCCTGGATAACACACTTGGCACCAGGGAGTTACAACAGCCATAATTTAAGTTGTTTTGACACTGTATTAATAAGATGTAGATCCCAATTTTGGTAACTGCACACAAATTCAGGAATGCCTGTCTGCATTGCTGCAGCGGGTATTACAATGCTCTCGACAGAGAAAATTAGAAAAGCAATTGCTTGCTTTCCTCTCACAGATGTGCAGGAAGATGGCGTGGTGTGCTTTGGTTAGAAGCATCAGAGCTTATTGTTACAATGCTGCAGGTTACTTTATTTTTATCCCAGCTTCATCTGGATGGCCCTTTGATTCCTCCAAAAGGATGTTACTGCGTGCCTCCAATGCTGCAGGATGACAAAGCACTTAAGAGTGAAGTTTGGTATAAATAATATACTCACTCCATTTTTCTTGCTGCACGATTCATGCTACAGTGCTATAATTAAGAACAGCATCAGAATTATATCACCTTGGAGACAATCTCGATCCCTACCACAATATATCTGAGCGAGAAGAGAAGATAGTTAAGGGAGAAAAGCATCTATTTATAACACAAAGCTCCCTCTGCAGAGAAATACTGTACAGGGCTGAAGTAACAAAGCATCCCCATAAACTCAAGGGTGGCTTAGGGAAGAGGCTGATCGGCCCTTTACACCCATTGCCATTCTAAAACAAGCACTGGTCTAAGTGAGAGCACGGCTTTTAGTGAGGCTTGGCGTAACTTCTGGGCACCTTCCTCCTCCCCCAGAGGAGCAGCTGCCACACGAATGGGCTCGAATGCTGCTACAGCCACAGCCAAGAGGTGAGCAATCTCTGTAGGAAGCCCTAATAGGAAGTACGGTCCACTACTTTGTGACACTTTTCTTGTAAACACTTGTGACACATTTCTACCTAAACCTTGAAAAGGTTTCTGTGGGTGGGTAGCATTTCTGTTAGCGAGACATCAGCCCTGCAGAATAAGGTAGAAAAGCTCTGCCAGTAGTGAGTATGACTGGGGGAATATAGCCATGCCTACTGATTAGCCAGTCCTTCCCAGAGAAATAGCATCCCGGATCTTACACTAACCACGTTTTACCAGCATGTAGCAATTGTATGTTCCCAGCACTCACCTGCCTGAATAGATAGCTTGCTAATGGCTCATCCAAATCAGGCTGATTATCAATGAATGTAAAGAGATCCAGACCAGATCCATGCTTCTCCATCACCAGCTGGAAGAAGTGTTCATTTTCCAACACATCCAGCACCTATAAATAACAGACTATTTTTTTTATCATGTACTTCACCTCAAACTCATATTATTAATATTATTTATTTGAATTAAACAAATGCTACTTTCCCCTTGGAGATTTAATCAAAGTACACTATAACCTTTGAAGTCTTTGCTGAGTACAAATGCTTCTTGAAAAGAGAGCAGAACTAAAAATCTAGAGCAATTCTCTTCCAGAAAACAAAGAAACAAAAAACAACAAACAACAGGAATCAAGATGTATCCAAATTATTTATCAAACTAGTACACGTTCAGTTGTGATGTCGTACATCCACTGCCAAGATATGCATCCGGAAATAATGTACAGACTTTCTTTCTGCTAGATGCACACCTCTGGATCTGTGCTTACATAAATTGTTTGTGGCACAAGCGTATAACAGCAAGTGACAAACCCTCCCAAATAAAGCACGATGGTTCTTTCCAGAGAGGTATCTTTATCAGACAGCACTTCCTCACTCCTGAAGAAGAGGCACAAGGCTCCAAGGGTTCAAAGTAGACACGTGATCCAGTTCAAACTGCATTTACTCTGAGTTACTGTACCTTAATGATACTGGGGTGCTGCAGCTTCAACAGGATTGAGATTTCTTGAGTAACTCTCCCCACGTCAGGATCATCTACCCAGCAGTCTTCAAGCACTCTCTCCTTCCAGATGAACTTCACAACAACCTAAGCAGACAAAGCATTTCAGTATTGCCTACAAGAGCAGGGCTTTAGGTGTTTGGCAAGTCAATTTACAAGAAAAATGTTCATGAATCATATAGCTCAAAGGACAGAAGTAATCTGATATACATTGCTTTGCTTATAACATCTATAAACATCTTTAAACTAATTTACTCCTAGATACCAAATGATTCACAGAAATGGAAGGTATTTATTGTTCTTTTTCCTTTTACTACTGATAAAATCAAATTTACCCAAAATACTTCTGGTAAAGAGGGTCCCATAACCTCAACATATCTATTCCACAGTGAAGTAACCACGTTCTTGAGTTGTGGCACGATAAACTTTGGAGTGTGCCATTCACTTTAGCAACATTAAGATTAAGGTCTGTAGTTCTCTTAATCCTAAAGTATACTTCTTTCAACGGGTTAACATTGCTACATAGTCAGTCTCATTCTGTGCCTGCTGCCTCAGGTAACAGTTTACACCTTATATCAATTCAAACATGTTGCTGTCCTGTTTCCATAAGGTCAGTGATCTCAGATTCCCATCAAAAAATGAAGGAAAGCCCTGACCTATCAAAGAGCATCTTTTAATGGTATAGTATTGACTTTATATGGACGCTCTAGCCTTTCAGTTTTGATCCTAGAATATTTACTGCAATGATACGTGAAAGAAATATTTAACCTCCTGGTGATCCTTCTTGTCCCTGGCAGTCCAGACAAAGCCAAAAGATCCTTTGCCTATAAGACTGAGAGTGTCGTATTTTTTTGCATATTCTCCCTCACACGCCCTCAATCTTTCAAGCTCTTCAGCTCTTCGGGAATTCTCAAACAGCGAAGTTGATCTGATGGCCTAGGCACAGATTGAAAAAAAAAAAAGTTAGCAAGAAAATGAAAGGTAAAGAAAATACTGAAAAGAAACTACACTTCTACAAAATCAGCTAAAAGGAGCATCTTTGTTTTTAATAGCAAGAACTGTACGTTGATGTAACCATCATCTTACACGACAAGTTAATTCAGCAGTCTGCTCTCAGCAGCTGTTGATACTGCTTAATGCAGTGAAAGGTAAAGAAAAAAAAAAGAATATGCACTTGAGAAACTTGTATAAAATTCTCTGTGCACTTTACATTTCAATAAACATTCAGCTCCTGGGAGCTGCACACAGTTTGGATCTATCAGCACTATACATATGTCTAAATAAAATAATCATAAAATCCAGCTATGTAAGCACTTAATGAATGCATATATTTATTTCAGGGATCTATAATTACCTATGTCAAGTGATCAAAGATATTGTTTTCTGCTATGGCCCTGGTCAAAGTACTGTCAGCTTTCCATCCCACTACTACTAAAAAGCAGGCATGAGCCGTTGTGCTTTCAGGATACACAGCACTGGTGCACACCTACTGTTCAGCTATGTGGTGTAAGCTTTCTGTACACCATGCAGACTGCAACATCTCCAGAGGGAGCTAAACAAAATGCAGTTTCCTCTTGTTGACACAAGTCAGTAAATGAAAGCTTTCAGCTTAGTATTCCCTTTCTTAATAAGGCTATGGCATTGATGCCAGTGTGACTACAGTCATTTAAAAAATAGCTTTACCACACTGGTATAAACCTCCACTGTAGATATACTTACACCAGCCTAAGAACAAATTTAAAATCAGGTGCTTTTACTACTCAAGTTAACTTGAATTGTAAACCTGGGAAAGCTAATTACACTAAGCCAAACACGCACTACCAGAAATGTTACAATAGTCATTTGTTGGTTTTAGAGCAATGAAATACTTCTTTTGATATAGAAATAGGAAAACCAGGAAACAGCAATACCCCCTGCCCCAGCCTCATGGCATGTTGTAAGTGGAGAAACTTCTCAGCTTTAGCTTCAGCTCAGCATTATATAACAGTGGAGTTTCTTACTTCTCCAAGGCTGTGCGTTGAAAGATCTGCAGTGGACTGGGTAGAGCTTGCTAGGCTGGAGAGCAAAAGCTGAGTCTTTGCTGCTGCTTCTTTCTGGCTCTGTAGAAGGTCTTTCACCACCCAGACACAGAAAAGCATGGCAGGGTCCTGCAGTTCTACACGTTTTACTTCAAAGAGTATACCTGTGGAAACAGGTCAGGAAGTTAAAATGGTGGAATCAAGCATAAGTGTAATGAAACCACAGTTAGCTTAGGATGAAACCCTGAGTTCTTGAACGGAGTTCCTGCAGTTTCTTCATTACTTCTTGGGGGAACACCTACACTGGAAAGATTCATCTGAGGGTGGCTGACAGAAGCACAGCTCTTCTAAACATACCTGGAGGTTACTGCCACAGTGTCCCATCTCCCCCCTTGGCAGAAATTTTAGTCAGTGTACAACTAGGACTGTTAATTTCACATTATTATTCAAAATGGCATAAAACCTGGGATTTTATACAAGTAGCTACAGAGTCCAGCTTGAAGGAGTGAGTGAAACATCCAGTTTTACAATTTAAATGCAAGTTTTACAATGGAGGTTGGATTTGCTGTTCAGGATCAGTTATCAGTTTCAAATCTTTTAATTGTGTTTTAAGAATATTTCTGACTATTCAATCTGCATTAATTTCTTAGTAACTTTACATTTTTACCACCTGCTGTTCCAATGCCCTTTGCATAGAATTAAATCCTGGTTTTCTTTCTAGATGCTAGAGCTTCCTTCCTTCCTTCTCCACTGTGAGCCTCTAACCCCGAACTACCTGCCTTCTGCAAAAACATGGGTGAAGAACAGCGCCCCAGTAAGAGTTCTGGGAAGGGGGGAAATAGGTTTAACTTACTTAACTGTGAACCATCTCTGTGACAGCAATTCCCAGTGTAGCTGCCTTCCAGAATCTCTGCATTCAAAGGAGGTGCTGGATTCAGTCTTCCTTCTTGTTTCACAGGGGTAGATGTTACTTTTATCTCTGTATTTTCCTGCCCATCCGATAGACAGTCTTCTTCAGGATCTCCTTCACTTTTCAGTGGGTTTCTGTTGATGTTATCCCCCACAGTCTCCACAGAAGTTTCAGATTTATCAAGAAATACTTCGGAGGATCCTTCAGAGTCTTCCAAATGTTGTAGGTAGGCCAGCCACCCGGAACCACCTTCTATGGCAACACCATTCAATAGCTGCTTTTCGTGCCCAGTTGAAAAAGTGCTGTTCTGAGTTAGCATATTGCCAACAGCTGAGCCCAGTGCATTAGAGGAAGACACCCCAGGATCTGCAGTAGCACCTAAACAATTGGCTGAGTTCCCCTTGACACCAATATTCAGATCAAGCTCCTCAAGACCAGAGCGAATACAGCTCAGCTCAGCATCTGATTCTTTAACATCTTCGTGTTTTGTGGCAACTCCCAGTGCAGAAGCAGTGCAACCCATTTCATTTCCTGAGTGAACATCATGGATACTACTTCTTCCATTTGCAAAGGAAAATGATGAAGCATCATTTAGCAGGCAGCTTTCAATGACAGCGTGATCAACATTAGAAAGTTTTGCATCACATATTAAGCTTGTTTTTGACAACTGTCCTCTAGCCTCATGGCTTTGAAAGTCTGGTGTTGTCCCAGACCATGGCTCATTTATTTTTGGTGTTCTGGATGAGTTACAAGCAAAACTGGAAGGCTTGTCCACACCATGGGATGCAGTATCTAGCTTGTCTTCTGGGCTGTAAGAAACAGTAGATGGGCTGACATTTGCTGAGGAAGACTGTCCCTGAGTATCAGTGGAGTGCTGATCCTCCAGCATTGCAAATGGTAACCTAGAGACCTGCTGACAATTTAATTCCTTTAGGTCCTGATGACCAACTTCTAATGGATTAGGAAAAATACCACTCTCACCAGCATTTCCAGTCTCAGAGGTGCCAGATGCTGCACTGTGGCTGCTTCTTACTGAAGTCTTTGTGTTCTGACCTGAATCCAACTGTTCTGAAGCAGATGACGTGGGAGAGACCCTTGAATGGCATATTTTCTGAGAATTATACAATCCTGCTTTTTCCACCACTCTGCATTGTTCCACTGCTCTGATTCTGTCAGGCCAGGTTTCAGGAGAAGGCTCTTCACAGCGGGCTGACGGACTGTCAGCGACAATGCTGTCTTCACTGCAAGGATTCAGAGTTATTAGTGAAACCCTGATGACAAAAGAATGAGAAAAGTCACCTGTATCCTACTCATTCTTCTGTTACTATGTTCATTATTTAAAACATGCCCCAATCATTTTATTATTTTAAAAGAAAAAGGCAGCAAAGTCTTGATACAAGCACCCACAATCGTAAAAGATTCCATCTTCACCAGAGAGCAGGTACACTTGAATGGCAGTCTTTCCTTATGGATTATTTCCTTCTCTAGCTTAATTTCGAACTACATTTCATAGACCATTTACCACAACAAAAAGCCAATACACATGGCAGAACACTTCCAGTCCTGAGAACAGAAGATCTCTGTTATGCTTCCAGCTATTTTTTTTAACTACAGTTAATTGAAGCCCACAACACAAAGTATTTTATTAACATTTCTATCAGTAAAAATGCAGAATAGAAAAATAGTCCATGTAGTAAAGCAGCTACAATCCAAGTACAATACAGATATATAAAGGAAAAACAGACTATGAGTCTGTTTAGAAAATGACAAGAACTGTGCTGTAGTAGTCTGTACACTAAAAAAGGCAGCAAACATTTTCTGAGAGTTGGAATCGTTAGTGTGGAATGTTTAAAGTTTTACTTAAGCTAAAATGTGTGCATCATATAGGTTCTTGTGCAGAATTTCTAATTTTGTTACAGAAAAAAAAAAAAAAAAGAAAGATGCAGGACTCTACTAACAGAATAAGCTGTCTTAATGATGGTCCCACTGACCTCCATTCCAGGTAACCTGGCTTCAGTGCAATACCAGCTAGTGGATACCAAGGAAGGAAATAAACATTCACCATTTCTTATCTATTAAGATAGGGCCTAATTAACTTCCCCAGCCTGAGTGAAACATTTGGTACTCATTAGAGATGAAACACCCGTAACTCGAAGTTGTATGGATCTCAGCAAAAATCTAAGGTAGGCAAAGCTCAATCAGTCCTGCAAATAGCACTCAGATTCTAAAGAGAGATGGGTGCAGGAGGCTCTTGTTACGCCTTCCACAAATACCAGAGGTGAAAAACATTTTTTCCTTGTGATTGCCACCACAGGTTTTCATTTTTCAAAGTGAGGTTGTGGTTCATAGAAGGCCTACCTATCAGAGGACATGGATGCCACTTCAGGAGATGAGGGAGTAGATGCGAAACCGCTCCCATTCTTTTGCTTAGTCTCCCCATGAAGTAATCTGTCTTCTTTGTGACCTCTTTCTAATTTCTTCTCTTCATCTCTTGACAGAGGGCTGGCTAAAGATGCAGCCACAAAGCTGCTGCCTGTACCAAACAAAAAATAAGACCACACCAATTTAACCTTTTATATTTATGCTTCAGGGTTCACAGTGATTAAAAATAACCTAGGAACTGCACTGGTCTGTCTTGTATGAGTATGAAAGACTTGATTAAGGCAAAGTGGTCCAAATACAAGCACTCCACTCTACTTTGGCTTGAAAAATTCAATGCAGCAATCTAAATATTTCAGGGCAGCTAAAATTTACTTTCCTATCAAAGCTTTTGGACAGGTATTAACCTTCTGGATTAGCTACTTGGGTTGAAATTCAGAGACCTAAGAAGGCAAATGACTATACAGAGACTGGAAATAAGGCTTTCATACAAACAGCAGCAAGAGAGCCCCGAATACACATATGCTCCCCACCCCAGACACTTAAAATGGAAAGTTTTATAACTCACTGAAATTGCAGGATGAAAAAGAAAGAGCGTATAGTCCAAACATGGTTAAGACAAAGAATAAGATAAGAACTTCCTGAGCAAGTGAGCGAAAAAAGATCAAAAGGGAAGAACACGAGCTTGCAAGATGAATCAGGTGTTGATGCTGCAAAAGGTAACAAGTGAACAAATCTAGATTAGAAACTAGAACAATCACTCCATTTAGTAAAGGCTGAGTACAAAAATTGTTTCCTCACCGAAGAGCTGAATTACTTCTAGATTAGAGGCACCACTCCACAAAAAAAAAAATTACTTAAGAAATTGCACAGTCTACTAACTCTCCTTTTATCCAGTAGCAGCTGTGCATTGGTTCTGATGCAGCTGTGCATTTCTAAGCAAAGGAAAATAAAAATGCAAACAGGAAAATGTTTTTCTGTCTCCTATGATTTTTTAACAGACATCTTGTGATACAGATGAAAGTATGCACTTTCTGGTGTTCTCTGTTTTGGGCAGAGTTAGCTGGAAGATCAGATTTGGAGACATGGAGCTTCCTTGCTTCTGTTTATTGTGTTCAGAGAAATAGAATTTTGATAATTTCTTTGTAAATACAACAAGCTGCACCAGAGCATGCGATGCCTCCTAATTGAAACAACACAGCAACGCAACACTGAATATTAGCCAGCAACATGAGCCAATACATAAGATTGTCAGAATTTTCTTTAAAATATTAGTCCTAAGTATCTGCACATCTATTGCAATGTTGTCATGAAAGCTAAATTCTACAAATCTCAAGATACTTGAAGTTCCTAGCAGGGGAGAAAGGGAAAGAAGTGTTCAGTAAGTACAAAGCGTTCTCTATTAACAGTGTAATTTCTGACTTGGATAATAAGTTTCATCTTAGCAACAGAGAGGAGCACAACCTTACATGAACAATTTTGTTCACCTTAGGTTACAGTGGAAATCCCATTTAACAACTGCGTAGCAGTACATGGCTTTTACAAAGCACATCCCATTTCTGTAGCAAAATCTCTTCTCTTTGCTTTACCTTTGTTATAGCAGCTAGAACCAGTTGTATGGCAGGCAGTAACATCTTCAAAGAAGCACTCACTCTCTGTCCCCACAGAGTCGTCAAGAGGAGGTAATGGCAAGGAACAGTCATTGCTTCTTTCCATGTTGTTATAGAAACCAGGGATCAGGAACGTTATGTTCTAAAACACAGAATGCAACCTGCTAAGCTGACTCCGACAGACTGGGGGCAAATCCTAGCAGTGATAGCGGCCCTGACTCTCATGGGCAGCTGGGCAAAACCAATCCACGTCACTGGTGGAGAACATACACGTGTGCAGATTGCTTTGGACTACTTGAAATCCACGCCAGCTCCTCAGCACTACAAAACAGCTACAGCAAGAGAATTTGTGTATCATCTCACAAGCCACTCGCTCAACACATTAACGCAGTTTTGTGACAGGCAGAAACACACACAAATGACTTTACAACTCCAGTGGATACGTTGCCAGACACAGCACTCATGGGGGGGATTAATATCACTGCCTTACCTTTCCCAACAGTTCTTTCTTCTCATAGCCAAACAGCGTTAAAGCAAAACTGTCCTTGATGCAATGAATGGTTCCATCTGACTGGACAGTAATAAGGCCACTGATGGTGGATAACACTTCAACTGTAGCAGAGTAATGATAGTCTATGAAAGAGTCTTCTTTTTCTGTCTGTAGAACACCGTTGTTCTGCACTGCTGTTTGGTCCTCCTCCAGAAGGCTAACTTGCAGCTTTAGGCTGAGAGGAAACGTGTTACCCTCTCTGGATCGACCTACAGCTCTCTGGATCCTGAGGTTCTAAATTAGAGCAAAACAAAACAAAACCATGGAAAATCCCTAATAAAATGCTTAGGGTTTATTTCAGTATTCACATAAAACAACATAGCCAAGTTCTCAGGAGAAAGGAGCACAAAAAGAAAAACAAACCAATCTTGTGAATATCAAAATGAACAAAGTCTGTTTTTCTAAGGTTTCAGAGCCCAAAGGTGACCTGCTGCATGAAAATCCTGATGACAAAGACCAGGAAACTCAGCAAGAGACATTAATAAGGCCTCTTTCAACTGTCTAGCTGCCTATTCCATAGCATTTGCAAGACCCAGATACTCTTCAGACTTTTACTCGTCAGACAAATATGTCTGAAATTAGCTGAAGAATTCAGAGTAACATCAAGGAGCTGACTCAGATAACATTTTCTTACAAAGCCAGGCTTCTGATGGATTGGAGGAAATTATCTTTCACCACGACAGGATCCACAAGAGGTCAGGGCTTGGGCTTATTCCTCGTTAGAAAACACACAGACAGCAGCTCCATAAAGCAGCAGACTCTTTTTAATGGGACTTGTGCTTCTCTCTGAAAAGGTTTTCTTCTCTTACATAAAGAGGGAAAGCACTGTGCACCTACGACCCAAGGGAGAAGGGTATAGAACAATGTGGCTGGCACTCATACTATACCTTTGGAATTTTTTTGCCTAGAAGAGGGATCTGCACAGATGGAACCAGGTCCTTTATATGGAGCCCAACTACTTCTTCCAGCGTTGGGTAGCCATGGAGATGGGCAAAAAGAAGGTCGCATGATGTAATCTCTCCCTTGGGAAGAAGATGTACAGGACTATTTTAACATTTTAGCCACAGTCCACACAATCTTTTAACAACAGTCTCTGCAAGCATCTAAGCAAACAGCAGAAGGTTTCATTCTGGTGCCTCTTCACAAGTACAATTAACTCAGTAAAAGCAGACAAGGCACAACTCAACCCTTCTCCCCTCTTTCAGTTTAAAGCCATTCCCCCTTGTCCTATCCCTACACCCCTGACACAGTCCCTCCCCAGCTCTCCTGCAGCCCCTTCAGGCCCTGGCAGGCTGCTGGGAGGTCTCCCTGGAGCCTTCTCTTCTCCAGGCCCAACACCCCCAGCTCCCTCAGCCTGTCTTTGCGGTCCTCCCCTGGACTCATTCCATGTCCTGCTTGTGCTGGGAGCCCCAGAGCCTACCAGTTTTCAGACACTTCACTTCCACAAACTGTGACAAACCGATGTCTCATTTGATGATTAGGAAAACACTCACATCAACCCTGAAGGAAACGAAGGCTGAAAGTCTTTCCACTGGCTCCAGCAGAACCACACAACACTTGTTGTCCTTGCTTTTTATTCGCCTCAGCCAGACCGAGACAGGGATCTTCTGTTTGAGACGGCCTATGACATCCACCTTTCCAGAGAATTCAGAGACGTAGTTAGAATTTACTAAGACCATGGTTACTTAGCAAGAATTTCAAACAAGAATAAGATATTAAACCAAGACACCTCTCCCTCATTGTTAGGAAAACCCTTTTTTCTTGAAAACTTATTAGTTCTTATTGGAAGAAACATAGCTTTAATACAGAGTTGGTAAAGAGTGCACATAATTCACTGTTGTTGCTTTGCTTTCCTCTTCCCCAGCCTCAGGAAGACTCAAGGCGTTTTCATTGGTATAATAAATGTGTTGATCTCATACCTTACTTCCATGAAAAATGCTTTTCAGAGATGCTTTACCTAAGAGATGCCCCACAAAGCTGATGAGCACTCCACATCAGTAATGCAGTTTACTTTCAGCCGCAGAAGCAGCAGCTTCATTTCTTAAGGGAGATTCTTCTCAAATCAGAAAATGCTTACTTATCTGATAACCTGCAGTGTTCACACTAAGACTTTTATCTTTTTTAATCTGATCTTGACAGAATGGGTTTATAAATTACGCAGTGACTCTACGGCAGCCTATAGAGCACTTGGCTGTAGTTCAGAGTCAGAGTCTCTGATAAAGACATTTAATTTTAATTCTGGATTTACCTAACCAAGCTTAAGATGTTTTTTTGCTATACCCACTTGAGGATTCAGGAAGATCACACTCTAAGGTATCGACAATTTCAGTACAAAAATAACCCATCAGTAGGAATTAGCTTATCTTCCAACTGTTTTCTAGTGACAGCTTCAACAGCAGCAAAAGAGTTTCAAGACACTTCTCAGGCAGTTCTCTTAAAAACAGCCCTATTATAGGCAAAACATTACTTCCACTCTTTGCACCACCCAGGGGGTTTTGTCACAAACATTTCCCAGTATTTGATTGACATGTAATATATGGAACGCACAGCTCAATTAAAGATCATTTAAAAATATTGTAAAATACCAGGCAACTGGGAACTTCTCCATAATAAGGTTTTCCATGCTAAGCAATCCATATTGATTTTTTTTTTTTTTTTTTTTTTAAATCAAGTGTCCTTGAAGCTCTAATTTGGTCAAGTCATCCTGACTATACATGTTGGCAGCTGGCAAGCTCTCATCAGTGCCTCCCAAACCACATTTTACCTTCTGAACACCTACATTTGCAAACAATTAAACAAAACAGTCTGACAAATAACTTAATTGACAAATGCCCAATCAGTTAAGTACGTATGGAAACCAGACTGAAAAAAAAAAAAAAGCCAACACCTTAAGCCCCACAAATATTATACATGGTGGGAAATATTTGGTTGAACGTTTCACATACCACAGATCCTGAAAACACCGACGAACATTCATCAGTTTCTAAGGACTCCTCGCCCACAGCTTCCCACATCTCTCGGCTGCATTTGGATATGAAGCGGGATAACTTTTGGCCAATGAGCTCCTGACTACTGTACCCAAGCAGCTTGCAGGCTTTGTCATTAGCCACTAGAATCTAGAAGAGGAAAAAAACAAAACAAAACACCACAAGAATAAAAGCTGTGTGTTGTATTTATAGAACATCACCTCCTCAGGCTGTTGCTTTAATGTATTGTAATGTCAGTTCCCCTTGGTGGAAGCGGGGTGGTCCTCTCAAACTCTGAAATCTACGAAATCAATTCACCAAAGCTTCTTGTTCTAAGACATCCATTGCCCAAGTATCTTCTCGGTTAAAAGTGTTTGAGACATTGCTGTTCTTTTAGGCTTCTTGCTTGCTTTTAGCTACCTGCCCCCTCCAACCTCTCGTGTTGTTTCAGTAATTAAATCCCTAGAGGCAACATGACAATTTATCTGCAAGCAAAGCCTGGGCAGGCCACAAAATTTTATCCACTCCTAATGGGAAGCAATAATCACACGAGTCATTGGCATGCTTACACCTCTGTCACAGACCAAGTTAGGATTAAATGTCTTTAAGATGGAAAGGCCCAAAGTGTCAGCTCAAGCTAAAAATGGCACAGCTCTTAAAGGCTTTTAGCACTCAATTTTACATCAGTGTTTCTGTTGGGACAGAAACAGAGAAAATCCATCTCTCCCAGTACAAAAAAAGAAGTGCATTTACTGGACTGAGAGAGATGTCATGCTACCATGAACCCATCCTAGGGTCAGTAGTTCCTAGACAGAAGGCTTGAAGCATATTTTACTTTTCTTTTCTTCCTTTATGCCACATCATGGCTGCACTTTCCTTTATTCCCTTTTTCTGTCTGCAAAAAAGACTCGAGACATCAGTGCTCCCAGCACTGACTTGTGTAATTTGCTAACTACAACCTGCAATGAAAGCACACGCTCTGTCAGTCTTTACAAAATTACCGAGCCTGAGCTGACTACAAAATGCCTTCCTGACATGATAATATCTTGCAGATCCAAGTAAGGTAGCAGGCATTTTAGCCTGTACGGTGCCACACAGCCTACATCAGCCACGCATTGAGTAGCTTAGCAGTTCCCACTGCAAATACCTCCGTTGTGCTGGTATCCACGGTGAAGATGGCCTTGTTTGCATTGCGTGCAGCAGCCGGGAGGTGCTGGCTGGATTCCTCCACAGCGAGAGCATGCAAAAAGGAGTTAGAAGCAGAACTTCCGATGGAATTGGAGAGAGCGGAAGAGTCCAACTGAGCCCAAGAGTTACTGATTTTGCTGGTACAAACGTTATGAGCTGCCAGTGAAGACAAACAATAAGAGCTCCATTTCTCCCCTGTGAGAACAGAAAGATCAGCTCTGTAGTTGTAACAATCTACTATAGGAGTATTAGAGAAATTAATTAATAAAAAAACAGTTGTTGGCTGGAGTCAAGTAATTTCATCCCAAAATATGCTCCCTGGATTCTTTAAGAAGTGACAATAAAATAAAATCAACAAGACTAGAGACAACAGAAACAATGATAATAAACGTATCTTTTTGAGTCACAGCCACTGGAACGATTAAACTCCATCCATAGTTTAGAAAAAAATCGCCAGTGTGCAAATAATTCAAGCAGACAACTCAGGTTTTTCTTCTGCTTAAGTTAACAGTTTAAAGGGGTTTGAATTATCTCAAGATAAAATTGAAAGTGTTATTACATATAATTACAGCTCAGAGTTAGTCAGAAGCTGGTTAATTAACTACTCACAAGAAGTGACACTGAAATACCTGTGCCCACACCACCACAGAATCACAGAATCGTAAAATCTCCCTAGTTGGAAGGGACCCACGAGGATCACCGAGCCCAACTCCTGGCTCCACACAGGTCTACCCAAAAATTCAGACCATATGACTGAGAGCACAGCCCAAACACTTCTTAAACTTTGACAGGCTCGGTGCTGTGACTGTGTCCCTGGGGAGCCTGTCCCAGTGAGCGACCACCCTCTCGGCGCAGAACCATTTTACGTTATACATGTCAAGTGCCTACATGAAAATTCTCAACAGTTCTGACTGGAAAAAATGCTTCCTTGGGAAGCGGCACCAGCAACCCAACACCACTGGGCTGTCAGCAGCAACAGAGGCATTAGGGGCAGGTCACATCTCTGTGTCCGTACACCACGTCCCCAATGATGGTGCTCACCGCAATACACCAGAGGCGGCCGTACCCAAAGGGGCAAAGGGCAAAGCCCTTACTGTCAGGGTGTAATAGCGTACGTTATATAGAGCCTGTTGTGTAGAGACAATATGACATAAAAGGTATGTTATGTAGAGCCTGTTGCGTATATAAAATATGACATAAAGCATGTTATATAGAACCTATTGCATATATAAAACATGACATAAAGCGTATGTTATAGAGCCTATTGCACATATAAAGTATGGCATAAAGCTTATGTTATATGGAACCTATCATATATATAAAATATGACATAAAGTGTATGCTATATGGAACCTACTGTATAGATAACATATGACACGAAGTATACATTACATGGAACCTATTGTATATATACAATATGGCATAAAGCATGTTATACAGAGCCTGTTGTATATATACGATATGACATAAAGGGCATGTTATATAGAACCTGTTGCATATATAAAACATGACACGAACCGGACGTTACACGGCACTCATCATACCCAAACCGTGACATACGGAGCCGATCACGACTCCCGTGTCCCCGTGTGGGCCCTGTGCCGTTCCCAGCCCCTCACGAGCTCCCCGGCCCCGCTCCCAACCCCCCCATGTCGGCTCCCCCGTCCCGCAGCGCCCCGCGCTCACCGGGCAGCGCCGCCCCGCGCCGGCACAGGCGGCCCAGCCGGCTCCTGCCGCCGCCACCGGCCCAGGGGCGGCCCCCGGCGGAGCCCCCCGGGGCGCTGAGGCGGAGGCCGGGCGCGGAGGCCGGGCGGCTCCCCCCGGGGGGGCCCCGCGCCTCAGCGGCCATCACCGGGCCGGGGCGCAGGGGGGCGGGACGCGGCGGCGCCGCCGTCCAATAGGAGAAGGAGCTGGCGGAGCGACGCGACCGGCAGCCAATAGGACGCCGCGGCGCGTGTGGCGGGCCGTTCGAACGCTACGCCGGTGCTAGGCGCCTGCCGCCCGTTGCTAGGGGTGCTCGGGCCCGTGCCGGCGGTGGATGGGAGGGGCCCGAATTGGCCCGGCCAGGCTGGCGACCGCCCTCGGAGCGGGCTGCGGGCGGAATGAGCGGGCGGAGCGCCGGGCGCGTGAGGAGGAGGGAGCCGCTCCTCACCCCGCCGGGAACTACAACTCCCGGCAGGCAGCGGGAGGAGTGAGCGCATGCGCACCAGCGCCGGGCTCCCCGGGCCAGCCCCCCCGCCCCGCTGGGGCGCACGGCCCGCGGCGGCGATTGGCTGAGGCGCGGCGGGGGGGGCGGCCCCTGATTGGCCGCGGCCGGCGGCGAGGCGGCTTCCGGCGGGGGGCGGGGGGAGGAGAAGCAAGATGGCGGCGGGGAGCGGGCAGGGGCAGCAGGAGCTGATGGAGGGTGAGAGCCCCCGGCGCGACATGTCGCGACACGGCCGCGGGGCGCCGCTCCACGACCGAGAACCCGCGGCGGGGCTCGGGCAGCCCCCGGGGGTGCAGCCCGGGGCCTCCCCGGCGGGGAGAGGCGGCGGGAGGGGGCTGCGGAGGCGGCCGGGGCGTGAAGGGATCGATAAATACAGGCGGGGGGGGGGGGGGGGGGAACGGGCCGGGACACGGCTCCCGTAGCGGCAGGGACACCTCTGGGCTCGCCTTTTTTCCCCTTTTGGCAAAGGAAAATTCTCCTTTTTCCCTTTCGCTCCGTGCCCCTGGCGCTGCGGCGCACGGTACCGGCTTGTTTATTGGTTTATTTTTTATCTAAAAAGGTCTTTTAAGTGTAACGACTCTACTTCCATATCCGTCACCTTTGGAATTGCACTTCATTGATCTAAGAAATTTCCTTTTTCCTCCAGTCTTCTTCCCAGATTGTTGGTTTTAGGAAGATGTGATGGGAGGAAAAAGTGCACCCAAAATCAAAGTAGAAACAAGGGGTAAGAGGCCTTTTATTTAAGACTAAACCTTTCAATTAGTTAACTTAGGATATCTACTAACTGCCTAGTGGTATTTGTGAGTCCTGGTTGTTTTATCTGCTTGCTGCTGCCTCCCCCCGCCCGGCTGCCAGAAGTAGCCTAATGCTGCTGCTGTCTGTCTCGTGCAGTTGATAAGCGGATCGAATCGGAGGAGTCGGGAGATGAAGAAGGGAAGAAGCAAGCGGTGTGCTTGGTGACGGACCTCAGCCAGCAGAGCCTGAGGGACGAGCAGAATGGCGAGAGCTCCACAGGTACCGTGCCGACCTCAGCGCTCGCTTTGGGAAGCGTCATCCGACGGCGCGTGCGGTCACACGCGTGTGTCAGTCCTCTGTGTCTCTGATAGCTGCACGGGGGTTCTGTCAGCGTTAGCTAATAACGTACATCTGTGCCAGAGAAGACTTCTAAAAAAGGATAATCAAGTGTAAGCGTTGCTAGAGTAAAGCTGCCTTCTTTTATGGATCCCTGATATTAGACCTTCATTTTTTCCTTCTTTGGCCGCGTATGGAACCGTGCTGCTCTTTGAAATCCTTACTGTCAACATGCAATGCAGCTTTTTTCATATCTTCTTGTGTGTGAGAGTTACTGCTTTCTGGAGAGAGATGCTGGAAGTGTTCATTAGAAACAAGCAAGAACAGTTCTTCGTAATTCCACTTCAATGCGTGGAGTTTTTAACTTTAAAAATTGCCGGATTTCTTTGGAAGGTAAAGAAGACTATTTCTAGGTAGATTGAAGAAAGATCTTTATTTATTTATTTATTTATTTTAAATTAAAAGTGCTAAGGCATCAAAATTGCACCTTTTTGAATTCTCTTGGCTTCAAGCTTTCACTGCTCTTTGCATTGGGTAGAAATTTTGACAGGCTTTTCTAAGCCTGTGTGTGTTTGGTGGGAATGCTTGTTTTAGAGTAGCTTGCATAGAATTTGTCAGAGCAAATGAATTTCTGAAGACTCCCTATGGCAATATTTTCTGGCCTTTTTGTAATGCTAGCTAACAATTGGAGATGTAACAGCTTCCTTTTTGACAAACGTGCTTGTGTATTTGCTGGTCTAAAAATGGAAGGGAAATGATACACACTTTTTTTTTTTTTCAGCAAAGTTTTGACTGTTTATGTACTACAAATTGCTCCTAATTAAACCGTGTTCTGTAGACTTGCTGAGAGCACCTTCCAAACTCACAAATTCTTATGAGAGTTTGAAATCTCACTTAACTAAATGAATTCCCTCTTAGTTGTTAACAATTCACTGTTAACCATTAAAAAATAAATAAATTGCCCAACAAACTGGAAGTTGAACAATGGCGTGATGATACGTTGAAAAGGATGAGAGCACATCTCACCAATGGTGAATCCCAAGCACTAGATGGTCACAAGAACCACTCGGATCAGCCTGGCGTGGTTTTCCTTTGCACATGTGTCACATTTTGAATATTTATTTAGCTGACTTCATTTATTTGTCCATGTGAGGTTGTGTTTTCTGTGTTGCTCCCTTGGGAATTGTAATCGTAGAGAAACGACTTCAAGTGACATACTTTTATTCCAAGTGGAGTCAGGAAAAACAACTTCAGATTTGTCCGAATTGTATTGGGTACTCTTTACTCTAACGACTGGATTGGCATTCTGTCTCCTTCCAAACTGTTAGGATCCAGAAAACTTCTTTTAGGGCAGAAACCAAGCAGAGGAATAATATTGGAATGCTCGAGCCAGTTTCTTCAGCCAGCTTTTGAGTTGCTCAGCTAAAAAGCAAAACGAACAGTCCTCCACGTCTTTTGCTGAGGATCGTAAATAGAGCTCAAACAGCTGAAACTTCACTTTTATTGTTTAGCTAATTCTCTGAGGAATAGCGCCTCTGTTGAGACAGCTTCCAACTTAGCTATTTATAATATTTTTCGTGCATATGCACTTAAAAAGTGCAGTTAGGCTTTCAGCTGCTTTAAATGGTTGCAGCGCTGTAGATTTACGTAACTCAGTAGCTGCTGTTCTGTGCTGCGGAACTCGGGCTTCCTGAATGTTGTCGTCTTCCCTACAGCTGCAGAGCTGTCTAGCTTGCAGGCATGAATTTCACAGAAACTTACTTAAGCAACTTCAGTGCCACGTTTCCCCCCCTTCCTTGAGAAATCTGCTGCATTAAAAACCGTGGACTGTTTGCATATGTACTGTGTGCGTGTGAAATTGCAGTTCGTGTTCTGATCACGACTCTGTCCATATGATCAGCACACAGACTGCTGTACGGGAGTATTTCTATACAGTACATAACCTTCCTGGGAGCCAGCCTTATTACAGCAATGTGTATGCCTATTAGTTTTAAGTTGCTTTCATTGCTGTGAAGTTGTTGCATTTCCCCTGTGTGATTTGGTTTTGTGCCATCAGGCTTGTGCACTTCTGGTAGCGCCAGGACAGGCAAGGACTGGTCACTCAAAGTCATATGGCAAAAAGTCCCAGAAGAAGTTCCTTCACTGTGACTTACTGCTTGTACAACTCAATACAGAGGGAATTGTTTGCTTTTTTAAAAAAATGTGATATCTCAAGGAACTGTTGTTCCAAACTTGGGCTGTGTTCCCGCTGGCTGTGAGTTCAGCTAGGCTGCTCGTTTGTCTGGGAGCACTTTGTGCTGGCAGATCTTGCACCCTAGAAATAGGTCAAAGAGATGCAGCTTCGGAAGCAGCTGGGAAGCGTGTCCCACTCCTCTGCTGAAGTGCATTGCTCCTGGTCTGGAAGAAAAATAAGAAAATGCAGGTGCTGCCCACTGCCAAAATACTGACAGGTGTGTGTATGCGTGTCAGTTTTGGTGGCTTTTTGTACCACCACTCAGTGTTACCAAACCTACCAGCTCATTTCACATCCCTGCAATAGAGTTTATGCTCCCTGCTAATTTATGCTGCATACAACGTTAGAAGAAGAGGGACAGAGGATCGTTTTTCAGTCTTAATTTCTGTGGGTTCAGTTAGAACTCTCTTCTGTTTGAATGCTCAGGCGAGAGCCACAGCCAAGTGCAGGAAGGTAAGGCAGGGTGTGAAGCTATTAAAACCTTGGAGTCTGGCAGTATTAAAAACTGCAATGTTTGTACTGTTAATCCTTACAATATCACAGGTAATTCCAAGCATCTTTTGGAAAAATTCATTAAGTACTGAGGATATTTGGCGTTTGCATGGGCATTGTGACCATGCTGGGCTATGAAAGTGTTCCATACTTCTGGGTTATGGAATGAGCTCGCATCCTGTAATGAGGAGTTAATCCAGAGCATTTGGGATTTGGCTAATTAAATATCCTTCTAGTTTTTTGGTAGCACAGACAGAAGCTACACACGTGAAATGGGAAGGGGTTGCTTGTTGTATGTCTGCTTTGCAAAGTCTAATTAGACTTTCTCTGGAGATTGATGCAACCATCACACCATCCTCAACAAATGAGAATCGGGCATGAATTATTCATCGTGAATTTATCCAGTAAACTTCGCTCCCTCTTGTGCTGTGATAGAAGCACAGCAAATGTTGGGCTGTCCTCCAGAGCTACAAAAGCATTTCCCAAGAAAATGTATGCAGTGTGATAAACAGTGTTTGCTAGCATATCAGTGAGTTCATTCAAACAAAAGAAGGGAGATCCATGCACAAGAGGGCACAACATTGCCATAACCTGGCAGAATTTATGCAAGGAAAGCTGAAGGGTGGGATTGCTGAGATGCTTGGTCATTCTTGGCACCATCACTAAAGAGTTTAGGTGTGCTTAGATTCCTTCTTGGCACTGATGTCTGAGGAGCACAGACACTTTAGAGGGTGTATCTTCAGAGAGATGATGGCCTTAACTGTAAAGAAGAAGAATCCTGCCAAGATCAACCTGAAGCCAGCGTTATTCAGCAGCCACGTAAGCAGGCTGGGTAAGGCACTGTTCTTTCTGTCCTTTGTACTTAGGCTTGAAATTCTGTTGTTATTAAAATTTTGTTTTCATGCCTAGCTGTCGTGATGAGAAGCCAGATAGGTGAAACGTATTTTTAATGCAGCAGAGTGTCTGAACTATGCACGTGTTCCCTCTGCAGAGAGTGTTTGCTCCCTCTGTCTCTCTGGATGTTAGCTGTTGTCATCTTGCCTTTTGCCATCAGGTAGCAGAACTTTATAATGTGTCTGCTTCTGCTGCAGGAGAAGCGGAGACACCAGTGGACATGGAGACAATTAACCTGGATCCAGAAGCTGAGGTAAAGGCAGATTTTTGTCCTTATGGGTTTTACACAGAGGGAAGAAAAGGATAGCAAAGGCACGTGTCGACACCTGGTTATGAGCTCCGGTTCTTCTGAAGGTGCTGGCTGTTCTGTCTTCCCCAGAATTGATTCAGGGCCTTTAGACTAGAAGTAGAGGTATATTATTCTTGATCAAAATCCAAAACCTCTTGTGGGTCACTTGGAATTTTGCAATAAACATGGAGATGCTGAAGGTGGGGCTATGCTGCGAGTGTCATTGATGGGGTACGAGCTTTTGTGAGAATCTTAAACGAAGTGGTTGTTGCAGTCAGACCTGTGATTTGTAAGAGACGGCGACTCAACTGGCCTTGTGCCTGGGCATAGGCAGCCTCCTGAGCCTGTGCACTGGAGAATTTGAGCATGGGCGATGGAGGTCTCTGTTTGACCTGGAAAACCAGAGCATCTGGGGCTGAGCAGCATAGATGGGAAGTGCTTTAGCTGTTTGCTAGTGCCGAGTTCTGTTCACAGAACCACCAGGTTGTTTGAACTACCAGTGGTTCTTAGTCACCTGAGGCCTGGAACTGGAAATAGCGAGGTGTGTTCCAGTTACACCCTAGCAAAGTGGGTAGGAGAGTTTTGTGCAGTACTTTATTCAAGCCAGACAACAGAATTTGTCTTTCTTGGTAAGTTCCGAATTTACTGGAGGGAAAAAAGAAGTCCCCTACTGGTGAAACAAAGCAGAGACTCAGGAAAGGGCTGTTGCACTTCCCCAGATACTGCCTTTGCAGCTGATAAGCTTAGGCCCCATACTTCACCTTTGGTGGAAATACCATCTTCCAAAACAAATTTTCACAAGCCCTTTAAAGGGAAGTTTTTATGAGCCATGAATTTTGTAAATCTACAATTTTGCTTACAACAAAGTACCGGGTTAGTCTCGAAGAATGTTCTGAAACACTTGCTGAATCCTTCTGACCTCCATTTCTCTTTCAGGATGTGGACCTGAATCATTTCCGAATTGGAAAAATTGAAGGATTTGAGGTGCTCAAGAAAGTGAAGGTAATGGTCCTAAGGAATAGAGAATGTCTCTTGGAGCTGGATGTTTTGCACGTCTGATCCATTAGAGAACAAACATGGAGTCTCTCTTTGGCTGAGATCCTAACAAGTTCACCTTATGCTTGACCCATTTGTCGAGTAGGAATAAAAAATGCTGGGGATTTGCAAGTTGGTTTTGGAAGTGAATGAGAGAGAACACATCAGGGTTAATTCTAAGAGATGCATTTTGTACTTGCACAGGCTTAACATACATGTAGAATATTCTAGACTGGAAAGGACCTCTGGAAGTCCCTAGTAACTCCCTGCTCAAAGCAGGTCCAGTTAGAGCATGTTGCTCAAGGCCTTGTCCAGTTGAGCTCTTGAATATTTCCAAGATGACGTTACAATTACACAGTCTCTCTGGGGCCCTGTGCTGGTGTCTGACCACCTTCATGGTAAAAAACTTTCCTTTCATAGTGTTGGAAGAAAACAGGAAAAATTCTATTAAAAACAAAACAGAAACAAATAATCCACAAAACTTTATGGATAACCCAAAAAACTCACCCTCTGTATGCCAAGAGGCATTACACGCTGTCATTTGTATCTATCAATCTGATTGTTTTTAAACTTTTCTTCAACTGTTAGACTCTCTGTCTGCGTCAGAACTTGGTTAAGCGCATTGAGAACCTGGAGCAATTGCAGACCTTGCGGGAGCTGGATCTCTACGACAATCAGATTCGGAAGATTGAGAACCTGGAGGCTCTAACAGAACTTGAGTGAGTCACAGGGAATCACCGGCGTTAGCCTGAGGGTGTTATGCCACTCAGTGAGCTCCACGTGCTGTACTTATTCCAGTCTTTACCACTCAGGCCCTTCTCGTAGTTCATTTGGGTGCTCTGTGAAGGATGAGGTCTGTTCTCCCTTGGTGTTTAACCTGTGGGGTAAAATAATTTCATCATCCTGGAGCTCAACAGGGACAGTCAGCTGGACGTGAAATGCATGCTGTGTAAGACAGTAAGAACGACAGGTGGTTGCAGCTTCTCTCCGGGTACAGGAGCACTCGGGCATCCCTTGGTATTGCCGGTGAGAGCTCCGTGCAGCAGGCTGACCTTCCTGTGGGAAATGACAAGAGACTTGATGTTTTATGGGGGACATGGGGAAGGAATAGTGCTCCTCCTAGCTTCTGGCACTGGTCCTTGATCACGAAACTGTTTCCACTGGGGTTGAGGAGGAGTGACCTACTTCCTGCAGTTGCAACTGCTTCATGCTTAGGGGAGGCCCTGGCCTTGTCCGCAGAGAGGCCGATCTTTTAGGGCCGTGCATTTCCTACAGGCTGTGCAGTACTGAAGGTTGGCTGAGAGTGGCAGATCCACAACTGGGCAAAAAATAAGGTCTATCATGTGCGTGTTACATATGTATTTTTTCCCCTGTTATGCTATGGAAGTATTTTGAAAGTTATATTTATTTCTGAATAAAGAAACACCGCTTGTGACTCAGGGCCTAGCAAAGTGCTTCTGTAGTTAGCGAGGTTCAGCACCGATTTACAAATGTCCCTTCTGGAATCGTTTGTGCCTCCTGGACTGAAGAGACCTTTGTTTTGTTTTACCTCAGGATCCTGGACATCTCGTTTAATGTTCTGCGACACATTGAAGGACTAGATCGGCTTACCCAACTTAAAAAACTCTTCCTTGTCAACAACAAAATCGCCAAAATTGAGAATTTGAGCCACTTGCAGCTGTTGCAGATGTTAGAGTTGGGATCCAATCGAATCCGGGTAGGTTTGCTGTACAGGATGTTAGCTGAAGAGTTTTGAGCTCTTTGGCTTGGGATTAGCCCTTTTCGAAAGTGCAATGCACTGACTTTTACTTGCAATTTTGCTGTTTTTATTGTTCTGGTCATTTAATGTGTAGTTGCTTGTTTGCTGCGCCTGCTGAATTCTTTAATCATGTATGCATGTAGCGCCTGGCTACTAAACTACTATTGATGAATCTCTCTTTAATGCATCCCCTGTGTGTGGCCTCTTGCAGATGACAGTTTCCTCTTGACAGAGAGCCAAGCCTATCAAAACCAGCAGTTACTGCTTTCTCTTACCTTCCTAGAGGCTGGCACTATGGAGTTCAAATGTAATTGTAGTTTCAGATTCGTATGTATAATTGATAATTCTGTCAGTCTCCCTCAGGAAAAAGATCTTTCTTGACTTTACTCTGAAGTGCCTCAAAAAACTGATACTCCACTGCTGAGTGCTTTGTCTTATGGTTCAGTTAGTGACCTCTCCAACTCTGCTGATTTAAAGTCTGTGCCACTTAAAGGGAAGCAGTTCTGAGTAGTCTTTGCTCTCCATAAGGCACGCTTTCCTGCATCTTGCCCAGTTCATAAGAGAATTGGTGAAACAGGCAACACACGAGACTTACAATGTGCAAAGTAAACAAATTCTTTAGAAACTTCTTTAATTATGTATACTTTAGAAAATAATGGTTACAAATGAGCATTTTTCCAATCTGAAAATTATGTAAGCTGACACTCCCCAGTTACAGTCACTGAAAAACTATTTGTTATGCTGAAGGAGCAGATGAAGAAAATACCTGTTTGTCCTCTACATTGCAGCCGCTGTGGAAGCACGCTTAACTTTGTAGGAAGGAAGGAAACATAAGCTGTTATAAACAGCCTTTTAAGGCAGAAATGTTTGCTGCTTTTATGAACTGGAAAAAAATAATCATTTTTCCCCTAAAGCTAAACTGGACTGACTTTTCTATCTAAGAAGTTATTAGTTTGGAAACTAAATTACTTATGGGAATAAATCCCGAGTGGGAGAACATCAGCCAAATAAACAACTAGGAACCTTACAGCTTGCATAGGCTGGGGAACGTGACCTAGAGGGATGCAGTTTCTGTATTCAGAAATGTAATAGGCTAAGCACACTTATTCTTTCATTTCAAAAGCTGGGTTAAAACTGTTACATTCCGTATCTGAACATCATTACCTTGTGTGGAAAAGAAAATCCAGCTAGATTTCTGTATGGACACTGAGGTGGTATATCGCCACCAGTGTTATCAAGCCTAAAATTATATTTTAAAGAGCAACATTGCATTTATTTTACATGTATTTTTGCAGCACTGAGGCTGTACATGTTTTTTTTAAAAAAAAAAAGTTATCCCACTGTATGGGTAACACAGCTAAATTATTTTTAGCATTTATATGTTAATTCTGTTATGGCTTCTTCAGGCAGCACTGCTCTGTGCTTCTGGCTGCTTTACTGGAGTGAGAAACCCAGTAATGTCTAGGGTAGGCATGAAAAAAACATCTCGTTATTTGAGGATGCCTAGAACTCTTTTGATAGTTTCCTGCCAGCAGGATAGCTTGGCTCCATGGTGGGCATATCCTTAACTCCGTAGTACAAAATCCTATGGGCTGTCTGTTCAGGCAGCCTTCTTGGTTCTGGGGTGCCTGGTAAGTTCATACCCTGCACATGAAAGCTCCTGCAGTAATGCTGGCGTAGTTGTTTTGCTGCAAAACTCTAACCTCTTGGTGCACACTTACCCTGGAGTCTGTCATGACTTATTAAGCACTCATAGCTCTGTCCTTTTTATGTGAATGGTGAGGAAACATAATTTTATGCCTGAGCTAATGCACTTTCATGCTTTTCTTTCCAAAGTTGGACTGAGGCAACTACGAGGCAAGCACTTTATTTGTTCCCAAGTTTTTTTTCCTCATGCCCATCTGTTTCATACTCTCACTTCAGCGTGGCTTTTTTATAGCTTTTAAATAGCTTTTTTTTTTTTTTTTTCTGATTATTTCTTCTCAATACCCTCAGAATCACAAGTATTTCCTCTTCAGGGCTGGGGGAGCTACCAATGAGAAAAAAATCTATTATTTTCTTGCAAGGCCAAAGCAGGGGTAAGTCCACAGGCTAGAAGGAGGGTGAGTCCATATATGAGCTGATAAAACAACTTACATTGAATCTGTTGGCAATTCTGGGATAGAGGTTGAAAAGCTTTCCTTTCCAGAGCTTACCTGTAATGCGTTGTGTGCACTTGTCCCTCTTCCTCTGCCTTCCCTTGCCCAGAAGCGTGCGCACGCAGAAAACTACGGGGTGCTAGGGCTTGGTGTCCTGTCACACCGGCACTGTTAGTCTCTGGAATCGCCAGGCAAGGAGGATGGAGAAAAGCTGAGGTGTCACAAGATATTTAACCACAGATGCACAGCTGTGTGTATATCTATATTCATGTTGCTGCTTTTCTGTGAGCTGAAATCTGTTTTTAAAATTCCCATCTTTTTAACAACACCTATTTTCTTTTTTTTTTTTTTTCTGGCTGTCCCCTGGGGGAAAAAAAAAAGCATTTTATTTCCTTTTTACAGGAGCCTTTTCTAAATCCATCCTTCTCCCCTTTTCTTGCCATGTCTTTTTTTTTTCCTCTTTTCTTCATGCTTTCTGGTGCCCCTTCCTTTGTAAACAAAGAATGGTTCGTTTTGATGCCTCACAGAGGTCTTTTCTCCCACGGACAGCTGAGCTTGGGACTTGAATTTGTGCAGTGTATATGTTCTGTCAGTAGCGTGTGTATTTAGCAGGCATATATCGCTTAACTTGGTACCTGTATGTTCTGCCTGTAGCATGAATATGTAGCCTGTAGTTAAATGTATTAACACCTTGTGTCATCCGTATCTGGATACGCCCATCAGACAGTTAACCTTGCTTATGACAGAGAAACTGATACGTGGAGCAGCTTGGCTCCGACTGCTTTAATCCTGGATGGTCAGGACTAAATTTGGGAATTACACTTTCTGTTCCCAGAGTCCTTCCATTCACCAGTGACAGCTACTCTCGCCTCTCCAATGAGTATCTGTGCCCTGGAAACACCTCATGCCCAGGGAATGTCCCTTTCAGTGCTCCTTGTGCCTGTTCGTTCTCTTCTCTGGCCGGGACGGTGCTGGCAACAGGACAAAGTGATGTGACAGGGATGTGACCCCTGCTGAAAGTCAGCAAACAGTAACGCTGCGAGCCAGCTGTCACAGGCTGAGGCTCGCTGTCACTGTGCTTATCCTGCTCTTTGAGGGAGGCTCGACCTTGTGCACAGTTTGTGTTTGGAACTGGCAGGCTTGTCTTGCAGCGGAGTGCAGCTGCACGGGTTGAGGCTGTACAACGCCAGCTGTGTCTCCAGGCTGCAGTTTGGCATCCCAGCAATGCTGTCTCCTTTGGTCATTTTGCAGGCCATCGAAAACATTGATGCCTTGACTAACCTCGACAGTCTGTTCCTTGGAAAGAATAAAATCAGCAAGCTCCAGAACTTGGATGCACTGACGAACTTGACTGTGCTCAGCATACAGGTACTGATTCTGCTCCGTGTCGTTACGTGTTGAACACCCCTGTTCCGTGAACAACCTCATAACTTACAGTAAGCTCTGTGGAATCAGTGGGTCTCTGGTGGCTGGGTCAAACTGCTTTATTGGAATGGAGTGAGAGATTTTGTGCCGTCTTTTCTTATCCTTTGGTACTAGATGAGATTGACATTGCTAAAATGATAAAATATTTTCCTGAGAGAGGACAGGAAATGAATGCTATCCCCCAATCCCTTCCTGAGGTACTGCAGAGTAACATCAAGTGAGTTATGCCAGGGACGTGCACGTAGTGGCAGTGGCTCAGTGTCGCTGCCTTCTGCCTGAAGAGAGGGGAAATGTGAATAAGCTTGTGCTAAATGAAATGTGCCCTTAATGAGCTAGGGGAGTGTCCCAGCCTTTTCTAGAGGGTGGGATAAATACACGACAAAGTGAGTACACCCTGGTATCTCTTACAATTATTTCTAATAAGTGTTACTTGCTATGTGTTGCAGTACCTGTTGGTATCTCATTTTATAGGATTTACAGAGCTGTATATAGCAGTGTGTATTGTGACTAAAGTCATACAACTTCCTTTAGGACCATTCCATTAAAAAGACCTACAGAATGAATGCTATCAATGCATAGACTTGTCTCTAAATAGACCAAGTAGAAAATTTTCAGGCTACAACTTCTGATAGGAATGTCAGGATCTGACTCTACTAAACTTGGAGACTCTGGCTCTTCTGGAACTTCCTTGAGCACAGTGGCAGAGAGATTCAACAAACTGAGCACACAGGATCAATGGGAAGCCAAGTGGACTATTTTCCCTTCCCATCCATGCTTTAGAAAAATACTTTTCCTCCAGTGACTCTCTTATATTTTATGTTTTTTTGAGTGAACTTTAACTGCTATTACACTTTCAGAGTAACCGTCTGACCAAGATCGAGGGGCTGCAGAGCTTGGTGAATTTGCGTGAGTTGTACCTCAGCAACAATGGCATCGAAGTCATCGAGGGACTGGAGAACAATGTGAGCAGACCTAAAGCACGTCTGAACTGTTGCCCTTTAGGGAGCTTTTGTTCCTCAGCTTCCCCAGTTACACATGAGGTCCTCAGTGCCTTGAAAAGACCAGGAAGGTCCAAGTATTAGTTATCTTAAACAATTTTACATTTATGAAGCTCCTCCAGATGTTCTGGAGCAGATTTTTTTTGTGACGGGGAGGTGGCTGTTGGGAAGTTCGAGGCATGTGGTTAGTGGAGCAGCTTGGTGGGTCTTTAGCTGTGGAAAGACTTGCTAGCCACTGCTGGCTGTCCCTGTAGCCTTTTGACAGCCATCTGTAGATAACTGAGTCCTTTTCGATAGGACAAGTGGAGCTGGAAGTGAAAGGGGCAAGCCATGGCATGTGGCTTGACATTGTTTCTAGATTTCTGGGCAGGACTGATTTCACAGGTGCTTGTAGCATTTGCATTCTCACCCAACAGCAGGTGGCACTGTAGGAGAGAAGAGAAATCTGGAACTTGGTTGATTGTGTGCAAGGCAGAAAAAAACTTTCTCTAAAACTGTTGAGTTTCCTGCTGCAAAACGTTTATTCAGCTCTACTGCTCAAGAGGACGCTTCTGATCCAATTTTTAATGGATTTCTCTTAACGTGCCATGAGGAAAGCTTACTTTTTAGGTGCCCTTGGCAATTGTCATTCAGCCAGTAGTTGCTTTCATTTTTGCCTCATGGCTTCTGGAAGGTCAGTAACTCGGCTTAATTAAAACAGTCTGTCTTGCTATATGTAGGCAGTGAGAGTACTTGTCGTGCTGCCTTTAAACAGCTGGCAGTAACACAGCATTGCTTCTCACGATTTTCAACTCTGGCCTGACAAAGTAAGACAGAAAAGATGAAAGGAAATCCAGTGTAATGTGTTTTTGTTTTGTTTGTGTAGAACAAACTCACAATGCTGGACATTGCATCTAATAGAATCAAGAAGATTGAGAATATCAGTCACCTAACGGAGCTGCAGGAGTTTTGGGTAAGTGCAGGTAGAACTGTTCCCTGAAACATCTGTACATGGTGAGAGAGACCCCTCTGATGGGGAGCAGCAGGAGGGTGGTGTCAGTCTTGGGCAGCTGTTGTGAGCGCTTTTTCTGGTGAATATCTTTAAGATTTTGACAGGCTGTGTAGATGGAGCATAATGGTTCCCCGTGAGGAAAGAGTTAAGCCTAATGTGATTTTTGCGGGGCTCTGATTAGTGGTAGCAAGCCTATCTCTACCTAGGAAGCAGGCCCTGCCTTCATGGTTGTGGTGGTTATGAAACAGCCCTAGTGTGTCCTATTTCTGCAGATCTCATCTTTCTTTAAGTCAGCATGACTGTGTAATGAGAGAAGCTGATACTGGCTCACGACTGCACTGGAACACAGTATCGGTTTAGAGCAGACTTGGTATGTTCTTGTTGTTATAAATATAAAGCAAATTAAACAGTCTCTGGTTTACTTCCATTCCTAGTAGGCAGGTAACTGTTAGGGTTGCTTTTGTTATCTGTGGTATCCTGAGTAGTGAAGCCCTTTGCCATCCATGAGGCTGGTGAGGATACATGTGGAGACTCCCCACCTGAAATATTGGTACTCTGACATCTTTCGGTAGCTGTGTACAAATCTGCAGAAGGAAGAGCTACTTTAATCTGAGGTCTTGACTATAAAACCATCTTTGTCAGGATCACTGGCAGTCCCGATGATGAAGCAGTTTGCTGTCACTGCAATAAACGGAGAGAGGCAGCTGTAGAAAATAGAGCTGCTTACCACACAGCAAACAGGGAGCACAAAGTTTCCAGTTTACTGTGAATGCCTGACGTGAGGAAGAGCAGTTATTAAGGGAGGACATTGATTTTTATTTTTTTTTAAAGGTGGTGTTTTTGTAGTAACTGCCTATGTATCCAAAACCAAAGCATGGCTGTAGCCTCTAGGCTGGGCAGCATGTGGCCACTGTGCATGCTTTGCTTCCTGGACAGACAGTTGAAGCATTCATCCCCTTGCATGGGAATTCCTATCCAGTGCAAACAGTGAGGCAGCTCCTGTACTGACAGGAGGAGAAGCCGAATCAGAGAGTTTGGTGCTTTCTTTGGAGCACAGAAGTAGTTTTTGTAAGAAAACGAGGAGGTAAGGGGAAGAGGAAAATGTCACTTTGCATCAGTTTGGGGCCTTCTCTTCCCACCCAAGAAGTCATGGAAGTAAAGATAGATACCACAATCAAAGAAAACCTTGACATGAAGGTTTCCAATCCTTAAACGAACAAATATGGACTGGAATAATACATAAAGGAATAATACATAAAGAGTTGGTCCCAGTGTTTTGCTGGCTCTTTTCCATCAAAACCAGTCAGACTAGACATGTTATCTGTAGAGTGAGTGGAGCAGGTGACCTGCGACCTAAGACTGTGTAAGGAAGTTGGTGCTGGTTAGCAAGGCTTGGAGTGAGAGAGAATGCAGAGGGTGCAGGGGGAGAAGGGATGTGTAGGCAGGGACTTCTCACCTATACTTGAAGGTTGCACTGCCACTGGGTGGTACTCCTCTTGAGCAGCAATGGTTTGGTTAGGTTCCTGCTAATCAGGCTTCGACTGAAGTATTTGTTTGTGTGAGTGTGCTCTTCTGTGCTCTGCAGATGAACGATAACCTTGTTGAGAGCTGGAGTGACCTGGATGAGCTGAAAGGGGCGAAGAACTTGGAAACTGTTTATTTGGAGCGAAACCCTTTGCAGAACGATCCCCAGTACCGGCGCAAAATCATGTTGGCCCTCCCGTCTGTCCGGCAGATTGATGCCACGTTTGTTCGATTCTGAACCTCCTGCTGCCCTCTCTCCCCTGCCCTCCTTGGAGAAATGTCCCAGTTGGGTTTTTTATCCACTTACCACTCCCCAGGTCTTCAGTACGCTGACACTCACAGTGCAAATGGTCAATAAAAAACACTGAATACCAGATCTTGTGTACAATGCACTCATTGTTTTTGAAATGTTGTTATTATTATTATTAAATCTTAACACAAGAGACTTCCTTGTGCTTGTGTCTGTTATTTATATGGGAGGCTTTGGCAGTGACTGTTTGCCACAGACGGGAGCATTTCTACGTGGAGCCATTTGCTGACTTCTGTTGACTCTGTGACACCTTCAGATCAGTGATGTCCTTGAAAACATCACTGTTCCAGATCCAGACTCAAAGGAGGTTTGTAAAAATATGGAAAGACAGTGACAATGTTAACGTGGGGAAGAATCTGATAAAAATGCTCATACAGGTCATCAGATCAGAGTGCTAAATATCTGTATGTAAGACTCTGTGGAGTGTGTGTGTGTGTGGGGCACATTTTTTTAGCAATTAATTTTCTGAAGCACAGTTATGACTGAGGGAAGAGTCTGGGCTTTGGAAAGTTTGAGGATATACGTGGCTGGATGAGCTGCCTTCAGAGAGCCACTAGCAATACAGCATCTGTGTGTAAATGTAGAGCTTTAGACCAAGCTGAGGACTGGAGAAGGAGTTAAAAAAGAGTAAGGTTACTGGGGCGGTGGGCTCCACTTGGGGAGGTGAGGGGATCTAGCCTGTGTTTTCAGATTTTTAGTTGGTGGTTATGATTTCATTTGCCTCCTGCTTTGCCAGGGTTTGTCAGAGCAAAGTATGGTAAATGGCAAGGCATGTTGCTCTTTCCTGGGCTGAAGTCAAGGCAGCTTTCAGTTTTCTTCCAGAATAGGGCAGTGCTGGATGTGGCCTGCAAGCTAGGCTTTCGAACTAGTTCCTCAGTAATAACTCACTTCCTGAAGTGAAGCTGGAAGCTTCCGTGGGCATTCTGGTTTTTCATGAGAATGAGTGGGCCCACTCTAGAGGAAGATGTTGATTTAGTATGTCTTAAAGTGTGTTTTTAATCTTACAAATGCTCTCAACGTCCCTTGGTAGAAGTTCTCTCTATAAAGCCCACCTGCCTGGGTTGCAGTTTTGCCAGCATCAATCGGGAGAGAAGTAAGACCTTCTCTGTAAGGGCTTGTCGCTGATGCGGAAGGAGAGGATGAGATTACCAAGGTGTAGTGAAAGCTGTCTCACTGCCGCGCAGCCTGTCATGGTTACTTGCTCTCTGCTCAGTGACTGCAACCGTGGTCAAACTGTTCAGGGCCAGCTGCAGCAGGTTTTATTTGTGATAGGCGTCCTGAAGTGCTTTTGTAAATACAACCTCTAACAGTGTTCAGGAATCGGAGATTGCAAGATGATTGTTCAGGTCGGACTGTTCTGTGGCCAGTGTATTTGGCGTTGTCTTTTTATTGTCATTTGCTTTTTGGCAGTACTAAATCCTATTACTATTGATGTAAGTATGTTTATTAATGCCACTGGACAGCAAGGTGAGGGTTTGGTGGCACCTCGTTACAGCCAGTATTTGCACTCAAGAAATATGAACCGTGTCCTGCTTCTGCTGAATGTGGTGATGTGGCAGTCATCCCTCTATACCTATGTTTGATCTGGGCAACTGAACTTCATTCCGTGAATGTCTGGAGAACCTGCCTGGAAGCACTTGCCATCTGCCACTCTGTTTGTCTATCAGCTATGTCATTGCTCTGGATGTTTTAACGTGTTCTGCCTGTGCTGATTCATGGGCTGAGAGAACTGAGAAAGTGGAAGCTACTCGCTCTGCAGCCAACTCAGGAGATTTGGGCACCTACTCAGTTTTTGCAACTTTTGTCCAGTGAACCTGTGAGGTACCTGGGAAACATTTCATGTGTGGTCTGTAGCGCTTGCAAGGAACATAGCAATGAAATACAAAAGCTGCTCAAGGGATATGTAGGTTTGTTTGTGACATGAGGTCTCCAGCCACAATGCAAAATTCAGTCTGTCAGCTAAGATACGTATCCCTTTCCTCCATCAGGGATTGAACAAGAGCTGGTATCTGATAGGGGTGTTGGTGCTAGCATGAGGTGTGCTGCCTGACTGCCCGAAGGGTTTTGTTGAACCACTGCCCATCAGACCTGAAAGTCTCACGGTGTTATTGTCAAACCACAAAAAAAATACATGAGGAAAAATGACACGTACTGTTTGAAAACTAGCTCTAGGGTGAGCAAGAATGACTGAACAAATCTAATTTTCAGCTCATTCAAATCTGAAGTAGATTTGAACTTTTGAAAGCTGGGAGTCAATCCGTCCCTCTTCAGCGTGAGACCAGTGGCATGAACCAGGGCAGGGTGTTCTCCCCTCAGGGAGGCTGCTTCCATTTGCAGGCTGCTCGTGCTCCGTGCGGATTGTGATGCTGTGGAAGCTTCGGATGGAGCCGGGGTGGGACATCTCCCAGCTGTGCCTGTGCTGCGCTTGGGATGGGGTCACCTCACCCACCTGGGTGCCTGCTCAGCTTCCCTTGTGCTCGTGGGAGGTTTGGGAGATCCGTCTTGTCCTGAGGCAGGTGTGTGGGGTTGGTGGGACAAACTGTCTTCTGCACCCCGCAGTGGCTGTAAAAGCAGACAGACAACCAGCTTGCATGTGGGCACCTCTGTTATACAGTGCCCCCCAGCTCCTTCACAGCTGCTGCCTCCTCAGCCAGCTCGTGGGGACATGGCGCTTGTCCCCTGCCTCGCTGGCATGTCCCCAAAGCTCTGCCACGTCCTGTTTGTTCAGGGCCATTCAGGTCCCCACCTCCAGCTCAAACAAAGGCAGGGCCTGTGCCGAAGGAAGGTGCTCGCCAGCCTGTCCCCCAGCTGTACCCCTCACGCACAGCCTGGCCTTGCCCACGCTGAGAAGCGGCCAAAAAATGCTGGTTTGAAGCACCTGGAGGGGTTGGTGACACTTCCCAGGCCCCTGAGGAGAAGCAGGACCCCTCACTGTGTGACGCTGTGGGAGGTAAGATAGGGAAGCCAAGGGGTTTTTCAGGCATCTCCCTGAGGTGTGGGGCACCAGCTGGCAGGGCAGGAGGTGGGCCCTGAGCTTTTCAGGATGTTCGATCGGAATAATGGGGGCGCTTCCTTGGGGAGGTTTCATGCTTGTCCCTTGTCTCCCCACCTTGCTTTTGGCCATGGCAGTGAGGTGCATTTGGATACCAAGAGCTTGTCCCACGGTGCTGCTTGCTGGGGTGCTTCTGGTGACAACTGTGGGCAGCTGCTGGGTGCGTGGGCTCTGCTACAGCCTGAGATGAACCAAACCAGTAACCAACTGGCTCTTTAGACCATGGGACTCTCTTTGGGAAACCTGGTCTGCTGGGAGCTGATGGGGTTCATCTGTTGGAGGAGGGGAAGAGCATCTACAGTTACAGGGTGTTGAAGAGAGCTTTAAACTAAAGCTGGCAGGGGAGGGAAACCTCATTGCTAGCTCTTGTTCTCAAGGGGGACTTCAACTTCCTGGATGTCTGCTGGAAATATGATAAAGCAGAGAGGAGACAGGGTAGGAGGTCCCTACAGTGTGTGGAGGATAACTTCCTGACACAGGTGGTGAGGGAACTGACTGCAGTCTTGGACAGAGTGATCGTGAAGAGTTTTTGATCTCTGGTTAAGTAAGGAAAGCAGTTAGTGGAACTGCTACCTTGGATTTCCAGAGGGCAGGCTTTGGCTGGTCCAGAGACCTGGTTGACAGTATATTGGGAGGGGGTTCTGAAAGGCAAAGGAGTCCAGGAAGTCTGGACCTTCCTGAGGAATGAAACCTTGAAGTCACAGGAGCAGGCCATCTCAATGCCAGGAAAAAGCCGGGCTGGCAGGGGAGAAGAGCAGCGTGGCTGAACAGAGAGCTGCTTCTGGAACTCAGGGAGAAAAAGAGACCTTGAGAAAAAAAATGACCTTGGGAAGTAGGGCAGGCAACTCAGTTTTTGTTGAATTCTCCCTTGAGTTGTGCATGGAGAAAATTGGAAAGGCCAAAGCCCTGCTGGAACTCAGTTTGGCTAGTGCAATAAAAGATGATACAAATAAATATTTTAAAAATACTTTTATAAACACTTCAACAGCAACAGAAGGATTAAGGAGAATCAGCACCCCTTATTGGATGTGAGGGGAAACAGTGACAAAAGGTGAAGATAAGGCTGAAGCACCTAATGCCTTTTTTTGCCTCAGTTTTTATTAGTAAGGGCAGTTGTTCCCCAAGTACCCAGCCCCTGAGCTGAAAGACAGTGACAGGGAGCAAAATGAAGCTCCTATAATCCAATGGGAAACTGTAAGTGACCTATTACATGATCTGAATATTCACAAGCCTATGGGGTCATATGGGATCCACCAAATGGCACTGAAGGAGCTGGTGGAAGTGCTAACCAAGCCACTTCCAGTAATTCTCCAGCAGTCTTGACCAGCTGGGGAGGTCCCAGGTGGCTGCAGGTCAGTGAATGTGATGGCCATCTACAAGGAGGGATGGAAGGAGGACCTGGGGAACTACTGGCCTGTCAGTCTGGCCTCAGTGCTGGGGATGTTAATGGAGCAGATTACCTTGAGTGCCATCACATGGCACGTACAGAATAAACTGGCGATCAGGCCAGTCAGCATGGGGTAAGGAATGGCAGGTCCTGCTTAACTTACCCGGTCTCCTTCTTTGACAAGGTGACCCATGGAGTGCATGAGGGAAAGGCTGTGGATGTTGCTTAGTTGGATTTTAGTAAAGCGTTTGACAGTTTCCCACAGTGTTTTCCTGGAGAAACTGGGTGCTCATGGCTTGGATGGGTGGACAGTTTGCTGGGTGAAGAAGTGGCTGGCTGGCTGGTCTCCAAGAGTTACAGCAAGTGGAGTTTAATCCACCTGATGGCTGACCACAAGTAGAGTTGTCCAGGGCTCAGTACTGGGGATAGTTTAGTTTAGCACTTTCACCAGTGATCTGGATTGAGGACAGCTTTGCAGAGGGACCGGGACAGGATGGCTGGCTGGGCCGCATCCAGCCGCATGACATCCAGCAAGGCTGGGCACCGGGTGCTGCGCCTGGGTCACCACAACCCCATGCAGCGACACAGGCTTGGGGAAGAGTGGCTGGAAAACTGCCTGGCAGAAAAGGACCCAGGGGTGCTGGTCAGCAGTCACCCGAGCGTGGGCCAGCGCTGTGCCCGGGTGGCCAAGATGGCCAACAGCATCCTGGCCTGCGTCAGAAACAGCGTGGCCAGCGGGACCAGGGCGGTGGTTGTCCCCTCATGGTGAGACTGCACCTCGAGCGCTGCGTCCGTCCAGTTTGGGGGCCTGGCTACGAGGACAGCGAGCTGTTGGACATATTCCTGGTGGTGAGCTGAGCGGGGTCCTGCCTTGCCCAGCTCGCGTGACAGGCAGGCAGGGGCTCCAGGCTGAGGGCCTGGTGGAGGAGCCAGCAAGGCTGCGCACACCTCCAGCATCAGGAGCCTGACAGCACCGGGGTGCTCAGCCCTTCTCCTAGGCCTGCAGTGCCTCTGTTGGCTTCTCAGCACCTGGAGTGGCTGCTGGCATGAGGGCTCGCCATGCAGCGGAGGAGGACGTCGGACGATCCCCACAGCAGTCTGGTAGGACAGGACAGCGGCGGACGAGCAGCCTGCTATGGGAGTCTGAGCGAGGACGCTGTGGAAGTCTCCCAGGTGGGTGGCCACACCATGGGGTAGGAGAGGAACCAGGGCAGCTGTGAACGGGGCAGGTTTGCCTCTTGGTCTTGGGGCAGTCCCCTGCCCTTACAGTTAGATAGCGATCCAGCTGTCTGGGGACTACCAGCTCTTATTGCTGTTGATGTCTTATTCCCAGGCTGGCGACGCATCCCTGGGTGAGAAGAGCACGGCCAATGTCTTCAGCGATGGCTGCACAAGGATAGGTGAGGGAGAGAGCCTGATCTTTGAGGTCGGTTTCCTTTCATCGTGGCAAGAAGGCAGGGGCTGGATGGGCTCCCCGTTGGGCTGAGGAGGTTGGGGAATGTCCTCCATCTTCACAGCTGGAGCTGGTGGCCGCACAGCCTATCAACAGCAGCTGATCCCTGGCAGTCTTCAGAGCCTCAGCCTTTTCCTTATGAGGAGCTTCCTGCCATGAGCTCCATCTTCCTGCTGCAGATTTCGTCCTTGTGTGGGAAACGGTCCCCAGGGAGCTGAGCGGGCAGAAGGGCAGCCGTGAGAACAAGGCCTTGCAGGAGAGATCCACCACCATCCACAGGACCTGGCGGAAGAAGTTCCTGGACAAGCTCCATGCTGCTGGCCTCCACATGGAAAAGGTACCCAGGGACCTGACCTTTCCCTGCTGCATCAACCGTAGCCTTGCTCAGGGACAATGGCATCGTGCCCTGGCCCCAGTAGAGCAACCTGGGCTTGTGGGGAGCCAAGCAGGAGCACAAGGTGGGACCTGGCGAGGGCTCCATCCCAGTGGGCTGGCTCCCAGGGGCAGTGAGGGGTGGCTGGGCTGATCCTGACAGACCCTGCAGGGACCTGTACCGGCGCCAGCAGCCTCATCCCCACCCGGGCCTCCTCTTCCACTAGCACACGGCCCGCGTGGAGAAGAAGGTGGTGCACTACCTGCTGCTGAGTGCGCCCTGGAGTGTGCTCTGCTACTATGCTGAGGAGCTGCAGCTCCGTGTGCCGTTGCAGGTAAGGCCAGGGTGCCTTGGTGCTCCGGGTCAGGGGACAGTGCCACCAGCACTGCCGAGTGCCCAGGCATCGTGCTGCACCCCACGGTCCCACACTTTGCTGCCATCTCCTTCCTCTTGAGATGTTTAGGCTGTGTGTGCTCAGGCGCTGCCCAACCAGACCTCCCACTGGTCAGAGAGAGTGCTGCGGCGGCTGGGCATCCCCAACGCCATGGCCCAGGAGGTCCCCAGCCTGCCGCTGGACTACTACACCTGCCCCTTCAAGGTCAACAAGCTGCAATGGTAAGCGCCCCAGGAGAGGCTGCGCAGGCCGTTCCTTCCCTCTGCCCGTGCACAGCACAGCCAGGAGCAGCAGCTCCTCACCCCCACCAGCATCCTAGGGCCAAGCTGCTCCTCTGTGCAGGTTCCTGGGCAGCGACGAGCAGGACACCTTCTTCTCCACAACTCAGAGGCACCAAATTGTGAGCACCAGGGGCTGCCGTGGTACCTTTCCCCGGTCCTGGGTGGGCTGGAGGGTGTGGGGGAGCAGCTCTGCAGGCAGGTGGCACAAACATGGGGGGTGTCAGCTGTCACCAGATAGGTTGCTGTGTGCAAAATGCCACCGATGGGATAGAAGGTATGGGTAGAGACCCTCCTGGTCAGTATTTGGGAAAGGGCATGACAACATTTCAGAGGATCAGGCTTGGAGGCGAAGAGTCAACAGCGTGGTGGGGACCCCAATCCGTGTGGCTGAAGCCCCCTCCCTGCCTCGTCCTTTCCTCTGCAGCTCTACGAGATCCTGGCCACCACGCAGTACGGCTGCTCCAAGGAGCGGGAGGTGGGGGTGGACCGGCTGCTGAGCGAGGGCGTCTTCACTGCCGCCTTCCCACTGCACGAGGCAAGGCATGGTCCCAGCCCTGGGGCTCCCTGACAGACCCACAGCCCTGGCCGGGCCCTCACCCATGTCCCCCATCCCCGTAGGGCTCCTGCGAGGCCCCACCAGAGGGGCCAGCCTCTGGCAGCCCCAGCCCGCGCCAGGTCCTTTTCCAGTACTGGGCCAACTGGAGGAAGTGGAGCAAGTACCAGCCTCTGGACCACGTCCGCAAGTACTTTGGGGAGAAAGTCGCTTTCTACTTCGCCTGGCTGGGTGAGTGCCGCCGGCTCCAGAGCAGCCCTCAGCTCCTGGATGGGGTCCCTGGATGAAATGTGCACTGCCTTGGGTGGGAAACCCTTGGTGTCCTGCCGGTCCTGGTCACCTTCAGCCCTTCCCCAGCACCTTGGGGCTCCTCCTGGGTCCCTCCTCCTGGGCCCAGCCTGCTTTTGCTGGAAGCAGAGCGATGCCCACTTTGGTCCTGCCTACGTGTGGTTGCAGCTCTGTCCCAGGATGTTCTCCAGTTTGGAGGCACCACAAGTCAGCTGTGACACATACATCTAGAGCCTCAAGTCCACGTTCAGGTCTTCCAAGCCCTGTGTGGCTTTAGGCTGGTGCTGGGCTGGGTTTGGGCAGCACTTGTCCTCGGGGACTGCGGTGGAGGCTGACAGGACTCGTGCTGCCTGTCCCTGCTGCCCGCAGGCTTCTACACGGGATGGCTCCTGCCCGCTGCCGTGACGGGGACTGTGGTGTTCATCGCAGGCATTTTCCTGGTGTTCAGTGACGTACCTGCGTGAGTGTCCCCCCCTCCCCAGGGTGAAATGATGAGAGTGTGAGCTGAGCCCTGCTGAATGCTCGTTCCCCTGCCTGCAGGCAGGAGATCTGTGAGAGCAAAGAGCAGTTCCGGATGTGTCCGCTCTGCAAGTCCTGTCCCTACTGGCAGCTCTCCGATACCTGCAGCACTTTCATGGTGAGGTCCTGGCTCCCCAGGGAAAGCGTGGGGCCCAGGGGTAGAGCTCCATCCCTGTGGTTACTCGTAGGGGCGGGCTGTGGGATGCCTGCAGGGATTTGCCCTCTTCACTCCTGCTAATGTAAGACCGTGTCCCTGGGGTGTATATTAGGCCACGTCTCCACGATGGACGTGGTGGATGTGAGACCTTGTCCCCACGGTGGACATGAGACCATGTCCCTCAGGTGGGCTGGGGCACGTTAACCAGCAGCTCCTGCAGCCCTGGCCCAGCCCTCATGCCTGCTCTGGCCACAGGCGGGCCGGCTCTTTGACCACGGTGGGACCATCTTCTTTAGCATCTTCATGTCCCTGTGGGCAGTGCTGTTCCTGGAGTTCTGGAAGCGGACAAACGCATCCCTGGCACATCGCTGGGACTGCTCTGAGTTTGAGGACATTGAGGTGGGGTCCAGCCCTTTGCAATACATTCCAAAACCGTATGGACAAAAGCCACCAGACGCCTCTGATGCATTTTCCCCCTTCTTTCCCAGGAGCGGCCCCGGCCCCAGTTCACTGCCATGGCTCCCATGACAATAATAAACCCTATAACTGGGGCAGAGGAGCCATATTTCCCCAAGCGCAGCCGCATCCATCGCATTTTGGCTGGTTTGGTGGTCATTATAATGTTGGTAAGATCACGAGGGCTGGAGAAGTGGGGTGTGGTGGAATGGGATCTGTTTGAGGAAAGAGCGTGTGGATGAAGGTGGGGGTGGATGCGTGTCCCCTGCCTCTCCACCAGCTCAGCCCTGGAGCTCCCTCGCAGCTCCTGGTGCCCTGGGGTAATGGTGGAGTTTTCCTTTGATGCAGGCTCTGATCCCTGCTCATACACAGCGTGCTGTGTTTGCAGATTGCCATGGTGGTGATGTTCGTGGTCTCCATTATCCTGTACCGGACAGTTGTTGCCATCCTCCTCTCCAGCTCAGGGTACTTCTGGTTTGTGGCTTCGGTAAGAGGTGGTCAGAGCTGCTCCAGGCCAAGCAGATGGGCTTGGTTTGCCAGCTGGTTCGCCTCACTCTGCTGTGTGTGCTCTGCCTGCTTGCTTCCCCTGTAGGCATCGCGCATCGCCAGCATCTCCAGCTCAGTGGTGAACCTCTTCTTCATCCTCATCCTCTCCAAGATCTATATTTCCCTGGCTCATCTCCTTACCAAGTGGGGTAAGCTGGTTGGGGTCCTGCAAGCTGGATGGAAGGAGCCCTTTGTAATGGCAAAGCACCAGAGCCAGGGAGCTCAGTGCTGGGACGTGAGCTAGGACACAGCCCCCCGGTAGGGGCTGGCTGATGTCAAGGAGGAAGCTGAGTTGTGTGAAGTAGAGGAGAGTTGGGGAAATAAGACCTTGGGTGAAAAGTGTTTTGGCTGCAGGAAAAAAAAAAAAAAAAAAAAAAAAAAAAAAGTGAGTACAGGGGTTCTGTTCAGCTCAAGATTTTTTTTTTTTTTTTTTTGGGGGGGGAGGGAGTGTTCTATGAAGGGTTTTGAGCTGACTGCTGGGGCTTGGGGGAGAAAAGTGCCTGGAATATTTTTGCCATGTATAATGTGGTACACAGCCTGTTTCTGCTGAGAAGAGGGAATGAAGTTTATTTTTTTTGGTGCAAAACACGTGGGTGTCTGGACATCTTGGGCTGACTTTGTGGGTAAAGCAGCGAGGTTGGGGCCTGGGGCCTGTTAGCACTGAGCAAGTCAGGATGACGTCCACCACGAGGCAGACAAACACCTGAGAGCAGCGTGGGGCCACATCCCTGTGCTTCCCCCTGGCAGAGATGCACCGCACCCAGACCAAGTATGAGGATGCCTTTACCTTCAAAGTGTTCGTCTTCCAGTTTGTCACCTTCTACTCCTTTCCCATGTACATAGCCTTCTTCAAGGGCAAGTAAGTGGCAGGCTAACGGTTGACCTTGAGCCTTGGAGGTATTTTCCAACCTAAAGGATTCTGTAATTCAATGACTCTAAGGCCTGTGGGGGGAGGAGGGCCCTTCCTGCTCCCTCTGGGACCGCTGGGCAGGGTGGTCTTGTAGGGCTGAGGGGCCTGGAGTGCTGCTGCCACCCCTGCTGGGAGGATTGGGCCCTCCAGAGGGGAGCAGCCTGATCCCTGTGGGCTTACTGCTGTGCTGGCCCCAACCAGGGGCTTGGGGACCCCCCTTCTTTGGGGACACCACTGCCAGCCCCTTAGCGAGGGACACGAGGGGTCCAGGTCTACCAGACCAGGCCCTTCCTTCGCTCGGTGACCCCTTTGCCACAGCCAGCAGCAGAGCAGAAGGTGGGGTGGCAGAGAGTGGGCTGAGCCCCCGCAGCCCCTGGCGATGCTCCCCTCATGGCCCAGGGAACAGGGCGGCTGGAGGGAGCTGGGATGCCCGCTCACAGCTCTGCCATGGCTCCCACAGGTTCGTTGGCTACCCTGGGAACTACTGGAGCTTTTTGGGCATCCGCAACGAGGAGGTGAGTGTGGTGTGGGGGGCTGGGGGTGATGTTGGCTTGAGGGCCGTGCCAGGACACGGCACGGTGCCTGTGGGGCAGCCCCGAGCTGTGCTCACCCAGCAGGATGCATTCCCCTGGCCCAGGCTGGTGCTCAGCGTGGGGACCCCACCCCATCCCCTGCTCGGGGTCTGGGTGCTGGGTCTCCCCGTGTGCCAGGAGCCGCGTGCTGAGGGCCCCGCTCTCCCCGCAGTGCAGCCCGGGCGGGTGCTTCATCGAGCTGGCCCAGGAGCTGCTGGTCATCATGGTGGGGAAGCAGATCATCAACAACGTGCAGGAGGTGGCCATCCCGTGAGTAGAGCAGCAGCACCCACCGCGCACCCCGTCTCAGGGCAGGGCAAGCCCTTGGCTGGTGCCGGGTGTGGGGCACAGCCCCTCTTTTCTCCCCAGGAGGCTGAGGTGTTGGTGGCACAAGCACAAGCTCCTCTCCACAAAGAAGAAGGCCGTCGAGGAGGGCGGGCCGGTCCCGGCGGAGCAGGCACCCTGGGTGGTCAACCACCAGCTGCTGGCCTTTGAGGGGCTGTTTGATGAGTACCTGGAGATGGGTAGGAACCGGCCCCATGCCTGGAGCTCTGGGCTCTGCTCAAGTGGGAGCAGTGGGAAGGGACCGGGAGACACTGCAGTTGTCACTGCTGCTCTCAACCTGTCCTTCCCCTCTCCTCCTCCTTTTCATTCCAGTCCTGCAGTTTGGCTTCATCACCATTTTCGTGGCTGCCTGTCCCCTGGCACCCCTCTTTGCCCTGCTCAATAACTGGGTGGAGATCCGTCTGGACGCCCGCAAGTTCGTCTGTGACTACCGGCGGCCCGTGGCCGAGCGGGCGCAGGGCATCGGCATCTGGTTCTCCATCCTGGAGGTCATCACCCACCTGGCTGTCAGCAGCAACGTACGCCGGGCAGCGGGGTGGTGGTGACAGCGCTGAGGGGTTACAAATGGAAAATTTAGGGAAAAAGCTCTTTGGGCTGGCTCAGTGAGGAGGGTGGGGCTGCCTTCGCAGAGGCGTGCTTCCTCTGGGCCAGGCAGGCAAAAAACTCAGAGCCGTGGGGCAGGGTGGTGGGGCTGGGGCCTCCCCCGGCTGCGGGAGCTCTGCAGCACCTCTCCCTCCCCCCAGGCCTTCCTCATCGCCTTCACCTCCGATTTCCTGCCCCGCGTGTACTACGAGTACATCCACGACAGCAGCCTGCGTGGCTACGTGAACTTCACCTTGGCCTACGCGCCGTGGGACTTTGTGCAGCAAAGCAACACCATGTGCAGGTGGGAGCTCCTTCGGCTTTTTGCTGCTGCCACCTCCTCCTCAGCACATATTTCGTTCAGCACAGAGGCTGTCAGCCAGGTGCAGGTTGTCCGCCTGCTTTGCTGAGCTGATCATCCCAGGGTTTGCCCAGCACATGCCCACAGGCTGGGGCAGGACAGGGGGCGTGGGGGCAAGCAACTTGTCTTGGTGACTGCCCCGCTCCCTCCCCACCCTTGGTTTAATGTGCCTGAGTGTTTTGGAGCACTGACTTCAAAAGCTCTCCAGCTGTGGAGAGATTTGCTTCATCAGAGGAAGAAAATGTCACAACCCGTCTGGGGAGACGGCCAAAAGTGCCCCAGGGCTGGGCTGCCTGCTGCTCGTCCCTCTGCCGCCATCACATCCCGCGGTGACGCGTGGTGGTGAGGCCAGTCGGGGCGGGTGGGTGCAGTGAGGGCTGCACGTGGCTCCTACAGGTACAGGGCGTTCAGGGACCAGGACGGCAACTTAACGCTGACCTACTGGCACCTGCTGGCCGTGCGCTTGGGCTTCGTCATCGTGTTTGAGGTACCAGCGCCGAGCCCCGCGGGGAGACACGGGTGCTGGGTGTGGAGCTGTGCCAACCCCTCCGTCCCTCTCGCTCCCAGCACGTGGTTTTCTTCATTGGGCGTGTGATCGCCTGCCTGGTTCCTGACATTCCTGAGTCGGTGGAGGTCAAGGTGAAGCGCGAGAGGTACCTGGCCAAGGAGGCCCTGGCTGAGAACAAGGTGCGTGCGGCTGCCTTTCCCTGCCCCTTTCCCTGCCTTTCATGTTTGTTCCCTGGTATCTGTAAGGCGTTACAGCGCCTTCTGCGAGTGCAGCAGCTCCCTTTCTCCCTGATCCAGGTCCTTTTTGAGAGACGGGAGGCAAGAAGCAAGGCCAGCACCGCGGATCCAGCAGCGAGCAGGGACTGGGAAACCGAGCAGGTTGAGGGCAGCTGAGAGCCGCAGCGTGCCCCAGGACCACAACCTGCTCCTCCTCACAGCAGCACGGAGCCGTGGGGCAGCATGCTGGCTGGCCGGCCCTGCTCGGCTGGCTCAGGGCAGCTCTGCCACACGGACACCAGGGCTTGGCTGTGGCTGCAGGCGGGGAGGAAGGCAGCCAGCTCTGGGCAGCTGTCCAGGCTCATTGTGGTACAACGAGGGAACTGCCCCGCAGCGTAAATGAACTAAAGGTGGCCGGCCACACCGAGGTCCTGGGCTGGTAGGCCGCCCTGCTGGTGCTCAGCTAGCAGACGCAGGCTCCTGCCTGCAGCTGCTGCCGGGCTGCTCAGCACAAGCACAGGCTGACTTGCCCCCGCCTGGGGAGAGTCGTGGTAGGGCTGCCTGGCCTGGCTGTTGCTTCTGCTGTCTCCTGCGCTGGGTGCTTACCGTAACCGCAGCTGGGGGGTTTGCTCCTGCCACCCTAAGTAGGGAGGCAGGAAAGAGTTGAGCTGTGGGAAAGCTTTGGAGACCCCACGTGTGCTGCTACCCTTTGACATGGGGACCATGAAGGGAAACAGCCCCTGAGCGAAGCTTTGCTTCTCAAGAGCAGCAGTTGGGCCCTGGCAGGTGGGCACTGTGCAGCAGTGAGTTGCAGAAGCCAGAGGTTCTCAGCGGGGTGGGCAAGAGGGACTGCAGCTGCTGCCTCCCTCTGCTCCCCTACACCAGCAGCAGCCCTGGCATCACCTTGCTGGCTGAGCATGTGGGCGCCTTCCTCCAGTGCTGCTGGGTGCTGCTCTCACCTCCCCTCAGCCCAGCATTCTCTGTGCACATCCCTCCTCAGCAAGGGCACGGCCGCCGCAGAGGCTCACGCGTGCAATTTGGGCTGCCCTGGATCTCAACCCACCGGTAGAAATAATATCCGTGACACTCCAAGCTGTTTCAGGTTTTATTTTAGAATTTATAAAATTCCAGTGTCATCCATACTCATGAGCCTTTTTACATGTTTGCATATAGTCTCCAAATTCCAAAGTTAAGGCCAAGGGATCATTGCTATGGAAACGTACAATATGGAAGACGTCAGAGAGGAAATGGACACATGCCACAGTCTGCTGCGGAAGGAGGGTGGTGGGGGACAGTACTAGGTACAATCACTTCATGACCTTCTTTAGAGTGGAGGGTCGGGCTGCGGGGCAAACCCAGACAGTGGTGCCCCAAATGTAACTCAAGCCTAGCTGTGCAACTGGTGAGGGCAGGGGGGCATAAAGAGGAAGGGGGGGGTAGGCTTGGCGACATAGGACAGACCTAAGCTACGGGGTATAACCATTTCCTGACAGACACGGATGGAAGGGTGTCACCCTGGTTCTGTCTGACCCATCCGGTTATTATCTCCCGGGGGAGGCAGAGCCACCCCCTCCTCCAAGGGAGCTAGGTGCCCTGCGGCGGGACGCGCTTAGCTTCAGCCACATCTCAAATTTACGGAGAGCACTCAGATTTTGGTTCAACTTCTGCATAGCAGCCTCTACCACGAGGAGCTGGCGGGGGAAGGAGAAGCGTTGGCATGTCAGGCCTGGGGGTGCTGGAAAAGGCAGGAATGCTGGGCCCAGCCTGCCAGGATTCCTGCCTTTGCCCCGTAAGCAGCACTAGAGAAGAGAGACTAGGGACTCCTGCTTGTCCAAGAGCCGAAGCAGCTGGGCTAGAGGAATGGCTCAGACTACAACCTTCTGTAGGACAGAGGCGGGGAAAGGAGGGAACACAGGGACCCCCTGCTCCCTACCTCCCTCCACAAAGACACGGTTTTCTTCTTACTAGCTGGAGAAGCTTGGGCACAGCTCCCTCAGAGCAAGCCATGGCAGGGCCCAGGCACAAGCAGCCCAGAGCATAGAGCACCAATCGCCCTCTCCAGCCCATACAATGGAGGCCTCAGGGAGGGCTCGACACACGGCACTGTCAGCCCCCTCGCTTTCAGTTCCCCTGTTCCATCAGAGCAGAAGCCTGTCTCACCACCGCTGCAGCCAGGGGCTGCTGCTAGGCTGTGGCTACGGCCTTGGGGCCAAGCCCGGTTCTAGCTCAGAAAGCCCCACGGTCCTCTCCCATTCAGCACCTGCACGACCGTGACCGCTCTCAGCTTCCCTTCAGAGGAGCTCCCGCAGCCACTCCCCAAAACGCTCCTCTTGCTTCTCCTCCAGGGTTCTGCTCTGGGTGCTGGGGTGAGAGCTGGAGCAGCTGCTCACCCACCTACGCTGGGAGGCCACCATCATACTGACTTTTGAGGTAGAAAGAAGGCAACAGCAACTGGTGTCCCTACCGCTCATGCTCAGAAGCTGCAGGGCTCGCAGCACCTCAACCGCTTCTCGAGGCTCCGCTTCCAACCAGCTTCTCTCGGGCCACGCCAACCTTGGCCGACCCCCGCCGGTCCCATGCAGTAACGCTGCCACGTGCTGGCTCACCTGCCTGCCCGCACGGCTGCTGGGGAGGGTGCGCAAGGGCCCGCGGGGCACTAGGAGCGGGGTCTGTGGTCACGCACTGGAAGACTCATCAAGCCTGCAGGCTGGGGCTGTGCGTGGCACGGCATGGCGCGAGGGAGCGCCCGCAACGCGCTGCACGCCGAGGTGTTCCCCTGACCAGGGTGGCCGTGCTTTGTTCTGGTCCCTTCCGTCTCTGCTGCCTCTCCAGCCTACTGAAGGTTTTGTTCCTTGAAAGAGTTAAGTTTCTGACCTTTTGGATTATTTTTAAGCTCTCCCCACAGTCAGCTATCAGCATTAAATGAATTTTTGGCAGTTCAAAGGAAAAAAAGTTGATTGCACTCTACAACGGTAAGGTAAGGCCTGGGATAAACACAAAGGAAAGAGGGCAAACGTTTTGGCTTTAGAAAGTCAAGGAAATTTATTTCCTGAGGTCATGAGACAGGAAGTAGATTCCTAGCCACAGTAAAGGAGGTCTCCTAATGAAGGCGAGAATGCCTAGTAAGACATGCTCAAGAGAGCAGATTTTTCTGCTAGCGCTTGGGAAGCTGTAAATCTTAGCCACTTTGAGTCAATTATGAAGTTTCTAACAAAAACACACACATTTAGTGTTTGAATCTGACTGGAAGTCTTGTTCCAAAGAAGAAAAGTATATCCATCAAGAGATGAGAGTGAATCCTAGCCATGGTGATAGCTGAGGGGAGCGGGATGGGGTCTAGCACTCCAGACACCATTAGGAGACCTCTTGGGGCAATTGACTTGTGCTCCAGCCGCTGGGTCAGATTTCAGACAGGAAGTATTTGTGGCAGGTTAGTGTCAGGTCAGCGGGCTGGAGGAGATGTTTCTGCTTCCAGGTCATTATCGTTTGGGTCCCCAGGGAAGAGTCTTGGGGGCGACTTGAGCCCCAAAGCTGGGGAAATCTTCAGAACTGCTCATATCAGGGGCCTAGAGCAAACAAAAAGGGAACAAGTTAAGCTCCTGCCCTGCTGTGAACCTGTACAGCACCCCTGCGCTAAGCAGCATTTCCTGTGTCCCATGGGCAGAGACAAGGAGCGAGGGCTGAGCAGGATCACTATGTCCTTTGGGCTGCCCTAGGTGGACAGTTGAGCCTCCAGAGACGGCATCAAGGATGGTGCAGACAGAAGCACACAGCAGGTGGATCAGGGGCTCAGAGCCCAGCCGTGGTAACTCGGTCGCTGGAGCAGGGTCAGGCCACCGGGGCAGCTGAGAACAGAGCTGCCACGTGTCCCAGGTCACTGCTTCCAGGCAGAACACAGCTCAGACACTGAGCTCGTTCTGTGCTGCAGCAGAAGTCAGAGGTGCCAGGGCCCTATGGCAACCCCTAAAACCAACACGACCTGGCAGGACACTTTCAGGTAAGGACTCCCCATCCCCAGCGGCCCCACTGTATCCAACACGGGCAAGGCGTTTGGAAGAGGAGACAGCAGTGCTTTGGAAGCTGGAGGCAGAGCCTAGGCCTGCCCTCAGCTTTTGCCCAGGCCACACAGACCAGGACGGCCCCTCGCTGCCTTCTCTGCCACCAAGGAGAGAGGAGGGAGAGCGCTCTGTTGTCCCAGTTGAAACGGGAGGGCCAGGCCCCAGAGTCAGCCCTTGGCAGTGCCACACTCCCCGTGCCCGCAGCAGAAGCAGCACTCACCTTTTCATTGCTGACTGTGGCCCAGGGGGCATCTCTCACCACAAAGCCCTTGGATGGGGCCTTGGACTCTTCATGGGAAGAGGGCTTCATGTACACCTGCATCGCCTCGTTGTCCACCACATCTGCAAGCTGCAGTCACATGGCCCAGTTAGGATGTGGATCCTGACAGTTCCTCAAACTGGTGTAACCCCTCCACCCCCAAACTCCACCTCATCATGCAGCACCCTGTCCAAGGTCACTAGCCTGTACTACGGTCACCAAACACGGTGTTTCTCCACTAGTTTGAGAGCCACCAACTCCTAGACTGCAACTGATGCAAGCTTCAGCAAGGCAAGCACGTGCACGTCTTGGTGTCCCAACATGCTCGTTCGCTGTCCCCTCCTGGACAGCGGGGCCAGTCCTTGCACAGCCCGGGGCTCTGCAGCCAGTGGTCTGAGGGACAGCTGCAGACCAGAGCTGATTGCAACCCGCACAAAGACCAAGTTCTCTGGTGCTGTGGTAGAAAATACCACATGGAGATCCCTCAGACATCCAGCTCTGTGGTTGAGGAAATTCTTGCTAAGCCACCGCACAGATTTGCTGAACACTTACATATTCTTCCTCCAAGTTCAGGATGTGATCGATAGCTTCTTCCACGTTCTCGGGGAGTCCTGTCACGGTCACACAGTTGGGGTCAGGAGCCCCACTCTGGGGAAAGCGAATATCCACCTGAAACACAAAGAAACACAGGGATTACACCTGCACATCTGAAAAGCTACAGACTCCTTTAGTCTTTTGTTACTGGAATAAGATGATCTTCAAGGTCCCTTCCAACCCAAACCATTCTCTGTGCAGTGCTGTGCAAACAGCACACGGCTGGATTTCCAGACAGTGTCCTCATTCTGCTGCAGGCATCCTCGCCATCAAGCCATCAGCAGGAGGCACGATAAGTTTTCTATCCTCTCCACAGATCGAGTAATCCTGGCTGACGACCATTTTCTGTAGTTGGCTTAGTGTTACCCGTACACAGCCAGCGAGGTCTCTTCCAGCTTGCCTTCCAGATGGCTGCAGGGAAGTCACACAAGATGGGACCAAAACCAAAGGCTGCTCATTTCAGAACAAAACAGCTTGTTTCAGCAACCAAGACCAGCCAAGATGTTACGTCCCAAAGGCTCATCACTCTGGATTCATATTCATTAACTGTCCCTGTAGTAAATCACTCTGCTACTGCCACGTGCAGTCAGGGATGCAGGCCCCTGCCCTTCCCAGGCTGAGCTGGCTTTGCCAAAGCCTTTCAGCTTCCAGCAGCCAAATCTGGAGCCCTGAAAGTGTATTTGGGAATCTTAAAGTCACAGGAATCACCACTGGCTTAGACAAAGAAATCCATAGGATCTCCTCTGAGCTGAGCTCATGCTAAGGGGATCTGGGTACAGTTCCCTCCCACAGCTCCCCAGCGTCAGTGACTCAACCACTTCTCCCTTCAAATGACTATCTGGGACCTCATCTGGAAGAAATCCACTGAAAGGCGACTTTGCTCCTACATTTGCAATGACACCTTGAGGGGAGCAGAACAGCACTGGTTTTTCTTTGCTTCTGTTCCAGCTGGAGGTGCTCAACAGGCACAAGAAACAAGGACCACAAGATGTGAACCTGACGCTCCTGAATTCGGACCCTAGTACCCAACTGCTCCCCCAGCCCGTGCTGCCCCACCGCTCACCTTGAATTCATCCATGATTTTGCGGATGGCTTTGCCACGTGCACCGATGATGCGTGCGTGGACACGGTGGTCCAGAGTCACATCCTCAGAGACCATCTGCTCCAGCTCGCCAACAATCTTCATGATGGCATCCCGGGCAGCCTCAGCATTCTTCTCATAGCCAGTGATGGTGATCTGGTCTTGGGCCTGGGGCACATGGAAGCACGTGAGTAACCAAGCTCATAAGCAGCTAAGCGAAACTCCTTGCTACTCCCTTTCACCCTCCATCTTATTCAATAGCAGCACAGGGAAGTCAGAGCCCATGCTCAGAGACAACCAACAACCCTCTGTGTGTCCCCTCTGCCCTCTCACCTGGCTCTCATCATCCTTGTCAGGGAACTGGATGTTGACCTCATGCTCTGTGCGGATCTGGGTGATCACTGCTCCCTTACGCCCAATGATTTTAGGGTGATACTTGGGATCCACAGTGACTGTCAGCTTGAAGCTTCGCAAGGCCTGGAAAAAGAGAAGCAGAGTGAGGCACAACAGCAGGGAACACACCACGGCTGCTCCATTGATGGCCACCAAAGTCCCTGCATTCCTTTTGGCTTCTGAGATTCATGGGACAGATTCTGCAAGGTCCTGCCTGAGTGCACATGGCTACAGAAGAGCACCCAAAACATTCATCTGCAGGGGCCTTGCGCTTTTTGCCAAGTTCAGCAGGAAACTACAGGTAGAAAACAACTCCCCAGATCATCCCTCATGCTGTTTGTTCAGAGCTGGGATAAGGATTCACCAGAAGAGGTACAAAGAGACTCTAGCACAGTGAGGCTCCTGCCCTGCACCATCTCAAAGGGATGTGAAGGTGAGAGAGCCCTGGGCAGTTCAGAGTTTCCTAAAGTAGAATCCCAAGACTCTCCTGTTAGTTCATATTAAACAGGTTATATTTGGTAAGCCACTGCGTCCCCCAGACCTGCAGAGCAGCTAGGGGTGCTACTAAAAGGAGAAGAGTTCCACAGGTCTGTACAACTTCTGAAGGTAACACCCAGAGGCTGAAGCCTTGTTCAGCTGGAAGGAAGGACTGGCACAGGCCTTACCCGATCCTCTTGTTCAGCCTGCAGCTCCTTCACTCTTTCCAGCAGCCCGGTCTTGGCACGGTCCAGGTTGGTGGCCAGCCCCGTGATGGTGATGACATCTGACTGCAGCTCAGGAGCAGGGACCTGGATGTTTACCTGAGCAACAAGTAACGATTATCACTTTGTACCGCTGCTCACTGCACGTTAGCTTCTCACTGATCCTCTCTGCTACCAAAAAGAGCTTGCACCTCGCCTGAACCCTGTTCCTTCAGCCATCATTAACATCAGATTGCTTTGCTGCAGGACTTCAGGATCTGTCACTCTCTGTACCAGCCTGGAGAGGCTAGGAAACAAACACACTTTCAACAGTGCTGCCTGCAGCCAACCTGCACCGGCCCCAAGAGCAAGAGGTCCACAGCCCCTGTGGGCTCCTGGGGAATTCTTCCAAGCAGGCGGGCATGGCCAAGCTGTATCGCATGGCCAAGGAGGGAAAACAGCTCTTGCACTGGTAAGAAATCCAGATAGGCCCCAACAAGTCCTACAACACTCACGACACCAGCTCCCATCATACAGCTTCATCGTGAAACCTAGCAAGCCCCAGAGCCAAGGAGTTCATTACACAGGTCTCACTTTCTTATTATAAAGCCCATATTCTATGGTCAAACCAAGATGGTCCTGAGTAAGTCACAACTGATGGCCAACACCATAGATGTGGTCGTTTACAGATTCTCCAGTATGTGGGATTAGGGAGGAAGGGCAACAACTTACTTCAAACTCGTCCATCATTTTACGGATCCCACTTCCTTTCTGGCCAATGATGTAACGGTGAAGATCAAAGGGAACTTCCACTTCAATGGTGACAGGAACCAGAGCCTAGAGGGATGGGAACAGAGTTTGCCAGCTGAAAGACTTCTCCTTTCTTTCAGTTTGCCATATACTTGCTCAAAAGAATAAGTTGCTGGAGCGAGGTTTGTTCCCTTTTAGTCAGGGTACAAACTCTGCAGGAGAGAGCAGCTGCAAACACCAAGATGACCTGTGGGGTGTTAAACATTTTTTTCCAAACAAGCCATCTAAAAACTCCCTCTGGCGTCAGAGGCTGTTCTCATATCCTTGGCTTCCACCTACAGAAACTTGGATGACATCACTAGAGGAGAAGCATGGCAAGGTCTGCTGAAGCTGGAATGATTCAGCCTCAATCACTGTATCTCATCCCAGCCCTGCTTCATAAAAAAGGATGTCGTGCTTTTCTGGCAAGTGACTTGGGGCTGCTTGCAGCTGTAGCAATTGCTAGGTCAGGTGCAGTGATTCAAGCCACCTGGCTAAATTACAGAGCAGCTGGAGAACTTCCTTTGAGCAATGCAGACCTTCTCCACAGTTAGTGTCAGTGACCACCTGGATAGCAACCTTGGCTGAACAGTTTTTATTACCATCACTAAAGCATGCAGCGAGCTGCTTGCATCAGGACATGACTACATTATAAGGCTAAAGGGTTTAGAAGTCACGTACCTGCAGCGCCTCCTTTGCTGCCTCACACTTCTCCCTGCGGCCAGAGATGATGATGATATCACACTTCTTTGGAGAGCTGGGGTCTCCATCCTTCCCATCCTTGCCTTCCCCACCCTCCTCGCCATTCTCCTGCACAGCTGGCTCTGCGACAGGGGCTGAAAACATGGAAAGCCTCATGTTAAACACAGAGCCCCCTCCTTGCTCAACATCTTCCCCTCCAGATCTTCAGGCTCAGCCCAGTCACAAGAGACCAGACACTACAGCCTGCTACGGAAGAGGTCACACAGTCAGCTTGCCATGGCTTGGCCTGGACTGAGCAGAACTGAACACCCACTGAGATGGTCTCCTCCATGCGTCTCTGCACAGCACTCATACTGCCTTTGCCCGCGGGGGGAGAACCTGCAGTTGCACTCTGGAAGCAGAGGCTGTGCTCCTATGACAGCAGAGGCAATAAGGCTGGCAGTTCCTTCAGCAACAGGGAATTTCACTAGCACGGCGCTGGATGTTACAGGACAGCTGGTGGTAGACCAGGCTACTCAACAGAACGAGGCAGAGCAGGCCCCAGCTGTGCTGAATTCAGTACACCCAACGCTGAGAGCACGAGAACTCCGAGGAACCTTGACAAGCCTGCAGAGCAAGAGAGCAGCGGCAGGTCTGCTTTTGGCTAGGACAGGTCCTTGTGCTCCCTGCGCTCTGTGGTGAGAACAGATTCAGAACCCACAGGTTTGCATTTTTATCCCCTAAAAGTGGCCCCTCTTCCCAAGAGGACACGGTTGATTCCAAGCCCAGATCCAAGGACGCTGTAGGGAACACCTGGGGTCACTTCTCCACAGATTTTAAGGAGAGCTTCTCCACTGATCAAGTGCAGACTACACATCTGATCACCCCAACTGCCATGTGAACATGCATCCATGGGTATACCTGGGTTCTCCTCCCTGTCAGGGAATTTGATCTGGACACCATAGTCCCGGGTGATCTGCTGGATTCGGGATCCTTTGGGGCCCATAATGGAGCGGTGGAACTTTTGTGGGATGGTGCATTCGATTGTCACTTGAGCTTCCTGTGAGAAAGCAGAGTTGCTCTATTGTGACGCAGCCTCTTTCACTGCAGCAAACAGGATGCTTGCGCGTGGTGAAATCCATAATGGACAGAGTGAGGTGTTGGGAAAGGTAACAGCTGCTGTCATGGAAAGAACTAAAAGTTTCCCAGAATCTTTCCCTCTCTCAGAGAAGTTAGCATGAGCTGTTTTAATGAAGGCTGCCTCCGGCCTGTGATGTTAAAGGCTTCAGAGACCAAAGGCTCAAGCTTGCTATGACTCTAAAGGGGAGGAAGTAGTAAGAGAAAGGAAAAAGCTAATGAAGGAAGGAAAGGAAGGGCAGAGGTTTGACTGATGGTTGTTTCCAAAACGCAGTACTACCAGGACAAGAAACCCCAGGGAGTAGCCTCTACCCAAGACCAGGCACGGGGAGGGCTCCACATTCTTCATGTCTAAAAGTACCCCAAAGCTCTCCCCAAAAACAAGAGGAAGGTCAAAGCAGGCAATTACTTGAAACAGCATTGCCATTTTGGAGCCAGCAGCCCTTCCCTACGCTGGGATCTAAAGTCTGCAGCCCCTATGTTGACAGCAAAGCTTTAAATCCCAAATCTGTTGTGGGACTTGTTCACATAAAGCTTGGCTGTACAACAGGTTCAAGAAGTGTTCAGCTGAAGCAATAAAGTATGGAAAAAAAACAGCTTTCCTGGGACTTACCAGGTCCTCAATGATCTCCTGGATGCGCTTCTTGGCTGCCTCCACACAGTCCTTGGCTCCCTTGAGGGTGACTTTGTCGCTCTGGGTGCCAGAGCGGGGGAAGCTGACCATCACACCACCGTACTCATCAGCGATCTCACGCAGAACTTGCCCCCTCCGGATGACAAAGTGGCGGTGGTGCTTGGGGTCAACCACCATGGAGTCTTCAACCACGTTATCCTACAACAGATGACAGCAGCCAGTCAGCCCTGCCCTTCCTGGCCATCATCACCCATTTGCTGCACTCAGCAGAAAACAGTTTACAACCTCACAAAAGGTTGTAAACTGTTGGAAAGTAGCAGTTCTTACCAAGTTCTTGATGAGGGCCTCCAACTCCTTCTGCGCCTCTTTGACAGCTTCCTCAGTTCCCATGATAGTAATCAGCTCCTGATCTTTGTCCTCGGAGGTTGGGAAGATGATGCGGGCCCCAGTGTTGTCACGCACCTTGCGGATGTTGCCACCGCCTTTACCAATAAGGAATTTGTGGTACTCTGGCTTTGCACGGAGGTCCACGGTGTAACTCTTTGTTTGCTGTAAGGAGGCAGATCCACGTGGAACATGTCAATATGCAGCAAATACACATCTGCACCAACAGCAGACATGCAGCTGTGTAACTGCACACACATGCACAGTGTTGCATGAGGAAGGCAGACGTAGCTTGCTGTCTAAATCAAAAAGGTTTGAAGGAAAAACACTACGTGAAAGATGCTCTCAGTGCTGAAGAAATATCTCTACACTTAGCACAACTGAAGAGAATATGAGCACAAAAGACTTCCTGGGAAGGGTCTGGGACTCACACTGGGCAGCAAAATCGTTGGCTGGCTGACTGCTGTAAGCCAGGCAGCAGAGGGAACCAACCAGGGGAATGTGCTCACATGCTAGTGTTAAAAAGGGCTTTTTCTTGCTGATAAAACCAACAGTCAAGTGATTTCAACTCAGAGCAATGCCTTGTAACCAAAGGCTCCCAAACCCAATTATATACAGAGAAATGTAAGAACTAGAGCTGGAATTCAGAGACGAGGTAAAAAAGGAAAGGAGATACTCAGAGGCAGCTGTTTGAGAGAGGTGCGGCTACCCAACAGCATTCAAACCACAGCAGTAGGGAGCCTCAGCCCTCTGAGTATGTCCCCAGCCTTGGGAGAGAAGCATTTCTGCCAGTTCTTCTGCCCGTGGGGGAAGAACTCATTGTCACAAGGACAAAAGTGTAGTTTTCTTTCAATCACCCCAACTGTACTCAAATCCCTTGGAAGAGGATTAAGCTGTCTTATGCCAGAAGCTTCTCAGCAGGCTGAGGGGATCATTTAAACCCTGAAAGAGAAACATCTGACCAAACCAACCCATTCCTTCCCTTACGACAGGGCTCACCTTCTCTTCTGCCAGGTGCAACAGCTGTTTCTTGGCTTTCTCCACATCCTGTGCTGGGCCCCTGATGGTCACGGTGTCACTGCCAGAGCCCTCGGTGGGAAAGTGGATGTGGACTCCACCACACTCCTCCATGATGGAGCGGATGAAGCGGCCTTTGGCGCCAATGAGGGAATTGTGCAGTTTGGAAGGAATAGAGACCTCCACCTCCGTGATGTTGGCCTAAGAAAGGACAGTAGCAAGCTGTTAATTAAGCTGCAGAAACGTGTTTGTGCCTACCCTGCTTACCTTCCAACTCCCACATTACTACGATCTTCATGGAGCTACGTGTAAGAAATGCCTGACCACAGAGGTTTGAAACTGGCTGCCCCTGAAACATGAACAGCCGCAGGCAGGCTCATCAGCATCATCCCACAGCAAAGTCAATTTTAGATGAATTACGTCCTGAGAGCAAATACCATGAATGCAAATTCAGTCTCTGATGAGGAGATAGCAGACCTACGTCAAGCCCTCCATTTGGAGGTGCCACCAGCTCCTGTCAGGTAGCGCAGGTTGGCTCTCTTGTAACTTGGAAGGTATTGTGGGGAGTCAGCACTGGGAGACCAGCCTCCCAGTGACAGACTTTCATCTTAGCTCAGTTCCCTGCTTTGTTCACGATGATGAGAGTTGTCCTCATTAACATTGAGCACGTGGTATTTTTAGTTTGCTTGATCTCAGCTAAAGCACAGCCTTCCCTAGTCCACAAGTGACACTTCAGAGGGACAGCCCTACTTGCATCCTGATAAGCTAGGAAAAGAGACTTCCCTGAAAGAAGTGACAGATACCACAGGCATAAATCAGGGCTCTGAGCTACTGGCAAATTTTGCTAAGATCTTAGGTTTTAGATTCAAGAACAGACTGACACGCACTGCTGTCTCCTGCCCTCCCCCTCTACAACCATTTCTTCTGAACTTATGCATTCTAGCAACATTTTCAAGTCCCTTATCTGCAACAGATCAGTCACTTCACTTACCAGCTCCTTTTGGATGGCAAGAATTCTGTGGCGAGCAGCTTCACAGTTTGCTCTCTTTCCTGTGATAACAATCGTCTCCGAGTTGCTGTTCTCTGCTGGGAGATCGATTTTGGTGTTGCTTTCTTCACGGATCTGCCACAAAAAAAAATAATAAATCATTTCAGAGGTGTCCCACATCAGAAGAAAGCACTTGGAGGTTACATTCCACATCATCAACAAACAGGAGAGAACAGCAAGCGGGATTTAGCAGCAGGCAGTTATCATACTGAGCACCAGAGACAGGAAAGTTATATCACCTTCTTGATGTTGGCACCTCCTTTCCCTATGATGTTCTTGTGGAATTGCTTGAAGATGGGGACAGAAATTGAAAAGCTGTTTTCAACCTAAGGGAGAAAGGAACATTATGCTGTCACAGCAAGCCTCATACCAGGAACTTGAAAAATGTGAACTTTGTCAATAGGCTTAGACCCACGGAAGTTCTCTACACAAGAACTGCAAGAATAAGCAAAACGAAGAGTTGTGGTGAACAGTGTTAAATCCGGTTGGAGGCTGGTCACTAGTGGAGTTCCCCAGGGCTCAGTACTGGGCCTAGTTCTCATTAATATCTTTATCGATGATCTGGATGAGGAGATCGAGTGCACCCGCAGTCAGTTTGCAGATGACACCAAGCTAGGTGCGTGTGTCGATCTGCTCGAGGGTAGGAAGGCTCTGCAGGAGGATCTGGATAGGCTGCACCGATGGGCTGAGGTCAACTGCATGAAGTTCAACAAGGCCAAGTGCCGGGTCCTGCACCTGGGGCACAACAACCCCAAGCAGAGCTACAGGCTGGGAGATGAGTGGTTGGAAAGCTGCCTGGCGGACCTGGGAGTGTTGGTTGATAGTCGGCTGAATATGAGCCAGCAGTGTGCTCAGGTGGCCAAGAAGGCCAACGGCATCCTGGCTTGTATCAGAAACAGTGTGGCCAGCAGGGCTAGGGAGGTGATCGTCCCCCTGTACTCAGCTCTGGTGAGGCCGCACCTCGAGTACTGTGTTCAGTTTTGGGCCCCTTGCTACAAGAAGGACATGGAGGTGCTTGAGCGGGTGCAGAGAAGGGCGACAAAGCTGGTGAGGGGCCTGGAGAACAAGTCCTATGAGGAGCGGCTGAGGGAGCTGGGCTTGTTCAGCCTGGAAAAAAGGAGGCTCAGGGGAGACCTTATCGCTCTCTACAGGTACCTCAAAGGAGGCTGTAGCAAGGTGGGGGTTGGCCTGTTCTCCCACGTGCCTGGTGACAGGACGAGGGGGAATGGGCTTAAGTTGCGCCAGGGGAGGTTTAGGTTGGATATTAGGAAGAACTTCTTTACTGAGAGGATTATTAGGCATTGGAACAGGCTGCCCAGGGAAGTGGTGGAGTCACCATCCCTGGAAGTCTTTAAAAGACGTTTGGATGTAGAGCTCAGTGATATGGTTTAGTGGAGGACTTGCTAGTGTTAGGTCAGAGGTTGGACTAGATGATCTTGGTGGTCTCTTCCTACCTAGATGATTCTGTGAAGTGCCTTCAAATACAGCCTTTAAACAACAGGCATTACCCTCCTGCCTGTATCTAGCCAGAAATTTGTCCAGAACTCCATCATAAAGGGTTTTTAGTCCCAACCAAGTACAGTGACAGTAGACCTGTACTTTTTTTGCTGGGCTACCCAGGTGTGTAGGAGAGAACAGACAGAACTCCCTCTTACCAGGTCTGCCACCATCTTTTGCATGTACTTGGTGCACTTCTCCACCTCGTTCTTGGGCCCTCTAAGTTGGACGATGTCGCTCTTGTGCGCTGGATCCGGGAAGTTGATGATAACCTGCAAGGGGTAATTATTGATAGCAAACTCAAACAAACGCAGGAACTGCTATGTCAGACACATGCAAAGATCAGGGAAATCCTATACATTCTTTGTCCCATTCAGAAAAGGGTAGCCACGTTAGCAAGCCTCTGGCAGAGACAAGTATCTTCTTATTTGTATTAGAGAGTTGCTACATTTATGATTTCAGCAACAAGACAAGTACACAAGTAGGAAACATCCCCTCTGGACTCCTCATCTCCTTGTAAGCCTCACCTCTGGGAATTTCTCCCGGATTTCCCGGATCCGCTCGCCCTTCTGCCCAATGATGGTCCGGTGGAATTTCTGCTCAATGATTAGGTCCTTGGTGCGTTCATTTTCCTGATGGTAATACAGATTACAGTTGAGTGTTCAGCAGGAGAGCCATATACTTTTATTTACCAGCTTGCTGCCTGACAGTTTACCTGTCAGCAGTGTCCCTTTTTTCTCCTCTAGAGAGTATTCACTCTACATTGACAGAGAAGGAGTATGCAAGGGAATAGAAAAGCACATCTGTGAGCAGCAACTTGCACTTCAGATCATCAGATCCAAGTGCTCAGTGGGCAAAGGGCACACATTTGCACCAGACGTTATGTTATGAACGTAACAGCCCCAAACCCTGTGGCCTCCCAAGCATCACATCTTGCTCACCATACGGGAAGCGAGTTCCAGCAGCTCTTTTTTGGCCTGTTGGACCCCCTGTGGGTCTCCTTCAATTCTGATCAGGTTGCTCTTCTCATTGTCCGGTGGAATGCGTACAGACACCTTGTAGAGGTCCTTAATCCTGTTAACTTCAAGGCAAGGATGGTGGTGACACAGCCTGCTAGGCCAAGACTTGCAACAAGGCATCTTGATTATCAATGCTTAGAAGCTGTTTCAAAAGTAAATTTCTGAAAAGAGGCCACTGGGGTGGGGTTGAAACAGAGGGAAGTGCCTCTTCACTCTGGAGTTCTACAAGAGCAGATCTGTGCCACACAAGAACTGCACAAGCAAATGCTGTGGCATTGAGAGAGCAAAATGCTCGCTTGCTAGAGTGAGGAATCTCTTTCCTCTGCAGACAGCGCCACGTTTACATTAGATGGTGATCATTCATTTCTCATCCTGAATTCTTTAATGGGGAGAAACTCATTGGTATATTTCCACCACCCCCTATCAGCTGCTAAAGTGTAATTCACAGAGTAACTTGGAAAAAAGTTAAATTTAATTCTCCAACCAAGATAAAATTTCCTCCAGAACCTAGCAAAGTCATCCCACCACTGTTCAATCTGTCAAGATGCTTTCATACATTAAAACCATCCCAAGCACTTACTGCTTATTTATCTCTTTGTGTCTATTTATCTCCTTATGCCATTACCACCCTAGAAGAGCAGATGAAACGTGATGGGGACACCACGCTAAATGAACTACAGAGCCCCTGACACTACCTGCTGAACCTGGAGAGTCCGAGCATGGCAAAGATTAGAAAGGCACACCACTTACTGTTAGCTCCATTCTTGCCAATGAGGTGTCGGTGGAATTTGTGGTCAACGTTGATTTCTGCATAATCCATCCGGTTGATCTGCAAAGAATTGTACAGGGCTAGGTAGGATAGGCCAACCGTTCTCCCCTCTTGTACCCTAAGCAACTGCCTGATGCCAGCATTGGCACTGACTCTCCAGTAGTCAGCTATAAGCACTCCTCCTCCTGCTCCGAAGTGGAAAGGAAACTTCTCTGTTTTGAGCTGCGAGCAGCATGCTTGTGAAACACTTAAAAGAACTTACACACCTCCCTAGTTGCAACTGAACGACAACTCTTCCTTCTCTGCATCAAAAGATTTAAGACCTGCTGCTGATTTTCTAAGAATGCCACAGCTGAGTTTTGCAACCAAGTGCTTTGTTCGTCTGCTACACAACTTGCCTCCTGCAAGTTCTGTTAAGCATGGCAGGATAGGGACGTGATACAGACATGATACCTAACTCATCATCTCTGCCCCTTCTTAGGTACTGGAACTAGTAACACCAACTTACCAGATCCTTGACCATGACTTCAATCTGTTCCTGAGCCACATTCACATCTTCTGTAGGTCCTTCCAAAGTGATTTTATCCTCTCCTTCTGTGAATTCGATGTGAACCTTGAGGCGAAGCAATCAATTCAGTAACGATTTTCCAAGATGCAAGACACATCAATGCTGTTAGTCAGGCCTACAACACCTCTGCCACTAAGAGACATTTTCCCTCCCACAAAGCACACCCATTGTTCTGCTTTCAGAAGAACTTACAATTTTGGCCATGTGATAGTGTCTAGAGCCTAGGGCTTTGGCGCTGTCCTTACTATCTGCAAAGGCTTTGAAGAAGTTACTTGCCTAACCTTTCTCTAGGTACTAACTCACAGTGAGAAGCCTAGTTTAATTCAGCATTTCCAGGTATGTTACTGTATCAACTAATACCACATAAAGCTTCCTTTGGAGGGCTCAAGCCAGAAGAGTAACTTATGATGAGTAGTGCTTGCAGCAGTAAAAGAGAGGCTCCCTTTAATATTAAAATCTGTGTCATTTCCTCCCTTGTTTCACCCACACCAGAATACATTCTTCTCTTCTACAAATAGTGATCTGGACTAAACCACATTCTACAGCTGAGGCATACCTTTGGCATCTGCTGAGTTATTTTGGCCAGGTTTTGTCCTTTCTTTCCAATAATGAAACGATGAAGCCAAGAGGGGGCAGAGACCGAGGAGACGGTAAAACTGTTGGCCTGAAAGACAGAAAATCAGAGCAGCTGTTTGATGGACAGACTGGAAGAGATCCTTCACAAAAATTCAGGTCCGATTTTTATGTTGCACCCTCAGTGCTGACTTAATGTAAGCAGCATCTCTAACAGCCCAACCAAGACCATTCCCACTCTGCCTGTCAGCGCTCCCAAATACGTCTTTATGCGACTTTCTGAGAAGGCCTGGTCCATCCCGCCAGTACCTTTGCATAGACTTCAGTCAACGCCTGCCCAAGCTTTTCGGGCTCGCCTCGCAGTATCACCGTCTCCGAGCTGCTGTCAGTGGGTGGGATCTCGACAGAGACTCCAGTTTTCTCCAAGATCTCCTGCAGGGAATTCCCCTTGGGGCCGATGACATACTTGTGCTGGGACTTCTTCACCTCCACGGCAATGGTAGTAGTCTTCTTTTTCTGTGGGGGCAGAGGCACTGGGGCATCAATCACAGGGGGACGGGGAAGGACAAGAGTGAAAGGAAGAGGCAACAGATGCAGTGAAACTCTGCACCCAGGAAAGAGCAAAGCAAAGGCGAGCGCACTGGTTCTGCAGTACCCCAGCACCCTTTGGGCCCTTGCCCACAGCAGGCTTTGTGCTCACAGGTTCACAGTTGACTAGTGCTCTGTGGCAAACTCCCTGGGACACTGCATGGAGGAGACCACAGGCACACACACACACACAGAGACTTGCACGCACACACAGTCTTGCACAACAGGGCTTAAACACCTAGCTGTCCCCAGGCAATACTGTAACGCAACGCCATGTAGGCTATTTGGCTATAAGCTGATTATCTCTGCTGAAATCCAGACTGGCATGGATACAGACCTAACCATGAGGAAAAACAGCTCGACAACCCACAAGAAGGATATTCACAATGATGCTGGCTGTGGAAAATAAACTGGAGTGAAATTCACTCTTCAGCAACTTGTACTTATGTAACAACTTTGATGATGTGAGGTGGCCACCACCGGAGACTTCACACTTCGCTCCTTAGTAGCACCTGTGTGAACAAGAGCCAGGGGAGCTCTTTGTGGTCTGCTGATTCCCCCCATGACACAGAAAAGCGGGATGCCTGTCACCTCCCTGGTAGCATCAGCCCAAGTCCCACTCTGCTGAGTAAGGAAATGGTAAGACCCAGGGCTGCAAGGGCTGCGGAGCCAAAGCTGACACGAGGAGGATGTGATGGAGAGATGCACAAGAAGAACAAGAAGGGAAGAGGGACTACGAACAGGTGGGGGGAAGTTGGGGATCTTCTAGAGACCATCCATACCTTCTCCTCATAGATCTTCTTAACACGAGCGACAGCCTGGGCCAACTGCTCCTTTTCTCCGGTGAAGACTATCTCTGTCTTGTTGACACTGGGTGGAGGAATGTTGATGCGTGTCCCTGTGTCCTGCATGAGTTCGCTCACCAGCTTGTTGTAAGGGCCAGCGATGAAGGGGTGGTACACCTTCTCCACATCCAGCCGCTCCACAGCGCGCTTATCCTACAGGAGCCCAGAACAGACCTCTGTGGGAACTGCCCTCCATAATACAGGCTCTGCCAGACACCAGTACAAGCTACGTTCCCAGTGCCACCCTACCTGACACTCGGGCCCAGGCACCCTTTCCAGCCTGCAAGCTTGTAGATCTCCATCCATCCCTTTCAATCTACAAATCCTGCTGTTGCTACAGACGTTTTTATGATATTCACTTCTCTAACATCTTGCCTTATCCCATCTGGTACCTTATTACGGTCCATTTCAAATATGAACCAAACTTACTGGAATTCAGAGATGGTCAGAACGGAGAACCAGAAGTTGCAGAACCCAACAGAGGTGCTCATACAGCCAGCAGCACAGTACACATCTCTGTTCAGACTCATACTAGCCACTGAGCGTGGCCAGAGTGGCTACAAATATCTAATATTCAGTGGAGAAGCAAAATGGCACTCTAGCTAATACCACGAGTAAGATTACAGCACTGAGGTACCTGCTCAGCAGAGATAAGCAGGATCTCATGTCGGGCTTTCTCAATCCCTTCTTTAGTGCCGGTGATCTTGATCTGGTTGCTGGGGTCATCCGGGCGGGGGATCTGGATTTTAGTTGCAGTTTTGAGCTCCAGGTCCTGCAGCTTCTCGCCGTTCTTTCCAATGACAAAGCGGTGGTGCTCCTTGGGGATGGCAACTGTTGCTGAAGCCTGAAAACACAGGAACCAAGCATCTGTGAGAATCCTTGCCTACAGCAGTAGATCCACAGAAGCAGAGCCAAGGAAAGCAAGTTAGATGCTGCTCAGCAGTACCACTGAGGAGCAAACACTATGTCTTCCCAGCACGTTCTTGTCTAAGGACTGATACTGCACAGTTGATCTACAATACCTGTACACAAGGAGTCTAAATCCCACCTTTCATTCAAAACCCTTCAGTTTCTACAGAAGCTTACTCAGAGTTTGCAAAGGCCTTCAGGCACAGATGAGGAGGTGCCTGTCTTTCAGCATAAGAAGCAGAAGCAGTACCAGACAACAACTGAGACGATGGCTCAAGGGTGACGTTTATCTGAACTGCGACTGCTGCTAAAGCTACAGAGAACAAGACACACGGTTTGACTCCTAGGAAACAGAAATTCAACACCAGAAACCTATCTGAGCAGGCAGACAGCTATGAGATGCTTACTGCTGCTCACTGGTGTCTCCAATCTAACACTGCTCCCAGGACTACCTGTAGAAGAACTCTTGCAGAAAAGGGGTCCCAAGAGATGCCCTCGATTTACCTTCAAAGGGCTGTTTTATAATAGTGATTTCTGATTTCTTCCTTCTCACTGAGTTTTTATCAACATGCTAGCTTATGATTGCTACCATGCTCTCAATACCTGTAAATATGTAACTACTAACAGCAATTAGGCACTTAAAATTCAACCTACACTGGAAAAAAAAAATAAAAAGATCATTTGGTCTTCAACTGTGTGTCCCTATAATGAAGCCAGCCAAACCTAGGAGAGCTGGGAATACAGACACACCTTTGTCTGGGGCCAGGGCAGTAGGAGGTACGTTCGGGGACAGTTGGTCGTGTATTTCAGCACAACCTGAATTAGTTTTTGAAATGTACTTTATTTAGGGTTTGTCTCTTTCTTTTCCCTCCGGTAGGGTATGACACATGAGTTGAATAGCAGTGAAGCAAAGGGCAGCATTAACTACTGCATTAACCACCTGTGACATTACACTTTGATGCACACTACAAGACCTGGCTGTGATACAGCTTAACAAGAACTACCACCCTAGCTATGAACTCAAGAAGCTGAAGGTTACGAATCAAAACCTAAAGGACTGAAAGGAGAAGCAATTGAAACAACGGGGCTGCGACTCCTTACCACTGTGGCTTTAGTTACTCAGTGCAGAACCCTGATCTGAAGCTTTCAGCTTCTGGCAGGACTTCTCTCTTCTCTACCTGTCATTCTCCTATCTCACCACGTTCTCCTCTGAAGGACTACAGAGAAGGTACAGTCCCATTCTCCCATGCTGCTAGCTTCGTGTGAAGGGCCTGCTCCCCCTCCAGCACCTCAGCATAAAGTCAGTGCCTGCAATTCAAGTGTTCCGAGATTGCAGACTCCACCCTCCATGCAACAGCATGGCCTGTAATTAGCTTTGAACCCTATTTTAAGCCTCATCTCCATTCCAAAATTGCCAATTGTATGCTTTGAAAATATACAGCAAAGCTAAATTACTCATCTAATAACACCTCTTTGCCTTATAAGCACACACGCCCAGGGGTCTCAAAACATTTGTGAGTCTTGGGGAAGAGCAAAGATGAAGTGTGAAACAGTTAGATGCCCTCACCTGAGTCTGCAGCCGAGCGACAATCTCCTTCCGAGCCTTCATGACTGCTTCCAACTTGCCAGAGACCATGATGGAAAGGCCTTGGTCCTTTGCGAGAGACAGCTCCAGGTGAGCTCCTGTCTTCTGCATGATGTCGAGGCAGATCTTGGCCTGCTCGCCTTCTCCAAACTGATTCATGTCCTTGTATTTCCTCTCCTCCAGTGGCACATGAAACACCTGCTCAGCCACAGGACAGATGGGCACAGCAAGCAGTCAGTACGCTTCGGATTGCCAGTGCCTCCCTCCATAGCCGTACTGGACTTCACTGACATAAAAAATTCCCAGGTTTGTGCAACCCATCAGCCCTTCCAGTGGAGACACCAGCTGCAAGCAGGGAAAGTGCAAGAGCACTTCAGCTGGCAGACTGTCCCACACCAGGGGTTTTCCTAAAGTATGTCAGGCAGGCAGGAGCGCTAAGCTGTGGTGGGAATATTTTAACACATTAGTGCTCGTTGCTTGAATTCTGCAATCCTCCCTTCAGGCCTGCTCTGGTAGCTATTTGTGCAACAGGGACTGAGAGCTTTCTCTGAACAGTTTTCCAACACATCCTTCCCCCCTCAGAGTGGTCTTAGGTCTCAGCTGGAGTCCTCCTCGCAGCCTGGGAGAACGTACAGCAAAGAGCCTGCCAATCTGACACACGAAGGAGTTCACACTCTGGGGAAAGCCAGCTTCACTTCACCTGATTTTTGGAGGAAGGCTGGACCGAGGGGGAATAGGGCACCTGCTCCCACCAACCTGAGTGATGACAGAAGCCTTTATCGGTCGGATTTTGCTCCAGGGCCCAGCGGGTTCCTGGGCAGCTTCCAAACATGGTGCTTTCTCAGGGAGCGGAGGGAAGGCTTCCTTGTAGGTTGGAGGATCATTCTCTTCTTCAGAGTTTAAAGCTGTAACTGAGGTGAAATAAACAGGGTGAAGAGATGCTCTCCGGGCAGAAATGCCCCTGTTCATCATAGGGGGTGCAAGTGTGTTCAGGCACTACTATGAACGGAGAGCAAGGGACGTGTGCACTACTATTAATGCTATTACAGTTGTGTTTGTGGAACAGCCAACTCTGGAGCACAACTGACCTCACTACAGTACAGACCACAGCAGATGCCATGACCTATCAGCCTTGTCTGAGCAGACACTTTGGGTGCAGAAAGTGAATGTTGCAAGTGAATGGTGGCAGCAAACAGCACACTTCTGCAACCTTTAGCTCCTGTAAAGAGGAGCTAATGGAGGAATAACAAGGTGAGCAGGAAGAACTGAAAGGAACGGAGCAAGGCTGCAAGTCTGAGGGGGATAAGACAAAGGTACACCAGAAGGAAGGCAGAGAGAAGCACTATAGTTAGAAGCAGACTGCAGGGAAAGCCTGGATGGGGACCTTATGCTCCGCTCAGTTGTGCGCTGGGCTGTGCCAAGTGGGCCAGCTGGCAGCTGGAGGATGGGTGCAGAAATGCACCAGTGAGCCAGTCAGCAGTTACACTGACGTCCCCCCCAAAACCTGGATGGGCAAAGGAAGAAAAGGACCGAGTCCAGCACACTGATGCCCAGTGCCCCACTGTTGCACGTATGCTGTTCCCACGGCTGACAGAATTGCCTGTCAGAGCTCTGTGGAGACCTGAGGCTTGCCTCCTCCTGGCTCTGCCCCATGCAGCATCACCTCTGTGCTGCCGTTGGTGGAAGGCCAGAACATGTGGTGAGCCACCAAACTAGGAATGAAGAATGCAATTTCTGCACACTTGTGGTGAACTGGATGCCTGGAGTGAGCTTGGTAACAGCAAGGAACCCCGTTTGTGTTTAAAGGCACATGATGGAAACTCAGCTCTTTTCTCACCTTTCACCTGCTGCTGAGCCAGGCCGCTGCGGTGTTCAGCGAAGCTCTCCTGGGTCAAAACTGCCACGGAGCTCATTGTCGACTTCCCACCCACACACAATCCGGGTATGCCACTGGAAGAGACGGAGGAGGCAGCACTATTACCAACACCATTTGAGACGCACAAAAATTACTCCACCAAGACAAAGCACGTGTTGCTAAATGCTCTTCTGGTCAGCCAGACGCTACAAGGCACCTGCAGTGCCCATCACAGCTGCCCAGTTCTCTTACTGGACCAGAGGGGAGCTCACAGCACAGCAGACACCAAAACCAGAGCTCCTCGTTAAGAAGAGAGAGGATGTGCAACCTAAGAAGGTCACTGGAAAGGGGGACAACAGAAGTTGTTAAAGGATACTCTAATTAAATCTATCCATTATTAAAGGCGTGCAGTTTTTAAAAGAGTATCCGAAGGTCTGGATAGTCAGTCCAAGACCACTGCTTAATCCTGCAGAGAAAATGAAAAGGGCTCAGGATTCTAGCTCTTCCTAAAGATGACTTATTTAAGTGTCTGAACTGCTGCTGATTTAGGGATACACTCAGAAAGCCACTCTGATAAGCATGCTTAGCAACAGCAAGATCTTTGGCACTCCCAAAATAGGAACTTACCAGCTAAATGGTCAGTAGCCAGAGAGTCCGTCCTGTAAGCTGCCCGTTTGTCAGCCTGCCAGCTTTTGCTTTATAGAAAAAGAAAAGAAAAATATTTATGTGGCTGCTCCAAGACAACAGGAAAACACAACACCCCCATTACTGTAAGAGAGCGCTGACTGTACTGTGTTTCAAGCTTACATCCTATCCAAAATATTCTCATATCGAGCCACATCTCACCATACTTTACCTGTCAAATTTTACTGGAGCTACAGACAATGCTGCTGCCTGCTTAAACCTCTCAACAGGAAGCCTGGGGTAGCTGCTCTTCAATCAGATTGGCTACAAGAGCAGCCATCCAGCAGCAGGCAAAAACACAGTCAATTAGTAACAAATGTGCAAGACAGACACGAAATTTCAGGGTTGCAAGCAAGCATCGACATCTAGTCAGAGGAGACTAACAACCTGAAAACCTGCCAACAGCTCTGCCATCAGTCAGAAGTTAGGAATGTAGTTTAGTGGAGCTTTGGTGAATCAACATCCACGGCCTCGCAAACTGAGGCAAACGCTCAGGGCTATCCACACATAGCTACTGGCCAGTCCACCTCTTCATTTTTTATTGTAATAAGATGATACACCAGGCACTGAACTCTGTCTTCAGGCCTAACTCTGTCTGTCGGAAGGAAAAACCCACACTAATTTACGCGGATTACTTTAAAGGCACCCACAAGATGGGACCAGGAAAAAAAGACGCTGTTGGTGGGAGCTTTATATCCCCTGCATCTGGATCCGCAGCTCTGTTAAAGAAGTGCTCAGGAATATAAAGACGTAGAAGCCAGGACGCTGCACACTGTCAGATGGACGGAAGTTCACCCCCACACCCTCCAACTGCTTACGTGTGGCTCTTGCTGGGTTTGCAGTCTCCTAAACCCCAGTGCCTCTGACTGCTCACGGCACTGCAGGTCCCTCCCTGGTGCAAACCCTGCGCTGCTGCTGCTTCTGAAGGGAGCTCTGGCACTTTTCGGTACGCTGACGGTTCCCATTTCTGGCCTCCCAACACATCAGAAAAGCTGCCCAAAACCACAGAGCGTGTGATGTGGCATCTCACATCATCTACATGCTGACACTGTCAGGGGACGTAAGAGAGGCAGGAGGGAAGGAGAGGAAAGAGCAAGGAGAGCAGCAATGCAACCAGGCCATTCAAACCAGATCTGCACTTCAAGGAAGGCCACACAGGGTATTTCCACCTATTGCACTGCCTCCTGCTATCAAAGCAATGGAGCTAATGTTACAATTAATTCCCTAACGACCTGTTCCTGCGAGGTGACAGCTACCAGCCAGCCACAGCGCCTGAAGCACAGCTTCCACAGCACGCAGAGCCTCTGCACGGCTGGTACGTGGGTACAGGTGGCTGGTCAGCCTGGTCACCTGCTCTCAGAGAAAAGCTCGGCTTCTCCCTGCTGGCCATGCTCACACCAGGGACTACACCAGTGTGTCGACGGAGCTGCCACAGAACCGAGGGAAGTGGCACTGCACCCGCTGCAGGTTATTTGGGCAAGGCCTTCAAGCAGCCGTAGGCTCCTCCAGCCCACCACGCCGCTATCAAGGTGCCACCACCTCACAGCAAGCTGCAAGCAGGGCCGAGGGCAGGAGCCAGAAGCACCCTGTACATCACAAGCAGCTGTTGAGGTCTGGCTGGAGCCTCGCTCGTGGCATGGATGCGCTTAAAGCTCTGTCTCCTGGGGAAGTACCACCTGGTTCTGCTCCTCAGAGGAGGGTAAGGATGAGAAGTCAGTGAAACTACACCCGATACAGTGCTCGCCCGAGAGCCGTAACCTCCAGGCACAGCTGTTGGTTTCACTGTGTCCACGCCAGCTGCAGAGATCTTCCTTGCAGTCAACACCTCAGAGAAGAGCTAGATATTCACTGAGAAAACTAAGGGCAGTATTTACCCACATGAATTTCTGCTTCGTCACCCATGTAGCGAGCTAAGAACAAATGTTATTCATCTCCAGTAACCCCAAACATCTGGTATACTGTAGGCCTCAGGGATTCATCCCTGGCCAAAATTGGAGGCGGCCATCAGAATGGTATTTTAAACATAACGCGAGCAGCAGCAGCTCAGGCGCTGCCTTCGGAGCCCACACCTCCTCGCCTTCCCACTGCAGGTTTTGAAACTAAGATTACGGCTACGTCACGGCAGCGTGCAGCTGACTGGGTCAACAGGTTTTGGGCCGCCTGCTTCGCGCACCGTCCGTGGCGCTGCCTTTGTGCGCCCGAAGAAGTTTCAGAAGTTTACAGCGCGCTGAAACGAGGAGAACAAAATCATCCTGAAAATAGCCTCTAGCAAGGGCCAGACCTAACCACACGGGAAATATTTGTAGGGGGTGGAAAAAAAAAAAAAAAAAAAAAAAGCCAAGTCTTGGGTTACGCCGCCAATCCGACGGGTCCTCGTGGGCAGTCATGGCGAGCTGGGCGGTAGCGCAGAGACGGGAACTGAACCTGGGGGTGACTGCGCCCGGCCAACAGCAGCGGGGCTGAGCTGCTCGGGGTGAGTTCTGAGCCTGTGGTTGGTGTCACCGGGAGCTGGTTGGTGTCACCGGGAGCTGGCTGCGGTCCCCATGTGTCCGGCCGGGCCGGCTGCTGCGTGGCAGGATGGAGCCCTGAGCGCGGCTTCCTGCCGCAGCCACCGTGGGCACGGCCAGGCCTTCCCGGGCACGGCCGGGCTCGGGGCCGGGCGTTACGGAGCGGCCGCCCCCGGGCTCGCCCCGTGCCCCCGCCGCCAGCCCCGCGCCCCGCGCCCCGTCCTCAGGGCCGGGGGAAGCGGCGGAGGCCGGGGCCGGGCGGGCGGCGCCGCCAGCGCCACCTCAGCACTGCCGGCACCGGGGGCGGGGCGGAGCCCTTAAAGGGACAGGGCCGGGGCCGCTGTCACGGACAGGGGGGGACACGGGGATTTGGGGGGGGGCGGCACCGGCCCGAAGCGCTGGGTGGGAGCGGGGCGGCCCCGCAGCCCCCGCGAGGGGTGGCGGAAGGGGAGAAGGAGAGAAACGGGGAGAGAAATGGGTACGTGAGGAGCCGGAGCCGAGCGGGAGGGGAGGGGAGGCGAGGCGCTGGCTCAGCCCCGGGGCCGTTCACCCCGCGCCGTTTCGCAAGGGCTGACCCCGGCCCCAGCCTCCCCCCCCGTGCCCCAGCCCGGAGCCCCCCGCTCCCCCCTTTCACCCCCCCCCCTAAAACTCCCCCCTCACCCACCCCGCGCTCAGCTCAGCCCAGCCCGGCCCCGAGCCCTCTCCCCCGGCTCCCCAGCCCCGACTCACTCCGGCCGGTGCCCGCTCGCCCGCTCTGCTGAAGGACCGGGAGCGCTCGGGGGGGAGAGCGGCGGGCGGGCTCGGCCGGGCCTATATAGGGCGGGCCGCTGCCAATCCCCGCGCCGCACGTCAGCGGGACTTGCCCCCTTCCCGCCCGGCCGAACCGCGGCCTGGCCGGGGGCTGCCAGCACGCACCGGGGGCAGGGCGGCTGCCGCGCTCCCCGTACCCTGTAAGGGGTCGGGGCTCGGCCCCAAAGCGTCGTGACCCCCCGTGTGCCCCCTGTGGGGTTGGGGGAGAGAAGGCGCAGCTCGGTACCGGGAGCCGAGAGCCGCCGCTGCCACGTCACGGGGCCCTGGCAGCCGGCTCAGTGCAGCTCCCGGAGGGCCCCGAGGTGCTGGGGGGTCCCTGGGGGTCCCAGCCCCGGCCCTAAATCGGCTGTGCCCAATTAACTGCGCGCAGCTGGGCACGGCAAAGCCCAGGAGGCAGCACGATGCTGAGCCCCCGAGCTCCTCCTCGTTACCTGGCCCTGTCTGTGTGGGGACGGGCTGCTCGTAGCTATGGGTACTGGAGGTCCTCTAGGGACGCAGGGCATCCTGCAACCAGCAACATTATGGAGCTGTGAGTTTTTGTCACAGCTCCCTCTCCAGCCTGTTTAAAAGGGAATATCCTTCCATATCTCTGTGACTCTTCCTTTATTTGCAGCTGCAAGTGGCAGGAGGGTACTGCAAGGCCGAGGGCAGCTCGCCACGTGCCTCCCTGCTGCCGCAGGACAGCTGCCCCGGGCTGCTCTCCACACAGGACTGAGACATCCCATGGGGTAAAGAGTTGGGGATGAGACCCCACCTTTCCTCCCGCATCCACCAAGTGTCCTGTGCATGGATGAACCCACATTCAAAGGATGCTGCAAGGCCCATTTTGACTCGATGCCCCTTCCACCACCATCCCACCGTGCCCAGTGAGGGACTCGGCACAGACAGGGCGAGGTCTACAGAGGCTGCTCAGCACCTCCTGGGCTACGTGCCCACAACTGGCAACTCACCTCCAAGTGCTGGGTTTGGTAGCTGAGGGGAGGGAAGACAGAAAAAGGTACCCAACACCTTGACAAACACCAACCTGCCCCCCTGCTCCTAGCGTGCTTCAGCAGCACTAAAACAGACCCTGGTTTCTCCACCTGCAAGAAGGAAGCCTCCTAGAAAAGAACACCAACGTGTGACAGCAAGGCTGAAGGCTTGGGCAATCCACAGTTTCCACAGCTTATCAAATTGGCAGCTCATATCACCAGTCAGAGGGAGGACACAAAAAATGGACTGGTGGAAATATGAAACTCAAACAGAGATAAACTTAACACTGACGAACATGGGTTCCAAAAACAAGCCCCAAACACGTCCGGTGTGAAAGCCAAGGCTGAGGAACTAAGCAGCTTTCCATAGTGACTCCAGGACTCTTTGGGAAGGGAGGAGGAAACTTTCAGCTCCTTAAACCACTGGAGCGAAGACTACAACAAGGTTGGGCTTTGCTGGCACATGCACCCTCAGCTGAGCTGGGATTTCGCAAAGAATTTCTCCCAGCCTGTTCTTATATTTTGTTGTTATCCCTTTTTCCTTCCAGAAACTGCCAGCCTTATTTGGAAAGCAACCAAAGCATGCTCCAAAGTGCGCGCTGTGACTTTATTTCCTGTTAAATATAACTCCAGATTTCTAGAACTGTACAAATAAGCACCCTTTTCATACCCTGGGTGCTCATCCCACACACACACAAGTCACAGAACACCACAAAAGAACTTCCCCTGGGAATATCCACTTTGGCACATCCCTCACCAGCGGCATGACAGAAGACAGGCTGGGGGGAGAATGGGATAAGGAAGCAATTTGAATATTAAAAACAATAACAAAACATGGTGGAAGAGGATTCAGGACACAGGGCACTCGTATGCCAGAGAGCACTTCGGGTCTCAGCCAAAGAAAGCAAGATCTGCTGCTCAGCTCTGAAGCTATCCCTATGGCCTCCCCCTTTCCAATGGGATGGTTTTTTATTTCTACAGGAGAACTCTGAAGAGAAGGGTCAAGTTATATAGATCCATCATGAGAATGAGGAGAAATCATCATAAAATACTGACTGAAAGTGAGTTCACATTATGTGTCTCTCAGTGGCTTTCAGACCAGATTTATTTGCCACAAGGAAGGAAAATGCCAGAGGCGTTCAAGTCGGGCACCTCTTTTCCTCAGTCATACACCATTACCAGTCAGCAAGGATTCTGTGGGCCAAATTCTGCCCTAATTCTGTACCTAAGGCAACCTCACCATCTTCAGAGGCCCACTGTAAATACCCAAGTAGAAAATAAAAGTCTACCTGAGCCCATACGCTAATCCCAACTCCACTGTGACTGAGGGAGAGGGGTGGAAGGCACAGAGCGACTGCATGTGTTTGTCTCACGTAACCCAGGTGGTATAAATAAGGGGTCCCAGGGGAGCACGACATCATTTGCCTCTCTTGGTAAATCCATCTTGTTTATAGAGGGCGATCCTCTCCCTGCACACAGGGGCTGAGCAGCCACTGAAGGAAGGTGACTAACCTCAGCAGGCCGCTCAGGCCAAAATGGTTGTTAATGACTTATTTATTTCCTGGGCACTCTGACAATAAAATTATGCAACCATCAGCTAGCAAACAATATATATGCTGCCTCTCCTAAACGATCACAGGGCGCTCTATAAAATGGGGACAAGCAAAATAGATTATTCTGGGAGAAGAAGAGGAGCAACTCAGTGCTATAGGCAGGGTTCCAGTATGAACGAGTACCTTCAACACCCTCTGACCACAGCGAGAGAAAAAGCTTGGAGTTCAGGGGGAGGCACGCATCTCTTACACTGGAATACCGTGGGGCAACTGGATGTGGTGGTTAACATTGACAAACCATCAGGAGACTTGAGCTCCACTGTTCGTTTTGGTACCGCTCTGCTGTGGTGAAATTCTCCCAATCGCCCTGGCTGTACACACCCAGGGGTCTTGATTTACTCTGTGGAGTTAGTATTTCGTTCCACGCTGTTCAGAGCGCTGTGATCCTTGGATACCGGGTGCTATGACAAAACAAATGCCATTTCAGAGATGAGGAAGAAAGTCAATGGACAGTTTAATAAAATCAATCCAAATCCACGCAAAAGGTCAGAGGCAGTTCTTCCACAGAGACTGGGAGAGAAATCTGGGAATTTAACAGAGAAGTAATACACTCAGACCAAGAATGACTGAGGTGGATTTCCTACCTGTGCTTCAGAGGCAGTTAGAGCAAATCTAGTCATTGAAAAGTTTGTCAGAGTAGAGGCAAACTTCAGGTCTTCTGCCTTGGAGATCCAGAAAGTGGTTTAAACACGAGGGACAAAGTGAAAGGAAGCATCTTCCTGTGCTGCCTTACAGCTTTACAGTAAAGCAAAACAAAACACTGACTTGACTCAAAGACTGGGAAGCGAGTTGGAAACCAAGTTCCCTGACAGGCAGCCTGGACAGGGTGGTGGAACAGGAAGAAGTCACAGAAATTCAGAGCTTCAAAATTCAGCTGGAGGTCTGGGGCCCTGGTGTATAGCCCAGCCTCCTGCTCTCAGCAGGGCCACACCGGGGTGATGAGGGCTCCAAAGCTGCACAAATGTCCTGGGCAAACTGCTTATGCTGAACACGAAGCATGTTATTACCTGAACATGATTTTTCATTTAAAAAATTACCACTGCGTGCTCATCTGACACAGGTGCCTTCAGACGGCTGCTGCGGCACTGCTGGTCCCTGCTCAACCTGCACCGAAGAGAAATCTGCCACTGGTAATTAGCTGAGAGCTACTTCCCAAGGCCTGTTTGAACACTTGTGGTTAAGTATCACAGCGAGCCAACGAGCGCGGATTGCAGAGATGCTGCAGAACAAAGCACGCGCTATTTTCTGTCTGCTCTTCAAAAGGAAACTTTCACTTCACCCTCCTTCAGCTACCAGGTTGGACTTCTTTTGTTTACCTTCTCAGAGTCCCTCGCTCCCTCTCCCCGACAATTGTAATATAAAATGAACACGTGGCATTTTTTTTTTTTTTTTTAAGAGACGTTGCCAGAAGCTCTCATGCACTACGTATCACGTAGCTTGGAAAAGCAAGGCACTTGCAAGGCCTGAACTCCCCCCCCTCCCCATTTTTTTGCAGTACTCATCACCTAATTAGACAACGTGAAGTTGCCAGTGTCCCTTCGCTTAGAGGTGCCAGTGGTTTCCCTGCTCTGCTCCCAGAGGTACTCGGGAGCAGCTGTTCTGCAGGCCAGAATCTGAGGAGCTGCCTGCAGCAGTTTCTAACGGTGACCACCACTTCCTTTCACAGAGACTCTGCTAGGTAAGGAGATAAAGCAAATGAAAAAAAGGTAAGAAAAACGGCAAACTAAACAAGAGGCAAGTCTTTATACCTCACTTAGCTCCTTTGATTCCAGATATTATACAGAAAAACCTAAGCAGGGTTATTCCTGGCCCCTTGACAGATTTTAAAGATTCCTCAGTTACTGATGTCTATTGGACAACGGAGACTTCAGGGAATGCTGCAGCTCCATTTCTATAAACTTTCCACGTGCTCTGGTATTTTTTTCCCCGGAGTTCCAGCTCCCCAAGTCACGTGGCTTTGCACGACGCTTACTTTGAAGATTTTCCTCTTTATTTCTACCATCAGGTTACAATCAACAGTTTGAAAACACGACCCACAAAAGCCAGCGTTACTGTGACGGGAGCAAACCTTAGAAGAACTACTAAAAATCAAGCAAACTTGCAGGGAGGCTAGCGATTTGTCTGGAGAGGGAAGGAACCCAAAATATCTTCCGTTTGGCAGCAATCCCTGCGAAAAAACAATGAAGTAAATACCTGATTTTAACTGCCACTTTTGGAAAGCTGTGACAAGACCCTATTTAAGCATAACCTCCCTTTGTCCTATTCATAGCGCATGCAACAGGGGCTCAGCATATCCACAGCCAAGCGCTAATTCCTAATCTCCACCAGGCCAAGCAAAAGGCTCTTGGTGAGTTAGAGAGAATTACATCACGGTGATCTGAACTGACAGGGAAAAAACCCACGGTCTTCCCTTCCAAAGCTGCAAGGCCACTCTAAGCCTGCTATGAAAGAAGAGAGACAGCAGGAACCGAGTGAAGCTATATCCCTCAATTGTTGAGAAAAGTATTATTTTACACTTAAAACACCTTCTGATAACTGAACCAGTTCCAGTCCCACCCTGCTCGTCTTTGGGTTGGAGCTGGCAGGGCACGTGTGCTGTTTTAGGCACCTTTTTTTTTGCTTTGACACTTGATGCCGTGCAGTCCTCCACCCACACGCCGCTGCTGTCTCTGCTGGATGAGCAGCGCGAGGCTGCAGAGAGAAATCAAAGGTTTAACATTTCTTCCAAGAACTTCGAGATGTCTCCAGATACTTTTTCCGCTGGGTACTGTGTTTGATCTCATTTTGAGCCACAGCTCCATCACAACCAGAGCCGTCAAGTCAACGTTTTAATTTCATGACACTGTTTGTAAGAGCGGGTGTAGGACTCCAGTTTCCTCAGTGCTATGTAACCAGCTCTACTTTCAAGCAGAGTCACGTATTTACAAAGCAGAGCTTCTCCAGAGATGCCAAGGGTCCCTGCATGACCAGGCACCTACATCCCAGCAGGCTGCAGCAAGCACTAAGGCGTTAATTTTGAAACACCAGCACATACAGCAACAGGCCAACCCTAACACCTGCCGCCCTCCCTCTCACACCCTGCCTGCTCTCCGAGCTGTCCTCCTCGGCTTTCCTTCCAGCTGCTCCGACGCAAGGTTTACGTTCCCCTTTATCACCTGAACAGAGATAACAGCAAACTTACTTTCTGCTGTGCAATGGAAACTGCCAGGGTCGGGCTCCAGCTGAGAAGGGAGGGGCAGGGAGCTCAGGCAGCCTGCACTGCCTCCAGCACCTCTGGGGAGACTCGAACCCTGGGACGAGCAGCAACGGCCCCATTTCGGGAGCTCCTGGCCTCTCACCCCACTGGGGCTTTTTCTCTGGCTTTGCCCCATCCCTTCCAACAGGGCCATCTTCCCGGCAGCAGCTCTGACCCTTCTTTACTTCCATTTTCCTGACCCAAACTGGGTGTCCACCCCATGCCCGATGTCCCTGCCCCAGGCTTTGTCCTGTTTAATCCCCAGTACCAGACACATGGGGACAGCCAGGGGCAGGGGACCAGAAACAGGAAGAGAAACAGCGAGAGGCCCTGCTGCAGGTGGCTGCACCTGCACCGAGCACTGGGTGTCCGGGGACTCAGTGCTCCTCTCAAAGAGGCCTTCAGGGATTTTTCAGACAAACCACCACAAAAAACAGTGTGAAGAAACAGTCCACCAAAACTAGCTGACGTGGGGGTAAAGGGACAGAGTGATGCCCCTGCTACGTGCCAATACCCTAGACCAAGGCTGACATCTGAATGATGCAAGATGGTTCTTCCAGGCAGCTGGTCCCTGATGAAATATCTGCCAGAGGTTAGCTTTACGAAAGCTCGCTGCATCTGCTTTATATTTACGATGAGATACGATACCAGTGACCTTCCTTTAAAGTCTGAGTGCGCTGCGTGGGTCAGGCAGCTCTTCTGTGGACTTTGACTGAGACCATCACCAAGGAATTACGAGCTCCACGCATGGAAAAGGCTGGGTCTGGCCACCTCCGAGCTGAGCGGTAACAGCCAAAATACTGCCCGGCTCCCAGCCTCTCCTCCTTCAGGGGGAGTTAGGTGCTGGGACACGGGATCACCAGGCACAGAGCCACAGCCCGCCAGTATCAGTTGTCAGGGTATCAGCACTCCCTTCCAGAAGGGTTCATTCCCAGGTATTTGTTGTTCAGACGAGGGTGTGCTGTACACGTTACAGGTATGGACGGTTTTTACCAGAATCACCCACATTTATGACTTCTGTTCACATGCAGGGCACTTGAGGAGTTCTCTGTGGCTGTCATCCCCAGCCCCCATTAGCAACAAACACATCCATCAGTTCCACCCCCAAGCATTTCCCAAACGGTTCTTTCCCATTAGTGTAAAATCTTTAGAAAAGACAACAAAACTGATGCTGGAAAACAGTTCCAGACTCTATGCTGCTGGGTGTAGCAGGATCTGGTACCACTTCCATTTTGCGTCAACAAATAAATCCATTTTACTTTACAATTAAATTAAAGAGTGTCGTTTAAGGGAGGTTGCATGAATATTACTGTGCTATTCAATCCTCTCAGAGGCAGATTTTTTCCTATGAATCATCATTTCTTGGTATCTTACAGCCACCGAGCCAATCCCTTCCCTTCTCGCAGTGCCATTTTTCCATTGCAGTTAAACTCATTAAGGTTTCCTCCAACCATCCCCTTTTTGCGGTCCATCTTCTTCTCTGCTTTCTCCCTGTTTCTCCTGCCAGTTGTTTTGCAAGCACCTCTTTCGAGGCTCCAGCTGGCCGCAGCTCCCTGCCCCAGCTGCTGCCACTCAGGGGCATCGTGCTCCCGGTGTGGCTGCCCCAGCAGGGCCGCAGCCACTGCCACGCTCAGCAACCTCCCGACGTCGCTCCAGCCTGGCACGGGGCTCGTGCGCTGCTCCTGCCGGGCAGAGGTTTCTTCCCAAGACTGGCGGCTGCCAAAAATGCTGTAGAAGAGACTCCATCCTCCCTCAGTTAGAAAGGAGAACTGCTGCGATGTCAGGTCTGCCACCAGGTTCTTCGTCTCTCCTCCTGCCTCCTCTACACACCACTGCCATTTTGCGTTAAGACAGCGGGCAGAAATCTGAACGGCGTTTGGATGCTCACAGGCACACATTGCCGCACGCTCCCTGCCTTCTTTGCAGGAGAAACCTATTTAACCCTGTCCAAAACACACAGCCACAAAGTTTCAGCGTGTCTAGTTCAACCCCAAATGTTTCCTGAGTCAACTCAAGTCAGCAGATCAGCACCAGGAGGCAGGAACGTATTCGTTACTTACACGCTAAGATACCTACTCATAGTTTGCAAAACAGGAGTAGCTATCTTCAAGACTCAAAACATCTGCCAGATGTGAGAATCAACAAAGTCGAAGCAGTCACGAGACCAGCGATGTCTACCAGCAAGTTCAAAGAAAACAATATGCATAAAACAATAGCTGCTAGAAAGAAGGCTCCTATTTCTGAGAGACTGGGAAAATACCTGCACGGTGAAACAACAAAGATCACCTAAACGAAGGAAAAAAGCACCGCTTCAGCTTCAACACAGATAAGTTTCACACAAGACAAAATAAACCCACAACACTTATCTTAGCCCAACTACTTTCCCTTGTTAGAATTAAAACCTTAAGCAGATAAATCTTCCAGCAAGCCAGAGACTTCTATACACATACAATATTCTAAATAAAGAAGCTTTTCCCCCCGCTTTGGCCAGAACTTTTCCTCCTTGTTTATTGATACATCTCTTTTCAACCTGCCTCCCTTCAGAATGTGAGATTCTCTTCCACTGAAGTCACACCACGAGAGCTACAGGGCCGCGTTAGTGCATAGAAGGAAGATGGGGGAAAAAGGTCACTGCAATTCTGAAGCACGCAGGCTTTTTCCATTTACGATGGCAATATAACTCACAAGATTCTACCAGCAGATTTTTAGGATGTAAACAGTTCTCCTTTTAAAGCTAAAGGATGGCTAAATAAAGCTACAAGACAAATTCTCTTAGGTCTAAGTCCATCCAGGGTAACACCGTAACCCAAAAATTTTCTTCTAAAACTAGTAATTTCTGAAACGAAAATGAGAAGAGCTCTTGAAACCACCCCTGACTTGGGACACTGAGCTCCTGCCGCAAGTAGCAGCCTCACACGACCCCGCCAGGTTATGAGAACAGCTCTGGGTCTCTCCCCAGCTCCCCCCCAGTCCCCCCTCGCAGGCCCTACCGGCCCGGGCCCTGCCTTCCCCGCGGAGCCTTGCTGCCCACGAGAACCGCCACCGCCTCCCACGAGCATGGGCCCCACTGGAATAGCTTCTAGACCAAGGCCCCCCAAAAAAAACAGACATAAAACAAGCAGCCACCACCTAACAGCGCCGCACTACACGATCCAACCGAATGCTCTCTTCTTTCAAGGTTAAGGCAATCAGGAAGAAGACCACAGGCAGCCTAATACTGCAGCTGGGTTTTCCTTCACATCCCTTCTTTATCTGTTCTGGTATTTTAATACAATCAACACCTACTTAATTCTTGCACAGGCCCATGTTGCAAAAGTTTTATGGGCTCTGGGCCTCCCAGGAACATGCTCTTGGACAAGTTAGACTCGTTACACCCCGGTGAGCATGCCTTCCCCAGCCCACTTTAAAAAGCCCTGTTGCAACTCCTTCAGCAGTGCACGTCTTCGGCAACACCACGAGAGCACGGCCACGAGGGGCACGTCCAGAGAGTAGGCTCCGACTGCGTGGGATCCACAGGGTGCTAACAGGCTGGCGTTTCTCAGTGATGTCCTGCCAGACCACGCTCAGTTCCTGCTTCTGCTCAGAATGAGACCGATGGGTCTGTAACTTCTCTCTGACCGCCAGGAAAGCATAAAGGCAGATTCCAGACCCCGTTTTTACTGCTTGCCAGTTTCTAAGCATGAGGACACTTGCTAGAGTCTTCCTCTTTTACTTCAAGGCTCATTTTACAAGCGTAGATAGTAGGAGCCTGAAGATTTCCTTCTGTAGATTCGTGAACCCAAACAAAGTCCAGCCATTGCTGCTTGGCTTCTTAAAAATCATAGAAATAAGGTTTTCATAGAAACCCTATACCATACAGAAATCCCAGATGCCCTGCCAGTCCCAGTGACTGCCCGTTTCAGCCACACACCACATCCACTCTGAACTCTGCGGCCTGGTCTCAGCACCACTGCCTGCTCTGCCCACAGCACTGGCACGCTGGGGGAAATCCCAAACACAGCAGCACGATCCTACCTGCACCCGCACCAGCTGAACAGGCTGCTGTGCTCCAAGGGAAGGGAAAGATTCTCTGCCACACTATCAGGAGGAAAACGCTGGAACAATTTACAAAAGGAGCAACCTTCCTTAACTGCTTCTTAGAAAACATTCAGGAAAGTGACTCTGGAGAATGATCCAGGCTTACCGCGTCTATAAGGGGAGGCAAAGCTCAAATTAGAGTTGCAACACCTCCTCCAGCCCTGCCATTACAGGCCTGCAGATATTGTTACCTCCATGTCTAGAGAGAGCTTTTCCTGTGCCTGTCATTCTGAGCCACGAGAAACTACACCTCTGTGGAATGTTTTGGAAGGAAAAGGGTTTTTATTATTATTATTATTATTTATTTATTATTTTTTTTGGTGGGGGGAGTATCTGGTTGGCCTTGCCTTTAGCATGGGCTGCGCTACAAATAAAAACAAAGGGCTGGAGATACAGGGCTCTGACAGACACAGAACTACAGATTCCATTACTGTTTCATTTCCTGCCCTTCTTCTAATGGATATTCCTGTACCAGAGCGAGGAATACCCAATTCACCTATGAAACTATGCCTGGACCACCAGTTTCCAGACTGGAAAGGAGGAAAAAAGAAAAAGCCATTATACCATCTGTGAAACTATTTTAACTAACATGAATTTCGCAGCATTCAGGTAACAACAACATGGGAAACGGAGCCTCTAATCCGCTGGGCCACCGCTTCCCTTGCCTTACTAAAGAGAAGATCCGCAGTCAGGCAACACAACGCATATCAACGCGTAGATTTTTCTCTCGTTACACAATACAACCGGAAAAGAAACGACTCCCTCGAACCCCTTGGCGCTGCAGACGCCCCTCAGTTTTAATTCCCAGCCAGAACACTGCGAATCCACACGCAAGCTCTCAACCAGGGCTGTAAATTCGGGGGCCTTGCTCGGCTCATCGGTTATGGGTGGGCTGCAGCCAGCCCTTATCCCGCCGAGAGCCATTTTAGAGCCGCCCAAGCAGTCCCAGGGACCTCGGGCTCTGCCCCCCGGCTCCACCCGAGGAGTCCGAGGCGGCCCCCGCCCCCTCAGCGCCGCAGCCCGCACCGGGCCCCTCACGTTTCGTGGCCCCCCCACCCTCAAGCGGCGGGGGCGGACTCCCAGCCCCATCTCTATGGTACAGAGTGGGTAGAGCGGCCGGGGAGAGGGGCAGGTGGCTACACGTGACCCGCCCTGAGCCAATGGGGAAGGCCGGGACCATAGAGCAGAGCCGGGCGCCCGCTAGACATGCCGCCCCCCGCGCCCGCCTCTCTGCTGCCGCCATCTTGTCGGAGGCGGCGGGGCCCGCCCGGCCGCCGAGCCGGGCCCGCTGCCTCGCCCCGCGTACCCGCGGCGCTCCCCTCACGCACCTCCCTCCCTTCCCAGTGCCGTCGGGCGCCGCCGCGAGCCGCCGTTACCTCTAGTAGGCCCGCGGCGAAGCCTATGCTGGGTACGAGGCCGAGCGGCCGGCCGCCATCTTGGGGAAGAAGAGGGACTCGCGTGACCTACCCGCACACAGCCGGCCCCGCCCCGCGGCCCTTGCCCGCCCGGTTGCTATGGGAACGGGGCGGGCGCATGCGCACGGGAGGGGAGGGGCCCGCGGCTCCGCGCTTTGGCCGGCACCTCCTTAGGGGCGGGGCTTAAGGAGAGATGGGCGGGGCTTAAAGGGGGCGGGGCTTAAATAGGGCGGGCGGGGCAGTGGCGCTGCTCTCTGCTTCCCGCCCTGCCTCAGGGGCTGCGCGCGCGGCGGGCGGTTGGTGGGGCCGGCGGCTGAGGTGAGCTGAGGGGAGGGGGGGGGGGCGGCGGCTGAGGGGGCTCCGTGAGGGGGCGCCGTGCTCGAGGCCCGGCGGCAGCGTCCCCCCCGCAGAGCCACGGCGCTGAAATTGGGTAGATTCAGAAAATCCTCGCTTGCAGCATCGGATCCTGAGCGTGGGGTTCCCCCGGCGGCTGTGGGGAGCTCCGCAGGGACCCGCGGCGTCCCAGGCCCGCCCGCGGGGAGAAGCCTCACGAGGAGCATCTTCGGCTGCAGGAGGTTTGGCTGCTCGCACGTCGGCTTATCAGGGGAATTCCTGGCCTTGCAGGCAGTAGTTTTTATTTTTAGAGTGAAATTTCACCTGGGAAGCGAGCTGCACGGCTTTCGCTCCGTGCTGAGAGGTGCGAAGGGCGAGCGTGCTGCAGTGGGGCAGTGGAAGGAGTCAGATGGCGATAGCTTCCTGCCCACACAATGAGAGTTGGAGTCCTCCAGATAAGAGGCAGCTCTGCTACGTGGGCTCTGCGCGTGGGAACAGATCCCTTTTTGGTTAAAGAGGGTGAGGCAGAGGAGGAACCAGAAAGGGGACCTGGAGCACTCATCTGACAAGGGTCCTGCTCGTGTTGACACTTTTAGATTATCGTAGCAAATGATATTATCTCTTGAAATGCTGCAAGTTAGCCTGTTAGAAGTCCACTGGTGTTGGCAGGTCTTGGTTACAAGACATTATTGCACAGAGGTGTCAAATGAGAGGTTTCTTTTTTCCCTGTGCTTTGTATCCCTGTGTGACAGAGCTGTGTGCAAAAATCTGAACTTGGCAGCAAAAGTTAAAATGGATGACTGAGTTTGCAAGCATCTAGACCAAAGAGGAGGAGAAAACGTTTCCTTTTGAAGCCATCAACTCTTTACAGAACACTCAAGCATGAAAGGAAATGGCGAGGGGGGGAAGTTTAAAAAGAAAAAAAAAAACTGTGTGAGGGTTTTGTTGTTTTTTTTTGAGCTTTGAAAAAAAAAAAAACATATTTCCTGTAAGTGGTAATATGCCTTTTAGCATATTTTGGTTAGTTTCTGGAAGGGATGTGAACTTTTCTTTTTCAGGCTTCAGTATGGTTTGTCATACATTAATGTTGCCATGTTAATGTTGCTTGAATGTATTGTCTGCTGATGGGAATAAACTGCCTAATATTTGCTGACAATTCTGCTCCTTGTTAATACTGAAGATTCAAATATTTTTCCTCTGTGAGAAGTGATTTGCACTGTTTCAAAACGTCCATGTTTATTCAAGGATGCTCGTTTCCTAATTTAGCATTCAAAGTGGATATTAGTTTGTTTTTTTTTTTTTCTCCTCATGCGATTTTTAATAATCTGGAATACATTTTTTGTTTTGTTTTCAGATTCATTCCTGACATTCCATAAAAATGTCTAAGGTAAGAATAACATTTTTGCCTTCATATGCAACAATGCAGAATGTATATTTTGTTTTTAAAAAATTACCTACAGACACAGACTGTTTAACCATTACTTTGTCTTTGGTGGGCCTGTGTAAGGTAAATTTACAGCTCACAAGTGAGAGAGAATTCACATTTAGAAGACAACAGCGAGTTATTGAGTTAGATAATATACATATTAAAGCAATTTTCTACATTGAGCATGAAACTCTGTAGTTAACTAATGCTCCTGGAAGGATTTAATTTTGCTCATGGGTTTGTATAGAAGTTCCCTGTTAACATTTTCACTGAAACTTCCATCCTTCTGCTGTGTTTTGAGCAGAAATAATTTCAGAGAAGGATGTTCTTGTATTTAACTTATTGGTAACGTATTTATTTCTTCATATAGTCAACTGATCAGGAAAATGCTCCCTGAAAGTGCAGTAACATATATATATATATAAAAAAAAGCTGAGATTCAACTAATTCTTGGTCTTGTGTTTGGTATAACAGGTTAAAACATTTACGTTAGTTTATTGGAGTGAAATGAATGGTAAAAGGTACTCAAATAATATATTTGAAGAGGGAAACTAACAGATCTAAAGATTTCTCTATGGTATTTGTAGTAGAGGGCATTTGAATCACACTTGTATAATTTTCATTTCCTTTTGAAAGAGATCTCTAATGAGGTCTTCCAGCAGATGACTATCTCTTCATAAGTGCCAAAAACCAGATTAGTAAAAGTCATACTTATTTTAGTGCATATGCCTCACGCACAAGCATTTTTATTTTAAATGGGTGTGAAGGCATCATTTAAGAAGACTGTGATTAACAGTACTTCAATAAATAAACCTTTTTTTTTTTTTTTACTTGAGGTGATCTTGACTGAATGAGGGTAAACAAGAGTAAATGAAACATTTTTTTCTAAGCTTTAGTTGAAGGCAGTTGTTCTATACTTCATTGTGAAACTATTGAATAACAGGAAAAAGCATCTAGTTTACTCTCTGTACGTCACATAGTTTTGAATGATTTCAAGTGTTAAATGATGGGCGAGGAATCCCATATCCCATCGTCTTATCAATGGGATTGACTTTATTTTCTGTTTCTTAAGAAGTTCTAGTGAGAACAGTCGAAGGCAGAACTGAGAGCTAAATGAGATACAAAACTGATTTTTACTGATTTTCCACGCTTCCTTTTCCGGTTTATTGCATTTGAAATAGCTGAGGAGATCACTTACCAAACAAGTATATCTTGTATGGCTTTTTATTATTGTCTTATTTTATTTTATTTTTAGCAACAGCCTGCTCAGTTTACCAATCCGGAAACCCCTGGCTATGTTGGGTTTGCCAACCTTCCCAATCAGGTTCATCGGAAGTCTGTGAAGAAAGGCTTTGAATTTACTCTTATGGTGGTTGGTAAGAAAATGTTTCATAGTCTTCCTCACAACAAATTCTTGCTTATGTAGAGTGTGGAGTTAAAGTGAATATTGCTTCTACTATTGTAAGGCATCGGCTAGCATCAGAAAGCTCTTCTGGACTGCAGCATTTAACTTTCTTTTATAGTTTATTAATTCATGCATCAGTTGTTTTCCATGTTACAAACTGTGTTTGAATATGTTAATAATCTTGTGGATGTGGTGAAGAAATTTTGTTTTGTCTTACAGGGTTCAAGCATTCCATTTAAAATTTAGCTTAAAAGTGAACTTGAATAGATGCTTTGTTTGCTTGCTTTTTTTTTATTAAGCAAATGGTATCAAGGAGACTATTTAAACTATTTGCCATAAAGTTCAAGAGAATCCAAACTCTGGTCTTTCCACCCCTTCTGAATCTTTCTGTAAGAGAAAAATGAGAATTAATTTAGTTGGTTTGATGTGAGGTTTTACTTTTCAAATTGATACTGATTGTCTGTTAGTAGTTAAAATTTAAAGTGTAATTCTATTAGGTATTTCATTGACAATCTATGTTGATCTTAGGAATGGGAAGAGAAATCTGCATCTGCAGAAAGACTCTGATCAATGCTCTCAAAAGTCAGTGATATTTTTGCAGATTAAGTAGGCTTCACAAATCAGGCTTTGTGTTTTTCCTGAATCTATATTTCTTATTGCTTGGGCACTGTAACTCCAGAACTTGGTGTTTAAACTCTAATTTTCACCTTGAAGACAGAAGTATCCTAATAGAGTTGTTTGCAGTCAGATTCTTTTTTATGTCTTCATAAGAAGTAAAGCCCATTTGCATGTGCTAGATTTGTCCAAGGGGACATCACTGTGGAAATGAGCAGGAGAGGTGAGTCGGTACGTGATAGTAGGTGTTTAAGTTCTTAATTGTTTTGGATTCCAGTAGTTATAGGAAGAATCTGTCCTCAAACCTGTCATTAGTTTTGCCAAATGACAGCCCTAGCCTTGCTTTTGCCCCATTTATCTCTTCAACAGTGCAGTGTTGGACAGCACTGGCCCTTGTTTTCGGCTTCCTAGAATTTTATGGCAGTTGTTTCCTGTTACCTGGGGTGAGGGAGGAGAGGGAAGAGGGAACAAGGACATAGGGAAATTAAGTTACACTGCTTGCTAAATGCCTTTTAATTGTTGGGAGTCATTTCATTTTAGCTCTGTTGGATTTGCCTAGGATAGTATCATAATGGATACCTTATAAAATCTAAGGGTAAAGCCAGCCTTTAGATGTTGGAAATCCTGGTATCTGCTGTCACTCTTTGGAATTCACTGTTCTGTGATCCTAGGTCTGCCAAACAAGGGTGTGCTTAATATCCAGAGCTCTTTCAGATGCATCACAAATAGGGCTATCTAAAACAATTCTTGCAGAAAGCTGTGCAAAATTATATAGACCATACAGCTGTTTCTGCTCTTTTGTAGAACAGAAACTTGTGGGAAAATGACATGGTGTCAGAGTAACAGAAAGGCAATTAACCCCACCATGTCTCAGAGTAAAATCGAACTCTGTAGTCACTGCCTGCCGCTGTTCTAAGGGATAAATGAAAACTGCAGCAAGAGAACTTGCAGAAAAGTAACTTCATTGAAAATATGGAGTGATATTTTGAGATACACTAGTAGAGGGAGGCAGTTGATGGAAGTTAAGACAAAATAAACTGTGCTTTAAGTTGTTGATTATTTCAGCAGTTTGGAATGTGAATTCTTTCTCTTGAAATATGTATGGGGTTTAAGTATATTCTCTTGTGGGCTGTATCACAATGTCTGTATTGAACTGTAGTTCTCCACTAACTGTATTTCTCATTTTCTGATCAGGGAAATGTTTTGCCTGTTTTGTTTTTAGGCTTTCTGGACTGACAGTGTCTTGATCAATGCTTTTTCTTCACGTTATTATTTCAAGTATTGTTTGTCATGGTTGGGGAAAAAATAAGCTGGAGTTTATAACAATTTGTTTGCTTGTCCCTGTTGCATCTGAAGAAATCATAACCACTTGTATTTATTAACAATTGCATATTTATTCTGATTATTAAGATATGGCTTCATCTAAACAGTTCTTTCACTTGAGAGTCACTCAACTCTAACTGCTGGGGCCAGGAGTTACAATAGATGCTGTTTCGTTCATTTTTTACAGAGGCAATGAAAACTGATTTGGTTTAGACGTAATATTTACCCAGGATGAAAATAAGTAGTGCGTCACTGGTTGAAATTGAAGTTTTCTTGGTTTTGCTGAAATGATGCCATGCGAGTGTTGAATTACTCTGGCTGCATGTCTCTTTCACTGGTGAAGGCTGCACTGGTAAAATCTTATCTTGAGAGATGTGTTCTATAAGGCATCACAAAACAGCATCTTCTAGTCAAATCTTTATTTAAAAAAGAATTCTTTTTTGTTGTTGCTGTTCAGTTATTTTTCTCAGGCTGCTGTTACAGAACAGACTTTGTTGCTTAGAGGGATCAAGTAGCACTCTCCATTTTTACTTTTTTATTCTCAAAGAATAATTTGTTCAGTGAATTCATGTACTGAGCAGTTTGAGTTGCTGGTCTTCTTTATGCTGACATTTTTTTCTGATTTAGTTCTTGGTATTTAGCTAATTACTTAGCTTTTGAACTTTTCTAATGGCTCAGTCAGTAACTCCGGAAGAAAAACATATCTGGTACGCTTTGGTAAACCCCAATTTAATCAGTTAAAAATTACTTTGTGCATACTCAGCAGTCGTATCATGTTCCTTTCCCCTCATTTTTTTCCCTATTAGTATAAAAAGTGGGAATAAATCACACTTTATGAAGGTGATCTTTGCAAAAGCTCAGTAACAACCTCTTTCATTGTTTAAATTGATGATATGGCCTAGACAAGGCCCAGCTTCTCAGTGTGTACGATATTCTGGAGTGCTAGCAGAAAAGCTTACCTTAAAAAAATCAGGACACGTGATATGGGAAATTAAAGTCTAATTTTAAAATGATCAGAATTCCACTTGCCTAGAAGTTTTAATTACAAATCATCTCTGAAAACTCTGAGAAAGTGTATTGTAACGTTGAGATGAATAAATTGTAATTCAACATTGCTGTGCAATTTTTTTCTAATACAAAATTCTAAGTTGTATTAATGAGCTGTAAATGTTTAAATGGCAAAAAAATATAGATTTGACATGAAAAAATATACAGTCAGATGAAACTTTCTGGATACAATGGAGATTAATCATGCAAATATATTGACTTTATCTGTAAATTGAATCACAGGTGAATCTGGATTGGGAAAATCTACATTAATAAACAGCCTCTTCTTGACAGATCTCTACCCAGAAAGGATAATCCCAGGAGCTGCTGGTAAACACACTTTTGTTCTGTTTTTTTTCTGTTCTTGATGATTTGAAGTTGAATATTTTTGTTTGGATTTTATTATCAGCCAGTTGTTTCAAGCTCTACTAATTTCTAATGTATTGGCTGATACTTGAGCTACCACTGATTGTAGAGCTGATTTCTTCAGTTCTTGGTCTGTGTAGTTTAGTCCTTGGGTGTGCTGAAGAGTCATACTGGCATCTGTGTGCTAATCTCTGCTTAAAATATGTCATCGTGTCACATTAAGAGAAATAATCAACAAAAGCAATTGGAAACTTTTTAGAATCTATTGCAATTCTAAACTTGAACACTTTTTATGTTTGCTTGGGATTGCAATTTGATTCCTTTGGTCTGGGTAGATGTGCATGTGCACTCAAACTTGTTTCTTCTTCCCCTCCTCTGAGGAGGGGGAGCGAGAGAGCGGTTGTGGTGGGGTTCAGCTGCCCAGCAAGGTAAAAATCACCACAGCACTTCACCTCTGTTTCATCTTCAGCTCCTTGTCCCTTTTTTATCCTGTTAAACAAGGCATACAATAATGCAATGAAAGAGAATATTGTAAGAATATAGATTGAGGTACTATTTCTTCCTCTTTTCTACTTGTTAAACAACTTGCTTTAAAAATTTATCATGTTGGCTGAAAACTACTTTAAACCTTAGGGAAATAACATGTTACATATAACTTAGTATTGTTCTACAAATTGCTGAGTACTTACACTTTTTTCTCAGTCACTCCCTTTTGCCTCAGTTTCTATATAGAATTTGAAACAAGTAAGAAATCTAAAAGATTTTCATAACCTGACAATCAATCCTTTGATAGTGTCTCAAAATGACAGCCTTATAAATTCTATTCTGAAAGATCAAGTTTCTTGTCTTTTAGAGAAGATTGAACGCACTGTGCAGATTGAAGCCTCAACAGTTGAAATAGAAGAGAGGGGTGTGAAGCTTCGTCTGACAGTTGTAGATACACCAGGATATGGAGATGCTATCAATTGTCGAGATTGGTGCGTACACAGAGTACATATTGATCTAGATTTGATGACTGAACACCCGTTTCACATTATGTCTAATGATATAAGTCAATATCTTCCTTTTTTCATGTGTTAGGTTAAGTGCTGAATTTGAGGTGTTGCTTTTGGAGAGATGGGCAAATTTTCTAATTTTGAGGAAGCTTGGTTTAATTTTAGATGTGATTCAAGTTTAAAAATGTTTTCAGTTGCTATATGAGATACATAAGAAGCATCAGTTAACTTCATCCACAGCTTGAAAAATGCTGTGACACAGATGCTTTGTTTTGTATTTTTCTCTCTCCTTGGTTAACTTTTTTAGGCTTGTAAGGGTTTTAAGCGGATCATGTACTTGACTCTTATATTCAGAAAGCAGTGGAACCACTGGGACACAGTGAATTAAACAAACCCCTGAGAAAGTAATCCATCTAGTCTTTGGTGCAAGTAAAAATTCACCATTAAATCTTGTCTGCATTTGTTTGGGTACTCTCAGACTCCATGCTTTTTTTTTTTTTTTTAAGTGTGTTTTAATTGTCTTAGGTTCTCAAGTGTCTTGAAAAGTTTGCTTTCTAGTAAGTACCAGTAAATCTTGATTAATGGCATTCAGTGATAGCCTCTGCTGCACTTTGGCCAACTTTCTGTCAAGAACTTGCTGGTCCATCTCATCCATTCTCACTGTGGCATCTTGCTGCCCTTTTTGCTTCCCTGTTCTCCCATTAGTAAAGTTTTGTTTGGGATCTACGAATTGCTTCTAAGATTGGTTCTCCACCTTAACTGGGAATCAATGTCTCAAGCCAGCGTTCGGAGATGCACTTTTTATTTTATTCTTCCATTCAGTAATAAACTGATAATTCCATCTTTTTAGCCTTGGGTATTTATCGTTGGCAAGTATACAATAGGAGGAGCGTAGCTGTCTGCTCAAACCAAACAAATTTGTGTGTAAGGTGAAGTGGTTAAGAGAGATGCAACTCAGAGCAGTATGATGCAAGATTTCAGCAGTTTTGCATCTCTGTTTCAGCTGTTGGCGAATTTGCTGTTGCATCAGCATCAATAATTTGATGTTTTAAATTGATTTAGAACAAGAAGCTTAGATTGTCTTGAGTATGTGCAATTAATGCTAATCACAAGATGAATACTAGCCCAAGAGCAGTTTACTTAGAAGTTGAGATGTGTATCATTATGTGTATATGTATTTGTATTTTATCTTAATATATAAATATATATATTTATTATCCATAGTAGTTATTGTTTATTATTTTGGCATTCAAATAAAATGCTAGGATATGTGCTTAAGATAATTTTACGGTGTCAGTAAATTACTTTTGTCCATCAACAGGCTGCTTCATCAGCAGGAGGTCTGGGTATTTTAATGTAATCTTTGGAAGTTCACTAAAATTATTGGCCGTTTGGGAATGAGCATGACTTCTTAAATCTCAATTTGTTTCACAGTTTTAAGACCATAATCTCCTACATTGATGAGCAGTTTGAGCGATATCTGCATGATGAGAGTGGTTTGAACAGAAGGCATATCATAGATAACCGCGTTCATTGCTGCTTCTATTTCATTTCACCGTTTGGTCATGGGTAAGTATTTCTGTCATTTTTATTTTTGAAAAATAAAAATGCTTCATTTTTTCACTTCAGGGAATTTGTTTTGCACCATTTGTTTTAAATTATCAGGATCAGATTGTCATTACTTAAGTATTAAAACTAAGAGGAGGGACATTTAGAATTAGAATCCTTCAGTTGGAAGGGAACTGCAAAGATTATCGAGTCCAATTGCCTGACCACTTTAGGGCTAAATAAAAGTTAAAGCATATTAATGAGGACATTATCCAAATGCCTCTTGAACATGGACAAGCTTGGGGCATCAACCATGCCACTAGGAAGTCTGTTCCAGTGTTTGACCATGAGGGTTCATGGTAAAGACATTTTTCCTAATACCCAGTCTGAAGCTCTCATTGCACAGATTTGTGCTGTTCCTGCATGTCCTATCACAAGTTACCAGGGAGAAGAGAGGAGCACTTCGCTCTCTATTCCTCCTCAGGAAGTTGTAGAGAGTGATGAGGTCACTTCTTAACCATCTTTTCTCCGGACTAGGCAAGCCAAATGTCTTCAGTGTCTGCTCACAGGACATGCTTTCCAACCCTTTTACCAGCTGTTTTGAAGCAAGCTTTTGGATTCAGTTCCTATATTGAGATCACTGTTAAAAATATTGAGCATAACTAGCTGTAGAATTGAGCCCTGGGGAATACTGCTAATGACCAGCTGCCCGCCAGATGTAGCCCCTCCCAGCACAACCCTTTGAGCTCTACCGTTCAGCCAGCTCATCACCCAGCGTAGTGTGAGCCTTTTTATCTCCCAGTTGGACAATCTGTCCAGAAGGATACTGCGAGGGGTGGTATCAGAAGTCTTACTAAAATCCAGAAAGATTATATCTAAAACCTTCTCTTTGTCCGCTAAGTGGGTGACCTTACTGTAGAAGCAGATCAAATTAGTAAGGCAGGACCTTCCCTTCATGAACCGATGTTGGCTATTCCTTGACAGTAGGTTTGCTCTTTAAACATCTTTCAGTATCCCCAGGACAATCTTCTCCATAACTTTTCTGGATACTGAGGTTATACTGACAGGTCTGTAGTTGCCTGGGTCTCCTCTTGTGCAGGTATAACATTGGCCAGCTTCCAGTCAGCAGGGTCCTCCCCAGAATCCAAAGACCTGGGAAATTGTTGAGAGGGGTCCAGCTATAACATCCACTAACTCCTTCAGTACTCCATCAGGCCCTACGGATTTAGGAACATTCAGCTGATAAAACTTGTACCTTACAATTTCAGTGGCCACTTCAGTGAAAGGTTAATGCTTGTCCAGTTGTGGTCCTCAGAGGACCATGAGAAATGTAGAGAACCAGGGAACCCAAGGTCTATCTTTAATATTAAAAACTGAGGCAAAAAAAAAAGGCATTAAACTCCTTTTCCTTAACCTTATTTGTTAGGTGGCCATCTTCATCAAGCATCAGTTCAATGTTTTCCTCAGATCTCCTCTTACTGTTGACATGCTTAACAAAAGCTTTTTTTGTTGGTCTGGTCAACGTTGGTGTGAAGATACTTTGGTCATTTAGATTAAAAATACTATTTTTCCATATTTTATTTTTAGCCTTAAGCCTCTGGATGTTGAATTTATGAAGGCCATACACAACAAAGTAAATATTGTACCAGTGATTGCAAAAGCTGATACACTTTCTCTGAAAGAGCGAGAAAGACTAAAGAAGAGGGTAAGTATTTTTCTGGCTCACAGAAAAGTGTTATACTTTGGCTATAGCAACTTGAACACTCCTCTTGTCAGTGACCTCTTTCACCCTTACTCTGTTCTCACCAAGAAAAACATAATTTCATGTGCGCTGTTTAGCATTTAATATGTAGTTTGATATCTTGTGAGTTCTTCTGTTATGTATTTAACTGAGAAATTGTCTTTAAAATGTTGCCTGTGAAACGGCAGATCTGGCTACATCTACAATTACACTGAGTGAATTTTGAAACTTTGGAAAATATCTAAGTGCATTTGCTAGTGGTAATTTCTCCTGACCTGGTTGATCAGTCCCAAAGCAGAGACCATTATCTCTGAAGCAGAGACAAAGCATCTATAATCTTCATATGTCAGAATACTGATGATTGAAAAACAGGATTTTTCAAAGATGTTACTATGTCACTCTCTTCTAATACATTCCTCCTTCCATAGGCTAGGCACCTGAACACATTCAGTCCTGCAGGACTTGGTAGTATTTACTGAGGGGAGGAACAGTACAACAAACCATCATGGGTTAGTAACTATGAAGTTTAGACTGAAGTGATACAGAATTAGGTTGTGCTCATTTGATGCAGGCTTATTTGTTATATTTAAAACTTTGTCTATGATTTTCCCATTCTGAAAACCCTTATAGTTAATTTACCCAACTTGCAAAAGTACATTACTTTGAAATACTTATTCTGCTAAAATTCTGCAGAAATAAGTTTGCTCATTTTCTAAGAGAAAAATTTGGGTTTATGGCAAATGGATTCCAGCTCGTGATGCCATTCTTAACAGTGACGAATACAGAAAAAAGGATTTGTGGTGTTTGTCACTCAGGAGAGTCCCTCCCCAGCTTTCCGGTAGCCCCCTGTAGGCACTGGAAGGACACTGTAAGGTCTCCCCAGAGCCTTCTCTTTTCCAGGCTGAACAACCCCAACTCCCTCAGCCTGGCTCCGTAGCAGTTCTCCAGCCCCTTAATCATCTTCATGGCTTCCTCTAAACCTGCTCCAACAGCTCCATGTCCTTCTTGTGCTGGGGCCCAAGAGCTGAATGCAAGGCTCCAGGTGGTGTATTTGACCATAACTGATTGTGGGGAAGGCCTTTTAGCCAACACTTGGAGTGATAGGCATGTGTAAACAGTCTTAAAATAGTAAACTATATATTAATCTTTTTGACTCTATTGTTTACCTGCTATATTACTTGGAGTCATAGAATCACCAGGCTTGGAAGAGCCCTCCAAGACCACCTGGCCCAGCCACCCCCCTACCACCAATGTCACCACTGAACCCTGTCCCCAAGCACCACATCCAGCCTTGCCTTGAACACCCCCAGGGGCGGCGACTCCACCACCTCCCTGGGCAACCCGTCCCAGTGCCTGACTGCTCTTTCTGAGCAGAAATGTCTCCTCATTTCAACCTGAACCTCCCCTGGCACAACTCGAGGCCGTTCCCTGGTCCTATCACTGGTTACCTGTGAGAAGAGGCCGACCCCCAGCTCCCCACAGCTTCCTTCCAGGCAGCTGCAGAGAGCAATGAGGTCTCCCCTGAGCCTCCTCTTCTCCAGACCAACCCCCCCCAGCTCCCTCAGCCGCTCCTCACAGCACTTGTGTCCCAGGCCCTTCCCCAGCTTCGCAGCCCTGCTCTGGACACGCTCCAGGGCCTCGACGTCCTTCTGGCAGTGAGGGGCCCAGAGCTGAACCCAGCACTCGAGGTGCGGCCTCACCAGAGCAGAGCCCAGGGGGACGATCACCTCCCCGGCCCCGCTGGCTGCACTGCTCCTGACACAGCCAGCATGCCGTTGGCCTTCTTGGCCACCTGGGCACACTGCTGGCTCGTGTTCAGATGAGCATCCATCAGCACCCCCAGATCCCTTCCCTCTGCACAGCTTCCCAGCCACTCTGTCCCCAGCCGGTAGCACTGCATGGGGTTGTGTGACCAAAGTGCAGGACCCGGCCTTGAGCTGTGCTGAACCTCATCCCCTTGGCCTCTGCCCATTGACCCATCCTGCCCAGGTCCCTCTGCAGGGCCTTCCTGCCCTCCGGCAGATCGACACTTCCCCCCCCCCCCCCCCAGCTTGGTGTCACCTGCAAACTTACTGAGGGTGCACTCACTTCCCTCACCCAGTTGTCAATAAAGATATTAAAGAGGCTGGGCCCCAACACTGACCCCTGGGGAACACCACTGGTGACTGGTCACCAGCTGAATTTCACTCCGTTCACCACCACTCTCTGGGCCCGGTCACTCACCCAGCATGTTTTTAACCTAGCACAGAGTGTGCCTGTCCAAGCCATGGGCTGCCAGCTTCTCCAGGAGAATGCTCCGGGAGACTGTGACAAAAGCCTTGCTGAAGTCTAGGCAGACTGTCAACAGGCTTTCCCTCATCCACCAGGCAGGTCACAGAAGGAGGTGAGGTTGGTTGGGCAGGACTTGCCTTTCATGAACCTATGATGACTGGGCCTGATCCCCTGGTTGAACTGTTCACATTTAAACACAGTTGCAGTATAGCGCTGTCTTGCTGCTATGTTACATTTTGTAAAAGCTAAAGATAATTACTGACACAGTAAAGCAGCATTAGGAATGCCTTAGGTTGCGGGAAAGAGGATGATCATCACCTGAATTAAGCAATTTTTCTCTCTAATTTGCAGCTTGAATGAGGAGTGAACCACGGGTTTTCAATTAGAATCAAGATGTGAATGAAATGAGGCAAACAGAAAGCAAAATAAATTTGCGTATTTGAAATAGGCAAATACAACACACGCAAAAAAAGCTTTGCTACTTGATGTTCAGGGACTTAAATGGCTGAAGTACATTAATTTTCTTCCATTGCAAAGTGCATGGCAAATAATACTAGTATCAAAAGGTTAAAACTTCTCCATTCTGTGACATTTTAAAAATCTCTAATCCTGTTTGGAAGAGAAAACTCAGTTTTGTTCTCTAGTAATACTAGAATATAATAATATTCTATACTAGAATATAGTAATATTCCCTAGGAAGGACAAGGAAGGTTGTACTTCAGTTTTGACAGTTACAGCTAATGTGGAGCAAGATAAATAAGGAAGGAAGAATTGTTTGCATTGTTTTTATAGCTTCATTTAAAATAAAATTTCACAGCTAGTCATATGTGTAATTTTATGTGTAATAAATTGTTGGAGATGAAACACTGCAAGGCTCGATTGCAGGTCTTGTTTATGTACAATAATCGTTGTTATTTGGTAGATATTTTTTCAGGAGGACTAAGTTTCCTCAATGAAGCTGATTTCATTGTGAATACAACTTTTAAATAGTGGAAGCTTTCAAAACGTTAAAATAAAGCAATGGAATAAATGTGCCACTGTTTGTCTGAAGGTCTGTGGCGAGGAGTTGTTGAATATCTTCCTTAAAAACAAATAGTTGGCAATGAATACGAATTAGTAAGATATACACAATCTCTGGCCTGATTAATTTTACCTTAAGTTTTAAAAGTGCTCACTTTACATGTATATTACCTCAGTTTCTTTTATGTAAATCTCAGATTCTGGATGAAATCGAAGAGCATGGCATCAAGATTTATCACCTGCCTGATGCTGAATCAGACGAGGATGAAGATTTTAAAGAGCAGACAAGACTGCTGAAGGTATGAATACGCTGTATCTTTTCAGAGTGCTCAGATGGCTTTAAAACAAAATACAGAACGTGACCTTTGATGAGACCTTGAGTGAGTTACTGTAGCTCTGTGCCTAGGCTTCCTTATCTGGAAGATAGTGGTTACAATGACCTTTTTTTCCCCTACAAGCTTTTTTGACATCTTCAAATTAAAAACATTGTGTACTTACTACCAATATATGTAGTGTTGAGAGGAATAAGAGTTTGTTTTTTTTTTTTGAGTTGTTTGTCTAGCTCATTGTTGGTGATTTTTGAATTTTTGACTTTCAGGCCAGCATTCCATTTTGTGTAGTGGGATCCAATCAACTCATTGAAGCTAAAGGTAAAAAAGTTAGAGGCCGACTTTACCCATGGGGTGTCGTTGAAGTGGAGAATCCTGAACATAATGACTTTCTGAAGCTGAGGACCATGCTAATGTAAGTAGAAAACTCCAATTAAATAGTAGTAAATAAATAAATAAATTAGGAAGATACTGAAACATTGGGACGGGGGTGTGGAGCGGTTGTGGAATCCTCAGGGATGTGGAATTCATCTGGAGAAGGCCATGAGCAACCTTGATCTAGCTAGTGTAGGTAAGGATTGGACGAGAGGGCCACAAATCCTTTCCAATCTGAATTACTCAGAAGTTCTGTGAAAATAATCGTATGTCTAACTCTCCTGTCGAACGCAGACAGCCATGAATATAAACCAGGTTGCTTTGCACCTTGTGCTTGTTTCTGTGTGCTTTTATAGACTTCACAATTTTGGTATTTAAGCTTTTTCAGCTGTGCTACTTGGCATCCCCTGCCCAGCACTGCTTTGTCAAATGTCTCACACAGGAGTACAGGCTTACGTAGAGGCTGTCTTGGGGTCTGGGGTGGTGTCTCTGTCTTTCATTGCACCGATTTAACTTAGGTTAGCCTTGAAATTAGCATGTTAAACGGGTGCACGCGCTGAACTCAGTGACCGAATGCAGTGCTGAATGTGAGAGTTCCTTAACCACGCTGATGTGACGCTGATGTGTTTTATCTTTTGATTTTTCTTCCTTCCTCTAGCACCCACATGCAAGATCTTCAAGAGGTGACCCAGGATCTTCACTATGAGAACTTCCGCTCTGAGAGGCTCAAACGAGGCGGCAGGTTGTCATCTTATTGTTATAAGCTGTTTCTTCCTCCTCTGATTTATTTTATTCTTCTCCTATCCCCCCATTTCATTGCTAGGATTTCGTAGATCATGGACAGCTCTCTAGTTACAGTCAACACAAAACTCAATCAATCAGCTTACACTGACAGTAAGAAAAAGTAGTATGTAAATCTGAAGAGATGGTTGTGACACTAAAAAGGGTATAGTGAGATCTCTGTTTTGTTTAAGACTTGAATGCAGTTGGATCAGAGTGTTTGGGTATATAAGTAGGGCAGATGTGTATGACAGAGATCTAAAAATGTGCAAATTAGATTAGCTGATGCATTCAAAGAAATCCCTTTTTTGACTTAACCACTTGAATATCTGTACTGTGTCTTTAAGAAGAGAAACAAGTCCTGCACTACTTTATTTAACATGATATAAATAAATAATTTTCTTTGCAAAGCAGTCGGAGAATAATGTCTTTCTACCCTATTTTGAGCTGTGGTAAAACAGACAGGCAGAATACCCCATTTTTACCTAAAATAGCAGGGTTTACAAAGTTGAGTTCGTGAGCTCTTGCTGAAAACTGGGTGTGTTTCCTGGTTTAGATTTTTAAGTTGCTTCTCTTATTTCAACCACTAGAGGGTTTCATAATTGCACATTTCAGTGGATTTGATATATTTTGCAAAGCTTTTTCCATTATGTAACTTCTACTCTTGAAATAGGCTTTGTCATATGCCTGGTCTATTTTCAGAAAAAGGAGTTTGATTCTGCCTGTAGGGTTGGCCTACTAGTTCAGTTTTCCCTTCAGCCATGGTGACATACTTTTCCCCCCTGACTTAAATCCTGAGTTCTGAAATTCAAGCTAAAAAAACTGTCAAGTTCTGGTACCTGTTACCCAACAGGTATTTACAAAGGTCTTAGAAGTAGTGTCACATTGGGGTGTCTAGAGTTAAAGTAAAGTCAAAAAAATCCTCATTTTTTTGAGGATTTGAAGTTGCCTCTGCCAAGGACCCATGGCAGTCAGTTGCTGTTAAGTTTAGATATCTGTGCAATTAAAACATGCTTTTGTGTCTTGTCTAGCTGAGTGGCAGAGATATCTTTGTTTTTACATTTCCGAAGTGTTCCTGCACTTGAGTTAAGCTATTGTAAGTGAGGGTGCTTTACACGGGAATTTGTTTCAGACTTGTACCTATTCCACTGGCAGTCCTTGGCAGTGTTTCTAGAGGCTTTTGGACACAGGGGATTTGATTTCTCTGGCAATCTTACAGAAAAGTGTGCAAATGCACAGAAGCAAGTTTTCTCAAAGATAAATGTACTCCTTTTTTTTTTTTGAATGACTTTTAATGAATGATTTTTAAGTACAATGCATTACTGAAAAAAGGAGAACGGACTTCCTATTTTGTTGGTTTTAGCTTTTTACTTTCTAGAAGCTTTAAGGGTAAGATATAACTTAATGTATACTGTTCAGGTGTTTGCAAGTAAATGTGGTTCATGAAGTTAGAGATGGGATAGAACTGCATCAAAAAAAAAGGATCCACCTGAGGGTAGCTGAGTTTTCAGATTAATAATTTCTAGATGTTTTACATGCTGCTTCCATGTTTTTGTTAATATCTTGTCCGGCATTGTTTTGATTTTGTGTATCAATTTGTATTGATTTACTGCACCGGTGAAAAAGAATTGAGTACAGTGTTTCTGTACTCAGATTTCTGAATTGCTATACCTGTATGGCACACCAATTGCAATCGGTTAAGATAATGTTATAATCAGGTAAACTTCTGCATGTGAGTACTTTTCATAAATAGTTTTCACTGATACCTATGTAAAAAGATCTGTCATGTCATAGCCAGAACTCATTTTGAAGCTTATGCTTGTTCTGGGCATAACTTCGTAAAGGAGTAAGGAATAAATATATATTAAAAAAAGTGAATAGCAGCTACATGGGGAACGTGTTTCAGTAAACTTTGTGTGTGTTATGAAACATATACAACGTGTTCTGAAAGCCTTGTGTTTTGTCAACAAAATATTCACTGAAAAGGCAAGATCCAGAGTGTATGCATGTTGTTGAACAATATTTGTTTATTGTAGGAAAATAGAAGATGAAGAAGTAAATAAAGACCAGATTCTGCTTGAAAAAGAAGCTGAAGTAAGATGAAAAATTTCTGTACTCTTGTGATGGGGGAATTTTTATTTTTTTTTTATTGCTGTTTAAAGACAATTGATTTGCACGATCTTGATAATTTGTAAAGGGAAACAGAATTTGCTAATATAAAGTTATTCAAGGTACAGTAACAAAAGAGAATGTGGAGAAGTATAGGAGAGCCTCAGAATTCTAATTTATTGGAACAAGCAGAATCTAGTAAATGTCAGATTCCGTTGTACAAGTCATTTGTGCGGGAAGGGAGAGCCATCCTCATATATGAGAAAAGGTTCTAAAATCAGCAATTGCAGATTGGGAAAAAGTTATGCTCGGCAGCAAGGGAGGAAACAATGGTGGGAATTACCAGGAATGAAGAACAACATGAAAATTCTCGTTTTGCCACAGTGATAAATCCATAATTCAGAGCTCTAACACTGTTTTTGTGGTCCCCCTAATTCAAAGAGGATATAGCTATGACTAGGAAAATATACAATGAATAGCAAAGAGTGGGCAGAATGGCTAAAGCAGAGACCAGAGGCAGGTCCCCTCTGATGGCATACTACTTAATGTTCTTTTTGGGGAGTAGATGACAGAAGGGAAGGAAGTAGTGAGGGGTTTATACAATCATAGCCGTCAGGATGAATGGGAAACTACAATAAAAGAAGCAGGCTGAATTTAATGAAATTAATAGGTGGCTTTTTTTTTTTTAACAGAAAAGATACTTTTAGTATATAAAGTATTTGTAAATTGTGGTACTCATTAGCATGGAATTTTGAGCATATCGAGAACTTGAAGGTGGTCGCTGAACACAATGGCAGAATGTTTTGATTTAGAAAGTTCTGAAATGACATATTTCTAGAATTTGAGAGCTTATGTCATGTGTATGCACACGCTGTTGGACTTTTCCATTCATTTCCTAATAGCCAGTCTGGAAAGAAGGCTGAGTTAGATGGATCTTTTGCTATGCCCTAGCTCAAGAAGACCCTCAGGCTCACAGTACTGGCCTTAGCAGCTATCCAAGTCCCAAAAGATAGCCAGGGAAAAGATCGTTGTTTCAAGGAATACAAAAAAACTGTAGTGTAACGTCTTACTGGCTTAATTTTCATTGTTAAGTTTAACATTTCAGTCTGAGTTTAAAGTGTAAATATGCAAAGACACACAGAAATATTTCAGTGCTGAGTCTGACTTATCTTTCAAAGTTTCGTACCATAAAAGAATTTAAGTCAACCCTGTTGAAGGTACAGGACTTAGTCATAGTAGCTGAGTTACTTGATTACCCTGTGTTTAAACGTTGCAGTGTTGTACAACTGAACTAAAACAGTTTTTAATAATGCATACATCTCCTTGGATGGTTTACCTTTAATCCTTGCTTCCACCTAGTCATCACTAGTACAGAAGTTGAGAAGTAATCCTCACAGGGTTTTATTTTTGATGGCAGATATATAGGTGTAGTTGGAGGAACTTAAACAAGCTGCTTGTGTTCCTATGATAAGGTTTGGTAAGTGTGCTTGTTCAGCACTTCAACACCATCATTCTTATCTGTTTAACTTAAATGGAAATCTTTGCTGCTTCTTAGGGATACTTAGAAACCTTGTCCCAAGTTAAACTAATACAGCCTGCTTATTTCAGTCAGGCAATTTTCCAACCTCTTAGTGGTTGAAGATGAGCAGTATTAAAACAAGCCATAACCTGAGGTTGCTGCTTGTCAGATGAAGCCAATGCAGATGCGTGTTCCCTCTTTAATATGAATAATAAATAGTGTGGTGACAGCAAAGGATCGTGTTCTGAGGTGAGATGAGGCTAAAGGTTTTCCTATGCTCTATTTTCAGCTTCGTCGCATGCAGGAGATGATCGCAAGAATGCAGGCACAAATGCAGATGCAAATGCAAAGTGGAGAAGGAGATAGTAGTGGACATCATGTATAAAGTCTTTGGTAAGGTGTTCAAATAGCTACTTTACAAAGTTTTTCTTTATTACTCATTATTATGGGTGCTATTAAGTCTTGGAAAAATGTTTACAAGACGTGTTTTTGTAGGTTTCAGCTTTTGTTTTAATTTTTAATGTTTAGCTGATGTTTATGAAGTGAAATGGCTTGAAACTAAACCAAACATTAGTATGGCCTTACACAGACACATGTATTTGCATTCATTTTTTTTCAGAAAGTCTATACAATGTACGTTGGAAAGAATCACGGAAGTAATCTTTCAGATTCTATAAATGGGTAGTTCGCAAACTCACAAAGTTATTTCATTGTGGCTTTGAAAATGTCTATGCTTCTTTTTTATCAATGTAAGGAGATAGCAGATCTTAAATTGCATTTTTCTGTCTTGTTTTCAGATTACTTTATACCCTGACTTAATGGAGACACTCCATGGATTTGAATTACGATGGTGTTACATGGATGCCTTTTGCCCAGTTTGTGACTTGGAGATTATTTTAGAATTTAACATGGAAACGCGTTGTGGTAACTCTTGTGATACGTATTTCATAACATGTAGTCAGTCAGTATTTTATATATTATACACACTTTTTGTTTTGTAATTCTTATATTGAGCTTATTTTCAGTTTCCCATTGTATTAGGGATACAAAATAGACAATGAAACTTCTAGCCTGACATGGCATTAGATGATTTGCTTTAATATGGCGTACTAACTCCCTGCTTTTAACTTTGTATTATGTTTAGAAATAAACAGCTATTAGTGATATCAGTAGTGTGTAATAGTCACTAATTAGGGAACCTTGCAAGGTTAGTTTTATATTTTTGCAGTGTTTACAGGTGTGTGTCTGTGAGACCCTAGCCCTTCTTCTGTCTCTGCTGAGTGCAGGTGATCTCCTTTGGCCTCTGCAAGTATCTAGTTAGAATTCAGGCATGCCTTGTATCTTAATAAAAGAAATAAGAGGAAATACCTCTTTAAGGGCACACTGTATTTTTAAGAGTTTCTTGTACGTCAGCACAAATCAGTCCTGCTGTTTTCTGGCATTACTGTAACCAAATAAGCTTGAATAATGTTGGTATGTTAAATGAGATAAACCCCAAAGAGTAGTTTTATGTCCATGGGTGTTTCCATATCCAAATGCGTAAGAAATTCTTTAATTCCTAGAGAATATTTTCATACTATTTTTAGGGCATTGCAAACTGTTAATTGTAGTATAACATATATACTAGCACACTTCCACTCTTTTTAGAGTGATCTGTGCCTGACAGGATCAAAGTGAACTATATTTTAAGGTCCTGGAGTTAGCAGTAATACTTATGAGGTGACTCCAATGTGTTACACAGTTTTTTAGGCCAAGGTCACTTTCCTTAATGCTGATAGCAAAGGAAACTGGTTTTGAGCTTGGCTGGACTTCTGCTGCATATCGTGGTAGGTACTGAATGTGCCATATGTAATAACAGCTATAGCATACAGCTATGTAGGTGGCAGCTGAGAAGAGTACGCAGTTACTCTGCCAGAAATCATATTTCCTAATGTGATGTGTTACAAAACATCTGAACAGCCAATAAGTAGGTAGAATTCCAGCTTTTCTCTGTTCTGAGCTCAGGTGCAGCAACGATTTTTATAATTTTTAATTTTTTTTTTTTTTTGAAAAAATAATAATATTTCTACAGCTAATTTCAGTGATACTCAAATGGCTAGATTAAATATGAACCTGCTAAGCAGAAGAAATTTTTACCTGCCTGAAACTGCTGTTTTATGAATCGCTTTATATTTGATTCTTTCTAAAAATGTGAAGCAAAGTTCTCTGCCCTAGCCTTTGCTGGGCAGAGAAAAAAACGGAGCTCCATTTTTCTTTGCAAAAGCAATTATTCGCAAAGTTTTGTATATGACACGTGTGATCTTCCCTAACCGTCACAAAGGTGTAAATGAAAACCTTTTTATATACATGTATGTAGATGCACAGAAGTGGCTAAGTCCCGTTTTGTCAAATTATATACACATAAAACTTAGATGGAAAAACATGCACTTCCAAGTTCTTGTATTGCCTTTTCTAAATAGCACATAGAAATAACATAGCAGTATTACCTGAAAAAAAAAAAAAGCAAAGCAACAACTCCACAGCACCTTATGTATTACTAAATCTTTGATACATTTTTGTGAGTCAGTAGTCATAAATATGCCAGAAAAGTAACTCGTGTTTTACTAAGTATTTTGTGAGCTCCCATACTGTTCTGTAGTTGCCACCGATCCGTTTTTTTTCTGATTCTGCAGCATTTGCCTGCTTTTAAGCTATTATTAGTCTGGTATCTCTGATAAATGTTTCGAGCACAGCGACACAGTGACATTTGTGTTTTCACATCTAAGCTTGGTAGGTACTGTAAGCTGCAATAGTACTGGAAACCAGTACTTGAACTGTGAAATCTGTGTGTGCAAACCAGTCCCAGGTTGTACATGTAACTCTCTGTGTATGTTGCTTTTTCTCCTGTATTTTCTAACATGGGAGTAAAAGTAGGTTGTCTGTGCATTAAGTGCTGTTTGGTCACTACCTGTGGAATTACTTTAGGCTATATCTTAACCTTTGAAATAGCGTCTATTGAAATATTTCATCAGGGTAAAGTATTCTGGATGATTCTTAGGCAAGTGATTTTTGATTTATAAATTCTAGCAGGAGAAATATTTTCATAAATATTTTTTTCATGGGAAAAATCAAGTTTATGGCACTTTCCATTTTAACTGAAAGCTAATTGCTTCCCCTTCCCAAGTCTTTGGGGGTGATCATCTGTAGTGTGCCTGATGTCTCTGAAGGTCTCTTTTCCCTTCAATTCTCTTGCGTTGGCCTTGCATCAGTGGTTTCATGGTGAGACATAAAAAGTGAAACTATGTTTCACAGATTCTTTTTTTTTTAGACAACCTTCAAGTACTGGTAGAAGAAAGACTTGGAGACAAAAGGTAGATGTTTGGTGTGGTGTTGAACTGGCTATAATTTGTTTTCTTTTATAGCTTTGTTACAGTTTCTAATTTAGGAATCAGAATACTTCTGAATTTGCAGAGGTTTATATTTGGTTGCAAAGATGTCTTGCTCTTGGCACAAAAAACTTACTGTTATATTCTGGTTTATGTACTGTCACTAGCCAAGACTATAATAAAAATGCAAAAACATTTTTTTTTTGTCTTTTGTTTTGATTCCTTGTTATAATCAACCCTGGTAATGTTTGTTTGTTTGTGGTGATATGTTTTAAATATAAAGGAGTAATTTAGACATGGTTGAAAGAGAACACCATGCCGAAGCTGCGTACAATATGTCCGTTAAATATTGCATGCTCCACGTTTATTGATACAGTGCATTTCCCGTTGGATGCTCCCAGAGACGCTGAAGCCCTGCTGATAGGACCTTGCTTTTTCAGCAGTTCTCACCAAACTTACACGTCCCCTGATTATTCTGTTAACACAGAATGAAGCTACTTGTTGTGGGTGGTGCTTTATGCAGAAGGGTTATTGTGTTTTCCAGTGAATTGTGCTTCATTTCAAGAGAGAGTCAAAGGCTTTTTGATCTTTGTTCTAGAAATTCCATAATAATTTGGGGCTCAACTTCCTGTAAAACTATGCCAACCACCTGCATGGCTGTTACAGGTTGAGAGCACCAGGCTGTGTCCTTGTTCTTAGATTCCAGAGCTAACTGTTAATACCAGAGCATTTTATGGCAGTCCTTTGAATTCGAAACGTGTTACCTTTCATATGCCCTGACCTGGACAGGTCACTTGAGGTTGCTTTGTTGGATTGCTCTGCACTGCTGGGAGTTGCACATGGTGCTGTCAGACCACTCCGCAGGGGTAAGACTTGTGCATGCTGTGACAACTTCATGGATTGTTTTGGAGTATATTTATGGTTATGTTTTGTATATCTGCAGTGTTTAGTGTTGAACTGATCCACTCAAGGAAGATTCATCTTTAGTGGGAGAATAAGTAAGGAAGCATCATTATTACATCAGACCTGCTTTTTAAAAGATTTTTTTTTTCTGTTTATTGATCGTATCTAGATCTTTTGGAACAGCATCCTTTTTGTCAAGTGTAGAAGACTTCTTTTTATGGAATTCAAATCCAGTTCTGGAAAGGAGTCCTGAAAAAGAATTGCACTAAGAGTTGCACAATGATATTTCTAGTTAACTTATTATAAGGAAAATTTCCAGATTGGTTAGTTCCATGCACATAAAGAAAAAGAATGATAATTGTGGACAAGGACTGAAATAGCATGGCAAAAGTAAAACACCTCTTAAGTCAGGGCAGACATTGTAAGATTTTAAAATCTTACATTGTCTGCATTCTGAAATCTTACATTTTTTTCTAAAAGAAAGATTGGGATCTTCAAAAATATTTGGTGGCAGTATTCTGGTATAAATATTCAAAACATGACCCACAGAATAGATCTAACTATGCACATTAAAAAGGTCCTTTGTGCATTGGTGTGCTATTGACAGTGCTAGAAGGAATATTACACTACTCTGTTTTTGTAGGCAGCATTGCTGTCTTACTTATGTGCTGGAACAAGTTTTATTTTATTTCAAATTTGTTTTATAAAGCAAAGCTATTGGATTATTTTGGAGGAGTTGCAGTGAATTATTAGTATACAGTTATGCAGATAAATTCATGCCTTTTTTTTATATGCAAGAGTATAGTGGATCTGAATATATTCGGCTGCAGATTTTTCTGGGTAACTGCTTTCTCTTCTTTGTATGTATATTTTTCCATTTTTTTCACCTTTTTGTCTGAACACTTAGACATTTCTTCTTGCGCTTTTATGAATACTTCTTTTACAGTTGTTTTGTCCACTCCACTATTCTGCAACATACTTAAGATTTTTCTTCTTTTGATCATCTCTGCTGTACAGCAGGGTTTTTATTTTCCTCTCCTGTCTTTAGGCTCCTGCCATTTCTCTGTTTGTTCCATTGGTGCCCTGCAAGCTTCCAGCATTTTTCTCTAACTTCATCCCTCACTCTGGGGTAATGTTCTTGTAGATTGCAGTTGTCCTAGTTAGAGTGGCAGTGGCTTGCCTATAGTAGCAATCCCTTTTCTGAACACTTGACCGGGATGTAGGTGGAGATTAGTCCTGGCCACCGTGGCTCTTTAGCAAGGAGATAGTTTAGAGCCTCCTGTGTGTCTGTTTCAGTTGAATATTAGGATGGCTGGGCTGGAGATCAAATTCACACCACTTTCTCCTAGGTTTTCCATTTAGTTGACACATGTAGATAAATGAGTTGTCTCTCTCTCCTGCTGCTTAAACACTCTAATGAACTCAGAGAATGGTAAGTAAGTGACTGAGAAGAAAGCTGTCTTGTGAGACTACAAGATAAGAATGTTTGGCACTTCATTAACAAATCCTACCAAAAAGGATTATATTCAACATCTCATAACAATGCACTCGTGCAGTTTGCTACCCTGTGCAGCAGGATCAGAAGTGCAAAGGGCTGGAGTGTTTTATTGATTTATCTTCCACCAAAGCTGGAAAATAGCAGAATATCATCACAAAACACTCTGAAGCAAATGAAGTTCAGACCTATGAATTTTAACCTTAAAGTTGGTTGAGTCTTCCTGTTTATATTTGAGTAGTTGGTGTGAGTGCAGAGAAGCTTCCTGCCTTAGGTAGCTTGCACCAGCGACTGCTGTTTCTCTTGTGGTTGACCAGACAGACATTGCATGGATCTTCCTTTCAGAGTGTCCCGCATGGAAGCGGCAAACTTATCAATGGACTCCTACTGACACATACTGGGGCAAAGCTAGAAAGTAACTCTTAAGAGATTCCTGAAGTGGAAGGAAAGTTTTTTTTTTGGGCTATTAAAACACTTTATAATTGAGCTTGCCATAGAGTTTTTCCTGCAGGCAATAATTCCAGAGTGGATTTCTCTGGAGAGTTAAAATGTGCTTTTCTGTTAACTTGTTTTAGAGCCCCATTCCCACCACATTTGTCTCTTGTGTCTGGAGATGGGAAGTAGTGGTTCTGGGCTGCACTGCATCCTTCCTATTCATTCAGACATCCTAGAAGGCGAGAAAAAAAAAAAAAAAGGTGGTGAAGGTGTGGTGGTGGTAGGAATGCAGCCCAGCTTACCAGCAAGGCAAACATTTTCCCTGCATATTTACCAAAGCCAGTGGCATGGTGGCCTTGTCCTGCTGGGCTAGCTGTCTTCTCAGTGTGTCACCCTGCTGCCAGAGCACGCAGGCACAGAACCCAGTGCTATAAGGGATCTCTTCATCATCTGGAAACAGAGGTGTTGTTGCCTGCTTGTGTGTTGTTTTGATAAGGAGATATGAAGGGTGCAGAAACCAGCCTGTTGTCGCACTAACCGTGTGAGAGGATGTGCCACGAAATCAGATTTGGTGTAACTCTGGGTTGAGTCCAGAAACAGAACAGAGGCAGCATGAGGAGGAGGAGGAGGAAGAAGTTTGTCCAAGGACTGGTTTGATGGCCAGCTTTGTTGTCAGCGTGGTCCAGAGGCGATAGGATGATCTGGGTCTGGCTCACAGCCACTTAGAGGTGTGTCGGTTTCAGGTGTGCTGGGGAGTTTCTCCTGTGTTTAGCAAGGCAAGATCTTCTGATGTATCTGTAAGTTTGCAGGTTTCGTTTCGGTACTTGAAATGCAAAACCAAGCTCATTTCCACCCACAGGAATGAGTTCCTGTAAATCTAGCGAGACAGAGGAGGTGTCCAGCGATCTCTGACTGAGAACAACATGCTTTTCAGAACCTACCTCTGGCTAGAGCAGAGGCGGTCCTGCAGACAGGCTGTTCGGCTGCAAGAAACAAGTCCCACAAGGCAAGAAGTGCAGTGCTTTGATTGCTGTGGGAAAGACAGAGCTTCTTGATAGGAAAAAATGAGCAGAGCACTCTCTCTGCCAAGCCTGGGGCCAACTCCTGCTTACTTTGTTTGAACCCCAGCATAAATGGCTTTGTAGGACTGATGCAGGTAATTGTGCTCTGGTCTCAGCCCTCCCGAGATCCTCAGTTTTACACGTATCTTCAGTGGTGATGTAACTGCTGGCTGGCACGTCAGATTTAAGGTACGGCTGAATTCTGAGAGAGGTCCAAGTTGCCAGACAGAAATTTCTGCTCAGCCACGTTAAGTCACATAAAGGAAAAGTAATTGCAAAAGGTCAGAAAGATTTGAGTTAAAAGACATGCCAGCCATTAGCAGCTTACTGTGTTGAGCTGTCTTGCTTAAAGTGCCTCAAGTTGGCTGTCCTGCTTTTTATTGAGAAACAAATTGAGGCTGATGGGACAAAGAGAAAGAATCATCATTTTTCTAAGCAGAAGCCAAAAGTTCCTGGGAAAATTCCTGTGTTGGAAGCAGAAGTCCAATGTTATGTGAAGATAACTCAGCGTATCCTATAGAATGAGTAAATAAACACACCCTGATAGCTAATGCAAAATACTTATTAAAACAGGTACCATACTGCTTAAGCATCGTATTTATTAAAATAAAAGAAAAAGGAAAGGCATTGACAGTAAAATACTTTATTCAGAACATGCCCACTCCTGCATTTATTAAAAACAACAGGGGAATTGCAAATTACTGTGTTTAATTCGCTTTTAAGCAGCTTTTCCAAAATGCAGAGCCTAAAACCTAGGTCACTCTTCCCATAGTATTTACTTGCTCAAATGTCAGAGATTTTTTCCCCTGGAGAGAAGACGCATTTTGGCTCGGCAGGGCTGTTTTGGTGAAGCAGTTCGCTTGCTGACTAGCAAAGTCAGAAAGTTCATAATCCGAGCGAGAAAACTGGTTGTAATCTTCCTTCCATGCTCAGCAAGTAGGCTCAGGCTGCCTATTTCATTTACACTGAGATACAGAAAAATGGCATTGCAAGGACGGCCGGCAGGCCACATGGAGCCACTGGCCAAGTTCAGTTTCAGCCTTTCAAGCATCAGTAGGAATTAACATGCTCCGTTGCCCGGCCCAAATAGCTGGGACCATTTGTGTAGGTTTGGGCCCAGAAAGAGGAATCTGACAGCTTGCTGTTTAGCTAGAAGGTGCCCAGCTGGTTACCTTATTTTGGAAAGGTGTGAGGCAGCTCAGTTAGCTGGCATCACCGAGGCTCTGAAGCCGTGTTTCTTTGACAGCAGAATAATCGCCATGCTTACCAAGGGATTAGTGCTTGTGGTTCTTCGGTTTCTCTTTTTGTTTTGAAGGATCCTGTCTACCAACTAGGACTAGGGCTTTTTGTCTTCCCTACCTAAGAGACTTTTTGTTTTTGAAGCCAACATCCCTATGACTGGGCTTTTGTGCAGTTTTGCTGACTAAAGTTGTTGGCATTGAAGTGAGATGTGAAAATCAGCAGTGAGCTTTGTATCGTGTTAGAATTTCATATTTGGGGAGAATTTCACATTCTGGTGGCTGCTCTTTGGTAGTGTTTTGTTTCCCACCCCCACCCCCCATGAACACTCACGGAAGTTTTTGATGTTGATCTTAGAAACCCCATGCAAGTTGTGACTGGATCGAGCCTTGTGTGGCTCCTCTCAGGTAACACGACTGAGTTGATGGATAGGGAAATGAGATGAACCTCAATGAGATTAAAAAAAAAAAAGGGGGGGGGGAGGGCCTTGCTAACTCCAAGTCGTGTGGTTTTTTTTAGGCCTTGCTGCTTCAGGCGTACTTGGATAATGTCACCTTGTAAGTTTTAAGTGGAAAAGAGAAGTAAATTGCACCCTTGCAGAAGAGATGGTTTCACTGCTGTCAGCTTAACATTTAGGCTGCTACAGTCAAAGGGCTAACATCTATCGAATATCTTACGACTTGGTTTGAAGCAAATTTAAGGGAATTTGGGGGATATTTATGCTCTTCTGCAGTTGGATGAGTTTACCACCTGGGGGCAATATGCCACTGGACTTCGGTTATTCTTTTACCTCTACCTGCCTCTGGAGCAAATCGGTGGCAGTTTGTGGTTTTTGCCTGGACTTTTGTGTAAGTGCGTGTGGCCGAGCAGCCATGTTTCTTCGCAGCTTGTAGCTTGTGTTTGCTTTGGGGTTTGTGCTGTTGATCCAGAAGTGCTGCTGGCTGCAGATGAACCTCCTGGGTAGGAAGAACGTGTTCAGACCAGTCAGCCAGGCGGGCCGAGAGGAGCTGCGGAGCAAGTGCCTGCGTGTGTGCGTGCAGGTATGAACATATGTTGTGCTTAATTTGTCCCTCGTAATTGCCACTTTCACCAGGAGACTTAGCTTAAAATACAATTATGAAAGTCAGAGTAGGCGATTACAGAGAAGTGTTGCATCCACTATTTTTTGTTAGCAAACTAGCACATTTTTTTCCTACACGTAAATGCCCATGGCTGTATTAAAGAATTAATTGGGTAATGTTGAAGGTCAGTAGGGTGAGGCTAGCAGACTCCACACGTTATGAAGAGTAATGGCATGGGTAGGTAGCGTGTGTAGGTGGGCTCCTGAGAAATGCCCAAACGGGGAGCAATCTAAAAAGCCTGAAGGATTCCCCTTGTGCTAAGTGCTATAGCGTGATGATGGGGGTGAGGGTGGAAAGACAGAGGTATTTAAGATTGGAAGTGGAACACCCCCTCTGCACCTGAATTTCTATAGCATGGAAATTAGTTTCTGTAGTTGGTTTAGCAAGGTGCTGCTAATGATGAGTACCTTTGACATTATATCTGCCACTTTTGAAAGTATCTTTGTTCATTACAGTATGAATTTATTTCTCCAGTACCTCCAGGTGACCGTTAACAGTAAAGTAACCCGGTGTGAGAGGGATTCCAGAAAATGATAGGTCTTGTTCTGTCTTTGCCATTCATTCTTTGTGTTGATCATATGGATCAAATCTCCCGTTACTGGCAGCAATTCCTCTTTGCCTTGACTTGATACTTTCATCCTTTGCTTATGACAGTCGGTGTATTGATCAAATTCTATAATTTCACTTTCTTCTCTCTCATGTTTTCCTACCATCTAGGGTACAACTGGCTTGTGAATAAAAAACAACACCTGGCTAACAGCTGGAGCTGGCTTGGTTTTCCTACCGGAGAAGTGGTCTGATGTAACTGTTTATCACCAATAAGCTACCCATTCACGTAGCCAGGTCTACTGAGATGTCAGTGCTGATGTGGAAGGCAACCCAGAGAAATGATGTGTGCAGCAAATTGTTGAGTATCTCCAAGCAGTAACAGGAGCACTGTAGTACAAGGCAAAACGCCTATACTAGCTTTAACCAAAGTAGGACAACAGCAGCAACCCGTGGCATTCAGAGCTCTGTGAACACCCCCATCCAAGGATCCTGATGCTTCGACTGGCCTCCCTGCAATGAAATCTGTACCAATTCATCTTTGCATCTTCAGCATTGATGTGCTTATTCATGTTCTCATAGTCACAGAGTACTAGGCTAGAGAAGTGAACTAGTTACGTGCAGCTCAGTTACAATGGGGAAGTGTGGAATACATGGCATACATATGGCTTAAATTATTGTAATTGTTTCCATTCTCACCATTATCTATCTTTTACTATAGGCAGAAAGGGAGACATAAGCTTCTTGGAATTGCTTGCCTTTTTATTACATAATAGGAGACTTCTAAGAAACAGAAGTTGGTAATTTGTAACTGGAAAATATGAACTAAAGAAATTAGCAACAGAATATCTCTCTGCCATGATGAATGATTTGAACAAGAAGCTTTTCCAGATACTGTCATTCTCGGTTGGATAAGAAGTCTGCTTTGAAGGACTTCTTCTACCCTCATCCCAAGGATAATTAAAGAGGTGACATGGTATTATAGTGAAAGGGTAATTCTAATTGTCTCACTCAAGCCAAGAGGAGTATATTACGTAGATTATCTGTGACATCAGTTGAATGAATGAGTTATGCACTATCAATTTTTATCTCACAAGGATGAAATTGTGCTTGGTCCTTGTATTGTATCCTTCCAATAGCAACAGCTGACTGTCACTGTAATTACATTATTCCTTCCCTAAACTTCCTCTTCATGTAAATGGTTCAAATGTACTGCCTGGATGCTCAAAGTTTGCCTATGAAGGCAAACTTTAAGGAAACTCATAGGTCTTTGCATTTCTATTTTTCTGTGCAGACAGCTGTGAAGTTGCGTCCTGCTGATTCAGTGTGCAGTGGATGGATAATAGCATCCATTCCCTCCTTTAGCATTCAAGTCCATTCATCAACACCATGTCTCCAGCATGTTTTGTGTGTTCAAGTAGCCAAACATCTTTGTAAAAGACTCTGTTAGGTCAGAGGCTCAGCCTGGTAAAGTACTTCCTATTTGTACCCCACTTGGTTGGGATTAGGAACCACACCATCCATTTCGTTGGCTGTTGATTCAATAAGCACAAAGCGCAGAGCTGTCATTTTTTCTGTCATTCCTTCTAGCTTGTAAAAGTGGAGTCTTGTTTCTTTTGTATCTTCCTCTGCTTATGGTGAAGGAACTGAAATGGCAGGTGGTGCCATGTCCCTTCATAGCCTGGTCATATGCTTGTGGCTACAGGAACGAAAACATGTGGTGACTTCTCTAACAGGAACTGCTGTAGAAAGGTTTTAGCATCTAGGCAGTAATAGCTGCTGCTACATCAGCGTGGGTGTATGATCTCTTCTGAAGACTTGGGAATGCTGGTATGAAGAGGAGACTTCTTCAGGTTCAGGCTGAAGGCAAGTAAATTAGTCTCGGAGGAATACCTGTGTATCCTGCTAAACTCCTTGGGCTATGATGAAGAATAAATTTTTGCCTGTGGTGGGTAGAAAGGCAAGAAATGAGCTGCATGTACAAACTGGGTGCTGGGTACGTGGACACTTAAAGCACACAAACTTTTCATCACTGGATTGTTTCAGCTGGGTACATTACGTGTGTTTTGTGTGAGCAATAAAAGTTAGCAATATACAGTGAAGTGTAAACAGCAGGGTGTTGACGCTTCTAAAGACTTCACTATATATGCAATTATTGCTTCCTCTCTTTAATTGTTGTGGTGTGTTGCTTTTAAAGTGATCACATCGGATTTGTTCTCCAACTTAGCCAGAGCTGCCAGAAGAAAATCTTTGTGCTTTTTTTAGATGCTAAAGAAAATAAGTGACTGAAATGAAGATTACTCTGCAGTGTCTGCACTTTAAAGGATATGAAAGTGCATTAGTTCTTAAGCTGCAAATAGAATTGACTGCTCTGTTTTCATTGCCTGTGGAAGTGCAATGCAAATGGTAGGCAAAACAGGGTATTGAAACATCCATTTCAGTTACGAAAGCGCTTCAGTTTACCAGAGTGACAAATGTTTTTTTTCATGGACGGTGTTATCTAAAATGTGTATACTTTGTCAACTTTTCAAACTTTTTTTTTTTTTTTTCATACAGGAGATTCTTCAGCTCCATTTCAGTTTTTGAAGGAAAATGAACAACGATGCATATTTTAAAGATCTTGCATCTTTTTCTCTTTTTAAGAGATGAGAATGTTGCTCATCAGGAATTACTCATTAATTTTGTGAGTTACTTCGTCTGTGGGTGAGAGTGGTGAGGCTGCTCCAGGATGAAAGGGCTGTTCTGCATGATTTATGTGCTTTGTTAATCCAAAAGTCATATGCTGTTTTGTTTTTCAAATTGTTGTGAAAAGGTCAAATTCTCAGATAGAGGGTGGCTCTGCATGTCTTGTGTTATTGGCCATCTATCCTTTCCTGGATAAATCCAAGTGATTCCCTCATTTTTCTTGTTTGACATCTTGAAAAACAAACTCTAATGAGACATGGTCCCTTAGGGGGACTGAGGAGATTTGTCAAAGGCAGTCCTTTTTAGGAAGTGCTGTTTTCCTCACTGCCGGATACCAGTCAGCCTTGGCATCTACTTTCAGCAAACTGCCAATCCAGAGGGTGCGGAGGTCTGTTCAGGCAGAGCACATCGGACTTGAAACCGTGTGCTTCATTGTGCCCTGCATTTCCTACGGTATTTGGTTTCTGTCTGTGTTACCGAGGGGAGGAGGAGGAGGTTCTGATGGTCTTCAGCCTCCTTGGCCATGGCTGTGCCTGGTGTCAGTGCTAGAGCCACAAAGTGTGAGTGCAGCACCCTTGCCTTCTCCACCATTCTTCTGCATGGCTGTGGCTTTTTCTGTCCCTATTGAAAATATATCTGAAAGAAAGTTAACTGAACAAAAACCTGGGATGCTCATTATTCAAAGTAAAATGGGTGTGATTTGTCACCTGGCGCTTAGGTACTGGTGCATATCCTGAGTGGTATCCTCACCAGAGCGGCACTCATCTGTGTAAATGGGATTTGTCTGTGTTTTGCATCCCTAAACAGAGCACCTGGGCATGTGTGTGTGCCTGGCTGTGTGGTTTAATGGCTCTGTTTTCAGAAGCAGGGCTGAGGGACAGCTGTTGTGGTGAGGCAACAGCCCTTCAGCTCTGGTGGGAAAGGATACGGTGTAAACATTTCTTTAAAGGGTCTGACTCCCAGCACTTTTCATGTTGGAAGAACACACTTTTTTTACACTCTTAAAACCCTGAAGTATTGGAATGAATTAAACAGCAGCGCAGGGCAGAGAAGGATAAGGCAGCCCCGTGTGATGGAGTAGGAGTACAAGCTGCCTGAGAGAAGGACTTGGCCTCAGTTGTAGGTCCTTCTGTAGGATCTGGACTTCTCCGGGGATCCCTGAGCCCGCCTGACAGCCGGTAACAAGATCCCAATCCTTGGCATTAAGCCCAAGGCGGATTTTGGGGTCGACGCGAGTTGCTGGAACCCCGCAAAGCGCCTGCCGGGCCCGGGCCGCCTCTGCTCAGGGGAGGGAGAGACGGCATCGGCGGCCGCCCGGAGCGGCATTCCGGGGCCTGGAGTGGGCACGGGGAATCCAGGCGCCGAGCCCGGAGGAGCCGAAAGGCCTCGCTTCCCCCTCGGCTGGCAGACAGAAGCCCTTTTTGTCGGGCCCGCCCGCAGGCCGCTGCCCCCCGCCTCCCGGCTGCACAGGGCCCGGCCCGGCCCCGGGCGCGGCCGCCCAATGGCGGCGGGGGGCGGGCGCCGCGGGGCCGGGGCCGGGGCTGGGGCTGCGGCGGAGGAGGCCGAGGCCGAGGCGGCAGCGGGACGGCGGCCGGCCCCAGGAGGTGAGCGGGGCCGGCGGCTTTGGGGGGAGCCGAGGGGGTCCCCCCGCTTCCCCCCCGGGCTGCGGAGGGGATCCCCGGAGCGGGGCACGGGGCTGGGGAGGGGGGGTCCGGCCCCCGCTGTGGCGCTGCGCTCCTCGGCCGGGGGCTGCGGGAGGCGATGTCCAGGCGGTGCCCCGCAGCCTCCCGCTGCGTGCCCTGCCCGCTTTCTGCAGAGATTTACCCCCAAAAATCCCGGGTAACTCCCGGCCCGTCCCCTCCTTCGCTCCTCCGCTCTTGCTTCTTTGTAATGGAGCTCGGAGCAGGCAGCGAGGGAGGGTTTGTGGACAACAAAAATGGAGGAGCGGGGCTGTTTTGCTGCAGCCGCTCGCGGGAAGCTCCCGTGGTGGCTCTTCTGGCCGTGCCTTCGCGGCTGGGCTGTTCCCGCTGCCTCCTGACAGGGCTCCGTGCTCGCTGGCCGCCGTGGCCGGGTTTTGGGGAGAGCTCCTGCCTTCTGCCCCTGCTGCATGAGCACTGCTCTGGGCTCACCAGGAGCACGGATGGTGTTCAGGGGAGCAGCCCGTGCACAGAGGTGCTAATCTGGCGGTGGGGTTTAGGAGCTGACGGCGGGGGAGCGGTGGAAATCAGCTCTTCTTCCCATTTTCTGTAACCGGCTAAAGCGGCATGCCTGAAGCTACCTGCTTCCGGAGCCTGCTGTCACGTTTGGTGGCTCTGAGCAGGGACAGTGGTGTCCCTCAGCACCTCCCGTGTGTTCAGTTCGCTTGGCCCCAGGGACCAGCCGTGGTCCTCAGCCTTCCCCGCGTGTCCGTCCCCTTTCAGGGAGCCTGGGGAAGCTGTGGGCTCCTGCACAAGGATGCCGTGGTGGGAGAGAGCAGTGAGCATTGGGTCAGGGTAACGGGGGGGAACGGCGTTTGGGATGGGAGCAAGGGGCCTGGGCTGAAGGGAGAGGCACATGCTCTGCAGAGGGGGGCCTTTCGCCCAGTGTTCATCATCTCTGTCTTCAGTCACTGTCGTTGTTGGATTCCTGATGCATCAGGTGGTGCCAGCTTGGCAGTGCTAAATGGCCTGTAGTAGCGTTAGCAGGTGGTTATTCTCTAGTGAAAAGAGTACGAGGTGAAAGCTTGCTCTTGGTGAGGTGAAGGGACCTGTTTTGAGAGCTGTCCAAGAGGGCCCCTCTCCTGAGGAGAGCTTCCTCAGCGCTCTGTCAGGGTCTCACCAGCCGTGGGTCTCTAGGAATCCCTTGTGTAACGGAGGCACGTGTCACCCTGCTCGTACTGAGGAGCTGGGAACCAGAGATGGAGCATCGTGGTGGCACTTTGTCGCTGACCAGGAGGTACCATACTCAGTGGAGTCCCCTTGAAAAACCCCTGGCATCTTGAGGAGCCATATCCTCCGGTATAAGCTGCCTTTCCAGATCTACTGCTGGCTGAAAAGCGCCGTCTCGCTTCTGAAAAATAAATGTATTCCATCAAAGCAGAAGATTAAACTCATGGCAGCTTTGAAGCTATTTCAAAAAGGCAACAAAAAGTACATAACGATGTCAATTTTTCAAAGCTTGGTTACCAGCTGCTCTTTCAGGCTGGCTTGGGGCTGAGCGTGACAGTTGCTGTGTCACTGTGCCTTGGGGAGTTGATTTGAGTTTTGATGTCTGGTCCCTGTTTATGGGAAATTATCAGGATAAGCACTCAAGGCAAAGAAGTTTAGGGTGGGTGAATACAAGGAAGATTGTTTTCTTAGAACTGTTAATGCAGTGGTAACGTTGCATTTTAGTTTTATATTGATGAAGAGGTTGATGAGACTTTGTTCTGGCTTGCCTGGGATGGGAGGTGCTCTCGCTTGCTGTCGGACACTTTGCTCTGCAAATACAGCCCTCTCTTTCTCCCCAGTGCTTGCAGTTTGTCTTGAGCTTTCTGCTTTCATTTTCCTCCACCTTTCATTTTGATAGTCCCTTTAACTGAAATGCTTCATAAATTGTAACGCAGCGTTTCTGATTAAGAAATAGCAGCCAGCGTGCTGCCAGTGTAAAGAACAAATAGGGTGTGTGGCTGTAAGCAGTGATGCAACTGAAAGTAGTGCTTGGATCGGTCTGTTTGGGGCTTTTTTAGTGATTGTAATGGCATTTGGCATAGAAGAATGCTCACAACCGCCATGCAATGGATAGGGAAATCCTCTTCCAGAGAAGCCTGGGTTCCTTGTACGCAGCCTGTTTCCTGCCTAGGTGCTTGTTAGACCCTAAAAAGCCAGATAGATTCTAGCTGGGGACTGGTGCAGTGGTGAATGTGTTTAGGATCGTGTCACCAGCAAGTTGTGAGGACATATCCAGTTGAATTCACTTTTCCTGTTAACAGCTGTGAGGGGGAAGGACTTTGCCACCTGTAGCTTCTGTTTTACGTGACTTTTCTCTTTCCTGCCTTATCAACAAAGCTCGTAAAAATACGCTGGAGCTCCTGGTTTATTCTGGAGTTTGGCCGCCTGTTTTACACACCTTCAGGTACCGTCTAGCTTCAGCCGATGTGGAGGCTGCTGGAGTTGCTGCTAAGGGAGCTCCAGCTCCCCGCAGGAGGGCTGTGCTCGTGTCTCCATGGCTGTCCCTGCTTGCACCTTCCTCGTTTTAAACAGCCAGTGTGTCTGCTCCTTCTGGTACTTGTCCATTTAGAACAGGACAAGTGTCTTTATACATTGTTAATTTTAAGAGCAGTTGTCTAATAAGCACCCTCGTGGGGCTTTTTATAACTAATTTTGGGCAACTTCAGTTGCTTGTAAGCTTCTGACTAGCAGGAGCAAAGTCCTTCTGTGCATTTCAGTTACCGGGTTCAGATTCGCTGGTCCACAAGCGGGATGCTGATACTTGAGCTATCTCATGTTCTCTTTACGAGTGCAAGGATTAAAGCCTAAAATACTAATTTGAAATGATGTTGAAGGTTGGCCTCATTGCTCTGAGGCGTTAAAACTTCCTACCTGCGCAAAGCACAGGGAGCCAAAGGAGTGCTTTCATCGTCTGCCTTTCCCCTCTCTAGACAACACAGGTCTATGGCAAAGCAAGCGAGGAGTTGCGTGCTGCTCCCTGGCAGCAGGCTGGCAGCCTGAGCATTGGGTGCTGCCGAGCAGCTCGCTCTCCTTTCCGTGTCCCTTTCCTTGCACAAGACGTGGCCCCAAGTGTTTGGTCCCGTTGAGCTGGGTTGGGAACACAAACAACAGCTCTGAGGTTTTTTTTTTGTTGTTCCTTGTTAAATTAAACATCTGCTCTGCTTGCAGTGGCTGCCACCGAACCATGAAAGCCAGGGCAGGGCTGGGCTATTTGAGCTGCAGTGGGGTTCTGCAATTGAGATTTTTGCCCACTGACTTAATCTGGGCACAGCGCAGGTTTGCTCATGAGATTAAGAACAGTTATCTGCCACAGAAATCTGCGTTACGACGGCCCTGAGCTGCGTGCATTGGTTGAAGTAGTTACAGTTTTACATGAGTCATCGTTTTAAGGGATGAAGAAAGGTAATTGCTCCTGTTATCTCAGGGTGTGGGCTGGCTGTAGTGCAGTCGGGTAAGTGGTTAGGTACCGCTGAAGGAAGAGCCCGGTGTTAAACCCCTGGCTGGCTGTTCCTGATGTCTTCTCCTGCGCTGGCAGCAGTGCTTGTGCCATTTGTGGTGACCTGGTACAGGGAGCTGAATCGGCATGAAAATTGATCAGAAATTAAAATGTCAGTGTGAGAGGAGGCAGGAGGGCGCAGGTTGGAATATACTGTTTTATAACCATGTTTTGGAACTGGTGTTTTTCTCACCACAAAGTTTTCTTCCCAGCAGCTGGATTTTTGACCAGCGTTTCATCAGATTTATTACTGGTTTTGATAGTGGGGTGAAGAGCATGCAATAAGGGCTGTGCTTGTGATTCTGCATCAGTGGTATTTTCACGTGGGAATATTGGTGTTCAGGCTGTAATTCTCTGTTTTCTTCTACTTTTTGTTTAGGCTCTGCTCACTGTTGAAAAATGGGAGAGATAGAAGGGACGTACAGGGTCCTGCAGACTCCTGGCTCTCGTTTGGGTGTCCAGAAGAACTCTGGAGTGAGCACCCTGGAGCCGGGACAGAATCTCTCGACTGCAATGTCGTCACCTGCCAAAACGCATGAGAAGGATCTGCAGGTCAAAATAAAGATGTTGGACAACACAGTGGAAGTACTTGACATCGAGGTAAGAGAGTTTTAAACCTGGTTTCAAGTACACTTAGCTTTGGATAATGTAAAGCCTACAGGATCTTCTGCTGTACAGAGCTGGGACATTTTGGGGCAGTATCTGAATAAAGACTCCTGTAGGGCATTTGCCTACTTACCTGTAGTGGAGTAGGACATCTTGTTTTTTAAAATCTTGTTTAACAGATATTTGCATTTTTAACGGACATTTATTTCAATACAAGCACATGCTGTCAACAAGAAGTTTTGACTGTTGCTTGTGTTGGGGGAACACCAAATGTCTTGTGCCAAATTATTCTCGCTTCCTGAGCCATGTGCATCTTTGTAGCTTTGGCAGTTGGGAGGGCAGAAGGGATTTTTTAATTGCTACTTTTCATTAATTGTTTTAATGGTTTGTATCCTCTTCAAGTTCATATCAGAAAGCTTTTGCTTGCTTTCACACTTGGAGAGAGAGGAACCAGACGGGTAGCAGTGTTTCCGAAAATCAGTATTTAAAAATTTGCTTGCTTAACAATCAGGAAAATCTGCCTTAAGAAATACAAACCAAACCAGGGTAGTTCTATTAAAAAAAAAATTGCTCTTCAAATTCTTGTTTTATACTCAGCATTAACCTCAGACTTTTAATTTTGCTTGCTTGAAGAATTATTGTTAGAAAACATTTATAGGCTAGTGAAGATACTCAGCTATTGGATATTCTATATTAGTATAAAATTTACTTTATAATTAGCAATTGTAGCCTTAATTTGTTGCACAGACTTAAACAGGTTTTTACCAAGTGGAGCAAGAATGATGTCTGTGGAACTCTAAAGAAATACAGCAGCTTTTTGCCCTGTCTTGTATGGATTGCTGCCTGACTGTTCAACTCTCAAACATGAAATCTGTTTGTTTTTTTTTTGGTTGTGTAAGGCTTTGTCTGTATCCTTCCACCTGAGGACACAGAGGTTACAGCAAAACCATCTGTCCTTTACTTACAACACAGAACACCAACAATTCTTTTTTTTTTTTTTCTTGTGAGAATAGCTTTAAAAAAAAATAAAAATCTGTGGTTCTCTTAAAGTGTGATCTATTTTCTTTTTTTTCAAGTTGATTAAGGTATTGGAGCTTTTGTGTTTTTGATTTAAAAAATGAAAGCAACAACCTTGTACCTTTGCAAATCACTGCAAGCTTACCATGAGCTGTAAAAATATCCATGAAGAGCTTATAACTGCTAGTTCCCCCTTATATTTATGTGAATGAACAGAAATTATCTGTGCTTTAGCATAGATGCTTTCCTTCTCTTCCCTGTCGTATTTGTACCAACTTTTTGTCTACTCTTCTCATGTGATATTTGTGTCAACATCACGTTCCACATGCCAAAACCATTAATTCCTTGCTCTTACATTTTTGGTCTTGGACTGCTGTGGGTCATACTTCAGTCTCGCCTGTCTGACCACTCATCTAGTTTCTGTTCCTATTCCTTCCTTTCCTTCAGCTGGCTGCCTCCTGCAGAGGCACTGTATGGTCTCTAGGATGTTACTGGGTCTTCTCCACAGCTAAAACTTACTCCGTATTAGCTCACTCCATTATTGCAATGGCTAATTGCTTATCTCTGCTATCAAAGTCCTTGGGGGTTTTGCTGGTGGGGACTCAGCTCCATTCTCTGAGTGGGTCACAGTACCTTTTTGGTCTCATTTTTTGCCTTTTTGTTTTGTTTTGTTTTTTATTTTTATTTTTTATTTTTTCTCCATCATGACAAGAGGTTTCCCTTAATTGTGAGCAATTTTTGTTTTCTCCTTTTACCTGGAAAGCTCTCTCTGGTTATGAAATCCACAGAAACACCCGAATTTGTGCAACTAGCTTGCTGAGGCAGAAGTTAATACCATACTGCTCTTCTTTAAGAAGTCCGTCAGAACTGAACAGTTTAGGAACTTCGGCCTCCTGTAAGCAGTAAGGAGAAGGAATGATTTTGTCTGTAGGTCACTGAGCACAGAAAGCTCCATAGTCATCAGCTGTACCATTAATGAGTCTTAGTGACATACTGCCTATATCTTTCGCTTTTGTCTAAAAATGTGATGTCAAATGGGGATGAGGTATTACATTGCAACCCCCCTACCTCCTAATTGTCTCCGTGGCCTGGTGGGATAGCAGGGACTGCTGCCTGCTGGTTTTGATGGAAAACTGATTTTTTTTTTTTTTTTCCCCTTGGGCACTAAGGGGGAGGAATTAAGAAAAGTCGGTCATGTTTGGTAAATAGGTGCTGTAGGCTTGGATGGGCAGTTTTTTTGAAAAAGCAGTGAGTAAATTCATGATGAAGCTGCTGTCCTAGAGGGGTTGAAGCTCTGACCTGAGTGACGCTCGCCCACTCTGCTTTGCTTTCAAGCTTATTTCAGCAGGGTCTGGGAATGAGAGGTCACGTTGTCTTCACTACCTACTTCGTGTGGCTTGTGTTTGTTGGCCTAGGTCAGCAATAACTTAGTGTAGCAGGACAAGAGCTCTGTTGTGGAGGGCCGAATATGAAAAGATGTGAATGCGTAAAGCAGGAATGTGCTGCGTAGCTTGTCTGGGCCTCCCAGAAGCAGGCAACGAGTTCCCAGCGCCAGAGCTCAGCGTGGGCAGGTAACCTGAAGGTAACGTGGTGTTCCCAAGCAAGGCACGACCGCTTACTGGTTAAAGGTGGACCTTGACTGCATATAGAAGTTTATGAGAGAGAACCCTTCACGGTTTTTCTCAGCTAATTTCTTAAAAGCTCTGCAGGTAGAGAAGTCTTTAAAGGGAAGCAGGACTGAAGACTAAGCTGTAAAGGCCTTTCTCATATGTTCTGTTGGTACTGCCATCTAAGGGAGATGTATCTTAGGCAAAAAGGGACTTTCCTTCCTGTTTTTAAGATCTGTGGGAAGTAGCTTTTTACTGAGAAAATTTGTCTTTGGAAGCAGAATTGGCACGGTAGCCATCTCCTGGAGAGGGGCTTTTCTCTGCAGAGCTGCAAGGAAGATGGCATAGGAACTTCATCTCCTACAGCTCTTAGGAAGCTGCCGAAAATGGTCCACGCCAGCAATTTTAACTGTGTAGGATAAGCAGAGTAGCTGCCATAATGATCTAATCTTCACAGGCTTTTCCGTGTCATTTCCTCCTTTCTCCAACCCGTGTTTGAAATATTTACTTATGTCGTGGCAGGTGCTGGGAGATGCCCTGGTTTGGCAGCTCTTCCAACTGTTTGTGTTTTTTAACTCACCAAAGAGCAAAAAGGGACTGACAAAATGGCATGACTAATGGGACAAGGATAAAATAAAAAGGAAATCTTTCCTTTGTGTTGTTGTTTCTATCTAGAACAGTGTGTTAAAGGTTCAGCGCAGCTAAAATCCGCTGTCTTTTGTCTGAGATCCACTGCCTCTGTTCTTACTAACCATCTGTATTGTCAGGTTTTCTTTTTAATTATGAATTTATTTAATCAGTAAGAGAGAGCCGTTCTTTAAAGCACATAGAGGCAGAACTCCTTTCTGGGGAATCTGTCCTCAATGCTCAAGCATGGAGCTTAAATGTTTTATAAGAGTTCAGAAAACTGAAAACTGTGTATTTATCCTTTCTCCTTTCCCTCCCAAACAGTAAAGAGACTGAAACATAATGCATTCAAAACTAGACTGGAATATTGTTTCCATATATTTTTTTTCCTTTTTACATTCAGCTTACGTAGTTCAGAACTTCCATGTCAAGGGGCACCTGTCCTCTTCCCTCAGAGCTAAGTCTGTCCAAATGGGTGCTTTTGCAGACTCCTAGATGAATGGTTGGAGAATTCAATTTAATTCAGATCGTGGGCACACTTCAAAGTAAGCAGGGTTGTACAATAGAAGTTCTGCCAGCTTTTCCAAATTTCTTAACAGATTAAACTTGGAAGCCTTTGATCAGCATAAAAATAAACGGAATGGTCTGGGCTGGGTTTAATTTGCCGAAATGACCACTTGGTGAAACTGTACTTGTCTGGTGCAGGTTCTGAACGACAGCAAAATGTGCTGCAACAAAGGGCAACTCAGGCTGCAGGAATTTACAGCTATAGGAAGCTGTGCTCTAGAGTTGCTGAAAGTTTTTGCATAGATCTACAGTAGAGCTGCAAGTGGGGTGTATTATGGTGATAGACATAAGGGCTGTCAAAGACAGTGCAGCATGTGTATCTGTTGGACAAACAATGCCCTTTATTTCCGTGCCACGCTGATGGTAGACAGGAGGCAGATACTGGTTTAAAATCTACGTAAGTGAAACATCAGGTTTAGTTCGCAAGGAAAGGATCAAACTTTCCAGATCTTCTCACTGTTTTCTCTGATGTCATATATTTATTTTGGGTCTTTGCCTCTCTCTGGCCCTGTTTTTTCTTTGCACTAGCTTATAAGATGTTGAACGGAATTGCTGCTGTAATGTGGTGTTAAATATTTGGCCTATATCCTGTTCCTGATGTAGGAAATATATATGCTTCCTTTCTTAGATGAATTAGGCTTAATGCTATGAATAAGTGTCCTAGAAAAAGGGGCTTCGGTTTTTATACTTGAAGTTTACCAAGCTATTTTTGGGTAGAACTTAGCACTTTTTCTGCTGAGTATATGCTTCTCCATCTACTTGAGAATAAAATAAAATTAGTGAGAAATACTTGTGTTATATTATGGTAGCATTTTTCTACATTTTTCCCAACTTGCAAATGAATTCCATAAAAATGTGGTAGCCATGATAGAATCATAGCACAGCAAAACCAGGTGGTTCTGCCTGCTTTGTTCAATGGGAAAACTTAAAGTAGAATTTCTGTTTCATGCTGTTCTTTGTCAGGTTGCTTTGGACAGTTAAGTCTGTTCTTTCTTTCTTTCTTTTTTTTTTTTCTTTTTTAATATAATGAAGTAACTTGCCTAAGTAAAACTTAAGCATATCCTCGTGTTATGCGCCATGATAATTTACTGTGTTAGCTTTATGCTGGTGTGAATTCACCTTTCCATTTCAGCTAGCTTGTGTTTTCTGGGCTGGGCTTTCTGTTATGTCCCGTGGTCTCCCTGTGATCTGGAGTCAAGCATTGCTCGGGGTTTTCATGGTGAGTAAGGCCAGGGCAGGTGTTCACGTGCCACAGAACTTGAAGCCTCAGGAAAACGCTCTGTTGCTGTTTTTTTTTTTTTTTTTTTTTTCTTTCTTTCCTTTTCATGCATTTCTACCAGGCCTGTTGCTTCCTTGAATGTGGCTTAGTTTCTTGCAGATGGCTGCATCTCATTTTCTTACAAACTGAAGCTCGTGGCGTGTTGTGTGTACCTGCCGTGCTGTGCCATTTGGCTCCCTTCTTTTGGCATGCGTGGGGTGAGCAGCAGGGAAGGACGGGGCTTCCCTGCAGGTTATGGAGATGCTGTAGTCGAGTAAGGTTACACTTCCCTGTATTCCCTGTATTTTCTCATTAAGTATTGCCCCCTCACTGCTTGTGTCTGCTTTTGAGCTTACTGCTGTTCAGTGCAAATCCTCCTGTTGTACAACTAAGGAATTAATGTGTGTTTCTCTGCACGAGGTGGAAAACAGTGGCCTGCCACTTACTCTGTCTAGCAGTGATACTGTCTTCTGGGCAGCTGTATGACTTTCACTTTGTTTATTTAAATCTACAATTTTCACTGTTAGGCTGCAGAATTGCTTCACGTTTCTATGCCAGGCCTACATTTCATTATTCTGGTTTGTCTGCCGTTTGCAGGCCGTAATTTATCTGTAAATTAATTTATCTGTAATTTAAAAATTTATCTGTAATCTAAAAACATATCTGTAATTTAATCTATAATTTAAAGTGTCACGGAAGCTGTGCTTTTCCTGCTCCTGGTTGTTCCGGAGCAGCTGCTGGAGCCCTGGGAGTTGGAGGCCCTGAAATCAGGAACTGGGTTAGGGCTTGAGGAGCGTTTATGGGGCTGTGGAGGAAGCAATCTGAGCCTTGTACATACCCTGTCATTTCCTGTGGTTTGAAGGGAGCGTTTTCAGCATGCTCTCGATGTGAAGTGTTGCTTATCAGGATCTCCCTCCAGCGCCGTGACTGACCTTAAGAAATTTCATCAGGGCTTAAGGATACGTTATGCAAACTCGGTGACTGCAAAACGCTGCTACTGAGGAGTTATAATTAAGAAATATGCACCTGTTAGGAACAGAAAGCATGTAGCGGGAGCTGGAAAACATTTATTCTGAAGTCATTTTCCGAAGGGCAATCCTTCCTGTGGCTCTGCAGTGTCTGTGCTCGGGGGGCTTCCCCGTAGGATGAGGCAGCCAGGCTCGGGTTCCCTGGCGGGCGAAGCTCTGACATGAGTCTGCTTCTGTGCCTTCTCCCCTGCTCCCTGCTCGTGTACTTAGCCCTTCGTTTCGTCAAGGCTTGTTTCCCCTCTGTGCTGTAGAAGCATTAACAGCTTAAATATGTGGGAAGTGGGAGGACAGACTGCTTCTGAATCCTATTAAGCGCTATGCTGAAAGAATCAAAATGCTGTATTAGTAAGCTCAGTGTTTTTCTTCTCTGAAAAAAAAAATGGTAGAAAGAAATAGTCAAAATTCCAGAAAGAATCATGGCCAGATGTTTGTCATTGCTCTGCTTTGACTGCCCTAAATATGGCAAATAAGGTGCCTTAGAACTTATTTTTGTCTGACCTCAGTAGTGAAAGTTAGTAATTCACTGTTTAAAATTCGAAGTTATTACAGGGTTTAAAAAGAAAGTAATTGAAGCTTTGCAGTTCGTGTACCGTTTGATTCTACTCTGTACTTCCAAAACCTGTTATTTTGTGTTCGGGTGCTTGACTCTTTTGATGCTATGTAGGAATGTGGTATTGGGTGGGGAAAGGTAAAACTGTAGCCATTTCATTGACAGCCTGTTTTTAAAAGAAGGATAGGAATTTAATTTATATTATAGAAACAACTTCTGCAGTTCTTTTGACGATAAGTGTCCCAGTATATGGAAAGAAAATTGAATTACAATTCAGCAAAGGAGAAACAGTCTGAATATTCTTGTAAGAAAAGTCCATTAAAACTTACATGCATGTGAAGTGACTTAAAACCCAGAAAACATTTGGTAAAATAGTCATCGAGTGTTATCACAGTCCTTGCCCTATAGATGTAGATGTATAGATGTATGGCTGTGATACGTTACATAGGATGTGCATAGATGAGAACCTCTTCTCACATGAATTCAAAAGGGTGACTGGAGGGATGGTACAAGAGCTGCATTTACTCAGCTTAACACAGAGTTGGTATAGAGCTTGGGCTTCCTTCAATTTGCTGTAAGCACACTGAGAACTTCCTGCTTGGAATTACTCGGTCTGAAAGAGATCTGATAGGTAAACCAATGCATAAGTTCATAATGACGTACGTGCACTGATACAATTCTTCTGTTTAATTCCTTCCAAATGGCTTCCAAAGTAGTTAATACACAATCTAATTCAACGTTTTATTTAAAAATGGAAAATGTGTAAAAAAAATAAAAAAAAATAAAATGCTGTTACCTTCCTTACTAATTCCAATAATGTGTCTTGCTCAGTAACAAAGGCAATGCTATGTTAGACTCTTAAACACTGCTGCAGAATGCAGATGTTCATTTCTTTTTCACAATCTAGTGGTGAAAGATGGGCAAAGTCAGCTGACCTTAGTGTTAGGCCATTCTATCAAAATAACGGTAAGAAATTCTGTATAGCAAAAAGGCCTGTGGTTGTCAGGGAGCCTTCTCTGAGTGGCGGCGTGCAGAGCTGGGTGGTCAGCGGTGCCCCCGAGATGGATAATCCTGTAGAATACATAGCGCCTGAAAGAGCGAGAATAAAGGAGACCAAACAAAAAACAAAGCCAACCCTGGTCAGCTGAAGGCAGCTACAGAAATACGGTGTGCTAAGACATGGTTCAGAGCAATTTTTGGTCCGTGTCTACTGAAAAAAGGGACTTGATGTTGAGCAAGGATGGAGCTTGCTGATATCCTGCTGCATTCGGAGAAACACAACCTTGGGAACGTTTCATTTAAACAAACAGGGTTGCAAAAGCGTGCCTTCGTGCCATCTGCTTCCTTGCAACAAAACACACTGCTGGCAAGGGCTTGAACGTTGCCTGCATGTGTAAAAAGGTGAGAATATAAACTGATCGTGTGAAAAACTGTGCTGTGATGGTGATACCAAGTGCAAATGACATTTTAAAACTGTGACATTGGGTATTGAGGGGCTGACTCGCAGGGCTGAAATCTACAGATTTGAAACAGGCGGAGGGGAGATGCAGGTCAGGCTCTCTGTATGTGAGGTGCCTTACTCCGTTACTCCAAAGGGATCTCTTTCCACCTACAGCAGAACACTTCTGGTTCTTTGGTTCACCATTTTATTTTATTATTATTATTTTTGGAGTGCTATCACTATTGTGAAAGCAGGTTTGAAAACATCACCAGAGTCATTATCATTAGAAGTTGTTTCTTCCCAGCCTTGCGATGGAGGAATGTGGGATGAAGCGAGTTAACTATTAACACCTGCTCACACTGATGTTTCCACAAGTGATTCGGGAAGGTCCTTGGTGAGCTGGGAGATGCTGGTTGCAGGTGCACTTTCCCAGCTCAGAGATCTGAGCTGACATGTTTGGCTTCTCTGTTCCTTAAGCTGCTTTTCTGCTCCTGCTGTCTCCTCTGGCAGGGTGCTTAGGCACGGTGCTCGATGGAGCCCTGACTCAAAGTGGAAAAGGTAAAATGTGTCTTCCAAAAATGAAAAACCCCAAAGCCTTCCTTGTAGAAGCTCCTTGTTAGAGCTCTCCTGTGAGTAGTTGAACCCAAACCATCCTGTGTTCACATTGTGCCCCTCAGTCTGCTGCTCTGGCAGACTGGGGAAGGCAGCCCAAAGCCAAAGAAGCAGGAAAGTCTCCTGCTGGAGGTGGGAAAGTTAACAGAGCTTCAGCCTTATCTAATCTGGCCGATAGGTATTTATTAACCCATCGCCATCGTGTCGATACTCTGCTCAAAGTACATTGAGGAGTGAGGTAAGGACAGTGAGTACAATTTAGGTTACGTTAGGTACAGAAAGGTTAAATTAGGTACAAACGTTTGTAATGAAAAGATAGTTTGAGCCCTTCCTGTGAAATACCTGCTTTGTGTAGATAATCCTTTATGATATTTCTATTTCCTCAATATTTTAAAATATTCCCCTGCAGTAGGCTTCCTCACAGCTGCGTGCCAGCCTTTTTTGGTACTTTATGTGGGAAGGTAGAGGTAAAACAAGTATAGCATCTTCTCTGAGGTTGATCCTCCTTGATTGTTCAGGGTACATTAGGGAGATATTATGGGGAAGTAGCTTTGCCTATGCAGTCTGTGTCTTTTTTAGCAAGCTGCTACATTTATGAAAAGCTCTGGATTGTTGGCTCTGTCGGATTATTTGTCTGACCCCTGCCGAGCATGGGTGTTAGCCTGGTCAGATCTGGATTTCAACTGCTGATGCTTGACGTGCATTCATGTTTTGACTTTAGGTAAGTGGACAAAAATGCCAAAAGATGTCTGGAGTATCATCATGCCCCACAAGGAAACCCTGGGTCCAGTCTTGTTGGTGCTGGCTTGGATGATAGTTTTGACTCCAAAGCATAATTGCTGGAAAAAGACCTGCAATTTTAGTAATCTGGTGTGAACAAAGGGAAGCAAAGCATTGCCTCTATTTGAAGTGTCTTAAAATAGTATTATTTTTTATATAGCTATCTGTAGATAAATACAAAATGATGCTGTGCAGGTTCCTAGGGCGCACAGTGTACATGCATTGAGTGGAGTGGCATCTTAAAGGGAAGAGCTGTGGGATACGTGGTGTTTGCACAGCTGAGTAGAGCCTTGTCAGTGGCAGAGCTGGGGGAAATACAGAGATCCCCAACCTCTTCTGATTTCTTAGCTTGGGTTGTGCTGTTTTGCGGCCTGCGTGAACAAAGCGGGTACTGAGATGTTGCATTATGTACCCTCGCTTCTTGAAGTGGAAAAGTTTATTTTGAGGATGGCTAACGATGGCATGCTGTCCATTGTGGCAGCAGCCCTTGTTTATAACTGTGCACTTTTATCTGGTCTTGGTTTTGTAGTCACCTGTGGAGCACATCACCAGCGAGCTGACCAGGCGGAATCCTTGGTGTACGATCTGTGTTTAATAAAGGCTGTCAGCATGGTGTTACTCAGCCTTTTAAAAATGTTATGAAGTAGTATGCCTTGTAAATACTGTCCCAGCGTTACTGGTAGCAGCACAATTCTCTGTCATTTCCACAGCTGTGATCCCTCTGCTGTAGGGATCCTGCCACCCCAGGGCAGCTGCTGCCTACGCTGCTGCAGTCACTGGCATTTGATTGCTACCAAGTGTGAACTTTGGTGCCACGTTGTCCTGTGTCCTCTGAAGGCAGTGAGGGGAGCAGAATAGCTGGGATGTAGCTGGGACATGCTAATGTGTCATACAACCACCTAAATTTTAAAGCCTGGGAGGAAGCAGGAGGGAGAAGTCATGATTATCTCATCCTTCCTTACAGCTGCAGGCTGCTGTCCTCACGGATCCAGAGAATTATTTTGTAGAAGTTTGGCTTCCAGTGCCTGCGAGCGGTTGTGGTCGGGAGATCAGCACGCTCAGTCAAGGACCAGGATCTTGAGCAGCAGTGTCCTGATCAGCTCATTCCAATGGTGTTTAACTTCAGTTTGAACTTCAGTGACTTAACCTCAGAATGTTTTTCCCTAGGAAGTCTAGAGCAGCGTTGGCACCCAAGGCATTGGGGACATGTGCGTGGGCTTTTCTGCTCTCCAAGTGATAAAAGTGACAGCGAATTTCTGCTCGACTCCCAGTAATTTTCAGGTGGATCTTTTATGTGCTGTCTGTACATAGCACTTGCCAACAGTTTCTCCAATCCTCAGTTGTTATGCTGGCTTTGAAAGCACGATGTGTCTTATTTCTAGTGCTCCTTGTACTTCAGCACTAGAGTTCTTTTTGAGCTTGGGACCATATTTACCATGCTATATACCGACATACACATTTCCCAATCTTGTTCACACAATTCCCTCCCTCTTGGGGATCTTTTCCCACATCAACAAAAGATTGTTTTCCTACTTTCAGGCATCTGGCAAGTCTAGCCACTCTGGAAAAGCATGTTTGTTAGGTAGAGCTGGTTCATTTGGCAGTGAAGTGCTCTAACATTGCGTGAACCTTTAAATGAGCACAGGTTTTAAAGCCAGCCTTAATTAAATGAGCCAGAGGCTCACATTTCTGGATTAAATTGGCTGCAGGTTCAGTTTAAAAAATCAGAAATCTTAAGAAAAAAAGTATGGAGGGAGTCTTATTATTATTATTATTATTTTTAACAAAAACATGCTCATGGGGCTATAGTTATGCCCAGTATGCAGCATAATAATGGACCTTAAACTAACTCAGAAATTTGTGTTTGATTTTGCAGTACCCATATTTGAGTAAATTTGATTTCAGTGCTATATGGAAATACCGTGATACACACTTTTGTTTTTTAACTCAGGAGGTTTGAGTCCTTTCTGTGGGAGTCGTCTTCTCCCAGAGTCACACAGAAAACCATTCTGTTTCCACCTGTGTGTAATTTCATGCTCCCTACTAATTCAGGTTTCCCATAGTTGCAAGTCGATCCTAAGCAGTGCTTAAAACAACCTGTGGGAAGAAAGATGGAGAGAAAATTGTGTGTTTAACTTGTGCCAGGGGTAGTTAAACATATGGATGTCGGAAGAAGCAACTATTTTAGCCATGGAGGAGATGTGTAACAGCTGTGGCCATGCAAGCTCCTTGATGTTCAGCCCTGTCTTAGGACAGATTGCCTAGACAGTGGGTGAGAGGACGAGCTGGAACCTTTCAAATGCCTTTTGCTATGTATCTGTGGGCACTTGAACTTTGGAAGTGGGCTCAGAGTAGTCTTATTGGCAGGAATCTAATAATAATTCTTTTGGTTACCTTGGATGAGTTGATAGTGGCTAGAAAACTGGAAGCAGCTTATAAATCTTGCTTGTGTGCTGCGTTGGTTCCTGCAGCTCTTGACTTAATTCTGGGACAAATCAGGATGGCTTTGATAAATGACAGGTAGAAACTGCTATGGTACGGAGTGGCAGGAGGATCCTGTACAGGATGGTCCAATCCACTGACATTTGTATGTCTGGTGCTCTGCAAGTTGTTAAATGCACTCTAAACTGTTTTTTTTGCTGTTGTCTTAGTAAAATAAGCTGTAGTTGGGACCTGCCGGTATATGAAAGCCAGCGAAACAAATACATGTATTTAAAATACAATTTTCTTCACCAACTGTTAAAAATGAAATAATCTTCTATTAAAGCTTACAGTTACTGTTACATTGTTAACTGTTCAGAAAACTAAATTGAAATAGTATTTGGTTGAGCACGTGAATTTTGTGAAGTGATACAGGGTCCCAGTAAAGACAGGGACCATTTCCATATCAGCTATTTGTTCCAATCAAAGTTGAAGAAACTTAACTGTCCCCTCCTTCAGTACTTTTTATCTTCACTTTTCCAGCTTGTGGATTAAAAACGAATTACAGAGCCTTAAGTTCCTCTTCTTTTAGCCATGAAAATCTTGATGTCAGTGAATGATATTTCTTGCCATCTTGTATTATTTCCTTCTTTCTAATAAATGCGGTTTAAATGCACAGCCTGTATTCATAAATGCAGTTTTTGTTTATACATGGCATTAATGATATCGTAATTAATAAGGAGTTTTGAAATGTTTTTGATATATCAAACTACATTTGGACAGAGATCTAACAGACTTCAAAAGGAATGTAGATAAACAGAGCTATAAAATCACTGAATTGTTTGTGTATTTCTGGTTAAGAAAGGAAATAACAAGTTTAGTGTAACTGCTACGTATAATTGCTGATTGTCGTTTTTCAATTTGCTAAAACATGAGAAATATTTTTTTTCATTATGAAGATTACTAAAAGTGCACCAGAAAAAAAAAAAAAAAACACAAAAAACCAAAACCAACAACAACAAATAAACCACCTCCATCTATGTGAAGGGATCTTAATATAATTGAGTTTACTTTTCATGCTCAAGGCTCTCTGGCTGCTAGTGATGCACTCTGTCCTGGCCATTTGTCAGCGGTGATCTAAAATATAAACTTCTTCCTTTCATGCATATACTGTTTACTGGAGGATTTGGTCTCCAAACAGTTGCAGATTTCTCTAACACAGAATCCAAGGTCAGCTGGTATTTGCTGAAGCTGGAAACCAGTGGTTCCTGCTGTTCTGGCTCGCACAAAAGTTTCCATTCTATACCTCCGTTTTATAACTCTCAGTTTTTTCCAAACTCTTGGCTTTTGGACTGAATTTTTTTTCCAGCCTAACTGCTGCCAAAAGTGGATTTTCATTTTTGGAAAGCTTGAGCAAGGGCGGTTTGTCCATTTTGGAAAATGAGAGGAGTGCTCTTTATAAAAATACTGTGTTCTGGTTTGTTATGTTGTTGTTTAAGTTAAAATACATAGAAGTAGAAAGTTAAGATATTCTCAAAGACATATTTAGGAGTTTGCTGAGGAAGAATTGGTTTCAATAATATTGAAATATGGTCCACCGAAAATCATATGCTTTGTGTTCCTAGTTTGTTTTTCTGTCTTGTGAAGCTAAAATGGCCCAACAAAGGGAGGATCTGCTAGGTGGGCAGTAAGGTATTGTATTTAAGAAAATAGAAAGTAACACTTGGGATTACAAAATGACAGTAACTGTTGCTCCAACTCCTCATTTTTATTTACTTACACTCTTCTGTCCTAAAAATTGCTAACATTGAATGTATTGACTGACTCTGCATAAAAGTAGAGACCTTGTTCTGTAAATAAACTACAGTTTAAAATGTTTGTTTCTATTTGTTTCTGATACTGCCTTTATGTAAAAGTTACATTACTTTTATACTGTTACAAAAACTTTTTTTTTTTTTTTTTTAAAGAAGTGTCCTGTGATGCTCCCAAAGGTAGAAGCAGCCAAAGCTGATTGTGGCAGAGGCAGATGTCAGATTGCTGAACAAAAGGCTGCCTCGTTTCTCAGTGTAAAAAATTCATCCACACTACATATGTCAGCAAAGCTTAGTTGACATAATGTGGACTCTCAGCAACGTGATCTGTGTTACACCACGGGAAGTTTGGTTTGCCCATATTGAAGGTCTTTCATTACATCATAGTATGCAGTGCTGAAACAGAAGTGAGATCACTCTGGTTCGTGTCACTTTTTATGGAATCTCCCCATATGCTTGTAGGAGATGTAGGAGCATATATGGTGATGAATTTCTATTTGCATAAAAACTTCCAAACATCGTGTTTGCCAGGCACTAATGTTGAATTTTCCTGTTCTTTCCATAGCTCTCCTGAATTTGAATTGAGTTGTCCCCCTATTTCTAATACCAGAAAATGCACAAAAGTGCAAGACTGGCTGTGGTGGCTGTTATTTCATAACCAGCTAACGTCTGGTCAGCTGTTGGTGGAGTAATTCCTTATATCCCTTTTTTTCTCTGCTCAGTTCACCTGCTAAATCTTTATATTTCCATGAGAAAGAAGAACTATTCATTAGTCATACATTAGATACAGTAATAATTTCAATTTCAGAATGTGACAGCACTTTAAGGGGTGGGGGAGTGATAATCACATCACAAAACCTCATGAAAACTGCAAAGCTTTAATTGTTGTACATGTAGTCCGAACGCATTATTCACCCTAAATACAGGCATGGGATTGCCACGCAGGTGTTCTCTTAGTGCAATGACACTGTAACGTGCCCGTCCTGATACCATACTTCCATGGTTTTAAGAAGTTTTCAGCCTTGAGATGACTACACAAGTTGATTTGAAGCAAAATAAATAAATAAATAAAATCAGAGCTGGGTCACTGGGGGAAGCTTTTGTTAGCTGCCTATTTAATTTTTTACACTTTGTGTGTGTGTGTGTGTGTGTGTAATAATATAGTAATTCAGTAATACCATTAGTCATCATCTTGGCAGCATGTAAAGAGTAATTGAGAACTTTGGAATGGAAAGTATGCTGTGTTGTGAAGTTATATTGAAACTGGGACCTTTCTGCATTCATGCAGCTTCTTGACCTGACGTCAAAGTTACAGTAATTATATAATTAGAAGATTTGCTTTCTGCTGCTTTCATGCAGATAAAACAATGACATGGAGCTATCCACTGCAGAACTGAACATACATTTCTGTAAACTTCAAAATGTTAAGAAACTTTTCAGAAAGAATGGTTATAATATGGCGTATTGAAATAAATATAACAACAAAAAAAGAGGAACTAAATATCTGTTAGGAGAATTTTCCCACTGGATTTGAGACAGAATAAAATGTTGTGTTCAGTCTCAAGCTTTTGTAACTGATTTTATTATATATATATATATATAATATATATATATAAATATATTTATATATAGATATAAACGTGGTGTCGTTAACATTGGTCTATATTTTGAAGAAAGCACTATGAAATTAAATTCAGTTTAGAGTGAGTTTTTTAAGCTGTTGCTGTAAATGACACATAAATTTATAGTTGAAAGCCTGACTAAATTAATTTTACACTTTTAACATCTGGATGGTACCTTTGTAATTTAATCAGTTGCAACCGTGTCCTCTTACCCTGTTATTCTGTTACCAAATCTCATTAATTTTCCATTCCCCCAAATTTCTCCTCCTTCTCTGGTGGATGATTCCGAATAGCCCAATTTTCAGAATAAAAAGATAAAGCAGTGTTTTATCACCTGGCTATAGCGGGCATTGCGTGGGAGCAGCAGAAGGTTATCAGCCATGAGGTTTTGTTTTGTTTTCTGAAATGGCAGAATGTTTATGCTAACATTACATTGTTTTGTTTCTAAATTTCAGGAGAAGGTCTCATTCAGAGGCGGTGAGGCAGGGCAAGCGTGGGTTTCCTTCGTTCTGTGCGTGGTTTACATGGCTCCCAAGGCCTGGAGGCTGGTGTTGAGGCTGTCTGTCTGAGCCTGCTGGGCACCATGAGGCCAGGAGCTGGAAGCAGCAGCATACTCCTGTCTAAAAACTCAAATGCAGCACAGGAAAGGCACTATTTGGTCTTCTCAGGGAAGAAAGCTCTTTGGGTAAACTCAAGGCAGATTGCTTACAGAAACTGGGTAAAAATGTTTCTGTAACCAGAAAAAGAAGAGAGCACTTCTCACCATGTTGGATCATGTCTGCTTACCTGCAGGTTTATTTGGGGGTTTCAGCATCAGAGGCTAGATCCAATGGGATACCAAGCAACTTCTGGAATGAATGGTATTTGTGCCGTGTGAATTCACCTGACTTGTGTTTCATACTCTTGGTTGCCTTCATGGGTAAACATAACTCATGAAAGCACGGATGAGAGAGATGAGCTAATTTCATATTGTTTTCTGACCTTTTATTTCTGTACTCTTCTCCTTTGTTAAGGCACTAGATGCAGTCAGCTGTTCGCGTCAGGTAGACTACCAGTGCTGCTTCAGACTTCCAGTACTGCAGTTATCATACTTTCTCACTGGAGTTGTTTTTTTTTTTTAAGTGATACAGAGGTATTTTGAAGTGATAGAGCCAGATTACATGGTTCTAAAAACCACTGCCAGTCAATCTGTTTTCTAAGCAGCAATTTCTCTTCAATTTTTGTGAATTTTAGCAATGTAGAGTGATTTTCCCAACTTTTGCTTTATTTTTTAAACCCTCTTCTTTTAACCAAAAGTACTTGTTCTTTTCATTTGCACATTTAGATGACTTACTATATTACTAATTATTTTAATACCTACCCTCTTTTAAAAAAAAATCTACTGTTCCGAACTTAGAGAGTCAGTTACGGAACTGTTTGTACCTGTTTTACTGGGAAAACTGTAGTGTCTTCTGGAGCTCTGACTTTTCCAAATAAACGAGATCTGAGTGGCATGAATGCCTCAGGTGTGTTTAGCTGGAACATCAGTGTCAATGAAAACAAGCCAGAGTAGGGGAGGAAATGATTTTGTGAGGGGGTGGCAGGTTTCCTTCGGTGGTTTGTGACGGCCTGTGGCACAGAGCATGGCCCGGCACAGCAGTCGGGTGCTGTCTCAAGCAGAGCTGTGCGCCCTCACTCTGGGTGTACTGTGAAAACTCCCTCTTTCCACCTTTGTACCACAGCTGCTTTCTGTCAGCATTGGTTTCATGGCGTTGCATGCAGCTTGCCTAGAGCATGGGCGAAGGGTCAGTGGGGAGGGCTCCATCGCAAGCAGCTCGACAGAGACAACATGGCGTGGTGCAGTGCTACGGCTGAGGGAGGCAGTCCCGCTCCAGACTCTTTTCTGTGGGGATAAAAGGTCAAAGCTCCTGTGTCAGCCAATTTTGGCTGAGGGAGAGCCACAGTTGTCGGCTACACAGACGGATTGTTGCTGGTTCCTTGAAGGACGTACATAGCTTGTGGCTGATCTTATTCGCTCACATAGATAAGGTCGGGTAGAGATGGCCTCCAGAGGCCTCCAGCATCGCTGGCTGCCATTCTGTGGAACGTGTCTGTATGTACACTCTGTCTAGGGGGTGTTTGCTCATTACAGTAGCAAAGGTGGTCAGTGCTAATGTGAAAAATCTTTTCTATAGTTTTTAAAGATGCCATATCCTATTTCTAATTTGCTATAAATTGCTTTGTCTTAATCCCACTGTATTTTTTTTTCAGTCCAAATATTATGGCCAGGCTTTACTGACAGAAGTTTACAAGCATCTGAATTTGAATGAATCAGACTACTTTGGAATTGAGTTCCAGAACATCCAGTCATATTGGGTATGTAATGTTTCCTGAAAAATTAATTACAATAAAAAGTTTGAGTGGATGCAGTTGCTTAAGTGTCAAAAGTGCTGGAGTCTCCTGTAGGATACTCTTTGATTTAGTGTAAATCTACTTCACTCATCAGAACAATGTCAACTAATAAAGTAGAGGGGGAGAATCAGATTCTGTATCTTGTTAAATTTCCAAAACGTATAATGCAATTATGTAGCTGCTGATGTTTCTACTTTCAGAAACATAAATATAATCCTCCTTTCCTCTAAAAACTAGTAACTCAAAGTGTAGTCTGCATAGCCCTTACAAAACCATATTAAAAGTGTAGTTTTGGCGGTGGTGACATTCATATTCAGTTAATTCAGACTTCAGTTAATTTCCCTGAAGAGTCATTATGCACCTCTCTGCAATAGATATAAGCCCCAGCAGCTGTACAGGCCTGCATTCACTTTTAATCATGGTCTAGATAAATAATAAGATTCTGTAAGCATCCTAATTGCTTATCCTTGCAAAGAGGGCAGCTTAGCTTCTAAACTGAAAAGTGTTCTTAAAATGGGACCTTTGTTCTCTTTCTTTATTATGTTTTCTAGATTTAGGTCTTACATGCAGAAAGTATGACTGAAATCATAGGGAATGCTAACAGCACTAATGCATGCTGCTTTTGAGCCAAGGGACTATAGCAAAGCTTGTTTAGTTTATTTTTCTTTTGCAAAGCTTCCAAAGCGTTTCTGGTAATAAGGTTCTTAAAATCCTCAGCTCTTGCAAGAGAAGTGACTGATAAGGACCTAACCTAGGCCATTGCTCTGTTACGGCTCTTTTAATGTCTTTTTGTTTGGAGGGGGGTTAAAAAAAAACAAAATAAATGAAATACTTCAGTACCCAGAATACATCATAATAGATTTATGGTTAGTAGAGTGAAAACAGTTTTTCTTTAAAAATCTGTTTGTTTAAGAGAGAACAAAATTGTGGGAAATGAATAAAGAGTAAAAATACTTAAGTATCATTCTATAGAACAGGGATGGACAGAACATGGAAAGGAAAAAACTCCAGCCTTGTCGCATCGCCCAGATCTTCTGTAATTCTGTATTTGAGCTTTTCTGTACTGTCGTGTTTTGGCATGGTTTCTGTGCACCACCTCAGCATTGGTGATGTGCTTTTGCTGAAGTGACTCTTCGTTCTCTGTCCAAATGAGCTTTAAGCATGGATCAGTGATTTTTGTACTGATACATGATAAACGTAAATTCAAATGGAAAGTATTTTTTTTTTTTAAGGCAAAGGAATTGCTGCATTGCTACAGTGAGGAAAAAATGCATATATATTAAGTACTGCTTAAATTGAATTTACTTTTGATGTTTTCTATTGTATTCAAATGAATGCCAGTTTGTAATTTTTTTCTTTAATTTCAGATTTGGCTGGAGCCTATGAAACCTGTTATTAAACAAGTACGGAGTAAGTAGTTTTAAAAAAGGAAGTTTTTCTTAATTTGCATCTACTTTATGTGGGCTGCTTTCATAATTACTACTTGATTTACTGGTTATTCTTCCCTGAAAATTGTATTTGGTAGGGGTGATAATGGTTCCTGTTTGGGCATGCAAACCTGATGTTTTTAATATGTAGTATGTGGTGGGTGGAATGGAAAATTACTGAGCATATGATTCTTTCTCTGTGATAAATATCTAAATAGATTGGATCAGCTGGTGTTAAGTTAGTGAAACATAACATTTGGTGTTTGTGAGCTTTTCTAAGTTGTGTTGTCTTACAATGGAGAAAAGCAAAAAGGAATATTCTGGATTTTCAAATCCATTGTGATCGAGGAGGTAACATCTACAGTCGTGATCCTGTCTGAGAGATGATTGACTTTGACAAGAACTGCAAAAGCTGCAATTGCCTTCTCCATTGTTCTGCCTTGCCAGGCAAAATTCAGAGCTTGTTAATATTCAGTGAATTCCAACATGGTGGGTATTCCCCTTCTTATTGTCAGAAATTCTCTGAAGTCTCCTCAGGAACAGCTTTGTTGAGAGAGCAGAGGTAGTGATCTCTAACCACGTGCATGGAGAATGCCACAGTGTGGCTGAGGCTGGAGGCACCTCTGGATCTATCTCGTTCAACCCCTGCTCAATGTTCATCCCCTCAGGGTCTATGGACATACGAATTTCCAATTTGCTCAAGTATTCCACGACCTGATCCCCTTCCACCAGGGTACGCCTGCCTTGCTCCAGCCTTTCCCCGGTCTCTGGGACTGGGATTCTTGAAGGCCAGCCAGTCTTGCTGCTAAAGACTGAGGCAAAGCAGGCATTCAGCACCTTGGCCTTCTCATTGTCCTCTTTAGCCACGTCTCCTGTTTCATTCAGCAAAGGGCCAACATTTTCTCTGATCTTCACTTTGTCACTAATGTAGAAGTCCTTGCTGCCGTTGACATCCCTGACCACTTCAAATCTCCATTTCCCATTTAAAAAATATAATGTTGCTGTGTCATCTTTTTATATACTCCATGCAGTTAGGCTTTTTGGGGGGGTTTGTTTTTCTGTAGCTGCCTACTGGAAGTAGTTATATCTTAGTCAAGAGATCTGGTGGAACATAGATCTGTGATACTGCTTGGTTACTCCTGGATTCTGCTTTCTATTTATAAATAGGAGAAACTCAACCTTAGACAATAGGCCAGTGGCCACAATTTCACTCATAATATGTATATTGTCCTAACATGGTCTGAGACCATGGGGATATGCTAGAAATTATGGCTGCTTGGCTGTTTGGTGACCTGCCACCCAGATTATGTTGCCAGTGATCTTGAAAGTGGTCTTTAAAAAAAAAAAATCTGTCGTCTTAAGCAGTGGAGTCTGTCACATGCTCATGTTTTGAACCCAATTTTGTATTTCTATAGTTTTGGTAGCTCAGGAGAGAGCCCTTCTTCACTGCTAGTTGAATCCCTCCTGGCTTTCTGCTGTTTTAAAAATTGAAATATGACTGTAGAGCACCTTGAAAATGTTTACAATTAAAAGGTTAATTCCAAAAATAGTGATTTAGGCTATTCCTTCATTGAATCCATTAGCAGACATATGATGGCATTAGGAGTATCTTCGTAAAGAAGAGTTTAGGCATTACTGTTAAATAAAAAGCCTTCACAGTTTTGTTAAGATTCTTGTTTGGTTGTTTTTTGTTTGGTTGGTTTGGTTTTAAGTTTAATAATTTTGGGATTAGCTTTATAACTTTCTTTTTTAGCACAGCAGTATAAGAACGCTAGATGTTATCCGGGGCTTTTAAGTTAATACAGTTCAAACATGTTAGGTTACAGAGCTGATGGAGATCGCTGTGTAATTGTATGCACGTAGTTCTGAATCTCATGATTACTTTCAGCAGGAACGTACTCAGTTCTATTACAGAACCGTTGCAGTACATTGCGTGAAGTGCTCTGGTTTATGGTCTCATGGGGGCAGTTAGGTGTGCCTCTGGGGGTTTGTATATCACAGAGACATCTCCACGGTGCCCGTTTGTAATGCTGCAGGTACTCTGCTGCAGGTCAGACAATGACCAATTTGATAATAGAAAAGGATTTCCATGTTTTGATCCAAATTTAAATCACTATGTATGCATAATTTGCCCGGGATGGACTATTTACAGGGAAGGGGGTTTCGAATTTGTGACGCTGGGTTGCAGCAAGAATTCAGTTCACATGTCCATGCCAAGAGGGAAAGAATGGTTTTGCATGTGGCTTTTCATTGCGGCGGTGTGTGGCTTCCAGGTGTGCTCAGCATCAGCTCAGTGTTGCTCCAGGGGAAATAACTTGGCAGTTTTCCACAACTCTAGTGTCTAAATGTAATATTTTTGAAAGGTTTCCTCCAGATGTTTGGGAATATTAAGGGGGTTCTTGAAGCAATGAATCATTCCTCTGAGCAGCGGGGGGGGTAAAGGCTGTGAGTTGGAACCTTTTCTTGGCAGCCCCGTGTGCCGGTGCCTCCCCATCCCTCCTCCCCAGGGGCTTTCTGGCACGGCTGGTGCTCACAAGTACACATCAGAAATGCCTCAAGTGCAGCCTAGATGGAAATGTCTTTCTGAGTTTTCCTTTGTGATGAGTGTGGATGCAAACGCCTGCTTTCCTAATGGGCACACAGTATGGAGATGGCATTTGGGCACCATCTCTGAGGAGCTGCCGGTTTATAGAGTGTGGTCACTGTACCTCCAGGGTAATTTTTCCCTATTTTTTTGTTTGTTTGTTTGCTTTTAGATTTGGCTTCTTACAGTGCATTCTGCATCTTGGTAAAGACTGGTCCGGTGTTTCCTTGCACTACACTAAAAGTCTTTTCCTAGTTTCATTTCCAGCCTCTGTTTCTAGATACCATGCTCTAATTAGGGCTCAGTGGTTCAGTTTTTTCATTCACCAAACCTCTGGTAACTCAGGCCGAGCTGGCTGTGGTAGTCTGAAAGTTAGTTCTCCAAGGAAGGAAGCAAAATTCATTGTCCCTCTGCTAACAAATGAGAGGATGGATGTGTTAAAATCCTATGGAGAATCGTACACCTCCCTTCTTGGTGGCAACTGAGAACGCGAGAGCAGAAGAAAACAGATTTCTCTCAAGTCATCCGGGGAAGAAGGCAGGAGGCCTGTAGAGTTCCCTGAGAATTTCCTGGTCTTCGAATTTCTTGGGATTTGTTTCCTTGCAGTCCCACTGGTACTGCTTTGTGGCACAGATCTGTGTGTGAATGAGAAATGGGCTCGCCGTTCCCTGGAGCAGCTGGCCCAGGGCTGAAGCCCAGCAGCAGGGCCTGGGCCACGTCCCACGGTCCCTGGTGGGTTGGTGCAGGCAGTCTGTTCACAGATGTCCTACTGTTGGGACTGACTGCAAAACACTAAACCCTTTCTGCTTTAAAAGCAGACAAACGAGCAGAACAGCAGCGTCTGCAGAGGGCCCAGTGAATGGCTGGGGTACTGTCTAACAATCCTCCAAAAATACTGGCATGAGGCTGAGGCTGTTCACGGGGGCTGGTTGCAGTGGGGTTTTCTTGCTGCAAAGCACTTTGTGGAGCTGCTCTCCAGGGGGGCAGCTTGCCTTGCCTTGGGCTTGCTGATCCCATCCTAATGTTTCCTCCTGGGTCAGCCCAGGGTCCAGGTTATGGTGTCTTATTCTGAGTCAAGAATAGCTGCTGCAGCTGAGAAAGGCAATTCCAGTTATCTCAGATTCTGTTTAGATTTAAACCTAAATTATTTTTTCTGTGTTGCCTAGCTTGATGAGTTCGATGGCAAAAAAGGGCTGAAGTGGGCTTTAAGGGGCATGCTGGCAGTGGGCTGCAAATGCCTGTTGGTCCCTGCGGGGAGCCTGCTGGGTCCAGCTGCCCTCTTGGGTTCCCCTCCTGGGCAGCGGGGAGCTGTGCAATGCAGCTGCTCCGTCCTCCCATTCTGGGAATGTCCTGCAGGATCATCAGTGATGCTTTTGAAAGTGGTCAAGTAGCTGTTCTGTAGTCCTCATGTTGTACAAAATAATTTTACTTTGCATCTATAATACTTCCAGGGCATTGAACATAGTTTTAAAAGGAGCCTTTTTGCTGTACCTGTATTGATATGGATTATCTACACCCCATAGGACCACCATAGCCAGCTGAAAAGGCAAGCTGAAAGCTGGCTAGACTTTGTGTTGTATTTCTGTGGATGTTGGAAAGCATAATATACATGCGCTTACAAAGTTAAATGTATTTCAAAGTTCAATATATTTCTTTTGTGAAATGTCTAACTTTTCTTATAGGACCAAAGACTACAATGCTTCGTCTAGCTGTAAAGTTTTTCCCCCCAGACCCGGGTCAGTTGCAAGAGGAATATACGAGGTAAAGTATTTTCTGAAGAATTGGGTTTGCATTATCTACTGGAATAAAAGTAAGGTAAGAATAGGAGGTCACTGCATCTGTTTCCAAGCAAAAGAGATCAGGTGTCAAAAGAGACAAGGTACAGGGGAAAAACATATGTATAAACAGGACCTATATAAAATAATCAGTACATGTTTTATTAAATGATTTATCATTTAAACTGCAGAAGTCCACGTTTTAAGTATTCTGCAACTAGCAAAGATGCTTTACTGTTCAGACTTATCACTGGTGCTTATAATGGGTTACTTTTGCCAGATGCTAACTTTGGGTGAACCTTTGGTAAATTAAGCAGACCCAACTACTCACTAGCACCAGTGAATGTGGTTTGAAATCTGTGCTTGTTAAACGGACTTTGTTTTTTTAATGTTTAGAGAGCGTCTTTAATGTGTTTTCCAGATTTACTATGTTTGTTTGAAATTCTTTTTATAGATTCATAAAGGTTCCTTATTGTCATCCTTCAGATATACTTAAGACCAAAGAAGGATGGTAACTCCTGTGATGCACATGCCTCTTGTAATGATTGATGTTACCTAAGTGTTTCATTTACTCCCAGTTTTCTTATCTTAATTACTGTTACTTGTAGGAATTCCCTTAAGAATATACCTTTTTGGAGCAGGAACTGTGTTTTTCTCTACTTATGTAGCATTTATTGTGGAATTCTGGTCTGAGCATAGAGCAACAAGGTATTTCATAAAGCCATTAAGGATACAGACACTTTATGGTAGCTGTATTGAAGAAGCCAATATTGCACAGTCAGATACGCAGAATGCAGAGTGTATGGTATAGGATAGTCTGTAGTACCTTCTTACACTACTTTAAAAAAAAAAAAAAAAAGAAGCTGTCAAAATGTATACATTTTATTATATTTTTGCCTTGAGAATCTAATGCATAATTATTTTAAAATCAGTTTTGATTAAAAAAAAATCTTTTGCTCTGTTTAAGAGATTTTAAATATTTGTAAAGTCTTTAAAATTATTTTTAATAGTTGAATAGTTCGTTAAAGAATATTGATCAGTCTATTAGCTTAGGTTTATAATAATAAGATATTGCCTATTTACTGCTGTCTATTTATGCACTTTCTTCCAAGTAAAAAAGAAAAGCACAAAAGACTGGCCAACATTATATTCATTTAAAAAATGTTTAGATTCTAAGTTAGTCCTTATCACTGCACTTTTGATCCTGCCATGTTCTTCTTCTTTCCCTGCAGTTTTTGAAATAAACCTCTTTAACCAGTGTTTTGGAAAATACTTTAGTAAATTATCATAGTGCATAAGAAAAGTCAGTGTAATTTCTTACTGTCTTTATAGACTGCTGACATTATTGTCCTGGAAAATGCAATCACTGAGTAAATGAATTGTGAGCAAAAAATATTTTTCCTAACAAGGCACTAGGATCAGTAATGTTGTCTCAGCTCCCTTCTAATAGGTAAAATCACTTTAAGTCTTCCTTAAGTTTCTTTCCAGCTAAAATTTACAGCTGCTGTTACGTAAAAACTCAAGCTGGTTAAAGAGTGTGGTTTTCCTTCTGCTTCCTTGTTCCACTTACACTGATAAATTGCATCGCGCAGCTGGATTAGTCATGGGTTTAGTTTTATTTGGATGTCCTTCATAGCAAGGCTTCCGTTTTATGTTGTTTTTTGGAGAGCAGGAGAATTAGGAGATACTCTTTTTTTCTTTCTTTTTAAATACTGTTCAATTGTTTTAAAATTCTTTCACATGTCAAGGTTGTACTTCTTACTCTCTCTTTTCAGGTATCTGTTCGCATTGCAAATCAAGAGGGACTTGGCAGAAGAACGACTAACCTGCAGTGACAATACAGCAGCTCTTCTCATCTCTCATCTTTTGCAATGTTAGTATTGCCACTGTGGTGGCATCAGCTGATGAGCATCATCATGATGAGCTATTGCTAAGTTGAATTTAATAGCATACAGAAGTTTTTGCCTGCACTCTGATAACTAGAAGGGTTTTTGTCTTGCAGTGTTTCTGTTCCATACATGCAGTAAACCTGCTTGTTTTGAACAGTGGGATTACAGTCAGGGCTAGCTAGTTCCTGGTGTGGGGAGCAGCTGCTATTTATGTACAAGATAACTTTGGCTTCGAGGAGATTGTACAAAACCAAAACCTCTGCATGTTGTCTTGCTCTGGCTCTGCAAATGGGGTCACTGTTAGACAGCTGTTCTTGTCTCCCTCAGTGCTTCCTGAAGTTAGTTTCTAAATTTTCCAGTGGCTGGAAGGTGATGAACATACAGAGATTGGGCTGATGTTTCAGAAATAAAACTAGAAATGTGAGAGAACAAGTTCAACACTAGAGTTGTCAGCAGCTTTTTTCTTTGGAGGGAGTGGAAGTGGAAATTGGAAGCAATTGATTTGGGAGCTCTCCATGTTTCTGCTTACTCAGTCTGTAAGCAGCTAAAGAGCTAAAAATGTGTCCTTTAATTCAAGCAGGTTGAAAGACTGATTGGTTTCGAGACCAAATGAGTTCAGCTTAGCCTGCACTCTCAAGCAGCAGCCAAACCTGCAATATGAGCTGCAGAAATGGGGTTTTGTGCCTCCTTGCTTACTTGACACAAAAGCTTTTAAATTATACCTTTTCATACGTGCACTATGAAGTAGTTACTAGTTCTCTACTCCTAATTAGTTTATTAAAGCATAACTATAATAATATTAGTTAGTTATCTTTTGGAAGACCAAAACTGTATTATGTATGTGGTTAGCGAGTGGCACAATTAAAATTTGCTAATGATTTGTCAAAACTTTGCAAAAGTTTTAGGAACAATTCCAGGGCAGCATGTTGCTGTGGAGCAGATCTCAGTGTCCAGCCTGGCTTATCTTGGTCTTACCTTACTAGAAAAGTAGAAACAAGAAGGAAAATGATTATTTTTAACATAAAATTATTTTATAGAAGTACCTTTCGTTTTTGTTGTTGTTTTGTATGCTGGGTTGATTTTAAACAGGATATTGCCATGTTCTGTTAAAGAACAGCTGTGTTGGATGAGATTTTTAGTTCATGTAGTCCACTCTCCTTTCTCTGACAGTAGTTAATAGCAGATGCTCTGGGGAAGACATGAGAAACAGAACAAGCATCTGGTGATGCTTCCATTACTGCATCCATCCAACATTCTTTGCATGTGACCTTTCAAAGTCAGATTGACTCCCTATCTCTGTTTCCCTTACCGAACTTTGCTTTGTTGTATTTCTCAAATTAGTTTTTGAATTTGCTTATATTTTTGGCGCCCTCCCATGAAAACGAGCTTCACAGCTTAATTTTTCAGGTTGCACAGGAAAACTTTTTTCTTTTTTCTTTTTTTTTATTTTTATTTTTTAACTTTTCCAGCAATTATGAATTTACCAAATGAAATTAAAATGCAAAATTTTATGAAATTTATTCATATATATATGTATATATATATATTTTTTTCATTCAAATTGTAGTTTTATATACATCTGCTGTAAGTCCTGTGTGCCTAATGCTATTCTTTTCCAAGCAAATGACTTCTGGTCTCTTTCATGTTTTATTAGATGGAAGCTGTTCCATACTTTTAAATCTTTTTTTCTTTTCTGCAAATCTCTTCCTAAATCTACCAGGTCATTTCTGAAAAGTGTGGATATGTGAAGAGGAGGCCAAAAATCCAGATGTAGGCACTGTCTTGCATCTTTTATACATCAGTTACATCAGTTTATAGAGAGTCACAAGACTGCTTTCCTTCTTGCTGTGTATTTAATTTTGGACCGTTCCTAAAATTTAATTTAATTTAATAAATACTACCAAGTAGGATTATCCATAACTATTGTTATGTATATTAAAAAAAAAAAAATACGCAGGTGTGGTGTGAGGCATTTGCAAAGAAGGCATGTTTAGACAACTGAGTTTTTCTGAGAGTCCTTGACTTTAAACAAGTCTGTTTTGCAAGCAATGTTCAAGTGCTGCTGTAACCTCCAGAAAGTCTGGTTGGGGTAGATGTGTCCATTTTGTAAAGTGAAGCTGGATACAAAGTGTAATACACAAACTGGAAATGCTGAAAGGAAAATATAGTCCAGCTCTTGGGGGTCTCTCCCAGGTCCTTATGAAGTATTTTCTGTCCTTGTTCCTTTTCCATTGCTTCTTTGTATTTTAACATTGTTTTATTTTCTGTAATAGCTGAAATAGGGGATTTTGATGAATCAGAGGATCGGGAACACCTAAAAACAAACCAGTATTTGCCAAACCAGGAAAGAATCCAAGGGAAGATCTTGGAGTTCCACAGGAAGCATGTGTAAGTGAGGGGCACCAGGGACATGGAGCTGGGGAGCTGGCACACTGGCTTGCTGGAGGAAGAGTACTCTGTGTCATAGGATGGCATTAAAATGCATGTGTTGAACACCAGTTATCTAATTAGAAAGGATGGATGTCGCAATAGTTACTATTGGTTCTTTTTAAATTAGCAGCTTTAACATGTTTTAGTCTGTTTTATGTTTGAATATAGCGATGAAGCTATTTAAACTGGGAGAACAAGACAGTTTGTCTGAGGGCAATCTACAGGCTTGTGTGTGCTGACTTTCCCATACACATGTGGCTTAAATTAAAGGCTTATGGCAAGAGGAAAGCCACAATGAGAGTGTTGTTTAAACTTCTACACTTTTCCAAATCCACTGGACATTTGGTAGAATAGTGGGCATTTATAAGAGGACAGGTGATAGCGAAAGTGAATGTTTTTTGTTACACAAATTAAATGTGTATTAATTGTAGTATGTCTATGAGAGCGGGAAAGAGAGGAGAAGAGGCCATAGTTGTTTGGCAAAAGCTTTTCTCAAGTAATATTACAGTGTACTTTTAATAAAACAGCAAAGAAACCTATCACGAGCTTGTAATAATGGTTTGTAATTCTTCAGAACTTCAGGTTTGCAAAGGTTAAGTTTAACTTGTCAAGTATGTGTGTCTTGCTTTTGTCTAAATAATTAGAAATAGATTACATTGTACTCTTTAAAGCATGAAGAAAACGGAGAAGGATAGAGGAGATAGGGGAGAAATAACTTTCATCAGAATTTATGCAATACCTGATATAGCAGTCAAAGTATTTTTGAAATAATTAAAGTGTATTAGGGACAAAGGAGTTATTCATCACAAATATAAAATTAATTTGAAGACAGCCAGGAACTGCAAAAATGAATGCTTCGTTATTAGAAATGTCCACTTCTCCCACATCGCGTGTGTACAATACAGGTAGGTCATATGTCTTCAGTCTTGTTTAGCTGGTCTTAAAATGTGAAGATATACTTAGTCAAATATTTTGAGAAGTAAAATGATTTGGAGTATAAGGGAGACATGGTGCTGATGAAAGAAAAGTCCACCAGTGAAGAGGTTCCGTTGCAACCAAAATCAGTGTTTGCACTTCATGACCTAGATTTGCTACAACTATGTTCTTCTTAATCTTTTTAAGCATGCAGTACTAACATTCATAAGAAATTTCAGGCTATTACCTGTCGTGACTGGTCTTCTAACCTCACTCATGCAGTTCTCAGAGTTGACAGGGTAAATACTGAGATGTTTAATAAAATGGTGATAGAAGCTTCATTTCACCTGATAGGTCTGTCTTTTCTGTAATTTTTGAGATCTTGTGTATTAGGATTTAGCAATTTGAAGTGCTTTTATAAGGTATAAATAACAACACATGCGATTTAATGCTCATGGTTATGCATCATAATCCAAATACATTATTAGAAACCTGAATTTTCCTTTCACTCTGCTTAGGTACACTTGGGGATTGTTGCTGACAGGCTTTCTTTTAAGACAGAACAAGGCAGTTTTTCAGGGCAGAGCCTGTATTTAAGGTTAAGATACATTGCATAATATTAAAAAAGCAGTTCCTGACAATTTTAATAATTAATTGCAGTTGTAGATTTCTGATTATCAATACATATGGAATTTCAGCTTTGTTGAATCTTGATGAAATAAGATATTTGTTAGTTGTTTTCTGCTTTTGAACCTTTGAGGTGTGGGTGGGAATTATTAAGGAACCAACTAAGTGTAATTCTAAAGTAATTTGAAGTACTTTTTGAAGGAAATTAAAATGTGTGCTAGGACTCATCATGGGAAAAGGTAGTTGGGGGAGGAAAATCATGTACTGCACAGAAATATTTCATTATTTCTCATGTCAAGAGAGAAGTGCTGAAACAAGTCAGCAAATAGATTCAAAGCAAACTAAAAGAAAAAGAGGAACATCCTTTTCTTACAACTCATAATGACCTTGTAGAACTTACTGCTGCAAGATGTTGAGAAGCTACAAATAGGTTCAAGGAGGGCTTTGATAATGTTGTGTGTTATAGGCTGAAGGCTTTCAAATTAGAGATGAAATAAGTGAGATTTTAGTTTTGGGATAAATAGACCACAAACAGTCTTTGGTTGTGTGGCTGGATCTGATTGAATTGCTTCTGCTTGATTGCAATTTTGTTTTGCTTTCCTTGACAGAAAGGCAGTGTCTGTCCTAAGTCAGAGACGGGTATTTTTTTTAATTAACCTTGGGCTTTTCTTCTTTTTTCTTTTATTTTCCCTTCCCCAAACCAGCTATTTTTTATCATTCTATCCAAGAAAGGAAATTTTATATTTTCGTGTAAGAGGAAAGTTAAAGCAAAAAGATTTCTTGCTTCATAAGTGTACTTTTCATTACTTTAATGATGTGTGTCTAACATTACCATATTGTTGAAATGATGGCAAACCTTCCTTTAAAACCATGTTTTTAGAAGCATACATTCAAAGCATTTCAGATTATTATTAAGCATTTAGGTTAGAAAATGCTAGTCAAATGTCAGTGATACCTGAATAGCGTCAAGGCATGCTTTAAATCTCCTTGCTTCTTTGGAAAATTTTTCTTAACACAGATTTAATTTTGGAAGCATTGCAATCCTAAAAATAGCCAGGACTTCCTTACGCGTCTCCTCTCTCTTTCCTTACCCAGTGAGTATTGGCCACCCTTTTCCATTTTTAGTAAGAGTTGTGAAGGTCCCACATTTCCTCAAAGTTTGCACATATTTTTCCACATTTCCACATTACAAGGAGCAAGTGGAAGCATGGACCTTATCCATTTGTCTCCTTCCTGCCAATGTGAAGTTCTGCTAAATGAGCAAAATCTCTCTTCTCTTTTTTATCACACCTTTTGCTTTTTTTGTTCTGTTTTGGGGTTTTCTTTTCACTCTTTGTCTCCTTCATTTCACCTTATTTCCCCCCTGGTTATCTTTGTCAGACTGCTGTTTTCTTCTGCTAATGATTACTTTTGAAAGAGACATCTCCTAAGTTTAGCCTCCAGAAAAGGGAACCCATTTCTGATGAGATGGCTTATCTCCAGATCACTGCTGCATCATCTCATCTCTTTCTGTGTCTCTGCTCTGCAGCCCTTACTTAATTTTAACTACGCTTACTCATACACCAGTGTGCTGTAGTTTTCTGTGCAAAACCCATCTGCAAGCGTCGATCTGGCTTTCTCAGGCTGGAGTCACAGCAGGATTCCTTCTGGTACCCTACGTGAGTTGTGAACATGGGAGGATACATATGGCTTTGCAGGGGGTGCTTCATCTCTGTGGATAGCACTGTGGCGTGTCTCCTCACATTAGAAAGTTGTGTTTTGATGTCACAGCTTCACCGTAACGATTAGGACCGATAGAGAAGGAATACAACAGAGCCTTCTGTTCTGTATCAAAAGAAGGGCAAATCTATTGAGGAGGTTGTATTCAGAAAGATGGGATTCTAAGCTTATCTTCTATTAAATATGCTTTTTTAATTTATTTTTCAAATACTTATTTTTTACTTTCAGAAGTACGAAAACATGGGTTTTAAATTTAACTTTGCAGTAAACAAGATGAGTTGTATTTTCGGTACAGCGTGTTACTTATTTGCTTTGGCGAGAGTCTGAATTAACTCGACCTACTTTACTTGTATGGTATGTTTATGCTCTGAAGATGCTGTGTTAGTAGTTGTACAGTTAAATCCAGGTGTCCCAAACACTCAAAATCTAATGCTTTCTGCCTTCCTGCAAGTAATGCAAGTAGAGTGCTTGCTGGGAGGTGATTTAGTCCAGAATTAAACATCAGAGAGTGGATACCTGAAGAGAAGTGTAGATTCTGTTTTGCTTGATGGATTTCTCTTTTAACATAACATGCTTGCCTTCAAATGGCTCTGATTTTTGTGTGTATGTGTCAGGAAAGAAACAGAAGATTTGTTAGATTTATATCTACTTCCATTTGCTGTTAACCCTCATGTACTTTCACAACATGTTAGCCTGGTTGTCTGTGATTTAAATTATTTAGAAACCAGGATGATCATAAATTGTAAATTAGAAAAACTGTAATTTTAGATTGCTTCATAGCCTAAACGATCTGTGAAAATACAGCATTTTGATTACGTAATCTTTAAAATTCTGTATTAATCACTGATTTTTAAAAGCTCTCTACATCACAGAACATTTAGCAGCATGATTTGAAGCAATTGTCCTGATTGCCACATGAATATTGTAACACTTCACAAATATTTGTCTGGATGAGTGTGTGTAAGGAACCTTTGTATTAAAACCTATTGCACTGACAGCAGTTTTTGCTGGAAAATACTTGTAAAAGGTAGTCTGTTGTCCATTGACCTGGGGAAGACTAAGCAGATTTATCTGCTTAATGGATGAACAAAATTAGACCAGATTGTTTTCAGGCTGGTCTGTACAGCTTAGTCTCCAGCAAACATCTAAGGGTAATTACTCTGAAACTGCTCCTCATTTGTAAACGTTTGTTGTGCAGTGAGAGCTGCTTGGCATCGCTCCTAGCTTTCCCCACTCCAGACTCTTCCTTGTTTGGTAGGTACGGGCAGGTTTTGTGTATGAGGACACCCTTTAAAAATTCTTTATTGTTCCTGAGATGCACCGTGCTCTTGCTTGTATCTGATGGATTAGAACATAAAACGCAGGCATTCTGCATCAGTTATACTGGGCAGTTCTTCAACATTTTTAATAACATACTTTCACATTTTCTGGTTGCTATTTATACTGTTTTTTGCTTCCCTTCCCTTCCAGCCTCGGCAACCTTAGCATCCTCTCTAAAGACAAAGCATTGCATTCATTCTTAATGCAGCTCTATTCAGAAGAATTATACCAGGAATTAGTGTGGGTGGTAGCACAGTGTGCCTAGAGTGGAATTCAAGAAGCTGTGGCCAAAATTAATATTTATGATCTAACTTTTTTGTCTTGTCTTGTATGTTTAATAAACAGAAAGCATGTTACTGCAGCTATTTTGACACCATTAAGGAATCTGGAAGAAATGCTAGTAATGCTTAAAGCCGGTATAAAAATGCTTTATTACAGCATTACCCATTTCAGTAAGGGAAAGAGAAATCTGCTTTACCAGTTTAAGCTCCTAGACATAACTAGCATATGTGGTGTTAATACTGCTTGAAATACTACTCCACTGCTCTTTATGGAGTTTGGTTGGCATCTATTTTTCCATTTGAAACTGGAATTTTGTTCCTTTGTGCTTTACAGTTCTCTACAATTGCTTTATACATACATGGTCATATAATTTTGACATTGGGATAAGGTTGGAATTTGCAAAGTCAGGAATTTCACTGAATCCTTGCTTTCTCCAGTCAGAGTGGGGAAAAAATGAAAAGAAAACAAAATGGATTTCCTGTTGTAGTGTTTTTGATTTTTTTTTTTTTCTCCAGAATGAATAAGGCAATGGAAAACTGTTGAAATCATATCGTCAAGTGTATGTGCTTTTAGGCTTACTTTTCTCAGTGCCCTTTCATGTATGTGTGTGCTTTAGACTAAGGAGTATTTTATACTAAGAACCAAGGAAGCATTATTTCTTCTAACCCCCATTTAGAAAATGTTATAACAAGTAAGTTTCTTGACTGTCTCTGAGTTTGAGACATGAATTTCTCACATGCAGTTAATATAAATATTGTAATCATTCCTGTTTTACTACATTTAAATGTTAATAACCATTTACTTCAACATTCTCCATTTGTATTTAAAAGAAAGCGGTTTAATCTAAAAGATGGCTATAGATAGGTAGAAGGAGAATGTGTAGGAAGGCAAGCCAGGGTAGCAGCAAAATTATTTGGAACTGATGTGTTGGTTGGCATTACGTGGTACACAAAAATAGATCATGGGATAAATGGTTTGTCATCTGTTTTAATGAGATGGAAGACATTTATGCAAGGAAGGCAAGTCCTTGGAAACGGGATTTTAAAAAATTGTCTTTGACCGTGTGTGCAGGAATCTAACCTGGTTTCTGCCCTAATTGGTCCTAAATAGAATAATCATCAGTTTTTACTCCCATGTCTCCCTTGTGGCATTACATTTATCCTAGTAAACTTGTGTGCTGCAGGAACAGTTCCACCAGTGCACGAGCGTGGATGGCTGCTGTAGCTCTCGCTCTTGCTTGGAAGTAATGTAATTTGTTATTTCTCATCATTTTCAGCAGGGAGACGGTGATGTCCTGCATACGGCTGCAGCTGATGCAGTCCTGCCAACCAGTGCCCCAGCAGCAGCTGTGCTGCTTGTGGTGCTGTGGTGTTGGTGCTGGAGAAGGCCTTCAGCCTCACTGTCATAGCCTGCTCTCCTGGACCATGTTTATGCCCCAAATTGGCCTGCAGCATTGTCTTGCCATGCTTTTAGTTTAGGGACTGCCATAGACAGTCAGTGTGCCAACAAGCTTCTGTTTGCATTAAGGACTTTCTTATTTTGCAGCCTAATGGGAGTACTTTGTACAGCAAGAGCTCCTTAATCTCCACAGCAGCCTCTGTTTCCTCTCGGAGTATCCCAAAACTCCAGTCTGGACCCACCCAGAATGATTCAAGCAGTTTTGAATCATAAGGAAAACGCCTCACCAATATAAGGACTGGTATTTCAGTGGGTGCTTTTAAGAGCTACATTTTGGGGTGGTCCATATTTTGGTGTCCTGGCCCTCACAATTACTGTCTCTGTGGTTTGAGAGCCCTGCCCCACCCATGTGTCAGGGCCAAGAGGTGTTTTAGCTGCTCCGTGTCTCCAGCTCGAAGGGTTCCCCTGCTCCTGTGTTCACTGTGCAGAGGAGCCTGACCGCAGCCACCCCTGCTTGCAGCAAGCCTGCTGCTCGTGAGGCACTAGCAGGAAAATGTGCAGAAACCCAGCAAACTCCCCCTCGTGGAGAAAAATGTGTGGGAAAAGAAAATACTGGACGTGCTGTAGTACAGGAAAATAAATTTTCACTTGTTGGACTTAGCAAACCTACAGGGAAATAAATGGATGCAAAATCTGTGACTGGTGCTTGACAGGATCTGTAATATTCTCCCTACTTGCTTGGACTTTGTGCATGCTCAGAAAGGGGATGCTGTGTTTGTATAGATCTTCCCCATGGTTTCAACGTTATTTCAACAACAGGTGATACTTCAGAAACAATTCTAAAAATCCTGCTCTTGATTCCCTGACAAGGAGGAAATAAAACACCTAAGACTGGGGGAAAGGTTTACACCCAGACGTGCTAGTGTAATAGTTCTAATGCAATCCTGAAACCCTACCTGAAACTCTTGCAGTGTTTGCTTTGTTTTTGTCATGCTGGTTACGTAAGACTTCCATTTCTCACTTTTAGTCTGGTTAATATTAGTGTGTATACAAGCAAGAAGAATAATGGGTATTGTGGATTGAATTCTCATTTGCTGAACTTCATTGTTCCGAAATTGAAAATGCTGAAGCTGAACTAGTTAGCATTTGTTTCAGTGCCTCGGTCTGTGGGACGTTTTAGGTTGGTCATCTGCAGTTGCATGTTCCTCCTATTAAAAAAGTCTCATTATAGTTCTTAATGTGAAGTGAAACTGCCAAACTGGATTAGACAGAAAATTCTGCTTTAGTGCCAGAGTCATGACTTAAGTATTTTAGCTATGTTGTCGGTGTTGTACAACCAAATCGATCTTAAAACTTCCTTTTTCTTCCTCATGACAGAGGTCAAACTCCTGCTGAATCAGACTTCCAGGTGCTTGAAATTGCTCGGAAACTGGAGATGTATGGCATCAGATTTCACCTTGCATCTGACCGTGAGGGCACAAAAATTAACCTAGCTGTTTCACACATGGGTGTGCTGGTATTCCAGGTAAGGTGGGCAGAGCCTACCAGGTGCATCTGTCTCTTCATTAGCGTGTCTTGGGAGTAAGTCTCATTTTAATTTCAGGTGTGTCTGGTTGCAAAATCTAGCACATTTTTTATGGTCAACAAAGTATCATTTAGGCCCACAAATTATTGTATTAAGTAAAATACAGTAAAAACCCTAATCTTGCTTGTACCATAAGATATCCTGAATATCTATGGGGTTACAAAATTCTTTTCCATTCCAGCTTCCTGGGTTTCCATTCAGTTTTCTAGTGTCTGCTCAGAGAGACACAAACATCGCAGGCTTTGTAGTTAGTCTTGTACTAAAAGATAACATTGCTTAACAGGATATTATTACAAGAAATAAGAATTGAACAGAATGGGATGGGGTGTGTGTGCGCATACATGCATCTGTATGCCTGCATCAGAAATTGGTTTGTTGCTCTTCTGAAACTTCTGCAAACTTTTAACTATTATTGTTTCATTTCAGGGCAATACAAAAATCAATACCTTTAACTGGTCAAAGGTCCGAAAACTAAGCTTCAAGAGGAAACGATTCCTTATTAAACTCCACCCAGAGGTCTGTGTAAGTTCTGTCGTAATAACAGACTTGTCAGTGTTGAAAACAATATTTTTTTAATTATGAAAAAATTTAGTTTTTAAATCATTTTCAGAGAACTAGGCTTGGCTTCACTATTCAAATAAAAATCTTTACTTTTTCACTCCATGTCTTATCAACGATTCTAGCTTTGTGTATCAGCCTCATTGTATCTTTGCCATAGGCATACACATGTGTAAATATGACAGAAAAACAATTAAAATCAAGTATTTGGTGTGTCCTGTCTGTGTACTTTTACTCTGAAAAAGTAGTATTTAATAATTTTCTTGGATATAAATGGCTTATATGAGCTCTCTGTTCCATTATAGTCAAACTGAGCTGAGCTAACTTAAGCACTGACATAGTAAATCTTTCTATTTCACATAAAAACGTGTTAGGGAGTGCTTTTGACTGTAGCTCCTTAGGAGAACTATCTAGTACACAGCTGATACAAAAGGCATTTACTTTCTATGACTGTTTTATTCAGGAACTTGTTGAATATAAGCTGCTTGAATAAAAAAAAAAAAAAAAATCTGGTACAGAATCTCTTGATTCAAATATGAATGAAGTAACGTGATATGCCTCAGGAAACAGTAGTTGGCTGAGATTATGTTGTTGGAGCTTACTTTTAAGATCTATGTGATTACTCTTACTACAGCCTTATCTTTTTTATATGTCTGTATAGCAGAAGTGTTATTTTTCATGCTTGGCTGATTTACAATAGATGTTTTTTATTGCGGATGTCATCAAAGTTACTGGTGCTTCCTTTGTTACTTCCATACTGTAATACAGGTTTACATTCAACTTAGGGTTGTATTAGAATGGAAAAAAAAATATATGGGTATCAAATAGGTACGTGTAGCTCAGAAATTTGAAATTGGACAGGTTGGCTGTGTACGTGTCCCAAAGAGACCCTCAGAAATGTTATGTGATAACTGTATTCTGATATATGCAACGTTTTCCTGCCTCTTCCAAATCTCATGAAGTGAAAGACAAACATCAGATCTTCTAAGGAAAAAGTATTTTAAAATCACTAATTATTCACGTCAATATTTTAATTTCTTTCAAATTGCAAATTTTACAATCAGTGTTTCTTAACATGGAATATATCCAGCATGCTACTAAAGTCTTAGTTGAGTGCATTTTAAGTATTTTTCCATTTTCCATGTTAACAAATATTTTTGAAAGCTATTAAAGATTTATACTGCTTTCAAAATCATATCCATTGCTTTAAAGCATATGAGAAGTGATTTAGCAGGGTACTGTATCTCACTGTAGTTGAGCCTTTTTGTTGGGATGTATTTGTACTTTCCTTTTCTATTCTGTTGCCATTTTATGTGCTACTTGCTTTTTGTGTTCTGTTCCCAGGGTCCATATCAAGATACGCTGGAGTTTCTTTTGGGAAGTAGGGATGAGTGTAAAAACTTCTGGAAAATCTGTGTTGAATATCATACATTTTTTAGGCTCTTTGATCAGCCAAAGCCAAAGGCTAAAGCAGTCTTCTTCACCAGAGGGTCATCATTTAGATACAGGTACGAAGAAACATAATGAATTTATTGAAGCTGAATTGCTTGTATCTTAGAAAATGAGATGAAAAGGAAAAAGTATTCTAAAATAATCTCATTTATAATTTTTATACACTGCATTTCATAATGTTTGTTCTTTTGTGGGTTCACAGTGGACGAACACAAAAGCAGCTAGTGGATTATATTAAGGACAGTGGGATGAGAAAAACTCCGTATGAAAGGTAAATGCAAATTATTTTGTAAGGTGAAATGTAGTTGAGACTTTCACAGTACCCTTATTTCTTAAATTTCAATGGTTTTAAATGATTCTTGGAGGCATTTTCATTAGCTGACTTCTTCATTACTAATGCCTGCTTCAAATTTAAGGTAGCTGAACTAAATATTTTGCCAACTTGTAATCTCTTTACGATGTAAAGAAGCGCATAAAAGTTTCAGTATTGCATTTTAATTTAAGTGGGCAGCATGTGACTTAGAAATCTAGAAGTTCAGTGTATTTTGAAGACACATGTATGTCACCCTGTTCATGTATTTGAGCAAGGGGTAGTGCTAATTAAGAGCCCTGTTTTCATCCATTCTTCCTGAAGCTGACGTAGCCTGATGCTTTGCAATGTTGTACTTCCACATATTAATAGTGATGAACCTATTGTGTACCTGTCTCCCGTGTCCTAGTATTTATATTGTCACAAGGTAAGACAGTTCAACTTGCTAACTAGGCAGTGAAAGAGGTTTGTATATATTGTTTTGCAATACAATAGCTGCTAGAGTTGATTTGACTCTAGAAAGTCCAAAATAAGTTTGGGAACAGTGCCACAGGGAGAGTGGTCTCCTTTCTTGGCAGTATTAAGCTGCAAATATTGAGTCCTCATCACTTCGTCGTCATTGCTTTGCAGTATTAGGAATTAGAGTGGCTTGATAGAAGGACGCCGAAGAACAGCTGACGCAATAACATCAAACTCAAGCTTAAATCCAAAATAGCATTGTCGTAGTTCTCAATTTTTGAACACGATTTTCATCGTATTGTTATTTTCAGAACATAACGCAGCTAGCATCCCTGGGCAGTAGTGGGTCATTTCTCTTGTGCAGAGGTTGCACCCTGAGGTCAATCTAAATACTGATGTTGACAATCACTGATATTTATAGACATTACCTGATGTAGGATATAATGTACAGCAGAGTAATCCGTACAAAACTGCAGCATAGTTGAGACTGTGTCTAAAATTGCACAAGTAGCCTGTGGTAGCGCATACAGTTGGTCTTGGGTTCTGCAAGTATGAAACAGTGACCTTAAATAGTCATTTGTTTCTAAACACATACATAAGGAGTGTGCATTTTTATTAAGAAATTATGTCGCTTAAACTTGAATATGAAACCCATTCTATCCACATGTGGGAAACTGTTCACAGTTGTTTATCTGAAAGTTTATAAGAGCTTAATAGGAATTTCAGAAAGTTTGCATTTCATGTACTTAATGTCTTGGACTACAGTTGAGCTCCTTTGCCAGATGACAAGTGTCACTTGTTTAGTACTAGATTGATGGTTGGACTTGATCTTAAGGGTCTTGACCAACCTAAATGATTCTATGATAGGTTGATTTTCTAGTAAATGATTTCCATAGAATAACTTTAACCATGACTGTGATGCAGGATACCACTTTTTTGAGTTTAACATATAGAATGTTATATGCCATTAACTAGATGGTTGACTGAAATGTTATTTATAATCATTGTTACAGATTACAAATGAATAGTTTCAAAACCAGAATGTATTAGAAGTTTATATTGATGACAAAGGAAGAAACTAAATCTGCTATTTAATCTATCCTTTTGCCCCATGTTGCTTTTGAGCTCAGTGGTATGAATGATCTGGATCTTGCTTATCTGTATGTTTCTTACTCCTGTGTTGTTCAATTTAGAACAATTGTCAATTTTTAAATCTTGAACTAGTTATTAACAGAATCTAATAAAATACATCTTGAGACTTTTTTATTGGCTATTAGAATGTAAATAGCTGAAGAGGGAAGGGAGAAGGCTGATTGATGTCTTGGATGCTCACAGGATGCTCTCTTTTCTGCAGGAGGCACAGCAAAGTCAGAGTGTCCACTCATGCTTCAAACACAGACGTGCCAAAACAGGTTAGTTCTGCAGCACTGTAGGCAGTGCAATCAGTAGAGTTGACAAGCACCTTTCCAAGGTGACTGCGTAGGAAGGTGATTAAGTGCAGTTCTTGTCTGGAATCAGTTGCACTGTTTAATCTTTGTCCCTGATGCATGGTTTTTCTTCTTTTGCCAGTAGTAGCAGTTTTGATAGTTGTAGCTGATGGGGTCTAAGGTGAATATTTTCCTTTTCAGAGTTCAACTCAGAAGATGTCATAGTTCCTAGTATGTTACTCTTTCAGAGGATTAGGTTGTGTTCAGTTACTATCTGCCTTCTTTTTGTGGAAGTCTTAAATTCATTGTATAGATGCCTTCTACAGCCACAGGCAAGAAATAGATGTATAAATGCAACAGTTTATTGTTTCACTGAATGTGCTTGCATTATATGTGAGAGGCTAAGGAAGCACTCAAGATTTGGCAGTTCTTGTTTTGTGTTATTTTCTGTTGTTTATGCTATTCAGCAGAGGCTATAAAATACATGGTTTCAATTTTCCAGCTGGTTACCAGAATTTGGAGAAAAAAGATCTTGCCTCTTACTGGGGATGCTAGATCTATTTCTACATGCAAAGTTTTATTTGCTATAAAGTGAGCATTGTTGAAGCACGCATTCCCTTTGTGTCAGGAGACAGACATTGGTTTTGTTTTTGTTTGTATTATAAAAATCTTGTTACCTGTTCTTTTTCTTACTTTCTTTTCCTCAGAGTGTTGCATTCACTGAGGGCTTGAGAACCCCAGGGTCTCCTGCCTCAGCGACTGTCCCCTTCCACTCATTTCATTCATCGGCCACTCCTACTACTGTCCTGCCCATCTTTGCAGAAACCAGCCCTTCCTCTTTGGACCCCCGAGTGCCATACACAAGGATTCCAGAGAAAAATACTGCAGCGCCTGTAGAAGAAACAGGGAGGAAATCGATGCAGCAGCCTGGATCTCCCACGTTCCAGTCATTCCAAGGTGTTGGGTTTGGTAGTGTTGCAGGAAACTGTAACCCTACGTGTCCTGTTGCTGAGAGTGGTTGTGGTTTAGATCTAGACATAGAGAAGAGCAGTAAGGAGAGTAGGGCTCTTTGTAAAAATGACAATGATGAGGATGACTTTACCACAGGTGGTTTTGTCGCTGAAAAAGAGCATCAGCACTGCAGTAGGGGCGCCCCTCTTTTCACATTGACAAATTCACAGTTACAGGTGTCAGAGGAATTTATTGATGACGACCCAGCAGAAATTTCCTTTTTTGCTGGGGGCTCTGAGGCATTTTCATACGTGTACAGCGGTTTGGAGTTAAAGGGCTCTGATTTTTCGAAGCATGCGTCAGAGTTGACTGGCTTAACTAAAGATGCCCTTCAACAAAATACAGTCTCTTCTCAGTCGAGCCCTGACAGGTACTCAACAGAAGCGGTAGATATGAATATGGAAGACGAATATGAATTTGAAGAAGAGAGTGATTTCAATGGCAATGAGAGGCCATCAGATACCTCGGAGTTGTTTGAGGTTAAGGCACAAGCAAGCAGAATGCAAAGCCTCCTGAGCCCTTCTGAAACGAGCTCACTCATCAACAACCGTTCTGAGAGCAGCTCCCTCAATAATTTGCCCCTAAACGGTACGTCCTCCTTGCACACCTACAGCTCCGCTAACCATTCGGAGGCGAGCTCGATGGTGAACTTCCCAGCCTACTCAATCCGCTCGGAGTCCAGTTCAGCCTTCCAGTTCAGTGACATCATTGATCAGCTAGAACAGCTCAGCTATCCACCTACCACCACGGAAGACTCTAGCAGTACAGATACAGACTCCTGGGACTCTGAAACTGCTGCACCACTGGATGTAAACCTTGTCTTTAGTAATCCTTTTGCTCAAGCAGCTGGTGAGAACTTCACTTTTGACTTTCAGAATAATTTAAAAAATCTCTCTCAGGAAGATTGGACAGAGAAAGCACATGTCAATCATTGATTCTTGATTTTTAGGAGGGATTTCTCTAAGCTGTTTAGGCTTAGAAGCCAGAAAGGTGTGATGTCAGTCACTTTAAACAAGAAAACTCTAATCCATTAGCTGGATTTTAAATCACGTACCATAAGTGATTTTTTTTTCCTGTGTCTCTTCAGTTCTCTTAAAGCATCCTAGCTCTGGTACTGCATTATATGCATCAAACTACATCCAGAATGTTTCATAACAAGCTACAACGTCCTCAAAATACTATAGGTAGGAAAAACCACTGATTTTGGAGAATTTAAGAGCCATCAGCTCACTCATGCAGACTTGTCACAAACTACAGTGTTGAAGGATTTTTTTGGCTAGGAACACGTCTGTAAGAGTGCTATAATATGCTGAACACAACAGCTATTCTTGCAAATGTTTGTTAATGAGAAGCCACAACCTGTAAATTAGCTGCTGTTCTGCACTGCAGTGAGAGTCCTTGTGTGATTTTTTTTTCCACAAACAAAAAAAGGATAATCTTCTTGTCAACTATGAAGGATAGTTTTAAGATACAGAACTATGCGACATGATCAAATGAAAATGGGAGCCAACAAAACTTCTTGTGAAGACAATCGTATTTTATGACTACAAAGTGCCTTCAACAGTTGAGCAACAAAAAAGCACACTTCTGCTTTTCAGTACTTTGGAGATGCATGCATAGACCGCGAAAGCACTTAATCCCCTTTGCATTTTTATCTAATCCTTTTTCTTGATTTAATTATGCTGCAAAAAAGTGCTTACAAATTAGCTCATAAAAGTGTACTTGATCTGGGGAAAGACAGGTGCGGGGAAATCTGGTGACAGCTTTAACTTTTTCTTTAAAATATAGGCTTTTTTTATTAAAAGGAGGAGATAGTGCAGTACTAGTACAATCAATGCCTCCAGAATAAGCAGCTTACTGTGATAAGTATGATATTATATTCAATATTTCATATCAGTTTTCTTACTTGTTGTATTGCCAAAAGGCTTTCCTTCTTAGTCAAACATTTACAAAATACCAGTATTTCACAAAATTCTGATAACTAAAAATTCAAGGGAATTCCTCTCAATGTGTAGTAGAATATGACAAGGTAAAACATCCTTTAGTCACCCATTTCTTCTAGTTCAGTACCTACCAAGACGTGACTAGTACTCACGGTACTTACTAGCATTGTGGTGGTTGTGTTTGAATGGGATCACTGTTGTTCCATTAGAAACTTGTCGCATTTGCCAGTGGCACAGAAAATCGAAGCACATTTAGAACTAGTTTGAACTTACAGGAATGTACAGCTGTTTAATTGGTCTTTTTTGTTTGTAAGTGCTATGTGTGTGTTTGTTTTTTTTCTTCTTCTCCTGTTGAATGTGTGTTCTGTAGCTCTTGATTTGACTTTATTCATACCTGTGGAAATTGTCATAGATGTGACTTTTGTAAATAGGCATTTGGAGGAGGTCTTCAGTTGTGTCAAAAGCTGGTTCCTTTATGTTTTTAGTTTTTTGTCTGGTTTCCTTCCATAACTACATTATGTAACTTGAAAAAGAAAATCAGAAAAAAATACTTCTGTTTACTAACTCTCTTACAAGTAGTAGGGTGAGGGACTAAAATGTGGATAAAGATTTAGAAGGCTGCCTTTAATGTCTTTGACCTTCAAAAAACGAAAATCAAGATTGAACTATTTTCATACAAGTACGGCTGCCTCTGTTCTGTTTCGTGCCTCAATCACAAGCATTCTCTCTAAATAAGTTACAGTTGCTTAATATAGGAATAAATCCAACTAAATTCTCCAGAATTTCCAAAGATCTTAAGAGGAATAAAAGCTGGTTTCTGTAATTTTAATAAATGTGCTTGGTAAGCCTGAGAGGAGGCTTGCTGATATATTGTCTTTCAGAGCAGTCAGTCCCAAGAAGTGCCTTTAATATTTTTCTTCTCCATGTACTTTGCAGCTATGCAGAATTTCTGTTGGCAATTTTAAGTCTCAGGGATTTTTAAACAAACTAGTAGTAAGTCTCAATCTGATACCCATTTTGTTTTTTAAAGGAGCTGGAGTGACTAGGGTCCCGGTCCATCATCTTTTAGAGCAAGATGTGTCTAACCTCAGGAGAGGACGGGCTGGGGTAAGGGTGTGGGGAAAGGGAGCATAGATCTAGGTACAGAGCTGTTCAGGCTAAGGTTTTAGTTAAATGTGTCACCAGGAGCACTGATGTTTCACATTTTCTGACTCTGCTCTATGTCTGAAGTGGGGATGCTTGCGTAAAGACGATGCTGGTCAGCACCTAAAAAACAGTGTCCTTCGCTAGGATTGCACCCTGTGGTGGACTTGCAAGCAGTGTGCTGCTTTCTCCTTTCCCAGGTGTGGGATGTGGAGAAACAGAGACAGGACATGTGCTTCTCAGGCACACCTGGATTGGTTAAAGGAGCTAGAGTTGAGTACTAGCCGATACCCTGCTGGAATGCTGTTTCTGTAGGGGTTCAGTACTACTTCCTATGCCCCTGGCACCTGCTAGTTATATCTTTGCTGTTGGTAATTGATAGCTTATGGCTGTCGCGGTGTTTGTTTGTTTGTTTTTTTTCCCCGGCCTTTTCTGATTTTTAGAGCTATATGGCTTTTGAAGCCTACTGTTGCATGATTGGCTATATTCTTTTATTTATGGTTTTCCACATAGGCACAGAAGAGGAGAAAATTTAGTTTGTATGTCGCAGTTTCCCTATAGCAGGAAAGCTGTAAGAAAAGCTTCTTGATTTCCTGTGGAGGGGTGAGTTCAGATTTATTTTCTGATGGAGGTGTGAGTAAAAACCAGCCTGTCTTTGGGCGCTGCACAGTGACTTATGCATCAATTACCAGTTGTTCTGGTGCAATAGAGTCATGCCAGGCATCCTCTTCTCCCCCAGCAACCTCCTGATAGAGAAGAGAGAAGGAAGGGCTTTCCCTTCTCTGTTTGTACGCTGCCTTTGAATAGTGTAAGGTGGTGTGTGAACTTTGGTGCAGTGCAGTTATGCCCTGAATACCATCTGTGCTGTCAGAGTTACTCCTGGGGGTTTGTTTCGTTGTCTTTTTACAGTGTTGAAACTGCTTATACTTAGTTGCTGGTACTGGTTTCATTTTTTTCTGAGAACCCAAGTTTTCTTGTCAAGAAGATGAGCGGGGTGCCGGCAGGTGCTGAAACTGTGCCAGCATCAGGAGCTGGGACCCCCATGGATCCCGAGCAGTGAAAGCTGCTGCAGGGATCGTGATATTAAAAAGGGGGGAGAGTATATAAGAAGAATCAGGAGATCTTTATGGGGTATCCTGTGCACGCTCACCTTGAGAAGGAGGAATATGAGGAATTGTGGTAGGAGCAGGTGAAACCCTGGCTGCAAAACTTCACTTGTCCGTGGCAAGTGAATGGGTGTCTTTTCCTCTCCCCTGTGTGGTTGTTCATGGAGGTATGTTCTGTCATGTTTACTTTCTGCCCCCGCCTCTGGGAGGCTTGGAGGGACGTCATGCTCTTCAAGGTACTTAGGTTTGTTGTTGACATGCAGTTCTAGTGCTGCATTTTTCCAGTAGAAAGAACCGCTGGGGTTGTCAGGTTTGTTCTTTTGCTCTCCACAGTGCTCCAGACAGCTGTGCTTGAGCAAGGGGGAGCAAGCCACGGACCCCTTGCCCCTGTTCTCTATCCTTTTGCTTCTGTGTTCCCCTCTATTGGGTAGGTCCCATTGCAGCAAATATATGCAGCCATAAAGTGTATTTCAATATTCTTGGCTTTTCCAAGTGAGTTAGGCTGAGAGATTCAGCGCTCTTGCGGTACTCAGTGTGCGCCTTGCAGCATGACTAAAAGACATGAAGAAATGAATATCTTAAAAGGATAAGTTAATCTGTGCCTATATTGTTGTATGTGCCTATTTACAACCATTCTATTCTTAAGTGCATTTATTAAATATAAAGCACTACACAAGAACATTTTGATCTTCGTGTATGTAGTTAGTGGATCTCTTTTAATTTGCACATAACACTGGTCATAGAATGTTCTCTGACCTATCAGCCACCCGTTTAAACATTGGTAAACCTTACTAGCCTGTATTATTGCTTGTGTGTATACTTTGTAATTTTAAAATACTCATTCATTATTAGAGTAATACTTGCTGTATATTTCCCAGGAATTACCATATTTTATCCTAGAATGCAATAGGGCAGCATGTTGATTTGCTCTCAACTTTCACTTTAATTTCCAGTGAATTTCAGAGTTGCTGGATAATACCAAGTATTGATCTCCTTTTTCCTGTGTATATTTTTATTGTGATCATAGGTGATTTTAAGGGTTGATTTTTGTATTTTTTTTTCTTTTTTGGTTGGTGGTTTCTTTCTGTGGTGTTGGTGGTAGTTTGTTTAGTTGCAAATCTTGGTAAGGGCAAGATTTTGTGGAGAAGAAAATAAAAGCCATTATTCTATGCAATTTGGTGCAAACCTGTCGGTAAGTCATTCCCATTATTGTCATTTTGCAAAAAGTTCTAAGCCATAATTATCAGGTATCGACCGAGTGAATGAATATACAACACAATCTTCATTGTAGACTTTTAGCTGTCATTACCTATACTTAGTAGATCCTACATTGAACTTGTCACAAATGCTGTGTATATGTGTGAGCCTACATATATACTATATGTATGAAGATGGGGAGACTTTATAGTTCCAAACGTGTGTCATAAAATCCATTTAATTTATTATCTGCTTGTGGGCTATTGCAGGATTAGTCCACAGAGCAAGCTGTAGCTTTGGAACATGGTTTATTGAACCTGGTTTGTGGGAAGGTGTTGCTACAAATTTTTCAAAGTCACAATATTTTACTGTTGTTTGAATATGCGAGTCTCAGATGGCAGCCAAGAGTGGGGTTTGTGACAGTTCTGCAGCTTGGTAAGAAACCAGAAATGCCTATTTGTCAATATGTACAGATACACACGTGCTTTGTTTAGAGTGAATCCCCAGTTTACTAGGTGCTACTCTTTTCAGGAAAGGATTACATAAAGAAAACAGAGGGCTGGAATTTCTTATTTGATCTCTTGAATTTTTATCTTTTATACAGTAAATGTTTTTATTGAATTACATGTTGGGACTTTTACTATCTTTGTGTCTGTTGAGATTGCCAGTTATGAACCTGCAGATTTGTACTAATCCATAATTTTAATTGTTTATGCAATAAAATAAGGAAAACTTGGATATAAATGACATCATGGGCCTTTTAGCTTTATTTTTCGTTACCCTTGTGTTTGAAACAGAATGAATGTTCTGCTAGCCAAAGCATCTTAGAGTTTTATTGCCAGATTTCTCAAGGCAGTTTTTCTCTTGCATCCTTTTGTTGAAAGTACAGCACAGCCAAATATTGGTGTGTGTTTTTCAGATTACTGTTTTCTGCAAACCTTTGTTTGGAATAGAAATGGGAGTAAAAATTAAATATAATTGCTAGAGTGGAATCTTACTGTGGATTCATTTTCTTTTAAACTGGATATGACCCTTGGACTGTCTTCTGTATATTTGTTTTTATAGAAGACCTATCCTTTGTTCTAAACACGGGGTATGCAGACAGTTAGATTGCTTCATATTTTCCAGGTTCAGAGTTCACCTTCAGGAATTTGTGATAAAGATGTGGGTAAATCTTTTCCTTGATCACGTAAACATTCGATGGAAAAAAGCCAGTAGTACGCATATAAGTAAACTGAGCAGGTTTCTGGGCTAACTTGAATTCGTGTATTTTTTTGGAGTTATTCTCAATATGGTATTTACCGAGTTAGAAATAAAAACATCCACTCTAAAACACTTCGTTTTTAATCAAGGTGGAATTGTTTAACCAAATTGCCACTGACTTCCTTTGGAATATCAGGAGATTGTAGAATTTACCATGTCATATTACTTTGTTACAGGGGCTGAATTTGGTGGACTGTTTTCCCTGCAAAGTTAAACCAATATTCATGTAGAATCAAGAAAATAATGTACGTGCAACAAATAAACTGTTTAGGTCGAAACCTTGACCATTCACATCAGCTGTGCTGCAGAGGTTTGTGTGAAGTAGTAATCTGAACACGTACAGGTCAATATTGGCTTATTTTTTATCACGCTTCATGTTCAAGTGTAGCTTTATGTGCAGCGCTTTAATTTGGACTGAAGAATGGAAATATCATCTGAAAAATAACTGAGAAGTGATGCCAAAACCTTCACCCTGTGTAGTCTGCTTCTCTTTAAACTTTTAGTAAAAGCTAGTCGATATAATTAGCAAAAACAGTGCTCCAACATACTGGTCTAGTCCTCTAGTGGGAACCTTTAAGACTTTAAATGATGTGAATCTCAGAGGAAAGCCCATGGAGCTGTGAGCTGTGTGCTTCTCTTCTATTTTCTGAAACGTCTTTGCAATGTGAGACAGGACAGACCTATCTTATATTTGATTTCTGAGATCTGAAAATCAAACTCCAGTCTTCTCAGCCAGCATAACTATGTTCACAGTTATTTTTTTTAGTCCAAATTCCACCTCAACCATCTCCCTTTTCCCGGTGGAGCTGAACATTTCTTATAGAGCTGATTTTTTCACTGAAAAAAGAAACACATTTGTGTTGCATTTCTAAAGATTTACAGTGCTGATGAGAGGATGGGTGGGAGGCAAAAACTTTCTTTTCTTAATGCCATCTGACATGCTTCTGAAGGTATACAGGAAAGAGAGTTGTTGGGTTTAGCATGCTGGCTTTCCAGAGCCACTTCTAAAATTAAAACCACAATTAAAACTCAGGCACACAATTTTAAATCTTTATTTATTTGACATTTCCTTGTGTGGGAGAACAAAGGCATGAAGTATTCTCTCTTAACTTTTGTATAAGTATGCTTCAAAAATGTATGAGTATAGCTTGTTTTATAACTGGAACAAAAAAAAAAAATCTTAGTGTATACATATGTGGACAACTAGCAGTTTATCAGGGTGAACATCACATGACTGTTTTTAGACAATAGAAATTAGATGGTCCAAATGATAAAGGTCAGTGTTATGGCTAAGTATAACCTAGCCAGTGATTCTCCACATATTCAGCTTTTTTTTTTTCTTTTCATAGAAACTAGCTGTAACTTTCTGTATATTGGTTCCTCTTCATTCTCGAAGTTTGACCTGTAAGGTGGTTGGATCTCCCCAGCACATCTCCCTGCTGCTGTCCCTAATGTGGTACCAAAACTTGCTCACTGATAAGTCAGGCCTAAGACCTGGCTGCCCTCTGTTTTCTTCCTTGCTTTCTCTGTTGTTGCTGATTGCACAAATGCTTAGTCCCTGGTGTCAGGTAGTGCTTTTCCTAAATTTTCCTCCACTACCCACATCTGAAGTTTGTGTTGGGCAAAGATGTGAATTCCCTGTGAAATGCCTGACAGGTTAGAGAAGATCTCTGCAGTATTTCTGTGAGCAAGGCTGCTAAGAAATGTGTGGCTGCTACTTCTGCAAGGACAATTCTAGGTTATTACAAATGGATTTTGGATATAGGGCACGAATTTAAATAGATGCAACTACAGGAAAAAAAAGAAACAAACATAAAAAACAAATGTGTGCTAACTTTAATAATGCTGTGAGAGAGATGTGATTCAAGTACTCTTGATGAAAATACAAGGTAAGGTAATGGTTATAGCAGCTGGCCTAAAGTTTGATTTGTTTGTTTTTTTAAAAATAGACCTAAAATAATCCAATAATGTACTTTCTCTGACTGGTTTCATATAATACTCTAAAAGTTTTTCTATTTCAAATTTTAATTTGAATCTTCACATCCATATATACTGAAGATCAGTAAAAAAAAAAAAAAAAGTAGAGTAGAAAAATGTTTATATTGAGTCATAGTCTTGTATATTAGATGGAGGCTTTCATATTTTTTAGCTGGACAAAAGAAGGCAATGTAAACAATAATTAAAAAAAATGACAATATTATGCAGTAGCAGCGAAAGATAAGGCTGGCATTCTCACTGAAGTGCGGGGCTGTGCTCATCAAAACCAGTGCTTATGGAATGTTTTACTGTTAGATGTGATTTATTTATTTTTTTTAATTACATTCATGCTGGTCTTTGTTATGAAACCCTGGTTTTGTTTGTCTAAGGATATTTAGTTTTAACTATATAGCATAATTAACTAAGAAAGTATTCATGTTCTTAAATGTTTTATTTAGAGAATGTGGAATATCACATTGAACTCCCATGTCTTGATGTTTGTATGTGATGTGAAAGCAAAACTTTGTCAAGCACAGAATGCAGTCATGTGTTTGAGGGTCTGCTTTACGTAGGGAAATACCCACGTCATTGCTCAGAAACATGTTCCTGCTCACGGCAGGGCTCCCTGATTTCAGACCTTCGCCCTGGGTGCTGACTGTAGAGAAGTGGTGTCTGCTTGGTGCAGAACACACCTGGGCGGCCCCGCTGCGAGCAGACCCCTGCCCACCTTGCTGCTGCGGGTTGTGCTGTCTGGGGATGCATTCCCACACCGTCACCTTCCCACCTGTGTTGTCCCACCTCACAAGGAGTTTACTGTGTTCAATGCCTGCTGAAAGCAGTGAAAAAAGCAAGCAAGCAAACAAAATCCCCAAACATAGCAATAATTAAAAAAACATCCCGGCTTTGCATGATGTTCTGCAGCCTTTCCTAGAAAAGCCCAACTTTGGATGGCACGTTAACCAAGGAATGTCCCTTTTGCAGAATTTGCCTTTGGTGCTTTGTCATCCTCGGGGAGCGAGCCGAGGCCGTGTGTGGGCAGGGGCCGGCGGCCATGTTCCGGGCAGCTGCCACAGAGAAGGCCCCGGTGCCGGTGCTGGGTGAGGGAGCGCTGCCTTCACATCCAGCACCGTGGCCCTTGCTTTGGGCTTCTCCTTTTACTCTGTCTGCAAGGAACAGGGATCTCCGTGTCGGATACAAATGAGCTAATGAGTGTTTTAAATAGATTTAATGGCCGTCTTCTCCTGACGGAGTAATAAAGTGAAAACCAGATGGTTTGACGGAGGTGGGCGGTGGAGTGTCTGTGGTAAATCATCCCTCTGCTCCCTGCGTGCCTGGACAGTGGGGCTGTCTACCCAGAAGTAACTAATATGAAAGCTTCTGGAACGTGTGGCCACATGGTGTTAAACTCCAGGAATTTAAAGAGCCTCTAGCACTGGTTACCTTTTCGTTCTGAAGCTGTTTCACTGTCCGTGACATGGAAAAGCAGCCTTCCAACAGCCTCTTGGCCCCGCGTGGGTGAAACAAATATCAGACGTTGTCGCTTCCCGGTGTTAACATTAAAAGTAGCTGGAATGAAGGAAATGGACGGGCAGGAGCAACGTGCGCTCCAGAATGCCTTTGCTTGGCTAGTGTATTAATAGTTAACTCCGCAGCCTTAATCAGCTGAATCTCTTCCAGGTGACCGAGCGCAGCACTGTTTAGCTTCCTGCATTTGTCAATGTGAAAATTACGCACTTCAGCTTCCTCGTCACTGTCATGCTGCAACTGCGCATTTAAGTGGTTTTGCTTCCTGAGCCAAAGAGCAGCAGCTGGCTCCTGCCCGCTGGGAGCGAGAAAGCTCATACTTCTCCCCCAGCACGTGTGCCGTGGGGTGTGCGTGTCTGAAAAGATTTTTTTGAGGCGATTTTTAAGTGGTTTGGCAACGGGAAGAGGACGACTAGTGAAACCAATGGGAGGGTTAATACACAGGTCTCATGAGAAGTCGTGCGAAGTTGAATCTGCAGTGGGAGTGATAATACGGAAGGAAGGTGTAGGAGATGTCAACCTGCTCTCTGCGTGAATTCCCTAGGGGACAGGAGTTAGCAGTTGTCAGGACAAGAAAATCCAAACTGAAGGAAATTTTGGAAATGCCTGTGGGAACTGCTCAGGCTGATGCCTGGGGAGGTGCAGCTCGAGGCTCAGGGCTGATAGTGCAGCTCACATTTTTGGCTTTGCTGTCTGTTTTCTGTTGGCCTTTGGTCAGGTGATTTAGCCCTTCCTTTCTGCCTGGAATGCAAAAAATAACGCCAGGGAGTGTTGCAAGAGTGACTGAATGTTTGAACAGTGCAGTAGAAGTGAGAGATACCGAAGTGCTGAGTACCTGCTTAGTTGTCTGATCTGATGAAGCTTGGCTGTTTATCATGGGGGGGGGGGGGGGGGGGGAAGGTAATTCAGGTAGGAATGTCATGGCTCTAGTGTGAATAATTGGAGTATCCGTTGCCTTCATTTGGTCCTAAAAAGCAGGTTTTGAACAGTCGTGCTCACTGCAGGGCCCCACGGGGGTCTGCATGTTGTGTCTAGGGAGTCTGCAAAATGGAGGTCAGCAGCTACCTGCTAGTAATGGGCTCTAAATTCACTGTAGTGGTGGTTTATTTAAGTATTGGAAATCTTTAATGAGTCCACAAATACAAAATAAAAAATAATAAAATTACCAATCCAGAGCAAAGCAGTACATGCTGCTCCGCTTTCAGACATGCTTTGCTGTGTACAGGGTTGTATCCATCTAGTTAAAATGCTCATCTTTCGTAGTGCTGCAAATTTGGTTTCCTGAGATCAGTGGATTATTCCATTTGTACACATGGCAGAAGAGCCATGAATGAAATCTGTCATGTGGTCCCTTTTGGTCTACAATTGTTTTCCTCTCCCATGAATACAGTGTTGGAGATTCCCTGACTTCAGAATGTATTTCTTACTAGCTTTGTCTTCTGGATTTTTTCTGGAGTGGGACATAGCACAAGGATTTAGCCTAGATTTTGCTGAGGTCAAAAGTAATTCTTATTTTAGAAAAGGAAGAATTAAAAGGTGTGTTCTTGCTACTTGCAGTATAATCCTATGTTGTGAACCCTGTTATGCAACAAAATCCAGTGGGATTTGAGCACTTCTTCCTAGACTGTAAGCAATTTATCCGTATCAATAAATGTAGTTCTGAAGGCATCTGTCCGTACTGCACAGCCACATAACAGCTGGTTTGTGCAGAAAACTCTGTTTACGTTGAAAAACATGCTTAAGTATTTGGATGTGTGTTCCTTTTATATATACATATACATACACACACATATATATGTTCTGAAATAGCAATTATGGTTTACGCTAGCAGTGGGTAATTGTCTTAGACATAGTATCTTCAAAAATATTTTTCTCTTTTTCCGCTCCATCTTCTCATTCTCTTCCCCTCTAGGCCTCCCAGTGGACCATTCTCAGCTCTCCTCACTTGTGCTGAAGAGTCCCCTGGGCTTGAACACAGTGTTTCAGGTGAATTTGAATGCAGCTGGCCAGGGTTCATCTCCTCTTCTGAGTCCGGTCCTCAGTGACGCTGGCGGCGCCAGGATAGAAGAGGATGACGAAATGAAACGTAAGGTGAGATAATGACGCTCCAGAGAATTTACTTAATGAGTGAAATGATCATTTCAGGTGAGGAGTTATGCTTTCTTGTCACTGAATGTTGATTGCATTTTTTTTTTTTGAAAATGTGTTTGGTTATTAATGTTAAAAACTTCAGTGCTGAAGATTTAATCAAGCCTCATTGTTAGGGCAGGAGTCTCCCCCTGCCTTGTTGGTATTGGTGGATTCTGTTTTGGTTGCTGGGATGACCTTCTGGTGTTTTAGCAGGAGCTCACTGCAGAGGGCTCCAGAGCAGCAGGAAGCTCTTCTCACAACCTGTCTTTTCTACCTTGGAATGGAAATGAGATGCTGCTTGCCAAGATGAGCTATTTTTGGGAAACAGTTGATGCATATTTAGTATAAAACAGTGTACTTGGTACATTTTGGGCTGTAACTGTGTTATGGTAGAATGTAAAAAGGGTTCATCCTTGTGCTGAAAGGACACTTGAGAAGAAGTGAAATGTTCAAGATAATTCTCAACACAGTACAGAATCACACAGTATTACAATATCTGTTCACACACATCACAATATCTGTTGATCGTTTTGTATTCTTTCAGCGCTATCCAACTGACAAGGCATACTTCATAGCGAAAGAGATTCTTGCTACAGAACGGACATATTTAAAGGACCTGGAAGTTATTACAGTGGTAAGTGGTTTTAGCTCTCTTTAATGCTTTTTTCTTAAGATTTGTAATAATTAATTTGGAAGAATTTGGAATTTCTTCCAGATAGCAGAAGAAGGTCTTCCAATAAAACGTAATCCTTGAGCCATGTAGCTCTTACCTTCCTTGTTATATAGGCCCTTGTGTGGGAGAGCAGATACCGTATTTAGACTTCTTTATCATTAGCTCGAATAGCTACATCTTATAATTTCTGTGGTTTAGGCAAAATCTCTCTTAGAAAATCCTGAACACGGGGTACATCAGGATAGCCTAAAAATGTTGTGTATTCAGCTTCACTGATTGCTGTTGCTGTCAGCTCTGCTTATAATCTAGCTGTCATCACCTTGGGATTCCTTCTGAAACTTAATATTATGAGAGTAGATGACAATTTCAAAGAGTATTAAGGATCCATGGAGTTTTGAGAGGTTTAGTCCTTAATTATTATTAATTTTTATTTTTTTTACCCCTCCTCATTTTAAGGAGGCGAGAAAGACCAGAGTAGCTGACTGAGTTGGATGACAGCTTTGTTTCCAACTCTTTAAGAGCTATTTCTCTACTTATTCCAGACTTGAACATGATGTGGCTGCTGTGTTTCTACAAATGATTGCTTTAATTTCATCAAAGAGAAGTTTGTGCTCTTTGTGCCATACATTGTCAGTTGTGTTTTGTGAGAATTCAGTGAGCATCATCTCACTGAGGTTCCTCCTACAGACTTCCCAGAACTTTCCTAAAAGGCTTGGGAACATATGGTACCTCAGAGGATTTCTGTCATGTTCCCATCCCTGACAGAAAGCTGGGAACTAAAAGTGATTTAAAATAAAGGGCCATATGTGACACACAACTTGAGCTGCTAAATAACTTGTACATGGCTACAAGTTTTATGAAAGAGCTGTGGTTCTGCCTTGAAGTAAAAGCAGACCTAAAACATCATCTGTGGCAGTTACTCTGTAATTCACTGTGCCTCAGAGTCATTACCAACCATTTCATCATTGCATTAAGAAACATGCTTATGCCTGGAAACAACAACAAGCCTCATATTTGTAATGTTTGGCAAGGAAAGGAATAACATCTTTTCATCTTTCTCAGATCTTCCCTGAATGTTTCTTCTTCCTTTCTGCTGTTTCCTTGTTCATACACTTTCTCCTTCCCCCATCCCTGCAGAAGCAGAAATGTTTATGCTGGTGATAAATTCCTTAAATAGAGTACGTTTCTTAAACAGAGAAAAAAAACGTAATTTATGATTCTTCCTGCAGTGGTTTCGCAGTGCAGTCATCAAGGAGAATGCTATGCCAGAAGGCCTGATGACATTACTCTTCTCTAACATAGACCCAATTTATGAGTTTCATCGAGGGTTTCTGAAAGAAATTGAGCAAAGGTTATCGCTCTGGTAAGCATTAATAGTGCAGTGCATGGTCAACAGTCAGAGAGAACCTTTTATGACCTCACATCAAAAATGTACTTTGTCTGTATTTGAATTGGTATTTCTACTTAGAGTCAGTGAAAATATTTTAATCCATTATAATTAAAAAAATAAATAAGTAAAATTTCCAAGCACTGTCTTGTAGGTGCTATCCTGTATTCATATGAGTTGTGTGCCAGACCAAGGTTTTTGTAATATAACTTCTTGTTATTTCTCTAGCCTTAGAAAAGAGAAGGTCAAAAAGATAATGTGTGAGCTTTTTCAATATCTTCCAGTTAATGAATCTCTGGTGAAAATCTGGAAAATATTGTTTATAATTAGAGTTCAGTCTTGCAGCACAATTAACTTTAAAGAGCATCCTTTAATCTATGTATTACCTTCTCCTGGCCTGAGACGTAATATATAAAGAATCTAATTTCCATTCAGAATTTGTTTTTGTTACTACATGTTGCTTCCACATTTACTGTACCAAATTTTCAAACCAAGCAGTGAAATGGAAATGCTAAGAAATGCAGGGAAAGGAAATGCAGCTACAAATGGGTAGAGGAAGGATTAATGTTAGTACTGCTTCCCTTAATTTTACAAAAGTAGTTCTTAAATACGCAGATACCTGGGAAGCCTTTCTTAAAGATTCTGTCTTGAAGTAAAGGGTGGATTGGAGGGAGGAAATGGAAATGTCTTCCTCTCTCATGGGCTGCATCTTCTTAATTCATCTTTTTGCATACATTTCAGGGAAGGAAAAACCAATGCTCACATGAAAGGAGATTATCAACGCATTGGAGATGTCATGCTCAGGAATATGCGTACTCTAAAGGTAGCTAAGGATTTAAATAATGGAATCTCAGCGTTGTTGATTCATTTTTGTCCTGTTGTCAAGGATGATACTTTAAGGTTTAGGATTTTAACTTAACTTGAAATGACTTGCAAACAATTAACGTTGCTAAATAAAAATAAAACATAATATTTACAACAAGGATTTATACAACTGCTGCTTATTTGACCACCTAATTTTACCTTGAGGAAAGGCTATATGTTTTTTGGCTACTCAGTGTAAGACAAGGAAAGACTGTTAAATTAGCTTCACTAGGAGGACCTAGAGGACCTTTGTGGGACAGTCACATTTGTGTTGCAGTAGAGGAACGATTATTCCTCAGCTCACTTCTGCCTGTCCTAACTTGAAAGAAGTCAGTAATCAACAATAATTGTCTTGGAATGGAAAAGCATTAACTAGTGATAGTACCGGCAGTTTTCATAAAAGGCAAACATCAGCCCAGCTGACATACATAGCAAGCAGTTGACAATCAAGCAAATATTAATTTTAATACTGCTTTTTTAACAAAGTGGTTAAAACATATAATGTAGTCAATGCTGGTTTTTGTCAGTATTTATGACAGTGTATGCAGTCTTGGATTACGAAGTCATGGTCTGAGACAAAAGTAAAGAGGGGAAAAGTTGTTTCTTATTTACTGTGAAGTCTGGAGAAGACCGTTTTCCTTTAATCTGAGTAATTTTTTATGATTCAACAGGAGTTTACAAGTTACTTGCAGAAGCATGATGAGGTCCTGACAGAACTGGAGAAAGCAACTAAACGCCTGAAGAAGCTGGAAATGGTTTATAAGGAGTTTGAGCTGCAGAAAGTTTGCTATCTGCCACTCAACACTTTTCTGCTCAAACCAATCCAGAGACTAATGCACTACAAGCTGATCTTGGGGAGACTTTGCAAGCACTACACAGCGGAGCACCGGGACTTTGCAGACTGCCGGAGTGAGTGAGCACTCAGCTGTATATGTGCTAGGCACAATCCCATTCCCCTGTACATACCAAATTTTGCAGGTACCCTGCAGGAGACAGTAAGCATTACTTCTATCTGCACACTCAATGTAAACTATCCTTTTCTCCATTCAGGATCTCTTATTCTCATATGCGACTATGAGAAATATACAGAAGTTTTGATTTAGGTTGTTGAAAACGCAAATCCTAAATGAATTCTCTAATTTAAATATCTGAGAAAAAAGTAGAATACATCAAGCAGAAAACTGTCAGAAGGCAGCTTAGTTCAAAACATGTTCAGGCTATGTTTAAAAATTAATTTTGTTCTTCTTTAAAATTTTTGAGTAGGAGGCTTTGCCAGTCTCCTGCTGTGCTCTGGTGCAGGGCTCTGAAGTTTTCTGCAACAGATAGAAAATTACCTTAACTGTTTGGAAAATGCAAAAGAGAACTTTCAAAGAAACTGTTTCATTTGCAGATTTCATTTTATTTTTTATAAAGTAATCTTTGGCAGAAATAGTTGTTCTTAATTTTGGAATTGACTTTTGGCTATATGGTAATTACTTTTTAGTTGTGCTAAGTTTCATATACCAAATAATCTCCAGAAGCATAGGAAGGACTTTGCAGTTGCTAATTAATCTCTGTTTTGTCCCTATGTAGCTATGAAATGTTTCTCAAGAATAAATCTGGCTATTGATTTCAGATTCATTTTTCCAGGGTTAAAATTTGTGGCCTGAGTTTGTCTCCTCTATACTGATCCTTGTGGTGCCGTTTTCCCTACAGATGCACTGAAGGAAGTCACAGAGATGACCTCTCAGCTACAGCACAGTCTTATCCGCTTGGAGAATTTCCAGAAACTGACAGAGCTACAGCACGACTTGATTGGTATAGATAATCTCACGGCACCTGGGAGGGTAAGTAACTTCACTTAGTTTCCTTTGTTGTTTTTACTGCCAAGGAATCCATTTCCACAATGTATTTACTGTAACCACCTCTATACCAGAATGCCTGTGAAGGCTTCGTATAATAATTGTCTTCATAGCAGGTCACATTTAGCCCTTGGTGATACCGTAGGGAAATAGATAAAAATGCTTCTGCTTACTCTGGCGACAGTTTCATGTTTCCGATATGGCAGAAACTGGGTGTGCTGGGATGTGGCACTCTGTGTTTGGCTGGGAAGCAGTATGTCATGTACTCGATACAAGTCCACTGCCAACTCTGCTTATGTGTGTCTGATGCAGTCTCTCTTTGCGGACTGAGACCACATGGCAACAGCAGTGGTGAGAGGAGCGTCACTGGACAAAGCCGCATTGGTGACTGTTTTTGTGGGAGCTTGGTTAGTTCCTGCTTGGTTTTTATGTTTGTTTGTTTTTGCTAGATAAACTGAGCATAAGCACAGGAGCATCGCTTATGCTTCTGGGATGTGATGGCAATCACTGCAATGGGATGTAAGTGTAATAGGTGAACTGCTGAAATCCAACAGGAACTCTGCTCGATTTCCTTCTCTTGCTTCACTGATTTAAGTGCTGGCTGCAGCAAGGAGCTGATTCATGTTACCAAACAGAAGGAATGATGTTTGGCGTTTAACAAATCTGTTCGGGATCATTGCTGGCTACCAATCAACATCTGTACACTCCGGGATGAAAACAAAGAACCATAAAAATTCTGTGTTTGGGAAAGATAAAGCTTTGTCTTACTTTTACTTTTCTTCTGCAGGAATTTATCCGCGAAGGTTGCCTGTACAAGCTCACAAAGAAGGGTTTACAGCAGCGGATGTTCTTTCTGGTGGGTACTACTTTTGCTTTACTGCAGACTGCTCAAGGTCTTCAAGATAAAGCTGTTGCGGAAAGTGTGTTCTTGTGTGTTTATGATGAAAATAAGTAATCATAGCTAAAATTTTATTCTGAAGGTTTTTTTATAGAGGGTGACTGCGATTGTGCTCTCTGTGCTCTCTAAATAAACAATAGTATTGTTTTAAGGAAAGCAGGCCAAAGTGGTGAAATGGTGGTTTTCCCTGTGTCTATAATGTTTAAACAACAGATTTCTAAAATGCCAAAAATACTTGTTACAACCTGCTGTTTGCAGAATATTGATTGTATTCTTCCTCTGTTTTTCAGTTCTCAGATATGTTACTGTACACAAGCAAAGGGGTTACAGGGACAAATCAATTCAAAATTCATGGGCATCTTCCTCTGCATGGGATGTTGGTAAGTAGTGTGAAATTGCAAAGTCATTTCCTTATGCACTGGGATGCTTTAAGTCAGGTTGAGGCATTGCTTCAGGGATGTGAGGGCTGAACCAGAAAACACCTTTCAGGCTAGTGGGAGCAGCTGTGGTACTGCTGGTCGTGAGCTGGACCTTCATGTGCCTCAGCCTATGTGCTAAACAAAGATTCATATACATGGATAAGTTTATTCCTTCTATCTCATTAGCAAAGCAGCTGGAGCACATTTGACCATTAATTTTCACGCCACACCGAGAAGCTTATCTGGGAATATGGATTTTTTTTTTCTTTTTTTGCTGTGTACATACTTAGGCAGAAAATCGATCCTCTTGTGTCCCTGCCCCCCATATTCTAATGGGATTGTTCTTTTTGTGTTTGATATGCAGCTGATAGTGCTTGACCCACCGGTAAGTAGTAAGCTGAATCCTGCTCAGAATCCTCCTTTCTTCACCCTGTTGAATGTCGTGCTGTGCAGCTAGAGATATGGCAGTAGAAACACACCATAAAGATTTTTATAGAGAGCAAAAACAGACTTAAAGTAGGTGATAGTCATAAAAGAGCAGCTGTTTTTGCATTTCCTGCAACTGAGTTTTAGTCATACTGTGACTCAAATTCCTAGCCAGCCAAAGGGAAGAATTTTTAGTCTTTACCAATCACTGAACAGTGATGAGAAAAGCCTTTTCTTTTTCTGCAGGTGGAGGAGAGTGAGAATGAATGGGCTGTCCCACACTGCTTCACAATCTATTCAGCACAAAAAACCATAGTAGTGGCAGCAAGGTAACATTTATTTTCCTCAACTGCATGTAGGTTTGAGAGATACCTTCTCCAAAGAGTTATTGTTTGATGATTCTGTGTAGAGATGGGAATGTTTCTTGTGCCCTTTGGAAAACGTAACTTCAGAACAAATGCATGACACCTCACAATTCCTTTATCAATACTGTGCTTTAGGAAGGAGTAGTTTATCTAAAAGAACGGTGTATTATTAAACACAGCAGCAGCAATAATGCTGCTATTGCGTTGTTTTCTAGTTAGCTGAGTTGCCAATGGCATTCTCTAAACAACTGCTGTAAAGCAGAAGACAAACTGAAATGTGAGCATACAAATATTTTAGAATACCAAAAAGAATTAAAATCCAGAACATGCAAACTGATGCAAGGAGGAGAGGGAGCTGGGAGATGAGATGAAAAGTAAAGGCTTGCTTGGAGAGAGAGAACTGATCTCTTGTCAGTGTCACTTATGCAGCGAGCTTGGTGTGAGGAATTACTGCATCAGGCAGGCGCAGCTACAACAGCTCAAGAAAAGCCTGAGGTGGGGAGGATGAGAGCAGCACCACTGGGACCCAGCAGTCTCTGTGGGAAGCAGTTTCTGCATCAGCTGGTGCTAGTTCCCAAGTGTGGGAATGCTCAGAAATGACAGGATTTGGTTGGCAGCACTCAGGATTCTCATCATGTAAGGGAGAGAATATGCCAAACTGCCTTTGCACCAAAACTGTCTCTGCAGTAACTCACACTGCTGTGTTTTGAATGGTAAAAAAAAAAAAGATGGGCAAGGAGGACCGGTAGCACATTTAGAGGTGCAATGTGTAGAATTAGGCTTTGCTTATGTGCAATGGTTTTGTTAATGCTCACAATGGAATACATAAGATAACGCACAAATCCTAGACTTAAATTCAGCTGTCAATCAGGCAAGTTGCTCTGCTTGACCACAAGTAAATCCATCTGAAGATAGCGTAATTCATCTTGGTATGCTGATGTATGAGTTTTATTGATCTTTTTGCTAACCTGACCAATTCATGCTGTAAAGGACAAGGTATGCAAAATATTTGACAAAGACTGTGCTGCCTTTTTAGTTTAGCACTTTGTGTTTGGCATCCAAACACCATACATACTTGTATTTCAGCGATATTCTTCAATATTGTACTTTTTTTGCCTTTTTATCTGAAATGTACTTTAAGATATCTACTACACCTGTTCTCTCAGGATCAGCTTTAGAAGGCTTTGTCTCCTAAAAGGCAGCTGGAGTTGGGTATGCTAAAGTACAGAACTGGAGCACTAAAAGTCAAATTCATAGGCTTCTCTGCTGGGTAATAACCTTGTCTTGAACAATAGCTATTATTGAAATTATTCTGGCAGGTCTGCATGGGGATATTATATGGCCCTTTGGCTGCCTATTCATTGTCTTTCTTGTGAAGCCCAAGTTTTAAAATGGTTATTTTAATCTTGTTTCAAGGCTTGAAGGTAGTGGTGAACGCTATGTGAAGTCAGCTTCCTGTCTGAAAAGTTGGTGTTTTGGAGGAATTTTCTGATTTTATTTTAATGGAAAGGGAGTGCTCATTGGACAGTGACTTTTGCCTTTGTTTAGAAATCTTGCACTTTGCCATGGCTCCAGGCTGGGGTGGTCACCATTCACACTGTTTGTCTTGCAGCACCCGCTTGGAGATGGGAAAGTGGATGGAAGACCTGAACATGGCAATTGAAATGGCCAAGAAATCTACTGAGAAATCTGATATGCTTCTGGACAACTCCGTATGCAATCGCTCCAACAGTAAGTGATGTTTCTTGCCCTCTTGAAATGTGTCAGACATTGAGTCCTTCTCATTTTTCCTATTGTAAATTTGATGACATAAATGGAATATTTTATTGTTCATATGGTATTGGAGAGCTCTTGTATTCTTGTTATGTCTTAGTAAATATGACAAGTAAATACGCTTGTCTTCCTTGACTGATGTTGCTGGTAGCTCTAATTGCAGCAGAGATGCTCCAGCTGCAGAATTGTTAATTTTATAAGGTCCTTATTCATCTCTTCTATAGATACTTTCTCCATTTAACCAGGTTGTGTTTTCTTGTCCTTAAATTCAGTGCTGTCTTTGGAGTTCAACAACTTGTTTTATAGCCCAGCATTATTTGTGCATATCTCTGGTGTCATGGATGTGGTGAAATTTGTAGTATCCCTTCCTAGAGCACTTTCTGTTCCTCACTAAGGATCAGCTGAAGGTGAAGTGTGGGTTTTTTGTTCGTTGCTTTTTTATCTTTCCTCCCTTGCCCTAGAACATTGAATCAACTGCCCCAAGCAGAGCTGAGCAATGAAAGCCAAAATTAGCTGCTCAGAGTGACTTTTAGGAGTTGTGTAACATTCAGGTTGATGCGTTTTAAAAATGGGCCATTGCAAGAGGAAAGACAGTTGTTTTTTTTACAGGAATCCCTGTTCCTCTTGCTCTTTGTATTGCACAGTTTTCTTAAACCGCTGCTGAATTCTCCTCCCCCAGGATCCTCTGATGAGGTCTCTCTAGAACAGGAGTCCGAAGATGACATACACTCTTCTCGTAGCTCCTTGGACAGGCAGAGCCACCACCGTGCCAACACAACCATGCACGTGTGCTGGTACCGCAACACCAGCGTCTCCATGACTGACCACAGTGTGGCTGTTGAGGTACCCCGCAGGGCACAGCTCTCACGTCTTCCTCTGTCCGTCTTGGCTCGCTCAGCCTCTGCTCATCCTCCACTACATGCTCCATTTTGCCATTGAAGCACTTCTGCTGTCTGCGGGAGAGCATGGGTGATGGGAAGGCCGCTGCATGTCTGCTCACCTTCGTGCATGTCCGCGTGTCCGCCAAGCACGTGCACCGCGCTGTCCCTGCAGCAGGCCTTTGTTTCAGAAAATGTGCTGAAGGAGGGAAATTTCATAGGAAACCACAATGTCCGAGGCCTGAATGATTCATTTGGGTTTAATGAGCCTTGCAGGGGGAGTTTAGACCGGTATTGGGTTAGGCTGAACAGAGCTTTATTATGCATTTGCTGCGCTGCTGTTCTGCTGGGTCTGACCCTTGGCGTGGCTTGGGGCAGCACTGATGGCACGTTTTGTTTCTGAGTCCTGCACGTTTTGAGACAGATGTCTGTTCTGCGTGCTGCTTGCACTGGCATCTCAGTTTAACATTAGGAGGCAGATCAGCGGGTTTAATTGGCTAGGAAACCTTCCTGGAGGCTGCCATACTTGGAAGATTTCCAGAAGTGGGAGACCCTAAATACCAAGAAGAGAAAAAGGAGGTTACTCACTAGCCAAACAGCAATAAGACAATGTATTGTGTATTTTGTACTTTCCTTGCCCTGCAGTTAAGGTATTTTTTTGTTTAGTGGAAGTATTTAAGTTGGGCAGTGAGGCTTTTGCGTTTCCATGGTGTGTGTATGTACTAGGAGCTCAGTAAAGGAGCTCTTATGGATGACAGGCTTAGGGTCCAGAAGTTGGGCATTACAGCCAGCAAAGGCGGTGGTTTCTATTGGAGGGAAGAAGCCTTCCTTTCCTTGATGATACCCTTGGGAGAAGCACCTTCTCACTGTTCTGTATCCCTATAACAATACCTGCCCCCACAGGCTCTGGGATTAAACCTATGAATTCCTGCAGCATCCTCTCACATCGTTCTGTTTTGTGTTCTAACACCATCATTTTTTTTCCACGATCCATTTTCCTTTAACAGGCGTCACTTTTCTTATCCTAATGGTCTGTTTTTCTCTTTCTCTCCCCCTTTTCTCTGCTCAGTTTTCTGCTCTCTTGCTGTTTCTCCAGAGCTTCCTCCTCGCTATTTGCTGGGCCAGGCCCAACGGCCCAACACAATCACCCATGTTTGTTGGTACCGGAACCAGAGCCTATCCCTGTCTGATTACCTGTGCATGATCCAGGTAAAAATGCCTCTCAAGTTCTGCGCTGGTGGGAGGAGCCATGGGATGCCAAGTAAAATGTGCAACGTCTCTCTCCATAATTGCTTAGTGAACCCATGTGTTGTGCTAGCACGAGGATGCCCCAGTTATCCAGCAGAGGAGTTGCAATGTTGCCTCGTTGGTACAGGATTTCCTTCTATTTCTGCTTCCCAGAGTGGTTCTCTGTGTAATTCTGCTGTGTGCTGTCTTTCTCTAATTTTAAAATCCATTTGCTTTCATTCCATGCTGTAGGTTTCCTTACCCCCTTGCCCAAATGTTGGGTGACTGCCTCCAGGATGGCAACATTTAACTAGCACAGCACTTCCCTGCAGCCTGCTTTTCACGTGGGGCTTGGCTTAGCTAGCTGCTGCGTTCCTGTCCACAGCTCTGGCTTCCATCACCAGCCTTTGTTTCCTCTGCTGCTTTATTTTCTTTCTCACGCAGTGTCTTGTACTTACTTTTTTTGCATGAAAAAAAAAAAGGGACTAAAGGGATGAATGCCCTTGTGGCTATCGCTGTTTCCCTGGCCATAGAGTGCAGAGGACAGTGGGGGCTGGACAGCTGAGTCTGCGTGGCACTCTGCCATGTGCTGCCTGATGTGACACTGAGATCCAGTGAGCAGTTCAACATCAAGTAACTTCATATCAGGGGAGAGAAATTGCTAGTTTGCTCGTCACTGGCATGTGAACAGAGCAGGGCTGTTTCCTAGAATTGGTGATCTGAAGATACATTCAGTTACCATATGAAATATCCAGGAGGCCTTTTAAAACATGGCTGCAAGTGCTGTTTTATGCAGAAACAGTTATATCCGAGAGCCTCAGGCTCTTTAACTGCATCAGCTGACTTATTTTTCCCAAAGACAGGGATCTGTGGTTTCATGGCAGTTTTCTTTTTCATTCTGTGCTAGAACCAGCTCTCCGGCTACTTGCTGAGGAAGTTCAAAAACAGCAACGGGTGGCAGAAACTGTGGGTCGTCTTCACCAACTTCTGCCTGTTCTTCTACAAAACGCACCAGGTGAGCCAACGTAGCTGAGAGGGGTGGTGTTTGGGGTGGTGCAGGGACCCTGGAGATCCTTTGCTTTCAGCTACAGGCCCTTCTTGTGATTTGGAGAGTAACCAGTGAAAGACTAGGTAGTAATTAATGAAGCAAGGCTCTGTAAGGCTGCAGGCCCTCCTTGCAGCTTGTAATCAAGATTTCAGTTTGTGTTAATGGTGCTCACCTTTTATATTTGAGGGGAGAGAGGTCTCATGATGCTTCCACTAAGGGAAGTCAGGGAATTAGCAGCCTTCTGGCAGTCTCTGTCTCTCACCTGCTCTCAGCTGGGGGCTGCAGCACAGTTAACAGTTACGCAGGCATCAGGAATTTCTCTGCCAGGGTGTATTCAGTATCTGTGTTTGTAACGAGCTGTGCTGCAGTGCAATGCCTGCCTTTTCATTTTACTCATCCCCAAACCTGTATATTTTCTGGCTTCTTGGGGGCGTACTTCTTTTGGGAAGGATATTTTAGCTTTCAAGTTAGATCTGTGCTTGGGATTCCAGAGAGTTGCTGAGGAGGGGAAAAGGGAGAGCCCAGCAGGCAGTGGAGGGCAGGGGAAAAGCAGCAAGTAACTCTTGTAATCCAGTGCAAGGAGCTGGGGGAAGTCTTACCACCTAGCACAGGCTTCACGAGAGATAGAGGCAGCTCCTCCTCCCGTTCGCTCCTAAGCAAAAATGCAAAGCCCCTGAACTCTACAGTGCAGCAGAGTGTTGGGAGCTGTGTGGCAGGGGATGTCTCGCAGTACGGCCGTGCTGTTTGGCTCTTCCAGGACGATTATCCCTTGGCCAGTCTCCCGCTGCTGGGCTATGCAGTCAGCTCCCCTGTAGAGGCAGATGGCATTCAGAAGGATTATGTCTTCAAGCTGCAGTTCAAATCCCACGTTTATTTCTTCAGGGCTGAGAGCAAATACACCTTTGAGAGGTAATTTTACGTTTTTTTTTCTATATATATTTCTTAGTATATAACGTGCTGTTAACTCACTGGTTGATAATGCAGAGCCCTCTCTTTACTTCCAACTACTTCCTGGTCTGAGTGACCTTACCGAACACCCAGCACATCCTCAGTAATGAAGTTTCCTTCCTCTTCGTACCCATAACCAGAACCCCTGTCCTTGCAGGGGAAGGCTGGTGGTTACACCTAGAGCTGTAGGCTCTGCTTTCTCTCCAGTCTGGAGCTTTCTTGGGGCTGGGGAGCAACATAGATGGAAGGGCTGTGAGATGCTCAGCCCCACTGGGTCTAGGGAGTCAGATTTATAGTTCATTAAAAATTATGGTAAGAATACCTTTTTTTTTTTTTCCTCCTCTCAGTCTCTAAAGAAAGAGAAGTTATAGCACAAGGCTGAGAACAGTGAGTGCTGTGGTGCTTCTCAGTTTACTGCTTTCTCTGTAATAAAGCTTTTCACGGGCTTACACATACAGTCCAAAGTGAACTGTGTTTAAAATCCATCACATACAAAACTTTGCTATCACATTAGCTGTTTAAAACCCTTGTGTTGCTTTTTGCCTTGCAGGGTATTTCTTGAGGTTTATGCTTGTTTGTTTGAGTGTGTTTTTAGTCAGAAAGAGAAAACACCATGTACTTTCCCCTTCCTTGGGAAGAGCATCACACGCTTGTGAGCAGCATACATATCAGTTACCTGAGACAGCAGAGTTGTGTTCTTTAACTGGTTTCATAGAGTAATTTCAAGAGGAAAAAATGTAATTCACAGTTGCTGTTTGTATTGTTTCCTTCATTGTTGCTTTGTTTTATGCCATATGAGCAAGTCTGTAACCTAGCTGATTGTAAGAAAAACAATCCATACCACTAAGAAAAATGTTGGTAGCTCGTCCTCCTCAGATAAACACTTCCTGTACAGTTATAAGAGAACACAGTTTGCTCTAATAAAAGCTCTTGGGAGCTCAAAGCATTGTAGAGCTGTTCTTTGAACAGGCAGCCATGTTCTGCAGTGTATTTGCCACGACTTTGTGGTGGGAAACAGACATTTCATGAGGTTTGGTAAAAGTAATCCTACTCATAACAAAAGCATGAGATTGTGTCAGTGAGGGAGGGGCTAAGCACTTCTAATGCCCTGTTACTCCTTTCTTGCCAGGTGGATGGAGGTGATCAAGAGGGCAACCAGCTCTCCTGCAAGGTCAAGTCTCTTGCTTCCCCAGGACAAGAAGGATAGTCACTCAGACTGAAGCGGGGCAGAGCTGGATCTCTGCCATAAACATCAGGAAAGGATGCGGGTGGAAACAGGAGTCTCTGGAGTTGAGAAAGCAAAGAACCAGGAAGCTCATTTCCACCTGGTATGGAACGGGGGAGCTAGGGAGTTGCAGACAGGGATCACATCCACTCTGAAGGGTATGGGAGAGGGTCAGGTCTGCTCCAGTTGAACCCACTTAGAGAGAACCTAACAACCGCAGAGCTTTGGTGTGCACACATTGTGGAAGGTATATTGGTCCAGTTGTACCTGTACAGTAACACCCTTGCCTGCCCTGAAGGCAAACACCACCTTGTTTTTACGTTTTGACTGGATGATCGGCACGTGTGGGAGGAAACCAGCGGCTGTCAGTGGTGTGACCAGCTCACAGTGCTGGTGTCAGGCTTGCTGTGGCTCCCAGCAGTTCCCTTCCCTGGATGCTCGTGGCTGGCTGCACGGCCAGTCTTGCTGCTGTTAACATCAACCTGCCGGCATACTCGCCTTAGACTAACGGGGGACCCACAGATACATACAGCGTGAAGAGTTCATTGGGAGCAGAAACAGCAGCTCTTATAGAACAGTTCTGCTACTTGGAAGCTGCCAAGACAATGATTTTCCAGGGGAAGGGGGAGGAATGAACTCAGCTGTTGAGATGTCAGTATATTGCGGGTTGGTACAGGTAGGGTGCATGGTTTTTCCTCCAAACTCTGCTATGGTGCATGCTGAGAGGGTCACTTGCTATGCTCATATCACAGCTCCAGAGTTCTTTTATCCTGTAGTAGGCATTACTTAAGGCATGGGATGGCAAACACTCTTCACCCTTATGTGGGTGATATTTTCAAGGCATTTAAGCAATACAGGAGAACAAGGTTCTCTGAAAGTCACTGTTGCTTGTGCTTCTGTTACATAAAGACTTTTGAAAATCCCTGTTCATACCTTTAAATATGGGGTGGGATCCATCTTCCATTTCTAATGAAGGTGTAAAAGTCACTGGATTCTAGATGGAGAATTAGTGTGTGAGGACTCTATTAAATCTCTGTATTAAAGCTGAAATGGTTGCAGTTTGTTTTTGTAAAGCTGTCATATTTGTTTGCTTCTACCGATGGACTGAAGTAAGGTAAATGCCATACACTGCTGTTGGACATGGTTTTGATGAGCTTTTATTTTAGTATTTGCATAGTAGAAAAAGGAACAAGGAAGTAGTGTAGTGAAAGATAAAAGAAAGTGTTGCTTGTTGTGAGGATGGAGGATTGCTGAGATCCCTGTGGAAATTGGGCATACGGAGGCCGACCTGTGCATTCTCCAAGGCTATTTAGGGGTTGTGGTCAGGTAGGAGGCTTAAGAGGAATTTTCCAGACTGCTCACTTGGCATTTGCCTTGTAGGGAAGACAGGTGACTGCAGATCCACTCTTCACTACCACTGTCACAATGACCATTGTCCCTGTAAGTTATATGTACTTAATTTATTAGTGTCTTTTTTAAAAAAAATAACTGTCATAGGTGTACACATGTGGATTGACTAGATATGTTATAATCCAGCTGAATGACTGTTGAAAGTAAATAGCATCTTGATATAAACCTATCTCAGCCTCTTATTCCTGCCAAGGGCCACACTCCGGGGAGAGGGGACAGCATGGCCACAGAAGTGTTGCTTTTCTCAGCCCTGACAGAAGAGGTTTCACTCTTTATTAATGAGTTTTTACTTTCAGTGGTTTTCCTGGATGATGCTGACTGTGCCTCTGTCAAGGTAACACCTGAAGTCTTTCAGCAGGAGCATTTTCCTCTTTAATGAGAGCATCCCTGTGCAATTAGCACCATTTGCTGGGCTACTGCAGGGAACCTCTGCAGGAACAGGTAGGTTCCCTGCCAGCAGCCGCTAGGGGCAGTTACTTACTGTAGCCTTTTCCAGCACCAGGCTTCAAAATATTGGTACCAGGGTTGAGTTCCTCACTAGGCTGCCAGGACTATGGTTGAGCTCCCCCAGCAGCAGCTGTGAGCCAGCAGCAGCAGCAGGACAGCACTGACCCCCAGGCACAGAAGTGCTCACCTCTGTCATGGTTCAGTGGCACCAGCTGAGGGGGAGCAGCTCAAGGCTGTGGTTGGAACCGAAGCAGTTGTGTAGCAGCAGGCTCAGAGAGGCCCTGGGGTCCCCAAAAGCAAGCTGTGCTTGCCAGAAGGCAGCATTGTTGGGTTCACACGCTCGGGCATGTATAGCATGACATTATACATGGCTAACTGCCAGAAGAGAGGAAAGGTGGAAAAATGCACGTTTCTGAGAGCAGGGTGAGAAAAGGGGAGTGCAGTCTTTTCTGCCTGGGGTGAAATAGCCTCGTATTTGTACCTGCACTGACAGCTTGCCTGCTGAAAATTGGATAGACTTTTTTTTAAATTATGTCCATAAACCAGCAGTCCATTTCTCTAGCACAACCCTTTAAAAATTAAACTGTGAGGTGTACCCTATGTTACCAGACACTGCATGAATGGTAACAAGCCAGCCTCGCTCTAAGCAAGCAGCTTGGAGGCATTTTTTGCATGCTCCAGTAATCTCTTCACCCCAACTTGTTTTTCTATCTCATAAATGTCAAAAGCTGTTTCTGTATCATAAAAGAAGAACCAAAGAACACAGCAGAAGGATACACCCTGAAGGTGTTAGTACATAACTCATAGGTACTTGCATGGCTAATCCAGAGACTGAACACCTACCATCAACTGACCCTCCAGTCCCTGCTGGTAGTACACATGGCTGGATGCTGTAGGGGAAGACCAGACACTACAAAGAAAGCACAGCTTGAATACTTTTTAACCTAGTAAGAAAAAAAGTTACACCAACTTCCTTCGTTTCATTACTTTATTGAAAGTGGCAGATCCCTTTCAACGTTTTTAAAAACTAAAACCATTGTTGCTTTGAATACTGGACAAAGTTTGTGGGGATTGTTTCCTTTAAAAAAAATTACTCATTACACTGCAGTGCATGTGAGTAATAATACAAGGTACCTTACTGACACAATTTGCTACTGTCATGAACAGCAACTTTAAAAGCAGCAGGAGCCCTTTCTGCTAGGCTGCAGCCTCTGCCTTCCACCTCAGTAAGTTTTGTTTCTGTACATTAACAACTTCTCCTCCTCCTCCAGAGGGAAAGAAATGGGTTTGTTCTGTTCTTCATAAATACAGGTTCCAAGCCTGCTCACCTCACAGTGAAACACCACTCTGCAGCAGCTGTCCAGCAAGATGAACCAGCAGCACCTTCTCTCTGCCAGATGAGAGCATAGTGTTTGCCAACCCTGTATTTACCCATCAGAGAGGAACAGCAAAGGACAGGCATAAGCTAAAGTGAATGCAGCACACAGGGATGAGGGAATGTATGCTCCTTTTGAGCTACTTTTAGCCCAGCACTTACAATCCGCAGGTCTGAATCAAAGTACCAAAAACCAAGCCTTACTGCTAACCATGTGGCCTATCTGTCTGTAAAAAAAAAAAATAATGCTGAACAGCTGCAGCTGTTGTTCTCAGTGGCTTTGGGGTGAGCCACATCATTCACACACAAACACTCAGACAGAAAGATCTGCATGTCTCAGGTCCTGCTGACTTTATGGGAAAACCTTTACAATTAGAGAGCAGATTGCTAAGCAACCAGCTATCAGAAGTTATTCTCCTAAGTCTCCTTCTAGACCTTGAAAGTATAGATGGTATCAATTTGAATTAAAAACTTGTTTTATAAACTAGTACTATACAGAAAGCAAAGCTACTTGGGATGGCTCCACCAGAATACCTCTAAGCAGGCACTAGGGCCACAGATGCTTTCACCCCTCTGCTAGCAAACACCACCACACTGGAGCAGAGCCCTGGCTTCAGCAGGATTAATTCCCCGGCTGAAGGAAGAGCAGTAAAGTGACAAGAGGAGGAGAGAGGCCTAGAGGTTTTTTTTGTTTTGTTTTGTTTTTTTGCAAACTCCCAACCACAGCATACAGACACCATTGCTGCTAGCCCTCCAATTGGAGTCTTGCCTCATGCACTGCTACATGGTGTAGTACTGCCTCTCGAAGAGCTGAAGCCCTGGCAGTACTGAGCTCTGGCTGTCGTGTTCCCCTCCACTCCCTTTTTAATCCTTCTGCAACATTTGAGTACATGCAGTAGGTGTTCACTGAGCTTAAAGGTGAGGACTGCCAAAAGCCAAGTATCTGATCCCTTCAGCTGCAGAAAGCACCAAGGAAGGGAACTCCAGCAGCTCCCAAACCAAATGTAACCGCTTTGCCCAGCCACTAGAGACCCAAGGCGAGTTCTGCTGTTGCCTGGATTAGACAAACCAAGGCTTAATACAAAACGATGTCCCAAAGACAAACAGCAGCAGTCAAACCCATCCTCTTATGAAACAAGCTAGGAAAGAGCAGCAGCAACCTACACATTTTTTCCTGTCTGCTGCTGTAGTTTAAAAGCTTCTCTTTACTAGTGTACGAAGGAGTTGAAACAATCCTCCAGAACAACTGGAGAGCTGTTCTAACTTTCCCAGAGGCTGTAGTGCATCTAGAGCTTGCAAACATACCTGCATTCACACATAACTGCTCACAAACACTTCTTTAGGAAGGGCTGGAGGCTAAACCCATCGCACTTTGAAACATAACTGAAGGGAAGACAATCTCCCCTTCTTCCAGCAGGCGCCATTTATCAGTAACAAGCTGTGAATCAAACCAAGCCAACATGGATACATCCATAGGGAAACAATTAAAAACTGCATTGATTACATCGTAAAAACAATTAGACCACCCATCATGGGCTCTGCAAAAGGTCTAAATTGTACTTGCATTGCGAACCCCACCCTGGGTTATCATGGAAACACGTGTAATATGAAGGCTCTGAAATGTCCTGGAGTCCGTAACACAATGTTACATCCAACAGCAGATGGTGGTCTGGATTAGAGACGTAGTTCTTATGAAGCTGGAAAAAATCCTTCCCCCCCTTAAAACAGCAGCAGGGAATGTCTGTGTCAGCGGGCAGAGGTCAGGTGGTTCCGACTGTGTGAAAACCTGCGAGGAAGAACAGAAGAGGGGGAGCAGATCACTGCTGCCCAGGGAAAGCCCTCACCTGAAGGCTGCTCATGCGCACTGCCCTGAACACCCTCTCTGGGGACTGAGAGACAAATCTAATTTTTTCTATCTAGATAAAGCTGTAAGTCTTGAAAGGAAAACACAACAATTTAACAAAACAGCCAAGAAGGTGCTTTCCCTCCCCCCCCATGCCTTTAAGATTCAAGTTGAGGCTAACAAGAAATTTGGAGCATTGCTGTTTTACAGCAAGAAGCAAACAAGTGGCTCTGAGATTTTACAAACCTCCAAACAAGCACCAACCTAATGCCTCTGCCCCATCCTGCGCTGCCATTGCTAGGCTGCTACGAGTCAGAGACACGGAGCAGCTGATCTGCAGTCAACCAAGGCACATCTCAGCATCCCCTGCTCAGCTAGGGGCCAAAACCTTTGCAAGCATCAGCAGGACACGTCCGTTCTGTGACCTCTGCTCTCAACAGAGAGGAGAGCTCTCTTTCCTGCTCTGAGGGATGAGCAAACCCCCAGCAGATTTGCTTGAAAGCTTTAATGACTTAGTAACAGAAAGCCTCAGGGATGGTCAGCATTTCCAGTCCTTAGTATCTAATGGTGTGTGGTTTTTTTGCACTTGACAGCCTAATTGCCACCTCAGCTACAAGACAGCAACTAAGCCAGCTTAAAGCCACCAGAAATAAAAGCTTAGAAAGCCCAAATTCAAGGATACACTGATTGGATTGGATTTCCATTACCATCCAGAGCACAGAGTGCCTCCTTTGGTCATACAAGCAGCACGATACTTAATGTTTGGCCCCTCACTGGTTAGTAAGCTAGAAGTAAAGTTCCTTGGTTAGTCAGGAAAGAGGGAAATTTTCTGATGGCCTACTGTGAGAGGGAGAAAAGCCACATTAATGCTAAATAAAGCCTAATAAAGCTGGGAACAGGACCTGACAGTGTTGCCTGCACTACAGAGATGTGACTGAACATGGTGCCAGTAGTGGGGGCAAGTTTGGCACAGCACCTATCGAGCAGCACAGAGCTTAATTAATTCTACTGGACTATACTCCTTCACTGGCATAATAACTAATTCCCTTCAATAAGAATAAAGATTCCTGATACATGAAAGTGAGTAAGCAAAACAACCAACTGCAAGTAGTGCAATAAAGCACATGCCCTACAGTGAATCAGATTTCTCCATTCCACAAGTGATCCTGATGACATTTTGCACTGTCCTCACCACATGGGTAACAGGACCACCACGATGTCACATGAAGGATGAAGGCGAGCAGCAGCATCTTGCTGTGCTCTGCTACTTTCACCTACACCACAGGAACTTGTTCAATGTGAGACAAGACTCAAGGCAGGAAGAACTGCTTCCATTAAATGGAAAACACTTAGAAAAAGTGACTCCGGCTATTGGGTCAACTGTCACCAGCATTCACATCTTAGGTGCCCTAATTGCTCAGTAGCAAACTTGAACATAGTTACAGGGTATTAGCTACAGGGTATGACCGTGGTGCAGTTCACTCCAGCTCCACTCAGCTTGCACTCTCAAGGGCACTCACCTTTGTACCCGCTCCACCATGTGTGCTATCAGTTTGTCAGAGATGCCTGGGCAGGACTCCTCAGCCAAGCTAAAGGCATTCTCCAGCTCCTCCATAGCTCCCACATTGCCTCCAGTCTGCTTGTGCTTATCTTTAAGCTGCAAAAGCCAGGAACAGCGTGTTAGCTTGTCAGGCAGTGCAGACATTAAGTCCCTTTCCCCTTTAGGATGATTCCACAAGGGTGCAGGAGTACACCCACATTGCTCAGAGAAAAAAAATAAGTCTTTTTGCAATCTAGAAGATAGAAGGCTGATATCTGGAATTCAGGCTTTCCTCCAGGTACTAATAGCAATTGAAGTCCGTATAAAGCAGGCTCTGATGTACTGCCAAACAACCTAAGCAATATTAGCAATGGATCAACAGCCCCAAAACCACAAGAGTAGCAACACAGCAAAGAACTCCAGCCATATCTGAACCAGTACAGTCACCTTTGCTGCTAAGGACAGCTTAGCACCCAGACGCATGTAAAGGCTTCCAGGAAGGAAAGGCAGAAAATACCCTACGGCCAGAATTACTCCTCACCAAGAGAGAGCTGTCCCAAGAGAACCGAGGAACAAAGCCCACACACCAAGACCTCTGTGTGCAGTGTATGACCTAAGTGAAAAGCCTGTTTGCATTTATCATTTTTAGCATGCTCTCAGGGGGCCTCAGCAGTAGCAAGTCTGCATGCACATGATTCCTGTTGTTAAGCTGAAGTCGCTAAAACTTCATCATTACAGTTTGAAATAGCTAAACCTCCATCATTACAGAAATACTGATGTTGAGCCTGAAGGAGTGTGTCACTGGAAAACCCACAGTCCTATTTTCTACACGTCCCCACCTTCTCCACTTTAGCAACTAATGCCCCTTCCCAGCGTGCACCATTATGCAGTGGCCTGAACAACAATCAAAACCTTCTGCTGAACAAGAAGTGTCTGCCAGCTAACCACTGCCCGGTTCAATTAGGCAGTGCCGATAAGGAGCTTTCCATAAGCGTCACAATTCTTTGCCTGCACTTTGAGGATCAGCCTCTCTCGTTAGAGCTCACCTTGTCCTGCTTTCTGGCCCCAGGAGAAGAGATGAATGCTAACCCCCAGCTGGAGCCAGCCCCATGCCCCAAGTCCCCCAGCAGAAACAAAGGGCTGCAGCCAGGAGCTGCTGCCTCGCCAGCGGGGCGCTGCTCAGGGACACAGCCTCAGCTGAGCCCCAGAACCCGGGGCAAGGGAGTCAAAGCAGCAGGAAGGAAAGGCCCAGAAGTCACCTCCCACAGGGAACTGGCACAGCAAGGTTGGTGAGAAGCACAAAGACGCTCTCACTGGTTGGAAGAGCTCAGAGCTCCAAGTGCTCCCCACCCCAAAAGGCTCCTAAACAGAAAGGACTGAGAAGCAGTCAGTGACTATGCTGTATGATCAAACTGCCTGCATCAGAAACCAGAAGTACCCCTTTTTACCACACAGGTCTAGGCCTATGACACCTAGGCTTTCTGCCTCTGAAAGTCAAGCCCAGCAGACTACAGAAGAGGCCAGTGAGCAACATTCTCAGTTTCCTAAGCAGTGCTGTCTCAAGAGCACCAAATGCCTGCTTTTCAGATCAGACTCTGCTTTTTTTGCCCTGCAAAACCCTCTTTCCACACAGCACTAGACCTGAGAAGAAAGTTCAAGTCCAGAGACCATCCTTGAAAAAAAGCTCAGCCCTGTGCGGGGCCACCCCGGAGCAGGATCAGGATACAGAAGAGCAAGTCATTATGATGAGAGAAAGGTTTCTGTCACCAGCACCTCAAGAAAAGACACAGAGGGCCCTGGCACACGGTGTCTGTGTAAGTTCTTTCTTTCTAAGCAGACCCTCATGTCCTACTGTCCTGCTGGGAGCAGCAGCTGCAGCCTGTAGCCACCCCGATAATCATTTTCTGCTTTTGCTCCCTTAAAACACCAGCCACTTGGAAAGACAAAATTACTGAAACTATCCCATCAATAATTGTAGCTTTTAGTTCAACTCCACATCCACAAAGCAAGGAATGGGAACAGGGTGGACTTTCCAAACCCCTTTTCTTTGTCCACCTTCCAGACGCCATACAGCAGGTACCACCTTGGTCTTGGCATGCTAGCAATAGTTGTGCCTGTATGATACTGGGGTTAAGGAATGGGCTACCTCACCCCACTTCCCTTCTCCAAACCCTTCATGTTCACATATCCACGGCAGGTCTCTCTTCATCTCCAGCCACCACAGACAGCAAAGTCTCCTACTCACCTCCCCAAAGACTGGGTGAACAAGCGTGGAGAGACACTGTGACCGTGGCTGCCTCTTGATGGGCTCGGTAGGCTAGAAAGCAACATGAAAAGAATTTTCAAGCACAGGCAACAGTTTCCAGGGCATGCAAACCACTAAGCCTTTGATAATTTCTTAGCACCTCAACAGCAGCCCCTTTATCAGGTCTCAGGAAAACTACAGCTTGCATTACCCCAAGGATGTGGATGATGCAGCTCTGGAGCACTAGCCCTTGATAGCAGACAACAGTAAGTTTTAGAACGTGAGTCACTGGCAGTTTCCCCAAGACCCTCAGAGCTTGTTTTAGTTCAGCCCACTTCTGAAGGAACAGACGGCAAACAGACCTTCTGGGAACCATGCAGAGCCATTCCTTTGTGCAGCTTGCTCAAGGAGTTGGGACGAATAGTTGGTGGGAATGTCCAGATTGGACCCTGGTCTCCATCCTCCGTGTCTCCATCACTGCAAACACAAAGGGGAAGGTCAAGACAAAGCCTCAGCTCCATACGCGCTATGTTTTACCCATGCATTCCCACAGGCACAAGCTCTCCCTCACCTGATCACTGTATCACCACAGGGCTTCAAGCATTTCCCTACCCCAGAGAAAATCCTAAAGAGAAACCACGTCAGTCTCTACAGCCCACATACAGCATCACAGACCTGTGCCAATATGTTTCCAAATCACTACAACCACCTCACGAATTCACCTACATGAATACACAAAACCACATACCCCACCTGTTGCCACAGTTATAAAGCCTGTAACTCTTTGAAAGGCTTTTTTTTTTTTTTTAACTGAAGGTGCATAACATACAGGCAACAAGAGCCTTGTTTTACTAGTTACACGCAGATGTTTCTTCTTAATACTTTTGGTTTCTTATACTCAAAGGGAGTGTAAGACTAAGAGGAGTACAGACAACCGGGTCCCACTGAAGAGGAGGTAAAAGCCTGTTCCTTCAGGCAGCAGCTACCTCCTCCCATAAGCAGCAGCTCTCAGGCCCTGAGCTACAGATGATCCCCACCCCAGGTTGGGAAAAGGACCCAAGCTGCTTGCAGCAGGCTGCCCCAGCACACACGGTCTAGCAGGGACAACCCCCTGCAGGGAATTCACACGTACATGTCAGAATCACCAGAACTCGAATCTTCTCCGTGGCCCTCTGACTTCCAGCGCTTGAACCGATCGATCAGCTCCATTAGGAATGAGGTTTTCTTCGTGTAGCGTGTGATGAATTTGTGCTTTAGCAACTCTTTAGCTGTTGGCCTCTGGAGCAAATAAGAAAAACAATCTGCATCTAACAGTGTCTGTACACTACACTACTCGCCAGGCTTCCCTGTCCACTCTGCAAGCTCAGCACTTCTTTTTTTCCAGCAGAGAGGATGCGTTGCCTCTAAAATAGTCTACCCAGGTTCTGAGGTGGACAGCAATACTCACAAATCTAGGATCCTTATTGAGGCAGGCTTCCACAAACTCCTTGAAGGGCTTGCTGTGGTGACCCTCGAGTGTTGGAGGGTTATTTTTGGGGATCAGGAAGAGAACCCTCATAGGATGCAGGTCAGAATTCGGAGGCTCTCCCTTTGCTAGTTCAATGGCTGTAATTCCAAGGGACCAGATGTCTGCCTGAGAGAGGAGCAAGAACAGTGACTGCAAAAGAGGGCAAGGAGCAATTCTACAACATGGAAGCATGCAGCTTTGACACAGCTGAAGGGCTCATAACATAAAATCAGACAGGATGCTTCACGTTTAACAGACAAATTTCTGCAACAGATCCCGAACCATAGCAGGAAAGCATTGTTCTTGCTACAAGCAGCACTTCCAGTCCCTGCATTAACCCTAGCACTACACAGAGCAGTACCAAGCAGGAACTGTTCTCTTGCTCCCAGCTCACCTTGAAGTCATAAGCAGACTGTTTGATGACCTCTGGTGCCATCCAGAACGGAGTCCCAACAAAGGTGTTCCTCTTGATCTGTGTATCCGTCAGCTGTCCGGCCACCCCGAAGTCAGCCAGTTTCACATCTCCTTGTTCCGAAAGCAGCACGTTGGCAGCTGTTCACACCAACAAGCAGTAAGCCCAATGGTTTCTGAATGATCCGCAACCCACACAGAACTGAGCACTGAGAAGGGCCCTCCCATAACATCCCCATTTGCCCCATGGAAACCCTCAGTTTGGATTTCCAGTATCAGATTCATTCCCATGTTCTGACCTTTTGCTGGGTAACACGGAACAAATTTGTAGATATGGTTGGGGAATATTTCTGGGGCAGTAGCAAGAAGTAGATACGAAGGGCCACACAATAACTAGATGCGATTCCTGCCAACAGGAGGCAATTTGGCCTGAGATATCTCAAATGGTCTTGATGTTTTTTTTTCAGAGCAACATTCAGCACAAGTTAAGCTGCAGATCCTTCAAAGCAGCTCACTTGTCCTGGCTTTGTACTGCTTCCCACTCGGTAGAAGAGAACCTCACTGCTCAGGTTCCCTACACATCTCCTGGCTGAGATGGCATGAGGTTTCTCTGCTGTTTGTTCACACGCCCTCCTGCAGAGGGTCGGAGCACTTAGCATCCAGCTCTGGCCACCACCTACACAGCACTGTCCTGCCCTCCTGCTTTCCTTTGGTGCCCTGTGCTCAGCGCGAGACTGCTCCTCAGGTGCGCTGCACAGAGCCAGTGCCTAGGAAAATCAGTAGCAGGGTAAGACAATGCAGGCTACCCTGATTTTCTAGGGCTTTGGACCCTGGGAGTTCATTACATGATGACCAGCTAACACATGTGATGGGGTCCAGCAATAAAGACGTAACTGGGAGCCAGCTGATATTTGAGCACACCATTCACTGATACCTTTGCTAAAGCCCCCCTGCCTGCCCAAACTGCAAATGCCAAAGAGCTACAGACCCTTACTGCTACTCTACACCTTAAAGACAAAAAACATGAGTTGCGATGAAGTGACAAACACCAGATTCAGAAACAAGCAACCCAACAGGGAAAGCAGTACTAGGAGACAGTCTTTGAAACCTCTGTGATTAGTTCTGTGTAACACTTTGGGATCTGTCTTAGTGGAGATCACCACTCTGCTTCTTGTAAAGGAAATTCCTCTTACCTTTGATGTCCCTGTGGATCTTCCTCTCAGAGTGTAGATAATCCAAGCCCTTTAGAATTTCCCTCAGGATAGTAGCTATGTAAGTCTCCTCCAAGGGCCCTGGTTTTAGCTGAAAAAGGGCAGGAAGATGATTTCAGGGTGAGCGATGGCTTGGAATCACAAGCCTCTCCATTTGTTACCTGGAAACCTTTTGCCAAGCAGGTCATATTCAGCGGGAAGTACCTACTGCACAGCCTGGTGCACACACTGCAAGCAGAACATCGGACTTTGCGCTGCCACACTAAATGGAAAATCCTTGGAGGACTTTCTGCCAGTCTGTTAAAGGCTTCCCAGACAACAGCAGGACACTTGTGTCTTGCTCTGACTTGGAAATACACTGATGAACAGAACAGCTTCAGTTTCTCCAGATCACACCTCTTTGCTAGCATGCAAGGGCTGAATTTCAGCCATTGCAACAGACCAGGGAGAACTTTTCCCCTCTGGCTGTGGGGGAATAGGGTACTGTACCAAAGCTTTCCTCCTTTTAATGAGTTCTCCTCCTGTTGATTACAGGTCCCCCTAACTGCACCCTTCCTCCAAATCAGTGCAGACTCAACAGTTTTCACTATATGACCTTAGTTACTGCTCTGGAAAAACAGGCTTTCTAGTCCCAAGGAGAAAAGCAAAATCCTGTGAAAGAATACAGCACAGAAGAACTTCTTTCATGTGTTTACTCTGCATTTGTATTGCCATAAAATCCGGGGCAGCTTGTTAGACATTTGTATTGTTTAACACCTGGAAATCCTGATCGCAGACCAGATCCCTTCTGACCTTGATGCCATGCAAGCACTAAACAATCCCCAAAGCTCCTTCCAGGCACATAACTTTGGTTGGGTGAGCTCTAGGTGTGTGTTGCTCAAAACCAGCTTGCTGCTGTCAAATTTCATTTCAGTGGCTTTTTCCACTGTAAAGCAGCAGAGCACCCTGGAGAACTGCATGGAGCTCAGCTGTCCAAGTACAAGCATTTCCCCTGCCCTGCCCTGCCTACCCTGCAGGCACAGGGCCGTCAAAAAGATGTCATGTGGCGAGTGAGCATGTGGCTTGAGGACATTTCACAAACCAAGGCTCCAGCAAACATTTTTGGGGATCCATAGCTTACCAGATACTTACCAAATCCAGGGCTGAACCTCCTCCCAGGTACTCCATGATTATCCACAGCTTAGTGCCCTGCAAGCAAGAGCAAAGACAGTAATAAGAGCAGGCAGACAAGCACAACACCCGAGGCAGCGAGACACACGAACAACCCCCATACATAGTCCAAGAGACGCTGCACACCACAGCTCTCAGAGACAGCAGTGGAGCTGCTCCCGCCCTTGACATTTCCTTCTCTTGGTCCTTAGCTCTATCTGAAGAAGTTTTGTGCCACCACAGACACCAGACTACACAGCCCACAGCAATATGCATATTGTCAGGCTGGAGCCATTCAACAGCACCCTAAAGATCAAGCACATCGTGCCAATGACAAGAGCCTTGCAGCCTTTGATCTCATTAAAGGGATTGCAAGGGTACAGTCAGCAAGATGCTTTTTTCCTCCCCAGAGGAGAAATTTCCAGATTGAGGTTCACCAGATCCTGGTAGGAGATAAGCAGCAGGCCCATGAAATCCCAGCTTTCTTGGTGTTTTTGGCAGAAGGCTGAGAAAACGCATTATCACCCTTGATAAATACATCAGGAATTATCAAGGGACAAAGAGGCGAAGAGCTGCTTTGCTACAGACTCAGTGTCACACACACCTCCAGCAGCTGGCACGCGGAGGCCACTTTGATGATCACTACAAGCTTCCATTAGGGACTCCCGACCCTGTTTTCAACAGGAGCAATATCTTATTGCTTCACCGCTCCTTCAAGGACTCAGATCCTGCCCATTTCATCACTTCTGCACCCCCTCAATGTGGTCCTGCAAGGCCAGGACCACTGCAAGAAAGCTGCAGTCCTCGATGGGTTAATTTGTAAGTGCTGCCCTGTACCTGCCAGCAGGCTAGTTTGCAATGTAAGTCCAGCTGGCTTAGTGGTTTTGAGCCATCCACAATATCCAGTGCTCTGGCAGCCTTTTTGGGGCAGTGGAAACATGGGCAGCACTGCCCAGAGGGCAGTTTGAGTTTTGGGCAGCAGCATTTCATAGTGAGGAAACTGTGTGCTGCTGGAGGGAGTGCTCTAAGCTCCCACTTAGAGCAGAGAAACAGGCATTCCCCTGAGAAGAGCACACTCCACTTCCTGGCAAGGATTTCCACGCGCTATGTACCCAAAAGTAACTGGCGCTGTGTTGTCTGGGAGGGCAGGGGGTTGGGAAGAAGTATCAGACAATCACAAGATCGTGATGCAGTTTCAAGCTCTTCTTCTTTCCAGAGACAGCCTGGATCCTTCTAGAAATATAAAGCCCTCAGCAGTACAACCTTAAAACCACGGTATTTCCAAAAAGCACTCCACAAATTTCCTTTCCAGAACGGTCAGACCAGGGATGGACCCAGCTGTGCAGCACAAAGTCTGCTCTTCCCTGCAGTGCTCTTGGGACCATGTGAGGAACCTCGTTTCCACGTGCCCTGAAAGTGCCTTAAAGCCTGGCATCAGGTTTTAATAAAGGTTAGGTTTTAATAAAAACCACACAAAAGCAGCAGGCAGAGCCACGCTGACGCTCACGGGCTGGGCACCTGCCCACCACCAGCTGCAGCACCCGCTCCCAAACTGCTGGCAAAAGAATCGCCACGGCTTTGCCCTACCTTCAGGTAGGAGCCGTAGTACCGGGTGATGTAGGGACTGTCACACTGGCTGAGCACCGTGATCTCCTGCTGAATGTCCTCAATTTCATCCTCCGCCTCCTCCAGATCGATGATCTTGATGGCAACCACCTCCTTGGTGCGGTTGTCGATCCCTTTGTACACTTCACCAAACGACCCTTTGCCGATGCGCTCCAGCTTGGTGAACAGCTCCTCGGGATCCACCCTGGAGTGCTAGAGCAGGAGGGAGGGGAGGGAGAAGTCAGAGAGAAGGGGAGAGCACCGTGAATACCCCCCAGAGCCCTTGTCATCGCACCTCCCTGCCCACGCCATGCAATTCACCTGCCTTAATTCACCCCTGTGCCCTAAATGGTCTCCATGTGCTGGAATTTATCACTGGCCATATCCAAGATGAGAACCAAAGCAGGCTTTTACCTGTGCTTTCTGCCCCTGCAGACTGTCAGGGGAGGAAGAGGAGAGAAGCCAGGAAGGAGAAGGTCAGCAAGCACCCCTACAGACAGCATCAGCCCTTCTGGGGCAGGACTGGTCTGGTCTGCAGCTCAGTCACAGGCACCAAACTGGTGCCAAAGCAGCTCCACGAGCAAGCGCTCATCTGTGTTTGACTGAAAGGCAGGCAAGGTGTGCCGGAGCCAGCCTCCATGCAAAGGCTGAGGTGGGAAAATGGACACCAAGAAGAGGCCAGCGGGGGCTCAGGAGGACGTTTCTCCAGTTTGCCTTCCTGCATTCACGGGTTTGAATGATTTGGAAGACTTCTACCCTACTCACGTGGAGGGTAACGTGTGCTGGGAACACAAACATCAAATCCCATCAGCTGCCTGCTCTGCTGTCAGGCAGCACCCAGCCTCTCCTCAGACATCTGCAGACAGAGCCTGACATCTCGGGAAGGCCAGCAGCACGGAGCCCAGGCACGTGGCCACCCCACAGGAGATGGGGGAGCTGAACGGACACCCCACCTGCAGCCCTGCTCTTCTGAGCTTCCTCTGCTCTCACTGGCACCCCCGGATGCGAGAGCAAGGAGCATTTCCCTCGCGAGATAAGCATGTCCACTGGGAGGCTACCAACGGCCTCCTCAGAGAAGTGCTGCCTCTGAAAAAGCAGCTGGGCTTCGAAGTTTAACTCCTTCACGGGAGGAACATTGATAAGAGGGGTAAGAATGATTTTCTGATTCGATTTTGTTCTGTCCAGCTGCAGACCAGGAGGTCTTGCTCTGCTTTATGAGTAGTTTTTTTTTTTTAAAAAGTCTTTTTTTAAAGCAAAAGCCATGGAAAATCTGGCCTGACTTGCAGGAAGCAGGCAAGCTGCTGGAGCAAGTTCTCCACACCTGGCACTTCTCCGTCTCACCTCGCACACATCACCCGGAGGGACCGCTCCCTTGTGAGGACCTTGGGCCGAGCAGAGATTTTATCTCTGAGATTTTATCTGCAAACAGCTGCATTCCTGCACCCACCGGCAGCCTCCAGCAGCAGGGCACTGCCGAGCAGCCCTAGGTGCTGCTTAATGATTAAGCCAGGCGGTCCTGGCAGGTGGTTTCCCTCCCTAACCCAGCTCTGCAGGGTCAGCTCCACAGGCAGCTCGCTCAGCGGGATCGCCACGGGCGCTCCAGTCCAAGACCCAGGAGGCTAACAGGATAACCAAAGATCCCTCTGCATGCTGAACAAACGCGCTGCAAACAGATGGGGGGGGATGTGCAGGGATGGAAGGAGCTGGGGATGAGTAATGGGGACTGCAGAGGGGATGGGGAAAGGGTCTGAGCTTGAGAAATGCCAGAAGACCACACAAGAATGATGGCTGCGGCGCAGGAGAGAACAGTCTGGCTAACCCAGGCTCCCCAAGAGCCAGCAGCAGTTTCCAGCTCTCTGCTGACTTCACGGGAAGGGGCAGCAGGGCAGCCTAGATGTTACCTCGCAGCCTCCCACAGCGCCGCAGAAATGCCACTCACCGCATCAGCCCCTCCACACATCAGGGAGAGAAGGAGGATTGTCTCCTAGCAGCACCCGGCTCCACAGGAGCCCCAGGAATCCTGCAAGGAAACCTTCCTCCCTAGATCATTCTTCTATGAAAAAAATGAAACGATGAGGTGTAAGCCACTGCTCCCCTTCTCAGCCTGGCACAGCACATCAAAGCATGAGGACTGAAACTCTTCAGGAACAGAAAATCAAGCAGAAGAGCACTGGCTGCTGCAGCCGGCTCCTGGGGCAACCAGCACCTTGTGCTGCAGGCTCTGTAATCATGGGCAACCTCCTGAGCAAGCTTCCCTAACCAGATACAGGTTTCTCACGTCCTCCGAGGAACAAGGAGGTTCAGGCAGAGGCGGTGAAGGAGACAGCCCTACCTGACGAGCACAAGAAAGCTCTGCCCAAGAGACTGATGGGCAGAAGGGACACAGCCCACCACACGAAGGGGGAACGGGGTCAATTGTAGGTACTGCGTTTACCCTGTCAGTGCCTGGTGCTTCAAAACTGACCCGGAAACACTTCAAAGACCTTAGGTGACACGGCAAGAGCGTGACCTGATGGAAAGAGCCACTCCAGCCACTGCTACAGTATCCTGGACTCCTGCTGCAGACCAGAGTCCATTAATGAATTTTTTCACTTTCTCTAAACAGGGAGAAAGAAAATAAGGAGGCGGTGGGGTGAGACATAGAAAAATAGGCCTCAACTCCAGCAGACTGCTGTCTGCCCAGCGGAAACACCTTGTGAACTACCGTCACAGATGCCATGGAAGGCACGGCCAGGTAGCAGGAGGCAGAGGCAATCCTGCCTTCCCACCACAAACTGAGCCAGATGAAATGACACCAGTCTGCAGGACACCTGCTCAGAAGCTCTCGTCCATTGCAGCTCCTGTTTGAGCTGTCATGTTTTTGTCCTGTCTGCAAATCTGAATTTTGGAGCTGAACAGCTGCAAAGACACCTGAAAAAAATGATCATTAGTAGAAAGTAACAGGAGCCAGATGAAACACTTCACATCTGCAATAAGCAGTCACAGGTGACCCGAAGAAGCTCCTCAGCATCTGTCAGCTTTGCTGACTGACTGCGGCTCCTCGTCCTGCTGCGACGCACGCAGCGCTTGAGGAACCGGTGCCTCATCGCACCCTTTTGCCTGCCTGAATGCCAGTAACACAGCAGATCCGGAGCAAAAGGTCTCACGCTGTTTCTCCCCATTGAGAGCAGTCAGACACTACAGATGGCTTGGAGACAGGCACGGAGGAGTTTTGAGAACAGCCAGAGCAGTATCTTGGTTGTACACGCAGGAAGAGGAAAGAACAAGGAGGAGAGGGATGAGGACAACCTGCAGGTAACGCAGGGTTTGGCAGCTCTGCCACCTCCAGCTGCAGAGACGGGCAGGATATCCCCGAGCTCCGAGAGGAGACTGGAGAAGGACAGACATCTGCCCTCATTTCACAGCTACAACCTGGAAAGATGCGTTGGGAATAGAAGCAAATACTGTTGGAACCCCCACGGGGTCTCCTCTCCAGGCTGCATCCAGCTGAGACTCCTGGAAGAGCTGCGTTCAGCATCACGAGCCAGCCAGCCCTGCACCCTGCTGGAAGCCAGAGCTCCTCAGCCTGGGGCAGCTCAGGCCCAGAATCCCTGTTCTACAACGGAGAAGTCTGTATGAAGAAAGGTGCTGTCAAGTCCCTCTCTGAGCTGCTTTACTTTAAGAACTGGAGCCCTCCAGGAGTTTGGCAGCCTCCAGAGCTTTACGTGGAGCTACGGCAGCATTTAATGTTACTTCTGACAGAAATACCTGCCAAGCAGCCAAACAAGCAAACACCATTGTCCTTTGCCACACACAGACGAAGGGTGAAGGTGGTTTTAACAAATCTCAGCTTCTGACCTCCTTTCCTTCGTTGCCTCCTCTCCTTCCAGGCTTCCCACCCAACATTTCTACTCGTTGCATGCCACGTACCAGAGACATCTGCAGCAGGCACTGCCACCTCTTTGGGGAAGTCAAGTTTGGATCTGGAAACATTTTAAGCTTCCCTGTACGAAATGGGTGCACACTGCTGAACCTGAGACAGTTCTGAGCTTCTGGAGTATACACAAGAGGGGAATTCCTGTCCAACACTTTGAAACACAAATATACTCTTTTGTCTGGGACTGCCAGCTTGCTTCACAGATAGCATTCTTTTGCCTCAGGGTTGGAAAGCACTGGCCAGAGAACTTGAGAGGCTTTTTCAAGGTCACATAAAGGAACAACAGAACTGGAAGCACAGCTGGCCTCAAAGCTTTAAACACCGTAATACAAATACACCACCCAGCAGACAAGAGCTCCCAACAAAGCCCAGAGGCCCGCTGCGCTGTGTATACACAGCAAAGGGCAACCACGAAAAGAAAGAGCACCTGATAAGCCCAGGCAGGAGAGCAGAGGCACAGAGGTAAAGCAGCTTCAGAACGTGCCTAAGGTAACTCAGCACGTGGGCAACAGAACAGGGAATCCAACACGCCTCGAGCCCCTGCCATCCCGATCCAAGCCCTACAGCCTCACAATTTTCACAGCACCTCCCCACTGCCCCTTACAATGCGGTTAAGGGACCTTCAGGCCAATTCCTACCGCTCTGCCAGCGAGCCTCGGTTAAATCCTTGGTGAGATCCCACCAAGGATTCCTGAAGAGACCCAAGGGATGGACAACAGACTGCTGTCCTACCCCAGGACCAGACAGAGAGCCATGGTATGACAAAACCTGGGAGTGCCTGACGTGCACAACTCAGAGATCAGACCCCTGCAACTCGGATAAGCCTTGTTACTGAGCACCGGGCACAAAAACCTTTGGAGCAACCCACTGAACAGCTACAGAGCTCAGCCCCCAGCCAGAGGGTACCTCCCCGTGTCCCTTCACCCCCCCACACACCGTGCCTCCCTCAGGCGCTACATTTACATTTAATCCCATAAGCGCTTCGGGGACGCAGTTTATGCGAAAGACAGCACTCGAGCCCGAAGGCATTGCAGCTTTAAACCATTAGAGGCCTCCCCCAGCTCCCCCAGCCCCCCTGGGCCGAGCCCGGGCACCCCCCGGAGGCCTGAGAGCCCGCGGGGCCCCCTCACCTGGCTGGCGAACTCCCTGAGGTGCGCCATGGCGGCGGGGCGCCGCTCCCCTCACGGCGCCGCTCCCCTCACAGGCCCCGCGGGCACCGACCCTCCCCCGCCCGGGCCCCCCGCCGCCCCTAGGGCTGCCGGTGGTGCTGCTGCCGGTGCTGGAGGTGCCGGCGCGGAGCCATCCCGGGCCCTGCCGCCGCCGCCCCCCCCCCACACAGCTCCGGGCCGCCCCGGGACACCGAGCTCGGCCGCGGCGGGGGCGGGAGCGCAACAACACGGCGCTGAGGCGCGACGCGGGGAGGGGGAGGCGGAGCCGCGGGGGGTGATGGGGGTTGTAGTTCGCCGCGCCGCGCAGCGCGCTCGGAGGGGAGGTTCTGGAGACTACAGAGCCCGGCGGGCAGCGGGAGGGGAGGGGAAAGGGTGGGGAGGCGCGAGGGATGCTGGGGCGGGGAGTCCGCAGGGGGTGGGAGGGGTGGGTGTGGGGGGGAGGTGGGGACTACACGGCCCAGCAGTCCCCGCGGGGGCTCCCAGTATGAGGGAATTGCTCCCAGTATGAGGGGATTTCTCCCAGTATGAGGGAACTTATCCCAGTATGAGGGAACCTCTCCCAGTACACGGAGATTTCTCCCAGTACGAGGGGTTTTCTCCCAGTAATGAGAGAGTTTCATGGAATTTAAATGCACCCTGTCTTAACTGAAAGGTTTTTAACAAAGGTCTCGCCTGTCAGAGTCCTGTATTTGTTGAGTTTATCCCATCAGGACCAGCCCCACAAAATGTGACAGTGTTGTCTCACAAACGTCCCTGTTCCAGCCCAGCACCCTCCTGGGTGATGTGGGGTTTGGACAGGTACCAGCCTGGTGCCCGGCATCTGGCAGGATGCTCACAAAAATATGTTTAAGTTAAATCACATGTGAAGCCTGGAGATGCACCAAAATCTGTCATGCTAACATTGCCCACAGACCTTAGCCTGGCCTAGCATGTGGCATGGTGATGAGCTAACAGTGACATGGAACAGCAATTAACTTGTTTTGTTGGCTTAATGTAGAATAAATCCTAAAGAAAAAGAATAAGGAAAAAAAAAAAAACACAAAAAAAAAAAAAAAACACCTTTTGCTTTTGTTTTGGGGGCTCTTATTCCTTTTCCCAAGCTGATTACAAGTGCTTAAAACTATGAGCAGGAAAATGTCAAATGCGTATGTGTGTAAGCATGTGTATTTGCTGTCTGTGCGTGTTGTGTGGCCGTATGCTGTGGGAGAATATGGCTGAAAGCTACCCGTCTGTATGTGTTGTTGGGGGCTCTTCTCATGGTAGAGAAGAAATAGCTTTCTAAAAAGTATTATTTTAAATGGGATTCGCTGGGTCAGTTTGGGTTTTCTTCTTCTCCCATTTCTAGTTCTTCCTGTTAAAAATCCAGAATTAAGAGAAACTAGGTTAAAATCCGGTGACAGAAGTATTTAAACAAGTCTTCTGCTAAACAAAATGGAAGCAAAACATCCACCCTAGTTCTGAAAGCCACTTAGAAACAAGCCACGCTGCAGCCCCCATCCCTGAGTCAAGCTCTTCCTGACCCTGAAGCCTGCTCTGTTCTTGTCTGCAGAACACAAGCGTTTGTGGGGGACGAGGGGGTCACTGCAGGGAGTATCCTCTCTTCCAGATACCTTTCCTTATTTTGGAATAACATCTAAAGCTTTCATCTCTAGATCACCCAGGAGAAAGTTTTCAAAACACAATAATTTTCCTGGGTTATAGCTATGATGTTGACAGTTGCACACCTGCTTCTGGGCTGTATGTATCTACTTCAGTACAGTCACTTCTAGTATGTACTTAAGTTTTTCTCCATTTGAGACGACTGGTACTTAAGGGTAGGTTGCGGTAAATAACCTGCCCTTGTGAAGTGCTAATAAAATTGCTTGATGCTCTCTATACAAAGTACTTATTTCAGAAAACTTGTACTCTGCTGACACTGCTTCAGATAATCCATGTTTCTCACAACAAAGAAATCTCTACTCAGGCATTTCAAACTCTTGTCCAGTAGCTGATACACCTGGTTGTGTTTCTGTGGAGTCCAGAGAAGGGTGTGAATAGTTGCTGCAAGGAACTTCTTGACTGATGTGTTCCTGTTCCACTAAAGTAGCACAGCTTTTACGTTTTGTTAGAAGCGCTGACTGCATCACAAAGGGTCCTACAGCCTCCTCTCCCAGTGTTCAGTGCCCTTCACCAGGTGATTTGGAGAACAATTCTTCATGCTTAACTCAAGATTTTAACTGCTCTGGTCTATGAAGCTCTTTCAAGAAGCTGTCTGTTTGTGCTTGGTTCAAGCACCAATGGATTTTCCTCTGTTGGAGTTGGGCCGGGTGGACCCAGAAGTGCCTCCACCTTAGCCATCCCGTGATGCTGGGATAACTGAGCAGAGTGGTACAGCATGGCTTGATACGGATGTCCTCCAGTCCCTGCAGCGTGCGGCAGCCCCTTTGGGGTTGAGATAAGCACGCAAGCCTGCTGCTGTTGTCCAGGTGCTGGGGCTGGCTCAGCCTGCAGCTCCGCAGGGCTTTCCACCCTGTTCTCCCTCCTCGCAGAGTGCAGCAGAGGCAAGAGAGTCACTCCGATGCCCTCGCTAGGCGAAGCAAGCTGTCTGGCAGCTCTCGGGACTGGAGGGTGCGTTTCTGAAGCAAACCCGGTTTGCTTTTTGCTGTTGCCACCAGGTGGCAACAACGGACTGCAGCCCATGCTTCTTTCAGGAAAGCAGCAAATGGCACCCAGCCCTGCCAAATTCCGGTTGCTCCATTGCTGCTGGCTGAAATGCTTCATTTTTCTGCGTGGGTCACTGCCTGCCTCTAGTGGGAGGTGGTGCTTGCAGCCAGTAGCTGAGTACTGTGCATGCCTGGCTTGCAAAGAAGAGCCTGGTGGAGGACAGGGAGGTGTTGGCAGGGGTTTGGTGACCAGGCTGGGCCTTGGGGGTTTCCTGCTGCATGGCCAGCATCTCGTGTCTACCCTGGGCCCTGTAACAGCAATTCAGGCACCATGAGGGCAAAACAGCAAAGAGTAAAATGAGTGTCATGGAGGGTGGCGGTGCTGATGCACACGGGTAGAAACAGCTGCTAAGTCATCACATGGTGGCTGGGTGACATGAGGTCTCCTGCCCCAGCTCCTTCTGTGTTACCGTGTGCAGTCCTCTGTATGTAAAGCTTGGCCATTTCTTACCCCTGATCTGTAAAAGCTGCTGCTCTCCCCACTGGCGACTTGTTGAATTGTCTTGAACTGGCACCTTCTTCCACCCCAGGATGGCACCGAGGTCTGTCTGCAGCTCCTTCAGCACATGGTGTCCATACCTATCTCAGAGATGCAGGCAGGTCCACGATGCAACAGCTGCTGCATCTGAAATGTGTGAGTTACCAGGTTTTGTGCCGCTGCAGCTCTCTGTACACTTCTTCAAAAAGGCAACGTTGCAAGGGAGCGCAGATGAGCACTGAGCACGCCGGACATCATCTGCAGCAGCAGCTCGGGCACCTTGGGCACCCCGTGAAGCGGTGGTGCTGCCCCCTCACAAGCTGCCAAGCACGGCAGCTGGCTTTAGGGCGAGTGCAAGGGGTCAAGGGCTCTCCTTCTTCACTAGGGTTACTCAGCAGGGTAAGTGGCTTAAAGCTGTATTGTAAAAAGCGTCACAGGCTGTCTCCGAATGCTGCGGCACTTGCTCAGAGAGGAGCTATTTCTAGCTTCACTAGCATGCCGAGGGGCTGAAGTGGTTTTCTGCATTGTGCTTCTGGAGATCAGCAATACGGCAAAGCGCTGTTATTGCATGATGCGCTCAAGCAGTAAAACTAGGGAAAGAAAGGAAAAAGTTACTGTTTTTGTCACCCTCCCAATGTCTACGCTTCTGTCCAGCCCCAAGAGGAACTCTCAAAGCCTAGGAAAGAATGCACTTGGACAGAAGGGAGCAAGAGCTGGATGTTGCCAGCAGTTTTCCTCCTCACTGTGGTTTCTGGTTGGTATCTGGACTTGACCACTAAGCTTCTGTATTCCAAAACAGTCTCTGCCTAAATTTGTAAGCTATGTTGACAGTGTTAACAGGAGACGTTCTCTCTCACCTCTCAACCTTCTTTTTGGTGAAGGTTTTGAACTGTAACATTGAGTGTCTAGCCTGAATATAGCAAAGGAAATTGGTAGCAGAGAGTCATCTACACCTAAACTGCTCCTCCCTTTGGTGTGAGCCATGGGGCCGATTAGTTCTGCTCTACCTGGGTGCATTACAGCCACCGATGGGCATAGTAATGGACTTCTCCAGGCCTTAAACCTTGTGGGAGATGAAAGAAGGAATTTCAGGAGGAATCCGTCCCCTTCCAAGATAAATCAGACTGAGCTGGTGCTGTAGGAGTCCACTCGCTGTGACAATAGCCCTCCCTGAGATCACCGGTTGCGTGGAGACTGTAGCTGCCTGTTAAAACTGAAGCACTCTTGTTCCTGCTTGCAGACTGTGTCACTACAAATCTTGCAATACTGACTGCGTGGGGCTTTCTTTCCGTACTGATATTGTGGCTCTTAAGGCTGTTTTGAGTGTTCATCAAAGAAAAGCGCCTTTATCTCCCAATTCTTCTGGCAAAGTGGGATAAGCAAGAGTGACGCTTGCAGCTGCAAAGCTCGGAGTGCAGCTGACACTACGGCTGGCTCAGCATCCCTTTCTTCCCAGTGACTAATCCTAGAATTAAACCAGGCTTCTTCCAAGCCAAGAGCAAGGAGTACTTGTTCTTCCAAACCATGTTCCTGTGCAGCAGCGGCAAACAGCTGATGAAGCTGAATCCGAGGCTCTTGAATCCTAGGCTCTCGCAGACGTCTGTTCTCTGCTGAGGCAGGAAAGGATATGGCTAATGTATTTTCAGGCAGGCTTTCTCTCTCCAGTTAGTGTCTTCTGACTACCCTGGAGGTCATATGCTGAGAGTGATCCCAGGGTGGGCCCCTGTTTAACTGGGCTTCTGAGCAAACAATGGGAGTGAGTGCTAAAGGACGAGGTGTATGGCAGCCAGCACCTGTCTGGGGATGCAGCCAGCACTTGCTGGGTGTTTGAAGAGACAGTCTCGTCTGGAACCATGACACAGCTACGGATATTAGTGTAAATGCGCTTTGAAACAGAGAACAAAGTGCTCTGCTGGAACTGATAAAAGTCATATGACTTTCTGTTACCTACATGTTTAGAATTGGAGCCACTAGATGTGGTTGAGTCTGTGTGGAGTCACTCACTGAGGAAAATGAGGAGAAAGAGATGGCACTAGCCAGAATCAGTGGAGGAAAGAGCCTGGTTTTAATTGCCTGCCTACTGCCTGTGCAGATGGAACAAGCAGCTGCTTTCTCACCCATGTCCAAACCAGGAACAGAGCTTAGATTTAATTCTGTTAAAACCTCAGTGTAGTCATGCTTGTGTTTAGAAAGATCTCTGCAATCAAAATGACAGCCAAAATCTCTCTTCTGAGATGCTTGTGACCCCTTCTGAGCTCAAGCTTTCTACTGTGAAACTTCTACTACATCTTTCTGATGCTTTTACATCAGCTGACCTGCTTGTGAGGACAGCTCTGAAGCAGGGGAGCCTCTGGGAGACTCCTTGGAAAGGAAACTCAGACCTGGTTTGTGCTGAGATCCACAGCTTCTCCACTGTCATGCTGCTCCCTGCGTCTGAGCTCAGCATGCTACCTACTCCTTTATGCATCTTTCTGATGGGGGGCTTAATGCCAGCATCAAAATTCTGTTTAATAACAATAACTTCCTTGGCCTCTGCTCTCTGGACCAAAACCACCATTAACAGCTCTATGACATGAGTTTCTGCAAGGCTAAGTGATAATTTATGTAAATTACTTAATCAGTCTCACACACGGCAGTGGCCTGATCTCATGGCTTCTTCTAGAACTGAAATTCTCATTAAATCACAAAGATGTTTTTCTCCTAACAAAATGCTGTACGTGTGTCAGTGCCAGCAAGAAATGTTGTGCTGTGTTGGCTTCTGTTCAGGGAGACTGGTCTATGGTTACCAGGAAATGAGAAATCAGACTTTTTGTGTAAATATTCTTTGGGAGAACGCACAAGATATGGGGCAGGTCTGTGTGAAGGTCTGTGTGGAGCTGATTTTTCTCTGCCAGCTCAAGGTCAGCATCACTCCTCCAGGTGTCTTGGCTGTACTGGAAAGCTGCAGCAGCTGGCGGTACTCACTGCCTGGGAGGGTACACGCTGCTTGCTGCTCTCCAGTGCTATTAAACATGCGCTCTGACTGTGTATGTGGTTTTTTCAAATCATCCTTAGCACGTGGGACAACGTTAAGCAGCGCTGACTCCCTCCCTTAGAACAACTAACCATTCACTTGCCATTATTGAACCGTCTTGTTGGGTCTGAAACTTCTACCGCACACTTCAGCCGAAACCAGTCACTCAAATGAGATGCCTCTCTTCCCCAGAACTTGGGTTTGTGTACTTCGACTTCATTCTGTGAAAACACTTCCCCTAATTCTAGTTTCACTGATCAACCTCCTGTTTGCTGCTGGGTGACTTCAGATTTGAGTTGGCTGGCATACTGCTGGTGTTTTTAACCCACACAAGCTGTGGGATACTGCACTCAAAGGTGAAATTTCTGGAATTTTATAGGGAAGTTTTAGTACAATTTTTAAGGTAGAGTAGGTAAGAGAATCTCTAAGCCCTTTGTCTGCTGTAAAACAAAAGTATTAAATCTGTGAACATCTGTTGAAATTCGGAAGTGATGTAAAGCACGCGCTTGGCAAAATGCAGGCACCCAGCATTGCTATGCTGAGGCTGTTCTACAGGCTTTGTGTGAAAAGTCATTCTCCTAGACAAGAAGAAGGAGATATTTTTCCCCTGCCTGACTGGTCCCTCATAATCAAGTTACAAACTGAACTAGGTCGATAAGAAAGGCGTCTCTGAAGCTTTGACTTTATACCCAGAAAATGCTATTTGTCCCCAAACTGCATATTGAATTCAACAGTTGATTCAGTTCAGTAGAATAAAAAGGTTTTTTTGTTTGTTTGTTTGTTTTGTCCTGTTTTGTCTCATGTGCCTTTATGCATCCTAAAAGCCTGTTCAAGCCATGTTTGTTCATTTAATTTAGCACATAAAGACATCATTCTTTGTTCTATTTATCTCTAATTGCATTTGGATCACCCTTCAAAGGGATGTACATGGACAACAAATAACCTACTAAGTAGAAACGAAATGTTTAACATCCTGGATGCATTCATATTTCTCATTTGTATCAGCTGTAGAATTGCTTAAGTACACATAATTTTACTCCTTTATTGCTGAGAAGGAAAACATTGAGCTGTGTGCAGTTGCAGACAGGTCTTCACTCCTGCGAGTCTCTGAGACTCACCCTCAGAGAAACCAATATAAAACCAGATTAAAATCAAGGACCTCAAGCAAGACTTCCTGCTTGCTGATTCTCAAATACGATTAAAATCGATTTGAATCACTTTTACTGAAGTGGGTCCACCCTGAACATCTCTGAAGGGCTGGGTGAGAAGCAGGGCTCTGAGATCTTCCCGGCTCCTGCTGAACCGCCGGCCCAGGACACGTGGCAGCGCCTGCCCCTGAGCCTGGCAGTGACCACGGTGTGCTGAGGAGCCCAGGAGGGGTCCACTAAAGGTAGTGGAGGGGTGTCTTAAAAAGCTGTTGGAGCTGGTCCAGAGGAAGCCACAAGTTCAGCCTGGAGAGGAGAAGGCTCTGGGGAGACCTCACAGCAGCCTGCCAGGGCCTGAAGGGGGCTGCAGGGGAGCCGGGGAGGGACTGTGTCAGGGGGTAGAGTGCAGTGGGAATGTGGTGACAGGACAAAGGGGAATGGCTTTAAACTGAAAGAAGGTAGGTTTAGATTAGATATTTGGAAGAAATTCTTCATTCAGAGGGCAGTGAGGCCCTGGCCCAGGCTGTCCAGAAGAGCTGTGGCTGCCCCATCCCTGGCAGTGCCCAAGGCCAGGCTGGATGGGGCTGGGCTGGTGGGGGCTCCACCACACAGCATGGAGCTGTGTGTTCAGATGGCTGAAATGAGGCACAGTGTAACCAACTGAAGCAGTCCTGCTCCAAACTTGATCTGTGCAGACCAGTGACATCAGCCTACCCTCCTTGTAGTAGTTGGAAAGGCAGAGTTTTGAAAGCCAACTTGATGCCCTGTCCAGCACTAGAGGCTAAGACTGAAGAGCCTAAGCCTTTCTGGAAGTCAGCAGTGGTTTAATTCAGAGCAGGGCTACATCCTGGATATGCAAAAATACTTTGGGGCATGCTTAGGTCATGTAGATGTGTTCAGGGCAAAGACTCCTAATTTGTGCTTATCAGCTCCAGCAACCCATCTGCCTGTGTAGGACATGTCCGTGCCCCAGCACATGCCTTTAAGCAGCAGATAAATGTGTCAGAGCTCATAAATGTTGCTGAGCTAGTGCAGCAGTGCCTGCACCCACCTCAAGTTCTTGAGATTTCAGGGTCATTGCAGACAGAGGCACCTGCCTGTCTTCACCTGTCTGTGTATGCATGCCTGTCCTTGCATGGAAGCGTGAAGTGATTCCCAAACCTCACGGGTGATCGACTGCTAGAATGACACAAAGGCTCATCCGCTGCTTTGGGGGTTAGAGTTTGAAAAGAAAACATCCTCACTGATCTCTTGGGGCTAGTGAGCTCATCATCATTTCAGTTAGGTTAGAGTTAATTTTCCTCCTAGTAGCTGGTATGGTGCTGTGTTTGGGTTTTAGGATGAGAATAATGTAGATACCACAATGGAGTTTAATTGTTGCAGAGCAGTGCTTACACCAAGCCAAGGACGTTTCAGCTTCTCGCTCCGTCCTGCCAGCGGGCAGGCTGGGGGTGCAGCAGGAGCTGGGAGGGGACAGACCCAGGACAGCTGACCCCAACTGGCCAAAGGGGTATTCCACACCATATGGGGTCATGCTGGACGATTACATGGGGGGCTGGCCAGGGTGGGGTGACCGGCTGCTCGGGGCTGGGCATCGGTCAGCAGATGTTGAACATCAGTTGTGCATCACTTGTTTTGTACACATTATTATTGTTGTTGTTGTTGTTATTATTATTATTATTATTATTATTATTATTATTATTATTATTATTATTATTATCCTTTCTTCACTGTCCTAATAAACTGTCTCTATCTCAACCCACAGGCTTTATTTTCCTGATTCTTTCCCCCATCCCAGAGACGGAGGGAGGAGGGTGAGCGAACGGCTGCATAGTGCTGAACTGCTGGCCGGGTTAAACCACAGCAACTCATTAGGTGTTTCCTGCTTTTTCTATTTTAGTGGTACTGTATGTAAATATTTTATTTGCTTAAAAAATAATAAAAATAAAGAATGAAGCTATATCTGTTGAACAACAGCTAGAAGCTGCTCTTTTACAGTGGACAGATGGCTGCTGGCTTGATACCTGAGTAGCAATGGTTGGTTGCACATTTCTTGGGAACCATTTCCAGAATAAGATTCAAGTATACAGGTGGAGATGGGGGCATTACAGTCTGGCAAGGTGCGTCTGCAGCCCAGAAAGCCACCCGTACCCTGGGCTGCACCAAAAGCACTGTGGGCAGCAGGGTGAGGGAGGGGATTGTCCCCCTCTGCTCTGCTCTCATGAGACCCCACCTGGAGCCCTGCGTTCAGCTGTGGGACCCCAGCACAAGAAGGACGGAGCTGTTGGAGAGGGCCCAAAGCAAGCCACAAGGATGATCGGAGGTCTGGGGCACCTCTGCTATGAGGACAAGCTGAGAGAGTTGGGGTTGTTCGGCCTGGAGAAGAGAAGGTTGGAGTTAGATGATCTAAAGATCGTCTTAAAAGGTTAAACCTTTAAAGATTCCTTCCAACCCAAGCCATTCTATGATTCTATGATTCCTTGTTCTATGATTCAACTCAGAGCATTGCACGTTAATATTAAATTCATGCTAGTTCCCTGTTCAGTACCTCAGTTCTGGGGTACAGCACAACTTTGCTCTGCCTTTGTCAAAACACACATATAACATGGGAGTTGGGTCTACAGACACTGGGAGTGAGCATGACAGTCAATTAAGAGAAGGAAATGTTGGGTGTTAGTGATAATCAATGTCACAATACTACATAACGGACTGATTACTAAACTGATGGGTTTAAGCCTCTAGTCCTGTATGCTTGAGAAGATGAACTGTGTAAAGGCTGGGGAAGATAGCATTCACTGGGGCACAGTCCCTTTGTTTTGGCACACAACACCTGGCACTGCAAAATGCTGCTCTGGGTGGTGCTCCAGGGTGCTCCCATCCCATGAGCAATGAATAGCTGCCTGGCTTTCAGGAGGCTTTGAATCAAGCCCTTCAGAATTGAGAGGAAGGGTCAAAAGCCCTCAGCATTTGGCTTGGGCTCCATTATGCTGCTACTTCCATGTATTGTTTGGCAGCCGGCAAAATATTTTTGTGGAAAAAGAACTGCTGCTTCCAACCTCCCTGCTCCTCCTGTTGGTTCCCTGTGTGGCACTGCAGCCTGAAGCCTGACACCGTAGGTGCTTTCACAGTGATAAATGATCCCTTCACAAACACTGATTTAAGTATTGCTGCCAAAATCAGGCCTGAGGAAGCAGATGGGGGATGGATGGTATGTTACAATGGGCTGAGATAATGCAGAAGGTTCAGGGATGATTTGGTAGAAGACTTTGGTATGTTACGGTGCCAGTGTTTTGCCAGATCACCGAAGGGAAACCTTTTGTAACTGGCTTTCTGGGCAGCTCTTTGGCATCCCTCTGCTTCTCCTGAGCCCACGTTCTGCAAGGTAAAACATCAGCCCTACATTTCTGCTGGAATTGTAGGCATCTGGGAAAATGGCTGGGATCAGCACCGAGAGGTAAAACAAAGTAATCCGTCTGAGGCTTTATGAACACAAGACTGGAAATGGCCTCCTAGGCCACCCAGAGTTTGTCTGGCTATTTTTCCTCCACATTCGTTTTGTAAGCCCCTTCTAGAGACTTGCTTCTCTCATGGCTGAACTATTTAATACTGAGCGTAAGCTGTCCGTAAATATATTTAGACTGTTGCTGCCTTCTTACTGATGTGGTTTCTCCAGGGTTCAGTTCCACTTGCTGTTTTTAAAAGCCTTAGTCATATCTCTTTTGTGCTCTTGTTTTACGAAATGAGTGCTCCAAGTCCTTTTGATCATGTAATCCCAGATAGGCAGGAGCTATGCTTTGGAGCCTGTTGGAGCCAAACCACTGTCATGCCAGTAATACCTCCACTGGGAAGAGTGTTTTGGGGTGATATGAGTGTTTCTGAACCATTTCCCAATAGTCATTTGCAGCAAAGGATTTTCCAGCACAGATGTAGCCTCTAAACATCGTGGCCTACACATACTATGGAAAAAGGAGCTCACATTATGCTGGCAGCTCCTTGGCTTGTAGTGCTGCTCCTTTGTGGTCAACTAAGCACCGTGTGCCGCAACTTCATGTGTTATTAGTTACAGAGGGGTGAAGCTGTATTTTAGTGTGTAAATAATAAAAGAAGAATAGCATGCAACAGATGTGTTTTTGTTTGTTTCTTTGTTTGTTTGTGTTTTTTTGATACGAAGTATGGTTTATTATACACAGCCTTCATGTTTCTAGTTTTTTATCTTAGGCTCACATCCCACGGTGGAAGTTGAGGGGATGCAGGATGCTGTGGCATTCGGGCAGGGAACATGTGGGACGGGTTTGGCATTGCGGAGAGCTGGGAGGCTCCGTGGCACTCACGCGCCTGCCAGAGCTCTGGCAAGCATTATCATTAGTTAAGCAATCCTGATATTTAAGCACTCGTCTTTGTTTCAGAGCTCTGCTGAACAGGAGCAGTTTAAATAAGACTTCAGTTTCAAGCTGTCAGCTGCCGCAGGAGGCTTAGACGTAATTGTAATGATGCCTCAACCAGCAGAATTGCAAAGGCAAAGGTATGATTTTCCAGGAGACCATGGGCTGCTTGCTGCAAAGGTGTGTATTAGGGACAGGCAGCAGCACCAGCTCTCAATTGTCATGGGACAGATCTCAGTCTGCAGTGATTAGATTTAAATTTGAGGAAGGCAAGAGGATAAAGACACAATCTTCAGAGAGAATCTTTGGGCAACTACTTCTGGTACTTCGTGTCGAGGCAAGGCAGGGGTTCTGAGCTAACTGCTGCTGTATACACGTATGTCGAATTGACCCTGATAGGCGAGGCCTCGATACATCATACAGCAAGGTGTTACATACAGGTCAGTTGTTCCTTCAAGACCGGCAGTGGTGCAGGTTGTGCTCGTTTTTGGCAATCAGCTCCTCCAGAGGTGCCTCTGTCTTTTCTCAAAGGCGACAGGCGAGAGATGGCAGTGGTTACCTCTTGCTTCTGACCTCCTTCTGGGAAGGAAGCGTTGTGAACGCGCCATGTTCTCAGTTATCAGCCTACAGCTTCGTATTTCTTGGGGAACGTTTGTGTTTGGGCTGGTAGAACCTATTTTTCTGCAGGAAACTTCTGTTTCTGAAACCTCCTTTGTTCCAAACTGGCAGAAACAAAAAAAGTCAACATTTGTACATGGTTTATTGAGGTGAAATGGTATCACACGCCCAGAGGAACAAAGCTGAGAACCGTGGCATTAATACAATGGTCATGCAACAAGAAGCTGACGTTGAGAATAACTTTGGAATATGTTGGAATGAATTGGAATGTTTTCCTTAAACTTTGTATGTTAGATTTTTTAACACAATGAAATGAAATGGGCACTTTCCTGCAAAGCATTTCAGTCTCGACAAACTATTTTCCACCTGCAAAGTCGCTTCGATTTTGTTTAACCTGGCTGCTCCTGGCTCTGGGGAAGGTAAGCATCACTTGTGTTGCCCCACGTCGTAGCTCTCCGTTCACCTCCAGTGTTTTGGACCCACCAGTGGCTGCCCAAAACACCGACTCCGGTGTCCTGTCTTCGCATCTCAGCAGAACATCCAAGGCTGCCAGCGAACCTCCTTAAGAGGGAAGCGAGGGGAGGAGAAAGCGTGTTCAGCAACCCCACCTCCTGGTTATTTCATCTTCCTTACAAGGCTAAAGCCAGCAGCTTTCCTCTGCCTCTGGGTCCCTTAAAAGCAGCAGGGCAAGCCCAAGGGCTCCCGGCGGGTGCAGGAGGGTGCGAGGCTGGGTGGCAGTGCCCGCCTGGTGCCACCGCACTGTGACAGTGGCCTCGGAGCCCCGGGAGGCTGAGTGGCACTGCCTGCCTGGTGGCACGGCGCTGTGACAGTGGCCTCGGAGCATCGTCTGGGGCTCTGTGGTCCCCATCCTCCCAGCAAGCACGGATCCAAACCCCAAAATCAATCACTGAAGGGGAAAAGGCAGCACGTGAGAGGTAAATGCATTTTTGTTGTTGTGGAGAAGGACAAAAGGAATGGGCTTTGTTTAGCTGGAAATTCATTAAGGCACGCTGATGTCTAAAACTGGAGATTTAAAATACCTGAATAAAGGCTTTGGTCTGACTGATTTCAAAAGCTGCACTGGGTTAAAAAATCAACAGATGAATTCAAGTGACTGAAGAAATTTAAAATTTTCTCTTTAGGCATTCACACTTGGAAACTTTCTTTGGAATTTGCTTTCTGTTTCGCTCTCTCTGCTGTTTCTAAAGTATTTTGAGTAGCAATATGTATGTTCCTTTAAAAAAATAGAAAAAGAAAGAAAAGCTGCAGAATCAAAAACTGACGGTGATAAAGACCTGGTCTTCTGTTGGAGTTAAGAACTAGTAAGACCTTTGAAATGCTCCCGTACCCGTGTTCCTGCAATTCATTAGGGCCATTTCTTCAGAAACATCCAGGACCTACTGAGCTGGAATTCCTGTCTGCATCTGGTTGAGGTTACTGTAGCTGGTATTCAGGATTCTTTTTTTTTTTTTTTTTTTCCAGTTTAATTGAAACGAGCTGAGGTTGTCTATACATTCTGTGAATTGTTTCCATGTCCTGACCATCCCGTCTCTCTGAAGTGTGATTCTAGGGCTGCTGTATCTGAAAGGGAAAAGAGAAAACACATAGGTGGTGCACAACTGCAGCCCCTCTGCGGGCCACGCTGCCAGTGGAAGTCAGAGTAGCTGAAGGAAGAAGACTTGGGCACTTGTCTGTGAGATTCACTGAGACAGATCTTTTCAAAGTGCAATACTACTGACCTTAGCTTAGCTGTACAGTATAATATTTTGGCTTCTGACTTGCATCTTTGTGTGCCTAGAGGACTTACAGAGGCTCTTATTCGGCAGGTAAAATGAAAGACCGGCTTTTTGAGAATAGCTGCTGGAAGCTGTGACGGATCGGGAGAGCTGTGCATTGCCACGCAGCTCCTGCAGACCCTGAGGCATCGGGTCAGCCTCCCAGCGAGTGCATGCAGAGGCGTGGGTGCAGCAGCGGAGGATGGAAGTGCTTCGCCGATCCTCAGTCTTCGCTGCAGAGGTGATGGAGGTGTTTGACAGGTCTCCCACTGACAAGGAGCTTGTGTCCCAAGCTAAGGCTCTTTGCAGAGACTACATAAATTCAAGGCTGGTTCGAGCAGGTGTCAGCTGGAGCAAACCTGAGTGCAATGCGCCAGTGCCTGGCGGGAAGCTGGCCGAGGTGTCCACCATACTGCTGCGGCTGGGTAAGTCCCTGCAGGCATGGGTGCGAAGTGAGTCCTGCATGGAGCAGTTCAGACCAGCCTAAGAAGGGGCCTGTGGTTTCTGGGACTGATGAGTGCCAAGAGGCTCTCTGTGTGATGATACAGAGGCTTTTGTTCTCTGCTGTGAGCTCTGGAATTTGCTTTTGGTGATTTCCCTGCACAGCTCCTTGCATTTATTTCCTTAGTTCCTTGGGGCATCGCTCTGCACCCTGGTTCTGCAGAGCTGCATTTTCTGAGGACTTACGACAGCTAAAAGGTATGATGCAGTCCGACAAAGCCCAACAGCAAACCAATTTTATCCGCATAAGACTGTAGCTGTGTAAGAGTTTTAGTTCTTTCAGTAGTTTTTGTCAGCTTTGCATTTTAAACAGGTTTTGCGGTGTTTTCTCCAGGCCCTGGTGACTTGGCTGCCTTGACGCAACCCAGCCTGGCGTCTGGTAGAGCACTGGTGGCTCCACACCTGGGCTTCAGCAGCAGCTCACCTAACTGCAGGGCTGTTTAATTTGGGGGTAATTGCTTAGACTGCGTGCACTGGAGATTTTACAAAAGCTGCTTTCCAGTGACAGCGCGTTGACGGCATGTTTCATTTGCTGTTGTTTACCTTACTCCTTCAGCAAGACCCAGCACTCTGCTTCTTGGAGGTGGCTTCCAACATCCCTCTTTGCCTGCAGGCTGGAATATCAGTTCACATCTGGCTTGGAAGCTACCATTAGCATTTGCATCTGATTTAATTACACCAAAGTTCAAATAAGTCTGGTGAAGCAACCTTTAAGTGGGCCTAGCCAACTCAGGACCAGACTGGTTTCTCCACTTTCTCCTCTTTCTTTCCGCTTCTGTTTGATGTTATCCCAAATTTCTTTTTAGGGCATAGCTGTTCTTCTTCTGTGTGGCCTTTTTATTACTATTCTTTTACAATTTTTCCTCTCCTGTGCTGACTAATCCATTTTTGTTTGTTTGTGTGTTTTCCTGTCAGTCTGGTGGCCCTTTTGTCCCCCCAGTTCTTTGCCTGGGCTGGGGGCTGCTTTCAGGCAGGTCTGTGGGTGGCCAGGAGCATGCTAAAGGGCAAGCAGGTGGCAGACTGGATCCGAAGGCGTCTCCTGGGTGACTCTCCTGTTACTTATTCATGTCCAGATGGAAAGATTTGGCTGATGGTCCCGGGAACTTGGCGCCTTCTCTGAACAAATCTGTTTGTGGAGAGCCATGATACCCATGCAACGAGAAGGGGAACAGTCCTTCTTGTTTGGATAACAAGTAGCTTCCACCCTGTTTGTTCAGAAACGCCACCTGCCACATGGCTGTCCCTTCCTTTTCCCTTTGTGGCCATACCTAGGGCAAGGCCATGTGGTATCTGGCTCCTACCAGGCGCTGTAGGCTGCGGCTGCTTACTGGACAGAGCAGTTTTTGCTTTGTGCTAGTGCTGAGAATCCTGTGGAGATGAGAACTCAAGGGATTTCCTACTCCTCTCGTACATGGCAAGGCAGCAGGGCCCGGTGAGCTGGCTGGTGGGCCAACAGAGGTGCTGGCCACAGGCTGTGCAGCTGCAAACTCTTGGGCAGCATCAGCTCAGTGCGGCTTAGCAACTGGCCAGTGCAATTAACTGATCATGTGTGGTAAAACCTAATTGTATGGCCAAATGAGACACCTCAGAGCCACCTGCCATACGTGGCATAGGTCTGGTTTATCTGAACTCCTCACTCCTGTGGGCAAAACCCAGACAAGTGCCTTTTCTCCTCTGAACTGAGCTCCTGCCTGTGGAAACTGCTGCTGCTGCCCTGCTTGCCCTTCCAAGATTGCTGCAGGAAAGAGGAGAAGCACAGAAATTGCTCTGAATATCACAAATTGTGCAGCCAGTCAGTTAACAGACCCTGAAGGATGCCAGCAGTGATCCTGGGACTTCTTTGCTGCACATTTTCCTTCCCCCGCTGCTCTGTGTATTGCTGTGGGGCCGGGCTGTGTGCTTCCAATCCAAGGGGGCCCTGATCTCATCTCAGTCCTTCAGTTGCTGCTTGTTAAAAGCTCTCCCAGTGGCAGACTACCATGTGCTGATCCCAGCCTGTCCCACTCCCCATCCGCCCCTCTGGGCTCAGGGCAAGGCTTCTTGCAGCCACAGGGAAGCCTGCGAGCTCCCTTTGGGGTGAGAACAGCTGTCGAATGGTTCGTCTTATCAGGGCTGGCCACACATGTGCAGGGTTTCCTCTCGCAATCAGATTGTGTACAACAATCCCATGGGCACAAAGGGCCGGCACAGTTCCTTTGTGGACTACTCCAAAGCCGGGCTTTGCCCATGCTGGGCTGAGTGCCAGTGACCGGTTCAATGAATTCAGGCTGAGCAGATAATGCCTCTGTAGCAAGCTCCTGACGGTGGTGATGTCTTTCCTTTTCAGCTCCCACGTAGTGACATTTTCAGGGGGACCGGCAGCCCTGTGGCTGGGACAGGCCACCTGGGTGCTGCAGGGGGATGGCAGGGGGCTGTGACAGCTCTCCTCTTCCCCTGGACATGCCCATGCAGAAGGATGAGGGGCATCCTTTTCAATCTAGATCGCCAAATAGGAACCTCCACACACACAGAGCCTCAGTCCCCTGCAGTGTTTGCATCGTGTAATGCTCTCACAGCATCTCGGCCACCGTCGTTAAATAGCCATTAGAGGTAACACCTTCAACCATTTCCCAGATGGGGGAAAACACAACCTGGAGCTGAAAGCACATCCTCTGTCTGTGTCAGGATCCTTGCTGCTGAGGAGCCAGGCAGGCAAAGGATCCCTTTGGAGGAGACAAGGAACTCCAGGTCGATGCTCTCTGCCTGTGGTAGCACAAAATAGCTGAGCTGGGCTTCTCTTTGCTCACTTCATGTTGTGTGGCTCTGGGTGGATTCTTGGCTCTCATCAGCCTGCAGCATTCTTGAGTCACTCTCATAATAAGGCGTTTTTGTACAGGCTGAGAAAGGGCGTATCTCTGAAAAGCTTACGCAGGTGGACATGCCTCCTTCTCACTTCTGAAAAAAAAAATGGGGATGGCTTTGTTTCTCTCAGGCCTGTCTCCTGTAGCGGGGTAAAGGCAGGCACTTGCTGGGTTCTGACTTTGACAGCCAGCCTGGGAACACCATTTGTATCAGGGATGGCTGCAGCCACGCCACTGGTACCACTCCCTTTAGATGTCCCAGGCATAAAGGGCATTAGGGAAGAAGGGAGGAGATGCAGGCGGTTGCCTCTAAATGACCCTAAGAACTCTGCTGCCTGTTTAAAGCAAGGTGGAGCTGGGGCCAGGGGGACACGAGAGATGACCCCAGTGGTCATTCTGGCATGGACCTAGTGCCCTGTGCGTTGACTCCTGCCTGCTTGCTTCCAGGAGATGAGCTGGAATACATTCGCCCCAACGTCTACCGGAACATCGCCCGCCAGCTGAACATCTCGCTGCACTCGGAGACGGTGGTGACGGACGCCTTCCTGGCTGTAGCCGCGCAGATTTTCACTGCAGGTACTGCACACAGATAGATACACAGACAGGGCTGGGGTGGAAAGGGCCGGGAAGGGGCTGCCTCTCTCGGAGAAGGCATGTTTCTGGGATGGCCTGCAAGGTGGGGCCTGCTTTCTGAAAGAGCTGCGGGCAGTTTGGCCACCTGCCCTGCTGTAATGATTTAATGAGGGCTCGTCCGTGCTCTGTTGTTCTGGCAGGGAAATGCCCTATTTTGTACATCCTTCTGGCAGGTTCTCATTCATTCGAGAAGCCATCTCCTGCCCTTCCTCCTGAGGAGGTGGTGTTACCTCATTGCACAGGGATGTCACTCATTCCAAGCTGCTTCGCTCACCACTGGCAGCCAGAGAAGATTCATTACATGGGAGTCTCCCTTGTTCCAGCTCATGCTGCTGCTGTTAGAGCCAGAACCATCTCATCACAAGGGAGTTCCCCTCTTCCTGGCTTTCTTTCCCTCAGCAATAGCCAGAGCTGCAATGGTGCCTGCTGCTTTCAGTTGCTTCTCCTTCCTCAGAGCCAGAGACGGGACCTTGGTCCTCGTGGCTAGCTGTTCCCCACAAGCAGGTTGTCTGAGCTTCTCCATTGCCTAGGTGTGAGTGTTCTGCTTCTGTTTGCTCCTGGAGGTTACTGACAAAAGCAAAACTCCACTCTGTGCTGCATTCCTGCGAGGGAGCCTTGGCCTCCCCCGAAAACAGTTTCTGCTGTACTTTCAAGCAGGCTTCCATGCTCAAAACCTTTTTATCTTCACAGTCAGCTATACATTTTTCAGAGCATAAACTGCACGGGAGCCACTGACACACCAGGGAAGCCCTGTGCTGACATCCTGGACTTCAGATCTGAAGTGTGTTGTGATGCAGAGCGCAGATCCTCTCCGGAACAGCAACAGATGGCAACAGAGATCTGAGAGGGAATACTAAAGCCGGGCTCCTGTCAGGTTTAGCAAGGCAGATTTTCTCCCTGGATCAGGGACATAGAAACTGTGTCATAAGAAGTGGATAGACTTGTATTTTGTAGCTAGTGTAGCCCTCAATGTCCTTTCAGAGCCTTCCTGGAATGCAGGTTGCCTTTGCACTAGCCTGGCCTGGTAGGCAGTGTGGGCTCAGAAAGCAAGAGCCAGGCAAACACAGCAGGAATGTCTGAGTGTGACTGTGCTCCAAGTACAGGTGCCCTGTCCTGTCCTTTTAGAGCTGAGCTTTAATTATGCCAAGGCTTACAGAAAAAAACGGAGGTCAGGTTTGCAGGCTTGGGTGTTTGCAGTGCAGGTAAGCAGTTTATCTTCTTAGATGAGTATAGCTGACTGCATCAGCCCAAGTGACAGAGGGAATTAAGCCAGAAAGCTGAATGGGTACAGGTGGTGCAGACTGTGTGCGCTGCTGTGCTGCATAAACATGACGCTGGGGAGAAATCCCTGCTGGCTTCTGGGAGCCATGCCCTTGCCAGCATGTTTTGACAGACGCATCGAGAGCTGCGTTTTTTGCTCTTCAAGTTCCCAGCTCAGGAGTTGGGTGGAAATTTTGGGCGGTGTAAAATGTTTTTTGTTGAAAGTAAAGCTAGAAATTTTAACTCTTGGCTTTAACCATGGGGTTTTCAGGATGGTGAGAATGGGATCCAGACTCAGCCCTTTGAGGCTGGAAATACCAGAGACTTTGGGAGCATTTTAGATACAAAGACTAAAGCTCTGCAGCCAGTGCTGCCCCTCGTCTGGGGACACCATTCTGCATAAATTGCTGGCAGATGGCTGGCTGCGCAGGAAATGGATTCAAACCTCCCTGGTGCTCTGTGTCCTCTTTCCCATATCTGCCTCATACCAACTAGCAAGAAAACTTGTGACTATGAAGCAGGGGTTCTGTGTTCAATCACTTGTATCAATTAATTATTGTAAGTTCTCTTGCTGCCGGGTGGCAGAGGGGGAATAGTTTGCTGATTTTAACATTCTTGAGTCCTAGTTGCAGTCTCAAGACTCAACATTTAATGCTAAATCCAGCAAATCAGAGTTGGCTGTGGCAGCCAGACATTCATTCCTTTTTTTTTTTTTCATAGTTCAGAGGAAAGAGGCTCTTACCAAGCAAAGGAAACCAGAGAGCTCAAATACAGTCTGAATTTTCAAGCCAATTACCAATAGCTAAAGCATCTGACCCTGTTTTTCACTGTCCAGTTTATTAAGAAAACAGCCACAGTCTGAAACTGCCAGGCCTAAACAGTCTGGAGAGTCCCATTAGTGGCATGCAATGCCTATGCAGCAAGGGAGTTGGGGATTTTGACCCTGTCTTGCTGGAGAGGTTTCAGATCTTCACACTGTACCTCTGGCAGTGCTTACATGCTATCCCCACTGTCTACGCATCTGGACAAAGTAGAAGCTTTGGGTGGACATCTCAAGAAGGGAAGACTGAGGACATTTGGCTCCCTGGTTGATGCCTCTGCATGGGTGCTTGTGATGTAGTCAACTTAGTCAACTTTACAGCATTGTCTGTTCCACTGATCTCAAGTTTGCCTTTCCTCTGGTGTAGCACGGACAGCTCAAATCCCAGTTACAGCAAGATTAACAGCTGAGACTATAGGCAGAAAGTGAGCAGGTCACAGAGCACGGTAACGTTCAAGCTGTATTTTCCTTCCCTGTTTCTAACAAGCTGTTAGTTATCCTAGTCAAGGAGAGCCTGCCTGTGCAGAGCCTGGCACGACAGAGCCCTGACCTGTTTTGGATATGGAGGGATCTTCAGTAGCATCAGTTCACGAGTTAATCCCCTCTGAGCACACTCAGAGCCTCACTCATCTTCAGGGACAGTACAGTTGGTTCTGCCAGGTGGTCCAAAGCTGCTCTGGAGCCAGCAGGAGATTTTCCACTGACTTTAACAGGTTTTGGACTGGGGCCTGGCTGAGCTGGCATTTACAATAACTGTTTAAATAAATCCCCGAAGGAAGGGGTCACTTGGTGGAAGGACAGAAGAAGAAAAGGGAGATGCGTTTTCCTTTCCTAAAGGAAACAATTTCCCAGTCAGTAAGCACTGCTAGGCATGAGGGCTATCTAAAAGAGGTCTTGTCCTGATTTTATATGGGTGCTGGTAAGTTTTCACTCAAGAGTGCTTTGGCTGAAGTGAACCCTGTACGACGAGGAGCAGGGATGTGTGGTTAACGGATTGTCATGAGAAAACACTTTCCCCTGCAGCATCTCACGGCTGCCACATCACTTAGGCTTTATGAGATGAGCTTCCTGCCTTGTGCACATTCCTCTTGGCATCGTTCTCTTCACCAGAGGGAAGTGTATTGTGTCTGACCATATTCTCCCAGCTGTTGAAATGTAGCACTTGATCATATTACTCTTAAGCCTGATTTGCAAGTTAGACTTTGATGCTGAGTGGAGCAAAGGGAAATTTATTTGGGTAACCTTGGATAGCATGGTGCTTGGAGACTGCACAGTCGTGTCTCATGGCTCTTCGTGCTCCCCCTGGGGCAGACAAGCTGATATGCAGTGGGAACAGTTTCAAGAGCAGTTCTTTCCTGCTAATTCATTTTCCCCTGGGCTCGCCAGTGTTTACATGCCTCCAGCTCCACGGCTGGCCTTGAGTCTGCGACGTGTATTTCTTATTTTTAAAGATTCCTTCTAAGCAGCTTTTCACATGTTCTGCATCCTTTTTTTCAACCTCTGTGGACAGAAGTTTTAGGGCGATCTCTGTTTTAATCGCTGCATTCAGGACTGCTTTTCCACTCTCTCACACACAACAGAGAGCTGCGAATCACTTGTCCCTCAGCAGCACCTGGAGACGAGCAGCCCCTGTGGATGGCAGCCTGGCCTTAGAGGAATTTGGAGCAAGACAATGCTCCTTTCTCAGGCACTGGCCAGATACAACTCCACACGGTGCCACTGACAAGGCAGTCCTTGAGAGAAGAGCAAATGAAGCTGGAGTCCTGCGGGAGCGCAGGTTGGGACCTGCTGCAGGGCTGCTGGCCACTGGAGCCCTCCTGAGGCAGGGGGTGTCTCTGTGTGAAAGGAGCGGGTGCTCCATCCGTGTGCTGAGAGGGGTTCACCTCATGCAGGCCCTTGTTGAGAAATATCAAGAATCCAAGAATTGGTCACCCTACACCAGAAATATTAATCCAAAAACTCATCACCCTACACCACTACGTAGCAACTGTGTCAGAGAACACAAGAGCTGAAGGGGCTTTCCTTCTATCCTTCTTGGAAGGAGGTAGCTGGACCAACATGTCCATAGAGCAAGATGGTTTGCTGTGTATTAGGGAAATCAGAGGTCTAATACGTCTTTCTTAGGGTGTGGAAGAACTTTTTTTTTTTTTTTTTCCTGTTAGACAGTTGGGTTTAAAACAAAGTTAAAGCTACCTTTTTACTGGGGTGACCAGAGCTCCAGTCTTGGTTACTGCTGTGTAAATGTCCCGAAACCAGTGGGCTTGCTTTAGATATTTAGGAGTGAAGAGCATCAGTAAAAGCTTGGGAATAAACTACTGGACTGTTCCCTACGATTTTGGGTAACTTCAGTTCATGTAACTCAAAATGCAAGGAGCCACATTTCTGTGGGGACACAGGATGGCAGTAAGAGGCTGACACAAAACTGGTTATAAGCCAGCTGAGATGCTGGTCCGGGAGGTCATGGATGGTGACAGGTAACCTCCTAAAGCCTCTTTCTTTGGGTGGAGAGGTACTGGCCTACCTCAGGACAGCCTCTGCCTTGCTAGGAGAAACCTTCAGCCTGGTGTTTTCTCATGTGGTTTTATAGCCTCTTCCTGGCTTGTTTTGCTGGCTGTCATGGTGACACACAATGTGAGAAAGAGAGATAAATAGTGTGAATACCACACAGGCAGTGAACTTCCTGAGTGACAGCTCTGGGGAGGGGACCTGCAGAGCCGACTCAGAAAATAACATCAGAATGCAAATAACAGCCAATTTAGCTACATTAATAACTTCCTCTGATCCTGCGGATAGTGCTGGTGAAGGACAGAGGATCACAGCAGACTGACCAACTGCGGGGTTATTGTTGTTACAGTGCCTTGCAAAAGGATCTGCTGGAGATTTTGATCTTGCATCAGTCATGAGTAGAAAAATGGCTTTTTTTTTGGAACAGTAAATGGATTGTCTCCAGTCTAACAAGCCATTCCTATGACTGATGTTTGAATAGTTTCTCTGTAAAGTTTTGCACATTTTTACTAATAAAAAAGTAATTCCTAAAGGTGTTAGTGTGAGCGTCGCTTTTGAGGCATCAAGTGGAAGAACCCCAGAAATGCTTTCACACCTGCACGTATGTTAAAGAGATGTGCTCTGCTGCAGTGTGAGCAAACACAAGGACTTTCAGGCCCCATCCTAGAGAGATGTTCGGGATGCTTCAGGGTCTGGGACGGCAATAAAGGAAAGAGGAAGGGTCTTTTAAATTTAAACTATATTCAAGGCTTTCTTAGCTGATAGATTGCTGAGCACATCCAGTTTCTATATAATGTGTTTAACCCCTGTTGGTTCCTAGATCTAGTGGCTAAACAACTATCTGCCTTTCCTCCCTCATACCTGTTTTCTTTCTTGTTGCAACCTCGCAAGAATGATTTTGTGTTTTCTTTAAACAACTAAAACTTCACCTGGCCTCTGTCTACATTTGGGACAGACCTTGGAAAGGCTCTGCAGGGATATCTCACTGTAAAATACTTCCCAAAATACTTGTCAAATACTGTATTCCAGATCATAAATTAAGGGGGGTAGTAAACTTCCCAGCAGAGCCAAAGGAAACCCACATGGTGGTGGTAGTTCTTCTCCATGCATGCAAAAGGGTTGCATTTCCAGGTCACTGGTCCTGACAAAGAGTCTGATCAGGGATTGCTGGCTGCAGTGTGTGAGCACGGAGGATTATACTCAGTGGTGCTGGAAAACTGCAGGGGAGCACCAGGGAGGCTGGCTGGTACCCAGAGCTGGGCTTTAGTGTGTTTCTTCAGCATCAACAGGAAGATGGCTGCTGCTGGGGCAACCTCCACAGAGCGCTCGCTAATGGCAGGTCAGCCTGGCAGGAGGCTCTGCTTTAGGGAAATTAGATGACTGACAGGCACTCCCATCCCTGCACCGCTCTCAGTGGGATGGGATATGCAGTGTTAAATTCCAGGCAGGGCACCCGAACTCTTGAAGTTGCCTGGTTGTTGTTGGAGGCTGAGAGAGGTCCCTAGCTTCTCAGAGCATCCCAACCTCCTCACCTCTGTAGCTTTGCCTCCGCTTTTGTTCTTGTATCAGAGTACAACTGACCGTGTGGATGCTCATCTCTTATGTGCTTTTCCTGTCACATTGGAACAGGCTCCTCTGAGCTAGAAAGTGGCATGCTCCGAGTGGTGTGCTCATGTGTGAAGCTGAAATACCTCTCTTTTTTTCCTAGGCATAACGTGGGGCAAGGTGGTGTCTCTCTACGCAGTGGCAGCGGGGCTGGCGGTGGACTGCGTGCGGCACGCACAGCCAGCCATGGTGCACACCATCGTCGACTGTCTGGGAGAGTTCGTCCGCAAGACCTTGGTGACATGGCTGAAAAGGCGAGGAGGCTGGGTAAGAGGGGCTGTATGGTCTTTGCTTCCACACACGCACACCAGGAAATACCCCAGTTAAAGGAAGTGAGAGCGCCCCCGCTGCAGCTTTATGCAGAAAAACATTGAGTGAGATTCTGCCACTGCCCTGTGGCCACCACTGTCCTACACCTGTGCTAGGCTCCATAGAGCTCTGTCACTGCCTCCTGGTCCTGTCTGTGACAGCAACTGCTGTTCTGGTCCTCAGCCTCCTGCATGTCTGTGCTGGACTAATTCAATCCCAACCCACTGCTGTTCTGTTCCTGTCTCGAACCTGTCTGGAGCTTCCAGCCAGTTGTAGTTGGAGACTGCAAATAGCAGCCATCCTCTTGGGCAGCTGTTTTCATGAAACTGAATAAATGAGGCCTGCCAGCTTATTTCCCATTCCACCTGCCCCACAGTTCCCAAATCAGAGATTATATACTAATGTAACTTGCCACCATGAGGAAATTTAGAGGGTTATTAAAACCTGGTAGTTCGTGCCATCCCTGACCTGGTGGTGCTCCGTGAGTAACTTCTGATGTAGCTCAAACTGTAGGGCACTTATGCTTTGAAGGGCACTGCTAACACTTATTGATAGGGCTGGGAGGGCTCTTGGCTTTCACTGGCCTGCCCTGAAACTGTGGTTGTGGCACAGTGTTGTGTTGGAGCATGGTACAAGCACCAGTTGGCTATACCCATCTGATTTCTTTGGCTCTCTCTGTACCCCATGGGAAATAAAATGCACTGCAGTGGAGCACTGGTTAAAGCAAGAGCTTTATTTAGGCGCTGTGGAATAGCCAGACACCTTTCTAGTGAGCTCCCCAGAAGCCTGAGATGAGTGGTCATCTAGGGTCAGGGTTGGAAGCTGGGCGATGTACTTCTCTCTCTGGGTCTCTGTGCCAGTCTGGCAGGGATATAGACACTTATTGGAAAGATACAGCCAAAATCCCTTTGGTACCGCCTGGCAGATGCTGTCTGGAGTTAAATGTTCCCATATGACACCACAGAGCTCAGGAGACATCTTGTTCCCAAGGCATGCACTCCTTCCAGGCTGAGCTGCAGTGGCACAGTCCTTCCTTCCCGAGAGGTGACATTTATTCCTGAGCTGCCAGGAAAGGGGCAAGCTCCCCACCAATCTCCGGCCCAGAGAGGGGATCTTTTTCCAAACTGAGCATTGCTCCTCTGTGCTGAGAGTTCCCAAGTGTGCCTATAGTCATCCCCATAACCTGGCTTCTGCAGGGATGAAGGCACCTGTCTGCTGGAGGGCAACTGGAAAAGTAGGCAGTGTTCTGATTTTAGATCCCTTGCATTTCCTAAGGGTCATTGCCATCTTCAATCATCCCTGCCCTTTCTAAAGCTATGTCTCTTTGAGGCCAGCTGCGCTGAGGAACTGGTTGGTTGGGCTGAAGAGGAACCATTGATTTGCATGCCCCGATTTGTTTCATTTTGCATCTGCACACATAATTGTGCTAAGATACTGCAGAGGATAACCTGAAAAAACAATTCATCAAGTATCACTGTTCCTGCATGTGAAATCCCTGCCTCAACGTCATTGGTGGGGCTTACTTTAACAGGGTACCTGCTGGGGCTGGTTGAAATGTTTTCTCTGAAACAATTTTTTCCTTTAAAAAAAAAAAAAGTTTCATTAAAATTGGAATGTTGCACAGGAATGTGTCTCCTCCTAGTCTCCAGCTAACTTGTTTCTTTGTTTTGGTAAACCATACATGTTCTTGTGAGTTAACATCTTGTTTTAATTTTTGTTTTGCGTTATTAGACTTCTAAACAAAGTGTTTTGATAGTTCCAAACGGATATTTTTGGAAAGTTTGTTGCATAGCAAACAAGGCACAAAACCCACCCCCTGACCAGAGCTGCCTCTCGCCATCTGGAGAGATAAGCCCTGTCCACTGCTAGCTGCTTGTGCCAATCATTCCTCTTCACATGGCCATTACATTTTCCTTGAAACTATGCTGCTCGCTCTCAGGCTCTGGCTCTAGGAAAGGGAAGCCAATGTCACTGCCCCCGCTTGGACAAAATGACTGTAAAAGCTGCTGGGCTGTGCTGATTGCAGCCTTATCAACAACTTTGGGCTGCGGAAAGGAGATATTTTCCCTCTAGAAACACATGGTTCCTTCAGCCCGGGGGAAGGCTCCAAATCCTTTTTCCATCATGTGCTGTGTTTCCCTGAGCGTTCCTCCTTTTGATCTAGGCACTGCGGTGTGAAATTGCCCAGCCTGGGCCAGATGAAACAGCTGTGTACTGGAGACCCTTTCGTTTGGCACCTGACCTAGCTGGTTGTTAGTTTGTCTTGGCCTGCAGTCCATGTTTCCCCTGTGCACAGGGCCCCTACCTCTTTTACATCAGCTCAGGAAGCATGCCAAGAGGAACCACCACACTGAGCTGTTTTGGGAAAGCCACTGCAGAGACCTTGGGAAGGTGTTTGGAAGTCCCCGCTCAGCAGTAGTTTCCCACACGCCTCCGTTCCAGGAATCCCTAGCCTCGTGATTCTGTTTTGGAGGGTGGAGAAAACCTCCACCTGCCACAGCCCAACACAAAACAAACGCAAAACTTCTTAGGAGAGACAGGAAACGTTTACCCCTGGAGGTATCATCTCTCCCTGGGGAGAGTGTGCAGCTTTGGCAGTGGCTTTAGAGTAGAACAGGAAGATTTAGCAGCTGCTATGTATGTTTTCTGAGCTTGAGACTCAAACTTTGTTCAATGAATAATTAACAGGCAAAGATCAAACTGTCACTACAACAGCTTATCAGTGCCTCACTGAAAGACCTATTTAATCAAAAAGCTTTGAAATTTCCAGTTCCAGTGCCTTATCTGGCGTACTTTATTTGGATCACAATAGCCGAGGCAATTGTTAAACAGCTGAGCTATTTTGTTTATCTAAGCAAGCAGCACACGGGCTTGTAAGTGCTTCTGACTGCAGTTCCTAGCCATGGCTAGCCGGGTGAGGTCCTTGCCTTTGGCAGGCATGGCATAGCTTCAAGGGGGTCGCACTTTCGCATCCCGGTGGCTGTCACCCACCAGCTGTGCCTACCTGGTTTTGCAGAAGACGTGAGGCACTAAAGCCAGGAGCCATTCAGTTCGTGGGGAGCAATCGGCTGCACTGACATCTGGATGCACGCTCAGGCAGGCACAGGGACCTGTCTTTCTGAGGGAAGAGGCAGCTTGGCAGAGCTGTGTTTTAAATTTAACACCGTTCCAGTCCCTGATCCAGGCTGAATCCGTTCAGGCAAAGCATGGCAAGTTTGCTAAGCTGTCACTGAAAAGTTTAGGCAGACCCATTTTACTTTCCACCACGATACAGGTAAAAGACCTGTAACCGCTCGTGCCACATTGCAGCATCTTCTGCTGTACGCTGGCACGGCTGCTTGCGATGTTTGCCTGTGCTTTTATAGCTGCAGGCAGCAGCATTTCTGCACCTTGTTGTTCACCTTTGGGAACACCCCTTGCCCTGATTCAGCTTCCTCCTGTCCTCCTGTTTGTCTTGTCCATGACTGCCTGTATTTGTTCCTCCTGCAGTCTCTGCTTGTCAGATATTTGGGACATTGATGTCTCCGAACGCTCCCCGGAGAGCAGCAGTGTAGTGATGCAGCGTGCCAGCCTCTCAGGCTTTCCTGTGAGGGAGGAACCACCGGCACTGTGGGGATGGCTGGTGAGGCTGCTGGCAGCAGACTTGGGTCTGTAGAAGGCAGAGGAATCAATGCGGCTGCATTCAGTAACTGGATACAGGGATGTGTCCCTTCAGTCCCCTGCCTGTTTTCTGGTTCTAGAATAAGAGAATCACAGAACGGGTTGGGTTGGGTTGGAAGGATGTGATTTTCTATCTATCTCTGTCCTGTTCGCTTTTCCCTCCAGATATTTTACACCTTCTCCTCCCAATGCCTGTCGAGATCACGTCTTCATGATTTGCTGGGTTGTTGTTCTTTGTTCCTTGCAGGCCAGCTTCCATTCCTGTTAATACTTGAAACCAGCTGCCCAAACGATCTTTATATCTGGCCCATGTGTTGGGGAGGCATCTCTGCCAGCAGACATATTTCCACAAACAAAGCATGCATTGCTTGAGATTTAAATTGCGGGTTGGCTTACTTGAATGAGTTCCAAATAAAACATTAAGGCAAGAGAAAAAGTGCAAGCAACTTGAGCTGATATTAAACAGGACAACCTCCGGGAAGCTTCTTGCTTTACAGAAAAGGATGAGAGTGCTGCTATTGCCAAGGCTTTCTATCTTTTTTGAAAAGGAGAGGAAAGTTTCTTTTATTTCATTACTGAGAACGGAAAATGCTTGACAATATACCAATATATGTAGCATTTCTTTCCCCAGGCATGGCCGAGAAGTGGACACTTTGCCTTGTTGATGTAGGATGAGGGAAGTGCCTTCCACAGAGCTCTCGAGCCTGATCTAGTAACCTGCTGTGCACAGAAGTTGTCAGGGCAAGTGGCTGTGTCTGTTCACAGCATGGCAAAGTGATGCTAAGCAGCGTGTTGGTGTGGGAGTGTCTGTTTGGTGGCTGACACAATTCTGGGCATCTCTGACGATCTCTGCTCCCTCTTCCTTAGGCAGACATCACGAAGTGTGTTGTGAATACTGATCCCAGCCTTCGCTCCCACTGGCTCGTGGCTGCTGTTTGCAGCTTTGGGCACTTCCTCAAGGCGATCTTCTTCGTGCTGCTGCCTGAGAGATGAACCTGAGCTGCCCGCAGCAGCCCCGTGCCCCATCTCCTCCCCCACTCCAGAAGCAGTGGAAATGGCAGCCTCTGAAGAGGAGGAAGAGAAGATCCGGGACAAACAAAAGGCTTGTTCTCCTCTCCCTTCAGCTGGCAGCAGCCGACCGACCACAGTCTCCTTCTGACAGCCGCAGGAGCCTCTCTCACCATTATCCTTTCAAGAGACTCATTTCCCTGGGTGACTCGTGGGTACGCCCTGGGCATCGCCAGTCCCTGGGCACGCTGACTGCGGCACTGTCAGACCTCTGTTCCTTACGACCGTGTTGCATGCTTATGCTAGTGCCAGGCAGAGAGGAGGAGGAAGGGGCTGATATTTGAAATGGAATAGAAATAAGAGAGGGGGAGCATCCCTCCCTCATTGCATGTGATTCTCCTCTTGGTGCCCGGACTTGCCTTGTGTCAGTTCTTGTTGTTGCACTCGTGTTTGAACGCCACCTCCTCCTTCCAGCCTGCCTCTGGCTTGTCGGGCTCTCCCCATGGCACAGTGTGCCACAGGGGATCATTCAGCAGCGGGTTCTTCATGGGATGAAACAAATGTCTGTTGTGAGATGCTTCTCCCTCTGACGCACCTTGGAAATGGTGTTTTGTGGCTGTGTGTGGGGCAGGACCAGAGGGCATGTGATGAATTGGTAAGGGTTTTGCCCTCACCTCTCCTGCTGTGCTCACATGTAATGTTTGAAACAGGGGAGAGAGGGACAATGCCTTCAAGCAACAGCTTGGGTTTGGATTTTATAATGAAGACAAAGCTAAACGTGTGAGTAGGAAAGGCTGGGGGATGTGGTCAGAAATTACGGAAAGAGTAAGTGAGCTGCCTGATGTTGCGAAGGGGGAAAGCTGTGTCAAAAGCAACTGGTATATGTTTCTCATTTAATGTCATCGGAATGACAAATTGCAGTCTTCTTTGTGGCAAAAAAATAAAAGAAAATAGGTGGTGTTTCACTATTGCAAAGGGTATTGTATTTGTTTCCAGAGTTAAAAATTCCAAAAAAGGCCAAAACAGTGCAGAGACAAATACTTAGACCATGCTAAAAATACTCCAGCTTTTTTCCCTAGTAGAATGTGTTAATGTGTTAAAACTACAACTCCCCTGGTTCCTGCTTGGAACTTAACCCGTGTTGCTCCCCTGTCACATCTCCTGCCATGGGAGGCACCCTGCTCAGTGCCTTGCTCCCAGGAGCACGGCCTCTCAGAAAAATGCTGCTCTGCATGCACAACACGGGGCATTATATGAGTATTTGCTGTTATTTATTTATTTTTTTCCTGATTTCCCTCCCTATGCCCTGCATTTGGAGGTAATTCACAGTTTTCTTCCAGAAATTATGAATGAGCAAGGCATTTACTTGTCAGGACGGATCCCTGCGAGCAGTGCCGTGCTCTGACCAACAGAGCTGCCAGCCGAGGTGTGTGGGTGTTCACGGCATTGCGCAGTGCTGCCTTTTACTGGTCTAGACGTTTCTTTTCGCTGCTCCAGCCTTTTGCACATGTGCTGCTCCCCTGACAACACATGTACGGGGCTTTGCCTGTTTCACTGCGCCCGTAGTGAAGAGTGCTTTACCAGCTCACTTCACTGCTACTTTTTCAATAGTGAAGTAATCCTGATGAAGGGAAACCCTGAGAAGATAACGTGGCCCTGCAGCCCCAGTCCCCAGGAGCACTCCCCTGCTGTACCAAGGCTGGGTGCTCTTTGGCCATGCTACTGAAATCTGGGGGGGTTTCTGGTGGAGTTCTTTGCATGGATACAGCCGATGTTGCCCTGAGGTTGGTGCATTTTTGTCTGGGTAAAGCTTGCAGCAGTTCCCCAGATAAAACCGAGCTGCCTAAGGACTTTTTTCTTCCATGCTGACATAATCCTGTTGGCACTAGGGGTTTTGCTGGCACCTCTCCCACTTGGGATTTTCTCCTGTAGATTCCTGATGGATCTGGCTGTACAAACAACCTGGGTATAGTGCACATGGTGAGCTCAGCTAACCACCATTTGAGCAGCACGGAGAGGATCCCCTCAGAGCTGTAATAAATGCACTAAAAGCAGCATACTGGGGGGATGCGGCTTTGCTGTCGTAAAAAAGCTTCTGAAAAGTTATGAGAAGATTTTTGGTATCTGGAAGTACCCCTGTCATGACTTGGACAGTTCAGCAGCTGGTGAAATGCAGCTTGCCTTGCCATGCCTCGTGTTTGATGAGGTGTGTGAGAAGTGATGGAGCTAGCACAGTTGGACACTGCAGCTGTAAAGACCTTTCTCAATTTAAATGCTGTTTTGACATGTAATACTTAAGGCTATGATTGCTTTTCGCGTAAGTAAGTGGTATCAGGGAGACTATTAAGGACCATAAAGAGTTAAATGCACCAATTAAGTCAGTGTAATAAAAAGATAAGAATGATAAGCCAAATAAAGCAGCATTGCTAGAAAGGAATGTGTGTGGGTGGGAAGGGGGTTGCACACACAGGCAAAGATTCAGGCTGGAAACTGCTTACAGGGAAGATCCCCGTGGTGGAGATCTCCATGAGCAGGTTTCAGCCCTTCACCTGCACCCAAAATACAGTGCCCCTCAGGCAGCCTGGGTGCTGGGAGGATGCAGGGTTCACGATTATATCACTCGTGTGTGTGTTTTAAGAGTCAAATGCACAAGAGACAGCCGAGACAGGGGCTCGGGGAGAGGCTGAGGCAGCTGTAAAAGTGGGGTGATGCTTTCAGCCTGCTTGCCCCATGGGCTCTCCTTGTGGAAAACCCATGCAGTGTGCTGCTGGAGAGAGAGCCTTAGAGCTAGAGGCTCTCGTGCCATAGCAGCCTTCCCACCTTGGCCTGAGATTTTGGAGCTGCAGTTGTGTTTGCATCTGTTCCCATCCAACCTCTCACTCCTTGTGCAATAACCACATCGGCACCAGTCTTGCTACCAAAATAAACAGCGAGCAGAACTGCACACGCTGTTGTGCATTTGGGAAGCAACAATCCTGAGCCTGACTCAGTCAAGTATTTATGCCGTGTTCAATTTTAGTTGTAATATTTAGGCATTTCGGAGTACTTCCAGAGGTGCTTTACAATCTCAACAACTCTATGGGTCTATGACTTTTCCTTCTTCTGTTCCAGCCAGCCCTACCTGATGGGAGACACCGGGTTGGCTGTTTATCACCCAAGAAAACATCTTCCTTTTTATACAGTTGGTGAAGGTTCTAGGAGCCTGTCTAAATTATGTAGCTGCTAAAGAAAAAGAAAACCATATTTCTGATGCTGGATGATGAAGAACTGGGGAATGGGGCAATGGGGCTGCCCTTCACCCTGCTAGCCAGCAGTCCCTCAGCTCACATAAAATCCTGTGAAGCTTCTGCCTCTTGCTTTGCTGTCACCCCAAGACAGGCTGAGGCACAGCGGGGAGCTGGGGCTATTGCAACAGAGGCAGGGGAGATGCCTGGGGAATAGCAGGAGGAGGAAGAAAGGGTTGGAGGGGGGAAATGGCATCTTAAATATTTCAGTGGATATAGAGTACTTTGCAAATGAGTGGGCTGTGCATTATTACAGCAGGGAACATCAAGGTCAGAGAGAGGAGCCTGCAGGAACCTGAGCTTTGCTTTGTTCACAGAAGAGCGTGTCCCAGTAGGAATTATCCCTGCCTCTCTGCGCCGTCTCTGTTTTCAGATTCTTGGTAATTGAACTACATTCATTCAGTGGAAGCACTTGCTTTATCAAAAAGGTAGGGAGCAGAAAAGCTGCCTTCGCTTGGGTGTTTCAAAGACAGGCATTTGAGAAATGCTTATCGTGTCCTAGACCTGATATTGTTCACCCCCAGCCTCACCTACACTGCTCCCTTGTCAAACCCTGGTAGTCAGTTCCCCTTCTTCAAAGCAACTAGAGAAACCGAAGTGGTCTCCAAGTCTCTCAGCAGATGCCACGTGTTCCCACACTGCCTTTTCTCTTGCAAATGGAAAGAAAACAATTTATGAAACCCCTAATTTATCAGGCTTACATCTGGATTATATACTGAAGTACAAAACAATAGAGTCAGGGAGCAATGTTAAGGTTTCCTGGAAAATTGCAATACCAAACTTCCTCATTTTCAGTCCTGTTGTTTAGATCTTGAGAAAAAGCTCTGCCTCCCTTTTTGTTATTCTTCTTTTAACATGCAAGGTCTGAGAGTGGCTTTTGTGTGCGATTAAACTGAAAATGAAGCATCTCAAGTCTCTTAGAGGGCTTTCTGGAAAGATCGGACCACTGAGGGGTTCTGATGATCTTGACAAGAGCTTTCTTCACGTGTCTCTCTTCCACATGTGGCTCCTTGAATTTCTTCACTGTTGTTGTTTTTTCAGTCTAGATTTTATCATTTTTCATAGCTATAAATCACCACGGTTTAATTATTTTCTTAGAGCAGCATGAAAACAAAACACATCACTAAACTGAAGACAAGGAAACAGGAATTTAATGTACTGCTGGCTGGGTCTATGAATTTCTTCTATTCAAGTGATTTGACAGATGGAATTTAAATACTTCCTCGGAAAAGCCTGTAACCTCTTCAACTCCAACCATCTTCACCCACTGGGATTATGAGCCTGTAGCAGAGCTCTGTTGAACTTTATACCACTATCCAGGACCTGGAAGTGAATTGCACGTTCAACCAGAGGCTGTGGGAAATAGAGTGCTCCTGGGTCAATCACACGACATGCAGTGGATGTCTGGCTGAGGTCATATAAATAAAAACTTTCCCCTTCCAAAAAAAAAAAAAAAAAAAAAAGGAGAGGCAAAAGAGAGAGGAGGAGGAGGAGGAAGAAGAAGAAGAAAAGAAAAAGAAAAAGAAAAAGAAAAAGAAAAAGAAAAAGAAAAAGAAAAAGAAAAAGAAAAAGAAAAAGAAAAAGAAAAAGAAAAAGAAAAAGAAAAAGAAAAAGAAAAAGAAAAAGAAAAAGAAAAAAAAGAAAAAGTGCTTACTGGGAAGAGAATTTCCAGCTTCCTTACAAACATATTTGGTTCTTTAAGCTCCGAAGAAACTTCCTCTAATTTCTCTGCCCACCTGCTAGAAGACAGCGCTGGAGCTTTTGTTCTCCATCACTGCAGGAGGACTTTCTGCTAAATCTCTCCTTATGTCATATCCTGAATTGTGGAGCTCAGAAAAAAATGCTGAAGAAACAAATCCCCTGTTGTTTAAAGTTTCCACGACAAGCCCTATCTCATGACCTTCACTTGTGCTTGCATTATTCCATGCCGAAGCTCGATAAAAGTGTTTCCACCTCCAGAACTCCCCACCCCGTGCTGGGCCGTGAGTTGCCCTGGCCGTGTTCCCTTTAGGCCAGCTGAAGGGCACCCTGCTTGCACGCCAGAGGACACCAAGTGCTTTCACTGTCACCACTCTGCTGGGAGCAGAGAGGACGGGCCCTAGGCAGGAGCAGTCCCCCTGCAGCTCTCGGTGCCCCTTGCAGTCCCCAGCCTGGTGCTCCCGGGTGCCTTCAGGGCTCAGCCTCCCTGCTGAGGGGAGACCAGAAGGGCAAGGGGAGGGTGAAACCCTCTCGTGTCTGTGCCTCACCACACAGGTGGATTTCTTCGTTTCCCACCAGAATTAAGTCTGAATGTGTTGGTAATCTGAAGATTAAAAAAAAAAAAAAAAAAAAAAAAAAGCCGTTTCTTTTGATCTCCTTGGCACTTCAAAAGAAAAATCACATCATCTGTAAGCTTCTAGGATGTTGCTCGCAGTTTCTCAGCCAGAAGGCAGACCAAGTGCTGTTCTGAAGCCTAGCAAGCCTCTACGGGTGAAATTCCTGTCCTTCTTGGTGCTTTAGCTGCGGGTTTGCTGCCAGAGCTCCCAGGGAAGGGTCTCTGACCCCTGTGGCCACCCCAGTACCCCAGCACATTGTTTTCTCTGCCAGAGGAGGCAAACATCCCCACAAAGCAATCAATGCTGCAGAAGAGCTGGACTCTCCTCACAGCGCAGTATTGAAGCCATGGCCCCATGAGGCAGCACATTTTAGGCCCTTTATTAGGGCCAGCAGTGTGCATTCATACAGGGTGAGAAAGGAGACAGCAGGATGGGAACTGGTAAGGGAGCAAACAACAGGGAAAGCAGTGTGTTGTGTTCAGAGCCTCTCCTGCCTGCTGAGCAGTGTCTGCCCTCGGGGTTTCAGCACACACGGCTGGTCCCTGGCTGGTATTAGCGGGCTGCTGTGAGCCAGGGGGCTGTGGCTCATGGTAAATTACAGACATTACTTCCAGTGTCTGCACCCTTGGTTTTTATGGCTTAACTGGAGAAGAACAGCACTGCTAAAAATACTTACACGGTCAATATAGCATTTTATCTCCGAGGGAGAGCAGTGGAGACACTAAGTGAAGCCAAGGCTGTATATTATTACAAGCAGTAAACCTACTGGAGTCTGCAGCTATCTGGATCTAAATTAGGAGTCATCCTTCACAATGGCTGCAGCATGTTGGTGGGAAAACTGGAAAAACAGCACAGCAGCTTTGCTCAAATTTAAGCAGATTAATTAAGAAAAAAATTAATTCTGTCCGTAGCATCCCCTGTGTTATTTTGACATCGCGTTCACATTCTTGAGGTTTCCTGTAGGAGTGATGGCTGATGGAAATGAGGACGCTGTGTGGGGTGGCCGAGTGGGAGGTCTCTGTGTTAAGCACATTAATTTCTGCTGCAGTGAGCTGCTGTGAAATGGGGACCTGGCTGGTGCCGAGAAGGCCATGGAAGGGGAGGTAAGAGACACGTCCATGAGTGCTGCAGCTGGGGACAAACATCCAAGCTGGACGGGATGGCGTGGCCTCCGAGGAGGCTGCCTCAGGCTCGGGGGACATTTCCAAGGCATCCTTCAGAGCCATGCTACCACACTGTGTGCCACCAAGAGAAGGAGCACGGGGGAAGAGTGGGCTTTAGCCCACGGCCTGGAGGGGCAGCCCAGGGAGCACCACCTGAGAGCACCACCGCCAGCTCTCCAGCAGGGCAGGTGGTGGAGGGTGAGTGCCCATGTCCAGTTCCCAATGAAGGCAGAGGAGAGCAGAGCTGTGGTTGACGGCGGCCAGACCTCCTGAGTCTAGCATACATGGGCAGCAGGAAGGCTGCCCCGTCAGTGCCCAGCTCCAGCTCTCCTGCTGCTGCAGAGGGCGGCCTGGCACGGCCCCAGCGCCTCAGCCCTCCAGACACCCCGCATGGTGCCCTGAGGGGCTGCTGATGCCACAAGGCTGAGCAGAAGCGAGGTGCAGGGGACATCGGGAGCCTGCAGTGACAACGTGCTAAGCAAGATTAATTTGCAGTTGCTTAGACCAGCTCATTTAGGAGTTCACGAAATGTAGGGCACTGAACGAAAGGAGAACAGTGTTTTCCAAGAGTGCCCAGGGATTCCTGACGTGCTTTCCAAAAAGCAGTTATCTTGTGAAGACAGCTTCTTACCGAGAAGCATTTGTTGGTTGTCCGTATTTATGTCTACAGACATAAAAATTCCAATCAGCCCATCTTTTGAAAGGAAGAAGAGCAGCTGAGAAAACATTTGCCCTTTTTCAAAGAGCTGTATTTACATTAGCATCGGAGTGATTCAGCACGGAGGCACCAGGCAGGGCTGGAGGGGACTCGGCACTGCCCTTGAAGATGGAGCTGAGGCTTACATCAAAAGCCGAATTTAATCCTGCTATTTTACACTTAAAAGACTAAGCAGAGTGTTTCCATTCTACTTCAGCAACTTCTCCAAGCCCTCACAGGCCTTGAAGAAGTGAAATACCGAGTGGCTTTTCTCGAGAAAGTGTTTTTAAAGGTAGCTGTGGTCAGCTGGAGGTCTTTGCATGACGGACGCCTTGTCCCCAGGCTGCCCAGACCTGTCACCTGGACTTTCTATAGCAGAAATTTCAGAACTTGCTCCCTGTACCTGTCTCTGCCAGAGGCTTGAGGGACTGCTGTCTCTCCTGTCTCTCTGTAAGTTCCTCCAGGTCCTGTCCATGAGTGACACACTCTGCCCCAGCGTCCCCCCCAAGGCAGCTGGGGACATCGCACCGCCATCCCTGCAGCCTCGGCCTCTTTGCCCGAGTCTAGCTGCGGGGCCAGCAGCAGGACTGCGTGCAGACGAAGTCCCCCTGCCTTATCCCACTTGGAAGTTTAATTTAAGGAAACGCAACAACAGCTTTAAGCACTTGTTAAATGTTATAAGCATCCTCTCATGACCTCTGGTGCCGGGCAGCAGCAGAGGCAAGAGGGAGTGTCTCAGACCTCCAAGCGCTTGCAGCACTTCCTAAGGTGCTGATTGGGCATCCCACATCCGTCCTCCTGCATCCCTTCTCGCTGCCCAACACCACTTCCCCTGGGAGATGGAGGGAGCAGCTTGTCCCACCACGTGCTTCCTCGCAGGTCCCATGGGAGCGCTGCAGCCCCAAGCCTCCGGGTTACGCTCTCTGATGGGGCCGGCAAGCCGACTCGCTGCCTTCCTCTGTGTATGCAGGGCGAACAAAGGGTGCTTAAAGGGTGGGTGCTGTGGGTATAACCCCCCCATGCCAGTGAGATAAACCTTGGGGCTCAGCCACACTCGGCAAACCATAATCCCTTGCAAAGGAACAGTGGAAGGACTTGTAGAATTAAGAGGAAATAAATTTTTGTTAAAAAAAACAAATCCTCCTGTATTTTTTGTTTGTTTGGTTGGTTGGTTTTTGAGCTAATGGATCCCTCAGGATGATGAAGTTGGAGCAATCTGTCTGGATACATGGTGTGAAGGGAAAACTACTAAAAACAGGGGGTTGGCAGGGTTCTGCATGTCCCACTCACGGACTTCTGAGCTGCTTCGTTCCTTCAAACTGCAGCCAGCGACTCACATGGCTTTGTGACTCCCTCGGGCTTTCTGCAACTCTCCCCAGAGGCCAGCTAGAACAACTCACAAGTCAACATTTCGTCATCTTTCCTATACACCGCGGTGAGAACGGGTAGTTTTACTTGGGTGCGTGTTTAAAACACTTTGAAAAACAGCTTGCGGCTTTGACCCAAGAAAACACACAAATGATTTCCAGAAAAACCTTGAGATAGGAGCACATTTACTCCATTTACACCTCGTGCCTCCTGTGATGTAGCTGTGCTGTTCTGTGAATGGGATGAGACAGACAAGGGGGGTTACAGCCATGGTTTCCTGGCCCTGCTTTCCAGGAGCATCAAGGGTGCACAGAAGATGGAGATGAGCGGCTTAGAAGAGTGAAAATATTTGAAAGTGTGCCTGTTCTCCAGGCACTCATGGGAGAACATAAACAGTGTGTTTGGAAATAAACCTGACACCTTCCTCTCCTTGTTTAGCAACCGCTCAGCCTCCTGAAAATGTGTTAGCTAAAAGCTGTCACAGGACCTAAATATTGTTTATCTCCTCCTTGGTGGCTGGCCTGTGGGATTGCTGACTTGCTGTGGTTTCGTGGGAATTCGGCTGGGGTGTTTGCAAGGAGGCAGTTTGCAAGGAGGTACGTCAGTTTGGCCTCTTACTGCTACAACGATGCTGGAAAAAAAATATAAAAAGGCAAAATAAGAGAGGTTTTAAGCAGCATGGTACAGAGCAAAAGCTTTTCAGGGATTAGCACCATCTGACTAGGAGCTGGCTGAGGCTTTTTGACTCTGACCTTCTCTGGGTGGCACTGGCAAGCACTGAGACCCTGTCTGAATATCAGGGGCTGCAGTGGTGGGCAGGTGCCAGCACAGTGCACGCTCACAGACACCGCCTCCCACGGAGGGTAAGGATCAGCCCCTGACCTCGGGGCCAGGCCATTGATGTCCCCCTGATGTCCCCTCTTGCTCCTCAGCACTGCCCTCTGGGTAGCAGCAGGGATGCTGAGAGGATCCACGCATGGTGAGATGGCTCATTGACCTTTAAAATGTTTGTAATTAAGAGCTCTGTCAGCAGTGACATCTGTCCTATAATTCATTAAAAAAAAGCCCTTAAATAAAGCCATTAAATAAAGGGGGCTTTGGGAAAGCATGGGCAAGTTCGTGGTCCTAGAGGCACCGAGTCTGAATCCTGCAGAAGTTAGAGCATACATTGGAAGCCAGCAAGGCACACCAGCTCAGCGGAGCAAAGGCAGCATTAGAGGTAGGAAAAGAGGTGCTGAGGGTGCCTTGTGGCCCTAGGGCTCAGTGAGGAGCAGCTCTGTAGGGAGTGCAAGTACAAGTCACGTAAAATGAGTGTGCAAACCCAAAGGAGTTTTCTACGTGGCACTTTAGTACGTAAGCAAGGCACAACTGACATCTACTAGTTCTTCAAATCTATTTAATTTCTAAAGGAACAAACCCCATAATTAAGAGACATAACCTATTTTACCGTCTTCCCCCCAGACCTGGTTAAATAACCTCTCACATGGGTGCCCTGGAAAGTCAACTAGGTGCCGAGGTGCTCAAAGGCACAGAGACACCTGCACAAGGGCAGCAAGGCAACATAATCGCTTGGCTAAACCTTGGGAAACTACGAGGAAATCCCAGAAATTCTTCTTCTTATTCTTTCTTTCTTTCTTTCTTTATTTATTATTTTATTATTTTTATTTTATTTTTAAACTCTGCCAGGGTTTTTCAATTACTGCTGTGGTCGCCTTTGAAGGGCAGATCCAAAATCTGGTAAAAAGATAAACAAAATAAAATATCCATATCAAACAATAAAAAATAAAAGACATGCCCATAAAAGTGATTGCATTCCTATAGTTATGAGGTTAGGCCTGGAGTTTAAAGTGCAAGAATCAGAGCTTGTTCTTGGACCTGTGCAGCTCCAATATGTTCTACATGAAAGCAGTCTGCAGGGAATTTTACAGAGACACAAAAAGTACAACACTAACCCCAAAAGGTTGTTTGCTAGGGCTTCTTTGCAGAGCAGAAGCTGAAGGTCCTAGAGACAGGTAGAGCTCAAACAAAAAGGAGCAAAGCCTGGCAGAGGAAAGCCCGTCCCTCGTGCCCATGTAGCTGCTGAACTGCCCTGAATTTTCCTAGTTTGGGAGCCAAAATAGAAGTCTCCACTGAGGTTTGGTGAAGGTTTACAGAAGGCTCAGGGCTGTACTCATGCATGTCAGGCCAGGCACGCAGAGCAGGGTACAGCAAAGGTGACGTGAATGCCACTGACCTCCTGCCAGCTGCTGCCAGAAGAACTCCAGCCTCTATTTTGATGGCAGTTCTTGTTGCAAGCTGAGGTGTTTTTTTTTTTGTTTTTTTTTTGTTTTTTTTTTTTTGGTTTATGAACTATCTCTGGAAATACCAATGTATCATTTGAGGAGAGGAGAACCCATCGCATCTCCCACGAGTGCTATTCTGATTTATAGTCCTTTCCCCTGGCTGGAAAGCAAGTGAGCCACATGGCCTGGGCAAAGGCATGTGGCCAGACGGGAAGCATGGGGCTCTGGAGATGAGCTTGCCAGTGCCAGAAAGGGAAAGAAGAACTGCTGCTGAGCTATGGGGATGAAGCCTTTAGAGCAGTTTTCTGTATCATGGTGAAACTGGAGAGCAATGCCAGACTGCTCACCCAGCAGCACTCCTCTTCCAGCTGCACCGGAGAGACAGGAGGACACCAGGTGGGTTCTTGGGCACCGGTGGTGACCACCTTATTGCTGTTGGATGTGGATGATTCTACATTTCTGGTCTGGATGGGTGCATGGAATCTAGTTACAAAAATTTCTGTGTTGCTGCAAAAACCCTACAGCGTTTAACTTGGACTTGTCCCAGAGGAAATGGTACTTTATTCGAACACATGATCAGCCAGAGTAGTGGGATAATGAATGCGGGGTTAAAAGGAATATCTCCACGTCTGGATACATCAGTGCTTTAGGCAACAGGAAAATAATATTTTAAAGTTAGAAGACGTAACTATGTAAAAAGGCAGGCCCCTCTTATGCACGGCTTGTGCTTGTAGTCAGGCTCAGCTATTTATGCTCAGGCCCAAGATATCCCATAGCTCCGGGGTCTCTCCAGCACTGGCTGAGGAGCTCCCTTGGGCTGCCTGATTTTGCTGGGGCTGCCCTCTGTCCCAAACACAGCCATATCTCAATGTCACCTTTCTTTTTCCATCTGCAAAGCTGGCCTTTTTCATATGTTGCTTGCTGGGGTCAACAGCAGAACAGATCTCTTTTCCCTCAAAAGTAAAGGCTCAAATACTTGGTCGCTCCCCACCAGCCATTGCAGCTGTGTGCTCCGTACCACAGGCAAGAAATGTTGCATGTGAACAAAAATGACATTGCTGAGCCCACCCAGCTCTCTGCTGCAGAAAGAAGGGGGCAAAATCCACAAGTTTCTCCTCCTGCTGGCAGCTGGCTACGTCTGTGCACAAGATGCAGGGGAAGGATGAACCGTGCCAGGGCTGCAGGAGCTCCTCGCAGCCTATATGTCCAGGGTTGTGCATGTGGAGCATGGAGCCAGAGGAGATGTGAGTGTGAACAAGGCTTCTGCTGCTCAAGGGCTGAGGACACCTTGTTCAAGAGGGAGCTTTGCCATCAGCCTGGGAGGAAACAGGTTCGTACCACTAGCCAGGGGCAGGACACTGGATGAATCTTCTGATGAAGATTATGGGCGCCAGATGTTTTTCAGCTATATCTCCCTGGCAAAAACAAAAACAAAAACAAAAACAAAACAACAACAACAACAACAACAACAACAACAACAACAACAAAACAGAAAACACCACAAACTTGAAAGCAGCCACCATAATAAAGTCACAGGAGGGAATCGAGAGACAGAATGTGACAGAATGTGATTGCTGTGTCTTTGTTTCTTTTGGAAAGCAGGCTAAAAATACTGCGTGCCTGGCTGACAGCTCTGTCACAACCAGCAGCTGGCACCAGGAACACGGGGCATCTCTTACACCATGTCACAGCCTTGCAGCTCTTCCTTTCCAGCTATCAGAGCCATCAACTTTCCAGCTCATCCCGCTGCTGACCGGCTGCCAGGCTAGCACTGAGCAGTAGCTAACATTGCATCTTGTCTTTCAGATTTGCCTTCAGTTTCTCCTAGAGCAACTTCCCTAAACATTTTGTCTAATTGCGGCCATGGCAAAATGGAGGGAGAGTCTTATGACCAGCATGTCTTTTGACTAGTATATGGCCCATGTCATGCTCAGGCATTTGGCTCTTGATTTTTGGCTCTAGGAAGGTCCAGGTGCCATTTTGGCAGCCTGAGGGCTGCTGCAGGACATGTTGCTGTGCCCACAGAGCTCCACATCCTCAGCCCCTTCCACTACGGTACCTCTGCTGCTCATCCTGTACCGCTTTCATCATAGGACGCCCTGAGGCTGGCTCGTGTGCTCCTGAGAATGATCGCATTGCTGATCCTGTTCATTTATGGCTTTTCCATAACAAAGGTATGAAATCATTTTGAAATGCTCCCTCAGAAATGTGGGCATGCTTTGAGGCTGGTGAGCCTTCACCGCCTGCAGGCGTGCAGCTGAGGATGTGTCCCAACTGCGCCGCAAACCATCAGCAGTTTTAAAGAAAAGAAAAAAATTATTATGAGCCATCCAGCCAGAGCTTGTCAAATCCTCTCACCTGGCGGATGAAAACTCTTTATCACTTACATAAAAATGCCAGTAGTGTACAAACCTTGTGGCCCTCGCTGACCCAGAAGTCTTGCTGCAAGTCTGGCAATGCCTGCCAGTTGCTGGTGTGACCGCAGCACCAGCTGTGACGATTTTGAAGGTATTGATGCTCCTTCCTCCCACAGCCCATGGGAAGGAAAAATGGACACTGAGTGTGGTGAAACAGTTTGCTGGATGTAAACGAGAACTGTTGTGCCTGAGCACTGGACACTGGTACCTCCAAAACCAAGCTTCCAGCCTGGCATAAAGCACGGCATCACCAAACTCTTCTTGCACCTACCAAATGCAGCACACTTACAAACATGGAAAACCACTGCATTCATCAGCTCAAAGCTTCAAGTTCAGAAGCTCACAGAGGCTTTCCCAGCACCCAAAATCTCCTTTGCAGCCCTCCCTGCTGCAGCTGCTTGGCGCTCCAAGCCCAACACAGAAACGCAGGAGCTCCTGCTTGCATGCTCAGTAAAAGGACTGTGATCACAGCCAGCTGATGGACATGCAGGGCTTCCATACAAACCTGGGGTGGAAAGGGCTGGTCAGCTGCCTGGTAGATGAGGTGGGAATGGCAAGGGGTTGCTCTGTCCTGGCTGAGGGTGAACCCCGAGGGGCAGGCAGGCTGGGGCCCAGCTGGCACCGCGAGCTGGTCTCTTGTCTCGTTACGCTCAGAGAGAGGCAAACAGGATGCGTCTGGCAACGTTATGAGACTCCTCTTTAGTGACTCATTTCAGGAGAACAGCTTCAGCGAGCAACAAATTTGCGCTTTGCTGTGATTGCAGAGGGTGTGAACTAAAAAAGAAAAACAAAAATCGAAGTCTGGTGAGCCTGGCTGATGGCAGAGGCTGTGCAGCAGTGGGCTCACTCTTGTGCCCTAAGCCAGGAGAGGGATGCGGTGCCTGTACAGCAGGGAGCACGCAGAGAGGAAGCAGGACCTGGCTGGCTGCGTGGCACACATGGGAGCAGCAGGGAGGATTTCAGCACGGCTGTAAGGATGTCCTCCTGCCACGCACCAGCCCTGGGACTTGCCCCGGTGGGGCTGGGCACAGGGAGCCTCCACACCCAGTGATATCACCCCACACCAGGAGGGTGCTACCAGTCTGGCCAGTCTAAAAGGGAAGTCCTGATGTAAAAAGGTGGTGCTGGGGTGGAAATCTGCAGGAGGTTTTTCACCATGGTGTAATTGCCAACCTCAGGCTGGGCCAGGAGGGAAATGCAGGAGCCTGCATTTGAGGGACCGATGGGAAGTGGGGGCCAAAGCAGAAACTTCCCCAGCATCTCTGGTCTGTCCTTGCAGGGGCTGAAAGCCGAGAGAGGAGAAGCCAGCCTGACTGTGCAGTGCTTCAAGCACCTCTCGTGATGCTGCACTGCTCTGGGCGAAGCCACAAGAGCACAGGGCCTCCAGCACAGGGCCCTGCAGCAGGGCTGGTAAAAAACCCACAGCATCTTTAGCAAAGGCTGCAGAAACCTCCTCATTTCCAGACTGCATTCAAAGGCAGGTCATTTTCTTTCCCCTTAAAACCAAGCCATTTTGAGCACCTAGAGAGTACCGCTAGCCTGCCCAGCGTGGCTTTGCTCTCTGCTCGCTGCCTACACACACTGCTTTTCTTTCTCAGCCTTTTCGGAGCGCTTCACGGGCTGAAGACGAGTGCCTACACGGCTTGCTGAGCGGCAGCCCGGGCTGCTGCTGCCCTCTCCTGGCTCCAGGGCTGCCGCCGAGCCAAAAGCTGAGTTTTTCCACAGAAATTCCTGTTAGCAGGGGTGCAGCTCGCCCCGGGGAGCCGCTCCTCGTGGAGCCTTGCAGAGCAGCACCGAGGGCTCGGGAAGGGTCCCGGCAGCCTGGCCCCGGCTCCCTGCCCCCTTCCCCGGCTGTGGGTGCCCCTTCCTCCCCTTTTCAAAGTGCCTTCGCAACTTTTCCTGAACTTTGCCAATGCAGAGAGGAAAAGGACACATTGTGGGGACAAGAAGCCCTCACTTTCTTCCCAATGCGAGCCCGGGAGGAGGCTCTTTCCTTCCTGCACGCAGTCAGTCCAGCTGCGGCTCCTGCTCTGCAGCACGGTGCTGCTGTGTGCCTGGGAACCTGAGCACAAACGCAGCCGCATTTTGGGGACCAAAGGTCTTTCTGGGTGCCCTGTCACTTTATGCTATGGGTCCACGCAGTGCCACGGGGGCCAGGAGCCGAGGATGGGTATCCACGAGGTGGTGCCAGACCGATGCAAATGGAGCTGCGTCCCTCCTCACCCCTGGGGATGCTCCTGGGGGTGTGTGCTCCTCAAGTCGCCTCACTCACATTATTGCTGTGTTTTGTGTTTTGTTTTTTTTTGTTTTTTTTTTTGTTTTTTTTTTTTTTTCCGGAGCTCCTCACCTTGAAGTTGACTTCTCAAGTGCCGCCGCTCACTTTGCTGCAGGTGCTTAAAAGCCGAGTGAAGCCAATCGTTTTAAAACCGAGTGCTTGATGAGCTGGGGAAGAGAAGAGCTGCCTGGGATGTGGCCCCGGGCAGGGCCACCAGCAGGCAGCTGGACGCCCGAGCTGCAAAGCCAGGGAGCTGCAAAGCCAGGCTTGGAGCTGGCTGAAGCCACGGTGCACCTCCAGGCTGGGGCAGAGCTGCTGCTGGCTGCACAGCACCTTGAGGAGACCTTGCCCTGGGGACCTTGCCCCTGAGGCCTTGCCCAGGGCACAGAAACGCTTCCTGCAAATGCTTTTCTAGTAAGGGATGGAAAACTCCATTGTGGGCTATTAAATATGAAGTTCCTGAGCCACAAAAAAAAAAAAAAAAAAAGCTAGTCTATTTATATGCCCCTCTGTAAAATACATTGCAGACCTTTGGCTTTCTCTACTGCTTTTTGGACAGATTCCAGTCTAGCTATATCCATCAGAGATGGGGAGAGCAAAAACGCACGCCGTAAATTATGGATGTGCATAGGGCCGTAGGGATGCTCTCCCCTGTATGGTCCCCTCTTTTCCAAAAAATCATTAGTGTGTGTCTCACATCTGAGCAGCTTTTGAGCTATTTACCTGGTGAAAACAAGCTCTTACCCTGTGGGAGGAGGCAGGTACTGCGAGGCACTGGGGCAAATCTTGGGGGTGAACGTCGCTGGGGATGCTGTGGGATCATGACAGATGTGATGGGGCAGCAGCTTGGAAAACCAGAATCTGCACTTCTCTGTGTGCTTACACCTGGGACTTCAGAGCCATGGGGTGCAGCCCGGTGCTCTCCGCATTGTCAGTGCTGGCTGCACCCCTTCCTGCAGCTGGTCCAGTGCTGCTGAAGCAGTGTGAAGTCGCTGGAGTCTTTCCTGGTAGTCACATCCTGACACGTGCGGCGCTCACTCGCTCACTGTGCTGCTGGGTTGAGGTCCTGCCTCCTGGGGCCAGCTGCTTCCCAGCTGCCCGGCCAGCAGTGCTGCCCGTGCCCTGGTTTTCCCTTGTTCTATCCCAAGCTCCAGCGCTCGGTCTGCTGCAATCCCTGTTAAAATGCGATTACTGGGCATCAGCAACTGGAGCTGAGATCTTCAGCAAGAGGCTGGCTTTCCACAGCCTGGCAAAGAGCACGTGCACCTCTGTGGGTGTCTGTGTCCTTAGGGCAAGGCACTGTGCACAGAAATTCCCCCCTGCCCAGGCCCTTGTGGCCAAATGCCTCCTCCAGGAGGGGGCTCAGCCTGCTGGTGATGGGAGGAGGATGTGCACCAGACCCCAGGCAGGTGGGGGCTCTGAAGGGAGCTTGGCCCTGCACCTTCCCACCCCCATTGTCTGAAGCATGGAGCAGCCCACTTTGACATTAGATCTGATTTAATAGCTTGGATTAAAGCCCTCCTGATGCTCCTTCCCTCTGGGCTGTCTCCCCATGTCTGGATGGCTGCAGCTGAGCATCACTTGGAGGCTCCCACAGCGTGCTTGCATGCTGAAACACCAAGGCTGGTGCCATGGAGCTCTCCAGGCAGCATGAGGAGGTGCCTTCAGGGACTAAGCAGCCCGTTTAACTCTGTGGAAGGCTTTGTACAGGTTGCATTGATTTTGCTGGCTAACTTCGGTGAGCTCAGGGCCACCTTGGCCAGCACTGCTGGGGTGGGAGACGTGGCTTCATGCATGGATGACGTGGGAGAGGCATTGTGCCCTGCAGCACCCACGCAAATCACAAATCCCAGTCCTCAGGTGACAAACGAGAGGCCCCAGGTTTGATTTACGTGGAGCAGTTTATTCAGCTTGCCAGCTGCTAAAAGCCCAAGGTGAAGCACTGAGAGCTGCGCTCTGGCTCCTGGTGCCCTTGGTGGGGTCTCAAGTTTCCGGGGGTGAGCAAAGGGGACAGACGCTGCCCTACCTCCCCTATGGCAGTGCTCAGGAGCAGGCTGTATTAAATCAGTGCCCACAGGGGAGAAACTGGCCCAACTTGAGCGGATCCCCTAGCTGGACATGGCTTTGTGAAGGTGCTGTGAGCCCTGGAGATGAGGCAGGAGAGCCAAGCACAGAGGCTTCACCCCTCCTCCCCTATTCACCTCCAAGTGGTCCCAGGGGCCTCAGACACAGTCCCCACACACGGTTCTGCCTCAAAAGCAGGTGGAGAAGCCCACCCATCCTTTTCCCCCCTCCCTGGGTAGCCCCAGTCCCCCCAGCAGTGGTGGCCCTGCCACCAGCTCACGGCACACGCCAAGCACAGCCCTGGCAGACAGGAGGAACAGAAAGCAAGATCCTTTATTGTACACAGTACAGAACGTAATGCAGCTTTGCAGGAGATACATAGCCCTGCTCAAGTAAAGGTTATTTGAAATCAGTCCTCAGATTAACCCCTTCCTGCACCGTAGACCTGCCACACTGAGCAAATGCTTACAGCTGTCCCCAAGGTGCAGCTCCCGCGATCCAATGCTTTCTGATGGCACGGGCCACTTGTACATCACAGGGATAGCAACCAAGCCTACTGGGAGTTAATCTTCATACTTCCCCGAAAAAAAAAAAAAAAAAAAAAAAAAAGAATGACTCAGTCAAAAAAAAAAAAAATCCAAACAAAGCTAACTAAGGAGGAGAAAAAAATTCCTATACAGCATTTACAACAAAAACATGTAGCTGGTGGGGTTACGCGTATATGAGAGGTGGAGGAGTACGGGGAGCTGCAGTGGGTAGGGGGCCCCACAGCCCAGCCCCACTGTGCTCAGAAGGGAATGAGGCTGAGCTCTTGCCCTTTCAGTCTTGGACCCCCCCCAGGAGCAAGGACTCGAGCAGTGAAATGGAGTGGACCAGAAACTTCAGTGCCGTGGGGGCACGTACACGGCTGGGGGCAGCCGGGGTAGCTCCCCATGCACTGCCAGCTGCCCCAGGGCACAGCAGCAGGGCTGCAGAAAATAGCTTTGCCTTAAAATACAAAAAAAAAAAATCTACAGGAAAAAAAAAAGTTTAGATTTTTTTTTCCTAAAAACATTCCAAAAAAAAAAAAAAAAGGGGGGGGGGGGAGGAAGATTGTGACACTATCTCCTCCCCTGAAATTAAACCCATCGCACAGAGCCTGAGCTGGGGAAGAGAATTGAGGGGAACCCAGGAAAGAGGGGGGGGGGGGGCAGGCTAAGGGACTGTTACATCGGAGAGCAACACTCGAGGGGAACGAGGTGGGGCGGGGAGGTGTTGTCCAGGAAGAAGGCAGAAGGCTGCTCCAGCTCGGGGTGGGACACCATGCACATCAGCCCTGGGGCACGGGCACGGTGTGCCCCCAGCCCGAGCCCCCCCAGACACCCCTCGCCTGTGCAAATCGAAGCCCTTTCCAACACACAAGGCAGCTACGCATATTGTGATCGATGCAAAGCAGATTGTCGTGACAATTCGCTACACAGTCACACCGTCTAGACCAGTCTCACGGGCGCTGCTGAAGCCATCGGCCGTCGCTTGCTCATGAGAAACGTGGCCTGGGTCAGAGACTTGGTGTTTAGCTCCCCTCTCCCCAAAACACCTCTGGGATGCCTGGCGGGAGGTGCCAGCCACGGGCAGTCCTACGCACTAGCCCTTGGACAGTAAGGTTGTGGACTCAGCGCTGACACACACCGGGGCTTTTAGCTTCCTCCAAATTGCGCTTACAGGTAAAGGCCAGTTTGTGTGTGCGCACACGCGTCTCATCTCCTTTTGTGTTTTGTTGGTGTCGGTTTTTGTTATATAAGAAATGGCAAAAAGTATTCTTTACAAAACCATTGCCCTTATTTGCCCAAACCGGAGGTGCTAGTGCTCGTCGCTGTGCCGGCCGGCCAAGTCAGTAGGCGAAGCCCTCCGCGTAGGGAAGGCCGCCGCAGTGATCCACCTCCAGGAGGTACGCGGGGCTGTCCTCGAAGTGCGTCAGCGGCAGCGTGTCCTCCTCGTTCACGTGGCAGTCGGGCTCCGCTTTCAGGAAGGGGCGCTGATTGTCGGGGTAGGCCATCGAGAAGAGGGCGTCGGGGTCGCACACGAACTTGTAGACATACCGCTCGCCGGCCACCTGCAAGCAGAACAGGCAGAGGCTGGGAATGAGAGGCTGGGCTGGGATGGTACTGGCATTGCCCCTCCTGTGGCACGCCAGGACAGGGGAGTGATGCTGGGGACAGCCACCCCTAGGTGGGCACGGGGCCACTTGCCTTCTGCATGATGCCCTTCTCGTAGTAGTAGCGCAGGGAGCGGCTCAGCTTGTCGTAGTTCATGGCCGGACGGTTCTTCTGGATACCCCAGCGCCGTGCCACCTAGAGAGCAAAAGGCCGCAGCCGTGACAGCTCCAGCCTGTGTCTGGGCACAGGTCCCCTCTGAAAGCTGAACCCCACAGGCTCTGCCCATCCCGGGATGCTGCTCAGGGCCTGGAACCAGGGCATGGCCTCACCCCGGCCCCTCTGAGCCCAGCCCACGGGTGATGGGCACGAGAAGCACTCGGGCGGTTCCGGCTGCCACAACGCAGCCGGCACGGAACCAGAGGCTGAATCAAAAGACATTTGATTTGGGGGAGCCTGCCAGAAAAACTGCTTCACCGCCGCAATTTCCATGCACGGCGTAGCAGACATTACGGGTAATTACCCACAGCACACGGCTCGGTGCCGCAGCTGCTTTCAATTGCTTCCCAAGCAGCTTCTTCCTCTGCATCACCCGTGGGTGGGGAAGGGGCTGCCCCCCACCCCTCACACGCCCCATACCTCCTCGGGCTCGATCAGCTTGAACTCCATGCCGCGGCCGGTCCAGGCGATGAAGTGAGCGTTGGCGGGGTCGTCCAGGAGCGTGACGAGGAACTGCCAGAGCTGCAGGGACCCCCGCCGCTGGTAGGGAGGGCCCTCGCGGTACAGGGTGGGCTCCTGCTTCACCTTACCTGTCCACAGCGAGACAGCCGGCTCAGCCCCGGGACAAGGGGACATGCTCAGCCCCAAGGGCATGACCGGGCCAGGGCACAGCAGTGACGCTGAGCGGCCTCTGAACCCGGTGGCTCCTCTGTGGGCACCCCTGGGTGCGGAGCCTGCCCCCGCTGCCCCTTGGCTGGCTGCTTACCCTCCAGTCTCTCCGGTACCACACACGTGTCATCGAAGTACAATCGCGTGTCCTTTTCATACGAAAATCCTAGGGGAAAGAGCCCTCCCGTTAGCAAGGGGCCCCTGCCCCATCCTCACGACACCTGGCTGGGCCCAAGCCAGCTCAGAGACCCAGTGTCCCAGGGCCGGGAGCTGCCCCCTCCGTGGTTATTTCTGGCCATGCCGTCGGCTTCGTTGCCATGTCCAGCTAGCTGAGCGCAGCACAGATCTGTCCTCCCCTCACCCCAAGGAGCTGGAATAACCAAAACCCTCTTAGCAGCTATATTGGGCATGTTATCCCGGATTACACGGGGCAGCGCGTTGCTCCCATGCCCTCACAGCACACACCCGGTGCCAGGGCGCGAGGTGGATCACGTCCCTCACAGGTGACGTGGTGCTCCTGGTATTTTTGGGGTGTCCCGTGGCTCTGCCAGACCTGATTGGGTGGTGGGAGAGGAACCACAGGGTCTGCCAGCACTACTGGGGACCTGTCCTTAGCTACTGGGTGGCCATGAACCTTTCTCACCTCTGAATCAGCCCCGGAGACAGAGCCCATGCTTGGCCTGCACCAGGGGATGCAACAGCACACGGTCCCCAGGAGCTGAGCCCTCACCCTGCTCCCATCCCTGCCCGTGGGGAGAGGCTTGGCACAAGGAAAACCCTAAAACCCTGGGCACAGAGAGACCCTGCCAAGGCCCTCGCAAGGGACAGGATGGAGGGCTGGGGAGGGACACGGCGATGCGACCCATCCCGAAGTTCCCAGCCCCGAGCCAGGAGGCACACTCACCGTCGTGGCTGCTGGGGAAGACGCCCCCCCTCATGTACGAGGACTGGCAGTTAGGCACTTCTGCAAGGGAGAAAAGGCAGTGGTAAGCCTCACAGCACCGTCTCTCCTGGGCATCTTGTCCCTCCCCAGACTGCCTTGTGCCACCTCACGCCTATCTTCGGGGAGAAAACGGTGTAATTTACATGGGCGGGGGGCACTTGAACAACCACAGGTGGCACAGTCCACATCAGTGCATGTTTCCACCAAATTATTTGGGCCACACGCTAAGGGAGGCAGCAGGAGCCCATGAGCAGCGTGGGGTTTCTGGCTGCCTCCCTCCCCTGCCATCTGCTCGGCTGCACCGAACCACCTCCCGCCAGCCTGAGGTCACAGTATTTTTAGGCCCTAAGGCGCTTAGAGGATTTTCCGTGATGCTGGTGGGGTTCAGCACCAGCCACCAGAAACTGCAGCAGGGTGGGCACAGGCCCTGGGGACACCCCCTGCTGCACACAGTCACAGCGTGCAGCATTTGGGGAATGCCTGCGGTGCCCCTTTTAAAGAAAAGAGGGGGAAAAATAAAAAAAGACAACCCTACAGCACCGCTGTTCCCTGCCTGCACGGGGCACAGATCCAACGTCACAGCCCGCCCCGCTTGCCACCCACCTGAGTCGATGCAGTAGTCCCTGGGCTCCTGCTTGATGCCCATGGGGGACTGGAAGCTGTGCCCAGGGGGGGCAGGCAGGCTGGGGCCGGCGTGCTCATAGAGCGGGTCGTGGTACTCCTGCTTGAATCCCTGAGCGGGGTGGGGGGTGGCAGGGCCGACGGGCTCCGACAGCTGCCGGTGGTAGACGGGGCGGCCGTCCCCGGGGACGGCGGGCTGCGGCGGGAAGGGGTGGCAGGGCTCAGACATCTGCCTCTGAAACCTGGGGGAAAAGGGACACGGCGTCACCAAGGGGTCGAGGCAGGCACCACGGGGGCACCTGGGGTGCGTGGGGCGACTACTGATGGCTCAGCCAGTGGGACACCCATCTGCATCACACAGTAGGACCACAGGTTCCCCAGCCAAGGGATGGGGACCCTCAGCTGGGTGAGCAGGAAGGCACAGGGGGCACCCCTGACACACACCTTACCAAGGCTGCTTGGATAAAAGCACGGGAAACAAAACCAAACCCCCGATAATTAGAAATAAACCCAGCCTGGAGGCAGTGGGGTGGCATCACGGCGAGGCAGAGCCGCGGGGCCCGAGGACGCTGCAGCCCTGCAGGCACTTACGCAAAGCCAAATCCCCTGCGCAGCGCCGCAGAGCCAGCTGGCTGCTAATCTGCTGGGATTAAACCTCGCGCGGGGCGGCGGGAGCACTATTTTCAGCCAGAGGCACCGGTGCCCTCCGCCCAGGCTCTGTGCTACCGTGGGGGTACGGGACCATCCCGAGGGGGTGCTGCTGCCGCATCCCCTGCCCGGCCCAGCACCTTGAAAGGCGATCTCCGCGCGCCCGGTCCTTTCGGGGCCGCCGCACGCCATTTGGCTTTGTAACCAGATCCCCCCCAGCTGACGGGCTGGGATTACTCCATTTCCGACCCGCGTCCCCCTGCCCTTCCTGAGTGAAACCCAAGCCCCGTGCTGGTATGGCGCTTCCAGATGGGTCACGGCCAGCCCCCCGCATAGCTCGAAGGTCGCCCGGAGCCGAGCTCCGGGCCGGGGCCAGCTGCTGCCCCCCTTTGCTTGCAGAGGGATGCGCGTCCTGGGCACCCACTGCATGCCTCAAGGGGACACCCCAATGGCACTGCCACAGGATGAAGCCACAGCTCGATGAGGAAGGGAAGCAGGGTGTCTCCCTTGCAGCCCAAAAAATCCTCCTCTCCCCTCTCCAAATCACCCCAAGGGCAATGTGACACCTGTCCTGCAGCTGGACAATGAGGGTGAGTGGCTGCAGCGCCAACCCAGGTGGGAGAAAGAATCAGAAGAAATCCCTCGCACCAAGATGGCGCCCAAAATCCTAATATGGCTCAGCACACCGAGCCAGCCAGTCCACCGGGGGGCTGGGAGATCTCAGCAGGAGGATTCACAGCCTCTGCCCTGGGCTGCTGGTGCAGCAGCTTTTTGCTCCTCGGCCACATCCCGGTGCAGAGCGCCTTGCACACAGCACACCAGTGGTCCCCCAGCCCCACAGCACCAGGTTCCTAGAAGCCCCAAAACACTGCAACCCCAGCAAGGGGACGAGGGGCCGGGTGTCCCACCTCCCTTCCCCACAGCTGGAAGGCCGCCGATCCTTACCTGTGCTCTGCGGGGTATTGGTTTTCCGACATCATCTTTGGCATGTGCATGGGCTGGTGAGGCGGCCGCGGCACCGCGAAGGTTTGCTGCCTCTGCTCGTGCAGCGGGCGCGGGGCGGGCACAGCGCTGCGGAGCGGGGCCGCTGGGGCGCCATGGGCAGCCGCCTGCACCGCCGGGGCTGGCAGGGAGGATCCCGGCTGCGTGGGGGACACCGGTGTGGCGGGCGGCGTTAATGGCTTGAACCCAGCGGGGGGCTTCCTGTCGTAGGCACTGCAGGGGGCAAGAGGGGACGGTGAGGATGGTGCTGGTGGCTCCGTGATAAAGCCAATGTGGCCGGGTGGGTGGCGTCCCCAAGGGAACCGCAGTACAGCCCTCGCCCTCCCTGCACCCACAGCTCGACCACCCCTCTGTTCCCAGTGCCACGGGGGACCCCAAATTCCTGCTGGCTCCAGTGCCGACATCCAGTGCCATGGGGGGCACATGTTGATGGGATGCTCCCTGCCACCCAGCCCCATCTGCTGGGCTTCTGAGAGGGTGCCAGAAGCAGCCTGTGCTGCCCGGAGGGGTTTCGCCTCCGGCGACCTACCAGCAGTTGTAGAGGCACTTGTCTCCATAGCTGGCACAGAGAGCCTGCTCGTGGCTGCAGGCCGACAGCTCCGAGGAAGGGCTGTGCAGCTCCCGCTTGATCTTGGCCGGAGGTGGGGCGTGCAGGACTACTGGAACGAGAGAGGAGAGGAGGAGGAGGAGGAGGAGGAGGAGAAGGAGGAGGACACGGTCACTGTGTGTTCCCAGCCCTGGTTCCACCACCACGGATTCTGACCCAGCGTGGGAGCAAGCCATGGGTGCTGCCAGCCCTGGGGAGCATCCTCTTGGGCGCTGAGGGTTCAGATGCACAGCCTCGGGGCCAGGAGCATCACATAACCACACCGCAGCAGGCTGGAGGCCCTACAGGTCCATCCTCCCAGCGGACCAAGCCATGGTGGCAGGGAGGGCAAGGTGCCGCCAGCACACAAACCCCACAGCAAGGGCACCCAGACCCAAACCCCTCCCGCGAGGGGCGATGAGCCTGGCCGTACAGCATCACGCTGCCCTCTGCCCAGCCCCTCAGCTGCTGCACGCCGTGTCTGCAACGAGCCCAAGCTCTGTTCCCACCACCACCTTCGGCAGCTTCGTGGTTTGAGTGGGAGATGCAGGCAGGGAGAGCTGGCACGGGCTCTCTTGGCTCCAAAGTAGCGGGGCAGAGCTGTGGCGAGGAGCGGCAAGCAGCCAGCTGGCAGCCCCGCATCTCCTGGGCGCAGCCTCGTGACCAAGGGGACACAGCCCCGGGACCACCAGGGGACAGGGGAGGAGAGCCATGGTGTTACGAGTCCAAGGGGCAAACGGGCTGTGAAACTCCAAGACATCCACCCCCACAGCACCGCCAGGCCCACTCACTATATATATAAGCGTTTTAAATGGGGCAATATACACTTAACCTCTTAAATCTAAAAGCGGACGCTCTGGGAAAGGGAAAGCGTGGCCGAGATCTTTACCTAAACCATGCCTGAACCGGAGAGCCAAGACCAGTCGGAAGTAGAGTATTAGCTTCGTGAGAAGTCTAAACACAGCCCAGTTACGCCAGAGAGGAGTGAATAGCTCCAGGACAACTGTTCACAGCTTGCCAGGTAATTAGCTGCTCCCCTAATTTGTCAAAACCTTTAAAGAGCTGCTGATCCTCCCCCAGCCCCCCCTCAAGCAGCCCAGCACAGCTGGTACCAAGGGCATAAAAAACTCCAGGGAGTATTTGAAACACGAAGCCCAGGCTGAGCAAACACAGCCCCTACGCTCCCTGGAACCCCCCCCGGAGACAAGTTCCCCCCCCCAGCCCCTCCCCAGGAGCGAGGCCAGGCTGCTCCCGAGCATTTCGGGTGTTAACGGGGGCCAGCGCAGAGGCTGTGAAGCCCAGGCACCCCGCGAGGCACGGGAAAGCAGAGGGGAAACTTGCTTTGGAAGGGCTCCAGCTGCCTATCACGGGCATGTTTCTCCCTAACAGGCTCCGTGTTGTTCGAGCAGGGTTGTTTTTCCGCCAGCCGCACAATGGGGTCTGGTTATTCATTGAAGGAAAAAAAAAAAAAAAAAAAAGAAAAAAAAAACCTCTCGGAGCGGGCACCACCCTCCATTCACAAACAATTTGGAGCGCTACATTCATGCGGTTGGGGAAAAAAAAAAAAAAAAAAAAGACAGAAAGAAAGAAAAATTTCCCCAGAGCTTAGCGCTGCCATTCAAGAAAAGGGAAACGATCCTTCAGATCATAACAGAGACCAGCTGGCTGTGCCGAGCAGCCCGGACTTTGTGCAACGTTTGGATTCCTTACACAAACACCGCGGGGCTGGCCCGCGCTGCTCCTCACCACGCTGCCTTTCCGCCAAGTTCATTCAAAGCCCAGGCGATTGTGCAAGGCGCTGGGGCCGGAACGCCCTTCGGCGAGAGCAGGGAGCGAGGAGAAAGACAAAATAAACGCGGGCGGCCGCTCGGGGAAAGCGTCACGCAGCCACGGCTCGCACCAAGCTGTCTTTGGGTCCCCGGCCCTGCTGCTCTCCTGCCCCAGAGTCAGAGCAGCCCACAGGGCCTGGTATTTGGGTTTCGGTTCCCTGCTGGCAAGGAAGAACGTGCCACAACTGACCTCGGTTTTCCAGGTACTGAGCAGGAAAGGTACACCCTGCCCCAGCAGCCGGTGCCACAAAGGCATGGCAGGAGCACAAGCGCTCCAAACCTCTTGGTTCCTCCGCTCCTCGCTGTAATTAAAAGCTAAAAAAGCCAACGGAGGGAGCAGCCCAGAGGCTTACCCATTCCGGGACTTGGCCACATGAAGGGGACACCCCAAAGCTGTTTGGGGCTGCCAGGGCTTTGAGCCTTGAGGCCTGATTTGATGGCACGTGGTGAGCTTTGAGGACAACAGCTCTGCTGCTGCTAGCACCCGCTGCCCATGGAGAGGGGAAGTGACCGAAGCCCCACTCCCAGCACAGCCACCAGCTCAGGGACCTCGGCACCCACTCCAGCCATTGCCATGGGCACCAAACTCTCTGCCAGCCCCTGCGTCCCACTGCGCCCGGCACCGCTGGAGCAGGACGCACCCAAGGTCACACCAGGAGAGGAGCCAGAAATAGAAGCTGTGCTCCTGCTTTCCTTTGTTTAAACAATCCTTCCTCGGAAACAAGCCTCCTTCTTTAATTTCGGCGTGTACGAAAACCCACTCCACGCCCTGCTCACCACTTTAGCTGCAAACCATCCCAGCAAGGGGGCAAAAGTCCCCAGGGACCAACCTCTCCCCCCAGAAAAACTAGGGACACCCTTCAAGACCTTCACACCTTGCGCCTGCAGAGGAAAAAAAAAAAAAAAAAGCCTCTCAATGCTTGCTTTCCACAGCACAATCCTATCTCTCCCTGGTTATTTTAACAACTGATCAAGATACTACACCATGCGCATATTCTTCTCGCCAGAGCATGAGGACAAGCGACACAGGACGGAGGACAAGGGACACAGGACGTGTTAGCCTGCATGCCAGCCCCTACCTACACCTGGTGAAGTAGGTGGGTGGCACGCACAGCTTGCTCATCCTTGCAGGAGGATCTGCTTCTCCAGCACTGTGCCTGTCCTCACCAGGGAAATCGCCCCACCACGAACGGGAGCTGCCCCTCTGCCTGGATGCCCCCTGGATACCCAGAGGGCAGCTCTGGGGAATCCCATACTTCCTGGGTGGCTTAAAAAGCACCAAACCCAGCCTCTCGTGGCTCCACCAAGGGCACCAAGGACAACACACACTTTATTCAGAGAAGCCCTGCTTTCCCCGTCCACATGGACACATTTTCTCCCCATCACAAGAGGCTGCAGGCGACGTGCTGCCCACCACCCGTGCATGCCTTGTTGCCAAACCCCAGCTCCGAGCCCGTTCCTGCAGAAAGCCCCAACCTGCGAGCAGGTGGCCAGCACGCTATGTGGAGGCTCAGCAGGGTGCGAGCAGGGCTGCAGCTCGGAGCGCCGCCAGGACCTGGCCCAGCACACGTGGGCCACAGGCTCAGAGCTGAGCGGGACCTGTCCCTCGCGGTTCCCCCACTGCAGGTGCTCTCAAGCACTGTCACCCCCTGAGCTGTAGCGCTCATTGGGGACTCCACGGAGGAGCTGGGCTCCCCGTCTCCCCGGGCAGGGCACCACCGTGCCCCCCAGAAGCTGCTGTTGAGCCCCACAAGCCTCTGTGTGCACGAGCACTCAGCCAAACTCCCCGAGCCCAGCCCAACAGCAAGAGAAAGCTCTGCTTTATCTCCCCAGGAGAGTTCAGGAAGGTTATCGGAGCGGGAAGTCACGCAGGGACATCGCCTTCCAAGCGACATCATCACCGGGGCTGCAGAGGCCGAGCAGGTTAAAAGAACATTTAAAAGCCTCGACCAAATGCTTTTCCCTCCCTGCATCGCCCAGAAAAGTTTGTCTCCTCTCTCTGAGCTCTTCAGGTTACAAGGAAACAAGAGACTGCCAAAAGGCACTGGAAACAGCTCCAGCTCTCCGAGCCGCCCTCCCACGCACGCTGCAGTTTGCACTGCTCCGAGCAAGAGCTGACGGGCTGCACCAGGATGTCAACAGCGAGCCGCGTTTCTGACTCCGGGCTTGCCTTTTATCTCAGGGGAGAAGGGGGGGAGAAAAAAAAAAAAAAGCGCATCTGAAACTTGGGCTGTCTGGAACAGTTTAATGGCAAGCTTCCCACTCAGAAGTAATCAAAGGGCAATAATTAACATGCGTTTACTGTAGTATAAGATACTCTGCTGCATGCTGTGACAAAGCTGGAATGAGAAATCTGTTCGACTGCAGGCTAAATTTGATTTCCTTTAAGTTCTGCGGCTGTCTGGTTCAGCAGCAGAAGGCAGCTAGGAACGCTAGGCTGCTAGTTCTGCTCTCCAGGTAACAACCCAACACATCCCGACCCCCCTCCAGCCCTCAGTGCCAGGACTGTCGGCACCGAGCCTGGTGCAAGCCCGACACACCATTAACTGCACACCAGCCCCTGCCCTGGCCGCTGACTGGTTTGGGCAATGAACCACGACTAGGAAAAAGCTCGCTCTCTATTATGCAATTCAAGAGGGACTGCATTTTCACTGGCCTCCTTTTTTAAACGTGCTTGCTTGCCAGAGATTAATGCTGCTTAAAGCAGCTCAAGTTTCACCGCTCAGGTCTGCTCTTGCCAACAGCGCTAGGCCAGGACTGCAAAAAGCTCCAGAAACTGCAGAGATTGTGGCTAACCAACAAGCCCAGCACGGGCTCTCCCATCCACTTGAAAAGGAAAAGCAGCATTTATAAGCAAATCAACGTTACTAGGAACAAGCAGCGAGTCTCAGAGGAGCCCAGAGATCAGTTAGAGATATTTCCATGCGGTTGGCTGTAGTTTTCCCCGTTATGAGACGCAGGGAACTGCGAGCCTTGTCTTCGTGAGCCCGAACAGCACACACACACGTGCTTTCTCCCCAAAGGCAGAGAGCTTCAGGGTTTCAGATTCGGCAGCAGCCGCTCCCCGAGGAAGCGACCCTAAAGCAAGCGCGACGTTTTGCACAGGCACCTCAACGCTTCCACCCCCGAGAACAAAAGCCATAAGCAGTACTTACAGTTGTCAGACTGGAAATCTGGGACAAATTGTTCGTCGTCGGGGACCTGAGCTAAAAAAATTAAAAACAAAGGTTTTATAGCACTTTCGGTCCTCAAAAAATGCTTGCGCACAGATTTTACATGGCAAAAGGCGGAGGTGAAGACTTGCCTTCAGCTAGCCAGGCCTCTTGGAGCTGGCTGAGATCCTGGAAGAGCTCTGGAACAGAGTGAAAGACTCAGGCACTCGACAGAAAAATAAATAAAAGGGCCGCTATTTGCCGAATTCTCTCTCTAAGCCAACAGGCCCAAGGAGAGCTGTCTCCTCAGGACCCAGCGAGGGCACAGGGACCCGCTGGCAGCCCCGCTCACCTTCCGAGTCGTGGGCCAGGTCGGTCTCCAAAAACTTCCTTTTCCTGTCGGACCCCAGCCGGCCTCGGCCCTCCTCGGTGCACGACTTCTGCAAGGACGAGGGCGTGAGCGGCCCGGAAGGGGGGCAGCCACGGGAACCCCCAGAAACCGGGGAAATTGGGCATGGGGCAAACTTACCCCGGGGCCCATGAAGGGAACCTGCTGGTCGTAGAAGCCATCCATGGTGCGGGGCAGGCGGACAGAGCCCCCGGCACGCTCAGCATCGACAGCAGCCCGGGAAGGGGGCTCCCGCCTGGGCTCCGGCAGGTGCGAGGCTGCGGGGTAAGGGGGCGGGTGGGGTGGGGTGGGGGGGAAAGCGGAGATCTCAGGACCCGTCCCCGAGCTCTGCCGCCCCCGGGGCTGGCCGGGGGCCGGTGCGGGCCCGCCGTAGCCCCCCGCGTCGTGATGTCAGCGGCTTTCTATAGAGCCCGCCGTGCCATCAGGCGCCGCGAGCAGGCGGCCCCCAGCTCCCCGCTCCGCCGCTCGCTCCCCCGTTGGCCCCCCCCCGGCCCCGCCGGTGCTCGGCGCTGCAGGGCCGCAACGCAGCCGGGCCCGTTCCCACGCCGCCCCATTCATAAACTCCGCCCCCCCCTTCCCCCTTCCCCCTTCCTCCTCCTCCTCCTCCTCCCCCCACCCCCCCCAGCCTCCTCCCCCTCCTCCCCTCGCAGCCGCGCGCCCCCCGCCATTCACCCCGCGCCATTCATAAACACCGCCCCCGCCCCGCACCGGGGCCGGGCCCCGCGGAGCCGCTCGGGCCGTCGTGGGAGGGGGGGCTCACCCGCTGCAGGCAGGGCCGGGGCCGGGCACCCAGCACCGGGGCTGAGCCTCGGGAAGCGCCGCTCCTCGCCCGGGCAGCGGGCACCGCGCTCCGCTCTGCGCCGGCCCCCAGCCCCCGAGCGAGCGGCCCCCGCCGCGCCCCGCCCAGCGCCGCTTGTTTACCCTCGGCACCGCCCAATGGGGCGCCGCCGCCCCGGCTTCCTCGCCCTCCGATTGGTCGGAGGGCGTCCGAGAGCCCGCCCCCTCGCCGCTCCCAGGGCCCCATTGAGGCCGGCGGGGTGGGAGGGGCGCGCGGCAGCCAATGGGCGCGGCGCGCTCTGCGTGGCCCCGCCGAGGCCGTTTTTCATTCATAAAAAAATAGAAAAGGGGGAAGGGGCCGGCGGGCGGGGCGGGGGCAGCTCGGCGCTTAAAGGGGCCGCCGCCTGCCCCGGGGGGGGGCCGAAAGGGGGCACGGGGTGGGGTATAGGGGGCGGGGGGGACAGCCCCGTGGCCGGATCCGGGGTGCCCTGAGCACCTGTCGCGCAGCCCTGCAGTTGGGTGGGCTGCAGGCCTCACGCTGCCTGTGGGACCCCCGCACAGCGGTGGGGATGCTCTGCTGGGGGCTCTCCCTGCAGGAGGGGGCTCCCTAGCAGCCCCCTGCCGTGAGCCTGGCCCGATCCACTCTGACTGCCCCCTTTTGCTTTTTTTCTTCCCCTCCAGGCAGCCTGCAGCCAGGGCTGCCTTTGGGAAGGAGCCTTTGGAGGGGCTGGTGGGGAGCAGTTCCCACCCGGGTGGGCTCTGGGGCTGTGGGGAGGGCAGAGCAGGAGCAGGGGCGCCCGGGAGAGAAGGTTTCTCTGCAAGTGGGTCAACCCCCCCTTGCCAAACAGACCTGCGGCTCTCATACAGCCCTCCTAGGATTGCCAGGGGCTCGGCAGTCTGGCAGCTGTGGGTTGCCCGTATCCCCACCACAGCATTTCCCGGCCAGGTGCCTCGGTTTCCCCATCTCTCTGCAGCCGGTTGCACAGCAATCTGCTGCCACGCTCCACGACCTGTGCGAGGCTCCGCTGTTGTTGCAGAGCAAGGCTGAGACAAGCCCCCATCAATAGGGAAGGGTAAATGGAGGGAGAGCTCAGCAGTTGCCGTCTCACTGGATTGGGGAGGAGTGGAGCCTCCTGCCTGCATCCCAGAAGGGTGCCCAGACCTTTGGGAGTCCCTCTGCATGGCGTGGCCCTGGCTGCTTTGAAATCCTCAGGGGGTCGTGGGGTTGTGGGTGACTCAGGATGGCTGCCCAGCACATCTCAGGAATTTTTTTGTGAGACTGTTGGCATATTGGGGAGCTTCTGGAATCCTCCAGGGCCACCACTGCTCCCCAGGGATGATGGGGGGAGCTGCAGGCACTTCGTCTCCTGCCGTGCCCTGCGTGGAAGAGGGGAGCTGCCACGATGCCCCAGCAGTGAGGTGCCTGTGTGCTGGGGACACACGTGGGGGGTGCTCCTGGGGCCCACCTGGCCCTGCCCTTCCCTCCAGGCTGCACCCGAGCAGGGCCAGGTGCCAGGGTGCCCTGGGTTCTCCTCGTGGTGCCTTGGGAAAAGCTGAAGCCGCCGGGCAGCCCCATCAAGAGAGGGATGGTGAGCGGTGCCTGCTAAATTTAGAACCTACTCAGGAAACAAACAAACAAACCCCACAACAAAACAACAAATCACAGCCTCCAAATTGAGCCCATCGCACCTCCCGATGAACACAGCTGGGCTGCGCGGCTCTGTCGTGCCGCAGGAAATCCCGCCACCTGGGTGTCCTTGGTGGGGCACGGCCCCTTTCCTTTCCCAAAAGTGGGGCCCCCACTCCTGGCCAGGCCCCGGGGACACGACGTTCAGGACTGGGCAGTGCTGCAGACACGGTGGGAGCCCAGGGCTGGAGCCCCCCCGGGGGAGGGTAGGGACCCCACTGTGCCCTGCAGCCTTTGGGGTACCAATGGGGGTGACACCGAGGGGGACAGGGGGTTTGGGGGCCCGAAGCACCACGCGGTGTGCTCCTCCTCTGGGCTGCCACAGGCGGGCCGCTGCCCCCATCCCTGCGGGTCCCCAGGGGGCAGAACTTTGTGCTGCTGGCCTCAGGCCCCAGTCAGCCACCGACCCCATTGCTTCATGCCCTTGGCATGGCAGTGGGGGCAGACCCAAGCCTTTGTCCCATGCAGGAGGTGGCAGGTTTGGGGCTCAGGCACACCCCAGGAGCGCCGCCGTGCACCTCGCTGCCACCAGGAGAGGACATCCCCAGCAGAGCCCTGGCAGACTGGTGCTGGTGCGTCACCATCGCAGTGACACGGGGGGGTTGTCGTGTCCTGCGGGGCACAGGAGTCGAAAGAGCACTGCTGCCTCGGCTCCGCTGCCACCGCCAGCACAAGAGCCCAGCAGACGGCCCGCGTGCTGCTCTTTGCCCAGAGCGTGAGCCCAGTGAAGCGGGACCGGGTGCAAGGATCAGGTCTGCGGAGAAAAAACCTGCTGCTCTCCTCCAGGCACAAAGCCACGGCACAAACAACAGGTCCAGGCCCAGCGGGCGGGGAAAAGGAGCCAAATCTGCTGCTACAAATGGCCCCGATCTCACGTCTTGTCACACCAAGCAGAGCCCCTGTTGCCCAGGCTGCCGGCGGAGGTTTGGATTTTATTTTTTTTTCTTCTCTTGTTTTTTTTTGATTTAATCCTCCCCAGATGCCAGCGTTGAGATTCCCAGATAACATCAAGGAGGGGCATGGAGAAATGGAGGCTGCGCTTTCATGAGAACTGGGGTTTATTTTGGCGCGCATCCCGTACACCGCCACCTGGCTACTCATTAACGGCCGCCCTGGCTAAGGGGAGGGGGGGGGGGGCACATTTACAAGCTGCGGGGGACACGCTCGTGTGCGCTGGCCGCTGCCCTTGGACATCGCTTCCCACCCTGGGGCTTGCACAGGACCTGCAGCCACCGTGTCTGTACCCGAGGAGGATGACGAACGACTCCCTTTCAGCTCGCTGTTAACTCTGAAACATAACGATGGCAGCAGAGCAGGGCACCCCACTGGGTACGGGGAAGCTGCTGGGGAGGGGAGGCTGATTTGGGAGCCACGCTCCAGTGTGCAGGGCAGCTGGTGCCTGCAGGAGAGGCAGCAAGCCTTCCTAGGCTTTGGTCCTGCTGCTGTGAGCCAGGGAATGCACCCAGACCATGGCATCCTCCGTGGCCGTGTCCGCTGTTCTGTCCCCGTTGTGTCCTGGGAGAAGAGCTGGGTCTCAGGTCTGCGTCCTTGGCTTTGGGGTGGCTCAGGGAGAGATGTGGCTGTGACAAAACCAATGGCTGGCTGCTCCCGCTGCTCCTCGCAGCGACCCAGCAGTGTCCAAGCGTTGGACCCAGCGTTGGTCCCCTCTGGGAGGGCACTGTCCTGGTGAAGCAGCTGAGGATGTGCAAAAAGGGGACACTTCCCAGGGAGAGGAGCTGCCGAGCACCTGTCCCCAGCCTCCTGCGTGGGCTGGGAGGTTTGGGGCAATGGGGAGCTCCCCATCGAGCCACCCCAAAAGAGGCAGGAGGTGCCACGTATGCAGCACTGGCAGGATGGTCAGCAAGAAAGGGGGTGGCATTCATGTCCAACCTCACCTCGTAAAAGGGAAGCGACCCCTGGAGCCTCCCCCCGCCCCAAACATGTTAAATAAATACATAAATACAAACCCAGACGCAAAGTCCAACCCGGAGCTGGGGTTTGCTGGGGGCTGGCAGCTCCCCAGGAGGTCCCTCCTGGCCATTCCCACACCCCATCGCCCGCTCCTTTTCTCTGCCCTGGGCTCGTCCCAGGTCCCAGACAAGGTCTATCCCTGCACAACCTGCCCCACAGGCTGTGCTCTCTGAAGCAGCTTCCAGGGCTGAGAGCGAACACTGCATTTGCATCTGCTTCAAAACAACCCAGAAAAGCTAGCCGAAGGCATGGAAAGCCTGCTCTGGTGGCAGCGAGGGAAGCAAGGGTCAGGATGCCGTCTCCCCTGGGCTACAAAAATAAATAACTTCTCGGATGCGCAGGTCTGGTGGACAGAAAGCCAGTGCAGCAAAACACCAAGTGTCCTTCGGGAGGGTTACAAATAAATAAGTGAAGCTTGGCTTTTTTCCTTAGGAGCACGTTCGTTTGCAGCTCTGCGGGAGGAAGGGGGCAGTTATTTAAATTAAGGGAAAGGAAAAAAAAAAACAGTCCTAGCGCTGCTCCAGCGAACGCGCTCCTTGCATGCCCGGCTGCCTGTGCCCATCGCTCCGCTCCCGGCTGCAGAAAACGCCCGTGGTGGCTGGGAAGGAGCCGCTGAGCCCCTCCCAGGGCAAAGCATCCCCATGGGGCTGGGGTGGCTTCGTCCCCCCACCGCGGCGTGGGGGCTGGGGGTGAGCGGGAGCCCCTCCTGCCCCTCGCAGCCTGGGTCTGCTTTCCAAGGCGGCGTTTCCAAAGCAGAGAGAGGGGTCAGGAGAGGCGCGGAGATGAAGGTTGCCAGCCCTGGGACATCGGGGTGCCTCTGGACTGCAGCTCCTTGCTCACGGGTTAATCTCGAGTTCGGTTTCTTCTCTTCAGGAAAAAGAAGCTGCTCTTCTGGGGAGGGCCCAGCAGCATCGGCACTTGGCTTTTATGTGTAATTTTGACCTAAAAATAAACGAAGAGCACAGATCGGCGAGCAGCTCCCAACCAGCTGAGGGGTGAGTCACGCTCTGGCTGGGCACCGAGCATCCCCTGACTCAGGGGCCCCACAGAGCAACCCCAGCCAGCCCGGGAAGGAGCAGCTCAGCACCCAGGAGCAGGGGCACGGAGCCTCTCTGCACCAAGCCCCGGGAGCTGAGCCACCCCCGGCCCCGCTGCCCCTTCCCTGGGGACTCACGGTGCAGGGGGGCTGCATCCAGGGCTCGCCGTCCACCTGCATGGGCAGCAGCTTGGAGGTCCTGCAAGAGGGAGCGCAGGGTCATGCAGGTGCCAGCTTTCGCTGCCCGCTGGGCGCTCTGCCGGGACAGGGACAAATACCTGATGGTGACAGATGAGCACTGGGCCAGCCTCCTTCCTGCGCTCTTCAGCCCCGTGTAGATCTGCCCCATCTCCATCGCGCCCTCCAGCCCCACCACCTCCAGCAGGTGGTCGCTGAGGTCTGCAAGAGAGGGACATGAGTTGGGGCCGAGCCATCGCATCCCTGCGTCCCTGCTTGGGGCATCCCCTCTGCGCCTCGTCTGGCTGATGGTGGGGCCCAGGGGCAGCACCAGCCCCCAGGGATGCTCCTCAGGTGGCTAGTGAGAGCGTGCTCATTTTTTCAAAGTGATTTAACATCAAGCCCAGTGCCAAAAAGCCCCCCTCTGGAGCTGGACTGTGAGCAAGCAGCACTGGCCAGAGGAGGGCACAGCCAGCCGTCTGCCTACAGCAGCAAAATACCAGGTCTGGCTCCAGAGCAGAGCCTACAGCAAAGCTCCTGCTTTGTCCCCTGGGTTTGGCAGGCTGCCTCCGGCCCAGGAAACTGTCCGAGTCTGAGCTCTCCATCCTGAGCCCGTCTGGCTTTCATTCATGGGTGGCCTGAGCGCTCCTGCACACAGCCCAGCCCCCCAAGCTCGCCCGAGCCCCCCCAGCCGATAGGCTCAGTGCCCCGTGTCGGGCAGGCAGCTCCCACAAAATCTCAGGAGTGTAAATCTCCCTGCCTGAAACAGCACCCAGGTCCCAGCACGGGCCCCCCACCAACACTTTGCACATCGGTGCTGGGTGTAACAAGGCAGAAGCTGCGAGAAGGTGGCCGGGGCGCAGGCACGGTGCTGGGCAGGGGTACGAGGCGGGCACGGTGCCCCCGGGGAGTGTAGGGCTGCTTTTTTCCCTCTGCAACTTGCAGGTGCCCTGGCTCCGGGACCTGGAGCTCGCAGCAAATGAGCCGTTCCCGCAAGAAGCCAGCCAGGCTGATGGCACTGTGGCAGAGGAAAGCTTAAAAAAAAGCCTCTTGTGCCAGTTCTGCAGCTTCCTGCCCCTCCTCGGCACCAGCAGCCCTGGAGAAGTGAGGCTGGGGTGGGCAGAGCCCCCTGCCCTCCCCAGCTCGCAGGGAGCCCTCCCTGGGCCCCCTCAGGACCTCCCCACTCACCCTGTGCACAGAACTTGAGCTCCTTGGCGTCGGTGACCACCGTGGCGTGCAGCTTCTCCGGCGCCTTCTTGCTCACCCGGTTGTAGCCGCGCTGCTTCTTGGTCTCGCCCCAGAGGTTGGAGCCGCCGTACATGCTCGGGATGTTGAGGACGGCGATGCCCTCCAGGGAAGTGGTGCTCAGGTCCAGCAGGGTCCCGTCACACTGCCGGACACAAGACACCTGAGCAAGCAGGACCAGCCCGGCCCCATAAAAACCTGGTGAGCTCCTCCAGCATGAGCCTCCCCCTTCCCCCTGCCCCACCTGAGCTCTGCAAACCCCAGAGTGTGGCTAACTCCAAACCGTTCGCCTTGTCAGGAACGAGAAATGACTCTGGGAAGGGATTACAAGAAAGGTGATGGAGGAAAAATGTCCAGTTTTGGTGCACAGGCCGGTGTCCAGCACTTCACACTCACACGGCAGGACCGATGGATTTGAAAGCACCCTAAAAAGGGTGAAATATCTGGTGGCTGTGGCTGCCCTGCATGGCTGGGGGTAGCAGATGTGGCAACGCAGCCCTTCACTGCAGGTCTTGCATTCAGGACGCTCAGCACACGGCATTCACCTCGTCCTCCACCACGGAGGATGGAGCCTTAGGTCTGAGGAAACAAGAGCTCTTCTGTCTGCACCCCTCTGAAGTCAGGACTGCCGTAGGAAGCAGCCGTCTCTCACTTTCAACTCCATTTTCGCTAGAGCATCTGTATTTTCCTTGAAGCATCTGTATTTCTTTCCAAGCATCTGCTCCCTACCTGCTAGGCTACACTTCAGCAAACACCGGCACATTTTCCCTGCATTTTGGTGATGTGAAGGAATTTCTGCTCCCTGTGTTGCTTTGCCAAGAGGAATGTGAGTTGGCTGATAAAACCCCGTTGCTGCTTTGACTCCTGTTGTTTTGCTTGAGCTGAGTGAAGGTTTCAAGCTTATTTTTAATACACTTTCTATAAGCACTCCTCAGTAGCTGAGTTTGCTGGCCGGCAGAGATGGGCACATACACAAGCGAGCATCTCTGTTTGTTCAGATCTCCTCTGCCTCCCCTCGTGTCCGTGATCTTATTTTTAGCCTCGCCGTGAAAGCCAAAGGCAGGAATCATCTCCTGGTTTGCAAAAAAATGTCTCTCTGAGGCTAGGTTTCACTTATTTCCCAGCACGTTTTAATAACACCACGACTTGTGGGACTGAGGCTTCGAGCAGCGGACGCTGAGCAAGCGGCCCGCGATTCCTCGCGGCGCTGCGGACGACGCACCCCGTGCTCTGGCCAGGCAGAGCCTCGCCCCCTCCCCGACCCCAGGTGTTAATTCCCATGGGCTTTGAGCACCTCGCCCGCAGTGGCACCTCCACGAATCCATTGAGGGACTTGGGGGTGCAGTCCTGGGGGGCTGCGGGCACGGGCACGCTGCCGCACACCCGCACCCTGGCGCGGGGCCAGCGAGCAGGAGCAGTTTCTCCCTCTGCAGCCCTCCTCTGTTTGCATGCCAGCGTGCTACAATGGGCTCTTTGAGCTGGGGCAGCTGACGGCGTGCTGGCAGCGACGCTGGAAGTAGAAATTTGCAGCTGGGGAAAAAGCAAATTCATTTCCAGGAGCTGTACCGCAGCGAGTGCCAATTTCCAAAACAAAACTGCCATTTCTCTGCACGGATGACAGTTGCCTCGGAGCTGGAGGGAGGACGGGCTGCTGCTACTTTCAACTTAAAAAGCTGCTGGGTTAACGCTTTCCTGCCGGCATGGCAGGGGTACCAAGGGCATCCTCCAGCAGCCCCCAGCCCTGGGGCTGGGGTCTCACCCTCCTGGGCACCTGCGTGCGTGGCGCTAGCAGCTGATGGGGCAGCGCAAGGCAGGAGCTCCTGCCCCGTCTCATCTGGAGGGCAGAGCTGGAGCCCTGCAGGATTTAGCAGGGGCTGGAGCTCCCCGTGTAGACACAGGCTTTAAAACCTCTCTTCACACACTCCTCGCACTCAGCAGCTCTCCTGGCTGCCCAGGATGCCCATGCCACGCTCACTAACAGCTCCATGTGCAGCGCAGCCAGTTGTGTTTTATTTTCTTCTTTTTTTTTTTTTTTTTTTTTTTCCTGTAGCCCTCGAGAATCAGTTCTAAAAGGGGGCATTTACGCAGAGATAAGGCGAGCCGGAAGTTTGCAGCAAAGCCCAGCACAAACCCCACCAATGCAAACTGCAAAATGACAGAGCTCTTAGCAACCGCTGGCACGCAGCGGTCCCTCCTCCCTCCTCTAATTAAAGGCTGTTTCCATGTAATCCAAAGACGGCTGTGAGCAGACACGGAGTTTACAGAGAGAATATTCCAGGCACACTCTCAAATTCAGCTGGAAGGGGAAAAATACAGGGCTATTCTTCTGCCTGCAGCTGGCTGGCCTTGCAGCGAGCTCCTCGCTGGAGCTGCAGGCTGTGTTTGCAGAGCAGCCGCCTCGCCGACGCACAGACTTTAACAAAATTCTCCCCTGGACGTGCCCGGCCCCTGGAGACCCTCCCCAACATGCTGCCACTGAGCACATCCCACGGGGAGCACCAAGGCCTGCTCCCTCGGTGTGCCAGCAAAGAGGGCAGGGGACGAGGGGACTTCGGCACAGGGAGCTGCTGAGGTGGGTGGCAGGTCTGTGGGATGCTTCAGCTTGAACAAGCGGGAACTCTTGCTCCTGCTCTTTGGTAATTTAATTGTTAATTATTTGGTTAATTAATTATTTTGATCGTTATCAGCCTGGCTGCAGAGGTTTGGGTGTTGTACACGCCTGTCCCACAGGGGGACACCCAGGTCCTGCCACCACCCCGGGGTGTCAGAGCTGTCCCGGCACCGTTTCCCCGAAGCTCCAAGGACACTGACTGAGAGACCTCGGCGAAACCTCCCCCAAAAAAACATCTTCCCAGATGGAGCCAGGCCCCTTCCTGGAAGCTCACCTCCACCTCGACGTAGTCGTGGAGCTTCTTGCAGGTGGCGGCGAAAGTTTCTGACGTGCCGAACTCGAAGTACCACAGCTTGTTCTTCATCCTGGGGTGCAAGCAGCAGCGAGAGCATCCTCCTTGGGGCCGGCAGCTCCCCCCCAGCCCCGCAAACAGCAGCGAGAGGGGCTGCAAGACCCTTTTGGAGCCACCGCAGTGGGGACGTGAGCCACCCCTGCCTCCCCTGGCCTCCCCCAGCAGAGCCATTTCTGAGAAGCTCTGGCAGGACCACGGCTAGCCATGACCTGCTCCCTGCCCTGCCCTCGCCGCACAGCCTGCTCCTGCTGGTCCTGAATTCCTCGCTAATTACAAAGCGTGATGAACGCAGGCAGATGCGCCGCCAAGTTCGAGCAGCCTGCCATGTGAACTGCCCCGTCCCACGGGGAGAGGGGCGAGAGGAGCCTGCGAGAGGTGGTGGGAGGGGAGGGGGCTCCAGCACATCCCCTCGGTGCCAGGGGACCCCGGGCAGCCCCACGGCGGTGGCAGGGCAGCCGGGCAGCGCTTACCTGCTGTTGAATTTCTCAGGGTGCTTTTCTCGCATGACATGGAAGCGGTGGGCAATGGAGGCATCCTGCACAGAGAGGAGGGCAGAGATACCCACAGCACAGTAGTGAGAGGGCTGGGAAATAGAGCCCCCCCTCCCCGTGTGTGCAATGGGGTGCGGGAGCTCGGTGCTTCGCCCCCAGCACGCGGCTCTCTGTGGGGCAGCCCCACTCGCACCACCTGAGGCCATGCAGCCCCAGCACGGAGCTGGGCACTGCTCCAGCAGGACAAAGGGGCCTGGCTTTGGGATGAGGCTCCCGATGCCATCGGGAAACATTTTGGGGGTGTACAGGGGGTGCCCTGCACTGCCGCAGAGCCACACGTGGGCCTTGGAAGCAGACGAGGTGGCGGCTTGTTAGAGGGGCTCAGGACTGCTGCAGGCACTTCCCATGTAACTGAGAGGGCAGCCTCGGCCAGGGCTGCTCGCAGAGCTTTGAATGGGCTCGTTAAGCAAGGCACAATTAGCACACTTGGCCTCCTTCCCTCCTCATGGAGGCTCCAAGTGGAAATGCTGCCGAGAGAGGGCGGGGGGACGCGGGGAAGCCCAAGGTTGAGCCCAGCTCAGGGGCCATTTGCAACCCAAAGGCTCCCTGCCCACCACCCGGCACCCCAGAGCAGAGGAGGCGATGGGGAGCCTGCTCCCTGCTCCTGCTTTCCCACGTTGTGCTCAGCTTGGCTTTTTGGGGCTGGCTGCGATGGCACAGGGCTCTGGGGAGCATAGGGCTTCCGGCCCTTTGGGTGCAGCGAGGAGCCAGGGTCTAGCGGTGCCCTCACAGAGGTGGCACCTCCAGGCCCCTAGCTGGGCACCAGAGGTGTTTTTAGCTGCCTCAGAGTATTTTGGGGTTGAGCAGGGGGGTACAGGTGGTGGGAACTGGCATCCTGGGCTGCCTCGCTCCAGCTGAGGAGCATTTCCCAGGGGCGGAGGGATCACCCCAAAAGCCCTGAGCCAGGCAGGTTTGGGGCTGTGGCTGTGCCGGGGCGCTCTGCAGGGCTCCTGCTCTGGCCAGCCTCATTCGGGTGGCCCTGCTACTCACCACCCCAATAGAGAAGTAGTTGTTGATGATGCTGTATGGGACGGGGTCACCGTTGACCTCCTTGTCGCTGGGAATCACGTCTATCTGCCAGCGGTCGAGCATCACCTCGGTGCTGTGCTCGATGTCCTTCAAGACCTTCATCAGGCTGCCTCCTTCGTAGCCTGGACGGGACAGAAGAGGCCTTGGAGGAGGGTGGAGGAGGGTGAAGGGGAGCAGAGCCGTGCTGCGTGCTTCTGGGAGTGTAAGGGGGCACCAGCGAGGTGCTGCCCCGCGATGGCACCCCATGGGCACATGCAGGGGCACCCCTGGGCTGGATCCCCCCAGGGCAACGCTCACACAGCCTCACCTCCTCCCCAGCGCAGGCACCTGGCCAGGTCATTGCCTGTCCCCAGGGGCAGCACAGCCACCGGCGGGTGCTTCAGCAGGTTCGCCTTGTCTGCAGAGCAAGGAGAAAGAGATCTGGGGCAGCGCTGGAGGGGCAGAGCCCAGGCTGGGCTTGTTCCCTGCTCCTCTTGATGTCCCTCCTCACGCCAGCAGAGCCCAGGGGCTGTTTGGGGTGGTAGGGCCCAGGCACAGCTCTTGCAGGGGATACGGGGACGGACGCTCTGCAGGAGCCAGGCTAGGTGTCAGACGGTGTCCCCGCTGCTTGCTCACCTATGCAGTCCAGGATCCAGCCCACGGTGCCATCCCCTCCGCAGGCCAGGATGCGGAAATCCGGAGTGTCCCGGAAAAAGCTCAGCCTGGACGGGGCGAAGAGAGAAAGGCGGTCACGGAGCAGGGCAGGGGGGTGCCGGGGTAGGGTTGGGGTGGCTGCCGGTGGCCGCGGCACCTCCGTACCCAGGAGTGGGCCCGCCACGGTCCAGGTTGTACACCTGCCGCGGGTTGAGCAGGTAGTGAAACTTTCGGAGGACCCTGGGGAAAGAGAGAGAGCGAGGGATGCCACGGAGGAGGGTCCACAGCTGGTGGCTGGCGCATCCCAACGGGACGCAGACCCTGGTGGTGGGGTCAGGGAGGGATGCCATCCCCGGACAGGGGCACACCTACCGCTCCCCTTGCCTTCCACCACTCTTGGGGTTCACAAACACCAGCAGGGGGTGCGTCCCGGGCCTGGGGCTGATCTACGAGGCAGAAAGAAAGCACGAAGGCTGCAAACGCCTGGCCCCTGCAGGGCCTGGCCCAGAAGGGCTGCCCGTGGCCCGGTGCCGGACCCTACCTGCAGACCTTGCCCATCCGCTGTGGTGGCGTTGAACTTGAAGCTCTGGCTGTCCTCGGGGCTGGTGCCGGCGGGGGAGTCGCTCTCAGACCTCCGGCAGTGGGACTGCCGCTCCTGGGGGATGGGGCGAGGGGTGGGTGGGGAGGCCGTGGGGCCAGGGCAGCGGGCTGGGTGTGGGGCCACGTACCAGGACCGCCGGGCAGATGTAGGAAGGCAGCAGGATGTGGTCCCGCAGCGGGCCCCCGTCGCACTCCGGCTTCACGTGAGAGGCGCATTTGTTGTGGAGCTGGGGGGCAAGGAGAGGTGTCATGGGGGTGGCGGCACAGCGCAGCCCCCCCCAGCCCGCCTGCCCCTGCCCACTCACAGTGACTTGGCACCAGACGCAGTGCAGGCCGGTGATGCCCTGGTAGCACTTGATGCTCTTGTGGCACCGGTCACACTTGACGGGGGAATTGCCCTCGATCCAGGTGTGCTGCATCACCTGCGAGAGGTGTGTGGGGGGAATGCTACAGTCACAAGCCCTCCAGCCTCCTCTCTGGCTCTGTGGCTGCCTCCTGGATTTGGGATTCATGGGGGCTGTCTCACAGGGGTGCATGCTGGCACTGCCCTTCCCAAAACAACCCCTGGCACAGCCATGACAGGTCTCTGCTGCCCTGCGCAGCACACGGGGGCCACTGGCCCCCTCCAAGCACCTGCTCCCCTGTGGAACCAAGCCAGGGATGGGGCTCCCGAGGTTGGGAACATGCAAGAGCTGCAAACCCCAGGGAGTAAAAAAATCACAAAAAAAAAAACACACACACACAACAAAACAGGCAGGACACTGTGGGGCAGGAGATGGAAGGGCCAGAGAGATGCTGTGCGCCGGCCACCTACTCACATTGGTGTTTCTCTTGGACTTGGCGTAGGTGCTGATGCAGGAGGCGATCTCTTTGGACACGCACCTCTCGTGGACGGTGTATTTGCAGACTGGCAGGAGGGAAGGAGGAGGCGAGCATGAGCCTTGGGTGCCCTGCTGGGCGCCGGCGGGGATGGGGTGTTGGGACATCCTGGGGAGGTGACTTACAGGAGCAGCAGAGGCCCTGCTTGCGGACGCCCAGCAGCATGGTGCGGCAGAAGTTGCAGTAGGCAGGCTTCTTGAAGTGCTTCAGCCTCCAGGCGTGCTGCCCGTCGTCCCTCACGTTCTGCAGGGCAACAGGGCAGAGAGTGGGGGGGTCATTCCCTGTTCCCTTTCCCTCCCTGATGTCCCCCCCGCACCCATGCTGCCCCCAGTGCTCGGCACATCTCCCCGGGGATGTTCAGCTCCTGGCCAGGCAGCGGGGACACTTTGCAGGTGATGCCACGTCTGGGGCCAGGGCACTGCCACCACGTGCCCGTCACATCACCCCCACCAGACACTGTCTCCCTGCAAGCAGCTTCACGTCGTCTTTACTTTATTTGCCATGCAAAGCTGCTTGCTGAGCAGGGAGAGCAAATAAAGCCAGCTGAAACCCTCGCTGGATGAGCACATCTCCTATATCTGGGCACAAATACTTCCCAGGACCCACTTAAGTGGGCTGAGTTTTCCTGCCTGAAAATCTGCCTGCTCGCGTCTCCATAGAAAGCAAACCCCAGCACTGGCAAAAAGCCCAAACTTTCCCTGCAAACTGTCATAAGGCGTCCAGGGACTTGGATGCACCTTGCAGACATGAAGCTTGGCAGGACGAAAAAACGGGAAGGGGAAATAAAGAGGGTGGAAACCGCCCGAGCTCTGCTCTTGGGATCCCGCCCCAGCAGAGCGACCTGGCATTTTTTTTGGGTGCTTGTCTCCTGGGTTAAACATGCGTGGAACAGGAGCACGCTGCGATGGTGTGGAGCAAAGCCAGGCCCATGTGGGCTGCCGAGGGGAGGCTGCCCTCCCGTGGCTCCTGGCGCCGCGGCCTCCTCCAGGTGCTCTGAGAGGGCCCGGCGGCAGCGTGAGGGGGAGCCTCACCGTCTCCATGCCCAGCAGGACCAGCAAGGGGATGGTGGTCATGCCGCCCCGGATCCACTCCTCCAGCGTCACGTTCCCGTCATGGTCGTAGTCGATCTCCTCCATCATTTCCTTCAGGATCTGTGGGACGGGGAGAGGCGGTGGCACAGCGCTGCGGCGCGCGGCCCCGAGTCCCCCCGGGCCCCAGCTGGGCACTCACGGGCTTCAGCTCGGTGGAGTCCCACTCCAGGTACTCGGCCACGTGCACCATCTGGTTGATGATACGATCCAGCTCCTGCGCACGGGGACACGGCCACGCCGGGAGGTGAGGGGCAGCCGCAGGCCTTAGAGGCACTGAGGTGCCCAAGGCTGCCCTGGGCACAAACCCACGCAAGCCGCAGGCTGGCAGCATCCCAGCTCTCGGCAGGGAGCTGCTTTTTGCTCAGAGAACCCACCCCAAAAACTGCACTGGGTTATCCATTGGAAAACCCACCCTGGCAAAACAAGGGGTTTTGAGGGAAATACCCGCAGAAAACAGAGAAAACATCACTTTTGTTGTTGTTGTTGTTTTTTTCTTCCCTGTGCACTAAAATTCCTTTTCTCAAATACAGGCACCTGACTTGGAACCAGCATTGGTCATGGGTGATTTTTTTTTTAGCTGCTGCCAGATGCTGCAGAGCAGGAGCACGCTCTGTGACTTTGGGCCCCTCACCGCCAGAAGGACATCGAGGCCCTGGAGAGTGTCCAGAGCAGGGCTGCGAAGCTGGGGAAGGGCCTGGGACACAAGTGCTGTGAGGAGTGGCTGAGGGAGCTGGGGGGGTTTGGTCTGGAGAAGAGGAGGCTCAGGGGAGACCTCATTGCTCTCTGCAACTGCCTGGAAGGAAGCTGTGGGGAGCTGGGGGTCGGCCTCTTCTCACAGGTAACCAGTGATAGGACCAGGGAATGGCCTCGAGTTGTGCCAGGGGAGGTTCAGGTTGAAATGAGGAGACATTTCTGCTCAGAAAGAGCAGTCAGGCACTGGGACGGGTTGCCCGGGGAGGTGGTGGAGTCACTGTCCCTGGGGGTGCTCAAGGAGAGGTTGGACATGGTGCTTGGGGACAGGGTTCAGTGGTGACAGTGGTGGTAGGGGGGTGGTTGGACCAGAGGATCTTGGAGGGCTCTTCCAACCCTAATGATTGTACTGTATTGTATTGTATTGCATTCTGTCCTGTCCTGTCCTGTCCTGTCTTCATCCTCTGTGCCACCAGACTGCCCTGCACCAGCTCGCCTGCACCCGCGGACAGGACACCCTGCATCACCCCAGGCTTCTCCCGTTGGGCTTACCGAGCTGTCCAGGATGCCATTCCCATCGGTGTCATAGAGGCGAAACATAACTGAAGGGAGAAGAAAAGCCATGGCAGGTTGGACCTGGCCCGTGGCCCCCCACACCACATGCTCCTGTCCCTTCTTTTCCTTGGGGAAGGGTCTGAATTTCCAACAGGAGGGAAAGATAAATGTATGCCAGGCCACACACCTACCCGTGGGGCTGCTGCAGCCTGTGCCCATGCCTTCCTCTGGGATCCTGGTGGGAAGGGTCATGGCAGGACCCTGCTCAGCATCCCTCAGTGCCCACAGCCATCACCGTTAACCCAGCCATTAACCCAGGGAATACCAGGGGATAAAACTGGGGTGGTGGTGGTGGACAAAAGCAGGGATCACGAGGGTTTAATTCTAGCCCCACATTTGTTCTCCAGCCCCGCAGGCTTGCAGCCAGCCTAGCTTGTCCCCAGCGGAGCGCGTGGCGCCCAGCCCACCCTGCAGTGGCCATCGGCCGTGCCTCCATCAGTTAATTACAATACCACGTCTGAAACAATCCCTTGGTGTGATCAGCAGCAAACACCCACACTTCACTGTCTCCCTCTTTGAAATATTGCTCTTTTATTGGGGAAACTTCCCATGGTCTCATCTTTGCCACGGCCTGGCCTGGGGCAGGGGTGACGGGAGAGCAGGACGCAGCGTATCTGGCCCTTGCACCTCCTCCAGGAACCAGTTCCCCCCAGTTCCTCCCAGTTCACCCAGTAACTGGCAGCCTGTGGCCCCCGGGGTCCCACTTACATTCCAGCTTGTCCTCTGCCCGTCCCCTCTCCAGCAGGGACAGGTAGCAGACGATGTCCTTCAAGTAGACCACCTGAGCCAGGGAGGCTGGGGGGTGCGTGGGGGCAGCTTTCAGGGCACTGTGGCTTTTCCGGAGGCTGAAGGGCAACCTCTTCTCTGAGCTCCTCGAGCCTGCAGGCAGGGAGGGAGGGGAGAGAATTAGGGCTGCACGTCCAGGAGGGGGCTGCGGGATTCTCTGGGGTGCTCCGCAGGACTCGGGTGGCATGGGTGGATGTGGGGCTGAGTGATGACACCTGTCCCCAGGGAAGGGGACAACCCACGCTGGCACTGCCGGTGTCACCTGCAGCAGATGGACGCTCGCTCCCAGCGCAGCAGTGAGTCACTTCGTTAACACCTCTCTCCCTAGGAACTGCTGCCAGGTAATTAAGACATTGAGTGGCAGTGGCTCTGTGGCTCAGCACCGGTGGCATTGGTGTGCAAAGCAAAGGTATTGAGGCCCTGGGGAGCCGCCCGGTTGGGAAAGTCACTGCCGCTGCCCTGGGGACCTGCAGGAGCCACCCTGCCACCCATCCCCTGCGCAGCCCTGGCCGAGCTCACCTGGCGACTGTGGGCTGAGCAGGGAACCCGACGAGACCTTTGAAGACCCTGAGGAGTTGTGAGCAGAGGGGGTGCCAGTGGTGGACTTCTGGGAGGATGACCGGGACCAGCTGGGCGAGGCGTTGGCGATGGATGCCGGGCTCAGGGATGCCGGCGGTGGCTCGGCCGTGCCGCTGTGGCAGCCCTTGGGCTCAGCCGTGTGCCGCCCGAGGGCACTCAGCAGCGTTTTCCCGTTGATCCCTGCAAAAAGGATGGATCCCCATGGGCGTGGGGCACCTGTCTGCCTCCCCCGCTAGCCCTGTCCTCCAGGAGCCCCCTGCCCACCCAGCTGCTGGCCGCTAGCCACCGCATCCTCTTTGCTTGCCCACAAGCTGCCTGGCATCCTGGCCTGGGGGTCCCACACCACGGCTGCCCCCCACCCTCTGTCATGGCTGGTGGCTCCCACCATGTCCCTGGGGGAAGGACCACCGCTGTGCAGGGGGCTGGCACGTCCTTTGTGTGCACCAGGGCAGGCTTTCCTTATCGGTTTTGCAGTTTAAATAGCTCTCGGCAGATGTCTCCACACGCTGCAAATCCACCAGGCAGGGGACGGAGCCATCGGGTCGGGTGCTCAGCCCCCGGCCAACGACCCCACTGCGCACAGGGGATGGACACCTCGTGGCCACCAGCGTCGGTAGCCGTGACAGGGACACAGGCCAGCTCGGTCTGGATGGAGATGCCAGCATCAAGTGATGTTGGCTCTGAACGTGTGGAGGATTAAGTGCCATGAAGCCCCCCTGGGTCCCCCATCCTAGGGAAAGCCCCATCCTTCCTGCTGCAGAGCAGAGCTGGGGGGAGCCGATGGCACAGATCCAGGCTGTGGCAGCCCTGCTGGGGCTGGACCCAGCGTCCCCACCATGGCCCCTGCCCCTGTGCCACCAGGGGAAGGTGTCACCCCCCGGGCACGCAGCAGCGGGGGCAGAGGCGGCTCACCGAGTGCACCGAGCTGAGGGACGCCGGGGCTCTGGCGCTGGGCCTCGGGGGATGCCTGGCATATCTTCCGCTTGAAGGACGTGAAGAGGTGCTGGCAAAGCTCCTCGGGCACCTCCACCTCCAGGTAGGTCTTCATGAAGAGCCGAAAACCCTCGTAGTCGATGGGCTGGGGAGGGCGGAGGGGAGGCTGTGGGGGAGGCCTGGGGCACACGGAGGGGGCAGAGCCCCCTGCCCTCCCTGCTGCCGCATGTGGGGCCCCCTCCACAAACCGGGTGCTGCCTCCCCAGCACCCAGCTTCCACGCGGCAGCCCCCAGTGCTGGGCACCCGCAGACACCCCCTCAGACACCCACTGGTGGCAGCGGGCAAGGGACACCACGGAGAGGCCCAGAGGAGCCCAGAGGTTTAACAGAAGGGGAGAAACGTCCCCCCTGTGCCGCCTGGGACCCCCCTGGCCCTGTGCCTGTTCCACAAGAGCACAGGATGCGAAGGGACCTAGGGCTGGTACCACCAGGGCTGGAGGCGTTTTTGGGGACAGCACAGAGAAATCTCCTTTGTGGCATCCTGGAGCCCCACCGTGAGCTTAAATAGCTGGGTAGCTTGGCTGCCCCCCCTTCGCTGCATTCAGCCTGTGGATTTTCTCATTTCACCTCGTTTCTCGTGATTACAGCCCCTCTGAAAAGGCTCTGTCATGCTGGCACACTAACGACTCTCTAAAAGCACCTCTTGAAAAAAAATAACCCTGGCTTTCCCTTGGCAAGCGTGACAAGGTGGAGGGCCTGCTGGGTCCTTGCACTGGCAACAGCAAAATAATTTGCTCTGGGGGAAGTGTATGTAAGTGGTTGGAGAAAGCAAACCCCCTCCCTGCCTCTGCCTGGCAAGGAGATGCCCCAGAACACTCTCTGCAAGGGTCCTGCAGTGCTGGGACCCGGTGGCAGGGGGTGGGATGGGTTGGGGAGCCAGCTGAGGATCTGGGGGCTCCCTACAGCATCTCCTGCATCGGCACGGCCGAGCAGGCTGGAGGGAAACGGGCCGTACCTGTTCGGGGTTGTACCTCGAGAGGACGCCGTCCCCGTGGAACTCCTCCAGGACATCCTTCAGCTTCTTGGTGGAGTCTGGGGAAGACAAAGACATTGCACTTCTGCACGCTTGAAAGCTGTGCCGGCATTCAAAACATTTCCATTTCCATGATTAGCCCCTTGGGGATCGCACAAGGGTGGCAGAGCGATGTCTGGAGAAGGGAAGGATATTCACAGTTGTACAAAACACCAGCTCCTTCTCCAGCAGCCCCTCCGGAGCCGCTGCCAGGCGCGCTGCAGCCGCCCCCTGCTTGCCGAGCGAGTCTCGCTTGCCAAACTTTGATCAACCAAACGAAGACGCTGTGCGTGGACTCGGCACTGCAGATGGTGTTTTATGGCCTGTGATTAAATACCGCAGAGCCCGCTCTCTGAAGAGGCAGGACAAGATGCCGGCGGTGCTGCCGTGCCTCCCTGCCCGCGGCCGCGTCCTGCTCGGGGTCAAAGCCCTGCTGCTGGGAAGGGAAGGGAAGGGAAGGGAAGGGAAGGGAAGGGAAGGGAAGGGAAGGGAAGGGAAGGGAAGGGAAGGGAAGGGAAGGGAAGGGAAGGGAAGGGAAGGGAAGGGAAGGGAAGGGAAGGGAAGGGAAGGGAAGGGAAGGGAAGGGAAGGGAAAGAGCTGTGGCTGCCCCATCCCTGGAGGTGCCCAAGGCCAGGCTGGATGGGGCTGGGGGCAGCCTGGGCTGGTGGGGGGGTCCCTGTCTAGGGCAGGGGATTGGAATAAGATGATCTTCAAGGTCCCTTCCAACCCAACCCATTCTGTGATTCTCTGATTGCATAAATGTTATGAGGCTCACGATTTGCTCTCTGCAAAAGCAAAACTCCTTCTCTGCAAAAGTAAAATTATCACAGAGGGCTGGCAACCCGAGCCGAGCTGTAGAGCAGCTCTGCATGTTTGGGAAAAGCCCGCCTGCTTTCCTTGCTGGCATTTCGTTTTGCTCATGAATGTGGGAGCCTTTGGAAGGATGGAGCCGAGCGCACGTCTGCGCTGCCGCATCCCACGTCGCGGGGGCTCTGTGGGAAGGGGTCCGCAGCGCTCCTGGGTGCGGCAGTGCTGGCTTCAAGGGTCCCCTCCCCACTGCAGGGTGGTGACAGGGCCCTTTTTTCCTTTAAAGCAGCTCCACTCTCATCTCTCACTACCTCCAGTGGGGGTAACTGGGGTTTTCTCCTTTGTGCCAGCATGGGAAGGTGGACAGGGTGGAGCTTCCCTTGAAACCCGCAGGCTGGGCACCCCTGTGGGTGACGTTCCCCGCCAAGCCCCCTGAACCCCGACACCATCCAAACAGACCCAAACCCCGCAGGAAAAATCCCCGGATGCTTAAGAACACAGGCAGGGAGCCGAGGGGTGTCAGCCAGCCGCGGTACTCACAGTCGGTGTACTGCTGGAGCTGGGCGAACTCGGCCGGGCTGAGCGAGATCCAGCCCCCGTCGCTCATCGTGGGGCACAGCAGGGCCACCCCACGGCCACCCACAACCACACCAGGAGCTGCCCAGGCTCACATCAGCGTTGCAGAGGGCTCCAGTCCCGTGGGCAGCAGATCCAAGGGCTTCAGAGCAGCTGCTGCTGGAGCGCCGCCCGTCCTGCAGCCTCCTCCCTGGGGTGGTAAAGAAAGAGAGGCCGGTGTCAATAGTGCTGTCCCCACAGCTCACGTCTTTCCTCCTGGCTTCAGCTCTTCCTCCTGGGGGAGAAACAGCCATAGTTACGGTCATCGGGGCTGGTGAGCTTGGAAATAGGGGGTACGGGTGCTTTCCCACCTAGGAACCCATGGAGGGGTGGGATCCATGGAGGCAGAGTGTGGGTGCACGGAGCTGGAGCCCGGCTCCTCGCAGCAGCCTGGTCCCTGCTCCTGGCACCCGGAGGATGCGGCTCTGTGGAGGTCATGAGCTGAGGAAAAGGCAACTGCTGCAGCAGGAAAAGGAGCTGGATGTCCACCAGGCGTGTGGGGATGCTCGGGGTGGACAAATGGAGGCTCGCTGGGGAGCATCACCCATGAGCATCCTCTCCCAGCAGTGATCCCGAGGCACCGTGGCACTGCTGCTGGCCCCAAGCACCCAGAGCTTGCACCTGGGACTTGTCCTGCTGGAGGGACTGCCACATGCAGGGGGGATTCCCAAGGCAATGGGAACAACACGGGCAATGCTCAGTGATATAAGCCCTCGTGCCCCTCGCTGGAGTTCTCCCATCAGCAATTTCCAGAAAATTGAACACGATACAAGCAGAAGGAACAATGCTGTTAATTACAACAGACACAGCTCACGATGCCTGAAGGGCAGAAGATGTGAATGAAAGTGGAAATTCACAAATCGCATCTCCGTCTACAGAGCTGGTGCTGGCCTTTAGCCGGCTCCTGCAGCCGATCATCATTTCTAATGAAAACCCGTGTTAAAAATTGAGTGCGGGAGAACCTGCAGGAAGAAAAGCGCTAGGAGAAGCTGTGCCACGGAGGAAATGTCAGAGGGCTTCAAACGAAGTGACAGACTCCAGCCGATCAATTTGCAGGCATCAAAATTTATTAGCTTCTTCACTTAACCGAATCAGCTGCTGAGATCCGAGGGGGAAATGTCAGCATCCCGGGGACACGCAGGCGGCCCTCGAGACGGTTGTTCTTCAAGGAGCAGACAGGAGCAATTAGATCTCGGGTTTAGGGCCAGCTCCCTGCCCAGTGCTGGCTGCGGGGTCAGGAGTAAGTGGATAAAGCAGAGCAGGGGCTGCCTGGGACTGGTTTTCCAGATGCCGGAGCGAGCGCTACCTGCACGTCTGGGAGACACAAAGCAGAGCCCGGTGTGGCTGGCACCCACCCGTGGCACACGTTTGCTGGAGCTGAATGAGCCTGAGAGGCGGAGGTGCTGGCAGCTGGGAGCTGCAGCTTGGAGCAAGCCCTGCTTTGCTGCTGGACCTCCCCAGCAGCCCTGCAGAGGGCAGGGAACCGTCACTGCCAGGGCGGTGGAGTGTTAAAAACGAGCACGTGCACGTTGTCCTCCCTTCGCTTCAATGGACAGTGCAGGCGTCAAGACTTTGGGATGCTCGAATGGTATGCGCAAAGCACTTTTGGGGTTTTGGGAAGCAAACGAGGTTCAGGCCACTGTGCCAGAGAAGAGAGCAGCTTTCTGGAGAAGCCCCTGCAGCTCGTCACCTGTGGAGGCACCAGGTTGTGCCCAGAGCACTGGGCTCCCCCAGCCCAATTCCCTGCAGCTGCTTCGCCCTCCACTACAAGAAGGGGCCAAGGCGGTGACAGAGGGAGGGGACACATCAGTCCCCCAGGGAAACTTCTTATCCATGGGGCTGCCAGGCTGACAGGACCGCGGCAGGGGCTGGGGGCACTGGTTTAGGAACCCCTGCTCTTTGTCCCCTGGGCTTGGCAGGGCGTGAGGCTCGTGGGGCTTCTTCCTTCTGGCTACAGAAAGCTGCCCGCACAAGCACCGGTTTCCCAGGGATCTTCACCCCAGGGTGAAGCCGAAATGTTGTGTCTGAACACCTCCAGGACGAGGCGTCTGTCGCGAGGTGCCCCCGAGGCTGGCTCAGGAGAACGCAGTCTGTCAGAAATCCTCCGCGAGTGCAAACAGGCTTTCTGTTTCCAGGCAAACGAGCTGTTTAGTTGGACCAGAAACTATGTTTTATCTCAAATTTATACAAGGAGAGGCTGAGAGAGTCGAACTAGCTCAGTCTACAGAAGGAAAGGAAAAGGGGGGGGATCTGCCTGCTGCCTCCAGCTCCCTGAAGGAGCAGAGCTAGGGCTGCCTGTCCTGGGGACACACTCCTGGCTGGGCTGCGGCGCTGGGACAGGCACTGCCCCCTTCCCAGAGGTCTGGGGTTTTGCAGAAAAATTCAATTTACACCTCAACCTGAACAGTTTCCCTTCCTTGCCTCTGGAAGTACCGAAACTCGCCAACCCAGGACTGTTGCCAGTCACAGCCTGCAGACAGCCCTGTGCTCCTGCAACGGGTGGCAGCAAAAATATCTCTTGTTCCTTTTAGTGAGAGGTTGTGGGGCGCCATGAAGCAATGCAAGAAAAGCGAAGCTAAGAGGAGCTAATTGGGCCGTCCCCAGGGGCTTTCCCCCAGCAATTTCTGGAACAACAAATGCCACTTCTGGCATGTCAGCCGTGGATTTCAGGAAGGGCAGGAGAAAGCCTCCTTAGGAATCCAGCTGCTGCTTATTTGGACGGCCTCTGAATTGTCAGCGGCAAATTAGGCGATATTAAATCAAAATCTGCCTCTTCCTAAAAATAGCAGCCTCGCTGGGGTTACAAATCATGCTGGGCTACCCTTGCTGTGAGTGCTTCTTGGGACGCGCTCCCTCACCCCCTGTGGGCGGCCGCCTCGCCTCGCCTCGCCTCCTCCACAGCCGCCTGTGGGGCTCCTGCCTGGCCTCACAGGGCCCGAAATGCTCAAGCCCCTGACGGAGATGCCAGCGGGGCCTCATCCTGCTAACCCCAAGGCTGAGCCCACTGGCTGGAGCCAGGCATGCCCCAGCAGCCAGTCCCCGCAGCGCTGCCTCCCAGGACACGGGCGGCGCGGGTTCCCGCAGGGATGGCATTTTCCAGCCTGCTCAACCCATCTTTTTGGACAGACCATCCTCTGCTTGTGGTGCGCTGGGGAGAGGCCCCTGGGGCAGGGGGTGGGGCGTAAATCGCTCCTGTCCCACTGCAGCAAACAAAACCCGACCAAGTCACGCTCCAAGTATTTTCTGCGATCACACGAGAATGCACCCTCCGCGTTGTGCCAGCCGTGCCACGACCAGCCCGGGCGGACACTCTGGGTGGGATTTTACCCTTCTGCCTTTCCACAGCTCCCTTGTGGTGGACGTTACCCTTTCCTTTCCCCACGTGCAGCCAGTGCTGCTGCTGTCCGGCCCCATGCCACCACCAAAACACACGTGTGGGGCCGAGCGCCCTGGTGCGGAGCCGTGCTGGCATCACGAAGGGCTAGAGCCGGCATGGTGTGCCCAGCACCCCTCACGCAGCTCCTTTCTGTGCGCTGTGCCAGCTGCCCACCGCTCCCCCTGCCCTGCCTTGTCCCTGGGCTCTGGCAGGGGCACCCATGGGCGCGCAGCCTCAAATCCCTCGTCCGTCCCTACACATCCCTACAGGCGCCGTTTCGCTAAGGGATCCTTCCCCAGCCCTGGCTGCTGCGTTCGGAGGAGCGGCAAAGCTGGGGAGGAGAGCCACCCACCGCCGTCGCTTCCCGACTTCTGCCTTTTTCCAGAATAATTTCCCTCGCTGAGTTAGGAGCAGCCTGGATCCGAGCTCAGGTGCTTTTTGAGCAGGACGTTTCCCAGGTCCCGGGCTGCCTGCATGCACAGGAGTCTCCTGCAGAGACAGGCGGTGAAGCAGGTGCTCAGCACCCCCAGCCCCATCAGCTCGCCCGTCCCAAACCAAATTCCCACCACGGGCACAGGAAAACCCCGCTGCCTGCCCCGGGGAACCCCACGGCACAGAGTCCCATGGGCTCGCCACACCTGGTGTGGGAAAACACCTCTCTCCGGGAGCTCGGAAATTGCTCCTTCTCCCCTTTCATCCCCAACGCAACCAGAAGAACAAGTTGCGGGCGGCCTCCTTCCCTCGGCCGGGCTCGCCGAGCGCCTCCTCGTACCTCCTGCCCTCCACGGCAAGCACTTTTGGCCTGCCGAGGAAGGCACCGACGGGCTTTTCTGGCCTGGCGACGCCGAGGGAGGGCTGACTCAGGCTGCGTCCCCACCGAGGCGTGCGGCTCGCTGAGACCCGACGCACCTCCAGACACCGGTGGTGGCACGGAGCCTCCCCGGGCATCCCCGGGCTGCCTTGAAGGCTCGCAGGCAGCCATCTTCTCATCCCCCGGGGACACCGGGATGCTGCCCCGTCCCCGCCGGCCTCTCGGTGCCCCTCTCCCCCGGCCCCCACCCCGTTCCCCGCTCCGGGATCCCGGCTCGGTCCCCTCGCACCCAGTCCCCTTGGAAGCCAGCCGGGAGCCCCGGGACGGGCTCGGGGACGGCGGCTGCTGGGGGCTGCCCCCGGGGGCTGCCCCGCTCCCCCCGCCCGGATCGGGGCTCCCGCTGCTCCCCTCCCCGAGCCCCCAGCCCCGGGGCTCTCCGGTGGAGCCTTACGTGGAGGCGAGGCTGCGGCGGGCGAGCGGGGCCATCGGCAGGACGGCGGCGGGGGGGCTCCGGAGCCCCGGGGTGGGGGGGGGGGTTCTCCGGTGGCGGCGGCGGCGGCGGCGGCTCCGGTGCTGCCGCTTGACAGCTCGGCGGCCCCCTCGGAAGGTGGAGCCTGGCCGCGGGGCCGGCCGATGGGCGAGGAGGGCCGGCACCGAGCCCGGCCGGCCCCGCTCCGCCCGCCGGTACCGGAGAGCGGCGGGCGGGGGGCGGAGGGGAGCGGCCCCCGCCTCGCCCCCGGCCCGGCCGCCCCCCGACGGCGCTGCCCCGCGGCGAGCCCGGCTCCGGTTCTCGGCCCCCGGGGGGGGGTTGTTTCGTGGTCCCCGGAGCCGTGCCCCGGCACCTCGGGCTCGTCCCAGCCGCGGCCAAGGGGGCTCCTTCCCCAGGGCCGGAGAGAACCGCGGAAAGCAGACAAACAACACCAAAAAAAAAAAAAAAATTTGCCCGAAGAGATAAAAAGCGGTTTTATTTTCTTTCCATGACGCGGCTGCCCTCCTGCTCGGGGGCGACACTATTTCAGGCATGGCTTTTATTTGTGTTTCTCTAAATTTGTGCTAATTAAAGATGCGCGCAGCTCTCCTCCTTCGAAAAAAAAAAAAAAAAAAAAAAAAGCAGGGGAAGGGGACCCACGGCTGAGCCCGAACTTTCTTGAGACAAGCAGCGAGGAGCAGGGTGACAGCTCCGGCCGGGCTCTGCACCGCGGACCGCCCGAAATGCTGCGCCAGCTGAAGCCTGGCTCAGTTCAGCCCAGTTCAGACCCGATCCAGCGCTGGCCCCAGGGGATGTGTGCGGGCTGTGCAGGTCCCCTGGGTGCTGCCGCCCTTCCCTGCGCCGCACTGCATCTGCTGACGCCTTGCCCAGGCTCCTGGTGAAACGCAGATGGAGGAGTTTCGTTCTTTCCCCGCGTCCAAGCAGCTATTCCTTCCAAGGATTAATTAGGAAATTAAAGGGGTGGAAGGATGAAAAATGATCAGGATGAGCCCTGGTGACCATCTCTCTCCCGCAGCCCTCCCCATGCTGTGTCCCGGCATGTCCCCACCTCCGCTCCAGGACTGGAGGCAGTGGCTTCATCCTCCTCCTTCCCCCCCAATTCCCTTTGGGGAAGGACACCCAGGCTCAGGGCCCGTGCCAACGAGACACCGGCAATGTGGCCTGCTCCCGGGGGGCAGGAGGGGCCCTGCACACTGGTTGCACCCCGATTCACCCCAGGGTTGGGTCCTGCAGAGCCTCGCTCTCCCGGTTAACACCAGCAGCATGCTGGAAGCTGGTATTCTTGGAGCTGCAGCCCTGTTTTCTAGCTCCGGCCAAAAAAGCCATCACATTTTGCCTGGCAAAAATTGTCCTTAAAACCTACTGAGTCACTTACGGTTCCTTGTTTCGATGCTCAACAATTTTGAGAGGCTGCAGCGGGGCTGGTGGCACGCAGGGAGGAGCGGCGCTCCCGGAGCGGGCAGCCTGGCTGCGAGACAGGGGTCAGCCTCTCTGGGAAGCTCGGTGCATGCCAGGGCTTTGCACTGAGCATTTTTCACCCTAAGAAGCACTGGGAAAATGTCAGCGTTTGCTGGCAGCTCCCAGAGCTTTGCATCCAGAGAACATAAATACAGGAGGGGATGCTGGAAAGCCGTGCAGCAGCCAGCGCAGGGACCGATCCCTCAGGAACGAAGCCATGTATTTATTTCTGTGTGTGCAGAGAGATGGAAGGGGCCCTGCTGGCTGTCCCTACCGCCTCTGCTCTGCGATGTCCCCAGCACCCTGAAGGTCCCCACCACCACCCCCTCGGCTGCCCGTCGCCTGGGGCTGGGCTGCATTGGCCACGTGGAGCTCAGTTGACATGCTCTGCAGCACAGCAGGGCTCAGGACAGGACATCAGCTGGGTGTAGCTGTCCCTCCTGTTGACACGCCACGCTGCCAGGCAGAAAAGGGGCAATGTCCCTCCAGGAGACGTGTCCCATCCGCCTCCTGCTACGGCCCAGGGCTCTGTATGCCATCGCCTGAGAGTCCAAGGGCTGCTCCTATGAAGGATGGAAACACCCCGCCCTCCTCACATGCTGTTGCACTGGCACACCAAGTTGTCAGCAAGTAATCAGGATAAAACAATTAGGGCGGATAACGAGCGGTCCCATCAGTCTGGCTCCCTGGCACGGAAGCAAGGAAAGCCTTATTGTGGCATCCCCATCCCCGCGGCCCCAGCTCATGGTCTGCAGGCGGGTGGGCTGCTTGGGAAGCTGTCTGCCTGCCCTCCCACCCTCCTCCAAGGTGTTAAGGAGAAAGGGGAAAATTTCAAAAGGAAACAAATCACTTGGGAAACTTCCAGGCTGGGTTTTCCTTGCAGCTTTTGCTCTGCGCTCTGGTGGTGGCCGGGCCAGCGAGGAGGACGCTCTCTCACTCCTGCCCACAGGCGGTCACCAGCATTATATTAACTCGCAGTAAGACCTGCTGGGAGGCTTGAAGAGTGACAGATTTGGCTCAAAATTAGAAAATGCCAGGCAGAGGGATGCCCCTCGGACGCAGAACTGGGAGATGCCAGCACTGCTCAAATGTCCCCTTCCCTGCCACCGTGGAGGTAAGGACCCATGGCTGGATGGAGCTGTGGGTGAGCAGGAGGGGGGATCCTGCTCACTGAGACAGCAAGGCCTCCAGACAGCCTAGCACCCTGGGGTTGTTTCCCCCCCCAGCAACTTTCCTCTTCTGCTCCCAGGCAGCTGAGCCCATTAAAACCTGCCTGTTTTAATTAACTGTGTTTTCCCAAAGAACTTCTGTGCAAACAGTGGTCTTCTCCCAGCCTGGCTGCTTGGTGCTGCACACAGTGCCTGGTGAGGAGCTGGTCGAGGCTCCTGCACTGCTCACCCATCCCCGTCCCCATCCCCAACCCCATCCCCACCCTGTCCCCATCCCTGTCCCCATCCCTCACCCTGCCTCACTGCTTGCAGCTCCTCCCCAGCCATTCCCACCACTCTCATTTCCTCGTCCAAGTTCTTTGTCCTGGCACGCTGGGCTCCATACACATGCCTTTGGCCAGTGGTTTGGCATTTGGCCGTGGCTGGGTCACACCGTGTGTCTCCTGCAGCACTGAGAGCTGCACTTCCACTGCAAGAACCTCTGGTGACACGTGCCCCCTGCGGCACCCGTCAGCAGGCATTTGGTGCCACACTGACCCATCTTCGAGTGCTCATAGTCCCCCTGCTCCTGTGCCTGCCCAAAGGATGTCATTTTTAGGCAGGATCAGATTCCAGAGGGTGAAATATTTCTGATTTTGCAATCTGGGGGCCTGGCACATCCAACGCTAGAGCTCTGGCGTACAGCGAGTGAGAGCTGCAATGGTGCAGTCACAGGGAAGAGGCTGAGCGGTGCCGGTGCCAGCTTCTCAAGGCAGGCTGCACAGCTTCTCCCAGCCCCGGCTCCTTGCACGGAGCCAGGAACCGGTGCCAGCTGTCGGGGAAAGATGGTGCGAGTGAGTCAGGGGCTGCATGAAGCCTCCCTCTCCCCGGAGGTGCGATGTGCTGGGGCGGAGGAGGAACCCACGCTGGGCCAGCGGGGATGTGCAGAGCCTGGGAGCCACGGAGCCCCTCCAGGTGCTGGCAGAGGGCCACCAGGGTGAGGAACATGAGCACCTGTGCGTGCCGGTGGGATGTCAGCACAGCCCTGCCTTCCCATCCTGCACCCTTGAGGTATCTGCAGGAGGTGGTGACAATGATGCAAACGTGGTGGCTTGGAGCAGGGCACCGCTGAGGTACCATCAGCTGGCAGCACAGATCTGCAGGCAGGGATGTACGTGCAGCCAAAATGCCCCGGGGCAGGGCAGCACGGGGTAACAGCGCCTATTTCCAGCCGTACCCCAGGTGCAGGGCTCCCCAGAATGAACTCCTGGCCGACCAAAGATGAGAGGGATGCTGCAGCACAGCCTCACATGAGGTGCTGTGCCTATCTTGGTGTGATATAATGCTACCGAAACGCTTAGGAAATTGTGCTGCAGGCTGCCATGTCAGTGTTCCCAGCAGTTAACTTAACCCGAGTAAACAATATAGTGGAAAAATCACACGCTCACTAAAATACACAGGAAAGTGGTCCTGGAGACTGTTTGGAGGCTGTCGACGTCTCACATGCAACCTCAGGCGGCTGGTGCTGTCAGAGATGGTTCATCCAGCGACCTTGGGTGCCTCCAGGAGGGCTTTGGCAGGAAACGGGAGGCGGGAGGGGGAGGAGGAGGGCTGAAGAAGGTGGCAGAGAGGCCAGAGCAAATGGGATGAGGGTGGGGAAACTCCAAAATGATGCCTGGCTGAGCAGTGAGGGTGCCAGGCGGAGCCCCTGGCACATCCCAGCTGTCGTTTGAGGCTCTGCAGAGGAATGGTGATGGGGTGCCCGTGTGGACACAGCCCGTGGGCTGGAGGAGAAATCCCAGCTTGCCTGAAGAGAGGAGGGAGGCGTCTCCCTGGGCTGGGCAGCCAAACCCTTCTGTCTCTCTGCTCACGCTCAGGTCACTGCCTCACACACCAGTGAGCCCTGGGAAGCAGGTCTGAGAGCTGTCAGGTGCTGTTAGCGGCGTGACAGCTCTTAATAAGGCCCATCTGCCTGGAAGGCCCCAGATCCGGCAGGGTTCCTGCAGACCTGATGGCGAACGCCTTTGCCAAGGTTTTACACTCAGCACTAATAAACCCAACGGGGCGGCGTTTGGCACCACGAGCGGCAACTTCCCAGGCTTGGATAGCTGAGGCAGGGAAAATCCAGAATTACAAGGGGAAAAAAAAAAAAAAAAACAACTCACTGCAAAGCACTGAGGCGAAACAATCCCTCCCCTCTGGGACACGAGGGGGCCATACAGCTCGGGGACAGCCTGCCAACCGCAACCCCCTGCTTTCGGGGTGGCTGCTCCTGCAGACACCCTGTCCCTCTGGAGGTGAGCGCATGGATCCTGCCCTTCGAAGGTGGCTGGTGCTGCACGAGGCGATAATTGGGATGGGAAAACCACAGCCTCCAGAAGAGGGGCTTGCTGGCAGGCTGCGGGGAATGGGCACGGTGTGGCAGAATTGTGCCTTGTCCCAGGGGAGCAGGTGCCGTGCAGGCACCCGGTGCTCTTCAGGCAGGACGGCACAATTTAGGAGGTGGCCAGGAGGGAACAGCTGGACCCGTAGGTGTAACATAGCAGCACAAAAAGCCCACGTGATTTAGGCAAATGCCACATTCAAGGGAGATGAAAGGCTGTAGCTGAATTGAATCACTGTGGATGAATCACGGCGCTTTAGGGAACACACTAATGGGTGTTTAAACTAATCCGTAAAGCCTGGATAAGTTCCAGCAGACGTTTGGGCATTGTAGAAGCTTCAACTCTGTCCTCCGGGCTCCGCTGTCTCTTCCTGCTGCCGTGGCCACTGGGCTCAGGAGGCCCCGCAGACCCGGTGCCTCTGAAAAGTGGGGAGGAGGAAAGGGCCAACTGCCTGGTGCATGCTGAGCTTTGCCGGGATGGTTCTGCAGATGCTTGGGCCTCTCTGAAGCGAGCAGGATTAAATTAGCCCCATAAGAAGCCCTGAGGCACTGAGTGACCAGAGCAACAAGCTGCAGGGGTGCAGGGATGGGACCTGGGCACCTCCTAGGCATGGCCCCCTATGCACCCATGGGTGTGGGGCTGCTCCCATGGTGCTGCCTGCGGGCACCCGCAGGAATTGGCCCCAGCCAAATTGTTTTCAAGTCTCCTTGCAAGCCTCTCCCCACAGCACGGCCCCTTTCCACCCGTGGGCTGCCCGGCACAGGCACGCTGCTGCCAGGGGCTGGGATGCCCTCCGGTGCAAGCGCCGAGCAGAATCGCCTGAAGGATGTGCTTTGCGAAGTCCCTGAATTAAAATAAGGATGTGGGATTTAATCTGAAGGCTTTGAAGCAGATATTTTTGTTATACATCACCATTTGTGTCACGATGCTAAAATATTTGGAAGGGCTGTGTAAATCGCTATTTGATCCCCTTTTTTTTTCAGGCCGGCTCCCTCCTCCCTGCTTCACGACTGCTGCACAGAAGGGAAATGCACGTACCACTGGGGAACCTTTGTTTTTACTTTCGGCGGTCCTAAACAGCTGTGTACTTGACAGCGTTTCCAGGAGGGATGCTGTCACACGCGCTGACGCACACACAGAGCTATGCACCGACTCGCAGCCTTTGCTGCGTTTCCCATTCGGGAGGCTGAGGCCCTCCAGGACAAACACCCCTCTTGCTTCGGTGGCTCCTGCCCACCTTCAGCATTCCCACTGGCGGATTTTAAAGCCTAAATTGGGTTAAGGATTTTTGGGGGTATTCGGGACTGCATCCCCACGGGTTGGCTTCGAGGGCTGCGTAACACCAGGGGAGCAGCGTTGCAAAGCTGCAGAGGGAGTTCCCCACAAACAGGTGGGAATGGAAGGCTTGCACTAAGCCTCACAGGGCTTCATTTAGCCTTGATTCACCCAAAACATCCGAGGGAGAAGCTTGTGGACATTGCAATGTCTTCAGAAGAGCCCAGCATCCCTGAGGAGCTCTGGAAACATCTTGGCTTTCTTTTTCTTTGTGGCTGAGCAGCTTCGGGGGGCACCTCCTGCAGGGTCGCTGGCGGCCAGGACCGGGGCAGCTCTGATGCTGGCGGAGGGTTTTTAAAGCTGCATAAAGAAAACATTTCTATTAAAAAAACCCTTCTGGGTTGAGGATGTCAAGCCACGACCACAGCCAGCCAGCTTGTCTCGGGTTCAGCTTAGAAATCTCTGTCTTTGGGCCGCCGGGGCCATGGAGCAGCCACCGGGAGACAAGAAACATTTGCCATATGTTGAGGGATTACTGTATAAAAATGAGATGCTTGGCTGGGCTCCAACGTAAAAGGTTTCCAAATAGAGTCTGAATCCTGGACGGAAAAGTCCCAACTAAATATAGCCATGGCAGTCTCGGAGCTGACTTTCTTCTCTCGAGTTCACTTAAAATAGACCAAGCATTGGGGGCTGCCTGCAGGTAGCAGCATGTTTGCAAACAGGGCCTGACCCTGCCAAGCTGCTGGTGTTCAGGGACACCAGGATGGGGAATTGGCACTTGGGGGCTTGAAAAGGTGGAGTTTTCCTGCCAGATTTCGGCATAGCTTGCTGTGGCCCAGGGTTGCTGAGATCTGGGGTTAGAAATGAGGGCACAGAGGCTGGGAAAAGCCCTGCTGGGAGATGGTGCTTCCACACAGAAAGGGCAATTTGGGATTTTCCGGGCTGCCAGCCCTGGCCACACATTTTTGAGCTGCGGGCTGCTGCCCTCAGCCTGAGACCCAGGAGCTAAAACCAAATCCCAGCCCCGGGATGGATGCCACAAAACGCGTGGGGACGCAGAGGCCGGTGCGGTGCCTTGCACAAAGCAGCAGCAGCAAACCCAGCCCTCAGCACTGCTCCACGCTCAGGAAGTGAAATAATTCCACAAAAGCCCCTAGAAAAAGAAACAAAGCATAAATATCCGGGAGACGAAAGCATCTGTCAGCTGCACGCCTCGTGCTGAGGACGGCACGCGGGGAGGACGCTGTCAGGATGCGGTCGGGATAAAGCCGAGGGAACTCATTGTGGGAGACACACACAGGGTGCTGCTGGCCACTCGTGCTGGGGGCAGGAGGGTGCTAAAGCTGCCTCAAACGGCAGGGGGAACTCCTAGCAAAGAGAAGGTGGTGTCAAAACCCAAGGTGTAGTCAATAAACTCCAAAAAGAGGTGAGACAAGCTCCCCCCGTTGGCTTATAGAGGACACACAGAAGCTGTCTAACACCTTCTCGATGCGGGCAGTGTTTTATTTGTAAGGCCTCACTGTTCCTATCACAGATGCTAGAAGTTTAAATTAAACTGAAGCCCGAGACAGTCAGCCCTACAAAACATGGGGCATCCGAGACTGGGCATCATCAAAAAAAAAATAATAATAAAAAAAAAAGGCAAGTTTTCTGAAAGAAGGAAAACTATTAGCTCTGGTGTCCAAACAGGGGAAAACGTGGTTGTAAATCCTTAAAGAGAGGCAGGAGAGCAGCCCGAGAGCCTGAGGTGTGAAAGCCTCGACAGAACGGGAGCTGCCAGGAGGGAAAGCCTGGATCTGCAAAATTAACGCTCCCAAACAACCGCCCTGGGGAGGTCGGGGACACGGGGGAGGCACGGCTGGGAATAGCAAATACCAGCGGAGTTATACCTTACATAGATAAAACTGCTGCTGGAACGGGCTTTCTGAGAGCCTGGAGAAAAGCTTTTGTTTAATTTATGGGGCTCGGGCTATATTTAGCCTGTGGATCCTTGGGGTTTTATCTTGTATTGTTGCTCCCAGCGAGCAGCTGCAATGCCTTAGTGGTTCGCTGTTTCTTTTTTGTCTTTTTGGACTTTTTGCAGGTGTGGGGGCTGGCCCTGCTGGCCTCCAGGGCACAAGGGCAGCCCCAGAGCCATCCCCACACCCCGCTTTCGAGCCCCACAGGGGCTCTTTCACCCTTTGGGATGGTCTTCAAAAAACTTTGAAGAAAAACAAACAAACAAACAAACTTTGAAGAAAGACAAGAAAAAGCAGCTGTTTCCAACCTACAGACATTTTTATTTTTTTCTTTTTCTCCCTACAGAGGGAATCTTTTTGGGGTGAGTCCCCGCTGACATAAAAAACCTCTGGGTTTCGCAGCGAAACCCTGCCAATCTCCTTCTTCCATCCGTGGCTGGCATGCCGAGCTAATTTTATCCTCCTGGCCCCCCCATCTCCTGGAGATTGTCCTGTTGCAGCCAGCGAGTGCTAGAAAATAGCACATCACCCACTCACGCAGCCTCCCTCTTCAAGGAAAATATTTATATTATGCCAAAGAGAGGGTTTCCATGGCAGTGATGACTTTAGCACTGTTGCCTTGGAAACCACTTGAGGCCATCTCGAGCGGGTTGAAAATACCCTCCGCAGACAAATAAGGCTCATGCACTGCCTGGCCCCTCGTGGTGGCTTCTCCGTGCCCCCCCGGCCCTGTGCCTGCTGCTGCCACATGGGCATGGGGCTCCCACACCCACGCTCCCTGCGTGGCCCCACTGAGTCGCTGCCGGCGCTGCGGGATGCTGGATGGCCACCACGTCATCTGGTGGGCGAGAAGAAGAGGCCGGCCACGCGAGGTGCTTGGCAAACCCTAAAGCCTGCCCAAACCCAGAGCTGGCTCGGGCTGCGGGGCATCGCTCTGGAAGGGAAAAAGCTGGGAAGCGCATCAGGGCACGTCCCCAGCACCGTGCCCGCGATGCCTGCAGCACCTCTGGTCCTGGCCCAGGCCCCTGGGGCTGCTCGGGTGCCCCTGCCTGCTGCCGTCCCTCCTCGAGCACCAGCTCTCGGCGGGGCACCCAGCTCCCGACTCCGTTTCTCCAGAGGAGCTGCCAAAATCTCCTGCGTGCCCACCTCCTGCGTGCCTTGGCTGACCTAACACAGTCGTGCCTTTGCTGTCCAAGCCTGCGGGGGGACTGTCACCCCCTTCCAGCCCGTCCAGGGAACGCGTCAGGGAGCGTGGAGCCTGCGGTGCGGGCAGGCGATGAGCGCCACGACGCAGGCAGCGATGCTGGGCGTTCAAGCTACAGCCTTGGGTGGTTTTTGTTTTGTTTTGGTTTGTTTTTTTTTGTTTGTTTTCCCTCTGTTGTCCTCTGGGCAATCAATAAAAGCACCCGGGGAAGCCGCTCCCGCCCCAAACACCCGGCCAGCTCCGCCGACGGGACCCACCCGAGGGGGGGGACGCGCCCCGGCCGCCTCCGCCGCTCCCTGGGGCCGGGCAGCGAGGGGCCGCCCCCGGCCTGCCCCCGCCCCGCTGCCGGCCCTACAAAGGCCCCTTCCTCCTCCTCCTCCTCCTCCTCTTCTTCCTCTTCCCCCGGCCCCCGTCCCGCTGCCGGTGTCGCCATGGCCCCGCTCCGGGCGCTCCGCTTCTGCGCCGCCCTGGCCCTGGCGCTGCTCCCCGCGGCCGTGCGGGGCGAGGAGGAGGCGGCGGGAGGTGAGCGGGGTCCCACGGGGCCGTGGGGGGGGTCCCACGCGTGTCCGTCCCGGTACCGGCCTCGCCCGGCTCCCCCCCAGTGCTCCGGCACCGCTGGGAGCCGCAGCCCGTGCTGGGGAGCTGCGGGGGTCCCGCGGGACCGGCCCCGGCCCTTGGGGGGCTGCAGCCGCGGTGGTGGCGAAGGGCACGGGGGTTTGGGGTCCTGGGGTGCTCCCCCGGGGCTGTAGGAGCAGGGTTTAGGGGTAGCAGCGCTGGGGGTCCCGGGAGAGAGGTGTTAATGGAGATGCAGGGGAAAGTGAAGGCGCTCTTCTCGCTTTCTGAGCGCGTCCCTTGGGGCGAGGGGGCTGTTCGGAAACTCTCCGTGAGCAGCGAGCCGGGGGGGGCCCAGCCTCGGCTGGAGACACGGGCGCGATGCGGTGCCCCAACCCGTCTGGGATCCGGCACAGGGCCTGCAATCTCGGCCTCTCCGTGGCGCACAAACCTCCTTATCTGAGGAGCCGCGTTAATAAATTGCCTGGTTGTTTGGAGGGCTCCGTGCGGAGCATGTGACGGGCGGCGGGTCACAGCCGGGGCTTCCTTCCAGCTGCGAAGGGAAAAAACACAGCCCTGCCCCACTGCTTGCCTGTGGGGAGCCAGAGCTCCCCTGGGGCTCAGCATGAGGACCTGTAGCAGTCCTGGCTTGGGATGGTGCTGGGGGTGCTGTGCCTTGGCTGGCAGTGGGCAGGATGCTCCCATGCACTTTCCCTGGCTGCTGGGTGCCCGTGCAAGGGGGCTCAGGTCTGTGACCCGCACCCCAGCAGCCTCATGCCTCTCCCCTGTGCTTTCAAGCTGCTGCTCTGCAGGGGCTCGGCCAGGTGTGCGGTGTCATAGGTGGGGACCCTGAGGGTGTCAGACACTGAAGATGTCACATCCTTTTGGGTCTGGTGGCTGGCAGCTCTGACAGGAGCATTAAAATGCAGAGCCAGGGATGGGAGCAGGCTCTGGGGTGTGCTGAGAAGCTCCTCGTGGTCCTGAGGTGTCCTTTCCCTTTGTGCAGATTGCCACCAGTACACAAACAGGAGCTGTGAGGAGTGCCTGAAGAATGTCACCGTAAGTAGCTGTTGTGGTTTAACCCAGCCGGCAGCTAAACACCACGCAGCCGTGCGCTCACCCTGCCCCCTCCCTCTCTGGGATGGGGGAGAGAAATGGGAAAGTGAAGCCTGTGAGTTGAGATAAAGACAGTTTAAGACACAATAATAATAATAATAACAATGATGATAAGAGTACTACTATTAATAATGTGTATGAAACAAATGATGCACAATGCAATTGCTCACCACCCGCTGACTGATGCCCAGACTAATCCCAAGCAGCCTGGCCCCCCCCCCCCCCCCCCCCCCAGGCTAGCCACCCCTATATATTCTTCAGCATGACCCCATATGGTGTGGAATACCCCTTTGGCCAGTTTGGGCCAGCTGTCCTGGGTCTGTCCCCTCCCAGCTCCTGCTGCACCCCCAGCCTGCCCGCTGGCAGGACAGTGAGAAGCTAAGAAGTCCTTGGCTTGGTGTAAGCACTGCTCTGCAACAATTAAACATCAGCGTGTTATCAGCACTCTTCTCATCCTAATCCAAAACATAGCACCCTACCAGCTACTAGGAGGAAAATTAACTCTGTTGTTTAACTGAAACCAGGACAGTAGCAGAAGTAAAACTCCAATTTCTCCCAAAGAACTGCAAGTGCAGCACGTGTTTCGGGTGGCTCAGAGGAGCTGCTTCCCCCTCAGGGGTCAAGGGACTCGGTCATCCCTGCCCATTGCAGTGAAGACAAACACCCCTCAGTGCTCTGGGGCGAGGCCTCTAGGAACTGCTGGCTTCCTGGTCTGCTTCTTGAGTCATCAGTTGAACTGCTGAGCTCCTCCTAGGAATGCAGGACGCTGCTTTGGGGCAGGTGTGTCCCCTGAGCGCAGGAGGACCCGGCTGCCTGCTGGGCTGTGCTTGCTGATGGAGCAGCTTGGACCCAGCTCCGTCGGTTGCCTCACATGGAGCAGGAAGTCAGGCTCTTCCTAGAGTCTCTTCCCACTGAGGCTTTCCTGAAACCAGTTGGTTTCCCTTTGGCTTTCCTCATGTGGCCCGATGTAGCCCCCATCCTGGGCACGTGGTGGGTTGGTTGGGGCAGCAGGCTGTGGGGACAGTGGCACCGGGTGGACGAGGGCTGCGTGCCTGTCCTGCAGACCTCATCTGCTGCTCATCTTTGGTATCAGCAGGCTTGGACCCAGGGCAGAGCTTGCAGCAAAGTCTGGGGGCTGTGGGCAGCCAAGTGGCTGGGGCTGGCTGGGGAGGGCAAGTGAGGGCACACAGACATCTGTTTCAGCAGTTCTGTATCAAGTGCCTTGTTTCAAAGGCTTTTCTGTCCCCCAAAAACTGTGCAGAACTTAATGATTATTGCTTTCCTGCAAGCCAGGAGAAACGTTCCCAGCATCTTTACTTGCTCTGGAACTCCATGCCCCTCGCCTCTCCTGGTGCAAGGACCTGCTGCGAGCTGCGCTGGCCCCGCAGAACACCTGATGTTTGCTGGGCTGGGCAGCCCCAGCACTTAGGAGCCAGCGGTGGCTAGCAAACTGGAGCCTGGCTACCTGGCAGCGCTGCTGCCCAGCGGTGACACCGTGCTGTTGTGTGTTGCAGTGCCTGTGGTGTGCCAGCAGCAAGCAGTGCGTGCCCTACCCTGTGCGGCGGATCCTGCCACCGGCCGACCTGTGCGAGCTCCGCTCTGCGCGCTGGGGAGTCTGCTGGGGTGAGTGCCTGGGGCTCCAGCAGTTGGCCCAGGGCTACTGCTTCTGGTGTGGCAGCGACCCACCGAAGTCACTGGGGGCTCCTCAGGCATGGTGTGAGGAAGGCGAGTGGGAGCAGTGCCCCGTCTTCTGGCAGGAGTAACCCCTGTGCTGCTCCTGGTGTGGTCCTTGGGCTTCAGGACGTGGTGAGGACTGAGGGCGCTCCGTGGGCAGCACCCCAGTGTGCACACCCACGTCTGAGCTCTGCAACAGCCGCACTGCCCTGAGCCCAGCACGTGGCTCCCTGCACTGCTTCTGTCCCTCGGTGCTGTGCCTGCTGGCCCTGGCAGGCTCTCAGGTCCGTGGGGGCTACAGGAGGCACAGTGAGGTGGCTTCTCCTTGAGTTCACCCACCTGAGAAAGTTTTCTTTTCCAAAACTAGCACCGCATGAGCCACCTGGAGCCGAGTCATCTCCAGGGGCTTTTCTGGCTGGTGGCTAACTGGCAGTGTTTCCTGCTTGGTGGCTCTCCAGAGAAAGGACTTGTTCAGACCCAGGTTGTGTGCTTGTGCTGGGACAAGCCCCAAGTGTTGGGTGGTGAAGCATTAGGAAACAAGGCATGGCTTGGTTTCTCTTACCTGCCCCTGTGATGCACGTGAAGTCGAACTGTGGTCACAGTGAGCTATTGTTCTGGAGGCTGGGTTCTTCACCTGCAGAGGGAAAACTGCTTCCACACCTCACGAAGAGAGAATCTCCTCTTTGTGAACGTCAGTTTCTGAGACTTGTGTAAGACCTTGAAATACGAGTTTGTATGCGAGTAGCCTCAATAAAAGGCCTCATTGTGGAAGAACACATTCCTTAGCTTGCAGAACTAGCTTTAGAGGAGATTAGTCCTGCAGGAGATTAGCTCTTAAATGTGCCTGCATTTATGGTGTGCGACTCCAGCCTCTGTTACCAGGCAGAGGAGTGAGCGGGGCAGGGGTGACACGAAGGCTGGGCTCACCCAGAGCCACGTGTTTCAGAGGTGCTGGTGGAGAAACCTCCCTTCTGGGCTGAGCAGTCTGGTTAGCTTTGCCTTGCCCGCCGCTGCTGATTTCCAATATTTGGCTTCTGGTTTTGCTGCAGAGCAGCTGGCCAGATGAAAACTTCACCTTGCACATCAGGAAGGCAGCGCTGTCGAGTCAGCTCTCAAACGCTGGCTTTTTTCAAAGCCCTACCTGGACATCAGCCTGTGGACCTGCCCGTTCCTGGGTGACCAGTGAGGGACAACTCGGGACCTGGGGACAGAGGCGATGCTCTGCAGGCTGCTGGCTGGCTGCCACCTGCTCACCCAAATCCCTGGTGAAATGCCCCGCGTGGGCATGCAGTGTGGGGCTGGCTGCCTGAGCCACACCAAGAAGGAAGCCCGAAGTGCTTTGGGTCTGGGATGTGCTAGTGCACCTAGAAATAACGCCTGAATTGCATTCCCCCAGGCACTCCTGCGTGCCTCGAGTCTGGTAACTGGAGCTCCAGCGTGGCTGTAAACACTGCAGCTTCCCAGCAGCTGGGTATTTGTGTGCTGAGTGTCTCTCCTTGCATCCTGCAGTGAACTTTGAAGCCCTGATCATTGCGATGTCTGTGGTGGGAGGAATGATCCTTATCATGCTGGGTGTCTGCTGCTGCTGCTGCTGCAAGAAAAAGAGCAAAAAGCAAGTATCGGAGGGGGAGGAAGGGGGCTGCTCCCAGCTTTCCTGAAGAGCAGCTAAGGTGCAGCCGTGGGCTGTTGCTGACGGGGCTGTTGTGTCTGCCAGGCCGGACAAGGAGGACGAGCGAGCAGCCCGGGAGCGGGAGCGGAGACGGGTGCGCCAGGAGGAGAGGTGAGGCCACGCTGCTGCACCCAGTGCTGTGCTTGGCGTGGGGGTGTGCACCATGAGCAGGGCCCAAGCTGGGACCTGGGGGTGCACCCGAAAATCCCAGAGGCCTGCTCATGTCTGCAGGGGGGGAGGCTGCGAGCCTGTGGCACTGGGCAAGGCTTTGATTTTGGAGCTCCCCAGCCTGGGAGCAAGGCAGGAGCTGCGGCTCCTCCTGCTTGGCCTTGCTGTGCTGCTCGCTGACTCGTGGCCCCTTTTCTGTCCGCAGGAGAGCAGAGATGAAATCGCGGCACGATGAGATCCGAAGGAAATACGGTACGGCGGCTCCTGCTGGTGTCTTCCACTAAGCTCTAGGTCCAGTAACCGTGTCCCGTGCTGGGAGGGCGACGGAGCCGGTCTGCCAGGAGGACACGGGGACGCAGGGGAGCAGGATGGGGACAGGCAGTGCCACGGAGCTGCCGTCCCCCGGAGCTCTGGGCGGCGGTGGCTGGCGGGAGGGCTGCTCCGGGGGGTCTCAGCGGCTGTCCCTTCTCTCCTAGGCCTGTTCAAGGAGGAGAACCCCTACGCCAAGTTCGACAACTAGCCCCCAGCCCCTGCGGCACCGCGTCCTCGCCGAGCCACGGGACGGGGACACCCCCGGCCAGGAGGAGAGCACCACGGCGCCGATCCCGGGGCTGTGCTGTGCTGGGTGCCAGCGCTCCCTGGGCTCCGGGCTCCGCGGTGAGGGCCGAAGCCTCCCGGTGGAAGCCCACCCGGTCCCCGGGGAGCTGGGGCGGGCCGGTGCCGGTACCGGGGCTGTCCGTGGGCTCTCTCCCCTTTTCTCGTGCCTTTCGGGGCCTCTCCCGGCAGCGCCGGGGGGGGCGGCTGCGAGCCGAGCAGCGCATTAAAGCCTCCGCTCACCGCGCCCTGCGCCGCCTGCTGCTGCTGCTGCGAGCCCGCCCGGGGGGCGCGGGGCGGGACCGGGACCGGGACCGGGAGGGGGCGGGACCACGATGAGACCACGCCCATCGCCGCACTGACCACGCCCCCTTCAGCGGTGGCCACGCCCCCCGTGACGCACTTTCCAGAGGCGCCTGGGTCCTGTGCGCGCCCCCACGCCCGGCCGGGCGCGCGCGCGCGCGCGCGCCGGGCGCCTCCCACGTGACGCGGCCCGGCGGCCAATGGCGCGGGCGGGTGGCGGCGGGGAGGCGGGGCCGGGCGCGGCGCGCGCGCGCGCGATCTCGAGGGCGGTTGGCGGCGGCGGCGGGAGCCGAGCGCGGGCCGCTCCCCTCAGCGCGTGCCCGCCTCGTCCCGTCCCGTCCCGTCCCGTTCCTCCCCCCCTGGCCCCGCCGCCATGTCGGAGGAGAAGCCCAAGGTGAGGCGCGGCCCGGCCGCTGAGGCCTCTCCGCCGGGCACCGGGGGTCGGGCCCGCTCGGCGGCTGCCGCTGCCCTGCCCCGCCCCGCCTCGGGGACCGGCCCCGGGCCCTCGGGGTCCCCCCTCGCGGTGTTCTCACGGCGTTGTCTCCCCGCAGGAAGGGGTGAAAACGGAGAACGACCACATCAACCTGAAGGTGGCCGGGCAGGACGGCTCCGTGGTGCAGTTCAAGATCAAGAGGCACACGCCGCTCAGCAAGCTGATGAAGGCGTACTGCGAGAGGCAGGTACGGGCCGCAGCCCCCGCCGGGAGGGGCCCCGGGCCCTGAAGGACTCGGTCCCGGGGGGGTCTGGGGCTGGGCTCGGGGGTGTGCAGTGGATGAGAAGTGCCCCTTCCTCGCCCGGTGCTCCCACGGCTCTAAAAATCCCCCGTGATATCCAAAAATCCCCCCTGATATCCAAAAGTCCCCCGTGAAGTCGTTTCCCACGCTTCTTCAGTTCTGATCCCGGCTCGGATGCTTGCTCGGTCTCGGTTTGTAGCCGTGCAGCCCTCGCTGTTATCACGCCTAAGATTTTGGTCGTGCAGGGCGTGCTTTCCCTTTGGAAGCGTGCATGCAAACAGGTTGTCCCGTGCCACCACTTTTTGTACGATCTTTTTTTCCTCCTCCTCTTCTCATGTCCCTTTTGCTGCCTGCTGGGACGTTCTGCAGGTGGCTGCAGGCTGCTCTGTGCAGGAGGCTGGCTGTCCCCTGGTGCTGCCTGTAGCTCACCTGGAGACTGCTTTATCCAGGCTCAGAGCACGTGTGCGCCTGCACCGGATCAGGTGCTGCAGGGAACAGAGAGCAGGGGTGCAAGCGGCTTTCCAGAGTGGAGTGAGTTTCAGTTTGCAGGCATCTCTCCTGTCCTGTCACACGTGATGCTCTTTCTTTGATTCCTCAAGGCTTACATTGCACCCCATCCTGTGCCTGATGCAGCGTATGTCTTCTCAGGCTGGGAATGAGCTAAATGCAAGGGGTCCTCAGATGCACGGAGAGCTTTTGTGCTTGTGTGGCTGTAGGTAAGGACTGGCAGGCTGGACAGCAGAGGGGTTTTCAAGAGTTTTAGAGGGCAAAGCGAAGACCTAGCTCACTGAGGCAGGGAATGAAGGCTGCATCACACAAATAGAAACTGAATTCAGTTGTGAACTCAGCTTAGGCTTTAAAAGCAAGACTTAATAACTGTAAAAGTCTCGCGTTAAGAGCCCTAGCATGTTTCTAACAAAGCACGCAAGTAAAAATCTTCATGGTGGTCTGTGAGTTCTTTTTTCCTTAAATGCTTCACAGTTCCTCTTTTCGTCAGAAGATAAGGGACTAGACCTGGGAGTGAATGTGTCAAAAACTTGTCTTAAGTATGGGCAGTCAGTGCCATCAGGCAATTGCACCAAGAAGTAGCCCTTCTGGTTTTTTTGGAAGTGTTATCTTTTTAGTGAACTGCAAATGCTCTTACTTCTCTGCATGAAAAACAATTGGCACTCCTCTCTGCCATGTCCTACGAGGCTATCTAGAACTGTTCGCTGGTTGATCTCTTTTCAACTTTGACATCACCTCTGGATGATACTTTTTCCCTTGGCTTTCTACTTCATTCTTTCAGCCCTTCTTGAAGTTAAATGTTACTTTCTTGTTCTCTGCTGCCTTCTGGTATTTGTTCTTTGCAAAGCAGGACTGCAGGCTGGGTCAGAACCAGGTGCCAGAACAGTACCTGTGGCTCTGTATGAAGTCCTCGCTGTGACAGCAGCTGCCCGACAGTTCTGATTCCTCAGTTCACACAGCACAACAGATGCATTAAGTTTCCTATTCATTTCAGCCTTACCTTTGTTAATATCTCTTCTGATAGTAAATCCCTAAATGCTTTATTTGGATTCAAAAGCCAAAGTGAGGTTTCTCACGCTAACTACTCTGAACTTGCAGGGTTTGTCAATGAGGCAGATTAGATTCCGATTTGACGGACAACCGATCAATGAAGCAGACACACCTGCACAGGTACGAAAAACACTTGTACTGCAAATTGCTATCAAATACTTTATTGGTTGCATGCAGGTCAAAGGGGCTTGGAATCAGGATGACTCTCAAATAATTCAAGTTCAGCTCACTCAAAATAATTTGTCTAGAGTGGGATTCCTGTCCCTTTGAGTTCTGTCGTGGGTGTAGGGGGCCTACATGTCTGAGCACTGGTGCTGAGCAAGCCGGTGCCGAGTGCTGCTGTGGGCAGCAACCCAGGAAGGTGCCGGAGTTTTCAGCTCTGTCCCGCTTCTGCTTTGGCCTGAGGAGAACTGGGACTGAAGCTAAATGCCACGCTGCTGTCATCTCTGGTAATGCTGAGAATTTGGGGAGCTTCTTGTATCGAGAAAGCTTGAAGTGAGGAATAGAAGAAACACTCAGCTGAGGTGATTTCTTGTAGAAGACAGTAAACATCTGAGCATGGCCTGAGAGACAGGTGTGGCTCCAGAGCCTGTTCTGGCGTTGGCGGTGCCACGGCTAGAGGTGGCAGAGGTACCTGAAGTGGGCTCTGCCTGCTGCTGTCTGAGACACTTTGGGCAGTCCTGCAGGGGTGATACTGCCTGGAAAGACGGCTGGAAGGGGGTTGACACAGCGTTAAGGTTGCACCTTAAATGCTCAATTCTTGGTACTGGTCGGGGTAGAGTTCTGAGTACTTTTGTACCTTTGTGGTTGTGAATTTCAAGTCCTGTGTTTTCTGATTAATTAACAGCTGGAGATGGAAGATGAAGACACTATCGATGTGTTCCAACAGCAGACAGGTGGAGTGTGTTAAGACGTGCCATCCTTTTGAGAAGAGGAGTTTAAGGATCCTCATCGCACCTCACTCTCATCTGGTTTTGGATTTGCTATTAAATAGTAAACAAATGAACATGCCAATCACACAGGATTCTTCTAAACTTTAGAGGACATTCACCAAAATTGCTTGTTGTCTTTGACGTACTGCGTGTGCAAGTCAAAACAGTATCTGCAGGGATTAATCTATATCTTCAATTGGGCCAATTTGATTTAAGTTCATTTTAAATAATATACGTTGTCTATCTGCTGTTAACTTTTTTTTTTTTCTTTAAACCTGTGGCCTAAATATTCATCCATGTTTTAGGACATGGACTGTTCATTCCTGGCTGTTGTCGGTCTTGCCCCTCTGTTTAATTCTAATCTTGTAAATAATTCAGTATATTTTCTTGCTAATCAAGAGCTTAAAAGTTTCCTTTTATAATATGCCTAAGAGAAGGAAGAAGAGATGCTGATTTAAAGTTTTTAGTGTGTTGCAAACAGTTACTTCAGAGATGTTAAGCCTATGACACGAGGTCTGTACGTGCAGATCCGATGCTTAGTATAGAGTCAGTTTGAAGTATTCCAGATCTACATGTGCGTTGCCATGATTTGATAAAAGTCGCCTGAAAATATACTTTTTTTTTAATGCAGTCGTGAGAATCGTCATGAATTATTGTCAGAAATGGAGTCACCAGGGCAGCTGGTCCCAAAGTAATGCCAGTGACAGAGCTGTGGGGTGTTTTGTTGTGCAGGTTTATGAAGAGGAGCCTCTCGCTGCAACATCATCTGTCTGCTAAATGACAGAATTCGTAACCTCTCTTCAGTTTGTATGTCTCTGGAAGCTGTGTCTTTGTGTCTCTGTGGGTCCTGCAGAGCTGCGGGCTCAGGGCTTGGTTTTTGGTGGAGAAACCTGGTCTGTAAGCAGGGAGGGAAGCCTAATGCCACCACACTGTGCATGAGGAGCTACCAGGAACCCGGCAGGCGAGCACACACCGAGCTCTGCATCCCCACAGCGCTGCCAAAACCTAACCACCCTCGGAGGGCTCCCCGCAGCCCCCTGCCCGTGTCCCCGCCGCCCCCCGCCCGGTCCCCTCATGGCGCTCGCCTCAGCCGGGGCCGCGCTCGCTCTGCGCCTGCCCGGCGCGGCGGGGAGGGCCCTGCCCGCACCACAGAGGCGGAGCCATGGCGGGCACGGCGCTGAAGCGGCTGATGGCCGAGTACAAGCGTGAGTCGAGGGGGGTGCCGGGGGGCTCCGGGCACTCCTCGCCCCCATCCTCACCCCCCGTGAGGGAGTCCCGCCGCCGCGGCACCGGGCGGGCAGGGCCGGGCCTCCCCGGGCCCACCGCAGGGCCCGGCCCGGCAGCGCCTCCCCGGGGCTCTCCTCATCGGCCGCGCTCAGGAAGCCCCAGACGGGGGGGGGGGTGGGGGGGTGGAGGGACGGTTCTCCTTTTTATTTTTATTATTTTTTTTTTTGCTGACGTGGAGTTGTTTGGTTAAAAACCGCACGGGCTGTGGCTCGCAGACAAAATGCGGCGTGTCAGCCGCTGGTGGGCCCCCAGCGCCCCGCCAGAGGGAGCAGGGAGCCTGCTGCTGCTCCTGCTGCTCCTATTCCTGCTCCTATTCCTGCTCCTGCTCCTATTTCTGCTCCTATTTCTGCTCCTGCTCCTGTTACTGGGTGCCCCGGGGATGAGGCCCTCTCGGGGTGCTCCCCCCAGCACGAGCAGTCCTCTCCCCAGTGCCCTTGCGAGGTGCCCAAAGGTGAGTTTCTCCTAACAGACACACAGCTTCCTCCTTCGTCCATTTGGTCTTTCGTATCCTGGCCTTTTACATAAGGAAAGGAAGTGGAACGGAGCGAAAAAAAGGCCTGGTTGGTAGGTGGAGGTTGGCGTCGGGCTGGAAGAGCTGGATGCCAACACAAAGCTTTGCACGGCCCTTCCTGAGCTGGCCTGGGGCTGCCATGCGGGTCAGACGCCTGCTTGTGTTGTGCCCCAGGAACCCACAGGTTGCTGTCATGGTCCAGAACCGCCGGCCAGCTTCCAAAAGACTCGACTTTGCTTTTGTCTTTTCTCTTACGTAAGGCCCTGCAGCGTTTTTGATCCTTTGTTTCTGAGAGGCTCCGAGATCTAACTCGAATGCCCTGTATGAATGAGTTATTAAGGGAAGAGCGATGCTAAATAAACAGCATCGAAACCAGTTTTAATGAATGCTACAGGCAGACATCACGTGAGTCTTCTCTGCATAGTTTCCCAATGTGGCACTTATCATGAACGGAGATAACATCTTGCTTGTGATCTACCTTTCCAAACCCTTTCCCAACAGTAATAAAAGGCAGTGCTGTGAGAAGAGAATGCCATCCGTGGTGGCTGAGGGGACGGCGCTTCTGCTTCTGGACACCTGCGGTACAGAAGCAAACGAGGAATTTCGGTTTCTGCCCTGCCAGCACAGTGGTGGAGAGGGGAAGGCTTTGAGGATTGGCCCCTTTGCTTCTCTGTGTGCGTGCACACCTTAAGCTTTGGCTTTTAATTTTCCCTGTGTGCATCTCTGAGTCTGTTTATATTTACCATGGGTGAAAAACGTTTGATGCAGTGAGAAGTTCCAACCCATTGGAACCCAAAAGCCTTACTTCCATCTGGGAGATGCTCTAACACCTCACTGTTTTCCCTTCTATGCAGAGACAGAAGGAAGATGGCTCTGAGCACCAGGGAGATTTATTTTTTGTCCTTGTTTATAATGTTGTTTACGTGTTTAGAGTCTAATGACTTCTTGCTGTCTCGTATTTATTCAAGCATTTTTATCATAAAACTAATTGAGATAAAGCTTTCAGAAATCAGGTATAAGAAAGGGCATAATCCCTTTGTTATTAATTCTAAATTTAGAATATTTAATAGTATTACAGCCTGAAAAAAATGCAGTCTCAATAGGAGCTTGTGAGACTTAAGAGGTGGGAACCTGCTGCTTCTGCCTTTATCATTTCCTTGCTACGAGATCAGGAAGATACCTTATCACAATCTGGATGCTTTCAATCTAAAATGGGTTACAGGCTCGAGCTGGAGGCGGAGAGCTTGCTTCCAGACACGACCTTGGCTGGGTGGACGGGCACCAAGCCGCCCCCTGCAGCCAGAGCCCTTCCTGGGGGACTCGCGCCTGAGCCCCCAGACCAGGAGAGAAGGAAACGGGGCTTCTTGCAAAGCAGGGCTCTGGGTTCAGGCCCCTCAGGTGCTGAGGGAACGTGCCTGTGCTATTTGCTGAACTTTGTCTGCTCGGTCACCCTGGGGACATGCTAAATGGATACAGCTCGCAGAAGGCAAGTAATGCAGTCAGTCCCCTTGTTACCCCCACGGACAAGAAGGTATGTTCTCAGCTCACGTTGTTTGAGGTGTAGTCAGCCTGGAAAGACTCCACGGCAAGCATCAGAATGAGAAGGGAGGCGTCAGTGGTGTGTGCACCCAGACCTGCCCCCAGTCCCTAGCAGCAGCGCTGCGCTCCGGTTGTGCCAGCTTCTGCCTTTCATTCAGGCTCGACTTAAAAGCAAAGCTTTCAAGTAAGGCTTAGCTCTTCTGCTGCAAGCTGGGACTCCATTGTGTCTGGGTTTGGACGCAAATCCCCTGACTGTGTGCAGCAAAACCGCCACGCGAACCAAACGGGATGCCTTGTGGAGGATGCGAAGCTGGAAACGGCTCCAAATGCTCCCAGCCCTGAAGAGAGACATTGTTCTGCATCGGTTGGTGGGCTGCGCCGCCACGGGCTCCTCCAGCATGCACCCACCACATGTGCGTGAACAGAAAGCTCTCCAGCCACCCAGACTCCCTGTGACACCCAAAAGTGGCTCTGCTGATGTGTAAATGGCCAGCGTCTTACCTGCCAGCCTCTGCTTCTCCTCGTGCCTCTGCTGCCCCTTTGTTTTCCCCTTTGGCCCTTCAAATTTTTTTTTGTTTGTTTTTAGGATTCTTCTTCTGGTTTCTCATCTTTATCCTTTTTTGCAGCCACCCCAGCACTTCAGGGCTAAGCAGCAGGTAGAGCACATCACCGAGGGCTCTGTCCAGGTGCCTCCTGACTGCTGCCAGGCGCGGGGCACTGACCACCTTCTCTAGAAAGCCTGTTCCAACATTTGGCCACTTCCATTTCCAACAGGCGTTCTGCAGGGAAAGGTTAAACAAACACCTCTTGCAGTCTTTTTGCTGCGTGCTGCAATAATTGGAAAAACTCCCCCCCAGCATTCCTCTAGGGTTACCCTTGTTTGGCTTCTGTTTTAGACGCAGTGGCAGGACTGGAGCAGATCACTCTTCGTAGCTCTTGAAAGCAGTGCTCTCAATTTCCTTTAGAGGGAGAGCTCTTAACAAATCACCCGGGAGGATGTGACCATGCACGTGTAGAGGGGCCTCTTCCTTCCTAACTGAGCAGCAGCTCTTCCCAGTCAAAGCTCCTGGGCCCGTTCACTGCCAGTCCTTCTGGATGGAAACCTCCTTCACCTGTCCCCAAGGGGAGAGGTGAGAAAGAGAAGTGGAGAATTGAACTCCCAGCACTGCAGAGACTTTGCTCACTGGTATCTGCCTCCTGCTTCCCATCGCCCCGGTTGTGCTCGGAGGGGGAGCACAGTAAAGAGTCCCCTGGCTTTGCTGCCAGATGCTGCCTCCAGCAGCACAGGGGCTGAAACAATGAAGCTCCCCAGGTTTTCAAAGGAAAGCAGGGGAAATACCCATTATTATTATTTTTTTTCCTTAAAGGGAGTGCCCCGCAATAGATACACACAGTTCAGGAGCTCCCAGGCTTGACATCTCTCCGTCTGCCTAAAAACATCTGCAGGCAGGGTGCTGGAGACCCACTCTCAGGGTGGACAACCTGCTCTGTAATGCCACTGTCCGGGTGCTCGGGGTGTGTGTCACGCTGGCACCGACCTCCAATTTCCTGCTCTTTGAACTTAAATCAGGGAGGTTTGTGCCAAAGGTAAATGCAAGCTGGGTAAACTCAGCTTTTGCTATCTTTGCTTGGCAGTAAGTTTTCCTGGACAGACAAAGAGCCGTGTGCTGTTCTGTGCAGCATCACCTGCAGCTTTCATTCGTAGCCTAGCAGAAATTAGGTTAAACCTCTTTGTTACTGGTTTGGGACTTTTTGTCTTCCCTGGCTGTGTATTCGTACTTCTCTCTTTTTTTTTTTTTTGTGTGTGTGTGTGTGCCTGAGAAAGAGTAGGGGGTTTTCTGCGGTTGTTTTGTGAGTGCTGGTAGCCCATGGGCCACTGCTTGGGAGGTGATGCTCTCGATGAGCAGCGCGTGTGCTGGGGTTTGTTACCCTGAGTCTCTGCCAAGGGGTTGTGAGAAGACAGCCTGTGCTCTCTTCACGTTGGTTGAGCGTGTGCCTGAATGGCTTTAAGCTGAAAAAATATAGATATTAAGTTAGATATTAGGAAGAACTTCACTCAGAGGGCACTGCCTGAGGAGCTGTGGGTGCCCCATTTCTGGCAGTGCCCAAGGCCAGTCCGGATGGGGCTGGGGACAGCCTGGGCTGGGGGCAGGGGGCCCTGCCCAGAGCAGGGGCTTGACCTAGAGGATCTTTAGGGCCCCTTCCAACCCAAACCTTTCTACGATTCTGGGATCATTTTGTTTAGAAAATTGTCTTGCATGGCAACTTTAAATTGTCACCAGTGAGATCCTGGGGCCTGCTGGATGTGGAGTCTTGCCCAGTACAGCACGCCCAGACGATTCCTCCCACGGTCTCCTCCTCGAGGTTTTCCTGGAGGTGTTTTTGCTGTGGAGCCTCTGTGCTGAGCCACAGTGACCCAGACACTCGCTGAAACGCTCAGGCTTGCCGGCCGTGTTAACCTCTGGTGTTTGTTCTTTTCACAGAGCTGACCCTGAACCCACCAGAAGGGATAGTAGCAGGTGAGGAGCTGAGCGGAGTCCGTGCGCTGCCAAGTTGGAGCCTCACATTCTGGTAGCTCTGAGCATTGTTCTGTTTTGTCTCTTGACAGGTCCTATGAACGAAGAGAACTTCTTTGAGTGGGAAGCTCTGATTATGTGAGTTAACAAAAGAATATTTAAAAAAATAGTAAAATAATAATCTTACCAGTTTTGCCTAGCATCAATCTTGGCCTATTTTTGGCTGGGAACTTTTTGTCAGATCTGAGCTGAGAATTATATTGGGAATTCAAACAGTTGGGCAGAGGCAGTGTTGCACTCAAGTGATGATTTGTTGTGCAGGTGTCATAATAAGAAACCCTTGGCATGTGTAACTTGCAAATGCTACAGGAATCGTTTGGGCTCCACTGGATATACGGTGTGTACACAAACACTGTAGGAAACCGTAAATTGCTTGTAGGTCAAACAGACACATTGGGAACGTTGCTCAACTGCAAATATGGGACAGGTTTTTTCATGTGAAGTGGAGTGAAACAGGCAGATTACCAGTGATAGGAGAAAAAGGTGAGTGTCTAAATTTAATTAATACTGAAATTTTATTCTAGGAGAAGTGCAAGGTAATCAGTCTGATAAAGTAGTTGAAGTAAAAACCAAACAAACAAAAAAACCCACAAACGTAAATAATCTTTTAAAATTCTGTGAATGTCCTGAATCAGCTGCTGTTGTGCGCAGCGGTTTTGTGTGTAAGCTCTTCTGCTGGTGAGCAGCTCTGGTCGCTGTGGATTGTGCAAGCAGTGCAAAAGCCTGTTGAGCTGTAGTGTGCCACCTGTCCCGCAAAAGCTGGCCACATGGGTGATCCTACTCGCTTGCGGATGTGGGACTCTGAATTATTGCAGGCCTTGGTAAGTGGAGATTTGAATGAACGCTGCTTGTTGGCGCATTCACATGAGCAGTTGGTGAATGCCTCTGCTTATCGCAGCAATAATCCATCCTGGGACAAACAGGTCGTGATTCCTGCTGGCTCAGTCCCCTGAAGACACACACCTTTTGGGGGAATAGGTAGCTTATGGCAGCCCACACCTCTCATGTTAGGCAACTGCCGACGCTTTCCCTTCTTTCTGTAAGTCAGGTAGTTAGCACTTTTCGAAAACATGTATTTGCTAGTACCTACTTTCAGTTCAGAAAGTCGTGTGTAGCTTGGAGCTCAGAAATCCCAGAGAATTTAATGCGCTTCTTGGAATGTGGAAGGAAATTCTTGTCCCTCAATACTTTCTAGCAGAAGAGATTTTGTGGTTGATGAGAGCTTTCCTGGGGGGACACGCAGAGGTACTTTTGTATTTGATTCATTACTTAGAAAATACTTTTTTTTCTGATGTTTCCCATAACAAATTCTTAAACAACAGAGGAGCTGCCTGCAAACTTGAAAGCCCTTTAAAGTGCTGAGTGTTGAGCTTCAGGTCTTTGTCAGCGTAAAATGAGAGGCGGAGGAGCTTTTGGTTTCTGTATTGTGTGTGTGTCATAATAGAATTATATTTTAAGATCTGCTAAATTCTGAAGCTGTGGTACAATAGAAACATGTTTACTCTAAACACGTTGGGTTACTTTCATCTCTTTACAAAACTCTATTAGTAAAAATATTTGAGTACATCTGGAAAGCAAGCTAAATGACTTGTTTACATTTTTGTGATAATCTTCTTGAATGTTTTGTAATCTCAAATGTGCTGCGTTAGACTGTGGGATTGAAAGAAGTGCAGATGAGGTAATTAAAGTAAGGTTGACTTTAAATTTGAGACAGATGGAATAGAAAAGGTAGGTAAGTAGCACAATAATGAAAAAGAGAATTTTTTTCCTTCTCTCCACCCAGTTTCTATAAAGTTACAGTACATCATCACAAATAAGTACAGAAAAAAAGAGAGAGACTTAAGGGGGAAAAAGACATCACCCATGTATCAATCCAGAGGTGGGTTGGGTAATGTTACAGAGATTAATGGATTGATGTAAGAGCTTGGCTCAGAGATAAAATAATAATAAAAAAAAAAGCCTTTTAAAAATAATGGTAATAATAATTTGTATTTCCGGTGTTCTTGCCTGCAGCAGTGCTGAATAAATGTTAAACATAAATGTTAAGGCTGTACTGACATGACCGAATGACAGAATAGTTTTTAAGCTTACAATTTAGGTCTGGAATTGGAAACCCAACGTGATAATTTTTCCAAATAGTGAAGGTTCAGAACCTGATGTGAAACGCACCTTCGTGATAAGACATCAAACAGGAGCTCGATTAGAATATTTATGAAAACCAAGTCTTTGCAGCAGGATGACTTATTCATGCTGATAAATAGCCCCAGCATGTCGAGAGGGTTTATCATAATGCTGCTCAATACCTTAGCACTGCGTGAGGTCCGACAGGCTGCGTTGTGTTGTGCAAGCTCATGAATTTCATGTTTCAAGGCGAAGTTTGGTCCTCTTTGGTTGGCAAAGGAAAGCTTGCCTTGGTATTAAAGTTTATCCCCAAAGACACACAAATATATAATTGTAAAGAACTTTGTTAGCCTAAAGATCGCTTGAAAAAGAAATTACATAGATTGAAGCAAACTTATAAAAAGCCTCTCTAGAAAGGTAATTAGATCTATAATTAGGCTTATGCCTTTTGTTTTGTTTAGTGTGGAATTCCCCTTTTCAGCATCTGACGACTGTGGGCTTTGGTCTTTTTCCAGCTTCTTTTTACAAATAAGAAGCCCTTTACAAATGCACTTGAAACCGTGGCTATAGAATTAATTGTCCTTGTCAATTCGCTTTTCCCTCCTGTTTTGGCAGACGCTACCGCTGCGTTTTTCCCCTTGCCCAAGTAACATCGACCTCACAGAGTTCAGAGTTTCTCATTTTCGTGTTATGCTGACAGTTGTTAATAATATGATGTTATTTTCGGTGTTGGATTCAGCATCTTTAGCACCGATGCTGCAGGAATAATGCAACTTTTTGTTAGTTTCTTGAATCTGCTTAGATCTCTTTGCTGTAGTTGCTTGGAAGGAGACTGACTGAGAGCACCAGAAGTGTGGCCAGGACAGAAAAAGCTGCTGCGATCACCGTGCGCAGTGACCGAGTCAGGATTGAACCCGCGTGGGTACCGATGGCCCTCAGAATTCCCTCCAACCTTACCATTGCTGTCAGTTCCCAGTACATTTTCGTGGCTTTGTGCGATGGAGGTGAAGTGCTGTGGTGGCTGGGAAGATGCTGGATGCCATGCTGGAGAAGTGGTGCCCCAGCCCTTCAGTGAAGTCTGCAGAGTAGCACTGCATGGGGGGAAGGATGCAGACCGCCTGCCTCGCAGACCTTATAGGATTTTCTGTTTAACCAGGTTTAGGATGAGGTATTTCTTAGAGACTTATGTCCCAAGCCATGCAGAATGAGTGCCTTAAGCAGTGCCTCAAGCAGTTTTTTTTTTCTGAGAAAGCAGAAAAGCTGCTTAAGGCACTGCTTGTTTAATGGACTAGACTATTGGCTCTGCTGAGAGGGAAGGATGCCACCGAGGCTTTTCTTGGGGGAACCCAGATGGGGTGCCCGGTAGTCTGGGCTCCAGCTGGTGTAGCAGCTCAGAGGAAATCATACCGTAAGTCGCGGAGGCTTTGCAAGTGTGATGTGCTTTGGAATCTTCACAGAGCAGGTGGCAGCACTACAGAGGGTGCTGTACTTTGTGCCTTGTTGGCCGCGGTGATGTCCTTTGTGAGTTGAAAGTGGCGCTGTCCTGGGTGTTCCGTAGTAGCAAATGCTGCCTTGGATTAACTCGAATAATTTCTTTGAAGTTGATCCCGGCAGCGCTGAATGGCTAAAACAAAAGCAGTTTGCTCACTTATTACAGGGCCTGCAACGGAGCCTGTTGGGTTAACGTATTTGACAGAAGAGCCCTCGAGGCTGTGTGTTTGCTCTCAAAACAGAACATAAGACACCCACCAGCTTTCAATGCGTGTATGTACATACCCTCAGAAGTTCAACAATGAGCCTTCAAAATGCAGCTGGAATTAAAATGCTCATGAAAAAATGCATTCGGTTTACCCTCAAATGTGAATATTGGATCCTGGCTAAATTTATGGAAAAGACTAGAGAACATCATAAATTTATGGAAAAGATGAGAGAGCATCATCAGCGGTTGAGATGGGTTAGCTTTCGTTCTGCATCGGTGCGTGTCTCTGAACTTGCCTGCTGCTGTTAAGTATGCAGGTTTAAAATATTTCAGTCTTGTACTTATTGACCAGTCAAGTCTTCTGAATCCCAAAGTTTAACTGAGTTAAACCCAAACTGAGTTAAATCCCAGAGTTTAACTTCTTAGGGCTTTAGGTTTTGCTAGTCTTTTTTTTTTTTTTTTTTTTTTTTTTCTTTTTCTGCAGGTTACCAGTGCAGCCTTAGCTGTAAGGAGTCTTTGACCATTTGGCTTTTGAAATTATTTTTTTTTCCTTCTGGCATGGATAATGTGTTTGCAGGTTGGGAGGTGGAGGCATGAATACATTCATAAACTTTATTTCCCAGACAATATCATCCTTGTTTGAAAAGCTTTCTGTGCGATGCATGTGTTTCCCTGGCTAAGGTTTTAAGTGATGAAGCTCATTCCATGATCTTCCCGGTCAGGGGAAATCGTGTTTGCTTTATAACTTCCAGATGGTTCACAGAGTTTGAATAAATCATGTCAAATAAACTTTTTTGCTTACCTTCCAAAGATGCTTTGTGCAGAGAAGGCAAAACAGTTGTCTTCGTATTCTCACTTGATTGCCCTTTGAATTTGTACTTTGATTTCCTTATTGTGTTCACAGTGCAATGTTTCATGCAGGAGCCTTGATGAAATTCTTCTCAGTGTACGCTTGAGAGAATGAAAACAAATGCCATAGATCTGTATTGTCCTGCACCTAGCGTTTACGGCCCCTGGGCTGTGTGTTTATTGTTACAAACCATTGTTGTATTTTTTTTTTGCATCAGATGGCATGAAGTGTTTATGTGTGGTTACGCTCGATACTGGCAGTTTGAATCCTCCTGGGTTTTATGAATTATTTTCGAGCTGCAGCGTTTGACATCTCTCTCTGTGCAGCACAGCAGTATCTTCAAAGGCACAGGAGTCCCACACCTGCCTCTGCTTTCTCTTGACGTGCAGACACTCAAATCCTGGAACATGCCTTGGAGCCAGATACTCCAATTATAGCCAGACACACCCTGCTAATTAAGCCATGTTGTGACCTTCCTAGTAATTTAGTGTGCAAGCTTTGATTTATTTTTTTCCCCCCTTCCCTCCCAAACCCTGTATTTGGATTTAAGTTTGAGGTGTGAGGTGAGAGTGTTTTAACTCTCAGTGTTCTGGAGCCGATGATAAAATCCAAAGCTAAGGCGTCTCACTAGACAAGACTGTGGGTGAAAGAAATACATGAAACTTGGGTGAATAACTTTTTATCTGTTTCTAGGGGTCCTGAAGACACCTGTTTCGAGTACGGGGTTTTCCCAGCTATTCTGAGCTTCCCACTCGACTATCCGTTGAGTCCTCCGAAGATGAGGTTCACATGTGAGATGTTCCATCCAAACAGTGAGTCTGATGCAGCAGGACATGAGGGGCACGGGTTGTTTTTGCACCTTAAAGGAACAGCTTTGGTAGCAGGAGAGCTGGTGTTGTTACCAGCAGTGGCACTCCCAACTGTGCCTAGGAGTGTTCAGCTGTACAGCAATGCTGCGCTTTCTTAGGGTCACTCTCTCTTTACCACATTAATCCTCAGATACCTGTTGGTAATAAACAGTCCAGTAAAGTTACCAATAATTTCACTGCCCTGAAGGTCATTCCAGGCATCTGCATAACTGAGTAAAATAAATAAATAGCCTGAAATGAATGCTTTGCACACGATGTGAGATTCAGTAAAATAATACTGACTCTTTCCAGTATTGCACTATGGCTTGTATTTAAGTAGTTCTGTGTTATTTTAACAAGTGAACACTTGTTCATATTGACCAAAGTTTGGAAACAGCTTTAGTTGGCAGCATGGCTTTTTTTCACTTGAAGTCGAGGATTCTGTAACACTTCTGACGTGATCGTTCTGACATCTGCAGTGCTCTGTTCAAGCAGCTGGCACATTTACAAGCTTTTAATTTTAAAGATTTTTGCTGTCCCTTTTGCTGCAATTCTAGCACTGACAATATCTCAGCTGTGTTTCTTGTAAGACTTAAGAAGAAGGAATAGAAGTAACAATGACTACAACTAACAACTTTTTGCCTTGGACAGGTAAAAAATGTAAAGCACAGAGCATTCTTTTTTGGAGTCAGCTTTGGTGTTTGTTGTAAAATCATTACTTAGTATGTCTGTTAAATCGACGTGGCTTGTGTAAAGATTGTTTGTCATCACCCAGATGTGATGGGCTGGATCTGTGCTCCTGGCTATTAGGTCTGTGCCACCTGAGAGCAATAAAAGGCAAGTGCTGCCCTCCTGTCTGCTGTTTCCTTCTCAGCTGACATTCCTGCACTGGTACACCAGTCTTGATCTCAGCTGGGCATCCATTTTCTTCATCCTGTTCCAAGGAATTTTGCAATTTTGTGAAGTTCCTCTGCTGTCCCCCTCTCAAAACACTACTGACACAGTTTCTTGCCCGTTTAGTCCACAGTCAAACCCATCTTTTTGTTCTCCTGTGGAAGACCTCTATATACTTTGTGTGCCCAGCCTGCAGCAGGGCCAGGAGGAGTGGGGTGTGGAGAAGTCCAAGCAGCCTGACCCTTACCTGTTGCAGAGTGGCTCTGCCACACTGAGCACTGCCTCTGGGGTTTGGTGGGAACAGACTGGGTGTACAGGCCTCAGCTCTTTAAAGCTCCATGACTGGGTCATGTGAATTGAAATTTGAGGTCTCCAGAGGTAGTCATGTGAATCTTCCCAGGTGGGTTTGTGGTGGGCTGGTTATACCCAGTAAGGCTGTAGAAATTGGTAGCCAGGCTTCTGTTCTGCTTCTGTTAAATGATTGCTCCTCATCCTTTGGGAAATTGGAAGAAAAGTGTTCAAAAAGTCTACGTTCCATTATCTGTGCAGTTTTGAGTTATATACGGAGGGGACAAGAGACATCACAGAGCTACTGTTGCTTAAAATAACGTTTGCGGATGCTTTGGCAAAGATAACTTCAAAGCAGCAATTAAGTGAAAACCTTGCTTTAACATTTAGTAACAAAGTGGGAGATGCGTACGTCTTCCTGGAATCAACCTTTTCTGCATTGTTTATGCTGCTGACATCCAACTGTTTAAGAGATGCTGCATAAAAACATGAAAATAACTAACTAACTTACTAACTAACTTCTCCTGATGTGTTCCTAACTTGCAGGGAGAAGTGCTGATTCAGCATGTGCTGTTTTTGTCTCTTCCAGCTATGGTTAGACCAGCTCCAGCCCTCAGCCCGGGGCTGCAGGAGGGGGTGTAAATACAATAAGTCTTCCAAAGTGCTTACACGTCCCAGGCTTGTACAGACATTAGCTGGTTGGGTGGAAGGAACTGGAAACAAGCACAACTGCTTCCAGTGGTCACTCACTTGTTTTGTTTTCCTGGCAATGGCATGGGTTTGGTCTCCAGAGGACCAGAAACGCCGAAAGTACCAGGGTGAAGCTGTAACTCGTTGGGATGCCATAGGATTCTACCAAGTTCCTAAAGTAGCATTTCAAACTCCCATTTTCTCTGTGTTGCCTGTTCAGCTTTGCTTTGGCCTAATGATCAAGTCAGTGGAGTCCAGTGTCTGAGAGGAGGACTTGTGTGAGGTGGATGCATTGCTTAGGTTAAAACCAGAAGGGGAAGATGCCCACACCCCAAGCTGATAGGTTACTTTTCCTCCATGCGCTTTCATGCAGCTGAGCTTTAAGCAAAAAGCACAAAAAAGCGGCACGAACCCATGTGGTTGCACCTGAGTAATGCTCAAATAAGAGTAATTATTTCCTTTGTACCTTACCGCTTTTGTCTCCCTGCTGCAGCACAGCATGTTTGCTTAACTTTTTTTTTTTTACAGTCATGGTCCAGCGGAGGACTCCAACACGCATTCAGTGCTGTAAGGCTGTTACCCCTTGCTTTAAGACTAGTTACTGATCTGGAGCTGTGTGTGCCTCAGTATTTGGCTTGTTCCACCAGGCTGCAGCTCTTATTTTTTTCAAAGGAGCCTCTCCTTGGTTGTTAAGTGATCTGAGCGCTCCCAGAGAGCTTCTCTTGGTGAAGACGACCCAAGTTTGTAAACCCGTTTAAGGAAGTTTTTGCTAGATTTTAGTCTTCCAGCTTTTGTATCATCTTGCCTTTGTAAGAGGAAGTTTTAGTATCAGTCATATGAAGGCGAAGTCCAAATGTTAATCTGTGCTAAAGATCTGGAGAGGCTAAGTTTTTCCTCCAAGTAACAATCAATCCTTTGTGCCTCTTGTGCAGTTTACCCGGACGGGAGAGTTTGCATCTCTATTCTTCATGCTCCTGGGGATGATCCCATGGGATATGAGAGCAGCGCTGAGCGATGGAGTCCTGTGCAGAGTGTGGAAAAGATCCTCTTGTCAGTCGTTAGCATGCTGGCAGGTAAGGACTGATGTTTTATTAGCTGTAGCTCAGCTGGCTTCTTGCTGCATAGCTAGAGCTTCTCCTTGCTTTTTGATGTTAAGCTGATAAAAGACATTTAAACTGCTTAGCAGGAACCAGAGTTCTTAAAGCCCTCGTATTTACTTATTCTCTTAAAATAAAAGAAAAAAGTAAGACTGAATTAGAAAACAAGTGTTTCCAGCTTTGTAGCAACTGCACAGTGTTCCTTCTGGGTCAGCAGCAGCCAAGCAAAGGGTGATTGATGGTCAGGCTCTGGGTCCTTTAGGGATTTGGTTTTAGCAGCTGAAGGGTTACCAGCCAGATCAAATCAGTCCGGTAAATAGGAGTCCGTGGCCTCGGTGATTCACCAGCCAGCTCCCTCTATTTCTGTTTGTTACTTTGCCAGCGTGGGAAATGTACCCCGTTCTGCCACCCCAGATATAAAGGAAGCCTTCTTGAGAAGAGGGGTGTGGTAAAAGTGTGTTTTTGCAGCCTCTTAAGTGGCTTCCCCTCGGTTCCACAAGGGCTGTGGACCAGATCTCTCATGTACATCTCCCCCAAAAGATGGATCTTTTTCCACACAGAGCCACTGAACTGCCTGAAAAGGAAAAAAGCATGGCCCTGAGAGACAGTTTTGAATGATGATGCTGTTCTAGAAGCAGCAAAGCTGAACAAAGAGCAAGCACAAAAGATTCTTACGTGCTTCAGGATAGTAACCTGCTGCTGGGAAGCTGCCCAGTGGGCACCAGTACCTTGCTGGGCTCCCTGGGGCCTCCAGGAGCACGGCTTGTGGTCCAGCCTTACCTGGACTGCTTTGCTGGAGAATCATCTGGTCTCTTGATCTCTGATGGGGCATCCTGTTCTCCCCGTGTCTTTTGGAGGAGTTAGGCAGAAACATCAACTGTCAGCTTCTTCCAGGCTGCTGACAAGTTCTCAGCTGTGGCTCTGCTGACAGGACAAGCCCCAGAAACCCCAGCTTACCCAGCTGGGTGACTTGTGCATCTTCTGTCCTGACTACTGGAGTTCCAGGGTGGACCATCAGCACTGTGCTGAGAAAAACAGGAGCCCAAGGTGTCTGCCATGAACTGGGTTGTGCTGGATTTGGACTAGTGTATGAAGCAAAATGGGCAGAGTATGTTCTGCATGACTTCTGTAATCCTGCGGCAGTTGTCCTGCTCTGTGCTGACCATGAACTTGACAGAGCCTGTGCCTCAGCTTACCTCTGCACAAAAGAAGTGTTTGAGTCACAGGGTCTTAATGTACTTCGTAAAGCACTCTGAAATCCTTGGATGAAAGATGTTGCAGAAATGAAAGCATTTTATGGTGGTATTTTTTTTTTTAAATAGAACAAACCATCCAAAAAAAGTGACAGAGCCTGTTTGGGTGGCCTGCTCAGCGAGGGCTTTGTGTCTGTGAAGCCGCAGAACTAGGAAAAAATATTTTTCAGGGAGCACTGTGCAGTTTTAAGAACTCTTCACAACACTACTGGTGACACGTTAGTCCGTGTGTGTGCTGGGGCTCAGGGGCTGAGACCATAAGCAAAATAAAACTGTTTTTTCACTGCCACTTGTTTCTTGCCTAAAGAAACAAGTTCTTACCTTGCTGTGACACTCTCTTGTGATTATTTAAATGAGAACTGGTTGGGAATCCCACAGTTGGATTTCCTTTAATGGTGTTTCAGCAATCCCAAGCAGGGGAAGCGTGCCAGAGCCACGGCAAAGTGGCAGCGTAGAGGCAGTGTTGAAGAAGGGAGAGGGTCTTGCTCAGTTGCCTGCCTGCCCACCTACCTTTCCTTCTCTCTCATTTCAGAGCCAAACGATGAAAGTGGAGCCAATGTGGATGCCTCCAAGATGTGGCGGGAAGACAGAGAACAATTTAACAAGATTGCCAAGCAGATTGTGCAGAAGTCACTTGGACTTTAAGCTCACAAAAAGACTGCAATGTTTTGTATTTCTCTCCACCTGAAAAAGAGCAGTGCTCAGTGCTGGTACCAAAAACGGAAATCTTTGCAAAATTATTGGCCTACTACTTCTTATCCTTCATTATTTATTTCCCATCTCTTTTCTGCTTCCGCTGCTCCAGAGAAGCCTAGAGGCTTAGAGTTTACTCACTAGAGTGGGAGTTAGTTTACTCACTAAATTGTGGGGGAAAGGGAATTATTGCTAGGGAGAAATATTTGGGCAGTGCTGTTTTGAAGGCTATTTGTTGCTACCTCACTTCATGGTATGGAAAGCTTGGAGGATTTGCAATCTGCAGCCCACTTCTGCCAATCTGCTGTCTGCGAACAGCACTGTTTTAGGTCACCTGCCAGGAGAATTAGTTTTACATTCATACAGGCAGTATTGCACCGGGAGCAGCAGTAGGCAGAAAATAATCTGTTAGTTTTATGATACTTGCTAAGCCAAAGGCAGCATTTCAAATTGATTTGAAGAGTGTGGTTCGCAAGAGAGGCTGTAAAACAAGGTTGTAGTCAGAGTGGTTTAATACAGAAAGTGGCTTTGCACTGTGTGACTTTTTTAAAAGAAGATCTCGGTGGCCATTACCAGTGACTGCCTAGTGGTCTAGAATAGGCTGGTATTCCTACATTACACTGTGAATTTGTATCAAGCCTTTGAGTCAGTGTTTTCTTAGAAGAGGTCCCAAAACTACTTTTATTGCTTCTTAAAGACATTCAGTGTAAACTTTCCATTCAATTAGAGGCACAAGATATGAAGAACTGGATTCTTAAACACTTCGGCCAGGTTCACCGTGGGCTAGGTGGGTCATCTGCAGCCTGACAATTCAGTGGGAACGTGCCTGCTCCACCGGGAACGTGAAATACCTGCTCAGAAAGCTAGGCACTGCTTGCCTTTGCCATTACAGCCCAGGTCACCCGCTTTTCAGGTGAATGAGCCTTCGCTAACCAACGTGATGAATTTTGTACAATTAACTGTAATACTTGATGCTGACTGCTCTGATGTATTTAAATAGGAGTCAGTTGTGTTTTCTAGAGGATGGTAAGATGCTTGTTTAAAACTGCAGAGTATTGTAGCCAAAGTCTGGTGTGCAGGTTGTGGGAAATAGATGCTGCGATGAGCTGGGAAACTGATTAGGGGCTGCTGGTGACCTTTGTGCTTCGCAACCGGATCTCTTAAGTCCAAATCTCCTTCAACTTATTGCAAGCAATAACACGCCCATCGATAACACGTGGAATCAGATTTTGTTGGCTGCTTTAAATGGGCTAAACACAAGAAGGGCTTTTTTTTTTTTTCCAGGAGAAGCATGTGCTGTGGACAGAGTTACACTGTGCAGAAAGCTTCACGGAGGCGATTGCTTGCATGCGTGTGGGTAGAACTTGTATTTATGTCTCGCTGTCCGTGCTGCCTATTCATGTGCTGCAGATCACAGTATGCCATCTTTCTGCACCTTTGAAGAGTTTGTATTGCTGTAACTTGCTGAGCTTACCTCCCTTTAGAAGTATTTCTTCTCCCTTTGCTGTAAGGGTGTGAGGAGGACCCACCATCATCCGGGAACAGAGAGGACGGGATAATATTGTACCTAACTAGTATTTCAGGGCATACAGGAAAATGTAGCATTTGTATGCAAAGAGAGAGTGGTTCTTTGAATTGTGATAGTTGAAGTGTAGCTCCTGGGAGTGCCTCAAACGCTTTTGGAAGCAATGCTGGAGGGCTCTGTGCGCCGCGTAGCAAACAACATGTTCAGCAGACGTGGCCAGACTGGGCTCTTTTTAAGTGCGGAGTATTTTACTTACGTGTGTTCACTCGTTATCTTCATTTTACAGTGGGATTTAGTCTGTATACTGAAAATAAAGTGATTGTATTTCTTCCTTTTATAAACGTATGCCGGTGTATTTCAGTAAGTGTTTTTTATGGGCAAACAACGGTCAAAGGAGTCCAGTTCTGATGTGGGCCAACAGAGGGGAAGGGTTCATCGTCACACAAGTAAACCACCAGTGCTGTTTAGAGATGTGTAAGACTTGACACAGTGGCTTGGGCTTTCCAGGCCTTGCCTCTGATGATGGCAATCACTTGGTATTTCAAAGAAAACTATAAAAATCTGGTAGCCAGCTGATGTGGTCACTTCTCGCAGAGGTCTCATTACGATCTCTGTGTCTGGCCTTAGATGTCTGTGAGTCTTGTTATGGCAACAGGTGAATCATGACTTTGTGTACTGCTCAAAACGTGCTGAGATTGGCGCTCAGATTTGAGAAGGACACGGAGATGGAAATCTCAGTTGGAATTGGACAATGTCCCCCGAAATGGAGAGCTCACCTGTGCCTGTGCCTGGCTTGCCCCACAAAGGTTTCCGTGCAGGGACAGCTTCTTACAGCTGGGGAACACCTTGGTGTTCTGGCTTGTAAAGCTGCCATGTCGATGCTGTAACATCCCTGCCAGGCGTAATCCTCTCCCTCCTGGAAGGAGTACTCATGTTAGCAAGGTGTGTAAGACTAGCCAGTAGCAATAATTTTCTGAGCAATTGCCTTTTTTCCAGCTGAGGCAGTTACTGTAAAACATTCCTTGCGGAGTGTCAGAACTCTACAGGTGTTACATGTAAGTAAAGTGTTGAAGACTTTAAAAACAAAACAAAACAAAAAAACTTACCTGGATTATATTTGCCTTAGGCTTCTATATTAAAAAAAAAAAAAAAGCTTTTTTTCCCAACAAAGCTGTAAAAATGCAAGCAACATCCTTTATAAAGCCTTTGTGTATAAGTACGTCGATGCACATGCACTTTTTTCTTGGCAAGAGGAGCGCTGTCAGAACACACACAGTGGGATGCAAGACGTTCATTGTGTTTGGTGTGTGTGCATGGAGTGGTTCTTTGAAAGTGCAAACTGCTGTGTGAGAGGCGTTGGAACCACATGAAAGGGCTGCAGCTTCGGGGCAGAGCCGTCAGGAGGGTGCTCTCCAGCTTTCTTTTGGCTTGAGCTGTCTCATGAATGGAAGGTGGTGCGCTGCCTTCGGGATGCAGAGGGGAAATCTCTGCTCTCTGGAAGATTCTTGCTTCTCTCCTGAAGTTGCCCCTTGGTAAGGAAGCTGCATGCCCTGTGCTACAGCCGTGGGGCCTCTCAGCTGGAGCACACGGGAGCACAACTGAGCTGTTAGATTTAGCACGTATTTATTATCTGTTGATGGGTAGTTAGCAACTGCTATTAAGTACAAACCCAGTATTTTTAAGTGTCTTTATGCAAATCAGATTAAGATGAGAACTGTGTAATAAGACCAGTTTCTAAGTTTTTAGTGAGACAAATGTCTAAGTTCTAGACACTTCTTACCTGCTTAGAGCAGTTTAGCATCAGGTGAGCAGCAGGACATGCAGTGCCTGTCCTATTTCTTCCTGGGGCTCCTCACCTTGCACTGTGCTGCTTCTGAGGTGTTGCACCATGTTATTTTGGGTACCAAAGTACTGTAATGGCCTGTTGGGATGGGGATGCTCGGTGCTGCCCGCCACCACTGGCTGAATCGAGTTGCAGTTTGTGTTTGCCCAGTCCTGCAGTGGGCATTGATCCTGCCCAGAAGGCTGGTGAAGCGCTCAGGAAGCTGGCACCCAGCGGTCCTGGTGTGCTTCTGCCCCTTCCCAGCTGCTCTGGCCGTGGCACCAAACTTGCAGCATCCCAGTCCTGCCTCGGGCTCAGTCCCTCAGACGGACGAGCAGTGTCAGAGCCAGCAGAAAGCCAAGCAGGTGGCTTTCGAAAGCAGCTCGTGCCCCCTGAAACGCAACTGCAGCGGCAGTGCAGGTGCCGGGGTGTGTTCCTGTATAATTAACGCTAATGATACGGACGGGGGGTTATTTATTACAGGGCAGCTGCCCGTGCTAGCAGAGCGTGTGTGAGCAGCTCTCGGTGCTTCCCGGCACTGCGACAGGGGCTGCGGGGCCGTTGTGCTGCTGCTCGGGGGCTGAAGGCAGCCGAGCTGCCCTGCCCGGGGGGCACAGGGCTGGGGGAGGCTGCAGGAGGTGGGTTCAAAGCTGCAGAGATGCAGGACGGGACACGCTGGGGAGCGGGGGGCACCCACGCTCCTGGATATACCGGCCCTGGCACGGGGAGGTCTCCCCACCCACGGCCGGGTTAGGAGTCTTGCCCCAAAACGGTTTTTCCCGTGTCAAAAGGATTTGGCAAATTGAGGCCCAAATTTGTACTGACACGACAACAGCTTCAGGCGAGCCAAATCTCCTGCCGGGGGTTCATCAGGCTCTCGGGCTCTCCAGGACCAGGCATTTATTGCAAGAAGCTCTTGACCCTCGTGGTGTAGTCGAGCCCTGGGAGGCTGGAGACATCGCAAGACCACCCTAGCCTAGTCAGGGGCTCGTTTGGCTGCTAGGAGAGGACCTGGTAAGGTCTCTTGTGTGCGTGGGTCCTGCTGGGCCATAGACAGGACTCCAGCAGGCTCAGGAGCAAACTTTAGTGGCCTGTTTGTCTCTGCTGAGCCTGCCTGTGACGGATTTACGCGGGCATTTCTCCTGCTCTGCTGCTTCAGCAGGCATCGCCGCCCTTTTCTGCTGGTTTGATGGCTGGTGCTGAGCGAGGGGTGCCAGATGGACAGGCTGAAGAGCGGATTTCTTCAAATCCACTTTGGTGAGAGGCTGAGTTCTGCCCCTGGCTCAGCATTTTGGCTCTGCTGTGCCCCTCCTTCCCCCCGCTGGCTCCAGCACCCCCTGGCTCTCACCGAGTCCCCCCGGGAGCGAGCAGCTCATGGCAGCCTCGTGGTCGTCTCTCCGAAGGAAGGCTTCAAAGGCAGGGGCAGCAGCGCTGCACTGGGAGAGGAAGGGCTGTAATTAGAGCTGCAATCAAGGTGCAATCAAGGGCTTGCTCGTCCTGCCCCTGCTCGTACACAGCCCTGCCTGTTTCCTCCTGGTGCCCAGCACAAATCCGGTGCTCACGGCCTGCTACCGCCTGGCAGATGGATGGCAGCAGGACGGGTCCCCACGGCTGGGGTGCTGGCTGGGCTTCTGCCTCTGTGCCAGAGCATCCTAGAGGTGTCTGACCATGCTCAGGGCTCTGGAGAGCAGCTGGGGACAGGGGCTGCCCTCAGTGTGTCGGGTGGCCTAGCCGAGGAAGCCGCCCGTGCTGGCAGGAGCTGGGCTCCCCGAGTCGGGTGGCAAATGCCCTGGGTCGGGCCGTGTCCAAACAGCTCCAAGCGTAGCGGGGCCTCTGTGTGGCGGCCGGCGTCTCTGGGTAGCAGCAATGCACCGGAGGAATCGGCCCTGAGAAAGTCTGGAAAAACAATAGCAATTGTTCTCTGTCTTTGTTCCCTTCCCTCCCCGGATGTTGCGGCAGAAGGAGCCGCGCTCGGCGCCTTGCGGGTGGGCAGAGCGAGCGCAGCTGCTGCTGCCCCTGCCCCAGTGGCACGCTGACCCTGCAAGCTGGAGCCCAGAGGCGTCCTTGTAACGAGCAGCCTTTTTCCAAGAAATGGGCTCGTTAAAATGTGCAGGGCCTCGGCACCAGACGGTAAACATGGCACTGCTCTTTCCAAAGCCTGAATCATCGCAGTTAGAATAATGAGAGCTGTACACGGGCGAGCGATGGCATCGGGCCACGATTCTGTTTGTCACAGGGCGAGACGTTTCCTCGCAGCTATGGAGCCAAGCGGTGTGGAGCAGTGGTGCAGGCGGCGTGGATCTGGTGCCTGGGCTGGGAAAGCTCTGGCGGTGCTGGGGCTGGTGGCACCTCCGCCTTTTCCTCCCCCCTGGGGCGACCCAAGGTGGGCTTCAGGGGACACAGAGATGCTGTGCCCAGCACTTGCTGCACTGCACTGAGCTCTGAGCAGATCCCCGTGTCCCCTTTTCTGCCCCTGCGGGTCCTCGGTGATCCCAGGCACCTGGGGACAGGTCCTGGGGCTTCCCTGGCTTGGCTTCTGCTGTCGGCTGCCGTCTGCGTGCTGCAGGCTGGAGCGTGTGGTCAGCTGCTCGCTGCCCGCATCAAAGGGTCCAGCACTCCCCGCGGGGTGGCTGTGGGGATCCCTCTGTGCGTGGGGAGCAGCCCCGGGGCGCAGGCGTTACCCCAGGCAGCCCGTGGGGAGGTGCAGCTCGTGGGTTGCTCAGCCAACCCCTCCTGCTCGCAATTCCCCACACAGAGCATTTAGGTTAGCTGCTGCTCCCAGCAGAGGAAGGCTGGCAGGTTTGTAAAACCCTTCCCTGCCTCGCCTCGCAGCTTGCAGGTGTGCACTCCGCAAACCCCAGGGGTCTCGGGGCTGGTGCCACTGCCGAAGAGGTGCAGAGCTAGGAGCAGGGAGCAGAAAATGTGTGATGGGAAAGCTTCACCTCCTTCACAGCCTCTGGTTATTCCATTCTCAGAAAGACCCTCGCCAAAGTCAGAGGTCAGGAAGGCTGTCGTGTTGCAGGCAGAACTGCCCTGTCCCCATCACACCCCATCATCGTCTGTCAGTCCCCCCTGGTTATTCTGCCTCCACGTGGAGCCAAGACCTACAGAGAACACACGGAGAACCATTTCCATAGCTTAAATGCTCTTAGGCACTCGTCTTTGTTGACCTCTGTTCAAGCAGCAGTGATCGGCCAGAAATGTTTGTGGTCCTGGAGGTGGCTCAGCCCCTGGCAAGGGGCCTGGGTCTGCTGGGGAGAGCGAAAAGGGGCAGAAAAAGGGAAAAGCCACGGTCAGTGAAGGGCAAACAAGGGATCAGGCTGTTTGTCCAGTGTAGAGGAGAAGCAAGGGACGAGTGCTCTGTGCTGGGAAACTGCCAGCGAGATGTGCAGCGCTAGAGCTGCTGTGGGCTTTTTTGATGCCGTTCCTAAAAGCGGTGCCTTTCACAATCCGCCTGGTCCTTTGCCCAAACTTTCCTGGGAAAACCTCTCCAAAATTTCTGGGAATTGAGTTTTTCACAAAGGGGTCAGGTTAATGGCAGTTATGGGCGCTGCACAATGCTGACAGCTTTACTGGTGCGGGGATTTCTTGTGGGAACTCGGTTCAGAAGGAGAGGAGCTCATGAAGGAGGACGCCTGCCTGGGCTTTCCTCCCCTATCTGCTTGCTCCTGTTTGCTGCTGCTTCTCCCCCGTTTGCGTGGTGTCCCCCGCAGTTTGTGTGAGGACATAAATGGGAGCTGCCGAAGCAGCATGAGGGGTCTCCACATGTCCTGCAGCAGGGCTTTCCATCCCATGGCGTGGCCGAGGAGTGGGACCCTGTCCCTTTATTCAGCGCCACCACCACGAGCTCTGGCAGTGCTGCTGGATTTGGCCATGCCCCTGAGGCGTGGTGCTCAGGGGTCCCTCCAGGTTCTGCTGTGGGAGTGCCCCTACATGTGCTGTATTTTAGGGAGAAGGAGCTCTTGCCACGTGTCAGAATTAAAGACTGAAATGTAACAGTGATCCCCAAAATGTGGCTGTTGTCTGCAAATAACAAATGATCTACGGTTGTGGAAACGCAGAAGCATCATCCCGTGTGCAGGGCCCAGCAGTGATCGAGGTGCCCTCCTAGCCCCGTCCTCTGCATGTAAGCTCTGCTTGCTGCATGTTGTCTCCAGCCATGTTTCTCAACCTTTCCTAATCCAGGGACGGCCAAACCTTTTTGGGAGAAGTCCAAGGATCATTTTGTTCAGAGCTGCCACATGGTTTTATTTACCGCCCAGAAGAACTAGGCAATAGTCTTGCTGTTTTTCCTCCTTTCTTCCATCCTCCCTTGGTTGCTTGTGCACGCAGGAATGTGAGCGCACTTAGAGACAATTTTGCAGAGGGCTTCCTAACGCTGCTGGGACAAGGAGCAGCTCCTGAACCAAGCGTGGCCGTGGGCTTCTAGAGCCGGCCCCGTTCCCGTGTTTAACATCACGATTTGGTTTCTGTGGGCCAGCCCACGGCACTTCACTCACTCTCCTTTGCTGTGCCAGGTTCCCGAGGCCAAGAAGGGTGAAATTCTTTAGGACCACCAGTGTCCCTCTCCTTGCTGCCCTCAGCCTCAAGCTTTGGGGCCAGCCCTGTTTGTTAGCAGCGTGTGGCTGAAAAGCAAGCCCATGCTGCTGGGCTCAGTGCTGCCTTGCTTCTCCTTTACGCTGACAAACAGCAATTTTTCTTTCCCAGAAAGAAAAAATTTCCCCAGGAATTTTTCTTCCCTAGGAAGTTCCTGGGTTCCTCCGCTGCTGGAGGGCACGACCTCGTGTCTGAAGCTGTCCCCAGCAACTGCTTTTTGCCCAGAGGTATTCTCAAAGGTGGCTGCGTCCCCTTGGGAAGACAAAACCCTGCTGTTCATGTGGTGCTGGGGCCGTGCTGGTCGGCACCAGCGGGAGCTGTGGTCCTCGTGCAGCTCGCACAAGTCCCACTGCTTATGTAAATCCCCCGCTGAGGGTGGCGGGGCCGCGCTGCCAGCTCCTGGAGCCGTGCTTAACTGGACACATGTGTGCGGCCTCGCGGCGTGCGGCGGCGCCGAGCCGCCTTTGTGCCAACCTGTTGGGAGGCTGGGGCTGGCAGCCAGCGGTGCCTCTCCTCTGGATGGAGCTGCACAGGCACGATGCCCTAAATCGGGGAGGGGAGCACCCCTGGTGGCATGCAGACAGAGGCACCTGGGACTTTTTGGCAGCTCCGGGCACGGGGCAGCTTGTAGCAAGGCTTGGGGCCGAGGTGCGTGTTGGTGGGTGCAGCTCTGGCTGTTCCTCTCTGACAAAAGCCCGGGTTTTGCAGCGCAGCTCTTTGTCATTTTGCCCTGGCTGTCAGTTTTCTGTTCTGCCGTTTGCCTCGCAGGAAGACTTTGGGGGGGGAGGGGGAGAGCTAATTTCAATTGTTCAGAGGATGGAAGTAACTTGTTTTGTGGCTAGAGAAAACGAGCAGAGCTTGCTGTGCGCAGGGAGTTTTTCCACTGCTGTCTCTCGTTTTAATACTGTAACCTCGAGGGCTTCCAAAGTGGTGTGTGGCACGTTTCTGCCCTCCTTGCAGCAGATTTGCTCCTGCTACCTGGCTGTGGGCTGCAAGCTTTGTGATGGGCATGGCCAGAGTGGCCATGCATCACCTGCACTGAGGGAAAAATCCGTCTTGTAGGGCCTGGCTGTTTTTTGGGTAGGGTTGGGTGGACTAGAGTGGTTGGTGGATCTCCCCTGTACAGGCTGGGATCTTGCTCAGAAAGCAGGGGGCTTTTGGGTACAGCAAGGTGCCCACCTTGGCCTCCACATGCAGGGGCGGCTCTCCTACCTCTCCCCACGTGACCCCAGAAAAATGAATCACCAAAACCGAAAGGAAGCAAAGAAAAAAAAAAAAATCCCTCCCCAGAGCTGCCTTCCAGAGGGTTGGGCAAAAGATAAAAGCTCCGCGAGGAAACGGGGCTCCTCCTCTCCCCCCGCGCCTTGCCATTTAAATGTCTGCACACAGGCTGAGCCCACACTGCCCTGCAGCCTCCTCGGCAGCCCCAGCACCCGGTGTGATGCCCATGCAGGGGGACTCAGGAGATGGGTGTTAGCCCCCGGCCCGCAGTGGCTTGGCCCTGAGCAGTACTCGCAGCAGCCCCACGGGAGGACCATGCGAGGGCACTGGGGGCTGTGAGCATCCATCCCTCCATCCATCCGTCGGGGTGGATGGACCCCCTGCGGCCAGCCCCCCATGTCGGCCTCGCTGCTGCTCTGGGCCGTCCTCCTCCACTGGGCCTCCGGCGGGGGCCTTGCCCGGGGCGGCAGGACGTGGCAGCACTGCACAGGTAGGAGCCGGGGTCAGCGGCATGGGAGGGCAGCTCGGAGGCGTTAGTGGGAAATACTGGGGGGCTTTCAGCTCCCCGTGCTGCCGGAGCAGCCCCCAGGAAGTGTGCTGTGCTGCAGGGTGCCCCATACCAGGCATGTTTGGATACCCCTGTGGGTTGTCTCGGGGTGACGGATGCATCCTAAGCCCTCCTGGTGGCAAAACTGCCCCGGGAGGTTCCTGTCCTGTCCCTCCAGCTGTGGAGCCACTGCTTCCACTGCCCCTCCTGCACCCTCAGCCAGCAGCGTCCCACGTCCCCCGGGTCTGTGCTCCCACTGCAGAGCACGGTCCCGGTGGCTGCTGATCGTTAGCAGCAGCTGATGTGGGAGGCAAATTGGGACTCACGTCTTTGGTTTTAGCTGGAAACTGCCTCAGCGAGGACACGGCCCTGCCTGCCTTCTCCAGGCACAGCCTCCAGCCTTTGGGCTAATCCCTTCCGCCCTTGGGGTAGCCCGGGGGATGCTAAGCCCTTCTGCAAACCTGAGCCTGAATTCAGCTTGTGCTATTTGCTTGAGAAAAAAAGTAATCAGAAACCGGTTGTATCCTGACAGCCATGCGCTTTTTTCTGGTTCTTTCCTAAGCAAAGTACCTGGGCAGGGTGTGCTTCCTCACCCCAGCTGTTTCAAGCCCACTACATGCCCAGCCAGCCTTGCTGATGGCTCCCTCCTGCTTGGCCTCCCCTCTGTGCTTAAGCAGAAGGGATTTTGGTACAAACGGGGACTAAGGGCCCACAAGCTGGATGTGTGACAAGCAGAGGGCCACTGCATGGACCAGCTCCTGGCAGGAACGCGCTCCGTGTGGGGGCTCGGAGCTGCCTGTTCCCCAGCTGCATGCAAGCAGGGGTTTGTCTCCCAGTGCCGTTTTTTCAGCTGGGTGGTGCCCAAGGGCTGTGCGTGTTCTTTTCTCATCTGGGGGAAAGTATAATTATTTAATGAGAGCTTTTCGCATCCGCTGGGGAAGTGCCTGTGTGCAGCTGGGGCTGGGGCAGGGACTGCTGTGCCCCCTGCCCTGGGGACGGGAGCAGGAGCCTGTTGTGCCAGCACACTCGTGGGCACTTCCCTGCTCTCCTGGCTCTGGCTTTGGGCTCTGGTGCCAGCTGGACAGATGGGAGCAGAGCCCTTGGAAGCTCGCAGAGTGGGGATCAGCACATGGGGTGCTTCATGCCATCGAGACCCCGCCACAGCATCCTGCCTGTGGGGTGGGGAGGCCGGCCTTGGCCCCTGCGGTGTTGCAGAGCGCTGTAGCCAACGCTGGACATAGGTTTGCTGCCCTGAGCGAGCAGGGGAGCTCCAGGGCAGGGCGGCTGGCACAGCCGTGACGTGTCCCGCGGTCTCTCTGCGTAGACCTGCGCCCGCTGGACATCCTCTCGGAGGTGGTGCCGGCCGGCAGCCTGGCCCGCGGCCTGCGGGTGTTCCAAGTGCAGGGGGTGCGCGGCCTCCAGGTCGGCACCGCCTGGCCCCGGGCCTTGGGCTTCCCCGCCTCGCGCCTCTTCGTCCACTGCGACCGCTTCCCTGAGGAGTTCTCCATTATCGTCACCCTGAGAGTCCTCGACGTCCCCGCCAAGGTAAGCGCCGCCGCTGGGGGCTGGGACCGGCCCCTGTCATCGGGTGCGAGGCCGGGAGAGGAGCGGGCAGACCTTCCCTGGCCTCCTCCTGCAGAGGAACGAGTACATCTTCACGCTGATGGCCGAGGAGAGCCCCAGCGTGCTGGTGGGGCTCCGCTACGCGCCCAGCAAGCTCCACTTCCTCTTCTGGAGCCAGGAGCGCTCCAGCGGCTGGCAGACCCGCGTCACCTTCCGCAACGTCTCCCTGGCGGACAGCCGCTGGCACACACTCGTCCTGGCCGTCTCCGGCCAGTCCTTCTCGCTGACGGTGGACTGCAGCAGCCCCAAGGACGTGTAGGTCGGGGGCAGCTCCTGGGGGGCTCGGGGGAGAGGTGCTGGGGGACGCAGAGGGCAGGGCAACCACTCTGCTGGGTGGTTGTGTCCCCCAGGCGCCACCACGACGTTATCATCCTCTGCCTGCTGCAGGGTGGTGGAGACACCATTTCCAGCTTCTCTGTCTGTGAAGAGAGCCAGATTTTACCTGGGCAACAGGAGGAGAAGGAAAGGCTTGTTCACGGTAGGTGTCCTTTGTGTCACCAGGTCGCTGCGGGGCAGGGGTCCCCAGGCAGAGCAAGGTGCAGGTGCTGTGCGCATGGTCGCGGGGAGACCTCTGCTTGGCTGGCAGCCCGTGGCCTCCTGGCTGCATGGACTCGATGGGACAAATGTGCAACAGCTGGTGGCACAGTCTTGTTAATACAAAAATTACACCTGGGCCTGCCTGGTGAGAAGTGGTGGCAGCAAAAGCCTTCTGCAGCTAACACAGCCCCTGCCAGTGCTCCAGCCATGCCAGCTGTTAAACTGTCCAGGTCAGAGGTTTTGGCACGTAATGTTGATCTGAGAAACATGTGTGAATCACACTGAGTTGCAGCCTGGGAAGGAGGGAAGCAAACAGGAGTCTGGGGGGAAGCTCAGGACATGAACCACCTGCAGCTTCCATTTCCCAGCCTCATGGGACTCGCTCCTGTTCCCCTGCTCCTGCTTTCCCAGGGTCTACTGAGGCAGCTTGTCCTGCTGCCAGGAGCTGACGCCACCCCTCGGATATGCCCGGCTGTGAATTTTGAAGCAGCCACGCTCTCCATCCCCGCTGTTCTCCAGGACGTGCCGGTGAAGTCAGTGAGCAACGAGGTGCTGAAGTACCCCTACGGTCAGTGCTTGCCAGCAGGTGCTCGGGGCACTTGGCTCTGTCCTGCCAGTGTTGCAGGGGGCTTGTTGCATGTAGGACGGCACAGAGCAGGAGCATTTCCTAAGAACCCTGGAAGTCTCCCCTGGGGATAACAGAGAGAGATCCAGGTGTCTTGAATTCGGGAAGAGGAGGAGGAGAAGCTGGGTAGCTTGGGGGGCAGGTGGGAACTGCTATGGGGTGACAGGGACTGGGGTCCAGGTGAATCCAGCCTGAAGAAGAGAGGTGAGACTCGAGCCTCCCCGGTAACACGGTGGCCATGGGCTCACACTGCTGGTGCCAGCAGCCCCCCGGGTGCCAGCAGCCGGCCATCTGGCTCGGGGTCAGGATGCTGTGTTCCCTGGTGCCCACCGGGATGTTCAGCCTGCTGTGTGTCTTGGGGTGAGCCTCTTCCTTCCTCCATCACATGCATTAAGGGTGCCTGCCTTGCTCCTGTTTGTGCCCAGAGACTGACATGAAGGTGACCCTCGGGTCCCGTCCGCCCTGCACCAAGCAGGAGAAGGCGCAGTTCTGGTTCAACGCCCCCCGGAGAGGGCTGTACCTCTGTGACGGCAGCACCTGGATTTCCATGCTGGAAGGTACTGGTATGCTATACATGATGCTTGCTGGGAAGGGGGGAAGCTCTTCCAGCATGGCAGGAGCAGAGATTCACCCTCAGTGGCACTGGGGGGCAGGAACCAAGGACGTTGACAACCAGCAGGGTGATACAGTGGAGTTGTCTCTGCATGCTTCTTCTGTCTGTGCCTACATCAGTACTCTCAGTGCAGCTCTGGATTCACTCACATAGTGTCTGTGCTGTCTGTCCGTGCTGTGCTGTCTGTCCCTCCTGGTCCTTCTCGGGTCAGTTTGCCCGAGCAGGACAGCTCAGGCCACCAGGTGCTGTGCTGCACATGTCTGGGGTGCTGGGCTGCTCCCTGCTGCGGGTCCCCAGTGTGTGAGCGCTGCTGGTGCCAAAGTGCTCGCGGGTAGAGGGGAAGGAGCAGAAGGACTCCTCAGCCCCTGGAGATAGCGGGGCGAGCAGTGGGAAGATGACAGTGGCAGGTCCCCATGTCCTTCCAGCCCTAGTGGCCTTGGTGCAGAAAATAGCAGGACAACGCTGGAGCACCCAGGCCTTGCAGGAAAGGGGATGGACTTTGAAAATAAAACTCAAATTTCACCCACATGCTCACAATTACCAAAATCCATCTCCAGACAGTCATAGAATAGCCCAAATTGGAAAGGACTCACAAGGATCATCACTCAGGACTACCTAAAAATGAAGGTGTGTGCGAGGGCATTGTTCCTTCTTACACTGCAGCAGCCTGGGTGCCGCGACCACCTCCCTGGGCACTGGCCTGCCCAGGCTTCAGCGTGAGAGCATGGAGCAGGAGGCACAGAACAACCAAGTCATCCTTTGCCCCTCTTCTGGGGCTTTTCTTAAGACAGCAACCATGTGCTGGGTTTGGACGAGCTTTTTGCCTTCTCCAGGAGCTGACAGTGGTTGGTTTCCCCATCCCTGCCTCCTTCTGGAAGCCATCAGGACTTGTACCATGTATCTCGGTGCTGGGCGCATCTCACAGCAGGGCCATCCAGTTCTGAGTTCTCTTTTCTGTTGGTTTTGTAGCCAAACAGCAACTGGACTATGTGGAGGAGCACCAGAGCCTGGTGACCAACTCGGAGACAATGGGCATTGAGGTCTTCACCATCCCGAAGGTGGGACTCTTTGCGGCCACTGCCAACCGGTACACCCCCCCGGGGTCAGCCGTCTACAAGTGGACTGACGGGAAGTTTGTGCCCTACCAGAACATCCCCACCTACCAAGCTCAGTCCTGGAAGTATTTCACCATAGGGAAAAAGGTGAGTCTGCCTGGAAGGTTGTTTCAGGGCTGCGCCAAGCTGCAGGTGGACCATGCTGGCTTCCCTTCACCTAGCCCAGGGCAGACCTGTGTCTCAGGCATGGTGCAGGGGGTAAATCCTCATCGCCTGTGTCTTTGACAGAGTCACGCTGATGCATGTATTCACCAGGTTAGGGTCCATCCTAGGGACGGCCCCCTGTTTGCTGAGGCACAGCTGCATCCATCCAGGCCACCGTCAGCCTCTGATGCTGGCAGGATCTTCCTGCGGGGTCATCCCCCTGCAAGGAGCTCCAGGCCAGGCAAAAAAAAATCATCTGCTGAGAGCTGCAGGGTTCCCAGGGGAGTTCAGATTGTCCCTACCCTGCTACCACCTGTCCTGGCTGCAGGGTTTTTCTTTGGCCTGGAAAATACTTTATTTCAGGGCACCATTATCATTTTTCCTGTTGTCATTTTACCTGTGATTTTTTCTTCTGAACAACCTTTCCCCGTGGGAAGCCTCCCAGCCTCCCAACCCATCCTTGCCCTGCCCGTGCTTGTTATGTGCCCCCGTGAGAGGAGAAAAACAAGATGTCCTGGCTTGTTATTTTTCAGATCTTCCTAGCAGTGGCTAATTTTGAGCAGAATGACAGGGGTCAGGAGTTCTCTGTAATATACAAGTGGAGCCACAGGAAGGAGAAATTCATCACCCACCAGAGGATTACCACGCACAGCGCTAGGGACTGGGAGGCATTTGTCATTGAGGGAGAGGCTTTCCTCGCGGTGGTCAACCACAGAGAAGGTACCCAGCCCTTATTCCCTACCGGCACGGCTCAGCTACCTGCTTGGGGCTCAGCTACCTGTGGGGCAGGCATCCCACACTGCGGGGGGTGAATGGGTCAGTGCTGGGGCCCTGGCTCTGCAGGACAACACCGGCCTCGTTTGGGTCCCGGGCTGGTGGCACCCCCAGTGTCGGACCCCAGCACTTAGGATGAGACCTGCTGGCACAGCAAGGCCCCATGGGGGGCTGCACACATCATGCAGGGGTTAGGACCTTCATGGCTGAGCCAAGCTGGAGCTGTTCCCTTCAGGAGCTGGAGTTCAGCCTCTGCAGAGTTGCCTCTCATCCATGCGGCTGTTTCCTGCAAGCCCCATTCCTCCCGGAGCCCTTTGTGCCCCATTCTCTTCTGTTGCAATGAGGATCACCCATAAACCCTATAAACTTGTGGTCCTGCTGCTGCTCACTCCCAGACACATCAGTGGGGCCTAGCCAAGGGCAGCGGTGCTGAGCGAGCATGGGGTGAAAAGGGACCAGGGAGTCCACCCCTCCTCCTGGGACGGGGCCAGCTTTTTGTTGGAATAATAATAAATAAATAGGTAATGATTAGGCTCTGGTTGGAGCTTCAGGAGGTTTCCAGGCTGGCCACCACGCCAGGGGCAAGTGGAGATGCCCCCAGGGTCCTCTCCTCAGGGGGTGAAGGGCTTCCAAGCGGCAAGGCTGGCAAATATTGCCTCGTCTGGCCTGCTTCTGGATCTTTATTCTGTTCTTTCTTCACTCTACATGTCCTTGTCTCCCCCAGGGAATAACCACAACATAGACAGTGTGATATACAGGTGGAACCCCCGGACCGGGCTCTTTGAAACCAACCAGACCATCCCTACCTCTGGTGCCTACGACTGGGAATTTTTCACCATTGGGCCATATTCCTTCCTGGCTGTGGCCAACACATTTAATGGCACATCCACGAAGATCTACTCACATATCTACATCTGGCTCCGTGGCTCTTTCCAGCTCTTCCAGTCTATTCTGGTAAGGTTACCCACTGGTCACACACTGCTTCTCAGTTCCCCACTGGGTTGAGACAAGCCAGGGAATAATTTTGATGGCTGGTCCTCTTTAGTCCTCTGAAAAGGTAGCAAGAGTTTCCCACTGGTTCTCCTCTAGGAATTGACCAAGGGAAGTTTGTCTTCTTCCTTGGAAGGTCTTAAGACCGGGTAGCATCCACACTGCACCCCTGTCAGGTTCATCACACTTCCTAGCGTGCTTGGCTTGCAAAAGACTTGTCCATGTGATGCTTCTTGGGTGGCTTCTTTCCCCTCAGACCTTTGGTGCTGCTGACTGGGAGGTCTTTCATATCGGGGACAGAGTCTTCCTGGCTGTCGCCAACAGCCACAGCTACGACAGTGGGATGCCAGTGCCCTCTAATTTCTATGCCATCAACTCCTCCATCTATGAGCTGAACGTCACAGCCCAGATGTTTGTCAAGTTCCAGGATCTCCTCACCTACAGGTACCTGTGCAAAGAGCTGGGGTGCTCCTCAGCCTGTGGTATTACTCTGAGCACCCCAAACTGCATAGGGGTCTCCTGGAGGGCCCAGAGAGTTCACGGGGGCTCACACACTGCTGGAGCGTGAAACTGATGGGGAGGGCAATGGGAGACGAGGCCTGGGCACTGAATCCCAGTGGGAATTAAGGGAAGGCCCTGGATTTGAGAAGAAGGAGGGATTTCCTTTCAGGAGCAGCCTGGGAAGACTGGGGTTTCCCAGACCTGGAAGGCTGGGGCTGGGGCTGGCCGGGTGCCTGGGAGTGGGGTCAGAGCAGGGTGGCAGGGCTCGGTGTGGGGTCGGTGCATCTCACCCACCTCTGCCTGCTTCATCCCCCAGCGCCCTGGACTGGGAGTTCTTCTCGATGGGGGACGACTCCTTTCTGGTGGTAGCAAACTCCTTCGATGGCTTCACCTTCTCTGTTAACAGTATTATCTACAGGTACTGCTGCATGGCTGGGGCAGGGCGAGCTCTCCAACAGACCTGGGGGCAGCAGGAGGACACGGGCACTCCTGTCCCTGCCTGAGGGGCCGGGTCCCAGCCTCATGCCTGCACTGGCCGGCTGGGTGCAGGACACCCCATGGGGAAGGCACAGCTGTGGGGACGGGTGGGTGGCTCTTTGCTCTCCCAGAGAGAGCACAGGGAGAGTGCAAGGGGAGACAGATAGGCCTGCTCCCTGTCTCTGCACAGGCTTCCAGGCAGGAAGGGAAGCCCTCACCCTGAAGCACTGCATGGAGGTGGAAGGTGCCAGGCTCCAGGTCCGGCTTTCCTGCCCATTTTTAGTGCCCTCGGAGCTAACTGCCCTCCCTGTGCAGGTGGCAAGGCTATGAAGGCTTCGTAGCAGTTCACCACCTTCCCACCGTTGGCTGTAGAGACTGGGAGGCGTTTAACACCACCGAGGGCTCCTACCTCATCTACTCCAGTGCCAAGGAGCCACTTTCCAAGGTGCTGAAGCTGAAAACCACATGAGGTGGCCGAGGTGTACTCAGCTCCTTGCCGGGACTGGGACGAGCAAGGGCGTGGAAGTGGGAAGACCCCAGCCCGGGACAGACGAAGCCCAGGGACAACTGCAGCATCCACCCGGGGACGGCTGGCTGTGCGTGCCACAGGGCAGAGAGGAGGACAGGAGCTGCCGGGCTCAGCAGCCTCCAGCCAGGAGGGTCCCAGAGCCCTGCTGTCACGGCCAGAGCTCGTGCAAAGCCAGGGAAGAAAAAGCCCGAGCAGAGCGTGTGCTCTTGGGTCGGGCATGTGGCAGCGGGGAGAAAACGACGTGGGAGAAGGTGGGGAAAAGTTGGCTTCAGCTTGGCTCTGGCTGCCCGACACCAGGGGCCCCAAAGCTGGCGAGCATCCCCTGGCCCCACACGGCACGCCGTGCCTCGTGCCTGGGCTGTCTCAGGGGGTCCCTCTTGGCACTACCGCCTGCTGACCCTCCCCTCCACCGTGGCTGCTCTCAGCTGTCCTCGCTGAGAGACGTGTGTGTATTGTACAAACCCACGGACCCGCTGCACAGCTGCAGCTGGCAGGCAGAGGCATTTGTCATGGCCAACATTGCCTAGGTGGCAGGGCAGGCGCGCTCCTGGGCACTCATCCCGAGGGTTTTGTGGGTGTGTGTCGGCGTGTTGCTGGCCTCCACCGCCTTGTCTGGTCCTTACACCCCTGTGCGCAGGGTTAGGGATGCTTTTCCTCGCCTTTATCTGGGGTGATCTATTGCTTAACCAGGGCTCCAATAAACTGTGTGCACCCCTCCATGAAAGCTGCAGGAAGTCGAGCTGCTCTGCCCACAACGGGGGCTCCTCCTTTGGTCCCTAAAACCCCTCCAGGTATCCTCGGTCTCTCCTTGGCTCTGCAGGACCCCTGGGGGCTCCCAGGACCTCACGCAGGCTGCAGGGAAGATGTGAGGATGGGACCCAGCTTGTGCCTTCTCCTGCCTCCTCCTGAGCATCCCCCGGCCTCCCCAGCCCCAGGTCTCCTGCTTGGGCCTCCTTGTTCGGGTCTCCTTGTTGGCCTCCCCAACAAGGGCATAATGATACTGGCTACCATTTCTTCCAGGACAGCCTAATTTTGATTTAAGGTTAATTGCACGCAGACACAGAGCTGCAGTGATTACAAAACGCCTCCCTCCCACCTGCAGCTCTGCACACCCCACCCAGACACACACGGGGTGCTGCAGGATGGGGGTGTCGAGACGGGCACCGCCTGGGAGCCTCTGCCCCTGCTTCCAGCTGCAACGTGGGATGTGGTGGTTTGCAGCTCTGAGTTCCCATCTCAGCAACGCCAAGTGTTAGAAAAGTGGTGAGTCAAGACTCCCGAGATCATCAGGCTGGCTTAATCACCACCGGGTTTTTAAATAACAAGACCTGGAGTTCTTTTACCATCTGGTCCATGAGCTGGCACAAGTCACGTTTCCAAGGGTTTTGCCAAAGCAGGGATTTAGAGATGACTTTGTGTTTTAAGGGAAGCGAAGAGTTTGCTTTAACAGCCCGGCTGTGGGAGCTGGAGCCACTGACTATCCCTGTAAGGGGCAGAAGTAGTGAGGGGATCCCAAAGGTGCCCCCAGTCCTGCAGGGGGTGAGGCAGGTGGACCTTCTTCCCTCCACTATTTGGTGCTCAGCCATGAGTCCCTTCTCCCACTCTCGGTGGTGGAGGGACACCAGGGGCAGATACTGAGCAGGCTATGTTGCAGCCTCGGCACACAGCTTGCCTCCCAACAGCTCCTCTTTTTTATTCCAACCGTGACGAGACATCCATGTGGCCAGCGTTGTGGGCGAGTCTGCGAGTGAATTGGATTTGTGCAGTAAGACTTGGGGTGGGAACGCTCAAACCGGGCTCATCCTGGAAATGTGTTCCTCAGCATGGTCCCCGGGAACAGCCCGTGTTTAAAGAGCCATGACAAACCACCAGCCTTTAATACATGGTTTATTGAGGGTTGACTAAATTGCCACTCCAGCCCCCTGTCCCAGCCCCAGTGCATTTACTGGTGAGACTGCCCTTGTGCTGTGATGGCCACCAGTGGGGAAGGACAGCTCTGGCTGGCTGGCTGGTGTCTGGTGCACTGGGCGAGGGGAGGGCAGCTGGAATCCCTCCCTGAGCAGCACCCTCCCTGGGCTGTTGTGGACTATCAAGAGGCCCTGGGAAACCTCTCTGCTGTGCCTCATCCTTCCTATGGCAGGCAACAGCAAAGGTGACTGAAGGACTTCTCAAGACCAGAGCTGTCTGTGATGGGTACAAGTGTCCTCACTCGCTTCCCTACCTGCCCACGAGGCCACGGAGCAGCGAGCTGCCCTGGCTGCCCATGTGCACGAGGGGACGGGGGAGGCAGGTGTCATTTAGCTGCTGCCTTGGCTCCCGCAGAGGGAAGAAGATCAGCTGCAATGTGTTGCTCAGCATACACGCACGGGATCACGTAAGAGCTGTAGGGGAGGACCTGTGCAGGAGTATAAAGCCGTGGGTATATAAGCCAAGAGCTGCTGGCACCTTTCAAAGTGCTGGATCACAGCTCAAGACGGTGTCTAAGTGGAGACAAGGGGACATCTGTCATGGTAGCAGCCTGCAGGACAGTCAGATGCAAAAGACCCCAAGCCTTCCCTGCAGCAGTTCTCCAGGAGTGATGCTGATGGGGCTGCTGGAGCCCAGAGGGTGAGCAGGGAGCAGGACTGCCCGATGGGTGTGGAGAGGAAGGGGGGCAGGCAAGTCCCCAGTGCCCACAGCAAAGCAGACAGCAGGGAGGGGCTGAGAGAAGGAACACCTTGCAGGGATGGCCCCGTGGTTCTGCCTGGTCCGAGCCCTGGGCTGGCACTGGGGCTGATGTGGAAGCAGTGAGTGACAAGCAGGGGCTGAACACAGCCTCTCTGAAGGACAGAGAAGGATGAGCTGGTGGCTGTGGGATTTCAGCCGCAGTGGTGACTGTGGGTGCTGCAGCAGCTGCCCAGGCTCCAGCAGCTTCCCACGGCCTCACAGATGAGCTGGGGCATAGCAGCAGGGCCCAACCTGGGGCTGCAGGAGTCAGCTTGTGCTTGAGGATTCAGTAGTAGGCACCAAGGAGGGTCGAGACCTTGTACAGGAGCAGCTTGTGGTTGGCGTACAGGGGCATCCTCCTGTCCAGCACCTGCCAGCGGACGCACAGCTCTGGGTCACAGCCCTGGAGGAACTGGAAGAGGAGGAGAGACATCACGTGTGTGCTGGGGGTAAGGAGCAGCATCAGCTGTGCTCAGCAGCAACACGCCCCCAGACTCCCACCCTCTGTTTTTGGGGCCCCTGTTGTGCTGCCACCCCATCTGCAGCTCCGTGCTCCTCCTCCACTACCTGCAGCTGGAGAAACCTGCTCCTGATGATGGTGAGATCTGGGTCTGGAGCCAAAGGGATTCAGAGGGATGTCTGCCTTGCCTGGGTCTCACCTGCCCCATGCCTGCTGAGAGCCAGGTCAGGGAGCCACGGAGGCAAGAGGCTCTTACCGAATTCAGCCGCTTCATCTGCACATCGTTCTGACTGTCAAAGTGTATGCTGACAGCAACAGTCTCAACCCAGGCATTGTCTGTGTTGCGGGGGTCATCAAGGTACCCTTTGTGTATCTGTGCACAGTGAAGGATTGCTGCATTAGCAGAGCCATAAGCACTGCTCCAAGGGCACTGAGAGGCCCCAGAGGCTGTGGGGCACTGCCTCGTATCTCCTCCGTGTGCTTCATACCTCGGTGCCTTGCTTCAGCAGGTTCTGGAACTGGGGCCAGAACTCCCAGCGCATGATCCACTTGAGTTTCAGTGGCAGTGTCTCGCCTGGCTCCAGCGACCCCTGCACCAAAACAGATTTCGTAGCCCAGCCCAGCCTCCCTCGCCACCACCAGCTCAGCACATCTCACAGTTGCCACCACCGCAGAAGTTGCCACAAGCTCTGCTGGAGTGGGGCAACCAGCAGTGGTGCCTCCCTCTTCTTCCTCCTAAACCCATCTGTGTTTCTCCTTTTTGCACAGGGCATTTCAGGGCCTGCAGAGCTCCTGGGACTTGGCTGGACCAGGTTGCCTCAGAGCCTCCTAGGCCACCTCCACTTACCCCAGGCAGAGCCCAGACATCTGACAGGGGGTACTGGGCCACCAGCACTTCCAGCATCTTCTTCAGGCTCTTCCTGATAATGGACCCATCCAAGTTCCTCCTCCAGCTGTGAGAGACAGGTCCATGTTATTCTGCAAGCCATACCCAGCTCCCCCTTTCCCAGCATGCAGAAGGCTCCTGCTTTGAATAGGTTTTGCCAGACATCCTGGCCTCTCTGAGAGGGCTTCGTGCCTCCTTCCCCATTCGTGACACTCACCGAGTTACAACTGGGTGCAGGGCATGGTTGGGCCCAAAGCTGTGCAGCCTCCCGCGGCCTCGCAGACCTGTCCTGCCCATGGGATTCCTGGCAGGAAACAGCAAGCAGGCATGGAGGATTACACCACGGAGCTGGTCAAAGCCCTAGACCCTATTCCCAAATTCCCCACCATTGCATTTTGTGTGTTCTGGGGTGCTGGTTTTGATTGTTTGTTTGTTTTGGGGGGAGTATAACCCAGAGGAAGACACACCCCAGGGGCTATGCGTGCCATTTCCATGCCCCACTCTTAGCTGCCAAAAGGATTGCAGCTCTCCTGGCTCACACAGCCGTGACAGCAGCTTCTGGTGTGGGTGGTGCTTCTCAGAGGTGCCTATCCCCACTGCTCCCACCCCACCCATCTACCCCACGGTGGGTGCACTCACAGTGGCAGTCCATCCTGCACGGCGTAGAGGCCATGGAAGCTCTGCCGGTCAATCAGCCCGTCCATGGCATTGTAGTTTATCTTCAGGAGAGACTCTAAGGAGCTGGGGGCAGGAAGCAGTTCGACAGTGAGGGCTGCCACATGGGGGGACAGAGCAGGGACGAAGGGCTGGATGTGGAGGGAACCCCCCAGGGACACTCACAGGTTGAATGGGTCCTGCACAGCTGTGTCCTTGTGGTCGGCTGAGTAGGCAGGAGGGTCATACAGCTGGAAGTCCACCTGCAGAGCATGTGGCCGTGTCAGACCCCACTTGCATCCTGCTCTGGTGGCCGGCAAGGACTGGGAGCCCTGAGCACATTTTCTCTCACAGTTCTTTCCTCCGCCCAGCTCATGGTATCACTCGCCCAGGCAGGAAGGGCTCTGGGGCTGAGCTCTGTGTCTTGGTTGGAGGCTTGGGACCTCACTTGTGCCCTCATGGAAGCCAGCACTAGATCCTGTCCCTGACCTACATTCCTGATTCAGAAAGCGAGGAGGCAGGTGTCTGCTCCTTCTGTCTCCCATCCAAGCACCCCAAGAAACCCTACCACAATCCCAGCAGGAACAACATTCACTTCCCTCTTCTTGTCCCTCAGAGGGCCTTAGAGGAGCTGTTCACCCAGACACAGAATCTCACTGGAGCTGTCATGCCCAGTATGGCTGCCCTGTGGGACCCTGGAGAGGGGACAGCCCAGATGGGCCTTCCCATCTCAAAAACCTCTGGACATCCCCAAGTGAGACCCAGTCTTGTTTTACTGAGCACAGCCACAGCATTTTCCCAGGGAAGCATCTCCAGCCATGGTTAGACCCTCCGCCAAGTAGACACCCAGCCCTGGGGTGCTGAATCCTGACAGAGTATAGCAGCTCCCAAGCTTAATTCTTCTCTCTCTGGGTTGAAATGATAGTTCTGTTCCCCTTCCTACCTCCTGTCCTCCTCCACCCATGGGAGCAGCCCACGGTCCCCTCCTCTTGCACTGCTCTCTGGCCACAGCTCTTACCTCCCAGGGCACCTTCTCATCCGGCACGGGGAAGCGGATGGTGTGAGACCCTGGGTAGATGAGGTTTCGACTAAGCACATGGTATGGGGGCTGCTTCTCTTCAGGTTTCTCCTCCAGGTCCAGCTCCTTCACGTCTGAGGTTCTGCTGGAGGCTGCAAGGTAGACAGAGATGGTGAGACTCTGCAGAGCAGGGTGCTGAGCCTCAGCAGGACTGGTGCTGAGGGCTGTGGCTCAGCCAGGAGGGTGGCTGAGTCTGTACAGGACAAGATCTGCTGATGCTCCCAGTGGGTCTGGCCCCTCGGCATCCCTTCAGGCAAGATGAGGAGGGGCAGGAGCCTCCTCTGTGCCATGCTGCATGAAAAGCCTCAGCCATGGGCTCCAGGGAGGGCTCCAGCCTGGAGGCTAGGACTGGCCCCAGGGCAGGCCCTGGAATTTCCCCAGTGCTGCTGCGGTGTAGCCAGCTGTATTTACCCAAGGGTGGCATGTCCTCCTCTGAAGTGAAGCCATTGCCCTGCAGGGCCTGCATAATCCACCTCAAGGCTTTGGCACTCTGATGAACCTGCATGGGACAGGAGAGGGTCAGCCCCTTCTGCATGGCCCCAGCATGTGGGCATTGTCCTCCCAGTGCCACCCACTCCTCTTTCCTTTAGAAACCACCCAGGAGAGTGGTGGGACTCTGCTGCACTTATATTTTTTCTCCCCCAAAATACATAGGAGTCTCTGTGTTGTCTCATTGTAGGCTCATGGCTTGTGTCCCGTTCCTCAGGTAGCCCAGGACCAATGTGCCTGGGGAGGGACATGCAGCACCTAATCAGAGTCCCCCAGTTCCCAATACACCATCTTGTTTCCCTCTCCGCAAATTAGATGGAGATTAAAAAAAAAAAAAAAAAAAAAGAAGAAAAAATAGAGTTGCAAAATCTTTCCTGATTTTGGGTCAATGGAAAAAGAAGATGCTTCTGGCCCTAAGAGAACTAACAGGCCCCAGCAGCCCTGACTAGCCTCCTCTCGAGCTCTGCACCCACACCCATGGGCTCAAGAGCCCACTTAAGCTCAGCCCTGGGCTTCAGTCCTTGCTTGAGCCGAGTTGGAGGGGTGCTGGTCTGCAGCCCAACCCCTGGGCTGGCAGTGCACATGCGTGGTGTGGAACAGCTTCACAGGGAGGAGGCTGAGAGCCCCCCATTGCCAGAGGGCCTGTAGGGCTCTCTCAAGCCAATGAGGAGGCTGGATGACCAGTGCAGGGGCTCATCCCACAACCTCCCATCAGCCCATTTTCATCCTTTTAATTTTGGAGACAAACAGAACAGAAAGGCATGTATTTCCTATATGCCTGTTCCTCTTTGAAGCTATTGCTTTGGCAAGAAAACTCAAGCTGTTTCAAAAGGGGATTGATTCAGAGGAACTTTCTCTTATGCTGTGGTTCAGTTGACTCACCCCCTTGGAAAACCCTACCAAGCGAGGCTTTCCAAGGCAGTTGTTCCGTTTTTGCCTCACCTGGTCTTCTAGAGCGATCAATCTCTGCTCCACCAGACCTGTCCTCTTCACCCGATCCAAGTCCAGCAGCTCTGCCAGCACATCAACTCTGGAGCGACAGTGCAGAGAAAAACCCCCTTAGGACTAGTGCCTGCTGTAGGTGCTCAGCAGCCCACTCCATGTGGGTGCAGCCACCTCCACAGGACAGATTCCTATGAGCACTCTCCCATTGCCTGCATACACAGCAAGGAGTGTAGCAACAGCTCCCTGAGGTCCCAGAGCACCAATCCCAATTCCCTCCTGCCCAGGACAGTCGAGGATGGGATGTCCCTGTCTCAGCAGTGTCAGTACCTCTGTGCAATGTCTTTGATTTTCTGCTCTGTGTTCTGCTTCTCCTGGCACTGCTGGTGCTGCAGGTAGTTCTCCTTCAGGTACATCTCCCAGGAGAGCAGGGCAGCTTCTTCATTCTTCTCCAGCTTCTCTTCTGCCAGGGGAAGGGGATGGCAATGCTCTCATATCCCGAGGCATCCCAAGCTCCAATACCACAACACAGACGCCAAACCTCATGCCCCGGGGAGGGAGCAAAGGAAGGGAAGGGAGCTGTTCCTCACTGAGCTGCTTGTGGCGTGTGGCTGGCCTGCACAGCAGGACTCGCCGGACCAGGAGCTGCAGGTGGTTGAGGAGGATGAACGGCGGAGGTGCGGGCGGGCGGCCGTGGTATTCCTCAATCAGGTCGTGCCTCTGGAACTTCCAGATCTGGTCTGTGTGTGCCTGGACCTGCTGGAACGTGTAGCTGGGGACAGAACACAGTTGGCTGTGAAATGAGGGCAAGGAGGCACGCCTCAGCCGTGTGGTGCCCTGGCTTCTACTTGTCTCTCTGAACAGACCCGGCCTACAACCTCTGCTTCTACCATGTCTATAACCCCCCCCCTTCCCCACAAAAGCATCCCTGAGGTCTGGTCTGTGTTCACACAAGGCCTCTCCTCACACTTTCTCAGCACATAGTGCCCTGGCCCTGGCCAAGCCTGCAATAAAACCAGCTTGATTCACTGTCAGGACCACAGATCCAGGTCAGACTCACTTGAACATGGCGATGAGGAGGTTAAGGAGGAGGATGTTGGTGAAGAGCAGGTACAGGCACAGTAAGATGACCGTCAGCCACTCTGGGAAGATGGGTTTCTTGTTGTCCTCATTGGTCTCTGGGCACTTGGGCTTGTAGGGGTCAGTCCCATTGGGGCTGCACTGATCAATGTTGAAGTTCACCCCTGCAAGAGTGCATGGCACTACTTAACTGCAGCCAAACCTCGCAGTGTTGCAAGGAGCATGTTGTGCTCCCTGACAACTGCCAGCATCAAGGTGGCTTAGAGTATGGCAGAGATTTGAGCAACTGGTGCATACTGAGTGTTTCCAAGCTCATTGTGCATCATAGAATGGCTTGGGTTGCAGAGGACCTTAAAGATTATCTAGTTCCAACCCCCCTGCCATGGCTGTGGCTTGAAGAGGAGTCCTGTGCAGGGCTTCCATGGGCTAGCAGACTGTTGCATGAGCTTGGCACCCCTCAGCCTTGTAACAAACCATCCTGCATGTGCCACACAATTTTACAGGCTGCTGTCCCTTACCATCGATGTAGGAAGGAATCTGTCCAAAGATGGTCAGGTAGGAGTGGTAGACTACACCACGGAAAAGCCACTCCACACGCTCCTCATTGTGGATCAGGATGGCCTGCTTGGCAACCCCAAAGGACACCACCCACACTGCTAGCAGGAAGAGGAAGAAGAAGACATCCTTCATCTGCAAAGACATGGATGAAGCAAAATTGCATCCTGGAGCAAACGACCCTCCAGGACAGCACAACGTGGGTGGCACGTGCCCTGCAGGTCTCCAGCTGCTCTAGCTGGAAGCCAGGCCTGACAGGGTGGAGAGGTGCTCTCACCATGCGCTTCACAATGATGATCTTGGGCCCCAGCGTTCTACTGACTGTGAAAATATGCATCAGACGCAGGCAGAAAATAATAAAAGCCAATGACAGTATGATGCGTCCGGGATATAAAGTTGATGGAATGAGCCTGGGCACAGAAGAGAGGAAAGGAAACAGCTCAGTGATACCAGTGTGTTGTTTTTTTTTCTGATCTCACAGCATTACATTTCTGCTATTGCAGTGATCTTCCCTAGATTGCTGGTTGAGAGTTGCAGCATGAAAAACATCTCTCCTAAAAACAGTTGAAAACAGAAGTAAATTGGTTGGAATTAATCACATGATTACAAAAATCTTCACTGGTCTTTTGAAGAAGAAACTGCAATTAAAAAAAAAAAAAAAGTGCACAATTCTCAGACTAGTTTAGGGCCAGTTGCAGACTACAGTTGTGACTTGAGCCCATGCACTGCAAGGTAAATGGCTCTACATCTCACCTGCAAGTCAGCCCAGTGATAAAAACCACGATGGCACAAACATCCAACTTATTCCAGAAGTCCTTGAAGTAAAGGGAAGCCATTTTCAGGACCCCAAGCCCATCTGGGTCATACAACAGCTGTTGGGAAGAGAAGAGGGGTTAGTATGTCAGTGAAGATCTTGTAAGATACTCAGCTGCCATGTAAAAGGGAGGGGTGGCACAGATCTGCTAGCCATCACCGGACTTCCTTGCTTACCTGAAGTTAACCTGAATCTACAGGGTATTCTACATGGGCATGGAGGAGCATGGGGAGAGATACCTGAGACAGGGGGCTCTTTAGTCTGTTGAGGAAAGGCACAGAGATGAAGCAAAAACTGAAAGAAAGGAAAAAAAAATAGTGAAACAAAGTGTGGAAATAGTTCTGGGAATAAATGCCCAAGGAAGGAAGTGGTCCCTCCATCTCCTGATGTTTTTGACTCAAACCAGTGTGCCTTTCTGCGAGTACCAAGGGCCAGGCCAGAGGTAGCTGGTGAGACAGAGACAGGGCGATCTGGCCGTTCCTTCTGCCAGGACCTCTCCAAATGGATGGTGATGTAAGAGGTAGCACGGGAACACAAGCTAGACGGGACCTTCCAGGAGCACCCAGAAGGGTGTCTCTGGCAGCCTGGACCATCTCACCTCCTCCCAACCTCTGCTCTGCCCGCCCCATACCTGGCGCGTCTCCTCGCACACCAAGGAGAAGAGCCAGAAGTAGATGAGGTACTCCCACCAGGATGGTAACGGCTGGAAGTCAACCATCAGGACGTAGGCGAAGAGCAGGAGGAAGGTAAAGTAAGAGAGAATGTTCATGTGGAAGATGACCACAGGTGCTGTGAAGAAGGCCCGGAAACGTGTCAGGCAGTTCATGGGCTGCAGCTTCTTCTCCCTGGGGGGAGCAAGGACAAAAGCATGGCTCAGCTGCCTGAGGTTTGCCTGCTAGCAATGCAGGTGAGGGGCGCTGCTCTGACCAGGCCGTGTGGATAATAGTGCTCGCCAGCTAGAGCTAGCAAGGGGCCTTGCTGGTGGATCAGCTCTCCAAACCATGTGCTGCCCAGGGAGATGTCACAAACAGCTTCTCCCAGCCTGTGCACAACAGTCAGACCCTCCCAGCTGGTCCCTGGGATCACTGCAGCCACCCCAAGGGGACCTGCAGGCATTGCAAGGTGAGGCTGAAGGCTCTGGCACACGGGTGTGCAAAGGGTGCTTTTGGGCACGTGTTGGGTGGTTGCATGAAGGAAAGGCTCCTGTCCTGTGCGGCACAGGGCCAGAGGGCAAGCCAGTTGAAGGATGAGGCTGAAGGAGAATCCTGCCTCCATGCATGCATACTCTCAGCTGCACGATGTACCTGAAGGTGATGAGGCTGGTGTAGAGAAGTGGGAAGAAGAGCATGCACGCAATCACCCGCCAAAGCCCATTGTCAATGCACAGCTTCCCCCACCAGACTTTTGTCAGAAAGGCCTGTGAGGAGAAGAGGAGCAGTGGTTACAGGAGCCGCCTCTACCTTCTGGCCAATTCTTGAGACGTTCATCTAGCCCACCCAACAGACAGAGCCCGAGTCTGTCCCCCAGGAGGATCAGGAATGATCGATTTCCCCAGGAGCAGGGAGGAGACGGGCAGGCCCAGCACAGACCCTGGCACAGGCCGCTGGGGGAGGCAGGGTGCTCAGCCACCAACTGGAGGGCACAGTCCCTCCGTCTGAGCCCTACCTCTGCAAACAAGGCACCCTGAATCTGGGGCAGGGGACATGCTGCTTACTCCCCCCTCACCCACTCCACCACCACCCCCAAGCATCACCACTGGGAACCCACTTGGACACCTCCGTGGGCCACAAAATTCATGTTTTTGGCCTCCAGTGCCAACTGCAGACAGGTTGTCTTCCCCCAGGCCTCGGAGACACGGATGAGGAGCTTCTGGGCCCTCTCTTCATCCTTGCGATAGCAGTCTGTGAACACACCTGGGGGACCAGGGAAGCAAGGCTGAACTCTGGGGCCAGCTTCGGTGCTCAGCAGGGGGAGCACCAAGGAGTATTTCACAGCAGGATCTGGGCATTTCCCCATGGCCTCCCTCTGCACTCCTGCCACCACTCAGGGCACAGCCCTCATGGCACCATGACCCCAACCACAACAAGCACAGCCCTGTTTGGCACCATCCACCCCACCTACCACCCCTTAGACACAACATGAGGCAAGCTAGCCAGCACAACGGGATATGAGAGTTGTTCTGGTTGTCCCCTTCCCACTCACCAATCGCCTTGTTCTCGTACTGCTCAGCCAGGGCCAGCATTTCATCAGTGGTGTCAGTGTCTTCCTCCTCCTTGGCGAGCTCCTTTAGGATTTTGCTGCAGGCCAGAGCAGCCGCCATGCAGTCCTGGCTCTGGAGCAGAAGAGGCCAGAGAGGGTGTGGGACTCTGAGACTCCTACAAGTCCATGGCAGACCTGACAAGTCCTTTGGGGTTCCCACAGGATGGAAAAGGAATGCCCCAAGCTGAGCACTGCTCAGAAAGGACAACTTGCTACGACAAGGGCTGAGCTGTCTTTCCCTCTAGTTGCAGGGGCAGCGGATAACTAACTGCCACGGGGAATCTGGGGACATTCCTGCTCTTGTAATAGGAAGCCACAGGTGATGGGATGTTTGTGACTCCATGGCTGTGAGGAAGACATGTTCCACAACTGTGGCATGCTCATGTTTTTCCATCTGGCAGCCAGCTACAACACCTCTTGCACAGAGATGCTGGAAGCCTTCTCTACCCCCAGCTCCATGCTCTCGGGTCCCCCTTGCAGTGTGCTGAACCCTATCTTAGCCTTTGTTAAGAGCACACTTCTGGCCCAGAACATCATCAAATGTCATCAAGTGAACACCGAGTGTCCACTGGCTAGGAGGGCTGCCACAGGCTTGTGGGATGGCTCCCGTATGGCTGTGGCTTGGGCACTGCCATGGACCTGTGACACCTGCTTGCCTGAATCCCATCAGGTGTAACCTTGCCTTTTGGGCTTGGGAGTCTTGGCTCCATCTGAGCCCTACAGCTGGGACTGACAGGTTTGGGCTGCGATACCTGGGCCCAGATGATTTCTGCCAGTTCCTGGCGGTTCTGGACCACAGCCCAAATGAGCAGGTCACGGACTGGGTCCATGCTGAAGGTGACTCGGCCAGAAGAGCGCTTGTAGAGGGACCGGAGGCTTGACCCGTGGACCTGGGAGGGACGCAATGGTCAGACGCGTTCACCTGCCAAGAGACTGCAGAGAGCAGACAGCCCCTCAACACAAAGCCCTCCCTGAACCCGCGTGCCTGCCTCCACCAGCCATAGAAGGCCTTTTCTTCAGACAGAAGGGTGAACAGGGCTGTAATCATCCAGGAAATGCCACTTTTTCTAGGGCCAGAACTGTGTGGGGATATGGCCAGCCTGTCTAGCACATGAGGAGCCTCTCTGTCCTCCACCCTGCTGGGTCCTGCCCAACGGAGTCACAGCCACATGGTGCTGCGCGTGTAGGAAGGGCTTTAAGGGATTTTAAGTGGGACTCTTGAGTGGGCAAAGGGACAGTGATCCAGCTGCAACTTGCAGAACTGTTTCTTGAGCCAGTGTCCCCCTCTCTAATGCAACCCCACCACCACGTAACCTGGAGATGCGTACATTCAGCTTGATGTGCGGGACAGGGATGGAGAGCCGGGGCCGCTCAACGTGCTTGGGCTTGGGGTAGAGTGGCTGTGTGGAGTGGCCCAGGAGCTCCCGCAGCACCTGGGAGACATGGTGCAGTTGGATTCTTGGCATTTTGGAGCCAGATGTGTTCTCTGTCTCCTCCAGCAGGACCTTCTGAAGCTTGCTGTGGAACAGGCAGGACGATGCCATGTTGTTGTAGAGGTAAATGAGGGTGTCCCAGGTGACAAACTCCTTGAGACGTACTCCCTGTTCCAGGAACAGCTTCACAAACTCTGGCTTGTTTGAGATCAGGGCAGCTGCCATCACAGGGTGGAGATCTGTAGGCTGGCAGACCAGAGGCAGAGGTGAGAGAAACCATGGCCTCAGAGCAAGGCCTTGATCAGGTGGGGGGAAGATTTTATCTGAAAGCACTCAAGGAGTTTCTGGGATTGACATAGCATCTGGGAGGGAAAGGGGAAAGGAGGCACTGGGATTTGCAGGACATCCCCAGAGACACACTTGTAGGTCAGTATGCTTTCTCCCCTGGCAGTGAAGCCCTCTGCTTCCTTGGCTGCTCGGTGGGGGTATGGGGTAGAGCCACAACAGACCCTCTTTCACCAGCTCATGAGGATGCACCATACAAACAAGCAAGGCCTCGACAGCTTGTTCCCCCCACCCTGTGCACAAGCGCTCAGCTGAAGGATCCCAGTGCTGCTAAATGAAATACCAACATCCTTTGTAAAAAATTATAGGGCAAATAGGACCTTTAAAAGCAGTGAATTGCAGGTTGTGCCTGCCTCTGCATTTTGGAAGGACAAGACGGATTAAGAGCCCCTGACAATGTAATGGAAGTTTAGGACCCAAGATAAATGCCCTCAAAAACCCTCCCTAGGCAAAGCAGAGGTGAAAAGTACTCTCAACATGAACTGCCCTCAAGCTGACAAACTAAGCCTGACAAGTCTTACAGTAAGGTCCAGGCAGGTTTGTGCGTGGTCAGGAATGGGGAGAAATGTCCTAACCCTTGCCCTCGATCTCCCCCCAGCTCCCCAGCTCTGCCTCCAATGGCAGCCACGAAGCAGACAAACAGCACAGGTACTGCCTTACCTTCCACTCATGGTTGTCTGTGAAGATCTCACTCCGAGCAATGTCTACCCTGTTCCAGGCCACAGCTAACTTCAGCTGGTGGTCCCAGTTCTCACGACCAAAGTGATCTTGGTTTTGGGATGCTGCATGTAAAGTGCATGCATTAGAACAGAGGGTCATTTACCCCCTTGACAGTCCACTTGGAGACTTGGTTCTTTGGGAGAAATATCCTCCTGATCAGTTCATCATCACAAGTTTTGAGGAGCCCTCTGGTGATTCCACAAGCCAAGCAGCTGCAGGAGGCAACTTGTGACCCCCATCCTATTCACCTCTCCCATGCCCCCAAGCAGCTACCTTCCCCTCACCTTTGAACAGGGCCTGGAGGATGGCCACATCCACATCCTGCTGGCCATATTTGCCCTCTCTGAAAATGGTCAGGAGATGCTGGCTCCGCACTATGTCTTGGATCTACAAGGAAAGCCACGGGCAGGCAGTCAGCAGCAACATCTCCTTCCTGCTACTTCCAGCAGCCCCCTGTGAACCCCTGCCCTGCTTGGAGCTTGCTCCCTTGCTCCCTCTGGGTCTCCTGCAGGTCCCCTGTGCTGTCTCCCAGCCCAGCTGGGGTTGGTGCCACACGGTCCTTCTCTGCCCAAAGTGAGCAGGCAGTGGAGGGGCAGAGCCTGAGCCCTGGGGTGTCCACCAGGACAATGCTGAGTATGGCTGGGAGTAGATGGATGTTCAGTAGGACCTGAGCCTTAAACTTCCCACTGGGAGCCTTGCTGCTCACAGGAAAGCATGCCTGGGGACCCCTTTCATCTCCACATGCTCAGAGAAAGGAGCTGCCTGCCTGCAACAGGCTCACCTTCTTGGTCCACTCCACCAGCTTGCCCTCGGTGAAGAGCTCATAGGTGTCGTGGAAAAGCACACTGAGCTTCTTCCGGATCAAGGCGATGGTTATCTTGGGCACAGGCAGGTTGGCCACCTGCGCAATGACATCTGCCACACGCCCAGACCCTTCTACAACCACACAGGGTGTCCCATTGGTGATGGCATTGTAGATGGTCTGCAACCAAGCAGGGAGACTGGTCCTAATATCATGCGGAGGCCACCAAACCCCCACTGATCCTGAATCCTTCCACTGATACAGTGCAGCATCCCTATTCTGCTGCATTTCACCTGTGACAACCATGTTCCCACCAATGCTGGGAGAGCAGCACCCCAGGCAAGGAGCAGACCTGCTGCCCTTGACCCTGGCCACCAACTTAACAGGCTTTCCCAATCCTGCTCCATCCCACCACTACCCCCTCTCAGCTCTCCTGGGAGAGGGCAGGGGCAGTTCCTTACATCAAGTGTCCCAGGGCCTCCTTCCAGCACCACACAAACAATGGGGATCTTGATGGCAACGCCTGCAGGGAAGCAGAGCCTGGGGTCACCATCCTGTGGGGCAGCCCCTCCAAGCAGCTGAGCTGGGTCCCCACTGAGCTGTGGGGTGTAAAATGCAAGGTTGGAGCACTGCCAGGCTTCAGGGGAGAGGAGAAACAATCTCCTGGCAGTCATGCTGCTGGGAAAGGTTGGCCTGAGGCAGAAAAAGGCCCCTTGATTCATGTCACTGAGGTACCTGGCAGGAACCATGTTCTGCATTTATCATAGGCATGTTCTCAAGCCCTTGTCTGGATCCTACAGGGAAGCCAAGGCCTCCTCTCTCCCCTGAGGCCAAGATGGGCACTGCTTACCAACGGATGACCCATCAAGCCTTTTGTCCTCCCCTGCCTCAGGCTTCCTTGTGTTGCTGTTACCTCCTTTCACCTTGGTCTGCTCCGAAATGAACTTCTCCAGCCGGGTCCTCAGGGGGATTTCCACTCCGTACCTCCCATGGGTCCCATCGTCCACTAGGATGAAGTGGGAGTGGTTGCTGTCCAGGCACGAGAGGCTTCCTTGGTTCTCCTCATCTAGGACATACTCAGCTGGAAAGCCACCCTGCAAGATGCAGAAGGAGAGGCTCTGGGCAAAGCCTGACGGGGCTGAGGAGGCACACCAGACGCCCAAAGCAACCTCTGTGTGAGTTGGAGAGCATGCAGGGGCAGACAGGCTGAAGTCACTCCTGCCATCTCTGCAGTCCTCACAGCAGTCTCGCCTCATGCTCTTCTGTCTCTGCTTTACCTGCCCTCCCAGGCTGCTCCCACACACCCACAAGGGTCCTCCCAGGAGAAGCACAGCTCCTATGCAAGACACTGGGTAGGGCAGAGGGACTTCTCTGAAAACATCACCCTGAAACCATCACTCTTGGTCTGGCTGGGTTTTTACCTGGGCTACCAGCCACAGCCACCTCTTGAAGCACCCGTTCCCGTAATGGTCCTTGGGTAGAACTTCCCCAGCAGCCCAGATGTAAGCAAAGCAAATGCATTTCCAACTCTGCCTGGCTCACCATGGGGCAGATGAGGCTGTCCCGGTTGTACACAGTCCCCCAGGTGGCTATGCCAATGGTGACAATCTCGGCCTCCTTGTAGCTGCAGTTGAGGATGAAGTCTCGCACTGCCTCTCCCACCTGTTTCATCACACCAGCATGGGACCCCCCTGTGATGATCCAGGCCCCTGGGGGTCAGAGAGGGACTTGGGAAGGGAGAGGCTCTGTCACAGCGACCTCCTAGCACCTCGCTATATGGCTGCAGGAGCACTTGGCTCTCAGAGAGGCTCCATCCCCTAGGAGATGTTCTCTCTGCCCACTTCATCAAGACCTGGCAGCACAGGAGACACCTTCTGCACAGTGCTGCATCTCTCAGTCTCACTCCCTATAAGTCTGTTTGCAGCAGCTGAGCAACAACAGTCCATCCCTGTTGGGTGGTAGCTCAGACAGGGCCCTAACAGGCCTTCCAGGCCAGCTCAGTGTCTCCACAGCAGCCAAACTCACTGGGCCTGGCATGGCTCAATGGCAGGTCCCTCTCCTGCTGCAGTCTCAGGAAAAAAACTCTACATCTCTTACCAGTGGTCTGGGCCACTTTGACTAGCCCTTGCCGGAAGATGTTCTTTAGCCTTGGCTTCATGATGAAGTTTTTGGCTCCACCAGTAACCGAGATGAGCAGGTTGGGTGCATCAAGGCCCCAGTGCTGTGTCATGAGGTGGTAGATGACCCGTGGAGGAGTATCAGAGGAGACACGCACGTACTGCAAAAGAGCATACATGTGTTTTGGGTAAAAAGAACAGGGCTGGGGGAAGGGGTACCTCCACCATGATTTCTCACATCCCAGCAAAGAACCAGGGGCTTCCCACGTCATTTCCCAGAGGAGTTCTGTTGCTGCTGCCCCAGTTCTTGGTGCGTAACCCTGTTCCCAGTCACTTCCCTGGAAATGTGAATCCCCAAGACTTGCCTAAGGATAAGGACAGGCAACAGCAATGCCTTGAAGCATGGGCCTCATAGCATGAAGACCAGTCTTATGGTTTCAGAAAAGGTACAAGGGTGGGTAGAGAGGAGGGATGCTGTCTTATCCACCTGTCTCTCTCAGTGTTGCCCTTGGGGCACTTCTATGCTTCCCTAACCTCTCGTTCAGGAGGGAAGTACTTGCATTTCATCTGCTATGGCAAGATTTGAACTCTGAAACCCAGTGCACAACAGAGGGGAAAAACAGATCACCTTTCCCATCTTCTGTCCCAGGCCTGCAAAGTGGATGTCCCCAAAGGCATCTGTTGGCATTTCCTGGATGTGCCTTCTGGGGTCCCATTCCTTCCCCAGGAAGAGGGGAGTTTTGACAGCATCTTCCAGGTGCTGTTCCCTGAGATAGCCGCACTCACACACAGTCCTCCTGAGAGGGAACACCAACAACTTTGTAGAAAACAAGCTAACCCCAAAAAACAAAGCCCAGGTGGCCTACCTGCCACATCTAGGCATGAGGTGTTTGCATTTTGATTAGGAACACCACAGGCACCAGCACCACCCACCCAACCTGTCTTCCAGCTCAGAACTTGTGAATAAACAAGGGCTTTTTCTAGGGGAAAACTTAGCAAAGATTGGTATTTCCATCTATAGAGGTTTATGACAGAAATACTAGAGTTGCTCTGGATGAAATATGGAAAGAAGTGACAGCATGGGAAAGCATCAGAAAGGTTACTCACTGGGAAACTAGGTATCAGCCATGCAGTGATACACAGCAGGATAAAGAAACATATCAAAAGGAATTTGTGAATTCCCTGGATACCAGTTCCCTTGGCAGAAAGGTAAGATTTTCTGGTGCTGTACAATTGTCACCAAATGTCCCTTTCGCTCCCCTGGCAGGAGAGGGGAAGGAGGGACTGACTTACCCAGAATCTGATGTCTGGGAACTTTCCACGAAGTGCACACACTCTTTCTTCCGGATGTTTTCAGGAATCCATGAGATGAGATTTTCCTGAGGAAGAGCAGCAAGAGGTCAGTGTTTCTGGAAAGGGCCAGAAGTTACCCCAGGGACCAGATACAGTGGTGCTTGGAGCATATTTGGAGCTTTTTTTGCTGCGAAGGAAGAAAGCTCCATCATTCTCTGCAAGGACTAAGCCAGGTGTACTCCAAGGAGAGGAGATTCAAATGCTGGACATGCAGATGTATCTCAGACATTTGTTTTTTTTCTGTCCTATCCCCAAAACTCAAGTGATCTCTTATTGACATCTACCCCTACCCCGAGATTCCCCCACTGATGTGTCCCAGGATAACCCAGTAACGCTCTTCTACCACATGTGGCCAACTCCCACCTCTTCCAGCAGCTGCTGAACTTGCCTTCTCGTTGTTCCCAGAGGGAAAATGTGCCTTCCGTCTGCTCCGTGAGATGCTGCTGCTGCTCTGCTGCAGGTTGGGGACCACCTCGAAGTCACTCATCTTCATGGGGTGCACGGAGGAACTGTCTTCTCTCTCAGGGCACACCTTGTTCAGCTCAGAGGGGAGCACCTTGCTGTGCCGGCCGTGCACAGCCATGGCTGCCTAGCCTCCTCCCTCCCACTCCTAGGCTGGGTGCAGCAAAAAAGAAAAAGGATACGTGTGGGTTGAGAGCAGTGGGTCACCCTGTTTGCCATTCCCTGGGCGAGGGGGGGTCTGAGCAAGAGCAGAGAGGTGATTTCTGTAAAAACCCACAGGGTGAGTCACATTGAGACAGACTCTGCAGCCTGACCCCCATGTCCTGCCACCAGCACGGCTCCTGCTCTGCCACCTGGCAGTCCCTGGGGTGTTCCTGGCAGCAGGGTGAGCAGAAACCAGGTCTCTTGTCTGAACAGCTTCAGTGCAGCCATGCCTGGAAAATTGGGGTTTGCAGGAAAGATGGTCAGCTCCAGCTGGGACCCTGCTGGTCACAGTGCCCAGCCTCTTATTTCAGAGGGGGTGCAACAAAGTCCCCGCACTCTGCCTTGTGGGTGAGGGGGGATTTGGGTTAAAAGTTGCCAACTGCCATCACGCGTGCCTTCGTGATTCCAAGAAAGCCAGGCCACAAACTTTTGCCTGCTGCAGCCACAGATCAGCTCCTGAGACTTCCCAACCTCCACTTCTGAGCTCTTGAATGGCTGAGTTCCCCAAAAACTGCTGGAGCAAGGATGGAAAAGCTCCCGTGTGTCTCTGGAGCCTAAAGGGGAATGGTGTCTGCTCTGGGGGGCTGTGGGCAGGTAATGTGCACAGCACTCAGGTATTGAGGTGGCAAAGCTCTAGGGTCAACAGGCCTGTGTTTATAAGGAGGATTTTGGCTGCCTTTCTGCCAGTCAAACCCTTCATCACAACCAACATGATAAGGGCTGGGAGGACTTCTGACTGTGTGGAAGGAATGGTGGAGCAAAACGAGGGCTGCCACTGCATTTCACTCATGTCTCCTTCCCCCATGCTCAGCTGCAGGCAGGGAGCAGCCAGAAAATGCCTTTTTGCCCATTTCTCTCGAATGCCAGCTTGCTCCTGGGCTCCCCCTGGGGAGCACACAGCCCCATTGACCTTGGGAGCCAGGTTTTGGTGGGCCAGCTTTCTGCACCAACACAACCGATGGTAGGTCTAATTGTTAGCGAGTCCTTGAAATAACATCAGGCATGCCCTGAATTCTCTGTTCTGGCCCCACAGGGTGGCAGGCTGCTGGGGGTGCAGCATATGCCCACGAGAAGCCAGTAAGCACAGGCAGGCAGGGCTGTCCCGCTGGGCACCCCAGGACTGAATGGCATCCAGAATACCTGTCCTTAAGGGGGTTCAGGGACTAGGGCAGAGCACAAGGTGCCTTCTCCCACCTCAACAAGCACTGCAGGAGGGGGGGCCGTACCCGTTGCAGGCAGCATGGGGCCCCTTGCCATGGGGGTGGTCAGCAGGGTGCCCATTCAGGGACAGGGATGCAAGGCAGGTGCTGAAAGCTGCCTGCAGCCCTTGCTTCTCCGCCTCCCCTGCCCCCCGCCACGGTTGCGACTGTACCTTCTCCGCAGCATCCTCTGTCTGCATCACCAGCTCCTCTGCTGCATCCCTGCCACGGGGAAGTCAGCCTCCTGTCCTCCTCTGGCAAGTCATCTCGTCGCTCGGGAAGCGGGCGATGAGCAGGGAACAGGGCAGAGTTGCCTGCAAGCTGCCCGCAGAGAGGAGGAGGAGGTTGGTAGGGCGGCTGGCAGCCTCCCAGCAAATCAGACTGCAGAAGCAGTCAGTCCCTGCGCCCTGCCGAGAAGCTGCAGCACTAAGACAAGCCCCGCGTTTGCTCGAGAGGCTGAGTCACGCTTCCCTTGATCGCAGCCGCCATGGCCGCTGCAGCCTGGAAGCACACAGCACCCCGACGCTGCCTGCCTTACACGGCACACCGGCTGCCTCCAGGCGATGTCACGGGCAGGGGACCAGCAGATCATGGGTTGGGGCCAGGAGATGTTGCCAGTTATCAAGGCCAGGCACATCCTTAAGGGCTGGGGGCTGAAGCCCTGTGCACCCCTTCGTGTTGCTGGGATGCTGGGGCAATGCATTAAGCGAACACACGGACTCCAAATGAAAATATGGTGTTTTGACCACATCCTATAGCTCCCTTTCTAGCCAGAGCATGTAAATTAGCATGGGCCCTCTGCAATGAGTTTTTCTGGTTTCCTTGAACAAGAGCAGACAGCTGAGATTTTGCTGGGAGAACAGATGCCATCAATAAAGCAGTAAATAAAATCCATGTGCAATGTTTTACAGTTCAGTTGTAATTAACTCTGCACTGCCAAAAGAACTGAAGCCAGAAGTGCGCATTAATTACACAGTAATGGGAATGCTCATCCGCTCTCAGATGGCTGGCTCTCTCGAGACTGTGGCTTTTATTTCATTTTTGCACATGCCAAAACCACTGTGGCCCAGTGGGACCCTCATGGAGCCAGCACACAGGCAGTTCCCGCTGCTCCTAGTAAGAGCCCAGCTAAAACCCAGCAAGACTGAAGAGAAAAAGCCTGTCGAGTTAGACTCCAACTCCAACAGGATAAACAAGAGAGGAGCATGAGGGAGTTTGCAGGAATTAAACTTTTGCCTCTTGCAAAGATGTTGCACCTCTAAAATGTAGAGGCAAAATTCAGCCAGATTCATGCTTGTGGACCAGGGGGCTTTTTCTGTCAGAGAGGAACAAACTCTTCTCCCTCACACTTGTAGTCCCATGCTCCCCCTCAAAAATGTTCCTTTGGGACTGAGAAGCTGTAGGAGTAGCTAGCTGTTGTTTGTGTTTGAATAAAGCACAACTTAAAAAGAGATGCAAAAGGAGGGAAGAGGTTGATTTATTAAATGAAAGTGCACCGGCCAAGCAGTGAAATCTGTTTCCCTTGATAGCCCTGCCTGCCGCCCTGCACACGGGATGGCTGTAGGTCCCTGTACATTTGTTCTCTTGGAGCCAGATTTGTTCTCCTGGAGCCAGAAGGCTCCAGGACCTGGCAGCCTCCTGCTCCCAACCTGGAGAACCAGCTTATGCTCCTGGCTGGAGGCGCAGGGCACCAAGACACCAGCATTGCAGGAGAGCTGAGGCACCTCAAGCCCTGCCAAGGATGTTTCTGCCTGGCTGCCAGGGTGCTTGCTCCCAGACGTGGCTCCCTGCCTTCGGAGAGGCCTGCCTGGCACTGCCCTGACTACGCTTGTCTGCAGGAGTGGCGGTGGATCACAACCGCCTGGCTATGCTGTCGTGTATTTCGGGGCAAAACAGCGCTGGCAACACACCGAGGGATCAGAGGGGTTCTTTCTTGTCCCAGCCGAAATGATCTGGAAATGATGCATGTCATCGCGTTAACAATAAAGCACAGTGCTGGACATGTTGTTTGTGTCGTGTCTTTGCTTTAATGGCAGCTCTCACTTTATCTGACATGTTTCCATGCTCTTTGTGCACTTAGAGCCCTGGGGGCTCTGCTTCAGGCACTGAATGGGCAGAGTGTGGCACAGGGGCCAAGCCAGCCAAGGAAGAAGTGGTTGCTCTGGCTGCCGTAAGCACTGAGGTGCCGGGGATTGTGCTTGTAGCAATCGGCTTGGCCGTTTCATTGCAGCAGACTTTTGGATGCAGCAGTAGCAGGTAAGGCTGGCATGGTAAAACTGCGAAGCTCATCAACAGCAAGAAAGCTCCAGCAGGGGTGAAGGAAGGTTTCTGGAAAACAACACCCCCCTCTCCTTCCTCGTCCTCTGATGCTCAGAAGCACAAAGATGCCCACGTCCCAGCCCTGCAGCAAAACAATCTGTGTGGTGGACGTGCAGCTAGCGCAGGTTGTGTTAGACCCCCCATTTGCCGCGTGAATAACTGCAGACAGAGGCCTTGTAATGGGAACAGCAAACATTTAATCATGTAATAATTGTGGCTGCCACCACCAGCCCGTCCCCAGGCAAGGCCTGGCCATGCTGCTCAGGGGCAGGACTGGCGCAGTGGTACACATGGTCGCCAGCCCCTGGCTTCTCCTGCGCAGCCACAAGGTGTCCTTTGGGTCGGTGTCCCACTGGGACCAGAGCTGGCTGCACCCATCTCATTTCCATTTCTCTGCTGCTGCTGCCGAGGAAGCTGCAGCCCCGGCCCCGCATCGTGCTGGTGCCTTCCCTGTGGCTGGAGGGACGGGGTGTCCTCAGGGTAATGTGGTTTTGGGTGCAGGATGGCAGCAATGGGCCTCTGGCTGTGCGTGCACCCGGCCCTGGCAGTGGCCCAGCACCAGTGGCAGCTGAGCAGTAGCTGTGCCCGCAGGGGGCCAGGCGGCTGTTTTGGCCAGTGGGACCAGGTAGATGGGGCACGTCTCCTCTCTGGTGGCCACTGCTGGCAGTGCCTGGGGCTCATGCTGCCCACAGGCATCCCAACACAGAGCCACTTGTCTGCCCCATGGGAGGCTGCCCCTGATGCCAGTGGTTGGCAGCTCCCAGTCCTCAGCACAGCGCTTGGGTGCCACTGGCTGCACTCAGTGCCTCCCTCATGAGCAGGGCCTCAACAAATCATGTGCCAACAGCACGACCTCGACATCTCACATGCCACCAGAAGCACCTTCAGCATCTCATGTGCTGCCAAGAGCGGCTGGGGTGACTGGGTCATGCTGCTCATGGCTGCCCTGGCGCACAGCTGCTTGTCCGCCCTGCAGGAGGGGTTGCTCTGGCTCTGGGCACCCAGACGTTTCATGTGCCACCAGCAGGACCTTGATGCCGGCAGGACACTCAGGGCACTTATGGTCCTCGTCTTCAGTGCTGCCTTCAAGTGCCACTGGCAGAAGCTTGATGTCTTGTGTGCTGCCAACAAGACAGGACACTTCATGTGGCCACTGGCAAGACTCAGTGAAGGCGGGACACTCAGGGCATTTATGGCAGCCCACCATATCTGAGGTCATGGGGTGACAGTGACTCTCTGGAGACATCACAGGGTTCTTCGGGCACCCCTGATGGCGTTACAGAGGTGACCTAGACTGCCATGAGAAAATGCTGACAAGAAATTGCTGCTCAACTCTGACAGGAGCAATGTCTGCTGGGCTGGGGGCCAGGCTGGGAGCTCAGCTTTTGGCCTGGGAACTGGGCATGGGAGCCAGGGATGTCCTTGACATGCAGCCAGACCCATGTACGTTGTGGATATCCTGATGATACCATTGGCGAGGACGCAACGAGAAACTGACGAACCATTCATCGCCTGGGGAGGTGAAAAATACTCTGGGAAAGAGGAAATTGGTTTGATAAAGTAGGAATCAGCATGAGAGACAAAGTTTCCTTTAAAGAAAAGAAAATCAGAAATATCATCACCTATTAGCTACCTCAGGAAGAAGACAGAAATTAATAGCATCTGGTGGTTACCTGAAGTGGTGCTGTCTTATGCCCTCTTATGTCTCTATGACATAAAAAGGGCCTTATTTTTATCCAAAATGGAGCTTCTTTCTCTGAGAAGCTTCCCATGGTACATGTGCTCCTCTCTTTCTATTAGTTGAAGATTTTTTGGTTGTTGTTTCCCCTCCATAAACAGGTTGAAGCTTTGCTGGGACACCAGGTTAACTGATCATTACTATCTGTTACTGTTTTCTACCGCTTCTATGTGCTGCAACTTTTCATTAGTGCTATACTCTTAATATCTACAACAAATATAGACGTGTGTTCTGGTAATAGCTTCTGATCTGTCTGTCTGGCATCCTCCTGGCAGCCTCCTTCACAGCTGCCCCGGTGCTCGGGCCTGGCTGAATGGCCTCACTTTGGTTCAGGTCCCTGCAAAACCACCGGACACACAGTGGGGTCGGGGTTGGAAGGCACCTCTGCAGGTCACCTGCTCCAACCCCCATGCTCAAGCAGGGCCACCTGCAGCCATGAGGACACTGGGCACCACTGAGAAGAGCCTGGCTCCATCTCCTTTGCACCTTCTCTTCACATATTGATATCCTTCAACCAGATCCCCACAGGCCTTCTCCACAATGAGTAGTCACGGCTCTCTCCAGCTCTCCCCAGAGGACAGATGCTCATCTTTCCACTAGCTTCACTGCCATTTACTGGACTCTCTCCTGTATGGCCCAGTATGGGGTGCCCAGCACCACACCCAGTCCCCCAGATGTGGCCTCACCACTTCTGAGCAGAGGGGAATGATCACCTTGGCCTGCTGGCAGCCCTCTTCCTAATGCTGCACACGGAAGAGTCATTACTCTTTCCTCAGGGAAAACTAAATAATAATAATAATAATAATAATAATAATAATAATAATAATAATAATAATAATAATAATTAATAAATAAATAAATAAATAAATAAAATAAATGTTGAGTACCTCAGCCTTCTCCAGGTTGGTTGTCACTAGTTCTGCTTGTTTTCTTTATCAGGATGGGGGGATCTGACAGGGTAATGCTTCCTTGAATCTTCCTTTTCTGACCAATGTAGCTGCAGAAGCCTTCCTTCTTCTTCTTCACATTCCTGGCCCAACTCATCTCCAGCTGAGCTCCGAGGAGCACTGCCGGCCCATTCCCTTCTCTGCAGAGCTGTGCCCAAAGTGGCGCCCCCAGCATATCATGGTGCCTCTGGTTGCTCCTCCCCAGGGGCAGGACTTCGAGTTTCGCCATCTTGAAGTCTGGAAGGTTCTTCTCAGGCCTTCCCAGTGCCCAGCGTCCCACCTCAGCCTCCTCTTTTCCAGGCTGAACAGCCCCAGTGCCCTCAGCCACTCCTCATATGTCTTCCCCTCTAGTCCCTTCACCATCTTTGTAGCCCTCTGGTCACTCTCCAACAGTTTTACATCCTTGTTGTACTGTGGTGCCCAGAAATACAGATCACAGGAATTGTATTCACTTAAATACTGTAATACTAGTAGTAACTTCTGACTTGCTTTGCTTGAAAAAGGCTCTCAAAATCTTTAGTACAGTGCTTGTTATCACTTTAAATATTGTTTTTGGTTATCCATGTGAAACATTTAAATAGATTTTTCATCTTTTAACTTTATGAAGGTTTATAACCAACAGATTGTGTTCCCCAAAAAGTTAGTGCCCCCCCCCCCCCCCACCTTTTTTTATTTTTTTAAATGGCTGGATACCCGTTCCCAAGCCTCACGTTTCTAGTGGAGTCAGGGTGCAGTTACTGAGCCCTTGTAATCACGCAGCTCTACCCATGCAAACACATCAGAACAATCATTCCATCTTTGTCTCTTCCCCCTGTCTACCTAGCATCCCATTTATTTTCTGCCTTCCTCTGTCATTGTTTCTCACAACATGAGCAAAGCAACTTGTCTGGAAAAGCCTTTGAGGGTGTATTTTATGCCAGGTAGCTTTAAGGAAAATGTAAAGTGTGTTTCACAGGATACAGTTCTTCCCCAGGGGCTCTGGCTGGCCCACCAGCTTGCCCTGGACAAGGCCAGGAGCAGGCGGAGCTGGAGGGCCCTGGCAGGATGCAGCCCAGGCCTGCCCTCCAGACTCCAGGGCCCTGTGAAGTTGTGGGGTTGCAGCCATCTGGTGTCTTCTTGGCATCCACGCGGAGCTCAAGGGTCTGCAGGCTGCAGCTCTCAGGGGAACAAATCCTCTCCCGGGGCTGGGATAAGCACCATGGCTGGCAGTCTTCGTAATACACCCTGCCTGGCTCACAGCGATGCAGTCCTTCCCTGAGATGGAAGTCCTTCCCTGAGAGCTCCCCTCCTCGCCTGCCTTTGGGTGTGAGCGTTCCCCCACTGAGCACCTCCTTGATGTCCTCTCCGTGAAGGCCGTCTGCAAGTGCACAGCCTGACCCTGTCTGGTGGCGGGACACCAGGATGGAGCATCTGTCCCCAGGCCGGGATCAGCGCTGTGGCCGGCTGTAGGGGCTGTGGTGCTGGGGCAGCACCCTGCCACGGCCGGCTCTCCTCTCCGGTGGTGAGGGTGAGGAGCTGGGAGCTGCAAGGGGAGGCAGGAAGGTCAGCGGATCTGCCCACCCTGCCTGGCCTGCAGAGGGCACGGAGGGCTCTGCCGCCCCAAGCCTGAGCACGCTGTGCCCCTTACCAGTGCCTGGGCCAGTGCAGCCAGCACACTCCCACTGCTGCGTGGTGTCCCCAAGGCCGGAGCATCGGCAGTGGATCCCGCTGGCGGCACAGGAGGAGCAGAGCAAGTGCCCGAAGTGCCTGTCCCTGTGAAAGAGAGACTCCCCATGTGAGCAGGACGCCGCTCCGGGCGCATGGTGTCCTTGCGGGCTGGCAGGGGGAAGGGCCTCCTACCTGGATGCAGCCCCGATGGAACCAGGCGTGCTTGCAGGAGGGGCACACCATGGTGGTGTAGGAGAGGCTGTCCTCCACCACCTCCATGCAGATGATGCACGTGGTGTGCCCCTCCTGCAGCGTCTCCACGGTCTGCTGCGGGCGGTGCTCCCAGCAGAAGGAGCTGGGTGAGAATGGAAGAGTTGAGTGAGGCCAGGAACTGCCAGAGGCCCTGCACAGCTCTGTCCAGAACCTGGAGAGGACACCACCTCCCCAGGGGCATACGATGCCCCCGTGTCAGCCCTTTCCTCCCCAAACGAGCCCCCCACCCAAAATTTCCCCACATGTGCTGGCTGGGGCTCTGCCCTTCCCTGCTGGGCCCCGGGGCAATCGTGCCACACCGGGGACTCTGCCTGCAGGGCGGAGGCTGAGGGGGCTGCAGCCCAACATAGGGCAGCTCGTACCTGTACTCCCCAAAGAACTGTTTCCTGCTGAAGCTCTCTCCCTACCAGCGTGACTCTGTCCCTCCATCCCAATTCCATCTCTGTCCTGGCTCCATAACCCAGGCCCATTTCTGTCCTGGAGACCCAGCTCCATCTCCCCATCCAGTTCCAGGCTTGGTCTCGCCTCCATCTCTTATCCTGGCTCCATCGCCCTTCCTCCTCAGCAAGTCCCAGCTCCTTTGCCGTGTCTCAGCTCCATCCCCTCATCTCGGCAGGAGCTGAGTGCCACCCCTCGCCTGCCTTTGGGTGCGAGTGTTCCCCCACTTATCACCTCCTTGATGTCCTCTCCGTGAAGGACGCCCGCAAGTGCACAGCCCGACCCTGTCTGGCAGCGGGACACCAGGATGGATCTTCTGTCCCCAGGCCAGGATCAGGGCTGTGGCCGGCTGTAGGGGCTGTGGCGCTGGGGCAGCACCCTGCCACGGCCGGCTCTCCTCTCCGGTGGTGAGGGTGAGGAGCTGGGAGCTGCAAGGGGAGGCAGGAAGGTCAGCGGATCTGCCCACCCTGCCTGGCCTGCAGAGGCCCCAGCTTTGCGGTCCTTCCCTGAGAGGGCACGGAGAGCTCTGCTGCCCCGAGCCTGAGCACGCCGTGCCCCTTACCAGTGCCCGGGCCAGCGCAGCCAGCGCACTCCCACTGCTGGGTGGTGTCCCCAAGGCCGGAGCATCGGCGGTGGGTCCCACTGGCGGCACAGGAGGAGCAGAGCAGGAGCTGCCAGGGCCTGGGGAAGAAGTTGTGCTGGTGACCATGCAGACCCCAGCAGGCAGCGGCGCCACAAAGGCCCCCAAGGCTCCAGAACCATTGCTCATGGCTCCCCAGCAGAGGGGAAGGTGCCTGGGCAGAGCCCCAGAGCCACTGCACGGCTTGGTGGAGATCTGGCTCACAGCCCCCAGCAGCCGGGGAGCTGCTGCTGTGGATGCTCACCCTTCCTCTTCCCACTGCTCCCGGCCTCCCCTGTACAGGCACTGCCTGGCATCGCAGCGGCCATGCAGCTGTGGCAGTGCCAGCTCCTCCTCCTCCTCCTGCTCCCAAGCCGGCTTTCTTCAAGAGAAAGTAGGAAAGGTCACGAGCTCATGGGGCACTCAGCAAGTGTCAGTGATGTTGCTGGGACAGGGCTCAGGGGCATCCCTGGCAGCAGGCCAGCGTCCTCCTGTCCCCCAGGCAGCCCCTCTTGTTGGGGACAGTCTGCCTGGAGGGATTAGGGCCAGCCTGGCACAGCACTGGGGCTGTGCCCTCTCCTGCCTTGAGTGGGGTGGGAAGGAAGGAAGGAACGTACATGTCCGGCACGCGGATTCCCATCTGCGCCATCTCAGGGACAAAGCGCTCCTGGTCCCGGCAGTGGGGGCACGCAAAGTGCCTGAGGCCCACCCGATACGCCTGTCCCTGTGGAAGAGAGACTCCCCGTGTGAGCAGGACGCCGCTCTGGGTGCATGGTGTCCCTGCGGGCTGGCAGAAGGAAGGGTCTCCTACCTGGATGCAGCCCCGATGGAACCAGGCGTGCTTGCAGGAGGGGCACACCATGGTGGTGTAGGAGAGGCTGTCCTCCACCACCTCCATGCAGATGATGCACGTGGTGTGCCCCTCCTGCAGCGTCTCCACAGTCTGCTGCGGGCGGTGCTCCCAGCAGAAGGAGCTGAGTGAGGACGGAAGATTTGAGTGAGGCCAGGGACTGCCAGAGGCCCTGCACAGCTCTGTCCAGAACCTGGAGAGGACACCACCTCCCCAGGGGCATATGAGACCCCCCTGTCAGCCCTTTCGTCCCCAAACGAGCCCCCCACCCAACATTTCCCCACATGTGCTGGCTGGGGCTCTGCCCTTCCCTGCTGGGCCCCGGGGCACGCATGCCACACCAGGGACTCTGCCTGCAGAGCGCAGGCTGAGGGGGCTGCAGCCCAACATAGGGCAGCTCGTACCTGTACTCCCCAAAGAACTGCGAGATGCAGCCCCGCTGGGAGCTGCAGGGCAGGTGGAACCGGCGCGAGCACCGCTTCTGCCGGCAGGCGACGGTGGCCCCCTTCTTGCGGCAGACGCAGCAGCGCTGCAAAGAGCACAGCAGCCCTGTCAGTGACGTGGCCAGGGCCACTGGGACTTGCCCGGAGCTTGTCCAGAGCCTCGAGGATTTCTTTGCCAGGGCTTGGGCTCAGCTGCCACAAGCCTCATCTGCTCAAAAAAAGCCCTCACCTTGCGAGCTGCCCGCCTCACTACCCGCCTGATATCCGCGGAGAGGAATCCGAAGATTCCTTCCCCTTCAGCGCCTCGCTGGTACAGGCCCTGGGCTGGATACTGGAAGACAGAAAAGCCCCGCAGCTGCTCAGGGCAAGGAGATAGGGACCATGGTGGGGAGGCTGTGCTGGGAGCGCAGCAGGAGGAGGTGACAGCCAGCGAGCAGCGTGCTGGGGATGACACAGTCCTGTGGGCTCCAGGTGCCAGTCAAGGGGTTGGGGAAAGGCGCGGGCAGCCGCGGGGAGCTCACCAGGCAGTGCACGTGAGCGCAGACCCCGTCCACCTGCTGCATCAGCCCGCAGCCATCCAAGCTGGTGTCTGAGCGGTGGCACAGCACGCACTCTGGGGGAGGCAGGGCGGCAGCCATGGATGAGAGCATCCCCCCACTGAGCACCTGGCAGGTGTCCCCGAGGGACGCCCGCAAGGGCCTGGTCGGGGGCTCCTGGCAGGGCGTCCCTGGGTGTCCACAGCCCAAGCGGCTCTGCACAGCCCCAGGGGGTGCTCAGGGCCCTCCACCTCTAGGGAGCTGCTGGGGCATCTGCTCTCACCGTCCTCCTGTGCCTCAGGGGCCTTCTCCTCCTCTACGGCAGCCATGCTGCGCAGCAACTCCTCGCCTCGCCTGGCCTCGCCTCGCTGCCAGGAGCTGCTGCCTCCACGCCTGGCGCTCACTAGAGACGCAAAGTCCCTCACAGACTCGCCTGTGTCACTGGTGTCATTGTGCTCCCTCAGTGACCTGTCACTATGAGGCCATGGAATGGTGGATGATGCGGCAGGGCCCAGGAGCTCCCCCAGCCTCACAGACACCCCCTGGGCTTCCAAGCCCACGGTGCAGCCTCTTCATCCCCGTGAATGGCCGTGGTGGCTTGGCCTAGGCTGGCGGCCAGGTGCCCACCCAGCTGCTGTCTTGTTCCCTCCTCAGCGTGACAGGGAGAGAAAATACAAGGGAGAAACCCTTGTGGGTTGTGACGAGGGCACAGGGAGATGGCTCACGGGCTGCTGGAGAAGCAGAGAAGTGAGAAACAAAGAAACAAAATGAAACAACAACAACAACAACAACACCTTTCCCCCAGCCATCCTCTTCCACCTCTTCCCCCCGAGTGGCGTAGGAGAATGGGGGAATGGTGGCTGCAGTCAGTCTATAGCACTTCATCTCTGCCGCTCCTTCTCGGTCACTCTTGTCCCCTGCTCCAACGTGGGGTCCCTCTCACAGGATGCCGTCCTTCCCAAACTGATCCGGCGTGGGCTTCCCACAGGCAGCAGCTCCTTGAGAACTGCTCCAGTATGGGTCCGTACCACAGGGTCCATCCCTCAGGAGCACACTGCTCCAGCCCGGGTCCCCCCCGGGCAGCAGCTCCCCCTACATTCCCTGCTCTTGCATGGGCTCCTCTCCACGGGCTACAGGTCTGGCCCCGAATCTGCTCCAGCAGGGGTCTTCCACAGGCCTCAGCCTCTGTCAGCGCAGGGCCACCTGCTCCCCCGTGGTCTCCTCCACGGGCTGCAGCATGGACCCCTGCTCCACTGTGGTACTCCATGGGCTGCAGGGGGACAGCCTGCTGCACCATGGTCCTCACCACAGGCCACAGGGGACTTCTGCTGCGTGCCTGGAGCACCTCTCCTCCTCCTTCTTCACTGATCTTGGCGCCTGCGAGGCTGTTTCTCACTCCTTTCCCTCTCCCAGCTGCTGTGTAGACATGTTTGTTTTGGTTGGTTGGTTGGTTTTTGTTTTTTTCCTGTCTTTAATATGCTCTCACAGAGTCGTTGCTTATTGGCTTGGCTCTGGCCAGCAGCGGGGCCCTTATCTAACATGGGGCAGCTTCTAGAGTCTTCTCACAGAAGCCACCCCTATGGCCCCCTGCTACCAAAACCTTGCCACAGAAACCCACTAGAGATGTGAGGCTGGGACATGAACTAGCAACAATGTCACGTCCAGGCCCAGTCCTGCCCAGCCTCTTCATGAATGATCCGCATGGCGGAGCAGGGCGTGCCCTCAGCAAGTCTGCTGCTGGTCCAAGCTGGGAGGAGATAGGGATGCACCAGAGGGTGGTGCTGCCCTGCAGAGGGCCCTGGGCAGGCCGGAGAAATGGCCTGGCAGGATCCTCCTGGAGTTCACGCCAGGGAAGCTTGAAGCTGAGGCCCTGGGGAGGAAAGCTGGAGCCCCCAAGGCTTGTTGGAGTTGCCACAGCTGGAGGACTGGGTCCAGTTGTGGGCTCCCCAGGACAGGAGAGCCATGGGCCTACTGGAGGGAGCGCAGTGAATGGCAGCCAAGCTGGTGGAAGGACTGGAGCATCTGTCCTCTGGGGAGAGCTGGAGAGAGCCGTGACTGCTCATTGTGGAGAAGGCCTGTGGGGATCTGGCTGAAGGATATCAATATGTGAAGAGAAGGTGCAAAGGAGATGGAGCCAGGCTCTTCTCAGTGGTGCCCAGTGTCCACATGGCTGCAGGTGGCCCTGCTTGAGCATGGGGGTTGGAGCAGGTGACCTGCAGAGGTGCCTTCCAACCCCGACCCCACTGTGTGTCCGGTGGTTTTGCAGGGACCTGAACCAAAGCGCGGCCATTCAGCCAGGCCCAAGCACCGGGGCAGCTGTGAAGGAGGCTGCCAGGAGGATGCCATACTGGATTTGCAAGGTCTTATTACATTGAAGCTTTTCCTCCATTTTTCTTGCTTTCTCTTTTGTTTGAGGGAAGGAGGGACTGAATGGTTCCTGATAGACCTTTTCTGTCCTCTGCAGACATCTCTGGTTTGATGCTTCCTTAATCGCTCAACTGATCTGTCGTGTTCTTCTCCCTTCTTTCTGGGCATCCTCTGCCTCCCTGTAGCATTCTCAAGGGTTAGTAGTGATGGGAAGAGCAAGAACAGCCTTTTCTGCAAAGACCTGTGCTTGCAATGGGGCTGGGCCTGGCACTTCTAGTCTTGTGAACCTGTTGTGTCTTCATGGGCACCTGGCCCTTTCCTCTGCAGCTGGGAGTGCTTGGGGGTGGTCCTGAGCAAGGAAGGGGCTGTGCCCTCCTGTGTAGGGAAAGCTCCAGGCTGGCTGGTGACTGCAAGGGAGAGCTGAGGCGAGGCTGGCCTCCAGACCAAGCCAGGAGGTGGTGTGTCCGTATGGGAGGTGGGGAGGGTTCTATTGATGAGGTACCTTATATCCTTCTATTTGCAGCCAGACCATTGCTGCAACTTGTTTTGCTTGAACTCTCTTTAATGGAGCCCCTTCACCGGACACCGTATTTCAATCCCTAATGCTGAAACGAGAATCTTGCTGTCTTTGGGTGGTAACTCTGCATAGACCCTTCTTCCAAAGCGGAGGCTGAGCATCAGCTTCTGGTAGGATAAGGTAGTTCGAGACCACAACCACTTTTAAGTTATTCTTTAATAAATATATTCCTTAAATAAAAAGTGTTTGGGTAAATGTTTGTGCTCCAGTCCTGATTTGGTTGGTCTGTCTCTGCCTTGACTCTTCTCAGAGTTGTTCAAGTGCACACGTGCTGAGGCTTTGCTTCTGCTCAGCACAGCACTGAGGGTCCCCTTCCTGCTTGGTGGTCAGGTCTGTTTTGGTAAATAGCAGTGCCTCCTTTCTTCTTTTTTCTTTTTTGAGGGGTGGGTGTTTTGTGTGTATTTATGTCTTAGTCCGAGTGTTCAAGAAGTGATAATCACATAGACAAAAAACCAAAAACACTTTATTTGTACAAGAAAATGCACAGGAAAATGCAAGCGAGCTGCAGCACACTGTGTGCTGAGTGGCTGAGGGAAAGAGCAGAATGGGAAACAACTGAGTTGTTTTCTCCTTTTTGTCAGCTTTGTGCGCTGTTTTTGTTCTTACTGGTAAACATTGTTCTCAGGCTCTGGGTTAGGCTAACTACCTGCCTCTGCGCTGTAGGGACAGTTTACAAACATAGGACACCACCTCCCCAGGGGCATACGAGGCCCCCCTGTCAGCCCTTTCCTCCCCAAATGAGCCCCCCTCCCAACATTTCCCCACATGTCCTGGCTGAGGCTGGGACATGTGCTGGGGCTCTGCCCTTCTCTGCTGGGCCCAGGGGCACGCGTGCTACACCAGGGACTCTGCCTGCAGGGCGCAGGCTGAGGGGGCTGCAGCCCAATGTAGGGCAGCTCGTACCTGTACTCCCCAAAGAACTGCGAGATGCAGCCCCGCTGGGAGCTGCAGGGCAGGTGGAACCGGCGCGAGCACCGCTTCTGCCGGCAGGCGACGGTGGCCCCCTTCTTGCGGCAGACGCAGCAGCGCTGCAAAGAGCACAGCAGCCCTGTCAGTGACGTGGCCGGGGCCACTGGGACTTGCCCAGAGCTTGTCCAGAGCCTCGAGGATTTCTTTTCCATGGCTCAGGCTCAGCTGCCACAAGCCCATGAAGTGGTGTATGTGGCAGGGCCCAGGAGCTCCCCCAGCCTCACAGGCACCCCCTGGGCTTCCAAGCCCACGGTGCAGCCTCTTCATCCCCATGAAGGGCCGTGGTGGCTTGGCCTAGGCTGGCAGCGAGGTGCCCACACAGCTGTTCTGTTGTTCCCTCCTCAGCGTGACAGGGAGAGAAAATATGAGGGAGAAACCCTCGTGGGTTGTGACGAGGGCACAGGGAGATGGCTCACGGGCTGCTGTCAAAGACAAAACCATCTTGGTTTGGGGAAAACTTGTTTGATTGACCTCCAATCGATGAGAGTGTAAAGCAGTGTGAACTAAAAGCTATCTAAAACCACCTTTTCCCCACCTCTATTCTTTGGCCTCCTCCCCTGAGCATTGCAGGGTGTCAGGGAATGGGAGTTGTTTCTCCACTACATTCTCAGCTCTCTCTCTCAGCTCTGTCACCCAGCACTTTCTCAGCCTTTCTTCAACTGCTGTTGGGATGTGCTGCTGGAACTTGAGGCCGGGAGGTGAAGCTGAGCTGTGGGAATGAGATGTGAGGCTGGGACATGTACCTATGGTGTCAGACCATGATGTGCATTTAGGACAAATCGTTTAGGAATGCCCACTGTGGAAGGGAGAGGACGGATGGATGGGAATGGCTGTGGGTGGCACGTGCCCATGGGAGACATGGGGAGTGGTGGTAGAGTGCTTCCCATGGCATGGGGAAGGAGCCAGAGCTGCTTTGCAGGCAGACAGACACATACGGATCCGTTGTATCAAATCTCTTTTCTGACTCCACTCTTTTCTGGTGCTGGCTGTTTTGTCCCCAGATGGGGACTCAGCCAAGCCTGTAGGTACAGGGCAGGATGTTACTGTGGGGGGCGTCTCGTACTGTGGGGTGGGGAGCAGCACCCTGTGGCCACTCATGTGCTCTAGAAAATGCTGCAAGCACCTCCAGCTGGGAGAAAAGTCTCTTGTCTGGGGGGGACACACCACACTGCTGCAGGTGGGCATCAACGGAGGGAGGACATAGGCAACAGGACGGGCAAGGTGTGGCTGGCGTGAGGGAACTGGGATCTGTTGTGAGCACCAAATCATCCAACAGAAGAGCAAACGGGCACATGGCTGTGTTGGTATGAGTTCCTGCAGCTTTCTGCTCTGGTGCTCCTGTGGTTCTAGCATTGAGAGTACAGTTTCTTCTCTTCCTGGAAAAGCAACCAAGTAACCCAATCTGAACATCATTACTATTTACTTAATATTCTTGTGTAAAAGCAGTCACAGTTTGTGCAGAGAAAACCAGGAATTAATTAGGTCCTGGGAGAAATCTTTGAAGGACAGCCCTCTAGGGGCTACTAATGGGACAGGCTGAGGACAACCCAGTACAATCAGTTTTCAAGCAGTGGAAGTGCTTGAGGATGTTTCTGTACTCCACTTGTCATGTTCTGTATGTTCTGGGATGCTCCTGCTCAGCCCGCATTGGCCAAGTTTAGAGCATATCACAGGGAAGTGGAGACCCTGCTTTTAGGGCTGTAAAGTCATGCTGCCAAGTTGGGAGCCAAGTTGCCTGTGAGTTTGGGGAGAGGGAAGGGTATGGCCATAGGAGGTATGGGAGAGGAAGAGTATGTGGGAAGTAGGGGTGAAGGAGGGCTGTTGGTGGAAACTGTTGGACGGGGAGTGATAGAGGTGTGAACCAGGACAGAGAGGGCTGTGGGAACAGACAGGAGAGGGTTGGACACCGCCTGTGCAAATTCATAACTGCTGGATTTTATGGGTTATTCAAATCTTTTTCACTGGTAGGAAGTGAAAAGCCAGTGCTGCACAGGACAATGACCTGAGCCTTCACACAGGTGAACACAACCCGCTGGCCTGAAGAGCCAGTGACAAAGCTCACCATTGCAGCTCAAGAAAGGAAGCCTTCTGCCCTCTGCTGGCAAGCAAGACGTATTTCAAAGGAGCACTGGGGGACACCTGAGAAGAAACGGTGCCCACCGCCTAGCTCACCAGCACGAATGCAGAATCAAATTGTTTGCACAGAACCTCAGTGCGTGCGGGACAGAAATATTCCGAGGTTAGAGCGAGACCGGAATGGTTGCACGCAACTTTGCGCTGCCACAATTCAGGCAGTCGGCATTTAAGCTAGGGCAGGACAGCAACAACTCACCGCCTGTGCCAGGCTCGCACCTAATGCAACCAGGAATTTATGGAGAACTTCCAGGTGGCTTATTTCACGTAAGGGAAGGATCTTTTGGCCAAGTAGCAGTATACACAACTTGCAGAAGAAACTATCTTGACTCTTGCCAGTTTCCAGGCCACAGGGGCCTCCCCCCAGGGGAACTGCTGCTGCGTGCCTGGAGCACCTCCTGCCCTCTTGCACTGCCCTCGGGAGCTCAGGGCTGCCTCTCACTCCTCTCTCCCAGCTGCTGTTGTGTTGTGCAGCAGGTTTGTTTGTTTGTTCGTTCCTTTCTTAAATATGCTCTCTCAGAGGCACAAACAACATCGATTATGGGCTGGGCTCTGGGCAGTGCTAGGTCCCTTTGCTGCCAGCTGAAACTGGCCTTTATTTAATACGAGGCAGCTCTTGGATCCTTCTCACAGAGGCCGGGCCCGCTGCCCCCTGCTACCAAACCCTTGCTGTGCAAACCCACCGCAGGATTTCAGGACCTTCAGGAGCGCCCCCAGCCCTCCCTCACCTTTTGCCCTTGCCAAAGCGATCGCAATGCTTTGAAAACAAGGAACGGGCATGGAGGGAGCCCAGGGGCACCCAGGGGTCTCACACCACCACGGGTGTCCCCCTGGGGGGGGGAAGGGGTGACAACGAGGTGTCGCACAACGAGGCCGGGGCCGGGGCTGCTGCGGGCGGTGCCCGGGCAGCCGCTGCCCCTCAGGGCCCCCCCCCCCCCGGCGGCCGTTGGCGGTGGGAGGGGGCGCGGGGGGGGGGCAGGAGCGTAGGTAGCGGGGAAGGGGCGGCCGGGGGGGCACGAGGGGGAGCGGAGCGCCCCGGGGGTACTGGGGATGGAACGGGGGAGCCTCGGGGGTGGTGGGGAGGTGGTGGGGGGCAGCCGGGGATGCCGCAGGGGCCAGGCTGGGAAATGGCGGCGCCGCCCCCCCCCCCAGCGTAGCCCCCCCCCTCCCCATCCCCTCGTTTCGTCCCCAGATGTCGGCCGTGAAGCAGCGGAGCGGCCGAGGCGATGCCCAGGACGCTGCCAGGGACTCGCAGGCCCGGCCCGGCCGCGTCAAGCGCCGCAGGACCAGGGGGGAGCGGAACCGCACCAAGTTCGGCCCAGGCCTCCCCAGCAGCACCAGGCGGCAGGGGCCGAGACCCCCCTGGGGGGGCGTCCCCCCGCTCCCCCGGCCCGCCCCCCCCCAGCACAGCCCCCTGCCGCCCCCCCGGCCCGTCATCATCACCCAGCAGCGCCTCAGCCGCCCACGAGGCCTCCTGGGCCGGGGGGTGACATCGGGGGACATCCAGCGCCTGCTGGGGGGCGGGCAGGGGGGCGCTCCCCCCCCGCCCGAGGGGCCGGGAGGGCCGGCAGGCAGCCCCCTCCCCGAGCCGGGGCTGGGGAGGGACGGGAGGCCGTCGCCCCCCCGGCCCCAAGTCCTTCGAGGACCGGGGGGGGAGGACGGGGGCTCCCCCAGCCCCGCCGCGACGCCCCCCCGGGAGGTGCCCGGCTGCTTTGGGGCCCTGCTGCCGGCCCCCTCCGAGCTGTGGGGCCGGGCCCTGGCGGAGGAGCGGCGCCGAGCCGTGCTGGCAGCCCTGCTGGAGCGCCACCGAGCCCTGCCCGACCCCGCCGCCCTCCTGCCCCCCCGGCCCGTGGGGCTGCCCCCTCCTGGGTCGCCCCCTGCCTCCCCTCCCTCACCGGGGCTCTGCACCCCTGAAATGGAGCCGCTTCCCCAGCCGGTGCGCCCCCCTGCACCCCTGCAGGCCGTCACTCAGGTGGGTGACCGAAAAAACGTATTTCCTCCCCCACAAAAAACGCCATTTCCCCCCCCCCCCCAAAAAATGGTGATATGTCCCCAGCTATCCCCTTCTCCCTGCTGCCAACCACACTGCTCCATCAGGCACTGACCTCTGCAGCTTCCATGTTGCCCCCCAGTGTTTACTGTTCTGAGACAAAGAGGAACAAGAGTCTCCGAAACAAACAAACAACAAACAAACAAACACCCCAGCTTTTCCCCCCAAAACACCTCTACTGCCATTTTCTCTCAACTAAATGGTGATGCTGCCCATACCTGTGCCCCTTTCCCTGCTGCTAACCACACTCTCCTCCTGCAGGCACCAACCTCCCCTTCCATGTTCCCTCCCCCTGACTTCAGCCCTGAGACAAGGAAGAGGCAGGTAAGTACCTAACTGGGGGTGTCCCCATCCCCAGTGTCAGGAAGGGTCAGTTTATGCCCCACTCCCTGCAGAGCTGTTTCCCCTGGATGATGGAGGATGAAGACGAGGCACACCCCGAAAAACCTGCCATGCAATTCTGCGTCCAGACCCCCTCACCACCGCTGTTCAGGGCCCGCCACCCTGCACCCTCCCCTGCCGCCTACTTACCTGCAGGGCACTGCACTCCCGAACCTGAGCTGCTGCCCCAGCCAACGCAGAGCAGGAACCCAGCACCCCAGCACCGCTGGCGCCGTGTCTCCCCACAAGCTGTCGATCAGGTGAGTGCCACAGAGAAACTGCTTTGCCCCCAAACAACATTTTCTCTCCCTAAAATAGTGATGTATCCCCACCCCACTTTTCCCTGCTGTTAACTGCATTCTTCCCCTACAGACTCCAAGCCCCCCTGCTGTTCCTCTGCCCCCTGTTTTCGGTGCCAAGAGGAAGGAGAAGCAGGTGAGTCCCCAGAGGGGCGTGCCCCCCACCCTAATATGAGGAGGGGTTGACTTACACCCCCCCCACCTTACTGCAGAGCTGGCTCCCTTGGATGTCGGAAGATGAGGATGACACACATCCTGAAGGCCCAGCCCCACTGTTCTGTGTCCGAACACCATCTCCACCACTGTTTGAGGGGCTCCCCCAGCCCCACATCCCCCCGGAGGAGCCAGGCTGCACATGCCGGGCAGCATGGGGCCCCAGGATAGAGGACAAAGCAGAAGGGCATGGCCAGATCTACTGGCGGTCCCGTGTGCCACAGCATCACCAGGTGTTAGAGCATCCCATGTCAGGGACACACGCCCCACACCACCCCTGTTGGTGCCACAGGGACCGGCGGACACCCCCTGCTTTGTACCAGGGCGCATGCCCCTGTGCCCCCTCCTCATCACACCACCCCTGCAAGCACAGCCCTTGTCCCCACAGCAGGCCTCGGCACGCCACGAGCTTCTCCACGTGCCGCTGCTCACCCCCTGAAAGCCACCGGCCACGGGGCTGGAGGGGGCTGCTGGAGCCACGGCAAAGGGGGTGGCACCTTTCCTTCTGCCCCCATGCCACAGTTCCCCACAGTGCAGGGGACAGGGACTCTAGCCCCAATGTCTGGCTCTTCCCCTGCCTGTACTGAGGGACATGGGTAGGCATACTTTATTGGAGTAACCTCCCTGTGCTCAATAAAGGCTATTACACCTTTATGTGGCTGTGTCCCTAGTAGTTTCCTTTTGGGACCCCCCCTCCTCCCAGCTCACACTCATCCCTATGGGATCACAGACTGGGCATCCACAGCACCAGTGGTTTGGGGTGAGAAAAGCTTTTTTTGGGTCTTTTCAGAGGGCAACCAGGGCCTGGCAGGGGTGGGAGGTGGGGGAGCTGCAAGCCAAGCACAACTGATGGCTAACAAAGGCTTTATGAGTCGTTAGGCAGCTCTGGAGCACTACTTGGATGCACGCACACCACACCCCCCCATGCACACCCTGATGCACCCTCAATGCCCGGTTCAGGCCAGCAGCAGGGGGACAGCAGAAGGTCCAGGCACTGCTGAAGCTGGACCCACCCTCTGACTACTATCCCTGCTCTTACCCTGGCAAAAAAATGATACCGCTGGGGGAAATCTGGACAGTGTCAGAAGTGACTACAGAGCTCTGTGAACCGTAGTCCAGTCCACGTGGTGTTTTCAGTTCTGCCAGAGAGGGAAAAGACTGTGAGGAGGAGGGCACTGGTAGCACAAGTTAGTAATTGCCTGCAGAACTGGTGTTGGTGACAGGGTTTTGCTTTCTGTGACCCTAGGACCATGCTTGAGGATCGGTGTCTGCTTGGGAGAAATGGAATCCACCTCTCTAAGCAGAGAAAAAATGTTTCTGCCAAGAGGATGGCTGACCTCATAAGGAGGTCTTTAAACCAGGAATGAGGAAGAGGAGAGAGGGTAACCAGCAGTCCCGTGGAGGAGGGACGGACAGGGTTGCTGAAAAAAGCACATGGGGTAGTGTGAGGAAGGAATCACAAAGCCAACAAAATGGGCATTAAGCAGGGTCACCTCTACTACTTGCAGGTAAGCAAACAAGTTCCTGCGAGGCACCATTATGCAAAAAGCTCCCAGTGCCAGCGAATTTGACTTTTGTACTGATTAGCGTATATGCTATGATGAAATGCCCCAGGGTGGCATTATGTCAATTATATTTATATGACTGGCTATATCAACTCTCTGTCACACGGAAGGCTGTCTGAAGCTCCTGCCGGTACAGGAAATGCAGCACTTTGTACAGAACAGGGAAAACAGCTTCTTGCTTCCAAAACAGGCAGCCAGTTCACAGATTTATGAATTCAGTTTCTCTGCTTTATGTTGTTAAAGACAGGGGGAGCTCAGTAGCAAATATCCTGTCCATCTCTCAGGGCTGGACACATGGTGTGCCTGCACGTGTCCTTCAACACAGGCACAAGGGAGCCATGGCAAAGGGTCGTGGTACTTGGCCGGGCCTCAGACCATCCATGCAGTACTCTGTTGTACTGGGACTCTCCTCAGCAGATCAGGAAAATTGCCATGTAGCCCCCAAAATGGACCACAGGGGTCCCTGCAGCAGGGCCCAGCTGAGGCTTTCTCTCCTGGGCAGTACCTGGCAAAGGCAAGGCAAGCTGCAGGCATGCAAGAGGATCTGTCTTCTGCAGGACAGGACTGGCTTCAGACGGAGCATGGGACAAACTGGTCTCAGTCCTTTCCAACCATCCTTTTCAAACAAAGGTGGGAATTGGTGCAAAGGAGCTGTAACATGCAGCTGCGGACTTGAGTGGAAAGGTCTGATGCAAAGAGAAGGGATGAAAATCCTAGGTGTGCTTGAGACAAATGGTGGAAGGTGAGCAGGAACTTGGCCCATGTAGTGCCTGAGTTCAAGGAAACTGCCTTAACCAACCTGTCCAGACCTCCTTAGGACTCCTTCTTCATCAATATCACTTGGAGAACATTGTTAACAAGTATTCTGTAAGTGGGAAAAAAAATGAAGGGAAAAAAATAAAAAAGGCTTGAAAAGAGACATTCTTTCACAGAACCAGAATCACCTTTTTTATTAAGTGTTTATTGAACTTTTTTGTTTAACTGCACATCACATCTGAAACTTCTCCAATTAGCTGGCTGAGTCTTGAAGACTTGAAGACAAATATGGGAAGAGACATGGCTTTTTGTATTTTAATGAGTCCCATGGTGTATTTGGTGTATGGACCTCAGAGACTGAGAGAAGACTGAGCAACCCCCTGAAGAAGTCAATGTTAGAAGCAACCCCCCCAGTTTCAGGGGGTATTAATGGGTTCCGCTGAGGGCCAGTACCAACAGAGGGTCCCCATGGACTTGTTAGATGAGAAAACTGGAGACAGTGATCATGGGTAGGCAAAGGCAATGTAGAGGTGGTGCTGATGCTAAGTAGCCCTTGATGTGTTACATTAACCCTGACCTCCAGGTCCTTTGAAGGGAGTTCCTGTCCCTCACACATCGCTCAGGGCTCTTCCTGGTGTCATGGAATATGGGAGGCATTCAATGCTGAGAGCAGGACTACAGGATAATGCTTCTGGGACTCTGCTGTGTGGGGCAGAGATAATGGCATCCTAGTGACACCAGGTTAAGGTTTCTCCTGGTAGGTCTTGGTGGCAGAGACCTCAGCCATAGGCAACAGGAGAAAGAGCTTCTGTTGGGTTTTGGTAGGAAAAAGGTTCTGTTGGGAGCTTTCAGCATCACTGTAACCCTTGGCCCCTGCACCACAGGCTCTCCTGTGCTGTCCCATGCCTTCACCTTGCAAGTCTGTGGACACCCAGTCCTCTTCTTCTCCTAAACATCACCCCAAAAGATCACTGTCTTTACTTATTTCTCTCCTTCCTCCCTGGCTATTCCTTGAAACATGAAGCCCTGGGGTGACCCAAACCCCCTCTGGGTGGCCTGTTGTACCACGACACATTAGAATGACATTTCTTTTTCCTCATGTTTGGTCTCAGTCTCCCAAGCTGCACTTCATGGCATTCTTCCTTTCTCCTGATTCTTTCCACTACCAAAATAAGCTTCATCCTCTCCGCAACCATCCTTCAAAGATTTTTTTTTTCCATGCTCTTCCCTCTTGGCTGGCCTGCCTGATAACCATGTCTAAGGCCTAGCTGATCACAGTGCTCATGGGGATTCCTCAGAAAGAACCTTCTTCTGTCCAGAGTAAGTGTGAGCAACGATCTCCAATTTATATTGATCCACTCCAATTTATATTGATCCAGAAGGTCTCCTGATGAACTCTGAGAATATAGGAAAGGCAAGAACCTTTCTGTCAGACATCCTGTTGGCACCCTGTGCCCAGCCCTAATCTGCCTTTTCTCTCATCAGTCACCTGGGACTTGTATCACTTCTGAAAAAATCTAAGATTTTCCCATTTAAGTCTTCAGCTGAATTTTTCAGCACTGGTTCCCACCTGCTTTTTTTTTTTTTTTTTTTTTTAGGAGAACTGGCAGCACAAACAGGATTTCTTTAATTTAAAAAGTACAGAAAATAAAGAGTAGTCCAGTAAAAAAATATATTTCTCTATTGTCTATTAAGTGGGTTTTCAAATTTCAACAGTGGACAACCTTAGTGGAAAACATTCAGTGAGATACATAGGAAAGGGACAGCCAGAAAGGCAATTAAGGAGTTGGCTCAAGAGACAACCATGCAAGCTGCTGGCAGACACAGCAAGCTTTAAACTGCCTGGAGTTTGTCTGCCTGCACAATTGAGATGGATGTGAGTGAATGGAGTAAAATGAGAAGAGGAACGCTGAATGGACGGTGGAAAGTGTTACACTGACACACTGCTAATGAAATGACTTGAGAAACAGTCGCTTTAATCACAACATGTGGAAATAAATGAAGTATTGATGAGATTGAATAGACACACTGACAGACAGAGCAGTGGTCAAGCAAGTACTGGGGACGATCTCCAAATGTGCCAGGCCCAGCCCATAGCCCTGCTACAGGTTAGCAGTTACACTGGCAGAGTCACACACACACATTTTCTGCCACCCATGACATCTGACTGATGCTGCAACAAGGTGTTTCATGCCTGGGTGGCTCTCCTGCTCAGCTCCCTCAGTCCTTGACCTATTTTGTGTCCCTTGCTGCAAACCTGTAACCCTCTGTAGGCAGGGCAGGCACTAGCTGTGGCATCCCCTCCAACTCCCTGCTGTGCCCCGGCCTTTGCACCTCCATGGCCATGGCTCAGCTGTACCCTCAAGTTAGGCAGTGAAACCACCAGCTCCTACCTCCCCCCAGCAGCCAGGTGTCCCTTTGTCACCTGCAGGACGGGGAGCATGGCAAGAAGAAAGGGGACAGTGAGGGGAGAGGTCCTCAGAGCATAAGAAGCAGGCAGGTAACCACAGACACCATGGGGGTGGCTCTGAGGACCCCCCCACCATCTTGAGTGGAGCTGGGCCACCTGGTGCCTCAGCAGTGGAGCAGAAGGATCTGTTCCTTCCCCTTGGGAAGTAACGAACTAAGCTGGAGGCTCCATCAGGTGGAAACAAGTAATCAGGCTTGAGTTTTGTCATTGCCTTCAGCTGGGAGTCAGTTATATGAGGGCTGTGTTTCCAGGCCCCAAAGGTTAGGGCCTGCTAGCTCTGCTTGGTTGCTGTGTGCCCTGTCACAGTGCCTGGAGCAGAGGGGGAAACACTTGCAGTTTAGAAGTTGTCCTGCTAAATAAGGTAAAATATGTAATTATATCTTTTACAGTGTTTCCTTCTTTATGTGTTCTCTGTTCTCTAACTGTGTGTCTTTGTTCTGTGGTATTTTCAATGTTATATTGCATGGTATCTACCAGTTATCTCATTCCAGAAGCAAGCTGTGAAAAGTGCTGATTTTGGTAATTACTCTTTCTCCATTTTTTGAGGTATAAATGTTTTCAGTTGTTCTAGTTAGATTATGGGGGCTGAAGCTGACTGGTTCATCCTAGAAAGCATCAGACAGGATCTATATATATATGTTATATATATTATATATATATATTTATAAAAGTTATTTGAGCATGTCAAATACGCTCACACTTGAGCAGTGATAGAAAGACAAAGGATTTATTATGAGTTAGCTTGTTAATGTACTGACCCCAGGCTGATGACAAAATGCTTTTCTCATTTGTTGATGTCGTAGGTACTTAGCCAGGTCATGGTTAGCATCCCATTGGTATCATTGCAAGGTCAGATTTTTACCTTGTTAGTCTTACAACAATGTATAAAGTTTTTGTTTATTTATTTATTTATTAATATATATATATATATGTTAGAAACTTGAGTGAGGAAAATTATATATTTTAAGACTATATTAAACTGCTTTCATTGACTGCTGCATGGGTTCTCAAGATAAATATTTCCTTTTTAGGATTTCCCACTGTTTCTGCACCCAAGCTGAAACCTCTTTTATGTGGGGAAGGTTTTTCTTCTCTGAAGACTTGGCAAATATTTGCCCAGTGTGGATATGAAGGAGGCACACATGTGGTAAGTGTCCTCTCAGAGGCTCCTGCATTTTTTTTAAGATGAACTTCTAGCTCTAAGTGGTACCAAGTATTAGTCCATGGCTCTGTTCTGTATTTATGAGAAAAGTATATAAATGGTGTAAATTTTGTTGTGTACAAACCCTATTTTTATGTAAGTGAGTGAGTTTCCTTAAAAAATGAGGGGAATTGTTCTTTATATAAGAACAAGGTCAAAGAAGAGATTTTCCTTTGAGTATGATATAGTTGAACTGACATGGAGTAGGTAAAGGGTGATTGGAGCAGGATCTGAAGCTGACTAGAAGTGTCTTAAAGATGGGGAGAGAGTATTGTAGGTTTTTGTGTGATTGTCCAAAATAAAATAAGTGTTGTTTATTTTAAAAATGAAAATTGTGAAAACTTAACTGGGAATTTTAAAAGAGAAAATGGCTTAGTGGTAGGTATTGGATTGCTAAGGGACTGTGAACCTGACTGAGCCTAATGTATTGATTAAGGTAATATTTTTCTTATCTTGGTCTTTACACTTATTTAGCTTCCATTCAATTAAAAAAATAAATCACTATATATGCTCTGCAAGCATGTTCTCCTGTAAAAGACATGGTGTGTAATTGGAGTAGATGCTAGGAATGTGACCAGAGTGCAAGCCTCTGTTCTGCATGGCACTGAAGTTTTTACTTAAATTAAGCAATTGTCTAACAGCTCTGGTGGCTTATTCAGTCTGTACTATGTGGAGCCTAATGCTCAAAACTGTAAGATGCTTTGAAATATTAGTTGATTTATTTAACAGAACTCTTCACTTGGAAAGTGTTCAGAAAAAAATTAAATGTTATATTGAAATATCAAATGTTCTGGCAATGTGATTAATAAAGAGCTTGCAGGAATTGGATTAGCAAGCAAGAAACTGCTTTATTGATTCACTTTATGTGTACGCAAAAAATGTTATTGTGACATGAGCTACTTCATAAAAGACTACTTGTCTTCTCCCTGCAATTCCAGGCAGCAAGTTGAAAGTGAATTTCCACCAGATAAGGGGCAGTTCAAATTGTTATGTGAATGATTATACAGGTGGGAGGCTGTAAGAAAACAGCAGGGCTTGCTGGTTAAAAGTAGTGTATTACAGGCTGTGGCTAGAAACCAAGAACTAACTTTTACTTGTGCTGTTATTGACACTCGTGTTATTAAAATGTTTTTGTGTGTTCAAGTGGTGGCAGGTATGTAACTTTTAAGCCATGTGAATAGCAGATGTTGTCTTCCCTAAAATTCTTTAAATGTAAAACAGTGACTGTAAGGTGGTTAAAGTTATTGCTAGCTTCCTTTCACCTGGAGTGCAGTAGATATCCAGTTGTACTGTGAAGAGCATAGTGTGAACAGTTGAAAAGCTACTGAGCAGCATGGGTCTGTAGGCTGAACAACCTACCCAGGTTGGACAAGCTCAAACTTCCTTGTCTTTCAGGGAATGTGGCTGACATGGCTGATTTCGCTCTCACACTGAGTGATGGTGCAAACAAAGGAGAATGCTTGCTGTGCAATTTTGCATAACTAATCCTGTGAATGATTTTCTACTCCATTTCAAAGCAGAGCTTGCAGTGTCTGAGCTTGGACTAAATACCCAGGGCAGTTTTGGATATGTCTGAATTTCTGCTGAGTGTTTGACTGCATACAGTTCTGGGCACTAACTTGAAGTTCATGTGGCAAACCATTAGGAGGATACAAACTTTCATCATGTTTCTCATCCAAACAATAATATGGTTCATCCTATGCAAAATGAGTTCATCATGCAAAAATGAGTTGTCTATATAGGAATCATTACTGAAATTTCTGCTATTCATAGGTTCTAAAAAAAATGCCTGACAAGGTAAGCCACACAGCTTTGTGCTCTCCTCATTCCTACAGAGGAGGTGGCCGTTGCGTCCCAGCAGGGATGTCAGCATCAACCAGTATGTGTTTTGAGTGAGACACCAGGAAGCACAGTGTTCTGGGACAGTATTTCAGGAAAGCATATGCCAATGTCTGCTGGTGCTGAAAGGCATTGGTATAGTGAATACTGCATCAGGACTTTCCCAATGCACACTGTTTCCCCACACGGTGGATTCTAGTGCAAGGTTACTTTGCATTTTCTCCTTTAGCCTTAATAGTTTTTTTCCAGCTAACCCAAGCAGGATTTGAGTTCCCAGTCATCAGCATTCAGGTCTGGTAGCTAGCCTCATGAGTAAGTAATTGAACTTCTTACACAAGGAAGCCATTGGATGATGTCTTCTATTGTAAGGTGTATTTTAACTCTGATATTTTTAGAAGTTACCTTAGATAAACAAGCTTACTTTGGGGCAAGCATGGTAGTTTCTGCTAGGATGATGAATGAGTTAGTGCTTCAAAGCAAATTTGGTGGAAAGGGGCACTTGCTACTGTATTTTGACTTTTTGAACTTGCATTGGAACCTGTTTTGGTGTGCTACTCTGAATGTTGAAATTTCTGCCTCATTGCTGCTATGCTGTCCACTTTGAGTTTGTTTGTAATTGAATGTCAAAACAGATTTGAGTGGGCCTCAATTTAAGGAATAAGGTGGAAGTATGACATTTGCGTTCTGTAGTATAGTTCTGATAATCTCACAGGATAGATAACTTTTCTTACAAGAATCTCTTATGTTCATTTGCTAGAGAGCACTTACTCAAGGTAGTATAAATAACTTGGTTTCTAGAGACAGAGTATTCTAATTTGATATCCCTAGCACATTGGATAACTGCACGGAAGTGGGAACTTTACTTTAAAGCAGCTTCCATAGGGTTATCTGGCCTAGCAAATTTCCTCTCACTCAGGGCCCAGGAGATGTGCATGTTTCCTTTCAAAGTAGAATGACATACTTATGCAGACAAATATCTTCTTCCTTTAATTTCAAATCATGCTTGTTTTCTAGTTTTTAAACCAGTGCTACATTTCCAGCACCACGTCATCTGTAGGTGGGATTATTATAAGCAAGAATTGCCAAAGCATGTAAATATCAAGCACGGCTATTCACACAGTCAGGGGTTGTCTTCCTGAAAGTGCAGCATTGAAAGCTTCTGTTATGTTGCTCTCCTGCAGTGCAAGCATTTTGGATCAGAAGAGGCCTGCCATTTCACATGTGCTCCAGCTGTTCCCTTCACCCACCACAGGCAAGACTAGTACTTTCATTAATTTTTAATGAGTTCTGTGTATGGAAAGCACAAAAAGAGGTGGTGGAAGATTGTTAGATTGCTTCCAGCATGAAGAAGCTGGGTGAGATCCCAGAAGGGCCCAGGAAAGTTTTTCACAGCTGCATGAAATGAGGAGCTGCAAGGCTGACTCACTTCTGACTGCTCATTGTGATGGACTAACAACAGGGCAGTGTCTCTGTCCCTGATGCTCTTGTTTCTGAGAGCACTGAGGATTTATGCCTGGTTTTCTAGTTTCCTTTTGTTCTTGCCCTCCTGTTTGCTTCACTCTTTATTTTCTGTTTTTGATTTTGGACTTACCATCCTTCAGAGACATTTTGCATCTTAAAACTGCCTGGGGTTCAGGGCTCTGACTGATGCCCCCGTGATAGCTGGTCATGGTGTTGATGCAGGTGGTAGTCAGGCAAGCTAAATTCAAAACAGAAACCAATGCCTGGGTTGACCTAACTGTTAGACTCCTCATGCAGGAGGAGGTAAAGCTGTGCCTAGTGGAGCTGAAGCAGCAGTGAAAATAGTGTGTTCATAAGGACTGGTCTGAGCAGAGTACCTCCACCATGGCAGCAGGCACACGGCATGCATGTGCCCTGCCTACCCTTGGCAGCTCCGGGTGCCCCTTTTCCTGTGGTATATATGCACTAGAGCACTGTGATGTTAATTGTCTTCTGTCAACATCATGTCTCTTCCATCTGACAGAGCCCTCCCAAAACAGGTGTGGATCAATCAGACTGTCCTGACAGTGGGGCTGATCTGTAGGCATCACACTCATGTCCAGAAATTCTTAGATGCTTGGATTCTCTCAGCCCATGCCATATCTGAAGTAAGGCTTGCAGAGCAAGGCTCCTGCTTTGTTTTGAAGTCCTGCTCCAGCTTACAAAGAACTAGTATGCTCATGACAGCAAACCTGAATACCAAGCTGTTCCTGACTAGTTGCACAGCAATTGTCAGAAAGCTTGCTGACAATAGCAAACATTTGCTGGCCTGTGTACAGGAATATTTCAGCTCTGGGCATACAACCAACAGAGCATGTAAGCTTCTGTTTCTTCCATTTCTTTCACCCTTCTGCTTCAAATAATCTTCAGAGAAAAGGATTCAGAACCTTCATGTCAAAGTACTATACTCAGTGGTCATGAAAAACTGCAGGATAAATGAGAACTGTCTTGTAGCAGGGCTGAGAGGAGCAGGTATTGTTGTTCACATCACTTGTTTCACCCTTAGAATGGAGCAAGCCCTGGAAAAAGTGGCACTGAGCTGGTAAAGATGAAGCAAGTAGCATTTTAAAGTCCCTACCCTCTAGTTATGCCCGAGCAGTATTTATAACATCATCTCTCTGGGAAGGGGCTACAATGCCACTGCACTGATTAATGCCATTGTCATGGATGCAACATGATCAGCCTAGCTGGCTGCTTCATCTTGGTGGCAGAGCACAGGTGCTTGGCTCTTATGAGAGGGGATGTTTAGACCTGGCTTCAGGGATGATTTGAATAAGGGAGGGTTTTTGTGACAGGCCTTGGAGGGGAGGAGTTAGGTAAGAGGTAGCAGAGAGGCCTCCTGTGCCTTGCAGCTTGTTCCTGGGACCGTGCCTGTCTTTTGTGCTTGAGCAGCCTGTGTAAGGAGCACATCTGTAATCAGAAGGAGGGGATGTAGTGTGTGGTGTCCATGGGCAAAGGGAGAAAAGTGAGCAAATGAGCACACAGCTATGAAGTGTGTCAAAAATAGACCACTTCCCTATAGCAGCCTGGTGACAACCTGGCTTAAGGTTCAGGTGTTACAGCTAGCAATCAGCTGTGATGCTCAGTGTTGCCAATACCACTAGCTGAGGGATTTGGTCTTTCACTTTTTTTAACTGCACTGTAAAGCTAAAATAGCAGGATAGTATCTGTCCCTTACAGAAGGGGGGGACTTGAGCTACGAAGAGCTTATGACTGTCTTCGTGGAGATGTTTAAAAAGCAGAATGTAAGCAAATGAAGGGTTAATGAGTCCTGGTGTGCACTGAGTGAATACAAGCGTTTAATGGGGTGATCTGTACCTAAATTCTCTCCCTTATGGGGAACATTCCTGACAACCAGAATGGTCCCTGAGGTGCTGAACAGAGCTTCTGGAGCAAGGAGGATGTATCTGTGGTGGAGGAGCACCAGGCTAAAGTACATTTAAAAGAACTGGACAGATGCATTCATGAGTGAGCTAGTTCATGTCACTGCAAGACTACTGGCTTTGAAAGGTCACTGTGACTGGGGAATGTTTCCAAGGGCTGGAAGAAATCAAATGCCACTTCTTTCTTGCCTTTCTTGGAAGTAGGGTTTAGGGAGTACAGGCCAGTTGGCCTCACCCTGATCCCTGGGAAGATGACAGAGCAAATAGTACTGGAAACTATTTCTGAGCATGCTAATAACAGGAAGGTGATCAGGAGTAATCAGTGTGAATTTACAAAGGCGATATCATGCATAAACAACCTGATTGCCTTCTATGGTGAGATGACCGGTTTGGTAGGTGAGGGGGAAAGCAGTGGATTTTTTTTTCTTGACCTTATTAAGGCTTTTGACTTTGTCTTCTGTGATGTTTTTATAGACAAACTGATGAAGTACAAATTTAGTAAATGGGCAGGGAATTGGAGTTAAAAGCTGTCTGAACTGCTGAGCTCAGAGGGTTGTGATCAGCCTGTAAAGTCCAGCTGGAGGCTAATTGTGAGTGGAATATCCTGGGGATGATATTCCAGCCATTACTGTTTAGTGTTCTTGTTAAAACAGCTGATGAGACACAGTGCACCCTCAGCAATTCTGCAGGTGATGCCAAAGCGGGAAGAGTGGTTGATGCTGGCCTTCCTGCAGTACCCTGAAAAGGCAGTGCTTCGCTGCAGGCAGAGCGCTGTCCTTACCATAACTCAATGCTCTGCTGCTGTTCTAGGAGGCCTACCAGCAACTGAACATAAAACCTTGCATTTCCTGACTTAGGAGATCACTCATGAAGATCGAATCTTACCTCCTGAAATGACAGAGCCCAATGGACAGGCAAATGGCAAGAGCTTGCTCAATCTGTTAGTTGTACATGTACATTTATGTGGTTATATGTCACTTTTCTTAGCATCAGGTACTCACTCTGTAACTGGTATCAGTTAATGCAAAGTGTTGTTCTCCATTTCCCTTCTCAGTTTTAATGGTTGATGTAACTGCAGTTTTGTGAACTGTGGTAACATTCCAATGCAGTTGCTTCTGTATCAAGAGAAGCACTTAGCACTGTTCATGATGCAAATGAGACCAATTGTAGATGTGGACAAGTTGTTTGGTGGTATCACAAAAGGAACAAATATTAAGATAGTTCAGAAGAAAGAAACCCACAGTGTTAATAAATACTTTTTCTGTATGAATGAGGATTCTATTTCAAGTACGGAAATTGCTGCAGAAGGAACCCTACTACCTGAATTTTCATATGGGATAGGTAAAGAAAAATCCCACTATAAAGAGAAGCTGTTCAGATAGTGAGAGGCAGAAAATGGATCCAATAGTTTGCAAACTCACAATCCCTGTAAGGTGATTGCAGAGGTGGGGGATATCTGATTTTACTGAACATGCTCACCTGTGTGGTAGGTGACTCATATGAGCCCTACCAAGCTCTGGGGCTGTTTCTGCCTCTGCTTCATTCAGGATGGAGAATGAGCAACTTTACATAGATAGAAATCTGATTAATATTTGCCATACTGGAGAATTAACACTTGCCTGCCACACTCTGTACAGAGTTAGATTTGGCAGGGCACTCACTAGGTGGCTTTGGATCTAAATGAGATGATCATAAATTCAGTGTGAAACCGTTCAAATGGCTTGCCCCTCATAAACTGAAGACAACTGCTTAATTAAAGGAATATCATAGAAAAATGAGATGGAGGGAAATGGTTTTTGTTCTGCCTTGCATCAGGAGTTGATTTAACTCTAATATTACTTTTTTTTCCTGATTTTTTTTTGTGTCCTGTAAGAATCCCCACCTCCCCATTTATAGGTTATAGTTATAATCTCTCATTTATAGCTAGTAAGTGCTAGCAGCGTAGTGAAAGAAACTTTCAGTTCTGCAGAAATGGCAAGAACACGTATTTCTGGAATGCTCCACACTCATTTCACTGTGTAGCACAACTGCAACATGAGAGAGGGACAAATGAAGGTGCTTCTAGAAATATAACCTGAGTTAAGTACTCTGGTCAAATCTAGGGACCACAAATGGGACAGCAGATGCAGTGGAAGGGAAAGCAACGAGGGAAAGCCTGTTCTCTAAGCTGTACAGTAATTACAGAGCACAGCAGTACAAGGAGGTATGGAGCTGCTAAGCCTTGCATGGCAACTTTAGTTCCCTGATTTTTCCTGTGCAGAAATTTCAGTGAAGGTGGACTCTGGTGAGCAGGGTTAAGTGTGTACAAGTGTGCTTTAGCTGGTAAATACATCACATGGAACTGGTGACTGATAAAATAACAAGCAAGCACAGCAATATCTGGAGAAGAGCAACATGAGCTCCTCTGTTAACTGACTGGCTGAAACAGCAGTTCTGTTGTCGTTCCTCCCCCAGCTTAGTGGCTACAAAAACACTGCCTCTCAAACACAAAATGTGCATGAAGGGTAGTGCTTCACAAAATGTGTTATGGTCCTTCTGACAAATGAGTTTAATTCCTGGCAAATTGTCCTGGTTTCAGTTAATTTTGCTCCTAGTAGCTGGTAGGGTGCTATGTTTTGGATTAGGATGAGAAGAGTGCTGATAACACGCTGATGTTTAATTGTTGCAGAGCAGTGCTTACACCAAGCCAAGGACTTCTTAGCTTCTTGCTCTTTCCTGCCAGCAGGCAGGCTGGGGGTGCAGCAGGATCTGGGAGGGGACAGACCCAGGACAGCTGACCCAAACTGGCCAAAGAGGTATTCCACACCATATGGGGCCATGCTAAACAATATATAGGGGTGGCTAGCTGGGGTTAGGGGGCCGGCTGCTTGGGTTAGGCTGGGCATTGGTCAGTGAGTGGTGAGCAATTGCATTGTGCACCATTTGTTTGTACACATTACTAGTAGTAGTACTATTATCACTATTATTATTATTTTCCTGTCTTCATAAACTGTCTCCATCTCAACCCACAAGCTTAATTTTCTTGTTTCTCTCCCCCATCCCAGAGAGGGAGGGGGGAGGGTGAGTGAATGGCTGTGTGGTGCTGAGCTGCTGGCTGGGTTAAACCATAACACAAATGTAAGATAGTCTGCCTTTAGGTAGTGGAGTTGGTTGTGGTTGTTCATTGTATTTGTGCAAACTTCTTGATTGTGCCCAACCCTACTGAAGCAATTTATAAACAGGAAACACCAATAGAGCAACCAGTAGCATTTTGCTCAGAGCAACATCTGTGCTCCAAGCTGCTTATTTCAACAAAACTGAACAAATCTGTTGATTTGATAACACTGCGGCAAATAGTAAATCTTGATCAGCATTGCATAGACCCAAGATTAAGCATTTCTGAGTTAAAGACTTCATTAAAGAAAAAATAGGCCTTAATTATCTTGATATAGTGGTGTTAGTGCAGTTACTTTGCAGATTTCACAGACATGACATCATCTTTATTAAATGGTAACTGACAACTGAGGTATGCCAGCCTGAGCTCTTAGCTTCAACAGCCAGGGTTTTCCCAGTCTGCACTCCCACTTTGCTGACCCTTGTAACAGCTTAGGAAAGACTGAAGGTGCACAGAATTAATCATGGCACTGTTTACAATGAAAATATCCTGTAAGCAGACTGTGTTTGAAAAAAACATGGTAATTGACAGACTGCCTAACTAGTAACTATTAAAAAAAAAAAAGCATAAATACAAAAGAGTTGTACTTAAATACGAATTTTATTGCTAAGAATAATTTTACTATTAATTATTGAGAATGTGTGCATATGAAAAGCAGCATTTATGATAGTGCAAGAACATGAAGGATTTAGGAGAAGGGGAAAAAAATTGCTAAATGCTACTCTTCAGGATATATCTATCAAAGCCATATCATGAGGAGGAAAAGACACAAATGCATTTGAGGAAGAGTTAGGAATTTTTTCCTTTGCTCTATTTGGTTAGCTGGTTCCATCACCTACTGAATCTTCACTGAAGAACAAAGTGAAACCCATGTTGTGTGACATTTAGGGTAGCTCTGTCTAGACACAGCTCAGAATGTTTTTCAGCACCAGAAAAATGCCAGGAATCAGTGCAGTTGCTCTGTGCATAAACACTGCCCACCAACCTCCTCCCTAGTTCATAAGCCTGTACCCTCCCTCTGAAAGAGGGAGTCCTCCTTAGTCCCCCACCTGTAACTAGGAGAAGCTAATAGCTGTTTTCAGATGTAAGACTTTGGGAGGGACACCTGGTTCACCTTTTTTTTTTTTTTTTTAAAGATGTTTGGGCTTACCAAAGGGCTAAGCATTTTCACCCCTTTTTCAAGAAGAGATCCAGGTCCAGGATTTTTTAGTATGCAAAAAAGCTAGTCACATCTACCTGCATAGACTCAAGACCTCTGTAAGCCCTATCATTTAATTCTGGATAGGCCATAACTGCTGTGGAACAGGTTTTTTTCATCCTTCAGTGGCTGTGGAGTTCCCACAGTTTTAAGAAGTATGGGGATCCAGCAAGGAAAGTCTGTGCCTGGGTGCTGTGCAGTTATAACTGGAATCACTGCATCATGAAGAGCATCATTTAGAAACAAGTTTAGGACTACAATTTTCATCAGTTTTGAAAATGATCTTGCCAAACCCACTATCAGTGTAAGCAGCACCAATAACTCTGTCTCTTTCCATTACTATGGTATCAACTATCTGCAGAAGTTGATGTGGCAGTACCTCCAAGACCTGAAATGCATTCTGGCCCTGCTCCTTCAGTTCATGCCTGCATCTACGAAGTATTTCTTATATCATAGCACAGTTTCATACATTTGTTTTCTGACTTCTAAATGCCTGTGCTACTAGGATAGAAAAGGAGCTCACTATTTTGTATAAAGCACCCTCTTGTTACCAAGACTGCATTGGAATTTTCACCTTCAATTTGCAAAACTTTTCCCCTTGAAATGCACTATTTGGTAAGGTGGTATCCTTAATGCTTCAGTTTGAACTTTTAAAATAGTTCATTCCTTGCTTTGATTTTAAACCTAAGCAAAGCCCAAGAATATTCTGTGATCAACAGAATCTTTCGTATGTACTTCACTTGAAGAAATTGATGACCCAGATACAGCTACTTCCTGAAAACACAAGGCATGTTTCCCTGCTATGATCAACAGCTCTTGGTATTAAGAAATAAAAAGGAAAAAACATCTGAGCTGATTCACTTTGTGCTATTCTTTCATGATCCTTATGAAATTCAAAGGAAATTGGAATGATGTTCAGTTGTTTCCACCCCCCCCCCCAAGCTAAATATCACACAAGGAGGAACAAGAGATGGAGGCGTTCTGCATAGTCAATTATATATGAAAACACAAACTAAACAGCAGTGTAGACCTATATTCAGTTATCTCAAGGCTTAAGAAGGTTAGAAATGTTTGTTTGTGTAGGTTTCAGGCAGTCACCATCCTTCTGAGCTCAGTGCTGCCAGGCCTCCACGAGAAGTTCAGTAGTGTACTCTATCTCCTTTTGGTTTGGGTTATTAGTAGGAAACTTCTACTTTAGTCCTCTCTTGAACCTCCAACAAGTAAAGCCCTCTTACTACACATCATTGGCAGAACATATGCAGCTTTTATTAATCTTTGAAGGGACATGCATGGACATTGATATATGGCTCCAAGCCAAAGCTTCTTGAAAGTTCACAATCCCTGGATTAGGCCCGCTCTTAGTAATGCAACCAAGACAACATACGTTTTTCTTCTGATGATTTCAGTTAATTGGTGTTGGTCCTAAGAGTCAGGAAAACTTAGCGTTTCCCTTGCCTGTTATCCAAACTTGTCTAAGACCTCCATTGCTTAAATACATAGGATACAGCCAAAACAGCGTTAGCACGAAATGAAAAATGTCAGAGCTTCACCTCTATTCATACAGATGCAAATTCTCATCTACTTTCATCTTTTCTGACATACCTGAAACCCTCTGAACTTTGAAATAAATTTACTTCTGAATGAAAGCATAAAAAGAAGAAAGCCTTAACATTACAACAGTATGATTACAGGAAGCTGAAAGTGAAAGTATAAAAATAAGTCCTCTTACTATACAGAATTCAACTTGGGCACCCTGCCTCTTTTTACTTCATTCAGAAAGGTGCATTTCTTCTCAGCTTTCCTTCCTCTGCCAAGCACAGCTCAGCATGGATTAGAGCAGGATAATGAAACACACTACAACACACAATGGTTGCACTCTGGGTTTCAGTTCATAGCACAGCAGCCTGCAGGAGCACATTGTGTATGGAACCAGCTGCAAAACCATAAACAGACACGTAGGTTCCTTGGAGTGTTTTCCTTAAGTCATGGAAGCAAAGAAGAAACCTGTTATAGGTGAGAGGTACTGTGCATAGAACAAACCCAGTCTCAGCTGTGCTCAAACCTAGTTGCAAATCATGAACCTGGTTCAGGAAGCCTTGGAGGCTGAGGAGAAGCAGATGCTATCCCAGTTGTGGCACAGCAGCTGATACCAAAGTGCCTGTCTGCACTTGTGCTGTTTGTGTCTCTTCTCTCTTGACTATTACTGCATGCAGAGGGAAAAATGGCAGGGCTGACAAGGCAAGGGTTGTTCAAGTTAGCTCTCCTCCTGCAGAGACAGCAATGTCATCATGAGCAGAGAGATCAGGCAATGGCTTCTTCCTCAGTGTGGTGGTTACAGCATCTGATGAGACTGACTGCTACAGACAAGGAGAACAACTTGCAAAACTAGAGATCCATTGCTTCAATTTGAACAGAGGGGAGTGATTCAGGATAAAGAGTGAGCTGGAACACCACATACTGGCCTTCCTTGCCACTGGTCATTCATATTTCTGGGAGAATAAAAACGGAGGACTGCCACTGCTTCTTAGCAGTTTGCTTTATATGTTTTCAGACAACTTTGCCTAGATGGTGTCAAAGAGAAGTATAGGACTCCATTTAAGAAAACACACTACCATCTGCAGGCAAGTTTAAAAGCAGAAAGTCCTTAAGCATGGCAGATTGCCTAATGCCAAGGACTTGGAGCTGAGCTGTATGCTTGTGTGGGGAATGTTCAGAAACCAGTAATGTGTATATATATGCTGGTTCAGGGCTCCTATAAGCCTTCTATTTGGCCCGGATTTTAGACCCCCCCCCAAAAATATCCTTCTACAATGTTTATGTTAAGTCTGTTCATTAAGCTACTGACTGCTAGTGTGTTACATTGGTGCTCATATTGATCCTTATCACTACAGATCCTGCCACACCAGAACAGAGTTCAATACGTCTTCTCTAACTGCTTAACTAAATAGTGCCTTTAAACTCCCCTTTGGACAGTTAAGAATCAGTTATTAAGATGCTGCTACTGAAAAATAACTATTGCATTTTAAAAGTTGAACAGTAAACAACATTGCCAATAGATTATTGCACACAAAGGTTTTTGGAACTACAAAGATTAGGAATAGGTAGTCTAGAAGACCCAGAATAATGATCCCAGAGCCATTCCAGTCGCTGCTCCAGCAAGCATGCTGAGTGCAAGGTCTCCATCGCTGTCACGGTACCGCTCTCGAATAATGACATGGTTTGCAGGGGGTTGGCCATAAGGTCCTAGGTAATAAGAGATTGTTAGGAGGAAGGCAAAAGAAATGTAGATCATAATGTCATGCATTGGGATTTCAAAATGTGACCGTTGCTTTACCCTGTTCCTTCTGTTGAACGCTATGATGATGTCAGCTACAAAGGTAGAATACATCTCTGCTTTGGATTCAGCCTCCGTAATTAAAAAAAAAAAAATAAAAATAAAAAATTACAGAAGCCTAGCAGCACTCCTAGCCTCATAAGAAGTCAAATCTTACAGAGAAGTTCATAACAAAAGTAAAATTGAACATTGTCCTGCATTTATTTTAGTTAAGCCTATGAATTACTTGTATCATTCCATCAAACAGATGGTGGGTTTCTTATGCTGGGAATAGATCTAAAAATTGATTCAATCTTGGAGTTAAGGCAAATAGTAAAGTTTCAAAAAAAATTTAGCTTTTAAGCCAGTTGTTTGCCAATAAAAAAAAAAAAAGAATTATTTACTCTATAATTGCTCCTTAATGCTTCAATTCAGCCTTCTACAGTCTTCTACAGTGGTCCCTTGTATGGTGATGGCTGCCACATCTTTCATGAAGATTGGCCCAGTAGTAAGGGGTTAACCTAAGACTCAAGAAAATACCCATTGACCCCTGCTCTGCAACAAAGTTGTTTAAATTCTGCCTGCCATAAGTTTTATGACTTAGCTCCTATCTGCAAAGCAAATGTAACAGTATTGCTTTCTTTTTCAGACATTTCAGGAAGATTCAGTATTTTCAAAGATACTGTAGTGGTTTTTGAAACATACTGCAGTAATCTAACTCCAATGGTAAAGCCTCTCACTGACTCAACAATGCATGGCTAAGCACTCAAACTGGAGCTGATAGCATTGGGAACCTCATGAGAAGGATTATCTCAGTTCAGAGAATGAAACAAGCAAGGAAGCTGAAGATACAGGGGTTAAGTTAGTTGATAGGACTGAACTTGACCCTGTAAGATTTAGTTGCAGTAACTCTAGTGAAGGGAAACACCAAGGCTTGGTTGCTATCCCCAAACCATAACTAGTACCTTAACACACCAACCTTTCAAACTGTTTAGGAGAGTTACTGTTTCTGGCTGTATTTTTATCAGACAGACTTCTGTGACTTGATTTCCAAGGCACGCTGGTAGTTGTTAAAAATGGTTCTTCAGACTTTCACCAAGCTGGTGCTTTTTAGTTGCTGAGAACCAACAGAACTCTCTTTCCTCTGTATGTTTGTACATGACCTCTATCTTAGCACTCCTATAACTTACAGGAGGAAAAGCTTTAAGAGCTCTTGGCTGGTACGCATCCCTTGTCACAAAAAAAAAAAAAGTGGAAAAGAATAGATTCTTGTTTGAGGAGCCAATCATAAACACTCACTTAGTAAATTACATCATCTGATTTATATTACCCATGTTACCCTAAGCCCCTGATTCTGTAGGACTGGGGTTCTCTATGCAAAGTTAATCCTAAATTAAGGTTACTTAGCTAAAACCACACCCTAAAATTGTAGTCTCTTTCTCTTTTATGGAGACTGAAAGCTACACAAACCTAAACAGTAATAGAAGACTTCGCAAGGCTGAATGTACCCTCTTACAGCAATTCCAGCATGCAGAAAAGGAACAAGCTAATACCATGCTTTGGGAGTGGATTTACCTTTGGAATATTTTCATTTAATTCTGGGGTAATAGCTAGATATCAGCATTGGTAAAAATTAAACTACAGTTAAGAGCATCAAATGAATCGCAATTTTCATCTATGCCCAGTACAGAGTACTGAGCTAATTTTCCTCTAACTCTCCTATCTTTCCTTAGAAAATGTGCTGACTGTTATAGTTAGAGTTGTGTGTGCTTTGAAAAGATTTTGTTTATTTAATATAATTTATTATTAGTAGTATAGTATTATTATTAGTAGTATAACTTAGTATAAATTACTAAAGTAATTTAAATACACTGGGGTCACATAAGATTAAATCACTTAAATTCCATTGTGCTCAATTTGCTGTGGAAGGGTGAGGGCACTCTGGTACCAGTTACAAGTTAGGTTTCTTTCTATCACTGTTGTGCAGGAGTGGCAGGTGGTAAAGGAAATTGAAAGTTACATCTGATCCCAGCCTCATGTGCCAATTACTTGGTCTTCTCTAATGTTAAGGGGATGAAGCTGCTTGGTGAATGTGGGGGATATGGTTGATACTGATTACCTTGGTATGGGTACTGGTAGGGAACAGCATAGGCTTGTCCATTGGAGGCATAGAAGACTTGAGGACCCGTAGCAGGATATGCGCCATTGTACTGACTGTAGCCATAAACCTGGTGAAATAATGTCCAAAATGTTTATTACAAGAGTATTCTTTGTCACATATCCATTGGTGTACTTTGTTCAATTCTCCCTCGTTCCTAATGCAGTTCAGTGTTCACTAAAATACCTGGTATGTACTGATCTAGACTACTCCCTGGAAAGGATTCAGAACAGCTTCCTGGAAAAAAAAAAAATAAATGCTACTAAGCAGTACTCACTTCTCACCCCTAGCTTCCTCCTCTCTGCCTGCATGCCAATAACAGCTCTCTGGAGAGCTCAGAAGTGTCAGGTAGGCAACAGCTGATCCCAAAAAATCTCCAAACAGCTTTCCCCTAGCACACAGCAAGTAAACATTGGATTCATGATTCAAGCCTTATATTTTGAAAGTAATTTTTTTTTCTGAAAAAGAAAGCCCAGTGTTAGCCCAGAGCTAATATAGCTCCCAGTACCACATCTATTTCTTAACAATGGCTGCAGCAGAGCAGCGCAACAAGAAATAATCCCCAAAACTGCACCTTTGTCAGAACAACCAGCAGTGTGTATTGGTACAGCCCCCATTCTGTTCCTTTTCCAATGCAGAACAACTGTGCATCCAGGAGCTAGAGCTGATTTATTGCTATGACATCCTGTATACAGCAAAGTCTTCATGTGGTACAAATGACAGCTCCAGTCATTAAATCCTATTTTTAAAACCCCTGATTTTATATCCTTCCAGTGCTTACACAATTTGAAAGTGTGGGCACACCGCCTTATACTAGAGGCTGCATAGCCAAGATTTTTCCAGATTAACCAAATAACTTCCCTGTCTCTAGGTAGCTTAATTTTCTAAGTTCACTGTGCATCCGTCCCTTTATGTATCTCCCAGCCACATCTGTCTGACCCCTTCCATTGGAAATCCATCTCAAATAGGAGTGACAATATTTTGCTAGTGCCTCACTCCCACCATCCATTTGTACAAACCTTAAAGCAGGATCTGACAGTGAAACACAGCACTTTGGGAGTACAGTTTGAGTGCCTAAAGGATGGCTGTTTCTGCTACTCCATTATTTTAGTGCTTCCTGACTGCAACTCTTACCTCAGGTGATGGTGTAGCATAAGCTGTATAGGGAGGAGGGGCTGAGGAGATGGCTGTCTCATCATACATCACATCAGATCCCACGTAGCCCTAAATACCACAGAAAGATAGCAGTTAACACCTTTCCCTACAGCCACACAACTAGAGTAGCAAGAGGATTAAAGCTTAATGACCCCAAGAATAACATTTAGATGTGCTGCATGTTAAGAAAGCAGAGTGCCTTATAAAGCTCTGCAATGAGAAACTACTTGGAGAGCAGACCTGCGAAATCACAAATCCTGATCAACCACAGGAAAGAGCTGAACAGTTTCTTAAATTTCTTAACCGTATGTGTGCATGCAAGCACATAGACTCACTCCCTCTTTTCATCATTTCAGTTTTAGAAGTTGTTCTAGTATTCATCCTCAGTTTACAGATAAAAAAACATCTTCATAACTAAGCTAACTGCTTCCTGGCACCCTAGAGCAATAACACCAAGTGCTGCAAGTGCAAATAAGGAAACCTGTGATAGGTGCCAGTAGGACCTGCACCTTCTAGCAGAACTTAGCCACCTGTCACTTTATGGCCATGAGGAGACTGAAAATAGATGCAGTAAGAGGGGTTTAAATCTAGGGATTTGGGTGTTTTTTTTGTTTTGTTTTTTTTTAAGGGATTTTCCTTTCAAATGCCAGCTGTAATTTTGGCCCTTTTTGAAGGCAGTCATGAGGCAAAGGTGACAGCTTACCTGAATCTTCAAGGAGCTCTCTAAAGATGATTAAGATTTGTTACAATAGCCTTGTATTCTTATCCCTAGTATCAGAAGTCTACAATGATGATCTTAGTGGCTTAGAGGCTGAAAAAGTTGTATAATCCTTCTTGGTGTATCTGCACTCCCTTCCAAGCACCTCTTGCTCTCCGCCAAGAGTCATCCCACAATGTAGTGGATCTTACATTAAAAGACCAGCTTCTTGTTTAGGTCAAAAGTGTCTCATACTTGCAGTAAGCTTCCTTTAGCAGTTGGTAGGCAACAGAGAGTAGGAGTGGAAAATGCATTTTTGCTAGTTCGCATGCAGCCTCAGTGCCTACTTTCTTTAGAGACTGATTTCCCAAACATTCACATCCATCCAGAGAAATCACTTTCTGAAATCATTCACTTTCACCCAGAACATATTTGCCTGGCTTTGGTTACAAGGTTGACATGTGCTGGTAATCCAGAAGATCATGCTTCTCCCCACCCACAAACCTTACATCATGCTCATGACCCTGTTCTTCTCTAGCAGAGAAGGATGGAACATCAAAGGCCAGCTGATGGACTACAGATATCACTGACAAGCTTCTTCTCTATCATTATGAAGTCTAGGTAGTACACTTACTGTATGTGTTCTGGCATCCTGAAGAGCAATTTTCCATGCCCTGTGGAAAAAATGTTGTTTAGTGGAACACTGATAAAAATTATGCCACTTTAAGACTATAAAAAAAATAAGGTTGGCAAATACAGGTACTGCAGGAGCAGAGTTTAAGGTGAAAGCCTAATGGTGCACTAAAATGCATGCATCAAAGTGTTACACCAAGACTGAAAAATAATTATTTCCTTTGCAAAGCTGAGATGGAGTGAGAAGGAACAAGAAAAGGATCATGTGAAGGAATGTATTTGAAGATCTTCACTACAGGCACACTCAGAATAAGGAATAGAAATTCTTCTCCTGCCTGAACAACTGCTTCTGTCCTGACTAGAGGGTGTAGGCCTAGACACTACGGCAGTTTGAACAGAAGGTACACAGACTTCACACAGATTCTCCCATGCTATATGGCTGGGAGCGTGCACAATGCGTACTTGGCAAACGCTGCTGATAGATGTTATCCAACTACACATAGCTAAGCTCAGTTGAGTTCACAATATTGGAGTGTTCTTCTTTTCAGTGACTGGGAGGTCCTTGGACCATGCAGGGTTATGTACTACTTTAAGAAAGGGAGAGGGGAAAAAAAATCTGTTCAGCGTGTTTTGCATAATGAGATGCATTTACTCCTCCTTATCCTTCAGTGTTTTCAGTGACTTGCAGTTAGTTTGCAAGAACTACACCTACATGAGTTAGGCAACTTACAGGAGAGCTATGTTTTTTTATATAACTGAAAGCCTGCTTGAAAATTTTCTTGAAACACGTCTCTGAAAGTCTGAAGGAAGGATAATATCTAAGGGGAGAGAGAAGAACAGATAAAAGGAGGAAGAGGCAGCAACACAAATACTCTTTGACCAACTTACAAGCAGTCATCTGCACTTTCTGCACAGAGGTTGACTGTCTTTCCATCACGACAAACAATCTGCAGTAAACAGTCCCTCTGCTTCCCCTCTGGAGGCTGGAAATCTGAGTCAGAAAAAAAATAATGAGTAAGGAAGTATCTGGAAGTAACCAGAATTTCATGATCTCATTTACAAGAAAGGAGATAGTTTATGCAAAACTCTGGACAAAATACATTATGGCCTGTTATAGCTGCTTTCCATGACATCAGAACAACTGACATAAAGAAATAACCTGCTCTTACTCTTTAGAATATGTTCTGAAGGTAACTAGCTCTGAAGATTGATCTTAATAAATGCAAGTGTCTTATAGCAGAACCAATCTGTACTCAGCAGTAAATGCTCTCCAACACTTGTGTCCTTCAGTGATGCAGCATCAAGTGGAGTACTAACAAATGCTAGAAGTGAACTTAGTAATGCTTGAAAAAAAAAATCTGCTGAGGTTTCCCATTTTGAGTCCTGCCTCTCCCTCCAGCCAGCACCATAATTTCACCAGTAGCACTCTATGATTAGACACAAAAGTCTACTGCAAATATCCTGTTCATATCCTGTTCCACAGTCATAGAAGGAAGTAGCAAACACTCATGGTGACATCATGCCATGGACATCTACAAGGGAATTTCATAGCTGGGGAGTTCTTGTGGTTGTTTTTTTTCTTTAACAGCAAGGCTTCTCACTTCATGGGCATGTTTACTTCTGATCAAGTGGTATTATAACTGCAGGCACTGAAGTTGGAAAGAATCTCTCAAATCCTGAAGGTTTCTTTCTTACCTCGACATTCATTCCCCACTCTGAGGTTGATGCAATGGATTCGCATGTGGATTTTATCTTCTATATCATGACGATTCTGATCATCATAGAATATTAAACGGCCATCAGACCATAGGTCAAACCAGTTCTTCTTCCAGCGCCGTAAAATAGTACCTTTAAAATAAGATAGTCACTTTTGAGGGCACATACTAGAGAGTATTTGTGTCCTAGATTTAATAAAAATAAAGATATCCTTCCCAGCTGCCCCGGTGGACAAAGGCACTCTTAGGCTCCAGGCAAAATCCTGTCCTACAACATCCCTGTATCCCTGTTTTAGAACATTACAAAATTGGTTTCCATATTTTATCTACTACTCTGTCACAACAGAGTTTATTCTAAGGGCTATAACTCGGTGCTTTAGTTCTAATTTGCTGCAAGAACAAGCAGAGGGCATGACTAATTGAAGACATGAATGTAAGGTGTCAGGTAAAGTTTCCAAGTATCCACTTATTTAACATTAATTACAGAGCAGCATCTGAAGCTGAAGGCCAATCAGATACCTCTGATGTAGTATATAGTTTCCTACTAGTATACCCAAAAGGGCACATGGATATGCTGTTATGGCAGGCCACTTAGGGGAGTGTCCTATAGTTTAAGAAAAACAAACAAACAAACCCACAGACCTAGCAACTCTTTTTAAGAAATTAGTCAGAGGGGGGAGAAGAGGAGTTAAGAGGCCCATGACTTACTTTGCCGGAACAGCCAGCCACTCTTCACAAATGCCATTGTTACTTTATCTGGCAGACAGAAGAGGAAGATGGGGGTGAGCAGTCAGTATTTCACAATATCTGAGAAAGAGGCATGTCAAGTTAGAATATCATGGTTTACTCCACTAATATTGCAGACAGAGAAGGTAGATCTCTACTGAAGATATTTATCAAGGCCTAACTAGTATTCTAGGACTCAGCAAGTGTGATTGTAGCAATCCAGTGAGACTATCAGAGGCTACTCTTAAGTTTAACTGGAAATGCACAAGTTTATGATTACAGCTGTTGCAACTTGGAGAAGAGTCAGACTGGTGACTGCTGCTTGACTCACCATCACCAGTTGCTTTCAAAGTTGTTCCCTTGACCTGCACTCCCTTTACTCTGCAGTGTCAAGTGACCAAACTCACCTCCTCCATCCTTTTCTCCCTCCCTTTTTCTGAACTTCTCTTCCTTTTTTTTTTTCTCATTTGCTGACTGGAAGTCTCACCAAAACAAAAGCTGACACTGTTTAAACAGGAAGGAGAAAGCTGATTTTATGACGTATGTCCTACCAGAAGAGGCATGGCTGAAAGTGGGGGAGAAAGGAGGAAGGAAAGAGAGTTTTGTTATCTTTTCATAAATATAATGTTTGTAAGCATCTGCTTATTTTCTGATAGACGTATATATGCAATCTATTGCGTATTACTTGTACTGTGTCCGTTTCACAGTTGCCCTTACTGGGCAAATATTGTAGCATACAACTAAAGATTATAGCTATCAGGACTTCATACTGAAAGAACGCCACATCCAGCACAGGCTTGGGTCTGACAAGTAAGAACCATGTGCAGCTAAAGTTTAAACTCCAAGACAAACTTTAGAAGGCTTTTTTATTTGCTTGCTGGGAAAACAAATATTTAGCTGACAGCCCAAGGAAAGGGAGCATGAAACTCCTATCCTATTTTAATCCTGGTCACCAACCAGGTCCTGCTTTGAGATACAAGCATCCTGTTGTCACTGGGCTACAGAGGGAGGGGAGACCTCATCATGGTCTACAGCTTCCTCACAAGCGGGAGTGGAGGGGCAGGTGCCAATCTATTCCCTTTAGTGACCAGCGATAGCACCCAAGGGAATGGTGTTAAGCTGTGATAGGGGAGGTTCAGGCTGGACATCAGGAAGAGGTTCCTCACTGAAAGGGCGGTCATGGACTGGAACAGGCTCCCTAGGGACACAGTCACAGCACTGAGCCTGTCAAAGTTCAAGAAGCGTTTGGACTGTGCTCTCAGTCATATGGTCTGAATTTTTGGGTAGACCTGTGTGGAGCCAGGAGTTGGACTCGGTGATCCTGGTGGGTCCCTTCCAACTAGCGATAACACTACTAAAACACCATAGAATCATAGGAAAGAGCCAATGAAGAACTTGCATGACCTCCTGTTCTGCTGCAAGCATGAGAGTAGGCCATTGAGTGTTTGTAGCTGCCTGTAAACCTAGTCTGTTACACAACAGCATAATTAGATTTAACTTAGACACATGAAGGGGAAGAAATGGAGAAAAAAAACCCTCTCTGTGGACAGATCAAGTTTTGCCTGTGATTACTGGATGCCTCACAATCAAAGTCTCACAGTACAGAATGTCTCGCAGCCAGCTGGGGACACAACAGCAAGTGGCTTCAGCAGCTGTACAGCACTTGCATGCCATCTCAGAGGCAAGAACGACGTTCTCCCAACACAGAGCTTAAAACTCCTGCTCTGGATAGCGAGCAATGAATCACACAGAACAATCTGTCAGCACTAATGTAGGAGGTGTAAAAACAATTAGATATTCTTCTCTGGTCCTTTTTTAAGCACAAGCACTCACTTAAGCCCAACACAGCATTCACGTTCGACCCACATTATGTTTAAAAGTATTTCCAGAGCCAGAAGACCACCTGGCAAGATCAGCTGCAACTGTGCCGTGTTTGCTTGTTAAGCTAGCTCAGCGCAGAAAGTGGTACTGAAATACTGCTAAATCAGTTCCTTTTGTCACAAACCTCGGCAGAAGTTCCTTGGTGACTGAAATCGAAAAGCAGGAACGCCCTAAGCTGAACACAAGGGTAAACACGGGGAAGGCGTGGGGCTGTTTGTTCTCTCCCGGCACATCACGTGGAGCATCCCACAGCTCGCTTCGGCCAACTTCTTATTCTCAAACCCGGGCAGCTGATGGCAAAAGTGAACTCCAGAACAAACCGAGCGCTCCCTGCGACTTGTGGCTGCCGGAGCGCTTTGGATTAACGCCATCGAGGTAGCAGCAGGCCTGGGTGCCCGCAGACGGAGGTGTTCGGCCACACAACCCTCAGGGCACAGACAGGCACCGGGCAGCACCCACAGCCGCTCCCTGCCTCGCCGTTACCGCTCCCAAAGCAGCCGAGCGCCTACAGCAAGCCCCAGGCCCGGCAGAGCGGTCAGAAGCCGCCTTACAGCTCCCGGCTTTAAAGCAAAGCGCCTTTCCCACTTCTGGAACTTTCCGGCACCGCTCGGGCCGGTTTCTCCCGGTTTCTCCCTGCCGAGAGCCGCGCATCTCGGCCGCGAACCCCTTCACCCCTCAGCGCCGCCCGCCTCGGCCCGCTCCCCGCGGGGCAGCAGCGCCCCGAGCCGCCCGCCGGGGGCTGCGGGACCCCCCCCACACCCCCAGCAGCCGCCCCGAGCGGCCCCCGCCGCCTCACCTCCCGCTGCCGCCGCCACCGCCGCTCCCGGCCGGCCCTGCCTGACGTCAGCCCGCCGCGCTGCGCCGCCCCGGCACCGCCAGGCCCCGGCCCGGCCCCGCAGCCATCACCGGCAGAGCCCGGGCCTGGCCGCTGGGTGCCGGGCGCCTCAGCGTGTGCGCAGCGCGGCCGTGCTCGCTCGAAACGCTCTTCGTGGGCTGAAGGAGCACGCACAGTGTCACTAACTAGTTAATTCCACAACTGGGATTTGCGTTTCTAACCCCAAACATTCCAAATTGTTACATTTTAAAAATAATTAATATAAAAAGTAATGTAAACGGCTAGGGAGCCAGGTGTAATATTTCTTCTGGATGATGGAGCTTCCTTTCAGAACTTCCCCCAGACTCATCCTGCTAAGACACAAGGGAATGTGGCTCCTATCATTGCCCCAAGTAGGAGGAAGATAAAGAAGATAAAACCCACATCATTAGTAGGTTGGTTTCAGCCAAAAGACTGAATGATACAGAAGTAATGTTTGTCATAGATAAAATTTCACTTGGTCTGTCAACAACCTGCTAGAGTTCCTCCCTCCCATCTATGTTCTCTTCTGGAACACAACAGCAATTCTAACACGGAATCACACAGAAGGGCTGTGACAGTAATAGCAGTTTGTGGCTGCCAGCTATCCCATTCTTTGATGTGTCTTTGAAGTACCATAAAAGCAGTAAAGGCAGAACAGGAGGGATAAAGGTGACTTGCGGAAAACAGACTCCACAATCAGTAAGATTGTACAGTAGCTATGTTTATTCAGCGCTGGGCAGCACAGGGGGTAGTCCCGCCAAAGTCATATGCACCTGACACAGCAACCTGCCTTGGTTATATGCAGTAACGAGTTACATATGCATGAAGTTTCACAATATGCCTATACATATTCATAACCTGTCCCTGCTTTGTATTAAAATTAGTTCCAAGGAGTTGTTTCCATAAACTCCTCCCATCTGCACTTATGCAGTGTCTCCTGGTGGTGGTCTTTGGGGGTCGTGGGGTTGAAGGTTGATGACTCTTCCTCGTCACCACTAGTTGACCTCTTTCTTGTCTTTGCGCAGACTCAGTTGCTCTTTGGCTCTTGTCCATCCGCAGGACCAGTTTCTGCCAGTTTCTTAGGATAGGCTCACACTCTTATTAGGAGACTGACCTTGGTAAGGGGCCCAAAGCTTCTTGCTTTAGTTAATTTGCACAACGCACCATAGTTAGCAAAGACACTAAGCAGCATCCTAGTTTAATGCTGTCAGTGCTCTGTCTCTACTTGATAAGATTCTCCTAACTCCCTCTCTCAAAGGGAGATCTTCTACCTATAAATAGAACTGCAGGTTTCAGAACAAATGAGTAAATAAGAGTTGTGTGGAGTAAATTCTGCAGCAAATTCATTTTTGTTCATGTAGGAGGCTTTTCTCTCAGGCTAAAACCATTTGCCTTTAGTTGATGAAAAAGTATTTCTTTAGACTGGGGGAGTGAGCAGCTTTCTTCCAGAAAGAAAAACACTCCTCTTGAGTTTTTGGGAGCATCAAAAGATCCTATCATTGGAGTACAGTCGCCATGGGACAGCTTCCTTTTTGGTATGTGTTCAGTGTTGTCTGTCCAGGTTTGTCTAAAACTTTGGTTAGATTAGTTTTAAATTTATTTTTAAATTCATTGAGAAACTATCATGGTGGTTCCAGAATGAATTACCTCTACAGCCACAGAAGAACGTCAGGAGTTTGTACAGCAGCTGTTTGGAGCCATGTCCTGTGCTGTGTTGACCTTGGAAGCCCAATTAGGGCTATGAACACAGATGCAGGAACCACCAGATTTTCAGTTTGCCAGAAACTTTAGCATATATTGGAAACCCATACAAATATATGTCAGTCTTATCATCCCAGTAAAACCTGAAGTGTTTTGAATTAAATGTGTAGGGTTCTGCATTTGCAGATAAAACTTTCATCAGGGCATTTCTAACTAGCTGTGCTGCAGAGCCGAGGGTCTGAGTCTTTGTACCTAGAGCAAAAGAACTGGAAGATTTAGCTGAATGTTTTGTCTGAATGTGAACAGACAAAAAAGTGTGTCTGCCACTGAGGCATGGAAGTAAAAACTTTGTTGAAATTTTAAGCCTATTCATAATAATCAAAGTTTCAGAGTTACCAAAGCCCTTTTTTCCTAATGCAGTTATTGTCCTGAGTCCAAGAAACCAAGGCTGAAGTTCAGTTTGCCAGCTGTAGTTACAACATACCAGTTAAAATTCGATTGGAAAATTAAATTGCTATATGCCTAAGAAATTGCTGTTCTGAAAAATGTACTTGTAAAAATTGAGCTGTATGGTAGCCTTTGGCATAATGGTCGTCTCTCTGATGTGCATTAAATTTTGAGTGCTACCAACGTAGTTGTTTAAATCTCCACAGTTATTTGAGGGTCTTCACAGATTCTTTATATGCTGCTGAAATTTAAATCTCAGATTTCCTACCTCTGTTCGTAAAATGTATTGTAACTCTAAACCAGGCAGAACACACATTTTCATTAAAGTAAAACAAATTATTTTAAATAAAATACATGCCAGCATTATTAAGTTCTATAATTAATGCAGTTAATGCTACTACAACCAGTAAAGTGCTCAACCAGATTAAAAAAAATAATAATAATTAAGAACCAGCATTGCTTGCAAGTTAATGAAATGAAAGATATTAAAAGCAATTAAAAATGTTAAGAAGCTGACCAAACAACCCTATTTGCAGCAGAAAGATCTGCTGCTAGAGAACACTTGAATATGAATCAAAAGAACTAGGACTCCAAATCTGTTATATGGTTATTATTGTTTTTATTAATATTCCACAACTTAATTAGGAAGTTTGAGGGCAATTTGAAAGGAGGTAGGGACTAGGGGAGAAGAGCAGAGCAGAAGATAGGTCCAAAAATAAAGCAAGCTTGATTAAGTCTTTGTAAAACTGCCAACTCTGCAGTTTGTAAATAACATATAAGGTTTCCTTTATGAGAGGGTGATGGAAAAGGACATATTTCTAGTTTTGCAGAAGGTTGTGTTGTCTCAGCTGTGAATATAGTAGTCCCAAACTGAAAGTTAAATTGTAGACTTTGAGAAAAATCTTTATCCAGACTGCCTCAACACACTGACTTCTCTCAGTGGACAGCTCTTAGCTTCTACCCTTCCCAGGGGTACGTGGCCTTGCACCCAAGATTAAAATTCCTTGGCACATGATCATTTTACCTGCAAAAGTGAGTATGTGGGGAACTGAAGTGAAGGGCACAAATTTTTATGTCTCTTTGGGTTTTGTTCCACTCAAGTACATGTATGCAACATATGGCATATCCATGCAGCAAAATGTAACATGGAATTGCAAAACACAGTGTATCTGTATAACGCTATCTGGAAAACAGTGTGCTCACAGACTGCTCCAGCTGAATGTGGCTAAGAATAAGGACGCAGCAGTGCAGACTGTAGGATGTGCAGCTATACTTCTGGGGATCATGGAAGTATGTTGTGATTGCAGACACACAAGGAAAGGCTTGTGCACTTGTCTTCCCAGTTCTCATTGCCCTTGGGAGTTGGGGTTTGCTAAGGGTGATGTGCAACACAACCATCCGCTGCATCGACAGAAAAGATTTGCATTTTCAAAGCAATTCCAGAACTTGAATTCAAGACATGCCTAGGAAAATCTGTGGGGCCAGGGCTTCAGAGGTGAGAAAAGCCTAATTTGCTTTTGAAAATGGGACTCACTTTTAAGCAGGATAATGCCTAACTGCCTCCTCTAGCATACTGACAGCTTGCTCAACTGCATGAGAAGACTGTGACAAAGGTAGGAAATACTCCTTTTTGATCCATAACTGAAAACATGCCTGCCCTCTTGCCTTCCTCTGGCCTGTGGTTTGTGGCACTGCAGACACCTCCATATGCTTCCCAAATACAATGATCTCTTCAGAAACTTAGTCTAGAGGAAACAGTAGGGCAAGCTACATGCGAATAAGATGTCTGCTGCTTCATGGTGCTGAGGCCAGTGTAGCCTGCCAGGCAGCAGAGTGCACTGCGAACAGCAGAGAATCAAAAAGCCTGGCCGAAAGCTGAGGAATTTTCTGGGTGAGACTCTGGGATTTCATTGTCAGCTTCTATTGTTTGGATTTGATCAAAAACAAACCAGTCGAGAAAGACCACAGGCTTATCAGACATCCCTGCAGGTCACACCACTAGAGAGCCATTTCACTGTTAGTGAACTGCCTGCTTGGATTTTGCTTTTATTTGCAGGCAGTTTTTAAAAGCACAGAATCACCAGAGGTGGTCTAGGGCCTTTGCAACTTGCAAAAAGCAAAACAAAACAAAAAACCCTTTCTCATTGCAGCCATTTCAAAGAGGAAGAGAGAAAACAATTTCTACAACACATCTTTGTTTTCCACTAATAACTGTGTTTGGACCTGAGAGGCAGCCGGTGTCAGTGGGAGTTTTTCCTCTGAATTACTTTGGCTCTGGCTCTCACCTTTATTTGATATTGGCTGTACTGTTCCATTAGCATTTAAAGATAGCTCTCACAGAGAGGATTTACACTGATGCTTGCAATCTACAGAAGACATGGCAAGAGAAGAAGGAAAGGCTGAAATAATTACACTCCATTTTCATGTAAGTCTCAAGTACAGTCACATTAAAAATCTGTGCCAATGTGGAGAAATTGATCTACACCTCCTGGTGCCAAGTCAACATATGCTTACGTTCCCTGGTCAGATGGCCCAGTGGCTACCACCATAGTTGCTCCTGGTCTATATTCTAGTCTGTCAATACTTAAAGCTAGGTATAGAAGCTTCTGTTACGTGTTGCTTGTTACTGAAGATTAGGACATTGGTCAAGAGTCAACTTTGGAATAACTGTTGGTAAGGGGGCATCTTCTTTGCCAAACTTTATTCTTGAATCTCATTGGAATGGCAAATGTACAAGTCTGTTTCCTCCTTTTTCTCTGAAGACCCTGTTCTGTGCTGGCTTAAATTCATGTTGAACCTTTCCTGTTAAACCTAACCTGCTCAACAGTGGCATCAGTGAAGATCGTCATGTCTTCAGGAGGTTTTGTCATAGATCCCGTGGTTTTTTGCCTTCCCTTCCAGGAGTCAGAGGTTTAAGCACGTCGTCACCAAGTGCAGAATGGTGATTGGTTGTTTCTTGGGAGTTATCGTGCTGTGTACTAGCTACGCTGAAATGTGTAGGAAGTGTTCATGCTTGACTTCTGCTTTTTATAGCAAACAGCTCCAATAACAGCATCTCCCAGAAGCCTCTGCATGCCTTTTTATTAAGCAACAGGAGCTCTGGCTAAGGGTAGAGCTTCTTGACTGACAGTGCTTTATTCTACAGCTGAGCTTTGCTATACATTCCTGAGGTATTCTGGTTTTCTCCAAGTGAAAACAGAAAATCTGACAGCTACTTTCCAGAAACTGCCCTAAAAGAAGGCCAGGGCATTATACACAGCCAAACCCAGGTACTCTGAATTCTCTGCTAAGAAATATTTCTGCCAAGTATACCCCACTGAGATCTGACCGACTTGCAGCAGTAGAGCACCACACAGGGTAGTGTCATTTGCTGTTGCTCAAACAAGCCAGAAGCAAAATATCTCTCAGCAAAACAAAGAGAAGACTAGCATGGAAATTTGCCTCAGAAATGCCTCTCTTCATCTACTCTTTGTATTAATTCTCCTTCTTTTCAAACCTCCACTCTTCCATATAACCTGCGGACCCAGATTTTTATTATATCTTGCGTCTACTGTTCTGCACCTCCTGACATTTTTTCTCACAACACCAAAACTGCTTTAACTTACTCAGTTCTCCTCCATCAAAATTGCTGTGTCAAAATTTCTTTCTCTTTTACAACTCTGTGAGTTAGGACAGGACCTATGTGCAGTGTGATCGAGTTGAACGTCAGACACAGACATTGAAGCAGAAACATTTTAGGCCTGGAAGAGGAGGAACAGAGAACGAAGCATATAGCATCAGCATCCAACTTGTAGAAGAAAAAGGAGGTGGGCACCTCAGAAAATATGCAGGAAAATCTACTCTGTCTAAGCAAAACTCTCTAGATGGTATATCAGCCAGAAATAGCTCAAGTATGAATCTTATTGGCATGCAGAGTATTTTCCTTCCAGCCTGTACCTAGGTTTTCCTGTTGTAGAAAGGCTGCAGAAGATAGAAATGTATGCCTAGACAATGTTAAGAAACATCCCTTTTAACCCTTGCTGCTAACATGGTAACATAACAGTGCTACAGGGTCTGGCAGCCTGAACTTTGCCAAGATAATCATATTGAACTTGAGCCAGGGTGAAAGTTTTCTCTTTGTTTCCTTACTGTGTTGGGTCTGGAAGTGTTTGCAGGTTGTTACAAAAGACCAGCAGAATGAAATTTGTAAAGATTTTTATTTCAAGCACTGAAGGTATTTTTCTTATGTTAATATGTTGGGCCAGCACTGGAAGAAACAGCCCTTAATTAGAATGTCGTGAAAAATGCTAAGGCAATGCCGATCTGTGCAGTAACTGACAAACCTACAGAGGATAAAGCTCTCCATACTGTATGTTCTTTGCATATACAGAAGCTTAACAGACAATTACTCGACAATTTCTATATACCTTGCAGAAAGCATTCACCAGAAACCAGTGATGGGAACAATCAAAGTCCAGGCATGGAGCCAGCACGCAACTGATTTTTACAGTGTGTGGATCGATTGCTGAAAATCTCATCTCTATGAAAAAGGCTTCAGAGCAGACAGTAAGGGCTCTTTACATTACTTGACCCATGATCTAACAGCAAAGCAGAAATTGAAAGTTCTGTTGTTGTTTGTATCACAGTAATTACAGAGGCTTGGGCATTCTTGTGCACTGTATGTATGGAAACTGAGACAGCCTTCCCTCACTAACTTACCATTTAAAAGACATGGTACAAAAAGAGTGAATACAACCCATCTAAGAGACTGATTTACCAGATCAGGTGCTGTTTATTTACTTAGAACAGACTGATAAATCAGCTCCAAAGCAGAAATCTATTTTTCAAAACCATTCAAGCAAGAACAATAGAAAAAGTGATTTCAAGGATTGGGGTTTCACTGCAGTTATATTGCCAACTGTGCTTGTATTTCAAGGTACATCATCTGGTTTGCAACTCTGCAATAGCATTCAGTAAATATCCATGTCTGCAAAGAAATTAATTTAGCCAAAGACATAAGAGTTAAGGCTGATTTTGCAAACGTTGTTTCCTCAAGTAAGTGTCTGAAAAAGCTACAGACCTTCTGACAAATGTAACATCTGTGGGATGTGAATTCTTCTTGCTATGTTTTGTGTAGTTCTAGGGTACACAATGGGCTTTGGTCTCAGCCAGGCCCTACTATACGTTAAGAAAAAGAATAATTGCAGAATAGAGACTTAGAAAGTTGAAGGCATATCAAGAGAGTTCATGTTCCATCAGAATTAGCACAGTGAAAATCTAATAATCCTAACTCAGGGTATAAAAGCTGTCTACTGCAGGTACTGACTTCACTGGGATTGCTCCTATTAATAGGCATCTCTGCTGAATCAAAGCAGCTGGTTAGGCAAATTCTGCTGGTTCAGTAAGAAAGAAAAAAACATCCCCACTCCTCACGTTCAGCATTGATTGGCTCCTGCAGACTGGCATCTGAGAACACCTCTCAGACTAGGAGCTGGAAAGGGATCTCCATAGAGCAAATCCATGTATGCATAAATTCATCTTCTTTCTGCATCACATCAGCATATCATCTATACACCTGCCCTAACTTCTCTGAAGCTCTAAGGTATTTCTGTCTAACCCAATGAAGCTTTAAACTAACAGAATCACAGAATGTTAGGGACTGGAAGGGACTGTGACAGATCATCTAGTCCAATCCCCCTGCCAGACCAGGAACACCTAGATCAGGTCACACAGGAATGCCATCAGCCCTCTTGTCCACAAGGGCACGGTGCTGGCTCACGGTCACCCTGCTGTCCACCAGGACCCCCAAGTCCCTTTCCCCTTCACTGCTCTCCAGCAGGGCAGTCCCCAACTTATACTGCTGTCTGGGGTTGTTCTTGCCCAGATTCAGGACTTTACACTTGCCCTCATTATAATTCATTACATGTTCTTCATTACAAGTGTCCTTTTCCCTGCCAGACACTGAGCCACAGTAATATTGTAACTCCAGTGCTGACAGAGCCTAAATAGAACCAACCAAGTTATAAAGCATAATAGAATTTCCTGGAAGCTTCCCCAGGCTGTCCCCATTTGTATAGATAGAAGCACAGAAGCAGTTAGGAATCAATTTTATAATCTAAGGAATGTGTGGCATCTTCCTTCTTAAATTTCTGAGGAACTTTTCAGATACTTCTGTGATACCAATTCATCCCATCAAACTTCAGATACTTCATTTAGGCACTGTGACAGTGATGTAGTTGCTTTAGATTCCCCCAATAATCTCTGGAAGACAGACACGCTTCTCTAGACAGTGCATCCACCCCCCTCAGATCCCGGTCACTCCCTGAGGGTGCTGTTGTCTCTCCATTGAATAAACTGAAACCCTTGAGCGATCCTGCTCCTGATCCAGACAAGTAAGGGGCTTGCATCTAAGTGGAAAAAATCTGGATGTAAGTTTCTTGCTGTACCTTGAAGTGTTTTGAAAATGTCCAAGAAGACTTCTTACTCGAGGATCACAGAGAGCGTGGCATCACTCATTCTCTTTTACTCCAAGAAAACATTGGCTTCATCTTGTCTAAACAGTGCCTGTAACCATCACTACAGCTCACCTCAGGTGATTACACAACAGAGGAGTAGTCATTTCTCCAGATCTTGCCTAAAGCTCTGTTAGCTGTTTCCCTGGGGGAGATAGAAGGGTTTAGAACAACACACAGTACTCCCTGTAATGTACTGCCCTGCAAGAGCACTGAGCTCCACCCCAATAATGCTGGCCTGATTAATAACCATATATAATTTTGAAAAATGCTGGAAGGTATTAGTATTTATACTACCCTTAGAATGTACATAGGCAGGTGACAGCAAGTTCTCTTTCTGTCTCTGAGTCTGCAAACTTCTTTTTGCTGAGTGGGATTCCTGGATAAGAATAATTCCTGGAAACTTCTGTCTTTGAAGGCAGGAAGTTGTCATTGCCAACTTGCATTGCTAATTGACTCGCATGCTTCTCTTTTGTTTCTGTCCACTAAAGCTCTGTATGCTATTGATGCCCTCACCCCCAGCCTCTGTGTTGGAATGATGAGCAGATGATGACAGGAAGAGCAGTAGGTTAGGCAATCTGCAGCAATGCCCTTTCCTTATGAGACAGTAACAAGCATCCCCAACAGTTTACTTAGGAACTTGTCAGTTTTCCTTTATACTTCACTCATGGAGCATGTGTGGGAATAAAACACATCCTCTTGACATCTAATACAACCATAACAGAAATACAACGTGGGCATCAGGTTGTGCAAATGTTTTTTTTCCAGTTTACCTCAATGCACTTGCCCTTATCAAAACTTCATTGACCTCCTAGGAACCCTTTGCTTTCACACAAAATAGATGCAAAAATGATGCCAAGTTGAAATAGGAGCCCCATTTTTTAATTATGTCGGAAGACTGCCAGCTAGGGAAGAACAGGGTATCTCGTTCCCAGCATCACTCTTTATACCATGAAGCTGAAGAAAAAAATCATCACTGCTGGAATCATCTCTGCCAGCCTCAGCTGGCAAGGAGCAAGGTACACACTGAAAGGATGGAGACAGTGGCCTAATTATTTTCATGTCAGTGATACACTGAGCAGACTCAGTTTACCAGGGAATAAACAGAGCTTTCAAGGGGTTGGGGACAGCTGAGGAGAATGCTCTTTTGATATAAATCTTCCAGCACTCGTCACATGCATAAGCGCTATGAAAGCAGCATGTATATGGACGATGGTTGCTGCAGCTCAGAATACATTACTGATCTCTTTACAAACTCAGTTTCACAGGAAGAATAGGTCCAGTGTAACAAAGCCCATCTTGCCTCACTTGCACAGAGAAGGGTTCTCACTCTCAGAGCTGCCATGGTGAGGTATAGTTGGTGCAAGCCAGTAATACTTCAGAAATGCCTGACACCACTTATCTGTACAGAAAACTTGCAGAAATACAACCCTCAGAACCTCTGCAGTCTACGAATATGTACTTATTAGTAACTTGTCCTTATGTGCCATGGACATGTTTGAAAGTAATTGTTTCAAATTGTGGATATTGAGTAATTGTGGATAGCTGATTATTTTGTTTCCAGATTTCGGTTCACTTTAAGACCTGCACCCACTTTAGGCTCTGCTTCATATAGGCTGCTGCTCAGCAGAGTGCACAGCAGCTGCAGCACCAGCATTCACTCTCTGTCCTTGGTGTCTGTGTCAGGTTGTACACCAGCTACAGTCTGCTGGGAGCCAGCTGGCTCCCGGGGCACGCAGACGTGGGCACAGCAGTGAAAGTGCAGCTGGCTGCACTCATGTAGCTCCGGGAACAGGAGCTGGATTGAAGCATGAACCAAGAGCAGTGTCTGTTGTGAGGATCCCACTTTTGAGGGTTTTGTTTCATTTAATTCTTAATCTTTGCTACTGTAAGTTACTAAACAAGTAAACTAAAGTAAACTAAAAGTCATAGTAAAATAAATTTTAGTAAGTAAACTAAAATTTTATTAGACACAGGCAGAGACACTATTTACTACAGACAAAGCAATTACAGTAGGGCAAATAAAGAGTCATCTAACCCAGAATTCAATTTATGGACATAAGGTACTACTTTCATACCAAGACCAGTTTACAAAATCTAGTTACTTCAGAAACAAAACTAGCATCAAGAAGACATGAAGGATTAAGAATCAAGGTCCCCAGAGCAAGCAGAACATCCTTGTAATCACACTGCATGTCCAGCTGTGCAAGCTATGAGAGTGCCCAGCATTTGGAAAAAAAGAAAAAAAATAAATGTGAAGGATTACTTCATTTTGCAGAAGTAATTGTCAAAAACCAGCAGTGTGTAAATAACCAGGGTGAGCAGGGAATAATAACAGCATTGCATACTCCAGGGGTTTAGAAAAACATGAAAACTTTGGGTTAATATACAAGCCTTCTTGTTGCTAGTTGCAGGCTTGACACATTAGCTATTCACATTAAGCTTCTGAAAAAGTAGTAATGTGCTTATCATGGAAACATGACATATTTTGCTTGGTAGAATGAACTATGTTCTAGGTACTCCTTTGTCTCTTTAGATCCAGAGCTGTAGGAAGAGCTTCTGTTTAAGATTTTTGATATATCTGCTAGCTAACTCAGAAACTCAGTAAATATAAAATCCAGGGCACCAGAAGATTTGAAATATTCCTAATTTTATGTGGTGGTTTAACATCAAGTATGAGAGAACACAGACAAAACCACTGCTTATATCAAGATGAGCAATATTGTATTTTTATTTCATTAATGCCTTGTGGATCAGTCTCAGTGAAGCGTCGCTCTGCTGCTCCACGAAACAGAGCCACAAAGCAGAATAGCATATTGTAAATGAAGGCATCAACTAAGGAATGTATTTTCCTGTGGTGGAGGGCTATGAAACATGAGGGATTTCTTTAAATGCAGCCTAACTTCATCATAAAAATGTTTTCTGGCTTTTTTAATGAGGGAGGTAGCCACAATAGGATTTCTCAATGTGCAGCATTGGGATAATGTAAAATAGCCCTATTGAATGGAGTTTCACTATAAAGTACTTCCCTGGATATTACTCAACAGTAAGAGAAAAGCAATTTATGAAGGGGAGGGGGGAAGGCATGTTTACCTAGTAGAAGTTTTATCTAGATTGGACAGCATGAGAATGGTAATTGAAAATGAGGGGGAGGCCACTGGTTTGGTAGGTCAGGCTTTGCACTGAAAAGTGACGTGTTCAATACTGTCCAAACCAGACATAGGTAAACTCCATTTCCCCATACTTACTCGCATCATGTGGTCAGCCTTGTGGCTAGTGGCTAATTAACAATTAAATAATTAACTTGCTGTTGAGATCAGAGGATTGTTATGAGCAGGGTTTGTCATAGACAAATTGTGTGGCAGGAGGCCTGGCAGCAGAGGGGACTAGGAACATTTTAGGTATAGGCTTGACAGAGATTGAAGACAGGGAAGAGTAATTTTAATCATTTTTAGTGAGTGTAGAGTTCTCCTACTTCTAATAAAGTTCTGACAGTAGCTCTTGAAGAAACTAATTCCCTGTAGGTTCTTATTATCATGTAAGTGTCAGCACTTGGCTGGATTACTTGAACTTTCCAAGCAGAACATATTGATAGGCAAACAGAAACCACTGATGAGCATTACCACAGAGGAGGTGAAAAGAGCACTGGATGCTCACATTTTCTTTAAAATGTCATGGAAATGTCTGTCAGATAATTATCACTTTTCTGCAATAACTCCTCAAGCCTTTCATCTCTGTCATTATAAGCACTTGGACTAGGAACTGTCAAGCTGAGTTTATTAATCTTAGTGGATGTTTCTGCTTTAAAGTGCTTCAAATGTGGATTTTAGTGAGACAGGTATCTATCAGAGCAGAAGTGCAGCATCATTACCATTTGAAAGTGTCTCAGTGTTGTTAATTTTAATAATTTTAAACTACTTCAAAAATGCTGTTAAAAATGACAATGCTGAATGGCATTCAGCTGTCAAACGGTACAGCTTTTCAGAAAGAGCTTGTGTCCCAAAAGAAGAAAACTACCAACTTCAGAATTTTTGCAAATTGTATTTTTCCATGCAGCAGTAACAACACTTCTTTCTGATTAAATAGTTGGGAATTGCAGCTGATGTAAACTGGACTATGTACATGTATGTTTATATAAAATGAACTCCTGGCTTATGAGCTAGTGTATATAAAGAAAGAACAAGCTTATTGCGTAAAAGAAGAGTACCATCACAGATTTTTAAACACTCATCCTAAAGATTCAGTGTAGAACCACGTGCCAGCAGCTCCTGGTCTGTTGCCTGCACTTCTTTGAATGCAGGAGTTGGTGGGACAAGGGAAACTGGTGATCAGCTTCCAGACCCAGAGATGAGTTTGAGCTCAAAGAGCCACAATTTTTACTGCATTCACAGCCAGGCTAGAATCAGGATTTTAATCACATTGTTAATGGAACTTAAAACCTATAGTGGCACGAAGTTTCATGCATTGACCATCAAGCCTTTGTGCTTGGAATGTGCCAGCCCAATAGTGCAGAGGTACCTGGCAAATGCTGGGGATCCAACAGGACATTGACAGGTGTAGCATGTGTGTCTGCTATGGACCCTTCTGTGGCTATGATCGTCTGTCCCAGAAGGGTTTTTCAGCACCAGAACGATTTGCAGAAGACAGTCAGATGGTACCATCTGTGTAGTCTTCTGATTTTCAGCCATAGAGCTGGCTACAGTGGCACTGGATGCACATAAGGAATAACTTGTTCTGTTTATGTTGCCAGCTGATTCACGTTTAAAATTGTCCTAAAAATTTTCAGGGCCCGTGGTCAACTCCCTGCCTCTTTTGTGGTGCTCAGGAAGCTTGTTTTGATGGAAATGAGTCACATCCTTAGAGCATGCTTTGCTCATTATATTGCCAAAGCTGAAACAGAAGGAAAAAAATGTACATGGGGAGAATTACCAAGCCAAATGCTTAGAAGTGACACAGAATAACTGGAAGCAAACTTAGAAGAAAAAATGTTTAATAGTCACCATTTCAGCAAGTAGCACAGGAAAAATAATAAATTGGACTGTGCTATGATTCTTAACAACATCTGCATCCCTTATCCTATCCATAGCTTCACTTGGTTGGATTTCTGAAACTTTGCATAGTATCTAACAATACGGTAAAACAAACTGATAATTCTTTAGGTGAGGCAATTATTCAGCTACCAGAGGAATGTCAGCTTTTGTTTCCCCCCCCAGTAAGGGTTGTTTCAAGATGAAGGTAAACTGGCTTTTTATTTTCCATCCCAAGTTTCCATGGAAACAGCATGTAATCATGATACTTGTAAGCAGCAACTACCCATTCAACTTCACACAATATTCAGCTACTTCGAATGTTTTTGCCACAATTTTGACATCCCTGAAATGTCCAACAATTGTTTTCTTACATTTTTACTACCAGCGCACACAGTTATTTGGGGATCTTTCTGTTCATGAAACCTTCAGTGATGTAGCAGCACTGTAATATGTGTGTGTCTATGTGTGTATTGTGTGTGTATGTGCAGGCACACACACATGCACATTATATATTTATGATGAACATCCTCTGGCACATCCCAATATAAATCTTTATTTTACAACTTATGAGTGAATGCCGTTCAGGCAAATTTCCATTTCAGAGATTTCTCTTGTGCTGATAATTTTAAGTTTCAGCTATTTTTCTTCAATTGTAGCCAAGAAGGTGGCTGTGGAAGAAATGAATATTTTGTCTTCATGGAGAAGATTCTTAAAGCTGTTTCATTGGGAAACACTGGAACATTTATTCTGTAGAGTACATGGATCAGTGCCTTGCTGTCACAGAAATGGCTCTTTGCTGTCCTACTATTAACTCAAATTTGGCCAAGCTTTAATCCTCTGAAAATTTACGGCTTTTGAATACTCAGTCTTGCCTTGCTAAAATTCCTGGCTTGAATATGCTAACATTTCCATCCGCACAAAGCATTATTTAGTCCATGAGAACTCATACACGCTGCCTGGCTGCATGTGCACCATCCCCAAGTGACAGAGTATACATCAGCCTAGAGCTCCAGATCTGAACAGCACATGATCCCCAACTGCCTTTGCTTGGGTCCTGTGTAGACTGGGGACAAGAACTGAAAGCAGAAGGAGAGAACAGGGAGAAGGACTTTCTTGTGAGACTCACACATATGGCTAGCATTAAACATGTACACAAAGGCTTTGCAGAGTAAGGATGCATTGCATGGTTTTAACAAAACCATTTTCCCAAATCTCCCAAATGGCATACCTTGCAAAATTAGTCAATCCTCTTCTATTTCCATCCATCCTACCCACCTTACATACCCAGAACATCTTCATCTGGAGTTATAAATCCAGAATATAGCTTTTGGTTGACCTAAGTGAGTGGTCAATATTGGAATACTGTCAGTTGTTGTCTGTTAGAAAAACCTGGGACTGGAGTAGGGTATTACTTTGATATAGCCCTTTTGATTTACAAAGAATATAAATAGGTTCTTTTCCTTGAACATGATAGAAATTAAGCAAAGACATTTGCTTTACACATGCATCTGGTTTCTTTCAGTTAGCCCTTGGCCGGGCAGGGTCATTCTGGTCATGATCCCAAAGCTGGTCCTGACTGCCTCCTTAGCTTTCTTTGGGTTGTCTGTCAAATCCTCTGGTGTTCTTGCTGTCCTGGAGAGGCACGCACAGCGCGATCAGTGTCAGCCTGCCTACTGCTGCCCGTGCATGCAGCTGTCAGTGAAATCCCCTCACCCACACAGCCTGGATTGCTGAGCACCGCTGTCTGCAGACTGTATTTTATGTAGTGGCTCTTTCACCATTATGTTCGATAAAGAAATGAAAAGTCTTTTCCATTTTCCACAGTCTATCCATTAAAGAAATATGTTTCCTACATTTATTCTGCATAAACGTCAACTGTTTATAACCATGGATTCCAGAAAGCAGCCCTCGCTAACCGCGAATAATTTTTAAGCAAAAGAAAAAATACCAACAGAAAAATCACCAAAGTTAAACACTTACCTTGTGCAAAAATGAATGCACCATTAACAAGAATTGCTAGCATCAGATGTGTTTAAAATATACATAAAACATGGGAATAGCAGACAAGTATTCACATTTTCTTTTATCCTTCCAAATTCTAGAAAAAAAAAATATCCTAATACTTGCAGACATACTCTTGCACTAAAACAAACATGTTCTAGTGATTTCTGTAAAAGTACTGTTATATAGTTTTATGTAGGTTGGAGCATGGGCAAAGCTAGCTCACATCTGCCTGCAAAAGGCTGCATAGACTCCAGCAATTGACTTCTTGCCGCTCAGTGCTTGCTTGCTCTGAATAGTACATAGAAGCTTAAAATTTGCCTCCATTTAGTGGAAAAGAAATGTAACCAGTAGAATAAGGATTTCACCTCGTGGGTTTATATTTATCTGTGTAGTAACAGAATAGAGTTGAGCTGATTTGTGATGCCTTGATATTTAAACACATTTCAAATTCTGTTTTAATTTCATGCTAGTTTTTAATACTGTAATTCCTAGCTTTCAGACTTTTGTTTTGAATTAATATCAAGGTTTTATCATGTTTTCTGTTGCGTGCTTTCAGTTCCTAATGCAATGGAAATAGTGTTTAGTCTGGTTATTTAATTACATATATTAATTACTTTTATCGGATCGTGCTTTGGAATTAAGAGCCAAGTTGAATGCCTTTAAAAAAACAAACATGTAAATCATGGAGAGGGAAGAGCTGAGGCATAGCGTACTTTCCTTATGCTAGCTACGCATAAAGTAGGCATGCACCAAGTGAAAATACTTCTGATGCTCATAAAACAGAATCAAAAGCAATGGTTCTGCTGAATAATGCATCTTTCATTTCTGAGTTTGAGTTAAAGCTCTGCTACAGCTGGTGTCCACATGGATTATTTTTCTCAGAGGCTTTTGTGTACCTGATAAAAATACCTATGATGGGCTTTGTCACTATGGAAATGGATGTGTTCTATACAGAAACCTCAAGTAATTAAAATCCCATAAAAAGGGAAGAAAAACTGTACTATTGAGAAAGGGAGAAAATCAGGACAAATGTCATTCTGATATATTTTTATGTCCTTTATGCATCAGCAGGGTTCTGGCAAATGCCCTTAGAAAATCAGAACATGTTTACACATTTATTCATCCACATACCACACATTCAATGGTGTTTGGTACCCAAAGCATTTAGTCAAAAAATACACTTTTGAAGCCTTTTAATAATGGAGAAAGTTCTAAGGCCTTCAGAGATGACATTTTGATCTCATGGAACAAAAAAAAAAAAAAGGAAAAAAAAAAAAGGAGGAGCATGAGAAGAGTTTCTGAATGGTGTTGAAAGGAGTAGGAATGAAAGAAGCCAAAAATAAGAAATGCTCACAAATAATTTTATAGTATTAATTGGTCTTACTGAAGGCAATCAAAACTACTTTTCAGTCATTAAATCTACTTTTCAGTCAATATTTTTTTCCTTACGGGCTTATATGCAACTCTTCTGAACAATATAGACAAGCTGTTAAGATATATCCTGAATTAACACGACTCTCCACACATCTCCACCGAAAAGTTGCATGCTAGAATGTTTTGTTTCCTTTGGAATTTCTGTCTTGGGCTTATGAATCACAGACAATACAATTCAAAAGAATTGGGAAAAAAAAAAAAAAAGCCAACAAAGTATTAAGAAGACAGTAAATAACCAGCCAGCTACTCGTACACAAAGGTGGAAAACAGTTACCCAGGTGCAATTGGCACATTAGTGCAATAGCTTCTGGATGCCACTGGGTGGTGGCTACCCAAGACAGTTATCTTCAAGGCAAGTCCATAGGTTTTTTAGGTGCACATATTTCCAGAGCAGTTCAAACAATTCCAGACAAGACAGGTGGTAGCAGAGAAAATTCTGAGCAGTGCAGAATAATGGGGGAGTTGCAAGATTATGATAAAAAAAAAAATCAAAAAACAAAAATCAAAAAATAAAAAAAGGAATATTCCACAAAACATGAGAATTAATTTTGGAGCAGCTATTCTCTCTCTACAGATGGCGTCTCTCCCTGTACTGTCATTATCATCACTTTCTTATAATTAAAAATCAAGGCATCTCCAACAGATGTATTGCGGTGTCTAACATTATGTATGCTGAAGCATTTTTCATTATTATTGTGGTTGCAGTAGTTATGACCTCTCGTTCCCCACATAGGTCTCTCTCCTAATACCTGTACAAATCACAATCAAAGAAGTATTGCATTGCAGTGCTAGAGACCATAGCACCAAGCCACCATTATTCTCCCTCTTGTCTAGCTAGATATTAATGGTGGAGTTCTGTTTGTAGTGTAGTTGTCAATATAACGCCTCTCTGTACATTGTAGTATTCCTCTGCAGCTGACCAGCACGACTGATGTAAGCCAGCTTGCATTTCTGGAAAGTGTATTACAGTAAGTGGGAGGCATCTGAGCATAATTAGAAAAGTGCAAACTGTCCTCCCTGTCATAAAAGTCAGCAAGCTGTGAATCAATTTGCAATTCTGCTATGGAGAACACTGTCAGTTGTACATTTTGCTACGGAAACCATGACAGATGAGAGAAACATCAGAAATGTGAAATCTTTATTATTTTTTCCCATCTTTTTTCTGTTTTTATTTTTTTATATGTATTTTTTCTTCTCACACACATTTATATTGTTTGTATGTTAGTGGTTGATAGGAGTATAACTAACGTATGAGACTAATAATTGCACAAACCGGACAATGATTAGCTTATATGTCGCCAGTGTGCAAGAGTTCACATTGCTGCTTTGTCATGTTTTTGTTTCAGATGGACTATTTTCCACTTTACACTTTGGGACAAGTTAAAACTTACACTAGAGGCGTCCTTAACGCTATTTAGTAATGCATAGTAACACCCCTCAGCTTTTTATTAACGCACGGCGGGATGGCAGAAAAGGGCGTTAATTGTCCTGCACATCCCTGAGCAGGGGCAATGTTAGTGAAACGAGTTCAGCAGCTCTCTGGTGTTAACGCCAGGTACACATTGCTGTGGGCTGCGCACAGCACAGGCCCCGCCGCCTGCCCCGCTCCCCTCACGGAGCGGAGCCAAATGGCGGCGGGGCAGGAGGAGGAGGAGGAGGTCACGTGCCGGGGGCAGCACCCTCACGAGGGGCGGGGGGGACCCTTCCGCGCACGTGACGGCCGCTTCCGCCCCCGGGGCTCGCTGCGTGCCCTCCCCCGCGCGGAAGTGACGTCGCGGCAGGCTCGGTGCGCAGTTGCTCGGTGCGGCCGGGCGCGGAGGAGCCGGAGCCGCCCGGCGGCCGCTGCACCCCCACAGCTCCCCCCTCCCCCCACCCCCATTTCCTCCCCTCCCGGCCCCGCCCCGCCCCGCCCGCAGCCGCGCCCCGCCCCGCAGCCCGCCCGCGCCGGCCGGGGCCCAGCTCGCAGCGCCGCAGCCCGGTGAGTGCCAGCGCCGGGACCGCCACCCGCCCCGCGGCCTACCCCGGCGCCGCCATCGCAGGTGCGGGGAGGGCCCCGCGTCCCGTCAGCTCGGGGAGGGGGGAGGGGGAAGGGGCACGGGGAGCCTGCCCGTAACAACCGCACGGGCCTGCAGCGAGCGGCGCGGCTCTGGGCCTGAGCAGGGCTGGGTGAGGCCGGCCCGGGGCGCTCCGTTATCCCCTGCGTGCCGCCGCCTCTGCCGGGGCTTTCTGGCTGCGCTGACGCGATTTCGGTACGGGAGGTTGGAATTGGCAGCGCCGTGCTCGTGTGGTGCGCGGCTCCCGGCGCGGAGTTTTTGTGGCAGTAATTCCCGGGTCAGAAAAGTAGGAGGAGTGAAGGGGCCTTTTGAGATTCCGTCGTTCTGTGGAACTTGTGACAGCTTCGTCTCCTTTCCAAAAGGAACATGGAATAAACCGGCACTAAACAAAATTGCGTTGTAGGTTGATAACTTGCCAAGAATCAGCGCTTGCAGATTTAACCAAAACGTCACGAATGTGGTTCTTTGTGTGTTGCGTTTCCACTCTTTCAGTTTGAGGTTTATTTACTTCTCATCATCGATGAACTTACCCTAATCTTGGCAATACACAGACTGCTAAGTTCTCACCCTCACGGAATTGACAGTTTAGCTGCATTATTCTGCATCTTCCAAACAAAAATATTTGAATACATGGTTGCAAAGTTGTGCTGGAAATACAAGGATTGGAGCTGGCAACTGTCACACTCTTGTACAATAACAATAACAGAAATTGCAGCCTTCAAGAAGTGCTAGGCCATTTGTTTGTTTTTTCCTCTGTCAGCGTGGTGGTGTTGTTTTTTCTCCAAGTAAAAAGCTTTTGGTAATGTTGGGATTTTTTTTGAAAACTAGAACAATGCCACTAATGTACAAATGAGGTTGGTTCGCCTGCAGAATCTTGAGTTTTACGTCTAGTTTTTTGGTTTTTTTTTGGTTTTATTAAGAAATGATTTTTGGAGCTAACTATGTTGTGTCGTGAATATGTATTCATATGGCATCTGCTCTTGCTGATACTGGGCACGACTAGTGCTGTTGTTAGTGTACAGTTATTCCAATTCTGTTATTCAGTATTTAAAAGTGAGAATTAAATATAAAAAAAATCCTAAACCACTTGTAGAATAGAATTAGAGATGAGAATGCTATTGATCAGAAAGGATTGAAGTCTTAATTTATTCCTTTTTAGTCTTGAAAAAAGTGTAGTTACAGAGGGATGGTTGCAGGTATGTCATTCTTACTCCTCTATGGAAAGAAGATCTCGTAGGTGGAGCAGGGGAGGAATGCGTGCAAACAATCTTCCCAGCTTTGTCTTTTCCTTCACCTGTGAACTTGTGCAAAGGTGTCAACCGTAGGACCGCAGCCTGGAAGAGAAAAACCTTAGTATGTACTGCCACTGTCTTGTCCTGCTCGCTCACTGTCACTGAACTGGTGCTTAGTTAGCCCTTTGCAGATGTCTGAGCTTTCTCAGATTGGTAGGAAGAGAACACAGCAGACATCCCGCTCTGCTTGACCTGCTGCAGCCTCACCTCAAGCACCTTGTGCAGTTTCAGGTGCCACAGGAGAGCATCCAAAGGAAGCCTCCAAAGCAGGGGAAGGGCCCAGAGGGGAAGACGTACGAGGAGCAGCTGAGGGCCCTGGGTTTGTTCAGAGCAGAGCAGGCTGAGGGGAGGCCTCATGGCGGCCTGCAGCTCCCTCACGAGGGGAGTGGAGGGGCAGGCGCTGAGCTCTGCTCTCTGGGGACAGCGACAGGACCCGAGGGAACGGCATGGAGCTGGGACAGGGGAGGGTCAGGCTGGGGGTTAGGGAAAGGGTCTGCACCCAGAGGTGGTCGGGCACTGGGACAGGCTCCCCAGGGTCACAGCACCAAGCCTGCTGGAGTTCAAGAAGCATTTGGAGAAGGTTCTCAGACGTAGGGTTGGGGTTTTGGGTGGCCCTGTGTGCAGCCAGGAGTTGGACTAGGTGGTCCTGGTGGGCCCCTTCCAACTCCGTATTTGGTGATTCTGTGACTTCAGTGGCTGAAGTCTTGACAGACATTAATGCAACTGAGTCAGTTGTCATTGTCAGCTCTTTGAAGAGCAGGACTGTGCTGAACTATTTTCTTTGTTATTTAGCAGCAGCAGAAGTGACATTTTTAGATTAAAACTGGACTTCTAGGAGTTGCGTTTTGCTTCTTTAAGCCTTGACTAGAAATCAGATGGGTAAAATTGAAGATTGCTACGATGGCATTTCACTTTTTGCCTAATAAGGAATTGTATATACATGGAAATTGGGTCCTTTGTACAGTTTCATAGCAAACAGCATTGAAAAAGTATGCAAGGATGGACAGGTGTTAAATACTGAAATGTTTTAATGTGAGTCCAGTTAACTTCTGAGAATGAAAACATGAATGGACGCATAGTACGTTAGGCTAGTTACTTATTTGAGAGATTCTTATTCAACGGTTGTGATGGAATTATGACAAAATGAGCAGAAAATGCCTACCAGTAGATCTTGTTTCAACAGTTTTTCTGCACGACTTTAAAAATAAATAGCAAGAAAATGTCTGTTAGAAAAAAAACTTGCAGTTAGTTTTATAGTAGTTGATTGGTCTGTGTGTTTTTTTTTCCCATGCATTTTTATAAACTAATTTTAAAAAGCAAAAATTCATAGAAACGTACTTGCTGTGAGTGTAGCAGGAAAGCTGATACGCAAAAGCATCTCCAGTTTGGAGCGCTAGAGGCAGTCGGCCTTTGTGCTCAACTTCCTGAAACATAGATTTAAAAGGAGGTTGATCGTCCTGGAATCTGCCCCAAGATGAGATTTAGCAGGCTTGGTCAAACCTGAATTTGTTTGGCAAGAATGGAAGGTGAAGCATTTGCACTTCCCAAGCATGCTTTCCAAGTCTTTAGTCAGAGCATCTTTAATAAACGTGATGGCCTTCACTTTGGCTGAAAGAGTTAGGTGAGTGGGTAATTTATAGAGAGTTGACTCCGTGCAATTTATATACAGACGGTGCACTGCAGACACTTCTTTACATAGGCATTAACATGAGAATGCTTTGGAGGGGATGCCAACAAAAAAGTTGGAAACCACGCTGCTTCGGGTTCACTTTATCCTAGTTTCCCTAGCGTTTGATGTGGACTTGAAGCATTACGGAAGAGTGGACTGCGAGGTTCCGTATTTCCATGTCACAGATGTTCTTCCAAGTGAAATTACGGTACGGTTGGGATGTTCCCAACCTCTGGGTAATACTCTGTAATTATACTTACCCATGTTGGGCCCTTCAGAGAAGACCTGAAAATAATTACTTTTAATTGCAATTGGATCTGAATTTTTGTCTGCATTATAGAAACTTGCGAGTACTTTTTGTACATGGCTGGGTGTCTACTTGTATTTCAGTGCTGAAAAATGATGAGTGAAAGCAATAGTGGTAAAATTCACATACACATGTACAGCTGCATGAGGTGCATGCCCATGGCATGTCTGTGCTGATGGGTGAGGGAGCAGTTGTAAGCTTCAGGTATGAGTTTTTTGTTTGTTTGTTTGTTTTCCCAGTAAAAATTTGCAGGCTCTTAATGCCATGTTTGGTTTGTTTTTTTCATCTTTCTTAGCTGGAATTCCTTTCTCTTAATCATCACTTCCTAGTCTGATGAGTCGCCTGACCATTTCCATTCACTGTCTTCAAATCTGAAGCTCTGAATGGCTTTAAGTTGTCCCCAAGAATGCGTGTCCTTGTGTTCTCTGCAGTCATTGACTGCTGATACATCTAGTAGTTGGTTTGTTTTTTTGTTTCATTATATTACCCAAATATCTACAGAAGGCTTTTGCTGTTTTTTTTTTTTTTTTTTTTTTTTCTCCAGTCCTTTGTATTACTTGCTTTATCTTGTCATTCAGAATGGTGGCAGACTCACAGGATCATCTCTTCTAATTGCTGAGGACTGCAGGGAGATATTTGTAGGGATATGGGTTTGCCAGAGAGTGCTATTTAGTTTTAAGTGGAAGGCATTATCCACTTCCCTTAAGATGTATCCCCCAATTTGGAAATGTTGGGACTGGATTGAAGGTTGAACCTCCCATGTGAGTTCAGAGGCAAAAGTCTGACAAATTCAACACAGAAAGAGGAACAAAGATGCAAACGAGTGGCACGTACAGGGAGAGCAAGGAAACAGACTGGAAAATTTTGAGTAAATGAGAGTCCTTATCTAGAAAGGATGATACGCAAAAGAAAGCGGGCTGGGTGGGAGTGAGGGGAGAGAGCAATCTTGCCACAGTGATATATTATACCAGCACAATATGCCTGTTAGTGAAGCTACAGCAGATTTAATACTTTTGTGTGCTTCAGTGGAAAATAATGCTTTACACTTGAAGACTGCTTTGCTCTAGAGCATTTCCAAAGGGATTTGTGTCAAACTGCATTTTCATGTTGGTCCAGTGATCGAAATGCACTGTCCAGGGGAACTCCCTTGGTATTAAGTGATGTAGACAGCAGGTTGTTTAGTTTTTAACTCATTTTTAATATATTGTATCATTTTGATACAATACTATTATACAGTAATTTGGTGTGAAGCTGGAAAAATGAAAGCAATTCTATTTGAGTTACTTAGTGTTGCTAACGGGCAGTCTGAGAAACAGTTGTAATTCTCTTAACGTGGAGGTTGAGTTTTTTGTGAAACTCGGTAAGAAACGTCCCATAGGCATTTACTTTCCAATTTCCTAATTTTGCACATTTTTTCCTTTGTCTATTACGTACTGCTAAAACTCTTGCCATAGTGCTTTTCATTTTGGAAAGCAAGCTCCTTGTGTTTATGTAGCTACTTAATGTGGGTTTATCAGGGCAGCCACAGTGAGAGACTTAACACAGACTCCTACCATAGCATGGTCTGTAACTAAACAGTTGAAAGCATAATTCTGAAGTTTATTTTGCTTCATAAACTTTATTTACAAAATTGTTAAGCAGCACAATTCATAGCATGCAGCTCTGCAAGTGAGACTGTGCAGCTCATAGTCTGGTGTCAATGTGCGCTCCTGTCTTGACATCAGAGGCTGCTTGGAGTGAAAAGCTGGCACTTACAGGGAGAGAAATTGTAAATCTGTAAATACTTGCAGAAAATCAGAGGATTGAAGATAATTGGGTTAAAATACGTGTTTTGTTGGTAAAATTTTAGAACAGTAGTTGCAAACAGTACTCTTAATAGAGGCACATGATGGGCATCCTTGTGAGCTCTCATGCAGTAATTTATTTTCCTAGAAGTACACAGCCTTACTAGAAAATCTTAAGAAGCATCTTAAGCATCATTTTACTTTCCTTGGCTTTTACGTACAAGGTCTGTGTTAAAACTGTGGGTTTAGTTTTATGCCTGTGATGCTGATGACAGGTGCCTTTTCGGTGTGTGAACACCCAATTCAGCAATGGCTTGATGCACATTTGTTATGTGCTCTGAAGATCTTTGCAAGTAAACAAAGTAAATAAATTTGAGAGAGATAGCTGTCAAGTTATAGAAGGTCTTGTTCCACTTCTCTAATACCTAGGCTGCTGACAGTGGATGAATTTAGTGCTGGTAAAGGATTGGAGTCCTTGGCTTGGAGTGCCAGTAGTAATAGACACCAGTATTTGTATCCCTTGGCTAGATGCCTCAGGAAAGGAAATACGAGGAAACCAACATCGAGAGGTGGTAGCTGGCTCATGGACAATAGATGACTGACAGAGAAGTCCAGGAGAGTTTGAGCTCCTACAGTGTGTTATGGACTTGTGCGCCACAGGGGAGCTTTAAGGGAGATGGAAATACTTTGAAAGCATCCTCTGCAACAGGGAATGTTTAATTCGAGAGATTGTCTAGCTGAGTGAGAGTTCCTGATGCTTTGAAACTTAATTCTGCAATGATTGTCTTACTTGTAGCTACAGTTTTAATGCTGATATAAGCAGCGCAATTGCTGCTTTTTTTTTCTGTTTCTTCCTCCCAATACGCTTTCCTCCATTTCCAAGTACATTTTGGGTGCTGAGATTTCAAACTTCCCCTGTACATAAGTAAATAAGTGTTTTTTTTTTTTTTTTCTTTTTTTCCTTATACAGCTACTGAAATCATGAATCCTGTGTATAGCCCTGGTTCTTCTGGGGTTCCCTATGCAAATGCCAAAGGAATTGGTTATCCAGGTAAGTCACTTTTTTTTTTTTTTTTTTTTTAAATAAACTTGAGTTATATTTTTCTCTGTAATCAAGAAATAGTCACTTATGAGTGGGCTTGGTGCAGTAATCAATTGTTGAGCTGATGCTGTGTAACTATATGTCTTGCAGGATGGTCACCTTCTCTGTAACTTATCTTTAATCAGCTACATGGGCTAGAGTACTTTTATAGTAAGGCAAGCACCACTGGTTTATTGATTAATGTCAGTTACAGTACCCTTATCTGTATATTTGTAATTGATCTTTCGAGGATTTCTTTACCATTATAAAAATTATTACAAATTACAGAAATGCTACTTTTTTTTTTTTTTTTTAATCTATATTCATTTTCTAAATGCAGATTTACATTAACCAGGGTTTCGTTTGTACTTGTAACCATTTATGTGTTGCTTTGAAGTTGTCATTTAGTCTGATCTAAGTAGTATTTCATTTTACGTAGGAAAATCTACTGTTGCAGATTTGTAAATGGCAGTTTAAATAACATTACAACTTATTTCTTATTTGGTGCAGATACTCATAATTGTGTTTTTGTATGTCTATTTGTCAGTCTCTGCATGGTTGTAAACTGTCATAACTAAAAAACACGGAATGTAAGTCAAGTCATTATAAAAGTGCCTTAAGTGCTGTGCTTCAAGCTGTTGGCTCAAAATTCTTACCTACAGAATTCAGTCAGTTTACAGAAAGTTGATTCTTAAATTTAGCTTCGTCAAGTAGTTCTACCCTGTTACACTGATATAGTTTACTGAACTGTCCGGCTCATGCTTAATGGCCATGGGATAAACACAAAACATTCTGTAAAATGGATAGTAATTTGCATTTTAGGGTTATTTTTTTTTAATTGTCACATGGCTACGTCTCCTTTTCTTGCCTCTTCAATTGTAGAAACTACAGATTTTCTATTCAGGATGATTGAATGTACATGGGTTGCATGGTAATAGAAAGTTATGAGCGTATTGCTAGGAGGGATGTATTATTTAAAGGCACTGTGTTTGTAAAGCTCTTGCATATGTAATGGCTATTTATATTGTACTACACCTATCTGAGGTTGTTGGATGAATTTACAGTAGCAAGGAATCAATATCCAAATGTTCTCATGGGGATGAAAGTTCTTTCTAGATGTTAAAACTGCTGCCTGACATAGTTTACATAGTTTTGGCATAGTTAACATAGTTTTGACATAGTTTACATAGTTTTGGCATAGTTGCACTTTATGTAAATTATGTGTTTATTGAGCAGCTCAGAGTGCTCTGATTTGTGGAGCTAAGCCTGTGAAGAAAGGATGGAGAACCAAAAACTTGGACAACAAATGGTGTTGCAGACGTGACGTCAGTTTAGTAAGGTGTAGAACTGTATGAAAACCTTTTACTAGGAGGTTGTAAATTTGAAAACTTCCAAGCTAGGTATACTCTGAAAAGTTGTTATGACTTGGGTGTGTTATTAGGCTTAAAATCCAAGACAAAAATGCTTTTCTTAGGCAGTCAATATGGATAAGAGTAATTGTATGTGACAATTTTTGTGATATGTTTGCAGAGTGTTTTACGGAGTGGAGTTAGGATATGTAGATTTATAGTCCCAAGTTAAGAAGTTATTTTTTTTTGTTTGTTTGTTTTTAGGAGTAATTGATAAAGTCTCTGGGATTTATGGGAAAATAGAAATCATTCAAATCCAAGTAGCATTTTAGACCTATCAGCTTTAAGCCTGAGGGTGATGAGGTGAATAGTCACTGCTTTTTATCTGTAGATGTTGTAAACTTTGTGTTGATATTAAGTATAGACCAGTATATCATGTTAGTTTAGCCATAGTGGTTCTTGAATTCTGGTGTAGAAATGTTTACCTACCATTTATGCCGTTGCCCCAGTGAATCACTTACTGTTACTGTTGAGTGTCATAATACAGGGCTTAAACTGGCACGCTTAATACCTTAGTGTAGTAACAAATCTGTATGGAATATAACACGCGTTTTGAATTGCTTAAGGTTGCTTTGTACTTTTTACTTGTGATCTCTCTAACCTGGAAAGTCAGAGTTGCTCTGACTTTGAGCGATTTCATTACTTCTGTGAAAAAGAGATTTCTGCCAGATGTATCTCTTCATTGGATCATAAAAATTTGAGAGTTTTGGATAGTTGCACAAAACTTTGCTGTCTGACTAACATAAGAGTTTTTTGGACAACATCAAGGTACGCTGAAACAGTGATGTAAGGGAGAATGGCACTTGTGACCCCTTGGCTGCCCCCTTCAGCTAGCATTCAGCTTCAGGTGGCCTGGGAGAAGAGCCTGGTATTCTACTTGAAAAGTGTGACTGAAGGCCATCTGCTTGCTCATCTCAATTAAAGGATGTACAGGAAGAATAAAGTTGTAGGTAGACTTGGCAGTCAGTCAATAATAAAAAAAAATAACTTCAACATGTTCTTTCTTCTAGCTGGCTTCCCAATGGGCTATGCAGCGGCTGCTCCTGCCTATTCCCCTAATATGTATCCTGGAGCGAATCCTACCTTCCAGACAGGTATGTGTAATGGGTATGTTTAAAAAATAACTTGAAGTTTAGAAGTTATTAGAACCAAGAATAAGGAAATGCTGTTGGTGCTAACAATAACACAGTGAGATAAGTTTTACAGTACTTTAAATGTGACTCATAAGAAATCACCTGAGAAATTAAAATGAGTATAATCTTGTTTTAAGACGTGTCATACTGCTTTCACCTTCAGAGAAGGGAAAAGCTGAGTTCTTAGTCATTGTTTCTGTATTTCAGGTTGATGCTTACAAAATACATTGCATTTTCCTTCACTGTTTCCTTCTGGACTCTGTGTGCTTTGCATCCTACTGCTTCTTTCCAGATCCTTGTCTGTTAAATGTTCTGTTTGTTTGTTTTGTTGTTGATTTTCAAAACCAGTTCTTTTTTTTTTTTTTTTTTTTTAATCATATTCTTTCCACATTCAGCTTACTGCATTCTTTCTGATCTTAGAGTTGTGTTGCAGAAACTGATAGCCTGGAAGATCCTGGCTGCTGGTTAAAAACCCTTTTGTCTGTAGTGGATATTGGGGAATGATTTAGGTAACTACACTTGCATGCTTGTTAGTTAAGAGAAAGGGAACGTTATGAGCCTAGGAGAAGGGAGATGGAAGAACGAAAGGACTCATCTAAGTTGTTTTCATGTAGTTCTGTTGTCACTAATAGAAGATGATTTTGATGTGCTAATGTTTGAAACAAAATGGAACTGGGTACTATTTAATCTGTACTTAAACCAGAGGCGCGTATTTGATAGAACGGTATTCTCTATGTCATTATTGCGTACTAAGGAAATCCTTACATTGCTTTGTTAACAAAGATTTGGACCATCTTCAAAAACTTTCACTTGCGTGTGTTATGCTAATTTTTCGGAGATAACGCGTGCACATATCCAGGTTTGTCCCTGAATGCCCTTGCATAACTTATGCAAGGATAGGAAAGGATGCTACTTAACATTGTGAAATTTACGTTGTGGAAGTGTGCTAGCAGTACTGAAATTCAGTGTTTGAAATGTGTGGCATTTCATTAACTACCAGGAGACTCCAGTAAGTCCTGAATCTTAATCTCGCACTCAACTGTACGTTCGAGTCCCGGATACCTTGTGGTGAAGGAAAACATGATTGTTGTACACCACAAAGGAAAACAGAATCTATTTATTTACAATCAGACTCTGTATGACAAGGAGGACTGATGTTAGTCCTTAGAAACTTATCTCTTTGCAGGCTGTAAGTTGCTGTTTTGATTTTTTACAAGGGTGGGGCAGTAATTACTGAGGGCAAGAGAGAGTAAGTAATCTGAAAGGTCTGTCTGCAGAGCCTTCTTATTTTTGTTGGTACAATCTGTGTGTCTGTTCTTATTTTTTTTTTGCGTAGAGGCAAGGCAAGTGCAGAACTGGTTTCGGCTTGTCTTCAATCACAAATTTAAGGGAGGAAAGCAGATAGGTGTTGTAAGCTCAAGTAATTCAAAAAAATCTGCCCTTTGGGTATGGTATTGCCTGTGCGCAAATCTCAGATCTAGAGGAGCTTGATTGCATGTGCACTGGATTGCTTAATTTTTCAGGAGTGGAGTTCAGGGGAGAGCAGTTCGCATTGGGGACATACCTGTTAGCATGGGAATCAAAACCTTGTGTAGGCTTTTATTACCAGTCTGTATCATTTCCATTTTATGGCAGAGATTAACTTAGTGATGTGTTTGTGCCTTCTGTGCTCCGTTGTATACATCATCGTGATTCCTATAGCTATGCTGATGATAAGCTGTGATTTTTGATCGTAAGTGGAGGCAGTTACAGTCTTATTACTGGTTGCAGTTTGCAAATCCTCTTGCAGTTTTTGCTTTTGAATGGAGCTGGCAGCCCATGGCTTGGACAGGCACACTCTGTGCTGGATTAAAAACGTGCTGGGTGGCTAGGCCCAGAAAGTGGTGGTGAATGGAGTGAAATCCAGCTGGTGACTGTCACCTGTGGTGTTCCCCAGGGGTCGGTGTTGGGGCCCAGCCTCTTTAATATTCTTACTGACGACTGGGTGAGGGAAGTGAGTGCACCCTCAGTAAGTTTGCAGATGACACTGCAGCGCTACAGGCTGGGGGCAGAGTGGCTGGGAAGCTGTGCAGAGGGAAGGAATCTGGAAGTGCTGATGGATGCTCGCCTGAACACAAGCCAGCAGTGTGCCCAGGTGGCCAAGAAGGCCAACGGCATCCTGGCTGTGTCAGGAGCAGTGCAGCCAGCGGGGCCGGGGAGGTGATCGTCCCCCTGGGCTCTGCTCTGCTGAGGCTGCACCTCGAGTGCTGGGTTCAGCTCTGGGCCCCTCACTGCCAGAAGGACATCGAGGCCCTGGAGCGTGTCCAGAGCAGGGCTGCGAAGCTGGGGAAGGGCCTGGGACACAAGTGCTGTGAGGAGCAGCTGAGGGAGCTGGGGGGGGTTGGTCCGGAGAAAAGGAGGCTCAGGGGAGACCTCATTGCTCTCTGCAACTGCCTGGAAGGAAGCTGTGGGGAGCTGGGGGTCGGCCTCTGCTCACCGGTAACCAGTGATAGGACCAGAGGGAATGGCCTCGAGTGGTGCCAGGGGAGGTTCAGGTTGAAATGAGGAGACATTTCTGCTCAGAAAGAGCAGTCAGGCACTGGGACGGGTTGCCCAGGGAGGTGGTGGAGTCCCCGTCCCTGGGGGTGTTCAAGGAAAGGCTGGATGTGGTGCTTGGGGACAGGGTTCAGTGGTGACATTGGTGGTAGGGGGGTGGTTGGACCAGAGGATCTTGGAGGGCTCTTCCAACCCTGATAATTCTACGATTCTGTAAGGGGAGGAAGAAATTACAGCTACTTCTTGAATCACTGATTCTGAATCTTCCTGGGGAGGATTGTTGACCTGTTAGAAACAATTATTTCGTAAGACTAGTTTGCACTGACTAGTGTTAGAATAGATCTTGTGCTATGTACCAGAGGAAGATGAAGAAATTTTTCACTTGTATGGAAAAGGAATAAAGATGTGCAAAGAGTTAATGCTATTAGAGTTTTTATTGTTCTTGTTGAATAGAAAATTAGCTTTTATTTCAGAACTAAGAGTAGTTTTAATTCTTAGCTACTCTTTAAACGATAAACTGAAGTTCAAAATGTGGAGAACTAATTGAGGTAGAAAACAGCTTTCAGTTCTTTGTCCTAACAGCTGGGATTTGTTTCTTAATTTTTCTTACGTAACCGCTTGTTTGCAGAATCAAGGCTCTTGTAGTTTCACAACATGCAATAACATTTGAGTGTGCCATGAAAGCGTACTTTTTTTTTTTTTTTTTTTTTTTTACAGGTGTCTGTCTTAAATTTCTGCGTATTTGTATAACCATGTGTTTTACTTTTAAGGTCTCTGGTCCCTGAAAGGGAGAAAAAAATGAAGTGGGAAGGCGGAATACCCTTGTACCACTTTGCAAGAATAGTGAAAGTTAAACTGCCTGTACAGGTGTTTTGGAGGGTTTTTAGATTGAGAGTGGCTTGCCTGTAGATGTAGTTGTAGTTCAGTAGTGATGCTTTGTGTCCAGTATTTTGACTTCTGCAAGAAGAATGAAGGTCACCTGTGATCGTGCTGTCTGCGCAGCCTGTTTTTTTCACGACGCAAATACCAGTGTTGTGTGTATGCTGCGTGGCTTCTGATCTGTTCTCTGTATCAAAGCCAGCACATTCCAGACACAGTTTTTAAAGCTGACCTACTCTCTGTTCTGGTAGTCTCATTTTTTTCTGTAATTAGCAAGTGGTATTTCTTCTTCGTGTTGTCTTAGTACTAGTTAGTACAATTCCAAGTAAACAGAAATCTTTTCTATGCATGTTGCGTTTTCTGGCAGGGTGGGCCTGCATGAGACCTGAGATCTTGTGATCCTGATTCTGATCTTTTCAGCATAGCACGGGCACTTTCTTGGAATAGGCCAGGGCTCTTGTTTACTATCCTAAATGTCATTGCCGCTGGATGCTGCTGCTAGCATATTTGTATTCCTGCTCTGGCTGTTAAATCATGGTGTGATCTTGGGATAGTAATGTGCAGCACATTGTGACAGCTGCGGTCCTTTTCACAGCTATCCTCCATCCTGCGTCAGGCCCTGACACTGTTATCTGGAGACAGTGCCTCTGGTGAGGGCTGAAGGAGTTACAGAAAACCCACCTGTTTTTAGGTAGGGTATGAGCCAGCAGTTACTACTTATCCCTGTGAAAACGGAGCAGTTCTAGTGTACAACACAGACTGGCTCTGGGGCTCTTCTAATAGGAGTGAAAAAATCCTTCTGATGGCATCTGTCATCTCGTAATGTATAAAATTAATTTTAAGTGATTATTAAGGGTATGTCTCTATCTAAAATACACCAGAAGTAGATTTAAAGATACTCAAGTACCTTTGAAGTCTAATTTGCAGCTGCAGTGAATTAGTGTTTATATTGTAATGGTATGGTCTTTCATACTTACCTTAGTCAGTTCAGAAAATATCAGCAAATACGGGTTAAGGTTAGTTGAAGTGGATGTTAAAGATTGTGTGCCAGTTCTGTTTTCAGAGAGAAGAGCCATCTTGGGCTCTTTACAAGATTCTGGTATTTTATATTGTTATTCTGGTGCTGTTTCATGTTCTACGGAAGGTAAATGCATGTTAGCCACCCATTATCATCTGCCAGTACAATTTGGAGTGTGTTGAGAACCTGTCTGAATGCTGTCTGATACGCTGAATCCAAGGGTTTAACAGTGATGCTACTGCTGAAATCCAAATCCACATTTTTATCCAATATCCAGTGACTTGAAAAGCAAGTTGGTGCAAAAATACAGTAGCTCTGCATTCTTAGTTGAAACAGTCGAGTGTTACAAACAGACTGCTACTAGTAGTGTATAGAAGATATAACTTGTGTGTGGGTATTGAGGCTAGGCTACTGAATACTCATGTGAAGGTTAAGGAGTTCAGAAAGTAAGAAAATTGTTACCCTCAACTTCACAAGCAGTGTACTGACACTTGTTTTTCATATTCTTAATGCAGATTTACCTTTGTTTCAGGTTATACACCAGGCACCCCATATAAAGTATCTTGTTCACCTACCAGCGGTGCAGTCCCGCCATATTCTTCGTCACCGAATCCCTATCAGACTGCTGTGTACCCAGTTCGAAGTGCCTATCCACAGCAGAATCCATATGCACAGGTAAATGAACAAAACCTAAAAAAAAAAACAAAAAAACCTGTCTTATGTCTGTTTGGATAGTGTTTTGTTTACGTTGTACTGCCTGGTTGAACTGTAACCTTTACTTTGCATTTATTCCTTCATGATTGGAGAGAATTTTCAGTTGACAACAGTGAGGATTTTTAATGCAGTAATTTAGTGTTCCGTCTTAAGTGATGGTTACACCACCTTTATGTTCCTTCTTATGTGACAGTTGCTCTGTGCTCTGTGATGAAATGTTAAGTCCTTGAAGAGAGACTGGATTGAGTAGTTTTAAAAATGAGTGCTGGAAGTTGTAACTACCGCATCATGACTTCATTTTGTCAAAAATTGTCATAAGTTTACATTAATCTTTTTTTTTAGGAAGACTCTTGTTATGATTCAAGGAGTTAACAAATCTATTTAAAAACTACTGAAAATTGTTGGGACTATTTCAGCAGGCAAAGTGTTGAACTACTAGAAATGGTAGAATAAAGACACTTCAACAAAATGCTATTAGGAGAAAAGTAGGTGCTTTTTTCTGTAAAGGAAATTTGGCTTGGCACATGCACAGTAGTTGGAAGGGATTAATGAGCATCTAACAGGGTTTATCCAGTCTGCTTAGTGTATTTGGATTTGTTAAAAACCTTTGGTTCTTTAATTGAAAAAAGTTGAATAAAAAGTTGTGAAAGAATGAGAAGTTCTGTTACGGATTAATTTATGAAAAGATGTGAAACAAAGAGAATGAATGAAGAATGAGACCTTACTGCAGAAGGTATGGTCAGGATTGAAGAGCTTTGGTGGTCTCTGCTATTAAATGTTACAGTAATGCCTTAAAACAAGGGACTAAATGTTACCAAGTTTGCAAGTGTAGCAGAATTGAAATAACTGAAATGAGTATTCTAGCTTCTACTCTGTAAACCTATTGCATTTTTTTTAATAAAGCTTTTGTGTTTTGATACTTTCATGAAAGAAGGTAACACTTATTTTCCTCACCAGATACACAATAATTGCTCGATTTATTTTTTTCTCAACAGCAAGGCACTTACTACACACAGCCTTTATATGCAGCACCACCCCACGTAATTCACCACACCACAGTTGTGCAGCCTAATGGCATGCCAGCAACTATGTATCCTGCTCCTATTCCGCCACCAAGAGGAAATGGTGTGACTATGGGGATGGTGGCTGGGACTACTATGGCAATGTCAGCAGGTATGTGGACTTAAAACCCTGGTGTTTTCTTGATGAAGCTCTCCTTCAGTTGAGGCAGAACGTTGCTGCATTACAAAAATGTGATGCCAGGGACATGCTACACAGAACCACCAAATTGCTATGATTAGAAGGGACTTCTGTAGGTCATCCGGGCCAGTGTCTTCAAACTGGGTCCTGCTTGATCAGGTTGCTTACTTGTCCAGTGATATTTTGACCACCTCTTAAGGATGGAGATATTACTATTATTTCTGATACTAGTATTATGGTAAAAGGGTTGTTCTTTACATATGTATGTAATTTCATATCTTCTTACATCTTTTGCTTGTCTTGATGTGTAGAGTCTGATTTCTTCTTCTTTTTACCTAGTAGAAGACAGCAACCTCTAAAGGCTGAGCAAAACTATGTTCTCAGCCTACCCTTACTTTGCTGATCTTCTTTGTATGTTGAAATATAACATTGTGTTTGCACTGCATACAGGTCCTCTGTCATAGGCAATGGTTAGGGATGTCTGCTGCCTAATGGCACATTCTTCTAGCTCTAGCGCTTTGGAGAAGATGTTTTTTAACCAACATCTAGACTCTTATGTGCTTGTTCACTGAGGGGGTGTTGTTACTCAGTGCTTTTCAACTCACTAAGTGTCCACATTCACTCAAATGACATGAAGTTCAGTCATTTAAAAAATGGGCACCATGAGTTTGTTTTCAGATTCTGGCCTTATCAAACTTATTTAATTTGAGGAATCTCAAATCAAGGGAAGCAGTGTGTCACAAACTGAATTAACTTCAGAGTTTGTTTCAGTTTTGCGTGTGGGCAGGCTTATGCCAGGTGTTTGTTACTCTTTGTACAAGCACTACAGAGTAAGGCTGTTAAGATCCTGGCATCTCAGACTGTTTCTGAACTCCCTTAGTCTGTAAAAACCTGTTTCTGTAGTAATGTAAACGACGACTAATTTATTCTGATTTTTCAGTCAAGTTATCTCTACTATCAAGTATTCTTTTGGCATGTAAAGCCTGCTGTGGGAAAAAGTTTTCCAGTGAACAATATGCTTATGTTGCAGGGTTTCTGCTAGAGCTGTTTTGGACTAATGAGTATCTTTACATTGGATTAAATATCAAAATAATTGTTGTGCTTAAGTATTTGAAGGAAGATTAGGGCTGGAGTGCAAAATGATGCTGATAATTTTAAATCAGAAGATGAGCAAGCTATATTTTTTAATTAACTCTGCTTGTATTTTTTTTCCTATACTTTGTGCTTACTAAAAAAAAAAATGTTCTCTTCATCCTAGGTACTTTGTTGACAACTCATTCCCCAACTCCAGTAGCCCCTCATCCAGTTACTATGCCCACATACCGGGCTCCAGGCACACCAACCTATAGTTATGTGCCCCCACAGTGGTGATCATCCTGGCAGTCAGTGTAAGTTACTGATTTTGACTGAAAGCAATTAATCCTTATTATTTTTATTTATTAATAAATACCAGCACTGCAGTTCTTTTGGGGAGATTTTTCAGAAGGTAAGCAATCTGGGGTACTTCTACACTATTTTAATAGAGTTAGAATGCACAAATTTTTGCTTATGTAGTACTGTTTTCTGCAAAAGAGAGAAAGCTAGTGGGACTTCTTCAGTGGTCTGTATCTTAGGAAACTACTTAGATTTTCATGCTGCATGATTGTGGAATACAAAACGATGAGCCTCAAGTTTGCCTTACTGAATGCATTTAGGCCCATGTATTTTAATATTTTTGAGTCTTTGGTAATTGCTGAATTCAGCAGTACTGTGATCCCTGAACAGAGCAATATGTGTGACTTGGTCGTTTATTAGGGATTGGCTAAATATGTAAGGCAAGATAAATGTTTTGCCTTGCTGTGAAGGTGAGTCTTTCCCACAGACTGCTGAAAAAAATAGGTAATCTTGAGTTAACTTCATATACTCACCCTGTTTGTGTTACGCTTCAGCTCACGCTTCTTGCAGTCACCACGGAAAGAGTAGTTCTGATACAGACCGTAAGTTAGATCATGGGCTTTGAGCGAAGGAAGCTAATTTTGAAATCTGTAATAAGGTGGGATTTGGGGAATGTAATGTGTGTCAAACTGACAGCAAGCTTAATGTTTTGGGGTTGCTCATATTTGCTCCTGTTTCTTTGAGACAACAGCTTAATTTGAAATCAGGTACTTGTCAGACCAACTTGAACTTTTCACTTGTAATCAGTTTAGTTTATGGTTTGTTTTTTTTTAGTTTTATGGCCGTGCTGCCATCCAGTGGCACCTTGAGAAGTTGGAGAATTGGGTGGGGAGACGTGTAATGATACATAATGAGGGCAAGTGTAGAGTCCTCCATCTGGGCAAGAACAACCCCAGACAGCAGTATAAGTTGGGGACTGCCCTGCTGGAGAGCAGCAAAAGGGAAAGGGACCTGGGGGTACTGGTGAGCAGCTGGATGTGTTCCTGTGTGATGTGATCCAGGTATTCCTCCTCCGGCAGGGGGATTGGAGTAGGTGATCTGTCATGGTCCCTTCTAATTCCTAACGCTGATTCTGTGAAGTGACTGCCCTTTGAGTTAGTAGTGGAATGTCCGTGTTTCACTTTGCTGTGATGCTATATAGAAGTATGCAGATCTGAAATGTTTGACACAAAAGCTCGTTTCATCCAAGAATGTCTTATTACATGAGTATAAAAAGTAAGAGTTTGTCTAAATTAATGACTGCTGGTATTTTAATTGGACATTAAACAACTTCTTAATATTACACCTTCTACTTAGACAAAACTATTAAGGACAATAGAAAGCTGGAATGAAAGATGATGGGAGAAAATAAATGTAATGGCGTCTTAAATTAGAAGCCTATAGATTCTAGTGGATAATGACTGGGGTAGCACTAATGTAATACTTAATTTTGTGTTGTGTATTTATGGTGACTGCAGTGCATGCAATACTGGAATGTTTTACCACACTCAAATTGTATTTCACATAATTGAGCATCTTTCCTGCTTTTTTTCTTAATGTAGGGTTGAAGATGGGAGATATGCAATCAAGAAATTGAGGTTTAAAAGTTGGTGCTGAAGCCCTCATGCCTCCAACCAGGACTTTTCTTCTGAATGCTTTCAACACTTGGCTAAACACTACTAATTCCTGATCACTGAAGATTTTCCAGTGCTGCATATCTTACATCTTGGAACTCCAGCAGTTAGTCTTAAAGCAAATCCTGTTTTGTGGACTGTCTTGCAATTTTTTAGCTAATTATAATGATAAAAAGGGAGTATAAATTTATTCTGATCCATATCTAGTCAAATGCATGTTAAAACACAAAAACAAAGCTTGCTCAATCTACCTGCAGTGACTGATGCAAAAACCATCATATGCAAATCCAAAGGAACCGAGAAGTATTTTACAACTTGTATCACTAATGCACTGTTGTAATGTATGCAGGGTCTTAAAAGGTAGAATCATGAAAGTGAGTTTCTTTGTAGACCACCATAAGATACATTAGATAGTGCTTCAACCTTTTTGGGGTTGATGGAATTGCCAGTTTAAAAGGGGCACTTTTTTTTAGTGATATATTCTTTTCAAATTCAACTACGAAATTGGAGTGACTAGAATAAAAGCTGGAAAAGCTGTAGAAATCCCACACACAATTAGTTTACTTCATACCTTTTCACTTTCATTATATGAATTCAGTGTTATACAAATGTTTTTAAGGATCAGAATGAAATGATAAAGGTAATGCTGTGTGTGCCAGTAAATAGAGCAAACTTCCTTGAGGCAAAACTTGCTATTGGGAATAGTAGGAGGTGACATCACCTGCATAACAAATTGCATGTCCTGGGGAGATACATATCCAGTACTATCTTTCATATGATGCAAGATGTGTTAAAGTGAGACTGCCACACAAGCTGATAGAAAAACACTTTCTTCTAGTTCTCAGTTCAGGAAATATGTGTTGTTTTTCCTAAACAATGTTGTAGTCAGTTAAAAACTTATGTGCAGTTGACCCAGCTTGCTTTCCTGAAATTTAAGAAATGCTAGATCTTTTTACTACAAACAGGAGGAGTTCAGCTGCATGTTGTCCCGAGGAAAGCTTGTGTGCCTGAGTATGTTAAAGGGGAACAAATCATTTTAACACAACTTCCTTGTTAGCTACTTGCAGTATGGACTGTAGATATGCTGTAATAGGGCTACCAGAATATAGAGGTTTCAGATAATTCATTTTTTTCCTGAAAATATTTGTTATTGAAGTAGGAGCCATTCAGTGGTTACAGCATTTTGATGTATTTTCTTAGTGTTTTTTTTTTTTTTTTTTTTTTTTTTTTTACTTCCTAAATTGCACTTGGAAGCATGTAAAATAAGACTGACTGCAGATTAGCAATTTCATTGCAATGAGTCATTTCTGATATTCTTTCTTGCAATTTCAATTTTTTTAAAAAGTACCTCAAAAAATGCTGTTGTGATAAAGGGCTAGCCTTAGAACCCATTTGTATTCCAAAATTCTTATGGGGAAGATTTTAAATTTTTTAATTTGAATGTTGCACATAAAATTAAGGTTTTTCTTAAACCTGCTTATGATTCCGGAAAGATGAGATTTTGTTTTGGAGACATTCTGCCTGCAATAAATTATGCAGTAAATGGTTATAAAATGTTATTCCCTACTAAGCGTTTACACAGAGGTGTATCAGGCTGTATTGTTCCTGTAGGTTAATTTCCATTCAGAAATGATTTTTTATTTTTTTTTATAAGTTCTGTATCTAGTTATTTTTTTTCTGGGGTGTTCTGCTCCTCTACAGACTTGGCGGGTACATCAGGGTAACATCAGTGCTGATTTAATGCTTCCATTCCAGTACTTTGCCCTGGTGGGATGCTTGTGAACCAGATAATCCGTCGGTGGGTAGAGCCTTCAGTAACTTTATTTTTTACAGTAAGCACTCTCCATTATTTTTTAAAACTTTTTTTCCTTTTGTTTTATAAAATTTAGGATTATTTTGCAAGAATGACTGCCAGTGGACAGCCCCCTTATTTCTAATGCCTTTAACATAAATGATGTTGTTGAAATAAGTACTTTAAACCTTACTCATGAGCACTTAGAGCAGCTTAGGGACTTCCATATGTTTTTATATGGAGCAGAAAATTACCCCCAGACAACCCATTTGAATCTGTACTGCTTTGGTCAAGTCTGTTTAACAATTCCATTTGTGTTGTAGGTTTGCAGCTTTGATTAGTCAGGTGTGCCAGAGAGTACAGTGAACATTAACACAGGCCATTTGTTCAGTTTAGCTAGTAGAGTGTGACATTTTTGTTGTCTTAGCATGATTTTAACAAAGTTGAGGTGTGAACCAGTGCTATATTGGGGAGAAGCTATAAAGAACAAGCTCAAAGCTTTGCTGTCTCCTGTCTCATCACCCTATAAATTAAAGCTTTGAAAATCCTAGGAGAGAACTTTTCATGAATGCTGCATTAGATAAATAGCTAAGGAATTAATATAACATCCTGTATATTTGCTCTAACTTCAGATTCCTAAATGTCATCTTGGAAGTGGTCTCTGTATAATACTCCATAACATTTGGGCAGTCTCACTTACTTGAGCACTTTTTTTTCTAAGTTGCATTACGGGATTCATCCACAAGGGGGAAACTTTGCCTTTTTTTTAAAAAAGGTACCACACCTTCCAGTTTTGATCAGTTACAGTCTGCTGGGAGGGTGGAGCATGTCTCCAGTAGTTTGATATGGGAATTAACCAAAAGCACAGTGCGGGGGGCTGGGCGGGGGGAATGGGAGGGGAATATGTGTATATATAACTATCTTAATGGTATTTTGTTGCAAATAGTAGAAAGCATGGATATAAAACTGCGGCGGGGGAAATTGTACAACGTTAAATAGGCGTTTACACAGTGAGGGTCTTACGAAACATTCTCTCCTGCTTTTTATATAACATTCCCTATTTAGAATTCCTTTATTAATAAATACGCAGTATGTGTTTGCACTAGAGCTCCTTGGAAAATGAAAAGAGCTAGTGCAGTAGAGACATTTCAGATCAAGCTTCTCTTTAAAAAACAACAAAAAAAAAACACTTTTATGGCAGCTTTATATGAATAAAAAAAGTACTACTTTAAACCTGGAACTGAAGATAACTTGCAGCAATAACAGAGAGAAGTCCAAGATAGTATTTTTTTTTGTTTTTTTTTTATTCAAATTTCAGGTGTTGAATTTAGATAAAGTATTTTTTAAAGACTGAGGTATTCCCTATGTCAGTAATAACTGATGAAAATGTCTTTTAAATGTAGCAGCAGCAAAATAAAAATGGCTAGTAATTGGCACCTACAACTTGTAGCCCTAGTCAGTGGTGTGGTGGTTATTAACCGAACGATAAGGAGAACAGAGAGCTTACTACTAGATCTTGCCTATGCTTGTTGTAACCATCTCCTGTTTGAAGTTTCTAGGAGACGTACAGGAATGCTGTTGATGAAAGCTTCTTTTTGAGTGTACTATGCAAGTAAAATGCTTAGATGCAGTGATAGATGGAAAAAAAAACAAAACACCTTTATTGTAGTTGAAGTCCTTCCTCATATCACTTCATCCACTGGAGGAAAAAAAAAAAAAACAAAAAAAACAAACAAACAAACAAAAAGAAACTGTAAGTACCACAATGTCTTAGTGTTGTCTGAGGATATTTCATGGTACAGAGTTGTATACTAGGGTACTCAATGTTGACTACTCTTCATGGAGTGTTCAGGCTTCACTTCTACTTGGGTAGTAGCTTCTTAAGGTATCTGAGCAAGAAATGGTCAGAGTTAGCTTGGAATCACTCCCCAGTGCTTAAGCACAGTATTATACACCATTCATTTGGGTTTAGAACATATTTTTGCTTGAATAGGTAAGCACAGCAATCCGATACCACCACTTAACTCTAGGCTTAGAGTCATACCAGAGAATAGTGAATACCATGTATGTGAAACTCCCGTGTTTGGAACATGAAAAATAGTAATGCTTCAGCTGGAACTCGGGGGAAAGAGGACAGATGGATGCTGTAGTTGTGAAATTGTAATTTGCAGTTGCCCAGGATGTGGTTTGTGCTGTAGTTGGTAGGAAATAGGCATGATCCATGTCCAGTCTTCTCCAGCAGGTGTCACTGGCTGACCTTAGCAGTTGCAGAGGATCAAAAGCAATCGATTAATCCTCATGTTGAAATGTTTGTGAACACTTGTTCAAAAGACATAAAGATTTAAGCTCATTAAGGTTGTTTCTCCTATAAAGTGTTAGCTTTCTAATACTATATCAACTCTAAGCTTCTTGCAGAAACCCTAAGATTTGATGAGGTAAATGCTAATTAAAAGGAACAACTGCAGCAAAGTTAGAATTGTTTTGTGTATCAAGTCTCACAAAGGATAAAGATCTTTCAGAAGTAGTGAGGACTCTTTCAGCAGTCTGTGTGCACCTCTGTTTAGGGGGCATGTTGAGAGAAAGTAAGGTGTGTTTTGCAGAGGGAAGAGAAGGAAGAGGAACAGCGTTTATCTGGGGAAGAGGAAACCTTTTCTTTTGTATGTTGAATACAACACTTAAACATCTAATTCCAGAGGTCATAAGGGTCCATTTGTGATTTAAAAAATAAAATCTAAACAATTTATGGGCTCTGAAGTTTCAACATCAAGAAAGTAAACATGACTTTTCGAAACTGTTGTGACTTTTGGGCACTTAGCAGGCAAACTGGGAAAGCTTTTTTAGCTGGCTGCTGTACAGACTTGTTATAAGTAGAATGGATTTGTTAGTGTTGTGTTCTTTTGTTTTGTTTTTGGTTTTGTTTTTTTAAATTGTAATGCTATTATTGGCTGCCCTCATGTCTAAGACTTGGAAAAGTGAGTGCATGCAATGGAAGTACAAGAGGCCCCAGTAATAGTTCTCCATGTTTGTTATGAAATAGACACAGGTTTCCTTTTTATGACTTTTTTTAAAACTGTCTTACGAACAGTTGTATTGGTACTTTTTTTTTTTTTTTTTTTTTTTTTTTTTAAGTTTAGGTCAATGTTGTCTTCCAACATAAGTTTTAAGGCATCACTCACTCCTGCATTGAACTATTGCATCAACACAAAGAGTGGAGAATCCATTCTGAGCCAGTTCAATTGTGGAAATTCATACTTTTTTTTTTTTATTTTTATGCAATTCAATGAGTAGATGAGCTCAGATTTAAATTCTTAAAAGCACGTTTATTGTAACAAGAATTGTTATGTATTAATACTTCAGTTTTCAATAAAGATTGACTTGTGTTGCTTATTGTGGGGTCTTGATTTTTGTTTTTTTACTGCCTTTGACATGATCCATTTAGAAAAGATTCTGTTGTTGGTTAGCAGTATGTTATGTTGAAGCTCTCTTTAAACTAATGAAATCTGGTGATGGATCAAAGTAGAGTAAAATATGGAAGTAAGGTGTTTTCTCAGATTTCGTGATGACTAACAAAACAGAGTAGTGAGAAGAAAATGGAACAGATGTAAAATTTCACAATGTTTAACATTTGCTTCATACTCAGTCACTTCTGTCTCAGAGATGACAAATCTTGAGCAGCAAGTTGTTCTAAGTCAGTATTTCGATTTCGAGTAGCCCCAGAAGCAAAAGAATAAGTAGGTGTAAGGTGTGGGTAATCATCATTTCTTTAGAGGATGGGTTAATTGAAACAACGCTAATGTTAAAGTAGAAGTGTCAAAGTAGAAGAGGGGGGGAGATGGAAGCTATAATGTTTGAACTAACTAGCTATTTTTATTTATTATAGGTCTCCAAAAATAACATACCTAGTAACATTGCTGTGAAAAGCAACGCATGTGGAAGAGGAAGGAATCATGTTAATAACTGCATCAAACTGCTGCGAAAGTGTTCAGATTTTTTTGAGATTATTTCTACAGGTGATTTTTGCTGTTCAGTCAAGTAGTTCAGCGTCTAAAATTGTGGCTGAGCATAAATTTGAGTTTCAGTTTTACCTCAAGTTACTTGCAGGTCAGTTATCCTGGGATCACTTTTTTGCAAATAGATGGATTTTCAGGTCATTGGAGCTGCTGCTGGCATCGGGGAGGATATAAACAGGGGAATAATCTTCAGTAGTGGTGATCATTCCTGGGTTAGAAAGGCCCTGGGATAGCTGTTCTTATGGTGGTCAGTGGTGGAGAACTACTTCATACTGTATCTAATGCTCATAAGAACATGATACCGAACTTTGCAGTTGGGGTGGGTTGGACGGGAAGGTGTTCTCCGTGGCCTTTTTGTTGTGGTTCAAATGTGTCTGTGGGACTGCCAAAATGGTAGGTCAGTCCTGGTTGTCTTTTTTCCCCCTACCAGTTTCCTTTCATGATGACTTTCTGATGCGTATTGCTCTTCTCCTTACTTGCTTGTTATATATTCACTATGAAGATACATTACTGACAAGGACTGGCCTTGTTGCAGAGGCAATTTTAAACATATGATAACAGAAAAAGCAACTGCTCAGATCATCAGAAATAAAGCTAGGAGTTCTGAACTTCAAGTTTTCCTGTAACTTTTCTGTCCTTATAATTAATCCTTATAACTAAGGACAGAAGGAAATTTGGCTTTTTATATGACGTGCTATTACATTTTAAATTCCATGACTCACTGGAGCCGCATACTGGTCAGTGCTTGTGTACAGGACAGCGGTTTTGCATTACATACATACGATGTCTGTCTTGTGCAGGAAGAGTTAGTTGCTCTGTGGAATTTATTTTAAAACCCAGTTAGGCTGTTAACTATCCGTCCTAGAATAGAATAGAAGGGGTTCCATGTGGTGACAAGGGGGGGAAGAAATGTACGACAATAAGAGGGCTTTGGTAGCTACAGGAAGCAATTTTGTTGGTGTCACGGACGGATCGCATGCCTGCGTTGTGGAGGCTGCTGATCCCCACATGGATGAGTAAGCCACAGACGGAGATGTAGCTGGACTTAAAGATATTCCAAGTGCTAGCCTGACAGGGAAAATACTTGGCACCAAGCAGCCTAATGGTGAGCTTAAATTAATACAGTTAAATCTTCATTTTGGGGGTGAAGCACTATTTTGTAGTGCTTCACAATAGCTTGTTGTTTGTTTTTTGTTTGTTTGTTTGTTTGTTTTGATAAAGGTACTGGACAAATTGGTGCTTCAGAATGAGGGAGGGGAACACATCTTTCCACAGTTCTGCTTTACCAGCCTTATTGTAAGAAATACGATCACATGAAACTATAAGGTCGAGATGAAGTGCTGTATCTTCTTTAAATGCAAGAATGCTAATGTGCCTGAAGTAGGAGCTAAGGTTTTTCTTGATGGTATGATTTCAGTAACAACTGTATTGTTTCAGGTCACTGGAAGCCAAAAAAAAAAAAAACTTACTGGGGCTAGGTAATGGATGTTGAGGCAGGCTGTAGCTTTAAAGAAAAAGGAAGCAGCAGCTGTGGAAAGATGAAACTATAGTTACAGCCACATTTGCTTGGGTAGATATAAAGGCTTTTATCGTATACTCAGTGGTTAATGTGTTATGGGAAGATTATAGAATTAGTCAGGAATAAAGTTGATAGCTCGTTTATTTCCCATCTCACAAATGTATATGTAAACAGTCACACACAAAGGTATACAAGTCTGGGTTACATATCACAGGTATTTCATTTGCACGGGCTGTAAAACAGGGAGCTGCTTTGGTAGCAAAGTTGTGCAAAAGAGAAGCTCACTATGCAGAGAAGAGTGGAGTAGTTGCAGGGAGGAAAATGACAAAGGTACGCAGTAAGAAGAAGCAGCCTACAGCTTCACTGTTACCACCAGCATTGCCAAAGCCATGGGATTTAATAACGTAGTCTGTTAAGGAACGATGGGAGACATGGTGAGAAATGAAACGTGGTGTGAGGTGTTAATCCCAAGGCAGGGCAAGCGGCGATTGCTGCATGGTCCAGAAGGACAGTGCTTTGGCCTCTTACGAGCCTGAAATACGCAGCTGTGACTATGAAAGCAATCCAGGTTGCTGCTGTTCTTGAGCACGCAGGGGGCCATCCTCCTACCCCACCCTGATCTCTGTGCATCACTGAGCAGAAAGACGCTGCTGCTGTGTCCTATTTGAGTGTCTTTTTGCACTAGTGTAGTTCTGAAATGAGCTGCATTGATTTGTCTCCACTGCTTCGTAGATGAATTCCCTCCCCTGCACTGTCAAATTAAATGAACAAAACTACACCTTCAGTAGCTTCAAATGAGCTGGAAACACTTCAATTTTGTTCAGTTTACTTGTGTCCATTACCAGAGTTTTTACTTTTTTTAACCCATTACTTACCTGAAGACCTGATCCTACAGCTTTGCTTAGACTGGGAGCTCTGGGGGCAGGGCTTTTCTACTGGTAGGCTGCTGTACAAGACATTGTAGTGGAGCTCTTCCCAAACTGATGTGGTGCTGCCACTCATCAATAGCAGCAGCAGGTCCTGTTAGCTTGAGCAGAAAACTTGAGTAGCCGCAGGTGCAGGCTGAGGCTCCAGCAGCTGAATGAAGTCTGGATAGCTCCAGTCCCCAGGCTTTTGGAGTTACCGCAGTACCGTATTTGCTGTGGTAACAGCAAGTGCCATACCCCTCGTTAGCAGGCAGATGGCTAAACTTGAAAACAGTTTCAGTAATAGCAATAAAATGAGAAATTAGGACTTGCTGGAAGCTGTACCATGTCTTAGATCCTGACAAAGTTCTTAAGCAGTCTGTGTAGCAAGTGGTATGATACTTTTTCAAAACACTGATAATTTAAAAATCACTGCGAGGTGGATATAATTGATTCTGCTGCTACACAAAGATACTCTTCTGCTACAGTAAATCTGGAGGAGCACAGCCTGATATTTTGATTTATATTGCGAAATATGAAAGACCTTTTCATTAAGAAAAGCTAATTTCTGTCATTCTGGCATCCTAAGAAATGTGGTGGTTTCAGTCTGAAGCCAGGATTCCTTTGGGATATCTGTTACTCATAAATGCTTCAATTCTCAGTTGTTCTGATTTAATGATGTGGAAGCCTGGCTGTTGGATATTTGCAGGAAGCTGTTCAGACACCCAGCTGCAGGCGGTTTCTGCATTGTAAGCTTCTGGGTGGCAGGCTGTGAAGTGCTGGCTTCACAGAGCAGTATCCTGGACAGCTGGAATTACCTGTGGTGAGGTGATGGATGAGGCCAAACACAAGCAGGACTCTTCAGCAACCTGCACCCCACAGCTCTTCAGGTAAAGGGTTAAATGGGGAAGATCTTAAAGGTTGCTTCATGGGAATATTTAGATCTGGGCACTGATCTTTTCAATATTTAGATTAGGTTCAAAGATGGCTTATACTGGTCTCGATGCTATCAAGACTTGAAGCATAAGCAATTTTCTAGTGTATCCATCCACGTTTTCTGACTCAGTTATTCCAGACTAATAATATAGAGATTACTTTTTTTCTTTTCCAGAGCGAAAGTTAGATTATTTAGAAGCCACTGGTTCTCTTTGATTGATAACTTCAGCAAATCATTCTTGTGACTGGTTCACAAAAGTCTGTGTCTTGTCTGAGTGAAATCTGGGCAGATTTTACTCAATAGGAAATGTGGCTGTTTTTCACAAGAATTTTCTAAACATATAGCTACAGGAGGGGAGGGGGCAGACTGCCAGAAACAAATGAAAACACGAAACCACACTTGGATCAGATCTTGTCCTCTTCTTGTACCTAAATGCAGAAGTATTTTTTTAGCAGTTAGGTTCTACCCTGAAGTCATGAATTGAGTGGTTGCTGTGCAGACTCACAGTAGGAGCTTTACGTGGTGTTAGCTTTTTGTTTGTTTGATTTTGTTTGTTCTTTTCATGAAAATCCTTACTTCTGGTCAGGTAGAAGGCTCACTTTTGAGAGGAGGAGAGGTGGGTAATGAAGTTTTGTGTCTCTGCTTCGTTGTGCTTTACATGGACTTCTCTTGTGCGTCTGAGATTGTTCTGTCTGGTAAGCTCTGAAAGCTTGACAAAAGTTGTACTTGACCTGTTGCTCATATGCCAGAAAAACCCTTATGATGAGTTTAGGAAAATCCACAAGGTCATCATTTAATGTGCACACATACAGGCTTTCTATCCTACATACACATTCTCCCTGATAATTTTAACTAACAGTACGAATGCTGCATAACGCCGTTTAAAATCCAGATGAAAGATGTAAAGGAGGGAAATAGTGCTGGTTAGTCTGTTACCACTTTATAGCATATGTACATTTTACCATTTCTTCATTTAGGAGAGGAGATGATTTTTGAGTGCCTAATCACTTAAAAATCAGTGGAGGTCATACGTGCACGATCTGATACAGGGGTTGGTTGGGTTTTGTGGTTTCTGAGGCAGGAAGTGGTGCTGGGTAGAAATTAAAGGATGTCATTTCTTGATGAAATCTTGTTCAGATGTACACTCTGTTACCTTGACGTGGGTGTGTGGTTACATTGAGCAAACTGAGTTTGATTCTTACCTGTTTAGTAATGCTGTAACTCCACCTGCTATGTTACAAGGTTTCCACTCTTTCAGTGCAATCAACTTTTATACCTGATTTCAGTCTTGCATAGGGAATCAGATCCTAGCTCCAAGTGTTTCTTACAAGGCTAGGATCCCAACCGAAGACACTTAATAAGAATATTTACTGATGAACAGTCAAGTAGAGGATGCGTTTTCCTCTACCAGAAGTAAAGAGCTTTTCTTCCATTGGGATACTGTTTGGCCAGAGAAGTCTGTTTTGGCACTTAACAAAAATTTCTATAAAGTTTCTCAATATAAATCATTTGTGTGAATTAATCATATATGAAATAACTTCTGGAAGAGATGGTAAGTAACCTGCTAACTTAACTCAATGCAAATTTACAGTTCAGAGTACTGATACAGAGATAATAGTAGTCAGCTCTTACGTGTGTTCACTGTGGGGAGGGTTTTCTTTAATTTTTTTTAATTGCAACAAAAAGCTGCAGAAAATCAGGGTACTGGTTTCTGTGCCAGTCTCACCCCACTTTCATTGAGTAGAATAGGTCAGGATTTGTACTGGAGTAACTTCAGTGTAGACTTAAAGCTGAGTGTCTGTATAAAGCAAAATACAAATTAAAAACAGATCGGAAGTTGCAACAAGAGAACTTCAAAGAGGTGTGATAACTTTTTGCAGACTGTGGATGGTGACGTGCTGGACAGGGACACAGAGTTTTTGGGGAATCACCATCCTTGGAACACAGTCAGATAGCAGCGTGACAAGACTGCGCGCGACCTGATGCAGCTTCACAGTAAGTCTTATTTTGAGGGTGTGTGCACGCATGTATATTGTTGGGGGACTTGTGATAAGTAAAATCCCAACACCTCTTCTGGCCTGGGTAAGTCTAGGTCAATGCAGCATCCCCCCCCCCATACTACAGTGCTCATAGGCTCAGAGAATTGATCCCTTCTGTGTCAACACTTTTTCTTCCTGGCCAATCAAAACAGACACATGGATAATGAAAGGAGGGGCGCACACACTTAGGGTAAACACAAACGAAATGATTGCTTTCTGTTACTGATTGCTTTCTGTTACTGATGCTTTCTGTAAGGCTGACTCTGTTTGGTTGTTGCAATGCAGCAAGGGTAATCATTTAGTATGCAGGATGATGTGAAATCCGAATGGTGTATTGCTCTGCTCAGCACTTCTGGGGAATAAAGCTTACGCTGGTGAGTCAGGGAGCGATGGGTGCCTGTCCCCAAAAAAGGAAGCGTGCCTGTGCAAAGGCTTAGGCTGCTGGCAGGTAACTGTGAGCTGATGCTGTGCTAACACTGGGTCTGGGGCGTGCAGGTGACATCCCTGAGGGCTGGGGGTGTGTGGGGTCAGCTCAGTAGCGCCACTGAGCTACCAGAGGGGCAGTGCTGGATGCTGGTCTTCATGCCTGGAGCCTACAGCGTTTATCAGCGGGTGAGCTGTGGCCAGCTGGCACCTGAACTAGTGTTTAGATTGGGTGTAGGAGGTGGAGGGACAAACAGGGCACTGCTTGAGGCACACAAAGCAGTCAGTAGGCTGTGTATGGCTAGGACATGGTGCTGTAAATAATGCTGATGGGCAAGATGAAGCAGTGGGGGGAGGGGTTACCTTAGTGCTTTATGACAGAATTGGTTTTTTTTTTTTTTTTTGGTTTTGTTTTTTTCCCCCATCAAGGTCTTGATGCCTCTTCCCCTCAAGTGAACAAAACTTCTGCTTATCTCAGGTGGCACAGCCCAGCTGGCAGCCAGTCCTGTTGGCTGCCGCTGCACTAAGCCACAAGGAGAAGTCCAGCCAGGGCTCGTGGGCTGCATGGGTTCAACGAGCTAGAGGCATTGCTGTGGGAAGAGCACTGCGAGGCTGGTAATGCAGCTGCAGTGCACAATAGAAAGCTGATACTTGTTTGCCCTCCATGTTTTAGTGATGTGTGCCTGGTTGTTCAGTGTTCAAAGGCCATTCCTGCAAATGTCCCAGTGGCTTGGTTTCCTGACTGCTGCATGCCACCAGAGATAATTTTTTTTTGACAATTTGGGGTTCTTGTTGCCATTCTCTAGAGGACTGCATTGAGTGGTGATGGCACATTGGGCTCTGCCTTGGCAAGGAGCATGGGCTGTGCGTTTTCCCAGGAACAGTGGCAGGTGTGGCACAGGCTGTGTCAGGTCCAGGAGAAATTGCTGGGTTCTCTCAGGACTGTTTCTTAATTCACTGATCTTGTTGTGCCTCTTTAATTCCCTGTTGCTCAGAGGAGGCTTCAGCACCCCCTGCAGCTTTTTTCATGTTTGCTTGATTTTTTTCCCTTTAAGTAGCTAGCAGGCAGTTGGGACTCAGCTGCTGGTGCAACCAATGACTTGCTAACCTTGAGCAGTGTTTTGAGTGACCAGTACCTCTCTGGTGCCGTATCTTGCTTCCACCAGCCTGCCATCCAAAAGATGGCTTCACTGAGGGAAGCCTGCAAGTGCTTCTCCACTGATTAGCAGTCACGTGTTAAGTTGCAAGAGGAAAATCTCCACAATTATTTTGAAGAGAAACAAGTTTACACAGATAAGACATGTCAGACACAAACACAGGCTGAGCTTTACTTTTACAAGTTTCTTTATGAAATTATATAGCCCCTGGTCTGGGGAGAAGATATAGTGCAAGAATGACTTTGTACATGCTACTGAATGCAGATATCCCTGGATGACCAGACTTTGGTCAGCTACAGCATTAACAAACACTGGACTTCTGAGCTCTGCAGGCAGTTAGTGCTTGCTCAAATAGCATCGTGTTGGAACATGGGGGTGTCTTCCTTCCAATGTCTCCTAAGCTAAGAAATTCAGTCAGTATGGCTTCTAACTCTCACTATGGTAAGGCAAATCTTTCCTTTTGCTAACCAAGGTTTAAATTTATTTTTTCTTGGCCACAGTTTGAAAACTGGGTACCTAAAGTGAGGCTTTTAGTGCTAAGTCTTGGCCTTTTGCAATTAGCCTTAGGTTTGATTTTGCTTTGTTTTTTGAAGGTGTCAAAACCCTGTAATAATACCCCTTGAACTGAGGGTCTGTAGAAGTTTGCATAACTATCGTGGTTTTAGTTTGTCAGTGTCAAACTGCAGACTGACTTCTGGGAGCTAGGTTTGCAAATATTGACCTTTTGTTATTTAAAAAATAAAAACAGACAAAACAGGCATAAAGTTAACAACATCTGACAAGAACAATTACAGACTTACAAAATACACAGTTCTGGTTTATACCATAAATAAACACATTACAAACAGTGAGCATTTTCATTGGCCAGGAAATATGGCAGAATGATAAAAGATAGTCTAAGGAATTGATGGTATTAATTTAGGCACATTTTTCTCTATCTTATAATAACAAACCCTCTAGAGAGATTCTTGACCTTTACTCATGCTGCAGGTTGATTGGCACCATTTAATGAACTATGTTGTTCATCAGTGTTGTTGAATTAAAGGAAAGAGAAAAGGGTCACAGTGTAATACTCACTGTTGTCTTGTCTGAGTGCCAGCAAAGGCTAACTGAATTAGTTAGAAGTGTGTAGGAAGATCATGTCCTTGATCAGAAAGGTGGGGAATGGGGAATGGGCAGAGAATAGAAGGGATTTTTCCTCCCTGGAAAATGTATGTCAGCGACACTGAGCTGTTGTTCTGAGCATGTCAGTGGACGAGGAGCCAGTAGGTTTAACAGCTGCCATCCCCTCTCTGACCGCTGCCAGGCAGCAGTAGTGTTCACAGCAGAAAGGAGTGATGCAGTGTACAGCTGACAGGCAAAATCTTTCCAGATGAAACACATCAGGTTCCATTCTGTGATCTCTTCCTGGAAGTTTGTTGCGGGTGCTGTGCAAGGCTGGCTCGATGCACAAATGCACGTGTGCAAGCACACACGCAGTGTCTCACCTCGGAGCCAGGTCAGTTGGTCTGCAAAATAAATAGAGAAGGCAGGAGCACATGTGCCATCCTCTGTAAACAAAGGATTGGAAGAACCTGGGCTCCACCTCCTAGGACTGATGGATAAAGTGCTTTCTCAGAAGGGGTTCAGGCACAAACATGGGGCTGTCCTTATTTCCGGAAGGGTGTCAGCCTGCTGATGTTCTGCCAGAAGTTTGAGGGCTTGCGCTTGGGCTCTGCCAGCATGAAGACTTGCTGCTGAGGGAGTGTAGTAGGCAAGGTGGGATGCTTCTGACGCATCAGGAAGTCGTAGTATGGCCTGGTGACAGCTGATGGCAAGGAAATAAGTGAAGCGTGTTACTTGAGCACAGTGCTTTCCATACACCCTGCCCCATCCCTGTTAAAGCTGCAGGGGAACAAATGTGGTTTCCCTCAGCTTACCCCTTATTTCAGCACTGCCTTTTAGGCTTAGGGTTGGTGCTGTGGAAGCCCTAGAGCATACCCTGTCCGGCATACCCTGACAGTGTTCTGTCAAGCGTACAATGCAGCTAAATGGCTGTAAACTCCGTTTGTGGCCATATCTTAGTTCTGGCTTATTTTGAAATGTAGCCAAGCTTTCTTACTGGGGACTCAGCTGGGATCCTACTGCTGGCTGTTGCCACCACGAGGACTCTCTGTAGCCTAAAGGAAAGCAAATGACATCTCTTCTTCTGGAGATAAAGGGCGATGGAAGCATCACAAAAAAGGGTGGCAGGAAGCCTTAGATGACAGTGCTGCAGGCACAGGAACCGCCTGTCCTGTTGCTTGCATTCACACTCCTCTGGCCACTTAATTTTTATTTATTTATTTATTTTAACAGCACTGTTAATGAGCATGCCATCTGCTCACGGGATGCTGCCAGAATAGCAAGCTTTAATGCATTTTCCACAGGCAGGACAAGTCGGCGCTGCAGTAGCCTTTATGACCCTCTGCATCTTAGGAATCATTAAAAAATTTCATCTTGTCTCTTCACAAAGGGAATGTCATACTGTTTGGAGAGCCTGGCGTCTAGGGTGAGGCTGTGAGCTAGCCTTAGAACAGGTCTTGTGCTTAGCTGTGGGTTCAGGTTCAGCACTCGGTGATCAGGTGCAGAGCAGGTCTCCTGTAGTTTGGAATAATTTCCTGACTCCAGCTGTCTGAATCAGCCAGGAACTGTACTGCACAGTGTTACACTGGAGTTCACCATCTGGCCTACTCAGGAGTTTGTTAACACCACTCATTGAATGGGTTTATTCAGAGAGGTGACGTGATAGTGGTAAGTCACTAACACCAACCGTTAAAACTTCATTTCACCAGCATCTTTTGCTACACATCAATGAAGTTTTAGCAAGAAAAATGTTCTACTGAACCAGATGGCCCACATCTGAGCTCTGTCAACACAGTTTAAAAAAAAGCATTTTTTTCTGTGTGTCCTGGATGAAGTGCTCCTTTCTTTATGATGCTGTTTCAAAGCTTAATGCCACGAATACTTAGTTCAAGTCAAATAGGAAAGAATTGTAGTGGCCATATAAAGAGAGGTACTTATCAGCTGGATCTAATACAGTCTTAGGGCTTAGAGGTACCAGGACTTCTTTGCAGTGTTTAGCTCTGGAGTCCTAGCTGGAAAAGATATGCCTAGAAGAAATCTAGCAGAACAATGCTGGTATGAATGACAAAGAATGTTTGCCATTTATTAGAAAGAACAAGCAATTGTGATCTGCAGCAAGGAAAATTAAATGTCAGGGAAACTCTGAAAGAAACTGCAGAGGGATTACAAAGTCAGCTGATTTTATATTAGGCAGCTCTTGGATGCTGTATGTTCATCTGAATATGGCCTTCAGTCTCACCAATGGATTCTGCTGTTAAGGGTACGACAGCTTAATTTTTACTGTTTTTCATCTTTGGTGATAATTATTTAGTTTTCTATATAGATCTCCAAGCTGGGAATGATCACTTCAGTCCAAGTTGCTCGTTATCTAGCTGTTTGACAACCCTCTCTACCTTTACCTGACCACGAGAACGCAAACTGAAGCACTTTAACATGGGAAGAGGTATCTCACCAACTTAAGGCTTAAACAGAAAAGGCAATGCTCTCAGAGGTGGTGGCTTAAGCACTAGTACTGTAGTCCATAAACACCACTACCACTCCCCAGCCTGCAGTTCTAGCAGCATTTATAAGTTCAGGAATGACTCACCTTTAGGCTTCCCAGTGTGGTGCTGCTTGCTGGCATTCAGCATTGCTTGCTTTTTCTGCACCTCCGTTATTGAAAAACCTGGAGAATAAAAGAGAGACTGTCAGCAGCAGGTCATCCAGTTGTATTTCATGGGAGCACACTTGCATAGACATTAAGAGAAACAGTGAAGCTGGAAAGTACCTGAGGTGGGAGGGCACAATCTAAAATTACTCCCAGAGCTGGGTAGGGCACATACTGCTCCCCCCCAGCCTGGTCCTTACCTCTCAGGCAAGGCTTACTGCCCACCAGTGCCCCCACCCCTCCCCACCAGCTGACAAAGCCAGTCCAGACCTTCTGTGGCTCAGATCTCACATCTGAACTATTTGGATAAAACAATGAAAACCCTCTCTCACAATGCGATCTTTTGACTGAATGTGTTTTGTACAGATGCTGCTATGTCAGGCTCTCATGATATCTTGCACAATAATTGATGCTCTGTGTAATACATTGCCTATTTTGTCAGCCCTGCCTGAACTCATTAAAGACATCAAGGTCTCCGAGGACTTCCTGCAGTGTCTGATCATTGTGGTTTGTATTTCAAATTGCACAAATTCATTCAGTGCATTCTAGTCAGCAGCCCAGAGCTGGCCTGGAGCATGCTTTGGCTTCCTGTCAAAAAAATAAAATAAAAAACATACCCCTGTGTTACAGCATTGCTTTCTGCATACCTGTTTCCTGGTCGAGCTGAACCTGTCTCCTTTCATTCTCAAAGGCCTTCAGCCAGCGCTGTTTCTGCTCAGGCTTTTTTGCACAAAATAAGTGGACTTCCTCAGTGTTGCGGCAGTGTAATTTAAATGCATTTTTCACGCTGATACTGAAGTCCTTGTCCTTTCCATCTTCTACATCTAGGATTTCCATGTCATCCATGTTGATCCGACTTTTATAGTACAAGATGTCCCGACGCAGAAGGTCCTGTAAGAGAGATCACACAATCATGCAAATTTTTCCTTTACATGAAAGCTTCTGAATGGGATACTAATCCCACGTGGAAGTGCAGTTGAAAAAATAACAGATTTAAAAGAATGAGAGCGTCAGTGCTGATACTTGAGTTGCATAAAATAAACCCACATGCTAATCCTAGAAGCAGTGCAGTGTGCTCTTACAGCTCTCTTACTACGAGATTTTGGCTAGCAGTTGGTTTATTGCTCTGGTCAGGTGTACAGAACACCAGGATGCCAGAAAAAAGACTGCCCTGAATGCACCTAAATCTCTTGTCTGTGCAAGAAGCACATACACTGCAAACAGAATTAAGTATTACAGAAACAGACAGGTAGAGAACAACTGGAAATGAACTGAGGGAGTTGATTCATTTTTCAGCATTGTAACAGAACTTGGATTTATCTACTCAAGTTTACCTTCTTGCAGCAGACAAGCTGGTGATCGAAGAGGAAGAACATCCTCTGTTGGCTCTTGGCTTGAGGATGGGAGATTTTGGTTAGTTCCCCAGAATAGATGAGTTCTGAGCTTTTGACTAGCACATCTTCACCCTGAGAAGTAAGAGCAGCAAAAGAGGTCTGGTCTGTGCCATCCCAAAACAAGAGAGAAGAAATAAGCCCATGGTCTCACAGGAGAACCTCAGAGTGGTTGTGTAGCCTGAAGCCCTGCTGCTGAAACACTCTTCCAGGAATGAGAGGGAGCCTCTGTGATAGAGAAGAAGCCTTGTTGTATCATGGAGGATGCTGTGCCCTTCGGTTCCCAGGGAATGGGAACTGAATTGGAATAGAACAATAGTGTGTTAAATGATATTTTTCCTTCTCTAGGGAGTCTGCTTAGGGCAGCTGGTACATCCCTGACCTTAAAGGAATCATGTAAGGAGGTAGCTTAGAATTTAGTCTGACTTCCTTTGGTGGGAGAGGGAGTGGTTTTACTGACTCTGAGGTTCAGAAAATGAGGAGCTTTGTGTTTTTTTCTTTAGCTAATTTTTTTTTATGTTGAATCTACAGTGAAATTTTGCTTCCATTTTAGCTATATCAGAGCTTGCCTTTCTACGAGAATGATGTGCCTTACTAAGCACATTAAGGGGTAATTCTGCCCATTTTGACCAATTCTAAACCACTCAGTAGAATGGGGAACAAGAGGAGAACAATAGGATTTCACCAGCCTACATTCCAATTTTATTCTGGAAGGAAAAAAAGGAAAAAAAAAATCCCAGGGAACAGGCAAAAAGGCAGCTGGTCTAGCTGGGATGTGCTAGACCTTTTCAGTTGTAATAAAAGATCGCATCATTTTAAAAAGCACACACACAAAAACCCACAGAACAACAGAACTGTTATGAAGTTCTTCCTATAGGCAGATGGGGAGAATGAGGGAGAGTGGAAGAAAGTAAACACAATCCATTCACTGCATGGGGAAAGTCTGTCTTACCTCCCAGTCTTCTATGGAACTTTGCCACTGAGCAATTTTGTCAATGTTCTCTAGCCGCCGCTTTCTCTCATTGATGAGCCGAGCAACGTTCTTCATGGCATTTAAGGCAGCTTCGACGTCTTTATAATCCCTGTGGTAGAGCAGAGTTGTGTCATAACAAAAGGACTTTTTTAATTTTAATTAAAATTTATTTTATTTAAATTAAATTTATTGCATCTATGCTCCAAAGGAGTGCAACCTAGCATGCTGTAGGGCTGGAGAGCAGAAAACATTAGTGCTACTTGCTGCCCTACCCCAGCAACTTTATATTGAATGTATTAGGTACATGTGGCTGTGGGCAGCTTTTTGGAAGTGTGCTGCTTTTAAGGCACAGATTATATAGTCTTGTAACAAATCCAGGCCTGTCTTGAGAAGGAGGCAAGTAATGAAATCCAGTCACAGAGGCGTAAATACTAGTTGCTGGAAAATTTTCCACAGCTTTCTAAGCATTGCTTTTTCCCCACATTAATACAATATATTCATAATGCCACAGTTTTCTTACAGGGAACAATTCTATCACACAGAGGTAAGATGGTTTAGATGTGGCTTGGTTTCAAATAGGAGCTGCTAGTTAATCCAGAAGGGTAGGACAGAAGCTGATCCACCCTCACCACACACCATCTGCTGCCACCAGCAACTTCTTTTGAGTTAGAGTAGCTGAGAAGGAGCAGTTCGGCACAACTTATCTCTAATGCAATTTTCTAACATCTGTGTACTCCATTAAGGAGCTTTCTGTTTAGAGAGAATTCCAGAACAACATGCTTATGATTTAATAAGACGTGGAAAACAAGTCTGAGAAATACCATTGCTGTAAATCAGGGTGGTAAAATTAAGTTGTCACAAGGGACCGATATCAATACTTTAATACAGGTTTTCATGCTTTATTTCTGTAGCTAATTATTTCAGATGCTTTACTAAGTCACACTGTTAATTGAGCCAACAGCAGTGCCTTCACCCTGAAATGGAGCTATGGATTTGCAGGCAAGGATTGATTTGATTGCTGTAGGTCGTGACTTCCCACAGGGAAAGCACCAAGCAAAATTCATGACTAAGTTTCAGCCTCGACAAGCCCTGGTGTAGGTTCATAGACATGTTGGGCTATATTCAGTCAGTGCTTCTGGTGGCAAAGTATTCAATACCATCGCGACAGGAAAAAACTACGAAGTCTGTATGTGCAGGTACCACAGATAGAAAGGCCGAATATAAATAGGAAAGCACCATGATAAAAGGTGGACTTTGCAACTTCAGGTCTCTAACAGCCAGGAAAGCCCAGTGCTACTGTAATGGAAATTTAGGTATTTGACTGAAAATTTCTGGGTTTTGTTTGTTTGTTTTGTTTTTTCTTTTCTTTTTGGTATCTACAAGGTAACACAGAAGAATTGTGGTACTGGCTGCTCTTAGTAAACTGCTCTCAATACAAAATTCTTCATTAGTCCATTTCCATGAGACCAGTCTTACTCCTCCCCTCCCCACCATGCTGACTTACCTGTGTTGAGGGTTGGTGTATTTGAGCAGTTCAGCCAGTTGCAGTGGATATTTGCAGATTTTCTGCACTGGCGTCAGCAGAAACCCATCCAGAGAGATGTCAATCATCTTCTGCAGCAGGCGGCAGGCTTCAAAGAAGTAGACATACTTGTTAACTTTGGTGAGGCGGGACAGCTCCATGCAGGCGTTAGGGTGGTTGTTGCAGTATTCAGAGTAGATCTGAAACTCTGTTTGCTGCAAAGGAAATTAAAGGGATTTACTGCCCATGTTCCTTTGGGCGATGGCCTGGCTCCAAACCTGTATCACATTGGGGCTGTTTGATAAATTGTATGCTCCCCTAATGCTTTGAAGCCAGGAGACCTAAAGCTGGGGCTCGTGCAGCTTATCTGAGAGCCTGAGACATTTCTGTCTATTCTGGCCTGTGCTCAGCCGAATGTTTTTAATGACCAGCTCAGCAACCGCCTGCTGATCCTGCACAAACCTGAAAATACCATAGCTGTAAACTCAGGCCCAACTTGGGATTTACACCTCTGCCTGAAGTAGCATGGTCTGGCAGGCAATACAGTGCTCAGGAGCTGAGGCATTTTGGAAATGTTCTTGCTGCAACCACAAGAGCTCCTCTAGCTGGCTGGGGTAGGTTTGTTTGATGGGCTGTTTTTTGTTGTTGTATTAACAGAGCTTCAGTTCTCAGACCAACTTTCAAATCCTCTGGCCTAACCCATGCTCAGCCACCTCTTTCCCCTTAAGTAAAATTTACTTACATATTCCAAGAAGCAGGAGCCAACCTCACTTAAATGTGGGTGGTCTTTGTTGAATTTCTTCTCCAGTGCTTTAACAAATTTCTTCTGGCATCTGTAGATGTCTTCAATATTCCCAAAGATTGTCTTCAGCTGTTCCTCTGTAAACATGTCAGCTCTTTTGCGGCACTGTTTAATGTAACCCTAGGAGGAAACCACATTGGAAAGCTTGCTGGGCACTTGCTCAGAGGCCTTTGGATATCATCAGAAAACCCTAGGACTGCAGTCAGTTGTACAGGTTCTTGTACCCGCTTCGTTCACAAGTGCATCCATCCCTTAGCTGTTATTTCCTCAAATATCACTCAAATTATGGCAGAAATAGAAATCAACCCACAGTCATGTCACTGCCATAAATGAAGCAGTAACCCACACCCAGAGCTGCCTTCTCTCCTGTAGAAAACATTTTTGTCTGTCTGCAGGCTACAGGGTGTTCTGACCCCTGCACTGATCCACTGACACCTAAATTCAGTTGAGGATCTGGCGTGGCTGCTCATGTTACCAAATTCATCACTTATTCAAAGACATGGGAGAATTCTGGACTCATGAAGGAAGGGTGCTTGGTAAGTGTTGCTGCTTTGCCCCAGCTGGCTCTCCTGGAGGACACTACATTTTTCGTGTCATTTTAGTGAAAATCTGTGTTCCTGCACTACTCTTTTATCAATTACCTTAATTTACCCCAGTGTATTTGACAGTGTGTCACTTCTGGAAGGGGTGTCACAATACTCAGCATATTTGGAAGTGAAAGGCTGAATATCCCCCAGTTGCTTCAATCTGAGCATAACTTGCCTGAAGGTTGGAGTTGCTGATTATATTACCTCAGAACATGTATTAAAGAGGACAGCAATGCTAGACATTTACTTTTCTCTGGCATGGGAAATACAATTAATTCCATTTAATCAGAGCGTAACTGGGTGCTCCAAATTCAGAGGCATTGGGGATATTGCTGTAATGAATTGTCTTCTGTTTTCTGAGCATGTGATACTATGTAGCAGGACAGGCTCTGATGGCAAAACCATCTCATTTTCAGAGGAGGAAAGTTACCCACTTCGGAACCATATGTCTGCACAAGAACAGGACAGCCTCTGGTTTCCATTAGGGATGTTCTTTCTTTTGCTTCCCCCTTACTCCGTTACCTCACAAATGTCCTTCAGATGCTTGATGTAGTCTCTCTCTGTGCTTAAGATCTCATTGATAACATTGGTCCTCATTTGATCTTTGGTGGTCTGCCCCATCCCGAAGCGGCGGGTACCACTGCTGGAGTCGTCTTCTTTGCCACCCTCTACCTTTACAGGGTAATCTTCCATGGGTTCATCCTGGTTCACTCGGAGCTGTACCACACACAAGACATTCACTGTTCATAGTAAGAAATACAAGTCTTCCAAAGAAAGGAAGTTTGGGAGGGTTGACAGAATGGCAGACAAAGACTGAGCTACGATAAGGAGGGAAGAGGGCTACTCTGTACATGCTGACTGTAAATGTATTTTCCCATGGTATGTAATGTGTAAACACATAGCCCCAGAAGGAAAGGTTTTGACAGTTTGGGGATGGTAATTTCAAGCCGATTAACTGTTAATATGTGATATGGGTGGTTTTAAGCAGGCATATCTTGGACAGAAGTCACAGGAATGATATGAAGCCCTTGAGGGAGAACACGTACACAATCAGGACAGGAAATGTTTTATCAAAGTGAATTCTGCTTAGGTATTTGTGAGGGGACTTTTTGGGAGAGAGGGGAAAAGCAGTAACTATTTGCCTTTTTTTTTATAAGAGTTATATTATTATTCCCATACTATAAATATCAGATAGCCCTCAGAAGTACCTGCTTCCCCAAGGTTATTTAGAGATAATGTATTTTTAATATAAAAGCAAATGCGGCTGCCAGCGGGCACATAATGTAATGAAAAGCTGCATTACATTACAGGGCTGTGCGTGTAACTCATGGCTCCTTCACAGTGCCCATGAGATGGCAGCATAGCATGAGCAGAGACAAGCAGCAGCATTTTGTAGACATGCTGTACTACAGTCACTACATATACTGTCAGCAATACCAAAGTACCTTTGCTAAGGACAAGAAATTGTTGGTGCATTTCACTTGGGAGCTTTATTTCACATATTAGTATTGTAACTGCATATTTAATAGATCCCAGAGCACCCATGGGAATATTTTATATACAAGTCATCAATCCCAGCACAAAAAAATAAATGAAAAACTCTGAGGTAGGAACATGCATAAATGTAAGCAGTTTTAATACAATGATACAGGCCTGCTTTAAACTTTTAACATAGTCACTTCTAGGCAGGATTGTTTTTCTCTTGATATACATGTATCTCTCTGTATAAAAAATAATGCATACCCATCCCTTGCCAGCAGAGGCATAGATTGCACTTACTCTTTACAGTTGGTGAAACCCTCAAGATGTGCAATCCTGGTTTTCCTTCGCTGTGAGTAAAACAGCATTGGCTGGTCTTAAACTCAGACCTTGGCCTGAAACTTGTGTGGAGTAACTGAGAAACCTGCAGGTTTACCCAAGTCCCAGACCATTCTGCCCTTCCCAGCAGTAAGCTTGAGACCCAGAGATAATTAGTAGGAAATCTTCAGTTGGATGCTTGAATAAGTGTTGTAATTACTCTGCTAAAAGAACTAGTTATTCTTCATCCCTAATGGCTAGCACTAGTCTGCTTTCCCCTGAAATTGCCAGCAGGACAATTTGTCAGTAATGTGAACGAAAACAAGGCCTGTGTTTTGGCTGTGAAAATAGTAGCTTCATCTCCACCAGTGCTGAGAATTTGGTCCTAGTAATCTTTCTTGCAAAAAATATATACTGTTTGTAACAGTTACCAGCTGAGACCGTTTCTTGCAAGCTCTATAACAATGCATTTCACAACTTCTGTAGCACAACCTGCTCTGCTTCACCAAGGACTTTTTCTGCAGACACCAGATAACCTCCTTTCATGCTTCACCTGGTTTGGGGTCATTTGTGATCTAAAGTGACCCGGATAAGAAGCTGAATATCTAAGAATCTCCCTGTCCTTAGGCACCAAATCACCTCTGCAGTACTGTGCTTACGTGATGAAAGCAGCCAGGCATCCGTACCAACAGTCACAGCCCAAATAAATGACAAAAGGCCTTTCTTCTCACAGAAAGAAAAGAGTGCACGGAAGTTACCCAGACTGTTGCCCCCCAACCCCCAGCTTGCATGGAGAATTCACGCGTTTCAGAATGCTCTGTTGGAAATGGATCCAACCTCTGCTGCACACAGCTGGGCCTGTCTACCTGTTCCATATAGCTATTTCTATATGGTCTTTGTAACTGGCACCAGGGAGAGCGCCTTGGCCCCAAAATTGGTCAATATCAAGTGATTCATATTCACCCTCTAGTAATTGACATCACCACCTCCAAGACACCATTTTATGTGTTTTTTTTCTTCTCTATTTTAAGTGCCTGAAATACACTGCTGTGTTGTAGCCCAGCAGCCCGATGTTTTTAAAACTCCACAGCTAGGAGAAGGTGTGTGTGAGTCAGGTTGTCACAGATGTTTGGATGTGGTGTATGGCACTGGACTAAATTTGGTGCCATGCTCATCCCTACTGTCTGAAATAGACCCTACAGTGAAGACCTCTGTCAGTTGCTTCTGGGATTCTGCTAGGAAGTACATCTTGCTTACTCCTGAGGGTGATTCTGGGTGCTTGGTTGCAAACCAGCCAACACACATCTGGGTAAGCAGGAGCCCAGGCTGCAAACCACTATGCAGGGCAGTTCCTCAGCTGGTACAGCTCACCTTAGCTCCAGAACCTACAACTAAACTGTCCTTGCTCTGATTTACTGATGCAAAGAGAGAATTCTCCACACTGGTGGCAGCCCATCCCCAAGAGTTCAATGTAAATGGCCATGCGTAGAGGAATGGTAACAAGCACATGTTGAACCAACTATCCTAGCAGTAGAAGTTCTCAGCATTCACTACAGAACATAAAACCTGGGAAAAAACAAAACAAAAACAAAAACAAAAAAAAAACACCTGGCAGTAATGGAGAGACATAGAAAAAAAATCAAGCTCTTACCCGTACAAAGCTGGCTGGAAACCAGCCTTCGCTGTCCAGAATCCTTCCCCACCACCATTCCTTGTTGGTAGCATCCATTACTTCAATGACATCACCAGCCTTGAATCCCAGCTCTTGATCATCCATCGTGACATGGTCCCAGAGGGCTTCTGCATACACCACGCTGCCATCGCTGATGAGCTGTGGACAGAGAACATCAAACTGCCAGATCCTCACAGAAAAGCAGCCAGTGTAGCTGCAGCTTTGGCACAATTGCTGCTGAGCCAAACAAGCATTGACTACTGCTTGCACCTCATGAGAAACATGAAAAAGAGCTGTCAGTAGTCTGGCAGGTGCTTCAACTGACTTTGCTCTCAGTAGCATTTGTTCCAAATCACTTGGGCACATTGCATTTACCACCATTTAAAAAAAAAAAAAAAAAAAAAAAAAGTAATTTTGATGTACTGCAATCTCATAATGGTGAGTTTGCCTCAGCCAGCAAACAGGGCTCAGTGGTACCTTGTTGGTGAAGGACGTCCGTGTGCTGCCAGTGCAGCCCTGCTATGGACAACCTTGAAATAGAAGCGTGAGTGCCAATGGTTAGAGACACACTTAAGAGCAGAAAGTATTCTGAGGCCTCAGTGCTGGCCTAGGATGGTAAGAGCTTTAAACCTTTAGAGTGGTTAAACTTAGCATTTAAACTGCTTATAGTAAGTCTCCCAGAGAGTTCAAGTGCCTGTGCTCAGGGCCACTAGTTGTCTGTGCGACACCATGTCTCACAGAGGGCCTAATCTAGGAAAGAAAAAAAAATAAATATATATATATACACATATATATAAATTCTGGAAAGACAATGGAAAGAGGAATCTAGGAGACCAGAGGGAGAAAAAGAAGATGTACAAAACGCACTGTCCGTGGTTATGGGCCACACTGTAACACTGTCGGCCCTGCTACACAATGCACATGCTGTGCACCTTAGGTTGGCTTGATCACAGTTATCTACTGCTCATGGTGACTGGTTTTGTCCTTCTCAAAGAAAAAAAAGATGCATGTTGTAAAAGAATGACAGGATAATAGCACATACAGTAAATCAGGAGAGTTAACTGGAAGCATTTGAAAAAAAAAATCAAATATAGTCTGCCTCTGGACAGTAAATGTCCCTTCACTGAACCAGAAACAGCTTAATGCAGTGTATCCCTTTTGACAAAAATAACATCAGGATGACTGGGAAGGGGAGGATGGGAGGCTCCCACTTTCTGCAGAACCAGGCGTCAGCGCTCCCCACTGCCTCTTTTCAGCTGCCCTGTGCTGCCACCGCACTCACGTGCACGCTCGCTGCAGGGTGCTGCTCCTCAGGGAGAAGAGCACCACGACGGTACAGCCCCGCGGGCAGGGGGCGTAAGGGCTGGCACACAGCCAGTGCTACAGAGGGAAAATAATCCAGGAGTCTCAAGCAGCATCTCACTAGCCAAGCTACTACAACATAAAGAGCTGAGTTCAGTCTGGTCAAATGGCAGGGATTTGGCCCAGCGAGCTGCGGAGGGGGACAGCTGGACTTGGCAATTAATGAGTGAAGGTGTTGGAGTGATCTGGGATGCTGTTAACTCACAGGTCGCTTAGCAGGCCTGTTGCATAGACTTTGACGAGCCTGAAGTGTACTCAGCATTATGAATAAACCCCCTATTTCCATTTTTTGAAATCTTGTGAGCCTTGTCAGTCTTCTAGAAATGTAGAGCTTTAGCTTTCTAACACAAAGTGGAGAGGACTAGAATAGGGAAAGGAATGGATGTCAAAGCTACAATTTTACAAACTCAGCTACCAGGCTTCACTTACAGGAACAGCAGCTGAGCTGTGGGTGACGCATGTTGGCTGCGCTCACAAAGAGCCTCTGCTTTTTTGCTGAGCCACCTGTGGGTGCATGAGCTGGGTGTTTGCTTTAGCAGTGTGACTGCAGCTGGAGCTGGGGCCGAGCTGCGCGGGATTTTATAACATGGTGGGTAGGGGCTGGCTGGCACTCGGGAAATGCCCACGTTAACTCATAACTCTCTGGGCAAAGTGGCATTCGGCAGCCTTTTCGACACACATTCTGACCAGTTCGTAAGGAATATGGCGCTTTCTAAGATAAAATCCCTTTGCTATGTACTGAAATATGCTGTGCTGAATCACTGTGCACAATCAGCCAGCTGTACTGTAAGAGCTGCTCACCTTCCAAAGCAGCATGTATTAAAGGGAACACTCACCATTGCCAACCATGGCAGCTCCTAGGACCAAAATGGCTTATCTTATTACAGTTTTTGATCTTTGCAATTAAAGTAAGGTTTGAAAACCAACTAATTAATCTCCATATGAAACAATATTTATGTGCTGGCTTTGTAATATCAAGGAGAACCCAACGCATGTTCTTGAACAGCCACAGTCTCCTGCCCCAAACCTAGAAGAGAATGGGAGACAATACAAACCCAGCTGCCCTTCAGCTGCCGAAGCTCCTGCAGCAGGCAGCACAGAAGACAAACACATTGGCTATTTTTCCTTGTTGATAGCAACCCCTAAGTTTGTAGGCAGCACTGCTTGCAACCCAAAGGCAGAACTAATGCTGATGCTCTGAATTAGCCAAGCCCCCAGGCCCCATCTCTCTTCCCTGCCAGGGAGGCGCGTGGGCTAGCTAAGGCTTGCTGCGGGACGCCAGAATCCATCAGAACCCACCCAGATCTTAGTCCTGGGAAGTAAACTACACTGACAGTGTATAGCGCTGATTTTTTAATCAGTGCCCGAATTCTCACTCCTCCTGTGACACCTCGTATAGCTGCCTCCATTTACCAAACGTTCAATGTTTGTCATCAGCATATTTGGTAGGAATAATTTCCTACAAAACCGTTCTGACTAGCATTAATTACATTATTCCCCTTTATTTATATACCATCCAACTGCAGCTTCCCCCTCGGAAGTGGCTTAAACAGATGGACAGAGGAGGAGGGTCCCCATCCGGCAGGCAAGGAGAAGCTTTGAAGCAGCCACAGGAGGAGGGAAGCAACCCTTGTAGAAAGCGGAGGCGGCAGAGCCGTGCTTCATCTTATTGCAACCTGCGTGTGAGGAGTATGGCGTGACAGAGCTTACCAGGGGCATGTGCATGAGCCCAGCTAAATGTGATTTTTCAAAGTCCAGATTGATGCAAGAAGTTCCCGGTTCCTCACCTAAGATATAGCAGCTGATTATTTTATAGCAAGAAATAGACTGAAATTGCTTTAGGCCTTTTTACTTTCAGATGAAATAGGCTAGGAAAGCTCTTCTGAAAGAGCGGGGCAGTGACCTGCAGCTAAGGAGGCCCCCTCCTCATCTAGGTCCTGTCAGTGCCCTCAGTACCCCAGCCATCACTCTCCCATGACCTGTAAATGAGAAGTCTACTAATCTGGGACATCAGCATCCTTAAGCTTTGGCACTGAGGAAACAAGCTCTTATCAAATTCGATAGTACTCTGCTAAATGTTATCTTTATATCACATCTAGAAGTTCACCACTTCCAGCCGGTAGTGCTTAGAGTAAATAAAGCTATTAAACAGCTTCTATTTTAACCTTTCATGCAAGTTTCCAGAGGACAGTTATTTAAACTTATGTCTATTAGACATTTATTTTCTGGTATAAGTGATATTTTCAAACTCTTTTCAAACAAACAGATACAATGGTGATTTACTCGGTGATAAAATGGCAAATGAATTTCTCTGCTGATAAATGGAGCACAAGCTGTATCTAACACAAACGGCTGACTCTAAATGAGCTGCTCCTCAAGAATGTCTCTGCAGACAGATTTAGGAAAACACCAGCCTGGTGCATCAGGGTCAGAAAGTCTGAATGTCAGGGATGACTCGGAAAGAAAGAAGCAGAGAACTATAAAAGGCACAAAGAGCAACACCAGCTGGGAGTCTGGAAGAGTTTCCAGGCCAGAACAAGCTGAACAGACTTTGAAGCTGCAACAGAAAAAGGTGGATGGAGGCTGACCACGTGAAGGGTTACAAAATGATTAACAGGCTTGAAATGCCAGGCCCATGTGTGAGATCGCCAGGCCAGAATTTTAATACCAAAGTAGTACTTTTTCCTGTTGTACATAATTATGCTGTGCCACAAGATGCCATAAGCCAAGCACAGATGGTTTTAAAAACAGATTAAGCAAATCTATGTCCTTCAAGGCCGCTTAAACATATCATATCTGGATACCACCTCTGGCCCATCAAGGATCTTACTACACCTGGAAAGGCACACAATGGAAAGAACAGGGCCATACTTCAATGTTTTCCTAAGCAGTTACCCCGAGTCACAACTAAAAGTGTTCCTGGCTGGCCCTACAGAGCTGGTCTTAGGTCATTAGTGCAGTAAAAAATACAAATGAAAATACATCTATTATTTTCCATTTTGACTAGTTGTATTACCTCCAAATACTTCTTAAATAGGTGAGACCCCAAAACGTTAACTTGACGCAGACAGATACGTTCCCTGAGGTACAGCAACATTGTTGTTCAGCTAGAAAATTAGCAATTGCTAACACAGTGATTACAAGGACATTACGTCCTCTGGGGTAGGGCTGGGACTTCTCAAGCAGAGGTAAGTAAAACACTTTCTCACAGCTTAAACATAGCAGATCTTACATGCTGTACATCCTACCCATGCAACCCTTGCCAAGCACATGGAGGAAAGTGAGTCACACGCATGGAGCAGCCATGTGCCCCTAACACTTGGACATCCAACCCCTGGCTGCTTGTTTTCTGGCCAAAAAAGAAAAAGGGGAGGAAAATAAGAGAGGACAAAAGTGTACCCAGGGAAACCTGACTGATAAGACGCCTGGGATGCATTCAGAGAGGAGTCCCTGTGCACAGGCTACAAGGTGGGTATGCACTGCATCCTCACTCAAAATGTTTAGAAAGGTCTTTACAATTAAGAGCTCAAAGAACCTAAAAAACACCTTAAGCTCACAAAGCCAGAGAACTTAAGTCATTCCAAAGCTCTAAATCAGCTTAAACAGCTTAAACTCATCTAAGACCTTAAAGTGTCTTAAGCATTTTAAACCCATCTAAAGCCTTTGAGTGGCTTAAGGAGCTTAAAAGCTGTAAGGCTTAGAAAGTGGCTTAAGTATCTTCAGCTTCTGGCAAGCCCACTTCTCACACCTCTCCCACGTGCATGGCACCTGCCACGTCAGGTTAAGGTTAAGGTGTCTGGTGTACCCACAGAGCCCAGATCTCGGACAGAATCTTTCTTTTTAATGCTCTTAACATCTTTGGGAAGTGGTGCAGTCCTCGCCCGACAGCTCTGTCTGCACCGCAGGAGGCGGCACACAGACACTCACCTGTTTGTAGCACGGCTTCCTAGGCTGGTGCCATAACTGCGCCTGGAAATCAGCCACCCTCTGCCCTTATCTTCATTGTTTGGAAAGACTGGAAAGGAGTAGGGGTGGGGTTGAACTCTCAGATCTGAACAAGACTTGTCCTGGGGCACAAGCTACAAAGCTTCTTGTTTCTAGTTCCATTCTGGCTGTAGATGAATACATCTACTGATTCCCCTTCTCCACCTCCCCAACAGTTTTGATGTTCACGTTTACTTCAGGACGGGAAGTATTTACCTGGTTAACACAATGCCTTTTCTGATGCCCTAATTTTAACTGTACTATCTGGGACTGGAAATAGCCCAAGATGTTTCTGTTTGGCTGTTCACACATTTAGGAGTGACTACTTTCGCATCCTTTTTAAGCTACTGGTTTTCAGTCACACAAATAGATACGATTTTATTTAGGAAAAAACATATATATATATATATATATTTAAATGGCACATTGACACATTATCATGTCACTTAAGCTACACATTTTCCCCATTCTCTTACCACTGCCTGCAGGATTGCATTTCCTTTGTGCACTCTCACCACTACATCCACTTACAATATTACCTCTCCTCTTCCTTCATTACAGTACCGCTCCTGATTCCACTGTGTCTTCCCTAACTTAATTTTAAGATTTTCCCTACCTCCTTTTTCACTTCCTCTTCCACCATTTTAACTTTAGACACATGGGGAGCAGCGGTCCTCTTTGCCTACAGATACCCTGTGTCACTGCTGCACTTTGTGGCAGAGGGTCTTAGGACAATGTCACCGAACCAGGCCAGCTGCAGCTCATCCAATGTGGAGACTCAGCGAGCATAAATACTGCCTCCTGGCTCTTTGCAGAAGAAAAGGAAAGGGAACCCATGCAGTTCCCAGACCTCTACACCCTCTGACAACTGTTGCTACAGAATCAGTTATAGCTTGAAGGAAAATTGATCTAAATTTGTTTTACAAATAAGGTTAAAGAAAACATTTTAAAGCTTTGCGTTGCTAGCAAACCACTCTGAATCATCAAAAGGTCAACATCTCTTTGGGCCTGCAGTGGGCAATAAGCCAGAAACAGTGCATGGCTTTTTCCTTTGTGTGCACAATTTAATTTTAATGGGACATACACCAAAGAACACACTGAAATTATATTTATTGCTCCTATCTCCTGTGAAAACATCTTTGGATTAATAACACTGTGCCAAAGTCTGCACAACATTGGTAAGTGCTGGCAGACACGAGGCCAACAGTGATCATTTAGCAGTCTCCATGACCTGGCTCTCAGTGATGCTCTCCCTGCCTTAACCATGCAAAATTTATCCGCTTCCTTTCCTCACCTTCTTCTGGAAGATCAGTCCTGCAGGCTTTCAGTGACACAAAACTTGAGTTTGTTTGTTTGTTTTTTTTCTTTTTCTTTTCCCGGTGATCTCCCTCCCAATGCACACACTGTTGCAGATCTTTTCTTCACTAAACCAAGGATCACTGTCTGATCTTTTTTCTTTTCCTTTTTTTTTCTTTTGAAAATGGAGCAGAGAAAAATCTGAACATCAGCATTTAGAGAGACAAAAAGAACAAAGAACCTTGATACTGTCTTACTGTGAGGCAAAGGAGGCTGCCTAGCCTTTGTTTCTAGTTAGTATCTATAAATATATATATATAAAAAAAAAAGAGTAATTTCTTTTGTAGTCCCACAGACAGTTCTACAAACTAATCACACACACAAAAAACACACCTCACCGCCAACAAAAAACACACCGACCTTTTCATATTGCAAATGTCTCATGCTAGGTAAAGAAGATTCATTCAAGCAACAGCAGCAGATTCCTAGGATCTTCTGAGACTCTATTATTACGCTCTTGAGTATTTCCATATTCACTTTTCTCAAGTCTGCACGAGGAGGACTCATGGCTTCAGCAAAGCGAAAGCCTCAGCCCAGAACCACGCTCCTGTTTCCATGGCCACGCTGCAAACAAGCCCTGTGTAAGGGAGAGTGCAGCATCTGCGGTTCCTCCTGCAGAACATGGCTTCCTCAGCCAAAATATGAAAACATAAACATCTCTCCTGTCCCTCACAGGTTCTCGTTTTAATCACCTTGCCCCCCTGCACAGCCCTCTCGCAGTGACTATGGGCTTTTCAGTGTGACAAACGAGTAGTTTTGCAAAAGCAGATCAATGCAGAGCACGTTAGGTAGATCAAGCAACAATCTCACGCCACAGTCCCTGGCTCTCCTCACAGCCTGGCCATGAGGCTCGCATGTCACAGGACAAGTCACTTTCCCTTTCATGTCTACTGCAAGTTTTCTCACTAGGTAGTGTTTGCTAGAACAGGTCCTGACTCCTTGGTGTTACAGGTGCGAACTGGGATACAAAAATACCAAGTCACAACTTGGCAGCCCGTATTTTCTTAATCTCTTTGTGGATCTTATTTGGCAAGGTGAGGAAATCTGCGTCAGTTCGCTGATGAGAGAATTTGGCATAGCTCTTTGGTTTCACATACGATCCCTAAATAAGGTGCTTTTGTTTCCATACAGTTGCCACAACTCTGCAGATACCCAACATAGCAAGACTGGACAGCACCATGATTCAGAACAACCCATGGCAGCCAACCCAGCTCTGCTGTGCTGTTCCCAGCCATCTTACCACAAAGACGACAGAAAATGGGCCCATAACATTCACATACTCCCCTTGCACAGCACTGGCTACAAGCCAGTAGCACAAGCACGTGGCCTAGCAAAAGACAGTATCCTAACGCCATTTTTGTATTGACATCCTAGATAGATGCAATACCAAACAAGATTTCTAAGCATGGATGTTACAGTGGTTTGCTCCCTGCGCAGTGTTGCCTTTGCTGCAGGTGAAGGCAGCTCTGCTCTCCCCGCTGGTGGAGGCTCTACTGGCTCTGCCCCTAAGGGACAGCAGAGATTCAGGTGTCCAAACTGGTGAATTGGTGAGTTCTGGAGGGAAAAGTATGCTGGAAGGGGCTGTGCTAGGGTCACAGGCTCCAGGTGGAGAAGGGAAGTGCAGGATATCTGTGCTGCAGGGGAATGTGTAGGACCACAGCCCTGCAACAACAGGCCCTTGCTCAGAGAGGCCAGATCAGCTGGCCAGCAGCAAAGGAGAGCAAGCTCCCAAATTCCACCACCCATGGTCCTTCACTTCCCACGGATTCCTTTGCTGTTAGAGTCAACATCCTCGTGCTCGGGTAGATATTTTTCTTCTGACAGTTCCCACATAGCTGAGCTGCCTGTCACTATCTACCACAGCAACAGAGGTATGCACCAGTGCAACAGGATAGAGAACACAACCCTGGGTCTTCAGCAGCTCCACGACAATGCTCCAAGCCCCATTTCAACCACTGCCAAATGCACTGTAAGGGGCATCAACAGCCACATCTGGAGTAATCCTAGCTAAAGAACAGATACAAAGATTCAAGGATGACATCATTTTATTCTGTACTTTCCAGCACATTCCATAGTTAACAAGTCCGGTGACATGGTATAAGTAACAAGTACTCTCCCTCCCATAAGTCTTTCCTTAACCTGTATATTAAGATTTTATTTTTTTTTTAAATCAAAACATTAGAAGCATTAATTAAAAATAATTGTTGATGGTATCATCCTAAATGCTTACTGTGTTTCTTATCTGGCCAACTCATGCCTTAGATTCCAAGAATAAATCACAAAGACAGCAGATATCACATACCACCACAGAAATGAGTTTAGCCTGAGAGAACAAATTAAGGGAAAAGATACAATCTAAAGCCCAAAACTCCCTTTGGAAATGATGTGTTGGTCTTGCTCTTGTTCAGAGATGCTCTTTACACTCATGAGGCTCCACAGCTGGCAGTGGCAGAGTAGGCTTTGCCAGCCCTTGCCCGTTTGATGTTTTGGCAATTTTGCCCCACTCAGGGGCAATGCAAAATGCCCCGTGCAGGGCCCACAGAGGCAGCACCCTGCCCCATGCCATACAGCTGGATATGGCAGGCACCTCAGCATGGCTTCCCTAAAAGTCCCTGTCTCTTAGGTCAAATAAGTGGGCTGAGAATAGAAAAAAGAAAAAGTGAACTTTGTTTACTAAAATGCCCTCTCCTTCCCCACCATCCAGTCAAGACCTCCAGCTCCTGCATGACTCAGGGATCCTTCACCGGCTTTGTTTTTCCTGGCCTTTATCAGCTATCACAGCCTCTTCAGCCAAGCTCTGTGGCAGGCTTGAATGAGTCACAATTAATATCAGCCTGATTCACATGGACACACCAACTGCAGCTTCCAGCTACACGTATATGGCTGCAGATCAAGTCAAGAAAGAAGGAAAACACTGGGGTCCCGTACAGAAACTGCACACAGCTACTTCAGAATTAGTCAGGTATTGAGTGTGTAGCTAAGCAGTGGGAAGAAAAAAAAAAGTAACATTAAATATTAGGATGAAAATTGCTCCTATGCTCTTAGAAACCAGCATTATCACCTGTGGCGTGCAGTTATAATAACAAATCTACAGTGAGGGAGACTTCTTTACTGTGAGGTGACAGAGCACTGCAACAGGTTCCCCAGAGAGGCTGTGGGGTCTCCTTCTCTGGAGATACTCAAAACCCACCTGGATGCCATCCTGCACAATGTGCTCTACGTGATCCTGCTTGGCAAGGGGGTTGGACTGGGTGATCTCCAGAGGTCCCTTCCAACCTCGGCCATTCTGTGATTCTGTGAGTACTCTGTAATCTTGCAATTTTTTTTAATTGTAATTTATTTATTTATTTATTTCTTAAAAAAAAAAAAAAAAAAAAGGTTCTACTTTTTTTTTTCCCCCAAACTATGCTGGTACCAATAACCTGGTGAAATTTCTCCTCTTCTTTCCTTATAAGGGGCAATCTCACCAAGGACTGCATTACCTTCTCTATAATGTACTTTTCTTCTGGGTGGTCCCTCACAGTCCTGGGCTCCCCATAGCCCTTGGGAGAAAACAGTGAGCATTTTGGGGTGCTGAATCAGCTGTTAATAAGACAGGCCTCCACCGCTACTGCATGCATGGGCTGATCCTGCCCAAGCTTTAATGTGTCAAAGAAGAAAAGGGAAACATCTGGGCAGAGCAAAGAGGACTTTTTAGATACAAGGAAGCCATGCCAGGTATGGTGAGATCTGGCAAGCGGAGGGCCAGAAAGAGAAGGAAAGGAGGAGGTGACACCAGCAGGAGCTGCCTGCTCACAGTTAAGGTGTCCCCTAACCGAGCCAGCAGCAGCTAGCACAGGGTTAATTACTTCATCACCACAACACCAACTTCAGCTACCTGATCAATACTGTGGGATGCTAAATAAAAAGAGGTCCCTTCAAAACTTCCCTGCAGCACCTCTCTGGCACAGCGTAAGAAACAGCTATGGCCTCCAATTGGGTGACAAAAGCCACCCAAGGAGTGCTTCAGCTACATGATGCCTGGCTAGACAAGAGCATGAGTCACTTTGTGAACCTCAGGTACGTCCTCCTGGCTGGCAGATGGTTGTGCTCAGCCCAGCACAGCTTACACGTGTTGAGCCAAACACTGGAATCGACCTACCTAGCTCTCCAGAGCTAGGCACGTGCGTGCAGACCCTGTGAATTACTGCAGTTCTCATTCTTTTAATCAGATGGTTTGCACTGTTCCAAGATACGGAGCAGGTGAGACAGCAATAACTGACAGCTCAAACACACTGCAGGGCTGCCATGATGCTGAGGCCTCTTGCTCCCACTGCTGCTTACAGCAAAATGCTCGGCACCTGCAGGAGGGGTGAGAGCTTCTGCATGCTCAGACACTTTCAGAGCTGGCTCAAACCTTGTCTGCGATTCTGCCCTCCCAAGGAGCTGCCAAAAGCTTTCTCCATTGCTCTTATGAACCTAAAGTCACACCTAGGTTCCCCATCAATCATTTGAATACCAAGCTACGTTTTCACATCTACACAGAACCTGTTCTTTCCAATAAACAATCTTGTGTCCACCTTATGCCATAAAGTTCTGATTCAAACTAAGGCCACTGAAAAAGGTGAGAGGGTATATAAAACAGGTTTGTTTGAAAGCCAGTAGCTTCATTCTTTGGTTTGAAATGGTAACTTCAGAAAACAAAAACACACAGTGGATGCTTGCAGTGGCTGTTTATGACAAGGTCTAGCTACTAGAATTAATAGTCAAGTTTTTAATAGTTTATAAAGTGCATGAGATTCCCAGAGAATCACAGAGCTGGGGCCTGCTGCTCCATGCTCAGCACTATGGGAGGCTCTCCTTTCTCAGCAAGAAGCATGTTCCATACTCAGATGAAACAAAAAAGAGCTCAGCAAGTATACATCTCATTTCTTTGTGTGCTAAAGCAATGTGGATTGTACAACACCAACATAATTATACACAATCACATAAGTGGTACAGAGAACATCACTCACAAGATGACAGAGGACATCACCACCCAGCCCTTCTCACCCTCACACCAGACTGCAGGAGCCATAAACATTCAGCTTTGAAAGGACTGCAGGAACTTCAACCATTAGTGCCAGAAAATGTACTGCCCTCATGAAAGCTGGGCTTTAACTGCAGATTTCCTAACAGACAAAATGAAGGATCCTGCCAAATCTTAAGGGCTTGAATATTTTTCAGTCTCCAGCAGAAAAGTGAGCAGTGTTAATGAGAGTAGGGCACTGTAGGCTCTTCTCCAGTCTGTCTTCCTCCAGGAATTGTCTCCGCTGTTGCCACCAAGTAGAGGGTTGCTTCATTGAGATGCCAATTTCCAAGCCTGGAAGTGCTGTGATGTAGAGGACTGCTGATAAAACGTCACCAAGGCGAACAGGCCTGGAGCAAGCATGCTGCTTTGCTGCCCTGCTCTCCTAACAGCTCTACAGGAATGCTCCTTGAGTGGTTTCCCTGCTGTGCATGGCTGCTGCTGGCCAGCAAGAAACATGAGGCCTGCAAGCAGTGTCCTGTGCCGGGGTTCTGCCAGCCATTTTAATACACATACACATAGCAGACAAGCACTGAGATGTAACAGAGGAAACAGGATAAAAGCCAACAAAATACTCCTTCCACACTGCTGCAATTTATTCAGCCCGAATTCCTGATGCACTCTAACGATCAATCACTTTGGCTAATTGAACATTACTCAGACACCACCGCACAGCACAACGTTCACAGCCCTCACGATGACAACAGCCGAGCAGCAGAGGCATTACAGGGTTCAGCGTTTTGCAGCGGGTGCATACATGGAGCAGGTCCTTGTGTGAAGGCTCGTTATAGCACAACTGTCCCTCTGCAAACAAAGCAGCAGCACGCTGGGCTCCTCCGGGGCTGAGAAGTGCAACGGATAGGGATGGTATTGTCATCGTTAGCAATCGAGGCCGATTAGTGCCACGGACAGCAGTTACGACTAAGCAGGGTGGCTCTGTTAGCTCTTTCCCTCTCAGGTTTAACGGTGAGATCCAAACCAGAAGGCACGGGTGATGACAGGAGGAGAGCGAGGGGAGCAGGGTGGGGAAGGGGGTTATGATTAAAAAACAAAGGAGAGATACTCTGAGACACACAGTCACCGTAACGGCAGACAGGCAGACCAGAGGCAGACAACGACATGCTGACCTGCTGATTTATCGCCCAGTCCTGGAAACCCCCAGCCACCACACCACTACCGGCAGTCCTCCTTCAGTGGAACGCCAAAAGAAACATCAGCACCACATTGACGATGATGAGGAAGAGCAGGATGACAAAGACCACGACCCGCTGGGTCTCCGGGTTCATGTTGCAGCGGAGGAAAGTGTGAAGTGCACTCCATTTGTGCCTGCTTCGCTCAGGGGCCTTTGCCATAGCTTCAGCCCCCAAAGAAAAAAAAAAAAAAGAAAAAAAAAACACAAACAGGCTTCTTTAGTGACTGCTGTACAGCCCACAGCAGGGGCACGGGTGGGGGCAGAGGGCTGGGAACAAAAGCTGTTTTGCAGCTCTCACAAGGAGAGGTCTGAATGGTCTGACACAGCCATGGCTGGTCGCGCACAGCACGTGTGCCGAACGCCCCCTCCCCGCGCCCTTATCTCAGGGGGACGCCCATCAGCGCATCCCCGGCTCGCCACGTCTTCACCGAAGGAGCCGTCGCCATCACGTTAGCGGGAGGCAGGCGCTGGATTCCTTCTCGCAGGGAGCCTGAGCGAGGAGCACTGCAATCCGGGCTGCAATATGGGCTTTGCAGAGAGCGGCTCGGCTATTTGCTGGGCGCCGTCTCCAGGATACATGCGGGCCTTGGCAACGCGGCCAGCGCCAGCCCAGCGTGGGGTGCGCAAGGAGGCTCTGAAGGAGGGGCGGCAGCGGATTAGGCGGCTGCTTTTTTAAATCCTTCCACCCGCGCTGAGAATGTGCCAGCACCGGAGCCAAGTCCTGCCAGGAGGCAAATCCTGCCAGGGGTGCTCCTGGGGGATGCTGCCCATGTGACGGCACAGGGACAGGGTGAGGGTATGCAATGAGGTGCTCGGCCTCTGGGGGGACGACAGGCAGGAGATGCTGACCTCTGACCGGGGTCTGGAAGACACGGCTCTTGTCTGACTGCACTGCCTGCTTCCTGGCAGGATCCTGGAGCCAGGCTGTCTGAAGGACTTGGCTACCTCTGTGAGTGCCTCTGTGGGACTGAGGGACTTAAAACCCAAGTGTCTGCAACCAGAAAGCCTCCAGTCAGCTCTGCAAAGCCCTAAATGTGCTTTTGTAAGCTTCACGTTTTGCTGCTGGACTGTGAAGTTCATCAAGCATCAAATTGCTCGGCGTAGACTCTCAGATGCCCCAGCCTAACCACAGCTCCCACCAGTGCCTGACAAGCACAAAAAGGCCCTGCTCCTGGCAAAGGGCAGGGGTGGCTCTTGCCGAGCACCCATCACCACCAGGCTCTTTGACAACTGCTGCAGCCCTTTTCGTTCCTCCAGCCAGGGAAGCGGAGCCCAGCTCGCACTCTGCCTGTGGTGACAGCACTCCTGGGAAGGGATGAGGAGGACCCAGTACACAGGACCTTCTCTGAAGGGAGGTACTTCCACATCTAGCTCAGGTGCTCGTCCTCCCCCAGTGAAACAGTGAGGAAGCTATCTTTTGTTCAGGTGTTAGCACATCAATGTCCATAAAATTTCTAAAAGATTTGTACAGCTCCTGCTTGTATCATGGAACATGGCAGGTGAGAGATTTAAGAGGAAAAACGTTTCAGAGAGACAGTCTAGCTAAGTACTTTTGTTTCATTTTGTTTTCTCCATAATTGTGCTAACCTCAGCAGGGGTTATGTAGAAAGTGCTAAGCAGTCAAACAATTTCTACTGTCTCCTTAAGCTTCTGTAACATTTAAGATGTCTTCTCTCAGGCAGTGTAAAACCAAAACCAAGTCTAGAATTATTTCAGTTTGCAGGTTTCTGAAATTAAAGATCCTACAAATCTGCTTGTCTCTAGCCTAAACACAGAACAAGGGGGAATAATGCATAGGATGAATGCTTGTGCTCTCAGTATAACTTCAGGACCTGCTAAGCAATACTTTCCATACAAGCAAACTGCTGGGACCCATGGGTTGCTCCAGCTCCAAAGTATTCTTGGGCTTTCAGCCCAGTACTTGGACCCTTGAACTTATCCCTGAACTTAGGCTTCAATTTAATGAAAGTTCTTCAAGTCCAGTTAAGTAACTGCATTGTTTAACTCTCAGGCATTCTGCAATCATAGATATATTCAGGTTGGAAAAGACCTCTAGAGCATTGAGTCCAACCTTTAACCTAGTGCTGACAAGTCCACCACTAAGCTATGCTACTAAATTCCACATCTACACATTTCTTGAAGACCTCCAGGGATGATGATCAACCACTTCCCTGAACAGCCTATTCCAGTGCTGCACAACCTTTTCAGTAAAGACATTTCTCCTAATATCTGAGCTAAACCTCTCCTGGTACAATCTGAGGCCATTTCCCCTCAGCTTATCACTTGGTGCTTGGGAGAAGAGCTCAATCCCCACCTCACTACAACTTCCTTTAAGGTAACTGTACAGTACAATAAGGTCTCCCCTGAGCCACCTTTTCTCCAAGCTAAACAACCCCAGCTCCCTCAGCCACCCCTCATAAGACTTGTTCTCTAGACCATTCACCAGCTTCATTGCCCTTCTTTAGGCACACTCCAGCACCTCAATGCTATTTTTCATGGCTTTTTGTGAACAGACTGAGTTTGGTTATGAGCCACGGAACAGTATTTTAGGGTGGAGGGATCTTTAGGAGGAGGTAATCATGGTGAATGGGGGAAGCATTATCACACATGCTTCTTTGAGATCTGCACAGTAACTACTATCTTATCTAATCCCTCAGTTACACTGAACAGAAATACACAAACTCCAGTGACCCACCAAGACAGGTACCAGTGAGACAAGCTGGCAGAGCTGTATTGTTGTTGCCACAAGATACTGGACAATTTCTTAAATCAGTTAAGGTGTAATTAATTCTCCAGTAAATTCCTGAAATCTTTGCAGCTCATGAACATATTTGAGCATTTGATGGTGAAAGCATAAAAAGTTTGAATATCTAAAAACACATCTTAAAGGGGAAAGTAGTTTCCTTCTTGGATGCTGCTTTGAGACCTCTTGGATGGAGAAATGTAGAGGAAACTGTTATCCCAAGATGAAAATCTATGAAAAAAGATGGAAATTTATAACAAAGGGTGCATTTTCACCTGACTTTGTTGCAGCTGTCTGTAAGAAACATCCTTAGCTAAAGCTATGTTACTCTGCTTGAATGTACAGACCTAAGAGACCTCCTGCACTACACTGCCTGAGCACATCTAACATGTTTATCTCGTATACACCTTGGAGCACTACACAGTTAACCTTAAGTTGCAGTCACCTTTATGACCCCCCAGTGAATAAAGCATACATAAGTAGAAACCTGTCTTAACAAGGATAGAAACTGTGGTGACACTAGCTGTGACCTGACTTTGTTTTCAGCCCCATGCAGTGAGTCCCCTTTGCAGCCTGTGCATGGGGGAGCTACTTCCATGGCAACTCAAAGCATTCACTCTGGTGGGGTAATGCCATGTGACATTTTTCTCTTGCACAAATAAAACCTTACTCCTGTTACTCACTAATCAGACAAGCTTCTGTGATAGGTGACATCAGCGAGAGATGAAATAACTGAAGGTTTTATCTTGTGGCTTGTAGACGAGTAGGACTTAGTTTGTATAATGATCACTGAGGGTGCATATTTCAAGTGAATATTGCACAATCTTCATTGGAATCTGATTTGCAATCGTAATAATTTATTTCTAATCCTTCCTCTAAGAGCTATCCTCAGCCAGATGAGGAATGGGATCACACCAAGGGAATAATGCTATCACTCAAACCTGTGCAAATGGTGAGTACACAGCAGCCCAAAGGCCTGATGACACAAAGCCATGCTGCAGTCACAGAGTTAGTGACTAAGACTTCAGAAAGTAAATTATTCAGGAATTATTTGTCCAGGCCTGACCTGTTGCTTTGCTTGTAAGTTGAGCAAACAGGGCTTAAGCTTTTAAAGGCTGTTTTAGGTTTCAGTTTTACAAGGCCAGGAGTGTACAGACAAACCTTTTTGACATTTGCCTGTCAAATGAAGTGGTTCAGTATCATCACAGCTGAACTGAAAGGCACATGTAAATACATGTAAATGTGAAAAATTAAGTACAATAAAGCACAGGTGCTCCAGCAGACCAGACAAATAAATAAATGAGGAGGAGACAAACAGTGAAGTTACATCCTGTGCACTGGGACAACACACGTCTCAGACTGAGGCCTCCCACAGGCCAGTGCAGCCTGGACCAGTCCCGCTGTCAGCACCTTTCTCCTCACTCACAAGAAAGCGGGCTTGGAAAGCAAGGCTCCAAATGGTAAGCTAAGAACCATGCACGTCAAATGCATTTTTCAAAAAGAAAACAACAAAACAAAAACAGGTTTTGAGTGGATGTTCAATGCACAAATTTCTCCTTGAAATTCCCAATTGGATGTAATTTGTCTGAAAACATCAGAACAAGTACAGCTTCTTAAACCGCACATGTTCATATATGTCTAAAATGGAAAGCAATCTCTTAAAAGTCCACAATTTGCTCTCAGTTTTACAGGGTGTAATGCTGTAAGGCCCCCACTGTGTTATTAGAGCAGTTACTCACACTGCACGTTCTTCTAGATACTGCTGCAAGGTTTAAGCCCACACATTTTTTTATAGCCAGTACCTCCCTAGACTCTTTACTCATGCAATACTGCCTAATGCAGCAGAAGAGCGTCCCCTAAAGCATAAGTCTTGAAGGGCTGTTCACCAAGAGCCTGCCCCATCAAAGAAATAAACAGTCTAACATGTCACTTGATAGCGTCCTCAGAAGCAAACTTGGTAAGTGGCTTTTAAGATGATTAACAAAGTGGAGATGCAAAACTGATAACCCCAATGCTGCTATTCAACAGGAAGTAAACAAGGTGTCCCTCTGCTCTACTAGCAACGCGCCTAGTTAGGACAGGAATGTGAAGAAACAAGATGTTCAGTTCATCCCGGATAGTGCAAGCAACCTGCTTTCGTTTGACAAAGCCTGTGGAGATGAAGACCTGCCAGCAACTGTTGATGATGGTGAAATAGCCAGAAGCAAGATCCTTTCTCTAAAGGTTATAGATAAAGTCAGCTGGAAGCAGCACTGAAAAATAAGGCCCCCCACCATCTTTCTAGGTTACTTTTCTCTACAACTGCATGTGCCTCTCAAACCAAAACCTCCACAGAACCTGCACTTGACATCCAGCAGCTGTAAAGCAGCACAGCCCTACTACTGTCCACTAAGGCCCTGATTACTCTCTCTTTGCAAGTCTGAGCCACATGGATGTGTGCCAGTGAGTCCCACACTGCTGGAGACAGAGGCCATTATGTTTGCCTGCCTCTGGAACGTGCGTGTTCGAGTGTGGGAGTAGTGGGGTTAGCACACGTGACATTGACTCATTCTGCTGCAAGGAGCAGGCGTAGGACTGACCTGCACGGCTCTGCCAGGATGCGATGAGGGCACCGAGCAAGGGCTGGCCCCCGGTGCCCCAGAGGGATGGGAAGTCTTTTCACGAACCTCAGGAAAAGCGGGGTTGGTGCTTCAGGAACTTGGTTCTCACTGACTTTTCTTCCCTCAACAGGTCCCACAGTTTTGCTACTGTTATCAAAGCAGTAAAATAAAGCTGCAAAGAATATGCCAATGCCTTCACTGCATTAATGCATGGCTGAAGTTGCTGCTAAATCTGTCCCCTACTCAGTGAGGGTAGGACAAGACACAGGACAGGGCTGTAGCTGAAGGAAAACATCTTTTGAGGGATTAACAGTGCTCTCTGAAGGGCCAGAGGAGTCAGGAGGGACTTTAATTTTCCACCACACAGTTCAAATGTGTTCTGTAGATTATGGGGAAAAAAAGAAAGGGTTGCAGAGATGAGAAGCTCTAAGTCAGGATTTGGAGAGGGAAGAACAAAAATAATTTTTCTAATGTCAAAGCCATGCTGAGAGGAACCTGAGGAACAAGTGTGTTATAAAACCAGTTTGTTGCAGATACACTCGCTCCTCTCTGCAGAAGCTTAAACCTGGAATAACCTCTCCACTAAGCTTTACCCAGCATTCCTGCTCTGTCACATTCCTCCTTTATCCCCTTCTCCCAGGAAATCTTTGTACTCTGATCCACTTTGTTATTGTGCTGTTATCCATTGCAGGTGTTTCTTGAACCAGCTGAGTGTTAGACAACTGAGGGGTAGACAACCCAAACTATTTTTAAAATACAGACATTGGCAGAAATAATTGGAAGTACAAGATTTTTCAAAAGAGACTTTGCACACCATCATGCTACAAATTCAAGTAGTAATAAGATGCAATTTAATTTATGGTCCATCTCTGAGGTCAAATTTTAAAAGAGGTGCAAATATTACCTTGCTTCTAACACACGCCCCACTGCAGAACAGCAGTGGAGAGTTAGGTACCAAACCAAGGGCCCCTGGAAGCCAAAGAGGGAGCTCCCAAGGACAGCTAGTGAGAGACCAGGGACAGAGCAAGTTCCTACCTTGTATCAGACAGGGCAGGTTTCAAAGCAAGGCTCCCACTTTGCATGTGAATGGTGAAACTGCTCATCTTCACCTGCCCACAGGTTTACCATTGGCTGTCCTTGCACAGGGCCTGAGTGATCAGGTCCTGTCGGCAACACTGGTTGAAGGATGGCAGATTAGAAAGCCTGCCATTAGGCACAAGTGAAAGCCCTGGGCAGGCAGGGACCACCAGGACCTCAGACAGTTAGTGCTGCCTGCCACACTATCTCAACTGCAGCAGAACAAGGATTTGAAAATCTCAGTGGCGCCAAGGTAGATGGCTCTTGTGCTAGGAGCGACAGGGAGGAAGCCAAGGCTTTCTACAAATGTGAGCTTTAGCCCCACAGGACACCATGCAACTGGGATGCATTGAAAGAGCTCTTTGTAATGGGATGCCAAAGCACTGGGAGTTGGTTGGAGCCTTCACCATAAGGAGGAAACACGTTTTGTTATTAACATCAGCAATCATGCTATGTGTGTGATCAGGCAGAGTTCTAGGTACCCAAGAATACACCAAATACAACACAGGCAGAGTTGGAGATGATGTGGCGCAAGTAACTTCAGGAGTTAAAGTGTTCGATCATTTCTTCTCCAAAGGGAAAACTGTTTGTGGAGCCAGGCCTGTCCCTCCACCCCAGTAACTACGAATGCTTCTACTGCCAGGAAACAGACATTACTGGGAGTCCCCTCATACTCACTGCTATCATTAACAAGCGTTAACAGAAGCTGTTAGTCTTTGCAATTTAACAGCTGGCAGGACAGACATAAGAACACCAAAGCCATCATACTGCCTCCAGTTATTTCCAGTTGTCAACCTTGGTTGCAGAAATATGCAAGACACAGGAAAAGGAATTAAACCCTCAGAAGAAAAAAAGGAGGTGGGTATTTATTAACTGGTTTCTGTTTGCCCTAGTATCAGTTGGGAGAGCAATATACTCACATTATGATAAAAAAGTTATAATAAATCTTCTCTCCCAGATTACACTGGTATGTTACGTATTCCTTCCATACAATCAGTAATTCTGTCTGGAAATCTGTTATGACCAAAAGGAAAGAAAAAAGGGATGACAAGACTTTGCTGCTATATTTTATTTTTTTTTTCTGTCTTGCAATTTGTCCTTTTATGGTGCACAAGAAGTTTTAATTAATTGGAATGTAGATAACATCAAAAATGCCATGAAGGCTGTTATTCATGTTTGAAAAAGTTGAAATTTTTGTTCTGATTTCATCTGCATTAACATTTGTTTAATATTTTTAAAAAATATTTATTTATTTAAAGTGGATTCCCTTACAGTTTACATGTCTGACTTGTTTATGGTTCGATGTGCCTGGATGAGCACTGGGTGACAGTAAAAGAACAAATTCCCAGTGAGTGATCAGAGTTCAGCATAAAAATAATGCTTTAGAGACTCAGCCACAGTTGTACACTGCTCAGTAACACAAGAAAGGGAGGACTGTTGCAGTATCTGTTGCCTTTGGTTAATGGTAGATGTATTGTTTACACCACTTCCTAAACATCTTTCTGTATGAATTACTTTGTTAAATCAGAAACATGTATGACAAATTAGCTTAATTGCACCCTGTCAACAAGCACTGGTAAAACACAAACATCTGTAACACATTACAATATTCTCATTTTAAAACATAAGGCAACGCTGCTATACGTCTTAGATAAAATCCTCTATTGTTGAATTCAGTGAATCCCTGCATTTCCTCAGGAACAAGACTTCACATACCAAATTCCAAGCGTATCAAATGTAGAGCCATAATAGATAAGGAAAATACAGGGAGAGTCATGCTACTCTTTTCCAAACATTTACTGCTTTGCTTTCATAAGATGGGGACAATACCAGTCATCCAGGGCTCTAAGAGGCTGAACACTCCACCCATGTTGAATTGTGACAGCATTTTTCCCAAATTACAGAGCCATGAGGAACCCTTCATACAGCAGTAGGGCAGAACAAGCACTTTGTACATATCAGAAGCTTTCAAGCAAACACACCTAACTTACTTGCACAGGCCACCATAAGCAGCAATTTTCCTCATTATCACAATCCTCGCTCAAGAGCTCTGCAGGCAGGCTTTTATATACTTAATTAATTAACCAATTTCTCTACTTTAGTCCACATGTACCATGTTTCACGCAGCTTGAAGTTATGTCTGTCCTATACATAGTACATACATAGTATTTTCGTACACGAAGGACGAAGCCACAATACATTTAGGAGCATACATTTTCTCTTGCCATGTTTTACCAAATTATACTGTGGAAGTAAAAGAATGCAAGGATAGGGTCTTTACCTAGAATAACCACAAAGTAAATGCCACCAAAATCAACCTAAACACAAAAATCTCTTTTCACAAACATCAGGACTGCATTTGAAAGAACGTCAAACCGATGCCCCCAGAAAATTACTTCCCCTGTCTTTTTTCATCCTAAGCCCTTATTACTACTTTTTGACTGATTTTTCTTGGCTCTGACACACACTCCTGCTGATCTTCTTAGGTGGGCACAACTTTCCCAACTTTCTTTTATCCCTCTAGCCTTCCTGCCAATAAATTATTCTACATCTATGAAAGGTTTCTTTTATTTTTCTTCCTCCCCTCTCCCCCCCCCCCCAACCATTTTCTTCTGATCCAAACTGAGCTACAGCTCAGTGTTTTTTTGTTTTTTTTTTTTTTTTTTAATAATTATTTTTATTTTTCTTCAATGAAACATTTGGACTGCCAAATGCCTTAAAAATGTATTTCAGACTTCTCTGTTTATTTGAAAGCTGCTTCTTCCAAGAAGACTAAGAATAATACAGTTACCATAGTTTCCTTATCCATGACCAATAAAATGCAGTTTGGAATAAAATAAAGCAAGGATGACTACTGAGAAGATTTACTAAACAACTGAATGTTGATAGCTTTGCATTGGATCAATCCTAGCATTACTACTGAAAATATTCAGGACTAATCAATCCCCAGATTCTGGACTAGTAATGAAGCTGAAGGCTTATGCCTTTCTGATTACCAGCTATATGAGATATTTCAGTTCCAACACTTAAGATGTCTCTTCATGTAAAATCTGTACCTCACAGATTTAGTATCTCACCCCAGTGAGATTTCATATGTCTCTGTACTCTTTTGTTCCAGGAAGCGATTGTGTAGGAAGCACTTTACTAATGCTCAGTGAAGGTAAGAGAGAGATTAATTACCCGTAGAAACCCATTGACAAAGTAAATAACGTACTGCCTGTTCTTACAGTTTTGTTGGCCCCTGAACAGGCAAGTTTCTAGGAAAAACGCCAAAAACAAGCTTTTTTCTTCCAGTCAACTGGCCAACAAAATCTACATATGCTTCAAAGACTATACAAATTATACCAGCCTTGGACTCATCCATTTGCTTTCCTGATCAGAAGTTATATGATGGAACTTTACTCAAATAAAGTGATTTGATATTTTTTATTTATTTTTTTTTAAGAAAAGCAACTGTCCTCAAGAACAGTGAATGATGAAAGAGAAAAACATGTCTGATGGATATTAACACCCACTGCCAAGTTATTTTTTTTCCTGATTTTAAAGAGCTGTTAAGATTTCATTTAAATATACAGACATTTATAAAAAGGAAGAGAATATGTAACTATAAAATAATGAAACAAAAAATCCAGTGTTTTTTTCTGTTTGATGAGCCACAATAATAAGAACTGTCAAGTCAAGCACCTACATGGGAGGAAAGCAGAATTCTCCTCCCATGCTCTCAGTGCACACTATGGGATTGACTTGTATGGTGCCTGGGCCTCTCACAATAGCACACCAGGTAAATGTGAAAGAATGCAACTCAGCACCTGCAATACAGTCCCTTTTAGTGCAAAACACTGAACAGGAAATGAAGAAAAAATTACTTAAGCTAAATCTCTTGTGTCGCATCTCATGGCTAGCTATTTTGGTGTTCCACTGTTTTCTGGCCAGTAACAAGAGCTGAAACAGATGAGGTTAAATCAAAACCTCTAACCATGGTTTGATAACCCCTTCATGTAAACAATAGGGAAAGAAAATACAGCAAATCTCTTCCTTACCCCAAACAACCAAGGCTATAGTCATGAATTCTGAGTACAAGAGGCAGGAAAACTGCTCAAAGAACATTTGAAGTTGTTGTTTTTAAGGAAAGACTGTTATCCTCACCATGCAGTTTACTTATAGCTTTTATAGACCCCAAAGGCACCATCACTGTGTATATCTGAGCTAGAGGCACAGAGTCTCAGTCAACATAATTTCAGTTATAGATTAGCCACAGGAAAATATATGCATTTTTATCCTTGCCTTCTCATCTTGTGAAGGTATCAGAATATAGGGAATATTACGGAATATAGAAAGGAGTGTGTACATGAGTGTAAGAGATCACTCATATGGTGAACATGCTTCACTCCTCCAATGGAAAAGCTAATCCGTTCATGCCACTGAAAAAGCAATGTGTGTAGCGGCACCAGTTCTAATGCATTAGGCAAAGCCATTATATTTTTACAGGAATGTCTAAATCCTATTAATTATTGCTCATATTATGTTGAGAAGTACATTTTTAAATTGCTTATCTCAAGTTAATCAGTGCAAGAGCTATAAAACAAAATAGCTAAAAGCTATTAAAAAGGTATGTCTTTCACATCCCCAGAGTTAACCTAACATGAAGGAGCAGTGAAGACCAAGCCTACATTAAACTTTGTACCCTTCTCACCTACTAAGAAGTGCATAGGCTGTTTTTTTGTTGTTATTTTAAATAAGCGTCATGTTTATGCCTTCAATACACTACATTTCAAGTTTTTTTTTTTTGCCAGCCTTGACCAGGTTGCTCATTAATGGTTTTAAGCTTCCTGTCCAAAACCATGCAAAAGCAGAGTTAACTGTGGCTCTGCATCCCGTTACATCGTTGTTCTCCACTCCTCAGGAGGGCTTTGTGGAAAGCCCAGACCCTGTCATTACTCAGTTACAAGTGGTACCCTCAGTAAGTGACATCTGAAGCCACATCTATCCTCTGCCATTATCAGTTTGGTCCCAGACCTCTCTTATAGTTCAAAGCAAGAATTGACATCTTTCCTCATCCTGCCAAAAAACAGCCAGCATTACATGAGTGATACCTCATTGATGGCAAGCTGCTCTCCGCCTCCCCCAGCGTGGCCATAGCGGTGGTTGGAGCTCCGGAAGTCCTCGTACAGGTCCTCCTCACTTCCCACATCGTCCGTCAGAGCTGTCTTATCCAGTGCCCCATCAGCAATCACTGCAACAAGAAAAAAAACAAATCTGTATAGACTACAAGATCATAAGGGTTGCATCACTTACATGAGCTCGGTGGGAGTGAGTGGTGTGATAATAGTATAGAGGAGAAAAAGACAAGGAAGCTATATATGCACAAGGCAGAGAACGCAAATACAATCTTAACATTGCTATGTTGACAGAAAAAAATGACAAGGCAACAGGTTCATGTCTGCCAAACCAAACGCTGAGGATTATAATTTATCAAAATCCTTACAGACCAAGGAAATTCTCAGCCATTCACCTTCCTCTTTTTGCACCCACTCCATTTGGGAACCTTTTTTGTTGCCTAGAAGGGTGTTTGCTACACAAGTAGCCATTATTACCACAGGAGGGCCATTCTGCTCAGGATAACACTGAGTAAACTGCAGATAATTGAAGTTCAGCAGTCTGCAGTGTGAATAACAAGTCTTAAGACATAAGCATAAGCCTAAGAACTAAAAAAAATGGCATTTATACTTGCTATACATAGAAGAAAATAGCTGTTCCTCTCTTTCATAGGTAGGAACCTTTTTCTAAGGTCTCCTCAAGGCATTAGCAAATATACTTCCCCGTATATGTGAGTATACAAGTTGATGACTTATTAATTATCCCCTATCTATCTAGGCTACTGAGTTCTCAAAATCTGTGAAAAAATGCCAATGAGTAAAGAAGACGTTTGCCGACATATTCATCTGGATTAGCAACTGATAGAAAAACAGTTTCCATGACAAAGAGGTGGGCTTCACAGAAGATTTCTGCGCATGAAATAAGTAGCTAACACAAAGGCATCAAAATGTTTCAAGGAACAACAGCTGATGTAATTAATTTTAACTTAATGGACTCAACATGGCTGTACTACTGAGACCGAATGAAGTGAAAATACAGATATTGATACCATTACTCATGGTGACATTCTCACTGTCAAAAGGTATACATGAATTCTGAGTACCAAAATTTTTGTGGAACAGGTGAAATAACTTTTAGCTTGATCTCATACAACTTGATAGGAGAAGCATGGGTCAAAGTGGACATCAGGAAGAGGTTCTTCACCAAGAGGTTGGTTGCACACTGGAACAGGCTCCCCAGGGATGTAGTCACTGCACCAAGCCTGTCTGAATTTAAAAAGCATTTGGACTGTGCACTTAGTCACATGGTCTAAACTTTTGGGCAGACTTGTGAGGTGCCAGGAGTTGGACTTGATAATCCTTATGGGTCCCTTCCAACTCAGGATATTCTATGAAGTGTGTTTTTTTGTTTGTTTGTTTCCTCATTTCATTCCATAATGTGGAAAGTGCACGCTATGAGCCTAATTATGACAAGAGGGGGAAAATAAAAGTGACTAAAGTTTCATTAGGTTATTACCTGAAAGCAAAGCTTCCAAGTAACACACAATAAATTGCCATAGAGGTTACAGCAAGACCTACAAACATTATACTCATCAATGGTTTCATTACACATGATGTTTTTTTAAGCCTGCATCAAGAATATGTCCAATGACAAGGTGAGGTGTAAATTCACTGTAGCATCAATCAGTTCAGTACAGTTACTCAACATCAAAATGACTGGTTTACGAGGTACTTAATTACACCCCTCCAACTAAATACCTGATTGTTTATGCTCTGAATTCAATAAATACAACACAAAGACATATTCATCATCTAAACCTGGGATCCCATTCAGTTTTGATAGAAGTTCAGGATGTGGAGGTGAACGTGAACTTATGATTAGAGCAGAATTTTCTGTGGAAGTGTAACTCTCCAACCATTCAAAATTAAGTGACATTGGGCTAAAAGAAAAAATAATCAAGTATTCTCATAGCTTTGCTCTGACACATCATTTTACTATACAGAAGTTTTCTACTGAATACATGCCAGTAGTATACACAGCATAAAAACAGTGCTGGGGCAGAGTCCACTACATCTAAGACTCAGAAACCAATTGGTATGCCACAGATATCACTTTATGCAGAGTTACCATGGTTTGCAGTTTAAAAAAAAAAAAAAAAAAAGTACATTAAGTGTCAATTTTTGTTCATACATAGCCTGGAAAATATTTATCTAATTGTGATGAACAACTTTCAGTGCATTTGTACAAAAACAAAAACAAATTAGAAATGTTTTTCAAGAACATTTTTTAAGGAAAGGGTTAGTAGTCACTTAATTCAAACCTTCTTTGCATTCATCTGATCTCATTCTTTTCCCTTATTTCATGCATGGTTTCATTGCTTTTGCATCTTCTGCTATTTTTCACTGCTAAGAGTAATTTTCAGTTTGAAAAATGCTCTCTGACATCTTTAAAGCTTCTGTGTGTCCCCACCCCCATTTTCCTGTTTGTTCTCTGAATCTGTGCTTAGATGAAAAAGCAAAAGCTCCAGGGAGATATTTATCTGTATTACTTAAAATGCTCTGTACCTCTGCTAAGTGCTGTGAAAGCTGTGTTTGCTTTTACTAAAGACTTGTTTTTCTTCTCTGAAATTACCAAGTTCATCATTTTTCCACAGTCTCAAACTGTTATTGCATTTTGGATCACTTTTCTGAGGGGAAGAAGTTTTTAAGAAGTCCTCACGAACATATTCCACCAAAAATGCATTTCATGATCATGTAGTTCATTTTTTAAGGTCAAATGGCCCAAGGTAGCTGTTTCATGTTTTCCGCAAAATGACTGATGATCCAGGGAAGAGAGAATGAAAGATAAAAACTTGCTCTGAAGCATCTTACAGGAGAGACACGATTACAAACAAAACAGTAGTCTCAACTGGTGACCCAATGCACTAGAAATCCATCAGGGAAGTAGAAGAAGGAAGGCTTTCAATGTCAGTAATCACTCCACAAGCACAGCGTAAACTAGGTCAAGAAGAAAAGAAGCAAGCACTGTACAAAAATCTTTAAAGACAAGTTAGCAGAGATTGAAGAAGCAGTCTATCAGCTTCTCAACTGCACAGTGTGAGTTGGACAGGCAAGTATTAAGCTGCACAGTAGTTGGTCTGGATGCCCTGTTTCCCCTCCCCACCAAACGCTCATCTCCATTTAACACAGAAATCCACTGATACAGTCACAGCCGGCCTCTCTGTGACTTTCTGAAACCACTAATCTGACCTGTCCCTGGCAATCAGGCAGCAAGAGAACAACATTGCTCTTTCTAATGCCAAGCCTCCAAAATACATCCAGTTAACTCAAGTAGATTCTTCCATATTTTATACGGCTGTCGTGCTAGATTTTGTTAAATACAGCAACAAATCCCATACACGGGGACACAGGGATCATCAGCAACATTAGTATAACAGCCTTCTGTGCAAGTATTAAAACTCTGCTTCCTACTGCTGTTAGCCTGAGACCAAGCTCCGAATTTATGGTATGGTAGCACAAAAGCAGATGGATAATGTTGGCAATACTGGCTGACAAAAAATGCTGCACAAACCGTTCTTATGCATCTGAATAGAGAATCAGTAGCCTGTCAGTAGCCTGGCTCCACAAGGACTCATCTTGAAGATATGGAGCAGCAAGAATTATACAAAAAATGTCCTTGAGAACAGCACAGGCAGTCTGCGTTCCAGTGCCCAAGAAGACAGCACCAAGACAGGCTATGTTTGGGGATGATTAAGAAAACAAAAAGGAGCAGTTCTATAAAAATAAAATGAAGCTTAATCAAAGCTGAGGAATAAGGTATAATGTTCACCCTCACACCTTCCTACAGGTTTCGGGCTGCAAGCATAAGAAGTCAGCAGTGGGCAGGAGTCCAGGCAAGGCACTGCTTGTGCTTCCACAAGCAGTAAGTGCAAGTAACTCCAAGAGGTGCTTCTACACAGCTACAGAGCTCTCCGTCACACCAAAAAGCCACTGAAGCTGTTCTCAGCTCCAGGGTTTCACATGGAAGGACCCCCTGTGCCCACAGTGGGAAACAGACATTTCCTGTGATGGCCACAGCACAAGCCACAGATGCACAGCTCAGATAGTGGCCAGACGGCTGCATCTTGCTTATAGGTAAATTATTACAGACCCTGGATAGTCTGAATCACCTCCTCCTACCCAGGGCAGTTGCCTGTATGTAGTGTTTTCTCTTGGGAGCCACCACACAGCCTGTCTGATGCTGGAGAAAACTGGGCCACACTGGGACAGCCTTGACCTACATACGGAAGATGGCAGGGAGCAAAAAAAAGAGCAAAGCCTTGTATTGTTCATCTAAGCAGAAGAAGTTGGGATTTGATATCTACTGAAGGGCACAGAATGAAGAAGAAGAGCCATAGTCCAGAGTCTTAACTCAAGGTGACATCGTTCATCACGTCCAAGCTTCTCCCCAATCTCAAAGGACCTGCTTTATACATTCTACATGCCATGAATTAGTGAATGCAACTTGTTGATAATTTGATAAAAACAAACAAACAAAACCCTAACACCACCAAAAAAGATTCCCACCCTCACTGGAGAAAGACAGAACTCATTTCTGGAGCAGTTTCCTCAGAGCAGCTGGGCACTGCCACCCCAGACCTCACACAGCCTGGTAGCAGAGACCTCTAAGACATGGGGACGTGAGTCTCACCCCACTGGAGAGAAGCTCCTGCCACGTGCCTGTGTCAGAAGCCAGGGACCTTGTACTGATGGAAAATGGACCACAGGCAGCCTCCCCAAAACTGTCTTTATGCAGTCTCCAGCTTTTAGGGGGGTAAGGCTGAGATAGGAATCAGTGATTACAGACAGCTTTAAAAACCAACAGCCTCCATAGTTTATTAAAAGCACATTATGTTAATGACAAAGGGAACAAATTCTGTGTATTGGAAACACCTCTCATCAAGTGTGCTTTTCCAGTATCACATCCACACGCTTAATAGGTCTCTATGTATCATTTACATTTAAAAAAATTCACTGATATATCAGTAGGAGCCTGATTTACACTCGCAGAGCAAATTAATTCAGAGCTAACAACATCATTCCCTCTGCCTCACTGAGCAGAGATTGCTGTGGTTATGTGCAGTGCCCACAGGAAACTGCATTGCAGCTGCTGAAGGGGGTGGTTCAAGATATTTAAGATACTAACCAAACAAAAGAGCTGTGTGGGGTGGGGAAACCAAACCCCAAACCCACTGCCCAGATCAAGACAGCCCTTCCACCCTCCTCTCTGCCCACTCTGAATCGCTGCACACTGGTCTCTCTTTGAAACAGCTGCCACTGCGGTGCTGCAGCATCCACCAGCCCTATTCTGAATTACGTGCATCATTCATCAGCTGCTTGATATACCCAGGTCCCTGTGCAGCTGCCACAGTGAAATCCATCAGTGATGTCATCCCACTCCTGCCCCAACAGTGCAATTCTCCAGCTCTTTACTGTGCTGATGGACTCTCTCCTATCATTCTGTTTATGGCCGTGGGCCGGTTTAACAGGCAGAGGGAAGTCTGGTGGGTAATTAGCAACAAGGTAACAATGACCAGTTAGTATGAGCTTCATGCAGAGGAAAAACAAACAAACAAAACTGACATAAAAATTCAAGGACGTAGGCCTGCAAAGCCACGCCTTACAGAGCTAAGATCTTTGTGATGACATTTATGAGAAGGTAATGAAACAGTTTGGTGAATCTTTGAGGGGAGAATAAAAAGGAAAAAAACAGCATGTTGAAGAGGAAGGAAAATATTTCAGTGGAGAAAGCAAGCTTCTTTCTCTCATTTTAGAGAAAAATTAACAAGGAAAAGGATTCAACATACCAAAATGAAATCAGCGTTTTGGTACAATGCCACTAGTGGAATTCCTTTTGTGAATGAAACCAGTTCCTAATTAGCTGAGGCAAAAAGCAAGTCTGCACTTGAAAACAAGGACACAGTTCTTCAATGGAAAGCTGAGTGCAGGTCCTCTGTGCATCTGCTGGGTGCATCACCCAGGGTAACATTCATCAGCAATAATGCACTGAGCCACACACTCTGGTTTCAAAAGTTTCTAAACCCCAATTAGAATCTAAATGACTCGCAATGTGGCTTAAGGGAGTTCTCAACTCTCCTGGGTAGGGAAGATAATTATGGGGAAGCGAGATGTGGACTGTGAATGGCTCGGCAGCTCTGACTCCCACATTACTGCTTGCCGCACACTTGCAGCCTTGATCCGTGTTGCCTCAGCGGGCACATGGCAGAGAGCTGCCCCGGCCCCTTGCTCGCTTGCCGAGTTGCACTGCAAATGGGAGAGATGTGGGGGAGCAGTTTAAGCAGATTTGAAGAACAGTGAAATTATGGGAAAAACAGATAGGAAGTAGCATGTATGGTCTTGGTCCAAAGTCTGTTTCTTTGTTGAAAAGCACCTTTGCTGTACTGGATACTAACAATTAATTCACTGGCTATGTTCCAGTCACAGCTACTGACATGGAAAAAAGCAGGCATGTCCTCCTACTCTGTATATTTATTGTTTATTTGCTGAGGCCTGATTACTCATTCATACAGACCTGTTTGCTCTTATTTTTCAGATGGATGGCTTTGGAAATGCTATTTACTTTACATCTGCACAGCGCTGAACAGGATGGGGCCAACGTTAGCTTAGTCCTTTAAGCCCTAGCAGAATCTAAACACAAAATCAATTCTAGCAATCAGAAATAGCAGACAAATCTCTTCCAGGATCCAGGCACATTCTTCGCTGCATCCTAAGCAGGATGTTCTGTTTGGAAAGTCTGTCACTGCCCCAGTAACAAGCCTTATTCATGGACGTAGCTGTTATTTAAAGGAGTTAACTGGGAGGAAAAATAAGGGTAGATGAAACTAGCCATCATATTTTCAAACTTCCCTCTGTAAACGACTAAATGCTTGTGTTTCTTGTTTCTAACAGGTAACAAACATTAACATGCCAAGCATACCAAATTTTTAACTGTTGGGGCATTCAGAGCTGCTCTGGGCAGCCTGGGCTAGGGCCTCACCACCCTCCGAATAAAGAACTTCTTCTTTAGATTTAACCAAAATCTCCCTCTTTTAGTTGAAAGCCATTACTCCTTGTCCTATCACTACAAGACCTTGTTACAAGTCCCTCCCCAGCCTTTCTGCAGCCCCCTTTAGGTACTGGCAGACTACTGTAAGGTCTTCACATTTGGGATTGCCCTGACCCAGGTGCAGGACTTTGCACCTGGTCTTGTTGAACTCCATGAGGTTCACACAGGCCCACCTCTCCATCCTGTCAAGGCCCCTCTGGATGCCATCCCTTCCCTGCAGCATGTTGACCACACCGCACAGCTTGGTGTCATTTGCAAATGAATTTGACTCTGTGTAGTAGAGCATGATCAGAGCCAACTCATATCAGCATTAACCTTGGCTAAGCTTTCAATTCATCTGCAAAGGTGAAAATACTGGATCTACGTCTACATGCCTGTCCATTCTTACCCTAAGGTGTAACCAGAACTGAGGAAACCTGAGCAAGTAAGCCAGGAAATGAGTGCAATAGTTATTTACTGTGGACAACACCTACTTCAGGAAACTTAGAAAGTAAAAGCAACATCAAAGGGTGTTAATGCAGCTGAAAAGCCTGAGAAATGTGAATTTGAAAAGGCTTGGTCAACAGATTTCATCAATTTTTATTTGTTTTTAGGAGAGCATCTACTCCAGCTGTTCAAAGCCTTATAGACACATCCCAAATGTGGAAAGGTAGCAAATCAAAAGACAGAAAAGACAGTTTTCTTAAAGATTATTCTCACAGGCTACCCTACGTGACCTCAACACGTACCACTACTTCAGCGCACTGTTATGTGTGGCATCGCTCTTAAAGGTCACTTCTGGGCTCTCTCATCTTTTGCTTGCACAAGTATACAAAACTCGCCTGAAGGAATATGCAAATAAACGAGCCACACTATTGTTACCAAGACTTACTGATTTTTTATAATTTCATCTGCACCAAAGCACTGGTTCAGAATTAATCGAATTCTACATCATAATCTTTTTTTTTTCCCTCCTCCAGAAAAATAGAAATACTCAACTTGGACATAACCAATGCTTCTAGTCATTACCAGTCCACAAATGAGAACTTTAAACTGAAAATGCTTCCCCCAAAACCACTCAGGGAGCATTATTCCTCCTACCTCTGCACCTACTCTCCAGGGACATATTGGAGCTTTATAATGCAGGTGCTGTTGTTATCTCCCAAGTCTCATGCTGCCCTTGTCTGTCTTAATTATACTGATGCATCTGTGATGTTTGTTTCACCTCTAAAACAACTTCCTAAGACTATTTACAGTAGCATATTAGAAATTAAGCTAGCATTGGCTCTTATATTGCTTGATTTCTTGTACCTGTCATTTTGGTTAAACAAAGGAAAGAATATAAATGTGGTGTATGAAAATAAAGTTGATTTACATTTCCAAAATCTTTTATTATGTCTTTACATCCCAGTACAACCTTAGAAGACCAAGAGCTTGGAAACAAAGTCTGTACTAAAGCCAAAAAGCATAGTTTTCTTCTGTCTCCACCCAGAGTCTGGAAACAAGAATATTCCACTATACACTAAGCTTTACCCACTGGCCTGGAAAAGACAACTTCATAAGGAATGGCTACAGTCATTTTTTATGAAGAATTCTCACTAGGAAGCAAAGAAATTTACACCACAAACATCTTTCAAATGTTGCACCAACTCATGCCAACTTTGCATCTTCCTTACATTATTTTTACAACAGTCAAACTAGTAGCAGAAAAAAGAGGCATGGGTCTTTCCTAAGATGGGCTAATTTATGTGATAACTTGAATGATAAAGAATCCATTAATAGTTTAAATGCCAACATATTTGGTTAAGATAAAACTAATTAACACTAGAACCTGAAACAAGGCCCATCCCCTACAGCTAGCTGACTGACGCAATGAACAACCCAGACGCACTAAGCACATATCATTTCCAGCAAAGTCAGCACAAAGAGCCGCTGCTTGGCACTTCTGAAATGCAGGCTGTTTGTATAAGTGTCTGAAGACAGATTTCAGAAGCTAACTTCGAACACTTAAATTTGAAAAATGTGACCTTTCTTTTTTTTTTTTTTTTTCCCAGAATTCTGCATAACGCTATAAATCTAGTCTTTATCTTCATGAAGCTATCCAGGCAGACAAGTGGCTTATATCTATGACCTTGTACAACAGAAGTAATTAAAAATGAATGCCACGAGAAGACTTTCAATTGCTCTTGTGCATTTATCAAGCATAAGTCTCAAGGGGCAGTAAGACTGTTTTGTTGACACTATTTTGAATGAGCAGTCTTTATGTAACATGCAACAGATCTGGTTTCATAGTGGGGCTACAGTCTTCTCATTAAAAATATTGGCTAACGTGCTTTACCTTTAGAAAATCATTCTGTCCCCATTTAACCTGAGTTCTATCCGAGTTCTAAGAAAATCCTTGAGATCAAGCTACCAAATGTTTCCAAAGGGAAAACGGGTAATCAAGGATTTATGTTCTTCAACCACAATTGCCATGACAGCTAGGGGATCAGGCTTTTTGTATCACACAGCAGTGCACAAACAAGGGAGGCAAAACCCATGTTCTGAGTTAGCCTGATCCTTCTCTGGTGTTACTCGAAACATATCCGGGAAAGCAGCTCCAAACAAGCTACAGGAGAGATGCTGAATATGGCCAAGCATAGTTCAGTCTCTATATTCCGAGTAAACTGAGACCCAAGAGCATCCCCACTGGAAGATAGGTGCAGAATAGGAGGGCGCTACATTAGCTCTGTCTAGGGAGACCTGAGGCATAGAGACAAGGTGGAAATTTCAAACTCACTTAGACATTAGATTTTTACATTTTCGTTAGTGCAAACCTCACTGCCATAGTCCAAGACTGATGGTTTTGATATCTAATACCAACATGTCACCTGTTCTGGAGACCAGCCATAAAAACAAATGGATGAAGAAGGCAGGAGCGCAGACACCTGGATGAGAGGACAGTGCAGTCTCTTGCCCTCATTCCATGGCTGGGACTGTTTCACACTAGCTCCAGCCACAGCCCCGCACCAGTCAGCCTGCATGGCCTCTCCTCCCCATGCCACCAGACTTACCTGCCAGTGATATGTATGGAAGTGAAACACTGCACCAAAATAATTTCAAACTAAGTGTACAGCAATATTCCTATGGGATATATTTAACAACTCAAATGTATAAAGCTGTTTAACCTGTCTTTGATACTGTGCACACTATAGTAGGACCAGAGATGTCCACTGTGAAGTATTTGCACCTTGGGAATCTGAGGATGCAGCATATGGTATTTTACCACAGATCAAATATAAAGAATTAAGCTTAAAGTACCTGGTTTGTTGATTGATGCATCTCAATAAATTTTAAAATATCATGAAAGAAATGGAGATTTCACATTCAATAACTTCAAGTTTTCCAGAAAACTGTTAAGAAGGTACGTTAGGAGTGACTTCAAAACAATCAGCTCCAGGTCTAAATTACAGCTGAATACAACAGGCGCAATCTCAACCTACAGCAAGAAAACTCATCCACAGAGGACATTATTCCTCTTGGAATACAAGTATTCAATTCAAAGCCATTATTAATCATCCAAAGCCATTATTAATCAGCTTCTTTAAAAGAAAAAAGCATTCTGGCAAGGTCACATTGGTCGGTGTGCCTCTAGTAGTTAAATTCATTACTTAAGATGTTTACTGTGGGCAGCAACCAAGAAATAAGAATAGCAAAATTGTTAAGATCAGCAGTTCAGCAAAACCATGAGCCTGAGATGCTAAGTGTGCATTTTGAACTATGAATTCAAAATGACACATTACCACTTACAGATCATTGGACACGACGAATATTTTGGAAGCTTTGGAGATGGCTTTAAAAGCTAGCCCTCTCCCAAGCTGAAGATGATAAAATTAAGAGAAGTATGTTAACATAGGCAGCAACATAATCTCAATGCTCTCAATAAAAGATCACTGCTGATTAGCAGTGACTAAACTGAACAAGGTTCCTTAAAAAGGTAAGGGAGGATGAAGTAGCTATATAAGGATAGAAAAGGCTTCATCTTACAGTCAGATGTAGTTCTACCTAAGGTACCTGTAAGAGAAAAGGGACATTCTTCTAGAAAGAGATGGCTGAAGCAGTCAAACTAATCTTTGGAAATTTGACGTTAATTAATAACTTTGCAAAATCAAAACAGGCTGAAACAAAGACAGTGCCTTCCAGAGCAACTCTGTTCACACGTTCTAATGCAGTGGTCAACAAATGTGTAGCTCTTTATCATTATTTGAGTTTATAAAAAAACAGTAATCCTTTCACGTAACAGCAAAGATGTCAGATTTTCCTGTGATTAGCCAAAACATAAAGTGTTTAATTCCACAGTGATGTTATTGTTTTCATTTATGAAATGATTCTTATTTTGATCCCATATGTCACTAACAAGAACAGGACAACGTTTTATTTCTGTTATTAAAAGAAATAACAAAATTCAAAATGAAAACAAAACTGATGGAAAGCAGAACTAATGTACTGAAGTTGGCACACCAGTCACACGTGTTGAAGAACCAGCTGGCTAAAAGCAGTTTCTTAGAAATTCCGTTTGATAAACTCGAGCTAAATGTCTTTAATCTACTGAACAGAACTGTACATTTATGAGTTCACAACCCTTAGCTTTTCCAAAGCAGCCAGAGTAGTTATCTCATTCAGAAAGGATTAAAAAACAAACAACCAAAAAAAAAAAAAAAAAGCACACTTGCTCTAGACCGTTCCAGAAACACCTTCTAGTTCCACAACATCTGTCTAGCTAAACTGGGCATCTGACTGAGGAGTGGGGGAGAGGAAACAAACAGCCTAGACCCCACGCCACCTAGCTTTCAAAAGGTACTAAATTTATAAAATACACCATTATCCTCAAGTGTGCTCAAGGATGCAGAGTGATTTATTACTTACATAATTATTTTGTTCTTCAGTGTCTAAAATCACTGCTTCTCATAACTAAAGCAAATGGTAAAGGAATTCTTCCAGCAACATCTTGCCAAGTGAAGTGAAATTTAAATTAACCTTATTTTCCAAAAGTCTTAAACCTGATGTATGTTCACGTAGGATGATAAATCTAAGTGTTTGGTTTCTACTTTCCCTAGCAATTTAATGAAGCTCATTTCTGTATCTTTGCAGCCTATTTTTGTGTGTTAACATTTCTATCAGCCTGGAATGACAAAACTATGAGAACTAAAATGTACACGACATCCATCCCTTCTTCCTGCCCCTACACAGAACCAAAATGTGTCCCTTCTGCAGCCAATTAGTTCATGTATGCATATGAAAACTAAATACAAACAGTAGAAAACAGCGCATGGTTTCAATATGAGGTGGTAGCAATAAAGAATTCACCTGTCCTTTGCTTGAAGTCTTATACTGCCTTGGTAGTTATGAGACTAAAACGTTTATCTTCTCCCTGAGCTGTGTTAGAAATCAAAGATAGCATGTAAGCATGGGAAAAAAAATGTTTTCAAGAGATTATTTTTTTTTTTCCAGCATGAACAATTTCAATCTAGAAGTCAGTCAAGAAGTGTCAGATTTCTTTGTTCTGAAACTGCACAGAGAGAAGCCAGCAGCAACATACCTCTAAAGCACTTACATTCAAGCATGGATGGCCATACCCTTCCAATCGATCCTGTGCAGAGCCAGCAGAACGGATGCTGCTACAAGTCCCATACCCTAGGCCTGTTCTTACAAATCCACCTTAGAAGTTTGCTTAGAAGTTGGTAGAACTTGATTTTAAAAGGTCTTGTCTGAATGTCAGTGTATTTCATTACAGTGTGACCCACACCACGTATTCCTCCAAGGAAGCTGTGTGCTCTCTGAGAATGGACCGGATAGCACATACAGCATTCCCAGAACCCTCCTGCTAGAGTGGAGCTGGGAGAAGCAGGCATGGTCAGGAAGGGATTTACAAATGGGAACAGTCACTTCACTGAACTTAAACCATACCGCTGACATTAAATATCGCCACATGTCAATTGATGGCACTTTCAACATAAAACATGATCTATGTTCTTAGTTCTGGAGCGTGCACAGAAGTCTTACACTAATTAACGCTCAGGTTTGCCTTCCCAATTTTATATGTTTAGCTGGTGGTCTCAAATGTGAAGAATATTCAGCTTTGTCCACACACATAAATTGTGCTAGTATCATTTTTAAACAGACCAGCGTAATTCACCCACAAGGAAACAATTGCAGATACTGTTTTACAAGTACCTGCATCTTACAAACGCAGAGCTCACTGCTGCATAGCAAATTACAGTCTACTTCCATGACTGATAAAAAAAAACACACATGGCTGCACACCAAACACAACCCTTTGCAAGTGAAACAAACCTCTGAAATATATCTTGTAGTTGTGAGCTCTGGATCTCAAACGGGACAAGAACACAACACACTCCTCTCACATAGGCTACCAAGAAGGAAGAAAACAGCTCCTATTTAGTTGGCTGTTTCAGAGAACAGTAGAAAAAAAACCTGTGGGTGTCCAAATGGGAAAAGTGATCCTCCACACACCTATATGGCACTGGCAGAGAAAGAACTTGAACATGTGTGGAAGAGGCCCCATCTTTCCCCTGCCCCTCCTCACCCTCTATCAAAGACCTCCAAAGCTAAGCAGAGGCTCCCTGGATGCTGGATATATCTGAACTGGGGTATTCTTGTCTGGAAGGGTCTGTTGTTGTGATCTGGAGATGATATACAGAGGGGTTCATTGTCCAATTTGTCTTTACTGGAAAGAACTCCCCAAAGTGTTTAAGCTTTCCACTCTTGTTTCTCTTACACGACATTCTTCCAAATTTCTTCCTAACATTGCATCTCACAAGTGAGAGACAAAGTCTAGTGTTAAGAGAATGGAGGAAAATGCCCTCAGCAGAGCTTCAACTGAAATACAGATGCAAACATTATCAAAGTCAGTGGAGCCTCTGTGCTTTTATGACCTCTGAGCACCTACAGTTTGAAGTACTGCCAAGCAATACAGAGAAGGTCTGGACACATGCACACTTCTGATTACAAACATAGGAAAGCTTTAAGCAGATGTGCAAATTTGGTGTTTGAATATAAGCTATGGTCAAAGGCAAACAATGAACATTCTTCCAATTTTCTACTTCTCACTGTTTTTGTGTATTAAAGTACATCAACAAAAATTAAGGTTTTATTTCTGCATTACACAAAGCAAGAATTTGAGCCAACTAAATGTTGACATTGGAAAACCTTCTTGGGTCTCAGAGGCAGACTGGCAGACGGGACTAGCAGATATGCCATAGCAGATAAGGACCTTGGAGAGACCCATACCCTTCAGCAGTAGCTATTGCCATCTCAAAAGGTACTAGACTTTTAAGGACAAAAATAATCAAATAATATAAGTGCAGCTTTACTCTATTTATTTATTTATTTATTTATTTTTTTAAGCAAAGCTACACAGGTTCTCCAAGCTCAAATCCTATGTGCTGGTAGTCGTAGTGCTCTAATTGCATTTTTTAAATGAGGTTCCAAGAAAAACAAAACCAATACCTCTATGTTATCAAACAAATGATTTTCCTCAAAGAGAAAATGTTAGAGAACAGAATACAATTGAGGTATGTTAAAAAAAAAAAAAAAAAAGTGACAATAGGACTACTTGTAAGTATCTGTGCATTTTAAGTTGTGTGATGACACAACCTGTAAGAAGTATAAACACAATCTGTTTAGATTGTATTTTTTTGAAATCAAACTGCCACCTTATTTTCATATTCAGCATGAATAGTTCTGTGCAGCAGTACCTTCCTCTAAGGAAAGGCATAGCTGTTATCTCTGTCTTGTGGATTTAAAGGCCGGTAGTATTCCCCTGCACGAGAAGCCCAACTTCATTTCTGAGTGACAGACTATGCAATGCAGGGTTATTAAATCAAAGGAGAACGCTGAAGTATCAATACAGGGAAGAGTCCCCCAGGAGATTACTGTGAAAAGAAATAATTTCCTTCCTCCAATAGGAAAAATAAGCCCCTAAAACAAATTCCCAGATGCCCACCCAGCCTGGAAAGCTATCTGTCCTGGCTCTGAAAGCAACCAATGCTCTAAGTACCTAAAACACTTGTTTTATTTAACAAGTATGGAGTATGTAAAGAGAGACCTGGAGAGACCGACAGAAGGAAAAGACAGAGCAGGGCAAGGCATGCACTGCCTATTGTGCTGTCACACACACTTCAGGCAAGGTCTGGAGCTTCTCTCCTTAACAATTTACTTAACTCCTCCAGATTTTCCCCAGAATAAATCATGGGAGATCCTGGTCTACTGCTTACCAGTTTCTACGAAATTCAGAGTTCAGGAGCATAAGGGAATAGTTAAGTATTACTGCTGTATTCTAAAGGAGCTTTAACAGAGGATTATTCTAGTGATTAAACCAGTGAGTGCGGCATGTAGCACGTATACTGGGGTCATGGAAGTTTATTATGCTGTAAAATTCATGAAAAAATTTAGAACACACTGCAAGTCCATGAAGCCATGTGTGTGCTGCACACATATATTTGGTGCTTGACATACTGCATTCAGAATGTATGGCTAAATTGCAGCACATGGTATCAACCTGGCTTAGGTAGTAATGCTGCAGTGCAGCACCATCATGATAGCCTAGAAAAGCAAAACGATTAACAGACCTCAGCCCTTGCTCTTGATGGAGATAACCAGCACTGTGCTGGTAACAGCAGTTCTTTCCAGGGCAATGGCAGACATTTAAAAAAAAAAAAAAAAAAAAAAAAAAAAAGACTCTAAAGAGCATTGAGGTACGTGCCTTCTACTCACAAACTAGCCCAAGGTGAACAGGAAATATTTACAAATTAGCAATTTGTTGACATAAACAAGTCGTGCTGACCCTCTGTTCTCTCCTTCTTTCTCCCAGTTCTGCAGTCCTCAGAACAAGCCGTAAGGATGAAGGGAACACAGACCCACATCACCCTGCTGCAGCCTCCCCATGCAGCTGAATTTGAGCCATTATATGTGCAGATGACATATAAATAAATATATACATATTTACAACCCTGTTTCCTCCCACCTTGATTAGTGGGAGAGCATTTAGACATTTCTGTCTGCCTCCTTTCCTTTCAAGCCTAAATGCAAAGGACAGGCTCTGAAAACGGGACGTTTTTCCTCCAGAGGCCTTGTCTGAACTCAGCAGGTGCAACCCCACTGAAGGCAGGAAACTCTACCATTTCTAAACTATGTTCCTGGCATCTGCTTATCTTTCCTGCTGAAAACGTAGCGGATGTCAAAGTGTATCAGAACTTACACAATCCCCCTGACTCCAGTATCCTTTTACTGTAAATACAGCCTGAGCTTGTTTGAACTGGAAATTGTTGTTCTGGGGAATAATTGCTCTGTACACAGTACTGTCTCCAACTGTTTCCAATACATTTTCTGAGCAGTTCAGGCTCTCATTGCTAACCTCACAGTAAGCTTAAAAATTTGAATTAATTCTCTTCAGCAAACTGCACAGATCCCTGGTTGCATATCTCAAAAATGTCAACAGCAAAACAATCAACACAGGCACAACTGCGCTTGCCTGGTTTCAATACAGCACAGCATTTCAGTGTAATACAGGTTAAAAATATTTCAGAGGTGAAAGAAAAATGCTGTACACATGTACACATCTCTCAATGGTGAACAGACAAACTAGATGAAAAGGACAAAAAAGAAAAGAAATTATGAAAAAGTCTGATGCACCCAAATGTGCATACCCACTATAATTAGTATTCCCACTCCAAAAACACCTGATAACCTCCTCTGATGTTAGCCTTCCTGGATTTTGCCTGAGGTGAAAACAGTATTGTAGGAAAAATATGTGAATCTTTTACTAGTACTCGTCATTGCCCACCACATTCCACAGTGGTTGGGAACACCAGAGGCATGAGCTGTCTCAGACAGTGGGCTTTGGGTACTGACAACTGAAATCCAGGAATGTTTGGCACTCAGATACTATGGTCACAGATAATCGTACTTCCAGTGACTCCAAAAGTAAAGCTGTAGATTCAGACGTGAAGTGACTCTGGTTTAATCCAACCTTTTAGGAAACAGAGAGGCTTGTTATCAGGATGTTATTCTCAGCAATGAGTTCTCAGACTGGCAGCAGAGATAAAAGTTTGGTGAATAAGTCAATAGTTTTTTTTTTGTTTGTTTGTTTAAAAAAAAAAAAAACCACAAAAAACAAACCTCCAAAATTATGACAGCTGAAGAACTGGCCTGGAAATTGCAAGGAGAAGGCTTCTATGCTCTCTGGTGACAATGCTGCAGTGCAGCTATTGTATGAAACACTTGACTCTTCTGGCCCTACCTATTGCTGGAACGTGTGAAAAGCTGATCAGCAAAACCACTCAGTTCCACATGTGAGCCAAGTTTGGCTTGTGTGAGGGTGGCTTCTTGACTTGAGTATTATTTTCCCTTTGGAAGGCCAGAAACAGTAGGAACCTCACCTCACCACAATTGATGCTACTTTCTCAACCAAGCATCCATCTTGCTCCTTAGAATAATCACAATTAGATCTCCCTTTTGAAAACAAATTGAAATAAAACTGCAGCAAGAGGAGAAACTTGCTATGGGTTTTCACATTTGTATCTAATTCAGCCTTCTGTCAGTATTTTCTTATGCACAAAAAAGCCACGTCTTCAGCACTGTGAAAATCAGAATCAATTATCTGGAAATAAAAGTTCTCGGCAGAACAAACTTCCTGTATTAAAATCCCTGATATTTCCCCTGTCTAGAAAACAATAAATGCCCAAAGTATACAAAGTGCATAGAGAGTCCAGAGCAGACATGATTGCTAAGCCACCATAAAGGCAAGATGACACCAGGAGTTAGTAGCAAGGTAAGTAGGTATTGCAGAACTGCTCAGTGGACCCTCAGATAACCTCTTTTTCTTCCACTAGAATGCAAGCAGTAGCGGCTTCATCTAATATTAGCAAATAAAGGGGAGGATGCCCTAAAAGGATCCCTAACACAGAACATTCCCCCCCACCTCCTCAATTATTAAAGTATACACCCAGACATCTGTGAGTGGGGCTACTGTTACCACAGCCAAGTACCTACTTGCTTTCCTTGGTGTGACGTGAAAAAAGCAAAGCAAGGCCAAGCACGTTGCTGAGGAGGAGGAGAGGCAGACTCCTAAGCATCACAGTACTGTTTTATTCCAAATCCCTAAGAGACAACATTTTCTTTTCCTATGCTATGGCACATCTACCAATAGAAAATTATATTCTGCTTTTAAGAAAATAACTTTAAAATTTGTACTCAGCCTATATCCGTTTCCACTCATCACCCTCTCTCTATAATACCCCTCTGATTCCAAGTTCTCTCTTCCCTGATGAGGAAGGATCCATTTCACCCACATATTGTCACAGCAGAATATTTTCTGAATGCATCATCAATGCATTCCTTGTTTTTCTACTGCTTTTATTGAATTTAGTAAAAAAGAGGACAACAACAACAAAAAAAGCAACCAACCCTTACAACCACAAATGCAATGATATATGAACTCAAGAGATTCTAGAATTTCTCCTAATCTACCATCTAGAGATAAATTGGTGAGGAACTACTGCAGGGAAGAGAGGATCCGTGACCAAATTAACACACTCTTCACCACATCATGTATAGGCTTTTTACAAGGTGATGCCAGCAAGATACTCTGCTTGCTTTCCTATCCTCACACCCCAGGAAAGGGAGCATGCCTCCCCACCCACAGCACACTGTAGATGGGGCAGCTTCCCTCTTGCCACCACCCAGCTGAATATAACCACCAGCACTCTCCACTGTAGCGAGAGGAAAGGACGTGATTTGGGCCTTGGAAGTAACATACAAAGCCAAATAAATGTGTTCCAGGAACCAGTTAGAAACAACTAAAGAACTGGAACAAGTCCCTTCAGTCACTAACAGATGGCATTTATCCAGTGGTGAGAAGCATGTAAATTTTGGCATGAGAGAACAACTTGCAAATTTATTCCCAGGCCCCATGGTGTAGTGGTTCCAGTGAGAATGATGTTAAGCGCCTTTCCTCTTGATCCAGAGGATGATTTACATTTCCATCAATCTTTCCCCAGTGATCTCCCTGCTGCAAGATGACCAAGTACTCAGCTGCATGCAGGGACTTAGAAATAATACTGAACAACATGGAGATGGCCCCAGAGGTATCAGAGGAGAATCTGTAACCCTCGCTCCCCACATGCATACAATACCATTTTTAGTAGTTGCTGACCCATGTTAGAACAAGAATGGGGTCAGGAAGGCAAGAAAACACAGACACAGCACAGTGCTTGCTGGAAGACAGTCATTGCATGAGACAACCCACCAAAAATTGCATGTGCCATTGACCACTGAGCAGTGTCTTGCCGATGAAAACATTCCCTGATAACGTTTGGCATCTGGATTCCATTTCTCACACACCAGAAATTGATGATGTTAGTAAAAAGGCTAAATGCTATCATATCTAAGTTAGCCATGAGTGATGTTTTTTGTTTGTTTTTGGAACAGAATGAAGACTCTCCACAGATAAGTTCTCCAAGACTGGCCACTAAGCCTCCTAGAACCCCACATTTCATTTAGTACTTCCTCCCTGCATGACTCATGTAGTTTGATTTATCTATAGGACCATCCAGACACCCTATTGAGTTCTACAACAGCCTCATCTCAAATGCCTACACATCATGGAAAGTGGAAAGAGGTCTCCTGTAAAGCCATCTTCATCCTCCACAAATACAGAAAATGCTTTTAAATACTTAACAGATCAGCAGAAAATATCCTGAAACAATGATAGCTGTGCTCTCCTAACCATGCAGGAAGGATTTAATACAACTTTTTTCCAGAGTAAAGAATTTTGGAATGCAACTGAAGTTATTTACTGTATAGTAATAAAAAGATCAATGAAGTAAGTTATTTAAATTGTACCTCCAAGCCTAGTTTTCATTCTGACCCTTCATACAAAAGGCAGGGGTATAATGGAACCTCCAACATCTTCCTGCCTATCTTTCCGCTCCAAAGCTCAAACTGCCATAGTAGTTTTTGAGAAAGATTTCCTCAACCTGTTCCTCAAAACTTTCACTGAGACTTCACCATCTCTCCTGATAGTCTTTTTCTGACAACCTGAGTCTTCTTCACTACAGATTTCTCTACCCCCTCCAACCCTCATAAGCACAAAAAATAAATTATTCCCTTTGCAACCATTTATTTATTTATTTATTTATTTATTTATTTATTTGGGGGTGGGGTGGTGGGGGGGTGGTGGTGTGTGTTTCAAGTTTTATGTCTTCCCCTGTTCTCCTCAAATGCACATTCTTAAATCATCCAAACTTCTCCCATAGATCAAATTACCCAGATTACTCCTTACTTACTTCTGAATCCTCTTCAATTCATCCCACAGCATCCTTAATTGTGGTGCCCAACGATACGCACTACATGTCCTTTAAACAACGACACATAGACTTAAACTTAACAAGTCAGCCCACACACTGCCTTCCATACACAGTGTTTCATACTTCAAGCTAAGCATACTCAAATGATAACTGAGTTCAAGCCAGCTTTATTTTAAATTATAGAAAAGATTACGTAGTGCATTTTAGACTAGCCTGGTCAACATGTACTCAGTCAAATTTAGTTAAATAAAGGGCACCGCATTCCAAGCACCAGTAGGTGTTGCTCCCTTCATGGAAGGTCAGCACTATTCACTGGGAAAGGTGCCAGACGGTTACACACCTGCTCAAAACCCAGCACAGAACATTCTAACACAACCATGCTCTATAATTTGGAAGTGCTTTTATTCACCGTGCCTTTCTCAGTCTGCATTGAAAACACAAAGTGTAGCCTCTGGTACCCTGAGTTTTCCACACGGCACTCCTGAGAGTTCTGCTGAACCTAGATGTCTCTCATTTTCTCTTACTGATTGCAGCTCACTTAGATCCTGGAAAGAGCCTTGTCAGTTCTTGTTGCATGCAGCTCAGTGCATGCAGCTCAGTGGCCTTCAGGAGACACACTGTACCTGATGAGTTGTTTGTTTGTTTTTAATTTAAAAAAAAAAAAAAAAAAAAAAAAAGAAAAGAAGAAAAAAAGCACAGGGCAAGGTCCCTGTCTTCCAAAGTCACACAGCTTGATGATCTGCTCTCCCTAATGCAAAAGGACAGACAGTATTCCCTTCTCTTTTTTTCTACCTAGTTTGTTTGACAATAAATGCAATTGCCCTGATAAACATCCACAGCAAGAGACCATTTACACAAACTAATCAACTGCTTCCACCAAACCATCATGTAATATTTTCACTAAAGAAGTGCAGCCAACACTGCCGTGTGACATCTTGCTTTCAATTACACACAGTCATGAGCAAAAAAAAAATAGAATTCAGATGCTATTACTTGTGTTGGTTAAAGTTTCCTCCTAGACAAAACATGGGCCCTGTCAAATACCATCACAGGAGCACTAATGCAGTAGGTTAAGAAGCTGCCACTCGACTCCTGCTGCAGCAGAGGCTGAGGCCAAGGAGAGCTGCCAAAGCAGCCAGCAGGCTGCTCTCACAGCGGGGGCTCGCTGCACCCTGGCTGCCCCAGCCCCCAGTGGGGAGAGGCCATGGGAAGCAGGGGATGAGGCCAATCTGATGCAGCACAGCAGATCGAGCAGTCACCAGGAGCACAGCAGGGAGGGAGGAATGCTTTGGGCAGGAATTCACGCTGAGCAGAATCCTCCCACCCAGCCTCATCTCCAACCAGGGGAACAGGGAGAAGCTCAGCCAGAGGGAGCAGAGCAACTCTCTCATAACCCTACAACCCTCGCCGGGATTGAAAGGTTTTGACCAGCAAGGTTTGCTCTGAGTGATATTTGCCTGTGCTAGCCATGACAGAACAGCTGCGCTGGATAATGCCATCTTGTTCCAATTGCCTCAGAGCTGCTTACTAGCCCACTACACTGAGAACTTCAGTTTGCAGTTGGAGTAACTTCAAATCTCACCAAGATAAGACCTTTTGAAACCTCACTTCATATCCACCAAGAAATTCCTCTGGCCAAGTTGCAGTTTGCACTTTTCTCTCTCAATAAATCTGCCTATTTTTTTGCAGAGATTTTGCTCTGATGTAGTAGCATGCATGTGCTGTGGTGTGGAGACTGCAGAATGCAAGGGCCAGAAGCCATTCCACAACAAAACCACCTACCTGATGCTGATAGTTATGGTCCTGACCTCCAGACCCACTAAGAACTCAGCTGGCTTCTCACTAAAATTTTGTTCTGTCAGCTTCTGTTCTTCTCAGCACTAGGATGGGAAGCACACCAGGGCATCAAACACTACAGCTGTCTGCGTTGTATCACATCTGGTATCTTGTGGCTGTGCTAGGGTCAGGAATGAGGTTAGTAATTAAAAGGTAGTGCCTTGGCTTACAACCACAGCATGTGCATCTGGAAGCACAAGGTGATTTAAAAGTTTTAATTTAAAACTGGAAGAACCAATATACAAGTTAGCCCACAATGACCTAGCTCCAGAAGGAGCATGGATGCATCAATTCACTGTTTCAGCCAGATTAATTAGCCAGGTTGTTGATCACTGTCCCTGACACAACCAGACTACTAAGATCTAACCCACAAGAACATATCTGTTCACGCATAACTACTGTGAAAACCATTAACGCTGTTGTTTTGACAGGTGGAAGCTAACTTTTAAGCTTTTTAACCACAGATCTTCTAACCACAGGAAGGAAATACTGTCTTCCATTTAAAGTCCCAGTAAAATAGGGCCCACAACAACCCAAAATTCAGCATCAAAGGCTAAACTGTGAGTCCTTCGCTCACATTAATACATAAATGCTCCCTGCAGTTGTGCCTTGTAAACCACTAACACCTCCCTAGGAGCTCAGCATCCGCAGTGTGCAGATCCTGTACATGTTGTGCTGTGGTGCGGAGCGGAGCAGAATCAAACTCCTTCCCAGCCCCTGGCACTGGAACCGTGACCTCAGCTGTCCTCTTAATCTGTTATCCTATGTCTCGAGCTGGGGTACACAGCTCCAATATAGCCTTGTAGTCATGCACAGCAAGTAGGGACTGTGAGCCCAGAAGACATGGTAGTTTACAGTTTTCTGACCTTGCTTAAGCAAGCAGTGCTTTGAAAGCAACAAGGCTTCCACTTGTTCAGATGAATCAGCCTTAGCTGCAGTCTGCGCTTACACACAGTCCTCAGTGCAGAGGCAAGTGATCAGCAGCACAACAACTCAGGCACTTGCTGGAATTGTTGGTGTTTAATGCAAATGCATAAAATCCAGGCACCGCAGAGCTTTCTGCAATATAATCCCAAAGCTGATTAAAGGCCAACTTGGAATAAAATTGCTATTGTGCCTCTCTGGTTATAATGAATTCACAATAACCTCTCAGATGCCGGTGTCAAAGAATATGAATTTGCCTCAATGTATAAAATGTGTTCTACATACAGCAACAAACTGGCATTAAAATAAAGCTCTGAAACAGTCACATGTTAGTCATGGTCTACAACCATCCCAAAGAAACCACTCTGCTGCCCATTTACTCCAAGAATACAATTATGTTTTTTATGCATAAGGTACTCAGGGAGCCTATTCCGAAACTCTTAACAGGAGCGTTATTATTTTTTTTTTTCCCAAAAAAGCTTTGAAGATCTTGTGTTACTAGCAAAGAAACTTCAGAGTATATCACAACCCCACTCTGCTAGGCAATTTAAGGGAACAGGAACATTGCTAGCTGGGAGTACCATAGGGAACAAAATGTGATACAACAGTGACGGTAAACAAAAAAATTTGCTCCTAACAGTGTTGAAACCGAAGCAAGATCTTGTCATTCTTACTCCTCTAAGTTTTGCTGCACCACTAACTCATGCATGTCATTACCTGCAATCGTGCTCACAGACAGGACTAAACATGAAGTTCTGCCAATTCCCCTGCTGTACTTCCCAGCCAAATAGACCCTGGAGCTCTTACCTCTGGGACAGAGACTCACAATATCAGTGCTATAAGCAGACCTGAAAGCTGACTTGTTTCTGTAACCATTTTATCCAATTGCTATCAGCCATGGCATCCTTTCACATTACTATGTCCTGAGACATGTAGATAGGAAAGACTTGCCTAAGTTTACTCTTCTGCCACTTGTAAAAATACTAATAAAAATGCCTAAGCAAGGGCTTGACTTTATTGCTAGAGATTAAATGAAAAGACAACTTTGCACAAAGTCTGGCCAGAAAGATTATAGTGTCATTAATCTGGCTATTGTCTGATCAGGTCAGCAGTAGGACTCACACTCATACTGTACAGCCCAGCAGTCTATAGGAAATTTACCTGTGGCAGTCCTGCCTCCAAGGGCAGATTGTACCACACAGACTGCAATGGGGCTGCGGGCTGGTGGGACTTCACCACCACCGTAATACAATGCTTGCAGCTGACAGGAACGATTATTCTGGCTACACTTTTTCAAGATGCAGAAGGAAGTCCAGATGGAAAGAAGAGTGGCCACGTACGTGGTTTGCCTGAAGGAAAAAGTCAGCAAAAGCCCAAAACTTGGCTTGGAAAAAAGGAAGCAAAAACTGGGGCTTGCAGCATTTATTGGTCCTTCCATTGCTGTGCATGCTTCAACCTTGCTTTCTCATTAGGTAGAGGCAAACACCCAGGATGCCTCCCTGCTCTGCTGTATGCATACAAAAAAGGCACGACACCAACGCTAGCAAGCTGGGTGACATACCCAGCAGTAATTACAACGGAGAAAGAAAAGAGTAGGGAAAATGGCAATACCCAGAATCAACTAGGGGGATGCCAGAACCACACACTTCAGTGCTTCAAAACACCCACAGAATCAGCTCTCTGCGGTTCAGCCTGCACATCATCCCTTCAATCCATATGCATACCAGGATATTTCTCTGATTTTGTCTGGGAATATGAGCGCCTTGCCGACAGTCACGTTCAGGACATGCATCACAAGCTTCCTAATGCACACAAGCATGCTGTTCCGCTTGCAGCAGGCCAGGATGTTATTGTTCTCATGGACTCATGCTGGCAAGAAATCCTCCAACACCCAAACCCACAAAAAACTCTTAAAGTTAAAATTCTATCCTTCCTAATGTTCAAATACATCCTAAACACAGCACAGATGCTGAACGAATATCAGCCTTGCACAAGCTGCAACATGGCACTCCGTTGCCTGGTAGTCCTCTGCCTAGCTACATCTGGCCTGGGCTGGAACTCAAAATACTTTCAACTGCCTTAAAAAGCCTCAAGAGCCTTAAAAATAGGAAAACAGAAGAATGTTTAAGAGCAAACAGGTGGCAGATAGCTCTATGCGGACAGTCTCATTCCATAAAGATGCCTCTTACACGTCATCTAAACACTGCATCTCATCTAAACACTGCATCTAAGTGTTTGCTATTTTTCTAACATGATTCTACGTTTTCTATACCCCAACTATAAGAACGTTCCTCCTTGAGTGGCGTGGGAGTTAGAACAAAGACACGGGGCTCCTTCAACAGCATACGCACAATAAGGAAATCCAGTGCAAAGGAGCCCAAACTCTACGTTTATAGAACATACAGCATTTATGGCACAGGTTACATTATCTTGGCAGATGTGCAGGTTCTTTAAACTTCAGTTGAACATGAAATATAGCTAAAAATCAAAGTTGGTCAGTAAACTGAATGTCACAGCTTGTGTCTTAGCCAGAGAGAAATCCAGTCACAGAATGTGTTACCCTGCACCATAGCTGGTAGAGGATTCAAATGCAAACCCATCAGCCAATCATCAGCCCAACTTCCCATTCTTGCTAACACTGATTTCTTCTTTAAAGCAGGATACACAAATTAATTATAAATATTTGGTGACATCAAAGCAAAGATTATATTTGAGCGTCCAGAGAAATCACCTACACATGATGGCTGACAGAACAACAACTAAGATCTTGAACGGTGAGTGAGAATTACTCACTTTACGTTGACTCTCTAGACAAGGCTAGTCCTATGCTGATTTCAGCACAAGAAAACCAAAGACACACCAAAAAAGTGAAATTCATTTCTCTCCCTGCACAGCTAACATATTGATTCTTCCATTATCAAATCTGTTTAGCCTCCACAGACATAAGCAAACCTCAACAATGTAAAGAATTCAACATGGCCATTAATACAGAGCCTAGAAACTTCAAATCTTCAACATTAGCTATAAAATGGTCAGAAAAGCAAGCAAGAAAGAAGCTGCCAGATGCTGTAACCCAAACATCTTATTTGTTCAGCGTTTGAGTAAGAAATTTAAACTTATTATGCAAATTCAATGGTAAGAGTCACTTCAGTGCAGAAGGACTACTAAATTACTGACTGTGACACCCGCAATCCCTGGCACTGTAGTCTTTTCTGTTCAAAAGCAGCTGGCTTGTGGGTTACCTGAGGATTCTCTTTGATCACAAAAGCTAGGAGGAGTACAACGACTTCCACATGAGGGATTTTTATTTCAGAAGCACATATTCTGTGAGAACTCCCATGGGTCAGAGGAAGCTAGGTTCTTTTCAACTGCTGGCATAAAATTCCCAAAGCACAGAAGTACCCTTGTTTGTGGGAACAGCCTTTAATGCCAAAGCCCAGTTCTCCTGGCACAGAGATGGCCCTGTGACAAAAGAAATGCCTACGTAACTTGGAGGTAGGAGAGAGACTATTTTTCTGGAACAATTCTCCTGGCACAAGGACAAACATGACAAACTTTCTGTAAGGAAATTTAAGACTGGGGAGCCATTTTTTGGTTGCGGGAGGAGCTCTAAGTAACAACGTCATGGAACAGCAGGAAAACGTAGGTGATTTAGAGACACTGCTAGAAATAAGTTAGAGGCACCCCAGATCAGAGTTTCCTGCAACAGAAAAAGCTTGTTTTAGGTTATAAGTAAGTCACTGCCTTAGTTGAGACTGTAAGTCGGTGACTCAGCCAGAGCCTGATGGTCCTGTATTTTCTGTTAATATAAACCAAAGATGACAAATTAATGACCAGTCACTACTGGGAAAACACAAACCAACAAAGCACCCAAGTCAGACACCCATGCTCAGCACTACTGCCTGTAAGGAGATCGGCTCTGCTCTGCTGCATGTTACAGACCGTTCCACACAGCCGCCAGGGTGCTCACAACACACATGCAGGAAGAAGCACAAGGGAGCCAAGTATAGGCAGGGGAGTCCCAAAGTGCTCTAACAAGCTCAGCTGTACCTTGGGCTACCTTTCTGAATGCATTCAAGACATTCAGATCCCTGCCTTGGCACCCATAAGGAAGAGGCACATAAAATCCCTTAGCAATCAAGGTTATTGGACTGTGTACAGGAAAGGTTCACAAAACTAGACAACTGTGGATAGCTCAATATAACAGGTTATGGCTCCAGCTTCTTTAAAACTGGTAGTTCTAACTCCACATACAATGCTAAATTGGTAAAGTGCCATGACCACATAATTCCTTTGAAGAAACTTACCCTAGAATTCAATAGAGATGAAAGAAATAAGATCCTATTGCATTTTTATTTCTCCAAACTAAATGGAATTGAACAAATTGTCTTTTTGTGGATCTCTTCACTCATCTAAGAATGAGGTACAAGAAAGGATATAACTCTTGTTTGTACAGCTCTATCCTTTCAAATGCCTCAGGCTACAATATTTGTCCGAATAGAAGGGGTAAAACATCTCTTTCAGCTTTTCACATGCTGCAAATTTTTTTTTCAATCCAGTTCTGCCACAGCCATTTCTTGGTTTGATTCAAACCAAGGAGTTTTCTTGCTTCCTTCAAAGAAACTAATCAGTTCCACTCATCTTCCAGTTTATAAAGAATGAGGGCAGAAGGTGAAGGAGCTGCAATCTTCCATTTACCTCCCCTGTCAGCCCCAATTCCATTGCCTCGTCCTTAATGTTGGGCTTTCCCAACTTTCCCTAAAGACTTCTGCTTGAGGTCACCTCTTTCTGGTAGGTGGTCTTTTTTTTGCTGAAAGGCTCCTGGCTGAAGATCAGAGCCTATTCAAGCGAGCAGAGCTGAATCCAGGAGGGGGGCTAAAAAAAAAAAAAAAAAAAAAAAAAAAAAAGACTTTTCCCAAGCTACAGGACAGGCAGAGCTTGCTCACTTTTCACCTCCTCAGATTCTGTGTGGGTGGCAAACAGAAACATGTGTGGGCTGTCACAGGACTCCCACTTGTGGGCTGAAGCAACGCTATGCAGGCACAGCAACAATGAAGACTAATTATGCAGCTGTGCAACTGAAACATGACTTGGAGTTTGAGAGCATGACTGATAAGCAGCTAGATAAGAGAATGATAAAGAGACCATCTGTAGCATGTCAAAGAGCTAACCAAACACACCCAACATGGAAGTGTGCAGGCTAAAGCCTGTCCAAATACAGCGCTAGAAAGTGTACAGACAGAACAGTCAGAGCTGAAGAGTGGAGCTTCACATACCTTTGAATTAACCAGTTCAGAAGTGCAAAACTGAAGGTGATAGTTTGTAGGGAGAAACACAAACGCTAGGTAAGGAACTTAAGATATCAATAAAACAGAAAGCTGAAGCTTAGATTTGGGCCACTGCACCTGAAGTGTTGCATTATGCGTTGTTGGGCCAAGAGCACGCTCATCTTTCTACCCACTGTACTATACCATTGAATAAGAAATCCGCGTTGTGCTGAGTTTTGGAGCTGTACATAACTAAGCAAACCACGTTCCCCTGGATTTGAGTGGCCAGTTGCAGCCTGTAGGCAACAGACACCACTCTGCCACTCCACCAATGAATGGGACAGAAGTGAGCAGGAAAGCCAGACACACATAGAAGTGGCCACTGCAGATTTAGTGTCTGTAGCTAGTCACCTTTCTTCCCCAACTAATGTGAAAGCAGCAGGCAAGCAAGATGACAGAATTGTTAAAAAAAAAAATCTTAATTATCTAACTAGAATTTCTACTGTTGCAATTGAACTTATAAACTTAGAGAGATACAGTTAGGAGACACCGGTGAGAAGACCTATTTTAAACCTCTTCAACAGGTATGGCAAACACCGACATCAAAGAAAAAATCCCTCCAAGAATCTTTACATTTGTCCTGTGAAACAACCTCTTGCTTCCCTTCCTGCCTCAGGAGAATCATTACCTGCTTGCCAGAATCACCTTGCATTCATGAATGGACTCAACATGGCACAAGGCTGCTGAGAAGTTGTTTCACAAAAAAATCCCATAAGCAGTAAGTGAAAAGAGGTTTTGTGGCTGTGATCCTTTCTGCTGAACAGAGCATCAATGATAGCTTCCTGATAAAGACTGAATTGGAAACACTGACCTATTTTTCAATGGAGCTGACACCTCCCTATTTGAATAGCATCCACTGAATTCTCCACAAGAGGAAGCCAAAACAGAATTATGCCTGAAAAAAACAAACAGCACCTTGAAACCTGTTTGAAAGTAATTACTTCCTTCAGGTATGCAACACAGCAATGATTAATCAGGCCCTTTATTTGCAGTCAATTTTTTTTTCCCAAAAAATTTGCAGTCATGTTCACAGCTTTATAGACTGGCAATTCTGAATTTATTGAACTGCAAACTGTAAGTTGAATTTTTGTCAGTCAGCTTGTTCTTTATTCATACGTACATGTGTGCACAGCACTGGCTAACCTTGTGATCACAGTATAATAAACTCAGTGAAGGTATGAATTTCTCTAGATTCAGTTAATGTAGCTGTCTTATTTTAAGACCATTTAGTTTAACAGAGGATTTTAATTCATACCATTTTTAGTTCACACAACATTTAGTTTCAATAGCACTTATCTCACTAAGTCTTCTAACAGAAATGCATAAATTAAAGAGTTGTGATCATGACTTCATACTATGAAGAATTCCTGTGTCTGATCAGCTGTTTATAATAATCTTGCTTGTTAGTTCTTTGCCAAACTGAAATAAATAATACCTGTACCAGAAGCTGAAAACCAAACAAGAAAATAAATTAAAAAATGAAAAACAAAAACCCAAAGGAAAAAAAAAAGGAAAAAAAAAAGAAAAAAAAAAAACACAAAGAAAACCCCACTAAATACTGTCTTCCAATTTGAAAGAAAAGTATTACAGACAAACTGAAATAAGGAATCTGTGACAGAAAAGACTGAGTTAAGTTTACAGTTAATTTTTAACAAAACCCAATATCAATATACATGCTTCCTAGACACTAATAGTAAATACGATGCAGTTGTAAAGGGTGAATACCACTGACAATGGAAAAGGCTCTGATCTGTTTAAAACTGAGATCTGGACTAAGGTTACATGCGCACAGCACCCTTGGTATTCTTCAACTGTAAAATCCCACCCATAAAGCTTGCTAGATGGGCTTTAAACTCCTAGAAGGATATATTTACATCAAAACAAGAGAACGTGAAAAGTCTCATTAACAGATTATTATTTCAGAGATAACAACATATCAGCTATTTGGGTAAACTGGTGAAAGTTAAAGCAGGTTTTGATCAATACTTGAATAGCATACCTAGCAAAAATGTAATGGAGTTGCACTTTCTGTTTAATAAGCCTTTGGAATTCAATACTCCGAAAAAGGGAAACTAAAGTTAACTCATTGCTTGCTCTGACATTGCAATTGTTTCCTCCTTTCTCCAGAACAGTCTTCCACTGGTGTGGAGAAGCAGGGTATAGCAGCCACATACCACACAGAACGAAAGCCTTACTCTTTTTGATCAAAATTGATGTCTTCAGTTCAACTAATCTTGTTCATACAGAAAAAAGTTTGAAGAAGCGGTAGAATACAAATATCATGCTATAGCTTGCTAGTAATTGGCCAGCAAGGAACATGGAAGAGACTTTCAAACTGAAAGATATCAAGGCACAGAAGAGCTGTACAACAGGGTGTCAGCCATAGCACTATGCATTAGCTGACTTTCTTCAGTGAGATGACACAAAAACGCACTTTTGTCACTATCATCTTCAGCCTCCTTTTGTCACCAGAAAATCATAGTGAAATTACAGAGCAAAACTTAGCTTCCATCATCATCCTACATTAGCAAAGCACAGAAAACTAATGATACAACAAAGCAATGATCACCTCCCCACAGGGAAGTCAGAGAAAACACTCACAGTCTGACCGGAGTGATACTCTGTAAGGCACTTGTAGCTTAAGTGACCTTCACAAGAGGAGATGGTCAGAGTTCAGTAGATTTATAGAACTTGGACAGTGTTTCCAATTATAGAGATGCTACTATTAGTAACTTCTTGTCCTTGTCCTGAGTTTCTGCACTACAGCCAACACACACCACCTTCAGGACAGAAATGAATCATAGAGTTGACTGCTTAAAAGCCCTCAAACCAAGTCAAAAAGGCACTGTCAAGCTGAACTCTCGCCTTGAAAAAGGATTAGATAAACAATTCTAAAATTACAGTGAAGGGAGAGATTCGCTGTAATAGACAGGTAGTCAAATGAAATGTGACATGGCATCCCTAGAGGAAGGGAAACTGGCAGGCTGGCTGGCTTTTCCTTGTGACATCCCCAGGATATATGACGATCTTGGCAGAGAATAGAAAGAGGTACAATACTTGTCTGTATCACTGCAGCCCAATTTAATTAGCAGTCTGCTAAAGAGCTAAGTTTCATAATTAATAGTGATGCAAGGAGGCCAACAGCACAACAGAAAAGAATAGTCAGTGGTTTTTGAGAACTAGCTGACTAATCCACTTTGGGGACCACTTTAATGAACATTTCCGATGAATGTTTTTGGCTTCCAATCGGTTTCCAAAAATATGGCAGACAGCAAGAAAAATATTTGGTATTCATTCCTGCCTGCTGACCAACCTGCTCTTCCTGCTTATTTGCCAACCTGCTCTCAGATTAGGGGCATTTTATTTGCACAAAATGCTCATATTAATTGCAGAAAAACTACTAAATTGTTCCCTCTGGATATCTTGGATACCACTATCTAGAAGAAGATAAAATCAAATGGACTCACAAATGATTCAAAGTAATAGGAATTTCTCTTCCCACTAGTTATTGCAGTGATATTAACCTACAGGAGATGCTATGTGGGGTTTTATCCTACTCTTGCTGAAATGAGCACATTTCAGATTGGATCCCTAACTCACAAAGCAAAGGCATGTCATTATCAAAACAGTAAACCTGAATTGCTCATATAGCATAAAAATTATTGATTAGTTCATGAACAAATGTAATCCAGCTACTCAGTGCCAAACCACGTCTAGCTCCCCTTTGAAGAGCAAAGTAACTGTGACTTGTTAAAAACGTGAGGCCTGTATTTGGTGTCTGGCACAGGACTTGCCTTCACATTATGATTTGCCTTTTGACTACTATCTGCTGGTATCTTAAAAATGATTTTTTTTATTATTATTATTTTTTATTTAGAAGTTCAAACAGACACAGGGAAAAAGCTCTTAATAGTCCTGATTTTTATAGCTGTTTTCAAGAGGTAAGACCTTATACTGTCTTGTAGAGTTTGACATCATCTCCTACTTTCAATGCCTTCAAAAATAACAATAACAGGTGCTCATATTTCGCTGAAATGTTGTTTAAAAGTTTTCAAATTTAGGGAACTAGGAAGTCTCCTGACATAAAATAAGACCATCAACACAGGTATTCTGAAACAGAAGGGGGATTTCCCTTCCCTTCCTCTGGTCAGCTGTTGTATAGTCTTTCAAAGAGATTCAGGGTAGTATACTGCTAGAATGACACACAGAAATGCCATCAAGCCAGCACAAGTAATGATGCAGAACTTCTATCTGGCAACTTTTTGTACCCATGTATCACCTGGCAAAAGAGATCAGCATGGAATAGCATTTCACACTCCAAGTGAACTGTTCACCAGTTAGCAAGGACTGGTTGGTGTGCTGCAGGCACAAGTGTGGGAGAGCTGCCACAATGGCAGTTTGAAGAAGTTTAAGCTAACTTTTAACCTCAGAGAGGGACCAAAACTGCCTCCTCCAAGGCAAAGCAGGACAACAGAATCATGGCTATTGTGTGGGAACGAGCTAATGAAGTTGGTCTATTCTCTAGTGTAAAAGAATCAAATTTAACTTCAGACCTTCCCCATCTTTTGGCCTGTACAGACGGAACACTTTCCATGCCCACCCTCAGACTTACTAACATGCTACAGGGGGGTCAGACACCACTACCAGCAATGTGGATTTGTTTGAAGTTGAGCACAGGCATCACTGCTAACAGTGCTGCAGCAGCCATTTGTACAAGCATGATTTCTCTTTACTAACAGTACTAGAAAATGGAAAATTTGTTCTTTATCAAAAACAACTGCAACAAAAAAGCAGCCTAGTTGTAAGCCTCCTTCTGAGCAGCTCCCCTCAGACTTCCCTTTTCTGCAATGTTAATTAGCACTCAGCCTGAAGGTCTGACCCAAAGGAAGCTCACACTCCACAAATTCCCGCTAGCATCTGACAGGCAAACAAGGGATGTGCAGACAGCTTCTGGAACCACATTACTAGTGACGTGTGCAGGAAAAACACTTGACATACTGACTTACGATGATTCTGTTGAGGACAGAGAGAAGGATATAAGTACACATACTTTACCAAAAAGCAGTGCTAAATCAGCCTGTTCAGAATCCAGACTCTACTGGAATTGCTAATGGTGTTTGAGACAACTGTGAGCAAAAGTGCTTGCACCACCAGAAGGATAACCTTGCTGAAAGATGGTTAGCAGACTCAAACTGTTTCACAGAGCAGGCCTTCTGGAAAACTATGTGCTGTTTCAACAGTCACCAGAAAATCCAGCACTCAAAGTTCACAAAAATCTGGACAGACCTGAAAGTCATTCCCCAGCAACCTCCTTCCAAAACAAGTGAGAGTGATTTTAGCCACAAGAACTTTCTAAGAACTATTTTAGTTGAAAGTCATCAATGGCTTGAACAGCCCACAACAGCCACCTGAAATCTTAATCCATTTCATTTACCAGTGAAAATCCATTGTATGCCATCAAGCCCCCTTTTCGTCTAGCAGAGGAGAAATTGTGAGGAAGTTTAATGTCCTTGTTCTACCAGAGGCTGTGATATTAATGGCAATTTTGCCAAGAGTTGGTGATGAAGTAGTGTGAAACTGGTTTCAATTATTCTAATTCAAAAACTTCACTGTGATTAACAATGTGACTAGATCCACAGCTAGATTACAGAATCACAGAATGTTAAGGATTGGAAGGGACCTCGAAAGATCATCTAGTCCAATCCCTCTGCTGGAGCAGGAACAGCTAGATCACAATTCACACACTAGTTCTGACTAAATACAGTAAGAGTTAGGTAAGGGATGGGAGCTATGAAACTCGTATACAAAGACTCCAAAATCGCCTTTTTATTTTTGTTTCTTTTTTAGTAAGAGTAACATAAGGCAAGGTAAAAGTTTACATTTAGAATAGAAAACTTGAGCCTTTACTACTTCACTTCCTAGTTTATCTTCTCTTTTTGCTCAAAACAAGAACACCAGAATCATATAAAAGATGTCTGTGCATCCTTTTTGACTGTGCTATGTGGAACAGAGCTGTCAGCTTCACGTTTTATAATATTTGGCAGAAAACCCACATTCCTTGTGCATCACAGACTTCCCCTGAGGCCATCAAGTGTGTTGGTTATGAACAGCACTGGGTTAGGTCTTCCAATCATAAATCCATATCTACTTATAAACCCATACACTTTCTGTGCATGATTGGTGCAGATCCCATGATAGGCACGTATATTAAACATGTACAGGATATATCAGTTCTGCATACCTGAAGCATCAGGGGACCCTCAGTGTTTCAAGAAGATATTTGATCCATTTTTATTACTGTGAAATTATGACCTACATTCTATGTGCAATTTCCGCAAAGCAATAAAAATAACCCAACAATTTTGATCTAAGTCTGAGAACTAATTCGTTGCATTCACCTCATAGCAAATCCAAAGAAAAACATGTTAAACAGCAATATAAATTTCTATCATACTTGCTGATCAGCTTGGAGCAGAAGTCTGCTCCTTGGGTTTAGACACACATTGTTGAACTTGAGTTCAAACTTTTTTCTTTTTTTTTTTTTTCCCAATAAATTCTCTAGAAAAGCCACCTGTCACCTAGAACTGGATGGAAAATATTCTGGCTGCAGATCAATATTGTAGATTGCAACAGTGCAAGAGAAGACCCCAAGGTGTGTATTCTAAAAAAAATAAAGTGAAATAATAAAGTAAAATAAATAAAATTTTCCATAATCCCATGGAAAATGCTACAATAAAAGGCTGCTCCCCAGTTTTAACGGCACTATTAAATAACATGCTTACTAAGCAAGATAATGTAATTTTCTTCATTGCACCTGAAATGTGCCAATGAATTGGTCTTGGCAAGTGGGCTCAAACACGATCAACTACATACCAATCCTTTGTGAGGGGAAAAAACACAAAAGTTCTGATGGCATAAAGCAATAAAATTAAGCCTTTACAGAATGCTCAGAAAATGAGATATGATTCTAAGTACCACATTCTTCCTCCTCCCTGTTCTTTGCTTCTCAAAAAAAAAAAAAAAAAAAAAAGGTGGGGGGGAAATGGAAGAGAAGGGGGCTCTACCATCTCCCTCTTCACCCTCATTTTTTAAAGAAATCAGGCACAACCATGAAATGCTTCAGAAATTAGTGCAGGAATCAGAATCCAGATCACAATGGCTGGTTGTTTTGTTTGAGATGCACATTCTAGCACTTTTATGGATATTAAGAAAAAAACACAGCATACAGAAGATTAGTTATTTTGCAGCTACAGTGCTTAAATACATATAGTGACAAGATAAATACAGATCTTCTGGAAACGATAAGGTTTCCAATTCTATCCCAGAATTGCAGTAAAAGAGCCATAAACCTGAGAGTATCTTGGTTTTATCGTTCTGCCAACATTACTTCTGCTCTCTAGTTATTACTGTGGATATGGGAAAGGACTTCAGTAATTTCAGTCCATACACATGTATACTTCATCTTCCAGATGCAGTGATGCTGTTTGAAACGCACTGTCTTACTGTAAAACTTCCCAGATTACTTTTTCCCAGCACTACTCCAGAAATAGCAAGTGGTTTCTAGGTGGTCAGAGAATGGAAGGGGCAGAGAAGTGTGGGAATTTCAGATAGAGCATGTCTCTGGCTATTAGACAGTGAAAGAAGCTGAGAAGCCAAAAAGAGGTCAGCTAAAAAAAGAGGTATTCCTCACTCCATTGTGCAAACTGAATTAATTCATGTAGAAAAATCTTTGAGAGAAAAAAAAAAAAAAAGGACAAAAAAAAAAAAAAGCAAGCAGCCTTCCCTAGCAGGGCTGTTGCTATTGCCTACATGCAGCTCCTCTGGGTGTGAACTCTGACCACTGGGAACTTCATTCTGGTTCATGATAAAACCATGGGCAGTCTGTGTCACTGAACAACCTGTTCCCCTACAGCAAATATTCATGCTACAAAATACTTCATTTTTTCTTTCTCTTTAAAAGCATGGTCACACCTACACCTCTTTCATAAGAGATTCCTTTTTTCCTCTTTCACAAATCAAGACCTAAATACCTAAAAATAAGAGGGTGAATCTAGATGAAAAGGAAAAAGATGAGACAGGAAACAAAGGGCCAGCAAGCTTCAGCCTAGCTGCAGACAGAGGGAAGTCATACAGAACACTTAGAAGTAAAAGGAATTAATTCATGTTCGTTCCGGCCGTGATCACTTCATTTCAAGGTTAGCAAGGGCATGTCCTCAGATAGTACCTTCAGCTCTGATGGGAAGTAAGCACTAGAGAAACATGAACATGCTGCCAAACCCTTTAAAGTGTTCATCTGTCTGCAGCGCAGGTGGAGCAAAGGCAGAGGCTATCTGAGATGTGCACAGGAGCTCACAGTTCAAGTTCCTATTTAGGAAAGTTCCTATTTAGGAAAGAATCTCTAGGGATGATTTGATGAATTGTTGTCAGGCTCTGGAGTAGGCATTAAGAAACATCCGTTTGTGTTTATCATGATGTGGACACTTGTTCCTGACGATAGGGCTAAGACAATGAGCATGCTCTGCATGTCACAGCTAAATAAAGTTCTCCTGTCTACCTGAAAAGCTAACCCAACTGAACTCTTCCATAAATGGTGCCAGACCTAAATTCAACCCCACAGTACAATCAGAGAGGAGAAAAATAAAAAAAACAACTTGCTCTTCCTGTGAGGAAGAGCTTTATCTTTGCAGCTGGATTAAAGCCTTTAGCTGCATTTTTCAATTAAGAGTGGAAAGATGATTGTAATGAAGGAACCATTCTTATTGAAAGGTATGGCGAGCACATTTGATCAGAAGTATATTTCAATTAAAAGATAGTATTCCGTTTTCCAGTTAGCTTTATAGACCAAACAAAGCCACAGGAGGATGATATGTTGCTGATTCTTATCTACTAGACACTGTGAGATCCTTTTTTTTTTTTTTTTTTTTCAACTGATGATCATATGTCTTTATTGCTACCCCTAATTTTGGCACTACCTGTGTTTTTAACAGTGCTTTGAAGACTTGCTGCAAAACCAGTTACAAACACTGAATTTCTGCAATCTTAATTCACATCACATTTCTGTTAATTTTGGTCACTGGTAATGTCAGAATGCTCTGACATATCAATGTTTTACACTTCACCTCTTTGATTGCAAAAATGCAATCAGCAAAGATAGCACATTAACCTAAAATCAGCTATAACACTTTCTTCTCCTTCCAGATAGCTGTCACAGTCAGGAATAACAAGTAGCTGATCACTGACCTAAGAGAGAGAGATAATTTCTTCTATCCTGAAACGTACCAGTACAAGGTGTCTGAGACACAAAGACAGAGACTGTCGTGTAAAAGACAAACAGAAGAATCTTGTCCCCCCCGAAAGCCATTTGATTTGGGAACTCAATCTTTACCTTATTTTGGTGATTGTGTTCAGCACAGCAGGGACCAAACTGCATGTTCCACTACTCCCAGATGGAGCCAAGAATATGTGAGGAGGATAAAGTTCTGAACACATTTTGTACAATCCAACCAAATAACCAAAAATGCAGAAGTTTACACAGCTTGTCCGGTTTCTAAATTTATAGCAACTCCCTCTGTAATGTACAAACTAGGTCTTGAACTTCTCATGTTCTTGTGCCCTTATGCATCACAGATCACAGTACAGCGGCATATAACAAAAAAAAAAAAAAAAAAAAAAAAGTCCTTTCATAGTAAGCAGTTTCTTCCAAGAAGCGGAGGAAAGAGAAATGGTATTTGTCAGCTTGGGCTGTGTTGCTTTTGTACGCAGTAATAAAAACTTGTTCAAAGTAAGAGCCTTGAATTTATAATACAGTTATTGAAATCTTAAAATAATGCATTTAGGTCTGTAGTATTTTTTCCAAAAGTGTTCAGTTAGTTCAGGTTTTGGGCTACCTGATTTATTTTTTTTTTCTTCATTACACAGTTATTTCCTCCCAAATATGCTTTGCATAAAGATTCCCAGTCTCCTCCTTTTTCAGAGCCAAATAGTAAATTAGCTTCCCAGGTGCCAACTCTGTTTTCTGCAACTGTTGCAGCTAAGTCTGGAGTTCTGTCTGCCATAATATCTGGACAAAAGGAACTGAATAGTTTCCTTCAACTACTGAGAACCAGAATAAGATTTCTCACTGGGTTTCCTCCCTCCATAAATTATGACTGTCTCTAGATCAGCCCACTGGATTTTTCTTTCATTGTTAGTATAATCAAATTCCATAGCACTAAAGAAAAATAGTAGGGCCACACTCAGAAGATAAATCAGTCTCAAAAAGTGAATAAATTAAAGCAAGTATGTCTTAGTTTCTAAAGACAACATTAATAAAATAAAATAAAAAAAACAAGCTGTCACACTGGGTTAGGAGTTAACTCTTTCAGCTTTTTTCATCTCTGATACGGTTTTAGGAATGATAGCCCAATTCTCCCTGTTCTGTATTCCATTTTGGTGTCAAGATAAGATTTTTAGAGATGCTCTACATTCAGTTCCTGAGAAAATAAGTATATCATTAAATACTCATATTTTTCTGAAAGCAAAACTGTACAAAATCATTCAAAAGTTCAACTGACAACTGTTGAAGAAAAAAAAAAAAAAAAGGCTTCAAACATTGCTGATTTTGCGTAGACAAATACCAACACATTTGCAACAAAGGTTCTGGTGCGCATTTAAGAATGACAGAGTGCCCTTCACAAGAACTTTTCAGCTCTCTCTCATCCCACAGCTAAGCCTGGACTGTCCAGCAGATCAAACAAAATAGGAGTATGAACACAAGCAGGTGTTCCTTTGTCTCCCAGAAAACAGATCTGTCTAAGGTGAGTATTACTCGTATGGCAATGCATACCAAGTCCTTCTTCAGTGAAGAAATTGATTTCACCCCAGACATGGGCTCCACTAAGCAATTAACAGTTCTGTTAATGGTGCTACAAGAAAGGTTACACAAACCAAGGTAGTTTACGAATCCCACCAACCAAGGCCACGCACCCAACCATTAAGAGTTGCAGAACCTCCTTTCTGAACAGACTAAACCCGGTGCAGATCCATCACTACCCAGATCGCCTGGATTCTTTTGCTCTCCAGATAGCACAGAACTTCTGGAAGCCCACGCATAGAAAATAAAATAGTGTCTCCAATCTCTTTCAGCATCAATGACCAAGACCTCTGCCTTGGTACATACAGTATCTAATACTGCTAAACCACAGATAAGAACACTGAGGCAAATGGGGATTAGAGCCCAGATTTGTACAACTTGATTCCACCCAAGTTCCTAAATCAGACAGCTCAAGGCCTTCATGAACAGCCAGCTGCCAGTAAGTACCAGAGGATTTGCCACGGTAAATGGTTGTCTTTGTGGTTATCTAGTTTAAGAATTGTTTCAATGGATGGCATCCATTCACTGCCTCATGCCTCCAGGGGCAGAGCAATGTTGTCCTTCTGGCAAGTGTTCATACATGAAAACCTAATGAATATCTACTTCCTTGATTTACAAGGGCTAAATGGAAACATTGAGGAAATAACATTAACCACAAGATTAAAAGCCTTCACTATGCAGCCAAAGAAAAGCCCAAGAACAAAAATCAGTATTTTTCAATACTTCAGAAGTCCAGCACATGTGTATGAGACCTATGGGCAGAACTGATTTCCTGAGCTATCAACCTATATCCTGCTATCACTCCAATAATCCCACATCCACAAATAAATGCTTCATGTTAGAAATGAGTTACAGACTTCATCTGGCATAGAAAAAAGTAGCATCAATAGAAATAAAGCACAGTCCTCCTCAGGAACCTAGAGCAATGTATGGTAGCTTCTGTATTTATTGCCACATCAAGCATGAAAACGTATCTGAAATGGTTACCTAACACTCCTTGAATTCCTTTCTGCAAAAGCAATGCCAGAGGTTAAGTTTTTTTCTGCCTGTGAGTCTGTTGGAATTACAACCAGCCTGACAGTGAGTATATCAGCTCCTAACCAGAGGCACCAGATATTACCAGAAAGGTCCACTGACTGAGAGGTATTCCAATCTTAATCACAAAATCCACGCAGTATAGCACAAATCTCATGCTTGCCTTGTTTTGTTGTTACTTTATCCAGTCTCCCAAGCAACAACTATCACAGATCAGAAGTATGATTGTTCTAAATCATAAATTAGCATTAACTGCAAATAACCTGACTGGTCTTCAAGTCTATTTATTACAAAATTCTTCATTGCACGCAGACAAAAACTATGCTAAAGGCATAGGCTAATTAATATTGTAGAATACTTCTCTCTAGCACCAAGTGCTCTACTTGAAATTTTTCTTCTGCATGCTTGCCTCTGTTTTTATATTTCCATTAAAAGCTGCACCTATCACCAACCATTTAACTCGTGCTTATTTGCATTATAATGAGAAGCTGCCCACTGTAAACCATTGCTATTTCCTGTTGATACCACAGAAAGTCTTCACTTCTGTGCACTCAAATGCAGATAATTCATTTCTCTGATACATGTTGCTAGTTACTTGTTCACCAAGCAAGTCACCAATTTCAAATGCATCCCCTTGAAGGCCTGTAACAGGAGACCCCTACATCAAACAACTGAATGGATTTTAATTTATGTGTAGTTAATTCAGTCTATGCAAGTCTTTGTAAGGGTAAAACCATTAAAATTAGATTCAAAGTGGGATGTTAAAGACTAGCATGGATAGTTTTATACAGTTTTACACAAAATTTTATTGCATGGAGAAGAAAGTACACACAGGAAGAAGACAGGCATTCCCAAGTTATGTCTTATGTATCACAACTGTTACTTACCTACAACTATACTCGGCTGCAGAAGGAGGGAAACTAATTTCACAGAATCATCTAGGTTGGGAGAGACCTCTAAGATTTCTTCTTTAATCCATCAATCACAGAATCACCTATCAGAATATGAGGACCTCTGAATGTGAATGACATACCTGATGGAAATAATCACTATTTTAGATTTTAATTTTACAAGTTGATCAGGGCAAGAATCAGTTAGTCAGAGCTAATATCTCAGACAAAAAAAGCTTTTAATTTTCTATGTGACTTTATACCATGCAACTATTTTGGAAACTGTTTCATTAAGATATCATCTTCTTGCCTGCATCAGCACCTCTACGATTCTTTCTTGCAGGAATTGACTTCAGTTCAGAGAAATACAAGAGGAGTAAGACCCATTGGAAAGTGTGATTTTAATTCTAACTAATCAAACCCAAATGATAGATTGTACTAGGAGCACATGAGATTGACTCAGCAATGGGATGGTGATAGTGGAGAAGTTTTGGGAAGCAAAGACAGGGGCGTGGAGCTGACCACGTACGGATGACAGGAAGAGGAAATATGCGTGACTGAGAAGAGCTGAAGAATGAACACATCCACAGTGACTGTATGAACCTGTGAATCCACAATAGGCAGACTGGTGACCGACTCTGCAAGCAGAAAAGGTAGGAACACAAATAAGGAAGTAGATCTTATGGATAGTGTAGGGGAGAACATGATGCTGACAGATATCCTGGACATGTTACTTCACAAAAGATAAAAACAGCTATGAGGTCACCTGCCTGAAAATTTCAAGGATATACCTGAGGAACTAGGCTTTGGTATTTCTATTATAGTCTGCTGTGTATCTGATCTCTCAATCAGAAATACATAATCAGCCACTAAGTCCTATTCCCCTACCAATATCACAAAAGTCATGGGCTCCACAGATCACATCAGTTAATTATTCAGAAGCCAGGTTATTATGGGCAAACAAAACAAGCCAATAAAAGACTTTGCTGTTTTATCCATAACTAGTTGCCTAGGTGAATGTGATTACGAAGTTTTATCTTTATCCTCCTGAAAAGACCTTCCAACCCTTAAATTCTGGCTGATAAAAGTGTTTCTGAATAACTCAAAGATGCCACCTATCATAACTGCAGCCATCAAACACAAACAGAGAACTGGATCCACTAAGTAGCAGCGGGGAAGCAATGTCTGTTTGAAACTGGTAAAAGCTGCAATGTGCAATTGAGAAAGTTTTGGCCAGGCTAACTAGCTTGTGTGTCAAATGCTTCACACTGCAAAATAACAGAGTTGGACTTATTGCATTAGCCAAGTTGGCATGCTACAACAGGAACGAGGACATTTTTGCATTTGTCATTTTCTGCTTCTGCACTCTATCAAATTTTCCACTGCAGCATCAGGAGAGATTTCCATCTGTTTCCACTGAAAGCAGCCAGGTAAGGACAGCAGTTGCATACCTTTATTATGTTTTAAAAGGTCAGTTTGCAAACTGCCTTCACTTTCTACCACGGTCAACATACAGCTCAACAGAACACATCCAAATTCCCAGCGATTTTTTCTAACTTTTCCACTGGGCTATGAAAATAGTGAGCATACTTTAATAATCACTTGGCATTTGCCTCAGAAGTGGTTGCATCAAAAGCAAATAAAGGTTCTACATTACCATTGCAAGATAGACCAAGTTCAACAGATAAATTAACTGAAAGCAATCAACTCTCCCTGTTTCCCTAGATGTTTTTGTTTGTTTGTTTATTTGATCTGGAAAGATTACTTCGTCAAGTTGTGAGCATATGCAGAAGATCCTTTGCTCTAAGCAATTGGAAAACATATACAAAAGTCACTTCTTAAAGGAAAATATTTCTTCTCCATGTCTTCCCCAATTTCTAACATGTTAAAACTGCCTGGGAACTTGTTCTGATTAGACTTCATTTCATATTTTGTTCATTCTATTATTCAACCATAACCATACCCTGCAGACAAAAGCCAAAAAAAAAGTTCTTGTCATCTGTGCCCAAGGCAGCAATACAGATGTGCTATCTCTGATCAAGAAAGACATATTCCTAAAAAACAAAGGAGAATTTAATCAGCAATTTATCTAAGAACCCCTGGATTGTATATCCAAAGTGTTGGCCATCTTTCGTTTCATTTGCCAGGACAATCAAGGACTGAGTTTACAGAATATTTTTCATTTTTTGGCTTTATCAAGATAACCACTAAGTTCCAGGTTGCTGTTGATATTCTTATTTGAACACCAGTAATACCATGGGTTTCATAACCCTAAGCTACCAGTATTTACAGTGACCAGTCCATGATAGGTCCCACAGAACCCTTAAGGAAGCAGCAGCCTTCTCAGGCAGAAGATTTAAGCAGGTAATATATTAAAGCATTCTTCTTTATCATGCAAATTTCTGCACAAACTTAAAATCTCATCTGATTCCCTTCATGCACACAAGGACAATAAAATCACCAGGAAACAGGCTATCTGCACCAAAACCTTAAGCAAAACAATAATGTTTTTTTTTTTTTTTTTTTTTAAAAAAAAATCAAAGACACACTTCTCTTTCAGAAATGGGTGCAATGCAAAATATGAAGACTTAAGTTCTGGGAAATTTAATTACAGATACCTTTTACCCAACTAATTATTTTATTATAGATTGCTCATGAGAGAGCAGGTATTACACTAGCTGGGAAATCAATGAATAAACACTCCTGAAATCTGAAAGGATGAAAGCTATTAAAACACTTAAAAGTGGTTGGGAACACAGCTGGCGTTGGTTTCCATACTAGTCCTGTCCCAAGTTTCTTACAGGGGGTATCTGGAGTGCCTGGAACAGTTGTCACACAGGGATAGGAACTACTTTTACTTGCATTCTATCAATCCATAGGGGTTGTCATGATAAGTAAAGATTTTGACACAGAACAAAAAAAGTCTTTTCTTATATTTGCAGTCTGACTGTGATGATTTGTGGAGTCTGTATCTGGCACATGATGGATACACACCTAACTGCATGCGAAACAACATGGCTTTTACTGAGCATGTACCAGCCCCTGTATGCTTAACTGAGGGGGAAAATAAGAAATCTGATTAAAACCACTGAAATGTCCTCCTACCACATTCAAGATGCACAGGAAGGGGGAAGAACTCCTCCCACAAATCCAGGCACTAGAGGACAGACCCCTGCAGAGCACAGTCCTGAAACACAGGATGCAGCTTCTCTCGCTGCTTCTAAAGTTTCCTGTCTTCTGATTCTTCGTGTCTTTAAGCTCCCTGAGGAGCTCCCTGTGTATCACAGTATTTTCACAGTATTTCTGTTGATATGAGGCAAATACATCCAGAACTCATTCTTCTATTCCTTCCCCTTCTCACAACTGACCTTCTGTCTTGGGGGAAGTGCAGGGTGACCCGGCAGCTGCAGAAAGAACACTAGGCAAGAAATCTGACTGCCAAAATGAATAACTTCTACCCTCTAAGTTAGCCTTCATTTATGCTTCAAATATTACTCTTTTCCATGCGTAAAGGGAGAAACATCTGACTAATGTCCCTGAAGTTTCCAGCTACAATGTTTAAATGGAAAGCACAAAGAATGAGATAAAAGGGTACTCCCATTTTCAGAATGCTAAGGGCATTCTCTCTTTGTAGGCAAGATCTCATCTAAACTAAAAATACAGGGTAAAAAGACTGAGCAGAGATGTTACTGCTCAAGGTCGCTGTTTTTCCTGGAGGGTCCTGTCCAGCATAATGTTCAGTAATGCTCTATGTTAAAGCTCAAATGTTGGGTATACCCAACATAATTCTTTCTATATTGGCTCAAAACAACTAATCCAGCAGGTATATGCCTTCCAATTGGAACTAAGAAGCTGAAGAACAAATATTCTGAATGCCTGAATCCTTAGAACAGACCTCTTCTTTTCTCGGCCACCTTCCTTCCAATCCCTCTGTACCAAACAGAGCTGCACTGCTATGGATGTGTCAATAGAACCATTTCCATGACAACAGCCTAAGATGTGCCAAATATAGACATTTGACTCCAGCAAACAGCGAAAAAAGAAACATGACTAAAGGGCATTTGGCTGCACTGCATTTAGACCCAATTCCTTCCTTACAACCAGGGACAAACACTCTGAGAAGAGTCAATTGCATACCCTTTGAAATACAACTGCTGATGAAAGAAGGTTTGTTTCCCACTCTCAGTTTGAAAGAGCTGAGGCTCATGCACTTGTTCCATTTCACCATCTCTGCTTTGAAGGCAGAAAACTCTGGCAGAAGCAAAGAACTGACTTCTTCAGTCATATTAGAAGGACTTGCCAGATTTTGCCTCCTTCCTGAAGCCAAGCAAGGCTCACACAGCAGTAGGGCCTCCTGCAGAGCACCACAAACAGCATCAGCCATTGAAGAAATCCCAATACAATGCAGGACCTGACCTGAGCCACTCCTCACCAGCTGCTACCTTAGCATAATAATCTGTAAGACAAAACAAGAGCACCTTGCTCTTCTTGCTGTACTGCAGGGACCTAAGCAGTAAATGTAACTTCAGCACAACTAGAGCCGCAATGTGTGAATTGCTTGGGCTTTTAACATAAATCCACTTAAAATAGTGAGTGGATACACAGAGATACTGTTCAACACCGACGGTCTTCTAAGACACCCCCGGTCATGTGGCTCTGAGATCCTGGCTACATGTGGTGCCAGGAAATTCCAACCTGCATCAGTCGGAGTGCTCACTATGGCCCTAGTAAGGTACTCGGAGCAATGTTTTTGGTCTATGGCCCAGCTCTGTTTTCCTTTTGATTATCTAACAGACAGTGCTTAGCAACTCACACAAGCTTGTCCCTTTGTAGCAGGGGAAACAGAGTAGGAATTAAGTTAAGGTGCCTGCCTGCCACAGGGGAGCACATGAAGCTAGTAATTACCAAAACCCCTTCCCCCCCACCCACCCAGCAGTTTTGTCTACTTCCAGACTCTCTCCTAAAAACTTGCTGAAGTCTCACTATCTCAGGTGCTTAGACAAGGAGCAAGCAGTTTCAGTCAGTGCTCACAGGTGGAAGCCCTACTTAACTGTTCCTTTAGCAATGCTTTTTATTGCACAAGAACAATGGCTAGATCAATTGTGTACACATCCTTTGTGTCCCACAGACTGGGCAACAAGGGATGACATTCACAACCAAGGGATGTTGTATGTAAGCCGGGCTATCCATGGCATTTACTCATAAATACTCATTATAACAAACACACTGGCCTCTAACATAGGTTTCTGGGATTAATCATTCCAGTACTGCAGCAGTAAAACAATATGCTGTTGTGTCCAATGTGGTAGGTCCCTTCTGTGCCATGACTTGCTACTTATTAAGTGCTATAAATAGAGAGGCTCAATGAGTCTCAGTGTATATAGCGCAGAAACCACATACACGGCTTGGTGGGAGAGCACATTGCCTCAGTGCTTTCTGGAGATAATTCAGATAGGCCTTCAGCTCTGCATAAACTATTTGTACAACCAGATCCTTTTCACATGCACACTATGCCTGAGGCCATGATACAGCTAGTATCCTGCATTACTCCAAGAAAAGTAGAAACAGCACTGACCAGCTGATAGTTCTCCCAATTCCCATTGGTATACTTAGCAAGTGTGGAACTGTGCAGCAGGAAGACACAAAAAACAACAAACACCTCCACCATGCAATTCAAAGGCTTAAAAATTAAACACTAATGTAGAGTTTTAGGTGTCAAACGCTGTCTATACAGATATGTGTCACCAGTGAACCATCAGCTACAAGATCTGCTGCAGTTAAGCAGCTCTGACCTATCTTGTCTTCACAAAGCTTCTTCTCCAACTATACCCTCACCTGATAAACAGGAAGCAAGTTGGGATGCCTCTGGCAATCCAAAGAGTCAGCAAACTGGCCCTCAGAACTGTGGCAGTAAAGATTTGCTTCTGCTTTGTTTTCAGAAAATTTAATCTACCCACCTTCTCTGCCAAAGAAAGCACTTGGCCAGATAAAGCCAATGATATGTCACCAGTTGCTCTGCTACACAGATGAGAAGGATGATCATTAAGGTAGTCAAGAGCTGAAAAACTCAGCCAGAAGTCAGCTGACAACCAATGCAGTTGAGACTCTAAGGAAAATATAGACATACTGGAGTGGATCCAGGAAACAGACACAGAGATGATTACAGCATCTGACATAGAAGGAGAGGCTGAGGAAGCTGGGATTGTTCAACCTGGAGAAGAAAAGGCTCAGAGGAATCTTCATTTGTATAAACATCAAATGGGGTTGTAAGACAACAAAGCCAGACTACTCAGCGGTGACCACAACTTACTGAAATACTGTTAATTCTGTTTAAACATAAAATTTTACTGTAATGGTGGTCACAGCCTACAAGTTGCCAAGAGAGACTACAGAGGTTTTGAATATCTCCAGAATATCCTGGAGATATTCAAAACCCAATTGACTACAGTCCCGAGCAACACACTGTAGCTGATCCCACCTGGAAAAGGGTGATTTGACTACAGAGATGCCTAAACTAGAGAGTTGAGGTGAGGGGAGATCTGCCTTAAAAGCCCTCAGGCTAGACTAGAACTTTCTACAGTATGCAAAGTGTCAGGAGCATCCTACTGCAAAGGGTGCTTCAGTTCTCCATGACTCTGGAAACAGGAGTATGATTGAAGACAGTCAGCATCAGTCAGTTCAGTTAACCTCCCTGCCAATTACAGCAGGAAGGAGGTGGAGGGAAGCTTCCATCCCACACTGCTGCCAGACTGAGGAAAAGGATCAATATTCCACACTGCACAGTGAACCACTCAAGTGAAGGTGATGTGAATAAACCTCTGTCATATGTAAAGGCTGGAAAGTAACTGGAAGAAATTACTTCTGCCCTTATCTGCATACAGCTTGTACTTTGGCAAGATGCACTCAGAAACTCCCGAACTGCCCCTGCTTTGCTTGGCATGAAGGAGAAACTGGGTCACAGTCAGCTGCGAAGTCAAAGCACTGGTGCCACTGCACATTAGTGAGCGGCCTACTAGAAGTGTAAAGCGTAAGAATAGAGAAGTGCTCTGACAAGAGGTCAAAACGATGCTCCTCTTCCCTGTATTGGCACTATGTTCCCACAAATAAAAAAAAAAAAAAAAAAAAAGTCATCCCCATCTTTTATTATTTTTACAGCTGCAAGGTATTTGCAATCAAGTTGCTTTTCTCAAAAACAAGCACTGAGAAAAGGAAAGGCAGTGTCTGAGTGGAAGCAGAATTGCAGGCTGCAGTCCCTGTCTTTACTTAGGAAAACCCTGTATTTGACTAGGCAGAGTCTCAGGAACTGACACGGAAGTGCTCATGCTCATTTATATTCATGATTCCAGAGACATCAAGAATTATTTATTTATGTAAGTCATTACTAATTATCTGGCTGTTACTAATTCGTGGATTTTTAAATAATCCTGATCACGTGTCAAGTCACAGCAGTGAAAAGTTGTGACATTTCTTTATTTAATCCTTGGAACTGTAATGTTTTTCCACCAGAAAGCTAAACGCTCAAGACCAGAGCAGTTATCTACAGCAGACCAGCACAGGTGGATGCCTAAGAGATGCATAAGTTGTCCCACATAGAATAACTTTGGAGAGTCCCTCCAATGCCACAGAGATTATGTTCAAGCAGTACTTGGGGACTAAGTGGAAGTCCCAGCTGTCCTATGCATGCTCTTATGTGAGCCAGGAAAAGCAGCACAAACACAGGTGAGCATTATACCACCAACTGTGACTACATATATATAGGCTAAAGCTTGACCAAACCTCTGCATTCAGACTATTGAGAGTACCAACATTAAAGTAGCATGAAATAGGAATTGTGGTGAAGCTCAGAATAGGCCAAAAGATATTTTGCTCTTTCCAAAGACAGTAGATGCAATCAACAAGTTTCAGTACAGATGGTTTCTGCATATTTTTAATTTATTCATGCTTTTAAAGCTGATAAGAGTGCCACATTTCAAATCCATCATTTTCAAGATATTAGTAACACTGTCTGATTGTAATAAACTCTCTTAAAAGGTTTACTGTCAAAGCTTCTTTTGGGCATACAGGGTAGGGTTTTGCCTTGAGCAGCATGTAGAGCAGTGACCTCAAGTTGCCGTGCAGCTCTGCTCAGCTCAGGGACTGCTCAGAGTGGCTCTTGCCAGTGCACCATTTAAGCCACATCTTTGTTGCTTCAAATGAAAGCTCCAGAATTGACACTACTCTTTACATTGCGAGATCACACAACAAAATCTGCAGATGAACCACGTAAGCAGGTCCCCCTGCTGCAGGCCTGGAGCTCAGTGTGCCTTGTCCTTGGACCATGCTCCCGCCTTCAGCATCCTGCTGTAACTTCTCCATTGCAACCGCTTCACAACCTAAGCTGATGTTAGGCCTGAACACCACAGGGGTAAGTTTTTTACATGACCTCTGAAGTGACCACTTCTGAACAGAGTGCAGAGCAGGGCTGGACTCCATGCTTACTTCCATGAGCCTTACAGCTGCAGCGCGCTCCAGTGCAAGAGAATGTAATGGTAAGTTAGCTGAAAGACATGAACAGAAGTCACACAACAGAAGCAGCTCCAGCAGTCTTGGGGTGGCACCTGTTCCTTGGATTAGACTCAGTCTTACTGCTACAGCTTTTATTCCCATATAGTGTTTTTTTTTGGTTTTGGTTTTGTTTTTGTTTTTTTTTTTTTTAATTCAGTAATCACATACAGACAGTTCTACCTCCTCTAAACTTGTTTATGCCATGAATTTTCTCAAAATTACTGAAAAGAACCTCAATTATACTTCCAAGAACAGGGAGCTATGTCCAATTAGTGCACATGCAATCTATGTAATCTTTTCTTTTTGAAGCAATCTATGAGCTACACTTTCTAAATGCCACGTACGTCTTTCTGCATGTGCATTTGAGTAGTGATCTTGGTTCATACTTAGCTGAGGGCTTTTAATACCTGGCATGGAAACCTTAAACAGCATAATCCTTCCCGCCCATTTAAACTAATCATTTTGTGCTAATACTAGGCTTCCCATCACATCTTTTGCCTATGTCTGCAAGGACAGACTTTAATAAAAATGTGATCGAAGGCAGCTAACTAGTAGCAAGCTATGGCCCCATCAGCTCACACCCAAGCTAATGTCTTGCTTCATGCACAAACGCACTGCCTTTATCTGCAGTTTTGATGGCAATGGCACAGCCACCTAACATTAATTAGTATTCATGCTTACAAAGACAGCTTTGGGACTGCACAGCAGAACAGGAGCACCCCATGCAGCCTAGTGCACCCAGCTTGTTCCTGGTATTTTTAGGCAACCTAGGGAACCAGTAGGTTGGTTTTAACAAACCTCAGACTACAAAGGATTTTGAGATGAGGCAGGACTGTAATTAGAAATCTCCATGGATAGTTACTGACCCTCAGAAGACCATTATGTTTCTCTAATCCTTCAAAAATACTTATTATGATACAGAAGAATTGGAGGATAGGATGTTGGTGGGGAATAAGCTTAGTTGGACACAAGTTTAACAAGTTAAAGGGTACGCCCCTGTGGCAAACTACAGAAATTACTGTTAATTATTATTGCTTAATCTAACGACTAAGCAATATTAGTAAAAATGCATCACGTATAGGGAATTATATACAGCCTTCACGGCAATTGAGCATGTACACTATTTGCCAGCACATGTTATTACACATTTTTTCTACTGCTTTTGTTAAAAAAAAAAAAAAGCAAGCCAGAAGTAGGTCCAGATGAGCCAGCACATGCAACAGTTACTCCAAGCCTCTGCAAGTCCACCCGAAGGTATGAGAAAGGAGGGTCAGGGAGGCTTCACAGTACCACCTTGTTCTCCTTTGGACCAGGTGAGTTTCCTGATGCAAAATGCTGGTAGTCCCCAGATTAGGTGGCATTGAACTGTTTCAATTCTACCTGACAAAACAGGAGCAACTTGGATTAACCTGAAATCAAGTGCTGATCTGAAGGGCTACTTTAAATGCAACTGAGTCTTTGAGGAAATACAGCCTTAGAAAATGCCACATTCCTTAGAAAGGGCAGTATTACTCACAGTCCAAACATTCTTCCTAGGAGATGTTTTGAAAGCAGGCAAGCAAAAAAATTTTTTATCTTTAAATCAAGGTGATGATGTACAGCAATGGAAGCCTCACTGGAACATGATGAGAATAAGCATTTACTCCTTTTAATGCAAAATAAAAATATCTCATTAAAAAATTCATTAAAAAATTCATTACAAATGAATCCTCACAGAGAGAAAAATCAGTCAATTTAGCATGGATTGTTGTTTTTAGGATTGTTGTATTTGTTTTTTTAAAAATCATTAATGAATTGTTCAGAAGATGAGTGGAAGTTGTTCTGGCAGATGACACAGGAAATATATTGGGTGGAGTGGAACACATAGGACATGCTACAATGCAAGCAATGAATCCAGCTGAAGTCTCTGAGCTTACAATTTGCCAAATCAAGGGTGAAACATAACATCAGCATCCTATAGTGCATGCTTTGAAGCACTTTTTTTTTTTTTGTCTTCAGAAGCATTCTGAAACACTTTGAACCTCAAATCAATCTCCTGTTGTGTGACCTCTTTAACTCCTGCTGACTAGGTGACCCTGGAGAAAGAAGGGTCAGTGAGATAATGCACTGCAGTCCATGAACACAGTTGCAGACCTCAGTACCAAAAAGGTAGAGCTAGGGCAAGAAAAAGGAAAAATAAAGAGTTCAAAATAAAACCTGTTGCCAAACACGAAAGATGCAAACTATTTGCCACAGCTCTATTACTGGCACCTTCATAAGCCACGATAATGCAACAAATGACTTCAAAATACTGTTTTGTTGCCTTTTTTTTTTTTTTTTTAAAGGTCTAAATGAAAATAAGTTCCTAATCCATGTTTTCTCATTGTTTCGAGGCTACATTCCCAAGACAAGTAGATGAGCATTTCAGTATATAGAAACTGTGCAGTGGTGCACTGAAGTGTAGTCTGTACAATTGCTACATATTCACAAATACACAGACCTCTTTGGGAAATTACATCAACCTAGTTTACCAAGTGGCAACCCCCTGTTTTAGTCCTTCTCAATTTAGACAAGCAAAAGAATACACAGACTATTAATGAGGTCGGGATTGGATTAGCAACAAAGGAACTGGAAAAGCAGAGACCTATTCACAAACTAGATTCTGGAAATATGCTAAAGGAAACGAACTTTTCAGTAGAGCTGTAAAACAGTGGTGAATGAGATATAGGCAGCATGAGCCTGGGATATGTCTTGCCTAGGAAACTGGGGTTAGAGTGCCCGTAGTGCCACTGAATCACTTGCTGGAGCAGTGTCACAGCTGACCTTTAATTTGGATGCCTCATGTCTTTTTGTCCCACTGAGATACATAAAGCCTGATTTTTAGAATTGCTGAGCAACCCTAGCTCCCACTCATTTTCTCACTGGAGTACTGCAGAGGCCAAACATTTGGAAATTGCTTGCAAGTATTTAAAAATAGGTATCTAAACAGCAAGGCTACTATTCTGAGTATGAAACTACATATACATCTCTTTTTTATCCTAAATCAACTCTGAAAGCCTCACAGGCCCTGTGCAAGGGTTATTAATGCTTACAAAGTCCTCTGGCATCCTCAAACGGAGAGCTAAGTAGAACTGCACAGCATTCCCTCTTTTCATGTTTATATTTAGCCTCAGGGAGAGGGGCTCTCTCATGTAACAACGTATATTGACATTTAGACCAAAAATGCCATTGACTGACATTAAAAAAGTAGAATTTTTCAATTTATATAAAGTCAATCTTTTTACATTTTTTTTTTCCAGATGACATTTGCAAAGCAGTTTGCACTGTAGAAATTGGTCTTGTCTCTTTCATTTCTTTATCATGTATACAACTTCCCTTTTGATCAATACAGGAAAGTCAACTCCAAAACAAAAGGAACTGTACTTGATTACTGAATGCAGAGGAAGAATTTAAATTGAAAACTGCTTTTCCCCCTTGCAAATTTGGGAGAACACTATCTTTTCTGTGTAGGAGATGTCTGCATTTCTGAGGTCACGAATTCTCAGCTATATACATGTATAAACATACATCCATCTTTACACTCTTGAAATCTGAATTATGTAAAAACCTCGAACTGCTGCATTCCAGTTGTACTGAAGATCTCTCACCTCCTTTTCACCTCTACATTTCAATCACTTAAATCTAGCCTCTTTCTCTGAGGTCTCAGAGAAGAACAAACTCAGTATGAAGATCCCTATAGAAAATTTTGTGTTCACACTGGAAGGAAAAAAAAAAACACCAAAACCAAATGTCTGCCAAGTCCACCTATCCAGCCTTAAGGCCACTTCTGGAAACCCAGAACCACTTATTAATAAATTGAAATCAGGGAAAGAAATTGACTCATCTTCCAGCCTTTTAAAATGCACCATTGGGTAGTTCATGGTGTCTGCACACAGTTTGTACTCATTTTTCCCCTGACTTCCTGACATGACACCCCAATGTGCTGAAGACTGCCATGCTTCACCAGCTTAGGTGAGGTGAAATCTTTCTTGGACACCGCTACGCATTTCAGTTATCGCTGCTTTCACACACACTGCCAGCTGCTATTGCTGCTGCTGTTTTTCTTTTTCTCTTTAAGCAGTACATTACATTTTCCATTCAAAAACCTTATTTAGCATGTACTTAAAGAAATCCTGCCTTGTTGCTCTGCTCGATAATTGGTGTTGATGGCAAGGAGCAGCTCCTTACCATGGCTGCCTCAGTTCAATACAGAGAAGAATACAGGGAGCACAGAACCAAAACAAAGTAAGTTCTTTGGGGAGATGCATTGCTTTTAAGGCTTAATCTTAACTCTGACCTAAATTTTGTTAGTTACTAGGGGTAACCTGCTGAGACATCTCTGCCCATAAGACACTTACCAACAATAGCATTTTTGAGGCAGCAAAGAGCCTGAATTAGTGATCTTTTATTATTATATTGATATAGCAATACTGTATTAATGAAACTTGATTTGATTTCTCCCTGTCCACAGTCTACTTCCATACAATTTTCTATTATATTTTCTCTTATCTCTACATTACCTGCTAAATGCATGCACCCACAAAATGACACCATTTCCCCCCTTAACCAGAACTTGGTGGAAATGAAAGGGCATTTAGAAAAAGAAGCTTAACTTCAAAGTTTGGTTTTGTTATCAACCTTGCATCTTTGATATCACTGTACATCATTTATATCAACTGACCTGATTAAGCTCAAGCTTACATCCACAGAGGACAGCTGACAGCAAATCCTCTAACACAGAGGTGACTGAAACTACAGTCACTACCCTGCCTGGAGCTCTTGAGTACTTTGAAAAAGGTTCCAGTGCCAGGGCTACTTTATGACAGTGTCAGAGCTATTCTGGGAATTATTTACATTCCCAGGTACAGGAGAAAATGAGCCAGCAGATGTGGATACAATTCTGCATCTCAGTAGCTTGTATTCCCAGCAACAGAGGGTCAACAGCCTGATCTCACCCTGATCTTTTTCTTCCTGCCCTTGGACTCTCAGGACACGCGGTAGGTATTCTGTTTCTTGGCCCCCTGGAAGGTCTGGTGTGTGGGTTACAAAGTCAGATAGGCTGGCCACCCTGCTGTAATCTCTCACTGTACAACAGTGCCTCTTCTCCCACTTTGGCTGAGGACTCCAAAGCAGCAGTGGAGATTTCATTAAACAGCCCCAAATCTACAGTAGTAGACGGAGTTAAGACCATCTGATTAGAAGCATGTGCAGCTAAAGAAGATCTCACAGAACTACACCTAGAATTCTTCCTAAGGCTTGCCTCTAGCTGAAAGCATCAAGTAATTTTATGAAGGAAATGGCAGTCACTGGTGGCCTTGTCTGAATTTATCTGAGAGAAGAACTCATTTGTTGCAGGTCTGCTGAAAATCTCTCTAGAGACAGCAACAATCAAGCAACAAACTGAACAGCTTAGCGATCTCTGGCCACTGAAATCATTGCCAGGCTCCTTTGCTAGTATCAGTTGGGAATGAGAAAGCTTCCTTCCCATGCTTGCAGTTCAAACATCCAAGCTCTAAACAGGCACATCAGTGATTAAAAACTAGAATGCCGGATCCAGGCATGGCAAGCAGAACAGAAGTGGGCTGTGTAAACATACCTCCAAAATCTCTGGTACAAAAAGGAATTAAGCCAAGGACAGGAAAATAGAAACCGAACTGGAACAGTAGGCTCAGGGAACTGCCTTTCCTTCTTTCAATACACAGTAGTGCAAACCCACTTAGGTCTCTTCTGCTGCACAGCACCTCGCTTGGATATTTTCTGAAGGCAACAATACTATACACAGGCACTTACACAGAAATGCCAGCTCTGAGTTTGGGTTCTCTATATATTTCAGCTGAAATAAGAAATGCTAAAATGAAAGGACAGCTTTTATCAGGTTTTCAGTGCTTCCCAAGCACTGTTTCCAAAACCATTAAGAACCTATTTCTTGCCTTCTGACCTAAGACATATTTTAATAGTCTGTGTTGTTCTGCCTCCGTTATAAATCTGCAGAGGGATCAGCTAGCAAACAATTTTTTTGGATACTTCTCATGACTAAGAGACTGCATTTCCCAGTGACATACTCTTTTTCAGGTTTCATTTGGTATCTCAAGGTCAGTGCAATATCATAGAGCAATTTAAAAAAAATAAAAGTCCCTTACCTGTGGCAGAGTGAAGGCTCTCCAAGCTCCAGTATCTGGACAGGACACCTCTCATCCCAGTACCACCACCGCACACCACCCCACTGCTGTCTGAATCTGAACCCGGTGAGAGCCCAGAGCTTCCACTGCTACTGCAGTTTTCTCCACTGTGTGCCCCACTGGACTCACTGGGGCACTGCTGGGTCCTCATGCAGGCAGGTAAGAGGGAGAGCCAGGGGCTCTGCTGTGCCAGGGGAGAAAATGGGCTGAGCACTCTGTAGCTGCTCCCAGGGCAGTGGTACCTGGTAGCGCTGTCTGAGGACTGAGCTGGATTCCTATCCTCCTCTCTGCTTGTCTCGATGCATCCTGACATCATAGGGGTCCACTAAGGAGGCTCCCTCTGTGGCATTTCAACTGCTCTCAGCTGCAGCTTCTAACAGCTGATTTTTATTACAACCAATTTCAAGGCATTAAAAAAGCAAGAGTGGAACAGAGATCTTTCCTCATAATTTAACAGAGCTGTCAGATTAAAAATAAGTAAGTGGAAATAGTAGGATTTCATGCTTTTTAAAAATGCCCAAGTGAGAGAGACCTTGTGTTATCTGCTTCCCCTGAGAACTCGGAAAGGACTTAACATATAAACTAATCATGTTTAGAACTGGCTGTGGCTGCTGCTGCTATTAAAAAACTATTTTTGTAAGTCCTCAGAAAAAAAAAAAAAAAAAAAAAAAAAAATCAAAGCCAGAAAAACACAGATTGAGATCTGGGGAGGTTGCAGCTGGGAATTTTGAAAAGTCATTTAATATCCACTCACAGACTATAGACTTGGGTTGGTCTCTATTTCAATGTGGGATCTTTGTTAGACCTCAGTCCCACTTGAAACAGCATCGCTATTTTTAATTAGATGGTTCTATTTCTCATTACCTAGCATGTGATGCAGTATGCCCCTGTAAAAAGGATTCTGAAACAATGGTAGTTTCCCAAGAATGGAGAAATAATTATACCATTTAAGTGCTTTGAAACACCACAAAGGTTTTATGGTAAAGGACATTTCCAGATCACCACTCTGCTAGAGGTATATAAATACCTGCCTTGCAATGGTAGATTTGTTGGACACTATCAAAAATAATTTAAGAGTAGCCACATAGTTCGTACCATGTATGGCAAAAAAAACTTTATAATGTGCTTGTCACCAGAATGCGTGTTTTGATTAATAGATCAGAACTAGATTGCTTCATTGTGAACTTATCCAGGTCAGCTCAATGGTGGCCAGGTGAGATTCAGTAACTACTCAGAAGGGTTTGGACTGAAGTGAACAAGCAGCTCAGCACCACAAGCACAGCTGAGTGTAATAATGTTAATACATTATTAACATGGCCAAAGCCAGCTCCAACAGTGAGATCCCTTTATCTATGCAATAGCAGGGAGTACTTTAGGTCAGCAGACTGTTGTCTTACTGATTATTTACTGAAAGAGACATCCTTTGCCCTCCATCACTGAAGTTTACTATCAAGCATCCAACCATACTAAGACAACTTTTGAGCTTTTGAGTCCTTAAACATTTCAGCTACTCCTTACAGGAACCTTACAAGGGTCTCCACAGTAACAGCAACAAATAAAATAATCTCTCTCCAGTTGACTGTTAGCAATAAATAAATATATAAGTAAAAATCCTTCAGTTATCATAACATATAACTATCAGAATGTATCTTATCCACTTGCACCAAAATATCTTCCCCTAATGCCTCCCAATACAGAAGTGGAAATGTGTTCTCCATTTGACTGCAGTAGAACCACTCTTCTCTATTGATCTAGTCCTCTCAGGGCCTTTAGAACTGCCTGCATTAAAGTACAAATTGAGAGAAACACTGCCTGATTATAATAACAGGGGAGAAGGTAAGTAAAGTGTAAACAACAGAGGTGAACGCAGCTGTCTGGTGGATTTAGAACATAGAGAAGAGGAAGGGACAGTGCAGGTCCCTAGACATGAGAGGCACTAAGATGCTACAATTCAGTACCAGCTACCCTACTTCTGCTCCTTCAAATCTATGCTTGATACATGAAGAAAACTCCAAGTAGCTTTACCAATTCTTGGCTGAACTACAAAACCAGACAGTATTCACAGAGACCCTGTAGCAACTGCCCTTGCTCTGCCCCCAACCTGCTTCGGACACTATCTGTTCTTCCGCTAACCCTCCCACTCTCTGAACTGAATACGCTTGGCAAAGACCAAAAGATGTTTATTCAGGGCCAGAGACAATGGTGCTGTAATCCTAGCAGAAGGTACTACTGCAGTATGCATATGCACTGGAAGGGCATTTTCTAGTGCAAAGGAAAAACACTACAAGGCCAAGCTTTGGAAATAACAATTTTAAATCAGTTTTAAAACTACAACCCACTACAGAGGAGTTCCACCTCAGTACAGACCTCATAGCCTTTTTTTTTTTTTTAAACCTACATTGACTTTTTGCTGTGAAATTTGATAGAGAAGACAGTACCATTAAAGTTGCCGTAGCAGCAACTGTCTCCAATTACAGATCAGGGATCTCACTGTGCAGCCTGATCAAGCTAGTCAAGGTAGCCCCAGCCTTGGACAGCCTGATCCTTAATATCTGCTGGATGCTTTAGACTCTATCATCTCTTACCTTCTGAACAGCAATTGCCAGGATCATTCAGGATTTGCTAGGATCTACTTTTTCACTCTTTACTCCAGAAAAAGTTTTTATCGATATGCTAAATCTTTTACCTCAATAGCTAACATATACAATCCCACTCAACCTGCTATGACAAATTTTCAGGAACTCGGCCATCACTTCTTGGCCCAGATTTTTATGTTGGATGAAAATATGAGTGAGCACACATTATCAGAGACCTCACAGAGTGTAAATATTTGTGGCTGTGATTAAACAGAATCAAGGCTGACATAGCAGGTCTAAGATATCTGTGATTCAGAGAGAGAGTGAAAAATACAATAGACAAAGCGATTGCTTTTTAGCCACTTAAATTCAATGATACTTCCATGGGTTAATATTAGAATGGTATTGACACTTCATGCCACAGCTGCAATGATACATTTCTGCATATTTGCACACCGCTCTTTTGTGTCCCTTCAAGAACTAAAATGGGAATAAATAGTTCTGCTTATTATTTTTTCTGAACAACAGGATTGCTAAATATTTATGAAACATAATGAAGTCCTGTTATTGAAGCTAATATTTTCCCTCTTGAATAGATTTCTCCACTGGTTGTCAAACTTCTTCACGTTAACTGTTGCCAAGTGTGAGCTTAACAGCCCATCTATAGCTGGGAAAATAAGATGAAAGTTGGCCACATGATGTTAAGTAAACAAACAGTCCTTTTGCCTCTGAGAAAAACTTTCCGTTATACCAATCAGGCCAGAGGATAACTCAGAATCATTAAGTGGTCACTGTTTTCCAGGCTCTCAACAGAAGACTTTGAGAACTTGGCTTGCCTATTGTTACTGCTCATGTAAGATTTCCAAGGCCCTTAGTATGTTCATTAGTACAGGCCAGCCAGAACAAATGTATGCATCTCAGGATGGTATAACCAACACCACCACAGCAGTAGAGCACCAGGGCATCTGTAGATATATGATAGCAGGAAAGTTAAAGATCTTTGGCTGTTTAAAGACACAGGGAAAATTGCTAGAAAGATTCAGCCTGCATTTAAATAATGATTTAAAATAATACAGGCTTAAGGTCTGTTGTAGCAAAGCTGCATGAGACAAATAAGACCTTGTAATACATTAATTATGAGTTCCTCTTATTATGGGAGACAACAGATCTTGAAGGTTTAAGGGTCATATGTGACCCTATCCAAAAGTTTCACAGATTCTCTTAGAGGTAGCAAGGGTAAAACTTCTGTTAGAAGGTAACAAGGACAGGTACAAGGTAAGAAATGTCTCTAGCTAAGAAGCACAGGAAGCAGTAAGAGATGGGACTTCTAGAAACTACAAATCCAAGTCTTCGATAATTCCGTGTATCTGTCAACTTGTGACAGTCTCCAGCTGGTAAGTCCTGATGAAGAAGCTTGGAAATGGCACCTCCCTCTGCTCTGGACCTGTGGGCTAGTAGCTCTCATCCCCAAACTGCCCATCCCCTAGCTTGGGCCCAGTCTCAGCTACATCCATCAAACAGCTTCCCAGCAACACAACCCAATCTTAGGCAATGTCTTCATGTTGCAAATAAACAGATATTGGACTTGGTCGAGAGATAGGGAAGGACAGAATACGTAAAACAGCCAAAGGACAAACATGCTGATCCACTGCTTTAAAACCCAAAGCCTTGTTACCCTATTATTGCTCCCTCCTGTAATTGTGGGCCCTCTCTATCAGCCCTTTCCTGGTGGGTCCTGGGTAAAATGGTCTCAAGATTTCAGAGGCTGCCCAAAAGGTAGAAAAGTATTCCAATATCTACATTAGAAAGTGGCTTGTGTCCTAGACTGGTCTTTCACTCTAGCTTATTCAAATAGCATGGTAAGTCAGGCAGTAAGGGACAGATATATCCCGCAAGGTGCAAGTTGAAGACGGGCATAACAAGACAACTACAGGGAAAAGATGCATGATACTCAACAATAGTACCTACCAAAGCATGTGGTAAAGCCAAGAAGGGCCCTCCAAAATGTTTAAACATTCCTGATTAAGCACATTTTTCTGTGTGTTTGTTTGCTGTTTTTTTGTTTGCTTGTTTTTGCTAACCTGTGTGTGTGCTTAACCTCTGTGTTTCTCTGGGGGAGGCTCAAGACTCTGTCAATCTTTGCTAAATAGAGATTAGTAACACCTCAGCTGCTCTTTATTTCACAGATGTTAGAGCCATCTACTGGTTTCTTACAGTTTTCTCAAGTGGCTGCCCTAGACAGAAGTGGTAACAGGAAGGTAGTCTGCAAAACTTGATTAGAGATCAAGAGCACCACAGCATGGCTGATTCTAACTGCTGGAATATCCATATGACAAGTCTGAGCCCATCTCACTTCTCCCAATTTGACATAAAGGTAGAAAGAACAATGTCTCAGTGCCCTAGTGCCAGTGACTGGTCTTGGAATCTAATGAATACAGCAGATATGGCATTAAAAAAATCAAGCCCTTCTCCCAGCACTCATGATATATTTTAGTTGGGAGCAGGTGGTCTCACCTAAATTAGTAAGTTTGTACCCAGCTGTACTCTTGTGCTCAGGTAATAAGTAGATAAGTAGATGCATGACAGAAGTTTCACAGACATGCGTGCCACCTTTTGGGCTGGGATCATGTCAGCTATCTTTTTATACCTGAAGAACTAGAGGGGACTGTGAAAAACCAAGTGTCCCATTTCTAGATAGCATATAGACAGCTACAGGACTACCAATTAGTCCATATACATCTCCTTTTCTTCCCCTCCTTCCCCCCAACACTCATATATATGTGTGTATATATACACACACAACATATACATAAATATACATACATTATATTAACTCTCCCAGGTCCCAGTTGGGAATTATCACGAGATTTGTATCAGCTGTGACTCAGAAGTTACTTCTATGACAGTGGCACTTAGGGATTTCAGCTAATATCAGAGACATACAGACAACTTGACAATGACAGGTTTCCATCTGGGATTTCCACAAGCTGATGTGGCAGCTTTTAAAATTCAGCCAGAGAGCTGGTCCTAAGTGTTGGGGGCAACACCAAATGCCTGTGACAGCAAATGATCAAAGCTCTCAGTGCTGAGAGAGCAGAGGCAGGGCTCCTGACACCATGATAAGTAATTTTTTTTTTCTTATTTCCAGACAAAACCTCCTGATTCTCTGCACAAGTTGTACTATGTATCAGAAAGCAAAACAGTTTTGCTTGACAAGATATTCTGACCATTCGACTCTGACGTAATTAGCAGAGTTATGGTTCCCTAATTAGGTAATTCCAGTAGTGCTTAATGAATGGTACAAAGAGACTTTCGAGGCAGAAACGGCAGCTTGGCACCCAACTGCAGTTGGTGTTTCCTGCCTAGATTCCTAGCTACCAAACAACTCCTCTGTAGCCTGTTTTTCTTATCCCACCCCAAGGTTCTATAATAGAGATATCTGCAGCGTTTGAGTCAGCACTGTCAGATGAAGAACTTAAAAACCTAGCAAAAATACATCTCACTGTTTAATAACGTCTTACATTTTAACACTGAAAAAAGTGTCAATCACTGAAAATGAAGCAGACACCATACTTCATGTGCATTCCTTGTAAAAATAGAGCATACTTGTTCTTTAAGATGATTTGTTTAAAGTACAGGAAATTCTATCTCTAGAGGATCATTTAGTTACTTTAGTGCCTAATTAGCAACCTGAGAAGAATCTCACTGTAACTACTGTAGTGCTCTCCAGCAAATATACAGCAGGGAGTCTGATTTGTCTACAGAAACCTAATTCAAAAGTGTGATATATATGACATCATCCCAGGTAAGATAGAATTCTTAGGGGACAACACAAGTGTTTTTACACCAAGCCGCACTATCATTGCCTTTAGTGAGCTTTTCTTTACTCTAAAGCTAACCACTGCCTTCAAGTAGATTTCTACTCAGATATGGATGGAACACTCAGTGAAAATAGGTTAGTGCTTATCATTCAGTTTCCATAATCAATAAAGCAGAATTTAATTGTCTTGCAGTTCATGTCAAAGTGTACACACCAGGAGCAGAGATGCGCCGTTTCCAGCCCACGCAGTCCAAGCCTGTTGGAGTGCTCTGGGAAAATGGATGCAGTTTCAGTGGTAGGATGTCAAGAGCACCAGCAGATGTGATGGATGCACTCATTCCAGCCTGCAACAAGAGATAGAAAACAAAGACATCAGACATTAAACTTACATACCTTGGAGGACAAAATACAGCATTCATCACAGAGCAACTCTTTCCCCATCTCATGCCTGCTCATGTAAGTAGTCCATTAGTAGATACATGTGGGTGGCTAGAGAGGACAGAAAACAGCAAGAATGCAGGGAAAGCTACAAGGTAATAACAGGAGAAAGAGGATAACCAGGTACTGGATTCATGTTCGCATACTACCATGCGTACCTACATTCACAGAAAGTCACATTCCTTCCTATGAAGGACATCACCACAAGAAGTCCTCCTACCACCACCTACAGAACTAATTAACCTTTGCTTCCTACAACTTTATGTCTCATAATTGCTGGTTTGGTATTTAAAGAGTAAATAAGCCTTTCCCTTTCAGAGATTTCTTAGTAATAGTACATAGCCATAAAGGATGCAGCCAACACTACATTCTACCTTTCAGTTAAAGGTACAAATACGATCTCTCTCACCTCTACCTGTTGTTAGTTTTGTTTGTTTGTTTTTTAATAATTTTTTTTTAATAAATTTTACTGTCATAAAAATATTCCGACCACCCAGACTAACCGACTCTGTCATGCAGATGTTCATTTCAAAAACTTTAAGAAATACGGCAACAAAATCCAAAACGTAAGCAAGGCTGTTGTACTTTTTCTGTGTCAAAACCAACATTTTCTGACAATTCCGCCACACCAAGAGACAATGGTTCATCGATAAAGGGAAATGAGACCAACATTCCCCTGGTATGTCATCAAGAAATCACTTAAAAATGAGCAAGACACTATAAGATTGTAGATCATCTGACAATGAGTGATAGAGACTGCAATCAAAGTCACTGAAGCTTGCGGTACATAATGCAGATACGCTTTTCTTACTTTTTTCTTCCCTCTCTTTTCTCCAACCCATACCCTTCCTATGGCTGGCACACACAGAAAACAAACATCAGTGACTGCAAGCGACTGGGAGACCAACTGAAAAGCAGCAGATCAGCAAGCATTGGTTCCATGGGCATAGCCATCTTTCACCTCTGCGTGGCTACTGCCCTTTCCTTCTGCTCCTGTGACATTCAGTTACATCATCACCCTTCACAGAAGGGAGAGCTCAGGATATTGAGATGCAACAGTTTATCTATGATCCTTCCTCCTCCCTGCCAGCCCACACCATACCACATCAGCATAAAGTCCATTGAGTAGCCTAGATGCTAGTCTCTTCTTTAGAAGATGGCTATTAGCCAAAACATCCTTCCAAAATGAAACAGCAAACAGCCTACTGAATAGCCACATACTGCCCAAGCAGCTGAGAACGCTGCTGCTCTGTGCCTGGTTTGTTTTATTCTTCCTAGACTTACTTTCCAGAAACATAACACAGCCAATATTTTGTCGCAAATCACCATCTCCAGAGGGACAGCACAAACCCTGTTCAAATTAACCTGAGCCGCGCCTGCTTGTCTAGAAGATCACAGCAAAGCCCCAGAGGGAGCACACGCTATTCCAGAGACAACAAAATCAAGCAAAACAGGGAGAATACTGAGCTATAACTCTGAAAATACCAAGGGTCTAGATTAGTTACATGAAAGGTGACAGAAAAAAATATTATTCTGTTTAAGACTAGGAAGCAGCATACGCATCAGGGATCTGTTACAGTTAAAAACTGCAGGGTTTATTCTTACTACTCCCCTGGACATCAGAACAGGTTTCAGGTTTGGACATCATATGGTTTCTACTGCAGGGAAGTCTGGTCTGTACAACCCAAAGGCAGGAGAAGAAGCAGTTCCAGAGATGACAGCAAATGTGGGCAGGGTTTTCCCCATCCCACAAAGGAAGGAAAGGGAAAGGAGGGACAAGAATATAGTAAAAATCCCTCTTCTACATTTTCTGCTATAGATTCAATGGGATTATTTCTATGCTTTCATGAGCAGCAGTTCAGTCCCTGGCAGAGGCATTTCCCTCTGTTGCGTTCCTGTATTTGTCAAGGAGGAGACTTACTTCATTCAATCCCCTTTCCAAAGCATCTTCATTACCCTCTTGAAGTGTATCTGAGGTGGCCATAATGCTCATAACCATAGGAGTGCACAGCAAAACTTCATTTTCTCTTATTTCAGATAGGGTAAAATCAGGTTTCCAGGAGCCATACTCAGGACAATAAGCTGAAGATCTATTTTTCACTGCTTCTCATTTCTCTTTCAAAATAGATGACAGAGCTTTGCTGCACTATACTCCCCTGGGCTTAGTCCCCAGTGAGTCTTTTAGGAATCTCTCTAATTTGGCAGTGCAGAAACTGTGTTTTAACAAATGCATGTAGAAGCCACGTCTGTGCTTTATTACTATACACTAGAGAGGCCTCAAGCTTAAGTCAGGTTTTAACTTTTTCTTAAGATAGAAAATTGAAGAATGGTAGCAGACAGGCAGTTAGGAGATGTCACTAAATCAATTGCAAAAATAAATTCCAAACCAAAGTCTATCACCATTACATGCATTAGTTGTTTGGGGCATTGTGTCTGTTCCAGCTAGGGAGTTTCTAAAGCTTTTTGAAAAATAAATGAGTAAAAAAAAAAAAGGAAAAAGGAAAAGCGTACCAGGCTACATTGCAAAACTCTTCATCACGTGAAAGGCAAAACCAATGGCCAAGCAAAAGAAAGCAGACACATGAATAACCACGTGAGTTTCTCTTATTCCACTTTGGAAGATGCAACCTTCAGAGGTTTGCCACAACCTGCTAAACGTTAACACTTTAAAGTAGAACATTAGAGGCTGCTCAGCTTGTTACTGGTAGCATTTCATTATAAGGGACAGCTGGGTCAAGCTTTGAGTTTGACTCCAGGGATTTACACAGATTGTTTCCATTTGAAGCAGAATCAGCAACCCACTGGGCCTGAGCAAAACAAAGCCCAGTACATAGAATTATTTAGCATTGCCATTGCAGTGGTTATTTTTTAGTCTAAAGCTAGTTTCTTGCTTGTCTGCATCTGAATCCTGCTAGCCTTCAGGATAACTTCATATAGCCACTAAACTCATTTGTGTACATGGACCTGAACAACAGAGTAGTAGCAGAAGTCAGCACTGAAAGTTAAGAATTTGCCTCTGTTCATCCCTGGTGTGCCCTATTCACTTATTTCCACAACACTATGGCATTACATCACCTTGTATGCTGACCTGAGCCTCACTTAACCCAATATGAATTAACAGAACTGAAGCCACACATCCCAAGACAGCCATGTGTCAGGAAACATCAGATTTGCAATTTCAGATCTAAAGCTCCAAACAGTTACCTTCTTTCAGTTGCAAAAGCACAACAGACAATGAAAATTTTACAAAGCTTCTTTTGTGATAATTTATTTCTCCTTATTAGAAGGATTTTAGCATCCTTCTAAAACTGCCCCCAAACACTGCAGCTTGTGACAGCACTCCCACCGTATATGATGGTATGAATAAGACAACACTATTACAGGAATAGAGCATTAAAAAGAATAAAAAAAGGAAAATTTTCCTATAAAAAATATGAAAAAGAAGCTACATGGTGACTATTGTGAGTAAAAACTACAGGCTAAAGAATGCATTCGCATGGGCATACTGGAAATAGCCCTTGAATCCCTACACTTGTTTCAGTCAAATTTGGCCTTCCCACAGAAAGTATCAATAACATACACAACACACTCAAATCAACAGAAATAGCAAATAATAGTAATAATAAAACAGCTTTATACTGCTAGGTATTTTGTATTCAGAACCTTGTTCTGTTTCTATTCACCTCTGCTACACAAAGAAGAATAAACCAGAAAGGCAACTCAGCCCCCCACCATCCCAAAAAAAACAACAACAAAAAAAAGATGGTAAGTGAGGATACCTCAATGGGAACTGGGGCAGCTGCTACCCATTACACAGCTGATCACAATTTAGAGGTATGTTTGCACCAGAAAATAAGGGTGGAAATGCCTAAAGAAGTTGGGTTTTGGCAGCACCAGAATGTGCAGTCAATCAGCATTCAAGCTGTGTAAGCTGATGGCTCTAGGGGAAGCTATTGGGGTAACCCTTCGCTCCTCTTAGAAGCACTAATGGTCTCAGTGCTAGCCAACATACCCTGCAGCATGGGCTATATTTCCATCAATATCCATGCTTGTCAAGCATGGATAAGGAATATTTTTAGCATGTTTTACTGGCTTCTGTTTACCAGTGAGCCTAACTAAGCCGGTGATGCATTTTCCCTGGCTCGTTTTGTGCCCATACAGCACTAAGCAGTCTCTCAGAACTCTGAGCATAGTACAAAAATAACACAATTTCTACTTTTAAGAAATCATAATATACACTTGCCTTGGGAGCATTATTCATTATCTTCAACACATAGGTAGTAGTGGGGCTGAGTCAGGAAAGCATCCTCACTGAACAGAGAGCGGGCATCATATCACAGAATCATACCCAGCACTCACCCAAGCCTTAACTGGCAATGTTTTCTTTTGAAAACATCCAAATACAAAACAGCACGGATTTTAGTCCCTTGTCTGAGCAGGAGAGAACAGTGGGCAGTTCTTCTGAAACCCAGTTTATGGGATTGGCCTGGCTTTCTGTCCCAGGTGTCCATTGGCTTCAATAGGAGGCTCTCCCAGGAAGACGGGTACGTGGCAGGAGGTTCACCCTGCAAGCCCTAGCACACAAACTTAGCTGTGTCCAGTCAGTGTTTCCCCCTCATCACCACAGAACTATTTGTGCACATAAGCTCAGGCACATCCTGAAGTGGTGGTGACAGGATTGTGGCAGCAGCTCTCCTCAAACATTGTCATTTTGATGCAAAACAATCCAGAAACAGGACAACAGAGACAACAGAGAGAAAGGGAAACAGAAAACAGACCAAAACAGAAACCCCCAAGGAAAGCTTTTATTTGAATATCTATGACTAATTTCAGGCATTTTCAGAAGCTTCCTCAGTATTGTCAGCAGAAGGTGCATGGGGTGTCCCTCTGATCTCATGTCCTTTTTACTTGGATTTTTTTTTTTTTTTTCATGTGTGAAGACTAAATTTGGCTCTTGGATACAGATTCATGGCTCTCCCTGGAGGGAACAGACCTTAGCTCTGGATCCAAGAGTAACAGATGCCATCAGTGTGAGTCACAACAGTCACAAATTTTGTCACAAAAAATCACAATGCTAACCTTAAAGTGTATCCCAGTGGAGAGGAGACTACTGGTAGCTAAAACTCCAAGGGCAGTATTCTCTTAGGCACTTCACAGTGTGAAGTTGCCTCAGTAAAAGCATGGAGTTGGCCTCAGATGCAAGGGAAATCTAATTTATAAGTCCCTTTTTAAAGCTATACAGCAATGCCACGGGGCACTGAAAGAGATTTCATCAGCTTAATTTATACTGATTTAAGGCAACTTTGATTTCATCCCTGTGCTCCCTATCTTTCAGCCCACAGAGCAATCTGGTGCTTTTGCATCCTATTGTCCAGCACGGCACAGGGCAGGACAGCAACTGAAACATCCACCGCCTCTAAATCACCACTTACGGGTAAGTTTACTGTTTAAATAATCAGTCTCCGCAGACTAACAGATGCAAAGAGAAGCAGAGAGAACTGGTACCAGACAAAGTAGAAGGACAGGAATATGATGACAGTAGAAAGATGAAGCCAGAGCAGAGAGAGGAAGACAGTACCAGATGAGGACAGTGTACGGTTTCTTACTTTTAACTGGTCCTCTGGTAGGTGTTGCACTTGAATCCCTCTCTCTGGCTGTCTCTCTTTCTCTAGATTCCTTTTCTGGTTCCTCTCCATCCAAACATCATCGAAGCTGAAGCACTTATAAAGGGATTTAGGTCTCTTCCTCCTCCTCCTTTCTGGAATCTCCTTGTCTTTTTCATCTGGAGCAAGGAAGGAAAGCCTCCAGGCTTTGTTCTCAAGGGTGGAGATAGGGCGTGGGGATGGTGGAACCAGGAGAGGCCTCCTTTTGCGATGGGGAACCCCTTTCTCATTTGGACTCTTTTCAGGTGGTGTTTGACATTGCTGTTTGGACTCCTGTTTTACAAACAGCGGGCGAAAACACACAGTTTGTTCATTGGAAATTTTGTTTGCTTCAAATCAGTTTGAGCAGAAGATGGCAAAACTCAGTTATCTAGGCACAGAACTGTTCAGAGGAAAATGTTTCCCCAAGAGTGCTGGCTGGCTGAAGCCAGCCTGCCTACTCATTCAACCTTTTCCATAGCTTTAGGGGCACTCCACCCTGAAACAGCAGTTCTGCTACCCTTTGAGACAGCGAAGTATATGCTCTCTCTGCACAGGACAATGTCCTTTTCACCCTCATTCTAGATGGCATATTACAATAACGTTACTACTGGGATGTAGGTCACGCTGTCTGTATACATGTATTATTTGCAAAGATAGTGTCTCTGAAAATAGCATAAAGGTCAGTCTTGTCTGTCTGTTTTTCCCACTGTACTTCAGTTATACAAGGTGAAAATGCTTCCTAAATGGCTGCAGCTCTGATAATATTAAGCCCTGTGCTTTCTTATGGTGCTCTTAATGCTATCCGTTTTATTTGCTTGATGTTGGGCTGAGAGAAAGGAATTGCAGTTTTGCCCTTCGCTCCCACGTGCTTTTACTATGTGGTTGCACAAAATTACAGCTTTTATAGTGGAACAACTTTAGGTGCCCTGAGGCATCTAACTGCTATGCCAGGTAGCGAAGTCAGAATCAGTAACATTTAAGGTGGGAGATAAAAATATCAAGGAACGAATGATCTTAGGAATCTCCTTTCTTGTCAAGGAAATGTCGTGTCCTGACAATAGTATCTCTCCAATTTCTTTCCAGTAAGTTTGAAGAACCCAAACAATGAAATCCTTAAACGACTGCAGGCATTTTCTATCTATTCTCAACTGAACAACAATCCTAGATCAATTTTTCATTGCCACTGGCAAAAGATGCCACAGTCTAGAAATGCTTCTTATCTACTAGATGCTAAGCAGAAAGGAAAGCATGTCCTGCTGTTATTCTGTGCCTAACCCCAACATATTGGAGACAAACAAGAGGAACTTGCACAGACCCCAAACATGGGATATATTAGGATGGTTCACTCTTGCCTCCTAAGTATCACGATTATGTAAGTAAAATCATGTTGCAAACATGTAATGAAGACCTTGCCACATGGGCATATTGGTAATTGTGTAGAGTTATTCTATCCTCCTATTTTCAACATAAGATCTTTGTATTGTCTATAATCTGGAGAATGGTAGCCATTAGCAAGTAATGAGAGAGGGGCTGTGGTGTGTTCCATCAGGCTCAGAAGGGTGACTTACCCATGTGGTAGCCAGAGACCTCAGGGGTGAGCTAGTTGCGGTCTGGTACAGCAATTATAACATGAATAAAGCTTCAAGGAACTTCACAACTGTTCATTTGTCTGGCAATAATGCCTTTATTGATGTGGGACAGAAAGGGACTTTTCTTTAATGCCACCATTAAGCTTATTTTTACGACTTTTTTACTTAGCAACATATATAAGGAATGTGTTTAGTGTTTAGATAATAAGTGTATTTGTGGCATAAAGTCTTTCCAACATAGATTTAATTGTCTCTGCTGTATTTTCCAGAGACACCTGAAAAAAACAGCTTCAATTACCAAAACCCACGGGCCATGGAACAGAATGTAGTTCTACTTAATTTCACAATGTCATGAAAATGGAAATAAACAAACCCCCTGTCTGCTTGAATAGATTAGATGTTGGGACATTTGCTTCAATTTCTAGGCTCCAGCTACATTTATCCATTTTGAGATACCTATTATGCAGCCTCCAGAAGAATCAGTAAAATTAAACAGTTTTTATATGGCTTAGATACCATTTAATTTTTTCCCAGTTTTCTTTAAATTCTGTAATCTAGCAATCGATTTAAGTAATTATTCATTTGCTCCTCATGGCTACATTCCAGAATGTGGGCTTGCCTTTTAAAGGCTTTATATATGCCCCATCTCTCCATTCTTTTCTAGGTGCTTTTTTGAGCTACAATTTACAGGTCGATGATTTTATTCATCCTCTGACAGGCTTCATCTCTTGGCAATGTATTAAGAGTACCTTCCATACTCTGACTATCTTGTATTTTGCTAGGCTGCTGTAAAGCTGCAGGTCTCTTCAGTACGTGGTGTTAAGTTTGTAAGTTAGGTTGGTACCCATGAAAACAAAAGATTTTCAAGTAGAGAGGACAGAAGGGAATAAGGCAAATTCTCTTCCCAGCAATTCCAGTACTACAGCCCTCACTGCTCAAACTGCCACCCACATGCTTCTTTAGAATCCAGACAGCATAAGCTAAAAAGGAAAACCCAAACAATCAAGTAAAAAACTTTCACTGGGAGTATGTGAGGAGTGGTTGAGGGAACTAGTTTTATTCAAGCTGATAAGGGAACACTAAAGGCAATATAAGAGTGGTCTACATTAATTTTGTAGTTATACGGATAATGGATCCAAACACTTTCATAATGTCAGATAATCTAACAAGACAAAACCTGGAAACTGTAGTTCGGAAAGTCCTAGTTGGGAAATAGGAAGAAAATTTTCATCAGGAACCTTTCCCAGAGAGATGGTAAAATCTCCAGCATTAAATATTTTTAAGACTTGGTTAGACAAAGTCACAGTTTTATCTATCTGTTGTTGCTACTAGTCCTGTCTAAAGAAGGAGATGGGATTTGATGACCTCCTGTGTCTTTTTCAACCTATCTTTTTCTGTTTGTTTTACACAAAACTTCAAGTAGGAGTAATTATATGGTAAGACCATTCTGAAGGGTATCTTACATATTTAATATAACCTGGGATGTGAGAGACCAAGGGGAGCATCTTTAGCAAATGCTGTGCAAGGGTTCATTAGAGTTGAGCACAACCAGCTCTCAGGTGCAGAACTGATCAAGCAGTTCCAGATTCATGAGCTCTCTGAAAAGTGTCTGGCTGGGGTGTGGCAAGAGACTGAAAATCTCATACCCTCACTTGAATGCCATTGAAAATCTACTCAGAAAAATAATGTTGCTACTTCCTAATGTCAAAACTCATCAGCAGTAATATTAAAGAAGTAGCATGACTGATCCAGGTTCTGGGATCTCAGCTAACAGATCAATCTCAGTCTCTCTGGTGATTTGTGCTTAGTCACCAAAAGAGATTCCTGGCCACTTACAATTTAGAAAATACTGTCTGGGATTACAAGAGGAAGTCTCTGCTTTTAAAAAGGCCTGAAGCAATTGAGAAATCTCTATTGAAGACATACTCTTTTCCGTGAGAACTGGTCTATCACAAGAAAATTAATTTGTTACTGGGATTAGAATATAATGCAGCACCAAAAGGAGAGCCAGACAGAATCCATATTTTTTTTCCTGTTTGCTGTAGAAAGGGCAGAACATGATTCCTAGTGGCACTTAAAGGGGAAGGGTGACTGCAAAAGGCTTGTGGTACTCTGAAAGACAGCTGCTCACTCTCTAAAGAAAAAAAAAAGGTTTTTCTTCTTAAAAAGTGACTGCTAGCAATGGAAATTGATTTCTACATTGCCAATCACTTTGAGAAACTTATTTGCTATACACTAGTCACAAGGCTTGATTCTACCTTATCCCAGAGGGGTAAAATCCAGCTAAATACAGGGTGGAACCTACATAGCCTTTCTGAGGAACATTATGCATTAGCAGTGTTGTGATGACTCTATTCATTTAGATTTCTGTGATAAATCCTTCCTAAAAGAGAGCATCAATTTACATAGTCATGAACAGAAGCAGAAATTCAAAGACTAAGTAGTGCCACCTACCTTAGACAAAGAGGAATATTTATGCACCAATCTAACCAAGGTGTTCACTCAGCCATTAAAGAGTTTCACTAGAACTCATAACCACATTAAAACGAAGGACAAGACACCACCTGATCATTCCCAGACAACAACTCACCTCATCTCTGAGAATGTCACTAATAGAAGAAGCTGTGTTTAAGCTGATCTGGGATTGACTGCTTATCCCACTGTCATCCTTCTGGTATTCGTTGTCCAATGAGTGTACAGAAAGTAAGAGACTACCTCTGGGTTTCAGTGTCTTTGGTCTCTCAGGAGCCTCCAAACTGCTGTCAGCTGCAGAGCTGTTCCCAAGAGAGATCATTGATGTGGCACATATTCTTCCGGGGTATCGGAAGCTCTTGCGTTGAGAAGCAGATCGTGGACTCTGTGGTTTGGGGCTCATGGGCCTACAGGGCATATCTTTACCTTCAGAATTTGAGAGCTGGGGACATGATGGACTTGACTGACTAAATGGTAACTGCATGTCAGTGGGACTAAATGGAGATTTCATCCAGTATTCCTCTAGAGAGGTATTTAAATTGTTGCCATCCTGGTGTTCATCACAGTCTGAACTTTGTGAGCATCTGATGCCCAAGTCATGGGACTGTGTTCGTTTTCTCCACGTACCTGCAGGTGAAGAAACATCAACAGGCTCCACAGAGGTGTCAAAATAGTTGGTGTCTGTTGACGAACCATTAGATGTTTCTGTTTTCAAAAACGTGTGCCCATTGGAACTGTCCTGCTGCTCTACTGATGTTGTTCTCATCAGTTGGCCTCTAGTTGTGTTAACACTCTCCTGCGTTGGTGATAAATTTGCCAGGACAGGCCTTTTAAGTCCATCTGCTTCCTTGCTTTTTAGAAAAGCTTTCCAGGTGCTCTGGCGAAGTTTGGCTTTCTCCTTTTCATTTTTCAGTGATACTTTAGAACTTTGCTCAGTGTTTTCTTTTTCTAGAGTTTTGGATTCAAATAAGCTTGAGAGTGATTTGTGTGCCAAGGCCAACCTTGCCCTGAACTTCTTGCCCTCTGGATTTTTGTTTCTTTTGTATTCATTTTCAGGGAAGGATTTCCTAATCCCAGGGTATTCCACCGATTCACTGTCATTGTTTTCAGATGAACCTGAACCTAGTCCGTCTGCATATCTGACAGCAGCCAGTGTGAGAGAAGTTGAATTTGCATCCGTATCTTCCATCAGGATCCGACCAGAGCCAGAAGCCTTCCTCAGGCTCATTCTATTAAATAATCCTGCAGGTCTCTCATAGAATAAATCATCATCATCGGAATACTCTGAGGCATAGCTTTCCTTCCTGTGGAAGGCAGAACCAGATGAACAACTTTTGAAAGACTGTAAACTTTCAGTGTCTTCATCTTCTTTCCCAACATCCATTTCTTCTGTCTTTGCCTTGCTGCCAAAGAAGCTACTGCTTCCATGATTTTCTGCTGTGGCAGGCTTAGTTTTCCTGAAAGATGTCATTTTTGAGAAAACCAAAAACCTGGAAGCTTTCCCGCTATTCCCATTCTTTGTTGGCTTTTGCACAGCTTTATGGAGACTGCTGTTACTTCCCAGGCCGTGGAGTGAGTTCTCATCCATTTCCTCACTGTTAGTGCTGCAGGTACTTATATTATCTAGGCCAACCGCACAAGCATTGTGGGTCTCTCTTTTCACAGAATAGTTAAAGACATCACACACATCAAGATTCAATGCACTGTTTTTGCTAGAGGTAGCTGTGTTTTCTGCAGGAGAGGCCTCCTTTTCTTCCCTAGGAGACGGTTCCTCACAAATACCTATTTGTTCCTTTGACCCATTACAGCCTTCAGCTCCTTCCCTGCCTACTGCTTGCTCAGAGGTGATGATGCTGGGTCCTTGAAGATCATCATCAGCACCATCTCCCTGACACAGATTGCTTATGCTGCACATTTCCACTGCTACTGCTCTAGTTATATAACCTTCCTCCTCTCTGCTCTGATGTGCTTTGAATTCCTCTTCCTTAGTGACCTGGTCATTTTTTGTTTCAGCCCACGGCTTTCTGAACTCTTCTGTCTCTAAAGCAAAATCAGTCTTTGTTCTGTGTGCCTCAGTCTCAAAGATACCACATCTACTGTGTGATTCTGAGAGCACTTCTTCACATTTATCTGCTGTGTTTTCTGCAGTTAGTACATCATTGCCCAGTGGAGCAGCAACACTGCTGAATTCTACCTTCTTACTTGTTACTGTGGAATTGCTACAGGTGAGCACTAAGGATGAAACTGTTTTCTCGCTTTGCTCTTGTGAAATTTCTGTTTTTCCTTCAGCCGTATCCCCAACAGGGAGTAGCTCTGCACTACCAACAAAGGTGTGGGTGGCCAAAATTTGTTCTTCACAGTTACAGCACTCACTCAGAACTCTCTCTGGCTCATCATGATCTTTGCTGGAAGTATGAGGAGACACTGAGTCCTTGCTCACTGTGTTTCTCAGTGTTCCAGTTACCCTTTCAGTATGAAGGTCATCAGTCAGTGTCTTGGACTGTAATCCTTTCCGTTCCACAGATATTATAACCAGGGCAGGCTTTAGCTCTGGAAGCTTCATTAAGTGCCTTTCCTGGCTTACATGATCTGATTTGGGAGTCATTTCCACAGCAAAGAAACTGTCCTCGTCCTTTCCTTGATGAATAGGATGTTCATTTGCTACTGGTTCAGACTGACTCCTTAAGGCACCAGTTTTGCAATTTGTATTTTGATGCACTGAATCTCTGTGCTCCGCCTCTGTGTTACTGCCGCCTGGTAACGCAGTTTCCGGGACTTTCCAATCGAAGTCAAGGTTAGAAGGATTGTCTACTTGTCTTCCTCCTGCCACGACTTCCACATGTGATAGTTCAGATTCCAGGACATTTTCCTTCAAACTTTTCTTCTGCGTTCTACTAGAGGAAACACAGTTTATAGAACAATTACAATCTCTGTTTTCCACAACAGCAGGAAAACCTACACAACAAGCTGCTAGGTTTTCAGTGTCAAAATTGCCAAATTCAACATTAGTATCACAAGGGAATTGATCCGCTTTCAGACCTCTTTCAGCATTGTACTGAGTACTTTTTAGAAGTTCTTCAGCATTTATGATCCCTGGTTCACAGTCCAGGGCAGATGATGTCTCCTTTTGTTTTGGATTACAGTCACATGCATCTGTCTGGGTTGAAGATAAGCTACCAGCACATGTATTTCCTGCTTCTGGGCTAAGGCCACATGCCTCTGGTTTAGAATTCAAATAAAAATCAACACACTGTGGGGAGCCTGCTGGTTGAGAAAGCTGACCCTCATTCAAGTCTATGTCAGTATTAAGAAGGAATTGTTTTATGTCAAATCTGTCCTCTATTTTTATTGCCTTTTCAGGGCCAACAGGTAACCTTGCTAAGTTTTTCCAAGCATATTCAAAATCAAGCCCTTGATGATGTATTCTGGAACATGACCAACTCAATTTGTCTGTTGGATGAATACAGTTCCCAAAGTATTCTGCTTTTCTTTGAGCACTGATATTTTCAGGCACACTGTGCCATGTTTTACTTCCTGTAACCTCTGACCTTGTGTGTAGTGACCCACAAGGTGGAGATTTTGATTTGAAGTGGCGCTGGTAGAAGAATGAATGTGATGTCAACATGGTTTCTGTACTTCCATGTTTTATCCTGTTACCTGTAGTTTTCTCACTGTCAGCTGAGTTATTCCTGTTGCATTTTATACTGGACATGGAATCTAGTCCACATCTATAGTCAGATATCGCAGTGCAACTTTCATGGTAAGGTCCATTTGTTTCAAAATGAAGATTAGGCAAACTACAGCTTGATGCTGCATCTGTCTGGAAGGAAAGTTGCTGTACCTCAGGAAAAATCAAACAACTTCCTGAGTTAGCTTTGAAACAAGTAATGCTTACTACTGCAGGTTGTTCCTCCTGTCTTGTAACAGCAGCTTCTGTAGGTAAGGAATTGGGATAGGACTGCACTTCTGTGCTTTCAAAATCTGTTTTATTCAGCAATTCCACTACAAACTTTCTGTCTGTCTGTGATAAAATGCCCTCTTCACTCACTTGGTTCTCTGTGTTGGAAATACTGGTAGTTAATGTTAAATCTTCAACACCCACTTCACCTTCTGACTTTGTAGTTTGTAATTCATGTTTACTTGGTGCTATTTTTATTTTGGAAGATGCTTCTAACTGCACCTGCCAGCTAAATTCTGTTCGCCTTGAGCACTTAAGTTCATGGAAGATTGTTTCTGCCTTTGCTTTAGGAAGACTACAGCACAGATTTGGTTTTTCTGTAAAAAGGCAGTTTGAATCCAAACAAGTTTCTCCAGTTACATCACTGGCAACAGATTCTGTCTCTGATGCACTCTCGTAAGGTTCAGTTTTTACATCTGACAAAGATCCACTCTGATGTGACAGGGTCTCAAAATAATCTTCATCTGTGTCTTGGCTGGATCCTCGTATCTCCAACTCTATTGTGCTTGGAGTAGAAGAACTCAGATCATCTTCAAACTCGCCTTCACTGATGTAGTTGTCAACTGGCTCTGGGGTCTATGAATAAACAGCAAAGAATTATTTAACAATGATTTATTAGAAAAGGAACTTAAAAACACAATGGATTTAACACACACTGATATCTTCAGAAGTTATACTTGACATTTTACCTATTGATGGTCCCGAGGTCTTCATATTTCTTAGTTTTTCTTTCTTACTGCTTCTTAATTAATTGTTGTTTGTTTGTTTTTCATTTTAATATTTATTTATGCAGAGGCCAAAATTTAACTTTTGGCTACAGCTTTCATAGCCCACTACCAAAACACATTTCACATTCAAATAAGTCAAATGGAAAACATCCCTTGCCAGTAGATCTAAAAGATCTAATTGATCCATCTTCAAATCTAAGGAGGCAGTTTATGCCATAAAACAGAGAAGTGATTGTCATTGTCCAAATTACACAAATGTAACAAATACATACAGAATGGTCTTGCACTTAGATAACTGGATACTACCCATACCAAAGCCTGAACCAAAGGTGAAAGAAGTCTTTGATGTCATTTTGCAGAAGGCTTATACCAGGAGCACTACATATTTCAGTTATCAGAGCACATCCAAATCAGTGACTGAAAGCAAAAAGATCAAAACCATACTATCAACATTAGGAAATGCCTTTTTTGCATCATGGGATCATGTCAATCTTCGTCTTTAACCATCAGAAAGAAACCCAGATATTTATTTCTCAAATATAAAGCAGAAAATGAAATCACAACAAGATTTCTTGAGGTAAAAATAGTACTTGTCAGCTTCAGGTACAACTATTGTCAGAAGTTCTCCAGATGTACCAAATTAAAACAAAAAAAAAAAAAAAAAAAAGAAAAAGTAATGAACAGTGAAAGACTTTTCTAAAAACACACACCCACACAAATATGCAGCAGCCACCAAATTAGAACACAAGGTCCCTTGGCCTCAGTCACATGTCACCTTCATCAGGGTGTTTCATCACAGAGGAGACCTCACATTTATGGGAAGTCAAATTCCAAATCACAGCAACGGGCATGTCACAGAGTTTACAATTATAGAATCCAAAACACTCAGGGTAAATTGGAAAAGGTAAGTCACTAGGAAAATAGGGTTATTTCCAAGTGGGAGTTGTGGTAAGCCAAGGAAACAGGATAGATTTGAAATAGATGAAAAATTGGAGAGAGAAGGGAGATCTGTCAGTTCTGGAAAAAGAAAAAAAAAAAAAAAGAAAAAAAAATTTTTTTCTTCCTCGTCCAGTTTTGAACACTCAAGACATCTCTGATAAGCCTCAGTGAGAAGACTGGTATTTTCTCTTGACAGAAGAAGGAAAATATTAACTGAATGGAGGAGAGAGGGCAGGATTCAACACTTCCAAGTCCACACAACTAAACCTGACCATATTGCAACATAACTGCAGCATGAGTCAGGTAACTAATAGAGCAACTTGTCCTTTACTTTATGCAGTCAGTGATACACATAATGGAGGTCCTTGAGTAAAGTCAAGTCCCACTACCACCAGGACAGATATGAGCAGCATTAAGGCAGCACAGACTAGCATTTCACATAATGATTGAGCAGCACGAACCGTGAGCAGTTGGCTCACACAGCAGTGAGTACAGCAGCAGCTGTTCAGCAGTAACAGCACTGCCTCTCCCACAGTGTGCTGAGCACAAATTTACAGATGGCAATAAACTAAGATAAGAACTGTTCAGGCAAGTAGGAACAAAGTAATGAAGATGCCCAACTGTCCCCAAGGATAATTATGAATTACATTAAAAAAAAAATAGGGCATAGATCTCTTGCAGTCCAAGTTAAATTGAACCACAGGAGGTTTCGTCATCATATGAAGGAGAACTTCTTTATGGTTCAGGTGACAGAGCACTGGAACAGGCTTCCAACCTCAACCACCCTGTGATTCTGTGTGATTCATAAAGTCACTAAAACAATACATCTCCCTCTTCTGCAAGAGACGTGGGAGCTTGTTATTTCTCCCAGACAATGCACTTACTTTTTGCTGAAAAAGAAAATCTCAAAGCCAGTATTTGTGAGAACTTGCACTATGTTAACAGTGGCATGAGGAAACAACTTTCAGATTTCCTTTGTGTAAGTGTGCTGCTCTAGTTTTATTTAATGCCTCCACTAGAAAGCCTCCAAAAAGCTAAGCAATTCCGAAATCAGTAGGACTATGCAAGCAATTGCATAAGGCTCTGGCAGCTACCACTGCTCAAGGTGGTAGTGCCAGATGAAGGCAAGAGGGAGATGGGGTTGCAAGCAAAGGCCACAAAATTGTGCAGAACCAGTGGAATATCAAAATATTTTAACAGCAGTTGGCAAAAACTCAGTACATTTCCCCTCCTGTCAGCTCGAGTGAAGCATTCCACTTTTGTTCAGTGAGTGCTTCAACATTACAGCCCAGCAACCTGGTTCCAGAGATAAATCTGGACCCCCCCCCCAATGATAATTGGTTAGTAGAGGACTACATCAGCAAAAAATGCCACAAGCAGGTGGCCTGCTGCACTCCACACAGCTTCTCTGATTCCTTTCAGCAAGCCAGTTCCAACATGAAAACACTGTTGTAACCCAAAGCCAAAACCATTACCTCCCTGCTTCGACATTAACACTTCTACTACCGCATACTGCTTAGCAGAAATCTTAGCCAAAACATGTTGGCTGAGGTGTAGTAGTAGTTTCTACCAACTGCATCGTCTGGGTGCCATCTAGAGGCTGCAATAAAGAGCCTGGTCAGACTCAGCTTGCGCAAATACATACTTCTTTTAATAAATGCAAGCTGCATTCCAGTCTCTTACTGTGCTGCAGGTCAAGCATCTCACCAACAAATCCCTCAGAACTGCTTTAGCTTCAGCCAGAGGGATGCCCAGCAGATGAAATGATGAGGCAGCAAAGAGGCATAAAGATTTACTGAAGTAAAAGTAGAAGATAATATGCAAGAACTGCAGTTTGTGCCAGAAGTACATTTTTATTGATGTAGCAATAACAGACATAATTACTAAGAAAATATTTGTAGATATATTCTCACAAGTACATCCAAAACTGACAGCCTGTTTGCATCAAAAGAAATACTGGATTTTAGCAAAAGCACTAACTACATAGGTTCACTCTTGAAATGTAAAATAATAAAATATATCAATAATTAATAATGTAACTGTTCTAAAATATATTAAAAAATAATTTCTTGGTCAATCAGAGAATATAATAGGGCAAATAAAATTTGGACATGAACAGCAAAAAATTCAGACTCAAAAGCAGCTTCCCTGCACTTTGAAGCTATCTACTTTCATGGCGTTGCAATACTCCCTCTGCTGGCTAATGTGAAAGCGAAAACTGCTTCATTGCACGTCTGCCTTCAACACATGAAAGGCCTACATTGCTGGATTTGATTATCTTTCCATGAAGTGAGTATTTTTTGCTTGTCTTACAACACCAAGTAAATATTCTACCACCCTCCCTCCATTTCTTTAAATAGAAAAGAGCTCGGGACTGTCTCAGAAGAAAACAAAACAAAAACAACAAGAACAGACACACACACACACAAAAAGTTGCTATGTTCACATCTACATCTACACGTGCTTTTATCTAAATTTTACCATTAACCTTTCTCTAAGGATAGATGCTCTTGCATGAGGTTTAAGCTCTTTGGTAGAAACAACACTTAGCTCTGTGCAGACCAAAATTCCTGCCCAAAATTTATGTGAATCCTTCTCCAAAGACAGAGTTCATGCTGAACTCTTGAGCTGTGTGGCTAGACAACTTTCAAGTACTAACACTTGTCTACTAACAGAAACCTGTATACTCTTAAAAAGGGGATCCTGGCCTCCTGTTCCCTGTTAGATGAACACAGCACAGTTATTTTTACTTCAGAGCATTTAAGAACATGCTTGAACAGTTTGCTGAGTAGGAACTTTAGGATTCTTGGTGAAACAAATGGAGACTTGGGTCTAGCAGACCAAGCAGTGTGTGCTGTGCTGACTTGTATTTCTGTAACTTCTTTCTGTAAACTTGCTGCAATCACCTTTTTTTTTTTTTTTTTTTTTTGAGTACATTTAAACATATTTACTTTTTTTTTTTTTTTTTTTTTTTTTTTTTTTAAGCCTTTCTGTTTTCTTGAGTGCCATTGAGAAATTATACAACGGATGCTGAATTTAAGGAGTAGAAAGACAACAAATATTTTAAAGACAGGGCAATCTCCTCTGAAGAAGAAAGCTACTGAAAAAGGACTCCATTAAATACAAGGCGTGGTCCAAAAAATCCTAAGTGTATGTGTGCAAATGTAGCCACGAGATATCAGATAATGTTTTCTCAATGACCAGCAATTCAGTGCCCAAGCAATGAAGTTGGAGGTCAAGTGCAAAGTGATGAGATACATGGCTTGTTTATCTTACAAATTAATCTAATCACTCATCCCACTTTCAGAAACTTAGGTTTTCTTTGTTTAATCAAGAAAATCAGTCCACAGACAGTTATAAATCAGACTGTTAATTAAAAGAGCACTTTGATGGAAAGAGCCTTTGTGAAACCTGAGAGACACAAGGCAACGATTGATACAAAGTCCTGCATTTCTTGATCTCCTCGTCTGTCTTGACCTCCTCATGATGGAAACACCATCAGAGATTTCCCATTTCACTCAGCCACCACATTTCCCTCTTGATTACATTGTTTTGCTTTTGAACTACTATTTCTGTTGTCATGCTACTCCTTTTGATCAGGCCTGTTGCAATATTATCACACCAAACCCCCTTCTTCTGACATGTTTTGCCTCTGGGTTGCTGGGTGCTACAAAGCCCATGACCTAACTGAGTTAAGTGCTTGATAAACATGCTGAGAGTCTATGCCTCAGTGTGTATAACTAAGATAAAGGGAGGGAAATAGGGGTAGGGAGGAAGCACTGTCTTCATTTTATAGATTCAGAGTAAATTACTCTCTCAGGACATACCAGGGCATCTGCTCCAGAGCCAGGAATTCAACCATCTTAGCTCATTATTTTTAACTTTCCATTTCTCAGTTGAGTCTAATGCCACTCTGAGGCTTGAGGCCTTCTCACACAGACTACTACATAAACAGAGAAGAAAATTTCAAGGGCAACAAGGAAAGAAACATGAGTAAAACGTGTGTGTATATATCAGCCATGTACTCACAGGGCTGACAGAACTAAAATGTGCCTAGCACACTTCACTGGAGGCAATGAAACCACATCTGCTCTAGGCCTGATCTGCAGCTGAAACGTGTGATCAGAGGGCACTGCTCCTCCTCAAACTCAAACCTTTTCTACATCCACATAGCACAGTGAGAGAAGCAAAGCAAAGTTTTGCTGTTGAGTGTTTGCCGTGGTTTCAGATGGACTGAAGCTGAGGTGTACTGCATGCTACAGCACGTGGGCACATGCATTTCAGCTCTTGGGATTCAGGAAATGACTCAAGTGCCTTTTTTTTTGCGTAGCTGCTCAGTACCCAGAATAATGCCTTACTTCTCCTTTGACCTTGGGTATCTGATTTCACCTCTGTAAAACAATGGTAACACCTCCCTACCTCAGAACTGTATTTGTAAATATAGGCTTAAGTGACTGTACACAGGAGAATGAAATCCCCTGATTCATGAGATGAATTGAGGTCACATAAGCCCTGCCTTATTTTTCAAGATCCACAAGGGTTGTATGATTCTGTATGACCAAAATGCGCTTTTCTCTTGACATCCTGTGAGATCCTGCCCATTCTCAGAAACCTTTTATCACAATGATGACTTAATTTGATGTCATTTGATTTGACTTTGATAATTTATACTATCTCACTACATGCGTGAATTAGTATAACTATCAGCTGAACTTGTGCCACAAGACTCCTGTCTCATTCATGTCAATGGCTTCGAGGGATTTTCTGACATTCCCAACATTACACATGGCTTAAACAATAGAAACAGTAATTATAGTGGCATGGGAAACTTCCGCTTGACAAGGGAGAGGCCTCAGTTGTAGCCCTTCAAAAAAGGCTTGATGTGTATCCTACATCAGCATACGCAGAACAACTGGCAGTAGTCAAAAGAACAAGAATGATCTAGGCTGAATAAGCCATTGGCAAAGATTGAAAGAACACTGGTAATCTAGACAGATAATACAATGTGAAAACTGTCTTTAACTGCTGCTACAAAGTAGTAATCTCTCCAAATGTATACAACAAGATGGATAAAACATGACCTAAGGGACTTGAAGCAGAGTAGCTTTAAGTTAGATAAAAGTTTAAAAACAAAACAAAACAACAACAACAACAATAACAACAACAACAAAGAGACCCCCCCCCCCCAAAAAAAAAAAAATACAGAAAAAGTACAGATAAAAAAACAGCAGTGGATTGTCTGGGGGCAGCATGGAGTAGCCAACACTTTCTGCCTTTAAGTACAGATTAGATACACATCTGAGAGGAATGACACTGGTAGAACTGATCTCCAGTGGAAGGAGAGATGAGAAGACCTATTTTGGCTCCTCATAGTCCTCTAATTCGGTAATTACTAATTTGAGGGTGATCATTCTGTTATTTTACTGCAATACACAGGCCCAGGGGAATATGCCATTGTAACACTGAAGTGACACAGAAGAGCAGTCATATGCAAAGACTCCTTTATCAATTCAGACCTACAGTAACCGGGATTGCCCTGCAACTGTAGCAACCACATATTAGTTGCAGAGCTCAGGAATGGCCCAAGAATGTCCACTGAAGAGAGGAGAGGTCTAGAAAGCATGACTTGCAAGAAAAGACTGTAAGAACCAGACCCACTATTTAGCCTACAACAGATCTCACACTGCAAAATGGCATGTACCACCCAACCCTTACAACTTTGTTTTTTTCAATCATGCCTCAGAACTGCAATATGGCAAAGACATAAGAAGGGATAGAAATTGTCATCAGTATCTTAGGTCCTTTAGCACAGCAAAACTCTGTTTTGGCACATCTGCCCTACAATCTGAGTTTTGCCTTTATCTCCTGGGAGAATGGCTAGTATGGTGGCTCTCTTCCACCAGCAGAGAGAATTATATATCCCCGACTAAGATCACAAATTGTATGTCTGGGTTTTCAGGTGGAGGAACTGCTCCTTGGTCCATCATACCTATTTATTACCAAGGGAGATTCCAGGATCGCAGCTAAAGTGTTTATTTTGGCTTCCTTAAACTTTAGGTGCTTTTAGACACTGTGGTGTTTTTTTTGTTTGTTTGTTTGTTTCGTTTTGTTTTTGTTTTCTAATGGAAAGAGTAGAAACTGAATAGAAATGGTGCCCCAGAAAAGTGTTATCTTCATGTACATGTTACTCATTAGCTCAGTGAAAAGGAGTTGTTTTTCAGCATTGTAAGGTTAGAGAGAGGACTCAAGGAGGTGAGGCAAACTACACTAATTCATCACACCCAATTTCTCAAACTGGGCAATGTTCAGAAAAGAAAAAGGTCTTGCAGAAGAGAATCCAGGGCAGCAGAACTGTGAGCCGAAGGCAGGGCTGGGTGTGGTTCTATCAAGCCTTTCCTTCCTCAGCTGTTCCCAGGCTCCCCCGCCGCCCTGTATTCCAAGCTGCATGTTGGCAAAAAGCCACTCCATGTGGCAGGGAATACACAGCCACAGGTGACCAAGATCCAATCACTCGATCCATACTGCAATCCATCACCTATCCAGCACTAGCTTTAACACATAGAAAGATTTGGAAGCTTAGCCACAGAGGTGTTCTGCTTAAGCCAAAATCCAGCTTTCAGCCCTGAAGAATCAGGAATGTAGTAACTATAGCCTCCTCCCTGATGATTCTGCTTGGCACAGCACTGATTCAGAATCATCACCAGGCCAAAAAAAAACAAAACCTTGTAAAAGTTGTGTCTCATTTGACAATATCTTAAGGTCATTTCAAGAAAAATGGCACACAGATTTCATGAACATCCAAAAAGCTGTAAACTTCAGTTAACAAAACAGACCTCAACTTTGTTTTTAACCACAAAGATCACGTGGCATTTAAAAGGAAACAAAAAGATGCAAATCATACATTTTCAAGTCTTTCAAGATCCTGCTGTCATTGTTCCAGGTCAGAATACTTCTCAGTACAGTTCATTTCTCTTTAGTCAGCCTTTTCACTTGTTTCAATGCTGAGCATGCAAAGAGCAGCAGGCATCTTTAGCCTCAATCATTTTTTCATTACCTGTCAGTAATAGTACTAACAACAGGCATTATTACATTATGGTTGTGTTAGAGGTACAATATTCAATTGTTCAGGTCAACCTAAACATTTAATTACATTATGGTAGCTTATCACAGATAATTGCCTTGGGGAAGACAGGGCAGCTGCAAGGGGATGCAGCTTGCCTGTTCAGCTCACAGCATGGAATTCAGCGATGACAAAACAAACAGCACAGTGAGATACTCCTAAAAACCATGCACAAATCCTATTTCCTCTTGGGTTTTTAAAGAGAGACTCCTTCAGCTTGCATCAGTGCAGTGCCAGTTCCACATACACTGTGCCTTGGCTTCTTTTATTTTACTGTCACTTCTGCTAACAGCTGTCCTCTCCTCAGATCTGTCTCCACCAAGTTTTCTACAGAAGCATTATCACTGTTTCCATTCTTCCCAACCCTGTTATTATATCACATTATACAAATGGCTAGTTCCACGTATCTGCCAGAGAGAGATCAAGCAGAGCGTGGTTGTCAAAGACCTTGCTGAAATAATGTTTTCTAATGAAAAAGATAGGGAAGAAGGAGGGAGGGAGGGAGCGAGGGAGGGAAGGAGGAGCTGATCCTCCTGTCTTCTGACGCTACATATAAGAAGCTGAGACTAAAGTAGAGCAGAATACTGTGGATAGATATGTTACAGCGCAACTTAAATGACAACCTTATTTCATAGGTATCTCAGTTAGATATGGACTCCAATCTATGATGCTCATTGGCCTGTCCCCTCCCTATGTGTTATTAATTATGCTCTTTCTTTACAGATAGCTGCATAAATCTGATGCTTCATCACACAAATATTATATTCTAAATCACACTGGCTATGGAATGATGGTTTCCACAAATCTTAGCTCTTACAGAAATTAATTATTTTCCTACAGGTTATGAATAGCTAAGATTTTTTAAGGCAGTAGACAGCCTTGTCTAGTACAAATTCAAAACTCTGTTACTAGCACTATTTCTCTGCCAACTTCTAGTAAAAGCCTCCAGCCAACACAGCAATACACCAGGAACAGTGCAGACACTGCTTTCACAATTGTTAAGACCTCACGAAAAGCCTTTCTGCAGTATTTCAGTCTTGCAAAAGACAAGGTGCCCTTGTTTAGTTTTCTGTCACTCTTCTCCAGCCACTTTATAACCAACAGCCTACCTTGTAGCTCCTGACGCTCCTATGGTTTGTATTTGAAGTGGAAGGACTCAGTTGCCAGCCCAAGTGTTGCCTCTCCATAACTGCTGCAGATGACATTGGACTGTGATAAGAAAGGATGAATTGATTTTGCTTCTCTTGGTGATATTTTGTTGTGAGGTCTGGGAATTTTTTCTGTCCCCAGTAGTACCATAGTTTACAGCAATTATCATTTCTCATCTGCCAGATTTTACTACTGCCACTCCAATTCTCCCACTCCTTTGTCAGTACAGAAGTAAAACCTGGGTGAGTTTTCCGCAACACTCTCTCCATCTGTGATCCCAGCTCCATTGCCCAGGCCAGAGTCAAGGTAGGAAGTTACATCAAGAGTTTCTCCCGAATTCACCAGTCCGCTGCTTTGTCAATTAGCTGATCCAGGATCAGCTCATCCTGCCAACAGCCAAAAGCACAGGCTGATGCCAATTCTTGCAGTGCCAAATCAAAAGGTCATGAAAGTCTCACCTTACTGTTGTGTCTGCTGTCTGAACTGAAACCTCTGTAATTCCACACTCTGCCTGGATTGTTTCTTTGAAGGAGACAGCTGAAATCAGGGTTGTAAAAATCTTCTGATCTTTCACATCCAAAGACTGGAGAATACATGTAGTCCTTATGGAGTCTTCAGGTTTCACTCATCAGTTTAATATATCAGCCAAATCTCCTGATCAGCCAATGACATCAGGGCCTAAGAGATTTCACAGTTTGCAATTTGTGTGCTATAATCCAGCCACAACATGCAACTGGAGCTCCTCAGTCTTCACTGCCACCACCTTATAGGTCCAAGGTATTCCCACTACCTCTGAACAAGAGCATGGAGGCACATCACAAATGCTTTGACTCATGTCACAAGGAAGATAATCCTTGTCATGTAAAAGACTCCTGCCTTCCAGCACGAGATGTCCAGCTGGGCAGGAAATACAGTGCTCCTCCCATGCACGCAGAGAGACTGGGGGGAAGAGAGCATGGGTGGAGAAAGCTGAATGGACATGGGAAGGAAACAAGAAGATGAAATGGAAAGACTCTCACCTGGTAGGAACAATCCATTTAACTAAAAAAACAAAGCCTGAAGGCAACTGAAGAAGCTCAACTGGAGAACTAACCTGGGTAGGATATGGGTCTAACATACTCGAACATGGGTTTAAATTATCCATCAGTACCCATTATGCTGGTTTACTTCCTTCACGTCCTTACTTCTACTTCTTAATTAATGGAACTCTAATTAAAAAGTGAATGTTGCCAAAAGCTAGTAAACAAAAAAGACATGAGAGGAGATGGATTGTAGTTTACATTAAAAAAAAACAATGATAGTCATTTCAATTAGTGCACAGATGGGCAAGAAAAGAATAGATGTAATTGCAGAGCCTTTTGTCTGAATTCCTATGAGGTTAAAACTCTTAGCAGTTCTTTACTGAAGCTCCACAAAACTACCAGTGAAATACACTGATGATATCAGGTAATGTTAATAGACTGTGAAGTTTCAGCAGCATAAGCAGCTTTTAAAGTATTTTCTTAAGTGCAAGTTGCTATTCAAGCACATCTGAGGTATATGAAGAAATATTTCCTTTCCTAAAAGATTAGATGACCCAGAAGAATAACTGTGCTGAAGGGATGCAGAGAAACTCTGAATCCCAATATTCCAAATCTATTTCTGGACCAAATGAGATCCTTTAACATATCCTTTTCACACCACATTTCATTCCATCCCCAGGTCCGTAGTCACATAAAGAAAGGGAACTCAGAGACGTTACATGTTTTGCTCTTGACAATAAATGAGTCAAAGCCAGAAGAAGCAGTTAGGGCTTCAGTGTCCCAGTTCACTTTATTCAACTGCTCATTTAACCCTGTATTCCTCCTGCAGCTCTACTTATGGAATCATACTGCAGGTAGTCACAAGATGTCACCATCCCAGCTCTTGATAACAACCAACCCCATTTAAAGAAAACCCTATTTGAAAAGAGTTATCTGCCTGAGGACCCTGAGCTACAAGCTTGTGGCAGCTGACAGCACGCTCTGTAGAAGCCTCACAATATGCTTGGTGTATTTTTATCCTACTGATCTACTGATCGCTGACTGACACAGGATGTTGGGCTAAATGGAGCAGACTACAGACCCATCTGGCCACTGTGGCCATTTTTATTGCCTCATTTCACAAAAAAGGAAACAAATTCAAATAGGATGATGTCAAAAAAAGTTACCTCCTTCATGAAATTTCAAGACGGATTTTTAAACAGAGACCTTATTCTTGATGTCTTCTTTAGAAAAGCTGCCTTAAAAAATCACTATTCAAAGACTTTTGTTGTGTAGTAGGGAAAGTCAAACAAAGTAATCAGGTTGGGTTAAGTGTAAATACACTGCAGAGTGGCTTTGTGTATTTCAATTGAAATTGTAACGTCTTTTCAAATCAAGAGGTCTTGATCTCTACAAGGTAGTGGGTCTAATCCAAGCCATCTGACCTTGCTCTAATATGACTACAAATAATTGGACTTACTGGAGATGTCCAGAAAGCCTATCTCGCACCCACAGAGCATATAGGGCTCCTTAACCATGACTGAGTGACCCTCCAGGAGATCACTGCTATCCATGAATGAGACAGTTGACAACATCTTTTGTGAAAACTTTTGTGAAAGTAGTTTGCTCCTTGCCATCCCCTTTCCCAGGAGCCACCAGGTGAAACCCACCAACTGACTGAGGAGGAACAGAAAACCTGCTTGGGAACAGAATGGTGACAGCAGTTGGACAACTGGGTCCCAGGTGAATTGAGCCAGCAGGTCTGATACACACTCTGTACTCAGACACACCCAGTGCTTTTTTGTTGTTTCTGTTTCTTTGCTTTAATTATGAACCATTCCCAAATGAAAGCATTTATGCAGATTAACTATAAAGTATACATATTTTCTCATGAAGACACCCAAAATGCCTAGTAGAGCATTTTGTTACTACTAAGCTGTTAGGAAGTTTGCTCCTTTTCGAGGTTGTAATTATCCTCCTCAGAGTTCTGCATTCAAAGTCTGCGGGAATGCCAGGATAATTGCTGAGGAAAAGCAGAGTGCCCCACCTGCTATCTAACTTAGGAGAACACAGACAAGCATGTGTGACTGCTTCTTGTTTAGACAAAAGTTCAGTGAAGAGAAAGAGGTGACCGAATAGGGGAAGAAGACCTTTCCATGAGCCCCAAAAGAGTGGCTGCCCTGGAGATTTACTGGCGAGAAGGAGAGAAGATGTATTCATCCAAATTACAGAGATCTCCTTCAGAAAACCCTCCTTACAAGCGTTCTGCCTATAAGGCAGGCAAGGTATGTCAGTAAGGCACAGTCACCGCTGTGCACGTTCTGCTCCATGTCATAGAGGAAGTGATTGGCAGCAGAAAGGAGAGCTCTGTGTTCAGTGCTCGGTGTTCACCTGTGTGGGCAGGATGCCACTGAAACAGGAAATCATTAATCCTATTGATACAAGTGATAACACTCCCCAGATTCACACAGACATCACTGCCAACAACTCTTTCAGCGACAGGAGCAATGCTGTCTAGACAAATGGCATTAGCGTTCAGGACACTTACCTAGGCTCTCCTCATTAGCAGTGCAACCCTGACAAACTAGAAAGAGCTGGCTGCACCCTAAGCTTCCATTTACTCTGGCATCACTGTTAAGACATGATTAAGCCCTATTATGATAAGAACACCAGTGGGACAGAAATATGCAAATAAACTGTGGATCATATTTAAAATGATGCATAAATATCATTCTGAAGCATCACCTAAAACTTCTTGTCTACAAACACATACCACAAGACAAACCAGAGCAGGCAGATCAGATATTTCTGCTCTCCATCATACTTGAAATTCTGCTGACTTGGGAATATAAACAACCCTATCACATTGCAAAGAAGAAAAATAGCAGCTTCAATGGAAAATATGATGTTTTCATCAAGCCCTTCTGTTTTGTAACTAGTACTTTTCTCCACGTTAGTGTGACTGAATATAAGTTTTCAGCACTGATTACAGCTGCCTTGCAGAAGAGGCATTCTCTCTGTCAATGCCCACTCACTTCTGTGTTGCTGCTCAGAGGAGGGACTGCACACTGCTCACGTACCAGGAGGTATCCCGCTGGAATTAGGAATACCAGAAACACGGAACAGTGCTTTGCTTGTAATACTTGATGCCACTGATTAAAACCAAGAGCACTGCAGTTTATTTGCACTCCCTGTAAATAAAGTGCTCTAATTTTATAAGGTTATCATGGGAAATTGAGGAACAAAACCTTTTCTTTAACAGATATTAAATTGTGTGCTGCCTGGTTATAGAAGATAAGGCCCATGAGTGCAATATGAACAGGAAAGGGCAAGATATCCAGATTGTCTCTGTGAGGCCTATTGGCTGAAAACCATATATTAGCTTATGTGTCTACATGGCTTTGTGGGCATAGAAATACTCAAAATATGTTTATAATTGCATGTTTCACTAATGAATCTGCACTTTTAAAAATTGGTGTCATCTCTCCTCATTCACCAGCCTCTTCATTTTCCCTGCCTTTCCCATTTCAGTAAATTTATTTTAGGAGCTGTATTTGAATGCCATAGGGAGTTTGCCACAGATTTATCCTTATTCCCTGTAGTTGTAAACTGCACGTTTCCATAGGCTGGCTCTAATGTGAGCAGCATTTCTCCAGTTCTACCCCAGTACTCCCAGGACTGTGGAACTCTGTCCTTCAGGCAGGTTTGCTGTGAAGCACGCTCTTCACCTTGAGAGCTAATGAAAGTCATTTGGATCTCAATGGCTTAGAAATACACCACTGAAATAATCCTGACCACATCTCCTGGCCTTTTGTCTTCTGCAGGACAGCACCAAGACATCAAAGTTTCTGAGACTGCCCATCTCAGCTTACTGCATTAAATACTCAATAATTAAAGATGGGAGTACAGGGTTTTCACAATGGCTAAGCCTGTTTTAAAACAATTGTCTCTGCTCCTCTGAACTGAGGCAGGTAGCCTCAGGGATGATTGATGATAAAAAATGTAGAACTCCTCCCTTGCTGCTCAGCCACAGCCTTTTAGTGAAAGGGATGCAGACATACAACATGCCACACCTATTTCAGTAAATGAAACAGAAGGTTGTTGCAACCACGAGTTCACATACTGACACCACCTTGGTTGAATCTAGCTGGACATGGACCTTGAAAAATGTGAAGTGAGCATCTCATAGCACAGAACAATGGCATCCAACTTTCCCATCACATGCAAGAAAGGAGGCAGCACAGAGAGAATTCAGAATTTGAGATAAGAATGTGACTGCCATATGGCTTGCTGCAATCAGCAATCCACTTCTTAATCCAGAACTGAATTTAAAGACTTTAGTAAACAAAATGATAACAAAAACACTGCTCCTTTTTTCCATATATGTCTTTTAGCATGAAAATATCTATATTTTTAGGAGGAATACTAACATGAAAGGTGCTCAGAACAGGACCCTCAGTTTAACCTGGCAAAAACGTGTCCAGGCACAGAAAGATCACCTTAGAGCAGGGAGGCTGCCTCTGCCACAGCACTATCTACTGCAGCTGATGTAGAAGCCTACCTGGGACCAAATGAAAAGGGAGGGGGAGAGACCACAGTAGCAGGGGGATAAGTTCTGCACTACCTTCTGTCCTTTGATGCCTGTCTCTCTGAAGAAAAAAAATGAGATTTTGGAAGAAAGGAAGGAATGCCTGATGAAACAGAGAAGGGCCATCTAGGGCCCCATGGAGAAGGAAATAAATATCTCAAAGTATCCAGTAAATGAAAAGAACTAGATGCTGTATGGATTTCTTTACAGGTTTCCTCCAGTGACAACTGTCTAGCTTGCCCAGAAAGCCTAAATTTTTCATTGCAGAGTGGTGTGTGGAAAGAGAGATACTGCAATAATGTCTTTCAGTTCATTTAAGTAAACATAACAAATATTGCAAAGCAGTTCATTTGTCCTCTCAGCAGCTTGATTTGCCCTTTCTGCACACATGTATGCATGTGAAGGAAGACGATACAATAAACACCCTATAGTACTGAGACAGGTCCCATAGGATCAGCTGAAAGGACTTTTTCCCATCACAAACCTCACTGAGCATCAACATCAGGAAAGGCAGAAAAATTTCAAGTGGCACTTTCCCCAGCATAGGCAAATATACTATTAAAATTTTCACTGCAGAATCACATCAACATTGGGGTGTAAAATTAGGATAATGAGTTTAAAAATAAGTTTTGGTTTCTATAAAATTAACAAGATCAGATTTGTAGAAGGCTGGCATTACATTTGGATCCCAGTTAACATTGGGAGCTGCAACAGCACCTTGCAAGCTCATAAAGTCTGACTTTCCAGTTGGCATTTCACAAATTCCTTGCACTGGTGACAACAGCTCACTAGGGGCAAAACAATTAGCTCCTGTGGCAAGCAATGCTATTTAAAGAAGGAGGCGCTGGCAGGACTGACAGTAATTATACACAGAGACTAACACACATAGTAATGTATACATCTATATTTCCCATTTAGAACATAAATAGTGCATTTAAGGAGAGCTGTTAACCCTAGGGTTACATGACAGACAGGATGATTGTTATATTCACTAGAGAAGTAATACCACTAAGAAGAACACAGAAGTCGCAGTATGATGCATTTCTTCAGACCCACAGAACTTCTCATACCAGATGTCAAAGCATTTAATATTAACAACCTGAACGTCCTGGGAACAGCAGCTCTTCCCATATTGACAGCATGAAAGGAGGCAGTTCAGTTGGTTACAGTCCAGAAACTCCTGGATTACTGTAAGTCCCGGAGCCCCTACATTACCACATCAGTTCAGTAGTCTGAACTCAAAACCTGTATCAACAATTTTACAATTACACAGATTCCAGCAGTTTCAAGACTGGAAATATGTGGGGCTAGATCCCCAGGAGTGTTACACTGCCACAAAGACCTGCATCTGGTAAAGTGGTTCAGCTACTTCATGGAGTTTCTCGGTATGATATCACTGCATCGAACAAAGGTGGCAGCAACAAGCCTTCACAAGGCTTTCTCTTGCCCCTTAGTAAGAGTAAGAAACTAATGGATTGGGCCAGAGAATATAAGAACTCATGCCAGTAACAGCTGCTCAGGTAGAGTTGTATTAGTCCAATTCCTACCTACCTCTGTAGATAAAGAAGATTACTGATCGAGTTCTTCAGTGGCTGCTGGACCCAGAGTGCCAACTGATCATTAAACACGTCAGAGAGACAGACACAGTATGGTGAGCTTGATGCAAATGACTGCCCTAGCGAATCACTACTCTTTTCAGCGGCTGTGTTTCCCTGAGCTATCACAATAAACATGCTGCTCACTAGAAAGGCTCTCTGATGAGGCAGACAGATTGTGGCTTCAATAGTCCTACCTAGAAGCTTTTAGAAAATCCTGTGCATTACTCATCATGCACTTCAGTTTCTGAAATAACTACTTCTTACAAAAAGTGTGATTCAGCAGAACCAGGAATAGCTGAAAGACCTGCTGGGTTGCAACAGAAGCCCTTTCTGTTACTTCTTTAAAAAGAAAAAAAGAGCAGAATCATAAGATAATTGTTTGGGGTCTCTTTTTATTAGTGAACCTTGTACAATTTTAAGAAGATGTCGAATTAAATTTTTTATGATGTTAGGAATAGGATCACTTTTCAGGTGAGGCAAACATTCAGAACTGTTACTGTACAGTGCAATTCACACAACATGTGCAACACTGAACTTGGTACAAGTGACGACTTGCACTCTAAAATAAGATGCGCATTTTCCCATGTCCTAACTGCCATTTTCACCCCTGCCCTCTTTTGTTTTCATTACTCACTGGAATAGATGGCTTCTTTCCAAGGCAGAATGCACTGGCTGCTTCACTGCTCAACAGTATGTACCAAGCTGAGATAAACAATGTTCTGATTTAACCTCCCCTCTGGGACACCAGACAATTTAACGTACATGAATTCAGTTGGACTTTGCCAGACTTCCAGCATTACTTTGGCTTGCTTCATGTTATTCCATAATGCTTCTCTCTGTAACATGAACACAAAGTGAATCTGAACCCACTGGTATTCACTGTCATTTGACATAACAGGATAAAAGAGAGAACAGGTTTGTTTGTTTGTTTCTGGTTTTGGTGGTGGTGGATTTTTATTTGTCTATTTGTTTTAAAGATCTAGCTATTGCTGCATGTATTTCCAGGGTTTCCTGGGGTATTAGTAAGTACCTCTCTGCCTCTTTTTTTCATTGTACCTATGTACTTACACATGTACTTTCTTCTCCCACACCACTTTCAGTGTTCGAAAACTGAGAAAAAAATCTGACCATGAAGCCTTGGTAGTGCCAGCCTCATAGCAGCTGGAATTATGAGACTGTAACACTGAAATACTAAGGGATAAAGTTGTAACATTCCAATGTCAAAAGCTGCACAGAGATGGAAAAATCTAAGGGGTGCTTTTGCTGATATTTTGATGAATGTCAAATGTTTGGGGAGAAACCTGAAGGTCTTCCTCTGTGTTTTATTTATTTATTTATTTATCTTCCATGAGGTGAAATAAAGAGAGAAGAGCTTCCTTTTTTAGCCTTAATGAGTAGCCCATTATAGAAAAGCAGACATAGAGGAATCATTCTTGGTTTCACACCCTACAGTCCAACATTTTATTTTATTTATTTCCAGGGAGAAAAAGCTGCAGCATCAAAAAAAAAAAAAAAAAAAAAAAAAAAAAAGGAATGAAAGAAAATATGAAAGAGAAGAGGGGAGATGAGAGACAGGAAAAAAGGAAGGGAAAGGAAGATAGCCATGTAATATTCTCAAGGTTATAGTGTGAGAAACAGCACTTAACTGACAAAAGATGGTAAGATACATATTAAGATTGTCAAGTTCAATGCGAAAACCAAAGCACCTGACCACAGTAGGACCAGTTCTGGTATCTGTCTGATCAAGTATACATTTAGCTCTCACTTTCAGCCTTACAATGTGAGTGCAGGATTCGTGCTGTTAACTTATCTGCTGTGGTGTAAAACAAGCACGGGGAATTAAGATAAAACTGAAAGCATTAAGTTTCCACAGATGCTGGGTTTCTGAATGAGGCCTTGTGTCTAGCTTTCTTGTTAGAGTTCTCAGAAGATGATGGGATGTATCGTGCAACATTTCTTTCTAAAGCTCAGGTCTCTGATGTTTCACATACTGAAATGTACAGTGCTTTGGGATTTCTTTTTCATTTGAGAAAAAAATCCTAACTGTACACCAAGCCAACTGTTGGAGACAGAAAACATATTTCATGTGCTGCAACAACTCTGAGTACGTTGCTTTTATTCCCAATACAGCAGACATCAGAGACCAAAGGCAATTTTCACGCTTGGAGAAGGCTGATGATGAATGTGTCCATGGGGATCTGTGTCTGCACAGTGATCATAGCCCAATACCTTTACTTTCTATCTTCATGATGAACAATCGCTATTTCTGGAGCATTGAGAAGACTGAAGACTGTGTCTTACAGAAAAGCTCAGCGGGTATCCTGGTAACCACTGAACTGCTTGCTGGGGAGGGCAAGCTCCTGGAAGAGGAGACAAATGGACCCTCATGCAGTGGGTGCAGAAGGAAGTTACCTTCCTCAGGCAGTCTTGAAAACTCCACCAAATTCAGTACTGGGAGACAGTGCTGAGCTTTAAGCTGTGCGTGCCCTTGAGAATCACCCGTGTGAAAGCCTTCCCGCCTCTGTGAGGTAACTGTGTAACTATTATTTTTTTTCTTTTAGAGGAAAAAAAGCCTGGCACCACATTATTTAGACAGAATAAAAATGTGCTGACTTAGCATTTAATTATGTCATACACATTATAAACCACAATAATGAAAACACAGGAAAAATTTGGATAGCACTCAGCAATAGCAAGGAATATTGCCAAACCAATTAGTGCTCTCATAATAATTAATCAGGATGGCTCACTGAGGGAAGTATGTCTTATTTATGGAACAGTTGGATAATAATCCAACTAGAGTTACCATACTAAATCCAGTACTAACCAAATATAACAAATTTTATAAATCATACCATACTATATGGTTAGACATATAAATTTGTATAAATTTACTTAAAACAACACACATATTTACTTAAGAATGGGTTCACAGTCATATTATTTTTGGCATTGCACAGTTAATCCTCAATCTTTCTCAAAAGTAATGCATACCAAGCTGTATGTTAACATTAAACCACTGTCAAAAAAAAAAAAAAAAGAATTACTTTTTTCTTTTCCAAAGGACACTCAGTAAGACCCTGCTATAGCTCTCCCTGGATTTTTTTGTATAAAGTCCTTATCCATCAGACTTCCCAGGATGGATTCTGTGATGTAGACCATACTTTCCTATTTTGATAGCATCACCACACAATGAATACTGCATACATTTATTATATCTTCATTTGTTTTTTCCTAGAATAGTGACTTACCCTTACTTCATAAACTAGAGAACACCAGCTTTTTAACTGTCTTCAGACACAAGACCAAGTTGTCATAGACATATGTTTCATGGAATGTCAGCCACAAAGTCTGATTCTTAACACAAACGGGGAAGGCACACACTGCATCAGTCTGGGAAACACTACTACCCTTAAAATAGCTCCTATATTCTTGATGCCACCACTTCAAATAAAGCACATTAGGCCATATTTTTGCTGTTTCAAATTAGCACAGTTCTCTAAAACTCTAAAGATCCAAAGGTAGAGTGCAGCCTATCACTTCTAAGCAGCTTTATTCACAATGCAAATGCAAGCCCAACCGTTCCTTACAAACAATACACAACTGCATGGTTTCCACAAACTTTTTTCCCCCAGATCTCTGCCTCTAAGTTACTTACACAAGTAGCCCTGAAGCACAGGAAGTTTCAGCAAGTGATTCAGGAGTTTCAGCATGCAATTTTCAGTCAAAAACTACAGAGTCCTTGCATCAGGGATTCATCACAGGAGGACTTGTGATTAATGGAACATTTGATGTTAAAAGAATTCTACAAATGTACACTTCACGTTTACATGCAGGGGGTTGCCCCATAGGAATCTTAAATTACATACAAGATTTATGGGGTGAGGTTTTTCAGTGACAGAACCATGTAATCTGCACTAGGACATCAAGGGAATCTCTCACAAAGGAACCTTTCAGAGAAGGCAAGGAGGAAAGTGATATGGCTGGGTAAAGGAGAGGAAGTCAGCAGCTAGTGAAGATTGCTAGATTGCAGCAGCTCAACAGCAATCAGAGAGAAAAGAAAACAACTTTTTACTCTCCAAATTGAGACTTTGATATGAAGGACTATCTTTAGCCTATACCAAAAAAGCAGCGATGAAACAGAGGAAACTGCCCAGACACAGACTCATCACTTGGCACCAGAGAGGAGGTGACATGCTCTGAACTCACGCCTAATTTACACCGCAGGGCCTGTCAGAGTGCACACCCGTAGTGACTGCACATGGGACCTCCCCATCCCTGAGAAACACAGCCTGTCAGCAACTATTCACTGCCCTTGGAGAACCTTGCCCACAGACCAGATCCACGTCAACCAACTCAACAAGTAAGGCTAATATTGATGCACAGCTTGGCTTACTCATGCTTAATATGCATATAAGAAACACAAGAGTAAGCCGCTGTATTTAAAACAGCAGTTTCCATGGAAAGCTTGTCTCCAAATGGGGCTTTTTCAAGTTCTCAATGTGAGTGTGAAGAAGGGCACTGTCCTCTCCACGTTTAAGAGGACTACTCCATTTGTTATTGCTTTCTCTTGGACACATTTATGTGCACAAGTGGAAACTAAACAAAAGCAAAGCTCAGCCAGCTGGTGTCTGGGAGCCATCCTTCAGTGCTTATCCTCCAGCCCGAGAGATGTTCAGCCCTCTCTGAGCCAGCACAGATGTGGTTTTACTCTGGGGCTGCGGTGAAGTCCCATCTTGTGCTTGCAGCCTGTGCATCTCCCCTATTGTTTGCGCTAAGAAGTTCTAAGGAGTAAAGCTCTTCAATCCTTTCCTCTGAAGCCTTTTTTAGTCCTAATAATCTAGATGACAATTTTGCTCTGAATGCAGCTAATCACAGGACCTACTTTTCAACCAGAATAAGTTTCCTCTAACCAAGCAATAACATAATTTAAAGGTCATGAACTACAAGAAGCTCTGCCTGTTAAATGACCATATGCCACCTGCTTTTGCTTCATATTTTCAAGATTTTGCATGGACTGCAATAAAATGAGTTTCAGTCTACCGTATTTCCTTTCCCCCACATCTAAGATAAAAAGAACCCACCTGATCAGACTACCGGTCTTTCTAGCCCAGCATCTTAGCTCCGACAGTCAATAGGAGATTCATAAGGAGGAGAAAATGAACAGGACAGGCAGATCTATCCTTAAATACTGTGGTCAGCATCACACCACCAGTAAAGGTATCTCCTGTTTGGGTTTCTGCTTTAAGAAGGATCATCTCCTGCCCTTCACAACACACTAATACAGTGAGGGAAGAATTAAATAATCTAATTTATTCAAGCTAGAAAAGAAGGGAGACTTTTTTGTCCTTTTTCCCCCAAGTATATATTTTGACCCAACAAAAAATAATCTTTTTCCTTACAAGTTCTTCATCCCATATGCCTATAACCTCAGAAATGCTCTGCTCTATAAGAGTTTTATGGTGATAATGTTATGATGTATGTGATGCCAACACAGGATAAAATGCAGAGCTTCCCACAACCCTAAACAAATGACAAATTCTCTGTGACTTTTAACACAAACCATCCACACATTTATAATTCTGCCTGTGGGGTCCATTCTAGGTACAGGCAGAGGCAGATATCCCATGGAGAAGGTAACACTTAATTGCATGATCATTGAGCATCACAACATGTTTGCACAATGGAGCCAAAACCAGGTTGAATCAGAAATATCAGCTTATGGTTGCCATATTTTACTGCATGATTCTGCAGCTTAAGCAATAAAACAAATGGAAACTTACTAAGCAGTACTCAGAGGCTCAGTCACTACCAAACCCTACCGTCCTGCTCCAAAAAATCTTTTCTGCCTATGTCAGTCACTAGATAGCAGGTATGCATCCACAGATGTTTGACTAGAGCTTTGGAAACATCAAAAAATCGAGATTATATGCCAATACAGCAACAGCTTGTCATTTCCATATTTAATAAACTCCCACCGTGTTTATTGCAAAGCTGTTTACAAAACTTCTTTATGCCAGGGTAGACTTCTAAAAGTTAGGCTTCCTTAGGTAAGAAAATTACATTGGCATGCTCTCAAAACGTATAGACATAGAGCTTTGCTGGTCAAAAGGACAAGAAGCAATCCCAGTGTCAACTACGATTTGTTAAAAATAATAATAATGAATTGCCCATAGTCATCTACCCAGGCAAAAAAAAAAAAAACCAACAACCTTATTAAGCCACTTGAATTTGGAATATTTGATCAGTTTGGGAAGTATAAAATAAATGGTATTGGTCAAAAGTTAGATATTGAAATTAAAGATTTGTACAGCAGGAAAGAAAACTAAATTCCTTTTGATGTGCAGTTGTTTGGTCAGCTGCACCAGCAGTCCCAGCAGGGTACTGTGGTGTTCAGGCTGGGACAGAGTCTCCATTTCACTTGGGAAGGTGGATCAGTAAGATTACCTGTCTCAATGCAGAAAGGCTTAACAAGATAATGAGAAGGTCTAAAGAGGATATGCTGAAACATCAAGAGAAAAAAGAAAGAAAAGAAGATTCTCAGCACAAAATAATGTGTAAAGCTTAGGGCTGGGAGGCATCAGCTTCACGCTGAGAACTCTCCTCAGGCATCTTGAGTCTTTCCTCAGCTCCAGTGGATGCTTCCACCGTGGCACCTGGTCACTGCAGAGACTGGCTCTAGAAAGCACTACGATAGCATACATGTATGTGGCAGAGAAAAAGTCCTTGAACTAGGAACACACAGCTCATACTTTCAAAAGCAGAAAAAAACAGGACTGGGCACAGAAAGCAGTAAGAGAACAAGACCATTAATGGTTTTCCATTATGCCTCCCAAATTCTAATTCTCAAAATTGGAATGTGCTTAGTTGGTTGGTACAAAAGACCATGAAAATGGGATACTCGCTACTCTTAAAGATTGCAAGTCATTGACATTGATAGACATGTCCTACCTTTCCCCCTTTGCATATATTCTATTCATTCTGTTTTGGGAACAGTGGAACTGTTCTGTTTTGGGAACACTCCTCAAAAACAGTGTATGAGGATGTTGTGTACTTCAGAGTTAATGTGTTAACTTTTCCTTTAACAGCTGGATTCAAAGCCCAAGTCTGTCTCAAGGAAAGAAGTGTGGGCATTTCATCCCATTCACTAGTAGCCATGAAAAAAAAGCAACCTAGCACTGCACTGAAGCAGAAATGTCTGCCCAAACAAGTCCTAAAACAGGAAGAGCAAGCGTGGGTGCCTTCAGAATGTTTCAGTCCTGAACAGGGTACGGGCAATCCAGGCAGCACCTGCTATGTATACAGCACAGTCTGCTACTATTAATTGTTCTGCTATGATTAAAAGCACAGTGCAGTGTAATACAGAAAACTGAACAAGGGAGGAGGGGAACTAAAATGCTTATGCTGCCACTTAGTGGTTTTAAACAGTATTTGTTGCTCAGTATATCAATCTAGTTTGCACAGCGTCCAGACTCTCATAATCCAGCCTGAGTCATGATGCTCTACTCAGAAATGGCAGAAAAAGAAAGAATTGATAAGAAAAAAAGTGGAAAGATCATCACATACAAAGAGGTAGAAAGCCTGGATGGTAATCCAAGCAGCAAATATTGACTCATCCAGTTCCCTAAAACTATTCAATGTGTAAATACTAGTGAATGTTTAAGGACAGTTTCTCTTTTTGACAAAAGCACACTAGCACAAGAATTATGAATTTTTCCTTGTTTTCCTCTTTTTCTGTTTCATGTGTAGCACCACATATACTATGAGCATTTACTAAAAGGAAACATACTTAACTACAGCACTATTTAGACAAAGTTACTTAAGAGCAATAATGAAATGCACTGGCTGCTACTGCAAAATACACAGAACTCAGCTTTACTAATCTTTCCATGCTCAGAGGGAGAAACCTCAAAGATTTAATTCAGATGACTGACAGATGACCAAAGCTCAGGCAGTTTCCAGGAGCAGGTACTACACTATGTACAAATTGCAACAGCCACAGGTCACAACTGAACATTAGAAACTGCTGTGCATTTACATCAACAGCACGAGTGAAATTTAAAGCTTGGGGACGGGAAGGACCCAACTGTCCTTTCTGGCTTTATTTTATTTTTTTGCACAAGAGAGTAGATAAAAAGAAAGCTGTGACCACAAGTCACTGGTGTTTCTGTTCTATCTCTGCCCATGGCTGTGGCTGGTAGCAGCAGCCCAGTGCAGAGAGTCCCAGCCGGCAGCAGGTGGAGCCCAGCTATAACGCTCTCCTCTCAGAAGTTGCACTCTTTCATCTTCGTTCATCTATCTGCCTAGCTGACTTATGACAGGCAGAAGTTGAGAACTGGATTTTTCTGGCACAGTAAAAATACACTCACTTGTCCTAGAGCTGTGTAGTACAGGAAAAAAAAAAAAAAAAAAAAAAAAAAAAAAAAAAAAAAGTCCCCTCACTTTTTAATAATCCACATTCGTAAACTTTTAAAAACTCCTTTCCCAGATGGTCTGAAGGAAACCAGAGGAATATGCACTGAGCGCACTGAGTGCAGTTTCCAGGGATATGTGGCTCCCTGCTTTGGTATAGCTAGCCAAAGACATACCAGAAATCTCACTCCCATGTTCAACTATGTTGCACGACTCCAGCACAACAATTTAGACATACAAAGTTCAGGCTGCTTGGACAAGCATCTGGATATACATTTGAACTTTATAAAAGTGGAATCTAAACCTTTGGAAATCTTGCCAGGCCTAGCATGATGCATGCTACTTTACCCTCCCAAGAGATCTCCTCATCCCTACCTAAGCTCTACAACAAAAAGCCAACATTTAATATGAAAAGGATTTGTATCTCTCATGCACTGCTCAGACCAAGCCTGACTTTCATTCCTGACAACCTCCTGTTATTTGAGAGTACTTCCATTGAATCTGCTAGTCCTTCCTTTATTAGCACTGCCTGTCCAGAAAGTTTGCAAAACTGATTAAGGCAAAGTAAGCAGTGTCTGGAGCATGGAGAGCAACACAGAGGAGTACAATTCTGTTTCTGCTATTAAAATACTGGGGCTCATCAGAGGGTTGGTGTTGCTGGTTTTCCTTGTTTTCCTCCAGCACTGCACAGCAGAGTACACTTACTCTTCACTTGTCTGTCAGAGGGAAGACAATTCGTGCTTGGGAGCCATCATCCATCATGCTGGAGATTAAACAAAATTAACAACATAAACCACAAACAAACTGAGTGGCTGAACAAGAGCTCAGTTATGTCAGGCAGGTCTCAAGGGTGCAGTCAGTCATTAACTGTCCCACCCTATCCAAAAACTAAGATGTGCCTAGGCTGGGGTCTCTACCAAAGCTGTGGCACACGAGGACTCCTCCACTCCTGCCTGGCAAAGCATGCCGATGGGTGGAAAAGCTTAAGACCAGGGTACTCTGACTTGTTGCTCTCAGTGAAGCTGAGCCTCAGCCTGTGGAAAGCCTGCTTCCTTAGGCTATTTGAGGAATTTCAACCTGTTATTTCCTTCTTTTCCACTGGAAAGAACACGCTTTCTAAAACAAGACTTCCACCCATACAGGCAGAGCAGCTCTCTAGGGTACAAGAAAATACTCTGAAGGAAGTTAGCCTTGAACATGACAAGTATTCAAGCCTTTCTGTATCCTACTCTCCCACAGCTTCCTTTTAGCCTTGCAGCTAGTCTAAGCTCTCTGGACCTAGTCTGACCTGATCACCCCAAACTCCCCTACTTTCTTTATTCCTGTCCTGTCTCATACTAGGACATCTTGGGCTTTCTTGCTCCCCTTCTGTAGAGAAGCAAGTTACCCGTCAGTCCATGCTCAGCTGCTATCCCTAGGAAGACAAGCTTCTTTTGTGGGCAAGTGATCCCACAGTGTGTGAATACTGAGTGTCAGCTTTGCATTGCAACTGGGAGGCCTGAAAGGCTCGTACAGAGACATTAGGGCTCCCAGCCTGCAAAGCAGTCAGGTAATTCACGTACCTGAACTTTTTCTGTTCTGCTTTTTCTGCCTCAACTATTGAGGCTTAGGTTTTGTCAGTTTTAGAACAGTATCAATCAGAAATACACACACATACCTGTACGCATAAATAGAAGAATAAACTACTCTGAAAGCCCTGGCCAAAGCATGTTTTTGAGAAGCCCACAGTAGATTCTAGAGAGCAAAACCAAAGCTCTGTACCCCACTGCCCAAGCAGGTAGGATCTTCCTCTATGCACAGAAAGGCTCACGCTGGAAGTGCGGCACAAGGGAACAGTCATCCCAAATGGCAAAAAAATTAGCTTGGCTGGCCAAGGAGACCAGACAGAGGAAGTCAGTAACTTCATGTATCTGCTGACAAATCTTCAAACCTTACGGGACAGGACTGTAATACTTCCCTGCAAAAGAGATGTCAAAAAGATCTCTAAAGGAGCTCTTCACAGGGAATACATCTACCCCATACAGTCTAACATTAGATTAGGAGGCCCTGAACAGGCTGCTGCATGGAGATACTAACTCAGACCCCAAGAAGGGTCCAAGCTAGGTAGTCAGTCAGCTTGCCCCAAACAGATGCCACACAGCTCTCCTTTCAGGGCACATGCATACCCCCCACAGTCGCACTGCTCTCAAGTGGGAGATCCCAATGCACATTATCGCATCCTGGAGAATAGACAGATGCCAAAGGAAAGCTGCAGCCAGACCTCCTCCACCAGAGGGGCTGAGTATCTGTTTTTTCCCCAAATACATGGCTGTTTTAACAAAAGTTAAAAACTCTCTGTCTGAACCTTGGCTCATTCCAAAAGAGAAAAGGTTGGATTTTCTGACATATTAGAAGGCACAGAACAGGTCTTGGCAGGAGGGAAACAGCTTTGGAGTGACTGCACAAGTCACAAGTGGTTTGGCAGAATTTCACTTGCGCAAACATTCAACTTCAGGTGAAATGCATTGCGCCTGAAGTGCAAAATCAACACAGGACAATAATCCTTTAAAGCACAGTATAAATAAAAATACAGCATGTAAAAACACTCAGGATTATACAACAGTACTCCAGAACACACTTCCTCAATTTCTCTGATGGATTCACTTATTTTGTGGGTCTCCCATTAAAAGCAATCCTGAGCAGTCAACATAGTCCTTAGTCTCCCAACTTCTATCAGTAAAAAGGAATTTTCTCTATTATTAGAGAAAAGTCTGAAACTACAATGTGTTCATAGCCAAATGAAACCTTGCTCTTTCTTGCACTAGGTCCGTTGTACCAGTGGTATGGCTGTGGGTGGCAGGAATAAGTCATAAAGTAACAGAAACACTTCCTCAGGGATCCTGAGGGAGTTCGGAGCTCCAAGACAAACTACACACTCACAACCCAAAGAACTCCTCTGAAGCCAAAGCCAGCACGTTTCGTCACTCCATTTTTATCTATTTATTTATTTATTTATTTGTTGGTCATCCTTTTTCTTGCTTAGGTAATCAAAAGTCCAAACAAACCTCTCAATACTTTTCTCAGGAACAGGCTCACCAGCCTGTCTCAAACTGCCGCCACGTCTCACCAGGAAGGTAGTGTAACAGTACCTCCCCCTCTGGAGTCAAACCAGAGCAGCTAAAGCCAGGGCCTCCTGTCTCACCTGCAAACTATTCTCTTTTTGTCCTTTTCACTGCTTCTCTAAACTCTGAGATCAGTCCCAAAATTTTAGCCTAGTGCTCTGTTGCAAATCAAGTTCTGATCGTCATCATGGTGATGATTATTAATTTGATTAACCATGACTAGACAGCTGACATACAGGACCTTGTTCCGTCAGGATTTCAGGCAGGATTTCTGCCTACTGCATGGACTGGCAGAAGTGGCATGCTCATGAAGTTTAACACCTGGTGGCTTTGCTATACAGAAGTGCACAGAGAGCTAGAAGTACAGGTTTGCCACGGTGTTATTAATGCACTTGTCCTGCTCTATCTGTTTTTACCTTATTTATGAAGTAGAAAGGCAGCATTTGCCTGTCTTCTCAACTGTATATTTTAAACACAAACACCCTGTAAGACTATATATGGAGTCCAGCCTGTCCTTTGTTGAAAGGTCAGACACTTCTATAACACTAAATATTCAGTTTTCCTACATACTTCTGCAATACTTTTTTATTGGAAATCTGCTCCCTTTGCAAGCACAGACCATGATGCTTCAGTTGCTGCAGTCTGCAGATGACTCCCATACACCCTGGTAACTTTACGTAATCAAAGGGAAGCTCTTTGCAGCAACATCAATGGTCATTCCCCATCCAATATTTACTATTAAGGCAATACTGAAACTATTAAATTTTGTTGAATTTTGTTGTTACTGATCACATCACCATCAGATAAAAACCCATTGTATTGGGTCTTATGCCCACTCTTCAATCCTCGTGCTCCCTCACTTCACACCCCAGCCCAAATGAACATACTGAGTTGGCTGTAAAAGAAGGGACAAACTGAGAACACCTTGCTGCAAAGCTCTGATATCCTGCCCAAAATATTTCCATATAACCATACTGGTGCAAGGAAAAGGGCTACAGAAGGACAAAACTAACAATTCTACTCAGAGGACACAGTCTGCTGATACATGGGATACCACCTCACACTGATTGTTTCCCTCTGGCAGCCAGGTTTTATCACTTTTATCAGTGCTTCCTGTTAGTTTACATTTCTGGCACCAAGCACGGCAGTTGGTTCACATCCATCTGGGTGGGGGCAGAGAGCTGTGCATGACCCATCAGCATGACAAGTCAGGACACACTTGTTCAAGTGCAGCTTTATAGTAACGTGGCTGAGAAGGTTCTCTGATGTAAATAGGTCATATGCTCAGAGATCAAGAAAATTGAGCACAAGGTTGTCTGTACAACTTTGCAAAACATAATCTGGACATCCAAAACAGCACATCAAACTCCAGCACATGTACACCATGTCCTCTAAGGACTATCTCTAAATTATTTGGATTAGGAGCCATCAATTTAATACACTGTTCTTGGAAGAAGTAAGTGGGGCTCAGAAAGTCAAAGGAGGAACACATTTTTTCAAGCTAACAAAAGCCACTGACAGCATATTGGAGCTTCTCGCTTTGGGCAATTACCTAGACATAAACAATACAACTGTTGCATTTCAAGAAGAATCCATTTAACAGCCCTTCTGTGTTTTAAGTCTTTTAAGTCTAAGCTTAAGTTTTAAGTCGTAAGGACTTCACATAGATGAAAGTGCTTTACTGGCACCTCCTGTGGGGACATGGCTAATAACAAGCAGCATGCAAAAGATGTCTTTGATATAAATCTGTATTTGGCTATGAAGAGAGAAGAACTGAAGAGAGATGACTATGATCTGCTCCTGAAACATCCAGTTTACGAAATATCTGCAGTCTCTTCATATTCTTGAGAAACAACAAGTAGATTCAGTGGCCTCTGCTGTTCAAAATGTGGCCGGCTATTTCACATTTATACTATTTAGAATCATTTTAGTAATGATCAACAGCCACAACTGGTGCAGTAATTTGTATCTGTGTCTGAAAATGCTGTCTGAAGTAGCAAGGCCCATGCTATGAGTCAGCAAGAGCAGGGCCAGCAGGCTCACTCTAAGGTGGCACTCACTGGCAGGAGTACACGCAAAGGTAGAGCAGCTCTGCAGTGGGACAGGTGAGCTACTCTATAGGCAATTAGGAGAACTTTCTGAATCAGTTGCCCTTGTCCTTACAGGAGATTTCAACTTCCCAGACACAGGCTGGGAATATCCTACTGCTGTGAGAAGCAAGGCTGGGAAATTCCTAAAGCATACTGAAGATAATTTCCTCTCATGAGTACTTTGTGAGGCAAAGAGGAAAGGTGCTTGCTGGTTGAGAATAGGGAAGGCCTTGGGGGAGAGGTGATAGCAGGAGGCTGTCTTGGCCACAGCAATCATGAAATAGTTGAGTTCACAATTTTTGGTATAAGGAGAAAAATGGTCAGCAGAGTTGCCACCCTGGACTTTTAAGCTCCTCAGAGAGCTAGTTAGCAGTATGCTCTGGGAATCTGCTCTAGAGGATTTAGGGGGTCAGTGACAGCTGGCTTCTTTTCAAGAACCACCTTGTAAAAGCCCAGGAGCAGGCAATTCTACTGTGCCACAAGTCAAGCAAGAGGGACAGAAGACCAGAACTAGGGCAGAAAAAGAAAATGTATCTCTGGAAGCAAGGTCTGCTTCCAGAGATACAGAACTGGAACAGAGCACAGAACTGTCGGTCGCATCTGCAGGGAGGAAACAAGAAAAGCCAAAGCTCAGCTTGAGTTGATGCAGGTCAGTGTGGTGTCAGACAAAAAAAACGCTTTTTCATGTATGTCAACAGCAAGAGGAGTTTAGAGAAAAATACTGGACTGCTACTTGATGCAGATGGTCACCTAACAAATAAGGATGAGGAAAAGGTGGAGGCACTTAATGCCTTTTTTGTTTTAGTCTTTAATAGCACTAACGGATCTTGGGCTGCCCAGTCCTCAGACTTGGAGGACCATGCCTGGGGGAGCAGTGACCTGTGCTCATTGAAATTGTAAGGAACCGGTTGTATCAACTGAATATTTCATGGGGCCAAGTCCATGGGGCTTGACAGCATTCACCCCAGAGTATGGAGGGAGTTAGTGGATGTTATAGCTGGACACCTCCCAACAATTTACCATTTTAGTAAGGCCTTTGATACTGTCCCTCCCAGCATCCTTCTGGACAAATTGTCCATTTGTAGGATAAACAGGTTCATGCTACTTTGGGTGATGAACTGATGAACTCCCCGAGCTCCCCCACTGGAGGAGAGGAGGCTGAGGGTCTCCCTGCAGCTCCCCGAGGAGGGGAGCCAGAGACAGGTGCCAGGCTCTGCTCCCCAGCTGCCGATGGCCCAGAGCTGCACTAGGGGAGGCTCAGGCTGGACACTGGGGGAAACCCCTTCACTGTGAGGGCGGCCAAACACTGGGACAGGCTTCCCAGAGAGGAGGTTGGTGCCCTGGGCCTGTCGGTGTTCAAGAGGTGCTGGGACAGTGCCCTCAATAACACGCTAACTTTTGGTTAGCCCTGTAGTGGTCAGGCAGTTGGACCTTGTGATCTTTGCAGGTCCCCTCCAACGAACTATTCTTTTCTATTTTAGCTTGCTGTTTGTAAAGGCATTCCCAACATCGTTCCTCCCTTTGGAGTTACCAAGGAGAAAGAGCTGCTCAAGGAGTGTGAACTCATCCAGTTCATGTTTGCAAGCTTAAAATGAAAATCCCAAAGGGGCAAGGTACCAACATCACAGTTTACTTTCTCTGTCAGGGTGACTTCTTCCTCACGGGGAGATGGACACCAATAAACCTGACAACAACGTTGTACAACATACACAACTCACACAGAATCACAGAATCACACTCAGCACAAGGAAACACACAGTTCTGATTTGAAGCAGCTAAATGCCATTTTCAGATTCCTCCCATAGACTATTATGGCTTAAAGTTTTCCTTTCCAGGGTCTGGGGCCTTGTTCTCAAAGAATGTGGTAAAGTAGCTCCCTTGGCATCAGCTGTAATTGACAATGTCCATGTTGTACAATGTGCCAGTTGTACAACAAGCCTCAAACATTTATGAATAATTTTAAAATAATGTTATATCTCTGTATCAAAGACTAAGAGTGACTAACAGCAAGATCTCAAAAGGTTCACTTATTTGCAAGGCTGAATTCTTGCTTTAGTGGGGCTTTATAATATCCTTCTCACAAGAATACAGCCTTGTGTTCTGTTCCCCTTACTTCTGGGGCTTGATACAAAAATAAAAGTCTTATTTTTTCTCTCTTGAAAGCCTCATTTATGAGAATGACTGGAATAGGATGAATACTGTTCTCAGAGAGCAAAGGTTATTCTACTTCCATAATTAAAGGTTTCTTTCAGAAAAAAAACACTGAGACAGAAATTTTGTTGTTTATGTAAAACTTTTCCACATATTACTTACAAAAACATGCAAAAAAAACTTGTCATTTTGAATATGATAAATACATGTTTAAGAATAGATAAAAAGATCACTCAAATTTAGCAATGCTGTGCACTCATGGATAATAAGAAGAGGATTGACTCTAAAGACCCCTTTGTCCAACAGCCCCTGCTTCACATCTGCTCCCATGCCTTGGTTGGTCCCTTTGCCCATGAACACCACAGCCTACTGCCTCTCATTCCTCTTTGTCCCGAGGGAGGAGGGTGTTACCTGAGGATCCAGATTACCTGAGAACTTGTTTTCAAGCACAAGTTATTCTGAAGGGTGAGGTGGTATCTGTAGTGTCAGATAGATGCAACAGTAATTCACACTAATACTGAGTGGTCAGAATTTCTTTAGTTTTTCTGTTGTGTCACAGTTAATGTCCCAGTTTTTGATGTCTAACTCATTTCTATACTGTTCGTAAATTCAAGCTGAGGATGAACTGAGCATAGAAATGTAGCCTATTAACCCCCCACTGCTGAAAACAGTCTCTTTTGAAAATCATATGTAAATTGTCCAAACATGTCAGCAGGAGAAACTGTTCCTTCTTAACATATTTTGGCCAGCTTTCAGACCAGCATATTCATCTCTCCAGAAAGTGCCTTGTGCTTACAAATGCTTTATTTATTTCAACATAGCTTTAGCCCCTCAAGCTCAAATCTGTCTTTATCTTTGTCTAAGATGCTGATCTGATTGAAAAAAATTACCCCTGTAAAGAGGCCACATACATTCCTTTTCTACAGGCCAAAACTGAGTAAAAGCGAGGAAATTATTTCTGATTGTAGAAAAGGCAGAATAAATATTCTTACCCATCTACAAAACAAGAAAAACTTTCTTTTTCAAACAATTTGATGCCAAACTTCTTACCCTGTAAAATTTTCAGTACAAAACAGAGGGGATGATCTATTCAGCCCAGTAGTGGAATTAGGTTTTCCAATGAAAATACTTCCTGCACATGTTTCTTACTTGTGAAGGCAGCTGCCTTTGCATTAACCTCTGCATTTGCAGATATCCCAGTTCAGATGGTTCTTTTCAAGAAGCAGCAGTGTCCTTTTCTTTGAAACACTGAACCCTCAGTGTTAACAATGTGGGGAAAGTTTGTTCTTCAAATAGCATAGATGTGTCAAAATGGAAACAGAAATTATGAGAGGAATAAGACGATGACAATCACATGCTTTGTGAAGCAAAAGCAGATTTTGTGTATTTCCATACGACATCCTTACAAACTATCATCCCAGTTCCAGTGCCAGAAATGCAGAACAAATATGATTCCTTGACACAGACCCATATGCCACTAGTTGCAGCAGTGTTCCACAAGTGTGGTTTCAGATACGAGGAATTAAATAGTCTCCAGGGTAACTGTGTTCTACTTTGACATCTCATTCGTTTTTGGCAACACATGTAAATGTAAGATTTTAGAATATCATTTAAGGGATTTTAGAGGTATTGATCAGGCAACAAGAAACAACAAGGAACGAGCCAGGCTTTGGACCACAGCTCATCCAAGCTGCAGTTGGTTAGTTAAAGTTGTTGCCCTATCCTGATATAGGCTGGGGTATGGGTTGGGGTACAGATTAGCCCAGCTCTCTCACCAGCACTGCAGACATCCTCCCTGCTGGCTCAAAGACTCCATGATGATATCCCCTGGAAAAGAACCAGGCCCCTCTCTGCAGCTGGCAGGGGAAATAGAGCCCCAGGCTGGAACAGGCCCTGGAGGGGAGCTTCTCCACTCCTAGCCCTGTAGGGCACTGTCCAGCTGTGCACATCTGCAGAAACACAACTCAGGCTACTCCTCCGTTGCTCTCTGGTTGACTCTAAATACTGATGTGGGGATGAAGTGACTGCATTAGAAATGTTGAAAAACAGCCGCTCAGAATTTGGCAACAGTCAGACCTTTGTGCTACACTTAGCAACATGCCTTTCCACAGACATGTGACAGTCTAATTCATTACTGCCTTTCAGCTTCCACATTATTGCCTATTACTGCCATTCTGCCCAATGCACACTGCCGTGATGCTGGATGTCACATCAGAACATTTTTAGTTGGCAAGTGCATGCCTCCTTCTAGCTGTGGGTGGTCTTGGCTTACGTCTCAACTTTCAAGAGTGTGGTCCTCATTCCCAGGGCACCAAAAGCACTTGGCACAGTTCATGTAAATAGGGTGTGGCACTGAACGGCTACTGAGATACCTTATAGAAAATTGTTTTGTCAGTCAAGCCTTGCTTATTGCATTGCAAGCCTAGTGAAAGAAGCTGCTGTACTAAAGGAAGGATAAAAGCAACATATTCAGGAGATAATTTCTGAGATCATATTAGACTACCTTTTTATCAAAAGGTTTATGACAGACAAAGCAGAGTTCACTCCACTGACAGTACATCAGAAAGCTTATGGTAACTGGTTGCTAGCTGAAAGACCCAACAAGCCTATAAAATGTAAGCATTAGAAAGGATTTCACTTGCAAAAAATGCTTTACACAGTAAGAAGGTACACAAGTCAAGGCAAAACAAAGCATTTTGCTGAATTGTAATTCTAAAGTAGTCAATAGAGTGCTACCACTCTTACGCAGCTCTAAACCGTTATTACTGGGAGAATTTTCTCATAGCTTAACACAGGACTGAAGTAGCCTCAAAAACTGCCAGGCACAACTTCACTGATTCAAAAGAGAAAGGCGCAGATAGAAAGGGAGATAAAAAACAAAACTTGAGATAGACTGCCATTCATTTTTTTTTTATACAGAAAGACAAGAAATGCATGGATACAAAATCTGTATTCTCAGGCTGTAAAAAGTCACCACCTTTGATTTAATCTAAAAATTCTTTCATCTAAATCCCTTTGTTTTAGCAAACAAAATGAGTTTTAAGTTGGTCAGATATTCAAGTCAAATTATGCACCCAAGCATGGTTGAAACATACAGCAGATGTTTCTCATGTAGAGCTGAAATTCAAAGTACATAAGAATAAGAGAGTTTTTATATTTGTGTCTTCCTTTTTCCCATGAATAGACAATAACAGCATTGTTAGCAACCATGAAGTTGCAAAAAGATTAATTATGAAATCAAGTATTTGTTTCTTAGTACAGAAAATAATTTGACAAGGCAACATCCAGCTTGTTGAAGAAGTTCTAGTGATACTCTTTTCAATGCATTTCACCTGCATACCTTTCTTTTAATACAACCTAGATGACTGTAGACCCAGGTTGTTCTTTGGCTAATTTTAAAAAGATAGCAAAAGTTAAGGAGCATGGTTTACTTCTGTGTGCTTCAAACCTAAAGGGGCTTACCTACTCACAAACAAGCAAGTGGACAAACGTAAGAACTAGGAAAGTATAAGCCATCAAAAAGATTTCACCCCTAATGGTCTTCCGAGTCTGGCTATAAATCAGAACAGATTGCCTGTGACAATCTGTGCCACCTCTTTGACTAGACCCAGTCTCCAAAAGCAGACGGAGATGGGGAGATTATCTACATCACAAAACAAGATGTACTTGAATCTTAAACTCCATAAGAAAAGCTAATCTTTATTAATTAGTTGCCATAGGAACTCTCAGCTTTGGGAAAGCTATGAATCGTACATCAAGATCAAAACCATATTACTTTTAGCAAATGCCTGCATCATGATTTGGATAATCAGGCAAAAGTTTGCCTATTTTGAGAAGTCTCACAGAAAGACAAACACTACAAGGGTTCAAAATGGAAAAAATTATTAATTAATTAGAATAAAAGACATTGCAAATCACAATTATTACAATTCCTTCAGGCTTTCTGGCAAAGACCCGTGACATTAGCTACTGGTGCCTGAATGATGAACAACTGAAAATATCAAGCCAGCAAGAAACAGCAGTCCAGAAACAAGGTGTGAAGGCCCATGCTCTTACCGCCTGCTGGATGATGCATTTAACAGAGAGAGGCCAGGTGTGATGGTAGAAGGCCAAGGATCTTAGCAAGAGTTCTAAATTATTTCTTCACAGAAAAGAGGACTTCTGGGAGCACATTATTCAAGCTGACTTTGGCTTCCTTTCCTCTTTTAAGAACTGTATGTGTAGATCATACTTTTCCAGGATTTTAAACCTCATACCCCAGAGAGAAAAAAAAAAGATACACAAGACTGATTTCCCCCAGCACTGAGACACAGCTGCTTCATCGGCAGAATGGAGCTGAACAAAACAGAGCGACAGCACAGAGCTGGCAGCATCCAGCTGAACCTGCCGAGCCGGCAGAATGCAATGGGCAGAGCTGAGCTCTTGACAGAAAGATGAAAAAAGCTGAGGAAGCAGGTTTTTTGTTATTGTTTTTTGTTTGTTTGTTTGTTTGTTTATTTGTTTAAATACAGGGATATTTGTCTATTTTCTGTTGTATTTGGGGAGCAAATGAAGAAAAGAAGAGAACAGGGAGAGGCACAAGACTTTTTAGGCTTCCAGTTGATTCTTTTTACATGGTGATATCAGCCATATAATTCTGGAGTAAATTCTGTAACTGAAAATAACTGTGGACTACATTACGACCATAACTGCATGCCCCTGCAGCAATAGTCATCTGTTCTCTTACTGCAACACCGCATTTCTGGCTTTTCCACTCAAATACATAAATTGGAATGTCCTTTGAACTTTCTTTTGCTGAAATGGTGAAATACAGCAATGTAGGATGTATATAATGCATAGTATGTATATACATATCTTATCATATGTAAACTGATATAGCAGTGTAAAATGGCTGTCTTTGAGATTAATTTTTAGAAGTAATTCTATAGATTACTTCCATTTTTGTTCAGGAAACACATGATATTACCTCTGGGATTACTAAATGTTTTATTTTGGATCAGAAACTTTCATTTCATAAACAAATGAAGGGCAATCAAATAGCTTGATTCTTTTGAAGATGGCCAAAATTAGAATAAGGTAGCATTCACGTCTCCTCATATAAATCAGATAGCATTTCTCAAACAAAAACAAAAACAAAAAAACACCCCCACAGCTGATTTGGGAGGTGATCATTTCAAAATTCAGACCAACATTTGTTGCAACAGTGGTAGATGTGCCAAAACAGGAGTTGGCAAACAGGTGAGAGAGAGCACAGGCATGACAGAAGTGGCTCTATGCAAACTCAAGGTTTGCTTGTTTACCCAGACATTGAAGCAGATTTTGCTGTGACATCAGTCCCTGTCTTTCCCATGTTACTTCACCATCAGCAAACGAGGTAGCCGAGGTGTTATGGCATGACCTGCAGTTCCTGAATACCCATTCCCTCTGAAGAAATAGTTGTCATCATTGTCATTGATGGTAAATATTTAAACCTTTATGTTTCAAAACAGCCTCCTGAAGGTGGGATCAATCTTTACCTTGGGATGTTAAGCTTCAAACTGCAGGAATCTACACAGAAAGAGAGCTTTAAAATTACCTTCATGCATACTACTACTATCACCTTCCAGCATGCATTACAGAAACTGTGTGATAAAAAACTATTATAATTAGTAGCAGTATAGTATCTGATACCAGCTCATGCACTGTACCAACCACAGGTACCCTAGAATAACTTTCATAACAGTATGAAAGTTTATCATCTTATCCATCTGGTCATGATTACTTTTGCCTGCTGGTGCTTTCAAGTACATTCCAGTTCTTTTCACCACTTGAAAGCCACCTGCACACTAACCATCAGTATTAGACCTAACTGGCCAGAGCAATCAATCTAGCAATGTGGTCTGAGCTAAATCTACTGAAGGCACAGTGTCAGTTGAAAACAGAGAGGTCACATTTATTAGACAATGTTAAGGTTCACTTTCAAAAGATACAATCTCCTTTACAGTCAGTTCTAACTATCCTAGTCACGGTTATCTTCCCATCATTTTTACCCTCTCTATCACAGAGATCCCTAGGACCTTCATCTCATGCATCTCAATTCCAATGAAAAATGAATGAAGTTTATCCCACATACTGTTTAATGACATATATTCTCATTTATATTCCAGTCACTAAGCACTGGAATATGTATAAACTAGAATTTGAGATGGACAATAATTCACTCCTTGTGTAAACTGTGTAAGTTTATCTCCATTAATAAGGACACACTATAAACTGAAAGATGTTTTTTTTCTTTCCAGAACTGCAGAAATTACAATTGTTAGCCCATCCTCACTTTGCTCACCTTTGAAGGCTCAGGTGACAGCCATGAAACTGTTGTTTGTTGCTTTACATAAACTTTGGTTCCTTCATACAGATGGTTATTTGCATCTTAAATTATTATACTCAACCACTTTTTAAAACTCACAGAATACACAGGATTTGATGCTTACCTGCTGTAAACAGATTTGCTGAAGTTGTACTAAGACTGAAAAGGTCGAATTGTAAGTTTGATCAGAGTTGTCTATTCAAAATGCTGAGCTTCAGCTAGTAGCGAGAGCCAGGCTCTGCAAACAAGGCTTATCCAAGGCCCTCCACGACCACATCACTGTTTATAAAAAGAGATTTTTTTTTTGTAATAGAGAAGCAAAGATGCTTATGAGACCCCACTGAAGAGGAAAAGCAACTGTCTTGTTTATTTCAGAAAGGTTGTATATATGAAGTAGCATTTCACTCAAACATAAATGTTATTCTCAATTTGTCCATGTGCACTGTTGGCACATGGGCACTGAATATCAGGCAAACCTACCATGGGAAATATCCAAGAGCATCAGATTGTTTGTTAGCCCCCACCTATTAAGCATCATTTTAGAAAATTGGCTTAGTGGAAGGTAGTTGAAATGAAGAATTGTTCATAAGGAGCCATCCATTGCTGGAGCAAGCACTGCATGAAATTCCACCTGTAATCTTAGCATACCTCATCCTTTGAAGACTACATCAGTATTTCACCTTTATTTTTTACCTCTGTGATATGAAAGGTGATGTTCCAGCTGAGAAGCGTTTCAGCTATATGTATAAAATACCTCCAGTGGCTCCAGACCCAGCTGGTTGAAGTGCCTGTAACAAGGTTGTCCTACACCAGCAGTGCTTGTGTGTTGCAAGGTGTTCATTATTTTAATCTTCGTCTTGCATATTGCATTAAACCACAAAAATGTTGTCATTGACAATTAATCTCATGCAAACTCTTGTCTTGTCTCCTGGGATTTTTATTCAGGCAACAATTCTCGTGGGGTCAAAAGTTAAACCTAAGGCTATGTATAGGTCTTGGTAATTTTTAACTTTGTGGTGTGGTTTAATCACACAGATTTTCATTCTTCATTTATATGTTGTGTACAGGGTGAAACCTTTTCTTAAGGAACATTGTTTAAGTGCTACTAGACTGCAATCACGTTAATTGAAATTCTGTTTAATCTACGTAAATGCTCATCTGTATGACCTCAATAACATTACGGAAAGTTTCTCAGCAGCAAGCCCTACTCTTGCTTTGTAGGATTCCATCTCTGAAGAGAAAAAGAAACTGTGACTCCCAAGCAGCTTGACTTCTTTGCAACACATCCTGCCTTATCACCAGAATTGTCCCTTTGCTGGCTGCTGACAAGATACCAATGATCACTCTGCAGGAAATCTGGATCTGAACATAATATGAGCTTTGATTACATGATTACGCAAAAGCTGACGAAGATCTTCAGGAGGTTTCCCACACTTTTGCCTGTAAACACACCATTCTTCAGCCCTGGATGTTACCTTTCACATGTACTCCTTTAATCTGCAAAGTTCTCTTTTCTAAGAAATAAATTCCTACTTTTGTTGGAACACATATAGCTTACAATTTGTCACGTATCAAAACTAAATTTATAAATAATCCTAGAGGGAAAGAAGTCCAAGTAATTCCACAAACGTAATCTGTATTATCTTCTCTCAAGCAAAGGCTGAGCAAATGGATGTATTTGTTAAGTCCCATCAGTGAATGCATTTTAATTGCACTGGCTGTTATAGCCATTCTTCAGTGGACATCCTCTACAGTGTAAGCCATGGATCAGTCTGTCTTGCAATAAAATCGACAGGCATTACTATTTATTGAAATAAGTATTAATCCCAATTGTCAATGGCTTGAATGCAGGATTTGCTTCCACCCTCCTGGACTAATAATAGCACTCTGGTATTGAAGATTTCAGATGGTGCCTCTGTGCGTGTCTATCACCCCTGTTAATTTACATACATACAGGCAGGTTAATCAGGAATTACCTGGCTGCCATTAATTCCAGTTTCCATTACTGTCAAAGTCTCATTTATTTTTCAGAGACACTTTTGCATGCTAAACAGTTCTACCTTTTCCTTTATTTCTCCTTAAGTCCCTCTGAGGCAAAATGCACTCTCTTTTTCACTTAGAAATAGTGAGACTTCAGTTGACACTTCACTTCCTTAATAACATATCTTCACTGACACAACAGCTAAGAATGATCTAAATATTCATTTCATTTTTCAGTCAATAGTATTTTCAGGCTAATCTGTTCTGTGAATGAGCTCTTAGCTTAATCCCTCCAATTTATTTGCTTCTGATACAGAAATATATAGGTTCTGTATTCTCATCTGGTATCACATTCTTTCACATACTGCAGCAATTTTTCCCCATACAGACTGCTCCTTTTTATGCACTATGCCGTACTTTTGGTTTAAGAAGGTACATTGGTATTACACAATGTTACAAAACTGTCTGAGGTAAGAAATTCTCAATCCTGATGATTTGCCATATACTCTATGGCTTAATTCACCATCAGAAGACAACTTACTGCTTTTTAGATGGAAGCCATTGCAGAAGTAAAATATATAAATTCTCACCCTTCCTTAGTATCCAAACTTATTAGAAAATTTAACTCTGGCCATCGTACTCATTGTGTCAGTGAAAAATGCACTTTAACAAAAACATTTTACTTTCTATGGACAAAATTAAGAGGCTGTAGTTATCTCAAGTTGAAGAACATTCACCTACATCTACTTCAGTTCCTATGAAAGTAAGACCTTCATAGAGGCATTTAGCTGTGTTTTAAAGACATTTAAAAACACAAGACTCTTTTAACATTTTGAAAGATTAAACATTCACAGCACTGACTGTGATATTCATTCTAATGTATATATAACCCAGGGGTTCTTGCAACCATATGTGCAATCATACAAATTTGTTGTTTTGCTTATTAAATGAGACATTAGCAGCCCTCTAAGATTTTAATGAACAGGTGTGTATTCTGGTCTTACCTGTAGAGTTGTTAGTCAGGTAATATGAGTTGCTATAGATGTTACTATAGGATCTAAACTGACATTGTCAGATTGTCATTTCAGCTCCAGCTCTATATTGGCTTGGTTTAATTTATACTAGAAGTTCATTAGCTAAACACTGACAGTCTTTTTCAGTCCGTTTTGCAATAAGGCAGTTCCCACCCAACACTGAGATGGTGCATTTGTCTCTTTATAGTTTTTGGTGCTATTCAGAAAGCTGGAGCATTGGCATATGGAAAATCCAACTGTACAGGATCACCTGGACACCTAGAAGTCTGAAACCTGAGATTCTACACGCTCACTGGATGCGAAAGGTCAATACACCATTAAGATATCTACACCATTGTGCCAGATAATTGAGCATGCTCAAAGATCGCAGTAGTATACCACACACCACACTGTCTAGATAAGATGATGAACAACTGATAAACACATTTTTAAAACAGCTGTATGTAACAGTCATGCCTTACTTTTAGGCAAAGGTTGTGGCAACATCCACAGCCATTTTTCAATTAAATATGGTACATCCAAGACAAGACATGTAACAGCAATGTTACAGCTTATAACAGAACCAACACACCTGCAGATGACAAGGCACATTTTCATCAGTACGAAATTCTGACTTCTGCAAGGGTACACAGCAGGGTCTCTGCCTCTATGAAAGTGGTACAGGTCCACCTGAAAGGAGAACTCCTTGTTTAAAAATCTCTGCTATAGTTTCACTGGTAGGGAATAAGAGGCTGACCTGAAGAGCAGAATAACCAGACATTATTTTACTGTCCATTTTACAGGTATTTTAGAGGTGCCAAGGCTGAAACTGACAAAGACTAGCCCAGGTAAAAGACTGATAGTCATAATAATGACAGTCATTTTATAAGTCATAAAAAAATAAAACACAAGGTGTGGACAGACACCTAACTTTTCAGGATAAGTGAATCTCTAATGAGACAGATGCAAGACCTAAAACTTCTACATATATCATATTTGATTTCTTAAACCAGAACAAAAATCCCTCAGAGAAACACATATATTGTGGACCAACTCTTCAGTCTGATGCATGTAAATCTGAGCTTTGCATACTGTTCAAAGAAAGAATCAGCAAATCCAGGTTCAGATCCAAAGTCTAAGCTGAATAGGCTGCAAAAACTAACTGAGCAGAAGGCGCACAGATTTCTGACCAGAATTAAAAGAAAGTTGTGGCCATTGAGACAGAGAAATGCATGAAATACTTTGAAAACTGAATCCAACATGAATTTAGGATGTTCTACAGCTGTGCAAGACTGCTTTAAGAAGATCATTGTATGCTGTGGTAAAATATTCCAAATTTAGTTAAACCTGTTGCTTTAAGAGCAAATCTGCTGATTTGCTCTTAAACTGAAGAGCACACTGGAACACACTGAATTTATAGGGAATAGTTCAGAGATATGAGCAAGAGCTGCAATCTCAAACCATTTGTAAAAATGTAAACACGATCTTCTGCCTAGGTATTGTTCCCCCAGAGCCTTTTTTATCCTTTCTGATTAAGCTAGGAAAAGCTCTTATTGCAACAACTAGTCTTCAAGGAATGCACAACAAGGCACTCCTTTAAATCCTACAATGTGCAAGCCCACAGCTCTATCACCAGTACCCAGAACAAGGGGCTCTACCAGCATTGTCTCTATTCACCTGGTGGGACTGCCTAAGATACACTACATCAGAAAACGGGATGCTGCCGTAACCTTGCCATTTGCCTCTGACAATGCTGAGCAGAAATGCCAGTGCAGTGCTCTGACAGCTATTATGAGAGCAGCAGCAGGGCTCCTAAAAGCTCTGCCTGCGCCTGGCTGCTCAGGCATAGACTGGCCTTTTAAAGTGGCCAGGAATTGTTTAGCTGGTATTAGTGGCCTGGAGCTTTGGTTCAGAGAGAACAATAGCCATACTATTTTAGAGGCTTTAAAGGTATTAGTGGCAAATCTGCATCCGTGCCTTGTTTACAGCTGTACCAATGGTATTAGACAGGAATTGAAAATAACTGCAACAGGCTGCTTGTTTAGAAATGCTCCACGCCAACAGTGAAAACAAGATTATTATTATGGCTATCATGAAATACAGCAGTACTAACCAGCATTTTCTGGTTTTGAAGTTAAAGTAAACAGTAAACTATACCTTAGAACTTTGGTATTGCACCTCACAAAAACTGACCAATTATGGATCATCTGAGCCAGTTCTGATTTTCATTCAATAAGGAGTTACATTTTGATTTCTGTACGTTTCTGTGAAAACTTAATATTTTCACATCAAGTGGACAGATATACAGAATATTTCAAAGAAAGGGTTATTTAAATTAATGAGAAAAAAAAAAAAAAAAAAAAAAACAGCAGCTGAAAACAATGCAGTACTGCATCTGTAACAACATCAATATCTTTTTCTACTTATCTTGGCAGAACCAAAAATAAACATATTAAGCCTTTAAATGGATTCTTACAGGAGATAAAAATCTTGATTGGCTAAGATATATCAGCACGTCGCTGCTGATACATCTTCAGAAGATCAGATGCACTAGCAATTTTGTGTCTACTTTGACCAGGCAGTGAAAGGACCTGTGATGCTGGCACACCGTTACACATAGTAAAATCCCAGCTGCATGAAGCTGTCGTGGGCCTAACATAAACACAAGCTCTGTACACTTCTAATATCATGCAGGTGCCTATATGTCTAAAAGCAAGGATGCAACACTTTAAATAGCCTGGGACAGTGAAATTGGGGCAGAATGGGATAGTCACTAGCTCTGATTACCCAGTGTCCTGTGCCTTCGAGATATAGTTCCAAGTATTTCACACCTAGAAAGGGCAAGAATGAAAAGTTAGGATGGAGAGTTGGGTTAATAGCTAATGATGGTGTCTCTTCAGTGTCCAGCCTTATTCCAGATCCCTGGCTCTACCAGAAAACAGTCATGCTAGAAGGCGGCCCTACCAAGCTGCTGAAGACTCCTAGGGCTTTTAGAGCCACAGCTGCTATGCAATCCCTCTGACTAGAAACAGATAGGGGCATTCTGGGGGCTGCAGCTCCCTCCTGCAGCTGCAGGAGCAGGCTCATGCCAGCTCCACTTCCTCCTGCTTCTCCCAGCAGCAGCAGCAGCTGATTTGACTTCCAGAGGAGGGCAAGGAGCACAACAGTGACCTTAGGGTTAGCAGCATTTACCTCAAAGCCAAGGGCAGGCTTATTAGCTGTTTGGCCTTTCAGTCAGGAGAGGGTGATACTTTTCAAGTGCCCAGCTGCAAATATGGGGATGTTAAGAAATAAAATCTGACTGAGAAATATGGTTAAGACCTCAAAATTGCTTTTCAAGCTATTTGGGTCATTTTAATATGACCCAATATTATATGACCAATATTTGGGTCATTTTAATATGACCCAAATCACAAGAATGTCATAGTGCAGCATGGTGCACAGGAGCAGCAAAAGACAGCTACACATTGCCTCCAGGTCAGCTTTCAGTTAAGAGCTTTCTGTTCCAAGAAAAATTCATAAACAAACAAACAAAAAGTTGAAACTGTAATTACAATACACTTAAATTACCTTCCAATTTGGAAGAAGTCTGTCAGACTTAGCCAACTTAGATTTAAGACAATAAACACAAAATGAAACCACTAGATATTAACTGACCTGTCAATATTTCAATCTGAAACCAATAGAGATGGCACAAAGCTGCTACAAATTCAAATGATAATTTTCAGAATGGGTCCAGTTATCAACATAATACAGATGACAGCTACCACTTTTACTTGGTCCCGTTTTTCTCAAGAACTAGTGTCTTAACACTACTGTAGATGTCTGGTGTTTTTGTAATAAATAAATAAATGCTCTTAAGTAGTGAGAAGCACTGTCACCTTAAAGATATTTAAATACACCTAAGCAACATGTTTTATGAAGTTAATTTTTGAAGTTGTAGGCTTGTCATGTGATGAAACAGCAATACAAGTATGATGAGACAATAGCTGTATCCCAGTACTGGAGAAAAACCTTCCTATTGTATTTTTCCTGTCCCTCGCTTTTCCTTCCCAAAGAATGCAGTGCTTACAGTAACACAGTAATTCAGAAAAAGGTACGTTGATATTCTCAATGCAAATGTAGATAATTTTCAAGACAAGCTCCACACAATCCCCCTATCAAAGGTTGCCAAAATGAGGCCTACCTTCCACTTAGAAGTGTTACAGGTTTTTTATGAATGAGCAGGCAGTTGCAGGGCAGAGCGGGCAGGGTGATTTTTCTACACATTTTTAGGTAGAAAAATTAAATTTTTTCTCACTGTTCCAGCAAACAGCAGTTGGTTTCCACAGAGCCACCCTGCTCTGAGATTTACTGCTGACTTTACATGAGTGGCTGCAATCCTGCAGCATACTTTACCAAGAAATAATTTGATGTGAAAATGTGTCAGTGAGAACATAATGGCAAGTGGGAATTCAGCTCATTACAATTGCTTCGTTCCTTAAGTGTGTTCCTTCTAAGTCAGCATAATTCTCTATCACTCTTCAAATTCTAACATTTTAGATCACAGAATAATCCAATATTTGCTAATCCAATTAAACTTCCATTTCCCTTGACCCACACTTCCCCAAATCATCTAGGCATTTCACAGTGCACGCTTCCAGCGAAACCTGCAACACGCGCTCCAGCCAGCACCAAGCCGTCACTCTGAACAGGATGAATGCCACAGCCGGTGCTCCGCGTGAAACAGCCACCTCAGCCCAACAGCAGCCAGCAGCACGTCCTCAGTCACAGCACTGCTGAGGTTGTTAGATTCACAGGAATGAAACTGTCCCCAGAGAGTTACATACCCATCACTGAGGCTTCGATTTTTTGATCTGGTTTTAATAATATGAAAGATAAATTTACACTTCTGTGCAACATTTTGTAATTTATTTTGTACCTAAAATGTTTTCAATGATAGTAGCATTCAATCAGTCAATCTAGCATGCTTAAAATACAAAAAACACTTCAGGAAAATGTAATAAAAACAAATTATAATTTGTTTTTGCCTCATAAAATGCATTTGCTGCCACTACAACTCCCTGTTTACGGATGTGGCTTGCACCATAAATGTTATGGTTTTCATCATATAAGAATCTCCCAACATACAGCCAAAAAAAAGCATTTCCTCTTTATTCTAACAGAAAATAACCACTTTCTACAACAAATCAAATGTTAACACAGCAAAGCAAGTTGCAAACTTGGTGAACGCACTCACTTAGTGGGCATCAGTTCTCAAGACAACTACTTTCTACATTCCCTTAGAACGACTTCAGATCTAAGTCTCTCAAAACAAAACTAAACCAAACAAACTCCCACACTTAGGAAAAGTTTGAAATTGCTTACCTTGAAGAAGCTCCGAAGAAAATACATTATGCTTAACATTTTGGAAGGTTTAAAATGAGGAATTGTTCAATCTTTAGAACATCCAAGGCCTGGGTGAATTCCTCCACTCCTGCTGTGTCTTTAGTTACATGCTTTCTTGTTGCTATTTTGGACGGTCTTAGTACAAGAGAAGCATGTGAGCCATGCCAGGAGCTTATGCTAAGGAGTTGCATAACAATTAGGGCTTATCTGTGCTGTGCTGTACAGTACAGCAATGCAAACAGGTTTGTTCACAGTTTACTAGCCCCAGAACACTTCTACTAGGCATGCCCAGAATGATGCCATTGTATTTGCTAAAGAAACTAAAGCTATTTGTGAGTGCTTCTAAAAGAACTGGAACTACAAAGGACAGCACATGTTCCCTTACATCCCCCCCAGCTTTCCCTTTTTGCCAACTTAAAGTTCAATCAGTGAGCATTATGCATGCTGCAGCATTTAAAAGCAAAGGCTCCCACAGTATGAGCTTTCTAGCTACTGCTTTTAAAGGTGAGGGCAAATTGCAGAACAAGTCTTTTGAAATGCAGAAGAGTACAGACATTTTTCAGTTTCTTCTTCTCTCTCACTTTACAGTAACGTATCTTAAAGACTATCTGTGTTTCAGTAACATTCAACAACACAGAGGTACAATTTATGCCATGTAGTAAAAAAAATCTTTCAACATTAAATTGCCAGGACTGAGAGTTACAGGTAGTCTACTGAGACTGGCATTGAAGACAGGAAATACACACTGCAGACAAGTTCTCAGAGCAGGATCACTCTACACCTCAACAACTGTCAGACCCAGACTGTTATTGCATGCTTTCGTTTATTTTTAATTGATCCATAGCTTATATTTGAACTATTCAAAATACCTGACACTAAAATCTTCACACCAAGAAGAGATGTTTGAGGGACCTGTTCCAGAGTAGTTCCTGATACTCTGTGCTGCTGGCTACAGGAGAGAAATTAGGCTAAGCAGACAGATGTGCTGTGCATCCAGCACATCAACGCAGGAGGAGGGAGAAAATCCGACACCACAGCTGACGTCCCAGAACACCCGCAGAGAGGAACACCCACTCTAACATGAAACACACTCTCTGATCCACCCTGTGCAATGGAGGATCTCTGTGTCACCGCCCACCAGCAACCACGTCCCCCACATGCCTTGGATTTGCAATACCGCAAACCCCTCTGTAGCTTCCAGCAGCCATTCTTCTTGCTGCTCTATTTTAAATAGAAATATTTTTGTTTTGGTAGGACATGCAAATGAGACTTTTATGCATAAATCAAATACTTTAGAGCAGGAAGCCATATTTTAACATATACACATTTTTTCTGCCATTGTGGGAACGGCGTAAGTTAAGTATACCCAGTCATAAGGAAGGACACACCTAACTTGTTAGAAACCGGACCAGTAATTTCTAAATTGCAACATAAGGCTGGAAATACAATAAAGTCAGTGGTTTGATTTGCCAAACGGCAGTATTTCTTCAATGAAATCAGTCCTGCTATCTCACAGGATTTCATGGATTAACGAAGGGCTTTCCCTTAAATCTCAATTTTAAAAGATATACTCATCAATAATATATATATGTAGCAATATTTTTAAGTAGAATTTAGATAAGAAATTGGGAGGTAAACAACAGACCTAAATCCTAAAAAGTCTCAAAACCCAACAACAATTAAAAATCCATTTTTTTTAAATGGACATTTTAAAATGTCCTAAGAAGTGAGTGGGCCCAGATGGAGTATTTTCAATGCTTTTATTTGTTAATTCTGAAGTTGAAATTGAAGATGACTTTTCACAATTAATTCTGAAGTTACCATCTTTCATTTATGCTCCACTTATTGGAGATCTGTCAGGCACTCACCCTTCCTGCCTGCTGGCCCAGGGAGCTTCGCAGCCCAGGCGCAGCTGAAGCCGAAGCTGAGCTCAGGCTGGCAGCAGAAGGAGATGGCCACTAAGAGTAGCCCACCTCTGAGCCACCTTGGCATTTATTTTTCACAAATGAAAGGGAAAATGAAGCCATATTTGTGTGTGAAGTTGTTTTAGTAAAAAAGCAACTTACATGCGTGAAGTATTTCTACTTCCTAGAGAGCCTCCTTCGCTGCAAACAGCGCCCCAAAAGCAGGACATTGCCTCTGTCCGGGGGGCTGCCACAGCTCTTGACTCCCGTTTCAGGTTCTGAAATGCTTATCTCCCACCCTATTCACCCATACTTTACTTGTTTGGGGCTGGAAATAAGGATATTTGACCTTTTCACCAGATTCCAGTAAATCATGAGATCTTTTCTTCAGAGACTGCTACATTTCTTGGACTAGTTTACTTCATTCTGCTTCACCAAATAGGATGTGCAGACTGTACTCACTCCCCTAATCCTGCCACTCTTTAAAGACAACAGTGCTATTATGGGAAGCCTGCTGTCCAAAACTTCACAAAAATTGCAAGAAACTTCCTAGAAATCAGCCCTTTGCAAACCTGCATCTCAGCCCAGCATTATTGGCTATGTTAGCCTCTTCACCTACCCGAACAATACAGGTTAAATGCGGCACCCGTGCCCAGGTGGCTTCAGGGGCTCTGTGAGGAGAGGCCGGGGCTGCCTCACGCCAGACACAGCTGGTTCCGGCTGGTTCCAGCCTGCTCCAGATGGTTCCAGAAGGTTCCGCCGGGGAGCGGTGCGGGGAAGGTCTCTCAGTTTGTGTTTCTCTCCATACAACGCTGTTTTAACTGGTGATAAATTAACTTTCCTGAAGTTGAGTCTGCTTTGCCCATGGTGGTAATTTTGCCTTTATCTCAACCCAGGAGCTTTTTCATCATTTTATTTCTCCCCTGTCCCGCTGAGGAGTGAGAGAGCAGCTGGGTGGGTGTCTGGCTCTGCAACAACCGGCAGACCTAGCATAACCAAGAGAAGCTGCAGCCTGGATTAATCTGTGTTAGGATACGTGCAAATGACTAAAAGGTCTCCCTTCCCCCTTTATTCTACATCTAATGAACAAAGTTACTAATGACAGTAACTTTGATTTGTAAATGTATAAAAAAATGCCTAAAATTGTGCATTTTCTAGAACGTCAGCCTGCTGCCAGTACACTGTTTTTTTGTAGCTAACCTTTCATGGTTTCTCACTGCCCACCTCTCTCCCTACCCCCTGCTTAAAAGCAAACCATGGGTTCCCAGGTGTTCACTATTACAGAGCCCATTCGCTATTATGGAGTCTATTTTCAGAGTGAGGAGTTTGTCCCTTGACGTAAGGGACATGTCCCTTGACAATCACAGCGATTATTTTTTAGTGCATGATCCTGATGTTTCATTTGCTCAATGGGGATGTATTCCTGTCAGCACAGGCATATAGCTGTTAATCCCCAAGTGCCCATTTCCAGTCACTGTTGCTTATAGTTAAGATAGTGTATCTTAGTGATAACGTTACCTAAATCTGCATGCTCTTTCTGCTTTTTAAAGAACAGCAGCTGAAAACTGTCACAGAATCACAAAACAAAAAAAAATCCATTTTGCCATTTGCTGCCACAGACACAGATTACTGTTTAAACTGGCACTAAAACCAATAAATAAATAAATACAAGAAAAAAAGACATGGACCCAAACATAGAGACACTGCTTCCAGCAGATCAGGCAGTATGGGATGTCTTAAACACAGACATCTGCCTAATATTAGGTACCAAAACCCTGTGGAGCATTGAGACTGGGATTCTCTAAAGACAGGCAAGTGACACTGAAACTCCACTACTGTACTGGTCGAACACTTTTCTTCACATGATTTCAAATATTTGACTACTTCATTTACCTTTCACTAGGGTTAGTTTAACATAGATGGATATTATGTAAATTCTATCATGTTGGCTTCCAAAACAACAAAATGTTAGAAAATATGCTGATAGTCATTCCAGCTTAATAGCTGCAAGGGTCAAACACAAGAAGTCTTATGTGCATAATGCATAGCATAAAGTGAGGATGGGGACTGGACCTGTCTTCTTGCCTTTTCTGAGAGCATCATTTGCTCCAAGGAGCAACTTCTGTGTTTTGAGGAAGCGGGCCGTAGTTCAGGATGGTAATTAGTTACACAACAGCAATTTTTGCTGTATGTTGCCTTCCCCTTAGAATACAAAGTTTAGAGATGTTAATGTTCTCATGTCAGTAAAGACAAATATCCTCTACTAAAAAGGACATTTAATATGGCTTAGTGAAATCATCACTCATATCCCCAGACTCATATTCTGAAATGCTGCAGTTGGAAACAACAAGCTCGAGCAATGAAGACTTTACCTGTCACATTGACCTGGGAGGTAAAGGACATATACTGCAGGCAGCCATCACTAACTGCCTGAGCAAGATGACTTATGCGACCAAACAGGTCTTCTAATTTCTGAATGATCATGTCAGACACTTTCATCTACTGTGTAATTACTTATTTGCCCTTAGGCACTTCATTTGGTTCCCATTATCATAAAACTATACCTCTTGATGCAGCCTAACATGTTGGTTCAAGTACTCTTCGAATCCTCCTGAATTTCCCTCCTGTAATGTAAGTTTTCTGTCTTCATAGAAGGTGAGAGATTCAGGACTTAAAATGAGAAACTGCACTCTGGGGAGCTGAGATGGTTATTTCTGTGCTTTACCACAGCCTCACCTCTCAGCTCAGTAAATATTTGGACTGCTAAGCCAGAAATCTCCATGTATCAACACTGGCCACCATCACCCAAGAAAATCCCATTGATGACACACATCAGCAAACAGCAACTAAGAACTTCTCGGGCTATAGTTTACATGACAGGACAGATGAAGAGCTTGTTTTAATTGTGAGCTTCTACAGAAAAATAATAAAATCTGAGCAGCAACAGCCATGTATCTAACCCTAAAAGGAAGCTACAAATGTGTTCAGTAAAGGCACCCAGCACTGATTGTCTCACCACATGCACTGGGAGTTGCTGGTGATGCCACAGCCAGAAGAAATGTCACTGCTGTCAACACATGCTCAGTCCCATAGGCAGATGAAGGTAGTTTTGCTCCAGTTTGACACTTCTATTCAAGACTGTGCACAGATTGTGAAAAAAAGCAGACTTGCTATGAATCTCACAAAGTCAATGTAGAGCTTGTTAGATCTCCAAGATACTCTTCTAAACTAGAAGCATAGGTAACTTGGAATTGGATGCCTGGTAACTTAGTCCAATAGGGAGCTATTGGTATGGTTTTAGACAACTGTTTCAAAGTTATAACCATTATCTCGGATTCAAGTTTGCTGTTAATACCTCCCCTACATGGCTGGAAACATTACAGTGGTGCACATGAGAATCCAGACCATCCTTCTTAACGTACCCTACACTGGACATAAAATCCATTTTCCTAACTTTGTATCAGCCCCAAATACACAGAAACTGCCGGCACCCACAGCAGGTTGAGATACAGTGATGCCAGATGAAGAGCTAATGCTATAGTGCCAAGCCAATAGAAACCCAGACATATAGAGACATAAACCAGCACTCTGTACTCTCAGTCTGATGAGAGACTGAAAATGAAAACAGCCAATATCAAGGCTTTTAAAAGACTGTTTTCAGGTTAGAGTCCTTGTCTAGTATGCAATCCCGCTGTAAGGGCCTGACTCTACTGGAATCAAGAAAAAACAGGCCTTTGGGGAGATCTGATAAGAAAGGGAATACGATAATGCTTTTTAATTAGTTGATAGTTGCTGGTTAGGACAATGATACTGTTTCAAGGGCTTGTGGCATTCAGATTTCTAATCTCATAAGTTTATTGTGTGTGGCAGAGGCAGAGTACCTTATGGGGAAGTTCGTCTGGAGCAGAAGCTCTGGAAATGATTCCAGAAATGGACAGTGCACACACAGCAGAGAAATTTCCATAAACTACTGTGTCCCTCTCCGATGAGATCCCACAGCTGATCACTGGGGAGTGAGAAATTTGAGAGCTTTCCTCCCAAGCAGGTGACATCACAAGGTTAGTTATCTGAGATGGGGCTAGTTCTTCAGTCAATAACCACATCAAAACCAAGAAAAACAAAGTACTTGTACTCGTTGTAAAATTACTCCTTTGATTAGCATAAAAATGTTGTTCTTGTTAACCAATATGTCTTCAACCAAGGTGTTAGCATTGTATGCTTTCACTTGTAGCAGAAATAATTAGATTGTGTATACATAGACAATGGCTACACAATACACATAGACTTAGTCACCACTGGAAATCCCATGTGTTGCTCTGCTTTTATGAACAGCTTTTTCTTGAAACTCCCCATACATAAGTGGTCAAACAAAGATGAGAAAGAATCAAATTAAAATAAGAAGGTATGCATCTCTTTCCTAGCAAGGCACAGCACTTGACAGGAGTAAAAGACACACAGTTACTAGCATTAATTCCTCTTGGCAACTTCCTAGTAGCTGTTATGCATGTTGTGACCTTGTACTTGAGTCATAATACAGACGGCAAATAGTAACACCTTAATGGACAGGTGTCAAAAGCCCCCAGAATCACTTTAACTTGAATATTTTGGAATCCTGAATTAGTCACACAGGAGAACAGTCTAAAGCAAGCCTCACCAGTTGCTTGCACAACTGCAATGCACCTGGTTCACTGCAAATGACCAAGATAGGAGAAAGGAAGATGAGAACTGGAACAGAAGCTGCTGCAGGCTGGAACTGCCATGCGCAGGGAGAAGGGAGGATGAAGTTCATAGACTACCAGCCTAACTTGCTCCTGTTGCCATCATTTCTTCAGGTCTGCATTCAAGATCAAAGAAACAAATTTGTGAAACAAAAATAAAGCTCTGTTAGTGATTGCATTAATGCAGTTACAGCTGCAGAGCTGATACTGCACTAGACCATCTGTTGGGACCTCTTTCTCAGGCAACAAAACCTATTCATCTTTGAGCTGTTCCAAGTCACTGTCGCACATTTAGTATGTGATCCAAGAAATAACTGTGTGTGTATTAACTCTGCTGCTGGTATTAATTAAATTCATGTCTTAGAATTCAACCTTTTCCACTGATCAGTACCGCAAGACTTGTAATACATTTCTTGATAGCAGACACAACTGGTACTGAAGGTACATTTTACATGCTGTTTTTCAGCTTGCTGTGTTCTAAGGCGTTTGTGTATCCACTGGAGTAATATGGCTGGGGACTGCAGAAGTTCCTGTTGAACTTGGAGTGTTGTCAAGCAGTGTAAGCATGGAATGAAAAGAGACTATTTGTAACCGTGTAAGCACTACTACTCTTTCATCCCAACAGGAATTTTTCTCTTTCTCTACTTCTTCTCTATGATGTATCCAAGTTGGATGAATCTTGGAAAACTGGGCGTATTTGTTAAAGATACCAAATCAAATACTTAGACCTCTACTCAACCTTTATAATACTGGCCTGCTTCACAAGCCAGTAGAGTTGCACTAATTATGAGGCTATATTGATGCTGTAATAATAATAAAGACTACGTGCATTTCAGCACAACCTGTAGCAGTCTGCTGAGGAACTCAGGATGATATCAGGCAGCTGCACTTTCATGGCCATTATTTTAGTAACTCAAGGTCTGCTATAGCTGCAAAGCATACAGGTCCTTAGAATAATCTCCACAAAATGTACAGCGTGGGGATATTGATATGGTTCTAGTTTTCAAGAAAAGCCAGGGCATGTACAAATTAAAACGAGCTGAGAGTTATTGTGGCAGTTAGACTTATGGAAACAGCAAAGACATATACAGTTGCTAACTTCTACCCAAAGACTATTAGTCTGGTCCCAGTAGTATAAGAAGTGAAATACAGTTTTGTTCTAGTTACCTTTCTAATTCTAACATTTGGCCTTTCTCTGCTCTGGACAACAGTAAGGAGCAAAAACGCTTTCCAAAGTGAAAATTTAAAGTTCTTCGCACAATCCCATTCTATTGGCTAGGAGTTTAAGAACTGTAAGTCTTGTCAAGTTTTGTCATTCTTCACATTTCTTCATACGTTAGAAGGGTTCGTTCAATGTGTGCTGCTTTCCAGAGATGGCAAGAGTCACAGATAGCCATTCCCCCTCATTCAGGCTATGCTCTCTGAGAACATGCAAGGCTTTATCAGGAGTCCCAGTGAGTTCAACAAAGGCCTGCTTCCTACCCACTGTTAGATCCAAGAATGAATATGGAGAGATGTGCACTGACCATGTAATGTTTCCAGGTGCATTATGAGCTACAAGCTCACGTTTATGGACTGAACTTGGACAAGCAGAGTCACTTGAAAACAGATACATTCGTTGTTGCTCAGATTTCAGAGTGGCATCATCACAGTGAGAAAACTATCACACAATCCTAAATTGCTAATCTGCCCACTGAGTATGTAGTTGCCCCAGAATATCTGTCACACAATGTCATTATATATTCAGTTTTTGCACTTCAGGAATTTTGTTAGTATTGCCTTCTGTTATTGTCCTTTGCATTTTACTCAGATTGTAAATTGTCATTGTATTCTTAATTCTGCCCACTGAGGTCCAACAGATATTTGCACTTGTTAAATGCCAAGCACCAAATGACATTCCTGACTGGCATCTGGCACTTGCTGCCCTTCCAGTTATTCCCATTGTTGAGTGTTACGTGGATTATTTCCCATTTGGTAAGGTATTGTTAGGTTTGGATGAACAGAAAAGGGATGCCTATGATGTAGCACTCCCTGTCTACTCACAGTAAGATCTCTTCTTGCATGCATCTGACGTATTTGGGACAGAAACTTTTCACATTCATCATGGATCAAGTTCTACCTCTCAGACACTGGCCAAATACCCAGGCTTGTCACACTGACTTTAAGAGAAGAATGAAATCCTGCCAAAGGAAGCACAACTGCCAGGAAATAAAACGTTCACTGATAGATGCATACAGGTACAAACCTGACTAATTACAATTTTAACCTCCCCTCCAAAACTTGAAAGCTTTTAAAGCTTTCCTCACCACTTTGAACAGATACAATTCTTACACCTAGAGAGCCAGAAACATTGGTTCATCCTTCTGGATACTACACAATTCCAACTGTTTGCTCACACTTTAATGGCAAGACAGAATTAGACATGATTCATGTTCACTATTATGTTCTGTTGCCACCACATTGAATAACCTCACCAGAAAAGCCCAGACGCCAACATGTTGCTGCTTTGAGCCAGCTGACCAAAGCTTCTCTTAGGTACAATTTGAACACTAAGGACAGCAAAGGAAAGTTACTAGATCCCAATAAAAGAATGGAACAAAGATAGGTCAGATCCAGTCTTACCAGCTGAAACACTTTACCAGCCTTGCTTCCCCATTACACCATTCCTCACAACTTCAGTAAACATCCAGTTTTTGGAAAAGAAAAGCAACCAGTCAAGCCAGCTCACTTTAAATCACACCAAGGTCCTCCAACAAAATGCAGCCACTGGTATGCTTACCAAGAGGTGCCATAATTTTGTTTAAAACAAGGATGAATTGAGGAGGGATTCAAGTAACTACTGTATCTGTTCTTTGAGTTAAACAGATCTACAATAAGGGTGTATTCCAGCACAGAAGGAGAGAAAAAAAAAAAAATGCAACTTGTGTTTGAAGACCTCAGGAATAACTCAGGGAAAAGATTGTAACAATAAAGACAAATAAATAAATAAATAAATTTATTTTCCAATAAAACCCTTCTTTTTCAGCTTCCCGAAAGAACTGCAATAATTACATTGTAATTCTAAGACCTTCTTAGAGCAATTTTTCATGACAAGAAATGGAAAATCTGTGAAAAGCTGACAGTGAGATAAAAGTAAAATAGTTATTTGTCTTTAGAGAGGAAAACTGGATTTGGATGATCTAAGCAATGGAGAAAGTCAAAGATGCAGAGCCTTATAAACTTGAATGAACTAACAAGTGCCAGGGTACTTTGTGAGTACAGCCCAAAGAACCCAGACACAAATGCCCGTAAAAATACTGTGTGATGAGGCCCTCAAGCTAAACATCCCAAACAACAGAAATTTGTTAGGGGAAAAAAAAAAAAAAAAAAAAAAAGCTGAAGATCTGGCAAATCCATAAACTAAAATGAGCCAAGTTTAGAAGATTTGTTGAATTTTACTTTTGCCAAACACTACTTCTGCTTGTGTTGACCGCACCTGGTCTATCCTGTAAGAGAATCACGCGAAAGTCTCTTTCCAATCAGCTTTCCACAGGAGGAAAGATGAAGATGAGAAAATGCTGCCCCAAAAGTTGCAGTTCAAGCAAGAAATGGAAATGTTCCAAGCTAGAAAGAAGTCACTGCAACCCAATCTTAATGTTGTTGTGTATGCCTGGCATTAGTAATTCGACTGAAAGCCAGCTTGATTGTCTCTGATTTTGCAGTAAATCAGGGCAGGACACAAACCATTCTTATGAGTCATTAAAGGTTAGCTAGTTTAATGGGCTCTCTTTGGTTCTCCACAAACCGTTTCTTTCCTACAAAGTATGATATAGTCTAAAAAAGGTTCTCAGAAAACACACATGCTTGCAGAAAATACCAAATCAGAAGACCTGGTTTGCTCAGGCTCCCAGCTATATACCAAACCATGATGGAAACAGCACTCCCTCTGACTTACAGGAAATGTCATTCCTTATGCCCTTTCAGTCCTTGCTGTTTAATCACTGAGCTTCAAATCACATGTACTAAAGCTCAGGTGAGTCACCAACAACAAGAAAAACAAGATTAAGCCTGTCATATCCCATCTGCCCCATGCACACAAAACCAGTTTCACAGCTCCAGGACAGTGAAACCCATAGACTGTCATGGAAAGAAGCCAAGTTCCTTTTTGCCATATTCTCCATTTGCCATCTTTTCTTTAATGCAAATCTTATGTTAACAGAATTTCCTCACTTTTTTCTTACTGCTATGTGCTGTTTGTTAGGTAAATCTCACCCCAACAATCTTTTCTACAAATTGAAGTTCACTAGAGCATAAAGCTTCTGCAGTATTGGTACATCAGGAAAGCAGCATGCTGCTTCATGTCTTGACAATACTATGCCAACTATTAAAGTATTATTTTATTAAAGGTGTACTTAAAAGTTCTTCTACCAACCATCATGCTGAACTACTGTACAGTAAAAAATAAAATCTTTCATATGATTGACCTCACTCACTGAGGATTAAATGAATTCTAGATACATCCATTTCAACTGAAAAATTGATTGTGGTTGCAAATTGACCAAGGTCATACACCTAGAAAAACAGCAGTGTTACCTAACTGTCATTAAATTAACTACCAGATATCATAAATCATATAATACTCGGATACCATCCTCAACAAAACAAACCCATTTTAGCTGTGGACAACTTTTTCCTCGTTCTAAATCTGCTAACTTGTTTGGAAACTTCAAGCAACTACATCTTCACTTAGATGATATCTCTAAGTAAGTAACTCAATGCACCTATTTTCTAACACAGGCAGTGTTAGAGCAGCAGTAAAGCTGTCTGTATTAAATATTTCTATACCACAACATAGCTTATTCTAAGCTTTTTATTTTCCTAACTGTAGTTCAAACCACACAGAAGAATGATTTGCCTCCATTTAAAATCTGTGCTAGCCTTATCTCAAGTAAGGGAACTTGTGCTTCTACTTCCAGGGATCCCATGTTTTGTAATTAATATCCACTTGAACACAACCAGTAAGAAAATGAGGATTGAAAAACTATTTAACTTCCTCCACAACCTCTTCTGTATCACATGAGCCTATGTGGTAAATCTCATCCTTGTCAGCAGCTATTTCCTGAAGCCCATGCCTCGTGTTTCCTGCAAATCAATGAAAGGGATATCAGGCTATCTTTTATGGTTTCAGCAAACAAAATTTTGTATGCTTCCACTGATAATAAGCATTACCGCAGGAAAACTTGCTTGCTTAGAGAGCCCTAAATATAAAGGAAGGCATAGTTTCTATATAAGTCCTAATTTTCATAAACCATAAATATCCAGGGTAGGTTGGAGTTAATACCTAATGTCTTGTTGTGAGGAGAGGAACCTGTAGAGACTAAAAGTATCAGCCAAAATTTTCAAACACAAATACTAAGTACAGGCTTTTAAATCTATACCAAGAGGCTGAACATTTCATCTGTCACTTCACAGTTTGTCTACGGTACCCTATTTTCAAACAGGGGCCAGAACTCATAAAATGTTTAGAATTTAAACATGATGTGCAGCTCTTATCAGAAACACTGCATTCTTTGGATATCAGAAGTATCAAACATTCCTTTTGAGCTCAAAGGATTCTCAATGCTGTTTGCAAGACATGAACTTGCTTTTAAGTCAGTCACCTTTCTGAACCAGTAAAGGAAGTGAGCTGCAGCTGTTCAGATGCTGTAGAAAATGGTGGTCCACATCTTCCCAAACAGTTGCTATACTTTTCCAATAGGCTCCCATGTTAAAAACAGAGAAGACTTCATTATGTGAAAAAATCACATTTTCAAGACTGCGCATAAGCAGACAACTCACTTTCAGCTGGAAGCCTTCTATAACTGGTTTCACATACACACAAGCTTGTTTTACTACTTAATTTTCTAGGGAGCAAGCAGAAACATTTAATATCCAGGATGTCTGAAGAATGGTATTCTCTCAGACAGGAACTCCATGAAACCAGTTTTACCATTCTGTCTTTTCAAAGGCAAGCATGTACAGGGTGTTGTCTGATGTTCTTCTTAGAAGAACACAGGGAAGGGGATAGATTTATGTATCTGTAGCATGAAATTCCAGGGATTGGAGTGGCAGATTATTTCACACATATTAAACAGCCAGAGAAAATTGCATGCTGTTTAAATCTCACACAAATTAAGAGACTGCATTTTAATCACTTTACATAGGTACCTGCTAGAAAAGGCCATAAGCTGCAAACAAGCCGCAGATAGAAGTGACTTGCAAACTTTCCTCTTAACGTTACTTGGAATTAAGCAGTTAGGTTTATTTTTCATTTTTAAATGTGTTCTAATTTGGGCTTCTCATCAACTTACATCTCTCCTCAAGACTGCCACACAGAACCACTCACAAGCACACAGAGCAATTTCCCTTACATAATGAGGCAATTTTAGTTACAGAGGAAACGTGCAACAGCATGATGTGTGAACTGCTCCATGTACTAGTTTGGGAAGGAAGGGAACCTCCCAGAAAGGAATTTCACTGGCCAGATGCTTTCACAGTCTCACTTGCATCACCACTTTTATTGCTTTTTTTTTCCATAAAGTTCACTTATTTTAAATTAGAAGAACAATATATTAATATGTTCTTGTAAATCACTTTTATAGCTAGGAAGCCTGGCTCAAGTTTATATAAAATGCTTTTGGCAGCAGATAGACAAAAGCCAGATTAGAGGAAGCAGAAAAGATGTACATATGGAAATTGAGGTAGTTTAAGACTTTGGGAAGAATGCAGATGTAATAAGAAACAGAGAAGATGCAAGATGGTAGACTCTATAATAAGCTTTTGAGTAGAGGAACTGTGCAAAATGACAGCAGACACAAGCTGTATTGCAGCTATTCCACCTCCCTCCCACCTCTACCCTCAAGGTCTTAACCACTGAAGAGTAATGTTCTCTTGTGATCTTTCTCATCTCAGCTGATCCTTTATTACAACATGTAGAGTAGAACAGTTCCAATGGGAAGGCACAAGAATATTCCTACCAGCTGTTCAACATATGGTTAAGCTATGAGGGGTGAGAGTATTCTTCCAAAGAGTGAGAAATAAGGGTTTTAGTACTCACAGGAAGGAAATAACTGAAAGGTCAGCATCTGTGTCCTGACTGAATATTCTACTGAGCTACTGCAGAAGGGTGAAACCAATATCACTTGCCTTTCACTGTATCCAGAGCCCACACTCATAAATATATTGACCAGATAAAGCAGCTCAGGTGAGATGAACAGAGGAAATTACTTGTTTTCAAGTTCCACTATATACTGAGGAACTGGGGAACTTACTGAGTTCTCCCAGCTGTACAGTAACAGCTGTACAGTAACTGAGCAGAAGTTCTGAGGAAAGGGTTCAGGCGTTGAGATACAGACAGGGAGATCACTTGTCACATGTACCCCTTTTCCTTTGAGGAGGAGGAGTGAGACAGCAACTGTGGTAGAGTTTAGCTGCCCTGCAGGGTAAGACCACTACAAGACTGTGTTGAAATAGATGTGTTGTTGTTTTTTTCAGCGCATTTTTTTGCAATAATTTCCCCCTCTCCCGTCCCTCCCCCCCCCCCCCCCCCAATAAAGGAAGCTGGATTTTGTTTTAACCTGGTAGAACAGAGTTCGTTAGTTCCAGTCCCTGTAGATAAAAGGGTCTCTGACTACACCATGAATGAGAAAGCATGTTCCTAGCCCAAATACATGAAGGGACTCTGCACCTGGATGTGGAGCTGCCTTGTCTCAGAAGTACTCTCTTCTGCTTCTCCAGCAGTCCTTATTACAGCACTTCCATGACACTCCTATGCAGAGATGTTGGGAAGGAAGAAGAAAAAAGTCAATTGGCATTTCAGCTTTAGGAAACAAGGAGCTATCAGCACAGTTGCTTTTCAATTCACCTGCCCACAAAATAAAATAAAATAAAATAAAATAAAATAAAATAAAATAAAATAAAATAAAATAAAATAAAATAAAATAAAATAAAATAAAATAAAATAAAATAAAATAATGTATATGAAATAGTGTTAAAGGAAGATCACTCTGGTTGCAAGATCAAGCTTTCAAACATTAAGAATTACCCGAATTAAGATTACCTGTGTGACCCTAAAGCAGTTCTCTTAAGTTTTACAGTACAGTCTTTAATAATGTAACTTAAAGGGTTTTCCACAAGTTCCAAGCTGCATTCAACAAAGGAACGGATAAATCTCACTTAGTATTCAGGCACTTAGCTTTATCATCATTGTTCAGTGTACAAAGTAGATGGAAGAACTATGTTAGGCACCAAAATGTCTCCATAGCCTTGTGTGTTATGGAAAACTGGAGGCATGCTGGCAGGAAAGAAAAGCACAGACCTTGCTCCCATGCCAGCAGCCAGCCATTGCATAAATTGTGGCTTCTTTAGGGCACCACTAAGGGTATCCAGAAAGACAGAGGTTTCTGCTGTTTATAGCTCTGGTGACTGAGAGGAACTCACTTCCATACTAGTGCAGGCATTCCCCTGCATGCCTTCGAGCATGCAGTCCTTCTCTTATTTTATCCCCCTACTCTTTCAATATCCCATCTGTCCTCAGCCTGTAGTCACAAGTGAAGGATCAAGGGTATATAAATGTGAAGTTCCCAGTCAGACCCTGAAAAGAAAGTAACAAGTGGCAGAATGCCTTTAGCTCCAAGAGAACATCCCCCACTCAGTTTGATGCAGTCTTAATTAAAACTTTGGAAATAACTATAAGCATTCAGCTTTGACATTAGTGGCATCTCTGGAGGGAGAGAAAGAGATAATAAGTAATGTTTTGCTATTTATTGTGGGAGATGAATACAGCAGGTGGCTTCATCTGGCTGAAGGAGAAAGTCTGAATGTCTGGTCTATCATGGAAAATGACTTCTGTGAGCATCTGATGAGGTTGAAAGTCATAGATTTGTGTTCTCATCACCTAGGCTTGTATTGTGGAGATGTCTCACTTGGTTTGTTTATACAATATGACTGTTTACAACATTAAACAGGAAAACATTAAATTAAAATTTCAATTGCAAGCATCATCAAGCTCCAGCTCCCCTGAAGTCCCATTTATTTCCACAGGAAGCATTACTGTTAGTGCCTTAGTGACTCTGGCTGAATTCAGCCTCAACACAAGTTAGAGGAGCAAATCTCTCTCCCCAGAGCAACTAACGGTATACATAAGAGAAAGTGAAAGAAACTATGAAAGAGAAAAAAGACAAAAAGCAAGAAACACAACTAGACTGAGGTTAGTCACTATGGGATGGTTGGAGCTGCTACTTCTGTTTAAAAACACTGAACTCTTATTTCAGTCTTAGGTGCTTATCTGAAACTTGTAATAAAAACACATCACAACAGGGAGCATGAGATACACTAGCGCAGATGGATCCCACTTCTGGGAACTGATTTCCTCCTACACCTTCTTTTATCATGAGGAAAGCCAGGATAAGTACTTAGCACGTGTATTTTTTCTTCATTCCCTATATTCATGTACTACTACAGTAGGGAGCAGATGTCACTTATTTTCACTTGTGATCCTACACTAGTTTTCACCATAGGCTCTATGTCTAGATGCTGAAGTGGCTCCATACCATCCACAAAGGGAGGAGATGCAGTGCTGACCACTCTGTAAGTAGCTGCTACCTTCCTCTGCTCATCCCACCTTAGGCTACAAAAAATGTGCGAGATCTGCAAAGAATGGAATGGAACTCAGGGATCCACTCATTGCAAATTCATATTTCTGGTGCATTAGTGGATTTTTAAAGCTTAGTCTTTTGATAACTCAGGAATATCATTAACTAATTGGACTGTGTAAACATGAGAATGGATCTTGTGGGGAATTGGGAAACAACACTGCCCTCACTTTATTGTGGGAAGCATTCCATAAGCCATTGGAGATGTCTAAAGGGGCTTGCATCTGGTTAGGGAGGATATTAAAACCAGAAGAATTGACATCAAATTATGTGTTGTCTCATCTTGAGCCAGGCCAGGCTATCACACTCCTTTTGCCATCTGCCCTCTGGTGGAAGGAGGTTCTGCAGAACAGCCAAATGGGGAAACTCTCATGCTGTGCGGAGGCCAGGTGAAGGCCACAGGTGTGTTCCACATTTCTGCCTTACTTCACTGGAAAGCCAGACTTTGGTTACAGATGGGCCACTTGCGAGTAAGCCAGGAGGGACTAAACTAAAAGGAACTGACCCTGAGCAGGTATCCCCAGCCCAGAGGCAGGAGAGCCTTGCCAGGCTGAGGTTGAGTGGTAGAGGACAGCCCTGTAGCATAGCACCTCTTTATGTGGTCGCCCAGTTTTGAAAAGTGGGTAGACAGCACTTGCTGCATTTGTGTCCAGGTCTTCTAAAACTCTGAGCAGAAGCAATGCTTGCAATGCTTTAAAGCAAGGTCTCCGTGTTAATCAGAAAGGCGCACTCTAGTTGCAAACATTGAACTGTAAGAGCTTTGATTTCTTCTTACTGCCTTCTCTGTTGAGTCTGGCTGTATGCTGGTACTATTTCATCTTCAGAGAGACCAATTTTTTAGCTGTCCTGTAGTGTTTGTAATACTTACTGTATTAACTCATCTTGCCAGCAGACGGATATCTGGATGATATTCCATCTCAAAAGCATGTGAACATCATCAGACAATTTGAAAATATTTTTGTAATTGAGGTAGTCAGAGAAAAAAAAAAAGCTATATGAGCAGCTTTGATCCTGACCCTTAAGCATTGTCCAGGAGTTGCAGTTCCCTAGATGTCACACTTCTAACTCCTCTTTTATAAGAAATACAAGATAATAAAAATTTTCGTAACTTCTTGGTATTATAAGATATTTCATTCCAAACTGTACAGTCTCAACTTGTTTCCCTGAAGAACCTAGGCAAAAAATATTGACTCACATAAAGGAAATGAAGGACAACGTAAGTATGTAGGACCTGAGTATTAGACGATATAATAATGATCACATAGACCTAAATAACTATGCTGAATGCAGTGTCTGATTATTTTTTTCCATGTCAGGACTGAGTTCATAGAATTCCTAAGTGTAACAATTGAATTTTTTTTAAATAACCAAGAATTAAAACCTGGGAATATTCCAAGGCAAAAAGTAGCCAGTAACGTAGTCTAGACATGGTGGGAAATGCACTTATAATACTTAATTTTCAACAGAATGCAGTTTTTCTGTTGAAGCATATTTGAAAGTGTGAGAAAAGTTCAGTATGACTTAAAATGCGCCTACTGAGAATAAAGCTGAACTACAAATGACAAAAAGGAAGGCAGTGAGAAAAAATAAATACTTCACTAAGGCAGAGTAAGTCAGAGGCTTACATAAGAGCCAGAGAACCTGGGGAAAGAGGGCATCTTTTATTACACAGGTAATAAAAATGCAAAAGAGAAAGCTGAATCATTAAGAGATGGAAACTGATGAAATTAGCAACTGTGAAATGGCAGAGACTGAAGGCCTTGTTTCAGCAAGAAGTAATAATGATTATGAAGCTAAAACAGCCTTCTGAGTAGCTATTTATAAAGAACTGATATAGAAATTGGAAGAAACTTGGCTACCCATTTGTTGGCTTAATTTCATTTATCCCTGGGTGTTAGAAGACAAAAAGATAATTTCAATGTAGTCACAAACATTTTTGAAAAGACATGGGAAAGTCCAGACAACTAAGAGAGCCTATACTATATTGAATACATATGCCTGACATTCATCTTAAGTAGAGTAATAGAGTAAATAAGGAGAAAGGAAATGTCTAAAGCATAGAACCACAAGCAAAGCATGCTTACAAAGAACACAATTTATTAGGCAAGGACAATGAGGATATTCACAGACAGAAAGATTAACATATGAAAAGGAAAGGCATTTGTAGCGTAAGTATTTCTATGCTACTTAATATATGACTTCATGAAACCTACCATTACCAATCAAAGTTGGATCTGATGCACAAATATGTGAGATCAAAACACAATAAAATAAGGTTTGTGATACAGACTAAATTTTAAGGAGATATCTTGAAAAGACTTCTTCAAAAAGATTTCAAAGACTTACATCAAAATCTCCTCTGTATATTCCATCCTTTAAATTATGATTATAGCATAAGATTCCAATTGATTAAAAAACAAAACAAAACAAAACAAAACAAAAAACACAGAGAATAAATTTTAAAATATTTTATGCCACTCATGAATTCATTTAAATAGTTAAGCTGTAATTATCATCCTAGGGACTCAGGTTATCATTCACTGTTACCTTGGAAAATACATGATATTTTCAAATGTAGACAGGCTTTGGGTGAAAGAATGCCACTATATTAGTCAAAATTCTATATTTTCTTCTAGTGAAGATAAGGAGATGACTTGTCTAGTTATATTGCAAGCATTATCTGTAAATACAGCTGGGTCTGCCTAGCTGGAAATTCTGCGACATGGAGGTCGTGGGAGAATCTACTTGTGCACTACCCACATCAACTGGCATGTGGGTCTGCAAGGAGAACTCTGCTGGGGGACAGCAGAGCAGGCAGGAGGTAACTTAGGGCTGGGGAACTGAGCTTTCTCCTGTTGAACTGGTAGAAACTGGAACCTAAAGAGACTATGAACTATCTTCAAGAAGACTGTCTTCTGGTAATGCATTTGCAGCATCTATATGGCAGAGATACTTAACAGGTCATTTCATCATGCAGACTCTTTTGTTATCCTGACTCTGATACATGGCTCTGTATTTTAACAATTTCTTTCATCCCCTAATCATTGTACAGTATCTTGAAAGTACATATCTTTCTTTCCATGTCTTCCATTTTATCACTATCTTGGAACTCCTTTTCTGCTTTCTGGACTGTGCTTGAGGGCTGGAACACAGCTGAAACTGATACTCTGTGTTATGAACCTTGTAATTCATGCTAATTTCAGCACTCACATTTAACTGGTGAATTAAATATTCCTGTTAGTCTCATGTATGGAAAAACGGCACTATCTACACCTGTTGTTTATTCAGGTGCTATCTCCAGGTATAGCTTGCAAGAGAAAAACATTTTTTTCTTTTAGTGATAGAAAAGTTTCCATGCTAGTTATGTGAGTTTATAAGTTCATATATCAACTTGACAATAACAGAGTTCTCACTTATTTCACAGGATCCCTCACAACTGTATATTGATTACCAGCCTAGGTTTTTGATCAGGATCTGCCAGCAAAGATGAGGTCTTCTTGGCAGAGCTTTTCCAGTTGCAGAGCAAGGAGCTGGAGGCTGGGATGGGAGACAAACAACTGCCAAGTATGACAAAAAATTGTTTTCTGAGATGCTGGAAGTCTCAGAACTTCATGTTTCCAAGGGAACACAATGACACTAAGAATGATTAGAGAGCTACTATTACTTCAATTACAAATCAGACTCTGGCTAGCACTGGTAAACCAGCAAAACACAACTGTTCATATAAAGTGCTTGTAGCTCTTCAAGGATGAAGAAAAAACGATGAGTCTGAGAAAGACTGGATGTCTTCAAAGACCTGAAACTACAGAGTTGAAGATTAGCTGCCATTTTGTGCAAATTTCAGTGAGTCTTAATGCTGGGCTTACAGAGAAAGGCTTCTGAGAAAACCCTCCGGTAGAACAAAAAATTTGTTCCAAAAATTACTCATGAGAGGAAAATCATTTTTGCAGAAAAGTCCTACAAGCAACAATGGAAGTCAGCAGGGAACAAAGGCCTCTCTCATGTATTTATAACAAGAGATATTTCTTCTGCTTTTGTTGTCCCTAAATCAAAATCTGCTTTGACCAGATAGAGTATTTGACATTTCTACATGGGATAAGAATTATTTTTCAATTTTATTTCTAAAACTTCAGAATCAAGCAGGCTTTAACTTCAGATCAAGCCTCTTACCTAAAAATACCTTATTCTAGTCTGACTTGATATGAAAGATGTTCTTTAACTGGATAGCAAAATCCCTTAAGAAGAGAAAAATTACATAAGATTTTTTTTTTAAAGGTACTAGATAACATAAACACAGGAAGTTCAGCAAAGATTTCATGGAGTCTACATTACTACAACTACGCAAATCCCAATTTGATGTCATTCTGTTGTTTTGCCACATATTTTTGAGTGAAAACTTATGTTACAAAGGGGGTACAACTAAATAATTAAAATAGTTTTGAAAGTCACTCATCTAAAATATGTTTGACTGGCAAAATTATATTTAATGATATTCTAAATGTTAGAAAGATCTAGGATATTTAAATACATACTTATTGCATCCCTAGGCACCTTAGAAGAGTTACCAACAAAAAAAAAAAAGAAGAAGAAGGGGGCAGCAGAAGATACTCTGGGCAAGCATCACACACACATCTATCTATATTTAGGTGCCAATCAGTTTCCCAGCAGAAAAACTGACTTCCCCTGGATGGGATGGATGGTGCCACACTTGGAGGCGTACCAATGAAGACCCGAGGTGTTTATACAATGCTTTGCAGGTGGGTGGAAAACTCCTGCACACTGCCAACTGCACAGTTGTGCAGCCCTGGCCACTCGGCGTGGTGCTGTGCACAGCCCTAGGAACCAGCTGCCCTGCAAAGGCACCCTCTGAGGCTGTAGCACCAATCCTAGCATCATTAAGGTTGGAGAAGACCTCCAAGATCGTCTAGTTGAACTGTCAGATCTTACACAGTGCCCAGCACAGGAGGCTCACTGCACTCGCAGCCTCCAGGCAGCCCAGAGATGCAGCCTCGCTGCACTGCACGCAACCCAGAAGGAGGCACACGCTTACTGCGAGGATTACTATAAATCGTGAGCTCACACAGCTTCCTTCATGTGCCATGGGAATGAATGTAAATTAGCCCTTTCGTTCCAAATGTTTCCATACTGACCTCTGTTTCTCCACTGACACAGAGGAAGGTTTGGTTAAATTCAGAAGTTCCTATCTATGCAAGGAATCAACTACAGATAAACAGCGAGACCATCGGTCCCATGGGGTCTCCATCCATCACCTCTCAACTTAATGGTAACACAGCGCAGCAAAAACATATAAATCTGATGCTGATGCCTCTGCTGAATAGTCACAGCAATGAGCACTGATCCATGTGCAGACTCTCCCACGTGAGAGCATGTGTCAGGACTTCATAATTAGGCTATTTTACAAACTCTTGCTCCTCTCAGACACTGGCTCTTCCCATACATTAAGCATGAATAACCTAAGATCATGGCTGGAAATTCAGACTCTCTGGCTCATGTGGAACTGCACTGACTTACATTTTTAGTACGCATCAATTCCTCTGGGTCACTGCAGCCCGTTACAGCCCCTCACTGGGGTCCAACAGTGCCTTTCAGCTGACCTCAGGTGGTCCTGATGGGCCTTCACTGCACCGTGTGTCTCCTCTGCGGTCTGATTTGGGGTAATCATGATTCTGACTGCACGTTTAAGAAGGATAGCATGACAGACAGTTGGATAGTGGCCAAGAGCATCAAATTTGTGAAGCAATGAGCAAAACAAATCCACATACACATTCATAGGAGTGGATTGTTTAACTGGTGCAATGTAACCGTGGCTTTGGAGTTTCAGTAAGAGAGATTTATTACTGAGACAAAAGAATACTGTTTAATGTCACAGATTGGTCTGCAATTTCTTCATGATCTAAGTTGTATTTAAGTATTTTTTCATGTAGAATGGACTTCTAGTAAATTACTGTGATTAAACAAACAAACCAACACCTTTGGTAATTTTAGATCTCTTGAGATTTAAAACAAACATGGAAGTTTACCAGGGAAGAAGTAAAACCTACACTTGCCTGCCATGTGTTCTACCTGACTGGAGGTGGAATGAGGATGTTCAAACTTGGTTCTGCCAAGAGCTTTACAACTACTTTATGATTGAATGGCTTATACTTAATGGCTTTTATTATTTCAAGTCTTTTGTTGGTGTTATATGGAAATGTTTCAAGCAAGCTGTCTCCAGTCATTGACACAACACTTTTTAAGTCTATATGAATAATTTTAACATATCAACACATAGTAAGCAAAATTCCTGCTATGTAAAGCGTTTACGCCACAAACTCAGCAAGAATACTGAGAAAGGAAAGCAGATTTTTCAACAAATTTGTGGCAAAACCAAAGGGTAGGACTCAGTTTCCCTTCAGTCCTTTGGAGCACTAAAACTCCTGGCTTGAAATCTGAGCAATAAAATGGATTCAAGTCCCACACTCACAGCATCACCACAATGAGCCCTTCATTAGCCAGCACTTCCCGGCAGACTATTAAAGGGGACACAGGTTTACCAAACAGCTAATCCTTGATAATGAAAGGTTTCCAACAAAGCTCCCTTTCCAGGGAGTCTGGGCACTTTCACATTAGCAAGAAGTGAATAGACAAAGTGGTTCAGGAAACCTGCCAAACAGTAGCTCATGCACTGAAAACAAAGACCTGCAGTCTTCAGGAAGCTAGGGAAAAAAACAGCAGTGTTTTGAGTTGTTTCTTGTCATCATAGTTACCTTCTTCTCCACTTTCTTTCATATTATTTCATGAATAGTCTTCGAACTATAAAGCGTATACACACTTGTCACTTAAATTTCACTTGCACATATAAATCAGTTTCTGAGCTGCCCTTCCTCTTTCCGAATGTGAGACAGAGGTTTCCTCTCTTTGCTCCGGGCCTCTCCTGGACACATGCCACTTTTCTTACTATCAGTCCCTAAGCAACAGTAACACCATTGACTGGTACCCATTCATTTCCTCAGTGATTTGTTTTTCTTTAGTATTTAACAGGCTGACAATTGGATCTTTTCCTTTTGGGGCCTATTTTAAGAAGGCTTTATTTAATCAGATGCAATTAAACATTTAGGATCCAAGATAAGTAATTTTCCTTTAGATTTGTAAAGGACATCAATGCACGTTCTTTGGATTTAGGTAAAGAATGTCAGGATTAACATCAAAACATAACAAATAAGGCTTATGGAAACATCTTTCTTTTTGACAGAAGGACATGGCAAAACAAATTCAGGGTGGCTGAAGAACCAATTCACAAGGAAGGGAGGAGCTGTAGGGTGGACAGGCTTGCATACATGAACACAAGGTGTATGTAACCCCCAGTGCACAACAGAGCTCTGGGAGGGACTGTGTTGCCCTTATTGCCCTTCTCTCTAACTTGAAAAGGAAGCAGAAGGAAAGCACAGCATTCCTAGATACCATATCTGCTCATAAAAGAGAGCAGCACACTCCAGCATGCAAAAAGCAGTTCTGTCCCTTCCTGCCTTGTGCATCCACCCCTTTATTTGTTCACTCTGCTGGAAGATGACGTTTCCGTGGACTTAACTGGGAGAATCTGACTGTTTTGTGCCTATGACAGGGCAGAGAGAGGGAGCTTGTAAGAGGAAGACAGCTGGTACAATGCAGCACTGAAAGCCTGTGAGACAGAGCAAGGCTGACACCTGATGGTTCAAGTCTGAAGACGACTGTGCTACTGCGCACGTTGCTTTGTAGGCAGAAAACTGAGTGCCCTCCGGCAAGCGCTTAGAGAAGGAACTTTTATGCGGCCACCCTTTCAGGTCTGGTGGCCGGGACACCTGCAGAATCGGCCCGATCCCCGAGGCAGCTCAGGAAGCCGCTGGCCCTGCAGAGATCGGGAGGTCTGCTCTGCACAGCCCCGCGGCCGCCAGGGGGCTGCCTCCAGCCCCGCCGATCCTCTTCCCACTGCTGCCTGCTTCCCAGTTTCCTCTACCACAGCTCAGGAAACGCATCTTTGCACTGACCTGGGGTAAGGGAGAGGCAGTAGCAAGCTGGTGCTGGCTAGGAAGAACTGAAAGATGAGCCAGACATGAAGAGTCTCTCCAAAGAGTGACCCTATTTCAATCCATGCAGTCCATTAACTGGGGGACAAAATGAGTTTCAAACCTCATTTTAAATATTTCTAAACTAAGTCACCAAGACTTGCAGGTAAAGGGTAACAATAAGACCTTCAGACATAACACTTTGAGGAGATCTGTGTCCTCTCTGCGAGGCCCAAGAGGTTTTTGTGCTGAGCCACAACCCACAGCATGGTGGTGCTGGTGCTGACATGAGGCTTTGCCAGGAAATCACCTCTGGAAGCTCCAGCTTGGGGGTGATGATCACTCGTGACAGTCTGCTGTTGTGGTAGTCTGCAGACCTCGGGGCTGAAGCTGGCCCATCACTTTGCTGCATTGCTGAATGTCTTCAAGATTGCCCAGCACGTGAAGTTGAACATTTGCTGTGTCAGGGTCTCCTCCTTCTCAGATATTTCATAGAACCAGGGAATCATTTAGGTTGGAAAAGAGCATCGAGTGCATCCATCATGTCCAACATGCCACACCCACACATCCCTTAAATACCTGTAGGGATGCAGATTCCTCCACTTCCCTAGGCAGCCCATTCCAATGCTTGAGACTTCTTGCTCACATCCTATCACAAGGAGTTGTAGAGAGCTGTAAGGTCTCTCCTTAGCCTCCTCTTCTCCCACTAAACAGCCCCAGTTCCCTCAGCCGCTCCTCAGAAGTCTTGTTTTCTAGTCCCTTCACCAGCTTCATTGCTCTTCTCTATACACATGCAAGCAACTCATTATTCTTCTTGTAGTGAGGTGCCCAAAACTTAATACAATAATTCAGGGTGTGGTGTGTCCAGTTTTCCTACATCTGACTGAATCACATGAATTTAATCCCCCAGAACATTCCTACCATGCTCTATTGTTGCCCTCTCTCCCATAAATCTGAAACAAGATGGTTATGCTGTGAAATCACTCTCTAGCCACTGTCGCAAAACATTACTCTCAAAGCAAAATTCAGCACAAGAACAGAGACTCCTCCTTCTGTCAGTCAAATTACTACATCTTAAAACTATTTAATTTGCAGACTTGAAAAGTAAAACAAGCAAAAAGTAGCTTTGCTTTACTTGCTGAGAGGTCGTAATCAGCCTCCAATAACTTGTCACAATAAACAAATTGAACCAAAGAAATTAGATCATTTTCCCTTTTGGACTAAACAAATAGATAATCCTCCAGTGAACAAATCCTGCATTTGGCAGGCTAGCACAGAGCATTCTTCAGTTTTGACAGATGGTGTAGATAATGGTCTCTTTTTTGTTCAGCTCCACTATCCAAATGTTGAAAGAGTCTTCACACATTATATTCTGTTGCTGAAAGATAAAAGCTAAACTGTAACTGAGGCTTTGCATCAGTGCAGGATCTCTGTCCTCTGCTAAACAACAGCTTGTTCTCCATGAGGCAGAACTGAAGAAGCCTGCTTTCCTACAGATTTTTGTCCCCTAATACACCCTCTACTCATCACATTAGCTATGTTCCCCTCTATACTCCTTACACTGGCCTGTCATTACATAAATGCTTAACCACTATGGCTAAGGATAGCAAAAAATGTTTTTATTAATCTACTAACGGCAAGACGAAGGCCAAGGAGAATCTCCGTCCGTTACTGGACACGGGGAGGAACGTGACTACAGAGGATAAGGAGAGAGCTGAGGTTCTTAATGCCTTCTTTGTGTCTGTCTTCACTAGCCAGAGCACTCATCCTTGGGATGCTCAGCCACCCAACCTGAAAGTCTGGGACAAGAAGCAGAAGAAACCCCACATACACAGTTCAGGTGGAAACAGTTAAAGACCTGCTGCTCCACCTGTCCATGGGGCCAGATGGGATCCACCTGAGGGTGCTGAGGGAGTTGGCAGATGGCTGGGCTGCTTTCCAACATCTATCAGTGGTCTTGGTCATCCAGAGAGGTCCTGGATGACTGTAGACTTGCTAATTTGATGCCCATCTATAAGAAGGGTTGTAAGGAGGACCTGGGGAACTACAGGCCTGTCAGCCTGACCTCAGTGCCAGGAGAGGTGATGGAACAGGTCACCTTGAATGCAATCACACAATGTATGTGGGACCACCAGGGGATCAGGCCCAGTCAGCGTGGGTTCATGAAAGGCAAGTCCTGCCTGACCAAACTCATCTCCTTCTATGACCAGGTGACCTGCCTGGTGGATGAGGGAAAGGTTGCCACAGTCTGCCTAGACTTCAGCAAGGCTTTTGACACAGTCTCCCACAGTATTCTCCTGGAGAAGCTGGCAGCCCATGGCTTGGACAGGTATGCTCTGTGCTGGGTTAAAAGCGGGCTGGATGGCTGCATGGTGATGATTAAGCCTGGTTTACTGAATTATCTCATGCTGTGGAAAGCAACAAGATTCCCTATTTGCTTTACAGCATAGACTAAAAGTTGCACAGACGGTAGCTGCGGCAGTCTTACTACAAACATGCAAATGTCAATTGAAAACTTCCAAGGTTTCACCTCAGTCTTCTTTCACTCTTTTCCTTTATGTTAGAAATTAACACAAGTTACCAGAAAGCTAATGATAGAGCAAGAATCTGAGAAGTTTATTCATTGCACGTGACAGACTCAGCTGGCATGTACTAACAAACCAGTCACCACTGTACATCAGCCACTTCCTACATCAGCCTCTGAAGTGCCAGGATGCAAGCAAGTTCTAACTGTAGACAAATTAATCCAGATTTTATCTTTCCTTTCAGAGTTTGCACTGACAGCAAACAGAACAACCAGCGTTACACTTCATCTGTTCAGGCGAAAATGCTTGGCACAATTTCAGCATGGAAAGCAAGAGAGAACTCTAGCACCTTTACCTTCAGGTAATGAACACCCAAGACAGATTACTTGGCAAGTATTTCACTGATATTTAATCAGAGATCAAAACAACACTAGAAAATGCTACTTGATGATGCAGGGTAAGAGCTCACCTCTATCTAACAGAAATCTACTTTTGTTTGTAATGTGAAATGCTGACGTTAGCACAAAGAGCTCACGAAACCCTCTGCTTGGGAACAAGCACAAAGCAGCTGGATTACTGAAAATACTTTCTGGCCTAGTATTTCACAGATAAGTACACAGAGGTGTCTGAACTTGCACACCTGCCACTAAAGGCTTCATGGCCTCCCACACAATTCTGGATGCTGGAGTTTTATTACTTCCAGACAGTGGTATATTAAGTGTTCACAAAGCCCCCTAATAAAATGGGGTCCATATGTGTTCAGTGACCATTGCTGTCTCCAGTGTAAACAGACTCACAGGTTCAGACCAAATTAGTCTGAAAAGTCTGTAGGCTGTTAGCCACACTGACATATGCAGTAATTCTGAGAAGCCACATAGCCCAAAATATAGGCGATTAGTTCACATCTATGTTCCTTAAGGGAAATACTTTCAGAAATGCAAGAATAACATTCTCAACAAAAGCCGTCTTTATCTTTCAAGACTTTATTCTGCAGTCATGAATCCCAAAAGACATTTCATTTGCCACACTGCAAATACAGGAACTCCTACTCTGCGCCTGCCATTCCTGGAAGTAAGTCCTATAATTATTTTTACTGCACGACCAAATTGACATGTAAAAAAAACTTCACACAGTTTGCACAATTTCTGTAACTCTCCTTCCACGTCTGCTGCCGAGACAGGAGTACATAATCTTTCTCCACTAAAAACGTGCTCAAAACAAATGCAGACATCTCACATTCAATAAAACACATGCACAGGACATCTTTCTGTCTCGCATGTACATCAAATCATGCTTCTTTAATATTGATTTTTATTGTAATTTCATGTAGTTGTTTTTTTTTTTTTTAATTTCTTTTACTATAAATTCTGATAATAGTTTAGTTTGGCCTGAAGGAGTATATCTAGACTGTACTGGAATAAGCTTAGCCAGGAATTTAGACTAGATGGGTTTACCCAGTATTAGTCAAGATAAGCCTAGCCAAGTGAACTGCCAATACTGACCGGTAATTCAGGTCTCTCTGTAAGACAAATATATCTTAAAATTCAAAGTTCCTCCTGATAATGAGGTCTAATGAATCTGATTATGTCTGATACAAATTCCATCAGCAGATTATCAACATAATCAATGGTGCTGAAGACTTCATTTCATTCATTGAACATTAGGAGAGTCTATAGCTGAAACTGTGTGGATTTGCATTGTGCTACAAAATTGCAGTATATTTAACACATTATTCATGAGATGTTTATTTTCTCATACTTTAAATGTCATTTTGCAGCAAGAAGGCATAATATGCACAATAAAAAATTGATGGAAAAATGTGAGTCTACTCTGGTTGAATGTCACTTGCCAGACATATAAGAGGTCTTCAGGGAAATTCCTATATCTTTGGAGGTTTTTCATATAGAGTTTCACGAAGAGTTTACTGATCTTTAACCCACTGGCTGTCACTGCATCCCTGAAAGCTCTTTGCATCCCTAACAACTTACTATATATCCCCAAAGCACTGGTGGTATGAACGCTAAGAAACGGAGATACAGAATTCAGATGTTTGTGTTGCTTAGACAGATTTGCTGGTGAATAGTGTGAGCTGTTTGGTTCAAGCATGCTAACTTTATTTTATCTGCTGCAATCGCTACAAATATTCAGTTCAGTATTTCCCTATAGGACTTTTCATTGACATGATTACTACAGGGTAATGTCAGTATACATGGGACAGGAAGAGTTCTGCCTAATAGAGGAATAGGAACAGTGCGCTCTCTGTTAAGATTTACTTTGTAATGTTCTCCAGCCGAGGCAGAGTATTAGTCCTTCACCTCATCCTTTGAATACATCTTAGGTGTGTAAAAGAAAACTGAAAGCCAAATTGGATGTACAAGTAAGCTCAGAATGATATCTGCTCTGAGCTTATTATGAAACCATATCTCAGGGATCCTCTCCCTCAAGTAGCAACACAGCCTCTTTGCAAAAAATTTACCAAAACATTAATTAATGCCAGTGGGCTGGCAACTGAAACAGGAAAGAGAACACTTCCTGACAAACAGGATGGCACAGGGAGCCACTCTTCTCCCGTGTCAGGGACAACTCCCTCAGACAGCTGAGTTCTCTCTCCATTGTCCACTGTCACTTTAACTCCTGATTTATACTTCACCAAACTTTCTCTGTCAGTCAGGTCCATTGTGTCCCATGTCTCCATCAGGAAGACAGGGAGTTGTCAGGAAGCCCCCCTGGCTAAACAAAGCCCAGTTAATGCCAGCTTGCCATTTTTCAAATCCCTGTCATCATCTCTCTGGTATGTGCTAATGACTGGATGGGATTGCTGGCAATGGTCACAGAGCTGGTTTCTGAACTTGCCCTGGGAGACAGGAGCTAAATCACCAGCACCTGACAAACCACAATCCTCTCTTTGAGACGCACCAAGGTGCACTACTGCAAGGTGCTGACCAGCAAGGCATGGTCTATGTTCTGCTACGTGTTTTATCTACAGTTAAAATTGCTGTCCTCCACTGGAGTCCCATCAGTATCTTAACTCCAGCTGCCTGCTCCCCTCCTTTGAGACCCCAGACTTTTCATTTGTAGTCTCTGCTGTGATTGTTAATGCCACATTTACAATCGAAGTAAGGAACTCAAAACATTTGTTCCAGTAAGTCTGGCATCTACTCTATCACCTGGAATAAATTCAAGTGTTTAGACTTGCATATTTATCTCTCAGTTCTCTACTGATAACTTAATACACCCATAAGTGGAGAACTCACATTTAAAAAGAGACCTAGTTATGATTTTTTGCAAGACTGACTGCGGGGTGATGAACAGGTATTGTCCCGCACAAACCTGCTCACTGCCTCTCCTCTTGCATTAGAGACGGGGAATTTGCTGTGTAGTGCATGTAGGTATAATCAGAGTGTAGCATGTCAGCAGATGAGAGCTTGCATTATGTTTTTATTTCTCCATGAGCCTCCCCGTCCATTCACTTGTGAATAGCATGAATATGAATCCATGGCTCTTCCCTGCAGTGCCAGAGTTCAGAAAGGTTAGCTACAGCTGTGTAAAAGATGTGGGTTTTTCCTCTCATCACGGGACACCAAGTCTCAACTAATACAACCTGCCTACATCAAATACAACAAACACAAGTGTTACAACTTGCAATCATCAGATATGTCCCAGAAATTAAAAGTACAAAGCTGATATAAATAAATTTAAAAGCAAACAAACAAAAACCAACACAGCAGTGGGGAAATTACCTACTTCCCAAGGGCTCTTTTGACAGCTGAGGACAAACTATCCAGATCCTGAAATGGAACCTCATTTCCATCCCAGTACTCTGTCCTCATGAGAGCTTGGGGGAAGGGGGGTAAAGGGAAGGGACTGAAAAATGACACTCACACAGGGGGAGTAACCTTCAAGAGATAATCAATGGCTCTGTAATGAGCAGCGGAATCTGCTGAATATTGATTAGCCAGTGCTGGCAAGGCTCTGCTCTGGGGAGTCAGCACTCCTGCCAGCTGCCTTGTGTGAACACAAAGGAGGCCTCAGCAAAAGGCAAATTGTAAATGGCACGTTTTATATGAGAGGCACCATTCAGGCCCTCAGCAGAGGAAAAAAACAAGAAGTATGGCCACAGCACTAGCAAGCCCAAAGCATCAGCAGTCCTTGTAACTTCTGTTACTACACTGTTCTATGAAGTGCATTCCCAGGTGTGCCCTAATAAACTTGTTTTAAAGATCACCACTTGCAAATATGGCTGATCCTATGAGTTGCCACAGGTTCCTCTTCCCTAAAGTTTCTAGGAAACAGGGTGCTTCCTTAGACACCCCCTAGAAATTCTGTCCAATGTTACACCTGAGCACATGCAGGGTATATTTATACATTTTAAAATTAATACTATATGCCGATACCTAAGCCAGCTCTAAGCAGATTTCATACCTTTGGAGCAGCACAGCTGTGTGTTAGTACTCCAACCCTCTCACAGTGCTTTTTTTTGTTCCTGTCCCACTCAAAAATTAGATTTTAGGATTTTAGTATCTCTTTCTTTTCTATATGTAGTTAGATATTAATTTTTTGATTATAGGCATTGGTAGGTACACACCGTTTACTGCTCAGCAAATTAGCTATTAGTGACTAAAAGGTTATCCTACCTTTTCAGAAGCAGAGAGTCTTTTCTCACAGGCTTTCTGTGGAAAGAGAAATTGTGACAGTCAGGGGAAAGAGATCTGGCAACTGTATTCTTTAAAAAAGAAGAAGAAAAAGGAGAAAAGAAAAAAGTTCCAGTTCCTGCCTGGTGTAACTCATCTGACTTCAGCAGGGCTGTCCCAGGGTAGACTCGTCCCTCTGTCTTTGCCAAAAAGAGAACAAGAGGAGCCAGCCAAAGGCATCTGCTTTTGCATTTCCTTACTGAATCTGTTCATTATACTCTCATGATAGAGAAGCTGTAAATAAAGGCGCTTCATGATGTTGCATTGTGCTATCCATAATTACATTGTATGTGCTTCATCAGTATACATGCTTCAGGGCACATTGCAAAAGCTTTTTATGTATTCAGGACTCTCCGGGTGGGTGGGTTAAATGAAGAGGGGGAAAAGCGAGCAGTTAGAAAAAGGAAGTCGAGCAGTTACCTAGAGAGGAGCTCAGCGTAAGAGGGAGGAGTGGAGGCTTTTTAGACACATGCTACAAAAAGACACTACAAGTCCCTTGCCCAGTTAGTTTGCATGTTATAAACCGTTCACTTACCCTTTCTCTTTAAGATTATGAGCCCTCTAAAAGAACAATCATGTTTATACGGTGCTACCACATCAAAACCTCAGTCTGGATGGGGACTCAAAAGAATTTTTGTAACACAAGAAGTTCAGTTTGGAAGCTCTCTGAGGCAAATTTTATATAACCATAAAGTACACAAACTTCAGCAGATTCATGCAGGAACATCCCAAAATGTCCCAACTATTCCCTGATTTTGGAGTAATTTAAGTCAGGCATAACTCCCTTATTTGAAACCAGCATTAGAAAAAAAATAGAGTCAGATTAGAAGTGAATCCTAAATTCTTTAATGTTTTGCAGATTAGTTTAGAGTTATTGGAAGTGTATGGTGCAATTGTTTTGCCTCTGAGAAGAAATTCTGTTATCCTGCAAACATTTAATGTTCCCACTAATACTCTTAGTTTGGATGTAATAAAGCCTTGTGGAAATATAGAGCTTCTTGTAAGAGCTTTGCTTTCACAGGTTCAGAATCTGCCTCTGGATTCATGTGTATAATCGACGCCCTTTTTAGAAGTATTTGTGTTTGAAAAAAAACTTGGAAAAAATCCTTAGATTAAGCAACACCCAGATGGGATGGGGAGGGAGGCATTTGACAGCTAGAAGCTGAGATTGGTCTGGGAAGAGAAGTACAAACAGAGGTAGGATGAAGACAAGGGTTGGTGGGAACACAGATTTTAATGGCAAATTTTCCCTTGTATTACCTGCAGGCACACACAGCCTGCTCTGCTGCAAAATCACAAGCCCAGATTGTCTGTTCTTTAGTAGAAATAATTCTTTGGGTTACAGTACTAGTAAAAGGCACTATTCAAAGTGAAAAGAGATTACAGAATGTGACCTGTGTTGAAATATACTAAAAAGTGGTGCTCCACAATGTTAAACTGTTTTTAATGCTAGATTTGATTGTGGAGTATAGAACAAAAGAAGTTCAAAATGCATACATCAAGGCAGCAGTTCTGGATAGTTTTACAACAATCTGAAAGATTGCTGTGCAACCCCACTTCAAAAAATGAAATAAAATAAAATAAAATAAAGTAAAATAAAGTAAAATAAAATAAAATAAAATAAAATAAAATAAAATAAAATAAAATAATAAAATAAAATAAAATAAAATAAAATAAAATAAAATAAAATAAAATAAAATAAAATAAAATAAAATAAGAAAGCAGAGCTAAAAACTGCCTCACCTGGGCCCCAGGGTTTAGCATTCTACGCAGAGAGCATATCCCAGGAATTCTCTAACAGGAGCTGGCTCGGAAGGAAGTGATTATATGACATCGCTTTAAGCCCTTGCCAGAAGAGCTGTAGACTTACTCCCAGCGCTGCAACTTAACAGGTTCTTGCATTTACTTCCCAGTCATCTTATTTACAGGCCTGACCTTCACAGACAAGAAAGCAAGCCAGCAAAGGACGTGAACAAAAATTACCATGTCAGAAACCTCCCAGCCAAGGCATAATTATCCCATGCAAATTCAGAAAAGCCGCAGGTTTACTCAGCTGGAGTTTCAAAGCTGTGCAATACAGGTGCAACAAAGAAGGCAGGATACCCAATGTAGTAAAATAATAATATATTACTACTATTACTACTACTACTTTACAGCAAAAAAGTCACTCCTTAACAGCTTTTGTAAAAGTCTTCCTATCATTTAGAATAATTATTACATTAATAATTATTAATTAATAACATCCTGTTTAGCTCTTTAACTCAACAAATGTCAAGGCCTTTTACATAGAAAGGCCCATGATTTGCTCACTTTGCATTACCTAAGATGCAACCCTGCCATCATGGCACGTGGCTTTACGGTGACTGCTGGCACAAAGACATCTCAGGGCTGCAGGAGCCAACACGTGGCTTCTTCAAGAAACTTCCCCTGGCCATACACACTATGCAGAGCAGAACTGAGAAACCTGTCAGACATATGTGGAGAAATCTACTCCCATAGTGCCAGAAAGCATGTAAGGGATCAAGTCCTTGAAAATTCCTTTTGATTAATTAAATCTGAAGCAATGCTTAGGAAGAGTGCAATGCACACCATCTGGAAGCAGCTCAGTCTGTCCTAGACCTTTCTCCCCAGCCTTAGTGTAGCACCAGGGGTGAGTTCTGAATAAAACTACCCATGGAAAGCTGGATGAGATCCACACATCGCCTCATCAGTATCAATGTTTAGACGTATGGATGTGTCCATGGTGACCATCCAGCTCAGCTGGGGATGTATTCTGCAAGTGCTAAAGCAGCAAGGAGCACAGCGGGCTCCGCTCACAGGGCTTTAAGCAAAAGCTTCATTCTGGGCAGCTCTGGGTCTGGACTGCAATGAAGACTGAAATACAAAGCTGCACACAGCCAAAAGTGCTGTGTTTCAAGTGGCTGGGGATCAAAACCATCCTGATTTGCACCCAAAACCATATACCATTTCAGGCTTGTTTGAAACCTATCCAGCTGCTGCTGAAGGGTTCACAAACTTTACTGCACTTGCCCTGAACTTTGCATTGGAAATGAAAAAGCAAAATAAAGCTCTCAAGTTGAAGGTTTTGCTTTTTTTTTTTTTTTTTTTTTTTTTTGACATTTTGCCAATGCTGATACCTTAAAGAAAAATGGTATTCTGTTCTAAACAGTGATCCCAAACCCTGTTCCTTATATATGTTTTCCCAGATATTTTTCCTATATGTCTAAGGACTCCAGGCACTCATCAGCTTCACAGAAACTATGTTCTTTAAGACAAAAAAGATCAACAGTTACAGAAACACAGTAGGCTATGCATATTTTTTTCACTCCCTCCATCCCAAAAAACCTTAGGTAAGTAACGATAACACATGCTTAATGGCATTCCAAAAATCAAATGAAAAGTTGTTTTATTAAAAAAAAAAAAAAAAAAAAACACTCCTAAAATAATATAGAAGAACTTTGCAAATTGATCTTGGTCCTGTCAGTGGTAGTACCTCTAAGATCAGATTCACAGATTGTGAATTCACACAGTCTGTGAATTTTTTGTGATTCACACAGTTACATGTCTTTATTTATTACCCTGTTGTACGTAAAGCCCTTTGCTACCCACTGTAAGTTATGGTGGCTCCGAATCTTTTCAGTAGCAAGTGCCCCACTGTTTTTCTGGATGAATTCATGTTCTTCTTGATCAGGTACTTCCCTTCCCTTGTAACATCCATTTTTAAAATATGCACTTAAAATCTCTGTCTTGAAATGAACACTGCAGACCTGGGGAACTTTCAGATAAACTGCAAAGCAGTTCGTTAAGAAGAGAAGGGAGAGTGAACCATCTGTCCGTATATACAAGTCTCGAAGCTCCAACTGTTTAAATAAATAGCATTCCATCTAAAGCAAAATCAGCTTATCCTTGAACAATGAAGCATACTAAAACTTCTCCTAGAATAGCCTTTAAAACTACCCATTTTTCCTCCATGCTCATTTTTAACCTGTTCTAATTGTCAGCTCTTTTTTGAGATAATTTCACTGATAGTGTGAAAACCAAAAAACTTTAAAAGCCTAAGACAGTTGTGAAAGCTTCTTAGAATGTTCTACCATTTTTTATTATATACATGTAGCTCTAAAATAAACCTGAAAACCCAAAATATTCCTATAACTTCTAATGCTTTTTAACATACAAGTTGTAGATGTCATTCAAATTTCAGTTCTTCTTTCCAGCTAGCAAGTAATCCTCCTCTTCATCTTCTATTTGTCCATACTGCAGTGATAGTTACCAGCCACTTTCCAAACTGGAGACTTGCTAGCCAGCAAGCCAACATCCTTTCTCCAGAACAGCCATATACTTCCTGCTGGGAATATGCCAGTATTTCCTCTAAGATAAAGAGCTGACGCAGAGATGAAGTGTTTCTCCAAGGCCCTATAGGAAGCTTCAAGCAGAAATAAGAATGAACAGAGATCTTCAGTGCTTTTGCAGAGTGTTGAGCAAATTTCTCAGACTGCGAAGAATGAAATCCACCATACTGGAAGTTTAAAGCTGGTTTGAGCACATCCAGAAATACAGTGCTGTTGGGATGTGTGTGGACCACCAGTGCAGGGCTCTGGAGAACAGGGTTTGCACACACACTGGTTCCAGCCAGGCTGCTGTGTGCTTGCAGATCCACGTAAGTGGTCTCCAACACAAGCAAACATCACGCCCAACAAGATCTCCAGGCACATGACAAGCAAGTCAGAGGTGCCTGGGCTGGCAGATACCTTGAAGAAAGCTGGACGAAATTGAGCACATGTCCACAAAAAAACAAGATGTTTGCGGAGCCCTAGTTTCAGCAAGATCAGAAATGTCATGAGATCACATTGAGATCACTTTCTTTTATTGTTTTTTCCACGTGCTGTCTCCCCTACCTCTCTGACAAAGAGGTAATCAAGCCAGGACATTTTCTGAAGTGCACTGGTGTGCTGTAAGAAAAAGGGGCGATTCAGTAGGCAGCTGTCCTCTCCCCAGGAGAGAGTGGTGTATCCAGGACTTCTGGACAATGTGAAACATTCTACCATTTATGACTGCCAAAGTTCCCAGGATGTCTTTAGTGCAGCCTTTGCCTGTTTCCAGCAGCAGCTTAAGTTCTTTTTTTTTTTTTTTTTTTTTCCCTAGGAAACTTTTTCATGCTTCCAATGCATTTTGCTGATGTCAGTCCCCCTACACTCACTGCTGGGCATCCTAGCTGGTTATTTATGTGGGCTGGGAAATGAAAGGCTGCACTTTTCAAATGAACACTTGCAGTACTTATGCCATTTACAATTTTTATCTGGGCTAAGCAAAGCACAAAAGTCAATCCAGCAGCTATTATAATCAGCATTTGTTACAAGCCAATCCAAGCTCTAAAACACTTGCAAGATGACTGACATTTCCAAGCATGAAATATTCATAGCTTGATAACTTTCCATTGTAAACTAATAGTTCAGTTTTCCTCTGCAGTTATAACACTTTCTTCTTTTTTTTTTTTTTATGACCTCCCCCCCCCATTCAGTTACTTGCTTCCAAGAGTTGGGACTTTCAGGGAAAAAATTCTAGTTTGAAAACTTTTCCTGCCAACATTATGAAAGCTATTTTCTCCCGAGTATTGCCATTAATAATATTTATTGCACATTCCAGTCTATCTCCCCCACGCTTCTCACCACACCTTAAGGGCCTTCTCTCTTTTTAGGCAGGGAGAGACTGGCTACCACACTGCGCTGGGGTTGCTCATTTTGCTAATAGGATTATAGCAAATAATACCCCTTAATAAAAGAAAAAAAATATGGAAACAGTATTAATCCCTTTTGCCTGCCCCACCCCATAACTTTCTGCCTGCACACAAAAACTATCTGTCTGCTTTGGCAGCAAAGAAACATTTTCAAATGTTTCCAAATACTAGGAGGTGGGTTTTTTTCTGCATTCTTTTTTTTTTTTTTTTTTTTTTTTTAGTTCTGCAGGAAAATACAGACAAGAAGTAGAACAAAGGCTATGTCATTCTCTCTTGTGTAATTAATGTAGGGCATTTCTATTCCTTTTTGGAGAATATCACAATTACAAGGAAAAAATAAAGTAAATACAGGAGAAGCTGTAAATAAAGCTGTACCTTTTATGCTGTTCAATGTCTCATACAATGCCACCATAGTGTGTCACTAAGCAATATATAAGATTTTAGTAGCTAAGACTGCAACACAACATAGTATCACATTTTTCCAGATGATGTCCAAGTGACAGATTCATATCACCTGCATAATATAAGGGGATGCAATACTGACCTTGTTTGATTTAGAGAGTTTCACTTACATTAACACAGAGAGTTAGCAGTAATGCTTAAAGAAAGCAGTGATGCTGGAAACTGGTTCAGGTGGCAGGTTCACATCCTACTACATTGCCCCTGCAGCAGGGGCAGTATCCTCTGGCAGAGTGTTGACAGGAGAATTCGGAGTGGTAAACCTACACAGACACCTCTTGGAAATCTGCCTGTGTACCTGCCTCTCTGCCCAGAATTTGCACCTGTACTAAGAAATGTTACTGCCTCAATTCCTCTGCTACCAGGAAGTTCTCTGAACACCAACACTACGATCACATCTTGTGCACAAGGAGTTACTAAGGTTTATCCCATCCTTTTCTTTTTCTAGAATCAAAATAATGGTCCACATGTAGTGAGCACTATCAGGATTACACAATTTTCTCTGATCTGTGAATAAATTCACTGATTCCATTCAAAAACAAAGCTGAGACTTAAGGGAGACTTAAAAACCTGTTTTTCTCTGAGGAAAGAAATGGCCATATCTAGTAAAACTCAAAGCAAAGGAACAGCTTGTATTTGTTTGATTGATTGTTTGTTGTTGTTTTGTTTTAAATTATCCATATTAGTGTACATTATTTTTACAGGAGTGAGGAAGTGTGTTTGAAGGTCAGATAGCCTTAAAAAAGGAGCTTTTCCACACTGAAATACATTCTTCCTCAGCGCAAATGCAAGTTTCCAAGGAGGAATCCTATCCTTTCCAAGAGGAGTGTGTGGAAAGGATACACTTGCAGATATTTAGAAGTTCAAATTTGATTTTGCTCCTTGTTACAAAATGGTAGAGTGATCTAGCTAACTTTTAATGCTGTCCTGCCCAAGCAATTTTGTGGTTACCTAGATATTGTGCTATCTGGCAACATCTCGTTCAGGGCTTGCTTTTATTGTGCAGTTGTCACACCTCCAATTCTGCAATCTTTGACAATTTTCATCCAGTTCTGTAAGTTTATAATAGAGCTTTTGGAGCACTGTACTTGAAGTCTTTTTTGTTTTGTTTTGTCCAACACCAGCTCTGCTTTTATTCCAGCAGAAAATACCAGGAGGAGAGAAAAAAGAAAAAAAAAAAGAAAAAAAAAAAAAAAAAACAAAAAAAACAAAAAAACAGCACCTTCTTAGATGACTGTAATCATGAGAAACTTTCTAGGAAGAGCTTAAAACATTTCAGCATGCACAGGAAGAAATCACTTGTTCACAGTCTGCCTTGTGTACTATACTAGACACTCAGGATTTCAGTCATTTTTTCTTACATAATTAGAAAGTAATAATTGAGCAAGAAAACTTTCATAGAATGTCCTGGGTTGATTGGGACCTCAAAGATCGTTCAGCTCTAACCCCCTGCCATGGGTTCCTCCACTGTTTTCCATTTCATTGCTTTGTCTTTCTACAGCACTGGGTCCCACCCAGCACTGCACATACCGTTTCAGGATAAGACAGGCTGTTTTAATATTGCTAGCCCAAATGAACCCTGAATATTTGGGCATAAATGAAAGGAAAACTGCATCAAAGAAGGTCAGAAATATTTCCCTTGAACAGTCCCATAGAACTACTCATGATGTTTTAGGAGTTAAGAGTGTATCTGATCAGACTGCTCACTCTAACAGCCTGTGACCCTAAATAAAATATTGGCAATTTTGATCAAACAACTGAAAGGAGATTGAGCATTCTCACTGACACCTCTGAGAGAGCTTAACAAACCAGCATTCCAAGGGGGTCAGAGAGAATGTTTAGGGCTTCCTGAAATATATCCCTCTTCAGTTGTCTCAAGTTGCACTTCTTGAAACACTTGGCTTTCACTCTGAGGGCTGAAGGCTAACAGTAAGCTTCAGTGGAGTTCCATTAATAGCCAAATAAAAAAAACATTTTATAGGGAAAACACATATTTCTGCAAGCAGCTGAACCAACACAGTCTGGTTTTCTGTGTTCTCCACAGTGGAAATGGAATCATTTACCTTTCCCTCAGGAGGGGCATTAGTTAAGTCTCTGCTTCCAATCCCTGCCTACCTACTTCTGCATCCCTGATATGAACTCTGCAGCTTCTGCCTCACTCAAATTTTGCTGAAATTGGCCACTACTCAAAAGTTAAAGGAGTTACAGACACAGCAAGTTCATGTAAACCATTAAATAACTAAAAAAAAAATCTTACTGTTTCCAACAAACACTTATGTTAAAACAGTCGGAAAATAACTGTGAAGGGCCTCAGCCCGGTCCCACTGCAGTGTTTTCATTTTTTGATATCAGACCGCAACCTACCAGCACAGGGCAGGAAACACGGTCCACTGGCTAAGCCCTTGTCTCGCACTCTGTAGCTCAAGATTCATCTCCCTGCTCTGCCAAAAGTTTTCTGTGACCTGAGTAAGCTACATTTGAACCAAATTAAGAAAATATAGAAGAAAAAAAAGAAAGAAAGAAAGAAAGAAAGAAAGAAAGAAAGAAAGAAAGAAAGAAAGAAAGAAAGCAAGCAAGCTCAAATTGGGTTTTCCAGAGCCAACTTCCTGTTTTTCTTAAAACATACAAGTATTCTCAGCAGAGTACATGAAGTGTGTTAAAGACAGAGTAACAGCAGGCAACAATTATATCTGATCACTATAAAATAATGAAGAGAAGATCAGTCTGAAGTCCCTTTCCCCCTTCACTAGACAGCTTTCTTAGGGGTTGTTTTTTGCAATCCACAGACAGACCTCTCTCCTCAAGAAATCACCAACATCTCTAGCTTCCAGTCTGATGTATGTAGATCCTGGAATGAGAAATAAGGTATACAAAACGTAACTGACTGCTCCAAAAGAGGCCACAATTTCACTGAAGATCTTTCAGAAGTCAGCAAATAACATAAGACTAGAACTTGGTATCTGCATCTTTCTGTTTTTTTTTTTTTTCCCCTCAAATGGAAGGCAAACGAATGCAGGTAGTGCCACCAAACCTCCTTGTGACCAAAGCCTAATGGTTAGAGGATTTATATACAATATCTGAAAACCAGACTGCTCTTACTTCTCAAAGGGGATTCATCCCATGTTCTTGAACAGGCTGCCTTTACCAGTGCTACAGACATACAGAAAGATAATCCAGTCCTACAATGTTTATAACCTGAACTAAAAATCAAACTAAAAAAAAAAAAAAAAAAACAACAAATGTGTTTTCCCCTTGACAGGCAATGAGCTGAGCAATGGGCAGTGAGACTATGATTGCAGAGTAATGAATCCATTGTACAGCTGAGAATTAAGCCCTTATGCTTTAAACCACAGGACAGTGATTTAAGCACTTCTATCTTTCATTTGGGATTCCTTCTGGTAGGTTCATGTAGCATGTCACAGCTCCTAGTGTTCAAGTTGTTATGCAGCAACAGTAATTGGAAGTTCCTTAGTACCACGAACTCAAAAGGATGCATACAGACAAGAAATTTGATTACAGATCTGCCTGACCATTTATTTTGCCTTTTATATAGATTTTGGGCTGTTAAGGAACACCAGCTGAGCTGACAGGAAATTCTTAAGGTATAATAATTAACAGGGATATCACGTGAACTAATCAACTGGTTTTGATATACAGCGGTACTAGATGTTACTGAATTGTTGAAACAGAAACTAAAATTGTGTTAAATCTTAATTAAAGCCTGCTATTATTGTGAGGTTTTGAAAAGATATTCTGACCTGAATTCTGAATAGAACAGGACATCCACCCCCTCTCCTTTGTGACTACCTTCCTTTTGTCTTAGTGTTTCAGAACTGATTATTTTGACCATTTAATTTAAGCTAGAAAGGAATCAGCTTATTTAAACCAATATAAACCATTCTTATATACAACAAGGGAATTGCCCATAGGGGGCTATGACAATTTTATCATTTGTTTCTAAAACTTTTCTAAAGTTTATAAAGCTGTTTGCTTCTTTGTGAGCAAGTACCTTGGGATACAACACAGTAAGCAGGCAAGAACTGGAAAATGAAGGGATTATTTATGATGCAAAGGACCACTAGCAGAATGAAGACAGGCTGTGCTTAGCAAGTGTGAAAACAGACACCAATTTGTGTGCACACTCATGCAGTTTGACACAAGAAAAGTTGTTCCAAAATAATCAAAGTCTACCCCTGTGCAACAGCAACAAATGCAATTACAAAGTGAGAGAAGCACTGCCCAAGTCTGAGATCCAGCACCAGACCGGCTCTCACAAGGTTTTCAACTCAACCTTACAGATCCAACAGATTTCATTACAATTCAGACTACTGGTTGCAAAACCTGCAGCCCAAGATGAGAACCTCACCATTTTGTAAGATAACTTGAGAACAACTAATTTTGATAGTATCTGGGAAATTAGAAAGGCCCCACCTATTGACAAGCTGTGCTGTCCAGCCAAATGCATCTTTGGATAGAAGCAAAAAGCTTTATTTGTTCTTGGGCATCTATAAATGAGTGCATAGGAATTCCTTCTTTACAACACTTCAGTGTTCACACATGGGGCTTGAAAAGGAGAACCAGCTTAAGGGATGGAAGAATAATCTTTGTGGCATATGGAACATTGAGAAAGATTCAAGTTGTCTCTCTCATCCTAACAAATTGTGGTGATTTGAAGCCTACCTTCAGACACGTGACAGAGGGGTTCCCCAGGTGGCAGTCTGCAGAAGACTGAGCAGGCTATGTGGCTCCCTCCACCACTTACACTCAAAGAAAGGCCACACAATTCTATTTCCCCTCCAGGGATAGCACTGATAACGAGTCATAGGCAGCCCCTGATGTATTTCCAGGCCATGAGCACACGGAGCCCTGTGTGTAGCCAAGAACTGGATTGGTTTTGATGTGCAGGGGATGTAGAGAGGCCATGAAATGAAGGTGGCTCTGTACGCACCAGCACCATTTCACTCCTGCCGGCCTCACCTTGGGGCAGGCTTGCTGGACCCTGCTAAGCTACAGAACACTGTGCTGATTTTGTTCCTGTGAGTGGGAAGGAGAAAACAACTCACTCTTTTAATGTCAGCTAGGACTTGGAAGAGACTGAAGTCATGGAAGAGCATCAGGAAATAAGAAAATGGGGTCTCAAATCTGAGCAGTCTTTAAGCTCAGCAAGAGAGAAGCATTAACAAACTAAACGTTGCTATAATAAAGAAGTTTAGTTATCTTCTCAGCTTAGTCAGGGCATTTTAAGGTTCTCAGAAAGCTTTCTGAAAAAGCCTGTGATTTTAACAGAAGCTCTCCTCACTCTTTCATGTAGTATGAATTGTTTCTTCCTGAACTGAAGGACTAATATACACTGTGCAAATATAATGTTACATGCAAGCAGATACAATCGCAGGCAGGAGCATCTTTCCTAACTTGTTTGTTTTAATAGCACTTCCTGTTATTTACAAAATGATATCCTCTCAGTGATGGAGCAACCAGAGAACACTCCAGCCATAAGCATCTGTACAAAGTACTAAATGACACCGTGTAATTTACAGCCCAGTCCACATGGAGATTTTTGTGTAGTTACAGGCCTACATGAAGAAGGGAGGTGAAAGGATATCAGGCTTCCTTGGCTAGATTGTGCATTCCTGCTGCCCTGCATGGTACTGACATCTCATGCTTTTCCTTGCATCAAGCACTAGCTTTTACCCCATTTTGTTTGCCACTTGTCAGGTGTAAAAACAACCATTTGTACTAATGGATAACATGCGCACAAGACTGTTGTATGCATGCCACTTAAAGTTTTATGCACATATTTATGCACATATTTAATGCCCAAAAATCTATGCATTGGCAATGAGTCCAAGGTATTAAACTTGCCGTATGCACCCAGATCGACCATTGGATGTAAGCCCACTAGCTTTGTCTCATTCTGCAGCAGAGTTATGGCTCTTAAAACCTACAGATTCAAATGTCTGGTTGCAAAGGGGTCAAGCCACAACAAAAACAACCAAATAAATTAGCAACTTTCCAGACAAGGGGCAGGCTTCCCCTCCCAGGATCAGCACTTTGTCAAAACACCTGGAGAGCACCTGCATTTCCCCAGCATTGGGCATCTGCCCACATAATGGCCCTGACTTGTTGCTCTGGCATCTGCCCCGGGGGCTATTCATTCCCCCCCCACCATATAACTCAATGGATTCTGACCCCTCTCAGTCAATCTCACAAAAGATGACTGCAATAAGCAAGCAGAAAAATTACAAGGAAAAGTCAAGTGGAGGAAAGTGTCTGTATCTGCCCCCTAAAGCAAGGATGTGGTAAACCCTACCAACAGGCACAGGCACTACAAAAATGGAACACATATGGAAGCAAAGCTATCTAACAATCTAACAGATAAAACTGTTAGCACTGTGCAGTTTACATTTTATAACAGTTTTGCATAACTACGCTGGAAAAAAAATGATGCAGCTACTGACACAAAACTGCCACACATGGAGAGGAGCCCATAGGAGGGGGTTTGCTGCTGCTGAGGCACCATGTGGCCCCACACCTGCGGTCTGTGGCACATCATCATCATGTATTTCCTGTCTGCCACATACTTCTGAAAAAACAAAACAAAACAAAACAAAACAAAACAAACAAAAAAAAAAAACAGGAAAGATTGCTTTGACATTTATTTTGGCCTATCAGGTGAGCTTCCCATTGACTAAATACCTACAAAAGAAAGTATTGAATGCAACAACACAGAAGACAAAGGAAGAAATAATACACGTTTCAAATGTATTCAAATAGCATTGCTACACATAAAAACACCAACGTGCTATGCTCAAGTGTAAAGTCCTTCTTTGATTTAATCTAAAACCTTAAACCTATCATGTGGGTAGGACTGAATGTTTCATATGTAGGTCTGCAAATCCGAGCAGCTTTCTGCAAAGTGAAATAGCCTGAACTATAGCATTTATAATTGGTTTGATGCCTGATTTTTTCCTTAGTAACACAATAAGCAAAAGCATTTTAATTAGATGTGCTCAGATCACATTTAAAATAAGTGCCACCACAGCCTCTACACTAATTCTCCACTATAATTGACAAAATATTCCAAACCCCCATTTTTTGACTTTTATAATGCTTAGATTTTCAGGCCTGAAATACGTTCTGCTGCTTATTCAAAACAAGAGATGAATGTAAGCCAATGAAGATCACCACAAGAAATTTACACTTAGAAAAATGCACTTAGAAAATAAGCTAAATTAGTATCAAGTCCTCTGCAAGTAAGTAAAAGAATACAGAGAGAACCTGCTTAGCAGTTACTAGTGTATTGCTTTGTATACTACTCCACTAGTAGTCCCTGCAAGTTTTCCCTTGTTGGCTGACCTATTTCTGGGTACAGCGTCAATATTTACAGTGCTCCTTTTACAATAATGAGTGAAGACAACTGTGTGGTACAGTTGTCAAAACTGTATGGTTCGTATTAACAAACTATCAAATACTTTAACAGAGATTTTGCTCACTCTGCCTTTTAAGCACATACACAGTTAACTAAAATATCATGCATTTGCACTAAAATCTCTTACCTTGTAGAGTTTCAGCAATAACCAGCACATTGAGTATGCTGTCCCGGTGAATTTTGCTTTCATGTATCTTTCAGGCAGAAAGGTAAGGTACATTTGTACCAAATCCAGCTCTTCATGGGCAACACTACTGCCAGCATTGTTAATATTATTGTCCCCACCCTCTGTTCTTCCTTCTTCTGCTGCTGCTGATGCACCCAAACATCTATTGAATTCCATTTTAAGAATGTTTTTCCCCCTTCTAACAAAGCCCTGATCTTTCCAGACACATCTCAGTAAAGTTTGTATCTCCTATAAGTAACAATATTCCTCACTCCTCTGAAACTACGTAGCCCTGTCTTTAAGCCAATCCAAAAGGTTAGCTTATGGTAGAACAAAGTTTCTTTACACTGCATTGACTCTTTGCCCTTCTCTTATTGAACAATCTCCTGCAAGCCTGCATACAGCTGCAAGATAAATATAGCACCAGCTAGCCTTGTCATACAGCACAAGAATACTCCTGCTGTTGCCAAGAGAGAAAAGAAAGATTCCATTTATTTAAAGAGCAAGTCCATAGCACCAGTACTTCCTCATTCATTTGGGATGGGAGGTGGGAAGATGAAAAATCTGTGATTTTTTGTTTGTTTGTTTGTTTGTTTTTGCCAACTGTGGCAAAAAAAAATGTGCTCAACAAATTCCAATTCTGTTAAAAAAAAGTTCTTATGGAAGAGGGTTTTCTTTCTTTCTTTTTCTTTAATCCTAGAGGCTTCTAGTCACAGTAGTTCATTGTTTGTGATGCTGTAGATGCCAAGCTTGTGAAGGCTACAAATTTCAAAAGGATAAATGAGGTCTTGCAGATATACTACGGCCAAAACATTTTGAAATAACAAATAGCCCTTCCAAAGGCCAAAATATGAAGAAAATATGCAAGAGATCAACTAAGCAATTTTTTAGCTAAACATTAAGCAGCTCATTTGTGCTTTGTGGCAGCTCGAATTTGTATGTTAAGAACAATTCTAGCCCACTCTTGGTGACAAATAGAAAAAATCTTCAGATTTCAGCTTAATTGTATCAGTTTTGAGAATTCAACAGCATCAACAACTAAGTACTTCATTTTAATCAACAACATTAATTTTCCAGATAATTTCATGTAGCAAACTATGCTTTCTGCCAACTTTTTTTTTTTTTTTTTTGGCACTGTGTGAGCACTATTCAAATAAAGGAAGGAATCATTGTGGTTTGCAGAAAAACTAGTCAAGTGCCCTGGTATCTAGGAACATAGCCCTCTAACATAACATATTGAAGATCAGATACCCAAAGCTTCCATTGCCTTGAACCATTCCTAAGCAACAGACATAGCAATTATTAATACTTAATACCAACTTTTATAGCCTTCAATCATATTAAATACAACCTTAATCTAATCTCAATGATTTTTACAGGACTACCTGTGATTTTTACATTGTTTTAACATTAGAATGGGTGTTTCAGAATATAAAAGGTAAAGACAGTTACTACACACCCATATACAGTGTGTCCATAATGAATGGCAAATGAAATGCAGAAAACCTAACACATATCTGCTGTCTGAGACATTCTGTGAGGTATCCAGCTCACCTGGTTCCCCTGATGGGTTCAGCTGCCACTATTTCCCTTTCTCTTCATATTCACACCAATTTGAGAAAGAGAAAATACACTGAATTCCAGAGCCAAACCTTGCTGTGGTTGCTTGCTGTTACAATGCAGAACACCATTTCTACTCCCACAGTACAGATGTTGAAGGCAAGCTGGTTCTAGCAACCACGGAGGAGTTGGATAGCATCCGAGCCTTCACTCCTCCTAGCCATATCCCTATGCTGCCAACAACACGTGCCTGCAATTCCCACATGATGCTCACTCAGATATAACACAACATTTGAAACATCTTCAACAGCAGTCTCTATCTTTTCCTACCTGCATCTGCTTGGGGTACTGCTCATGGAGCTACAGATGTCAGCAGGCAGCGACCACAGCCTTTGTGGTAGTCTTCTCTGCACAGCAAGCTAGCGCTCCTCTCCCCTGATTGTGAGAGCAGACTAGTTCATGCAGAGGAAAGTTTCACAACTTTGCTTGCTTGCTTGTCTCTAGAGGTGAATAGTCTATTATCTTTGTTTGAAAGTAATTGTGGTTGTGCCAAAAGCCTGTATCTCCACTGCTGCCAATTTTACACGTAGTTAAGGCACACTTGACAGAATATGACAGGAAAGAAGTCAAACCAAAGAAATGTCAAGAATCAAATAGTTAAGCTAGCTTTCAAATTTCAGCACACACTGACAACTGAGCTTGAAATTACAATAGTGGATGCAGATTTGTTTTTAAAATTAAAAATGATTCAAAGCCGAAGCATGATGTTACACTCCAGAAGAGTGTATGTAAGCTCCTGGCAGGTCATATCCAGCTCCCAGTTCCCTGTTCAGTTCTGCCCAGTCTGAAGCACAGCTGCTTACAAGAGCTCTAGATAGGAGGACTATGCTTCCCAATCCCAAGATTTAAAAAATAAAAACAGTTTTTATTTCAATTACCCTCCCATCCACCTCATTTTTCCATGCGTTTCTAAGCATATTGTAAGAAGACTTCCTGCAAATTGGAATCAGACAGTAACCGATATTCTTCAAATCAGTATTTTTCTGGTATCCTTAGACAATCCATCCCTGACCTGTTAATAACATTAAGTAGCTCTGAGGTATTTAAGAGGTGACCAATGTTTGACATCACAATTATTGCATGTCCATCCTCAAAAGTCACTAAAGGCTGTATAGAGGAAGACAAGAAATTTCAGAGGAATGGGATTTTTGAAGGGCAAGCAGCTAGGAGCTAATAAACTAAAATACCAGATAATGACAAAGAATTTACAGAGACAAGATAATGAGACATAAGGCAGTTGAGAAGCTGTTCCAGTTAGGAAGGATATATTGGCAACACTACTGTGATGACTTAAATTAGGTGGTGAGATAAACTGATCTCATACAATGAGTGAATGGAGCAGTTTAAATCTCACTCTTTGCTTGCCAGATTCTACATTGATGCCTTTCTGAAGCATGGAGAACTCTTAGCTCAAAGACTCCAACAACTTTATCTAACTAAACGTAAAGCCCCAGGAATGTAGTTAACCTTGACTTGAACAATAAGACTGCTCAACCCTGATATTTTCCCAGAAGGCTTATATAGCTAAATTAGGTATCCTGTCATTATGTATCAAATTAAAGCTCCAGTTCCGAGAGGTTTCTACCAAATGTCTAGTTGCATACAAAGTACAATCTGAGTATATACATAAGTTAAGTAGTGTAAATTTGTATGCAGCTGATATAATCAGGTTTTAGATGAACAGTTGATGGTCACAGGCTCTAGTAATGCACAGACGAATGGTCCACTGAAATGGCAATAAAGAGCATTTTAAACTCCTACAAAATGTTGATAATCTATATAAATGAAATCCTGAAATGATGTATAGCCCGTTTCAGTTCTATTAGGACTGATCACTTCTTTTATCAGACTTAGTTCTAGCAGTGACAGTAGTAAAGATACTTGTAAACTGGCACTAATACTAATGGTACCTAGAATGTTCACAAAAAATAACTGGTTAAATCATGCTACCTCTAGTTACTCCATGACAGCACAATGGTCATTTTCTACTGTTTTGCTTTGTTTGTTTGTTCAAAAAAACAGAAGAAGCTTTTGATTTAATTGCTGTGGTAGGTGTACAGGGAAAGACAGGAGTAAATCCTTCCAGGATGAGACAACTCAAGATCTGAAACAGAACATGAATCTGTTTCCTCCTGATGGAGGACATAAGGCAGTGAATGCTCCCAGACTAGTGTTATTTAACTGGTTTGTGCACCAATAACAGTAACACTATTTCAGCATAGATTTTACAGAAGAAAAAAAAAAAAAAAAAAAAAAGAGGAGCTTTGGAATTAATCTAGTCATGAAGTGAACTCCACATCAGTAACAGGAAAGACGGAATGTGTAGATCTCTACACACCATCTTCTGGGTGATATGCAGCCTTTGTGCTTGGTGAATCAGCATTTTACCTCATATTAAGGCATGAAACCGGATCATATGAAAAATATGAGGCTTTCTCACATAAGTGCTTAGATTTGAAAGAATTCAGGACTTGGTTTAGCTAAACGTAGAAAGCCAAAAAACGTAGTGTTTATATGAACCCCACAGAGCACCCGAGCCTCAGAAAACAAAACCAATAAATCTTTTGAGAGAAAGCATCCTTTTTTAACATACTCTCTGATACTTGCTGCTTGGGATTGGGTCAGCAGTGTCCCAGGAACATGAGCTTGCTCTATTCTGGTACATCTGGTTCTTGTCCCAGCCAGCTGGAAAGGTGTGAAAGTGAAAACTGTCTGTTTCCAAAGTTAATGGAGCTCCTCTGATCAGCAAAGAAGTTCAGCTGAGGTTTCAACCAGCAGCTTGTGGTCTGGCATGAAATAAACTTGTAGTTTATAGCAGGATGTAAACACCTTGTGCAAGCGTTATTCTTCGTTGGGAAAGCTCTGGCCACCTGCTTGAGCACTCATCTTTACTCATAGCTTATTAGAAGTGCCCTGGGATTCGGTGCGGAGGAGTGGCAGTAAATGCATGTTTTGTTCTCTGTTTCTGAATCTCTGCAATATCCCAGGAGAAAGGGGAAAAGCATTCAGGCTCCCACACACACTGCTGAGGCTTTGCCCAAAAGCCTCGCCCCCCTTTTTACCTCAGAGATCTCCCAGCCTGCAGCACCCCAGGCTGCACCATGTAGCCTTCCCTCCCTGACCCTGGGCATGATGGAGCAGGGCCCCACAGGGTGCCATCAGCTCCCCAGGCCTCTGAAAAGCCATGCCCTGCTCATACCACTTGAACCCTAGCACCTTACCCCAGCCTGGCTGCTGCACCCTCCACATACCTTCTAGAAGGATCCCCCCGGGCCTTCCTGGCACCCCCAGAGGGGTCTCCCAGCAGATGCCCAATTCTCCCCTCCAAAGGGGTGGCCACCGGGGCCTGCTTCTCCTCAGCATGACAGGAGGCTGAACTGCTCGGCTGCGGCCTCCATGACACCTCCATTTCGGGGCTGCAGCCTCCCCTCAGGGCTGGGCACAAAGAGCAGGTCAGTGCCCTCAGGCACTCTCACAGCCCCACACCAGCCAAGGGGATGCAGTCACCATTTTGCCCTCATTTTTGTGCAGAGCCACCATGAGGAAACCCTGAGGCCTTGGGGGGTGTCCCTGCCACACAGCTGTCCACAGACATTGAGGCCGTGGTGTCGTTCTCCACAGCTTGGTGATAAGCCTCCAGCATCAAGGTTTACACCAAACCAGGGCAAGGCCTGCCAGAGAGCCACTTAATAGTTACCTGTACAGTGACAAACACTAAAATCAGAGGCACAAGGTGACTGAAAATATTTGAGGCTTTTCGTTTGCTTGTATTTTAAGAAGCTAAGTGTGTGCCCGAGATTGTGTCACTCCCTGGTGTTAATCGTGCCTGTCATTACTTTGTTTTTGATAAGGGTTCTCTGCTTCTACTGAAGGCCCACCTATAGGAATATGTGGTTTGGTACTTTCTAGATTTGTTTGATTACTTCGGTGTTTCAAGTTATAGCAGCTTTTGTTGTATTGGTGTTCCATCATAGCAAGATGAGCTTCTTCCTTCCCTTTCTGCAATTTTCTTCATATTAGAATTAATACATGGCTCTAATTATGTTAGCGTTAAGCAAATTGTTGCTTCAAAAAGCCCTTGTAAATGAATGACAGGTGCTTGTGTCTAAATCCATTTTAATACTCAATATGAGACAAGTGAGTATTCAGGGACCAACCTTCTTAGCATCCTGAGTACTCACCAACTTCAAGGGGAAACGTGGTGCTCAGCACCACACAGCCAGTTTGGAGTTCCCTGGTTAGCAAATACACATGTAGTTCGAATCAGCAAATGCTATGGAAGTTCAGACAGCACCTGCACAATGTGTGTCGAGGTGTAAATGAATCTGAAACTAGGGTGGGATATAGATTGACAATAATTTAATAGTAGTGTAACAATTTTATTTTAAATAATCTGTTAGCAGTAACAATGAAAGAAATGTGTCTGCTAGCTCTCATTGTATTGTTCTGAAGTATTTAGAAAGTATGAGTTGTACAGATGTACTTAAAATACTACTACAGAAATTAAACTGATAAAAACAGTTTTTCAGCTTAACAAAATGAGGCATCTTCAACTTGCTGAAATTCTGAAGTGTTTGTAAATATACTTTACCTTAAATGCTTTCCCACAGTTAGAAAGACAAGTAAATATAGCATGCATATATACTTAGTTTGTGTTAAGTTTTAAACTCCAGTCTGTGCTCTGTTGTGACAGATTTAACCCTTAATTTATTTTCCTTGTTTCTTCAGACAGTTAAGACTTACGAAGATGGGACACTTAAAGATGCACCTGGAAATAAGTAGTTCCTTCAAGGAGTCAACCAACTAATTTGTAAAGCATGTCATAGAAGGTAAAGGTGATTCTTTGTTAAATAGTTAGATCAGGAGTAATTTCTCAGAGTGACCAGAACTTCCATTCCTCTTAAACATGGCTATTCTTAAAGCAGTAACTGGCTAAGTATAGAAACTAATCCACTTTCCAAATGACTTCCTCAGGATAAGATTAGAGTACATAGTATTCTGATCTCAGTGTTCTGATTCTACCAATGCTGATTGACTAATATGCCAGGTTATTCTGTACAGAGGAGAAGAATTAGAGGGATAGTGCCTCCATAAGCCTCTGTTATAGGCTAGGGATTTAAAAAAAGGTATAAACTCTTCATAAGCAGTAGATTTTTTTTCTAAGTGATGATTTTTCTGTGCTGTAAAATAGCAATTCATTAATGTCATGTAAAACAATGCAATTATGTTGATTAGAGACCAAATGTAACATAGAATTCAAGTGACTTTAATACATAATGTAGAATATGGTAACTAAAATATAATACATAAAGCATATATACATCAAATGTGACATATATGAAAAATAGTTAACAAAATATGTTAAACATAACATATAAATGCATGTAAGTATCATAATTACATAATAAATAATATGTATATGGTAAATTTTATTAATTTGCTAGTTGGATTTTTTTAAATGGTACATGCTTCTTATGTCTTCCCTATTCTTGAACTCAGCAAGTTTGCATGAACCCTCTATTTAGGTGTGTATATACATACAGTATGCATGCATATTTCAACCTCCAAGAGTACCACAGGTCTATATCCTTTTAATTGAGTAAAAGTCAGAATATGCAACATTGTTCTCTCCTGAAAATCCCTTAGTTTACCTACAGCTTTATTGTGCTTCTTGTGCCTTTCCTGCACAGTGTAAGGATTTACAATATCTTGCCACCAAACACTCTAACTTAGTTAGGAGAATGTAACATTTTAAGTGAAGCAAAAAAAAAAAATGAATCTTGAACTTTCTGTTAATTTCACATCACTCATCTTTGACTGGAATACCCAAACTTCATTTTAGTACTCTGCTTTTGGAAGGAACCCTTACTTACCTGACAGTGCATGTATGTGTGATATTTCTTCATACATTTTTTCTGGACGTTTTTACCTGTATAAGATTATTTACACTCTGTTTCTCTAAAGTGGTAAGTGTTCTGTCCCGTCACATCAGTAGGTAGTGTTTTATTAAGGGTACTCAGTTACCTGATACTTCATATCTGAAATTTAGGTCTATGTGCTGGAAGTTCCCAAAACATCTCTGAAACTCAAATGAACGCTGCATTAAAAGAAGGAATGTCAAAGCTTGATGTCCTTAACAGAAAAAAGCTTTTTCAAAATAATCTTTTTCAGAACATTTTTCTACATTTTAGTGATCCATGAGAGGGAAAAACCCTCTTTTCCTCTTTCAAGGTTGTCCTTAGCACATAGTTTTGTTTTTGTTTTTGGTTTTGGTTTTAATTATTTTTCTGGTCTTACTTGTGCACTTAACTATTCACTACTTCAATTCATGTAAAAATAGGACAGGAAACAGACGAGCAGTTTCATAGAAACTTATCTGAAATTCTGTAGTTACAAGTCTGTGCACGTTTTTTCATCATTTATCTTAATTTTCTGTATTATCTATTTTAAGGTTTTAAGTACTTTTTAAGACTTCTAATTCTGAATGGGGAACAGTACTATGTTAGGCTCTTAAGCAGGCTGAGGGAACTTGTTCTAACAGCTACACACCATATATGAAATTGAATATTCACATTTATGGGTTCATTTCACCAGCATCGCTTTCTTTCCTGAGAAGATGATGTTCATCTTACTTTAAAGTAGTTTGCAGCCAATCTCAGTGAACACACGGTTCAATATGATCTCAAGGAAGTAGATTTTCTGTTTGTTCTTCAACTGGAGAATGATTAAGCCATGAAGATTTTGTGCTTTCCCCCAACATTGCACTGGCATTCATGCAGCTCTGTGGGGAGAATTAGAATAGACTACCCACAGGCATTTTTTTTTCCATGGTATATAATGCAGTTCCACAGTTGTTCATTTGGCAGCATGCACCGAACCCAGGATCTTTAAATTTCAGAGTACAATATGCTTTCTGCTACAGCTGGATGTGCCCATAAACTTAAAGGCTGGGATATAAGAGGAAGAAAAGCCCATTTTTCCTGTCTGCACTTGTAATATCACAAGGGATCAGTGGTCGAGCATTGACTGTGCCACACAGCCCAGCTTTAAAGTGAGAAGCACTCACTTCCCTCTGCAGTAAGGGCAGAGATCACAAGAGAGGAGATATGGGTACTTTTAACATGAGCAGCAGCAGGGATTGGGAAGCTCCAACAGATGATCAGGACTTGCAAGGAGAAGAGCAGAGAAAAGAAGACACCAATTTCAGGGAGAAAAAATGTTAGACAAATCTTTTTTTTTTGTCCTGTGCCTCTGTAAGGTAGGAGGAATAATAGTCTCCTTTGTCATACTGTTTCCTTTGCTATATGGAACAAAGTGACTTTTCTTCTCCTGAATTTTGTTTTAAAATGAATATTAGTTACCACTCATCTGCAAATATGGTTTCAAGTGTGTGAAGTTGTCAGGAACTCCTAACTGTATTGGTTGGTTGGACAGGCTGGCATGATCTGCTTCTGTGACCCCTCAAGTGGGACCTCTGGAGAGAAATCCTTGCTGAGTCTGACATCAATGTAGCGTTGTGGTACCCTGTCATGCGATATAATGTGTGGAAGGAGGGCAGCATCCAGGTCTAGAAGTGGATTCTTCAGCATCGCACCTGCAATATAAACAAAAATAGCCTAAGTTCACATTTATGTGTGATTTCTTATTTAACAATATATTGTTGAAAGAATGAACAAAGAAACATAAATAAAAATGGGAATAATTCAAAATGTCACATCACTGTCTCTGCTGTTGGTTTTCACGGTAGTGACGCTAAACCACATCAAATAGGCTTGGATGGATCCAGCTGTTTTCCTCTGGAGTCATTCATGTGTCTTCTTTCAGAAAGCCAGGGCCAGCTTAGCAGAGTCCTTTGCAAAGGCTCAGCAAAGTGACTTGCTTCATGGGTTCAAAGGCACTAATATAAAAAAGTCCAGGGAACTGAGAGTGCAGCAATACTGCGAGCCACAGCTTCAGGAGCTCCTAAGTCTCTGTATACCAGTGAAGTCCCTCCCAGCTGTTTTTGTTGTTGTCGTTGTTGTCGTTGTTGTTGTTTTGCTTTGATTTGGCTGGCCAGCACAGGAATTTGGGATATTCATAAGCTTTCTGCAGTTTATTTTCCTTGACCCAGGGGCTGTTTTTCCATGGTTTAAGTGACCGATGAACCAATTTCTTACCTAGCACTGTGCAATACAGCCCTGACACCTAGTGGCTGATCTTTTAGCTTCAATACCCTGGGATGTAATCTCTGTGTGTCTGTCTGCTGTAGCAGCCTCAAGCAGAGGGGCCCTTGCTGCACATTTTTTACATAATGAACATGTTTCAACTTTCGGGCTTCCTATGCCCAGATTGATGAGGCCAGATTGGCTGCAGCTAGGAATTTATGGGGTAGCCTCCCAGGTTCTATCACTCCTAAGATTTTTGCTAACAAGTACATTTCCTTTTCTATGTCTCAAACATTCAGAGTGCTTGCCAAGGATGAGAGGGTTTTGGCACTTGAAAATCCTCACGTAACCTGAATATTGGCAGTCCCTGAACAATAGGGAGGTTTAGCATGTGTCTGTAAAACTGATCTGAAAAGCTACTAAATGCAAAGGCATTCTTCATCTGTTTGGATTCCTGCAATTTCTTTTGGTTAAATGTACTCTGCTGGGCTCCCAGTGCATGGACTGTCTTCAGGAAAGTGTTTCTGGCAGTTTGCAAGTAGTGTGGTTTGCAGATCTCAGAAGCGTCGTCTGCTCTGAAAAATCTCACCAAAGCCCTGTTGCCCTGGTGAAATAAATGTCATATCCATTTTGCAGTGAGGTATGTAAGCCTCATGGTGGTGGTGTGCTTATTCTAAATACTGCAAGTCAGCCTCAGATTTGTTAATGGGATTGGGGAGTTCTTAATGTGTGTCCCCTGCTGCAACATGCTTCTTGAAAGGCCAGAAGGTGAGGACAGAGAATAATACAAAGCCTCTAGTAGCAATAGTGAGAAATGTCCACCGTGCAGATTTTACTTGATGATTTGACTAGCAATGAACTCAAAACTATGCCAGTAAGCGCTGAAAAAATCTGAAAACATCCATGGAGATCTTGACCTTCACAAGAATACAGAAAGGATGTTGCTGGTACAGCATTCCAGTGCTCATGTTTCCTGTTTATAGGTGCGTCATATGGCACAGACTGGCTTATGCATTGTTATTGACTCCAGGTTTAAGCCAGAAGGCCTGTAATGATCATATCGGGCAGCTAACTCATTCCGTGAAGCAGTGTATTGGCAGCTGGCGAGCACACGGTGGCACAGCAGAGCAGGAATCCCAGCCGGGTGAGCAGATCCGACAAGCTGGGTGTTCAGGTCCCGGCCGCAGCCTGGCAGTGCAGGAGTGCTCTGCAGCCTGCCATCTCCGAGGCTAAGTCCAGCTCTGTGTCACAGTGTTGGCTTCTTAATGTTCCCTTCTTAAAGTTCTTAGTCATTTCATCTGCAGATGCACATTCCCTAGAGTTATGGGTAAATATCAGCCCAGCCTTTATTGGTACCTAATTAATCAGCTCGTCTTAGCAATTCCCCCTGCAACTCCCCTGCAACACAAAGTTGCAGGTTTTGTGATATCTCAGCTGTACCAGCAAATTAAAACTGTGGGATAGTCTCAGTGATGTCCTGACTCTCAGTCTTGCCTCCAACAAGCAAATTTGAAAATTTTTCTTAATTCTCTTGTGATTTCTTAGAAATTCAGTCAAAAATTTAAGCCTCACTGTATGTACTTGGATTTTTGCAATTATTTTTCTTTTCGCATCATATAGTTTTCTAGAGGTTTGCTAAGAAACATAACATGTTCTAATCTTTTGTTTAATGCAGCAGAATACTGGCCCTTTAAGGCCAGAGGGGATGTTTTGCAAGATTGGTTGTTCATGTGCCTAAGCAATTCTGTTTAAAAAACATGTGATGTATCCTTGATAGAGAGAAGAGTGTCTTGGGAGCTATTAATATCAAGGCAAGTTAGACTGGAGGGTCATTGACCCCTTAAGGGCATGGAATTAAGAATTTTGTAATAGGGCAATATAAAGTTTCTCTTTTTCTCGTCTGGGACAAAGATATGCCAGCATTATGAGCTTCAGAACTAAGAGTGGTTAGATGAGTGAAGAGTTAACCAGATACCTGAAGGAAGATTGGGCTAGTGTGTACTCCCCAAGCTAGGAGAAAAGCCCGCTGATAATAGTTGAAGGGGAACAGGAGGGTGAGATTCTAAATAAACATCAGGAGTGGAATGCTAATAACAGAATCAGTTAAGAGATCAGTTGAGACCCCAATGCCTCCCCCCAACCCTTAAAAAAAAAAAAAAGCTGATGAACTTAATTTAAGTAGATGCTTGGAAAGGGAAATTGAAGCAGACCCTTTGCAGGAGTTGTTTCTACCACGAGGGAATGCCCTGAAGCACTCTCTGTCTAGCCTTGCCATTTGAATTTCCATAACCTTGATGTCAAGGTTATTTAATAGCTCTGCTTTAGCATTATCACACAGAGCTCATTGCTCCAGCTGGTTATGTAGATTAGAAGTTAGCTGGGAATGTTTTTGGTGGAATGATTTGCAGATGGAGAATGTATTACTTTTCAAAAGTTTTGAATTTTGTGAAATTCAGATTTACTAGAACAACAACAAAAAAAATCGTTCCAGGAAAACCTGAAAAATGCATCATTGCCTAGAATTGCCTGGAATGCCTAGAATCACTTGCCCATTAATAGTACAGAATTGATCAAAAGCAGCAGATCCAAATCACACAGAGAAACTATTCCAACAGACTGCCATGGAGATATTCAGAAGCTCCTCTTCAATGAAAGATGGTTTTAAAATATTGTAATCACAAACTGGCCCATTTTTTTCAGGAAAAACTTTCATCTCCCACTCATCTCTGTTTCTCTGGGCATGCATCGTTTCTGAATAGTACCTTGTGCACACTATTGAACAATAACAAAAATAAGTACAGTGATTTCTATTCAGAAGCACATTTTGTAGGAAACTTCCAATACTATTGGTAATACTAGGTTGGATTTCAGTCCTGCTGAAGACTCACCATCCAAATAGAAACAGCCCACAGCTATTCTGGCACCCCATGAGTTAAGAGGAACTCTGCATAAGAGTCTAGAGATATTGATGATGTCAATCAATCTTTTATATAATGTTATAACGCTGAACACTGTGCATTTTTGTTTCCTTGTAGACCTCAAATTCTCAACTTGAGTTAGAATGAGCTTTATGGCAGGCAAGAAATAGAGCTCAAGCTCTGCTCCCTTTCTTTCTCCAACCTTTAATATGTTCCTCCAGGGGTCTTAAAAAGTGTTTTCTAGGTAGGAGAGTAATTCATCTATAGCTCAAAGGCCAGGACTGTACTACAGATTTTGCCATGACACAGTTGGGCAGAGATCAACACACTGGGGTGTGACCTGTCAGTAGTGTTGCCAGAAGCCACCTTTGTAAGAAAGCTTATCTGTCACTCCCAAGGAATCAAGAAGCTATACTGTAAAAACATTTTCTGCTGTTACAAGCTCATCTGCCTGAGAATGCTGTGCCAGCATAATACACTGCATATTATAAAGCATAATACCTGTGCTGACAAAGCACTGCCAGTCTGGACCTAACCTAACCTGCTAGGAGCAGCTTCCTGTTCCCCAAGCTACACAACAGAAAAGGCACAGAAAGGAAAAAAGAAAACAAACAAACAAACAAACAAAACCAACAGCCTTTTTAACTGTTTCTTGTTGGAGAAACATAGTAATGTAGTAGTAATGTGGTCCCTGGTTGTGCTGCTGGGAATCAGGTCAGTTTATATCTGTCCCCAGAAGTCAGTGACAGACTTCAAATGTTAAGCAGCCACTCTTCATTTTCCATACCTTTCTTAACTCTATCACATGTAGTTTCCCTTAGGTCAGTAATTTTCTCTACCTTCATGACTGTATTCCTCCTTTGAACCTTTTCTTTTCTGCAAACACATCCTAAAAAATTTCAGACCAGAAGGTGAATTAGTAGAAGTATTCCATGAGCATGTAACCAAATGTGTTTATCACAATGTGATAATGTAATTGATATATTGCTTAGAAATCTCTGTCCATCTGTCTGTCTGTGTCCCTCCTACCTTCCCCAACCCCTCCTACCCCCCCATACCACCCCTTTTTTTACCACAAGTGACTCAAGTGACATCCTTGTAAAGTGTTATTCCTGGGAGGAATAGTGTCTGAACTCAGTTGTGCTTTCATACATGTAGGTACCAAATATCCCTGTAAATTAAAGTATTGTCACATGCTTAGTGCACATGATTTCATGGGCAGGATGAGGCTGTCAGAATTTGTGTCTGTAATCTGTGGTTCCAAATGAAGTCTGCAGTTTTGCTGTCTGCAGCTTGTTCCCATCCTCATTGTCTGCTTCACAGCTCACATTCAACCTCTGAGTCAAGGTCATAGGCAGTCTGAAAATCAATTTGCCTCCACTGCACCTTCCTCAACCTTATTTCTTTTCTTATCTTTCTTTACTAAAGAGCTGCCTGCACAGACCTATATCTGATGCACTGGGACAAGTTCACATGTGCAAAATCTTTGCCAAATAGGAGGCCTGTAATAAAATTGCCTGTAAATAATCTCTTCCCCTAGCTATCATGAGCCTTTCAGATCATTTATACTGAATACTCATTCAAATCTTGTCAGTGCTGCATTTTGCGGCTGTTGATTGAAATGGTAATGAAGGCAAGTACAGCCTCCCAAATTGTTCAGTTTTTCACAAATACACTTACAGGCAGTTAGCAGTGTTACAATTGCATCTGGCTCATCGACTGTTAAGAACAAGCTAGCTGTGTCTGCAGGGCACAGTCGGCGTGGATCACAGTGAATCCTATATCATATTTGCCTTGCAGCTCTGCAGTATGCTTGCTGATTCCCTTAAGTGAAGATCACTGAAAAAGCCCCTCGCAATCATTGTGGCAGGTACTAAACTGTAAAAAGTATGTTTACAAATAATTTTCCTAAGCCAACTCCTCTTCTTTTTCTGGGCATAGCCCGCTATCCTGCCAGTTACCGCAGTGCTCTGATACTATTTTTGGTAGTAATTTATTGTTTAGCTTGCAATTATCTGATTTACGTATTACAGGAAAAGTAGAATGAGGAAGCCATCCATACTTCTAGGGCTTTAAAAACTATGCTGGTGTTTAAAGAGCAATTTTCTTCAAATGCCCCTCAAACCATAAAGCTAAAGCTACGGCCATACAGCCATAAATGCCAAGATCTAGGACTGCCACCACAGCACAGGCACCTTAGGATTCTCTGAACCTTTTCTTTCTGGTCTCCATCAAAATCAGGCATTGAGGACCCTATGGTGCGGTCTTCCTTTCCATTCCTAAACTCTAGTTTGTCTTGTTGGCAGCAGGAATATTTTCTTCAGTTGACCTTCCCACACCTGATAACTGCGTTTCTAATCACAATCCACACATTGACCTCCTAACAAAAAACCTAAGCATTAAAAATGTATGAGACTAGTAAAGGGGGGACAGCTGAATGGCTACATTAGCACTAAAGCTACGGTGGACCTGAATTATTGATAGAATGGGCGATTTATACTTTTCTTTTAGCTATTGAATAATAGATTAAAAGCTGCACAATAAGATTATTTTCATTACTCACATAAATAATTTGTTCAGTTAAAAAGAATGAGGAGAACAAATGAAAAGTGCCCTGGGGTGGCAAATAGATTTGGCTTTAAAATGTTATGTTCTAGAGCATATATTCATTTTGGACCTATTTTCCAATAAATGTTTTGATTTAACAGATAAATTAGGGAATGTTTTCTATAATTTAGGATTTATGTATACAATTTGTTTTCCCTGAGTGTAACTGTGATACTATCGATGAAGTTTATCAATAGAGAAAAAAACGATGTATTCTGTATTAGTGGGTGCACATGCTAACCCAAATAAAATATGTTATTTAGCAGTTAAAATTACCAGACTGATTCATTCCTGCATATCTGGTCTTTATAATTGTTATGTTTTTGAATCCCTCATTCTTGCTCTGTACAGCAAGACACACTGAGAGGTCACCATCTACATAGCCATAGAGATGTATTAAGTTTGTTTGATTTTGTTTTTCCTATTTAGCCTGACTGCAGCAAAAATAACCCTTATGTAAGAGTTTCCAGGGATTAATACTGTTTGGCTTACTAGACTGCCTTTGGCTATTAGATCTCCTGTCTAGTCATTGATGTACCCAGCAAGAGTCCTGTTGCAGATTTCTGTTAATCAGCAGCATTCTTACTGCAGGTATTAGATGTCATGGTTGCCCTGAATTGTGAATAGACAGTTGCCTCTACATTTCCACTTGTTCTACTCTTCTGCAGGGCTGGGTGATGTTGACTTTGAACCGGACAGCTCCTTTTCTATCAGCCTTGAACTTTTTTTCAGCACAGTCTCAGCAAGTATCTGTTAGGCTGCCCGGGCAGCTTTCTGCTTATATCCCTGTGGCAACAATTTTAAAAAGAGAAAGAGGAAGCAAGTTTCCTTTAAATGAAATTATTCAAACACATTCGTTACAGCCACTATGGAAAATTGGGACTTCCAGAATAGCATGCTTCCATTCTTGTGTTGGTATTTTCTCAGTAAAAGAACCAAAAGTAACAGCTATCAGTATTGCTTCATGTAAGTATCTCAAAATGTTATATTTCAGTCATGCTATGTATTGATTTAGACTCCCCTCAAGTTGCTTGAAAGATCTGCAGGGATTTGTGATTCTTTAGAGTATCTGTGGATGGGAGGCTTTCCATTTAATGCAGCAAATTGGGATCAAATTTATACAGATTTGTACCTTTTAGTAGTCACACAGACTTGTTTCCTTGTACTCCCCCAGCTGACATGGAATAAGCAGTATCAATGCACTTATTGACACAACCTTCTGGATGACTCAGCCTTCAAACTACCCCTCTTCAATCTCCATGCATGTTCAGATGACAAGTTCTCAACAGGGATGGCAAAAGTTGCTAGGTTTTGTGATGCTGAAGTCTGTCTGGTGAGAGGAGAAAGCAGCCAGTCTGAGTTCAATGTGAGTAGGCTGCTCAGTGACTAGTGGTGAAATGGAAATATGTACCACTGACCTACTTAGTGTTGGAAGTCTTCATATTCCATTATTGATGAGCTGATCTACTTAATGCCCCCCTTGTTGTGTGCAGCTAGCTCAGTGTCAGGGTGATTTTAACTTTCTTTCATTTCTGGACTAATGTAATTAGAATGTCCCTGTTTTAGAGTCTGACATTTTCACCCAATGAAATACGTACGGGCTGAGTCAGAATTTTGGATCTGCTTTTGAAATCTAAATTTAGACATGCAAGACTGTAAATTTTAGTCTGACTAATGTGATAGGGGCTATAAGGAAAAATGCTGATAATGCTAGAGTCTTGTGTTTTTTTCAGTTTAGAACCAATTGCTTTTAGCAATAGATTTAATTTAAGACAGTTTCTGCAGAATTCTGAAGTATTGGAGTTGTATTTTTGTTTCTTAAATACAAACTCCAGCAATCAACTATGTTTATCACTGTTAAAGAAACTCAGTTGCCTCCAACAACCTAAAAAAGGAAGATTAGATCCCAACAAAACTAAGATGTTATTCTAAAAACTTTTTTTTTTTTTTTTTAAGATATTTTCAAGACTTACTTTTGAGTTTGGTATATGTCATGCAGGTAGCTAGAGATTTGAATGTAGAGGTACATCTTAGCTCGTATAAATGACTCCATTCATATTGCTGAAGAAGAATGTTTTAATTTTGGAAGCTACCTTCTTGTGTTTTTTTTAACTGTCAGGGCTGGGAATCTGATAAATGTAACTGTCAGCCATGCATAGCATAGGGAGAAGGGAGAAAGAAGTTTTCTTGTGCTATGTTTAGCAGTGTTTATGATGTAAAACAGCAATATGTCTGGACTGTCATAAGTTCTTTAAGTATTACAACCTTGTTATTTAGAAACTGTCTGTATGACTATTTGGGTTTAACTTAATAGTAGCCTCTTAGAAAAACAGGAAGACAAAGAAGTGAGTCAGTCCAGGACACATCTTGGTAAACACTTCAGGGTAGGCAAATGGCAAATGCCTAAATTATTTCCTTTGAGCATATAACTTCCTAGGTTTCTGCCAAGGTAAATAGCTTACATTGCCCAGTGGTGGGTACAATAGGTTACAAGTGCTGTGAACTAAGAAGGGGATATTATACTGGGAGTTGAGGGAGATCCATTGAAGGAAAATGAGTCTCTCCTACAGACTCCATTAGAGTAAGTACTATGTTGAGCCATCTGGGTTTTCTAATGGTGAAAACCTCCACATTACGTTAGATATTGTGCAAACACTGTTAAAACATAACATACTTCTTTCCAGACGCTATTCTTTTTTTCTAATATTAAATATTAAACGTGGTATTCCTCTGTGAAGACTGACAGGTCTTTCTGTTGTTGGTTATCACCATGAGCCAGGTAGAGTGAGCCACAAATGTTGCATCCTGGCAGATCTGCTTAGATAATGACCGCAAACACAGAAGATAATACCTGTGTTACTGAACTTGCTCTAAAAGCAATCGCAACATAGAGGTAAATGCAAACAAAAAAGCACAAATGCAGCTAAGTTTCCTGCAGTAGCACGAGCTATACCAGCACTGCATTGATGGGTGAAGAGAATAATTTTGTGTTATCTTTCCATTCCTCTGCTTCAGTTATCTATGAAGGCTCTTCTGATGCTCTTGTTTCAGATCTTAGAGATCCTAGAGAGTTGCTCTGCCAACAGATTAGCCAGTATGAATGTGTGACCCAGAAGTGTTGCTGATTTTTGATAATATGATAATATTGTTGAAAGGTTTTTGTTTGTTTGTTTGTTTGTTTGTTTGTTTTTTCTTAGCCATTCAGCTAGTCCCTTTCCACAAAGGCACTCTTTGGAGAAAGGAACCACTGGATTTACAGTCCTTCATCAAACCTAAGGTTATGGCCTGTGATTTACCGTCTTCTTGACTGCCTATTAGGGTTGCTCACCCACCATTTTGTCAGAGAACATTGAATCACTGACCTATTTTCATCTCATAACTGCAGCGCAGACTGTTTTGTTGCCTCTCCCCAACATTGTCCAAAATTAGGACACAGCCTATTGTAAACTTGCATGTACTTCAAATGATGTGAATATAGTATGGGTGGAGTCTATGGGAAATTAAGTCCAGGGGTTCCCCACTGCAATAAGATCAGCTGAACGTGGCTTTTTTTTTTTTTTTCTCCTTCTGGGGAAAGGAAGCACCAATTGATAAAAGCAGCTGACTAACACAGTTAGCATTTCTGTATGGTAATTATTTGTGTTCTGGCAGATGAATCAATTAAAAGGTCATTACACCTATACAGCATTATCTACACAGTATATGGACATCCTGTTTATTTAAAAGATGAAAAGTGGCAACTTAGACATCCTAAATGAAGATTTTGTTGTCTTTTCAAGTTTTTATTTCCACTGCCTTAAGAAAGTCACTTAGAAGGTTAGTGGGACACAGTAGTCAGGGTTTTTCTAAATTTCGTGGGTAAAATTTGTAATAAAAAATTGTAGAATAGAAAATGAAGAGAGCAGTATCATATGACCCCTCAGTCCTGCTAATACACAGCATACTGCTGAGCTTTCATCACCTGATGAAAAATGTTAAGAAGTTTGTATAATCTTGGCTTCTGTAATTTCAAGGAGAATAGTTAATATTTCAGTTGTATACATGTTTCTGTATTATTCTGTATATTGGAAAGGTGATTGCTAGAAATGTGAAAATAACACATAAATGGTACATAAATGGTGAAAAGGGAATGATTCTTTTTGTCATAGAATACAGGGCTTAATAAGCTCCCAAACACTGTTCAGGCAGTAGTGGTAAAGTAGAATTTAGTAACACAAAATATCATGGAAGCCGAAGTGTGTATTGGTTCAAAATGAGATTAAATAGCTAGTGAGAGATAGATCTATTTATTATATACAGTGGCATGAATGTTGTTTGCCTCTAGTTAAAATAGCTTAATGCCACTGATTGCCAGACAGTGAGAAACACAAGAGAATGTGGATTATTTTTCATTTGCCCAACTTTTATTCTCTTTCTTAAGCGTTCTTTCCTGGTCACTACCAGGGAAAAGATAAATGGAGCTTTCATCTGTTCCAATATGCAAGTTTTGCATATTCATATAAATGCAAATGCTTAGTGTCAAATCTATTAATAAAAGTATCCATCCTAAAAATCTGTCTATTTCTGTCTGCTGCAGCTGTCTGCGTGTCAGAACTCACTGTGTCTCTTCTTCTGTCACTCATGAGTACAGAATTCCTCCGGTAGACTGTTGAATTATGGAAGGTGTGAGTTCAGCTTTGTGAAATATTGCACAGAAGTTCAAGAATCTTATTTCCATTGCAATATTTTGTTACAAATTTAATCTAGGCCTTCATGCCTAGCTCACTTGTGATACCCATTGAAGTGAACCTCATTGATACTACAGCTGAGCTGAGCAGTGCTTTTCCAGATTTGCAATTTAGACGAAAACGCAAAGATTTTTTGTTCATTTTCTGTTATCTGCCAGGGTATAAAAAGCACAAGGCTTCCAGAAAATAGTGAAGGATATCATCCATTGCACCTTGTACTCTTAGGTATTTATGCTTGTGGAAATACAGTTATGAAATAATACTAACTTATAAATTAAAGGAGAGTTCAGAGTTTTGACTTTGGAAGGTGCTTGACAGTAGTGTACAAAACAGAAGGAAATCAGTCCTGCTAGTGATCCCTCCCCATCTTAAGAGATTGTCTTTGAAGGACTTCAGCCCTTCAAGCAAAATCAGATCCATTGCTATCCATTCTTGGTTGGTTTATGCTGTTGCCTAACTTTGGATTGATCTTTAGCACTGTTCAGTAGAAAGGAGGTTAGCCCAATACCATTAATAACTTTAAATGTGGAAAACTAGGTGAAGAGAAATAAAACAATAGTCACAGGAAACTGGAACCGAGTTTTCTTGAAAAGGCAGGTGTAATGACATTGCCCGTCAGACTACAGTCTGACGAGCAATTCAGTTGCAGCTGGGAAAATGACTGGGTTCTCCAGCTTGCAGACTGGAGATTTGAAAACATACCTGAAAAATTGGTGAAGTGTTCCTATTCCCAGCATGGAAACTGGACAGGTAGAGAAGTGAAGAAAGAAATGAAAAACATGAGGAAATATACTATGTACAGATCTATAACTTTTTAGAAAAATTGCCAATTGGTTATGCTGGTTTGAGAGTATTTATATTATCATAGACTCATGTCCAAGAAACTAAGAAACTATTTCCTGTAAAATGTTGTGAATCTCCTGTCTCAAAGCATTGTAAATCAAGGTTTTCACCATTCACCAAACTTGACTTGATAATAGTCAAGTCCTTAATCAAATTCAAGATTTTTTTCCTGTATACTAGAGAAAATTCCCTTTATGGTAGGATTTGTTTTCCACTGTGAAATGTTTTCTATTGGGCTTCTATTCATAATTCAGTTGTCCCCACTTTAAATTTCTTATCTTCCATTTCATTGTTATACTAAATGGATTGCTGAGTGATGCAATGAGTGATAAAGTCGTGTTAGGTGAAGTTTATTGATTTATATTCTGTGGATGATTGCCTTATTAGAAATCAATACTTTTTACAGATTTCCTAGGTTAATTAAATAAAATGAGGACTGAGACGATATCACATGCCTGCAGTCAGGTTAAGGGTAAGTTGTTCTCTCTGCTTTGAGTAGAGTCTGGAAGTCCATTCCTGGAAGTCCTGAAGCTTTGTGTCCAAACAACATACAAGAAAAGATAGAGGGAGGTGGATAAGGAACTGCTCTCTCTGCAGCCACTTTCCTGGGGCTACCACATCAAGATAATGCTTCTAGTGATGTTATCTTCTGGTCTGCATCTCTTCCCCCCTGCAGAAAGGAATTGGTGCTAAGTGAAAGAGGCAGCAGAACCAGGGCAGTAATGCAGTATTGTGAGAGGCTGTGTCTGAAGATTAGAAATAAAATCTGGCATCCTGTCCTTACGGAGAGTGCTCAGGATATGAAATTGCCAAAAGGCAGTTTTCTTTAAAAGGACTGTTTTGCTGATTTTTTTTTTTTTTTTTCTGGACCAGTAAGGAAGCCAGTCTAGGATCCTTTAGGAATCCAGTCTTTTTCCTCTGAACAATAGTTTGGTACAACAGGGCTGTAAACACTCATCTATTCTAAATACAAGCTCTCCTAATTTAAAATATCTTCTCTATAGCCTTTTCCAAAAGCTTCATGAATAATTTAAAACAAACTAATAAGAGAAGGTCAGTGGTAATTTACTTAGCCAGTAATTCTTGTAACTCTGCATTAAGAGGTGGTAGTTCCTTGCTAACAATGCTACTGTTGTCTGAGTCCTTCTAGGCAAAGAACCAGAAAACATCTCCAAGCTAATTGGAAGCTACATGAAGCATTCATCCTTTCAATGCATGTAGCATCCCATCAGAAATCCCAGTGTCTAACAGTGCATTTATTGATAGAACTGGCTTCACAAACTAAACAAGTCAGCTTATTGGAGCACTGCAGTTCTTGGGCCAAAGTCATTGCCTGTTTCACAGACACACTAGCATAAAGAAACTATGTAATGGCTGGGCTGTGAAGCAGATTGTGAAAAGGAGATGTGAAAGGATGGTATATAGCATGTGCACTGTAGGGAGGGTGCTTTTCAGTAAATCAGTGCATAGAGTCAGAGGTGACCAGTAGATTTGCAATTACAGTTAATGCTCCATGATCCATGGGCAGTCACTCCAAACGTTGATTAAGCAGGCTGTGCGTGCAGGGCTGGCTAAGGTGCCTCATGATGCAAGTGCGTGGAAGCATGGTGTACCTGATCTGCTCTCCCAGAACGCAGGTTTATCTGGGTTTCTGAGCCCCTACAGCAGGTCAGGCCAAATGGAAGCTGTTCCATAAAAAAATAAAATAAAAAAAAACACTTTGTCCCACTGCTGTGCCCTCCTGAGAGTCCTTATTATCTATATTTTTCCACTATCCAGGTCTTCCCAGCCCCCTGAAGACTCCAAAGAGTGGAGATCTGTCAGCACTTGAAGAAATCTGTTCCTCAGGAACACAGAAACAGCTGTTGGGTTGATTGTGGAGAAACAACTGTCCTTCCTCACTGCCTGTGTATCCTGGGCATCTGCAGGAAAGGGGTATATGATTTTAAAAGTATAACAACAAGAGTGCCTGTGGGATAGCTAAATTGTGCTGCTTAGGTTATTGCCAATGTTTCACTAGCAGATTTTCAAGGTGCTGGTATGTAATAATAATTTTGGTTGCTCTTTTGAAGGTTATACAGAATGTTTTAATTCCATTAACTTCCTTCTTCGGAGTTAACACAGCTACAGTAACTCTAGCACAATGCAGGAGGTCTGGACACCACCTCCATTTTGGAACTGTTCCAGTGGCTTCCTGGATTGCCAAGTCCATCTGGTGTACAACATCCATCCTGCCCAAGCCAAGTGGCATTGGATTATAGAGGATTGTGTTCCTGGCTTGCTTGCTTCTTAGTACAGCTGAAGAGTAATCCAGCTGCTCTATTTGTCTCCTGCTGTAATCTCCTAGGCCTTTTCTGGGTGGTAATAGAAAAGTAAGCAGTTTTAGAGTGTATTCCTCCAGGAGACTGGTATTGCCTCTCAAGAAGATGTCTCTAAAGCCTAAAATACATTACCATAATACATGACAATTTATTATTTATTGTTGACTTTTAGCATAAAGATTTCGATGTTTGCTAGATGAAAAATCTTAATTGTAGTCTACATCCATCCAGGTACATTCATTTGAATTGCTTGATTTTCCATTTCTTTTGGTAGACTGTAAGGTGTAACATTAGCTAAAGAAATGTAGGAACTGTTTATTAGTTTCTTTGTTTATTTTTGCCAGTACTGCCTGACAATGTGGGCAACTTAGACTTACAATGACCTCCCTGAAGACAAGCCAAAAGCAGCTGAGGTCCCTCTGCTACTCAGGATTAGGTCAATAGCCATTACCATCCAACACTATTGTAGACTTTTTCTTTATTTCTTTAGCTAATAAAGGAAAATAGCATACCTCTAGACATATGACTATTCAGTTCAGGGAAGAATCCTACCCTGCTGATCTGAAGAGATAGGGCACAGCTCAGTGAAGCATGGTTCACATGAGAGTACACATGATGAGGATTTGTGACACTGATTTCTGAGGAAATCCTGCAGGTTTTAGGAGTAGTATGCTATCAGTTTACCGGTTGTTAGACTGAAAATGAAATATAGGATTTGGCACTGCAAAAACACAGCTTCCCTAAAACATGATTAAAGCATAGAGAGGAAAAGCAGGATGGGAAGGGTTATGGTATACAGTGGTGACTGATAAGGACTATAGCTAAGCTGGAAGGAAAAAGCTTTTATTGGAAGCTGACTAGAAAGGTGGAACCTCCCTTTTCTGGTTGTGAAATCTAGACTTTTTGGAGGGCTCAGAAAAACACTCCAGAGCAGCAGTTTATAGCTTGGGGTTCTGGGGTTACTACCAGTCTGTAAAATATTAGAACAGAGATAACTTTTGGGTTCCAAAATGTAATCTACAGTAGGCAGTAATGTTTGTACTTAGAGTCGTTCTCTCTGTTATTTATTTGATTTGTGCAAGCTCTTGGTTAACATGAATCTCTATCTTGTTTTTATAGATTAGTCCCAGCAAAGAAGTACTAGAAAAATTTCCCTTAAGGGCATGAGGCTGTGTACAATATTACTGGGAATGTTAAAAGTCCTTTTGTTTGACAGAGTAATCAAATAGGTCCATTTAATTGGGGATGCTTTATCAGCACTTCAAAGAGATTTGCCTAGAACTTTCTGGAGGAAGAAGGAAGAGAAAAAGGAGTATAGTGGGACATGTACATGCCTAATTCTTAAAATTCCTTCTGAACTTCAAAATCATAGACCTAAATTCCAATTCTGAGGTCAGTCTGTGGGTGCATTTTAGCCTGGAGAAGTAAGAATGTCAAACCAACATTTCTTGAATGCAAATACTGCCTTTTTCTTCCTTTTAAGTGTCTGTACATATGTATATCTGTATAAAATCTCTTAACATAAATTCTTCACATTTCTATTGCTGTCATCATACAGCTCTCAATCAACAGTAACTGTCCTTTTTAAACGAATCTCATCTGTGCTTAATTTGTGTTTCAACGATAGCACTTAATCATACAGTGTAGCTGTCATCCCATTTAATAAACACTGAAGGAAAAACTAACATACCCTTTTTTAACATATTTTTTTTTAAATTAGCTTTATTACATGATTTTTACGTCAAATGACTTTTGAATTGTGAAAAGAAGTGAAGGGCATTTTTGTATCTGTAAGTATGATTCACTAGGTGTTCCAGTTTTTTATAGATTGTAGTTGAAGAGCACTTTTGAGAGCTGAGTTGATTCAAGAACTGTCACATTATTAACTGAGGCTTTGAGGAAGCTAGCAAAAAAAAAAATATATATATATATATATCCTTGAATTTCAACCCTGCTTTTTCCTGCCATCTTTTCTGAGTTGCGTATAGCAAGCTACTTCCAAATAGCTAATCTCTCTTACAAACTAGCCTAACCAACCTTGCCCTGATAGAGTCGAAGCTGTAAACTCATTTTTTTTTTTTGTTTGTTTTGTGTGTTGTTGGTTGTTTTTTTTTTTTGTTTTTTTTTTTTGCAAGATGTATCCTGTAGGTGGTTAGATCATCATCTTAATTATAAATGGATTTGAAGGAGTTGGTTGCTATAGCAACAGTCTATTTAGTGCTTTTTGCAGAGGAAAACCCAATTTGCCGTTATGTTTGAAGGAAGGCAGAATGGCTGAGGGAGGGAGATTGAGTTTGCATTTCCCTGAGCCGCAATTTGCAGCATCCCCTGTGCCAAGGAGGTATGTGGGAGAGCTGCTGCATTTCCTCAGCATTTTTTCCACCACTGACAAACCCCTTTGCTGTTTTTATAAAATACAGCCTTATGTGGTTTTAGAAATGCAACTGCACCAGGGTTACTTAAGGATAACACCTAACTGATTAATTCCTAAACGTGCAGCTGAAAACAGAGGGCACAATCTCCCTTAAAAAGATGGAGCTCTGCAAATTTACAATACAGTGTCTTGCCCAGAGTTTCTACTGCCATAAAGGAGACTCCCTCTTTGTCTTTACTGAAGTCAGATGTTTTTTAAAAATGTATATTCTTCTATTGATTCATCTGTAAACATCTCTGTGGTTGTGTATTACAGCCCAGAAGCCTCCGTAGCTTGATTTTTTTTCTCTTTATTGGCTGTGAGATGGAAAAACATAACAAAGGTGAGTGGTGGAACAAAAATACTTACTCCAGTGTCGTCTCAGGTTGTGATCCTTCCCTCCCTGCCACCTTCAGTCACTGTGTACCACCTGCACCTCTGCCAATGTGGCCAAAGCACAGAACCCAAGGCTCAGTTTTGAGGCTGCTGTTGGAGTTAAACAGAGCTTTTGCAGGAATGGCACTGCAGGTGCTGTGCAAACCTGGTTGTTCTCGTAGTGTGCTGAGCACTCGATTTCATTTTGTGCATAACAATTTATAACATGCTGCAGATTGGGATTCTGTAGAGTCAGCACGTCTCTTTTTCGGAATTAAAGAGGGAGGAGAGGGGAGCCCACAGTAGTGCAGCCTTGCTGGAGCAAAGGGCTGCTTCTAAATGATGGCTTTGCTTCTTCTGTGTGCAATTGCTTTCCCAGGGCTTCCCCACCTCTCCAGGCTCAGCCAGTGAGGTGGGGATGCAGGGATCTTATGAGCCCAGGGAGCAGGCTATGTCTGCCTGAGTAAGGTTTCCAGGCTCTTGGTGGGAAGAGCTGTCTGGGAGGGATACTGGGCTGCCAGGAGGTGCAGGCTTGGCAGGCAGGTGGGAAGAGGGAAGGGGGGTGAAGGAGGTTGTGTCGACCAGGAGGGAGCAAAAGGAATGTACAGAATGTGAAAGGAAAGAGATGAACCTGTGCGAGGCAACTTGGAGTCAATGTTGTCCTGAATGGAAAAGGGGTAAATTTGGGAAGGAAAATTAACACAGTTAGAGAAGATCAATAATAGGGAGATAGGCCATTAAAATCTGCATTCTCCTACTTTGTTCTCTGTTGTGAAATGAGAATATTTCAATTTGATATAGGGACAAAGAGGGCCTTCCCTTTTCTCAGATCTCAAATAACCTCCTTACCCTGACCTGCTGCCATCTGATGGTGTCATCTGAGCAATTGTCATCACTGGCTGCCACTGGCACTAAGTGAGCTTTACCTGAATAGGCCTCCCACGGTGCTTGGAGAGAGAGGTTTAAATTTAACACCTTACTCAGCTGGAAGAATCTAACATGCAGCACCTCTTCGCTCCTTCTTACCCTGAGCTGCATTGCTGTCCAAGAACTGTGAACTTCTTTCTCACTTTCAAGTGGTGTAAATGAGATGCAGTCCCTATGCTTTGAACGAAACGAGAAATTTGCCACACCAGATGTATGCAGTCTAGCCTTTCTTGAAGAACTGAGAAGGAGAGCTGCTTAAACAAAACAGCCTTCCACGAGACCCAGTAGGAAACTGTGCTCATTTGGGATATTTCCTTAGAAGAGTCCTTCCAAATGCAGTTCATTGTGCAGGCTCCCTGTGCAACTGTTCATTAGAACTGACTCACAACAGCAGAGCTTCATGCCTTTCACTGTGATGGTCAATTTTTTTGCTTTTCTTCCCACCCTTATGTCTTCCTGTGCATCACAGCAAAACAGAATGGAAGCAGGTTTTATTCAGGATAGCAGAAACTGATTCATCCTCTCATTGAAACAAATGGGACGATATTCAGCTAAATTCCATGCAGATACTATAATGTCATAAACTTCCATAACCAAAGCCTGATTTGTATTTTTGCAGTTGTGTCACACCCCCAAATAAACAGTTAGTTTGTTTGCATTCTGCCTTAGTTTCTCCCCATGTCTCATACAGAGGTGCTGTTTTTGTACACTATGTCCCATCCCTCACCCCATATGGCTGCCCAAAGAAACTGTTCTTTTTTTTCCTTTCCTCCATTGCCACCCCCCTCAAGATCTCAGATGCAAGGCTGCAGAGACTGGGAGACAAATTCTGCTCAGTTTTAAATCTGGGAATCATTCCCCTGGCTCCACATTCATAGTGGTGCAGAGAAGAAGAGAATGTAGCTTTCTGTACTGTTGTCAGCAGGGGAAAAATAGAGTCCCTATAAGACTGTATCCATGGAAACCATCCTACTGCAATAGCAAGTAAAGCAGCAAATCAATCTCTTCAATTTTAAAATGAAACCCATTTAACAGCATTACAGTGCATCTGCCATGTAAGAAATCATCTGTGCTGATAACTCTGTTGAAAAACCTTTCTCTAGCAAATAAGCTGGCAAGAACCTTCCTTCATTCTGATAGAATTCTGATTTGGGGTAGAATAAGCATTGATGACAAGGTCCCATGAAGACAGTACGATGAGACAGAGCCAAGTCCAGCAGCAAGAGTGTTCAATGGAGGAGAAAATTGTTTAATTTAGCATTTAGCCCAAGTATCTGGGCACATGGTGACTAACACTTGAATGTTTTAGCAGAGGCAATGACCTGTCACCTCTGTCTCCATGCTCCTTGGTTATGTGGTACCGTATGTGACAAACAGGACATTTGTACACTACAACGCTTTCCTCGGAATGGGAGTGCGTGTGTATGTGCTGGCACATGTGCGTGTGTGTGGCTGGTGGACTGTCAGATGAGATTTCAGTATCTGGTTCAGTGCAGGACAATCTGGGCAAATCACGTTATAAAGGTGTATGTTTCGGAGCCAGGGGCATTTCCAAGGCAGTGCATGTGCTGGCTGTCTGTGCATTTTATTGTTTTTACATTTTATTATGTGAGACTTGGGAGAGGACCTCTTTGCTATGCCATGGAGAAAGCATAGGAGGAATATATGGATTTATTACTCCAGGTTTTGAATATGTTACCCTGCTCTTTCTCTGATGTGTCCATTTCAGAGGGATTCTGCCTTTATTTTTTCACCTATTGAGGCATCTCTGTGACCATTTTGAGAAGTAATACTGTAGTCTATCAAACATTTGCCTATATACATATGAGGCACATTCTGCACTGCCTTTTTGTCTAACTTAATCCCTGCAGTCTCTTCCTTTCCTATGTCTGGCTGATAGAGAAATACCTGCCTGGCAGAAATGCAGCTTTACTTTAGACAAAGGGGATAAAGTTGAACAAGGAGGCAATTAAAAAACATTACAGAAATTGCCTAGACTGCATGTAGCCCTGTGGTTGGTAAAGATCAGATACACAATCCTGTGTCACTTCACAGTGTCTGGGCTGTATTTTATCAGCCTCTGAATCTCAGTTCCTTGATAACAGCAATCACATATGCCATGCTGTCTTCTTTCATCTACAGCTGCACTATATATTATGACATCCCCTCTTTGATAGACAGTTATGTATTCTTTTCTGACCTGAGGGCAAGCTTATTCCAATGCACTCCTTTTAGTGCTATCACTAAAACACAGCCAAAAGCATCAACTGGTGCGTAATGTGGCTGCTCAGCATTCGAATGAAATGAGCACGTATTGGTGGGAGCACGTGTGGTTTTTGCCACTCCACCACGTTTACCAGTCAATGGAAGATGCAGTTCAAACCGCCTTAAGTGGTAGAAATAGCTCAGTGGTCTGAAATGCTGCTGTCTGCAGAGATGCCTTTGGTCTGCCTGAGTCAGGTGCTGTGACATGCAGTATTGTCTGCCTGTTCTGCCCGATCCAGAGATTTTCACAGCCAGGAGAAGAGATCCCAACACACTGCTTTAGGACAGGGGTCCCTTGTTGAGACTGAAGAGTTTCCTGCTTGAAGACAACTAGCTGGGGATTTCCAATGTCTGCATAGCCCTTCTGTACCCCCATACAAGGGTGCTGTTTACTATCAGGGTTCAAAGTCCTGTTGAGTTCAAATATGAGACATTTGCAAATTTTTGTTGAAAACACCAGGGAAGAGAGAAACAGAAGAGGAACTGGGACTGCCACTTCTTGCACTATTCATCACTGAAGCTGTGCATCTATGTTTAGCATCTATGTTTAGAAACCCAGGAGGCCAGGTGTGGCTCAGGGAAACACCGCGCACTAGTTGCAGCAGAGGGGATGGGTTCATTTGTTCCTGTATGCATGGGGACATGTGGAGAGGGTGGCAATGGATGGAGACTTAAATGGCTTTTTCCATCAGCTTTTCCTCAGCCTGTGATAAATGATAAGAGAGTTGACTTCCTTCCCCACCATAAGAGTCCATGGGAGAAGCAGGGGCTGCACTGGAGCTGCTCATGCAACATTTGTTTTAAGGGACAAAGCAGGGAGCTGGCTCTGTCTCTGTCACTTCTCACAGCTCCCAAGTCTGCCATTTTAAAGCAGTGAACCTTAGAGCATTCTTTGTGTATAAGCTCCTGGGGTTTACACAGGCATGTCTGAAGTAGGAGTGTTTCTTGATGATGTCTGTCTCCATGGATTCAGAGTTGGTACCATGTTTGTATCTTGCCTCATACACCACCACCCCCGTGGTTAAGGTAAAGCTCCTGAGCCATATTCCAAAAAAACTAAGATTCCCAGCAAACCTTTAAGCCATCTGTTAATGTGGGCAGGCAAGAAGACATTGGGTAGGAAAACTCAGTCATATGGCAATGTTTATATGTGTCACCATAGCCATTTCTTCTAATAATGTTAAATGCCATTTTAATTATTATGTAAATTCATTTTCTGTAAGAAATTTGTAACCAACAGCAAGCCTGTAGTGAAATGATTCCTCTAGATGAGACCTTTTCTCAAAGTCGCTCAAATCCCATCTATATTTCAAAATGCCATTCATTTTACTGTTAGAAAACCTCTATCAGAAATTGGCAGGCCCCTTTTGGAAAAAAAGCCTGCGTTATCACTCTGGCACACAGGTAACAGGGCATGAGATGTGTCACATTTCTGACACCACAAGCATGAGTGCTGACAGGCGGTGACAGCCAGCAGCTGCCATTTGATACAAGGCATTAGAAAGTGCCCCGGGTGCAGTGATGTCTACTCCCATACGGTGTCTTGTGCAGAGCAAGGACACAGCCAGTTGCCACGTCTGACAGTCACAGCAGCTATGGCTCCATTCTCCATTTCTACCAATAAGCAAGTGAATTCTCAAAATTAGAATCTCTCTGTGAATTCCTAGCCTGCAAAAGCTGGGATATTCTTGGCAGTACCTGTGGATTAATATCCACAATGAACTGAAAATATTGGGCCAATACATACACTGATCTGCTGTTCTAACCCAAAAAGCTGTGCTGAGCACTGGTATCTTGCATATATGATCTATGACCACAAACTGCTGAACAGGTTATAAATGGATAATATATTAGTAAAGGGTATTGAAGACTGACAGTCTCTGGCTCTTAACTTCACAGATGCCCCTGAAAAACACCTCTCCCATGCATTGGAAGGCTTGTTAGTGGCGAAGGGCACTTTCATGAAGATGTGGATAGCAAAGTGGGTGGCTGAACCTCCCAGGACTTGAAATTGTAAGGATGCTTTGTGCTCACACACAGAGAGAAACACTGTTCTTTTTATTTTGTGCTTCTTGGGAAGCCTTTTGAGATCACCAGGAAGCAGTCACAGTGCTGTGAGCAATAAGAGCCAGGGAAGTGCTGTGCTGTCTGGGCCCCTCTATTCAATAATGAGCTGTTCATTAATTCTCTGTCCTGTCCCTTACTACAGCCTCTTCTCCACCTTCCACCACCTCCAAAGGCTTCCTTCTTAGGACAGATTCCTCTCAGCAGCTGGAGGTCAGAGGATTTCTCAGCTGGAGTAGAGTTAGAGCACTATAAATAGAGTCTGCTCTGGCCTAAAGCCTTGTGTGATGGACAAATCCAAACGAGCACAGAGGCTGTGGGCTTGCACAGAGGCTGTGTGCTTGATCTGCCTGTTGTACCGCAGAGGTGTTTCATACACCATGTCAGAGACCAGTTGCTGGATGTCCCTCTGCTCTATAAGTGTGGTGCAAAGACTTTCAAAAGCTAGAGGTGCAGTGCAGACCCTGTAATCCCACTCCTGCACAGCCTGTCAAGTTGTGCTTGCCAACCATGAGGTTGTCTTAGCCCCAGCTTCCACACTGCCTGAGACCAGCTGCACTTTCTGGGGAGAGCCTTCCAGCCCGAAACCCTGCTGGGAAGAGCATTCTTTCAGTAATCTCAGCAGCAGCAGAGGACTGTTGTGGGCTTTCCCTTGTGCTGAGGGTGCACCACATGCACACATCTGCCGGACAGGGTATGTCTGACTGCCTGTGACAACACTGTCAGTGCTTGGCTTTCTCAAGTGATCCCCCTGTGCAGCAGCTCACGCATAAGGACTCCAGCAGAGAGCTGTCTGATGTCCAGTTGTCACCAAGGAGGGGAAGCAGGGCATAATTTTGAAGCTGTCATTATGCAGCAAGAGCATGTCATGATGTGGTGAGAATCAGGCTGAATGCTTTCTGCAGTCTGTGGCCTGGCAGCCGCGTCCCCAGTTTTGTTCCAAACACGGCAGATCCTGGAGAAGGAAAAGGAGAAAGTTTCCCTGCTTCAACTTGTGTAAAAACTGCTGCACTGAGGAGGAAGATTGGGCTTCAGCCTTTGCATGACATTCATAAGATTCAGTGAACGTGATACCTTCTGTACCTGGCCTCTGGTATGGAGAACTGTGTAATTGAAATTCTGATCACTCTTACCAACCACACTAATGTGACATTTATTTTTTCACATTTATTGTGTATTATATGTTTGTCATTCACATTTCACATTTATTTTCAGACTTCCCGTAAGCACTCACCTTCTCTACACAGGAGTGTTATTGCTGGTTCCTCCCCACCACTGCTGTGTCCGGGGCTGCTGCCTCTGGGTGAGGGGACAGAGCTGTTAACCCTGTCAGGCATCTGCAAGGGGACTCTGCATAATGCCAGGGCCCTGGGCTGCCCTGCTCGGCCTCCTTGTGCTGCAGTGACTCAGCTGGAGGGATGGAAGTGCCATAGGGAGCTGATGAAACAGTAGCAGGTATGTCTAAGCAGACAGAGTTAAAGAGAGGTAAAAATGTTGGCCTGCTGAGCATTGTAGCAGGAACAGAATCGCTTCCAAATGTGAAGTCTTGTAAATAGGAGAACGCTTGATTATTTAGCTGGGCATATTCAAAATTGATCTTGTCTCTAGCAACTTCATCTAGGACTTTTGCTCTACCTTTCTGGTCCTCGGAGCAAATTTGCTCCCCATTTTGTTTCAAATGATATAGACTGCTGGCTTGGAAACTTGTTTCATAATTGTATTGGTTTGTGCAAGCAATACTGGAGTATTCTGGCTTTTGAGCAACACAATTGCATTCATTTTGCAGCAGTAGCTTGTTTTTGTACTGAGACATCTTACAAATAATATTGTTCATTTCATTCCCAATGTATTTGTCTTCCAGGTGCTTGTTTTCATAGCCAAGTTTTAGTGATGCCACTTGCGTTACGCATCGCTCTAAGAGCTGCACGATGTTAGTGCTGCTCTCCCTTGGTGTGGGGCTGATGTAGCTCTGCAAGCCTCTGAGAGTAAGAGGCTGCGGTGGTTTGTCACAGCAACCAGACAGAGAGTGATACATTGGTTTATTTCTGTCCTCCCTCTCAAGGGCATCCGGAGGTGAGGTCGCAGCAGTCTTATAGGAGTAACATGATTCTACTTCATGATTATCATTTAACAAAAGGCTTTCAGAGCTCTGTGAGCCACTCTGTCTGTTCAAGCTCTCTGCCAGTGGAATTCTATCTTCAGATGTCTCGTATCCTTCTGAACTTGTCGCCTTCTCAGTTGAAGATGTCTGCAGATTGTCTCCATTTGCCTGTGATTGTGGTGCATAATTTGATGCACCAGTGGTTTCCGCAGTCCCAGGCACTGTAGATGAATGCTCATGGTGATTACCTTCCCTTCCTCGGAAATCCAAATCAGATGTATTAGTGCAAGAGTCTCTTTCAGCGACATTTACTGAAGAGGCCTGGGTTGCACCTTTGCTTTTGTCCACAGACACCCTTCGGTTAAATGAATCTTCCTTGCTTTGTTTCTCCCGCTGTGCTGTGCTCACGTTGTGCTCGGGACCAGGGCTGGGAGGGATTGGTGAATGATTACCCTTTTCTGGCTGTGGCTGAGGGCTCTGAAGAGAGTCTGGGGAGGAAACAAGCCCCGAGTGTTTTCGCAGCCAGTTAATTATCCCCATGGTTAGTGAAAGCTCAGTATCACAGAGCTTTAGCAAACATTCTTTGCCTTTCCATGTGCTGTGGAAAAAACCCTGGCTGATGATGTCTACAGCTGGTTGGGAAGCCGTGTTTTCCTCAGCTCCAACATGAAAGCTGTAGATGGACAAAGGGATTTCAATGGCTTGTTCTGAAATGCTTTCAGATGTACACAAGTCATCATCTAGGACTGGGTTTATTTTGACTTCATTTGAGTCATAGAAGAGCTCATAAAGGGCATCTCCACTGTAGCTGTCTCTTGGAAATCTGCCTGGGACCCCAGGGGTCTGAGCTTCCTTCACTTCGTCATCTTGTCCAGGAGAGAATGAATCGTAGTAGCCTTCGTCACTTGTGGATATAGATTCCTGGTTGTCACTTTTTGGTGTTTCTGTTTCTGTGGAGCTCTCTTTGGAATTGTCACCGTCTTTATCAGGTGACATGTGGGGGTCTGTCGCAGATGCAGCAGCTTGGTTTCCAGCCTTGCCCATGTCAGAACCAGGCATCGTCAGTAACTTCTTATCAAACAGCGTGCTCTGATGTAGCCTCACTGATTTGTTAATGTTGTCCCAAAACTTCCCAAATTCAACAGTCTCATTCTGGCCCGGAGAGGCCAGCTGCTCCACACCCCCTTGGAAGGAGCCCATGATGGGGCTCTCTTTGTGCTTGCTTCTTCTCAGCAGAACTTCTTTGCTGTTCTCCAGCTCCAGGTGGGCAGAGCTCTCATCAGCAAAGATTTCCCCACAGCCAGTGAGGGAGTCAAAGCTCTTCAGCGATGCAACATCTTCACACAGAGGGTTGCAGTAGTCATAGGAAGAGTCAGACTGCAGTTCACTGTCTGAGCAGTCTTGTGACAAGCAGTCGGCTGCAAATGGTTCTCCAGTTTTGAAAAGGTACTTTGCGAGACGCCCAGGCAACTCACTCTTGCAGCCTGGAGAGGACAGGTTCTTGTCCTTCTCAACCAGGAATGCGAGGCTCTCTGGTTTATTTTTTTTAATATGAAATATATCTCTGAGCCCTTTCTTTGATCTCTTGAGGGATATCCTCTTCCTGGGGATGGTTTTTGCAACAGCTGGTACAAAAGGCATCTGTGGCACAAAGTTCCTGTAATCAATCATCTGACTGCTGCAGGCAGACTGGCTGGGGCTTACTACACACTCTTTCTTACTGCTGGAACTGGACATCCCCGAAAAGCTGATGCTGTTGACAAGTCGCCCTTTCCCCTTTCCAGAAAAACCTTCCTCACAAGCCCTATTGCTAGGGCTGCACTGCTCTGTTTTATCTGCTTCACTAACACAGTCATGGGTTTTACTCTTCCTTACAAGTTTGTAGGAGGACCCAGATGACTTGTCCAGGCTGTTGTCACCAGCACCATTCCTTGCTGCTCTGGTGGAGAATCTGTAGTTCTTGTGTGCGGCCAGGTATGCCAGCTGCACTTCAGCTACACTTTGGTTTCCCTCCAGGGCTGCCTTTTTGTCTTTCCCTATATCATTTTTGTTTGTAGAAGCTGTGTGCTCTGGTGGCACTTTCTCGTGTTGCACACTGGATTTGATGAAGGTTTTTCCTCTCTTGAGCTCCATGCTGTTTTCTCACATCTGTTTCTGTAAAGGAATCAGCAGAACAAGAGTACTGTTAGGTTGATGGCTGGCACTGAGCAGTCAGCTAAAAGTCTCTGAAGAGACCAGCTGGAACAGGTGCTCATCTGTAACTGGGGAATAGAGGAGCAGATATTAAGTGTTATAGCATTATATAATTGTTGTTGTTTGCCACCTGAAATTCCCATCGCTGGTATTGCGTGAGAAACAGAGCAAGTGAAAGTTGAGTTTGTAGAGGCAGGAAGATCCCGCAGGGAGAAGACAGAACATGCTGCGTGTTGGGAGGTGAGGCCCCAAGAACATTTTGTTCATTAGAAAGAAGGGGTATTTGGATTTAGGATTAGGACTGTGGGCATTGGAAAGGTGAATCTGCACTGCGCATTGCTTAGCTCTTTCTAAACTTACTGTTACTTGTATCGTCAAGTTTGGTCTCTACCTATATGGTGTAATATTGAACCTGTTTCATGTTTTCATACATCTAATTATTAATTTTGCTAGCTCTGACCTTTCCGTTTTGCAGCAGTTATTTCATAGAGACAGCTGATTCTTTCCTGCCTTAAGTCAATTTGAATTGTGAGTAAGACAATAACAACAAATACTTCCTGAAAGATTTTAGAGAAACTGTTTTTTACTGGATGGGAAGCAGAACAAAAATTCTAAGTCCTGTTCTTCAAAAAGTCTGCTTGGAACTTTCCTTAATGAAACCTCAGTCAAAGCTTTATCTTGTTTTAAATTGTTTAGACATAACTAAAACTGCCTGGAGCCTTGAACCCTGAAATGTGCACAAACAAAACAGTGCTATACCTATCAGTCCTGGACAAACCATGTGTATCAGCTCTGATGAAATGAAAATCACTAATACCCACTAGAGAAAAATCTCATATAAGATCCTTGAACCCAGTATGAAGTAAGCAAGGGAAATTTTAAATTCAGCACCAAGACAAGCTTTCGCATACTCCTAGAGTAAAAGTTAAAGCTGTCTTTAGGCTTCCTTGATCTTCAGCAGCTGTCTGTAGCCTCCAGAGGCTTACCAATTGCCAGGGTTTGCTGGGAGCAGTAATACTGTGACCAACACCTCACAGGATACAGGTCTGTGTATCTGCCAGCTCTGTCCCCCCCAGCACTTCTCCAACAGGCCGATGAGTGACAGCCGGCTTCTCATCCAAGCTGCAAACTGGCAGGCGATCAGCGATATTTACAACTAAATGTAGGTCACTGACAACAGGTAGGAAACATAAGGGTAGGGTGGGAATATTCTACATCAACAGAGCGTGAATGCTATGGAAAATGTGGTGGGTGGTGTAATGGGGGGTCTGTCAGTATGACTGGGATGTTGGAATATTTACTTGAATTTGGGCTGCATGTGAGGATTGCAGAGTGTTCTTAATGAAAGCCAGTAAACATTTTACTACGCTGTCAGTTAGCTGGAGTTCACTGGTGCTGCAGTAAACCTGGTTTGCATATTCAGAAATAGGTCACTGGGACACGATTACACTCCTTATCTGAAAAGCAAGGTGCAATTGAGAAGAAATTCAGAGCACAGAACTCCAACAGAGTTGTGAAAATAACCAGAAACAGCCGACACAAGGCCAATTAATAATAACCCAGAAATAAAGTGTCTGACATTTCAGTTCCTTGCAACGGTAGAAGCAGGTGCTGTGTTCCTGTGGGAAGCCCTGCTGCTGAGAATTTCCTTAGAGGCCTGTGACTTGTCAAATGCCAGCATTATAGGAATGTTATACTTAGAAGGGCTCTTTAAGTGTCCTGCAGCTGTCTTTACCCATTCTGTGTGTTAAGCAAGGGTAATTTTTGTAGGAAACTGAATATTTCTGAATAAATACTTTGTTCCTGTCTTAAAAGGCTTTTTAGAGGTGGCTTTGTTTTATTGTCAAGTACGACAGTTGTTAAAGCGAAGAATTCAGTATGTTGGTCAATAATCTTTTGAGAAAAGAAAACTTTGATCTGGATTGTATCTCCTTGATAAGAGAAACAATGGACTACTGGTTTGGTAGCTGGGTGTAGAAACTTCAACTCTTGTTTTTCTTTCCTTTTTTATAGATTACGTGGACAACTGTAACATGAAATCCCAAATGTCCTGAATAACATCTGCACTGAGAATACATATAGCATGCCTGTGCTGCCAGGGATTTTGCCAGGGCCATCCTTCACTATCACGTGGCATCAGTTTTTAGTGAGAAAGTCATAAGGCAGAAAGGCAAACATTTTTGAGAGATCTTTGGGTTTAATTTTCAGTTTCTTCTGATGAGAAAAAAATATATATTTTAAATGATCTGCTATGCATTTAATCATCATCTTTGCACTATGATTGTTTAATGTCTCTATTTAATTCCATGTATTCTTTTTCTCATTTCCCCTGGGATTCATGCCAGATTAGTATTTAGTTCATTGTGTCATCCTGCTTACCCTATTTGAACACCGGTACATCTTTGGGAATCTTCCCCGTTAAAATGTTAAAAATGAGCTTCAAAAAAGGAGTGCAAACTACCAGAACCTGCAGATTTTTCTGAGTATTCACCCCAGGTGTTGTTTTGCAACTTCCGCTACTATGAGTTCCTCTGCAGCCTCATGACATAAATTACTGATTTGCTTCTTTTCAAATATAGAACAAAAATATTTATGCATTGCCACTCTATTCCCATACTTATTAATGCTTTTAGCACTTTTGACTGTAATGGGCTATACCACAATACATATTTTTTTTTCTTTCCTTAGGGATGCAAATTGTAACCCCAGAAGTTGTACCAGTGAAGTTAGAATCAGTGTAAAAAAAAGTTACCCTCCAGTGGTTAGGTAAAGCTCAACAAAATACTATGAAAAATTACTCATTTAAAGGTGGTACACCTCTGGGACTTCTTGACATGTGCACTCAGCCACACTACTGCCTATGTTCCTTTTTAATTATTCTCCTCTTGGACATAGCTTGCATTATCTCTCTTCTTCCACAGGGATCAAGAGTATATGAGGGATTGATTTCCACTTTTGCAATAGAAATATATTTTGCAATTAAAAATCGCTACAAAGAACAGAAACCTGTGGAAACCAGCGGTCAGTTTACTAGGGCTGGTTTGTTCAGTTTTCAACACACTCTGGATGTTTTCTTCCTTAGTGGTTCTTGGTCTCTTTTCCGTGGAATTACATGCATGTAATTACTTATGGAACACATTTGGATAGAAGGCATCCTTGAATCTTCTATTGGGCTGCAGATCAATTGTCATTTGCAGAGGTGTTAGGTACAGCAGTGCTGAGGCTTCCAATCTACCATAACCTGTACTTCTGTCTGTCTTGGTCATACTAGCTGCTCACCTTTAGGATTTTACAAGTTTTTAAGCATGCAATTAGATCCGAATGTTGGGCTTATATGGAAATAAGGATTTTCTTTAAATTTGGATAACGTTGCTCATAGAACACAGATACTTTGTGCTCAGATGTATACCATCTGTGCAGGGTGTCTGACAGCCTTCTCATAAACACAGAAGGGTTTTACTGTGTCTGTGATGCACCTAAAAGTGAATTGAAGTTTTAGAATGAGGAGGTAAATACGTGTGTGGGCTGAGGAGACTTGTTTTTAGGGCAGTCAAAGCAATTGCAAATAGTCCTGGGTTAAAGGACTAGACTGAATTAGGTAAGTGTTCTGGTTAATATGACCCATCTTCAGATGGCCTAAATTCAACCTCAGTGCAGGTCAACAGATGAGGAGACTAGAGAGGAGCGTGGGATGCCTGGTCTGGAGATTCATTAGGAAGCAGGAGGCAAATGAGTGGGGACAGGATTCAAACTGTCTGAATATTACTTCCAGCATGGAGAGTGGAGAAGAGATGGGCCACTTTTGCCTCTGTCCATGGACCCCAAAGCCTTCAGCCAGGCTGAGACATTGGAATTTCCTGGGATCTCCCCCCTCTGGAGGAATGGGGGAAGACTGATTTTGACTTTTGGGCTGGTGTCCAAGTTATTATCTTATACTTCAACAGCTTATCTGTCAATGGAAAGGTTAGGTTAAGTTGTCTTCTCAGAAATGGTAAAACAGATTGTGCTTTAATATGTCAGTACCTAAAATACCAGTCCTCTTGGATGTAATTCGAGGAAGACCAGCCTAATGGGAAACTAGGAATATTTGCTTCATTGAGTGCACAGATAGAAATAATAGGAATATGAAGAGGAAATTTAGATGAACTCTCTGGCTTCAGCAAGTTTGGCTCAAAATTACTTTTGCTTTAAGCAGGGAAAAGTATAATTGAGGTTCATTTATTCTAAAATCTTTTCAGCTGTCTGCCTTGGACACTCTCACTTGCTTGTTTGATGTGTAATTTATATATAATTGTCTCTCTTGGAGACTAGAAATTAGCAAAATTCAGAATACAGATGACGTTTTTCAGAGTAGATAGGAGTGCCCTTTCCACTTTTTTACAAGCAGTTAATTCATAAAAACTGGCAAGCTGTGGAGGTGGTGCCTCACGGCCTTGCTGAGCAGAATTCTGCTTTCCACTTGGGGTCTAATTTCACCCCCCTTCAAGCATTTCCCTTTATTAAATAGAAGATTTGATAATCCTTGCATACTCCTCTAGTTTGTTGTTGTTGTTGCTGTTTGTTTTTTTTCTTTATTATTATTTAAAAATATGAGGAAAAGTGTAGTTGCACTGCTTTTGTGTTTTATGATAAAAGTCTGGAATGAGTCCAAAATCCCTTTTTCACAAGTGGCTTCATATCAATGAGACTGAAGATCCTGAGTATCAGTTACCTCTGAAAATGTTACTCCTGCTTTTCAAATGAAAATGGTAGTATAATTAAATTTCCTGGCAACATTTATCTGCTTTAGGCATTTGGACATGTATTATGCTTTGAAATGGGTGCGCTTAAAAATGAAATTTATTTTAGAATATTTCTTGACATATTGTGCAAAGGGAGAGGGAAAAGAGCTGAGCGCTCTGGCAGGCTCTCACTTCCTGTGGCTAGTTAACCTCGAGAGGATTTTTGCTGGGCACCAGTTGGAAGTCCTAAAATGCATCAACAAATAAGCCTGGGGAGCTGAAAACCACAGCCACCTTTACAGTCAGTCCGTGGCTGATACTCATTTTTAATGCTTAGGATCCAATCAATTAGCAATGCATGAAGAGCTTGTGCTCCCAGTAAAGCGGGGCTTATTTTTTGAATAAGATCATTTATTTACTGTTGAAAAACCTTAGCTCTAGCTCCAAAGATGAATGTTAATAATGGAAATACATGCTAAAAATAATGAGCATACATTCCATTCTGTTAATTGCATTTTTAATTATAAATCAATACAATGCTTGCTGATGGGTGGTGATATCCTGTCTGCAGTCATTGTACACTGTTTCCAGTGAGCAAATAAGCATAACAGTTCCTACGGTGAAAACCAAAGAGGATTTTAAAGCAGTGTTCATCTTCTCACTTGAACTGATTACTCTTGGTAGTATCTCATCTCCATCAGATAACAGAGCAGAACAGGGTGGAACCAGGGTGGGAGGGATGGAGGATGTAATCAGGAGAGTCTTGATTCACAATGCAGAGGAATGTTTATTTTGAAAGAAACCTGTGTAACACACAAACCTGCACTGAGATCATGCTTCTTGTTAGGAGTATTCCTTGTTTCTGGCTGTATCTTATCCTTCCTCTTAATCATTTTTCTCTCTAGGGTAACCCAGGATGCCTAATTATTTGCATATACATTTAGGTCAGGCGGTGGCTTTCTCACAAGAACCAGGAAAAAGCACATTGTGTTTTGTTTTTTGTTTTTTGTTTTTTGTTTTTCTTAAATCTTAATTCCACTGAGCCCACAAAGTAAAATCTTATACTCCCCAGCAGAATACCAGAAGGATGTGTAGTTAAACGTTTAATCTTATTAGCTATGTACTGTAGGGAAGTCTGAACCTTCTTTTAAGCCCTGCCAACTGTTCTGTAAAGCTCAGGCTTTAGCATAGTAAAATTAACCACATTTCTACTCCCAACATAGTATCCTGTTATATGCTGACAGGAGGGATCCCTGGGGTACAACAGCACCCACTGGCTCCCCAGCCCCGAGTGAGGCATGAAGAATGAGGGTGAGACCATGACAAAAGGAGGCTCCTTCTCTGACAAAACCTCAGCACCTCTCCTTCAGTTTTCTTCTGCACCTGAAGCTGAAAGAAATGTAACTGCTCAAAACATTCTTAAACACACCATATAAAAGGCACCATAAACAGGCACAGGGAGCTATTGAATCATCAGTCTATTGCTAGGAGAAGGCAGCTGAGCAGAAATTTCTGCTGTGTACCTGAAAGAGAAACAGAGCATCTTTACTTGCCCTGGCCAGCAGCCTGTTGTACCAGACAGCAAAGTGTTAACCCTGTCAGCTTTGGCCATTTTCAGTAATTTATTACTTAAAAAAGGAGGTGTACATTCATATAAACACAGGCATACACTTGTCAGATGTATGGAAAAAATAATTAAAAAGTGATGCTTCAAAATCAAGCAGTCATCCCCAAATAATAGTCCCTTGGAGTCTCTGTCAGAGCAAAGTGCCATTGCACCAGAGCAAACAACAAGGCAGATCACAGAAATCCTACTCACCATGTTTTATCACTGAGCAGAAATCCTCTCCCTCCTAGCTTTGCTACTGAAGCTGGTCTTTATCCAAAGGCTCCGGTGATGCTTTTCAGATTCAGAGGGGCTGGATCACTGCTGCTCTCCAGTGTTACTCTCCACCCCCCGTCTTTTCCTCCTCCTTCTTCCTTCATCCCCACCCCCTCATTCCTCCTGCTAGCAGCTTTTTCATACCTTACATAGATTCTAGGCTTCCACATGTAACTTGATTTAGGAAAGACGCTTATTTCAGCCATCTGCTTGGTGTCACAGAAATGCTTCCCTTGTTAAGGAATAAAAACCCAGAAGATAAGCCTGGGAGTTCTGAGCCAGCGTTTTGGTTCCTCTCTATATGACAGCTTATTAAATGGGGAGGAATACATCCAAATCAATTTCATTTCTCACAAAGATTTTTCTTTCTGATAGAATTCAGGAAAAGCAGTCATAACATGTTTCTAGGTGAGTAAGATGCAGATTATTGGACTGTGCCACACTTTGAAGAAGTGGTTAATAAGGCTTTTGTTAATGCTGAAGTCAAATGGGATTTTATGCGGGAGCAAAGTGGCATAAGGGGAGAGAATAAGTATCTCAGCTGCCCACAGCCAGAATGCCTGGTGTTAGCCTCGTAGTGCCTTTGCTGACCATCATTTATCAAGTTCTCCTTACAGTGTAACTTCTGCTTGAGTGTGCAGTGATGTGATGACAATAAATTTACGTCCGTAACAAAGAATGATGTCATCACAAACACCACGGCTTTAATTTCACAAAAGTATAATGCTGCCATCCTTGCCCCAGCCTTCCCTCTATGAAGGGCTCCTAACCTGATCACATCTTGATTGTCCCCCCCAATTAACTCTCTTCAAATCCCTTGCCTTCTCCTTCCTGTTTGTTAAAACATATCTGGGGGTGTGATAGACAGCCTCTTAAAAGCAAAAGTGTATGTTACAAAGCGCTGGCTTAATCCACTGCGGTAGCTCTCCTTCAAGCTGGAGTTTCAGAGCTGTGCTCTGGGATCCTGCAGTAGTTTGTGTACAGACTGGTGTACCCGTGGGCAGCATACCCACCCAGTACAGGGGCTGGCATCACTGTTGGTAATGACTGTACAGCTCTCAGGGGACTGAGTGAAACAGAGCAACTTCAGACAAGCCAGATCTGGGCAGGCATTTATCAAATCCTCCATCTCCCTAAGAACCAAAGGTGAGTGTTCCCTTAGAAACTGGAGAGGGTGCACTGTTCATAGCTGTCCCCCATATGACAGCAGAAAGGGGACAAAAGCATTACTTAACCTGTTACCTGTTCTCCTGGTTTGGGCTGGGATACAGTCAGTTTTATTTTTAGTAGTTGGTACGATGCTGTGTTTTGGATTTTAGGACGAGAATAATGCTGACAACACTCATCTTCTGTTTCTACAGTATGTTTTAGCTGAATTTTGGAAACAGGGAAAGGAAGGAGCTTAAAATATTGTGCTGTCTAAGCCTCCAAAGCTAAAAACTCAGCCAGTGAACATTAAAGGAGGCAGATCAGAGTGCTCCTGCTCTGAATGCCCATCAGTAAGCCTCAAGTGATGGTAGAGGCTGCAAAGTTACATCTTGGAAAAGGCCCCAGGGTCAGTCCAACTTGCAGAAAGTAGAAAGTCCTTGAGCAAGTTCACTGGAAGACTGGAGGGAGGAGGGAAAAAGTAGTGGGTGAATCCTAAACCTACAAGGGTGAAACCTAAAACCGTTGTTTTAGAATTTTGACCTGAAAATTATGCATGCACATTATTTGTGAGCTGAGTTTCTGAACTCTGAAGTGTAGTCACTAAAGTTAAAGGTGCATCAGAAAAGGCATACCTAAATATGCCACATGGAGAGGGAGATAGACAACAGCAAGCACTTATAATTGGAGGTGAGGTCTAATTTATATTCAGTTCAAGCTCAGTAAGACAAGCCTTAAATATCTAGAGAAGAGAATCTGGACAGGGAGAAATTCTTAGCTCCAGTTGCATTTCAGGTAGGTGCTGGACCTGCTGGCTGTAGGTCGGTGTATCACTGCTCCTCAGAGACTGGGATAGCTCTTGGATAGGTGATCTTGTTTTCTGACAAGTAGTACCTGTTGCCACTTTGCTGGGCCTCTTAGAGGAGATCACTGTAGACATGGATCAGATACCCAAATCCATTCATGGTGACTCAGGTAAAGCAGCTCCTGTGATGAATGAACTCCATAATTTAGGATGTTTGTATATTTTACCATGTCCCCCTGGACAGACATTTCCATCTTCTGGAACTGTTTATTTGTCTTCTGCAATGAAAATGGCGTAATCCATCGCTATTGCCATATGTAGCGATAGCTATCCATGGCCTTAGCCGTCCATGGCCTTAGTAGTCCATAGCCTCAGCCCTGAAAAGCCTAAATCACAATCTCATTGCATGTGTCAGCAAATATGCAGTGCATCAACTGGCAGCTGAGCCATGGTAGCCTTTATATATTGCAGTGGAGCTTTTTTTCTTCCTAAATAGTTCTCAACTTATAGTTCCATGATCTATGCCTTTCTGCTGTCACTTCATTTCAGGCTCTTTCACTCTGGTTATTGATCAGCTTGGTTCAAAAGGTTATTTCTTGGAGAATCTAATCCTCTCTGATTAATTCAGTCTGTTCAGAATTGTTTTGAACATGTTGGGAATAAAAGAGACGGGAAATCAGAAAACTGCAAATGAGGGGCATGTGGAACAGCTGCCATCTGTTTAGCAGAAGCACACAGCCTTTGGCACAAGGAGTAAGAAAAGGGTCCTTGAGAGAAGAGGGACCAAGGAGCATACAGTCCCTGGCGTGCCAGGAGGGCAGCAGAGATCCCTGGTGTCCAGTGAGGAGGACTGGGGAAAGGAGGAGGAAAATCCACATGAGGGCAGGTATGGAAAGACAATGAGGGAGTCTTTAGGTGAAGCAAGCTCAGCCTGCCAGAGCTTGGAGGCCTGCATCTCCTCCGTGTGGGAAGCAAATGGTTGCATCAAGTGATTGAGGACAACTACTAGCATGAGAAACTCACAAAAAGCAAATTATACTGTTTTAGAACCTTCTTTCATGAAAGAATGTAACTGATTCTTTAAACCTGCAGAGACTCAGGAAAAAGTTGTTTGCTGGACAGCTGTACTTGTTTCCAATGAATTACTTCAGAATGAATTTGACCCAGGCTTTTTCCTGCCAGTGAGCCAGTGAAGAGTCTAGTTGAATTTTCTGCTAATGTCAGCTTAAATTTAATTATTCATGGACTCCTAACAGTATTTATTAGTTTTGCGTGTTGTAGAGAATTGGTAATGGGCTATGTAGGTTTTTCTCTCTAGTTCATTGGAGAAGACTCTCATAGGTTGAAGCAAACAATCTTTGCAACTGATCTGACTGTTTTCCAGGGCTTACATTAATTGCTACTCCCTTCTCAGTTATTTGGTGAACCACTGTCTGCTGCAAAATTTAGGATTGTTATTAGCAACATCAATACTTAACAAGAAAATAGAAGCATTTTTATCCACAGGTTTCTGCAAGTGTATTCGACCTCACCATCTCCTGTCTGTCTTTCCTGTGAGGCAGTGTTGTTGCCATAATTGCTGCCAAGAGGATGAGATGGAGTGGGTAGGGCTGTGAGTGCCTCTTTCAGTACCAGTATTAAAGAGCTCAGCCAGCCTGCCAGCCCTTGGAGTGGCAGTAAGGACACCAGTAAGAACACAAAGGAGTGCCTCCAGGTGGGACTGCTCACATTCGCAGTGTTGCCATTCTGGGCAGTATGGATGACTGACTGCAAATTGCTTATTGCCTTAAAGGAGAATGAAAAACGATTTTTAGTGGGGGGGGGGGGGGGCGGGGGGGGGGAAGGAGGACATTTCACCAGGTGCTCATATTAAAACAGTGGCTGCCATTAAACTTTTTGCTTTAAACAAAAAGCTCTCAGGCAATAAATGCTTACTTGTGCAGTCAGCATAAGAAAAATTTATTGCATTAAATGCAGTAGAGAATACTCCAGAAGAGTTGTTTCACCAAACCATGAAGAATGCCAAGGCTCTAGAGAACAAAAACAACACCTAGGAGGGACATAACACCTTGAGGACATGACTACAGAAATGGTTAAATGCAAATATCCAATGCACATGTTCAAAAGTTTCTCCATTCCAGATATGCCTTTGTATCATAGATATCTGTCTAGACGAGGCAAAAATAGCTCTGTTTTATTGATCTTCTACTGACATTAATAGACACTTGCTGTCTCAAATGCAAAATAATCATTCAGCATCGAGCATGGGGGATGGCAAAATGCACTCCACAGGCATCCCAGTAAAACCTATAAGCAAAATTTTCTGTTGAAGAAGATGCTGGTGTGATGACTTGAGGGAAGATTATAGGAAAATTTTAATGACTGTTTTGTGGGACTTGGTTTCCCTGCTTGATTTTGTATTGCTCTTTGCTAGAGCACATATAATTAAGTGCTCTGAAGGCTTCGTTAAATGCTCAATCGGGAAACCAAAAACAAAGATACGGACGAAGTAGACATAGATACACAGCTTTAAATGACAGAGACAGGCTGTCAGTAAGGGAGAAGCTGTTTCAACGGCTCTAACGGAATCGTCTTTCAAAGGCCAAAGCGGGGATCAAAGGAGGGCGAGAACCAAAAAGGCCTCAATAAGAAAGAAATTAGCCATTACATAAAGTTTCTGAGGCTAAGTGCAGAAACACAGCAGGCTGAGATCTGCATGCACAGATGGGGATACTGAACAGGGAGCGACACAGGCTGCTGCTCCCATTTCTGCCTTTCATTGTCTGTAGGCTTTTATTTTATATCTGTGAAAAAAATAAATCATGTTGCACAGAGACTCTGGCTTGGTCACACTGCAGATACTGTTCTTTTCACAGGTCTTGCAAATGAGTCCTCACGGGTTGTATGAGGGCTGTAGGGCAAATCACAATGTCTGTCCTGAAAGAAGAAACCTCTGGGCTGAATGTGTGTTTGGTGGGACCTCAAGGAAAATGAGCACTACAGATGCTAATTGCTACAAGGAGACCTCTGCTTTACATGCCGTCCCAATTGTCTGCCAATCAGTGTCTAACAACAAGCAAACAAAAGAAAATTTGAAAGATAGATGGAAAATGAAGCCTTTGAAATCACCAGCAGTACAGCTGGTAGTAATGCAGTTACAAATGCTTATGGCTGATTACTTGATCAAACACACATTTTGGAAACAGATCTGTGTGTTGGATTTGTACTGGCGGTGGTAATTAATATGTCAGAGAGAAATTTTATTTTGAAGTGGCAAGAGGTACGTCTTAGAATAAAATACTGGCTTTGAACTGCTGTTTGCTAGCAGACCTAGAAAAATGTTTGATGATATGCATCTGTTTTGTTTTCTCACCTGCTGTGGGTTCAGGAATGGCCAACACTAGAAGCTGGCTGCCTGCTGCTGCCTCAGCTGCCTTTGCAGTTGGAAGGTGAAACTTCTGAGCATGGTCCTTGAAGTCTTTAAATGACATTTGTGGTAGGAGTATGGCATTCCAAGTAAAGCTTTTATGGTAGTGAAACATGACTATTAATATATTTTTTCAGCTGCAGTAAACAAAACAGTAACACTGAAAGGACCTAGCTTCTGATGGAATGCTTCAATAACGTAACATGAGTATTGACAATGCCAAGGTCATTGTTTGGTTTGGAGCCACACTAATTACCGTAAGGTTTTAAAATACGATATGTTATGGGTCCTCTATCTGTCAGGCCATTTAGAGAGGGGTGATTTGTCAAGAGCTATTCTTTGGGCTTTATGCTTTCATGGCATTGGCACTTCCGTAGCTCTGGAACGGAACGATCTCTCCCAGCTGTTTGATTTTTCACAGAGGGGTTATTAAAGTTTCTAAACCAGCTGATACACCTAGGCAGTACTCAAGCATATTAAACTGTTACATATTTCTCTTACAAATGTGCAGTAGCCATTTTCCAACCAGTAGCAAAGTGGCAGTGCAAGCCAGGATGGTGTGGTGACTGGAAGACAGGAGCGACATGCTCATGGACAGGAGACTGGGAGACAAGTGCAAGCTGGGGCTCGGCTGGCTGGCACTGTGTTGTGGTAGGGTGGGTGCTACATTCTGTGTTCCTGTGTGTTGGCAGGTGTGCCAAACCTGTGAAACAGGACACGTTTATTTGGGAAAAGCAATTCAGAAATCATTCTTGAGCTTTAAATACAGGGATGGCATTTTCTTGCCCTGCAGAAGTGCTACTACAATGTATACTTCTAAAGAGAACTAGATTTTTTCATTTATTTTTTAACAAGTCTGTTCCTGGATTCCTGGTTTGAGACATCTTATAGGGAGTTCAACTCTTCCTAAAAATCAGACACCTTAAGGTGTTCCAAAACTCTGTACTTACTGGGATTTACTGTAGGGAAAAAAGAAAAAAGAAAAAAAAAAAGCAAAAAAAAAAAAAAAAAAGCAGAAGATTGATGAATGCACAGAGCCTAGGTAAAAAGGTGCATGAAAATGTACGGAGAGGAGACTGCTGCTGACCACATTGTGACAGCTACACAGCCTGCACTCTCAGCTCCATAGGCATCATGTGGGGTCTGACAGGATTTCAAAGAGCCTGGTGCACTCAGACCTAACTGCGAGTGGCAAGCCACAAGGGACAGAAGCCAGCCACAAAATGAGTTCACTTCTTCCTCAGCCCACTGACTGGGTTACCCAGCCAAGAGTGGAGTCTGGGTTGACACGCAGGTACGTGTGTCGTCACAGAAATGGTATGTGAATGGCAGAGGGACGGGGACCTTGATTTCATCATTTGTTCCTTCAGCCTGAAGTGCTGAGTAGAAGAATCGTTGCTGCATCTCCTCACACCCTGCAGGGCAGTCGCAGGAGCCATTGCTGCTGGCTGGAGCTTGAGTCAGGCAGTCTTCTCTACCTTGAGCTCGATCCTATTACAGGCATTTTCCCTAATGCTAACGTGGATCAAACCCAGGTTAGCCTGCCCCAGCTTGGGAAGTATTGCTCCAGTAATTAGAAATTACTTAAAATAACAAGGTGCTGAGATCCCTAGCTAGAAACATCAGTCAGCAAGGAGGCAAGCTGCAGCTGCCACAGGCCTCGGCCTGCCACGGCAGGGGACGCAGGCTGGAGTCGCCTCTTTCGTCCGAGCAGCTCCCAGGTGAGTGCACCCACAGCAGCTCGTCCTTTCCCCGTCCCATCGAGGTCTTCATCATGACCTACACGTGAATGTGAAGTTGTGATTTTTTTGGGCTATTCTACCCGCTGTGTGCTGCTGTCTCCACCTGAAATGTCTGACTTGTTTCTGGTCGTTAAGGTGCTAGCCTCTCACGTCCCTTCAGCATGCAAGGGGCTGGGCTGGGCAGAGCAGTGTTTTATTTCAGAGTTCTCACCTTCAATTCTTTTTTCAACCTCGCAGGTTGGGCAGAAGCCTTCTGTGGAGGTGATCGCCTGTCAGACTAGGGCAATCATCAGCACTGTCTGGAAGGAGAGGGAGACCGGATCCACTGCTGAAGCAGGTAGGCTTAATGATGCTGCATTTTAGCACCTCAGCACTAGGTTATCTTTGTGCTCTGGCCCCCCTCCAGCACTGGGGTAACAGGCTCAGTGACAGCCTGGCTGTGCAGTGACATGGCTGAGGACAGGGGACAGGGCAAGGGAATCAGGGTTGCTGCACATATGGCTGCTGCCTCCACAGCGTGTGCACGAGCTGCCAGCATTGCTGCTATGGCAGGAGGGCTGCAAGAGGGCACCGAGCAGCACCGGGGGCTCCAGTGTCTCGCTGCTTCAGGGGCAGTGCGTGCATAGTGACCCTGTACAATAAGAGAGGAGAAGAAAAGGGGAGTCAAAGCAAGCCAGGAAGAATAGCCCTGGTTTAATAAGCATTTGAAATATTCCTACACAGAAAAAATATTTAGGGAAATTTGTGGATTATTGCTGCTATTAATTCTTTATTGTGGGGTTGTTTTTTTCTTTTTTCTTTTGCTGGTTGAATTTGGCATAATTTGTATCATAAATTAATTATTGCATTTTATTTGGTTGGTTAGAGAACAGTCCAAACTATACTCTTAGGCTTTGCATGTTCTTATTTAATATATTTAATATAACTGTGTCTGAATTTCCTTTGTACTACAGAAGAAGTAAGTATCCCAAATCATCTTTAATTGAATGAAGCAACTGGTTGCACCCTCTTACAGAGTTTTTAACAGGAAAATTTATATCAGTATTGTATATTTTTTTTTAGCTTAAATTTCCAGATCTGTCAGATTCTTGAAGTTTTATACCTGCCTGCTTGTCCCTGTCTTTGAATAACTTTGAATAACTGCTTCTATTAACCAGGTTTTTCCTAACTGAAGGGCTAACCGACAGAGCTCTTAAAAAAATACCTTTTTTCAGTTTCATGAAATCAGGTGGCAAGCTAGCAGAGAGGGGCCATGTAATTGCCTCCACTGGGAAAAAAAGTCTCGAAAGAAAAAAAAAAAAAAAAAGAAGAAAAAAAAAAGCATTGCAGGTAGATGAACATCTTGGGTACCAAAAGCAGTTAATCAATAACACATTGCAGAATCCCAGAAAGGTTTTGTTATAGTGCCTGAACTATTTACGTTATATGGATATCAGTGGGGAAAAAAATAAAATAAAAATCTGTGAAGCATCAATTGTTTATAAGCTTTAATGCAATAGTAGTTAAAGTATGAGAAAATGGTAAAAACCTAAATATACAAGATTTCTCCAGGCTTTCAGAAATCCTAGGTATTTTTCAGATTTGTGGAACATATATGTACAGGCAACCTTACAACTGCTGCACTACCAACCTCACCTTCCTCTCTGCCCAGATGGGCGGGTGGAAGGATGAATCTGAACCTCTCTGAAATTGTTCCAGTATTTTCTGGGTTATTACAGTCCTTTAACCAGAGAATCTTGCTCAGAACACTCAATATTTCTGTGGAAAATGCTGAGTAGCCAACCAATTTCAGTCAAATACCAAGGTTGCAGCAGCACATACATACTAATGCCTTTCTGCACTATCCCAGTATGCTGCCTGATAGTTTTGCTGAGACTTTTTGAACGTGTATTACTAACAAAAATTGAAACTAGGTTGGTTTTAGTTTGGGGTCTTTAGTTTGCTTGCTGGTGATGGTTTGGTTTTGGTTTTGTTTTCGGGAAAGCTTCCTGAAGTGATTTGCCAAGGGGAATTAATTTTAGGAAATGCACGTTTTATTGCAAATGGTCCTGCAGTAAGACAGGCTTGATTTTTCGTTTCAAAGGCTCTTTTGTGGATGTTGTAGGGGCTCAACAGGGGAGCCTTCCGCCTGAAAAGGGAAGCTCATAAATTCATTTGCAAGATGCTAACAAACAAGAATGCCTTTGTTCAGACTGTGCTGCAAAACACGACATGTAGTTCAGGCTGTTGTTGCAAACGCAGAGACTTTCCACTAGATGGCTCTCTACATCAAGCACTGAATACAGCTTGTAAACTGCAGTTTCTTGGCTTTGAATTTCAAATTAAGCTTTGTCAACAAGAGGTCCGAGGAGATCCAAACTTTCCATCCCGTGACTCGTATAGGCCAAACTCCAGCCTTCCCCAGTCCTGAAACTGGGCGGCCCTATTCCTACAACCCTATACCTACATTAAAATACCCTGTGTTTTTTACTGTCAACCTATACTCAATATGTATTCTTAAAATCCTGCCAGTTTTATATGGGAGCTATCAACAGAGTTATAAATATAAGTGGCTTTTAATTGTTCTTGTTATCTACATAAAACAAATTGGGATCTAGGACTTCAGGTGATGAGGTTGTGTGTGTTCATGAGCACAAAGAAAGCATTGGTGTCACAGTCTTGTTATTTGCCATGCAGCACCTATCTGCTTACCATTTTTACATCTGACAAGGTTTTCTAAGGGAAAAAAAAAAAAAAGAAAAAGAAAAAGAAAAAGAAACACTAAACTTTCAGAGGATGTAAACTGACATTATTCACATTTAAAGAGTTACATTATTCAACCTCAGCTTTGGCTTTGGTTGAGAAATACTGAGAGTTCCACTCTGATAATCTGCCCATGACAAATCAACAGGAGGCTATTTTTGGAGGTCTCTTTCTTGGAGTGGAGCAGAGAATACTTCCTTGTATTTGTTGCTCCAGGTCACAGCTGTTTGTCCAAACAACGCCTTCCTGTGTTTCTTACATTTTACTGCTGCTGCCTACTGTTAAATTGCAGGATGCTTGACACAAGTCTCATCTTCCTGCCATGAGCTCCGTGTAGGTAAACTCCTTGTACACACTGCTCTTTCCAGTGCTGCTTATTCCCAGAGGACAGCTCACACATTGCAGTGCTACACAGCCCCTCCAGAGCTTTATAAATGGGCCTGGGGGATGTGTAGCAGAGACTGTCCAATTCGGCTGCTTTGCAGGTGGTTACAAAGGGAATTTCACCAAAGAGCTGATCAGAAGTTAATGCAAAACATCACTGGTGCTAACTTGATGTTGTATGCACAAATTGCAACTCACAGCACCTGCAGAAACCACACACCAATTTAAGAGATGGAAACAAGCCTGAGGAAGAGCATGAGACCAAGGGTAAGGTGTTGCTGAGGCTGGGTGTATTTTAGGTTGGTGGTAAGGAAGGGGTTGGAGACTAGGTTTGTGTGTTGCAGACTGCAGTAAAAAGATGGAATAGAAGAATTTTGCATCCTTCCCCAGTGCAGTGCACATAGCCCGTTGCAGAGCTGGGAGCTATTGCTGTCCTCTCAGTCACTGCAGCTAACTGGGGTACTCCAGCTAAGCAGGTTGGAAATGTCTGTACTGAAACAAAAGCAAACATCTTCCTTCTCATGTTGTGACATTTGGACTTTGGGTCTTAGACTGATGCAAAACCTGAAATAGGCTCAGTACAATTTGAAATGGGTTGTGTGGCTGGAAAAGGGCAAACAGTGGTACTAATAACTGATGCTGGAATAAGTAAATAAGTCACAAACTGAGTATGTGAAGGAGGCATTCACCAAGCAACGCACAGAGGGATTAAAAAGTTGAAACTAAATGATTATGACTATCAAAAAAAATGCATTTTTAAACATACTTTTGTGAGTAGGCAAGAACTGGTATATTCACTGGGAAGGAAGTGCAGCAGGTTAACAAGAATGCAGCTGAATATTGCTGTGGGCCCTGGTGAATTCTCTTTGTTTTGCCCTACTGCCTTCAAGGGACTGGAATTGGTTTCTCTTGCTGAGAAGGGTGATGTTGCTAAATGGTATTACGATAACTTAAGGAGAAATCAGAGCAGGTAAGTCTTGACAAGGCATCCAGCTCTCGTTAATTAAAATAAAGTCCTACTTATTTTAAGTAGGACTTAAAATAAGTCCTACTGCTGCCAAGGGGAATAGTAAAAGCACAGATGGGCAGATTTGATTGCTTGCTGTGGATTAGCATGGTTAGTGCAGAGGTCTTCAACAGACAAAGGGACAGTCTGAACAACCTCAAGGCTGGAACCAGCATCCAAGAAGAGATGTAGACATGTGGACTGCAGAAAAGACAACTCTAAAAGGGTCACCAGCAGTGTGTATTTGTGAAGGAAAAGGCAAGCTTTAGTGTGAACCCAACTGCTTCACAGTTATGGGAGTAGAGTCTGGGAAAAAGGGTGCTTATACATGGTCATGGATCATCACGGTAAGTTGGCCTAAAAATTAACTTCATGCTGTAGCAGAGACAGGCCCAGGCCAGAGCAGAGTAACAAAAGATCATCCTGAGCCAAACTGTTCCTAGTCCAAGCCAGGCTGGCCCATCCTTTTCAGCAGTCAGTACAAGGCAGAGGTAGTCAGAGGCACTCCCCCAAACAACCTTGTGAGTTGTGGAGTTACCACTCACAACTCTCCTGGGCTCTGGTAGCAAGAACCTGTCTGCCCTAACCCAGCAGGAGAAAATGCATGTCACAGGCTGAGGCTCCAGTGGTTCTTCTGCACTGCTTGCAGCAACCACAATCCTCTAAGGTCGAGTCCTTGCAAGAGATCATAGTGCAGAAATGTCAGTGGATCAGATGAAAGCACTGACCATACTAGTTCGGCCAGAGAGTCCTGTCGTCATCTCTCCTCCTCTGCTGTGCATCCTCTCACACGGGCTTAATTCCTACGTGGGTTTCAGAAGCACGGTACATCTGCTGACTGCATTTGTTGGTGTCTTCAGTGGAACTCCATGGAGATGCAGGAGGCCTGAGCTGATCAGCTTCTAGGTCTGGGTTTGTACACAAGAGCCCTGACCTTCCTTCCCCCTTCTCCCACACCCAGAAAAGAAAAGCTCGGCGTAGGCTTGATGTTTCACTGGGAAGAGGAAAACATTACACAGAGGCAGAAGGAAGTTCCAGAGTAAATGAAAATGGAGAAAAAATCCAGATTAGGAGAAGTCCTGAGAAAAATACAGTGCATGAGTGTAGGAACATGTTTCTTCCCACCTTGAACAGACTAGATGCTGCCTAACTTCAGACCAAGATCTCTGTCAGGTTAGAGATCTTCCTGTGCCTAAACAAAGCAGGCTGCTTGTTCCTAGGCTACTGTGTTATCTCAACACAAATAAAGTAACAGTAGTTAGGAGCTGGTTTTGCTGGACCTCTGGCTGGAAATCAGTCCTGGTTATGCACAGATTGTCAGAGCTGCTGGTCATTTACAGCACGCTAAAACCAGAAAAGGACAGTGTAAAGGGTGGGCAGGAGGAACTGGCCCTCTCTCAGTTCATTTACAAACACAAGTCCATTTTTCTAGTTCTGTGTCACTGCAGACACGCTGTAAGACTCCGAGGACCCTGTCTGGAGCCTGGCAAACAGGGAGCTGTCCTGCTGCAGCTGCTCACGCAGAGGCTGAAAGGCTCTGCTCGGTGGGGGAAAGGCACGGGGCTGGTGTTTGCTGAGGGCTGCTCACAAGACAGGGCGCTCTCTATTTTGGGAACAGGAAGGGTGGGCCTGGGAATGTTGCCAGTAAACAACTTGAGGGCCTTTACTTTCCTCTGGCCTGTTCTTACTCTCTCACTTTGTGGCTGAGGTCACCGCTGCAATGTTTTTAGCAGATGTCAAGACGAGGCGCTTGCTGGGAAACCAACTGCAGACCTCACAATGGGCAGCCCCGCCGTCAGCCCAAGCAAACAGCACGAGTTCAAGAACATTTGGTTGGTGTGGAAACCCTGTGTGCTACTGCCTGTGCCAGTCTGAAGCTCCCGGTGCCGAGGGGCTGCCCCTTAGGCCAACTGCTCAGCCCTGGGGGCTGCCAGCAGCAGAAGCAGCCACAGATGTGTGTTGGCTGTGACTAGAAGAGGGGCACGGGGACACGTATCAGAAACCGGCTCACAGAGGGCATTCGCAGGAGCTGAAGCAGTTCACAGGTCCACAGCGAGAGAGGCTTTGAGGTCAGGTAGCTGACGTGAAAAGCGGTGTTGAAGCGATAATGAAAACGAGATGTGCAATCTCTAGAGGACAGGAGAGGGAAATAAGCAGTAAGCAGGGAGATGTCTGAGAGCTCAGAGCTCTCCGCTGAAGGAGTTGACATGATACTTGGCATGAAGGGAAGAAACCTGAGTGGGAAGGGGCTGGTACTGAGGTGACCATTCAAACATCGATGGTGGCAGTGCTCCCAGAACAGCAGCTGCACCGGGGGGTGCCCCTGAACTGCCCCAGACATCACGGAGGAGCTTCAGCTGGAGGACCAGTGTGGCTCTGAATCGGTTCAACTCGCAGCTCATTAAAATGGTGCACATTCGTATCTGGGTTGGTAATTCATTTGTTTTTGTCCTGTATACATCATCCTGCAGCTCCTGTGATCTTGTACAACAGTTTCGTACACCTTGCATCGTTCATTGCTGTCTGTTGTGCTGGGCTGGCACGCAGCTCTTTTATTTGGAGCGAGAAACTGCTGCTCCATGGGAGGAAAAAGCAGCCCAACTACAGGAGCATAGGAATTCCCAGGAAAATGTCGAGAATGGGTTAGAAAATTTGTTTGTTTTCTAGTTGCCCCCTGTAGCTATAAATATCAAGAACTCTTACAAGATGAGCATTTGCCAGTGGATAGCTGAGCTGTGCCTGAGCTCCCAGGAGGTATTTTGGAGCTGGTGGCCATGCCAGTAGGTTGCAAGCACAGAGAGGTTGGAAAGGCAGTAAGATATATCAGCACCCAGCAAGAACTCAGCAGATGAAATTATAATTCCTGGATCTGCTGCTGCTTGTCAGTATGATTTGTGTTAAATTAGTGAATGTGCCCCTGGCCTCAGTTCTTCATCAGGTAGCATCACACCATTGTTCACAGGGCCTTTGCTGGCTCTTGGTGCTGCTAAGGACAGCAAAGGGAAAAAGGGCACGTTTTCCCCAGCGCTCCTCATGCACACACTTGAATGAGCTGGAACTTGGATGGAGATTAAAGAAACAAATAACTAAACTGGAAATGAACTTGATCACGTTTAGTGGAGATCTGAGCTTGTGGGCTGCCTTCAGCAATGTTCTCTCCAAGCTTTTGTTTCTGCCTGCGGTGGGTGCAGCCCCGCCAGCTGGGCGAGAAGTTCGGGGCACACAGCAGGCGACTGCCCCCTGCCTCGAGCCTCTGGTGGTGCCCAGAAGAGTCAGTCTGGTGTGGACTGATGTAGCCCAAACATTGGTATTTCACAAACAAAATCTTGGTTTTCTTTATGGACCTGGAGCACATGTCCAGCTGGCCTCCTCCCTTCCTAATGCTGCTTCCCTGCAGAGAGCTCCAAATCTCCTGCATGAGGTGAGGACAACACACTGCTGCGGGAAGGAGCGGGAGCAGTTCAAAGCCGCTGTGATGAGGACAAGGCAGAGCGAGGCCTCATGGAGAGAAATTTAATTTCAAGCACCTGTGCTGGATAGGTAACAAAAGAACTGCTGGGAAGGGATGACAGAGCTTGTGAATGGCGCTGTGTATGTGACCCACGGCAACCCCCCCACTCGGCTAATAAGAGATGGTGCCTCTCACTGGGCACATGCTGGCAGTTAATCTCCCTGCCATATGGTGGCCGTGCCTGGCACCTGCTTCTTCCGTGTGAGATAAGGTCAGCGTCTCCCTGCAGACACAGGTATTTCGGAGAATCAATGTTGCTTCAGCATCTCTGGCAGCCGGGAAGCGCTGCCGCTCCTAGGTGCAGTGCGGGGAGCTGGAAGAGAGCGTCCTGGCCTTGGCACTGAGGCTCCTTCCAGCCCAGGATGGCACCGAGCCTCGTGCTGACCCGTGCCCCACACAGATTACACCCCTTCATTCACAGTCTGTCATCTAAAGGCACAAATAGGAAGAGATAACAGATGTATTTGCTTTCGCGCTGCTTTTCTCCTCCTTTTTTTTCTGTTTCTACTCCAATTCTACCACGTTTCCTTCCATGTTGCTTCCTGTATTCTCTTCGCCCCCAGCTCATATAGTGCAGGCAAACGCTGCCTGGCTGGGAGGGAAGAAGCGAGGCAGCACTCAGCTGTGGCTGGGGTCCTCCCAGCTGCTGAATCCCCACCAAATCCCCTGCCTGTCTGCCTCTATATGCAAACCTGTCTTTTCTACCCTTTTTCCTTCCATCTCTCTTTGGGTATTTCATTTTATCTTCCACTTTATGCTCTCCAGACATCTGTCTCCCTTCTCATCAAATCACCCATAAAGGAAATACCATGTGTGAGACACAGACAGAAGAATTTGGTTGCCAGCCATAACCAGAAAGCCTGAGATGAAAGAAGCTTGGTGATCTTAGGAGGTTGGTGGATATAAGTAGCTTCCTTGTTTGAGAAGCTTTCCTTCAGAAGAAGGAATTTTCTCCCTGACTTAAAGGACAGAGAGCCGCAAATTCAGACATATATTTCTTGTTCTGCTCATGACTCCATGTGATCTTGAATATGGTGTTTATCTGACAGCCAATAAATCTTTGGGTAAGAGTGCTATGGTATTGTTCTTCACCCAAGGCTTTATTTTTATGCAAGTAATTCCCATTAGTGCCAATGTTGTATGGTGTTGTAAATTATTTTAGAAATATTAGACTGATGAAGTTTCTTCTATATGAACTAAACTGCTTTAGGAAAGCAGACTGGTATTTTAAATGCAGGCCTTATTTAGTAAGGTGTTTCTGCTGTTTTGCAAATGCATTGTTGTAAAGAAGGTAGGCAGGAGAGAACTTTCAATCTCAGAAACAGCCTAGGATGCTTCTCTTTGTCTTCTATGGATCTGTCCATAAATGACCATGCAGGTGTTACCATAAATCCCTGGTCATATCTGCAGCTCATCACATGAAAACACAGTAAAGGATGAATCATACAGATCCTTTCAGTACAAAAGAATCACTGTGGCAGAAGAAGAAAACCCATCTGGGTTTGCTTCTTTTTCTCAGGTTGTATAATTTCTTCACCCTTTAATTGAAATATTGGTCATGTATTCCAAAATCCTGTTCTTCTGACTTCCAGCTTAATTCTCTATATTACACCTGAAAGGCGAGTTTGGTATAAAATCTGCCTTGGCTTTGTGATCACGATGGCCTGATGGTATTTGGAATTAGAAAAAGTGATTGAGGGATTTCATGTTGAGCCTTCCCCGTCTCTCAGTGCCCTCTCTTTTCTTTGGGAAAATCAGGTTTCATTTGACCTTTAAAATCATTGCAATCTGAGTTTTGTTTTCGCACCCATTTCTTTACTTCTTTAACTTTAATATTTGATATACCTGATTTGTGAACTTTGTACAGTTACAAGAGCAATGTGTGTGCTTCTTATCTACAGCAAATAACAGGCAAGACACTGAACAGATTTCAATAATTCTGGAGCCAAGTGGAGACAGATAGCTGAAACATGAAGATAACTGGAAATAAGATGAGGACAGTCAAGCTGTACTTCTCCACCTGGGGCTCCCGACCCTGAAGACTTGCAGAAAAGCTTACAGGGAATCTTGAAGGTTTACAAAAAAATTGTATTTTAACTGACTTCCTATTAAAAGGAGAATAAAATGAAAAAGCTAGACCAGAAAACAGTATAGGTAAACTGTTCTGATTACTTGTTTTTCACTGGCAGTCATTTCCCCATCGTGAGAATATGGATATAGACAGGAAGGAATTACAGCTGGTTCTCCCTGCCCTGTGGGGAGAGCTGACCTGCTCATAGGCACTCAGCTGTTCACAGCTGGGAGAGCTTCACCAGCAGGTAAGGTGCCTTCTGGACCTCGATAAGCCCAGTTGAAGAAAAATTGAAGAAAATTGAAGAAATTGAAGGAAATTGAAGAAACTGCAATAGCATGTGAATGCTCCTGAGATCAAAATGCTGTTACTAAACCTGTCTGTAAATACCACCATGGAACAATAACCCTTCTCTTGTACGGTTCTTCCCGGATAATGTCATGGCAGCAGTGTGGTTTTCGACCTGTTGAATTGGTTACACTAATCTCTTCGTGAAACAGGAGGCTTCCCTGTGTGCACACAGTTAAATCCATAGCAACTTCTGTAAGAGGTAATATTTCTGACCTTTCTTTTTTTCGATTTAGCAATATCTGTTTATAGTCAGTACCAAGCTATAATAAAGTATAGCCTTTGCTGGATTGGTAGTGCTCAGTCTGGCTGAATGTGTGCTTTCTTAGATCCCCAAACTCAACAGATAAGATAGCTAAGCTTTCACTGAGATGTTGGTTGAAGCAGAAATGAGTAAAGTAATTAACAGTGTACTATTCAGTTTTAAAATCGATAAACTGTAAAATAAGACCCAGAAGAAAGATTGCTAATACTATAGGTCTGGATCAGCAAGATATGTAAAAAGTAAATCCATCTAACATAAATTCACCAGACAACATTTAAAAAAATCAATAGAGCATTAAGGCCAGATTTACAGGAAATTGCAGGAGAACCATTCTGGTTGGTACCACAAAACATTGAACATAATGGCAAGGCAGCTGCCCAAGGTCAATATCCTCTGGAGTGATCTTCAAGTTCACCATCTCCTTGCAAGCAGTCCAGATGTGGAATTCCTCCTAAGCTCAAGAAAATTAAAAGAAACAACAACCAGATATTCCCCAGAGCCACCTATTCTGTCTCTGTTTCAGCGTACCAAGGCGCTGATCTTTTGGATTAAGTCTAGCAGAACTGTACTCAACAATTACAAGACTCACATGGAAATCTGAGGGGAATGGCTCTGGGTGGACATGGCCAGGTCTGATGAGGTTTACTTTGTCTTCCAGTTATTTGTATTTTCCATTTCTGTAAAACTAAAGCCTACCTGCACTCCTAAGGCTTTTACAGGAGTACAACTAAAGTCAAACAAGGGAAGCCTTAGGGCTTACATTACCATCCTTAGGCTGTAGAGGATGATTAGCTGAGCACAGGATGTGCAAGGCTGTGAACTTCGGATATCTCCTGGGCACTGTGGTGCTCTGCATGAAGGCTAAATGAGAGAACCGAGCATTTCCCACTTGCCATGGGGATCCCCGGGCTCAGAGTGGACCTGCAGCCAGCTACTGCAGAATGATTTGCAAGTTCATACCTTTGCTAACACTTCACATTATTTACCTGCTGATGCTTTTTTGGCCATAGATGTGGACTTTTAAAAGTGGTAAAAAATTACTCTTTTGATAAAATTTACACAAATGCCACAGCTGTACCAGAACTAAAGCTCTCTGCATAATCCTGCTGTTTGAACTTTAGTTATTGCTCTCCATGGTGATTAGCTAGGTGGTTCAGGGGAAGGTTTGCTGGAGTTTCCACTTTTGCTTTGTACTTTTTGGTAGTGAGGATGTCAGTGCTTATTGCTCTCCCAGATATAGCCAGCTTTTCCATGATAACTAGCTCTTCTGCACAAGAGGAAGGAATAACTCTGCTATAAGGAGGTTGTTTTCAGGCCTCAGGATAAAAACTGTTAGATAAAAACACAGTAATTATTTGTTAGCAGAAAAACTCTATGCAAACAAAAAGTCCTTGAGGTATATATTTGCTGAACCTACACTGCTGTGTAACATCAGTCTGCAAAATACTTGACTGCATTAATCCTGTAAATGCCAACAGATCATATGTTGTATTTGCATTTATTTTTACCATCACCCAGAAGTGTTCAGCTGAGATGCCAATGAGATTTTTTGTTTGTTCACATTTAATTCTGACCAGCTGGTGGAAAATACAGGTGTGATTTTACACAGAAACAAGACAGTCTGCTCAGTAATACGACATCCTGGGAATGTTGGGAGGCAGAGGAGACTTCCACTGTTAATAGAGGTCTGGCTATAGAATTATAGCCAGAGGTGATTCACACACGCTTGAGTTTTCTTTGCTTCCTTTCCATTTGGCAAGAGTACTATAATTCAACAGTTAGGATTTTGGGGTGCAGGACATGATCCCGAGGCCAAATGTATAATTGCATCATTATTGTTCCCATACTTTCCAGTGGATGCAGGACTGAGAAAGAAAAAATAGTCACTTTCTGTTTTGCCTTCCCAGGCACCATAGCAACTGAAAGGCTACTCTTAAAACAACCATTGTTTTTTCTTCCTATCCCTTTGTTCCATATGGTGCCACCCATCAAACTGTACTGACATGCAGATCCATGGATGCCAGCTATTGGTGTGTAAGAGATGCATTGTACACAGGGTTTGATGACTGATGCTGAGTTTCGTAAGCTGTCTGCTTTGATACTTGGCATGCCCTGAGACAGTATGTCCAGGGCACAGCATGTCTTTCTCTGAGGTGAGACTATGCACTGTCACCCATGGACAGAGCCCCACTGATTACTGTATGCTGGCAAAGTGTTCAAGCATGCTGGGGGCTCTGGGGAAATAATCATTCTGTGTTGCCTGAGAAGAGAAGGAAAGTCATAGTTAAAACAATAGTTAGACTTGGCCATGCAGGTGAATGTGGGAGGTTATGTTGGACTTGTCAAGACTGCCAAAACAGTTGTCTGAACTTAGACAGTTTTATTTTAGGCACCTAAATGAATAATGTAACTTAAACGAGCTGAGCAGCCAGCAGATTTCACTGACTATTTTGACTGTAGTATTAGACGCTTGGCTTGCGTGCACGCTAGTTTTCAAATACTGGGAGTAATCCTTTGATGTTTGATGTTACTTAAAAAGCTTCTGGATACCCTTGCACCCCTGGTGAGAAGAGCACCTAGAGCTGGGAGGTGACAAATCTCTTGTCTGTGTTGCTTGTGTTCTGTGTAAACAGCAAAGTACCGTGATGTTGTAGCAGCAATGTGTGGCTGTGTGCGGTGCTCACCCAGAGGTAAGTGACTGCAGTAAACAGTAAGTGTCAAGACACGAGAGTTGTAACAAATTTACTCATTCTTTTTTCAAGAATAGTTCCTTTGCCCAAACCACAGCTTGGTCTTTTATAGCCTACTATGGATGCTTTTTTATGACTACTTAAAATCCACCAGTGTTTTTTCTGTATAACACATAATACCAACATACACATACCTTCCTTTCTGTGTTCTCCACAACATGCAAGCAATGTTGCTTACTTTGCATCACACAAGATGATGAACAATTGTGTTAACACAGTCTTTTTTGACTAGTTAAGACTGAAACATTATTAGCCAACGTGGAGCCTATGAAAAAAAAATCAACTTTTCTTCTGAACAGACCACTCCTGGAAGAATATGAAGAGTTCCTTCTCCACAACAGAGAATCTTCCCATTCTCTCATTGCATCCCCTGCTCTGACACTGAGGTCTGATGGTCAGAGCAGCGCAGCACAGCACGGCAGCAGTGTGCTTGCCAGCAAGCCAAGAAAAAGTATCCAAATGGACGTTGGAAATGCCAAGTGTGCTGTAGGGTATGCTGGTATGTTACAGTGCATGACATTCAGCCTGGACAATTTACAAATTGACTGTAGGGCAGCAATAGATGAGAATTCAGTATTTGTGTATCATGCATTAATAAAGGCAGGGGAAGGTTTATCGTCTGTAAATAAGATGTTTTGATTCACTGAAGCAAAAATGTTTGTCATCTATAAATAGGATCATTTAATTCACTGGAGCCATTGTGACACAATTTTACAACAGGACTGAAAGCCATTTTTATTGATGACTACAAATCAATTGTGGTGTTTGACACAAATTGGTGCAAAACATCATCTGATCCCGTTTATGACTCTCCTACTTCGGTACGCTTGGAATGTTGTTCTGTATCATTTCACATCTGTTTAATCGAGCTAATAGTCCATCTGCTTCATTGGAGTGATAATGTGATGAGCTCAAACTCAAATTACTGATAATGAGCAACTCGTTCATTTCTCATCAAAGAGCTAGCTGAGGGACTTGATTTTTTTTTTTCTAAAGCCCACAAGGCTTCATTCTCCTATAAACATTAGATTTTGCCGAAAGAAAAGAAAGTCTCCACTTCAGGCAAAAACGTCTTTTGGGACCACAGAATTTGCTTACAAGTTTCAGCTTGTCCTTGAGAAGAGCTGGTCAAATTGGCTAAGGAAAACACTTTGCTTCCAAAGGCATTTGCATCGTCTGCTTCATTTGCCTGTTTAAGGACTCAGCATAGAAGATTTTGCTTTTCTCCAAGTTGGACAATCATCCCCGAATCCTAAGGAAATGAACTTCTTTCTCTGTGGTTCGACGACAAGAATGAATGCAACTGCACACCTCCTCCGGGAGGCCAAGTCCAACAGCTCCGCAAATGTGAGCGAAGCTTCTTTGTACTACTTGCTGGAGGAATGGGCTCTCAACCCACAAGACACAAACATGAAGATGTTTTTAATTCCTCCAGTTGTCTGCCTCGTGGCAGGTGTCCTCATTATTCCTTCCATCTTGTTTGTGATCTTCTCGAGCTTTAGCATCCGAAAGGAAACGAGGTACATGCTGCTGGGGAATGCTTTGCTGTGTGATCTGATATACCTTTTGTTCTACACGCTGTCAGCTGCTCTCAGTGCAGCACATGTAAGTCTCCCAAAGGAAGCCTGTGTTCTCCAGTTATTTCTGCTGGCAGTGGCTTACTGCGGAGGACTGTTCACAGCTGCTGCCATAGTGGTGGACACGTACATAGCGATTTTGTTTCCTTTGCGCTACGTTACTATTTTGCCTTCTTCACGAACAAAAAAAGTGATTGTATGTCTGTGGATCTGTTCGGGGGCTCTCCCGGGGATTTTCTTCTTGGTGCTATCCAGCACTCACAACTTTGTGCCCTGCGTCCTGGAAATGTGCTCGATTCCACTAATAATAATATTAACTCTGAGTGGGACTGATGCTGTGAAGCTCTGTTTCTGGCTGTCTGCTATGGTTATCTTTCTCTTCCTTTCTCTAATATTTTGTTGCTATGCTATTCTTTATTTTAAAACCAGGCAATCAGGTATATGGGAGAGCATCTGTTCCAGAGCCAGTGTGACATTCTTAATGCACAACACTGTGTTGTTCTTTTATTTCTCTCCACTCTTGGTTCTTTTTGTAGAATCATTCTTGTATGTTAACATTGTCATTGGACTGGAGACAGGAATCTGGGTCTCCCTGACAATCTGCAATGTCCTGATGATTCTACCTAAAGTTTTGTTCCCTTTTCTGTATGGACTTCGATACAGAGAGATCTCAGCATCTCTCAAATCCATCGTCAGAATGAAGCATCTTCACCTGGTGTCACCTGCTCCATCACCATCCTGAGGCAACGCAGAGGACAGCTACAACAGAAGAGTTGTCCTTAACTTGTTTGCATGCAAGCCTGGTGGAAATCACTCAGCTTCTTTTGCAAGATGTGGGCTGATCACTCTGCCTCCTTGGTGCCAGAAGGGCACAAGTCTTTCATCACATCACAGTTGGGATTACAGCAGATGCTGCCGTGGACAAAATGCTACGTTTTGTTGTAATGTGGGAGGGCAGCGTATTTTGGAGGACATGGTGAGTCAGGATCATTTCTATCCATCCATGGCAGATGTCTTCCTGGAAAATAGAAAATGAAAAATAGATGGTGCAAAGCACACGGGTGCAGGGCAAAGGGGGTAACCGCAGGTCTCTTGACAGCACTGCCTACAGGAGACAGGATTCTTAACCAAACAAACGTACTGTGAGCAGAGCAGCTATTTTTTTCATTCATGGTGTACTTGTGCAAGGTTGGTAGCCACTGTTCTGTTCTGTAACATGTCATGAGATGCCTCTGGAAACTGCCATACTCAGTGAAACACTGTGCTTCACCTCAGGCAGTGTGCTAGAGTACTATCTGCCTTATGGATTCTGTCTGACAATGTGCAAAACAGTGTGGTTTTGTAAAATCTCAGTTTGATGGGAAGTCATCTTTGATCAGTGTCTGTCGGGCAGCTCAGTGAGGGAAGACGAGCAGGAGCAGCGGGTGGTAAAGGGGCAAGCAGGCAGTGCCTGCCGCGGGGTGCCAGGCTCAGCGCAGAGCCAGGAACCCTGCCGGGTCCCTGCCAGTGCTGCCAGGTCGCAGACTCTCTCTGCCTTCTCTGTACTTAAAGCAATATCCCAAAAGTGCTGTTTGTGTGTTTGGGGTGTTTCACACTCATCTGAAGAACGGCACTAAGCGGGAGCCAGGAGGAGATCAGTGTCTGGTTGCACAAGGTGTTTTTGGCAATGCAGCCTGTTTGAGAGGTTCCAGCTTCTCTCCCTCATTCCCCTCATTCCCCAGGTGCTGGTTACTCTCCTCACTCCACGGTTTGCTGATCTCCCCAGTCTGCTAATGCAACTGCTCATGGGGTTGCAGGCTAAAAATATCCCTCTGAAGAGAAGTGGTGTTGTTTTCATCTTAACCAAGATTATCCCAGGGATCTGTTTATTAGCATGTTCTGCAAACATCTGTGTCAGCACAACTGAGGGGGTGACAAATTTCATGTCAGAGGTGAGGCACCTTGGGGGCTTTGCTGTGAAGGGACACTTTTTGTGTAAGAGCATCTTTAAGCTAAAGTTGTTGCAAGTGAAAAAGATATATATTTGTGCATATTTGCTTTAAGCATGGTTCTGTGCTTCCCCTATTTTTACCCAAAGGAACATTAAATTACTGAGTAATTGCTTTGTTTTCCAGGAAAAAATTCTTCATCCTCTTCAATAAAAAAATAGGACCTGACAATTGCTTTTTACTGTCTGCTTTTATTTTTCTCCAAGATGAATGTCCTGTAGACATCTTCCACACAAGTTATGTTTGTATAAAGCCTTCAGTTTCAGCCTCAAACAAGGGTCTCCCATACCACAGTAAGGATGGGGAAAATACCTGTCCAGCAGATAGGTGCTTTCTGCTGAATTTCTTTAACATGCAGTATGATCAGATATGGAAGATATACCAGTGCCTCCCCAGGCTGCTCATATCTTGGGGCAAATCTCTACACCTCTGCCTGTTGGCAGAAAGGCCGGTAACTTACAGGATGGTTTCTCCATGGAAGATTTTTTCAAGCTTTATTGCCCAAAGTTTGTCTGTATTGTAAATTGTTGCGCTGAATAGTGAAGAATCCTGTGTAAATGGTGCAAAGGAAGGTGGTTGTACATATGGCTGTAGCTGACTCTGTATAGCTGCAGGTTAACAGTGCTTGATTTCCCAGCCAGCCTCTGTCAGTTATAAAGTTAACCTGCAGGACAGACTCAGACAAGAGTAAAATGCTAGTTCTGTAACTCTTTCTTAATATATACATCCCAACGGTGTGTTTCGAGGCAACAACAAGTTTGGTATCATAAAGACAGACACTGAAAGAAGGAATTTGGTGATCATGGCAAGTTTATGTACATAGGAAATTTGTCTACAGTGTTATCATAAGCAAACAAAACAGTTTTGTGGAAATGACCTAAGAAAGATGAATGTAGTCATCTTACATGTGTCCTTGAACTCCTTCCTAGGACAGGTGTTTGCCTAAAAGAGTTTAGTTGAAGTGAAATTAGTTAAGTTGAACTGAATTCTAAAAAAGGCATCCACGTGGAGAGCTGATGCTATTTTATTACTCATTTTAAGGTGGTTTAACATTAGATAAGCAAAATTTTCCAAGTGACTGCTTGTAGATAACTTCTTCCCATAATGTACTCCTGTGCTGTTTGATACAAAAGTAGCACGTACCAGCATGCATATGAGAAATACACCGTATACCTGAATCATTTACCTCTGGGGGTTTCGCCTGTGTATATGAATAGGACCAAAGGTATCACCAGGGCAGAATCACAGGCACGAGGTTCCTATAATTCTTCTCATAAATGTCTTGAATTTCATCTTAAAAATAGTCAGGCCTCTTCACTTCCCAGAGCTTCAGGGCAGTAGTGATTAGCAGCCTTCTAAGGGTGTCCCCAGATAAGCTCTGGAAATTCAGGTTGAGATTATTTACCACAGCCCAGCTATCAGCCTCTCCAAGGTCACATAAGGGAACTTATTGGATGTCAGGGTGTCTGCCCAGCATTTTAATTTAAAGTGAAATGGAGAGCAGTTGACTCTAACATGTGATTTAGCAGCTGGGGGCAGTAATCCTTTAACAAATTGCTATAGCATGAGTCATGAAAAGTCTTCCAATTTGTAGCCTAAATGTGTTGCACCCCTGGTCAGTTCCTCCCCTCTTTTCTTGTGCTGACATTGTCACTGAGCTCACCGCGTCTCTCTTCCCTCTTTAAGGTGGATTCACAGGGCAGCTGCATTCTGCCTGTAACCTGCAGAGCAGAGGGAGTCTGACCTGTGTTCCAGGAGCTGGCTCTGTGCCTTGCAGCGCTGAAAAAATCGCTAATTCTGTGCTTAGATCAGCGCCCCAAATTAGAGCGGTTTCAGCGTCAGGAGAAACAGAGTCCCCAGGCAGGTAAACGATCGTACAGCTTAGAATTTAGATTTCCCTTCATTTGCTACAATTTCAGTAATTATTCAGTAAAACTGATTAGCCTCCTGCAGTTTTAGTAATTGATATCAGAGTGCCTACTCCTGCTCCATCAGTTTACCTTGGCATTTTCAAAGGGAACTTTGGTACAGCAGGAGGTCAGAAGGGAACCAGCAATTGCCTGGTTGCACTGGAGAGAGCTCTGAGAAGCCAGTGCTGCCTTTCAGCAGCTGCCCTGAGACGGGTCCCACTCAGCTCTTGGCCTTGCTCATCACTCTTGTTGTACTCTGAGACACCGTGCACCCTTCAGACAGAAACCGTGCTTGTGGCCATTCCCTGTGGGAGGCGGGTGTGTGTGACAAAGGAGAGAGAACACCTGATAGGAAAAGGAAATGACAAGTTTCCTTGAAACTTGGTCTCTGCTGTGTGCGGTCTCCACCCTCGCCTCACTGCTGGTAGCTGAGGGCACAGCACTGTGAGTTGTTGCCATTTTTTCACAAGCCTCGTGATGATTTTTGGCGTCTTCATGAAACCACAGATGCTGAGTGTTTTTGTTTTTCAGCATGCTTCTAGTCCTTCCGATTGCAACATAAATCAGCGAGGTACAATATGGACAGAAGGTACCAATCTGAAAGGCAAATAAGACCAACTCTTCATGAACTGCTAATAAAACATCCAAGTTTCCAGGGGAATATCAGGAGCTAGGAGAGGAAAAGGAGCCAAGCTATGGTTCTGTGGTCTGATGGCTGTCAGCGAGGGATGGTCTTGCAAGTGCTTGTCCAAGCTCTGCAGGTTTGTCTGGGGAGCCAGCACAGATCAGACAAGATGTTTTCTGTCTCTGCTAAGCAGAGCTACGGATTTTGTGTGCTGAAGTTTATTAGGACAACTTTTTCCAACACAGTGGATTGTTTTTCTCAAGAAAAAAAAAAAAAAAAGGCTGCTGATGTTGCAGGGAGAAAATCAGCAAGCAGCTCCTGAGGGCTACTGGTTTTCAGGATGATTCCCAGTAGGAGGAACTGGTCAGCTTTGATGGCAGCTATCATTAGTTTAGGCACCAGGTGAAGGTAGGGAAGTGCAGATCCTCAAGGAGTAACGGGAGACTCTCCTACCCACCTGCTTTCTGCACACTTGCCAGTAATGCTAGCCAGGTCAAAGCTGGTGCCTTGTTCATGAAAACCTGTTGAAAATAAGTAGTTTTTTTAGAGGGCATTTCTTCACGCCCTCTGAAAAGCAGATCAGTCTGGACCTGTGTGGGAGTACAAGAAGTGCTGCACCCTGCAGAACAAGGGCATAAAGGAAGAGAAACAAGATAAAAATAGCTGAATATTGAAGGTCTATAGGAAGATTTAAAATACAGAAATGTGGGGATGAGCTGGAATTACAGAACTGAGTTTGGAGGAATGGGGTAAATTGAAGAGACACGATTTCTAGTGGGTTTTATGGGGGAAGAACACAGTGGAGCCCCCCTGAGGGGCATGCACCTGCCCCACACTCTGTGCCTGTCCTGCACAGCCCCACAGAGTTGTGACAGGCTCATCGGTGTGGACGGGGGCCCCATGGTACCACTGAGCACTCTGGAACTAGTGTGCTGAAATTCAGGAAGAAACATTTTTATCTCAGAGCAGCATGAGAGAGAGAAGATTTTTAATACTGTATAAGGCAAAATGAGACATTGCAGAGAGGGAGGGAAGCTGGAAGGAGTTGGTGCTCTCTGCTTGAAGAGATTTGTTTTGTGAAGTGTTCTCTGGTTTTGATTTAATGGTGGGTTGGCTCTTTCAAGCAGCTAGGCAGGGGAGGAGGGATGGGAATATGTTCCCAGACTTTGGCCACAAGTGTCCCAGTGTCCCAGGCATGACCTCTTCAGTGTTTATTTTTCTTTCTCTACAACTGACCCAGATGCTGAGACTTGAGACTCCAGCCCTCCTGGCCTCTTCTGGTACAGCATGTCATGGTCCCAGGGATAAGACTGGGTACAGTACCTGGAACTGTTTTTCTTTCAAGCATACTGTTCTGTCCATTTGCATTCCAGGAAGTCAAAACCCACGAGGAAAAGCCTGGGAGAGTACTGCCACCCAGCGGGGACGCAGGCAGAGATGTGAGCAGCCCGGGGACACTGCTTTTTTCACTCGTGTACCTCGCTAGAGAGAGGAGAAAGCCTTTCAGACCGAAGAGTAAAGCACACCATAACAGAACAAAGGGGAAGCTAGGTTTTGGTCTGCTTTATTAGAAAACAGCAACAACGAACGTTCGCTGGAACGAGGTTAGCGTTCGTTTAGCGTTCGTTTACATTTGCAGCCTGCATTGTCTCCTTCCGGGGATTGACAGCAAGGCTTGCAAATTGAGATGGATTTTTTTTTTTTTTTCATCACTCAGAACTGAAAACCTAACAAAGTGTCTTCAAGTGAACAAACAAACAAAACAGTTTTAACTTAAGCTGATGTGCCAATCACTAAGAAAAAGCACAGCTTTGGAGGAAACAGCATTGAGTTCTACCAAAGTTACAAACCTTTCATTCCAAAAAGCATCTTCTCTGTTTCACTAGTAGGTGCTGCAAATCCAACTAGTCACAATAAATAGTTGAATAAACTTCAGGGCCAAGCTGAGCCAGTTCAAGCATGTCTCAGGGCAGATGTGGCAGGGAAGTAAACTTCCCACCTTCGTATCACATTTCTTTGCCTGATGGGAGGTACTTTATTGGCAGAAGTAAACTACAGCTGGTCCCTTTCTTTTTTTCTGGAGGGAAGGAATTAAGATAATTTAAGGATGTACTGTACAGAGGAAATGCAAGGGCTGAGCATATATACAGATATTCCCCAGACGACCCTAGTGGCTGTATTGCCATCCATTGCTACCTACAGCTAAAAAACATCATCGTTGCAGTCTGTGCCACCGGGGCACTGAGGTATTGGGTTTCCGTGCAGTTTTCCTGCGGTCAGACAGAAACTGCCCCGGGCACAATCCTACGGATGTGTGTGTAAGACTTCCTGAGGGTAACGCTCCCGTGATGAGACACCCCCCGAGGCAGGACACACTCTTCAGTCAGCTTCTGAGTTTCAGGGTCCCAGCACAGCACTGTCGCAATAACTTCGTTCTTTTCATCTCGGCCCCCAGTGATAAACAGCTTGTTGTTGCAAGGAGAAATCCCACAACTGGCTCTCTCATGGGTGAACTGAGTCACGAGGCACCACGTATCTTCCTGGGGGCTGTACGAGTAGAGTGCTTTCATCGCCCCACCTGGAGAGGAAATGGATATCAGTTTGCACCAGCCATTCTTGTGAGAGATTTTAGCTAAACAGCCCACTTCTGCGAGGCTCCATTCCTGACATTTGTAAGAATGATTTACAGCCCAAAGCTAAGAAAAAACAAGGTCACAGGATACTTTATTGTTTTGACAGCCCGATTCACAGAAGGTCACTTATTGTTCACAAGGCTGTGGAATTTAAGGCCAGGACATGCAGCAGGACCACAGTGCACCCAGCAATGGACCTTTGTCATATCTGCTGTTTCAGCTAAGGACATGACTTTAGAAAAATACAAACTTGTCTAAAAGAGCTCAGATCATGAGGGACTGTGTGTGGTAAGCTGTCATGATTAGAAATGGATATGTGATTTCTGCACTGACTCCTCTAAAGGCAGTGTCCACCTTCCCATTAAACTACCTTCAGCCTGAATCTGGCTGTTTTCAGAAGCCCCTTCCTCTTTTTAGGGGTTTGTTAAACTAAGCTTGTACACTTCTTATGGGTAAGCTAAACAGAGAGTGACCTTCATTTTCTCCATGTTTTCCAGTCATTCTTGAAACGTTTTGTACCCCTTTCCCGATTTTACCAGGTCCTTTTCTTTTGAAAAAAAAAAAAAAAGTCAATGCTTCAGTACCCAAGAAAAGCTCTGGAAATTTATTTCCTCCTGAGAGTACTAACAGCTGAATGGTTCCTATTCTGAAATTTGCACAGACTGGGTGTGTTTTCTACTTCACCTGTATTGAGTAGGGCCAAGGAAACCTAGAAGCCATGGTCTTATTGATGAGTTATTGATGCTACGAAGCCTGGGATCCTACCTGTTGCCAAAGTAAGCATTTATCTGTTGTATTGTACTAAAAGTTGCTTTGGACAATACTAGTCCAGTACTGGAGGGATGGTCCAGCCACTGTGACACACATGCACACTATAGATCTGCCTTCAGCACACCACTTACTATTTGGTGATTCTCCTTCTCTATGCCAGCACTCAGCACCGTATTGATGACACTGTACGACACAAAATTTCTGCACCAAGGCTGAGAGAGGGGAAGGGAATTTTTCAGGGCTCAGGTTTTTGAAACAAATGGTCCTCATCCTTTTGGCAGGCATCATCTGGAGATGTGCACAGGCTCCTTCCTCCCTCCACAGTACAGCTCACCACTGTAATCCTGTCTTTGCTTCCAGTTCTGGTAGTTGACAGAGTTAGCCCCGGCCATGATCTAGTGAAGAGGTGGGCATCAGTGGCTTTGCTCCCAATAAGTGCTCCTAGTACTCATTTCCCTGCATAAATCCCATGTGCATTGGGCTGTGTAATGCTCCTGGGGAGGAGAGGGAGACACAACACAGCCACAAGCTCATGACCTTGCCTCTACACACCCACCTTTGGACGGCTTTAAGTTCTCTCTGAGCAATCTCCAGCTTTCCAAGATAGCTACCACGCTGTCAGGGGGTTTGACTTGGTGACTCCTCACTACTGTTTGTAAATGTACCAGATTCCCATCCTCGGTAAGCTTAGTGGGAGGTCATCTGACCGTTTGATTACACTCCATAGGGTTTGTGGGTAAAGCCAACACGCAGAAACAAGCCCTGGTGTGTCCGGACAAGACAGAACATTAATGTTCCACCTACCCACAACATAAATGTGATCACGGAAACTCGCAGCATTGATGCATTTGGCTTCTACTGGCATGGGAGCTTTCAGGCTCCACGTGTTGTTTGCAGGGTCGTAGCACTGAGTCTTGTCCGTCGCCAGCTTCCCGTTGGGTCCTCCCCCGATCACATAGAGCTTCTTCTTGTAGCTCGCTGCTGCAAAGGAGCTTACATTGACCATGAGGGGAGCAGCCTGTGTGACCATAACAAATGATTAGTGGCTGTTTTGATTTCAGGTTGTGAAACTGACACCTATAGGGTGACAGCCTGCTGAATATTAAGTCACACATCCTTTTTAAGGTGATCAGTAGGGTAATGAGAATAACATATATTTAAGAATAAGGGAGAAGTATTTTTTTTTTAAGACCATAAATCCCTTAATAAAAATATGCTGAGTTCAAAAGCTGTTATTAAAATTACATTGTCAGCAATTCAAAAGCTAGGAAATGTCAGAATTGCCCCAGATCTCTTTACATACTTCTGTACATCAAAAACAAACAAAAAGAAAACCCAAGAAAGTTTTTCATAGTGATCTTTGGTCTTTCTGCTTGAAGCTGCAATTGTTAGATTTCTCTGCAGTGCTTTGCATCATCTGAAAACTAGGATTTATCTTCTTTTATGATGCCTAATCTCACTAATTTCATGGATTATTGGCTGTCTAATACTCTGAGCATGTGAAGTAGTTAGAACTATTTTTTCTCCATCCTGTTTACCTTGAAACCTGCACTTTCAACACAAATGTGCAACCCATGGCATATATAATGCACAGGTTGATATATCACTTTTGTATCTTATATATCAGAGGGATAGTTTGGAACCTGTACTCTGGTTCATACATACTGTGTTCTTGCTTGGTGCTTGAAAAGCCAACTAAGAAAAGGAAAGTTAGGCATTAGATGTCTCACAATTTGTCAGGTAATCCTGTGATTTCTGGTTCCGGAAGGATGTCCATTTCTAGAGAGAAAATGGTTAGGGTGCTCACCAACCAGAAGAGTTTTAAAAGAACTATACTAGGTCTGTCTTCTTCAGTTTTATTTTTCGGTACCTTAAAGTTTTCTGATTCAGATGTTCCTAGTAAGTCAGAAGTTGTATGATGCAGTCTCTTACCTCTGACCAGCAGTTATGAAATGGATCGTATGCCTCCATGCTGTTGATTCTCTGCAGGCCATCAAACCCTCCAATGGCATACACTTTGCCACCCAACACAGCCATTTTGTGCCTCCACCGCCCAATATTCAGATACTCAATCTGTATCCATTTGTTGATGGAGGCGTTGTATTTCCAGACATCATGCTGTGTTTCTTTGCCACCTGCAGTGTACATGACACCATGACACATGTAAATATGATACCGTAGCTTGTATTTCCTCAAAATCTTCAGTATGTTTAAATTTTAATAAGGCTTGCTCATAAAGAAGTCATTGGTCCTTACTGTTAGCTTCTTAAGTTTCCTACACCACTGGCCTGGCCCTGTTACACAAGGAGAAAATTTCTTCATTTATAGTTTATTTGCTAGTGAAGGAAACTGAACAATTTCTGCAGCAAATATTCAGGAAATAGAAATCACTGTTCCTCACTTCCGTGCACCACAACCTTTTCTTTGCCACTTTGGCACTTCCATTTTAACACCGAGTGCAATGCCAACCGCACAGGGCATGGTAATATGCAGGAGATCTTTGTGCACTGCAGGGGCTCTGCAGGATGCCGAGAGCTGGCAAATAAGCAAACGTGCTTTAAATGAGATAGTGGCGACTGCTGCAGTCAGAAGTGCCAAATCCCTTGAAGGCAGGCCTGCTCTGGGGAATTGCCAGTTTGTGCAGGGCAGATCTACCCAGCCAGGCTAGTGCTTTATACGGTAAATGGAGAAGACCTGCCTGAACCCCCAGTCCATAGTAGTCCTGCATGAGTGTTAGAAGTTTCCCTAGTCAGCCTTGGGGCCATATGTCCGGGATCCCATTTTCATACCTCTCCTTCTGGTCTCTTTCTCTGCTGACATGGATTAATTTAATACTTGAAGATCAGAATTGGACCCTGTAAATTCATCCTAAAGCTGGCTTGCAAGTAAATCTTTCTCATTCTAAAGCAGAGAGTAATGTTTTAACCAGTTCTTTTGGTTACATATCATTTTAGATGTAATTGGAATACAAACAGAACTAGTTAAGCCCAAAACCCCATGAACAGATGAGTAGCTTGCTCTGTCATCAGATTAAATATTCGCTTCACTGATGAATATACTGAAAAGAGATTTCATATTCCATTGAGAAAGTGTCTGCCTTCATTGGTATTCTGTACAGCAGCCAGATCACTGCAAAGTGATGGGCTCATCTCGGGGCCAAATAGCAGATTGAATAGGAGATAATTAGCATGCTAGAAAGAGCCGTTTGTAATGCTTTTGTCTAAGTATTTTTCACATGTATGTGTCGAATTTTATTTGCACTCAAATAGCTCAAGTGGCTGAAGGGCCTGAATGCAGCATTCATGCGTACAATAGGGCTGAGAGGCTGCAGGTGTTCCCCTTACCACCCCTGAAATCCTCCATTTCCATGAGTTTGTGCTTCCCTGCACAGGCTGAAAGCTCTGGCAGGAGCCTGAGCTGGACCAGGGGGACGAATTTGCTGTACATCAGGGAGCGGGAAGAGATTTTTGAGAGAACTGGAGATTTATTTTGTTTCTGTTCTTTCTCTAGACCACAGTTCTTTCTAAGTTCAGGAAAAAATGTAGCTACATTAGTGAAAGTAACAGAATGGTGAGGACAGTACCTGGCATTTTTAGTTACACTTCACATGTTTCTATCCATCTAGTCAAACCATTCAAACTGCTCAGGGAAATAGTGATCTAAAAGTAGTAATGCATTGTGCAGAGGACTTTCCTATTGTTCAGAAGCTAAAAGAGCAGGGAAGACTCCAAACAATATACAGAGGGAAATGAGCTTGTGGGAGGGGAGATCATGTTAGGAACGATGTAAGTCAAATTAGAAAAGAACCAAGCCACAGGAGCTAGAAGAAAGCAAGCAGAGTGGAAGGAGACAGATGTTTAAAAGGGAACGAAGTGTGAATAATTTGGTTTAGCTGGAAGGATACTGCTGAGGACTTTGGCCCACCCTTTATTTGAATGGAAAGGCTGAAAAGCAGGTATAATAAAGAAAGAGGGAATGGAGGGAGAGAGGGAGGGAGTGAAAGACATGAGGCAATGCAGAGAAGGAGGACAGAGGACCTGTGAGACTGGCAACAGGAGGAAAGCCAGCTGATACTCACCGCAACGGGGGCTGTGTTAGCCTGGCCTGGAGGTAGCCTGGATAGAACATAAAGGAAAAGCGAAGAGTCACTGGAAAAGATGACAGGAATAGGAGAAAGCAAAAAGCCTGTGACCTTGAGAAAGAGGAACGGGTAAGAGATTAAAGGCAAATAGAAAAGAGACCTCAGCACTCAAGGGTGTGAAGGTGTGAGGGATGTTCCCTAGTCAGGGTGTTTGACTTAGGTTCCTCTCCAGAGCTAACCTTTAATACAGGGTCTGCCACCAAAGTAAGAAGAAACTCCCTGTGGCTGGCTGAAAGAAAAAAACTCCTTTATTCGTAAGTAGGGAAGGAATAGTCTAATTCTTATCTGAGGATAAAAATTGAATAAACTTTAAATTGGAATGAAGTAATAAAAATCTGGATTCCCAAAAGAGAAAAAGCAATGGAAAGTATTTGAATGAAGGCAAATCATACTTAAACAAAGCATTCATACTTTAGCCCTCCCTCCTCTATTCACACATCCTTTCTACTTTCCTGTTTTAAGCAAGAATAGCATTTGGTGGATGATTGTGCAGGAAAAGGTTTCCTACCCATGGAGGCACTGTTCTGTATTATGTTCTGTAATGTGACAATAATTAAACGATTGCTATCTTTTTTTTTTTTTTTTTTTCCTCTGGAAAGCAGATCAAGAACACCAAACTTGTTTTTGACAGACCATCAAAACGAGCTGTCAAACTGTAATGATTAACAAGCTTGAGTTTAACTTTTCTGATCATCAAAGTAAAAACTCCGTAGCTCCAAGATCAGCCTCTTACATGGAGCTCAACTGTAGCAGTGTGGGAAGGTAAACACACCTCCTGAAGCTCTCAGGATGAGGGCCTGTAAATGGACCCGTGCTGTGTGTCTGAACCACTGGGTTTCTAATAGTGCCTCTGGCAGGTGGGCTCTTCGAGAGTCCTGGACTGGACTGCTGAAGTGAGGCTGCAAAAGTGCTCCCAAAAGTGCAGTTTTCAGGTAGCAGCCAAGCAGTGGTGACAGTTCTCTGCAAATTCTGGACTTATCCTTGCGGAGTGAGTTAGATTCTGGCAGATTATTTCTATGCCTGCAGAGCGGCTAGTGGACTTCTTATAAGAAGATGCTGGAGCAAGCATTCTTCATTTGATGTCTGGTAAACAGGTTTCTGGGGACCTTTCTGTGGCCATGGTCACTGGGTGTTTAGGGTGCTGCACACAAGTAGACCTGCATATGGATGAGTATTGTTTGAAAAGGAATCCTGTGCTAAAACTCTTGCCAGGGTCAGGCAGTGTCCTCGTCCAGCCTGCTGAAAGCCAAAGTGTTAGCAATACCTGCAGTGCTTAATTCTTCTAAAGCAGCCTCAAGCATGCTCTCAATAAAAGCTGGAACTGATTGTGAGAACCGTGTGCGCCCCCCATCCACTCCCCAGGTCTTGTTCCTTACCCGATATGTAGACTTCATTTTTTAGCGTAATGCATGCAAACTCCACCCATTTTTTATTCTCATTGTCCGTCTCCTGCTCTGTGATTGGTAATTTGGCTACTTCCAGGCGGCTTCGCCTCAAGGGATCCAGGCAAGTCACTTCTGCTACAAATTTCTCATCTTTAGTACAGCCCCCTATGATCATAAACACCTCAGACTGGAACTCGTGCATCCTGGGCTTGGTTCTCTCTGTAATAATCTAAATGCAAGCAAAAATGCAAGTAAGACAAAGTGAGTACACAGGGCACTTACACCTACAATTACAGAAAGATCTGCTTACCTATTTTTCGATTACCTATTTTGCAAATCCTAACTGGCTTACAATCAGCCGAACCAGTTATCAAATGGTCTATGAGCTGAAAGCCTAGAAAACATCCCAGAAGCATTGCAATAGAGGTTGCTTTCAGGATTTCTCCAGCACTAGACTTGGTCATTTCTGATTACCTGCAAGGCTCCTTTCAGATCCCAGCACCCTCCTGGGAGCTCCCAGTGTGGCACCGAGAACCATTACAGTGAGAGCAGGAGTGACAAGGCTGCATGTGAGTAGCTGATGAGGAGGGGTTTCCTTGGGGCTGGCAGAGTGAGGACAAGGTAGAAGGAGGGCCACAGGGTTTGTGCCTGCCTTGGGGAGCCTGGAGAGAGCAAGACTGCTGGGAGTGCTAGCAATTAAACTAGAAATGTTAGAAATTAAACACTCATTATTTGTCCTGAAGACATACGTTAAAGTGTCAAAGCAGTAGTAATTCTCTAATGTATTTAAAAAAAAAAAATGTTTCTTTGTTTATAAGCTTTAATTGTAAGCCAAAACATGAAGATTTACGTAAAACCAGCACCAGATTCTGAAACGTGGTTAGTTGTAATTTACTGCCTGTTGGCTCACTCCATCAAACTAGATCTTTGTTTCAGAGACCCTGGAAAAAGTCACCTCCCAGGTAGATGTTCACCAGGAGCAAAGAATGCAGGGGGTGCTTGGAAACTTCTGCTCTGCTTGGAGGAAATACTTGCAGGCAAGTGCAGATGAGTGTGTTACTGTGTCCCAAGGTATGCCAGCTCTGTGCTTGCTGAAGGACAGAAGGAATAATTGCCTTCATCCCCCTCAGTAATTCATAATGGAAGAAATGTGGTCTCAAAGGCAAGGGGAACACATAAAGCTGTTCCTCTGCTTCTGCCATGTAACGGGGCATCTGCCAACCTGCAGACCCTCGAAGTGTGCTGGGAGAGCACTGCTGGTGAGAATCAAGTTGCAATTGTTCCCTTCTGCATGCCCCAGAGAAGCAGACCATGAACCCCAGGTTAAACACTGTGGCAAAAAGCAGCATTCTTACAGTTTTAAACTACTTGTAATATGTTTCTATAAAATGGGATAATGTATCTATATTTACAAAGATTATTTACACAGACATAGACCTTTTATTCTCCCTATGCTTAACAAACCATTAGGCAAGTTTTTTTAGACATCTCAGACCTTTCTGGCTTTCATAATTCTCTTTTTAAGCCATCTGTCACCATTTCCAGGCGTTAGCCTCAGGCAGGATAGCTGGCAGGACTGCCTCTTACCACAGCTGCCCCTTTGAAGGTGAGTGTAATGAGTGTTCAGCCCTGAGCAACACTTCTTTTATCTGTCCCGCACCGACCTGAGGCACCGCTGGCACTGAAGAGCAGGCCCCAGTCTGTGGGCGCGTGAGGCAATGCCTCCTTGGGGAGTTCCCACCAGGCCAGCCGGCCTTCCCCTGCGTGGCTGGGAACCGTCTAACCCAGCCACCAGCACCCAGCTCACCCTTGGCCTTCTTCCCCTCCAGTGGCTCACACCCACTGCTATTGATGGATCCACAACACCTTCCCTGAGGCCTCCTACCTTCTTCTGGCTCTCTGACTGGGGAGGCACACACATTTCCTCACACTCTCACATGCCTTTGCTCCGGTTATGAAATCCAACCTCTGGTTGCTCTCCCCTCTACCCCACATTTTGGTCCAGGAGATATGACTGATACCTAAGTTTCCAGAGAGGATGGGCAGTTGAGGAACTGGAGATTTACCACAGCCTCACTTGAGCAGGCAGGACAGAACTCAACTGGATGTCAGGATGAGCCTGTCTCTCTGAATGTGGAGAGCTGTGAAGTGAGGAAGATGGACACATCTCTCCTCTGGGGAGAGACCATCCTCCTCCCCTCCTTCTGAAAGGTTTCTGCCCATGTGTAATAGATGGAGGTGTTCTATACTCAGATGTGAAAGGGTCATTACAACTTGTGACAGAGTTTAGTGTGGAAATTATTTTTCCTTTCTTGGGATTGAAATATTAGCTAAGGTGGTGAGGTGTGAGGAGCAGCATAATTTGCTTTGCGTTTTCACTAGGGAAGTCATCTGGGTTTTTTGTTCAGCTCCTCAAGTCTGTATGAAGGTTTGAGCCCAGATGTTCACAAACAGGAAACTGTATGCTTTGATATTAAAACAGGCTACCAAAAGCTTCCATGCTTTCTAAATCGTCAGGATAACTGGTGAGGCCAACCTTGACTTCTCAGTAGTACCAATTAGTGAAAGGTCAGTGTGAATACCTTTTTTTCTGCTGCATAGTAGTGCTTCCTTCCCATGGGATTTTTGAGCAGAAGCATGAGGCATTTCAAAGGAGCAGCAAATACCTTCCTTTTTACTCACCTCATTGCCTGACAGATGGTACATTCTTGCTTCCTGGAGCAAAGGAAAGACGTCTGGACACTGTCTAATGAGTTGATCAGCTTCAACAGTCTCAACAAAATACCAAGGGTCCAAAAGAGGCAGACGGACATTCTCCAGCACATAGGGCAAGAGAGGAAACCTTTCCGACTCCTTGTAACGTACCCAGCTCATTACGGTTTCAAACACCTGTGCTTCTTCTGTGACATAAAGGTCGTCACTCTTCAGTGTGCTGCAGAGGACATCGGCTGGGAGCTCCAGGAACTCCTCATAGTGCAGGACCTGGGTGAAATTCTGGATGATGTAGTTCTGCACTTGTTGTTTCAGGCTGCTCAGGGAGTGGGCATCAGCCAGCCTCAGGATGCCGACGCAGTTGTCTGGCTGAAGGGCTTCGGTGAGAAAACTGGCACAAGCATCTACCATGCGAAGGAACTGTGGACAGAAAAAGCATACGTAGCACAGAGCAGTTACTTGTACGGCTACAGCACAGGGGAGCTTAGCAGCTCTGCACCAACCATGCACAGTACAGCAAGGAGCTGGGAGAGACAAGAAACCAGTAATCCAAGGACAAGGTGTGTCCAAGAATCTGCAGTCTGAAATAAAATTTTCCTCTTCCTGCTGTTTTGGTTTTGTTTTTCCTCTGCATCCATATTGCTCCTTCTTGCTGGACACAGACAACCTGTGACAGTCATGAGTTCAAACTGTTTCACAAAAGTAAAAGTATTTCTACCATTCTTCCCTCCATGAGATCTGAAAGCAGTAACAACCATGGAGTTACAAAGCACAGATAAGATCCTCAGGGTTCAGATGTGCTTACCCTCCTTCATCTTGAATGACAGCTCAGATCAAACAGAAGAGACTCTGGTTTTGGAGTGCAGGTGGCTCCAAACACTGTCTGCATTGATCCTCCCACCATCCAAACTTTGAGTGTGTCTGAGGCCTTGCAAGGGTGGTGGAAAATGAGTGCTGAGGTGTGCAAGGTTTGGACCAAAGCTTTGCCCTCCCCAGAGCCATGCTGTTCTGCTGGGGGATGTGGCAGCAAGAGATTCAACACCAGCAAATTTTTGAGTTGCTGGACAGCCAGGGATTTCTGGCTAAGGTGTGTTGTGGGGGAGACCTTTGGACATCTTAGTGATCTTTGTTTTCCTTCAAAAAACATAGATGTGCCTTCTTAACCAGAGTCGTCTTAATCAAAGAATTTCCCATGTTTGTGTTTTATAGGGCATCAAAACTATCGTCATTAATTTGCTTGGCACAACAGCCCCACCTGAGGATCCCAAATGTGCAGATCCTGGAGCATCAGTGGGGCGTTTGCCGTGAACTACAAAGTGAGCTGGGTTGCTGGTGATTATTCAGGAATTGGGAACCTGTTTTGTGTAGGAAGGTTATAAGTTTTTGTCCTGGGCTTTCCTTTGCCTCTGTGGTTTTGGATGTGGACAGGACATCAGTATTTTGTATTGGTTTTGGCAGTGAGCAGTGCAAATAGTAACATCCAGAAAGATGGGTCAGGACCATTGCTGTGCATTTCTGCCCATGCCTTTTGGGTCCTTTTTCCATCCAACGTCATCAAGCAGACCGTTTTAACTCATTCTGTCCCACGGGGGAAAGTTGCACAACAGTAATTCAAGGGGAAAGAGGAAGTGAAACAAAGGAAATGCACTTTTGAGCACTATTTAGATTTGTTTCAGTAATTAGGGTAGAATCTTCTAGACCCACAACGTTGTGTTGACACATTTAGACTGTTTACCAGAGCTGAGCGATCGCAGACGCTGGGCGCAGACTACCTGGTTCCTGTTTTACATTTAGATGTGGTCAAGAGTTTAGAGAAATGCAACTGACTGATGAACGAAGCTACGCATGGTCTCAGAATATGTTGCTGCCATATTGTTGAACACGCCAGCAGCACGCCACAGGACCGCAGCAGAGCTCGGCAGCCCCTCAGTGCTGGCTATGCTCACGTTGGCTGTTCTCTGGGCTAGCAAGAGGCCCGTGCTAAGAAACCACCAGTGCATTTCCCTGAGGACCTGGAAGGATTTTACCAACACCGGGCAGTTCCCAGCCCTGAGGAAGGTTAAGCATTAGCTCTTTCAAAGTTGGCAGTAATGAGATGCAAGAACAAAAATAGGTGGGATTTGCCAAGGTCACCCGTGAAGTCATTCACGAGTCTGGGAACAGACCCTAGTGTGACGTTGACACCATATGGCCCAGCCATGGTACAGTGCTCTGATTACTGACACATGACTTGTTCAGAGCAATACTCATCAGGTGACACCGGAGGTTTTCTCCCAGGCAGTGCTGGTGTAACAGCCACGTAGGCACCTCTGAGCGCCCCGGGTCACTGCACGTGCAGCCAGACAAATGAGGAACTGCGAGGCGTGGGTGTGAGAAACGGCCCCTGCCAGGAGCTTAGCCTGAGACCAGGAGTGTATCAAGTTAGGACTTCCCCCGGCTGCTGCACCTCACCTCCGTGCTGCTCTGTCTCCCCATGCAGAGACAAAACTCCCCCCAAAAGTCCCCCAAACATTTGCTTTCCTTATGCTTCTGGCACTCAACATTTCCATCATTTTCTCCCGTGAGTATCCCTCCTCATGTGACCTGGGCATTTTAAAAGCCTCTTTGAAAGTTCTCTTCCCTGAGAACAGTTTCCCCAGTAATGGGGTCCTTCTTTTAATACATTTTTGAATGCAGATTCTTACTTGCTGGAGACATCCCATATGCTTGCTTGATCTCCACTTGGCCTTCTCTCTGAATAATAAAACCTTGTGCTCCCAATTTAAGTCCTTGCTTGTCCCAGCGTTGATCCAGCCCTTCTAGTGTAAGCAGTGCCAGTAGCCCTGCCCCTGCTCTGACCCCCAGAAAGGCAGGAGAGTGGTGGCTGAAAGCCCACGTTCATAATCCTGCTGTGTGCAGCATGCTCTGGGGTCAGCTCCTGCACCCTGCAGCTGCTCTGTCCCCGCACGCCCTGTCTCGTCACTGACACCTGCATCCCCCAGGGGCCCAGGGCAGGGAGCAAAGGGACACAGTGACCCTTGCAGGGCAGCTCTCTGGGGACTGGCAGCCTTCTGAGCCCTTTCTCCCGTGAGCCAGCACTGCCGAGGAGCCCTTCACTGGCAAAGCAGGCCTTCTGGTCTGGTGCTGTGCAGCAGCTCAGTGTAACTACCTCAGCCCAGCCACAACCACCCTCGCTGTTCACTGCTACGTGGCTACAAGGAGCTCCTCAGATAACTGCCAAGGAGGAGCAGGAGCCTACTTTCTTCCCACAACCTCTTCGTTTCCAGCAATGCAGCTCAGGTGCCCGCCTCACACACGCCATGCTGAGGCAGCGGGGTAGGAGACAGGCGCCGGGGGCCATGAGGAAGGGAGGCAGGTGTGAGGGTTGTTGTGGACTTTCATCAGATCGAACAGCCCAGAGAAGCAGCTGAGATGCTGGCACTGAAGGTGAGCAGGTGAGCTGTGCTGCTTGCTGCTCTGCACGGCAGCGGGCACCGCGTGGGGCTGAGGTGGTACCAGCCAGGGCAGATGCAGTGGCAGGACAGACACAGCAGAGGAGGCGGCTGCCAATGTGAGTTCACACATTGCAACTGTGCTCTAGGTGGAAACATTCCTCGGGGTCACTTCAGGGTGAGGCTTAGCTGTTCGGCTGCTCCCTGCTCGAAACCCTTCACCTCTTTACCCCAGAAGGCAATGTGTGTGCACAGAGCACACTGACGGTGTGGCCTCCTGCCCGCCGCACAGCCTGCCACCTCTCCCTGCTGTCAGTTTTGGCTGCGTCTGGCTAAAAGTTATTAGAAGGGCCTAAGAGAAGACATAATTATGTAAAACTATTTCCTGTAGGAAACCAGGCAAATATAGTTTCTAGAGAAAAGTGGAGTGTCTCTATTGGAACCTCGAGAGCTGGGCAAGTTACTCCTTTTCTGGTTCTCGGTCAAGTCACGGAGATCGAAGAGAAGCACTGCCAAAAACTGTTACTAGTTGGGTAAAAAAGTTCTGTTTGGAAATCAGTTTTGTCACATCATTAAGTGGAAAGGAAATAAATCTCTCTCTTCCCCAGTTACAATAAATTGAAGCATTAATCTTTTGAGCTGCTAATATATTGAAACAAAACATTTGACTCTTTTTTTTTTTTTTTCTTCAGCATAAATCGGAGAAGCAAACTGGCAAATGCTCATAGTTACTAAATCTTTTTTACACAAAACACATTTTCAGCCAAAAACCTCACCCTTCTTTAATGTGAGGCTTTGAGGCCTTATAAATCACAGTATCCAAGACAGTTGCATTAAGGCTTGGAATCACTGCTTTCAGTAAAACATTCCTAGTTTTCCAGGTTTTTGTAGTTTGCTTTTCTTCCTCATGGCACTCATGATTTTACCATTACTATTACACTGGTTAATAGTTTTCTTAAAGCACCAGCTCTGGCAATCAAATTTAGTCATAATTTTCAAGAAAAATAGGGTAAAGAGAAGAAAAAACGTAAGTGTATGCTCTCAATAGTTACAGGGAAAAAAGAAAAAGAAAAAGAAAAAGAAAAAGAAAAAGAAAAAGAAAAAGAAAAAGAAAAAGAAAAAGAAAAAGAAAAAGGAAAAGGAAAAGGAAAAGGAAAAGGAAAAGGAAAAGGAAAAGGAAAAGGAAAAGGAAAAGGAAAAGGAAAAGGAAAAGGAAAAGGAAAAGGAAAAGGAAAAGGAAAAGGAAAAGGAAAAGGAAAAGGAAAAGGAAAAAGAAAAGGAAAAAGAAAAAGAAAAGGAAAAAGAAGAGCCTGAGGAATGATCCTAAGGAAAAAAGGTTCAGAAAAATAAATAAATACATACATACATAAATAAATGAACAATAAAAAACTTAGGAAAGTGTCCTGAAAATGAGCCAAAAACAATCTCTGAGTGCTGCCAGTTTGCAGTATTGGTCTGCTGCTGAAAACTTCAACAAGCTACTGTACTCCTGCCCCAGGCACCATTAAAGCTGCACCACCTTTTCCTTGCTACCTTAGGGAGCACCTTGAGATAACTTGCCCTTCTCTCCCCACACCAAGCGCCACAGGTCATTTACCCCAAAGGCCACAGGCTCATCTCGGAGTAATATGTGCCATGTGTGTAAGATTCAAGAATCCTAAGTGCATAATGAACCCTGGTGACTATGGAGTCGGGTGTTCTGACCTTCCTGGAGGCACAGACCGGACACGCATACACACATTGGCACTTGGCAGGTTATGCTGGTTGCAATGGGTTAGCAATTTGCAGCTTGGTACCATGGACTGCAATTTGCTAGACCTCACAGGTGATTTACAGGACACGTGAATTCCTCGTGGATCAAAGGCTGAGTGAGGCTGTGCAAGTCTGACTTCCCACCAGTCCCCAGCCAGGATTAAAACCCTTTACATCACGAGTCCTACAAAGGAGGATGCTGATGTTATCTGGTGAGCCTAGGTGATGGAGAGGGATGAAGCTGGCTTCCTGCTCCACTGACTTGGCTGGGCTGGGCAGCAACCAGCCTTTGTGGGGCCCTGCAGAGCTGCAGCCCTGGCCTGCTGCATGGCGAGCACCCACGGGGGCAGCTCCCGCAGGCAGAGCCCAGCCGGCTGCCTGTTTGTGCACCCCAGACCAAGGATGGGACAGCCAATTTTTACCCCAGTGTAGGTGCCTATGAAGGCAAAAGCCCCTGGAAGGCATGAAATCGGAGAAGCATGCAGTGTTGTAACTGGGTATGGCATGGTGTTGCCAGAGTGACAGGACTGGAATAGTGCATTGGGATTATCTGTACCTGAAAGAGGCTGGCGGCTTCCAAAACTTTCTGTACATTTTGCTTTGTGATGAGCATTTTGCTGGTGTAGGTATAGTCCAAGAGTATATTCATGGTTTCTGCATCAACTCCTTTGAGTATAATCTTCTCTTCGTATTTCTCTCTTAAATCATTACAGAACATGGCCCTGGAAAGAAAGACATTTGTCTTACTGCAGCCCAGACAGGATGAGGCATTCTGAAAACATTTGATTAGATAGATTTCAAAACAAAATACTCTGATTGCTTCATATTCTATGCAATTAGCCCTATAGCAAAGTAATAAGGAAAATCCTTTTGTTGTCTTCATATCTTTTTACTCATTTGATAAGGTGCACACAAATTGTTGATACCCCAGAGCTGGACTTTGCAGCAGACCTGGAGCTCCGTGGCAGCAAAAGGCAGCCCTGGGAAGTGCTCTGTATCTGGGCTGATGCTGCACAGCGGATGTGCCCACACCGATGTCTCATCTACTGGACTCTTACAGATGCCCTCACATTTCTAGTACAGGCACAGTTCATTAAGCCCAAGCCTCCAAGCCACTGGCATTCTCCATACTTCATTAACCCGTAGCACGTGTATTTTATAACCCTGGCAAGGTCAACACCCCGGGGCTTCAGAGATGCAAACTGCTGCTCAGACTGAAGCCTGAGGTCCAGGCCAGATCTGCGTGTCTGACAGCCTCACCTCTCAGCTTCCCGACTTATCTCTGACCCCATTAATACCAGGGATAGGCCAGGAGGGAATGACTTAGTGATTTGCTTCTAATTAAGAGGCTGACTTTTTCCTCTGCTAAATTTTGGGAGCTTCTGGTAGGACTGCAGAGTCAGTACCTCTGGCCCAGAGGAGCGTCTAGATAACCATGAATAGGAACCAGTGTTAGCCTGAAAGCCCAGTGTTTTCATGCATAGTGGTAACACCTCTCCTTCGATGGCTAATGCTGAATTGGAAAGGCAACAGACACATACCAGTTTGACACTAGTCAGATTTTTCATGCGAGATATAATAAGAAGATTCTCTAAGAGCTATTTAAATCCTCCTTGCCTTGTGGAAGATGCAAGGCAAACACAACTTCATCTGCATTTTCAATCCATAGTTCTAAGTGTTTCTTGCAATGCTTTTGATTTTATTTACCAGGTCGATCAGTCCAGTCTTGCTCACTGCATTCAGGGTGAGATTTCACATCACTTGGAACCTGGCTCAACAGATGAGAAGCACATGAGCCCTCTTGTATCTGCACTGGGGAAACCAGGCAGAGCTGAAGTGTAATTAGTGGTGTTCTTTGCACTGCATGCCCTTCTTTGTTAGTCACATAAAATGTTGACAGGACACTGCAACCCGGGAGATGTCTGGAGGTCAAAGGTCTTCTTGGAAAAGTGGTCCTGGGTTTACAGCAAGCGAGCTGTCTGACTGACACATCTTACAGGAGCCCAAATGTTAACAGGTTTTCTTGCAAAGCAGTTAGGCAGGTGATTGGCAAATGGATGGAAGGTATCAACTGCTCTGCTCTAATTGCTCCCCACCCCTCGTCTCAGAAGAGATCTTATAGCAAGAGAAATACTGGTGTATAAGGCTGCATTTTGGTAAAGAGACCTATCTTTTGAGCAGAATAGTTGGGGAGAGAAGTTAGTTGCAAAAGGTGTTCAGCCAAAAGTCTCATTTTCCTTTCACTCATCTCAGCTCACAAGAGATTTTTGGGGCACTGCCTCCAATCCATGGCCGGTTGCTGTTACCCCTGAAGTCTGTGTGTTTGAAAAGCACGAAAACAAAATGCTCCTTAACCTCAGTGGGCGCAAGAGTGGGCTCCTCTTCAGCTTGTCCCACTTGTGGTGGTGTTGAGTGTTGTGTGTAAGTCAGGGGCATGGAGGCAAGTGGCTATTGGAAGACAAAAGCACTTGGTGCCCACTTCACCAGGGGAATGGGATTTCAGTGTGGAAAGGGAGCTTTGTACAAAACTGCTCCTTCAATTGCTCGGAGCTGACAGGCACCAGAAACTTTGTCTGAACAAGAAATGGGCTGTCAGAGGGTGCAGGTGCTGTCTGCTCTTGTTCCTTTTATCTCTTAAACTGGTGGCTCCCATCTTGTATTGAATCTTCTCTGTCAGGGAGGGAAGGCAAAGCTTTCACTTCTGTTCCCCAAAGCGGGAGTGCTTGGTAGCTGTCAGCTGGGGATAGCCATCAGTACTGCCTGCGAGCACCTTCACCCTGTGAGCTGACGGGGGGAAAGACCCTGACACCATGCTTCTGGGGACAAACGTGCTGCCTCTGGTCTTCTTGGTTTGCCTGTGCTTACCCGGAGAGGTTTGTCATTATTTTCTCCAAGGCTCTAAACCCTTCAGATGTGGCTACCAATTTTGTCTGTTTCCGTGGTTCCCGTTCCCTGTGTAATTCTAAGCTAGGCCTTTGAACCAATGTTTATTTTAAGAAAGGCATATCTGAAGTGAGGAGCTCAGGGCCAAATTTAGATGCCTAAAAATGGGTAAACTAACAAAAAAAAAAAAAAAAAAAAAAAAAAAAAACAGGGAGAAAGGGAGAAATCTCAATGAAATAAATTAAGGGTTACAGTTCGTGAAGCGCATTTTAAGCATCCACCCATGCTGGAATGCTTGCGCTTGGAATTATGAATCTGACTTTAAACAACTGTGCTGGAGGTTGAGGATGCTCTGGAAAATATTGCTCCAGCCCCTCCTAGCCCTGTTCTCCCACTGCCTTGGGTGATGCAGGAGGGAAGAGCACCTACTCCACCGTGGCCAGCTGGGGCTGCTCTTCTCTGCTTTGGTACCTTCGCACGGGAGAAGTGAGAGAGTTAATTCTTTTATGTTCACAGATGCAGGATATGTCAGAAATACTAGCCTACCTGCTCTCAAGAAGTGCTGAAGGAAGAAGTAGAAGTTGTTAACTTTGTTTAACTGTGCTTATATCAGCTGCTATGCATTGCTTACGTTACGGCACCCAACGGTCAGGAAGGGGGTTGTGTAATACACTGCTGCAGGGGACAGCCCATGGCAAACAGGGTCCCTTTGTTTTGCTCCTGTGCATGGTTCTTACAGGCCCTATAATTGCATGGTAAGGGCTCACAGGAATGGTGTGGTTCAAGAGTTTCTTTCTTTCAGCCCATGCAGCTCCCGGTGAATGATGGCACAATGAACAAGCCGCTTTGTGAGGCGCAGAACCACTGAAGTTCAGTCCCCTACAGACTTCTGTCCTCCTTTCCCCCTCCATAGGAACCTCAGCTTCCCCTCCTCAAGTCCTCCATTCTCTCTCATTACTCTGCTCGCAGGCATTTCGCTACCCCATATCTGACTGAGCAAACGCAGCGTGTGCCTTGGTTACTTCCAAGCACCCAAGTGGTGGCTGGCCCAGATGCAGTGCTGGTTGCACAGCTGAGCACCACGGGGGCCCAGCCCCAGCATCCCACCTCACCTCACTGCTGATTTCCATCAGACGTGGGGGAAATTCACAGTTTTAAGATTTCTGCCCCTTTGCCAAGTTTGGTCAAAAGTTACCCGAAGACTTATGACAAAAGGCACTGACAGACAGGCAGACAACATGCTATAAGGAGTCCTAGCTCCCCAGGAAGCCAGACCAAGCACTAACAACCAGGGGGGCAATCCCTGCACACATGTGCGAGTGCAATGAGATGGGATGGCCCATCCCATGGGCTGAATGCAAAGTTGACTGACAGTAGATAGCAGAAAACTGTCTTGGCTGTTTTTAACTGTTGAGGTCCCTTCTGATTGCAACACCTTTCCAAGAGACCTTTTTCCAATTGCCATTTTTCAAAGTAAAATTGTCATTCTTACTTTAAGCTGTGCATCTGCTGTCCTTCCTGCATACAGTGCTGGTAAGACATATGTGGGCATCTCTGCTTTTAGTTGCATATTTTCACATATATCCATAGTTTTCACACTATATCTGTAGTCCATCTGCAGAAATAACACCTATCACCATATATTCACAGACACCATCTCTGTTATGAGATGACAAAACCAGAACTGTTCTTCCAGGCGGTGCCAGCACAGCTTACTAAATCCATTAAAATTAGCTTTCTGCTCATGTCACAAGTGGTCACAGGTTCTTTTTTTGCATGTTTCCTCTGTAGCTCTTCAGTCATCTGACCACTTCAGCGGTAAAAAAAAAAAAAAAAAAAAATCCCAGCCATGCAAATGTGATTGTCTAAACGATAGTGGAAAATCTGTGTTAAAACTGATACCAAGTCCCTCTGTGTGTCTAAAATTTGTTCTTGCTTAGATATGCTGTAGTAGCGAAAGAATGCATAATTCAGGATGACCAGGAAAAGGAGGTGAAATGGTAAAATTGCTTTCAAGTTGATATTTTCCATTGCAGCTGATTTTCAGTAACACTAGGAAAAGTGAAAAATTCCAACTCTTTCTTCCTCAACGATTTTATGTGACATGTATTTTTCCCACAGAACGATATCACAGTATTACAACACCACGTCTATCACAGTGAAAATACAATCTGAACAAAAATTCCTCTTCGTTTGGGTCTCAAAAGGATAATATAAGGGGACTATGGTTCCAGATATTTGGTTAAAACACCATCTTCCACTTGTCTGCCAACCATTCATTTCTCTACATTCCTCAAGCAGACGTGTTGGGTGCTGGTACCAGAACCCCAGCAAATCCAGTTTCACACCTGCCTTTTTTAAGTCTTTAACTTTAAAAAGAGCCAAAAGGTATCAGGAACCACAAACTTTCTCAAAGCTGCAGAGCTTACTGCCCAGTTTACCCTCCTTGGAGATCTACAGTTCAAACGTAAGACACAAATTAAGTTTCTCGGTTTGGTTCTTAACATGCCTTACCTGAAATAATTGCTTGCTGCGGCCAGGACCACTCGGTGACAAGAGAATTCCCTGCTGTCCACACACAGAATGACGTCTGTGAGGGAGTTTTCAAGCCGAAGGTTCTCCAGGCCGTTCTGGAGCACCAGGGAGAGTCCTGTATCGTCAAACTTGACCTTTTCACCATTCGAGACTTCCACCAGGTCCCCCATTTTCGTAGCACACTCATTGTCCAAAGCGAGCGCGGGCTCCTCAGAGCTCTTCTCCAGCGTGTCGCCCATTTTCTGGCCAGCACCGGCGCATTCTGCTGGGGCTTCGATCTAAAAAGAGTCGCTGAGCTTCAGACGAGTCACACTGCAGAAGTTAGGCGGATTTCCTGTCCAGAGCTCTCCGCTTATCTGTAGCTGTCACACACACATAACAGGAAGCCTTGCACTTTCTCATCCTGTTAACACAAACAAAGACTTTTTTTTTTTTCTTTCTTTCTTTGTGAATTTCAGGCGGTATCAACGTGTTTAGAAAGGACTTAAGATGCCTCTGCATGTGAGAAGATTACAAGTGACAGGGAGGGCCTGCTTCCCACCCTGAAACCAGCCCTTTGCTCTTATCCAGGCTGGCTGGTTGCAGCGATAGGTGCACCACATGGCTATCAGGTCACCTCTGGCAGCCTGGGCAGCTGAGGGGAAGAGGGTATTATTTGAAATTTATTTTTTCCAGGTATGTGGTAACTAATCATGGAGCTGTTTGTTTTATTTTGTTGTTGTTGTTGTTTTATTATATGGTCACATATTCAGATAAGCCTTCCAGGTGGCTGTTTCTGTCCATCATGACATGCTAGCTGACAAACATCAGATAACTTCTTTAAGGTAAAATCAGTGTAACTCTCTGCAGAACACGAAGCAGTATCAAAAAGCTCCCAGCTGAGGGTCTTCAGGCCATGCTGCCAGGCACAGTGATGTCTCTCGTGGGTCTGTGCAGCCAGTGCCATGCCACCAGTTCTGGGTAGCAGTGGAAGCTAAAGGGGAGAACCCAGGGAGCAGTGGATGTGCTCATCCCCATCGTCCCCGCTGCTAGAGGCAGCTGGAGTCACATCTGTATTGAACTCGCAGCCCCCAGGATGAAGGTGGGTGGTGGGGGGACCGCAGGGCAAGCACTTGGCTGTGGGGATGCCACAGGGGAGCGCCAGGGTTAACCCATGAGAACATGGCTCAAGTTTTCCCTTCAACATAAGACTGAATTGGATCAGACGTCACCTAACTAAGCTGACCCATAAACACAAGCTGACTGAAATAATAAGCCACACAGCCTATTGAAAGTAACAGGGTAAATCCCTTGGCAAGCTCGGGAAGCTCTCACACCAGAGGGTTAGAAAATCACCCCCGCAAAGAGGAATACAGGGCTAACCTCTAACCCTGCTAGCCTGAGTGCCAGCAGACCTTGCCTTTGTGATACTCACTTCTAGGAATCCTGGTTTGGCCTGTCCTCAGGTTTTAATTGTGTGTTTGGTTTCCTCTTTTGTCTTCCAGTTTGTATAGCTGAACTAACAGTGTTAGGGGGAGCTCAGCATAGAAGAGGGAGGTGAAAGCAGCAGTCAGAGAGGGCTGGATTCAGGCAGTTTTTGTGTGTGATCAAGAGGAAGGAAAGTGAGAAATCTCCTGCCAGCCTTACCCTATTTCCTTGTAATATGTTTTTCTTCATTTTGTGTAGTCAATGCATAGCTTTGGCATTTGTCTTTCCCAGCTGATGTAAATGTGTTCCTGCTGCCTTTCGTGCTAACTGCTGGTAATGAATGCATCCTTTTTTAAGCTACTCCCATCTTCCCTCCAAATACTGATCCGGGAATACAATAAGGCAGTGAACAAGGCCTCTGAGAAATAACAGGTGTGGTTTTGAAGTCACAATATTTTAACCCTGTCTTGGGTTAGGTTCTCATTGTTTATCATCATGACTTTTGACCTTAGGGAATTCATCTTATCAGGCCTTTCTCTGCGGGTGCGAAACTTCATATTTTCTTTATCAGTTTAAGTGAAAGCTGAGATTCAGCAGCAATCACTTGATTCCAGTTGCTGAAGCTTTAAACAAAGCATTAAAAGTTGCAAAAGTTACAGTAAGATTGTGTTAGGTGTGAGTACTGGGAACGGAAACCTTGCAGTAAATAGGTCGGTCGACAGCTGTGGTATTGTCAGCATGCTGCTCATTAACTGCACTGTGGAAAGGCTTCTTGGCTCTTTAAGCAAGTGTTGACTAGTACTAGCACTGATCACTATCTGCAGTCTGTCTCCTGTGTGTTGCCAACCAAGTGATCTATTTTTAACCCTTAAAATTCTGTTGTTGTTGGTTTTTCTGCCAAGCACCTCCCCTCCTTCCTTTTTCTGTTTGTTTTTATAGGGCTGCCTGGTGTTTACAGAATCCCTTGCTCAGGGATTAATCTGCAAACGTAGGAGCTTGTTTCAGTATTTGGACAAGAACCAGGGCAGCACTGAGGTGAAGTTGTGTTTTTGCAAGTAGAAGAGAACACATCATCCGGGAGCTGCTTGCCCGAGCCGTTCCATCACACAAGTCCGCAGCAGCAACATGTTATTTAGTCCTGGGGCAAATCCAGGTTGTTACTTCTTGGTAGCAGCTTCCAAAAACATGCTTCTTTTTGGCCTTTAGAAACTTGTTCTGGCTGCAGTCCTACTGTTTTCATTAAATAATTACCTGCTAGCTAAAAGAACCACCTAATGTGGTAAGAGCTGAAGGCTTGTCTGTTCTTGAGGTGTTTGTCTATTGTCTTTGGTTTACACATATTGAATTACCTGTGTTGATTCTATGCCAGCTTGAGAAAACTGGTTGGAATTACTGGCTAGATAACGTACTCATGACTTCTTTTGCATAGTAAGTTTACAGAGCGATGTAACATCACAGATTACTGCTGGTGTGTATGTGTCTGGTTTTTGTACATGCTTCACCAGCTATATGCAGAGACTACTTTGTGTCCTGTGCTGATCTTCTTACCTTTGCATTCTCTGTTGCCCATTGATCATGCTTTTTGCTTAAATGTTGACCTGCAGCCAACACCAGACAGAATTCAGCTGTCTGCTGAAAGCAGCATCTCATCGCTGTGGCATTTCAGTACTGTAAAGCTGGACTGTGCCAGGTGTATCTGCCTAGACTGGCCAGGAATCCTGGTTCCCATCTTGGAAAGTGAAAGACTCAGGGAGTCCCTGGGAAGAGGCATTTCTGTAAGGATCTACATGGGGCTATGATTAAAAAGAGAGACAGAAGTCACATCTGGGACACTCACCATGAATGAATCAACAACAAGGAGCTGAGACACTCTTAAAGCAAAGGCAGAAACAAAGAAGCAGCTTCCTGACAATTCTTGCTATGTGTTTTGCTTCTCACAGTCCCTGTACAGAGACTTGATGAACTTAGCAAGCCTGAGAGGGACCAAGAGGAAAGAGGCACATGCCTCAATGCCACCCAGCAACATATTGGCAGCTGCATCTTCAGATCTTAGCATACTTCCTAATCGATGTGGGAGGGAGCATTCTTTCGTCTGAGGTTGCCCGTTGAAAGATACGAGCCTCCAACATGAGCAGGAGAGGAGTCTTGGGAAGTTGGAGAGTCCTATCTGAAGTCCCAGCACTGTAATCACTTCCACTGTGCTGCCCAATAAATACCACAGAAAAAGCCTACAATGCACAGGACCCTTCTGGGCGCACAGAGCCATTGGGAATACTGACTGCTTAATGCAGAGGTGGTTCCTGTTTGTGGAAGCAGAGATGAGAACTGCACACATGCCAGGGTTCATCTAACCAGGCCCTATTTTCCAGCACAGTGCAAAGTAAGATCGCCCAGGCCTGAGATAATCTTATCAACCCTGGAAAGTTGCTGGATTCTTTGTTTGTATTTCCAATACATTGGGATAATGCTCACTACCTTAAAATAACATCCTTATTTTAGCTATTAGGAAATAAATGTGATTTTTTTTTAATATACATCCAAAATTTGTGGACCTAATTTTCTATAAACTGCAAGCTGGCATCTTTGTTTTGATCACAGTTGTCCTCCCTCTTCTGCATCAGCATCACCTTCCATTTCAAAACCCCCTCTTTGAGCCTTCTCATATCCCTGCCTCTGGGCATGTGCAGTTGCTCCAAGTTAGCACACCGTCCTTGTATTTTATGTCACCGGGATGTTTCTGCAAGAACTGCTGCCTCCATTTTTTGTTTTCCTAGGAACAGTGTGGTGGACAGGCATTGTGTTAAGGATGAGTGACACCAAACTGTGCTATCACCTTGTATAGAGGAGAGGTCCCAGTAGAGCCAAACAGAAAATGCCAGTTCATTTGGACTTACTACTCTGGTTGTTGTCCTAATCATATTGTTCCCCTTTGTGTTATTGGCTATAGAGGTCCTTAACCCTCATGTATAGATGGCCAGTAAAGCCTGAGAAATCTTTTATCCCCTTCTCACAGGCTTTTGAGGGAGTGGTAGAGGAAGACTACTATTAAATAAAGTGCTTATTCTGTTTGAAGAAGCTGAACTGCGGTCTGGGGGTGCAGTATGGTCACTCCCAAAGCTGCAGGCGGAACAAGCTGAGACACCATTTAACACTGTATTTTAAGACCTTACAGCCCAAGATGAGATGCACCTAAATGAAACTGGAAGGACTGGAGACTAGGAATGAGGCTGAGGGTAAGACTCAAAAGAAATGCTGTAGGTGTGGGCTATGGGAGCTGATGAGTGCTGTTGCCAGCCTTCCCCATTCACAATAGTCTTTTCCTTCTCCATGGAAGAAGGATAGTCTTTCCTCAACACCTTAACACTACTACAGGTTTTTAATGAGAACAGGAAAGCCCTTCCTCTTTTCACTCTCAAGAATTTAGTCTTTGAAACAGAAAAGCAGCAATTATTTCCATTCCCTGTTTTATGCAAACAGGGAAAGAAATGTGATTCTTCTAGTTAGTTTCTCACTAAAAGAGAGGAAAATATCCCATTTGCTCTTAACTTAGTCCTGAATTGCTCTTGAAAAGATTTTGCCGGCATTACTCACAAAGAGGTTTTGTCATCAGCATTGAACTCCCTCCTGCTTTAGTTTATGTAAGTAACAAGATGCTTGGGTCACTTGTCTAATGCTGGCTGCTATGCTGCCCATTTGAATTTAAAAGCATCTTCTCTGTAGTATTAGTTAATGGCCATTTATGCGCAAATAATTCTCCCTCTAAGTAAATTACACCTTTGCTCTCTGTAAGTGGTCACAAGGGACTGTACCCATTAGAGAAGAAGTAGAGGCCTGTGGTGCTCAGTGACATTTCAATCTCCTATTCCTTGGGCACCTCCATCTTCTGCTACAGACAGGCTCTGGTGTTCAGAGTGCCCAGGTAAGAAACCCAGCCCTGGAAGGAAGAAAAAGTGCTATGGTTCAGGCACTCGTGTCACGGCTTGATAAAAACATGATTACAACAGTACCACTTGAAATGAAGGGAAGCTGTTCTGAATAGCAAGGGCTGGGAAATGCACGAAACTGCCACTGACAGTGAGTTACACGGAGGGCTGTGCTACAGCGTGTGCTTGATGTCGATGAGGTAAGGACATCGGTTGGGCTGAAACTGCAGTTCTTGAGTCCATTCACAGAGTATGTGAAGTGGCCTGGTGAAATGCTGAAGGTGTGACCCCAGAGCATGGGAAATAAACCCAGTTTCAGGTTTTGTTGAAGTCTGAAGCAGTGCTGGCTTTATTTTTCATTAAGGCTTGTCTATCGCAGCCAGTTTTGTGCTCACATACCTAACTGATGAGTTCGCACTGGACTGGAGTTCACACTAAGGAGCGAAGCTCCAGAGCTGTGACTGAATTTTGCTTTGGTTTTATGACTGCCCGAAGCTTAGAAGTGCTGGCCCCAGAATCAGTGTGGTCCTTACATTCTTCACAATGTTTGTACCACAGATTTCTTCTTCAGGTTGTAAAAGCTCTCGACCTACTATTTGGGAAGGTCTTAAGAGGAAAAGCCAGTGTGCTGGTCTGTGTGCTCTGTGGACATAGAAAAGCAGCCTGTCCTTCCTAGCCTCACGCTGCTTTGTTCACCTCTCTGCAGGGCTAAAAGGATAGCAGACTGGAAACCCTTATGGACCCAAAGCAAAAAAACAGTGTTCAAGTGAAGCCAGATCTAAACGTGATGAAGCCAAATGAGATTTTTTGCCACAGACAGTAACAGAGGAAGGGTGCGGGACACCTTACAAAAGGGAGCTGCCATTTTGTGTGATGCTCACAGCAGCTCACAGAATTCACTTCTTTTGACCCCTGTCCAAGGTGGTTCCCACTGCTGGCTGATGAGGTGCCTCTTACAAGTTTCTCTCATTATCCAAAAATACGGATGGTGTTGCCAACTATTACTACTGTTGGAACACAGGGGTTTTTCACTGGAAAACCAAAATTTGTGTAATTAATTCTTGGGTCTCATTTTCTGACACAATGAAGGGCAGAATCAGTTAGCTGCCTGGCAGCCACTTGCTGAAAGAAGCAGAAATTTACATATTTTCCATAGATAAATATATAAACGTTGGTCAAATTGCAATTTGACTTAGTGCACCCCCACATGTGCTGTCCTGTACAAAATCAGTGTATATATTCGTCTTGTTTCCAGTTATTTTTTAACCCCAGAGCTATTTTGTTTAGCTTACAGTTGCGGTTTACACTTTCAGCTTGATGGTGAGAAAAATGGTGAAGGCTTGATGAACTTGAACATGAGCTCAAAAATATCAATTACAGCACTCAGCTAGTTCCGCATCGCTCTTATAGCAGCTGAAGTTTCATTTCAGCAAGTTTTAAAATACTGTTAATTATTTTATTTTATTTTATTTTATTTTATTTATTTTTTTGCAATTTCTTTTGCAAGAAATCTCAATGTCTGTTAAACTGGTCTTCAGGCAGTGTTATCAGACAGCTTTCAAGACAATTCTGCAGTAGTTATGCACAGGAGGGCTCTGTAGCCCCCTTCATTCCTTCCCAGCTTCCAGCTACCTGCAGCCAGTGAGGGAACTGAGATGCCAGACTGCCAGTAGAGTAGCTGAGCTGACAGAAAAAAAATAGCAGCCTGAGCAGGGATTCTGCTATAGAAATGCACAACCAGGTAATTATTACCCGTAGCAAACATTGTTACTGCATTTTACATAATGGAATTATGAATGAGCTAAAGTTAGAAACAGTGTAGGTGAATTGTTAATATCCTTATGCAAATATAGATGCTGCATGAAGTACAGTGATCTAAAACACACAAAGCAGAAGTGCTGAAGAAGTTGTAGGATGTCCTGACAAGGAAAGGAAATTATCCGAGCATCCAGCTGCCTGCATGCTGGATTGGACGGTGCTACACTTAGCAGCCTGCACATTTGTTAGTTGTTTTTAAAGCCGGTGCGAGTGATCTGGGTTTAATCCGGATCGTGGTTTAATCCAGGTCACTAGCTGCAGCCTTCTGTCTGGGAGCACAGCACATTCCAGGCAGCGCGGCCAGAGAGGAGCACCCCAATTTCCTGGCCCTGTGTGGCACAAACCAGCAGTCCCCCTGTGCCAGGAGAAGTGTGGGGCAAGGTGTGCCTGTGGGAGCTCACGGGCTGCTGGCTGGCAGGGCCCACGTGCCCAGCAAGCCTGTTGCGTGGCGGCTGCAGGCCTCGAGGGCTGGCAGGAGCTGGGGCCTCGGGAGACGCTACGAGAGCTATCCGGGGCTGTGCGACACACCAGGGAAGCCACTGGAATGTAGGGCATTGGGACAGCTGCACGAGGCCAGGCCAGCGGCTCAGGCAGGCTGCAAGGCTTTGGTTTGGAAACCATGACAGATACTTATGCTGGCTGCTGTCAGGGCCAGGAGGTGGAGCCCGGCCGGCCGGCTGCGTTAAGTGGCACCGAGCTTCGGGGAGGGAGCCGAGGTGTGCCCGGCTGCGCGTGGGTTTTGGAGGTATGGCATTGGAGAAAGAGGAGACCAAATCATCAGAGGCTTGAGAACGCAGGTAACTTTTAAACGTTTGTCACTTCTAATGTTAGAATTTTAACCCTGGAAATGCTACTTCTATTTTTCTGCCAATTGATACTGATTTTTAAAAAAAATGTAGTTTTCCCATTAAAAAGAAAATGGAGAATTTTTGTTATGCATTTTCCATTTCCTTGATACCTGTCCCAGGGAAAGACGGAAGAGCTTCAAAATTTCATACTCTTGTCAGTGTGCTTCAGTGTGAGGAAAAAAAAAAAAAAAAGGATTGATATTAATACGTTTATTTTAGGAAAAATATATAAAAATAACATAAATATAACAAGTATCTAGAGAAATGAGACATGTATTTGCCTTTTTATTGCTTCCTGTCTACAGTAATGACCTGTTCCTTGTTTCACTTCTCCTCTCCTTTTAAAATTACAAAATACTGTCTCATACATAAAAATGTTAATGAAAAAGGCTAAGAAAACCTGTCATACTCTATGCAGTACTTTACATATTTCATTGTTCCTTCAAGATTCAGTACTGGATTGATGTATACTAGAAAAGTCTAATAGCTGGCCATGCCATGAGAAAAGAATCTGTTTATTATCAGAAGCTCACCACCTGACCAATCTTATTTTTATGATCGTTTCCATCTAATGATACTGCTTATGAATAGATGCGTAGGGAAGGCTTAGGATCAAAGAGTAAACCACAGATTTCACAATGTTTCCTTGGCAAAACAGCATGTTGATTTGGCTACTGCACTGGAATCTGCAGACCTTCATTAAGGGTGTTTTTCCTGGGATTACATGGGCTGCCCTCTTCTTTATCGCCTTCCTAAGACAAACCTTTGTCCAGGACCAGCGATCAGCAGTTGCTGCAGGCTGGCTTAGCACTTTGAGCAGAGCTGAGCTGTCTTAGAGAAGCACACAGCTCTTTCCTTTAGAGCTATTTCAGGTCTGGGAGCAGTCCCATTTTAGGCCTCAGAGCAAGTCTCCAAACCTTGTTTACGAAGGAGTCAGTGACCGGGGCATTGATCCGGGCAGGGATTTTGTGTGCCCTTCCAAAGCAGCTGCATCCACACAGCAGCTGTTTCCACATCGCTCCCTGTCCGCTCATGCCCAGGGCAGCCCCTGCTTTTAGACAAAGGGCACGGGCTGGGAACTCAGGTCGGTTAGTCCCACCAGTAATTTCTGGAGAATAGGGGGCTTTTTTCTGTGCTGCTCTGCTGGAGGCAGTAAGCCTGGGATTTAAGAACAAACTTGTCGGTTGTCCTGGTATCTGCCTTTTGAGAGTCAAGTCCTGTCACTCATCTTGGAGAAACACTGCTTGGCATGGCAATGCTGTTAATGGAGAAAAAGGCAGCTGTGCGTGTGGTAGAAAGGAGGGGCAGCGCCAGTCAGCACACATGGCTGCGAAGAGAGGAGGGAAAAATCACGGAGCACCTGCAGAACTAACTCTTCATGGATTAACTTTACCTTTTGGGCCTTGTTAAGGACCAAAGTGAAGGCGTATCCCAAACTGTAAGGTGGCAAAGGCCATCTGGAGGTTTGCCCCAGCATCACCGCTGTGTGGACCTGCTCAGCACATGGGGTGGCTGCTCCTGCAGCTGGCAGCTTGGGACCCGTGGCCACTGCTGGGTCCATGCTGACCAGTGGGTAAACAGGTATGGGCCTCACCCTGCTGCCGGAGGTGAGCCAGAAGGAGCTGGTGGCATGGATCTGCAAGCACCGGAGATGCTACCAACTGGTAGCTTTGCAAGTCTGAGATTCCCAAACTGGGGACGCAGTGGCACGCGCACATCAGTTCGAAGTTGTGTTTTCAGGAAGCCTACCTTATATTCTGCTTCACTGGCAGACAAAGCTTTTCACAGTCATTTGGACTGGAGAAAGGATTTATTTAACTTGAGAAATGCCTGAAGGTCTTATAGATGAAGAGGTGCAATGCTCATGCCTATTAATTGGTCCCAGCATTGGCAGATGGTTTGAGGAGAGAGCTATTAAGTGTGGCTGAAGGGCAGAGCTGGAGCTGTGCAGTGCTCTGCCGCAGTGTGGCATAAAGGGAAGGCTTGTGGTGTAGGAATCAGTGAAAAAATGCTATTGCCCTTAATGCGAACATGAAGGAGCTGTGGTTGGGCTTGTGGTTACGGGGCTGGGTGGGAACATTTTCTCTGCTGCTCAGGGAACTGTTTTTGCAGGTACCTCGCTCAATCTTGTGCTAGGCCAGTGACTGCGGGTGTCAGCTCTCTGCCATTCTGCAAGAGCAGCTCCCTTCAAGTCTTCGCCTGTGTGGCTATGAGAGCTCAAACAAGTTTTGTTTCTCTGCCTCTTTTTTCTCCCTGAAGAGAAGATCCAGACAAACAGCGGCAGATCCTGTCCCTCTCTTGCTGGGTTAGGCACTGTTTTCATGTTCTCTTGGTACTGTAAGGGCCATAAAAAGGAAATAGTTCTGTGTTTATAGCAGCGGTGATGCAACACTCGTTCTTTTCAGCTTTGGAATTCCACTCCCAGTCTTCTCCCATGCTTGGGAGATGGGAGATACTGGGTGGAAAAGTAGACACTTCCTCTCTGCATGGGAGGACTATTCCCATGGACCTTGTTTTGAGGCTTGTGCAGTGGCGAAAGGCTGCTGGGATGAGCAGGAAGAGCAGGATTTGCATGGGCTTGGAGCCTGGGCTGCCCAGTGAGGACTGGCATGCAGAGGGGGATGCGCAGTGCTGATGGCAGGGCTGAACTGGTAAATGCGTCGCCGATGTTTTGCCAAGTGGCTCTCATCCTTCATTGCAGTATGTGCTGCCTGTTGGCCCTTCTCTGCTGCATTCAGCTGCTGAGCATGTGGGTGGTGGGACTGCACCCCAGCCCCAGCCCTGAGTGCTGCATGTGGCCATGGAGGATGTCCCATTCTGCTCCTTGGGACACGGCCTGCGCTCATCCTGCCAATTTGGCATGAGATGGTGTTACCTGGTGCAGCTGCTGTCTTAAACAGGTGATGGGAGGAGAGGCTGACAGTGAGCGGTCCTGGAAAGCCTCCTTCCACACAGAAATGCAGGTACCTGCTGGTTATCCACAGCAGTCAGTGGGACCTATGGAACCCACAGAGATTTGGGCAGGATGATGGTTAAAGGCCATTCACAGTCAAAGGAAAGAATTTAGCAAGGTTTGTTGTATTCCCTGTACTCCTTTGAGAGGACTTTTATCACAGGAAGAGACTGCTGTCCCCTTATCCTCATCAAAATCCAGCCTCTCCTTCAATGCTGTTTCCTTCATTTTCACATACTGCAACTTAGTCAGCCCTTTTTCCTGGCATACTCAAAAAGTAAATTCCTCAACAGTTACTGAACTCACTCTTTTGCTCACAAATTGCTGTTAATGTCACCTTTCCTTTTGCTCAGTGCTGACTGCCTGTAATCTTGCTGAATGGCTGCTGTTGCTACTTTTAGGTTTTGTGCCAGCTTGCGTCAGGACGTACAGGGATGTCGTCACTTCACACACCTTTCGTTTCAAAGCTTTCTGTCCACTAAAACTACTAGCAACACGAGAAGCTATTCTTCCTGGAGCTGAGAGGTGTTCACTTCGTTGTGTTGCACAGCTCTTCGGGACATTCCTGCCTTTGCTTAGGCAGGGTCAGTCATTACCTGCCTGCGTTCTCTACCTTCAACTCTGTCTCTTCTCACTCTCTTCTTGCTCTGATGCAATCCCTGTGTTGCACTGAGGCTTTTCAGTGCTGCTCACTTACCAGGTGGTCTCTGTTGCTCTCTGTTCTCCCTGCTGAGCAATCAGTGCAAGGGGTTTGGTGTTCAGTTGTCACCTCACTGCATGTTCTCCTCCAGCTTCCTGCACTCAGCTTGTGGTGGCTACGGCTCGCCTTCATCTCTTCCTTCCTTCAGCTCAGAGACCTTCCTTGAACTGTTTAGGGTAGGTGTCCATTAACAGTCAATAGCTACTAAAAGAAACCATGGATTGTCCTTGGGTTTTGTTTTCTGTGTGTACAAACTACCTGAGGACCATTGGGGTTCGCTAAATTTTAGAAAAGCCTGATAAGGAGTTCAGACGCTCCCCACAACAGAGGAAAATTCTCAGGACCATACTGGCACAGGACTTCTTAAAATAGTTAACGTCTTCATCCGGAGGAATGCACTGACCCGTTTAGGTGGCGCACTGACTGCATTGTTGAAATGTGTGTGAAAAGTGCCTGACGGCGGTGGTATTCAAATACAACACCGCCAGAAAAACACATGAACAGCACTGGATGCGTGCCAGAATGTTCAAGTAGGCTTCTAATTTTAGTGTAGAGCTTTCCAATGGCCAGCTGTAGATACCTCAAAATCTCCAAAATCCCTGACCTCCTCTGAAAATATTGGCCTAAATGCTTTACAAGTCATTTACATTGTTAAAAAAGTATTAACAAAGCTTTATAGAAATGAGTAATCTTTAATAATTGGCTTCATCTTCTCACGCAGCACACAACTGCTTATTTTGAGAGAAATGCTCAGCGCAGCTTGAAAAACAACAACCAATGCCCCTGCTAGCAGAGGAATGAAGACCAATAGGATGTCATAGCAACTCAGCTATCCCTAATTTCGGTGACGTTGGCTTTCAGAACTGGAAGTGCCTGGATGTGACTGCATGCATACATGTGCACATTATGAAACAATTGATTGCTCAATGAGCATTTTTAATTAATATTTTCATTTTAAATGCCCCATTTACCCTCTTCACACAAGGTATTTTTGCCACGTGCAGCTTTGATTGGAGTAAACACACTCCCTGCAGATAGCTCCTTCAAGCTGACTCACTGATATCTTTTTTTTTTCCTTCCCACGACTCATCCTTTAATCCCTCTTCTGTTTTCTGAAGTGATCTGTACACAGTCATAACAACCCCAGGAGTTAAAGAATCAGAGGACTAGGGCAGACAAAAGGATGTATCAGGTAAAAAGTTCTGTGAGGTAAAAATATTCTTCTTAGTCCATGTACTTTTTGGACTTAATATCTTTGTAATAAGTAACGCTTCAGGTTACTAATTTCTCTATCCTCAGTATGTGAAAAAAGTTATTGTAATGCAAATGTACTAAACAAGGTGAACTGTCTGTTGATTTTGTTTGCTGTTTAGTTTGGGGTCGTTCTTGCAGCAAATGAAAAAATTGACTGAACTGTCTCAGCTATAATTAAATGTGCTAAGCAGTTCTGAGCTTTAGCGCAGCCAGAAAATGGTTGAAGGCTTCATTATTTTTAAAGATCTTAGTGAAAACGATTTACATGCCAGAATCAATTGATATCTTCAGTCTATTTTCAGAAACTTAGCTTCTTAATTAGGGATTTTAATTCTGCTTTGCAAAGCTCCAATTTGCCCAACTAGGGGGAAAAGCGGAGCTTATGCAGCCTATGAAAATCTGAGGCTGGTTTGCTCCAGTGCGGATCAACCCGGGAACCCCAAGTACGTTCTGCTCCTCCAGGTGATTTCCCCAGTGGAGGAGCTCTGTCAGGCAACACAAAGACACAACACGGCGTGCACTCCTGGTGGAGGGTGAAGGCAGGAACTGGCAGGGCTGGCCTGTGGTAAAGGTACATTGTGCTTGTGATTGATGCCCAGAATTCAGGAGAGCGAAGAAGGTGGCACCTAACAGATGCCACATTTCTTCCTTTCCCTCAGCCAGAAGTGGCAGTACGGAGAGGGCGTCCTTCTAGGAAGCCAAACGCAGCGTTACCTGCCGGCATTGGCTCCGCAGGGTTGCATAAGGCTCATTTAGTGCCCGGTAATGAACTTAATTTAAGCATGCACGTCCCTGCCCTCGCTTTCTTACTCCGTGCCGCGGACTTGCGAGTTTGCTTATGCTAAAGGGCAGAGCAAAAATAAATTTCCATACTCCCAGGCATGTTCCATCGGCCTGTGCCGGAGCGCGGGCCGCTGTCCAAATAGTTTGGCTATGAAGTGCGCTCGGGCTGCGGGACAGGCTGCGACCTGCCCTTGAAGCGGTGGCACGGGGTCCGGCTTCCCTGCCTGCAGCCCCCCGCCCTCACACCACCCTGGGCGCTGTGCGGTGCCCGGGAGGGGGGCGAGGGGCTTTGCCATTGGGGAGCGTGAAATACGGGTCGGGCAGGGCTGGGGTTTCGGGCAGGGCCCCTGCTTGGTGCTTAGTGCTTGGTGTGTACCAGAGGAGCCCGGGGGGAGCCCGGGGGGGGGCCAGCACAGGCCTTTGCGGGGCCGGGGCCGTGCAGTGCCCCCCCCACCCTCACGGGACTACAACTCCCAGAGCTGCCCGCGGGTCACGTGGTGCCGCCCGCCGGTCACGTGCCCCGCCAGCCCCTTTGTTTTGAGCGGCGCTGGCAGCGCGACCGGCGGCGGCCGCGGGGAGAGGCCCGCACGGCTCCGCTCCTGCACCGCACCGGGCGCCCGGCTCCGAGCCTCGCGGCAACACCGGCACCGGCAGCAGCACCGCGGGGCACGGCCCGGCGCAGCCCCTGCTCGGCTGTGAGTGCGGGGCGGGGGGCAGTTGGCGATTGACAGCGCCGGGCTCCCGGTAGCTGCGGGGTGGGCACCGGGCGCTGCGCTGTGCTGCGCTGAGGCGGGGGCGGACGGGGGGCGGCGCGGCGCGGCCCGTTAGGCACGGGGCGGCGGTGGCACGGCGTCACGGCGGCGGAGAGACGGTGCCATGCCGGATGCCGTGTGTATGTGTGTTGGGGGGGATGTCTCGGCCCCCACGCGGGGCCCGGGCGGCGGAGAGCGGGGCCGGGCGCTCCCGGACCCCCCCCCCGCTGCCCCCCGGTGCCCGCGGCCGTTCCGCCGCTGCCGCCTCCCCGCGCCCCCCGGACGGCGGGGAGGGGGGGGAGCCCCCGCGGGCGCTGATTGGTCGGGCGGGCGGGGGGAGGCGGGGCCGCGGCGCGGAGCTGGGCGCGGATTGGTCGGGGCGCGGGGGGGCCGTCGCTGGGGCGGCCCGGGGTGAAGGTGAGCTGGAGGGCGCGCGTGCGCGCGGCGGCTGGGGGCGAGGGGAGCGGGCGGCGGCGGCGCGCATGCGCCTTTTGGGGGGGGGGGGGGGCGCCGCCATTTTGTGCTCGGGTCGGCGCCGCCCGTGAGGGAGCGGGGCTGGTGGTGGCCTGCCCCTCGTTTACCCCGCTCATTTACCAAAAACTTACCTAAAATCTGCACCTGATAAAGGTGTTCTGACTTTCTTGCTTTTTTTTTTTTTTTTTTTTTTTTTCCTGTGCTTGTGGCTTTTTTGGACTTAATTAATCATAGTCTCATGTCCAAATCAGTTCCTGTTTTTGCCTGATGATTTTTGAGGACACTTAAGCTTTTTATGTGTCATGACCTTGTTTATTACTGAATCTCGGCATTCGGAATATTTTTTTACCCATAGTAGTGACTTACATTGTAGTAGAAGACTTGAGTGTCATCCAAGCACTAAATTTCTCCTGCAAAACAATAAATAATGGTAAAAAATGAGTCCCGTAAAACCAGTGTCTTTCTTTATATACATCACATAGAAGGAAAAAGAAATGCTGTGTTTACTGGAGGGAAAGCTTATGCTTTTTTCTGTCTTTTTTTTTTTTTTTTTTTTTTTTTTTTTTTTTTTTTTTTAAGAACTTTCAGCACATGTGGGTTTAGCAGCGTGTTGCAGTGGATAACAGTCCCTGACTGGTGTCCGTGGTGTCCGTACACCTGAGACGAGGCACGCGTGCAGGTCGAGCTGTTTGAAGCTGTTAGCCAGAGCTGCACTGGAGTTACTGGGATTTGGGATGGAGAGGGGAGAAAACTTCATTTTCTGACTTCAGTTGTGTTACCTCAGGGGAGCTGTTAAAAATACCGTGCCAGGTAGCAGCAGGCGTGATGTTCTGTGGCAGTGCTGGGGCCTGGGGACAGTCCTTGCCCTTCCCTGGGGCAGCCACGTGTACCCAATACCTCCTTTTTCTCCCCAAACAGATGGTTGCCGGTCCTGCCATGCCACACAAGCACCAGCGTTGACCTGAGAGAACAGCGGGTGCCAGCACTGTGGTGGAAGCCACCTCCCCTGGCAGCAGCAGAGGCTCAGCTTCAGGTACTCTGAAACTGCACCCTTAGGGCGAGCTTTGAGGGAGAGCTCAGGCACGCCTGCTGACGAGCTGTTTGTCAGCAGCCTCGCCTCTGTGTGGGCTGCACATTTCTCCTGTTTCTCTCCGTCAGTTCTGCTTGTGAGCCCAATTGGCTCTGCGATAAAAAGCAAAACCGAATCAGCCAGCACGTGGTTAGCTGTTGACAGAGCTGTGGAGGAAAGGGGAGGGATAAAAAAAACATGGGGGTGTTGCTGTGGGGGCAGGATGAGTTCAGAGTAACAAAGTAATTTGTACAGGAACAGTTTACTGATACAAGGTGTCAGGGCAAACATTGTGTGTACCTGGTTTACTGACCTCTGAATGACAGCTACCCTGAGGTTATTTCTGAGGAACCTCTTCTGTAGATAAGCCCACAAACAAGGTAGACCTTAAGGAAGTAGAAGAACTTTATCTTCAGTAAACCCAGCTTAGTCTAGAGATGTGTGTGCAGGTAATATTCATGTAAGAGCCATGTCGTTAAAGCATTTTTAAAACCTGTTGATGTAAGTGTAATTATTTTTTCCTTTCCATTTCTTTTGAATAGATAGCATTGATTTGTTTAAGGTTCTTTTTTGGTGCCCCTTACTCAGATAAGCAGCCCAATGCATTCTGTGTTTTTTAATATATCTTGTAATAATTTCCAATAGTTGCCTTTAGGGATTTTTTTCTGCTTTGTCTAAACTTACTGTAGAGATCTCACTATGAAAGTTACCCAAAAAATGCTTTCTAATGCAGAGTCTGCAGGCATGTGCACCTTTGTATACACTGAAGATGCAGCCAGGTATGTCTTTTGTCCCCCTTTGTGTGTCAGACAGCTCAGCATCAGGCACAGATTCCCCTCTTCTCTGCCAGCTATGAGACTGAAAGATGGGGCAGGCAGCTGGAAGTAGTGGCATTTTAAGACTGCCAGAGCAAGATTTGCAAGAAAACTGAACTGTAGGCATGTCTGATGGAGCTGAACATGTGGTAGTGTTATAGTCTTACATAATTACTTAGTTTAAGCAAACCAACAGAAGTAATTAACTGGGTAGAAATCGAATCCTAGTATATTCAAAACCAGTCCTTTCTGTAGTGGAATATAACTCTTCCATTCTGGTCTCTTATCCATGATGATGTGGTATTTATCCCCGGCTTAATTTTTGCTCTATGGATTTTTTGGTCTCTCATCTCTTTAACCCATTATGGCATTTAAAAACAAACAGAACCACCATCATTTGCTGACCAATTTCGTCTTATTCCAAGTTCCCAGCATAAAGGTGATGTTGCTTCTTCCAGTGAGCAGTCTTTACCCAGAGGCTTTATTTCTGTTTGTAGTGATTGCGTTATACAGTTCTTTTAAGACTTTTAACTGCTCACATAATTGATTTTTGAACATGTTTTTTTCCCCCTCTCATGCAATATGCCAGTGTCTTGTTTCCGATTCCAGGCTAGCTTTGCTTTGGAAAAGCTCCATTAACTTCAGTGAAATTCTGGCTTAAAACTGTGACACCAGAATCAAGCCTTTAGTGTTTGTTTTCATAGGTCTGTTTCCCTTTTCTACTGCTGGTGCTTTGTTTCTGCCCTCTTTCTCACTCTGAGTAGCGTGGAGTTAACTGCAGATCGAGCCCTGTGTAAGGGTTAGGGTGTTAACAACAGAGCCGTTGAGAGGGTGGCTGCAGCAGTGGTGGTTGTTGTTCTCGGTTTTTATGTGGCCTGCGTCATTATGGGGTAGAACAGTTGTGAAATATCTTGGATAGAGTATCTGTTGCAGATCAGGCTGTGGAATTATGCCTTGTTAACTGATTGCCTCAGAGATCTTACTAGATATGCTCATCACAACAGTGTTTTTCAGACAGTGAAGTGACACTTGATCTCATTTTAATTCAAGTTAAAAGAAGTATTTTGTAGAATAAATGAGTCGTACCAAGAATCTGCTGCGTAAATATGTGTGAGGAATTCTTTATGGAAAATGAGAATTCAGAAACATCTTTTCTCAACAAGTAGATGTACAGCATGTATTCTTGGTCTTTATAAAGACAGTATCTTTTAAAGGTGCTGTGGGTTTTTTTGTTTGTTTTTTAAGGAACAATGCCTTCTTTTTTTGGGTATTCTATATTAAGCGATGGTGCAGCCAGATTTGGATTGGGTAATTGCAGCTCTGAAAGACACTGGCATGTCAGGAAATGAAAATTAGTTAGGTGCTAATGTTTACTGGCTGTAAGTGGGGAATGAGGGAAACTGAACATAACCTCTTGGATTATTTAGGGAATAAATACTTCTGTAAGTTTTAACATAATTCAGTATATGTCTTTCTAGACTTGGAAGTGTGTTTGGAGTGGCATCTGTGTCAGCCCCATGTGGGCGTTCTGCCCAGCTTCTTGCTGCCTCAGTATATTTTGGTGGGCAGTCATCGAGTTCATTTTAAAGTTCAGGAGAGGCAAAGAGCCCTGGTGCTGCTTGATTGGTTTATCATGTTATGTCTAATATGCAGTATCTGCAGAATCAGCTGCATTTTCTTTACCTGAAAACTTGAGATTTGGCATTTACTAACACAGTATTTTTGCAACTTCAGTGTTCTGATAGTATTACTGTGTGTTTGTGTGCTGGGGGAAGTTGTACACCATGTTCTTGAAACCGGAAGGTGAGCAGAAATGTTGCTAGTAATTTTTTGCTAGTTGTACTTTGGAAAACAGAAAATCGGCCTTTACTCAGTAAATTCCCTTTGGTGCCAAGTTTCAGTATTTATTTATGCAAGTAAATTTAATCCTTTCTCCATTCTGTTTTGCACATTAGTAGTTTACACTCATAATTGATTAAATCTTATCAGTGAACTGACTTCTAGGTGTAGGGAATAAAAACGTAAAAACAGTTCTTACAGTCCAAGTTGTTCATTGAGGTAACTGAAAGTTGTTAAACACTAGTGTCATAAAGCTGTGTTATGATCAACATAAATCACTCCTTTATTTTCATTATTATCTCAACTGAATTTTTATGTTGCAAATTTCATTCTTCTTTTTTTCACCTTTTGATAGTGTTAAGTGGAGGCTCCAGCTGAAATGAGGATTACACTGAAAGAATGAGAAAAGCCCAAGCTCTGAGTCTTTATCCAGGAAGGCCCTTGGTTTCTGTCAGTAAAGTGATTTGCCAGAGCTGAGGCCTCACTTTATTTATCTTGAATGCTAAGGCAATGCCTGCGGTGCTGGGACAGACAGAATTTGTCATCAATAATGCCTGTGCGTAATATACGTACACTGCATAGGGTATGGTGTGTATTTAACACAAAACAGATGATGCTGCATTGCCCTGCACAAGGTCATTTGCCCTGTAATACTCTGTCACCTCTAGAAAAGGTCAAAACTTGTGCCAATTATTAGAGTGACCAAACAAGTGTCTTGTCTAATTATTGTGATGTAGAATATACCGAACTGAATACTGAAGTGTTTTAATTTTTCAGACCGTAGCACTGCAAAGGAGAAACTCAGACAACTTTTCTCAATGACTCTATAGCCAACTAATGTAACAATGGTACTAATATTGGGACGCAGACTGAATAGAGAGGATAGTGGGATACGAGATTCCCCTGCAACCAAGCGGAAAGTTTTTGAAATGGACCCAAAATCGTTGTCAGGCCCTGAGTTTTTTGACTTCTCCTCGGGATCATCGCATGCTGAAAGCATTCTCCAGATCTTCAATGAATTCCGAGACAGCCGGTTGTTCACAGATGTCATTATCTGTGTGGAAGGACGGGAGTTTCCCTGCCATCGAGCAGTTCTCTCAGCCTGCAGCAGCTACTTCAGAGCGATGTTTTGCAACGATCATAGAGAAAGCAGAGAGATGTTGGTGGAGATCAACGGCATTTTAGCCGAAGCCATGGATTGCTTTCTGCAGTATGTGTACACTGGCAAGGTGAAAATCACCACAGAGAACGTGCAGTATCTCTTTGAAACATCCAGCCTCTTTCAGATTAGTGTTTTACGTGATGCCTGTGCCAAGTTCCTGGAGGAGCAGCTGGATCCCTGTAACTGCCTGGGAATCCAGCGCTTTGCCGATACGCACTCGCTCAAGACACTGTTCACCAAGTGCAGGAACTTCGCGCTGCAGACATTTGAAGACGTGTCCCAGCATGAAGAGTTCCTTGAGCTGGGGAAAGATGAGCTTATTGATTACATTTGCAGTGATGAACTGGTGATCACTAAGGAAGAGATGGTGTTTGAGGCTGTCATGCGCTGGGTGTACCGGGCAGTTGAGTTGCGAAGACCAGTGTTGCATGAGCTGCTGACACATGTCAGGCTCCCACTACTACACCCAAACTACTTTGTTCAGACTGTAGAGGTGGACCAGCTGATTCAGAACTCCCCAGAGTGCTATCAGCTGCTGCACGAAGCCCGGCGGTACCATATCCTTGGAAATGAGATGATGTCTCCCAGGACTAGGCCACGCAGGTGAGGAAATAATTTTTTTGACTTCTTCCTGTAATAGGAGGAGAAGGTTTGATGTACAGATGTTTGGTATACACTCCCAGAACAAAAATATTTTTCAGACAATTTTATTCTCTGTTCTGGAGCACTACAGTTACACCTGTGTACTTCCCCACAACACATGAAGCCCACACATGTCTACAAAATAGAAATAAAGGAGTTTTTTTGCATAGATCGTTCCGTTGCTATGGAGTAAATGACCACTTGGGTAAGTTCAGCTATTTGACCTTGTAAGTAAAATATTTTCTGAAGGTTAATGTTTGCTGGCTGACATCTTATTTCATACAGTGGTAACATCTTGAAAACAGCTTACTATGCTGTAGCAAGTAAACAATTCCATTTCCCAACCTTCTTTCTTTTTATAACAGTTAAGTGCACAGTGTGCCAAAAAGGATATGGATGAGGATATGTATACAGAACACGTTGCATTGCAGAATGCTTTACGAATGGAGTAGTATAAAAAGTTGCAGTAGACAACAGAACAACAGGTTCTGAACAATAAAGAAACCGTATCTTTCATTTTTAAAGAATTACAAAACAGTTCCTGAAATACTTCATACTTATTCCATGACATTTGAATAATCCAGTATTACTGCTCCTTAATAATGTGTCACAAAAATGCAAATGGTGACTGAATTTGCAAGAGGAAGACCATACCTGGCATTTATGGTCAGTGGTGGCTATGATCCTCCCCCTGCCCCAAAGAGAACTTTCCCAGTAAGAGCTTTACCTCTGCCTGGTAGTTGACATGACAGTTTGTTAACTCCAGCTGATTTAAATTGCAGTTTTAAAATCATGTGCTGTGCTGAGGTGATGCAATGCTCTAGTCTGGACAAACAGTTAGATTGTGTTAGGAGTTACTCCTCTTTGTTTATTCTTATTCTTAGTCATACGTGGTTGCTGTGCGGTGACTGTGCAGGAAACCTTAATTTTTTTGGCATGTGTTACAGGCCTTCCTATAGGGCAAAAGACATTTGGAAACCATTTGTCCCATTAGTGGCTTTCCAGTCTTGAATCCTGCTGTGAGAGAAGAAATTCCTCTTAAACTCCTTGCAGCCCTGCTGTCTGGCTTTCAAAGCTGTACAGTGCCATGGAGGGTCGAGGCTTTTGGTTTACTGCAGTTTGGAAACTGGCGAAGGCAAGTCTCAGAAGCCTTCCCTGAGCTTGGACCTGCGGGGGGAGCTGTGGTGATCTGAGAGCTTAGACCAAAGACCTTGTTTTGTGAATTGGAGAGAGGGCTGCATCTTCTGGTATTTGGTGTGGTGTTTGTGAGTTTATTATTCACTTTGATAAACAACAAAGCACCTTTGCTTAGACCCAAAACCTTTCTCAGAGTGCATGGTACCTGGGGTTCTGAATAGACTCACCATGGCATTCCCATTTGTAAATTCAATTCCTTGTCTAAAGCAGGTGATCTTGGGGTGGGTGTCTGTGTTTTCACTGCTGGACTTAATAAGTCCTGCTGAATTTGAGTAGGCAGGAATGAGAGAAGTAATTTACAAAGAGAAGCTGGCTGGCCTCCCAGCAGGATTTTTTCCCCCTTTTCTATATTACATTCATGAAATAGTTCTTTGTCGTTTGTTTCTGTTGCCTATTTGTTTTGGTTGCCTATAGCAAAAAGAGGTCTTGTTGTAAAACAGTTACCAGGTCCCACTTTGCTGATGTTCTCATCACACCTTTTCTGGGTGTTTCTTGTGATTTTAGGGAGGAAAGGACACTGGGAAGGTTTTTTCTTTCTTGACTTCCTCTAAATATTTTTTAAATATATGAACCCTTTCTAAAATGAAACTGCAGGATCAGAAGCTTCCAAACCAATGCTTTTACTGAAACTTACAGAAATCGTGATTCCTTGTATGTGTATATATGCAATTATGGGTAGAGTGGGTTCTACATGTTTCTTTTTAGGAGAACAGTGTAGATTGCATTTCTTGGTTAACTTTCTTTTTTTTTTTTAAGCTACTAAAGAGTTAATCTGAAGTAAACAGAAGTTTAAAATACGGGGTAACCTGCTCACTCTTTTAATGTTGTATGCCACTAGCCATTGTTGACAAACACACAAGGTCTTTCTGAAGTTCTTTCCAGTTACATTTATGCAATGACAGTGACATCTTGAGGTTGTCTCACTCCTTTCAAGTCTTTCTTGTCCCCTGCTGGCTGTGCTGTACAGCAAATCTCCAAGCCAAGGTGAAGCAGTGAGCAACAATGATTTTCCATATACAAAACAAAGCACGCTTTTACATCTGCATGGCTCAAATTATCTTCAGATTTTCACATATCCGTGAGTTCTTTAATCACACAGCTCCTTTAAAGATGTCTGATGGTGTGAATGTTCACTTTAACAGGTTAGGTGTTACTACTTTTATACATCTCAACACATTCTTTTTGGCTTTTAGTAAAGTTTTAATGTAATTCCTTACTTTTTCTCCCAAGGAGGTGACTTTATTTCACTGCACATTTGTCATCCCATTTGCTACACAAGTGAATTAACAGGAGAAAATGTAACTTAAAAACCTTGTAACTTATCTCCTGAGCTTAAAGTGTTTTCGAATGGAATCTCTTCAAATTACTGAAAGTTTTTCATTCCAGCTAACACAGTGATGGTTTGCATTGTCACCTAGGCTAAAAGTCTGCATACAGCAGACAAAAATACAGGAAACCTCTTTTTGTAATGTCCTGGATTATGATATTCTGTTATCTGTCTTCCACTCTTCCATTATCTGACCTCTAAGTAACCACAGGGTCTCTCCTGGAATCTCCTAAGTGCCTGTTTTAGCTCACCTCCGGTACTCTGCTCTCACTGTTACCTTTGAGTGCTACAAGGAGGGCTTCTTGTACTGCTGGCTGAGATCATGTCTTCTCTGGGAATGGCAGCTTCTAGTCTCTGTTCATCTACAGCATTAGTTCTTTTCTGGCATTAGATGTTGCCTGTATGTTCTTTGTGTGTATTCCCCCCTTCTGCTTTTTTAATTGATGTGTCCTCTGTCACCTGCTAGAGGGCTTTTGATCTAACTTTAAAACCTCTGCAGTACAAGGCTCCTTTAAGAAGTAACAGAGAAAAATTTTACTTTTTTTTTTAACTGAAGTAATTATATGGCTATGTAGGTAATAAAATTTTGAGAAAACGCTATTTCTGTGGATTTAAAATATTCTACTGAACTAATATTTCCTTTAAAGAGCAAAACTCTCATTGCAATTCATAAAGAGCCCTATCCAATCCAGTTTTTTTCATTTAATTTTAAAATAAAGATTGCTAGTCCAGCACAGTAAGCTTTTCATTAAGTCAAAGCCTTGGTTCTAGTCTAAAAAGCAATCAACGAACAAACATCTTCTGTATGTGCAGTTAGTTGATATGTTTGGGCTTGCCTCTAGGCAAATTGAGACAAATATCTTGCTCTTGAGAAAGCTCTTTTCTTTTTCTGGGTAATGCTTTGCTGGCACAGAAAGTTCCCCTCCCTTAATCTTTGAGAGATTCTTTTCAGAGTCGTTCCTCTGAAAAACAATAACAGTAAATACATAGAAACCAGGAACCTGTGTCGCTTCAAAGCTGAGCAGCTGAAGAGAGTGTTTCTTCTGACTAGTTCAGGTGCGTAAGTGTGCTTCCTCTGTTACAGATCTCCACTGCATAATCTTATAGTGCATTTTCATTTATTGTTTTTATGTAAAATATTTGGAGAAGAAAGTGAAATGTATCTTGTGATGTGTGGTGACAAGGAAAGTAAGAGCTAGTTTTGTTCTTGATGCTTCAAAATGGGGGAAATGTCACTGGGTTTTATAAGCTAGTATGTGTGTAAGTCCACATAATAGGAAATTTGGATACAGATCATGAGATTTATCTCAAATACAATCAAAAGGAGATTTTTTTGAGAGAAGACTGCAGTTTGCAGCAACGATACAAATGAGTTCTCTATTCATTTGGATATCAAAGTTAAAAAGATCAAAGTTAAAACACAGGACAACAAAAAGGCTTACTAAAAATCAAGTCAGTGTTGCATTGTTATACTTGGTTAGTAGACGACAGTCCTTGAAATAACTATCAGCACAGAATTCTTTTAAAAAAAAAAAAAACTTGAAAAGAGTAGATTTTGAGAAATGCTAATAACTTATAGGTTTTAACAATTAAATTGAGTCATAATTTGATTTGTATGTAAAAGATGTTTGGTACATCCAAATGTGGATTAAAATACAATGAGTTTCTATTACTGTGAACATGGAATATGTATAATGCAGAAGGATCAGGCTAGTTGGAGAAAAAGAGCATGAAACAGAATTTAAAAAGCTTATTTGTATGTACTGCAGACTGTCTAATGCTAAACTTTTCACCAAGTTCTAGTGCTCATTTTAGGATTGAATTTTTGTTTTAGCATTCCTTAATGTCTCAGTCTGTCACTACACTTATTCTTCTATATTTGTGGTGCTTTTTTTTAAACTGCATTGTTTCTAGGATTTTTTTCTTTCCTCTTTATTTTGATGACTCTGCCTTCAGTTTTCCTTCTCCAGGAAATAACCTAAACATTTTAGAGGTGTTTTAAATTGTGTAATACTTGAACAATGTGAAGTGCTATAAATTTCATAACATTTGATGGGAATGGGGACTGGTTTCAGTGTGAAGAAGAGATAATTACAGTTCTGCAACAGATTACTCACCTAATTGTCTAAGACCTTGAACATTTTTCTGATATCTCTATGCACCCAAAATCTATTAGACTATGGGCTTCCTGTATTTTTAATTTTTGGGATTTCTTTACTATACTATTCTGCAGTGTGACTCCATGTATGCAAAAAAAAAAAGTCTGTGTGCTAACATCTCATATAATGAGACAAGAGGAAGCAATGAAAACCTGTCATTGTTTGGGGGCGGAGTGGTTAGAGGAGAGGGATGGTATAGGAGCAAATAATAAGCTTTCTGGTTATTACTACTTAAGCAGTTTTTGTAGACAGTGCTGTTTGACTTTCATGTTCTAATAAATAACTAACATCTTAGTTTTCTGTTTTTGCTTTTTTAGATCAACTGGTTATTCAGAGGTGATAGTTGTTGTTGGAGGCTGTGAACGAGTTGGAGGCTTTAACCTGCCATATACCGAGTGCTACGATCCTGTAACAGGAGAGTGGAAGTCTCTGGCTAAACTTCCAGAGTTTACCAAGTCCGAGTATGCAGTGTGCGCCCTACGGAATGATATTCTTGTTTCAGGTGAATAATCATTTTGACTGTTTTGACTTCTAGCACCTGAGTTGGGGATATATTTATGCCAGCCTTTATGGCAAAATGAGCAATGTTTTAAGACACCTCTCATTCAGCCTTTTAGGAAGGGTAGATATTATGGTACAGCTGCTAATTTAGGTATTAAGTACCATATGTTAGTTTAACCAAAGAATCTGTCTCCCTTTTGTCATTTGAGCAAAACTTCCACAAAGAAAGTGGATGCATGGATCAAATAGAGGGTAGCAGCTAAGAATGTGTCATGAGGCATGAACCCTTAAGGTAACTGTTTGGAGTGTCTCATCCAGGTAGTGATACTGAAGGAAATCTGGGCAAAAAGCCATTAGATTATTTCTTGAGATTTGAATGCATTTTAGTATGATATCAGCATGTTATGGTTCGCAGAAGTAAAGTCACAGAATCATTCAGGTTGGGAAGAACCTCTAGAGCATCAAGTCCAGCCTTTAACCTAGTGCTGACAAGTCCACCACTAAGCCATGCTATTAAGTTCTACATCTACATGTTTCTTGAAGACCTCCGGGGATGGTGACCAGCCACTTCCCTGAGCAGCCTATCCCAGTGCTGCACAACCCTTTCAGTAGAGAAGTTTCTCCTAATATCTGATCTAAACCTCCCCTTGAGGCCGTTTCCCCTCAGCTTATCACTTGATGCTTGGGAGAAGAGCTCAATCCACACCTCACTACAACTTCATTTCAGGTAATTGTAAAATACAGTAAGATCTCCCTGGGCTGCCTCTTCTCCAAGCCAAACAACCCCAGCTCCTTCAGCCACTCCTCATAAAATAGCTTACTGTATCTTTTTATTTTTTTTAAATCCACTGAAACTGACTTTTCCAATCAAGTATAAAGATCTGTATTGCTGAAACAGGATATAATTTTATTACACACTGTGGAGGGGCATGTTGGGAGTTGACCGTTCTCATTCAAGCATGAATTTATTCAGATTGACATATTTGTTTTTAAAGGCGGAAGAATCAATAGTCGGGATGTTTGGATTTATAACTCTCAGCTTAACATTTGGATCAGAGTTGCCTCCTTAAATAAAGGCAGATGGCGTCATAAAATGGCTGTGCTTCTTGGTAAAGTAAGAGAAGTATATTTATAATTTCTTTAGCTGTGATATTCTACATGTATAAGAAAATAGTGGAGAAAGACATACATGTACATATTTAGTTTTACCTTGTTGCACTCCCTATCAAATAACTTCATATTTTCAAATAAAATAATGCTTTAAATAACTGTACTCTTGATCAGTCATATGCTATCCATGGATATGAAAATCATGTTACTTGTCAACAGTTCTTTGATCTTTTCATTGAACTGTCTGATCTCCAAGAAGCAACTTCTTTGCAGGCAAACATATATCAGGATTTGTCCATTCCAAAAATGCTTTCAAAGTTTAATGGTTTATGTAGTTATTTAAAGCAGTACTGCTTTCTGTTCCCCATTTCTGTGCTCTTTTATTTACTATTTTATACTAAAGTTAAATATTTTACTACGAGAAGATAGAAATTTTTACTGTATTTTAAAGGTATATATGCCTTTAAAAGCAACTGAATCCATTAATGAAACTTAGGGAAGGTGTGTGTGTGTTGCCCCTTGGAACATTTCTTTTTAGAAATGGAACAAGTGAAGGGAAGAAGGTAGACACATGATAACGAACTCTGCTTCTTAAATATGAGAGAAGCAACAGGAAAGAAAGGAGGCTTATGAACTGAGAACAAATATCTTTGTAAGCAAGGTAGGGGGTGAAGAAGGAGAAAAGCAAAGATGTGCAGGTGGACTTTTTGCTGTTGCTGAATGTAATCTTTAACAAGTGAAATGCAGAGAAATGCCTTCTCTTCCAAGTGCCATTCAAGTAGCAAGCTTCTGTGTTTTATTATAATGCTACGCTTTGAATGTCTGTTTCTTCCATGTATGACTGAATGGAAACTCACCTGGGAGTTTTTAACTATTATAAAAAAATTGATAGGCCATATTTTTTATAATAGTACCCCTTCACTAATATAACAAATTAGGATTTCTGCAGCATTACATTAACTGAATATTTAAATGTGATAACTAATCTAATAATGAAATGATACTTTTCACCACTCTGCATAGGTATACGTTGTTGGAGGATATGATGGGCAAAACCGCCTCAGCAGCGTGGAGTGTTACGATTCATTTTCCAATCGATGGACAGAGGTGGCTCCCCTTAAAGAAGCTGTGAGCTCTCCAGCAGTCACGAGCTGCGTTGGCAAACTGTTTGTGATCGGGGGTGGTCCTGATGACAACACGTGCTCTGACAAGGTTGGTTAACTGGGTTTGTATCTTCTATCCACAGTAAAGGGAAATGCTGGTTTAAAAATACATCGTGCTGTTTTAATCAGTTTGAGTGGGGGATGGAATTACAGTACGAAAATGTAGTAGAAAACATTAACTAGTATGCTGTGACTTGGTCTCATTAGGGTGCTATTACTTGGTCTCTGTGATGGGTACTGTCACTGGCTTCACGCATTAAGTGAGCTGTGTGAATGTTTAAATCAAAGTGTTGGGAAAATGGTGTTAAATATAGTGCATATAAAGACATTATTGATATATGGACCTAAATTAATACTGACTTCATTCTGTTGCTGAGTTATTGAATCTCATTATAATCTCTGTGGGTCTTCCATGTCATAATTTCAATTAGACTTCTAATACCATGTGCCTGTTTGTTTTCAGGTTCAGTCTTATGATCCCGATACTAATTCTTGGTTGCTCCGTGCAACTATCCCTATTGCGAAAAGGTGCATTACAGCTGTGTCATTAAACAATCTGATCTATGTTGCTGGTGGTCTTACCAAGGCAATATACTGCTACGATCCAGTTGAAGACTACTGGATACATGTACAGAATACATTCAGCAGACAGGTAATAAACACTGAAAGGCTGTAGATGCCTGAAAAGTATTCATTTCCTGTCAATATGTTCATGTAAAAAAAATTAGAGACTTGTTTAGCCCTGGCAAAATTGCATCTCTGATTCTACTTCATCTATGTAATTCAAAACCACCAAGAAGAGTTTCTAAACTAGTAGTATTTCATCTGAATGTCAGTTAGCCAGCACTATCTGTTTGAGAGCAGTTACTGTTGGATGACACTATAACAGTATGATGGATAACATTTAAGTGTCTAGAAATTGATCTCTGTCAAGCTCTATTACATGTTGTTTTTTTTAATTTAGATTGAAAATAATAATTTCCTTTTAGTTGATTAAAGCCTTTCAATGCAACAAAAAGCATTGAAGGATGTGTTTACAGTGTGGAAAAAAAAAAATACTATTTAGCATGAAATATCTGACTTAAGCAGTGAGCTGTATCACTTCAATTTATGGAATACTTGGCTACACTTAAAAAAAAAAAGTGTCCCCTCAGTAGTACAGTGTGTGTGTGTTGAGTTTTCCCTATGTTCTTTAATATCTGCCAGTCACCTCCTCTGCTGTTCCTACCTTGACAAAGATGTTTTTTTTCTTTCCCTCTCTTTTCTATATTTTCTGCTCAGTTCTCTGTTTTACTGTTTTTAAGGAAAAAATAAAACTCTTAACTTTCTTGTCTCAAATATGACATAGTGTTGTCACCTCTTACTCATTCTTAGTCATGTTTTTATCTTATCCCCTGTTTACATCCCTCTTTATCTGTTACTCCTCCAAGGTGCTTGTTTCTTTTTTTTTTTTTTTTTGCATCAATAGTACCTGCTGTGGTCCCTTTTCTGAAAACCTTTTGTTATCTTTCCCCTTTCATTATCTCACCTATTTAAATGGTCATCTCTGAGTATGATATTCAGCTGTATTCCACTGTATCCCTTGAGTGAGCTACATAAATTGAAGGCTTGGACCTGAAATAGCCCTTTCTGTAGGATTGTGTTGCTGCTTTCTCCAACTGCTGAGCTTTCTGCTCTTCTTTTTTTTCTTTTTTTTTTTTTTTTTAGAAGGAAATAAAGTCTGTTTACAAATGGCAGTTACTATGTTGTCCTTCAACTGCGGTAGGCGTGCAGGAATTGAGATCTTGTTGTTTTGTCTTTTTTTCAATAATCATGTATTCACTTGTATATTTTGAAACAGGAGAATTGTGGCATGTCTGTGTGTAATGGAAAAATCTATATCCTTGGTGGAAGACGAGAAAATGGTGAAGCCACAGACACTATTCTTTGCTATGATCCTGCAACAGGCATTATCACAGGAGTAGCAGCTATGCCCAGGCCAGTATCATATCACGGCTGTGTGACGATACATAGATATAATGAAAAAGGCTTTAAACTGTAATTTTTTTTTTTCTTGGGGGGGGAGGAGGAAATGGCAGGATTGAATCCAGTGGTCTGCTGCAAGACGGGTTTTTAAATCCTGAAGTGGGAAAATGCCCTTTCCTAAGTGTCATGAAAATTGTATCCTGTGCCTTTAAAAAAAAAAAAAAGCAGGGGTTAATTTAAATTAAAACTAGTCTACAAATCTGTATAGTTACCAGAGTATGTTGTACTAGTGATCAGAGAGGTTGCCCTATGTGTGTTAAGTAGTTAAAATCCTGGAAGCTTTTTGGGAAAGTGCCTTCACAAGCAGTTGTGCCTGTGTCCTAAGAAGCAATACCTACAAGGTTTCAGGTTCTGCTAATTGAAAAAATATGTAGCAAATAAATTTTCAAAGTATCTAGTAATAATTACAGTTAAGAAAAAGCTTGTCTAATTACAATACATATGCAAAGCATTCTTACAAGCAGATTATTTGGTTTAACCAAATATCTTTTATTTAAGATCATGCATGATTTGGGATTTAAATAAAAAGGGGGGAGGGGGCGGTGGGATGATTTAAGCTACATAGGACAAATATTAGAATACTTGAGAAATGCTTTTCTCTGAAGGAGAACAGTGACATCTTGGTGGTTTTGTGAGCCACTGCAACATACTACAGTGCTGATTGCATACCTTAACACTATGGACCTTATTCATAGTGTTACTAAATGCTTGTCAGAAGTACAAGGCTACATGACATGAAAAACTAGCGACTACTGGGGTGCAGGTATGCATCTGTGAAGCAGATTTGGAATCCTGGTTTTTAACTTCCTGAATAATATGACTAAAGCCTGGAAGTTGCTGGGTTTGTTCTCTGCTCAATGTGAAGCATCTCTGAACTACTCAAGGAATAAAGGAAAGAACTCTCAATTCTACCGCTTTTCTGAATTGCATTATAAATTACCTGGTAGAAGAGGTAGGAACTCAGGTTGTACCCTACAGCTTACAAATTGGTCTTCCAGATCTGTCATCTGCAGAGATGGTGGAGTTACCCACCAAGTATTTTCTGGCCTTCCTTCAGACAATCACTCTAGCTCAATTTGACTACTGTATTATAAGCTGCTTGGCCACAGATGGAAGAGATTCTTGAAAGGTCCCTTATGTCACTAGAAAAAGAGCTGTGGAGCTGACCACATAGCCATATGAGGGTAACTCCCACAAAACATGTTTGGCTAATTTTGAAGCCTAGAAAGTGCCTGTATTTCAACCCGGATTTTTTTTGTAGTAAAGGTATTTCTTTAATCTTTAAAGTCCTCCTTATATTTGTGTACTCTGTCTCATAGTTCCAGTATAGTTATGCAACTGAGGCACAAATTCTTGAGAACTGAGATAGCACTTGAGAGTTGCAAAATGTATAGTACTTTCTATGTACCAGTTTGCTATTAATCACCAAAAAACTCAGGAACTCCGTTTCAAAGGAATTCTGAGGACAGCAGCCAGTAGTGAAATTGGTCAGTGCCAGGGCAGAGAAAAACGTAAGGCTCCTGCAGAAGCACCCTGGCCTCAGGGTTCTGGTCTACATGCTTGCTCAGGAGGGTGAAAACAAGCACCATCTCTGGAACGTCGTTTGTTCCACTGGACTCTCTTCACCATCTGTTTTCCCAGAGTATTTCTTCATGAGATGGAAATTCTGACCCTCAGTGAAGCTATGCCAAATTGGGAGTCGTCATTTTCAGTAACATATGGTCGTGACTTTTAAAGAGCACTAGGAGCTGCACTTTTGTGATGCATTAACTTGTAACCTCAGGAAAGGACGAAAATAACAGTTATGGGCTGAATACCAAACGCTGCTTTGTATATGTTAAGAATATTGATAAAATCTCTGCATGTCAGTGATGTGATTAGGAAATGGGTCCCTGAGAACACATTCACAATGCCCAGAATAGGAAGCCATTTGGTAACATAAGACTTAAATTTAATCTTTTTCTAAGTTTCTTGTGCCTGCTTGCCAAGTGTTACTTTGAAAAGGTTATTTCAGTACCTGTGAATAAGGTCCATCAATAGCAATAGTAATTGCCCAATTAATGATGTTATATACTAACACTGTATAGTTTGTGCTATTGTTGTAAATGACAATGTAAAAAATGATAGGAGCACTTCATTAGAGATGCGGTTTGAAAAGTATTCTCCCTTCCTTTGATTTCCTTCTTGTTTGTATTAAGATGTGTGATGTTGATTGTCATGCTAAACTGTTTTTAAACATTCTTGATTCAGTGTCATCTAATGTATAGGTATCTTTTAACCTGGTTATAATACTGCACTATGTAAATACAGCTTTTTCTGGTTTTGAAAATACAGCTATAAACTGAAATTTCTTAATTATGTACCGCTACCTATTTTTGAAAATGAAAGTGTTTAATGAACCAGTAAATGCAGAAATGTAAAGAAGTTTTCCTCTACAGCTACAGTTCTTGAACCTGTACTCAGTGCTGAGCAGTTAGGCGTGGAGTATTGCTGAAAGGGCAGTTACTCATACTATGATTTCCTCAAAACAAACAAACAAGTCTTTTGGTTTGAATCTGTAAGTAATTTTCACTTGTAACCTGCTCTATTTAGAACAGTATTTTTAGATTTACTAGAATTGAACAATTCAACTTTGGTTTAATGAAAATGTACTGCTTTCCTAGAAGGATGCTTTATTCAGGAAATTGCTTTCCTGAGTCACCTGTTCTCTGATGTATTTCATTTAGGTGTAGATGGATTCAAAGATTAAAACTGACTTCTCTAGCTGATTAGTTTGCGGTTGAGCAGTAAGTTGTGTTGTTTGCATGTTTCATTGTTTCCCTCTCAGCCAGGAGAGAAAACTTTGAATATCTTTCGGTATAATCAAGACTTTCATCATGCATGGTAACAGGTTGGCACCAAAGCAGGGCCACCTGCTTAAGATGTAATTTCAGCTTAATCATGCACAAGAAGAGGGGATCAGGTGTCTCCAAAGTCACACCTAGAACAAAAATCAAGAGTTGGCTAGTATCTCACTCCACTAAACAGATAAATGTTACGTGCTTCACTCTTAAAAAGAAACCAGAGTGAATGTTTTCCTTCTCCATTTTGCTATCCACTACTTCCTGCTTGAAACTTCATGAGACATCCTTCTATTCTTAGCAGTATGATGTTAACTGAGAAGAAAGGTGATCTTGCCTTGTGGCCTGGCTTTGAGAAGGCTCTGTATGGAAAGCTTGAGTATTGTGTTGTAGCATAGCCCATGGCCACCTGCTTCTGGACAGCCACTGCATCCCTTTGTCTCTCAGTTGTCAAGCATACAATGTTGCCTGATAATCATTTGGCTTAGCTGTAGGCTCCCCTCTTAGTACTGCCTAAAAAGGCATAACTTGTGGCATCTCTTCCATTTGTACTGCTAGACAGTTAATTTTACAGTATGGGCCTCATGTACATTTTGTCAATTAAGCTCTGTGCTTTCCAGGCTATAGCAGCAAGAATCCATAGTTGCTTGTTTTTAATTAATTACCCATGCAATTCTCATCAAAGGCTGCCCATTTCATGGGTATCTTTAATGCAAATGATGCTGATATGGGCCTTTATGATAATTCATTCAAGCTTTATAAATGAGGTTTTTACCACTGCAAGACTCAGAGGCTGCTGATGCGGGAACTGGAGGTGCTCACTTTGACAGGCTCACAGAGGAAGCTTTGATTACCTGTGCTTGATGGTCACTTTGCTTGAGAACAGGGGCACAGCTGGCTGCTCCAGCTTCTTCCTCAAATAGCTGAGCTTACCACCCTATTGTAGATGAATGCTCAATTTATTCTGTGTTTGTTTTATTTGATGGCCAAGGACAAGAGAAAGCAGCCTCACTCACTTTCAGTTTCCCTCCCAAGCAAGGCACAGGGGTGTGCTGGAGCTGCGCCTTGTAGTGGGTAGGTAGAGCTGTGAACTTGCTCCAGCTCCAAAGAGATCACAGAGAAGCTTGAGGGGAGGATGACAGCAAGAGAAAACAAGGGATTGTGCATTTTCTGGGTTTGCTGAACCAAGACATTTAGGATGTTCAGCTTGCAATTACAGATGCTGAAACTCAGTTGGTAAAAAATAATAATAATAATATTAAAAATATTTACCATTTATTGAGACTCCTAACTCAGATAAAGATGCATACTTGGTCAAGGGCTTCTAGAGGCAATGTTCAGGAAATGCAATGGTTCATTTCTCCTACTTGCCTAACTGGACAAGTATATCTTTTATTCCATGCCTGAAGATGGCAAAAGCCAATTCAAGAGCATTAAGATGTGATCACTGTGAGGCAACGTGAATGTTTTTGTCTGAATGTAGACCTGTGAATACAAGAAAGTACAAATAAAATGTTTCATTGTGCCTGGTTTAAAAAATCTGATATATAAAGGTTCTATAAAGTAGAATCTTTTTCAGATGAGATTTTTATGCAAAGATTTGCAATCTGATTGGGGGCCAAACAGTGATTTTTTTTATTTATGTATCTAGTATACAAGTTTCCACAAGTTCCATGATTTCATATGGCATTAATAAATATCCATCTCACTGTCGTTTAGTTTATCATGGTCATGTCAGCGCTGCGAGTGTTACCACAAAACAATAAGCAGCCTCATCCTGGCCCCAAACCAGATGCACCATGTCCTTGTGTCAGCTTCTCCATAACTAATGCTATGCATAAATTTGTTACTCAAAGTATATAGCCCTGATAAAATTACTAAGAACTGTACAGGAACTTTTTTCTACTGAAATGCTCCAGTCTGTACTCCTGTTTGTGTGCACATCCATGTGTGAATAGTTTCTTGATCGTTTTATGATAATACTGTTCTGAGTAAGGCATATAAAAAGGCCCTCTGTACAGCGTGTTGATAATGTAATTATGGCTTCCTTTGTGTCATTAGTTCCAAAGAAAATAGCGCGTTAATATTGAAAAATTATCTGTGCCTTGAATTCACTTATATTTTTATCTGTTGTGAAAAAGAGTTTGGATTATTCTTCTTGTTTATTAGGATCGGTCTTACTGTCTAGACTGTTGATGTCCTTCTAAAAGAAATAAATCATTTGGTAGAAGAACGGTTAAACCTGTTGTTTAGAATGCTTTCATTATTGCAGTGCTATGGCAGACTGAATCTAGGGAAATTTGTTTTTTTTTTCTCTTTGCTGTTTTCAGCACTCCTTAGTGACAAGATTGGAGTTCAGTCTTTGACTTCCTGTCCTTAATATGTACAGTTCTCTGATGTTTCTGAACACGCTGACTTGTCAGTTGTGAGCGTCTTGTTCAATATACACCATACAAAGCAGTAATATGATGCAGCACGGCAATAAGCGAAATCAAGAGACTTGAATGTAATATACTATTACTAATTTCATCTATGTAAATGCTAGACCTATGCGGGTCGTTCCCTTTTTGGTGTACCTGTAGCACTTTGGATGAATAGGAACTACTTGGCCATGGAAAGAAAGTTTACCTCCTGAACTTTTATCCAGATGATATTTTTCTCTTCACTTGAAATCATGCTTCGATTTGACTGAAGAAAACAGCAGTTCGTGTTTCTCCTTGCCAGTTTCTTTATTAACTGAAACGGGAAAGGTTTAAGCTCTGCTGGGAGCTGATCTCGCCTTCAAGGACGATCTGGTGCAGCACAGATGATGCCTGGAGAAGCGCGCAGACGGCTCGGTGCAAGTCACGGCGTGTACATCCCCAGGTTGTGCTGACAGCAGGAGAGCGACTTTGTCATGTAGTGCAATCGCAATAACATTTACCTGTTACGTTTAAATGTATTTCTTGCATAATTCTTTGAAAGTTGTGTTGTATTTTTTTTTTTTTAAGTTCAATGTACCTAATAAACATTTGCCTTTTGAATAGTTGGCTGTGCTTTATTTTAGGTCTGAGATCCAGGGGGTGGCTTGGTGGTGTAGGGAGGAAATTCCTTCCTGTTTTCCTTAGGTCTTGTGTTGGATTCCCACACAAAGAGACTGCCAAGGGGCAGAGAAGTGACAAATGTAACAGGGCAGTTGGTGCTGGGTACCGGGAAGCCAAAAGAATGCGAAGGGGCTCTGAAGGCAAAAATGGCAGGCACTGAGGACGGAACGGCAGGAATGTGGCCGGGGAGGGAGCAGCACGGCTTGGCAGGAGCCTCGCACACCGGTGCTTCCCCTGCACCTGGGCTGCTCCCGGCTCCTGCCGCTGTCCTGTGAGGGGAGGGAGCCGTGTGGGGGGGGGAACCGGGCGGGCTGTGCCCGGCCCCGCCCCGCCGCCGCTGTCCGCCTGCGCGGGCCCCGCCCCGGCGCTGAGGGGCCGCGCGGCGCTGCGCTCATGGCGGCGGCGGGGGCGCTGCAGGCGGCAGCGGGACGGGAACGGGGCCGGGGCCGGCGCTGAGCGCGGGCGGCGGGGCCGGAGCCGGGGCCGGGGCCGGGCGGCGCCGCGCGGGTGAGCGGCGGGCAAAGGGGGAAGGAGCGGGAGAGGGAGGGGGGGAGCGGGGCGGGAGCGGCGGCGGCGGCGGCTTTGTGTGAGCGGGGGAGGGGAGGGGAGGGGAGGGGAGGGGAGGGGAGCAGCGCACGTGGGACGGGGCCGAGCGGGCACCGCCCCCCCCTCCCCCCCCTCCCGGGCCCTCAGGGGGGGTTCGGCGGGGAGCGGGGAGCCCTTGGCCCGGTGCCGGTAACGCCTCCGCCCCTCCCCTCGTGGCGGCAGCCGGGAGCATGTCCGGGATGAAGAGAGCGGTGGCGGAGAAGGACCCCGACTACGAGGACATCGCCGTCGCGCAGCCCAGCAAGCGGCACCGCGCGGCCGAGCGCTCAGGTGGGAGCCGCGGGCACCTGGGGGGGCGTCGCGCACAGGGGGCTGCGGCTGAGGCAGCGCCCGGCACGGGCATGGAGCACGGGAGCTGGCACGGCCGGGAAACGGCTCCCAGACCCCTGCTCCAGCCACCCCCGACCACCAGTGTCACCCACCGAACCCTGTCCCCAAGCACCACGTCCAACCTCTCCGTGTACACCCCCAGGGACAGTGACTCCACCACCTCCCTGGGCAACCCGTCCCAGTGCCTGACTGCTCCTTCTGACAGAAATGTCTCCTCATTTCGACCTGAACCTCCCCTGGCACAGCTTGAGGCCATTCCCTGGTCCTGTCAGCAGTTAGCACGAGCTCCCTAGGGCCCCGGCCATGTGTGCTGGTTCCTCTGGGTGCAACATGCTCCTTCCCAGCAGTGTGAGGGGTGAGGCAGGGAGAGAGGTGCTTGGGAGGGTGGAAGAGAGGAAGAGCGAGGGAAGGAGGGATGGAGGTAGCTGCTGGGTGGGTTTGCGCTGGGGCTGTCAGAAATCTCTGCCCTGGGAGCCCTCCCCCTGGCTGGGTGCCTGGGGCAGGTTGCAGACTTTGGGCAGGTGAGGGTAGAGCTGCCTGCCCCAGGGACAGGGAGTGGGCCAGTGAGAGAGGATAACAATGGGAGGAGCTGAAGAAGTGAAGAAAATACTAGTCCTACGAGGAACGGCTGAGGGAGCTGGGTTTGTTCAGCCTGGAGAAGAGGAGGCTCAGGGGCGACCTTATTGCTCTCTATAGGTACCTCAAGGGAGGCTGTAGCGAGGTGGGGGTTGGTTTGTTCTCCCACGTGCCTGGTGACAGGATGAGGGGGAATGGGCTTAAGTTGCACCAGGGGAGTTTTAGGTCGGATATCGGGAAGAACTTCTTTACCAAAAGGGTTGTGAGGCATTGGAACAGGCTGCCCAGGGAAGTGGTGGAGTCACCATCCCTGGAGGTCTTTAAAAGACGTTTAGATGTTGAACTTAGCGATATGGTTTAGTGGAGGACTTGTTAGTGTTAGGTCAGAGGTTGGACTCGATCTTGAGGTCTCTTCCAACCTAGACAATTCTGTGATTCTGTGAAATGGGAGCTGAGAAAAATGCAGCTGGCTGTAGGACCTGGGGAAGATCCAGGGACAGCAGGATGCTGCAGCTGCTGGTTTGAGAGGGACAGGGAGTGGCTTTGCAGGGGATGCTTTGCAGGACACTGTATAAGTGGACAAGTTGGAGGAAGGTGACCTGCAGTTTTTCTGGGCGGGTCTGTTAAGGGGTTGGCAGGGGAGCATTGCTGGAGCTGGGTGGAACCTGCCACTCGCTCTGGTCATGTGTATGTGTCACTGTAAAGGTGTTTGTAGCCTGCTTTGGAAGCCACTCTTTGGAAGATCTTAATGGTTAGCAGACTTAGGGCCTTGGGACGTTGTCCTTGCCAAAGGGAACTTGTTATTCAGGTGATTCTTCCAAATTGACTTCTGTCTTTCTCTCTTAGAAGATCCCCCCATTTTCCATACAAGAATACCTTAAGAATACAAATTTCGCTAACAGTCTTAACTGAGGACTGTGGTTGATGCTACGCAGGACAAAATATGAAAATAAAGCGTTCTTAAAAGCCTCTGTAATGTAACCACAAATTCTAAAGTGCTTTAATTGTCTTAATCCTGGTATTGCACGGCCTCAGTCTTGGGAAGAGATGCAGTTGTCTTTGTCTGAGCAGCATGTTTCATGCCTTACTGTGTTCAAGTTTAGTTTAAGTGTAGCCTTACATGCAAATTTCCCAAGTACGTGGTTCATGTACAAGTTCGTGGTTGGGGAGAAATTATATTCTGATGGTTTTTAATTTTGCATTACTCATCCTATCCTACCAATTCTATCATAATTCAGTTTTAATGTGGGCTTGAACTAATTCTAGTTCTAGATAGTGTATGTGTATATATATGTATATGGAAACCAGTAAATACCTGTAGGATACCCTCTTGCAAATGCAAGCCTAGGTTATGTTACTCACATTGTAGGTACCCAATCGGACGGTAAAATTCCTTGTCACAGTAATTACCTGATAGCTGGAACACACCAGCAATTTTTGCCTTGCTTTTCATTTCTTTGCTCTTTCCATGTAGGATCTTAGAAGCCTCTTTGAATAGATAAATGCCCTTTAGTCAAGCAAATGCTTCCTCTGAAGCTCAAAACACAGCCTTGGTGTTGTTGCCTCCTGTTCTGTTGAGAAACAACATAAAATTTTTCTAGGGAACCCAGGCTGGTTTTTCTCTCCTCTGCCTTGTGGTGTGGTCATTGTGCTTCTGACACAAGCTGGAGGACCTTTTTCAGGCTTTCTTCTAGAAGTACAACTGCTCTTCCAAGTCCTTAGAACCGATAAGAACAGGTTGCTTGGATTGCTCTGATTCAGCCCTTCTGGAAGAGGATTTTGTAGGAGGCACACCAGCTTTCAGCAGCGTAGTTCCTTTTGTGGCTAATAAAGGGCTTGTAGGCACTCCAGAGCAGGCTGTGCTCCATGCCAGTGCTAAACATAAAATATTGGCTTGCATTATTATTGCTACATGAAGTGTAAATTTCCTGGATATGAATTAGGCCAGGGAGAGACAAAAATGTACATAGCATTCCAGGGTACTCTGCACAATTGCAGTGGTAGCTGCACTTGACAATAACATTTTTTCGTTTGTTTCTTTGTTTTTTGTTTTACTGTTTACAGCTTCAGTAGGACAGAAGTAAGCAGTTTGGTCATATGTTGTTTGTCATCTCAGACCTAAAAAGAAAAAAAATAGCCTTCCACGTAAGCCAGCTTTTAAAGACGCATGTGATTTTTGTTAAGACAAATTACTTTTTTTGCAGAGAAGTTATCCCTGACATTTTTTTGATGTTGAAATTATCACATCACTTCTCACTTGTTAATGATTTATCTTCGTTTTTTTTCAAGTGGAGCATCAGAGATTGAAATATTTCTTCTTTTTTTTTCATATATGGCCTTGTGCAGCTCGAGATGTTGCTGTGCAGAAGATTGAGACAATTATTAAAGAACAGTTTGCTGTCGAGATGAAGAATAAAGAACATGAAATTGAAGTTATAGATCAGGTATAAAGGTTTTCTTACTAAAAAAAAAAAAAAGTTAAAGTCCTGTGATTTGCTTCTGGAGATTGGGGTAGTGGTTATCTGTTCATTGTTATATATTCATTGCTATATGTTACCTCTTCTTTTCTTTTCATAGCGCCTGATTGAAGCAAGAAGGATGATGGATAAGCTGCGTGCCTGTATCGTGGCTAACTATTATGCTTCTGCTGGTCTTCTTAAAGCTGGAGAGGTAAAGATTACTTTGTGAAAAGACAGGCTTTGAGGGGTGTTTGTGAAGAGAGATGTGTAGCCCACTGGTTATACAGCTAATGTTGGGGTTTGAGGTGCAGTTTCTGAAGTAAAAGAATCTGAACCCGCGCTGAGAGCAGTGGGAGAGGTGACCTGGTAGGTGTCACTGGCTGGGCCTTGGCCACGTCAGTCATCTTGACTGAAGTGAGAAGCCCCTGGGCAGCGCTTGGTTCTGCCTCCTGAAACACTTTTTGTCATGCAGCAGAGCACCTGGCTTCTCCCACACCTCACAGTTATCCTTGCAAAGCACTGGAGAGTGAAGACCAAATTTTCCCATCTCACAAATGGAATGAAAGTAGATGGGCTTAGAAACTTGTCAGAAAAAAACCCCACACACATTTCTTCAGTCCTGGGCAGTGAAACAATCTTCCTTTACCCAGGCAGTCGTTCTGTTAATGGTGTGTTAACCAGGCTGATAGCAGCAGTGAAGCATGAGGTAAATCAAGGAGCTATCACAAAAGATTAAAAATTCACAAAGAGGTTAAGAAATAAAACAACAGAAACCCTACAAGTTAACTCTCCCGTTCTGAGCACTGATTCTTTAATGGCCTGGTAATTGTGGGGTGTTCCATGCTCACACTGAGGCTGAATGCAGGCTCCTGACATGTAGCTCCCTGCCAGTTCACCTATTTTAGTTAACTCCCTGAGTTGGAAAAATGGTAGCCGTTTTCCAGGAAAAATCTAAACTGATATTGAAACCTGTTAATGTGTGCTGAGAGCTGAGGTTTCACTCCAGTGCCGTAAGAGTTTCTCTACCAAGCAAGGGCTCTCATTGTTATTCCTATTTTCCTATTTTGATTTCCAGAAGACTTGGTGGAGGACAGAAAAAAAAAAAAAGTAATGGTCCACCTTGTTTTTCCTCCCACTGAACTTGAATTGAGCAACTAGAGCTGAGAAAGATTATGATGGGAGGCTTGGAGATCTCTTCTCTGCTTTTGGTTTTGTGTGGGTGGCTGAGGAATTTGAGCTAGATTCTGATCTTTTAAAGTACTTTATACAGTGTTGTCACATGTCAGCAAGAGCTTGTTCTGCCCCCTGTTTACTTGTTTTGCCATGCAGGGTGTTTTTTTTTTCCCTTGCTGAGTTTCACAGTTTGCAGAAATGCTAACGTTATATGTTGTTTTGGAGTGTTTGTAACACTCGTACTGGTGTGACCTTGCTGTGTTTTTCTTGTAGTTGTTACGAGCTTATGTCTAACGTAGCTGTACCTTTGATTTCATTTTGTATTGTTTCTAAAAGTCCTGCTTTGCATGCTGGCTGAATCAGGTCTCTTTTTAATTTGAACTTGTTGCTGGTTTCATTTTTTTGGTCTGTTTTCGTTGTGTGGTTAACGTGCTCGATTCTGCTGGCAGGGAGTGATTGCCTCTATGTCTGCTTTAGGGAATGTGTATTTTTGTAGTTTAATTCAGTGTGCTTAATATGTAAATGTTTGTGATCTTGTAAGATGACTTGCAAATTCCTGATCTGTTCTCACAAACAGTTCTTCAGCCTGGTGCTTCTGGGTTTTGGGGCTTCCTGTTCTGTACAATTCTAGTTGTTTGTTGGGTTGTTTGTTTTTACTACAAATAAGTGGACAAGGTGTTGGTCAGTTCACTGGATGAAAAAACAGAAAATGGGTTGGTTGTTTATTGATTTATGTCTATTTTGAAAAGGCTTCAAGGAAGCTTAGGATTTTTCTTGTTTTAAAGATTTTTATATATATGTGTGTGTGTGTGTGCGTTTCACATAGAGCTCTTGCAAATGCTTGGACAACCAATAGGATTTGTGTTGTCCAGATATCAAAGTTCAGGATTTTGGTTTCAAAACTCTTCTAGGGACTGTTGAGCAGGGAGAGTTGGCAGTTGCTTAGGTCATGTGCCTCACGGGCAGCTGGGAGGAAAGCTCTCAGCTGAGCCCTTAACTCCAGGGTGGGGGACTATTCAGCTCCACTGCTGCTGCCACCTCCTGAGGGCAGTTCTGCCCTGTGCTGGTGCCCGTACTGGCTGCATGTTAAACCTCGCAGGTTCAGGAGGGTCTAACATTAGCTCTGAAACATCCATTTTGATGAAATTTTGCAAGCGTGCGTAAGCATGTTCCTCTTTAGCTTCTGTTAAGCTTTGGCAGCAGGCAGGCTGCTAATAAATGTATCTTGCCTCATGGGCATTGGCGAGACCACCAGTTGGTAGCAAAATTAAGGAGCCTCATACATTTGCATACCCTGCTTGCCTGCAAGAATCAGGCATCTGTGGTCTTTCTGTGTACGCTGAAAGCCTGCAGAGGAGGGGATGCTGTTATTTTCAAGGGGACGTTGTAAGTGTCAGTGCTGCAGCCCTCCTTTACAAAGCTAGGTAGATTTGGGGGATCAGAGGCTCTAAAGAAACAGATTCGATCTGGGGTCCTACTTCTATAGAACCATTGTCAGCTTTTCTCTTCTGGGGTATATGTGTTTTTTTTTTCTGTAAGGCAGCTGATTAAATATTAGCTCGTTATTTGCATGTTGAATTTTCCCCTTTGGCACTGCCTCGTTTTATCTGGGCTGCGGGAAAATAAATTACTGGATCTGCCTGGCCTCTGTTGCAGGGGACCAGGACGTGTGACACAACAATTCTCAATCACCCTTCAATCAAGAAGTTCCTGGAATCGCCCTCCAGATCCTCGTCCCCTGCTAACCAGGGCTCAGACACTCCATCCGCCAACCACTCCGAGAGCGACTCGCTCTCCCAGCACAATGACTTTCTCCTGGACAAGGACAATGGCAACTTGGACGCAGACGAGCGGCTGACAAACAGCCTGGACCAGAGACAGAGCAGAAATACTGGCCGGGTAAAGTAAAACGCGAGTGGTGGTCAAGTTGTTGGAGGTGTGTGCTCTGTCTGGACTCGGTGCTGGCACCAGGAGCTCTTCATGTTGTCACCCACCTTGCTGAAGATCTGTTTCTTACCCTCTCCAACCGCTTGCTTCCACTCTCAGCCTGGCTTTGCTGTGAGGCTAACTGAAGCGTATGTAACTTGGGTAACTCCTCTTCGTTCAGTCTTACCCAGCAGAGAGGTCAGCCAGGCAGCAGTGACAGCGTTCATGGTAGCACTGCTGATCTGCTGCTGTCTGGGTTGGGAGCCTCTGGGGAAGGAGCTGTTTCACGGCTTGAGCACAGGGTTTTGCTGTGCGGATGGAAGTTGTGTCAGGAAGGGTAGAGCCTGGAGGGAAGAGCAAGAAGTGTCATTCCCAGTGCTGTGCTCTGGGAGCTGGTGATATTCCACGTAGTGATGCTGCTGGGTGCCCCTGGGGACTGCGTTGCTCTGAGTGATTGAACCTTTGGGGCTGGGGCTGCTCAGCACTGTGTGCTCAGCCTAGTGGGGGGTGGGTCGGCCCCTCCTGGGGGTGCACTATGTGCTGGTTTTCTCTCAGTGGCACTGCTTGCTCTTGAACTAGTGTTACCATTTGTTTAACTGAACCAGACTGATCCACGTTAAAAATACCTCCTTTCATACTTCCATGAGCTTTTTTCTGTGTTACTTTTGACGTGGATCCATTCCCTGTATGACTCATGATGGAGCTGCAGAGATCATTGTACAGTTGTGGCTAAGAACCCACTTAGATACAGATACAGCTGCCCAAAAGGTCCTCCTCAAGCCATGTCCTCAGTACCATGTGATTAAAACATAGCCCACATCTCGCAGCGAGCACCAGCTTCCCTTATTTTCATCTCTCTTGCTCTAGGAAATAGAAAAGAGCCACATTCGTAATCACAGGGGCCATTAGACAACTGAAGAGAAGCTTTGCAGAAGATAAGTGATTTCTCCTGCAGAGAAGCTGCAGCTTGCTGAGCATCCCAGCTTGCTCCTCTGCCCCAGCTGCTTCCCTTACCAGAGGCAGGTAGCTTCCCGAGGGAGATGCTCACTGGCTGCAGGTGAAATGCTGAATGCTCTCTGAGAGGAAACTTCTGTTTCGTTTCAGTTTCTTCCATCTCGGCCATGCCAGAGGAGAAGAGCCTCTGACCCAAACTAGAGATGTGTATACCACCGCATATGGCTGTATTCTGCAGTTGGACAAGTTGCCATGTGGTGTGGCAGAAAAAGCATTGTTTCTGCATCCAGTGAGCAGGGTGGCAGCTTTGGTAACAGGCCTGCGGTGTGCTGAAACCCTTCCTAGGGTCCACAGCAGAAGCACGCAGACAGCGTGTACCTGTACCGTAAACCACCAGCCCAGTATAGACAGTTTCTGCAGGGGGGGCTTTGGTGAAACAGCTGGATTGCTTGGCTGTAGCATGGTGGGGCATCTTTGGCCAACACAGAGGTGGCTGAAAGATGAATAGAAGCTGACACCATGCCAGGCTTCTGTGACTGTCCTTGCTCCAGCTTGGGGCATCACTGGGTTGATCTCTCCTTTAACTATGTGGGTTTTCTTTATTAACAACACTTTACTTTTCTAGTGCCAAACAACGTAATGTTTAAGAAGAATGCTTGTTTTTTTTTTGTTTGCCTTTTTTTTCTTCCCCTACCCTCAGGACAGTTCAGGTGTTTCAAGCTCTCAGAAACCAGGACAACGAAATGCCGGGCTGCCAACCGACGAGACTTCACGGCTGTATGTGAAGAAAACGATTGTGGTTGGCAACGTCTCCAAGTTAGTATCCAAAGTCTCCGTGATGGGCCTTTACTTCACAATCAAATGGAATAAGAGGTTAAAATTAGGAGATAAAGTTGTTAGGCTGCTGCAGTGGGAGGTATTGCTCTTGGCACTGGACCCAAGGCTTCCCTCCTTGAGTATCTGCAAGACCTTTTGTTGGGGGAAGAGGTGTTTTAATAGGTAGTATAAATAGAGGTTTTAAGGTCTGTTTCTTTTGAGGTGATTAAGCCTTCTCTGTCCATTATAAAATCCCAGGTTTTCCCACGAAAATGCTGAAAAGCAATTTGTCCTAATTGCTATTTTGATGTGTGCATAGGGATGTGTTTAACAAAAAAAAAAAAAAGAGACAACCACCTGACTCTCCCCCTGCCCCAAACAAACCAACCCCAAATGAGAAATTATGAGAAAAACTCTGTGAAATAGTTTGAAGAAATTCTTTATGGTTTTTATATTTCCCCCACAAAAAAATTGAAGACAGGTTAATTTATCTAATTGTTGAACTTTGAAGAAAGTAGCGAATAAAAGCGTTCATTTTTGGAAGCTATGGACAAGTCAAGGTTTTAACTCTCTACCCTGTACTACTGAAGTTAATTTTCTTTTGCACAGAAAGTAGCAAATGTTAGCTGATGAGACTTACGGTATTAGAATTGTCTTGAAAATCTACTTAATCCTAGACCCAGAGCCAATTATTGACTAAGAGCTTCTTTAAAATGTATAAGAATAATTGCTTTTTTTTTTTTTTTTTTTGGATTTATGGTAGCAGAGTTGCTGACGCTGTGTTTTAGAGCAGTTTGACTTCTTGATGTCTCACAAAAGATGAGGAAAAGGATTTGAAGCTGACAAAATATTAAAATTAAGTCTTCCTGATTAAGAATCAATTTTTTAACTGGATGAATTTCTTATGGCAGTTGTGCACTGGAATGAGGGAATATATTGGGAGTATAGAGTAAATTATGAGATTTCTGTTTCTGGAGGAGTTTTTTTCTGCAGATCTTGATGAACTGTCAGAATATAGAATAATTAGCAGAAGTATACATTGGATAAGTTACACGTGGACATTTTACCATCCTTTTTTTTTTTTTTTTTTTTTTTTAATTTCTCTGCCAGGTACATTCCCCCTGACAAGAGAGAAGAAAATGATCAGTCAACCCATAAATGGATGGTGTACGTCCGAGGCTCTCGGAGAGAACCCAGTATAAATCATTTTGTCAAGAAAGTTTGGTTCTTCTTACATCCCAGTTACAAACCTAACGACCTGGTAGAAGTGAGGTAATTTCCAGTTGTCACTCTCCTATTTATGCTTGCCAGGCTTACAGTGCCAAAATTTTTTTTTAAGTTAGCACCTTCTTCTCCTGGTCTTCTGTTTCATGTCTTTCTTTAACCTCCAGCTTGGCTTGACAGACTCTCAAAATAACAGCATAATTACATTATTTTTTGTATCAAATGTACCAAACTTTTTTTTTTTTTTTTCCGTACTGGTGAAAGTTCTCTATTGCATTTCCCCTGTTATCCCTGTGAGTTTGTACATCTGTATGCATTATACTGTCTGCTGTGCAAGGTGCATTTGGAAAGATGATGTTCTCCTCCTTCTTCCCAGTGGTATGTGGAACAGAAAGAGAGGTTTCAGAAAGCTGTTTTACCTGTAGCTTTAATTGTGTATGTATGTTTGGGCAAGTTTTATCTTTCTCCCAGGTATTTCTGTACTGCAGTGAGATCAGTGGCATTGACTTCATGGTTTGTGGAATTAATATCCCATCAGTATCATGGTATTGCTGCTACAGAAACAAGGCAGTTTCTCTGTCCTCACCTAACCTGTAGTCAAAATTGTGACCCTGTTGTGATCAGCAGGCCCAGTTCTGTGTTTGCTACTGCAGGCAGGTGCCCTGTCAGTTTTTCATTCTTGTTCTTTGGAAAAGATAGTCCAAAATGCTTCGTGTTTTCCTGAAGAAATTATTCTCTTAGGGTTCAGTTGCCTGCCTAGAGGGAAGTGGGCAGAACACCTCCATACAAAATGGCAACTTAATTCTGGCAAAATTAAATTGGCTGATGGGCAACTCCAGAAAGGCGTATCTGAGATAAGAAGTGCTAGTGCTAGTTAATGATTCTGAGAAGGTGATGCCGAACAGGATGAAAACAAACTCCTTTCTGTTTCAGGTATAGAATACTAAATTAGACTTGACTGCTTTCTTTTTGTGCCTTTCTCAGTTTACTGTATCTGATGTCGGTGCTGTTTGTCTTCTGTTTAATTTCCTGTAGTTAATAGATTTCTTCTTGTCATACAGCTCTAGTCATTTCCATGAACATTTGTGTTCTGGACTAAGAAGAAGTCAGTGTTTTGTTTCATTGCAAAACTGCATTTGGGATTTACAACAACAAACTAAAATATTAAAGGAAAAAAAGTAATGCTAAATGCTAGAGATAAATCTGCCCTTCTTTTTCGGATTGGAGAATGACATTGGTTGAGTTAGCTTTTCCTTGTAGTCTATGTTGTTTCATTGGCCTTACATGAAGCGTATGCCTTTTTGCTACTAGACAGGGAACAGCAGAAAGATTGCAAAATGTTGCAATGAAAACTCACCTTGGAGCCTAGTGTCCTAGGTGCTGACTTTTTTTTTTAAAGCAAGTATTTTTTGTCATTACACAGTCTTTTTTTTATGTTTTTCCTGTAGCCTTTCATCCAGCTCTTACACCATTTCCTTCTCTGTCCACTTGTGTGAAATAAAAGCAAGTTTTCAGCTGTCCCCAAAATTAGAATTTGTGGGTTTGATTGCATCCTCTCTGTCGTGAATAGTAGGCCTTAAGCTAGCTTTGGTTGTCAGTTAGACAAGCAGTTTTTGGCTTTCTGCAAAAGAGGTAGGTGAAAGCTCTACCGGTTCTGCATACAAAATGTGAATCACCATTTGTTTCCAGAGAACCTCCATTCCACCTGACCAGGAGAGGCTGGGGAGAATTCCCTGTGAGAGTCCAGATACACTTTAAGGATAGCCAGAACAAGAGGATTGATATCATACACAATCTGAAGGTATTTGAATAGAATGTTTGAGAAAGGCAATTAAATGAGCTCTCCATAATCTCTCTGCATGATCTAGAAGAGCATCCGCTTGTATGTGTGTGCTTCTGTCTCTGTATTTTTTCCCTGCCATTCTTTTACACGTGAACAGTTGAAATGAAGAATCAAAAAAGATCCAGGAAAGTCCCTTACCTTGCCTGTGTTAAAGGCCATGCCGTAGCCAAGGAGCCCAGCTTTGCAGAAGCAAAGCATTTACCTATTGTTCCCCTACAGCATGAGATTTTTAGCATGCTCTCGCTGGCTTTAGCTTGACAGGTTGCTGCAGGGCTGTCTTTCCGCTGGCAGTGATTGCTGTAACTGTTGTCTTCCTTCCGCACCTGCACGTACCAGCTAGAGATTATCTCTGATGGCAGAGTGGGCAGGGAGAGGCTGAGATTGCCGCTCGTTCCTTCTGAACAGAGCCTTCTTTCAAATCATTCACCTGCCCTGTGACATTCAATAGGATTTATAGCATGCAGCAGCCCTGGTAAACTAGGCCAATCCTGTTGGTTTTGTTTTAATTAGCAGTGCCTAGCATTAGAGGCATTAAGTCCTGGGCTGGTTTATTTTCATGTGAGCAGCATGATTAGTTTTATTTAAGCCCTACCTGCAATTATGGTTTTCCTACTAATGTAAATACCGAGGTGTAACCACATATGGAGACAGTAGAGAAGATTGAAAATGTTTCCTTGGAACTTGGGAACGTTTAATGTAGACTATGAGAAAAATGTGCTTGGAGAAAAACACGTGCCTTTGAACACTTGAAGTGTATAAGCTGATGCAGTTTGCTTTACGTGCTTGAGTCCCATTCCTCCTGTGTGGGCTAGCTTCCTTCACTGAACCTCCTGTGATGCACTGCACCTCCGTGTGGCTGCGTGACTCAAGCTTCTGCTGAACTTCAGAAGAAATTGCGAACAGCATGGTGGGTGTTGTGCAGCCTACAGAGGAAAATGGAGCCAGTCTATGGAATAAAAATAACTGAAAATGTTACTTGTCATGCTTCATAATAGAAGCACTCGTGAGAAGACTCTCTGATGCTCATACCTGGCAGAGTAGTGTGAGGATCTTGAGTCAGCAAATCCATGCTGTTTATTTCTTTATTTAGACCTCAGGAATCAAAAAAAGATACTCCTCAAAGGCTATTCTTAGACGAAATAGTATCTCCCCAACAAATCTCATTTCCTTCAGCTTTTTTGCTCCTTTCTACTTCAGTGTGGGCTTTGGGTTGTGGTTGGCTTCTTAGCAGAAGAGGGTCCTTAATAGTGCACGTTTTTCTGGCCCCATGGGTTCAGAACCAACCTGATGCACTGCTGCTTGTGTGATGTAGTTTCAACTCCTTTCAAACAGGTAGTACTGTAAATTCTAGCTAACGTGCTGCCTCTGCATTGGTTAATATAAACATATCTTATTGCTTTATCCAGCTGGACAGGACTTACACAGGCCTGCAGACACTCGGCGCAGAAACGGTGAGCCAGCTGGTTGCGGGATGGATGTTGTACTTTGATTCCCTTAAAGATGTTTAGAAAGAAAAAGATAGAAGGGACTGAGCACCGAGTCAGACCCATTTGATTTCACAATTTCTGGAATGTAGGTTTTGCTCTCTTGTTAAATGAAACGATTATGACACCTTGTCACTGTGCACAACAACAATCATTTTTCCCTTTCTAGTTCAGAGGAAACTGTTTCCAGCTCTTTCATAAAGAATTTAACTTGTACTACAGTTCTTTGTTTCTTTTTGGAGCCTTTGGTACCAAATGTCTTGATTTGCTTTCTAATGTGCTACAGATCTCAGACATCAAGAATTTTAAATTAAAGCTAGCTATTCTGCTGAAAATATTCAGTAAATTAAGAAAAGGTCTGCCCATGTCAACATTCAGTACCTTCATGGAAAATTAACTCTGAAAACTTTAAATAAAAGAAATGAATGAATTACTCAGTTTGTTATATCCCTAAGGTTTCTTTTATTATTTTTTCCCCTGTTAGACTGTACTGAATGGAAATTTTTATTCTGAAATAGCATTGCTTCAGCTTTTCAATCGTTAGAGAAAACTTTAACATGAAATTGCTATGGTGATGAAAGTACGTTTTTGAAGAGTAGATGATGTAGTGGTGCTTTTCTGAGGACCTTATCAAAAAGGCAAGCTACAGTTTTGTGCCTGTCCCTAAGGAGCTCACCTGGAGCCTGGGCTTTGTGTTCCTTGCAGTGTTTGCTATTCAGTTTTCCCCGGGGACTGAGAGATGCTCTGTTTTACCATGGTGCTTTAGTGTTGAAAGATTCTTGTCTTAGCCCTGGGGAGCTTCATGGAAATGGATGGAAATTTTATGCAGAGTTTGGGGGAGGAAGGGCAGAGGTTTCCAGACATTTAAAATAATAGTTAAAGCAAAAAGGCATAGTTGTTTTCACAATCTTTACCTAACTACTGGATACTAATGTCATCTTTTCACCTGTTTCTGGAAGGTAGTGGATGTGGAGCTACATAGGCATTCGCTCGGCGAGGAATATCTTTTTTCCCAGTCTTCAGAGTCTGACCTTTCTGATGTTCCTACATCTTTACCACTGCCATTGAGTATCCCAGCACCAGTCAAAGCTTCTTCGCCAATTAAACAGCTGCGGGACTCCAGCCCAGATGCTTCTGCAGACAAAGGTAAAGCAAATGGGTATTGCTGCGACTGGAATTCTTGGAATGGCTTCTGGGTACTTTCTCTTAATAGTTCCTTTGGCTTAAAGGTTGATACGTCCTCTTTGCTTACCTCAGACAATTATTTCCTTATTGTACTAGGAAACATAATTTAGAAATTGTTATCATTTATTTGATTTTTTTAAATCTTTTTTTTTTTTGAGTTTGTTGAGCGAGCTCTGTTTTGTTAAACTTAGTGAATGTGGAGTTTCGTTCAGTGTGCGTAGTTGGAAAAAGGTTGTTGAATAGCACTTGTAGTTTTGTTCTTGGCAGACTTTTTTCAGAGGGCTTTTAGGTTTCTGGATGTCTTGGGGATTGTGTATACATTTAAGGAATTAGTGTAGTGATGTGTTCAGTTATATTTGTTGGTTCCTAACATGTGATGTGTTTGAGGAAAAACTTTTTGTGTAACTGTGATGGTGAAAGTAGAGAGTGGAAGACTTAGTGTATATTTGTTGGTCTCATTCCCACCTGTAAGATCTGGAAATGCAGTGCCCACTGCAGTGTGCTGGCAATTGATGCTGTAGCATCATTGGAATTGCCTGAAGCAATCTAGGTACTGGCCACTTCAGCAGGCTATTCTGATTTCTAGATTGTGGGAAGTATTAAAAACTGTGCCTCTGATACTGTTTTTTTGTTTCTTTTTTTTTTTTTTTTCTGTAATATATAACATTAGGACAAATCTCAGTTAACTGCTCAGAGAAACAAGGAGGTCTTTATGGTTTGTACAATTTAGTGAGAGAAATTTGCTGGAAACAGCAACTGTATTTCAAAATATAATCACATGCAACACGGTTTCATTCCTTTAGTAATCTATCCTGAATTCCTGTGTTAAAGGAATGGCTGTAATGCTCAGGTCTTGCATGGTGAGCTTTCTGCTCAGTGGTGCAATGCCAGGGGCATTGTCCTGGCTTAGCAAGAAGAATGCTGTTTAAGTTCAGTGTTTTCTTATGGCAGCACAGCTAAAAATGAGGAAATGAAGCCAAATTTTAAATGCACACCGTTTTATTGAAACATGAAAATGGGCAGCACCTTCAGGTGGAGAAAGGAGGTAAAACTGCCTCTTTCTTAGGCAAAATGGCAGTGGCTTCTCTCATCAGGTCAAGGTTAAATAACCTCCTTTTACATCAGATAAGACTGATTCCTTAGCCCGGGTCAGAAGGCAGCAGTTGGTTTCCTCGTGCTCTTACTCCAAAAAAATGCACTGCAAGATTTCTTGTGAAGGAAATTCTGCATTAGTTGTGTGAAACCCTGTCTGTGGACACAACACTATCCATGGCTTTCTGTCAGTGGAAGAGTCTCTTAAAGAAAATGTGTAAGAAGTGGCTGATGACCTACCAAAGCTGAACAGGCTGTGTATGTTCGCATTTTTTTTCTTTGGTTCAGAGACAAACCTGACAGATGTGCGCAGAAGCAACTCCCTTCACACCTTTTTCTCCCTGTTGAGCACTGCCCACCAGTTGCTTTCTCCTTCCTTCCTTCCAGAGGGCATTTGTCATACGTTTGTTTTGTTTGTGTAGAGAAGCACAGTAAGGAATTAGATGTCTCAGCCTAAGATCTATTTCTCTTCTTTTCCCTGTTTTAATCAGGATTCCCTGGGAATGCTGAAACCGAAAGACATGCCACGTTTTATTCCCTGCCATCTTCGATAGAACGGACTCCCACCAAATTAGCCACCCAGAAAGTTCCCTTTGGCTCTCATGGAAATTCAGCCTTCCAACCCATTGCAGCTAGCTGTAAAATAGTGCCTCAAGGTCAGATTCCAAGCCCTGCAGAGTCACCCGGAAAATCCTTCCAGCCTATCACCATGAGTTGCAAGATTGTATCAGGTGAATGTTAGTTTACCTATCTGAGTGCTTCACCCTGGAAAGCAAGAGATGGAACAAGCTGGACTCGGTTTGTGTCCTTCCCCTGATTGCCTGAATGTTTGAACATCAGGCAGTAGGAAACTAGAGTAAGGAGCTGAACACACTTCTTAATGGTCAAGGAAAAAAACGCAAGTGTGAAATACTTCACATGAGATCAAAAGTGGGATGAGAGCTGTGCTCTCCCTTTTCATGAATACTTTTAGGTGCGAAAATGATAGTCCTTAACTGGACTGCTACCCACAGAAAGGCCCAGGCAAGGACACAACTTCCATGCGGGCTGTTTGTATGTGGGAAAAAGCCGTTCTTCTCCCTCCCTCTTTCAGACAACAGGGAAGGATTAAGAAGAAATCCCTTTCTGATTACTTGGCAAATTATTTTCAACCTTGTTCACTCAAATGGTCCCTCTTATACTTGTGATACCTCCTCAGATGGAACAACTTCGGTCTTCCTCTTCCAGACATGCAGCCTCTGCATTAATTTTTCAGCTGACTGCAGTGAGCAATGTGATGCTCTTTTGATAGTTTCCCAGCCAAACACGGTCAAGGTGCTGTTTACTCACTTTACATACAGTCCCTTCCCTGCCTGGGCATGGTGCCATCCATTGGATGATGTTTTACATCAAAAAGTTTTAATGTATAGCTCACTGTGTCAGATATTATGAAGCTGAAAGATGACCCGCTACATTCCTTCATTTTCTGGTGTTCAGGTCAGAGGATGTAGCACCTTAGGTGATCAGTGTGTGATTTCTAATGGTCAGCTTGCTCCCAGCTCATTTTCCTCAAGTGTGCTTTTTTTATTCAAAATTTCAATATTTCTCCTTGATACCTTCAAAGTGCTAGTGATTTATATTTGAACCTATGCCAAATGTTTTCTTCTTTCCCAATAAGCTCTACTCCTAATCTTCTTTCTCCAAGGCTGTCCAGAAAGCAATAATTATAGTGCGTCCTCTCTTTCTTAAAATCCTTGTTAAAATCCTATTTCTTAAAATCCTATTCTTTGTTGCTCTTTGCAATATAAATGTTGCTCTGCAAAGTATTTTCCAAGGCTCTCTGTCTGCTGAGAAAAATCACCCCTTTCCTATTTCTAGAGCAGCTTATAAGAAAAATAATTTATTTGATGAGCATTTATGTTCCGTTTTAGTAGTCAATTGCTGCCAAGAAAGCAGATTGACAGGCACTTGAAGTTTAGCATGCTTGCTGCCTTCTTTCTCTGATGACTTTTCTTGCCTGTCCTTATCTCTGCAGTTCTTTCTTACCCCCTTGTGCATCTTTTTTCTTCTGTTTTTCTCTCTCTATCCTGGTCCTCTTAACCAGAAGATGCACATTCTATACTGTTTGCTTTCAAGGTCTTCTGCTGTAATGAGAGCAATGAAGAGACAAGAGTGGTCTGGCCTGCCTGCTAGCTGCTGTATCACACAGCTTGTTGTGTGAGCTGCTTGGTTCTTGGCTTGGGGTGCCTGCAGCATGGGCTCCAAGAGGGAAAGAGAGCACACATCAAGGAACTCTGCTCTCTTTCTTCTTCTCATTGGGTGGACTCATTGGCAGTGAGAATGATTTACATGATGATAATCCACCTCAGGATTCAGGGGTGGACTAGATAGCTTCTAAAGTTCCCTTTGAACCCTGTTTGTCCTGGCAGACAGAGAATGTCCGGGGTAGGTATGAGCCGTAGTGCTTTACACTCCTTTTAACTTTCATTCTATTCACCCTTTCTTCTCTAAATCCTAACATCTGTCTCAGGCTGGGAAATGCATCCTCAAAGATATTCCTTCTCTAAATCATTTGTACAAATACTATTGCTGTATTTTTGTGTTCTCACAACATTTACAAGATAGAAGCATTGGACTTTTTTTCTGAAGGTTCTCCAATATCGACCCCTAGTCCATCTCCGCTACCTCGTACCCCAACCTCCACTCCGGTGCACATGAAGCAAGGCTCTGCTAGTTCAGTCATTAATAACCCGTATGTTGTTGTGGACAAGCCTGGACAGATGGTTGGAGCAGCAGCCACAAGCACAGGTGTGTAGTGTGATCAAAGAAGGCAGTGACTTAGTCTTACCCATCCAATTTGCTCTCCCTTTTAAGTGATGACTGCAATAACTGCGTTTCAGTCTGTTCTGTTACAAGAGTACTCAGCAAAGGAAGAGTGGTGGTGCTGCTTAAGTGTCCTGGAGCATGGTTGAGGGTATGGTGGAGCTTAACATGACTGACTCCCTTCAGGGAACAGCACGTAGTGTAAGCCTGAAGTGAATTCATAGATCTCTATTCAGAGAGAGCCTGATCTGTACAGCCAAAAGGGAAGGGGAGTTGAGGTTGTGATGAACGGAGGTTTTAAACAGAAATGGCACGCGGGTGCTTGGGTGAGGACTCTGTCTTGGGCATGGGCAAAGAGCATGGGGAGCTGGCAGCAACTTACGGGTCTAGTCCTAAGTCCTGTGCTGTAAGTGTGTTGAAGTGGTTGATAGAGCCAGGTTACCAGGAGAACAGAGGTTAGTTCTTGTTGCTGCTCTCAACTTGTAGGTGGTCTGAATGCAGCCAGTGTGGATTCCTCTAACTGGGTTCCCTTGGTGCATTGAAAGGGGACAGAAGCCTAGGGCCAGGAGGGGAAGAGCACTGAACCCCAGGAGACTGGGTGATGGCTGTGGTAGTCAACTGCTAATCTGTGTGGAAGTGCTGGAGGAAAAATCACTCAAAAGCCATTTATGTGTTACAACTTGTGGCCAAGAATGGCTTTCTAAGAGCACACTTGTTTGTGGATGTGTGTGCTTACCAGCATCTCAGAATGGTTCTGCAGAGCTGTGTGTTGAGCTGCAGTGTCCGTGTGACACAAAGTGGTTGTTGTGCACGGCTGTAAAAATGCAAAAATAGATCTCTTGGTAATGTTCCCTTTTCTGTGAGGGAACACAGCTGCCATGTTGTGCACATTTTAATTTCATCACAGGGGGATTTAGGAGGGAAAGCACAGCTGAATGTTTTAAGTGTGTTTTGGGTCTTTCTTGGTAATGCTGAAGCTTTTTTACCAGTAGGGCTTTTCATTTTGCTTTTCTCCTGTTTCTTCCTTTACCTTCAGCCTGACTGTCTGTTCTGCATACGTGGTTTGTCATGGTTTGGGTAACTTTCGTATTCTCATAGTAGTGATTTTTGCACAGAGGATAGATCTGTAGAAGTACCAGGTGGTTTGGACGTGCAAGTCTGAATGCCACTAAAGGTGCACTTTCCCACTACATCAGTGTTATTTAAGTACAGACTGGCCTGAAAGAAACTGCCTGCTGTCTCTCCTTCCCCTTGTATTCCTGCCACTTCCCTTTATCCTACATCAGCCAAATCAGATCAGCAGCAGAGCAGGAAATTAATACCTTCCCCTCCCCAAACTGTTTTGTTGTCGGATAGCCACGTCACCAGACCCCATGTGGAACAAGGGGAATGTGGGACTGGGCTTTGGGAGCTGGGTGGGATTGAGGGTAATGCGTATGGACAAAGTCACCAGGATGTTTTTTGATAAAACTGCTGATCATATTTAAAAAAGGACTAAGGTGTGAAACTTCATGTTTTGTGTAAGCCAGACTTTATAAATCCCATTGTTTTGAGAAATGGCTGCACAGTTTACTTTTAAATGTAAGTGCAGTTTGTAAAACAACCGTGTGAGAGACTATGACTGTGTTTTCATGTGTGAGCTGTGGCATCTCTTAAACAAATGGAGCTACAAAATCAAACCTGCAGCAGTAACCAAAGTGCTGCTAAGTAGCAACAGGTTGTATTCATACCCTAATAATACAGGGCCAGTTCAGCGCTGACCTTTTGTGCCCGAACTCCCCCACCCATCTCAGGTGCAGGAGGAGGGCAGTGCTGTGGCACAATTTTTCAGGAGCAGCATTCTTTAGCCACAGGAGCCTGTCTTTGTTCTTCGTTTTTAGTTCTTCCTCTTCCCTGCCTTGCTCTGTCCTTTCCTCTGGTTACTCCTCACCCAGTGTCCCTCCTTTTCTGACCTTCCTTTTTCCTCCCAGTTTCCTTCAAACCTTCCCAACACCAGTGTTTAAGGCTAGCGTAGGTTCAGAGGGTTTCTGGGCAGTGGAGGGAGCTATGTTTGCATCAGCAGATTCTGCCTGAATTCTCACTAGTAGCTGCTATGCTCACTTATCCAGGAGTTACTTGACCCTTTGCAGCAGAGAGCTCTGAGTGGACAGGGAGTTGTCTGGGGTGTGGATCCTGTATGTGAAAATTGTGCAGGAGCATCACGGAGCCACGTTGGGTTTTAGAGCCACCTGGGGGGAAGTACAAGTGAGAAACTCTTAACAAACACTGCAGTCTCCTTTTTCATTTCATACAGGTGATGGAGACAAAGACCTAATACATTTGTAATGAAAATTGATTTGTTTTGTGCCCATGCTAACTCCCACTGATGTACCGACCTCGTTATGTGTACCTCAGGGGCAATATAGATTCGGCTCTTACCTGAAATCTGCTTTATTTCCCGATGCACAGGGAGCCCAACCAGCAAACTGACAAATGTTTGTCAGGCTTCTCACAGAACTGGATCTCCTGTATCAAAGACCCATGGGAGCGGCTTTGTAACCTCAGCTGTCAAGGTAATGTTCTTATTAGGTGTATACTTTCTGTTTAAAACCCAGCTTCCTATTCAGTAGGGCTTTTTAGTATTATAAATTCTACATTTCAGGCAACTCTTTTGGTCCTCATTTCATATGAGGATTTACTCAAACAGCTGTACCCATGAGAACGTGGTGGTTATACAAGATGATAGCGTTGATTCATGCAGCTCTAATTAAACTTGCCTACTCCTCTGTTTAAAGGCACCATTTTTTTGCTATTCTACAAGGAAATCTGTAAAGGGCATAGCTCGCAAAATGTCTTATCTGTCAAAAGAGCTCTTCTCTGACTGACTTTGATCTTTTTCACTCTGTTAGTGACAGTATATGATTAAACCAGAGGTGCCTACCTCAAAACCTCCACTTGGCTCATTATCTTGTGCAGCAGCTTTTCCTAGCAGCCTGAAAATAGGTCATTTAATGGCTTTACAACTTCCTACATTTAGAAAAACGTTCATGTAAACAGTAGAGTAACTGAATGTATAAACAAACAGTGATGAATAAGGTTCACGCTTCTAGCTGCAAAGCCCCAAAGGTATGGAGCTGAATTATCTCAGATAAAACCTCTCCCACGTCTTGCACAAGGAACGATATTTCTGTCAGGCAAGTGGCGTCAGTGAGGTTCTTTCTGAAAGCATCTGGTGGGTGTGCTGCTGAAAACAGGAGCGTTTCCCTGTCTCTGAGTCACAAGAATGTTAGTCCTGGATATGGTGGGGAAGGGGTGGAGGTTTTTCAGTCAGCCTGCGGAGAGCAAATGGTTTCACATTTGGAACTGAAATGCGTCCTACATCTGTTAAGAAAAATGTGTTGACAATTGCTCTCGGGAGCAATTACTTTGGAGTAGCATTTTAAATGTCAGGTGTGCAGCTGGCTATTCTGCTTTTTAAGAGCCTGGATGTTAAGGATTTCACTTAACGTTAAAAAAAAAAACAAAAACAAAAGATTTATTTTTCACTGATGTGGGACAGTTCTTTCTATAAGGTTTTAAGAGAGTCAAAGTAGGCACATATCATTAATTTTAAAATTACTTCCGCCTGTGTTCCTTTAGGCACTTTAAAATGCCCAATATACATGCTGCTCTTGAAAAGTCTGGTTGTGCCTCTGAACTTATCTTCACACCTTTTCCTGTTTGCTAGCAGTTGTGTAGCTATGTGGTGAACCAGAGCAAACAATTCCTCTGGTTGAAAAAGAACCTATTTTCAGCTGTGTGTCAGCACAAGGAAGATGGTAGGAGCATTGGTTTAGAGTCCGAGGCCTTTTTGGTCATGATCCAACCCCAGGATGGACTAAGTAGTTGTGAAACCGGTCTCAGAGTTCACGTTGCTTGTAAAAGAGTACAATTATTTTAATTAAGCAAAACATAAGGCCAGACTTCCTCAGATGCACGTGATGCCTCAACCAGCCTCGGATTAAGGAATGACAGATGCACCATTTTGCAGGTGTAGAAATGTTTTTTTTTATTCCATGTAGGTAGGTAGCCTCACTGTTTGTGCCAATTCATGAGTTCTGCCTGAGAAGATTGTGCTATCAGTATCTGAGATAGTTTTGCTTGCAGATTAAATTGGATATATATTTTTTTGTTGTTCTCCATAACTTGTTTCTTCTCAGATACTCTTCTCTTTCTGAGATCGGGCATAGATTGGCAGAGTGGTTGAGGAGACAGGGTCATCTGGAGACCATGCAGTGCGACTTCTCTGCCCAGAGCAGGGTTAAGTTAGACCAGGTTATGCACAAATGTGTCCAGTTGGGTTTTGAGTATCTACAAGGCTGGAGAGGCCACAGCCTCTCTCAGCAGCCTGTTCCAGTGTTCAATCACCATAAAAAAAAAAAAAAAAAGGGGGGGGACGGGGGGACAGGAAGAAAGAGGTTTTCCTTATGTTTAAACAGAATTTCTTGCATTTCAATTCATGCCCATTGACTCTTGTCCTTTCATTGCATACTATTAAGCTCTGTCATCTTCACACCCTCCCGCAGGTATTTATTGCTCATCGATAAGATGCTCACCCAGACTTCCCGTCTCAAGGCTAAAATAGGCCAATTATTAGCCTGCCTTAATTTTGCAGCTCTGAAATGCTTTGTATAAAAAGCTGCTGGGGGACACACGTTGATTTCTTTTATTTGTGTATGATATGGTAAGAAACAGTTACTGCTGTTGGAGATACAATCTAGAAAACAAATTTTAATTAAGCAAATTGTATTAAATAAATTATATTCTTGTTACATAAATGTTGACTGATTTTTTGAAATGGCTTATTTGTACAGGTAATTATTTGGGATTGCCCAGCTTGTCCATGCTACCCTCTGTTACTAATGACTTGTTTTCTTTCTTTTGTTGGATGTTTCACCATTTTTTTTTGGCCACATCTTCCTATTTGCAGCAGGAGGATTCCCTGTTTGCCACCATGCCACCCCTTTGTCCCATTGGGAGTCATTCCAAGGTGCAAAGCCCCAAATCAGTCACTGGAGGACTTGGAGCTTTTACAAAGGTATTCCTCTTGGCTTTTGTGCCTGGACAAGGAGCACAGTATTAGCATTTCATGCTAACTTTTGCCACAGACTGTATAACTTCCAGTGCATGTAAAACTTAACTGGAACCAATGTGTCTTGCTGCCGAGGGCTCTCTATCACCTCTCAAAAGATGTATTTTGACTTCTTTTCCTGTGGCTCTGCTGTTCCTGTGGTCTTTCTTTTCATCATCTCTTTCATCCTTTCTTGTTTTTTCTTTGAATCACTGTCATATTGAGGCTGTTTTTTAAAGTTATTTTTTGGTGGGATACAGAAAAGTAGTCAGTAGAAGATATGTCAGGAGTTTCTAACAAAATGTTCTAGTGATTTCTGAGTGTCAGATGTTGCCATGTGTGTGTACATTTCCCTAAATGTTACCATACTGAATTTAAGGCTTTAGGCAATATTTGGTGATTCGGCTAAAAAGTTAAAAAAAAAAAAAAAAAAAAAAATGCTTCCTACTAGTTACAGTATCTACAGCAGTCTACCAAAAAAAAAAAAAAAAAAGCAAACAAACAAAAAAAAATCAACGGCCTTTCCTGAGTTGCTGATTTTGGTGATTTAGGTTTAGTGATTTTAGGTTTGGTGATTTAGATTTAGGGCCTGTTCCAGAGAAATACGTTGTCATGTCAAGCTACACACAAGAGAGTAATATGGTCTTTAACCAGTTACAGTATATACATCTGGTTATATCTACACCTATAATATTAGCTATAATTTTGCAAGATAGAGGGGAAAAAAAAGGGGTTTATAACATGTTCTGAGCAGGAAAATACTTAGGTATTTGAAACCTTAAAGTGTTCTGGTTCCTTCCTGAGATGGAGATGTTAGTGATGTTAGTATGTGAGTAGAACCAATAGTTGTAGTATTATTACCACTGTCTGTGGTTCTTTAATTTCTGTAAGCGCCTTTCAAATTTGGAATGCTCTGTAAGTACAGACCCGCCGCACACTTTTGTGCTGGGAGCAGCCCTCATGTTAGGTTTGGGAGGTGAGTTAGAGTTCCCTTGATGGTGTGTGAGAACCACATCTGAGTTACTGGCTGTTGTCTGTAAGAAAGGGCACACAGGCTGTTCCAGAAATGACTCCCAGTCATTTAGAGTTGCTTGTTACTTTTTTTTTTTCTGTTGTGGTGGCATTATTTATTTTTTTTCTTCATATCTAAAAGGTGATAATAAAGCAGGAACCAGGAGAGCTGCCCCAGCAACCCCAGCTACCAGCAACAGCGACAGCCCCGCAGACCTCTGTGCAGCAGTATGTCACTGTAAAAGGAAGCCACATGTTAGCCTTGTCACCGCAAAAGCCAGTTGTGAGCACAGGCGAGGGGACGGTACAGTCTAAGGTATGAGGCACTTGGGCATCTTTGGGTTGGTGCAGGCCATCTGTCGGGTAGTTTCATTGCAACACCTCGTGCTTGTCCTCGGGGCGTGGGGTTAGTTCCATCTCAGAAAGAGGCAGGGGCACCCCGACTGGCTAGTTTCCTCCTGTGCACAGAGTGGCTCATGCTTAGCTTTTGTCCTTGAGAAGGGAGCAGAGTGAGCAGGCACTATTGCATTTTGTTGTTCGGGGAAAACATCTCCCATCTCTGTCTAGCCCATTGCAACAGTGGGGTGGAGGTGGTTTTGAACTGGATCCTGACAACCCAGAAAGTTGGCTGCCATCATCAGCTCTTGATGAAATTCATCCAGGTCTCTCTGTAACAGGAGGTGAATTCTTTCCTTGGACATCATGCCTGCAACAAAAAAAAGAGCAGGATAAATAAGGGGTAGGGGTCAGGGCTGGGATAGAGCCAGTGTAAGGTGGAAGCAATCCTACCTGAGTGATTGCAGTGCTGCCGTGACGGGTGACGCAGCATCTCAGAAGACATCAAAAATGTTCAGTAACAAGATGACAGAGGTTTATAGCATGTTCTGAGCAGGAAAATATGTACGTATTTGAAACCTTAACGTGTTCTGTCTCCTTTCTGAGATGGAGATGTTAGTGATGTCAGAAGTTCTCTCCCTTCTTGCCTATTTGCGTGATAGATACGGTGAAATCATGTGCTGAGCACAAGGGACTACATATGGAGGGCTGAATTTTGCATAAGTAAATACATATTTGCATTTTCAACAGTTCATTGACTGTTTGAGCAGGTATGCAAACTCTGTGTTTGCCTGTGGATATTGTCAACAGACAAAATTGAAGCACTTGGCAGGTTCTAATTTGAGGCCATAGTTTTCCCAGGGAGTCTGTTCCTATGAATGTGTTGAAACTAAATCTTTGGATTTCTTTATTTCACCAAGGCAAGCCTTATCCTCAGTTGGAACAAATCTGCTGTTTATATATCAGAGAAAAATGAAATTGCTCTGTAATTTGAATGTACTCAGTCTTCTGTAGTTACTCTGAAATCCTGACTGTGTTTAACAGTTTATTGCCTTTTACCTGGAGCTGGCCTCTTGCCAATCTAATTTTGTTTCAGAATGCATAGCCTTTATACATGAGTAGACATGTAGAAAGCATCCTGAAATGTCTAGAGATGGAGGTAGCATACCAGCTAGATTTCAAGTGGTTCCTCTTGCAAGAAGCACATCACCCAATACTTATTTGTTGCAGGTTGTTGGCGTTCCAGTTGGTTCTGCTTTACAGTCGACAGTGAAACAGGCGGTGGCTATCAGTGGTGGCCAGATACTTGTGGCAAAATCTAGTTCTTCAGTAGCAAAGGCTGTTGGTCCAAAACAGGTTGTGACTCAAGGTGTAGCCAAAGCCATCGTGAGTGGAGGTGGAGGAACAATTGTTGCTCAGCCTGTGCAGACTATAACAAAGGCGCAAGTTGCTTCCACAGGTGCTCAGAAAAGTACATCTCAAGGATCAGGTAGAGTAATTTTATACCTTGTTAATGGCTCATGATGGCTCTATAATGATTCTTTCAACTTTAAAATAATTGTTTGATGGTAAAGCTTGACAATGAATAGGAAATTCTATGGAAATTCAGGCTGACTGAGGCTAGTGTGGTAATAATCACAGAATCTGAACTCATTAACTGTAAGGGAAGAGAGCACAAGTACTTCACAACACGCAGTGTTCTTTGAGTAGAGTACACAGTTTGGTCAGACCTGCAGATGGCCCTCACTTACATTGGTAGGGGGTGTTTGAGGTGTCCTGGGGCATGGAGATCACCGGGATATGCTGGGGAATGTGCTAGACACCTGGTGGACTTTCACGGAGCCAGGTCTCATACTTTTGACCAGCATTGTGGTCTTTGGATGTTCAAAGGAACTCTTGAACCCAACAAACAAAAGTCAAACTGTTCTTCCTGCATCTTCATATCTTCCCCTATGCTTACAGTTATGGGAATGTGGGCAGAAGCCCCCAGCCTGCTTGTGTGCGCCGCTGGCTTTAGCTGCACGTCTCAGCTCAGACCCTGGACAGTTTGAAGGGTACTGTGTGGCTTCTAGACTCAAGCCTGCAAACCCCACCACTGTGCTTCTTTAGCCTGCGGCCATAAGTACTGCACACTGAGGTTTTTTTCAGACCTGTTTAATGTGTTTGTGCGTCACTGGTGGAGTTAATCTCAGTTAGGCCAGCTAAGCATGGATTATCAAAGGCTAGATCACTCCCAGTACTTTCATTCTGTGCAGACTTCATTGCGTACTGGCCTCTGCAAGCAGTAATTTTTTTCTTTTTATTCCTTCTTTCTAGTCATGGCTACGCTGCAGTTACCAGCCACCAACCTGGCAAACTTGGCAAACTTGCCACCGGGCACCAAACTGTACCTCACCACCAACAGCAAGAATCCTTCCGGGAAAGGAAAACTGCTTCTGATACCCCAAGGAGCCATACTGAGAGCCACAAATAATGCTAGTTAGTCTTACAGGGAAATCTAATGCCTTAAATAATGTAATCACTATGTAATTAATATGTTTGGGTTTTTTGCTATAATGCATCCTGGTACTGTGAAAGTCAATAATGGGATGGGGGTTCTTTGTTCGCAACAACACAGTACATGGAGCTAAAAAGCTGAGATGTCAAAAGTGTCTTCCATCTTAGATGAAACTGCTTTACATTCAGGGTTCCCATGTCTTACTATTTGTGCTGAAAGCAGACTAACTTTCCCCATAATTCACAGTGAAAGATTGCCTTCATTGTACAATGATGCTTTCTCTGCGGGGAGACAACTGCGTTTTCATAATGTAGAACTGAGCTGGATTTGAATGCAGTTGTGAAATCTATTTATAAGTAATGGAAAGAGACCCTGGAAAAACTAGAAACGTAATAAGCTAGCTTTGAAAAGGACAAGTTAACTGTATCTAGAATGATGGAAAGAAATAGATTTGAATATTGATAAAAGGCTTGACCCCAAGTTGACACCAGCAGAAACGCTTTGTTGGTAATGGGCTTATGAATCAAACTTGCTGTGAAATACCTGGAGAACAGCACTGCAAAAATACTTCAAATGAGCAGTATTTTTTCTGCAGTGTGCTCTTGCATTGTGTAGCTTAAGAAAAGGTTGGTTGTGGGACATGGCTTAGTAGGTAATACTGGTGGTAGGGGGATGGTTGGACCAGATGATTTTGGAGGTCTTTTCCAACCTTTATGATTCTATAGGAAAAGAATACGGCAGGTTTGGGACTGTGTAGATATAGAGTTTTGTTGTGAGCCTTCCCCAGAATGTCTCTGTTTTTGGGGCTGGGTTTTAACATGGGAGATGGATTGGGTGCAAGGTGTTTGCTCATAGTTCTGATACTGACACTGGGGAGGAGAGATTATTCAGCTTAATATATAAGAAGGTAGATACCAGCAGCATAGCTCGTATTTGAAGTATTTCCAGAGCTTCTGCTGCAGATTCATAACCTGCAAAAGACTGATTAGAAACAGTTTACCTGTTGGACAGTGTTTTCTTCAATAGAAATCTCACATCAGCCTGAAATGAGCTTTTCATGCCCACCAGTCCTTACTCCCCCCTTATCTCCTTTTGTTCATGGTATTTGCTGACCTATAAGAGGGCACAGCAGTGCTTCTGAACTGTGCTGTACTGGGAAATTACGGTGTTTGTGCCTGGATATTACTCGGTTACATAATGTGTTACAGCAAGCATCTTGCAAGCAGTTCTCAATTATTTGTGTACACAGGGATTCTTCAGCAACTGACATTGTCTGGTTACCAAAGAGCCTTTTGTCCTGGTTACAGGTCTCCAGTCTGGTTCTTCTACAAATAGTGGAGGAGGAGGAACCCAAAGCACAAGCAGTAACTTGTCACAGCACCTCACCTATACATCCTACATCCTGAAGCAGACACCCCAGGTCAGTAGCATAAGCATATTAATAGAAGCAGTTCAGTTTTTCAGGCTGCAGTGGATCTCTCTAGCAACCCTTGCCTTTTTCTCCTCTGCCAGGTATCTGCTTTACCACTTGCTTATAGCTATTTGCACATATCTGCACCTTACCTCCCCTTACAGGGTGGGACTCCCTCAGGGCTTGGCGCCTTGTGGGCTGAGAAAGTAGCATGGAGCACTTTCTCAGGGCAAGTAGTGGGTGGTGAAATAAGAGCCTATGATGGCACGGGAGCAAGGTCTCCACACTAGGAGAGGTGATAAGACTAATAATAGTAGAAAATCCATCTTACATAATAGGATACATGGAAGTTCTAGGAAAGCTTTATAGATAGGGGAATAAAGGAGAGTTATTAGAGAGAAATAGCAAGGCTGAGAAAGGAAGAAAAATGATAAAACAGAAGATTGTGTGAAGGGATCCATGTTTGACTGTAGGTGAATGAAGAGAAAAGAGCAACAACTAAATAAGGATGTGAAATAGAAAGGGATGCAAGGCTTCAGATGGTAGGTTGTTAGTGGATGCCTCTGAGTATATAGGGAACCGTAGCTTTTTCACCTTTACCTTTGTGTTCGAAAGTTTTCTGCACCGAGATAGCTATGTCTAGCTCTGGGTGCAGAATCCTCCATTGTAATTAACAATTATTTAATTAACAATAAAAGCTAATTAACAAAAAAGTAAAAGTAATTAACAATAATAATTTTAGAAGACAATGTTTTGGGGCACTGGCATGCTTTCTGCCCTTGGAAGGTGGACAGAGAAGGAGACTTCCTTTCAGTAGTGTTGCCAAAGATGAGGACTTCAGATTTTTTTTTGTCTTCTTTAATTCAAGTGTTTGTGATTATGCAGTACAGAAAGAATGTCAAAAGCCTGCTTAATGTATTATTTTGCATCACTGAATACCTGCAGATGTTGCTGTTCCTCTACAGCTGCAGGCTGTAGCAGTATTGTCACTCTTAGATTTCTGTTGACTCTTAACTGTGGTTTCAAACGCTGACCTCCCTGACTTATTTCTGGAGCAGGGCACCTTTCTGGTTGGCCAACCGTCTCCTCAAAGTTCTGGGAAGCAGCTGACGCCAGCATCTGTTGTTCAGGGCAATGTCGGAGTTGGAACGTCTTCCACGCAAGGACAAGCATTAAAAGTGATAACTGGACAGAAAACGGCTTTATTTACACAGGTAACTTGCAAATGATGTGTTTCTCTTACTGGTCAGCATTTTGACAGATAAAGTATAGGAACCACAATTGCACGTTATGAGAGCTTCCCCTTTTGTAGTCAGTTTTTTCTTTGTACAGTTACAGTTATGGCTGCACTATGAAAGCATACAAAGATGTACTTTTATATGTAGATATTGGACCACAGTTTTCCAGTGTTCTCAAAGTGGGTCATTTATAAGCTTAGGCTGCTAGTTTTTAAATGTGCTCCAGGATTTTTTAACGATAGAGTATTAAAGGAGTGAATACAGATAAATGTAAAAATGTGCTTAAATATTTGAACCTTAGAAATGAATCACCTGTTACGTCTCTTAGAAAATTTTGGCCTTGGTCATCTTGAGATCACTCAAGAGACCTTTCTTTTCTGAATTTGTCCCTGTGAAACTCAAACTCCAGTTCCAGAAAACTGTCCAAAATTCTAAATCAGTAGGCTTTAAAACAAAAAAAACAAAAAAAACAAAAACAACAAAAAAAAAAACCCTCTCTACAGCTTGATAAATTTGAATTTGAGGTAATCATTGTGTTCCAACTATTCTTGTCCCTGAAAAAAGTATTTTTAAAATATTTCCCAGTAATATAAGAAGCATTCATCTTGTTTTTTAAACAAGCAAACAAAAAACAACAGATACAGTATTGATATTGTTTATCCTATGCTGGATTTATTTTCCAAGGCTGCACCTGGTGGACAGGCATCACTGATGAAAATATCGGATGGGTCTCTGAAATCAGTGCCTGCCTCATCCCAGCTCTCCAAACCTGGTACCACTGTGCTGAGAGTATCAGGAGGTGTTATCACCACAGCTGCTGCTGCTCCTGCCGTGGCCCTTCCCACAAATGGGGTGGCCCAGGTGAGAAACAACCTTGCCAACATACTAGGAGATGATATTTGCACTGTACCCAGTATAATCCCCAAGAAAGGTTGACTTCTGCTTTACAATCTGTTAGTGGTTTTTCTTCCAGTCAGCATTGTTGGTTTATCTGCCTTTTAGTTGTTTTCTGGTTCTGTGTACAAAACTAACTCCTTTGCAGATTAGTTGCTTGTTGTTCTACATAAACTATGTAAAGAAGCAAGGGAAGAAGGGAAACTTAAAACTTGCACTTCTTAGCTTTTAAAATTCAGGTAGGCAGGAAAAGCTTTATCTGAAACAGCTTTTGTAGTCATACAGATGAGATTTTTGGACTACCTGGCTTTTAAACACCAAATCTGTCACTAGCACAAAAATTTGCAGAAGAATGTAAAATGCCTGAAGATCTGCATCCAGTAGGCCAGTGAAAGCCAACAGTACTTAGGGTGTAGATTGTTCCTCTGAGATCATAGACTCAACGATGTTCAGTGCCCAATCTGTTGTGAATAGGCTTCATGGTGGCCAAGGTTCAGGGTCCTTTGGTTCTGACCGCATTCAACGGATGTCACTCCTCCCTACCCCTGAGGAGTCCTAACAGTGCAGCGTAGGAATGGGGTGCTTTGCCATGAAGTGAGGTTGAAAGTAAATCGTTTGTGTTCCTGGAGTGAGGGGGGCATGCAGCCATGTGTCCAGCTGGTACAGGTTGTCCACCAGGAGTGGAGATAGAGTTCATCAGGTGGGGATGAGGCAGTGAAGAGGAAAGTGTGTTCACTGGGAGGCTTTCCCAACTTTCCCAACCTTCCTGCTTTTCCCTATGGGGAGGCAAAGGTTTAAACAAGTTGAGAGTTGAGGCCATGCTTCCCTTAGAGAGCTGAACCCTGGCACACACAGCACATATTGGTGAAAATACTGAAATTTGCTTTAAATGCTACTTATTCTGTACAGCTCTCAGTGAAGCTGCAGAGGTTCCAATTTTCCATCCAACCTCGTTATCCCAAAATCACCGCCATCACCTGACTTCCCAATGACAGTTATTAGCACCCTGTTGGCCTTCCTATCCCTGCCTAGGGCACACAGCAGCCAGGACACCAGGATCTGCCTGGGGACTGAGCTGATGAGTGTCAAAGAGGTTGTGGCTAACGTTGTGAGATATCTCATCTGGAGTTTTGCTTGCTGGAGTTAACGGACCTAGCTCCAGGTACCATCGCAGCAGTTGTGGTAGCGGTTCCTGAGTGCACAATTTCATGTTATTTCTGCTTTAAATAGTCTCCATTCTCTGTGTATCATATTGTTGTATATCGTTGTATATGGGCTTTTTGATAAATGCTTGTAAATTTCTTTCTTCTTAGTGATAGAAAAACAGAGTCCTGCTTTTTCTATTTCTAGATATTCTATCCTGTGTTTATTGCTGAATCATCTGTGAAATTACAAAGAATTGTTATCACTGTCTTCCTCTTTCATGCAGCAAATAGATAATGCAGGTTCCAGTTCATCATCTTCTGGAGCTCCTACAGCAAAAACGTCTGGACAACAGCAAATCTGTGTAAACCAGAGCCAGTCTACTTCATCAGTAGTGAATAAGACTGCTACTTCCACTGTTGTAAGTGTTGCTTCTCTGGTGACTACACCAACGCCTGTGACTGGAAAAGCTGCAGTATCAGGTATTCTCCCTTCATGCCTTTCCTACAGAAAGTTAAGATTGTGTACAAGTTCTTTAGATGTCTTCATTGTGAAAGGAAGAACGTGGAAGCATCTGCCTTTGTGAACGGGTGAAAGTAGAGTCATGCTTTCTAAAATAGGATAACTTTTGGCTTAGCCAAAGAGATGTGTAAATAATTTGGCATCCTAATACAGTGCATTGACTGCATCTGATACAAGTAACAGTGCAAGTTGCCTACTGGTATTGGAGAGGGATTTTAGGTTTTCATGCCAAATCCTCTGCAGAGGATGCATTCTGCCTCTTCAAGGTATCAGAGGTACTATAAACTTGATTCAGTTTGTGAAAGTGAACTGCCACTGAAGTTGGAGAAGTTGCATAAGCAGAATTTGGCTCTGAGACTTTGCATCTGCTCTTTTTGGCTTGGAAAAAGAGAGGTTTTGATTTAAGGAAAATGAACATTTTGAAGTCATAATCCGTTGAGTACAGCAAAGTGGATTTGATCTGGAATCTTTCAACTTAATAAAGATAGAGCAATAAAGAGGAATGCCTCTAGGTAGAGGGGTGTTTTCCTTATTCAGTTTTATAGTCTCCCAGTATATTTTGTATTACAGAGAGCAAATATAGCAGGTTTAATATTAGTATCATGAGTTAACATTAGACATCTTCATTTTGACTTCTAATTTACCTGCTGGTATGTCATAGTCATTTGAAATGGCTCCTTACTAAGTGGCAACAAAACAAAAAAGAAAAAGAGAAAGTAAAGTGACATGGAGCCAACCTAACAGTCTCTTTTTAAAGCAGCTCTTCTCATTGCCGTTGTACACAGTGTTCCAAACTCATCCTTTCCTCATCACATTGTGTTTTCCAAAGCTTGAAAATAAACAACACAAGCTGTTAAGACTGCTGCAATTCTGCAATAAGCAGTTGAGTATTTTCTTCTTTCCAAACAAAGCAGCAAGAGTTTTTGTTAGAAATATACCATTCCAAATAGCTTTCCGATTAAGGCTGCCATATATAAGAATATCATCTAGATATTTTTTTAAATCTGAGACACTGACTTCATTATTAAAAGCAAATTCAAGGATCCCAAAAGAAGCAATTGCTATAAAACATGTTATTTCAGTGTTGGAGGGGGAAATACTATGTTAGAATTCTTGAGATCTGTATTTTTAAAGGCAACTTTTTGAAAAGAATCTCAAATCTTCCTGTTGTTTTGCAATGGGTAGTGTTGCCTCCCTGTCAGGCTAATAGGAATAGTTGCAAATGTCCCTTTCTACTTTCCTTGCAGTTTGGGTCCTTTGCCATGCTGTCCTGACATCTTTGCATCACACAGTTGTGACATCCCCTAAGCCACACTTATAAATGATAACACTTTCTTGAAGTGTGAGAAACTGTTCTGGAAGGAAACTTGTGAAGCCCTGAACACTTAAATACTTGCTGAAGACTGACTGTCCCCAAAGAGAGCTTTGGTTTACTGTTTAACATCCCTAGAAGAGCTGTTTGGGGGCAGTGCATCAAAGAGGAAGCCAGCAGCCACTGAGCTTGAGCATTGTGGTGCTGCGCATTTGAGAAGGCTGGAGGCAGAAGAGGAGGTTTTGCCAAAATGTGTGGCATCAGATACTTAATTCTAAAAATGTATTTTTTTAAATGGATCTTAAATATAAAGTTCTATAATGTTTAAAAATGAACTAGGCTAGCCTTCTTGCCCAGTGTTCATTGTCTAACTGACCAGTGTTACATATCTTTCAAAACCAAGGGACATTTTCATCAGACCTTGCATGTCTGGTACTTGGAAGGCAGTTGTTTCTTAAACAATAGTAATGGCTTGTAAGGGGAATAGAAACTTTCTTGAAACAAATTGTGAGTATAAAATTACCACTGCGAAACTAAGAAGTGCGTTGTTTGCAGTTTTCTAAAACAAAATCTGAATAAAAGTTTATTTAGTCAAAGCATTAAATAAAATTATATAGGAAATAGCCAGTTTACTAATAAAAATGATAAGCCTGGTCCCATATCACAATGTTAGAGTCCTGGTTCTGGTGGTCTGGGATGTCATCACTGTAGGGGTGGGAGCTGGGGGAACAGGAGATGAATGCTCCTCACCCACTGCCCTGTGGTTCAGCTTGGAGCCATATTGGCTTCCACCAAAGTCACTGGGTGCTTCCACTGTTAATGTTGTTAATATCACAATGTCCTGCCTGTTCTTCTAGACTTAACTAAAATCAGTTATTTAACTCAGTCCCCCCTTTAACGTGCTTCATAGCTTGATCAGCCATCCTTATGGATGCATGCACTGAGTGCTTGTAACAGAAAGACATGGGACACTCAGCTCAGGTATATTCTTCATCAGACTGGCTGCACAGGCTTGGGTTCATCATTTAGTTAAAGCATGGTTGATTTTGCTCTGCTAACTGCAGTGGGTGCTACTAAGCTGAGCTGCAGAGGTGAGAGGGGCTGTGTAAGTAGGACAGCTGTCATTCACTGGCTTACCAGATGCTTGAGGAAAGGAGAGGAGAGCTGCGAGTCATGCTCTAAGTGCTTTTGTCTTGTTCTGTTAAGAGTGTTCTGCTCTTCATTTGAGAGGTTTGTTTTCCATCAACTTTTGCTTAAGATTACTTAAGTAATTGGGAACTTGCTTCAAAAACGTCAGAGTGCTGTGCAGCATATAATGCATCTCAGTACTTCAGCAGTCATCCATGTCAGTAAAAATTTAACAGGCAGTTCACTGAACTGTGGCTTGGTAAGACGGTCGCAGTGGTAGCTTACGTGCCATCCTACTTCAGTCAGAAAGGGAGAGAAATAACTGGAGATAAACAAAATGGTGTGTTTTATTTAACATTTTGTCTTCCATTCTTCTTGCAGGGTTGCTAAAAATCCACTCAAATCAGTCTAGTCCACAGCAGGCTGTTCTGACAGTTCCCAGCCAGCTTAAACAGCTCGGTGTAAACACAGCTTCTGGAGGTGTTCAGACTATACTCATGCCTATGAACAAAGGTAAAGGGCAGAGGAGGATGACAGATGGTGTTTGAAAATCCCCTTTGACACAGGGTAGCTCTTCGTCACTGTTGGCATACCTGGTCCAAAGGTTAGAGATAGAAGAAAATGTAGCAAGGAAATTCATCCCTAAACTTTGTGTTGCAAACATTTTATTGCTTCTGAATATGGTTATATGCCAAAGTTTGTTTTTTATTTTTTTAATTTGTTGTCCTTTTTATTTCCTCTCCAGTGATACAGTCACTTTCTACCAGCAAAGTTGCAGCTGTTACAGCTGTCACATCAGCAAGTACAGTTGTCCCGAGTCCATCTACAGCATCCGTTACTAAAGGTAACAAGAAATTTCTCTGTAAGATAAGGACTAGAAATATGCCAGTGCTGCCTTATGCAAGTGGTCTGACTCTGAAATTAGACCTTGTGACTGTGGGTTCCTTTATTTCTGTTGTTAGCAGGGTTTGAATTAATTTACAATGACATCTGGGGACTGGGAAATTTACAGTGACTTCCCCCTCAACAAAGCCAAAAGCATAGGCAAGTACAGAGAGGAAAGAGAATATTCTGAAAAATTACTATTGAGTACTATAAACATCCATCATTTCAATCCATCATTGCAGAAAAGGACAGAGCAGCATGTATTTAATCACAGTCACTGCTGTCCTCAAAATAGTGACAAAGTCCAATTCTTGCAGAATTGCTATGTGTCTTTCCCCTCCCCTGCCTGTCTGTCTGGTCATTCAGCTGGGAACATCTCCTGCTCCTGCCTTGGCAGAGTTCTGTCCTAGATGTGAGAGCTCACTGGTGACAATTTGAAATCCCACTAGTAGCTGAAATTGTTATTAGCTTTCTGTCCAGCTCTTCGTTTAAAGTAAGGCCAGCATACGTTTTTAAGCAGTTCAGTTTAGGTCATGCAGTTATATGCAAAACATCGGCAATTGATGATGTGCATATATATTTTCTAAAAGGGATATCATCATGAGCTTTGGAGGGGGAGCTGGTCATGTTCTGGTGGCATTCCTGCAGTATAGATGAAGCTTATGTTCTTCACAAGGTCAGGTTTGTTCACGTTTAAAGGAGAATGCAAACAATAAATTCAGTGATGTTATTTAATATGTTAGACACTTAGTCTTATTGGAGTCTTACTCAAGACATTATTTATCAAGCTGACGGGTGCTCTTCCTTTTGAAACGTGTTCTGTTTCTTTGAAGTTAAGATGGAGCCTGATTCAACGGGACAGAACTGCAGCTCTGTGGGTACTCAAGAAGGTCAAGCAGCAGTAAAAACAGAAGAGAGTTCAGAACTTGGGAATTACGTTATCAAGTAATTGTTCATTTCTTTGTAAAGATTTCTGGTCTTTGAAACTCCAGGGGAGTTGGAGGAGACTCTAGGGATGTATGCAGCATTGTTAAAAGTTTGACTCAGAAATACAATGTAAAATGTTCTGTTACATACAGCCTTGTATCAGTGCTAATCCTGTTGGATGGTGTTTGTTTCAGGCAGTGTTGCAAGTCTTCCATAATGGATTTGTATTCGGGGCTCCTGGAAAGGGGAGGGGGGCAGAGGGGGAAATAAATAATTGTAGTTGTTTTGGGGTTTGCTAAAATCTCAAGCAGCTAAGATATCCAACACTTGGACAATTCCCATTGTCACTGTGTGTTTTTACTGAGGTCAAACTGTACACAGTGAAATTCAGATTTAAAAGGGAGCATCTGAAATAAGTTGAACTGTCTCTCTTCTTTCCTCTCCAGTCTTCATAAGAACATATACTTCTGTAATTACTTAATATGACAGCTTCTCAGTTCAGAATTGGAATTAGATGATAAATATCATTGGAGTATTTGTTCACTGGATTCTGTGAAGTCCAGTGCCTTATTTGTGATGCTCTTGGAAGTACTTTTCAGTGGTATTTCACCAGAACTCAGTTTGCAAATTTTTGTCTGGAAATTTCTTGTAATGTGTAGGATGTCCTTCTGCTCTTGATTCTTCAGTGGCATATTTCCCAATCTCCATGTTTTGAAAAGCGTTGTCTTGATACATCCCTGTAAACACTATCCTGATGGAAGGTATGTGTAGCAGACAGGAATAAATATCAAGTCACTACACAATGGAAATTGTCTTCATTGCAACTGTATGAAGCAGATGGCCAGAAATGTACTTTCCATCAGTTAAACAGTACGATTGGTTAAGTGAGATTTACCTCAACTCCCATTAGCACAAGTTTTAATGTTAAAGCAAAAGTGCTGGCATCAAATGAGCCACTGAGTGCAACCTTCCTCTATAACAGGAACCTCTCCTTCTTACAGAATTTTAGGAGATAGTCAGCTGATGAGCAGCAGCAGGGACTATAAAGCTTCCCATGCAGTATCCCATGTTCCTACTCTGGGACAGCCTGCACTAATAGGTGCTTCTTACCCCTCAAAAAAACCTTCAGTCTTCAGTTTGTTCAGCTTGACAAATGCAGCTTCACGTGTGGATGCTTCAGCAAGAGGAAGGGCTGCTTGAAATACCTTCTCCAAACTGGGGCATAACGGTTTATCCTCACACTATTACTGCTGTAATGCTTTGGATCTAGGGGCATTAAACCATGTAGCAATTTTGAAACTTTTTGCATCTGATTTATTACTTCCATCAGTATTCTTTATTGTGATTCTCTTTATCCTTTGCAGCATCGAGTATTTGGAGAACATCCAGCAGCTCTTAACAGCAATAGTGAAGAAGGTTCCATTAATTGCTGAAAAAAGTAAGCAGTGCATGAAAAGGCTTTGCTTTGTATTTTCAGTGTATCAACAGAATGCCTCGCATACTCTGTAGCTGAAAAATTAATGAAAAACAGAACGAAATGAAGCCATTCTCCTAGAGAGCTTACTCCGTGGGTTATTCTAAAGACACTTAAAATTAGGTCCTTCCAATAAAGCCAAGTATGCTGTAAGCAGTTAACTTTTTCAATTACAGATAGATTGTATTTCTTCGCATAATGGTTGCGAGTAGGTCCTCATTTTCCCTGGTTTTCTCCTTAGTAGATGTGCTATTTTTTTAATGCCTGGGTTTCAGAGATATTTGCAAATACGATAACAGCTCAATATTGGAATGCATTTTTTTTTTTTTTTTATATGTGTCTATCTCTCTATTTGTCTATCTGTCTTCCAAAGGAAGAGAGTTTGACGAGTAAGACAGACTGAGAGGTCTACATCATTACAGTTCAGGGGCAGGAGAGAAAACTTAAAACAGTCTATAGTCACTGATGTCTGGGTACCCTGACCAAGAATGATGCTGTTTCAGCATCCAAAGAACATTGGGTGCTGCACACCTCTGTGGTGTTCTCCGAGTGAGTGAGCACAACATTTGTATGGCCCTCGAACCTAAAAGCAGAAATGCATTTCCTCCTTCCTCCTCAATAGACAACATTGTAAGCAGGGTGTATTTTATTTCACCTACTAAAATTTAATATTGTTTTTGTCTTTGTGTTTTCTAGGTGAAGATGCAAGCTCTTTTTGTGCCAGTTCAGTGGAACAGTACTACAGTTGGAATATTGGGAAGAGGAGGGCAGCTGAGGTAATCTTCTCCTTTGTTTTATAAGCAGTCATTAGGGACATGAGAGAGGTTTCTGAATTACAGAACCTGCCTTGTTGTTGGTTGTTCTTGTTTTCTGAAGCAGCCCGTTGTATTTTAAATGGAAGCATTCCTTACCACAAGACACACTAATTTCTGCTCAGCTAATGATCCAGTTTATTGTTTGGAGCCTTTCTCAGACAGAAGGGACTCTAAAGGTCACTTTTCAGTTGAATCAAAGTTAGATGCTTCTGGAACATTTTAAAAATCAGAATTTTTGCAAACTGTCCTGTTAACACTTGGTCCTCATCATTCCTCTATGGCATTGTATGGTCTTGTGAATTTTCTGCAATATACTTTGTCCATGTTTTTGTAGGATTGTGGCTGTTTTCTGTAGGAAGAGCATTCAGAGTACTTGTACTGAAATACTATGTCATAGCTTGTCTGTTCACCAAAGACAAATAATTCAGTTAATCTGGATCTTTTTGTGTTCTGGTTGTTATATTTCCTTGTGTTTCTTAACAATTTTATCACCTTGCCATGGACTTTTACAAGGAAGATTGTAAAACTGATTAGATCTGTTGTCACCAACATAAGTGGAAAAAAGACTTTAGCCAAAACTTTAAGAAGCATCTTTTGCTCTAGTGGATTTTTTGCATCTTAAGATGTTATTTGGAAGAGGAAACAGTTCAAGTCAAGGCAAGTGTGCCTGGGCTCCTGTATATTGCTCTTTCTTGAGGTTTTCGTTGCTTGAGAGAGAGTTTAAATGATCTGCCCAGAATTGCCAAAGATAACAGCATTAGGACCATCTCCCACATTTTTATTTTATTTTTTTTACCTTGTCATTCTGACCTCTGGGAAAATCATGTTTCTTTTGTTTTCCTTGCAACCTGCATTGTTGTTCTAGGTCATATCTAGCCTTAAACTCTTCAGCCAATGTGACGAGCTTTTTCTCTTTGGTTTGTCACAGTGGCAACGAGCAATGACAGTGAAGAAGATCCTTCAAGAAATCATAGAGAAGTACCCCAGGTTTCACAACATTACGCCCCTGAAAACAAAGCATGTGGTGCAGTGGTGTCGATGCCATGGCTACACTCCACCTGACCCTGAGACCTTGCGAAATGATGAAGACTCGATTGAGGATGTGCTGACACAGATAGACAGCGAGCCAGGTGAGCAAGCAGGGACAGAAAACTCCTTTTTGCCAAAGGCACTGTTGATTAAATTGTCTCAAGAATGGGTATGCTTCTCCATGTGCTGCCTCTTTAGGAAAGTTTTTTTTGTTTTGTTTTGTTTTTTACTTAGTTCAGTCTGGAATAACAGATATTGAAGACCCTAAGAGCAAGCATACAAGTGAAACTGTCTCTCGTGTCTACAAATACTGATGCTCTGTGGGGCCTCTTCTGGGTTTCATTGTGCTTTGGGGCCCCTGGAGGCCCAGTGTAGGTATTTGTTATGAGAGATGATTCCAGATCTGCAATGCAATCATTTATAAGTGGGTACAGAAAGTCATTATTGGGTAAGCTTAGCCTCTGTTCAAAGACTTACTGTGCAAACAGTGTGAATGAGCTTCAAGTACAAAAGATTGTCTGGCAACAACAGCGTGGAGCACATTGGGCGTTAACTTACCTCCGGAAGTGAAGTGAATTGGCATACATGAAGCTTCATGTGGTGGTAATATGGTAATACAGCTGCTGCATTAGTCCACTAGGCTTAGCTCTGGGATCTCCACAGTCCATTGGAGAATATATTAAACATTCATCTTTAGTTTCATCCATTCTTTTCAGTGAAGCTCCCTTGTTTCACCTTCAGATAATCCCTTTCCCAAAGTTGAATGTTACTCTGTCCTGATTGTACTTGAAGTCCTTGTATTTCACAGAAGTTTGTGATTAGTCTTTGCTAAGCCTGGTCCTGCACTGTAGTTGTTCAAGGAAGCATATATCTACCTTTTAATCTTTCTGTCTAAATAACTAGGTTTGTGTTTATCTTTGAAGAAAACAATCTATTTACTGCTTAGCTTTTCATAAAAGGTTTTTTCTGGTTCATGCTGATCATGCAGAGAAGAGGTTACCCTTTTGTAATTCTATTGGGAATCTGTCTTCTGATTTTTTTTTTTTTAAACAAAACCAAAAAAAAACACCATAATACTCATATAATACTCATCACAGCGTAAAAGGTGAGTTAGTGTTAAATGGTGCCTACATAGTAAAACTTCACATCTCCAAGCAAGTTGAAGAGCATCAGACTGCCTTGCATAGCCAGTTGACAAAAAACTTCTGTAAGAATGTTTAGGAGCCTGGTTTTGTTTGGAGTACAGCCTTCTTGATTGGTGTAGGGGCAGATGAGATAAATAAAGACACAATTAGAAGTCTCTCAGTGACTCTTAGTGTTTCTGTTCATCCATATGTTTGGTAGGAACTGCAAAAATAGCTTCCAATTACCTCAATTTCTTGCCATGTTTTGGGTATGCATCTGTTTGTAAGCAGCTTTCCATAATCTATCATTTGTTTAATTGATTGCTTCTTTTTTAGAATGCCCATCATCTTATAGCAGTGGTGAGGATCTGTGCCGAAAACTAGAGGAGCTACAGCAATTTCTGAAACGAGAACCAGAACATGAAGAGGAAGTAGATGTTCTCAACTTTAGTGAGCCATTAAAAATAAACATTAAAAAAGAACAGGAGGAGAAGCAAGAGGAGATGAAGTTCTATTTGTCTTGCTTGCCCGCATCAGAATTTGTGAGGGACACAGCAGAGAAGGTAATAAGTGAATCATAAAGCTAGTACGAGTTGCTGCTCAGTTGTGGCCTTACATTCATTTAGTTGCCTTTCTTTCATCTTTATGGGCCTCTGGATTCTTTATTAAGGTTTCTGTAAGTGACCTGGATAAATCTGACTTTCTGGTTCATGATGCTCAGCTGGCCAGTGCTGGCAGAAGTGAAGCATGCCAGCTGCTGGGAGATCACTTCAGAGAAGCTGTGTTGCCAAGCTTAGCACCAGAAAAATTGGTCTGGAAAGCCAGAAGCAAGGGGAAGTAAGGGAAAAGAAGCACTGGCATGGAATGCCTCCTGTCCTATCTTGTGAAAGATCTGGGCTTGTTGCCTGGACTGATGCTGATCCTGGAAAGGGGGATGCACTAAAGTTAAGATCCCAGCAAACTTCTCTACTGTTTGGTCATTCCCCTGCACCCACCAACTCAAACTAGGGCAGAAGAAAGGGAGGGAGTGGTCTTCCTTCACAGCAGCAGGAAGGAAAGAGAGGAGGTGGCTTATTCAGGTTGTAGGAAAAGGTGCTCTCCACTGAGAGAGAGAAGCAGCAGGAGGGTTTCCTTGCAGCAGCTGAGAGGAAAAAGAAGCATATCTGTCCGCCTCAGATGTTGATATCAAGGCATGAAACTTTGGTTTGCAGTATATCCAGTCTCTTCCTACATGTGTGACAAGGGCACAGGCGTGATGGGAGTGGAACTGGGGGATGAAATTCTTTCGATGCAGATATTTTGTGCCAGAAATAGTTTAAAGCTGTTTCAGTTGTCATAAGTGCAGGGAAGATTATGAACACATGGACTGAATATATCTTCAGTTTTAAAATGGAGCTTCTGTTTGTAACCCAAAATACCTAATACAATTTTTTCTTTGTGGACTCCCTGCAACAGAAATGAAAATCTGCTTTTTTTGTTGTTTGTTTTTGTTTGAGAGGCATTTCTGCAGGCTACTGTAATGTTCAAGCTTCATTTTCTCCAGAATTCTTTTAAATGAGGCGTGAGATTATACTGCCTGAAAATTCTGCACAGCCTGCTTGCTTGTTTTTTAAATACCCTTTATAATAGATTGTTTCTATTATACCATTGCCATCTCATCTGTAGCAAAACGTGGGTTGTGCTACTTGACGTACTAGTTCTTTTTCCCTCTTCTATTTTATAGATTGGGATTTCTTTTCAGCCTGCTGAGGTACAAAAGAATGTTTATGCATCAGTAATAGAAGATATGATTTTAAAGGTAAGAAATCACTTTACAATAAGAAATTTTCTACAAATGTATTAACCATGTAAGGTAGGGGAAAAAAAAAGATGTATTATCCATAGTAACATGCATTTATGAAATCAGGAGATGCAGATTCTGATGTCAATATAATGTGTGTATAGAAGGATATATAGCTGGATGCAGAGAGTTGTGTATTTCTGTGTGTGTAGTTCCAGCTTCTTAATCATTTGTTGGCTTGAACACAGGGTGCTGATTTGCATGTCCTGACTTGCAGTAAGATACTGGCTCCTCTTTAACTTAGAAAGTACCATCTTGTTTGCCCTACATTTTGGAATTGTAGGGGGAAAATCTGCTAAAGGTCAATAAGACTTGATTATTTTATGGGAGGATTAACTGTTTTTCCATAAATACCATTGAGTTGCTTTCTGCCTGAGTTGTCTCCACTGGGAGACTGCTGAATTCCTGAAGTCAGTAGCAATTCTCTGTTGTGTAAGAAATTATTCATCTGTCATTCAGCTTTGTAAAAGCAGAGAATCTTTCTTACCAAAGCTTTGAACAGCATGGAATTGGAGTTCTCAAGTTTGGACTGAAGGCTAATACAGATTATTTTTAGCAGTGCTCTGTTGTATTTCAAGCCAAAGATGATTTTTAGGTTGTTTATGCAACAGGGTTTTTTGTTTGTTTGTTTGTTTTACAGTTTATACAGTCTGCTGTAGATAATTTTTATAAAGTTAATCAATTCCAGGTTATATGTATACTTGCATGCATGCTTCTCCTGTACTGTCACTTACTGTAGTTGAAGTCAGATATATCTATATCTGGTTTTAGATACAGATTATAATCATCAGATTGCTCTAGTATAATTGATGAGTATTACCAGCTTTCCTGAGTAAAAAATCCCAGAAGCTTCTGCTGAAGTTTTGATATAGGCTCAGAAAGCCGAGAGCCCTAACTGACTTTTAATTGAACCTTGATTAAACCAGCATGTGGGGCATACAGCTGCTGTGCATCTGCTGTCTAGGATGGGAAGTTTTTGTGTGTCTTGATGCAAACCTGGTGGGCCCTGGCTAACAAGCATATACCAAGTACCAGGAGAGCATCTGGCATGTGCCACTTACAAACAAGCTCTAGCATGTGAGGCTGGGCCTTAAAATGCTCTTGGAAATGCACCTGCAATGTGCATATGGGTGCATATTGCATCCATCCATCCTGCAGCACATGTGCTCTGCGGGTCCAGAGAGAAACCAGACTGGGCAGTTGTAGTCATGAGCTGTGTGTATCCATAGGCCTCTTTCTGTTAAATATATACTCAGTTTTTATCACTGGGCTAATAAAAGTCACTTGTGCATCTTGAACTGCCTGCCTCCTGCTAATTTAATACAGGACTGAAGTGAGTCAGATTTCCAGATGCTCAGTTACACTGATAATCTGGTGAGTAGCATGCTGCTTTCCTCTTTTATAATGCTGTCACCCAATGTTGCCTTTTGTCACAGGCCACTGAACAGCTTATGAGTGATATCCTACGGCAAGCCCTGGCAGTGGCGTACCAGACAGCTCCTCACAACAGGTACAGCACTCGAACTACTTATGCCAGCACTAAGGGCTGAAGTAGTTGAGGGGTTCAGTACTTTTGTGGGGTTCAGACCATGTGAGCAAGGGGTTTCCAGACGATATGGGGTAGTGTGTGTGCGTGAACTACAGGGGTTTGTCATCTCCTAGCTCCATAGTAGCAAATTAGTGGAAACACAGACATTAAAAACTGAGGCAGGACTGCTGGTGTTGCCATGCTCAGAGGCAAATAACTTGTTTTAGCAGAGCCCTATTGGAAGGACCTTCTCTCATGCAGTTCAGGTCACCATGTAGACAACTTACTTGTGGCCCACCAGTACTTCAGCAACGTCAATATTCTGTATTTTACTGATACACTCTTCTGGCTCAGATACTGAGTGATTTTAATGGTAACCATGGGACCACATTTGATTTGTGTTTGGCAACATGAAATTGAAAAAAAGTAAGACCATGAGAAAATGGACAGTTTAAATATTACCTAGATAAACTATATAAATATAAGATCTATAATGTAACTGTGCACACAGAGTTTGTGCTACAGAAGCTGAAGAATTAATACTTCAGCACTTCGTTTTACTGTGCCAGCACCCAAAATGTTTCCCCTAGTCATCTGAGTGGTTCTTTTGTGCTGTGATGTTTTAATGGTTGTTTTTTTTTGGTGTGTGTGTTGCTCTAACCACATGCTCTTTTATCCTGTTTTTGATTTTTATTATTTTTTCTCCCTGTTAGTAAATTGAATGACTTGCTGCTTTATGGGCATGTCTTTTTCTGTGTTATAAAAACACTCTGATGCATTCCCTGCAGGACTCCAAGAGAGATCACAGTGATGAATATTCACAAAGCCATCTGTAACATTCCCTTTCTTGACTTCCTCACAAACAAGCATATGAAGATACTAAATGAGGAACAATGAAATAGAGCAGAGAAGATGCTACAGGAAAGGTGGATGTACGACTGAAGCTGGGATGACAAATCCAGTATTTCTGTAGGACACTCTTACATACGTTTATAACATTGGGCTACTAGATTGTTACCTCCAATTAAAGATGCACCTTAATGCAACAAAATGATGCTCTGTTCCAAATCAAGTTGTTAAATGTCAGTGTTTACTTGGTAAGTGTATGTTCAGTGGCTGAACAAACATTGTCAGTTTGTGTCAAGTTGCTAGCTACAAGAGGCTCCAGTGTCCTGGTCCCCTGATGACAGCTGTATTGATGAGATTGAACATTTTCCTAGAAACGAAATTAAGCTTTCTGATGCAGTCTACATACCATTTGGTTTTCCATGCAGTGGGCAGAACAGTTGCTTTGGCACTCAGAATATGAGAAAATTTAAATTCAGTTTTTATAGGTGGGTTGTTTGAGTAGATGGGTTGAGTAGATGGTCAGGTTTGGGTGCGGGGGAGCAGAAGGTTGCTGGCTGCACCAAATTCTGCCAGTTCTGTTTGATTGTCATGTATGTGGCTGAGAACACAGCTAAGGAGGCTTGTTTGGTTATTCAGCTACGTGCAACCTAACCAAATTACTGATCCTTCTTTCGAGGAGGTGTCAGATCTCACCTTTCTCAGTCACCACAGAATGGGTAGACTGGCATGTGCTCAGTCAAGACAAGTAAACCGTGGTCGGGCTTTGTAGGAGTTGTCTGGCCACTTCTGCACAAGAAAAGAGAAGAACATGGACAGTATTCAGTGTCTGTGGGCTCGGACTGGCTGAAATCCTGTGTTTGCCCAACAAGTGCCTCTCTAGGCTGCCAGAAGTTTTGGAGTGTTACACTGGAAGGCCAGTGACCAGCTCTGTTGTACAAGTCGTAGTGTTTTAACTGCATTCTCTTAATCATCACTTTGGATTCGGAAGTGCCACTTCAGCTAAAGTTCTGCTGAACACACAGAGGCCTGATAGGATCAAAAAACCCAGAGGTTTGTTGCTTGTGGTGACCTCCTCTGATATCCTGACTGCGGGAGGAAATTCTGCTACTAACCCCAGCGCTTACCTGTCTTGGGAACATTGATGGTGTAGGAGAAATGTCTGTAGTCTGGTTATCAACACGTTTCTGAAGAAGGCTTCAACAACAAGACCCTGACCACCACCCCCTCTACTACCCCACAGTCCTGCCCCATGGGTGCTTGCGAGTAGTGCAAATGAGCCATGGCAAAGTCGGATGGGACCCCTGTTGGACTTCCATGCTTTCAGGCATGTGAGGCAGCTCTGTCAAGCAGGTGGAGCATGGGTCAAATAGCCAGAGCCTCCATTGTGCTGATCTCAGCTGGGTCACTGATCTGCATGGCCTTTGATTTAATCACTCTGTGCCTCAGTTTCCCCATCTCTGAGTATGGGGAGCAGGATACCTACCTCACAGGGGTGTACTGAGGCCTCTCACTCTTGTTGGTGCCGTGCTTTGGCAATACGAAGCCTTTTATAAACATTAAAATGCAGTTATCTTTCCTGGTCTGGGATAGGAACAGAAATCTTTAAAATGTCATCTTTTGGTGCTTTTTTGGGCTAGAAGACAGGTGATGATAACTCTAGCTGTGTGCAGGAACAGTGGAAGATGGTTCACATAGAGGGTGATTAAAAGCCTCAAGGAGAGCTGACTTAAGCTGAATGCAGTTCTTGATCTGCAGAAGATACTGCGTACCTTAGATGAGATACTGCCTTTCTTCTCCATCTGGAATAAAACCAGGGTCTGCAGATAAGCCCCTCTTAGTTCATGAGAGCTGACGGGGTGTTGCAGTTAGATTTAATACAAGTGACAGAACCTGGTCCTTGAATCTATGAAATGAGACTGATGGATGAAATCCAAAGAACATTCAGAGAAGGATTTAGATGCCCCCTATACAGGGCGTTTCAGATGCTCTGAATTCAAAAGATAATCCTGGCTTTTTCAAGTGAGCCTGAGGCAGGACTGTCTGCACAGGAAAAGTGCACAGCGTAGCCCTGATGTTAGTTTTCAGGTGGAGGTCAGCATGGAGGAGTTGAACATGGATTATGTCCCAGTTCAGCAGGGAGGAATCCAGGTAACTGGGGAGCTGCTGGCCCCACGCTGTCTGCAGGCTGTTGAAAGCTCCAAGTACATGGTGCGTTCAGGCCCCCCTGTATGCAGCTTTTATAAAAGAGGCCATTTCTGAGTTATCTGTCACTATTGCTATGACAGCCTGCAGGTTGTGTGGGAACAGCCTTTTGGGCAAACTCAGTTCTGCTAGGATCTTCTGTGATGATACACATTTTCAGCCCCCGTCTTCTTGTGGGCTGAGTTTCTGGGATTTCAATGTGCCCAGAGCAGTTTTTCAGAATGCAGGAGCTTGTACATGTATTTGGGTATCCGTTTGCAAGCTGTGGCTTCCTTGCCTGTGTCCAGGTTGTGGAGTCTCATCTGGAGATAATCAAAACCCACCTGGATGCCATTCTGAGCAATGTGCTCTAGGTGACCCTGCTTGGCAGGGGGTTGGACTGGGTGATCTCCAGAGGTCCCTTCCAACCTCGGCCGTTCTGTGATTCTGTCCTGCTTTTCCATGAGGAACGGTTTTTCAGAATTGGAGTCCTGAAGCAGGCAGGTGGGTGCCTGTTGTTCCTAATGGTGTTCTTGTGGAGATCTGCTGATAACATTTCCTAGCAACCACAGGTTATTCTCCTAGGAGATGCTGTATTAATAATACATAAAGTTTGCTGAAGAGAAATAAAATCTGTTAAAAGCAGATAGAAAATAACACATTTGTTATAGCCCTTCAGATGTAGGAAATGTTTGCAATGCATCCTTTTGATTTTTTTTTTTAAGTGGTGGGAGAAAAATCTGTCAGCGAGACGTTCCTGTGAGAATTGGCTTGGAGATGAGCGAGGTGGTGGAATTGCTCACGCCTGCTCAGGTGCGTGCCGAAACGTTGCGGTGTATTTCTCTGTAAAGAGTCTTAATACGAGTTACAGATCTCTTTACAAATATTGCCCCTCTTTGTAACGCCGAGTGTTTAAATCCTTTGTGTTATCTGTATTATACTGTATAATTGTGTAAGATACGTATGTTTACAATAAATCCTTTTATTAGCTGTGATAGGATTGTCTGACTGTCGCCTGTCACTCAAAGCAAGTTCCTCAGAATTCACAAAAATAAGTGTTGTTTTGTTTAATACTTTAGTTCTGGATAACATCTGGTGGAATCTGTTCAGGCACTGGGAACACTTCTTGCTCTTCCTTTCCCTCCTCTCCTGCCCGGCTGGGGCTGCTCCTGTCAGCAGAACCGGCCAGAACCGGCCCGAACCAGCCCCACCCAGGTCAGGGCAGTGCCGCCCTCTCCTCACAGAGCCCCTGCTGGTGCCTGGGCGCCGCCACCTCATACAAAAAGGGCTGGAGAAAAGGAAGACAAGGGGATTTCTCAGTTTTCCTCAGACTGCAGGGGTTGACTGTGAGTAGACTTCACACTCAGTTGTCTTTCGGGATGCTGCAAAACTTGTTGTTTGTACTAAATCCCATACAAGCGGCCTCCTCAGTGTGAGTGTAGGCTTTTGCACTGCCAGAGCCAGGACCGGCCGACAGAGGCTGACAAAGCGCTGTGGGCTGGCTCCTTGACGCCAATCCCCTTTGGGATCCTCCAGCTGATGCCTCCCTTGGTGCATCGTGGCAGCCCTGTCCTCGTGTTCATAACCTACACGAAAGGATGGCAACATGGAAAGTGGAAATGTAATCATGTAGAGCTCCTCCCGCAGGTGTGCATTCATCCTGCTTTCCTCGTGCTCCACCAGCCAGCCCTTGTAGCAAGAAGGGGCTCTGCCAAGCAGCAGCTATCCGGCTGTGATCCGTAGGCGTGTGTGTATCCTGCTCTGGTCCTTCCTCACTGGCAAAGGCCTGAGAACATCGGGCTGACCTGTAATGGGGTGCCCAGAAGAAACTGAACCATCTGCTCAAGGAGATGAGGTCCTTGGCACAGGAGAGCCTGCACCACCCAGAGCAAGGGATCGTCTGTCCGTTCTGTGCCACCTCTGCCCTGAAAGCACACAGCCTCTCTGGGGTGAACAATACCAACAGTCAGTTGCTGTAAAGCAGACTGGCCCTTAGGATTGTGCATTACATTGGTAGACAATACAGAGATGATCTCTGAATAAGGCAGAGGTAGAAAATTCACATGTGATATTTCATGCCCCAAGAAATTTCATGCAATGCGAAGAGAAATGCACGGTTTATAAAAGGAAATCATGCTATGCACAGAAAAATCATTAATGTGCTGCTTGTGAGCTTTCCAAGTGCAAGTGATGAGAACTGTTCTGAGTAATCCAGTATTTCACATCAGAGCTTCACCTGAGCATGCAGAAGTGCAGGTGTTCCCAGCTCCCTGGCATAACCAAGGCACAAATCGCTCTCTCAGCATCCCAACAGGCTAGCTATCCCTTGTCAGCAAGACTAGTCAAAACAAGCACGTTCAGTGTCATGCTGTAGGTAGTAAATACAAAGCTTCAGGTATAAGACTTTCCTTTTAAAGGATGTTTCTCTGTGCATCCGATAACCACTATTTCCAGTGTGATTTGCAGTTTGAAAACACGAGATAGACTTGTATGTTAACCTAAAGCAACTGGGAAGACAAATATTTGTGTGAAAGTGATGTTGGAAGATGTCCCAGCATTGTGACTCCCTGGAGCCTGCAAAATCTGTAGATCTGCCCTTGTCAGAGGAACTTGGGCTGATACCTTTTGATTTTGCTAAGGTGGGCACTTCCTTTGGAAAAGCAGATGTGTTGCAGATGTCAGCAGCCAGTTGCATCGCTCTGTCCCTTGCAGAGGTAAGTACCTGCTTGGTTTTCTTTCTGTTCTTCCTGACAGTTGAAGTCAGGCAACAGCACCATGAGCCTTTGGCTTTCTTCCAGAAGTCTCCTGAAGCATCACTTGAGGAGCTGGCATTGCAGTGGACAGGGGAGTTAGTTGCACAGTCAGCATGTTCCTTACTTACTCGATAAAATGTTCTTAGGAACAATTGCAAAGCTATGGTCCATGTTAAAATTGAAAGCTAATATCATTTTCCCCTGATGTGTGTGAGTGAAACTAAGGTCAAACAGTGTGTTGCTTGTCCATTTCTGTTAACCGGGCACGTGCTGTGCGCACCACTGAACAGGGAGTCCTGAGAGCATGGTATCTGCACTAGAATAGGTGTAGCCTTGGTGTGTCTGGTAGTGGAACACAGCAAATCAGTGTCAGTGGTTCAGCCCCCTTTTCCCTGTGTTGGTGAACTGCATGCTGAATAGCTTGCTTTCCCTTTGAAAATGTCTGGGAAAAATCCCACAAGTAATTATGAATTCTGCAGCTTTCAGCTCAGCACTTAGGTCACAGCTTGAAATGTGCTTTGCAAGCCATTGTTACCAGGGGGAGCTGTACCTGCAGATAAGCTTGAGGAATAAGGAATTGACTCTGATGGCTGGGAATGCAGTCAGGGATCTTCCTGGTGTCCAGTGTGCCCTGCTATCCTGCAGGTGCAGCTGTGAGAAAGAAATGCAGTGACAAATTGCGCTGCTGAGGTTGAATATCCAAGGGTTATGCTTTACAATTAAAAAAAAATGCTGGGAAAGAACCAATAGCCAAAATACATTTTAATTTATTAAATTAAATCCAGTCCATTTGATAAAATACAAGCTCATTATATTTCCAGTTTGTTTAAAACTGTGTTGATTTTTTAAGAAATACACTGAATTAAGAGGAGAGACTTTATTTTCTTCTGTTAAAGCCCAGGATTGAAATGACTGAAATTGTTTGAACAAAACTGTTAAAAACATTATAAAGAGGTTAATCAAGCAGATTGATTTTTTTTTTTTCTTATAAATATCTAACATGCAAAACATTTAGTATGGTTTGAATGTTTCAAATTAATTCCTTGAAAAATGAGTCTCCTGAAAAATGATTTTGGCAAGCACTGGTATTACTGTACGTTCCTCTGGGTCCAAAAGCAAGAGTGAGTGGGAGAAGTGTCATCCATGTCCAACCAAACGCAGCTCACTGCAGATGTTGCCTGTTCTTGTGGTTGCATTCAGTCCTACTGGTACAACCAGCAGAGGTGCAATATTAAATTCACACATAATGCAGTGAGAAGGCAATGTCTGCATGAATTCCTGATGTAATCCACGTGCCAACACTTTCAATACTGTTCTTATGGGAATTTTCAGCAATGGTTATGTGTTTGCAGAGTCCCCAAAGTTCATTAAATTTGCCATTGACTTCAGCTAGAGAGGAAGTTAAGAAAGAATCCCCTGTGTTAAAGTCCATTTCATTACAGATGAATGAATATCTGATCATTGTTAGAGTCGGCAGAGTTTCTTTTCATTCTGCCAACACATTTGTGTGTTTCAAACACATAAAGTAAATGTTTTACGATTTTTATATCTCGGAAAAAAACAGTAAAAACATAAAGTAAGCAGTAAACTACTTATATTGGATAAGTCCTTGAGATAAAAACTGTAAACCCACTACAGTCTGGATGAACAAAGGCTAAAGAAAATGGTTTCTTGTACCTCACATGTACTTCAGCAAAAGTTAAATCCATGCCGATGTTAATAGATAAATAAATAAATCAGCTTTAGAATAATGACACTTAAAATGGCTCATCTTAAAAATGAAGGATGTCTTACATTCTATGTTACATTTCTAAGAGTTTATAAGTAACATTCACTTCTGGTTGTTCCTAGCATTAGCATTACCAAGATGCAGGCAGTAATTTAGGAATTTCAAGGCAATATTTTCCACCTTGCATATGCAAAGAGTTAACATTTATTAAAATTATTAGCATGTCCTTTTCATTAAAGGATCACAAATTGCTTTAGGTAAAATCCATATACAGTATTTACACTCAACAGCTATACAAATTACACGCATATTTAAATCCTCGGGAGCCTGGTATGTGTTTAGCTGACTCAGTGTCCATGCAATCCTCTCCGAACCAAGCTGGTGCATGGCCAGGGCTGTTTTCAGAAGTTCAGTCCCTTCTTGCTCTGCCGCCAGCCCTCCAATTTTGCAAATACCCAGCTTTCCATCCTTAAAGCCCCAAGTCACTGCATATGCCGGATTCAAAGTTCATGAATGCTGGCTTGCCCCTGTGCTTCCTCCAGCTTCTAGAACAAACCTGGAAGTTCAGACCAGCCCCTTTTGATGCTGTGAATTCTGGTGATGCCATCTGAGGACTGTGTGAGAGGTTTGTCTTCTAGTTTCCAAAAAACTTCAAGAAGCTGAGAAGTCAGCCAGACATTCCCTGTCTTTCACTGGCCTGTTTAGAGGGTGCTACTAGAGAAGACTTGTTTTGGTTTTAATCATCTGTCCTGCTTATTGTGATTGTTTGCCCTCCTGCCCTGTGCAGTTCGGCATAGGGATATTGTCCGCAATACTCTTTGCTGCCCAAAGTCAATCTCCCAGTGTGACGCCAGCTGGCATGGTAACGAACCCGCTGCTGTGAAAAACTAGGTCGTTCTTTGCAGTGTGTTTTGCCAGTTCTGAATTGAGCGCTTTGCGTGTTCAGAGTAACTGCGTGCACATCGCTAATCACTAGAGCTGCTTTTGATAATATCGGAGCTTTGATCTTAACACTCCTCATGAAAATTGCATAGTGGTACATCTCATCAGAAACACATTTAAGCTGCCTGGGTGTGAGAGGGGTCCAGGTTCATACGTTGAGGATCCGTGATGGTGCCTGGAAAACAGCAGAAGGATTGGGGGAGAACCTGGTCTTCACCTCTGGGATCTAGTGGGGTGAGGGGGGAAGAAAAACATTAGTATGACACAGTGCAACTGTCCAGAGAGCTTGAGGGGTCTTGAGCCTTGTGCCAATCTCTGCAAGACAAAGAGCTGCCCTCTTCACAAATCCCCCCTGACACGTACTCGACTAGCATCATGGCAAATTCACTGCTGGACTGGTGCTGGATTAAAATGAGGGGAGTTTTAGTGACGTGTGTCCGGCCCCTTAGCTTTTTGGAGACTGCCATCATGGTTCTGTCAAAGTGCTCCACTGCAGTGCTCTAAGGAGCCACAACCCCACTGTGCTGTGAGCAGACCTAGCACAGACCTGGAGTACCTGGCAGAGAAAGGGAGAAAACTGGGAGGCCACTGGCTGTGCCAGTCTGTGAAACTACAATTCTAGCAGGGATATAAACTCCTCAGCTCTGGAAGAATACGGAGATAACAGAAGTGATCAGAACTCTCGTGTCTGTGGAGTCAGATTTTCACTCCTTATGTAGCTGTTGGACTGGTGTATGAAGTTGGTTGTACTGAAGCACAGCTGGGTGCTTTGTGTCCTTCCTAATGGTTCAAACCCGAGGGATTTGAAACAGGACTGGTCCTAGGTGTGCATTCAGCCCAGGACACTGAGTGAATCTGGCCATAAAACGTAACAGGGGTGGGAAGCTTTGCTGGGTACTGGGGTTCTGATAGCACCATCCAAGCAAAAAAGAAGAGTGAGGCCCCAGGGAAAAAGTATAGGAAAAAAGGTATTGATCTGTTTGTTGTTGTTGTTGCATTGTTCTGTGCTTTCCATCCCTCTGGGGATGCATCTGACATGCTAAGGAGCAAGAGGAATGTCCAAAATGACCTGTCCACAGCTCAGCAGCACGGTACAACCTGCAGTCTGAGTCCTACAGGCAAGCTGTCACAACACGATGTAAAGCCGATGCTCATGTGCCCAGTGAAACCATGGGCTTCAGGCAAGAGGTAATGTCTGAGTGGCTATGTGTAAACCAGGGCGAGTCCCATTTCTGTTTGAACTGGTGTTTCTTTGGCACCTTGTCCGTTCCTTGCCTGTGCTGGCTGTGCCAGAGGGGTTGCAGTGGCACCCACAAGCTCCAAGAACCAGGGCCTCTGCATGGTCCAAGGCACAGTGTCCTCGGTGCTGTGTTTTCATGTCTGGGATTCCAGTTTTCTCTTCCCCTTCCTCAGGAAGTGGGAGCAAGACTCTGAGGGTACTTCTAGAAGCAGCTCCTTTGGGTCCTGCCTGCCAGGTTGGAAGCACAGGAGGGCAGTGTGTCTTCACACAGTGCTGCGCCCTTGGCCAGCGGAGGAGCCGTGTTCTACCCCAGGGCAGTACTGCCTGACGTGTGTCTCCCACTCCTCCCCTCCCCTCAGCTCTTTTTCCCTCCCCCTCCTGCAGGGGCATGGGTCTCAGGGTGCCTGAGCCCAAGGCACTGTCTTTTGCCCCTCCAGGGCCAAAATACACACCCTGAAACACGAGGGTCAAAATACAAGGTTTAAGGGTTAACCCCCCTTCTGGCCTTGTTGCTGCAGCTCAGTGAGCAGCCCAGCCTCGTCAGAGCAAGGAGGAAGCTTTGGTGAGCTCTGCAAATTCTCTCTTTCGCCTGAGGTGCCTGTCCCACTTTCAGTGGAGCTGGATATACCCATCGGGTGCCTCGTTGCAGCAGCACACCGGCAATCCTATGCGGAGGAGGTACTTTGCTGTCTGCTGATTAAACATTTCTTCCTCGTCTCCTCCAAGGCAAAGATTTACTTTTTACATGTGGCCCTGGAGGATCTGCTGTCGTCTGACGGTACCACACGCTGCGCTGGGGAGCTCAGCCCCGGCTCTGCTCCCTGAGCCACTTGCTGCTTGCCTTGCCTTTGGCCACAGGCTGCGAAGCGCCCTTCTCCACAGTGGTCTCAGGCAAGCAGCTGCTAGCTAGAGCAGAGGATGTAAAATGGGCCTTATGCAGAGAGAGGCAATATATCTACATCTACACAACACACCCAATTGTGGGAATGGCAATTCCTGGACTTCCTGGCTTTCAGGCAATTTAAAATCTTGGTCTCGGGTTGAATTACGACATGGTATTGCTTCCTCTAGCATGGTTTTCTGAAAGCAAAGGGTTGCCGCAGTCAGACAGGACACGGCGATACTCTACACACACCACACCGGTAACAAATGAGGAGTTCCTGATGCGTACCTTGGGTTTTAGCCCAACTGACTTTGGGATTTTAAAAAAAAAAATGTTTTTTTACCTTAAAATCTGCCTTGTAACTTGTCTCTTGAACAAAATGGTCTGCTGGGATAATGAAGCCTTGCTTTGTCTTTATAGGCTTGGATGGTTTTGCTCCAGTCCAAGGGCGATACTCTTGCCTGAAATGAGATTGTCAAGACAAAAGAACCCATAAACCACAACATACTCACAGGGTACTTCTGCTCAGAGTGGTTGCAAACCCAGAAGGCAAGTCGGGTTACAATCAGCTTACGATATTGAACTTAGATAAGGCAATCTGGGAACAAAAGAACTTAGCCTAGAGGCCTGACTTTCTCAAAAAGCCCAAACTGAAAGATGCATTAGGGCATAGACCCGTCTACCTGGCTGCCCTGGCTTCTCTCTTTTATCCTTGGCAACACATGTATGTGCTGTGTCTTGGAGGTGCTCGGTGCTTTCTTCCTGAATAAGAAAATGTCAGGGTCACTTTTTGCTTGCTAGCATTCACTGACTCATTGGTCACTTGCAGTGTAAACCATTGTAGTTTGGGGATCCAGGAGTGCCGTCTGCGTGTGCACAGAGGGAGGCCACCTGCTGATGTTGCCTTCCTTTAGCTCTCTTGACACCAGGAATGTTTGCCAGTGTGTTCTGTATTGCACTTCGGTAGCAATGTAGGCTGAAATGCATCTGAAGGGAGACAACATCACGCTTGCCAGATGCTTCAGCTAGTGGTTTCCTTCAAACAGGGGCAAATGCTTTGACTCTGCATGATAATGTCTGAGAATAAGGCGCTTGGGTACCTTATCATTGGAGCTGTGGCATCTGTGGAACGGGTACAGAGACTGCATGCTTGGAAAGAGGCGTGTGTTTTAAGGGCACTGAAGAGCATTCAGCTTCCCTCTGCTTTTTGGCTCGTCACAGCCAGGCTTCACTAATGCCTTCCTCGTTAGGACTTCTTAGATGCTGCAGTGGCAGGCAGCTGACCTGGCTTGTGTGCTCACAGAGAAGAACAGGCTAAGTCTGCTCTCTCTGCATATGCAGCTCTGACAACCAGTTTAGGCAGCTTCTGTAGCAAAAGGAGAGGAGGCTAACTAAGCTGTGACAAGCTGATGTTCACACGCTGGTATACCCCAGATAATAACCGCACTTAACTGCACTTCACTTGATGGTTGTAGATAGGATCCTGAGTCATGACCCTGGCACAAGTCCTAAGCCATGTCCAGGCTAGAAAAATTGGCTTTGTTTGTAACATGCTGAGCCTAGCTTTGACCACAGCCCTTCTAATTTTCATTTTTTTCCCAAGCGTGCTATTTGCTATTTTGATAGTGGCTGCAAACTCCTCTTTAAAAAATCTTATTTAAAGTATATAAGTATGGGGTAGTAGTTTAGCATGCATAGTTTGATTCTGATCTTTTTAATATATTACTAGAATACACACTGCCTGGATTGTGCTTGAGTTCTAAATGCAGTTTCAACCTTAAAATGCTGCCTCTCTTGTTGGTTGATGTGTAGACGTGAGGTACAACCCTGGAGCACACCTAACCTAGAGACAACCCTGCAAACTAACAAAGTTAATTCTGAAGAGTTGTTGCTATTCATTTCCTGCCTGCGCTGCCCTCCTGGAGCCCACAGCCGGGGCTGGCATCAGCTTGTGTACTGGCAGGGTGAGTTCTTAAATGCACTCAGAGTTAGTGACAGATGTTGCCCTACAGGAGAGCTTCCCACTCCCGGGAAAGCACAACCAGGCCCTGCTGGGGCTGTCCAAGGGCCCTGCAAATCTTGTATGTAATCAGTTTGTTCCTGCTGTTCTGAGCTGCCACCTCTTGCCTTCTCAGCGTCTGGCTTTTCAGGCTATCTCAGGCAGCAGGTAAGTGCCTGCGTGGCTCTCCTGCTGGCAGTGGTGCAATCCCTGAGGCTTTAGCACCTCCAGGTAAGAAAGCACCTCTGCAGAAAGGTGATTTTGGCTAAGTGGTGCCCCAGGAAGGCAACCTTTCAGCAGGGAATCCCAGACAAGTGTGAATGCCGAGCTAAATCCAGCTCTTCTCTGCTGCACAGCCAGAGGGAAGATGCTGGCTGGGCAAACTACCAGCAAGATGGTACAAAGCCATCAATTACATCCCAGCAGTTCCAGCCACTTGAGCCTGCTATCCCCCAGAAAGCCCCAAGGATGCTGATGGCATCGCTTCTGAACCACTCATTCTTGACACAGCTGGCCCCCCTGCTGCACTGCCCTGCAGGGGAGTGTGTCCCCAGCTTTCAGGGAACAACTGGAACCACTGTCTGCAGCCAGCTCTGGCTCAGTGCTCTGCAGCAGATCATTTGCTGATTTGGCAGACCCCCAACCCCAGTTATTTTGGATCGCAGGACCTTCATTTTGGCTGGAAGCCAAGTTGTTCTCCTCACAGCCTGGAGAGACAGAATGACTTCTGAGGTATCCACATGCAGGAGGTGCCTTGTCCAAGATCCCAGGAATTGCAGTTACTTGCAAGAGAACGACATCACGGGAAGGGGGAATTACAGGAGTGATGTGGAGTTGGGGAGAACCCCACATGGTCTGACAGCCAGCTGCTGCTGGGGATGAACGTGAGCCACTGCCTGCTGCTGGAGGGTGGTCATCTTCATCCTTCCTGCACTACCCCTCTCCCTCCTCCCCAGACAGCAGCTCTCAGTTTACTTTGGGGTGCTCAAAGCAGCACTGGGACGGTGACTGTTTTGCTACCCTAGGTGTTAAAAGGTGTTCCCAGATGGAGCCTCAAGGAAGGAGCACTTGTGGTGGGATGAGAGGATGGGCAGCTGCCATCCTCTTAGCAGAAAGCTATGGGAGGGGGGCTGAGGGCAGGCCTTGGGGCTTGGTTTCTGCCTTTTCCCATTTCCCCTTCTTTCTCCTTTTCATCTAATGTCGGTTTGGGTGCACTTTGACTGGAGGAAATTCCTCTGAACTTTATGCAACAGCTTTGAATCTTCCCCGTTTCAGTTCTGCAGCCTGCTTGGCAGCACAGCCAGCTTCTCCTGCGCCTTTCCACCCGCCTCGTGCTCTCCTCCCACGGCCCCGTCCCCCTTCCCCCATCCAGGCTCTGCAGAGCACGTCTCTCTGGATCTATCCCAGTGCCTGCACCAAGCAAGCTTACTTCTTAAGTACCATAAAAATCGGGGCTTCAGTATTAATTTCCCCAAGCAGCAAAATGCTTAAGAATGTAAAGATAACATTAAGCCTTGATTATAGAAGATTTACTCCTATTATGAAGGATAAGCGTGTGTTTAAATATCTTGCTGGATCACAGATGAAGCTTCTTGCACACAGTACTCCTAACCCTGCCAGCTCACGTGTGCTCTTAACTTCAGTGCAGGTATTTTTTTTCTTTCTGCACCTCTGAAATAAAATGCTTTTCACTGGGCAGCAGTGACTGCAGCTCACCTTGGCCTTCTGTGGAAGCAGTAGTTGAAGGCAGGCAGGCAGTACAGGCAGCAAAGTGACATGCTCTGAGACTGCATCTGTAGCAAGGGGGAAGAAGGATCATTCCCCCTCGTTCTGTGGTATCTCCTCTGGTGGGGAGATCCCTGCTCTGCAGTCACAGTGCTGAGCACATGCACAGGAAGGTGGGAGCTCAGCTCACCACGGGATCCCCCACCCTGCTGTTTCCAAAACCATTCATGAGGGCATCCCAGGCCTTCACCCCTGAGCAACCCCAGCGCTTCGCACGTTTTCTTTTCCTCAAAGCACCAGACCAGAATTGCTCAGTCCCTGCGAGCAGGAAGCCCTGCTGATTTCAAGGCCTCCAGTTTGGGCTGCTTTGCTGCAGCGCCTCCACACCCACACACAAGCCGGGTGCTCTCAGCCCTCACCCCCACCCAACCCACTGATGGTGCTGGAACGCCAGCTTCAGCGATGAGGCGCTGCTGGGGGCTGGCACTGTGCGTGTGTGCAGAAACTCAGAGCTGTCCTCCCCCTTCCCTGAGCGCAAATCCAAGAAAAGCTGATGGCTGGGGGAAGAGACAAAACAGTCACAGCTCTGGATGCATTTGAAACGCTTTCTCAAGGCTGGCAGGTTACGGAAGGGGAAGCTGAGTAACTCAAACACATACAGCTGAGCCTCAACCAGGGCTCTCCTGTCAGCAGGACTAGGACCAGCTCCAGCAGAGCAGTCGTACCCATGTCCCATTGCCTTCCATCGAGGCAAAAACGGGTGCTGCCCAGCAAACAGGACCTGCTGGAGATGCGTTGCTGATAGGACCAGCTTCTCTCATCCACTGAAGCAAGGAGCTAAGTAAGCCCCTCATCCAGGACCTAGTGCTACAATTTATGGCACTCAAGTCTCTGCTGTGTCAGAATTACATAGCACCTGTGCCTCACTGCTGAATGCCAGGAGCCCCTTCCATGACCCCAAAGGAGGTGTGGAGGGGGGGCTCAGTGCTTCCTTCTGCTTCCTCCTGCGTCCACCTGATGCAATCTGCTGCAACCCTCTGCAGCAGTTCCCAGGATCTTTTTGCAGTTGGAGCACATCCCATTTTAGCCTTTCAAGTGCAGCTCCTATCAATCCACCTTGGTCTGTGTGCCTGAGCTCCCCCTGTGGAGCCCGGAGTGGCCTTGACTTCAGTCAGAGCCTGCAGAGCTCCAGCTATAAAATCCACACAGAGACCTGAGGACACAGGGCAATGTTCTGGAGAGCAGGCTGCCATGTGCCCTCCTACCCTTTGTGCTGAGTTGTTAGTTCATAATTAAAAATTTACCTCCTCAGAGAGAGGAAGGAATTTTTCCAGTGTCCCCTCTACATTTATCTTTCATTTGGCTCTGGAAAGACTCCTCCAAAGTCCCAAGGAATGGGACTGCTCTTTTGGGCTTAGTCACTGATGTTCTGCTAAACATAAATCTGCCTGGCTGCACCATGTGCAAGGAAACAGCTGGGTTTGTATGCAGCTGGGTTTCCTTCTGTGCTTAAAAAAAGAGTGCAGAGAGAAAGATGGAGCAGGAATGTACAGAAGGAAAGTCTCACCGAAGGATTGAACTGATGCACAAAAGCAGATCAAGCGATGCCGGATGGTGCTGGGGATTCCCAGCTACGCTTGTATGCTCCATGAGAACAAACATGCACTGGGGGGTTGTAGAAACATGCCGCCAAAACCCCCAAATTAAAAATAATCAAACAAGAACCCCAAACACAAAAACCCCATCAGCTTACTGAATTAAACAAAAAAATGCCAATGCCCTTAAAAGCTTGGAGTGGACCAGGTCCCAATGCCAACTTTCTGCACTTTTGAAACCAGTCCTTCCCTTAGGAGCTCATCTCTTTAACATAAAAACAAACCCAGCTGGGGCTTGTTTTGTCCACCCTTGTGATGACCCAGCTGAAGTACCTGCAGAGCATATAAATCAAATGGCCACCTGTCCTGAGTGGCTACAGCTGGTCTACACACAGAGGCTGCTCCTCAGGGCTGCCTGGAGCCACAGACAGCAACAGCAGGAAAGGGGAAATTTACACCATGGTTCTCCCTCAAAAGGAAATGAAGGCACACCCCAAAACGTGTGTGCTTTCCACCTTTGCTCCCCATGTTGTTTTATTTATTTTTTATTTTGAGTGTGACCACCGAGGAGCTGCTGTGTGCACAAGGGGAGTCTCTCTGGCCTTCACCAGAGGGGAAGATGAAGAGCACCAACACCGAACAGCGCTGCGTGGCTGCTGCCTCCAGGTAAGTGTTCACGCACCGTGCTGCCGCCTTTGGAAGACAACAAGGTGCAGAGGAAAAGTGGCCTGCTCTGTGCTTGGTGAAGGTGGACTTGTGGTTGTGCAGCCTGAAAACAGTGCACGTGCTGCAGACAGCCGTGCCCCAAATGGAACTGGAAATGGGCAAATAGCAGCCAGGTACCAAGTGCTCCCCTCCTGCTCAGTCTCCCTTGAAAAAGGAAAAGCGTGAGAAGGAAATGCGTGAGAAGGTATTTTCACAGCCTGCAAGGCTGTTGTGGGCTTCTCTCTTGCTGTTGGTTGTGGCTCCTGTGATGCACCTAGGGTGCAGTCAGTTGTTGTCAGTGTTATGGGGATTTCTTATACTTGCAGTATTGCACTAGGTGGTACTTCAACAAAGCTGTGGGAATTACTGGGAATAAGACAAATGTGGTTTGACTTGCATAGGGCCTGTCTGCAGGTAGCCTTCAGGCAGCTTAAATGTGGTTCATGGAGAGCCCTGCTCTGGGGCAGCTGCCCTGCTCCTGCCTCAGCCTGCACTGCTCTGCTGGGGTGGGTTCCTTGGCTACCTGCAAGCCTTACTTCTTGTATGATTTCTGTTGTGATTTGCTCCCAGGTATCTCGCACAGCCAACATTGTCCTGCGATCTGCAGACTCTTTCCCCTTTTATGACATAGGGAGCCCTGGGTAGGAATAGCCGAGCCGGGGAGGAAAGGCGTGCAAAGTGGCTGGGCAGGGAGGCTGTGGCTCGGATGCGCTCTGCATGGGGGGTGTTTGAGCAACAATTTGGAGCCGGCTGCGTTTCTGAAAGCTGAATCTGGCTGCTGGTGTGTTAGAAAGGCTTCCTTGACACGGTAATTCCTGCACTGCTTTGAAATCTCAAAGTGCTCATCAGGACCAGCTCTGTGACCGCTCGGGGGGATGCAGCAGCGGTGAGGCAGGGCGAGCAGTGGCTGCGCCTTCTCCAGCCGGTGCTGACCGCGAGTGGCGGGGCGCAGGATCGGGACTGCGCTCCTGCAGGGCACCGCGCTGCAAAATGTCACAGACCGCAATTAGCGGGGGAAGGAAGCGCTGCACGGCTACCCGAGGCACAACCAGCGACTGAACACTTGTGGCTCTGTCAGAATAGGATGAATTCCTCCCTTAATCCCTCTCGCAGCACACCACGGTCCCCGCGCCCCGCGAGGAGGAGACGGGCGGTGCGAAGGAGCCGCAGCCCGAGTCGGGCACCTCCCGCCCGGCCCCGCCGCTCGCTCGGGGACCCGAGGGGGCTGCGGCGGGGCTGAGTCCCCGGGGCTTGCTGAAAGCCGGCGCCCCCCGCCCCGAGCCGCCCGTTACCTGTAGGACGTGGTGTGGCCGCCGGCTGGAGGCGAGCGGGGCCGGAGCTGCTCGGGGCCGCCGGGGCCGGGCAGGGGGCAGGCAGCGCGGCTCGGGGCGGCCGCGGGCACGGCGGGGGGCTCGGCCCCGGCCCTGCCGCCGCCCCAGGGGAAGGGTGCCCGCCTCGGGAGCGGCCAGGCTCGGAAATCCCGGCGGTACTGCGTCTCCGCCGCCGGGGGCTCCCCGGCAGGGCCCTTCCTGCGCCCCCCCGGCCGGTCGGGGGCGGCTCGCGGGCGGGGGGCTGCGGGCGGGCGGCGGCAGCCCCGGGGCGGGGGGGAAACGCCGCCGCTCTCGGGTCCCCCGGTCGCCTCGTCGGGTTCGTCGATGGCCGAGTAGTTGTGGATGGTGAGCGGCACGGAGAGGTCCGACTTGTCCAGCTGGCTCCAGAAGCGCGCCAGGCAGCACACCCGGCTGATGCAGGGCCAGGCCATGGCCGCGGCGCCCGCAGCCGGCTCCGGTCCTCATCGGCGGCTCCTCCTCCTCCTCCCGTCCTCCCCCCCCCGCCGCCCCTTCCCCGCTCCGGGGCTCGGTGCGAGTCCCTGGCAGAGCGGCTCGGCTTCCCTTCGGAGGCGCTCCCTGCTGCCCCAAAGCCGAGCCCCCCTCGGGCGTGCTGCTGCGTGCGCGATCCGCGGATGGCAGCGCTTGCTGAGGACCGGAGCTTGCAGGTTTTCTCTGGGGGCTCAAACCAAAGGGTCCCGGTGCCGATCGCTGACGCCCACAGGATTACGCTGGGGATAAATCTAGCTTTTGAAATTGGACATCTTATGTAAGAAGTGGCTGCGGGCCATGATGCTCCTCCGCAATTCCCCGTTCGGGGTGTTAGGGAGGACTCTGAATCTCCTGGCAGGTCTCTGAGCTGTGAAATACGGAGCTGTAAAAGTGAGGCATAAGCAGACTCCACCTATTAGAAAACCATCTATTTAAAAGCTAGAGGGTACCTCATTTTAGAAAGTAATCTAGTTACGGATGGATGGTTACCTGGTAAGACTAAAAAACAAAGTAATTGTGCAGTGAAATTCAGAAGGCTGAGATTTACTGCTCTCCTTCAGCTAAGCCATTGAACCTGTGGTGCATTAGCACCCCGAATTTAGGTGATGTTGGGACCTGATTCTGGTAAGGAAGGACAGACGCGGCTATGGGCTATGACCAGACCTCTCCTTGAGTGCCCGGCCTCTCTGTGAAGCAGCTATTTGGATGGATAGACATCCCTTACAGATAATTGTGTTGTCCAAAACATACAATTTGACACTTACTGGCGCTACTAGCTGTTTTAATTACTTATTTTTATGTGTGTCAGGGCAAGGAGACTGAAGTTTGAGATAAAATTTTGGTCCCATGGAGAAATCCTGCCTAAATATGTGGGATATCAGATGCTCAGTTTCACTTGTTGCCCCCAAACTCCAGACTGTACCCTAGTTTTAGGAGTAAGTGAGGAACCACTTAATTTTCTGGTGCTCTTTATTTATTGTATCTAGAACTGTTCTGCTCTATGTAGTAATTTTTCCCAAATACCATTTATTTTTAACATTTAGACACTTTATCCTGGTCAAGAAAAATGTTTTTACCGTCTGGGCGAAGACAGAACATTCATTTGATTGTGTTATTACTGGCAAAGTACAAATGGTGCTCTGATCCTTGTTCTTAGGCCTGATTGAGCAAAATACATCAAGGAATAAATGGGATGTCTCTGCTGCCACTGTGCCTGCCGCTTCTTGGTACTGCTCTGGCACTGCACATCTCAGAGCCCACCTTCAGCATCCGGGAGGGCTTTGAGTAGCTGCTCACGCCAGTGTGTAGGATGAGGTTAGCACAAGGGGGTATCTCGGACAGGAAAACCAGGAGGAGCTGGATGAGATTAAAAAGTAGGCTGCATTTAGAAGAGATTTATCATGATTAAAGGGGGAGTGGGGCGGGGGGGATACTGCAACAATAAGACAAAGACAAGCCTGTAAATCATAAAGCAAAACAGCTTTTACTGTCAGGGATGGGGACTGAAAGCTCAGCCAGCCTGTTCTAATGCTAAACTGAAACTTCAGGAGAGCTGATCAGTACTCTGGAGCAAAATATTCCTTAAGTATTCCTTAAACATGGCAGGGACACACTACTTTCTTAAAACCCTTGAAAAGGTGAACAATTGTGCTTATTCATGTTTAACCATGACTTTATACTTACAACTGTTTCCCCCTTCCCCCCCCCCAACACAAACACTAGCTGATGTTGCTGCCAAGCATCTGTATAATTACCGCATTGTATCTTTAGTCACAATAATAGGCTCTTTGAAAAAGGGGAAAGAAGCCTTTCCGTGCTAGCATGTGTGTTTTTTTTTTTTTTTTTTTCCATTGTTTGTGATTTTGTTGGTGATAGTGGTGCTCTTGCATTCTTGTAACTTCTTTGCCGTTCAAAGATGTGACTGAATACTGAGATGCTGGCACATATTGATGCTAGGTCTTGGAAGAAGAGCGCTTGTTTGCCAGAGAGGTATCTGCTGCCGTGAGCTGTTCTAACTCCAGGCCATTCCTTATCTGCCTGAACCGAGTACTGACTTTCCTATTGCAGTCTGAAAGTTGTTCTGGTCCAGAGAAGACCATTTCTACCTTGGTAGACAAAGTAGTGCTGTGTGAAGGCTGAGGTACAAGGTGACACGGCACTTGCTGCTTGGCTACATGAATGCTTACGTACCACCTTGCTTGTGAAACTTCTAGAAGTATTTAACATTTGCGTGGAAAACTCAGCTATTGACTAACCTTTAGAAAGGTGAATGCTGCGAACTCTAAGCTTAAGGTAAACTGAACTTTGGCATGAAACCCCCTAACCACAGCTGCTGCCTGAAACAAAGAGTGTCTTCTGAACCTCTCTGGCCATTCCAGAGTGCTTTTTTTTTTTTTCAGGAGCATTGAGCCCCTGCAACTCTGAGAATCCTTCAGAAGTGCAGGCACTGCCTCTTAAGGACCAGCCTGAAATATCTCTGTACTCATGTGCAACCTTCCAGCACGCTGAAAGGGTACAGAAATATCATGCTGCTCTCGCAGGTCTAACTGACTGCAAGAGTAGGATTGCAGTCTGTGCCAGCGATACAGGGACATGACTTTCAAACTTTGAGGAAGTGGTCAAAGACACCACCTGAGTTTAAAGTATGAGCAAAACCATCATGGGAAACACTGAGCTACAGCTTTTGAGCTGCTTTTGGCATGAAGCATTCCTCCGTGTCATAAGCCTCTTTAATGGCCATCTGCTGCTGCAGGCACTGGCTCCTGCTGGAAGCAGTGCATCCTGCTGCACAGCTGGCTGTCCTCTACTGTGTGCAGTACTGCACTGGGCCCAAAGCCCCAGAAACCAGCATGCTTAGCCCTGAGTATCAGAGAAGGGAGGAGAAAAGGAGGGAGAATGGAAAAGGATTAGAAACATGAAGCTGGAAAGTTTCTGGCATTGAACAAAAGGTACAGTAGGTACTCTTTCATTTTAAGCACTTAAGTAAACAGATAATTAAATGAACAAATCGAAGTGTCTCATTTTCCAAGGCAGGAAAAAAATGCTTTAAGTTTTGATAAGTAAAGTGTCAGACTGAGCACTAGTCTGTGACAGTATGTGAGCTCACACTGAGTTTGTACTCAATCACAACAGCTGGTGCTGTTCAGCACTGTTGTTTACACATGCAGAAAATGTAATTTCTGTAATGCACTATGCTTAACTTTTTTTTTTAAAATAGTGCAAACAAATGGACTGACCTGCTGAGGAACATGCTGTATCTTTAAGGTCTATCTGGAATGACTCATCTAACCTACAGCATGGAGTTAAGGGTTTGTTTCCCCTAGTTTGTATCTGGGCAGACTCCTCAGCCTCTTGCAAGGGACAGGCACAGAGTGGTAGCAGACCCAAGATTCAACTTGTGTTTTTATTTGTATAATTAGGAACATTGATCACAGTACTGTGGCAATCTTAATTTAGCAGTGGCTTCTGATTACAGTATTATTGATCTGACTCCTCCACTTTTGTTGAAGCTGCTTATTTCTTTTTTAACAGCAGATTCTGAATCAAATGTTACTGTTCTGAAATTCTTACAAAAACAATTAAATCTACCAAGAGAGCACAACTTAAAGATTAATGCAGTAGAAGAGAGAGAAAGCAGTATAACTTAAGGTAAAAATGTTTAAAACCCCAGTGTAGGAAATTCTTCCACTCACATAATTATGAAAGAGATGAACAGATACCTTGTTAGTGAAGTGTAACAAGATACACCAGCATCTTGGAAGCACACAGACATTAAGACATTGAATAAGCTGAGGAATAAAGCTGGACCATTAACCAGGATGTAGGCTATGTCTACCTGTACAAGCCTGACAGTATTGCTTCGTGTATTTCAAGTTTAGATCAGAAGGGACCGTTGTTTTCACTAACCCAATATTTTTGATGATAAAGACCACTGAACTTCATCATAGTAGCATTATGCTGAGTCCAGTTAGGCTATGTCTAAGTCTAGACAAGCACCCAGTGTTGACTGGTGGACACCAGGGGATACAGATCTGTAACTCCCTCAATTTTTCAAATAGGTACCTTGCAAGTATTATTGGAAAGCTTTGTGCATCTTTTAAAAATATAACACAGGCTGCTACTGCAGGGAAATAGGATAAAAATCTTTATTGTTCCACCTTTGTCAGAGTTCATTTTCTATTGATATGCATTTCTGTAACTGTAGTTTATGTTAGGCCTCTAAGGAGCTGAGGTTTCTAATATGGAGTAGCAAAAAAAACCAACCACCTTCAAAACCAATTCAATCCCAGGTCTTCAAGTAATATACCACTTCAGCACAAGGAACCTCCATGATTAGGGTTAATTAGATCTTCCACCTCCTTTTCCTGTGTTCTTTGTCCTCATTTCATGCCAAGCTTTCACCAGAGGTTCTCTGTTCTTCCATATGAGCTCATGACCGTAAGTCACATACCACCTGAGAAAGAAAGTACTAGTTAAATTTAACTGCAACTTTTCTCAGCACCTGAGGAACAGACTGATCACTAAAGGCAGCTAGATGCTTGTAACAGTGGACAAGATTAAACTGAGGCACAAGTAACATTCTTGGAGAGCAGTGATGTTAGCTAAGCCACTTGTTCTCTTGACTCCATTTAACTTTTATGTCCTTGCTTGTTTTGGTGCTGAGCATTAAAAGGCATGAACACCTTCCAATTTCATGCTCTCATGAATTCTATTTAAAAAGATACAAAACCTACTTCCATTTAACACTGTTAAAAGAGTACAGTTGCTTGTGCTAATCCTTACTACCCCCACCAGATAAAAGGTATTTTTCTTGCATGTAAAGACAACAGAAACATAAACAGCCACACTCCTTTAAAGTGAATTTTCCACTATTAACAACTCAGTGAAGAATTAATCTATTGAAGTGTTCTGAATCCATTTATACTGATTTTCATACAGTTTTGTATAGATATAAGTGATTAAGCAGGGGAGGTCATGGAGGACAGGAGAGGGAGAAGTGGAAAGGGAAGCAATAACATAAAAAGATGTTGACAATTGTCTGTGAAGCAATGTATAGAAAACATGCGGTTCAATCTGGGAGCTAGTGGCCCTGTTTAAGGATGAAGTGGCCAAAATGATCACTGAGTAGAAAGTATATGCACACATATATGAAAGTTACTTGTAAAACTTGTCTTTACTGCATCTGATATCATATTTTAATAATATACAAGTCTGTATTACAATGAGCAGCTGGTATAGCTGCATCAAGGTAGGAAGTAGCTACAAATTAGCAAGTCTACACCAACTGCCTCTGATGTCAGAGAAAGGGTGGAAAACAGACTGTGCAGAGCAAAACTTACACTAAAGTAAACAGCAAGCACAGGCAAACCAGTCTGGAAACCAAAATTAGTACTTTCCAACTTCTAGAATATATCTTCCAGACTAGTCACACTGTGTGAACAAACATTGTTAATCACTGTGCAGTCTGATCTCATGAAAAGATCAAAGGAACAGCATTCTGCAAATTTCCAAATGTTCCTAAGTTCCTTGATCAGTTTGCTGCAGAATAAACTCACTGGGCACACTTCTGCATCAAGCTTTAAATTCATTTTTTTTAATCAGTCCTAGTTAAAATTCGGGTAGGCTTTTAACCTATGTTTAAAAATGCTCTTAGCAATAAGTGTGCAAGTTAAGACAACAGTCGGTGTGAAAAGGGGAAAAACTCATTAGGTAATACAGTTCAAACATGAACAATGCAGAACTGTTTGCTAGAAACTAGTTTGTAGTAGTTCTTCCCAATTAGGCTTCACAAAAAGATGAAAGCAGCAACACTGATAAACAACAGTAAAGGCTGTTTGAAGAACTTGGCCTCAGCTCATTCTCATTCAGCTCTTTCTAAACTGGTAATTAGAAACAAACATTCATACATGAGGATTTAGTTAGCTCTTCAACTCAAGAGATGTTTTAATTTGTCCATGCCGTGTTTTGTGAGAATCTACTCAGTCCTGTGACTCTCTTCAATGTTCTGGGGAGAGAGCAGGACAGAGAAAGACAGTCCAGGCTACAGTGACAGGACAATCAAATGTTTAACCTGTCATTTAAAGACAGTTCAGCTTCTAAGTTAGGTAAGTGCAGGAAGAAAGCGAATTTGTGAGTATTCAGAAAGTGAATAGGAAGAGTTTAAATATAAACCAGACTTACATTCCAAATAGAGCTCCCCCTAGATGTGCAGCATGGTCAAAAAATCTCCAGCCTAGAGCAAGCCCTGCAGTGTCAAATGCAATTATGGCTTTTAAAGCCTGGAAAAGAAGAGAACACGGAACAGAAAGGATCAGACACAGTATATAACGAGCACTGGTAACAAAGCTTTATACACAGCAAACTTCTGGATCAAAAAGCATCCCTTAAACTTTTTATCAATGCAAACACTATAAAAAAAAATTCAAAAAATGGACTCAGTCTGTTAGCTGTACTGTAGTGCCAAAATACAGTCATGAGCAACCACAGAATAATGGTGGATAGGAACGTTGTCTTCTCAAATAATCTATTTGTTCAAAGCTTTATTTCTACAACTATGTATATTTTAATCTTAGGTCAGTATATTTCCTAAACTTAGGTCAGAGAAAAAGAGAAAACTACCTGGGAAGTATTACAGTCATAAAAGACACCATAAAATAAAAAAGAGTAGTATTCTCATTCACTAATTCTGACATAGCTGAATGACACAACCTTCTACTGGACAGAACAATGTGGGGCAGCATCCCTGTCTTCCCCTCTGACAGCTATTGATCGTCACACTTTCCTAAGTGACCCATCTGTTAGAAGGAAGAAAATCAGGATGACAGTGAATAATTCTGTGGCAAGAAACATGAGCAATAGTTTAACATCCTCAGGAGACACAAACCACCATAGTTGTAATTATGCAACGTTTTACTGAATGCATTATTTCAAGAGACTGACAGAAGTAACATTAGGATGAAGTGTTACTTTAAGTAGAATTTCTTTCCTTGAGCATAGGTGTTAAAATAGCAGCTATGTTGCTATATTGGCTTTTTTCTTTTAAAAGCCCATTACAGTATACATGAGGTAGGCTATAGGAATACATTAAGTTTAGAAATTACTAAGAACTTCTAGCATTTAAAGGCTGTATCAGAAAATATTCTGAGATTTACACCATAATAGCCAGTGTTGTTCTTTATTTACTGTTGTAATGAGTGCTTCCTCATGGCAATGCTATCTGTGGCTCTGACAGTATTTTCACCCTGGTTTCTTTTCAGGAAAGATACAATTGAAGGTTAGCATGCAAAAAACTAACAACACCATAACATATCACATAACTCAAACAGAAGGGCAAGAAAAACATGAAGGCTGTATTTGAGAACATTGTTGAAATTTGTAAGCTGTATTTACAAAAAATATTAAACTGCATCATCTTAGGATGACAAAGATTAACCGCCTTAGGTAACATAGGAAAGCAACTGTTAAGTGGTGGACCACAGGCAATTAACTTATTCGAGCAAGTCAAAATATACATGAGAAGCTTTTCTTAAATGGCGTGTGTATGAACGCATCTCAAAGCATTTAATGAAAAATGGACTGCTAGTAGTACACATAAAGGGAAGCCTCAACAGTTTATTTCTAACCCAAGAATGTTCTCGCAAGTATCAACAGGAGGTGTTCTTCCAGTGCTAGAATGTTATTTCCCTTGAGACGCAAGACTCTGTTTTCTCAGTCTTGACCAATCTTACTTCAAAAAGAGAATCTAAATATTAGTCTGTAATAACTATTGCTATGCAAAATATTGCCCTTCAGAAAGACTTATATCTTTCTAATGTCTGAACAGTTTATGCACGTAGTCCTCAGACAGAAGAACTCCCAATTTCCTTCACGTCTTAGTATCAGATTCGCAACACACCCATGGAGAGGATGACATTTAAGATAATTCTGAAATCACTGCACACTTGTGTAAGTGACTCTGCCAGGCTGCGTTAACTCAGAATCAGTCTCCAGGCCTTCCATGACCTTGTAGTCTTTTTCAAAGCAAATTTAACAGCTTAGAAACTCAAATGAAGAGGACATGCCTTAAGATAAGGGATAGGCACACAAAAAAACGTTTTAAGAGTAGGATTTCTTTTGAAGTTCAAAGGTACTTACACTTCCTGCTGTAAATGTGAACATTGGAAGAAATATGATTGCTAGTTTTGCTTCAGGCATCTTTGTACATACAGCTGCAAGGACAGTCATTATAGCTCCTGACTGTAAAAACATTAAAATATATTAGAAGTAAGCCGAGATATTACGTAAGGGTAAAAATATTTTTCTGAATGTGAGCCTTTTTCCTTTTGGCTTTCATTATTTTTTCTAACACAGCCCTGTGATAGGTCATGAAGTATCACAGCAGTGTTGAGAATAAAAATAAGACTTTAATGTCAAAAACTACAAATACTGGGAAAAACTCATGCTCTTACCTAGCCTCCAATAATCAAGAAAAAAAAATCCCATTCTTAAGATATCGAATGTTAACATGCTTTTTGTAGCGAGCTCTATAGAAATTTTTATATGCATTAAAGCAGACCCAAACACTTCAGAAGGGATTCTGTCTGAAGCTTGTGCCAAACAAAACAACGGAAGTAAGAGGGACAGGAACAAGAAGTCTTTCATTAATGAAACAACAAATCCCTGGTCTGTACTGAAGTGACTGCAGGCTTTTCTATCTCTTGAAAATTCTCAATGGAAAGGCTGTGAATACCATAAACTAATGCAACGTGTCAATTTCAGTAAGTTCAACTCAGTAAAAGAAGTGGAAAGTCACATGGAAAGCGACTTGCTCCAGATATAATTTATTCATAAAATAAAGGGAAAATAAGACAGCATTAACAAAACTCTTAGAGACTTCCGGTAACATTTCTCATTCCCATTGAAAAACAAAAAACTTTGTTAAAAGCTAAATGTTTAGTAAAAGAGGAGACTGTAAAACTTGGCAAATGGCTAGGTTCACTTCAAATTTATAGCAAGTTCAGTGTTTTAAAACCTTATAGTACTAAAAATACCTGTAAAGAACAGATAACCATAACACATCCTCAACCTACCTCGTACCCTTCACGTAGTAAGACTTTGGGCAGCAGTGCTGCTTTCTGCACAGTATTCCCTATAGCTTCCACTAGCATCCCATGCTGACTCTGACTGGTTACATGATTTCTTTCAAAAGTAGTGTTTTCAGAGCAGACAATTATACACAATTATATAGTAACAGTTTTGAAATAAGTTGTAGAACTGAACTCTCTGCTCAGTGACGCAAGGTCCTGCTCATTAAGCACTCATTTACAACCCACTACAACATCTGGTAGTTCTGGGCTGTCACTGCAAGAGTTGAAATATTTGAAGAATAGCCAAGTTCTTGCACAGGAGTAACTGCTGGATTGCTTGGTTTCAGTAACCCTTCCTTGTTTCTATCATACAGAATATATTATTTTAAGCAGGTAAAAGAAGACAAGAAGACAGCAGTCTATGAAACTAACATTAGAAATTATATAGCGTCTCTTATATTCCAGATACTCACAGCTCCAAGGGATGGTTCAAACTTCCCAGTGGCCATTTTAGCAACGTAGCTGACAAAAGTAGAGACAACACCTAGAAAGGTAAAGTGACAATTAGAAACCACATCTGCAACGCAGGCAAGCATCAGAAAGCTAAACATCATTGGTACATTCTAAAGAAGCTAATGGCTTCTTTAGCCATTAGCTAAAAGCTAAAGCTTTATTCAAGTTTAAAAAAAAAAAAAAAACAACTGTAAACTTTTCATAGGAAATTCCCGTATGTCTGCTCTAAGAGCTATTTTGTTTTGGTGACTGTGGTGGTTTTACCTTGCTAGGCACCTGAACTCTACCACAACCGCTCTCACTCCCCCCCTCAGAAGAGGAAGGGAAGAAGAAAAGGAAAAAAACCTCATGGGTTGAGATAAGGATAATTTAATTAAAGGAAAAATGATTATCACAGGAAAATTAGTATGAACTAAATAATAATGCTAAAGGGAAAAGGGGAAAAAACAAGTAAAGGCCGTGCGGAAGTGCAGAGGAAAGAAATTGCTCTCTACTTCCCACCAGTGAGTGATGCTTGACCACGTCCTTGAAGCAGGGCCTCAATGCACATAGCCATTGTTCGGGAGGACAGATGTTTTCATGAGAGCCTGCCCCTCCTCTCTTCTTCCTTTTTCCACCTTTTATTGCTGAGTGTGACATATGGTATGGAATATCCCTTTGGTTGGTTTAGGTCAGCTGCCCTGGTAATGTTCCCTCCTCCCCTCTTGTCCACCCCCAGCCTGCTGGCTCTGGGGGATTAGAGGGAGTCCTGATGCTGTGCCAGCACTGCTCAGCAGGAGACAACAGTGGTGTGATCCCACTGCTGTTCTAGCTACAAGTGCAGAGCACAGCACTGTATGGGCTGCTGCAGGGAAAGTTAACTCCATCCCAGCCCAACCCAGTACAGTAACTAAGTATGACTGAAAACCAGATACTTGGATTTTCATGGTATTTTGAAGCCCAGTACCCTAAAGCCATCAGACTTCCATGTGACAGCAAATAAGCACTGCAGCTAGCATAGAGCAGTGTGTGGGGCTGAATAATTGCTATCTGTCATCATATGCTTATTAACCATGTACACTTTATTTGCATGAATACATATTTTTATATGTTGCAAATATATGTATTTCACATTACCAGCAGAAAGATACACTGCAATGAACTGCTCACATCCCAGGAGAGAGACAATGCTGCTGGAAAAACTCCATAAAACATACATATTTGCTGCCATGTGGAAAAGAGAGAAGTGACTAAACGTAGAGAGCAGCATCGGAGAACACAAGGCTCCTACAAGAGAGAAAAAATCATGAAAAAAAGTCAGTGGTTAACTTGAACATCTCATGCAGACTAGATAGATATTCATTAAGAGATACTATAAGCTAATTGTATTTAGAATCCTCAAATACAAACTATGTAATAAACCCCAAAATGTAACAAGCTTCAAATTCCATGCAATACCTCTTGAAAAATAGTACACCCCAAAAATATGCAAGCTGTATGAACAGCTACTTTAGAAAGTTTCAATTACCTACTAGGAAATGTTTCACATAAAATTTCAATCTAAAAACACTTGTTCTATGCTTTGGAGAGAAAGATTCTGATAAATGTACACAGCAAAACTTTTTATTATATTAATAGGAAAAACTATATAAAATGATTTTACTAGGAAGACTGATTCAGAATGGAAAATTTTCTTCTTCTCAAAAGAAAAACTAGTTCTTTGTGCAACAGCAGCCTTGAAAATGTAAAAAAAAAAAAAAAAAAAAAAAAAGCCTATTAGCAGGTTTAAAGGTCAACATTATTTAAGCAGGAGAGTTTGGGATGACTGCTTTGCATAATAACTAGCTTTAGCTTTGGAGTGTGGGAATTGGTTGAGTTTCCATTTCGGCAGAAACTACTTTCCTCATGCACATTTGTCTCATTCTTTTAATTCTTTTCTCTACTGTGGAAATGAAAGTTAATTGTTCTGCTATTAAATACTAGTAACTTACTTCAGTAACTTACTTCCCTAAGTTAACCTCTTCAAAATATTTCACATGCAGCGAAAGCCAAGTTTGTTTGTTTGGCAGGAGGGGGGAACACAAGACCACCCAAAGTTTGAAAAAAGGTGCCTGTACATAGCATACTGACTAACGTTTTATGAAGACTGGGATGATTAGTGTTCTGTCCAGGAAAGCAGCTGGGGCTGATATCGCTAATAGAAGTGCCTCTTCATCTTTAGGAAGGCAGGAACTGCATCCCACTGAATGCAGTAAGAGGCCAGGCAACAGTTCTGATATTACAGTATTTAGAAAAGTACTGGTGGTGGTTTCTTCAAAAAAAACAAAACAAAAAAACAGAAACAAACAAAAACAAAACCAAAAAAAAAAAAAAAACAGAAACAAAAAACCTACGAAATGGATCCATTACCTCTAATTTTTTCTCCATTCAAAGAGTTTCCTATCTAGACAAAATGACGTGTTTGGGCATGACTGAGCTTACCTGCAGCTCCATCACCCACAAGCAAAACACCATCCCAAGCTTTTGCGGTATGATCAAAGGCTCTATTATACACCAACATAGACAATTCACCCAAATTACTGTTGACTTACTGGAGGATGGATCTGAGGTGAAATATGTAAACATAATCCGTCGCATACCAGGCAGCCTCCATAAACAGAATACGAAGACATTTGCAGCTATAATACCTAGTAAAAGGGAAAAGTATAAACAAATTTTGAATGTAACATGCCAAAATTCTTACTGTAAACAGGCATTCAGAAGTACGCTTGCAAAAAATCATACCATAAACTTTATGGAGTTTAGAAAAAGCAAAAAGAAATACAGGAATTCAGCTTATATAATGGAAATCTTAGCAATAGAACATTTAATTGCAACTGTTTTATTTTGACGTACAGTGTAACAAATGCAGCAATCCAGGAAATCTGCACTGAAAACATTCAAGCTCTGGTTTCAAACTTACGTTCCCCTATAGAGCCAATGAAGGAAAAAACAGCTAAAAGAGGTCCATTTCTTGCCTCTAGCTGCTTATTTCCAAATGCCACCAACCAGCTGCACTTAACTGCACACGGAGGAGAGAAGGCTAAGGGAACCATACAAACATGCAGTATACATCCCTTCCACTTTACAGACAGGTTTGGGTTTGAAGAGATTCTATAATACCAGTTAGATATGAAGTGTAAAAAGTTGACTTGGCATTGCTAAAGCATAGTCATCCCTGTGAGATGCAAACACATGATTTTTTACTTCAGATGTTTACTGTGGTCTTATTTTAGTTTAAAAGAGAGTATACAATATTAGAAATACTGAGATGCAAATTTGTTTCTTGTTTACGGTGCCTCCTCTATTATTATAGGAACAGCCATTTACAGCATTTTACAATAGCTAAAAACATTTAAGGGGAAAATTGTGCTTCCTTTACAGAATAGTAAATATCACATAATGATTCTCTATTTGAAGTTTGTAACAAAACGTAAGAATGGTGAGAAACTGCAATGTGTAAGTCCTAGAACCAAAACTTCTATACATCTCTTGACACTCTATCTTATTCCATGATGTTAGAGGAAATATTTTCCTTGTATGCTGCAGCAAGATGTCAAAGAACCATCAACCGTTTCAGTACAGTAAGCCCAATCTTGTGATGGCAGTCAAGGGCAAGTATCCCAATGGCTCAGGATACACCAGCTAGAATTTAGATAGTTTATTAGATTAACCAGATGTTGAGAGATGCTCCAAAGAATAGGAGTCTTCACCCTCCAGACCCAATGCAACGCTTATTTGTATTGTGACCTGACTGGATGTTGAAAAGTAATTCAAGTCATTGTACAATGTAGAAAAATAAATAACATAGCATAATGTTATATTCCTCCCTGTGGTGGTGAACACAGCCATACTATTTAACAGAGTACGCAACTCCAGCCAACCTTTGTTGGGTGAGAAAAACCACACAATTACTTAATCTTTCAAGACAGTGCTTACAGAATTGCATGGAAAAAGCACGTAACTAGCTCATGTTACTTCTAAAAGTATTTTCTGTTTTTCTGCGGTTCCTGAAAAAAAACATTCCAGGGGCAGGATTCTAGCTAATCCTCTCCAATCTCACACAGATGCACAGGAATTTTTGATGCACATAAAAATACATTCTGAGAAAGAAGTGTAGCAGAAACCACATATGTGCAGGTACAAGTTTACACATGCTTGGTGCCTAACAACCTAAACGTGGTATGAAAGCCATCTGTTTTAACATACTGTACCTGTTTGCCATATTTCTCTTCCTGTGAATGTCTAATACTTGTAAGCTAACACAAACCTGTCACAGTCCGCTGACCCTCAGTCAGGTTATTCCACCAGCTGTTAACCTGAAACAGAATTGGTATTCATCAGTGCCGTTGTGGGGTATTTGCCATTTCAGAAATAGTCACAGAAAGGTCTACCTTTTTAAGAAAAGCATTTGTTTGAAATCTGTCAAGGAAATCAGCTTCAAACTTGTTATTTTTCTTAGTGATTTAGCTTTTCAAGTCAGCATTTCCTTACTCAAGAGTAGTTCTACTTTCCTTCTCATTTAATATCCAAGAGTAGATCAAGAGTTTCTTCAAAAAGAATGGGGTTATATCATTTTGCAGAACTTTTTGCAGGGTTACCTCTGCTTGTACTGAAGAAGGATATAGCCCATAATGCTTACTTTAGCAGGTTACCAAAGATAGCATCGACCTTGCCTCGACTAAGCCTCACCCTAATGCTATCTAACATCACACCACCCACCTTTCAGAGATTCCACTTTTGTGCCAGGGTCACTTTTGCAGAGGTGGCTCACAAGATGTGGAATCCATTCCCCCTTGCGTCCAGCTCACCCAGCCCTCCTTCAAGTTTAAAACCCCTGAAAAAGTTTATTTTGAGTGCAGTCAGCCCACACGCAAATTCCATCCCCCGCTTTCCCTTTTTAAGCTTTCCGAATTATTTTGGACAAGTATTTTCTTGCTAGCTCCATGACCTTCCAATCATATCAATGGGGGCAATGTCAAAAACTCAGTTATAGGCTGGAGGCAGGAAGAAATAATGCTCTATGAAACTACCTGTGTGCGACCTGGTACCTGTGTAACAGCTTCACTGCATTTTTTGTTTAATGCTCTGGCACAGGACAGATATCAGTATCTCCTACCAATTTCTCCAGCAGAAAGACCATAAACTAAGATGATTTTCCTATAACACAGTAATAGAATGCTCTCAGAGTCTATTGGGAGGTCCTGAATCTAAAACCAGAACTTACCTGCTGAAGACAGGGGCTGGGAATTTAAGCCTATTAACAACAGGGTGGTTTTATTTCTGGATAGCTAGTCAGCAAATCTTCTCCTTCAGGTTTTGAAGGAAACCAGAAGTACAAAACCCAAACTATTTGACATATAACTCAGGGGCAGTCACATTCTCACCTGCACTTCATATAAACTGAGCAGGAAAGCATGCCCATTTGGAAAAAAGTACCACAGCACACACACTTGGCGCTACAAAACCAGCTCCCGTGTGCCATCCAGGATACCATGTTCCTCCAGCGGCCCCACCTCCCTCAAAAAAGCAACCAGAACAAGCCTGGTCTGCCACATGCTACAGCAGTAACCTTGAAACACACATGTATTTTTTAGCTTTAAATATGCTTAACTGAACAGTGAATGACTGGTATCTTCCAGGATGCCAACTAACTGTACGAGTCTTGCAGCAGTTACGTTGTTCTTACTGCCCAGATGTCAAAGCGAAGTAGCTGGATGGAAACCTTGGCTTTCATTACAAAAGCCCCTCAAACCCTGATGGTTTGTGCAGTAAAGTCTGAAAATCTGAATGCGTTTCATTCAAAAACAAGGAAATACGCTTATTGTCCAGAATTTAAGCCAGTTCCATCACCTCTGGGAGCTCAAGTTTGGTTTTGAGAAGGCTTAAAAATGGCAATTTGAAGTTTTTGATAGTGAAGAAGCAAAAGGTGTATTCTTTAGCTATACACTGACTACTCCTGACCTTTCCTCCACACATTTCAGGGTGAACGTGGCGTTTGTCTGCTATGTGGGTTGCGCAGTGATGCTGTGAATTAGTTTGTTATCGCTGGTTCTACCATTATTTTTCATGGAACAAAGTAACGTAATTTGCTTAGAATGAGGAGCAGTTTGCTGGGCGCCTGTCCCCTCTCGGCGTTACAAGCCTGAGCCATACTCGGTGCGGGCACACATACCTGCTTTCTGAAGTCGCCCCTCTTCTGCGGGCGGATTCTGTCCAGCCAGTCCGCCCGAGCTCCCTCGAAATACGTCTGGACCCGGGCCTTGAGCGCCTCGTACTGCCAGATGGCAGCGGCCCCGAATGCGGTGCCTGTGAACTGGGCAACGGCGGGACAGCCTCAGCCCGGGCCGGCGGCCCGAGGCCGGGCCTCCGCCGGCTCCCTCCCCGCCCGCCGAGCCACTCACCCCCACGGCGAACAGCAGCGGCCTGACGAGGCGGCGGGCCGGGGGGCGGCCGGCGCGGGCGGGCGGCGGCGGGCAGAGGCTGCGGCGGGGCGGTGCGGGGCGCGCCTCAGCGGCGGGCGGCTCGGCGGCGGCGGCGGGGGGGGGCTCCTCGGTTCGCGGCCGCGCCCGCCGGAACCCCCGGCGCGGCTCCAGCAGCACCGTCAGCCTGCGGGGGGAGACAGCGGTGGGGCGGGGAGCCGGGATGCACCCCCCGCTCCCGGCCCGTTCCCTCCCGCCCCGGCCCGGCCGTACCTGTGCGCCCGCGGGCCGGCGGCGCGGGCCCAGCACCACCACGCCATCTTGGGCGCCTCCCCGCCCGCCGAGAGCTTCCGGGGCGGCCGGCCGCCATCTTGCGGGCGCGGCCGGGGGAAACTGCCTCAGCCTAGCCCGCCCCGGAGGGGCCGCCATGTTGGGAGGGGAGGCGGGAAGGAGGGGCCGCCATGTTGGGAGGGGCGTGAGGGAGGGGCCGCCCGGGGGTTTGACTGACGGGAGCGGGGCTGACGAAGACCGACAGCGAAATAAATAAATAAATAAATAAATAAATAAATAAATAAATAAAAGTGTTCGCTTTGTAAATTGCTTAATGGAGTTTGAAGAAGCGGTGTGCGCCTTTCTGGTTATGTCCGTTGGCATGGGCGCGGTGCGTGCCAGGCACGGCTCAGGCATGAGCGAGCGGAGCTGCCGAAACGAAGCAGTTGAACAGGCTGCGGGTTATCTGAGGTGTGCACCAGGAGGGAGTCACATGCTGCTGCAGGAAAGGTCCCGCATGCGTGTGAGGGAAGCGTTTCACATGCAAAGCGGTTGTGTAATCTGCAGCCTTGGAGTCGGTTTTGTTTTGACTGGACAAGCCCCGAGCCACCCGGCCCATCTGCGCAGCGGTGCTGCAGCAGGAGGTGGGCCAGCGCTGTCTGCTGAAGTTCCCTCCAGCCTCAGTTCTATAATTCATTGTATGGAAGGAAAATTAATAGCAAGATGGGAAGATTTGTATGTTTTAGGAACTTCAGGTGACTACGGGCTTGATTAGAACATTAGCAAGCTTATCTGCTTCAAGAATACAGTGACAAAATCAAATCATTTGGAAGTAGAGGGGAAAGCAGTTGAGGTTGTTTCTCTTTTCCCTTTTTCTTAACACGTGAAAGATTTTACCTTCTTAAGTCAAGGCCATGACCTGAGGAAACCTCTATAAGCTTGTGATGGAGGGCTGCTTATGTGCTATAGCACTGTATTTAAGTCTGTATTTTATCTCTTTCTAATTGCACTGTTGGTCATGGGTCAGCCTTGGGATTTGCTTGAATAAAGCAATGCTTAGCAGATTGAAAGCTATATGTTGCTGGTGTTAAAAAACACACATATATAGGTACATGAAAACTGTGGTAATCAGCTCCCTGTTTTTCTATGCAACAAAATTAAAAAGAAGTAAAAAGAAATGTTTGATTTAACTTGGCAGCTTAGAGTCTTTTATCACTTTTTTTTTTTCTTTTTTTTTTTTTTTTTTTTCAGGGACCTTATCAGGAGTGTTTGTTTGTTTAAGTGGCTTAAATATTTTTCTTTGTTAACTCTTCCCGTCCTGTGTTCAAACCCCATACAGTTTGGCTGTGCTGTTTTTCAGACTAAGGTGTTCGTTTTGGTCCCCATGGCTTATTTTTATCACATTACAGACCTTAGTTGTATATGGCCTATGGGTGAAGTTTGCAAGGGATGATGCTCTGGGCGTTACGTATTTGTTTAAACATAAAACATTGTTTTGTGGTCAGTTATACTTGAATAGTTGCAAAGCATATTTGCTGTTAGTTGTGCTATCATTTCATTTCTATAAACAGTGAAAGTTTATAGCACCTAGTAAAACCAAGTCCTGAACGGGTGTGTGCAGTACTTGTTGAAAGAGGGGGATAGACATTGTTGTAGTTGAAACAAGCTGCTTTTGAAAGCTTCTTTTGCCAGTGGGAAAATGCTGCTGGGAGTATATAAAGAATGTAAGGAAAGTGGATTTGTTTAAACAAATTAATGGCTTCCCTCTGTTTCTTCCTCTGGCTGTTGTTTTACCCACTGGAGACTTGCATTTCAGGAGGGGCTATCTGTTCCTGCCCTGTATGTCCTATCGATAAGTGCCCCACCAGGCTCCCAGTCCCTGCTGAGAGACCAGACCCACCGCCTGCCCCCTAAGGATTCAGATACCAGCACTGTGTGCTTCACTTTCCAACTAGTAGAGGCTTTCTCAGCATGTTTGGAAAATAAGATGTTCTTCAGCTGATCTGTCATATGTCGTGCCATCAGGGTTTAGTCATCCTCCCACTTTACATTGCCATGTAAATTGAATTGAAATATCACCTTCTAGTTTCAGACCCATTCTGCATTTTACTTGTGAGGAATATTTACACACAGTATGGAGCTCATGGGTGTTATTGTTGGTACCGTAAAGGAAGCTCTGGTACAGGAAGGGATGGTCTATTCTCCCACGTGCCTGGTGACAGGACGAGGGGGGAATGGGCTAAAGTTGTGCCAGGGAGGTTTAGGTTGGATATTAGGAAGAACTTCTTTACTGAAAGGGTTGTGAGGCATTGGAATGGGCTGCCCAGGGAAGTGGTGGAGTCACCGTCCCTGGAGGTCTTTAAAAGGCGTTTAGATGTAGAGCTTAGGGATATGGTTTAGTGGAGGACTGTTAGTGTTAGGTCAGAGGTTGGACTCGGTGATCTTGGAGGTATCTTCCAACCTAGATGATTCTGTGGTTCTGTGTTATATTACCTTTAGCTGACACATTAATACTGGACAGTTATTTTAAGCATGCTGGGTAGAGGAAGGTTGTTCATCTGTATTTTTGTGGAATCTAACTTCTAAGCTTCCTCACTTGGAAGCATGTAATATTTCAAATTACAGTATTTTAATGAGAAGTTTATGCTTACACCTATGTCCTACCCATAGTGATGGCTTATAGTTTTACCTTATTTTCCTTACTGTTAGGAGTGAATTGTGATTGCCTGGGTCATACCAATGTAATGTAAGACAGAAACAGTCATTTGAATTAACAGTCTGTCCATGTGGTACAAAGTCTGCTTAAATTTATTGCTTAATTTAAATTTATCATTTATTTCAAATATTTTCAGTTGACAGTTGTGTGTGCTTTGAAGAGGTTACACAACCACTTGAGAGAAAAGTGCTCCCTTCTCAACAGGAGATTAAACTTTCATAGTGGAATATACATGCTTTTAGGAGTGGAATAAAAGTAATCCTGCTTCCCCTGTGTGAATGAATTCCCGCTGTGTTGTAGTCATTTAAAATGAACGATTATGGGAGGAGGGTTGAATTTTTTTTTTTTTCTTCTTCTTAATGCAGAAAACTTGTATATTCCATTGCAGTGTGGGCTCCATCCTAAAACAAATCCCATCTTCTGTTGTTTGCCTGTCTTACAATAAATGCAGGTTTTCATGAAAGCAGCATCTTGGTGACAGGTGCAGCAAAAGCTTCAAGTAAAACGCTCATTATGAAAATTGTAACAGTATTTTTCTGCATTTCCTTGGAATCTGATGGTGCGTGGGCAGCTCAGCGGCACTGACAAAGCAAGTTATATGCCAGTGATTACCAGGTTAATCTCAGTGTTTTGCTAGTAACTTGCACAATTTTGTTGTAATTTTCTTGGTTGAATCATCCATTTCACTGAGACTTTGCTGTAGCAAAAGGCCGTGTCTGAGTCTTTGTGCAACAGTTGGGCAGTGCTATAGCCCTGGGTCCTTGATTTTTAGAATGGGGGGAAAGGTCCTAAAGAGTACAAACCTTACCCTTCTGTTTGATCAAACTGATCCTCACAAAGTGCTGACATTACTGTCTGGCAGGAAATGATAGAGGCTAGAAACATATCATAAACGTGAGTATCACATGCATTTTGCTTTTAATTTGTATCAACAGGCATTGTAATCAGGGAGTGAATAACTTATAAAAGCATTTGATAGTTTTAATTAAAAAAAAAAAAAAAAAGATTGAGTTAGCAAACAAATAAAGAACTGGTGACACGTTGCAATTTCAAAATAGAGAATTCCTCATTTTGATCTTCTGGTTTTGCTTTGTTGATACTTCATGGGGTAAACATCTCCGATAATAAGTGTCCCAAACAAATACTAAAGTGTCATGGAATATCCGAGTATTCCAATTATTTCATGAGATTTAGGCTCCAGTTCCACATCTTTCTGGTGTAGTAAATTAGTTTGTAGGTTGGCACCTTTCTGATGTTTTCCTAAGGACTTGTGACTTGTGTAAAGATAAGTCCACCTACTGTATGTGTATGAACTGTTTCAACAGGTTTATAATATCAGGAATTTTGGGAGGCTACCCTGAAAACAACTTCTGTCAGAGGAATGGCATCATCTTTACAAATTTGTGCATTGCTGCTGGCTTTGACAGGATTCACCATTTTGCTTGTCACTACCATGTCCAACAGATGGAAAATTTCTGACACTACAGCAGTGCTAGTTCCTGCAGAAAGGATTTCTGAAGGTCTTTGGATGGAATGCACAGTTACTGAGTTTGGATCAACACAGTGCAAGAAGTTTCTCTACATGTTGAGTTCAGATAGTAAGTGTATATATGCATATTAAATCCAGGGATATGCTTTTATTCCTTCTTCGTGGACAGTATCTTAGTGCAGTTGGACAGCACGTACTGCAGTTGTCACAGAGGTTCTCGTATGGACAGGATTTGTCCTTTATTACTTGCAGGCAGGTTAAAGGACCCCAGTGAAATCCATATGCTTTACTGCACAATCCAGGTCAGTAAGTACAACAGCTTTGATGCTGTATCGTATTATTTTACTCAGTTTCATTCTTAACTACAAGCAGGCAGTATGTCAGTAAGTGTCAGCGTTTGTGCTTTGGTGTGGGACAGGACTTGGATATTCCAGAACTCATTTGACTTTGTGATAAATCTGTGTATTTGTTCTAGAATTTTTCAGAGGTGGCTAGCTTAAATAAACTGTGTTTGTGTTAGTAGTACTTCTGTGCTTTCTGAGGTAGAATTAATGTGCTAGTGTGGTGGTTTGTCTGCGAAGAGAAAAAGAAAAATTGTCTTTCTAAGAACTGAAAATTATTTGTTTGTATTCTTTTTTTTTTTTTTTTAATATTTTTCTGTAAACACCTTTTATATAGAAAAGGACCAGAAAGGACTGACATTTAAGTTTTCCTCAGAAGATTTTGTCTTAGAACTTCCAGAGCTTCCCGTGTATTTGTTTTCAGCTTTCAGTATTGGGCAGCCACTTTGTGCATTATGTTACGGAATCATTTCTTCAGGTGTTCCCTTTTTTATGGATCCATGATTATTGTCATTGCTGTTTTTCTGCATTCTTTCCAGCTGATTTATTCACACACAGTGCTCAAGACTGGAAGCAGGTCTTACAAATACCACATCTCACAGACTTCGAAAATGTCGTTTTCTTGACAAGACGTGGACTCTGCTGCAGTCACAACCGCCTAACTGTGTAAGACAGATCTCTAAAATGGGACTGCCTGAAAACTCTCAAGATTCATGGGTTTTCCGCAGGACCCCAAATCCAGTGACCTCATTTGCATTTGTAACAATAGTGCCAGCTTAAGTATTCAGCATGCTGTAATGAGGCCAGAATTTGTAGCCTAAGAAAGCAAATCATATCCTTCCAAGGATTTTAAAAACTCTGATCATTCAGTCAGAGATAAATCAGCTTTTCCTGCCTTTCTGGTACCCAGTGTCAGAGTGCTCCTCTCCAAGACTTGCTTTATGTAGATAACAGGTTGCCTAAAATTCATCTAGAAACATAGATCTGATTTCTGGAAAGCAGAATGATGAGGCCAATAGTCCTTCAGCTCTCATGTGCAGCAGCAAGCTGGCACGGATGCGTACAATGGCAAGCAGAGACAATGTGGCACAGCCTCCTCTATTTTCATTCAGTTTCATTGCAACCAGCAAGGAAAAAAAAATAATTAACAGGAACAGAGGAGTTCTGGTGCACTAAAGCAGCCGCCTTCCCCAGGGCACCTCTGTCATTCTTCCTCACAGAGCTATAGGCAAGGACTCCTGGTGGGTAGGGCTCAGTGGATCAACTTTAGCTGTCCAAAGAACTGCTTGTCACCTAAAAGCAGTGTGGGGTTCCCCGTGCCAACCAACAGACATGTCATGTGTCTGTCTGGAGAGTTCTCGCTGTCTGTTGGCAGGGAGTTTCTCTTCTTACAGTGCTAAGTCAGCATTCCTGGGTCTTGAAGCAAATCCACAGAAGTGATTGAAAAGTTACAAGCTTCTGTTGACCAAACATTTAAGTTGTTAATATTTTCATTCCTTTTTTTTTTATTATTTTTTATTTTTTCTTTCTTCCCTGTATTGGTTGATCTAATTAAAAAAAAAAAAAAAAAAGAAAGAAAAAAAAAAGAAGAGTACAGTTTCTGCCTGTAAGCCCTATCTCAGCCATATTGCATGCTCTGCAACCATAATATGCCCTGTTTTGACAATATCAGAGGGGGTGAGTAGCAATTTGTCTCTGGCTGTATATTGCCTATATATCGGTATGTCTTCGTTAGCATTTTACTTGCAGCATTTTCCAATCGTTCCCATCTGTTGCACACGGAGTGCATTTGTTTGCATTGCGGAGTGGCCTTGGAGTGCAGGAACTGGATCCCTCCTGGCTGAAATGAGGTAGGGAAAAGGTCTCAAGGAATTCACCTCGTGACTGCCAGCCGTCCGGTGGCATTTAGTTCACCCACCCAGCTGGACCAAGGCTGAAATGAAGCTCCTGTTGTAGATGTTGTAGGCATGAAGCTATCAACACCAACTTTTTTATTCTGATGATGCAGATGCTATTGCACAGCGGCACCGGCAAGCCCTTTGCTTACCAAACCATAGTTCATGAAATTTAAGCAATAGCGATCCTATATTCTACAGCATTTTTATTTCCTTTAAAGAAGAGTGCCTTCCTTAAGGGAATGATTAAATTGCCTAGTAACACATAAGAAAAACTTGTGCATTCCAGGTCTACAGTTTAATCTGCTCTGTTTATACGTGTGCTTTACGATTGCCTGTTGAAATAGCCTTCTTAATAGCCTTTAGGAAGAGAGAATTTCTTAAATGATCTTTTTTAAAATAATTTTTTAGTCCTTGGCAGGATTGTAAAATCTGGGGAAACTTGATTCGAGTTCCTAACTCAACTCAGCTTTGGAAGTCATATAACCAGAAGTGATTACTGAGGTTGCCAGGGTAACATCTGTGTGTGGATAAATGAATCTGAGACTCTTTGAAGGGTTTTTAACGGGATGCAGATATTCCAATATACCACCACAGTGTATTCATTTTACTGTGCCATCATTTTCAAATTGCAGTGATTTACCAAAAGGAAAAACCACATGAGAAGATCACTTCTCACCACATCACTGTGTATTTCCTTTGAAAGACTGCAAGTACAGTGCTGCTCAAGGTCATTCTGGCTGCGCTGCCCAATCTGTTCTTACTTAAATCAAAGAACATCTTGGCTGCCAAGGGAGAAAAATCATCACAGTGGCGTAGTAGTAACCTTTTGTGAAAAACCATTGAGCTTTGGCTCAAAGTGACCAGTGAATTTTGAAAAAACGGTATATCTGCGTCGGGCTAGTTGTGGCTCTTACAACAACTAATCCTTCTGGGAGTATTTACGTAAATGTCGTGACTTTGCTACCATGCTGTGTCATAGCAGAGTGATTTTATGAAGAAACTGTGACTCCGTTTCCTGGAGATAAGAGCAGGTTATCGCTATGAGAGATGGTTAACCTTGCTTGGATACAGAGGCCGTTTAAGGTATTAACGTTAGTGGATGATGTGAATTGAGTTTATGATTTTGTTAGTGAATAGCACAGAAGCAAGTAAACGAAGTTTAACGTACTTCTACTTTGTCTAGAATAGATTTTTTAATGCTATAGTAATCTGACAAACAGACACAATCAACTGGTATGTATTATTCTCATACAGCTATTTTGCTTCATCATTGTACTCCTTTTGAGATAGTTCTGTCGCACTGGTTCGTTCTGTCCCTTATATTTAATTTCTATGGAATGCATATCACATGAATGTTATCACAGTTGTATTCCTGTGTCAGTGGGACTGTTTAGCACTGTGTAACTATGGATCAATGGACTGTGAAATATTAATGAAAACCATTCATCCACAGACTTAACATTCCTGAAAGAAGCTGGCAGTACAGTTGCTGTGGATCACTTATGACCATAATTCCAAAAATGTGCTAAATTTTCTAACAACAGAAAAAATATTCCCGTTTTCAAGCTCTTTGTCACCAAGAAAATAACACAAAAAAGCTGTTTAAAAAAAAAATTGAGATCATTAACAAAATTACAAGCAAGTTTAGTGATGTGTGCACCTTAGTTGATTGCAGAGAAGGAAAGAGAGAAAATATTTGCCAATATCATCAGTTTTACAAAATATTTTCTAGGAATACTGGCTAGACTTTCTAGGCTGAGGGTAAGATTAGGCTCAATTTGACACTTCTCACTAGAAAAGTAATTAATATTGTTGGTAGATTTTTTTTAATAGTAATATATTTATCATGAACTACTCCCACTTCTTATTGTCGTAGACTGTAAGCCTTATCTCTGGGGTTGAGCAAAGAGCAAAGGTAGCCTCATTTTGGAGTGAAACCCAGAGGTAAAGCAGCAAGGAGGCTTCTGAAATACTTCACTTGATGATAATCTAATTATAGGGATACTTAACTGTTACTATTCACAAGCATGTCTGCTGCACTGGAAATTACTGGTTTTCTTTTGTGTTTGGTTGGATGGGCAATTATTGGAGCTACTTTGCCGCATAATTATTGGAAAGTCTCCAGCATATATGGTAGTGTGATCACAACATCTACGTTGTATGAAAACCTCTGGAAGAGCTGTGCAGAAGACAGCACTGGAGTATCCAACTGCAGGGTGTTTGACTCTATGTTTGCTCTGCCTGGTATGTGACTTTGTGCAGTCTTGTTTATATTGCTTAAGAATTTTTGGGGAAAAATAGTAAGATTGTTGGTTTTGTGATCTGATAGTACTGGAAAATAACATTGGCTTTCTGGCCAAGACAAACTTTGTAGACTGAAGTTATAAAAATCTTCAAATGATGTAATGTGTGGAACACATTAGGAAGGGCTCTAAAATAAGGCAAATGAAGCTGCTTGATTGAGCATTTAATTTGGTGGGCATTTTAAATATAGTGTAATCTCTTCTAGCATCGCATGGGAAGAATTAATAGAAGTAATCTTTAAGACATCTTGTGGGAGTTCCATATTTGTATGGAATTATTGTATGGGCATTCATTTGCAGTGGTTGATAGCCAATGTTATCTGGAGTTTTTTCATAAAGGGGCTATAAATACTATTTCTTACCTAAGAAGTGAGTAGTGTTTTTTCCATGTTGAGACTGAAAATTGCATACAATGGAACAAATACAGTGAGTATATGAGTATATGTTTTAACGTACCCGTCAGAAGTTACTAACTAATGTCCTGTTGGATGTGGTTCTAAATATCGGGAAATTCACCAGAATTGTGGCGTGTGCTCAGATGTTCATTAAGGCAGTAGTTTGCAGATAATAAGCATGTTTATAGGTAGTAAAGCTAGTTTTTATTAATCTTGAATACTTCAGACTTATCCCGGATAAAACATGTCTTCCTAATTAGTTGGATCTACACCAGGAGTTGGCTAACCTCCTTAGAAATCTTCCTAATCTGAAGAATATCTACCACAGCATTAGTGGCCATGAGGGGCTGAAGTCTCTTTCGCAGTCTGACCTAACCTGCTGTTACTGACCAGCTCTGGAACTCGCCCGGCAATGCTGCGAAGCTCTGTGTCCATCCTGGGGGAATAATCTGTTCTTTGCTTTCTTCTAACAGTTCCCTAACAATCTTTCTAGCAAGTTGTTCCCCGACAGCTGGTTTTAAAATGCATGTGTGTATTAATAGGACCGTAACAGATACCCTACATAAACTCCTAAGCATCGCCACCAGCAGGATGAGTTTTTTTTTTTTTTCTCTGCAGGGTGCTCATGCAAGTATGCATTTGGTTCATTTATAACCCCCTTAATGGGTCAATTCTTAACTTAGGGCCCAAGACTCTGCACAGCATCTTGCCACTGAGCTATTTACACAGGTGCTGGCTCCCTGAGAGTGCCGTGCTGCTGCTCCTGTGTAGGTAGGGGCAGCAGGGCCACATCAGGTCAGGAGCTGCTGGTGAAAAAGTGGGTTTCAAAGCCATCTGAGGGAGGCAGGAAAGAACATTGTGAGTGGAGATGGTAAAGCAAAAGAGAAAGGAAGGCAGACAGTGGGAATGCTTCTGGAGAACTGCTGATAACAACGTGGAGTTAGCAGGAAGGAAAAATGGGGGCAGTCAGAAAGTGAATTAACAGGCCAGGCTTGGAAAGTGAGTTTGTGGAGATAAGATGTGATCCACTGAAGAGGAGATCACTCTGTCAAGGAGATGTCACTGTGCTTGTGGGGTGTAGGCAGAGGAAAGGGGAAGGGAAAAAGCAGCTTGCAGAATTGAGAAGAAGAATTGAGAAGAAAAAGTTTTATAAAAGAACAACTGAAAAATAAACAAGTTAGAAAACACAGAACTGTGGGAAAAGTCGAGGGGACAGCTAGGCAAACCAGGAAAGAGGAAGAGAGTTGGGCTGGGATCAACGAGAGCTAAGCAAATAGTGGGACCTCCAAGAAATGCCTGTAGCACTCACAGATACGTGCCAAGGTGGAGTGAAGTTATCATGGTTAATTTAGGTGTGTATCAAATTGCTGCTTAGAAACTTATCTGAAACTATTACAGCAGAAGATGCCAGATTAAAAAAAAAAAAAAAAAAAAAAAAAAAGGTGTCTTTGTTCATGGGGTGATGTCTCAATAGAAGGACCATAAAGATTTACTGTAAAGGCTTCCTTATTGGCAGCTGAGCTCTGTTGTACACGTCTGTTTGTGTGTTTTGTGTATGGCAAATATCGGACTTATTTTTTTTTGAAACAGATTTAAAGCTTTTGAAAAAAAAAAAAAGCTTTTTTTTTTTTTTTTTTAAAAAAAAAGCTTTTTTAAAGCTTTTTCAGCACACCATTAGCCCAGGTCACAAATGTTTGAACTGGGGACCTTTTTTAAAGCAGTATTGCTGAAGATTAACACCGCAATTATGTATAGTTAGCACTATACATCTAGTCACAACTAGATGAAACATTTGATAAATCAATTAGTCAGCTACCAAATGCTTTATATATATATATATTTATATATATGTTCTTTTTAAGGTGTCATATGTGTTTCCTTCAGTGTCAGGGCTTAGGATAATTTCTTAAAATTAATATTGATAAATAAAGTTAACTTACTTTATCTTGTTCATTAAGCTCATTTTTAAGATAAAGACAGCAGAAATTTGAGCTTTCAAATTGTGAAGTAAAATCCTCAGTTAAGGTTGGACAAGATTCATTGCTTCTGGTAATTTTGTCACTGTTTCTATCTTTTATACTTTGGCAGTATAGGCTTAATTTAATTTCTGTATAAATACTTATTTGTTTTCTCTTTTTCTCTCTCACTCAGTCCACATTCAGGCATGCCGTGCCTTGATTATTGCTTCCATCCTTTTGGGATTTATAGCTGCAGTGCTCTCACTTCTTGGTTTAAAATGCACAAACATTGGGATAAGCGATGAAGATGGAAAAATGAAGTTTGCTGTCACGGGAGGATTTCTCTTTATTTTAGGAGGTAATACCAAAGCTGAAATGAGAATGCTATCAGTACTTTGCATTCCTGTCACAACTAGACTAAATGAAATGAACACTTACTCTTGTTTTAAAGCTGTTACAGACGTTAAAGGACTCACTCAAGCATGTGCTTTTAAAACTTTTTCTGGTAGGTCTCTCTTCGATGGTGGCTGTTTCTTGGTATGCTGCAATGATTACTGCTCAGTTTTTTGACCCACTGTACGCTGGAACCAAGTAAGTTAATAGATCTGTCACACCAAACCTCGGCATGTGTTAAATAGCAGGACTAACCTCAGCTGCTCCAGTGTTTCAGAACCTGGATCCTGATATGCAGCCCCACAGAAGGAAACATTTGTTGTCAGGAAAATTTTTCACCTCAGAGCTGTTTGCTGTTGGTGGGGAGGGAGGAGAGGTCTCCCTGGAAGGTTTAGTGAATGTGTGGGGAGTATCAACCCCAAATTTGTATCGGGTTGTTGGCACAGAGTGCTCCTTTGTATTGGAAAATTGTGATCTCCTGCAGTTTGCAAAACCCAGAACTGAATTTAATAGTGCTGAAGTTCCCAGCAAGATTTTTTTTTTTTTTTTTTTTTTTTTGATCTGCTGTTGTGCTTGAGCCAAAGTGATTCCTTTCTTCTTGTTTGTATCTTTGTCTGAGCCTCTCTCTGTCCCCTGATTATCTGTTTGCCCTGTGTAGGTATTCTGATATTACAGAGGACAGTGGAATACAGATTTGGTAAACAATGGTAGATCTACTGTCCTTTTTCAGAGCCTTCTTATGCTAACATGAAATCTCCTTTCCTTATGGCTTTTTTCCCTCCAATTCCATTTGTGGAAAAAAGACTGTTCTTAATCCTCGGGTACAGTGCAAAAAATAAATAAATACATCTCTTTTGTCCTCTCTGTGTACAGCATCACTCTTCTGCCATACTGGCTCATAATCTTGGACATTATGTTCGTGGCACTTCTGCTAGATCCTGACCTCCCAGTTGTTTTTAAGGAAAGCATTAATTTCACCTTAGTTTAGCTATCTGAGGTTTAGGCAAACAATCTGAGTTATTTACCTACATGCCAACTGTGGTGAGTAGAGCAACAGACTTCTTGACTGTGTCTATTACAGCTTCAGATGGGACCTGGTGAACCGCCTTAAGAAGTTAGGCATCTTCCCTCTAGACTTCCACATAAGGGTTAGACGATCACAAGCTAAGGCTCATGTATTTCTCATCTGATTCCAGTCTTTACCATGCATGGTAACTGCAGAAATTGTTAATTATGTACCCTTGACAAATATAGTTTCCTGTGCTACTATTGGTTATGAATGCTGGAAGCAGGGTTGTTCCTGGCTGTCACTTCAAATGTTTGTTTTTTCATGGCTATGCCTTCATTGGCATCAAATATGTGCTGCATTTGTTCCCTTTCATGTCCTTCGTGATCTGTCTGCCTTCTCCATCATTCATTGCTCTTTGTTCAAATGCTGACGCCTGCTTCTGGGAAGGCCACAGTACCAACAGCCTTCACTGTCTGTCTGTTCACTTTTCAAACATGTATTTTCGTGTTTTAACCTGTGCTGCTGCTCCCTTTTGGGAATAGAGTAAGATGTTCAGATGCCTCAGATATACAAATAGCCATGGATATATTTTGTCTAAATGACACAGAAAATTAAAACTTCTACCTTTTATTTTTCTTAGCACTGAGATATAGACTTAATTGAATCTCACAAGCAAATGTAACGAAAGTACAGAAAACAGCCTGAACTGAGTGCTAGAGACCTGCAGGTAGATAAAGAATACCACTGAGGTGTCCTGCTTGTCTTAAAGAAGTCAATCCCCCCCATATGATAACAGCTCAATGTTGGATTTCCTTATGAATTAAAATGACGCAAAGTTTGTGGGACTATCAGCTCATACAGTTGCGCACAGCCAAGTTTTGAGGCATAAAAACCCTTATTCTTATCTGATATAGAAGCAACAATCTTCAAAACTAAGCGTCCGTTTAGGATAGCTTATCTTGACAAACGGATTTATCAATGAAGAGCAAGGGTAGAGGGAAGTGACAGGGTGTCTCCTTCAAAGAGGGAAGAAGGGTGAGTGAAACAAGTAACACATTGTCTGCAGAACATGAGAGAGGTGGGTTGAGGAAGAGGGAGGGTTTATAATTTGCCAGCACCTCTACCAAGTATATAGTTTTTAGCTCAGTAAACTATAAAGCTTTATTTCCTAGGATTATATTTGAAGTGTTTTACAGGTTTCCCCTTGAGGATCAGTTCAGGGGAGTCAGAAGTGAAGTGCTTTGTTATGAATCAAAGTACTTTCCGCAATTGCTTGGATGTTTGTAAGTTTTCCTTGCGTATCCAAACAAGCACTGAGAAAGAAATTGCACTTCTAAGACTTTTTTGTTTTATGTCCCCTTGAGAGAATTATATGAAGAGTAATAAATACGTTAGAGGATTGAAACGACTGATGATAAGGAATTGCAGTTTGTAGAATAGCTGGCGAGTTTTATAGCTGTTTATAGCTGTTGGGCTCCAACATCAGTGTGTGTTAATCAGTTACTAGATTGTTTGTATTCAGTAGCTAGAGATTTTTTTTTTTTTTTGGTATCTAAACTTCATGCCTAAGACTATCAGTTTGCTAAGCAGTTCTTGGTGAAATAACTTTGATCATTGGTAAAGCTGGACATGCTCTGTTCTTTTAAGGAAGTTTGTCCTCCTTGGACTCTGTGAGAAGGGTTTAATTTCAATTGCAGGGCAGTATTGATCTTCAGTCTTAAGAAACTGGGAAATCTGTTTTTCAGTTTACTTTTTTGTTTGTTTGTTTGTTTTGTTTTGTTTTTCTATGACTGAAGCAAATTAGTAATATTAACCTCTATTAATTCTTAGAGGAATTTCTCATACAACTATGAAGGGAACCTAAGTCCTCCATGGATCCATCCTATTATACTTCCCTTTGGTATGATGTCTACAGCATTCCTGTCTTCAGGCAACTAGTCAGCAGAGCCCATTGCATGCACTAGTCAGTGCTCTCTGATTGTTCCTTAGTGCTCTCTGATTGTTCCTTAGTATTCCTCCACATTCTTCCAGCAATTTTTCCTTTTTTTTTTTTTTTTTTTAGGTAACGATTCTCTCTCTGTTCTGTGTTTGCATATTGCCTAAAGCAGCAGGGACATGAGCTCTACTTGGGTCTCCAGTGTATGATGGGAACACAGAGAGCAGTGAATGTGTGTAAGCCTTAGAAACCTACCTGATACCAGCTAGTTCTGGAGTTAGAAGCATTGACACTGTTACATAGTGACTTTGTATTTTCAAATAGAAAGAATATAAACAATCTGATTTCAGTATATGTTCTGCACAGTCCATGACACTTATTTCGTCCTTATATTGGCCTTGCCAATGTAAGTGAAACTGGAAGATTACTTACTTACTTGCTGTCTGTTTCATGAGGAATAGCTAACTACAGGAATTGTTTTTATATGGACGTGATACTGGATCACCTGTAAGTAGCTGTTTTTATAGAACTAGTTGTTCCTTTCTAGTAGGAAAACCAGGAAAGGCTGATTCTTTATTATATAGTTTCATAACAAAATTACATATCCTAATGAATATTCAACATTCTCTGTGGTTTTGTGGCTGAAATACATTTATGAACAATCCCAGAATGAGAAAGAACAGTTCCCAGTTTTACTGTACAGAGCTAGACACTCCAGAAAATTTCCCAGTCCAGGAATTTCACAGATAGTGAAGTTAACTCAAAGATTAGACCTGACTGAACCTGGTAAAGTCTGGCAGGAGCTTCACAAAAAGAGGAAAACACATTTTTATATATGAACAAAGACTATATGTGCAACACAGGTATATCTCTGTGGTCTGAGAAAGTATGGCAAAATTTCTTTCTTGGCTGCTTCTGTCACATCTATTTATGCTCAGCATGCTCCCTGCCCAAATGCTATCTTGAAGAAGTCCTGAACTTCTTCAGTCTTTGGGCAGCCTTGTGCTTGTTTGACTTTTAGTAGCTTCGTTCTGCTGGGGACCGAAGAGGCAGGTCTCTGATGGAGAAAAGGCAGTTGATGAGTAACAATCAGACCACTGATATGGAATTCAGCATGTGTAAAGGAGTATGCATACAACTTTTATTTTCCTCTTTTCCTTTCAAAGTACTCATGCCAATTGCTTTATACGGATTCTGTTTTAAGATTCAACTTCTCTCTTTTATTATCAACAGTTTATTGAATGTACGCAATTATTTATTGCTACTTGTCTTTATGTTGCTCAGTACTTTCTGTCCTGTCACCAATTTGGCAGAGCACTTGAATACACACCTAAGAGTTTTACTGAACAGACATAAAAACAGGTCGGTTCTCCTCTGTTATCTCCTGAAGTACCTTTTCGTGAGCTGACTTCTACCAGCATGGAATTTGTTTGTTTGGATGTTTTGTGTAGCTTATGGCTCAGTGTAAAGTAATGGCTTTGTGATCCTGTTATATGCTGCTTCCATAACATCTTTCATGTTTCAGATATGAACTAGGAGATGCTCTGTACTTAGGCTGGGCTGGATCTATTCTTTATATGCTTGGTGGTATCTTCCTAACCTGCTCATGCAAAGGGAAGAAAAAAATGGAATACAGGTAATCTTGAATTTGTCAGTTACAATAATAGCTGTCGATTATGTACCATTTTCTGTCTGCATACTGTTATCTCTTTCACCCTGGTTTAAATCTGCACCCATATAAACAGGAAACTCTACGTACTAATTCAGTGCTCTGGTATATCACAGACTTGTGATGGGGGTGATGCTGTACTGAATACTTGTACCTCCCAAATGCTTTACCTGTTGATAATTGACTGCAATCAGCAGTCACCTGTAGCTAGTCTTAGATAATTCTGATCATGCATCTAATATCTATGTGATGAAAATGTGCAGTTAAAGAGCAAACTATGTTTTGCCCGAAGAAAAGTATATCAAAGAATATAATGTATTGTAATTAAATTCTCCTGTGATACTCACTATGATTAAAATAGTCAAACAACATTTAATTTTAAGAAAATGTAATGGCATTTTCCTCCCAACTTGTATCCAATTGATTGTTAGAAATGTATGATATCTTCTTGTTTCTTGTGGAATGTTTTAGTGTGCATCAAATCAGAGAAATCAAGATTTCTGGCCTACATATTTAACCTTGCCTGGATTTTTTTTTCCAATCTTTAATTATTCATACATACGGAAAGTCCTTTACTCAAAGAGAGGGATGAAATTGCCAGAAATAGTAGAGGTCCATGTCAATCCAGAAGAACTCAAATAGCTTGGAGGATGTACTGGCTAGGCCTGAGAGGATCATAACACAGAAGCAAGAAGCACAATCACTGCTACTATATTTAATCTTAGGAAAGTTATGTCAAAACACCTAATAAGTGAGAGTGTTCCTCTGATACTCTGTTGCCTAATCTGAAACCAGTGAAGTTTTATGGTAATATTTTATCAGCCCTGTTGGATTTTAGATCTGACTCACTGTGCTTTAATACAAAGTACCAAATACCCTGAAATATCTTGAAAAATCAGGTAAAACCAAGGAAGGCAAAACACGTTCAACATGAATGATAGATGAAGGGGTTAGGCTGAAGATAGTTCTGTTTTCCTTTCTCATCATTTCAGTTCCTTTATTAAGAACTGCAGCTTGCACAACGGCATTGAAGTCTAGATTCTTTTCCGCTTTAGGTGCTTGACTAAAATGATCAAGGAAAGGCACACGTTAGTTAGGAATGCAGAGTTTGTTTCTAGCTACCAGAGAGACAGTTGTGCCACAAGCCGAAGAGCCTGTCTCTTTCCCCTTAACTACAAGACTGATGAGAACAATAAGCTTTAAACTTCTGCACCTTTGGGAAGCGTGTGCTATCACTGCGTTGGATACAGACCATAACGAGTATCTTCCTAATTATCTGAAACTGTGGCTGTGAGTGTAATGCCTATTCTTTTTTATCTTTTTTTCTTAATTTACAGTGCCAGCAAATACAGATATTCAGCAGGCCAGCCAGCCCTTCAGCAGCAAATTTACACCAAAAACTCTGAGACAGTCGCAAGTGCCAAGGAGTATGTCTAAACTGATATTTTTACATCACTTGTAATGTTAGTAGGTTATGAATTTAAATTAGCAAAGTGAACTACTTCCGGTGTTTCAGTTCCAAGTTGCTATCTTTCATCTTAATTTGGAGATGATTTACATCTGAGCACCTCCTCCTGGAAATGGTTTTAAAGTGGAAATAGGTTTCTACAGAGAATGAAATCCTGCAGCATGAAGATTGTCTGTATGCTGAGAAGCCTGGTCAAATTGAATCACAGAGTGTGGTACATCCTGATAATCAAGACCAACTTTTGCTATTTCAGAAAACTAAAAAATGTGGAACTCATATGCTGTAGCTGCCTGCTGGTTAATATAGCTCACTGTTAGAAATGTATTGTATTTTCATTAATGTTTAGCAGCTTTGGCTTTTCACAGTAAAGCTTTATTCCACTGACTGACTGAAACAGATTTTTTGATGAGAAGCATCCTGGCAATTAATGAAGATGCAGCCTGCGTACCAGGGCTTGAAGTCTCATGGTATACTGAAATACATATTATGTATATAGTCAAGATTTATGAAACCTTCGAAAATCCTTTAGAAACATCCATTCGCTTCCGTATCTGCAGATGTACAACTAATGCCTTGTTGGTTGGAATGCAGCTAGGAAAGATAAATGACACAAGAATGAACCAAACACAGCTGGGAGCGGAGAAAGCATTTGGTCAGAATATGCCTTGTTGTAACTAGAAGACAGCCCTGATTTTTTATTTTTATTTCTATGTTTTCAGGTTTTAAAATAATTCTATTTTAACTTCCAGCAATCTCTTACTTTGGGAACTTCTCCTGCATCTGAATTGCCTCATTCATCAGTTGCTTTATTCTCTGTCGTGATTCCAGCTTTAGAATTTCTGCCTTAAACTACTCCACTATTGGGAGCATATGTTTGGCTTATGTAAGCACTTACAACGCTGAAGATGAACTAACTTTCCTTCCTACTGATGTTTTGAGCAACGTGGAATGGAATTTCACTCTGTAGGTTCTTGGTATTCATAACTTCCCTCTTAAATTATAAATGTTTTAATACAGTTCAACAAAATACTTGGGTATTTCTTTCTGCTTTGAACAACTTTTGGCAAAACATAGCAGTACTCTTCTTTAGAAGCTTCACGCCATCCTCCTGAGCCTTCCTTCTTTGTCTATCCAAATAGATAATTTCACAGTGCAATCTGCAAGTACTCTTAGAAAAAATAGTTTAGCCACGTTGCTTGCATACAAGTACAGCTGAACAGCTGACTTATAAACTGACCTATTAAAGCATGAATTTGGGCACTTGAAGATCTTTTAAAACTTAGTAAATAAAGCTAAAAGGAGTCATAATTACTGTCGTGTTGCCAGTGTCATCTTCTTCCCTCCACTATGAACTATTCTTCTTAAAATCATCCCTTTGGTATATTGGTGAATAATTTCAAAAGCAGAAAAGCCACTTAACTTGCAAGGCAGGAGCTGAACACCTTACCATCACCTGAATATTCTGTCCTCTGGACCTTTATGTAATTTTGTGATGGTACTTTAGTCTGGTTGAAAGTAAGGAAAATTTAGGTCTCAAGCGGAGCAGTTCCTTTGTCAGCTTCCCACTAGAGACTTCAGCTCATGAAGATGAATTATGATCCTGTAGGTGAGAGAGCAATTCAGAACTTCCTTGGTCTTGCATTGGATCTTCTAGTGACATCACTGGGAAGTTTAATGAAAACCAAAAGATGAGTAAAAATCCCCATGTAGTAACTCATTCGTTCATTCAATACATGTTCTTCATATTCAGTGTTACTCTGGGGAAAGTAAACATTGCAGATACCATGTCTTTCATCTGTTTACAGCCCTTCCAACAATTTTGTGTTTTTGCTGTTTTCCCCTATTTATCTGCCCCTTTTTCTTCAACAGCAATGCTCTGAATGAAATTAATAGACCATCCACTCAGTCTGGGGAGTAAGACATTTTATGTTTTGGTGATAAGGGAAGTGTTAGTGATATTTTTTTTTTCTAATTTAGCTGTAGCAAGCCACTTGAAAATAGCAATCTGTGAAGATATTTTAAAGCGAGTTAAGTCCTTTGTTCAGCAGATCAGACTGCTTTGATATTTTCAAATCTTCTTCGTATCTCTGTAGCTGAGACCAAAATCCTGCATTGGGTTCTGCTACTGGCCTGGCAGCCTTCACCGTCTAGAAAAAAGGAGAGATGTTGTAGAAGGAATGGAGGTCATAATTCAAACTGATTCTTCCTCTGAGACTTTTGAGATTTGCTTTGGCTTTGATTTTGCGATGGAATAATAAATCGATATTTTTGATGTCCTCAATCTGTGCTTGGTAAAACCACCAAGTTCCTGGTCACAGCATGGATAAGACATGAAAAGGAGCTGTTGAATTTGCTGGAAATGTGAATCTCTGCCATGTACCTGAAAGCCTGTGTGTAGTACAGGCAAAGCGGTTATCTAAATTAGACACCTAAATTATACATATATATTCACCCAAATGGGTGAAGACTAACAGACTGTAGAGCACAAGTCCTGTTTATTATACAAGAATCCTTATAAAAGGTAGGTGCTATTATTTGTAGCTAGCCTCTCACTGTTTAGCAGGCCTAAGAGATGTTTCTTTGCTACATTGAGATGTCACACAGATGATATGTATGTGACAGCTTTAAGAGCAAATCCTGGAAAACAACTTTTGCAAATACTCCTTTTATTTTCACTGAATTGCTTCACATCTCTGTCTTTAAGTTCACTTATCATAAATAAGGAAATGATAGGGGAAATGATAGCAAACAAACCAACTTGGAATGTGTCCTTTGCTACCAGTGTTAAAGCATATCTGCATTTGTAATTATGTTTGTCCCAGAAACCTTACGTTGAAGGCTTATTTGTCCAAGTGTGTGTGGGGAGTAGGGGTGTGAAAAAAATTACAGTGGAATTATATCCAAATGTTGCATACCCAAATAACAGTTCTTAAACAGGTGAGAGCACCAGAACAGCTGGGAGAAGTCTTTCCATAAGAAATCATCATTATTCATAACAAGCGTTGCATTTAGAGCCCAAAAGATGTCTAAACAGAACTGTGGGTGTAAGTACAATACCTCAAAGGCATCCTTGAGTGGGAGTTTTTGGTGTCTCATCAGGTAAGCAGTGCAAATAGCAGCTGATCTGCTGCGGCCGTTCTTACAGTAAACTAGGCACTTCCCACCGCCCCGGACAGCTTCTTCTATAGCATCGCTGCACTGCTCGAAATACCTGTACAGGTCTTCTGCCGGATCATCAAAAACAGGGACACGGATGCCTCGGACCTGCTGGAGGCTGGGGAATGGCTGCTGCCTGGTGACATTGACGCAGAAGGTGACCCCCTCTCGCGCAAGCAGGTCCTCATCGCAGGCTGTCCTGGCGTTGCTGATGAGCAGTGAGGCAGTCACCTTGCCCGGCTGGAGCATTGGAAGCTGAGGGCACGGTGCCACCAGCACCAGCACCCCTCCGCACAGCTCCCCGTCTGCTGCCGCCGAGCAGCCTTGCCTGGGGTATCGGGGGGCAGTTTGCCTCCAGCAGTAACCTGCGCCAGCCTCGCTGTCCTTCATCCAGCTGCCTGGGCTATATTTATTCCCTCCCTGCAGGCTTGGCAGTAAAGGATTCAGGCAGGTCCTAGCGCCTGCTAGCTTGTGAGAGCGCTGTTTAAAAAGCTGAAAACAACCTCAGAGCCCCCGGATCCGACTGTAAAACAATCAGATTTGTGCAGCCCCTGTTCCTGTAGCTGTTTCTTACAAAAAGACAGAAGCGTCCCTAACAGGAAGCCAAGCAGCAACAATGCAACATTGATCTGAGAGCCAGCTTACCCTGCCCTTTGCTTTTGTTGTAGCAAAAGTGGCTTCTCCTACCCAGAAAATATTCCAGCAGAGAGCTAGATATAGCAGCAGTACTCTTGCTGGCCGTCAGTAACGCTGCAGGCGTGGTGCCCTGGAAGTGATTATCTTCTGGGGAGGGTGCAGGCAAGTGCTCAAGCTGTAAGGGGCAAGAGAGGGAGGACAAGGCCAGGGACCTGGGAATGGGGCTGCCACATGGGCTGCTGCCAGAGAGTGCTGCAGGGCTGGGCACAGGCACCAGCAGGCATCCCTGCAGGTCATGCCTGCCCCTCACCTCCTTCAACACTTCCCTGCCTGTCCATGAGGCATCAGGAGTCCCTGACCGGCACTTGCTGATGACACAAAGATGCCCCTGGGCTATCAAAGTGGAAGGACATGGACGAGTTGGACTAGCATGAAAAGCAAAGCCAGCAAGAAATCAGCCATGTGGGATGAAGATGCTTTTTTATTTCACAGTGGAGATCCACGAAGCTGGCCGGCACACAATTGCCTGCACACATCGCAACAGTGGCGTGCCAGAGGGAAGCCAGCTCCAGCACTGAGGGAAACGGCTCTCACGCAGGCACAAGCCCTGGTGTCCCACCTGCCTTTTGGCACAAGCCTCACCTGCCCAGAGGCATGCAGCTCTGCCCCATCACTCCCGTCGTCTTTCTCCTGGCTGGAGGAAGGCCTTCATGGCCAAGGAGGTGCGTTTCAGACTGGGTCCCTGGTGTTGGAGAGCAGAAGACTTGTCAGGAGCATGTGGCCATGCCACTGCCTGCCCTGGGGACGGGAGGGAGGGCTGTTCTGCTTGCTGTGCAGTCATGAGCTCTGGGAGCCCTGGGGCCTCCCCAGTGCCACCCACCTTTCTCCTGGAGCTGTTACCCAGGGCTGTGCTCCCGGCTGGGTGCTGGTTGCCTGTTGGAGTCTCTTCTGGTGGAGGTTGTTTCCCGCTGAGGGAGTCAGGCTCCAGGCTCTGCTCCCCGGTGTACCCGGGGCACAATGTGTTGGCACCACTTAGGAGCCTTTCTGCAACCAGCACCGGGGTTTGCTTCATTAGATGGGAACAAATGGTTTCCCACGCTATAGCAAGACACTAGCTGCTACGTTACCCTTCTTGTCCTGCCTGGGAGGTCGCAAAAGCACGGCTTTCTTTTGCCTGCATTCATTGAGGAGCTTGTTGTGGTAGTCCCTGAGCGGTGTGCCATGGGCGGTCTCCAGTTCAAACCTGGATGTGAGGAGAAGACACTGGTGTGACTCAAGGCACCACAGCTCCTTGGCAGCTCTCATCAGAGCCCTTTTGGCCAGCCTTTCCCACAGCAGAGCACAGCACGGCCCCAGCGGAGCAGTGCAGGCCCTGAGTTAGGAGTGTTTCCTCAGCTCCTCTGTACATCTTCTGAGCTCTGCCCGGTGGCAATGGCTGTGCCATGCAACAGCCCCTCTCCTGTGGGCCCTGTGTGAAGCCACACATAGGGGTGAGAAGCAAAAGCAGCCAGGGCAGTTGTGGGGAGAGCATCTTTGCACAAGGCTTTTCCCTGAGTGCCCACCCGGCAGAACCAGCGCAGGGCTTCGGGCACACACACTCACTCTGGGAAGATGATGACGCGCCCAGAGCAGGTCAGGGACGCCGCAGTTGCTGTGCGAGGGATCACCAAGTCCAGCATCCCTGGGACCTGCAACAGAGGAGTGCGGAGCTGAGGAGATGTGATTCTGGGGAGATGACTGTGGCAGCTGGCTTCCCACTGCTAGACAATCACATTGCCTCTCTGAAACACCCACAGCTCGTCCCCAATAGCCTGTTCTCCTACTGAGCAGGCAGCCCTGATGCTGTATCATAAACTGCCTGGCTTTTTGTGAGCGCAGCAGCTGGGATGCTGCTGCAGGGACCAGTCCTTGCTGAGATGAAGGCCCAGGTTCCCAAGGGGCTCCCCAGGCCATGGCAGTCCAGGAGTGAGCAGCGCTAACAGGCGTGTGGCAGCGGGGTTGCAAAGGGTGCGCTGCAGCAGTGGAGAACAGAAATGCTTACCCTCAACAGAGCTTCTTTCAGCGTGTCCTTCCCCGTCATCATTTCCAGAAAGTCACGGTAGTATTTCATTTGCACTCGTGTGCCCTCAATGAGGAGCATGCCGATGTCCTTCAGGATAAGCGCGACGTTCCTTCCCTTCCTGATGCAGCGGGAGAAGAGGGACATGGTGGCCTGGATGCACCCCACCACTCGTTTTGCAGACACAAAGGTGGCCGCAGCTATCTGAGCGTACCGCAGGGGTTCCAGAAGTTTGTCACCTGGAAAACCACACAGGAGGACTGGGGATGGGGCAGTAACATAGGCTACACCCGCACCCCAGCAGTCCCCAGGCTCTCGGGGATGCCTTGCAGCAGAGGACACGGTGCTGAGCTGTGTCTGGAGCCAGCAGCGGAGCAGGATCCAGGGACCTGCTTCCCTCCAGGCAGTTTTTTCAGGGCTGCTGGCTCTTGCAGCTGTGGCACACAAGCAGCCTGTTGTGAGAGCGGCTCCACAGCAAGCAGTTTGTGTTTGAGGAGCATCAGCAACTCTCCGACCTGGGAGAGGGATGGGAGCCATTTGGTCACCTTGGCCATGTGGTGGGGGAATGTGCACCTCCCTGAGCTGCCAGGGCTGTAGGTGGACAGCTCACCTGGCAGATAGGCCTTGTCGTCCGTCAGCTGGTGAGCATCAGCGAGGTTCCTGGCCAGGCGGAAGACAGGGCGCTGCACCGTCAGCTCCCTGGCCCGAACCCGGAGTCGTTCAGGAATGGTGTCGAAGGACCCAAGGGTGGGGATGCGGACACCCTGCAAGCAGCAGACGGACCCAGCAAGGCAGGAGGGTGAGGAGAGCTGGAGGGAAAACAGGCTGCCTTGCTGGGGTGCTGGACACAAGCTGCCAGCTCTGCTTGGTCTCCGTGAAAGCCGTGCTGGAGCCAGCAGCATCCTCAGGCCCATGGCTTTCAAGGGGTGTCCAGCAGCAGTTTTGTACAAGCCGTATTTCTCCTGTACAAGCCAGGTCTCCTAAGGGGAGGTCCCTGTCTTCTGGGGAGGGGCGGATTAATGGCAGTTCCTGGCCAGGGAAGCGTCAGGCCCTTGGAGCCCCCAGGCAGAAGGGGAGAAGGGTGTGAGCCCACCTTGCGCAGCAGGAGCTGCTGGTGGACGTAGCCAGCCACGGTGTCCCAGACGGCGGCTCTCACTGGGAAGCAAGCGAAGGCCGTGTCACCCTCTGCCAGCTCCCAGCCCTTCGGCTCACCCTGACGGGGGCGATGCGCTCAGGGTGGGTGCTGGCTGTGCTGCTGCAGGAGCTGTGTCTGCCCTTACCCACAGCAGTGAAAGGCGGCACCATGGGGCCCTCCCGGCCAGTGTCCCAGAAGTCCATCCTGGGCCGCATCCCGCTGGCGAGGCGCTTCCCATGGAGAGGGCAGCCAGGCCCCGGGGGACCTCGGGGAGGGGGCAGCACCCCGCCACCCCCACCTGCTCCTGTTGTGATGCAACAGGGGCCTCTTGTTGCCTTGGCAGGGCCCAGTCCCCGTTGGTGCGGGGAGGCACCGTGCCCCTCTCACCTCTGTGCCCCTCTCACCTCTGTGCCCTGGGAGCACGCAGCTGGCAGCAGTTCCTGCTGCAGCCTCTTTGCCTGCCATCAGGCTTTGGTGACAGGAGACTTCATCGTGGTACCTGGCAATCACTCGGAAAGCTCACCTGTAAGTGAAAGCTGTGATTGCCTTGGTTTGTACAGCTAAACTGCTCCTGCTTTATGGTAAAAAAACAGACAAAATACTGGTGTTTTCCAGCTTTTGCTCTTAATCTCAAATGTAGGGCTGAGCTACTAAGCAGCGACCTATTTGGCACAGCCTACTGGTGTGTGGGGCCGTGGGCATGAGCTTTGTTACTGCTGAGGTTTCTTTTCTCATCACGGCCGCTCTTGTTACCCAAACTGTGGTCTTTATTTGTGGGGTGTGAACTCTCCACTGAGCTGAAGGGCAGCAGCAGCCCAGCCGATTGCTCTGGGGTTTGCCTGGTGTGCACGGTGTGCCTGTGGTGGGACTGGTTTACCAGTTCCCCACCCTTCAGCAGTACTGGTCTGTTCCATCAGCATCAGTTGTCTCTGCTTCTGATAGCTGTGATGCCTCAGCATGAGGCTGTGCATGTTTGCCAGATGTCCAACAGGTACCTGCTGGCAGCTGACCTGGTGTAGGTCTGTCACACCAGAAAAGTTATCCTTCCCAACACCCTGCTTGAATTGCAACCCCAAGGAGCTGCTGGAGGCCTGGTGCCTCAGCCCAGCTCCTGCTGTGGGCTGCTGGGGGGCTTCTGGTGTTGGTGTGGCTGTGGTTGGGGCATGGTGCAAACAGCCCCTGCTGTGCTTGCTGTCTTTCATCCTCTTGCCATAATCTGTGTTGAGCCTGGACCCGTCTTCTTGGTGACGTCCTCTCAGGTAAGTGGTTGGTATTGGGGTCACTGAGGCCTCCCCTTCTCTGTGTGACTGCAGGGAAGAGGAGGAGCTTGCATCGTGCACTACCTCTTTTGTAATTTCTTAGCAGTTAGTTTGCAAATGTGTTATTCGGCATATTTACAAACCAACAGAGAGGTTTTCAAAACAGTTTTCATCCACACAGACTGGAAGTCACTGTTATTTAAGGTCATAATTAGGCACAGAGGAGGCAAAGGCGGTGACTGCTCTGCAAACAACTTGTGATATTTCTACACTTGCTTGTATTTATAAAATTTGAGCATATGGCACCTAAATAGCTGTAACAGCAGGACGGTAAGCTAAGGGAATACCTACTCAGTCAGGGGTATCGCACAATTTATTAAATTTAAGTGATATTTGCTTCCAGGCAGATATACTTTTAGTAGTTTCCAGTTAGCAAGTTTCACTCTGACATGTCATTAGCTGCTTTTGACATATTGCCTTGACCCCTACATTCATCAGCTTCTGGAAGTGGAAGGTGCAGAGATAAAACACAAACCTTTCTGCTCATCATTTCAGGCTCCGGCACTCGCTGACGATGAAATATCCGTGTCACAGCCCATGTTCTGCTTCACTTGTTAACTCTTAACTTGTTAACCAACAGCTGCACTAGCACAAGGCCATCATACACAGCACAACGCTGTGCAGTAACAAATACCAAGGGCATTTCTTATTCCATTATGCCATGACTTTCTCTGCCTTTGCATGAGAAAGAGGATGTTTGGAATACTTGCTTTGATGACCTCAAGTTACCTTCATCTTGTTTTCACATCCCTTGCAGCCATAAAACCTGAGCACTTGTTTTTGCCAGATTATGTAAGATTGCTTGTAGGGCAAACCAACATTCCTCATATTTGCTTCAGCCCATGGTGAACGTTGTGTCTCAAAGCGAGGTTTCGTTCCTCAGGACTACTGAACTGGAGTTTATCCATACCTTAAAGGGGAAAAAATAAAGAAAACTCCAAACTCAGAGAAGAAATGAAACTGCCCTGTAAATACAGATTTAAGTCTCCAGCCTTTTTATTTATACAAGGATTCAAAGAACATATTTTAACTTTAGATAAACAGTGCAAGAGAGTTACAAGTACCTTGGTAACAGAAAGAAATAGATAACTGTCCAGCTATGCCAATAAGTGAAATAATTCTTACTCCTGCAGATAAAAATGCATCTGTTTAAAGCAAAGGTGGACTTTAGATATTTTGCTATAATTTAGCCCCTACCAAGCCCACCAGAAAACAACAGGCAGTTTGTCATTTGTAAATGATAAGTAGCTGCACTCTCAAAGCCTTTTGAGACCCTCACCCTTAGTTAAAACATACACATTATGGCACAAAAGAGCAGGCTGAAAGACAGAGACGCTTGGAAATCCGCTATTTCTGGTTCTTCCTTTTCCGTGGACAGGAGCCATCGTTAACATCCTTTTCTAGCCCACCAACCTCCTCTACACTCCTGTGAAGCAGACGCCTTTTCAACCCGAACCATCGTGAGTCACCACCTTGCTAACATTGAAGCAAATGTTTCTTCCCCAGCCGCCCCTGCTCCCCAGAGCTCCCCAGTAACAACAAATCCAAAGCTGGAGCCCCTGAGATTCCCACAGGGTTGGGGACGTTTGTCACAATGTTATTGAAAGGGAAGGAGCCCAGGAAATGTCGCTTGTAAGTACTTAAAAGGCCATAGGCTCTGCACTTGCCCGAGTGCAGGTCTTGGGGCTTGTTGGACCTGGGCTGATTTTCCCTTGAGCTGTGCCAGCAGCTGTCTGCAGTCAGGTAGCCACAGCCTGGGTTCAGAGCCGTACCGAGTCAATGCTCTGGGTGGACTCAGCCCTTCTGGCTCCGGCGCTGAGCGCAGCCCCAGGCTGCAGTGGTGGGGCTGTGCCCTGGCTACCAGCCCCACTGGTCATTGCAGGGGCCGGGGAAACCACTCGGCGACAATGAAAAGAGCAGAGAAAGTGAGTAATGGGGAACCAACAAAAAGCAGCAGCGTAAGCAGACGGTGTGAAAAGGTACACGAAGTAACACGAGCAGACCTGGGAGCAAGGAGCGAGGAAGTGTCAATGTCAACATCATGCACCTCCTGGCAACAAGGGGCGAAAGCCCCTGGCACTGCCTCTCACCCTCCTGGCGCAGAGCTCAGGGTGCAGGCGCTCACCGTCACCCCCAGTTCTGCTCAAGGAAGACCGATGCACCTGACCTGCGGTCCCGGAGGGCCACTGAGGTGTAAGCGTAACCCCAGCGAACAGGGGAAGACATCAGGAAGGGTTTCGTCTGCATAACGGTTCTCACTGTATTCTTCAGGCTCTTCTGTGTTACTTTGGACCGTCAGGTTTTATTAGTGGAACAGGACCAATGATTTGGGCTATTACATTGTTAAAATATTAACAGGACAATCAGTAAATTCTTTGCTTTACATTTAAGGTGTGCTCCTCGGTGCCTGTAAGAAGCTTTGTAGCGTAAGAGGCTGACAACAAACTTTAACTGCATGGAAATGGAAACAACAAGGACTTTCCTGTTATGAAAAGCAAAACATTGACCTCAGTAGCCATTTTTTTTAACATTCCAACCCAACCGCTTTTTGAAGAGGATACAGTGTTTTAATGCCCTCCTCCCCCTTTTGCTTTTGCATCTAAAGTTTCTGCAGGATTGGTTTTACCACTGGGTAGAAATTAAAAAAAAAAAAGGGGGGGGGGGGGGGAAGACAGGAACTCTTTGGCCCAGTAAAAGTAATGTGGAACTTGCTACATTTCCAGAAGTAAATCTGTATAAATCTATGACTTTTAGTTATCCACTCCTGTATTTGGTAGGACGCAGAAGATGATAGATACTCCTCTGCCCTCCCTCTCTCTCACAGAACAAAGACATCTGAAATAAAACCAACCCCATAAGGACGAAGCCCATCCAGACACTGTGCCTGTGTTGTAACTATGGCATCTGCTACACCGACATCTCCAGCAGATGCCTGCTGTACCCGTGAGTTAAACGAGCCTTCTGGACACCCCAAAGGACACAGCCCTACAACAGAGACAATCCTACAGACACATGAGGATACTTATATATCTCCTGGAGCACCCTGGTGCTGGATGACCCAGAGGCTGCTGGGACGGGGCAGCAGCAGGGTGACCGGGTGCTTCCCTGAGCTGTAACAGGGCCACGGGCGGGCATCTGACCTGCCCTCTCATGCAGTCCCTGCAGCAGGTAGGACAAGTGTGTGGAAGGGTGGGGAAGGGATAGGGAAAGCAGGACGCCACTTAAAACCCGACAATGCAACACGAACGAACACCAAAAGAAAAAGTATCTCCAACAAAGCGTCCCATTTTCTCAGCAGGTGCTACCTGTGAGTCATTCTTCTGGGCAGAGACACCGCCACGGGCTAATTGCCACCAGCTCTGCTCTGCCCTAAGGCTTGGGGTCACTCCCTCATGCGCCTGGCGTGAGCTATCACAACCAGTCACAGTGCTCTCATTAGTACAAAGTCCCTGGTCTTTCTTACTACCACAAAAAAAAAAAAATAAAAAAAAAGGGCATTCATATCCATGGCTGGGGCCAGAGGAGGAAGAGGCAGCACAACTGTCTGTCTAGTAAAGAATCCTACTGTGCATTTTTTTCATCTCTCTGTTACCTACTACGGTACTGCACTGCAAGTAGAAATTGGACCATTATTACTTGGGTAAAAAAATGGCTTTCCGACTAGCATGCAAAGAAAAAATACCCCAAACCCCAACCCCTAACACTCAGTCCCAGTCACTTACTTAGATGTAGGCATTTAAAAATGTCGTCAGCTACGAGCTCTAGTCAAGAAACCCATTTGTGACCTTTCCAATTTAAAAGGGAGATCTACGTTTTCGGGTCCAACAGCCACTGCCAAACTGTTTCAGTTCAACCCACTGCATCTGCTCACACTCCCGCGTACACAGATGGAAGAGAAGGGTCACCTCTGCCTGTTGCAGAAGTACAGAAGGAAACCCCAAAACAGTCCCTGAACGCAGCACTTGAGCAGTGCTGTGACCTCAGACCCTCCGCGTTACGCAGCGGTGATGTTCTCAGCCCCTGGCGTGCTTTATGCAGCAGTGTGTTAAGCAGTGCTCTGGCCAGCGGCTGGGTAACAAGATCAGGGAAATTGCATATTCCACTGCGGGCAGCAAAAGAGCTGCCCTCTGAGGGGCTGGCTGGGTTTCCCCAAGAGCCCCCTCTGCAAAGGTTTGTTTCAGCCCCAAGAGCCAGTCTGTGGCAATAACAAAATTCAAACAATGAGGTATGGAAAGAAGGGCCCAGCACTGGGGAAGAGACCAAGAAAGAAGAAAATAGCTCGAGCACTGCCAGAAATAGCAAACAACTGAAACCTTTTTCTCCTCCCTCTTTTTTTTTTTTTTCATTTTCTTTTTTCTTTTTTTTTTTTTTTTGCCAAGGTGAATTAATTATGTCCTTTTGTTGGTTGGTTGGTTTTGGCAAAGTGAAGCCCTCAGACGCAGTCTTTTTCCCGGCTGTGCTAGTGAGTTACCGCCACAAGTGCTGCACAGCGATGAAAGCCACTGAAAGGAAGAGGAGGAAGGTAGAAGGCAAAGATCTGCTGCTGGCCCCACTGATGCCGTGTCCAGACTGCTTAGGAATAGCGTGCGTTTCTGGCTGCCTGGTGCTGGGGCTCTTAGAAAGTCTTTTGCCACAGACGTCATCAGGACAGCTGTCACCACTGCCAGAGCCACTCATGTCATCACCTGTGGGGAGACAACAAGGGGGTGAGCCCAGCCTGCCCTCCTGCTGGTGATGGCCCTGTCTCCTCCTTGTGCCCCTGCGCCACTCTGCCTAGGTGGTGTCTAACAGCTAGTGTAAGCTGTCCACATGGAAAGGAGCGAACCCTTGTGGACTTGTCCCACCCCACCAAACAGCGAAAGAGTGACACTGGCCACAGCAGGAACAAAGGACAGCTTCAGAGAGCTTTTGGAGCAGATTGGAGCAGTGGCCTCATCAGCGAGGCTGGGCTGAGCCTGGGGAGAGCACCCAAGGTTTCAGCACGGTGCTGAGAGCCCTGGCCACCCTGCAGCAAGTCGGATGCACTCAGACAAGACTCTGCAGCCCGGAGCCAGAAGCCAGGTCACGGTGACACCTCCTTGCTGCAGGTGTGCACGAGGGCTGCGGGCTGCCGGGACGGACTGCTCAGCCCCGGTCCTGCTCTGCTACTCACTCGCGTCTTGGAAATCCACGTCATTCCCGATGTTAGCGTTGCCCAGACGGTTTGTCATGATCTTTAGCTGCATGATTTGCTGGCGAATGGTCATGTCTGGCTTGGTGATGTCCACCTCCACCTCCGGGTTGTTAATCTGGTTAGCTAAGCCGTCCCCCATCACTTCAGGCAGGTAACTGCGGAGGAAGGTGACAGGTTTAGATGTCTGCGCCCAGCTAAGCTCAGCTCTCCCCACTACAGACACCCGTGATAACGCAGCCTCTTTGAAGCACAAAGAAGCTGCAGTCAGTGGCGTCAGCTTGTCTGACAGCCTCAGGCAGGGGAAGGAGACTGAATGCCTGTGCCTGCTGCAAGCTGAGCAGGAGGGGCTCTGCATCTGGCCACACTAAGGCTATGGAGAGTAAAGTCCATGCAGGAAGGCTCTCATGTTTACGACGATGCAGCCAGCTCTAGGGATGGCCAAGCTCTGCTGCCATCTGCCTGCTCTGGTTAAATGACTGGCACCTGGGATGACCGAATCCCTGTGCCCCACGAAGACCAGACAGGTCCCCAGGGAGGCTTCAGAGAACTGGAAACTGTTGGCCAGCAAACAGCACTGCGCTGCTCACTCCTGCAGTGCTGACCTGCTCCATGAGGACTATGGGGAGGTGCAGCAGCTGCCCATCTTCCCTTGCAGCCATTCCTAACCATCAGTCATGGGTGAGGGGTGTTTCTGCAGCTGCTGGATGTCACCTGGGTGCCTCCTCTGCTGAGGTGGCAGCATTGCAGAGCAGGCATGGTTAAAGACCTGCATGCAATTCTCAGTAACAGCCCTAGAGTTTGGGAGGCAAATCCAGCCCTTCTGTCTTACAATTGCATGCAGTATTGCAAAATTGCTCAATTAGTACAAAACTACTTAGTCATTTTTTGGCAAAAGCATCTTGATGCTTAACCCTTCAACACATAGCAAAATAAACCTTAAACCCTGCGTCTCCCAGTGCTGTTCTGGCACCCTGACCCTCTCCATACCTGCCCTTGGTCATCCCATTCCAACACTTGTCATCCGATGCTGAGCTGGCCATTACTCTTTTGCTGCACAGGACGCTGGGCAGGGTGACCCAGTACGACTTGAGAGCTGTCAGATTCCCTTTGGCATCTAAAACCTATAAAGAAAGAGGATGCTCAAGGCCAGGAGTGCCCCATGGTTGTTAGAAGGACAAAGATTCTGGCTATGTTTTCATCTTACCACATGGCCATCACATAGTGATGTCTTTTCATCACATAGTCTGTTTTTATGCTGACAGTGAAGTGTCACCAACTTTCCCCTACAGACCAGCCCTCAACCCAAGCACCCAGGACCAACAGTTACATGCCAAGGACTGTTCTGGTACTGCAGACTTGACCAGGAGAAGATCATTTTCTAGATCACGAGGGTAATGCCAAGAAGCAGCCTTAGTGGCAGCCAGCTGAGGTCTGCCAGGGTGGGATGTGCTGATGTCTATGATGGAGGAGCCTCTGAAATGTGGGACCATAGCAGCTCACACAGCCCATCACCCACAGAACCCAAACCCCCCACAGAGCGGTTGGTGCTCTCACAACAACAAAGCCTCGGGTCCCAGAAACACAAAGGGACTGCTCTCCACACAGCCAGGGCCCTGTGGTCCAGCAGTCCAGGCTGGATGCAGCTTGCAAGCATGGCCACCCTGACACACCAGCGGGGAAGACAAACTCACCAGCATCTCCAGTGCTACTGCAGAGGATTTTGCTTCTAATGCGACCTTCCCCCGCCTTTTCTTGTCCTCACTGCTGGAGCCTTTTGTGCTGATTTTGGGATTTCCACAGCCTTGGAAAACCTGAAAAACAAACCAAACTCTCTACTCCATGCTCTGAAACTATTTACTTAATTAATTAGCACTCCACAGTACTTATTATTATTATTATTATTATTATTATTATTATTATTATTATTATTATTATTATTATTATTATTATTATTATTATTAAAGTATAATCATCTTTTCTACTTGGAAGATCCCTAAGATTCTGGTTTAGTTTCTGGTCAGGTTACTCTTGTGCCAAGACTTGTTCTCAACACACTGTAACTGTTTTTAGTTACCACAGTCAGGCAAAATGTTCAGAAAAACAACAAAAATTAGCATGTTTTTGGATGAGTCACTAATGTTGATATTAAATTACATCCAGCAATTTTATCTATTCCTATGATGATTTACAAATAAAATTCTGGGACGTCTTAGAAGAACAAGATGGGAGTTGCTCACACCAGTGGCGTGAGCTTTGAGACTGCAGAGCACGTGAGCTGCTCTGATCTGGATACAGACCGAGGTGGGACCACCCCAAGGACTCCTGCAACAGGCGAGCACACTTCAGCGATCTGATACCCCCTCAGACCAGGAGAGCGCTGTGTGAGGAGGTGTCCACATCTGTCAGGCTGGATGTTTCAAGGCCAAATGAGGATGATGGACTGATTTATCTGTTAACTTCGGGTACTTCCTGTCATCCTAATGCCAGCCCAGTCACCATTTGCAGCCAAAGGAGAGCAGAAGCCTGGGCTAGCCCTGAGCTCACCTGACAATACTCTTTATCTGATCATCATTTTGCCATACTCAAAGCCAGAGCCTGCAGCTGCAGCAGCTTGCAGCTGCAGAGCTCTGTTGCCAGTGCCACCAGCAAAGGCTGCCACATTCCCCTGGTCACCAGATCTTACTGAGAAGTTTATCAAATACGTTTGGTTGCTCTGGTCAATAGGCTAGACTATTCTTACCCCCTTTCGATTTTATCAGATCTACTCTAAGTCCCTCGGAAACACCTTTATTTGCAGATGATGTCATCACGGACTTGCTTTTATGTGGACAACCTTAGTCTCGCCTAACAATGAGAGAAGGAACATGGCCTTTCATGTTAGAAAAGAAACATAAATGAGCACTTAGATGCATGCTCCTGTTAGTCTGTGATGCGTGCCAGTGAATTCCTGCTTGGCTAAGCAATATTTTTGGCCCTTCCCTTCTCCAAGATCCAGTTAGGGCCTGCCCCACACCTTTCATCTGCATCTTTGCCCTAACTGTGGGATAGCTGCAGGATCTGGGGAATGCCTGGGCAAAATCAGAAGCCCTGGAGGGCTGTTTTTGTTCCCAAAGCTTCTCTCACCTGCAGCTATCAAAATGATTGTGGTTAAGTGGATAAATATACTAAAAATAGAAGACCAACACAAGAAAGCTTCACGATATGCTTCTTGAAAGCCAGGTGAGCATCAGGAGAGCCTGTTTTGTATTCTCCAGATGGACTGCCAGATTGCAGCTCTGTCCCACAGATCCAACCTGATAGCCTAGTGTTTCTATTGCACAACATCACCCCAAGGCAGGCTGAAGCAGCTGCCTTCTGTCACTAGCGTAAGGAGGACTGTGCACTTTCTCTAACTGCCTCAGCTCAGCCAAAATAATTCAAGGCTCTTCAGACACAGATGCATCTGAGAGCAAATGCACCATGCCTCCCACAGTCCTTGCATATGCAGTCCCACCTGCACGTCTGTACCTAAAGGCAGCTGGCTGCGGCAGGGACCAGCATTTGGAAATACCTGAGAAGGTTTTTGTCTGTGTAAGACAGTGGTTTGCTATCATTAAAAGAGCAGGGATTTTATCTCTCTCTTTCATCCTTCATCTCCTTTAATTCAGTTGAATACTGAGCGCAAAAAACATTTGGTCCTGACAGTTACACATGGTATATCCTCAGCCAGGCCCAGGCACACACTCTTACCTTGGCTGTGATTGAATCTTTGTTTTCTTGCAAGTTAGAAATAGCTTCAGAGATCCTCACATGAATAGTCCCTATTACCGTGTCTACGTTGTATGGTCCATCAATCCGATCAGCCACTACGACCAGGGAATCTAGTGAAATAAGACAGAGACATCCTCTCTCAGACAAACCAAGTTAAAGCTCATGCTCATTGTGGGTGGGGCAGGCCCCTTGGCAGGCTTGCTGGAAGCCATCTCTCCATTTTCACTACTGCCCAAGCCTATGCTCCTTTTCCTCTGGAACAGGACTGATCGCAGAGGGGCTCGCTGCTTCCCAGCACACAGGTAGAGCCATCCTCAGTAGCAGAGGACCAGCAGTCATCTCCTGAAAATGGCAAATCCAGCCTGTGCTCATACAAAGTGAAAAACATTTCTGGGGGTGCTGCAGAAAGGAAAAAGGGAAAATTGATGCAGAACTATAAAGTAATACATAGCTGTACTTGGACCTAACCCTCCTAACTCACAGCATGTCTTCAGCTAAGTCGACAGAAAGTGCCAAAGGTGTCCAGCAGGAGTTAAAGAGGACCTTAGGACAGGACCCAAATTGTTTTTAGATACCTGAAGTAGGATCTTAACCAGGTCTAACTTTGTGAGTCAAAAAATTTAATTCTGAAAGCCACTGCTAAGCTGCTACTGCCTCTGTTTTCTACCATGTCTGCTTTAGTAGCCCTGAGGCCAGACCATGCATAAGCTTCATCAGGATTTAGGGACCTGGCGTTCAGTTACTTGTGACCTCCGATGGCTCCAGTGTGGTCTGCATCCCCAAGGGGACACCAGAAGCTTCCTGGCAGGACAAGGGATCTTGCAGAGCACAGGGGTGGTTCACGCTCATTTAGAAAAGGAAGTGTTTCACGTTCCTGTGGCCTCTCCATATGGAAAAAACACCTGTGACAGCTTCATGTTGATTTTTCTTTTCTTCACAAAAAGGGTCAATTCTCAGGGTCTAGGTTGGAGAACTGTGTAGTATGTAAATTAAGTCATTCATTAGGAGTGATTAATTTTCTGTCCTAAATCCTTATACCTTACCCATCAGCCTGGCATGAGGCTGTCATTGCAGATGGTGTGATGCTGCAGAAAGCTTATTCAGCACGAGTCCATTCTGCTGATATTGTCCACAAGCAATGAGACCACCAGGTGAATTACACCCAGCAGTTCAAGAGCGTACCAGTAAAAGGTGTCCTTCATCCTACAGCGTCCCACAGTGTGTAGGTGCCACGTATGACAACACTTTGAAGCACTGAGGCTTCCCTCTGGGCTGCACAGCAGATTTCCTGTGAGCAGGAGTCTGGCCAGCCAGGCCACTAAAAGGGACCAACACACCACTTCAAACTTGCTAGGAAAGTGTTCGGTCACTGTCCTGTGCAAGCCAGCAGGACTTGTCCAGAAAACCCCAAGTGACCTTCCATGAGGTCTAGGTGATGTTGTGCAGAAGCACTGGGTCCACAGTGGAAATATTATACCAACAAGGAAGGCCTGATCCTGAGCCCAGCGCTGCCAGTGGAACAGCATGCACAATCCTCACAAATATTTTCTCTTTGCTATTCCATGTCTGATGTTTGCACCGTGACAGCTCTCAGAGAACGACCAGACTGTGCAAGTACTAGAGGCAGGACAGCACAAATGCACAGAAGATACCAGATCATGCCCACAGAGCTCACAGCCTGTGCTCAGGTCCATAATGTGGGATTTAACAACATGCACAGACTGGGAACAGTATGTATTTACTTTCAGCACTTAAAAAAAAAAAAAAAAAAAAAGGTTTTGCCCATTAGCTTGAGTAAGAATGGAAACAAGGGCCTGAGTTCCTGAGTTAATATACTCTCTTTTCTTGCAACACAGTCTTATGGCAGTACTGATTTCTAATGCTAAATGTGCCATACAAGGCAGAAATGTCTTTTGTATGCTGGGTAATAACATCTCCTGCACCATTAAAGAGCTTGCAGTCTAACTCTGCTGCCACTCTGGACTTGTGATGTCATCTTCAAGACTATATTTTTTCAGACAATTTTAGCCTGAAGATGTGCTAAGCTTGAAATACAGACATTTAAATCAAAGGCTGCATCCTCAGATTAGTGATAGATTATATTTGACCACATACTGTAAGGATTTCCTTTAGTTTGACTGGCCCTAATTTGCCAAATTGAAGGAGTAACGCTGTCTAGTTAACAAAGTCCTCTCCAGCTACATGGAAGGGCCTAATGGTGCAGAATGGACAATGCCAGTGAGCTTCTACCTTTGCCTGCATGTCTTGCTCCAGTCTTTGATCAAACTATGACATTGAAAGGTACAGCTGCCATTTGTAAGAAGCTCCAATTTCCTCCTAGCCATCAGCTCCTGACAAGACCGGTGTCTCCTGGGCAAGAGGAACCCACAATAATTGCAAAACGCGCCCAGAATTGGCTCCCTGTCCATCAGCGAGAGCGGTACCTTGACCTTGCAGGAGATGGGCAGTCACCCTGCCAGGAGAGCACTGACAGGTAACAACTGGCTTGCTCTGGTCCGAAAGGCCAAAGCTTAATCAAAATCCTGGTATAAAGCCCCAGGGGAAGGGAATATTCCTCCCCCTCTTTTACAGCAGGCTCCCAAGCTGCTCTCACGGGGAGCACGAGCAATTAGCTGCAGTGCATCACCCTTTGGTTCGTTAGCCCCTAGCAGGGGGCAGGCAGCTGGCCAATGCACCTCCCTCAGTAAGTGCCCTGGCCTCTGTTTGCAGCAGTTTGATCTTTAGTGTGCAGTGTCCCTGGGGAGGCAGGTGACACTCCTTGAGCTTCAGCGGGACTCTCCCTGTCAGCACCACCACACCTCAGTCCCCAGCCCGCACACGGGGTTGCAGCTGGCTGCTGGAGCTGGCATCCCGATGGCCTGGCAGTGGGCACCGAAAAGGGGAAAGGCCAAGCCTGAAGCTGATCTGCCCTGCTGCTGCCTCCTGTGAGCCCAGACCGTCACACCAAGGCTCCCTTGGTCTCAGATCACTCCGGGTCAGAATGTATAACCAGGGAGAGAAATGGGAGCTTCCTGGGCACACAAGGAGCAGTGAGAGCTTTACTAATGCAAACAACCTCCCTGATGGCCTGCAGCTGGGAAAGGACGTGCTGTAACACCGTCACACCATTTTCTAAATGCAGACCCTTGCCAGCCTTAAACCACATCTACCAGCTCTGCAAAGCCACTCTTGACAGTTGTTCACTTCTAAACTTTTTCCAGAGGCTGTGGCCTCTGGAAAAGCAGCTGAATGATACACAAGGTCTTCTTGAAGGAGGCACTCAAGTTTGATCAGGCAACGCAGAACTTCTTATGGAAGTGCCTGGTAGAAATTCTCTGGTCTGTGTTGCACAGGAGATCAGATCACAGCAGCACAGTGATATTTCTGCCTTTAAACTCAATGAAATGGACACCTCTATACACATACAACCCACTGAGCTGTGTGACCAAACAGAAGAGAAATGAGCTCTTTTCTCATTTAAAATACAAGTCTAATTTTCCAATTCCTCATGTGACCTTAGCCCCTCCCTCCCATGCACATAAGAGGCCTCTTTCCATTTAGCAGTAATTCTGATCCCTTTGCTCTCCACCCATGGAAAAAGTTTATGGCTTCACGTTTCCAGACGATGTCCCAGAGAGGGCTGCCCAGAGCTTCCCATGTGCTCTCAGAAATGGTCTCGTATGGATGAGGAGGCAGCTTGGACAGTGTGGCAGCAGGACGTGTCCATGAGCTGCACAATCTGGGAGGGAAGGACAAGTTAGTTGAATGCTGTGTGTAGGCAACCCCTAACAAAGATAGAGAAGATGAAAATGCCTGAACCCTTTGGTAGCCATACCAGTGTCACTTTCTGATGGTCTTAAAGCCCAGCAAAATGTCCTGCAATAGCTTCTAGACTTTGGATCACGGGCAGAGAAACAGAAGTGTAAGAGCCTCCTTGAGTGCTTCCAATGGCACTTTCTTTGCTTGCCAAACGCTACCTCAGAGAGTTCAAAAGGCGCCACCAGAGGTGGCTGTGCTGTGGCTAAGGCCTTCTTACCCATCAGGTACTTCCACTCGGTGTTGAGGTCCGCCTGGTTGGCCAGGCAGCCCTTCACGACGTTCAGGCAGTAGTTGTTGCACGGCTTCACGCTGGACATGCCCCGGCAGTGCGGGCAGTACATCAGCTTCATGATGGCGCGGGTGCACTCGTGGCTGAGGGATACCTGGGGGAGACGAATCACAGTCAGAAACACCGGCAGGCGAGGGGGGGAAGGCATTGCTCCAAAAGGCAGCGTGGCTTCCCAGGTGTGTGGCCCTGGGAAGGCTGAGTCCCCTCTCACCACCTCTCCTTCCCCCCACCCTCCCTCGGTGTCACCCCTCACTGGAGGGATGGGACCTCAGAGTCCTGCTGGGGAAAAACAGGGAAAAACTGTAAGTGGGCACCATCATTTTTCACTGTAACGGGAAAAAACTGTTAATTAGGCACCATCCCCCTTCCAGGCCAGGCCTGCCCCCCAGCAGACAAAAAGGGAACAAGCACAAGACTGAAACCAAAGAGCCCCTTCAGATTCATCACCACAGCTGAGGGACACGGGGCTCGGCAGCACTGGGCCCCAGCACGCCATCACACCACGTTTAAAGGATGAACACTGTGGTGGTGAGGTCAGGCTTGTGCTAACTGAGCCCGTCCCTCCCGGTGCTGTGACCGCAGGCTCTGGCTGTGTGACCCTGCCATGTGCCCAGCGTGAGCCGTGCCCTCCCTGCAGGATGGATGCTGCTGCAGGTGCAGGTGTCCCACCACAAACCGCAGCTCCGGGCTCCCGGTGGAAGCACAGCAGGGGCCAGGACGTGAAAAGTTCTCAGCTGGCATCTTTGGAAAGGAGGATGGTGTTGGAGAAAGATTTGAACAATTGCAAAACCATGGGGAATTCTGGAACTGCCTGCTGTTGAGAGCACTTGACACTGGAGAGAGATTGCTCTCTGGAAGCATCTGAGGAGCTGCAGGAGCCAGTGAAGTGGGCCAGCACACGGTGTGAGCAGTCTGTAGAGCCCGCATGTGCAGCCGATGCTCTTCAGGGGTAACTCTGGGGGCGGCTGCTGCTGCAGGGCTGGGAACGGCCCCTGACCTCTTCACTGACTGTGACAGATACTCAAACACAGCCTTTCAAGCTTCTTCTGGAAGAAGAAATTCTGGGAAGAAAAATCCAGTTCCTAGGCTGAGAGAGAAACCCCTGCAGAGTTCCCCCTCCCCTCAGCTGCCTGTGGTGCAGCACCTCACCTCCAGCCAGCCTCAGACGAGAGAGGTGGCACGGTGCTGGGCTTTGTCTGGCAGGAATGCACTAAGAGAGCCTCGTGGGGACCTTTTGGGAACCAGGCTAAGACTTTCTGGGTCTCGCAGAGAGAACCCACACTCGGAACACTTCACCACCAGCACGCACCCTGAGACGCTTTGGGCTGAACACAGCCCTCCTCCTGCGCGGCCTGACGGAAACACCGAGCGAGCCCAGGCCGTGCTCTGCTTTCTGGGAGCGCTTTCTGCTGCGTTTCTGGGCCAGTTCCCACCAGCAGCTGGCGGTGGCTGCGGTGTGGCCGTGCCGCCAGGAGATGGAGGCTTCGTCCCACAGAAGCCAGCAGGGCCGCACGCATCGCAGCCAGCACTGAGGGAGGAGGCAGCACCAGGGCCCCGAGCTGCGCGGGGACAGCCGGGCAGAGGGACAGGCGAACAGAACAGCCTCAGGGCTGTTCTTGGCTCAGGGTGTAAATAGCCGCGACTGAACAGTACCCAAAAAGGCAGCAGGTATGAATGCACTGACTGCTAACACACTCAGTGGTGAAGACCTTCCGAAAGCAGAATGTTTACATATAAAGCAGGAGGTGCAGCTAGGAAAGGAGCTGCAAGCTCTCCCTCCGCAGCATGAAGATGTCCTGAAGACAACTTTGTCTCGCTGTTTTACAGGCACCCCCCTCTCAGCCTGGCGAAGCGTGCCCTGGGACCTGCCATGTCCCATCTGGGCACCCAGATGAGATGGGGACTGTCAGCAGGGGCAATGGGAAACCTTTGGGAGGTGGCCGGCTGGGTTGGATGCTGCCATGTTCGTGCCTGTCCTGGGTGAGTGGTGGCACCGCGAGGCCTTGTGATGTGCAGGAGGCTGACCCACTTGGGCTTGGAAGCAGGACAGTGGGGTTGCTCGCTGCCCACCAAGGATTCCCCTCTGGGCAGGTGAAGGCTGGCCGTCCAGCAGTGGAGAGGAAAGCCACCAATATTTAGAAAACAAAGCTACTCAGTGCCCGGCCAGATCCCACGGGGGACCGAGACAGAAATAAGTGACAGATCGTGGCTCAGAAAAGCATCTACACCACGCTTTGCTTTAAAGCACTGTGTAAACCCAGCAGCTGTACTGGTGCTACTCACGTGAATGCAGTGAGGCTGTACCGAAACGAAGTGTGCAGTGCACCCAGCAGGCTTTTCACTGGCATTTCTGCTTGCAGGATTTACTCTTTTATTCATTTATTTATTTATCTATGTATGTATGTATTTATTTATTTATTATTTATTTTTTCCCAACAAAACAGAGAGGACCTTTGCAACTGGAGGGCAGCGCTACCTCGTCCACTGGTGAGTGCCACAGGAGGGACAGTAATTAACCAGGGTCACCCGAGCCCTGCCATTATCCAAAGGGCCTGCCTGTCACTGTCCCAAGGTGGCTTTGCCTCCTGGAGGACAGGGGAGGGCCGCACTGCCCCAGGCATGGGGGCACTGTGGTGCCTGGGAGAGGTGGCTCTGTCCCTGCAGCCTGTCCCCTGGGCCGAACAGGCCACACGTCTGCACAACTGCTGCTCTGCTGAACCTGGCAGGGGCCAAGTGTTCAACTTAACTTCGTGGCAGAAATGATAAGTGTCAATTTTCGCAGGTGGAAGAGGCCGGGCTCCGTGCCCTTTCTCCTAAGAATTACTCAAGCCACCTATGTTTGCAGCAGCACTCCTTTTTCATAGGTGGACTGCAGAGGTGAACTGAAAACAAAGGGATGAGAGGGCACAAGGAGGAATTTCAGAGCATTTTCAGCATGTTTCGCTTGGCTGGAGCTCAGCTCCCCATCATTCCCCACAGCCCAGCCCATGGACTTTTGCTCCACACAGAGGAGAGGAGAGGGAGGGGATGGGGCTCCCAGAGCTCCTCCTGGCACTGACCCTGCACCGTCCCTCTGTGGGTCTTGGAGCATGTTTTGGAATAGAGCCCTTCACAGCTCTTTAGTCCCTGTTGAAGTAAACTCCCATTTTTTTTTCAGGTAGCACCTCACCCACAACAGACACAAGTACAGCTGCCCTGATAGAGACCTTCCCAGGGAAGGGTGGGTATTAATTTCCCTTGGCCACTGCTACCAGAGCATTGCTAGTTCAGCTGATGTGCTCTTGGAGAGCTAGAATGGAAAGCCCATTGGTGTAGGATGTCCAAAGTGCTTCTCTGTCTCTTGGCCCTAACCAAGAGCCCGTTCACCTTTCCCTGAAACTGCTACAGAGCAGCACAGACAAAGGAGCCAACACAACAAGAGGAAAAAATCCAAAATAAAGGACCCCACCCACCAACACCCTCATACTCTAAGACACTCCCTTGTTCTGTTTTTTTCCTAAAGCCTTCAAAAGGCCCTAAAACATTCTGACAACCCCCCTGCTCAGCAGCTAACAACCTGCTGCCGAGCCCCTCTGCCCTTCCAGCCCTGCAATAACCGATGGATCAATCAGCGACGTCCTCTGTGCAGCACAGGTGGCCTGGAAGCAGCAGCGTGCGAACTCTTGCAGATGAAGTGAAAGCTAACATCGTGTGTTCATCGTTAATGAGCTGGCACAGCGTGATGACAGGACATGACAGCAATTGCTTTCTCTGAGTACTATTGGTCTGGCCCAGCCTGTGACTTCTGGGGGTGCCTGACTGAGCTCCCACCAGGGCCGCTGTCACTACAAGGGGGCTTTCATTAGGGCACTTTGGGAAACACCAAGTCGTCAGGACTCAAACTTTCCCTAATAGCAGCTAGCAAGTCAGGCAAGAAAACCAGCAATGCCACCTCAGTGCAAGCCCAGCCCTGACATCCCTCCCTCATCTCGCAGCTGGCAGAAGGGCCTGCACGGCTCTGCTCCCTGCCTGGCCACAGCACAGAGCTGCAGAGGATGCTGCTTGGTGCAGACCTGCTCCGTGTGACTTAGAATCTAAGAGAAGAATCAAAGAGGGACTCTTCGGTGTCAGTGGTGGATGTTTTCCTTAAGTTTCCTGGTGGGAAGGCCTAATTAAAAGACCTGCTTATAAATTGGCTAAAACACATGATGCCTGCAAACAAAAAGCAAGTGTAAGTTGACCACCTACTCCTACCAAGAATCAGCTGAGAGGCCCAATGTCTTACGTCTTTGTGGTGCCATTACTCAAACTGTTCACCTCCACAGAAACCAGGCCCACCCACAGCAGCTTAAGACAGTCCACCCAGCCGGCCCCAGGCAGCCAGGATCCCATCTCCTGCATCTTCTGATTCATGCCAGTGCGTTTACTAAACATGCTGCACATCTTGATATACACGTATTAGAGCTCATCTTACACAGACATGATTTCCAACTGCAGGGTCTCAGTAACAACCTTGCTTCTCCATGCTGACATGGCTCTCCTTTAGCTTCAGTGGCACCTATAGTCCCGTCTTAGGTCAGTGACCTAGAAACTGCATAAAGATGTCAGGAAGAAATGCACAATACATTTGAGAAGCCATTTACCAAGGATCTGAAAAAAGAACATTACTGAGAGATATGGCTTGGAGCCAGGGCACTCCTCATTCAGTTGTCAGAGATATAAATAAATATGCCAAACAAAGCTAAGCCCAACTTAAAAATACATTTTTCCTATGTCATTGCTCAGTTAAAATCTGTGTACTGTATTCTGATCCCAATGACATCAGTGGGTGCAGTCCCTGAAAGCCTAAGCCCAGTGATGAAGTGATAAGGAAAAACTAATATAATTTCTAAGAAATACCCAAAATGGGGGACAACTTGGTATTGAGCAATGACTCATTTTAATTAAAGCTACTTTACAGCTGGGGATACAGTAGTTGATTTGAGTAGCAATGAGCTAATGCGACGGGAACAGGTGGCTGCTTCATAAAAAGCACCGTTTCACCATCGGCACTGACATTTCAAGGAGCTTGTCATCAGGTATTATCCTGCGACTGCGGCTCGCATCGAGAGCCCAGCTCTGTGCTTTTCCATGGCTACTTTCCAAAGCCTGATGTTCCCATGCGTGGTAGATGGAGCCACCCGAGCAGATGTGAATTGCCGGAGGCAAGCACTTCGCCAGAGCAAAAAATCTCCGCAGACTCCCTCGTATCATGTCTGGGGTGGGAGGGGAGCTCGTGGGTTTGCACGGCTCGTGGCACCACCGCACGGCGCAGCCGCTGAGCTGGGACTCACCGCGCGACTGTTCGGCACCGGCGCTTGCGGAAGAGCCAGCAGGGAATGAGCACATGTGGAGATAATACAACAGAAAATTGAGAACACGTCGTCCTCAGCATTCAAAGTGGCATTTGTTTCCCTCATTTTTCCTCCTCCTGAGCAATGTTTAAATCAATTACAGCAAAATTAATGACTTTTGCAAGCAATTTGTTGAGAGGATAGGCTGGGGGATTAGTCCCAGGCTGGGTTCCCTGCAACCACAACAGACAATTTAGAAAACATTCAGCCTGGAAGGCTCCTGACCAAAAAGGCCCCTGCCAGGTAGTTTACTAATATGCTTCCAAGGCATTATTCTTGACGTCAGGAGGGGGTTCTTCACAGAGAGGGTGGTTGCACACTGGAACAGGCTCCCCAGGGAAGTGGTCACTGCACCAAGCCTGTCTGAATTTAAGAAGAGATTGGACTGTGAACTTAGGCACATGGTCTGAACTTTTGGGTAGACCTGTGCGGTGTCAAGAGTTGGACTTGATGATCCTTAAGGGTCCCTTCCAACTCAGGATATTCTATGATTCTATGATTCTATGATTCAAGGCAGAGAATCACAGAAATGCAGGGAGCTGAGGGACGAGCAGTCACCTACTCTGTCTCCTGGCACTGAGACATGCTCAAGGAGAACTGAGCTGTCCTTACTATTACCTAAAACATACATCCAGGATAAACTTTTGAAGGGAAGACGCAGGTGAGGCGAAACTACTTGTAGAATGGGAGAAAGAGCTCAACCACGTGAGGCTCTCCTGCATCAACACTGGAGGCACCGAAAACACCTGAGTGCAGACAACTCTTGGATCTGCCAAGGCCTTGGTCTCTGTGGGATGCACAACTGGGAAGCACTCTGGCTGAAATGGCTAGATTTTTCCAGAGCACAGGAAAAAGCCTTCTTATCCTTCCTCTGAGCCTTTAAAGAACAGCTCAAACTTGTGTTTTTCATGTTCAGTCCAAGTCACCCATCTTTGCACAAATACACATGCTCATAGATACTAAAAGCATCTATGTAAATATGTAAAAAACATGTTACAAAACATGTAAAGCATGTTTTACAGAGCCATGGGATACTCCTCTTGGAACCCCACCATCACCTGTTCTTTTCCCAGTGAATCACTCACCCAGGCTATCTGTTCATTTTCCAAACAACATCGCCTGGTTTGTAGATATCTCAGTGTAAGGTTTGGTGCAAGCTACACGGGGTGTGAAAGCACGGCGCAATTCCTCCTGGCACAGAACTGGACTGCTCTAAAACTATCACAGTGGAAGGTTTTTTTCACCCTTAGTAACTGGAGCCTCATAGGACAGGTCACAGAGAAGAACAGAGAGATGCAAAGAAAAGCCGTGTTTTCTGCTGTTACCTTAATGCCTATGGCTTGGAAAATATTTGAGGGTAACACCCTCACAGAAGGGCCTGTTGAAGTAATGATAGAAGCCTTAAATTTTAATGCATTACCATGTCTTTCTTTCTTTTTTTTTTTTTTTTTTTTTAACAAAGTCTTTCTTTTTTAGCTAAAAGCTGCTACACCTTCAATCCAAAACACATTTCTTTATGCAAGCCAATTATTTTCTGTGAAGGTGCCTGGAAAGACCAAAGAACGAAGTTTGGGATGCAGAGCGGATGGCCCCGGGCACAAGTGACAACGAGGTGCTGGTGCCGGGACAAGCTCTGTATCATCACATCCAGGATTTTTGGATCGAGCATTGATCCTCCCTCCCACTCCCCAGCTTTCTGAGTTCTGGAGAAAGGCTGAAGGAAGCTGCAGGCACCTGGAAGGCCACTTCAGCAGCGGCAGCGTCACGCTGCTACCCCCAGCACGAGCAGAGCAGGCCTGGCTCTGGCCAGCTGCAAGGGGTGAGCCCAGCTCTGCTGCTCCTGCAGCCCCTGGTAAAACTCCTTGTGTGCCCATGAGGAGGTAGGCAGCTTCTTCAGCACCCAGAACCTGTGGCCAAGCTGCAGATGCTTTTGAAATGTTGGCTTCAATCAAGGGAAAGAAAAAAAAAAGCAAAACAAAAACAAACAAAAATCCCCACCCAAATCCTTTCTCCTTTTGAAGTCTGGCTTAGAAGCAAATGAGAACCTGCAGCTGAGCTGCAATGTGATGGGACTCCTTGGCCTTCGAGGGCCTTTAAGTACACCTGAAAGGCATTTAACACCAATAAATGAAGCGCAGCTCTTGCTGCTATTTTCCTACCCCCCTCTCCTGTTGCATGTTCAGCCCCAGGCTGCTGGGAGCCATCTGTGCCTTGCTTCCCCAGGAGCCAGGGTCAGGTAGGGGGGAGAGATCTGAGGATGAAGAGAGGCCTGGGTGATAAATACAGTGGGTGCAGGCAGGTTGACTGATGGAAGGAGAAGACCAAGCCAGTCCATAACGCCTCTGGCGGAGGTGTAGCTCTCGGCCCTCTCCCCTTGAAACATTTTGCCCCAGGGAGCTCCTTGCAGAGCGGGGTGCTGTTGGTGCTCACCGTGTGGGATCAGGTCCCAGCCTGTCGTGTCCCTTCCCAGCCCTCTCCACCCAGGAGCAGCACAGGTCTGAGGTACGCACACAGGCACATGGACCTGCAGCACCAGGCTGTTGTTCTGACACGACGTGGGGATGGTTGAGGAGAATACAAAATACCTCCAGAAACGTCAAATATATGACAAAAAGTGCCTGCACTAACTCACAGGTGTGTTTTTCTAGGTAGAATATCTGACTGTCTGAATGGCCATTTTAACCTCCAGAAACAGATTAAACCCAGCAACATCGGGCAGCTTGGGTTCCCAAACCTACCGATGCTTTAAAGCCAGCAGCTTAGAGGCAGCTTTCTAAACCTGAGGCAGGTGCATGTCCTGACAGCCAGTGGGAGAACGCACCTAGAGCCAGATGCCTCCACAGCAAGACTACAATTTATCGCTATTCTTGTTCACTGCATGTTTTTAAAACTCACCCAGCGACCTGTAGTTTTACAAACCGCGAGAACAGCTCCTGCCATGGGGCTGGGATCAGAGCGGGCTCTGCTCCCCGTCCCTTGGAGGAGGCCTCAGGGGCTGAAGGCAGGCGGCTCCATGGGCAGCTGTGTGTGGCACCCTTGCCTACCTTCCTCCTGAGGGGTATTTTAAAGGCAACCCATGGAAATAAGGGAAGTTTTTTATTGCCAGCTGCAAAAAAAAAAAAAAAAAAAAAGCCAAAAAAACACACAAAAAAACAACAAACAAACAAAACCAAACAAAAAACCCCACACACATTCTGGAGTAATATTTAAGAGAAATCAGGTCAACTCTTCAATTCACAGATCTGGCTGTGTGCACTGGGAAGGTTGTTCAGAGCCACTCGAATTACTCCAAACCCCTCAGCCTGAATTGTACTGCTGGGATAAGGTTGTCAGCATGAAAAAACGCAGCTACAAAGAAATGGCGAGCAGGGGAGCAGGTGCTGCCAGGCGTGCCAGCGGCAGAGCCCAGCAGCACGCTACGCAACCACGGCCCTCGCTTCTGTTCCACGAAGGGCACCTGGAGGATGGGTCTGTGGCCGCCTGGCTCCGTGACGGGGGCTGCCTGCAACGTGGCACCTACAAGCTCGGAAGCATTTCATTTTCAGTCTTTCCAAGAAAGGACTCTTGAGCACTGTGATCAAAACAAGCAGGGGGGTGCTGTGGGTTCTGTTTCCAGGTGTGCAAGCTGGAAACTGGGGCCTGGCTGCTGTGTGCACAGGGCTGTAAGCACCCAGCTCACCTGCACAGGAGCAGCCCCGGCTCCCTCCTTCACATGGTCAGCAGCTGCCTTGAGCATATTTGTGCCAGTCCTGATATAATTAGCACCTCGGTGTGTGTTAAATGAACCAAGGTTTCCCATCTTTTAGAATAAAACTCTGTAAGGAACAGCTGCAGGGCTGACAAATATGATTCTTTCGAAGTCTAATGAATTGTATAATCACTTCAGTCATTATCTCCCTTATACAAATGCACACCAATCAGTCCATGGAGCACGGTGAGTTCTGAGCTTCACCAAGTCCATCACTCAAGATGCATCAACCGTGCTTCCAAAAACTCTTTCAGGGATCCCAAAGCAAACAGCCGGGCTGGGGTGCAGCAGCAGGGCAGAGATGACCCTGCAGGTAGTGACCCTCATGCTTTTCCTTGCTGCGATCAGCTCAGCACAGGGTGAGGGATGCGGAAGATAAAGACTGGTGCCAAAGCTGTGCCCTTCGCGCTCCAGTGGACCAGAGCTGGTGCTGAGCCTGAGGACAGACAGACTGCCTGGCTTCTTCCCAGCTCAGGACAGAAGCGAGGCCAGCCCAGCAGCCAAATGGCCATTTTGCAAACTCAAAAAAAAAAAAAGAAAAAAGGAAAGAAATGAAGGCTAGAGCAACCCAAACGGAAGCAGCTGATTGGGGAGCAGTCAGTCCCAGCCCCACTGCAGCCAGCATCACGGCACCTCCTGCGAGCAGCAATGATGACTCCCAGCCCCAGCAGGCAGCACGGTTCACGGGGAAACCAGAGCAGAGGACAGGAGCTGCAGCCACCCGAGAGGATGCAGGCCTTGGGGTTCCTGCCCAGTGCTCCCCTTTGTCCAGACACTAAAATGAGTGGAAGACTGATGAGTTTAGATGGCTGGCTGCCACGCTCCTCTCCCTCTGGAGAAAAATACTGCAAGCCACAGCTGCCTGTTCAACACACTCCCTTCTCCTTCCACCTGACGCAGTGATTTCCAGCTGGTACAATTTTGAATCCTTTGAAAACCTTATTCAATTGATTTTAACCACCAGATACGTATGGGAGACAAGTACCTGTTTGCCTGCGCCATTTCTATTATATCCGGAACACCTACAGGCTTTTATCTCTGAAGGTTTGTGATTTAAATATAACACGGGATAGAAATACTGGAAAGCACCACCTGAGAAACATGAGGTCTGATGTTCAACACCGTGTGCACCCCATGCAGCTCCATCTGAATCTGCCCAAACAAATCCCGACTTCCTTGCACAACTCTCCCCAGCTTTACAGGCAGCAGTGCTGGAAGAGAGCAGCGGGCTCCGAGCGGTGTCGGTGGGTCTGCGGCTGAGCCAGGCTGGCTGAAGCACAGAGGGACCTGCTGGCGGGCTGCTCCCTCAGGCAGGCACGGCCTGTTTCTGCGGAGCCCTGTGAAATCGTTCTGGGAAAGGGACATTAGGCTTCTGGGTTTGCAGAGGGATCTGGCTGACTGGGACTTACATCTGAGACATGTTAAGCCATGCAATCCCAGTTACCCACCGCCCAGGGAGGAGGGCTCTCCAAGGACATGGGAGGCTTCCTCAGAGGCAGCCCTGACCTCAGTGGGGAAAGGCAGAGGTTTGGGCAGGAGGACTGAGTACAGAACCGGTCCCCGAAGTGTAGCAGCTTATTTCAGCCTGTAGTGCAAGATGCTGTTCGCAGGCAGAGGCATCTGAAGTACCACAGGCTTCCCAGCCACAGGGATTTCAGTCCTCCTCTTCTTGAACACAGCCAGATCCGCCAAGGCTGCCCGTGGCGTTTCCCACCCTATGACTTGCTGCTGGGTCTGGAGGAGCACAAACTCTTAGCACAATCACTGACCAGCTTGTTTGCAGGAAACTCAAAAATCAGTGGTTTGCAATGACAGTATGGAGAAAAAAATAAATATTTTTAATCTAAAATGATTCTCGTTCAGGAAAACTGCGATATCTTTATTCAGACCCCTGACAGTCAAAAGGCAGGAAACGAATCCCCCTCCCAGGAGCTGCTTCCCCTCCAGCTCCTTGGCTAGGATGTGATTTCTCAGCGTGCAGCTGAGGCACTCCTCCTCCCTGCTCCAGGTTCCTGCTGGAGGTGGCTGCATCCCATGGGCAGCAGCAGGCTCTGTCAATTGTTTGTACCTGGCTGGGACAAGCTGCATGCCACCTCTGTCCCCTCTGGGGATGCCAGCACCCACGGGCCCTGCTGCTCTCCTCTGCCTGCACCCCACGCGAAGATCCTGCAGGGTTCTGTCTCATCACCCTTTATCTTTTAAGGTCCAAGGCTGAACTGGATGAACAGCGTCTTACTAAGACCTGCAGAGCTGTCTATAGCACAGGTACTGCAGTCTGAACGGGGGAGGCTTATTAAATCCCAGGAGAGCAACAGATGATCTCTCTGAAGGGAATGATACCTCCCCTGGTGAAAGCAGGTCCCAGGAGAGAGCTTCTGGCTCTACAAAGCAGCACATCAGCTGGAGAGCGAATTGACTTTGGCTTCTAATGGCTCCTTGGGGCTAAGACAGTCTCTGCACAATGGTATCCTGCCGCTGAGTGCCATAACACAAAAACACACCTCTGCCATGCAAGAAACGAACAGCCCCAGAGCAAGAGGTGGGACACCGCTCCGTGAGAAGGAAATAATAAATATTGCCCCTTGCTGATGCTCCACCACGGGACAAGATTCTCAGAACATTTATGTACAAACAGTAAGCCAGCTGGGCTTTATTGTCTTTTCAGGATCAAGGGGAGGGCACTTTTTATAAATATGTAACTTTATTGAACAAGTGAAAGCCTTTAGGTGAAATAAAGTATTACTTATGATTTTATGTACTTGTTGCCAATGCTCTGAATAAAGATAAGCCACTGAAAGGATGGAGATGTGTCACTGTGCAGATGGGACAGGAATTCACTGCACTCAAGCTGTTTTAGCAAAGTGATTTCATATCTGTGGGAAAGAGATTATATTCTTCACTTCATTTTTATTCTGATCAATTTTATGGCTAATTCACCCAAAAAGCAACTGTAAGCTCAAAGGCAGAAACCAACTATGTCCTTCCAACCTATGAAAAACCCAAGGTACGAACAACAGTCACAGCCTTAAAGGACAGGAATACCAGGGATGACCATATTGTCTTTGTTAAATTATTGACTTGCTGGAGATGTAAAGCATATTTGGATAATCATTATTTTCCGTATGCATCCAGCACACCCATTTAACGATTAAAAACACTTCTAAAAATTCTATTTTGGGGCCTTTTTAATTGGAATTCAATTTCGTTCCAAGTGTAGCTTGACCTACCATGTGTTTAAAAATTACTCATATGGTAAATAGGAAATCTGCCACTTACCTTATACCAACATAAAAGTTTAAAAAAGGAGACTGAAATGTATGGCGAGACACAGCATTGCTTAAATAAAACTGTACTGATAGATGACTTCCATCAGTAAAATGAAATACAGGATTTAGTGAAAAAGCTTATAATTAGTAAAGAAAATCATCATACTTTGTTTCAACCTTGAAGGAAAAGTAGCCTTCTTTAAGAACATCTTCTTAGGAAAATAAATGCAAACAACTCTTAAAACTGATGATTGACATAAGCTGGGGAAGGGCCTGGGACACAAGTGCTGTGAGGAGCGGCTGAGGGAGCTGGGGGGGGTTGGTCTGGAGAAGAGGAGGCTCAGGGGAGACCTCATTGCTCTCTGCAACTGCCTGAAAGGAAGCTGTGGGGAGCTGGGGGTCGGCCTCTTCTCACAGGTAACCAGTTATAGGACCAGGGAATGGCCTCGAGTTGTGCCAGGGGAGGTTCAGGTTGAAATGAGGAGACATTTCTGCTCAGAAAGAGCAGTCAGGCACTGGGACGGGTTGCCCAGGGAGGTGGTGGAGTCACCGTCCCTGGGGGTGTTCAAGGAGAGGTTGGACGTGGTGCTTGGGGACAGGGTTCAGTGGTGACATTGGTGGTAGGGGGGTGGTTGGGCCAGAGGATCTTGAAGGTCTTTTCCAACCTTAGTGATTCTATGATTCAATGAGCATTATTGCTTCACTTTTTCCACACTTTGACCCAACATTTGCAGGGTGTCCAGGTCTCCAAGGGGAAGTTGAGGTGTCCAGACCACCAGACATCTTCTGATGTGGGGAGCAGCTCTCCTCCCTGCCCTTGGTGCAGCCCCTGCTCCCACGTTGAGATGCAGGAGGCCAGTAATGACCCACATGCAGCCTCACTGCAATTTGGGGTGCCCTGCTGAAAATGAGATCACCTCTGCTACCTGTTCCCACAGCACTTTGTACAGACATCCTGACCTAAGACTTAGACATCTGGGCCGTGCTGTGAGAGCAACAAACAAAAAGCAGACAGGATCCCCCTGTTTATCATGGTGCATCTCTCCAAAGACTTTCTGCCTTGGTTTAAGGGGTTATCTCCCAACCACTGCCATTTTTACTGTCTCAGCTTTGCTTCCCCTCCAGCCTTATCTCAGTGCACCTGCACCCCATATGTCACAGGAGCACAGATTCATGCTCTCGTCGCTGAACTTGACGATCACTCGAACTAAGTGTGGGGTCCCTGGGGAAGCAGCTGGCAGCCAGCGAGCCACCCAGCACAAGGCCTTCACCTGTCCAAAGGAAGCTCCGTGTCGCAGCAAATGCTGGTTTGGGACAGGTGCCAATCACACAATGAAAAAAAAGAATCCTAAACAAAACGGGGGTATTTTGTCTGCCTTGCCCCAGCAGGCAGTGGAGGCACGCAGCGCTGGGGGATCTCCTTACTCTGTGTGCCCTTCACCAGGGATTCTGTGGCTGCTGCTGTTTTGGTAGCTGCCTCTCCATGCAGACCATGAAAAATGAATTCCTGTTTTGTAACCGAAGGGAAAACCTGCACCAGGGGCTAACAGACTAGCTACAGAAACACGCAACCCGAATGCGGTCACAAAGATGCCGCCCCAACACCCCCACCCATCATGGCACAGCAGCACAGCCGAGCCCTGCTCCGAGCACATCCATCCCCGTGCTGGCTGCCCCGTGAGGGCTGCTGAGAGCAGCCCCAGCTGCCTGCGTGCCCGGCCCCCTCCCGCAGCCGCTGTGCAGATGGCAGAGCTTCCGCTGCTGTCAGCGTGGGGCCAGGTTGGTGGCAGGAACCACAGCATTAAAAGCTTTAGATCTTGGTGTCGGAGCCTGGAGTTCGTCAGGGTGACTTTGCCTTAAAAGCCAGGACGGCAGTAAAGATGAAAAACGCTCTTGCCATTTTCCCTCCTGCTGCCCCCCATCTCTTCATCCCCCGCTGCCAGCCCCCAGCAGCCCCACTCGCAGGCAGTGCACACACGGGCCTGCAGCCACGGCTTCCTATCAGCCCGGGGAAGGGAGGCTGAGGAAGAAGAGCCCCTGGGGCAAGGAGGAGAGGCAGCAGAGATTAAAGAAATGTCACAGAATCCTGCCTGTCTTTCCGTCTGGGCAGACTCTTCCCCGTTTTACAACGTGTGGCCAACAGCTTCAGTCTTTCAATGGGATGACGGCCTCTGCAGTATTCTGCTTGAGGACCTGGGCTACTGGTAGGATGCAGGTGACAAACACTGACATGAAACCGCCTGAGCTGCTGAAACCAGGAGGACTGCAGAGGGATCTGTTTCAGATGGAGCTGGCATGTGGGAAAACACCCACACGAGCATTCAGCCTCCCTGTCCCCACCATCCGCCGGGCAGGTATCTCCTGAGAGCGTCTGACCCTCTGAAGACGATGCGCAATGTGCACTTGCAGCAACTGTCTGCAGCGCAGCCTCCCTGGCTGCTGAAGAAACACTTTCCTGATCTTAGAGCATTTTATTCCTTGCTGAGGGCAAGCTGCATGCCAAGGATGTCATTTACTAGAAATCAGTGGCTTTTCTGAGATTTGCAACTATACACGCAAATAAAAACTAATTAATCTATTTTTTTTTTCAGAAGCACAAAGCTGGATAATTTATTTCTGTATGTCCACTTCAACAGGCTGTCCCCAGACTTCTTGACCAAAATGCCAGTGCTCTGTGAGAAGTTTCAGCTCAAAGAGTTATTTTTAGAGAACACTGCCAGCTGCCAGGAAAGTCTGATCCCAGCCTCTGATCTTGCAAGCTTTCGCTGAATGTCATAAATATAAAGCAAGATGAAAAATGACTAAAATCAAAGCCCCAGTTGCAGATCCTGTTCGGGTGAAGAGGATGCTCTGCGGCTGCGCTTGCAGGCTGAGCGGGGACAGCTTCTCCCTTTGGGGAGGGCAGAGCCGCTCTCGGCTGCGCAGGGGCTCTGAATCGGGGCAATGAGACAAATAGCTACGAGGTAAAACTTGGAACTTGTCATCAGGACAAAAAGAAGGAAAATTCGTACTTACTGACAGGGGATTTACTGAAAATCCCTCAAAAGACAGCACTCATGCCCTATATCTCGTGCAGGCATTTGGCCATTCACAAAAATCAACCCGTGTGTCAGCCACAGCGCTGCACTCCAGTTGGCACTGGTTTAAGTCCACATCAGGTGAGAGAAAGTGGGTATATCAGGCTTTTTATTTCAGACATGGCTGAGGGCCACCGGGGCAGGCACAAAATGAATTTCCCACCTCAGCATTCTCATCCCCCATTGCCTTAAGTAAACCCATTCCTGAAGACAGGGAAGATGGGCCGGTTTTGGCCTTCATTACAAAATGAGCTCTGAGGTTTCCTGACTCAGTTCCTGCAGACTGTGTTACAACAGCAACCTGCTGGGTTAACTGCAAGCCCAGGGAGTGCTGCTGCAAGAGGAACAGCCAGGAGGAACAGGGTGGGATGCCCTGGGAGAGCAGGGAGGCAGAAGGAAGAGGAACATCTGCCCTGTGCTCTGAATCCAGTGACAGGTCATGTTCCTTCACGTGCCATATGGTAGGTGAGCCAAGAAGGATTCAGAAAAAGAGAGCCAGAATTGAAATTCTACAAAAATTCTGCATAGGGACTGGGGGACGAGACACTGGAGAGCAGCCCTGAGGAGAGGGATCCGGTGTTTATGGTTGATAGCAAGCTGAACATGAGCCAGCAGTGTGCCCTGGCAGCCAGGGGGGCCAACCCTACCCTGGGGTGCATCAAGCATGGCAGTGCCAGTCGGTCGAGAGAGGTGATTGTCCCGCTCTGCTCTGTGCTGGTCTGGCCTCACCTTGAGCACTGTGTGCAGTTCTGGGCAGCACAGTACAACAAGGATGTAAAACTGCTGGAGAGCGTCCAGAGGAGGGTTATAAGGATGGTGAAGGGCCTAGAGGGGAAGATATACAAGGAGCGGCTGAGGGCACTGGGCCTGTTCAGCCTGGAAAAGAGGAGGCTGAGGGGGGACCTCATCGTGGTCTACAACTTCCTCGCGAGGGGGAGTGGAGAGGCAGGTGCTGATCTATTCACCTTAGTCACCAGTCTAGGACTAATGGGAATGGTGTCAAGCTGATGCAGGGGAGGTTCAGGCTGGACATCAGGAAGAGGTTCTTCACCAATATACTCTGCACATCCATACCTTGGGTCCTTCCCTTCCACTGACACCAAGACTGCAGTTGCCCTACCAGTCTGCTTTACCCACCGCACCTGGCAAAAGGCAGTGACGCATGGCAAGCTGGAATGCTCTCTGTCATTCAGAGGATTTATGAAAAATGTTTTACTTTGGTCTCTCTGAAATTACACCATTCTCCTCTTTTATCTGTCTTAAGTGTCAGGAGAGTGTGATGTTAATGAGATGTACAAAGGCTGTTGGGTAGCTGAACGGTTTTATAGTCCCACATTGATAAATTAAAGCATTTGTCACTGTTACTACATTAATGTTTCTTCCTGAGATCAAAGTCTGGATTTGCTGCATCAAATAGTACCGTCCTCTGCTACACATTACCTTGCAAGGAAATTAATTGTGATTCCATATTTTTACATTCACAGTTTAATCACACCCTGGTTCTCATACCTGCTGACTGCCATCGCCACATGCAGTATGCAGTCATTTTTTAGTATGGATTTTCTCTTTGCTACTTGTGTGAAATGCCTGAATATGTTGTTTCAGGACAATCACCTTCTAGCTATGAAAGGCTGCTTCTGCAGTAAAGAATATAGACAATTTTCCTCCTCCTGAAACCCTGGATTCAGCCACATTAATTTACATTTATATAGCACCTTTCATCCCTGAAGATCCCAATACACTCTTCAGACTCACCCTTTCTGTACACAGAGGCTGTACGAATATACACGGCTACAGAAACAGCCAAAGGAATCCTGTCACCAGCCACCGAGACACATCTCTCTGCACGTATTCCCAGCACACTCTTGGCAAGCCAGTTCTGCATACCCTACATCATATCTCCATCAAGGAGAAAACTAAGGCAGTGTGATTTAGAGGCATGTCATTTCCCTGCCAGGGAAACGCGAGGAATCTGGGCAAGCAACGAAACAGCTTTTCAGCCTGGGCGACTGACATCTCCTTGGCACTCTGCCACACAGGTTAAAATGAGGTAAAGTCTGACTTGCGGTGAGTTATACCTTGCTTCTTCAGCGCTTCCAGTGACTGTAGAAGCCCAGGCTTGCTGCTCCCTTCCACTGATGGGTTACCCTCAAGCAGTTTGTTTTACAAAACTTAAAAATATCTGCTTGCCTTGTAACGAAAACTTAACGGCAAATAAATCCTCCTGTCCCTGACCAAAAGTAGTTGACTGGCTCCAACCAAATTGAGGATGGAAGAGAAGGAAGAACCCCGACATACCTGAGAGACCTTTTTGACCACGTCGCTGCCCACAAGAAAGCCCTGCGCGTAGGAACGTGCTGCGATGAAGGCTCGGGTTGCCTTCACCTTCAGGTCCCTGGGAACTTCCCCAAAGGGTTTGTGCTGCTCCGCATGTTTCACCATGCAGTCTAGATACTCATCCGTGATATGGTACTGGGGGTTCATCAGCTTGAAGAGCCGCTCCAACAAGCGTGTCCAGAACTCATTGAGGGCCTCTTCCAAGTTGATGTTGGAGCCCCTGTAATAGCGGCGTAGCTCACTGTACAAGTCCTTGAAGACCTTCATGTTTTGAGTGTACAATTCTCCGTACAGGCTTGGGAAAGCATCATAAAGGGCTTTTTCTGACTTGTTCAACAAATCCTGGAAATAACCTGAAGAGAGAGGAAAAAGGAGATCAGTTGGACAAGCAGGAATTTAACAGGCCGCGCTGTCTGGCAGCACAACTGACTGCCCTGAAATAAGAAGGCACTAACAGAGCTTTTCCTCCAGCTGATCTCACCCACCCTCTCCGTCCCGAGCCTTGGCCGAGGAGACTGAAGGAGAACCCCTCACTGCCAGTACCAGGGCACTGGGGGCCAGGCCTCTCCACCCCTTCTGGTGGCCACACAACCGAGACTCTTCCCCGAGGGTGTTTCCCAAGGGCTCCCTGCATTGCTACAGCAGCAAAAGGCCAGGCTGCTACCTGCAGGATCCTGTTTCCCCTGGTCAGTCCCTAGCCAGGCATTAGGCCAGCCAGGGCTCACGACCAGTGGGGTTTATGTAGGCACGTACAAGTGCAGCCTACAGAAATCTTACAACAATCATGCCTTGTCATCACCAAATGCCATCTTTATTTCTGCCTGACTAACCGTACTTACACATATGTAAACTGTACATATGTAAACTAAATCAGTTTACAGTTTACTTGATTACTTTTTACATATTTGCTTGATTACTTTCTTACTTGATTCACTAGGAAAGGTTTCTATGCAATAAAAGATGCCAAGCAGATATGAAACAAACACGTTGTCCTTAAGCACATTAATAGCAAATGAACATATTTTTTTGTATTTCTTCCAAACCATACCACAATGGATTTTTTAGTAGGCTCAACATTAAGGCTCCAAATAGCAAAATCCTCGTGTTAGTTCTTAATGTTTAGACACAACATTTGGTTTTAGTCAAGCACTAAGTGCTAGCACTGGCACTTTTTGAATCTGCCTAAATCCACAGAAGAATCGTGCTGGTGCTCACTTCACCGGGCCAGACATGTGGGACTGCCCATCGGAGACACACACACAACTGCATGAACTCCCGGTGGCTTTCAGGAGGCTTTAATAAGCAGCTAATCACACAGGTAGTTTTCAGGCTACCACACAAAACCTCAACTGATTAGTGAAGACAGGAACTTGGGTATCATTAATCTGAGGAATTTCTTATATAACTGAGGAGAAAAAGTAAAGTGCCATAGTGTTACTTCTAGGTTTTCCTTACAGAACATGTCAACTGACACTGCTTACATACCCCATAACATGCCACAAGTGTCAGCTACCACCACAGGAGGCACTCAAGCCTGAATCAAGAACTCGATGTTTCTGGCACAGAAGCTGGTGCTTGTTAAACATCACCAGAAAGCTCTGAGTGCACACAAGGAGGCCCGGATGCCATGCAGGTGATGGAGGCCCACCCTGCAGTGCCTGCAGTTAGTCAGACGAGCGCATGGGTGCTTGTTAGCTAGCACGTTTTTGCCAAAGCCCTGCAGAGGTGGAGCAGGGCTGCCACCAACAGTGGTGCCAGCCCTTCCAGAGAGCCACCTCAGCCATCGCAGCCTCTCTGCCTCGAAGCCCCCTGAGCACGTGTCCCAGTCCCACACGCTGCTGCAGAATGGGCACATCTTACTATGTTTGCCATGCCAGGGTCAGGCTCACGTGGGTTTGAACCGATGCCAATGTTAACGTGTTTGCAGTTCTAGCCTGTTCATTAATTTGCTTATTTGGATTTGCATCCTGCTTTTGTTTAGGTATAAACGACTGAATGGTTTTACATCCTAGGTTCAGTGGGTACAGAAGCAACAGAAACGGGACTTCGTCTCTGTACACACAGCAGGGTGAAGAGGGCAGATTAAATTCTTCCCTTTCTAACATCTGCAGGTATTCCCATTCTGCCAGCTACCTTCAGACTACACCGCGGGGAACTCATAGCAGGAACGGCCTGATTTAATTTATTGATTTACACGAAGAACTGTAATCATCATTTAAGTCTGTGAGAGGAAAAATGATTCAAAGTATCATTTTCATTTCAATTACATTTGTGCTTTTTGGGGCTTTTTTTGAAGCAAACCTGATTATCTTGTTCTTTAAATCTAAGCTACCCCATTTTTTTGGGGTGATGTACGATAAGCTGCAGTTGGAAGGAAACCATTATTCAATTAAAATGCATTAATAATCAAGCAGCATGCATCTAAGGTATATAAATTAACTTCACTGTGTAAGGTATAGAAGAAAAGAAAGAAAGGCTTCTGAAAAATGCATACTGCACATACAAAGCTTTATTAAAAGGAATTATTTTTTGAGGGAGTGCCACTGACTACAAGTAGACATCTCTGAAACTTTATAACTAGCACAACTCTTTTCTCCAGGCCTTATTTTCACTGGAAGGATGGTACAGTCTTTCCTACATTATTATTTTCCCTGTGGTTTCTCAGATTTGAGTGAAGCTAAAACTCGGCAAGTGGACTGAACAAATGAAAATGCCTTCTGCATCTGCACCACGGGTTGCTAATACAGTTTAATAATCAGATTCATCTGAGGTGGCTTCATTTTTCTGCTGCCACGGCTTTCCTACCTGTGTAATGGCCTGAAGAGAGTTCAGTGACAACAGGCACAAAATTCAGAGTTCTTCTGATGCTGTGAGACACCTACAGGCACTCTACATCTCAGGGTATCACTCCCAAGACTGCTGGTCACCCGTTCACAATTTAATTCCAATGAGTGCAGACTTTCTTTCTTGCACAAACAGTTCTATTTGCTTTGTGACAAGTGACACTAACTGAATAAATTGCTCAGCAATCCAGGTATTACATGCAGCTTGGCACTCACGATCAGGAGGAATAAAACACCAGCAAACACAGCCTGATTTGTCAATTCGAGGTAAAATGACTTATTATTATTACTATTATTGAAATAGGAGAAACAAGATGTATATCTTTCTGTCAAAAAAATGGAAACTGCTCTCAAAAAAGTCCAACCTAATTAAGAGCTGATGAACTGTTACTGCTCACGTAAGTGAGAGAGAACACCAATTACAATCAACTCATTTGTGGCTGGTTCTCAGAAAGTTCTTCTAGATTTCACACAGTGAGAAAAAATATATCTACACTATCTAGGGAAAATTAATTAGCAATTAAGCCTAAATGTGTTTGTGATGAATAGCCAATCTGGCAGGGAATTGAAATGCACATTTTGCAGCATTAGAAGGCACTAAGAAGTGGGGTTTGTCAAGAGGGATGCTCTGAGAGATGCTGAGTGCCCTGCTCCCCAGCACCACCTCAGCCTGCACTGCTTGTGGCTTCAGTACAGCCACCTCCAATTAACTCTGCATCGCCTCCTTAATGTCTCCTGCCTCCTTCCATGTAATTAGCTGCGTGTCAAAAAGGATGTGCAGGGCCTCCAGATCAAACAAACTGCTGAAGCCCAGTCCAGGCACCTGGGTTTACTGGTTTCAGGTAGAAGCAATGATTTACCCTGGGTTAAGCAGCCCAGCATCTGCAGCTGTTGGGTGGAGGGGGGTGCCCTTGGGCATATGGGGAGGTGTGAAGCTTCTTGTAGTTCAGCCGCCCCACTATTCATATAAAAAGTTAAAATAACCCCCTGGGGGTCCATTGGATTTATTAACTCTGCCTGGGCCCGCCTCTGCTGGGTCTGCCCTGGCTCCTAAGAGACCGTGAGGGTGATGAGCACAGGCAGGGCATGGATGTGCAGAGGCAGCTCGAGCCCAGCCACAGCCCTGACACATCCCCAGGGCCCCTGAGCTCTGCCAACATCGCAACTCATGCAGCTGTTTCTGCTCTGAGACGCAAGAAAGAGCTTAAAAAAAAAAAAAAGAAAAAAAAAAAAGCAGAATTTCTAATTTTTCTCAAAAATTTTCCAATAGACACAGATTAGCCAGAGGTACATCCTGTGAGCCATCTGCTAAATCTGTACTCCTGCTCTTCCAAAAGGGGTTTCTCAAAGAGCCATTGGGCAGCTGAGTCCTTCCTTGCTGCTGCCTGTGAGGCACAGCCACGCCACTGCTTTTCTAGAGCCAGTCCTCCAGCCAAACCAACCTCCGTTTTCCCTGGGCCAGTGAAAGGCCACAGCTCCTCAGCCAAAGCAGTTTCTATGTAAAACATCACATTTGCAATTTAGCTGCAAAATTATGCAAAAGAAAAATCACACAACGGGAGCCTGCATCATTATTATTATTATTATTATTATTATTATTATTATTATTATTATTATTATTATTATTATTATTATTATTTCTTTTCATTTCCAGGCTGAGAAAGAAGACAACAGGTTTTGCTCAAATAAAATTTGCATTTTGTCAGAGGCCAGGCCTCAAAAGCTTCTGCCTGAAATTTAAAAATGCCAAAAAACTCTGATGAAAGAATTGAAAGGTTTTACAAGGGAAACAATTCTGCAGCCTTGGCCACTGTTTCTTCTGCTGTTGTAGTGACAAAAAGCTACTTATCAGAGAATTAAGTTTTCAAGCAGAATCTATAAACTTAGCATTTGATAGCGATTGGAAATCCCCACCCATTCCGCTTCACAGCTTCCCAGTGTTCACAGCCCATATTTTCACAGTTTCCACATTTTCACAACTCTGGATTCAGACTGGGAATCTGTGAAGAGCAAGGCAGGGCCCAGCAGTTCCTCTCTGTGAAGACAGCAAGTTTTGAGCTCCCTCTGCCACCATTAAATACTTTCCCAAGCTCTTTGATGCCATTTGATCACTCAACATCTGGAAGACACTGGGGTACCTTCAACTAAAATGGTGATGGAGTGGGAATGACTGTAGGGGAAAACAAAGAGGCCACTGAAAGATGAGCATCCAAATGCTCTTTGGGCAAGCAGCAGACCTGGGTTTCTTCAAAACCTACAGAACAGAGGCCATGCTAGAAGAAAAATATGAAATCAGGAGAAAGGCAGTTGAATTATTTTCAATCTGAATATTACTTAAGCCTTAAGCGGAAAACTGAAGCATAAACAGTTTTATGACCGACTGGGAGGAGTGCAACCAGATTGGAAGAGACAAGGGAGGAGAACATGTTGCTCAGTTGGGGACGTTAATCCCGGGTTTTGAGAAGAAAGCAGTTCCTAAAGGCAAGTTTAGCACTGGATGACCACATGTGGTGAAGATGTGGAGTGACCATCTCCTCGCCCACCCGCAGTCAGTCAGCCCCCAGCAGGGGGGAGCCTGTGGCAGGCGACACCTTGAGCCCCTCACCTTCCCTGAGGGCAGCAGAAGCAGCACCCAGGGCTCTGCCAGGCCTCCACCTTCCAGATCCAAGCTCTCCCCTACTTCTGCCTGTCTCAAGACAAGAGCAGACTGCTCCTGGACTGCAAAATTCATTTTGGTTCTGCTTCTGAGAAGCCTGGAGCAGTCCCTGTGGGAAGTGCCAGCAGCTTACAGAGACCCCGCAGTGCTGTATGGCTGCAGAGGTGCCAGCCTCGTGCAAACGCTACTGAAAGTTTTCAGCAGCTGGGCAAGGTGAGAACTTGCTGGCTTCAAAGTTTTGCATGGCAAGTTAGACTTGCAGTGTGAGGAGGAAGTACCAAATGCCATACTGCAGCTTCTCAAGTTTGAGCAAGTACACAAGGCTCTGGAGGACTTCACGCAGGGCCAGGGAGCATCTCTGCAGCCCTGATGGGCGTCCAAGTGAAATGTGCTCACCATTAACACCACTCTCATGTTCTGAGAAGACTGGACTAACAGGAGAGAAAAATAAGCCAACTCTGTGGTATCCTGTACATCAGCAGAAGCAGGGAAAGAAACAGCCTGGAGATGCTTAGTAGAGCAGACCTGCTCTGAGCCGGCCGTGTCGGTCTGAGCAGAGGCACAGAGGCACGGTGTTTTCTTGGGCTGCATTCCCATTTAATATACTGCCGCACATCCCGATACCAATTTGGTTCTCTGGTTGGTTTTAATACTGTCCTTGCAGTCAAACTAATATTAGAAGAGAATAATTCAGCAATAGGCTTAAGCCATTAAAATCCAACGCTAATGTATTCATGTCTATTTTATTCACTTCAGCTAGTACGGTGATATTTTATTTATAACATTGTTATTACTCATTATTAATTTAAGTACTACCCATGCCTAGCCTGAAGAGCTGATACTGATACAACAGCAGCAACATGCTCTGGTTTGCACCTTAGCTGGCTCTTATCAAAGGCAGTAACCACTGTGAGTCCCAGCAGGCTCAGGTTCCCTGTGCGAACAGCCTGGCATGTAGCAGTCCTGATGGCATTTTCCTTTGGAGGTCACCTCTCCCTTCACAGTTTCACATTCCTGTGAAGCAGCCACGCTTGTGGCAGCCTCTCCTTAGTCCCCACCCGCCCTGGAGAATGCAGTCCCTCCCTGCATATGCTGGATCACTCTCACCTATGACATCCCTCCCACGTTGCACATTGCCCTTTTGCGCTGTGGCTGTGACCTAAGAGGCATAATGACAAACCGAGACTCAGACTTCAAAAAGCCCAAACAAACGGAGATAAAATTAGCTTATATCTACAAGCCAAAGGACAAGCAGTGTGAAGAAACATAGAAGGATGTAGGAATTAGGATGCTTTTAGGTAACACAAATGCTAACTTTTAGACTACTCTCCAAAAAGCCACTTTGCGTTTAGTGGGGAGCCAGATACTTGGGGGAGCCTGAGTGACATAGCACAGGAGAGATGTGGTCAGTGAGCAATCACCCCATTTAGTGCTCTCCTCAGCTTGCTCAGTGCCCAGCAGAAGAGCAGACAGGTTCTGCCCTCACTGCTCCTACTGGCAGGCTGGTCCCGATCGTCCTCCTCAGACAGAGGGACTCCTCTCCTTACCTTCTGGCCTAGGCTTCTTCTGTAGCTGCTTCATCTTTGCCAGTGTGCACCTCTAGTTTCAATGGGGGTTTTGTTTCCTGGGGTTCACTCTGAGATACTCATACCCAAAGGCCTCTGTTTTCTCAGTATCTGTGCTGTCTTGCTTATACAAGTGGAGGTCCTTCCCACTTTTCACTTTTCCCACTTAAGGACTCTCCAGTTCTCTGATCATCCCACTAACTCTTCTCCTCTGGATGGCACTAACTTTTCCTAACTGTGGGTGATCAGAACTACAAGGAACAGCTCCTTTCCACCACTGGAAATAGTGCTGTGAATACTGCAAGGACTGCACTGACCCTGTTTAGGAATGCATCACATTAGCATTTCACAGACTTTGTGCCACCAAACGGGGTATGTCCCAAACCCTTCTCCTTTATTTACAACCAATTTGTCCCCAGCCGTATGCCTTGCACTTTGGAACACAGAGTATCATTCTGTTTCTATTATTTCAGTCTTTGTGGTTATCCCTCTTCTCTAGTAACAACTTTTTCCCAGCACTGTGTCATCAACTGATTTCATGAGCACATTTACTGTCATTTGTTCCAGCCTTTACCTGGGCTGTCTTTGACCCCCACAACTGGGGTCTCCCTCCAGCCCAAGAGCTCCTCTTTCCACACAGCGTATTGCTGCCTCCCCCTTTGCTAGGTCTTCACCTGATAATTCCTCTACTAATTTCCTTCTTCTTCAGTTTAATTAACTTCTCTAGGCACAGATGCAATTGCCTTTGAAGTCTCCGAAGATAAGATTAGTTGATAGAACCAGCACCACATGAGCAGCAGTGAAAGCAGGTAGCTATATAGGATTTTGCCTAATCTCTGCAATAGCTGGCTTTGGGTGAGAGTTAAACATGGCTTTGCTTAAACTGATTTTAGGCTCGGATGCAGACAGATGCTTTCTTTTGTTAGGAAGAAAGAAGCTTTTTCAGAAAACGAAGAAACTTCTTGCAAAAAAAAAAATTGCTATTGCATGAAACACCATTTTGGAACATGGCTCTCCAAGTGACAGCACAGGGAGTAAGCACCTCCAGTCACTTCCAAGGGAAAGCGCTCTTGTTCAGCCAGCACTTGGATAATGCTTTTGTCCTTTATAATGCAAGCTTTGTGCCCATTTGGCACTGTTTTGCATGGCAGTCAAAGAGATGCAATTATCTGCACCTATTTTTTATTCTACATATTCCTCCTCTGTTTCTGTGATTTGCCGAGATAGTTTGCTTGTGTCTAAGGGACGGCAGACGTGGATCCCAGCCACTGAAGTGAGGGAGGAGAGGAAGCTCCCTGGTGGAAAGCTCTTCAGAGGAAAGAAGTGATCCTCACATGAGGAATTGCAGCGAGGCAGGCATTCTGCTCATCCTCCTGGTGAGTGCCACACAGCTGCTGGGGACCTAGTGAAAGTCACCCAAGGTGACAGCAACAAGCCTGGGTGTCATAAACGCAGCCTCTGAGACCCTGCCCAGCCTCAGCAGCAGCTCTCTCCAAAGCCTGCCTCATCAAGAAACCACTTTACAGAATTTGTCAGTTCTGATGCACTCAGCATTACCTTCCTGATGTCCCCTGGCAACATGTCTGTGCAAATCTGAAGACTTCCCTGAATACAAGTTCACGTAACAACTTTGCAAGTACAAAGCAAAAAAGGTGGTGGTGCGGGGCAGAGAAGACTGAGTAGGCTGTATGAGTGGCAGGACAGGCGAGCAAAGCCTGCGTGCACGCTGCAGCATTAACAGGAGCCAGCATCCCCACGCTGGAGCGCGATTCCCTTCTGCCTGGTGGAAAAATAATAAGGAGGGAGCAAGAGCAAATGGCATGCACCTGCTCGGAAAGCGATTCCAGGCGCCACACAACACCCTCGCAGACCGTGGGATATAACATGCCATGAAACATAACGCAGCTGACATCCAAAGCATTTGCCTGGGTCGCTCCTCTATTGTTTGGGCTTGAAATCGCCATTTTAGGAAGTTTGCTGCGGTGTGACCCTGTGGCAGGAGGAAGGGAGCCGCGGGAGAGGGCGGCTCAGCGCCTGCTCTGTGCCGGGCACAGCTGCACCAAGCCTGCGTGTGCCCCTGCGGGATCAAACAGCCAGAGGGGCTGCATGTGGCGTGTACACGGCCCCTTGTACACACACGGCTGGAAATACTCAAAAAGTTGTGTGCGACCCTGGCCACGTGCGTGAGACTGAAAGACAAACTGCCCAGATGCTCGATTATTTACGTGGTTTCTGTGTTGAATTTGAACCCTGCACATTTCTCAAACCTTCTGTTGTGTGAAGCCCATAATCCGGTACAGTGCAACGTGCCAGAGAAACGCATGTCCTCTCTGGATATGCTGAGTATTTACATATGGGGCTACACTGGGTCCTGCCCCAGCTATGTGGTCTGGCCCCTGAAGGAGGTGACCCTGTGTGCTGCGTGAAGGCACCAACAACAGCACAAGGGTGCTGTTACCTCTCAAAACACACCCGTGTTTCCCGAAGTTTCCCGACCAAAGCTCTGTGTTTAAGAGTTGCTGCTGGTCAAGACTGTACGTGGGCTTGTCAGACCTCTTCTGGGCTGAGCTACCCCACTAGGCTCTTGCACTGAGGCCCATGTTTAGTTATGTTTTCTGGGAAAAAGTACTTTCCTCTGCTGGTTTTAAATCTTTTCTGTACCACAGGCACACCACACACCTTCTAGTGTGAGAAACAGAACACATTCACCCTTACTGGCCATCTCTAAATGTTTCACAGACCTCTGCCATACCTCCATGCCTTTGCTAAGCTGAAGAGCCTTACCAATGGAAAGTAAGCACATTCTTCCATTTTCTTTGCTGTCGCCCTTCTTCTCCCCAGCACGAGCTCCTCTGGCAGTGCAGGAAGCTCAGAAGCCCAGCGGGACATGAGGTCCCCGCTCCCCGCAGAGGGACGTGGTGCTGCAGCCTGCCCTGCAGGGAACCTGCTGGAGGCTGGAAGCCTTTGCAGGAGGGATGTGGTCTGACTGCATCCAGGGTGGGATAAGCAAGCACAAAAGATGAGAATCTTTACATGCATTCCCAGGATCTGAGCTGGCAAGGGATTTTAATCAGGGCTCCTGCTAAATATATCTGCGCTGCAACTACAGACTTGCAGCAAACACTGAACTGCGAGCATTGCCCCAGCAGGCTCTTATCAAACCGATCTTGTGGCAATCCCATTGCAAGATAAGGGCCGGGGAGGTGCGTGGGTGGGCTCCACCAAGCAGGCGTTGTGCTGAAGGCAGCAGAGGCACCTCCCGAGGCACCTCAGCACCTCTGTAGGGCTGCTCGTCTCTCTCCAGCGACCGCAGGAGGTGGGATAATGAAGGGAGACTAGGCTAAGCTTGTGGATAAATGAAATTTTGTGAGATCAATTCCACTCTTGTTCTTTTTTTTTCCTTTCTAAGAAAGACTAATTTAAAGGTGAACCAACAAGTGTCATAGCTATCACTGACGGAAACATGAAAGGTGGTAAAAGTAATTGTTAGCACCGCCTGTTCCTTTCCAGGCTTATTCAGTGAGATCTGAAGGGCTGTATTTCTCCAGCAGCACAATAAACCAAAGTAACTTCCAGTACTGAGGGTTGCTGGCGGTTATAAAAGGTGTGATGTACACGCTGGATAAATGCACGGTACATATCTATGAGGCAGGGGTATTTTTCACTCCAGGAAGAAAAGTGTTCCTTTCAACCCGCTGGAAGAAGGCAGCAGGTACACAGAAACGGGCACACGCAATGTGTTTTACCAGGACACCGCCAAGGCAACCTGCACACCAAGGCAACTTTCAACCTTCACAACGTGCAACCAGCTGAAGAGACACATCATGGAGGAGAGGAAAGGCTCTGTGGCTCCAGAGACACCAGTGCAGATTGTCACGTTTCCAACATCTTCTGCTCAGTCTCGCAGCGGCTTGATTTGACTTTCTGTCCCTCTTAGCAAGCGCCAGACAGCAGATGCTTCAAAAAGGAAACTCCCAGGACACAATATCTCAGCTCCCACCCCTCTCCTCAAATTAGGCACTGTCAAAGGTTGAAAATAATGAAGCGTTCGTAACTTTCAGTATGCATTTTCTAACTTCTTCCTTACTTATAAAATATACCATTATCAGGAGTCAAATTGTCATTAAGCCAGGCTCTTATAATGCATTAATATTTTAATTGAGCAAAGCATTGGTGAATGATTCTCTTTAAAATTTAATGCATTTCATTGTCTCTGCAAAAAAAAGGCAGAGGAAGAAAAACGTGGTTTGTGCCTATCTTTGACGCTTTCCACATTCAAAGATGGACTTAGGCACTCGCACATCCTCACTGCATATTTTTCAAGGTCAAAACTTCTTTAAGTTTTCAGAAGTGACAGGTCTCAGGTGGCAGTGAGGCAGAACTAACTTCAGCATTTTATCTTTTTCATTAGTGTTGCCCCCTGCTCAAAACGGCCTCCAGACAAACTATTTATTGTTGGGTTAATTAGGTCGTTGAATCTAAGCTTGCCACTGCCTTTTTGCAGTATAGAGTATCTCAGACACATGTTGCTTGAATATCTAAACATCTTGAGTAGCTGACACATGGGCTTTCCCAAAAGAGCAAGCAAGACAGAAATTGCCAGCTGTATGGATTATATTCTGGACAGACCAAGTTCCCATGTTATTACTGAAGGAGTTTATCTAAGTCCACATAAAGCTCTTAATCTCTAGCTCTCCCTCCTCTTTCAGTGCCATCAGAAAGGAACCTCCTTGTCTATTTGGAAAAAAATTTTGCTTAGGACATTCCCACTCACAGAACCAGTATGAAAAGGAGAAGTAAGTGAAGATGAGACAAGAGAACTACTGTTAGCAGCCAAACAAAACTATGCGTATATGTATGTGTATCTGACAGCTGGAAGTGCCAAGAATGTACACACACACAATACTAGGCATAGCTGTTATGTGAGTAACACTATTATCAGTTGGTATTTTACTACAGCTACTACTGAGTAATGCTAGCTGATTTCACTGCACCTTGTTGAGACTCACAGAAGTATCCTGCCCAGTGTTTAGGCCTTTTCCAACTACGTCTCAATGTGCTTTCTAACAGGCATCAATGGGTGTAAAACATATTTTTGTTTGTCGGTGGAATATATACATTACATATTACTGGTTTGACTTACTACTTGTAAATAAATCTGTAAAGTAAAATCACATCGTGACTGTGACCAGCATGGAAATTCTGCCACAAAATCTATTTGCTTTGGAAAGCTGCATGACGGAGGAAGCTGCCATTTCATCTTAACTACATCTAGAGAAACCCCCACCCCTCAGCTGTTCACTGACACCACTCTCAGATGAGGTGTGCTGAGTGACAGGTCCCCATCCAGCAATTCAGAAACATCGCTGCGTACAGCCACGTATATCTGGTAGCGGTGTGTAAAGCAGCAGCAACCTATACACATGGCGAGAGGGAATTCTGCTCCCTCAGCCTTCGCTCTGTATAAATAGGGCAGATGGGACATTTGCATTTTTACTGGCCCATGCGGCATCTTCAATCCTTATTTAGGGGCCCCAGTAAAGCAAAGCAGAAACCAAGCATGCTTCCCTCAGCCAGGGCTGACTTCCAGACCTCCCGACACCTCCGTGCTATCTGCAGACATTTAGACCTCATCAGGACCTCGTCTGGAGGAAATATAATTTTAAGACTTGGGAAAGAGTCTGGGAGAATTTGAGAAATGTCTCTGGTCTCCCAGCCTCACTAATTTCATTTTAAGATGTATGTATAATACATGTATTTATACTTTTATATGAATCAAACATAAATCACCCTAGAGATTGCAAACATTACAAAGCCTTGGAAGACGACCTGCTTGGATGCCTTGTGCCTCTCAGGACTATCAGCTGGATACATCAATGACTAAAAACATCTGCATCCCCCATGGGCTGTCATCATGCTCACAGAACGGAGATCGAAAATGTATATGAAAGAAAATATTAGCTGAGAACTGGAATGCTAACCACAGTCTGACTGCAGTTATGCAAAAAAAAAAAAAAAAAAAAGAGAGGAAACTACATTTGCTCCTCCTCTTTAAAAATTCATCTAGAATAATGGTAAAAAGGCTCTGGATACCCCAAGATGTTGGCAACTCTCCTCATGCCTGAGTTGGAGTTTCTGCTGCCATTGAGGCACCTCTGGCTCATGCCCAAGTTAGAAAGATGGGAGAAGTGGATGCTTGTTAGAAGCACGTACTTGTCCCACTTTAGCCAACTTAAACTCTTCTTTCCTTTTTTTTTTTGTTTTTTTTTGTTTTGTGTGTCAAGTGTTATCTCAAGTACACTGCACCAAGGAATTGGATGTGGGTAATAAGTTCTGACCTCTTTTAAATGCTCTCCCATGAACTTAGGTTGAAATCCTCATTAAACAGTTAGATAAATTAACTCATTTAGCTGCTCAAACTCAATAAAGAAAGGGGGGATATGCAGAGCTGATGACGATGAGAAACTGTCATTCACCTTTTCTCTTAACACAAGAGCTTGGGGAGAATCAGAGAAATCTCAGATCTGGCAGAAGATTTAAAATAGACCAAAAGAAATACTGCGTCCGACAGACAAATTCTGGATGCCCTGTCCTTGTCACAAAATGTCCTGGATGCTGGAGACTAAAATAAATTCAAAAGATGACCAAATCAGAGAAAGGAAGTCTATGTGGTGGACATAAAACAGAATGAACAGGGTGTCCAGGGTAGCAGAGGAGCCACAGAGCGCACAGTGAGGCCGAAGACACCTCTCTCTCTCTACTCCTTGCTCCCTAAGCATGGATGAACCCTATTAATCGCCCTGCTGCTACCTGCACCACTCTGGGAGGCTGTCAACATCGATAGAAGCAACCAAGGTGAATTTGATTCTAAGGGAAGAAGAGTTCAGCAGTTCCTCACTAGGCTCAGAGCCCACACTGTGCTGGCCCCAAGTAGTTCCCCAGAGCCACTGCGAGGTCTTGCTTGGCTCACCAGGGCTGAGGCAGCCCAGCAGCCTACTGTAACCAGGTCCCGGGGCTTGGACAAGCTCTTTCGGCTGCAATTCTCCTCCTGTGACATCACTGCGCCATGCATTCGCTGTAAGTAAATGCATCCCCAGGCATTTTCTATAACCCACAAGTGATTAACTTAATTATGATAGCAACTTCTGTATCTCCCGTTAATGGAAGGCTGTGATACTCCAGCAGGTTATGATCTGCAGGCACACTTTCTAATGTTAGCTCAGACTGGGTGGAACAGAGCATGCTATAACCTAAAACTCATTAGTAGCTTATTCAGGTGACACAGCTGTGGCCTTTTCTTTACAAATGCACTGGTAAGACTTGAAAATCTCCTCTGCATGTGTACGTATCCAAGTAAACCCACAAAGATGTCTTGCTACCACTGTGATGATAAGAAATGGGGCTTACTGTTGGCCTTGGGCAGAGGCAGTAGATGAGAAGCCAAGCTGAGCAGTACCCGTTAGAACTCTGTTAAGGGGAACCTCCTAGGTATTGACATTTTCGTGTCTGTTGGGGTGGGCAGTAATTTGACAATTTGCCTTTGATTCCCTCAGGATGCTCCATCTGGGTTCAGATCAATGGCCCAATCAGCTGTTTCAGCTCCAGTCTCCTTTCAACAGGAGGACTTTAAAGCAGTCATATATTTTGGGCATGTTCAGGTGGCCAAGTGATGTACATTCCCCAGAGAATTTCATCTGAGTCATTTGTGTCAGGGAAAACCAATTAGGGGGTTATGTTCCGTGAGCTTTTCAAAAGGACACACAATACTTTTCTGTGCAGTTTGAATATGGATCAAGCAAACCAAAAGCCCTCTCCTGATGCTCCAGGGAGCAGAAAATCCTCTCCCAGCACATGGTGGATGCAGAAGCTGCTGGCCAGAGGGGCCCTGGAGGAGAACAACCCCCCTGCCCTGACTGGGGCTCGTGCTCTCACTGTCCATTTTCCAAATCCCTGCTTACACCGTTTAACTGCTGCATATAACCACCAACTTACATGGCAGGCTTTCCACCCTTTTAATTCCCACTTCAATCACGTGCTTGGCAACTCTCTGTTTACACAGCTCCACCATGCTTAAATAGGGAAAGGCAGCTCAGCGCCTTGCTAATGAGGTAAAAGCCAATTTAGCTTCATTTACAGCTCTCATATGGAAAAGGATAAGGACCATAAGGAGTGGGTAGCATTTGTGTGGCCCTGTCAGTAAGCTGAAGAGAAGAGAAACATCCCCGTTTCATGTACCAGATAACCAAACCTTCAGCCTTTGAAGCATTTGGCATGGCTGTCTTGATCTCTAGGTGTCATTTTCTCTTGACAAACAAAGAATTGCTTTGCGTGATCTCCATCTCCCCAAGCCCTCCTCTAACATTAAGCGTAACTTTATCAGTAGTGCAGACACCTCTTTTTACTAACTTCAGAGGAAGTTTAGGCAATTGTGATGATGAGAAACCTGGAGGTCTTAGCTGAGGTGAGATGAAACCCACCCTCAGTCTTCAGTCTCCTAGTCAGTCAATTACATTAACATGCGATAATCCTCGGGGCCAGCTTGCTGCCCTTCATTATAAATGTCTCGGGAAGGAAAACCCTGCCATTTGCAAGCCTGTTACTGCTTCAATTCCTTTAATCAGCATCTTACAGTGACACAAACCACTGCTTCCTTGTGGTGTTGACAAAATGGGTGAAGTCATTTAAGGTCTTTGTAGCTGCTTGATTTGTAACACAGGCTTTGGCTCTCATTCACAAGCTTTTTTTTGTGTGTGTGTGTATGTGTGTGTGTGCAATCTCATGTAGCTGATGTAGCTGACAGCGTGCAATGTGTCTGCAGCATCTCTCAAACAAGATGAATTATCACAGAAGGCTGTACATGCACAAGGAAATCAGAGCAACTAGATAGAGTAAGCAGGAAAAAGCAACAGAGCCCTTTCCTGCCTGGGTGGCTCTGTCCTCTAGGATGGAGCTGGAACTTGCAGGCAGATTCCAACCAGCACAGAGAGAGGGAGTGAGATAACAGCTCCTACCAGCTTTGTGAAATGAGGACGAGCAGGCCAGGAGTTGGAGGAGGACCCTCAGCACGCTGCCTGCATGGGAAAGGCTTGGCGAGCTTTCAGCCTACTGACTCCCGAAGGACTTAGGCAGGAGGCAGCTGATACAAACATACCGAGTGCGGGAACAGCTCCACTGGAATCCTGCACCTTCTTTGATATGAAAGTCAATTGTGCATGAAATACAATCCCCTTGAAAAACTGACTTCATTTGTTCTTATGCTGACAGAACTACTTGCGTGATACATTAAAAAAAAAAGCAACAGAAAAACTTGTCACAAAATATTGGCGGAATGGATCTACGTGTCCAGGAGCTAAAGAGTCAGAACAAGAAAGAGAAGCCAAATAGCTGCAACTTACTTATTAGAGATCTCTTGAATAAATGGCCCTGGGAACTACTGTACCAATTCATGCTCAACAAATGAGAAAGCAAAAGCTGTTTCCTTAAAGAAGTGCCTTAGAGTGAAATAATTGGTAGGAACATTAAAGGAGACCTTATCTGTGATTATTATTATTTTTTGATTATGCTGTACTACTTTGTCAAGTCTAACAGCTAACCCGTAAGGCCGAGCAGGAACTGTTACACTCTTACTAACATACTTCTAATTTGGCAGATCGCATGGGAATGCAATTGAATTGAGCCTTGAATGCGAGTGGCTGGGAACAAAGCTCATCCGTGTTTTCCTGTAAATACACTAACAGCAGCAAGAAACGAAGCTGCCTTCCATCAGAGCATGAGGCCATCAATGTCTGAAGGGTTGATAACCCCTGAGCCCACCAGCACAGATGGGATCTAGGCAATCAGGTGTGAGCACCTTCCTACCAAAGCAGCTGGAGCCCCACACATGTCCAGTGTTATAATTCCCTGCTGACCATGGGAAGGAAAGGAATATTTGCTGAATTTTTAACTTTGTTAAATTACAGCAACAGTTTGTGCTTCAGTGTGAGATGGGAGAAAGAAATGTGGGTTCAGTTTTAACCAGACATAAGCCGAGCCATTCCTCTCTGCTCCCCTGCCTGCAGATGCTCCAGTCATACAACAGACACATGGGTGAGACTGCTTGGAGAAGACACGCACTGCCAAAAGCTTGTGCTTTGTAACTAACTTTCAGCTGCATTACTGAAATGTTTAACTAAGTCTAATTAACATTTTTAGCCCATGGCGTTTCTATCATTTGGTTTGATCTACCAGCACTCCTTTTTCTAATCCTTTTAACACAGGCTGTTTAAAAGGTTCACTCGAGATGATGCTTAGAGCATGCTAAAGCGTTGTTATTACTAGCAAAGCTATTTGGTGCTCATTAGCAGGATGACAATTAGATGAAAAGCAAGTGTAGGTTGAATCACAAGACTTGTGCCTCCTTGCTAATTTTATCTAAAGTGCCTAATGACGCCAAGCCACAGCCACTGCTAACGAAGAGGTGAGAGGCTCCCTGGCTCTGAGCAGCTCCCCATGGCAGCCATTTGGTGAGGATCTAGTACAGGTCCCTGACCTGGAGCTTCATTTTGAACACCCCCAGCCATGTACATTATTAGGTTTTACAGAACTTCCCCTAAACCCAAGCCTTGCCTTGCCTTGCCCTCCCTTCCCCCATCCACTTTTTTTTTTTTTTCTCCCTCTTGTGGCTTTGAATGGGTTTGAAGGGCTTTTGCTGTCCGGTATTAAACAGATATCCAAGAATAGGCCTCTCGAAAACAATGCCGGATCACTTCCAGATTTATTTTTGTCTCTGTGTGCCACATGAGGGTTGAATGGGTTTCTGAAATATCTCTGTAGTAGTAGGCATTGGAGATAATGATACTGATTTTGGTCTTCAACCAGCTGTATTCTCAAGTATAATCACGCCACTGTATTCTTTTTCCTCCCCACAGTGAGCACAGTTGGTTTATATTTGAACTTTTCTGCCTCGGAGACCATGTTTACCACTGACTCCCTGAAGGACACTGGGTCTCATATACTTGGACTTCCTCTGTTCTGCTCTTGCTGTGAAGAAAGCCCTTTATGTTGATGTGACACTATAAAAATCCATAATCATAAAGTCGAAAATAAATCCTTATTAGAGTAAGATCAGCTGAATACTCTGAATTGCTTTCTAAAGTGGTATTTGGTTCTGCCCTGTACTTTCATGTTTGACTTCAATTAAATTAGTTTTCCTTAGCAATTCAGAGTCCTTTAAATCACCATATGTCACTGAATATAAAACTCACGGTATATTTACTGCATAAATAAGAGGGCACTACTCCGCAGGTTGTGTCACTTCAAAGGTCTTCCTCTGACACCCAGCCCATACGCCTTTTCCACTCGAAAACAGCCAGCAAGGACCCACTGGGGCAGCAACCAGCCCCATCCTAACATCTCCTGCTGCAGCACTCCCTGCAGGGATGAGGGAGCACTGCTGCCTGCCCCGTTTTCTGCCTTTTTTTTTTTTTCTACAAAACCCATGCTACTGAGGAAGCATTTGGCAGACACAAGGAACGGGTGAAGAACATGTGGTAGAACTCTTTTCCCTGAGAATTTATTGCAAACTTGGGTCATCTGCCACTGCAGAAGGCTCGGTTCTCCAGTAACGTCACACTACATAAAAGTCAAATCTGTGATAATTTAGGTAGGATATCAAGTACTGCTCATCTTGTCCATAAACAAAGCAAAACCGCTAATTGCTTTTACTTAAATGATGTGTGGTGTTGCGTTTTAACACTGCTCTATCCCAGGGGAAGGAGGGAATGATTGGAAAGAGCTGGTTTCGGCAAACATGAAATTTCACAAATAGAAGCAAAATTAGATGACATTCAATTTCTACACATAAAAGCAAATGAAAAAAAAAAAAAAGCAAATGAAAAATCTGTAATATCAGTTTCTTCGATTTAATCAAATCAGCTTTAGGATTTCTGTTTGTTTTGATATGAAAAATATCAATTCATTGCAGTACTGAGTTTTCCAAATACTTCACTGTGTTTGCTATTGATATCAACACTGCTATTGATACAAACACTGCATACAGAACCATGACTTTTGAAAACAGCATTCACAGTTTTTTTTAAAGATTTTTGTTTTGCTAAGATATTACTTATTAGAATTTGGCAGCACAGTAATAAAAAACCATTTTTGTAGGCCTTGCTCCGTGCCCCGAGGGCCGCAGCGGGCATCTGCCACATCCCTGCATGGTGGTTGAGGCATCCCAACCCACTAAGTGAACGTTGCAGGTACAGCCCCTGGCTAACACTGCATTTAAGGCACAATTTTCTGCAAGGGAAGACAAAATAATAATTTATGGCTACAAGGAAAGTTTTGCAGTGCTGTGGCTTGCAAGCTTTTAGCAATGCCGAACTTGCAGCCCGAGGTGTTGTGTTCAGGCTCATGAAGGTTTAGGAGCCAACATGGGCAGAGGGCTCTGCCTGAAACTGTTCCATTAATAGACCTTAAATCTTTTTAAAATATGAAACTTCTCTTCATTTACTGTCATAATTCTACTCCTTCTTTGCTGTTCAGCAGTCTTAAAAGGCTACGTTGGGTGCCATTAATTCCTAAAAGAACGTCAGGGTCATCACATAGGTCTTCTACTTCTACATTTTGGATGTTTCTGTAAGTTGAAAAAAGCAAGCCCGGGGCTTCACAGTGCACTAAATCCTCCCACTAAACCACTCAAGTGATAGCAAGACCACAGGCTGACAGCCTGTGCATCCTCTGGGCACGCAACAGGAACTCTGCAGTGCAACGGTGCCTCCACCCCGCACCTTGGGAGCCCACCTCAGTTCCCACTCCAGACCACCAAGCACCCGTTCTGCTCGCTTGGTACACATACAGCTTTTCTTAAACTAACACAGATGCCATTTCCTATTGAACTTACAAGTTATTTGTTCCACAAATTGACATTTTCAGGAACAATGTGTGCCTGTGCTTAACCTGCAGCATGCTGGTTGTCCTACAGGAGGCAATGGGAGAGGTCTCAGTTTAACCAGTTGTGAGATCTGAGCTTTGTAGGACTACAGCCTTTGTTTGTAGTTTGCTTTTGTTTTCTCATTGCCTGCCACAGGTTTTGATAGGTTTGGGTGGCATGGCTCTCGTGGGGCAGGGGGGTGATTGGAGGTGGGGGGGGAACACCAGCCTTTGTGCTGGAGCTTACTACCAGTTTTAACATGAAGCGCAGTTGTAAACAATTCCTAAACCATTTCAGAAAGCCTCAGGAGAAGCTTTTTTAGAAGCGATTTTCACTAGCACTGCCTTCAACTGCTCCATGCTGCTGACAGAGCCCTGGCACACAGGTCCCTGAGCATGAAGAACAGGGGCCAGACCGAACACACCCTGGGACACGAAGGGCCCTCTTGTTAACAAACAGCACGGCAAAGCTGCTGGCTGGAAACCGGCCCCCAGGGAGAAGAGCACTGCCACCAGGGATGCTCTCAAGCACTGCAGACAGCGCCAACAGCCCTGGGCCTTAGGGTGCAGGCAAGCACCCCTGGGAGTCCCCTGACTGCTGCCCTCACCTTCCCCTGCCCTGTACCAGTCCCCATGTGCCAGCACCAATCTCGCTTCTCTATGTGGCAGGGCAAAACACCCCCAGGGAGGGACCCCTGGCACCACGGCACCTTGGGCCACTGCAGTGACATTCATGGAGGTGTGGGGGGGAAGCTGCAGAGCCCCCCTGCACCTCCGCGCCCCTCCACCTAGAGGGGAACATTACCAAACCTACTCTCTGGAGTGGTTAATTGCTGTGTGCTAAGTACATCAGGTCTGAGCAACAAGGGCAAAAGGTTTCCTGCGGCAAGCACGAAAGAGAAAGGATCCCCAGTGGCTCAGTGAGGACGTTGGTGCTTTCATACAGCAAACAACAGATAGCAAAGTGTCCCCAGGAATATTTGCTGTATGTGTAAGATCAGCAGATTTTACAAACATTTCTTTCCTTTTCCAATTTTCTCCACACCCATAATCTATAATTTCATGTCTGGTATAGATCTGATGGATTGCAGCTCTGTTGATCTACTGCAATAACAAACACCCAGTTATTATTAATGGCACCATAAATCACATGATCAAACCCCATGGAAGCTAATTGCTGTCATTTACATTCTACCTGTGACACTGCTGCTGCGGTTGCAGCCGAGCGTGGCACTTGCTGCCCTACCCAGCCATAAAACCAAGGGCGTGCGGGGTCCTGCAGCCTCACTGCCCCACTGCTGTACTGCCTGCCGGATCAGGCAGGAGCGACGGGAAACTTTGTGCGGCACAACGGCTGTGTGAAAGGGAGAATCCTAATATATATGGGATCAGGAGCTCAGCACGGAGCTGCACGCTGCCAGGTCCCAGTGGTGAGGAGCCATGGTGGTGAATCCTTTTGTCTTCCTATTGGGAAACCCCTTGATGCAGCGCTGCCTGCTGCTGGGCCGGGTTTTAGCTCAGGCTAAAGAGGGTTCTTGAGGCACCCCTTTGGATCTCTAAAAACCAAAGGCTTTGTTATTTTTATGTGTGTTTGCTGGATGGGTCAGTCATTACACTCTGAAGGCCTGGGAACTCTTTTGTTTTTAAAAAACACCATAATCCCTTGGTGCCAGCCCTGGGCACATGGTTAAATGAAGTCCCCATGTCACCGTGCTCGCCAGGACGATGGCAGTGCGTGGCCAGAGCTGGCAGGGACGGAGGCATCAGCTACATGGGAAGAGCTGCCCTGAACACGCGATGTTTCCTTCAAACACACAGCCTGCCTTGTTTTATGGCACAGGGCTGCATGTTAAGCTGCATCCCACTCGCTTTTGCTTTGTTTGCAACCCTGCAGGCTGCCAAAATTGCTTTTTTCAATGCGAGCAGGTGCAAAAAGCCAGGGTGCCGGTGCCTGTCCTTCTGCAATGACACGGCCACACGGTGACACTGGCACATCACCCCGTAAGGGCTGCATTTGCACGGGAGGAAATTACTGAGAAAATTAATTGGCAGAAGGGTGCTGGGTGGCACACGGTTGGGAAGAGGCTGGCACTGATAATCAGAAATAGAAATGCTCACTCCTGAACTTTCTCTCATAAAAAGGCCACAATAAATGCTCGTCAGCAGCAGGAGGAAGTGTTTCAAGAGCAGCTCTCGGGACACTGGGGAGGAAGCAGGGCAGCAGGAGATGTGTCATCTCTTTGCTTCTCCCAGGCTCTCTGCCCCGAGGTTTACAATTCTTCCAAGTCTCTCTTCCACAGCAAAATCCATTCCCTCAGAGCTGCTCCTCCTGATCTTTAATGTGTCTTCATTACTGAAAGAAAAGAATGTATCTCCTACCAGATTTCACTGTTGACTTTTGGCGGGGCCCAGTTAACCTCTCTTGGCTTGAGAACACACTGAATTAATTTGGGCTGAGCAAATACAGACAATAAAACAGACTGACTTACAAAATGAGAGGGGTTACTCTGTATTATTATATCTAAAAGAAAAGAAAACTCGCAGCCGCTTGAAGACACCTCCCTTCCCCACGGGACGTTCTCCAAACAGCCCTCAGCATGGGAAGCGGCCAGGCCAAACACCAGCTCTCAGCCCAGCAGAGGGAAATGCTCACAGACCTGCCCACCTCCTCATCAGCCTCCTCCACCCAGAGGTGCAAGGTGAATGGCTTTTGTCGCCGCCGGGATCACCACCAGTTCACCAGGAGAGGCACCAGAGCACCCAGCGGAGCTGAGCAGAGCGGGTCCTGGACACCTGAGCTGAGTCCTGCGGCGCTGCTCGCCTCGCACCGAGCTGCACAGCTCCTCTTCCCCTCCCACCCAGACACAAACCTTGCTTGTCCCTCCCAGGGGGAGAGAATGGGGCAGTGGGTACAGCTTTGCTTGGAGGTGGAAAATAAGAGCAAGGGGTTAGCGTGAGATGGGACAGGCAGAAAGGAGAGCGAGGAGATGTGCTGAAAACAACCGGAGACAGGCTGCGAATAATCAGGATGGGTCTCTTGGGCTGAGAGCTGAAGTGAGAAAGGCACATCCAGCAAAGAAAGAAGTTGCTGAGATCATCACAGGTCTTTCCCACTGAATGCACACACTCCTGAGAGCTGCCGTGTGTTCGCCTTGTCTGCACCAACCTTGCTGAGCACACAGTTAGATCGGCATAGAGGGAAACAGCAAGCTGCAATCAGGGATGTTCAAAGAAAGGGTTAACCAGCCTCACTCAGCCTGAGTGGCACATTCCTCGGGCATAATCTCTTCTATTTTTAATGGATTAAGAAAGTACAGCAGGGTCTGTCCCCTAGTTTGCAGAAATAACACATCAACTGCCTTAAAACTGGTAATTTGTAGATTAAATTATCAAAGCCTAGCCTGTTGGTGTCCACATCTGATAGTGCTTTGATCTTGTTTATATCTTAGAAATTGTTTCATGGACTAACTTTGTTGATTATCTTCAAACTGTGGCAGGTTTTATTCCATCAGCAGCTCAGTAGCCTTCGGAGCAGCAGCCTGCTCTTTAAAGTGCAAATGAAGAAACGGGAAAGAGAAGAAAGGATGGGGCTGTCTGAAGGAGCTGCTGGATGTCAACAGAGGTCAGTGCTTTGGTTTTGATTTCTTAACTACGCGTGGACAAATGACCCAGCGCAATCCAAAATTAAGAGCTATGGCCAAGAAAGGAGGAAGAGCCGACTGCGGTGTTTTAGCACCGTGAGGGGTGGCTGATGGATCTGGCCACACCAGCCTGGGAAATACAGAGCAATGCGGCTGCCTCCGCTTCCAGTTCTGCTGCGAGCAGGAGAGGTTCGGGGAGACAGCCACCAGCTGGGCACTGCTGCAGCTGGCTGGGCGTCCCGAGGAGTGGCCACCACACAAAAATCTGCTCATCCTGGGCCCTGGGCTCTCCTGGAGGCTTCCTCCAGCTGCACATGGCCCTGTCCAAACAGCAGTCTGCGCAGCTGGTCCTTGCGAGTGCTCAGCCTCTGCCCGACCGAAGCCTTGGGCAGCTGCCTGTGACAAGCTCTGCGGGGTCCCCAGGCAGTGAGCCCATCCAAAGGAACGTGCTCTCTAAGGGGGACGAGCAGCCGATGTGAGCCTGGCTTTTTGAACTAGCCCTAACGCTGCAGAAAGATTAAATCTTTATTTTAACGAGATTATTAGGGTTTCCTAGGCAATCCAGTGCATACAAACAATGGGACTAACAAAACATTGTATGAAGACGAATCCCTTCAATTCCCACGTACTGCAAAGTATTCCTCGCCCTGAGGGAACTCTGTGGGGAAGATGAGAACATTTCGAGAAAGTTATCACTGAAGAAATGAGCTGGAAACTTCAAGTCTGAACAGTGTAAACGTGTTTGAGACCGTGCAGCTGACATACAATCTCCAGCCTTAATGAGTGTCCTGGTTTTGGCTGGGAGAGAGTTAATTTTCCTCCCAGCAGCCGTACGGTGCTGAGGTTTGGATTCAGGATGAGCATGATGCTGGTCACACAACCCACAGGTTTTACCCTTTTTCCAGTTCTCTGCCCCATCCCATGGTGGGGGGAGCACCTGGCTGCGTGGTGCTGCACTGCCAGCTGGGTTAAGCCAAGCACTGTGTGAGGCACTTTGCCTCTGAGCCATGGTTTTGCCCAAGATATGTGAAACATTGCTTAAAGACAATAAAGAGAAATGATTTGCTTAAGTGCACCTCTATCTTAAGAAACATGACCCTGCACCTGAGGCCCTGCTTTTTGACTTTTCAAGAGGTTCGACATGAACTTTGTTGCTGTTGCTGTTTGTGTTCCTGTGCTTCACCTTGCACCAGCAGCACTTAGAGTCAACTTCCAGCTACCAACCACACCGGCGTACACACAGGTCCTGAGGGCAGGCCACGGGATGCCAGCAGGCAGAACCTCTTCAGGAAAGGACTATGAATCTATCCCGGGCTGACATTCAAATCAGGTCTACTCTTTTACAAAGCTCTGACAACTCCTCCGTCCCAGCCTTTTCATGAACTGATTGGATGAATTAAAAATATCTGACTAGAGTCATTTTACACCCTAACTGGCAAGTCTCTCCTATGCTTGACACTCCTCATCTCCTGTTCAAGCTGTGCCCAGTGTTCCCAGGGACAACCCACAAACTGGCACCAGCCTGGTGAAGCAACTTCTCTGCTGCTCAGAGGGGTCTCCTCCTCTGCAACAGAACCAGCAAAGCCCGGTTCACAGCGTGGCTTTTTCAAACCATCTCATTGCCTCGAAGAACAGACTGTCGTGGGTACTGACTGCACTCAAGAAGATTCTTCTGCAGAAGTACTCAATAAACTTTCGGTGCAGTTTGCTAGCCAGAAAGCTCTGTTACATTACCAACTAACCACCAGCTCCCAGGAATTTTGGTCCCACCTAACATTCGAGAAGCACCAAGAGATTTGGCTGAGTCACAACCCAAGACTCTCCCGTGGGATAAAAACACCAAACACAAACACAACTGCAAACCAAACCAGGGAGCTCCTCTCCCAGAGAAGTGAATCTGCAGCCTCACAGCCTAACACTGACTGCTCACACAGGGTTCAGGCCAACCTGAGCTCCTGCTCAGGAACACTGACACCCAGGGGCCAGCAGGTGCAAGCTCTGCCAGCACGCGCCACACACTGTGCACCACGTCACTGGGAAATGAGAATTGCTTTTGTGGGGTTTTGATGGGGTCCACTCAATGTATTCATTCTACTTAGTGCCATCAACTCGTACAGGAGCTAACCATAAGCTGCTCATAAAGAATTTACATAGCTTTGGCAAAGGAGACTCCTCATCAATTTAATGGTTCCACTCTTTTTGTTAAAGAAACCTCAGGAGACATCTGCTTTAACTGACCTAATCTATGGGGTCCCATGCTAAACAATCCTTTTCTTTCTTCAAAAGCTGATGGCAACAATAAATTGCATTTCTCCAGATGAAATCAATGCATCACAGAAACACTGCAGATGTTGCTTTTAGAAGAAAAGCCTCAAAGAACAGCCGCCCATATAAAGCAAACCCCGCGGGACTCAATAGCTGTTGGAGAAGAGAAGCACCTATTTCCCTGCCAGACAGGTTTGCCTCCAGGTATTTCCTTCACGTAGAAGCTGGCATGGTAAAAGCTGGAGATCCTGTGATGTGTTTCATTAAGAGCAAGGATCTGCTGGATGAGGCTTGCAAACAGTCCTCCCCCCGCACTGCATTGATAACATAGGTTTAAACATTGCAGGCTGTACAGGAACTGAAACCATCAGACCTGCTAAGCTTGCCCCCAAAGCCTATCTTTCCGAGCACCGCATCACCCTCATCTTGCAACGAGTCCCTTAGACCCAGCCTGTCTCACGGACTGAAGCTGGGTTCTGGGAAGCAGGGCACTTCCAAGAACAAGCTGCTGACAAGGAAATTCAAGTCCCCATCGGCATGATGCTTTCCCAGCTGCAGAGAGCCTGCACGCAGAAGTGCCTGGAGGTCACAGAGCCTGACCTTCTTTCATGCCACAGGCAGTTAGATTTCATCAGTTGTATCCCAAGAAGTGTAGAAACTTGCGTTTCTGGTGGGGAAGTGCTTGTCTAGGAGTTTAGCGGAAAGCAGAGTTTCGCTCTCTTTAGGATACAGGGAACATCTCAGACCCCAGGGACAGAGGTGAGGGTCACCACTGTATTCTGGAGCAATCCTGTCTGTAGTACTTGGCCAACCAGGATGTAAGGCATGTTTTACACAAGTATCCATGCAATTCCTCTCTTCTAAATCATTCTAAGCCTGCCAAAGTATCAGCGATGCTGTGATTGTGTCTTTCAGATTAGCATTTCCACCCCATCCCCTACTGCATTTTCTGTGAGGACCAAGGGCTGCTTCATTGTCCTGTGCTTAAACAGCACCCATTACATTTGAATTGAAGCTCGAACAAGTGTTACATCTCTCTCTCAGCACACATTCAATCCTGTTACAGAATCTCTCAGCAACAACATGAACATTTACTCTAGTATGTTTATCTTCTCTGGAGGGATATATTTATTTCTTTTAAACCATGTGCTTGCAGTTCTACAGCAAATGGTGCCAAGGAATAGCAGAAATGCATTTCTTCATCCCACACCTCTTCAACAGTTCTTTACCCTCCCAAACAAGCCCTCTTTTTCTCCAGGACCCGAGAGTGCTGGTGCCCGTGGTCATTACAGAAATATTCCCAGTACCTGCAGCCTACCAAAGCTGATGACAGCTCTATAACCTAGGTGGAATCAGATATGTTGTGCTTACATCAGCTGGTTTGAGTTGGAGGTTTCAGCATAGCGTGCTTTCTAACTGATGTAATCCCCCCTGTTTTGTCTGAGAAGTGTGTCTTTTTGTTAGGTTCTTTATGATCTCAGTGAAAGAAACCTGCATTTTTCAGGCGCTCCTTGGCAAGCGCTGATAGTTGGTGAGAGGCTGCCACACGTCATTCCGAAACTCAGCCTCAGCCCTGGGCAGCATCAGAGCACCTGCCCACAGAAGGCTGTTTTGCAGCTGTAACAAGCCCAAATTAGTGCCTGACCGTTTCAAAAAGATGCAGCCATTTAGAAGCAATAGAGATCTGTCAACCAAAACTAAGACCCTCAACAAATCAGCTCCCAGTTGTTTGTTACTGGGTATTTACCACCTTGGAATAATGTGACAAGCTTATCCCACCTGGGGAAAGCTGGCACATGCTGTTTTCCGAGCAAGGCTGACGTGCGTATCCCAGCCTCACTGAGAGCACAGGGGCTGCTCCTTCTGACCTATGCTTTTTTCCATAAAAACCAATCCCCAAAATGCCATCGATCTTTTCTACTTGCAGCCATGGATTGCATCCCCCCTCACCCTGCCAGGCTCCGTGGTTTCCTGTGGCATCCAGCTGCTGTAGAGGGGGAAAATGTCTCGCACCCGCACAAGGCCAATACGGTGGCTTGGGGACCAGCCCACGGCCACCCTGAATAGAAAATGGGAAACAGAGGGCCATCACCTGCCATACGTGACAGCAAGTACAAACAAAAGAGTCCTTTTCTCCTCCTGAGCAAGATAGCAGCATGCTCTGTAATTGTTACCGTATACAAACCAGCAAACCAACCATTCCCTTTGTTACCAATGCATGTTTCTGTCAAGGGAAATGTACATTTAGAGCTGGGTGAGAATCACTTTTGAGTACTGGGCAGCAGCACTGGAAACTCTTTAGTCCTTTAACCTACTTTTTAAAGGACCTTTATTCAATTTTAACACTCAGCTACAATTTTTCCACATAACTTTGGATAAGTCATGCAAATTACCACCTTACTGACACCACATTACCAGCAATCAGCTCATAAATCACAAAGGCTTGGCTTTTTCTTACCAGTTCATTACTGGAGAAATGGGGTTTCAGAAGGCGTGTACTGGCCTGGCCTGTACGTAATGCTTTTTTAGGGCTGACTTTAAGACCTAGCAAACAAAAGCAGATATAGCAGCAGCTAAAGGCAGACAGCAAACTTTCCATATGTCTTTTTCACTCTGGGCAGCTAACTGAAAACACAATATATAATATAACCCTATAATGGAGCCACTCCTGAGTCTTGGCTACTTAAGCTGCAACGCTTCCCAAGTGTTGCCCCTTCATGCCAAGTCACAACCCAGCAAGGTATGCAAGGTTTAAACAAGCAAACAAAAAAAAAAAAAGAAGCAACTGAAAGTGACCTCTGGAACCAGTGAAATATTAATTTAGCCATTGTTTTACGTGTTGTCATTAATTTATCCATGACCTGACAAATCTTCCTTGGGATTGTCCACCTACCTGTTTGCGCCCATGCCTACATAATGCACACTCAGCTGCCTGTGCTCCTCCTTAGCCTGCTTCCAGCTAACAGAGCTTGATGCTTATGACAGGTCTACCATAACCATTTAAGCAGGGCAAAAGTGGTGAGCCAGGAATGCAAGCTGCTTGGTGAAGGCGAAAAGAGAATGAGTGAGAAGCTGCCAAAAGATCCGTTACATAAAAAGCTGCAAGAGTAGGTTGGCCAAGGTGAGGTTGAGGGTGGAGTGCAGTGGTGAAATTACAGCCTTGCTGATAGTGCTCAATGAGCACTGTGCCAATGCAGCAAGATTTGGACATAACAGTATTTAATTTTGAGTTTAATTTCCCAGGAAAATTTCTAGGGTGTATTTTACATATGGTATATGCTTTTGTTTTTTTGGTGGTGGTGGTGTTTTTTTTTTCCTGAAGTTCATATATATATATATATTATGCTGTTTCATATATACATGCACATAGATACAAAGAAATAATAATGACAAGATTTCACAGAATCACAGAATCACAGAATTTCTAGGTTGGAAGAGACCTCAAGGTCATCGAGTCCAACCTTCAACCTAACGCTAACAGCCCTCCACTAAACCATATCCCTAAGCTCTACATCTAAACGTCTTTTGAAGACTTCCAGGGATGGTGACTCCACCACTTCCCTGGGCAGCCTGTTCCAGTGCCTCACAACCCTTTCAGTGAAGAAGTTCTTCCTAACATCTAGCCTAAAACTCCCCTGGCTCAACTTAAACCCATTCCCCCTCGTCCTGTCACCAGGCACGTGGGAGAACAGGCCAACCCCCACCATTTGGGCTTTAACAGACAGGATTTGTGGTTGCTTTCATTATAATGTGTCTGTTACATACAAAGCCATGACTAAAGCATTGTGGTAACCTCAAGGAGAGCCTCCAGGTGAGGCTGCGTAATTCAGGGGCTTGCTAAGCCTAAAGCTAACGAGAAAAGCAGAGTATTAAAGATAAAAATTTAAAAAGCCCTCTTATACTTAAATCTAGCATTAGGCACCTGTTGTGGGGGGTTTTATAAAATGCCCTTCAGGCAAATGATTCATAAGATAGAGGCAAGTGACAGACAGATAAGAAAGAGAACAAAAAAAGCTGATGTGAAGCTTGGCAGTGCGTTGCCCAATCTCACACTGAGTACAAGCCCCACTACCCTGACACACCCTCCACGTTCCTTAAAAAATGGCATGACTCAAAACTCAAGCTACAAAAACATGTTTCATAAGAAATAATGTGCAATGGCAAGTTGCCTACAGCAACATTTAGTATTTTTTCTTCTTCAGCAGGAAATCTGGAATTTGCGCCTTTGCCAGATGAATAGTGTCCACGCTGAAAGCCAAGGGCATGGAGGGCTCTGTGGTAGGGAATAACACTTCTCAGTTGTTTTCATTAAAATCACTTACTTTTCACAGTCTTTAATGTAATTCAGCTTGCGCATCAGACTTCTCTTCATAACCTCATCCCTGTTCCCAGTTGAGAAAACTAATTATATCAAAACATTTAAAAAGCTTCCTGGGAGTGTAACAGATGAGCAGTGAGGTCTAAACCTCAGGAATACTTCTGTGCATGTGAATGTTCCCATGTCAGCTCAGATCTTTTAATTTTTCAGTGATGTTCTGGGATTTGAACCTGTACTTAAGCCAACATTTTCCATTCTCAACTGTTCAAAACATTTTTTTATAATTAAATGCAAGCGATGCCACAGTGGGAACCACTTGGATGATGTGCTGCTATACAAGTGAGTCTGTCAAGATGAATCAGTTTGTTATGTATGAGCTCAGGAAAATAAACTGTATTCATGGCAGAACCCATTTTAACGTTAACAGAGGATTACAGACACTTCCCTTAGCATGATGCTCCTCAAGATACGGTTATACTTTTCAGCAAAATCAGATAAGTAATTGCTGCACATGGAAGAAAAAAAGAAGTAGTCAAAGAAAAATGTTTGAGCTGCCCTTAGAAATAAACACACCCCACACATAAAGCCAGATGCTGCTGCACATATGCAGTCTGCTGAACGTGCTCTAATTGTATCTGCACTGCACACAGTGCTTTCCATAAAGGCATTAACCAAACCATAAAAAAAGTCCTTAATGCATGTCAAGAAAGAAAAGAAATGCAACAGATATAAAAAACAGTATAATAGGTTGAATGAAACAAGACACTGCTAGCTGCTTAGCAGTAGCTATTTTTGTGAAAAGGGAGGCAGTATTCACAGCTAGAGGTCCAACTGAAAACAGAAGTGTTCCTACTAAATTCAGTGGGATTTCAGAAAACATCCAGCAGATCCTAAATTCTACCCTTCATCATATGATGGATGTAAACATACACAATCATTAATACTCAAAAGTGTTTCCTTTTAAAAACTTTAAAAACAGAAAAAATAGGAGAGGGTAAAATGAAAGAGATAAGCAAGAGGAACTACTGAAGTAAAAATCAAGATTAAAAAATGGAAACAAATCATTCGCACTCTTAAGACTGACTGGGTAGTTTGTTGATGGGGAACACAGCTCAGAAACAGCTGAGAGCCTGAGCTATGGCTTCAGGTTCTCACACCGTAAGGCACAAAAATTCAACTACAGGCTTCCTGGTCTGCACACAAACCTATTCAAAAGTCTGGATTCAGAGAAACAGGCAGAAAAATCACTGCTTAATCTCATACATGCAAACACATCCACGTTGCTTTTCTTATGCTGCTCACATTTGTCCTTCCTACTTGCTCTTTTGATGCGGCTGTATTTCCATGTCCAGATGAGGCGCAGGAAAACAAGCTGATACAACAGCCATAAAAGTATTGTCCGATTTCCAGCTCTCCAAATGTGCTCGTGTTTAGTTCAGGTTAGGATAAAGAACTTGGGATGGATTCTGATTTTGTTTAAATTGTGTTTCCTTTTTCTTACTTGAAGTTTTCTCCTGACATCATAAACAGTGTTTTAAGCAGTCAGGTAATTAAATGCTCATTAAAATAGCTAATTAGCGTAGCACCAAAAAATACGAGATTTTTATCCATTGCCTTAAGGGTTAGGGTCTTCAGAGGGAAAAGGATGTTGATTCAAACCAGGGAATTGACAGAAAATCAAGGCTTCTAATAGAGTCTCAACTAAAGTCTAAGCTGCAATTGATGTATTAGAATTAAAACATCTTCTCTGGTCAGCAGCAGATGTTATTGCACAACTTCAAAGCTGAACGCTAGGTACAGAAGAAAATAAATATTCTTCTGTACTAAGAAAGGGATTAGCACATCACAGCTAAGTCTGCAAAATAAATATCTAACTTCTAATTGTAGCTCTCAGCATTATAATTACTTATTTGCCCACCACACGCACATACCCTTTGCTGAAAACTTCTGTGTGGGTCTCTGCTGACTGACTTATTCCACACGACGTTGGACAACCTTACTACGTGTGCGCTGACTACAGCTCACAGCAAGAGACTGGTGCTGCAGAGATGCTGCACACAGAACCAGTGCTCAACACAGACGGGAAGAATGGGCGGCCTCACAAGCTCCTCTTACTTAAAAAATTAGAAAGAATGCAGAGCTTTGCCCTTTGTGTATAGGATGAGACTTACTCTGACAGATATTTTTCAACATCATTTGAGAATAAATGCTGTTACAAAACTGCAGAGACTGCATTTATGATATGATAAAAAAAAATCAACAGATGACTGTTAAGTTATTATAATGAAGAACTTGTTCGACGGGATTACATTCATTATCGTAAGTGATTTACATCCTATAAATCACTTCTTTAGGGATTTAATTTTCCTTTGGCTGGCAGTGCTACTCATTCTGTTACTGCTATTCTGGAGATGAAAGTTTGGAACATCTCACATATGTAGAATGCATAAATATTACGAGACAGGCTGAGAAAAGCTGTCCTGTTCGTCAAGTGCCTTTGGCTAAAGGGAATTTGGAGCTTCTTGTACCATCTGTGTCCCCATCTACATCCACTCACCATATTCAATTATGCTTGTGCCGTTTCAGCCTCAGAGCCAGGTCCCCCTGACGGTGCAGCCTGGCAGATCTCAGCATCGCATGGCTGCCTCCTATCAGGTAAGCATCTTGTGTCTTATGCCAGTAACGACTTCACTAACTTTATTCAGATGGTGCAGTGCTGGAAGAAGAATCACAATGACACAAAAACAATTCACTGCTGTGTCAGTGGAGGAAAGGAAATGCACTAGAATGTGACAGCCCTGAGGAGAGCAAGGATGAATTTCACAGGTACTGAGCCTCCTGCCTGTGGTGTCTGAAAGGGGAAATACAAACTAGGCTGGACCTGAAGACATGGGAAAACACTACAAGAGAACACATGGTCAGTTTTGATTTACAATCAAGCAAAATCAAAGGGGAAAGGTACCTTTAGAGTCTGGATAAGCACAATTTGATGGGATGCAGCACATAAAATCAAAGTCAGGTGGAAAGTAATGGCAGGGAGAGAGACCTGGAAATGGACTGGAAGGGAAGACAAAACCATCACAATCCCAAAGGCTTCACATATCTCTCTAATCAAGGCTCGTCTCTGCCTGAGGTAGTCTTCAGTCTACAGAGTGTAATGGGAAGACACGAATGAGAAAAATACTACCTATGTGTGAAAGGCTGTGAGATGGAGCACTGCTCTGAGCCAAGCTCTGCCCTGGTACCTCCAGGAGAAGCCTACTGCCTGGTAGCTCCATGCTGCTCTGTCTCCTTGCCAGAAATGCTAAGGTAACGCCGGTTGACTTAAGCCTGGATGATGACTGCCAGCTTTGTCTTGCCCTCATCCCTTTTCACTGTGCTTTGGGTTTCAGTACAAACTTCACATGACCTGACGCAAAGGCAGAATTTTGAATGGCATCTATTCTGCTTCTGAAACCCTTTCCCTGTCCCCACAAGGTGTAGTGAACGATACAAAACGCAGAACATCAGCTAATTTGGACACACGAAGTATGATATAGCATTGTATCAACCTTATGAATTAGAAAAGGTATAATCGTACTTTGGAATGAAAAACTTGAGAAGACAGGAGGGGTAAAAATTGGTATCAAACTCTAGAGGAAGTTTCACCTTGAAAGTAGCCCATTGGGAACCATAAGGATGAAACAGGCTCGAGTTGCAGGGGAACTGCACTACCTCAACAAACTGACCATGGCCAAGTTGCTTGAGAGGATCAAGGAAGGCTTGCTGACACCTGCTGGACACTGCATGCCAGGCTGAGTCCTGATGGGAAGCAGAAATGACAGTAACGGTTCTGGATAAAATCCCTACCTACTCCCCAGAAAGGCTTCTCCACATCAGAAATAACATTATGGAAAAGACGAGCAGTGTCTAGGAAGGATCTCCAGGACTTTGCTCTTTCCTTATGCTTTTTCTTTTTTTTCTAAGAGCAGCCAGAATATGGAAAAACCTAACATAGCCAGCACAAATACCGTGCCTCCAAAACTTGCCTACCAGCTGGGCTTTGGCAGACAGGCACGCCTTCCAAGGGGCCACAAGCCATGCATCCAGCTGCTGACAAACCAGTCTCACCATCTAACCTTCTGGTGATGGCACTGGGAGCCGTGGCTGTGGCTGCCCAGGCATCTTGCAGGCCTGCAGCAGAAGAGCTGTGCCACGGCAGCTCCCCGCTGACCGCCGCCATCCCGCTCCCATTGCAGAGGGGGCTGCGACCGCTCCTCTCCCCCATCTGGAGGAGCAGTTGGACACAACACGCTGAAGGAAAAAAACGCCAGTGGGGCAAAAATAAAAATCTCTCAACAAGGTAATTTATATGCTCAGGAACATTAACAACCCAAATCCCACAGGGTCTTGTAAGTTGTAATTTAATTATTGAAATCCTTTTCCAAAGGTGCAGTTTTTTCCCCCGAAGAACAGGCTGGTGACCAGCAGCCCTGTAGGGAAGGGAATGCCTTTGGAAAAGGATTTTTTTTTGCAAAGGGATTTTTATTGCACCAGCCTTTTTCTGGTGCAATAATAACCAAAAACACCCTCCACGATGGAAAGGAATGGCCGGTCACCAGAAATAATAGTGTCTTTGGCCACAAGGCTGACAAGAGCCCTTCTTGTACCAGGGGACTGCATCACACTCCTGTTTCAAACCTGTAACCAAGGCTGCCAAGCTCCTGAACATGTGGCTTACTCTTACGTGAACAAACACATTGGCCCTATATTTCTCCTGGAAATGTGGGTTGTTATTTTTAGAAAAAAATGAAAGAAAAAAAAAAAAGATATTGCTTTTATTTTCAGGGAAAAGCTCCAGGAAACAGTGCTTGTATCCAAAAACTCTGTTATTTCTCAAACAGCCAAGAGTTGATGCCTTCAGTGGGGCTGGTCTTGAAATTGGGATTTTCCTCCAAATGACCCGGTATCTTTACAGCAAAGGACAAACGTGCCAAGGAAAGCAGTTTAAGGAGTGTGAGGGGAAGAGCAAGACGTGGCTCAATGACACGGACCCCACCAGTGCATGGCCTCCTCCCCAGCGCACCTCCCTGCACCAGCAGCCCTGCCCCAGGGAGCCAGCCCCGAGCCCTGCTGAGAGCCCTCTGTTAGCGAGGCAGCTCAGCAATACCTCTGGTGCCTGGCGTAGCGAGGGCTTTGATCACTGCAGAGCGAGGAAAGCGTGCTGCCAGGTCACACTAACGAGGTGTGCTGCGTGAGAGCCAGCTGTCCTCTCCTTCCCTCTCTGACTTCACGGGTTGCTCAAGAAGATTGGTTTTAAGTTGGAAGTTAATGCAGAAACGTGATCTTTAAAAGCATCAAATGATTTAGAAAGATGACTTTTAAGAGACTTAATGTGTCGAACCTTTGTACCCCTCTGCATGAGAAGAGTGAAGTAAAAGCTCTTCCCACACTGGCCTGGTCCTTCCAGGCACAGGCTGCACGGTGGGCACGTATTGCCCTGGTCCTGCTAACACATCTGTACTGTTATCCACCCTGATCCAGCTTTCAGCAAACACAGGCACATTGCTAATGGAGTGGCAGTCTGAAAATCCTCCACTCCCTGCACAAAGAGCAAGGTGACTTCAGTGATGAGGTTTCTGAAGGGAACTGTAAGGGAAACAAGGTGCCAGTAAGGGAAACAAGGGGTTCACCATCACGAACTAAAGAATAGCCTGGGAGTAGGAAGATGCCAAGGACTCACCAAAGAGAGCGAACACCTATGGAAATGGAGGCTTCAGAGAGCATAAGAAGTTTGGCAGAAGTTGTTGCTAACATGCTAGTGTGCGTACTTCAGTTCTGAAAGTGGAAATGAAAGTAGGGCAATGAATACAGAAGGTTAGAGGAAAAAAATGCCTCAATAAGCTTGCGATCCTGGAACTATAATTGAGGGTGAAGCATGTTTCCCAAACCAAATGCTTATTCCAATTGTTCCTAACATGTCCACAAACATTTAGGAGCTGAGAGTGTATACAAGCATGCATGAGCTCATTTTGGGCTCATCAAACTGCCTGGCAGCTGAAATGGTTGGTGTGCCCTAGCTTGCTAAGACCAAGCTGACACAAACGGCATCAGTTTCCTGATGATCCTCTGAACATCCAGCTTCTGGGGATGGGCCCATGGAAGTACACAGAGAGGGACACTGACCTTCTCCTCCTCTGGAGAAAACAGTTCCTCTGGGAAAGGAGACCTCAAGACTTCTTCCATGGCAGCATCCCACCTCTCTGTGCTTTTCCCAGCAGCTCACGTAACACAGCTGCCTGCTTTGAGCAGTGTGCCAAAGGAGAAGGCACGTGCACAGCTTTTTCACCAAGGGCACCACAGGTTAATTCCCATCTCTGAAAACCCACATAACAGTAAGGGCTCTTCAGAGATCACTGGAGAGGCGAAACAGAGAATATGCCTGAGATATCTCTGGTTGACTGAGCCTTCATTGCTTTTTTTTTTTTTCCCCTTCATCATTCAACCTTCCCTGTTTCTGGAAATCTGGAGCAAAATCGAATCAGCTGGTATTCAGTCGGACAAGCCCCCAGTACGCTTGGAGCAGATCTTTTTGCAGCTGTGTAGAACTACTTGGATCAGAGGGGCAAATCTGCAGCAGAGCTTTGCTGATGTCCAGTACCCTTTGCCACAGGTCAACCTGAAGGAATGCATGGCAACTGTGCCACAACATCCTATGAAGTCAAAAGCAAACACACCAAAACAAACCAACAAATGTAACAAAAATACTACATCTTGGTTTGGTTTCTCCTTTCATATGCATTAAAATGAAACCAATAATTACTGCGGATGACTCCTGCAGTGCATTTTTAAAGGAGGTTGCTTATCAAGGACAATTGATTAAACAGCCTAAATGCTGAATGTGCCCAAAAATTTTTGCTATCTATCTTACCTGTGGTTTAGAAAGAACTAGTCACTGTTGTTACACCAGCCTCATGATAAGATCACAGCCTTCCTTTTTGAGGAAGTTTCAGCCTATGCAGTGTCATGCTATTAAAAAACCTATAAAATTCCAATATCAAAACAGGCATATCAAACCAAATCAAAACCTCTTATAACTGAAATAGACAAGTACAACCAGAAGGCATTGAGAAAACAATGTTAAGTTTTTCCGTATTTTTTCTATGCTTGCTTTTATTGTTAAATAGTCGTGTTTGACTTCCCCTTCCACCTCTCAAATTCCAAATTTCAACACTGCAAGGAAGACAAGCAGAACAGGAATATGCATTTTCAGAAGCAGTAGATAAGGGAAGATGTCAACGTCCAAGTGACCGGACAGAACATACACTTCAAAACACAAAGCTTAAGCCTCTTTGTCGTAACCAACAGTCTGAACAGTGCGATGGAAGCGTGCTATTGACAGCTGCCTCAGTACTCCCCAGCCAGATATCGCCAAAGAGAAATCAGATAAAGAAGAATTACAGCGTGTTCTCAGGCTGAAAGGAGAGGGGGGAGGAATGGGGAAAGTGACAAGCACTCAAAAAGCTTAAGACAGGAGAAGAGATAAAGATGGCTGGGCCAAAAAGAAAACAAACTGGAGAGTAAGGAAGGCAGAAGTGCTGACAGCGCTAATATAGGATGAGATGATGGGGAAGACAAGGAAGACGCTTTGTGGTGAAAGGCAGGATTCATGTATCCCATTTCTGTCACCACTCCTGAATATTTCTAAGAGCACAACCTCCAAAAAGAACTAGATGTAGAACATATCCAAAATCCTTTGTGACCTGCTTGCTGCCCCAGCTATGGGTCCCAAGGTTTCCCCTTCCCCAGCTCAGCAATCCTGCTTGTTTGCCTGACCCTAGCTGGGTTTCAGAAAGTTTGTTTCACCTCAAATTAACAGGCTTGCTCGTTACAGCCCATGATGATGAACACTCTGAATGTCTTCAACCAGGATGGAAGCTCTCAACCACTTGGAGAACCTGCTCCATTTCTTTGGGGGTCTCTCAGCACTGAATGGCAACCTGTGCTCCTCCCCCAGCTCCTGGGGAGTGCATGGCAGGTGTGGTCATGGTTTTTCAGAATGGTTTGTGCAATAGATCTTAAAACCCCCTAGAACACCACGGGTTGCTGAGGTCCCATCGGATTCGAGAGAAATTTTTTCTCCTCATTCCCACTAATATGAAAGAATAAAAAAAAACAAACAACAAAAACACAACAAAACCAAGCATAAAGACTAGGTAGAGAGAAAACCCTTACAAGAACAGCCTCAAACATCAGCCAGGCATTATTATGGTCCGCTGTGCTACATTGATAAACCTGCGTTTCTTTGTTAGGGGAAATGTCACAGCCATTGCATGCTTCCCCCAGACCTGCGCCTTTCAGCACAGGGCAGTCCCCAGTGAGCCTCCCCATGCTGTGCCACCGAAATGTGAGCTTGGGGCATTTCAGATGGTACAGGCATCTGCCAGCCAAGCTTCAGACACTAAACAAATGCTAGTTAAAAAAGCAATAAATAATCATTTTGTTTTCTACAGGTACCGCTGCACCATCACGTCTGAAAAGCTTCCCAGAAGCTCTGAGGATCCAATGGGCAAAAAACCACCATGAGGAAGAGTTGGCCGTGAGCTTCATAAGCTGGGGCACAGGCAGTCAGCAGCCTTGGCCTCCACCAGTTGGACAGTTTTCCTGTAAATATTGAATCGGTTGCTAAGGGATTTCACTGGACAACATGATATCACGCTGTTATTGCACCAGTGACTGGAGATCATCCCTCAAAACCAGCACAGCGTTGTTTAAACCCAAGCTTCACTCCTTGTCAATACAGCTGCGGTGGGAAAGTCTCAAGCATTCCCTTGGTGAGCCAGCTCCCTTCAACTGCCAGGCCCACCGGAGGCACCATGTGCACCAGGACAGGCAGCACCTCCCTGCTGCAAGGCGAAGTCCTGGGAGAGCCAGGAAAGGGCTGCAGATGAAGGATATCCTCAACAGCACACACAGGCTCCCTGCTCCAAGCAAATAAACAAGTCGATAGCAAAAGGCGTGTTGCAATAACACGGCACTGCCCGAGAACAGACGTGCATTCCTGTGAAAAGCTAAACAATGGGTTTTATTCCTGTACAAAATCTGACTTAAGAACCTGTGACAAGGGACAAATAACCGTGTTACAGAGAAGAAAAACTACACTGTTATTTAATTAATGATCCTTCTTCTGTACTGTCTTTTTATTTCAAGATATCTAATATTTCTTATGAGCTTTTTTCATTTTAGTACCTTTAACACAGACTGTTTGCACAGAACTGTGGCTTTGTATTATGAACTCCAGGGAGTGCCGGTCTCTCCAGCTCCAGGTTCAGCTCCCCAGCTGGATCAGAGGACCTGAGAAAGCTTTGGAGCTTTTCAACAGCTGAGGGAAAGGTGGTGGACAAGCAGCACAAGGTACCTTTCTCCTTTCAGGGCCAGCTACATTGGCAGAGGCACCTATCCCAGAAAAAGGACGGGACGGGTAAGGGCAAAAGGTGCTGGCAGCTGCTGCCCTGAGCCATTTTCCTGCCTGACGCCAGGGCTCCTCAGCAGGTCTTTGTAGAGCAGTGTCCCTTGATTTGGAGGAAATGCTAATGCCAACAGAAATGCTTGAGCGGGCACATTTTAAACTCTCTTCTGCATGGCCCTGTTGCAAATCAAGCCCCCTGTCTCAGCTGCGCAAAGGAGAGAAAATGTCTAAAGAATAATGATTTCAAAACACAGACACTGAGGGCCATCACTTGGCGATACTCGCAGCGGGCTGAGACATCTGCACACATTTCTCAGGGGTTTTACATGGCCAAAGTATGTTCAAGTGTACAAAAGGTCTTCTTGTTAGAACCGAAGCTTCCCTCAGCTCTCCCAGCGGAGCCGGATTCCGCTGGCAGATGCTCTGGCTCCCACCCAGGGGCTGGCCTGCCCCTTCCTCCTCTTCCTCCTGCTGATGCAGGGGCAGCCCACTTACCTACAGGTAGGACTGGCTTGTTTGGAGTGACAGCTTAGAAGAGAGTACATATGGCAAGTCACAGATGAAGGGTACGTAATTAGTGATAAATAGCTTCCTAACAAGACCAGCACATTTGTTCTTAATTAGCCTTTATTCACATTAGGTGAATTTATGTTACTGCTGTTATTAAAAATCTTTACAGAGGACAATCAATATAAATTTATGATAGCAGAATGCTAACAGGCAATGAGTTATACGCGGATGCATTTTGATAATCTCCGTGCGGTGTGAAAATGACCTTCAAATTGTAGGAAAACAATATTTGCATCTCAATAGTCTTTCTTCCTAGCAGAATGGTTTTTAATGCACATTTGGGCAGATCTCCTCGTGGTACTCCTCCCTCTAAATTATTCCATGTGATGGAGACAATCAGGATCACTAATCTGCTCAAGTAGCTATGAATTTTTCTGACAGGGGAAAACAAAACAAAGCAAAACAACAACGCCAAACAAGACTTGACCCAGTGCTTTAAGGACCTGGACTCCTGCTGCATGACACATGCAGCTAAGGGAGATGTACAACTGTGTGAGTTCTGCAGAGTGCAAGGTATGACCCTATTACTAGTAAAGCCTTTTAGTTTGTGCTGAAGCAAAGAGTGCATTTCGCTAGGTGAGGATGAAAAAAAGCAATGCTCAAGTGCTCAATGCTCAAATCCTTGCTACTGAGTCATGACCTAATGGAAAAAGTAACTCAGCTATTTCATGTTATCTGGGAAGAAAATCATTTCAGGCAGTGGATACTGATAGGGATTATCTGAATCAAACACAGAGAAACATCTGATGACTCCTGGTATTTATTGGGCATAAGCATGCAGTGCTGGGATGGTCACTCCTGCACAACACTCTGTACTGGATTCAGCTCTGTGGTTCTGGAGCTCAGCACTGCAGGAGCACAATACACACCAAGGCTCAGCAAAGTCCAGTTATTTTTTTCCCTTCCAAAATGCTTGACCATAGCTGATTTTAATCAGCTTTGAAAGGGGAATTTTTTCTGCTGAAGAGAACCCTGGCCACTGCTTCCAATCCCTTCCCAGCACAGCCCGGACCTTCCTGGAAAGGACAGAGGGAGAGGCAGCCCCAGGGCCAGCCAGCAGCACACAGACGGTGCCATCTCTGCTCGCAGCATCACAGAGACACGGGAGGCAAGAAGGAACGGCCGCTCTTTGCTGCGGTTCACAAAGAGGACAGGAGAAGAAAGGGCTGCAGTGTTTGCTGATTAGCAGCGCTGGGTGAATCCTGACGCATTAAAACACCATCCAGTCTAGAGACCAAATTAGCATACCTCCAGGAGCATTAAACAGAGATAAATAACTTCTTGACAAACCAAGTAAATTAAATACGCATCATCCTTTTTGACGTGTCAAGGGCGGTACAGCAGAATACGGGCGGGTGGCGAGGAGCAACATGCATAAACTGACTGGCTTAAAAAAAAAATCAATAAAAACTTAATCACAGAAGAATATAACCTCCGTACATCAAATCCACCGAGACTTTCACAGGGGAATTTCAGTTTCAGCAATAAAGCAAATTCATTTCAAGTTAAGCTAATATGGACATCTTGAATTTATTAGTAAAAATGAAAGCAATGTGAACTTTAGGCTTTCAGAGGCAAAAAGACATTTAATAATTTTTTTTTTTTTTTTTTTTTTTTTTTGCCCTGGGACTAAGGAAAAATTCAATAACCTATGCAATTTTGATAAGTTATGGATTCTTATTTACAACACATTTTAGCATAATTTCATCTTAATATTTTGCAATGATTTGCTGTCACAACAGAATTTGTTCCTATTGTTAATCATTACCACAATGAAGAAAAATTATTTAGTTTATAACTAAGAGAACACATCTAGCTATTGCTCGTACAGACAATGTGTGGGTCTGTTGCCTGGGGCTGATATGGCCACCACCCTCTATAAAATAACAGGTATGGATTACTTTGCCTTTTTTTTTTTAATGCAAAAGGATGATTTTTTTTTTTTTTTCTGCAGAAACTTGTAGTGATGGAAGAAAGCTTTTGATACACAGTTTGAAAAAATGTCTTTGTCCATGGAAGGAGCCCAGGTGCATCCCTGGGGCCGCCGCACCGCACTGGGCAGCGCTGCCCCTGGCCCCAGCAGGCAGCCGCAGCTCCTGGCACCGCTGCCAGATAGCAGCAGTCTGGGTTTTGGCCCGATGTTTCATTTGCAATTACATCTGTAACGTTCAATTTGCAGTTGAAAAGACAAATATGTTTACAGAAAACTCTGACGCAGTTTTTTTTTTTTTTTTTTCTTTTCCCTGGGTTCACTGAAATATTCCATAAATTCAGGCCTGCTGACAAATGGCCTCTAAAAGCAGTGCTTAACAGGCTGCAACCTGCTTGCTTTTCGGGCAGGCAGCTCCTTCCTGAGCAAACACTTGTGACAAACAGGCCCTGCGGTGTACCTGCTGGGCCGAGGGGATTCAGGTCAGGTCACTGGTCCCATCAGCCTGACATCAGGCAGGTTCCTCAGATCTAGCTGAATGATGTCTCACAGAAGGACGAGAAAATGGTATTACTGTCTCATTTCCAGCTATTAATAATTTTTTTCAACTCTAAGAATACATGTGATATTGGGATTTCTTCTTCAAGAGACAACGTGATGAATGGCATTAACAGGGAATGTGATTGGAACGGGGAATAATGAATAAAAACCATCTGACGAGAGGCTCTTCCAAGACACTAACGCTCAGTGACAGCAAACATCCCGCAGTCCAGGGAGGTCACTTTTGAGGCAATGCTGACACAGCTGAAGTGACCACTGGCTACAGTTACATTTTCTTCTTCCCCAATTACTTCTGATAACCAGCTCTGAATTTTAAAGTACATTTACAATGTATGTCTCCACCAGAAGCCCTGACTGAGCATTCACACGGGACACCTGAGAAAATACAGGCCGTGCACCTGCCATGTCCACAGCTCTTGAGAACCCACCCTGGTGGATCAAGTCCATGCTTTGCAACGCTGCAGTAAGAAGTTATCTTGATTTTTACACTTGCCAGCTGGTACCACTGTGCCTGTTTGCTCCCAGACAGCACATCCCCAGGGTGGGACAGCGTGCCCAGCTTCCAGTGCTGCCCGGCAGGGTGCTGTGCCCGCTGTGTGCCACAGCTCTCCTCCTGCTTCGGGGCTGCTCTGCATCTGCCTCCCAGCCCCTGTGCTGCCGCGAGACTCACCTGCCATCATGCAGAGCTGGCCTTTCCAGGCCCACGTTTCTAAGTCATTTGCTCAGCCCTACCATGTATTTATCCTTTGCAAGAAAATAACAAGAAACCTTAAAAACAAACAAAAAAAAAAAAAAAAAAAAAAACACATGAAAAAAGCCTTTTCTTTGGCTGCAAGAAGAGCCCAGTGTGAGCAGATCCACCAGACATGTAAACAGGCTGTGCTTCGTGATGAAGGAGGCTGAGCACAGACTTTTTATTCACCCACTTCTGATCTCCCCGTTTCTCTTACATATCCCGAACTGCCCGAAGGCAACTCAGAAATACCCACAAAAGGCGTAAGGTGAATCCTCAAAGCTATGTTTGTTCCTCTCACAGTCATCTTGCTCTTTCTTCCCCCACTGCTCCCTTCCTCCTCCCTCTTCTCTTCCATTACTCGGCAATTTATTGTGTTTCTTCAAAACCATGCTCCCCGCTGTGTATGTGTCTATGCAGAGCTCTGGTTATCAGAGGTATTTTCTTATTCTACACCTTGCACCCACCCTATCTTCTGTACTGTTACAACTTGTCCTGACAGAGAAGCCTGTATGGCATCTTGCTGTGGAGTGCCTGGCACACGGCTGGGTACTGTAAGAAATAATGACTTTTAAACGCTACACAGCTGTGAGACAAACACACAGTCACAAACCCTTCTCATGTTCTCATCCACGAGGTCCCAGTGCTTGCAGACAAACATGTGAAGGGCTGCAGCAAGGCTGCCTGTGCTCACCAGGTTCTTGCATGAAGCAGCGCTGAGCTGCACCACACAATTCTTATTTCCAGCCATGATGTGGTTTTTGTGAAGTTCTGGGGTCACTCAATCCCAGAGGCTTTGGTTGAGGCTTTCTGACACCTCGAGAACAATGAAACCTTGTTTAATATTTAACGTGTGCCTTAGAAGTGAACAGGCACCTCCCTTCTCCCTGCTTAAGCATCCTGTGCTTTCAGCAGGGTTCAGGCAGCCTCTCCTTTCTGTCACGCACGAGGGCTGGCTTGGTGACTTTGCCTTTTGGACGAGCTTTCAAGGAGCGTCAGGCACAGCGAGCAATGCCGTCTGTCAGCATCGCAGTCCTGCACTCCAAAAACCTCTGACAGAATAGTCTTCAAAGTTCATGTTCAAACGCAACATTACCTCAGGGTAGGAAAGACCTTAAAAAAGCATTTTCTCCAGTCCTCCTTGAAGCTGATAGCGAGAGATCTCCTTACTTGTCTCTCCTTTGCAGCTGCTTATTAAAAATAATAATTACTGTGGACTGTAGAAGAATGAAAGCATGACCTGAATAAAATAGGTGTCCCACAGAATTCCTTTGACAGACCCTCTGAGTGAGGCTTCTCATGTTTATAGCCCCAACTGGCCCATGCTCCACTGCAGAAGAAAGGGAGGAGGAGAAATTTATAGCCAGAAGCAAAAAAGACAAAGATTTTAAGAAAAAAGCTTAAGCATCCTGAAAAAAACCTCCGTAATTGCACGGAGCTACTTCTGTGCAGAATTAGCACAATTGCCCAGGATAACGCAGAGGAGACAGTAATTTTATTTACTCCTTATTTAGAAAAAAGCACAGATGAATGCAGCGCCATCACAGGTTGATGACCAAGTATTTCTCATTCCAGTAGTAAAGGTAAAGCAGTAAAAACTGAAATAGCACATTAAAAAAAACCAACAACACGTAGGCTACACAGTATCTGTGATGTGATGTCTAAAACTGTGGTAGCTTTTATAGTTATTTTAGTAACCCATAAAGCACTGGATTAATTTCAGAAGAAGGAAACTGTGTGTGTTGAACAAAAACTGAAGGAAATAAATGAGTAGATACAGCCCCATGCCAGTGCCCCGGCTGATGTGGGGCTCGACTCGTAAGGAATTAAAAGATGAACACTTGTGTGGGGCCTGCCAGAGCAACTCAATGCAGGCAGCTACCTACAAAAAGCTTTTCTGCCAGAAGAAAAAGCTGCGATGATAGCCAGTGACTAGTCGGTGAAGAGGATCAAGTCATGCGTTAATCGTAAGGGTGAAAACCACCGGAGTCACTCTGCAAGCTCCAGCTCAAAGCCCCATCGCAGCAAGGGGGAGTGCAGCCCGGGGAATTCTGGCAGGAGAGCGATCTCGCAGGTGAAAATGCAGGCCCAGCACCATCCCCAGGGCTCTCCCTTGCCTCATGGCCTGGCCAGCGGGACCTCTGAGCAGTCACGTCCGAGCGGTGGGGGCTGCCCTGCTGCAGAGAAGAGCTAAGGACACATGAGAGACACTGGAGGGATGCTAGAGACAGGGCTGCTTTGGCCTCTTTGTACCCTCTCTAGTTTCCTAGGCTTCTCAAATGCCATTTCTTTGTCCTAATATTCATACTCATTTGTGTTCTCTTCCTTGCTCTTCTACGTTTAAATTTCCCTCATCTATTTGTTTTTCATGTGGATTTCTTTAGAAATCAGTTGTGAAATTCCCATTTATAATAGTCCACACTGGTGAGATAACTCTTCTGCGATCTGTATCCCTGCCTACACCTAGACTTCATCCTACAAAATCACTTCAGTCTTTTTATAGACACAGTCAGCCAGGTTCTTGCTATTCCAAAAGGTCGATGACATTGTTAATGTGTATGTATTACATACAAGCAGAAATCAATGCTGTCTGCTGTACATCTGGATCAATATCATGGAGATAAAAACGGATTCTGGACATATGAATACAAAAATATTTATGACAAAAAAGAAACCAGAAAAATCTTTAAAGAAACCCATAAAATGAAAGCAGAAAAAGAAGCAAATCCACCACACAAGTACCTAACTTACTCGCAGTGCAACTATTTTTAGGTATTCCATGTTAGTCACCAACCTGCATTTGCACTAACGTTGTGGGTTTCGGTGGTTTTTCTTTCAACTGCCTGTGGAGGCTTTTGGGTCAGATATAGTAACGAGCAGTCCCCACAGTAATTTTAATTAACAAGCTCTAATAAATTTGCACATGTTGCAATATACTGGTCTAAAAATACCCGTGTGCATCCCCCAAGACTGTGGCCAGACTGCTCGGCATCCCAGCTCCCGCGAGGCACAGCCTGTTCTTTAAAGGATGGATTCAGTCCCTGCACTGGGACCGTATCCCAGCCCACGGTACCCGGGGCTGGGGAGCCCCCAACCTGCCCTGAGCCCCGTCTTGGACCCCCTTCACCCACCACATCAAGAGGCTCCCCCAGGCCCACGGCTGCCTCTCATTTCACAGAGATGCCAAAACGGGCTCCCTGCTCTGGGTTCATCTCAGTCGTTTGGCTAGAGCCAGCCTGTCACTCACAGGCCTGACTCAGTGCTTGGCAGAGCCACGGCTGCGCAGCCGTGCCAAAGAGGGGGAAAAAATAAATCTCGCTCTTGTCAAAACCTTCCAGTTTTCACCGAAATTGTTCAGTTCACTGAGCAAGAACATTACATCTGAGGAGGCAATAGCTATGTTTTTTCCTGCCTGACACAGCCCCATACCTCCAAACCGACTCCCTTGGTATGGACACATCGCACACCTTGAGGAGGGAACCAAAGCAGCTACAAGCACTGACTGCAGCCACTCCCCCTGGCGCACACCACTTCCAAACCTGGCGCCAGCCACCTAGGGATGAAGCTATCCCACTGGCATCAAAGAAACTGGTCTCCTGAACAGCAGCTTAACAGGATTAGGCTGTGTATTTTCAAGCAAACCACAGCATGACGATGTGCAGCTAGGCTTTCCCAGGACAGCATTTCCAGCCTGGGCTTTTCACAGCTGCCCAGTGGGTGTCCCAGGGCCCTGCTGGCACCGCCATGCTCCTGCACGCTCCTGAATCTGCGAGCTCACATAGATGGCTGAACCATTTGCACAACCCAGCAGTGGATTCGGCAGCGCTCTTGAAAAATACAGAGCCAGAGCCAGGAAATCCGGCAGCAGGACAGGAGCAAGCAGCTGGGGTGCAGCATGTGCAGCAGGAATGCGGGTGCATCCCAGGAAGCAGATGTTCCCGAGAGAGAAGAGAGTTCTTTGGGAGCACCTGTGCAGACTAAAATTGCTTATGATATGCAGATGGTCAGATGAGACTGAATGATGAAAACGTGCATGATCTCTGCTGCATGTGGCATGCAGACAGCTGGACGGCGTGATACCCCATGCTCTGCGGGGGCTTTTATTTTCCAAAGAGAAAAAATGGTTGCAGACAAATATTATTTCTGATATATACATCTCTCACATCACAGATATCTTAGAGGTGGTACCGATCAATTATCTTTTCTCTCACAGTAACCTGTTTTTCATTTGAAGGAAAGCATGCAGGGAAGGTTATAATGTTCTTACTACATATCAGAAATATCCAGCCATCTCATCACGTTCGAGTATTTAGAAGAACTAAGCTATAAATGAGAGAGCACCAATATGTGCTTACGAGAAACAGGAGAGCTGCTGCGAGGTTTTGTGAACCTTCCCATAGTTTGGAGAACTGCAGTGAATTATACCCTAACCTACACAGCGACGAGTTTGCAAAAGCTTTTTCTGTGCTGTACATCGTGCCAGCATATGGGAACGTTGTACTGATGCTATTAGCCAAGACTCTTTTGACATGATGTAAAGCATCTAATAATTATACAGCAAATATGACGAGATAGAATTGAACCTGATCTCAATTAGCAACCAGAAGTATCCTTCCAACTGAGATTAATATTGATTAAACCATAACAAGACTAGTACTTGCCAATAAGAGCTCTATAAAATCAAGGAAAGGTGAGGCCAACCTCTAAGCTGGGAGCACTTTGTCACAAGCTGTAAAGACAAGCGATTCTCCTATGGCCTAATTTGTCCTTTTCAAAAGTGGAAGTTTGGCTCTGTATAATTCAGGAAATTACAATCATTTCAGCAGACAGATAGACTGGCCAGGTGCCCAGAGCAGAGATCAACAGCCTCTGGGAGACGGCTCTGTTTTCCTTGCTGTATCCCCGGTATGGTATTTACCACACCAAACCTCGTTCCTCTCTCCCTCTTGCCCCTCTCTCAGCTATATAGCCTGAGAGATTGTTCCCAATATTGACGTACTGTATGTCAAAAAATAGGTTTGTGTTTTTTAATTCCCCCCCTTGTGCCAAATTAAGTGGGGTACTTTGGATCTGAACAAATAAATTGGATTTATTGGCTCATCCCTCAAGTGAGGTATAAGAGTTCCACTGATCCAATCCTACGTTTCCTTTACATGGAAATGACTGGATTTATTACTAACCATTTTTAGATCATATTAAGTCAAACTGTAACAGCTATGCACCCTTCAGGGCTTACCGCAGATTAAAAAATGCTGCTTGAAAAACAGACATGCAAAGGTATGAGAGGCAACAATGTAAAGCCTACAACAATTATTTTTTCCCAAGATTTTTGATCCTATTTAAGTAATGTTTTAGAATGTTCAGAGCAACTTCAGAGAACTCTTCTGCTGCTCAGAAAATACTGCCTGCTAATATTCAGCGAATTCTAAGAATACCTGCACACCAAGTTAACCAGCAAGTTAAAGCAAATTTCTCTGAATAAACTTTTGTTAATACTTTTTCCATAAAGATCTTCTTGCAAAGAACAAAGATCAAACTTGACAATTATTAATTTACTTAAAATGGGGGTTGGAGGCAGACGAAGCCCAGGAACCTCTACAAACTATCAAATCTTGACTTGGGAGATAACTTATGCCCGTGTTTCCTGGCTGCCTGAAACACAATTTCTGTGAAAGCTGTTGATGACTCAGATGAATTGGGTATTGGAGCATGTCACCCCAGGAAGATACACTACACAAAAATCAGCCCAGCCACCCAACCTCACGGATGCTCCTCATCCCCGCCGAGCTTCCCCTGCCCCATCCTGTCCCTGAGGGCCGGTGCTCCAGGGCTGTGGGCAGCTCCCATACAACAGCCACTGCGCTTCATTGACAACAGTGACTCCAAGACTTGCTCCTTGTCTGTCCTTCCTGTACTCCAGGGAGGAAACGTCTGTAGTTCTTTAATTAAATAGAAAAAGGCACTTATTTGGTATATGCCTCATTTCTGCTTATTATTCTCAGGTATTCCCCCCTCAGCTGCACAGCTATGGCACTAACAGCGAGGTGGAGGTGTGTGCCTGGGAGCTGCCCGGGCCCCTCGCAGACCGCCCAGTGGGAAAGAAGCCGGCTGGAGGCTGGCACGGCTGTGTGGAGATGGCCGATACCATGGCAGTCCCTGCAGGCAGGAGCAGGTGATCCACTTCCCTGTGCTGTGCCCTGCGCTGGTGCGGCCTCACCTCGAGCACTGTGTGCACTTCTGAGCACCGCAGTACAGAAGGGACGTGAAACTGCTGGAGAGTGTCCAGAGGAGGGCTACGAAGATGGTGGAGGGCCCAGAGGGGAAGATGTATGACGAGTTTTTGGGTAGAGCTGTGTGGAGCCAGGAGTTGGGCTCGATGATCCTTATGGGTCCCTTCCAACGTGGGACATTCTATAGGATTGCGGGCAGCACCAGCTGGGCTCCATGTCCTCATGCTGCCCCGCAGAGCCAGACGGGTGCTGGCTCTGAGCACACAGCTGGTGGGGTACCAGCAGGGTGCAGGAAGGATGTGCTCCAAGGAAAGCAAACGTGCTGGACTGGGTGGGATGAGGGTGGTCCATAGCCAACATTGACCTTATTTTGCAGTATGACATGCGCAAAGAGGCAACAACTTTTCCAGGCTGGTACTGGAGAGATCAACTCTAAGCGTAAAGCATTAATGCAAAACATAGCAGGCTATGAGCAGTCACTGGGGCAGCCAATGACTATTATCAAGGAACTTTTCTGGACTCTTAAAATTTCACCTGCACATAAAATTGCAATCCCTCACATCCAGGAGCAGGTGAAAATCAGCCTAGCACAAAGGGGATAACAAAATGTAATACAGAAGGTTATTAGGAAGTAAGCAAGCCTGTCTCCAGCAGGCCATGACAGAAGAGCATCAGGAAGCCAAGAACAACCACGATGCTTTTTTCAATTGGTGCAGCCACTGGGACTTCTGCAGGTGCCTTTTGACAATAGCACAATACCACTACAGCAACATCCAAGTGCAGCAGAGTTGTAAAAGAGCAGTAGCTGCTCAAGTATGCACTCGGGCTTGCTAAGCCTCTAATCCCAGCTTTGATTCCTTTTTCCCTCCACAATCAGTTCAAGCACAGCTAGAATTAATCACTGCTTGCATACATAAAGCTTGATTTTCTTCTCTCCTCTGCCCACGATCTGCCTTGGGTCACACACAGGGCTAACATGGGTGTAGGGGATGAGATGCAGGGGTGAAGACAAGGAAGGGCCAGACTCTGGCACTCCCCTAATGTACACTAACACCCACAGCACTAATAACAACAACAGCAACAATAGTAATTATAATAATGCTATAATGTAGTGATGAAATTGTTCCACTTACTCAGGGGCCACCTTCTCTCCTGCCCGTTCCCTGGGTCCACCCCTGAACAGCCCCTTACACCACCACCACTCCTGCTCATCCTGGCTCTGGTCTAGCTCTGTTCTCACTCACCTCCTCAATCTTTTGGCATAGTTTTCCCCCACTCTATTCCACCTTCCTGGCCCCACAGCCACATGCCCAGACAGTACCTTCTTTTACATGCAGGCCAGCTGATACTTATTCACATTATAGCATCATAAAATATCCTGAGTTGGAAGGGACCCATAAGGATCATCGAGTCCAACTCCTGGCACCTTGCACCTGGTACCTTGCTTTGGAGTTCAAATGGACATTTTGGCCAGCGCAACTTCAACTGTTTTCCAGTTCAGGTCACCTTCACATCAGAAAGAGGATCTGGCTTCAGCCATTAGGTCTACTTGCATTAACGAGCCCTTTGCAACTCTTCTCCATGGTATTACATTCCATGCTCCTTTGGATTACCCCAGAGCATCCCATTTCTCGTTATTATAGAAAGTCAAGAAACATAACACGAGCAGGGCTCTTAAAAATGAGATTTATGCCCAGCTGCACTGTGCAAGCAGAATTATGGTGCAGAGAAAATTACAGGCAATAAACAAACGTGTATATAGATAGGAGATGTCTTTTAATACATATCTGCAAAACGTTCTTTGGAATGCTTAATGAGAAACCTATTTCTGGTCCTCTAAACCTATTTTCTTAAGACTTGGTGTGCTTCATGCTTAACTAGGGTTAGTGGGCCAGCAAACGCAGTATTTTTCATTTCCATTTCAAAGGATTCCAGCAGAGGCAGACATTTTCAAACATCACATTTGAAAAATATTGCTGCTATTAAACCTGTAAGAAACTAATTGCGTCCCACCCCACAGAAAAGCTCAGTTTCATTTGGTATGCCACTGGAAATGCAGAGGGATGAAAGGCATCTTTCCAAAGTACAGGTTACACCCATAAATCCTCTTTCACTCAACCCCTGAACTTCTTCCTCTGTTTCTCTGGGATCATGTAACACTTCTAGAGCTGACTTAAAAACATCCCTGGAATTAGTGAGGAATCCACAATACAGTTTTTTCATCCTTGTTTTCCACAGTATTACGAAGCAGCCTGATATGGACAGATGGGGCTAACTGATAGAACTGCCTACTGAAATCATCATTTAAGCACATGCAAACAGCAAAGAAAGCACTGTTTCCTGTCCAGTGCCTGCATGTCAGCAGGGAACATCCCAGCCCGTGTCGCAGTTAGCAAAAGTCTAAAGATACTCACTGGAGGCAAACACACGGGCCAGAAGAAGGCACCACAATCAATAAACAGGGTGAAAACATGGAGAAAACCCATGGATGGCAGACAACCAGCACAAGGAAGGGTTAAAGATGAGGATGCAACATCACACCAATTTCACAGCAAAGAGGGGTGGGGGGTAAGAGCTAAAACAGGCAACCAGTAAGCACTGACACGTCTAAGTTGAAGATATTATCATGAGAAAATTAAGGACCCCCAATGCATCAAGAAAACGAGCTTGAAAAAGCAGTGACCAGTTGTACCAGTAATTTATAATCTCTCAGCTGCTGAGATCGCAAACAGTGGCACTTTGTAATCTTATAGGGAAAAGAGCTCTACTGCCATATGGTCTTATGTTTCTGGCCAGGATCATTTAGTGAGGCCTGTAATGAAAAGTTGCACATCCACCTAAAACTGAATTATGCCAGCTGTGCCCCCGTGTCATTTGTGCTTTCAAGGAGAAGGACAGCTGTCATGCCCTTTCTCTGAAGACAGGAAGCAGACAGCCTTGCCTAAGAGACCTAATTTTTCTCGGATTGCCCTCTGTACCTTACCTGTTGCTAGGAAAAGAAAGGGTGGAGTCCTTGTTAGCATTTTTGGTTTGATTTTTGCTGACGTATCTACATGTCTGGGTTTCTGTATCCACCTTGCTGAGCTACTATGAAGAAAGTGAGGTCTGGACCTTGACTCTAATCTGAACGGAAGGCAGTACGAAAAGAGCACAGACGTTACAAAACCCAGCAGACCTGCCTTGGCATAAAACCAGTTTGAGAGAGGGTGCAGTTCAGCTCTTTGTCTTCACCTCTCCTAATGAATGAGATACTTCACATTTTAAATATTGCCGCAGCAATTTATTGCCAGTTTTAAATTGCTCTGTCATCTCAGATTAGCACTCATCATTCATGCTAATGTAAACTAAATGGTATCTCTCCTGAAATATGTGAGAAATAGATGGGATTACAGCGAGGGTTGCAGGGCATGAAATTTCTAATCTGTGAGCAACTAATTCTTATAGGTACTTTTTGGTACTTTCATCCACTGAGCCATCCATTTGAACTTGCACATTTGCTATTTTATTATATTAAGACCAAATCTTGTTTGCCTAAAGCACACAACTACTCCCACTGGCTCCAAGGGTCTATTTGCAAAAGCAAAGAGTAGGATATGTAACCTCAAACAAATAGCAAAGGAGATACCTCCACCAAACACCTGCTGGACTCTATAGATCAGACCTATATACTTCGGGGACATAAACTAAGAGTGTGCCTGCAAAACTACAGCCTGTCTAGACCCCTACACCTGCTCACAAGGAAAAACAGCAGTGGGGAGAATTATAGCCTAATACTCAGTGTGACAGGAAGGAAATAGCATTGGGAAATGCTTATTTTAATGACAGAAAACTATTTGCCGGGCTTGGGCTTAGCTGCAGTAGAAATGTTATTACTTTCTGAGCTGGAAGAGGAAATATTTCAAGGACTATTTTTTGACACGCTCACTGTGGCTTGATTTCTGCATCTATTTAAATTAAAAAAAAAAAAGTCTATATAGCCTGTGCTGTGGATGCTTTGCAAATCTTTGCATACAACTCCACTTGATAAGGCTATAGCGAGATAGAATTGCATACAATTTACTGCAGGCTGAACAGCTAACAAAAGTGGATGTAAATGAAAATATTAAAATTGCCTCGGTTTTGTTTCCAGAATTAATGCTAAATTCATTGTCTTCGTTTTATTATTTCCTCAGAGTATATGGAAGCAAGACAGAAAAATGCCCCATGAAGCACTAGTGCATAAAGAGGCCTGACTGCATATAGTTTCCTTCCTAATGCATAAGTTTGACAGCCTTTTAACCCAAAATATCCTTAAAATGTGAAGAATATAAAAAAGCTTTACTTCCTAGAGATTTAGTTTCATCTTCCCAGCGTGCTTATGTTGAGTGAAATCCATTTACAAGTACCGTCACTGCAAGCACTTCAAAGCTTTAGGAAATGTCTTTTAGTTGTAATTACTGTGCCCGTCCTGGGCCGTCCTGAGCCTCCCTTTGAACACCCATTGCTTTTGGTGGGAGTGCAGAGCACCCAAAATGACACCGGTGAGTACCTGAGCTCTGTTACACACCTCTGAAATTAGGCAGAGACGAACAGATATTTCTGTGTGGTAAGGATCCTATAACCCAGACAGTCACAGAAAGCTGTAAGTGAACAGCTTTGTAAGCTGAACATTTACAAACGTAGGACCATCAAGCTCTGGAAATTACCTCACAGAGTTATGATGATGTCCTTTAGGTTCTCCCTCATTCTGTACAGTCATGTTTTCAGCCTGATTTCCAGTTACTGGGCCTTCTGAAAGGAAACAGTCACTTTATTTTGGAACACAGAGAAATAAGGTACACGAAAAATGAGGCAGAGGCATGTCTGAAAAAACACTTCAGATGATTTCTCCTGGCTATTGCTTATTTCTCAGCTGTTCCTTTTTAAAAGAGCTATTCTCTATTTTTAACACATAATGTTATCCTTCCTGTATCCCACTCCTTCCATGCATAATTAAGTACATCTGAGATACTTATATGGCTCTTGTTACTAAAGGATGTGTGCACTTTTTTAGTCTATCTGTCTTCATAATACCTGTGGGAGCTGGGAAAGTCCTATTAGAGTCTCTGGCTCAGAACATCAGAGATATTTAGGGGCCTGCCACTGAGATAAATGGGATTAGCTGCCCCATGGCTTTTCTAGCTCTGAGCCTCCACTGCGTCCCTAAAACCACAAAGGACATCTTAAATGAAGCAGGGAACTCTTGAGAGTCTCATGACTGTGGCTGGGGGGCTCAGTTCTGGACCTTTTGATCCAGTCTCACATTGCTAAAGGATGAAGAAATTAGATAAGGTAAAAATCATGTCATTCTCTTCTGCCCGCACATCTCTCCGTTAATAGCTTTCAACTGCTGGCACACTGGATACAACTCTCTTGACACACTCTGCTTTACTTCAGCTCAGTTTTCTCCCCAAAGGCTCTGCATAAGAGTCCCACAAATAACTCTAACTAATCTCTTATTTAGCTCAACACTCCTGATTTCTTTTTCCACAGAGCAGCAAATGGACTTTTCTTGCCCTTTGCACTTTGCTTTGTTCTGCAGAAGCACCGGAGAAGCGGCTTCTCCGAAGCGGAGTGTGCCCAGGCACACAGCACCTGCACGCACGCACCCTTTCAGGCACAAATGCCTTAGAAAGGAAATTTCCATCTTCCCTACAGGGCTCTACCAGTTCTCTGCCCAATTCTGAGCAACAGATGTACAAAACAGGCCGGCCACCCACCCGGGGAACAACAGGAGCAGCGTAGCTGCTGTCCTCCGCACTTGGGAATTCGTCTAAACATACCCTGCTTACAAACACAGGCATCTATTTCGAACGTCAGCCTTCCCAAAAGCAAACAGGGAGCCAGCCTGCCACGAGGTAACGGCACATGGTCTGCCAAAAGACACAAAGCGATCAGTCTCAAAGCTGTGCTTCACGCACGCAGCTGCTGTGCACCTCTCAGCTCAGGCAGAGCACCGCAAGCCTGCTGACAGAAAGACACCTGCAGGGGCTAGGTGTTCCTCTGGACAACATGGGTGGAATATTTTTACTTACTGTAACCAGAGCAAGATGTGATTTGTTCCTGCATGGTCACCAAGGAGCCTAGAGTAACCCCAAATTACTGTTCCGTCTTAATTGCCGCAGGCATGCACCTTTGGATGAAGAAGAGATGGGATTTTCCACTTCCACTAAGTGACTGCCTCTTCAGATACATGAGTTAGTTCAGTCTTCCCAGGATTTAAATTAAGCCAAGTATTAAATCATCAAAGCTAACTACCTGAATACTTTCAATGCCTTTTCAACATTTGAAAAACAGACTGTCTTGGATGCCTGTTACTTAAAAGCCACATAATTTTGTCTGGAAATTGACCACTTAAATTCCCTAAAGTGGGAGTTGAGAAAAAAAATAATCTATTTCCAGACTAAGATAAATATTTTATTAGCTTGTGCACATGTGAAAATTGGCTTAATATTGTAAGGTGATTTATTTATTTATTTATGAACTTGAGATACTCTAGGATATAACAAACAGGGGAGGTTGTATTCAGCTATGAACACAACTCTGACATTTGCATGAGCGTTGAGGGTATGCAGGATGAAGATTGGAGCTTGCCTATAAGGGATTATATGGGTTGTTTGGACTTGCACTGTCCGCTTTGTCTCAAACATTAACTTGCTAGTATGTTCACAATATTGGTCCCTCAGAACATGAACACAGCTCCTGTACAACAGAACTTCAATGCTTGTAAATAATTACAAATTATTCCTTGGATATTAGTTTTGCTAATTTGACAGCACTGCAAAGTAATTTTATTCCTAATAGGAGTTCAAAGAGTGACTGCTTCCTTGCCTGAATTGCCTGTTTGCAGCAATCTGAAATGGAGGTATTTTATCAGCTTAGCTTAACAGAGCAAATTTCTATTATCAGGAGAAAAAGAGTTCCCAACATTTGATTTTAGGTTCCAGATTGTTTCAGTTCATTGCGAATCTCTGGAGAGCAAACGCGCTTTATTTCTAGTTTAACACTGCTATGAAATACCCTAAATCTGCGACTCTACAGATAAATGTCTGGGTTTACATACAAAGAGGACAAAACTCTAGTGAAATAATTAGCACGATTTACTGCAGGGCTCTGACTGCAGGAAAGGCCTGAAAAGATTTAAATGTGCTGTTGGTGGCTGCTTGCTTCCTGGGTTGCTTGGGAAGCTTTGGTGCAGAGCACAACAAATATCAAACAGTCCAATTACAGTGATGAAAGTGCTCAGTCAACACACTGCGACCCATCACTCCAGTCTGGCAGGGAAGCGTTTTATCCGTACTGTGGTTTGTGGTTTGCACTGATACCGTCCGTTATCAAAAATGCCCGTCCTTTTAAAGTATGCTGCTTAACAGAGAGCTGCAAGCTTTCTGACAGCACAGATTCCAAATCTTTCAATCCTTTTAAAGAAAATTAATCTTTTTTTTTTTTATAAATGGAAAAAGACCAAACCTAAACTATGCTGACAGAGTTCTGTATCTCTCTCCTAACTCATTTTAATGTGCTTTTTATGTCTGCAAAACATCTCTTTTCTTTCTTTGCCTACATACCCCAGCCCCACCGATGTCCCAACATGACTACTGCTCATCACGCTATTTCCTCCTGATTTCTGTCTGCCAATGTCTTCCTCCTGTGTGCTCAGGATTTTGCCTCTAAAAAGCTGGAATCAAGAGTGTGCAGGTGTTACTGGCTACAGGTTATTTATGTATTCTCCTGGCGTTAAGCTACCCTCATCTTCTGAGAACAGTCACCTTCCACAGAATCCTCCTGATCTGTAAACGCCTGCGAAGCCACAAAATCCTCAGCCCTGATGCCCAGGAGGGACTCCCTGTTAAAACTCAGCCTTTCTAACTTCTTCACACGCAAACCTCAAGGTGATTTTTCACCTCACCCACGCCGTGCCCACAAGGAAGCACCCCTCCAGCAATTCCCACAACCTCTGGATCAGATCCTTGCTGTGTGTCCCGTTTACTTCAGCAGAAGGGAGGCTTCACACCCCGTCAGAAGGGCCGTGGCACTAGCAGTGTATCTACTCGGATCGGAACAAAGAGCAGAGAGAGAATTGTTGGGACGCCTGCCCAGTTTGCCTCTATAGCCTTTTTTTTGGTGGTGCACATTTCTGCCTGCTGTGGGGAGAAGTCTGAGCTCCCCTGATGGAGGTGCCTGGCCGTGCCACACAGCCAGGATGCGAGGCATCCTCCCTACCCCTGCACCCCACCAGCACCCGTGCTGAGGCAAGGTCAGCGGCTCCAGGGATCACTGCCCCCTGGCACTACAACCACTTAATGGCCGTACCCATAACCTTCCTGCAGTAATCCTCGCCACAATGCTTCCCTCTGGTGTAATAAAGGCGTTTATCCCCACCACCGTATTTCTGCTGTTGCTGCTTGCTCAGCAGCCAGTTCGATGGGATGATTTCTCAGGATGGCTCACATTGCACCCTCACCCACCTGGGCATGCTCCCAAGGCAGCTGGGCAGCGAGAGCGGGTTTACTGCAAGTGTTTCGAGCTGGCTGCCTCCTCCCTTCCCTCTGGGGACCCTCGAGGCAAGTGCCCACCGAGCCTGGCTGCCAGCACCTCCAGCAGGAGCTGCTGCCACGCGTGCTGTCGGCTCTTTCTGGAGCACCACCAATGCTGACTGGAATCCCCCCGAGCCCCCAGACGTTGAGGCTGTGCAGCAGTCCTGCTGGCAGCACAGCGGGGGCGAGGAACAGCCCAGAGGAGGTCTGAGAAAACCATATAGCAGCAGGCAGAGCATGGAGAGCTCCGCAAGCCCTACAGGCACGCTCCCTGAGCTCAGTAACTACAGAGCCAAATACCAGGCAATCAGATCCTGTAAACTCCTTTTCTTTAGCTCAGCTGACCAATAGTTTCTCTCCTCTGCCTTACACACAGCAGACAAGGGTTTGTTCCATTTTCTTTGGTCCTGAGAGACAGTATTTTATTTTTGCTGCTGTGTATTTAATTTTCTGGGTTTCTTTCAGAATGATTTTGTCCGTCACAACTTTATTCCCTAGTGCAAACCTGAAAATCATCAGGCCGTGTCCTAACCCAGTTACACTGACTTGTCCAGTGCCAAAACACTTCACAGGAAGGGCCGGTTGGTGAGCCAGCTTCCCACTGCACCTTCAGGGATGTAAATCTGCAGGTGGATCCTACCACGGTGTGATACATGCACGGTGCTTTCCTTGGCCAGAAATAAAAGAGAACTCCTTCAGACACACTCTGCTTCAGCTGTACAAAATTTCTTGATTAGCATTTTTTTGTTTTGTTTTCAGAAATAAAAGGAAACAACAACAGACTCCAAATCTTTCTCTTGTTCATTACTGAAGGTGTCCCGCATAATTAAAGGTAATTGTTAGCTTCTTAATAGCTTGGCATTTTCCACTGCACCTTCTAGAGAAGAAAAAAAATACAGACGGAAGAAGTACTGAATTGTGAACATTCATTCAGCACTCTCAGTAGGCAGCTTCCTCTTGCATTTAAGCCAAAACAGTAAGTAATGTAGGCAGGAAGCATGGAGAGCAATTGCTTACTGGTGACCAAAGGTAAGAGAGGTCAAACATTTATTTCCTATGTTGTTCCTATGCTCAATGTGCTCAGAATCTTTTAATTATATTTCATGGTGCTCTGAACTTGTACAAGGACATAAAATATATTTATAGCTCACTTAAACTCTGGGTAATGAAACAGCCATCCTACACAAGACCTCTGCTAATCAACTGAAGACTTTTGGGGCATTAACTTTAAAAATGCAAAAAAAAACAACAACAACAACAAAAAAAAAACCACTTGTTCATTCTCTAGCAGAAATGCTTATCAGAGTTTAAAGGGAACTACAAAGAAAAGCTATTTTTTGGTAGCAGTTTGAGTCTCTATCAGTTTACCTGTGATGTCTGAAGTACAAAAATAAAATTTCACTGGCAATGAACATTTATTATAATTTTTATAGGCTGGAAGCTCTCTACACCACTGTGCCAAACACCGAAAGAACATAGAATAAAATAAAATAAAATCACTCCCTCTCCAAAGCTTTTCCTATCTAAATATATGGTTTTCTCTCTTTTAGACAACAGCAACAAGGGGGCAATCAAATAAAGAGATCTTTAAAGATTTCACTTAAGTCATCATACTTGGTGCAGACTTCTGACAGGCAGACTGAAAAGCCCCCTGACTACTCTGCTGCCGTCATTATACAACCAACAGCGAACTTGAGTTACCCATTTTACCCAGATCATCCATGTGGGAGATCTGCACTAGGCTGATTTTTTTGGGGAAAAAAACAACAAAACATGTTAAGGCTGTGAAAAGGTGAAAGAGTTGGTGTGTTACAACAGTACCTGATAGCTGCCTTTGCTTTTTGATGATGCAGCCTCCCCAGCCCTGGGCAGGGGCTGCTGCGGTGGTTCAGCCCCAGCTGGTCGCTGCTGCCACAAACCAGAGCCTCTGGGCTGAAAGCAGGGCTCTACATCACCTCTGCAAGGGAAAAGTCTCACCTTATAATTGCAAACCAAGCTAAGTGTGGAGACACTTAGGGAAATGAAAAAATTCGAGTAGGTCCTGAACCCTTAATTCAGCTCCCTGATGTGTATGCATTATGATACAATCCTTAATTAGCCTATGAGGAAATTAATAATTATGTACCGAGTGCAAGATTTGGCTGCTGTACAGTAAATAATGCACCATGCTACACAATAAATGATGATGATTCAGCAGGCATCATCTATCACATGCCCTGCAAGAGGCCAGAGGCCTGCAGAAAAAAAAAAAAAAGTCTAGGATCACATCATTAAAGAGTGAATATCATAGAGTATTGGTACCAGCGAGGGAGGTACAAACTGAGACTGCACAAGAAATCTATCTCAGTTTTAGTCTTTTGCCTTCTAGATTTTTCAGGATGGACTACGTAAACATGAAAATATTTTGAGTTTCTGATCTGTTTCATACAGCAGACATGATCAAACACAAGCTGCACTGCAGAGCAGCCCCGTGACCTGATGTGACAGGTTTGGCACTACCAGAAAGGCAAACACGCCACCAGGTGGGGCTTCACCATGAGCCCAATGGGGCGAGGAGACTGGGGGAAAGCTGCCCAGGTCAGCTCAAACATGTCCTCTCCACCCTGGCTAAACCCCACTCCAACTGACACCAACAGCAGAGAATGCCAAGTCCTGCAGAAACAAGATCACACTCCTTTCAAAGAGCTCCTCAAGATGGACAACATTTAGGTTTGATTTAGCCATGATTTTTCTGAGCTTCAGCAAACACGTGCCCAGAGTTTAATGTGCTGGTTGTGTCCCTCGTGGGCAGAGCCTTCTGTGTTACCTGCATTTGATGCCATCGATGTGCTGCCGGGTACTTGCTGTCATTGACACAGTGAGGGTTGGAGGAGGAGGAATGCCACCTCTCTGCTGTTCTTAATTGTAAGGAGCTAAATTGGTGAAGACCCAAACAAGTCCTCAATTTACGGCGAACCAAGACAAACAGGATGCTCTACTTCTGCCCTCAAATGTCACAAATACAGCACAGAGCCAACAAAGTGTTGCTATATATTATTCTTGGATATTTCTGCCTGAGGGAGGGGAGGATGTATGCATACACACGCATATGTGCAAACACACATGCCTCGAGTGGAAACGTACTTCTCAACTCAAAAAAAACCCTGTCCAAGCTGATGCCTTCTTCCTTTGTCCCCGCTTGCTCAGACAGATTTGCTCCCAGCTTGAGGGAAACAGCTTTTGGCTATCACTGCCTGTAAGCTCAGAGGTCCCATCTGAAGGTCTGGGTAGCTCGAGGGGGCACCCCAGTGCTCCCTCCTCACCCCAACCCTGCTGGCAGCCACCCTTACCCCAGGTGCCCTTGCACATGCATGCTGGCAAACCCTCACCCCCAGCCCCATTGCTGCTCCCATGGCCCCGTGTCCCTCATCTCAAGAGCCCCCCAGGACAGAGGCTGAGCCACGTGGGGCTAGGGGTGGCCCTGCTTCAACTGACCAGGGGGGCAGGCTCCGGGCATGGTCCCACCACACCTGAAGCGAGCCGAAATCCCGCGCTCTTCCAGCCATTTCCCCTGGGACAAGTTTACTACATGCCGCCGCACAACACTTTCATTGGCATTCATTAGTCCTCAAGGACCAATTTATTCCTTTTTAGCAGCATTAAAACAGAGGTTGCATTTCACAAGTGAATCGCTGTACTGCTGGGGCTGCAGGAAGCCGCGCAATTATCTCCAGTGTATTAACAGCTGAATCCAGACCTTATACTGAGCTTAAACTGTAACAAACATTATTTCCCAGAGCCTTGATGAGCCAACCAACAGTCTGATCCACAGCTTGCAGCTGCCTCAGGATTCTGGGGAGTGTTGGGGAGTTGGGTTTTCTTTATTTTACCACCGCCATGCAGCTTGGAGGAAGAATGAAAATCCAAGCAATTTCATTCTCTTTATGATCATTTTTCCTATTTTGTTTAGGTTTGTTTCAGACCATCATTTGGCAGCTTTTACAGGTTGAGCCTGGGAAAGAGATTATGCCTGTTGTTTTAAGCAGCAGGTGTAGCAATCAGCACTGAAATGTATGTATCCCTCTTGGAGATGTAGCTATGGCAAGCAGAGACAGTATTTCCAGCATTACATGCAAAAATAAAGCTAGATAATTAATGAAGATGCGTTTCAGAGGAAAAAAAGAAGAAAGTGTCCTTATTTCTTTTGCCTGCTAGTGAGTGCTCTCACTGTCTTCTAGCCAGGGCTCTTGCACAAGCTGCCTCCAAGCCAATCTCCAGGCACAGCACGTGCTGATGTTACCCCTCGATCAGCAGGGATCACTGCTGAGCAGCATGGAGAGGCTTTCTGCAAGGACAGCTCCCGCTGGGAGAGCAGTGGATCAGAGGGAGAAGTACTAAAGAGAGACCCTTACAGGCTCACAACCGAATTATCAGATTTACATAGCTTGCACCTGAGGAATCTGCAACTCCAGTTAGGTGGATTCAGGTTCTTTGAAAGCTGGGTCAGCTGATTCCCATTTCTCTTAGTGGCAGAACAAACCCAGCTCACTGGTGTCTTGGCCAAATCCGCCACAAACTGTAAAAAATTATTTTTCCCTCACTAACCTGTCTAATTTCAGAAAATACAAGCAATGGAATCAAAACACCCTGACACAGCCAGAGCTATAGGAACTAAGGGAAGTGAGGCACTGGAAAAAGCTCTGCACACATTACGGCATGTTAGCTGTGCTCTTAAATCTGAGAGGCTGTGTTGGTCTGAAGGGAGGAAATTAAATGAGAACAGGAAAGGAGGGGAGAAGGGAAGCATTTGTAAGCAGCCATGGCAGATATAAAGGTGAAATTCTTGTCAGTGAAGCTATCCTGCTTCTTTCTACCCCAAAAAGGGATTACCTTTGATTCTCCTTATAGATAAATCATTTCTTGGAAGCTTTTGTAGGCACAAAGCACCTTCAAGCTCCTGCTTGCACTGCTGTTACTCATGCTAATCTCTAAAAATCAGCCCCACTCCCTAATCCCAGAGGGTTCCACATGCCAAAAAACTCTGTTCCTTCCCTGCACCCATTTCTACAGGTTGTTTGCAGACCTCTCGCATGACTTTGAGCATTACATACACTTTGGAAGGGGCCTTGTGAATAACCCACACATAACAACAACTAAAGGAGCATTCAGAAAAAGTACCTATTTTTTCTTAGGTGGGAGGTGCTGAGAATGAATGTATGGAAATCTGATAAACCCCCGTAAGAGTTGGGATGACTGGAAGTGTTCTGCTCTCTTGCAAGAAGAGGATCACTGCTTTTTATGGACGAGAGGGACTTCTGGGGACCCAGGCTCTGTTCTCTCCTCTAGCACAAACCTACTGCACAATGCATCACTTTCTCCACAGTCCACTCACCCAAACCCGTTTGATTTTTTTTTTTATTTTTTTAAACAAAGGCTTTGGACCATAGAGTCTCAGACAGACAGGATGCCCTGAGGTGCATTACAGTAACAAGAAGCTTCTTGGCTGAACGGATGTGCTTCTTCAATGGCAATAACTAATAAAGCAGAATCAACAGTTTGCTGCGAGCATTTCTGGTTAGAAAGAACAAAGTGCTTCTATCATCTCACATGAGAACAGCTATCTCAAAGCACATAAAATAGCACAACCTCCTATGTCAGGACACGCCACATACTTCAGTATCGTGTTTTCAAGCTTATCGTGTGTGCTGATCGCTGTGCTGGGACAGCACCTTGCCTCTGCAGCCCTCGATGCTCCCAAATTACCACAGCACCTGACCAAGAAGAGAGACTTGATTCATGCCAAGCTGTGGGGGAATTACCAGCTCACGAGCAGATTCAGAACACCTCCAAGTCTTTGCAGTAGCAGCAGACCAGGAAAGTCCAGTATTTTCCTCTTATGAGAAAGATGGAACAGCAGAGAGCCAAAAGGGGGGAACCACTTCATGTAGAAATTAGTCAACTAATTGGAATATGGCTGAGTGTAAACTGGTTCAAGAAACAGGCTCCTCTGCTGAGCCATGCAGAAAAACCTCAGCTGTTCACCTCCTGCTTCACCGCGCTGCCCTCCATTGGGCCATCTGACTGAAGCCTCTGTGCAATGCTGCCTCAGCCACAGAGGGCAGCACCCAGCGTTCGTCATAAACGCCTGGCCGATGGACTGCTGACAGTGGGAAATCACAGGTTTTCAGAGACTCGTGAACGGTAAAATAAACTCTGCCCAGACATTTTTCTCAAATGATTATGTGGTCATCACTAATTTCTTGCAAAATATGCCTGCGGCGTTCGGTATCTCAGAAGAGCAGGTGATTTCTTTCATGTCCTCAAGCAGATGCACATTTCCATGTTTTCTGAGCACTCGTAGGCGCTTCTTGTGTGTGTGTGACAAACGCGGTGACAGCTGTTGAAACTGAGATGCCTGATCTACCTTTTCTCTTAATCCAACTTCTGCAGGGATGAAGTAGCTCATCTTTTTGGGGTGTGCAAGCCGTTGCAGAAGGCAGCCCGATTCAGTGCCCCTGTCCCAGTGCCAGTGCCTTATTTATTTGTTTGTTTTGTTTTTATTAAGGAGAATATTGTGCCTATGCCATCTGTTCAGAAAAGTGCTGCACGTACGTCGCGAGATACCCTGCAGCACACAACAGACTTGCAGATTAAATGTGAAGAGAAGTGGCTGTAAGGGGAGAGAAAACTCCAGGTGCTGGAGCTGTTACAGGTGAGCCTAAGCGTTTGCCTCCCTGAGGCAGCTACCTGTCAGGAGTAATCTTGCCGAGCCCAGGAATGCACCTTGATAGACGCCGCACCCCATTCCAGGAAACCATAAATACCAACCAAGAGGCTCAGCACCACACATGAAAGCATCTTCTTGCTGCAGAGCACGATTGCAGGGACTAGCATAAATCCCACCTCATGCTGGGATGCCGGGGTTTCCTTAAGGTGGCTCCTTGAGGGGAAACAAGGGAGGGAGCAAATGCAAGCGCCTGCCGCCTTCCTCCTAAGGAGGCCTCCAAGGGCCCCCCTATTTGTTCCTCCATCCTTGAGCCACCTGGAGAGCTGGGACCCACTGCCACCTCCCGTCTGCCCGGGGACATCCCAGACATCGGCTCTCTCCTGCAGAGCTGAGCCCACACACCCAAACCACAGGGGCAGAGCCCTGGCATGGGGAATTGCCACCAAAAAAAAAAAAAAAAAAAAAAAAAAAAAAGCGTCCCCAGCTAATTAGGGGCTTCTGGGTCAAAAGCAATACATTTACAGTCCACACCCAAACGCCTGGCTCAAGGGAGCAGCCCCAGACTGCCTTTTAGGGACCGAAACCCTACACACTGCTGGTCAAGTAAGTCAGTTCCTCTGACAAAGCCGTATTTGCTTGAACTTTAAAACAGAAGCCTTAAGAAATCTCTAAAATTTTACCATCAGTGTGTAACAGCTTCTAGGATGTTCCCCACCTTGTAACATTTAAAACAACGATTCATTTTCACAAGAAATATGTAACTGTCTAAAACTAACTCTCAAATAATGTTAATTATCTGTACAGTCTGTGTTCCAACATATGCGATTTCCAGCTACCACCCGTTGAAGTTATGAAAGCTTTCACATGACACCAGCTTTCCAATGGGCAGCTACCTATAAAATGCATAAATTTTAATTTGCAGTTGATTGCTACAGCTTAAAAATCGTAGAATTGCAAGAGCTACAAATAGTTTTTAGACTGTGCAATGTGGAATAAAAGCAGAGATTTTTGATCCAGCCTGTTGATACTTCCTAAAAAAAGGAAACAATTCTGAAAGGACAGATTTGCTGGCTCACAGCTAAAGGTCAGCAGCCACACAGGGAGTGCTTGCTAAGCGTACCAAATGATTGGGAAGGAAAGATTGGCACAATATTGTAATACAGTTAAAAAGTTACTTAAATGGAGGAAAAGGGAGAGGAGAGAGAGACAGGCATGGATTAGACTCATGACAAGTGAGCTTTCACGAAGACCAGAAAAACAGCCCTGTGCCTTGCTGCTCACAGCCCCTCGCTGTCACCCCAAGTGCCACTTGCTCCTGCTCTGTTTCTGCCACCCCAGCCTGTGGGGCTGTCCCAGCAGATAGGGGCTTTCAGGCTGCACTCGCATCGTGACCTCCTGCACCCAGTGCCGTGTCATCAGTCATCACTCCTCCAGCCCTTCCTGCGGTGCAGGGGTCTCTCATGCTGATTTCTAACTGCTTACAGAGGCACAAGTTTCACTGAGAAATGGGAGTTCAAAACTCCCATGGCTTTGTGTAACGCTGACATACAGCTGTGTGATACGCCAGAAAAAACATTAATTTTCCCAAGGGAGATCCCCACAGCCTGCCCAGTGTTTATAACCCTCTCCTGGCACAATTCATGAAGTCAAAGCACTTCAGGGGCTAGCTCCTCTTCTCTAGCCGGCAGAGGGGGCAACATGCAGCTCTCATCCGTTTCTTGAAATCATCTACTTGAGCAAAGTTCCTTGTCAAAGTATCTCATTTTATAATATTATGTACTGAAAGTTTCCAATCCACTGAGATGATACCAGTTTTAAAACAAACACATTCTGCAGTTAAAATCTCAGAAGTATTTCTAATGCTGGTAGCATCTTTAAAACAGTATTTGGTACCATTCTCAACAGAGACCATCCCAGCTCCCGCCAAGACTCCCAATACTGTTATCACCTGTATTATTCACAGCTTGCTTTCAAGGTCTGGGCTATGTACAGTTTTCCAGACAAATAAACTCTTCCTAAAACCCACCTAGCAGCCTCCAGTCGCATGGGCTGCTCCTTGCCTGAGCAGGAGACCTGGGACATCACAATTAACAAAGCAGCCGTGCACATAATCCTGCTAATGAAGTACCACTACTCGGATCTCTGTTTGCCCTAGCACTTTTTTAACAAAAGCATATGCTCTCATCATTTGTGGTCTGTGTTTCTGTGTGTGTGTGTGTGTGTGGTTTTTATTAATTAAAAACGATCGGTTGTGGAGCAAAACACCAGCTTTTCAACCAAAAAGGTTAACAGCAAGGCAATGACCGTAAGCAGAGCTCAAATCTGATGCCCCCACATCCTGCTAACTAAACTAAAGCAAAACAACAAATGCTCTGGAAAGGAGATACGCTGTACAGTAGGCTGTTAAACTTTAAATTTAGCCCTGGCAGATCCTCGGGAAGGGCATCCCAGAAGCCATGTGTCCTCTGCTATGCAGGGAGAGCAGTCAAACCATGGGATCCTCTTCCACATACATCAGTTTTATATACGTCTCTACCTATCATATGTCATCCGTATTTCATATATATATTTTCCCTACAAGTACTTTGTATAAGGAAAAGGACAATCCACTCTTGGCCACAAAGTGTTTGTCCCCAAAGCAGCCAGTGAGACCAGAACTACAGATTCTATAATTCCTTGTGATGGGAGAAAAACATGGCTCAGAAAAGAGGCCCTCTGATAACTTAAGCTTTGCAGATCACCACCTGCAGGATGAATTATTCTCCAATGCAAAGTGTTGAACAGCAGCATGGGGAATACTACTTCAGAAGCAGATTGCTGTAGCCTTGCTATTTTCTAGCTGGAGCTTCAGGGCAATTTGCAAGTAGGGACTATTGCCACGATCAGCAGTGAGATTACAAAATCAAGATTTGCTGTGATGAATCTGAAGAAGAGAGCTCCAGGCCTAAAGTTCAATGTGCCACACCTGCTAGTGGAGAACATATGAATAATCTGACCTCCAGGCTGCAAATACTTTGAGGGAGGGTTGGACATCCCCAGCCTGTGGAGCCCTCTGCTATGTCCTCCTGCAGCCAAACCAAATTGCGAGTATAAAGACAAGCCGTGCATCGATATCTCTGCAACCTCAAAAGCTGCACTCTCCCCTGCAGGGCAAACACAGACATGGGGAAAGTGGAAAGGAAAAACCCTTCCAGAATACAACAGACAAGCACCTGTGAGAAAGCAATATCACATTATTGCCAGATGAAGGGCTATGTGCAAAACAAAGGCAACGAAAGGTCTCTGTTATTCAAGTAACCACAGAAACCTCTGATAAGAAAATCCAACAAAACCAGGCATCCAGTGGCAGAAAAACTAGATCTTGTGACATTAAAAAGATTTTGGAACAGGCTCCCCAGGGAAGTGGTCACTGCACCGAGCCTGTCTGAATTTAAGAAGAGATTGGACTGTGAACTTAGGCACATGGTCTGAACTTTTGGGTAGACCTGTGCGGTGTCAAGAGTTGGACTTGATGATCCTTAAGGGTCCCTTCCAACTCAGGATATTCTATGATTCTATGATTTTCTATTCAACAGCTTTAAATAGCGCTACCTGCAAGAAGTCTTAGTAAGTGTAAAGTTAATTTAGAAATTGGGTGGTTTCTACTGCAGTGTTTCAGCAGCTGGTATGATTGCACTGCCACATCACCAGAACTACCTTAATTTTAAACCATCTATACAATAGCTACAAAAAAATCCAAAACCCAAACAACTGCTTATTATAGCCAAACCTGTGCTTGAAATGCAGACAAAATATGATGAATACTGTTTTTTTTTAATCTTGTCTTGCATAAATTATAAGCTCTCTATTGATTGCAAGGATAATTATTAAACAGAAAAAGGTATAATGGGAGCAGGAAACGTTTTCCTGGCCTTGAGGGCTCAATGGAGGTTATTCCCACTGCAGAGCACCAGTGATCAGTGCATTATGGTCTGCTGAAGTAATACTTAGCTTATTGAACGTATATATTGTTCGATGTTTAAAAAAACAAACACAAACAAAACAAAGAAAACCCCAAACCCTTGGCTACGTACCACAAAAATTAATGTATATTTTTGTAAAATACTAGAAAAAAAATAGAGAAAACCCTCACATGTCTTAATTGGCTTCTCAACATAAGCATCCCCCACCCCCGATAAGCTTGTTTTTGCATACTATTATTTTTATTGCTGTTATTATTAATCCACCAAACCATCGCACTCACATTAAACTGGTCCTTCACTAGCTAATTTCTGCTCAGCAACGTGATCTCAAAGCTTTCCACCAAGTTTTACACTCACGTGATACAGATAGAAGGATGTTGGAGTGTCTGGGGCAAAAAGTAAAGGCCAGATGTACCAGCCAAAATCTGCCAAAACAGGCAGAAGAGGGAAAGTGTGCTGAGGTCTGGTGGATGTTCTGCATTAATCTCCGTGAGGGGTTGGATTTCAGAGGTCAGTGAATGTGCTCAGCAGCAACAGCTACATCAGGGCCCATTCAGGTGCCAGCCTGAGCAACCAGCATTGTAAGGCTCTTTAGAAAGTCTTGGCTATCGCTTTTTAATGCAGGTGAAAATCAATTAATTTTGGGCTTTTAAAAGAATGCCTTTGCTGTGGTCAACCCTGGCCACACAGTCACAATACATTTTGCAGAGATGCATTGCCTTTTCTTTCTATTCAGTGCAAAAGCACTTAATCTTGGTTATCAGCTCCCTGAAGGTCAGGTTTATTTCTTTAGATCTATTATGTACTGCTTGAAATTTCCAGTTCCACCTTTCTGGCTATTATAGCTTCTTTCTCCAACTCCTATTCTTCTCACAGTAACTCCATATGACGACTGTTGATAACGTTAAGACCACCATGATTCTAAATGACCGACCTTCTTTAAAATCTGATAATAGATACAGTTTCTGATTCATAGGTCACCTCAATTTTGCCAATAAACCATTTACTTCCAGCGGCCTTCAGACCCTGAGGCTTCCTGTGCACTGCAAAAGGTTTTCTTCAGGGAACAATAAAAGTAAGAGAGCCATCCTTAGCACATTAGGAGGGCATGTTTGTCCACAATATCTAAAGCGCAATGACCTCTAAGATCTTCACTGCTGTACACCACTTCTGGATGTTTGTAGGACGCTCAAAGTTATAAGCAACTAACACAAACTTACCTCCTTTTCATTTGCAATCTGTATGGAACGAACAAGAAAAATCCATGCCTTCTTATATCCTACCCCTCTGCTGAGGACTATCCAGTCACCTTTACCATATTCTTCAGATTATACAGCTCAAGGCACAGTGCCAAGTCTTACATCACTACCTCTGAAGTTATGCTGCTGTGGTAAGACCTGATTATGCTATGCTTGTAAAAGCTGCATCTGTGCCAAGGTACACACTTTGTTGGTATGAGTGCCAGCCAGCCTCCTGCCATGGCTTCACCAAAGTGGAGTTCTCAAAATGACTTGCCCTTGCAAAGACACAGCCTGAGGTACAATTGCTATTGAAGGCCAACGTTTTACACAAACTATTGAACAAGTTGCAGAAGAATGAGTATCGAACATGAACCCCTTGCTCTAACAGCACCTGGGAAGCTACACAGTGACTGGATTCTGAGCAGAAAGTGAACAGATCAGGTGTTACTTACTGTCAAAGCTTCTGTACTGCGCCGTTAGGATCGTCTGCACAGAGCGACCGGCCTCTTTCATCATGGCTTCAAATTCACTTCGGCTTTTGTTTGCAAAGTTTTCCTCCATCTCGCTGGTGCAGCAGGTATAGCCTTGTGGGCAGATTCGCAGGTGCTCCCCTTAAATGAGAAAATACACAGGTGAATGGCCAGCTCTGGAAAGGGAAGGACTTCAACCCAGCTGAACTCAGCATAAAAACTTTCCAACTCCCTGGTAACCTGGAGCTGCTTACGTGCCTACCCACTAGTTTGAGCTATCCTTTATTACTGTAGTAGTTGGTCTGAAAACAGGTAGAGGTTCTCTCATTGGAGACTGTGAGGGAAGCAAAAGTGAAGGAGATAAAATCCATGTGTTGGGCCAGTAAAAGGGAAATAAAAGTAACTCCTTCTCTGTCTGCCCTAGACAGAGCCTAGAAGACATAAAAGTCTCTCATTAAATGACACATTAATTGTCCTCGTTAGACTTCACATCTCTTAGAGCAACTGTTTGAAACTACTTTGCCAAAAAAAACACAACACAGAATGAAACAAAAAACAACCTCCCTAAACACTATCCCTATCCTGAGAAGGGATTTCCATAACCAGAGAGATGAGAATAGAAGTTTTCAAAAGACAAAGGTATGCTGAATGCCACTAGAACTTGGTTGACTAATTCCCATCCACACATTTGGAAATCTGTCCACTAACTCTTTTTCTTTTTGATGAAAAATCTTATCTCCCAGAAAGAGAGAGAACCGCACCAAAAAAAAAAAAAAAAAGAAAAAAGGTTGCTATGACAAGTACTGATTGAATATACCCCTTGCTATGGAAGAAGGACAGGAAAGGTAAAATGACTCAGATGTTAAATTAAAAAATTCTTCAGTATGGGAGCTCCTCCTGTCCCTCCACAACCTCTTTGTTGTGAAGAGGCAAACATTTACATGGGCAGAGTCAGCATCATTTTGAAAATAATTGCCTAAGTTCTTATAAGTCCTTACAAACAAAGACAAATCCACCTGAAAATACACCCCACATTTCTCCTTATCCAGCAGTAAGAATTCATTTGAATGAAATCAAACATCACAGTTATTTTTTTAAAGAATAAAAACCCCCTTGTTTCAAGCACGCATGGAGATAAACCAATTACAAAGAAGTTAATGTGCTTAATCTAATTTGATTGCGATTGCCAGTGATTTTGCTGGCAATTTTACAGGACTGCTGTCTTAATGTCAGAGCTGAGCTGAAACATATATTTAAGATCAAGTTTTATCTTGTGTGCACTGACAGCTTCAAATCCCGAACCTGCACAGTCCTCCAGTTTCCCATTAAAGTCCCAAACTATATCCAGCACAGAGCCCTTAGCAAACAGGTGCCTCGAGTTAAAGGGTCTTTAAAATCGGGCACGGGTCCTACCCTTGTTGATATCATGTAATTAAGGAGAGCAGCGGGCCCTGCTGGCTGCCAGCCCTGCAGGTGCAGAGCAGCAGGAGAAGCACCACCATCACCCGATATAAGAACAGAGCCAACTACGAGCACCATGTCACCCAAGGCTTCCCATACCAAATGAAATTCAAGTTATAACATTCGGCCGAGACTTTCTCTCATGTGTTTCCTTTCATAAAGCAGATTCCTGGAATTTACTTCCGAGCTCACTTCTCTCAAGCTGCATTTGTACGAGAAAGTTGTTGTGAGGACTGCTGACACGCAACAGACAGGCATGAAAAGGGAGCTGGAATTTTCTGACAAGACACAGCTTTGTTTCCTGTCACAGCAAATTAAAAACTTTCTTTTTGCCCAGCCTCTTCTGTCTGCTTTCTGCTTCCACAGGATTCCTGATGAGGATCAAGGCTTTATTTCCAGTTGTTTTACTGTGGTACCCGTCCTTCCACGCCACCCTTATCGTCTGAGGACAAAGCGAGGCCTCGTCAGCGCCAGGCCGCCTGAAAGGCCTGCTGAGCTGATGGCCCCTGCAGCACCACAGCCCGCAGGGTCAGCCTAGGCCACCACCCACCCTTTATAAATCCCCACGTTTTGGTAAGCCAAAATAAAGCGGTGGAAACCCAACACTTGGGGAGCCCCCTTTCTCCTGACCCGCTGCCAGCACGCAGGCCTCAGCCTTGTCAGGGCCTCCTGCCCCTCTCCCTCAAGCTGCAGCCCGTTTGGGCAGGGGGACAGGGCACCCAGACAGCTGTGGCTGCCAAGTCTGAAGCCGTGGAGAGCAAACGTTGGACTCCAGAAATGAAACACGGGGACAAAACATCCGTGGGGCCTGTCCCAGAGGAGGAGGAGAAGGGTGTCCTGGGAGGAAGAGCCCCATGCTGCGCCCGAGTTCCCCACCGGCAAAGGGGAGCAGCACACGTCTGAGGCGTGCTAATTAAAACATGACAGGACCAGACAGAAACCTCCACGCTCCCAGCCCAGGGTGTGTCTCCGCAAAGTGGCATCGCTCCAAGCCTTCCTTAACAGAGCATCAGATAACCTGCAGCCACCAGATAGCAAAGAACTGGAGGGGAAAAAAGGGGAAAAAAAGAGAGAAGTAACTAAAATTGCCTCATTTTACACAGCTTTGGGAACTGAATATAGTTTTTCAAAATGCTTAAATTCAGAGCAGTCTCAATTCCTTTTGATGCAACATTTATTTTAGCTTTCTACAGGCGTTCATATGGTACTCAGCACCACAGCATTTTATATCAGTGGGAAGCAAAGTTTTCATGATTTGTTTTTGTATTTCAACCTTGGTGTGTACAAAACAGTCTTACAGTACTATGAGAACGCTTCACTTGCTTTACTTTTTAACCTGACCCACCCTGGAAACACTCACTATTATTATTTCAACTTTTTTTTTTATTGACTTCAAAATAAACATACTCTAGGCCATACTTTTGCTTTCCCTATATATCAAAGTTCATTTGTTTGCTAACTTGCCATTATGTCACTGCCGAAGCTGTGCTATAAATACCTCTGGGTTCACTTGGCTGGAGATTACCTGCAGATATCTATGGAAAGTTAGAGGTGTTTTACAAGGAGTAAATCTGCAAGACACAGCGTGCTTTCCTCTGTTGCTGTGTCAGAAATTTCCCGTTGTCTGCAGCTGACACACTGAGAACTGCTTGCTTCATAGCGCATGCTCCCAGCCTGGGCAGAGCTTTGCAGAAAACAAGTGAGCATGACAGAAGCCAAACTGGCAGCCAACAGAGGCTGGGCCAAATCCCCTTGAAGATGACGGATATATTGCCTGTGACTCAGACCAACTTGATGAGGTCCAAGGGGGATTATGCTGTCCCATGAGAGCCTGTAACTCCAAACCAGCCTTCTCTGCCCAGCCTTCGAACAGGAGTAGCTGCGCTGGGCAGCATGGCAGAGGCACCCGGCACATCTTGGGTGGCTCAGGTAGCACCAGCTCCATGCTGTCTTACACGCTCCGGATTTAAGACACGAACCTGTAAGTACAAGAAGCTGCACTTTGGGATACTCAGCTTTCCCTCACAAAGCTATCAGCTTACCCTACCTTAAGCAGCCAAAAATGTGCGGTTCGGAAAGTGGCCTGTGGCCCGCTGGAAGAGCTGGCTCTCCCACAGACGTGGCAAGAAGCTGCCGAAGCTGGGAGGGGACGAAACCCACAGACTGTACTGTCTCCTGGAAATGGAGACAGGGCACAGCATGCATGAGAACAGCATCAAACAAATATCTTGCTTATGATTAACTGCCCTGGAGTGGAAAGGAAGAGACAGGAGGCTGATGACAAGAAAATATCACACTGCCTGGTTACGGGCTTGGATTGTCCTTCAGATACCCTCTCAGCCAGCTGGGTTTACAGATCATTTTGTCTATCAAATTCATTACTGTGTTTGAGAGTGCTGACTATTAAATCACTTCACCACTCCCTCCTCAGGGACAGAACTGGGTGCTTTGTGCAGGGCCCCCCGAGAAGAGCCAGGATGGGCAAGAAGGAGTGGGTTCACCACCCCACTTCTCCCCAGGCCCCAAGGCAACTGCAGCCCCCAGCCCATGGGGGGAAAAGGGAAGACCCATGAGTTTACCATGCAATGCTGATAACAAAGCCCTCAGCTCCCTCCGGCCATGTAAACAGTGCTATTTCTATCCTACATGACGTAGGAGACTGAATTCATCACAGTGTTTGCAGAAGGTTTGGGGTTATTTGGATGTGTTAGAGTATCTAAATGCAAATTATTACAAAATTAAACTCTGGGAAGAATAATTTATTTCAGGCTGTGATAAATCCATCACAAGTCTTCCCACCTATTTGTAACACTCATCCCATTCATTTTCCAAACTGCTCCAGAAACTCGTCTCATGCTCCTAATCCAAATCTGACCCCCAAGAGCTCCCTTGGCACCTCCCACCCAAACCCCCTCCTTAGGGTGGGCAGGTCTCAGACAGCCAGGCTTGCTTTAATCCCACACTGCTGAGACCCCCCTGCACGCAGCATGGGGAAGCCAGGACGCAGCCCTGGGACTAGGTGCAGCCAGGGAAGCAGTGAGAGCACAGGGTGAGCTCCGCTCCTCTCCTGCTGTCCCTGGTAGGCACAGGGCTCAGTGGTCTTCTCCCTCTGCACTTTTCATTCCAGATGCACCAGCTGGCAAGCCTCTTCCTAACACCATTGCCCCATAACATCTGTGTAAGGTGGTGGGGGACACAGCCGGTCTCTCGCAGGAACTGCTGGCATCAGACTGAACTGAAAGCCACGCTGCTCTGGTAAGGGGAGGGCAACTCAGGAGGTTTCCCATATTGCAGAGGCTGGTGTCAGCTAAGCGCTGGGCGGCCAGCTTCTTTGATTTGCAGTTAGCTGCTGGCAAAGTGTGCTATCTTCTATTTTCAGGTTATGTATTAAGAGTATCGGCCCGTTTGGCTTAGCTTTGCACATAACGCCAGGGGAGGCATAGCAGGCCTGAATATTAAGTATTGTGTGGCAAAATTGCAAGCTTTGATCAAAATGCACCAACCTATAGGTGCAATACCCACAAACGAGGATGCACATGGTGGCTGGCAGGGGCTGGTCAAGGAACAGGAGGACAACGAACACAGGTTAGTGAATATGGGAGCCAATGCTGAGAGGGGCAGCTTTGGCTCATCACTGGGGGAGAGGAGAGCCAGCGAGGAGCTGTCTGCTTCTCCAGTAGCCAGCAGGAACCCCGCGCAGACCTCAGCACGTAGCAGGACTTGGGTTAACCTCAGCCAGCCCAAGGCCACCTTGGAGCAGTGGCACGGCTCATGGGCTGAGGACTACGGGGCAAGGCAGGTGCTGCCCTGCCTCCTTTGCCCACGCCGACCTCCCCACGCGGGGGGACTTGGCTCTATCACAGCCCATCCCTGTTTCTCTGTGGTGCTGCTGAGGGAGCAGCTGGGTTTCTCAGAGGGCTGACAACAAAGGCATGGAGTCTTTTCAAGCTGCACACCACAGGTCTGAATTTGTCCTGTGTCAGCAGCTTTTATAATGTCTTACCATCTGATGGCTGATCAAATGGCTTGTGCTATCTGAGATGAACTAATGTTTTCATTCCAGATAAAGAAAACAAGCACTATGTTCCACATCAGTGATAAAAACAGCAAACTGGAAAAAAAAAAAAAAATAAAAGAGCTAGAGAATATGCTGCTTCTGTTTAAGCAATGCACACGTCTAAGACGAGACATCAGCAAACACTGAATGCTTGCTCACACAGCTCATCGTTCAGACCAGGATTATACTAACAAAAGTGAAAATCCAAGGGCAGATAATCCGTGAGATCTGCTTGTTCCACTCCTTCCCTTTTTACTCCTACCAAGATTTAATAAACTATCAAAACACTGTTAACCAAATAAGACAACTTAATCTGGCTGCTGGGTGGATTTGGCTCCGGCCCAGGGCAGCACTGCCCTGTAATTGCATTACAGTGAAACCCAGACAGCGAAACCCCGACACGGGGAAGAGACACAGGTATTTCTGAGAAAGACCACAACTGGCATACTCTGGGCACAAGACCAAAAAGGGGTGTGAGGCTTTGGGGCTGCCCCATCTCCTGCAGACTACAGCCCTCCAAACCAGGAGCCTGGCTCTCGGCAAGCCAGCTGGGAGAGCGCAGGTAGGGCTCGATGGGAATTTCCTCCTATTTGCTCTGCTCGTGTATTGAAATAGCTCAGACTCCAAGCTGTCAGCTCAGTGTCATGCTCACACATGGGAAGTGTGGTATCAATTTGTTTAATCCTAGACCCTGATGTCAGAGGAATTTATAAAGCAGGCAAACATGGGCAAAAAAAAGTTAATTAACAGAGGAGAAAAAGCCACCTTCGTGTCCTAGAAAAATATTAAGTGCAGAGTAGATAAGAGAGCCTTCAGAAATGACAGTCTGACAATCCTAATGTCATCTGTGTATGTCTCTGTGGCAAACTGCCCAAAGGAAGGGAACAGAGAAAATGTCACAAGTGCTGACAACAGGCTTGATTCTTAGTGAAAAGCTCTGCATGAAAGCACTTTACCCACTCATTGCTCCTTTGGGTTCTGGGAGCACCATTCCAAATGAACACACCACTCCAGAATACCCCTTCCCATCAACTTCCCCCCCCCAGTTTCTCATTGGGTCTGGATGTGCCCTTAGCCACAGGGGCCTGACTCCTCTCTGACTCTAAGCTGTGCACACGCAGCAGAAATCAGTGCAGGGTGCAGTGATCCAAGCCTATGTTTAAGGACAAAGCAGGAAGCGCTTTATAATTTGCAGTAGAAAATATCTTTTTCAGTGGTTTGAGGGAGGAATGAAGGAATGCTTTAAGGCCAAATCCGCATGTACCACGAGCAAGGTAACCCCTATTACACAGTGCTGCCTGAACACACCGAGACCTTGTGCTCCCAAAATCCTCTCCCAGACACTGGACCCACTGGCAGGGAGCTGCCAAGCAATTCTCTGCTCCAGGAGAAGTGATCCAACATGAAAGGCTTCATAAGGGAGCCATGTCATGGTCTACAATTAGCACCCTCCAAATATATCAGTCTTGGAAGAAGCCTTCAGTTCAGGCTAGAAAAGTTGCAAGGATCATGGAGGAACGCACAGGGAGCTGACTGTTACGCTCTTTCCCTTTCTCTGAAAAGCAAAAAACTCCTTAAAAAGAGCCTCAGACAAGGGAAGAATTATCTTGTCTCTTCAGATAACACTTGTGGGGATGTATTGAAGCTGTGTGTCATAATCCATCACTATCAACCTCTTTCAAAGTTGTCCTGAGCACATCAGCTTCTCGCCAGATGTTTTCATTTATTTTTTTTCTTCTTCTTGAAACAAAGAGTCCTTTTATCCTCAGCTCGCTGCAAACTAAAATAAGATCAAACTGGAAACCTGTCACTCTTATCGGATGCAGTTTCATTTGTAACTACGTAAATATGTTAGCACATAAGGGGCAAAGCAATTCATTAACCAATCTTTTTCAATTTCTTCTCAGAAAAATTTCTACTAGCTTTTTTCCATCAGTCTGGAAAAGGAAATCTTGGTACTAAACTAAGAGTAAAGATGCAGTCCCCACTAAGAGGTTTAAGAGGTGATAGGGTGATAGCTTTTCCTTTATTCTTCAGTAACAAAAAACAAACACGTAGCAGCAACTGCGTCAAGACAATTATTCATACAATCCACAACTTGGGTTTGGTCCAAAAAGAAAGGTTTCTCCAGTCCCCTTGCTGAAACCCTGCAAGGGAAATGGTAACACTGCGCTTTGGGATAAAGAGGCAGAAAGCAAGCCTACAGGACTGTTGCTGAAGAACAATGAGTGCTTGTGGCCAGTGGCCAGTCCCAATCATTTCAGTGGAAAAAACAGGAACATCTGGACTCTTGTATGGGAGCTACCACTTAGGGACCATTTCCTTTTACTCAAAGCAAAGCTCCTCAAGCAGTAGATACTGATGCAAAGAGATGACAGTCACCTTCCTGGGCTTCAGGCACGTGCCAAGCACCCAGCTCCTGCAAGGCACCCCCCTATTTCTCAGCCTCTGTCACCCCACAGGATGCTGCGATGGGACAGACCCAGCAGAGGGGATGAAGGCAGGACAGGACACCCAACAGAAGGCTGCCCCTGCGAGGACCAGGCACTGCCTCCCTCCTGCCCAGCATCACCAGGGCTGCAGGGCTGGCTCATTCCTTCCCTGCAGGAGAATGCATATGTCCAAGAAGGATCTTCTCTTCCAGCAGCACAGATCTCCCAAGGGAAAATAAACACAACTAAAAAACCCAACCGCTCTGTCTGCTGGTAAGAGTGAAAATGACTCGTGAGCATACAAAAAAGCTCGGTCTTTAAATAGTCATTAAACAAATGAAGCTATTGGATCAGAATCTGATTTTAAGAGTTTGCAAAAATAAAATGCCTATGCCTAAAAATTAAAGAAATTACATTTAATGACAGTCATTAATCTTGAATTCTATAAATGCGTATTCTTAATTTTGGAAGTATAAAGATGCACGTAATGAATTGTCTGAATGCCACGAATTCAAGATTACCCTTTTCAGATCTCTGCAGAAATTTAAGAGACTTTCCCTATGCAAATTTGTTGGTTTATGCTGTAAATGAGGAGTGATTATACCTCTTCCAAAACTGTTTGCTCTATGTGTTGGCAGGGATGTACGAAGGTGCAGGATTGAGGGGGACAAGTTCTAGGTGCAGTGGGCTTTTTCCCTTTACAACTCAAAGCTTTTGTCAGCTCCAGAAACGCTCCATTTCCCCTTAGCTATTGCTTTGCTTTGTTTTGCGAATGTTTTGGCAGGCAGCAAGACTGCAGAGCTCTTTCCTACAATTTAAGCCACCATGAAAGGAAATGGAAAGTATGGGGTCATCTTGTGGGAACATGAATTGCAGACTTCCAGTTGGACCAGACTCGTGCAGCTGATGCAGAAGTTAGAGGAACGAGTACTGTGATCAAGGCCGGGGGCCGCAGAAGCCTCCGACCACGCAAGAGCTCAGCATCGGTAGGAATTCTGCTGCCTTTCACCCCTGCTCGCAGAAGCACGTCAGTGAAACCCGTGCCCTCGTTCTTCTATTTATGCCTCCGTCTGATCTGCCGAACTGCCAAGCAGATTACAGAAAGCTGGCTATAAACCCAAAGGTGGTTGCTACTCTTAAAACTAATCCCAGGGTATGAAGAGACGAGGGCCCTGCTCTAGCCATAGCACCACTATTTTGTGAGCAGAGTCCCTTTCCACAACAGCCAAACATCACCTTTCACCCCTACGTGGTAACTTGGGACCAGGCTTAACCTGGCTCAGCATTCAAATGCCACAGCGCTGCTGGATCTCGACGTGGCTCACAGCGCATATGCCTAAAATTTTACCAGAGAAATTTATTTTAGGCAACTTCTGTTTGAAAACTTAATGGAAGTGTAGTTGTTCTCCCCAGAGTGCAAGGAACAGATGACTAAGAAATGTTGCCAGTATCTGTCTTTCAGCGAGATTAGTGTCGGGTTTGTGTGGTATCCTATTTATAACTTTGACAAACAGCTCACCCAATCATTTCATACTTAATCATAGCTGTCTGCCCAGCTCCCTCCAGAGGAATGCTTTTCAAGAAGTATCTGCCAACATCATACGAACAAAAGGAAGCAAACCACAGTTAAAAAAACCTTGCTCCCCAAACCAGCACACAGCAAAAGCTCACAAACTATATAGAAACCAGGTCTTGGGAAGTTACAAGGCGTAATTACAGCGTCATTATTCATGGTGCTGCACAGCTATAGTTAGTCAGTGTTTCCACTGTAAACCCCTATTTTCATGGAGGTTTGCAGCTCAGCTGCAAGAAATTAGTCTATGATGAAATCTGGCAGGAGAAATTCTAGAGCTTGGATTATTTATTTTTAAACTATTTAAAAATGTTTTTCCCACTTTTCAATTCCTCTCGTATTCCTGGGGTTGTAGCAGCAGTAGTAAAAGAAACAGAGAAACTCTTCTTTTTGATGTCTGGTTTCTGTGCATGTCTCTGTGTGGTTAATGGGACCAAAATGTAAATGTAGCTGGGATCTCCAACTACAGAAGTCTTAAAAATTTGAAGTTATGATTCCCACAATTACAGCTCAATTTTCCTTTGGACACGTTTCAAAGTATTACTATCTAAGGTGCTGATTACTATGCATTACGGTGCCTTTACTTTCAGAGTAAACCCTGCATATCCACCTAGTGAAACCAAAGATGGGTTTACTCTTCATGGGATAGAGCTGTTGATTTCTTTACATTCCTTTACATCCTTCTTTGAAACAACATTTTCCGGGGTTTATAAAAGATTACTTTCTACTGGACTCGCCCCTAAGCCCTACATTCCCCCAGCTGCTGCCTACCCACCCGCCTGGCTCTTCCCTTAGGGCTCACATTTTGACATGCACACAGGCATGGCTGGGGCTGCTGAAGAGGAAACAAGACAAAGGGAAAGGAGAAATACCTTGATAGGACATTCCCAGGCAATATTAAATAGAGACTTTCACGACATTTTCAACCATTTATGAGAAATTTACCGCTGTTTGTATGCCTAAGAACATCAGCAAAATGCATTTGTTCTTCTCCAACTATCTCTGGGTGAAGCCTCGTGGAGATTGAGCACCCCCAGCTACAGAAGAGTTTTACTTTCACACACACGGACCATGCTCTAGCAAGGTGCAGCAGTCTCTGGGCACTATGCCTGGCTGTTGCTGTGTGCCACAAGCAGCGCACATCAGAAGGTAGCTGCTTCGAGGGCAATCCCAGCTCAGAGAACAGTTGCCCGGCTCAGAAAAAAACACAACAGTGTAAAATTGTGAGCTTAAAGACTTACAAGACTCAGTTTGGAACTGTATTAGTGTGAATATGCTGAGTATTCATACTGAAATCTTTGGTACACAGGCTTTTAAAAACCTGTAATTTGTCCACACAATTTCATTTTCCAGTGAAACAGATGTCATCTGAAACACCACGTTTCAAACCCTGTGCTCCTGGACCTTCATGCTGGCATATGGGAAACTTGTCCACCTCTGAGGTCTGAACACCTCACAGTACTCTTGCTATCCTTGGAGATCCCTGTGCTGGCACTGAGCCTCCTTCCCCTCAGCCAGCCAGAAGTGACAAAGATGAGAGTGCCTGAAAGGCACTGAAGGCACTGTGCAGCTGCCACCAGCGCACTCTGCAACCTCAATGTACTTTCAGAGGACTAGAACCAGGCCTCACAACACCATCCTATCATTTCTGATTGGGACTGAACATACTTACCTGTGCCACAAATTCTAGCAACCACCCTATTTATGTTGCAGTGAGGATCTGGACTACTCCCGTGCCTTAAAAAGAACAAGGCAAAATTCCCAGCTACACTTGAAACTGCTTTTCAAGGTGGTAGTTAGGAATTCAGAGGCAATAAGATTGCTCATGTACCTTCAATCATTTACAGGAATGTTAGCAAGACCTTGGCTTCAGAGGGCTGGATCACACTTCCCACTGCAACAATTATTACCCTGACATAACATGTTCTTAGAGTAACAGATGATAACGATGCTTTAACTAGTCTCCACAGAGAATAGTTATGATTAGGGAGTATCTTGGAGAAGCTGCCATTCATTAAGTACTCTGCTAAATGCATAAAGATGGGTGACAGAAAAGCGCTGCAATTTCAGGCATTTAAAACTTGAAAAAGGTCCATTCTTCACAGGTTGGTTATTGGGTCTTTTCCACTTGAGTGTCACCAAGGAACAGCAGATTCAGGTAAAATACAAACTGCACTTTTTTTTCTTTACCTCTTTTCCTCAGAACACAAGCTTTCAGTATTCAGCAGCCACCTTAAAAGACTTTATGGGCCAGTCAGTAAGACAGCACTTTTAAAACATGAATAATGAAAAACACGAAAACATGAATTTAGCTCTCCCAGTACTGTGTATCCAAGCAGCTATGTTACTTCCATTTGAGAAAATCTGTAGCATTTCAAACTGTATTTCATACACTAAGTCCCAGGTACTTAACTAGCCTGAAATCCAGGATCCCAGTAAAAGTGGCAAACACTCCCTTTTGATCCTTTGTTTTAGGAGCTCGCTCATATGTTTTTCTCTTGAATTATCACCAGATTTTTCTTTCTTGTCCTAGAAAGAAAGAAGGGACCAACCCCAGGATTCAGAGAGCAGTTTTGTCAAGTCTGCAAATTAACTCCACTTCCAGATTCAGCTAAGCCGGTTAGAAATGTCCTTGGCACTCTTGAAGATGCAATCCACCATCTCCACATGTTCACCAGTCTGGCCTCTATTAACACTGACCCAATTCATAAATGTAATTCAAAAGCACCTTTTCTTTTTGTGAGATCCTAGAAGAAGTATACCACCAGTCTGACCAGTAAGTAAATGCCACTACAACTACCACCACAATGTTTTCCAGCACTGCCCTGCAGTATTCTTTCCCTACACACCTCTCATCTTACTCCTAAGCTGCTGATATAAAACCAGGTATCCACAGACAAGCAAAGGCTCCCAGAGCAAAGGGCTGCACTCTGCAGAGCAATCACACTTGTGTGCAGGTAGCTTGCCTCCCACCAGTTAGCTACCTGGCCATCACTGACCGGCTGGATAGCAAACTGGAGAGGATTTGCTTCTCTGAGCACCCATGGAAGTAACTGCTACACAGTTCTCTTGCTTTAGGTGTTTATAAGCAAGTCATGTTCCAGTCTTCAGGCTTCCCCAGAGTACTGCTAGGGGACTGTTCCCCACCCACCATATGTGCTCACACAGCTTGAACGCCAGTCACAGTGAGTCGCAGTGAACCTAGACGGGAGAAAATCCGAGTGGAAATCTCATGGGAACAGCTGCTGTCACTGGGGATGCTGAGAAACAGGCTGGGCAAACAGCTCTCTCTATATCCTACAGATCAGCTCTGTATTTGCTGCGTTCGCTGAGATCACACGGTCTCAGAGGACTTTTTCATCCTCCATTTCCCAAGGTGTTATGACCTGCCCATCTCCCTGGCTGTGGTGTCAGGCAATAGTAGAGATCATAAGGGAGGCTCTTGCAGCTTGTCTGTGAATGCAGACAACAGATCCATCAGGCTGGGACAGCGACAGTCAGGCATACTGAGGCAGCATTAGAAATAAAAGGGAGCAGCAAGATCTGCACCTTTACTTGCATCCTCTTTGGCCGTGAGAGATGAAACCCCCTTCATTAATTCACTTCACATGCCATTTTTGATCCTGGTGAAATCCTCACCATCAGCAGAGCACACTCCTCCCATGCCTGCAGAAAGCCCCCTGGGATGTGTGATGTGCACCGCTTGGCCTTGCTCCAGCAGGAAAATGGCAGTGGACACCCCTGCAGGTGGGATAAGCCCCTTCCTTCCCTCTGCGTGTGACTGGCTCCCTGAGCTTCCTCAGTGCTCCCTCAGCCCCTACCAACAACGAGCTCTTCCCTCCACACTCTAACTTTTGCCTTCGCCTTAATGAGAGACTTAGGGTGCACAATTAACAAAACCCACACTTTGATCGGTGCTTGCCTCAAGCCGACAGACACACTGAACTGCTGACTTCTGAAGCAACAGCTGACACTGGAAACAAACGTGAAGGGATCAGACCTACTTGCAGAGGAGCTGCTGTTAAAAATCCGGTGCCTTTCCAACGTGATGCAAAGCACTAGCTGGAACTTCACGTTTTTGCCCACCCAGCACCTGAAGCTGCTTCCTTTAGAGTCAACGGCATAACTCCTGCTGACTTCAAAGGCAGAGGGACAGGGCCCTCAGTGCCTTCAACTCTTTTATGTCCCACCTACGTGTTTAACAGCATGTTGGTCAAACTGGGGAGGGCTTTCATATCCATCAACCCTTTTCTGAGCAGCAGAGAGGTTCACCAAAACACAGGGAAAGGCCTTTTGCTCAATTATTTTAATCACTACCACTACACAGCAATTTGTCCTGATGTCAGGAGCTTGAACAAAGTGCCGTGTTTCAGAAGGGAAGCATGCTGCAAGTAAGGTTCTCTATAAACACTCTTGGCCAAACCCAACATTTCCTCCAAGACAGACTTTGCACTCTCTGCCCCAAGCAGCTAACTTGTTCCTAGCTATGGCCCTTTAGACTCTGCGATGAAAGGAACTGGGAAAGATGAGCTTCCTTCACAAGTCCTGATAGTATTTTGATTTCATACTTTTGTTTGCCAAAAGGGCCTTCTAGATGGATTTTAGAATATTTTTTTCAGCCTGAAACGTGACAGTTCAATAAAGGAATGCAAGGCTCACAAGAACAAGTTAACAGATTTCCTCAGGCAGTTCAAAGCTACCAAGATTTCACATGAAAGCAAAACAAGACAACAGTTTTGGGATGGGAAAATGATCCCAAAGCCTTATCAAAAACACTGGCACTTTTCAATGTGTCCCTTTTTCACACTGTCCCCTTTAACTCCTAGTAGAGTCCACTTTCACTGCTGATTTGTATTCAGAGAAGCCATACAGAGCAGCCTGCAATGCAGCACAAGCACTGTATTTTTCAGGACTGATGTCATTTTGGAATACCCTACTCCCCCTCTGCTGCTGCCCAGATGCATCATCATACCAACAACAAAAGTCTATTCTAGTTCTGATGGATCTCTGTTGCCTTTGGAAAACACTCTCTACCATACTCACACATTCTCCTAACTAAATGGAGAGTGGGAAAGCTGTTCATGTAAACCTTTTCTCTAAAACCCCAATATATCAGCAAGTACCAGGCCAGGCCGCTCCTGAGCGCAACAAGCAGAAACAAACCAAGGACTAAGTACAAAGACCACTTGCCCACTCATTTTCTGTGGCATCAATCCTGGCTCTCCTTTCCATACCCTTCAGGTTATTTACTTTCTTAGCTCCCCCTGAACAAACCCTCACTGCTCATGGCAGTGGGTCACGGCTCCCTTTCCAGCAGGAATCCTCTCCCTGCTCAGCTGCAGGGGGCTGAGAGCAGATGCCAGCAGGGAGGCTTTGCTCTAACATGAAATGAATGCAGAGTGGTCCTGTGGTTCAGGTCATACAGGAGGGCACCCCAGAAGATCACAGCCCTTGTGGCTTCCCCACCTGAGGCCTTCCTAGTTTACTGCTGGGAAACTTCTGCATTACAGTAACCCGTGCCATTCAGTCAACCTTTCTGCTTCCTGGCAGGCTGTCTCTCTCTTGCATCTCTTGTCCATCTCTCTTCCTCTACTTTCAGACATTCAAGCTTCTTTGCCATCATCTGTCCCTTTTTGCTTGCCTCATAAATAAGCAGCTGGACGAAGGCACACTAGCAATTTCAATTACCTGAATGCAACATTGAGGTCATTTGCTTACTAGGATGAAGTAAAACCCATCAGCTGCACTGCTATGAATTCATTGTCTCTGCAAGGCAAATGGGCAACCCTGCAGTGCTTCCTTTTAAAAGGAAACAAACTTCCCATAGGAAAGCTCTCAGCATCTCAGAAAAGAAACATTTAATGGAACGGGCTTGCTGAAAGTGCATGTTGCACTGAGGTTTACAGTCAAGTGGTTTGTAACAGTAAATTGTGCTTATCTTCACCAAAAAAAAATAAAAGCAATGCAAAGGCACCGCTTCCCTACTTTGAGCTGCAGATCTAAGATGCAGTGCTGCTGTGCATCCTCAGCCCCCGGCAGGCTCAGGGGAGTCCCCATAGTGAACTTCTGCCAGCTGGCACCGCACCCGCAGACCGTCCACCTCAGGTGAGAGGCATGGTGCTGGTTAAAGCCTTTGACACGACTTCCATTTTGGATGCGAACAGCAAATTGACTGGAAAAGATAGTCATGGACCAGGAGGAGAAAAAAATGACCACATCCTCATCATCACATTCCCCGTGGAAATCTGCCATGGAGTTAGGGGTCGTGTCAGCACAGCCACCCATCCACAGGCAATGCAATTGTGCACAGACACACACCCGTGCCACTGTCTTGTGCAGTGATTCCCCCTCCCCTGGAGAAGCAGCTGGAGAACCCAGTGGGGACGAGCCCAACAATTCCCATGTGAACGTCCAGTCTGCTTATACAGAGCGGACGTGGGGTGGGAAAGCTGGAGTATGCACAATCCGCAGCACTCTTGACATAGTGAGCAATAATTCTCTCCATAACCTGAGTGAAAATATCACTTCCCCAAGGAACGGGGTATTAATTACAAGCCTACGCAGTTTTAGCAAAGCCTGCAATGTTTATTTTGATCCTCACCACCACACACATAAAAACAGTAACACCACCTTTCTGTGGAAGCATTAGACATGACAAACCTTGTTTAAGAAAATGGATTTTGCCAGCAGACCATCAGAAAAGTAAGAAATAACCTGTCTACACTACAGGCCACAACTGTTTCAGGATTTAGCCATTGAAAATACGCCTTTTGTAGCCTGCTTGGTTTGGGAGATAGCATCTATTTTAATCATCCTTGCTCAAGCCCTTCAGAAGCTGCTTAACAGCTCTATTCAGACCTAGAAAGCACAGTCCTGGGCTGTCTGTCATTCCTGCTTGTGATCACAATTTGTTTCCTGCATAGTAGAGGGTTGCTGTCAGCTAGGCTGTGTTTTTTCTTTATCCTAACCGATGAAAGTAAGGTTCTGGGAGGCCCTTACCAGAGCTTAGCACCCTCGCCTTTCCCAGCAGCACAGCCCCTGCTTTGCTCTTGGTTCAGCTCCCTTGCCAATAACCTCTGTGCCAGGAAATTAAGCAGTATCTGGTGTTTGTATCTCCCACTGGTCAGTCACGTTCTTCCCCCAGGGCCTTACTAACAACAAACGCCTAGCTCCAGAGCTCAGGCTTTTCAGCTCGTGTGTGTATCCCTCACACCCTTCAGACCTGCATGGCTGATTTAGAGTCAGCACCCCGGGTCTGAAAGGCTCTGCAGGGAAGCAGCTGCTGTCCCTTTGCTTCTAGATCACACCCAGAATCCTGAAGTTGAATCTGTGAAAACTTGTATTGCTTGGGGCAATAGATTCGGGGCACTCTGCATGGTCACTGCTACAAAGCAGCACTGGGCTGGCCTGAAGCACAGAGGTCATTAAACATGTCTTGAGATCAGGGCAGGTAACGAGGTAAGGGAATTCCTGAGTCTGGATACTTAGAGTCTACTCTCCTGCCCCTCAGGGTGCCTACCTGTTAAGATAAGCTGATCAACATTTTCAAGAATATCGTGTTATTTTGAGTGAACTTCAGGCATCTTAAAGAGGCCTTGTTTTCAAAAAGTGCTGCAGCTCACCTTCCAAAATTCAGAGCCTTCCTTGTCGCAGCACACTCAACAAGTTAAGGCAATGGAAGGAGCCGTTTGGGAACAAATGATGAAAATGAGAAGCACGTGCTGCTCAGGAGCAGCCATGCTTCTGGACCCTTTTCCACGCTTCCCATGTTACCAATCCAGCTGAATTTCTTTTAAAAATTCCCTCTTGAGAAAAAAAAACGAAGTACTCGTGGAGAAAAAACAGGCTGAGCACCTCACTGTCCCTTCAAGCCAGCTGGGGCGGCCCATGCTCCTGCCCTTCTGCCTGCTGAGGTGAGGACACAGGAGGGCCCTCAGCATGCTCCTGACAGGCCAGCCAGGTGGCTGGGCCTGGGACGCTGAGTGAGCAGGAGAAGAAAGCAGCGTGGCAGCTGCCAGCTTACCTGGGGCATGGCTCCCCGGCAGGCGCTTTGTCAACACCTTCAAAATCCCTGAGGACACAAGTCACCCACAGGGTGTGCCTTTCTCCCAGCACAGTGAGACGGCGAGCAGCTGTGCTGGGACAGCAAAACTGAAGTCCTCGCCATGAGGGAAGAACAGATCTTCTCTGAGCACAACGAGGGCTGCAACGTGCTTTGAACTGCGCCTCCCAGGCGGGACTCAGCCATGCAGGCCGATCCCAAGGAGGGGCACAGCAGAGGGTGCAGAGCAGGCGTGCCGCCACAGCTCCTGGCCGAGCAGAGGCTTTGGATCAGTACTGATTGGGAATAGCAGATGTTGCTCAGAGACAGGAGAGAAATCACCACATGAAGCCTTTTAGAAAGCACTAGGGAGCTAAGTGGTGTCTTTAAGGACAGCGGTGGGCTTATACATGATGCTGCTGAGCCCGAATCACGCAGCCATGAGCTGAGCGGCTCTGGTTGCTCAGGGGGCAGAAGGCCATGCTGAGGGAAGCCATCACCCACCACACAGAGCCAAAGCCAGCCCAAAGCTGCTTCCCTCCCCACACACCCTCCTGCTCCACCCTGGGTGCGTGCCGCAAGCCCTGGAGGCATCGCTGGGTCATTTGGATGAGTTCAAAACTTTCCTCAGACAACTGCCAGGACTCCACAGTGCATCTCCCTGTCCTTATAAATGCTCCACTGCTCACAGCCACAAGGTTGCTGCCAGCTTCCCCAGCCTGCTGGCCCCACAGCCAGCCCCTGCCCTGCAGCCACGCCACAGAGCCACCCAGCAGTGTACCCTGCCACCTGCCTGGCTGCTGATCCTCCCATGGGGAGCACTGCTCCCGGGCGGCTCCCGCTTCATGTGCTGGCTCATCTCCAAACGAGATTCTCTGTAGTCCTGTGGGGGTAAAAACCCTAAGCTCATGGGTGCTAGCTGCACACACGAAGCTGAGGAGCCTCTGGGGGGTTCGGTTTTAGAGAGCAGACTGCAGCTCCCATGGCAGCACGAAGTGCACGGTGAGCAAACAGTCATAACCATACAGGACAGTGGGCAGCATCTTGCCAGGAAATGCCCCCGACTTTGCCATCTCCTACATGACTTCCTTAGATCAGCTGAAATGGGTGTTCTTGATTCAAGGAGCATTTCAAACATATACTGTGCTAGGGTTTTCCATACGGTGACAATTTGTGAATGGAATGGGAGGGAAAGGTGTGAAGTTCATATACAGTGTGTATTCATTTTATGCTGGTTTTACATATTTTAATAGACTAATATAACGAACTATAGTAGGTAAGTTGCAAAGACAGCGCAAGTGGTGTCCAATGGCTCCCAGGTAGAACTGGCTTGGTTTAAGCAGTCATAAACCCAGCATTCTTGACATTACAATAGCAGGCTTTTCCCTGAGCTAAGGTTGCTTTAAAGATATCACCTACCACTGCCAATCAAAGTTCCTTTCTAAATCACCTTTTGGGAAAATGTGCACTAGGACACAGAGGGATAGTTTGCTCTTTGCTGTTTAGGTTTATCCAGAGGAACAGCTCTGAGAAAAGACATCACCGGCCACACGTTCTTGTATGTGACACAGCTCTGCATATCTATTTTTTTTTTTTTTTTATCAGTTCTTTGCTTGGGCTATACATAAACAAGGAATTTACATGTAAAGAAAGCATTTAAGTCAGTAACTGGACTTAGAAAATACTTGCAGCTTCAAAAATCCAAAAGCAAGAACAAAAGCATCTGAAAAGCCCTTTCTAAACCACCCAAGGCACTTCAGACTACAGCATGTGCCTCCTTCCCTACCACCCCTCATTCTCCAGAAACCACAGTACCCAAAATGCAGTCCTGACTCCCTTCATTTCTGCAGCCTAGTTCTGCCTCCAAGACTCCCTCCCACATGCCAACAATATCTGCAATTTCTTTCTCATCTCCCATCCAAGCTCTGGACAGGGCTAGAACTGCTTTGCTTGCAGGATTAGCCACAATCCTATGCATTCAGCCCAGCATGGGCACTGCAGATCAAATACACTGCTTGTTTCCAAAGACATCGCCTCCCCTGCGTTCTTTTTTCCAGTGCCTCTTTTCAAGCCATTATTGATGAGATTAAATTCTCCTCATCCACCCGTCAGCTCACTTCCAGCAGCACACACCAGGAACCTTTCAAAACACCTTTTCAATTCACTGCAACGCCATGAGAGAAGTTCAAGAACCAACGCTTCATCTTCCCCCCTGCTTTCAGCCTCGCCTGCTGACCACCATGAGAGCAATTGCATAGCCACTGTTCAGCTGCAAAGGCACGCCACGGAGTTAAGCCTGTATATCTTCTTGTTTCATCCAAATCACTCAAGTGGCAACAAGAGACAGCCTTCCTGCCAAATCCCCAGTCCCCCGATGCTCCCCCGGCACTGTGAAAGCTGTCATTTACATCAAGCATTGAGCAGAGTTCATCCACGCTGAATACATCTCTACCACTGCCTTCCTCAGCACCTGTATAACCTGCACGGCACCGTGGTCTGCAGCCTGATGCCTGTCACGTTTCAGTGAGGGCTGTTTCACAAGCACAACAGCTCATGAGTGAGTAGGGGCTGACCCTCCTTCCCTCTGACTGCAGTGTGGTGGCCCCGTTCCTGCAGAGGGCTCGGGGAGGAGGCACACGCACGCACCTGTGTGTGCAGGCACACGTGCGGCTGTACTCCTTCCCCGGCTGGTTATCTTCCAAACTGGAGTCGTGGGAGGCTCCCCTCAGTACCCCAAATCTGCTCTAACTACTAAACCAATAGAACAAACAAAAGGGTTCAGCAGGCCTGGTACAGTCACACCATTTCCTGGCTGGCACTGGGTAAACCCTTTCCTGAAGACATGAAACCCAGAAACAAACCCTGCTCATCCTCAGGGCTACGGAGGGCTTTACGCCGTGCAGTGTGCAAACAGCAACATTTGTTTATTTTGCCCCATACTTCAGCAAGTCTGACTCCTAATGCAGCCTACCTGCACATCTATTGTACACAGTCGTTCTTCAGAGCAGAACTGTTCTTCAGGACTTTTAACCAAGTTTTTTTTTTTGTGGTTGTTTAAACTAAATCACGTAAGAGTGCCCTGCAAAACAGCAGTGCACCCAGGCAGTTACTTCAGGGCCTATTGCACATAAACTGCTTCAAATCTACCAAGGACCCAGTACTGGTGCCACTAAATGATCTCCATGAATGAACATGAAAGCCTAATTCTTCCAAGTTTTCCAGAGGGAAAAATCCTTGTCAAACAACATTACGACCGAATGACAGAGAAGATGCAGCAGGCAGGCTGGCAGCACAGGCTGGGACACAGACGGGTAAATGTTTCTGACTTAAAATCAGCCGTTTGAGCCCCACAGCTTTTTGCAACCTGCGATTGCAACGGCCCAGTTTGAAATTGCTCAGTGTCCTACAGTCCCCCAACACAGACCGTGATGCTGAATTCTTGCTACACCACTTTTTCTTGTGAACTTACCATTCCTCATTCAATACAGCCAACGCCATCCTGAAGGATGGACAAAGGACATGTCCCCACCAAACTGCATGTCCCGCCTTCTGTTTATTGCCCCCCCCAAATGACAACGACAGCTGACAGATAATTGTGATTACTCCTGACCATTAAATGCTTCACTGGAAACCACTGCATGCTTCACCAGTTGGAAAACAATATTTAAGAACTGGATGTGTTTTTTGAAAGTATCAGTTCACTTAAATTGAAATTTGACACACTGTGTAGGGAAACATTAAAATTCACAGTCCAAAGGAAAGAGTTTGTCACCTTTCTACCTTCAGCCACTTCTGTGCCCTATGTTTCTTGTTCAAATAATTTTGTGTCCTTCGTGCAAGGCCTAACTCCCTGTCTTTTATTTCTACCTTGCAGTTAGAAGCAGCAGATCTGCGGCTGGCTTACCACTTACACCATGGCAAAAAAGCCCTTGTTCCCCAAGGAAAGCCTGTGCTCGGCTGCGGACTCCTGTCCTGTGGCTTTCCTTCAGCTCACTACTGGTGAGAATATTTTCAAGTCCTGGTTTCCACCATGCCTTCCCTGTCCTCCACCTGTCTGCTCTGCTCCTCCAAGCCGACACATTACTGAAGGCTGCAGGATCCCAACTCCTGTGCGTATCGATAACCCACCTGTGCCACAGACGAAGCAGGCTGACCCAGGGGACACCACGTACATGTCTCAGATGAAAAATAAGCTCAGCACAGAGTTGTTGGATATGGGATCTGGCCCCATTAGCAGTGTGTGTGGTGCCGCTTTAAAAATTCATTCCTCTATACCTGGATTGATTTTTTATTTTTATTTTTTTGAATAATAGTCAAGGATGGCCAGGTGGATGTCAGGCCCAAATCTAACCTTCATTTACAGTAACAAAAGCAACAGACTGTTACTAATGGATGCAGTTCTGATACAGAGAATTGGCTGGTATGAGCCAGAACAATTCAGCTGGCCCTCATTTACTAATAGCTAGCATCCATTAATTATCCTTATTGCAGAGGAGTATGTATAAGTGCTGCACAAATGCAAGGGAACTGCACTGCATCATTTTCCACTGTCACAAACTTCCATGGCAAGGGCTAATCCCAAGCAAATCTCCTCCATGCCACTGCCAAGGAAGAGCTTTTCATCTCCTTGTGCATGGATTGGAGAGAGAAGGCATAGATAAGAGATGGTTTGGAAGGAGCTGTGCGACTGCCTGGTCCTTGCAAGACCTGCTCCAAGGGAGTCCAGGGGCAAATTCCAGGAGGGCAGGCAGATGGGGAAGCGCTCACTCCTCATGAGCGATTAGATCACTACTGTCAGAGCCACCCATATCTAACGTGCGATCTGGCTGGATGCTTGTATGGACACACAAAAGTGTTTTCTGAGCTCCAAAGAAAGTCTGTCCACATACCAAAGAATTTACAGCCTAACTGGACATGACAGGAAAAGGGCAGATGAAGGCAGAGCAGAAGGAGTACCAATTTACTCAAGTTTACATAGGAACACTGCACCAGAGCCAGAAAATGCAGAGCTACTGCTCCTGCATCTTGTATTTGCTCTTTAACCACCAGGCCTGTTCTTCGTGGATCCTTGTGCTGTGACTGACAGAAGTGTACAAAGAATGGCCATCTGCACAGGTTAGGAAAATGCAGTATATCCAGATCCAGAATCTGGAAACTTCAACTTTATACAGAATTTTTGTGATAGAAAAAGGTTCTCTGAATGTCATCATTTCCATATTATCACCGTCTGTACACCGATTGCTATGGCAGTGGGAATTTAAAAGATGTTTAAAAAAAAGAAGAAGCAATTTAAAGATTAAAAAACAGTTTGGAGTTAACAGTCTTGAGCAGTTTCAGCCCCTTGAATTTCTCATTACTTTGTATTCATCTGTTTTCTTTTAAACATGTTCAACAAACTCAGATGCTTGGAAGGGAAGTGCAGTACCAAAGAATGCACTTCAGCACATCCCCCCGGTATGAGAGCCCAGAAAAAACTGGCACACCTAGCACAGGGGAGGGACATCTCCCGTACCCAGTGCATACTGCGTTACATTGCAAACCATAATCTCTGCTTTACCTTTCCCATCCATAGCACTCACCCAGCTGCAGCAGCCTTAACAGATGCAAAGACTACAACAGCAAAATGCTGGTGTATCAGCTGTGTTCCACCAGCAGTGCATCCCTGTCCTGTAGGAGTAAAATATCCAGGGCCAGCACACAGCTATTCTCAAACATTAAGTATGCTGGCATCAGTAAAGAAGGGGCACGCGCAGTATTATCAAAAATGAGACTGTGTCTCAATCCTGCCTACATCTCCCTTTATTGCCATTTTGTGGATTTAACCCACAAGCAGCTTTTTTAGTATTTCGTCTGTCAGCTAACAAAAGACAAAAGGCCAGGAATACAGATAAGCAAGTAAAATGATCACAGTAGTTACGACAATAGCCACCTTCATAAAACCATCTTGCAGTACTTTATGATAAGATAAAGAACCAGAAATTTGAAAGCACTGACTGATACTGTCCTTTGTCCAAAGAAAACACTGATTCCTGATATTTGGAAAGGAGAGCTGGAAGTATGGCTCTTGAGATGGAAACCATTGTGTACATCCAATACGGCTCTCCTGACACAAGCTGAACTCTTAACTACATTGCAAATGAGATAAGCAGGAAGCAGCCAGCCCCAGTATGCCCACTGAAATAGCCTTTTACTGTGCTGTATGTTGAGCTGTAAGATTGATACTCTCTTGCTTTACAGAGAGGCCCCATGTTTATCTGCAGCACTGTCAATTCCAGTTCTGAAACATTCTCAGGCTTGTCCATACCCAAGGCAAACTGCTTCTTACATGCTTTCATGGTGCTTTTAGGTGACCTAGAACATTTGAGAGGTGTTTCAGTTGAGAGAAATACCCCGCCACATTCTGAGATTTTATGTCTGCCTTTGACAGAGTCCACTTCTCGACTTCCCCTTGCATTTCAAACAAAATTATAAAAAGAAATGCCTCCATGCCCTCCAGCTGTGCACTTTTAGCCTTTTGATGAGAAGCCAAGAGAAAAATGGCTCCATCACAATAGGTGTGACAAGGAAAAGCTGTCACGTCTGCTGCAGCATCCACAACGTTGACATGCAAACCCAGCCCAGTGCCAACCAAACACATGTGCCTTGCGGGCTGTGAAATCCAGGCACTAATCTATAAAGGCTGGAAAAGGAAAGATTTTTCATGACTCATGTCAGCACTGAGACTTTTTAGAAGCTGCCATCTCGATTATACCTCACCTCTAGTGCCTCTTATATCTCAGGAAACTTCAGTGAAATCCAAATGCTGCAATGAGAGGGGGAATCCACTGCGTGGATCTTGGCTTAAGGCTGTTTGAGCCGTTCAGTCCCAGGAGGGAGATGGCAGGTTACATCAGTGTTTAACATATTCCAGAACAAAGCAGCACAAATATTGTATAAGGTTGCTCTCTGTATAAAGTGACATGCCATATTTCTAAGCATATACCATGCATTAGTGAAAGACAGGAGAAAGCTCACAATCCTCAGTGTATGGGATACCATGAGCCAGATTTTCACGTTTGAATTCAGCGGAGACCCACTATTATGGCAATTTAAACTATCCAAAAAAACCTTTGTTCCTAATTTGAAGTGGTAGAATGAGTAGCAAGTACCATATCTGTGTTCCTAGTGATCAGAAATGAAGTGGTACAGGTAAGAAGAAACCATAAAACAACAATGTAAGCAGCTGAATAAAATAGGAAAAAATTGCTCATCATTTGCACCCCATCTGCCTCAAAAGGAAATAAAACACCATTGCCTTTTGTACAGGAGGGTTTGCATAAAACATAAGCAAGGTTGTACAGACCCTTGGGGTTTTTAATTTGATTCTAGTTTATCTTTTGATCAGCACATCAAACAATTGTGCAGCATTTTCTCCTCCTGCCTCCCCTCCCCGTTTCTAAAAGCTGTCTGAAATATCTGTACTCGCTCACCAGGGCAGTGCAGTTAACGCCAATATATTTAAAGTGAAACCTCTGCCCAGACATCCAAACACAGGGACATCACGCCTGAAAAAGGTTTCAAGCAGCGTATTAAGCATGCCTGACAGTTTTCTGAGCCTTATTCATGAGTTGAGAGACTATTACTAGATGGAAAAGAGGAAGGAGAAGGCAAAATTATTAACCGTCACAGAGATTGCTAGAGGCCACCTTTCTGCCACCGACACCAGCAGAGACATAAACATCCGTGACCTGTTCCCACCATCTGCAGGTCAAATCGTGGTGGATTTGGATTCTGCTCACACACCTTGGACTACAGTCAACGTCATTTTAGTGGCTATTTTAGAGTCTTTGACCTCTCAGCATGAGCAGAAATCCCAGCCTGCCATTTGGGATAGGCAGCAAGTCCAGAAGGAAGCGGTCTGGAGCAACTAAGGACTGAAGGCCTTCTGGGAGAAGTAGCTCAATGGTGTGATCACAGCTTATACAAAACAGACTGCCTGGCTCATTACGTGCGTGTCTGGACAGACCTTGTAACTCACAAGAAAATAATGATGTAATAAGAAGAGAGGATTACGTTTTCTCACCTAGCCCATAAACTGCACAGCGAGAACTAAGCTTTCCAAAGAGATTCTTGAGGACAAAAAGCCAGGAAATCTGACTGAGCAACCAGGGACAGTGCTGCCACAGCTTGAGGCGGTGGGAGAAGCACCTGGCCAGTTCCTACTGCAGCTGAGCTAACAACTAGCGCACTCCAGGCTCTCACGGGGGGTTATACGGAAAGATGTTGTTTTCTGAGGTGTAAGGCCAAGCTGCTTCAAAACAGTTTGCTTTGTGCAGAAATCTGGTGCATACAGATTTCTTTCGTTTTTTTTTTTTTTTTTTTTTGGTTGCTAAATTATCTGGTTTAAATTACCTCAGTGACTTCTCTTTCCCGCCAACGTTCTCCACTCAGTCTCACACAGCCACAGGTGGGCACATTCACGCCACTAGGAATACACTTCAGCTTTACCAAGCATTTCCTCAAAAACTCAAATCATCTTTAAACCTAAGACAACATTAGGTCTCAAACGAAAGCCCAGAGCCTTTTACTGACAGCGTATGAGCAGATGCAAGGCACAGACTTAGCTGTAGAACTCCTAACCTCAAGGTGTGGCAGCGGTCAAGGCCGGGCTGACTCCCACTGTCACTAACAAGTCCTGTGCTCGCGTTACGTAGCAGAATGTAACTTAGAGCCCTTCAGTGCTGAGAGCCTTTGACAAGGCCCTCCAGCCCCGAGCACTGTGCTGCAGCCCCCACCAGAACACCCTCACGAGGGAGGTGTGTAGGCCACGGCACCCACAGCCTCCTGGCACACACTCCCTGGGGCACTGTGGCGAGCTGAGTGAGCTGTGGGGAAATCCTGGAAAGTGTCTTGTTGGTGACACTGTACAGAGGACAAGCAGTCAAGGCAAATGAGGCAAATAAGGCAATGTTCCAGGGGCAGAGGAGGTTTCCTGACATCCTGGGTTTACCAAGCCCTCATGGCACCTCATGCAGGCCTACCTGTGGGTGGTAGAGCATCAGAGCAATACAGCAAGCAGAAGGCGTGGCAATTCATAAAGCAGTTTGCTATGCTTTGTGTTGTATTCAGGCCTGATAATATATCAGACAGATTTAGCTCTCCCATGCTGGGTACGGGCTCGTTTTAGACATGCTTTGTTTCCCATTTTCATTCTCTTCATACTTCTCATAATCTGGTATAAAACTCCAGCTTTGCTTTCAGCACCTTCTGTAACTTGATTTAAAGGCGAACAAAGAGCACAGTGCCTATTTTACATTTGAGGATAATGGGAAAAAAATCCTACATTTTTATGACCAGAAGGGGGCCACTGGATCATTGAATGTGACCACCTGTAAAGTACTATTTCCCTCTACTGAGCCCAGTAACTCTCTTCAACTTAATTAGAGTTTGAAGCATTGACAGTTCTGGTATTCCATATAACGACCAAGCACAATATAAAACAACTTAATAATAATAATAATAATGATAACAACAACAACAACATTCTGAAAGCCTCCTGGGCTCACAGGAACTTAAAAATCCCTTAACAGTCCTTGCAGTGTTTTTTCATGTCCTAGTCACAGTTTCTCCGACTAAAAGCAGGCGGTCTTCATTGACTCAAACTGCAGTAATTGTAAAAAAACCAAACAAACAAAAACACTTCATCTTTCTGGGGCTCACTGCTCCCGTTATTTAAGGAATTTCTTAGCCAAGTCATTTTTAAAACCTTTCTACATAAACATTCACGTGTTCCCATGTTCTTAAACAAAAGCTCAGAGAAACCACAAGCACAGCAAATTATATAAACTGAAGAGTTATGAAGACAGAAGCAGGACTCTTATCTCTGCACTTAAATTCTAATGATAAACCCTCTGCTGAGGCCACTTCAGCTCCCTCGTATCAATTTCCTTGTCCCTTGTCCAAAAAAATAAAAAAATAAAAATCACAAATCAGCTCAACAAAATAAGCACGCTGATGCGTGTGCCAAAATGCATTCATTTCCATCCTCACTAACAGGACCTAGGCTGGCTCTACTGCCTGATGGCTTGGCGTTTGCCCCTGCTGGGCCATTTTGTGGAACTTGTTGGAGCTGCCCCAAGCCCCCTTCCCAGCCTTGGAGATAAATTAAAAAAAAAAAAAAAAAAGTTATTCTTTCCCTTTGTATCTACTGAGATCACTCCAATGCCTCTGAAGAGCAATGAAGCAGCCACTCTGCACAGTGTTCTCCACTGCGACCAACCCCCTCCAAATGCCACATATATTAAATGCCTCACTAAGGTATCAAAGATTGAAGACAGCCATGTACATATTGTTCAGCAAAGCCTTTTTCTTGTTTAGAGCTACCAGGATGCACAGAATTATTTTCCTCTTAAATATTGTGTTACCACAGGAAGCTCATATAATAAACTCTCCTACCAGGGCTGAAACATCACAATATTCTGTGCTGGAAACCATACCATAAAGCAGCAGTCACCTCTGACCTTGCAATCATTAGGAAGAGTTAAACCATGTTATAAATCCTAATTTATACGCCAAGTGAGTGCAGCCATGGAGCATGGTATCAGATATAGCACTCACAAGTAAAAGCCCATAAAAGGGGGAGAAATGTGTCATTAACATTTACTCCACAAACAGGCAGGCTGGGCTAGAGTGGGGGAGCGATTTTCATTACTAGGCCACGGCTTCCAAAATTGCAGAATGATATCAAGGCTCACACACCGTTCTGGAAATCAAAATCTTTGTTTAGATGCACAACCCTAATTCAACTCTGCCTTGCTGAGGCCAATTAAAGGTCAAATATAGATTTAAAATCTTATTTAATCTTCTTACTGCCTTAATATCAAACACCGAGTTACCAGAGGGTTTACTTAGCTGGGAACCTGTTTTGAATATATTTTAGTCAAACACATTATTTCCACTATCTTGTTACATCAGTTATTAACTGAGAGGTAGATTTGCCAGTCACGAGCAGGAGAGCAAAATTAAACCATATTCCACAGAGAAGGGCTCACAGTGACCGCTTGGTACCCAGTCAACAGAGTTAATGAAATGAAGGAGATTCATTTATTGGGAAAAACTTTTCAGACAGCAATCAATCACACTTTTTATTTGCTTACTGTGACTGAAGATCTGACACCATGCTGCTCACCCTACCCATCAGAAACAGCACCCTTTGCCACTGTGGGTAACGAGCGAGAAGTATTTGGATTGATACCTTGACTAAATTATTTAATCAAGCCAAAAGAACAGCAAGCACACATCATGCAGGCTCAGGGAAGCAACTTCTCCACCTGCTATTCCACGCCGAGGTCTCCACCAAGGGAGCAGAAGCAGGAGCTGACAGATGTGCCCCCACCTGGCGCACCCCAGCCAACCTCGCTCACATGTTGGGAGAGATGCGGAGAAGCCAGTAACTCATTGTGGAGGCCAACAACAGAAAGAGCAGGTCAACTTTAAAGGCAAAGGTTGTTACAAGAAATTGTTCTACTAGCTGCCGGCAAAGTAGATTGTGACTTGCATGCAGCAAGTGTGACAAATGCAACTTCTACCAACCAGAAACATGGGCAAAGTCAGATATTGATGCAGTACATTATTATTATTATTTTTAACATCATTGGATTATGACAACTGTTGGTGGGGGAAATGGTGGGCATTATCTAACTCAATATTAATGGCAGTTTTATCTGTTGAATTCTGAGTCCGGGACCATACCCATTCTTATTTTTGGCTAGACTACAGCCTAGCAGGAGAACATGGAGAAAAAACAACCCCAGAAAGTTCTAAGTAATATAAATGGGCCTGGCACTGTCCTTCCTGCCCCACATAGGCTGCTTTGGAAGTACCCCGTCTATCATTCCAATCAAAGTGAGTGAGGCATCACTTGACACCTACCCAAGATCTCAGAAAATAATGTTTGTTTGTCTAACTTCATTTGGTCAGTCAGCAATACCTTTTAATCCTGTCTATCCTTTAGTCCGCTGACTAAATGGCAAGGCTGTCCAGCCATATTTCTTCTCCCTTAATAAAAAAAACAAAAACAAAAAACAAAACCCTGCTTGATCCCAACCAAACATAAACACAGAGTTCATTAGAGCTGGGAGGAATTGTCCATTGTATTAATTAGTTTAATTTCTCATTCAAAGCTGTGTTTTAATAGCAGAAAAAATTAAGTGCATTTTCTCAATTATATAAGGTGCATATGGTGAGCTGAATTTTGTATCACACAATTACACATAGCTTTGGGATTCAAAGAATAGCTCAGTACTGCAAAACTTTCAGCAGAGAGAGGCCTGGGGCTGATATTAGTGAAATTGCTTATATAACTTGCTCTTTTATTAACATGAAAACATAGACTATGATTAAAAGCTGGAAGCTGGAGAAAGGAACTATCTGAACCAGTTTACTAGACTAATGCTGTTTATTAAATTCTCAATATACTCTAGGATGTGGGGATTAAGAAAGGAGAGATTTTGAAAATTGAGATGCACCACTTCTCTACAGCAGTTGACTTGGTTGTACCACCTGAGCTGCACTTGGTATGCACTGTACGTATTATGTGTCCATTTGAGTTCAAATAATAGCATTTCTGCTGTGTTTTCAGAAAATTAAGGAATCAGAGAATCAGTGCTGCCATTTTGTCTATGCATCAGAAGGCTGAATGAGGACTGGTGATTCAGCTGCACAACTAAACGTGAAGGAAAGGGCACACGACTACATAAATTGGACTTGTGCATGGGACTATATTCTGGCCTCAGCATCACAAAAGCCACTTCAGAGCATCTCCAACAGCATCAGCACACATGCACAACTGGGCACATTGGCTTCACATGGAGCATGTGTGAGGGCAGGTGTCTGTCTTAATAAATTAGACGTTTCCCATCTACGTGTAGGTTAAGTAAATTATTTTCTTTTTAAAGATGCATGCGTTTCACAGACTGACTGGCTTTCTGTCCATTTATATTTGTGGCAGCTGGAATTTTCCAGCCAACAGTTCACCACAGCAAACATCAGAGGAGGACAGCGTTCCTGGGAACCTCAACTCCCTTCCTCCCTTAGTCTGCAATTAATTTCCTTTAGCTTATACTGAAAGGTCTGCCTGTTTTTTCTCAGGCTTTCCCTGTGGAATGGAAAGAGAATTTAACAGGGTTTTTGGAACAGATGTTTGGGGAATCTGATATTTAGTCTACGACAACTGCTTTGTAAAACTAGTCCTTATTTTTGCATAAGCCACTTTATAAACCCAAATAAATAAAAAAACACTGTTCCAAAGTTGCTCTTGTTGACTACTGCTGCAATAAGCACTGCAACTTGAGCTTGTATTAAGCCAAAAAAAGAAGAGAGCTTTTCACAATGTTACAAAGTGGCACCATATAATTAGATCAAAATTATATCCACTGTGCTATTTGTTATCTTGCTACAAAGGCACTGAAGGTCAGCTGTTGACAGAGAAATGTGGTATCAGATCAACATCCACTCTGTCTGCAAAAATAGAAAATGTCCTACTTGAAGGGAGCTGCTAACAACAAATTTCAAACCTGGTTGTAGTACTGCTCACAAGCTGACTCACACCCAGCATCCCAACAAAATTTCCTTCAGCGGTATGAATTAAACATTAACATCATTCATATTTCTGAACATGCTTCAGGGGACTCCACCCAAGGGCCACAGGAAGCCCGCTCTCATGGCTGTTCTGCCGCAGTGGGAAGTCCTCTATCTGTGGAGATTTTGGCAATCCAGGCACTGAAATGGGGCTTCAGTGAGAGCTCACGTTGTTATACACGTAGAAAGGGCAAAGGATTTCCAGTGGTTAGCACAATGTTAATTCCCCAAGCACAGACCTCGTCATGGTTTTCAAAGCTTCAGAAATAAACCATTAAGGTTTTGAGTGCAGAAGTTTAAAATTAGAGTCATACCAAGAGATATACAGACCTCTGGAGCCTATTGAGTAGTCCGCCCTTCTGAAATTGAGTGAAATTCCTAAATTTGGGTCAAATGAGCTGAGTTTCAGTTTTCCCGTTTGAAGATCTGTATATACAATACACACTCATGTCAAGGCTACTACAAGCTCTTCCAGTGCAGTGCCCCAAGCTTCACATAAGCCATTACACCTTCAACCCGAAAGATGGTCTGACAAAACTGGGAGTAGGAAAGAAAATCAGAAAATGCTATAGCTGTTCCTGTGGCAGAGTTACCTGAGAGGAAGAGGTGCAAAGTACTGTTCATCAAAACCATGGACAAACCCAACTTTGGACTTTCAATGTTAACATCACCGAAACATGAAGGCTATTAACCAGCCCTAAAACCAAGTGAACCTTACACCTCTGAGCCTGTGGTGAAAGCTTCACCTCCCATCGCCTGGTGGGAAACCAGAGCAGCTGGGGAGGCATTCAGGGGTGAAGAGCCAAGCCCTTGAGTCCTTGGTCAGCTCGGCATCCAAAAAAGGTTCTTATCTTCTGTTGGGCTTTTCTATTAATGCTTCTAAATGCAATGACTTTTTTTTTTTTTTTTTTTTTTGCCTTGTAAAGAGTAAGATCAGCCTGTAACATCACAACCTGTGACCAATCACGGAGAGTATCCTCTTCCTTTCTTTAGCAAGGACTCTGCAATAGTCAAGAGAATTTTTTCAAGCATGGCAGATATATTTATTTTCCACTTAAGAGGGACTTCAATCACATCTGTCTGAACAAGAAAATTCATTAAAACACATTCTGATCTTGCTTCATGTTTTAGCTAACTCCCCTACCGCCCACTCCCCACCCTTTAATATCATGTAGGCAGGTTTCACAAACTGCTGAGAATCATCGATGAGCATCCTGTAGAAAATAAAACCAAGAAAATGGAACTTAACAGCTTCTACGGAACAGGAACACCCTCCTGAAGCCATAGGCTCATAGCATAAGGCAGACAAGATGATTTTCTAACCATTTACAAGCCCTGTCCAAACCTAACAGCTTTTCTAAACTGCCAACTGCTTCATGTGACATATCTTGTAGTAGGAAAGCACAGCGCGGCTCCAGAAAAACTGAGATAAAGGCAGCAACACAAACAGAGGCTGACTGTGTTTTCACTGCTGGAAAAAAGAGAACAAATAGTCCACTTAGTCTCACTCTACTGTCAAAGATGGACAGACCTCTAATCTTCAGGGGAACGCAGCCAAAGGCGTGCTGGGGGAGACTGAATGCTACAGAAGGCAAGGCTTTGTGGAAAACTCTGCCAATGCTGTTTTCATATGAAACAATGATGAAAATACAGACAGCTAAGGAGGAGAAGCCTGCTCCTTTCTCCCAACATCATCCTAACCCTCCAGCTGTATCCATTGCTCTTCAGCTACTGAACTGCTGATGGGGAACCCACACGAGGTGGTCCCTCACATGCCTGCCCGTTCATCCTCACCTCTTAAAAGTACTTTTTATTTCTAGCAAAAAGAGAATTGAGGCCTATCTGTAAGACAACGGCAAAGCACTGTGCCAGCCTGAGGCCAGTGCACAGTAAGAGCAATGGAAGCGTGCATACACCTTGTTTCCTGCCCAGCACACAAAGGCACGCTTGGCCTTGGAAATAAGCTGTCAGTCACAGCCAGCTCACTCCTCTGCAGGCTGGGATACGGCAGCTACAGATCACAGTTACAAACAGGGGAAAACAACCCAAAGAAGTAGAAAGGCTCCTCGGCTTGGAAACGAGCCTGCCACATTCTCCAGAAAAGTACCAAAAGCCTTCCAGCGGGGTTTGTTTTTCAGCAAAGATCTCAGTTACAAAGCTGTGTGGGAGAAGGAAGGAATAGATGCCCCTGAGGCTGTTGTGAAGAGCACACTTCAGAGCAGCTGCTCGCTCTGTTATCTAATCTTAATTTTAATTGAGGTTTTCTTCTTTTGCCCAGGGTGCCTGGATCCCTCGGTGTGCTCCTCCCAGGGCAGCCAGCCCCAGCCTGCCCACACATGTTGGCACCGCTGCAGCCATCAGCGGCCACCGTGTGTCCCCACTGCGTGCTGGGGCTGCTCCGCAGGCTGGACACAGGCTGGGCTTCACGCATGCTTTGTGCAAGCTCTCTGCTGAGCCTTTCCCTCTAATGCCATCCCTTCAGCTGTTAAATGTCTTCGGATTGCCAAATCCCTCAGGGATTCTAAATATTAAGCGAAAAGGGTTATTACAATACAGCCAGCAACAGAAACTAGGGTGAGGCTGACGGTCACGGAGAGCCTGAACTGGAGTTAATTAATACATGCTCACTCAGGTTTTTTTCCCCTGTTTTGATAAAGGACAATTTAGAGTTGGCATAACTGTCACAACACCTCCATGACCCTGAGTCTAATTATAAAATATAATGCGGAACCACCAGCACAGGATCCCGGCGAAGAAAAACCCTGGCTTCTGCAGCTTCCACTCTTTCCCATTCCAGCTTGCTTTTCCCAGGGCGTAACTGTGGCTCCGAGTGCATGGCGAGTGCAGAACATTAACGTGTGTTTATTTAGAGACACCTCCAACGTGTTTGTGTTGTGTGTTTCTAGAGCTACAGACCAAAACAGGCAAGGTAACATCTAACCAACAGCAGAGCAAATCCCCAGAGGGGAAGACAAGAAGGGTTAGTTGCTGAATGCATCTTAGTCAGGGAAAAGCTGGAGCTGTTTTAATTGTTCATCAATCAATTAACGGCACTCTCAAATGTCTAATTAAGCAGACAACTGGAATTAAGCAAAGGGCATCTTCGAAATGCCAGCCCTCTTGGCGAAGGCACTTCTTACATTCAAGTAAGTACTTGATTAAGGTGTGCTTGTGTGGAGAGATGTGCAGAGAAATCCTCAGCCGTACGAGTAGTAAATCTCTCCAGTAAGCCTACGTGAAATCAATCCTTCGGTAATAATGCAACTTAACCTTCACATCCAAGTAAGCACTTGAGGTAGGCGGCCAAGTGCAAAACAAATTAGCCTCATTTAGCGTGCAGGACTGGCACAAACGCTGCATGCCCTCAGCGGGCATGCAGGGAGGAGGCAGTGGCAACCCAGAGGGTGCCAGTGCTGACAGAGCGGGGCAGAGGCTCAAGGCAGGCAGTCCCTCCAGCAGGCTCAGGACGCAGCAATAAACTCCCGAGGGTTTGCTCTCCTTCTGCAAGCCCCCAGGCAGTCAGTGACCCCTGCAAACAGGGCAGCAGCTTTGGAGCCCCCCCCCCAGCTGTCAGCACGCATCAGCCCAGCACAGGCTCGCGGTGGGACGTCATCCCCTGGCAGCCGAAATGCCGCTGCAGGCACGTCAGCAAAGAACCATCCCAGGGGGGAAATGAGCCCGCTATCTCCGTGGAAGAGAGATGACAGTGAAATGCTTGTGATTGTTGGAAACGGATGGCTGCTCAGCTCCTCGGGATTCATTCCAAGGACGAGTGAGAGAATCGGAAGATGCTGCCACCATTGACTACCCATACATCGGGGACACCATGGACCCTGAGCAAAACCATGGAATGAAAGCAGAGCAGCGGGAGAAGATGCAGCCATGTATCAGAGAGACTCAGAGATCCTGTTTTTCTTTAGCACTCAAAGGGATCAAGAAGTTTCCACAAAGCCTTCACAACTGGTTGCACACACTGCAGGACACCGCAGATGTTGCAGGTCTGTGTCCCAGTGTCCAAATACTTAAAACAACAACAACAAATAAACAAACAAACAAAAACCAACATTGACAGGGCCACTCCCTGGGAATCCTTGACCGAGGGGTGAGGATGCGCTGGTTCAAAGCTATCCACAAAGCAGCCTGACCAAGGAAAAACAAACAAAAACCACCGAAGCTGTGCTTTGCAAAGAGGATGAAAAGTGGCAGAGGTCCCTTTGGCCTCATGGGGTACATTCACCTGTACAAGAACTCCCGAGTCTCTCTGTGCTGGGTTAGAAAGACCCTAACAACAACATCCCAATGAAAACTAACAGAGCTATACTCAAAATCTCTCTCCTGGGCTTGGTCCCAAAGCATGACACTTTGATACCGGCTTTGACCCCCAGGTGAGCCTACCAGCACACACCAGTCCAGGAAGATCTTTGTTCTTTCATCTTCAATTTTTCTGTCCTGGCAGATACTGCTTTCTCTTCTGCTTCTCCACTTCTTCCAAAATCACAAATTACATCAAGACTTCGCAGCACTTGGTTTCCAAACACATAAGCTGATAACAACCGTTAGGTTTGCTTTACTTTGTAGCAAGGGAGCTGTGACACTACGATTTATATTTCTCAACAGATTTGGGTGCTAAAAAGACAAACAAAACCAAGAAAGAATAAAAAAGAAATCCCAGAAACCTCCCCCATTGTCCCCAGGTGCTCTTGCAGTGAGCATATAAGGGAAGGTTACGTGCAAGGTTACAACAGCGGACATCATCTTAATACAACAGCTTTCTCATGTACACAATCAAGGTAGAAAGGCTTAAAATGCGAGCACGTTTCTTGTTTTCCTTAAATATTTTCTGATAATTCTGGTAATTATTTATTCTGTTGCTTCTGGAAGGAAACAGTATCACAAGAACGGAAAACAACAACAACAACAAAAAAAATCATGACAGCAGCTCCAGCACTTCCCTAGACTTCAGCATCAGTGAATTAATATTGATGTGTTGCAATATTGATAGATTTTTGGTTTCATTTAAAAAAAATCTGGATTTTAAAACACTTTTTAGAAGGAGTCTAGATGGAACAAAACCATACCTAAATAAGAAATCAAGCAAGTTCTTCCACAAAGGAAATTACTATCGGAATTGATGCTTCCTGCCATGTTAAAATTCCAATAAGCATTTATCTCAGCAAATCCTCGGCAGTCTGTGACATTTCTATTATTGGGGCTGACTGGGTTCATCCTGCCCTTATGAGAATAAATAATGGAACAGAATGGGGGAAGGGAGCAGCTACAATAATATGCCCATCAGTCATCAGCTCAGAGCACCTCTTCGGCAATGAGAGAGCTGGCTTTTCTCAGATCTGATGCCAAGGAGAACGGAGAGGAGAGGACAGATTCGGCAGCTAGATCTTGCCAGTATACCCAGGTGATTATGTTGGTGATGCCACCGAGCCAGTGAGCCAAGCAGTCCAGCACGGCTGGTCTGCAGGGCCTCCTGGCCATGGTTAAGGATGCAGCAGGAGCTCTCCTGCTCCTGCCAGCGGCCACAGGAGCCCCTCATCCAGCCCATCTCTGGCCCAGACACCAAGAAACAGGGTGGCTGGGATGGGGTTGGTGGAAGGACCAAATGTGGGATATAGCTCAGACACACACCCAACATGGTCCAGACCTGACATCTGTGCTCAGCATCTCTCAGGGCCCGGCTCGTTTCAGATAGCAGGGAAGGCTGGTGGAAAGCAGACAGGATGCAGCAGAGCTAAGAAGTAAGGTGAAGAATAGAGGTGCCAAACAAAATAAGCCAGCACGGGTGAACCAAGAGAAAGGCAGCTCCTGAGCAAAGCCTGCAGTAGGCAAATTGTTCTAGAAGAGCAAGTGACGGATATGAGCGTGTTTAGTGGCTGTCCCCATCATTACGAGGGGGCAAACCACTGCTACGTGGACCATTCACCCCGAGGTGCACTAGGCAGCTTGTTACTTCTGTGACTCCTTCCTTGCAGATCTACGGCCAGTCTTAATTCTTTGGGGAAAGCAATAGAAACTGCCTTTCATCATACATTTGTTCTTTCAGAAACAGGTATCCTTGTTCTTTTAGCTTTCCTTTCTAATTACAATTCTTTCAGTTCCTAAACTTACTGGTCAGATTGTCCTTAGAGTCCATCGCAGTACTGGCAGTCAGCTCAGAGGAAGATGCTGTGGATTGCACTCATGCTCTAATTTAAAAATCAGAGAAAAACAAGCAGTATTGTAACTTCTCAGCTATTCAGAAACCCTTTTCAAAACCCACTTCAAATGCAGACTCTCCAAGTAAATGAATCTGTGTTCCTGCAGTGCTGCCATAGCAGACAGCTGCCCACCTCTCTCAGAGACTGCTTAGCCGCTCTCCCGGCCTCAACACAGGCAGTCCCAGGCAGCATCCATGCGAGCCCAGGGGCTGCATTGAGCAGGGACCTCTCTGGGAGCCCAGCACCCAGAAGGGCTAACGCCGAGATACCCCTCTTCTGCATACACCTGCCTGCATAACCACATTTCTTTCTCTAAGGAATCTTCAGGGCCAGAGAACACAAGGGCTGGGCTTTGCCAGCAGTGAGGGTGCAGCTTTGCCTTCCCTGGTTTACTGTGCTCATGCTGCAACACCTGCCACGTGGGACGGGGAGAACACAACTCGCTGCTCTTTGTATACGCAGCAGCCTGACAGCACTTCACAGGAACAGAATCCCATTAAGATACCGCACAGGCGATACGGACGTCACAAGATAAAATGCCGGGGCTGTGATAAGCTGGGGTGCGGAGGTCAGCACATACTCTGCCGGCGCCTGTTTGCGTATGCACGTGCCAGGCGCGCTCCTGCATTACTGGCCAGCCCATCTGCAGGAAAGGGCCTCCCCCAACCCAAATGCATTCTAGTTAAAAGAAACAACAGAAACCCAGAGCTTTATACCCTCTAAAGGTGATTAAAGTAATTAGCGCATCAACACTGTGCTCAAGGCTCCTCTCAGACCTTGCAACTTCCTTGACTAGACCTGAATCCATGCTAAAAAACAAAGAAGGACTTTGTATAGAAGACATTTGTATACTTTGCAAACGAAGGGTATAGTTAGGAATCAGCTCCAGCAAACTCAGAGAGAGCTGCTCGCTCTGCAGATCCATGCTCCATGACAGAACACCAGCTCCTACTGTGCTGGCGGCCGGGCAAGTGTCCAGTGACTGAGGTCAGCATCCCGTCGCGATGGGCAGAGCTGTCACCAGGCAGAGCACCTGAACCTGCTGGCTCACCACTTTGTAGTTTGGCTTCATCTTGTAAGCTAGGTACAAACCTTCCAACTCTGCTGGGGTACTCTTTGACGAGGTTTATTTTTAGCTTGTAGAAGTAGGCAGCAGGAGTCAACTTGGTGTAATCTGTCAGCCACTGCACTCTGTTCCCCAGACAGCAGCAGGCCCGCCCCTGGCTGGATGGTGCTATCTTCTCTGCCACCCCTGCTTTAAGAGCAGGGAAGGTTCCTTTGCCCTACTGAGTTAGAGCAGCAAGGAACTCTTCTTTGAAAACTGACTTACTACACCTTTAACCTTCAATGTTGAGGACACGTGTTCAGACATCTGCTCTGCAGCATTTTATCCAAAACTTGTACTTTTCTCCTATCACAGAATCTTACCAAAAGGGAAAAATGTGTTCTTGTAACACTCTGCCTTTACTTCCGCACATGCCCTCAGATCCAAAACCTCTAGGCTTCACATACCTGTTTGAAGACAGTTGCAGAACTCAACAAGTCTGTACCCTTCTATTTTCACATTAATTTTTCTTCTCTACTGATACCACAAAGCAATCTCTAATTCATAATCACATCCGTGTCAGGTTCCCAATCTTAAGAGAAGCACTTGGTACTTTAATCTTCAAGCAGATTACACATTTCCTGTTCGAACTTGAAATCTAACTCTGTGCACGTGTGGGTGCCTGCACGTTTCTTAAGGCTTGCTTAAAAAAAAAAAAAAAGGGAAGAATGAACAAAGGGTTGAGACATCTCTTTTGAGGGTCTGGAATTAGTTTCACTAATGATAAAAAAATAAAGCACAAGGGGCCACTTCCCTCCCACTCTGCTGATGTGGCATTAGGGACACTTTCTGCACTGAGTCCCAGCGCGCTGCCAGACCAGCCCTGTCCCCTGCTCCTCATCGCGCACAGGGAGCTCCAAGCCCCGACTCCTCAGGGGACCCTGCAGCACTGTAATTACACAGAACACAGCCACTTCAAAAGTTAAGTCTGGCTAAACAACATGGAAAAGCTAACTATAGAGGAATTTAGAGAGGGAGAAAAAGTCCAAACAGGACATTTTTGACTGCAAAATGCTCGACAACTGAGAGACTGATAAAATAAGTTTTGGCTGCTGGCATTCACGGGGCTGCAGAGCCACCAATGTCCAGCCAAAGAGGGAAAATAAAACATGATCTCCCCGCTAGCAGGGTCTGAGGCGTAGGAAGAAGATAGAAACAAGATCTTTACTCAGGTTACTGGAAAGCTGGCGCAAACTCTGCTAGAGGAAAGCATACAGGAGATAAGTGATACCAGAAATACAATAAAGATTTTTGAGTAGTGAAATCTGACATGTTAGTAACTGCTTTCAGAAATATATTCCCCTTAAATCTGTGCTGGCAGCAAATTATCAGCAAAGTTACTGATAGCTAGGACACACACCTTATAGGCAGTGTGGAATCAGAATTCTATGCACTACTGTGCTTTAATCTTGATCCAAAAGGACCGCTTCTGGCACCCGGAATCCTCCACACCTCCAGGTCCCTCCATTCCCTGGCTTCCCAGCCGAGGCTCCCCGTAACACTGCCAGGTGGGTATTGCTGTGATGTGGAAGACTGTCCGCTAGAAACTGGAGCGGGGTCAGTAATTCAGAGCACATACTGGATGCAGATGAACAGCCATTACACCACTAAACTTCTGGTCACCACCACTCTGGTTCTGATTCAAACCAGCAACTGCAGTTCTGGAACATAAGCAGCACTTTTATAGTCAAGCAATGCAACGACCAACTTCTTTCATGTCCGACCAGAACAGTGCAGTTTTTAGCTAGGGAAGAAAGTACCTTATATTAGAATTCTGAGCACTTTTTTTTTTTTTTTTTTTTTTTGATATACACATGGAAAAGAACAGGATAATCATCTCCCTTCCTTCCAATGCATTTTGCCAGGAACTAAGTACAGTTCCTACGTTTTCAGCTGTGTTGTGGGCTTGCCACTCCTCAGCATGACAGAGGGATTGTGCTGACGGCTGAAGAATATTCCCTCTCTTGGGGAAGGAGCAGAGGACTGTCAAGGCAGGGAGGCTTTGACTAAAGCTGTGCCTGCCAGCGAGTCTGATGAGAAAAACATGGTGGTACCTAAAAGCTAGCAGTTACGGGACACAGCATTTCTTTATACACTTATTTTCTGAACTGTTATAATCAAAGAGTGCTCTTAGCAGTTTGTTTTGTTCTATATAAATGGGGGACAGAGGCCAGCAGAGTGGTTTGCAGTTAATCATACAGCGCAATATGAAGCGGTTGTTGGCGACCTGCCCCCTACGATATTTACTGAAGGAGGAAATGCTGCAAATGCCTCCTTGCTAGCTCATCCCTGATCAGTGTGGCATCTCGTGCCCCTAATTCCACCTAAACAGAACAGCCTGTTGTTAGTTGCCCAGCCCCAGTGTCACAACCCACCAAAGAGGTGCTGAAACAGCAATTGATACATGGCAGGCAGCAGCCTGGTGCAAGACCCTGTGAGCTGCGTTGTTACAGCACATCCCAAATGGAAACTGGACTGGCTCACAGGAGAGGAAAGAACAGCTCAGGTGGAATAGTAGGTTGTATTGGGAAGTAAAATACGATGAAAACAACCAGCAGAAATAAATTCTGACCGAGCATCAGGGAAGTGTAGTGCTGAGATGTGTCAGACAACACAATGGTGTCCCAAAAGTACCGCTAATAGACAGCTAGTTGGAACTGGGCTGGAAGATAGCTAAAAAGATAACACAGTCCTATTTCAAATCAATATGGTCTGCAGATCTTATTACATCTTTTCAGTCTCTGAAGCCTATAAAATATGTAATCACCTTGCCTGTTTGCTCCCTGACCTCTCCATAAAGTCAAGCACTGTGAAGGCCAATTAGTGCAAGGTGAGGTGTGTTCTCCTCTGCTTTACATCTCCCCGCCTGGAGTTGACCCCACTTCTCCATGCTGTTCCACAAATGCAACTAAGCATTTGTAAGAGAAGAGTGGGACAAAGGAATTGCTCACAGAAGTTGCAATCAGTATCTCCAAGGCTCTTTTTGCGCATACACGCGCACGGACAGACACTCTGGACTTGGCATAAACAGCCAGATCTGATCCCACCAGCACATAAGCAAACCCCTCGCACACCAATCAGGCTAACAGACTCAAGAGAAGGGCATTTGGGGCCACAATGGGACACAAGAGGACAGAGGTTGTACCATAAGACTTGTACCATAAGCACACCAGGAACCTAGGAAGCAACTACCCAATATTCACCAGAGGTCCTACACGATTACAAAGCTAAATCAGGCAGAGGTGAAAGCGAGCTGGGTGCAGTCATTGCACCTCTTGGTCTGGAAGAGATTTATTCAGGTCCATCAGGAAGAAATGAGACAGGACTGTGTGACCTGACTTGCAATAAGCTTCAAAAAACTAAGTCATGACTAGGACAGGAAATGAATTTGGCAGAGTCCAGAACTCTAACACAAACCCAACATGTGATACTGACCCTAAGCTTCTTATTCATGTTCTAAAAGAAAAACAAACAAACAAAAGCCATAAAAACATTAGTGAACATCAAGGAGTAGAAACCAAGTTGAACCAGGACAATTCTCCAAATGAAAAATCTTAAATAACAAGGCATAGTATTGTCTCTGCTGCCTGGATCCACACCCAGAGCTAAACAAACCTTTATCCAAGAGAATTTTTACACAACAGTGTTATTTACTGGTTTGTTTTCAAACATTTATTTCTTGAGATAAGCCTATGTCAAACTGAAGAGCGGAGGAGTAGGAAATGAGTCTGGAGATGCATCAGTCCAGTAATTCTAGAATTATGTAGCTCTTTACTTGGAAAGAAAAAATACTTAAAAGGCATGTGTGGCTCAGACTTTTATATGCTCCTACATTATGAAAATTAATAATTTTCCATAGACCTAGATGCTACTTTCAGGCCATCTTCCCTCACCTAAGTTGGTATTAATCAAGAACTGAATTATTTCTTAAATTTTCTTAGATTTCTTCTCTTTCCTTTCTTCCCCCCTTCATCTCATTTCCTACTCTCTCCCACATTCCCCCTAGTGCACAGTTCCTCTTTCATTTCTTGGTCTTTACTTTTTTTTTTTCCTTCCCAAATTTGACTTTTATTCCTTTTACTTTCATTAAGTCTCTTCTATGCTGCATCAGTTCTTTATCAGAAAACACTTTAAAGGGACTGCTGTTAGGAAACCCCATTTAGGGGTAAGGTCCCATAGTGCTGTGTTGCTCTAAGCTGGAGCATTCAGCTCATTCCTCTACAGGGACTTTACAGGCCTCCATCTGTTTGCAGTATACTCTCAAAAGAAGCCACACAGTGACACTGACGTTAAAGTAGGGGGCTGAGATTTCCTACCACAGCTGGGTGGGGAATGGGGCTGCTTTAAGCCAAGCAGGTTTTGTGGCTGACGGAAAGCCAGAAACCTGTGGATATTGAGGTGAGCCCTCTCTTTTAACCTTTCATGCTAAGCACTTTAAATAGCCACAATATTCCAGTATTTCCATAAGCACCCAAAGGCACTGGACTTACGGGAAAGAGCCGCATATTACTGCTGCCCCCTGAGAAAACAGGTGTTTGCTCTCCACGTTTATTTTCATTCCTTCAACTCCACTGCAATTCATTAGAGACTAAACCAAAATTCATTACCAGAGCTGTATGTTACAAGTGGTGCATGGGAATTTCACTGTTTCCACTTTACCACCGAGAGGAGGGACAGCGCAAATAAGCTAGAAAATAAAGTCACAGGCATAGCATCTAGAAGATATATAAAGGCACTTAAGAGCATTCTGTTCAAGATCATAGCAATACATTCGCCAGCGATAACGTGAGAACAAACTGATGCCTCCTCAAAGGAGACCACGTATGCAGAAGACCCTCATTACCTTTCTTTCTTGTTATTTCCCAATAACCAGAAAATACTCCTGTGGTAAAACAGTAACATGAACTTATATTGACCTTTGATATTTGAATTTGGGCAGAAAGAGAATAGGAAGCACGGAGTCCCAGAGAGGCAGAAGTGAATGGCACTATTGATAACCACACTCCGCAGGGAGGCCGGTGAGCGGCAGCAGCCCCCAGCCCCTGCACCTGGGCTGCGTTCAAAGCCCTCCGCGTAGGGGGGGAGCAGCCTGTGCTTATGCTATATGTGCTAGGCAGCACACCACAACTGCCACCTTCTTTAATACAGACATTCATGATGACTACAGGTTGCATTATTTTCTCTTTTTTATTTTATCCCCCCTCCTCAGAGGCCAGGCTGCACGTTTCCACTGCAGAGCCCCCTGCCACACGATGTAGGGGGCGTGGGGCTCGGTCTCCACAAAGTGCCAATGCTGCCTTCAGTTGGGTGGCACATGGGTGCCAATGCTGCCACTGGTTAGCTCATTAACAGGCACTTGGGAGGGCAGCCAAAGAAGAGCATTAACTTCAAAGGTGAGGTACCCGAGGTAAATTTGGTCCTGCATTCCACCTGCACCAAAAAAAAAAAATCACGGCAACATACAATATGCCTGCTAACCTCTGGCCTCCTACCACCGGACTAACTCTTCTTCCTTCAGGTACCTCATCTGAACATGCAAGAGAAACTCTTCAAAGGACCCTTTGGGGGTCAACTTGTCTCATTTAAACTGAAGGTAAGTGATCTCAAGAGGAGAAATCACTCAAACTCAGTTTCACATCTGATCACACTCATATGTCCCAACAAGAGCCTTTGCTACAAACGTATGTGAAGTTTTAAGGGTACTGCTGACTTCCTAGGGGCTTAACACAAAAAGGTAGCCAGTGGAGATGCCCTGAGAGGAAGCTAACTGTAGAGGGAAATTAAAAAGATCTTCTGAACCTTCAGAACCACAGAATGTGAACCACGCCAAAACACACTCAGAATTTTCCTTCGTAACCCTGTAAAACACATGATAAAGTCGGCAGTGAGACAATTTCTCTTCTTAAGGAAAACTTATTCCACTGTAATGCAAAACACAAGCCCCATTAAGTTTATAGACTTCACATTCAACTTTGCTGTAAAATTCCTGCCCTTATTTGCCAGACCTTGTCCGAGCCCTTAGCCCACACCCGGAGCACTGTGGTGGTGCTGGTGCTGCACCGTGCTGCAGCTGGCAGGGGCGGGCAGGCAAAAACTACAGGCACTGGGGCCTTCCTCCAGGTTACCCCACCACACAGGAAAAGAAGTGATAAAACCTATTTTTCGGCTTTCCCCGTGACAGCTTCACCCCCTCAAAACGTGGGTTTTCAAGCAAATCGATTCTCTTGCAATCCGACCAGTTGTGGTACTGGGGGGGAGGGATGATGCAGGCAGGGCTCAGAGGTCGGCAGCCCTCTCCCGGGTGCTGTCAAAGAAAAGCCAAGGCAAACTAGCTCTGCAGCCACCTGAAGCTCATTTCAAGCAAAAATTGGATTACTTGTGGGCAAAGCTTCCCCAGGGAGCACGGTTTTGCAAGATGAACTGCTCTAGACATTTAGTTCGGTTACCTCAAACTCAATTCTTTTCCCTAGAGCCCGTGGGAGTTTGACTCTATGGAACGGCGTCTAAAGGCATCTAAGCTTTCGGCATGCTAGTGTTAAGGGGCAATCTTCCTGAGCTGCTGAGCAACATCAGATGTCTGTAATAACAGCACTAGAGAGAGGGGAGCACAGATCCTAAACATTTGTCTAATAACATCACACACACCTTACTAGAAGTGTAAGAGCATTACATAAAATCTAGTGGCCACTGAAAATACACACGTTAAGAAGACTGAGATAATCATCAAACTGCTCTTCTTATGGCCTAGGAAGTGGTTTTTCTGGGGTCTAATTAAGTTCAAAGAATACCGTTTGATCAAATCTATTTATCCCAACAGTAAGTACTGCAACTTAGGGTAGGCAAACACCATTTTAAAAATCACGCTGCCATTCAAAAACCTCTGTTTTTTAATGAACAAAACAGTTCGTGTGCTTCTGTCATGCTGAAGAAGCCATGATGCTCTGTCTTTCTCTACATTAACACTGCCGTGTCTTTCTATCCAACCTCCTAAGTCTTTCTTTCATTTTATTAGATGCTGAAATCATTTTGCCACTTGTTGAAGGTGACACATGCTTAGAGGGGGGGGACAAGAAGTTCATGCACCTCCTTCATGATCTGAGTAGCTCTTTGCAGATATTTCAGTTTTCAAGTCAATCTGATTACAGTCTGAAGTTACTGCAGCTAAGGCTTTCACGTACAAAGTGAAGAAAATCAAGCAAAACAAAGGTCATTCTTTAATCCAGGCTGGCATCAGTAGGAGTGGTTTATGCCATCAGGCTATTCTCCTCACCTTAACATTCAATCTTTATCTCACCTATTATGTGAATCAGATGGTAAATATTTTACTTTCTCTAAACTATAGTAGCTCTTATGATGTGTGCAGAGGCAGCTTGTTTTGTTATATGGATTTCTTTCTTCCAATCTGACACGTTACTGAGCAAGACTCCTGACAGTGTTAACTGCCACTGTGGCAATGATCTATGGAGAGGATGGGAAGAAGAAAAAGTTTGTTCATGAAAAGAATTTCTTCCTCCATAGTACTTTAAATAAAAACAATAATCTATTCATTCCTCTTTACTTTTCATCAATTCTTCCATATTTGAGGAAGCTGCATCTGCCACATCAATTGCTGCTGGAATTTAATTTCTAAAACTTCAAGTCATTAAGATCACAAGGTAATTTTCAGCCTGGCTGAGGCAGAACCTTGCTACTTCAAGGCATGATTTGTTACAGGGAAAAAGAAATATATATACATATCCATGAAAGCCCTGCGGGTACAAATTCTGCAGCACAGTTAGTCTGTCTTCTGAGAGTGCAGGCTGCCCCTTGGAAGGGAAAATGTGAGCCTGCCTGCAGCAGCGAGGTCCCCATGTGAGCAGCCCATGCGGACAGGCTGCTCACCCACCACACACTTAACCTTTCCTCTCTGAACAAACCCACAACACTTTGAGGGTTTCCCATTCAATACTGCAGCCAAAGGCTATTCCAGAAAACACTTAAGTGTTTCTGGCTTAGTTATGTGGCCATCTGCAATTTTGCTCCCAGGGCAGGGCTGGGGGAGCATTAACAGCTCTCACAGAGGGCAGGTACACAGGGCTTTGGCTGAAGGTAAGCACAGGAGGCTTGCAAGGCCTTGCACCTGGTGCTGGGCAGTTGTCCTGAAGGCTTTGTGCAGGCAGCCGTGGACATGGCTCCTTTCATCAGGCTGCATCATCCGTCCAGTGAAGAAGCATAAAATCCTGCTTCTCCTCTCCCCTCCCTGAGGAGAGGGGAGTTTGTTCTGACAGAGCCGCACCATGAAGGCTGGCTTCAGTGGAGGAAGCACAAAGGAGGAAGCACAAAGGAGGAAGTTTTATGTCAACACGAGCCAGGCAGAGCTCACTCTAGGAGCTGCGGGCACAGAGAACTGGCATCTGCTATCCAGGAGAGAGGGGATTCCCGCACCCCTGAACAAATTCAGATATGAAAGCGGATGAATTCTGCTTTCAGCACTGAAGCAGCAATATGCTCTGTGTGGGCAGATCCCACTTCAGCAGTGCTCACAGTAAGATCACAGTAATGAAAGCGAGTCTGAATGAATGGAGAATGTCACATCTAGCCACAGTCTGAAAGTTCAACTCAATTTCTGTATAGGCTTTTATATGAAATTCTTGATTACTTCATATGCCAGATGAAGATTTTTATTTAAAGTTGCATCAGAGAGTTCTGAAAGATGGTATTCATTACATTTATTTAGTTCCTGAATCCATTCCCCCCCTCAAATCTCTTTCTCCTACCACCCGTTATCTCCATCTAAGTAGTCAGTCATTATTTGTTCAGCGACGCGTAACAGTGCTCTTTCTTTTTAAAATTACCCTCACTTGATTGCAGTGATCAAAACCAAAGGAATAAAATGAGAATTTCTCTATTCAGCAAATATGGACAATCAGCAAGACATGCCAAAGGAGAGTGTTTAAGTGATTTTTTTGAAAAGGACCCCAAATCACCCCTTTTCAGACTAGGTCTTGCAGAGAACCAGAGATGAGTATGAAGAGTGTGGAGCATCCACCTGCCATCCTGCTGGAAGGCGTCCACTAAGGCAAGACGACCAACTGTGTGCCTGTCTGGTTCGTCAGACACAGAGGGACAGCGTACCTGGCACCCCTCCGGTGCCACGGCATCAATATGTGATCTGCTGCACTGCATAGCCACTTCTGGTACGGGAGCCAAGGGGTACCTGAAGCAAAGCCAAGAGCCATGGGGTTGAACCCTGTCCTCCTGCCTCTGTCCATCCCTTCATTGTTTTTCTGGAAGGGCAGCACGTCCAGCAGAGAACACCAAGATCCATTTTTACAGAGATGAATATTTCAGTGGAGCTGATCCCAAGAATTGTAAAACCTAGAACACTCAAAAAGTGAAAGGCACTTCAAGACCTTAAAAAAATAAATCAGAAAATCCCAAGATTTAAGCAAATTACTCAAGGGAATTAAAAGAAACAGCACACACACAAAATCAATACACAAGCAGCATTGTATGGTTTATGCTTTCCTTTTGTAAGTGCCTTCCAGAGTTTAATGCTTTGGGTTGTATCTTTTAACTCTTCCTCTTTATCATGAGGAGGTTGTGTTTCCTATTGTATGAGATTTTGTTTTACTCAGAGCCAGACTTCTCACAAAGCCCATTCTAGGCAATCAAATGTTCCCTATCATCAGGCTTGTGATGAAACCTCATGAGTTACCAAGCACTGGGACTTACACAGAGCAGCAGAGGACAAAAGCTTCCCGTTCAGACCCTGGCCGCAGCACAGCTATGACAAAGCTATCAGTCACACACGTGTAGAAGTCTGGGCTGTTTCTCCACCCAGCAGTCCAGTTTGCAGTTAAGAACTCTGCCAGTAGAGATGGGCTCAGAGAAGGACTTCAGCAGCCACATATCGAGCGGCCATTCACAAAAAGATGCTGCACATCCTCACCTCTTTACGTGACTAAGCACCAGCCGTTGTCTTTTGGGCCTTCACATCCTGACCCTGCTGTAGTTCATAACCAGCAGGAAAGTCACTTCATCAGACTGAAATTCAGCATCTTCCTGGTGCTGCTCCTGGAGCTCTCCATGAGTAAGCACCAAAGACATGCTGGAACTAAGCTGCCTCTAGAGAAAACCTGCAATCTGCTTACATAGCTGCACAGCCCAGAGAAAACACGTGTGGCTCTGCATTGTAACTAAGACATAAACGGGTTCCTCATCACTGCGCTGCACCTGGCTATCATCGTTAGCGTTGTCCTTCCTTGCTTGTCCACACCAGTTTCTCCTCAAATCTCCTCTTTTGTCCAGTGACATCATGTGAGTTAATGAGTATGATCCTGACCCAAAGACCTCCCCACTCTGCTCCCCAGTGTCCCGTACACCCGTGCTGCTTCCATGGCACCTCTCCGTCCCTGCAGCCTCCTCAGGGCTCCCCCCTTGCCTGCAGCTACAGGAATCAGCCACAATTCAAGGGGACTGTCTTAAAGGTAAGTTGAGGGTTGAGGGAAGCTGTCACACATTTCTTCGGGAAGTCACCGATGCACAAATGTCTCCAGGGGTACTCTGAGAGATGTGGCAGCAATGCGACCATTTCAAGGATTACACTCAATTTGTGCAAGAACAACAGAGAGCCAACAGCTCAGAGAATGTCTTTACATTAAGTTGAAAAGATGACAAGTTGCAAGTTACCACAATGCAATAGCAAATAACAGGCAGGATGACTGGCACCCGCTCCAGATCTCTCCCTCTACACAGTCATCTGACTACAAGCGTGTTTAACAGGAGGTCGAGACCTCCATGCTTCCCCATAATCTTCTATTTCAACTTGAGCATCAATGAAGCAGCAAATTTTATCAGAAAGATTATTTTTTCCTGATACCACCTATCTTGATGCTATAATGTAAGCAGTTAAAACATAACTTCAAGCTCTGCAATCTCCACTATGAAACATTGAGCGAGAACATTGATCGCTGGGTTGGGCAGAGTATCTGTGTAATTCTGTTTGTAAAAGCTCTAACCACTGAACTTTGAAGGCTGTTAGACCACGGTACGACAACACAAGCATACAGCTGAACTGACAGACACAGGACCACAAAATAGCTTAAGTATTTTCAAGTATTCAGTTGCAGTCCATATTACAGCACTATTTGCAAAACGAGGAAAGAACAATTCTACTAAAATTGATGAATAGGATAGGCAGCCTAACAAGTCCTTCAGAGATAAAAATTCATAGGCTGTTTCATCTCAATGAACTGTAACAAGCCCTCAGACTAATTCAGTTCTACATATCATGAATGTTGCATAATGAAAGCATCTCAACAAATTGGCCATGGGGTGGTATAAAGTCTGGGAGCTGAATTTGAGAGGCATTGAGCACCCACTGCCATTCTTGAAGGTAAGAGGAGCTGCAGACACTCAGCACATCTTGAGATTAACCTTTAGGAACAGCAACTTTACAAATGCACAGCAGACTGACATTGTTAAGTCAACTGGTCAGATTTTACTGGCTCAACTGGCCACATCTGTAGCTCATTAAAAATGAGAAATTTGGAAAAAAAATAAAAAAAAAAAACTAGCGAAATATATCCAAAATGGTTTCATCCCCAAGGACCTGAAAGAAATTAAATGAGACATATGCTAGTTATATTGCTTAACACGCGGTTGGAAGGTACTCAAAAACCACAGTGATGGCAACATCAAAACCTGAACAGAACAGATGAGACAGCTGAATGTCTCCAGGGAGCATTACAGCGCAGCCTATCCTCAACATCAAAATAAGTAAAGAACATTCAATTTCTGATACACACAGTCAATTGGAATAAGAGATCTATTCTGCTTTCAAACAGTAGAACTAGAAAATCCCTTAATTCTGCAACGAGGGCCTTAGATACTGACTTATTTTTATGATATACAGATTTACTTGTGCGGGTTGCCCTCATAAATGCCAGTGTCTGACCTCTTGATCACTTGAGCTACTTCCAGATTTCCAAAAGCCATAACCAATGGTTACAGACAAGGTAGTAGCTGCCGCTTGGGATTGCTACTCTAATGTCAGCTCCCAGTGTTTTATTACATGAATTTTCAGAAAGCATAAGTTATACTGTCAGCTACCATTTTAGCACCTACGGGCACCAGCAAGAAGCAGCTGGGTCGGAGAGAGACAGACAAACAACAGCCGCTGCTCCATTCAGATGTTTGAGAAGAGACTCCTGATGCAATTTGCAAAGTAAAAACAACCAAACTTGCCAATTTGGCTTTATGGGAATTTTGAACCAAACCTCACTCTCTGGGACCTCACTTGCTGGAACTTGCAACTCTTTGATGTTCACGAAGACAAAAGATGGAAGCTAATAACTCTGTTCTCACTGTGATGAAATCTTTAGAAGACATGATGTCAGCCTGGACTGGCTGCAAGAAGTCCAACAGGAGGAGCCTCAGAGGCAGGGAGATGCCATCAGTGACAGGGGATGCTGCTGGTTTACAAAACAAAACCTGAAATACTCAAGCAAGCCCATCACACAGAAGCCTGTATGAAAGCCACAAGTGCATAAAGTGAAACCACTGTATTGCTCATAGGGGTTTAATTACAAAACGACTGATTAGATATTCATGCAAAACAACACAAAAGACCATCATTTTTGAAGTATCTCAGTCCACATTACTATGTGGAAAAACACAATCAAGTGCGTAGGCCAGATGGCAGACCAAAGTCCCAGCCCGATAAACAGCGCTGATGCTCAACGTCCACTAGAACTGACATTCCTATAAAGAGAAGCAGGGGAAACACCACTCACTTCCCCTTTGCAAAGGAGGAGTTGCAAAACACCCTTTCTTAGTGCTTAAAAGGCAAAAAATACAGCATATACAAACTAATGTTGGTACCAAATGAAACATAACTAAATGCAGGAGGAATACATGGTAGCGAGAGGTATCATTATCAGCCTAATGGAAAATGACAAACTTCCACGGTCACAGGGCCTCCCTGAAGTCTAAAACTGAAGCAAAAAAAAAAAAGCTAACTACAGATTAAGAACACTACTTATTTTGATCTTGTTTAAGAGCCAAGTGTTTCTAGAAAAAGAAGGGAGAGACCATCTATTACTGTCCACATATCAGGGATAAATGAGGAAGGTGAGGAGTGCGGGTAAAAAAAACAACCCACAATATCATAGAACCCATCATCTTTACTGCAACTAAAAATCATAGATTTAGTGGAGTTACAAATTTTCATTTACAGACTTGTTTCACTGCTCTCCTATGAAGATTGCTACTGAGAAGAATGAGGTGGTGTAGCGGTTTGCTGAAAAATATTCTCCCACTAGTAAATGGGTTATTTCTGTCCTCTATAGATGACTTCAGAGTTCATTCAGTTGTTTGCTTTCATCTACAACAGTCTCTAAAAAGCATCTGGTACAGCAGATGAAGTCCGCTAATGTTGCGAGCACATCTTATTTCAGTGATTTTGATGGTTCTATTGAAAACGAGGAGTTTTTCATAGCAATTGTTGTATGTTTATAAGTTTTATATTCAATGATTTGGCATGGTCTGCTACTACTCACAAAAAAAATTGCTTACTATGACAACTGTAAAAATATTGAGGGTATTGATTGAAGGACAGCTTGGAGGAACTCCCATTTGAGACCTAAGGAAAGGGTTAGGAGCTGTATTTTCTTAACTTTATCAGCTGGTTTTGGGGGGGGTATTACATTCCCTGCTAAACTAGCCCTGCTTATGGTCTTGGTCTGTCATACTCCAAACCAGCAACAATCAGTAAAACTGGAAGAAAATATAACAGAAAACCCTAACAATACATCTCTACATCATGACTGAACAGAGCAAGTTGAAACACTGCTAGAGATGAGTGAGAAAGACAGACAGAAGTCTGTCCCTGTGGGTAAAAGCCAGACCCAGAGGTCACCGTCTCCATAACGCCACTTCCCTGCTTGCTGCAGGCGTTAACTCAACCCTTAAGTTCCTTCCCAGAGGGGACACAGATTTATCTTCCAAAGGGAGTGAATGGGAAGAAGCAGCTGGAGGCAGAGGCTAAAGAAAGCATTTAACGCCACTTTTAACAAATGTGGTATTTTGCTTAACATGTCACATGTGCCCTGAAACAGCTCTCATCAGGCAGGAGCTGCCAGGCACAGCAGGAGCTTGTTTGAAGCTTCTCTGAGCCTCAGGAGAGCAGATCCAAACGGCAGTACAGGTGTCTGCAGGGCTCTGCCCTTCGCCACACGTGGCATCCCTGCTCCCCACACGCCAACCAAGAGGTCCATCAATTAGGCTGCTGGGGAAAGTCAAGGCAGCAGCTGTATTTTCTTGAGATGAGAACACCCAACACATCCTAAACTCCTTCATGCAAAACTGCGGACTGTTCTACAGTGGTGAGCAACTGCAGAATTAGCCCTTCTAGCTTTTAGGGGGAAAAAGGTTGTTTCACTCTCACATACCAGAGTCTTATTATTAACTTGTACTACAAAAGCTTATAGAAACACTGAGCAACTTTGTGTGAGGATTTTGCTGCACAAGGCATAATACACATATGTTGTAAGAGCCCATCTTTGAATGCAGAAGCTGTTTTTAGGACATTCTCCAAGAAGAAAGACAGAGTGATCTGCACCTGCTTTGCAGTTGGAGGCCCAGGTGCTCCCAGGCATCAGGCAAGAAGCTGCTTTGCTACTGTACCTTGACCAGTGGAGTTACACAGCCCCTTCCAGCAGGGCACATGCACAGCTACAAAGCCTCCAGCACACCAGTGACATCTCCATGCATCTCTGTGTGGGGACAGGAACAAACATTTCTGAGTGCTGGCTACACAGCCCCTAGCACACTGCTGCACAGAGCCACATTGCTGTGGCCCAGAAGACACATTCAAAGTCACAAAATGGATCAAAAGTTACAGAATCACAGAATTGTAGGGGTTGGAAGGGACCTCAAGAGATCATCGGGTCCAACCCCGCTGCCAAAGCAGTTCCCTAGAGCAGGCTGCCCAGGTAGGCGTCCAGACAGGCCTTGAATATCTCCAGAGAAGGAGACTCCACAACCTCCCTGGGCAGCCTGTCCCAGTGCTCCGTCACCCTCACCGTGAAGAAGTTCTTTCACATGTTGGTACGGAACTTCCTGAGATCCATTTTCCAAGTTGCTCTCAAGTTTCCAAAATCCCAGCTTGGGAAACACTGGATGTTGTGCAGAGGAGAAAAGAATATGAGGAGAGGGTGTGGGGAAAGGCAGGACCATCCCTCTCAGCCTCCTACAGCTAAACTAGCTTCAGCAGAATGTGAAACCACACTTCCAGCCACCCATGAGGAGTCCTGTGGCTGTGTGATGCCGACACTGTCAAGTAAAGCAGAACAGGAATGACAGCTACAAAGAAAAATGGAGAGTGATAAGAGAAGTTAACAGCAGCTCTAGCAACTGCCTGAGGACACACTGGGAAATTTAATGTATTAAAATAACACTTTCAAATAATAGTCTAGTTAATTGATGCTAAATTATAGTTGAATGCCTGTAGAAGTACTTATGACATTTGCACTAATACCATTTCAGTTCATCAGGATTAATATTATTCTAATACACGCCAAAAGAATGACGGAGTATTGGTACTTTAAAGAATTTAAAGTGATGCTTTGAAATAGTTTAGCTTTCTTATCCCCCTTCTCCTTCCTCTCAGCCCTCACAAACGCTCTTTTGCAAAAACTTATTAAAAATAGAGGTGTTTTCACAAATTTCATTCACTTGAATGATGTCGTTCTTATTATGCTGCTTTCTACACCTGAGGAGCGGAGGAACACTTCAGTTCTTGCAAACACCTCAGAAAGAGGCAGGCCTGGCACAAAAATAGGATCCTGTTAAGCAAACATGCCAAGAAACGAGAAGAAGGTAAGACCTCACCTCTCCGCCCCCACAGCCAACAACAAACCCCAAAATATTACATATTGACCAAGCTACGACTGCAGTAGTGAAAAACCCCAAGGCTTCACTCTTCTGCTCGCGTACCTCTGACTCTGGGCTGGAGAGGAACGATGAGCACTGGTCCTCCCTTTGGGAGGCAGGCCCCACCTGCCATTTAAGCCACCACAGGTGCTACAGCAGCCAAAGCACCTGCACAGCAGCTCAGGGGGCTTGGCCCGGGGATCTGCTTCCCCCCGAACTCCTCGCAGAGTGGCCACGGTTTCAGCTCCAAGGCCGCACGCTGGGTTGCAGGTGTTAACTCGCAGGCTCTCTGCAGTTACCAGTCTTGAGCATTGTTTTTCAAGCAGTGACATACATAGAGCTGAATCTCAGTTCTCATTAAAATTTAACGTGACTCGGTGCCCTTAGCTTGCTGCTTCGGAAGCGAAGCCTCTGCCTGAGTGTTGTTATTTTCATACATCACAGTGCTGCTGAGTACCGCATGCCAGCACAATTCAGAAGCTGAGAATCAGCCCTTTATACCTTCCACCATTCATCACCTTTCACACTCTTCCTTTTGCCAATTGCTAAAGGCAGTTTCCTTTTCCATTTCTGTGTTTATTTTTATGTCAGGGTTATCCTGTCCTCAGAGTCCACCTACTTCTTCAGAGAGGCCTCTGATGTCAAAGCAATACTGCAGGAAACTTAAGACAAGGAGGACAAGCCGTTAATAAATGGGGACCTACAAGGGAGTGTTTAAGACCAATTTGGCATTTCTTAAAACTACACTGTTTAGGGGGGCTATTCAGGCAAGGACATTCAGGATGAGGCAGTATCAAACTCAGTACAGAAAACCCAAATTCCTGTTGACTCTGATAGGCTTGGGGTTAAGAGACTTCTTGTGGTGTCAGGGTTTGAGTAAAGAAAAGCTACACGGAGTATTAGTGTATAATAAAAACTATTTGCAAGCTATTAAAATATTCCCCCCATATATCAACAGCAAAACAACCACCCAGCTCAAACAGATGCACTCCCCAGCTTGGGTGCACCCTATATAGGTGTCCCTTATTTTTATCTGTGTCTCAGTGGCTGGCATGTCAGAATGGTGGAAAAGGAGAACAGTCTGGCGCATCTCTGGTGATGTCAAGATTGACATTTAAAAACCATTCCACAGCCTCATACAAGACAGATGATAAACGCCTGCAAAACATGGCCAGAAGGGATGCAAACCTACAGGAATACTGCAACACAGCTGCTAGTTCTCGAGCAGCAGGGTCCATCAGTTAGGACCTTGCTCTGTAACCAAGACAGCAGTCCACATTTCAGCTGTACCACCAGCCAAATAAGCAATCTAGAGAACCTTTCACTGTCATGTTCCAACATAATATCAACACCAATGCTTGCCCAGTGAATGTCATGCCTTCTACTACAGCACAAGAAAAGAGAAGAAAATACTGAAGCCAGATGACAGTTAAAGCTACCAAATAGATGTAGCACAAACACAAACATGAAGGCATGAGGCACTGTAAAATCTGGAGTTTTACTACAAGGACAACTCTGTAACTCAACAGTGGCTGTCTTGCTTGGAAGTCACATGCTAGTGTCAAAACCATGGCAATAAAACAAACAAACAAACCTAAATACCCATAGTCACCTCGTTACTTTTCTCCCCTGCCTCCATACAGGCAGGTGCATTTTATCAGCATAGAAAAGAGGTTCAAAACATTTTATGAGAAGCTAGTAAATAAAACCAGGCATGAAAAAGGCTTCAAACAAGACTGACGGCTTAATGAATCATACCAAGTATTTGTGCTACACAGCGGCGATAGGCAAGGGGACGCACAAGTGTCGTGCTACGGTTTAAAGTGTTGCTGCAGGTCTGGGGCTTGGGACAGTGCAGAGCTGCCTTGCCCTAAAGCAGCACTGTGATCCCCAGCACGCAGAGCCCCCTGAACACGGTACAGACTGCTGCATCCTCTCCAACATGGCTATGCACCCTGCTTTCGATGCAGAAACCATGAATGTGGACATGGCCACCAACCCCACTAAGCAAGTCCAAGAGAAATAAAGAGAAATATTTAGCTATATATAAAAATAATTAAAAAAAAAAGCCTTGAGCTTCAGTTCTTTGTATAATATGTTCCAGTCAGATTGATACACCTGATATATTACCATAAAATAAGTTTAAATTTCAAAGTTTTTCTCTTCTCTCAGGTAATTTTCCTCTCATAGAGATTATTATTTAGCCATTGTAAAGCACTTCTGCGATATATACGCATGACAATTGAGTCACTTCCCTCTCATTCAGTGTAAAAGAGTAATGAATATGAGCTACCCAATGCACTGGAAACAGGACCTTAAGAGCAAGCTGTCAGCAGGCCGATTGCACTCCACAAGCCTGTTGCTGTTTTGCTGGTGGCAGATGTGTCAGCAGCAGGACGCAGGTCCAGGTACCCAGGTTGAACGACACCACTTCTACAGAAATTGCAATGAGATGCATCCTAATGCCAGGAAAAGCTGGGGCAGCAGCAAACGTGGAAATCCTGGAAGCACGGCAGCGTGCCGTGTTGATTCACACATACTCATGCTGTTTTTTCAGCTCTGCTGTTTCCCAGCAGGCCCAAAAGCCGAGCTCTGGGGCTGAGTGTAAGAAGCTAATACAGCAGATTGAGCATTACACAGGAGGAGTGCAACCCTTTTCAGCCCACTTATCCTGCGAGCTAAATGCAGATCAAAGGGGAGAAAAACAAATACTCTTTCTAGCAAAATCCCAGTTGATTAAGGACTGTAAGAAAAGTATTAAATATCCCCTTCCTTCCAAGATAAAGACACAAACACAGCAAGCCCTGATAGATGTGCTTGTACAAAATGTCTTTTTTCCTGGTTGCACCGAGGCAGCAGGAATACCTGCTGTTGGTGGGCTACAACACCTCCGAGCCCCACACTGAGCTGTTCTGCACTCTGAAGCACGTGGAGGAAAAGTTTAAAAAACTCAAACATGCTGTGGAATTGATTTGTGGTTAAAGGAAGGATTAAATGCTGAATCTGGGGCAATCAATAGCCCGGCTAATGCTTAGGGCAAGCTTTCCTGCTCCAGCCCAGCCCCATTTTCTTTTCCTTAAGACCACCGCCCTTATCACTGGGAAGACGACTTCCATCTTCCCTCCTGCCACCCCATTCCTCAGCACTGCTGCACTACAGCACAGTGCCTGCCATGCCACTGCCAGCCAGCTGACAAACCCTGCAGGATGCTCATTTCCCTCTGACATCCCCGGGAGTTACCCGCTTTGCACTGGGAAAAAAACAAACGCAACCACAACAAACACACATCCAGCACTTTTAAGGGGAAGTTCACTTCTAGAAACCGAGGGCCCAAATGGCCTGGGTTCTGCTTTCCTTTCTCCCCTCCCACCCCAGACAGCACTGAATCTATGCAACCTGTTTACAGTCGGTGCTGTGAGATGTGGCTAGACCCATTATTATTTTTAACTTATAATAATCCGTAATAACAGCAATTAGCCCCCATTAAGCAAAAGATCTGTATGTTTCCCCTTTGCAGGAACAGATTTTATTTCTTCTCTTGCAGCGTATTTTTATTAGCCAGATGGATCATGAAATTATTACAAAAACTGGGATGTAAACTCTTTAAAAGCACTCAACTATGAACGCTTCCTTTTAAAGTAATTAATATTGATTTATAAGCATTCAGAATTAGAGAACAAATACTTAATTCTTCCCTAATCCTTCAGCCAGCACTGCTCTGTATTCATCAGACAGGAATATAGATTAACCAGACTGAAGTTTTTAGCATGGGAAGGACAGAGCTGGGCAGTCATGCACAGCACCATGATATGCAATATGCTTCCACCACAAATTTACTGTAACGCGTGGGATTAAAACAAATTCAAGAGACTGCCATCTTCCTGTTACATTTCCAACTTTTTCCATAAACTCACAAACATTGAGATTAAAGATATCAAATCTTTAAAGAGGATCGAATCAAACACCTTAAACTATGAAATGGTGCACTACATTGGGAATAAGCGCTAAAACTGATATTACCCATGTGTTATTTATTTTTAGTCTCATAAGAACCACGATTTATTCATAGCTCCGCCAATGACTCGTTTAACGACCTGGGACAAGACACGTCTTTCCATTTCTGCATCCCTTCTCATCCTTTGCTCACCTCCTCTGCTCAGCAGTAAGGACTGGGCTGCTCCTTCAGCCGCAGCAGAACTCCACGTGGTGCCATAGAATCATAAAGGCTGGAAAAGCCCCCCAAGATCACCTGGTCCAACCATCACCCCATCACCAATGTCACCCACTAAACCATGTCCAACCTTACCTTGAACACCCCCAGAGACGGTGATTCCACCACTTCCCTGGGCAACCCGTCCCGGTGCCTGACTGCTCTTTCTGAGCAGAAATGTCTCCCCAGCCCTGCTGGCTGCACTGCTCCTGACACAGCCAGGATGCCGTTGGCCTTCTTGGCCACATGGGCACACTGCTGGCTCATGTTCAGGTGAGCATCAACCAGCACCCCCAGATCCCTTCCCTCTGCACAGTTTTCCAGCCACTCTGCCCCCAGCCTGTAGCACTGCAGGGGGTTGTTGTGGCCAAAGCCGAGCCATGCTGAACACCACTTGCTTTGAACAAGGCCACCAAGTGCTGTTGCAATACAAACGACTAACAGTAACACAAGACAACACCTGGCAGTGCTAACCTCCATTTCAAGGTACGTGTCAGCACAAAGCATACCGCTTTGAAGTCAGTGCGGTTTTCTGAAAGGCTACTAGACATAAATCACCACATCAGGAAAGCTTTATCCTTTCCCCTCCTCCTAGCTAGTACTGCCCTCCTGTTCCTGTGGGTTGTTTTAAAAACAAAATGTTTGCTCTGCAAAGAAAGGTCTTATTTGCTTCAGTATTCTATCTAAAACCTATTATTGGACAAACCACAGCAGACCTGCCATCCTGTTGCATTATATCAGAGTGATTATTACACAATGAATATAGCTAAAGCCAGCTGGACAAATCCAGTAGAAGGGAGGCTCATTAAATCTGCAAAGGCACTAACACATTAATTACTTCCATGTACAAAGGGAACAGGAGAGGAAAAGTCACACAAAGACAGCAAATACACTGTACTCATACCTGTTGGTCATTCCAGTTCATCCAAGCGCTGGATGGAGCAGAGTCTTCAAAGAAAAACCCTAAATCATATACTGTCCTCCTCTGTGAGGAGCAAATTTGTTTTCCTAGAGCAGCTGTGCACTGGCATCATCAAGAGTTAGTGCTTCATTTAGCACAATCACCAGTTCAATGGTTTCAGGTGTTTCACAGCGTGACCTCTGTCCACAGAACTAACTCCAAGGTCACCTGCTCCTACTCCTTTCTCTTAAGAAAATTGCCTTTAGGTGAGCTAATATTCCTTAGGATCACTTTTCACAGTATCTTCCCCACAATAATCAGATCTCAAATTTTTACAGTACTTAACTCTTGAAACCATTTTGGTGTTTTATGAATTTAACAAGATAAAATACACGCTTCTCTTTCAGAGTCACGTCATCCAATACCAAGGCTGCAGCTAAACAGTTCACTACAAGTTTTATAGCAGCAAGAAAATACCTTTCTATACATCAGAAACTGCATTTTGACACTCAAAACCGGTTTTCACTCAATGTTGCACATCTTGTATATCAGAAGAGAAAGAACAGTTGTTTACTTTGAACTCAATCTCTAATATTATTTGTTTGTGCTACTATCACAGTTGCATACCATCAGCTAATTAACAGTGGTGAAACTACCCTTAAACTATCACCTGAGGCTCTTTGAAAGGCTACCAAATATTCTCCATCCACATTTTTTTTAAATTTTTTTTTAAAGCAACAAAGAAAACTGTTGTAAATATCACAGCGGAATGATGTATTTTGCAAAGTATTTTCTCCTCAGCCGATCTACAGTCAATGGCAGCTGACAAATCAAATTCTGGACAAGGCAGGAAACTCCCATTTGCTCAGTGGACACTGGGTCTGTGTTTTCAATGCAAAGCACATTTCCCTTTCTCCCAGGTCATCTCTCTACCCTCTATCTTACCCCTTCAGATTACTTACCCACCACTCATAAAAAAGCATCCCCGATTGCCTACCTCTGCTGCCTGTAATAGCCCTCTTATCCGTCAGCTACATCAGTCCTTCAACTGCTTCCAAACTGTCCTCAAAACCTTCTTTGTTCTCTTAATTTCTTTTCTTCTCTGTGATTGTGATGTGGTGGTTTGACTTAATGGAAATTTCCCCCCAGAAAACTGGGTATGTGCCACCAGTTACCTTTTTCACATGCATTTTTAGACCTCCAATCAAATGAACAGTTGCATGTAAAATAATATTTTATTTATAAGCTGCAAGCGCTAATTCCCAACGCTTGTTTCAAGAATTCAAAGGAAAAATACCTCTCTCTATTGCTTTGTGTAGTTGCCATTAACGCTCGTGGATGTAGCATACCACCAGCGAGGAGAGCTTGCTCGGCTGTAAAGGGTTTATTTGGGCAGAAGTTTTAGCGCAAGACAGTCATTTTATTCAACTCTGAGTCTGTTCAGTGGCTCAAGGCACTACAGAGCACTCAGTAAAAGGAGTCATCCCCACCCCCATGCAGTTTTGGGACTGGATGCCAAAGCTGTGCTACTTTCTCCCAGAAAGAAACTTACTGTGGTAAAGAAGCACAGCTTTAGAGGTCAGACTGGAGGTAAACAACAGCAATTTTTTTATACACTGCTACAGGGAGCCTCAGCATAAATACCTCAAGGAACCTTCCCTAAACCAAGGGGCTGGATTGCTCTGTGTGTAGAGATCCAGCAGTTTCAGGACTTCAAAAGCCAATATGCCTGGGAGATTGAATTTATACCTGCATTTACTGTGCAAGCCACATTATACACACATATGCAGGGACGTAATGAAAAAGATTTCCATGTTACTCCTTGTTCTCACAGGTGAGAAAGTAAGTCAAAGTGAAAGCATTACAGGTAAGTAAATGATAAATATACAGTAGCATTGATTGCATATTTACCCTGACAAATTTTAAGGCTCCATTTTAGGAGGCTAATTTCCTTGTATAATTGATGGAGACGGATCAGAAATTGGGCAGCAGGAAGACCCAAACACAGGCTGGCCTGTGTACAATACAGGGAGATGGCCCTGTGATTAGCTTTCTGTGTATGGTATGGCATCACATGTGAAGGTAAGTCCTATCAATTCCAGATCAGCTCCCCGAAGTCACACTGACCACCAGGACCGCCCTTTGGTTTTTCACCCTCTCTTATATGGCAGAAATTGCACATGCAGAACCACATTTTGGTCTCCAGTCTCTGGCATTATAGGTAATCTTGTTAAGTATTTCAAGAATTCCCTATACATTGTATGCCATCATCAGGTTATGTAAACACTATAAACTTCAAAAGCTTGGCTTGCACAGGTAAGAAAAGGGCAGATGCATCACTTAGTAGTCCTCTTCAACTCTGGAGCCCTTTGGTGAAGCCTGGAAATGCAAGCTCATCACTCAGCTGTTTGCTCTCATTTTCAGCCCAGATATTTGACAGAAAGGCGTTACAGACTTGGTCTTTACAATCAAATAAAGCTTACTGAGTGGCAGGGAAAACTCCCATGTGTATTCAGTGCTTCCCATCTTCAGGTGAGCGATGTCCTTCTAGTTGGTAATGAAAAGGACACTAAGAAGTCCTGAAAGTACTGAGTGCTTAAGAAACGCAAACTTGTGGATTCTACTTAAGCAGTAAGGAAATTCACTGCAAAAGCCCACAACATAAAGCACAATAGAAACTGGAGCCCAGATGTGCCGGGCACAGACCCCTGCAGTAATTCACTTTCATAGCCACTGGATTGTCTCAGCTGACTTAAAAAGGAGGTGATGTGAGGGAAGAAGTAGCAATGAATGTGGATAGCCATGTAAGCATGTGCTCCCCATCATCAGTCCTATTTACTTATAATTAAAGTGAAGAGAAACAACTGTCCCTCTGCAGTGGCACTGCCTGGGCATACTCCCTTATGCTGGGTCTGTTGGTTTCAAAGGGGGCCCAAGAAAGAAGGCAGAAAGGGATGTCAGTGTAGTGTGTCACCACGTTCCTATACCAGCATCCCGGTGGGGCTTCTGCCAGCCTCTGGAGCTCGAGATGGGTATTTCCTGTGCACTTTCATACTGGTCATGAACTTCATGAGTGACACTTGCTGCAAAGCACCTTGTTATGTTCTAATGAAAGCAGCCAGGAAAAATAAATGATAGAGTAGTAATAGTGCCTTCTAAACTGAAGATCTGGAAAGTGTCCAGAGAGATCTATGCAAATTGTGTATTTTTAATCACAGGACTTCTGCAATAGTCTTCTATTAACCATCAATCACTAGTTTTAAATCTTGTCTTCCTTCATTATAAACCAGAAACTACTGCAGTGGTCATTCACACTAAATATATTGTGCCCTGAAGCTGCAAGTTACCTTACTTTTTCCATAACAATATTTCTCCCAATGCTTAATATAAAGAATACTGCAAATACAGCAACACTGTTATTTATTTGCAAAGGGAATGGAAAGGTTAAAGGCGAATACTATATAAACAGTTATTTTTTATAGACCACAATGGTGTGCTTTCTACTGTAGAAATGGAGAAGATATTGTCTATTCCCCAGAGAGATTTCATTTTAACTGAAGCAGAAACAATACAGAACGGTCATAAATGGTACATACAGCAGAGGAACACATTTTGAGCTGCCCTTATTTCTACACATTGATACACAGTCATTATACCTAGACTTATAACCCCTCATATTTTCTATCTAAGTCTGTGTGCAGGGTTTTAAAGTTGAGTGCTGTATGAAGAATTGCATTTTAAAAGGAGGGCTTTGTACAGCTCCGTACTGCCAACGCAAACAGGTGGTGCTTCTCAGGTTAAAGAAGCTCTAGCAAAGTCTAGCTCCTCATTTCGAATGGTTTCAAATTCCTGACTTATAAAAACGAGGACAGTATGCAAAAAGGACCAAGAGCATTAAGACGGTGCAGGAATTAATGACTTCAAATCTGTCAGTTCAAATCAGACTCCAACAGGCAGTACAACCATGCACAAGCCAGGGCCAGGAGCATCCGTGCAAGGTAACCTTTGCACTTTGCCTTCTTCATGATATGCACATGAAATACAACAGCTAATTCAATAACTAATGATCAAGACCATGATCTTCTTGCATGACTTTGGAAGTTAGGTGCCAGAATCCCATATTACCTGGGTGAATTTTGGTGAAACGTGGAAACACTTGCATTTGTGGAAGTATTCCTCTGAGTTTTACAGACAACCAGGTACGTGCTCAAATGCAACAGTCAACCACTGTGCCAAATGGGGGCAACAGAAGTATTTTCACAGCACAAACATTTCTTCAGGTTCTGTTTTCAATTCAGAGCAGCTTAAGATGACTTCTTGCTCTATAAAAATGCAAAATCCACAGCCTTACATGGGTTTTGCTGCGTAGTGCTGTTGGGGTACAGGATTTTTACCAAGATTTTCCTGTGAGTTTGGATGTGCTTAAGCCTATGATAAAAAACACCCTAGTTAGTGCTAATGCACTTGTATAGCAGTGAAAGGCACTGAAAGAGACAAATCTCGTGAGTGATAACCCCCCACACTGTCCAAAGGCCGCACAGACACATTTACAAGAGGCACAGTTGGGATCCGAGCATCTTGTTCGCAATAGCTTAGATATCTTCTCCAAAAAACAAGGCAATTCTGCAAACGTGAAAGGATAAAAATAATGTCCTCCTCTGAGCATCGCTGCTGAGGCACTGAACTATTGCCACTTGCTTCAGTAGCTGGAAAAGAAATGCAGGTTCACTGACCTTTTCTCTTCTGTTGGTACAGAACGTTCGCATCTGAAATAACAAGAACACCTTCGGAAAATCTCCCAAACCGAGCATCTCAAATGGCCAAATCTTGTGCAGTGTTTCTGAATGTGGGGACTCTAAAAGTGGCATGGGATTGTCGGGCTCTGCTGTCTAAAAGATAAATGGGATTAGCACGAGGAACAAAAAAGCACTAGTCTGGTGGAGCCTCATATGCATCACTGTATATGGTAGGTTTGAAAAATGATCTGGTGCTCACTCACCAACACCTTCAAGGCACTCCCCTGAGTATCACAAGAAATCCTGGAGCTTCTCTAAGTCACAGCACCAGCTGCGCACTGCTTGGTGGCTTGGGGTGGGGTGGTGAAACCCTCCCTCTTCCTCACAGCTGCAGCTGTGTCTGCATAGTACTCAGCTCTTTGTGTTGGATGCAGCCACCCTACAGATTTGGTGTTTTACTACTACTTGGCTAGGATCTCGGAGCTCCAGTCAAAAACCTGGATCCTCCCTCACTTGCTCCCAAGGTGTCCAGGGCAGGCATGGCTCCCTGCCCCAAGGACGCTGCTCGTGAGCCGCAGTGTTCCCGTTACAGCCCAGCTCTGCTGCGTTATGTGATTCAGAGACCTGGGCAGAGCTTCAAAAGCTGCAGCAGTAACAAATCATGACACCAGTTACTCCTCTCTTGCTGTAACGTTAGGAGAACGAACAGAAGTATTTATGTGCCCAACATGCAGAAATTGCCACCTCCTCCACACTGGGCTAGAGCTAGAGCTGCTGCTTGCCTTAAGCAGGCAAAATATAAAAAGACTGGAAGGTTGAACAGAAGTGAAGGAAATGACCAAAGGAACACAACCTGGTTCCTGCGCTTGCCAAGCCCATGCTTGGATACAATGACGACGAAGGGATTAAAAATAGCAAGAAAAAGGAAACCCAGCACTTCAGTTTTCTACTCAAATCTTCAAGTCTGGGCTGACTGCTGCAGTAGAAATACTTTGAGAGGAATTAGGAGGGATCAGTTAGTACACTGTCAAATACACATTGAAAATAAACGTGCAGTGAGCTTCCGCTCCTCCCCAGTGAACTGCTGAGTTTTAGAGGAGGATATTCCCACCACAGCAAATGGGATTTGCAAGGTCTGACTGCATCAGCGCACGATGATGTGACACCAGATTTGAAGAGTAACTGGCTCATACAAGTCTCCCAAAGCCTGACCACACAATTCAACTCTCTAAGTCTATTTTGTTTCTGTACTCAATACTTGCAGCGTGCCAATGACTCGCATTTGTTTAACTGAACGTGTTTGAAGTCTGTTTCTCCTGAGCAACCACATGTTCATCTCTTCACAAGCATAATGGTGGAAGTCAGCACCAACTGTGTCCCCTTTCTTGCAGAGAGCTTTCAGCTATCTGAAGTTTAAATTAAGTTTCTGAGAGGACACAAAAGTGAGACCTCAGGTAATTATGCACTCATTTTTCCCCTGAGGTCGGTATTTATTTATTTTAGAATGTCTAACAGCCCTCTGGGGCTTGCTTTACAACCCAGGAAAAATGATTACTTAGTCTCTGAATCTACAAACTCTGTTCTGTGTAAATTTTACACACAGAGCTATGCAAGGTGATTAAAAAAAAAAAAAGGGAGATTTTATCAAACTTTCTGAAAGCTTGATTCGTTTCATGGCTCATCTATCTTCATAAAAGCCACTGACAGTTGAAACAATGGGTAAAATTTCAAGACCAGCACTTAAGGAAAAATGTGTTTAGAATCACTTAACTGTATTGATTTTGATTTTTATCTTGTTTTCCTTTCATAATAACTGGTGAGTGCTTTTGTTTACTTTTTTTTAAACACACCACCTTAACACAACGATTAATAATAATTCACAGCCCACTATCCTTCGAATCTTTTTGCAGTTCTCCAGGGAACAATGATCCATCTAAAAAAGGGACAATCTTCCTGGCCTTAAAATCTACGAGCTCTTGTACACACACTTAAATTTACACACATGATTCATAGCAGCTTGTCTCTTCCGGGCTTTACAGCTTTTCCTCATAGTTAGAAGGACCACCTACCCCTCACGTTTAATGTTGCTATCACCATGAGATAGGTCCACGTGAAAAAGCAGATGTTTTCCCACAAAGGTGCTGCCCTGGAGGTCCATTTCTGAAACATTATAGTGGACATATGAAAGTACGGAAACATACAGAGGGTTTTTTGTTGTTGTTTTTAATGGCGTTTCATAAAGTGTTGGTTCAGCAGCTGGAACCAACTCAATGACCAGGCTACACTGAAGGGGATATCCCATTAAGATACATGACAAATTGAACATTTGTGTTGATACAAGATATGCTTTTCTCACGCTCTAGGAAAATATGGTGTATGATCTCTTTGTCTGTAAATTGAGGGTAACCAAAATGAGGATTATGTCATTTTGACATGGACCTTTGCCTTCCTCCTTTCCTTACAGGCTGTATGCGTAGTTTTTATCACTGTTCCCAACACTTCTCTCCACTGCAGCTGGAGACCAGCAAGCCCTGCACAAAACCACCTTTGCAGGAGAAGCTGAGAAACATCATTTGCCTTTAGTTCAGGCAGCAGGTCACCAGGAGGCTGGCAGCCTGACTGCAGCTGTAACATGTGCCATACATGACATGGGCTCAATGAGAAACGAAACCGGTTACTCCCTAGCCTTCCCTTCCTACCCATAGGCCCGGCTCCTCTCCTGTCCTCACACCAATGTCACAAATGGACCGGAGACACCGCAGCTACATGGGACACATGGAAGGAATCTGCCCCTTGCTTGTGAGACAGTCAGGACCACTGCAGCCTCTCCACCACTTGGCTTTCCTGGGGAAATGCTAAGGGTCATCCAGACAACATATTTTTAGAAGGGGCTTATTCAGAGCATCACACGCCCCAGCACAGGTGAGAGGTGTGCTTGCTGCTTGGCTGAACCGCAGCTAGAGGCGACATCTTCCACGCAGAAATGCCCCAGTGTGCGGTGATGCCCACAGGGGACAGCTCTGCATGGTGCAGGCTCTCAGGTCCCCAGTCCTGGCCAGCAACACAACAGAGACTGTCATAGCGTCAGTGAAAAATGGTTCTACCTATTCGTGGTCTGCACTAAAGGCTAATTAATTTCATGCTAAGCTATAAATCATGCAAAACCTGATTCTCACTTAACATTAATTAGCACCACCATAGCTGTACAATCTCAGTTATTTAGCATTCTAGCACGTTTGTTTGTAGCACAGGTTTTTATCCCTTTGGGCTCTTTATGGCATCCCTGAATATATGGCCTATCTGGATCCTCTTCTGGTCTCCAGTTTGGGAACAGCTGGATTCATGACATGGCCAGTCATGAACCCTGCTGCTGTCCTGAGACAAGGCAATGCTAAATGCAAGCCTAAAGCTGCACTGGTACAAGAAGAGAAAGAAGTATTATTTCTGTGTTGTCTATGTGGCAGATATAGCCCCATTTTATTCTTATCCTGTCTGAATCTCAAACGTCTGTCTTAGCATCCTGCATCACTAGTTTTTATCCGCAGAAACTTACAAAGCTTAAGAACACCATAAACAGTGAAATCCTACTCATGGAAATCAAAGAATTTCAGAAACTTGAATTCTGAACACTGAGCTCTCAACAGAACCTTGAGTAAATCGTTTCATGTCACAGCAACTTGATTTCCCAAACCACAAAACAGGACAGCAAATAACTTTGCTGTTACTTTAGTTAAGCAGCTATTCTTAAGTCTCTTAGGATATGCTTTGCAGATAGAAAACTTGATGAAGAATTTTTTTTATATATACTTATGTATGTGTATGCACGTATAATACATTCAAGTGCCTAAACATGCTGGGATTCCAATATGGTAGAGCAGCAATGCAGTAATGGAATCAAAAAGAAAATTTGCTTCAGGACAGTAGCTCTGGAAGTGTAACAACATGAGCTCCTTCCCCCTGTAGGCACAATTACAGCCCATAGCATGAAAACCATCACGCATAGTTGAGGCAGGATCTTATTTTACCAGCTTGGGCCAGTTCCTCCTTATTGCTAGTCACTAGAAACATCCCTGTTTTACGGCCTGGAGGAACATGAAGAAACAAATATCCTTCAAAGGCAGAAGACAGCAGATACTTTTATGACCTGTGGGAACAGAGGTCCTAATAAGCCTGCAAAACATTGCATAAATGTCTCCAGCTAAAATTGTTAGCACTAGATGGAGTACATTTCCTAAATGCTTAATTTTGAAATTACCTCCCAGTAGACTTTCTCCATCTTTTCTTAAACTATTAAAGGCAGGCAGCCCAGGTCCATGCAAGACCCTTTAACAAGGAACTATTTAGTCAATTCAACCGCATAATGAAGATGGATTTTGAATGGGAGGCATGTGGAGACTGCTGAGGGCCAGAAAGTGAAAACTGTATCAGTGAGGGGCATGTCTTAAGCAGGATTTCCAGGGGCGTCTGGAAGGCCAAGGCACCAGCCAGCCACAACAGCTGTGCCAGCCAGGAGCGAAGCAAGGGATGTTTCTTGCTCAGGTTCACACGAATGCATCCATGAGGCCGAAAGGTGACAGTGCTCCTGTGGGCTGCTTGCACTGAGCAGGGCACAACCAGCCCTGCTCTCAGAGATGGCCAGGTTTTGAAATGGATGGTTCAAGCAGGACAGAAAACTGGAACCGCTAATAGAAATCAGCAAGTTTGAGCTTAAAAATGAAAATAAAAACAATATTTCAGGATTGCTTCATTGTGCAGACGTAAAAGAGACGATACTATTTAAAATACTTTGTAAAAGTACTGAAACTATCTTCCTAGCGACACAGCCCTGACAAATCGGCCAGCCACCTACATGCATTTATAGCTGTGGCTGTCTAGGGATCACTTACAACTACATTAGCAATGGAAGACATTAGACAGGGAATTAATTCCAAGAAACTAGAGTCTCAGCAGCAGAAAGGGAATGAAGGAATCATAATTGCAGGCCATAGGACAAAGGGACAGCATATCAGACCATCTCCTTGACAAAAGAAATATGAATTGAAGAAAAAAAAAAAAGTCACGCAGTCAGCACATGGTAAAGATGGCCCAAAGAAATGATCCTTACATGCCCTTTAGGCAGCAGAAGGCACACTTAACACTCTCCATTTGTGGTGGAAGACACATCTGGTCCCTGAAAAGCCATGAACACGGACTCCTCAGCCCGAGGACTGCTTCTGCCAGGTGTAATTGTGCAGCTACGGCCCTTCGGGCTGCAGGCAGCCAGCACCCACCGCACAGAAACAGATGAACTTTTCTGCAGCAAATTTCTCTCTTAGAAAGAAATTCAAGAAGACTTGAAATTGAAGAGTATACCAACTGCACTGCTATTTCATGTGCTTGGGTTGACGAAATGGGATCTGGTATTTTAGATGGGCAGACCTCTTAATTTACTTACTCTCTGACAGGATGAAAGAATTTGTGCAGTAATTCATGTGCTGTATTTCTCTGTCCCGAGGTAGCAGAGAAAAGGTGCTTGAAACTGCCTTAATACACTGTGCAGTACTCATTCTGCAGTCCTAAAGGAAAACTCCAAAAAGGCTGTTAAACCCTGACCTACCTGTAGCCACAAATCTCAAGTCTGTTAGAGTACTGTGGGGCAAATAACCCCAATATTGTCACCCTGGTCCTTCACTCCTCCTCACAAACCCCCGTCAGTGGTCCCATCTCGCTGTGCCAAATCACCAGACCAAACCCTCTGAAGCCAGGCTCTGCAGATGGAGAGACATTCAGGCAGCCTGTGCCAAATCCACTATTTGCCACACAATGTTTGAGTTTAGAGTTTTCTTGATGCTGTGGTAGTACTGTATGCATTTGGTAGTGGATTCTGGTGGTTCCTATGTATCGGTGACATGATGCTTCCCTAGCACAGGCAGACGTGTGACTGGTGATTTGCATGCTCCCATATAAGCGTCGTGTCTCTGGCAACAGGTGCAAGGCTGAAACTGCAGAGTATGGTGGTTTTGGAAAGCCTGCTCCTGAAGCGTTCTGTGTGCCAGTAACTGAATTGGCCAACAGAGAAGCCTTAAGGCTTCAGCCCAGTTGCTCTTCCCCATTTGTTCTGAGCACTGGACCTCCTGCCTGCCCCGAGCTTTGATAGCTGACAGGGGTGTATGTGAGAGGATGCAAAACAAACACGAAGACTGACCTGCTTCTGCTCAAAGTTACCAAGGAAATCATAAACCCCTGCCTGTGATTCTGTTGCAGAAAGAGAAGATTTCTGGCTCCAGAACCATTAGTGCGTATCCTTTCCTCGTGACTAAATTCAATAAAACTCAAGCCCCTGACCTCTGTGTGTGACAAGTCAGATTTTCACCTTGTCAATCCTGACAAAGGGTCTTTACAGACTGTCCTTGCGCACCACGGGCAGACCTCCTGGGGCCTCACCGAATGCTGCAGAAATACTGCTGAGAGCAGAGGAGCCCAGACAGACAGCTGGGTTGGGAAGCCCTGTAAGCTGTGATCTGGACAAGCAGGAAGCAGCTTCAATTTGTCTAGACTTCTGGTTTCTTTGCATGAGACTGGTGTTTATGTAAACAAAGTGAAAGCAGAGGCTGCAGCGGTGACAGACAGCCCTGAGAGCTTAAACAGAGGTTAGGATCTATGATCAGGTTGTGCCTTCGAAGCGCTTTTTAAAAGGAGCTGTTAAACTACCAGAGTGGACAAGGTAGAGAGCTTTCCATTATGAATTATAGATAAGCTCTCTGATCTAGCAAATGCCAAATATCCTGATGCTCAGATAAACGCCAGGGAAGAGGTAGAAAAAAACACGCCGAGACACCTCATTCTCCAATCTGGTGTGAGTTTATAATCAAAGATTTTTTTTGAGAGGCCAAGGGCCAGACTTTCAAAAGTACTCCCATACGGATCTTAACAAGCAGTTAGATCTTCAAAGAGCTCAGCTCTGATTCAGGCACATAAATGAAGTGGACAGATTAAAACAAAACAAAGCAAAACTCACGCTGACACAACAGCAGCTGCCCGTGTCCACAAGCAGCTGAGAGCGGCAGCTGAGAGCGAAACGTGGGCCGCTGGGGAGAGCTCTGGCAATGGCACTTGGGTCAGAGCCGCCCAGCTCCGTTGCTCCCCCTTCCACAGCCTCACCCCGTGACGCTGCTGGGAGAGGTCCCCCTCCTCCTGCGAGGTGCTTAGTGCCAAGAGCCTTGCAAAATCCTGCCGTGGGAACGAAGCTGGAAGAAGGCATCACGGGCAAAGCATCTGAAAACGCGGTATGCTATCGGGGGAAGACTGAGAGGTGGTGAAGTGGCCTTAGGAAGTAAGCCCCATTTTGGGGTAAAGGGCCCCATGGGATTTGGCAACTCAAACACGTACAGCATATTGCAAACAAACACCCCAGCTTTTGCAGATGTCTGTGAAGTGCTGTCAAACAGCTGTGGAGAAGGAATACGAGGAAGTTGCCCATAAGAAAATGCTTAATTCAGACCAAAAAGGCAGGAGTGAAAGAGCTTGGCAGATCTTCTGAGAGTAAAGCTACAAGCCCCACTTACTGGATTTCCCAGTATCCAGACTTTCAATCTGATAGAGTTGAAAGACACTGCTCTGGCCTGCCAGAGCCCTGAACCAGCCAAGCTCAGCCCAGCTGCTGCTGTTCACAGCTACAGCAGCACCTCCGAACAGCGAGCTCCTAGAGAAACAGCTTTCCCAGCACACCAGGGACAGCTGAGCAATGCTGGGTAACTGTAAACCAGTTCAAAAAATTTATATGCAAGTATACTTACATTTGGAAAAAAAAAAAAAGTAATTAATCTATCTACTTAGAATATTTTGTTGTTTTTTTGTTTTGTTTGTTTAAAACATTTATGGTTTTTGTCCCCCACCATCCACTTGCATGAGTCCACCTAAGAGTTGAGATGTCTGTGGATGTAAGAAAAGTTACTTTTGAAGAGACATCAAAGTCTTCTAGTGGAAATATTAAAAGCTGATATCCTTTTGCTGGTGCTATGCTTGGCCCTCTTATCCTCCACTACCAGCTGTCATTACCAGTCAGCCTAGGACTAGGACCTGGCAGACTTCTGGTGGACAAAAAGTCTGGAAAGTTGAGTATTTTACCAAGGTTCACAGATGCCAAGAATCCTTTAATTTTCCTACACTGAACAGACTCCCACAGCACTGAGGACCCTCTGCAGGATGGCCTGCCCTGCCCTGAGCAGGACAACTTACATCTGCAAGTTTCCTGGGTTACAATGAAAAGCCCTGGGTTAGAGTGGCAGTGTTTGGTTGTGCTGTGGACAATTCTGGGCCTGCAGGGACATTTTTGATGTATGCGATGAGGGGTTGTCAGCACACTGCTCTTCAGAAAGAGACCTGCCTCCAGGATGGCAGGAATTATTTGCAAAAACCAGCAGCAGAGCCAGACAGTGCACAACCTTCCTCAGTTTGTACCGCCATAAACATCTGTCCCGTGGAGCGGCAAAGACAGGTCATTAGGAGAACTGCATAGTTGCTGTCTCATGAAGGAAGGTTAAAAGGCTGGGGAACTCTTCTCTACAGTTTCATTTTTAACATGTGCCAGGACAACAGCGATGCTTTTGATCTCACCTGTCATCTCTTCTCTTTTGGCCTGTTATCGATCCGTGCAGCATTTCATGGCTGGGGGTGTCTTGAATGCATGTGAAGACATTCATCAGATCTTCGTGCATGAGGCTGAATGGGATGTCACAGGACTACTTTTCATGATCCAGTTGTTCTTTCCCACTCTATGTATTTACGAGCTAGCCTGCCAGACTTAATCCTTCTTGTCTGAGGCAGGAATGAAGTCCAGTAAATTGTATTTACCAAAAAGAATCAGCTACACTGTAAAAATCAAATTCAGAATAGGCACAACCACAGGGAGAGTTAATTTCTGGGTATATTAAACTCAGGACATCTCACTACTCTGCCTTTTTCCAGATGCATTTTACAAAACAGCTTTTTGAGCTGCTCCAATCATGTTTCTTTATCAAGGAGCATCCTTTCTTGTTTCCTCAAAGCCAAAGCCTGCTCTGTAGACAGTCCTGAAAATAAGAGATAGGCCCTGAATATCTGTCACTTGAGAGGTTAGCTTAGATTGTTTTCAATAGTTTGTGGTACTCATAACTGGTTTTAAACTGACAGGGGAAAACGATGAAAAGAATAAGATCTGTGATTCTGAGCTCACATCAAAGAGCAGCTTTAAAGAATGAGTAAAAAGGCTGTCAAAATAGGAAGGCTTACCCAGCTGCCTAACAAAACAGGCTTCAAACAAACAAGAAACAGTGGCCCTAAACAAATTAACCAGATAGGGAAAAGCATTAGTTGAAATGTAAATATTTAACAGTCCCCTTTTCTACTAAGAGAAAGACAAAAAGCATCCCAAAAAAAACTGATCACAAAAGAGATTTTTTTGCTGTACAAAGAAAGCACGGCCATAGGATTTGGAAGTACTTACAGTTCTTTTCTGCACTACTGCCTACGTTAAGTCATCAGCCCGGGATCAGCTCTCCATTACACCACACAGTCTACAGACTATTCACTCCCTGACACGAATTTCTCCTACAAGTCTTCTTTAAACTTCCCTTTGTAGCCCCAGCTTTTTAACTGCCATCACAAACCTTCAAGATTTAACCCTAGGAGACAAAGGAGCAGTCTCCTGATGCAAAGATTAATGCCACTCTACAAAGAAGTGCAGACACATGAATTATCCACAGGTCTTTCATTCTGACAGAGCCTTTTGCCCCCGGCAGTTTGCAAGGCAGGTACACGCACACACCCTGCCGCTGGAATGGAGCCGCCTCGAGGGTGAAAGGCAGCAGCCGGCAGCTCCCTCTTGGTTTTGCTTCCCCCTGGATCTGCAACGCTCAGAGCAACAGCAGTTTCCAGAGCTTTTCCTCCTCCACGCTGAGCTACCCCTGAGCAGATGGCATTGGGTGCTTATACCTGGAGCAGTGCTTAGCAATCCCAGAAATACTTTTCCTAACTTGTCTTTGACATTTCCTAGACTAGTTCAGCTTCAGAGATGAGTAGATTCGCAGTCACCAGGCTTGAGGAGAGACCATCATCCGATGCAGGCAAGTACTATTCAGTGTGGGAGCAAAATGCTTCTGGCAGCAGCCACTCCTGTTGCCAACCAGGATCTTCTAGATCCTCAAACTCCTTAAGCCTCTCCATTTCATTTTGAAAGCTGTACCACTATGCCCAGCTGGTATTGCCTCTTCCCCTGGTCATCTCCCTGGGGAAAAGAGGGTGTGACCATTCCCTACCATTTAAGCTTTATTAGTAAAGGCCTTTAATGGATTCAGCTGACCAGATGATCCAAATGAAGAAGAGCCATGCAAGCTTGCACACCTTTTCAGTTTAAAACAGATGAAAGAAAGTGCTTCTTGACACACTGGGTGGTAAACTTCTGGAGCCTGCTGCCATTGGCTCTGTGGAAGCAGACAGTACCCATCAGGCCTGACAACAGATTAGATTCATGGTCCATTAAAGGACGGGCAAGGGATGTACTTGCTGATATTTCCCCTTCAGAAACTGTAGATGTTGGGGACTACAAAGTGAGAGGCTTCAGAAGGGTGCCACGACCACACTCCCTCCCTAAATGCCAGCTTCTGCCATCACTGTGAGAGCCTGCCCAGCCACACAGACCACGATTTGACCCAGTCAGATGCTTCTTATGCTCATATCAGGCAACTGCAGGGTACCAAAGCCCCTGAGGTGCCACTCCTAGGCTTGGCTGTAAGAGCAAGAACAGCTGCCCTGTGAGGGTTAGACACCACAAAACCCTCAGAAGCTGCTGAGCCCTGCTTCTGTACCACCATCAGGCAAAACCCACAGCCCAAAGCACTGCAGAAAGAAGCTAAACTAGTCTTCTTCGTTCTGAGTTGTTTGCACACCCATTAACATCTAAAGCATGTGTCTCACTTTGGTGGGTGCAGCTCAGCAGCAAGTCCAGGGAACGCAGCTGTACAGAGGATGGTCGTGCAAACACGTCCATGCACAATGCAGGGGTGGGCTGGGGAAAAAAGTCACCCAACACACCGGTTTTTATGCCCGATTTGATGTGCTGCATGTGTGATTACTGCAGAAATCAACATGGGTAATTAGGGCCATCTGCACCCAGCGCTACCGTTTGTATGTGTATTCATAGTAACTGCAAGATAGTTAGGCATGCCGCTGCACAAACATATTAAACAGCTAATTAATTAAAAAAACAGACCTCTGCTTAGGAGGAGCCCATCACCAACTAATTACAAGGATACATTCTCTCCATCTGTTAGGTATTTGCCCCCTCCCAAGGTCACCAGGGAAGATGCAGTGGGCCTGCAGCCTCCCCAAGGCCACACTGGGGCTGTGCACGCTCTGCTCAAGCCCCTCCTGCCGTGCACTGAGGCTCCAGCCCATGGCTGCTTCTGGAAACACGACCCTGGCACCTCCACAGAACAGAAGAACGCTCTTGGATTACCTCAGGTGCCCTTTGGGTGAGATGCCAAATGTCTCTGCACCACTCCCAGCACTCCACTGCCAAGCACAGAAGAGGCTAATTGCATGCCCATTAACGGGGCAGCAGAGCAGCAGCCCTAGTGAACATCCCATAAAATGCTGGTGCCTCTTCCACCTCCTGTTTCTATGGCAAGCTCCTAATGCAACAGGAGATTATAAATACACAGAGGACGGCTGTGCCCCAGTGCTTCACTGGCATATGGCTCTGTCTTCAGTCAGAAGCCACAGATTTAAATTTAGGGCTGGAGCAGGAGGTTAGGTTTCAAAATTCCGAGATAAATCCTCAGAAAGAAGGCAATAAGACCAGAATTTCCTCCCTCTGGTACAGCCTTAGAGCAGATGGGAGCACGGAGTCAGTGCTGTTGAGCAAACCACGGTTCGTGTGCAGCCCTGAAGTGCTGCAGCCAGCTTCTCAGCTGCCTGGGGGCAGCCGCAGCTCTGGAGCTTTGTCCCAGCTGCTGCTCCCCTGGCACTGGCCGAGGGGCCTGGGCTCTCAGGGGATGACCAAACTTTAGGGAGAGAGATTTGCTCCAGCTTCTGACTTACAGCAATCCCTTCTGTTACAGCAAAGGCTGCCAGTACTCCACCCCAGGTTGAATCAGCACTTTCAATAGCTCCCCATCCTTTTCGAAAGGGGTGTCAGTGTGAGGAAGTAAGCTATGGGTATAACAGCTTGGGACATTTTCACTTGTGATAAAAAAAAAAAAAAGAACACATACTTTTCAAATCATTGTGAAATACTCGTGAAACAAACCAAACCCTTCTTCCACATGAAATGCGATGCTGAAGAAGCCACTACAGTCCAACAAAGTGCAAAATGCTTTTATCATCTGGCACTGTAAATGCTTCTGAAGCATAGATACCCTAGTTATTGAGTAGCTCAAGACAACTTCACAGATTTTACTTTGCTTATCCTAGAGCTAAAGAGGCAATTCTCACTAAAGAAAGGGGAAAAAAAACACACACTATTGCTCTCTGTGCTGGCACGCAGGCTCCAGCCAATGGTGCTTTATTAAATGACACCTATGAAAGCACCACACGTGGATCATCACACTGTTGACCAGCCATTCTGATGGCTTTACACTTGCTAAGAAATCTTCTGACATTCCCTGCAAAAACCCCAAATTTCTACAGCTTCAAATGTGTCCTAAACTCTGTAGAGCAGAAAAAGGCAGAATGCCATGCTGAAGATCCTGTCTGCAGCTCATCTCGACTGCTGCAAAGGGTTTAGGGCAGAACTGAAGCAAGTGAGCACCACACACAGGCACTTTACACAGTTCTGGATGATTCTGCTGCAGGGCCACGTCAACATCACTGTACAAGGGCTTCTTTACACGTAGACACACTTTCTTTATGCTTTCCTCCAGGCACCAACTTCACCATTGTACAAAGCACAGAATTATTCTGACAGGATCCACAATTTGATCCTTCTGAACTAAGGAAAATACCTTCAGACAAACTTCATTCGATGTGGTCTGAACAACGTGTCTTCTCCCACCCCTTCTCTGACTGTCCCCTCTGCACCAAGAAGGGCGCACACCTTAAGCAATGCCTTTTGGGGTGGTCTGCAGCCTTCAGAGCTCCTGCCTGCTCATCCCAACCAGAAGAAACTACTCTGCAGGCCAAGTTTTCCTCTGGCATTTTCCCCTCCTTATGCTGCTGGACCACCTTAGCTCTGCTGAATCCAAAAAAAGTCACCTAAACAAACCCTCCATCCTCAGTTCCTCAATCATATTAGAAGCAGCAAACATGCTGAGTTAAGTGCAAAGCAAGCAGTATTTTTATTTGGTTAATTAGAATTGCTCATCAAATGAAAACAAAGGAATGATTTACTGCAGAACTGGTACAGGTAGTTGTTGCATAAGTACATTCCTGCATATTTGGCTACTTTTGGAATAGTTTTTAATTAACTGTTTCTCCTTGGCTAAAGCAAACCATAGAAAACAAGGAAAGAGGAGTTTCACACAAGGACACTGCCGAATCCCTCAACTGCCAGTTTTTTTTTTTTTTTTTTTTCCTTCAGGGAGGATTTTAAATTAAAAGCAGATTGTCTTCATTAGTGTTACCAGAAGCCATGTAACTGCCAAAGCTGACAGAAACACAACTGTGATTTGTAAATTTGGCAAGTGTCATTTTCTTTCTACAAACGCTGGGTAACATCATTCATATTAAGAGGGCTTTTGTGGGGGGCACGGTGCAAAGCACAACTCCTTCCCTAGGAGTGGAGAAACATCTCCAGAGCAGCAGCTTAGTATTCTAGGACGCACAGGATCTCTCTCCTTGCTTATTTTGCAAGAAAGCCTATTGCATTAAATTTGGGCTGAAAATGGTCAGACAGTAGAAGTGCCACCAACTGTTTTCTCCCGATGACTGAGCAGAATACAGTAGCAAGCCCATAATAAACATTTCAGCACTGATCTTTGACGTACAGCCGTACTCAACCTTTCCGCGACACGCTGCCAAACCCTCAGCAGCCATTCAGAGCGGTTTCCTACAGAAATCTCTGTTCCCTTTATCTCAGTCTAGTTGAAAAAGCTGATAATACCCTGATAGGAAAATTACATTTCTAACAACAGCAACTGTGTTTGCAAGCTTCGCAGGCTTCTCCAGAGCCTCGGCTTCAGCAATAAAGGGAAAGCCTTGGTAGTACTTTTTCCCCTCTTTCAAATTCCTGTATGAATAGCTGCAGAACTGATAGAGGCACGTGTGTGTGAAGCAGCCTGCCAGGGCATGAGAGCAGGCTGCAATTAATGAACAATCTCCTCCTCATTTTTAGGGTTACTCCACACGTACCCTGGTACATCACTCCCCTACTCGCCAGTAACTTAGTCTTAGGAAGAAAGCTAAACATACATAAAGAAGGTGTTTAAAAATAGGCTGATGTAGTTGGATTTCTGTTACATGCCACAGTGCAGATGCTGGCCTCGGGGGCTGAGCGGAGGTGCTGACATGAAAAGGAAGCAACAGGGGTGACCCCGATGCTCTCTTGGGTCAGCAACAGCCTCCGGAGCACTGCCACCACGGCATCAAGCGCGTCTTGCTGGCACGATGCAGCACCACAGCCCGAGCCTGCCACACATGGCTCACCAAGTCTCACAATGGAAAGACTATGACAGCTTCATGATGGAAAAAAAACAAAGAAATGGGGAATCTATAAGCACGTTGCACATGCTCAGGGGCATAGCACCAGAGATTGCAGCACCCTCAGTGAGTTTTCTATTCCCTTGGCTATAGCTGAAATGGGAAGGTCTGAACACTTTATTAAACTTTGCAGGAAGCAGTTTAACACAGTAAGTATTACCACAGTCACAAACAGAAAGTCTGTCTGTGATAATTAGGATTCTACTACATATGGTTTTATTAGATGCTATCTTATAACCAAGATAAAAATAGCCGGCTACATAGCAGTCACCAGTTTCTCAGCTGACTTAAAAATAAAGCAACAAATGTAGTGCAGTGCCAGGCACAGAACCAACCGAAATAATGTTAACCTATATTGAAGCCTGCAAAGGTACCAGCTGTACACCTACACTTTAACGTAACCCAGAGCTAACATTCAGTGACTCTGCGATTTTCGTTTGTATCTTCAGAAGAACTGGAGAATCCAGCTCTCATTGAGTAGTGCAACTTTCTTCTCCCACAGTGAGCAGAGTTCATTATCTGCTGAACCAAGCACTAAGCAATGAGTTAATGATAATTAAACTGAAATAGATACAGATTTGAGGAATTTTTTATCTGATCTAACTAAATTTAGATATCTGTAATCAATTAATAACAATGGAAAACAAAAACAAGAGAAGAGCCACCAACAACAGGCTTGTAAAAATCTGTTTAGTGAGGCCCATGCATTTTGGTTGAGTTGAACAGCACAGCATCTTAATAAACCAAAAAAATCGTCTTTATAGATGAGTAACAGAGGCGGAGTGTGGCCCTAAATTATGTCCTTACTGTTTATTATTCATGTACCATGGGACTGATGAGATTTATGGTCCCATTGTGATAAGTACTGTTCAGTGAAATATAGTGGAACAGTGAGATGCAGTACTCCAAGACTTTGTAATTCAAAGACAAATTACAAACCCAAGATATTATAATTTAAAGACGGTAACGCACAGATGGGGATTGGAGATACAGAGATTAAGCAACTTGCCCAAGGTCATGCTAGATGTGTGCCAAAGCAGAAACCTGAACTCCCATCTCTGGAGAACCAGCACAGGTTTTGTCTTACATATGAGAACTTTGCTTCTCCTCCTTGATTTTACTAGATATCGTATTTCATAAACTAACAAGTAAATTCAGAAAACACAACCATTGCAGGGTATTACTGGAAGGATTTCCTTTCACCCCTACTCCTCTGAAGACCTTCATTAATGAAGGAGCTTCACCTACGCATCCCCAATTTACGTACATGTGACATGGATGCATCATTTACACAGAAACACGGGATAATTTAAGCAGAAGGGCCCTCTGTAGCCATCTAACCCAACCCTTGCTCAGAGCAGAACAAACCAGAGCAGATTTTCTAGACCTTACTCCTCAACACTGAACAAGTCTAGGTTTCACCGCTTCCCCTAGTACTTCAATTAGTGTAGCACCCTAGACATCTTGGTGGCCTCTGCTGGACTTGTTCCAGTACAGCCATACCTTTCTTTTACAGGATAGCCCCAAACCAGGCATCGTGCTCCGCATACAATCTCACAAGTGCTGAACAGAAGGGTAAAATTTAATTGCCCCACTCCCCCCTTTTTCTTTTCTATGAAGCATGCAAATAGTTATTTTCTTTAATCAACTATTATTGCTTTGTTTCACTTCACAAAACAGCACAGGAACGTTGTTTTTGTATTCCACTTCTGGAATTTCACTTCTGCTGGGGTCTCAGTACACACAGACACATCAGTTTCTGAGAGCAACCGCTGCTCCAGCAGCGAATTTGAGAACAGGGCGTTTGGGATGCCTTTTTCTCTAGCTGGCAAAAAGGGTAGCCCTGTCAGCCTCAGTGATGTAACATGGTCAAAATGCATCAGTGACAGCAGGGTAACATGAGACACCACGGTGCTGGATATACATATATCAGTAGATATATTTAGGAGTTTGTGTCCCAAACGCTGTTGCATAGTGTATTATTAACAGTAAAAAATACTTAATGTATGACCGTGACAGGAGATTGCTTCAGTGCAACACAAACAGTAGTGGCAGTGTCACTTATTAAGACAACTCATGTCCCCAGACAGCTGATCCAGGGTGCTGGGACAAACAATACAGCAGTTAAACATGGTGGCTTTCTTTCCTGGTTTTCAATTGAAATGCACCTGCTATCAGAAGGTATTTGCTCTCTGTTTGCTTTAGTAAGAGCAAAGTCACAGCATCATCTTTGCTAGTACCTGTGAAGATTTACTGATGAAAATTTCACTTTAATTATCTCTACAGAAGTGCTGTCAACATTTGTTTTAGGTTTCCCCCTAAAGTACTGTCCCACGGAGCAGCAAAGTCGGTTCACTCAGCAACAGGCAGTGATCCTGACACAAAAAGCATTTGCAGAGCAGTCTGTGTGGACAAGGCAAAATCAACTGCCTCCCATGCTGCTGCCAGGATGAGACAGCCTGTTTGGCGTCAGAAACGTGCAGGGCTCTGCGTGTAACCGCTCACCTTCACGTTGGGAGGCCTCTGCAGGTCGGAGAACAGGCTGGGCTGAACCAGGAGCACCAGGAAGAAACCTAGAAGCCTAGAATAGGCCACAGCCCCTCACCCAGCCAAAGCTGACAACGGACCAGTTTACATTGCTCAGTGGGCTCAAAAGAGGCTTGTTAAAATTGCCTTTAACCCAGGAAGTGTTTCATGGCAATATGTGCTAACCTCTCATGACATTATTTCATACAACAGCAGCCGCCAGATTTTCATTGAAACCTAGCTGTATGTTCTGTCCCTTTCAAACACAAAATTGCTTCCATGGCTAATGGCACCAGAACTGGAAGTGAAGCATCAGAGCCCTGGCCTTGCAATGGGATGAATCCTTTCAGCATTTATGGACACGTTTTAAGCCGTACCAGTGGCTCCTCACGCACACTACTAAGTCCCAGGTGCATGCTACATCTCAGTAGCGTACCATAAGCAGTGGTGACTTACCCAGTTGCTTGTTTATGAACACAGGGCTCCCCTTCATCACAAGCCCAGCCTACATGCACCATGCATCTACAGATGCTTGTATTTCGGGCACAGAACAGCCAAGCTGCAGGTCAAGAAGGCAAGAAGTGGCTCTGATATTTCATGAATAGAAGAGCACAGGCTGGGCCACCAGCCCAGTGTATGCCTGAGGTTGGACATCCGTTACCTCAGCAAGTCATTCTCTAGCATGATAACTCACTTCCCTCACACTGCAGCTGTCAACTAAGATGCTCACCAGGTAAACCAAACCTGAAGAGCAATTCACAGCACTCTGCCCTACTCTCCCACACCTCATTCCATCTTCCCACGTCTATCACATATCATCACCAAAATAAACTCTAGCGCACGGAACAGTTTAAGCCATACTTCCCCTACCCAGACTTCCGGCCCCTAACATTAATGTGTCACAGAGATACTTCAGTCATTGTTTACTATTAACTGATCAAGTAAAATCAAATACAACTTCCCAAGACACAGCAAGTCCAACAGTCACTGACATGAACCAGCATAATGCAGAGCCTAGAAAGAGGACAAATGCACAGACTCACCTAGGAAGACATAACACAGCCTCTGCCCTGTAGTGGCAGGAGGTACCTGAGGGCAGTAGCACTGAGGAACAAGGTTTCCCTGCTCTTGCTCTCCGTGCAGGTACTCTGCTACCCGACATGTTACAGAGATTCATGCATATATTCATATAACATCGTATCATCACTTTTGCTCATCTGAGCTTAAACTAATTTACGGCAGATGAAAGGAAGAAGCATTCCAGTTTGCCTTTTCTGACCTCCCCGGGCATTTCCCTCTGCCCCAAAGCACAAGCAGCCAGGATGCTCCCCACCAGACAGAAGGGGGCACAAGCCCTGGGGAGGCTGTCCCTGCATCAATGAGACTTCTGCCCACGGGTTCCCACTATTGTGCAGCCCTTCCTCAAACTCACAGCAGATGAGTCTCAAGTTTGGTTTGGCCTTAAAGAGCCTCTCTAATAAAAATACCATCCTCCTTCAGTGTGTAAGCCTCTATGAGACCTCCCACAAATGAAAGGGGAGTGAGAGTTTTGCAGGGCTTGTTTGGAGTCTGTCACAAAGCCAAACAGATGTTTGTGAAATATAAACTGTTATACAACTGTTTTAAACTCACACAGCTGTGCACAGCCAAGCAACTGCATCAGGGAAGAACACTGCGGCTCTCTTAAGGTGTTGTTACATCTAGGGACTTGATATACACCTTAATAAACCCAACTTCCTGTAAGTTATTCACGCTATCTCATCCCAATATAGCGTTTACACTGGAGGAATCCACTGGATAGAAACAACTGAAGAGGCTTTTCCAGGTTGACAGTGAAAATCTGCAACCAGATGGGAACCAGCACTCAGATGTCCATCCCACCAGACCCCGGGGTAATTACAGCACCTGATTGCCACATTTTATGTCACCTGATTTTGGCTCATCTGCAAAGACAGCAGAAACAGACAGGAGATGCTAACACAACAGCCCTGCTTTGCCACCTGTACAAAATTCCCCCAATGCTCCACATGGCCCTCACTGCAGGATCAACCCCAGCACTGCAGGATTCACTGCAAAGATATGAACCGGGACCAGAAGGGACTGAAGTAATTTCTTATCTGTATTAAAAACTTAAAATTAATTTTAATTCTTGACAGCACTTTTATATTTTTATTTATGAACAAAAATGTACAGACAGAAGAATTTCTAAAATGCTTCTATTTTAGAAACATGCCTGTCTGCTCCAGTTGAAAGGCAAGAGACTTGGGTAAAACTAGTGGAAACACGCCAACTAAATTACACAGTATCATTTTACAATCCTATAAAATACCAATTTTTTTTTTTTTTCAAGCCAAAACTATTTGTCATAGAGAATTTCATTTTAGTCATATAAAAGATTGACTGTGTGTGTACGTACTATCACATCGTTCCCAAAAAGATGCAGTAAAAGTGAAACTTTAGTTGTTGTTTTTTTAATACTTCAGAAGAATGCACAGCAATTTAAGAACTTGTTTTACTCATGTTGCTAGCATAGGAGTTCTTAACAGCTGGGTAATTCTGTCCTTTTGATTCACTCTGCACTGTAAATGAAAAGGCACAAAACATGATATTAATCACCATTGTGCTGACTGTACAGAGATTATAAAACTAATTTATTTTTCTAAAACACAGAGCTACAACACTGTGGATAACTTTCACAGCACGGTCTGCTTATTCAAATTGTATAAAAGGAAAAAAAAAGTTTTCTGAAATTTTCAGACTTTTTCATGCCTGAAAAATTCCACATAAGACAGGAACACATTACTGGGAAGACGTCACAGACCCAACTCACAGCTCTGTCACATCTAGAGAAGCATGTTAACTTTCTACAGTCTAAAGCTTTGCTATTTTTTGTGAAACAATCTGGTAATGGAGGTAATCTGATTCCCTGGGAATCAAAGCTTTCTTAAAGACAGGTTTCACCTGTAGGGGATATAGCGTATTGTGAGCAATAAAGCATCAAAGCACATTGGCAGCACAGAAGAGAGTACTCCGTCCTTCACATGTGTAAAAGTTAAACCAAAAACATGTATTTTTTTATTTTATTTTATTTTTGGCAACTTCAAGGGTAAAGGTCCTAACACAACTGAAGCTAAGGCAACTTTCTACAAACTCCAAGACAGGATGGCGTAAAATTCTAGCAACTGCTACTACACTTTTGGCAAGCTTCACGTTCGTTCTTCTGCAGGTCTCCCCCTATCATGATGAGACAGATCCATTCTCACAGCTGTCAGGATGACACTGTCGATCCTCGTTGAACAGATAAAAAAAAGCAAGAATGTAATTCTTCTAGGGGGATTTAAAGATGAAGAGTCTGTGCACTGACTTGTTTCATGCCACCACCCAAGCAGATGGTGTGGCCACCCCAGCATGCTGCCCACTGAATCACTTTCCTTCTTACAGCCGTGACTGGTAGTCAGCTCCTACACATGTAACAGACACCTGTGCATTTGGAGAAGCGCTGAAAAAGCCCAACTCTGACCAAAATTATAGAGGTGGAGACACTGAAGTGAGGAACTTGCTTAGGATTTTTTAGAAAGACTCAATCTATGCAAACAGTTCAGAAGGGACGGATGAAAGTGAGCACCACTCACCCCCCTCACCTTTACTGGCACGCCACGGGAAGCAGCGCTTCCAGTGCTTTTCTGAAAGAACACCCAACTACCACAGACACTCTTCCATGGGAAAAGCAGAATAGGTGACTCTATACATTTGCTATGTGCCTGCAGCAGCACAAAACATTCAAGTGGATATTGGAGGACCTTAGCCTACATCAAAGATGATCAGAGCTGAGCCCAGGTGGCACAGGCAGCAGCTGCGCAGCCCAGCAAGCACAGGGAGCTCGGTGTGTGCAGCTGCTGCAGGATGGGGAGCCTCACTGGAGACAGCCTGCTGGGGGGGGCGGCTTCGTTACTGCTTCTCTGAGCAGCAGCAACACGTGCACACACCAACTTGGAAGCTTCTTGCAGGAAAGCAATTGCATTTGGCGGCAACATAAGCCCCAGCACAGAAGCTGGGCAGGGCGAGCTGAACACCGGAGCAGCATGCTGCTTGACACCATCCCCTTGGTACGGCTACCAGCCACTAGGTGTACAAAAAAGCAAGACACAGGACAAAGAAAGAAACCCAATATACAGAAAAATGTTGTGCTCAGTAGCTGCCAGGGCAGCAAACAGCAATTAAACCTGTTTTCTCCAAGGAAGCCTGCAGGTTTGCACAGAATTGTGATGTTTGTTTCCCTGTTTGAAATTCCCAACCACTACTTCCAGCTCCACAGAACACAAAATAGATGCAGGAATTCTCCCTATACCAGCCACACCTGGCAATTCCCCCCCCGCCTACTTTGTTCTTCACTTCCACAATCCCACAAAACAAGCAACAGGAACACCTGAACTACAGCATGGTGATGCTCGACCCCTGGGCCAGCTGCAAGACTGCAGCACGGCACTGCACTGACCTGGGCACACAGGGCCAGGACTGTGGCACACGGCAGGGGCAGATCGCCCCTCAGACCAACAGCTCCGTGAGGCAGCAGCCATCCTGTTGTCCTGCCCTCATTGTCCATACTGTACCCAATGTGATTTGGTGCTGCACTAAAAGCCCACGATGCTCAGTCCTTCACCCCAGGCGGGTGCAGAGCCTGCGCTCAGCAGCCGGTGATGGGTAGGTGCTCTGCGCCCCCTCTTTTCAGCGAGTGCTGTGATCTGTGAGGAAAATAAAACCTCTGGCTCTACGTCGACGTTTTTGATAATCAAGTTAGCAGCTCCCTCCCTGCCTTTGGTTAAGTCAAAGCACACTTAATTATTGAAATTACCCAGAGGAATACCTCTATCCGGTCCCCTCAATGCGAGACAATCGTACTGCAAGCGATAGAACATTAAACCAACTGTTTCACGATCCCTGCCAAAAGCTGCGCATCTCCTTTCAAACACATCCGGCATATCTAGAGATTGACTGACATCTGTTCGTACACAAAGCAGGGCATTCACAGGGCAAGAACAGAAAAGGCAGAGACAAGGTGAGCACTAGTTTCACAAGGTGGTAGGCGTCTCCAGCTATATATGCATGCAAATTTTTTGGAAAATATCAGGCTTAATCATGTTTTGCTTCACCAACAAAAAGGAGCTGTTGAAATAGTTTTGTCAGACACAGCTGATAAGGATAATTATGTGCTGAGAGCTTAGTCATCCATATCACAGTGACAGAAAGGCAGCTTCTCTTAAAATAACGTCACCAACACAGAACTCTAAAGAATATCTAAGTATAAAGCTTTCCAGATTTCAAATGTAGCAGAGGCAAGCTCTCGGTCCGCTAAAACACGCGCTGCTCCGAACGACAGCTAACCACTAGAGGGAGCCCATTTTTCTCCATAAATCTAATTTTCATAATTGTTTTGTATGCACACATTCTGTGCTGACAAATTAACACAACAATCAAAGTGTAAAACAAACTATACATATTCATATAAACTTGTATATGTTAAACAGAAATGGAGATGCACAGTTCAAGCAAAGCCTACTCCAACATTCGCACCAATGTATTTACCAGATGGAGGAAAAGGCACAATTCAGCGTGCTTTGCTTCATCAAAAATAGCATTCTAAACCCAGCAGGCTAAAATGGCCATTCCAATTTTCCCTTAGATTAATTAGCATAAACTGGTTCATATTGCATCCAGGAGTTCACCGTATAGCAGCTAACCTTGAGAAGTTGTGTCTGCCTCGAGTAAACACAAACCAAACGTGGCAACAACCTCAGAGAGGCTCGCCTTTCAATTAAGCAGCGAAGATCCTTCCTTGGGAGTGGAGGAGCCCCAGATCTGAATTTTTGTACCACAGATGCAGGTTTGCCCATCCTTGTATTTATGCCTTTTGTACTGCATCTGTCGGAATTTGAAATGCCCAATATTTCATTTCATTACCCTCTTTATACTCTGAGAGTCTCGTCCAGCCCAGCCTTGTAGCCAGACCTGTTCTTTACTTCGCTAACATTCCACCAAATGACTCTTCACACACGTGCTTGGCAATGCTTTCCTTACACCAAGGCTTTATGTGGCCTGTAAGGTCTGGAAGATAGAAACAGTTTGGTTCTGACACCTTTCAGCTAAGGAACCAGGGAAAGTCTTGTGACACTTAACTGAACCAACAGTGATACCACTGCCTGGAGTTCTTCTGTGCCCTGCTCTTTTGACACATTATACCCATCCCCACACCAACCAGCAAAACCCAAGGGTAAGGCAAGTCAAAGAAGGATTAATCTTAGAAATAAAGAAACAGAAGTAAAAAGCACAAGTCTAGCCTAAGCAGAGAGCAAGGGCCAAGGATATCCATGTCGAATTAAAATTCTTAAGTCTTCTCCAGGACAGAGGAGAACTACCACAGCTTGAGACACTGGGAGCAATCACCATCAACAACGCTAAGGCACTCACATAAGGCATCAGAGAAAGCTGGATATGCTCCCCAAAGAGCAGTATTTTCTGCAGTAGGCTCTCTCTTTGGTCACAAACCTTACTGTGAACCCAAGAAGACCACGAGCCCTAGCACTGGCACTAAGAGGCAGACCTAGAGCAGGGCTCAGTCACCAGAGGAGACCTGCAACAGCACATGGTTAGTGAGAATATGGGAAAGCAGAAACAGGTCTGCTACCTCCAGAAGAGTCAAGAGAAATAGAAGAACTGGTAGCTCTTGAAGCATTTACCCGTATTTTTTAGGAATCATGGAAGGTGGGCGCAGGTCACCCAGACAGTGAGCTGGAACACTCCCACCCAGGAAAACCCTGCTCCAGATAGTTTGGCTTCATAGGAAGCAAATGCTGTAACTCCCAAACCCAAGGGGCAGGGAGCACTTCCCCCAGCATCAGAAACTCTCTTCTAGGCAGATCTGCACCTGAGAATCTGGGTGTACATGGGCCTGTCAGGATTACTAATATGAACAGACGCTTCTTTCACGTTTGGGAATTTTGCCATTGACTTCAAAGCAGATATATAACACCTTGCGTATTCCCTAAACACACTTAATAGCAGTACCTGACACATTTTAAGTGCTGAGGCACGCTAAAGGCATTCTGTACTAGTAAAAAAAAACAGGCACCCCCATCTAGGTGTTTTGTAAGAAATGTGGTACGCCAAGAGTCTGTCCCTAAATCAGATGCCTATCTGTTAGCCAGCTAATAGTTGTGTGACTGCTTCTGTAACTGATCTGAACAGTCATAAGCAGGGACTACCTTCTGCTGAGCTGTGGAGACTTTGTATTACTCATAATCCTCTTAAATCATAACAAAGAACACAGATTAGAAGGTGTAAAGCATGCAATAAATATGCTAAAACCAACACAAACACAGCCATTCCAGCCTGAGTCACGGTCTACATCATGGGAGCACACTAAACTCCTTTTGAACTCCAGCTCCGGGGGTGCACGCAGCGAGTGGTTTGGCTCCTGGTGCCAGGCTGGTGCGACAGCAACCCACACCTGGAGCCAGCTGAAAGCAGGGAGGAGGACGGTCAGCCCAGCAGGGCAGCGCTGCTTCGGGGAAGAGGCCACAGTGCTAAGGAATGAGTTTTCCCCTTTGCAATGCAATGGAAAGAGAAGGAGTAGAAAGATCCTCTTGGAGACGGGGGAAGAGAAGGGCTGTTGCCTCTGGGGCACTTGGAAATGAGATAAGAACATGGTTCTTGGGGTAGCTCTTGAACATCTCTTAACAACACAGAAAAGGCCACCATTAGGAAACCTGACACGTGTCCAACTGGAGCCATCAACAAACCATCTTCAACAGCATTTTAAAATAGGCACTTACAGGTGTCAATCATGTGCAACTTGACAAGACTCTCTACAGATTACAACCCCCATCATCAACAAACTGAACTAGATCTGTTAAAACCAGCCTTAAGTGATCCATCAAAGTGTCGAGTTAGACACTGCATGATACTGTACTTACTACTTGTGGGGATACCACAGGAAGGTCTCAAGATTCTTCCTTTTAGACAACAAAACCTGAATTAACTTCTGCACTAACCTGCACAACTGCTAAAAGGCATGGACAACACACAACACTACACGTTAATAGGAACGCTTATGAGGCTACTATTAAAGCACACTGATGTTTTAACTGCACTGGGTGAGTACTACAGCAACAGAAAAGGGCGTTCCTGGATATTTATCAGTCATAAGATAGACATGATAATTACTAATGAAAATCATTAAGTCCGTTAGCCATTCTAAAGACCAGGCTAATAACAGCAGCAGAGCCAAGTTTGCACGTCAAACCTTTTTCCCTACAAGGACTTCTTTATATTATTTTCCATGTGGTATTCCTCAAATTTTTATAGCATTTATCTGTAAAGTTCCCCTGCTTACAGCAACAACCAGAGATGCCCATTATGAGACTACAATTTTAACTACTGATGCTTAAGACAAACAAGGTGAGCACTCAAAGCACCCAGGAGACAAAACTCCTGATTCCTAGGAGCACTTGTGTCCTGTGTCGCTTTTTGAATCACAACAACGTGTAGGGACGATTTACTCACAGCTAACCTCTGCTCTGTGCTGCTCATAACTGCAGCTCACAAGATCCTGACTGCCCCCCCCCAGTACTATCGCTGCATACAATGCCACTGCCATCTCCCCAAGTATTTGTAAACAAGGCAGTTTGTCTTCCACGAACTTTCCACTTGAAACATGACTGCTAATGCATTCACATTTTTAATAAGTAGATGCAAATTTACAGCAAGCCGCTTTCTTGCTTAACTGAATTACTGTTCTATTAATAGTGATGTTCAAACGATTTTGAAATTCCCCATTGTTTAACCTCAAGGACTGCTCATTTTATTTTGGATATTCACTCTTGGTTGTAACTTAAGAAAGTATTAATTTGTTCACATTTATGAGACATTTATATGGTTCAGCCTTTCCCACTCACGGGTCAAACAATGAATTGGTTTCCCTGTAAAACTACACAATGAAATATTCAACATAAGGCATTCTGTAGCTTAGATGCGAACTACAAACTGCAATTTTACTGGGATGTCCCTGTAGGTTGGCTTCGGCACGTACGCCTGCATGTTTTATGCTTTGTCTGAAGAAAGAAGCTCCCGCAAGTGAGGAGAAAGCTCTCAGATATGGGTCACATGTTAGCGTATCAAAACTTGTACAAGATTTAAAAAAAAAAAAAGAAAAAAAAAAGCCTTAATATATTTTCCCTAAGCTTTCTGAGGGAAAGCATAGGGAGGAACAGCAACAGCAATAACAAAAACCAAACATAAATCAGACCTTGAATATTCTTTGGTAATTTGGAGGTTTTCTGTAAAGAAAATGAAATTAAGCAGGATTTCTCAGAACACCAACAAAAAACAAAGGTAGGCAAGACGCACACTGATGTAGGTTGCTCAGGTTTCCTCAGCGCTTTACACACTTGACACAGGGTCACTTTACTCCCATTTCATTTTTAACAACTGCCACGCGCCGTTTACGGGTTTGCTTCCCCTCTAAGAAAAGATTAAAAAAACCCACACAATTCTTCTCTCTCGTAAGCTGGGAGCATTTTCCGGCTCTAAGACCGAAACCCGTTACAGTTTCATTATCCCGATTTCTGCCCCCGAAGCCCAAACCCGTTTCGCTCGTGCTCGAAGCAGAAAGGAGACAATGAAGAAAGCGCCCCGAGCCCAGCCCCGAGCCCAGCCCCGAGCCCACGGCGCGGGGTGCTCGGGGGGCGCCTCCCCGCCGCACTCACCGGAGATCTCGGCCTGGGGCACGCCGCTGAGGCTGAAGCCCTTGGCCCCATACAGCTGCCGGACCTCGGCGCAGCTCCTCGCCTTGCTGCCGCTGTCACCGCGAGCCGGGGCGGAGGCGACACACAGCAGCCAAAATCCCCACGGGAAGAAACGCATCCTTCTGCGCTGGCCCCGCCACCTGCCGTGCGAAGGGCAAAGCCAAGGTCCCGCGGCGGGGGCCGGGGGTGGGGGCGCGGCCCCGTCCCCGGGCAGCCCTGCGGGACGGCTGGCCGAGGGGGAGCCCGGCTGCCGGGAGCTCAGCCCGGGCGGAGCTCAGCGGGCCGGGGGGGCGCAGACCCCAAGCCGGCCGGGCCGCTTCCCCGGCGCGCTCGGAGAGCCCGGAGCGTGACCGCGGAGACGGCTTTTGTTCTTAGCGCGGCTGCATCCCCGGGCAGTCCCGCCGCGATGCTGCCGAGCAGAGCGGAGCGGAGCCGAGCCGGGCCGTGCAGAGCAGGCTGCGGGGCTGCTCCCGCGGCTGGGCTGCGCCGCTCCGGGCCGCTCCGTGCGTGCGGCGGCACCGCTCCACCTGCGCGCCGAGCCGGGCGGCGGGGAGGCTCCGGGGAGGCTCCGGGGAGGCTCCGGAGCGAGGCCGGGCTCCCCCCGCCGGACGTGGCATCACGCGCCCGCCGCCAATCCCGCGCCCGGCCCGGCCCCGCGCTCCGCCCTCGCCCCCGCCTCCGCCCGGCCCCGCCCCGCCCGCAGCGGGTCCCGCCGGGGGGCCCCGGGCAGCCCCCGGGCTGGGGAAGGGGCTGAAGGCGGGCGGGATGCGAGCCGGCGGCACGGAGCCCCCCCCGACTTGCCCCGGCCGCGGGAGGGGCCGAGGTCTCAGCCGCCGTGCCGGGTCGGGGTGCGGAACACCGGGAGGCGCCGGGTGCCCCTGATAGAGAAGAGAGCGGGGCAAGCGAGGGGAGTTGCAGCCGCGGTCCCTGCTGTGGAGTTTCGTTCTCGGCGCACGGTGCCCTCCTGGGGCTCTTCTGCCCGCCGCCCGCAGAACCGAGGCTTATGCTACCCCCCCCCTTGCGGTGGGGTGATGGTCAAGAGTTGCCGACAGATGAGCCCGCAAGCTTGTGGCCGCCGTCTGGCACATCTGACAACGCGGGGAGAACCCACCGATTGCTTCTCCAAGAGCAGTTGTGTTCGCTGGAAAAAGGAGAGGAACCTACTCGTACCTTCAGCTGAAGCAGTCGCGTGAGCTTACACCGCAAGAGGTGTCAGAAAACCCTCACGGAAAAACCACCGCGGCCATGCACAGGCACCAAACCAGCACAGTTTTTGGGAGATCATAGCTTTTGGGCAAACCTCTCAGCTGTGAAAATTCACAGGAAAGCAGGGTCATCCAGCTTGCTTCTTCAGAACTGCTTCCTCTCTGGAGGAATGAGTAAGAGAGAAGTGACAGCAAAATAATAGCCCCGGGGAGAAGGATGGCAGTAAGGAAGAAGAAAGTTGTCGCTTTCCTAGGAAATCTGATGGTCACGCCTGCTGGTCCCCTGCTGCATCTCTCAGTGATGCACACAGTTTGGAAACCTGAGGCTTGGAGTTGCCCGAAGCTTGGTGTGTCTCAGCCAGAAGCTCATTTTGTGGGCTTTCTGGAGCATGGAAATAGGTCTTGTTCCCAGAAATACATGGAAAAATATGCCATGGATAATATAAAGTCTGATCCAGCCTGTTTTTAAAAAGGACTTCTTTTGTAAGCACAAGAGTACCGCATATGTGACAGGTTACCAAGTCTGTTACACAATGTGGGGTTATTTCAATCCTCACTCCTGGGTGTTTATTCTAATTTTATACTCATGGGGACTTGGTAGGTCAGGTTGATGGCTGGACTTGATGCCCTTGAAGGTCTTTCCCGACCTAGGTGATTCTATGATTCTCTCGCCCTTTCAACACCCTGGGCTTTGAACACAGCACTTAGAGACCTATCTCAGAGATCTTGTTTAATTAATCCAACTACTGTGCCAGCGGACTACAAGCACCAGAGGAATCCATACAAGAATCTGTACTGCCAGGACTACAGAACACCAGGATCTTGGTTTCTCCTCCTGCTACCAGAGTGAAAATTAAATACTTCCAGACAGACCGTTAACAACCCTCTCACTTGGGGCTGTAGAGGGGAACAGACCCTAGGAATACAAACTCTGAAGAGACAAAGTACTTGATAGTGAAGAAAGGCAGAGTCAGAAACCTCTTATCTGGTCTGGCTGATACACAGTGACTTGGGATCACACAAGGGACCCCAGTAATACCTGCTTTTCTGTTCTTCTCCAAGCCCAAGGTTGGATAGTTGCTGTCTACAGTGGGCTTGCTTCCAGCTCTGCCTGGAGCAACCTTGGGGAAGCTCTGTGAGCTACGGCTGCACCCTCGGGTTGCAGCACAAAGCCCTCTGCAGTCATACAGCTGCTGAAGTGCATTGAAATATTAACTGCTGACAAGGAAAGAACTGGGACTGAAACCTCTGATTTTTGGCCTTGTGAACCATCCCCTGAGCTGTAGATCATTTCCTAGACAAAGGTATTTCCCTTGTTCATATACATCTCACTTCCCCAAGCTGGGTGACAACAGTGCCCATGGCAAGGACTGAAGTCATGTAATTGCTGATAAAATTCTAAGACCTCAGCACACACTGCTTATTCACATGCACTCTGCTCTTCCTCTGGTGAAACACGAGGCCACCAACCGCCAGCACAGATTACGCTGGTAACTCCCCAACCCACTTCAGGAGGCACAACTAGAAGTACAAGCTCTGCCACAAACTTTCTTGATTAAATGACCATCATCAGGTTACTTACCTCCTAAATAGGGATAACAAGGCTTCTATCTGACCATCTGCCTGTGAGATGCTCACATAATATCATAATGAGACGCTTATAAATAGACAAATTAAAAAAAAAAAAAAAGTCGATCTAAGCTTTTTGACAAAGGATCTATTTGTAAGCCTGACTAGGATCCAATCCTGGGCAAACAAATCTTAAATCACACGAGGCACATCTGTTTAGTTCACTGATAAACTTTTTATGCATACCCAGGATTGTGGCTAGGTACATTTTGGAAAACAAACAAACAAACAAACATTGAAACAAACACCTTCAAAGCATCATAATAAAAATGTGTTTGTGTTTTTGAGGACCAGATCCACTTTCTAAATATTCTCAGTTAAAAGAATGGAGCTTGGAAAATATGAACAAAAGATTGTCTAATGACTGGCAGAAAGAGCTAGATCTGGGGTAGAAACGAAAGAGCAAAGTAAAACACAGGATGAGTAGACAAAATGCAGAGGAAGAGAAAAGCACGCAGGCAGCCAGCAAGAGTCAGGGAGACAGAAAATCCATCCTGCTGTGGAGATCACTTCTTGACAGTCCTGACAAGAAGTGATGTCCACTGAAAAGCTGATCCAAGCATTATGAAGAGACAAGAATGATGAAGAAGAGCCAAATCATCTGGCACAAATGGGGAAAGCTACACTTGAAAAAACAGCACACGTGAACAGAGGCTTTATACAACCTCAGCTTTCACAGGGACATTTGCTGTTTCTCTAGCGCTTTCAAAAAGTTTTGTGTTTCACTGGACATCTTTATCTTTTTCATATTGATGCGAATCAAGAATTGTTCATGCAGCAAAGCTATTACACCCACCAGATCTCCATCTGGTTCTAAAATGGACCTATGCTGAGTTACTGCAACCTGGAGAATAAGAGCAAAACCGGAGCAGCAAAAAATCCACGTACATTATCAAACTGCATTGTATCTCTGATGCCACATAAAAAGAAAAGAGCATTCCCACTTGAATTCACTGTGTCAAGTACACAGCTGGCACAGAACAAGGAGGAAGAAGGGACAGGAGATGTGCAAAACCCAAGTGGTCTGTGACTTCCTCCCTCTCTCTGATGCCACATAACGGAATCCTCAGCACCTTTCCCTTACTTTTATGCTACTTCTCATTCTGCAGAAACATCAGAAAATCTGGTGCCTTCAGATTAAAAATCTTCATCAAAGTAGGAGTATCTCAGTCACTTTTCTGCCTCTTTTCATCTCTGCTGTATCCTCCTCCTACAGGAATTCATGAAAGCTCTCCCTGTTCCCCCCCTTCCCAACACTGGCTGGTGTTCAGCAGAAGCTGGACATGTGTTTTGCTGAATCAAATCTAATTAAGTGATCCAGAGGATTTACCAGATAACACCTTGCTATCTACAGCTGCTTACTTCTTCACAGGATTTCCTTCTTTGCAAACCTTCAGTTCGCCCCTTGAAGCATATCTGCCACACACAGGAAGAGTGTCTGTTTTATTTGGTCACCAAAACCATCAGACTATCCCCTTGGAATTGCTGGGGGATGTATGTACAACCGACAAATCCAGTTTGATCTCAGTTGTCTAGGTAAGAAGCCATTTGCCCTACAGAAATGCTAGGACTCGTTAGGATTTGCGTGTCCACATTAGTTAACCCAGAATATCACTCAACAGGTGTACAGAGCTGGAGATCCCTCCCAGATCTCAGGGGAGCCAGACTTGGGCTCCAGGAGGATGATCACAAACCTGGCTGCTGAGGAAAAGACGCTGTGGGGGTTGCACACTGAGGACAAGTGCAGCAGGGTAAGCCAAGACTCAGCCAACCTGCTGTTCCACCCTTGAGTGGCACAGACCAGTTCCCTTTCAATGCAATGCTGAGTTCCTCTGTGTGTGGTTAGTAGTTTTCAGAGGGAGATCACAAACAACCAAATAATTTCAGACAGAGAATGTGGCTAACGTAGGTAATTGCCACCCCATGCTATATTTTGAATTGAACAACCCAATTTTTCAGCAGTGACTGAAGGGAACGTGTTGCTTTACTGACCTCTTACAAATCACTCCATCCTGCAGGACTGTAATTGTGTTATACATAATGCGGAGATTTCCCAATAGAAAGAAGTCTTAAAGGCCAAAAAAAAAATAAAAATAAAATAAAGGCCATAAAATTAGAAAAACTGCTGCTAATTGGGTCTGCCCCAGGAAGTACATTTCATCCTTTGTAGATATGACTTTCAACAAAGCTCCCCCAAATTGTATGCAACAGTGAATGAAGAAGACGGACACAGCACTTAACCTATTTTATGTTTGATAAACAGAGCTTAGCTCGATAGTATGAAATGGCTCAAAATAGGTCCCAAAATTACTAGGTTAGAAATCTGTGATTTTAGCATGCCACTACAGGGCAAAATTTTTCCCACTACCTGCACGAGTCACAACTGGAGGACTTCCTCTTATCATTTAAGAGGTTCTATACAGAAGCTGACTATATTTTAGAGGGATTTATCAAGTATAAATCTCCCCTCATTCTCACCATCATCAATCTCTGGGCACTGGCATAAGAAAAATGCCCGTGGAAACAAACACACGCTGTTCTTATGAACACAAGTTCAAAGGAAGCATGTCCCTGAGCACTGGTCCAATGCACACGGAACTGGGATAGACATCCCATAGCCTTCAGCAAGAAAAAAAAAGTTACAGCCATGAAGAAAGAAATGTGTACAGTTGCCATACAGGCATCTGGCAATGCTAATGGAATTTCTCAGCTGACACTTTATCCTCAGCTGTTGCTACATTAAACACTACAGACTAAAGTACTTGGATGAATTAATGCAATTATCTTAGGTTTTGCTCAAGTGTTTATTTTTTTCTCACGCAGATTTAGGTACAACATAACCTGTTTTTACAGAGAAATTGACTATGAGGAAAGTGACAACACTGTACTGAAAAGCACCAGATACCTTTAGTTACGAGCAGAGGCTCTCACACGCAGACACTGCCTGCGCTAAAGAAATTACCCAGTGTTGAGTAAACTAGGGCTAAAGCAAAGCGACCTGGCAGGACAGCTAACAGCAAATTTTCGCAGACTTTCACATGCAGAGGAGAAAATCTGATTTTGAGTATGTAAATGCATCCTTCCCGTGCATTTTTCTCCGTGTTGTTAGTAAGATGATGAATAGGTGACACAGTTTTTGATGGGTGCCAGCTTCACTCCTGATGCAACTTTACATGTGAATAAAGTTACATTTGGAATGGATCTGGTCTGAGATGCTTTTCATTTTAAGATGGATGGATTTTGCAACAGTGTATGAATGTACATTTTTAGGTGCTCAAAGGCCAAGCCCACTGACAGTGCAGGTACACCAATTTATTCTGCTGAGGATTCAGCACTCTTATAATCCAACATCCTCTTGTAATGTTACTGTCTCTCTCCGTACCACTTATTTTGGCAGGACCACAGAACCATGCAGTGTCAGATTTTTCAAAATGCCAGGCAACACGTGCTCTTAAGATTAAAAACAGAGCTCTCAATCTGATGTAATTTCCTCAACCTGCTAGAAGCCAGAATACAAGGAGGTGCACAAACACTGGGTGTAAGAAATGACAGAACCACCCAGCACAATTAGTTCTTACTTACTTTTGTTTCCTTGTTTTTACAGTGTTACTTTTGAGCGTAGCCTAGAAAATAAATTATTTGCAATACCTATTTTTATATCACATGTATTTAATTTTGCCTTAAGCAGCCCTTTTCTTCTGTGGCTGATGGAGCAAAGCTTAGTTCCTTTGCCTCTATTGTGGCAGATGCAGGAACATTGCTTTTTAAAGCAGCTTAAATAGAAGCTGGTGGACTGGGGGACTCTGGATCTCACTTTCAAATCTTCCTTGCTGCCTTACAAAAGCTAAGCAGTTAGGTGCAATGACTCACTCACGCTGACATTTTTGGGAGAGAATGATGCCTTTTATAATAACATTGATATTCCCCCCTTGATGTCTCAACACTGGCTAATTTAGAAAAGAAACATGTAGTGCAAGGTTGAAAGGTCACAGGCCAGCCAAAGAACTCATGAGATCATGGGACCATGAAAGAGGCTCCGGCTTTAAAATAAAATAGCCTTTTTTCTTTCCGTTTCTTTCTATTTTTTTTTCCTTTTTTTTTTTTTTTTTTTTTTTAAGGAACAGACAAACTTTTCTGAAAGGCCAGGAATTTAATCTGAACTCTTCTTTCACATACTGTACAAATAAAAACTACACTGCAGAACTACTGGGGGGGGAAGGGGGTAGAGTTTATCTCCAGAGGTCACTTTAATCTATATTGAATGGAGGAGAGGGAGAAGGAAGGACATGCACTTACTTTCAGAAAGCCGCCAGACCTCTTTAAACTCTAATGTTACCATTGTCAAGTAGACACCAACACCCTTCTTAGATTATTCTCCCCACAGTTTGTTATGCCTCTGCAGCCTAGTGAGTGTGAAATTAAATAATGAAATATCAGACTATTTGTGGCTGATGTGTTCTGCTCTATCAATACCGTTGTTTTCCCTTTCTTAGTCTCCTGATTTTCCCATCAGAGCTAAAGGGAAAGAAGGAAAAAAAAAAAAAAAAAAACTTATAATAAAACAAACGTAATCCTCGTATTGTTCTCCACACTGTTTGCACCCTGAAAAGATTTTAACACAGATTCAGGCTTGAGACTAAAATCTAGGCTAGATTTTCTGGATTTGAGTTCATTCCACAACTGCTAACCCATGAAGCATTCCTTTTTTTTCTTTCCCCCCAAAAGAGGATGCTATTTTTTTTCTTCCACGTATTAAGCGTATATAAAATAATTATAGTCTGATAGAGACCGTCTTTCAGATGCCAAATGACATACAGCATTCTTTCCTTTACCAAGGAACCCAAAAATATTAACAGTGGATTTAGAAATGGATGTACAAAAACACAAGAGGTCTAATGTGCTATGTTCCCTTTTGCTTCCAGTGCAGCAGCAGCTAACAAATATTATTTGCTGATGCAATATACACAAACCATACATCTTTAGTATGAGAATTTGTTATTAAACCAAAGCAATTAGGCACTGTGAGCCTTCATAACTATAGCTCCTCAAACTGAAAAAGACAAAGTGTTTGCCTAATGGGACATGCAATTGATAAGAGAAGAAATTATTCTTTTATACTTCGTGTCTTCAGAATTTAAGAAAATAAAGACTAGCTCCTGCAATGAAGCGCTGTACTCTTTTCTTGCTGTCCTCACAGTTTTTCCATAATAAAACACAACCATGTATTTCACCAGCCTACTTCCATTTCTGTGCTTTCTTAAATTTGTCATGTTAACAAGGTTCATTAACTCTAAGGTAACCCAGTAAAAGGCAACTGTAGGGCAAACCGACCAGTAAGAGTTTACTTATTGGGCACATTCAAAAAAACCCAAACTGTTAGAAACTGCATGCATTTGCTTAACTAAGTGAGGACTTGTACTGGATACCTATGTATCCATAGTGTCGACTGCTAAGGAGATGGATCTTTTGCAATCTCTGAAGGGCTGTCCTTCCCAGCTCCAGCCTGGCAGCAAACAGGAAACCCTCTCATGACTCTCTTAACATACAAGCACACAATCATCTCAGTTAAACAGCCCATACAGTACTTACCTATAAAAAATTGTAACCTGCCTTCCACTGTGACATCCTGTTGTGGGTTTACCCCAGCAGGCAGTTCAGCAACACAGCCTCAAAACCATCCTCAAGCATTCACTTTTTTTCCAGGGTGAATGCTGTAATTCCACTGCCTTTTATCGTGTCCTTCTCAAAGTGGTCCCCCGTGTTTCTGGGTTCAATTAGCTACGTGGAGAGTTTGGCAAAGAAATAACCCCAAACCATTCCAGCCCATGCAGCACCCATCATGAAAGTAATTCCAAAAGATCTGTTTTCACTCCTATGACCCTCCATTATCTGAATGAGAGTGCTGATGGCCGTGTAATGAGCTCTTAAGTCCTCATAAATGTTGTGGGCTCTATTTGCGAGCCAAGTCACTAAAATATGTTACTTGCATCTGCCTGATAGCTCAAGTTCGATTACAAAAATGAGTATTAAGAGTTTAGAGTGGTTCACTTACAGCTGCTGTCACTCCCATTTCTTCAAGGCAGACAAGAGTTGACCCATCTGGGCATGCCATTGGCTTGATTCGTTATAAGGTGAAAATACTGTGCAGTGTGTCCACAATGGCCTTCCTAGGTATAAAAGCATAGCAGTGTCTGTAAGTCCTTGTAAATTATACAGGTAAATATCTAACCTCCTTATGCAGGCTTAGACAATTTTTCCTGTTGCTCATTTTCTGCAACTCACAAATGTCTGTTTCACACAAGAAAGAAAAATGAGCTGGCAAACACTCTGCCCATAACTCAATTTTGAGGCAGAGAAATACAATTTTTCCCCAATCTTTCTTTTCTCATGTTTTGTGAAATGAACTGTTCAAAACTATCTATTTGAGGAACTGAAAATCCTTCCCTCCAAAAAGAAGCCTAATAAATATACTCTCTGCTCCTCAAGAGATGCAGCGTAGTCTATGAGTGAAAGTCCTTGTTTTCTCTGTTTATGGGTTTTGATTAAATGTTCTGTTCATATGGCTTTGGAAGTTTTGATGTCATGATTTTAACTGTTGCTTTTGTGTAAGAAAAGCAGAATTGGAGGTGGCCAAATGCAGAGAAAAATCATGCAAAATTATTTCTTTGTTTGCTCAGTAGGGATGACTGGAATCTCTTTTCTCATGAAAAACTCACCCAAACATCAGTGGGAATTTTACATAGCTATTAAACAGATATCACTCTTGGCTGAAGATATCCTGAGGCACAGACTGATGAAGCTCTGCTCTACCATCTTCCACTGTGTGGAGGCACTGCTGTACGACCTACTCTCTAAGTCCACTAGTGGTCATTGTCAGAGGCAGCCTTTTACTCTAACGCATTCTCATATACACTTTACAGGTCTAACCTTAGTAATCCGGTTATCTGAAACCATTTAAAGTTAGTTACATAAACAACAGCATTAAGAAATCAGGTGACTGCCAGGGAGGAAGCTGTTTGTGCAGTTAGATGCCTCAGCAGAAGCACACTGGTTTCCTGGGGTCAAGCAGCTCAGCTCTGGGCAGCCTGCACACGTGGGGCAGTCATGCTGGGATGGCCTCCCACCTCTTTGCCCCGTCCTGCAGTGTGCAAAGAGCCTCCCTGGAATGTCTTAACTTTCATGGCAGTCCAGCGGAGAGAAGTATACTTGCATGATGTGATACTTAGGAATATCTTTGGGGCAGTAATGAGTACAAGAAAACCTCTGAGGTATCTCAACATCTTTGGCTCCTCTTCCCAAACTGCTTTTTGTTTGTATAACATATGTATAATGATATCAGCAAAGAACACGTTATAAATATCCAAATAAGTTAATCAGAATACTTAATTAATCCATCACAACGGCACCTGTTGGCCTGTCTGTGCAAACCATTCAGTAATTCCGTGGATTGTCTCTCTTTTCTCCCATAGAGAAAGCTCTCTTCCTCCTTTCCTAGCCCACCTGTTTTGCTCTTTACTCAGCCAGAGGGACTGCTGTTAGGATGCTCTACCTCCTGCTTAGGCAGATTGCTTTGCCTTTCTAATGCTCCTTCTGATTCTGCCAGCTCAAGGAGCATAAGAGGCCAAGAAAAGGAGTTGAAATCACATCTTCCTGACAGCAATCACAAATACTGAGGTCGATGAACTTTCAATCACCTTATTTTGTATTCATTCAGCAGTAACCCATAGCCATGAAGAGGTGTTGTTTTTGTGCAATAATCAAGCAAATCAGGAACTCACCACAGAACTTGCCATGGAAGACACCGTATCTCTGACTCGATGATTCATTTGATTGATAGGGTTGATAGAAGATCTTAGGGGCACTTCTGAGAGTCAAAATAAAGAAAATAAATCCAGATATGAAGGTGTCCTATAGCTTTCTAAAGCTTCTCTTAGTTGGAAACTAAGCTTATCTACTTCTAATTTCATATAATGAAAAAGTACAGACTTACCTTAGTAAGAACAAGGCAAATATTAATTAAGAAGTAGAAAGCAAAAAGAATGGCAATAGCTGCCAGGGAGGATAAGTCTGAAAGTTCAGGGTTTAGACTGTATGAGGTTGAAAAAATAGTAATAACCAGAAAGCATGGAAATTAAAAGAAGTACTTGTTAATTAGAGAATATTGAAAGCAGCAGCATAATGAGAAATGCTCACTTTTCACCTGCAACAAACAGGGACAACTGCTTCCTAGAATTAAATCTCTGGTCTCTTTGCACATGGTCCTATTGGTTACTGGGGTCAGATAGTGGGCTACTAACTGCACTGCTGGGGATGAGGATCGCTATATTAGATCACTCAGTTTATGGTACGCAAGCATAGGACTGTGCTTCAATATACTAAGGGTTCTCCCCTAAACCATGTGACATTTGAAGGCTGACCTCATGGAGCTGAAATATCCATTTGTAAGAAAGTCTCTAACAGGAAGAAGTTGAAATTCTTCTATTATTGTTCCTAAACAGCAGAATTTCTGAGCGGACATATCGGTGGCTTCTTTTCCTGCTGGGCTAAAGCAGTTAAGAGCAACTAAGGATTTGCATCACACTTCTGACTTTAGGCAGAAACCTATTCTATTAGGAGGACAGAGACAAACAAACTATAAATAAAACTGCATAAAGGCTTTACAAATCAGTGTTTTAAAGAACTCAACTTTTTATCAATCTATCTATTGCTCTGCTCTCTGTGATGCCACTTTATCTCAGCAGAGATACAGGCAGCCTGTATTCTTTTAACCTCAGCAGGCTGTCACTGGTCTTTGATATAGCAGCTGTCTCATAGCTACCACTAGATTTCAATTAAACCAGCCTATATTTAGGGTGAAAATCGGGCTATTTTAAACTGCCATACCTGCCAACTTTCATTCACTCTCGGCAGCAGTTATTTTATTTGATGTTCCCGGTTTTAAGCTGTGCCATCCATAAAATTAAAAAGATACCAGAAATTGTGACGTATTTTATATTCACATCACCAAATATCTATCATTAAAAGCAGTACTTCTTCAGAGAAGAGCATGCTTAAATATGATAAATAATAAAATGCTCTCTATTCAAAACCAAGGTTGCTATCACTGACTTGCCATGGTGGGACAATACAAATGGTTCTCCAGTGCCAAGAGGAATTAAATTCAATACATTTTTCACTGATCACAGGGGTCTATTTCCAACATTCATGCTTCCACAGAAAGGAATGGTGGTGGATGTCAGTGTAACACTTCCACATTAGACACAACGCAATTTGTCTTAAGAACAGATCATGTGATTTAGGGTAAAGCAGCTATGTCTCCTCACATTTCCATGTCAGACAGTCATCCCTTTCGTCCCTCTCTATCAATATCGCATCATTCACATCTCATCAGCAGATAACACACACAAGCCGCTGCTGCATTAACACAATTTAAATGGAGTTCAGCCAGCAAAGAAATGTTGGGAGCTTTCCCGAAGGCTGTTACAACCCATATTCCCCGTTGCTGCTTGCCCAAACACCACCTCCTTCTCGGCCAGCCCGCAGCGAGCTAAGGAGATGGGGGTGCAGCAGTGCGGCTCCCCGGCCCTGTGTGGGGCTGCCTCTGCGCCTCAGGGGCTGTGAGGGGGGCAGCGCCATGCTGACCCGGCCCCAAGGTGTGCGGGGTGGGTGCTCCTGGCCCCAGGAACCTCCCCAAGGAGGCTGCAAAGTCCTGCTGGTTGGGGATTTGTACCAGGCTGTCAACATCCTCTTGTTGGCTGCGTGTCAGCAGGCAGCCCGTGAGGCGGTGTGTGAGGAGGGTGTGGCGCGGCCTGTAGGACACAGCTGGTCCTGGCTGGGTCCAAATGGTTCTAGAATGTTCTGCTCCTGGGTAGGCCTCAGCGGAACTGATTTAGGAAAGATTTTGGTGCTCATTTCTGCCCACTAACCATCAGGCAAATCCTGTCAGCCACACAGCCATGTAAATGCACACAGGTGCTCTGCGGCTGTGACTCCTACCAGGCATTAAGAGCACACCTCAATAAGAAAGTGTGTGAGGAACCCACATTTCTGGAACGCATGGTTCCTGCATGGAACTGACAGTGCATATTTTACATGAATATAAAAGAAAATCTTATTTGATTCATCTGAAATTTAATGTGCTAGGCACACAGCTGAAGTGAAAGAAAACTTTTTCACGCAAAAGCCTGCTCATAACCAGTCCATAACTAAACCCACTGCCTTTTGGTTGAAGACATGGACTTTATTAAGCACAAGAGCTGTTTTTTGGAGAGAAAGCCTATTGAAGAGTGAAGTAAAACAAGCATGATCACATCCTGACATGCATAAAATGCTGATTGCTCCACTTTTCTAACATGTCAAGTGCTTACTCTTGCAAGGTATCTGGAGCTGTCAGCTCCAGCTGAACGCAGCGAGACAGTGGTGCTCAGCACATCTTAACCCTCAGCAGCAGGAACAGGCCTCAAATACATGCAGAGCAATTGCAGAGGAACCATTACTGGGATACCATGCCACCCTTCAAAGAAGGCTGCTGACGGAGCCTATGCTCTTCAGAAAAGCTGCAGCAGTGGCTCGCAGACCGGGCACCTGCCGTGGCACCACAGCGAGTAGCCTTTGGCTCACCACATGCAACACAGCATGGAAACAGCTCTGTTTAAAGGGTCAAAAATAAGAAGAACAGAATGGCTACGCCTATGAACTCTGCTAAACATTTGGACGCAGCCTTTAGATATATGTATTTGGTGCATTAATCATCTACTTCTGCTGGGCCATGAGACAGACAGTGAGCGCATAAGCATTGGGTAGTTATTCAATATTTTGTCTTAACCCCGTTCCCCTCAGCAAGGCCCCCAAAACTCTGTGTTGCATGCTGTACATTCACCAAGCCCAGCTTTGAACAGCTTTGAAGACAGAACTTTTTTTTTTTTTTTTTTTTTTTAAATGGCAAGATGGTATCAGAGCACTTCAAAACATGATGGAATTTATTTCCACAACAAAGATAACAACTATGGTTGTCAAAGCTTCTTTTACTTTAAACATTAGAAACAAACAAACCAAATGATGTGCTTCCCTTGGCTTATTCTTGCAAATATCTGAATAATTTTGGCTGAAAATTACAATAAGTAACTAAAAAAATAATGCAGCCATAAGCATTCATTTAGCTTGGAATATAACCCTGACTGGAAAATCAACCTAACTGGTTCCAGTTCAACAAAATGATAAACAACTGTTAAGAAAAGAATCCTACAGTAGGACATGTAAACCAAGCCTTATATATGGCAATCAATGCTTTGGATTGGAAGGGGCTTTAAAGATCATCTAAGTCCAAGTCCCCTGCCATGGTCCCTTCCACTGGACCAGGGTGCTCAAAGTCTGTATCCCTGAGACTCTTAAAGAGCGAGTTTAGTGCTAAATGTGTTTGTGGGAAGGAAATCTCTCAAACCAGACATCTTCATTATCTGGGAGAGAAGGGCATAACAAAAATCTTTATAGGAGTAATTCAGATGAGATGAGATCCTTTTTTTTTTTTTTTAAACCACCTTGGAAGGAGCTCTGCAAGCAGCCCATTCAGGGATGTGTTTCCATTTCTTGAAGTCTTAAAATCCATAACATATGTACATCTAAAAATACATCGTCTCTAACAGATGCTGGGATATCAATGCTAGGATCTTCCAGCAAAATGGCCAGAGCTTTGTAGTATGTTGGGCTGCAGAATCCCTTCTGCCCCAAAACGTTACTCTTTCCACATTTAACACACTGAATAACAACCACTAACTTTGGTAGTAGGCATTAGATTATTTTTTTTTTACTGAAATGTATGGATACTGCTTTTTGCCTAGTCAGAAGACTGCTAGCCTTTTCCCCTGTTCAATGTACAACCCAAATCTCTCCCACATTTTCACAAAGTGATGCTCTAACTGCAGCTGACCCATGCGGGAAATAGGTGCAGCAGCACAGTGCTTGCCTAGATTTCAGCATGGCTGTACTGAGTATGAACCTAGTTTGTATGAGCATAGCTTAAACTGTGTACCCCAAACTCACTCCCATGTCTCTGCAGCCACAGGTAGGCACACAGCAGTTATTCTGCAAAACCTTATGGCTTTCCACAGCTTCTGTTCTAGTATTTACCAGTGCAGCTGACTGAAAAATTGTAATCTTGTAATTGATTACCTTCATTTCTGTCTCTTCCTGCTTCCCTTTGCTACAGCCAAGTACCATCTCTCATCTTACCCCTTTGGTTAGCAATGTTCACAGATTCTTCACCTTTTGCTATAATTTAGAAAACCACCTGATGTCTCAGAACTTGTGCAGTTTTAACTGCACGCCAAATACAGCTTTAATTCTGTGTTGGTTTTCAGTGCTCCTGAGCTCCAAGACCTTGGTGTTTTTTCTACCACTCCTTCTCAATTTATTCCACCTCTGATCCCTGTGTGCCTGTTGCCAATTTTCCCCCTTGCTCCTTATCGTGAAGCTGACAAGGAGCACAGCAAAACTGACACAGCGAGGCACAGCAATCCTGGGGGAACAGCTGCAAATTGACAAGTGACAGTGGAACAAGCAGCAATGACCAGGTTTTAACCCCGAGATCTGATTTCACATTTAATGTTCCTTGAGATGGCATAGGAATAAACAGGTATTTCACTTTTACTCCTTTTTGTGATGCCTGTTATAAAAATGTGACTACTTTAGAGTCATTGCCCAGAGGAATCTCAGTTTTGCTGGGATCATTTGACAGACCCAAGGCTTGCTCTCATTTCCTGGAGCCAGAGTAACAGCTATGTGAGGGGTGGGATTTAAGGAAGGCTGGTGGGCCTGAGAAAATCTGACTTGATGTGATGGTAATGAGGGACCAGGCAGAGACAGCAGAAGATGGGTTTTGCTGGCTTGCTGGAGGCTCATTAGTGTGCCAGATCAGTTGGAGGCTTTGGCCACAAGCCCCCAGCACCTCCCCCATCAGTACACTGAGTTGTCCAAGTGACAGGGCTGGAGGGTCTTTGGTGCAGCTCCCTCAGTGCAGAGCAATCAGATTAATGAGGCACCTTGGGGCTCAGGCTCCTTGTGCTCCACCTGCCTGGGGACACCCGGAAAACACAGAGAGGACCTGGTTTTGTCACAAATAGCAGCCACCCACTGTAAGCACTATCTTTGTTTTTCCCTGCCACCAGCCAAACACATACACTTCCATAGTAGTCCAATCTTAAATCTCAATTCACAGAATCACAGAATCATCTAGGTTGGAAGAGACCTCCAAGATCATCTAGTCCAACCTCTGACCTAACACCAAAAAGTCCTCCACTAAACCATATCACTAAGCTCTATACCTAAACATCTTTTAAAGACCTCCAGGGATGGTGACTCCACCACTTCCCTGTGCAGCCATTCCAATGCCTCACAACCCTTTCGGTAAAGAAGTTCTTCCTAACATCCAACCTAAACCTCCCCTAGCACAACTTTAGCCCATTCCCCCTAGTCCTGTCACCAGGCACGTGGGAGAATAGACTAACCCCACCTTGCTACAGCCTCCTTTAAGGTACCTGTAGAGTGCGATAAGGTCACCCCTGAGCCTCCTCTTCTCCAGGCTGAATAACCCCAGCTCCTCCTGCAGAGCTTGCAAAGATACTGGTTCAGCTTTATAAAGCTATTGTGTCAGCTTATAAAGCTATTGGTTCCTTTGCTAGCTTGACCTGAATTACAAAGGTGGGGTGATGGAGTCTAAATTAATGGCAGCATGCTGCAGCTGGACTCACCAAGTATGCACAGGTACTGTGGATACATTCATTGCAGTTACCACAGTGTACTGAATCTGCTTAACTGCACAGTCCAGCCTCATTTTCTATGGATGTCACTCCCTTGATTCTCCATATGTACCTGCAGTGTCAAAATGAGAGCTGATAGCTAGCATCCCTAGTGTAGGCCTAGCCTTTGACAGAAGGTTGGAATAGATAAAGTCCCTTCCAACCTAGTCTTTTCTATGATTGTGTAAGAAAGAGGAGGATAAAGATTTCAAGTTACTTCTGAGAAATTGTGTAGAAGAAAACGTGCAGAATACAGAGTTCTGGATAAATCTGGTAAAAAAAAAAAAAAAAAAAAAAAAAAAAAAAAAAAAAAAAGTCCTAACTACCTTGTTCTGGTAATGTTTAAGTTTCTAAACAGTTACAAAAATTTGATTAACACATCTAATAGCAGCTGTCAGTGCTTATTTAGCCTCTGGCTGGCTTGCTGATCCTGAAAAGATTAAAGAAGTTGCAAATCTACTTTACAGTGGAGTCAAGGAGCTAAATAAGATTAGCCGTTGTGAGAATGAACTCTTCACCAATAAAGATGGCATGGCAGATCTCAACTTTCATCTCTTGTGCAAAACAAAGTCGCTATTCTTTATAACCTTAATATTTTACAAATGCCAAGATCTGGGGAGAGCTGTAGTATCTAGCTAACTTCACAGAAACTATATTTCCCAGTCATAGTCACATATACTGTCTGTGATACAGTGTATGAGAACTGGGCATGATTGCACATGTTTTGCCAGGAGATGGAGAAATGCCATTCACAGGAGCTGGCTATGCTTAACAATTTCTTAAATTATCCTACAGAGAGCAGAAGCAATTCTCAGGAGCCTGTTTGTATTGTTTTGCATAGTGGATATCTGTTATTAATCTGATGACACGTTTGGGGCTGTCTACCTATCAATTTTATTACTTCTCTGTCTGTTAGCAGCAGGGTTGCATTAGCACAAATCCACTTCTAAATGTTGGTATATGCTGAGTCTCTATCCTCTGAGGAAGATTTATGGCAAGATTTTGGGTCAGACAGTGAGAAATACTGTATTTCCCTTATAGCCAAGAGAAGCCAGAGCAGAAAGATGAAAATGGTTAGAAAACAGTCAGCAGAGAATCTAAATTATTAACAGATAGATGGCTCTGCCAGGCAGTACCATACAAAAGGTTAAGCCTGGTTTTCAGTGAGTGACTACACATTTAAAGTAACCTTCCCACTATATAAAGCTTATTACAGAGATCTACGAAGTCAGTGCATTACCTTCTGATTACATCTAGAAGACTGCAAACATGCCAGAGACAGGAGCTTTCCTCATCCACGTATTTGCACAGCAGGCAGGACCAGCAGCACTATCTTTGTTGGGAACTCAAGGCTGTAATGAAATACAAACAGGAGTTACCAGGAGGTAACTGCTTGGTGCCACTGTCACCTTAGGCAAGCATAATATTTGGTATTATCTGAAGAGAAAAGTGAATTGGAAACAGCTGAATTAACCTACATCTTCCACTACTCACCTCTCTTAATGGAACTTGTGAGTCAAACACATTTCTTTGTTAGCTACTCACTCAATTTTGGCATCAAGGCACAATAGCATTAATATTAACTGATTCCCAAAGGGCTTAAGATTATTTCTTTCTAAGTAGGCTTAAAAAAAAAAAAAAGTTAAAAATTGTAGTCAACATTTTAAAATTCAGCATATAACTTTAAGTTACAGTGATTAACTGGAACACCAGAGCTGGTGGTGAAATGTCTTCCCTAGCTTCTTTTCTTCCTTTTACTCATTGTTTCCCTCTCAGCAATACCACGAATGGCAGGTGACTGTTCCTATTCAGGTGGATACAATATTTAGGCACCTTAGGAACTGTAATTTAGTGCCAATTAACATCCACTTTAGATAAAGTTAATGGCCAAGGTAGTTGTCCATTATGCAAGTGAAACTGGAAATCAGAGTCCAATTGTTAATGGAAATGTGTAAAATGTAGCTGACAATTTTAGTTTTGTTTTCCTTATTTCAGATAAAAACTTAAGCCAACATGCAGACGCAGTACAAGAATTTATTTTTCTCTTCTACACAGAGCAGAGTGAAATATGCTGATTTTCTTTTAAGTTTAAGTCTCACAGGGAAATAAGTGTTAGCTGGGCTTAGCAAAACCATGGCGTATTTGTGGAATGCTAATTAAGAAAACCCAACTCAAAACATTCTCCCCTCTCTTTAAATAGAATGTTTGTGGATATCGAACTCTGCCATCAGACATTATTCAGATTGAAATAGGTCAGGTCCCTGAACACCTGTAAATTAGCCTGGAAATTCCCTCAATTAATGAAACCTTGTCTGCCTGAATTTATCCTGCCTTCCCTGTAACACTTGGACAATCATAGCTGTAGCATGTAAAATTAATCTTATTCTGTTACTTTCTGTAGAAGTGCATTTTCACTGTGCTTTGATCCTCAAGAGAAAGACGGGTACTTTTTCATTCTCCCCTACATTTTGCTCAGCAGATGTCCAATTCTGCAGTCTGAACTGGCAGCCTGACTTGAGTCAGGTGGGCTCCAAACAGTCCCTGGGCCCTACCAGCCAGGATGCACAGCCAAGACCTGAATTTACAGCTCCCCACAATGCATGTTTTTAAAGCAAGATGCTTACAGCACTTTGGAGAGAAATGTATCTTATTGTCTTAGCACCTCTCTCAACGCAGCACGTCTCACATTTAATCTACTTTGAAAAGCTATTCTTTTTCAAAAAGTACTTTGGTTAGTAATAAACACCAATTATTCTGTCCCCTCCTTCTAACTGCTTGTGCATCAGGTGTGTTCTGGAGCACCGCATCATGCTACAGGGTGCCGCCTCCTGGGGGATTTACAGGCAATTCCAACCAAGCAGATGTTTACCCTTTCTGAAGTTTGCTGCAGCCTTTTCATAAGGTTTAGTTTTTCCTGCTCTGGGCATAAGGAGTTGTGCCAGTCCTGTCCCTGGGAAGAGTGCAACAGGGGGATGCAGAAAAAGCAGGGAGAGAAACGGGAACCCTGGAGACCCGGGTGCTGAAAGGGAGGTGAAGGTCTCTCTGAAGGTCTCTCCTCCTGCACATGGTTCCCTCTCCATGTGCCTCGAGTTACTGAGTTCCTATCAGCAGAGCTCTAACCCTGAAGCACAGGTGAGTTTACTCCTTGGGACTGCTTGAGACTCGATCTCACCCAAGTCCATTAGCAGTGCAAAACCTTTATCACTAAAACTTACTGTTCAAACCTATTCAGAGTGACAAGAAAATCATCTCTGTTGTTGCTAATCATCTATGTTGTTGCTATTCTTTCATTTAAAACACATTAGTGGGGATCGCTGAGCAGCTTTGTAAAAGGAAGTGACGCCTCTCTATCTGTGAGTACGGTGAAAGCACCACAAAGATCGTCGGTTCCTGTTTGCCCTAATTGCACTCCCATAGGAACCTAATTAATGAAAAGAAATAAACAGGACAATTTTCTAGTGTTTAAGGTTTTCTCTCCCAGAGTACAGGCATATTACCGATATTAATGCAAATAATACCTTGTTATTGCATTCACTAGCAATGATGCTATTTGTAACTCATTCTTGAACCATCAGAGATATGAACTGCAGAAACTGAGAGCGAGTTATGTGAAAGATCTCGATGCAATAAAACATTTTCAGATTTCCCTAATAACAAAAGTAACACAGTAATCAAAAGCATATCAAAAGATACCATGCAAGTTGCTGAAGCTTAATGGTGGGCCAAGTTAAGCACATACATATCAGCAGCTCCTCTAGTGTTGTTTTTGGTTGGGTGGTCTTCAACTCCATGGAAGAGAAAGTTCATTTCCATTTACTGACAATGCCCAAATCCCACCACCAGGAGAGAATAGTCATAGTTTCTTTAAAAATGTACAGGGTTAGCCTGACAGTAAAGGACTTTGTTGAAACAGTGGGCTAGGATGAGAAAAACCCACCTCACCCTCAGCCTGACCAGTGAGTGTGCTTCCCACCAGGCACTGCCTGCAGCCCTACCCGGAGGCTGTGCTGGCCCCGGCCTGGCTCTGCTGCATGCTTCAAGGGGGCTCTGGGCCAGGCCTTCTGCTTGCCACTCTGTTTCCTGTCATGAACACCGAGATGCTGCCCCTTCTCCTGACCTTATCCCTTCTGTTCCCAAGTTCTTACACGGCAAGTACGGTGTCTTTGTGCTTGCCGACTCCTTCTTCCAGCATGCTCTCAAAATGGAATTCAAATCCTCAGGCCCTAATTCGATCACGTTCTGCCAAATTCTGGTGTTGAAGATAACTGGTGTTGAAAATTATCATGCTGCTCAGTTTTCAAGGGAGACTCAGTTCTCCTCATTGCAAAGAAACTTGTACTTTCCCTTCTCTTCTAAATATTTGAAATGCTTTGTAAGCCTTGATTAAAAATGATTTTTATATAAATGGAAACGGATATACAGTTATATACAGATATGTTGGCCCTGAGCCATCAGAAACAAGCTGAAAACAGACCTGAAATGGTTCAAGACATTCCTGGTGGTCAGGAGCCAGCTGAAACGGCTTACATGCGCTCGTGTGATGTGGAAAAAGCTAGTTCGAGTCAACTTCACCGACTGCGAGGCACCCCTAAATCTCTCCAATGGGCTAGCCAGATATGCAAGGAAGTTAAAGAAGAATGTCTAATTTGAATATATAATTATGCCAACCATATATGCAAATTGGACTCCGAGGGCCAGCCCTTAAAGAGGCAGGGGCAAAAAGATGCTGATGCTGAACCTGCTATTAACAGGCAAATTCAAACTCCCGCAAGCACAAAGCTCAGCCCTGTGGCCAAGCAGAGCCCCTCATTCTGAAAAATGTGTCAGATTACGGCACGTCCAGTCTCAGGCTCTGATCCCACACGTTACAGGAACTCCTTGGGCAGTACTGAGTGGAAGCAGGATGCTGACGCTGCCTTCACTGCAGAAACATCCCTTCCCCTGCAGTGTGACAGCTTATCCCAGGATGTGTTACCTCCAGACAGTAAATCCAAGAGCTTAAGAAATGTAGGGAACATTTGGGAACTGTCCCTCCCTTGAGGTTCGCCATGCCCTGTTCAGCTGCTGTCCTAATCTGTACTCTCTACTGTTTTTTCTCCCCATGTTCTGAAATGGAATCGGTGAACAGCAAATCATAGCTACTGTAAAAAATCTCTGAGGGAGAAAGCAAGGAGGCTGCTGTATGATGTGGTTAGAAAGATAGTGCTTTATGGCTTCATGGGGAAGCTGCAACCCTTGGTGCACAGGGGCCAGAGGCAGACAGACAGACACACGCCTTGTGGGGCCATTTTAAGGCTGCAATTTCACTTTGCGCTTAGTGCAACCCAATGGTCGTTTCTGCTCCTTCCACCCAGCTGTAGTTCCTGCCTTGTACTGGATCTAGCAATCACCAGTTAGGTCTGTTTTAAATCCAAGATTTTGCATTTGAATGCAGCACATCCGTAAGAAACACAAACACCAATGTCCTTAGCAATGTTTCTCAGCAGTGAGCTGTCCCCACCTGTCTAAAACACACGCTCAACTTCTAATTTAAATTTGTCTAGTGTTAGCTCGCAGCAATCAGTTTCCACTATGTCCTTCTTTGCTGCTTTAAAGAAATCTTTACTAGATGGTTTCCCCCTCCATGAAGACACTGTCCATTAAACAGTTCTCCCCTTCTTTTAGATAAGCTAAATGCACTGAATTCCCATACATACATTTACCTCTAATTGCTGTCTTCACTGGAGAACCAAGAAAACCTTGAATCTAAAACGGTAATCTTTCTTCCCTTTAGCTTTACAAAAAGCTCTTCTTACATAACTTCCAGTTTCTTTTTTGTTGTTGTTGTTTGTTTGTTTGTTTGTTTGTTTTCCCTTTATTTAAGTTCTGTCCTTTTCTTTATTTGGAAGAGAGATGGGCCCTTCTGAACCAGCATTTCAGGTTGAGACTGGCATGTATTTGCTCACGAGCTCTAGCATCTATTCCAGGATTCAGGTGGTGTTTTTCTTTCATAGCAAGAGCCAGACAGGACTAACCTGTACTGAGCACGATGCTTCTTGTTTTAGAAAAAGTCCTTTGTACTTGTGTGCTAGCTGTGACAGCTGTTCTGTGTACGTCACTGCAGGGTGCTTACTCTCCCATATACCCAAGTTTTTGTTCTGTTGCCAATAGTCATCCTTCCATAAACATCTCGTACTGAGTTTTGCTTGTATCCTCCAAGTCTTAGGAACTCAGGTGCAGAGATGAGAGCATAAGAGCACCCCAAGTGTATAATCTGTGGCTGTGTAGGACTTAGGACATCTTTTCTACACGGGATGGAGTACATACATTCCAGAGATCCCCGAGTTAGTGAAGGCTCAAGAGAGGGGAAAAAAAAAAACAACAACATGTCCAGGCAGGAACTTGCCCTCCCCAAGCCAGCAGCAAAGGCTCCTCTGCCTTTAGATCCAGCACAGCAGGCGCAGAACCGATCTCTCTGCAGGTACAGACAGCCCCTCAGCATCATGCACTCACCCAGCAGGCAGCAGGGACAGCTCCTGTCCAGAATGCAGACTGACGGCTGTCCCCTTGGCAGGCTCTGACTGATGGGCTCTGTTCCTGTGGTACCTGGCACCAGAGGGACAGGCAGCCGGTGCTCACCGGGTGTACCTACAGGGCTGACATTATCAGTATTAAACGAGCTCCGAAGAACTCACTGTGTCTAGAAAATGTTCTGAAGGGGCTGGATTTCCTACAGCCGAGACTCTTTGCTTTAGACTGTTTTCACTTATATCACTGTGATGCTTGAAATTCAGTTATTAGGAGCGTTCAGCTTATCAGTTAAATGGATTTTTGAGTAGCTCTTCATCATCTCCCTTCAATATTGTCAGGTTTTGAGGGAAGATGTTTATAAGCCATTATATAGAGATATCTTTAATGTGTGCTAAAGAGCTCTTTCTCCAAGATCTTTACACTCACACTCCAATGTATAATCAGCTTTTACAGCTCTATTAAAGACTTCAGAATAGGCAGTTGGTTTTTACAGTGGAAATCCCTGGTATATCCTTAACTACACCATTGCTCAATACATTTTATATAATACATACAACATTTTATCATGAACACTGCAATTACTTTCAACAGAACAACAGTTTTCAACAAGAAACGCTGACCTGACTGTTCCTCTCTCAGGAAATGTCTAAATCACTACTTACACATCGCAGAACTGAAAGGAATCTCTTCTTTGACAGGAAAAAATATAAAAAATAACACTTATACTTTAAATAGCTTTAAATGCCGTATAACATGGGTGCAAATTAGGGTACCATTAGCGCTATACTTATTTACACCAGGCCACTAACTGGCCAACAACCCTGTATAACTCTAGCATTAATTACTGGTGCTTTTTTAGTGAATGGTCTCATTGTTACCTCTTCAGCAGGTGGGCTGCATTACTGTGTGGATTGCCTCTCATTCATCTGATACACTGGAAGTTATGGCATATCCTATATTTTTCCCACCAAAGGAAATCAGAATCTTACTTAATTACTGTTTCTTACTAAATTTTAAAATATATTTTCTTTGTGCTTGAGGAAAAAGAAGGAAGAATGACAGCAGTTTAATAATGCAGAGACTTTTCCTTTGCGATCAGATTTTTGTGACTTTTGCTGCCATCGCACAGTGCAATCACTTCCCACAAGAGAAAAAACAGCACTGTTGTTTCCCAATAAAGTTCAGTACACATATCAGCTAAGACTGGGCATGCTACATCTACCAGTCTGGTTGCTAGCTTATATTGATAATTAACATACGTGTGTCCTTTCAGGCAATATTTGTCTAACACTAACATAATCAACTGAGAACCAAACAGAAGATATTTAAATCTATACTTACACTCTGTACATTGTGTGCGTTTTGTCACTATCACCACTGCTGAATGCTGTGAGGCATATTAATGAACCTCACATACAACTTGGTGCTTCTTTTAAAATAGCTTTGCAGTAGAAACTCTGAAGCCAATTCACTGCATGCGTGAAGTTAGCAGAACAACTCATTTCCTACTACAGTAAGACTTCAGTCTCTGGTTGGGATGGTTGGTTGCCAGAAGAAATGGCTTTCTTAAGAATGGAAGCACACAATTGCTTTTCCTAGCTGCTCTATTATTCACTGTCAGTCTAAAGACCTTGCCATTTGTTTCAGCATTTATTTGGAGTTTTCTTTTTCATTAAAAAGCAGACATCACCTTCTGTTCTCTCTCCCTCCAGATAACCATTTCTTTAAATTAAGCTACTAATTTTCACAACAGCCCCTTAATTCACACTTGCATCCTTCTCTTATTTCTCCCTGCTATTTGTGTACGGGCCAGCTCCCCAGCCAGCACACACTGACGCAACGTGATTCCAGCTGATAAATCCTGTCAGCCGAGATTTAGCGTATGTTCCCCCGAATTATCAGGTACCCACCCTCTGGAAGTCAAGGCTATTCAAGGCCCTGCATCTTAGTACATGAGAAAATAAATAATCCAGAACTGCTGTTCATACACTGATAGTAATTAGGAAGGTTCATACGGCAACCAACATGGTCCTGTCAGGAGGACATGCAACTTCTGTTAGTGCAAAACACGTAAGCAACTTCAAGATGGTCTTATTTACTCCACACCTTTTCCTTTCCCCACAGCTGCATCACTTGGTCTAATAAAACCACTTCTGGTCTCCCTGCCAACCTTTCTGACAATTACTAATTATGAGCTAACTGGTGTTATCCTTGGACATCCTGATGAGACTTGGGATAGAAAGCCATAAATTAGGTCACCTGTCCTCAGTAGACTCTCCATTTCCTTTCTGTATTTTTCTGCACTTTTCCAAATTCACTTAGAAAGAAGAAAAAATATTTAATTCTAAGAACTTCTTAAATATAGGTTAAAAGAGGTAAAGAAAAAATAAGAGTATCTGAGCATTTTATGTGCTCGTGCTTCCTAGGGCACCCCTCAGCGAGGGTATTTCTTGGTCCATGTTTATTTTCCAGGACATCAATTTAATTTCACAGTTTGAGTCCACTGTGTTTTCACCTATGGTTCTTTCTCTTCTTTGGGGGTTAACTAGAGCACCGTATTTCTACGCCTTAGGTATATATAATCATTTTCAAATATCTATCACTGGATGAAATTAGAGCAGTCGTTTTGTTATCGCAAACATTTGCTTTCTTTTATAGTTTTCCTTGCTGCTTGAAGGTAATATGATCAGAACAGAAGTTCTGCAGTCTTGATATTCACTGAAAATTTTACTTTAACTTCTCTGACAGTGTTCTGTTATTGCATTTATCTGCAAAAAATGCAAAAAAAAAACCTCAACACCATCAAGTATCCAATTCACTCCTGGCAGAAAAAGCACAATTCCCATGGCCTTTAATGCACAGTGTACCTGGTAATACCACAGTATTATCTGTCTCCATTTTCTTCCTCAACACCCTCCAAGAACTCAAGGAACATAGCAAGGTGCTCGATCTTATCACTGACACTGAGCCTTTGTTGCTCTCTCTTCAGCTGCATTGGGACAATAAAGGATTGTTTCTGCTCAAAATCTTTGCTCTTTTTATTGTTTTCAATTTTAACTTAAGGAAGTTGTCTTTTGCTAAATACATCTTTATTTGAGTTCCTGTCTGTGGAGAAAATGCAGTCAAGTTTGTTGAAACACTTAAAATCAACTAAATAGCATGAATAGCTCAACTCTACCCCCTACACACAGAGCAGGCACAGCACTAGCTCCTGATACACATAATGGAGGATGGCATTTCACAAATCATATTTCCTGACCCACATAAACTTTTTTTGTCTGCCCTAAATATACTGAACTTGCTCAATCTTCTCTAAAGCCAAGTCAGTGCACGTACACACAGTTTGGGAGCTAAAGAATGCAGAAGTGACAATTAACCATGCTTAAAACCATGCATTACAAAGACAAGTATTTCTCCAACTGCGCTAAACATTTCTGAGATACCACTACCTTCAACAGAATCACAGTCATCTCAGAAATGAACAGGTACGTTTCACTGAAAATGCAGAGTAACTTTTTTCTTTAAATCCTTAACTAAAAAGACTAAAGGAACATCCCCAAGACCAGGAAATTATTCATATTAGTTGGACAGCATCAAAATGCTTTAAAACAATGCAATATTGCAATATTTTGTTTTATTTTTTAGTGACATGTACCCTTCTTGATACCAATTCTCAAAACAAAACATCACAAAAATCACCTCTGAAAAAAAAAAAACAAAACACCACAAGTCATTTCCATATAAAGTTTGACTCCAGCACTTCCGTGTGACTCACAAGTACTGACACAAAAGACTTTGGCTTACTATCGTTAAGAACGATTTAGAATAAACTGTGAATCCCAAAGCTGCAGTTAATAAAAATATAAAGAGAAAATTGGCAGGTTAGCAGTTAGACAGTGGGCTGACCGGCTGCCATTGACAATGCCTATAAACATATTTTTTCAAAGACAAACACTCATATTTTATTGCATACAAGCACAATGCATTTTCCACTTTGGGCTAGTAAAATATTTCAGATTTTCAAGAAACGTGGAGAACAACTGCTTTACAAGCTTGCCTTGGATTCAGTCACTGCATTTTTATGCAACTTCCCACATGCCCCACATGCCTTTGTCCTCTGTGCAGACCAACACACTACTGCTGTGCTGCTCCAACTTTACCTTAGACATACGTCCTGTCAAACTACATTTACAGTGGGAGCACTTTTAAAAGTAAATCTTAACTGTCTCACATCGGCAAGGGTGGGTCACTTAGTGCCACTCTCGTGATGCTCACTCCAGCGTGGCTTTGGCAGCAGCCCCCACCGTGGGAGGTGCAGCTGGTGCCAGTGCTCTCAACAGCCTTATTCCTTCAGGCTCCTGGCAGCAGGATGAGCATGCAACACCTCAGTGAGATTTTCAAAACCACTTGGCTTTTGTCAAACTTCTTTCCATTGAGGTCAACAGCAGTATTACCATTGCTGGTGGTAAAAGCATATTTAGACCAGTGCTAAAGTGCCTTCAAATGCCTGCCGATGCCCACACACAGCCACTAATACAGATACAAAATGAAGACTGCCCATCCAGTCACATCAAATACCCAGCCAAGTACCAACTGCAGATTACATTTAACTTGGATTCAGGCATGTCAGCTCATCAAATTGTCAAGGAGATGGACACAGAAGGGTGTCATGCTCTCTTTGTGAAAGTCATAAACAACCCATGTGGGGGAATGGATTTATAGTATTTCCCTGATTAAACCAGCCTGAGACCTGACCACACTTCGTATCGTGCCTTATTCTTGAATTATTCCTGCCAGCTTAGTGGGCTAGCACAGAAATAAAATGCTAGTTGTAAAAGAATACAGCTCCTGGTAAATCCCGTTCAGGAAGTAGGATGTCTGATTTCCACCATTATCAGGCATACGAGAACATGGTCTGCTGATAAGTTACTGGAAGATCTTCTCACCTTCAGAGGAGAAACTTGAAGGAGGTATAGAAGACTTAGGAAGAGATAAGGAAAGAAGCACAATAGCGGGTGGAACAGAAGAAACAAAGAGGTAGTATTAAAGAAAAGAAAAAGGGTAAGCAGGACTGACACAGAGCACAAAGCAAGGATTTGAAGCAGAAAAAAAAGCAGGTCTCTTAAGCAACCTTTTTGTTGTTGCTGGTTTGCAAACAAATATGTTGATTTAGCAAGCTTTGGAGGAGTTTTTCTTTGTTCATTTTTACCTCTCCGAAATCAACAGCTTTCAGCCTCAAAGTCTGAGCTAAATTCAAAAGCTTCAGAGCACAAGTAATAAAAAATGACATACAGCCAAGAAAGGAATATTGTGTTGTAAGGCTAAATACACCATGCAGACAAATATAACAGCTCCAGTTTCAGTACATGACCAATCTCAGAATGGCAATACTAAAACAAAGATAAAGTGAATGAATTTCACTGAAAAAATCCCTGTAGTTACACTTCTGTGCCAAACAAAGCCAGGAACCAAAGGATCCGATGCTTCTCTTTGGATGTGACATAAACAAAGAGTTTTAGGCCAATCATATCTTCGTTTTCCTTTGCTGTACTGAGGCAAATTATTGTAAGAAATCTGTACCACACATCAAACCTGCAGCAAAACCACAATTCAGGCAATAATCCTGTAGATTTCCGTTACAAACTGGACTATTAGGATTAATGTTTGTGGAGGTCACTTTGTTTAAATGCTTCAAAATATTGCTTCAGTATGAGCTCATGTTGTTCCAGTGGTGGGAATGATGACTATTCTAAATGCTTTTAGATGAAAGCCACAATTAAGAGCTAAAAACCACTTATGTTAACATGTGGCCAGACACCTGAGCTTGGGGGAGAGGCAAGAAAGGCTGGATACTAACCCCTGATCTGAACAGCTGACTTCACAGTCAGGTTATCTGTATTTGACTCTGTTAAATTCCTGTTCTGAAGACTACTGGAATAAAGATCTCCCTGAAACTATATGCAGTTTTGGAGCAGACTCTCAGGTAGTTCCTCCTTCGTAGCAAGCCACAGCATGGCTAGATAGAGAGACTTGGCTTGATCCAGTTGCTTATCAGAGAATCTACATTCAGGTACACAACAAAGCTCTGTGCAGGCCTATCCCTCGTCCCCAGGGAAATCACTGTTCATTTCAGGTATGTTGATGGATCATAGGACAATAGCTGGGGCTCACGGGATGAGCTATTAGTGAGTTTGTCCCATAAGTTATCGGCACTTGAGATAGAGAGGAAAAAAAGTTTCATTTGCCTTAAAGGCAAAAATGTTCCACCAGAGTGGGATGATTGACTGACCTCGGAGCACTGCGGCTGATCATTTGGCACTAGCGTAAATGAAAAATTCATCATTACCAATGATTTTTGACTGCCCTAGAAAAAACAAATATTAATATGGTTTAATACAGTGCAATTGAAAATCTGGAGTGCAATAAAAGTTTCATATCATGCTAGTACAGGGATTTCTTCGTGGTGTTCATTCAAAGAGTAGAATATTCTCCCTCTCTATCTCAAGTCATTCTTTCTGGGTCTGAAACAATATGGTATTTCATTTCAGTACCTTTTATTACCCTTTCAGTATAGAGACTCATAGGTATTCTCAGTCTTTCATAAATGATGAAACTTTTGTCTGCATCCTAGTACAAATTCTGAACACGTAGTCCTTGAATTATTTCCTAAAGAAATACTTTGATACATGCAGCATAAGCACAGTGGTCTATGAGCTACTTTGGCACTAGGAAACTCTACTCCATAATAAAAGCAGAGAGAGAAAAAGGGATGCTTTACTGATACAGCTGATGGGGACCTTTACAGCTCAGAACTGATAAAGAGCCTAAGCCTATGACGTACAATCTCTGTACACAAGACTCTCAAAGGTTGCGAGTCAAAAACTGCATTTCATAGTTTTCCTAACCTGCAGTTGGGAAGCCAGTTGTAGAAAAGAAATAATAGTCTACCTTGGAATACTGTAAAGTATGAATTGGCCACAGGGGATTCACAGTTTCTAATTAAATGCCAATTAAAATCAATTAGAAAGCTATAGTAGTCCTGCACTAATGAGGGAAATCATATTATTACCTCTGCATTAAGTACTGCACCATCCACTAATTCCACTTTATCACAATGAATTTTTTGGGTTAGTACAAGGACCTAGACTATTGTAATAGATTTAAACAATGATTTATACTGGTTCAGTGTTTCCTAGACAAAATAACACATTTTCCTGTATACCACATGTGATGGTGTCTCTAAACAGAATCTTGTGAAAACTGGAAGAGGTAACACCTCAATTTTTCTATTTCCATATTTTGATACTGTTTTTGACCTCTATGGCTTGCCAGTAGTAAATTTAATTTGTCCTATTAAAACACAGGCAGAATTATAAGTTGGATGATACCAGATTTACAAAACTTTGCTACTGTCTTAAGTTGCTCAATAACAAATATGAAAAAGCACAAAAATGAAGGCAGTTTGCAATCTAATACAATAGAATTGGATATGTTAATCCAAATGGTAAGAGAAGAGACAAAATCACATGATGTCTTAACTTTCCATACAGCAGTTAAAGCTGCTGTATGCCATGTAGAATTACAGAATCATGAAGGTTGGAAAAGCCCTCCAAGATCCTCTGGTCCACCCCCCTACCACCAATGTCACCCACCAAACCCTGTCCCCAGGCACTACGTCCAACCTTTCCTTGAACACCCCCAGGGACGGTGACTCCACCACCTCCCTGGGCAACCTGTCCCAGTGCCTGACTGCTCTTTCTGAGCAGAAATGTCTCCTCATTTCCACCCTGAACCTCCCCTGGCACAACTTGAGGCCGTTCCCTGGTCCTATAACTGGTTACCTGTGAGAAGAGGCCAACCCCCAGCTCCCCACAGCTTCCTTTCAGGCAGTTGCAGAGAGCAATGAGGTCTCCCCTGAGCCTCCTCTTCTCCAGACCAACCCCCCCCAGCTCCCTCAGCCACTCCTCACAGCACTTGTGTCCCAGGCCCTTCCCCAGCTTCGCAGCCCTGCTCTGGACATGCTCCAGGGCCTCGATGTCCTTCTGGCAGTGAGGGGCCCAGAGCTGAACCCAGCACTCAAGGTGTGGCCTCAGCAGAGCAGAGCCCAGGGGGACGATCACCTCCCCGGCCCTGCTGGCTGCACTGCTCCTGACACAGCCAGGATGCCGTTGGCCTTCTTGGCCACCTGGGCACACTGCTGGCTCGTGTTCAGGCGAGCATCCATCAGCACCCCCAGATCCCTTCCCTCTGCACAGCTTTCCAGCCACTCTGCCCCCAGCCTGTAGTGCTGCATGGGGTTGTTGGGGCCAAAGTGCAGGACCCGGCCCTGAGCCAAGTTGAACCTCATCCCCTTGGCCTCTGCCCACTGACCCATCCTGCCCAGGTCCCTCTGCAGGGCCTTCCTGCCCTCTGGCAGATAGACACTTCCCCCCAACTTGGTGTCATCTGCAAACTTACTGAGGATGCTCTCAATTCCCTCATCCAAGTCATCAATAAAGATATGTAGTAATAGAGCTTGCAATTAATACAGTCCTGTGTAGGGCACTTACTGAAGAGGCATTTACTAGTGTGTACATTGGAGCTAAATTACAAGCTTCTCACTCTTACCAGCCACTAAACATAAATGTGTCTTAAAATGCTTGATAGTGATTATAGCACTAGGCCTAAATGGTGCTGACAATTTATTCATGGTTACTGATACAATCATTTTTTGTGTGATCTCCATGCTTCATCAAGGTTTTTCTTCTCCCTAACGTGCAGTCCCTCTGTAAGACATGCTTCTTTGTGCCATAATTACAAAGAAAGCTGGAACAGAAGATCTATAGCTATGTTTAGAGACCTTATTGAAATGAGAGTGGGAAAGGGAACAAATGCTGCCCCACTGATCGGCACTGATTTTCACTTAATACCTGATGGAGAACAGGTACGATCGCAGCACTGCTGCAAAACGTCCAGGAAACTGGGAACTGCCCAAGTGGCTCCCTGCTGGGTGGTCTCGCAGCCCCTCTTCTCAAGGGTGCTCAGCACCAGCTGTGCCCATGCAGGCACCCAGAGCAGTGCAGGAAGGTGGCAGAAGCTAGGTGCTTGCACTAGTGTGGAACATAAAGTCACCAGTGCCAAGCCAGAGTTCCTGGCAGGTGAAGGAATGCCACATTTTATCTCCAGTTTAAACAGAGCACGGTGATGTAGAGAGGATAAGCAACTGATCCAATGATTTGTGGTTACTGAACACGAGATAAATCCGATAACATGACTCTCACAAACCTACTGAGTACTGTATGACTCCAAGTGTATTTATTACCCAGCACCCAGGCCCTCCTGAATGTTGCTGGCATCCTGGCTACAGAAACATGGGGGAATGCTGGACCCTGGCATGGGGCCCCATGGTGGGAGGCTCCCAGACCTTTGGGGCTGCAGTCCCACCTACCCTGGAAACCAAGGCACTGACACTGCAACAATCCATGGCTTTGGGGTTTGGTGACAGAAAAAAAAAAGAAACAGAGAATGAAAGAGAGAAGCATTTATGAACAGAATAATGCCCTGTAAAAAATCATTAAAATGAAACCTATAGTGTTTATCTATAATTTCATTCGTTGGAAAATCATAGCCTCTTTAAATCTATTATAATCACAAAACTTACAGCCTGGACAATTCAAAAATCTTCTGTTCAAAGAGAAGAAACTAGTCCATCCGAGTTCTCCTCATTTTGGGACAAGCCTTTATGCCTAGATAAAGATCAAAATCCGAAGAGGAATTGGTAGTACAACATGCTACTGACAGAAACAGCACTTTGAGTGGTGTACATTATCAGAAAATTTCCATTTGGGCTTTTTATTATAGAGCTTGCTAACCCTTGCTAAGGCTGACAGAAAGCCAGAGATGCCACGCGGCACTCAAGGCACACAGGGCAACTGCGGCTGTTTAGAGCTCATCATTTTTCCTCCTTTTATTATTTGTCAGTCTGCTGGGGCTGACACTATGCATAACCAGTCCACAATCACCTCCTTATCACATTTGATTTCCCATGTTTCACACCGCGGGTTTTATCTTGCTAATGAAACCCAGGCTATTTGTCCTTAGGTACTTACGTGGTCCCTATCGCTAGGGAGCCTGAAGACCTGAACATCTTAATGGAGCCTTACAAATTCCACTGGCTGCTTCTGAGCCACCCGAGATGAAAATAAAGACTTTAAGTCATTCAGGCTGGGTCACTGGTGTTGTGTATCAATTATGCAGATTTCCTCAAATGGATTCTGAAAGCATCTGTCACACATGAAAGAAAATCTCTGAGAGCCTTTGCTAACAAAAATGTCTTTTGTTCCCTGACAACTCTGTACATAAGGGTGTGAAACAAGATGGTTTAAAAAGGCCTTCCTTCTACATCGAGCAAGCAAAGCGTATTGCATGGATGCGTGGTAGATAGTTTTTCATATATTCTGAACACTGGATGGGATGGAGTGGAGGTTGAATATCCCCCTCCCCAGGACTTGCCCTGGGGCAGTTCTCACTGGGGGAACAACATAAAGGGAACTCTGTTCCTTCCATGTGCACACAGGAACTCTCCTAGAGGAAACGTGTACAAGCACAAGGCTATAAAAGTTTCAAAGACTGCATAATGAGAGTGATATGCTGATAATCAGCTTAATTCCCATTTCAAACACCTAAGTCCCTTTGTGAATCTGGCCCTATAGACTTAATCCTGCGTATAGCTTAATTAGCTTAATTGTTGACCACGTCTGGTAAAAGGAGGATGGGCAGGAAAAAGTATGCTAGGGAAAATGTCCACACCAAGCAGTCAAAGAAAAGCTTATGGTAGATGGGGCTTGGAGAGCTCTAAATGGAAATGGCTTTTTTTTTTTTTTTTTTTTTTTTTTTTCAGAAACAAGAAGCCTGGGAAGAGGCTGTAGAAGTTTGTGTTCAGATAGGCAGAAGTAACTGGGAGTGAATGAGGAAGAACCTTTTAAAGTTTTTCAGGACCAGAATGATCCCATGCCCAGGGCACTGAGGAGTGCTTTCACATTCCTGTCTCCAGACCAACACCTAATTTCACTATTTATGACCAGGAGAGTGAGCGTGTGAGGATCTCATAACTTACTTCTGTCACTTTGGAAGAGCATACCTCAGGCTTGACTGACTTCACATGCCCTTGTTCTTCATACTTTCATGGGGACAGCATAAACGTACTTGTTCTTGTAGCTTTGGACATCTTGGAAAACCAAGGTCACGCTGCTTAGCAGGATTCACACCACTGACATACAGGGAAAATCTGAGGCTGCTACTGAGGAGACCTCTCACGTGGAGGAGACCCCTAGAGCCACAATTAAGGCTTTAGGACTAGACCTGCTTTTGACGCCTTTGCAAGGACAAAGGCTGCTGCATGCCCCTCCAACACCATGACTGACCTCAGATCACTACAGATCAGGTCCTTGCAATCACATTTTCCATTACAAATTGCCAAAAGCCTGGCAAAACTGTCTCCCTCTCTGTAAGAACAGCAGCACAGAAAATGGCGTTGTCTGATGAATTTCTGGGAAGGTATTTTCTGCTGCATACTAGCCTGAAGTTTTACTTTACACAGCAAAAGTCAGGTGTGTAATTAACTGAATATCTACCTGTGACTAAGTAGCAGTGCAAACCTTTAATGAGGTGATTGAGAATACCAGAAATGAGGTTGATTTTGGATTTATTTTTTTGCCCCGGTATACACGGTTGAATGAGGAGAAAGTTGGGTCTACCAAGTTGTCTGTTTGTAGAAGACACAATAAAAAATAAAGTAAGCTATCCACGTACAGTGAAGAATCCATTAAATGCAACTTCTGTAAACATTTACTCATCTAAAAAAAATTCTTAATCCAAAGAGTTTGAGAAACATACTCTTGTTTTACTTGTCCTACTATAAAAAGAAGCTGAGCCTGTCCAACCTGATCAAGCTGCCTTTCTAATATTGCAAACGCATATGGATTTTTTTTTTTTTAAGAACAATTTCCCACGTTGTCCCAGAGGACAGCATCATATTACATTATACACCAAAGCCACAAGCATTTAAACAGACAAAGTCATCCTGGCTATTAGCTTGTTATACAGTCTTTCAGGCAAGGCAATTGGAGTGGAGTCAAAGTAAAGAGCAAGTATCAGGAATTTCAGCGAAAAGAACCTTTCAAGAGCACAGCATCATCAGCCATCCAAGATCTTCATAGTGCAGTTGAACTTACCTCACCAACCAAAACATTTAAGGGTTCAGAAAAGGGAAAGCAATACCCCTACAATTTCTGTTCCTCTAGAGCTCAGCAAGGCTGCTCACCTACCAGCCAGGTGCTCTTTCCCTTTCAGCATGTGTCATAAAAGGTATGTCTCCTGCTCTGAGGCCTTATTCCTGAAAGCAGCATGATATATGTATATATCAGTGTAGATCAGTTTGAGATAGTCACTGTACCTATCAAGAGAGAGGCTGGGGTCTTCCCCACACCTAGAACCAAATGCTTTAATGGTTTAAACTCAAGTCTGAAGACGGGAACACCAAACCGAGCATTTCTAAGAGGCCCATTTCATGCAGGACCAGTATCTTTGAGTGGTCATGTTTTCAGAGTTGTTCAGCTTCGTCTGTGCTATGGGAAACTGCTCTCTAAAGCAGCCCCCCGAGAACATGGACACTGTTTAAAACTCTCATTTCTCCGTACGTCTCGATTAAATTAAGCAAAGCAGCTGTCAGATACTCCACCCTGGCTACTTCATCTCTCCTTGGCTCCTCACACCATGCTCCTAGTTTAAAGTAGTACATGTATTAGCATGTCTTTTCTTTCCCCCCTTCCAGTGCTTTACAATCTGTTCTGCCACTTCAGACAGGTGGTCTTTTTTGGTAGACCATGCATCTCATCATCTTCCCTGTCTCAAGAGTCTTTGACCTTCTGTACGTGCTTTTCACGCTTCTAGTTAAATGGGCATCTGTTTTCTCCTCCTTCCTCCTTATGGGAAGTTTCCAGCTAAGTGCTTATCAGACTCATCTCTCTAACAGCCAGTTGGTAACTCAACTCACTAAGAATTTAGTAAATTTTGTGACAGTTCATACAAAGCCCCCTTTCCTCTCCTGAACGTACTTGTTGAAGCTTGTTTTGCACTTGCAGTTATTCCCATAAAAGTGGATGTATGCAAAGAAGGTTCTTTTGTCTTTTTTTTTTTTTTCTTTCGGGAAGAACTATATTGGAATAATGGATACAGCATTCATTAAAAACATCCTCATGTATTTTTCCATGACAAGACCGTGGTCCTGATATGCAATAGGCACTCATTACAGCAAGCTTAATTGATGCTTTTACACTGAATCCTATGATCTTTCACCGTATGCTAACATAGTCGGTTGCTAGAGTTTATATTTCTCACAGAACTAGTGTTTCATTTTCTCCTGGAGTTACCCACCACTACTGGATTTAGCTTATCAGAAAATGCAGCAAAAGCCACACGCAGCTCCCAGCCTCTGCCTGGGCCATGTCGATATTTTTCAGCTGGAATAAAACAGAGAAGGTGGCTTTTTGAAAGGCCCCCAAACTTAGTTTCTGCTGGAATGACATTTAAAAAAAAAAATATTAATGAATAAACATTTGGCAGAAATCATTCCTAGGACACAGCAGCAGAGATGTTACTGAATCCAGCCCCTTTCACTTGGGCAGAGCCACCTGCTTTGTCCTCAGGTTGCAGTCTTTTTTTTTTTTTTTTTTTTTTTTTTGGCTATCGTGCTTCTCTATTACTGGCTGCATGAATGGTTAACATGGAAAGGGCCCACTAGGCTCAAGAGGTTTTACAGGACTGTATGTCAGCTTGGGGTTATTACACATTAAAATGATGCAAACACTGCCCTTTTCCATCACGCTAACCAAGAGGAGGACACAGGTATTTAGAAAGCTGTGACAATCTGCCAGTGTTAAAGCTATTTAGAGCAATGTTTCCCAGGGGTTGATCTAGAGTTTCTAAAGCAGGGGTAGAGAGAAGGATTCTGTGACGGGTCCCGTGGCCGTGACTGATACCAGTGTGCAAATCTGATGCTGATAAGGGCCAGCAGAGCAGGCACATATCTGTGCTGCAGCCTGCAGCACGGTGTAAGCACACCAGCGCTGCCAGCCCTGTTTCTGAATGTTAGCATCGCTGCCAGATCTGTTTCTGAATGTTAGGTTTTTAAACTGGCTGGAGTTATGTAGACTTCAGTTACTGGTTTGTTTGTTTGTTTGTTTTCAGCAGAGAAATACAGAAGCAGCGTGAAACTCATTCTGAGACCACATGGGGAACCCAGAGAATCCCAATCATTTCTGAAGAGGATTATCCATGTCCTCGTTCCCCTCTGCAGGGACGCCAACAGACACTACTGCCATCAGGCTGTCTCCAATGTGCTGTCACATCCAACAGACAAGTTCCCTGCTGACACAACTCCATTAAAATCAAAGGACTTCCCTCGTCAGAGATTATAGTCCTAAAACTGTTTGCAAAGACTTCCCCAGAGAAAGAGCCCAGATTCGCTTTCAAAAGAAATTAAAGCCTTAGTCATTGATCGGCAATATCCGAAACTCAACAAATGGATGCGCAAGGAGGTCCAACACCTGGAAAAAGGGTCCCACGTATTCTCCAGAAAGCATCGTGCCTAAAGACAAGCACATGCAGTTTTATGCTTAGTCCTCAGAGAGAGTACTGGAAGGCACAGTGTTTCTGAATACACGTACCTGTATCATTTCTGAGGTCTGACATTAACTGAAGAGCCCGCAGTAGACAAGCTATATAAAGGTATGGGTACTCACTCGACTACGTAAGCTACATTGCGCACAGTCCAAACATTTAAAAACAAAAACCCAAACTGAAGCAACACAACGTTCTGCTAAGGAAACTTCGCCTGCACAATTTAGATCCTTGCATTTGAGTAACTCACCTTAGAAGTTACCATGGTTTAACTTTCCCTACTACCTCTGCATATGTGTGCCCGAATCATACAGTGAGGAGAAATCAAACCTAGAGCTTCTTTCCTTCCTGCTGTAATTGCCAGCAAAACCGAACACCCTCTGTCATTCACCAACACTGTCACAGTTGCATGAGGGATCTATTTGCAACCTCATGTTTACTTTCACATGGTAACATGTGGAACCAGATATGTGCAAGGAAAAGACTACGCAAATTAAACATCTGGGGAAAAAAGTGAAGCAGGCAGGAGAGCCCAGTGCCTGGCATGCATCTTGAGCTGCTAACAGCTAGAGGTGGGAAGGCTGCATCAGGGTGAGGTGGAATCCATCCCCAGAAAATGTTCTGAGAGCTGCCAGCAGTACGCCTGGGCTGGGTCCTGTCTTAGCTAACCGGCTTAACCAGCATCTGCCTGAAGCCCGGAGCGCAGCACCTCTCCTTCCACCACGCTTCCCTCCTGAGATCAAGAGGGAGGAAAGAGTCCATCCACACATCCAGCAATGATTCTAGGACACAGCCCTGTCCTCGGGTGACGGGGAAGGGCAACAACACAGGGGGAGCTACGCATGGTGACCTGGAAATCCACTATGCAGGGAAGAGCCTTGCTGCTCAGGTTAGACACAGTGTGTCTTTGCTGCGTACTGACAGGCAGCCTGGCTAGCTGTTGGGTTTGGATTCCCCAGTGTTTGCAGATTTCAGTCTGTTTGTTTGAAATGCTATTAACAATACCAGACGCTGAGGACTCGGCACGGTTTACCAAATGGGTGCGCTTCCCTTGCAAGACAAGCAGCAGAAATACTTCCCCTCCTAGAGGAACCGTGCTGCCGAGACCCAGCAGACCCTGCCCACCCTCCCAGCCCTGTCCCCAGCCACCAGCTCCTTGTCCAGGCCCAAGGACAGGCAGAAGGAAGAGACCTTCCTGCCTGCTGAGCAACTCCTGCAGCCTCGTTCGCCTCAGCAGATCAGACTCAAGCTGCTACTTGATGAGGGATGAGATGAGGGAAAGAGATTTGGTATTCTGCTGGATTGCTGGCTGATCATTTGAAGCCTCAGCAGATCAGGTAGTTACCAGTTAAGTATAAACAAACCTTGCATTTGCAGAAAGGAAAAAGGAAGAAGAAAGGAAGAAAGAAGTTTGGTAAAATGAGAAATGTATGTGTATTTTGGACCATGCAATGATGTGCATTTTACAGCTAAAAAAAAAAAAAAAAAAAGCAAGAAGAGATAAAAGAACCTATTTTTAGGAAAAAAAAAAAAAAGTGCAATACTCTTTGCAGTTACTTTTAAAAGCAATTTTGACAAAATAAAAACTGCTTCCTTTCTAAATGTTCCCTTCCCTTGCAGTAGCACAGAGATACGAAGAGAGAAAGAACAGAAAAGCTTTTTCTACCCTGTGTTTTTTTTTTTTCCCTAAGACATTTGATCACTCGGAATATACAGCAATAGGAAAATCGGGTGGTTTGCAACAGCCAGTAGCAGCAGCCTGCAGGAGCCACTGTGTGAAATGTGTCTGAAACATAGGCAGTACTGTGAAAAGAGATTTGGGTCAGTGGCAGTCATCTGGCCTGCATCTATGCCCCCAGCAAGGACATTTAGAGAAGTCATTCACAGCAGAAATTACGCCTGAACAGGGCTGAGGAGCACTGGCATCAACTTTTTTTTCTTTTTCATTATCTGTTTAGGCACTGGCTGGGATGAGAACCTGAGCCCATGTCTACACTCTTGAATGGTATTTTCCATCTGATCTGGAATCACGTTTTCGTAAAGCTAGCTCAGGCGAGTTTATGATCGGGGGTTAGTTTTAAATTTTCATTTTCACATCATTTGCTGCTTCTCTTCGGTTTGAACAGAAATAGGTGTCTCACCCATTTTGGTTCTCCTGCAGATGCCTTTGGCCAGTCATAAAAACCCTGCCAATTTGACACCAAACAGCTTTCTGCCTCAGTTTCACCTCTATAAATTTGAGCAAAAAAATCTCCCTACCTCTTCTCTGATGTAAGAAGATGCAAGAAGCCTTGCAACTACAACAGTTCTCTTTAATACCTGATTGTCAAAGAACAAGGCCTGAAGCAATAATCAAGACAACAGCTTTGAATGCCTACAAATCATGCCAGCCCACTTCACTACAACTATAAGCTATAGCTTATTTTTGATCTGATAAACATTTCCCAACAGATTTTGTGTTAGTGACAAGCTTCCTTCCAGATGCTCAACAAAGTCTTAGTCACCTTTACGGACAGTTCAGACACATTATCTCTACATCTACAGAAATTATTTAACATACAGTGCTATATGGTCAGCTTCACAGGTATGTAAGATATTACGTTTGAATATGGAGTCAAAATTTTTGATCAAAGCATAAACAGAATGAGAGATCAACAGCTTCCATGAGATTCTGCAGCCGCGTTTATTTAGCAGTTGCAGAGACTGTATAGGAGTTTTCACTCCGATATAACCATTTCAGAATGTATTTTCTCCATATATCCAAGATTTATTCCAGGTTATTTATTTGTTTTACACCTATGCACCAGATACAATGTATGGAATGAAAATAAATTCTGGGAAAGTCTTGCTGCTGGAAGAATATGGTGATCTCAGAAGAGTGATGTTTAGCCTTGTCATTTTGCCATATAGATATTATAGCCATAATTTCTTTGATGAAGCCAGGGAAAGATGCTACTGGTAAATCAGAGTACAGGTTTGCAGACTTCATTTCTACGAAAATAAATAATAGCAATAAAAAAGCCACTATTTTCTCTTCCAAAGAAAGACACATATATTGGCAGAAATAAAGCAACTCATAAGATAATGCATTAGCAAAGCAGCAAGTACAATCCTGGGTAATGCTCTACGTAATGCCAACAGGAAGGGATGAGGATATAGGAAGATGTTTGTAACACAAGACTCCAGTTTCACCTGCAGTGATTCCAGAATTAAAAAGGAAAAAAAAAAAAAAGTAAAATAGAAAATAACGTGCTCAGGGAAACACAGAAGAGCTTTGCTGCAACAGCAAAACAAATCAAACACTGATCAATATCACTGTGGTCACCTTTTAACAAAGACTTGTGATGTGTTTTGAATGCACTATGTAATGAAGCCATATTTTCCCCTGCTTCCCTGATGCCTTATGGTAATGAAACACTTGCAAAATCATTTCTGGAAGAAGGACAGAAAGCTGGTCGTCATCGTCCTCCTCCTCTTCCTTTCATGCAACCTTTGTGGTGGTGCCCAAATTGCAGATGGGGCTTGGGAAACAGTGCTTACAGCTAGATCTGACTGAAGATGACAGAGAGCCATGCAGATGACAGATCTGAGGGATTTCAAAACAGGATTCAAGCAGAGTTAGTTCAGTCACATTTTGGAGCCATTAGTGCATTTGTTTCAAGTGGCTTCTGTCCCTCCCTCTCCATTCACACAAACTGGAAGGCAGTTTTAACTTTCCTGACTGTGGAAGCCTAACGTGGAACAATTTCCTCTCACATACAAGGATGTGAACTTTAAGATCTCAGTTGAGCTATTTTGTTGATAAGAACTATTAACAACCAAGTGAATCCTGTGTCTGCTCACCCCATGTCAGAGGCATGCAGTTTCTCAAGGTAGCGAAGCTGCCAGGCACTGTTGAGAGGCTGCTGCTGTTGCCTTGCTAAGGTCCTGCTGGAGAAGCTTTGGGGAATTGGCAGCACCGTGCACCAGGGCAGTGCTCCTGCCCATGCACCTCCTGAAAGCAGCTGGCCCAAGGGCCCAAGTGTCAGGAGCTGACTCTGACCAGCATCCCCGCCAAGGTGGCACCTACAAAGCCGGGGGTCCCACCGTGCTGGGCTCTGCGCTCACAGAGCAAAGCTGGAGCTGCTTCTTATGCAGCTGAGGAAGAGGATGACAGGAGGCAGGGTTACAAGTGGAATTGAGCAGGTGATGCAGAAAAACAACAAAGCAAACCACCCCACCCCCAACAAGACACACTCAGCCCCTCTGATTTCCCATTGTTTTAAAGAGTCAGAGCCCCTACACAGCAGTCCCACAGCATGACTAACAACAAACCTTTTAATTACAGGTTGAGCCTCTGCTCTGTCAGTGCATAGAAAGATCTGGAAATGTGTGTTTTTGACTAGTCTGTACTTGCAGGACATTTACCAGAAGCATCTCCCCATTTCAGATGAATACAGCTGTGTGCAGGACCCTCCTCAAGGAATCTCCATACAGAACTATAATATAACTCTTGCCTTTGCTCATGAATGCAAGACATCCAGGTTTACGCAGCATATGGTAAGGAAGGAGATTTTAACAGTAATCAAATCAGACTCAAATGTATTAGAGAAAAAAAAAAATATATATTTTCTTGGAAGCCTTTGAGCAGTGGCAGCCTCTCTCCCTCACCTGTAGCTGAGGATTCAGCAGCAGAAACATCCCCGCATGCAGGGCTGGCATCCACCCCTTGACAGCCTGACAAGGGTGGGTTCCTGCTTTTGCCCAAGGACTGCACTTGTCTCCCTGGCCCAGATAAACATTTGGAAAAGAAAAGGAAAATTTGTACTCTCACCACACCCTGTTCCCATGAAAAACTAAGCTGCCAAGGAGAGCTCTTAGCTTGGCATGGAGTATACAAAGAAAAAAACAGTATGTCTTCCTGATTGCAATGAGTTAATAAAAATACACTATACTCTACAGAGTGCTACTCAGTTCAGTATCTTATTCTTTAAAAAATAAATAAATAGAATCCATGGCTTTTTTTGGAAACCATCCATATGTTTCTTCAGATATGACTTACAGTTTGTGGTTTTCAATTGAAAATATTATGAGAAAGACCTCATTTTCTGGGTAGGTTCTCATTCCCACTTGAAAATTTCTGTAAGGCGTTTCAGGTAGGAATTCAAGGTTGTCCGTGGAGGGGAAAGCTGTCTCCAGTAATGGTGCTAACTGTAAGGGAAAAGAGATGATCCATTCCCATGTAGTACCAAATGCACTGGCAACAGACACGAAGGACAGATGGAGAAGAGTCCCACACCCTGTACCATGGTGCAGGCCAACTTATCTGTGACTGTTCTGCTCACGAAGACCTGTCTCCACATTGCTTTCCTATGATATACTTGAAGTATTTCGTTGTTTAACTTAAGGAAGTAATTTCTAACTTTATCCACAGTTACTCTGTGTATTAGAAGAGCCCACAGGAAAGCAAGTCAGCACAAGCATGCTGCCTCTGTTGGAGATAGCTGAAGACAACCCCACCATCTCCCAAGCTTTGAGGTTAAAATCTGAACACAGAAAACCCAGGTATTTCTATATATCCTCCATTGTAGTCTCTCTCTTCACAGGTTCTAAAGAAAATCCATGGGAGCCTTTCCACCAGCTGACACAACCGGTGCCCTTCCAGCTCCTGGGAGAGCATTCTCACAGACCAAAGTGACAAACTGCCACCTTCTGCAAAGAACAGGATTTGGGGATGGCAGGGAACGCATGGCAGAGGCATGAGAACAAGGGACAACCTCTAACGCCATGTAGCAACAAGCTCGTATTGGCTTTGTCCTACTGGCAGGTAGCACAAAATAACTGTTCAAAGCCATGCTGTTATCTTTAGGAAGGTCTTAATGAAACAAAGGTTGTGGAAAAAGGTAGCATCTTTGATCAGAATAATGAAGCTGGGAAAACAAAAACAAACAACAACAACAACAACAACAACAAAACACACAAGTTTTCAAGCACATAAGGTTTTCCTTGGGTTTGAAATAGAGAAAAGAACACAAGCAAACTTAGGATAAACCTGAGCCCAAGTTAGCTGTGGGAGGGCCGTGCACACATGACCATTTCGGTTGTTTTCTTTTTGAGCTCACAGAATAACTGACCTCGGTGAGAAGTTTTCATAGGGACAACTAAGAAATCACAAGCAGCTCTCTGGAAGCAGAGCTCCCCAAACTCCAGGGTTACTGCAAGTATTGCTCCAGTTTTTGTGAGCAGAGCATATCATAGCACCTGCCAAACTTCCTGTTGTTCTTAGTAGAAGGTCAAAGTGCTTAATAAGAAGAGATCTAGCAGATGTGCTTTAGCCAAAATTGCATTTTTGATCTAGCCATTGGTTTTATGAATGCCATTCTAATTACTTCATGAAATTTCACCAAGATTTAATCCTAATTGTGCTTCCAATAATTTACTTCCAGCTATGTTTGTAATTAATTTGAGATGTAAAAAAAACATTCTAAAATCCCTTCTCAGACAATAAAACACCTTCAAAATAGAGCACACATTTTACCACGAAAAGCTCTGAGGAACCGTGCTTCTTTCAGACAGACAGGGACAGATTGCAGAAAGAACTCGCCCTGAATTCCTGAGCACCTGGACCCACAGTTTCACACCCAACCTTCATCTTGATCTAGCACACAGCATTGCTATTCCAGCTACAAACCCAGCCGGAGGTTTCACAGGTGTGGCGCATCCTCCTCATTGCCAGACAGAAGCGCTTCCTGCTCCAGGTGCACCTCTTGTGCAGCTGTAAGAACAAACCCTCAGAAGGCGAAACGTCTTGTCACATGGACAGCCCTTCCCAGGTGCTTCCAGCTGCATTAGCAAGCCCGGTTAAGTCTTTATTCCTCTCTGAGTCTCTCTCAGGTCAATTCCTGACTTTCAGTGAGTCACCCCATCCACATTCTGGTTTGCACAGTTTCAGGGGCTCCTTTGCACGTTGGGTATCGTTTCTCATTTCTCACCCTGCAGAGTCTGAAGTTCCTTCTCAGCAGCAGCACCTTGACACAGCAAATTGACACAGTGAGGCAGTGGCTCTTTCCCTGACCCCACCTACATGTTACCTAGGTAAGAGCCTACTTCACTTATGCCTAGAGTGGGATTCAGGTATTCCCGTCTTATAGATTCATGTTTATAGGCAGGGATTTTCAGAAGCAGTACAGAATCTCCATTGGCAAACAATTTTTTTAACCTATAAAAACATAGCTGTCAGCTTGCAGAGACATGGTTTTAAAAATCAAGGAGAGGAACGATCTCAGTTCCGTAGCTCTGCGTGGGGGACACGGGCACTGGTAAGCTGGTCACAAGGCAAACAAGTGGAACAGCCAGACACAGAAATCTTAAAAAGTTTGAGGAAACCTGCCTGGATATGACATATGAGCTGAAACCTGCTCTCTTGAGCTCTCCTTTTGTTTTCACACGTCCTAACACAGCACCCTGGTGGCCTCAGTTGAGCCCCATTCACCGCTCACCTCCTGCTCTCCCACTTGGCCAGGGCGCTGAACACCGAAGGTATGCTGGTGTGTCAGCACGGTTCCTAAAAGCCCTGCTCCTTTGCTTTGCCATACAGAACAGCGTGGAGAGACGAGCATATGTTCCTTGGTTTGCAGCAGAGGCTCTTTTCCTTCAGGGATGCCTGTCTGGCAGACAGTCTCTCTTTTCAGAAACAGCTTTTCTGGAAGTGGTTATCTCCGCTTATCCCACAAGTACCTGATGCCACGTTTTAGCAATGAATGCTCAATTTATCCTCTGAACAGGGAGGGCATGCCTCTTCTCAGCCTCAACGCGGGGGGCTTCATGATGTTCTGCATCCTTTCCTTCCAAATCCTTACCTTATACAAGCACTACTGGCTTGCTTGCTGCCACCACCACGTCTATAGTAGAGAGCGGGCTCTGAGAAGTATCCTGGAGAGCTCAGAAGCTTCTCGAGGGTAAATGCTGTATGAACATCCGTATCATGTCAGCCCCTCTTCTGTGGATCTTGGATGCTTTTTAAAAGGCAGCCTGGAGGCAGGAAGTCCTATTGATATGTTACCATTTCGGTGCTAATTGATGATCTGTCTGAAAAGAACAAAGCTGCTGCTTTGGTTTTGGTCTTGAGACTGACCACAAAATGTTCATGTCCCAAGTCTGCTGGATTTTATTTGACTGCTTTAGTAACAAAAATACTTTTATTACAGCAGTGCCAAGAAGCCAGACTGAAACCATTCTGTACTCAAGACACTGCACTGAGAGAGGAGTACAAAAAGCCAGAAAAAGAGAGAGGTGAAGCGAATTACCATTTGGTAAAGCAATGAGGGAAAAAGCACAAGGCTGGTCAGCAGAGCCATTGAAAGTGCTGACAGCTTTTCCCTGATGTGCTTGTTCTCTGCCAGAGCCACTAGCAAAGTGATGTTTTTCTGGGTCTCACCTCACTTAATAACCTGCCTTCTTCATTTTTCTGCCTCCATGCAATCAGGAGGAGTTTGGAAAGCCCCTGTCTGTAGCTCCATCTGTTCCACACCCTCCCTTCTGCAGTGAGGCCATGCCAATGTCATTTTGGGGCTGAAGCAGGACAGACATTCCCAGAGCTGCACAGGAGCAGAGGGACACTACATGATGCTAAGGAGAATGTGAGCAGGGGCATGCTGGATTTGGGGAAATAGAAGAAGATCCACACTACCAGGCAGATTTCAGGGCGAATCTCTGTCAGATGATCTAGTCTGAGTTCACTTGGGGAAATTCTGGCAGTATAACCCCAGGCATTTTATGTTTTACATTTCAGAGAGCTGGCAAGAGGGAAAGCCCTGCAGTGTGTGTGTGTGCCTGTGGCAATTTCAGAAGTCAAGTGGCCAGCTCAAACTGGGGCTCACAGCTTTTGGGCCCCTCACCAAATCAGCGTGGGAGGTCTGAGGGAGGGATGTGACACGTGGCTGTGCTCCCAGCTCGCCTCTCAGAGCGCCCACTTGTACGGTCACCCATATGTTACACCCAGACTGCACTGAGATGGATGTGCTCAGGCATGGGGACCAGCAGAGCTGCTCTGGCACAGCTTCTGCCCGAACACAGCAGGTAGCAGGGGGACCTCTACCTGCCCCAACACTGGCTATAAGCGACTCTGTAATTTCAGACTTTGAGCACTAGAAAAGGCACAATAAGCTCTTATTCCTTATGTAAGATTTTTTGAAAAAGCACTTTAAGCAACAAGGCAAATTTGACAGAAGTTTGATGGAGATGTCTTTCCCCAACTTGTAGAGCCCTCCATAGCAATCAGAATGGGATATTCCTCTGTGTTCTCATTGCTTTGGACAATGCTGGGCAGGGCACCTGCTGAGCAGTTTCCCACACAGCACCCTTGTCTCCACTGGGGACAAGCACCAGGGGAAGCCAGCGATGCAGGGAGAAGATCTGAAGGAGGTTGGCAGGACACCACAGGATTACATTATTATGCCAGCTCAGTCATTCAGCTGAATACATGTTAAATTCAGCAGCTGGCTTGTGGCCAACCTTCTCTTTCTCCTCAAGTCCGAATAGCCACCAGCAGGCTCGCACACGGTCACCCTGCACCAGGCAGGCTGGCTGGTGCTGTCTGTGCGTGCTGCTGGGGCTTCCTCTGCACTGCACAGCCCTCACCAACAGCTCCCAAGGGGGCTGCTCCTGCACTCCCCTACATGAGGACAGGAGGTTTTCCTCCGACTGCACTGGAGAGGGGATCGGGCCCCCCTTGCTGAACAAGTGCCTACCAATTAGTGACACTTACTGATCCTATCTGTGGAGAATCATTATGAAAAATGCAAAGCATTATGCAGCCACTATTAATCTTCCACTTTTGTTGCATTTGCTCATGGTTTATGGCCCTCCAAGGAGGATAAATGATCAAGGCATGTACTCACATTGTTATTTGTCTATTTGTCTGTGCAACAATACACGTGCTCAGCACTAAGTAGAAGTTATTTTTCATGGGGAATGCAGTTTTAAGGCTTTTCAAGGTCAGAAGGCTTTGAGAGGAAAAAAAAAAAAAAAAAACCTGCAAGTGACTCTGGCTCATTTGCTGCCATCTCTTCCTTTTAAAGTTACAACCCACACAAGACCATAAGTGAGCTGAGACTCAAGGAGGAATGGCCACAGAAGTGCTTCTGTGTTTTTGGCTTTTGCTAGAATACAGCACGGCACACAGATGTGTCAGTACGACAGATAAGGTCACTGCTGCCAAATGACAATTCTTGTTTCAATGTATAGGTGGAAGACGTGGTTCCTCCCTGCACTTGTGATGCTAAAATCTCTCCTCTCTTTTCTGCTCTCCTCTCTGGCTTATATAGCTCATTGTGAGCACGGACATTTCGGTCTAGTTTTGTTTATGGTAGCAGGGATACATTTCTCCAGCTCAAGTTCTGGCAAATTCAGGTGATCATACATTTACAGTGATGCTTAACTAGTCTGCAGGCACTCACAGATAGCACTAAGAAATGTTCTTTGGCTCTGTACAGCTCTGTGCAAGAATAGCCATCTCCATTACGAACACAAAGTATTTAAAATAATATTATTTCAAACCTGGGAAAGCAAAAGCAATACAAATATTTTAATAGCTGGTACAAAAACTAAGTTCTAGCTAAAATGATCAGATTTCCACGTTTACTTTGAAAACATACAGACTAAGTATAAGCTTTTTGCAAGTTTTTACTCAGAATATAGAAATGTAGTATTTTAATAGGGATGGCACTCTACAGTTTGAAAGACTAGAAAGATAAGAAGCAGTATTTTAATCAAATAGATACACAGCAAAGCACAGCATTTGTCCCTTTCTTACTCAGAGAAACTGAGAGGCTGAACCTGGTCCAAAGCCAACTGGGTCAACGCAAGTCTTCCCAGTGACTTCCACAGCTTTTGGGTCTGGCCTGCTCTCCTCAAAGGACTATAAATACAAAACATGGCTTCAGCACCATGTCACACAAAACAGGCAAGGAAAATGCGCTGCCAAAGTAGATATCAGATAATGCCAAACATCTGCTGCTCAAATCCCCCAAACAATGCTCCATTCATGCAGAGGGTAGTATCAAATATTTATAAAACACATAGTCACAGAGGAACTCAGATTCACACCTCCTGATTATCATTTGTTCTCATATTTCTTCCTCTCTGTTTTAAGTCAACCAAAAATAGCAAGAGAAATCTGAGAAGATGACTTTTCCCCAGACACTTGTTAAAAGTATTCTTCAGAACAGTTTTGTTTCCAGAAAACTATTCAGATTGTTCACATTTGCATGTATCAGATTCACTGAGTCACTTCCACTGGTGGATCTAGCAGTCATTAAATTAGAGCAATCTCATCTCAATAACACTAGGTGTGCAAAGAGCAAAGCTGGTTAGGCATTTAACAATAAATATTCAGGCATCATGGAGGACAGAAGAATATTTCCAAACTATTTAATGATATGATTCAATGCAACTTGCCAGCTGAAAAATGACCACTCTTTCAATAGCAGGTGATTTTCAGGATATTATCCATGTTATGTCATAAAGACTGTATTGCTAACAGTAAATGTTTTGACCATGCATTTATATATAAATCAATCAGACACTACACTCTCAATTATCCATACTGCTAATGATTCAGTCTTCTTAATTGTTGTGAATGGAACCTTGATCAAGTGTTTTGTCTTTTATAAATCAGAATGGTTCATTTAATACTTCCTTGGGCAGATTCATTTAGCCCAGTGGAAATGCAAAGATGTGAAAAGAGTAGAATTTGGCCTATAATGTTCAGAAATGAAGGATGCATCTTAACTGAAAGCGTTCCCTCCTCCTTCACTGATGGCAGGTGCTGGCACTGACACAATGTCTATTCCGACTCTATGGATACTCACAAGCTCCAAATTTTAGTTTATATTCTTTGTTACAAAGGTGTAAAGCAAGAAATCTGCCAAACAGTTCTACTTACTCCTTGAAAATTACAGTGCTAACACCACATAGCTTTTTAGAATCTTTTTTCTTTAAATATAAAAATGTATTTCTTATTTCATTAATTGTTGTTCCCATTTTTGATATTCTGAGTTACCTGCACTTTCTCCTGTTAACTTAACTACAGCTTCTGTTCTTCTGGACATGCATGGAGAAAGACTATTGCTCCCATGCTCTGATGACATGTTATCTTTGCTTCCAGAGATGACAACTGCCTTGACCTTTCTACCTGACACTTTGCATTGCACTGCAAGGTCTTATCATTTGCTGTCCACTATCATTTTTGGACTGCACATCTCTTTCTCTTCATTGCACTGAATCTCTGAGTCTGGAGCTACTTTTTCTCCCAGGTACCCTCCCTGGTTTTTATCCAAGCAGATTCTTATTTAGTGGCTTGTCGTTCCTAATTCTACTACCTATACATTCTGCTGTATCTTTCCTTCATCTTGAGTAGCATCCATATCAAGTCCGCTCTGGCATCATATTCATGCTATCAAGCTCTTTTTCAGATTAGTATAAAACTTGCTAGGCAAGAATAATTACCAACTCCAAAACATTTTGAAATTAAATTTTATCAGTAAGACTTCACCAGAAAACATATCAATATCGAGCCAAGTCTTCTTCATCCACAATAACCCAGTTTTCAAGCCAGGATTCATTCTTAAAGCCCAATATAAAGTACATAACTATGATTCTGCTGTGGATGACATGCTTCAGGGCACCTGCATTATCTCAAGTGGAAACCTCTGCTATATGAAAAGGAGAGATCACTACCCCTTTTCCAACAGGGGCCTGAGACGAGAACACTACTTCAGGGACACTTTACAGGTTCTTTTCTGGAGTAGGAGCAGCACCTCCAGTTGAGTGATGGCTCCAGCTGGCCAGATTGCACTAACAGTTGCCATGGCAAGAGCCATGCGCCCTTGCATATAGGCACAGTCCTCTCCTGGGACACATGTGAACTACCCTGAACATGTTGAACACACACCCAGATTATGGTAAAGGAAATCCTACACAGTAACAGTTCAAACAGTGTCAGACCTACTACACGTTTGCAGAACACTTTGCAGTGGGTCTGCACGTGCGCTTGTTTTCATTTAGAAAACCCCAAAGGAAGTTTGTTTCCCCATGCAAGAGCTTTTTTGGAGAGGATTTCACACCAACCCATCTCTGTTCCTTACACTTCCTTAGCAGAACATGTGCTGGTGCCTGTTACTGCAGAAAGGACTGGGTGCCTACGCTGGTATCAACCAAAGGAAAATACAGACGGGAAGAGGAGGCTGCTGGGTCTCAGACCTCCAACTATTTTTGGAGGATGGGTAATTGTCAGCTGTGGTGACCTTTCTGGTCATCTCTGTGCTGGTTTTTTTTGTTTGTTTGTTTGTTTGCTTGTTTGTTTGTTTTTAAAAAAAAAAAGAAAAAAAAAAAAAAGAGCACAGCCTTCTCCTAAGTGCTGCCTTCTGTGCTGATCTGCAGTGTTTTTCCATGGTCTTACTAGAGCTTGAAATTAGATCTACCAGACAGGAACTGCCAGGACTTTCAAATTCTGGTATTTCTACGACATTCACAAAATGCTAGGCGTGTCTCTCACCTACCTCATACATGCTAGAGGTCAGAAGAAAACCTCAGAAAAGCATGACAGTTTGGAACCAAGGAATAAAAGCTGTTGGACAGTGGAATTTTATTACAGTAATGGAAGTTATCTGACAGGAATAAATGAACCTCTAACAGCATGCTCATGTACAAACACACTTTGAAGCATAACCAGCAGAGGGAAAAGAGAGCAACAAAAATTCCTTTCTCAAAGGCTCCTGTTATATCTTAACTTCTATAACTTAAAACCCATACTAAAGAGCAAGCCAGACAGTGGTCTTGCATGATAGCTTGCAGAGCTGCCAACACAAACCTTGTCTCCTGGTCATTCTTACGCTGCAGCACACAAGCAGCCTGGTGCCTCAGAGAGAACCAGAGCCATCTGTTCCTGCATATTAGAGAGTCCCTCACGTAGAAGGCCTCTGGTGACAGCAAGTGGCAATTGGAGATGTGACCTGTGGTGTAGGAAAGAGCTCCTTCGTAAAGCATTCCTTCCAGTCTTCCATTCCTTCCTGATTCTGCCACAGAGAGATGGTAAAGATCCTGTCACTGCAAGGTTCAGCTTCCCCTTTCCGCAGAACCACCCTGTGAAGCTTTATCCTTCCTATCCCAAACTCCTCTCTCTCTACATCCTCCTCCCTCCAAGCCTTCCATTACATTGTGTTCACCTGAAAGCACCCTAGCAGGCTTTGAAATGAGGAGACTGTTCCTCTGAGAGGAGTTGTGTGCCTACTGCTGAAACAGCAGGTTTCAGCACACGATACACACAATGCATTGCCAGGTGACAATTAGCAACGCCTGCCAGATGGGTCCTAAATTCTGCACTTCATGCACTTGATTCCAACCCCAAAATTTAGAGGCCCAGATGGTCCTTTGGGTTATCTTCATCTGGAATCACATGAACAAGTATTCAGATGTGGTAGGTGTTGCTGGTCAGATCCGCTCTTATTTCACACCCACTGCCCTGTCTCTGATTTTCTCTGCTTTGTCCTGTGCATGGAATCAGCCTCCTCCTTGCCTGGGCTCCTTCTCTCCTGCATACCTAAATCAGAGCCTGGGTCCACAGACGTCATTCCTGAGGCATGCTTTTCTCTGCACTGTCGCTGTTGGCACCTACAGAAACTACAAGCTGATGTACACTTTTTTTTTCTCTTGTGAATAAAACCTGTAAGTCTCTCCATGTGCTAAAGCATCTCATTTAGTTTGCCTCTAGCTCTTCAGCATTAGGTGTGACATAGCAATTAATTCATCCTTTATTTTTCTCTGCACTGATAGCTGCACCATATTGAAGTTTGTATCTGAGCAGAGCTAGTAATTCATCAGCACTCGAGTATCTCTACGTACAATGTGCTCATTTTGCTATAATGTGCTTTTTTTAATCTTGCTGACAATTGAAATGTTGATATTGTTAAGGTTAATGACCCACTGATAAATACCAGAAAACACTTTAACCCTCAAATAGTTTTTAATCATGGCTGTTGCAAAGTGTGACAAGAATGCTCTGTGCCTAAATAGGCTTTAGAAGCAGTACTTTCTGAATATCTGATGTTCCCGTTTACTACCAAAGTGGTTTCTCTTGACAGTTACTAGGCCTGCCTCTGTGCCAGATTCTCTTAGTTTTATTATACTGAATTTGTGTATGAGCTGGCTAGCTTTTCTTTTGCACTTCTTAATGGTCTGCATTGTGTGTTCTATGTGCTGAGATGCCTTCGATCTGTACCTTACATATGATGAAATCAATTCAATCAGTAAGCAAGCTAATGGAAAGAACCGAAAGCCTGTGAGAGTTTTACTGGGGTACAGTCAACTAAAAGGTACTCTATCAGAGAGAGTACATTCAGCTACAGTGACAGGGTCATAAGAAGGCTAGAAAAACACTGGTTTTCACATTTTAACTATACATATTTTAACACTAGGTTGCTTGTGGAGAGGTGTTTGCATTATGCTAAGAAAAAGGCATGCCCAGTTAATTCATGTAATCGCTAAACCAGCATGCAGAGAGGGATGGAGAAATAGTTTCCATTTTTAATTCACATTGTTTTTTGCTGGATGTCTTCCAAGCATTGAACCAGCAAAAGAAATATGACGCACTTTACATTGTGTTCTCAGAGATACTGCCCCAGCTCTCTTTAGCCAAAGAATGTCAATATAGCTTCATTGGAGCCAAAGCAGCACGTGTCTGTCAGCTGACAATCTGACCATAAACAGAGATTTCTGACTGCATAAGCTCGGTGAAAAAGACAGCAGAGTTGTATATCACTGTATGCACAGGATGAAGTGAAGGGTACACAAAAAGCAGATTCCCATTCAAAGCAAACAGTATTTTGCAGCAGTGAATGGGTTCAATTAGGGAAAAAGAATCCAAGATAGGTTAAGTCTCACAAATTATGAGTGTGTTATCTACATGAGGAAAAAAAAAGCCTTTTGCTTTGTCATTTACTGCCCTTGATTTGTCCTGTTAATTCCAAAAAAAAAAGTGACTGTAAAAACAGCCAGTACTTACAGGCACTTTGAGATGAACTGAGTGTTTCAGAGCACGTTAGCCAAACGCCACTCCAATCCATGCTCACCTCACACTGAAGCCAAGCAACTGAGCCAAAGAACAGCACTGAGAAGGACAGTGATCTAATGGAAATGCCAGAGATGTATTACCTCTGCAAGTAAGAGGCTCAGAGAGAAATGACTCTTTGCTATTTGCATTATGAAACATAGCTCCCCTGGAAAAGTCAAGGTAGCCATTTTCCCTACAGAGTCTAGCTGATAGACTCCGTTCTTCTGATTCTCTCTGCTCTGAAACAGCCTGCGCTACTAATGCCAGCAAGAGAGCTCCAGAAACTGTCCACTTCTGCCTCTGGAATTAACAGGGACTGGACCTGTAGAGCCAAGCAACCTGCACTGCTCAAGTGCAAGTTATAGGAAGAACATGAGGCCCTAGGAACTGCCCTCCTAGAGAGACCTGATGGCTCACCCAATCCATGATGCTGTCTGTAGCGGTGACAGGATAAGCTATTTAAAGAGGGCACATGAGCCTAGTCGTCCTCTGCACCCCACTTAATTTGTACTCCACAAAAGCTGTTGCATCAAGGGTGTTATAAGTTACTTCCTTGCCCAGTCCTCTTGGTATCCATCTACATGTATGAACCTTTGGCCTGTGAATTTGTCTAATCCCTTTTTGACCCTGCTTGTACTTTCTAATTCTACAAACTCCTGTGGCAGCAAGCTCCAGAAATATACCACCAGTGTAAAGAAGCACTTCCTTTTATCTATTTTAAACTTTTCCTACTAGCTTCACTGAGGTCTGTGAACACTTGAAGGGTTTCAAACAGTAGCCTCTGCTGCATCACAAGATAACAATAAAAACATGTGGTCCCTATGCCAGAAAGTTCGAGTCCTACAGAATGGCTTAAAAGTCACCAGGAACAAAGACATAAACACACTTTCAGACTGATTTAGTTCTAAAGCACACTACTAACATTATGTTGGTTTAGCCCACATAGCAGCACCCAACACAAAGGAAATATTAAAACAGCTCATTTTATATATACATACCCACATGCACCAGATGTTCTATGTTTTTAGCTTATCTGCAGGTGTGTGTAAAAGCAGTTTTGGGACTCATTGATTGTGGAGTTCTGCTAACTGTCTTAAGCTTGTATAACTCCAAAAAAGATACAGTCCTAAGAGCCTTACTGCTGACAAGTTAAGTGTTTTGCAGGAGCTGGCTTTTGGTTTGGCTACATGTAGTTCAAACTGTGTTATTCTCTGCTAATTAAACTTTTGAAAAGGAACACAGCTGACAAGAAGTTGCAAGTAATTTGCTCTGTCCTTGACATTACTCAGAAGTCTCAAAGCAGAGGCCACAGAAGTCCAAGAATACTAACCTCCAAGAGACAAAGCAACAGTCCTTAATTAGCATCTTACCTCAGATGTTGCTGTGAGGGACGAGCTGTAGAGATATCAAAGATGCCCAAAACACAGATGATTCTGGTGGCAAGCAATCAGTTCAGACACACTGTGGCTGCTGAATCCCTAGAGGCAAAAAGAAATGGAAGAAATTCTGAGTATAGCTTGGAGACACAGATGCAGAGACTTGGCATTTGCCCTGTGGAATTCTTGGATGCACTTGAAAGGTTCTTCAAGGATGAAAGTGCAGTCTCTGTTTGTTTTGTGCCTGGAATGAACTGACACCATCGTATTATCTCAGATTCATTGGCAAATAGTCTCTTCCAATGGCTGCAACTGTTATTAGATTACAAAATATGCAAAACGACAGATGGCTGCTAAATTTGTTGCCAAACGATTAACTGCATGTTAATGATGCAGGAGTTTAAGAACAAATTTTAAGGGAAGCATCAGGTATGAAGGAATATCTTAAAACTGGAAAACTGCTCCCATCTTCATGCCAACAGAGTCTAGGCTTTATTTTACTAGAATTCACTGTTAGCCAAGGAGACAAATATTTTCTAAGTTGTGAGCAACACATAAATTTCCTCTACTCAGAGTAGGAATTAATAATTCAGGAACACTTCACTCTGTCCCCAAACTTCAATGGAAGTCTTTGAACTTTTTCTTTAAGCAACAAGACTTGCTCCCCTCCCTCACTCCACCTAAAACTACCCTCCAGTAGAGATCATCTAATGCAGTGCTTGTGGTGACTCAGAGACACTCATACCATTTGTACCGCATTTTGTGCATTAATACTGTTGATCTGACTGTTTTTACAACAATCTCCTTCACACACAAAAAATACACTGAATTATTCTGCTCAGGTGACTGTCACGCTGCCCAAATGTTTAGCAATCCTTTGTATGACGAGGAGTCTTGATCTAGCTACTGGCCTGAAGTATACAGAAGAAAAACACGAGCCCTCATTCAGCTTTACAGGATTTGGTTACATTTGTTTTGGGACATGTCACTGTGGTCTTGTTCCTTTTAGATACCATGGCTGCTCAAGAGAGACATGACAGAACATCTGTGGTGCTTGCAGCTCTTGCTCCCTGAAGTACCAGACCAAGAAAAACAGCCTGGCAATGAAATCAGCTACCTACAAGGTAACACATAGCAATTTGTCTTTACAGGCTCTTTTTGCTGCTGTTTAAGTAAAATGGTTGAGAATCCTCTTAAAGAGGCTCCTACTTTTTTTTTTTTTTTTTTTTTTTGAATGGTGTTGGGATGAATATACAGATGAGGAGATGAGAAATTTCCTGTCTCATCTCAGCACGCTGCATTCCTGAAATCACCTTCAGTCCCCAATTACACAAATTCCTGCTTAGCACCTTAGGGAGACTGATGTGCATTAGGCTCTCCTCATCTTGTCCTGCAGTTCTGAAACAGGAGGAGCTTCCTCCTTGCTTCTGGAAGTGCTCAGTGAAACGGCCTCTGCCACTACACGTGGAGCTGTATCATACATCACCTGCTTTGCTTCCACTGCTGCTTTCTGGAGAACCCAACTGCCTGCAGTTACGGGATGGAAAGAAAGCCATGAAGCATAGAAGACAGGTAAATTTCTGGTTGGGAAGAGGTAGGAGCGATCCCACAGCAAACACTGGCTACTGTCCTATTTTTCAAGAGCTTGGAAAAGTGGGGAAAAAAAATCTACAGAGAAAAAAGTCTGTACATCAATTGTAACTGTGGTAATGGATCACAAGCAGCCTTTGGCACTCAGCTGAAACTTGTCACCCTGAGGCCAGTGATACAGAGCTCTGATGTCCAGCCACAAAACAGACCAAGAGAGGCCAATAGGCATGAAACAGGGAGCCTCAGGAATCCAAAATGGTAGAAGTCCAACAACTTCACAACTCCAGGCACAAGCAGGCTGGATGTCCTGTTAAAAAGTCATCATATGCAGGGGCTTCACCTCTTTAAATGTGTCTTTCTACATCAAATGGCACTTGTAGTTTGTCTGTGCCATTTCGTATTGCATTAGTCTGTACCACACCATTTGGCAGTAAAATGATACGCCATGACATATGATACATAATCTGTGGCGTGTCACAACCTACATTTACAGTATTTAGTAGATTTGATTTAAATGTACGACCTTCTTGCCCATCTTTTTCACACTTCCTTTTTATCGCAGCTGACGAGAGCAGCATATGGACAACTGATGTGATATCAGGATCTACAAGTCGAGGAAGAATGACAGTCTAGTTCCAGCGGCTTATTACTAGCAGCATTGTTTCACTTAACCTTGCATACTTCCAATTCCCCTCTGTGTCTGTGAAGCGTCCCCTCTTGTTATAATACCAGTTAATGCCATTAAGCCTGGATAGTCGCTTGCTAAGTCTTGAATAAATCACAGGAATAATACTGAATTTTATTAAAGCTGTTCACCTTCTTCATTTGGTCTCTTGCTTCTTGCTTTCTCAAGGATAGCCCAAGGAATTTGATTGTTTGCTTCCTGCCAGATAAGGTCTTTTCTTTCAGACCTGGATTATATCCAGTCTAAGACCCAGTGTATGATGTAAGAGCTTCTGTTATATTTATATATATGATGATGACATGATATCTGCTTCGGTGAAGTCTTTCTCATCTAAGGTAGGACAAAAGATTTCAGAACAGCCAGACACTATGTACTGTAATAGCACTCTGAAATCTCTCCTTGGCACTTATCAGATCAATATCAGTAACTGAAAAGAAACTGGTTTGGAGCAAAACACGAGGATACAAACTTGTTATGATGCTGATAAGCCTTCAAGGAGAAGCACACTGCCAAGGTAGAGAAGAGACACGAAAGAGCTCAAACAATAAAGCACCATTTCCCAATCACCTCAAATTCAAGTGCTTCACTTCCAGCACACCTGTTCTTCGAGACTAATCTGTTCTTGGATGGAAAACTGCACAGAATTAAAATTAAAAAAAATATCTACATCACTCTGAGTCACACTCACAATCGATCACAATAGACAACCAATAAGTGTAATATATTGCTTCTTCGGTAGAAGACAAAGTAAAGTTAAGGAAGATGCCCAGACTAGGCACTCATGCAATCATAAAAACGTAGACAATCTCTCCTGATAAAAACCAAACTTTGTACAGAATTGTATATGGCCATGCAGGAGCAGATTCTGTGCTGCAATATAGCAATTTAACTGCACACAGCAGCCTTGCTTGGCAGTTTATGGAGAATCTATAAGGGAGCACAATATCCAAATAACATGTCAGTGGGGATTTAGGTGGGCACAGCACAGTAACTGGAATTGGATTTGGGATGCTCTCACAGCCTCGCTCGAGATCAATTACAAGGCCTTTTGGAATTACACCTGATCAAAGTCTTGGTTCATCCCTCCCCATGCAGAGGTAGCTCCCAGGAGTGGATGCTGCAGGGCAGGGGATGAAGCAGCCCCAGTCCCTGCTCTCCTCTGATCTGTGCAAAGCACCTGCAGGGTGCGGGCACAGCCGAGCACCTGCTGGCAGCTGGGGGCTGCCTGCACCAAGCCCGGCACCCATGCTCCAGCCAGGGGCACAGGTAGGCAGGGTGACCAACGGGGATGTCTGGTTCCGCACCTTCTCTTTAAAATCTCAGCAATAAAACAATTCTTAGCTTCGGATAATGCCTTTGACTATTTCTTTAAACAACCTTTTTGTGTACACGCAAACAGTTTATGTTACCCTCCCTTCTCTCCGAAATTACAGGCTGTGCTAAAAGGCTGAAACGACCTCCCCAAAGGTCTTTTGCCATTTAAGAATTAATTAGCATTCAAGAAAGGACTCAGTGAAGTCCATCAAGCGTACCCACACGTCAGATGTGCTGATCATCTGTGTTGGGGATGAACACATATGACATCTGATGTCTTCAGTCTATTTCTCAAATTCATTTCACAGAGCGCATCAGCAAATACTCAAACAAGCACTACAAAGAAAGCACGAGGAGAAACAAAGCACAACCAGTGCTTGGGCTGCAGCTCAGAGATATGCTGAAGGAGCTCACGTAGCCAAAAGAGTTAAGTGACCCCATTCCTCTCCAGACCCATAAAATGTGCTCACTCACTCTTCTAACACCCGTATCTGGCAGAGTTCTCACCCCAGTACATTTAAAAGCACTGAACCTCTGTTTTGTGAGAGGGAGCCATCACTCAAGCTCACTTCTTTAAGACTGCAGTCTTGCAGTTTTCGCAGCAGGTGGGTCTCTGTGAATGCTGTGGCACCGGGCATTTGTGGAGATGGCCTCAGGGAATGCCTCGGGAAGAGTGTCTGTCAGAGACCACTGCACGGAAAACACCCGCTAACTTGGCTTTGCATTTCTTTGATATCACATATTCCATACTTCAAGACATTTCTTGGGGATTTTTTCCACTGAACCTTTTATTCACTTTCATTTTATTGCTTGATGTCCATAGGCAAGTCTCTCACTAAAGGTTCACTAAATTAAAAATCGGAACATTTTTCTGACCCAAGTGGAGTTTACTAGGTTAATTTTCATCCGTGTCAAGGTGTCACAGCATCTTGAATCAACAGAAGTGTTTTGTGCCTACTGCTTATTTCGGAGTTAAAGAAAAACCTGCAAGGTTAATGAGTAACAGGAAGCAATTCATTAAACTTTTGATAATGTAATGTTTCACAGCAATTTAATTTCATCATAAGTTTTAAATCCCAAAGGAAAAAATGAATCCTTAAGAAAATCTATGCCTAATGTAAAAGACAGACAAGCAGAGAGGACTTCACAGGACTTCTAATTTTCGCACCATTAGCACTGGTTATGGAATTGAGGCCTTTATTCAGAAGTGCTTATTTCTTGAATTGCTTTATTAAATGCAGCTTTTACAGATAGTATTTCACAGACATAGAAGTTTTGTTGTCTTCCCTTCACACATTCAGTTCTGTGACAATACGTGAAACTTATTTCCAGGTGTTCTGAGTAACTTACTCTGTCTTGAGAACAAAATCTTGCCCGATAGTGAAAGTTTTTATACCGCGATGTATAGCACATATACATGTACCTTCTGACACATCGGGTGCTGACCACTAGGAGACACGATGCCAGACGGGGCAGACAGTGTCTGCTCTGCTGAGGTGTTTTCTCCAGCACTAAGAAGCAAAAATGAATTTCTGCAAAGCCCTGTAGTGGACTCCACAATGAATCCAAATGGTTTTGCTTTCCTTTCCTAATCAAAATCATTAAGTTTAAATTAACTTCCCAAGCTGAAAATCCTGACAGTGGCCTTTTTAACTAGGATTATCAACTTGAACAATAAAATTTTGGCTCCTACTTTTTTCATCTCCACAGTTCCAGGAGTTGCTCAGAAAACTAAAACAAACCTCTTTCTTGACCTGCGAACAACAGTAAAAATACGACTGTAAGAAGAAGATTTAACAGATGAGAGCTCTTTCAATAGCCGTTGAAAGCTACGGCCCCCAGCACAATTCTACTGAACGTGCAGCTTTACTGTAGTTACAGATTAGAACAACAAATTTATTTATTTATGCGGTGATTACTGTGCATGTAATGCATTGGTAACTGGCATTTAAATTCTGGAATAACAGCTTAAATCCAGCCATTACATTCATTTTAATTAAATGCTTCCAAGTATTTTTTGCTATACTACGCAGACAGCCACTGCTAATGACCAGCTCTGTGTAGTCTCCATGTAACGTTGTTTCCTCTGGTAAGACCCTCACTGCTTTGCCTGCCCTGGCTTGGGGAGGGTGGCAGTGTGTTAGGCTTTATGCCCAGGGCCTAATTATCCCACTGCTGAGGAAAGACACGTCATTCCTCACACTGTCACGGCTCATCGTTCAACACTGCAGGGACCAGGTTCACGTACTCCAGGGAGACGAAGAAGGGAGGATGGAGCACAGTTTGCTGCATCACTGCTGTAGTCCTCAGCACCTCTGCTCCCTACGGACGTTTCTTGCTATCTGATAGGTTTGAACAAAGCTCTCAAGTGTTTACACAAACCTAAAGGATATATCTGATTTCCAGCAGCTCTGGATTCGGCCCATGCTTTCAGAAAAACCATTGGCACACCTACAGGTAGAGGCACTCCCATCCCCTGCTCAGACACTCCCACCAGAACTCCCAGAGCAACTGCAGCCCCCGGCGCTTGTCCTCCTCCCCAGCCACCCCATTGATCCCCCCGGAGGTACAAGGGGAAGCCGACTATTAAAAAAAGCTGACTTTTTTAATAGAATAAGATAGCTATATCACAGCAGAGAGATCACACAGATAATTTTATTCTACAGTGTACTCGCTGTTACAGAAGAGGAAGGCTAAAGTACCAGTAAGGATGTGTGAGGAGAAAGAATATCATGGGTGATGAGAAAATCCCCAATTTTTCTCAAGAAGAGTTAAAGAAGATTTTGGAAAGAGTTTCTCAGCATCTGACTTGATAAAGCTCTCCATAAACTTGACAAATAAAATTCCATCAAAACAAGTTGAGAAAAGCTGTTTTCACGTGCTTAAAACGCTCATCTCTGGAACAGAGGGACTATTAGTGGGAGAGTTGTTAGTCTGTAGCTGCCAGAAGAGCAGGAAGCGGAGAGAAATGGCATTCCCTGCTGCTAATGGATGGGAGAGGCTCCTTGGGTACTAGGAGAATGGTAGGAAGATGAACTCTTTGCTTGCATAAACAAGCAGCTACACCAACAGCTACCATCACTTGCCAGAAGGCAACAGGAGCTCAGAATTCCCACTTCCCAATCACATATTGTGCAGCTCCTGCCGAAACAATCATGAAGTCTTGGGTGCTCAGCACTTTTGAAGAGCAGGATTCCTGTTTGGGAACAGATGAAGGGTGCTGGCATGAACACGGCGGCACAGCAGCAGGCACACCACTGCTTACCAGCTCCCGTTCAGGCACCAGCCCCTGTTCAGCACATGCTCCTGAGCGTGGCATTCCCTATGGCTACATTCAGGACAGACTCCTCTGAATCCTGCAGAAGAGAGTTGCCCCCTGCTCAACCATACCGGTCTACCTGGTGCAAGGTAGTGGCTTTGCCTACAAACCCCGCTGCCCAGCATCTCTCCACATCCCATGCACAGAGCCCAGGCACCTTGCTTGCGTGCTGCAGCTGCACCCAGGTTTATGGTGTTCAGCTCCCCTGCACGGATTCTGCCACGAGCACCACAAATACAGCACCAGGGTACCGAGCTGTGAAGATGCCGGCCTTGACCTTCTGCTTTAAAAGAAGAATAGTTCACATGAGCCAATGGAAATGAGCAATTTCAGCCACTATGGATGTGTTGTATTACTTTCTTCCAATACAAGGTGACACAGAAGCTGCATGCTGGAAAAAAAAAAAAAAAGAAACAACAAAACCAACCCCCCAATTCTAATTGATTCAGTTTCGCATCCACTGTGATGAACACTCTGAGGTTCACCTTCTGGAAAACCAGAAATTACTTTTCGGAAAGCTGAAAGGACCTCAAGAAGATGGGAGATGGACTGAAGTTTTTACCTTTCTTTAAATCACTTGTGACTTACGCAAGAGAAATGATTTGTTCCAAACTCTTATGGGTAGGAAGCCCGAAGGGCTGGCTTTAATTTGTGTGCAATTTCTTGTAATAATCTAATTTAGATGTCAGACAAAGTTCTGGGTTATTACTTTTCACAGAGAAATTACAATGTAATTTTTATTGTTTTCTTCTTTAATTATGTTGATGGCATCAAGAAAGAATATTTTTAATAAACTTTTCTTATCTGAAATATAACACTTGAACTAACATAATACGTTCATTCGCTGTCAAAATATTTTCTGTAGATATATTCACAATAATAGGACAATTCTGATAAAGAGAAACCTGTTTCTGGGTTGATTTTGCATCTGGCTATATTTGCATATTTTATTCAACAATATGAATTGGACAACAAAACCTTTGCAGCATTAACACATGTGCTATGGCTTTATTTAGAAGTCCACATTTTAGGCAAAGTATTACCACCTTTTTGGAATACGTCACAACATATCCCCATGTATTCCAATGAAGATTACAAGACAGAGCTGCACAGATATTCTCAAAGCACACCCTTGGCTGTAAGGAGACAGTGCTAGTCACTGCTTTCATATTGAATATCAAATGTCAAATTTGTCAAATACGCTTTGTAGAGCTGATTGCACTGGGAAGCATGTGCTACAACATTAACACCTGCATTTTTGTGGAAACACTGCACTATTTCAGCATAAACGAAAGTTTATAGCCTTGTTTTCACACATCTACTAGCTTGGCAAGCATTAAGCAACACAGAGTTTATTTTTTTAAGGTCTTAATTTAAAATTTCAGATTTTAACACTGCTCCTACTTTGTTCTTGCAGCAGCAGCCAGCATTTTGATAACCAGATTTGCAAAGAAGTCTAAGGCTCAGCATGAGTACACGTACATTAGCATCCATGTGTCTGTGTTAACTACAAACCATACAGTGAGCTTTCCTAAGGGGGTTCAGAACCATCCTCCACTGTTTGGATGCTATTGCACGGATAATCTCACTCTTCACCTCTGTGGAAAGGGACTGTCCTCTGGAAAAAATCCCAATAAGGGCTATGTCAGATCTGCAATACACAGCAGTATTTTCACAGACTTAAATCATGGGAGCTCCCACAAGGTAGTGACCTATGTTTATAGAGCTGAAGATTATGAGCTATATATTTTATTATATGACTGTCTGAAAACCATATTGTAGTGAGCTCTCTGCATTGTCATGAATCACCGTGAGAATAGTTGAGAAAATGTATAGGCTTTTCTCCTTCAGGGTCAAGAGTACATTCCTCTGTGACCCTTCACTTTAACATGAGGCAAGGATGTAAAAGGCCAAAGGCTCTTTTTCCACTGACTTCAGTTGAAACAGTCCAGAGTTTATTAAACAGCAACTAATTCTGCTATCAATCTAGAATCTTAAAATTGGAAACCACCTACAAAGAACAAACAAGTATGAGGCAACATTAAGATGTAGATATATACGTTCAGACACACACAAAGTCTGCTATTCAAAGAGGGTGGCTTTCTGTTGCCTGAATGACTGTGGTCTTTTTTACCTTAACTATCCTGCCCAGTGAATTAAGGCAATGTAAATTATTCAGGTATGTCTTGTGAATATTTTATGAAGAAACTCTGTAACAAAAGAAAAAAAAGCCGGACATATCATTTTGTCCATCTGCACAGACCTTCCCTAATTCTATTTAAGCATGGTGCATTTTATTAAAGAGAGAAATCATAAAGTTAACATCTCATTTGATTCTGGGCTGCACATTTCTCAAATACTAAGAATAACTTGGACCAAACATTATTTTTACTGTCAGATTTTTACAATAAGAAATCCAAAGGCTGTGATACATTCACAGGATACTTGAAAATGCCTAGAAATTCTATAAGAATAGCAGTTAATTTTTGAGAGTGAAGAACACGATCTCCTCTCTTTCAAGGATCACAGGTTTCTAATTTAAAAAGACAGGCAGACATCATAGAATTTAATTTCACAAACAAAAATATCATCTTCTTTCACCTACTGTAAATGTTTTAGAATAACCAGAGGAGTTATGTTTTTATGTATTTCATTAGAAGCAAAAATATTTGTCAGTGAAGAGGTAATTGACAATTTAATTTTAGAACAAACCAATCGAATGAATATAAATGTTTTGGAGACAAAAGATACTGAAAGTTTAAAAACAAAACAAAATAAACAAAAAAACCCTACAGTTTAAGAACTAAATTTTATGAAATGCTTAGAATGATTTGGCATGATTTAACCCGTGTAAGCACGGGTTAACTACAACAAACCTGAGCGTGGCAATGACCTCTGTCGGCTTGCACACAGGACAAGGCAGGACCCATCCACATGGCTACAACCTCTGCTCGTGTGGAGCAGAGAAGTCAGTGCAGTCCCTCTAAGGGTGAGGGGCTTCTCCTTCTTCTGTGGCTTGTGGGTTTGGCCCCACCATCACCCAGCACAAGCAGGGACCCCCTTGGGAAATCCACCTTAATCCATTGGGCAGTTACTTCTACTAGCAGGAAATGTAGGCTTGAATCTTGTAGGAAACTATGATATTTTTTTTTTTATTGTGGAAGTTTATGAACGAAAAGGCTGGTCTGGAAACGTGCTTCCAGGGAGGCTTTCCAAAACAGAAACCCTCTTGTTTCAGGCCGGGTACCAAGGCAGGGATTTGCAGCCACTCAGTATATTTTCTTGGAAAGCCACATTCACAGGGAATCATGAGACCTAGCTGAGATTGGGTCTCAGATTCTTCAAAGTTGGCTCAGTGATCTTGCTTTTGTTTTGCTTTGTTTCAAATGGGATTCTAAACATCAGTGCACAAGGCCTTACTTTAGATATCCAAATAAGCAGGACTGGTCCTCAGAAGCTCTTAGTGCAGTTTGAACAGACACCATGGAAAATGCTTTCAAAAAATCTAACAAATATTCATGCACTTAAATACAGCATTATGCTTCTAATTGTAAAATATGATTGCTACAACTTGAGTTTTCCTTCTCCTGGGTGAGTGGCCTAGTTGCCAGGCTATAAAAAGTCATTTACTTGCTCAGTCTGGCCCAATTAATATTTAATTATGTCAAGCAAAGTAGAACAGCTTGAATGGAAAGGCTTGAGGGTCCCCACACAGTCCAGAGTAGCCCGAACTTACAAACCCATGCAGCACAAGCAAAGCAACAACTGAATCCTGGTATTCTGAATCCTAAGCAAGCGCCCTGCCTGCCGAATTGCTGGAGAACAGGGAACAGCACGGCTGCTTCTGTCAGCTGGATGGAGGTTCTGCAGAGACCAAACCATGAGATCTGGCCCAATTTTGATGCAAGTTACAAGTGAGAGGAAGGGGAAGAGAAAAGCATTTCATTTTGCTGAATACCTTCTCTTGTAGCTGCCATTTTGTGTTTCATGTCAGGTGTTTTACGTGCAGGATGTTGCAAAGACAATAGCTTGGTGTTTTACTTGTGTCTAAAAGATTTTCTAATGCTTGCTTTTGTCTCCCCCAATTCAAAACATGTGCCATCTGGACTGGAAAACACACACCCTTCCCAGGGATAAAAGAGAAAGCTTTTCAGTTCCCATCACTGTTTTGTGAATTCAGCTTGTAACTCCTAACAGGAGCCAGACTCTCTTCATGCTGTTATTTTACCCTGTATCTGAAAGCTTTAGGCAGTCAAGCACTAAAGTGAATTAACCAGTTTTTGTCTATTTTTCAGGGGCTCAGAAAAAATGAAACATGGATGCAAAGGTCTACTACATATTAACCTAAAGGGCCTAGGTGTAAGAGCAGCCCTTAAATGTGAGTGAAAGCCTGGACGTTTAAACGGCACAATCCTAACCTGAAGACTGGGGCTTGACCCAGAAGAGGCTCTGACCATGTCAGTGAAGGCAATATGGGGACTGGGATGGAGGGGACCATGAGTGTGCCCCCCTCCTGCTCCTAAGCCAGCATCCTGGGTACAGACGCTGCAGGGCCACAGCTCCTCGTAGTGCCCAGAGCTCTGTGCTGGAGCCCACTCCCAGAGCCTGCAGCTCCTCTGCTCTTCCCAGGGCAGAAGTTCGGTCCCCTGAACCCTCGTTCCAAATTCACTCCAACCCCAGTCCACCTCCATCCTTTTTCTCAGTACATCTGAAAGCTCACAGTCATCTACTCCAAAGCCTCTCCCATCCCACACACCCAAGACCCTCACTACTCGTGCCCCGTGTCTCCCACTCCCCTCTCTCCCCAACACATTCCTTTCTCGCTTCTCACCCACAACACCCTTTCACTTTTACACCTTCGCTCTTTACAGCCACCTTTGTCCTCTGCCAGACTCCCCACTCCCTACCTAAGGAGCACGACAGCCGCTGAGCTCCCAGCAGTCCCACCTACGCTGACATTTCTGCTCATTTTGCAGCTGCTGCTGCCCTTCGCCCAAGCTCAGACCTCTGCCGGCTTTCACAGCCACCCAAACTCACATTTTCCTGGGACCTGGCACATGGAAGGTTGTGCAGGCAAGCATTTCGAAAGCCTGAATGCTGCCTACACTCACCCGAAGTCTGCCGAGGTCAACTCTGAAGCAATTAAAAATAAGATGCACCCAGGAAGAATAGGATAAGTGGCAGCTGTAAAGATTTCATGGTGAGAACCAGCTGGTAGGCCCCCAAAACGGGTGCCCACAAGTGTAAATTTCCTGCAAACATTGCTGAAAAGTGGTTTTGTTTTCAGCACGCCCAGCTGTGTCAAGGGATTGGCTAGAGCTGTAGAGGTGCATATATTCAATGCGTGAAGAACCGTGATGCCTATTGCTATTCCTATCATTTTTCAGAAGCTCTCACTACAGCACTAGGCTACAAGCGATGCTCATGGGCTGAGAGCTCAGTTACTGGCATTGACCATTTCCCACGCATTACAGAGCTCCCTTTTGCCTTATGCTGACCATGCCCCCACCTCACCTGTTGAGGAATCCTGAGCATCACGAGTACAAATCCCGGCTCACGTTTTGCAAGAGCAATAAAGCAATGCCTAATGCTCACAACCCCAGTGGTCAGGCTGACGGCACAGACCACGAACAGTTTAAGAGATTGTCATCTAAGGGTAGTAGCAGAGCACTAACTCCGCTGTTCATACCAGTACTTAGTCAGCAGTTAAAGAAACCTCAACATCCTGCTGGTGCACCCCTGTCGGAGGTGTTTCCTGTGTTTGGTAAACCATGAAAATATCTGAAGAGTTTAGTGGTACAACCATTGCATTTTAGGGCTTCTTTTAAGTACAGTATTCTCAAACAGATACTAACAACGTCTTGATTTTAGCTTATCTCAACTCCAGTCCTACTTTCCAGTCATTTTATTCATTATAGGAATCTTTATCATTATTCAACCTTTTTTTTTTTTTTCCCCTCTAGTTTTCCCCATGCCTATAAAGAACATTTGGAGGTGTGTTTCATTTACACAAGCAGGTAGTCAGATTGCTGTCAGTATTAGTATTCTCTGCTTACTTGAGCTAACCTGCTACTCAATACTTATGGTAGATCAGATTTATTCTTTTTTTTTTTTTTTTTTTTTTTTCAGTAGGAGAAAAATACAGGCATCTCAGCATTAAAAAGAAAAGAATGAAAAAACAGCTAGCATGTACACTATGGAAAATGCAAGGCAACTAAACGTTTTTAATATGCTTACCCTTTTCTTGAGAAAAGGGACACTTCAAACACCTGCCCTATTTGGGAGTTTGCTACTGACTCAGACCATTAAATACATTCATACGACTTTTGGTACTTCTAAGAATACGGTGCTTACGAAATGAGTAAAACCTGGCAACTTCTGACACCGTTCTTTGAACTACCTGTGGATGTCACATCAATGTTTCAGAGGTTCAGCCCCAGAGTTAAGGCAGCCGGCTGCTCACGTCAGCGCCTGTGTGCAGTGCTCAGAGCATCACGGCAGCTCAGCACCAGCTGTGGAGGGCAGAGCAACCTCCAGCAGCTCGCTTCGCATTTGCATCCTGCCCAGCGCCCACCCAAGTTCTGTTCAAAGAAGCTGTAAGCGAAGTCACACACAAAAACCCACCTCAGGACATGTCCAAGGGATGCAGTCCTGTGCGTAACGGGATGTCTGTGCTGTTTTCAATGGCTGCATTCAAGAGGCAGTAAAAAACAGATACAGACTTACACAGGCTTCCCTGTAATTAGAAACTTTATGGAACTTTATAGCAGTTTTATATAATAGTTTAGTAAAGAGCTGAATCAATACAGAATTTTTATGAGACTCTTAAGGCCAGCTTGTATTAAAGCAGTAAGTATTTCATTTTCTTCATAAACGTCCACGGCACTAAACTACAAGACACCACCATACAGCACGTGGGTGCAAATGCATGCTGTGCCGGTGTGTCTGGGGAAGGGAGGGCAGCCAGCGGGGCAGCAGGGCCAGACACGAAGCTGAGGCTCGGTCTGACCTCCCAAAGGAGCCTCCGCAAGGAGATCCTCACTGCAGCACCCCACTGCCTCGCATCACCTCCACATCGCCCTCACTAGAGCTGCTCCTCCTGCGGCCACCCCTGCTGTGCCTGCGGGACGAAGGCAGGTCTGTGGCAGGGACTGCTTCCCCAGCCTCCAGCTGCAAGGGCAAACTCAGATCACAGATTACCGTGATAGTGGCATAGGGCCTGGGAGCACCTCCAGAATCATTTTCCCTGCGTCTGTAGCACAGCAGGAGCATTTTCCCCATCTCCTCTATACATGGCAGAGAAGGAACTCATGCTGGCAGTAACATAATGTCACTCACGGGTAATTTTATCCGATTTATTACATCTAAGTACTTCAGTAAATATTTAAAGAATCTGATTGCCGCATATAGGGTTCTAAGAGATTAGAAAGAAATAAATTACCTTACATTAGCATATAATATTATTTACCCAAGATAATTAAATCAGCTCAGTTAATCACTAAATCCACTAAGTTTTCATTATCATGACAAGCTTAAGGAGTACAGGTGACATTTGGTTAGAAATGTTAAAGTAGTAATAATAACAGTTGGTTGTTCAAGCTGAGGTAAAGCAGCATTAAAACACACAAAGCATCCTTGCCGTTAATCTTAGACAAAAGTCAAGTTTGCACTGTCAGAGGGGAAAGCACTCACTCCATTGCAAAGACAAAAGTGTAGTTTAAAATGTTTACCACTTCATCCTCTACAAACATTAACTAAATGCCACAGCACCATAAAACACTCCACAGCTGGGAAGCCAGTGCAAGGAGGCACGCACCACCCAAGGCAAATAACCTTGCTTAACCAGCTGGCTGCCCGAGCACTGGACAGCATTTCCTGAGCTCAGGCGAGCCAGACAGGAGGGGTGTTGAAGCACAGGAGAGCGCAGGGCACTGAAGGCAGCGTGGGCAGGATGCAGCACACACAGGTTGTCCATCAGGAGGAACAAGCCACCAGCAGCAGCCAAAACCTGCGTGCTCTGCATGGCCCAGGGCTGCTGCATGGCCCTGCAGCTCGTTCTGCCTGCGCTGTCACCCCGTGGCACAGCCGGCAACAGCTGGGTACTGTGCTGGGGGCTCCGGCAGCTCAGACACAGCACGGCACTGCTGAGGGTTTTCCCGAGGAAAAGCTGAACTTCTGCAATTTTGCAGTCCCTTTCAGGATGCAGCTCCCAATTAAAGCTTTCTTCCATCAGAGCCATTCACCGGCAGCACTATAACTGTGGCTGCCCAGCAACATCTCTGGGCCAACTGAAGGCTCTTTGCTCGCAGCTAACAGATACAAGCCTGTAGACTGCCTTGTTCCAACCTTACTGCTTGCAAATAGAAAGAATTCCAATTTTTATTGCTAGCCACAAAAAAGCATTACAACTTTTAGAATATTTTATAGTTATTAGCACCCCTTTCCTTCCACATCCCATGCCAGCATCATTTATTTGCTCTGTTAATGCCTCTCTAATATCTGTATTCCCCTGTATTCTTCCAGCTGTATTCTTGGGAAACAGAAACAAGGTCATTTCATCAAAGGCAATGGAAAAAGTGGTTCAGAGGGAACTAGGAACAAACATTCATTTAAAATCATGATTAATTTATGTAATCCACTGGTCGCTGCTTGTTAGGTACCTCCCTTCCCCTGTGCAGACCCATTAGGTCTGTTAATGTCTTGTAATTGTCAGCTTGAGAGCCATCCCCTCACACATACACAAAAGCCTTGTGCTTTTAGCTTAGATGTGCTGATCCAGGTGGCATCCCCTAAATTTCCATCCACTGGGAACCCATCCAAGAGGAGATGGAAACCTCCTCGGCCAACTGCATGGCAGGAAAGGGGCCATCAGTGAACAACCTGGGCTGAGCACCAGTGAAAAGCAGCCAGTGGGGCTCCTGCGAGCCCCTCACATCAAAGCTGGGTGGGAGGGAGGAGCAGTGAGAGCAGGAGGCTTGTTGGGACAGCAAGGGGTTCAAACCAGATATGGAAAGCAAGACTACCATGCTTGCAGTGTTTTCATTTGAGGCCACACGTTCCTGGTTACAATGCAAAGTCTTACCCTGGTTATTCTGGGAACAGTAGATTGCAGGATTGGATGAACCAGGGGGATTGCTACATTTCAAATACTCAACACTTGTCGTTTAGATTCACCTTTCACAGCTCATCCTTGTCAGCACTTTCCTTATTTTTTTGTTCTAGTATTTAACATGTGGTTTCTATGCCTGTATTCTTAATCACCTTCACTGTATAATTTTCTTAGGTACTTATCTACCTTCTCATCTCCCTGCTTTGCCTAATTACCTGTCCCTTTCCTTCAGATGGTTCCTTTATTCCCTTCTTGCTTTTCAGAATCATTAGCATTGCATTATTATTCTTAACAGCAGTACATTTATGTTTATTATGCAGTGTTTGCAAATAAATAGCGAACTGAACTTCTGGCTGTGTTTACTTAAAGCTAAAAGGAGAAAATGCAATGCAGGTTGAATTATCATTTCACTTGCTTATTTTTGGAAGGAAGAATTTTTAATGACTTAAGACCTCTGCTTTGCATCCAGTACTTTTTATAGCTTTGGTGTTTAAAGGAATGTTGAAAGCATTTATCAAATCCTATCTTGTGTATACAAAAAATGTACTAATATTGAATCCATTTTTTTCTTTCTTTCTTGGATACCGCTCTTTTCCTTAAGGCACTATTTGCAACTAAATCAAACAACTGCAACCATCCTTGCTGAACTGTGATGTTCTGCCCTGTGAAGCACTTCCATACATTTGGCTCCATAATCTTTATAAAAGGATAGACCTACCCACCCAGCGTTTTCCTTTTCTAACCCATTGTTGTTGGAGTTTTCCCTCTTTTTCTCCTCAATTCTTACTTGGCTGTGTGGTTGTGCTGCTGCTTTCTTAAGTAGAATAACTCGATGCCTGGCCCTGTTCCCATTGAGGAAAAGGACAACCTCCCACCGATTTCACTGAAAGCAAAGTTAAGATCACCCAGCTCTCCAGCTAGGTAAGCGTGTAGGCAGATCTTAACTGTGTACTAGCCACAGTTAAGTCAAAAGTTCAGTGCATAAAGTTCAGCACAGACATCTCTTCCTGATCAAGGCCCGGTATGCCTGCTGTATGCTTGCACATCTACAGATTCATGTGGATTTTCTTTTGCAGAAGAAACAGGAAGGCGGAAGCTGTTGGAGTATACTACTGCTTTGTTTGAGCTCATTTTAGTCAAAACTAGCTCATGTCATTGTGGTTTTGTATAAACTAGTCTCGCTTCCTGCCAGCCTAAGCCTTGAATGCCATAGCCACTGCAGGCTCCCAGCCAGACTCTATTCAAAAAAAAAAAAAAAAAAGCCTTTGAATGAAAAAGGCATTCTGCCTTCCTCCAGGTTAGTCAGCAGTGCTTTTAATTAGTCAAAGGAAGCGGGGAACTTCTTCCACTAAAGAAGGACCCAGTGCCCAGGTCTTTGTGCACCTCTCCACGACTCCATTCCTCTTTGCACTGATCTCCTCTATTTAAACCCATCAGCTGTGGCTTGTGGCCCTGGGCTGCTTTCAGCTTGACGACTGCATCTTATCATAACATGGAGTTTGGTGACAGACCAACCCTTTGAAGGTCCCATATACCAGTTACGTTGGTATGAAAAAACAGTTGCTGAACACGGAATGCTAGACATGAAGTGACCCCAATATAGAAGTATTAATCCAAAGGTAATTAGATTTCTGACAGGTTTTCTTTCCCTTTCACCAGCAAAACATAACTACTTGAATCCTAATGGGAATTCTCAGCCCTACTCATTAAATTCAATGTTGTCTGTGACTTCAGGATCAGGCTGTGCTGGGAGAGGAATGGTTTTATGAACACAAGATGCTGGTGGCAGTTGTGTGGTCCTCCCAGCACAGGAACACCAGCCCCAGATGCACTTGGGTTTGTAGGACCAGTATATATCCCAGTGCAAACTGCTGGGTGCTGCTAGCTCGTGTGATCACAGCTCACAAGGACTAGGTTGAAGTATTAGCATGGAAATTACTGCTAGTGCTTCTCCTGAAGCCCAAAGCTGGTGTTTCTACCATTTCTCATTTTTCACATTTTATTCTTTATGTCAGAAAAATTACCAGTCAGCGAATGCATTAAATCATATAGGAAGCAAAGCACTGATGCATCAAACTTTCTCTCAGAGGCTACAGTTGTGTTTTATTAACAGAAACATTTCAGTTTCATAAATACTTAATGAAGTGACTGCCTATAGCAGAAAGTCACTTCAGAGCTAATTGTTGCTGTGGTCAAACCACCAAGCTGTTTAGCATTTACTTGCAGCTTCACATTACAATGAACACAGCTGACAAACTGGTTATTAAAGTATTGGAAACATCTCCTCAAAAACAGTGACTGTTTAGTTAGCACAAGCCAGTCACACTGCCTCTGGAATGATCTAGACCAAGTGTCTACTAAAATACCGTATAAAATAAAAAGCAAGATAATGAATACATCACATGCAGTAAAACTAAAGACTACAGACTGATGTGAAGTGCTGTTGACAGTTAATTCGTCCTGATTTATTTCCACGATAGCAACAGCAACACAGAATTACCCTTCTGGTTTATACTGGTAGAGCACTGAGCTACAAGCCAGAAGGTGCTAGGGACCCACAGAGGACACTTGTGGTCACAGGGGAGGTCTGAGCAGCACCTAAAGGCATGCTGCCAAATGCCCGGTACAGAGGAGTTCGGGGCAGCTCAACTCTTCTGAAACGGGGCAACACAGTTTACCAATAGATTAATGCGGATAAAGGCCTTGCACAATTAAGATATCAAGAGAAGGAAAAGAGTAAAACAGCTACTAGATTACCCAAGCATTAGGATTCAAAGCTCTAAAGTCAGCAAGTGATTTGAACCGCTAGTGAGGGATTCCTAGGACTGAAGATAAAGCAAGTGATGGAGCAGTTACCAACCTATTTGGGCTTGATGCCTCCAAAAGCAATCATCTGCTGGCATTCCTGTGGGACGGGTGATCTCCAGATGCTGTGAATCACCAGTGGCCTTTAGGTGTGACTGCTAGAATTTTTTGCCATCTCAATCACTACTTCTGCTGCTACACTACACACTGAGTCAGAATTCATGGTTAAAACATTGTGAGTCATACCAAAAGTCACTCTTTCCAACCTATAAAAGTTAATATACTCATTTTCCTTTTTCATAGAGCCTTGCTGCCCATCCACTGCTGTTACAAGGCATACAAGTCAGCAGTTTGACAGAGCTATTTTAAACATTGATCCAAAAAAAAAAAACGCATATGCTGAATCAAGCAATGCAAAAGAGCAAGCATGAGGGAAACCCCAGCAGTAAAACACGACTTAGAAAGAAGCAGAAGTTTCTGTGAAAAAGTGATGTTGGGTTCAAGCGTGAAGAATTGAGAGGCTGCACCTTGTGTTCGCAGAGGGGTTGCACACAACAGGTGGTCCTGTACAAGAGTACAGGATCACTGCCAAATATAAAGCATTTCAAAACAATGAAGGGTATTACAAAAATATAAAATGGCATTGAAACACTCTCCTGAAGGAAAAATGTGCATGGGTGGTTGAAGAAAAAATGCAGTTGGTGATTATGGCAGAGGGTATGCTGACTAAGTATAGACACTTAAAATGAGAAAACAGCATATGAGAAAATAATCCATTTAATGCTTTGCTTTCATGTGGTTCCATTCCCTTATTCATCACATTTATATCTCAACCAGCAAGTTCTTTTGTAACTTCTCAAAATCAGCATAACGCCATTGAAATCACAGGAATTACACCAACTGACTTTAAAAAGGATATGATTTAATCCCAGCCAGTAGAATCTACTTAGGTTAAGATCTGAGCGCGCAGGTATTTGGTGACAGCCCAAACCAATCTGATTAAATGCAATTCTGACTTAACTCCAAAGTACAGAACTTTAGTTCAAAGACTTCTCACAAACCTAGGGGCTTAGGGTGCTACCTGACAATTCAGTAGTTCCAAAGCAGCTAAAAATAAAACCCACAGCCTCAGGTTTAAAACCCATCCCTTGGCCTTAAACGATATCAAGATTGGAAGAACGGGCACAACAACTGATCCCATTACAAAAATCTTTTCACAAACAGATCAGGCTTCATCAGAGTTACAGGTTTTGGTCTTACTATGCCTGCACTTCTTCTAAGTGCTAGACATCAGTTCTCAGATATAACTGTGGGTTTTTTTGTTTTTGTTTTTTAAATGGAACTGGTGCTACACCTAGCCTCTGACATTACCCGACAGCATATCTATAGAGAACAACTATGTTGCCAGAGCAAACCAGCTGAGTTTGCTTTGTCTTCACTTGTAAGACAGGTTTTCCACTCCCCTAGTGTCCTACCAGTCTTCTTCTGTACCTCTTCCAATATGAATTAGTCCTTTCTGAACACAAATTGCTAGAATTATTCACACCATTTAAGATGAAATTAGCTCAGGACCTTGCGCATAGCCCTATCTCCAGTGGAAAAATATTGCCTGACTTATTTTAGGTTTACATTCATCTGGCTTACCATGTCAGTCATCCTCTGGTCAATGAATTTATTTCTGCCTTACTCCTCCCTTTTTCTTTTTTCAGCTGTAGAGCTCCTTACCAGAAACTATTATGCTTAGTGCCTAACAGCACACACTTTTCCTGGGTGCTGTTCATTTCTGCACACTTTGCTGGTTTAGTCCTCAGAGCCCTCCCTGTGTATTTTTATCCTCTCAGGTTTGGACCAATTTTATAATTATACTCCCATTTTCCCATGACATTAATAGGGATATTAAACAGGATTGACCCAGGCCCATCTGTAAAGCCCTTCAAGCTTTTACCCCCTGCTTCAGCAAAACCTACTGTTCTCTTGCATTCAGCCCACTTAGCAGTACCCGCCCTTGTTCCTGTCTTCATTGCCTTGACTGAGTTACCACGTGGCAAAGCCAGACAGGCTGTGCACTTGCTGACGCACAAATGCACACACTAGGAATAAAAAAAATGACTGCTGAAGATGACAGAATGAAGGCATGTCTCCTTCTAAGCATTATCAGTCATTATTACTTTTCTGGGTGCTTTAAGGATGAATATCTGAAAATGCGAATATTTGACCATTAATTTTTGTAATTACAGTGTATGATAAAATTGACTTTGGATGATCTGTTGTTTCGGCTTCAGCTAAATCAATGTCACGGTGCACATGTCATTTAAGTGTTATTTGGTGTACATCTAGAGATGATGTCTGAACAGAAATCACCTGAATGGGACTCAGAAGACTTGGCTTCACTTGTGTCAGTGTGGTTTCTTTGCCAACTATGTCCTGTAAAATGGGAACAGCACTTGTTATTTGCTTTGTTCAGTGTTCCCAGTGCTGTGAATGCTAAGTGAGCTGTAGAAAGGACCATGTTCTTGGAAGCATCTGCTTTCCTACTTAATCTGTGGAAAAGCATTTCCTCTCCACATAGACCCTGCCTCACTTACAAGCGTTGCTCATACATAAGACTTCAACAGTATGTCTTCCAGGCTGTGGTAGTAACAACATATGTCATTCAAGACAGAAAATATGTAACATAAAGAAAAGAGAAGCTAAATTGCCCATCCCTACTGAGGTTACATAAAAACCCTTGCCTTAGAGATTTATTACACATACGTACCTTTTTGACTACCAAGCTGTAGAATCATTAAGGTAGGAAAAGCCCTCCAAGATCATCTGGTCCAACCACCCCCCTACCACCAGTATCACCCACCAAACCACATCCAATCTTTCCTTGAACACCCCCAGGGACAGTGACTCCACCACTTCCCTGCTCAGCCTGTCCCAATGCCTGACTATGATGACAAATCCTATATGAAACGAGGAAGATTACTTGTGCCTGTTTTGTTCACCCCTATTAGGTGGTGTGTAAGCCAATGGGGTGTAAGCTTGCTAGAAATTATGTGTTATATATCAGTTATCATAACAGTGCAGAGGACTACCTGCCAGGAAGTTCTTCCTTGCGCCAGCTCTGGTATCACCATCTCTTCAGTGATGTGTTGTTTCTGCTACACTGTGTAAAACAGACTTAATGAGACTGCCTCTAAAGAACCAGAGATTGGCACCCAGGGGATAAATGGGAAGAAAATAAAATGCTGTGATGGTACTGCCATATCTGTCTATTTAGATTACAGAGTGTATCTTGAGCAACCTCCTGGTAAGGGAAGGAGAAAAAGGATACTCATGCTAGTAAGCTCCTCACACTTACCCATGAAACACTGATTATAGATTCTATTTTATCAGGAGTAACAGACCATCATGAATCAGCAAGCTTATTACAGGAGAGGCAGCAGACTGAAAACCTGTATTACCTTTGTACAGCTTATAATAACCAGAGTGCTAAAGACCTGAACCTGGAAGAACATTTTTCAGATATTTGTGAATTATTACATTTTTCTTAAAGGCCTCTCCCTAACAAACCTTTCAAAAAGTGTGAACCAATCTGCTAATAACCATCGCTCTGGTATATTGTGCTTTTATATCAGGTTTTACAACCCGTGTTATTAGCTTCTTAAATAAATGCTATCATTAAATTGCCCTGTGAACGTTTAGGGACGACACATCTCAGAGGTATATTAAGCAGGAGATTATGATCTCTTTACAGACTATTTTTCTGACCAAATCATCTGGCTGGCCAGGGGAGCATCCCAGACAGCTGGCACTTCGTGCAGCAGCTCACGCTGGCTAAGGCACCAGAGCCAGGCAGGGCCAGCAGCTGGGAGGCACGGCCACGGCCCAGCTGTGTGCCGCACTCAGCCCTGGCACACTGAAGGGCACAGCCCTGGAAAGTGAGTGTGTTACGAAGCCTCGTGCTCTCACCTGGCCCCACATCTCTTGTCAAGGCTCCCCAAGAAGCACAAACAGCAAAGCAACAACCACAGGGCAAGCACCCATCTGCCAGTTCGGAGGTGGAAGAAAATGAAATACCTTGTATATTGAGATCTTTTGTTCTAGGGAATAATGTGTGTGCTCTAGTTAAACAACCTACACCTGGCAAACACTCAGTCCTATTGTTCCCAGTTCTTTGCAGGGTTCCCAGAGTAGAGAAAATCTGCACAGCTAATGTTTCGTTTCATTCCCCTCTGATGCGTGTTGTGAATGACTTTAACTTCAGTCAAACACACCCCTACTGGGCTTAAAAATGATAAATTATTATAATCCTTCTCCTGGAGGGCAGAATGGTTAGCGAGAGCATATATGAAAGGCTGGTACTTCAGCACAGCAAGTAAATGTGAACAGGAGAGGGATGGAAATTTGTGGACGCAGTTGCTCAGGAAAAAGTGCCATGATTGATAGTCTTGCTGTGAAGACAGTAAAAAGCCACATGCCACCTGGAAGAACTATTTATGTTTTTAAGGACTTAAAGAGAGCAATGCCTGTTTCTATTTATCAGCATAATTTGCAAAGCAAGACGAAGGGAACATAAAGAGACTAAAAGCAGCCAGTAAGCTACAATTACAACCAGGCGTTCTGTTGTGTGATCTCACAATTTCTTTTAACAATTGTAGTATTTTCCTATTTTCTGTTTCTGCTCCTGAGACACTATAGACATGTTTTGTCTACAGATGACATTTTCCTCCTGCCAGAATATTCTCTCAGCTACATGTGCTAAATGAATCATTGTAACATGGAGCGGAGGCTTATTTACAGCCATTAGGAATGATTCCCCAGTTTTCTCTGGAAATGGTGGAGGTCACACCTCCTCCTCTACGCAGCCCCCAAACCATTTTTGATGTGAAGAGCACGCTTCCTGTTGAAGAGCACCGTGCTCCGAAATCCATCTTGTTTCTCAGTCAGCTCTGAAGCCTGGCCTCGACAAGCAGATCCTCCACTCCCTAAGCAGGCTTCCTCAACACAGGACCAGCAAAGCTGCAGGGTCACTGGCCCATCCCAGAGAAAAATGATTCCCTCCCAAGTCCAGGGGAGAAGCTTGGGCTGGCAACACCAAGTCTTCTGGGTCCATCTGCTGATAAGGGTGCAGGACACAACCCATGTGTGTTTCAGTGGGGGAAAAACAGAACAAAAAACACACACTTCGAATAGCCCACGCTCTTGTTTGCCTCTACTGCTTCGTCAAAACAAACCTGCACAGGTCTTTACTGAGAGCATTCCACTCTTTGTGGTGCTGATCCAGACGCAGAGATCTGCCTACATGCTGTTGAGCAGCACGAAGATTCAGGCTTGCAATGGTTTCTTTGCTTGAGCTGCAAAGTTAGTTGTTCTACTTAGAAGAAAGTTCAGCCTCTGGAGAAGTCAATGGCAGCACCAGAAGCCTCCCAGGGAACTACTGTGCTGGCAGCCTTCAGTTCAGTGTAGAGGGATTTCACAAGTCTGTCAGAAATGAACTGTGCTTTCTACCTGACTTCCAGGGAGCTCATATTGTGACGCCTGTTACACTCATCTGAGAATGTCTTACTTTGATGTTTCAGAGCTATTAGTAGAGCTTACATGCACCTATTTCACAGTGTTTTTCCCTTTGCTGAGCGTGGATCCCACACCAGTTGTGTGTGGGTGCCTGCTCCCAACCCGTTGGGAGGCTAACGAACCCTGAGCTGCTGTGCTGGATGCCCCCAGCTCGGTCTGAAGCTGCCATTCTACAGCGCCGCTCTTCTCCTGCCTCTGGTAGCTGCTTCTCGCTCGTGCCACGAATATCCCCACCCAGCTGCTCCGTGGCAGCAGAACTGCTGCACAACGCTGTCCCTGCACAAAGCCAAGTCCTGCTGGCATCCCTAAGCAGAGGTTGGAGCCTGCTGAGTCTCACTGAACCCTTCCACTCAACCCAAGCACCTTTACATAAGAAGGATCTTCCCCCCCCGCCCATCACTGTGCACTTCAGCTAGAGGCTTAATGAATGTTCATCAAAGGAATTTTGGTTCAGGGACTCTGTCTTCTTCAGGATTACACATCCACAGCTCTTGAAAGATGGCTTATCAGATAAAGCTGCAAAGTGTATGAATTGTAATTAGAAGTAATTTCAGACACCTTGTAAACAACGAACAGTTCTACTTAGCGAATACAACCTACATGATACCTATTTACCTCCTAAGTTTACCAGCCAAGTAGCTCAGACAGTTGGCATTGTTGGTCTTGATAATAAACGTTAAGAAATCTGTTTGGTTCAGATCAGTGGAGTCTGGTTGGAGGTCTGTAGTGTCTGCCAGGGATCAGTACTGGGTCCAGTGTTGGTCAGTTTATTCACCAGCAACCTGGACGATGGAAGGGAGTGTGTCCTCAGCAAGTTTGCTGGTGACACAAAGCTCGGAGGAGCAGCTGAACCCTCCGAGGGCTGTGCTGCCTTTTAGAGGGATCTCAACAGGCTGGAGGGTTGGGCCGAGACAAACCTCATCAAGTTCAACAAGGGCATGTGCAGGGTCCTCCACCTAGGGAGGAACAACCCCAAGCCACCAATGCAGGTTGAGGGCTGAGCTGCTGGAAAGCAGCTCTGCAGAGAGGGACCTGGGAGTCCTGGTGGGCAGCAGGCTGACCATGAGCCAGCTGTGTGCTCTTGTGGCCAAGAAGGCCAACGGTGTCCTGCGTTGCATTTGGAAGAGTGCTGCCAGCAGGTTGAGGGATGTGATCCTGCCCCTCTCCTTAGCGCCGGGGAGGCCGCGCCTGCAGTGTTGTGGTCCGTTCTGAGCCCCTCGAGAGGACATGGAGGTGCTGGGGTGAGCCCAGCAGAGGGCTACAAAGATGATTGGGGGCTGGAGCATCTGTCATATGAGGAGAGGCTGAGAGAACTGGGTCTCTTTCTCTTGGGGAAGACAAGACCGAGAGGGGATCTTAGCAGTGTGTCTAAATATCTGCAGGGAGGGTGTCAAGAGAATGGCACCAGACTCTTTTCAGTGGTGCCCGGCAACAGGCACAAACTGAAACACAGAGGTTCCAGCTGAATAGGAGAAAAGACTTCTTTACTGTGAGGATGACGGAGCACTGGAACAGGTTGCCCAGAGAGCATCTCCTTCTCTGGAGATGCTCAAAACCCACTTGGATGCAATTCTGTGCAATGTGCTTGAGGTGACCCTGCTTGGCAGAGGGGTGGGACCAGATGATCTCCAGAGGTCCCTTCCAACCTCAGGCATTCTGTGATGAGACTCTTAATCACCTCATAGCACGATGTGGCTGGGGGTGCCTTGTTTCACAATTTCAACACCAAACGGCTCCTGAAAGCTTTGGGCTTGTCAAAGCATTGCATTTATTTGCTCGGTTTGGTTTGCTTTGCAATGCACTGACTCATTTGACCAAGACATCTAACATTCAGCATCCACATTCCACCTCCACATAACAAAAGCAACCTCTTCATGAGGTTTCTAGTTCCAACTGGCTCTTCCCAAAATGTATGTCACTGCAGGGAGTTCCACATGTCATCCTTTTGCAGTCTTCCAAGCAGCCGGGAGAGCTCTTCCTCCAAACGAGGAAGCAAGAAGCCACAGAAATGGTGAGAAGGTTTCTCCTGAACGCTAGAGATGAGGGCAAGGGGGCACCTCAGAGTGGCCCCCTCTCTTTCCCCCACCTGCAGGCCTCCTTTCACGTAAGGGCCTCTTCCAGGCCGCAGAAACCCACTCCCAACATGGCCACGCTTGGCCTCGGGCGTGGCACGTTGTCATGGGGGCATCGCTGAGGCGTCCTGATGTCACAGTGGCATCTGCCCCCCGCATTGTGACAGGGGCCTATAAAAGCCCCTGCGCCTGGCCCGCCACTCACTCATCTTCCAGATTCTCAGCGATTGCCAGCATGGCTGGACTGAAGAGATCCTGGAAGATGAACTGCCCGCAGCTGCGCGCAGCTCAGTGGTTCATGGAACCACAGCGTAAATGGCGGCGGAGGAGTGACGGTGGATATGGAGCGACCGGGGCTGCTGATGTGGAGCCCATGGAGGTGGATCCAGCTCCAGAGGTCGACGAACCGATGGAGGTGGATCCACCTCCAGCCCATGTGGCTTGGCACAATGTCACCGTGCCAGGGCTCCCACCTGCAAGAAAACATCTGCATTGCAGGAGCGCCCGGAAAGCTCCATATTCACGGCACAGCCTCCGCCGCCATTAGCGGGGGGAGGCCATCCAAATACCATCAAGCAGGCTTGCCTGTGGGGTGGCCTCCTCCCCATCCCCCATCCCCCATCCCCACCTCTCGTTCAGAGGTGTCATCTCTTCTGCTCGGAGTCCCGAGGAGCGGGCAAGAGTGGACTTGGCTTCCTTTGGGCTGTTACGCCGGGGTGACAGGAGGCCCCCTCAGAAGGCTGCGCTGGGCCTTGGGTGTCTCAGTCTGAGGATGAGAAGGCTGCCCAACGAGAAGGTGCTTGAAAGACGAAGCTGCGCCCTCCATGGTGGTGCACAGAGAACTGCAGCAGATCTGCCAAAATGGTGATGGAGACAGCTGCTCCTCTGAAGAAGCAGGAGACCTCAGATCTGCCAAAACGGTGATGGAGACAGCTGCTTCTCTGCAGAAGCAGAAAGCTTCACATCTGCCAAAACGGTGATGGAGACAGCTGCTCCTCTGAAGAAGCAGGAGACTTCAGATCTGCCAGGAAGAAGCACTGGAGTGCAGCCTCAAGTCCACTCAAGATGCTTTGATACCAGTTCTTATATAATAATAATAATAAAATAATAATAATAATAAAAAAAATCAAACTGTAAAACAATTGTCCTCTCTTATTTGGTAGCATTTTTGCGACTGTATCTGGTCTCCTGCATGAGAGGTTCCCTCCTTCAGTGGGAATTTGTCTCATAGAGAAGCTCCCTAGTGATCATTGTTCTCTATTTCTTCTGTTGCACCTGGCTTTGAAACAGGGTGGAGACAAAGCTGTTTCATCTGCTTTAAGTTCAAACCCCGTTAGAAAGCTTCCAGCCATGGAAGTAGCTGAGAAGAAAGAAGAAAGGAAATACAGTGGGAGACAGCTCTTGATTAACAACTGTGCTTCACTAAATGCATTGTAATACAAAGTAATGGCACAGGTAGTATCTGCTGCTCCTGGGTGTTTGTCTTAAACAGAACAAAGGTCCAAAATGTTGTACATGGTCACTCTGTTACGTAAGTGGGTTAAACCAACGTGAGCAAGGTTGTGGCTCTGAGATGGGGCTGGTAGAGGAGGGGGGTTGTCATACATGGGACACTTCTGGCCAAGGGAGAGGAAAGGCGAGACAGGTCAGTCATTGGTTCTTAAAAAGCAAAGGCTCAGTCAGTGGCCTGCTCAAGCCTTATTATCTCCTTTGCAAGCACCATCCCCATAGGAACCAAACCCAAAGACATTGTATATAGGCTAGAAAAAAACTCAGGATTTCTTTCCTATGGGAAATGCTGATGTTTTGTGAAAGGCTTTGTTCTGAATTAGAACAGCAAGAAGCAGCTTAGAAATACCCAGAACTAAGGACATTTTGGAGAAAAATAAAAGTAGGGAAACCCAAACCATATTTTTTTTTCCCCTCAATGAAATGGAACAGTTGATTGTTCCCAGCACTGGAGGATTTTCTGCGTGCTTTCTTACTCTGGGGCACTTCCCATTAAGTCCTTAAAGTCAGTGGGACCCTACGGAGTCGGGAAAGACAAAGCCCCAAATAACAGAAACAACAGCTCTCGAGGCTCTCTGCCGAGGAGACCAGAGTAACCCATCTCACACTCACGCTGGGAAGCCTGGAGCTTCCCACTTCCAGACCTGCTATCAGGCAGCACAGAAGGCCTGAGGTCCCAACCATCCCTGCAGCCCACACGCAGAGCCTGAGCTTGGACCGGGAGTCCCTGAGCATCAAGAAGGCAGTGAGAAACCAGACAGCTCTCTGTTAGCAGCCCACGAAAATGTCAGCAAGAGGTTGTCAAACAGCCAGGTTTCCTCAAACATTTTGGTTTTGACATAACTGACATTTCCAACAAACCCCTTCTCTCAGGGGGAAAAAAAAGTGTTCTTGGAAAGTTCCCATCCAACTGTACTTATGATACATACCTACAGAAATAGCATTGCATTTAAAGCCCTTTCACGCTTAATTTATATGGACCCTGTGAAAAAAGGAGCACGATTGCATGTGATGAGTGCCTAATAGTACGCTGTATCTTCCTGCGAGAAACCATCTCAGAGCACAGTGTATCCACGTAACAGTCATGTATCACAATCTGTATGTGTCTGGCTCTTAGTCACTGAAATAACACCTTGGTATTTCATTTTTGTGACTGCTAATTAGAGCGTAGTACCTTCCTTTGTGGTAACATATTCTCATGCACAGCTTGACGTTGAAGTACACACAGATTGCCCAGGGAAACGCGAGCTTTTTCTTTTTTTTTGGTGTGATAATTGATCTGAACTTGCCTGCATTCATTTCCCTCAAGATGCTTCAGATTAAGTGAATGAATCTTTTGTCTGAAGTGCTGCGTAAAAGGACCGCACGCAACGCAGAAGGCCCAGTGCTCCTACATTCACACTTTTCCACATTCCCTCTACCTGCTTTCTCAAAACAGTCTCCTCACCAAACGTCAGCCCGAAGCAGAATTCTGCTGAGTTCAGAGGCAGAGATGCACCGAGATGCTTTGCTCAGGCAGACCACGTACCCAGCAGCGCTGTTCAGGTTAATGACCTGATGATTAGCAGAAGCAGACACCTTTGCAGGCAGAAGAAAATGACAGTGAACTTTGTTCTCTTACAGTTTCATACATCGCTGCACCCTGGGAAGGAGCAATCTCCTCCCCAAATCATGACTGGCCATTTACCAGGGGTGTTTTTAACCTAACGAAGGCTGAGCAACCTTTCATCTTTTTTTTTTTTTTTTTTTTTTTTTTTAAAATGAGGTGGAATCACTGTCTTAGCAACTCTGAAATGATTTCTAAAAAACGTAGGATGGAACTGGCAATTATATCCGCTGAAAAAAGGTCACGAAATGGCAATTGCTACAGGTCAGCAATACAGCAGATCTTGCCAGCATTTGAGCAAAGGAGATCCTGGCGAATAGAATAATGAGAAATCACCAGCAGCAGGTCCGATATCCCCAGCTCTCATCATGGGCCATGCAGGATCAGAATTTTGCTCTTCACAATGGACATTGCTCCCTGCTCCAACAGGCCCCTTGGGTGTAGCTGCGGTCTCAGGGACCCTTCCGTCCTCTTGGCCCCTGCCCTTTATTTCCCCAATCTGCCAGCAGTACCTGAGTCAGGCACAACTTCCCACAGAACAGTTGAGGAGATCATCTCCCCCAGCTCCCCAACCAAAGCAGGCCCACAGGCATTCTTATACTGGCTTATCCTGTCTGTATGCCAGAAATAAGAAAAAGATTCATGAAAATTTTTCACACACGCTCCCTCCCTGCCCACATCTCCCAACAAAACGAAGAGTCATGCTGCAGCCACGCTGTCCTGGGAGTGATGATTTAGATACGTCATCCCACCCTTCCCATGCATGTACACGCACAAAATCATCAAAACAAAGGTCAGCATTTTTCAGGAGTCCCCAGTCGTGACCACCAGTTTATGCTATCTCTGTGCTTGTACGTTCGGATTTAGCACACAACCACCCAGGCCTGGTCTTGCTGCACTCATGGCCAGGAGGAGACCACCAGATCCCACAGGAAGTGCAGGGGCACTGTTCATACCAACATCACAAGCACAGCAAAAACACGGCCCAGGAACAGAGCCAACGTTACCACTTTCACTGTGAGCAATGTCAGCCCAGTACTTGCCTCAGGTCCCGGGTGCACAGAAACCCAGCATGACACTGTGTCCCCCAAACCCACGGTAACACAGAGCCTGCTTTGCACGAGATACAACATAAACACCTGAGAAATGAGAAGGGCAGAGGGACAGAGGCTAAGTACTATCCAAAACACCTTTGAAACCTACTCCTTGTATTTTAACTGTACCACCAGATATCCCTTTCTGACGGACATCAGCTATAGCCACGCAACAAGCACCTGTGTGTGGGCTGGGGGAAGCTTATGCAAGAGAAGCAGGTTGCTCTTCAAAGCTCTTTTACATAACATGGCTGCAGAATTCCTCCATGGCTCCTAAAAACACTTCAACCAGAAAAACACTCTGGATGACTGAGCAGCACAGGAGGAACAAAGTGTAGCTCAATTCCCAACCTGACATCTGTGCATCTTTTAATCTAGGAGCAGCACAGGAGTCTCCTGTGCATCACATTCCCTTCTCAGACTCCTTGGGGAGCGCCCTGCTGAGGAGCCTGCAGTGCCCATATCTTGCTGTCACCTGTGAGCGTGGGCCAGAGCCAACAGGCAGCTCCAGCATGCAGAAGGTACGAGCGTGGGCACGCAGGAACATCTTTTGGTACGGGGCTGACTGGAGCGGTGACCTTTAGGACACACTGGCATTAAAAAAAAAGAGACCGTGCTTACGTAGCAAGGTAATGCTGAACTCTTTTTTTCCAAGGAGATAGGTAAAACAACATAGAGAATGTAATGGAAAAAAATGTTCTGGCAGTAAACTTTTGACAGCCAAAATCCAGCATAAAAGGGCTACTCCTCCGCTACCCCCTCCTTTTTTTTTAAGGGAAGTTTGTACTTTTTAATAGTAAAATGTGGTGTCAGTTTTATCAGCATTTCCAGAAAGCCATTTATTAACTAGCACTTGTGTGAATTCCCTGTGCACATAATGGAGCTCTCCCCCGTGGTTTCTTACCCGCAGATCCCAGAACTAGAAAAACTCACCTGGAGGTCACCTCTCGCAAGGATGCAATTCTCTGCTGTCTGAAAACATGATAAAGCTGCTTTCCATTCATTTCTCAGTGAAGTGCCGGATTTCCTGCTCTATTCTACTTTTTCAGGACAGGCTCCCTACTTAGTGCAAAGAGCAAACTGTCAGCTAAGCAAAGAGAAGGGTTGGGAAAAAAAATAAAGAACAGAGCTGAAAAAAAAACATTTTGAGGAATGGAAAACATTGATTTTTATCAAATCAGAACCAGCTTAGAAGTGTTCCATCTGAAGGACTGAAAAAATATGATTTAGCTACAGGGGTACTCAAGTGAGTATCAATAAGAGCTCTCCAGTATGATTTCACATCACACATTGATATATCTATTCTTACAGGAGATAAGCTCAAAAGGGAAATCTATTGCCACAGTGTACTAACAAACATGTAACTCCGGTGAGTTGTGTGCTGAGCACATTAGCCTGAGAACAATAAGGCAGCAGGAAGCTGGGAGGCAGCAGCCCCCCGGCTGACACCCACCCCAGGTCCACACCTCAGCTGAGTGGGTGAGGGGGCCCGTTACCTGCCACTGGGGCTGCGTGCCACCCCGTCCTGCCTCTGGCACTGCTCGTGCCAGTGGGATGGGACATTTCTGCAAGTGGCACGTTTGTTAGCAGCTCTCGTGGATATGGCACACAGAACAGGGGCTCTAGGGCTGGTCTAGAAGCAGAAGGAAAAAAATAAAATCATCTTTACTCAAATACATCCATGCACTGTGTAGCGTAAGCAAAGACTCGTCATACCGACCAGTAGGAAAACAGGTAGCAAAAAGCAGGCAACAGAAATGCTCCTTGCAGAGCGTGGCTACACAGCTCCCAGAAATACGGTCATGCAAACAAAATAAATTGCCAATATGTTGGCAATTTAAATGAAAAGCCTTGGCTCAAGGAATACAGTTTAATGCCAGAACAGTGCAGAATATGTTGTCCTCTGGGCAAAACAAAACCAAGAGTATTTTTCTCTGTTTCTGCCTTAATTACTTCTTTGGAAAGAAACGGCCACTTCAAACTAGGTCAAGATGACAAATCACAGTAAATAAAGCCTGCTGTGTTGGTTCATCAAAATGAGGCTCTTCAGCACTTTTGGGGGCTTAGTGGGGTTCCACGGAACTGGTGAACCTGGCTGGGAAGCCCACATTAACCCACAGGAGCTGGACACCAGGCGCAGTTCATCACAGTGAGATTTTGGAAGCTGCACCAGAACAAGGTCAATTTAGTATTCTGCCTTCAGGGGAGGAAGTATTTCCACAGACCAAACTGAAGTGTTGTTAACCCTGAACAAAAGTACAATAGCACTCTTCAGTAGAAAAGAGTGATTTGCCAGCAGTGGCAGATGAAATACAACATGCCCCATAACACAGTATAAAGACATCCTCAAACCTCCTACTTTACAAGTGATTCACTGAAGAACTGTACGTAAGCAGGAGAGAGTCAGACACTACGGTGCGAGAAGTTGGTGCTTTAATAAAGCACTAAGCTGATCTGGATAGTTAAGAATCAGTGGGTACATATACACAGCAATAAGATAAATAAGCAAGTTAAAAAAAAAAAAAAAAAAAAAAAAAAGCTTTTCAGTACCTCTACTTGTCAAGAGTCAAACAGGGAAAAATATTTTCTATATACACTGATGAGATTATAAAAATGTGACCAGATGTCTTTTATGCCTTGTAATACCCCGAGAACCTCTGAGACATCTGTAGAAAATGCTTTGAGGATATCATTTTGAAAAGCTGCCTTCTGCTTCCCTTCACTAATATTATTTCCCTTAACAGTGGACACAGATTGACTTCAAACAGATGTTCAACTCAGAACAATCCGATTCTCTTCATTTTAACAGGATAAGGAGGCTAAAATAAGTTTATTAACTTGAAGGCCCTAGAGGAATAGTTTCTTGCTTAAATAGTACTTGTACTGACGAACAGAATCAATAAAGAATTAAAAAGGTAGAAGCTGCCCCTACCAGCCCATGTTTGTATTTCCAAGTTAGTTGCATAGCATCTTCAAACCATTATTTTCCAACGTTTTTCACGTTGAGTAGCAAAACTTAATCATACCAGACGATAAATTTTGTCTTGTTTCATTTTCTAATTCACACGAAGCCAGCAGTAAAGTCACAGACGATTTAAAGATGAGCTCTATGCACACTGCCTGATCCACCTGAACCAACTGCAGGTGAGCCACTGGAGCTAGGTCAGGAGTAATTAGACTGCTCGTTACTTGAATGAAGGCTATCAAGACAGCAAGACTGCTATTTGCATTGGTCTGCCCATTGGTTATTTGCTGGTTGGCTAAAGCTACTTTATTTTTAATCTAATTTCAGATTGCTACAAAAAGTTTACTTTTCATTTTACAAGGAAGCTAGAAATATCAAAGCAAACAAAATGTGTTCATTTTATAATAAAAATGTATGTGTAGAACCGTTTCATAGTTACAAAGGGATACATCCTAACTTTTTATTTATTTTTCTCTTCTTCTTTGAATAATAAAGTAACAGAAATTCTGTTTGAGATTGCAAAACTTTGCGGTGGACTAGATTTTTTTTTTGGGGGGTGGAGGGGCAAATTCTGGTGAAAAAATTTCATGTGGCTCTTCTTGGAGCTATGGAATTCCTGTGGTACACACAATGGAAAAAATCTTGTAATGATACAAGTCTGAAAGCAGCAACAGCTGGGTAGGTCTGGCATCCTCAGGCTTCCTGATGGTCTCTTACACAAATTAACGAAGAACATACCCTTAGGAACCACGTGGCATGTTTCTGTCCCAAACACAGCTAAGAAATGTGAAGTCACCCAATCATACCGGAGAGCTGTGCAGCAGCTTTGGCTTTGCACCTATTTCTTTGCTCCAGCTCTTTCTCCTTCCTGAAAGATCTCCAGGGCTGCCAGACAGACAGCAACACTGCTGCAACCAACATGAAATGGACGCCACTTGTTGGATGCTAAGACAACCTCCAGCGATTGATTTACTCCTCTGGAGCTGCAGCCCAGAGGTCTGCGGAGGATTCAACAAGAGCCACCCCACACCTCTTCGTGTATCAACTGTGCAAAGACCCAAAAAAGGAAAGGCATTTGGCATTTCAAGTGCCGGACAGATGGATGGGAGGAGTGGTACTTGGAATGTCGAATGGTGTGAATGAAGCATTTGGGGATGGGATGGATTTAAAACATTACATAGTGAGCACGGTGTACTGACAAAGTTATTGGCAGTAGGAAATCTGGTTATGTTTCAACAGAGCAGCCAATCAATTAAGATTTTATTCTAGTTTTGGCTCTAGGTTTGCCTCTGTAGCCTTTCACTAGACACCATTCCTACTAAAAGTCAGTTGTATTTATACCACGGTTGAAAATTGCATTGGTGAGTTGCTATGACTAATTTTATGAAGAACTGACAAAGTTAAGTTTTAATGATGAGAGCAGAGTGGATATTATTTAGAGGGATGTGGAGGAGTAAATCTGCATGCAGCTCTCAAAGTCAAGATAACTTTGCAGCTAAGGATTAATATACATTCTTCAATTATTTTTTTCCTGCATATGTCTGCATAGGGATGGGAGAAACAGGAGAGGGAACTAGGAGACCAGTAAATGAGAGACAAACTGAAGAATACAGTCATTTTGCACCGTTGGCAGGATATCTGAGAGTAAATTAATTTTTATCTTACTCAGATTCAAATCAACAACCAGGCGATGAAAATAGTTCAAAATGAGTATTCTGCAAATTGCCATAATTAGGAGTTGTACTTGGGACTTTGTAGACTATAGGCAGATACCCTATCAAGCAAGCTAGGAAACGTACATCTACAGAAACTCTATTTATTCCCTCTTATGCATTGTCTGGATTACTGTAGCACAGCTCTAGCTTTCAGTAAGGCCTCTCAGAAGCCCATCCTGACTGAAAGCTTCCTTCTGGATTTCATGCTTGTACACTACTACCAGTTGTCACTCTACAAACCCTCTTCCACTTTCTGACCATTAGGTTAAAAACACACTGAGAAATACAACTATGAGCACATTTTCATCCCTCCATGTTTGCCAATGAATGCAAAGTCCATTTTTTTTTTTCCCCCCCAAATAACCTTTTATTTCTGAAAAATCAGATGAAGACTCTGCATCACTGGCATCCACTCTGGACATGCTGCTGTGATACTACTGCCAATGATACATGTATGTGCATCAAGGAGGAAAACTCTGGAGTTTCTAGATTTTCTTTTTAATTAAAAATTTTAAACAGCCAATTATTTCGCCAACAACCTCCGAATGACCTTGCACAAGCTGCTTTCTCTCTTCCCTCCCTTCTATTCAGGATTTATCATCTTTACAGAAGGGACTGTCTGAACAGGCACAGTGCATACCACAGAGGATCCCTCATTTCAAATTAATAAGTAGTGATACCAAACAGTGACAGAGGTCACACAAATCAGAGAGAGAGAGAGAAGATAAAGCATGAGAGATTTATCACTGTTTCCTTTGAGTCACAAGAATTTTTCCTCATGTTAGGTTTAGGGCTAGAGCAAGGCAGATCCAACAGTGCTTTCACAACTCATCTAGGCACAGAACAGTATTTTATATTTATTTATCCTTTTGTTTTATACATATATAAGTAACAAGTTTGTCTGCGGTGAAAAGTAGGAAAAATTCTTGGTAGGGTCCAACACCAAGTCTCACACACAGCCTGTGGGACAGAGCAAGCTTTCTCCTCACGATGAATTGACTTTCCCCAACGCTTTTCAAGGCAAATTCACAACCCCAGGAGAAAGCAGTGGTAGCGCGCTGCAGAGAGCCCCCACAGCTGGCCCCCATCTCTTTCAGCCACCACTTTGTCCTGCGGTCACCAGCCTGCACCGTGGGCCCCTTTCTGCTGAGGAGAGGTACTGGAAGCAAGCCCATGGTGGTCCTATTTCTCAGGCCTATGTAGCAAGGGACACCACACAGCACGTCCTGAGTTTACCCACGACCCTGTACAACACTGTATAACAGGCAGAAAGCTGTACAGACAAAGTGCTCCCCACCAGGAGTGGGCAGGAAGCCCCACAGGGCCTGTGGGGGCTTCAGCCCTAACCAAGCGGGCCCATCCCATCCCTGTCCCACTCCCATTTTATTTCACAGAATTTCACAGAATTTTCTAGGTTGGAAGAGACCTCAAGATCATCGAGTCCAACCTCTGACCTAACGCTAACAGTCCCCACTAAACCATTTCCCTAAGCTCTACATCTAAACGTCTTTTGAAGACTTCCAGGGATGGTGACTCCACCACTTCCCTGGGCAGCCTGTTCCAGTGCCTCACAACCCTTTCAGTGAAGTTCTTCCTAACATCTAACCTAAAACTCCCCTGGCTCAACTTAAGCCCATTCCCCCTCGTCCTGTCACCAGGCACGTGGGAGAACAGGCCAACCCCCACCTCGCTACAGCCTCCCTTGAGGTACCTAAAAAGAGCGATAAGGTCACCCCTGAGCCTCCTCTTCTCCAGGCTGAGCAAGCCCAGCTCCCTCAGCCGCTCCTCGTAGGACTTGTTCTCCAGGCCCCTCACCAGCTTCGTTGCCCTTCTCTGCACCTGCTCAAGCACCTCCATGTCCTTCTTGTAGCGAGGGGCCCAAAACTGAACACAGTACTCGAGGTGCGGCCTCACCAGAGCTGAGTACAGCTTTATCATCTGCATCAAGCTGGCGCTGTGGCTTCTCCTCAGGAAGGACGAGGCAGGATCGCTCTGCATCCCCACAGAGAGCTCCTACAGAAGGATAGCGAGGAGAGGCACCTGCAGCTCCCTGGCCCAGGCCTCCTCACCCACCTCCCCCTGCTCCCCACAGGCCCCATGGGCGGCAGCCATGTGCTGTGCCACAGGGAGCCCCATTAACGGAGACAAGCTGCAGGTGAGAGGCCAAAGAGCAGCAGCTGCCCCTCAGCACCACCTGTGCCAAGCTGGGGGTGGCTCTGGGGCCCTTCCACCCCTCCTGTCATGGGCAAGGGCGCCTCGCTCATGCCCTGAGGTGAGGACGGGGACTCCTCAGGCCCTACCCTCAGGTGAAAGGGGTCCCAGGGCAGGGCTTGGGGGTGCCAAGCCCCAGGCAGCAGCAGTGGCGGTGTCCTGCACATACTGAACAGCTGTCCTGTGAGAGGCCTTTGATTTATAGAACTTAATAGCTCAAAATGCCAAGAAAATCAAAGGAAATCCTTCATGATATACTCTGGGGAAGAGGGAAATGAAACATCTTCAATACTGTGGAAGGGCAACCTGATATTTTTATTATAATTATTATTTTTTTTATCCATTAAACATATTTCTTCTCTTTTGCTGACTGTGAGCTGTCTTAATTTTGTGTTTGCTTTTCTGCTGGCTCATGTGTATGCTTTTAACGGAAGCGCTGCCCCATTGAAGGCAGCTCCAACAGCTGCCAAGAGAGGCCCAGCCTTGCAAGGCAATTTCCCTGTCAATTCCACGTGTGCACCTGTGTGTCAGGGACTGGCAACTTTTTTGGCACTTGGTACAAAGCTAGTGGGTATTTTCAAACCTACTTTTGAGCCCAGAACTGTCAAGTGAAAAACAAACAAACAAAACAAACAATCAAACAAACAAACAAAAAAAACAAACCACCTTTTTTTTTTTTTTTTTTTCTCCAGGTGGTAGTCACTCAAATGAGAGGACTACAGAAATCCATTCCAAGTTAGGCCCAACTCCCTAAATGTGCTTTTTATAGGGATGTACAGCATTAAAAGGGTCTGTACAACTGCTCTATTTAAATTCCTTTTAACTATTCCCATCTCTTTTGATATTTTTGTGAGATTTTGTGCGAAAAGAACTCAGAAAACTTAGTCCTGGGAGTCAGTTTACAAGACTTTTTTCCATTATCATTTTCTGTTCCTGTTTCCTCAGCTAACCTTCTTTTCCCCAGTATTTGTACCTCACTTTGTCCAGTCCTTTTGCCATTGCTCACTGTCTTAGTTATCTTCTGGTTCTGTGTTCATCATCTCCTATCTCCTCTCAGAAGAAAAAACACCACACGATGCAACTGTCCAGTAAGTTACTGAAAAATAAATTATTTAATGTCTATCTGGAAATAAATCAATTCAACAGCATTGTTTTTTTTTGTTTGTTTTGTGTGTCTTTTTTTTTTCTTTCTTTTTTTTTTTTTTTCCTCCTGTTCTTGTTTTTACCTCTTTAGAGGGGTTACCTTTGCCTTTTGGTAGCAAATGAGAGTTTATTGCTGAAGAAGCAACAGATAAACTAATAATATTTATTTTTCATGTTGCCAATGACTGTTCATTAGTGCATCTGGAGAAAGATGAGCAGCAAGATTAAAGGGGTTTGTATACGTGCATCTGCCTTAATATAGAAGTAGCTTGGTCCAGCTATCTGGCATTAGAATAACTCAGTACAAATTGCTTTAATTAAATACCTAAGTCATATGTGGATGCTTCCACATAGTAGGGCTGCTTAAAAAGGGAAATATCTGAAGGAAGCTATTAGGAGGGGAAGGGAAACTGAAAGACTAAAGAAGGTTAAACCTCACTAAAGAAAACCTGATAAAATAAATCCTCTCCATCTTCTCCCCTGCTGCACACACAGATGCTTGCCAACCCCAGTGGAACATGACAGATTACAAAGGAATTTCTTCCAGAGGATATCTTCAAAGGATGTTCACAGATGCGTTTTAAAATAAATTGGGTGGGTATTGAATTCACATCATTATACTATACATACTGCTCATTTCTTCCTTAGTGGATGACTCTTGGGGATCCCTCTCTCATTAGGTCCCAGGCAGGAAAAAAACACTTATTCATTAACTGGAGGACTGTCTGATCTGTTTATTTTTTTTATTATTATTTTTTTTTTCCCATTGATCAATTAGTCATCATCCACAAAGGCCATAAAATCCAAAATGCACCTGCTTTCAGTCTCCCATGGATAGTCTCTCTTTGGTGAAAGCAGTCATTTTCAAGTGTTCTTTACAAAAGAAAATACGGGTTAAAGGAGAACTTAAGCCTCCACCTCAGCTGATGAGGTTGTAAGTGTACTCTCAACTTCTTTTGAGTGGAATAATAAGTTTGTTCCTCTCTACAATTTGTGGTGTTATGAAGGTAAGAAAGAAAAGGTGTGAAGCTCAGCAAAGGTCCAAACCAGTAGTCTTAAGAGAAAATATTTACCTTTCAATAACATAGGTAAAGAATTCAGTTCATATTTCTCAGAGTATCATGAATATCCTGATAGGATGTGAATTTTCCTTCGTATGTAATAATATAATATAAGGTGGAAATAGCAGGAGTAGAATCTGGGAATGTTTTCTTTTGCACTGTAACTGTGATTCTTCTCCAGTGTCAGAGTATAACCTCCATTTTGCTCTATAAATGATCTTTTACAACTTGATGCTTAGTTCACTCAGTCCAACCCAAATTTTTTACAATATCTAGGACAAACAAGGAAAGATGACTTTATCAGTTTGATTACATTCTTACAATCTGCCCATCTTGCTTTATTTTTTTTTATTTATTTTTCATTTTTTCCTGCTCCCCTCAAAGATATTTAGAGACGCTATGCCCAGGGACAAAAATAAGTGGAATTTGGTGCTGATAAATTTAAATGAAAACCTGGAACTGAAGGGAAAAAAACTTTTATTCTGTTGCTCACTGGAAGGAATATTTTGCTTTCTTTACACTTGCTGTGCATACACTCTAGGACCCTGCATATGAGCCTGCAATACTATCAAAGTCATAGTGCTCTACCTCCAGATGGCTTTGTTCATTTCTAGACTTGCCATTAGAAAGGAAAAAGTAGAGAAGACACCAGAGTTCAAAGACAGGTGTTAAATATTGATAAGGAACAGAAGAGGCAAGCCTCTCTTGGAGGAACTGAAAAAAAGATCTCCTGCTATTATTTCACTGATGGGCTATTTTGAAGATGTAATGATTAATAAATACCATGCAAAAGGTTAATGAGCATCTGCTGTTATTCTTTCTCTGAATACAAGAAATAAAAAAAAAAAATCACTTCTGGAAGATAGCTTGAATCTAGAAGCATGATTTAAAACAGCTGGGCAGTTTAAGATGATAAATGGAAACATAAGTGTTTACAAAGCAAAATAAGAGGGGGATGGGTTCTTGCAATGGTTCAGGGAAAAGTCTGGAACTCTGAAGAGAATATGCAGTGTGGTACAAGGAGGTATATTTATTTGGGGAATCCCAGATCCATTGTCAAAGCAAATTCAGAGCATAGAGTTAAATCCTGGAGGTAGAAGAAATGTATCCAATGCACGAGTGATTCCATTATTATCCTTAATGTTTTTTGTAATTTTCTCACATCCTTAGTCTTTGCTATTTTCTTTTTTTTTTGGGGTAGGTTATTTTAGACAGAGATGGTCCACTAGTCCAATCAGGAATTGTACTGCTTAACTCTTCTCTCATGGGACAAACTGGGAACTTTGAGTAATGCATTTTTTCTTCACTTCTGCTCATCTCTTTAATCACAATTCTTTCCATTTACTGACTTCCCTTCTTTTTAAGCTTTATGCTTATTGATTTTTGAAGATAACCATTAAAGACATGTACTCATTTCCATGTACCATGAAGTTAGTTTCGGAGTTCTCAAAAGAACATCTGCCGAAGTAATGAGGACTGACAGTTCACTGACCTTTGCTCATGAGACAACACAAAGTGCTGTCTTATACAATCATAAAAGTGAAGCACCTTGGAGTCATTTATTATATCACTACCTTGCTTTGTTCTCAATAAGCAATTAATTAACCCTTCTTGTACCTAGGAGTCAATTATTCAGCCACTGTTAACTTTTATGCAGCTTCATGTCTCAGTCTGGCTCCCCTAGAAATGCTAGCAGAAATATTCTTTAGTTTTTCTCTGGAGCACGTCCTAGATACGCTGGGGACTAGAAGCCTAGGTACCCACAGGTGAGTGTCCATTGTAGCTGGCCAGTATTAAATGCTCCACAGTGGTTTGTTCTTTTAGCTCTTTAAATCACAGCCACAAATTATTTCTTGGTCTTTTTTCAGGAGAACAAAACATGATATTGGCAGCAGTAAGCACTTCTGTCTCTTGCCTTAGCCTCTATGAGAACCCACAGCCCTGTACATGAAGCAAGAGATGTGCCCAGAAATGTACGCCAAGGAGCTGCCTAGGCAATGAGAGACTGAGGTGTGTCTCAAGCTCTTTCACTGGGACAGAGATCCTTATTTTGTAAGTGGTAAGGTATTATGTTCTTCTCTTTAGAATTCACTTTGTGAAACCATCCCTTTAGAGTCTGTTAGACGAGCCAACCTTTCTGATAAAACCTTTAAGGAACTGAAAAAAATTGCTGATACATACAGGCTTTTCTGCACATCTAGGTATCTGTAGATGCAAAGAAATAGGTAATAGTACAAAACTGAGGCAACACTGATCTGTCCGTTTGTAAGACAAGCCTCATTTCTGGAGAACAGCTGAGCACCGAGGGATAGGAAGGCTCGAGATGACTCCTGGCTGCCAGCATGGAAGAAAGACAAAGATTAAACAATCATATAGCTGTGCTCTGCATCACTGTAGGGCCACCTTTAACTCTAGTATTAATAAAATAGTTTTGGGGATCTCTGTTTTTGCTTACTGGGACAGGATAGATAGCACTTTGATATCTAGATGTTTCATTCAGTACATGTTTAAATCTTCCTGATGTTGGATATGCTGTTATGTATTTCTGTCTGAATGAAGCCAATGCCTAGATTTTTGTTTGTTTGTTTTCTTCCAATGAAGGGAGACTGGATGATAGCAGGCTGCATGAAACAGGACCAATCATATTCTTATTAGCTCATTTTGCTCTCTGACAGTATCAATCTTACGCTTTTGACTTTCTTTTCAGACAAAATAAGCTGCCACTCCTAGTTACTTGCGTAACTGTGGGTATGGACATAATCTTGTAGGCAACATCAGAAACTCAGTGTTCACCAGTGCATTTACTTCTGCAAATTCCCGTTCTGCTTATAAGAAAAGGTCAGGGTAGTTACCACTGCGTAGCAAGTTAACACATACTGATTTTCTTAATTTGTGTTGATTTTTTTCAGATTTCACCCACAGTAAATATAATTTATTCTTTGCAAGGAGAAAAAAAATAAGGCTCTGGGACGTTAATGAACTTGTTTGTTCACACTGTTCTAATAGATTACATGCCAGAGTAGGAGCCAAAAACACGAATTCTGATTGTGTTCTGAAATGCACTTGCAATGTAAGAGTACAGTTCCCTGAGGTTCATTTTCCCAGACAGACAATGAACTATGGGTCTCTTCATCTGAGGTTAATTGGAGTCTCTGTACCTTTCCTTAAATTAAAGAAATGCCCTGAGGAAATTGATGCACCAAATGTGTCTCAAGAACTTCACATCCAGTTTAAGGTGGAACTCAGACGAGAAAGTGGTGAGTGGTGACCACAAGCTGAACGCAGCTGCAAAACAGAGCAGTGCATAGCAGGTATGCAGGCAACACGCATACATTCCAGGGAAAAGCAAAATCACCGCCACTCTTAGGAGTTTCTTATTCCGGAAAAATCTTGAGAAAATCCACATTTTATAGACAGTACAACTAGGGTACTTTCTAGAGCTGCAGACTGAGTTACTCTAATGAATTATTGATTTTGCAGCTAGAAAGGTCTGCTCACTTCTGGCTGAGAAAAGAGAGGACAGACACCTGAACAGTTTGTGCAGTGTAATAAAGGGAACAGGTTCCTGCTGCCCCAGCACTTGCTGGAGTCAACAACTAATGGGTTGTATGAAAAAGGAAGTTTTTTTTGTTTGTTTGTTTGTTTTTAAAGTATAGCTCTGAAACTGGAGGGTTGTTTCAAGCCTAATTCATCCTTTTTTAATCCTGCTTGTAAAAACATTAGCCTAAACCACCAGCATGCTCCAGTGCAAACCCTGAGAGAAAACATGGGCCCCATGAGAGGGTGCTGTTTTTTCCCCAGGGATCAGAGAGAATAATGCTTGCTGAACCATGGGAGTCAACTCTGTAATAGATGAGTTTTCTTTCTTCTCTGTGGACATTTTCAAGTTCCAGGTGTTATCTTGGACATACAACTGGGGAGCCAGAAGGCCTTAAATGCTGAGTAGCCACTGAGTGAGTAGCCAGTGAGTGAGCAGGGCTCACAGTAGTAGCAGTACACAGTTCTGTTACACAGTACGCATCTTGTGTAATCTCCTTCTCCTTGTCTTGGCAAACTGCTTTCATCTGTATGTTGTTTTCTTGAAAATGTGGATGATGGGAAAGGTAGTAATCTGTCCTGTCAGACCTAATCCTGTAGGTGCAGCACATGGGTTTCTGTTGCTTTTAGAATTCCTTCTTTCGTGTAAAGTTAACTCTGGGTACACAATCTCCTTGGCACACAATAAATGAAAATAAAACTCAGCTCTTCCTTACACAAGGAGTGCTTTCAGTGTGCTCTTTTGAGATGATTTGTGGTTCATGTTGGGTTCCTGAGTTAATAATGATTTCACAAGCATACTTTCAAAAAAAAAAAAGCTGACTTTCTCAAATGTAAAACTGAAGTGTTGAAAGACTTCCTCCACTAGAGTCACACTGCTTCTGTCAGGATCATAAAGCTAACCACCGGTCTAGTGAGTCAATGGTTGCATTTGGAGCTATACCATACTGGAACCCTTACAGGACAAGCAAGGTGAAATGCTCTCCTTTTTCCCAGGGTTTCGGTATGACATATTCTAGACATATTTCGGAGCCAAACTGACATACTGCTTAAAATCAAAACCAACAACAAGTATGTTAGGAAAGATTTGGTTTCCTAATGGGAAAAGCAAGACTTTCAGTCAAAGATGAACTCTAATACCACTATTAGGGAACATTGGTGAAGCATCTCATCAGATCTGGTATATTCTGTGTATCTTTGGAAAGTAAGTACTGAATCAGGTGAGAAGCAAAGCCTTTTAATAACCTTACAAATTTGAACCATCAAGGAAGCAGTTTTTCTTAACATCTCTGGAAAAAGAAACAACATCCTTTGAAGTGGAGACAGGTTGGATTTCAGAATGAAGCAGTTTCACAGAATTAGACACCTGCTTAATTAGAGGATGAATGCAAAATCCTTAAACTTTAAAAGGTTTTATGAGGCAGCACTTCAGAGAATAAGCATTCCTCTAGCATTGGCAGAAAAGAGCTGCTAGCTATTATCTTTGGAGATGGATCAAAAATGAGTATATTAGCAAAAAGCACTCTACATAGATGGTGAGAAGAGCTGTATATAACTCCAAAACCTCAAACAGGAAGTGTTTTCAAAGAATCAGGGAAAACTGGAATTATGGGTGCTTTAGAAGCACCACTCAAATCATCATGAAACCAGAAAACAAAACGAGTAAGAACAAAACAAACAAACAAAGAAACAGGTAGGTAGATAGCAGGAATACAGTCATTTAAAGACTTATTTTTAATATTTATTTCATGATACTGTTGTGGTTCTATGGTCTTTACCCAACCCATTTTGGGAATACTAGGAGAACCTCCTAAATATTACCAAAACAGGAGATAAAAGAGATAAGCAGGAAAAAAACAGCCTTTCTAACAGAACAATGAAAAGAAGCTCACGGGAAGTAGCTCTAACAAATGGTTGCAAGAGCTAAGGTCTCTGCTCTGTCACTTAATGAAATGGTAGAAGCACAAGCACTATAATCAGCATCTGACAATAATACAAGATTAAATTTTTCTCCTTCAAAAGAAGAGAAACTGGCATGTTCATAACTGACAAGCAATGAAAACACTAAGCAAACAGCAGGGAGTTTCCTTTTTCCAGTATAGTGGCCTATATGAAGACAGAAGAGTAATGCAATCCTAATCAAAACCAAGGGCAAGGCTTTTAATATGACACACAGTTATTGCAAGACCTTCGTCTTGCTCAGATCTGATTGTTTATGTAGGAATGGAAGTTTTGATGAAATGAGTCCTACCTGTTGTGTGGAGGTATGCTGGCATTTACCCAGGAGACTGCTGCAAGTATTGTGTCTCTTCAATAATATTAAGAGCTCCCAGAAGAGCAGGTAGACACCTTTACATCTCACTGTATTTATTACAAAAAGAGCAAGAAAGTAGTTACATGCTGAAGAAATAAACCATTCTTTGCCAGAGTATGGCCAAAGTATTGACTTCTCTAGCAGTAATCAAGGTCTGTATCCTTTATTCAGAATATAACCTGAGCTGATTAAAATCTTAAAGAAGATTTTTCCATCTTTCTAACTTATGAAGATGATGAAAAACACTCAGAAAAAAAAAATAAAATTATATCAGAAGACAGCAATTTCCAGCTGCGGATTATTTATTTTTATTCCCATTCATAGCTCACTGTCCTTTACAAAACACAGTTTCCTTTAACTTTTCAAAGTAACCTTGTTCTTCAATGTCTTAAAAGAAGAAATACCAGACTTCTTATTTAAATTGCCTTTATCATGTTCAATGCTGAAAACAAACTAAAGAAAACTGACAATTCAATAAAATATAAAGAGATATACTGCAAATAAAACGCACTTGGGAAACAGAAATAATTATTATAGCTTGAATACAGCTTAGGGCAAAACCAATACATTTTGGAACTTAAAATACCCAGGATGCAACTAATGTATAATACAAATGTAAGCAGCCTATTAATTCCTGTAAAATAAAATGAACTAAAAAAGACTAGGAGGCCACAATCTAATTCTTTAAAAATCTAAATGGCAAAGCATGTATTTTGCTGTAATATCTACCCCAGTGTATTGTAAACATTCATACTATATTAGTTCTGATATTAGAGTACAGTAAATACAGTAAATGGTGGTATGATGCAAGGTATAGTGTGTTGACTTCCATTTTTATTCCAATACTGCCCCGTATAATAAAATGGCATACAATAAACATTTCATGTATTATTGCTGCTCCGTTACCCTGCTCTCATATTCAACTATGTTATTTCGGGAATAGGTTTCAACTGTATTGTTCATCCCTAATGTGAAAGCTTGAATATTCCAGTTAAATTCCTTTTCTCATTTTTAACGACACCAGCAGCAAACATCTGCTTTCTTCACTGCTTTGTGGACTTGTCAACAGTTTTTTGACTGTACGTGATTTTAAGCCATATACTATAGCTTTTCTCAAACAAACAAACAAACAAAAGAGCCAAAGAGGAAGGATATCCTCTTTCATGACAACTGGACAGACTGTTAGCACTACACGTACCAAGAACAACTCCAATCAGGGGAATTTGTGTCTCTGTGAAACCCAACATCCCGTTTTGGTTTTCTTCCAAGTATGGATGTTTTGCACAAAGTAAAATACAATTTTAAAACAAACAAGAAAACTACCTTCTTTTTGTTCCTACTCAGGAGGAAATCGCCTTTCTTCTCTGTAGCATAACATAAGGTTACAGGAACTCATGAATTTGTCACTGCTAGCCTGGAAAACACCAGGTCATTTTTATCTGAAAATTAATGCAAAAATATAAAAGCTTCATCAGAAGCAGAATATGGTTGCTTTCCTTCTCTGCTGCTTAAGTTTCTGTGAAAATATCAAAGCTGCCATCAGTTCTCTCCACCAAGTCTCATTGAGTTCCTGAGGCCAGTTTAAGACCTGGATCTTACACTTTAACATGAAGCAGAAAAATCAAACTTGATCTGCCTCAAGGTCTGATCTATATCGACAAACCTCTGAGAAAGACTTTCTTCCCTAAAAGATACTCACTGTATGAACACTTCCTCTTAGCCCCCAGATCGTACAAGCTGCTTCTCTTGAAAAGGCCCCTGCTATGCCCCTGGAAATGGAAAATGCCAGAAGACTCACAGCATCCCATGTGTTACGGATTTCCTTTTGAGGCATGATGATACTTATCTGATCAGTGGCCCAAGGAATGTAAAACTGTAATGAAATTTTGTAATCTCTGCAGTTACTCTTGATTTTCTGCACCTGCAAAAAGATGGGAAGGAATTCACATTCTTGGGCTAGATACTAGGCTGGGGTAAATTTACATAGCTAAACTGAAATCAAAGGAGCTGTGCTCATTTATAGGAGCTGAGTCTGTTGCAACATTTTATGCCCACAGAGAAATCTCAAAATCTTTTCGATTTCCTAATTTCGTATGTGTGGTGGTTGTAAATATTTCATATTGGCATTCTTGTTAGAATGCTTCAGATCTCATTTTTAGAAAGATCAAATGATCTTAGTCAATATACTCTGCATTTAAATAGAAAATTAGTGTTTACCTCGAAGCTTACTTACAACATTGAAGCAATCTGCTTTAATTTCCACAACTTTATCCTTGACACTACAGCACACAAATGCTTTGGATAGTCCCTAATTAATTAAACTTCCTAGTTGTATATGCATATACAGAAGTGGGAGAGTTACTTTAGGATCTATATTCTTGATGTCCCCTTGCTTTCCTTTTCATTACAGAATATACTACAAATCTGGGATAGTTTACTTAATTATGCGAGAGAGGTATCTGACTGTTTCCATTTTAAATGCATTAAAAATGCCAGCACCTATTCTAGATGTAATAACCTAAAAGCCTAGCCTACCTCATAAACACGGAAGACATATGAAAACATGTTTTTCTATTCACCTGGAAAGTAAATTTTACAACTGTGTATTTGTAAAGAGTTCATGAAACTAGCAATGCATTTATTTTTCAAATGAAACGTCCATAGCCTGTGGAATAATTCAGACAGGTGCTAATTAGGTGTACAGAAAGGCCACTGAGGATAATTTATATATCTCCTGCAATAGAAAAAATGAATAAATGTTAATTGCTTATATTATGCAACAAATGATTTTTTAGAATGGCACTACATTAGCTGCAAATATTATAATTACAAAGTAGTGGGTAATTTACTAAAGATTAATTGAAATGATTAAGTGCAAACAGCATAATTTTGCAAGGTAATATTAATGCATTTTGCACAGAAATGAAAAAAAAACCCTCAGTGGTTGTTACTGGCTATTTAATGAAGTACTTTACATGCCTCATGAAAGCATCAGTAGCCTCTCTCTTGTGTGCCCTTCTCTAAAAAGGGTGTTATATTTTTGCAGTGAAAATCATTGTAGTGTTGATAATAATTAGAATGTGTAAACCAGTCTATTATAAAGACAGAGCCTGATCTCAATTGCATGGGAGTGACACAAAAACATTGTTTCACAGTCCGTGTCCAGCAGCCTTTTCTGAAAGCTGTAGTAACTGTCAATATTTACTATATAAGAACTTAAGCAACTGCAAACACTGTTTAAATACATTCGTCATAACCAGCCAAAGGAGACATGCTTTAAGCAAGATTTCAAAATACTACTACACAGCAATAGTTTTAATTCATTTTCCTAAATTCAATGCAGTAGTTTCTTGCATACAGGCTTCATATTGTGCTGTATGTACTGCAAGGGAATGGGGCCAAATATGGAGAGGAGAAAGGGTCTTGAAAAATTGTTTTGGTCCAGAATGGGTTTCTTATTTAGGCTTATTCTCTATTCTGAATGCAGGATACTTTTCTGAGTTTGTTATCTATTTATTACAGTCCCTTGGCCAATATTTATTTTTTGTGGCTTAATATTTAATACAATTGTTTTTCCTTAGAGAGTGACAATGTAAACCAGAGAACAATTACAGGATTCAGGGGCAACAGGAGTTAAGACATTATCACGTCCTTTTTAACTGAGGCATGCTGCAGCTATGATGACATTGACTGTCACATCCTTCAGTTTTCATTAATGCACATGCCCTATGTCATTAAAAACAACACTGTGAATAGCAAAATGCTGTAAATGAAAATAAGTGTCTCAAATGTTTTTGGCTAGTTGTAATGTGAGCATTTCTGATATCATGCTGGTCAATGTGCAAGATATATTTTAGGAAAGGCGGAGGGAGCTGGGTCTCTAGCTTGAAGAGGAGACTGAGGGGTGACCTTATAAACATTTGTAAATATGTAGAAGGTGAGCGTCAGGAGGACAGAGCCAGGCTCTTCTCGGTGACATCCAATGGCAGGACAAGGGGCAATGGGTGCAAACTGGAACGTAGTAGGTTCAGCTTAAATATGAGATGAAACTTTTTTATGGTGAGGGTGACAGAGCACTGGAACAGGCTGCCCAGGGGGGTTGTGGAGTGTCCTTCTCTGGAGACATTTAAAACCCTCCTGGATGCATTCCTGTTTGACCTGATCTAGGTGTTCCTGCTCCGGCAGGGGGATTGGACTAGATGATGTGTCACGCTCCCTTCCAATCCCTAAAGTTCTGTGATTCTGTGAATGTCCCCTATATATACAGACCCACATACAGAGGGATAAAGAAAGATTGTGTATCAATTACTTCCCACTTAAAAAATCAGCTGAAATCCCCTTGAACCCACGTTAGTTAGGAATTTTTGACCGGAATTTTAGCTAAACCTTAAAATATGCTAAATATGAAGAGCCCCAGTCAGCAACATAAGGACTTTCTGGATTGTTTTCCTACTCAGTATCTTTCTTTAATGTGCTTCAGCTCCTTTCACTTGAACAGGTCTTGCTTAAACCTAATCATGTGTAGTATTGAATAAGAACGGTTCAGTAAATCTGTGCAAAAAGGCTCATCTAACATTAAAAAGAAGACTGCACACAGCATCATTAGGACAATATTGAGAAGACCCATTCAGCATTAGAGAGTCAAACTGAAAAATTATGATATGTGTTACAGACCTGGTAACAAAATAAAATAGGGATATATTAAATACAGATCTAATTTAAGAGATCAAAGAGATGTGAATCTCGTAGCCAGATACCCATACCCAGAGCCTGTGAAGTAAATGCAGCTGGACATAATTATTCGTGTTGCTCTATCAAGCTCTGACAGATATTTATACCTCAAAAGGTTCATTACTGTGTGAGAGATCAGAATCAACAGTTCTTTACACGATGACAGACTACCTGGTTCAGGACAGGGCATAACACTGGCAACAGGCAAGCCAGAAAAAAAATCAAGGCTGAAAACAAGATGCCAGTTTTTGTAGAGAATGTGAATTGCAAAGAAAGAGCAATTCATAGCAGGTGTCTGTTACGTTGTCTTAAGATGCAGCCTAGATTCTCCTGCTGCTCTTTGGCTGTCCAGTCTCCGTGCATAAACATGGAGAGGTATAAAAGCTGTTGAAAATTAGAGGGGAATGCTCAGCTCAGGGCCTTGGAAAAGACAGCTGGAGGTTGCCATGCAATGGCAACACTGCAGCCACACATGCTTTTGTCCATCTGTGTTCACTTTTCTCCATGATTCTTTCATAGCCAGGAAGGAGAAAGTGATACACAAACCCCTAGAACCTCTCACATGAACCTGGTGTAACATGTTGCCCAATGAATAGTGAGACACTAGGAACTGACTGTATGTCCATGGCAACTTTGTCTTATTTGTTAAGAAGCCTACATCATTAACAAAAGAAAATTATAGATTGTGTTTACTCACAAATGCATGACAGCAGTTACTTTCCAATGCTGGCATTCAGAAATGCTGGCACAGCAAAATATTAAAAGAAAGTCATAGGAAAACAATAAACATTCAAGAAGCAGTGGCTAAATAAAATTCATAACTGTTAGGCAAAGCTACAGCAATGCTCTCTGGCGTATTATTTTACGCTGAGATTACACAGACAAGTTCAAACATATTTTGAGTGTAGACCTTTGTAATTACCGAGAATTACAGTGTCCTTGATAGCAAATTAAGATTTTGCCAAATAGGCATCTTGATCATTCAAAAATAAATGCTTCCCGTCTGACACAGGAACTTGGTTTTGCCTTTGCTAGTACACAATTTTGTTTGTTTAATGGAAAATACTCTTTTTTATATGTATGTAACTGATCCTGAGAAAAATAACTTAAACTATCGGTAAAAATATACTGCATGGCTCCTTAAAGCTGATGCACATTATGAACCGATTTCATGCCATCTTGGCCAGAACTCTTCTTACAGTGTAAAAGTACATCAGCGTGAAATGCATTAATAGCTGTTGAATCCTCTGTTCTGTGCCTATTAAAGTATTGACTCCGACAAAATAAATTGATGAATCTACCTCATCCCACTGTTTGAATTTGTTCTAGTTTTGTCACAGCAACTTGAAAAGGGTTGTCTTGTTTAGCTTCAGAGATGAATGCTACACTGTAAAAATACTAACCAACCCCAAAATTCAAACACTCAATTTTTCACATTTGTTGATTAAATATATCAGAGGTTTACCAACAGCAAAAAGTTCCCTGGGTGAGTTATTCCATACGCGCCTACTTTCAGGGTTTCTGCACTTGCCCTGCTACAGCTAAATACTAGGATAGCTGCATCACTGGTCTGAGCTAAAACCACAGAACTTTTAGAGGAAAGACCTCAAAAAGACATGCAAGTTCCAGGTATTCAAGTTCCCACTCTGCAGGTGTGAAGAAGAGAAAAGGCCAAGCTGCCCAGCAGAAATCTGTTAGCATCAGAGCTCAACCCTGAAACCACACCTCTATCCACAGGAATCCTGATGGAGACTTAAGTGTGCAAATGCCGATGTATGTGCCTGAATAACAATGACAGTACCTCAGTTGTGAGCATACTAAATTAGGTGTCAGGTTCACAAGCATCAAAAACCTTTGAATTGTTTCAGTGAAGCCACAGTGATCGGTATTACCTGAGGAGCTGGTGATAAGTTAGCACCAGAAGTATATTTCCATGTGTGCACAGAGACCAAACTAACAGCAGCTGTCGCAACTGATCCTTTAAGACTGCAGGAATGATATTGTCCTTTCGTAGTACAAATGACATGACTTGCACACCTCCTCAGGTAAAAGTGCACTTTTCCAAAGGGCACTGAAAATGAATACAAGTTGCACTTTTAATTATGGTTCAATAGACTGGTGCAGCTCAAAACTCTGGAAAGTACAGCATAGACATTTTTGTACCTTTGGGAAAACTAATTTACACTGATATGATTTGAAAAACACTTTGGATATTAATATCCTTTCCATTTTGAAAAATCAGAACTCAAAGTATTTCATGTTAGCATAAGCATCTTCTTCCATTTTATCTCCTTTTTCCAATGTGAAAAATTAATTATTTTAGAAAACTTAGCTCTTTTCATTTTAGAGACAACTCTTTCCCAGCTGGATGGTTTTGATTACACTTTTATGTCTGCAAGTATGAACTCACAGCCCAAATTAAAAACAAAACTGAAGCTCCACCTCTGCAAATATATTTAGACATGTTCACTAATGCTATCTGAAAACATACAAATACAGTGAATTTTGTCCACTTACTGTATACTTGTCTCGTATTATTGCCACTTAAAAAAATGGCACGCAGTAATACTAGCACATGGCACTTTTTTTGAATCAGCATGTCTTTCATAATCAGAGTTGCCAACAAAATGCCTGTAAGATACAGGGTTCTTTCTTCTGATTGACAATGGCTGTGTGGCTCCAAGTATCAAAAGTGGTGTTATACAAAAAACAAAGGTAAATGTTTTACATTAAATCTTATAAAACTGTACATAATAATAGTCTACAACATGAAAATGGCCATTAAACTGTTGTAATAGTTATGAAATGTAGTACGTATAACAACTATAATGCTTCATAAATTTATCATTAATCACTGTATTCATACAGTTGTGTTTGTATATATATATTCAATGGCACTGTAAACATAGTTGTAAAACACACATTAACTCTTAACCCATTAGAAGTTATGATAGTACTTTTCATCTGAAAAGTTAAAATGTATCAATGTATCATTAATTTTTAAAAAAATAGCCTTCTAATATAATGCATATTTTGGCATTTTCTAGGAAAGCAATCATGATGAGACATTATAGAGAATGTTCTAGATATGATTGCTTTACATTTACAACTATCATGATACAAAATTTTAAACATTAAATGTAATTAAATATTACAGAGCTTATGATACAGATGATTTGAGAGATCCACAATGCACAAAATCTAGTTTGTGTATAATGGGAGTTCCTGGTAACTTACATCTCTGGGACCATTATGGAAAATTTAAGTCTTTTTCTCTTCAACATCACATATGCAAAGTTTGAACTGAATTATCATTTTTTCTCCATCCAAAACTGCATTTAACTTCACAAAACATTATTATGCTTTTATTTCCTGTTGCTGGACATGGATCCAGTAAGCCTTAAAAGCATATGCTTAAGCATTTGGTAATGGCATTTTGTAGGGCAGGGAAACTCACTATCTATCTCTCAGTAAACGAAGTGTTTCTAATTTTTTCCATGGTTAAGGCAACTATACTGATATATTAGACACACCATATGCTTTTATGTCGCTTCCTACAATCTAAACAGTAAGAGTGAAAAGTTTCAAACATGCTTTGATCTTCTTGACCACTTAGGAATTTCATCAAGCTGGTAAGAATACTTCGCTTTAACATGGTTTACAACTGTAGACATAGCTTATTAGCTGCTCATTGGAGAAATAATGTATATATTGGCTTAAATCTGAATACTCACCATTCATTTAATTTATCAGAAAAAATTAAACAAAACCAGCCAGTGTGATTCCAGTGAACGAAACTGAGAAAAACAGTAACACACACATACACAATTTTTGTGTTCTCAATTATTTCTACCCCATAACTTAAGCTACTCAGACTTCTGTCATCATTCCCTCTGTATCCTGGGTAGGCTTTGTCAGAAGCTATCTTCAGACACTGTAAGTGATGCCACTTCCTATCCGCCAACCCCAGCAGATTGTTTAATACTTATTCTAACATATCGCATAAACTAGAGAGCCATTTAACTTTGTTTCCTGTGGGTAAGGCTGTAGGTATACATGACAGTGAACAGAAATGCTTGTGCAGTGGCTGCATTGCAATGCAGCTACAGAGGACAATGCCACAGAAATGCTAGTGCTGTTAAAATAACAAGTGAGGAACTCAGGGCTGGACTGCTCCCGCTTCCAGTTACACTGTGTTTAGAGGATGACTTGACAGTGCTTGTGGTGGTTGTGGTGTCAATCTTTTTCACAGTTGGTTTTGGTTCATTTCTGTTTTCTGGATGGGCTTTCTTGTCCTTGAGTATATCTGAAAACATGAAAGTAAATGTAAGATTAATCACATGTCTTTCAAATAGTGGCTTTAAATCCTGTCTATGGCTGGAACATGTTGTACTCCAGCATGAATAACTGAACCATGTATGGAGAGTGATAGGCACTTATATTAACGTGGCCCAGTTGCCGCAGTGTTTTGCTCAGCACCCACTGCTTTGCTCAGGAAGTCTTCCCTGGCTGGCCTGCTCTACTTGTAGACACAGCCTAAACCCGGTTTTAGAACCTGGCTTTCTCTCATTAAGAATACTTTCAGTTTCACCCGGTATGGGAACTGGCTCATGCTTTAAAAAGTGATGCTAGGGTTGACTGGTTTTGTAACATGCCCCAGTGAAACCCCTGTCAAGTTGTTGAGTTGCCAACAGTCAACTAACAGTAAACTCGCCAGTTTCTTTTTGCATTACCTTAACTTTAAGGCAGCACATGACTCCTGGGCAACCTGGCAAGATAGGCCATGGACACAAAGAACCACGCAGGTGTGTCATGTGCCTTGTTCATCGACATGGACAAATAAAGTGGCTACAAAGAGAAAATGCTTTGAGTTTTGTTTCATAGTTTTTCCTAGCAAGTACAATGATTTTATTTGTTTTGTTTTTGAAGTATAGAATAATACTGATGTTTTTTTCTCTCTTTACAGATGCATTTTGGGGCAATTTGGGGCATCTTTTATATAAAGGGCTATATTCCTAAGAAAGTAGCAGTGTTTCCCTGCAGAAACGTGTATGTTTAAAATGAAGAAATGACTGATAAGGCTCTCCAGTTATCTTGACATTCTGAGGTTACTTGCAAGTATTATTGCGATCATATTGTTATTGAACCCTTCAATAGCATTGTGGGGAAAATCAGTGTTTCCTCTGATGATGGAATTATCTGTAACAGCATAACCCAGTGCCTGGCAAAAACAAACAAACAAACAAACAAACAAACAAAAAAGAAACCACAACCAACCAAAAAAAACCCACAACCAACCAACCAAAAAAAATTCTTACCTGGAAGAATTTAAAAATTAACAATAATTGTTCAGGTCCAAGCTTACAGGATATTGTGTGATACTAATGAATGCAATGCATATACACACAGAAAGCAAATGGCGTAGGTTTGTAGTGTAAATTCAACAACAGTCTGAAAACTCTGAATCACAGAAGTTCTTGACAGAAACTGGAAAGACTGAAAGTATTCCAGAAACGTAAATGCAATCTGAGATCATTGTCTGCATGTCAGTACTTCTGACCAGCCATCAATAAACCCACTTGATAATAGAAATGAACTATTGTACTGAGAAAGCACGCATTGTTCTTGCCAGTATAAACTGTAAAAGAAATGTAATGAATTTCTCCATTTTATCATAATATCAACATTAATTCCAGAGGAACCTGTGATTCCTAGACCTGATTCAAGGCTGACTGCAAAGAAAGGACACTGGCTGGCAAGGAATACAGTGGGAAAAGGACAGTCTGCTGCTGCACTCAAAATTCATTATGGCAAACTGCAGACATAGTTTCTCTTCATTTCCAACTTGCAATGGAGCTAACAGAAAGGAGGGGGAGAAGAGGCATGCTATAAATGTTTAGAAAATATCAGTATTCTGAGGACACTTAAAGAAAAATGGACAACCTTCAGATTGTCATTAAAGTAAATTAAGAATAAATCATGGAAATAGGTGTGTTCTGACACTGCCGAGACTCCTTTCCATCACTGTCATTCTCCTTTTCGACTGCGGTAAATGCACTATTTCTCTGCTGCCTCTTATATCATCCCAGCCTGCTGACTTCAGCTCTCTGGGGCCAGCTGATTAAATTAAGACCTCACTCAGGTAAATCTATTCCCCTCTTTCACTTGGCCATGTCCAGCATTGTAACTTGATTGGCCTCTATAAATCGGGCAGACTGAAATGTATTAATTCATTTATTTTCTTAATATTGACTTAACCAAAAATCTAAGGTAGGATTTAATGCTATCAGAGAGGTTGTTGGTTTTTAAAAGCTTTCCTCCCAGTGACTGCTTAATGCACTACATAACAAGTGTTAAATAATACATTAGAAAATTCTGCCTTTATCCATGGGAAGGACTAAATTCTGAGATCTTTGACTTCACAGTGGAGTACTGGCCATGATGTTATTCATGGCCAATTCTAATTTAGGACTTAACTGTGCAAAACTGGTATTTTATTTCAAATGCTCTGTTTTCTCTCTTCTTAAAATAAATAAATAAAAGTAGCCTCAGTCTTAATTCAGTTCAAGATCTTTTTCAATCTTATATTTATTTTTTAACTGCAAATTTCAGTAGTGTAAAGATTTCATGTTTATTTTTCTAGTTTGCTGAGAGTTTCAGTTGCTTACTCACTCCAGGGTTTTGGCAGAGAGACTCAGAGTTAAATGAGTTTTTCTCTCAAATCTTTTTCTCAGAGTCAGGGATGGTTATATTCAGTCTATTACTGACATTCAAAAGGCAAAAAAAAAAAATAGTGAAAATGCTAAAAAAAAAAAAAAAAAAAAGTGCGAAGACTAGCATAGAAATGAAACTGCAGTCTCAACAAAGCAGACCCCAGATGTTCAATACACATGAATCAACCTACAAATCATGACTTCATAAAACCAAGCAGAGCCCACAACTTCTGTTGACTACTGGTCTGTTCTAGTATTTACCTTCTGTGTTTTGAAGCTATATGGTTTAGAGCTAAAAGCTTTCTCCATTGCTAGAAATTTTCTTCCCATCATCATTCCTTCTTTCCTCTCCAGAAATGGTGTAGTTTAAATCTCTGAAGACTTCAGCTAACCTCAGGCTGATGTACACTACAACCTTTGGATCTCGGTACACGATTATTCTACACCGTTACTTTTCTAATGTGATAGATTTATTATTTCAGTTTATAGTTATTATTGCAGTCATTATGAAAAAAATAAATCTGTGATATACTAAATAGCGATGGTAATTCAGCCACTGTAGCAGCTACTGTGCTGTGCCCTTAATCCAGGCTTCCAGTGTGAATACTCAAATCCTGCCAGAAGGGTTACTCAGTGAAGGCAGCTGACTGCCCGAGCACTCTTTGTGAACAGCCGTTTGGTACTCTTGCCAAGGACTAGGTCTGTTGGGGTCATGGAAGATGCCCTGAGTCCCCTTAGGCACCATGGCTCCTGTAAGTGCAGAGAACAGCTCCCTGAGTTCAGAAGATTGAGTCCGCTTCCTTAGCTGAACTTTCATACGTGTTGACTGCAGTTAAATTCACATCTTGACAACATAAACAAAGCACATAATGAAAATTACTTGACCTCGATGTTTAGAGCATTTAGGATTATCTTCACCTCAAAGATCTAACCGCAGATTGCTACCCAGTAATGCATGTGCCCCTTGGATGGCACTGATCTTCTCATAAATACTTATGTGGATCAATACCATTCCTCTGAGAGACTAGCCAGGATAAAAGGGAGAGTCAAACCTGTCACTGTTGTCTAATTTAGGAACACAAAACCTCCCCTGCAGTGAGGGCTGAGCATGCCTTTCCAAGGTGTTGGTGTGTCACACATTAAAGCACACCTTAATCTTAGCCAGTAATGACACAGGGGGAAAAAAACGCATTTATTCTTTTTTTAGGTTATCAGGTTATCTGACACAAGTTCAAACCATATTGGCAGCCCAGATGTTAGTTACCTCTCCTTAGCGTAAACCTTTGGCAGTTTGCTGCTCTGGTTCTGGCAGAAGTTATCAAAGATGTAACTATTGATTGGTGTACTGGCATGCTATTGCTCTGTAATGAACAGCATCAGTAAGGTCTACTTAAATGTCTGTAGAGGTTTCCTATGGTCCTGCCAAGGGATAAAATTCATCTACTTAACAAAACATCCTTTTCCAGTTTTGCCCTTCTCTTGACCTGAGTTCTTTCTCTGTGATTGCAAACCATCAGTGTGACAAGGAACGTTCCCCTAAAAAATCCGCCAGCGCCACTGAACAACATCTCTGCTGGAGTGATGGAGAAATGTCAGGACTCCCTGGACAGGCCACCACTGCCACCAGCACTGAGGAAGAGGAGACAAAGGTGGGAGGGAAGGGCAGCTGCATGGAGTGATCTCACGCAGGGGGAAGCTGGATTACCTTTTGGGAAGCTATGGATCATCACACCAGGCAAATGTATGAATCATCACAAGTGTGCAACCCCGGTGAGGGTATTTGAGTAAACACAAAGCAGATTTGCCAGACTAGTCCTGTAAATATTCTTCCTAGGCTTTCATAAAAACACTGTGCTTTGAAAAGCCTGAATGTCAGCATCTATGATGGCAAATTAATGCCCTGGTCTTGAACGTCTCATTAAGGTTGTAATGAGACTGACACCACAGGGCTGCAATGGACTGGTCAGTCCCTGCATTTACTCTCCATGTTGTAGCTCAGTTGCTTGATAAGTTTCACTTCGATCATCGGCTTGGTTTTGGCTGACAGCTTTGGGAGAAAATTAAAGCAAGGTGCAACTCGGTGGAACAGGCTCTTAAATTACAGTAGATGCTGCAGTGTTATTATTAGCTTTTTATCACCTCTGGTAGCAAAAGCTGAAATTACTTTTACATATTCAAAGGAAGGAACACTGAAATTGCAAAACAATGCTGTCACCATGAAATGTAACAACAATTTCCAAATCATCTATTATCCTGACATTAAGACCAGCACTAACTATTTCCAGTTATAGCTGCAACAGCCACAGAAACAGACACTGTGGAAACAGGAACACGAGAACTCCCAATGTGTGATGAACTCACGACAACTCCCAAAATTTGGGGCCTGCCATTGCCCACTATATAGCATGAGTCAAGATTACAGGGATTAATCGACCTGTTCCATTTTAGTTATGCAATCTTTCTGTTTCTCTTTTTAGGGAGCATGTAACTGGAAGAGAAGTTTGCTTTGGGAGAGCAGTTATAAATCAGGGCTCAGACTGTCTATGTCCAGTTTTTAATTCTGCAGTAAGCTCAGTGCGATCTTTGGCAGATTACTTCCTCCTGAAGGAGGACAAGCGAACTACTTTATTTTGTACATACTGCATTCTGAATTTAAGTTCTTCAGGGTGAGAAGAACCACAGCCACTCTCCTCAAGAAATAAAACTGGCTGGGATTTGCAGGAATTGCTGTTATAAAAAAAGTCAAATGTAACAAAGAAAAAAATGCAATAAAGAAAAGCCGAGAACAACTGCAAGACAATTTGAAATATCAGGTGCCTGGAAGCTACGCTTATATTGAATGACAACTCCTCCCCCCATTCCCAAACAATCTGTTGTCTATATACATTCAAATGCAAAATATAAATAAATATAAATGTATATAGAATTACACATGATCTCAGCTGTACTAGTGTAAGGAAACCTGTCACTGTATTTGTTTGGCTTTTGATATACAGCTGCCATAGCAAACCCTGCATGATTTTCATGAGCCACAATAAAATTCTATTAGTTCTGAGGGCTGAAAAGTAAACCCACACGTATAACCGCCTCAGCCCCTGCAATGGTAAATATCAAAATAAAACAATCCATCTTTTCCTTGGGAAGAAATAATCTAACCTAACAAACCTTCTGTGATTCAGCAATAGTTCCATTAATCAGTCAGTCACTCGCTAGAAAAGCTTTTGTCATTTTGTTTATATTAATACAGGACTGATTCAAATTCAGACAAGCTGAAAGTATAGGCTTAAAACATGCCAAACATCTTTTACATTTCCTGGAAACATCTGTTTTTAGTCTAGTCCTAGGCACATGTTTGTGGTTGTATGTTTAAGCTTGTTTAGTTTGCCAGATACCTTGTACATACTGCAGCACAGCTGACATGATATCCTGAAACACAGCATGGAAGTATCTGTAAAACATGATGTTCCCAGTAAATCTGTTGAACTTTTGTTGTAACTTTCTTGTAATGAAAGAAACAACTAAAAAGCTCTGTGACAGCCTCCTGCCATCGCTGTATGGTGCAATTAATTAGTTAAGTTTAGAAATTCTGTACATGCCTCACTGGTAATATCCAGAAGACTGAGAGCGATCCTGACACTGCATGCCTCACATGCTCAAACCTCCTATTAAACTTAATGGGAGTTTGGGGGGATGAGAGGAATGCAGGATTGACCTTTATGGTTAAAGATGAATGTGTGCTCTAGACTTCAAAGATTAGGTACCCCTGCCAGTCTGGAGTGTGCAAGTGATCAGCACGCCAAGTGCCGAAGGCATCTGCTAAATATCACACCACAGCTCAAAGCTGTGTAATTAAGAAAAATATAAACTGGCTCAAGGAAGAAAAATATTAGTAATAATTGAAAATGCTTTGGCTGTTGCTTTTGTCCTGATGATCTCATTAGTTTTGGTTACAGAAACAGTTCTCACACTGGCTGACGTGGGGCATGCTTTGTTTGTGTTCTCATTCTACCCACATCTTTCCCAGTTAACTTTTATTGCTCAACACAAAGGTCAAATCGAAAGCTTAATTAACTTGTGTATGGGGAAACTATAAACTTATTTTAGAAGGGAGTACAAAAACATTTAAGGCCATCCCATCTCCTCTCCCCCAGACACTCCTCATTTTCTTGGGAAGAACAAGAGCATGTGTTGTTGGCATCCTTTCCCTTAAGGGGAAACTGCACCTTTTCTTGCTTGAAAATTTACATGTTACGAATATCCAGCCTTTTCATAAGCTGATAATTGTATTTCCAATTGACATTTATAACCAGGATTTTAATTTAGCTTTGCAGCTCTAAGCAGACAAAGCTCCATTTTATAACAAGGTTGGATATCATCTTATGCTAGCAGCAGCGTAAGCTTCAACTTACAGCGAGGATCTGAACTTCATCTGCTTAACTTTAAACAAAGATTGTACCACCAAAATAAATGCTATTACCCACCTGTTTGAAATTAGGCATGTGTCTCAGCCCCGAGGCCTAAAACTGAACAGCAATTTCTCTCTCATCTGAAAAAACTCACACATCATACAAGCAACCTTTACAGTTTTTCCATGGCAAAGATGAGGAGAGAGTCACACAGCTCGAGAGGACAGTCAGGTCTGAGTATGCTACAACCTGTAGGCCAGCAACGCCAGTCCACAAAAGGCCTAAGCCTGTCTGTGACAATTTGGCTGCCAGTGAGATTCGTGATTCATGAGATGAAAGCTCCTGTTCAGCCACTGTCTCGTCCTGGGGGCACAATTCCCTGGATGCTTCAGTTTCCATCTCCAAAAGCCCTGGGACATTAAGGTTTCTGCAGCTGCCCATGCGGGCAGGCCCTGGGGAGCTGTAAGCCCCGCGGTCCCGTACCAGAGGTGGAGGAAGGCCTGCAGCGCTCCACTCCTCTGCCAGGCCCTGTCAGCGGGGGCTCACACCAGAGGCTAAGAGAGCAGACATCTGCCGACAAGGGCACCAGTTACCATGATGACAGAAGGTAGCAAGGCTCAGATCCTTCCCATGGCTGGTTTATGAGGGGTGCTTGAACACAGGTCTTCCATGCGTTATCCCGTCACCTTTGAGACAGGTGTCTCCAAGTGCAGCAGGCTCTGCTACGCATTCTAGGCACTTGGGTCTAACCAGAGAGCAAACTGGACTGACATACACTGGAAAGAGCTACTCAAATTAACACTTAATATTGGTACTCAAGACAGCAAAAACAGAAGAGATGATAGAAACTGCTCCATGCTGCTTAGTGAGGTCCATGTGCCTCCATCCACAAGATCCCGAGGGCAGAGAGATGGGCTGCTATCTGCTTAGGCCACAATGCTCTCCCATTTTAGAATAAGCAAATGTCATATCTGTAAGGCATGGGAAGAGGAAAAAAAATGACAGAAGAGCTCCCCACCCACCAAAGAGCTCAGTGACTCAAGGCATGCCCTTTTTAACTCACAGCTGCCTCTGAGAGGCAGAATGGACTCAACACATGCATTTCAAGCAGCCTGACTAAATCCCTGAATATAATAACCACAAACAAGGCATCAACTTCCAGCATGGCAGTCACGAAAAAAACAACCACAACTATTTCTAAAAGACATCTGAAAGGTTCTTCTCTCCCTGCAAACACAATGCTGCTATCGTTCCTCACTCTTTAAAAGTCAGTGAAAATTTTCCAGTTATTTCCATTGTTACTTCCATTGCTCCCTAAACACTTGAACAGATGTGATTCCTGCCGCAAGATTTTTAAATCACTGGAACCCAATTTCCTTCATGCTAATGACAGTGTAAGTAATGATTTCAAGTGTTTTCTGTATGTCTGTTATTTTTTTAGCAACTTTATACTAACAATCTTTGAAGGAGGTTCTGATAGGATATAATCATAATTGATGTTTAATTACACGATAAACACTGAAATCATATCAATCCATGTATCATCTGATTTCTCTTAACGTGGATGACAGAAAAGATTAGCTGTAATGCCAATGGATAGTTCTGGTCCTTAAATACATCAGGAGGAAACATTTGTTTTTTGAATCTTGCCAGCCTTTCATTTCAGTGAGAATTGAAACAAAAAGAAACTGTGACATGATATTATCCCGGATTAATCATTTTAGACCTAATATCAAGAGCAGCAAAGGAAAACATCACAGCATTCCACTAGCTTTGGCTCTAGTATGGGAAGTTTAAATTAGTCATTTCTCCTGCTCTAATTTGGCAAATATTCAGCATGCATATCCTCTATTTCACATTGCTAGGTTTATCCGGCCAACCAGAACCCCAGCTCTATCACAGCCGACAGTTATTGACAGAGAGGATGATTAGAGCCATCACTCTACTGAATATCTGTAGCAAGAAGAACATGTTTCATGGAAAAAATACTGAGCGGCTTAAAAGCATTATCTTACTAATAGCATGCAGTGAAACTGATGAACCCTTATCACATCCAGCAGGATGAAGAATACCCAAATCAACACAAATGTAAGGGAGATACACAACCGAGCTTAAAAAAAAATAAACTTTTCTAATAAAATGTCTTACAAAATGAAATAGAGTCCATTAGCATATGCGGAAGACTATGCTCAGTCTGTGTTCAGGCTGTGCAGCAAATTAAAGGAAGGAAATTCCTGTCCAGGGCAGGCAATAATTTCATTCCCAAATTCTGTCCTGATTTAATGGGAGACATCTACATCAAAGCTACCAGGAATGAGTTTAGCTCAGTCCACTGTGGCATATGATAGACTGAGGGCTATAAATCTTCCTCCTTTTTCAGAGAAACAGCATTGCTAAACTTTACATTGGTCAGCAGTGATTACTTGCTTCTCCTATTTAGCCATGTGGAAAAATCACTTCTGGCCATAATCCCACACATCTGCCAACAACTCCTTAAGATATTAATTCCAACACAAGAATAAAAAAAAAATAATAAAACCCCTATTTTGAGAGTGATGAATATTGCATTGGGACTCAAACGCCTGCAGCTTTCAACTGTCTTCTCTAGACAGATGGGCTTAAGCTTGACTGCCCAGGGGGGACTAGTGAGAATGCCATTGTGGTTGCCAAAGCCCTTCTCCTGGCACCTGCAGCACCTCTCCAGTGGATTGTGCCCAGGTGCTGAGGGTGGTAATGAGAAAACATCAGTTTTTAAGCAGGAAGAATTTAGACAGCATGAAAGCGCCACTGTCTTGCTGTAAGCTTGTGGAGTGTGACGGTAGACTCCAGGAGATGGAACGAACTGTCCTGTCTAGGTCAGCTAAGGCTCTAAATATCCTAAGTACATAAAAGACCACCTCCACTTGCTTCTATGCACAGAACTAGCATGGATATAAGCAAAACACTTCTTAGGTGACTGAGCATGTAGCTTGTGTGTGCTTCTACCCAGACAAAGAAGCTTTGACAGGCACTCAGTCTTCTTGAGATGTATCAGTTACTGACAATTTCTTTGTGTTGTAAGAGCTCCAATTAAGGGAAAAACCCACTAGAACGTCATGAGAGCTGACACCATGTGCTGCAATGGGTCTGTTGGCACTGCTGTGGTCTATTATGCAAATATGCATTAGTGGACTTTGTAAAACAAATTATGTAAATGTCCATTTAGAGCCTCTTCAAAATGTAGATTACTTGCCTGATGTTTGGGGACAATTAACGTCTCTGTTGTGAACCTGCACTCAGGGGCTGCTATGCTACAGCCTGTGGATGTCAAGGCCTACTAGCAAAGTGTATTCTGCATGCAGATTCAACCTTAGTGTGAGAGCCTTGGGCTGTAAAAGTCGACTGTGTCATGATCTACTTAAGCAGCATATCATTGACACCCATAGGCTTTCAGAAACCCTTCAATTTGCAGCATTCTGAAAGATCTGATTCAGGTATGCATATGTTCATTTGCAATTATGAAGGGGCTTCCTGTTTAATTAAGACTTTATATTTTTAATTGATACATGTAAAAATGTGCATGTCTACACATGCAATGTCATTTATTCTCCTGGGGGGAAAGGGTGTGTGTCCTGGTTCTCTGTCTCTTCAATGCTGTTCTTGTCCCTTGGTCAGGCAGGCGCCAAAGCCAAAACATAAAGAGCACCAACAGGACTTCGGGCTTGACTAGGTGCTCAGGCCACACGCTTGACACACTAGGTAGAGGTCAATTCCTCACAGTGCTCAGAATGCACTGAAAAGGCTGGTGTCCCACCTAGGAATTAAATCAAGCAGCTAAGATTTTTCTGAGCATACTAAGCATCTTGGATTGCTCTGTAGGCTCATCCTGGGCTTCTGAGATTTTACAAAAATCCAGGCCAAGCAATATTTACTTTGCAAGAAAACATGGTCTATCTTCCTGGGTAAGGAATTTTCAGAACTGGGATATGAGTAGTGAACTCAGCATTTGTTGGACTTCCTTAAATTCTTGTTTAACTTGAGTTGAGATGGGTGAAATTAACCTTTATACCTCAGCAGCAATCTTCGTGTTTGAAGCAATTGAATCAAAGTAGCTTACCAAGGGCATCTTTCTACTTTATAACTTCAAAGAACATTTATTCAGCAATAGCGTATGAGGATCACATAATTGGAGCCAGCTGATGGAGAAAGGGCTGCATACTGAGCTAGCTGGGGAAAAAGAGACCTAATTTAAGGGTAGGCTAGAGATCTGAAGCAAAGTTCATAAAGACTGGTGTGTTACAAAGAAGAGGTAATAGCTTCTCAGACTGGCAGAGACAGTGCAGTACGAATGGAAGTGTCTTTCTAATCACTGTTGGCTGAGTGCTGTTCTCTCAGCAATGAACTAGTTCCTATAAAAAACACAAGGAGCTCAGGACACATTTGCAACCACTCTAATTTCTTTACTAACCTGTTGAGGCACTTCAGAACATTGACCAAAATTTCCATGGAAGTACAGTCTCTAAGCACCACAGGGTCATGATCTTGACTGAGGTATTCATACACTGTTGTCAAATCAAGAGCTACAGTAAATCAAACATGGGAAGACAAATACCTTGATAATTAGAGGACAGTAAAGAACAACAATGGCCAATTTAAATTTAATTTAAACCTAACATTTACTGGTATCTGGAACACAGAATCACAGAATCATAGAATCACAAAGGTTGGGAAAGCCCTCCGAGATCCTCTGGTCTAACCATTCCCCTACCACTAATGTCACCCACCAAACCATGTCCCTAAGCACCAGGTCCAACCTTTCCTTGAACACCCCCAGGGACGGTGACTCCACCACCTCCCTGGGCAACCTGTTCCAACGCCTGACTGCTCTTTCTGAGCAGGAATGTCTTCTCATTTCCAACATGAATCTCCCCTGGCGCAACTTGAGGCCATTCCCTCTAGTCCTATCACTAGTTACCTGTAAGAACAGTTACAAAGCTACCAGCTATTTAGTAAGGCTGAGATCAAACGTTAAAGTGGAAGCTCTATAGATCTGTAGCCATCTAGTTACAGATTTAGGTTAAAAACATTCAAAATAATTACAAAAGCAAGACAGAAGGACTACTCATTTTACTCAACCGTGTTCAACTGATATGCACTGGGATTTGCACCCAACAATATCATTCTATCACTGGCTTGGTACACTTAAGCAATGGTCACTAAAGACATCTTAAAAGCTTCAAAGAAGTCAAGACAGGCTGTTTAACAGGAAATATAACTACTCCTGTGATACGTCACCAAGCCACAAGAACCTGTAAGTTCTGACACAGCTATTTGGTAGAGCAGAAGATACCGTGAGATGAGAGCTGGCAACAGCCGAAGTATTCACTTCCAACCCTGGCTTAGGAAAAGAAAATACAGGATGGACAACCTCGCATCTGTTTCTCTGCAACAAGTTGTTGCACCGCCCTGAAAATCAAGAGGAAATTTAGCTTTGCCATTAATAGTAAATGAAAAAAATGCCGTGGAGTGACACTGCTTTCCAGTGCAACACTAAAAACAGTTTTCTGTAAAATACAAAGCAACGGGTGTCCTGTTTAAGGATTACCAAAGTATTGTCCCTTAAGAGAAAAAAGTCCCTTATCCAGGAGCTGATGCTGAATCTTTCTCCTGCATTTCCACCAGCTTCCACTACAAAAGCAGAATTAAGTTTATTTATTTTACTTGCAAATTTATAGTTCTTACACCAAGGTGAGTTTGAAACTGGATAGGGAGAAGTGCCTGACGCTTGAACTTCATTTATTACTGTCCAGTTAAATGGGGAGGGTTTTCACTAATAGCTTTTGCTTTAAACTGAGCATCTGAAAAAGTGTTTTACCAAACTTTCTCCAGCTGGTGAATCAGAGCATGGCAGTGGACATGCAGGCAGGAGAAGAGGAGGCAGAAGGCCACACATGGCTCCTCCAGGAGTATACTGTTTAGTCAGACAGGAAAAGCAGAGGTACAGGATAGTGGGAATGGGACACATGGTGACATCCAAGAGATGAAAACCTCCTTTTGCACTGAAATTGGCAGGGATGTAAAGGGCCACCAGAAGGGCTCATCAGCAGTGAAAGGGAGATTAAGAAAAACACATTCCCACTGATAAATGAAATCAGGTGCACAGAAAAGGCAGCAGTGTTAGGAACCTTCTCTGCCATGGCTTTACTCACAGGATCATTGTTCAGGTTCCTGTGACTGAGTCTGGGGAAATGAAGTGTTACCCACGAAAGAAGAAAATCAAGGTAGGGAGTGTGTGTTGGGGCTGGGATGAGGACCAGTATTAAAGCTGCACAGATAGCTCTGTAGGACGCTTCAAAAACTCCATCACTGAAGGTATTAAAAACCAATCTAGACACATTGGAATGGTTTTGGTAGAGCTGACTCTGGCTTGGAGCACATATGCACACTAGATAAGCTTCTTCATCTGTTTTCAATCTTCTGATGATCTATTCATTTTGATGAATCTATTCCATGTGAAAAGCAAATGAAAATGAATTATTTGATCAGTTTGTGACTAAATTTGCAACTATCTATAAAAACTGAGGGTGAACATCTTGTAAAAGGAATATACATTGGCAGCTATTGCTGACGAAGTGCTATCAATAGGCATTAAAGCTGCAAATGGCAAGGTGTTGGCAAAGCGAGAGGAATTGCTGCAGAAAGTAAAAAGCCAATCTGTATGATGAACGGAGTGTACATAAAGTAGAGCAAATTACCAGACACACAGACATGAAGAGTACAGAGGCATGGGAGCTGATTAAGAAGTCCTTGTGAAGAAATCTTGAAGGCTGGCCAGTTCCTCCTAATTCTCTGGCATCCGTTCCAGCCGCTCAGCTAGTGAAAAGAGCACTGTCTGTGATGTGAGCACACACGTGGTCATGTATTACAGGGAGACGATGGATGTGCAATACCGCTGCAAATGGCTGCTTGGGACTGCCAGCCCCCTTTAAGAACAATCCTGCTTTTCAAAGCCTCAGTCATCTTGGGTATATGCCAAGGAGGGAGACTCGAAAGGCCCAGCTCCTGAATTCCTGAGCAAGGAATAAGCTGGGTGTGTGGCTGGATGCGCTGTGTGGCACTGGCACCTCGAGTGTGTGACACTTGGAGGCTCTGCTGCTGGGGTTCTCATTTCTGAGCACCTTATCCCATACAGCTGTAACCTGAAAGAGATGGGATAGCCACAAGCCCTCACAAAACCATGGATTGCTGTTTTCCTTAAAAACAGAAGCCAATTTTTATTTTTATCTTTCGGAGTTTTCTTAAGACGTTTCTTTTCCCATTTCTTTCTAATTAATTACAACGTCCTTCAATCCTCTAACTAGAGAAAAAAGTAAATTACTTTCTGCACAAGAATGCGTGTTATGGACCTGTAGTAGTTCAAATGCTAGAAATCTGCAGCAGCTAAGCAGTCTCAGTATTTTTTCCCCATTGAAGAGAAAATATGAACCATTTCAGCTTTGTCTCCAAAACTGTTAATAATAGCTTGTGCTAAGGAAATATTGTTGGAATTGGGATGAATTTGATAAAACTGAGAGCTGAGTTTCACTTGATGCCATAAAGTAATCATCTAAGCTCAGAGTTTGTACTGGGAGTGTATCCTCTGTTTTACCTGCTATCCAGAAAAATTTCAAGGCTTAGAAAAATCATGACCACAACCAAAAGTCTGATTTACATGCCCATTGGTTCTTTAATTCTTCCCTTTTATGAGACAGTCTGCTGTAAATGAGTGCAGAGAAGGTAGGAATAGCCTGGTAAAAATTCATTATCAACTTTTTGTCCCCAGATTGCAGACAGGACTGCTTTAATTGGGGATTCTGGAAGCTGCAGCATTGAAAATAAGGCATACATGAGGTTTGGACTGTTTTACTTTTATCAGCTTACCTTCTTCACAGGTCTACAGTTGAAATAATAGGAAACGGACAATTGCAAACATTAGCCAAATGCTTTTCCAAAGGAGCATCTAAGTAAGTTGTCTTATTTTCAGATAAAATGTCCATATAACTAACTCCCACTGAAATCAAGACCTTGAAACACATCTCGGAGCAAATCCAACTGCAGTGCTATAGCAGGACCACAGCTATGCAGGACCACAGCTATTCAGCATTCCCTATAGTGCACTGCCAAAGCGAGGGTGTGTTGCAGCAGCTGACACAGAGATGACTGACCACAGCTCATTTTAGCAAGGTCAGTATCTGCGACAGCTTTTCTTGAGTGCATCCAAGGGAGAAACCATCACATCCCCAGAACACATCACGGTAGCTGCCAGAGTACCAACAAGACCCCAGCAGTGGCACTCAAATACTGATTTTAAGCAGCAATGTTTTTGCTTGTCGTGCGTGGAGTGGGCTAAGAAAGGGAGATTGTGAAAGACAGTGGAGAGATGGCATCAAGATGGGAAGAGAATACAAAGCTGCTTTCCATAGTATGACCTATATTTTGGTCTTGATTGGCACAGCACACAGTTTCATTTTTATTTAAAAAAAAAAATAATCTGGCTCTTGGAATGGAAAGCACACTGCATATGCAGCCATGGGGCCCTTTCCCACTTCTTTGCACCACACGTAGTTACGTCTGCCAAGTTGATGAGGAACACTGCTTACTGCTGTAAGTGCAAGAAAATTGCATCTGGCCTTGCAGAGCTCTGAATGACTACCTTAAGTTCAAGGCACTCGTGAAGCAAGTCTGAGTATTTTTTTCTGCATTTCCACCATTAAAAGCTTCCCTTTGGTTTGGATAGCAACATACACTGGGGAAACCACACCTTTAGTACTACACAGTGCGCTCAGCCCAGCACAGTACTGCTCTGCAGTGCCAGCGGGATGGCGCAGCAAGAGCATGTACCCCAGCAAAGCAGGGAGACAGAAAACCAGCAGACAGACTAGCTGATACACCAACATTTCCAGGTATAAGTCCCTTTTAAATCAGGTGGTACCATGCTCTTATTTAGCCTTTGAGCCCATACAATTACAAACACACTTTTTCAATAGCTCTGAAGCTGTGCGGCTACTGCATTATGTAATTTCTAAAAGATCTGCCTGTAAAACATGATGGAAAAATGAATGCTACAAGATGCAAACAAGACCCTGCCTCCCTCCCAGAAACACTACATCCTTTACATCCTAGAATTTTTTAGTGGCTAAAGTTATACTGCAGTTGAATTCCCAGTGTTTGGGTAAATTTATGATACATCAGACAAGTAATTTATTTTCTTATTTGTAATGAGCCTTCTAACTTCTGCTTTACTACAGATGTCGGATTCTATACTATATTCTATCATTTGCCAGTGAAAGCTTTTCTTAACTCTTAAGACATTCAGATGAATCACGTTTTCTTTGCATCTTTTTTACATGAAAGGTTTCCTTGTCTCTGCAATTCCCACTTCCCACCCTCCAGTTTCTGTTGCTTTCGCTGTACAGAGCTAGACTGTGATATTTATTCCCTTACTCAACAATGAATAGTACAACGTATCAGTGAAAGCCCTTCTGAAGTCAGTGAGACAGTTTATGGGGTATGGTCCTACTCACTGTGAGCAGAAGTGTTTCAGTCTGGCCCGAAGAAAAATGCAAGATGACGTAAGTTGAAATGAATACAGTTACTCACCACTATAATATACATGTTAAATGGAAAAGACCTGGGCAGATAGAATACCATTTCATTAGCTGCCAAATATTTTGCCCCCCTAAAGCAGGTATTGAAGGATCATGGGAACACTTAAATCAAAGCATTGCTGTCTTGACATTAATTCCATAAAAATGAATGGCAGACGTAACATTTTACATTTCGAAAATGCCCTTCATTCCAGAGCCCTAACAGATGTTACAAACAGGGAATGTGGCAGCATTCCTACAAGCATTATTCCCATTTTTCAGATCGGATAACTGAGACATGAAGAGGCTAAAATGCTCTAGGTGGTTGTCACCGAGGAAACCTGCAATTACACTGTGTGTCAGCAATACATCTGCGTCCTTCCGTCACAAAACTGATGTAGGCAGATGTCTTTCTAAATCCAGACATTTACTAAAAAGTAATTTAGCTTATCTCCAAATTAACACATATTGCATAAATAATATTATGCTGGTTTTCAAGTTTGTAGCTCACATGCGGCTTGTGATTCTTAGCCCACAATTTTTACCAAGAAATTGTCTTTGTTCTCTTTCTACATCTCTAAGGACAAATGCATCCTGATCTAATGCTGGGGCACCTGGATTACACAAAGCCTGGAGTATGTAGGGCATGAACAATTGTTTATTGTATTTACCTAGAGGGTGCCAAAACTGAATGGCTGATCTGGCTAAGAACAGGATGGGCATTAAAACCAGAAACTGTAGAATACACTGTTGAATGACATTATGTTTCTTAAAAGAAAGAAATAAGAACAATCAGATGTAATGATAGAAGTATGTAACTGTTTCTGCCAATGTGAGGTGTTGTAAATTACAAGTAGGAAGTATCAAAAGCAGTGTTACATCCGGGAAAGCTTTCAGCAAACAGGCATTGAATAGTGTAAGATAAAATAGCCTTCCTCAAATTATGCAGCTTCCTAGAAGTTTCACATCTGATGTGATAGAGGTTACAGGGAAACTCTGATGAGATCAGTATTTTGTGTGGGTGTGGCGCTGCTGTTTTTTTAATACTTTCTACAATAGAAATAAATGGTACCGGGTTCCTGAAGCACTTCTTGACAGGCTTACTGCAGACAGCTATTATTCAATTCAGAAATTCTCACCTTCTATGGGAAATCACAAAGCCAACTAACTTTTGTCTAAGAAGTGAAGTTACCCAATGACAACATATGCCTCAGCATCTGGAGATTACCATGCAACATATGCAACAAATGTGGTCTGTGAAGACAGAGCGAGACAGTAACTTGTTATGGCCTGCCTACTGCATTGTTAGATTATTATCATCTAAATATACTGAATGCTTGCGTTCACATAACTTTATGCCTGACCAAGTATACAATGCAATTAACATTTTAAAGCCATTTGGCACATGTCTAATCTTATTGCTGTCTTTGTATTTTCCCTATTCCCTTATTTACAGATATTCATTTCTTTTTGCTCTAGGCCTATGCTGAGCTATCACGTACATCTCTCAGGGCAGAAATGAAGGGTGAGGTAAACTCGGTTACAAATACCACCAAGAAATGCAAACATCATCCATAACCTCTTATCATGGGAATGGAAAGATTTGGACCTAATACTCTCCAAAGGGCTCTGTGTTCAGTGGCTATAAAACGTTCAGGATGTCTCACACACTGGACTAGGCCAGAAGTAAATGTGAGCCTCTCAGTGAGATGCTCTGGTTAGTGTGGTACAGGGTAAAGGAATACCTGAAGACAGAAGATTCCCTCTTGCTCAGAGCAGCAGGGGTGCTTTGATTGCAGCAACAACAGGCTAGTGGCAGTGCTGACATCTGTACAGCTAAAACAGGCAGTAAGGGCTTCTCCTGCTACAGCATGTGGCACAGAGCAGTCTAGCCATCAACCTTCATCTTCCCTTCTCTCCCACTCTCGTCACTGGCCAGCTCCTTGCTTTCTGTGTGCATGCAGCCCCGGAGGGCAGAAAACTGCCCATGCTGAGGGCAGAAAACACCCATGACCCTGCATTTCGGAAAAGAAATTGAATATTCTTCCTAGGCCTTCTCTAAGCAATTTGCTTTTTCTTCCGACATCTCTGCTTTTATGCACATCCCAATTGCTTCCCATATTCAGAACTGTTTTTCCTGTTTGCTTCAAATATTTTTGGGTGCCCCATGCGCTAAAAGAACAGCTCAAGTTCTGTGACAGGTAGGACAGCCTGGTCGATGTCCGCTCCCTGTGGAAGTGAATGGGGTGGGCTTCTGCGGATACGTGTGCCACAGGAGGGACTGCCGTAATGTGTTACATGGCAGTAACTGGCTGGTAGAAGAGAAGGAATTCATTTGTACACTTCTGAACACAGCATTAGGAATGTGCAGTAGCATGCAGAGCAGTCATTTCAATTTTACTTATGTACCTCTTGTAAAAATAATCATTTATGGTCATTATAAATCTGCTCTAACATAAATCAAATGAAGAAATCAGTGTATTATTGCTGTTGGCTTTGGTTTAGTTTCTCTGGAAACTGGGAGTGTTAGCACTGTCAGTAATCAGCGTTGTCAGCCACCCCAAAAAGGACATTAAAGAGAGGTGGCTGACAACGATGCTGAGTGCTTACAATGACCGGTTGATCGTCCCTCTACGTGCAGGAGGCAGAAACAGAGGTAGCAAAGGATGCTGCCCGCAGGGTTGTTCACAAAGGTCTGTGTGGGCACACGACCTTGTGAGGCCGGCTACTGCCGGGAGGCAAGGCTGGTGGCCTGGCCTCCATCCCCTCCCACCCACCTGACATGAGCCAGGGAGGTGCCTGGGCTGTGCCCTGTTCCTCCTGCAGCACGGTGGCAGCTCTGTGCCCCCTTCTGTGCCTGATGAAAGCTCTCAAGCCTCAAGAATTCAGCTGTCAGGCAAAGAAGAAACAAACGCACTTTGTGGCAAGCAGTGGTTGGGCCAAACCACAACAGAGACACAAAGTTGGATGGCCACATGCTGTACGGAAACACCAGAAGCTTTTTCTCCATTACAAACCCAAGGAATTGCATAAGTTCATGTGGTACCTGGCCCTATCCTCTGATAACCCCCTGCTTATTTCCTCACAGGCAGCTGGGAATGGAAAGAGCTCTTCATCTTGGTCACACAGTGGGGCAAGCCAAAGGGAGGGGACCAATGCTTAAACCGAAAGAGAGAAAAAGCTTTTGATGAAGAAAAGCTTTCCCTAAACATTTCTGACATCTCAGGATATGAATTACTCTCGTTTATACTGGAGAAATGGCTAGAATAACCTGGGGAGAAAAAATGACCTCTGACTTGCTCAAAGTTAACAGCATTATTGAGAGGAAAGCTGAAGGTGTTTTTTGTTTGTACCCAGCAACTGTGCTGTGCAGTTTGATGGGGATCATACCTTATCACGAATGAGCACAAAAAAAGAGCACAGAGGAGCCCAGTCCTTAAACAGAACCTCAAAATCCCCCAAAGAGTTTTGAAATCAGTTTTTTTCCCTCTTGAACTAGTCACTCTATTTGCTCAAAAGATTCCCTGTGGGGAAATAACCCTTCAGAACCCTCCAGTAGAAACCTTCACTGCATTTCATTCTTCTTGAAAGACAACGTGTAGTGCCAAGGAGAAAAAGATTGGAGACCATGGAGAGAAGCACACATACCAAAACATGCCTGACAGCAACCCCGTCCTATGCCCAGCAACTTGTCCCCGGACAAACCTGAGTGGGTTGCAGTTTTCTGTGGGAATGTGCCACCAGGCTGCCAGGTCTGCTTTTAGCCTTCACCTACTCACAAACAGCCAAATGACTGAAAGTACAGGGTGCAAAATAAAAATAAACCAACCACATTTAGACCCTCTGCTGCTATCTGCTTATCCGCCTCTATCAGTGATACAATTCGCATCTGAAACACATTTTTTTTATGTTCTGGTTCAAAGTGGAAAAAAGATGTAAAAGCAAACAGAGTACCTCTCATTTTTATCATCCCTAAGAAAGTGTGTCATAAGATACTGAAATTCTCTTTATTCCCTATACAACATTTTGCACAGTGCTGTTTCCTGCTCAGCACCTTGCTCAAAATGAATACAAGCAAGCTTTTGCTCTCATAATTACCTTATGACAGCAGGATTATATCCTGTCTTGAATCTGCCATCTCCGTCTAGAGCAAACTTGGCTGGATGAGTAGCATTCATTAGAAATTAACTTATTAGTATTTTGACTTGACATCAATTGTTTCCTCGCTGGTAGTTCAAATACAAATTTTTATTTAGAAGGATAGGATAATTCACACTGGCATTTGAAATAATAGTGTCACCAAACCTCAAAGGTTATGGGGCTGTGATGGAGCAGTGGCAGAATCAACGCACACATGGCCAGCTACTGCTGAATGTAACGGCGCTCGCTTGATCCTGAGCACGAATTGGCCCCTTGCACAACACCACGCTCTGGGAGCAGCAAGAGCTGGGGATGAAGGAGCTCATAGGGCTGCAGCCACAGCTGACAAGCCTCACTGCTCCCTGCCTCGTTCCTTGTTATTACTGCTACCGTTTGACTGAAATTTCCCTTTACGGGAAAAGAGTCCGGTCTTCCCCTTCTCAAGTCTGTGGGCCCAGAGGCAATGGGAAAAGAAGTCCTGGAATTTGGGCAGCAGCATCTGAGCAATGCCTCCTTCATCACTGTCTGGGAATTTCAGAAGAAGCCGAACCACAAAGGACCTTGTAGTGGACGCTGTGCAACAGGCAGCTCACAGAGAGGGCACCTCTGGGAGCAGGAAGCTACCGCCCAGCACGGCTGCGCTGCCCGGGCTGCATGACACATGCCCAAACCGTAAACCTGCTGACACCTGAAAGCTAAATGCAGCATTGCCCCAAAAGGAATGGCCTCCCTAACAAGCATCTCCTCCTGATAACTACCCAAAGAGAATCAGCCCCACGTGTGGCCGGAGCTGCTTCAAACCAGCATGTGAGCACCTGCAGGCATGTTTCAGGAAACGTTCCCCCACAGGCCCTTTCAGGAGGAGTGCACTGAGATAGGGATTTTGGTGGCCTGGATGGACCCCAGTATTGCGATCCAGGAATCTGTTATTCTGCTTTACTAAATGATTACACAGGATCATGAAAATCAAGTCAAAACTCTTCAAAATGACGTGGTGAACACTTCAAATGAGACTAGAGGAGCCCTGCTGCATCTCCCTCGCACCTGTTGGGACCCACAGGTAGTTCTGCCTGCGGACGAGGGGCAGGGGAACCGCAGAGCCCAGCCAGAGGCAGCTCCTCAAGTCAGAGACACAACCCAGCTCCTCAATCCCATGGAAGGGGCAGGGAATTTACCTTCTTCAGAAGGTTGCAGAGATGATAAAATCCCTTTGTAACTGAGAGATGCGCATATACTACAGCAGCGTGTCTACAGTCCTGCAAGCATGTCCTACATCCTCTCCATGGCAAAGAGATTAATTCTGAGGAACCGGCACTGAAAGGTTTCTATGAGCAAATGACAGATCTGTTCCTTCTCCTCCATTCAGAAAATAAAACAGACAAAGCACAGGAGACATCGGTGAAGTGTTCATCACATCCCAATTTTTGATGGATGGACATGGAGGACAACTTCTGCATCTTTCTTGTCAGAAGTAATTCCAAACACAGGGAGATGTAAGGAGGGCTTCTTCAGCACCTGTGCCAAACTCGTCAGAGAAAATCCTATTTTCTAGCAACTTCATGAACTTCAAGAAAACGTAGAAAGTTTGGTATGCTACAACTTCTTTATTTATATATATGTGTATATATATATATAGTTAGTTAGTTAGTCATATAGTACGCAGAAAAATGTCCTTGCAGCATATTTAGTATATACAAGTAGACTTGCTAGCTGGGAAATCTTATCTATGGAATAATTACTAACTGAAAGAAAGTATTTGCCAATACACCAGAAATCCCATGAATTTCATTCTTTGTTGTAAATGACATCAAAGCAGTGATAAACTTGAATAAATGAACTGAGGCAACAGAAAATTCTTCCAAGATTTATATATTTCAGAGATTTGCTAATGTATTGAAAACAAGAAAATAAATTAAGGGTCACACCCGCACTGAAATCAAAGAGAACTCCACCACATATTTACAAATATTACGGGGAACATTCTTTTACTGAAGTTGTCCGAGAGTTTGATTTTATCTAAACCGCATTACTGAAGAAAGCATATTTTAATTAAAATCCTTACTGCACCAAACTCTTCAAGTCAATACTTACATCCTATTAATATCAAAGAGATGTACTTCAATGCTTTCCCAAACAGAGAGGGGTTGCTGAATTTAGGATGTATCTGCAATGAATCAGCTTTCACCGGGTCCACTGAAGCCTCCTGACAGCCTGTCACAGCACTCGAGAGCCACTAGGACACAAGGAAGCCACCCACCTCTCGCTGCCCTGCTGGAGATGTCTCCACGCAGAGCCACACCACCAGCAACTCAGCTTTGTCAGCTCACTGCGAGTCACCCAGCACACAACCACCACAGCAGCAGGCACCCACTGTGACCTCCTACCTCCTCACGAGGAGACAAAGGGACAGACGGACTCTCCACGGCTGTCAAGGGTGGGAACGGCCTGTTGTGACACAAGTGACTCAGCCAGCTTTGTAGCGAGCACCACAGCAGCCACCTCGCAGCACAGGCTTTCACTGCTGGCTTGGGCAGGCAGCTCCTCTGGGGAGATGGTTGCACTTCTCGATCTCTTGCACAGTGACAGCTATCAAGACCGCTTGGGAGGCTTATGCAATGAGAAGGGCACTCAGCACCTGAAAGGCTATTTCAGCCTAGAGTCACAAGGGTGGGAATGAAAACAGGAGGCTCAATTTCCTGATGCAGATGAGACTTAGATATGCCTCTGTATGGGAGCTCGAAAAATGATCTAAGTGATCCAGTCTAGGAAGATCATATAGGGTCACTGGCCATTAGCACCTGGCTTTCCTTCACTTGTTGGTATTACCAACACCAGCAGCAAAGTGATCCTCATGGAAAGCCAGAGCAGCCTGCAGGTTGCTTTGAGCTCAGAATCACCCTCTGAGCGCTACAGACATACAAGTGAAAAGAAAATGCTTTACTTGGCAGCAGATGTTTACTTAGACCCAAGCAAAAACAACAAAAAAAAAGCACCTCTCAGACATGTTTACTTTTGTTTTGTTGCTGACAAAACACTGGCAGACACCAGCTCCTCTGTCATCATTAGAAAGGTAACAGATGAGTCTGCAAGTTTCAGGAACCTCTTATTAAGGGAACTGAAGAATTAAAAAATGTAGATACATGAAGAAAGTTTAAATTCCACCAAAAGAACAGAACAAGTAGTAATAAAACATTTATTTTTAAAAACTATTTGTATGCACAAGATTCAACTATTATATTAAATTATAATTGCTACACAAGAAAAGGCATTTAATTGCACTCCCTTCTAAAGTTAGTGCCTATTTTGTTTGTGGGAAGAAGAGCAGCACTAGGCTGTTTTGGATGTTGGACTATCACTTGTATTTGTTTTGAGACAGTTTTAAACATCCACTGGGTTCGATGGGAAGACTCTTCACACTTAGCTTTCAATCAAACATTTTATGATTTACTTCAATGAGAATAAACATTTCCTAGGATTTCAGCATTCTTTCTGCTCAGACAGCCAACCTTTATGGCCTTGTTCCCAAACTGATTGCTGCTTTCTGCCACCCTGTGGGTTGGGACAGTGGTGAATGCACCCACTGGTTTGAGTGTGACTGCAGGACCACCAGAACCTTCGGCAGCACAAGAGATGTTCAAGATGCCTGAATGGCACACGCAGAGTGCCCGTGATGCTTTCACACACATTTCTGGCTGGGATATGCTGGGCAGAAGCAAAGCAGCCTGTTCTTAGGGGCCTCGGCCCGGCAGCCAGTGTGGCTAGCAGATTCCAGCACCTCTCAGGACCGGTCCCATACATTTTGAAACGGGGCATGCCAACAGAACATCTGTAACACATCACCTCTCTTTGTAGGTCTCTAGTGACCAGAAAACAGTAGTTCAGAGTTCAGTCACAAATCTGGCAGAAAAGCAGTAGCTGACTCAACCCGCCTTGGGAACAGCTCCCTTCTGCAAGCCCATGCTGACAACTTCTGAAGTGAAGAAACTGAATGGCACAGACCGTACAGCTATCGTTGTTGACTTTTGTCATTGTAGTTACAAGGAAATACAACTTCAGCTGAAGAATTTGCTGATTCACCCACCACAATGTCCATTTAAAGTGTACCCTTTTCCATTTAACAGCGCCGTGATGTGGGGTAACTGGCAATGGCTGCAGAAGCTCTCAGGTAAGCGAGGACCCTTGACTTCACAGCAATGTTGTCACACTGGTGTCCTCTAAAGGTCTGTTCTGTGTAACTCTTGCTATGGCAAAACATTTCCGAGAGCAGTTTAGTAGATTAATCAATTTTCTCTTGACATGGGATTCTTCACAGAGTGTATTTTTCCCATAATTTTGTCTTACAAAGATGACAGTACTCTGATAAACAGACCGGCTTTGTATAATTCATCAGCAGTTTCAACAAACATTGTTTCAAACTTCTAATTCCTTCTTCTTAACCCCTGTGGCACATTCAAGCTAATAACTCTTGACATATGGAAATCCAAGAGCGGCTTTTGGTTCACTAAGCTCTAATAAAGTCTCTCTGTACAACATTTATATACAAATCCTAAACCAGACGCAAAGTATGCGATTTTAATGGTCTGAGGTCATGTTACTGTAGGTACATAGCTCGCAGTTTACATGATCTGCTGGCTGCCTTGTTTATCGAATTATGTGGTACTGGCTAATTTTATTTTATATGTCTGAGTTGGGCTGGGGCGAAGGTCAGCTGGAGCAAGCAGCCTGGGGCTGGGATGCAGTTGTGGTTTGGAGTGGGGAGGGACAGACAGCGAGCAGCAGGCTTGCAGCCATACAGCCTAAGCCTTGGGAGCGGGGCAAAAGGAAAAACTGAATGGAGAGCACGGGACGCCTGAAGCCTGGAAAAGGAGAGATGTACTTTCCTAACTCATCCGGCAGCAGGAACCATAGCCGAGCGTGCCACAGGCAAGAAACTAGCGGTAGAAGAAAGAGCTGAGAAAGAAAACCCTGGGAAAGCGTGCAGGGCAGTGCTGGGGTGAGCAGAGAAGACCCAGAAGGCAAACGGAGGGGACAAAAGTGAAGGGAGGCAATAGGAAAAAGGGGGGACGGGCGAGTCGCCAACAATAGGGCGACTGTTGTTGAGCGGTAGCTGCAACAAACACTTTGGCCTTTTGATCCAGTTACAGACATTCAGAGAATTGCCTTATGCAGGCAGAACCGGGCACGGGGCCAGGACAGAAACACAGGGCCTGATTCTGCAAACCTGCCTGGTGTCCTCCCTGGGAACAGCCCTCGGCTGTGGGAAGAAGGCTCATGGCTTCTGCCACACGCAGCCTCTGTGCTAGGCTGGCTTTTGCCTTCATGCCAAGTTAGCTCCCAAGAAGATCTGATGCTCTGCACCTCTGAAAGAAGTACTACCTGAAACGCCAAGGGGCCTGATTTTTCTTTATGCTTTTTTTGTACATCCTTCAGTTGCTGGAAGGGGTTTGCTGGGGATCTGCCTGGGTACTCTTGAAAGTTCTCCTCTCCTGTCTGCACCCGTAAAATGGCTTTGAAAATGTGGCCCAAAACACAGATTTGCATGCTTGCAGTCTGACCTCCAAGTTTGAAAAAGCCGACAAAGTTCCCTGGGATAGCCTTGGGAGTCTGGTTTAACCTCAGTATTTCCAAGAATGCTGCTTTAATTAGGAACTTCTCCAACCAGGAAAAAAAAAATCTCCATCTCCCTGAAAAGAGCGTTGAGGTACTTTGTACTGAAGACTTTTCCAGAGTAATTCTGAAATGGACAAGAGTATACCATGTACCGCCACTAGGATTTCCCAGACCACTATTAGGCTATGGGGAAATTGGTCTGCACCATTTAAACTCAAAGGAAAAGGCAATGAATTAGACAAAAAATAAATCCTTATGCATTTGTCTGGATAGAAGCAGATAATGGAATTTTGTTTACTTCTCATAGGAGAATTTTAGTAAGATTCATTTAAGCCAGTCTTTAAGACAACATGTGAAGCATTCCAGAGAATTACAAGTCTAATAGGATAAAATGTTTGCACACATACATCAGTACATCTATGTATACACATGCTTATAAATTGTTTATCTTGAATAGCTGCAAGTTAACAGGTCCCTAAAAGTGTAAGAATTGTCCTCAGCAAGTGGGTACTTTGAGTTCACCACCTAATACCTGTAAATATTTGTCACAGAATCCCTTTTTTCTTTCCAAAATCCTCATGCAATGCACATTCAAGCTGCCTATTTAAAAAGAAACTGTCTACTTGAGATAAGCTGCTCCCTACACATTTCTGCATTTATCAAATATGACTTAACCGAGGAAACAAAATGAAAATCTATTAGCTGCAATTCAAAGTTGTGACTGCAGTGTAATGGCTTCATTATGAGCGGGATGATAAACACCGCCAACCGCAGGCTCTTTCAGAAGCAGCTTCCAAACAGGAGCCTGCATTTGAGCAGCAGCTCTCCTCTCTCCTCTCTGTGCTCTCCGTGCCCTGGGGGCAGACAGGGCACCCAGGTGGCGGTCCTGGAGGGGGGCCCTTCCCTGTCCCTTGACTTCCAGGGAGCCTTGGGAAAACAAACTCTTTTCCGTCTCTCCCTTCCCACCCCACACAGGAGACGGGGGGTTACTTGACAGTTCCCCACTTCGCAGGCATGCAGGGGGAGTAAACGCAGAAGAGGACTATGAAGTCCTCTGTTATTGCAGCAATAGACCACGAAAGGATCTTCAGGACTGTGAGCATTTACACTACAATGTAACTGAAATCCTTGTTCTCCAATCCTTTTAATTGGCCCCACTAGAAGAGGTCTGAAGAGATACTGCCACGGGTAGCTGAAGTGGAGCTGTTTGCCGTGGACTCATTACACTGAGAAATTAGAGGGCTATGCTTCATTACACTGTGATATGGCCCAACACACAGAGGATCGAAATCCATCCCTTTGCTGCAGCCCCCTGCACTCTGCTCGCTCCTGGTCTGCCAGAGACAAACACAGAGCTTTGGGCGAGCATCTGACCTGTGAGTAACTTGCTCCTCCGATCCAGGAAGGAGCCTGCAGTAGCTGAGAAGCAGCCATCGTTCGAGTGTGTTTAGAGAGAGGTGCAAAAATACACGTAGCGTTCAGCTGCCTCACATGCATTGTTTGTATTTGGCCTAAATTAATTGCTTTAAAAAAAAAAAAAAAAAAGAATTTGCTAATGTATTTGCCTGTAAATTAGAAGCTTTTACAGCATACGTGGGCAAATTATTTACTGCCCACAGAGCTCAAAGCAGACCTTTAATAGTAGCTAGAAGGCCAAGTCCTGGGCCAAAACACCACCAAGCTTACATGAGCTGCAAACAGAGTAAAAATGCGTGCTCCTACTCTGAAGAACAAATAAGGGGGTTATTCAGAGAATGCTGGAGGGGCTGGGAATGGCAGCAGGCTCCTGCAGCCAGCCCTGTGAAGGGGTTGAGGTGTTGTGAGTTCAGAACTAGTACGCTAAAACTTTTAACCCAAGTTAGGACAAAACAGAAGATGAGAGGGAAAAAAAAAAAAAAAAAAAAAAAAAAAAAAGGCAGGAAGCTGCAGAACGAACTTGAACCTACATGGTTAGACTGAAGACCAAACAGACCATGTTTTAGGTAAGCACAGCCTAGAAATTGCCAAGTTTACACCCAGTCTACCCAGAAAAACAGCAACAAATTAATTAAAACCACGTTCCTTATTTGCAATCTTGTTGCTTTATGTTGCTCATTAGATAATAAACTACCTCTGCCCTGAAGCCATGCAACCAGGGCACTGAACTCAGGTTCATGCTCAAGGTCCCACCTCCAGGTGCAGCAAGACCCATCCATTCCTACAATACCAGGAGCACAGGGCAAGGTGCAGACCTGGTGGGCAGGGTTTTCGGCAACGTTCCTTAACACCTTGGAAATTACAAGAATCTCAGTAGAAAGATTCATTTCTGTTAGATTTTAAAAGAATTAAACTCCTTAGTTATCTCTCATGTGTATCATGAAATTAATTTGCTTTATTCCACAATTCCATAGTTTCCATGGCTGGTGTTTCTAGCATACTTCATTTTCTCTAGAGTTAATTCCTCCAGCTCCCTCTGTTCCTAGTGGACATTTGGGGTAAACAACGTTAGACTGACTTGGACACATTGGTCAGGTGCACTCACACAGTGGGATTACTTTTCTCAGAATTCCTAGGTTCCTGTTTCCCTTTGGCTTGGGAAGCCCATCCACTTGCTCTTGGAGAGGAAGGACACAGCCTGCCTCCTTAAGTGCACAGCCTTCTACAGGAAAACTTTTTAAATGCTTCATGTTTGCAATTAACTACGTGCAATAATGCAACTGGAGATTGAGAAATCAAGCATTTAGAGATCGGGAAACGTTGATAGAGGCTGGGAATCTTAATGTCCAGACTGCAATTTGGAGAGAAATCATAATGTATGGCAAAAATCCAAGAGTGGCTAGACATGGAAAAAAAAAAAACAAAACCAAAAACAAACAAACAACAAACTCTTTCAAAAATACAGAAGCAGCAAATGACTAAGGAAGACCCTAGGACAGAGATTGCTGGGAACCGCGAGAATACACCGAGGGAGTTGTCAAGTATGCATCCGCAAGATTTCTGTCAGAGATAAAACAGTCAGATATCTCTGACAAAATTGAACTGTCTTTATGCTTCTATATTCAGATTCTAGACTTAGAAATAAACTTCCATGTTTACCTTAAAGAAAAAAAAATAGAAAATAGCACTCCTACCACATGTTTCATGAACCTGAGCAATTTGGGCCAAACGTCCCTGATTTAAGGCCACTAAACTTTAGCTGCATACTTGACAGAGGCCACCCAAATGCCCTGGAGAACACAGACCTTAAAATGTAGTTGGCACCTTCAGGTATTATTAGATCAACTCGCAGAATTTCACTTCTATTAAACACCTCTTAACTACTTGGCACTGGCAGAATTTGTTCCCATTAAACTTAATTTATGCTAATTAAGAGCTGCTCATTACCATTCTCTATCATTAGGCAAAATCAGTTTTTCTGGGAAAAGTCATAATCAAGAGGCAACTTCATTTCAGGATATTCTGATTTTGAACAGCATTCTGCAATAAAAATCATTTACAGAGCGACTCATTACAACCCATCTTCCAAATGCCTCGTGCTGGGACCCCCTGGGGAGCAGCCGAGCTGGGGTGACAAAGGGAAGGTCGATGGGGTGCCACTTTTTCAGGGCTAGGAGGCGTCAGCAGCAAGAGCTTATCTGTGCCAGTAAAGGGATAAGTGGCACGCTTGTTAGCAGTGGGCAGCTCCAAGGTACAGCACGATAAGGACTTTGAAGGGAGAAAAAGGAGAAGGAGAAAATAACAAGGTGCACAGTCTTTCCAGGAGGAAAAGCAGCAGGGGAAGCAGTATGAGGCTGCGTGCTCTTCAGAGTAAAAACCTGCCTTCCCATGACTGACTTTTAAGTCCTTTTTTTTTTTTTCTACACTCATTTAATAATTGGTATGTGTTACTTTAAAAATGCAAATCTCACAGCAGCTGAATTGTCCCAGCCCTATAAGCTTATAGTCATCTCAGGGATCCACAGAGTGCAGGAATACAGTATTCCAACTCACTGTCCAGTCAATAAAGTGAAAAATGCCATTCCTGTTTTAGCAGATGGCAGCAGAAATGCAATACAAGGAGCAAGAACACTAATATAGAAATCAATATCTATTACAGTTTAAATCACATTGCAGTCCTGAAACGATAATAGCAATCCTTTAAAAGCTAATGCTGATCCTGTTTGTATTAGAAATCGGTTCAGTGTGTTTCAGGTTTTAATTCTGTTACAAAAATAATTACCTTTTAAGCTAGACCCTCCAACCCCAAACCCCTCCTGCTTACCCATAGCCTGTTCTCACAAAGGAAAATAAACAAACCAGCAAAGAAAAGTCCCCAGACAAACAAAGCCAGCCTCCTCCTTCCTAACTCTATGACTAGGAACATAGGGAAGGGTTTTTCATAAAGAAGACTGGGAATTCCCATGACACTATAAGTGCAGAGGCATCATTCAGGCAGCTCTATTATTCTGTGAGGCCTTTTCTGGAAAAATACAAAATATCATGAAGAAGAAAGAAATTGAGCCTTTATAAACTGCTGACAGAGCAAATCCTTCCTTCTTCGAGTAAATTTGAAGTATTTATGCTACAAAACTATCTTTTTGATACAATCAGAAGAGCTACATGCACAACAGTGTTGGCAAACCCAGACTTTCTCTGCTTGTTAATTGTCTGCATTCAGCCTGTAATTAGTACCAAACAAAAGTTGTTTGATGAATCATTTATACAATCAACAGCAGAGAATAAACACTGGGGAAAAGGAGCAACACTGTGCATGCTGCATCATCTGATAAGCCTGGTAGCAGGTAAACAAAGCAAGTTCTAGGCATGCACAGAGCAAGTCCACAGGCTGACCAAAGCGTTCTGGCAAAGCACGACCTGAGCTTGAAAGCAACTATGGCTACAAGGACTGAAGTCCTTTGGGCATGTAACGAGGAAACTGGGTAAGTTACTTTACCACTGCATTTACTGCCACTACCACTAGCAAAATACGATGTTCAGCATTGGTATTAACATATCAAGAGAGAGCTTGATAAATTGCATATGGCTCTAAAGTTGTGAGATTGATTAAAGGATGGAAAACACTTCCTACAGTGACAATCTCAAGAAGTTCAATTTATTTAGCTTATCAAAGAGAAGGTTAAGGTGAATCTGATCACAGACCAAGTAAAAATTTACTTGGGGAAAGCAAAACCAATAAGAGGAAGCTTTTCATCCCAGCAGTCCCATAGGTGCAATATGAAACCAAGTAAATTTTGGCTGGAAACAAAACTACACACTTTCAGTAATAAAGGAATAAAGCACTTGAGGAATTGCTGGACGTTTTAAAATTAGGAGTAGATGCTTCTTTAAAAAGATACACAGATATACTATATCACAAGGTGAAATCCAGGCCAGCTCAAAAAAAAAAACAACAACAAAACAAACACAACCAAACGTAACAGATAAGGTAACTTGTTATCAGTCTTCTGATTTTTCATTTCCTCTGCGTCTTAACACTCAACAGAAATCGTTTGATTCAACAAAAAACCTTGATGTCATATATTGCTTATAGCTCAATTCTGCCTCTCCAAAACCCATCCCTTTCAAGTTTTGAGTACAAGCCCATCACAGTAGGTCTTTAATAGGTAAGAATATACACTGCTGTCTTTAATGCCACATGTATTACCACACATGCTCGTACCTCTATCCATACCTGCTCCCACATGCTGTTTCCTCGAGCGCTTCTTTACTCACCACAGTGCACAGCGGCTCTTGAGCTCAGCTTGCCCAAGCCCCATCAGGTCTCTGGCTCATGGCATGGGCTGCTCCCACTGCAGCCCTGATGGTTGGCATCTCCTCTAACTCCCTGCAGCTGGGGTCTCCTCTAACTGCCCCCTGGAGGGGCACAGCCCCTGGGTTTCTCACTGCCCTCTTGGGCCTATGGGACGCAGTTCCTGGTATCTTTTCCTGGGTTAGCTGTGTGCTACAGGCAGCAAAGGAAGAGAGGGGAAAGAGAGTAACAGAAAAAAATGCATTTTTTTTTCCCCAGGAAAGGCAATAGCAGATATTCTGGGAGCTGGGTATCTCTGGCTGCCGCACACCTCTCCAGCTGTCCCCCCAGATGTTGCAAGGACATGACAGGGCAAGGCAGCCTTTCACTGTGGGGCACTGCAACCCAGGCCCCTCTCACAGCAGATGCCTTTCAAGGCTTTCTCATCCTTCATCAGGATTTCCAAATAAGTTTTTGCTCCCTTTTGGTGACTTCCAGTCCTTTCCAGTAAGCAGAGGTACAGGTTCCCCCTGGCTCCCATGCTGTTCATGGCTTAGGGAATAGGAAGCTTGCGTTTCCCTTCAGCTCCACTCTTTGCTTCATTAATTGCACTGACCCCAGGGGTGGTTGTCAGGGCTCCTGCCACCTCCCGAGGGGTCCCAGTGTCCAAACCCAGTCATTTGTTCCCAAAAGGTCCCTTTTATACATCTCTCCCCAGCCTGCAGGTAGCAGAGTACAGGACCTTCCCCTCCGAACGCCCTGGGCTTCCCCTTCCGTCCCCTTTCCTCCTCACCTACCCTGCTCCAGCCCAGCCTACCCACAGGCCCAGGAAAGCACTCTGCTTCCTCAATACACCTCCTTCTCAGAAACAAACCTTCACCCACAGCTCTCAAACACACAGACAGGCAGGGCCTGAACCCCTGTGCCTTGCAGAAGTCCCTTCACCTCTGACAGGGCATCACTTGTAGTGCCTGGGAACAGCAAGCAAATGAGAGGGGCTCATCAAACTGTTAAATGAAAGCTCTTTGTAAGAAAGAGCCAAGCCAGAGGAATGTAAAGATGCCAGAGAAACCCTCCACGAAGCCCCCAGAGCTAGATAGACGAGCTGCCGACCTGCTGCCAGCCAGCCGGGGGCTGTGCCAGCCCCTGTGAGGCAGCAGACAAGGCCCTGCTGGCTGCGCTGCTCAGCCTGCCGCGCAGCCTCCCGCTTGGCAGTCAGGCTTGGGACCTTTCGGAAGCACGGAAACGCTTCCACCGTCTGGTGTTTGTGCAATATTTTGGAACTGAAAACCAATTAGAGCATTTTGTTTGCCCTGCTTGGGATAGTAAGAGTATCAAGAACGGCATCACTGCTCCTGCTGCTCTGCCTGCAGGGAACCCCTGCCCGGCCCCGCACTGCACTCAGTGGGATGGGGACCAAGTCCTCCCTTGGGTCTTTCAGCTGTTTCCCTGAGAATTTATTCATGTGAGATGCAACGCATCTATTAAATCTACCCGCTGATTTTTCTAATTGAATGATCAGTCTACGTTTGCCAAAGCCATTCCTTCAGAACAGCAGGGCTGGCCCAGGAGGTGACCTCGGAGCACGGCTGGGCCCCAAATGCCTTGGGAACAGAGCGAGGCTTCACGTCGCAGCCAGGCCTCGGTGCCACATATAAGCCCTCCTCCTCTGCCTCTCCCACTGACAACGCTTTTTGCAGAACTGGAGTTACTACAGCTGACAAAACCTAGTTTGGGGGCAGGGACCACTTTTTCACTCGATGTTTTTTCTCAGCCCTGATCCGTGACTGCAGTTCCTGCGTTCTGCAGGGACAGCAGTGACAACACAGCTGTTAGCCCACGTGCTTTTGCCCACAGCATGCTTCACAGCAGAGATGTGAGAAACCAGCGGACCCGAATGTGTGCAACATTACACGAGTATTCGGGCTTTTAGATTTGCTTATTTAAAAGCAACAATGATAACAACAACAACCCTCTGTCATTATTAAGAAAATCAAAACTTATTTGCTGAGATCTTGGCCTCACCAGAGCCTGGAAATTGTGGGTCTAGCTTCCTACTTTCCTCTCTTTATCATGAGTCTCATATGGGAACAGCTGAGATCAGTCAGCTACAAAACTAACACTGTGACTCAAAAATCAGCTCTAGTAGCCTTTGGATTAGGACCATAAATAATGATTTTTAGGAAATCTTGACACGTACTGTACAAGTAAAACAAACAAAAGGGCTAATAGGTTGCATACATCACTTAGTATAATAAACCTCTGCTGATTTATTACATTTTTAATTCTTGCAATGTGCAAAAAGGTTAAGTTAATCATTTCTGTAGAGGTATAATAATACTGGGCTCAAATGACGTCTCGCTGCAGTGCAGTTTGCCTGCAGGACTAATAAAAACAGATCATTAAAACAACTGGATTTGGCTTTGTTTAGAATCACCATAGGATAAAGGGAAGCAAATTAATTACAAAGAGAAAAATGGGTAAAGTAAATGAAATAGACAGATAATAGTGAATCCTGTACATTAGTATTTACTGAAGAATTAGAGAGTATAAAAACTTTTAATATGGCCAGCAATGAGGTGTGAAATACTCCACATTAGCAGGTTACTTGCTGCTGTGAAAGAATATAAAGCAACGGGATAAGGTGCAATCAGAGGTCATTTCCATCCTTCTGCACTTAATTACACTCTACTCCATTTGTAAATACAAACAAAGCTTTTAAACAGAACCACACAAAATAAACACATATACATGTATGAAAAATTAAATACTTTTTAATGGTGCTAGACTGAAGATCAAATTTCACCACTGGACATAGCTCCTCCCATGATTGCTCCTGTCACATTTCTTCTGAACATACCACTTCACAGTCAAATCTGTTTTTCTCTGCAAAGTGACAAATTTCTACTTGAAAAATTACCAGCTGCTTCTCTAGTAAAGTGACAAAATATTTAATAGATGATCAAACACCGATTGCTCTTTTTTTTTTTTTAAATTAGCAGTTCCCCCTTCTCCTTTTCAAATTAGTCCCACTTATGTCTAGAGGCAAAGAATATTGTAAATCACACTTATGAGTTTTTACAAAGGATGTCTTTCTGGTTTGCATATACCCTCCTTTCTTAACCTACTAATAGAAACTGGAAAATGACCTGCTGTGCTAAGGTAGCCCGTCCTGTTAACTAACTGCCATGAACTATCTCTAGAGTTCCTCACTCAAATTTGGGACCTCATTCTATGAACAACAGAAGCCATATTTTACAAAACATTACTTATTAAGTAGCAGCTTAAATGATTTCATCAGAGGTCATCTTCAGAAAAGAGATGCTTGTACCATTAAATACTTACAGAACTGTGGAGTTATGGACACACTACGAGGTTAGTTTTCCTACGCAGTTTGTTCAGCTCTAAAGGTACCCACGGAAGGTGATTGAGAGCCAGGACTGAATTTGGGTACTCTGAAGAACATTTTGGGAACAGCGATTCTCCTGCCATTCCCTGTCTCCCCGTAATGTGTAGGGAGAGCTGCTTTCCTGAAACAGGCAGCGTATCCTTAATGGCTCAGAATGAGAAATGGAGGATTTCACATGTGACTATGTATTAACTCTCTTGGCAATGTTTTGAGGAGCTTCCACATGGAAATCCCACTGACTGAACACCCTCCTTATCGAAAAGCAGATGGATCAAGCTCTAAAGACAGAGCTTTTTTGACTTCTTGAGCCCTGTACACGTACTACAGTTGAGCTTTGAAACATAAATACAACTTTCCTTGACCCTGCACCTATGATAGAAATAAAGGATAAATGCCTCTTCCCCAAGGAAGGTAATTCTCACCAGAGCCTGGCCAAAACGTCAGATGTGATGCTGTGAGCTGGGATGGAGCTGACACCCAGGAGCAGTGAGAGCTGCATTACCTCCACCCCATCGACGTCGCTACCAGTGCCGCAGCACTGACAAAGAAATAACGAGTTATTTTACACACCCTTATGCTGGCAATACAAACAAACAGCTCATCAAGGAAATTTGAAACTAGCAGTGGTTAACATTTTAGGAAAAAAGCAATCCCAAATCAATTTAATAAGCATAACTCCTACTGTCAGTGCCACTGAAGCCACATTGATCGGGTTGCAGCTTTTTTAGCCACTTGGGCATACAGCTGAGCCGCACAGCATGACCCAAAGGTTAGTGATCCTTGACCACTTAAAGCTAGGACTGGAACTAATGCCAACTATAAGCCCAAGAAACATCCATTCATTAGTCAGTGGAGGAAAATGTGCTTCAGAGCCTGTTTTCAGAAGGTCTACTGAAAAATACATATTGAAACTATATCTACATCCTTATTTTATACAGTAATTGGCAGCACTGAACAACCCCTCTCCCCTCTCCCCCAAACTGTCACAAGAAACAGGACTGGAGATCCACGAAACGAGCAGCTTTCACTCTAGATCAGCTCAAACTTCATCATATGCATACATGCAGTTATGCTGAAATAACAGAAGGGGAGGAATGGGGCAGGAACAAGGAGGTAGGTTGCCTCTTCAAAACCCTTTTACTCTGCATCTCTTGCTCCTGTTAAGAAAACAAACAGCTCTGGTTTTGAAAACCTCCCTGGTCACTGTATTGTCCTGTTAGAGTGGAGATTCTCAAAACTCAGCTATTTTGCCAGGATGGCACAGCTGAGAGAAAGGAAACCTTCACCAGAGGTAGGGTCCAAGAACAGCAGAACTACACACCTCACCTGGCCTGTGCAGACAGTATAAATGGAGGCAGAAAGAAAGAGAAAAGCAGCTAACCCCAGTTTAGTGACAGGTATGATAAAATACCTAAAACATATATGACAATATGTAACTGCTTAAAATATGATTCATGGATTGCTTTTCAAAAAACAGCTTTACTGTTGTTGTATTTTGTTTCTACTTTCATATGCAGCACTTTTACAAAAAACACAGTGCAGAGTAAGACGCGCTATTGATATAATAATAGAGCGATGGTCGAAGAAACCAGAAATGGGAGAAAAAAAGAAGTGTACACCGAGTTTCAGTAAGCGATCTCTTACTTCCTGTGGTAACGGCAGGTAAGATGAAACATTCATATTTTCACAGGAAAATAAAGACTTGCTTTGACAATAATATTCTAAGTAGCGTATCTTTCTTATCAGCACATCATGGTGTCATCTCTTAGAAACTGAATTAGATTATCAGGACAAGTGTTACTCTTATACTGCAAAGAACCTGCAAGACTGCAAGCAAAGCAGCTGATCACATTTTAAAGTAGATGAGTAAAATTAACATCAGCTAATGCTTTTGTAGAAAGCAGGTCTTGTCAAAAAAAAAAAAAAAAAAAAAAAAAAAGGCAAAGGAAATCCCCTGATACCAAGCTATACCAAGACCCCATTTGATTGATACTGACCATTTCATTATTGTGATGCATTTTTATATGGTGTTTGATTCAGTGTAGCAGAATACTCTGGTTAAAAACAGATTAATAACAAGTCAACTGAGAAAATTAAAGTGTTAACTTCCTAAAGGGAGGATCAGATGTTTTTAATGATTTTTTCCTAATGAATTGTTACTGGTCTCCCTGTACTTTTCAATACTTTTCATCCATGATACAGATGCAAATCAATTCTTGCTGTGACCACGACCTGAGCATGACATAGTATAACCACCCTATCTTCTTCTTTATTTACCTGAGGAAGCCAGGTCCCCATTGCATTTAAATAAATTGTATTTTAATGGAATCAAATGTGATGTTGTACATCAAAACACGACTAATGAAGGCCCAGAAAGTAGTTCTTGGAAGAGTTTGGCAGGCACTGGCCAGGCAGGTTCAGCCTGAGCAGAAGCTATGGCACTGAGGTGGCCAGGCTAAGGCAATCCAGGAGCATGGGAATGGAACCAGTGAGGATGGCACTGATTTTGTTCTGCGCTGTTGGTAGCCTGACAGTGCAACTCAGTGGATTATTGCTGGCAGTAATTTTTTTACATCAATATTGAAAATTTGGAGAAGCTTTCTCTCTCTTTTTTTTTTTTTTTTAACAAAAATAAACTCCTCAGCTTTCTTGGAAACTTGATCCTAATGGTGGAAAACTGAAGACAGAGGAATTCAGATAAAAAGCTAGGTGAAAGATTTCAAAGTGAATATAAGCAAGCCCTAGGACTGAATGTCCAGAGAAGTGGTATATTCCCCATCTCTTAACAGTTCCCCGTCACGTACTTAACCTTTCCTTCTAGACACACTTCAGTGAAACACAAATGACTTGGCTCAGTCGGGGAGCAGCTGTATGCTCGTTCTTGCCTGTGATTTCTAGAAGGACTCCCAATGTGACCTGATAGCGTATTCAGGTCTTGAGCTCCACAAATTACTGAAAAGTAAGTAGTGGTCTTCACACTTCTGTTCCACAGCAAGGGTGTTCTCATTGACTTGTGAGAGCTAACATTATCCATAAAATTAAGGTTAAATGTGTTAATCACTGATCATCCTAATCAGCATTTTAAATTGACTTCAGTTCACTACCTCAAACAAGGCTAGAAACACTGCAGCAACTTGAAGGGGGAGTCCAAATAAAGCAGAGTTTATGCCTGACTTCTAAAGCTTGTTTTTACTCTAGCTCTAAGCACACAAACCCACAGACAAACAGCCAATACCATTACCCAAAGAACAGTCCCAGAAAGCAATATATGCACAATGAATTATATTATTGCATGCCTTGTAATGTACATTGTAACACACACGTTGTAACAGCTTACAATGATGTCTGCTGAAGGAGACACTTCTCTGCTGCCCCTCATTTGCTTCTACCTTCTCCTGTGTCTTCTGCTCTTTCATGTTACTGCCACTAGCAAACCTTTATCATGTACATGGAAGCATACTCTTGTACCCCTCTGCAATTCAAAATGCAGCTTGAAGATGTCTTGATATTCTGATCCCATTACCTTCCTTTGCTTCCCCAAACTACCTCTCGAACTAATCCTGATCCATCCTCTTCATCTGTTATCTTGCACTTCCCCATGCTGTACCTCCATTAAAAGAGCTTCATTCCATTTTGTTGTTCATTTCACTTCTGAAAAGGGCCATGCTAAGGTAAGCATGCTGTCAACAATAAATCATACACACAGCTCTATCACGTGAGCTAGTGTTAGCTGATAGCCAGGTCTCCTGGGTGAATTCCACTCGTTCTACGATCTCATTTGCTGTCCTGGAAAATGTTAAGCACATGGAATTATGCAGACCACAAAATGCTGCGTGAATGGAGATCTAAGCAGGGAAAGCTTGTTGTTTTCTTAATGAACACCTGCCTAAGAGCTGCTGCCAGCATCATGTGCAGATGACACCAGAAAGAGCCAGGTATCAACTGGTGCCTCCAGGGTGGAGGAGGAATTGCTAAGGGTCTCCTGAAAGCACAGCCCATGGTATTTCCTTGGAGATCTGCGAGTTGCTGGTAATAACATTATCCCTGCAGCCCCTGTTACCCAGATCTGCAGTGCCACAGTGCAGAACCAGTACGAGGCTTTCCAGAAAGGGAGATGCAAACGAGCGCCCCATTTACTAACACTGTCACTTTAAAGGAGATATAGATTAAATAAAGTCCAACACGCTGCTTCTGAGTAGGCAGGCTGTTGTGGGTAAGACGCTTCCTACTGTGTTGACTTCTTAAATCTACCAGTGCCTGCTCAAGAAGAGCTGAAACTGATTATACTTGATGTGCTAAATGTCACTTAGTCATGATATGTGATGTTTCTTCCTGCCTCCCGTGGATTAGAAGAAAACAAGCTGGGCTGTAATTTTGTATCAGTGAGAGAAAATTCAGCCACCAAAGGGCCAAGGAAACGCTGCCAGGCTGGTGAGGGTGGCAGAAGATGGAAAGAAAAATATAGTACATACTTGAACTACATTTTAAAAGCTAAGGAGATATTTTAAGGAGATAAGACACTTGCTAATGTGATGCTTATATTAAAATTGTATCCAGATTGGATAGTGGTATAAAATGTGTCACTGGATCTAGCATTTCCATATTGTATGTTGTGAATTTTGCCTTGAGGGCAGAATAAGATGCAAAGGGAAAGGGAGCTCCCCCCCACGTCCCAGCTGAGTTTCATGCCGCTGCATCAGCAGGCTGACATAACCAAAGGACACTAGAAAGGGGGTGAGCTGAATCAATCAGAATAAAACATTTTAGCATTTCTGGAACTCTTCAATGATAAAATCTAAGCCTGGTGAAGGTGTATTTAATTTCAGTCTAGTACTGCTGTATTTTGGTAAGATTCTGTGATATTAAGCACCACAAATAGCTCACTTGCCAAATGACAGTAGTGTTTTATTAACTTTTGTTCTGGTAGTTATCTGGGAGAACAAGCTGCGAGGGACTCAGGGAGGAAGGAAAGGCAAGTGGATTTCTGTGGAATAAGCCCAGTGTCATTCCCACTCATCACAGACAGGATGCCAGTCTGACATTTTTGGTATTACCAGGAACATGTAGAGAGCCCATCATCCTGAAGAGAGAAGCAAAACTCATTTCAATACGGAGCTTTAAGGCCAAATGGGAGAACACATGCACCAAGCTGGTGCAGGGCTCATTACTGACATAGCGTTCCCTGCGTAACGGTTTATGAGATGGAAAAAAGGATGAATTATACAGACAACAGGATGTTGTCAACACAAACAGAAGGCTTATCAGAAAAGAGCTGTTTATCATTAGTAAACATTCAGACTAAGAGAAGCTGCTAATATCCTGTGTGGCATGACATTAAGAACAGCAAGGCTGAAGCATCTTTCACCTCTGGTTGTAATCAAAGAGAGCTGCAAAGATGATGTGCTCAGGAGCCAGGTATTTTAGCAAATACGTGATTTCTCTTGCACAAAAAAATACAGTAGCAAGAAGATCACGAGCAAGCTCCTCTAGATTAAATTAATATTATCTGTAAATAACCAGGGAAAAAAATCTTAATCCTCAGGACTATTTTGCATGCAACTTATTGCACTTGGGAGAAGAAGAACAAACGCTGGACAGATTTCTCTCGAGTGGTGGGGGAGATAGTTTAAGTAACAGCAACCACAGTACAATTTTCTTCCTTGGATTGAGGTCTCTCCGTGGAGTATGCCTTCCTGACAGCCCCTCGGACACAGCCTCTGCGCTGCCACGGGGACGCCATCTGTGCGTGGGGGACATGTGGAAAGCCAGACTGTGCAGCCAAGTAGACGATGCCTGTCTGTCACCCGGCTGCTGCTTGTCAGGCCACAGCACAGAGAAAGGCCACCACTGCTGTGTGAGGTGGCACAATTTGTCCTGGGACAGAACTTGGCCAGTAATTTGAGCAGCACCACCTCCTGGAACCGGGACACACAAAATGGATTCCCTCCACAATTTAGGAGGTAGCTAGCATGGGCAGCAGCAATCCTCTCATCACAGGACAGACTTCACAAATCAGCCAAGAGTCTCAGGAAGAGGCATGTGAAGCCAGTGGTGCTGTAGGTATGCTGCCATGTCACCCAAGCTCAGCAGATGCAAGTGAGGCTGGATATTTCCATAGGGTTTACAAATTTACCTTTGGGTGACAACACTCTCATAAGGTTGGGAGCTCTTGAAATCCTATCCAAACTGACCTAAATGAAGACTTGACATTTTTGCTCAGGTCAGGAGAAATCTCCCTCCTTAACAAATACATGTTCGTGACCAGAATGTCCTGTTTAACCTGCGTCAAGTCCTAAGAACTCATCCTGGTGCTAAATCACGTTAAGAGAAGCAACTACTTATCTTTAATAAACCTTCCCCTTGCCCACTCCTAAATTCAGATCTTTTTCACTTTTTCCTTTAGAAGATATTTATCACAGTAAATTTCTCAATTTTACTTCTCTTCCTTCTAAAGGTCAAGGTACAATGTTGTATTTATAGAAAAATCATAGTTATCAACAGCTAACATATGGGATGTACTGAATAGCAGGAGTCACAGTATTTATATCATATTTACTGCAAATGTGTTTACAGCCTCATTTCTCTTATACTGCTGGGTGATGCACTAACTCACAAATTAAACATTAACAGTGATGGCAACTGATTTACTAAATAGGAATTATAATGATTCACTAAATTACAGCAGCACCTGCTGTTACATATTGGCATTTATGAGACCTGTATTGATGAATTTTAATACTACAGTGTGTTACAGATACCAACTAATAAATTCTACACTCAAATCAATATAGCTCATGAAAATCGGTAATAATTATTCTGCCATCTAATAGAGAGGCTTTTCACTGGTTGCAACATTTGCCTTCATGTTCAAGGTTGTATACTTGTGTCTACTAAGTTCAGATCACGAGAGGCAACAGGACAATCCAAACAAATTCTCCTGTAAAAGCAAAGCTCAGCAGTGAAGTCACATTCTAGCATGAGTTACAGACTTCCTGTGACGTCTCTAACTTATTCCCATCTTCCCTTGACTGGACAGAAAGCAACTACAAACCCCAAACCACTCTTAGGTTGAATTTATGGGCAGTAAAGCTGCTTCTGCTGCAGCCTGTCCTTTCTCGGTTTGCATTCTGATGGGAAACAACGTGCTTCTGGAACTGAACCGGCTCTTAAGCATGAGATTTATTGCCTGATATGCTGCAAGTGTAGCTGCTGTGCTAGTCTAATGCAAGCAGATGGACCTCCTAGAGCTGCCTCCCAGCGTGTCCCTCCATACTGCTCTGGTAAACTGGCTTGGATCAGAACTAACGCTGCTTTATAAAGACAGACAATACATGACACTCCAATTAAACAGCTTTGTTTTGTTTATTTTTAAAAGCTTGGCTTTTTCCCAAAGAAAATATCGTTATGGGATCAGGGTCGCATTGTGAGACAAAGTTTCTCCCTTTTGCCCTGTCACCTGTGCTCTGTGAACACCCTTATGCAAAACAGGAAACACTTAGCAGAGCGTCAACTGCACACTGACACCAGGGCACCTTCCACCTCCAACCTCATCCTACTAATCGGCCTAGATATCAGATACCTAATGCTTGCTGCTGTCTATTGGTTCCTTGTCTCTAGTCAATACATCAATGCTCAAAACCCAAATACCTCAATCAGTAGAGAAAACCACTCCTGTCTGCCTGCAGGCCTACAGCTCTGCATTTCCTCTTCCTCAGTGCAGGATCACGTAGTTCAGTGGAAAGGTTTGCTTACGTGGGAACTCGCTACTTCTGAGCACACAGTGAGTGCATCTCTTCCTTCAATTTCACCGGGTTTCTTTAATCAACCTGTAGCTGTCAATCTGCCAACTTTCAGACACCGAGAATCAGATCTGAAAGTCCTCAGTGCTTACAGAATTGGATTAAAAATCTGAATATAAAGTAGAGATAAAGCTTGTTGCTTTACAACCCTTTAAAATAAAATACACATTTGAAAGCTAGTATGGCTATGTAATGTGAAGAAACTGCCTAACACATACAGACAACACAGCTTTACACCGTGTGCTACAGAAAGCAAACTGTGCAGCCCTCCTGCAAAACTGACAGTCGTCAGACAGAAATCTCATTTCAAATCCCCTCTGCCGCCTCCCACCGAACGTGCCAGCCAGTGCTGTGAGAAGCATCAGGACTGCAAACCTACCAAGAACTCTCCTATGGATCACCTCATTAAACTATCATCTGTCATTGTAATTTCGTTACTTGGGGCCTAGACTATTTCTACTCAGGATTGTTTTTCAACACCCCTGGTAGCGGATCGTTCACCTAGCTGACATTTTATTTCATTTTTACAATTCTAATCTAATCTGCTGGCTAGCAGGATTGTTTTAGCAGTCACGAATTCAGGGGCACACAGAAAGAAGTTCAGCACAAGACAGCCTCTTTACTTTGCTGATACTTTACAAAAATCTACCAAAACTCCACACTTCTCTAATTTCTTTTTATTATAAACTCTCTGTGCTCTTCAGGTTAGACTGACTGAAAAGGACTGCGCTCCATTATCACACTACATTTAAAATATGTATTAAACGCAAAGCTATGCATAATCTCATTTTATACCAAAATAAAACCAGATCTGTAAAAACCTGTGGAATCTCAGACCACTTCTCAGATTACTTAGTGCTTATGTCAAAGAAAACAGATCTCAGTTGAAGCAGCTCATCATGCAAAGAAAGGCATCGAGGCCTGTTACACCTTCCACATGTCACGAGCCTGCAGGACCTTGCCTTTCCCCTTCAAAGGCCTACCTTGAGTCCACTGCTTCTCCCTCCACAGGGGATCCAGGAACATCCCACATCTTTAAAAAGATTCCTCGCAGGAGCTACGCAACCCGCAGGTGTCCGTGGTGATGCAGGGGAACCTTTTAGACCAAAATCCAAACTCTGAGCTGAAGCACCTGGCAATCCTAGCATTCCTTCTGGGCTTGCATTTCTTCATTCTCAGCAAATTTTTCACCCGATTTTGTGATGTTGCTGCTCTTTCCAAGCTCTCGCCATGCTACTCAAACTTTTCTGACCTCTCTCAGCTGCTCACAGTTATAGTTTAATAGAATAAATTAAAACCTCAGGACAGGTGTTTTCTGCTTGATGAGAAGGGCCAAGAGGGGATGTGCATGTGGTGCTGTGAGATACTTAACCAAATTATGTCCATTTGATACTGTTATTTCCCCCTAGGATGGGCTGGGGAGCAGAGGAACTTGCTCAACTTCTTAGAAACCAGTTTATTGATTTGACATGCACAAGGAAAAGTGCCTTGTTTCATCCATTTATCTTGAAAAACAAATATACCCCATAAAGGTAAAAAATGCATAAGTATCAAAAAGAGAGAGCATAGATACATCTATTTGTAAAAGTCATAAGAAAAAGAAGTAGCAATTAAACTACCCTTAGCTTAGCTATGCCACAGTTACCTTCGAACAGTGCCTTTTCCCCTGACTAAACTGACCTGGTGTTTCCCTCCCAAAGAGAGGATGATCATGGCTCGAGGTCCTCTGCCTTCCTGCCCTTCCCTTTCCCCTTGTGAGGCACTGAGTTGTGGGGCTGAGCCATGCACACCCCGCGGAGCAGCGGGGGCCTCAAACACAGCTTGCCGAGACACCACCTCACCTCCTGCTAGTGGATCTTCCAGTGAGGATTGCAAGGAGAAAACACAGACAGACAATGGATTCTTCTCTGTGTTGTTCCCCAGTTGAAGCTGCCCAGGACAACCAGGATGCTACACTGAGGGACTTTGAATCCCTTCAGATCTGTGACCTGGAGAGTGCCCTTCCATCATATCTAATGCCTTTCCTCTGCTGAAGCAGAAAGCGCCCCAAGAGGCGTTCGACATTACCTGTTGAATTGCTGTAAAATTACAATTTTCCTCTTGTTATCTGTTCGTAGGGGGTCTCTTGACAAAGCCCACTTGGGCAGGGTTAAGTAATTTCTGATGCCTCCCCTACGGCTGGTTATTCGGAAATGCAGCCACACACCTGCAGTTAGCATTAATCATGTATGCCAGGCTGACTCCCACAGGCCTGAAAGTCTTTGGCAGCTTTATGAATTAATTGTTACAGCAGGGATCTCATTTCTAGGGAATGATTACAGGTTTTCTTTAATTTTTTCTTTACATTTACCTCTCTGGCAGATTTGTCCTTACCAGCCTTTTTTTTTTTTTTTTTTTTTTTTTTTTTTTTTTAAGTAAAACCTCAGATGTTTCTTCTAAGATGTGGTTATTCACATCTTTTCTACCATCTATGTATAACGGTTTGCTTCTTCACAGGAAGTCTCTAATCACCTCTGGGTTACACAGAAAGGATGAGGCATACAGCTTGGTTTGTTTTGTGTTTTTTTCTCCTTTACCATTTTTTTTTTTTATAAACATAGTCTTTGAAAGTCATGCTATATCTTTTGGTATCCTTAGTTACTGTTCTCCCAGAAGAGACTTCATATCTGAAATTACAAAGGGTCTGTGATACCGATGAACTTTCTTTACAAGCCATGGTCTAGCTTACTTACCTTTTTAATGCTATTCTTCATAGCTCAGCGTACCCAGAGGCACTTTTGATTGGGGTGCATTTGAAGTTACACAGAGATTCACAAGTTCTATTTTTTAAGTTTTTCTTCTTATTTGTTTCTTTACTGCAATATAAGGACCTTCAGTGTGGAAGAGAAAATCCATACTGTCTGCCATACCCCGCAAAACCAGGTGCCAGCACAACAAGCAGTGCCGGCAGGACCACTGGACAGCATTTCCTCGTGATGCTGGAAAGCGTGGGGCAGCTGCACCGCTCTGCTCCAGCCCTGCATGCCACGCGTAGCTTGTTCCAGGTAAGTGTGGGGCTTCTGTATTCTTTTTCACCCCACCAGGCCCCAGACAGCCTGACACCCAGATTACCAAAGGGATAATAGCTCCTGCAGCATGAGTATTTTAACAGATTGCCCTTCTTTTTATCAAACAGGGATTCAGCTGTGCTAAATGAGCCCAAGTGCCTCTCTTCCCTGGCTCCCCGTCCCAACTAGCTCCTGCTTCTCTTCTTCCTCCCTTTGTGTTAGGGTGGTACTGGGGACTACAACTAAATTCCACACTGGGCAAAAATGGGTTTTAGTACTTTTCCATTCCCTCCCCATCACACCCAAGTCATTACTGAAATATTTTTTATCATTCAGTACTTCTGCATGTCAAGAGTCAGTGAACAGTACAACTGGGATGGCACCTTCCGAGTGAAGCTGCAAGTCCAAGTGCTTGGGCACATGAGAAGATCTGGCCTCCAGATACCAAGCTAATTGCCCTGCAACAACCAACTGGGACAACTCTGTAACTGATTCCACATAACCCTGGCATTTTATTCTTGCTCAGGAACAAAGAAAGAAAGAGATTTGCATTTTCCAGCCAAAGCCTGCAGACTCCAGACAAAGCCTTGTTTTTGCTTTCTGAAAACCTATTCACAATTCAACCTATGTTACATTAAAATGAAAACACACTTAAGACAAAAGAAAACCTTCTTTTCTTCTAAACAAAGTAAGCACTGAATCTGTATCACCCGTTCGCTTCCAACATAAATACATGACATGTACAGCTGAGAAAAATATTCCACCTTTTAAGTAGATCAGGGAGCAGGGAAGATAATTAACAGATGGATGGGCTAGTGTATATCTGTGCATAATAATCTGTTACTGCTAAGGCTACCAAGTCAGCACTAACTGCCCATATCTATCAGACTGCCTGCAGATGCATCAGAACTCCCTGCTGCCTTGCTGAAGTGGATCTGCTCTGGCTGAGAGGTGCTGTGACACCCATCACAGAGCTCAGCTCCAACCACCAACCCGATGACTGCAGGCTCCTCTTGTGGCTATCCTGGCATTCAGGGAAGTTCAGCCTCATCTGTCAGACACAGACACACAGACTAAAAGAACCTCTCATCTTGTATAAACATTTCTGTGATTAATGAAATCTTCGTGCTCTCCACAAATCACCAAACGTACATGTGAAGAAAAACCATCCCACAGGTTGGGACCCTGTAAAAACCAAGGTGGCTCCCTGCTACATCACGAGAAAATGCAGCTGGAACAAGAAAAAGCAGATGTGACTGGGGCCTTTCACATGCACCTTACTATCACTCTCACCACGACGCTTCTGGCACCTCACGCTGCAGCCTGGCAGCCAAGAGTGCTGCCCTGCCCTGGGAACCTCTGGCTTCAGGCAGCCACTTCCAGCCTCTCACAGGCTTCACTTCACACAGCTTTCATGCAAAACAGCCTCTGATCCAGGATAAATATGGTATGACAGATGAGTTACACACCTGTTTGCTCACATACTATTTGTTAAAACCTGTGAATAAACAGCCATAGAAGTTAGGACAATGCTGTTGTATGCAACACGGCTCGGGTTGGTTCTCATCACCCGACATTGTGCAGGAACAGGACGCAGAAGCGCTCTTGAGCTTCTCTATGTCTTGTAGGCGGGAGGCCTAGGCAATGACTGGCACTCACAGCAGCGTATTTTGGAACAAGGAACACAAATATAACTGCTGGTAAAGTGGTGGGCAGCCCAACAAAGGTCTCTGCTGGCAGCGAAGTGAGATTTGGGGCAGTCTGGCAAGGACAGGTCTGGGACGCATCTGCTGTGCAGATCCTGGAAGGTGCTGATGTGCTGAGAGACAACAGGTTTCTTCCTCAAGTCAGGAGGAAGGCAGCCTTCCCCTCCACGGGAAGTCCTTCCTAATGAGAAAGCCCTGCAGAGCTGTATGCTTGGCCCCACTCTTTTTCTGAGTAGCAGGTATTTATACATGGAGCACTTGCTGTCTTTCCACTCATGCTTGGTCTTATTAGCTGATCTCTTCTCTGTTTTTTTTTTTTTTTTTTTTTTTTTTTCTTTTATTATTTTATTTATTTTTTTTCATGACTATGCATGTATTTATTCATGTGGGAAAAGGCCTGCTTAATTACACACCAGAGGAGGTGGACTGCATTCACCCAGAAGTCTCCCTTGGCAAGGTGCCCATCACCTCCCCAACCAAGGGAAGCGGAGCCGTGTCAGGACTAGCAGGGTGACACCTGCCTTGGGGGCCTGGTGTTGTGGACTATGCACAGCAGGAGGAAATACAGTCATTATTTTGAAAATCAGCATCAGAAAACAAAATTCAGAGTTCCAATCTATATTTGTTTCTCATTTAAGCCCCCCTCCCCCTGTTTTCCCCTAAACTAAGCCTGCAGTATTTTGATTTAAATTATAGTCATCAGTTAAATCATTCATTTCAGGTAAGACAGTAAGAGTGATGTGTTGTAAAATTCATTCTTCAGCTAATGTGGGGGAACTTGATTTTAATGCCTGGAACTGAAATGGCTTCTGCTTTCTGTGCATTTGCCATTGAAAACACCTCCAAAAATAGTAAGGCTAGAGAAACAGTGTGGTAAATGAAACTGCTTTCTCTGGACTTGTTTCTGGCAGACTTGGCTGCATAAAGGGAAAGACGTTGTTTTTTAGGAACTGTCCATGTTTATGAGAAGGCTAAATATAGACATGAAAAGGGAGGCTGTTCCTGGACAAGGAAAGCAGGCATGTTTTCAGGAAAAATTTGCATGGGATCTTACCCACTAACCTAGAAAAATAAATGCTATGTCCTAATGCACTCAGGGAAAAGAAGAAAAAAAAAAAAAAAAAGGAAAACAGTAACACACCTGTATCAAAGTGAGAAATTCAACACCTCATGGAAACACTGCCATCCTCTCCTGTCTTGAAATCTTTTCTTCATTTATTTAATTGAAAGTTTGGCAATTAAATGAACTGTTTAAATCCTGACTTGGCTAGAGGGCAGCATACGTGGGTATTTTGCTTCAAGAAGACAGGAGGAAAAGGTGCATCAGGGTTTGAGGTGAGCCCCCCAGCCCTTACTGTGGGCAGGAGGGAGCAGGACCCTGCCTGTTTGACAGCTGCACAGCACCAGCCAGCTGAGGCTGCTACACACGAGCCTAGATGGATTCGTGTTCTTTTAAATCCTTCCTTTACAAGCACAAAACCATCTTGCTCAAAAGCAAGAGTGAAACAGTTCCGATAAAATCTGTGGAGGTGACTAATTCGGGGACTGAGCATAAACAGGAAACACAACAGCTGCATGCAGCTTGCTTCAGGACCAGGGAAACTGCTGTGGAAATGCAGTTTATCATTAGAGGCAATGAGGTATTGAGAGAGTGGGAACGAAGCACTTGCTCTGTGTGACAGGCCCGGTACCAGCTGGGGGAGCAGACCCCAGCTGCACTCCCTTTCACTAACACAGAGCTGCCCGGGGGGCTGCAGCAAGCCGTTCTCCCGCCTGGCCCCCTTCCAGGTGGGGACACCCGTGTCACACAGCTGTGGGCGGCCAGGGCCTCGAGCCCCACCAGTACCTGTGCGGCTGCTGGAAACCCTGCTCTTTCCTGGGATCTTGGTTAATAAAGGCCTCATTTCATCCCTGAGCTGAGCCTGGAAGAGCCACGAGGAGGTGGGAGGCGGTAGTTAGCTAGTCCTGTGCTTCTGCTATTAGTGCTTCTGTGTTTTTACCCTCCATTTTTCCTGTTGTGCCAGCAGAAAGCAAGCAAGGTGTTCATTTCAAGCTTGCTCTGGTGCCAGTGGCTTGCCAAGAGCTTGGCCACAAGAGCAGGAATGTGCTGACACTGGGGATCGATTCTCTCCATCACAGCAGGCTGTGAATCAGGCCTGGAGCTGGTGCTTGGTGCCCAGCAAACACAGGTGGCAGGGCAGAACCTCCCAGTTTCCTTTTGGGACACCCCCAGCAAACTCTTTGGGACCAGGACTTGCTGCTGTATTCTCATCAGTGATCCTACTGCTGGCACTGTGACAACACGCCCTCAGACATAGGAGGGTGTTAGCACTCTACTGACGGGAAAAGTGACCTGGAGATGCCATCCAGAGCTCTGGTAACTTCTGCAGTGCAGAAACAGCAGCTGTGTCTACAAGCCAAATGGTGTTTCCATAACCTTCAGCATATCCCCGTTCCCCTAAGCAAAGTCCAAGCCTCACGTGGGCCTAGCAGCTCAGCCTGGGAAACTGTCTGCCCGCATTTCCCAGCAGTTATCTTGTGTATGAGCTTGGCTCAGGTATGTCTGCGCAGAGCTGCTCTTTCCATGACTCAGAAAGTTGCCCTGTGCTGGTCAACAGCTTTGCTGCAAACATGCCAGAGCACTGACACCTCTAATGGTCAGCTGCCTAGGCAGACTTCAACATCTTTGGCCCTCCAAACTCCAGTATTTCAATATGAATATTATGCACATATGTATTGTACACGTTACACAATATGTATACGATTTATTGTTAAGGTCCCTTCCAACCCAACCCAGTCTATGATTCTATGATAACAAAATACATTATCTAATTCATTACACATTATATTATACTGTATGTTTAATGTGTATATAGAGTGCACCTGTGGTATATATCTTACCCTACTGCATGCTGTTAATTGGAAAATTATGGCTGCACAATGAAAGACAACTGATGTAATGGCAGCAAAAATAAATATAGGGACTTAGAAGCTGCACTAAACTTCTCATCAAGCACAGAGACTACCAGGGACCTTAAAGTAGAAAGCAGCACTGCAACACCCTGCTCTTCCAGCTGGTGTTTCCCAACAGCTGCACACAAACACCACCTTCCCCTGCTCGCGCTGCAGCGCAGAGCTGGTTGAGCTGCTGGAAGCCAAGGCCAGTTTCCAGATTTTGTTGATTTTATTCTGGTTCTGCATAACGCCCTCTATCTACTCTTCTTTTCTACTCTTCCTCCTCCTGCTAGCTCTTGTTTTGCCACCCAGCCTCTCCCCCCAGCACAGCTCCTGTGCTGCCTGAATCCCTGGCGCAGCGAGCCGAGCCGGGGCGAGCTCTGCCCCTGGCAGATACAGAATCACAGGCTGGTTTGGGTTGGAAGGGACTTTAGGGATCATCTAATTCCAACGCCCTGTCACAGGCAGGGACTCTTCCTACTAGCTCAGGAATCCTGCCCCATCCCAGTGCACAGATATCTCAGCTCACTGGGACCAAGCACGAGAGCACTGCCACGACAAGAGCCAGGAGCAGTGCTGGGATGGCTCCGTGGTGCTGCAAGCATGAAGGACATGGGGTGGCATCAGCACTGCTGGGGGAGCAGCAGGCGTGCTGCAGGGGAGGGCATTAGCACATCACCCATTAGGAAGCCTTGAGCTGGCCTAACAGCCTGGGCAGGGAGGGGTTATACTATAGCACTGCCAGTGCTAGAGAGACAATCCAGACCCTAAAGTGGAGGTGAAATGCACTCTGGACACATGAAATAGCTCCAAGTTCATCTTCTGGTGCATCCAGTCATTTCTGTGAAACAATTTCAAGGCATTTCACATGGCTTGTCCTCACTAAGAGCCTCCTCTGCCATGCAGATATTTCCCTTCCCCCAGTTCTTACATTACTACCATCGAAAGTCATTTAATTTCAATTTCAGAGCTTGATTGGGCTGAATGTAATGGAACCAGATGCTGTGAATGAATGAAAGTTCCTTCCGTGAACACCCATCACATTTCTGAGCTAAGTGGGCCATGTTCAGCTGCATGCAGGTACTTCATATGCTTTCAGATAGTTTATCTATCTACACCAGGTATGAAGACAGTCCAATGAGCTGAAACTAAAGTAAAGGCATTAAACTGGCCTTTGTTGTCTCAGAAAGCAAATACTATAAAGCTTTAATTGCTAGTTAATCAACACACTCCAAAATAATGAATCATGTTATTTTTCTTGGTGCTTATGAGGTTTGAAATAGTGAGAAAATTATACACTCATTTTTCCCCCAAGGGTTTTTGGTTGTGGACTGTTTCAAAGGCAAAACAATTTAGCCCGAACATTTTACTTCAGTACAATCACAAGGCCAGGGCTGAATATGGCTGCATTAAAAACAGCATCTGCGAGTACGAGGGGCTGCTACGCAAAGAATTTCCTTTAGAAATATCATTTTGCAGAAATCCTTTTATGTTCCCTGTGAATATCCCCTGTAGACTGGGATGATAGGGGTACACAGTGCCAATAACGAAGCCAGCCTTAATGGGAATACATTTGAGACTACTGGTGCAATGCCTGAAATTATTCAGAGAGGTTTCAAACAGCATTTTTCTACCTTTTTCTAGTGGCTCTCCAGATGTTAGCTGGCCTTCAACAGCGTTCAAGGAATTTGCCACAAAGATATTCACAGAATTCATTTTGAGATAACTTTGACAGAAATATAAAACATTGAATTCAGTGAAAGAGTTAAAGATAACACATCAAAACCACTGCATTACAGATGGAACTAGCATAACATCTCCAAAATTCATCATTAAATAGCACTATTAATCTTGAAGCATATAACTTTTTGAAGTTAAGGTGGTGATGGTCCCATCTAGCAGAGGCAAGTTTCAATATAATTTTGTGAAAGAATCCATCTCCTTCAATCTGTGAGCAGTAGCTTCAGCAGGAACAGAAACAAGGTGCCAGAGCACCCTCATCGCTGGATAGAGCCTTTCCTTCACTCATGACTACTACAGCATTATTCATCAAAATCAAATGGCAAACCAACGCCTATAAGGCACCTTAATGGGTACTAAAAAGCTCTCCTGAAGTCCATTAGCCTTACTACAGCCCCCCTGCCTCCTGGGCATGCATTTTTATTTGCTCTGGAGCACAGGAAAAGTTTCCTGCTCTGTGCACAGCACCTGGCACACTGAATCTAGGTAAGTGCAACTCTTAGGCACTGGTGTGACGTCTCCAGGCTTAAGCCCTCCATGCAGTTTGAGCGCTAGTTTCACAGATTGAGAACTGATTTAGAAGTACCCAAATTTAGGAGTAGTTTCATGGACAGACGTGGGCAATAGTTGCACCCTGACACAGGGACCCACTGGATGTACTAATGGTAGCTCTATTCCATGGTTTAGAGCAGAAATTGGTACGGGGACTCTTAAGTGCCTTTTTTAGACTTGATCCTTTCTTTGCCAGAAGCGAGCATCCAGAACAGAGCATCACTCAAACAAAGCTCCTTCTCCCAAGGGCATCCATTTACGCAAGTTCACCCCAAGTGCCACCAAATCATCTCCTTGTTGGGAGACACACAGGTGAGCACGTCGGGTAGGCTGCTCACAGCACAGGCACCGACCCCGTGGGACCAACACCCCCAGCACAGGACACCACCGTGCCCATGGGGCTGGGACTCTTCTCCTGTCGGCCCATTGCACAGACACCCTGCTCATAAACGGGGACTGCACACCGCTAAATGCTGTAACCGAAATCACCAAGAAAACATGCAGTGGAATTTTTGAATTAAAATAATGCTTCAAACAAATAACACTTGCTCTGATCGTGGAGAGGCATTCCTGCTCCTGATTTAAAGTTTGATATTTTCAGACAGCTGCCAACATCAGGACATCTGCTTTTACTTTCCTTGATGATACATGTACTTACAATACCAGCTATTTATTATTATTATTATTATTTTTAAGTCTTCCAGGTTAAGAACAGTTCTTTCTCTTGAATCACATGCAAAACCATGGTTAACAAAATTATTTAGATAGCCAATAGCCAATTATTCCCCAAATATTTTTCAGTAGATGGCCCATTACGGAAATCAATCAATTATGTTGCTTCTCATTAAACAGTCCAGCACTGCCATGAATGTTAAACATAATGAATTTCATATTTTAAGATAATCTCCATACTTGAAGTCATGAGGTTAGTGACATTATTAGCCTTTTCCCTAGCTAAAGCTCTTTTATTATTTCTGATTTTCTTCTCCTCCTAGGAGAATATAATTTATAAGGGCGATCTACTCTAAGCTAGGCTACCTCTTGAATTCTTGCTGATAGGAAACAACCTTATCTACTAAAATAACAGAAGAAAACTACTGAAGTATTTTTATATTATGGATGACTTTTCCTGTTGCAAAGAGATTAATTTAATACCACTAGAATATGCACAAAAGTGACTTAATACATACACCATGCAAAAAGAGGAAACTGAGCTACTTGTGCTAAGGAGTGGTTCCTGTACAGCTGGGCACGCAGACCTTCAGCAAGAAATTAAACTTACAAATAGAGTGTTCCCAACACTGAGATGAACACGGACTCTCTCTTTTCACCAAGCACATCCACCATAAACAGTAAACACCGAAATAACCTTCATCTCACGCGTTAAGGGATTTCACTGGAGTCCCCACACAGAAGTCCCTGACAGTGGTGATATTGGCTGCAGCTGAAGAGAAGCCCTGCCCACACAGCCCAAACGTATCCCCACACTGGTGCTCTGGATGCAACAGAAGATGCTTGGTGCTGTTAAAGGCAGGCTGCCTCAAACAAGCAAGCAAAGGTTTTCATGTGAAGCCACGCAACCAGCAGCACTGCTGTTTTCTAAAACATAGGAACTCATAGGAAACAAAATTATTTTACTCAGTACTGAAAATATTACATGGTCTTCACCAAGAAGGATCTATAATGCTATTTCTAGAGCATACCATCTCCAAGCACACAGATCCAGTGAACACATGCAATCCATTTGTGAGACTGCTCCATATCCTGAAAACTGTTCCTCACAACAACAACCAAATCCACCGCTTCCCAGCACAGGCTAAAAACCAAGGGAGCTGAGGAATGCCCCTCCAGAGCAAACACAAACCACAGACCCACCAAAGGGATCAGCACTAGTGCCATAGAAGTATCCCTGTGCAAGCCTAGCTCTCCTTGATTTTGCTGAAAGGTTTGCAGCATCCATCCTGCACATAGGACAGGAGCTGAGTGCTAGTTTGTCAGTGCTGGAACATTTCCTTACTATTACTTTCCTCCTGTAGGAGAGCTGTGCCTGCAAGGAGAAAGATTTGAGCAAAACTCGAGCACCAAGACTGAGTACTTCAGTCTTCCTTGTGGTTAAAACTATTATGGAATGAAGCTGCTGAATTCAAACCAGCCAGCTTGAGTTCTGTGCAGAGAGCTCAGACTGGTCCCAGTGCAGACTTCATGACAGGTCCCTGCAGCTGCAGTTCAGACAAATATCCTATTGCCCTTTGCAGAAGTTTATTTGAGTTCAGGAAAGGAAGTGGTGAGAGTGGTTGCTGTAGCTGACAATGACTTAACTTGAGCACTGATGTCATCGCAGCTATCTGATTTTTTTTTCTTCCTGGAGTATTCTTCAGCTTTTTCATCTGTGGATGAGTTAGAGATGCTGCCTTAAGAAAGAAAGTGTGCTTTATACAGAGGGTGTAACATCTGTGGCTTACAAAAGCAAGGGCATAAGACTAAACATTTCCATTAATAACTGGAAAAAAGGAATGTCTTTGTACATTACATCCTTGTAACAGCTTTTGTGATTGTATTTATATAGCATCTGGGGCACGGTAGATTGAGACAATCTGTTCTCTGTTAAATTTTATACCACCTTGCAAACACGAACAAGACTTTCCTATGGTATTCCTGACCATAAATATGTTAGGATAGAAGAGAACAGTAACTAAAATTTCAAGTAGCCTCCAACTGAAGAAAAAACAACTTTTATAGTTAACCCAGAAGAGAAAAAGTCTGCTGTTCTTAAGACACAGCCAGTTTACACCATCCAACCAGAGCACAGCAAGTGCTTCACTTCCCAGGTCATATCCTGCTTTTTCGGGTGTAGCAGCCACAGGTGTTCCCACCTGCAGGGTCTGAAGGTCTAGGACTGCACCACAAATCGACTCCGTAGCTACCCCGTGGCCCTGCTGCACTACCCAGGATTTGGCAAGAACCTCCTCCCGGCCTGTCCATTTCCTTAGGATTACTCTCAGATGTGCAATAAAACTTTCACATACACATAAATAAAGCAATGGTTTAGCAGAATAAGGGATTAAAGTTTCAAGTTCTACCACCCATATTATTTGGAAAAAAAAAAATATAAAACAGAAGTGATCAAGCCCTGTATGATACAAAAATAATTGTTTTCTTAGGCGGTTTGTATTACCTGCAAGTCCCAAGGCAAGAAATTAGAGTGCAAGTCCATCAGGGCGAAGGAGCCACAAGCTTTTCCTGGCAGAAGAAGGGTTCAGAGGCTGCTGAGCAGGAGCCCGAGGCCGTGACAGCCCTGGGGAGTGCAGGGCCAAGGAGTGAAGGAAGCCCAGCATTCAGGATCCCAGGGAGGGGGATCTACAGGCATCCTCATCCACCAGGAGCTGGGACGAAGAATGCTGCTGAGCGCTCTCATGACTACTGTTTATGGCAATGTAGAGCGGGACAAATCCTGAAGCCCCCGTCAGCACGATCAGAAAGCTGGAGTTTACATTTGTGGTTAGGTTTGACTGGGGCTTGCCGTGGTCAGCACAAGGCAAACTACAGGGCTGCCAGACAGCCTGGCTCTCAGGGTGTGCTAACTGTACAGACCATGTCTGCAGGAGGAAGGAATCGTTTTTACAATACTGGCTAGTGCATGGGAGGAAGAGAAAATAAGTTTGAAGAAGGTTCCTGGAGCAACACTGCTTCAGAAAGCAGTGGAAATTACTGGGAAAGAAAAAAAAACACAACCCAGAAACCAGCCTCATGTTTAGTATGAGCTGGTGCAGCTTGACTGTGATCAGCACAGGCAGCCCTGCTTACCCCAGACATGAATTTGGGCAGCTCATCTCTGTGCTGCCGCATTGCTTGGGACCAGCCCCAGTTCTGAAGCGCAAGGCAGAGCAGAGAATCCCAATCTGCTCTACTCAGTGCAACACAGATAGCGTAAATAAAATAGTCACAGCGTGGGCTCTGCCCCTTGGGATTTATTTTATCTTCCTTCACTTAAGGCATGAATACGATGTCTTAATTCAGCCCATTACCTCCTGTACAGGACTGGAAGATGCACACAGCTCTTGGTGTGCCATGGTTCATCCCAGGGAGAAACTTTACATGGGTTCTTACTATTTCTTCGTTTCAGAACAATCCCTTTGCACAGAGAAGTCCATTTCCCCACTGAAATTGCCTTAGCCCTGGGGATGGGCCACAGGGAAAACGAATGCACGAATGAAGCCCAGTGGTGGCAGGTGAGGGTCGTGCTTTAATGGCTGGCCTTCGGAAATGCTCACCCAATTGGAGACCAAACAATGCCCTGGCCACCACAGAGCTTCTGCCCAAAGCTGAGGAGTGGGGGGCAGAAGTCTGAGAGCAAGGGGATTACACTAAATCCACTGCAGGCTTTCCACTGCTGGGAACTTTGACGTCTTTATGACGAATGTCGCATGCATTCACGCTCACAGGCTCTACCCATAACAAACAGCAAAAGATCACAGAAATCAGCGTCAAACAGGATATGCCCTGAGGCTTAGTAAACTTAAATTCTGTTTAATTGTTGTATGAACTGTCCAGGATACTGTTTCTCAACTGCCAGGTCAATAATATTAGGCAAGAGAACAGACAAAGCATTTGAAAGGTCACAAGATGGTGGAAATTGCTTTGCTACCTCCGATCAGCTTGGGCCCCGCACACCAACCACCTGCCTGGCACAGCATCCTCTGTAAGCTATGCACTGCCAACGAGGATGTAAATTTTATCGGTTTAACTGTGCAATCATTAAAAATATATGACTTCAAGAGCAAGAATAAAAAAATGAGGGGGAGTCATAAAAATATTGAGTTTAAATAAATGACTGGCAATCTGAAGAAGCTGCAATGTGCTGGTCTGGAAGAAATTGTCAGTGCCTTCTGTCAGGGCTGCAGGAAGATGGGATGCTCGGCTGATACTGTTCGTGGTAAGCAACGTGCAAGATGATCTAGACAATCTACTGAAGCAGGTAATCAGCTGGATAATTTAATATGATTTAAGGAAGGACAATTATGCATCTAATGGCTAACAGCAACGCAAAATACATCATGATTAAAGTTTTGCTGGAGGAAATAGAAAAGGCTAGAATACTTTGGGAATTATAGTGCAGAGAAGAAAGATCAGTGCATCATCTCAGTACATACAGCGTTGTGCAAGGGGAAATAGAAGAAATGTCACATAGCACAGTGCTTGGCTTAGTTTTGGTCAGCACAGCTGCAGTGTTAATTCCTCAGTTTAAGACATGATTTTGTATTAGGAATAGTGAAAAAAAGCAAGTCCCACTACTGATTCAGAGACCTGTAAAAACAATTCCAGGAGTCAAACATAGCAAGCCAAAAGAGTAGGCAACTAGACAAGATTTCTTCAAAGCCCAGCACTACAGCTTCAGGATGCTGTTACATTTCTATAAAAAGTTAAAAATAAAAATGTATATATAAATAGAGATACATAGATAAGTCTGGTGGGAAGGTTTTTTGTTTCCTTAAACTAAAATCAGGTAAGGGCAGGCTTTGACTAAGTTCAGCATAGAATCCAAAATTATTACTGGTGGAAGACATGGACCTTTCTCTGAAAAAGAGCGACTGCAGCCATTCCTTTGGTGCTTTAGAGTAGACAAAAGCCACTTACCAAGAGGAGAAGGCTTACTGCATCACAGGAGGGAGAATCTGGTACAGGTGCCATTTGACAGAAGGTAAGCGCATGAGACACACCTGCTGGGGCACCACACAGCTTTTTATAAGGAAATGTTTTGATTTAAACCTTTTGGGGTTTGATTATTCATTGACTTTATGGGGCTAGTTAAAATCTAAAAGCAGCACATTTTCCAACCAGCCAGAAGTATGAAACAAGCTCTGCATTTGAAAAGGTGGTTATGAAGTTTAAAATAGGTGCATAGAGGGAAGATCAGTGAATCTCTGTGAATATATTAAGCAATAGCCAGCACTTGCTGAAAGTTCAGGCTGTGTTTTTTTTTTTTTTTGTCTATAAAGCAGATCAGCCACTGAGCACTGGTTCCAGAGGGGCAAAAGCCTCTACCCTGCAGCCCCTGTGCTGTCAGGAGGCAATCACAAGGCTGCAATGCAGGCAGGAAGAAGGCCAGCGCTGAGGGATGTGGGTGGAGAGATCTGGCATCTCTCCTGCCAGCTGTGTGAGCTGAAACAAGCCACTTCGCCCCTGTGCCTCATTTTCCTTATCTAGAAAAGGGAGATTATTGCCACTGAAGTACTCTGGCATTCTTGAACATAAGTAAATTGAGGGGCCTAACATTTATTTATTTTTTAAATAATAAGGATAAAAAATATACACTGGTACTTTTAGCACCTCTCCTGTTTTCCCACATGCAGAATATCTCAATCAGAGCTTTCTCCTGCAGTGCATTATTTCCAAACTTTAATTTCTTAAATACATCAAAAAGGCAGGATGCAAGAGAAAAAGCAAGAATAATATTCTTGTCCCAGAAAAACCTAGAAACCAACTCTGGATGTTAAGATAGACCAAAATGTATGTATAGCCATCTACTGCAAATGTAAGTTTAATTTCCTTAATCGTATGATTTATATAACAGCATTTTTACACATTCAAGGCCTCTCAGTGTTAACTAGTCCACTGGAAGATATTTTAAAACCAGAGATTTCAGAAAAAAATATCCTGTAGAAAATAGAACAGGGCTTTTAGTGCTCTACTTGTGTCCAAATAACAAGACATATATCATTTTCTAATATTGTACTGCATATACTCCTTCTGCTATTATTTAGAAGCATTAGGGCTGTTAACCTGTAAATGGCAGCTGCAGGGCCAGGCAATAAAAGTGCACTTAGAGCTATTTTAGCTCCACATGTAAGTAATTCAAGCTTTTAAATTATTAGAAAATGCACTAATTGTGACAAAACTGAGAGTTTTTTTTTCCACCGTTCATGTAACATACTGCAAAAAAGAGATGCTATTTCTCCAATCTGCCCCATGCACCCCCTTGCACTGAGAATCTCTTCTGGTTAGGGGGGTCACTCTGCAGCAAAACAGCCTGGACAGAGGCCCTCACACGATCACAGGGACAGTAAAAAAGGGCAGCTTATTCCCCATTCTTTACATATAGCAGTCACAGCATGTAGACTCCTTTGCGACGATGCAACTCTTTCTACAAGGGGAATCATCTTCAGGTTAAATAATCAGAAGCACACCAAGGTACACCATAATGTATAATTTCAGCTACCAGAACTAAGTTAGTAAGACCAAATGCTTTGTTAGCTGATAATTGGATTGCTTTGGTACAAAGAGATAAACAAGGAAAATCCTGGTGGTGACCGTAGAGGTATAATCTCTCCCTACCAACCCCCTTGCCAGCGCTCAAAACTCAAGCACTGGTAGAAGGAGCTGAGGTTTTGCCTGTGGTCAAAGCACTGGAGTCCTCTTCCAAAATGTGTCAGCCTCAAAATCACACTTATGCAACAGAGATTTTCTCTCTGCACTTTCTACCAGCACTACATAGAGTGATTTCCAACCCAACCGAAAATGTCTTCAGCTTGCTGATAATTTAATTTCAAATGGCACCATGATGTGATCAGAAGTATTCCCTGTCCCGAATTAATAGTAGATGCATCTTAAAAACAAACAAAGAGCAATTCTTTAAATAATTGCTCATTGATAGGACTGAAAATGGTTCTGGCACTAAAAACACAGCCCATCTGGCTATGGAGCAGATTGCTGAGCCCACACTATTAAAAAGTTTCTTGACCATTACAAAAGCTTTTTTTTTAATGCAATGCAGTGCAGTTATTTATCCCAAAAGGGTAGCATCAATTTAACAGAAAAACAGGCTAGAGATCCAGCATCTTTCTCAGTCACAGGGGCCTAGGCATCCCCCTCCACACTGGAAACCACAAACCTCCTGGCAGCTGCAGGGTATTGGACATCACAGATGTTACACACTGCTCTTGTGCTTCTGGGAAGGCAAATCCAGCACTCAAGCTGCAGTCAGCTCCCCCCAGCCTCTTCTTAAGGGGCCTGATGGCCAGGCACCACATTTTGGAAACTCTGGCTTGGATTATACAGGCACCTCATTGCAGCATTTCTTTTACACTGTTACTTGTGATGTCCATCCTAACTGGAAGGAGAAACACCACCAGCCTTGGTTGAAGCTCTGATAACCAGCCCATCCTACAGGGCTACTCTGGAGGTTTTGCATTTAGGAAGTCAAAAGAACAAGACCAACAGTGTTGCCAACTACTCTGATTTGTGCTGTGTGTTCAGTCTTTTCCCCTTCAGGCTTTCTGACATTAAATGTATTTCTTCTGAATCAGCACAGTTGTCTGTCTAGTCTTTGGCTAGATGTGCAGGCTGCAGACTGAGCCAGGGACACATCACTAATCTGTTTGCTCTCAGTGACTGTGATGGCCAATGTGAGCTTGCAGAGGCAAGGAAAAAGCATCCTTGTTCACTGGCAGTGATAAGGAAACAGGTTCCGATTAGCTGCACGTTCAAGCCTTGGCCACCGCATCCATCACACAATCACTTACATTCCTGAGGTGACACAATCCCCAGGAAAAAAAAGACTCTGCAGCGTAAATCAAGCAGGAGGGCAAATGTACTCTAGAAGGAAGCAAAAGAACTCATAACATTTCACAGATGCTTAAAATAAACTGAAGCCTCAGAATAGCAACAAATACAAGCAGCTTCAAAAGACTTTGAAAAGAGAAATTAAAACCTATTCCCAAATACCAATTAGTACATCTGTTGTTACAAGACCTTTTGTATAGTACCAGCCTTAGAGAAGTCTAGCTTTATTGATACAGTATCTTCCCAAAGCACTCATGTTTATTCATAGTTTAAAAAGTAATGATTTTATCAGCTAAGTTTCTAGATTGAGCTTTTACTGATGTTTAAAATCAGCATATCTTTTGGAACTGGCTTCACAGAGTTGGTCTGAGTGAATAAAAACCAACAAAAATGACAGCCCTATACAGCACGATTACATTCATTATCTGTATCTCTCTGATGTCAATTATTGTAATTAAAAAAGAAAAAAGAAAAAAAAACCAAACCTGCCTTCAGATGCCAGAAGTTATCCAGTATCTGGAAAACAGACTATGTATTACAGTTTTAGCCCTACAACTTTAGAGAAGCTGCTCCATGCTAGAGAAACTCCACGGTAGAAGATTTATTCCACAGGCTGTTTCATAAACTGCTCCTAAAGCCTAAAACCAAGGAACACGTTTCTTCCTGTTAGCAATCGGTAAACCTAATTAAGGAACAGAAATATTGCAAATGAACACACTTAATTTTAAAGCAAACACTAAACATATGCAAACGAGTATTGCACCGAACAAGTAGCTGGACATCCTTTTTCTCTGTTCAGATCTCATGAGCTCTGCAAGAGAAACAGCTAGCAAGTCCCAGAAGGGAAACAAATCCTTGCCATCTGGGCATTACAAGCCCCTGCAGCTTCTTCTCTCCACTTCCCTAGAGAGCCAGTATTTTACAGAGGCCTGTACACAAACAGTTCTGCTCTTGATAAGATATCTTCAGCAGAAAAAAAAAAAAAAAACAACAAACCACACACACACAAAAAAAACATGGCATGGGCTAGCGTAGTGTGTCCAGAAAGGAAAGGACAGAAGTCCTCTCTGAAGTCTCCCGTTCACTGAGAGCCTTGTCAAGCGTGAATTGGCTGAAGATGTTCCCCCAGTACCCTTTCCTCCCAACAGAAATGGGGAAAGAGTCCTCCCTTCATACAGCCCAAGGGGACACAGCTCAGCCCTCAGCACAGCCAAAGTGACTGGTGGCTGCTCCGAAAGCTGTGTAATTACATGCAGTGCCACATGTGGGGCTCACGGCAATGCCAAAACGTAGACCACAGCCTGTTTAAACATGTTTAAGAGGAAATCATTAAAAAAAAATCAACAACAACTAAAACAATGACTGATAGGAAAAAGATGGGCTATGTATAACATAATTGAAGGGTGTATATAAAGGGAACAGTGATTTGTTTAGTCTGTTCTTTAAAGGACCCTTAAATAACATAACATTGCTTACAGCACACCAAGCCAAAGATAAGATTATTTTAGGTTTATTTTGTGCTGTGGTTTTTGTTTTTAAACCACTGCAGGAAAAGAACAAATCAGTGTTTGTTAATTTTAGCTTTTTGACAAAAAAACAGAATAAATTAGCAATGTGAGACTGAAAATGGACTGGGAAGGGCCTAAAGAGAAGAGCACCTGAAGGGACGGAGCTTCAGGAAACACCTGCCTGTGCCAGGAAAGGGGAAAACCCAACGGCTGCAAGTCCTGGCAAACCACACAGCTCCCGGGCCCTGCCCTGCACTCACACTTGGGCTGGTGCTGGCCCTCCGCACAGGCACCTGGTGAGCAGGGCTTGCTCACAGGCAAAGTCAACTATGCAAGAGAGAAGCTGCACGTACCGATCTGAGCCATGCTGCTGTTGGTGGTGGGAGAGGGAGGAGATCTGCCTTTCCACAGCCCTCTGGAGGGAACTCCCGAGCATGAGCAGAGGGTACCGTGGCAGATTTCAGCTTCTGCAATTGCCTGTGTTGGCCACGTGCTTCACCTTGAGCTGTCATGGTCTGTGCGTTTGGCTGTGGAATCTGAATCTGCTGTTGGGATGGCTTCCAGAGTCGCTTTGGGCATGTTGCAGAATGTCTGTTAATCAGTTTCTTGCTCTAATAAAATGAGGGTTATGGTATTTGCTCACTGAATTATAGCCTGAAAAACCTTTTGTGATTTATTTTACATACCTGATTTGAACAGCACAGTGATCTCTTAACTTGAAAGTGCTTCAGAGCACACAAATGGGCTATCTGGTCTTCTACTTGCAGCCTATTAGCAATATAAAGACCTCAAATGATGCAGAATAAAGACTGCTAATTCCTGTAGCTAGCAGGGGCATGGCCAGGCTGTTAATTGGCAACAATCAAGTTATAGTTTCTAATGTGACATTCAGTGGAAGAGCCTATCTTAAATGAACATAATGCAGCAGATGACTTCTTTCACTCTAACTTCTGACGGTTACCAGAAGCACCGTGAAGGGAAAAGCACTGCAAGGAATCGAGTGCTTGATTTAGTGTCACCAGGCCAGAGAAAGAGTGGTGTGTGCTGACACCTCTTCGCGGCCAATTTATGTCTTGAAAGCTCAGAGCGATAGCTACTCCATGCAAGTGCAGATGCCTAGAAGGGATTCTGTTGGCTTTGCTCCATTCATTTTGCCTGGCAGCCTGAAATTTCCTGTCAGCTCTAGACAGGTCATTTCAAAGGTGTCAGAGTCTGTGAAGGGGATCAGTACTTGCAGAGCCACATATTTCAGACTATCCAGCATGTTTTCCTATGTCCAGATCTAAACAGAAAGCATTTATGATAGATTCTCTGCCTTGAAGCTCAGAGTAAAACATCTAAAGAAAAAGGAAAACCTAAAATCTATAGAAGAAATTAAGCCACTGCCTTTTTTTTCCCCCACATCTCCAGAGAGAAACCATCAGTCACACATTACAAACTAGATTCGAACTCCTGACGTGAAGCTGCCACACAAAGTGCCAAACAAGATTATGTAAGCTGCAGAAGGGAGAACACAAAGCAGTTGTTCTCCCCCCTAAAACTTCACAACAATGTAGTCATATGCCAAATATATATCTTAAATTACAAGGTCTGGACCAGATTTGTTTTTGGTTGTACAAGCCCTGCCAATTCGCTTCACTCAAAAGCTTGACCTAAAACATGTATTTCCACTGAAGTTTACTTTGTGGAATTCAAAGTACCACTTTGTAGTGGGCTTACATGGCAAGGTTTTGGTAGCAGGGGGCCATAGGGGTGGCTTCTGTGAGAAGAATCTAGAAGATGCCCATGTCAGGTGAGGGCCCCGCTGCTGGCCAGAGCCAAGCCAATAAGCAATGTTGTTTGCACCTCTGTGAGAGCAGATTTAAGACAGGGGGTAAAAAAACAAACAAATAAAAAAAAAACACTGTCTACACAGCAGCTAGGAGAGCGAAAGGAGTGAGAAACAGCCTTGCAGGCGCCAAGATCAGTGAAGAAGGAGGAGGAGAGGTGCTCCAGGCACGCAGCACAAGTCCCCTGTGGCCTGTGGTGAGGACCATGGTGCAGCAGGCTGTCCCCCTGCAGCCCATGGAGTACCACAGTGGAGCAGGGGTCCATGCTGCAGCCCATGGAGGAGACCACGGGGGAGCAGGTGGCCCTGTGCTGACAGAGGCTGAGGCCTGTGGAGGACCTCTGCTGGAGCAGATTCAGGGCCAGACCTGTAGCCCATGCAAGAGCAGGGGATGTAGGGGGAGCTGCTGCCCATGGGGGACCCAGGTTGGAGCAGTTTGTTCCTGAGGGATGGACCCCATGGGACAGACCCATATCTGGAGCAGTTCTGGAAGAGCTGCTGCCTGTGGGAAGCCCACGCAGGATCAGTTCATCAAGGACTGCATCCTGTGGGAGGGACCCCACAGCACAGGGGACGAGAGTGACTGAGAAGGAGCTGTAGAGAAGAAGTGCTACAGACTGACCATAACCCCCACTCACCTGTTCCCCTGCACCGCTAGGCGGGGAGAAGGTGGAAGAGGGTGAATGGGGGGAAGGTGCTTTTGTTTTTTTTTCACTCTTTGTTTCTCACTTCTCTAGCTTGTTAGTAATAGGCAATAAATCTTACTACCTCCCTATGCTGAGTCTGTTTTGCCCGTCAGAATAATTGTTGAGTGATTTCCCCGTCCTTATCTCAACCCTTGAGGTGTTTGCACTGTATTTTCTCCCCCTTCCCCTTTGAGGACAGGGACTGAGAGAGCAGTTGTGGTGGAGCTCAGCCACCCACCTGAGTAAAACCACTGCACACTTATATACTCACACAGTACTGGAAACACCACTCTGCTGTGTTGCTCCTTCACATTTCCAGAGCATTTAACACCATGAATGCTGTGCAGAAGGCAGATGGCAGGCTAGGTCCCAGCCCCTGGGCTGATTTCTATGGAGAAGGTTCCCCTCTGCCTGAAGCTCCACAAGACTGAGGCACGTGTTTAAATTCCTGGTTCATCTTCCCAGCTTTGTTTCAGCCCTCCTTACGGACTGAACTCTAAAATGCGCACAGCTGGTCATTCTGCTCTCCTTATCATCTTTCCTCCAGCGTTACTCTTCCCTTGCTAAAGCTCCAGTGATGGGCAGCATGCAGTGGGCAGCCAAGGGTCTGGAGACCTGGCTGCATAGCCAGTCCTGGCAGTGGGAGGTATAAACCCCATGCTCTGACCCCTTCTGGCTCCTCATCACTTCAGCCTGGCTTGCCTGCAAGACAGGGCTGGCCTCCTGGATGACCCTGCAGTTCCTTGCCTTACTGGACCCTGGCACAGTTACATCTCCTGGACAGAATGGCAACACAGCTCTTGAAGAACTGGGAAGAGTTCATATAGTCAACATCTGGCAGCAGTTGCCAAAACAAACACAACATAGAAATATTTGTAAAATGGCCGAGGAACAATATGGATAATGTGGCATAATACTATAAACAGAGAAGCATACTAATCAAGGAACAATAAAGCTTTTAATTATATTTTAGAGAAACTCACTTAAAACCAATGCAAAACAATTCATGCAGAATGGCTGGCCTAATTCCCACTGACTGTCTCTTCCAGTTCTCCAGCTGTAAAATTAAGAAAACAAGTCTTGGGGGCATAATGAAGAAAAACAGATGAAAGGCTAAAGAGCTCCAATCCAGCTGTAATGGATACCACGCAAGTAGGTGGGCTGGAGAAGACTATCCAAGGAATACAAAGTTGTGTTTGTTTGGAAGGAAATACCACAAAGATCAGGAGAAGACTTTCAAAACTGGCCATCAGGCACACAAGTGCAGATTTACTAGTGAAGTCAAAAGCATTTCCGCTCACTCTCAACTTTACTCCTCAGTTATGGCCATCTTCTGTGATATACTTAGCACTACACCGGTCCTTCCTTTCAGCTGGGCTGTGCACGGCCTGACACACTGAATCTTTGGCAGCCCATGAACAAGGAGCACACCTACACTGCCTACGCACATATGAGGCCATGATCAGGGCACTCGCTAGACACTGCGAGAACTGCGCTGCTGAGGTGGTCCTTAAGGGAAGCACAACAGATTAAAGGGCAGTGCTGGTGCCTTTAAAAAACAAACAAAAAAACTGTTCAAAGTAGGCTTTCAACTCAAAACTCAGGATAACTCTAGCTATAAAACATTACCAGAGTCAAAGCTGTAACTGCATGTTTAGATGCTACCAAAATGAAGCTCTCTGTGTGAACAAAACAGACTTCTCCCCTTGGTTCTCCATTTCCTAGTGGTTTTGCCTACTTCTACTAAAGAGACCTCAAGGATCTCTCTTCCACAAAGCTCTTAATAATACACCATATTTCCTGATCATTGAAATACTGGAGAAGCGGGATTTCTTTTCAGACTAGGGTCAAATTTCTTCTGCTTCTCTGTACCCATCACAGTCTCCCCCTCCTTGCCCTTGACCCCCAAGATTTCCCACTCTTGTCAAGAGTAGATGTATTTTGGTTACTCCTGGTTGCTGCCGTTCTATTTTACCATTTTTCTCAAGCCTGCTGTACTCCATTCCTGTCATCACTGAACAGAAACAGCCTTCTTAAGAGAACAAAAACATTTTGCTTTTAAGGCCATTATGCTTTATCACAGTAAGTGTATTTAAACCATAAACTACATAATTCACAGCAATTTGGTTACAAGGGAGAAGAAGGAAATCGCATTACTGACAGATTCCTAGGCTTACTTCTTCTATATCCGTTTTGCGGAAAATAGGGCCTTTTCCACACAAGAGTGTTGGTTTTTTGTTTGTTTGTTTGTTGTTGTTGTTATATTTCAGGAGAAGAAAGCTGGTTGTTGCTGTGGGGGAAGGCGACGGAAATGTGCTTTTTTGTACTACAAACAGGAGGACTGTGCCAGCTCTCTAGGAATTATGAAATAAATCCATTAGTTCCAGTGATGGACTCTACACTACGCCAACTCCAGATACTGCTTTTTAAGAGAAGCTCAAGAGGCGCACTTCATAAGCTGACGGAGAGCTGTGGAGGGAATTCCACAGCAGCCCCCAGAAGGAGCACGTGGGCTTGGAGAGCAGGGGGAAGGCGAGCACGGAGCATCGGGGAGAGGCAAGTTAACAAGTCAGCTTCAGGGTCAAACGAGGAAAGCCAAAGCATTCAGCAAGTGGCCCAGCTCCGGTGGCTCCATCCACGTCTGAGGGCCCAGGCAGGAGCTGGAAGGGGGTTGCAGGGCCCACAGCCAGGGCAGGTGGGATGGGTCCCAGGCCAGGCCGCACAGAGCACTTAATAAGGGCTGCTGGTGCCTGCGGGGTCCCGACAAGCAGCTGTCCTACCCAGAGAAGCTGTAGAATTCATGTGAGAGGATCGTGGCTCTGTAGGGGCTCACAGACAGCCAGAGTCACACAGAAGACTGACAGCACTAAGGGATAGGAGCTCACTCTGGATCTGACTGGAGAAAAAGACCACCCCAAGTGAACGTCAGAAATAAGCAGAACATCTGCAAACAACGGAGAAGAGGATGGGTCAGTACATTCTGGCAATCACGGACTGTGTGAGATACCAAAGTCCACCTGAGACTCAATAAATATAGGAAAACACATGGCAAAAATGTTCTGCAGCTGTGTATGTAAAAGGAGAACAGTGAAACAGAAGAGGAGCTGCGATACTGCTGACAGGGATGAAAAATAAAAGATAATCTAGATCACAACTAAATAAATGTGTCACTTCAGTTTTAAATCAGGATGAAAGTATTGGAGATGGGAGAAAATTTAAGAGCACTACTGGGAATGAGGATAGGGAAACAAAGCCATCTCAGGTAAAAGCAGAACTCCAAGAGTCCCAAGGCACTAGGGCTGTGTGAAAATTAATCTTCAGGGGAAAACTCTGAAAACCCAGAAAAGTGCAGGAGAGCATCAAGTAGCGAAGACTCTGACAACTCCATCAGATGGGTCTTGATACCATAAAAGCAGGAAATACTAAACATGGTACCTGTGCTTAGGAGTGAGACTGAAGGGGAGACAGGCAGCTGAAGGCCATCAGCTGCCTTCAGGGGTGCTTGCAGGGTTGGGGCCTGTTTTGCAGCTGTGAACGTCAGATGAGGAAGTGAACGGAAAATGCTTCTGAAGTTAACACAGAAATATCAAAGGCAGATCCTTCCTTTGATGATAAAAAGATCTATTCTAACTGGATCTAGAAACCAACATTTGGTATGATGCCAAATTTGGCATTACTAATCAAGATAGAAAAAAAAGGACATGCATACAGAAATTTAAAAAGGGGTAAAGATAGGTTGAAAGGTGGGGAACAATAGGTAACACGGTACGGAGGACTACTGGGTACTGGAATAAAGGAAAAAACTCTCAAAGGTCTCAGTATTATTTTTCATTAAAAAATCTGGACTCTGAACCTAGCACTTAATGACCTGGAGGCAGAAGACACTGCCAGTACAGCAAAGCATCAGAACCTCAGACTAGATGATCTCAAAAAGAGGATTCAAAGGAGTAGGGTGGAAATAAAATACCAAGTTTTAATAAAATAAGAAATGCATGGATGAATTTCTGCTATGAGGTGGAGGGGTCATCAGCTCCAAGTACCACCTACAAAAAAAGACTGGATAAATGAGATGGTAACAGAACAAAAGAGTTAATACAGGAGAGAAAAGCTCATCTTATAGAAGGAGACTAAAGAACAGCTTACATAACGTGCCATAAAGTTTGTATGGAAAAGGGGTGAGACTTTCTTCATGCAAAGGTCAAGAGACAAGGACAAGGTGGGGAGAAAAACACTATGAAAAGACCAGTGCTGGAACAAGACGACTGGCAAAGCCAGCTGAGAACAGATTTTGGAAACATCGGGAAAAGGTGACTCAAAGTCCCAGTACTGCACAGTGAGATTTTCAGGGTGAGGTAAACAGTGGAGATTCTCCTCTTTTCAGGCCTCCACAGCAGTTATGAATCCCCCAAACAAAAGGCTAAATGGCAATTTATATTTAGAAAGCTACAAAAAGATCTTACAGACTCCTAAGTAATAAGGTATTTTAATTATAGGCCAGTGACACTGTAAATAACCTAAGTTACGTACAAAACCTCTCATAAGAGTGGGGTTCCTGGTTCTGGTCTTTGCTCCAAGAAGCACTCTGCCACAGGCAGGATAACCACTGTCACACCCCACTGTATGCAGACCAGGTTGCTTTGGGGTGTATTTAGGTTTTTCCTTGTACAACATAACCTGGGAGCAATATAGTGCAAAAATAAACATGGGGTTACGGGTTGACTCTGGAATTGAACTTGCTCTGTCAATGACCAGTGCTGGACTTTCTAACAACACGACGTTAGAAAATATTTTTGCCCATATAAAATGCAGAAGGATGCTCTAATGCTGGGACAGAAGATAAGCTCCATGGAGAGAAGCTGAATTAATTTCATTGTACTGCACAGAAAACTACACAAGGGATACTATTATATAAAAGAATTATTCCTTATCTAATTTGTGCACACCCGAAGGATTGTGTCCAGTGCCTGCAGACAACACGTCTAGGTATAACATTAACACACTATCCAAGACGCACACCTTATACCATGCTGAAATGGAGTACATTTTCACTGGGGCCATAATTCCACTAGAGAATCCACTTTTATAGAGAAATCAATTTTTCACTTTCATAGCCATGTTTAAGTATTGTGATAGCCTTTATGATAGCTTTCTCAATATTAAAAATACAACATCAAATATGACAGAGCAATAAAGATGACACTTGACACTTATGAATATGATGGTAAATGAAGCAGGGAGGTCTGTTGTATTTTTATTTTTTTTTTTTAAGATGAACTGATACACTGCAGCTCATTTTATGGGGCTGACTCCCTGGCAGTGCTGCTTTTCTCTACTTTTTTTTTTTTTTCTCTTTCATAGGCTTACCAGTGCTGATTTTGTTCTTGGTTGCTGTCAGGTGTCTTAGAGAAGGGAGAAGAAAAGCAAGGAGGTGCAGGATGATTCCTGTTATTGCATCTGGCACTCTAGGGACAGTTTGGCAACTCCTTTTAATTAAACAAGTGTTACTTTTTAAAGTTTGAGAAATCTGAGCTGGTAATATGCAGCTGGGAAAGCAAACAGAAATCAGTTCAGCTGATAAGCACATGTCGAAGATGGGTGAAAGGAGGAAATGAAATAGAATCCCACATGAATGCAAACATGCAAAATGGCTGGGGTGTGTGCGCATGTGTGAGCACACGTGCACACAGTGACAGGCCAGCGAGGGCAAGGGCTGCAGATCCATGAGGATCTGTAAAATGCACTCCTCAGAAAGCTGTTTGGTTAAGAGGCAGAGAAACAGGTGATTTGGAGGCATGAACCCATTTCTGATAGGACATCACCCGATACCACACCACGCTGAGCAGCAGACCGAACATGGGATTTGCCTCACAGCTGGCAGCACCCAAGCCTGCTCCCTCGGAACAGAACACCTCTCCCCCTTCAAACCAGACAAGCAGCAGGAAAATCCATCCCTGATGCACAACAGCTTTGTCCTAATCACTCCCTGGTGCCCATGCCCCACACTTGGCCGTGGTGGGTTTTGCTGCCACTGGTGCCAGCAGGGTACGAGATGGGGGAGCTGGCACCAAATGCTGGAGCGTGAGGGGTTTCCTTCCACTGCACACCTCCAGGATTCACAAACTGGAATCTTTCAAACTGAGGGAGAGGATGGTGTCTGGAGGATGTTGCAAAGATATTTCTGATTGGCAATGAAGGCTTGCAGAGAATTAGCAGGGAATTAGGCTCAAATAGAGTTACTGCGACCGAATGTGGTCCTACGTGTGATCTGGTTGCAGCACTTCCAGGAAGCGGTGCCTGATGAGCACGGAGGTCAGCCCAGCCAGGGAACACGGGGCTGTGCATGGCCAGCAAAGAGGCAGCGGGTGCTGCCTGCAGAGCTGCTGCCAAGGGAGATCTGACCAGCCAGGAGCAGCGCTTCCATGGGGATGCACGACAGCATGGACCAGCCTCACTGCAGGAGCGGTACTGGGACACCAGCCGTCCTATTGCTGTCCCGAGCCCCAGCAGAACACATTCTTTTCTACCTATAAAAATGCCAATATCTAAATCACGAGGCACTGAGCTTCTGAGACACAGCCAGAAAACCAGTAGTTAACTTTTATCCCCATAAGCAATACTGAGGGAATGTTAATAAAGAACAGAGAGCAACAGCCTGAAGTTTCACAGCTAAAATAAGAGCCTTTCTTTCTGCAGCATTCCTCTGCCCTCCCCTTGCCCATTCCTCTGCAGCAATCGCTGTCCCACTGCCTGCAGCCAGCTCTCCTGAGGAGGATCTGCTCTGCAGAGCACCTGCTCCAGCACCGCACCGATGGGAGGCTTCTGACATCTGAACACACACCGGGATCGCAGAAGTGCCCAAGAATTGCAGGGAAAACTAAGGGATTTTCAATAACAAATAGATTCTTGGACTCTAGACATTGTGAGAAGAGATCATTGTACTAAGCTTTTTGTGAGGAAAAAAAAGTATATATATATATTCAAAAAACAACAAACAAACAAACAAACAAACAACAAACTCAAGCTCTTTATCCCCTAAAAATTAAGAAAATTAAAACTATGCTGATATTTATTCCCATAGCACAAAAAAGAGCATATAGAATGAGAAAATACACTGAATTTTAAACATTTCTAAGCAGTTAAACCATCTTAAATTGAGGCTGTTCACATATTATCATCTTTAAAAATGGATTTTTTTTTTTTATATTTCACTAAATCTGACTGTTTCATTTCTCAGTCAGAATTGCTAATCGGGAAGATGTGATAGAATCTGCTAAATCTCAAGAGTGCTAAGATATGAAGGGCCTTTAGCAGTGGTAACAGGTAATTAAGTTTGTTATGATTTTCTATATATTCTGCAGCAGAAAATCTGATTGTTCTTTTGGCAAGGGGCCATGTCTGCTTGCCTTCAAAGATGGCCTGTTCTAAATTTTCAAAGAAATATTATTTAAAGTTGGAGGTAATTTTATTTTAATATAGCACATAATACCAATGTGTGTTCTTCATTACATGTACCAATTAATTTTTTTGCTAATGTACTACTGTACTCAAAACTTGTGTGATATTTTAATACATACTCAAAGCAAAGATGAAAACACTGACAGCAGGTACGTAGTTGAAGTTAACCGAGATGACAGGTCCTGGGGAGCTGCATTAACATCTTGGCATGCTAATAGTCTGCAATTTTTGACAGACTGTAGTAAAGGGAAGATTTGGATTTGTAAAAGAAGCAAACTTAGCAGATATTTTTCTTTTTATTAGTATTTCTCACAACTACCCATGAGAAATGACAAGAAGCAATGTCTGTGGGAGTTCTCCACAGATTTCTTATTAGTTGCCAGGTGAAGGAGCGTGTTATTTTGGGAAGGAATAATGTGTTCTGGGGCTCCAGTCTTATCCAGTGCTGGAGAAAATGTAAACCCTTTATAATACTGTTTGGGGACAGTTCAACACTGAATTAGACCTACCCTGTGGATCTAAAAATGCCTTTGGTGTTTAATACCCCTAGCCTTTCTAAGGCACTCCTCTGAAACTCTTATTAGTCAGCTCAAAGATGATGTATTTAATTAAACAGAAATATAACCACACCATCCCCCCCAATAGCCTGGATAGTTTCAAGCACTATTCAAAATAAAGCCATCCTCAGTACAATTAATCCACAGATGCACACACATCTGGTTCTGGCCATGAGAACAGATCATTTTCTCCCTCAAGAAACTGTCAAAACTGAAGCCCTCAAGAAACCCCTAACCACATGCATCTCCCCACTTCCTGGGATTTACTCCTAACATTATTTTACAAGCTATTAGATCAAACAGGAAACAAAGATGACTGCAGCCATGTAGCTATTTTACTGTGCACACAGCTGTTTTACCAGCTACACCATACTACAAGTATCTGATCGATTCTCATGTAGAGGCCTTGTAAATTTATATGCACAATTTGGATTTCTGGCAAACAGTTCCTATTGTCTATTGTGAAATGATACTTTTGTTCTGGTCGGTTGCAGTATTTGTGTCTCTAAATCTAACGTATACATTAACAATAAGTCAAATAAAATATCGCCCCAGTGTAATTCTAATCTGTAATTATTTAATTCCATCACATTTTCATGTTTTTCATTAAAAGAGTATTCAAATATTGTATGACTTAACAAACAAATTAAAACTATCCATAACTTATGACAACTAGTTTTCCTTAACACTGAGTAACAAACGTGCATTACCTCAACCTAGGGAAGAATGTGAAGAGTATTAAAATGGTATCTCCAAGAAAAAGGTGTGCTGATTCATCAGCTATTACATTACCACATACTGTCTGAGAGTTTAGCAGTCACACATTTGATGACGGGCATTTTAAGGCATTAACACCGGGCTCTTCTCTATAAATTCTTTTCAGGACAAATCTCCTTAAGCTCATAATATCTTAACACCTTCCAAGAACAAAAGCCTTACATTCTAAGACGGCAGCGCTCACGTGGTCTGTCTATAACACGGTTATGATAACCAAGAATTATACAAGACCCCAGGAGAAAACAGATTACACATCTGCTTATTTTGCAAACCGAAGGTATGGAGACATGCTGTTGCAGGCAGTTGTGAGCTTATCCTGCCATGCTTCACACCAACTCATTACTGGGTTTAACACAGCTGTGACTGCATGCTATTAAGCCTTGCTGAGGGCTGTGATCACTAGATCAGGATCACTAATGCCACACTAGTGAGGCTATGTGGGAGCAGAGTACAGGGACACCGAGCTCGCATCTGCTTTCCAATGACGTGCTTGCTGACATGCCCTGGATCTCTGATCTTGCAAACCATTCCTCACAGCACTTACCCCTTGCCCTTGCTATGCTGGCAGACCTGCCCAAGGAGCAGGCGTACATCCATGCTGAGATTTGCCTTGCAGCTCAGAGAAGGGCACAGATACATGGCCTGCTCCTGCAAATGAAAGAGGCCACTCCCAAAGAAGAGATTAGCAGGGGAAAGCCTTTTGTCTCAGAAGTTAATTGATGACCACATCCCAAATCTCAGTAATCAATGAGATGTGTGATGCATGAATAAAATAAAAGCAGAGAACCTGAACACTTGCTAGGGAAGAAATTTTATTTTTTTACTATTTACCTTCTAAACTTGTTAGCATTTATCTAGTTTCAAACAGCTATGGCCAGCACAGAAAAGGGATCATTGTGAAGATTTAACACTAAGGTTCTTCCAGGGAAACATATCAGAAGTAATCCCCACAAAAATCAATGCACATGACCGCAAAAAAGAAGAAAGAAGCCCTAAGCAAAGATATGCCTGTTCCAATGTTCAAGCCTTCTTTGTTGCATCAGTAAAATATAAACCAGGATCCTGTTTTTTAATAGTCTGCTGCTCTTTAAAAATTACAGTATTAAAGTAGTGTGTAGAATAGATAAGTCTGTTTAAAAAGAATACATATAGAAGTAAGAGACTGATTACATAAAATAGAAGTAGTGATGGATTACATTGCCCTCATCAATATCAGCACAATGTAAAGGATTTGAAATCAATGGTTTGATTTTTAAAAAGATGCAGGGAGTTTGCACATGGCTAGTCACAAGTATTATACTTTACATAAATGCTTTACAAATGGTGACAGAGTAATTATAGTACTGGGAAATGGCTACTATCTCTCTGCTCTGCATTTTATAGACTAAATAGAAATTTCATGCATATTGGATACACTTGTGTTAGTTCAATTCATTTTTTCAATATCCTTTTATCAGGTGAGAATAATATAGATTCTAAATTACTATTCAAATGTTACCTCTATTTTATCATGAGTTACATTTTTAATAAAATGCAACTTTACTTGAAGCATACACAATGTTTGCATAACCTGTGGAAGAAAACTGTCCTCCAGGAATTTATAATTTTCTTATTTCTTATAAGACCTTCTTTTGGTATTTTGTGTAGATTGATGGTTTTTTAGTGCATTTATACAGATATAATAATATTTTCCACGGTTGCATATTTGTTTCTTTAAAGAGCAGGCTTCTTCATAGTTTGCAATATATTTCCATACAGTTTGCAAAAACGTTTGTTATTTATATGCAGTTTAAAAATTTCATTTCAATTCTACTTTGATACAATACACTTCCAATTTTTGTTGTGACGCAGATTATGCAAATTTTCTTGACAAAGAGTACGCACACTGATTTTCAAGTAGGAAGTTCAGCTGACAGTACTTAGGCTTCTGCATTAAATCAAAAGAACTGTGATTTTTTACTCTCATGGCTGGACATTGATGTCTCGTTTTTTGGGGATTAATGGGGAGACTCCCACCGGGCATTCCCTGGCGATGCATTTGGGTATGATACCGAGCTGCTGTTGTGTCCCCATTAGTGTCACGCACCTGTTTCATTTACTGACAAGCTGTCAAGATCTGTTGAGATGTCACAGGACCTTGGAATATGATTAAAGCGCTTTTTTTGATAAAGCTCTTTCCAGTTCACGATATCCATGCGGCGTTTACGTCAAGTGAGTCAAAGTGTTCTAACACTCTGGAGACAGCAGCTTCCTGCCCAGCCGGGTAGCACTGCACATCCAGCAGTCGCTGGGGACAAGAGCTGCTCACCCTCAGTCCCTGCCTTCAGTGGGATCTGACACGCTGCTCACAAGCGCAGGAGCCCCCTCCAAGCACAAAAGAAGCCAGCAGGAAGCAGGCTTTTCCAGGAAACCCCCACATTCCCCATCTCACCGGATCAGGAGGCCCCAGGGGACACCACACACCAGGGAGTGTTCCCAGGGGCACAAGTGTCTGCGTGTTTGAGCAAGAGAAGGAAAGAGAGAGGTCCAGGTCCCCGAGGACATGCGGGTGCAGTGGCTGGCCTTGGACAGGTGGGATTCCTGCGAAGCTGCTGCTTTCCTGACTGGGCAACACTGTGCACCCAGCGCTGCCAGGAGTAATGTCACGCCTGTGGTGGTGCCCATCAGCGGAGCTGCTCTGCAACTGCCTGGAGAGGCTTCCACATTCAAGCTGAAAGTGATTCGAAGGCATTGCTACACCCACAAGCCCTTGTTGACGCCCAGTTTTTCCTCAGCTGTGGAAAAACAGTCCCAGGCAGAGCCCAGCCCAATTTCATACCTCAGATGACACCCGGAGGGCTGGGGAGGCAGATCTGTGCTAACCACCACAAGGATGGTGGTGACCCTGTCCTGGTGCCACTGGGGGCAGCTGGGGGAGGCAGCAGCAGCCTTGCCTGCAGCCTGGACAAACGGACAGCCTTAGGAGAGCTGAACAGGAATGCCGTGTGCCCCCGGCCGAGGAGAGGAGGAGCGGAGCAGAAAACTGGCCCTCAGGGGCAAGCCAAGAGACTTACGGGACCGATTCCCCCACCTAGGTCCACTGGAAGGAACACAAGTTCAGCAGTTACCTACCAGAGCACCACGTACAACTGACTATGTTCTGCACACCACAGGTTCAAAACAATACAGGCCCTAAGGTTTTACTAAAAAAAAAAAAAAAAGTGTCTATGAAAAGAAACATAAAAAACTAACTTTCAGTGAACCTGAGCGGTTGGTCGCTTTCAAAAATAATCATTTTCAAAATGTGCGAATGTAATTTGAATATTTCAATTCCCAGGACTATTATGCAAAGCCTTTTTATGATGAGTGATAAAAATGTTCCAGCTTGGCTACAATTATACTGAACTGCTGTAAGGGGATTCTGTAGCTAAACTTGAAGTGGGACAGCATCCCAGTTTTGACAGTGGGCTTTAGTCGCAATAGCTGATTTTGAGATGCTGCCATGAGCTCTGTAAATTACATAAACCAGGATATGAGCAAAAGACAGTGTCACTTCACCCAAACTCTTTAACACTGCCATTTGCTGTGTGTTGGCACAGGCCAGGCCTCACTGTTGCCCTTCATCCTGAGCAGGAATTTTCCAGGCAGCCTCTCAGGCACAAGCATTGCTGCTGGGGGACACTGATGCACAGCATGGCTGTGGCTGCAGGATGTGACCCTTCAGTCGTTGCTCAAATTTTGATCTTTTAAGTCAAAGGCAACATTCCCAGTTTACTGGGTCAGAATTAGAGCAAACTCCACATCTCGGTGTGATTTTATTATTATTTTTCCTTTATTCCTTCTTCTGATTTCTGTAATATAATGCTATTAAATCAAGAAGATTTTTTCTGCCTAGAAATATCGAAATAGCAAGCTTATTAGATGGCTTTAACAACTCTGATTTTTATTTTTTTTTGTAGGTAGCAAAATATTCCAGCTTGAATCTGTATTTTCCCTTTTGTATTTAAAAAACAAAACAAAACAAACAAACAAAAAAAAAACCCTCAAATTAATGTTCTTCCATTTGTATATGTAACCAAATGTTTCTGTTTTGGAAAATGATACCTTTTCAATCTCTCTCTCTCTTTTTTTTTTTTTTTTTTTGGAAGAAAACTGCATTTCCCCCATCAGCTCTAATGCTTCCATTGTGTAGGAGATTTATCCTGATAGAGTTTAGCCCTGGGCGCTGTGCCTCCCCTAGCACGTTGTTCAGGTTACTGCAAATGTTCTTTGTGCTGGCTTTAGTCGTAACAGCGTACAGCATGTGCTGCAGCAGTATACATATTTAAACAGGCTGTTCCTTTACAAGCACATGTTCAAAAGATTTTATCTAATCAAATTTTAAATAGGAAATTACTTGTCTGACTTCACATCAGAAAGCTATTCCTTTCCCTACTGCTCAAGATTGGATTATTAGGACTTCACTACTAAACGGTCAGCGGTGTGTCTGAGTCACCAGTCTTAATTTTGGGCTATAAATATCAGATGATGATTTATTACTTGGCAGTTTCAATACTGCAATGGCTAACTCTTTAATCTCTTTAATTTGAGATGAATGGCAAACAGTTTTGAAAGCTGAGAATTTCTGAGGTTCTCTGTACAAATAATGGATAAGCCTTGGCTATGCACAACGTGGAATCTCACCCTCTTAATCAATTTATTTCAATGTCCCTACTTTCGAAGGATACAAAGGATTATTCAATCCCCATACTGATATAATCTTGCCTATCTTTGAATTAACTGCTAACTGTAGGCAACAATTCAATGGTAAATGGGCTGTAACTGGGATTTTGAGAATGTTTAATGATTTTTGCAGCTAAATTGAATGACATTTGAAAGAATAGTTATTACCCTCATAAGCTGTCTGGAGCATCACTTTGACATGCATGCTTTGTCTAGACTCCAGGTAAGAATTTACAATCTGCACAGTGCCAGAAATCATACTATCTACTGTTCAAAAGGAGATATTTGCTCACTGGAACATACAGGTATTGCTTTCACACCTTTTCCAAAATGCTAATTGTGCTTCTTCTAAACAGTACCAGACTTCTGGGTCTCACCCATGTCTGGGGAGTGCTGCTACCCTGGTAGCCCAGGTAGATAAAGCATGTTTAGATCAAGAACACACATCCTCTCAGAATGCACTACAATAGGGAATGGACTTAAGTTTCACCAAAAAGAAGACTACTTTGCAGTAATTGACGGAAATATTTATTTAGGAGGTAAACCTAATGAGTCAGAAGATACCTCAACAGGTAAAGAAAAAAATATCTCTTAATTTCAAAATATTATTTAATCAAATTTAAAGTTTGGTTGGTTCCTTATGGACATTTTATTTCAGAGGTATTTCAAAGTTGGCTTAACAAACTATTAGACATTCAGAGAAGGACAAGCACAATAGGGGGGCTAAGAGACTGATTAAAGAAGGAAGGCTAAACAATGTTAGAAAAACTGCATAAATCCTCAAAGACAAGAAGAAAAGGAGAGAAACTTCTTTCTGATTGTGATATTCAGGAACCTGAACTAGAAATAGAAATGTTATTCAGGAAAAAAACAAAACAAAACAAAACAAAACACCCTTCTGACAGGAATATGCATAAGGGACAATTAATTCAATGAGGCAAATGGAGAAACTAGACCAAAACCAACATTGTAAGAAGTGCTGTAGGATCCTGTATCCAGCTGGCTTTCCATCACTGCCAGCTATGATGAAGATCCTCAGTAATCCAAAATTTAGAGACTTCACCCTGTTTGCACAGATTCACTCTCCCCACTCCAGGATGTTCTATAGAAACAATCAGGTTTCTAGCTTCATTGTTCTGCAGTCCCTGGGTTTGGGATTAGCAGACGGCATTATGGCCTCCTTGAATCTGCACAATATCTGAATATGCCTATGAAAGGTGTCAGCTGCCCTGTCCGTCCTGGGAAGTGTTAAATTTCAGGGAAATACTACCTGACTGTTATCAGGATAGATGGGCAGAAATAAATACTCTTAAATCCAGGAAACCAGAGACACTGGGGTAAATCAGATGCAAAATCACCTACTGAGGAACAATGTGTCTAATCTTTGAACTCTTTTCAAGGAAGGTATTTAACTATGTGCAAGATCTTCAGCTGGTTTAAGTTATCGTATGTACCTTGATCTCAAGTCAGCCAGAACTAGCCTCATAAATTCATGATCCTGTTCATACGTCACATACTTCAGCCTGAAGTTCTCTTTTCTTAGAGTAAAATGAATATAGCTCTCAGTACATTTGTACTGTGCCCTCTGTTACTATGAAACTAAACTGTGCTTTCTTTCAGGGTATCGTTTTGATCCTAAATTTCTCAGCTGGTACGTTCTGATGGCATATCTGTTGGCTTCAGGCACCGCAGCACTCTTTTAAGGAGTATTATTGTACCTTAAAATGGACAATCAAGGAATATAAAACCTCTAAATGTATACCTGATGTATTCTAGGCATTTTCTCCTTAAAAGAAAACACAAAACACCCCCAAGAAACATTGGTTTAAGAGAGGAAGGGAGAAAAAAACAAAACAAAGCAATTCCTTTCCTCCTTTAAAAGAACAGCAACCTCTTAGGCTTTCCTCATGAATCATAAAATAAGGCAAGGTGGCAGCAGGGAGAAACAGAAACGATTTCATTCGTCAGTGACTTCAAGTTCTATTTCCACTGCCAAACAGCTGCGCTATCTGCCTTTCACTTGTACGCAATGAGAGATGACAGGCTTTTTCTTCGAGACTTTAAGGTTGTGGTAGTTCCTAACCTTACCTTAACTAACCTGGAATAATTTACCTTTGGAATAGACAAGATCCTAGCTTTGCTTTTTCTGTCTACCTTCCTCGAACAGAAGTATTATTTTTCCTCCAGATATCCCCAGGTGGGAATATGGCTTCTTACAGCTACAGTTCTGGATATTACCAAAACCCTAAAACAAAATAGCATGACAAGTACCTCAAAAGAGGGAGTGAGGTTTAAGCGGGACAGCTGTTTCCTTTATTTAGTTCCTCATGCTCCTTCTCATTGGCATGCAAGGGCTGCAAGAGGAAGAAAGGCATGCCTGGCTGCAGCACGTGGGATGGCACTGACACTGCTGCCGCTGAGCTCTGATCAGTTAAGTGTTCCCCTGTGTGGGATGAAGACTAATCTGCAGGTGAAGAACGTTTTCCTTAGGCTTGCAGGATTGTTTTTTTTTTTTTTTTTTTAAACGTACAGCATAATGGCATTAGCATTTTAAACGGCACTTCCATTAAGTTATACGAGTTATCTATTTTGAAGTAATTTGAAGGACCTTTCATTGTTAACTCCTCTTAATTAATTTTGGCTTTATGGCATTTGGGGGGCAAATTGCCTTAGCCTTCACATTTATCCCATCACCACTTGGTGTGACTGAGATATTACAGCTCTTAAGTGAATTTCTTGTCAGAAGGATCTAAATCACACAGCTCATGAGACTCACCTGAGGAGAGTAGTTTTCACTCTCCATTTAGCTTGGCCTCTAAACTCTGGGTGCCATTCTGGGGCTTGCAAATGACTTCTACAGAAACAGGCACTACCAGCATGGGATCAAAGTCTCTACCTGCTGACTGCTCTTGGCCTGGAGCAAGAAGTATGTTCTGCTCCATATGATTAGTAAGGCTATTTTTCTTGGAAGCCTGTCTTTCTTATAAGTCTAGTCATCACATACTGAACTGCCTCTTTTCGTCCATGCTCTATGCAGTCTGACTAAGCTGTTCCCATTTGTGATATTTTTGTTTTAAGAAGTTCATTTCATTAAAACATGTGAGTGAGAATTCAGAAGTAAATCAGATCAGTTAGTTTTCAATTCAGGGCTGTTTTCAAAGCTCATCTCAGAAAAGTACGTATGCATAGACTTGCTACTGTGGAAAGTAACTAGATAAAATACTGCTGACAAGGTTAGCAAAAATGTGCTGTAATAAGTGCTTTCATCGGACACATATTACTGGTAATATTTTTAATGGAAAGTTAGTAAAAGCATGTTACCCTTCAGTGATCTACAATGCAATCTCTGATGACTGCTTACACATAACTACTGCGAACAAGTAAGCTCCGCATGTCTTTATCTCGAGCTCTCCGATGTTTAATTTCCCCTCACAGAACAGCACACATTTGAAGGCTTTATGCCCTAAGTAGCTAAAATGACTTTTAATAAAACCCTTTTAAGATACTAAAGTGATCAAAAATGTGCTGTGACTTACATTTCACTAGCAAAATGGTAAAACTACATTTCCCAAATTACCTTTTTATCTCTTTGAAGGCAGCAAAGGTGGCACCAAAGTTTTCCCAGTGTCACAGAGCTGGCACTCAGTCTGTTACTCCTCTAGCTGGCATTCTGATTAGCAGTAGGAAAAATTCCTACAGGGGACATGGTTATCTGGTCATGCACAACGAGATCTATACGCTCTGGCAAAAACTCCTGTCTTGTACGGATCTGAGCAGGCGAACCAGTGGCACTGGGGAAGTCTCTCACCCCAGTTCTAGGAGTAAAAACTTGAAGGAACCAAAATCCCTTTCATTTACACCTCAAACTGTCATGTAAATGTGAGGAAGGATTAAGAATGATTATACTTTTCTTCTCATATGCATTTCAGTTTAAATTATACTGTGTAATGAAGGAGACTAAAATGACACACAATATTTTATCTGAGTCAGTAGATTATAAAAGATTTAACAAAGATCTGGGACAGAGAAGTGGGAAAACCTTTTTTCTTTCTCCCCTCCAAATGCTCTCTCTTCCTATTCCCTTCTCAGGACCCCTCTCTGCTGCCTGCAGAGCCCGTCTGCACAAGACGGAGCTGCCTGGAAAGTCACTGCCACCCAAAGCAATGCTTAGCATAGTGTGCCCATGAGATAGCAGTGCAATAGCACCATGCGTTATAAGTGACTCATCTCAATACCATATCCTATCCAGTTCACTCAGCATTAACCAAAATCTGTACTTCTCACCCTGACTATCCAGGTGCTTCTTGGTTTTTATTTGTTTCCATGCCTCTTATCAAACTCCATCTCTGCAACACACCTCAAAGTGGAAACTTTGTGGCTGTGGATCGATGCCCTTCTTCTCCCCACATGTGCCAAACACCCACTGACACAGCTCATGCTGCTGTAGGCAAAGGCCCATCTCTATCTACCACCTCAAATGACAAAAATACAGTACTGAAACTGCTGAGTTTTCTTAAAAATCCATCTTAAATGATAGCTTAAATTGTTATTATACTGTTTTGTAGATGGAATGTGGCATTTATGCTGAGAGCAATATATATAGGAATTTCTAGGATCTCTAAAAACAAAGCCGTAGATAAAATGTCTCGCACAACAAAGGATGTAGAAAAACGGCTATGCAAGGCTGTGAGATGGGGATGAGGCACGACAGGGAGATTTCTCTAGGCAGGAGGATGGAGACACTGAAAATGCCGTATTTCTGCAAGCTAGGATCATCTGTGAAGGGAGTGAAGATGCATGGTGATGAGAACTTGATGAGCGTGGCTGACTGCCAGCAGATATTATGATCTCAGAATATTGATGTTTTGTACTAATAATTACAAAATCAGCAGCTGTACAATTACATATTTGGATAAATACAAGTGTAAGTGCATCCTGTAACATGGTGAATGGAAATAATGCATGATTAAAATGACAGCTCATACAGTAATATTTATGCCCAGAAAAGACAAAGAAATAGGGATAACGAGAACGTAATAAAGGGTAAAATAATCTTGACAGTCAAAAAGAAAAACAAACTCATAATGAACACATTCCTGAGCAAAGAAAAGAATACAGTAACTTTCCATAGCTGTTGAGAGCAGATACATATCAGACAGAAAACATCAAGAAAAAGAAATTATGTCTACACTTAAAAAAGGACAAAAACAACCCTACTCTTATGACCTGAAGAAAAGATCTACAATTAGGATAATCTCTTTTGGTACTCTACCTAGAGCAGTAAGATACACTAAAGCTATGAATTGTCTAAATAGCCACGAATAAAGCCAGGGGTTGGAACCACGTAATCTAAATGTGCTAACAAAATAAATTTGTTCTAGGATCCCACTTGAGCACTGAAATGGGAGAAGCAGCAGGATGTTCTACTGAGAGATGTTTAAAATTGGAGAATACTTACTAAAGGGAGGGACCTTCATGAAGGAATTAGAAGTACAGAATAAAATTTTTATTGGGATTACATAAGCATTTGGCAAAAATTCTCAGTAATAAAGAGCATTTGACACATAGCCATTTTCAAAGTCTGCCTGGGGTGTCATACGATGTGTTTGTTTATTGAATGCCTGCACTGACAGATATGTTTTGAAAGGACTGTTGAAAATCTGCTGTGCCTAAGGGTCAGTGCTGGTCAGGCACTTCTTGTTATTTCCTGGAAACTCATTGCTTTTAGGATGGGGACATACAAAAAGCTCATCTCTGTGTGGAGCACACAGCCGGCCAGGAGAAAGGTAAATCCCTGCTTCTGTTTCCCAAAGATCTGAAACTTCAAGGCATTTCACAAGGGGTGTATTTAACATATGCCTTTCTGAGAGCTGAGATTTTTTTTTTTCCCAGAGATAGATGATACCCATGGAGGAGCAAGGGTGAATTTGATGCTAAGACTGCAATTTGTGCATATCAGACTTCTGGCTTTTCTTATTCTGTTCAATGGAGAATGGACGCAAGGACAAACGAAAACAGATGTCCTCCTTAACCTGTGCTGTTTGTCTGCCTTGCCAGCATGTGGACAGCTGTAATCCCACACTCGCTAAATCTCCTGTGACTTTTCACAACATTATTTCAGGCTTCTCTAGAACGAAGATTGGATTAATTTCTGTCTTACCAGATACGTGAAACAAACAGCATCATCTAAAGTACAAGCTAGCTGAGCAAGCCTCGTGATACCTGTGTCCTCCCTTTCTGCAGACAGGTATGCATATGCAGCCATGCCAAGAAGCAGTTTCAACACAAGCTTTCTTTGATATAACGCTCTGCAACTTTCACAGGGCTCTTTTTAACAGAGCTCTATTAAGGTGACTTTGGGCTTGTGCTAAACCACATCCCTGCCTGTGGTCTAACCATTTCTTCTAAACTTTGTTTCATGGAAAATCACCAGACAATTTCCCTGAACAGAGGTCTATTGTTGGTAGTCACTGCCTGGATCAGGTCTCATGACAACGCACAGCTGTGCAGCACAGCTGGGAATGGGAAATCCCCTGCACTAGCTTCCTTCCCACTTTTCACTGAACAGACCAAAGCATTTCTTTTCCTTTCCTTTAAACAGAGGAGAGGCAGGATACAATGTGAATGTGTCTCTGTTCCACCTTTTCATAAACTGCAGGATGCTAATCCCTCTCCTAGTAAACCTCCAACGGCTTGCTCCTTCAGGGCGCTGAGCCATCCTTGCTCTTCACACCACCAAGCACCCGTCACAGTCCAGTAAGGATTTAAGAATAAGCCTTACATCATTCTGTGACTCCTTTTGTGATGAAGTTCACACAGGACTGCACTTACATGATCACACACTGCTAATTCAGACTGAGATACTGCTTTGCACTTCTGCCTAGAAACCTGCAGTACTGAAGCAGTCCAAATTGCAGAGCAACTTCCCCATCCGCGTTCGAGATTTCTATGGCTTGCTTTCCTCTTCTTAAATCTCTCCTAGCAAAGCTTTGTTCAAAGATGATTAACAGATGTTGTCATTAAAAGGTTGGTACTTGCCAACAAAAACCACATGGATCTGCTTGAGAAACATTGCTGTTTCGACAGCTTTCCCCAAGAAGGGATAGTTGTGGTAATTGGTAAGGCCTGAAAGAATATGACATGCTAAGATACCTTCTACCATACAAACTGTCCCAAGACAGCTGGTTTCTTGAGAATTTGTCTTTGTATAATATCATTTGGATAAACACATGTGATACAGAATAGATAATTAAGCACATTAGTATTGCAAGAGTAAGTGGTGGTCCTTTTTTTTGATAACAATGAATTTGTCTAGGAAAGACTTACTTGTAACAAAAGCAAACAAAAAGCAGGAAGTAATAGGTACATATCTGAACTGAAGACATGAAATGCAGACTGATACACAGAAACAATTCTTGAAGGCTAGGTGATAAACCAAAAGGACAGGTTTTTAATATCCATTGCAAGATGAGCTGAAATACAGAGACGGCAAACACCTCACCCCACCAAAAAGGAGGGGGGAGATACTTGCAAAGAGCCTGGCTGAAATGTACAAGCACAGAACCACTTCTCTCTTTAGCTACCTGCTAGACAGTTAAATATAAAGCCTACAAGGCAGACTCTCTATCAGCTATTTGGAAAAAAATAATTGGGGAGATGGGAATATACCCTGTCCAGGGGGGTCTTTTAACAGTTCTGAACTAAAATCTTTTGAAGACGGCAGCCTGGATACTGGTAACACTCCTAGCAAGTGTCAAAGAAAAAGTAAATTTTTTTTTGGAAGGTGGAAAGGAGTAAGTGTTCAGTATGTTTTCAGAAAATATTTAAAACCATTCCAAATCATTTGAAATGCTCAAAGCAGGACTCTGAACACATAAACTGTAAACCTCATTTTCGTATAGGTTTCAAATGAATGACAGAGGCAGTGTATTTTTACTAGATTCTAAATTGAGTATTTTAGAGGTTGATATTTAAATCATTTTCTCTCTTTTCTCTTTTCCATGAACGTGTTGTTAAATACATGACTGCTCTGCCGAAAAGCCTATATTTTGAGAGGGTTTCTCTTCCTTTCTTATTGCTTTTGTTCTACCATGTGACTGCAAGCTACAACATTCACTGATGAGATTGGTGGCACTCTACAGCTACTATTTACGTCTCATCCAAACCTGCTGTAGCCAGTAAGAATATTCCCACTGATTTTATGTAGTTTCAAATCAGAGTTTTACTTCTGATTTAGCTTTAGCTTCAACTGATGTCTCTATTTACTGTGCACTTCAAGCAAGCAAGGAACAGTCAATGCTGTCATGTTCCACTTCCACAAAATAATGGTCAGATGCAATTGTCAGGTTTTAAGTTTAGGAAATACAACACATCCACAGGCTGTACAATTAGAAACACCATCTTACGGACATGCAGCAAGAGGAAATACAACTAATGAGATGTTTGTTTATTTCTTTAACATTCTATTAGAGCAAAGAATCTCTATAATGAGATTATTCCGTTTTATCTCTTAATTGTATCCAGATATGCCAAACATATTTACTGCTAGTGGCTTGTATGCAGTACAATATTTTAAAGCTAATTATGAAACAGCAGTACTACTGTCACACGATAAAATACTTATTTTTACTGTTATGAATCAATACCATTTTCTAAAATTAATTGTAATTACTTTTTAAATTGGAAATAAACCCTGCTAACTCTGAAACAGCTAGTCATATAATTCTTCTAAATCCAGGATGATATCAACATAGAATATTTTATTTAAATAGACTGGAAAAAAAAAAAGTAAAAAAAGACGTTATGCAGTTCCTATATTCCTATATTTGCCATTACTAAAGCCAGCTGTAAGTCTAGTCTTGAAAGTTTTCAAGTTTTTATTTTTGAACATCTGAAATCTGCCATTGTGTGTGTAAACATGCATACACATCCTCCCAAAACACTGTATGAATAGTGTAATTGTTCACTGAAGAGTAGGTAGCACCTGGCTTTTGTTTGTATTATGCCATGTAGCAAGGGAAGCATATTACTTATAGTATTTACACTCACAAATCTCCAGGGCCCAAAAGATCTAGTGGTCTTTTAATTGCTTACACATATAATATAACAAACAATGAAAAAATGCTAAGCAAATAATTATAAAATAACATTGTATCAAAGTTCTTCTGTTCAAAATCATGGGTGAGTAGATGGTGAAAATCTCAACTTTATCTGTTAGTCACAATTACTTATTTTTTTAAAAAAATACTGTCTCTGTGTGTTAAGACATCGTGTATCTTGATTATACAGCTCAACAACACAAATCACATTTCAGGTATTTTTAATCTGATAGCAAACTAAAATTAACGCCTTGCAGATATTTCAAACCACATATTTAAGCTCAGTTTTCCTAAAGAAATATTCATAATACAAACAACCAAAGTCCTGAAGTCCCTATCTGAATATGGGATACTTTTTCTGACTCCCATTGTAGTAGTAAAGGACAAGAAAGAGGCACTTGGTCACCTCTACTGAATGCAGCAGCAGTTTAAAACTTAGCTGAGTTCCATCCCATCTTAATGTGCGCTAATGTGTTTTATTCTAGTAAGGACTTAACTACCTATTAAATTGCCAGTATTTTGGTAGAAGTTAAGTTAGATTCCACGCTTGATGACATATCAGTCAAGTAATGAATAAACAACATGAATAAATACTGCAGAATGCGTATCTGGGAATATCAAGAAATGTTATATCAGGATTATCTTTATCCAGCAACCCACTTTTGCAAAAAACAATACATGAGGTATTTTTTCAAGAATACGTACCTTCAGCAAAACTCTGAAGCATCCTTTAGTATCATTATGCAACCAATAAATATTTATGTTAACACTCAACACAGTCTATAAGGACATTAATTTTCTATTTATTTGAAGAGCCTGCATTATCTAGGAAAACTCTTCCAGTATTTCTGTGAGCTAGATTTTCTTGCAGATTATTATTCACTCTAAATTTAAGTCTTTTATCTGCAATGCCAAGTGTTAAATTATGTTGGGTTACTGTCTGGATCGTTCTATTTTAACTGCAGCTCTTCACAGATTAAGATTTGAATCCTTTGAATTCAGTAGGATTTTGACAGTAACTCAAGCAGTGCAAGTCTTAGCTCTGTCCACCTAATTGTGACATTCATGAATTTCTAAGCTCTGTATGTGTCTACAGAAAGAGTATTTACCTGCTGTGTGAATCCTGTCACCGGATCCTTGACAGCCATCCTCATCATCGCAGTCCCCACTTGCCTCCATTTCTTCACTTCTTCCACCCCCGCTGCCAGCATCCCGGGAAGCCCATCTTTCCAGTTTTAATTTTGCCTTCTCAGCATCCAGCTAAAAAGGAAAAAGCAGAAAACCAACAACGGTCAGAATATTTACACAGCTCCTATCTCTGTTGACCAAGCTGGGTTTATAAAGCAACAAGCACTTTCACATAGTCTCCAGAACTGCTCCTCAGGTTGGAGAAGATTTCTAGCAGTGACATCCTTGCATTCGGGAGCTAAAGACGATACCATCAAAATTTCTCCACCACAGATGACCAGTAACACCTAACGTCAAACTTTTCATTGAAAACACCGTATCACCCAGTATCATCACAGGGAGGGCTGGACCTGTAGGCCACAGTCTGGAGATCACTGGTTAATGGTGTTACCAGCTGCCACATCTGAGTACTTTTTTACAATTCAAGACTGCAGTATAACCTGGCTACTGTATTTGCTACTTTTCATTATGGGTTTGGTCAGTTGGAAACCTTGGCCCCTGGATATGATTTTTAAGATGCTCTTATTTAAGATGCCTGCATGAACTGTTAAGTTGTTCATTAAATTTCACTTGAAATCTATGTTTTGAACAGACTACAGAAGAAGAAAGCTATAAATCTGAACGTATCATACTGGGTCACACTTACTGCAACAATGTATTTACTTCCCACACTCATCTTTTTGATCTTTGGACATTTTCTCTCCCTCGGTCACTACAAACAGTTGCCTATTATTAGTGCTATGGGAACAAAGGGATTTTTTATTTCCTTGGTAGTTCTGAAACATGAAAAATACTATTCCATTTACAGTCAGTCTACATCCAACCTACCCAAGAAACAGCAACACCAACACTACTTGGGAAGAAATGAATTGACTGGCTTAATCTAATACATTTTATTACATGGTTTTAGTCAAGGAAGGACAATTCAGAGGATGCCTTGAACCTGTCCCCCACACCTGAGAAGAGCAGCTGTTTGCTGAGCTATGTGGGACCTCTCCTGTTGGCACAATGCCCTTTTTGCACCACACTTCAGCATTTGCTGATGCAAAAGCCAGAACCAAGGTGCTTCACATCCCTTGGTGGAAAGCAGTCTGTGCTTGTGGCAGTACAGAAGATGGAACAGCTTCTGAAGAGGACAACCTCAAGAGCTAGGCTTTCCCTACAGCTCAGCAACAAGGGAATGCCCTAATTTGGACTGGGTTTTTTCACAACCTGGCTAAGCCACCACCACTACTATTAAGTTTCCATTCCCCATGCATCCTTCTCTCGTTTTGTGAGCAATTACCAATTCCTTTTCTCCGTCTTTCTGAGATTTACAATGGGGACATTGGCTTTGATTTCAAGTGACTAAAACATCCATTCCAGTATTTTGGATCACTCCCTTCACTTAGCTGAAACTCAACCTCCAAAGTACATGAACACTGTTTTAAACAGCAGCAGCTTGTTTGTCTCCTTCTCAGAGTTACAAAAACCTTGTTTGCATTAGCTCTGCCCATACAGTATGATGAGGTATGATTAAAACCTCTCATTCAGTTACATGAAAATATTTTACCAAATGGAAAGACTTTGTAACGCTTCTCAAAGTTGGTCACATTCTGGAGCCATCCAATAGCCTCCACCACACGTATCTTCCCCCCAAAGTATCGCAGATTCATTTCAGGCTTTGTGATCTGCTTTAGCCTAGAGGACTGTGATTATCCTTGGTGCTGAGTGAAATGTATTTTCAAACGCAGCTTTGAAGATTCAAGCAGTTTTCACACTAAAAAGGAGGTGAGCTGGGAGCTGGGGGAGGAACTGGAGCACAGGGCTAATACCGCCGTGTTAACTAGGTTGAACGGATGACAACAAATGCAGCAATTCCTCCGCAGTGGGAGGCTTTTTGTGGTAGCCTCCTTCTTCTTCTGATGCTGCGAGCTGCCATCCTCCTCACTGGGGCTGACGAAGGCTTGGATCAGCGCAGCAGAGACCCTGTTCTGTGGAGCACCAGACGCCAACTCCTATATGGCAGAACTCCGGGATTTTTCCACCTTTTCACTGCAGGATCTGTTTGCTCATTCTGAAAACAAAAATGACTTCGCACTGCAGTGGCAAGATCTGTAAGTGGGAGGAGAGGGTATGGACTCTAGTGGGGAAGAGCATCAAACACTGTCTAATTGTTACTGCCTGGCTGTTTGTTAAAAACAAGCTGCCTAATGTTGAGCCTCAGTATTCTAAGGCATAAAGGCTGATGTCATGGCAATACAAAACAACATTTTGTTAAACAATTGGAAAAATTTGCCTATGAGGGAGAAAGATAACTCAGTTCTTTCATAGATTTATTGTGTCCTGACCATATTAGAGAAGACTCATTCATTCTTAGTTATAATGCCTCAGAATGAAAAGAAATGGCTAAGTGGTGAACAGAACGGATGCAAAATTTAATAAAGGCTTTTAATGATTGTTTGCCAGTCAAAGCAGAAATGTTTATTGCCTGTTAAGGCAATCATTCTTTTCGAAAATTTGATTTCATTCAGTGTTCATGGCTCAATCCTGACCCCTGCTCAAAACAAGTAAATACTCAAACCAAGTGTGCACCACTCTTGGAAAAAGACCAAGAAACCAGTTTGCTTTGCAACATGGTGCACTGCAAAGTTTTACTGGCTTCTGGGTTCTTCAGGCTTTCGTGACAATGAGATTAAACATAGCCCAGATCTGCATCTCCTGGTCATATTACTCAAACTTTACCCTGCTCTTTCTAGGCTGGCCAGCACAGAGGCGCTGTTACACAGAACCCTTACAGGGAAGCTCAACATTACAACTTAGTTCAAGCTCAGGTGCAACCTACCTACCTTTTTCCCCTTGTATTTCTCAACTTTTGACCTGTGGCTACTATTCACCAAGAGCAATGAACCAGTGCCCAACTCTGTGCACACATACTGGTTTATCTGTAATTAAATTCATTCCAGGAGATGAAGTAGTGCCACTGCATTAGTTAGGAATGCTCATCCCTCAGACACCGCCACATGACTTCAGTGAGAGCTGTTTTAGTGCAATATCAAAGCGCATGCTAGTATTTCTCCTTCGTCTTTTCCAAGAATCACAGACACCTTTCTCAGAGGCCTGAGACTGCACTGAAATAGCACACTGCATCAGGATGGTACAGGGTGCTGGAGCTTTAGAAGAAGTGTCACAACAGAAAAACAACATCCTTAATATTTCTAAAGCTCTGGTAAGTCCAGAAGGTGGGTGTAGGCAGGGCATATCCCTAATTTTTTGCAGCACCATTCAAGGCCTCTTCAGAGACAGCCATGACCTGCCCAAACGTCCCAACAATGCTCCTGGCTGCAGGCACCAACCCCAAAACTCCCGGATTCCCCCCAGAATGCTGGAGAGCAAACAAGTCCTTTCCCCATGCAGAAAGGCAGAGCTCAGAGACTGGAGTCTGTAATGGCATTTATATTATTACAAACTACTCTTAAATAAGCCTAATTTTGCCAGCCTGTACTCCGCCTGCTGATGCATGATGCACTCCAGCCATACATGGCGGCTCTGCACAGAAGGTCCAGCCCGGGATTGCACTGTCCTGATGCTGAGAATTGGCACATAGCTTAAATAATTGCAGTGGATTTCAAGTCAGGCATTGGTGTTTGTGTCTTTACCTTCAAAAAGCAGAAGGTATTTGCTGCTTGTGATTTCAGAAGATACTGGAATCTTAACAGCTTAAAAATTAAGTCATCAAGTTTTTGCCTCATCTAAAAGACGATACTTTTTACTCATGAAAAGCTTATGTAAATAGCTCAAAAACTGAAAAATGACTCAGATCAGGAATCTTCCCAGCTGCAGCAGGCTTTGGATCAGCTTCATAACCCTCTAAAGGGTTTTTGAGAAACTCTACAGTCTTTCTGTGGAAAGGCTTTAGTATCTGTTTTTGATTCAGCTGAAGGGTAAAAATCCCATATTACTGTTCTGCTCTGAGTCAGACACAGATGACTGTGCTGATGCATTTTACTGATTCCAGCAAAGGTTCCAACCTTAAATTATGTTAAAAAAAACACCAACATTCTGCTGACATCGGTTTTATGGAGAAGAAAGAAATGATATCAGCATGGCTGCTGTCTTCCTCCCCTGTTAGTCCTTGATGAAGTAGCACACAAAGTCCTGGTCACCCAAAGAGTCCTTCAGACTTTATAAAAGATTACGTGCCATGCAACCCCTGAGCTTCCTAATATGAGCCTAATCCTAATTCTCATTCTGGATCTTTGAGCACAGATGTGTTAGAAAATAAATTTGTGGTCATGCTTTTTCCTGAAGGTATGTTCCAGATGAATACTTCCACACATTAATTAAATAATAGCTCTTTAGCTCTGTGAGGGCTATTTGATAAAACTGTCAATTTTAATCAATTTCATTGATGAGTCTATTTTCTGAGAGATCATATCTGCACATGTATCTGAAGGGACTGCTCTAAGCTGTAGGATAATACCAATTTCAGCAGAAAATAGATTTTGAAATTATATTTTGCACCATAGTTTTAAGCTTTTCAGGTCAGCAAACACAGCAATGAAAATGTAAGAGGAAGCATTTTTTGAATGAAGCCACTTAAAAGTTGTGTGCTTGGAATATTCAGAGACAAATCCCATATAATAACTGCTTCCTGAGGAATTTGTTAATTAATTTCCTGTATGACAGATTTTGGTTTGGATGCTTTTCCTCTCCGAAAAGTCATTTTTGAGGTGAAATCTAACTTCCGTTCACTTCTCATGTGAGCACACGTATCTGGACTTGCTGTTGTTCCCAGAGATCAAAAAATGACTTACTATATAATGAGTTCAGAAATTGTAAGATAAGCTTGATCTTTTTTCAAGATAGTTGCAAGTAGCTGTCTTCTGAAAAATACTTTAGTGACATAAAAACGATTTGCAGAGACAAAGCATTTTGCCATCTTCTGCCCAAATAATGCACAAAGCCTGATCTTGAAGAGTAATAAATAAATGACTCAATCCTTCCATTCATTTTTTTCTTCAAAAATACAACTAAAAATCCTTTCTAAACCATTATTAGGTCAGAAATGACTACAACTGAAAAAGACAATGCTCCTTTGTTTTTCATCTATTATATATATTTTTTGTTAGGGACTGACATATTGCTTTAGGCATAAAGCTGCATTTTACTGGTGTCTTGTGACTGAGCAGATGTTCTGTCATTTCACAAAACAATAGCAACATAACAAATTTTAGACATAAATGCCATATCGCTTATTCCAAGAGGGTCCTCTCCTTTGAGATAACATTTATGGTTAATTTTCCTCCACATATGCTCTTAGATCCTTTTAAAAGCATTTGGCGGTTGTTTTTGCTTCGTCTTTTCACATTTATCTAGCTCATATATTACAGTATAAATGAACTTATTTGTCTTCGATCTTGTCAGACATTTTGTTTTTTCTTCCCTTGTCTGCATTTTAGAGAAATCCGAAAGGCCCAGTGCATTATCCCTTCTAGCTTCTTCCGAGAGCAGTACAGTTCAGCAAGGTAGCACCATTCAACTCTTGAATCCCTTTTTTTAGCTGATGAAGACAGACAGCTAACCTTCTGGAGCACCTGACATCACCAAAGGTTTCCTTCTGCTGGATTTATTCAGATCCTTACAATAACCTTTGCATCATACATCTTGCTTTACAAGTTACCTGTACAATATTAGAACAATTTAATTCAACAGCTATGCATAATTTATGCAACGTGGTTAAGAACTTATAATGGTTTTTGAATTGTATTCACGTCTCTCCTGACCAGACCTTTTCCAGCTTGGGAATTGGACCAGTACTGGTAGATTCCTTTGTTTTATGTTTTTCCCTTTCCTCTAAGGAGCTTGCATTTATTTACACTAGATTTCTATCTCTTGTCTCTGTCAATGCTCCTGGTATACATATAAACCAACAGTGAAGGCTCTGTTGAAGCACACGGAAAGATGCAAAGTGCAAGTCTCAAACTAGGCATGCCCACAAAATGGGGACCAACAGCACCTTTATCTCTTCTGCCCCACAGTATCTCCGCTCTACCTATACATAGCATTCTCCAAGTCCTTTGTTTCCTTTCTGTTTTTTGTTTGTTTGTTTGTTTGTTTGTTTTTACCCTTCTTTTGGTTTCTTCAGCTATCAAACTTCTCATGTCATCTGGAAGTGCTTTCACACATTATATAGCCCTTGTGTAGAATAAACACACCAGGTCTGTCACTAAGCCACAGACCTACTAAGCCACAGACCTCTCCTCTATATTCCAAATCATAGAATCATTAAGGTTGGAAAAGACCTTCAAGATTGTCTGGTCCAACCATCCCCCTACTACCAATGTCACCCATCAAACCATGTCCCTAAGCACCAGGTCCAACCTTTCCTTGAACACCTTTGTTTCTTACATTGCAGCTTCCCAGGAAGCCAGATTTATGATAAATTTGACAAGTTTCTGGTTTCTGCCTCATTCTAGAACTCTTTCCTACAAAATATTTTAATTATTTCACCAGCTTTCCTACTGTGTTTCTAAGTACTTTCAGAACTAGCTGTCCGTCTTTTGGGAAGGTCAGAACTTGCTTTTTGTCTTAAACCACCTTTTTCAAGCCAAGTAACTTATGCAGTTCATGCTTTTATTTGCTTTACCCCCTCCCCCCCCCACTCTTTTCTGAAAGAGCACCTATAACCCTACAATCCTACAATGCATATACCTTCCTATCATTTCTGAGGAAGCGTATTGCAACCATTCCTCTTTATTTTCACATGCAACTTTTTCTAACATTTTTTACAGACATGACTTCTCTACATACTCTTTCCAGTCCTGTGTCCTTGAGGCTCTATATTTGCATAAGTCTTTCTTCACTTGTGATTACCTTTTGTTCTCCTGGTTTATGCAGATTGACTCCTTATCCTCTTCCCCCTCTCTTCCTCACATTTTTATTGCCAGGTAACACATTAGACACTTTAAGACACTTTAGAATCTGTGCTTTCATTTATCTTTGAATACTTTTCATTCCCCATCTGTGTCCTTCCTCTTATCCACCTTCTTCTCACTGACTTCCCGTATAGAAGAAGATTGCAGATTCACACTCCACAACAGAGAAGCTAAAAGCAGTTATTTCTCTTTCAGTTGATTACAAATGTAATAGAAGTATTTCATCAGAAATGGAAGATACCTTTTACAGATTCACCTTCTTATACTGCAGTGTTAGTGCTTCTATTGTAGATATTTATGGGTTTTGTCTTCTAGCTGTTTCCTAGAGGTGAGTGTACTTCTGCAGAGTGCTAGCACCATGATCAGTTCAGTATTCACTGAACAGAAGTATGCAAGCTATGTACGTCCTTATATTTACTGATTACTATGTGAAGAAGCAACAAGAATGCACCCATAGAGTCTTAAAGTTTTTAACAAAAGCTTTATAATACCAGTTTGGGTAAACTATTACCCGAAAGGTATTAAATGTGAATTAAATAAATTGAGCAGAAATAAAGTAAGACTTATTCTAGTTAATGTTTTCACCAAGCACAACAGCTGTTTAAAGAGAATTAATACAATTTGATTTGAATTTACTAAGATGGGTCGAGGAAGTAAGCAGACATCCCTTCCTGATGTTTAATCTTAGTGTTGGGCTGTAACTTCTTAGTATTATGCGACATGACAAAGAAGATCCTGCTCACCTGATGCCTAGTGTGACTGATGCAAATACCTTGGGTTATTCCCTGCCATGGGCATGCATTTCAACTTCAGACAGTTAGTGTAGTCTTTTCCAAAAATAAAATTTGCTTTTAAATTGCAGTATGTGTAGTCTGAAAATAGAGCATATGGCTAAAAACCTGTTGTGTTATATTAAGACTTTCTGCATCTTGTTCAATTAAAAAAAAAAAAAGGTAAACAATTGTAATAAAAATGTAAGATAAACATTGCAATTCTTGCTGAACAATATGCAGGAGTTGCATATAGAAAATTCTTTCACCCTTCAAAACAGTTCATTTGTGGGAGAGGGGCTGTTTGACCCAAGAGCTTCAGAGGCAGAGGGCTGCTGAGAATGCCAACAAGGTACTCAGAATGCCAGTGTTGCAAAGTAGTTCTTGCTATGTGGTCCCTTGCAAGAAAATCGTGGGCCACAACATCTCTAGACACAGCTGTGGAGCACAGCATGCATGCACATATTAGTTGGATGACAGTGATACCACCAGTGGGAGCCTCACTGATTTTTTAGAATCATCCTAATAATGCACGAGACCAGAATGTGTGATTCTCTACATGGGCAGGCAGCTGGGAGATGAACACACCGTGTCTCTGCAGTGCTGAGATACTGAGGCACCAGGCCAGATCTAGCAAATGTCATCTCCTGTGCTCTCACAAACGGGCCTGTTCTCTGCTGCTTCTGACACTATTTCTCCACTTTTGGAAAAAAAGAAAAAAATGAACAACAACAACAAAAACAAACAAACAAACAAAAAAGCAAGGGGGTTAACTTTAGAGAAGGACTAAAGAAATGAACAGAAAAAATAGAGAGACTTCTCTGAGTGGCTGACTGGGAGAATATGAGCATTGTCTATAAATATATTTGGCCTTCCCCTTAGATGTGAAGAGACCCCTGAGAATATATCTAGAACAGAAATAAAAAGAGGAGAAACAAGCTTTTTAACTATCAGAGTTAGAAGTTTTGGGAGCAGCCTACCAAGAGAAAGATGGGGACAAAAATCCTCAAGTATTTGCGAGACCTGGCTGAATAAATCTGTGAGTGAGTGATGTTCCCTGTGATGTCAATGAGCTGTATGCAATATTTCAGGAGGTCTCCTCCAGGCTTCCATCCTGTGTCTCTACGCTCTGCTAGTTTCTAATATTAGAAAATTGATTTGTAAAACCAAAATCGCAAACCGGAACCACTCCTATTAGCCATTAGGAGTGTTATTTCCTTGCTTGTCTGATTTCTGCATGGGCAAATTATGTCCACCTATCGAGTTATGTCCATTCTTTCCTCTAGGCTAAGAATGAAGCCTCTTAGCTGTGCCTGAAGTAGAAACGTGGCTCCAAAAAATGTATTAATTATTGCTGGTGCTTAGTGTGGTTTCCAATGTGCTGTTTGACTAGGAGCTCTGACTCATCAGGTTTTAGATGTCTAATAATAATGAAGAAACTTCTGTCTGATCAGACTTGGGAAGTATGAAATGAGAAGTGCCTGTAACCAGGAGGCTGGTTGCACTTCGTCAGTCTTTGAATGGCACCCTTCTGACAAGCTGTGTGTTTTAATGGGCTACGTGAGTAAACAGCGGCTTCTCTAAATCATTTAAGGCACAGAACAAACCTTTCTTCTTGCTTTGTACTCAGGCAGAAATTACTTTTTTTTTTTTTTTTTTTTCCTTGCAGGAATTTTCATGACATGCTCCAGTGCATGTTAGCTCTGTTTCATGTTCTTGGATTATTATCTGCTTTCAAGCTCTGTGTTGCTGAAGATCATTTTCATAGTATGAGAAGTTTGACATTTCACTGGAAAGACTTGTGAACAATCAGTCTCTCATTACTCAATGGACCCAGGCTTTGGATTTGATTTTTCATGTTAAAACATGACAGAAGCAGCACATTTCCTCCATACTAAATCCCAGCAACTGAGCATTAAAATACAATATGAAATAAAAAATGGAAAACATGGTAAGAACATGGATAACAATGACTGTCATTCAAGATGTACTGATGCTGGGAGCTAAATAACCAACTTTTTGTTACATAAACTAACTAGTTTGAATACCACTGCAACCCAAACCTAACTCGAAAAACAATCACACTGTCTCAGTGCCACTGGACTTCTCTGAAATCCTCACCGTTGCATTTCTAAATGCACTGTATTATTTAAAAGGTGCCACATATGCACAGAAGAGAGGATCAGAGCCTTTGCTGCTATGAATCAGCAAACTGAATTCAGTGGAGCTGCTCCAATTTATTCCACATGAAGGGCCAGCCCAGACTGTTTCATTTGGGAAAGCAGGGTGCTTTAATGAAACAGACAAACACAGTTCATGTTGCGTGAATCTGACTATAAAAGACTCAATCCAGATGCTGTGCTTCCATGGCTTCATGGCAACATGTGAGGACATATGATTGAGTGTTTTTGCTAAGTCATTTTTACTTAAAAAGGGAAGAAAGAGGGATGTCTGCACGCAGTAGCTGTCACTGAAGCCGATTTTCCTGTGGCTTTCCTTTTCGCTGGTGACTTTCCCACGAAGGCTCTCTGATGTCTCACAATGACTGAGTTCACAGTACAGTCTCTGTACCAGTGAGCCCCTCTCCTCTGCTCAGGGAACTTGCAATCTGTTACATTTGGCTAAAATTGGCTAATGGGTTAAAAACATATGGAAGGAGCAGCAAGCCTGACAGGCAGGGACACACCAGAGCATGCTTATGTAAGTTGTGTTTGTTTATGGAACCAGGTCAAAATGCAATGCACAGGCAAATGAACAACCAGCCTTGGCAGATCACTGGGAACATTCCTGGAGATCTGAGCAGTTGCTTTACCTTTCTCAGCATGGGTTTAAATTCTATTCAGGCCTAGAACAGGCACAGCAAATAGAAAAAGGTCAATGCATCAGTCTTCGTGGGCTATCATCTTCTCCTCTTACTTTCTCAAAAACCACTAACAAGATAATCTGATCACAAAGATCAAAAGCTCTCTCATGGTGCACTGGGAAAATGATAACCACATTCTGCCTGCAGTGTATATACCTATAATTCAGGGTTGGGAACTGGCCCGCATTTACCAGAGATGTAAAGTGGCTTTGAAAGTCTCTCTCTCCATCTCTTTCAAACCGTACAAAGGAACTGCTGTTTCCAAGGAGTGGATTGAAAATTTCAGAACAGGGATCTCGATTTTTGCTATGAGCACCTTACTGCAGAATTCTTTTCAGCAGTTTCAGCACATACATGCAATGCTCATTTGTCCTGTTGTTTTAAACTTGGCACTTGTTATTTTAGAATGTTTTCAAAGTGACAAATTTCCCATCTAATCAGTTAGAATATTTTCCCCTGAGATTTCTGAACTTTCAAGCAGTGTTCAAGAGGAGCCAAGAAAACAGGTCAGCTCTACTGAAGGTGACAGAGAGGTGTGGACTGGAAATGGCTTCTGTTATACAGTAAGGAGAGCTCATTTTGATTGGGTGATTAACACTCATTATCCCATCAAAATGACCTGAGAACTACCGCTGGAAGACAGTCAGTGTAACACAGAACACTCTGCTACTACTCTGCTTTCTCCCTTCTCAGCAAGGTGCTTCAGCTCCCCAGTTCATTTGTACTTGATTATCTTTGCCCAGCTTCTCTTCACTGTGTGTGACCCGTTTATCTTTTTTTTTTTTTTCTCATGTAACAGCTCCACTTTCCCACCTAAATATGGTCACCAACTCAGCTAAGGATGATGACTCCTGGTCACTTCCGCTTGGCTGTTATTATTGGGCTTAACATGTGAAAGCTCTTCTTCCATCAGTTCCTTCTTTCGTTAATTCACTCTGGAGGACTGCAAAGGACATTTGCAACCATCTCGTCTGTTTTTTTCCTCCCTAGGCCTCTGAGGAAAGAACCTTTGCTACTTTTCCATTTTGCCTTTGTACAACTCTAAATCTTTCTTTATGCAGATATTTCTCAGTGGAAACAAGGAGGAATCAACCTCCAGGGATCTCACCATTGACCATGAGCAAGTTTCCCCACAATCTGGGAACCCTAGATGAGCTAATCAGCCATACATCACTCTAGGTGAGAAATGTGGCCTGGAAAACTCAGACATCTTCAAGGGCAGGCATGCTACTGAGGGACAATTAAGGTGGCTCCAGAAAAGCCCATGTTCTGCTTATAAAGCAGCCTACGCATACTGCCTGCTCCACCAGGCCTGGCACGCTGCTGACTCCAGCCTCCTCGGAGTGAGGGAAGAGATGTGATTACTATCAAGTGCTGGCATTTTGTGCTGATGCTCTGCTTTGCTCCGATTTGATCATGCCCTGAAACTGCAGCAAGGACCAGTAAATACACACATGAGTAATCTGCTTGTTTAAAACAAAACACTACAAATGAGAAATACAGCATTTTAGAACTGACCACAGACTCTGCACTCAAATCAGCATTCTTTCCTGATGCTGAGCTACCACTGAAATGAAGAACAAGTTGCGGCACATCTGTTATATACCAACTCAGGAACAACCTTGCTTACTGTAAGTTCAACCCCACAAAGGTTCAAGTGTTCACACGCAGCTCTGGAAGGCACAATTATTCGATATGACAAAGGATGATCTCAGCAAACAAAGGCAGACTCCCAGCCACTTGTATGCTCATTAATATGCATGAGCAATCACATTACAGAGCCTTGATTTTGCCCGGGGCATTTTCCTAACCATGAATCATGAAAAACAAGGAAGAGATGGCACAAGGAGATTATGAAGAATTTACATTTCAAGTGTGCCTCATCTGCACGCTGACATCTCTCCCCTCCCAAGGAGCTCAGTGCTGAGCCCTGAGTGCTGGCTGCTTTGGCAGCAGCCCCGCTCGCTGGTACTGACTGCAGCCGACAGGGATGTAGGAGTCCCTAAAGAACCACTGCCTCGACTACTGTATCTGGGGGAGTTGTTTCTTCCCAATCTTTTAAGTATTTTTGAGGCAATACAGCTATACTTAGCTGCTGAAACATAACATGATGTATAGCAAGAACCCCTGCTGTGTGCTTGGTCATCTGATACTAATTATACATTAAAAAGACGAAGTCTATCTTTAGTTTAACTTCAAAGACAAAGCTATGCTTCTTACTGTCAAGTATGTAGAACTCGCAGCCCTGTTCTGTGATTACAAGTGTAGGAGCAAACATCCAGTGGGAAATCGATGGCAGCTGGAAATGCTCAAGGAACACCAATGTTTTCTCTCCCTCTTTTCTCTCGCTGCTGCGTAAGTTATGGGGCAGAGCATTGCTACCTAGTCAGATTACTCTGATGTCGAGAATGACTGACCCCCAAATCAAAGCCTGCTCACCCATTTCAGCGAAGGTCAGCTCTCAAAATGTTTCCCTTCATCAGTCCCACCCCCCTGCCCTTGTTATTAGAGGGGGACACACAGAGGCATGGTCACCAACACAAACAAAGCTAGACAGAAAGGATAATTCTCCATGCCCATTTCTTTAGGAAAATAGGCAAAAAGCCCTGCGGAAATTGTGTTCAGATCTACCTTCACCATAAAATCTCTGCTATGCTTTATGTCACCTTCCCCAGAGCTTTACCTGGTCTTGTCTATGACTGTAAGCTCTACAGGGACCGCGTACTCTTGGATTTACTACCACAACTGAGGGCTGTTCCTAGCTGGTCCCTTATTCCTTCTGTAATAAACATGATTAATCGTAGTAATTAAAAAGATGCCCCCCTCCCCTTTTTGTTCTTTCATTACTGGATAGATGGTGGGTTTTTCAGTTTGTTTATTTTAATGATGGCTTTTTCATTTTAAGTCTGATCTCAGCACCTCTATAGGGTACACACCGCAGACAAAATTCTGCAATTTTAATACAGTGAATGGTGCTTTAATGTGCCCACCTTATAAATTTCATTTCCTCTTATCCCCTTTCATTTGACAGGTTTTTCTCCTGGTGAGTTATATCGTGATTACACATACTGCAAATCTTATTGTGAATATTTAAATAGATGGCACCCTAATTCTCATTCACTTCAGATGTTTTTTGTTAAAGAGAAGGCAATATGGAACCATAATGAAGGACCTTCTTGTCAAATTTTATCTTCAGGGAGGCTTGGATTAATATGAAACACACAGCTGAGGTATCTGTGTTTTGAAGTGCTTGAGAGATTCTTTAATTGCCACAATCTGTTGTGCCTCTCAGATCAATTTTGCGAAGGTGTTCAGCGTGGCATGGGGTTTGCTGATGAGCTATTCTTTGTCTTGTAATGAAGAAATGCTTTGTCTTGTGTCAGATATTAGAGCCACCAACATTCAAATACTCCACAATGGGAAATGAAAGAAGGAATAGTAACAGAAGAACGAAAGCAGAAATGACAGTTGTTGTTAAGCATTATAAGGTGATGTTTTATTGTATAATTATGGTATTTTGTTTGCCTCTGTTTTGTTCACTAGCCAGGAGCCCAGGAGTTTTCTTTGAACAGTTTCTTTAGCCTCATACCTTCTAGATAAAGGCAGTTTATTACCATCAAGTAAACTGTGCACCTATGGTGTATGTCCATATGTTTTATATATTCTTTTTTTCGATCTGCAGTGGATGTTTTACATTAGTGGCCTCTTTGAAAAAATCCCATCTTTCAAATTTTTCTGAATGTTCTTGATACAGTGGAAGACCCAGCAATAATTAAGCATTTGCTCTGATTTTAATTCCAAGTGGCCAAATAATTCTCCTTAGTATTACTATCAAAAATGGGAATTTAGCTCTCAACATGGATGGAACTTCTTTTGGACAAGGAAACTGTCATAAATGTGTTATTTTTTATTAGTAGTAAAACATATATGTATTATCTCCATAATAATCTAACACAAAAATCATTGGCCAGGGCATAGCAAGCCCAGTAACTGGTTTACTTTCCCTATTATTTGTAAGGAAGGAGTAGCTGCCTGAAACAACTGTTATTTTGCTATATTTTTTGTGAAATCTCCCTTCTCCCTGTTACACTTCAAAGAGACCCTTCTAGATAGCACTATATATCCTAGATATACACACTATATCTATATCTATATCTATACACACTAGATCACATTCATCCCATCTCTTCACTCCATCTCTGCCATGCTCCCTGAGGTTCATATCCTCATTTTGCTGTCAGACCACTCTGGGGTTAACTCTTCCTCCTTTATGTGATCTCATACATATACTTTATTCTGTCCACTATCCCTCTCTCCCTGCAAAGCCTCCACCAGTGCAGTCTGCTTGGCTTATCTACATCAAGTCCTTTTCACATAATCATAGACCGAGAACGGTTTTGGTTGGTAGGGACCTCAAAGATCCCCTGGAGCCTTCTGTTCTCTAACCTCAACTCCCTCAGCCTGTCTCCATAGGAGAGGTGCCCGAGCCCTCTGATCATCCTTGTGGCCTTTTCAGGACTTGTTCCAGCAGGTCCGTGTCTTCCTTACACCAGGGGCCCCAGAACTGAACGCAGCACCAGAGGTGGGGCCCCACGAGAGCAGAGCAGAGGGGGAAATCCCCTCCCTCACCCTGCTGGCTGCTCTGCTGTTGGTTCAGCCCAGGGTACAGGTGGCTTTCTGGGCTGAAGGCACACCTTGCTGGTTTGTGTCGAGCTTCTCACACACCAGTACCTCTAGCTATGAAAGAACTTGGGATGCTTTTTTGAGCTACAGCTCCTTTTGTATAGTGTCTTCTAAACTGAGGCATAGATGGTATTTGGAGCACAATTTCATTTCGTGTGCTCTTGGGAAGCTAGCGCAGCTTGCAAGGTCGGAACCAAACCACTCTCAAGCTACTCATTTCAAAGATAAGACTAGTCAAGAGTTTTTTCCATTTCTTGCTCAAATGCCAAAACAGCCAACGTGTGGTGATGGATAATGATCTACCTCCTGATCTGCATTTAACATTTAAAAATCCGTGATCACTATTTAACTTGGGCCAATCCCATACTGTACACTGTAGAGGTCTCTCTCTACTGTTCCACATCTGTTAAATATTTTAGATATTTTAGCTTTATATTTATATAGTTGAGATTGAGTATAATAAAGCCTGTTAAAATCAAGAGTGTATGAGGTTATATTGGGTATTCTGAGAAAGACAGATTTAGAAAGCCTAATGGAAACCATTCACTCCTCTATTGAGATGTCAGATTTGTTTCTCACAGTTTTGCACATTATGTTTAACTCAGTTCTTTCTATCAAAGGCAACTGATGTCTTCTAGCAACACATTCAGACATGGTTTCCTTCTTAGCTCCAACTTCTTCAGAATAAATTAGTACTACTGACAGTGACACACATGTGAAAGAGAATGTTTCATATGCAAAATGATGCATCTATAAAAACATAAAGGAGTGCTACTTACTGCCTACATATACAGGGATTCTCCTTAACTTCCTTCTGGCTATCTTGTTAACACCTGGCATTTGGGCAACAGATTTCCACTGTGGCTCAAAACTGTTTAAATGGATTTTTTAAACCTTTCATCAGTCAAGAAAGTAAGGCTGGTTAATACCACAGAGATACATCTTTTAATATTCCACCTAATTTTCTGCAAATTGTTCCACGAGGCTTGAGTATCCTTAGGTGAACAGAGCATTAAAAATATGCCACTGCAATTAGGTTTCTGTCTAGAATTCTGTGATTTTTCCGTATTTTCTCTAAACTTGAAGCTTTCATCCCCAAGAAACTCCTACCCTATAGTGGGACACCTATCCTCAAAGAGTTTACCAAAGGCCAACCTCCCTAGTGATATGTCAGGTAGGTTTAGAGGACTGAAACAGAAGTGTCCTTAGATGAAGTTCTCACACTTATATCTGTGGGCATTATAGTCTCAGGAAACAACTGAGAACACAAGTCAAATCAATAAAATTTGGTAACAAATGGCACCGTCTTTCCTCGCTAACATCACTGCACGCTATGCAAATCCTAATGATTAAACCAGATTCCACAAAATTGGAAACCGAACAATGCTGGAGTAAATATTGTGCACAGGCATCTAGAGAGGTAAGTAAGAACCTATGAGAAAGAAACAGACAGCAGACATATCTACTGTTCCCTATCATATAAATTTTTAATCTTTACATCAAACTTCTACTCTATTTATTTGTGCAGTCAAGCACATTATTTCACTGGCTGTGCACAGATATTGAGGGATTTAGTGAAGCTCCTCAACAAATCCAAAACAGACTGAACATATTTGTCCAAATATGTGCTCCAGCTTTATAGCATGGACAGGTAAGAGAGTTAATCAGAAAACAAAAAAGCAAACGTTAAGGAAGAAATACTCTTGGGGGACAATAACACAAGGCAAAAGATACGTTACTGCTCATTGAATTACCTATACAAGATTTTCTTTCTTATTACAGCATTAATCTTTGAATGTGTGCTACACAAGACACTAGTATAAATCCCTTACCTTGTTCTAAGAAGCTAGAGTGCTGTGTTAGACTATTAGCTTCTGCCACCACCAGCATCCGACCACAGAGGTATTCCTGGATCTTGTGCTGTTCAAGAGTGTCTCTGGCAGAGAAGAGGATTTGTTTCCCTCTCTCTTCCTAGTACTATGTCAGACAATTCAGAGAAATCCACTGTACCTCCACATATATTTAGATTTCTTGTCTTCTCTTCATCCTTCACATTAGCCCATGACCAATGCCGACTTACTTTGGCTAGGGCCTAGTCCACCTCCATCACTCCAGCCTAGGCCCCTGTATGCTCTTCCCACTCACATCAAGCTTTATAATCCACTCTCCACCTTGTGCACTACTGCAGGAAGAAAAACTGGATTATGAAATGCAGAATTACACAGGCATACTGGCAAAACACCTCACCAGGTCTCTGATACCGCCACCTTTGAAGTACTAGGTTTTGGTCTCAGGTAGAGAATAAAAAAAACATTCTGAATATTGAAGATGTCAAGCACAGAAAGGAGATAAACAGCATCCACACTTGATAAAATAATAAATGCACCAAACTTTTCAAGCTAGAAGCTTACTGAGCACAAAGCACAGCACCACACAACACGACCTTCCAAAAGAGGCCTGTCACCTCTTGATTTATGCTTGCAATATCACATCTTCCCTGCATGAATTTCAAAGTGTCTGAGAATGACTTACAAGACCCCGGAGCCAAAGTGAACTGCTGGATAGCTGGCTCAGGCTCAGGCTGGTCAGCATGCCACAGTAACAGCCCTGTGGCCTCAGACTAGGAGCATCCCCTACCTGGCAGCATGGGGCAGCATAGCTAGGCCACTGCCTGCACAGGCCTGCAGCGCCTGCTGTCACCACGGCAGGGACGCTCCAACACGTGTCTCAGTGTGTGAAACATGCTGGGGTACCTCCCGCATGGCTCTTTATCGTCTTTAAACATCACAGCTTCATGTTTGGTCCTGCTGATCCTCCAAAGAGCTCCCACTAAGAGGCTGTTAGCGCACACTGAGCAGCACAGGCAGAGAAGCCTTGCATACGCCTGACGCCTTACAGAGCACAGCTGACTGCTGGAAGGAAATGCAAGGAAAATTGTCCATTTGTAATCCTTGATAGTTCACATTAAAAAAAAAAACCACACACCGGAGTACAGGAAATGCCTGAGTGATAGTGTAAGCACTCATGTAAATTTGTGCAGGCTGGCAGACTGATTTTCATCATTCAGGCTGGCTGTATTTGAAGATATGTCACTTCCCTGGACACACGCAGCTGTGTGTTTGAAGCTCACCCTGGTTGGACAAAATGATTTGTTCATGATCTTAGTGTTTGGCCCTTTCAGGGAAAAAATTCCAGCACGTCAGGCTTTTGTGAGTCTGAAAGGGTCATTTAGTTTTTAAGAATCTGCCTTAGCTTTCTTATTACAATTATTTATTTGAAGTCTGAACGGGCAATTTGATGAATGAGAGAGAGGAAGGGTGGGAGAGAAGAGATACAAACAATATATTGTATATTGTTTTGCCAATTACTGTGGAACAGGCTTCAAGCAACTAAGAAGATTTCATATTTATGATAAGCTATTACATGGGGTCTCTCTTACCTTCTTGTTGCTTTTCTCTTTCTTTATTATTAAATATTCTGTTCAATCTCACCAGGTTTTATTTTTAGGAACTGATCCCAAGATTCTTGCTGACACAGAGCAAGTTACCCTCAGTACTGTTTGAGGAAACCAATGCACCAATCCAACAAAAACAAGGCACAGGATTAAAGAACTGAAGGGATATTCACTGTGTGCAAGGCTGTTATACCAAGATGTCAAATTTCTTACCTCTGCTTCTTTCACACATACATTTCTGGCTGTGCACATAGCTGATTACCCTCCTTGCGTCTGAACCAATACAGCATAATTTTAAGAGTAAGGCAGTGTTTTTTCAGCAGTGCCACTAGCTGCCAACCCCATTCTGGTAAAGGTGGTTGTGATGCCTATCAGTGAAGTGGACAGAGCACAAAACATCGCAACAGCTGCTCACGGGAAGCTCCTTTTGACTCATTCCTCTAACTAAAATGCAGGGCTTCAGTCTCTCTGAACTGATAGCTGAAGAGGGAAGAGGGACCCAGTGATACTCCTTTGCTGGTGTGAGTGTGGCTACACTGTTTTCACTGAAGTGATCCAGCTGTATGTATCCACAATCCTGGATTTTCAGAGGACTGCTCTACAACAGTGTGGGATATTTGGGCCTGAAAACACTGTTTTTTGAAGCTGAACCTAAGTCTATGGGCTACTAAATTATTTCTTAATCAAAACCACCACAGTTTTCATTTAAAAGACTCCAGCATTCTCTTTATTTTATGACATTACTCAAGCTGCTGGAAAACTTCAGCTATTCAGTAAGTTTTACACTGATCATATTTTTCCAGTAAATTTTTAAAATATTACATACTTAAGGAGACATCTTTCATAGTGGCTGACTGAATATTAATATGATTTTTTATTTCCACTAGACTCTATTAGAATGTAACTAAACATTAAAAATGAGCACTAGATTCAGTGACACTAATTCCCCCATTGCGTATCACTATGAGACTCTCGAGTCCTGTTTCTCTTTACCCAATTTGCGGTCCCATCCATCTGATTTATAGAGCAAGCTGCAGAAGGAAGTGGAAAGGAATTCTAAATCAGCACTCATTCGTCAGACTTCAATATGAAGTGCAAAATATGGCATTAAAGCAAGACTGAAAGCTTTCTTCCTCCTTTGAGAAAATACCTCCTTGCAAAGGACTTCATGGTACAGCAGAGGTAATGGAATAAGTGATTATGCATTTTCAAATACTCAGCTGCTCTTCATGTGGGTGTTATCAGCCAGGGGAAGTTTAGGGCAGGTTCAAACATGCAGAATACATTCAAGTTTATGACTTAATTGTGCTGAGAACTAGCACTGTTAGCTTGGATCAATGGTGCTGAGAGGAGCATTTCTAAGTCTCAAAGCTTACTACATGGATTTGTAATTATCATGCAAACTGTCCACTTACTCCACTGCCCTGTAAGATGATGCCTTTTCCAAGAGACATTAAGGGGTTTCATTTCTGCTGCTCAGCTTTCTTTTCCATCTTGAACTTTCAGGCCTTTCCGAGGATTCACGCTGTCTGACATAAGGTGCTTATAACTAGATGGATGCATTGTTGAATTACTGCTTAAAAAAAGATACAAGTCCATCTTAATTAGATTTATGGGAAATCTTCCTAAGGCAAATTCTTCCCAGTTGCAATTACTGAGCATACCTGAGATAAAGGGATGGAAGTGGGAGGAATTCTCTTTCTTTCAACATGAAATATAGTTTATTTGGTTATTTTCATTACCAAAACAGGTAATAATATTTTCAAAAGAAGGAAAATGGCTCATCTTTATGAATCATTAACTATTTATCTATAAACATGCACAAAGCTGGAAGAAGTAAAGGAAATGAGGCTTCCTGCCCTAGAGAGTGTACAAAATGATGTTATAGTACACATTTGTTGAGGCAGCAAAGCACTTGGGAACACATACCACTCTAAGCATGTGGGCAGAATGAATAAAGTCTCTAAATGACTAGAGCAAAATTTTTTTTCTAAGGCCTTTCAAGATAAGCAGCTGCCTCTGGACTTGGAGACTTAGAGTGCAGTCCTGAACCCCTGGTGATGCGTAGCTGCTCCCCCCTCCTTTGGGATTCATCGTAGAGAAATCCAGTGCATCCACAGTGCACTGGCAGGGCAGGAGCAGCAAGCCTTCATGAAACTGCCTTTTACCATTCACCCTTCAACTCTCTTCTGCCCAGGACAGCATTTAGGAAGTCACAACTCCGTTACCCCAGCTCTGCTGATCACACATCTTGCAGGCACGAGAGCAGGGTATGTAGGCACAGGGGGAGATGGCAGCAGGAAGTAGGGGGAAGCATCTGAAGCAAAGACCTCTGGCTCTGCATCACTCAAACTCACAACTGTGTAGCCACAATGTCACCACACAAAGCCTCATCCGAATTGAGCCTAACATTGAAAAAAACATACCTAAAGTTTAGGTTAACAGAAGCATGCTGCAAGGTGAGCATTAGCACTTGATGACTTGTGAAGGCTACTGTACTGACTTTTGAAGGCTTACAAAAAGAAGCTGTTGTTTTTGAAGCCCTCAATATCTACAGAAATTAAGGTTGTAATTCATGCAAAAAGCTACTCCACTTAAATGGAACAGCTGATGAGGAGTAACCCCCTCAAATTGTGTTAACACCTGGTCCATTTAATTTCTGCTTTGAGTGAGATTTTACAGTTGAATTCTAAGCTGCTCAGTGAAGGAAGCTGGAAGGGAAATGCTGACACCCTCTTACTATGGCAATATTGAATGGTTTTGCTGTAAAAGGTACTACGATTTCACATTTGTGGTGTGAGCTAAATGGGAAGTAATTTGTCGTTACTAATATAAACCCCATTTATCAGTGCAAAAGTTATCTTACATTTTTGGACATGCTCTAGGAGTGGTTAAAATTAACAGAATGCTGGCTTGTGACCTTAATGCATACCAAGCAGCCAAAATTATAAATGCACATCTATGACCACAACTGTATTTTTAGATTAGAAAAAAAAAATAGAACATTATAAATATGGCTTTTTTTCTAAAAATAATACATCTTAAATATGGCAGGTAAAGATGCCACCACAATATCGACCTGAAGAAGACACTTAACTGAAGCTGTCATAGAAAATAAGAAAATTCTGTAATCAAGAATATGTATAATATAAATAACCAGGATATTTAGCAAATCTGACAGAACAAGGACCCTCAAATTCAGCATTCAAGACAGGCAGAGCTATGTAATGATATAGTATAATACAGTAGTGTATTGCTTTAAAAGCAAAGACGTAATATTCCATAAGTATTCATATATGAGCTGCAAATGAGCTGCTTATGCAAAACTTTGGAGTATTTCACTCTCATTAGCAGTACTGAACGCACAGAAAAAACAAGTGCACAAAAAATTATTCTTTCAAACTGTGCTTCAAAATATGTTTTCAGGAACATAAAATTTCCCCGGTTAGGAATAGAATGAAAACCAATCAGAAACACGTGCAGTCATTCCCTTAATAATCAATTACTGTTCTCATTTACTAGATGCTTAGATAAGCTCAACGTCTGTACCAGTTATGAGATCAGCTTAGCTCCTTGCTGTTATCAAGGTTCTGTCACGAGCATACCAAGCCAGCACAACCCAAATGGCCCAACAAGGTGTCTGGGAAGTCCTGGCTTCCCCCTTGCCTTCCCCAGGCTTCTCCACATACCACACGGGGCCCTGGCTGCTGCAGCGATTTACAGGGGGCAACAGGACTATCCCGAAGGCTGTATCAGAGGAGATCCTGAAATCTAGTCTGAGCACTGCTAGATCCCACATAGAGATTCAAAGCTTCTTGGGAGATTTGCCCATTTAGGAGAGCTGTTGTAAGGCCTCTTCCTGAGCTCACTGCTGTCCTATTTTCATGACATTTCATCTACATTACTGATTGCTGTATTAGGTTTTCTACATGTAATCTGTCCTCACCTCTAAAACGGATTTTCCCTTTATAAGCCCTTAATTTATATAGATACACACATATGTATACATATAAGATGTTTTAATATGTGTACATATATAATGCAATTTCTGCCCTTAAAATGTTCTTAGGACACTTAACTGTACAGATAAACGAAATAGAAACAGCACCACACACACACAATGTTACAGTGGTCAAGTGCCCCCTCCTAGCAAGTATTAGATTGGCTTTGCCTCAGTCAGTATTTAACTCTTGGCTCAATAAATCCTGATGCTCTCCTCAGTTCAAGTCAATATCTGTTTAGTATTTCATGACTGAGCAAACCAGCGAGCACCAAGTAAATCTGCTGCTCTGTGGTCTGTGCTCTGTGGGCACGCTGGGGCTGGGGTGTGCTGCCTGCCCTGGGGAGCTGCCTTTCTGCATCACCCCTCCCACTGCATGTCCTGGCTCTTTCCACTCACATGCTCTCTCTGAGGTCTGAGAGCCTCAAACATTTAGCCTTCTCTTTATAAACACTGGGCAGACGCTGGAAGCTCAGCTTTATGGTCCTGACGGCAGACGAGCTCCCTGAAGCCAGATGGATTTCTGCAGTGTGCCTTGGCAGCCGGGCCTTCCAGCCCCACAGGCTACACTGGCATGACTTTTCTTGGGGTATGGAGGAAAAGAAAGCAAAGGCCTTACTTCCTTGTCACTCTGCTTTGCCTAGCTGTCCTGCAGAGAGCAGGGGACGCCTTTACGGGATTCTCTGTTGCCAGCCACTGGAGCAGCAATAAGACATTGGTTTCATTACTAAAATAAGTTGCTTTTTAAGGGGTGGGAAATGAGCTCCACAAAGCAAGGAGACTCACACTTTAGCGTGAGCATGTCCTGTGGTTTAAGGGCTCATAACGCGACTGGTGTTGCTGACACCCCAGAGGTGTTCGGGACAGCTCTGGGAGGTCCTGGAAAAGGGCACAACTGCTGAGTGCTGTGCTGGTGGGACAGGCCCAGGGCTGTGCAGCAAAGCAGCAGGGACGTACGGTGGCAGCGGCGGGGCAAGGCAGCTTTAGGTTTTCCACAGGAAGCTCTGCAGCCCTGGCCATTGCTAGCAGTGAGACTAGGATGTAGGCTACTGGTTTTAATTGCTGTGCTTGCAATGCGTTACTTTTCTTTCAGAAACTTCTAATTTAGAGACCAGAACTTTTGAAATTCCGGCTCATTTCTAGTTATACAGTGATCCTTTTGAACCCAGGTGCCTCAAGGGATGTTTTAAATTGCAGCATTTTGTTTTAGTGACAAAGACCTGTGCTTTCCTTACTGTGTGTGATCGTGCCTGCACAGGTTGAGAGGCAGACAGTAATAAGCAGCATTATGATTTATTTCAGGGTGATGGTCTGAACTTGTAAGCTTTTAGGGATAGCTGAATTGTTTCAAATTCATTTCTTTTTTATGTTACTGCTTCAGTTTTACTATTTAGAAACCTTAGACAAAGAAAAAAAAAAGAAAAAAAAAAAAAGCTCAATTAAATCAGTGGCTCTGAACGTTGTGTCTATAGCACTGGCTTTCCTCCTGATCTCCAGATGAAATAAAACAGATGTGAGGGGGAAATGAATGGAGCAGCCAAAGTAAATGGTGAGACTTCAACAAAAGAAACTTCCTCTCCCCCACAAGATCTCAAGCTTCTCCCTGCACCAAAGCCAGCTGAAGGGGTGTATTTTGCCATTTACACCTGGCTGAAGCTTTCTGGATTTCATTTCCCCTTTCACCCCGTATCATTTTCCTTCTTCCTTCATCTTCTATCCGCTCCATAGGTACATAGACAAGTATGTAAACAAACACACAAACACACAGCAAAATATGGGATGAATTTAGAAAAGCATGATTTGCAGGTTGTCATAATCTGAAGAGTGAAATGCTACCCAAATGCTTTGTACGAATCTAGAGTGAGTCACTCAAGATAATTTTTAGAGATACAGTCCAGATTTGGAACTCCAGCATTAGATACTAGTTAGCATTTTGTACAGTGTGGCTTCAAGTTAATGCTATTAATGTTACCAGCCCTGTCATCAAAACCATTTTCTCTCTTTAATACTACCTGGATTTTTGTATTGGCACTTTCTACCAAATAAATAAAATGTGGTAAATAGATATACTGCTTTTATGAAATACTATCCACACCTTAGTTTATCATTTCATCTTTCATGCTGTTTATAAGCTGCTCCAAAGTACAAGAATAGATGCTCAACATTCTAAATAGACCGATCAGAGCAAGGAAAAACATTCTGCCAACTCTGAAAAAGAGAACAATGCTCATGTGCTGAAAAAGCTACAGTATGCATGATGCTGATTCTGCTCACAAAGAACATGGAAACGTGTGTAGGCACTTGAGTTAGTCTAAATCCTCTACTTTGCTGTGCAAACAAAAGCAAAGAAGGCCTGTGCCCAACAGCCTGGTTTTGACCCTTCTCACCAGTGCCTACAGGCAATGTCTGAAGGCAAGGAGAGGGCCTACGTGTGTGGCTGTGATGCTTTTCCTTTGCTAAATATAGCAAAAAATAAAAATAAAAAAAATGCACAGGTGACTTTCTACGGTAGCCTGTTGCACTGTAAAAGTAAGACAAGCTCCAAAAGCAGCTAATAATTCAACAGGCTCCTTGCAAGGAATCTGTGCGAGCATCTGCATGTGCTCTCCTTGATTCACCTGCACAGCGGTGCCACGGGGCGTGCGGCACTGCTGGCAGGCCGTGCCCTGACACAACCTCCGTCTGCTCCTCGTCTGCTCCACACACTGTGGGTTCATTAAACAGCCCATCACCAGGGTCCTGCTCAATTAAAACCAGGGGAAGTCCACGTGAACCATTTGTCGAGGTAAGTGTTGTGAATACCCCAGAAAATAAACTTAAAACCAACATGAATTGGCAGGGCTTCATCTTCCCTCATGAATATGCATAACTAATATACAAAATGCTAATCTTGCCCTCCTCCACTTCCTTTCTGCCTTCTCCGTCTGCCCCTTTTGGAATTAAGCACTTATCTCCTATGCAGTGAATAGGGCTCCATTATGTGAATGGCTGCAGAATTTTAATGAATTGCAAAATATAGTTAATTGTGGAAAAAAAAGACATCTTCTGCACTTTTTCATGTAAATTAGACAAATTAATTGGTGTTCAGTATTTTTTTAAATGCATGCCGCCCTAGGAGGGAAGGAAAAAAAAAAAAGCCACTTGGCAATTCAGCATTGGAATCGTGCTAGAGAAAGGAACACAGAGGGGGCATTTCTGACACGCTGCACTAATCCAGTCTCCAAAGTGAATACTTCCCAATTCCAATCCAGAATCGTGAGAAAGTTACGGAAGTCTGTTCTCACAAACCAAGTTATTAATTTTTTTGGTCTGTTTTTAACTTTTCACCTATCTGAGCTCCCGAATCTCAAGAATGAATACCAGTGGCTAGATCTAAACCTGTGGTGGGTCAGGTACTGGGCAAGTTTTCCCACAGTGCTGCCCATGCACCTCCTCCCCACCTCTCCCATCAGCTAGCACCAGTGGTTGTGCCAGTCTGTATGGCAGCTCAGTGATGGGAACAAACGCCCACTTGGGACCACAATGAACCCATTGGGTGACTTTTCAGTTCTGCCTTACCAGCATCCGAGTCCAGAATTTGCAAGATGAGAAATCAGCTACTCTGTTTGAAACCGTGTCCACAGAGAAGCTAATGGCAAACTGTATTGGTTTTAGCCGTGTATGTTACGAAAAACAGCACAACATCTGGACTGGTGACCGAAGCAAAGCATCTTCAGGCTGCTCAGATCAATACTCCTGTATGTTAGCAGTGTTAGCAGATGCTTCTGTGCCTATTTGTTGCAGGTAGGTTACAGAAGTGCTGTTCAAGTGAAACTTAAAGACAGAGCACTCTGTCAGCTGCTAAAAAATAAATGGATATCCTGAAATGCGGAGCTGACCCTGGATAGTTCCAGAGAAGGTTACTGTTGTGAAACAACACAGTAGCAGCAGTAATAGCATCTATTAAAATTACTAGATAAAGCATGCTACAGCATAGTAGCACTATGCTTTATAATTAATATTCTGCCCTTCCATAGCAAATGGATCTGTAAGAGAAGTGGTCACGCTCATTTGCTTGAAGTTTAACACAGAGACAGTATCACACTACAGATTTTTTTTAAATCTGGCTGTGTTGGAGGAGCATCCCATTCTGACCAACTGAGGCCAGAATCTGCTGATGTGGAGCAGGACTTCATGTACAAGGACTGCCAAAGCCAATCACTCTCATCGGAATCAAAGCAGCATGCAAGAAATGACAGTAATGTTGTCATCTCTGACACACACACTGGTCCAGTTGCTGCACTGTTCCAAACTTTTGCACATGTTCCCCAGAGTCTTTCCCCTCTAAGTTAATATATCACTGAAATGGCTTCAACAATTCTGTGATGGCTTATTATTTAATGATATTGAACACTCAGGCCTCAGTGTAATCCCCACTCAGTGGGGATTAGGAATTTTTGCTCGGGTGCTACACCAACACATAGGAAGACAGAAGATGCTCACAGAGAAGGCAGCACTGATGCAGCCAATGGAGAGGGCGGCTCCTTTCGCACAGGGAGTTGCTAAAGCAGGAACCTAACTCAAGGGGCTTTGAGTCTCTCCTAGGATTTCTCTTCCTCTCCCTTACACTAAAAAGGATTAAAATTGGCCTGTAAGAGCCTCTTTGACAAGGAGATACAAGTGAGAACATCTAAACCACCTCTTAAGTTCCAAATTTATTGCAAATATCAACTTCTGTAACACTAATATGAGGTAAAAACACGGAACTTTTCTGCCCTGTTTCACAGATGGAATAATTGAGATTATTTGGAATGATCTTAACATTTAGCTAACATTAAAAATCTGAATTAAAAAAATAACTTGCCTCTGATGGAAGAATGATAAATGCTGAATGAAATTATATCAAAGTTAAGAGTTCAAAGCAATGCAAACTGCAGCTGATCCTCACTGACACAACGAAAGTATGCCTTAGAGATATTAGAGCTTGTTTCAGGAACTGATTTGTTTGAAAGATGAAACGTTTCTAAGAAAAAAAGTTGATTACAATTTTTTAAGGAGCAGTCAGTAAGTCATTCAGTAAGTTGGACAGAAGACAAACTTTGTTGTGGGTCATCTGCAGAGAACTTGAAAGTGCTGATTGCATTAGAAAGCACTAGTTAGCAAACTACAGCCCTGTTAAATGCTTGCAGGAAAGCCTGTCTGCCCCTGTGAAACATTTGTGTCTTGTTAGGTACTTTAAAACATTAGGCAAGGTTTAGCATCAAAATTTTTAACTAGTAGAGAGAACCTCTTCTAAACTCTGTAAATATGCTTCATTTTATTAACCATGATTGAAACTTAGAAATATCTTTATGGTGTTCTTTTCCATCACCAATCTCTTTTAACCATATTAGAGCTGGCTTACATTTGGATTTTATACAATAGATATAGGACAAACGTCCTCTGAAATCAATGCAGGTTTTTAGGGTTATTAAGATCAGGCAATGAATTAGCATGTAAACACTCCAGCATCGCTTCAGCTGTTGAGGACATGCTACATGCTACTTCCAGTCACTGATGAAAGCTAAGGTTATTTTAAGTGCTTTGCAGAAGACTGGAAGGAAGTACCTTCCTTCTAACCAGGTTCAGGAAACAACAGAATCAGTGAGCTGAGTGCCCATTTCTACAGGAATTTCTCTCTCTTTCTAATTATCAGGATATGTGATTAGCTCAGATGCAAGTACGTGATGCAGTCATTAGAAATTGTCTAAGATAAGAAAGAATCTATAGGATCAACTTTGCTTTCCATTTCCCTCTTTGCTTCTATGTATAGGGTATCTAATAAAATACAATGACCGCTAAGGCCTGTGAAGGGGTGATGCATATGAAATATCCTAAGTTCATCCTTTGACTACTATTATTTCCAATTCAAACCCTATGTAACTCATAGATTCTGCTGTGAATAAGAGTGACAACACTAAATAGCACAAGATGATAAAATCTACTTCAGTAGGTGCACTGTACATTTAATATCTTGCATCCAACATGAATTAACGAGCCCTGCTGCTGAAGGTTAAATTAGTTTATGTTCAAGTACTAGTCAGTTCGCATTACACTGCAATCAAATCTGTCAGCTAAAACATCCTAAATGTTCTATCATCAAATGCAGTGTGTTTGATTTAAAAATGGTATGGAATTTCAGTCTCTGCTTTTTTTACCCCCGGAATCAGTAACAGCTTCAGCAGGGACTGTTGTACAAAGCAGGATTTGTCTGTTAGGGCACAGCTTCACAGAACTGAGCTGCCTCATACAGGACCAATTAGTTTGAAAGTGGTCTTGATTAAAGAGAATAAAAAAGAGCACCAACCTCTTAGCTATACTATAACCTCTGGAGAAACACAGGGCTGTCAGCTGGAATTAACCCCTGACCCTGGGGTGGTTGTCAAACAGTCCACAGTCCTCATCCAAACATGGGGAAAGAGCCTTATCCAAAGTTCTGATGCGTTTCTGCTCAGACACACTAGGTCACCCAGTTCCCTGGCAGGCAGTAAAGGGAACGTACCCTGTTCCTCCCCACAAATCATGCTGTTCCTCAAGATGCCAGCTAGCGCAGTGCTGATGAAGGACAGACACCTCATTGCAGGCTGATCTCACGCACCAGGGGCAGCTATAGTACTATTAGCTGAGATAACGTGCTGAAAGCATACCAAACCTTCTATAAATGCCAATTATGATTACCTTTACTACAGGCAAAGCTAGTTAAGAAAAAGTATGGTAGAAGTACATTTTAGAGAGCAAGCTCTGTATAATAATTAATTAATTAGGTTAATATCATACTTCATTCCTATTTGTCTAGGTAAGGAATCAGCTTTTTTTTCTGCTGCTAAACAAAATAAAATATTTGTTAAAATATACTACAAATATTGTCTCTCCCACAACCAAAAACTTTACCAGATCGTTTTGCCTGATACACAGATATTGTACAGAATAAATGGCTCTGAATGGCATTTCAAATATATCACTCGTTTATTTCTACTGCCTATCTAACTGGAACAAAAAAGGACATCAAATGTTTTTTCTTTAACTCTTCAGCTTAGCGAATTTCTTGCAACAGGCATTAATGATCAGCATCTTTATCCTTTACATTATCCATGCTGACACATACCCTTCAGTTTGTTTCTTCTAGTAAAAACAGCACATAAGAAACTCAGTGTGGCCTTTTAAATATACATATTCTAGTGCTAGAAGTATTACGCATACATAGAATAGCCATTGTACAGCAGTCTTTCCATCTGCACCATTTTCTAAATTTGGCTTTTGTATCTTTAATTGCTAACTAATTGACCATTGTTATGAGGAAACTGCCAGACAGTTAAATATCCTGAACTGGAGGTAACTCTGCTCAATGTTCAGGGGATGTTTTTCTCAAAATATTTCCATATTTCAAAATATGGTAAGAAGCTTTAACACAATGGGATTATTAAGCACTAAAAGACAGTAAACAATGAACACAAATAGTCTTCTTCCTCAAATAGTCCAGAGAGCACAGTGTTCTGTAAATTAGGAAGTTGTGATTATTCTTCTAATCCCCAGTTTTCAAGGAAAGTAGATTAGAATTTTGCAAGAAGATAAGAAAATCTGGTACAGAAAAGGTGATTTCCACCAAACATATGTCCTCTCATTTTCTCAGATAGATCCTCATCTATCACAATATCCACTACTGCTTTCTACTCCAGAAATAAAGGCAGCCGTCTTCCCAATGAACATATTACCCTTTACTTCAATCACATTTCCCACAACTGATCTAATGATCCTCACCGTGAAAAATGATGACCCTTAATTCTCTATTTACTCCAGGCTCTTTTTGCTTATCGTTTTTGTCCTTTTTCCTTCCTTTTCTTTTCTTAAGCCTTCAGTTATATTAAAGTGATATTTATTTGATAAGCCTGTAGATAAATTTCAGGAAAATCCCATTTTGCCTCAAACTTCCTATTACAAATAACCTTTCGTCAAATCTGAGCAGAGACACTCCAACACCCATGAAATCACTTTTTGCTTTCAGGATGTCTCAGGTTTAAGCCTTAAAAGGTTTTGTTGCTCTTGCCTTGCTGCTGTAATATTCTGCCCACGAACACTGAAAAGCCTTGTCTACAGCATCCCAGCAAAAGCATCAAGTCCATTGCGTTCTCAGTGTGGTCCTTGCTACTGTGAGATCTGAGGATGCCATTGATTTACACAGCACCAGAGAGGCTGTTTCCAATCCAGCCTAATACAAAGATGGGCACAGTGGGAAGTCTTGGAGTTGTGGCATGAAGGAGGCTTGCGAGCAGTTCACAGTGCCAGTGCCCTAAGTGTCACACCAAGGTAAGATCAGCATGACAGCCTTCCGTACCTGAACAGCCCCAGGTCTATCTTCTATGCTAACAGTTGCTATTTCCTGAGCATTTACTGTGGTAACACCAAAGGCAGGTGCTGTTTATTTCCTATTCTGTAGCAGACAGATAAGGTGAAGGAGAGACTTGTCCTTGAGAACACAAGGAGTTTGTCTCCAAGACAGATATTGCAACTTAGTCCTCATTTGTCTTGTATAGCCACTCTGACTACTTCTCCACCTCTGCCATGTAATTGTCTTTTGCTTCTGCTTGACTTACCCAATTCCTGTGAGGCAGCCAGGCAGCCTTCCTCAAGCTGAATACTGAGAAAGTCATTTATGAATACCTAAATGGACTCTTTTTTTTTATTTAAAAAAAAAAAAAAAAACACATCAGGATATTGAGTCCTCAGATTTATTTGATTGCAGTGGTAGTGAATGAGCTGTTATGAGCACTGCCTCAGCAAACTACTGCAGAGTATTTTGGAATAATAATAATCCGAAGTTTCGGTGATGAGAAGACTCACTACAAACCAATTCAGCCTTTCTCAGGGACTGTGAAAGACCAACTATTTCTGTCTGGATTAGCAAAATGGTAATTAGGCAGCCTACTTTATTTACATTTAACTGCATTCACCATCTGACAGTACAATCTTCAACCTGTGATGCTGCTCCAGCTGAGGCTTTGTATTTGCTTTTCCCCCAGTTGTATACCAGTTTATTCATCTTCTGGACTATCTATTGAAAAGTGCCTTACATACCTTGATTACAAGAGAGCTGTCTGCCCTGAGGAGAGGACAGAAAGAGGAGGGTGAAAACCATTTTTGAGCCAGGCTATCCTCATGGCTTTCCAGCAGGACACCGTGCTGGAAGTAAACACTATTTGTGTGGTGACTTTTCTCCTTGTGGGGCAGGGACTTCAGGCCCTTTACACACACATGCTCTGGAGCTGGCAGCAAGGCTCTGCACAAAGCCTAGGACTGCCTGATGAATAAAACAATAGCCTCCCCTCACTCCCACCCCCCAAAAGAGGAAGGAACCCCCTTTTTTAACAAAACTATATATTGCTTAGAAGCGTTTCCTTTTCCTAGGACAAACAATGGATATATTTTGTGAAACAGGTTTCATTTCAAGGTTTCAATGCCAATGCATCCTGCACCTCTGTTCCACAGACAAATGCCAAATGATCCCTGAAAACGTGAAGGAAACTTGGAAGGACTGAGAGTATACATACCCTGAAACAGGCACACAGATAACATAGGTTGCTCCCTTTATGTTTCCTGCTGCAGGACAACTGCCAGAAACAGAGGTATCAAAACATCATGAAGAAACTTGTTTTCACAAGATTTCTAATATGTGTCTGTAGGTTCAGAAACAATGGAGAATTCCTAGATGCATTCCCACTCTGGGCATGTTCAGCAAACTGAGCTCTTGAAACTTTGGCAATTCATTCATCAGAACTCAGAGCTTTTTTTTTTCAACTTGAAAAGTTTTTTTTGTTCCCTTTTTTTTTTTTTTTTTTATGGCTAACCTTTTGCCTCCTTTTGTAAGCCAGTTTTCTGTCCCTTTTTCACCTCCTCTTCTTTGACTCCTTACCTTTGCCATTAATCTGCAATAGGCAAACTTGTCAAATGTCACCAATACTCAAAACATAATTACAGCAGACTTTCCTTAAGGAAAAAAGAGTTTTCCTTATTTCTTTTTATCATATTATGTGGCTGTGACTTCCACTGAGGCTGAAAACAACCCTTTTCTGAAGAAATGTTATTCTAAAACCAAATGCAGTCCCAACTATCAGCATCCAGTTTGGAGCCTTGGCACCTATTTCCTAAGCTTTTGTTTTAATACTCAGAGGCATGTTCAGAAAAATGGTACAACAGAATCATAGGTGTGACTTCTGTGGATTCTGAATTTTCAATATACTGTATTATGAAGCAACATGTCATGTACATGTAGCCCCCAGTGAAACTGTGATTACAGTGGATGTCTTGATACCTCATGTTAGTTATTTAGGAAGGGGGCAAATCTTGAGCTGTTTTATGGAACTAGAACTGTTCTCATGCCCTAACCTGACTCCTAATTTAGCCAAGTGCGCTTGTTAGCCACTTCACTGACCTCATGAGTATTAGGCTCCTGTGACAGTTTCATGTATTAGGAAAGTCTGAGAAAGCAAGCACCAGCTTATTCCACTCTGCACGGAGTTTCCCAGAGCCCATCACAGTGTCTCTGCTCAGGATGCGAGCATGCCCCAGCACCAAACCCAGCCCAGCCCAGCCTGCCCCGTCTGACTTGGAGCCAGAGTGTAAGGAGAATTGGAGGGTTAATGAACCAAAAGGAGAAAGCTGGGAGTTTGGACAATGTCAGCCATGGCATTGCTCACCACAGCATCCCTCTGGCTCTGCACAGTGAAAAATTATTTGGTTGGTGATAACCAATGGAAAAAAATATTATTATGAATGTCTTATCCATGTATTATCATATGTATTATGATTATCAATGTAATATCTTATGTATTATCAAGACACTAAATCAGTGTTTAAGGGGATGACTATCCAAGTAGCAGACACATCAACTTACGGGTTGGGTGTTGTACTCCCCACCCCCCAAACATCTCAGCTTTGTGGTTTTTTATAAGCTGGAACAGCAGTTATTCAGGAGTGGCTTTATAAAGCCCCTTTCCAGCATGTATGGTAATAATTTGGCCTTGCTAATCACAGGCACTGTGCTGGGCTATGGGGAAGACAGCTGTATTTTGAAAGCTTTCTAACAATGGTCTCTTGCTTATGAAGTGTTAAACAGGCTCTCTTGCATCTGAAACATTCAGAGTCATTCAGTCCAGAAACAACATGACTGACAGCCATCAAGCATGTGACATCACTCCTCAATTACACAATGCAATCATTTATACTTTAACAGTGTGTGCAATACAATGGACAATCCACAGAAAACCACAGAAACTTAAAGGTGGCATAAGTGACCCTCCTGATCTCTTAATTTTTATTTTCTGGAAGGGCTGGAAATTTTGCTCTCAGCACAACAGGGCCTTTCTGAAATGACATTGACTTTCAGCAAGTAGTCATTAACTACACAACTGGTCCAAGATCACATATGAGACTGCTGTGTACTGTGTGAGAAACACAAATTCTGCTCTAAAACATATAAATGACAGCTCTTTTCTTCGAATGAAGTGAAGCTCTTAATACCAATAATGCTTCTTGCTTTTTACTGTGTTGATTATACAAATACAGTAACCAACACAAAAATCTCTGTTTTGGGCTACGGAGCAATTTACAGGCCCCTAGAAGAGAGAGAAGAAAGCAGTGCTTGGAAAAGGTAAACACAGGCATACTGAGTTTACTTGTTTTTACTTCTAACAATAAAGAGTTTAACTGTTCTCACTGCCTAGCCTGGCAAATGGGAATGTTCATCCACATCCTCATTCACCAAACTGCTGAATGGAACAGGGGAAGCAAAACTGAGCACGCAGACACAAGTGGAACGAGGAGTTCTGTGGGAAGCAGAACTCAGCCTGATTTCCTGTGGCTTTGTGTTTTGTGGCTGGATTATCTCATATGTAATGAGGCTTGAGATCTGAGCGAAGCTTTTCTTGCAGCTGGGCCACTCAGAGTCCTCTTTCTCGTTCCTACCCCTTAATGTGGATTTTTTGGGATGAAAGCACAGCCCACCCTGCAGCCTTCCTGTCAGCTGGGCACCGAGCTGGGTCTCGCTCTCCTAACACTGCTCCTGATCTGGTGCAAAGATGTCTCTGGCCCATGTGCCAGCTGCAAGAAATGCCCCAGCTCCTGATCCGTGAGTATGCTGAGGGAGCAGCATTTTGCTCAGCAAACTTTCCCTGGTATTTCCCTGGTATTCCTGATGTGGCTATTTCCCCTCTTTCTAGCTTTTTCAATTGTCATTAAAAGAATCTGAAGAAACCTCAACTATACATTAAAAAGGCTGTTCATTTCCTAGCAGAAATTCCCCATTTTCTGGAATGAGAAATGGTGAGAGGCGGGAAAAAAAAACAAACAACAAATCCAACCACCTGATCTTTTAGCTTTAAGCCATTCACTTGCTAAAGGATAAAACCTTCATATATGAGGTGGGAAGCTCCATCATCAAAGAAAACAATGAGCTGCAAGCCTGTCCCTATTTAAAGATACCACACAGGATTTAGATAGCACGATCTTAGCGCAGAATGAAGACTGCACAGGGCAGGCCCAGAGTGAACAGCATGGAAGTAATGTGTAGAGCTCTACACTTTTTAATTAAAAGAATCTAGAAACAATAATCATGTCTAAAAACTCCTGAGAGGCCTGAAAGAGTTAGGACACAACATCTCAAGGACAGAACATCCATTTCAGATCTGCACCCTTATAAAGGTCATCTGTTAAAGTCACAAAAATGTTTAGTAACTTGGCATCCCAACAGCATGAACTGCTGGTAGATTGCCAATAACCACTGCTGTTTATTAAAATGCCTTAAGGCCAGTTACGCTGGGTCTCACACTGGGTTGTGCAGGGCACTTGTGGCATGCGTATTAGTTACCATACAAACAGTATTCCCAAAAGCAAAGCTCATCCCCCAGCCTTTTCTTGATAGGAAATCCCTGTTAAATTCTTTGCAAAGGGCAACTGTGGGCCAAGGCCTGCTGTCTGCTGCTGCCATGTACAATACATCCTGCTCTATAGTTTGGCCAAGCAAACTAAGTTTGGGAAGCTGTGTTTTAATCCAAAATCCTTAAGGGATGCTTTTGCCCACTGCCTTAGTCAAGAGCCACAATAAGATACTTGGCAGCAGTCTGGTAACAGATGAACCCGAGGAACTCCATCAATGCAACTAGAAGTTTTGGCTCGGATCAGTGAAGCGCTCCAAAAGCAATGCCCAGGCAAAGCACACGGATGAGCTTCTAAACCTTCAAAAGAGAATGCTGTCTTCTCTAAAACTTGAGTGAAAGTTATTACTATCTACACATGAAGATGAGTGCAGGGCAGGCAGGAAGGGAGAAGGCACCGCCTAAGGATCAAGTACCAAAGAAAGAAATGCAGCAGGCCTGGGGGCCTCGTGGTGTCCAGAGTGAGCTCTGAGTGAGAACTGAGCAGAGTACACCAACAGATGCTTTGTGGATAGCCATCGACTACAGACAAGAAAAACTCACGTTAATAGGAAGTCTCAGGTAACCACCTGACAGAGTTGTCAGTGGCACACAAGCATTTGCCTGATCAGCTGCTCTTTGACTCTGCTGTCGTCAGCTAGTAATGATCAAAACTCTGCATGATCAATACTCAACTTATCTACATATACAGGCCAACGAAGTGGGTTAAAGCTGGCAGCTTTCTGAACCCTACCAAAGCCCAGACAAGATGGAAGCCCGTTCAAGCTGTTGGAGTTATTGCATGTCATTTCTGTCACATCTAGAACTCCGAAGAAAGCCACCTTTTGGAGTGGCATCCTAAAATGAAAGCCAGGACTGCCACCAAATGCTGCGGACTTGCAGGTGACAAAGAGTATTTTGGGGTGAGGGCTACAGGAAGTGGTCAAAGGGTCTGGGAGGACAAACAGGTCTTCCTCAGTATCATGTCATCAGGTCTGATGTCGCTGTTTTCTGCTTAGTCCTGGACTGAAAAGTGCAAATATGGAGCACTTGAATTCTCAGGATTTTTTTTTTTTTTTAAAAAAAGAAATCAAGCCCATCTGCCCCTCCAGGAGCCAGACTAGCACTGTCTTTTCCCATCTCTCTCATAGGGCTTATTACAAAACGGTGGAATAAAATTGACTGATTTAGCTGCAGTAACACAACTGTCATGTACTTGTAGCTCCAATGATCTAGGGTTTAATCCGAATCCAAGGCAGAAGCCAGGGAGTAAGCGTGAATTTGCTAAATCTCCCATTTGTTCCCTCTGACATACCCTGAGGTTTCAACTCAGCTGAACTTGTATTCTCAACCACTGCGAATGGTCGATACAGCAGGAACAGAGGGATGCTGAGAAACAGCTTTTGGGGTGATGTTAAGATTGGCCTGAATTCTGGGCCTGCACTGGAATAGCACACCCCCAAACCACATCCTCTTCCATCCCACACTGGAATCTTCCATTAAGAAGCATGTCCCCACACTTGCCCACACCCACGCAAACATATGGCCTGCTTCACAGCCCCAGGGATGGGGCTCCACCCGTTACCCGCCACCCAGTTATCGCTGGAAAAATCAAATGCTTCATTTACAGCGAGGAATGGGAGGGAGGAAAGGGTAGGAGAGAAAATGAAAGCAGGAGAGCTAAAAAGCAGACTGAATTTTCTGGTGCCTTCTCTCATCCTCTACAATTTCTACCTCCACAGCTAAAGCATGCTGGGGACATTCTCTGGGACCCAGACAATTGTGCTAATAGAAACCAGACCAGACTTCCTCTTTTAAGTCCACTTCTCAATCCCCTATAGAAGAAAGAGGCTAAAATATTCTCTGGGATTCAAACAAACTCCTCAGGTATTCTCCACAGACCAGAATTTATGTGGATTTGAGACTCCAGCAAAATGATCTTGTTCTTTCTCTCTCTCTCTGTACCAGCCAGAAGGAACTAATGCATTTTGATCATCTGATCTCGCTGAAATTGCTGCGAGCCCACCAGCAGGCTGCTCAGCAATTGCAGACAGTTTAACTCCTGCTTACTGGTTTAACTGCAGCTTGACAGTTCACATTGAACTATTTCGGCAATACCCAGATTACAGTCATTCATGTTTTCCCCTGCTTGAACTCATTAGAAAAAGCATCCACATACAAAAACAAACAACAAACCGTGCTGGTTTAATCAGGGCAGTGCAACAGCAGAGGTACAGTTAAAACCCTGCGTACAGACAATTCCCAAGAAGAACACAGTGCCCTGCATCCTTTGCCCCATTTATGCTCTCAGTGCATCACTCTCAGGCACTTCATCCAAGAATCTTTTCTCAGGAATCAGATTTGCCATATGTGGCAACATGCCTGTGCAGTCCAAAAACTTCTGAAATGGGGGAAATTGGCAATGAGAGAAACTTCCTGCACAGATAAAATGGGCTATGGGAATGTGGTTGAACTTGACCACTTAAAATTTTGCTGGAGGAGCAGGCTGGCAGGCAGACAGGACAGCTTCAGCTTTCTTGAAGAATAAAGAAAAAACAAAACAAAAACAAAAACAAACAAACAAACAAAAAAACACCACCATAGCATTTACTAGAATTCACACATTGCACAGAGATACTTTTTGCCTCAATATTACTTGTTTACTACACAAGAGCATACCTCATCATGCAGAATAAGACAGTTTCTTATTGTCCTTGGCCCTACCAGTCACAGGTTTTGCCTTTAGCTTTATCATACATTTAGATTTTCTTCTTGAGTTTTACATGTCTTATTTTCTCATTTGCACTGTTCAGAATTCTGCTTTCTTAATTTTGTTACTTTTGAAATTAAGTGCTTTTCCTTTGCCGCTGAATTGAGATGTTTAATTAGCCAGATTATCCCATTTCCTGCACCTATGACTTTCTGTTTACCGTTAAATTTAGAAGCTGAATAGGAACCTCATATTTCAAAAAGTAATTATTCAAGTTTTCAAAACAAATTCAGTACATTTAGTTTTGTTTGTCTCCCAAGTAAGTAGCAATGCATTATATTTTGTTTGGATTATTAGTTCATACATCACATTACAAGCCCCAAAGGTATTTTACACGTATAGTAACTACTGTCAACTTTTTAATACACTAACTACTTGGAAGTGATTAGTGAAACTAGATGGAAAAAAAGGAAAAAGTATTTTAACCAGTTACGAAAATAATCTAATATAAAGATATAATATTGCTTCATATGGTTCATGGACAGACTAAATGAAGTCCAAAATTGACCTGTAATAGTTGAAGTGATTCATTTCAAACACCTCTGTTAAGACTTCTGTATCGTGCTGCACAACTCAAAATTACCCTTGAGACCAGAACTTCATGCAACAAAGCCCTTTAATATTAAACTTATATTCAAGTCACTGGCACAAATGGTCAGCTTCATCAAGTGGTTCAAAGTGCCTGCAGCATGTTGCGGCACTCAGCCCTTGCTTTATGACTTCATCCAGGCCCAATTATATAGTCTAAGAAAGCCAAATCCAAAGCTTTCCATTTACCGTTCTGAAATCCATTTTATATTATTAGATTCTCTTATTTCAAATGCCACATCAAATATGGCTCAGCGTCATTTTACTGCAGTGAAGCACAAGGCATATTTCATTATATTATCCAATAATTACATTGTTTGTCTGCCAGTTCACTCCCATGAACATGTCATTTTGAAAAACTCCACTGTGAGAGGCTCCTCTTATAGATACTGAAAGGAACAAACAAGACACAGAGCCCTGAAATGACATTGAGCCTTTCTGATGATGTTTGCAAGGCTGATATGTATCAGGACATATGGCAGCATTCGAAACACTACATGCTTCATATCGAAAGGCTACATTCTGGAGATTTGCTTCTGGCTACTAAAAGCTGTGTTCAAATTTGACTATCACTTCAAACCATTCAAATTAGTTATTAGACATACTTTTGTAACTGTGGAAAAGTTCACCTCACATAGAAAAAGTCCTCCTCACATATCTTCTGTATCAGAATTACTAATAAATTAGAGCTGTAAAACTTCTTTTCCAAATGCTGGAAACAATGCAATGTGTGCATCCATTTCTTTTTCCCTGGGCACATGAAGAGCATGCAGAGGCCTACACAAAGTCATCTTCAGACGTGATTGAATTGTGTAAGACTGAGGACACATTGTGGTTGCTTCAAAACAATTCAGTCCTGTTACCCAGCTCTTTTTGGGACCATGTGATGTGGTGTACACGCTGCCGTTAGCCTGGGATGCAGGAAGAGGTGTGCAGGAGCACGTTCTGCACTCCTGTACAAGGCAGACACCTCTCCCCAGGTGTGCCAACTGCTGAGTGACCTGCATGTTGAAATGCCATACTGAAATGAAGCCTTCCGGGGGGATAAATGATAACGGATTGGCAAAGGTTAGCACCAGCCTTGTCAGAAAAGCCTCCAGAAGTCCTGTTATCATCAACGGAAAGGAGTGAGCCAGAGTAACTGCCTTGATGCTGAGATGTGAGTTACACTCTGGAAGAAGGCAGCTCCTCCTCCAACAATTGTGCAAAGGGTTTAACCTCGGAAGGCTTACACCAGTGTCTGTATCTCTCATTTTTGAACACAGCCTTCACTCAAACATGCATGCAATTATATACCATGTGAATAGCCCACAGAATTATTTATGTCCCTAAAGTTAGGGATGTATGTAAATATTGATTCTGGGCGTGAGGATGGTTATACATGCTGGGTCTCGTTTGCTGACACTACCCTTTGTGGACACTTACTCCCCTGTATTTCTACATCAATAACCTCCTGTGAGCCCTCGATTGTCATAGGAGGCTGAGACCCCAGCTTCTGCCTTGCAGCGAGGCAGGCACCTTCTGCAGCTGGGGGTGGCTTGTGCTTTGTGCCCAAGTGGGGACAAAGGCGACTCAGGTCTTTGGGGTAGGGAGACGTACTTGCACAAGTTAGGCGGTGACAGACTCTCCATGGGACAGCATTCTTCCAGATTGAGGACTGGCATCTTTGCACAGCTCAAAACTGATTTTGAGAAAGCAGTGATGAAAATGTGTGATTTCTACATGCAAAGTAGCACTGTCTTACTCACTCTCTTGCGTTTTTCACTTTGCTATTAACGTAATAGCAGGGCTACCCATTTCTAGAGGGAACTGGTGGTCTCCTGGGTGACTGTTCTGCATAATGACAAGTTCATCCATGACATCTGGGATTGGGAATACTCAGCCCCAAATAGATCCACTCCCACGTAACTGCACTGAGGCACAGGCTCATTTCAGATGCATGAAAAAGGCAAGTGAAATAAATGTATTATCTCACTTAGATTGCATACAGTCCCAAGAAGCAGGAAAGATTGTAGGTGTCACAAAACAGTACATAGTAAATAAATCATATTTGTAATGCAATGCACTTCAGTTAGCCTAAGCCTGGGGTGTTTAGGGGTACAGAAAGTGAGGGCCTGGATGTTTTCAGGACTACAGAGTTCAAATCTCTCAGTGGCATTTTTAGCAATGAAATCACACTTAGAGGTAGCGAGTGTCCCACCTGCATGCTCAGGAGTAGGCTGCACCACAAATGCACAGGAGCCACAGCAAACAGACCCTTACACACTCTTCACTGCTATTCAAAAGAACAGCAAAGCGCGAATATTTCCAACCGTAACACCCAAGGCTTTTCTCAGCATCATGCACACAGTAGTAACTTTTCTCCCAGGTATAAGCGTGTGCAAATTCCGCACTCTGCACCTGAGCAGGCTGCTGCCTAGCCTGCACTCTCCATCTGTTTATGTTACCCTCACTGGTGGCACACAGGCAGGACTTGCACAGGGATCTGCTTCATGCGAGACACAGAGACATGCTGTTTACTTCGGTTGCTATTTCCTTTGGATGTTTTCCTATAGGAAGCAGGAACTTCCAGGTATCCCGCTATCAAGTCATTATATAACTGCTCTTGTTTTATACACTGGAACATATTTCAGTGTATAAAGGTATAAAGTGCCTGTTTTGTGCCTAAGAACTATTGTCTACAAATTCAATCTGGACCGTGAGAATGTTATAAACAGGAAGAAGTAAGGCACTAGATGACTAGTCTACTTATTTTTACAGATAGAAGCAAGCAAGCAAGCACAACGCTGAGGTGCCCCAGAGAAGAGGCATATATATGCCAAAATATACGCCTCTAAAAATATTGCTAATGCATTTTTGAAAAAATCCTTATGCCACTGGCTATTACTTATTACAGCCCTTAACATAAACACTCTGTGGGGCTCTCTGTATTTTGTCATTTAAGCATCATGTAGCCAGTGCATACAATGTTGACTTGGACTTTTAAGGGAGGCTGAAGAAAGTCACTCAATTCAAATGTGCCCAAGTTTGCATTTAAGACACAGATGCACAGTATTTCCCAATGACTTCCACCAGTATTTGACCTCCTAGGGAAACCATTACAAGTTGTAGTGACAGAACGTCTCTTCTAAAGGTACCAACCTGGAAAGACACCGTGGGGAGAGTCTTAATAAGAAGGGGTCTCTGAGACAACTGCACCACCTCTCTCTCCAGAGAGCAGCTGAACACTAACAGAAGTCTTGGGTCTGGTTCTGTGCTGAGCTGACGCCAGACTACTGCCTCGGCTGTGTCAGAGCTGGGCTACAGGAACATGTGCTGTGCGAGAAGACCACTCGCCCCCCTCCCCCCTTTTTTTAACTGTCTAATTTTAACCATCCCTGTTAATCCAGATAGAACAATGTTTATTATAGTGAATTATGATGTGGTCTCCTGCAGCTGAAGAAACGACTTTCCATTCCTCACTGTGTTTTTCTCTCAAGTCTGTACACACAGCCTCATACCTGCACTGGACTGAATTGAGTTAGAAGCAAACTGCAGAGACTGTCTGGAGTACAATGAAATCAGCTGCTACACTCAGCAGAAGAGCTTTCGTGGTACCTTTAAGTAATACACCTAACTGTGTTATTTTAAAATGGACTTAAATTAGGCTGCCTTTCAGAAACAAAACATTTCAATACAAGTATGACCAACCAGTAAAAAGGTAAGAGTAAAGACTAGCCAATACTCATAAAAGTAACAGACGGTGAAAATTAGAGTGCACTAAGGTTTGTAAAATTCCCACTATGTTTTCTGGTATTATTACAAATCTCCGTGCCTCAACACAAAAGCAAGAAGATAAAAATGAAGAAAAACACAGTTGTAAAATAAAGCAATTTCCCTCCCTAGCAGAGAGCTCTTTCACGGTCAGTATTACAAAAGAGGTAAACCGGCCTTTTGCATCTGATGGGAAGCTTGTTGTGGGAATTCTGACATGAGACACGAAACTACAGTATCAAAGTTTTGTACTAGGGTAAACAGGACACACAGAATTAATGTCATTGGTAGGGAAATGTTTCTCTGGAGAAGCAGGAATGGCAACACTTGAAAGCTGGAAGAAGGGAGAGATGTCTGCAGGCCTGGATGGAAGAAGCTTCCGAGGCCTGTTTGGGGGCAGAGAGGAAGACAATGCCTCCTGCACTGCACAGCACAGCACAGCACAGCACGGCTGCTGTCGTGCTCAGCACCCAGAGCGCTGGGATGCCTGATCTCTTGGGGAACGTGCTGCTGTGATCAGGTGGCTGTCAGGTGTAATACACTCAGATCTTCCCAAGTGTTATGTACAACACTGAAGAAGTGTATAACACAGAAGCTAAACAGATCTATTTTAAGACTGAATTTATTTAAACTGACTAATAATGCTATTGCATGGTAGCACTTCTACCTCAAACAAGAGGATTGTCCCCTATAGTCTGTGCTATTTTAGTAATTACAATGGAACGCCTCCCTAAATAGAAGCAAAAGGCTATTCCTGACACTGCCTCTCCAATATTTGAGCTTTCTTTCTAAAACCAAAGGCCAAGGGAAGGAACACTGGCAGAAGAGGAGTGCAGATGAAGCACTCCTCTGACACTGCCTTGGGCAGCAAGCGCCTGGGAGCAGCCAGGGCAGCCCGGCTGGGCAGCAGCAGTAGCGGGGGGCTGCTTGCCCCGAACCAGCACCAAGGGCAGCCAAGGTCCCGCTTGGTGACCAGCATCAGCTGCTACATCCACTAACCAACCTCGCAGAGGGACACCTCATCTGGACCTTCTCAGCTCTGAATTTACCAACTCGGGCTGCAATGCAACCCAAATTACTGCTGGAAACAGGCTGCTTGCCTCAGCTGGGAAGTAGCAGTATACATTACTAGCATAAACGTTTATCCACTTGTTACAAGTGGAATTTGACTTCAGCTTTTTCTCTTACATTGTCCTTTGCTACCTATCCCCTCCCTTTAGTACTTGAACATGAGGAGAGCAAAGTGACCCTGGTTTCTCTTGGGGAGGCAAGGAGCCACAGAACTTTCATTAATAATGGAGACGTTTCTTCTTTTGCTGCCTCTCCCCTCACCTCTGGCAGCCCTCCCGAGCCCCCCGGGCTGATCACGTCTTCTTAGAGGCCCCATGGATGCTTCTCTTGGGAGCACACTGCAGAGGATGCAGAGGTATCTTGCTGCTGCCCCAATGTGAGTGGAGAAGGAAAAAACAGCTTTATGCATGTGATCACTGTTACACTTCCCAGTTGATCTACTTTGTCCCCAGGTACAAAAGCAAGCTTTTCTCATTTCCTTTGGTGAACCGGGTCCCATGCACGCAGGGGACAAGGGCAGCAGCCCCAAACCCCACTGGCTCTGGGTGCCCACACCAGCTCTCTCCTGGCCTCGTGATGCTGCACCGCATCCCACCACCAGGCAGGGCAGACCCCAGCGAGACTCAAGCCTCCTCCTTGCTCCCAGATATTACACCTGAGGATCCCAAGCACTTCTCAGCTCACCCGAGAGAGCAGACATCAGTTTGGGTTTTGCTCATTAGCTGCAGCTAGAAGAGAGCACTCAAACCAAAGGACAGATTCTGGGGATTTTTTGTTATTAAAAAAAAAATAAATACATATTATTCTTTTCAAAATATGTTTTCCTGTATGTGAAATGTTTTGGCTCAGTTATAGATTGAAACAGTAGCTCTCCCCTCCCTCTTCCCCCACTTGGCTCAAGTCTCAACTGTGACTCAATATGTGATTTTGATTTATTAAGACTAATTTCCCACAATGAGCAAAACAAAACACATACAATGGCCCATCTGGGCAAATAATTTCTGAAAATGCTTGCAAGACAAATAGTACTGCATACTCTGAGACACAACACATGAATAATAAACGGGCATTTTAGCATTATATATTTTCTAGCATATAATAAGATATTCTGGATTTACATAGAGATTCAGATTTATTTTAAAACATTTCTTATTTTAAAATGTTCCATTTTGTTTTACTTGAGCCAGTATTTTACATGATTTCTGTCTGTATTGAAGTCTCAATGCTGTTTCTGATACTAAAAAGTCTTTCCTTGACCCTAATTAAAACTATTTTATAATATTTCAAGTCCCTATATTAAACAGAAAAAAACTACCCACAGCAGGTACACCAGCAGGTACACCGATTTCAGCTGGGGGTGACGTACACCTCAGTCAGCACTAAATGGCAATGTTAACATATGCCCCCCGTGAAACAGTGCTCCGCTGGTGGGCTTTTCGCAAGTCCCTCCATTCTGAATCACAGACAAACATCTGATTTTGACAGTGGTTTTAAAGCCACAGCAGAACCAAGGTTAGAGCTGCCAAACCCCTTCTCCCTTTAACGCCTAAGGGCATATGACAAAGCAAAGCCACCCTCACGCCGCCAAGGGACTGGAGCTGCCAGGCCATGAGCTCGGAGTTCCCACAGCCCAGGTGCAAAGCCTGATGACCCTATTATTAATACCGGCTGCTCTATCTGCCTCTCAAGGTTCCCAGACAAAGAGGACCTGAGTACCTTTTTGTAACCCCATGGCCACATCTGTGTGTTTCTGGGAGGAGCACAGCTGAGCTGCCTGCAGCTACCAGCATGCCCTTGCTCCCTGCATGCCCACTCCACGGGGATGCTCTCCCAGCACCTCACCTGGGTCGCCAAAGAGTCAGAAATGAGCGAAGGCACAAATTTATGGTCTCAAAGCAGTAGTAGTTTGCAGAAATATAAGACCAGCATACAATTTTGAGATGTCAGATGCCCCAGCGCACTACTTGAATATATTTCTTCCAAATTTTACTCCTTCTGATGGCAGCCCTGACAGATAAATGCTCCCAAGCAATCAGCAACTTCATCCTGCTTAATTGCCTGAGATCTACAGCTTTTATTGCAAGAAACATTTCTTAGTGAAGCATCCCCAGTACCACATACTCTGCTACATGCTACTATATCCCAATGCACTGCTCTATGATACACTGCTTTGCAAAGATGGCTCTTATTGATTTTGATTTTTCTTGGTAACAAAAGAATCCCCCAACAGTCAGGCAATGCTTTGTCTCAACTGTGATTGACAAGTCTATGTAAAAACGTTACAAAAGGGAAAAGCTCTGAACTTCCAGATGACTTGCTAAGAAAGCAAATAAAGTAAGACAGAAATCTGCCAGTTCTTTAAAGAAATAAGAGAATACTAAATTGCTACATGATTTTTGTTTACTTTTCCCAGGCTGACAGCATTTATGTATCTTTCCTTGCTTTAATCAGAGACATGATGAAATCTGATATCTCCAATATTTTTGTACAGCGTATGTTACATATGCACGTGTATATTTCCTAAGAGATGGAAAACCATACAGAAGGCAGAGAGAAGGATTATACTCAGTCTTTGAGTAAGCTGGATATTTTCAAGCATTGGCATGAGTTGTTTCATTGCATATGGATTATGAAAAAGATCATAACTTATCTCAGAGCTGGGCATTCAGCATCTGTATCTGGAAGCAGAGAGATGTCTGATCCTTAGCAGGGAAGAAGAAAAACAGCCCGTGAATCTAATAAGCATGAACATTTAGAAAAAAAAAAAGGGAGGGATGAGAAACAACTCTGTATAACTGATGAAATAATTTGAGTTGATAGTTTATCTCAAGATAAGGGTGAACAATTTTTATATGGCAGAGAATGGGAAATAAAAAAATAAACAGTCCAATTGTTCTTTCCTGGCATCATAAGACTTTACACCTAATTGCTTGGAGTTCCATTAATTCTATCTTTATTTTCCTGAAATACGTGCCCTTTTTTGCATCTATTTACTAATCAAGCAATGACTATTGTATTAATGCAGTTATCACTTCTGCTGTTTGCATTTGGAAATGAAGAATGTAAGGTCTGTTACTGCCTTTATAGGGAAGTGAAGTCACAAAGGACCAACACAGCTGCAGAGGTGTTTGCCTCAAAGAAAATCTCACACGTAAACCGCGGACAAGCAGAGGTGTAACTGATCTTTGAGATTTCTATCACCCAGACCACACAAAAACCTGCACTGAACAATCAATGGTCTCTGTTGTGCCAAGGACCATTTCCACCCAGCTGAGCAGTGATGCGGGTCGTACATTTCTTGCAAAATGTAATATCAGGCTTGGGGTCAGCTGGGTGGCATCTCCAACAGGCCGTGATGGCATGCCTCTGGCATCACAGCCTTACCCCTCCCGTAGTTCTGTAGGGGGTATCCATCACAGAAATACCTGCAGCAATGAATCCTGAAACTTGTGCACAGCTTAGTATTGCACTGTACATCCTACACATCTCGGACTGGCCCAATCTTTCAGTGTCTTTTTCTACCAATCTGTGCATCTACATTAACTACTACCTTCCAAATCACACACACAGGCTGCTTGGTTAGCCAACAAAGAAAGGATGAATCTCTCTAGAATTTTCAGATGTCTTGCTTCCTACTTTCAGAAATACATGTAATATGGAACATCTGAAATCCCAAACAAACGTCCGAAGTCTCCAAATGCTTTGGACGGAAAAAGAGGACCTGTTTTGGAAATTCCGACATAAGGCATTTCTAGAAAAGCTGTTTTATTTGGTAAGAAACACGTGTCTTTGAAGGTTTTGCTATGTGCATGGGGGCATGCAGTAATATTTTCAGCCTATTGGGGCTGTTTAAATCCCAAGTACTAGAAGCAATATAGCAGCAGTCTAAGATGTCTACCTTCTTTCTATGTTTTCATTGGATGAAATGAAGAACAGACTACAAGTCTGTTCTTCCAAGTCATCTACAAGTTTGGATAAAAATCAAACCAATGTGTCTCCACTTAAATCTCATATAAAAAGTCTATAATGTAATAAATTTTATAGATGTCTGAAAAAATATATACACATTTAAATTAAGTAGTAGTTAAATGATTTATAGGATTATTCTCTATTGTCTAACCCAATTAAATTCACATTCAAGATTAAATTATGGCTAGCTCATATTATTGATAAGAAACATCTCAGTGTTGTTTGGAACTTTGCTATGATGGCATCCTTTGTATACAAATCTAAAAGGAATTCATGATATATGTGTTTCTATGTTCAGCTGGCAGATTCATGTGACTTCAGTGGGAAGGAAAAAAAAACCAACAATATATGGGTCCATATTCAGGAAGATTTGATTTGGCATCACTTTCATTTTAAACTCTAGGATACTGCACTGAATTACAGACATGCCCTAAGCATCCATCTCTGACCGACAATACCAAAACACACTGTATTCTAAAAATCTGTTAAGATCACATTTAGGCTGACAAAAGACAAATAAGTTAAACTTGTACAATACTTGTATTATAATCCTTTGAGAGTGTCCACGCAACTTTGCTAGTTAAGTTATAGTCAAAGCTTTTTCCCCTTTCCCTAACATGTTCTTTGCTTTCAATGTAATTGATCCTTTGGGATTTTTAACCTTAGCCTCCAAACCTCTTGTGTTTGAACAGTGAAAAGCATTATGCTGAAGGAAAACACTAAAACGTATTTAAGTGTGATTATGTGGCAAGAAGTAGTACTCCAAAAAGGGACAATGTGGGGTTTCATGTTTATTATCAGTTGTAGTTCACATCTACTCTACTCACACACACACACACACACACACACACACACAAAAAGGTGAGAAAAAGATATTATTTTAGCTTCTAGTTCTTCAAAATCAACCTAGGACTTCACTTGATTTTTTTTTTTTTTTTTTGCATTATTATAAGTAAAAATTACTGTAAATTGTCACTCAGTAATTCTATTGATATGTGAGTCAGCAGCCACAATAAACCCTTCAAAAACCTTATCTGACAGGGGTGCAAATAACAGTAATTGTTGAGTAGTATTCACTGAAATTCACCTTTCTTGTAGCTTTGCAAAAAGGTTATGAAATAGCCTGCTATTTGCATAATCATTTTGTTTTAAAAAATAATATGTGGTGAGGATTTAAGACCCACATGAAAAAAAAAGGAGAAACTACTGTAATCTCCAATGAATTGGCACTTCAGCCTAAATCACAGTGAGAAATGAGGGAAGACAAGCATAGGGATTATTCATAACATGCTAGAGTTGGGATGCAACAATATGAACAGTAATACATCACTGAGTTTTGTCCATGTCCTTAGGATTTAGGACCAATGAAGATATTAATCTCTTTATATTTGTGGATAAAGTCATAATTAGGAGCTAACAGAGGAATGCCGGCTGTGCACCAAAGACTCTCGGTTTTGGATTTAAATGAATCAATACTTTGCCACTGGAGGAAGGCGGCGGCGGAAGGCTTGGTGACGGGGAAGGGCTGGGGTCCAGCAGTGGAAGACAGAATGTGGAAGAGGGACTATCACAGACAGCAGTACTTAGACTTGCTCCAGAAAAGCTTTGGAATTGCTGAGCTAAGGCACATCTTTTAGAAAAATGAATCCTGTTGATCTGAACATAGCTGTAGTGGACAGTACTCCCCGACCTAGCAAATCGATCCAACAGATGATTAACCCGACAGTCCAAAATGCACACTGCTGCAATAGAGACAATCTGAGACAGACAGAGAGCCAGCAGGGCCAGGCTCTCTGACAGATGGATGCAGCAAGCCTAGAGCTTATTTTGTTAAGACAGAAATTGTATTTTTCTTTTTAGCTCTCAGCACATCTTTCTCTTATCCAAGAATATTCTTTCTTCTGTGTAGTTCAGCAATATTAGTTAAGTAGCAGAACATTAGTGAGGCCTACACATATTAAATCAGCTCTGATGGACAGTCTGTGCAATGCTTTGTTCCCTGCTCTCCAGGCTTCCTGCCTCTCTAGGACTGGTTCTGCATATGAAATACGCAACCATTGCTAAAAGTGGCATTGCGAATTTCAAATGTTTCTGGAGATACAAAGATAACATGTTATTTTATCACCGCTCAAATTACACCACACCTACTGCGTCCAAATTTTAAAAAGAGAGAGAGAAGAATAATTTGATGAAAAAAATCAATTTGCCCATAAAATGAGTAATGGGATTCTGTATCTCTCTTCATCTACACACACTATTGATGACACTTTAAAATCCTGATTTAATCGGCTTTTCAGTGTCAGGTTTTATTTGTATATTAATATCACAACTGAAATGAAAACTCAAGAAGCAGAAAACAGCTACACATGTTCGATGTTATATGTGAAAGCCTTAGATATTTAGCAACTTCTTTGATGCTTTGATCTCTAAAGAAATCTTACTAAAATTATGATCAAAGGAATTTATATTATTCCAAGTACTTAAAACGAACGATCTTAGGGCAATAATCAGTATTCTGTTTAATCCTTCACCCTTGGAATCCATTATTGCTAAGCACCTCAATCTGATGGGAGTTACATTTACTTAGGGATGATATTCTCCTAAAACAGAATTAAAAGTAACACAAAGCAACCCTTCCAACTTATATGAAGAGCTAGGAAGAATTGGATTTTGTTCTTCTAACTAAAAAGTGGTCTTTGAAGATGTTTTTCAAATGTACATAACTTAAGAAAACTGGTATGCAGTTCATTATAAGATCATTCAGGTTTTTTGTTTTTTGTTTTTTTTTTTCCTACAAAGGAATAGAATTTCCAATACACAGCTACTTTTAATTTAATCTATTGCTATTTCCTATTGTCAGTGTTTACAGAGGACGATTACACAGATGGATATATCTAATACTTATAAAGTAAATTAACACTCTGTTTGATAGCATGCGAAGGCAGATAAATAATAAATTATCCTTTTCATCAATCTGACCACATAATGTCTATTTCACTGTAATACCAAGTACTGCGTCACACTGGTTGCTATAATCCCCCATGGCAAGTTAAATCAAACAGCATGATACAAAAATCCTTAAACTGCAGCTTACAGAACATAAGAGTCAAACCAGATTTAACAAAAATGCTAATTGCTAGTTAAGATTACGGATTTATCACCATTGTTGATGAGAGGTAAGGGAGGGTTGTACTTTTCCAGGAGCAAATAAGAGATCAAACCATGACTCCCTGTCACAGACACAGTCTTAAGAAATTCCTGCATCCTGACTAAGCAATTCATCTTCCCATTTTACCTGTGCAGATTATTTTTCTTCTTGTTCATCCCACCCACAAAGGTGAACTTTAATCTTCCAGTTGTTTTCTACAAGCAGTTTATATCCCCATGCTCCATCACTCTTTAATGGTGAAGGATTACAAGCAGACTAATGTGCAAACACATCTGACTGTGAACACTCTGTTGTAAGCATTCTTCCAAGTTGACAAGAAAACATGCCTACATTAAATGAAAATCAATCTCTGTTAAATCTGTTAGCTCCAGCTCACTTGGACTAGCACTACCATAGGAACTAAGAGGTGTGCTGAAGCAGTAAGAGCACTGAATCATACAGTTAGCTTTGAAAGGCTGCAGATCTACTACTAGACTGCAAGTGCATCTGGGAGAACACAAACAGTTGATAGAGGCAGACAGATTAATCTTGCATCTGACAAACTCATTGGTAGGTATCTTTCCTTCGGGGCTGGAGGGCCTGAGAATAAGGCTCAAGGAAATGTTTTCAAAGGGGTACAATTGATTCATCCTGGAGCGCCTTCGGTCCTGACTTGAGCATTCTGTGCAGTTCAGTTACCACATGGTTATAGACCCATTCTGTCTTTTCATCTGTTTGTACCTACACCACTGATGACCAGGAACCTGCACAAACAGCATAATACTCCTCCAACACAGCGATACCATGGGACTCCAAAACACCCTCACACAGCTTGACCCTAGGCACAACCTTGATGTGAACAGTGGGGCTCTATGTCTCTGGCACACCAGCCCACAGGACAGTTAATCAACCACTATGGGACAACATAGAGGAATCAGAGCAACTTCCAGAAAAATAAATTTCTCTTGTTAGAGTTCATAATCCAGCTGGCACAACAAAATCTCTGGATGCCTTTAGCAACAGGCCCACCCCATGACTCTTTCAAGGCTCTGATTCTCGGGACGCGTAACACAGGAAGCAGAACCACCTCGTGTTTGTAGCTTTAGCTCTGCCATCAGACCCAGTGATAAAACGCTGGTATCTCTAAAAGTTACTTACTTGATTAAAGTGCTGAAGTTTATCAATTAAATTACTGATGAGGGGGTCTAGTCCTCTGACTTTCAGTTCTGGATTATTAATTTGTGCCTTCAGTCCACTGGAAACAACTCTGCTGGTGTAACTGAAAAAAAGAAGAAAAAAAGAAGAAAAAAGAAGAAAAAAAGAAAAAAAATCAGTGACTGGAACCACATCCATCAAAATCAAAAATCACATTGAAGGGAACATACAAAAGTAAATATTCTGTAAATGGTAATAGAAATTTGTAATAATTATTTATGGTTTTAAATACACCAAACAAAAATACACCAGAACAAAATCAGTTTCTTGTAGTATCATCACTTCAGACTTCTCAATTCACAAACAAACATCAATTTTATAAACCACAGAGGTTTTGCTCGTATTTTAACATTTGAACCTTTATAATCACTATTGTCAAGTTCATTCATGAAACAAGGAGTGCTGATAGCTTCCAAAAAATCTTTCTTCCATGATCACAGAAACCCAGGGGACTTAAGAAATAAACTAAGTATCATGACATTGAAGTAAAATCCAATAAAATGGCAGCCTGATTTGGAAGAAATTCTTAATGAAAGACTGAGATTGGACTTTTCTTGCTATACAGTTTATAATCAAACTCTCTGAACACACTGTAAAGCAGCATCTGTTATTGTACCAGTGGTCTTCACCATGCCTTATCCATATTATCAACCTCCTCATAAAGTATCCATGTGCAGGAATTCTGTCTAGCCAAGTCTTGCTTCATTTGAGGAGCAGCAGCTGTTCTCACAACATAACGACCTCTCTGTTATCAGCAATCTTCTCTCACTGAGTGCTGACTGTTAGTTACTGTCAGTATCCAATACACTGCAGCGTAAAAACCAAATTGGTCTGGGCTTCCATCCATGTACTCTGATGGATAAAATTCCAGGGCTATCCAAGCTTGGCCTCTACTTCTGAGCATGTCTTTAACACACTTGAGGAGGTGATGTCATCTCCACATGTACACTGAACCCAGTGCTTCCTGGAAGCTTCTACATGTTGACTAGAGAGTCGATCTATTCAAGAGTGACTGAAATTCAAGCCACCCACAGAGCCCTGAAAATCCAAGAGAGATACAGAGCAATTTTTTTTTTTTTTTTTTTTATGGTGAGTCAAGTTTTTGAGGGCTCTGTGTAACCACCATCATTAGTTTGGCACTCATTTGTCACAAGGCAGATCACAGATATTTGCACAACCAGTAAGGAACTGGAAAAGAGCCTGTTCCCAAACCCAGCTGCCTTAGACTGTCGCACATGCCTGGGAGGAGCCCGTTAAGATGCCGCACTGGCATCCTTACCAAACTCAGGCAGGAATCAGCTGAGCTCCTTTAAACAAAGGCCAAGAGAAACATCCTGCTAAATCTATCACTTCAATCATATCTACAAATTTTCAATAGCCCAGGTGTTCAATCAGTTAATTCTTCATTAAGACCAATTTGTGCTGAAGCTGAGGACAGCACTTCCAAGATGAAAAAGTGTCCAAGTTCTTTCTTTTTTCTCTGGCAGGGAGAGAGGTAGATCTCCAAATGTATTTTTGTTTCCATCCTAATTTCACCTAGGATGAACAACAAATTTAATGCAAACTGCTGGCAAAGCATATTGCAGTATATTGCTGTTGAAGGTGTTGTTGAAAAAGAGAAAGAACTGAGCCAGGTCTACCTTTTCAGTAAACTGAATAAAGTTCACTCCTCTCAGGGAAAAAATAAAAGGTTTTAACAAAGAATTGAAAAACAAACAAACAAGCAAAAAAAAAAAAAAAAAAGAAAGTATTTTTCACTAATAGCTGGACAGCAATGAGAAAAGGACAAACATTAAGGAAAATGTATTTCACTAAGTTATAGGTTTATGTTCATGGAGCCTTTTAAAGGTAATGTTATAAGTTTTCTTGATGTGTAACTCAGAAATGTAAAATAATCCAGAAGTATAAAATTTCACAATGCAATGGCATGTGCAAAACGATGGCCGGATTCTGATCTTATAAGCAGATTCAGGCAGCGGGAGCAATGCCCAAAGGAACAACCCAGCTAAGGCAAGGGTGGTACGGACTGAATCAACCCCCTTAAGGGTTCATTTGGACAACAGAGGAAATGGCTCCAACTTAGCACACCTTTAGCTTTACCTGTACTCACAGATCAGACTACAGGCTGAATACTCATTGTTGTGAATTAGGTGACAATACAGGTGTACAGGAACAAGTGAAATAGCTTTTTGAGATCATCCTATTGCAGTACAGAAGGAATTCGGATTAATGAGTCCCCACCAGTCTGTTCAGTGATTCCCTGAGCACATTGCAGTGCCTAATCAGAAGTTCAGCAACAGGAGCAAAAAGCAAGGGTTTACCTTTTCATACTCCTGACTGGTCTCCATTCAAACCCTGGTTGAAGTTAGAAGTTCTCTAGAAACTTTAGTAATTACATTTCTGAATATAGAACTCAGAATTGCTTTTCCTCTGTTGCTGGTGTTGTTGTTATTATTGCTATTATCGTTATTATTATTATTATTATTTGTTTGTATTGTTTCTTTGGCAAATCATACTCTTTTTTTCCCCACCTTGTGAATCACAAGACCCCATAAAATGCCTCTAAGTGGTATTACAAACCTACAGCATGGCATGGAGCCTGCATAAACATGAATGATTCAGAGCCAGCAGCAGCATTAATGCCAGAGTCCTCCATGGGACCCAAAATATGGAAAGTCAGTCTCAGTGAACCCACTTACATTGCTGTTGCTAAATACATACCCTCTTTTACACACATTTTATCAAGAAAATGGAACCATTTTCTATGAATGAGTCTACAGTCCACCAAGACAAAGGGGATACTCATATGCTTCAAGTTCCATCTGTGCTTAAGGACTTTGCCTTTAAAGCTCTAGAGATATGCATAAATTACGCACAGATAATTCCACTGTCCAAATTGCTTGCAATTAGATTTATGACGTTGATTACCAAAATTTCAGATGTCAGAGAAAGCATGCATGAATTACGTGAATTGTGCATCATTTCCCCATCTCCTCAGTCTAGCACAGCTTCAGTATGGCAGCCACTGAACATCCAGCTGCTAACACAAGGCTCCAGGACGTCAGAGCTGGCCTGGCAGTGGCCTGCAATGTGACCTGAATGGCTGGCGATGCCCAGAAAACTAACTGCAGACCTTTGGCAAAGGGACATAGATGTAACCTCTTCACCAAATGATGTGAAGAGAGGCAAAAGACCTACTTGCAATGCACAGCATAACCAACTCTTGAGTTTCCTTCTAATAACCCACAGGCTCTGCTAGCCTTGTGTGTTCTTACTACTGAGTGATCACTTCTGTAACAAAACCAAGCTCAGAAAGACTGAGATGAACTGAAAAATAGTGAGATTCAGAGGAGATGGGCTACAATTCATTAGAAGGGCCAGGGCACAGAACTGAAGAAGAATCACCCAGCCAGTGAGAATGGAGAAATTCCTCCAGTCTATCACAGCCAGGAATCAAGACTGCACTAGGAAAAGACATCATTCATACCCATCTGACCCGAACTACTACCTTGCAGGCAGTGAATCTTCCTACCAGTGCTGCAGCACGCCAAAATAGTTTGGAATAAACACTATACATTTCCCGAAAGATAATCTGATTATTTCACTTCTTTGCACTATCTAAAGCATTTTTTTTGTTGACATCAGATCCTGAATTACTGGAAATGTACATTAAGTAGGAGCAGGAATTGGCTTGCTTTATTTAATAACCTGCAATTTAACTGAAATATTGTAGTACAGAATTGTTAACTCTGGTTACTGCTCTAGTACTTTATTCATACTAGACCCAGAAATGTCAGTAGGAACGGTCAGGAATGATATAAAAATATTGTCCCTGCAACAGTCCTGAAAGTAGCCATTACATTAGAGCCCAAGGACAGCACGTACAGGTAGAATTCTCTTCCATACCTTTAAGATTCACGCCAATGTCATACCACTAATCATTTGGGCAAAGCTATGATGCTTTAAAAAGCAAATAAACACACCCCTCAAACCACACTTTACTTTCAGAAGAACAGTTTCAATTATTTTATATCTCAGCTAACATAGCTGCTTGCAGGTTTACAAAAGGGTGAAAAGTGAAATGCTATGTACACATAGGATTGCATTTCAGCTGAAGATACATATTTTTATTTTCTAAATAAATATAGATAAATTAAGAAACTTGAGTCTAAGCATTTTTTTTTTAAATAAAACCAGATGCTGTTCTGAAACATTGTGTTCTTTTTAATTTCTAATAAGAGAAGGGATTAAGGCACAGGATTCTCTCAAAGACAAATAGGCCTTCTTAAATAGTTCAATACTTTAAAAACAACATCCAAAATGGAAAGGACTTCCAGTTCCAGGCAAACTACTGCAGGAGCGGCATTAGGGATAGATCTAACTAGCAGCTGTATTTAGCCACAATAGTCCAAGGAACAGGGTGCTGTTTTCACACCACTTCCTCCCCTGCTCCCTACAGTATACAACACCAGTCTGGATAAAAGTGTCTGATAAAGCTCTTATCGGAGCTTCTCCAAATATTATTGATCAACCTCCAGCTGGGAGACTGCTTCCATTACTCCACTTTCCTTGGGGTGCTATTACCCTCTGCTGTGCCACTAGGCACCCCGGTGCTTTGATGCAGTGGCTAATGGCCTGTCCTTTTCCGGAATGAAGTCAGCTCCAGCATACGTACTCACCCCAGGGATTAGAGAGCAAGGCGCCACACCAAACAGCGTGTAATCTGCACCAGGCACTGAAAATTTCTGAATAATCTATACTGGAAATTCAGGATGCCCTGATCTTCAGCTGAGTGTAATTCTGCTAATTTTAGCTCTCTTTCCTCTGTGTATTTGGCCCAACATAGCTGCTTGACAGTCATCGTGATTCTTATTTAATTGTGGGAGAAACTGAACATCTAACATCACAAGGCAAACCTGAAAATCCTGGCCTCACACTCTGTTCAGAAGAATCAAAGAATTTCTGTGAACATGTCTACAGGAAAGAAATTGCTCTTGATGAAATAGTTTGTCCTACAGAGCTTCCATATAAAATACATAAATATAAATATATAAAAATAAAGAATAAAATACACTGGCTACAAAATGAATGACACATTTGCTGAGTTCTTTCTCACTTGTTGACCACATTTTTTGGATATAATTATGCACTATATATCACCAAGAAAAAAAAACTTAGAACAAGTATTTTCCAAAATCTGGCATACATTTTTTTCACCAGTTTGTTAGCACTGCTTGAATAATTCTGCTGTGATCGCCAAGGCTGAAATGGCAACACAACACCTTTCTGAGACATACTGGTAAGCTCAAACAAGTAGTGACTAAGAGTACTGGTCTGAAACTCACATTATGCCATTTATTTCTTTGGAGTTATAAAAATGTGACTGTCCTATTTTCTATACGAAAGTTGAATCTATTCTGTACCCCCCTGAAACTTTCTCCACGCAGTAGAAAATCACATTAAAAACCTGCAGACTGTTCCACCGATTAAAAATGTACTTTTTCAGCCTTCTAAAAAATCAACAGCTGTCCAGCAGCCTGCTAAAGCGAGAGAAGTCTGAAGAAAGCAAGCCACTGATTTTATAATCAACAAAATCATAAAACTATTGAAACAAAGCTAGACTTTACAACAACCATTTCACATCCAGCTCTGCTTTTTTTCATCTTTGTGCATAAATTCTTAAACAGGAAACTATTCTAGAGATATATGTTGCCTGTAAAACCACCCAGAAGTAGCTAGCACTATGCGAATAATAACTATAATGAATTTAAATTATGTCTTTTCAGGCCCATATGTCTGAGAGTCAGTCATTCACTGCAGGCTCTTATTTGCTAAAAAAATTCTGAAGTAGCCTGTTTATTTCTGCAACATACTCAACACACTGTCAGAGCAGACACCACCCACCACCACTAAATGACTCAGAGGTTAAAGGGTTAGAGGGGGAGAAGGGAGGAAAGAGCTTTGAATGTGTCATTTAGTAGAAGCAATGAGAAATATGGATAAGCTATTTAACCGGCCTTGAGATCCACTGAACAATTAATTCAGTTACATTAGGCATGGTTCACCAGATGGTGTGTTTTGTCTTATATTTATTCATAATTTGACCCTTGGGCTGGAATGGTTTGCCTGAAATTCAATTACGTGAATCCACTGCATATCTACACCAGGCTGTTGTGTCTCCAAGTTTGTAATTTTTGAACCTTTCTTGTGTGCATGCGACATTCTGACCTACAGGGCTCTGCAAGGAACGATTTTCTCCCAGTTCAAAGCGAGCAGAAACGACCAGTAAAAGCAGTGACAAAAAAAACTACGTGGTTGAAGAATGAGCTTGAAATGAGGCATTGAGATTATCAGCTCTGATCCGATCAGCTCTTTTGCCCACACTTCTTCACAAAAGGAAAAGACATGCAGAACATACACCTTTATATGTTTAGACCCCCTGTCTGGTCATCGGAGTTATATGTGACTCAACAATTAGTTCCAAGGAAGCAAAGAAAATGCCATTTTCCCATTGTTTCCTTGGTGCTTAAACACAGTTCTCCTGGAAGAAGCGCCAGCCAGCAGTTCTTTGAGCCAGCTGTCCCCAGGCTGTCCCACGTGCTGAGTCTGCTGGTGGTGAGGCCAGCTCTTTCCATCCTTGTCATTAAAAGTAACCAACAGGCAGATAGGCAGTGGTTCACCTCTAAGCAGCTAGCTTCCCAAGCGGCTCTCCTTGGAAAAATGCCTTTATTGTACTTGTCATTTCTGTCACAGTTTAGAAAACCTGGATTATGGACATTGAACACCTCGGCTGAGAGGTCTCAAAGAAGGGAATGGTCAGTCCTTGACACTGTTCTCTAAGAACTACATCATCTTGCTCTAAGTAGTCACAAGAAATTAAACACTTTATTTAGAAAGAAATGCACCTTAATAAATTTACTGTCAGATAATCAGCAGCCAGGAGGGGCTAAAAAAAAAAAAAAGTTTGCAGTTTGTTTTTTTTTATTTGTCTTATAGTTCAGCTCATTTCTACCTAACCATCTTGAATATCAGTGTGTAAGCACCTTATAGAATTAAATCTTGGAAAATTTCGTGACTATAACGTTCATTCAGCTAGCATGATACGTTAGGTCCTCCTGCAACCAGCACCATTAAATTGATATACTCCTTGTTTATAAAAATGGTTTCTGTAAGGCCTCTGCTCATTGCAGAGCTACAGGAAGAGGAGCTCGAATCCACTGAGTAGCTGACAAAAGCCTTCTCTAACAATTAATGTCCTGAGTGTGCACTGTGTAAGGGGCCATTCTGGGAACTCTTTCATAGCTCCAGATTTTTCCAAGCCTCGGCATGCAGCACTGGAGGCTTCTGGATGACTGTTGGAAGTCACATCTGTCAACTTGCTGGCTAACCTGAAAATTAGTGGGGCTTGTTTGCTTGCTTTTAAGGGAAGAAAAAACGTAATTTATGCCAGTGTACAGCAGAAGGAATTCTACTGATGAAAGTGGAGTTATACTAATGTAAAATGTGGGTACATCACATGAGAATTAGACCCTTTGTGCACAAAGAAAACATTTCTTGTGTTCTTAATGATCAACTGAACACAACTAGAAAAATATTTTCCAAGAAAAAGATTTATCTGTTTAGAAATACCTACATAAAGGGTTCATTTTGAAACGATTAAGTAACTGCCAACAGACTACAAGAAAGCTCAAATCTAGCACATAATGAGCTTAGCTGCCCTGAAGATTTTGTGAAGCAGAACTGACACGATGTGAATATCCCCTCTGCCAGAACTATTCTAATGGGCTTCAGTGGAAGTTTCATAAATAATCTTGTTTATTAGTAATTATGGGAAATGATGAGACAAATGCTGTTTGCTAATGGGCTAATTCCCCCCAAAAAATCACAAAGCCAAATAGCATTTATAATATTTCTCCTACACGACAAACAAAAGACCTCCTGCACTCTGGATTATAAGGGCAATTTTAAGACTGCAGGTACAAAAAGAAGTTACTAGAAGGTTTCAGATGACTACATGATGCAACCCCACGAACACGTGGAAAATCACAGTGAAGAGCAACTTGATGATGGAGTGTACATGTAAAAGATCTTACCAATAAAACATGTTTTCATCAGGTTTTCCAGAAGCATGCTGAGTTTCAAAGAACACATGTAAAATGCCTGGAAAGTGCTGTAGAGAAGTTATTACAGATCGTAGGTGAAACAGCCTACTTTCTTTTCCTACGTATACAAAAAGTTAACACTACCTTCAAGGCACACTGAAAGCACCAAAGAACTTTGTAGAAGTTAACTGGACAGCCTTTATTGCACTGAGGGAAGGGAAATAAGTACTTTTCTGGACTAACATCAGATAGGAAGGCTCTTCAGCTTAAAGTGGAATAACCTTTACAGGACATGCAAATGTCATTCTTTACTCATCAAAGCAAAAAAGAGCCATGATAATGATAGAAAACCAAAAGGTAATAAGCTAATTAGGAACTGGCAGCATAGAGATCACTCCCCATTAAATGGATTTGAGAACCAAAACAGAAAATAGCACAACAAACAGTACACAGTTATCAAAATAACATCTTTGACCATTCCTAGCAGAAAAAGTAAAGCTGAAAAATCTTTTTTTTTCACTAACTCCTGGGCCAGGGGAGAGCATTCTTGACGTACAAACAGGAGAATGGAGCTAAATCTTGACAGAGAACCTGATTCTGCAGAAAGCACGCGGGAGCACGACTGCCTAACTTTTTAACTTGAGAGATGGAAGACTCATGGAAAACCAGACTGACTCAGCATAAAAGAAAATACAGTCTTGAGAGAGGAGAGGACTTGAACTCTCGGAAAAAAATAATAAATAAAATAAAAGCAGACTAGCAATAAACCTCATGGCAGCAGAGAAAGAATGAGAATCAAGCAGGAGCTCATAACATAATATTTGGTTGATGGGTCTTTTGGCAGGCAAGGGTGGCAAAGATCCAATTCCCTTTATGGAAAAATCCGGGTTCTGATACTTAAAAATCAGGCTTGACATATTCTAGCATACAATAGGATATTTTATGATCTGATCACAGATTTTTTTTAGGAAGCAAAAAAGGGAACGTCCTAATTTGTACAGTATCAGACAGATGTCACAGGGAGAAGACCTTGCCTGTGGCTCATTAAAAGCAAAGCAAAACAAAACATAACAAAAAGACATTAATGCTAAGAGGTCAAAATTCCAGCTTTCCTCAGGAGTCAGTTTCTCCAAATACACTTAGATACACATGGCAGATTAATGAACGGCTGACGATAACGAACACACAAGCTGCAGCTCTGGGTGAAGGCAGCGCGGGGCCTGATCTCTGACCCCGGCAGGCTGGGCTGGAGCCCCCTGCCCTCGGCAGCCCTGCAGCTCCTGGCGGCTGGCAGCCCTCCCGCGGCAGCACGTGGCACGTGGCCGCCTGCTTCCATGGCCCGAGCTGCTGCTGAGCCAGCAGGGCAGCGTGGCTGCTGCTGCTGACAATCACTGCTGCGATTTCAAGTTTCTCGTCTCTGTTTTTAATGATTGCCGCAACCATGCTCCCCGTGTCTACTTCCACATCCCTTTACCTGCCCTGCTGATTAAGCCAACGTGGAGCCAGCTTTGTTTACTTTCTAAACCCCGTTCTTCTCTCCCATGCCAGCCTGAAGCACCTCCTCAGGCTGCTCTTTCTGGTGACTCTCTGCCTACCTCCCCATCTCCCTCACAGCCTGCCCCTATTGCAGCATCAGCAAAGCTGGCAGCTGCTGCCAAAGCTGGCACAGAAACGGCATTTAGCTGGTACTTAGTGGACACAGGGAGTAGATCAGGTATGTCACTACTAGAGAGAAGGTGTTTTAGTTTTAAACCTGTACAACTCTTACTCACAGCAGCAAAAACAAAAAGGAAGTAATCGTGAGGCTAGGTTTGACCTAGGAGTACCTCTGTCGCTGGGAGGGACCCATCCTTGCTGAGGCAGCCAAGTCATTAAATGTTAAACCCAGTGCCTGTTAGACCTTACATCTACCTTCAAACCTATCCCCAGCTCCAATCCTTTCCCTTCCTACCTCATGTGAAGGAGGCATTTGGGTTGTGCAGGCCCATACTCTCCTCTAAGCATGTCTTCAGAGACCTGATACAGGGCAGGTGAGACTTACTCTTCCTGATCAGGTCTTTCTGACCTGGTCTTAATTCCCCTGTAGCAGGTGTTTGGCTCTTTAGCCACAGATGGGATGGAAGAATAACTGGTCCCTTCTGGCCTGCAGGAGTGTGAGGTCACACTTCTAATCCTTTTTTATTTCCAGGTTAAAAATGTTGTGATTAAGATGGCAGCACTACATTTTAGGTAAGTAAATAAGAGGCCTTCGTACTGTATAGAAAAAGATCAGACCACTGAAGACTTCCAAATCTCCTGACTCATAGTTTTTAAGCTCCTTCACTTTTGCTTAATCTTTTCCACCAGCAAGACAGCTGAATTCATCATTCCAAAGCACCAAAGCTTTATTCTGCACAGAGGAAGAAGTATTTTATTGCAGAAACTGTAAGAGCTACCTGTACAGCTCACCGGCAGATTTATAGATTTCATCCAACTCCTTCCCCTTCTGCAACTGCCTAACTGGCACAGATGAGGACAATCAACATTTATTGTTCCCTAAACAGCAAAACACCAACTGACAAAATGCTCTCAGCATGTATTGCTGTCAGTGGGTGAGAGCTATGGGCACCAGATCAGTCTTAGCTTAATTACAGTTATCCCGAAGGCACCCTTGTTGCTAGAATTCCTTACGGACGCAGCAAATCCTCTGCCATACCGGTATCACGGGGTCTGTTGTGAACACACACTTTTTCAGTGCCACCTTCATGGTTTGCAAACAGTTTAGGGAGGCAGAAGTTTAAACTGTTGCTAGCTTATATCTAACTAAAAGGTCAGTGCAGTAGTTCAGTATTCTAGCAAAAATCATCATTTTGATCCCTCTTGAAAACACTGCAGAAAAAGCTAGTGATAGCAGAGGGCAAGTATGGTTTAAATCTGGAGATCAAAGGGTCTCAGCACTTGCCCAAGAAAAGTGTTCACCTAGGTCAAGGCTGAAAAGCTCAGGAGTAATGTGGGAAACTGAGCTGCCTCAATTCATGTTTTTGTCGTTAAATACAAAGCATTGTTTTCCTTGCTTGTCTGGTACTTCTCACAAAAATAACTGCACTGGAAGAGAGGTCAAATGTAAAAAGATTTTCCTGTCATCACGAATTTGAAAAAGAGAATATTTATACAAAAATCAATTTACTTGACCTATACTCTTCAATTCTTCTGCTAATGCTGTTGAAGACTTATGTCTGGTTAAAACTGTTCCCTTCCACAACTTAGCTTCTCTTCTACTTGATTTTGCAGTAAGGTCACAATCCTGCCTTCATGATTTTATACTCTGTTTCTAAAAACAGCAACACAAATTCAACACAAGTTTACTGCGGGAATAACTACATCAAGGACCAAATTGTTGGGGTTGTTGGGGACAACATCTAAACACATACTCCACAAAATAGTGGGTGGAAGAATACCTATGAAGGAAAAAGAGGACAGGGAATCCTATTTCCCTGCTGTAAATGCCCTCCTCATGAAAATCAATGTGTCACAAAGGCTTTTGCCATAAACAAATCCAGTTCAATCCATGTGAAACATGATCCCCTTTTTGATAACCACTTGTAAGATGGATGATAGTAAGCAGAAAGATTAACCAGTTTAGTGGGATTTTTCCTTCGAGTTTGGACTTTTTTTTTTGCACAGATTCCCCTCCTTTACACTGCCTACAAGAGCTCCAATGCTTTTGTGGTAAATACAGTAAAAATCCTTAGTATAAAATTCCCAAGTAGATGAACACAGAGCAGATCATGAGACTCACTAATAGGCAAACTCAAATGCCCTTGCCATCACTCATATACACATATGGTCACAAATACACGGCTTTCACTTTTTAATTCAGAGAGGCAGACTACTGTAAGCAGAAAAATAAATAGACCAAGTAACATAACATAGAAGGAAATAACCCTAATACAGCATTATGCCAAATGTAACAAATCAATTATGCCAGACCCAGTACAGGGACCCAACGCAGCCCTCATCCACATAATGCCCAAGTGCACCTGACTTTTTGCCTGTACGTATCATCACAAGTAATCTGTGTAGAAAGAACATGGTATTATTTTCTATTTACATTTAGAGGATGAATTTATGGAACCATCAGCAGAGATCCTAAAAGGACCCTGTTCTATCTAGTTCCTATTGATCATCTAGGCCTGAACAACTTTGTATTATACCTGGAGGGTATTAACGAGCAAGGAATCAAATGCAGCTCTCCCACAATCACCCACCCACTGCATCCTTCGTCCTTCTTGATCCTCCACAGCCTCCTAACAACAGGAATAAAGACACGCTGATCTGATCAGCCTGTCACTGGTTGCAACGCTGGAATACTCTGGGTACAGGGGCTCACTTCAACTTTCTTCTTGGCACTCTCGATACCTTGGAATGAATGCAGAATTCATGGCTGCACTCCCAGCACAAGGCTAAGGAGACGCTTGCCACGGTCAGGACATACCCACAAGCCAGGCCGGCATTGCTAAGGAGAGATGAATCCCCACTAGTACACAGGAGGCCTTACAAGGAGCCTTTTAATGAACGCTCCACAGGGAATACACATGAGCACCTAACTGCATGGCCGCAGCAGTTTTCACAGCAGGGCAAAGGTTTGGACCCATTGAGCAGCATGTTCTTTTTTCTGTGGATTTAAGGTGCCACACAAAGTACTTCAGAGCTCACGTGTGACCATCCTTGGTTAAAAAAGGAGCTGACAGCTTCTGGTGGTTGCCGTGGGCCTGGCAGAGTTGTTGCCTCCACCTCAACAGCTGCCCTGAACTCTGTATTTTTTTCAAAAGAGCTTCTGCACACCACACATGCTGGAGCTGGCACCACGCAGCCAGGGAAATATGTACTTGCCCCTGCTTGGCCACAAGGAAAGGCTACAGATATCTGGAGAAAAAAAACAACATGAGGACTGACTGTTTTCCTGCTCAAATCAGCAAAAGAAAAGACGGGAAGTCTCCCTCTCTCTTTTTAGATGCGTATGGTATTGAAGAACACAGAGAACCAAAGTCATTTTGAACACAAGACAAAAGGAATGAGAAAATAGCAGGCAGTTTGTTGTGGCACAGCCATCAGCTACAAAGCACCACTTGTTATCTGTATGCTAAAAATATGATGATGATTAATAGCAAGGACGAAGGAAAAAAACAAATAATACACGGAAGAATAAATGAGTTAACAATGTTAAAAAAAAATAGGGTACATGTGACATTTCAACATTTACAATAGGATCTGAATAAGCCTCAGCTGTCTATAGCATCATTCATCTTTGAGGTATCCTACAGAACTTTGTAAAGAGGCGGGTTGGGCTGGTACTGCTGCGGCTGGCAGAGCAAGAAACAGACATTAGTCATTAGAAACAGCCCACAAACAAGTAGTGGGGCTGGGTTTGCAGTACGAGGAAAAACTCAGCAAGCCTATAATGCATCACTGTTGGATACTTGGCTTCTCTTTTGAACATGATGGTGAGGCCAGCACAAAGACCCTGGTGATGAGCAACTGCTTGTTCTGTGGCTGAAGCAGGCCGGGCCGGGGCAGGCAGCGTGCCCTCAGCAGGCAGCCCCCGGGCCGAGCGCCCGCTGTGCCCCCTCAGCAGCCCTCTGCCGGGCTCTGCTAACGGGACACGGCTAACGTAACACGTCAGGCTGAAACCCTTCCAAGCCTCTCCACATGCTGCAGTAAGCTGTGGATCACACACAGAGACAAGCTGAGGCAGCTGGAAAGCGGCGAGGACCGCTGTAGGCACCGTCAGTATTCAGGTCCAAGGAATATAAGGCTGGAAATGAGTGCAAACATCATCCTACACGAGGCCTTCATGTGGCAGCAAACACAAAATTTTTACACAGCAGCTGAAGAGTCTCCTAAGTTTGTTATCATTCATTAAACGGTACTCCCTGGTTAAAAACTTCCTCTTAAAATCTGAACCAGAAGTGAGATTTGAACCCACTCTGCAGTGATTTGCAGGAGGAAGAGAAACAACTTCACACGCAAATCCAGCTGCTGTGAAAGTTGTGCTTGAAAAAGGCAACAGCAGCAAGGGGAAAATGAAGCACTGGCACCTTGCACCAGTGCACAGAAATGCCTCCGCCAAAGCAACTGGGTAGAAAAACCACCAACTAAGCTCTATTGTTCTACTGGCTTGAAATTAAATGCTTCTTCTCAGAAATGCAAAAATATTTTCTGCAGACATTTAATAAACCCTTCAATCTTGTATTTTCTAATTGCATTATTAAAGAACAATTAATGAGAAAAGATTTTAAAATGAGTTTAAAATTAAATTTTAAAATGGGGGTTGGGGCTGTTCTTTATTGATTGCATTTTAGATGCACCTCCCTTTTCCACAGGGAAAAAAAATAATTGAAAACAAAACAAAAAAAAAGAGATCTATTTAGCTCAAAGTGAATTGCTTTCCCTGATCTTTTGTTTCAGTGTCCAAACAAGAAGTCCATTAATTCCTGAGGCGTGCAAGATATTCCACTGTCTGTATAGTTTTACATATAGTTACAAGCTCCCAGTTGGATCCTGCCTTGGCACGAGAATAATTATCAAAAATGAATAGCCTCCACGTAGACAGTTATGCTCGGCAATAATGATTAATCCGTTTCTCAAAAACATCTCTGAAACTCTAATGATAGCTCTCTGTGTTTGTGGTGCAAACACAGCAAGTCGCTTCGGGAAAAAAAAGAAAAAAAAAAGATGTTTTAGTAGTTTTCATTTTGCAAAGAGCAATATATGATCCATGTGAAAAGGTAAGACACAAAACCATCAGAAATTATTGGATGATTAACAGCCCAGTCTGGATTTGTTAAGCAATCAAAGCCTGTGGCTCTGCCACTGCTCTCAAAGGGAGGAGTGGAAGCTACAGCAGCAGGACTTGCAAAGAATCACTTGTGAAAGACACAAGGGGGTAGTCGTGCCATCAGGATGCTGGAGTCCATCCTGTTTACAAAGCATGCATCAAATGAAACTCCAAACTTTGAGCTAGATCTATGAACAAAGCAGACTGCATTTCTTTGCACGCATGAGACCTGGTCTTTGTCCACCCCACTGCCAGAGACCTGGTCCAGAGAGCATTTCCAGCTGACCCTGTTTTTCCTTCCCGAAATTCTCCCCAGCTGTGCTTCGCTCTGCATCAATCAGTGGAGACTACTCATGGATTGAAAGCTGGACTTGCAGGAAGGCCTTTGTCAGTAAGCAGTTAGATGCATAAAATCCATGAGCACAGCCATTAAGTGAAAGCTATTGATGAAGATCCCATACTCAGAGGCTGTAAGGCTTTGTGATGTAATGCAGGCTTGTAACTTACAGTGCTGGTTAATCAGGAACAAAGCAGAGGTCTGCACTGTGTTTTGGAGTGCATCCTTCCAGTCTTGAACACAAAAAAGCCCAGTAGGACCGCCACACTCATGACAGGCTGCCCTCAGCTGCCGCCTCTCAGCAGCACTTGGGAGACTCCACATGTTCCAGCCCAAAGCCCCACCAGGCACCACGATATGTCCCTGCTCCACCCTGCCCAGCCCTGGGCACGTGTGCACAAAGGGACAGGTGCAGGACAGCCTTGCTGGGGACAGTGTGTGAAATCTTACACGTTTCCTGTGCTGGTTTATTGCTTTACTCAGCACATGGAGGTCTTAGGAGGAAATGGGAATCCCACGGCTTGGTCTCCTCATCCCCTTCTAGAACTGTAAGAATCTATCAAAAGGGGAAAAAAAGACTGAAGAGATGATAACTGATTTAAAAAACCAAACAACTGGACCCACCAGAGAAGTCCCCTAGTTTACTTTGCCCATGCTGAGTAGTGCTGCATAACCCTCCTACCAGTACAACTCGATTCTAACACTTGGGCAGAGCAGCGTGGGCTGGGGCCTGTGACACTGCCAACACCACCCAGAGCAAGAGGATCCCTCCAGCACAGCACGGTGTCAGCCCCACTTTGCACTGCTTCAAGGCCCCCTGAGCAATTGCTTGTCAGTACTGCAAGAAGATCCCTGCAGCAGCATGACCCCCCCCCCCGGCAGCAACCTGAACTCACCATGAGGGACCTCAGGAATCAAAGTGCTGTATCCTCTGTAAGAGGCAGTGATTAATTGCACAGCTGTATGCTTGTGGGAGTGGAAATGAAAAGCCTTTTATTGGCATCCTCATTATTTAATGATAATTAGACCCCAGTGTACTATAAACTGCCCCCAAATTTTATTTTTACAAATTGCAGGTAAATTCACTGCTCCTTCTACAGATGTCTTAAAATCTATTAAGTCTCAAATACAAAGGAAGCTGGAAGCACAACAGCATAGTTAAATCCAATTTTACAGAAATAAATAAAACCTTTTTTTTTTTTTTTTTTTTGGGGGGGGGGGGGACTTGTAGCTGCCTAAGTTATTCTTGCAGCTTTATAGGGTTAGTCCCCAGCAGATCTGACCTGTTTCATTCGTGCTTCCCCCCATTTGTAGGCAGCAAGTTGGAACTGCCAGACAGAGATCAGCTCCCCGGCACATTTAGCCCTGAGTTCCTGCCTCTGGCAACTGCCTCACTTTTAACGCTTCAAAGGAGAAAAAAGGAAAGTTTTCACTGTATACCTAACAAATGGTATTTTTCTGAGCCATGGATGCCAGCTTGTAGCCTCAAGCATGAAATTTGATTACACTTAAGTTTACATCTTGTCTCCACCTTTCCTCCCAGAGATATATTGTCATTTACACACTATTTATGTTGGTATATTTTTCGCCAGCCTCTCCAAAAACATGACAAAAAAAGAATTTCTCATCCAACAGAAGAACTCTCATGAGGCAGATCCAAGGGTTCAAAGGGCTGCCAGGTTATCTCAGCTGTTACGTACAGCCACCAGCACGACAGCCAGAGCCTGTAAGCAGAAGTTACAGGCACAGCTGTAATCACCTACCAAACACCTTGTCTTGAGGATATTTTTGTATAAAAGTGTATTACTGGCTTTTTTTATTTTATTTTTTGTTTTTACAAAACAGACAAGCTATCATTTCTGCTAATTTATGATGACAAAAAAAAAATAGAAGCTTGGCAAAATCAGACTGAAGGCCACTGCTAGCTTTTCTGACAGAGCACCAACACAACTTCCAACATACACAAGGCACCCTGAGAGCAACAGGGACTGGTTCTGCTCCCCTGCATCCTCGTGACATTCCCAGGGTCACCACCATACATCACTGCAAGCTGCTGCTGTTACTTCAACGTGCTGCATCTGAGTGAAGCAGACCAACGCAGTCATTGATTAGACACCTGTTAAATTCTGATTTTTGGTAGGAACAAAGCTCCAGAATTTTCCACTTTAATTTAAAAGCTGATGCAGTAATTTTCTGTCATTTCACTGAGCTCGTTTGACAAGCCAGTCATAAAAGTAATCTGACAAGAGCTGCACTTCCATTTTAATACAACTTCAAATAACAACAGCACATCTATTGCTGAAAAGTGATTAGTAGATACTTCCATTAAAAGCTAAGTGGTACAACATTACTGTTGAAGCTCGTTTGTCTACCAAAGCTTTTGGAGTGATTGCCTCCTGCAGACTCTCACAAGTCATGAAACTGCTTTCAGTGTGGACAATGGCTCTATGCACATCGTTTTTATAGCTGAGTAAGTTTACCAATGAAAATATACTAACTCAGCACAGAGGAAAAATCAGTTTGCACCACTTCTACCCAATAACTCAGTAGCTTTAGTTCCATCAAGCCTGTGTTTGAACTATCACAATCTAGGAAATCATTGTTTTGTAGTTAAGTCTAATATTACACTGATTAATTTAGAACTGAGTCTGGCTAGTGGGATGTTCTGCACAATGCTATGAATATTCAGCAGCAATTTGAACCTTGAGCTCCCCCTTGTGCCATATAACTAAATTACGAACAGAATTGGGTTTTCTTTACTGGCCTGACTATATGGGGTTTTTCCATCGGTGGATACAAGAATGACGATTGCCATGGAGCAGCTGGCCCGTCCCAGCCCAGGTGTTTGACATGGTATGCATCAATTCAGTGAAATGGCAATTCAATAAAATGTCACATCTAACCGAGGAAATGTAACTAAGCACCAGGGTTTCAACTTCTGTTCAACTCAGGGGGGAGCATGAACATTACCTTACGGACACCCACATCAAAATGCAGCTGCATCTTAGTCTGTGACATGATACATGCAGAATATAGGATCTAGATTCAGTGTATTCAGGGGTTCATTCATATTGACCTAACCACCACTTGTGACATGTTTTTCAAAAAATACTGCATTTTCCCTTACGTATGGAAATGTCACACAACCTGAGGCCTACACTCTGGTGCGAGAATGGTCTCTGAAAAATCACCTCACCTCCACTCTTAGGGTGGCTGTTTGGTGGTTTGGAAACAGCGAACACCAGCATAACTAAGCAGACAACAAATCAGAATACTTCAAAGGACAGTGTTTGAGGCCAGTCATGCAAAACCCCTAATCCAGACATGCTCTTTTATTCTAAAGGAATAGCTCATCTATAAATTCAGAAGGAAAAGGCAGTTTGGCTACATTAGTTGCACTGCGCTGCAGGTAACCGATGCTGACACCTGAGTGCAGGAATGACCATCACCTGTTTCAGCAGCAGGGAAGCGTTTCTCCAAGCAAAGCTGCCTGCTGGAAATAGATGTTGTTCTTATAAAAAAAAAAAAAAAAAAAAAAAAAAAGCCTTTAGCTAAGTTTAGCTTATAACCACATGCAAATAAAAACCTCCTGAAAATAACACTGCTTAAAAAACAAATTAATGCTAACATAAAATACATCTTAGAAATGCATTAAGAACTGCCCCCGTGCCAGACAGATGGTATGCAAGCTGAAGAGCTGCTCCCCTTAAAAGCAAGGCAAAACCAGACTTTGTAACAGTAGAACAGGTCCAGGGGTTTGAAAAACTTTTCAAGTATTTGAGTATCTGTCATTTAAGTAAGTGTTTGAGGGTATGGAGCATGAGACAGCCTGGCACATGGTTGCAAATGCTTTGCAAACTTTAAAAGGTGAGAATTTTTATAATCTTTAAAAATTGCATTTGCATTGCAATACAAACGAAATAATTTGTTTAAAACCTATGACGATGTTTTCCTGGGCCTTCAGGCATAGCTCTGCAAAGTGCTCCTCTAAACCTGCTCTCCAGGATTTACGTCCACTGTCCTGTTCCAGTAGCAAGGGCTCTCACCATGAAGGCAATGCAAGGTCTGTAAATGTGTGGGATGTAAGAGAAGGCTGCTTTTTTTTCTCTTTCATCTATCACAGATTCTGCAAGCCTAGGTAGGCTCTTGGGGACACCTGACCAAAGGCACTGCCTCCCCTGGGTTTGCATGGGTATTAGTGATCAGGGACTAAGAAATCAATCCCACCGCTATGCACAGAAAACAGCTGCCAACTTGGAATTGTGCCGGCAAGGTTAACACAGGTTCATTTTTATCATCAAAATGTGCAGAGAAGACAGACTTCATGTGATATCTGTGCCGAGTAACTCCTCAGCCAGAGGTGGGCTCCTACATAATCATCTCTGAGATTAGAAGGTTAGAAACACTTTCACTGACAAATTCTCTTTTCCAGTCTGGTGACGTGTAAAATAAAAGCTGTACAGCATTTACCAGCAAAAATTGACTCCTGGATAGACTTGACACAGATAAAGTGAGACACAGACAATGGAAACGCAGCCCATGTTCTCACACAGTTGATAATGCAGTATTTAGCAAATCTGTTTCTTTATGGCAGCGCTTTTATTTATAAAAATGCCTGTAGATTTTTATCAGTCATACAGCTCTTCCAGAATTTGGTGTTACATGCTGATGAGCTGGTCAATTTGCAAAATATGACCAGCATTCAAAACATTCTCCTAGCTTTTTTTATTTTTCTTAAACCATTGCACTAATTTTTCTGTTCTCTTCTATGACAATCATTTCGTATTTCCTTCCCAAACACAGGTACTGACTTGCATCAGGCTGAATGCAGATCCCCATGGAATGAGTACAAATTAAGCAGCTTCATCAGATGAATATTCCTCATTTCCAATTAGTTTTCCATGATCTTTTAGGCAGTCTTAATCCGGTGGATATGAGCCTTGCTGATTTAATAACCATGCACGTCTTCACTCAGAATGCTACCTTGCACGTTCTCAACTGCCTTACAGAAGTTTAAATGCATTAACAGTTACCTTTATCAAACTTTGCTAAATTCTAGCAAAAATCCAGCATCAAGTTGGTGTGATAAGATCTGTCCATAACCCAGTGTTGCCTGAAATTAATTACTGTTACAACCTGCCAGTTCTTTTTTATGTCTGATATGACCCTGTGTAACTATGCCTGCTATTATCAGCAAACTAACCAGTCTTTAGTTACTTGAGCCATCCCAATCCATAGATTTCGAAATAGCATCAGATCATGAGCTGTTACACCCTAGCCTTCTAAACAGTACCCTAGCAGTAAAGCCATTTCTGTCCTTACACAGACAGGTGTACATCAGCGCGGGCTGTGCCACTGCTGCCCACCACAAAAGCACAGCGGAGAGACACCAACATGCAGCAGTTAAGGTGCAACAAAAGAAATAGAGAAAAATGATCACTAGGGAGCTTCTCTATGAGACAAATTCCCACTGAAGGAGGGAACCTCTCATGCAGGAGACCAGATACAGTCGCAAAAATGCTACCAAATAAGAGAGGACAATTGTTTTACAGTTTGATTTTTTTTATTATTATTATTATTTTATTATTATTATTATATAAGAACTGGTATCAAAGCATCTTGAGTGGACTTAAGGCTGCACTCCAGTGCTTCTTCCTGGCAGATCTGAAGTCTCCTGCTTCTTCAGAGGAGCAGCTGTCTCCATCACCGTTTTGGCAGATCTGAGGTCTCCTGCTTCTTCAGAGGAGCAGCTGTCTCCATCACCGTTTTGGCAGATCTGAGGTCTCCTGCTTCTTCAGAGGAGCAGCTGTCTCCATCACCGTTTTGGCAGATGTGAAGCTTTCTGCTTCTGCAGAGAAGCAGCTGTCTCCATCACCGTTTTGGCAGATCTGAAGTCTCCTGCTTCTTCAGAGGAACAGCTGTCTCCATCACCGTTTTGGCAGATGTGAAGCTTTCTGCTTCTGCAGAGAAGCAGCTGTCTCCATCACCGTTTCGGCAGATCTGAGGTCTCCTGCTTCTTCAGAGGAGCAGCTGTCTCCATCACCATTTTGGCAGATCTGCTGCAGTTCTCTGTGCACCACCATGGAGGGCGCAGCTTCGTCTTTCAAGCACCTTCTCGTTGGGCAGCCTTCTCATCCTCAGACTGAGACACCCAAGGCCCAGCGCAGCCTTCTGAGGGGGCCTCCTGTCACCCCGGCGTAACAGCCCAAAGGAAGCCAAGTCCACTCTTGCCCGCTCCTCGGGACTCCGAGCAGAAGAGATGACACCTCTGAACGAGAGGTGGGGATGGGGGATGGGGGATGGGGAGGAGGCCACCCCACAGGCAAGCCTGCTTGATGGTATTTGGATGGCCTCCCCCCGCTAATGGCGGCGGAGGCTGTGCCGTGAATATGGAGCTTTCCGGGCGCTCCTGCAATGCAGATGTTTTCTTGCAGGTGGGAGCCCTGGCACGGTGACATTGTGCCAAGCCACATGGGCTGGAGGTGGATCCACCTCCATCGGTTCGTCGACCTCTGGAGCTGGATCCACCTCCATGGGCTCCACATCAGCAGCCCCGGTCGCTCCATATCCACCGTCACTCCTCCGCCGCCATTTACGCTGTGGTTCCATGAACCACTGAGCTGCGCGCAGCTGCGGGCAGTTCATCTTCCAGGATCTCTTCAGTCCAGCCATGCTGGCAATCGCTGAGAATCTGGAAGATGAGTGAGTGGCGGGCCAGGCGCAGGGGCTTTTATAGGCCCCTGTCACAATGCGGGGGGCAGATGCCACTGTGACATCAGGACGCCTCAGCGATGCCCCCATGACAACGTGCCACGCCCGAGGCCAAGCGTGGCCATGTTGGGAGTGGGTTTCTGCGGCCTGGAAGAGGCCCTTACGTGAAAGGAGGCCTGCAGGTGGGGGAAAGAGAGGGGGCCACTCTGAGGTGCCCCCTTGCCCTCATCTCTAGCGTTCAGGAGAAACCTTCTCACCATTTCTGTGGCTTCTTGCTTCCTCGTTTGGAGGAAGAGCTCTCCCGGCTGCTTGGAAGACTGCAAAAGGATGACATGTGGAACTCCCTGCAGTGACATACATTTTGGGAAGAGCCAGTTGCAACTAGAAACCTCATGAAGAGGTTGCTTTCGTTATGTGCAGGTGGAATGTGGATGCTGAATGTTAGATGTCTTGGTCAAATGAGTCAGTGCATTGCAAAGCAAACCAAACCGAGCAAATAAATGCAATGCTTTGACAAGCCCAAAGCTTTCAGGAGCCGTTTGGTGTTGAAATTGTGAAACAAGGCACCCCCAGCCACATCGTGCTATGAGGTGATTAAGAGTCTCATCACAGAATGGCTGAGGTTGGAAGGGACCTCTGGAGATCATCTGGTCCCACCCCTCTGCCAAGCAGGGTCACCTCAAGCACATTGCACAGAATTGCATCCAAGTGGGTTTTGAGCATCTCCAGAGAAGGAGATGCCACAGTCTCTCTGGGCAACCTGTTGCAGTGCTCCACATTTCATCCATTACGAGCGTACCAAGAAACTTCAAGACTAAACTGTGCAGAGACTATGCTATGGTGACCTATTCTGTGGGAGAGCAACAAAGAAACGTGGTCAAATCACTGTTCTTAGCTGAAAAAAGTCTTGCATGCACAGTAACCCGGTGCCCTCTCACACACCTTGCTCATCTTCCATTCTTAGGAAATCCCCAGAAGATCTGTTAGGTTCACACCTACATGTAGGAGCGAGGAAACATTCAGACTTGAGCTAGCTGGTCACCACTAAGGTCCAGAGGCTCGCGTGCCTTCATCCCAGAGAACAGGTGGCAAAAGCAGTCAGGTTTGCACAGGTGCCCCCCTGAAATCGGTGCAAATCTTGCCATTGATCTTCTACAGTAGTGGAATTAAGCTGATGTTAAATGATTTTTAAGGATTGTAACAGAAATTTTACGAGAAAAAGGAAAAGAGCAGTTTTGTTGTACATGTATGCACTACCTCCAGCAAGCATCCCGGTCCAGCAATCTCCACTTCCCATGGGCTGCTGTAGTTTGGAGGAGATGGTCAGCACTGGAGGTAAGGCACTGCTAGGGTAGTTAAGTACCCTCACAACTACAAGTCTCAAGAAGCTTGGTAGGTGTGCAGATTTAAATGTGGCACATATGAACTGGAACACCAAACAGCAGCTCTTCAAAGGCAGTCATATGCTTAAAACTTTGTATAGAAGCAGCACTACAATCTGCTCTGATAAGGCTTTCCCCCCCACCCAGGGCCCCAAACTGCAGAAAGGAGAAGATCCCTCCCCAGGGCATCACAGTGCTGTGATGCTCCTTTGCCTGCCGGTCACACAGCCTGCAGAAAGCCACGTCCTGCAAGGAAGCAGGTAAAAGCACGGATGGAAAGCAAAAAGGAAAAGAAGAGGAAGCTGCTGCTGCTGAGCCCCCTTGGGACTCCTGGCAGCATGGCTGAGACCTTGCCTGCAGCCTGCTTGCCTCAGGCTCACAGCATCACCCTCAGCTCCCCTCCCTTGCTCTGCCAAGAGCAACTGGAGGGCATCATCTCTATTTACAGCCTGCAAAGATCAGGGAGATAACATCTCAAAAACGAGGAATTTTTAGATTTAGTAAAAAATCATTTCCTTCTTTTCCATAGCAAAATAGAAAAGGGAAACAAAAACAACAGAAAGAAGAGTGCTCGCAAAGCCAGGGCAGGGAAAGGACTTGAAAAACAATGTTTTCTTTTATTTTCCTTATTTCCCTCAATGCCAAAGGAAACATATATGTATATACATATGAAAAAGTCTCATTCTCATGGTAGACACCATACTATTTTTTGTTGTTGTTGACTGAGATCGCCTATCTGCAAATTAGAAAGAGCTGCGTTTTGGGACCACATTTCTCTCTTCTACTGAAGAAGTCTGCTAGTTTTTAAATGTTTTGGGACAAAACAAGGAACACAACAAAAAGCTGACCATTAGATAGCCATTGGATGCATACTAAAATCAAACTTGTGAAACTTTCATCTGAGTGTGTGCGTGCTTACAGGAGATAAATATGTAATACACTACAGGGTATCAAAACTGATCTACTGTTCTCTCTTATTTTGCCAGCTCTTTGGATTAGACAACACAGCTTCCCTCCCTGCACTATGAATAAGGGAGAGGAAAAGTTTTTATATTAAAGAATACATTTTTCAAAGCCTGATTATACATTCTTGGCTGAGAGGAATTACTACTAGAAATATTGTGCTGAAATATATTCTCAGCACAATGCAAACGGCTTTTGCTGTGGATTTCAGGAGAGTAATGAAATCTCATTAAACCCCAAAATGGGCAGACACTGCACCTTTCCAAACCATGTCTAGTTTCCTGACATTTTTACTTTAGCAGCAGATGCTTTTAGACATACTTTTAATACACCTCAGTATATCTGCCTTTCATTGCATAACATTCATTTATGTTTGAAAAGGGAAATGGCACCAACTGTACATCACATTGCTCCATACTGAGCCTATAAACGGTGATTATGGTGTCTTTATGCATCAGAAAATGACAAGTTTAAACAGCAAGACTGAGGTACCCTTGTACTGCAATAGCAAATTTTACCCAAACTGCATGGGTGGAAAAGTGCAGGTGGGCAACTGCCCTACCTGTGGGCAGGGGACGGTCCCTTTCATACACCTATTGCCAAAAAACTCTGCTGCATGCCATTACTGGGTAATGTAATATTAACCCACGTGTATGGTGGCCTGTCAGGCAGGCTCGGGAGGCTTTATGAACACCCAAGGCAGAGACTGACTGTCCCACAGCTCAGTGAAATGGAAACAGGAAGAGAACTGAGCAAACTGGCTCCGTGTGCATGCTAACAAGTAGCAAGTAATGGCATTGGAGTGGTGCCCCGCTGGTGTCTCACTTTCTGCTTTGTGTCCTGCTTCTCTATACCAGGCCAGGTTAAGTTACTGTTAGTGTGAACCAGAAATTAAAAATAAAGAAAAAAAAGAAAAAAAAAAAAAAAAAAAAAAGAGAGGAACAGCGGATAAAAAGGACCAAGTCCATCAGAAAACTGGTACTTCAGAATTTTTAAGACTAAATGGCACTTTTGGCCTTGACTTACCCATTTTCTTCAGCTTTCTCTCTTATTGTTCTTGCACCTTTTATGAGCTGCTCTGGACTGTTCATTTTCATGCAATCTGCTAATAATTGGAGGCAGTGACAGAGTACTGCTAGCAACGAGTATGCTGGCTCAATAATGCAATCTCACTTATGGACAAACCCTAAAAAGCAATCTATCAAAAGAAGAATAAGCCTCCCCTTTGTCCCAGGGGCAGAGACAAGGTTTTATTAAAAAAGGAGGAGGCGGTTATGGGTGAATGTCTTTGTCAAGAATTTTTATAATTGTATTTCAGTTTTCCTCTCAACACTGAACTGCCACTTGCTCCCACTTCTCCAGGCTAATTTGTCTGTATAAACCAACAAAATGTTAACAGGCCAGTTTTAAAATGAAAGACAGATCAAATAAGGGAGGATCCTTAGGCTATAACCTACACAACAATCATTAAACAACTTCAGGCTACTCTAAAAGGAGCTCTTCTGTTGAAAATATTTCCACTGAACTCTTAAACATACCCCTCAATCTTGCTGAACTCAGCTAGTTTAGCAGGAAACCACCACACTAAATGCCCCACAATAACATCATTAAATTCTCTGGATCTCAGACGTGTATTCTACATGTAGTACATTATATCCAATACATTAAATGATCTCCTAGTAACTAAACAACCACAACTCACCAAATGAGTTCATTCAGATTCCTAACACAGGACAGAAAACCCCAGAAACCCATGGGAGAACGTAATTCACAACCAGCCACTGCATCTCTGACCTCCCGGCCCTCATGAGAGAGCTTCAAAAATTGTTCTAAAGTACACGCCTTGAAACTAAAATTCCCAGCTCCACTGGACACACACACACACCAAAATCACATTCAGTATACCTAGTGGTTTCAAGGTATGTTGCATTTCTACACCTCACAGCTAGCCCCTTCACGAGCTGCAGACAATGACTGACCTGTCTCGCCTTTCCTCTCCCTTGGCCAGAAGTGTCCCACGTATGACAACCCCCCTACTCTACCAGCCCCATCTCAGAGCCACAACCTTGCTCACGTTGGTTTAACCCATTTACGTAACAGAGTGACCGTGTACAATATTTTGGACCTTTGTTCTGTTTAAGACAAACACCCAGGAGCAGCAGATACTACCTGTGCCATTACTTTGTATTACAATGCATTTAGTGAAGCAGAGTTGTTAATCAAGAGCTGTCTCCCACTGTATTTCCTTGCTTCTTTCTTCTCAGCTACTTCCATGGCTGGAAGCTTTCTAACAGGGTTTGAACTTAAAGCAGATGAAACAGCTTTGTCTCCACCCTGTTTCAAAGCCAGGTGCAACAGAAGAAATAGAGAACAATGATCACTAGGGAGCTTCTCTATGAGACAAATTCCCACTGAAGGAGGGAACCTCTCATGCAGGAGACCAGATACAGTCGCAAAAATGCTACCAAATAAGAGAGGACAATTGTTTTACAGTTTGATTTTTTTTATTATTATTATTATTTTATTATTATTATTATATAAGAACTGGTATCAAAGCATCTTGAGTGGACTTAAGGCTGCACTCCAGTGCTTCTTCCTGGCAGATCTGAAGTCTCCTGCTTCTTCAGAGGAGCAGCTGTCTCCATCACCGTTTTGGCAGATCTGAGGTCTCCTGCTTCTTCAGAGGAGCAGCTGTCTCCATCACCGTTTTGGCAGATCTGAGGTCTCCTGCTTCTTCAGAGGAGCAGCTGTCTCCATCACCGTTTTGGCAGATGTGAAGCTTTCTGCTTCTTCAGAGGAGCAGCTGTCTCTGTCGCTGTTTTGGCAGATCTGCTGCAGTTCTCTGTGCACCACCATGGAGGGCCCAGCTTCGTCTTTCAAGCACCTTCTCGTTGGGCAGCCTTCTCATCCTCAGACTGAGACACCCAAGGCCCAGCGCAGCCTTCTGAGGGGGCCTCCTGTCACCCCGGCGTAACAGCCCAAAGGAAGCCAAGTCCACTCTTGCCCGCTCCTCGGGACTCCGAGCAGAAGAGATGACACCTCTGAACGAGAGGTGGGGATGGGGGATGGGGGATGGGGAGGAGGCCACCCCACAGGCAAGCCTGCTTGATGGTATTTGGATGGCCTCCCCCCGCTAATGGCGGCGGAGGCTGTGCCGTGAATATGGAGCTTTCCGGGCGCTCCTGCAATGCAGATGTTTTCTTGCAGGTGGGAGCCCTGGCACGGTGACATTGTGCCAAGCCACATGGGCTGGAGGTGGATCCACCTCCATCGGTTCGTCGACCTCTGGAGCTGGATCCACCTCCATGGGCTCCACATCAGCAGCCCCGGTCGCTCCATATCCACCGTCACTCCTCCGCCGCCATTTACGCTGTGGTTCCATGAACCACTGAGCTGCGCGCAGCTGCGGGCAGTTCATCTTCCAGGATCTCTTCAGTCCAGCCATGCTGGCAATCGCTGAGAATCTGGAAGATGAGTGAGTGGCGGGCCAGGCGCAGGGGCTTTTATAGGCCCCTGTCACAATGCGGGGGGCAGATGCCACTGTGACATCAGGACGCCTCAGCGATGCCCCCATGACAACGTGCCACGCCCGAGGCCAAGCGTGGCCATGTTGGGAGTGGGTTTCTGCGGCCTGGAAGAGGCCCTTACGTGAAAGGAGGCCTGCAGGTGGGGGAAAGAGAGGGGGCCACTCTGAGGTGCCCCCTTGCCCTCATCTCTAGCGTTCAGGAGAAACCTTCTCACCATTTCTGTGGCTTCTTGCTTCCTCGTTTGGAGGAAGAGCTCTCCCGGCTGCTTGGAAGACTGCAAAAGGATGACATGTGGAACTCCCTGCAGTGACATACATTTTGGGAAGAGCCAGTTGCAACTAGAAACCTCATGAAGAGGTTGCTTTCGTTATGTGCAGGTGGAATGTGGATGCTGAATGTTAGATGTCTTGGTCAAATGAGTCAGTGCATTGCAAAGCAAACCAAACCGAGCAAATAAATGCAATGCTTTGACAAGCCCAAAGCTTTCAGGAGCCGTTTGGTGTTGAAATTGTGAAACAAGGCACCCCCAGCCACATCGTGCTATGAGGTGATTAAGAGTCTCATCACAGAATGGCTGAGGTTGGAAGGGACCTCTGGAGATCATCTGGTCCCACCCCTCTGCCAAGCAGGGTCACCTCAAGCACATTGCACAGAATTGCATCCAAGTGGGTTTTGAGCATCTCCAGAGAAGGAGATGCCACAGTCTCTCTGGGCAACCTGTTCCAGTGCTCCGTCATCCTCACAGTAAAGAAGTCTTTTCTCCTATTCAGCTGGAACCTCTGTGTTTCAGTTTGTGCCTGTTGCCGGGCACCACTGAAAAGAGTCTGGTCCCATTCTCTTGACACCCTCCCTGCAGATATTTAGACACACTGCTAAGATCCCCTCTCGGTCTTGTCTTCCCCAAGAGAAAGAGACCCAGCTCTCTCAGCCTCTCCTCATATGACAGATGCTCCAGCCCCCAATCATCTTTGTAGCCCTCTGCTGGGCTCACCCCAGCACCTCCATGTCCTCTCGAGGGGCTCAGAACGGACCACAACACTGCAGGCGCGGCCTCCCCAGCGCTAAGGAGAGGGGCAGGATCACATCCCTCAACCTGCTGGCAGCACTCTTCCAAATGCAACGCGGGACACCGTTGGCCTTCTTGGCATCAAGAGCACACAGCTGGCTCATGGTCAGCCTGCTGCCCACCACGACTCCCAGGTCCCTCTCTGCAGAGCTGCTTTCCAGCAGCTCAGCCCTCAACCTGCATTGGTGGCTTGGGGTTGTTCCTCCATAGGTGGAGGACCCTGCACGTGCCCTTGTTGAACTTGATGAGGTTTGTCTCGGCCCAACCCTCCAGCCTGTTGAGATCCCTCTAAAAGGCAGCACAGCCCTCGGAGGGTTCAGCTGCTCCTCCGAGCTTTGTGTCACCAGCAAACTCGCTGAGGGTGCACTCCCTTCCATCGTCCAGGTTGCTGGTGAATAAACTGACCAACACTGGACCCAGTACTGATCCCTGGCGGACACTGCTAGCTACAGACCTCCAACCAGACTCCACACCACTGAGCACAACCCTCTGAGCTCTGTCGTTACACCACCAATAACCAACTGAGGATGACAACTCAACACACGGCCCTTCTCACAACATGCTCCCCCACTCCTCCCCTCCCCTTAGTCTACAAACAGATAGACTTGGTGGAACATCGCAAATGTTCTTTCTCCAAACTTTTCCCCAAAACGTAACACAGCCATTGGCTAAAACTTAGATAGTTTTGTGAATTACAGACACTGATCTGTGTAAGAAAGTATTGTGGATACAAATCCAAATCAAAGGGTTGCCAATAGTGTCTTTTTTTTTTTTTTTTCCCCTACTATTTCCTCCACTAGAAAAGACAGAAAAGGCAGGAACTGTAAAATGGGGAAAAATTAAATTCCTATCATTCTGGACATGGAAAGTTGAGACAGAACTGTTCCAAGATATGGAGAGCTAAAGGGAACAATTGTTTTCTTGGTCCTGTTGATATGGCTGCAGAATTTGCACACACACCAAAAAAAAAAAATCATGGAAAATCATGGAAGAATTCAGAAAGTTGACCACGTTTCACTGCACAGGACTGCAATAAGCCATTTTGCTGACTGGGTAGTTAAGTTTGTCCAAAAATCCATATTTTGGGGCTATCTTCTCATGCTAAGTCTCACCTTACTTCACATGTAACTTACAAATTTATGCCCATTAGATTCAAAAAAAGATTGAATTCCTCTTTTATTAGACTTACTTTCTATTTGTCTCCTTCATTTGTTGCCCTATCAGCTCAAGATAGAATTTATTGCAGTTTAATGTTGTGTAGCATCTGCTCAACTATAAATTAATCATTGTCAGATAGGAATAAAGATAATTAGTTTCCTAGAGTATGTCTTTTTCTTTAGTTGTTAATTACCCATATAGGGACCTGTGCCTTTCAGAGTCAGCGTATTCACAACATTGAAAAGTCATTATTCAACCTCCTTCAGAGAAAATATTAAACATCTCTGTACTTAAGTAGCATTGAAATCTAATACAAATATCCAAGTATTTTTAAACTGGTGGAGACACTATTATATAATGAAACCAATGCTGTTAAAATGCAGAAGGTTGCTATTCACTCAATGTTTCCAGAGGCAGGCAAGTTTTCTGTTCAATTACTGCTACAGTGCTGCAGCATCTTTTTAATGAGGTAAAGAAAGCCTGCACTTCTTGTCCAATATATAGCTTCAGAAGCCACTTTCTGGAAATATTCACCATTAAGTAAAATGAAGTAATATTCAAAGCAGCTAAATTACTGCACTATCAGATTATATTACAATGACAGCCATTGCAGGCAGACCACAGGCAGGACGCTTAAATTCCATTCTCAGCTTTACCAAGGCCATTTTTTATGGCTTCCCCTGTATTTCAAACACCTTCTTTCAAATCCAGAAAAATCCAGCTTTGCAAAGTCTTTTGAGCCCTGTAGATACTACGTATGAAGCCACGAGTTTTGCTTTGTCTGCCTTCTTGCTTAGCGTAAGAAATAACCAATTTTTAAGCAACTTTGTTCAAATTTATACAGAGTTCTGGTCAAAAAATAGAGATCTTTTTTATAAAGCCGTGCAGGTCAGAAAAAAATAAAAATGACAGTATATATAAATACAACAATTTCCTGTACTGCTATGCAACATTCTTTTTGAAAGAGGAAAGGTTGAAATAAAGGATCAAGAGGAAAGACAAGTTCTTCCAGCATCTCCCACAGAAGGAAAGTTCAGCTCTGCCATGACTACTCAGAGGTTGCAGCTTTGGGCTGTTATGGGAGGAAGAGAGCAATGTTTCTATTTGTCCCAAAGCTTCTACTACACCAAGTGCCTACAGAGGAGCAGGCACCTTTAAGGAATCCAGTCTTTGCATGGGGGGCACTCCACACCATTTCCTTCTTTGTTGCAAATAAAATCAACATCTTTGACTCAGCCTCTGTAGTCAAATGAACACTAGCAACACATTTTCAAGTAAGCTATCAGGATGTAAACTAATAGATTCCTAAACTGCTAATTCTAAAGGTGAATAATAATTAATAAGATGATATATTATTAATGCTTGGAAATAAAGTCACAAAAATTTTATACCAATACGGGGGGGGGGGGGGGGGAGCAATAGAAAACATGGCAGGGGAAGGCTCCCTCTTACCAGCTACACCAGTGAAGACTAAGGGCACCTGTTAAAACAAATGACTAAACTGGAAAATGAAGCAGGAATAGCACACACCTCTCCTGACAGGAGCACTTTGGAAAGCCATACCAGTAAGTCTTTGAAAGCAAAGATCCTGCAAAGAAAATAAACTGAAAGTGAAATCCAGAATGAACTTAAGAAAGTGTTCCTTCTCTTAATATGAGATACTGTAATGGTTCTTCACCAAGAAATGGTCTGAATATTCTCTCCCCTAACTGCCAGAAGGTGGTAGTATTTCAAAATATTAATATTATTTATGAGGAACTACACTCTCTCGGCTGTCTGCCAGTGCTGTATTATTGTATTCATAGGAGTTACAGGTCAGCATCCACACAATGCCATAATCCAGAGCCCCGGGTATCAGAGGGATTGGGAAACACACTGCAGTCTTGTTATTCGTGACAGGTAGTTTCAGGGGGGAAATATATTAATTCTTGCTTGTCATTGAGGTAGTCTGACACAGTATCAAACATCAATGATATCTTCTGGAATCTGCAAAAGAAATTGACTGAAATACTCTCAGCCACGAGAGCAGAGGTCTCTGTGGGATCACTTGAGGCCAAGTCTCCCAGTCTAAATGAACACCTCTTTACAAAGTCATTAAATCTTGCAGAGCTTTTTCTGCTATCTTCAAAAATGAATTCTCCAATGAGGACAAAACAAATTTTAGGCTGGATCTGTAATTAAAGCAGGCTGCCAAAGAACGAGTCTGGCTCATGTTAAAAGCCAATTCTTGGCATACAGTGTTTGAGTATCTATCGAGGTAAGCTACACAAAAGCCTCTCCACAGAAATGCTAGCAGAAGTATTTTGAGCAATTTTTTCTCATAAATGAACACACTTCTGCAAATCTTAGAACCAGAGTGAAATTGCTGTAGCCACATCAATATAGAACGTATTGCTTGGACCAGATGTGACTAGTCAAAGGAACTGGTTACAGCAGACAAAAACCAGATGTCTCAACCAAAGAAATTAAATCCAATGCATTCTTTATGGGATATCATAGACAGAAATGGCACTGCTAGTGGACACCTTCTGACCACTTCTGCAAGTCCTCATTAGTGCTCTCAGGATGAGCAGGAGACAGGTGACATAGGAAAATACTCACTTTGCAAACGAGGCAAGAGAAGATCTCAGTAATTCTGTCAAAATGGACCTGCACAGCTGTGCCAGCTCACTTATCACGTTACCAAAGAATCTCTGTGTGGCAAATATCCTCTCAATGTGAACTATTAGACTAATTTTTACTAAATTTCCACCATTGACAGAGACAGATAGGATGAAGGAGAGAAATGAGGACACTGGCTGTGCCCTCTCCCTGTCTCACCCATGAGAAGCTCCTTGCAGGCTTCAGGTTTCCAGAGTTCACCACGTGAAGAGCTACAGCAAAGGCTGAAGGAGGCAGCATAGCTTGACATCACTGGCCACCTACTCTTCCTAGGGAGCAAAGAACAGCATGCACCCATCCTGGTGCCTTTAAGGTTTTCCCACAGAGACCCAGGAAGCATTTCCACTGAGAATCCCTTCCCTGTGTAGATTTATGGGGAGTAAAAAAGTTCTGTTATTGTGGACCTGAGAAATGCTGAGTGGCACTGTCAGGGTTTGCCCCACAGAACTATGCACGTTTGGCCTAAAGGTTGTTGCTTTATTAGTCATTCACTATGGTAGGACACCTAAGTTACTCCTTGTATAGCTACTATTACTTGAAGACCTAATGACACATTTTGTTTCACCTACGTGCATCTACCTACTGGTAAAAGAAGTGAAAAACTTGTCATGCCTCAAAACCACACATCTTCAAGGCCAGTAAAATACTTGGTTGCAATAACTGTCTCATGACACCTGAATTTTTATTTCATTCCTATATCTTTAAGATACAAAGTTTGGCAGAAGGTGCCTTTTAATATTCAGGTGTAAAACAGTTGCTACAAGCGAACCCCAGGAACTAAAATGATAGTGCTGCCTTTTTTCTGATGTGATCTGTGCAGCCTGAAAACTAATCTAGAAAACCCATGCTCTATTAAAAGGGAAAGATCTTTTCTGGGGGAACATAATTCCTTTGGGTGTGATACACAGGAAAATCAAACCACAAATTATATGAATGTCGATTACACTTCGAAAATTGCTTGCACACTTCAAAAATGTTAGCTCAGCTCTGGTCAAAATCCAGTCAGAAGGAATGAAACTAAAAAATTAAAATATACTATATGGGAGATCTGTAGGGAATCAAAAGCTGTTTCATTCCAGAAAGGAGAAAACAGCCACCCTGGATCTTGGCTTCCATCACAGTTATATGATGGGGTGCAATTTAGGAACAGTGAAGAATGGCTCAAGACTGAAGTTGATCATACACAGTGTAAAAGTTTGGCTCCTTAGGCATGAAAAAGTACCCCTGCAGTTTCCAGGAATTAAAAGCAAAAAGACAAAGCAAAGTAAAAATAGAAGGAGATGGGCCAACTTAGAAGGTACTAATGTATAATTCAACCTGATATTATCACCCAACTGAATTCTCAGGAAAGAAAAAAAAAAAAAGTATTAGAAAATTAAGCAGTAACCCCACACTATTTTTACTTTATTTTAGTGTGCAACTACCGTCTTCTGTTGACTTTCTTTTTTCCCTTGCGAAATAGGAAATTTTTAGCATTGAGATGAACTCTGATATGCCTTTAAAACATACAGAAAATTAAAAGAGCTCCACGATGTTGAAGACAGCAGATTTTGGATTCTTTTCTTGCATCATGAAGGGTGCTACACCCAAAGGAGAAAACCTGGAATTGGGAATCTTACGGCTTTGCTGCTGCATGGAGTCAGAGCCCAAATGCCTCCTCTGCTACTTCCTCACAGAGAATATAAAGTGATGATGTGTTCTAAACTGGGCTTGGAAGTGTCAACACTGCAAATGCTGAATTTCCTGGACTCTCTGCAGAACTGGAGAGTCCCTTACTAACAGGAGCTTACCTTTTTCCAAATTAATGAAACTATAAAGTAAATATAAAAATATATTTATTAGATAATGAATTGCAGGGGATTATCAACTGAAAGTGATCTCTCATGCAAGTGGTCACGCTAAGCAAAATTTTATTTTGGCAATTTCATCAAAATCAAGGAAATAAGTTTATTAGTGATTTATTTATTTAATATAAATCTCCCCTCTCCTGTTTCATCTCTTTCCATGATTTAGGGTAGAATTTCCAAAACCATCAGTAATGCTTAAAAAGCTCAACTCTTAGCAATTCAACATTTGAACATCTGTAACTCAACCTTATAAATGATATCCATTCAAAGTATATTTACATTCTTTTTTTCTGATCACAAAATACTGTTAGCTGGCCTCAAAATTTGCTGCTTTCAGCAAACACCTCTTCTCTGTACTGTAAGCAGATGTATTTCAAGAATGCTCTTAATTCATTTTACAGTGTATTAGCAGGGGGAAAAAGTAAGTAAATAGCAAATTAGAATGAAGCTCCTTTCCCAGGGTGAGTCTGTCTGCCAACTGCCTCTACAGACATTTTAAGGGAGTGAATGTGAAGACCAAAGTGATTTTAGTCCTCATGTACTCAACTCATTTTTCTGAGTAAGAAAGCCAAGTGCCTCAGGTTGCTATATATGCAGATTCAAATGAATGTGAGAAATTTTGGGGGTATATTACTTTCGTATAATGTATAAACAATGAAGAAGTGTACTGCTTTTATCCCTACAAACAGTCCTGACACCTTGAATACCATCACACTCAACACAAAGGGGACACCGATCAAGCACAAGCAGCAGAACCTCCTTGAAGACAATGCTCAGTGATGCTCATGGGCACAGCCACATGGCCCCACTGAAGAGTTTCTCCTTCCTCCCAGGCATTTGTGATTCAGAACACAAACCTGTTCCTCTCCTCTGAAGGGGTGTGAAGACCATCTGCACTACACCTTGACAAGGTTGAGCACGTGACATTACTTTCCTTCCTTGCCATGCACCTGCCCTACCTTTCTGAGTGCTGACAGTGCAGGCAAGAGCTTGAGGGCTGCTCACTCCCCTCTTAACCCCTTCATGAGCTGTAAAGCAAATGCCACATACTCAGTGCATGCCAGGAACTTCAGGAGTCCAGAAGCTGCAATCCAGACAGATTTACTGTCACACACGCGCCATGTGTAGCTTTGCACAACAGTTACAAACATTGTGATGCTAAATAATTCAGAAAGTGTTCTTGCTATGTAAACAGGTAGCTCTGTGAGCAAAAGAACTACTGATACATTTTCTTTGTGGATTTTTCATGTCTGATAAGGTTGAACTCTGCAGCTTCTCAATAAATGGAAATTTTAACACAATTTCTCTCTACTTACAGAAGTTGTAGAGCTAATGATATTGAGACCTCTTCCCCCCCTTCAAATTGGTTGAGATTGGCTCATGTTTGATTGAAATTGTCCACAAAACAAATAATTAAGAACAGACAAAAGAACACAGTTTGATTATAAACACCTTGTTTCTGTAGGAAAGCCACCCAAAGGAAAATAAAAAAGCCTTTTTATAACATTTAACTGTAGAGAAAAACCTCCGTCTAGGATCCTTGTACACACCCAGCTAAGTCTGCTCATACTGTAAACCACGTTTATTGCAAATATTTAATAACAGTGAGACTGTGCTAGAATTTCCACTCTGAAATATTTGATTAAAGATTTTAGTGTCTTCAAGCCAGGTTAAGGCGTATTGTGAGAAACCCAAATATCTCATTTATTCCCACAGCAGGAACAGCACCTTTGCACTCCGAGCTGCATCAGCACATAGATGTTTTTAGCACTTTTCAGTCTTGGGAAATGAATTTTAATGATAGAAGTTGTATTTATCAATGGATGGGGATTTGATAAAAAGAAATCCAGTAATCCATAGGATTACCATTGTGTGTGAGAAGGGTACTGATGCCAGGAACATTTTGGATGAAGAAAAGGGAGTTAAATTGCTACAATTTTCAGCAAAGCACCATGCCAAGTATGAATAAATGACAAAACCAGGCCCTCTAACACTGCATATACTATGGCTTTTTAGGAAAATAGGTTGTTTAGCTCCTGTACACCTATTGTAAAAGCTCTCTGACAGCTTTAAACATAAAGCCTCAAATCATTTATCTATGAGAAACAAAATTCTTCCCAGAGCTTGAGGCAAGGGGGAAGGAAAAGAGGCACATGCGTGAGACAGAACAGTGGCACAGCAGTATAATGCACTTAGGTAAACTAGAGCATCTGCCACCCCAAGCGTGACCATCAGTCAATATTTTACTTCTTAACAAAGAATGGCAGCCCTAAGAAGAGAGAAAATTACAGAAAAAAAAGGGGGTGCAAGGCAGCTTCTCTCTAGTTTGCTGCCCTCCTGAAAGACCATTTTCTCTTCCCTGAAATGCTCTATTCCTCCTTCCCTTCGTATACCCTAGAGGCCTTTCACACAAATGGAGTCCTTTCTGACTGTTTGTAGGTGCTGAGCTGCCCGTTTCTCCTCCTATACAACCCCCTTACTTATCTGATGCAAACAAAAGGATAAGAAAAAATTGTCAGCAAGGTCTTCCTTGAAGCACGATAGAAGACTACTGTTGATTGTGGAGGAATAAAATAGGATCATCAGGTCAGAAAGGATTTGCGGCCTTGGGAGCGAAACCGGTGGCCTACAGGCTGAACTGAAATAAATGGTCATAATACCATTAGCTTTAAGAGTTTATCAGCTTTCTGCCAGCTGAGGAATGTTTTGTGGAAAGGCAAGGGGAGCTGGGCTTGTTTGAAAGAGTTACAGTTTTCAGGGAGTGACCTAGGCCAAGTGGAGCCTCAGTCTGCCCTCACCACAATATTAAAACACTGTGTCTTTCCCAGCCACCCAGGTTATGAACTTCTGAACCAGCACCAATGAATTCCACAAGGCTTTATATAACAGATGAAGTCATGGAGCTAGGTTATATCTCAGCTACCCCAGTACGTATTGAAGGCCCCATTCCCCCACCTTGTACCACGTGTAATCATTTATTCTTGTCCAAAGTATGGCAAATGTGCAATTAAGAAACCATGGTTTCACCTTGTGCAGATTTGCTGCTCGTGTAGGTGACTGGGAATTAGCTTTTCCCTTCCTTTCACCCAAGAATTAACAACATTGCTTGGAAGTTGCACTGTTGTCACATAAAGGAGGTCATCACTAGACTTCAGGAACAGATCAGGAGTCAGATTTTTACATTTCTTTCCTCCCTGAGAAACCCACCCACTGACAAGAGATGGACAACACCAATGATGGAAAGTAAACAGCTTGCAGGCTCTTCCTCAAGCATGGATGCACAGCTGGACAGAGGGAGGTACAAGATGTGACACCACAGAGCACTCAGCACTCTTGAGTGGTCACATTACAGCCCCTTTCCAAAGCGAAGGTGTTAGACTGAGTGTTCAAAAACACATGTTGATTGTGTTGGCAGAGTTCACAACAGACAGCATGAGCAATCTAACTAGAGAAAAAATATCATATTTTTCTGCACCAGAGAAAAATTAACATATGGCAAGACACAAAGAAAGAAAAGAAAAAGAAAAACATCTCTAGCTAGGCACAGAGCTGCTAATTCAACCCTTTACTGAACTAGGAAGATGACATCTCTTTGTTCTGAGAAAAAAAGTCCTCCAAAGAAGGAATCACAACTTACATTCAACGTTCTTGAAAAAGAACATGAACTTCTGGAGCAAATGTATCAGTTAACATGCATGCTGTGTGTTTATTCATGTGATATGGAGAGTATACATCTCAAAGACACCTCTGAGCTGGAAAAAAAATCCCATATTACTCAACACTGATACCAACAAAGTTCTTTAGCACTGGAGGGACTGGAAGCAGCTGAACAAATTAAACCAGCAAGGGGACGTATAAGTGTATTGTGCTTCCAACAGTCTCATACTTGCTGCCCAACCTGCACCTCTCCTGCCAGAGGCAACTGCTAGCCATGGCACCAGCACAGTGGCTGTTGGTGCCATCATTGCCTGAGCTGGTTCCCATTGAGATTTTCATCCTCACTTGGACCATTTTGCTTGAAATGGCTTAGGTGGCAACACAGACCACAAGTGAGAGAAAGGTAGGATTATTATTGTAGAATCATAGAATGGCCTGGTTTGGAAGGGACCTGACAGACCACCTAGTTCTAACCCCTTGCCCTGGGCAGGGATGCTACTTTACCTCCGTTATGCTGAGAGGAAATTGAGGCAAAGGGAGAACACAGCTAGTCTGTGAGCAGGAATCGTAGCTTAACTCAGAACTGGGCCTACATCTCCTCAGATACACACTGCACTTTAAACATTGGATTTGCTGAACCCTTATTCATAAACCACTGGTCACGTAACAAGGAAAAAACACAATAATCCTTGATCCCGTTTCTGTTGCTCTGATTGAGGTGAATCATCACTGCACAGCACTGCTTTTCCTTGCACCTCCCTGTGCCTTTTCCCTGCCCAGGCCAAGTCCCAAACACAAAGAAGTTCTCTCTCCCAGCCTCACTTGGCTTTGTGCTTACAAATCCTGCTGAGTGTCAGCATCAGGCCTTGGATGACAGATTTCCCTAACGCATGTGAACAGATTGCTGCAGCAGAGGCTGCTGCAACATACAGAAACTAAACTTGGATAATTAGGAGTGTGACAGTTCAGATACAGCTGCACATTGTAAAAACAAAGACAAGAAGTGAGTGAACAACTGCAAACATCCCAAGGAAGACTATACTGAGAAGTTGTTTCAGTCTTAATCCTTTTATATGTCATTATAGATTGAACTCTTTCCAGCATAATAATGGGCTTTTTTTTTCCCCTAGGATAATCTTAGCCAAAACTGCTGCAAACCTTCTCAGAATTATTGCTTCATTGAAAAATAATTTCTTTCCAAGCAATTCAATACAGTGATTATATTAAATAAGCACAGTTCAGCTTGGCCCCTTCACTTCAAGAGAAGTTGCAGGACAGAAAATTATCTTGAATCGCAGTATGAACTATAAGATGACTTAAGATGTCAGTTAAAAAAAAAAAAAAAAGTATTTGAATCTGGCATACATCTTGCAGCATCAGTAGCACAACTTTCAGTATCTGAAATCAGATGATCCATTTGCACTTTTTTTTTTTAGAGTCCTAAAATATTTTATAAAGAAAACTAAGGCATGAATACCCATATTAAGGCAGAGAAAGAAGTGAAGAATTGAAGAGTGTATCAGTATATTAGCTACACTGTTCTGCAGTCATTTACTGATGACTGTAATTGGTGACGACAGTGAGAGCCAAAGACAGCCAGGCACCACCATGTGTGCAACCCAGCATGCTAAGAACAAAGGTCTGGCACATGGAATGCAGATCACTACTCCATCATGAGTAACACTCATGCAACACTAGGGCATACATCGTTTTTCCTGCCTTGATACTCCTGATGGGATACACAACAGCTAAAAAACGGTGACACCACGAAGTATACAGAGCAAACAAACAAAAGTCTCTAGCTCTTTGCCACAGATACTGGTAAAAGCTGGAGGCTATGGATCAGAATACAGAGCCTGCAGTGCATCTCTGCAGGGTTAACGCTTGCCTGTACAGAACAGGATGATCCAAACTTGAACTTCAGCACCTGATTCAATTTTCATCTGAAGAGACTCAGTCTTTTTACCAGCTCCTTAGTGAATATATAGTACCATAAAAGCATGCCTGTCTGTGGAAGTATATTAACTGAGAGCAGTTCAAAGAATGGCTCATGAACTTCACTGCAGATGCTCTTGCCACTGGTGCAACTGGGATAAGAACCGAGCTCTGAGCACTGAACCCCACAAGTGACTCTACTGATCCAAAAACGCCTGGCGTTCCTCCCTCACCATTGCTTTATCTGGCACAGCTAAAATACGCACATAATACAAATCTTCCTCATTAACGCCCTTCAGGAATAAGGGCTACTAGACTAAGGATCCTGGTAGCAATCACACAGCACACTACTGATCAACAGCTCTGGGATACAAATGCTGCTCTGTCTAATGTGACAAGGCCCCGTGCACAGCTATTTGGGTTCGTGCAGGAAAGAGGGAAGACACAGCCTGGGAGAACAGAGGGTGAAGAGTTCTCTCAAAAACTTTTTTCCTATGTACAGTGTAAACATCAAAGCTCCAGGGAGAAGGGAGTTGGTTACATTGCTCAGGCTGTGGTTACGTTGCTGGGATTTAGTAAATAAAAAACATTTTTACAGCTCGTTAAGTGGAGCTTTGGGAAATGTTTTCATATCCGTTTTCAAGGGACTATGGAGAGCTTGTGTTGTGTGGTGGGTCAGGGAAGGAGTCACTTCAAACTAAATGTTTGGGGGGGAAGTTAATACATACTGGGCTGAGGAACACTGGTGTGCAGCCTTTCTGTTTTGCTGATATGGTGGTTGCTAATGCATTATTGCTTTCACTTGGTAGCTTTAATTGAAGGGGAGCATTGTACATTAATGAAAAAGAATTGTCAAACAGCCTGGGAGGATGGGGCAATATAACTGGAGCACTTGTGCAATACAACTTGCAGTGATTCTGCAAGACCACTCAATTACTTTCATATTTTCTCTACATCATATGAAAAACATCTATGCACACAGCTGAAATTCCCAAGTGCACTTCGCAGGAGTTATGCTGGTCTCGCAGGACTTAAGGGACAAGAGGCTTTCCATTACTTCTTCATACAAACTCTAAAACCACAAGTGGGTCCTCTTCCCAGCAAACATGTGCACTCAGAGTGGGCCACTACCCCAAGGCGAGCTGTGTCCACGGGGCAGCCAGCCTCTCAACAGCACTCCTCAAACCACCCACGTCCTCATCTGCAGTCAAGGAGACACAGATACAGTAGCAGCTGTGCACATCTTCCTATTCCCCCCTAGGAAGTCTCTTGACTGGTGGTCCTATTTTAGTCTTTATAAAGACTCTCTCATCTTGGGGAAGAAAAAAAAAGTCCTATGGAAAAAAACAGCTTGAACATCTCTAGCACAGTGGGCCTTTTCTCCTTATTTCTGGCTTTGCTGGAGCACATGTACTGAAATAGATTCGATGCGACATCCCAAGATCTCTACTAACTCCCCCCCCCCACCCCTCCCATTTCTATGGTTCCCATGAGGTATCTAATGATACAGGCACAGCTGCTGTCTCTTCCATAGTGAAGATAGCCTCTAACCAGTTTGCCTTTCCTCTGTCCTTTATCTTGTGGATATTTTCAGGGGAGGAAACCCAGATGGACATTGCTGCTGATTATTTCAGCCTTACTGGCATTTTTTCATTAGTCTCTGATTGAGGTAAATTGTTGCCTCCACGCCTAGCCTTGACCAAGAAAGGCAAGAATTTGTACCGCCCTAAGAACCTCTACTCTCCTGACATACAGGTGCTTGAAAAGAGCCGTGGGCTGCCCCAAGTCACCACGGAAATGGCACCTAGTAGTGTCAGAGGAAGGAGAACAAGAGAGAAAGTGAAGGTTGGAAGCAGAAAAGCCATTGACTACCATGTTCTCTCTCTCATGTACACAGTGAAACTACCTTCTAAGCAGGTAGTTGCGCAGTTGTGGAGAGGTGTTGAGCAGTTGGCTTTATGGCATTAGGGTAATAGCCACTCTGCCTCCTCCAAGACAGACTTCAGGCAGCTGGCCAGTTGGAGCACTCTGATTTACATTATTGATTTCAGTGTTGTCACTCCTCACTTGAGACTTGATTCTGTACCACTGTAGTCAACTCAGCCCTTATATGCTGAAGAACTTGACTGTAGACGGGTACCAATTAGTCATACAGCATCATTTTTCTGGCCTATTTGTCTTCAGCAACATCAACACTAATAGCACCCTGAAGATTAACTCAGTGAAGAAATGTTAATGGCCATCCTTTGGTCTACAAATACATGTACTCCTAGAATCTATGGGGTTTAGTAAATTGCTGTGTTTCAAAAGGACAAAGTAACTACATGCAAATGTCAGAGTAACAGTTTACAAGAAAGACACTGAAGTGGCTGAGCAAGGGAGGCCTAAGGTGCCATGTGAGTAATTCTTAATCCTGAATGGATTTTATAATCGTACAATAACCCAGGTTAGAAAAGAGCCTTAAGATCATCAGGTCCAACCACCACCCTCATCTACTGAGTCCCATCACCGAACCATGTTCGTTAGCGCTGCAGCCATCTCATGCATACCTCCAGGGATGGGGACTCCATAACTTCCCTGGACAGCCTGTTCCAATACTTGACTACACTCTCCAAGAAGAAATTCTTCCATACATCCAATCTAAACCTCCCCTGATACAACTTGAGACTGTTTCCTTGCATCTCATGACTTGCCACCTCAGAAAAGAGATCAACACCCATCTCACTGCAACCTCCTTTTGGGCAGTTGTAGAGAGTGATGAGGAACACAGATAAAGCAATTCCTGTTTGTACGCAAAGTCTAACCTTGGCCTTTCCCAACATGAAATCCTGCATGAATCCACTTTTCAAACCACATCTGAAATTGAGAATTGAACAGGGAAGTGAAATAGAGATTCAATAAAAGTGGTAGCTTCTTCCACTTTTAACAGTTTAAGAAATTTTTAATTTTCTTGTAGATTTAAAAAGAATAATTCTTTTATACATTAACATTGAGTATTTTTTCTTCATGAACAAGCAGTTAATTAAGTGCCTTGCATGAGTGCTGAAATGTTCAAGAGTTTGTGAGCATGTGAAAGTGTCTCTTTAAGGGATGCACAGTATACAGACTCTAACAACAACGTATTGGACTTAGAAGCTAGCAAAGACATCCATGCAAAGGCGTAAGTATCTTTTAATCCAAACTCAATGTTAGCATTGCGCTCTAAAGAACAGCCAGACCAATAGGCTGTGTCTGGAATTAATTTATTCAACGGAAATTTGCTGATTGGCAGTAAACAGGACAAAGTTGACTGCCAAGCATTTTCTGGGGCTCTTTCAAAGAAATTATCCAGGACTTGGTTAAGAGCCTCCCCAAGGCAGTGGTCTGTCACTGCTGATTGCTTTATCAAAATGATCCTGCTTCTTTGGGTAGAATAAATTGGATTAATCTTTATGTTTGGTAAATGTTCCTCGCGACTTTTTTCAGCATGGCATGCCACGTTCATTTGTACCTTCTGACAGACTTCACATATGGTGAGTCTTAATTCTTCAATGTTGATCTTAATTCTTAATTGCCACAATTCTTAATTGCCATAACTCTTCGTAGCCCAGTACCAAATCAATAAGCATCAGACAGCAACACAGCGCCCACTTGTCAACTCTATCAATGCTGTCTTCTGCTATCTACCTGCAAATGCCTTTGTGTGCTGCCTTCTAGAATTTCTAAGGCTACAAAGCTCTAACACAAACAGTTCCCACTGTCAGCTCTGAAAGCAGAGGAAAGTGTTATTTCACAGGCGTGAGGAAATAACATTCATGCCTAGTACTTTCTCCTACCCAATGCAGAGCTTCATTGTTATTTCTTCTTACCGCATATGAGAAAGTGGGGGAAAAAAAAAGTTCTAGTAATAAAAGGAGAAAAAATATATTTTTTTCTAATCTAGAAGAAAAAAAAAACAAAACCAAAAAAAAAAAACAAAAAACAAAAAACAGAAACACACACACCTGTAAATAACTTTGAAGGTAATTTGCATGCAAAGCTAACAGCACTTCTGCTTGAGCTGCTCCATACAGCTCCAGACTTACTGAAAAAACAAGCTAGGAAGCCCCAGAGCACAACAGTAGAGAAGTTCTTTTTTAATACTTTCGTCATGCCTTACTTTACTGAAAAGTAATAAATCTTCTGAAGGAAAGAAGTACCTGCTGGTATCATTAAGAGACTTAAACATGGCAAGATAAAACTCCCTGAAGTCAAAGCAGCTATTTGTGTCAAAGAAAACAATACAGTAATTTATATTTCCACTCCCAAGTTTTATGTTACTGCAGAAAATTTGGTCCTTTAACAATTAATCATAAATCAAAACACTGACAAGATGGTGGGCTCCTACTCCTTTGAGAGAAGTGGAATGTATATCAAGAAGCAAAAATAAGAGCCTGCTTGCCAATGTGTCAGATGAAAGCTGTGTTAAGGGATCACTATTTCCTACTACAACAGCAATATGGAATTTCTGATTCAGCATTAAGCTAATGAACTGAATGGCCAAGCTTCAAAACTCCCGGATTCCATTTGAGGTGAGCTGCTCTTTTAGAATGTTTAACAAATGCAAAATGCAATTCAGTAAGCACAGCTCACAGAAACTCTTAGATTGAAGCCTTTGTTTTACAGGGAGTGTCAAGGGAGGAGAATGGAGAAGGCTATGGATAAAAAGGGAAACAAAGCACTTGTTACTCCAAGGGGACACCAAAAATACAAGACGTGACTTTTCACATGAAAGGTGGGCAAGTGCATTCATTTAATTGGTGATCGCTCTTACAACAGCCAAAGCTGCAAAATACTGGCACCTTCAGACAAATTCTGAAACAATTCACACTGAGAACACAGCAAACAAGAAAAAGCTGTTATGAATTAGAACATGCCTGTTCACATCAGGGGCAGGAATGATCGATTTTTGTATGAAGTATTTAGCTGCGACTGCCTCACGCTGGGTATTCACCTAGACTGACTGACAAAAAAAGAGTGCATGTCCTCTGCCCTTATTTTTATGGAAGAAAGTTACCTAGTCAAAGACGGAAATGCTGTTCCAAATATAGGCAATTAATTATTGTAAGAACCTTTCCAGGTGAAGAACGTTGCGTACATCCTGGATTAAAACCAGTCTCAATCATAGGTTATATTAGATTACAAGTCTGTGATGGGAATAAAGTGGGTAAAAGCAATCTAAACTTCTTAACTAGCCTTTCAAACATCTCCCACTAGTAAATGGTTTCTTGTACATTCACACGATTCAGGTTGAATACTTAAAGCTAAACACACATCTAGCTTCAGTATGAAATATTGCTGGCTGCCTTATTTCCACATCATTTTCATACCTAGTGACTCTGGTGGGATTGCTGAACTGCCATAAAGGTAAGAAGTACAAGACTGATGTGTAATCTTTTTCCTTCCAGTGGGATTTTTGTAGACAGCTCTTCTTACAGATGCTCACAAAACAAACTATAATTTCACTGTTTCTGTGCACAAGGAATAAGAAATCCTTATTACCATTTCTGTAGGGAATGCAATTAAAAACTGAGCCTGTGCTCACTTTAAGGAACTGCTTACTATATTAGCTTTCAATTTGTTATTCCTAAACAATTTCTCCCCTAACAAGGAGATGTATTTGAGTGCACATTAGAAATTTCAGTGTAATTCAGTTATATCTACCTAATATTTACCCTTAAAAAAAAAAAAAAAAGTCTATAGATAAAAGCCCAGCCATGAGCAATTAAGAGATGCAGCCAATTCCCCACGGCTGTACAATCTCTCATCACTCTGCTCAAATTATACCATTCAGCCAACTTTAAATTTTCATCTCTGCTCTCCTCGGTAATAGAATATATTGCTGGCTGCAACTTAGGATATAACTGATTATTCAGTGTAGTAAGGGTTTCAAAAATGTACTATCATCCATTAAATTCCTCTCATGGTTTAAATATTGGAATAGAAAATTACTGGTGGAGGCTAGGATAATTTTTAATGAACAGAAGCAAAACAAAAATATATATATGACAATAACAAGACAGTATTTTAAAAACATAAAATGGCTTAAAGGTTTTTTGTTTGTTTTTGTTTTTTTTTCCTCTTCTCCTGAACTATCTGAAGAGTTAGGTCATTTGGGCCAAAGAAGAACTACAGTTACAACAGGCATTAATGAACTCAGAAGAAGAAACCAGCTTTAGTCTTGATGTGGAACTGTTACAAAACAGACCTGTTCCACAGTAGGACAGAACATAATATGGCTGGAGTCTCTGAAGTGTGTTTTCTTTGGTAATTCAATTAAAGCAAGACTTCTACCTGAAATTCTGTTTTACGGTTTCCAATAGAAAAAAGCTTCAAGTCACTAATCTTACTAAAGAGGAACACCAGAACATTTGATGCAAGTTTTCCTCTACATCTTTCAGAGCCAGAGTTATGCTAGCACTTGGGAGATGTACGCAGCAATGGCTGAAGACAAGCCTGATATTTCCAGGTGTGAACAGCCTTTATAATACTTTTTGTAAAAGATACTAATTTTGTTTGTCACTGTTTTTTCTACCGAACTCCTTCTGTGGCTTTACACAGTGCTAAAGGAGCCCTTCCCATCTGACTTAAATCCATGTTGCTATATTATTGCTATTACCAATAAACATTCAAGGGAGAAAGACCGGGGAGAGCATGAGTTCCAGTGCCCTTTGCCCTTGTCTTTTAATTGGAATAGTCACAATCTCTCATCATAATACATAGTGACATTTCTTTCCTTCTGATTTGGAAATCTTCACTTTTTTAAACTGATTGTGCACAAATATCTGCATAACCTGCAAGTTAAGCTGATATCTTTTCACACTGCTTTTTGAATAGCAAGCAATCATGGAAGCCAGAAGATAGCAATAAATGAAGTTTAGTTTTATTGCCTAGGAAAATAAGATGCACATTTCAAGCAGTGGCAATTACACATATTTGTGGAAAGAGACTGCTCTAATTTGCAATGTGGTTCAAGTTTAGAATGTACTTTGCTGCTTTATAACCATTTTACAAGTCTGTTTTGGATGTTTAAAATAAGGGTGTCTTTAATATGATTAGCCCTGAAGAGGCAACTCCTATTAGATTAAAAATGATTATGAGAAATTTATTACTGAGTTTCATATGCTTAAAACAAAGTTCTCTCATTTACTGGACTCAATCATCTGAACTTCTTAAGAACTGAGGGCTGACCTTAAATTCATTTGACTCTTCGCAAATGGGCTGGACCTACCTATGCAAGCCTTGGCATGAGATGAGCCCCATAATCTTTTTCTCTCTCCTTGGATTAATACTGGAAAGGAAATGCACTTCTGCACCATATCCAATCAGCTTGTGGAACTCCTTGTCACCAAGGACAAGAGCTTAGGAAGGCTCAGAGTAGGATGACATATTTAAGTGGAAATGGAAATCTGGAGTCAGTAATATATCTGAAAAACCAAACATGAGTGGTGCAGGCACCCTGGTGCTACACTCATCAGGAAGAGCCTCCTACAGACAGCTCTGTTACCACCCCCAGGCATACATGGTGCACATCTCAACCTTGGCACTGGATTCACCAGATAAATTTGGATTTAACAATGGCTGTATTTTTGAGCAGACATGCATTTAAACACAAAGAATAAAGCTCTGATTTGTACAAGAGAGTTCATTGGCCTCTGTGCTGTTAAAATATAATCAATTATTTGTAAATGGAGAGTATGCTTTTCATAGTTTTCTAACCTGAAAATACACTTAATCTTTTCACCGCAATATAAATATATTCCTTCCCCTACTTTTCTTGAAAATAACTGTAAATCAAACACTTTCAGAAAAGCCACAGAAATGTCAAACCATGCAACTGCTCTGGATGGACTCACTGTCATGTTCAGTTTATTCAGAAGAAGATTAAATTGCAACAAAAAACAGAAAACATTTAAGAATTTTGCGTCATTTGGCATACATGCAAGCAAAGGAAAAGGCATGCCATACATCTGCTTCTTGTCGTGATTCAAGCCAAAATGCATGTGACAATTGCTTTGCTTTTTATTGCCATGCATACCATAAAATTCAGAGCCTCTCCCTCCTATTATGGACATAATAGTTTCCAATCTGCTCATGAATGTCAACTGTGAGGTAAAATTCCTGGTTAACCAACAATTACTTATGAACTGCTAGGTAAAGCAGAGGATTGGTTTCCTCTGATGAGCCCCGTGGAAGGGTCATGACAGGCGTGCAACATAATGCACAGAAGTTGCTAAAAGCCTTCTACAAGTTTGGGTGATTCTGCAAATAATGAGCAGAAAGAACATTTTAAACTTGCTCAGCTTTCAGGCAAGACTGCATGTCGGTCAGGAGATCTGAAGGAGAAGAGTGTAAGCCCGGTGGATTTTAGGATCAGATGGGCAAAGAACACCAGTGGTTAGTGGCGGTGTGGTTTGTTTTCTTTTGTATTACCAGACTACCTTACTTCAAATGACTGATTACCACATTTCCTGAACTTGTGAGGTACTCAAGGAAATGGAAAATGTGAGGTCAGTCCTCTCTGCATTAAGCCTGATGCCATTTCTGGCACCTCTGATGTCACACCAGGAACTCATTGTCCAAAGCTGATCATCAGATAGATATTCCACCTCGAAACCAAAATACTTTTTGCCAAGAAACTTTCAGAGCACTTTCAGCACTATCAGAAAAAAATTTCCAAGAAACCAATGTCTTTGAGGTGGAAAAGGTGGTGTCAAAAACGTCAGTACAGAGGTAGCGTGGAGACAAAACAAAGCCCTTTCACACTGCTAGCAGGCCTGTCCCCTCTGCCCTGCCTGGTGCTGTCACCACCGGCAGGCACATGGCAGAGCTAAAGTGTAAGGAGAGAAGCCAAGGCAGATGGCTCCCTGCCAGCCCAGGGACAGGCGAAATGCTCCTGCTATGCCTGTGCCACAGGAGGACAGCAGCTTAGCAAAATCCAACTCCATCCCAGCACTGCCTCCACATGGGGGCACAGGCCCTGAGCAGGAGGGGACGTTCCGGGCTGCTCCCTCTTCCTCCTCCTCCAGCTTCACACTGCAGCTGGCCCAGAGGAAAAAGCTATTCCACCATCAGCCTCGTTACTGTGTTTGCCCTTTCCACTGAAGGGCTCACTAATTCCAGAAGAGCAGGGACTGTAAAGACCAACATTATTGCAAGAAATCTTAACTACCTGTAACAATTTATATCCCATCTCGATTTAACAGTATGTAATATTTCTTCACCAACAACCAGGTGAGCTATGAGCATTATCACCAAGTCTTCCACTGCAAATCCTATCTCATATGCTTTAACAGTAAGAAAACTGATAAATCAGTCATCGTGGTTTTGGCATTGAGGTAGTCTTATGGGCAGCCTTAGGGGCTGACAAACCATTAAAGCCCATCTTTTAACAATTACAAAATGGCAGCATTATGCATCAAATGAGGCATTCAGTCTATGTTCTAGTTCAGCCTCCAGAATAAGCTACCCACAACCTGTAAATGCAATCTAAATTTGACAAATTTGTGCACATAATGTGAGCACACGGGGCTCCTGGGTTGCACGTAACCCACCAGCCTTTACACAGAGGTCCCAGGGCCTCACAAGGGATGGTGGCAGCAGCACTGCAGCAGTCTGCCACAAGCCCTGCCTTTCAGCTCCCATCTCCTTACCTCTCCTCCCATCCCTTTGCTGAGACCAGCCCTCCTACCCCAGGCTGCTTCTTCCCCTGTGCTTCTCACCAACTGCATCCTCCTCGCTTCTGTCCCTTATTGCCTTCCATACGGTAAAGCCTGATCTTGACACTAAACAAATCAACACACAAGCATGATGAAGTCCATTCTAACATTTTAAGTCTTTCACAGCTGATTTTTAAGAAAATGAACACTAAACAAATTTGCAGGGTTTTTTTTTTTTTTTTGGCCTAGACCGACCAAAAAGGTATACGTGTATTTTTATTCTTGTTTGCTCCAAGCCATCCTTGACTGTAGCCCAAGAAATTGGGAAAGCATTAGAACAGTCTCCCTGCCAAATCTTCTGGAAACACAGCTTTCACTTTAAGTCCCATAACCCTGAAAGATATGTTAAAAAAAATAAATAATAAAATAAAATAAAATAAAAAATAAACACAAGCTTGATAGCACCAGACAGATATTCTGGCTTCCCAAACACAGGTAGAATGCATTGCTCACCCTGGAAGAGCCCAGACAATTAGACTTTAAGGTAAGACAATCTCGAAGATAGGAAGGCTCCTTAAAGTTGCTATTCACAAATACAACTCTTGATTTCAATCTTTGTTGCACCTGACCTCTGCCCAGCTGGGCTAATGAGGTCATCTATGCAAAGAAATAAATCAACATAGCTGTTCTGAAGTGAGCAGCACAACACTGATTTACAGTAACTCTTGTTTTGGACAGAATAACAAACAACAGAAAATAAACTGTAGCTTTGAGAGCTAAGTAATTCCACGGGTGCAATACAGAAAACAACTATTGCATTATGCTATAAAGATTTATCCAATATTTCATTTGCACTGAAAGATTCCTGCATTGCTTTCCAGCTCACAAAAATATGATTCATTTCAAACTCTGCTGATAAAATATTTAAACCAGGTGGTAGTATTCTACAAGCAGACAGGCAGATGGACAAAGTGATGTTTTGACACAGCTTAGAAAATTAGTAAATACTGAACAACCTAGAACAAAAATCTGCTTTGATATTTCTTGTTCTCCACGTCTTTACTTGCTTTCACATTCACAGATGAGATATTTCCAGCATAAAAATAATCAAAACAGAATGAGTTACAGCATAACATTTGTAACTTCTTAAAACATGTCCAATAAAGTTTTAATAGGTCTTTCTTTGGAACTGTTTTCTTCTGAAAGCTGTGATTTGACACTTTAAAGAGTTACCCATTTCTCTCTCTCTCTCTCTCTCCCTCATCGGACCTGAACTAAACACACAAAATGAAGAAACAAACCCCTAAAACTTTAAAACACGAGAGAATGTTATGTTCTCATTCAGACTTTCTAAATTTGTGACCTATTTCTGTGTAAGAAAAATACTATGTTGATTATTGACTACCACAAAATAATGCCTTAACTTATTTGTGTTACCTCTGACTGGGGACATGGGTATTTCACCTGCATGCAACCATCACCCTCAATCTCTCTGTTACACATGAAGCTCAAAAGAAGCGTGACATATAACTACGCCCTTTTGCAGAAGCAATAAAACCATAACCAACTGTACTTGAAAGACATGAGAAGTATTTACATGCAGCTGTGCAGAAGTTCAAGGGTGTGCAACGATGGCTTGTGAACAGATTAGGCATTGGTTCAGCATTGTGTACATATATATGAAAATTTTGAACAAAGGGTTTTAGTGTGGAGCACAGAGTTAGGCTGTTTCTTGGTACACAACACCCTTATGTAGCCAGGGAATCGAGCCTACATTGTGGTTGCTGTTCTGCAGAGTAGAGTTGATTCCACTCAACTGAAGAGAAGCAGATGTGGTCTCCTGCTCTTACTGGTGGTGTTCAGTTGTCCTTCTAATAAACTAATACAGAAGTCTTCAGGCGTAAAGTATGTTTCTGCTTTGTCTCTGGAACCTACAATAGTAATCATTAATAGAAAATGCCAGGAATTTTAATTAAAAAGAAACAGAGAAAAGTTTTTGGTCTGGAATTTAATATTAGTATATAGTTTGCAATCCAAGATTGCAGTACTCTCTGCCTGTACATATGAGCCTTCAGGTTAAACATGCTATAATAGAAAACTGTTCTAATTAAAATTAACTAACTAATTTCTGGTAACTTAATAAATTGAACTGATTCCCCTGCTAAGGGAATATATGTGAAAGCATCAGAGTCCTCTCAGGTTTACTCACTGCTTGAAAACACTATTCCCACTATTCCAAAACAAATACAAAACCCTACAGATTAAATGTAAATTGTAATTTTCTACAAGTATTACTCTTCAAATCCTACAGGTCTCTCACGAATAGGCCTGCTAATGTGAGGTAACGTCTTCATTAACTGAGCAGGTCTTAAGTAGAAACCCCATGATTTTCTACAATGAACACACCAGACTAAGAAAAGAGACCTACATAACATGAAAAAAAAAAAAATCACGAAAGAAGCAATTGCATAGGCCAAACATTTCTAGCAGTATTTTTCTAACTTCTCTGTGTTCTAACTTTTCATTTTCTAGTATAAGCAAGCTGGAAAATATAAATGAATGCCAAGGTTTACTGAAAGCATACTTGACTCTGCTGCAAATGGCCCTAAGATGTTGCTGACAACAATAACAATGTTGAAATAATATTGAAAATACATGTTGAAAGCATGTGTTCTCCAACCAGATGACAACTTTTATATACTCTGGAAGCAAAGAGCATAATGGGTTTTGATAAAAGACGGGAAATTAAGAAAAATTAAACAAAGAAAATACAAAAGTTGTGTGAATAAATGTTTTTAAAAGGTATTTTTTCCTAAATACACAAGGGAATTGTCAATGGTAGTAAGACAGTCTGCTTATATGGCACATGACAAAGGTATCTGAAAACACCTCAAATGATCAGGACAAAATGCCACATTGAGGCAGGTTCTGAAAACCCTGTTGGAACTGAAGTCAGTCATCTTGTGCTTGTTTGCTCACAAAGACAGAAAAATAAGAGGCGCCTTGCTTACCTGAAAGCTAATACATGGAATGCAAACAATAATCTCTTTTTTAAAGAAAAATACCCGATACAGCTGGGGAAACGTTTGAGGACTTTTTTGGATTCAAGCAAAAAAGAAACATCAGATTTTTTCTATTTCCCTACATCTTCTAGTCCTCAAAATACTACGTTTAAACATTCTCTTTCACATACAGCAAAAAGGGCATAAATAAGGAAATAGATATAAAGGAAAGACAATTCCTCAGTTATTACTTAGCCAGAAGAGAGGACTCCTCTTAAATTACAGGAACAGCAGTCATGTGGCAGGGTGGGATGAAGCAAGTGCAAAAATTGAGGTTGGCCTCTTGTTTACGAGAGGAGGCATTTCTGTCAGCCAGCACGGCCCCCTGAAGAGCTGAATCACCCACTTAAACTGCCTGACTGCTGACAACACAGGGAGACTGAGGCCAACAGGCCCCTAAATTACTTGCCTCAGTCAAGCAGCTAAAATTACGAGAGGGTAATCAAGGCTACATCCAGGATGGAGGAGCTCTGCTAAAGCGTTTTGGATAGGAAACCTGGTCTTGCACAGCAAAAAAAAAATGACAGCAGTAATCCCTTCCCTGTTGCTGAAACATTCCATGTAGGTGACATTTTAAACCTCTTCAGAAGAAGCAAACAGCTCAAAGCACCAGGATAAATGCACTTGACAGCTATGTCCATTCCCTCAGTCGGGGCCAAAATGATTGTGGCCACTGGAAAAAAAAAATCTTTGCTGAAGAAATGAGGAGATGGTCACAGAAGTGGTCCCAATTCTGCTCTGATGGTTGTGTACAGGCAATATCTATGTCATCCATACCTATCGACATGTCAGGAGCTGCCAGTGCTTCTTGGCACCAACACAGCCCGCGGAGGGCAAAACTGGGGCCTGCTGCTCAAGATGAGCTCTGACAGCGAAGGGATTTCTTTTCCAGAGCCTGAGCAATGGGGCACGTAGTACTAGTCTGTCAAAATGAAAAAGTGCGTTTGAGTGAGAACAGAACCAGGAAGACCTCTAACAAGGTAAAGAGATGAGTTAGGGCCGAGTTGCTACAGTAACACTGCTGCTTTCCCAGTGCAAGGCTCAGCCGCAGGAAGGTGCAATTGAGATGAACAGCAGAGGCTGGCAGAGGCTTTGCTGGCTGGAGGTTATGAGAAGCGGAGGAAATGCTCATCCCTTGCTCACCAGCAGAGCCCCAGGAGCTTGAGGCATGGTGTTACTCCTCCTGAGAGCAAGGAGATCAAGAGCTGCAGGAGGGCGGCAGGACTGGGCTTACCAGCTCCTCTGCATCCTAAGTGAGACCCTGCACTCGCACATAAGAAGGATAATTACGTGGCAAAGTTCATATATGCACAGTGTTAGAAACTCCAGTTTACCCTTTTGATTGGTATAGCCCACAGAAATTCTCATCAGAAGCAAAAATCTGACAGTATTTCCCATCAGATCCTAATTTATTCCTCAAGTACAATTACAGTACAATTTCCCCTTTTGAATCTGGCATATCATTAGTGCCTAATTAGCATGCATAAAAGATTATTGATAAAGTACGATCTTGCCTGAAGCAATACTGTCATTAAATAGTTTAACCCTACTATATTCACAAGCATTAATGAAACACCAAGTTGTAATTCAAAAAATAAAATATCCCAGATTTTTTTCAGTATCTTAACAACTGCTATATAGATTTTTTTTTTTTTTTTTTTTTTTTTTTTAGAGCCAGCTGAAGTTGGTTAAAAACTAGAGATTTTCCACTGCTGCCTTCTCATGCTGGAAAATTTTTGCTGTCATCATACGTTATCTTGTCCAAGATGAACTTTTTACCTGGAAAAATGAAGGAAGTTTGTATTTGTAAACTCACAACTCAAATTAACTAAAAGCTAAACACAAACTTTCTGAGGATCTTCTAAAACACCTATCTGCTTCAGGAACTCTGGACTTCTGCTCTGTTGAGAAGATGGGAGCTGTAGATTGATTTCTTTCCAGACAGAGTATCCAGTAGGATACTTTAATTTGTCCAAATCTAATGAAAACAATCTTACAAAAAGATGTGTAGCTCATTTTGACAATTCACATCAGGAACTTTTTGCACCACAGAAATTTACACATTTTTTTTCTCTTCCTAAACCATCTTTACAATGTTATTTAAAAAATGCTGTTGATCAATGATCTAAGACAACGGCAGCCCAGTTTCAGTGCAGTTCTGCCTCAATCAAGGGAAAAGCATTAGTATGGATTAAAAGCGTATGGTGGACCTGCAACTTCTATACTTTATAGCTTAGGCCAGCCACTTCAATGAACTTAATACTTTGTGCTCAATTAGAATTTCAACCAAGACTATTTAGTTCTGCTACAAAGTGCATCTGTGAGGGAAATCCTCACATTTTCCCATGAAGCTGTTGTTCCCAGAGATGAAGTAACTTGCCCAAGGCTTCACAGCCACTATTGCCAAAACTAAAGTTAGAATCAGCCATTTCTGGCAGAGAAAATTCTTAAAGGCTATTTCTTTGGAAATTTTAGGTTCCTTTTTCACAAAAAAAAAAAAAAAAAAAATATATATATATATATATATATATATATATATATAATTATTTATCTTTAAGGTCTCCCATGGTCTACATCAACACCATTTTTACATTGGTAACTAAGATCAAGCACTCCTTCTGAAATGTCATCTGAGGGTATGAGCCTAGAGCACTTAAAACACCAACCTTAGTGGGGCATCCTATGTGGGGAAACATCATGTGGAAGGAAATTTCAGATTATTTTAAAAAAATATTTAATACTTTGTAGCTTTTCACAGATGCAAGATAAGTAAGCTGTTTACAGCTGTTTACAGAATTTGCTTTCACATGAATGCCATTCAACTTCCAGCACCTCTTCTCTCCTGCCAAACCCCTGGCCAATACTGTCAGAATCAACATTTCCATACATTTGATAGCATTTCCAACATTTTGCCTAGTCTTTTACACTAAAACTGCTTTACTATAAATGAAGTTCTGATGACCTTCTAGGTCATCAGGAGAGAGAAATAGCTTCTCTTTTGCTGAAAGACTCCCATATGGACAAACTCATCCCAGGGGTCTGCTCTAAGACTGCCCACTTTCACTCTCTCTGGGCTTCCTGGTAGTCATGAGTCTGATTTACTCAATTTTCCAGGAAAGCATGGATGCAAAATTTTTGACTAGCTTACACGGTACAGGAGGATACTGAAATGACAGAAAGAAAATCAATTTCTCTTCTATCAACTGCAACATAGAAAACTAAAAAAACCTACAGAGAAAACAAGGAAATATGTGAAAGGAGTATGTATGCATTTTAAATACTTCTGTTTCTTCTATGGAGATTTTTTTTACATAATGAATGTAATAAAATACTAGTTCAAATACTTCCTATCAACAATCTCTTATATTTCATAACCAAGCTCTAAACTCTATGTTTACAACTGTGGAGCACCCCACAGGTGCTAATATCAAACGAAAAATAACAGAAGTTCCTTTTGGGTTAATCTCTTGCAAATTGACACAGCTGAAGCAGAAGAGAATGGCAAACATCTTTCTGTGCTGTTCTTGTGTTACAGTATGTCTAGTATTTGGAGCTTTTCCTAGAAGTTTTTTAATTACTCCATGCTGGCTCCCCTCTATGGAGTCAGCAGTTACAGAGCAGCAGAGGAGCAGCAAGACTCTTAAAAAATCACTTAATGGAATCTCAGCTGGAAACCCGAACAGTCCATCTTTTGCTAAGCCTATTTTGCTGCCCAGAAATTCTGCCAGTAAAATTACCTATTTCCTTGTGTGTTGACATAAAGAGTATTTTCATATGGAGAGAGAAGTGTTACAAAGCAGCATACGTTTCTTCAGAACAATCATAGGCTAGAATAAGGGATATTGATACTAAGGTTGTTTTATCACATTCCACTCTTAAGCTCTTGCATAGTCCCTGATCCTCGAGTAAAAAAAAAAACAACCAACCACCACCAACAACAAAAAGAACAAAAATGCCCTCTAAGTTCCAACACTAGTTCCTAAATCTACAATCCAAATTATTTAAAATTCTACAGTCTTAACAGAAAACCAAACATTTTTATACACATCAATTTGTGACCCTCAAGGATGCAACGATATGATAGTAAAGGCATCTGAAGAGATTTACATTGAAGACTTATAAATCATTTTATAAATCATAATTTCATTGACTTTGAAACTACAAGTACTAAGGGATCAACAATCCTCTACGAGGTTGAACACCATTGTTCTAGTTGGAAAGCTACGGTTTTTACATGATGATCTGCTGTAGGTGTTACTGCTGGTCCTAATAGCGTTAATGCATCACTTCTGCAATGGCCAGATACTATCATGAGATCACAGCACTACTTTGTAAAGCACAATATAAGCACGTAGTGAGGAAAAAAGTTCCTGCAGTCAAAGCTTGGGATATGGGAGACATACAAATATTAAGTGATTTGACTAAGGTGCCATCAGGTCAGAGACACTCAGGAACACAAAACAGATCATTCCAGTCCCAAATGGCTTACCAGTGACAGGACAGAAGCATAAAGACCATTTTCATTTGAAGGCGTACCATGAATCATACTAGATTGGTTTTCATTGAATCTGATTCCCATATTACTTCAAGTACGTCTAAATTTGGAATCATACACAGTACAACCAGTCATCCCATCATTTTCATTTGCTTTTTTTTTTTTTTTTTTTTTAGAGAAACCATATTAGTTTAAATCTTGCCTCAAACGATAATACATTCTCTGGGTTGCTTGTCTGTGTCTGGCTCGGGTCAGGAGGCTTTGCTAGGTACAAGCATAAGTGCCTCTGGAGCTGATGAATACTGGGAGTTTATCTATAATGGCACTGAACTTCTGCATGAAGTATCTATCACTGCTGTTATGCTTTGAATGGTGCCAAAAGCTTAGAGATTGTGATCCATCCAGACCCAGAATACAGACACAAAATTAAGAGCCCATTCCGCTTTTCTTCGCTCTTACAATTTATCCTTCTGGTGACATATGGTTTCCCTTTACAAAGTTTACTGCTGTTTTTCACTAGGATCTCTGTTAGTAAGAACAAGCACCACACACTGGAACGATGCCAAGTAACTAGCATGTACTTTCACATCTTTATTCTACTCATTGCTCTTAATATCACGAACAAATCCTGCAAGCAACAATGAAAAGGTGCCCCAAGGGATAAGCAGATAATTCACATCTAATGACAATGTTTTGCAAGCACCTCAAATTCAACATCCACCTGTTGGGTGGGTCATGAGAAAAGATTTATGTCCAAATAGCCATAGCTTCTGGGGAGCGAGATGCAGAAAGGTAATCCCTCTTTGCTAAGAAACCTGATCTTTACCAGAGCAGATTCCAGTAACGAATGGAGTTAGGCTGTATTTAATGGTCTATTACTTTTGCATTTGTCATGTTCCTGTATGTTGGTATTTTTTCTCCTTTACATTTGATACAAGTAGCACAATATAAATGTAACTGGCAGAATGTGACATCCCTTGTTTTCTTTCCCATTCAGCTGATGTGCTAATTTTGTGTAACACGAGAAATGAACAGTGCTTTCCAGATGTATGAAATTTGGTTTTAACAACCAAGCTAAGGCGGGATTTTTTTCCTATTTTTTTATGGGATCACAGTTTCCTCAATTAAATTTTAAGAGAATTCAGCTCTGGAAACACTGAGTGCCGTGTTTTATTTTTGTGTGGGGGGAAAAAAGTGAGGAGGGAGGATCTCTGCCTACTTTCAACATGTAGAGAGTTAACAAAGCATTACTTTAAGTTCAGTGATTTTACAATAATTTGTTGATGTCTGCTTATTTGCAATATGCTTCAAAGGGTCAGAACTACTATGACACTCCTGTAATTACTACACTACTAGAAAGATTAAGACACCTTGTAATCAACAATGAAAGAAAGAAATACTGCTCCCTTCTCTGGCCAAGACAGCCAGTTTTTGAAGTTACAGCTCTACATAACTCAGAATGCTGGTGGTACACGCTACATGCCAGGTACTGAAGCTGCCTTGCCGCACGGACTGTAAAACCTCTTCAGGGAGGAAGTGGGAGTCAGGCAAGATTGCGATGCTGGGGGCTAAATGAGTATGCCCAGGGTTTCCACTAGCTGGAGTAACAGCCAGAACTTTAAGGAAAGAACTTGCTGGGTTTCCCAAAGGCTATCTAGATCTACCAGGATATCTATGGGCAGAGGTGTGCATATGTATGTGTCTGCAGCCAGGCAGAGTGGCAATCTGGAGGTACGTACTGGGAAGTCAACAGTGCTGTCGGTACAGAGCTCCTTGCAAAGCAGCAGGAACCAGCAATCCTCAAAGGTTAAAGGAATTGAGAAATACACAGACTTTTTGAGCAAATCTGCATTAAAAGCATCTTCTAGAGGCTATTTGGGCTCAGATGAAAGCTTATTTATTTAGCAGCTCTTCTGCCTTTTAATTAAGACGGTCATGAAAAATATGCACCGCCCCCCAGTCAGACAACAAATTACTGAGTTATCCAACCCCACTGAACACAGGCACCTGCCCCAATCATCATCTCAGGTTTGGGACACTGGCAGAGGCACGTGTGTCACCACAGAAAACAGCAAGGCTTCCCTACGTGACACCATCTCACAATCTATAAAAGTACCAATTTCACACTTAATTCTTTTTGCAAGAGAGGATGGGAGAAACCTAACATCCTCACAGAGGCTCTGACATCCTCCTGAGAACCAGCTCAAGAACACATTTAGTTTTAAGATGCACTGAATTAACAGAATTTACTAGTGATGTGAAATTATGTAGTGTGGGGAAAATCATAGCTGACCAAGAAGAGTCATGGGAAGGATTTCCCAATACTGAGTGACTGAGTAACAAACTGATGAATTAAATTCAGCATCAGCAAACAGCCAGAGAAAAGCTATCCTAAATACCTGCGTGCTGGTGGGACACAATTAGGCACCACCTCAGAATCATGACAGTCAGCCAATTTGACCATGTCAGCTCAGGGCTCAGCCATTGCCAGAAAGGGTAAACACTGTTAGATATTTCTCCTTTTTTCCTTCCATGTAAAAAATATAATTTTTTACCAATACAAAGCCATCAAAAGCCTGTGTCTTAAAGATTTTGTGTAGTTCTAGTTATCCCATCTTAGAAAGGATACAGAAATGATATACATAGAAGTACAGAAACGGCAAAGAGTATGTTAAAATACAGAATAGCTGGAATCCTTGGACAGACTATGTACATTAGGGTTTGCTAATGTAGGAAACAGGTAACTGTGGGTGGCAAGATTGACATCAATAAAGTTATGAATGACCTGGAAAAGATGGAGGAAGTCTGCTTTTTACACAATATCAGGACAGCTGTAGTGGAATAGGGCATTACATTGAACTAGGAGAGAGCAAGGTTGAAATGGGACTAGACTGCCATATCATATATACCGTCACCACCACTGCCTCATAGAGACCACAAGAGTAAATGATGTCTAACACACCAAATGTACAACTGGAGTCCCCTGTGAGAAAAAAAAGAAAAAAGAAAAAAAGACTCAGAAAATAACTGAGCCACAAAGTGCTGCAAGCTGGGACAGTATATCTGGGAAATAAATTATCTGGGAAATAATCCTTTCCAGCTGAAGTTACTCTCCAGACTACTGTTGCATCCTGCTCAGGCTGGTACAGCCAGGGTCTCCGCACAGGGGCTGCCAGGGTTCTGGTAACCCTCAAAGGGAAGGTGTTCTGAAACACCTCAGTATCAGCACTCGGGTTTGGCTCTCTCAGTGTATCTTCTGCTCCAAGCACTGCTTGAACTGCAGCTTACATGTTTCCACAAACCAGATAGGCCAGTATATACATCCCTGTACTGCCTTTTTCTTTCTTATAGCAGTTTTACCTTTAACTGCAATTGCAGTGACTAAAACAAGCAGAAAACCTTTTTCAGTAATACTTCAGCTCTTTAGGAACTAAAAATCTATATACATTCAGGCTCAACACATGCTGTGACGATGGGCCCTAGGACACAGTTGGTCAGTACAAGGCAGCTAAGAACCCCTGCAGTTGTTTCCAGGCAGACTGGGGCTCACCTGCAAACGTAACAAAGCTCCAGCCTGCTCCTGTGCAGCGCTGTCAAATACACACCATCTCCCAACAAACACAGCCAGTCTTGTAACACAGGAGTATTTGTGTGTTTTCTAACAGCAGCACTGATTTTTCTACCTATAACTACAGTCATACATCAACTATTTTTTTCATCTCTGTACACCGATTCTGTGTAAGTTCTTGTTTCATCAACCAACATAGCTGCCTGTACCTTAACTTCTATAAAAAAAAATGGAGAAAACTAATACAAACAAGCAGACCAACACAATTGCTTCTGCACTTCAGAGAAATCTTCATCTTGAATTAGCAATCAGTAATTAGCACATTAAGAAGATGTACCATAAAAGTTGTGAGAATTAATAACTCCATAAATAGATTAAGAGCCTGACTTTCAAAAGGATGTAAAATATCTTCTCATAATTAGAGGTGTACCTAATGTCACTAAATTATTGAATGATCCATAATTTGCAGGCCCTGTTAGATCTAGAAGATAACCACCCAATGCTCATACCAATTTTTCATACAAAAATAATTTTTAAATCGGATCTTTCATCTTAATTATCATCAAAAACTAATCTAATGAAAACAACCTTAAACATTTACATTATTATTTCAAACATGGATCAGTAAGGCAATTTAGATTTCAACAACAGGAGATGAATTAGAAGACGTCAATTCTAACGTGTTGCAAACACAGCTTATTAGCTCAACACACTGCCCTAAGATCTTCACAGACACACGTCTAATAATACAAAGGCAGAAATGGAAAAAAGCAATACTGGAAGGTGGGTTCTCCTTTCCCCTTGCATTAATGGTGGAACCTCATCAGAACTTTGCAGGTAGCTGCTGCACTGCTGTCCTGCAGGGAACCCCAGGGACAGGCTCAGTGGAAATACTTTGTCAAGTATCTTAAATTATATAAATTATACATAGAGAGACCACTGGAGTATCCATTCCTTCCTCCAAGTTAAGCAAAGGCCCTGGTCACTCTGTCAAATGATCTGGGCAACAGACGGTGTGCTCAGCAGAAGGTGGAACATGAGAATAACAAGCTAGAGAAGGTGACAATACCCACAGGTATCTATAATAGAAAAAGGGATGATTGCCAACCCAACAAACACAAGGTGCATAATGTAGTCAAACCACGCAGAGCCATTATAATGCTGTAACAGTGTTTTCATCCCAGATAAAAGATTCTTCCTAGGTTTTGTTTTGTTTTGTTTTCATTTGAACTGTATACTGTTATTTTTTTTTTTTCCTGCATGAGACAGAACAGCTCTTTCATTCTGGGAAAACTTTCCAATGAAGACATCAAACAAAATGAAGTCTTTTCAACTGAGCAATTTGTCTCAGCACTAATTTCCCCTCTTTCATCATACCTCTGGCAGGAGTCATCTCAAGCAGTGAGATTTACCTGAGAGCTGGAGGGTGGAAAAGCACCATCATTGTAACCACATCTGTGCTGCTCCAAGAAATTTACTGAAGTTCAAATTTCTCCATGACCTCCAAGTTAGTTTGTTTCTGTAAACTGAGATGTTTTCTTCCTTCCCTTTTTTCAATGTTTTTATTGAAAATCCTTTCAAATTCAAATTCCTTTCATCTGCCTGGATTTCAATTTACACAACAATACCTCATTCACTATGAAAAAACAAGCTTTTATTTATATTTTTTTCCAGGGAACTAATGTTGAACAACGTGAAACCATAGCAACTGTCAACTTCCACAAGGTTGTGCTATAAAGGAAAATGGATTGGTGCAACCATCTCTTCAACATTTCTGCAGGTTATCACCATTGTAAATCTAACAATAACACACTTCATCCTATAACTAGATTTTCATTTCAATGAGAGAAACCATTGATCATTTTAACCAACTATTTGTGATCTACACTCAGCAGTTCCCATAGGAAGTAAATTGTGCTAAGGGTAAAGAAATGAAAGTGTATCTTTTTCAACAGTTTCTTTTCTAGCAGCACAGGGCAACAAGGGCTGGCAGGAAAGGGTAAGATTCAGGGGCCCTTGCTGGGGTAGGAAACTACACAGGAGCAACTGCAGATTTCTTGCCCTGCGAGATGTTGAGCTTTATTGTCCTTTGAGCAAGTGAAGAATCAAAGAGCACAGAGGCCAATTAACTACATGGAGTTGCTGAAGTAGCAAGGAAGAGAATAATAGTGGGCACAGTATAGGCAGTGCTAAAATTCTTCCTGTGAAGATTTTTTTCATTATCAGACCTCCTGTGAAGAAAAAACAAATCCTCAAATTCCCTTTCCCTTCTTATTAACTGTATGACATTGTTAACAAAGCAAAGCTTTCTCCCTTTGTCACCGGTGGGACACAAAGGACTATGAAATAAGATGGATGTATTTGCTCTATGGCAATGGCCTGCAAGACCCTGGCAGGTTCTGCCTTACATCCCTCCTCCCTACCCAGAAACCAAACCTTCCCTGTGCAGGACACACATACACATGTTTGAATGCTGTTTTTAAAAGATGTGCCAGCCCTGACACCTTCAGCTTGTTTGATCAGATGTAACACTGATTTGCAAATACAGCAAAACACCAGTAGTGACACAACACTGATCCACCAAACTCCATGGCTTTTCATTTGCTTTTCTTTTAATTTTAACAGCCAAGTTGTCTCTGGAGAAGTATTACAGAGCACTTCCACCATATTTCACAAAATAAATATGGCAACAAGGAAAGTGGGGACAATGAAAAAGCAGCCTACGCAGTATCCGCAGAACGCAACGCAGTTTAAACAATTAACAGTGAAACAAACTGTTGAGATGAAATCGGTTTTTAAGATTAGACTTTCAGAAGTCAGCCCAGTAAACAGTGTTACTGTGTCAGCCGCATACTTTCTCCCCAGATACTACATTATTCTAACAGATCTCAGCAGCTGAGAGCCTGGTCTTTGACTCCAGCTGTTGTTCTAAAATCTGAATGCTTCAAATGTGGAAGATGTCTCATCTGGAAGCTCTAGTACCAACCTGCGTAATCCTGGCCCCAGCTTTGGAAAAAGTACCGAGCAATTCAACACCTTAAGCTACAAGAAGCACAGAGAGCTGCTTTTGTTTAGAACAAATTTTAACGTTCCCCAACAAAGCTCACGATGGGGATAAACATAAAACCTTATGCAGGCTTCAAGAACTTCAAGACAATTACTTTACTGTAAACCAACAAACATTCACAAGAGGCATTGATGAATTTTTGAGCTAATTACAGACCAGTAAAAATTCTTTTAGCAACTTTGTTCTGTCCTGTGTGCACATAGGGAGGATAAGGAAAGGGAAGACACATACTTTATTCTTTTCAGCTATAGCAGTACAGAAGTATAATTTGACGTAAAAGAAATTTTTTTTTTCTGAGTCATTTCTTTTCCCATTGTATTCTGCATTTAAAATTAATTAATCGAAATTGTGACTGGATTTCTTCTAAAACTGTTTGGGGATTTTAGACAAGTAGGGCAGTATGTTAGCAGATGACAGTATGAATATATTCAGCTATGTTTGTCCTCCCTAATAAACTGTTCTATGGGTCTCATCACTGCTTTTGATACTGACCTGACCAAACTGTCTTGTAGTTTTTGTTGCATAAATTTTGGTGGATTCAGGGCCAAGAAATAAAAGGTATTCACCAGACAGATTTCTTACAAGATTACAATAATGTTTACGATGAGATGCAGGCAATTTGGAAACTCTCATTATGGGACTGGATTAAGTCCAGAATTGTATAAAGAATTAGACTCAAAGGTCTATGAAGGATAAGTTGCAAAGGAAGAAAAAGCTTTGATTGTATTGTTCTTGAACTATAAAGAATGCCAAAATAAGCTAAAGTAAAAATTTAGAGCCTGAGTTCAATTTTTGAACCACTTAATGTCTGGTTATTGAAATGAAGTATTCTGTATCATTAGTTTGTAGTAAAGTACAAATTTTTGAATACATAGCAGACAGGAAAATAAAACATCTGTCAAAACAAACCGCTATTATGTAACAGCGATCACAGAGCAAAAACAATCACATTTTCTGCTGCTATGAGATGGTGCAGTCCGACCGAAGCAGATGTTGCAGCAGCTCAAGTGACAGAGCCCATGATGGACAGTTGCTCCCAAAAAGTTTAGTTTTCAGAAACACTGCAGAAAGGCTTTCCACTAGATCTGTGTAATGATCAAGCTTGTATTGAAAACTTGCTGCTACTTAACCGATATTATAGTACATGAGATAATGAAAAATAAATTCCACCAAAATCTTCTCTGAAGACTAAAGATTTGTTGCAGAACACAACATTTGTGTTGTGACATTTGACATTTACATGAATCTACCATACTTTTAAAACATTCTTTACCCTATCTTTTTCTGCCCACATAACTGACATCCGTCATATAGAAGTATCCTCCCACTTGCATGATGAATGATTGTAACTCAGAAAAACACCCAGTGAACATCCACAAATGAATTCTTACACATACCTGCAGAACAAACATGCAGCACAGACACATGCTCTACAGGCACGCACCTCCATGCAGAAGCAGCCCAGCACAGAGAACCATATTTACTGTGCACAGATACACCATTCGTGGAGTATACGTACAGTAGGTCCAGCACTTCCTGAATCTAATACATTGTGGATCTGTTCAAAAACAGAGTAACGCTATGGGTGCTTCTGCTTACAAGTTGTTGTAATCAAGAAAACTAACACAGTTGCTCGTGACCCCTCTTCTCCCATGCTCCCCATGGAGATGCTTTGCTAACGTTATTGAATTGAGTTTCTCAGTACTGGGAGCGTGTCCCACTACACAAAACAGGGATGTTTATCAAAGGTGGGACTTTAAACCTCCAGTAATAAAACACAGATGGTCAAAGACTGCCAGAAAGACCACTATGCCAAATATTTTTCAGCATGTTTTCAAACCCAGGTACTATGTACTGTGAATTACTGAGAAATGATGCCACTCACCTTAATAAAACGATCATTTCATTTTTATTCTGATGCAGTAACTGGTGTGAATCTAAAAGAATTTAAATCCAAAACCCCTTTAAATCAAAAAATGATTTACAGATAATGTTGGTCTATCAGCTAAGAAGGGCCTGCACATTCTTATTGTATGGCCAATGACCATAAATCTTGTTTTTCCACAGCATTTTGTTGATAAATTGTCTTTTAATATGTGGCCACTAACAGAGCCTTACAAACCTGTGTGATACCCTAAAAGGTTCACCTCCACAACTTACAGAAAGTGATTTCAATACCAGTAGAATAACACAGCAGAATGAAGGCATGCTTTGACATTGCAACACGGCTGACACAACACCTAAGCACAGCAAGAAAGCATGTCCATTCCTCCTGCACGCTCTATTACTGCCTCCCTTGCTTCCCAATTTTCCACCTACTCTGAATCAACTCATTGTGTAACTGGCAAAGTATTAAAGCTGAAACAAGGGAGGAAGAGGGTAGGAGTATATAGGCAGGTGTGGGGTGGGAAGGGAGGGTGGAGGTGATACTGCCCTTCTTTTGTTGGCCAGTAGCCATTAGAGCAGCTCAAACTGCACCCTCGAACCAGTGGATAGGTTTGTATTAGCATGTTGTTTTAGCTAGGCATCAGGCAAACTACAGCCTTAGCACAGGTTTATGCATTTTGCTGAGCTGCAACCTAAACTGCCATCATCAGCTAAGTCAACACATGGACACAATGGTTTCAATAGCCACGTCTAATTTTTTGTCTATTAAGAAAGTAACTTGTACAGAGTCACATCCTTTAGTTCCAATAGCAGGGCATTATCAGCATTGCATAACAGAAGCTCTGTTTTCATTGTTAACAGCTATCAATGTAATTTCACACTCCTGCTCCATCTTATAAACAGTCACCTAAGTTACTTAAATCCATTATCCTCTACAAATGCAATGCTTTATTTGGTGCTATTAACTCTGTCACACAGAAAAGCTGTCTGTAAAAATGACCTATTGATACAATGTGAGCAATTTCAGTTAAAAAGCACTGATTTGCACATCACAGAATTTTCTTTAAATACTTAGAAGCCACACACATAAACTGTCATTACAGAAAATGAATACGGTTTTATTTTTAATCTGGATCAAGTCGTATTACCTAATGCAGGCCCTTATATAGAGAACATCTACTGATTCTGTAAATAATTCACATCAGCCTGTGAGGATGCAACTGAAAACATCTTCCTATTAGAAAGAAATCTCTTCATGTTCCAAGTCTGCTTGCAATCAGCAGTTCTTTGTAAGCAAGGAGTTGGTTGTGGTCCTTTGCCAAATCTCAGTGTGTGGCAACTCCATAAATCTGACTAAATCAATGCACTTGGAATTCTCAAGATAGTTCATTTTCCAAAGAACTTGCTTGATTTGTGTGTATATATATATATAAATATATGTATATATAATTTAGTATATGTGTAGAAATACAATGCAATGATTTCTCTTTTCCTTAGTTTACTATTCTGTTTAACCTAATTCAATTCACATTTAATTTCTGGGTGTGCAAGCATGAGTTTTGCTAGTTCTGCCATCGGTTATTAAAGATTACAAAATGTTTAATTCAGCATTTCAATTCTAGTAATACCCAGCAACATATGTATTCTAACAGCAGCTAAATAACTCTTTAACTGCTCACATAGTTAGTATTATTTAACACAATTACCTTTTAACGTAGAATTCTTAAGTTGTTTCCTGAGTTACCTCAATTTCTGTTGCTGAGGTCCAAACCTCTGAGTATCTAAAAAGTTATTTAAGCATTAATGTTGTGACAGACAGTTAGTGATGCAGGCTGCTCACCCAAGTTATATGTTGTTGCTTGTGATGACCATAACTTTTAATAAACAAGTGTAATGACTACCAAAAAAGAAATACAAATGGTCCCAAAACACACTTGTCAGTTCATGCACTCAAGTACTTGTCAAATCAGCACACCCCAAGGCTGAACCAGGGTCAGTTCCAACAGCTGCACCAATGGTTTTTCAGCACTTTAGCAGCTGTAGTTTTCTGCATGTCTGTCCTGGTGGGCTAATGACCATATAGGTGACACCACAGTCAATTGCTGCCAGAGAAAAGGAAACTGTACAGCAATGGGGAGAGCTGTAAGGAAGGCCACTTAGGGATCAATCTGGAAAAGTGTTCTTACTCTGTTTTGTGCATCAGCAAACCAGAAACATTTCATCAACTGAGCTCTCCTGCAGCAAAGAAAGCCTATCTGATTTAGTACCCTTCTACTTAAATAGGGCTACAAGTTATAACCTTACAGAGGAAGTGCCTTGCAACTAGCAAGATAATTTGGATACAAACAAACATCTCACCTTGTCTTCTGTCTTTATTTCAATTATGCTGCTACCTTCTTTGTATTTTTCTTCACTTTAAATTGCTTTTCATGATCTGTGTAACTCATCACATGATAGGTGATGCCTGCATTTCAGACACATGTAGCAATTTGATGGCCATGGCTTGTGATATGGCTACTGAGTGCCTCCAAGGCAAGCAACATGATCCCCAAGTGGCTGAGAGAAACTTAGTACCAATTCTCTAAAGATTGGGTCAGAGACATGGAAAAAAAACCACGGTAGTTCTCAGTCCAGTCTTTGTTTCCAGCTCACCGTGTTCAGCGTACATTCTGATGAGAACTTCATGGGCAGTTGCCCAAATATGCTTTAAGATTAAAATAAACTAAACTGAATGTTAGATGACATCCAACTTTTTGCTACATTACCCAATAAATAATATAGAACTAAGCGAGGGAAGGAGATTAGCAATCTACAGAGACGGTCTTTTGCCAGTTTTGCTGCACACATCCAGCATGACTTCAAATGCATTGTTTAAAATACTGTATCTTGGTTATCTATCTCTGTGAAATTGCTTTATTTTGGCTTCTCTATATAGAATAAAAGCATTTTGGGGGTGCAGTTGTCCCTTATCCTATATACGTTGAGCAAGTCATACAGCTAATCTGGCTTTTGCCAGTAGGAACTAAACCATGGGAGCATGGTAACAAATTCAGTAAACAATCTGGCTTTTTACTAAGTTCTACTACTACCTTCCACCAACTTCAAACTGCATGGGAGCACCTAAATTCCCTTCAACACATCTGGTGTTCCCAGCCTGACCAGGTCCAAAAGCAATAGTAAAAATGTGGAAATAATGTAAAACGATCCCTATTCCAAAAATGTTTGTTAATACGTGCTACTTTGTACAACATTAGTCTACTCTACTACCCTAATAAGCCAGTTGTTGAGTTCATAAATTTTACTTCTCAAATGTGGAGGAGTAATTTTTCCCTTAAAATTTCTGCTGTGAACTAAAACAATCATACCAGCTACCTAAATCAGTAGGGTTTTCTAAAAGCCACCTAATGCATAGTCCCTTACCTGCCATTTAAAAGACCACTATTTTATTTTGAAATATATTGGAAAAGCTTTCTATACGTAACTCACTGCTGACAAAAGAATAACAAAGAACCTCAAGAGAATACATTATTAGATGAAGTTCCAAGAATTAAGAAGGAAGGGAATAAAGTATAGCTATAGACCAATGCAGTTTGTAATTAAACCTGAATTCTCAGGTGCAAAAGCCTGCTTATTAAATGTAAAATATATAATAAAATAAATCACTTGAATAGTCCTTTATCGTAAGGATGAAAATTGCAAGACAGAGTCTAGCTCTACAGAATCAGTCAAAGAGTTCTTCCAGTGGTTTTGATGAGTAGAAGCTCCATTAGTTCCACAGAGAGTTTAAATTAATACAGCACAAGTTTTTAAAAATTTATTTTCATCAGTCAGCTCTGCATTTCTAGATACCCAATGACAGTTCTAGCACGGCAGAGGCAGCACTGTCACATGGGCACTAGGCAGCAGTACCTGCTGCGCTGCAGATGACACACCAGGTGTAAACACTCTTCCAACAAACCCTTCCTCACAGGAATGCTCTTCGCTGAATTCACAGCTGGAAAGGATTCAAAAGAAGCCTGCCCAACAGAAACATGGTGCTTTGCCAAGGGAATGTGGGGTTTTTCATTGAAATACTCCCTATCCTGTCAGTGATTAATACCACTATGGCAGGACAGAAGGCAGTCCCCTCCCCCTGAAGCAACTGGAGATTATGAGCAGTCATGCAAAACCAAAACAGAACTTACATTTTAAAGCTTCTAAGATCTCTGCAAAGATTTTCATGAAGAGAAATCTCCTCCAGGTAAGAGGTGGCTTTGTTGTACCTGGAGCCTGTGTTGTTTCCACTCTTAATATCTCAGGAGAGCTGCAGTTCTGGCATTATTGCACTAGATAGCAAAAATCCCTAAAACATAAAGGCATTCATTCCCCTACAGAAAGTCTGTCTTGTTGCAACTCTGTCTCTGTGACAGCAACAGCAGCAATAACAGCACAGCCCACGCCTTTGCAGAGTCCTGGCAGCTCTCCTATACTTCGCACTAAGAGTAGTATTTGACTCTTGAATCCCAAAATATCAGGCAACAGCAGATTACTGCCATTTCTCAACAACTTTACTTCAGAGGTTATCAAAACCTCCTTCATGTTCCCTGTACCTCTCTTTCTGGCTGCAAACGCAACTCAGAGTTTTGGAGCAAGGTGACACCTTGACACATGCCCTGTGTTTTCTGGTAACGTGGACTCCAATCCTGCACTTTGCTGTATGTTTGAGTTCTCTTCCCAAGGAGACTCATGAAGGTACAGCTTGGCCAAAGAGGCTCTTGGAAGGGTTTCTGCATCATGGAGGTGCTCCAACATGCTGCTATTACACTACAGCACAGCAAGATTTGCCCTTGTCTGTGATATGCAGTATTTGCCATACAAATCTCTGAGTTACAAGCTTCAGATTTAACCCTGTTCTCAGGAGCATCGTGGTAAAAGCAGAAACTAGCGAAGGGTTGGCTGTGGAGTATGAGTGCTATGGAGAAGGCATACCTGCAAAAAATTACAGTGGATCAAATACTATACGTATCTTGAGGTACTGGCCTAATCCTATGGAATTGGAAAGAGCATATTTCAAGTTTTCTTATTCCTCTTCCATCAGTGGTAGTTTTCTTAATTTCTGAACTCCATAAGGTTCTTTCTTATAGCTGCATGGGAATATTTGTATTTAAACTGACTGCTCTCAGAGCACAGTACATCATCTGGTTTTTAAAAATCATAACAAATGTCAGCAAAAGTACACAGTGGGCAAGGAAAGAAATAGCAAGACTTCTTTTAGTCAGTAAAATGGAGAGGTTGTGGAATAAACAATGTTTAAATGAAACTTCTTTTTAAGCATTAAATGTTTGCCAAACTGTCTTTGTGTCTATTCATCTGATCTGCATCTTACAAGCAAATCTGCCTGTAACAGCAAGACATGAGATGGTGTGGCTCTGAATACTACCATAGTTAACAAACATGGTCGGATAACTGTATTTTATTAGGACGTCAATTTCTGGACTAGAAACAGTTACCAAATAGTTTTCTTTTTTCTTTTCTTTTTTTTTTTTTTTTCAGAAGAAAAGATCATTTCAAAAGTTTACCTGTCCTCTGTTGAGAAAATCCCAAACCTTTCACATAGGAGAATAACACAATTCCACTCTACACACTCATTTATTAAAGCTGATGTTTATACCCAAGCTGCCCACAGTGCAGCTGAATTGCAGCTGAGTACCCTCGCCACAGAGCTACACAACTCTGCCCCTTTTCTCCTTTGACAGATTTCCTATTTTATTGCTTATTCATACAGCTGGTTCAATGGGAGAGAGAGAAATTCCCCACAGCCTAATAGTTCCTTGGGGATCTGGGTAACTCAGCCTTCCATGCTGGAACCCTGACATTTTTTTTTCATTTTGATGAATCGACTCCTTTCAGTGAAAAACATTTCAATACAAGAAAAAAACCCTGTCCTGACTTCAGCTCTAATTCTGCATTCCATCCTACCTTGCTACAGCGATTTGTCTGAGAAGTTGGCTGTGAATGAATCCGTTAAGTCATAGGCATATTTTACTATGCCTAAGATATTTTGCTAGCATCCTACTCCCAAACATACAGAGAAAGTATAATTAAGGAAATCCAGTAAAAAAGGAGATGATTTTTGTTTCTTTGACATTCAGGTTTGGAGAGTATCCAAAAAAGACTTCTAAGCCACCCTTCGGAAACAAAGGACCTGTAACACAAATAAAAACAACACGAAGGCCTAATTGACCTTAATGACAATTCACAGAAAGATTGTTCTAAGCACCATGGAACTTGGACCAAACCGCAAAATATCTGTATTTAATATATCCCATTTAGTTCATCAGTGAAGCATGGGTGCACACGGATTGCAGTTCTACCAGCCGCTAGGAGCTCACCCAGCTTGCAACTGTCAGGCTCTCACTGAAACAGTGTGCCGAGCCAGCAGTGTGAAATGCAAGTACCACAAGCTGTACACAGAAAGGCTTGGCAAGAACAGAACAGTAGCGCGTGAAAAACAACATCATTTGTTGTGACTAAAAGCTAATGAGGTATTTGAACAAGGCACCAAGGTGAGAGGAGGGCTATGAGCTGTTACAGAGCAGGATAGTAATTCATATCCTCAAAGGGAACATATCAAGCGGGCTGGCAGCAGCTTAGCTATCAAGTAGAGATTTTTTGCGTTTCCACATTTCTTTTTTCACATTTCCTACCTTCTTTTAAGCATCTATAGTTTTTAATCCTAGCACAACTTTTCTCAAGATGATTAATTTCTGTTTGGAAAAGATTTCACTTGAAAAAAGTTTTGATTTTAAAAAAGGTTTTCACTAACAGTCTATTCTGTTTGATAAGCTGTATTAAACACTCATTCCTACAGGCCTGCTCCAAATTCCAAAGAACTGAATGCGTTTTTTCCATTCACCTCATCATATCATAGACAGTCTATACATGCTGTTTTCATCACTGCAGGCACTAAGGACTTCTAAGAAAGAGTGAGGAAATTGACCTCCTACTATAATTTTTTAATTGTTACTTTTACATCTCCAATTTCTTCATGAAATAGTATAAAAAAGCTTCGGTGTACCTGCTAGTATTTTCCCCACACCTGTCAATAAATCACTGTCTAAAAGTTACCCAGAACATTACAGTTTATATAGCTAATTCTTTAATACACCCAGCTATTTCTTCTTTCCAACCAGTTTCCTCCAACAGTGACAAAATTAACAAATCTCTTAAGTACGTATTCTATTCAGAATGAAAATTCATGTAACTGCACTAACTTGAAGTGAACTTAACAATACATCGCTTACTGTAACTAGAAGTTGTAATTTTCAAAGAGAATGGTTATATCCTTAAGTGACTTGTCCTGCTTTCTTGAACACCCATCCCCATGGTTTAAGAGGCATGTAGATACATATATAAGTAGAAGTCTGACACCTAAAGCTGGATATCCCTTCAAAAACATATTTCTGTCCTATTAAAAAAATGAAATGCCTACTACGGAAAATGAACGCCCAAATATTCATGAACACCACAAAGGACTTCAAAAGAAAAAAGTCATCCTAGCAAAAAGATGTTGTAGATGCTGAAAGTGGACAAGAACTTGAGGGGTGACTGAAAAAGTTCTGAAGGTTACTAAACAAACCTACTGAATAGTCTGCTGCCCACCAGGCACACGTGCACTGAGTAAAGTAGCACAGTCTGTCACTAGACTCCACAGCAGCCCAGTCATTCTGTTAAGCTGCAGAAAGAGACCTTGGGTGAGCAGTTACTGATGTGATATTTTTTTTTCTTGTGGTCTTTTTGTGCCACATGAAAGCTTACATGATGCTTGCAATTGGCTTTCTTTCTTATCTCTGTACCTGAGCACCAAACTTGCTTCATGACACACTAACTTCTCATCTGTAGTCAGTTCTGGGTAATTTAATATTTTACTCTTTTTTAGTGTTGAATTTTCTCTCAACAAACTAGCACATAATTACATTTAAAGAAATCTCTATGCTGAGATCAGTCTATTAAGTTTCCAGGAGCAAAATGCTGAGAACTGTCTCTCCTCGATCATCATAAAAACTACACTAAAGCGAAGACAATAAGTCTTCTCAGTATATACATACCAGTATAAAATAAAGATCATTACTGATCACATCCAGCCATATGATCCACCACAGTTATCCATGAGGCAACTATCATGTACAAACATCACAGACTTCTGTCACTTTTCTTTACGTAGTTTTTAGTGTGGGTCATGGTGAAGACATGCCTTGAATTTTTAGAAAATGCGCAGTGAGAGGCGAAGGTCTTTAAATAGTCTACATTGTGAGTAGAAGTCCTCAACAGAAAACATGATTTCTGGTCAAAACCATAAAGAAAATTATTAAGTTTCTGAACACAATAATAAATCCGTCCCCTAACAACAGAAACAGTTCATATTTGCAAACTCAACCACTAATTTCCAGAAGTCATACAACTCAGGAGGAAACACTTATTTCTTCATTTCCTCTACTTTACAGAAAACCTTTACATAAATGCACTGAAGCGCCACCAGAAGCTTCTCCAAAATGCTGCAGATGTGTACAGGCATGCATGCAATCATTCTTTCCCTCTGGTGGCTGGACTGGACAAGGAACGGGAAGAAGAGGAAGGGCTTGCAACTAAAATTAATTGTGGATGCTTGTAAAAGTATCTTTTAATAGTGTAAGGAGAACAACTGTGTACATCTCTCTATATATATGTACACACCTATGTAGTACGTAAAACAATATCTGTTTCCAGTATACAGTTTCAATCCAGCCTGTACTTTAGTGCGTTGCTGCTCATATCCACACTGCACACGTACCCACACAGCACAATCAGGACTCAGAAAGCTACCACCACTGGCTGCAGCATCAGAGTTGTGAAGCAATCCTTCATTTTTCAGAATTCTTCCTTAAAATTCAAAAGGCATCAGGTCTCACTACCAGTGCATTGTCTGTAGAACGTATTTTATCTTGGTAGCTCTTCTTCAGCAGAGGAGGTACCTTACTCACGAGTAGCGATGGGACACACGCATCAGGTATCTCATGGCCATTTTCCAGCTATGAATCCTGAATCTTCAGCACAGTATTGCAGGTTGTCCCAAAAGCATAACAGGTATTCTTCTGACTGAACAGAATGAAATAGATGCTGAAAGCCTCTGTCAGACAGATTACTCCTGTGCAGTATTAGAAATGGCTCTTGATCGAAGAAGCAGTATGTCTCCCCAGCTTGTGGACAAAAGTAACCACTACAGTAATCAACGTGAAACTTAAGTAATCTTCTCAACAGTTGGAGAGGACTGATCACATGTAACAGTTTTTGGGACAACCTTCCTTTCCAGTTTCCCAGCAATTCAAAAAGCATTTATAACACTGAAATTCATTAGGTACAATTTTACAAGAAAGAAGCAGTCTTCCTGATTCTATGTTTTTCAATACTCTGTGTTTTAGTCAGAGCAAGACTAACATGGCTATTGAGTTTTTTGATATTTAACATTATACTGTCTGCTTATTGTTAGAAAGACAGTCTGTCTCCTGCCCCACATGATTAAAGATGCAACAGCTTATGATTTTTATAGAGTCAGAACTAGAAGAAGAGAGACCTAACCACAGGATCCTATACAGCACTAATCTTAAATCACCATGGTAGACATTCCTTTATGCATATGTATATTCCCATAACCCCCTAGGAGATGTTTCAGTGTCATCCCTTCTGGCAATACATAATGGATATAAACGAGTTTACTATGTTGGTTTCTGTGATATTGCAGAAGAATTTTGGCATTATTATATGGTATTTTAATAACTCAAGCAGATTTAACAGAGCTTGTTAGTTGAATTTGTGTGCTTCTTTTTCATAAGACATCACTTGATATGGATTATATAGATAGAAAACATCCAATGCTAGCCAATTATTTTTGCACTGGCCAGTACTGGTGAAATGTAATGGAACAGCTTTCATTTTCACAATATATTATGAATTCATTTGGAACATATTTTCTGTTCATAAGTAAAAGCTGGCTAACCTATTTTTAGGAAATCCTCTCTAGCTGAACTGAAACTGAATTTACTCTTATTAGAAAAGGATAAATATTAACTACTTACGCAGACATTTATTTCCTAGTTTCCCATGTTTTCTTAGTTAAATAGATCTTGCTTTGTGAGCATCCTAACAAGTACACTCCTCTGTGGTAGCACTATTCCTGTCTTACCTTCAGGTAAACCAACTGGGAGTAAGGCACAGTTCTAATTTCAGACTACGCATAATGCTCTGTGTTTGAAATATAATTGTTTCTTTCCACCAACAGTGAAGTCTCTCACCTTGTAAAAATAGAAAGTAGTGCAGGTTGCTGCATCTCCCAGCGCGTATGACAGATATTAACAAAGTCTGATAAGCACTGTCACTTGTTAGCTTGCTGTCTGTATGACCTTCAAGCACTTCACGTTCATAAACACTTTATAGTGCAAGAAGAGCCCAACTGATAAAATTCATAATGAGATACTCTAACTGTAAACAATTTTTTCACCACAAGGACAGTCAAAATGTGGAGCAACTCTCCCAGGGGGTTCATGCACTCTTCATCACTGGCAGTTTTCAAGACCAGACTGGATAAAGCTCAAAGGAAGCTGGTCTGATATCACAGATGCTCCTGCTTTGAGCAGGAGGTTGGACCAGCTCCCTTCCCAGCTGAATCCATCTATGGTTCTAATGACATTTGTAATTAACAGGGCTGTATTGTAATTTGCAAAACATTCCCAAATATAAAGCCAAGGAGGATAGAATCAGCATATAAAATGTGCTGGCTTTTCCACCTTTTATAAGTGATCCCAGATTCTAGCAGCTCTCTTCTCAGCAATAGGGCATGTATCCAGAGGTCCACAGAAGCAAATGAAGCCTTGGTACCTTCGCCCGGAGTCACAGCTGACGGACTAGCTGCCTGATGGTGGAAGCTCTAGAACAGGATTTCTCTGTGAGGATTACTCCAGCCAGCTCAGCACCCCCTTACCTGTTTTCTTTTCTGCATCTCTGGACTAAACACTACTCCATTACCTCACATTTTCTTACACACACCTGACCTCCACATACTCCTACCTACACTGTATGAATGACTTCCTTACAGCTCTTCCTACCTCCTTCTTTTGTACCCTTGCAGCCTACCACTGCATGGCCTACAGCGTCAGTTTCTGCATGCAAGTCAGATACTCAGATGAATGGATAAAAGTTCGTATGGATATATTTTGTAGAGTAGATAAAGTACGTATGTTTATAATAGAAACATGAACAGTTTATAGATGAAATCCTTCTGCCCTTACTTCTGCAGGAAGTCCAATTTTCAGTGCCTGAAACTGCAGGATTTATTTTTCCATTAAAAAAAAAAAAAAGTGAACTGGGGAGAACAGGGCCCAGTGTTGTCCTCTGTTGCTTTTTAATTGATTCGCCTTCATGAGCAGGGAAGAAAATAATTTGAGTAACAGAATACAAGATCCCTTCAAGTGGCCCAGAGAAAGTGAGTGTTCGTACAACTAGACAGACTTCAGATTTTTGCTTCCTCACCCTGAAGGACAAGCTTTACCAATAGCAAATTATCACATTCTGTCCTTCACACCTGTACATCTAAACAGAGTCTTTAAAAGCATACAAGTTGCACACAAATGTTCTCAGAACAGCAGCTATTTCTTCTGACAATACACGCAGTAAAAGAACATGGGTCAAATTCAAATTCAGTTCACCAAAATGCTTTAGTCATGTAGACAGTTGGCTAACAGTAGACCTGAATTTGACCTGAATACCAAAAGACTGAGCTATCTTCATCTCTGGTTTCCTCAGTTCTTCCAAGTACTCACCATAGCCTGCCTGGGATGAACTGCCTATATTTCATACCCTTTTAATGACCTATGAAATGCAACTGGGCACATTGTATTTTCTGGTCTGAGATTGTGCAAAGAGGTCTCTGTCTGCTCCTGTTCTGCATTGTGATCAGCTGCAGCTTGTCCTCTTCCTAAATCTTCAGCCTCAAGGCTTTTGCTGTTGTTGTTACTCTTGTCCTAGTACAACTTGCTTGTTAACTGCTGCTGGCAAGTAGAAAGTCTCCGAACTGGGAGTCCCTGGCTATATGATGAATTTGGGCATGAGAGTAGCTACTGACTGTTGCCTATGGCTGACTGGGGCCATGCAAGAGGTAATCAGAAGTTTTATTAAAATATTTACGTGCTTGAATAGCAAAAAATGAACTGTAATACTCTCTCCTCATGTCTCCTGATGGGAGGACACACAGCATACTATTCAAAGCATGTCAAAGCTCTACATCATTCTGAAGGCTGAGCTCAGGCAAATTTATGTCTTAAATGGTCTCTTCCAACACAGTGGATTTGCTGTATTCTACAGAATTCTTTAAAACCAAGAAGAAAAAAAAAGAACACCAGAACGACAAGTCTTGGAAAATAACCTAAAAATTGCAGAACACTGCATAAAGATACAGGGTTTTGCAACTTACAGTAATGAGAAACTGTTTACTCTGATGGCACAAGCATAACAGAAGCTGAGCCCTTTTTTAAGTGCGCTAAGGCTAAATGATTATCTCTGTTTTCCATATCCAGATGGCTTCTTGCTAGAGCCTAAGGAAATGAGAAAAGGGACAAAAAGTGCTAAACTCATAAAAACTTAAAGTCTCTAAAGGAAAACACTTTGAGAAAAGGAAGTCAGTAATTTGCTACTTCGTTTCTCAGCCAGCTTGCACAGGCTTCAAGAGCGTACCAACCCATGACACAGTCTGCTCAAGCCTGTGGAGAGGTGTCCCCTAATCCCTTTGCTTAATGCACAATTCCAAGGAAAACAAGAAAGAGACAAAAGGAAAGAAGGAATGAGAAGTGTGGTTTCATACTGGGTGTCACAAAACCTCCTTCTCGGTAATCCAGTTAAAAACCCATTTTATATGATAGTTTTCAAACGCCCCCCCCCCCCCCCCCCCCAACATTACATCTGAAATTTCCAGAGAAGGTGACTCCAAACTGAAAAGCAGTTACTGTAAAGGCAGCCCCTCATCTTCATAACTCACACTACTACATTTTGAAGCTGCAGACTTCAGTGATAAGAACATTGTCATTGCTTTTTAACTCCCCACAGCACCACAAACATAAGGCAGATTTGGAAAAATGAGAAACCAAGCTCACATCAACTTATTAAACGTTGTACTATAAGCACACATTTCTGGCCACAGAAATGATGGCTGTGTTCCAAATATGTAGATGTAAAAACCTGGAAGAGGAGTAAGCTTTTCAGGTTTATTTGTTTTTTTCAGTTTTTTTCAGGTTTTATTTAAAAATTACCTTTTTTTTTTTTTTTTACTCTTTCACAGAAAACATTAGAAACAGCCTTAAAGTTCATGAACAGTGAAAACTTAACAGTGAACTCTTATTTAAAATGCAATTAATGTAACTGATATTCTGGTCTGAAGCAAAGTTTGACTCTTTAAGACATGGACTACCCATTTCTGTTCTTACAGGAACACAGACTCTACCCCCTCATTACCCCCAAGGGAAGAGTATCCCAAGGTATCAGATTTAGAACCAGAAAGATTAGTTCCAACATATTTTGGAAGAACTAGTCAGAACATTATGAGACATTGAATAACCACCAGGATTTATGGCAGCACTCCATTTGGGAATATTTTGATGACTGTGGCAAGCAAAAAAATAAATAAATAAAAATAAAAAAATCCAGGAGCGTTCACTTCTTGACACAATCTAGTATTTCTTCATGACCTTACTGAAGTAATTTCACAAAAGCAGTATGGATCAGTATGCCACAATAACCACCACAGCCATTCTCTGCTTCTCTGGAAATTCCCTGTCATGGCTACTCAAACCAGTTTTTGACTTGAGACTGCTAAGAATATGAGAGAACTCTTAGATTTATTGACACGTTTAAAAACAATCAACACTTTGTAAAATCCACTCTTCATCTCCCACACTTTTAACTCTCTAGTTTTTAAAAGTATTCTGCCACTACTAACTAGCCCAAACTCCTGTTAAATTGACCACCTCTTACTTTGCATTTGTGTGAGCAAAAAGTAATAACATGACTTGAAAAGGAGTCTGGAAGACAAAAAAAATCTCGAAGCCACTAGCAATCCTGTCACTCAAAACAATACATAAAGATTAACAAAATACTAACTTCTCTTTCTTAAACCAATTAACGCTACAGAAACTTCCAACCAGTTCCACAGGTAGGCATGAAGTAGCAATAACCCCTAGAACAAATTACTTACCTAATATGCTATCATAACCTATAAATTCTCACTGACCTAGAAGTGTCATGCCCCTTGGACAGAAAAAGCTGCTGCACACCACAGTCATGATTCATCTTCGCTTCTTCTGAGCAACAATTCTCTGCCAAACTTTTGGAAGCTTGCTTTTTCAGCATGAAGACTTATCTGAAGGTAGACACTGTTTTGTTTTGTTTTTTAAATGGGAAATATAGCAGCAAAAACAGCCTGGATTCAGGTTACCACCTGCAGCCATGTCAATACCTGCTGAGATCTCATTAGGGCTCACACATCAAGCCTGGTCAGGCTGGCTCAGCACTGGGATGGCACATTTCTGCTTAATTCTTTGGAAAACAGCAAGCCTGCGAGCCAGCCCAGAGCCTGCCAGCTCTGAAGGACTACACAACCTGTTAGGGACAATGCCCTACCAAAACTGTCACCATAAATTCACAATATACTGTACTTATATAATTTTTAACGAACTTATTTATGTACATGCTCATTAAAGTACCTATTATTTGAGGCAATTATGGTTTCAGACCCCAAACTTCAAACACAGGTGGTCCAGCTGACGACATGGTGGGTCTACATTAATATGTTAAATCTTGATTACAATTGCACTTATCAGCTAAACTTCTGACTGCCTCCACTCCAGATTCTTTTGCAATGAAACTAAGGATACACTTCAAAGATGCTGGCAGTGTTCACTCCTCAGGGAAACACCAGAGCTAATCTGAAGTAAAACCTCCGGAGTACTGGTGGTGTTGTCATTAAGTTATCAGCACTATCCCTTTCTCTCTGAACGTCTGTGCCTTTTGTGCACTGGAGATAGAGTCTAAAAGCATATTTCAACCCATGAATGAAAGGGGCTTTGTTACAGAAATCCCAAGCATCCACTACTGCTAATGAAGCCAATCACTTAATTTTCTTCTTCCTTACCCACTCACTTTTCCTTCTATAAGACTGAAGACACTGTTTACGGGAACATCACAATAGAGATGGTATGTGCATTTTAGAGTATATCAAAGTAATTGCAAACACTTGTTCTTTAAATGGAAAGATCTGAAGTGGTAGCAGCAATCTTGAAGTTCTCACTAGCATCTGTCAACCTCTGAATTTCAACTCGTAAAATAACAACACTTTATATAGGAGTAGAGTAAGAGGTTTTTGTGTCTATTTCTCTGTGGGACAGTGCCCAAACACAGCCAGCTCTATTCTAACACAAGTCATGAGCAGACCTCTTGTCCTTCAAAAATCCTGAGATCCCAACACATGGTTCACATGACATGAGTGTCTTTGAAGTGGTCATGATAAAGGCACATGTCCACTTATGTGACAGTAACTGTGGAACATGTCTTTGGGGACTGCCTCGAGAAGGCACCTTCCAGCAGAGCTCAGAGGATGTAGAACAATGCCATGACATTGCCTTTGCTTCACGATCCCACACATCAAGCCCAGCTGACAAATACGGGTGATGCTGTTGCTGACATCTAAAAGGCAAGTGCTGTGGCTGCTGAACATGCCCCCAAGCAATTTTCACACTCCAGCCTTGAAGCATGAACGGCATGCACTGCACTTGATAGCTTTCAGATTGCAATGAACATCTTTCTGAGAGTGAATGGCAGAGCCATGGGAAAGGAGCAGGAGAGAGCAGGCAGTGTCTAGGGCAGGGTATAACGTACACCAGCTACACTCACCATGTTTTATTTCTTCTGTGAACAGATCACTGCTTATCTGTTTATTATTCATCTCTCTTGAAATAAAAGCTTTGAAAGATAAGTAGGTAGACAGACAGATGGAAATAGTTAACGACCATCTAACTTTAATATAGTACTCCAACCAGTGTCCTCCTAAAGCACTATTTCCGTATCAGGATTACTCATCTGTTACACATAGGCTCACCCCAAAAGCGTGCCAGCAAGGCCACATCTCCTTTCCCTTCACTAGTAGCAGAGAAAGAACAGTCTCTGTTAAAGCTCCTCTATGGCAGCCCAGACTTCACAAAAACCCACGTTTTGTGCATAGATGTAAATCTGACAACAGAATATCTCAAGATCAAGTTTAAGGAAAGTTCTTGGGTACTGTTTGTGCTAGTCTGCCATTTGTGAGGCTGAGATCAGCAAATCTAGTTTACCTATCATGTCCAGAGACAGGGATTCAATGCCAGCACTTAACTTAGCTGAAGAGATATTCCTGGGGAGAGGAAGGTTCTTGCAGTTCAACTGCTACAGAAAAGAAGTCCATGGAAGCAGCTGCCTAAAGGTCACCAGAGAAAATTTTTTGTCTAGCATTTTGCTCCTAGACAAAGAAGCTTGGACATGGCACCTGGTTATCTGTTATATACTTAGTCATTTTACAGCTTGTTCTTCTACAAGCTGAATTCCCTGTCACAATCCCCCTGTTGCACCTTCTGCATGGGTTAAAGCATCTCCAATTACTCATGAAGGAATTCATGCCTTCATCATCCTCGGTGCTCCCTCTGTACTTTTGCCATTAGGCTATGTCCCTTGGAGCCCAGGAGACAGAAGAACGACGCATAAACTGCGTGCCTGGAGCAGTGAGAGCCACCTCAGCACCCACTGTTCTGCATTTAACATTTGGATTGTTCTTCCCACATCAAGCACTTTACATTTGCCCCCATTGAATTTTGTGTGTTGTTTCACTGCCTAGTCATTCTATGTCAAAAGTTCCTTCCAAAATTAACCACAGTTGGCCCTTGTCTCCACCACCCCGTACAATTCAGTGTCACCAGCACATACTTTCACCTCAGTATTTGCTACTCTCCACAAGTCTCTTATGACAGATGAACAGCACATGCTCCAGCACAAATCCCTGTGCAATGCCACCAGTGACCTTCCACTGTAAGCTATTTCCTACCCTTATACTCATCTCTACCAGTCTTGTGTGAAGGACCTATCAAGTACCTATCCAAAATCCAAGCAGCTATAGAAATCTTTCCTGTCTACGTGCTTGTTAACTCCTTCTGAAGACTTTCAACACACTGATTCTTCCTCTAAGTATCACACTCATTTGCTTATACACTGATTCTACTCTTAGTTTCATTTGTTTCTCCAGATTTTGTTACGTAGTGAGTTTAATGATCACACCCTCCTGAAATCCTTATTTTGCCATTTAAAGAAAAACTATGAGGGCTTCATATTTTACATCTTTCCATCATCTGCTACTGGAACAGTCTTAAGAAAATCAGAGAATCCAGAACAGCTTGAATAGGAAGGAACCTTAAAGATCTCCCAGTTCCAACCCCCTGCCATACGCAGGGATGCCACCCACTAGATCGCTTGCCCAGGGCCTCATCCAAGCTGGTCTTGGACACCTCCAGGGATGGGGCATCCATGTGCATCAGAATGAATTATTCACAAAGAGTAATTCAGCTATTCAACCCTTTAGCCTTTCCAGAGATCTTAGGTGAATGGCATCTGGTCCAGGCAGCATATAATAAATAGCTTACAGTGTCAATTTCTCCTCTCCTCTCCTTCTCTGATATGGTTTTGAAATTTTCCAGGCACTTTTCTCCAAGCTTGTCTGATTTCACAAAATAGTTGTTTTCAGTTTTCCTGTGGTAACCTCATCTTCTCTGCACACCTTCTGTACTCAGACCATGTATTAACCTCGCAGACTATTTCTTACATGGAATCTTGTTCCAAGACCAAATTACTCAAAAGAGCAATTTAGGGACAGATGTTATATTTGTCTTCAGAGCCCTGGCAGTGACACTAGAGGACTCCTAGCGAAGGTTTGTTCTACTGTCCATCTGAAGAGCAGGCCAGAGGCATATTCTCAAACCAATGCAAACAACCAAGCTCTTTTATTGTGTACTTACTGGCAGTTTAAACTTTATTTTGCCTGTTAATGCACTGCTTTAAACATGATAAAACCCAATCCAGAGTATTACAACAACAAACTACAATGAAAATCCTGTTTATTAGATCCTCTGATAGACATCAAGTACCCTCTTTACTAATTGCATGTATGATCCCCATTTCTGAGCAGAATTTCCATATTGTTACAGATGGCATGCACGTGTCACATTGTTTTTAAAGGTTGAATTTATTTGTCCCGAAGAGCCTAAAAGCCAATTAGTGTGCAGCATAAATATCACTCAGCTTTCAGACAGTATTATGACATGAAAGCAAGCAGTAAGGAAAGAGGAACTGTGCTTTTTGCCATTTTCACATCCCGAGTAACCCTGACTGGTTCATGTGAGAAGCGCGAGATTAACTGGGAGAGATCTATGTAGTTAAGAATAAGGCTCTATTTTGAGTTCAGTACTATTTACTACTGCTGATACTCAATCTCCTAGTCTCCTGGGAAAGGAGAAAGAGCAGAGAGAAATGCATCTTTAGGCATCAACAGGGCAAGAGATTTATTTCTTGTACGGGCAGAACTCGTGACATGTCCAGCCTGTCAAACAGATGATGACAGGAGTAAAATTTGCCAGCTAGCAGGTGCCGTGTTTATGCTGCTGTATAGCATGGCTGGCGGTGCTGGATGTCCAGAGAGTCTCCTAGCATGATCAATACTGTGACATAACTGATAAATATATACATGTTGCAGTCTGGTTCAACATACGAATTTAAACTTTTTCCCCCCTAATCTGCCTATGGAATATATTAATACAAACATCTATTTCAGGGTTGAGTGTTTTTTTTTGTTTTGTTTCGTTTGTTTGTTTGTTTTTGTTTTGTTTTTTGTTTTCCCTGTTTTTTATTCAAAATATCAGGGGTCATTAGTCTCTTCCCTGCTTTTTTCCACATTGCTACCCATTTCAGGCCAGAAACTTTTCTGCATGTCCCCAGCTCTTGGAAAGTTACAGACTACCAACCAACCAACCAAACAAACAAACTACTTTCCCTTTCATGTCCTTTTAAAATACATGTACCAGCAATTTAGGTAGCAATTTTTTTAATGTATTCTTTAAACGCAGACTAAAATTAAACCTAAATTTTGATTTAATTTTTGTTCAGATAGCTGCTATAGAAAATGTGTTTCTTGTTTTTGCCTTTATTTTTTCCCTCCACATGAAAGCTGTTTGTTCTAGAAGTTAGCTGTGTATCCAGCAACTTGTTACCAGCAAAAGGGATTCTGAAATGGAAATACTTATTAAAGATATTGGTGTTCTCCCCATTTCCTCTCTGTTACTCTTACAGTAACAACTTCCATCAGTATTACAATGGCTACATATTAATATTTAGAATATTGCACTACTGTCAAAATATCCAAATATATGCTGCTACAATTGATTAGTAATGCCAGTACGTACTGAAACATTAAACTTTAAAGTTTTCTTTGAATGCGTTAGACACGTATTTATCTCTGAGTATCTTAGACATAATTAAGCTGAAGTTATTTACATAAGAAAAATCTAAGCAGAGCTGTGTGTCCTTTAATGGGACAGACGATAATTGTAACATCTCTGTTCCACATTGAAATTACTTCACAACTTCTAGAAAGCAATTTTCAATAATGAAAATTGTTTTAAAGCAAGAAAACAGGACGCTAGAACTTCATCTTCTAAAACTGTTAAGGACACAGAATACACTTCAAAAGGAAATATCATGAAAGCCAACACAATCTCATGGAATGTCTCTTAACAAAATGCCATTTTTGGAAAACATTCAGTGGCACAGTTCCAACCAACTCTTACTACAAAAACTGACATATACGTTGACAGTGATAGTAACAGGTACAGTTACATTCTGAATGCTTCTTTTTCTCCTTGGGGCAATGTTGCCTCATGTTATACCGAGTAAGAGAAATGACAGTAAAAAGTTTAGCTCATGAAGGGTGCAAGTATACTTTCCAGTTTGGATTCCAAAAGGTGGTAGGAAAGATTGTAATAACACACAGAGGAAAAAATTTGGCTGACAAACTAGGAAGATCCTTTCACACCGCAGTGCTTCTAGCTGATCTATCAACATAGAACATTGTATTCATTAATTCTTATTTTACTGGAACTCCCACAGAGCAAGCCATGGTAAGGACTTTTGGCAATTCCAAAACCAGTTGTTATTCAAAGTGCTGTGTCAGAAATATTCGAAGGAAATGGCAAGGAAATCCTTTAAGATATAATCGTGTGACCACTGTATTTCTATGACACCTTTGCAGCAAAAGCTGTGTATTTTTTATGGCCAAATACAACATTTAGTTCCATACTAATGACGGTATAAACACCAGACCTGAAGGAACTTCCAGTCAGTCATAGAGGTACTCCTTGCTAACTCAGCGTTACAGGGTAGGATGTCTCTATAAAGAGCTCTGTCTCCATAGAGGAACCCTTCAAAAGAGTCCTTCAAGAAAGTGTTCTACTACATTTAATACAGATACCTAAAACTCAGCATTAACAACCATATAGGTTAGCAAAACACTTGCTCAATTAAGCATCACTATGAAGGAGAAACCTAATGATGACAGTAACATCTCAGAATGCTTCTTAACCATCAGGGGATATGAAGTCACCTTTTTCACCAGTAAGGAAAGCTTTTACACATAACCTTACCTTTCTACAACATCTTCTCCATTCCAGCAGGTTGAGCTGTCTTTCATCACCAGGTCTCCCTCACACAGCCTTTCTGCTATAGAGGCATAAAAGGTTCGGGATCGCTTCATGTAATTGATGAATTCTCTGCAACGTAGGAAGAACACATTTAACAACAAAACCATACATATGATTTAAGCCCCCTGTCAATTTAGCCCTCCGCAAGATTAAAAGTTTAGAACCCCACAAGAAATTAGAAGTCAAAAAAACAAATTATTTTTTATTTCTAGTGTATTTCTAGTCCTAAACATAATCCAGCTTTAGTTGGCTGTTAATACACATAATTTCATACAAAGGTAGACTTTAACAAATTACATTAATACTTCAAAATTTGAAAGAAGTCCATTTCCAGTTTCAAGATAAAGAGATAAAAAAAAAAGAAGAGAGAAAACAACATCACTAAAAGGAGTGTTTTTTCTTCCCTGTTACTGGAATTTCTCCCTTCCCTGCACGTGAGAGATGAATAAAGAACACTGTCAATATCCTCCTGGGTGGGAAAGGTTTTCTGAAGCTAACATCCCATGACAAAACCTGTAATATGCCATGAAGTACCCCCCACATGCAACAACAGTATAGAAAGCCATCTCCTCGGGATGTATTGGGGCCATTTCCTCCCCATCATCACTATCCATGTCATGTTCATATTGGAAAGAAATTTCTTTCCTGTTAAATCTGGCATCGTTCCCGTTAAGAGGAGGCTGTGCCTGCACTTTGGAGAATAACCAAAATTCCTGGCTAGCACAAACGGACCGTTACCAATGATGTGTGTATGGAAAAACGTCTTGAGGGCAAACTGCTGCCTCTATAATCTGGTTATGCCCATAATACGTATCTGGCTGAGGCAGCCGTAAAAATAAACTGTAACAAAACAAGTGTTAATTCACCACACATTGAGAGTACTACCCTACATTCACAGTATTAAAAGCTCCTATTTGGTATAGGATGGCTAAAGATACTGATAATAAGGACAGAAAAAATGAACTAGAACTATCATAGAGCTATCTGTCTCTGAAACCCATCAATAGCTCCTTTTGGAAGGCCAAAGGACTCATTCTGGTTTATTATGCTTCTGTCTGGCAGGCTCTAAGACAGCACTACACAGAAGAGGTGCCTGGGGATAGGGTTGGAGAATGGCATCTGAACAGTCAGGACTTATTACTCTTTTGGGAGCAACAGCACCTTTAAGGTCCACTGACAGGTATCTACCCCTACCAGGCTTAGTCAGTGGTCATCTTTCCCCACAACCATCTCTTCACTTCCACTGAGCTTTTAGCCATCCCATTTGTCTGACATGCAGTGAAATCCTCCTTTGGATAAATTAGTCATCCCATAGTCCTAAGGAACAAGCTTATCCTAACAATGCAGGGAAGCTATCATGAGAAAAATAAAATAGGAATTTGGGGGTTTACGAGGAAAAAATATCAGTATTTCTAACTCTTGACCACTCACTTAAAGATGTGCGCTCTGTGCATTTACACAGTAAAGCTAAGCCTGGACAGAAGGCCACCTACCTGACAGAATCATCCTGAGAGCATTGATTCATACAAAGATTGATTAATACAAATTTATTCTCTAGAATGCAGTTTTCTTTGAAGGAGGCACAGATCACCCTTTTGAGAGAGTCTAAAGCGTGTCTTACTCAGCTCACCCCAAGAGGCTTAAATTCATTTGCATTTTCAGCAGTAGGGCTCTGACATTTCAAAGCAGCATCGCAGCAAATGCAGAGTTGTCCAACTCTTAATCTTAACCAGAGAAAATATTTACTTTTTGTCCGTATAAAACTAAACGCACCAGGTAGAGAATGTACAGTTTCCCTGTGCCCTACTGTATAAAAGCAGCAATCGTAAGTACACCAATTCCTAGATTAGAGCTGAAACAGCAGCTTACAATGGAGATGAGCAAAGCATAAAGACAACAAAGTATGTCACCTTGGTTTCATTCTTACCGAGAGATTTTTTTCAAACTTCTTGATTTGTCATTCTTTGAAGCTTTCAGAGGCAGAGAACTGGAATAGGCCGGGAAGAATAAGCATCAATCAGGAGAGGTTGGGGAGTAGGGGAGAAGCAGGAGTTCAGGCAAATGAGGAAAAGAAATGAGAAACAAAAGAGAAAAGTAAAAATTATTTGAAAGAAAGGTCATCAAGCACATGCATAGGATAATATAAGAAAACAAATAAGGAGGAAAATTGTCATGAGATTTTCCCAAAGCATAGATACAATTAAAAATGTCAAAGCAATACCGAAACAATACAATGGAGATTTTGTTTCTCCTTTTTTTTCAACTAAGAGCACAATTACAAATGCAGCACACAGCCAAAAGCTGAAAATAAATTCAGCGGGACTTAAATTAACCATAACTGATACCAAATGGAAGAACTGCAAATATATGAGGCTATACAAGAAAACAATGAGAAACAGTTTAGAATGAGCACCATGGGAAGGGGGATACAAATGAGTAGCATTTGTTTTCTTGTGCAATGAGCAATTTGCTCTCTGTTAATAAATAACGCGTATACAGATATCTTTTGCTGTTTAGTTCTGGACAGACTGCACCAATGAAAAAAACAAAAAGCTGTTTACAAAGCAGGATAGATAGGCTGTAAGGTTGTATCTGAGGAAAAACGGTGAAAAAAAACCTGGCAGTTACTCAGTACAAATCCCTTTTGTGGCACTGATATCTCCTGAGGTCCCTTGATTAACATTGTCTTTAACAGCCTGATAGTTTTCCACCTGAAGATTTAGTAACACACTTAGTTCTTTCTTAAACCAGTACTCTGATGTATAAAGCAATGGCAACAGCTGGAGTAATGCATGTCTACAAACAGCTTTAACAACAGTTGCCAGTCCAGCTAGTAAGTCTTACTGGCCAGAAAGCACCTCCTTTGGCAGCTGTCTGCCACCCTTCTGACTGCAGCATTTCCATCCAGTTTTCTGGGAGCTGAAGGCCAGGGATGACCACAGGAAAGGGCTAACCTGCAGTAAGCATCAGGCAACTGTCACCTGCCACCACTGAAGCAGTTGTTCCAACAGAGCCCATAAAAAATTAAATCAAAATTTGTATCAGGGCATATTTGCTGAAACGTCTGCTTTGGCCAGCTAGAAATGTTTCATTCTTCACCACAGTAATTTCTTTGCATCTGGCGTTAATATCTGTTTTGTACTAGCACTTCAATATTTACATTTCAAAAAAATCATGTGAAGCTTGAACCAATAGTTATTTTTAAATAAAGTAGATGACCTTGACTTCAAACATTCTCAAGGAAACTCAAAATTATTTATTTTAAGATGTATAAGACATCTGCAAGCCTACAGAGTAACAAAGAAATCCCCTCAAAAACATTATTTCAAACCCTGCCTCCTTCAATTAGGGACCTAATACCGCATTGTATTTTTCTTAAACATAGTATAATTCAATAGACAGATCTATCCGGTCTGCGTTTAGCGGTTGGAAATATTACATGCAGCAGCCATACTAAAAAGCAGGTATCCAACTTTGCCAGGAGTCCGAACCCTGACCAGAATAGCACTTTGTGCTGAACTCAGCAATAACATTCCAATTTAGTGATCTACATTCTGTACATGCCATGTAGATTCCCTGGACCATCATCTGGTTTCAATTTTCTCGTCATCTCTACTATATGTTATAGTAACCTCCACATTAAAAATTACTGCAGCACCAATTCTGCCAGTTTCAGTTAATCCCCAAATACTACTGCATAATGCAAAAGAAATAAATGTTCTAAATCTATACTTCTCAGCTTAATCAGAAGAACAGGTTTGATAGAAGATCATGCAACAGTTATTGAGATTTCAGCTTCTTACAGTATTTTCTTCCTGACACCCTGACACTTGGTGCTGCATAGTAACAAAAAGAAAAAAAAGAAAAAAAGAAAAAAAAAAAAAAAGAGGCAGGAATGGAACGGGGGTGGAAATAAAGATGAGAAATCTCACAGGAACCTATGACACTGATAGAAGCAGAACAGGGTTCAACTACCCCAAAAGAGGATCCAGTTGCTACATGAATTTAGGGAGCATGCAGGACCATGCATCCTGGTTTTTAAATACATGAGCAGCTTTGGCTCTACTGACCAGGTGAAACCAGAGGTTCTCACTCTTTGGAAAAGGAGCTAGATCCTGTAACCAGCTTTGCAAAGATGTAGTACCTTTGGAACAAATATACTTACGTAAGTGTAAACTTCAGCACCAAGATTTTAAGGGCATCTTTAAATAGGTACTACAGCAAAGATGCAAGTCAACTTTGTTGTGATTTCTCCCACAGCCCTGCTGTTAACCTGACTGGTTCTCTTGAGTTTGAAAACATTCTGGTGCATTAAGGGAATGAGCCACAGCTTTTTTTACACACTTGAAGAGTGCTTGCTCATTGCTTTTCCTTCCCTATTCTGCAAGGCAGGAGTCATGTTCCATATCCCACCTGAATAAAGGATCATTTGGAGGGACTATTTGTGACACTGACCAACACACTGGGACTCAATCGGGCCAATTCCCAGTGTGACCTAGGACCTAAACTGACAGCTGACATAATTGCTCCTTATTTTCCAGATTGCCAGAAGGAACAGCACCAAAAAAGATTCATGTAATTACTCTCATAACCTAGATCCCCCTGCAGCGGTTATCTGTCACTAAGTACCTTTTGTACAACCCGCTGCAGTGATGAGTTTACCCTTTATTATAAAATTTTATTACCTAAAATTACTTTTTATTGATATGTGTGATTAAATGATAAATGGCAAACAACAGCAGCCAGTCACTGTGTATTTCATTCTGTTTACTGCTTCACAATCACAGAAGCAAAGTACAAGCTTTGTGACGTGTTTTATAGCAAGTTATGGAAAACATTCTTCACTTCCTACTAATTATGGCTCCATCATTAACTTTTGGTGCATGGGCTCTCCACAATACTTATCAATACTATATTTTAGCAACACTTTATCCTAATTCTGAAAGGGTGGCCTTAGTTTAGTTTAGATGTTTTGGATAATTTAATTTTTAGTGTACAATTTTGAGAAAGTCTACTTATAACAAATTAGGTTTAATATATTTTCTTTTCCATCTACAGGTCTCACATTTTAAAAGGCTAACATCTCAATAATTCTAGATGGTTGGGAAGGGAGCAGATCTCCAGGTGAGAAAGAACTGCTGTCATGCCACTGAAGACACCAATTCCTATCTCCCTAACAGACTGCTAATTTTGCCTTTTCGGTTGCCAGGATGTAAGTCCCAGCAAAGTCCGTGTATTATACAGAAGACAGGCCAAGAACCCTGTATTTTTAAAAACATATTTTGTTAATTGCACTGTAATTATTCTTTGGACTATTACTGCTGAACTTATTGATTTTCTTAACGCTCTGTACTTTGATATTCAATTTGCATGGTTAAAAATTGTAAGTTCCAAGCACTAGCACAAAAAGTTACGTTTTAATTACAAAAGGATAAAAATACTGCTATCACTCAAAAAAAATTAACTTCTTGCTGTCACTTAATTAAAACAGTTCTTTGTTCATGTAAGTTCAGACGACAAAATAGCAATGGATAAAAACCTCATCTTCACAACTTGGACACCTGAACCCAAACTATGTAAATTTTAATGTCAGTTATCAACATACAGGGACACACAGAGGCTCCCTGGGAAGACCAGACACTGTTCTTAGCTAGATGTGTATGCCCAGCATGATTTCACTCACTTTACTGAAGTTGTTCCAGATTTACACTGGTGTTACTGAGAACAGCATGTTAGCCAAAAATATGTCATTGTGATTTTATAGTCAGTTAGCTCTGACATCTACTCATGTATCAACAGCAGCATTGCAAAGACATCCTTTCCTCCCCACTTAAAATTTACAGAAAGCCAATCCAGGAGCCACACAAGGGATCTTATTGCCTACATCAGTGAGAAGGGAGAACCTGCTACTTCCTCCCCAACCCTGTGAAATCAGGGACTTTGTGTTATGGCAATCAATCTTGCCTTTTCACCCCTTTCTCGTTCTCATCTCTGCCCCAGATAAGCCCAACTCCTTCGGAGCAGTTGTATTTTAAGTAATTCAGACTCAACTGTAGAATTTACTCAGACCTTACTACAGAAAAGCTTTCATCATTTTTATTGAAAACTTCTGGAAATAATGAACACCTGGGTGCTGAGTAATGACATCAAGTCTGGCCTGTAAAAAGCTTTTCTTGGAGAGACCTGCAATGCAATACCAGTGTAACGATCAGTGACAGCAACAGCTGGAATGCACACAGACAAGATGACAGAACTGCATCTCTGGCTGAAACACTCTGGTATAAGGAACCAGCAACACTAACTGTGAGGCAGAATTCATTTGAATTCAACTGTGACTTAGGGTTACCTTCTTTTATTGTTCAGACTAGCGTGAGCCATCACAAGTGCCTGGGTTTCAGTCGCTTCCTTCATTGTCACTATATGGTCTGATGACAGGTTCCCTTCTTGTTTGGGCTGTCCACACACTTTATCAACCTGTATGAAAGGAAGGGAAAGGAAAACTGGGTTTGAATGGAGAAACTGATTTACAATTGCCCAAAGGTCAGCTTGCTCCTTGCGGCTGGTGTTTACTGCAAGAGAAGGTGTCTGGGAGAGAGAAAGAAATTATTCTTCTTTCCAGGACCTAGAAATTAGCCGTCTGCATTAGAATGACCAAACTATGACGCAGTGCAAAGAAAAGCCAATAGCCACTAGATACCAGATTATAGTACACCTGAAAACTGGCTTAAATGGTGACACTTCAGTATAGATCAATTATACAAGAGATTGACAGAAGTGTTGTCAAAACCAACTTTTATTTAGAAACATACCTGGAGTTTGAAGGTCAACAAATTTTACTGAAACATCTGCCCCATATACAGAGTGTAGAGTCTTATGTCCTACTTGGATTCTGAACAGGCTTATAATCAGAAAATAATGGAGCTTTCCAGCCTTTAACTAGACAGTGTTCCCTTAGAACAAGGCAACGAGCAGAAGAATTCAGCATGAACAAATCACTGTCAATAAAGTCAGTGCACTTCCCTTGCAGAAACAGAATCAAAAGAGAACTCAGTCCTGGGAGCTATCAGTGCCTTCGATCCTGGGTTCTCAGCACTAACACTGCTCAGCCGTTTGCCCTTGCTGTCCCCTTCCTGGAGCCTCCCAGGGGATTTCACACATGAGCAGGAGCAAGCAAGCTTGCATTTATCCTTTGTGCACTGTGGATCTGGCAGTGCTCCTGCATCCTGCCACATTTATTTGCTCTAACAGCTTTAAGTGACAATAGTAAGACAAAGCTCTTCCCTGCTAATCCACAAATAAGTCATACATAACATTTTCACCTACACTTAAATCCTCAAGCAAACACAAAAAGAAGACAAAGAAAATCCTACTGCCGGTATGGCACTACTAGAAACCTTAATCACACAGAATCCATCATCCCACGCAGTGCTGAATTTGGTATCCCTTCTCCAGTTTTCCTTTATAACCCAGAGAAGACAAATTATTGCTCGTCTCTCTACTTCACCACAACTATAAAATCCTTATCAAGTCCTGGCTGACTATCTGCTGAATATTCCAGAACACCAAAGTCTTCAAATAATTTTTTCTCTGCCCCTTTGCACCACTATGTTGCATATGGGTGTGTCTGTGGCAGTACAGGACAATTTTCTCTCTCCCATCTCCTCCTGGAAATCTACTGTGATGTAAATCTAGAAGATATTTTCCTCTGACAAAACAGACAAATCAAATATGACAAGTGGGAATTTGTACGAGCGTGACATCTAACATCAGTCTTGGGTGTATATGTTACAGCTCGGTCTAATATAATATGCTGTGAGGGATCCAAATCTAGCAACTAAATGCCAGATATTGGATTAACACTGACATGCCGTCCATGGTCAGAATAGGAACCAGTCCCCTCACTCAGCACCGAGCACTGTGTATCTTGTTCTGGTCTCACCAGGGAACACCTCCACATTGCTTTAAAACACAACTTCGTGAAATAAAATATTTTATTTCCATTCTTTTTAAACTTCTGAAAGAATTAATGAAAACACTCCGCAAATGAAAATATACAACAAATATGTTCTTTCAAACCCTCTGGAGCTGGAGAGAGGGGTCAGCTGGGCTACATTGCCAGCACCAAATTGCCAACACATATTTCTGCAAGATCCATCTTGGATTACATCATGTAACTAATGTTCAGATCTTCACATTACGTACATCTCAAATCACGTCACTGTGGATTAAGACAGCTTTAACCAACTGAGAGAGCAGTTTGCAAAAGCAAGGTTGTTCTCATACACATGGGTGATGAAGAATTCAAGGGGTTTTTTTTGGCTTTTCTCTGAGAATTTCAGAGAGATTTAGAGTCATCATTTTTATTATGAATCAATAGTTTAAGCAGCCAAATGATAATACTCTCTTTGTTTTGATTTGTATTTTTGAGACCACAGAAATAAAATGACTGTTTAACTTGCCAAACCTTAACTTTTGGGTTTTCTTTTTAAACCAATACTTCCATCTTCCTGCAAATCTAACAAAACCACAACACTTGAGCAAGAAGTATTTCTCAGTGGAAAATTTTTACCAGTCCTACTCCATTAAAAAGAATGTGAATGAACCATCTGACCATCTGATGAAACAGAAGAACAGAAGGTCACAAGGTCACATTATTTATTTATTTATTTATTTATTTATTTTTGGGGGGGGGGCGGCTTGCAGGCTTTTCAATGCCTCTCTTCTGAACAGTATGCCAAGAATCACTGGAAATGCTCCCCAGATTAAACTACTTGGCTTTGTGTGCAGGTGGATGCCCTGGCCTCCATCAGCAGCTCAGCCCAAGCCCAGCTCATCAGGCTTCTTCCACCATTGCCACAGGGGCCTGTTCAGTTCCAGCAGAGATGCTGGAAGCCCTTCTGTAGCTTCTCTTCCCACCTGTCCCAGCAGGAAGCTCTTCGTGTTACCGTAATCACCAGATCTTCATTCTTCCCCTCTGCTTCTGCAAGGACAGGGGATTTCAGGGGATTTCATCCCACCTCTGCTACTCTGGTTTGTACAGATGGTTTGAAAACTTGCACCCATGAAGGTAAGAACAGCAGGTGTCTGCATGCAAAGATCAAACCCTCCTGTGGCTCTTGAGTTACTTCCAGTTGCTAGAACTCAGATTTTGGATGAGTTGAAGAGAAATCTAATTGTATTTTTCTTTATGTGGTCTGACTTTAACATCTCATTGAAACATACAGTTTTCTGCAAAGTAAAATATGATAAAAGGCTAAATTTTACTAGGTAAACTTTGGCAGTCACAAAGTTGATAGTAGAGAGCACCCTCCTGTACAGAAAATCATCTTAAACTTCCAGCTAAGGTATTTATGAAAAATAAGTTAATGTGGTGGTGTATGCCAAAAAGCATAAGGAATGTCATTTAAGATACAATATGGTGTTTTCTGGGACTGGAATACAGGGGTTCTACTGCTACAACCCACCTGCCAGAACTGTAAGAACATGGAGGGATGTTCTCTCATCCTGATGTCTACACCATCAGTTTCCCTCAGAGCTCATGAATCCAATGTCACCACCAAAAGGAAAAACACTGCAACTAGAAACTGGGACTGGATTTTCTAAAATATATTTCCTTGTACGCATTACTTACTACTTCCATGTTACCTCCAACTAAGTGCAAAGTCTTTAGTCATTGTTGTTTTGTTTTTAATAAAAGCTGAGACTCCTCTACTGACACTGGCGAACATTAGAATTTGACACAGAAACAAAAAATACCTAATATTAGGAAAGATAAGAGAACTACCAAACATCAGTTGTACAGAACTAGAGACACCCATGAAAAAAATTTAACAACAAAAAAGTCTAGAAACAGAAAACCCACTGCTCTTTTCCTAAATTCAACTTTTAGTTATCTCAGAATACTCAAGAATCAACATAAAGAATGACTAAGTTAATTTACTTCTGTGATTTTTAAACTTGAAAATAAGCCTGACAATCTTATATTACTGAAAGAAAATCACACTACTAAGGTCATTTGTCTTGTTCTCTTGGATGATATTTAATCATGTCTAGCCTCTAACAGCGAACACCTACAGCTGAAAACTAGTATTCCTCGTACATCATCATCTGAATACTTGATGTTCCACAATTATATTCACTTTCATTAGGCTTGAAGCTTTGTTTTGTTTTTTTTTTTTTAAACTTACACACCAATGATTCTACTTACGTATCTTTCCAACAAGCACTAGCTACATTTCTTCTCCTGTGAACTCTTCTTTGTAATGGAATACAGACTCATATATATGTATATATGGATTATTTGACCTCTTAATATTTGTTCTTTAAAAGGATGACTATTTACAATTATTGCAAAGGTTTAACAAAATAAATTGAAAAAAATCTCATTTGAAATCTTTTGAACTCTTGCAGCTTGAGCAACCTTAAACATTGAGGTCATATTTAATATACCTAATACAATCAAACAAGGGAAAAATGTCATGCCCTTCTAGATACTGAGAGCATCTTATCTCCCTGAAGCAAGAGACCTTTTCACCAGTTCAGAGAGTAATTTTCTTTGATTTTGTAATGGGAAGCTTAGTATTTTAAATTACAAGATTTTCCAGTGATCGAGCTTGGAGTTAATACTGAAATGCTGATACATTTTCCAGCAGACTTTTTTCCCCAAGCTGTAACCCAGTCCTGCTCTGCAAAAACCCAGAGCCTGGCTGAGCACTCTGCCACACCACACCCCGCCGGCAGCGGGACCGCACACCACCCCACCACTGCGCTTCTGATTACAAGTGGGGTTTGCTGCTTCCAGCTGCCAAGTCTGAAGTGAGGGAAGTAAGAAATGATGAGTTATGGGGCAATGAGGCTTCAATTCTCAGACTTACATGCCTGCTGTTAGAACTCATTTTGCTTGAGTCAGACACACCCTTATCACTAGGTCACCAAAATGCCAGAAGACACCAACAAAAACCTTGTTATTTTCTGCTGACCAAGCCAATGACCAAAATTCATGATGCAAATACAGTACTCTCTCCTTCAGAGGGGCTGACACATATCGCTCTCACATTACTGCGAAACGTTCATTTCCAATGCTCACAAGATGAGTGGGATCACGTTTGATAAAATGTAAGCCAGGGGCAAACCTCGCACAATTTGCTCATCACCACTGTCTGCAGTTCATTGAAAAAAAATCTTATACTCAGTGAAGAGAGGAAATAGCTGGGAAGAAATATATCACAAGGAGAAGAGATAGCAACTAACTTTTGATTTTGGCTTCTTTTAAATATTCTCTTTGTAATACGTTACAGATTACAAACACCACATTTTGCTAGTAGCAAAGTTCAGCCACACATAAACAAACTATGGGATTAATTAGTTCAATTGCTAACCCGAGTGAATTGTATTTCACTTAGCAAGTGAATATTCTCGTGTCTCATAACTTTTATCTACTGGACAGATTAATGTAAATCCATTTCCTACAAGTCTTGTGAAAATTGGCAGATAGATAGAGAACTGTTATTAGATACTAGATTCTACCAAGAAGTATTACAGATTTTTCAGAAGCAGGAAATGTTTCTGTTGAAGTTGACACTTAATCAGACATCAAAGAACCAACACATGAAACTTAAATCCAGACAATACAAGGCTCTGCATGTTCTGCTGCCTGCGGAAAAAATACTTGGTTTTAATCATGACTTGAATTACAGCAGTATTTCTAGGTTCAATTTTGCAATCAAGATACAAATGAGCCAGAAACATACGCAACAAAGTGCTGTAAGAAGAAAAGCTCACATTAGGAAACTACAAGAAACAAATCCTGAAAAATGATGGATGACTACAAAGATACTGAGATATAGATCATCCTGTACCTTCATGAAACATCTGGGCTCCTGTTACACTTACGCACATCTCACCATCCTGTTCAAACAATCCGAGAAAAAAAAAAGAAAAAAGAAAAAAAGAAAAATCAACAGGAAAGTAGCAATGTTGTAGCAAGAATGCAGAAGTAATGGAAATTTATTTCTGATATGGATTAATTGACACTGAAATCTGATTTGAGTTCCCTCATTTAAACCCAACCATTTCAATGACCTTGCATGCTTTGGTGTGCTACTGTTCTGCACCCAAACCCAAGGAAATTCAGCCTCCTCTAAAATGACAGAGGGATAAGACACTTCAGCTACCAATCTGAGAATACTTTCTTGCTTCTCACTAACTGCAGAAGTCTGTCACTACTGCTAACACTGATACTGCTGCTTCCTGTCTCAGCAAGGTTTGGAAAAGATAACTGTAAGAACATTTGGATGCCAGCTTGCAGAGTTGTTTGACAATATCGTTTAAGATCCTCACAGTTTTTCTCTAGGAACTGTATGTCCCATATAAAAGGGATAAACAGAGTGTAAGGGTTATTTAGAACCTCAGAAAGCTAGGAGATGAAATCAGTAAATCCAGAAAGTTCTAATAAATTCCCTGTCTAAAAAGTGGGCTATAAACTTCAGGCAGTCATTTCAAGGTCAAGGGAAGATTAAAGAAGACCAGAAATGAGTTATACTTCAGCCATACAACAATAAGCATTGCTGAGGCAATGCTTACCCAGAACAGGAACGAAACTGTCATGCTAGTACAGAATGGGCAGGTGCGAATCACAAACCTGTAACTCAAGTGCTTCCTAAGTCTCTCCACTGAAAAGCATGTATCATTACAGACATTCACAAATTGTAACATCTCCATTACAGAAAAGCACAGTTATTTCCTCCTCTCTAAGGAACAGAAGCCAAGAAAGATCTCAGAGGACCTAATGGCATGGTAGGTTCAACCATGTAGGGAGCTGGACTAGTAAGCAGGTACGCAGACCCCATTCCAAGCTCAGAAGTGCAGTCATTTTTCAAGTATACATACAAACAAGTGGGGTGCCTGGGAAGAAGTAGGGTAGTCATAGGGATCTTCAGTATTGCATAGGATGTCAACTCTCACAAGCTTCTCAAAGTCAAAAAGGGGCAGGTTTCAAGCACACACAACTTACAGGAGAACAATTTACACAGCTGTAATCAACCTCCTCTTGCACATTTCTAAAAAGAGTCCAATCTGTTGCTTTACAAGGCCAAGCAGCACTCCTGGATGCCCTTATAAAAAGCATTACTTAAAAACCCTGTTCTGGAGTATTCTGCAAACAGCCCTGAAATTGGTTCTTGAAAAGAGAAAAGCAAGCACTGTATTAGGAGGCTTTGGGTTTATGTGAATAGACATTGTTGTCTTTTGTAGGCGCTGTCTGCAGTGTAAGAGGCAACTTTTCAGGCATCAACAGGGTGCATGCGATGGTCAAGTCCTCCAGCAGCTTCTTGAATGAATCACATTCTTCAAGGCCTTCTCCCACATTAAAAACTCAAATTAAGAGCAGTGAGAATTTGGTGCCTTATTCTACAACACCCTTAATAACCAATGGTTAGACATATGAACAATAAATATATGAATAATATATGAACAGTACCTGAGGAGTAATGAGCACGCCCCTTCTCCCCCGTAACAACCCCAAGGTTCAGCTCCAATCACTCCTGACAGTCAGCCACTATTGGGACATCTGTCCATAGATATTGACAGCCTGGAAAGGCTAAGCTCAATTTGTTAAATTAATTACAATAATCTAGTGTGGAAGGAAAATTCCATTGGGAATCAATCCAAGTGAGTCATTTGAAAAGCTCTCAGAAAGATTAGGTAACCTTAAAGTTAGCATATGAAGAAAATCAATTAAAAGATTTTCAATTCAAATTTCTCTTATCACTTTTCAAATTAATTACAGTGTATCAAAATGGTATTGCATGTTATGTGTTTATTATTTATTCCCATTGTGAAGCGAAAGCAATTACCAAAATACTGCTGGAATTTCTCTACCACTGCAAGCTCACAACACAACCACCAACAACCTTTCGAGGTTTGTTCTTCAAAGGTTCAGTAGTCAAGCACAGGAAGATCGTATGTTTTACAGAAACCGGGGTACATATAAAAAAGCCCAGAGGCGGTTCTCCTTAGCCCACTGCAGCCAAAGCAGCCACGGAAGTGTCAATGCCAGGCTCGGGCTGAGCACACAAGGCTCATTTTGAGCCAGCCCGGTCAGAGATCACTCCGTCACTGGCTGGGATGAAGGCTGGTTACCTCTGACAGCAGGGACTGACAGGCAGAGGGATCCTATCTTTGATTTGGGTAGGTCCCTGGTCTGGAAAAGATCCTCTCTCAGACACAGGTACCTCCCTAGCTATCTTTAGTCTGAAAAAAACATGTGGCACTTTCATTCGCTCTGTAAGAGATTGTAAGATAGCAAGGAGCTACAAAAAAAAAGACATTTTAACAACAAATTAACTTTAACAGCATTTAGCTGTACATTACTCCTTGACAGAACCCTTTGCACTAACAGCAGCCAGTCTGATCATCAGCTGTCCCGCAGCAGGATTCTCAAGATGCCCCTGTGATAAAATGAATGAAGTGTAAGCTACTCCTTACAGAAAGGGTTTGGCCAAAACTGGGCCTACTTCCAAAGTCACTGTTTGCAACGGGAACTATTTCATCATTATTACAATTATAACTACTACAAAAATGCAGGAATGATTTTGAAGAACTGGCCAAGTAGACTGCAAACACTCATTCTTTATATACAAACAAATAAAAATTTCTAATTAATCACCACAAACCTGAGCCAGACCTGAGCCAGGGGTATCTTGGTCGCACAATAAATTCTATGAGCATGCAATTCAGCTTCATTTTCAAGTTTAACATTCTTTCAGAGGTGGGCATCAACAGTGAAGTATTTAGACACTAGCTCAGACTACTGAAATATTCATTCCAGCAGGCCTGTCGACATATTCCTCCTAAAGACAGCTTTAAACTGAAGTGTTGTGTCTCCAGTCTTCAGATAATGCAAACAGAATTTTCTCAGTAGTTTTCACATGGTTGGTATTATGCAGTATATCCAAAAGAAGGCAGTGAACACTAAGACAGAACAAGATTAATGTTTGCCTACTCCACAACTTAACACTGATTTGGTGTCTGTAAAATACTACATTAATTATATAACTATGTAAACAAAGTATATAACTATTCTTGTTTTACAGGCTCTCAAAATATTTGAAATGCTTCTCAAAGCCATTGTGTGCTGTCTGTGGCTCCCTCCTCCCCTTCAGGGGACTTGAAGGCTGGATTACCTGAGCTGGGGACAAGCCCCAGGATGGTAAAGGGCCAGGCAGAACGTCCACGTTGGAAACAAGGTACCTTGGGGTCACAGGCTTGACAGCTCCTGGCCAAACTCTCCCTTTCTCTGCAGTCAGAGAAGGACTAGAAATTAGATGTATCTTAAGAACCAAGCTTCATGAAAATAAATGGAGGAAACATCCCCTAACAAGTCACAGCATTTACTCCACATCTTCTTGAGAAAAACTGTTTCCATTACTGTAAGCAGACATCTGAGTATGCTCAGGGATATATTTACAGGAAAAAGCATCTCTATTACAATGGGTTAATGCTACAAACGTGACACAGATCTTATATGAGAAGGGTCAAATATGTGTTATTTATTTGGAGCATTGTTATACCTACATAGAAAACATTTGCCTAAAATTGTAATTAAGTGCAACAAAACCAAGGTTCATCAACTTTTGGCAAAACATATAAATCCTTCTAAGACATTTTTGCTTCTGTTCACCATCACCATGAGCATTTAGTTCAATAGGCAAAATGCCTCAACTTTCTCTTCCAAAAGAAATTTGGAAAATTAATCAAAATTATGTAGGAGATCAGAAGACCATGATACTTTCACATCATCATAGTAGCATAAATAATTCAGTAGGTTTTTTCAATCACTAACTAAATATGTCAATAACAATGTCAAGACCTCCACAGAGGTCCGAATGACCTTCTATTTTGTAAATAACAGCAATATAATAATTAGAAAAGAGTGGTGAACACATGCATTCAATTTTTCTTGAATGAGATTATAAATCATTTCCATTATCATCTGCTGACAGTTGTTGTCAAAATCAATGCTTTCTCATGTGTGTTTTTTTTTTTCCTGAACACAAATCAAGTGGTTTTAGATGACACTGAAGACTAGTAATTATTCAAAACCTGTAACAATAGCAAACAGCAGAATTATCAGGGCAGTAGCACTCATTTAAAATATTTAAAAGACATTTTTCACAGACACAAGTACATTATAATAAAATTCTAAGTCTTCTCTCCTGCATCCTAAAGAAATCACTCCTAATTCAGAAGCAGTGTGCTGCTTACAATGTGTACCTGTGGTGGTTTTACCGTGCTGGGCAGCTAAACCCCACAACCGCTCTCTCACTCCCCCTCCTTTAGATAAGGAGGGGGAGAAGTAAAGCAAAGAACAACTCACGGGTTGAGATAAGGATAATTTAATTAAATGGAAATAATTATAATAATTAAATAAAGACTACCATGAACTAAACAACTTAACTAAGGGGAAAATAAAAGGGAAAGGGGAAAAAGGGAGGAAAACAAACAAACAAAATAAATGAAAGCTATATGGAAGTGCAGAGGAAAGAAATTACTCTCTACTTCCCACAAATGAGCGATGATTGACCACGTCCTTGAAGCAAGGCCTCAACGCACGCAGCCGGTGTTCGAGAGGAGGACCGATGTCTTCTCAACGAGAGCCCACCCCTCCCTTCCCTCTTCTTCCTGTTTCCACCTTTTATTGCTGAGTGTGACACCACATGGTATGGAATATCCCTTTGATTGGTTTAGGTCAGCTGCCCTAGTGATGTTTCTCTCCTCACTTTTTGCCCACCCCCTAGGAGGGTTAGAGAAAGGCCCAATGCTGTGCCACTGCTGCTCAGCAGTAGACACAACGCTGGTGTGATAACACTGCTGTTCCAGCTACAAGTACAGAGTACGGCACTGAATGGGCTGCTGCCGGGAAAGTTAACATTCCAGCCAGACCCAGTACAGTACCAAAATAGCCAGGTTCTCCCTTTGCTTCAGAACCTCAGGCAGATGTTACTGCCAGGCCATCAGAGAGTTCTGGTACCCCACACAGGGTGCAAACCCCTAACTTCTCCTGGTGTCTTGATTCATTGCACATATTGGGACAGACCTCAATCGCATTAGCAGGCTGTGGGTTTCTAAACACGTATGGCAGGCAGACTGCAATGTTGTATACCTGGTGAAAGGAAGGATGCTTTGAGGATTTACTACAGTGATTGATTAATGCGGATCTTTTTAGGACTATAAAACCATTAATGTCATTTATTGCTTGAACATTTCTGCTGTTGAAACCAGGTAAAGGATTCTAAATCTCCAAGTTCAAGTCTGAACTGCAGATCAGACCTCTAATATTTTATCTATAAATTTCAATGAGATCTTTCTAGTAAGACATTAAGCAAAATTCATTTACTGGTATATGTAACCTGTTTTCAACCTAAGAGTCAAGGGCCAATTGATGATTAAAGAAAAAACAAGATTCAAGAAAGCATTGTCTTAAACTGCCTTGTCTTATTCTGCTGTGTAGAACTCATTTTGAATATTCTCATGATGCTAGAAAGGTACCATTATGGCCGTTTGGTGTTAGGGAAACTGGAACAGTGGGAAAACAGAGCTGAAAACAAGGATAAAGATGCTCGTAACAGATCTATGACCACAACTCCCCATTATTCTTGCTTCATCGCTGACTCATTTTTTGTTTAAAAAATGACACCACAAATAATGACAACTCAAGTATCTATTTTTAACCACCATACCTAGCTAAGGAGTCTTGACTCAAATTTCTTAGTTTAGAAGCCATTTCCCCACTTATGGCACACAAACTTCTGAGATCCATTCATGCACTCGTCTGGCCCACTTCTGACGGTGATGTGCAAGACCACCAAAAAAAATAGCCTTTCTTTTGGTTTGAAATTTCTCAGACTTTGTTTGAAACCTCAGACAGTCCTAGGAAATATGAAGGAAATCAGACAGGATGTTGTCAAGCTGGAGGGTAGTAAAAACTTAATTTTGATTTTGATTTTAAAAACACCTAACACCATAATCCCAAACAAGTCCTTTTGCAATGTTAAGTCTTACTCATTTAAGGACTGCCAAATTCAAGCAGAGACATCGTGCATAGTCAACAGCAAGAGTTATACCAACACTTCAGTAACTATGACTGCATCCACTTAACAAAAACTAATCACCTTTTTGTGGTAAATGACTGGATATGAGCTACCAGCTCCAACAACGTGCTCAATCAGTGTTAGCAATGCTTTCAAGAATCAATCATGCTTTATCAACCATGCAGTAAAGCAGCACACTATGCACCACATCACTTCACTTTAAAAGCAGCACAGTGAATGTGTGCAGTGCTTTCAAGCCCCACTCAGTGTACAGAGAAAGCTAACAGAAAATTGGGATTTTTAGCGCAGAACATGAACTTGCAGGGAAATGGTGTCCCAAAAGGGCACATGACTGGATAACAGAAAATTCTGAGCCAGCAATCTGCCATTAGCAGTGAAGGCAGCCCAGGGAAGGTGATCCTTCTCCTCTATTCAGCACTGGTAAAGCCACACCTGGAGCACTATGTCCAGTTCTGGGCTCTTAGTGACCTTGTTGAGCAGGGAGGTTGGACCAGCTGACCTCCCATCAACCCTTCAAACCTCAACCATTCTGTGCTTCCACAAATTCACTTTCTGACTTCCTTTGTGACTCCCATGGCGAGTCACCCAAGGGTAACCAACACCCTTCTCCCCAAAAGTACACAAAAATAGGGCATTTAAAATTGGATGCCCCTGTTGGATGTGTAGATCCTTAATCACAGTGTAAGACATCTCACAAGACCCAAACCAACCAGCAGACAAAGCATGAGAAAATAACGTGCATGAGTGTACACAGAACGCTTTAGGCTTTCTCCAGTGCTTGAGTATTTTCCTGAAGATTTATCTCATACCTGTTAAATTCAAAAGCACACGATCAACATTTGATGCTTTTGCTTCCTACCTCCAAAAGGTGCACAGGGCTTCCCCTCCATATAGGACACAGAGGGTTTAAGCCACTCTATAATGCTCAAATACCAGCAAGCTAGAGGCAAGAGAAGTGATACTGCTATCATTCAATATGTATTATAAGCACTTCCAAATAAACAAAAATGAAATTTGAATTTCAATAGATAAAAAAAAAGTTCAGATGACTCACTGAATGAAGAGCAGTTAAAAAGACAAACAAACCAAAACACACTACCAAAAAGTACTTAGCAGGTTCCCAGTCAGAATTTTCCAACTGATTTTCAAACCGAAAGTACAGTATAGCATTCACAGGTCAGCTATGTTGTTGGTGAGATGGCTATGCTTCTGGGAAGTAGTCTTCTCACTTCCAGCTAGTCATGAGTAGTATTTACCAACACTGCAACTTTCCCATCATACAGCATTTACCTCACAGTAGGCAGTAACTATTTTTATCCCTGTTTTTCAGACAGGGATGCTAGGGCAGGGAGATTAACAAATCTGAGGAAAATGTGTAGAGCAGGCTTGGAATTGACCACCTCCTGACAGGCAATTCAGTTCTCTGACAATTCAATCACATTCCCCATTCAAAAGCTCTGGCAAAGAGCCTGCATGATTACATACTTGCCTTGCCTACCTAAAACTCTCGGGAGTTGGAGAAATTGGGCTACAAACTTCACAGGAGCATGGTCTCACAAACATCCTGCCTCTGCAGACCCAAACATGTAGACAGTCCAGGCATGATGCACCCAGTCAAAGTCCAAGACCACCCAGCAGCCCAGCATAGCAACAGGAGTTGGCAATCCTCAATGCAAACCAATTTATTGTTTAAGGCTGTAATTAAACTGCCCTGAATACACAAACTTGTTTCGCTCACTAATTGTTTTACTTAACCGTAAATAGGAACTAGAAGCAGTTGGTTTGAGCTATACAGTCTATGTTCATCTGCTTTTCAAAACATGTACCATGAGTTTTTCCACGAATAACACACATTTCTTTATTTTCTTCTGTGAACTAGAAAACAGTTCCATTTCCCTTTTTCTCCAGCCACAAGAAAGCAGCACAGGCTCAAATCGAAGCTAAATTAAACCACTGGTGCTTTCAGTGTGGGTGCCAAGAGACACTGCCCTCACAAAGCATGCCTACAATAATGTAAAACATAGGAAAAGAAAAAAAGTAATTTACTGTTAGCTGTCTGATCTCTATTCTCCGGTCTCAGTCAGATGGCACCAGGCTCAGGTCTGGTAAGGGCAGACCTGCCAGGTCTCGTGCTGCGAGCACTGCACCTACTCGGCTGCCACAACACAGCACCCACCTCTTGCACGCATGCAGCACAGCTCTGCCGCTTCCCACATCCACCCCCACCTGCAGTGCTGGACCCTGGCACTGAAGAGGTACTGCAGGCGTTGTGCTGTGAAAGGACCTGCCCCTCCTACCTGGATGCTGTAACTCAGAGACCCTTTTTGAGCAGCAGCCACATTTCAACAACACTCCCTTTGCCAGAAGGTCCTGACAGCCCAGGTCCCTCACACGCACCCTTTGATGGCAGCGCTCAGCTCACGCAGCTCTAGCAGCAGTTCAATGCTGTTAAGTATTTTCCCTGTGAACTGACAGCTTTGAGGGAGCCCCAACTTGCCTTCCTTTTATTCACAGCATCTTCAGCAGCATAGACAACCAGATGATCTGCTGCAGAGGTAACGCAGACTGGCAGACAGACGTCATTTCACTCTTGGTGCCCACAGCTCGGCTTTCTTCCTCTGACTTCTTTATATAACTAGGCTCACTATAATACCAACCTAAGCAGCATCCCACTAGGTTTTGATCTTGCAAATTCTGGGGTATGTTCTCCCAAATTTAACCAAGAAATGGAACAAAGGTGCTCACCTTTGTGAGATTACTCATATGAGCATTGCTACTCTGGACTACAGGCACACCGTAGAGTACTTGATGAGAAACACAGCGGGGCGCAAGCTTTTGCTGGGACAGGTGAAGCACAAGGTAATGGCAGTGTGGTCTGCCAGGTACACCAATCTCCCAAGAAAAAGTACTCTAAGTCAGAAAGGACTTATCGACCATCTCCAGCGTGCTCTTTCTGCTGCTTTGATCAGTCACCTGAAGCACCCACACGTACTATTTCATTATGGAAAAACCTCATAGAAAGACCAGAGAGTGAGTGGAGACTGGCACCAAAATCCCTTCATTTTGTAACTTTTTTTTTTGGTTTTGTTACAAATTAGAATCCCATAGAATCCCAGCAACATAATAAAACACAGGAGAGGTTAAAAAGTAAAACTGGCTTGTTTCTAAAACAGGTCTTAATATAGTATGCCTGTGATAATGAAACAGGGTAAATGAAAAGCATGCCGAGTCCTGTTACTGAGTTCGACCATGCCCTTGGGTAGTACACGAAACCCCAGAAATGCAAAATATGAAAGTAATAAACATACAATTGCTCAGAAGTGATAATGATCTCTGTGAAACAAAATCTGAGGATTTTTGGTGGGCTTTGATGATTCTGAACACGGAATTAAGCTGAACGTATTTTAAATTAAACCTAAAATAAAAACAGCTGCTGGAAAACATGCATGACCAAATTCTTCATCTGAACATATGCTGCTTTTGGCTATTTTCTTTTAGATTTTAAACGATCACTAGCATTCTGTATATTTAACTCCAGTATGAAGCAAAGTACAGTAGCTACTCTTGGCATCCCGTTAAGCCAATCTAATTTCATAGATGTTTGCTTAACAACTCAGGACCACTGCAATTTCCATCACAGTGAAGGATTATACCACCAAATAAATTTATTCACTGTGGTAGCTGTAATTCTGTGTGCATTGAGCCTAAGAGATACAGTTGTTTAGATTCATGATGTTCTTCCCACTGCTCTGCTGGCTACTCTTAACACCCAATCAAGGAAAAAAGAAGCATAGTTAATTATTTTTCCCAAGAGTTAATTTTAAGAGGAAAATAAGATGTATTCCTAACTGGAATTTTCCAATATGACAAACTCTCATCCCATTACCTAAATAAATAAATAAAATTAGACTGCTTGAGAAACAAGAGGAAAGACTGAGCAGAAATGACTCCATTTGCTGATACATACAAAAAAGGCTATCCCGTCACGGCAGGCCAGAGGGCAAACTTAACAAGCTGTATGCAATACACTTCCACTTCTGATTAAATTACCAAATACAAGATATCCATGTCACAGTGGAAATGCCCTAATTGAATAAACTTTTCAATACAATTTATTTGGGAATCTGACCTCCTATTCTCAATACTAGAAGATTCGGTGGAAAATCAAGGAGAATACAAAATAGAACATATTCTGCAGTATTTTGAATTGAAAGAGGTTTTCATTCTTGTGATATTTTTGTAGGTACCAAAAAAAAACCAACTGTAAATCATGTTTATGAATAGTTACAGTTCCCTTTGCAGTTGTTGGTGGGATGACAGCAGAAATGTAAGCAATTCGTTTCACGGTACATGGAAGAAAATTGTTGCCTGTCACATACTCAGTTAGTTTTAAGACCTAAAGGTTAGCTGACATTAGCAGAAATACACCAGCACACATGTAACTGCAAAAATACAAGTTAAAAAAAATAATCTGTTTCATCCTCAGCCAAAGCAAATCAGAAGAGTCCTGTCAGAAGTCACTTGGCTGTTAGGTACCAGAGTAACAGACACTGTAGCAGCCTATGCCACTCTGAACTAGCTCTGGATTCAGCCAACCCCATTTAAAAGGCAGCTGAAAAAAAGTATTTCCAAAACTCATGTTCTTATGAATTAAACCAACAGCTGCTTTATCATCACACACACCTAACTAGGTTTTGTTTGTTCCTTCAGTGCTGATAAAAAATTTAATTCCCATGAAATTGTTTTTCACTTTGTTTTAATCATTGTAGCATCTGCACATCTCAGAAAACTTTTTAGTGTGAAGAAGGATGTTGCCATTAGCCTACAAAAAAGGGCACATAACCATAGCCAAAATAAGACAACATCTAACTCCATAAACACCAGGAGGTAATTTTTAAAAGCTACCCATAGACCTGAAATGTAGTGAAATGTGGACAAGAAAAAAATAATCCATGGAATTGTCTTATGTATTCTGGAAAAACAGAAGAACAGAATCACGCATATGCTGGACTACTGATAATCCATCCTAGAACAAAGATACACTTTCAGTGTTTTCCACAAAGACTAAACCTGCAGCATTTCACATAACCAAGTTCTGCATAAAGATGTCCCTGACAGATGTGGAACATAACACAGGAACAGAGCTTTACTCAATTCATAGCACTTAGGAGCGAATGCTCCAGCTCCAACAGCTGTCTGCTTCCTCAAAATCTCAGTTTCTTCTCGTAAATTGCCTACAAGCGGATGAGTGGGATTGATAAAAGGCCAGAGTTTCAGTTTTACTCTTTCCTGACCCACAAAGTATTCATTTTGCTCCTTCCTTCCTTCATGACACCTCGCTGACACCTGAAGGGTCCTACTGGCCTCACAATGCCTGCCACAGGGCCCAGTTCTGCACCTATGATGCTTGATGCTATTTGAGGAAACAACTGGGCAGCTGAAGTACGTACTTTATACTATATATACACATACACACACACACACACACACACTTCATATACTGAGTATAAAGGAAAGCAGTAAAAAAAAATAAATAATCAGAAATCTAAGGAATTTAGCCAATAAAGAAAGGCTGAAGAAACTGGTACCAGTAGGCATGGAGAAGACAGACTCACAATCTTCAAGTACATAAAATCATGCTGCATGCAGAAATAATCTATTCTCTATATCAAGAGAAAAAAACATACATGCACAAGATAGAATGAGTAATAACAACTTGCAAGGGAAATTTAAGTTAGATATTGAGAGATGCTTTCTTAAGGTAATAACGGAAAGATTTCAAAAGAATGTCTGGGGACATTACAAAATTTCCATCTTAGATGTCTTTAAGAACAATTTTAAAAACATTTGACAGAAAGGGCTTAAATATAATTATTTTTTCCTTAGGCAGGGGATGGGCTACATCACATACAGAAGTCCGTCTGCCAATCCTACTCCTCTAGGATTAAATACTCATTTGCTGCAAAGATGAAGCATTTTGCCTTAAATACTGGCAAACAGGACAACATCGAAGACCTGTGTGAAATCATACCGTAATCACTTCAGACCACAAATCCCCCTTGAAGGATGCCATTCCAATGACATGGGAGTACCTCTGGCAGCACGTCTCCACCTCCTTCTTCAATCCTCAGAGACCAAAGATTTTTGCCCAACATCAAGTACTCAGCGGTCTCAACCTCCTGAAAGCATGTGCTTGCTGTGTGTTTTGTTGTTACAGGATATAGCATTGCACTTTTTACTGTTGTTTTGGTTTGAAAGACACTCTCCCAGTATCCTTGTTATTCTTCAGCAGAATGCACTTCCAGATTTGAATTTTAGTTAGACTCATTTGAAAGATGAGTAGGATTAACGGGTTAATTTTGAAGAATAGGTTGTGCTTGCACTACTGTCTGTAAGGAAATTTTTGACTTGGAAATAGAGTCAGAATACTCTTAGAAAGCATAGCCCCATATTTACAACAGCAATCTATCACCAGTATTCACAAATGGTGTTTCTACTCATACCCCTGTAGCAGTCCATATTTTTTTGTCTTGCGAGAAAGGAAGATATTCTCTTCAGCCCTTGATTCCTTTCATACCAATCCCTGCAAGAAGCAAGTTTTCAACAAGAGCAGCAGCAGGCTTCAGGACTTGCTACTATTACTTATTCCATATGCAAAGAAGAGAAACTTGTATTGTTTCTGAAACATTTCCCAGGAATGTTTCAAGCTTCACTTTGAAACAACACAGGACAAAAAGCTTTGTTTAAAATTAACCTATCAAATGTAGTCCAAACAATTTATGGGGGCCAGAAAAACAAGAGGAATCAGTTTTCAATACAAAAGCCACAAAATTAAGGTCTTCACTGGCACTAAGTAAGCAAGCATGCAATTCAGGCTGTATCAATCAAGATTATGCCTGCTCTTCCTTGGCAGTCCAATTCAATACTAATATTTTCCTTTTTTGTTGCTTCAGCACTGACCATTCAAAAACAATTGGGAAAAAAAGGAAAACCAGGGGCAAAGCAAGTACTTTCCAAATACAAATAGAGGCCTATAAATAGAGCCTTTTGAGAGGCTGAGGATGTAAGAACGGTTGACATTCTCTCTACTCCTGCCAGCCATCTATTCCATTGCTAAGTATTACAATAACTATATACAATATATTACAATAACTATATACAGCATCACCATAACACAGCAAATATTAGAGCTCACTCCCAACGAAGACACACAGATAATTGGCTAAGTATTTTCTTCTCTTTGCAACCACATTATATTAAACTCAGTTGAATAGCTTTCCCAAGTTTTGCAACAGTTTTCATCACAGATAGACATTTACTTCCATTTCATTATCAGGATGTATTTACTAAACAAATCCTAATTAGTGTCAAGGTTGTCAGGAATCTGACCTTGGAAGTTTCTGAGATTGCAAATTTTATATAGGCAGTGAGTAAGCCAGTTTCAGTAAGAAAATGTGAAAAAACACAATTGCAACCATTTTAACACAGTTCCTTAAGAACACTTTTTGCTTCTCTTGGCAAATAAAGATGAAAAAATGTAGGATATTAACATCATTGATTTTGCTTTTTAAAGGCAAGAGGAATTTGTGTTCTCATTCAAAATAGATAAACCACCTCTTCAAGTATATGGGCACAGGATCTATTTTGTAAGAAGGAATTCAGAAAAGTCACAAACATCAAATTCATCAGTTACAGAAATATACACAAATATTTCATTTTTTGTCACATTATCAAAATATCCCAGAAAACATGTTCCCCACAGACCCCACCATCAGAGTTATCCAGGCTTTGCTCTTAATTCATTATCTGTAACAGAACTGCAACCTAATTTGAGTTTAAATAATTATAAATAACATTACGTGAATTTCCAATTTACTACTCCAATACCATACCTACACTTTTGATGTGCCATTATCACTGCTGTACAGAAGACCTATGTTTGAAATATATCCAAAAGATACAATTCAAAAAAACATGTATTTAAACAATTTTTTTTTACATCCTGGCTTATCACGTATATTCTTCATAGGAGTATATTCTATATGTTTAGAAAGCTTCTATATTTACTTTGGAATATCAAACAAGTTATTTTCACAATTTGTATTTGGATATTTCCTGTGTAAGGTTTTGAATGTGAACTGCGCCACTGCAAAATGTTTTTTATCATAGGAATGCAAACTGCACACTCCCAAGTAAATGAAATGGGTACATAAAAATGAGTTAGATACTATGACTCGGAAGCTAAAGAAACTTCCAGACACTCACAAAATGTGGTAATAAAAAGGAACAAAATTATATTTTGCTCTGCAAATCTCAATGTTCTTTTTCTCCAAAGAGTATTAGTTCCCTAAGTAATTTAAAAACGGTAGACCCAATCTTGACAGAAAACGCGTAACTTTTCATCCTTTTAAATAAGATATTTTTACTCAAAGAAGATTTGAAGGTTTCCACAAGTTTTAAGTGACATAAAAACTTCTTCACAGAGGTAGTTCTCTTCAGAGGTATAATCTTACTATTTTCACCAAGGGCCTGTTAAAAGAGTTTATTTGTGAAAGGATAATCTTCTGCAGTTTGAACTTTCTCACCAAGCTCTCCTCTCATTGCTATGCGGTGTGGGAGGTAAGTCTGCTTGCAATGCCAGCCATGTCTATCGAATCAGAACTAACCTTTTGTTCCAGATATTTTCTTTGCAACTTTTTTCATCATTAGACACTTCCAAGAAAATCTACTTTTGCTCTTTCGAAGCACTGGTGTCTTTTAGATAATTCATTTCCAAGTTGGTTTGAAATAGAAAAAAATCATTTTACAGAAAGCCATTCAAAAATGTGGCTTTACTTTGTCACCTCTACTTTGTGAATGCTAGACATACAGCAATGTAAAAATAAAGGGAATGTCATCTATGATACTGAAACATAAAATTACAGAGTCCAAAATTACAGACCAGACGGCTGATTTCTATTACTTATAAATAGCAACAGAATAGTATGACTAAGACAGTAAATCAGTTTTAGGAAGGAAAAAAACGAACGTAGTAACCATCAACACTAGTGATTTATGAAAACACACTAAGGAGATCAAAGAAAGATTGATGCCTACAATATTCATTTCACTTTATGAAAAAGAAATATTTCTTGGGGAAAAGTATCCATAACTTACACCACAAAAAGATCAAGGTTTGTTCACTCAACGTTATACATACATATAAAACCATAAAGCACACATGCAAGTAGCCTGAAATGCAGAATACCTGTGGTCTCTGAAGGAAAACAAAGAATTAAGCATGTCAAATTAGATCATCATATTAAGTAGACATTGCTGATACATCAAGAATGCAGCTTCACCAACAACAAACAAAAAAATAGAACTTGATATAAAATTAATCTTAAAATGTGCACATTCTTTGTTTCTCCCTACAGTGCTCTGTGTTGCATTTTCAGTCTATTTAAGAAAAGAAAACTTGGTAAGATCATATACTGGAGTAGTGTTAGGGAATCTGGTAAAGAAAAAAACAGACTTTTTGTTAGCCAAGCCACAAAGCATCAACAGAGCCTAATTCATCACAAAAATGCCGGGATGCCTGACAGCTGAGTGACAGATCAGCCCCAACTCACTCCCTCCTCTCCAAGAGGAGCCCCTTTGATACGACGTGTCTGTTCCTGCCAGACAGCACAGCTCACGAGCACAGTGCTTACATGTATGTGCCTAGCTCAAGAAAAAAAAAAAAAAAAAAGGACAGGGGGGCACGAAAGCCTTCACAGGACAGCTGAGAACCTACTGAGTGAAGGAAGCATCTTGTCTGGTGTACGGGAGCATTCCCACACCTTTTCCTTCCTTCCATACCTCCCTCCCCTTCCTCGGGAGACACTGCTGTTCTCTCCCAGGCAGCAGCCCACGGGTGCAAGGCACCAGGCTTCAGCAGCACACCCCTGGGCAGCCACAGGGACCTGCTGTGCCCAGCAACCCCGGTGCTGCTGCTCAGGCAGTGACACTGGAGAGCAAGCCCCGGCTGGTTCGAGTCACCTGCAAGATGAGTCCTTTCCCCAGCCCAGAAGTGCCACAGAGAACGGGGTCAGCCCTCCTAGGCATTGGCCCTTCTGCTCCTTGCTTTAAAACTAAGCCTCTGCTTAAGTGCTTTATGGGACTGGGGCCAGAACACTCCATTTCTTGCAAACTGAGCCCTATGTTTTTATAGCCATAACATCCATAACGCTAGCTTGGTTTTTCTGCCAAACCTCTTTTCCCTGAGCATTGTTTATTTTTCAGGATTGAGCTCAGTGAAGGGTGGGGGTTAAGCTAAAGCTCAGTGGCCTGATTGCCATCCACGTTGAAGGCACAAGAAGCAAGTAAGCAGGCTCTCACCTTAGTGCTCCCCAACTCTGCAAGGGATGAGCAAAGCACCACTGGAATACATCAAAGTGAGGCTCTCCCATTCAATTTATGAAAGAGAAGACTGTATGTAGATGAAGAAAGTAGATGAAAGTAATACTAAGTACAAGTTACACGGATTGGATAGCTTACGCTTTCAACAGATATGCTTTTCTGTGTATTTTTAAGATCTAAAACTCCATGAGATAAAAGAAAAATGAGTACTTGGAAAAGTACTTCAGAATCAAAAGCCAAAACAAAAATACTTGCCAAATCACTACAATAATAATAATAAAAAAAGTAATGAAGTAATAATAGCATTATTCTGATCATTCACAATATGCTGGTGAGAAATGAGCCTAACAATGGCCCTTAGCTTTCATGCTTGAAGACCATGGAGCCTTTAAAAACAGAGGAAGAAATGGGTCCGTTTGGGAATTTTGTTGGAAAGCCATCTCCAGAGCACCTTTCCTCCTTTCCCAGCTGTCAGCAGTGTCTGGGTGGAACAGCACTGCTCAACAGGAGCTATCCTGGCCCCACTGACACCATCTGCTAGGGCCAGCATGAAGAGAGGAACAGGGCTCTATCCCACACAGCCTGCAAGGCTGCGCAGCTTTGAAGAAATGAAATCCTTGCAAGTTTTAAAACCTTTGTTCCCCTTCTGCTGTTAAAGCAAGCATACTTCCTCAGAGAATTTCTTCTCAGAAATTAATTTAAGAAATGTGGGAATAACATTGAGCAGTAATTGAAAAGAATTTACTGTCTTAAGGCTTGACTCAAGACAATTCAGATGCTAAGAAGTGCCCATGAGGTCTTTGGCAGCAGACCAACGAGGCACTGACTTTCTTGTTCACTCCCTAACCTTTCATAAAACATTCACAAATAAACAATGTACACAGAGGGAAAACTGGAACTGCTCAGAACTTATAATGACAAGCTAATATTTATATTCTTAGCCCCCTATTAAGACAAAGAAAATCAGCCACTACAAAAACATAAAAGCAAAATAAAACTTTTTTTTTTTTTTGGGTAGTTGGCTGTGCTTGTCTCTAGGCTCTCCATTTTTGATCATCTCCTCCCAGGCATCTCTGGGAGTGCAACTGTGATCTTAAAGAACTTTGACACTAACATTTCCTCATGTCTCACTCAACGTTTATCCTCTGAAGACAACGTTTATCCTTCAACACAACTGTGTATTTGCTGTCACTTGTAGATGCTTGGAAACAGATCAAGATGCAAGACCCAGAGTTGCATGGGTTCTCTGCTCATTCCCTTTATGGAGGAGAGAAAGGACAAGCTTCTGAAGGTATTCAAATATACGATGCCCTGTTGCTTTTCCACAGCATAGTGGATCACAGGGGTCTCTGCCTCTGTGCAGATGTTCCAAAATGGTTTAGCTTGGGCCATCAGTTGTTCTGCATTGGTCCTGTTGAACATGGCCCCTTTAACACTTTTAACGAAGACTGTCAAGAGTGAATATTTTGACAAGCTTACAATGGCAAGATAAAATCAAGTAGACTGTACACTGTACAAGTTCAGAAGCTGTTATGTCCGTGAAAAAGGACATGGCCAACCCATGGACCCCCCAGGTCAAATCCCTAGCCTGTTCCATACTGTAAAGTTCAGCACTGCCTCGTATGCCTATGATTTGACCGGCTGTACGGACATCACATACCAAGAAGAAACTTCATTTGTATGCTGAAAGCAGCAAGCAGCAGCTTCTAGCTGTAAAGTTCATGCTGAATTTTCTTGCCACTTGAATCGGAACAGAAGAAATAACTTGTCACCCTGAAAGCAATCAATTGCTGCTTTGGTTACTACTCAAATCCTGCAGCTGCTGCAGGTAGGCATTTACTGATAAAGCTCCTGAGAAGGTGGTTTCCAGCACTCCCAATGCATTTACAAACATTCAATATAAGCAACAGCTGTACATTGCCTTCAGTCCTCAGTCATGTTTCTGGGAAAGAGTGAGCTACATGCAGAGGCGGCAAGCCTCCCAGGTCAGTTCAGCAAAATAAGCACAGCTCTGCTAAATTCTTTATTAGACTCACTCGAGAGTCTAATAAGAAAGCTACCTAGAGAGAGACTGCTTGCATGCCTCTTCTGCTACTGGCACCCACTCCTATTTGAAAGAGGGGAAGGAAAATTTCCACTGGCAGTCTATATAGCTGTTCTTTTAAAACTCAACTTTATATAGCTGACCTTTTAAGTTAAGGATGAAAAAACTGCCTCAGGGTTCAGAAAAGCATTCTCAAACAGTTTTGCACTATGACACCTCCAGAGCCAGACACTGCACCCTAGGTGAACCATCGGTACTTACAATGGGGGTTTTACATCAATGTCTGGACATAAATATTTTCCATGCTAGGTAACCATAACTGTCCCATATTGGAGCTACAATAATGCCAACCTAAGTTTAAGTACTACTAAAACTCATGGAAAGGGAAAATGTAACCACCGTCTACTGGAGCAAGGGCAAGAAGTATGACCTTGGGCTCCTTATGTAGCAAATGCTGGGCATTTTATTAGCATGACACCAAGAGGCTGGGTGTTCTGAGACTCTGATGAAGACATGGCGCACTGATACTGTAAGGGACTGTGGCTCCATAAACAGATCTTTTACAGTAACCAGTAAGGGATATGCAGGTGGATGTCTTTCACCTCCTGACAACATCATCTGGCTTTGATGACGTGCTGCCATGCACATGACAGTGTTGCTGACTCCTGGCACTCAAGTGGAAAAGGGAAAAAAAAAGACTCGGCATACTGCATCTGTTGATAACGAATTCAAGGGAAACAATTTCTGATTCTTGAGATCACCAGGTGAACTCCTCAATCCAGTATAAACATGGAAGTATTGTATAACTCTTATTAGAACTCTGTACATCTTATGGCAACAACCAGCTCTATAACAAGCATCCACTAGAAACTACACATAGCCAACAAATAAAAAAAAAATTCTAAGTGATTCAAGAGACCCACCACATATTGTACTAGGAACCATAAATGGTCTAAAACGAGCACTGAGTAAGCATCTCCTGCTTCAAAAACACCACTTTTCTGTAGTCTCAAAAGACTGGAGGAGCTCTTTAATACTTTTCAATGTCTACACAATTCTAAGGATGCAATAAAACCTAGAGATAAAGCAAGGAAAAATCAATAACAATCATTCTACTTGAATAGTTTGCAATTCCAAGGTGCTTGTGGTAAAATGAGAAAAATCAACACTCGTTACTTTTCTCATAAAGTTGCTACAGAAAAAAATACAGAGAAAGTCAAGGTGGGACCTATCGAGTATTTGATGGCTTCATTTCTGACTTTCCAAGAAGTACCAAGCAATAACTCATAACCATGCAACTTCATAGCAGTTTAAACCACCATTTTGCTGATTAATGACATTAGCTTTTAGAACCAACTTCATTGTAGATCTATGATAAGCATTTGTAAAAGCATACAGGGTGTAGGAAGTAGTAGGATGTAGGAAGTAGTTACAGAGGAAAAAAATGCATCCTACCAACAGCACCATCTTTCTTCCCTTTTATTTTCCAGTTGTTTTCCAGTTCAACAGCAGACACACAGGCTGATCTCCTGCACCACTGCCTCCTCAGACTTCTCTTTATCACCGTGATTCCACAGACCAACGGTGATCTCATTCTCTCAGACTTCAGACAAAAACTGTCATACCTCTCTGCAAGAGTCATCATCTATTTTATGACTAAATCTTTCACTTGCCTCAAAGAAGCAAAAATTTGACAGTAACAGATCCTCACTCTTCCATTCTTGCCCAAGTCAGCACTTTCCCCCAGTACTTCTGACTTCTGCTTTGGTTCTGTATCTTCAGTTTTGAGCCTGTTCTAAACCAAATGACAACTGCATTGTAGTATTAAGGAGTTAAGAAATGCTGCAGTTTCCAAAAGTTTGAGAAGCATTACAGAAAAGTATTATAGAAAGAAGTATTATATTCAGAGTTGAGAAGCTAGAGATCAGAAAGAAAAATATTACTAAGAGATGAAGTCAGTCACCAGGCCTGAAAGGGGTGCGTGAAAGCAGAGGGCTGTAAGTACTACTTACATAAACGCAAAAACTTCTAAGTGATGTTGCCAGCTCTGTCCTTTATTTTAAGTCTGATTGTCAAATTTTCTTAGATGGACTGGAAGAGGTGGACATAACAAGAGTGGGCAGATATACAAAACAAAGTAACTGTTCCTGATTAGTTGTCAACAGCTTTCCATAAATACTACTGCAGTCCGTTAGAGATGTGCCAAAACAACGCAAACAGCTGATCCTGCCTTACAGCAGAGAAAGCTGGACTAGATGGCCTCTTGGGATCTCTTCCAGCTCTAGCACCATGTGATTTCACAATGTCTTCTGTACTACCCCTGGAAAACATCCAGCTTTCAATGCCATGAACTACAGGAGGACAATGTATTAGAGAACTAGAAAAGCAAAACAGAAGGTTCATAAGTTTGTCTTCACTGAGAAAGTAGGTCTGCAATTTCGAGTTCTGCTAGTCAATCACAGATCCCACTGAAAACACTGAACGGAGGCATATGTTATATACAACTTAAAAGCCCAAATTTGACGGTTTTCCCGAAGTCTCTTGCAGGTTTTCCATGCACCAAAATATTTGACAATATAAACCTAAGACAACTCCAAGCAGAAAGCAGCTTGCTTCCTTTTCTGCAAAAGGATGAACAACATTCAAGGGACAACATTCAGATCAGGACACATTTATTTCTGAACATGAGCTAGGTTTGGCATATACACCCAAACTCTTAGCCAACAGTGATGCTGCAATTTGTGACACACCAGAGTCATTTCTACAGTGGATCAGCGGGGCTGGGAAGTCAGATTCTCTTCCAGGCGAGCCTCACTGTGCCAAGTTTGCTGTATATATTATTTCTTCATGCTTAACTCAAGCACTTGCAACTCCGTTGTAATAGTTAGAGAGGCTGAAAGCACATGAAGATGACCTGTGTAGGACAAACACTCAGCTGGCATGAATTGCCATTACTGTACTTAAATTTATAACACTTATACTAGCTAGGACCTAGCCCACAAGTAAGTACACATTCTCTGGCCACTCTACGGTGTTGTCATGACATACAATACTAAAAAAAAAAAAAAAAAGGAGTTTTAAAGAAGAATAGAAAAAGATTTTGGACTTCACCCTGCTCTGAAAAACTCAGATGCTGACTCCCCTAGTTTTAAGTTTCTTGGAGTTTAAGATGCCAAAAAAAGGAGAGTAATACTTTAGAAAAGCTATAAAAAAAAAAAAGAAAAAAGAAAAATCACCCATGGGTTTGGATACAGTGGGGGAGAATGTAAAAAGGCTTTTAAATGTGCATTAAATTTCTTATGAGTTGGAAAATCTGAATCACACCATGTGGTCTCAAAGTGGAATCATGGATAATGTATTTTCATATTTAACTCTGATGAACAAACCTTTTATTTTTTTCCAGACCACGAGAAACATCAGTTTAAATTGTCAAGAACTAAGCTCATATTGAAATTAAAAGTCTATCAATGAAGCAGCTTCCTGGCCTGATCCTGCAAAGAGCTAATTGTTCTTATTCTTAATTCTATCAAGGATGAAGCCTCAGAAATGAGGGAGTATCCCGGACAAGCTTAGACCACAGGAGAACTACAATTAATATATACTTCATGATTGGAGGTACGATTACAGCTAATACAAGGCATACATTGTATGCCTTGCAAAAAATGCAGTGGTTTGTGGTGGTGGTTTTGTTGTTGTTGTTGTTTGTAAAACACTCTGAAACAATTAAAGGGAGAAGAGGCAGGGCAGGGGCAAGCACAGCAAAAGAGCTTGAATGAAAGTCCTGAAGATCACAACTGATTACTGCCACTACCATGGGACTGGAAGGATGTGCTGCTGCCATACACACACTGCTCCTTCCTTGGCCATCAGCAGTAGGCAGCTGCACCCCTAAGAAGGTTAGACTGACCACTCAGGGGAATTCAAAGATACATTAGTCCATTCGCACCTCCTCTAGCATAGGCAAAATAAACCCAAATTAGCTTGGGACAGTGCAATTACTCAAGCAAGACAAACTAGGAGTAAGAAAAGATAATAATCATGTTTGTAACACTCCCTTCTCTAAACAACCCCCAGCCCCCAAACTAACAAAAAGGGAAGCAAATAACAAAAACATAACAACTGGAAGCTTACTCCAGAGAAGTCTGCTGTAGTGGGTTTATGTGGCAAGGTTTGGGTAGCAGGGGGCCATAGGGGTAACTTCTGTGAGAAGAATCCTGAAGCTGCACCACGTTAGATAAGGGGCCCACCGCTGGGCAGAGCTGGGCCAATAAGCGATGCTGTTTGTGCCTCTGTGAGAGCAGATTTAAGGAGAAAAATAAACCTGCACCACATGACACTATTCAAGTTGCTAAGCCTGGCTGAGGAGACCTGCAAGCAGAGCCATGCTGCTTCTGGGGCTGACACCCGCATGGTAACAAACCTGCATTTCTCGGGGTAACCCACGGGAAAGCAGCTTGTAGTGCTCAGTGGCCAGGCCTTGTCAGGCCTGCCAGCACACTGCCAGCTGTCCAGACCAGGAGCACAATTTCTTCTGTCTCAATATATATTCCAGTGTTTATTCTTCAAATCATTTTCCCCACGATTGGTTTTCTAGCTCTTTTCCGTATCTTTTGTCTCAATTTCATACACACCTTCCTCACTGGTTTGCCTCCCTTTGAGTTCATATTCTTCTAAAACCTTTCTTGTCATACCTCCTCGTTTCTGTACAAGATTAAATTCTCCCCAAGCCACTTGTCCCATCCCAGCTGTGATCAAGTCTGTGCTTATAAAAATGCAATCAGACCCGAGTGATGTTTTCCACTTAGGGTAAGATCTTTCATTTCCTTCTGAAGATTTCTTTAGTCTCCACATTATGTGGAATGCTGTCTGATACTCACTGCCTCGAGTGCTACCTCAGCCCTTTTCCCCCTCCTCTCTGTCACTGCCCCCCAGTTCAGAAACACAAACCATTGATTCCTGTCACAAATCCTGGCTTTTCTCAGTCAGTGTACTGGTTTTGGATGTCTGCACTCCCTGTGAGAGCTCCTTGCCTCCAGGCAGCCTCTCCTCCCCGCACAGACCTGCTGGGGTGCCCGTGGCCAGATGCCAGCACCCTGTGAAGGGAAGATGGGGCTGCCTGGGCCCACACGGCTCCCACAGCGTTCCACAAGGTTCCACAAAATTCCAGAAGGTACCAACCGGTCCCGGGAAGCCAGGTGGCAGGGCGAGGTGGGCCTTCCATCACCATCCGACTGTTCTGATGGGAAATGCAACTTTTACCCAAGTCAAGTCTGTTTTACCCATGACTGTAACTGTGAAGGGATCTCCCTGCCTCTATCTCAGCCCACGAGCTTTTTCGTCATAATTTCTCCAGTCTGCTGAGAACAGAGTTCCAACTTTCTGTACTGAAAAAATACACGAATCAGTAGATAAAAATTCATCACACTTAAAAAAAAAATAAAAAAAAAAAATCAGTAGATAAAAAATTCACCAAACATTTCATGTCCCAGGTCTAGTGTTATATATACATACAAGCGTCCCAGCAAGTAAAAAAGATTCTTTTCTTTTGCTTCCACAAAAGGAAACATTACATGTGCTTATTAGAGGGGAAAAAACATGCATTGAAAAAAAAAAAAGGCATTAAAATGATGTAGCAAGTGACAACAAAAGGAGAATCACCGATACTCTCCATATATTGAGTGATTCGAATCCCACCATCTTATTAGTGAAAGTATTGACTAAATCATAAAGAAAACCAAAGAGAGAAAGCATGGATATCTTCCTGAAAAGGACTCATGGATTTTCCAATGAGTATGTGCATGTCTTTGACTACTGCTACATCATGCAGGCAAGCTGAAGCGTCCTTCAGTAGGGGCACACGGATGGAAACGCCCCAGTTCCCTCTTCACTATCCAAACAGCACTCTGCTCCTCCAGTTGTGTTCTCATACATCATACTTTCCTCCTGCCTCCTGCCAGATGAGGTAGCTAGAGTTCAGACTAAGCCATGAGACCAGAGAAAAATTCTGTGAAACAAAATTGTTTCGTGTTGTTGTTGTGGACAAGAAGAATAAAATTCACTTTAAAGTAAAGCTTCATTACAATTAACAGAAGTTATAGAACCATAATAAAATGACCAGCAACTCTCACCTCACTTCACTATAGAAGAAGGGAGCGTCACGGGGTTCCTGTTTCCAAATGCTGTAAAAGCTTCTTTTTCTATTCAAAGGAAAGTACCATTGTTAAATATATACTTTTTCCCCCCTCCGAAATTTAAACTGCTGAATTCAAAATTAGTGAAAAACTTACAAAACCAATCTTAGAAACAAGAAACGAATCTGTGAACATTTACTGTTTAAATTGACAAGTCTTCTAATGGCAACCAAATAGTTAAAGAAAAAAAAAAAAAAAAAAAAAGGAGGGGGGAAAAAAACCTTAAAAGACTCGAGAGAATTAGCTGTTGCTAAAACAATTTTATGGTCCTTTCCACTTCACTGGAGGTAGTTTGTATGGCTGACTGGAATCTATTCAATGCTGTCAAACATCTAACACTCCCATAGCTAGACGCCTTACAATGAATAACAAGCAGTCTAGCTGCCAATATGCTAGAGCTGCATTTTTTACCAGGGACTGGACCCCAACCCAGCAACACTCTACCTTCATCGTTTGCTGCCTTGTTAATTTCTAAGACCAAAAATTAACCACAACAAGCAGAAGTGCCAAGATTCCAAAGCACCGCAATTACAAATTCCAGCACATTTAATAAGTAGCAATACAGTAAGTCAGGTCCATAAGAAAATCTGAGTATCTGATTTTTCTTTTGTACTTCACATCAATTCTGTAATAGAAAGTAACATTCAATTTCAGTAGATGAATTACACAGTTTATGGAGACTTATGATAGGTGCACAGAATAGAAGGAAGAAAGAAGTAAAAACGGAGAATAAAGTGTTGTTGAAACACTAAGCACATCATCTGTCATCCTGAGTACCATCATTTCCATAACTATTATCCCAAGCAATGATTGTCTTGTTCAGTACTGTGCTTCAAGCAAAATCCTGGACTCTTACCATATTTATGTCCTTCATCCTTCAACTGTAATAGTGGGGAAGTGCTGACACCAACATCATATTCCCAGTAAGATACACAGTGCTCGGTGAAATTATGGCTGTGTTACCTTGGCAGGTTTATGATTACGGCTTCAGTAGAACTTCCATCCCGTAGCTCATATCCTACCATCAGACAGACACAGGCACACCTGCCTCTTCATAAAGCAGCAAGTTAAAAGTCAAACAGGACACAGATTTTGTGACCTAGGGCACACTTTTCTGCACTTGCAGCTTCAGGGGTGAAAACGATCATCAGACTGACCATACCTTTTGCATTGGACTTTTTAAAATTATTATTAAAATTACACTTGGCTGTGTAATTCCTCGAAACTAATTCTCTTGGTACCAGAAAGTGCTGAAAAGTATCAGAGCCTCAGTTTGGCAAAAATAATAGTAATAATAATGAAACAAAGCAGCTGTTTTGAGAAACACTGGTTACGTCACACCAAAGCTCAAATTTAGTTCTTCTCACTGAGAATCAATAGTAGAACTAACACGCTCATTCTTATTCAAAAATAGATGCTACATGGACTAGAGTTTTAGAACCAAGTTGATTATCCACACCCTAAAAAAGATACAGCTTCATCTATCTGAAGGAGAGAAGAAAAACAAGTGTATGTGTGTGCAGAGTAATGTGCACACATGGTTGCATACACGCATGTTATTGATCACAGTGCTTAGCATCAGAGGGGCAAAGCTTCACACTCCTGCAATGGCCAAGGGCACTTGCCTCATCAAACATGCACTTTTAAGCATATATTTACAACCAGTATCAATGGCTTAAAGAAATAAAATGTACTTTTCAGAAATGCATTAGGAGTTATTTTTTTAAATTATGTCCCTAAACAAAGATGATAGGCAAAAGGCATAATGAATAATATGTATGTATATACATTCAAATATGTATTTACTACCTTGTTCAGGCCTCTTGCTCTAAAAGCAGGTTACTGTTTCTTGGCTTTACATGTAACCTGTCCTTACTCTCTACATCTGGGCAAATTACTGGCAATACACCATACGTTAAGATACACCCCACAACTTAGATTAAACACCAGACTCCTGTAGCATTTTATCTGTTTTGATGATGCATGCATACAAAATTTCCTGAAAACATCCACCTATATTTTAGCTTAATATTTCTGTGACCACAAACCCACACACATAAATACCTGGTGTGTTTCCCACAAGTACTTTGGCAATAAAAGTAGACCAAACAACCATACCATGGCTGTAAATTAAAGAATGGTGCCACGATCCCTCTCAAAGACAGAAGTCTTTGTGAGAAGGCAGCAACCCCAAATCACTATCAGCTGCAAAACACTGACCACAATCATCAGTCACATCTGGTTAATCACAGTCAAAGCCATTTTCAAACCAAAAGCTGGTTAAAAGCTACATCCATCAATTCCACTGATAAGAATGTTTCACATAAAACTTTCAGGTTACATGTTTACACAAAAAGTAAGATGTAAGGAATGAAAAGTAGAACTTGAATACTGCTCTGTCAGGCAGAGAAGCGCTTTTTATTTTAGTACAGATAATTATTTTAGTACAGATAATTTAGTACAGATAAAAAGGACTTGCCAATAGTGTACCAGCAAGTCAGCTGTCAGTCAGGAGGTAAAGTGCAACCTGTGACTGAACACCTTTGGATATGAGGAGACACCTGCATCCAGTTCAACGAAAATTTTCTGCAAGAGCAAACAAGGCTAAAAAATTATGGAAAACCAAATTGTTGGCTATGTGTTTAGTCAAATAACATGACAACTGGATAACACCCAGTACCCACATGTCTCAGACCAACAGTAATTGTACAGGGGGGTTTATTCCTGCTCTGATTCATCATAGTTTAGACTTTGGAAACACATTTCAATTTAACTTACTTTGTAGGGACGTTTTCTGGGTACGTATCAAATTTCAAGCCATTCCATCACTACTGATGAGATGATGCCTTACACCTGGAGATCATGCTACTCCTTGCTAACACCTGCATGGAGGACAACTGTCATTAGCCAACACAGGCTGCAAAGCTCCCTGCATCCTCTTTAAGAGCCATTCAAGACTATGAACTCTAATTCTCCAGAGGACTTTTGTAACAGATGGGAATGAGGCAAATGCATTAAACAATTTAGATGATTATTTCCAGAAATACTTATACAGTACTCAAGTGTCAAAATGCTTTTAAATCAAGCAAATAGCACGGGGCAAAACTTACAAAGCTGACAACGAGAACTAGATGCTTATACTCTGCAAAGTTCTGTGGACTCCAGATACAGAATTCTAGAGCTCATTTTTTAAAAATTCATTCCTGACTGACCATAAGACAAGAGCAATCTTTTGATAAGTACGTAGCTCAAGAGAAACACATCAATATTTTTAAATAGGCAATTCTGTATGTCCTACACTGTTAAAAGCGTTCTTTTACCTTTTGCACAAAAATTGGTAATTACACTACAAGATGCGCCCTCCGTGCAATTCACCAGGCTTCCAAAAGTTCTCCTTCTGTCCCTTCTTCACAAAGGATTTGAATCTGATGTACACTCAGCATAAGTGATTCTGTGTCTTCAAGGTCACATCTGCAAGAAGCACTACCAAATTCGACAGCTTCAAGAGGGCAGCCCTTCAGGCTCCTACAAGATCATCTGCAGACCTCATCATAGCTAAGCATTTCCTCTTTTCTCTTTTCAGAGATTTACTGGTAACAAGTATTTAAGGAAAAGTGAAATGACATTTTACATACCATTTCTAGTGCAAATATTTCACAAGCATAGCTTTCCATGTACATTTTCACAGGTATTTTCAGCATACTAAGGCACTGAATCTACTGCTCTTACCTCTGCTAAGTTTGGTACTTATGCTTATTGATAGCTGGTGTTGATCATTTGAACTGGAAAACTTGCAGGAAGGAAGCACCTGAGTTCAGCTCTGAGCACTCTCCAAAGTCTCCAGGAGTGTCTTATGACACTGATCTCTAACCAAGTAGTTCATTACTAGCTGGCAGAAACTGTTGCTGTGAACTTACTCAACACCAAGTTATTTTGTTCATAGTACTGCCATTTCCTTTTCCAATTTGTAAGGTTAGTGTGCATCCATCTCCTGCTGCTTTAAGTTTGGCAGTCTTTTCCCACACTAAGTTTTTATTTTCCTAAAGGTGACCATTTAAACACATCTTGTGTCTTTTGTTTCTCAGGTTTGGTTTTTCTAATTTATTCCTAAAGATTTCAGACCACCTCGATTATTTTTCCTAAGCCTTCCATACACTGATGAATTTCTACCAAAAAAATTGCAGCAACATTTTCATTTTGTTTTCAAATGCTTTTCCCCTGTCAGGAAGTTTTGGCTCAAGCCCACTGCAGTAATGTGGGCATTTCACAATACAAGTGTGTTCTTTCACAGGCAGATGCCTCTTTCCATCCTTAAACCACACCTAACAAATGTCTATATAGCTTGTTCTTCAGTACCAAAGGTATACGCACACCTTTGTATCTTCCAGTTAGCCAAGAACATGTGCTGAGGTGCATCACATGTGCCTGTAATGGGCACTGACAGTACACCCTCAGATCACTGGAAAACTGGGGTGCTGGATTATAGAACTAATAACTGGAAAAAAAAAAATAATAAATAAAAAAAAGCCTGGTTCTACCTCTTAGTATTACTGTCTCCATTTTTTCTAAGATTACACCAATATACTGCTATTTCATAAAAATATTGCAAGATTTAATTATTAGTCACTCTTTCAGTGCTTCTATAAACTTAGCCTTTTCCTTCTTGTTTTTAGACTCCCAAACTGCTCTCTCCAACTCCACCAGCATTCCCACTCTTACCCACTTACAGGTTAAATACCTCAGAGAGCTATAAGCCTGAACTCACCTGCAGAGCAACCACTTTCTTCAGCGCTAAGTACCACATTCTGGTCAACAAGATCAATTTCAAAATCAAAACACTAATAATGATGCAATGTAAACAGTAAGAGAAATCCATTTTGAAGTGGCTTCAGGGAGACAAGTTTAGACAACAGTAGAGAGAGCTGTGCGTGCATTTCGTGACTACATGCTGCCTGCTTTGCAACAGGAGTCAAGTTTTTAAAACCACTGATGAGAGGAGATTGATAGACCAGCCAAGACCAATCATCAACCTGTACTTTCTTTTTTTTTTTTTTTTTTTTTTTTTTTTTTGTAAGTCTAAACCCACTAAATTCTCATTTGCTGTTTCTCTATGCACAGTGCCTCCCCAGCTCCTAATTACATCCCTAATTGCAAATGACTGAAGAAGAAGCAGTTGAGCAGACATGGAAAGCCTAACTCCTTTGTCTTTTTTTCATCACCATCAAGGACAACATTCCTTGCTAGGGATCCTGCTTTCATCACCTTCTCATGCCTTCCTTGCGTTGCTTGAGACACAAAACTTTAAAGAAGCACCACATGAATGATCTGCCACAAAAAGCCAGCAGATTCTCTCTTTCATTACAGCCCTAAACCAATCCCCTCTAAAAAACAATCTGTATTTAGTGGATGTCTTCTCCATATCATCCTTGATGTCTTCAAAGCCTGTGGAAGGACTGCCACTTACTACCCCGGGATTTTGACAAGACTTTCTCTCTCCCCATCACTGATTTTATTCTCCCTAACACTCCTGAAATTTCTAGCATCATGTATCTGAAATACCCCTCGCTTCCTGTGTTTCTCCTGCCTCTGTGCTGCTCCTTTTCCCAAAGTTTATTCTTGTATCTTTTTTTTTTTTTTTTTGTCATTTTCATCACATTAATTAGTAAGCTAGCTTCCAAGAACTTGATTGGCTCAAGGCATAGATCTTTCTTCTTTCTCCTAATTCCTGATCTCTGATGGTATCTATCAATCAAGGCCTTTATTAGCTTTTGCTTTTATTATTCCTATAATCCAAAAACCGTGTGGTGGCATTGTATAAACAGACATTCTGAAAATATTAAATCTGTGGCTTTTTATATTCCCTTTATTTGAAACATTTTCAGCTATTATAACATCAGTAAGAAGATGAGTACTTTATGTTGGACAAACACACAGAAAGAAGACCAAGTTTCAGGACAATATGCATCTTCCTACCTTCCAAATGTTTCTGCTACCACACAACACTTTGCATTTTCCACCATGTAGGCAGGCTTCCCAACGAGCCACATGCAGAGTATAAGGCATGGCCATACCTGGGAAATGTGCTAAGAACAGGTAATTATGTGTTCAAGCGCTATTGAGCTGAAGTGGAATTCAAACCATAAAATGCTTTTTCTTTGACAATATAGCCTCCACCTTGCCATTTATAAATGGAGCACTGACACACAGCATCTTCAGCTGTACAGTATTTTTCTGTTCTGAAGAAGTATAGAGTGACAAATTATGGGATGGCTTGGATTGGAAGGGCCTCAAAGACCACCTGGCTCCAACCCTCTGTCAGACTGCAGCTGACAGAGTCCTCGCCAGCTGCCCAGGCAGCACTGGGCGTATCTGCAGAGCAAGCAGCAAATCACCATTTCCAGAAGCTGCGAGGGGACCTGGGCCCACAGAGCTTTCCAACACAGGCAAAAGTGCATCTTCTATGCTCAAATGCTCTAGTAAACGGAAGAAGCAACCTTTTACTATTGGACCTCAGAACACAGGGACATTCCGCTGTTGGACCTCTGACCTTGGGAAGCCATGTATTCTATCGCACGGAGGAGAACCAAATCTCTTTGTAACCACGGACTGCCAAAAGATAACACAGAATCTGTACCTGAGCAGGATGCTGATTCCACAGCACCTGCCTATACAGCACGACACCATCCCACAGACCATCTCTGCCCTTCAGATCCACACCAATAAAAAGTCAGTAGCGCCACATCTGCAAGACCACCAAGCTCCAGGCAAAGCCAAAACTGCAATACCAGGATCTGCTCACTATCAGCAGAGGTGCAGATTTGTAGTTAGCTTGGCCAGACAGATTCTACTTCTGATCCAACAGAAATCTTCCCTGCCTCATATGTTCTTCTGTTCCTATTACCTATCTCCATGAATGCCCCCCGGCTTGCTGGAGGAGTGCTGCAAGCCCACCTCAGTGCCTCGCAAGCACCAGGCACGCTGCCTTGTGGGGCTCGGTCTGGGGAGCACCAAGAGCGGCTGGTGAGCAACAGGGGACTCCCCCTGGCAAAGTGCAAGAGCATCCTTCACAAAAAAGTGGTTTAAATGAGATACTTCAGGTTAAGCACATGATCTAGTACTCTGATGAATGGGGAGCGACCTGTGCATTTTTTAAATGTTTATTTTTACTACTTTCATAATCATAACCTTTATATTTTAAGGACTACAAAATTTTACTAAGAGAGAGGGGGAATTTGGCTTGTAATGAATAACCAAGCGAGTAAACTTCCCCCAAGTGCTAGAGACCAGCATGCATTTAACTGCCTCCCCTCCTTGCATTTTACTTCAAGGTATTTTATTTCCACTTAGAATAAAAATAAGAAAACAGGAATAATGCACAAATAAAGCATTTGGTTATAGAATAATATGGCAGACTGAATACAAGAGAAAACAACACCTGCCTTTAAAACACAGAAAGGTGCAAACAAAGTACGGAGAAAGACTCAAAAATGATAAGGAAGGGGGAACAAACCTGGTCTCTGTATCTGGCACCAAGAAGCAGTCAGGGCTCCTACCAATATGAAAGACAATTAGATTCCAGCAGACAAACCAGAAAGTAATGATTATGATTGCTGATGCTGCAGACCGTGGCTGGCCCACATTAGGTTAAGTAAACTGGATGCAAGCCAGCATCCCTGAACGGCACGGCACAATCCGCAGCAATCTGAGCAGAGATTATCAATATCTTAAAGGTGACCTTTCACACACGCTATCCCAGCAAATCAGGCAATTCTCGTGGCTCTAATGGAGGAGATCAGCAGAGGCCAGTCTCTTGAAGCCATGCGCTCTTCATATAAATAGGATTTATTTTTTTAATTTTATAATAATTGACTGCACCTCATTTGAGCAAAGTACACTATGCACTTTATTGGTTTATTTCAATCCTTCCCCCTGTTTTAAAGAAAACAATCTAACTTTTCATTATTCATTATCATCCAGGCAGACAGCAAGCTAGAAAAAAACAACGGTAATTTTTAGCCATATTGCCTATTAAAAAAATGTAAAATGTCTCCTAAAAGGGCAGGTGCATTAATTAAGGCTGCCTCAGGATAAATGAAAATTACTAGGAGTGCTCTGCTTTCCTGAATGAGTTTTACATAGATTATTTATAATTGAATGAAACCAATTACAGCATTTGTAACGGAAACTATACATACGTTAAACATTTCCATTTTTGCAGAAGCTGAACTGCATGCACAGGAAAAGATATTTATTTTGTTACAAAAGGAAAAAAAAAAAAAAGTCTTATTTTTTCTGAAAAAGTAAGTTTTATACAAGTAAAACTATATACTAAAGTACATAAATCCTGGGTACAAAACCGAGCAAGAGCAGCCCAAAAGGGTACAAGTGTAATTGAGAATCAAGGCCCGGATTCCAGGAAGCCATCTCAGACGGAAATCCTGAAGCTGTAGATTCAACTCCTTTCCATTTCTTTAGAGAAGGAAATACAGCTTAATTAGGTTCAATTTTCTAAGTAATGGTTAGCCTCTGCAACTAATCAGGAAAGTTCTAAATCAATATCAGACTAAACGCTTGCTCAAATAACGGAATATGCTCTGTCTTCAAAATATAATCCTACCTGCAGAAATCTGACATCTGAAAAAGTTATGGACTGAGGATAACAAACTGGCATATAGTTTTCATTTTCAAACAGAAAACGTCCTTTGCTATCCTCCAGAGCAGTGTCTCAAACAACACCCAACTTTTTCTTTTCTTTTTTTTTTTTTTTTTTTTTTGTGCACAGATTTCAGTAGTGGGAGAAAACAAAGAACTTTGGGGAAAAAAAAAAACACAACAGTTTCAAACACAACAGCTCCCTCTGAATTCATTCTTAATGGAAGAAAGAAAATGTTTAAAGTTAGTGCAAGGGAAGTGAGATAGACCCAGGTAAAGCGATTTGAATAGCAATTATCTTTAATGGTCAAAGATCCCTCAGAGGTAATTCTGCTTCAAAATCAGCTAGAAGCAATGCCCTCATTAACTTCATCTGTAATTATCTGATATTCACCTGGATTACACATTCTACTCCATCAGCAAAATAAATACGACTATATTAAGAGGCTTATAAATGCAGTGCAGAATTACATTTTAGTGTTTTGTAGCATACACTGCCTAAGTTGCATACACTGCAGGAAATACCTGTCAGACCATTTTGGCTGTCAGTAGCCAGGAACCTTCAGTTTATTCCTAATTATTTCTGTGTAATCAATAATGAAACAGTGTGACAATTTAAAGAGGCACCTACCTATAGTCAGATAAAACTAATAGGTAATAATTAAGAATACATTTTCATTTCCTTTCTAGACACACATATAAATAACCTGATAGTGAAAATTAGAGCAGATGTGAGAGTACTGTTTAATACACACCCTACGCCTAGCACTGCTTTATAGTATGTTTTATGATGCTACCAACTACACATTAGCACAAGCAAGATCTGTCCTACAATGCACATAGGCTCGAACACCAATTGTGCAGTAGCCAAGAAATTGAACATTTTTCTTAATATTTCATGTTTATCTTCAGATACCAAACTAGCAGATACAGGGGTCATGGATGAAAAGGAAAAGGAGAACATCAGGCAACATGGGCTAAGGTAACTCCAAATACACAGTGATAATCCTATCAAATTACTAAAAGTGCGTGTGGGGGGGGATTATTTGTTTAGATAAACCATGATTTTTTTATGTTCTGTCAGTATCTGCCTCTGTCAGCTCTCCTAAATTGAAGAAAGATGTGACGTTAGGTTACGTGGAAGCTTACAAACATGCAGGCATTTTCTCCTGGTAAACTATGTTCTTAGTTTAAAAACACCCTCTGTAGTATCTTATTATATATATTTTTTCCCCTCTTACATAATATGATGGCCAGAGTTCAACATAGGAATTAACTTTATAGATCTCTGCATTCCCTTCTCATTTATTCTCTGCAAGAATTCCTTCCCTGAGAAAGGTGAATCTATCTGCATCTCTTTTTTCAGATTAGTTTTTCTCCTGCTTAAGGCCACACTATTTTTTGCACTGACAGTCCTGTGGAACTTCATAGAGATGATGCCAGCAGCACCATTACTCATTTCAGTAGTTTCTGGTCTAATCTTCAACACCTTGAGAGAACACCTGTCAGTCACATGCTACTGTTATTTATGAGACCAACCACGTACAAAAGATAGAACCATTTAAATCTATTTTGTTCCTCTGCTTGTGTAAATGCTGTCAAAGAATTAATTTTTTCAGTGCTCTTTTTTCAACGTTCTTTGGAGGAGTGTACTCTTTATAGAACTCTACTACCTTCCTGATGTCTCGATGGTCAGCACAAAAACAAAGCAACTGTAAAATGATGGAAATATTAATTTCTTTGCATTTAATTAGAAAAACACACTTTTAAGCCCTTACACTGTTCCTTATGGAAAGTCCCCACACATTACAAATATTCACACGCCAGGGGAACACTGCTCCTGGAGTTCCAGGATCAGATGCTTTAGAGCATGAAAATATGCTGTTGATATCAAGTATAATATACTCCCCTTGTTTTTTTAGAAAATTCTGCAGACAAGCCAGAGTAATCTGCTTTACCGAGCTACTTCTCAAGGAACAAACATTTTCCCCACTTTCATTTCAGTGCAGACTGTTGAACCCTATCATAATTATCAGTAATATTCTCACTAACTATTAAAAAAGATCTGAATGAAAAAATAAAATTTGATCCGAAGACAACACCAAGTTGTTCAAATATTTATTCATCCAATAATGAAACTTATAGATAAGAGTAGGGAATAATTAGAGAGCACTTACCGTAGCAGAGAGCTGTGGTCCATTCAGCTGTGCATGCAGGATGGCTTCATTGATGGAGTTCCGGATTCCTGTCAGTGCGATTTCCAGGTCATGCGAGGCAGCCATCTCGTTTGTCAGATACTCCAGCGTGGAGATATACTCCCTCCATTGGGCATCCAGTTCTGACACACTGGCCAAGCAGCCCCTCATTACATTGAGGCAATATCCGACGCAGGGTCTGATTAGTGTCAGGCCCTGGCAATGAGGGCAGTACTGCATCTTCACCAGAGCTCTGCTGCATTCCTTGCTGAGAACTGCATGTTCAGTAGTATTTATTACTTCGATGCCCAGGCTGAGGGCCTGGCTGAGCATCCTGCTTGCCCAAAGAGATTTTGACAGCTCTGTAACCATGTTTTTAGAATAGCGTCCAAAAGGATTTATGTCTTGCCTCGTAAGTCTTAGACACTCTGTATAGTCCTCTGATAAATCTGTAATTCCTGGGTTTATTAGCCGACTATACACAAGAGGAAAGAGACTGTCAAAGAACCGTAATACAGCACCTTCCACTGTAGTCTCTGCGCCCAGGATGTAGAGAGAGATGTCTCTAAAAAGCTTTTTAACAGGCTCCGCTGCTTCTTTCGCCATAGGTCTGTAAGCTGTCTCGAACAGGGAACTTGTGCGGTTTTCAGCTAAGCGAAGCAAGGACTCAAAGGCCTCTAAAAAAGGGCAGGGGAGAGAGAAAGAAAGATGTCTGATGTTAATAGCCAGCAGCTACATCTCAGGCACATAACTTTACTGTCCTGAATAGGAACACCAAGAGTTACATGAAATCTGCAATACGAATACATTAGTAGTTAATACTGCTTTCATCGGTAATATGATTAAAAAGACTGGTAAATATTACATGTGCATAATAAAGGCAACTCATAATACACAAGCAATTTCTTAAAATTCTTACTGTATTCTGGCTGGCTAGACCCTGACCCAAACTCTAGCGGCCAGTGCTGGGCTTCCACAGACAGATCTGTCTAGATAGCTTTCGTAGCTGCCTCTGCATTTGGACAGCCCAAGCAGACACGTTACCAAAACATCCCTACATCAACAACAGATGTTGCTGACCTAGCACACAGGGAGGGGTACAACATTTTTCATGCCTTGTGTATGTTGCTATAAAACTGCAGAATACTCGAACAGGCAGAAGTTCCAGGCAGTCTGGAACTGTTAGACAGGAGTAACTGGTACCAGGAGGGGGTCTGTGATACACCCATCACAGCACTACTGCTGCACTGGACTGCATGAATAGTGGTAGAATATCCACGTTTAATAAAACACAGAGTGAAAATTCAAACTTCTTGTAAAGCTGTAATAAAGATGCAGTGAGTCTGAAGAAGTCAAAGAATAACACATACATCTCATCAGTGCACAGAAATGACGATCCTCACTCATTAGTTGTACTTCTCAACTACAACTGTTTGAAATGATTTAATAACTTTTTAATAGTTTCATGAAAGCAACATCTTGATAACATTCACAGCTTAAGTATTATGAGCTTTTCATCCCAGATGATCTACTGCTACAAAATACTACATCAACAATGGGAAAAAGAGTGAAGGCCCTACAGTCTTGTTGAGGCTTGTATAATACATACTTGTACACATTTGGACAGCTGACATGCAGAGTCAATGTGGGCCAGAATGAAAGGCTAGACAAAGCTGACATACAAAAAGCAACTTTCAGATAAAGCTGCTGGGCAGCAGCTCAATGAAAACTTAAGATAAGTGAATGCAAACAGAAGCTGAAGTCTTTGTTTCACAGAGCTGCGAGTGGATGGCTGAGATGCACTTCCCACAAAGAACAACTCAGGGATGAAGGAAAGATGCCACGGGAAGAAATTCTCTGTTAACATTGGCTAGGTCTGGGCTCCAGCCAGTAGTCGGGCAGGACTCAACATCAAGCCCTCTATGAACTAAGAATGAAATGAAATTATAAGTGAAATACTGTTTTCCTGAACTTGACTACACCACTTTCAAGTGACAAAAAAATAAAATTTAAAAAGTGCAATTGTTAATGTATTTCGAATTGTGAAAGGTAAATGTTATCTGTCCAAAACACTGCGGGAGGTGCTAGAACTTCTAGACAGAGGCAAGGAAGGAATCAATTCCCAAGATTATTTTAAGGACACAGAAGGCAGTAATCCGAACCATTCCGACTGCTTTCTTTGGAAGCTGTACAACAAAAAGCCTCTGACATAAATCATTTTTGCACTTCTCTGGATGGTGAGTAGTTCCAGTCGGGGCTGGAAGCCTATCACTTTATACCTCCCGAGGACTGGCCAGATAATGAGTTTTCAGTCTAATCCTACTCTGCATTCATCTGAACATCACCACGTGATTCAGCGCCACGTAATGCAAACTGATTTCACCCAAAGATCAGCTTGGCAAGGGAGCAGGCACAATCCTGTAAATCAAGATTAGCATGCACTGGCAAAGTTTAGTAGAAAAGCCTGCTCAGTGCCTTCCTCTATTACATCTCTCTGGGCAACTAACTTGCTTGTTATCAGGAGCATTACAATCCCTTCACCACAATGGGTGATTTAACCAGACAGGTAATACACAATACTTCATCATACATTAAATCCTCAGTGTTTTACACACGCATGCACACACCCCTCCCATGAGCTGCTTCCTTCTGCCTGAGAACCACTTCTGCGTTCTCACCGGTATTACAACTAGTGCTCTGGAAGAGCATATAAAATCCTAGAATTTAAAAAAATCAGGTACCTTTCCATTTAAAAACAAGAAAGTTCATTCTCAGGCAGAGAAACACCTTGCCAAGTTTCAGAATGAAACAGATTTTTACAGCTATGTTAAAAATTCCAATTGGATTCGTGATGGAAACACCGACACAACCCGAACCACAGCACAGTCAGCTGTGTGCTGCTGCACTCTCAGCATTTTTTTGTTTGCCAAATCACTTGGTTATTTTTATTTATGGGGGAAATCTAACTACTATTTTTAATCACACTGAAAAGGCAATGGGGATATTAAAAACATGAAAACAGTGCCCTAGGGGTTTCCTCCTTCGCTTGTACCTTTTCTCTTACAGATGTGCAGTTTACATTACATAATGGAAGCAGGGACTCTCTTCAACAATGCCAGTACGTTCTGACACTCTTGCCCCTTCCCGTCCACTTCTGTCAAGTCTGAACTGCAACCATCCATCTCCTTATCTGAACAAGACTAAGTGAAATGCATTTACGAATTTGCAAGGATCTTCAATTTCCTGAGAATTAACAGCCCCCAGTGAAAGATGAGAGCAAAACAGTCAGCAATGATGTACATCCCAAGGAAACAGATTTCAGGAGCCTCCTGGGATACTAAGTTGTAGACACTTATGAAACCACATAGCTTTATCTCCAAATCTCTCTTGACTGTCAAAATTGTGTGTTCAATTAAACAGAACAGCGTTAGTCTGACACAAGTATGAAATTAAAATATTTCAGAGTGTCATTTATTTTTCATTGCATAACAGAACTGTGATTGTAGATAACTTAATTCCTCCTGCAAACAGAGCCAAAACATCAGGCATATGGTACAGAAATCATCTCTGCTGATTGTAGATGTGGTGTAAACATCTGTACTGTGTCACTTACTTCCTTATCACCATTGGTCAGACACAAAAATAGACTTGTGCTTGCAGGCACTCTAAGCAATCTTTGAGAAGGAAATCTATAGGTCTTTTTTTCTTGTTATAAGGCATTAAGAGATGTTTGAGAATCAAATTACTGGATCAGCTGCATGTTCTTAGATAGAAATAACATGACTTCATGCAGTTGAAGTTGGTTTACATTCTGATCGTGCAGAGAAAGCAACCTTAGCATCTTGTTTTAAAGGTGACTAATTAAGTACTTTTAATGCACTTCTATCGTCCTTTGTACAGTTTCTAGATCCCAAAAGTTACCACTGTCTCCGAAATAGGACGTTCATCTATGCTGTCAAATACAGCAAGCCTTGAACTCACAAAAAGCTGAATCTTAAGCCTAAGCACACTCCAAGGAGAGAAATATTCAATTGTCATTCACAGCCTTTCATCTCAACCCTCCACCAAGAGCAAGGGACCATAACATGCAAATACATTGATTATGAGCAGAAATAAGTTGCAAGCAAAATTCTCCAGAATTTGAGGAAGACATGATATATAGTTTGCCTTCATTTAGTATTAAAATAAACAAGAAGAAAACCACACTTGTTCTCATGTTCTTCAAGAGCAGCTTTTTGATTTCAGGCTACAGGGAGACAAACAACAGCCAGTTTTGGATTTGGAACTAACACACCAGTAGCTCATTAATGAAATCAGGCAACATCAGCTTCCAGGAGGAGAACTTTGTTCAGATTGTTTATCATGCACCCACAAAATAGCTGACACAACCACTGAAGAGTCTGTGACAGTCCAACACAACTGACCAAATAGAGCTCACCTCTGGAAACTTCACGTCTGAACAGCTGGTGTTTGAAAATCAGCTTCTGGAGACAAGCCCAGTTACGACAAGATGCCACGGTGGTGTTGCTGCACAGAGGCTGCCAGGCCAAGCAGCTAAACAGTTTGCATTCTGGGCTTCCAGTATGGTTCCTACTATTCACATACACCGAAAAATTTATTATGCTCAGTGTAACACACAAACATTGCTTCGCACGTATGGTATCCATGCTTACTCACCACAAGCACGGCATAGTTTGGTTTTGAGTGACAGCTCCCTGCCAACCCATACATATTCTACGATTCTGACAGGAATGCATCCACCCTGATGCAGAGGATGCTTTACTTCTCTTAAACCAGCCACCAGCTACATTTCATGTACCTAATGAAAAAAAAAAAATCACAATTGAGGCCTGACTTATCTCGTACTAGCTTCCTGCATCAGTGTTACACCACTGACTTCAATAGGATTTAATCCCAGTTCAGCCCATTGTAATGTCAGAAGAAGCTGCATAATTCAAGTGCTTTTGCTAAAGAAACCTGCAAACAGGGTGAAGAGGGAAAAACAGATTCAGGAGGCTTGTATCAGTCTGTCTGAAACTGCTGTGCCAGCATTTCCCAAAGATTTCCTCTAGTCTTCCACCACCTGAAGTTTTGTTTGGGGGAAAAAAAAAAAAAAAAAAAAAAAAGACTTTAAACGATAGTATAGATTAAAGCAACTCCTCCGACAATCCGACAAGAGTTTTCCAAGAAAATCTGGATTCAAGTATGACAGCCGTGCACAGAGTTTCCTTCTCTCTGTTCTTCCAGACTTTCACATAATATTGAAATCGTTCTGTAAGCAACTGGGTTGAGATGGCAGCATCAGGAGCAGACTAAGCACCTTACAGCTCACTGGATTATGAATCAACCCAAATGCAATGTTCCTTTCTTTCCACGTGTCCAACACTGCAATGGCAGTGTGGGAACCATTTTCCCCAAACAAAGTCAATCTAAGCATCAGAAACCTCTGTGCAGCAGAGGCTCAGATATAGTGGGCCTACTCTGGCTGAGCCCCCTCGTCTTCAAAGACCAACGTCATAGAAGCGAGCGCAATGACACGCAGATGTAGAAGGAAAGTCACTGTTATTGCCATTGTGCTTCTGTGTGCAACACAGAGCTGGCACCTGGCCCACAGCACTGACAAGGTAAGACCACCCTGCTAATGCAACGGCTCTCCACCACTTTACTAATTCCTTAAATTCTGCAATAATTGAAAGCATGCTAACTTAAAAAACAACTACAAAAAAAAAACCAACGACCAACACCACACTACTAAAAGGGAAAATATTGTCTTATAAACATTACTGAAACTATTCAGTAATATTCAATAAACCAAAAGTAGCAACAAACACTGAATCTATCTATACAGGAATAGCATCTGCATACATTTTAGATTTGAGTGTGATCATGAAAGAAGAATGTCAAATTTACGTAGCTCCATTATTTCTTTGGTCTCTTAGGACCACACTAATATTTGGCTCCTTTCCCTTCAACATCTTGCACTTATTACAAAGTTACAGAATGAATGAAAGCTACAGTTTGTTGAACAATAGCTTCCTTTTAATGCTTTCAAGTCCTTTAAATCTTCTGCATCTTTATGGTTTGCCAAAATACAGGACAACATATTAATGTTTTGCAGCAGTAGGAATGAAGTACAAATTATTTGCAATTTGATATACAGAGTACTAAGTATACAGCAAAAAGTCATACATGTACATACCTACATGACACACATGATAAAATTCAGAGTTGTATGATTTCAGATATGCAATGACCTCCAAACATATTTGCAAGTATAAAAACAACAGACTGCTCAAACAGCGTCATTAAACAACATGAGCAGGGTTTTGTTTCTTTAAGTTCTTACAGTTACTTTGAAAAAGAACTTAAGTGCAAACCAAATTGTGTCATGTTCACAGAGACAGAACCTGAAATCCAGTTATTCATTAAGTTTTCATTTTCGTTTTGAAAACTTATAACTTGAAGCTTCATTTCTTTGCTACTGGCAAAATGTCACAATATAGAATGTCAAGGACTGGATGTTTCTTCTGATTTACCCTGAATTATTATGCTAAATAAAGTTCCACAACTTTTTACAAATACTCTATTTTTTCATTTTTTCATATGTTGTTCCTTTTAGAATGACAGGCTTCCTATATATAAATGCAGTTGCTTTTCACAGAGTTGATGAGAAATAACATTGTCAGTCCATTTGCATAGTACTTCTATCTGCAGCATTTAGAGTGCAATTGCTCCTTTTCAAACTGAGCAGTTTCAAGTAAAACCAGATCAGTTGACCAGCAGAAAGCTGGAGACCAGATGCGGCATTAACCTTTTATGACACCTCTGGGCGTGCACGGACAGATAAATAAAGCAAATAGTTCCTCTGGAATATTTGTGCAGTACGAGGCTGACAGCATCGCAGTGCTAAGATGATCTAGAACAGGAAAAGCCCTGAGGACAGCAGCCATCGGTACTACTCTCCTTCCATCGGGACAGAATTCCAGCAGAGCATGCGTATAATTCACACCTCTCAAATTTGAGTCTGCCAGCTATTACTTAGTAACACAAATTCACAGCTTTAACAGGAGTTGGGCCAAAGTAACTGAACTGAGAACTACAGCTGTGCTTCAGTAGTATCAGCTATGCTTTTCGTTTGTTTTCCAAGAACAACTACTTTATAAAATATTTCTCACAATATACAAGGGAAAAAATCACCAGTAGCTATGTATCTACGCTGCAAAAAGGTAGTTGGATTCTTCAGATAATCATCTTGAAAGATCTTAGGGGGTTTAACAACCACTTGAGACTGGGTACAGAAACAATGTTAGACGATTAACCTGATCAGTCCTTGAAACACTACCTGGAAGCTGCAGCTCTAGCAAGCAGCGTATCGTTCCCAAGCTGCCTTACAGCACTAACCACTTGCAAAAGAGCTCTGGATGACAATTCTATAATAATCAACATTTCAACATAAATCCACAGAAGCAGTCTATAAATTGCTCAAATTAAGTCTAGCTGAAATATTCTATTGAAAAAAAAAAGTTTTTAGCACAAAAAAAAAAGTTGCTGCTTTTATTTTTCAGGTTAAAACCCTGTGCACAGTTGCAAAGATGTATAGTGAACTGAAAAGTCATCGTTTCTCCTTAGAAAATAAAAAAGCTTTCCTGTAAACATAAACAACAGCTTGGACAATATTTTCTTTAAAATCAACCCTAGATCATTACTTTTCTGGATAAGGAAAACTCCCAGTATCTTTTCAAAAAAGGGTCTTGCTGTGCTTACTTCGGACATATGGGAGTATTACTGCAAAAATGTAGCCGGCCCCAAAAGGTAAGCACGTTGGCCCAGCAATCCCAACTTGCACAGCGTTAGACAGGATTTATACTGGGCCCTAGAAAAGCTGCTCACAATTTGGTTTCTTCAGAACAGATACTCAGCACGTATGGCTACAACCCCTTTGAATGAGCAGAACCTCCAATGCCAACGTCTTCTACAGGTTTTGTGCCATTTTCAATGCACATTAATTATTACATTGCAACTGCAGGTTTCTCAGAACTCACCAGGTTGTCACTGAAATACACAGCAAACAACAGAACTCGAGCTATCTGCCTAGGAAAGAAAGCCAGGGCATGCCTGGCATGGGGACAGTGGCACACGCAAAGCACTGACACAGAACTACTACTGCCACCAGGAGTGGTGCAGAACAATCACCTCCTTCTTTCTGGGGCCTGTAACAATTCCTTCCCACATGGGTAAGCAATTTTTCAATGCTGGGAATCACCACACTACATATGCTTGCATGCAAGTAGTCTTACTGCAGTCTCTAGGATTTAAGTGTTTCACATAATTTCCTCCCACTTTCTGTCCAGACTGCTGGACAGAATAAAAGGTTATCGCTTCTATTTGGATTTCCCAAGAGGTCTGCTTTTATTAGAAGTACGTTTGGAGTGAGATACTTAGCACATACAGCATAGCTTACAGACCTAAAGCAGACATGGGGAAGAATCTCAGTGCACCTCACCACTGCAGGACAGGCTGGCTCAGCACACATTTATCACAGTGCTCCAAATGCGCTGGGTCTGCATAGGGTACAAAAAAATTCCAAACTGGAAACTATGCCTGGGTGAGAGAGCAAGGACACCACATGTAGGACACATAAAAGTGTGTTCTGGAGCGAATCATAGCTAACTGTGGGCTACTGCCACATGAACACCAGAAGCTCCAAAATTCAGTTAGGTGAGGAGACATCTAATGCACAAGTCAAATGTGGATATGCAGAGATACCGCCATAAACTACTTGAGGAGACTATTCCTAACACACAGTGCCAGAACCTGCTTGTGCAGCCTTCCTGCAAATGAAAACCCCAGAGAAGGTGAAAGCTGTGCCAATGACACACAGTGCCAGGCACTAGTACCAGAGGGGAATGGATGCCACCATTGGAGGGCTTTTATCTTGGTGGTCTGCTGGGGCTCAAATGCATTGCAGATTTAACACGATCAGGCTCAGAGAGCAAGCAAGTGGGGCTTGCAAAAAATACTGCAGAGTTCTCTGCCACCTGATTTATATTGGGGCACCGATGACCCTTGAGACACTGACCACTGGGTATGTTACCCACTGGGTAAGTGTAAAACGTAACACACATCCTTAGAAAACAGATGCAATCTACACTTCCATCAAAGTACTGAGTGCTCTCTAAAACCTGCCTCTGATGAACTGCTGCACTGCATGTTCATGTTTCCTGGCAGAGAAGCCACACAAGAACACAGATGAAATTGAGGTATTATACTTTTATACCTCTGGTGTATTCAATGCTATGGAGAAAGGAAAGGATACAGTATTTTTTAAAGATTTGTGATTTATTTTTTTTCAATATTTAAGAAGAACCAAAACTCTCAAATCCATCAAGACAAAGCAGGAATACAGTCTACTCAGATGTAAGAGTTTTTTCAATCTTCTGGGTATATTTTCATTAGCAGAAGAACAAGCAGAGAGGAGTCTCCAGGGAGAATTTTCTCGACCCTCTGATTATGGAGTTCAACTGGCAGTAGGAAAACTAATACGTATGTTTCAGAAGGTCATGAACCATTTCATGATTTCCAGCTGAATTAGTTAGGTGGTCTATTATGACTCATTTCTAAAAATCTAGGAGAAAAATAGCCACAAGAGATAGGGTTAGCTTAACAAAACAGATTTGTTTCCCCTCTTCAAGCCTATGTGCTAATGTAGAAATGTAAAATAAAATTCTGAGTTCCATTTGAGGGCTAATGTCACAAATAAAAAAACGTGGTTTTTTTGTTGTTTGTTTTTTGTTTTGTTTTGTTTTTTGAATCTATACTAAATCTGCATTTATCAACAACTTTAAAATGCAGAAAACAATCTTTATGTAGGGAACCACAATAACGTGGCCCTGTGTGTTCAGCAGCAAAGACCGCCTAACCCAGCACTGCCAGCTGGCTCAAGAACTGCACTCCAGGAGCAAACACTTCCAGCCCTCAGCTGCAAGAAGGAAAAGGATCATTGCTCACCATGGCAGCCAGACTGACTGGCAGTATTAGCAATCACGGGGTACTAGTTTCAAAATAAGGGGTCAGGACACCTTTCATCTGTTTCTTCTGATTTTAGACTGGGTAACATCAACACCTTGCAGTACTGTGAATCTACTAACTTCACCCATCCTTCTTCCTCAGGTTAGTATACATAAGCCTAACCAAAATAAGCTAAAGTAAAAATAAAAGCCTGATTGCTAAGCGTTGTTACAGAGACAGTCCTTCCTCTAAGCAGTTTCGCAAACAGTTCTAATTCAGTGGTTTTCATGTCTTTCAGGTTCTATCCACTAGAACTGGTAACGTATCAACACACAGCATCCTCACCCAAATTTCAGCTTAAAATACTTTGTATTGTTCCACAGACCAGCTATGACCTGCTAAATGTATTGCCCACAGGGTGAGAGAGAGCCTTCGGACTCTTCCACAATACACTGAAAAGTATATAGACACCTACATTAAAGGCAAAGGCATTCGCCTTTGATTACAGATACAGGTAAGTAATGCTTACAAACAAAACAAACAAACAAACAAAAACTTTCCCGTAACATCTATTTCCAGCTTTCTCCTTCTGTAGATTATTTGCAAACTTATTTGATAGCCACAATGTAGTTGAAAGGAGATTTGCTGGGAGAAGCTGACTTGTTCAAGGGGTTTCTTTACAGTCACAACAAAGAATTGCACTGCATTCCTGAAGAAAAAGAGTGGAAAAGACTTCCATGACTGACTTCAACAGACACTGAAACCAAGTCACTAAGCATAGGAAAATGGACTGGGTGCTGCTTTTTAAAGTTTCACATGCTCACAAAGCCTCTCTCAATGGGAAAATTAGAGGTGGAAAAATACTTAATATAGTCCCATAAAAATGCATATAGCATTTTTCTTTATGGTGAAGAGCTTCTCCTCGATTTATCCTCCCAAATTCCTTCAAGTAAAAAGACTGGCATGTGTTCAGCATATGGGTCACTGCTGGCAGAAGTACAGATGTTGGCAATTTGATAGCTAGCCAGATGTTTGCAGGGAATTAGCTCCAGTTATTCCACAGGGAAAACACATGGTCCATTGAAATCACATGCCTATTTTTCTCCCCAAAGTCCCTCCTCAAACAAGGAAAATCCTATAGGTAAGTTTTTCCAATCACATTGACTACAGAAATATTTTACAGAACAAAAATCCCATCTGCAGCAATGAAGACCAAAGATCAAAGCAATGAAACAGCATTTCTTAAATACAGAAAATTGTGCGTTCCCTGACTGAAAGGCACCGTGACACCATACTGCAACGTTGCCATACATATCCTGACACCCTCCGAGATGAGTAGGGCTTCACAAGATCACAGAATTAGCTTATATCCAATAAGTTGCTTAATTACGATCCCACGTTTGCTTATTCATCCCTGAGGTCTATTAGTGGTCAGATATCAATTGAATACGTAATTTATCTCTTTGCAGGAACAGCAGCAGCAGAGGAATTTTCAAAGAGAGGACAAGGATAGGCTCAAAAAAATAAAGAATATATAAATCTGCCTTGTTTGTTTCAAGTTCCTCTACAGAAAGCTTTGGGGCTTGGATCTCAGCGAGTTGACTCATGGATCGGCCTAAGGCAAGAGATGAGATAAGAAGCTCCCCTAAGCACTCCTGAAGTTTGCCCATCTGGGGACGTGAGGCTTGTTCAGTGAGCAACTGTTTCTCCTCTGGGCTTGCTGACCTTCAAGAACTGTACAGAAAGACCATTTGTGATTTTGATTGATGGCATATCTTAAAGCACTGACGTTCATTTTATTAACAAGGGTTCTTGAGACAGGTCACCAGAGAGAACAAGACACCCTGTTAAGTTCCCACTTAAGTAAATTGCTCACGTGCCCTCACCTGCAAGACACGAGAGACACACATGCTGCAGCAACGCCCCTTCTCTCAGCTCAGAGGTGCCCCTCGCCACAGGATGTGATCATTTCTGAGGGAGAGAAGGGTATGCAACCCGGTCTGCCCATTTTTCTGACACACGTTTTCCCTGCTATGTCACAGCTCAGCGAAAATGCCTCATAAAGGCTTGCAGAGCTTGTTTTCTTCCTTTCAGCCTCTTCCCACAAGAAGGAGCAATCCTCTCATTTTTCACTCCCGAATGTCACATTTTTCATGTCAGGCCCCAACTCAGTAAGGTATTTAAGCACAAGCTTTACCTGCTGAGGACCGCTGATGTTCTCAATTACCTCACTGGGTGCAGGCCCAAACAGAGACAAAGGGAAGGTTTTTGTGGGAACGCATTCCAGCTTTTCTCTCCTACTTTCTCAGCACTACTGAAGTCATCACTTTGCTCCCTCTACGGCTTACAGCTATGTGGTACATCACTTTGGTATTTTTGTTAAGCGTTGGTCATTAGTGATGGAAACTCAATTATAGAAACATTATACTTTGGATTGTGGGTCAAACCAGCTGTCAAATCCATCTGTCATACTGAAGTTTTAATATAAAATTGTTAAAACCTCTCATAAATATACAGCCTTTATAGTTCCGTTTAAAGTTTTGCGATCTTTTACTCAGCAACATAACGAAAAAAAGAATTGCAGATAAATCACGTTAATAATGAAAGCAAATTAGCCATTACGGTACAGCAGACTTCCAACAGTTAGTGAACTGACGCAAGATTGATTGCAGCAATATACTGCTGTCTTTAATTACAATTCAGAGCTTCCCTTTCCAGGTAGATTAACAGACCGTAGCAAACAGGTATTCAGAATTAAAGCACCAAAGCTACGATCAGCATCAAAACTGATCTGCATAAAAGCTATCTTAAACCTCAGCAAGCCCCAACTAAGCCGGTGGAGTTTTTTCGGAACAAGAGAGTCCCGTGCATGCCAGCAGCAGTGCAGATGGGCAGTCCTTTGGAAAACTGAAACCATCCACAAGCCAACAGGTCGACAGATAGGTTAAAAGGATGGCAAGTAAAACTCAAAACACTACAGGAAAGATTGGACACATCTAAAATATTTGGCCTCTCTCACATGCCCTGTGTGAATGCCGTGTGTTACTCAATACCCCCATTTGCAAAGCAGCCCAGGGAGCTGCCCAAACTAGCACAGGAGCGCAATGCCTTCAATGCCTTCGTGAGACACGTGCAAGCATCGCGGCTGCAGAGGGACCTCTCTGTGACAGATGACTTTCAGAGCTGTAAGCTGCAGCTATAAATGACATTTTATTTTACCATCCATTATGCTGAGCAACTGTCTCCCTGCTTCTAAGTACCCTGGGTATGTTCACTGACAGCTTGGTCCCCTCCTGGTCAGAAAATTACCTAAGCCCAAAGTCCAGAATTTCCCTTAAGAAACATGACAGAAAACCCCAGCTCATGCACAACTCAGATATAAAAAGGCACAGTGTAACAATTTCCAGTAAGCAGCCATCCTCTTTACTATAGCCATAGTGCTGACTTTTCACGCATGCAATGTTTTCAATTCTCTGCCATGTATCAGTTATTCTTAGGCAACCTCACAAGAAAAAAATTTAATTCTCACCAGCAAGTACAGAGCTCCTCGATATAGTCACCTGCTGTCCTATCCTACAAACTTAACTTTCTGCATTCATTTTTGTCCTAACTTTGTATAATTCATATTAAATTAAAATACATATGGGCAGCAACAAATGCTCAACTAACAGACAGTATGAAACTTTCTTTCTAAAACGCTTATCTGCATTTCAAGGTCATAGGGAATCAATAAAAATAATTTAGCTTTGCTCCCTACTCATCTAGGTATCATGCTTTTAGTCCAAAATCCCCAAAAGTTGTTTGTTTGTTTTCCTGGATCTTTAAATCCATTTTAAAAGATAACTCCCACTGTTTAAATTCTGCTCTCTAAAGCCCCAGAAATGATTGCTTATTTTAACAAATACCCTTTGGCATGAAACTTTATCTGTATGACCCTGCACTGGGATCAATCCCTTCAGAAGCGTCAGGGAGAGGAAAAAAAAAATAAAAACAAAAACCACAAGAGGAACCACCACCCAAGCAAATATGGGAATTACCAACAGACTGAAATGAGAGGGTCACAGATAAAGCTTAAGAAATTTTAGGCTCTGAAGAAAAACACGCTTGCTGTGTTTTAGACCCAGTTCAAGAAAGCGTTTTGGCATATGCGAAGTTGATACTGTTTCAGCAATATAGTCCTTAATCCACAAAATCCCCACAGAACTTCAGTGCACACTTAAGTTTTCTGCCAAGAAAGAGGATTTGTGAAACCAGCCTTAAACTTTGCAAAATCATCAGAATTGTATACGGCCATCTGAATTCCTCTGACAAACCTCTTGCCTTCTTGCTCCACCGCTGTCAGACTGTTGAAGCATACTCTCTTGTCACTCCGTTCTATCTTGTTTAAGGCTGCTCTTCCACAGAATTATGGGGGGGGGAAATGATGTTCATTTCATTATTCCACTACGGGAAATTTTATATACCAGCAGCTCCTCACACATCTGGCCTTGGCCAAAATTTTTCCAATCTCCTGGAAACATCATGCCTTAAATGCCTCAAAACTTCATAACCAAAGACATGTAGATGCTCATTCACTACCTTTCACTGGCTGCTGCAGTTCCCTGGCCTGCCTGTGCCACTTCACACAAAGCTTCAATGTCCTCTAAGTTTTAAGATGCCATGATTTTGTGCAGAGATATTATGTGTAACTACTTGCAATTCCCTTATAAATTTCCATTTGATACCTTTCTACAAGACATGATACAGATCTCATCTAACACCACCACCTGGTTTTGGTCTGGGCAGCTAGGGGGTGGAAGCAGGGCCCAATCCTCCTACTCTCATCAACTAAAGGAGCTCTCACAATGTAGATATCTCTGGGATTGGATTATTCCTACAGACATGCCTCACCTGCAGCAAGAACGGAAGGAGGGTAGATGCTACTGAAGTAAGGAAAGAAAAGGAGGAATTTAATAAGATTTATTCCAGGTATAAAAATAAATTATTTTTAAAATCCTGATCAGGCTACATTCCTACCCTTCCTTTTCCCAACACGCCCTGGTCACAGGACTGTGCAAAGCCAGGGAAAGGGGCTCTGCCCTGAGCAAGAGGAATCTGTCTTAAGCAGCACCTCTTCTTACACACTGCAAGTTAGTAATGGAGGGCTACAGAGAACACACCAAGTAGTAATTTAGCAAAGACTAACAAACAGCAAGCCCAGAGACACACAAACCATTAAAACGAAGGCAGCATCAGGTGAAGGGTGGGGGTGTGTGTGTCTGAATTGTAGAGGATATGACCTTAAGGGCTGGTTTTCAATCTTCTCTTCAGAGACCAGGTGGAAGATTTGCTACTTGGGGAATTTCAACATCACAACGGAAGCGATTGTTCAGCGTGACAAAGGAGCACCTCACCAAGCTGTTAATCTGATTCTGAACAGGACAGAATAAATAAATAAAAGCATTACAAAATTTGGAGTTAATATTCTATATGTAATGATTCTTCCTATAGCAGGTTCAAGAACACGAAGAATTTCTCTGCAATATCAGAGCATTAATTTGCCAGCCCTGACTACTCTATTCAGCTACAGAACTACAGCCAAGCAGTCTGTCAGACTGGCCAACACAAACATCCACCCACATCTTCGAAGAGACAAAAGGGCTGATGTTATAATGGGACCCTGAGGTACGCAAAGACATATACCCATCAGTCCCTACATCTGACATTTGATTTGGCTGAAAACCATCAGCATTTCACAAAAATATCCAGGGGATATTCTGAATTTATTTTTGGATCTTGCAGTTAACTGGGATGGGGCAAAATGGACTTTGGGGACAGAAAGCAGTCATGGTGAAGGAGCAGCCGTGCAGGAAAAGCCAGAGACTGACCCAGCCCCAGGTCTGACCGCACGAAGCAGTTCGCATCGGATGCTTCACACACAGCTGTATGAAGCCCTCAGTTGGCAACTCCAGGGTATAGAATAGCGTGCCCAGGGGACCCACTCGCTCTTTCTCAGTCTTTCCTGTCTTTAATATACCACAAGAATTTCTTGTTGTTTGTTTTTCTCTTTGACTCTTTGCTCTTCAAATTCCATTTCAGGCCCCTTAGTTTCCTTCTCACACTGCCCACTCCAGCCTGTGCCTCTGTCTCCAGGATTCACTAGTGTTGGATTTCCAGTTTCTGACAGCTATTCCTTTTGCTCAAATAACCTCCTGAACTTTGTGTTTAAGCATATGGATTCACTTGCCTTTCAGCTCCTTTCCTTGCATGTTGCTACTCCTTCTTGCAGTGACAGACTGGCGTGCTTAAGTAGCTACTATGCCTAAACTAAGATTTTAATTTCTGTACTTAATCACAGCCATATATTTAAACAGTGTTCACATTGTTTCAGTAATCAAGGGGAGACCCCAAGCAAGTTGGTCATTATGTTTCGCAGTGTCTATATAATCTAGTCTCAACTTTGACTGTAAAACTCTCCTGGGAACATGAGATAATTTGTACATTTCAATTCAAGTCTACATAAACCAGACCCAGCCGTCAGCTAACTGAAGCAACTAAGACAAGAAATATCAGGATCCCTGAATCAAATATAACAACAGTATCTAAAAAGGCTGTCACGATCACACGGAAAAAGGCAGCTAAAACAATGTGCTGCTTGTTTGTGAAAGAGGACAACAGAACAACTTTCAAAGACCCCCAAGCACTGAAAACTTTTTAGCTTCTTTAGAAATACTGTTTATATAGTTTATATTTATACGTTTATATAAAAATACTATTAACGTTTTTGGCAAGATTGACATGCTAGAAGCTTGCACAAAAGTGACATGTACGACTACTACAAAAAAAGCTATTTCCTGAAATGCTGGCAGACATTTCAATCCATCGTATTTAGGCAACCTGGGACCTCTTTCCCAGTTTTAACTAACCTGACAAAACAATGCAAAAACTACAGACTGATTCCTCTGTTACAGAATTCATCCTATTCTTGTAGGTGGGGCAGCTCAGTGAGCAAAGTCCTGCTCCAGTTAAGACAACGTTGAAATTTGCCCCCCAGGAGGATCCTGCACTGCATGTTTTCAGGGGTCTCCCTCAATCAATAGCTACGTTATCCACAGATTAATGACAGAAGTGAATTGCCAAATATCATCCTTCTCACATCTTCAGTATCCTCCCTCCATGGATTTGCTCCTTCAGCCTCTACGAATTAATCTCCTCCACTCTTCCGGACCATCCATCATGCTCTTTCCCGCTCTAACTCCCTGTCTCCTTACACTGCTGAATGTCTTTCATCTCTGTTGCCGTCACACCTTTGAACAGCTTTCTTAACTCTATTAATACCTGTCTCAAGACCATTCTTCTTGCAGCCATGTAACCACTTTAAGCCTTTTCCTAACAGAGCAAAACACCTTACTGCCACTCCTTTCTCACTTTTTCATGAGATGTCATCTTGAAACATCATCCCCAAATTGTCATTTAACTTTCCTTGTATATAGTTACCAAGTAACTAAATGCTAAATTCATACAGCTTACCCACCTGAACTGTACAGCTGCAAACAGGCTGAAATCCACTAAATAGGAATCAAACATTCTATGATAGTTGCAAAGATTAATGTAATTTATCATGCTTTTAAATGTGCATTTGCTTTTCAAAGGAATTTGCAATATATTGATCAGCACAAAATATCTAAAGCATACAAGAGACTTGAAACAAAGCTCTTCAAAATACAAGGGAATGGAAGATCCCCATTTTATTTCCATGTGATCTTTAATATATATATATATATATTTATTACAATTACTGAACATTTGATAGAGCTTCAGTAGTTCATTGAATAAAGACAAAAACGCTGGGTTTTGCTAAAGAAAAAAAAAATAAAGTTGGCAGTGCCTATTTCATTCTTACATACATACTGCAACATGGGTGGAAAGGGGAGCACGGTTACACCAAAGACAAAGATACAATCTGTGAAATCCTATTCATTTTCTTACTCTACATTTAGAGCTACCCTCTGAAAAAAAAAAAAAAAAAAAAAAAACCTTTTCTACAATTTAGTGCCATTCTCATAAGAAAACAATACAGTTGCCTGCTAAACACAAGTATGGGACAGACTTCTGCAATGATTTATAAGGACTTGCACTCTGTACCCTAAAAAGAAAAGATCCTCTACTGAAAGACTACCAGACATACGACTACCAGACCTCCAAGACAGATGAGGAGCAGCTGAGGTCACTGGGCCTGTTCAGCCTGGAAAAGAGGAGGCTCGGGAGACCTCGTCACAGTCTACAACTTCCTCGCAAGGGGGAGTGGAGGGGCATGTGCCGACCTATTCTCCTTATTCACCTGTGATAGGTCCCATGGAAATGGTGTCAAGTTGAGGTAGGGCAAGTTTAGGCTAGACGTCAGGAAAAGGTTCTTCACTGAGAGGGTGGTCGCACACTGGAACAGGCTCCCCAGGGAAGTAGTCACTGTCTGAATTTAAGCGTTGGAACTGTGCACTTAGTCACATGGTCTAAAATTTTGGGTAAACCTGTGTGGTGCCAGGAGTTGGACTCGATGATCCTTAGGGATCCCTTAACACAACTTCCAACTCAGTATATTCTATGATTTTCTCATGGTATCCAGAGTCTTGCAAATATACCTAAAGCAGCAGACAGAACTAATGGAGTGCTTCCATTGATTCCCAGTAGTATGGTCATATCTGTGCTCAATTACATGGAATATGATTCCAATACCAGGTAAGAAAAAAAAATGTTAAGGGCAAGTATCATATTCTTATCTGGCCACTCTGAACATCAGTTAGATAACAAACACCTCATAAAATGTTGGCAGAACAAAAACCTTTTGCCTGCAGAAGAGTTTCCACATCATGTAGTCAAATACACAGTTCTATTACTGATTTACCTACAAAGTTCAATCATCTTCCCATATTTGCCTTTGATACATAGTAAATATCTTGAGGTAACAGAGATTTAATTTATTTAAAAACCTGCGTAAAACATCTTCATTTCTTAGCTCATAACTTCCCCTGCTACTCCGTAGCAAAACTTACCTTCTGTGTTAACTGTCTTACACACAAAGTCTACGAGCAACGTAAGAGTAAAGAACATTCACTCATTGTGAACAAATACCTGCAATCCCAAACCATACCATACAAAAGCAACCTTAGTTTCTTACTCATATCTAGCCTTCCTGAACCATGGGGACTACCCACATACACATAACTGAACGTATCCAGGAGTACTTTCATGATTCAGACTTAGAGAATACAGCTAAGATACAAAACTTGAGGTCAGCCTCTCCTTCATTGCTTACAAGACTCATGTAATTTCAGTGGAATCCGCTACCCTACGGATCTGAAACAGTCCCCTGAGCTTCCCCCTTGCTCTTTCTGCTGCCTTGCTCCCCTACTGCCAGCTCCTGACAGGTGAGACGTTCTTCTACTGACAGACTGGCAATTAACCTGCCGCAACAAAAGAAAAACAGAATAAAACAAAATGTGAAAAATGAAAGATTCATCATACATATCAGAGAAAAATCTAAAACCAGCATTGTTTCAGTTGAGATTCTTTTCCCTGTGGTCATATAGTCTCTCCTGTACAAATACAGTGTTGTTCAGTTATGACTTCAATTTCAGGATTTAATTTCCTCCTCAGCACTTGAGATGTAAGCAGGAAGGAGAGCAAAGAAGGAAAACTGAAATCAAAGAAAAGTCACTATACAAATCTTGTACTTTCACCTTGGCTGATGAACTAGGAGCTGCAAATGCTTCGGCTACATTTTTCCCCCTGAAGCAGAACTGTACTTTTTAAAATATCAATTTTTTTTTTTCTCCTCAGATAACTGAATGGTTGCTGCTGGATTTTGACTATTTTCATTTCTCGCTACCACAGTTGCCTCCTCAATGAAAATTAAAGCTCAAAACATTTCTTAAGCTTCCAACAAGTTATTTTGGCTTTGTAAACTCAGTTATTATCATAAAAAGCAGAAAATTATATTTTCAGGTTTGCTTTCAAACACCACTATTCTTTGAACAGTGCCACCCAGCTGAGGAACCTGCGGGGCCCCTTCGAAGCCTCGAGCCCCTGGGAATTTCTCAACACAACTGCAAGTGAGGGCCATGGCCAGGAAGGTGTGATCTGGGAATGTGATGGTCACTTGTAGTTCACCTAACCATCATCATCAACAGAGGTGATTCCCCCCTCTACCCTGCCCTGGTCAGGCTTCACCTGGAGTACTGTGTCCAGTTCTGGGCTCCCCAGTACAAAAAAGACAGGGGTCTCCTGGAAAGAGTCCAGGGGAGGGCCACAAAGATGAGACAGGGCCTGGAGCATCTTCCTTATGAAGAAAGGCTGAGAGACCTGGGGCTGTTCAGCCTGGAGAAAAGAAAACTGAGAGGGGAATCTTACTAATGTTTACAAATATCTTAAGCGTGGGAGACAAAGGGATTTGGCCAACCTCTTTTCGGTGGTTTGAGGGGACAGGACAAGGAACAAGGCCAAAAAATGGATCTGAGGAAGTTCCGCACCAACATGCGAAAGAACTTCTTCACGGTGAGGGTGACGGAGCACTGGGACAGGCTGCCCAGGGAGGTTGTGGAGTCTCCTTCTCTGGAGATATTCAGGGCCCGTCTGGACACCTACCTGGGCAGCCTGCTCTAGGGAACTGCTTTGGCAGGGCGGTTGGACCTGATGATCTCTCGAGGTCCCTTCCAACCCCTACAGTTCTGTGACCACAATTCTCCAATTTTATCTGCAAGTAAGAGTAATTAACAACCAACCTCAATAAGCAGCTCTACTTACAAATTAAGGAACAGCTAAATGATGGGCTCAAATTCACCAACCCAGTCTTTGGCAGATACTAGGAGAAAGCACAGGTCTCTTCAATCTGCAGTGCTCTACTTGTATGTCTTTCAGAATGAATGTCTAATGACCAATTTGTCATTTTATCATGCTCTTTTGTAGTAATTCAGCTATTACCTCCTTGATATGGGTACTAGGACAAATAAACTATCTGTGCCAAAGTACAGCACATGAATCTTTTGTGCAGTAAGCAAACATTAATGTTTGCCAGTGTTGAAATGCTTGCTCACTGTCAGAGTAAGTAGAATTAAAAAAAAAAAAAACAAAAAAAAACACTTTTTTTTTAAAGGTCTGTGGATATTTAGGCCCAGATTAACATTATTTAACATCCAACATTTACCTGCGTCACCTACACCTCACACCTACTGACACGATAGTTCTTCTATAGGCAATGGTGAGAGTATTTTGAGAAGACAATTCCGAGGTTAGGTTTGTGCATGTGAGAGGCTGTTACATCAATGAGAAGAAATCCACAAAATAGGTTTTACTGGTAGTTATTTAAAAAGAGGGAAAAGTTCAGCGAAAGCTTTAAAATTAGTTTGCTGCATCTACAAATTAAGATCCATCAAAAAGCACCCCACCACAGGGCAACTTTGAAATGTGGTTGACACCCAAATAGTTCTGCAGACTTGCTCAAGTATCAAATTAAATACAAACTTTACTAATGACTGGCACTGCTTTTTAACGCCAAAATAAAGAAAATTCAGTAATATCTTCTCTGCCTCTTTCCTCCTTGGTTTCTTTCAGTAGCCTTGCGTACTGTTGCTATAATCGGCCATGTGACGAGCAGGGATTTCTGCAGGAAACATTTTGTATCTCTACTGACAGAGAGCATTCCTTGCCTTAAAGTATTTTTCTGTGATTTTTTTTTCTACTTCAGAAGGTACACCACACAAGTACTGCTTCTTTACCTTTCTTAGTGGAGTGGCCTGCAATTTATCCCTTATCATTTATCCTTTATCATAGATGATTTATCAAAATTCATCCAACTTCTCTGAGAAGTTCTGTCCCACTTGTGCCCTTGTAGAAGCTGTAGAACCCACTAAAAACTGCATGCATTTGAATGTGAGAAGGGAGACAGTTTGTTAATGATGCCATCTGCCATGATTTGCACAAACTGAAATTGCTCTGCGGCATCTTCATGTAACAAAATTGAAAGAAGTTGAAAAAAACAGTTGGCTTCCTTCATGCAGTCTGTGAGGTTTTAAGCACTGATGATTCAAACCACAAATTAAGGAATCTTCACTGTTGCAGTTCCACACTACCTCTCCTCAATCTACAAAATTACACCTGCTTGAGTTAAACCAGCCTGGTTTGTATTAGTCTTGCAGACTCTTGCAGACCTCAGACAGGAGGCAGGTGAATCTCTTCTCCACACAGAAACTGGTCTGAGATTGTGGCATGATTTCTACCTCTTACAACAGCACAAATAAAAATTCCCAAGACTCGTCTATCTACATCAATACGTTGCAGAGATTCACAGAATACCAGAAGGAGGGGAAAGAGAGGAAAAGTTGATGAACCAACTCTAGGTGTCCAAAATCTTAAACAAGAAAAAAGCCTATTATCAGAAGCCTTCAATTCACTATTCAAAAACCTACACCTACACTAGAGAATCGTCAGAAGTGAGAAAAGCTTAAAAATTACCAAGTTAATGAGACACAACTGCCATTTACGAGTCTGTGCTAATCCCAGTGGTTTAATCCCAGTGGTGTTCAACCAGTTTTTACTTAATGCATAGCTAGTCCTTTGTTCCCAAATGAAATTAGTCAAGCTTTCGCGAATACAGATTGAGAAGAAAAAAAAAGTTATGACTTAAGGAATTGGCCCCAGGATGTCAATTCACTGTCATGAAAATAAAAATGGGGCCCTGTACGCACACAATGCTTATTGGTACCACCAGCAGTTACTTGATATTGAACAGGCATATAAATGCAGCCTTTCGGGGGGGGTGGGGAGTATTTTTTTTTTCCTTTGGCTGCTGTGATGAAAATCCTGTTACAGAAATTGTCTTTGCAAAACTACAAGTAGGCAACACAACAAAGCAGGCTACTAAACATTTAAACGTTTAGAGTCATAAAAATTTGCAGAGAAACAAATGCTGAAAAATTGCCCAGTTAGCTGTCTGGCACAACATAAAGGACGTTTCCAGGAATTTTAGCTACTATGTGAGTTTGGTACCTGGGATGCCATGCCCAAGGGCTTGAGCAAGAATAAAATTAAAACAATGACAAGGGTTACACATCGCACATAGGGCAATAGGGAAATCAGAGAAACTTAGGGCTGCAGCAACCTAAAAATCTGGTGGCAGAAGCCCAACAGAAGCCAAATCATCAGGGAAAGGGAAAGAACAGGTGACCAAACTGCAGCCCCAAAGAGAAGCAGAGGCCAGTCTGATACCAGGCCTCGACTGCTCATACACAGCCTGACAAGGGACAACATCTGTCACAAAATCACTTCACAGTGAATAGCAACCAGCATCGCAATAAAACCACAACTCTGATTCTTCTGATAGTCCCATGGACACTCATATCCGGTGCTGTTCTCCACATCCACCACTCATCCACCTAGACTGCTGGGTTTGTGACAGAGACAAAACATTCTTTTCACACTCCTTAATTTGCTTTATAATACAGCAATAATTTTAAGAACTACTTTGGGTTTGAGAGAAACCAAATATTTTGATGAATTAACAAATAACTCTTATTTCCCAAAAGAATTCTGGAGAAAAGGATATGAAGCTTTCAGATTTACAAGCACGTTAAACTGAAACATGAGTATTTTATTAACTGGTATGTTTTTCACACTAGAGAACTAGACTAGAGAAAATTAGGAAGTAAAGTACCTTCCAAGCACCTCTAAAAGAGAAAATAAAAAAAAAAGGAAAATGCATAGAACACGCATGCCTGCTATAATTTTTACAGTTTTCTGCTGCAGAGAGGATGAAAAGCTCAGCTACCATACTTCAAAATGGTAAACAAAAGGCTATTTCTAATTAAGGTGAATATATGCCATCTGTTATGCAACTCAAGGACCGACTAGAAAAACAATGTCTAATTTGATCAACCTCAACTGACCAGGTTAATCCATGAAAGGATCCAAACAAACGTATAATCTTTTCTAATCGCTATTGGATTAACTGGGCTAATCCAATTGGATAGATATAGTGTTCTAACAACACCACATTTATTTTGAGTATTCCATTATTTCCTTTATTTATCCTTTTTAACCACATTAAATTATTTTAAGAAAAATTATTTCCAAAGTCCTGGCATTTCTTTATGAAATGAGAAAAGTCATCCAGTGAGTAAACGAAACGTTTCACAAAGATTCTTCTTTGGCACAGAAAACTCATTTCCCATTCCATACTCTGTTGAAGGGTCACGAAACTTCACTAAAGAAGAGAGAAATTACTCTGATGCTACAGAGACCTGGAAACATATGCTTGTTTTAATTCTGCTTCAAAACATATCTGAGAAAGGTGGATTAATTACATTTAATAATTTGCTCTGTGAGCCACCTTACCAGTCGAGTTTTAGAATGTACGCTCTGCATCCCATCACCTACCAGTGTTTGCTGGGCAACTCTATCTACAACCCAGTTTCTCTGATTCTAGCAGGTATTTAATCCCCAAAACCCCATGAAGTAGAACATGAATTCCTTCCCATCTACAGAAAGCCTGCTTGTTAATATTGTAAGGAAAAAAACTAACACAAGCCACACACACTGCAGGTAGCCCCAGCAACACTCCTACACCCAGGTCAACACACTAACTTCTCTCTTTTTTGTAACAGCACTGGACAAAGGTGTGTTCATATAAAATTCACAGAACGTATACGTGACAGGTCTGGTGTGAAAAAAATGGAAATTAAGCTGGAGACTGAAATGGCAATAGCTTCAAAAGTGAGGCTGATTAAATTTGAAAAGAGAATGCCATGCTACTGGCACTGACCTGTCTGCTCCTTTGGAGCCCACTGTGACAACTTATAAAGTTGATGAAACTGCTTCTGCCAACTGTAAAGGGAAGTTAGCGGGCAGCACTGGAGGGTGGCATGCAGGAACTCAGGAACTTCTTAATGCATTTGATGAACTTTAATTTGACTAAATACATTTTGCTTTCTTCCACCCGCATATACCCCCCCCCACCCCGCCCCAAACAAAAAAAATAAAAAATCCATTTCTTCTTATTTCAGCCAAGGAATCTGATTGTGGATTTCTTAATCCTGCATCACCAGTGTGGCACTGAGTCATTGCACATTTCACCCAGACATTACTATTCCACGCTTACAGTCTGGAGGAGGCTTATCACTATCTTTTCATTCATAGAACACTCTTCTCTTCTTTCAGTACAAACGAATGCAGTAACAACAGTATTTTATTTACCATTATCGAACTAGGTGTGTTGATTAGATCCAATCTGAACACCTTGTGTGTAAAGTAAGTACCAAGCAAAAGGAGATGGCAACCTTTTGAATGTACATGCTATCCTGCAATTGAACCAACAGTCTTTAAGATAATTTAAGAAGAGAAGAGAATTGTCTAGGCTTTTAGGTTGGGATTATCCAAAGATGACTAATGGAACTAGGCACTTAGCTCCTTTAGGCCCTTTTGAGAAACTTCACATTTAATAATTAATCCCACATAGACTTTACCTTTTACAGAATCTTGTGCTCAATAAATTAACATGGGAGCCAGACTCAATTAGAACAATTGCTTGCCTGTGTTGGTTTTGGTAGCATCAATTAGGGTAGGGTCAACTGCCCTCAACTCCTTAGACTGTAATCCAGAATTACAAGTGACTACACAACCCAAAGACTACACCGGCTCCTCCGGCAGCGTACGGCTCAGTGCCAAGTCACCAAGCATTGGGGACAGCCCAGCAGCCAGCCCGTGGCAGGTACTTCCAGCTGTCTGAGCTAGCATCAGCCCGCTGCTCCTTTGGACTCGACTGGAGGCACACAAAATGTAGGAGTGGTGCTTTAATGTCAACTACATCCTAACAAAGAACTTCTACTATAAAAGGAAGTTCACTTCTTTTACTTGTTTGTTTTTGAGATTAATCATCTTTGTTTCCTACAGCAGCGTATCCAGAAAGACTTCTCCAAATGGAGTACTGCAGGGTGAAAGCCACGCTAACAGGAGAAGTACCTCAGTAGTTTGATTATGCCACACAAGCATATTCAAGTAGCACTGAGATAAGAGCTACACAGACCTAGTCAGCTCCAGATAAGCAACAGGAATGTGGAGATCTGAGCTGGAGCACTGCATGTCCCTAATCATATAAAGCTGATACCACACAACATAGAGGATGTCAAGTACTCCCAAACTGACGTTCTTCTGGGAATCCACTACCTTTTGTATTCCTCAACTGTACCAGATTTTACCTATGCAGTCTTAATATTGTGTTAATATAGTTTATCTGTCTCTATTATAGATAATACACCCCTTAATGGCGAGAAAAACTGAAAGAAGCATTCATTATATAAAGGAACACACACCAAGGTACGAGTGCTTCACAAAATCATTTCCAATACATCTTAGACCTCAGCATGACCCACTTCCAACGGATCCACATAAAACAAACTTTTAATTTCCTCTTCCAGTATTTCTCAGGACTGTATCATTCTTTCCCATCACTAACACAAGTACAGCCAATCTTTAACAAATGACCTAGAGGGTTCCGCAACATTTGTTGTAAGTTACTTAATAAAAATGTTTCATTTACAAGTGCCTAGAGAACAGCATCTTGATAGCCTCAACAAGGGTTAAAACATGTAACTTGGATTTCCTGAGGGTTTATATTGAAAGATCAACATAAATAGTAATAAAGACCCCTATTCAACGCGCACTTAAGATAGGTTGTAAATATTTTTTATTTAAAAAAAAAAAAAAACACAGAAAATAAGTAACTCTTAGATTGAAACAGGGGAGATAGTGAAAAATGAGACAGTTCAATCAAGTGTATTGGAAGTATGCCCAGTTTAAAAACATTTTTCATTTGTACTGTTTCTAACATAAACACATCTTTTCTCCTAATTAAACTGATTACATTAATAATGCACAATTAATTCAGCTGCAAAATTCTTGGGCAAAGATGACACCTACCTATGAATCATAATTGTATCTCCTCTCTCTAATTAAACAAGCAACAAAATTTAAATGTACCTTTAGAGCTTCAGGTGCAGATTCTCAGCGGTGACAAATCTGAATGGCAGCACTGATTTTCTTGGTGCAAGGCTGATCTGTACCAGCTGAAGGTCTGGCTTTTGGCCAGGAGCTCCATTAGTCTGGTATAAAACAGCCAGATATTATAACGGGACATCCATTTTGCTAGTCTCCTTTCCTACTTTCTTTTTTAAATTTAGGAAACTCTGACATGATTTCACACTGCTGATCTGTACACCTCTATGTTGAATGGAAAAACCACCAGCTGATTACTGAATTTAACACTATTTTCCTTACTGTGTACCACCCCTGCCCCCATTTTCACAGTCCCTAGATCAGGAAAAAGGAGTGGGTGGCCTGTTTGAAAGAATCTCCTTGCAGACCACACAGCCATGGCACCCAGCGCTCTCTCGTGCCTATGAACAGCTCTGTGACCATTTCACAAGGAGGGAGATAACAGAGAAATCAAGGAAGACAATTCACAGAGACAAGGCAGCAGGAAGGGAGAGAGGACATAAGCACAGGACAGGAATAACCACTGACAAAACCAGAGCACGCTCTCCAACTATGGGGATAACAAGGAATAGAGCACTAAATATTTAATCAGTGCATACAGGGCATATCCTTGGCAGGCATCCACCACAAAAAGCACAGAATCCTAAACTGAACTAAACTCTTGTCAGCAAGGACATAAAGCTGGATTTGAAAGTCACGACTTCAACAACAGACTTCCAGATGAAAGCAGCGATGCTGGTTCTGCATAACCGTGCGTGTGCTGACAACCACAGGTAAGGCTTCGTTTTGGCAGCTACAGCTCTGCACTCCCTCCACAAAGCGATTGCAGGTTTCCACTCCATGCTGCTGGTGTGTATAGGCTCCCAGCTTTGCAGACTGGCCGTAAAGGAGAAATGTAACATGCTCGGCATGAATTAACACACTTTGCAAACTGAATGCAGCGTTTCAAGTGGCATGCAGTGACTGCAGGACCTGTTGGAACAGGCTACTGAACGTGAAGAAACTTATAATGCTGAATTCAATCAACTTATACTTACATAACTTTTAAATTATTGTTTTAAATTACTTTGAAGTTAAATAAAAATAAAAAAAAAAGTAGAAAATTGATGATCTGGAGAATTGAGATTAACAGTTACAAAGAATGAATTCATACTTCATCCCTTTAGTGCTGCTGTTGATGAGGTACCTCCATAAAGCTTTTAAGCTTGTAGAGAAGGAAAATAATGTTGGCCTTCAATCATTGTTTGGTGGCTTTTCAAGGTTGCAGCTTCATCACCAGGAGTCCAATGACACCCAAGTTAACTCTGCACAAGACAGCTCATGTCTGGAAGCAATACAGCTGCATTTATTTTGTCGCCGTGCTGCCAGAGTTACTACACCAGGTCAGCACAAGCCAAGGGATCTCTGAACTTCAGGCTGCAGTGTCACTGACCTTTCTTCTCTCCATTATAGCATCAGTGGATGTTCTCACAACTGAAAACTACATATGTTTTGAATAATCTGTTCTATCTTATCCTTTTACCACATGAGATAATCAAAGCTGACAATGTTCAGAATTGAGGCCCTGAGTATTTCGTTCACCTCCAAACATAAAAGTTTATATGTTTCATAAGAATATGCAGTGACTGATAAAATTACATGCATTGAAGTTCTTGTTCTTAGGGTATAAAATCTTGTCCCTTTGAAAAAAAAAAAAAAATCTGCGCTATTAACCCAGGGGAAAAAAAATGTACTTTTGAAACACTGGGGAAAAAAGTTGTTGAAAATATTTTCAGATTTGTGTCACAGTTAAAATGAAAATGCATTTTTAAGATAAATTTTGACATGTAGGAGAAATTTTGATAATCATTGTACTGATTTAGGAAATTTTTTAGGGAAGACCACAGACCACAAATCCTAACAGCTATCCCGGTGTATTCTGCCCTTCTTGATCATGGTGAGTATTTCAGGAAGGAATTTGGGCACCAAATTAAGCATGGGCTGTTGGCTGTCAGCTTTACATGAGAATCTGCCTTGTGATCATAGCAATAATGTTAATGAGGCTCCTGGCTAGACTTATTAGAGACATGAAGATTTTATATATGCAAACCTTCTTAGAAAAACTCGTGTAGGTCAAATGAAACTCAACTCAATGTTAGAAAACTAATTAAAGAAACAAGTTGAAATTATTCTACATCAGCAGCTCAAGGCTTCATCTGTACACAGAAGCTAGTGCACAGCATGATGGCGTGTGAATTCGAGACATGCCAGCCATTCGATCCTAATCTTCTGAGGGGACACTCAGTGCATCAGTCACACTTCTGTGCTTGAAGCTGAATAGCAAGGGGCTCACAGCACACTGTATGTACATCCATCCACACCAGGGCTTCATCTCACAGCTTTGTTTCCCTGTGTCCAAAACCACAGACACTGCAAAACTGCACAACAAACCATATCAAGATGCAGACATGACTTAAAAACAGCTATTTCTTTTGCCAGTTTAATTGCAGGTTCACAATACAAGTGCATACACTATTGTGCAAGAGCAATGGAGGAGGTGACATGGTGACAAGAACAAATGGCCTGGGTATATGAACCAAAGAACCACTTCCTTTGTGAATACTGCTGGCTTAGCATTGAAACAAAAGCCTAAAATTAAGCATATACTGTTTTCAGGCACCCCTGGTACCCAAAATTCTCTTATGTACTAATAAAGGCATGCAATAATAAAGGCATGCAATAATCCTACAGAAGTATTTCTGAAAGGCTAAATTTTAACTGCAAATGCCAGATATTAGACACATTCTCTTGTTTGCTGATTTGTACTCAATTAAATGCTTTAGGATAACATCTGTAAATGGACCTTGTTTGCAAAGTATCACCGGTGAAGAACAACGCTTCAGGTCATTTTGTTAAACATCTGCTGTGTTGGAAAACATCACAGAGTTGGAAAACAACACTATGATGAGAAGATCTGGAAGAGGAAATAATGTTTATTTTTCTGTGAATCCCTTGAATGTTTGAACTTAAATCATATTTTGGTCTGAGACTCAGAAAATATCATGGAGACCAGATATTTTGGAATGAATGCTTGTTTATTCATGCCAGTTTATCAAACCCATATGTATACAACCATCTCCTTTCAGCTACTGTAAGTACTTAAAGCTCTCACAGCTAAGCTGGGTGTACAACTCACAGTGCATGATTTAAGGGAAAAAGAGACCAAGTAGTAAACTATACCAGTATTGACTCAAATATTTCTTGTAAATTTAACTTGAACTTGGGTCAAAATCTTTAAGCTTATACTTTAAAATTAAGAAAGCAAATGATCGTTTAAAAAACAATGGAAATACACACTTTATTTTAAACACATGCTAGATCATGCTGGTGTTTCAGGATCCTGAGAATATCCTGTTACTTCTTGTAGCCCATGCCATTTTTGCATGCAAGACTGATTTGTGAAATACAATTTTTACACAAAATTGCTGCATACATTTCAACCCAAGTAAAAATGTATGCCATATGGGATTGCTTAGATACCTTGACTGAGTATGTTACTCTATATGAAACATAGTTCTTCAAAGAATCATTAGGATTCTGAAGCTGGTGGAAAAAGAAAAAGATAACAGGGAAATAAATGAAGTTAGGGTAATTAAAGTTCCTTGAAAACATTTCCCTGCATTTTTCTGCATCAGAAACAGCTTTATAGTCAACTCTGTAAGTTAAGGCTAGACTTGCAAAACATATGGGATTTTAGGTAACTACAGAAGAAAGCAATCAGCTGCCTGCTTTGCCAACCCTGTAAGAAACATCTTTTGCCATACAGTACTGAAATACTCTTGCACGTGCACACCCACACACAGTGCCCAGTTTGGGTTTAATTATTCTTCATCTGTTTTGATCCTGAACCCAGATCACCATCAAAAGTTCCAGTCGGTATCTCCACAAAGCAGAATTTAATCAACACACACTGTAGGTAGACATGGGTAAACAAACACTACGCTCTCTCCAAAATCATGATTCAAGTTTCCATTACAGAGAAATTCCCTTTAAAATTCAGTGTATGAAGACCAACAAATTAGGGAAGGACAAAGATAGAAATGGGTAACAGTCTTCTAAATGACAGCAGCTTTTGTATTGCCTATCTTGCCTGGAATCCTCTTTTTGGACTACAGAAAGCCCGCAGACCGGATCTCCACCACTATTGCAAAGGAAATGAAACAACTTAAGATACAAAATATGGATTGTTTTCAGGTAGGCATAAGAAAAGCAAATAAAGTCATGTGATTCTATCATTTATACCAAAAGAAAGTCTCTCAAGAGCACTCAAGTCTCAACCTGATTATTCATGCTATGTTCACAGGGCAGTGTCTTCAGAAAATACTTGGAAATGGTGGAGGATAAGCAGCTGAAAATAAACCTTCACTTAGAAAAAGGTAAAGATGGTTAATGTGATTCTTAGATGCAGAACTGGAAAGCAGAAGTGTCATCTGTTCTATGACTGCTCCTGGAGTCATGTGTGCTTCCAAAACTCAGAAACCATGGTGATATATGAGAAAGTGTTAAAGGTGTAATTACAAAACAGGAAAAGATATTTTTAGTGAACAACTCAAGGACCTCATTTTATTTCCTCCTCCTAAGGGTAACTTTGTGAGTTTACCACGCAACACTTCAGACAGCTTCTGCTTAGTAGAGTTGAGGCCATGGCTTTGCAAAATATTGACTCATGCAAAGAAAAATCAACAAAACAGAAGCTGAGAAGATGTCCCCGTGACTGATCAGCTCACATCAAGTATTTATCAGAGGCCTCCTGAATTCCTTTTTATATAATAAGGTTATTAAGACCTGCACTTTTTATCTACTTTATGAAACCTAAGCCAGGCCAAAATGGAAAGCACGAGTGGTATGTTTTTACAAAGCTAAGGCATACCCAACTTCCTTACATATCGCAGCTTCTTTTCTCCCTAAGAATACAAAAACTACTACAGAAAATACAATGTTCTGGCTTCATTTTTTTTTTTTTTATCAGAATATGAATTCTGATATGAATTCCAACAGTTTAAATTCAAGCCTTTCTATAGATGTGCTTCCTCTAAAGCTACCCTTGTATCACAGACATTAGAATTATTTTCAATAGTACCTACTTTAATCATACTCAGAGCTTATAGCTGACAAACCCCTAGTATTCAGAGAAGATGATATTTTTAGGGAAAGCAATTGCTCTAACTCCCTGCCTGAATCAATTCTTTGGCCCCATTGAAAATGTTGTCTTCATACTTCTTTTAATTTCCCAAGGATTTCCCATGACAATCTCTTTAAAATTTTAAGCCAGTTAATTTAAAGGGGAGAGAAAACAAACAAACAAAAAACAACTGCTGCACAAACACACTAGAGATGAGAGCAGACTGTGTGACAATGACCAGCATGAATGAAGGACAAAGGACAGATGTTGTTGCTGTACAGCTGCAGGCAGTCTACAGTTCAAGCTTTCCATACTTCTGTTTCGATCTCTGCACTGACACAAACATATAGTCGCCCCTTTTTTTTCTTGACCACAATACCCTGGTTTCTCACCAGCATTCACACCCCACTTCCACAAGGGAAATGCCCGTCTCCTATTGACATGACCTTGCTGCTTGTCACAAACATAATATATTCTGCTGCATGTGTTAATTGCAGCTACAGATGAAGGGAACGGCACCTTGCTGTTGCCTTACCTGCCATATAGATCCTCACACATTTTCCACCACCAATATTCCCTTCTGCCCTTTGCAGTGGATAAGACTGCAAGACCCTGGCTTAACACATCATGTTCAATTATAATCATGATCTCCATCCTGGCAGATACACTGAGCTAAACCCTGAGGCTCTACTGATTTAAAGCAGGGTTTTCTGTTTCTCTGTTTTCTGTAAAGCATTACAGCAAAGCTCAGTCATGGTTATCATTTCAAAGGTGTAGACATTTTCCTAAAGGGAAGTGTACCCAATCACTGCCATTTCACAAGGCCTGCCAAGTCATCATAACATGGTCACACACTTAGATTGCTGTTTATCTGGTCCATATTTGAACGAGCAAAACAAAGATCGCAGCTTAATATTTTTAAAAGGTACTACTGACCTCATGTCTCATATTGCTAAGCACACTGAAGTGATTGTTTCTGCAACTGCTGTGTGCATCCTTTTGTGTACGTTTATTCCTCTACTCTGTCACATAACTAAACAGCCAGTAATAGAAATACACCAAGACATTTAAAAATATATATATTGACAGATATCTTACTAATAATAATAAACCAAGAACTGTATCCTCTCTACATGGATGCAGAACAAATCTGTCTTCTCTGGTTTAGGTCTGCACTTACATCACCCTCAACAGTGCTGAACGCAGGTATGCATTTGTTTAAAATACAGTTCCGATTCAATTTAAGTACTGACTCCCAATTACTCACCTTCAACCAATCTTCAACTGAACTAGCCCAGCTTTTTTGCAGCCTGTTCTCCTAAACAAAGCAGATCCGTGGCTCTCATATTTCCAACAAAGAGTACTTGCACCACAAAGCTGGGATACATGGGAATACGTATGAAAACCATGAAGAAATGTGGTGCTATTTTAATGTTTCCTTCATTAACTGAACGGTATCAAGAGACACCAATATTTCCTATTTCTCACAAAATAAGTAGGTTTTAAACATCAGCCAATTGCTGATTATTTCAAAGAACTTGCTCAGTATTACTCTTACAAAAAGAACGGCTGCTGACCATTCAATTCATATTTCACTGTAATTTCTTTAACACTCGTACTATTTCATTCTTTGCATTGCCTTTGCAAATACAGCTGACTCCAAAAGATTTGTTCCCCTTCCTTAAAGGAGCTCAGCAGAGGTCAGAAAATCTACATGCAGAGCATGCGTAATCACACAGCCAGGGTGGGCAACGTCAGTACATAAATTACTATAACGGCAGAAAAATCAACATTTTGAAATCTCTACTTTCTGCACATGAAAAAGACTAAAACTCTGTAAATCATTTGGAACGCTTATTAGTAATTAATGAAGACATCACAAAAATCACCTTTGGGGATATTTCACAAAAACATACAGAGAAGCCTCCATGCTATTGCCTCCCATTTCCAGGGTGGTGCTAACTTCTGTTTCCTAAAATGTTAGGCAGACACCTCCTGCTCTCTTTGAGAATACTGTATCAATATGTTAATACCATCGCAAATTCTCAAAGAACTGCATTATACTGAATAAATTAAAGCTGATTTAGTAGAGCTGGAATGACTTTAATCAATTAAACATTTAAGTTTTGGCTTCACCCATTTGTCTCCAATTCACATTTGAGATGAAACAGACTAGATTGCTTTGACAAATTTATCAAAAAGCATGCATATTTCATATATCACTCAGCAGTAGAACAGATTCTGACTTAATAGGGTAACACAAAAGCCACCCTTCTCCCAACTATATTATATTAAAAATAAAAATAAAAATGGTTTGTTCTGTCTTTGGTCACAGGTATCAAGGGCATCCTAGGCTGCTCTTAGATTAAAAGTTAACGTCGAGAACATTTTATCAGATATATCAGCTTCAAAATTCCTGAACAGGAGTGACAAGGTCAGGCTTCCCCAGAGAAGATAAAACTTCTGATGGCTACCTGAAGGTCCAAGTGCCACAAGCACACACAAGTCCTGAAGCGCATGACGCTCAATCCACTGGGATTAGTAACGCTAAATTGTTCACATTTGTTTGCATGGCTAGGGCATGGTTAAAACTGCACTTACTTCGGAGTACAAATAAACACAATTTCATTACCTGATCTCTGATCTTTGGATCTCACACAAGACTCATTCCTTCATGTTTTAGCTCTAGTGGTTTGCTCATTTTCAGGATGAGAGAGAGCATCTATTTGCACTTTACACTTTCTGGGTCTTCAGAGGATGCTTTTATACATTCTGCTACATCTGGATTACAACTGATGTGAGAATGAGATTAATCTGAAGAACCAACAGTGCTCGTTACAATTCTACAATTACCGAACTGGGGCTGGGCAGTTTGGAAAGCCTAGCAAAGGGGAAAAATCACTAATAAACCCTACAGTACTACAGGAAAAAGCTGTTCTCTTTACCAAGACTCAAAACACTCTATGTAGGTCTGCTTTTAATACAATTACAGCAGTAGCACTCTAACTTCTGTAGAAAGAATTCAGTTACAGCCATAGAGGTCAGAACATACAACAGGAATAGACTTCTGGCCGCTAATACATATCCCTAGTATCTGAGGCAGTCACAGTCTCTCCCATAAATTAAAACAAGACTGTTTTAGTTTCATTACCCATTAAAATACGGTTCTGGAATAAATGCACACTGATAAAACTGAGTATTAAAAATGTTAATTTATTCTGTGCAAGAAGTTAGGTGAAAACACTACTTATCAATATTATTTGCAACTCTCTTATACCATTATGAAAATAAAACCGGACTCAGTATGTGACAACATCCTTGGAATTGCTCTTGTTACGATACACACTTGCATCTCAGAACTTAGTGTGCTGTCAGCTCTCTTCACTAGGACTGGTCTTGCATTGGATGTATTATTTGAAGCTTTGCCCCATGGACAAGTGAAAATGCAAACTTCTGTCTTTTTTCCAGCTTAGTTGCAAGTACAGATATCTGCATTGTGACACAAAGGCACTCTCAAATTGCAGCTCTGTGAGCAATAACAGGAGTCCCAACTACAAGATTACTAAACCAATCTCCTATCTTACATTTATCCTTTGGGTCTGAAATTCCTGACTAACATGAAAGCACGCTTTCAAAGGCAGGAAGAGCAGGCTCTGTATGAGTGAACTAGCCAGAGTACACCACATGAACTCCATTAGTGAGGGGGTCATCTTCTGTATCTGTCTACAGCAATTTTTATTTTTTCCTTTTTTTTTTTTTTGATATATATAAACAAAAAAATATATATATTTATATAAATAATTTTTAAAACTATTTATTTTTTTTAATTTTACCAGAATTACCACACAGGATAAATGCTTCCCTGTAAAACGTCTGTACTTAACCAGCAGCATATGGGACTTTGTAAAAGCCAGCACTCTTTAAAACAACAGCTTTCCAAATGCGTACAATAGGCAATGATCTCTAGTTAAACTCCGACACTCTTGCCCACAGCATGAACCCTGCCTTCATGTGCTAAGGCAAGAACCAGAAGTTACTTTCATCAATGCCTTCAAGAATCTTTTAAAACCTATTTGCTAGCCCATAATTCTCTAAGGCCAAAAGTCCCGCTCACTCATCTGAAATGTTCAACGCTTACCAAAAAAAAAGACTGCTGAAGAAGTTCTTGTCCTTACAGAGGCCAGACACATTGCCCTAGGTGCGAAGAAAGGTGACACTTTGCTTTAGCATCTGCATGTGCAAGAGGCAGAATGCTGGTCCATTTAGAACCACTGCATATCTTTCTTTATTAGATATATATATATATATATTGAAAAAAATGAACTCTTTAAAAAAAAGTATTGTCTTTATAAATTATGTTGTCAGATATACAGAACACAATTAATCATTTCCTGAATCATAATAAACGTTTGGCCTTACTGATAGTTTGTGGCATTTATTGCTGCAAGATAAATTTAACTCAAAAGAAATTTAAAAATCACTGCTTTCCAATCTGAATGGCTCCTTATTTTAGGAGTCATGACATCAGATCAATAAGAGTACCTGATTTACTTTTTCTGTGTAGCAGCCACTGAGCACGCTAAAAATGAAAGCTAAAAAGCAAGATCAAGGACGTATGTTGACAACTTCCTAAGAGGCAGTCAACAGCCAATATGTTATAGCAGCACTGGGAAAAGAATGGCCCACGTTAAAAACATGGGCAAGGAATCGGAAAGATGAGAATCTGGTGCCATCATCTCCACAGGATACAGCCAAATCATGACGATAAAGTGACAGCTTTGTCCACTCAAGGGATGTTGGTTCAGAAATGCTGCTCCTTATCACTTGCAGTTTTTATGCTTCTGAATAGTCAGAGAGGAGGACAGACAAAGTTTGCTTAACCTTACTTTTCAAATACAGATAATACATTCATTTTTTTTGAATAAGCCTTACTAAATTAAAAAAGGGCTTGGAAATAGGGAATATCAGATTCAAGAGGGACAAAGCAGAAAGGTCTACCAAAGACACATGCTTTGACTGCATCAGTTCTTGCTCTTTAACATTAACGGACCATTATGACAAGCTGCTTTTTCTACTGTCAAAGTATCTGAAGACTGGCTGTCTAACAAACCCACAGATTAAGAAGTCAGGAAAACAGATGATTTTGTCCATTTTAAGAAGATTTTGCTTCTTAAAGAAGCCAGTTGTTCTAGTCTACCAGTCATTTGGCTTGAGGAAGTAAATTCAGATAACTACTGCAAACTTCATCCAAACCATCAAACACCTTGAGCTCTCTAAACATTTGCTGCAGAAAACAAAAGCCTTGCAAAAGCACTAACTATTCAATCTCTGGACTGTTTAGCTACTACAGTTTAACTGTTTAACTACTACAGTTTAACACTGATATGATCAGTAGATGAATCAAAGTGATGCAGAAATTTTCCACTGACAAAGACTCATTAGAGAATCCTGGTTTGGGGCATGAGGGCTGATTGTTCAGAACTCCTTACGCCTGATGAATTAGTTTTTCTGTTATCTCTGGGCAGCACTCCATTGTTAGTCACAGACAAGCTTCTGACAATATCCTCTCTGCACACTTTGAACTGATCTTTTAATAGCTACCTTCAATTATCTCACTTGAAATCCAGATGGAGTGTTACTCAAGCTATGAGTACCAACCTGCTCATAGCAGAAGAGAAGAGCCTAAATCCCTTAGACTCCCATCAAAACTCCGTACTTCAGAAGTCAGCGTCTTCCTTCCAAATTCTTAGCCTCCTTGCCAGGAAGCTCTGACTCTGAAGTTTGTGAATGAGGAGAATGGGATTACTGCCGACTTCCTCTTCAGGGACATCATTAACACACATATTAAGTCTTTCCAGCTTTTTTTTTTTTTTTTCCACAATCCTCCCCATCTGCAACAGAAACCTCCTTTCCTGTCTTTTAAAAAATACAAACCCTCAATTCTCATAGAGTTCAAGTCTCTCTTTGCCCAACAACTTTTTTTTTTTTTTTTTTTTTTTTTTTTTACTGCATTTAAAAGATCCCACTACTGCTCACTATTTGCCTTCAGAAATATGATTTCACCTATTTTATCACTAGGGACGCACTGGATTTCTTCCTGCTTTCTTCTAGCAGCTTCTCAGTGTCAGGCAAGCCTTCCTCTGCTCCAGAAGCTATTCACCCACCACACTACTGTGACTGGCCACTTGCAAGCAACTCTGTGGTCCTCCGTGCCATTCTAATGCACTCCTGGCATTCCCAAGCCTTCACATGAGCAATTGAATACAGACAGGCAAAACTTCTCTGCTGCTCTAAAGCTAGATTTTTCACCAGTAAGGAATCTGACCTGGAAGACCTAAAACAATGATGCATGCCATTAACATGGCAAATGGAAAACCTGGAAGAAGCAGAGCTCTATAAATCCATCCACTGAGCTCTTCTGAGTAGATTCCTCTCTCAGTTTTCCCTTTTCTCACTTTAAGACTCCTTTATTTCAAGTTGATCTTTATAAAAGCTGTGCAAAATCTGACACGCTGCCCTGCCAACCAGTAACTTTTAGAGGAAACAGGTTTTTACTCAGGGTTGAAGAATGGGAATCGAGTAGACAATAATATCAGACAAGCTGCAAAAATCCTGTTCCTGAGGTTGTACCTGCATGTTCTTATCTTTGCCTTCAACAGTACTGTGTGTTTTCAGGATCGGAGCCCTCAGAAGTCCCATACAAGGTCTCTGCTGATAGGCTTAAATCGAAGCATGCTTTTCACATGTGTTTAAAGCTCTGTAACTTACTACTATTACAGTAATTTTCCAATCGCTTGACTTGTTTCCCATTTCACCAGAACCTAAGTCAAATAGTTTTATTTAAAAATACACTTCAACATTTCTGAAAATAAAGATTTTTTTTTAATTTTTATTAGAAGACATACAGAATGAGCAGAATTTCTCAGAACGTATTAGAAATAAACACAAAGAAATCAATAGGCATCAGGACTTACCTTACTGACAGAAACACTAAAGCCAACCTAGGGCAGCAGCCTCAGTAAGGTTTATTGGTCTGGAAAGAGTGAGGAGCCTCTCCAGACAAAAGATGTTACTACGTTAAGAATTGCATTGGATCAAAACACTTGATATAATTTCACCAAGGGGACTCAATGAAAAGCACTGAAATTACATGGGTTTTCTTTCTCCAGAAATATATGAAGCCAGCATCTGGTTTCCTTTATTAAAGTCTCATTTTCCTTCCTCCCCCCCCTTATTAAAGAATAGTTCATTGTTATGCTGTAGAGCTGAAATTAATTTATTCTGTAGGCAGACACGTCTTATATGGATTTAATAAATAACACGACTGTGAAAGTATTCACCATTATTTTTCATCAGGAAATTCTACTGCCTAAAATGAGAAACTATCCAAGGTTAGTTTGAAAGATTTGACATGTGCATGTAGACTCCCCAAATGTGGCTGTACGTAGATATTTTGGGATGGTTTGGGGTATTGTTTCCTTAGCAGCAAGCCATTGAAAGCTCGTCATGATAACCTACACAACAGCACTTTGAGTTTGGGGGAGCAAGAAACCAAGCCCCTCGAGTGCTGCCAGAGTTGACCTATATGGAAATTTCAGCTGCGTTAATGTGAAATTCTAACCATATCAATAGGTAACTTTCAACAAAAACTTGTGGTTATAACTACAGCCACAAAGCATGCTGTTGCTGTTTTGGGGGAAAATAGGTTCAGTTATTCAGAGATGTTGAAGAACATTCACAGAGTTCAGATGCAGTCTAGCTCTGATTTGAATCAAGGCCATGAATTGTAAATGGGAACACTCTAACCCCCCACAGGGCCAGAGGGGAACTCCCAGGGCCCCTGTGATATTCTGAATGGGCTCTTTTGGAAATGACCGCAACACTTCAAGAATACTGATTGAAAAGATTTCATTTTCCATAAAGGGGATGGTGGTGGTATCTCTTTTATTTTTTTATTTTTCGTGGCAGCAGCCAAAGATACATGCACACACTTCTGATCAACTCTAGTCTTACTTACAAGCAACAGCGTCCCCGTTACCACATCGCCGTGTGTTTTTCCAGCTATACAGCTCAGACCTTAAAGACACTGCATACTGAAAACTGCCTCCATAAATACGGTGAAGCCACAACACACATTCTTTTTGGCCTGCAGGTTATATGGGGTTTTGCTAGTGCACACCATAATTATTACTTACATATTCAAAGCACAACAGAAGTGATTCTCCCACTTTTGTTGTTCTTCCTGAACAAAAGACTACCACCACCTCTGTTAGTAACCACTTTCCCACATTATTGCCTGTCAGTAGTTTTGGTTTGTTACAAGGTTTTCATACATTGTTTGGTGAAAACTGTCTTAACAGAGGATGCTTTTTAAATAAATTCTGGGACTTGTTCTGTAGTACAAGGTTAAAATACAAGCATTAAATCAGGCCAACCTGATTTAGGTCTAGGTCAAAAGCCACAGCTGAAGCTATCATATGGTTTTTTACTGCAAAGGATATTCACACTGCTTCTCTTGAACTGCCACTTGTAAAACATCACTTACAGACCAGTGCTTTAATTATTACAGTTTAACCAATCAACATCACAAGGTCTTCAATATCGTTGGTGATGATCATGACATAAATATATACCAAAAAAGCATGCCACTTCAAGTAGCAGATTTAGTTTTGTTCTGTAAAGACCTAAGTAGAATGAAAAACATTCAGGACTTCTTGTTACACATATGATCTGCTTGTTTAAAAGATTAATTCAAAAAAATAATAATAATTAAAGAATAAAGTGAATAAAGCTCTTTAATACCTAAAAACTCAAGATTCTCACTCCCTTGGAAGGAGCACCACTGGGGGCTAAATCCAAAGATGGGATCTAAATAGGATCTGAAATTGAAACTAAAAGAACACATTCATCCATAGCTCTTTATGCTTATAAGTCATGCAGAAAACAAAACACAAATAGCATCCAGATAGTGACAAGAAAAGAGCCTCTTCACGCTAACAGCCCAACACAAATACCAAAACAGTTTGAGATAAAATTTCATTACCCACATTATGGATCAGTAACTGCATAGGTTTCAAATAGCAAGCCAAAATGAGAACATGTGCAAATTACTCTAAAGGTTATCATAAAGGTTTAATTCCATTTTTATATCCAAATCTTTATTCAAACAAATTGTCACACATGTGAATCTGAGAAATCCAAAGGTTAACATGCAAATAGACTTGCACTACTTTGCCCAAAAGCCCTCAGGCTCATTTCCTGGCAGTCCACTGAAACTTGTAAAAATAAAAAAAATAATAAAAAAAAAAATTGGCTGATCTACAGAATACTGAATTCTTTGGTCCCAAACCAACAAAGAACCTATGTGTGTGCTTATCATTAAAGCACGTGAATCTGGGGCTGAATCTGACCCGTACAGTCAGTCAAACACCATGAAAGGTTGCAGAAGGAAAGAATAGGAGAATAAATTGTCCTTAGGCATCAAAAAATACAGTTGCCAGGAAAAAAAAAAATAGATTCAGTATTTACATTATTCCTTACACATGCTGTACTGCACAGAATGGTGCTCTCAGTAAGTTGGAAGGCCCCAAGCACCTCAAAATGACGCGGCTGCTACACACACTCGGCGGAGCATCGTGCACACATGTAGGACGTTCAGCCCAGCCAGAAAGCTCAGATCTGTGTTGCCAGCTCTGAAGGGCTGCACAAAAACTGTACAACTGGAAACACTTTCACAAGAGCAAAGGCAAAACACAGCCGAATGTCTACAATGTGTTGTGAAGAGGAGAGATGCTACCCTCCACACAGAGGAGATGGTCAGGTAAAGCACCCTTTCCACTCATGTTAGCATGTCACTGGACAGCAGTAAACGAGGCGTGAAAATGCAACATAGCATTTAGTGGGTAAGGATCAACAACTGCTTTAAAGTGGCTGTTCTGGTGCACAAATAAAACCACTGGGACATGGAATCACTGAATGGCTTGGGTTGGAAGGGACCTCAAAGACCCCCTGGCTCCAGCCCCCTGACATGGGCAGGGACCCCCCCACCAGCCCAGGCTGCGCAAAGCTCCCTCCAACCTGGCCTTGGGCACTGCCAGGGATGGGGCACCCACAGCTGCTCTGGGCGGCCCGGGCCAGGGCCTCACCGCCCTCCAAGTGAATAATTTCTTTGTATCTTATCTAAATCTACCTTTTTCTGTTTAACACCATTATGCCTTGTCCTATCACTGCAATCCCTGACGGAGTCCCTCCCCAGCTTTCCTGCAGCCCCCTTTAGGCACTGGAAGGCCACTGTAAGGTCTCCCCAGAGCCTTCTCTTCCCCAGGCTGAGCAACCCTAAGTCCCTCAGCCTGACTCCATAGGAGAGGTGCTCCAGCCCTCTGACTGTCCTCTCAGCCTCCTCTGGACCCACTCCAACACGTCTTACACCGGGGGCCCCAGAGCAGAACACAGCACCACAGCTGGGGCCCCACGAGAGCAGAGCAGAGGGGGACAATCCCCTCCCTCACCCTGCTGGCCGCACTGCTGTTGGTGCAGCCCAGGGTACGGGTGACTTTCTGGGCCACAAGCACACATTGCTGGCTTGCGTCAAGCTTCTCATCCACCAGCTGTGTTCCTCAAGAGCTGAGTACCGGTTTCCACACTTTTCCAACTCCAAGCCTTATTTTTGTTGAGTTTGAAACCTCCAACACTGCTGTACAGCTGAATTTGTCTCAAGTTCCCTAGCCTATTAACTAGAAACAATACAGCAACATCCCTTCCAATCCTTTCTTTCAAGAAAGGACATTAAAAAACAGATCTCCAGCTTGCAGCCTCCTCCCAGACCCATCTGCAGATGTGTGGTGGCTCCCCAACATCTCCCATGGCTTAACTCCATGCGGGTCTCACACCTCCCTCATTCTTTGCTCATTGAGCAGCTTTATCCAATGCAAGCGTACCCCAGACCTTTGGCTTTGGGGCTACTGGATGACCTGCTTCATTTAAAGCAAGGCAGAGAGGTATATTCACGTTTGGCTGCTCACCACCTGTATGTAATGTCAGCAGACAGATGTTAAGCAACACGCAAAGGACAGAGCAGCTCCAGTTTGTCACCTGCTGAAGTAGGACCTTGCTCAGAGCCACTCAGCACAACCCACGTTCTGGTGGGGCTTGATACGAGGGCAGGCCCAAAAGGTAGGCTGGGGCATGCGTGGTGGGAAGAGGGGGTGGGCTGGATGCAGGGGGTCTGGAAGTCTGCTTTCTGCTTTTAGTATTTCAGTTTTATTGATCTTAAAATAACAACCCACTAAAAATTGCTACAAAACCCATCAGTCATAAAACAAGATCAAAAACATGCCTACAGAAAAGATGCCTGCCGGAGGAAAAGACCTTGATGACTGCTTTGGAAATACAAGAAAGCACATCCTTAAGTCATGTTTATAGCCTCAAAACTGCTCTGTTCAGACAGATTATAGAATTAGATAAAACTATCTATTGCCTTGAGTGATGACAGGAAAATGAACGTTTCATCCCCTACAGAACCAGGAATCTTCAGATAAGATTTGTCTCAGCCATCACAAGATAAATCACCGAGGGTCTCACGCTGTTCCAATTTACACCGGTTAGACCTGGCATAACTCGAAAGCCTTCACTCAAGTTACTCCAGCTTCAAGTAGCTAAGAGGAGAAACAGTTTTCAGATGCAGATAACTAAGAAGTTTTAGAAACCTTCTTTCCTTGAAGCTGTGCCATCCCCAGGCTTATTTTATCTTTTTTATTCATCAGGCCATTATTTCTAAGCATACAGTGGGTAGATGTGCAGGTATTTCTTTTCATCTAGTTTTTTCTGCACGGCTTCTTTGTCCTTGGATTCTCAGGTACTGCTTTTTGCAGCAGCAAAATAATTGGGATGCTGTGGAAGCTAACCTCATCTCAAACCTACTGAGCACAATTAAAAAAAGGGGGGAGGGAAGTTGTGAGTATTTAAAAAAAGTGGGAAAAGACCTTTAAAATATCTGATTTTCTACAAAAATGTACTATACCGTATTTTAATGCCTTACACATTTAGCTCCTCTGCTTGACCCCATCTCCATAAATCGTATTATTAAATCAAAATTAAAACGTGCCTGCTTCTCTCTGTCCATACACATCTTTGTAAGAACTCCTAAGTGCTGGTATTTCATACATTCTTTTGCCACTCTCTGACTTCCGACTGGCCCCCAGCAGGAGCAGATGAATGACCCTTCTCACAAGAATCCATTTTTGTGGGAAGCATTTCTGGTTGCCAGGAGGAGGTTTTTCAGTAGCGAGTCTGAGCTGGCTCATGCTGATTGTGATTCACTCAATTGCCATTCAGCAATATTCCACAGCACATCCCAGCACAGCCACCTTCACTGGAGAAACAGAAGCCTCCCTTTTTCTTTGGCTTCATTATTTTAAAACTTGTTTCATTCCACCCTTGGAGCAAGAGGCAAAGTTTAATTAAAGCACTGGAAAGTTTACCAGTGATTTGAACTGCTTTTGACCAAGTTGAATACTTTATTCATGTTTTTAAAGACTACATAAATAATTTTAAATTAGAGGACCATTTCTCATTACTCTGATGAGAAGGAACAGGTAAAAACTAACATTCATCTTGGTACAAGGTACCTTGTCCCACACTGACAGTGTATCTACTTGCTAGTATCTGCCATCACTACTCAGTAGCTTGATTCCCAGAGACAGAGCCTCCATGGACAAGAGCCATCACTTTCAGTTATCTAAATCCTTATGATTACTCCAAGATGGCAACAGTTTCAGCAGGAACTTCTTAAGCAAGCACTTCTGAATCACTAATTTTACTTCCAGCGCACAGATCAGCTCTTTCATTATTCCAAACAGCACTGAAATAAGTTAAATGTGGGAAGACGGAGTTATCACTTCATGAAGCTGTTTCATGCTCTGATGGCTTTCTGCCTTTCCCTTTTCCCCAGGAAGTACAAATAAGGCTTCATAAGTATACAGAAAGTAGGATACAATGTGGGACCTACCTGTCATGATGTCCACTGTAAGAAATATTTCCATTAACAGGAAGATCACACGCATACTTGAAGCCTTCAGCTTTTGTACATTGTCAGAACCAAAGCTCTGAACTGCAGCTTCTTGCAGTCAAAACACCTTGGTAGCTTACACAGTTATCATTTCCAGAATGTGGAAACCAACTCTAGAATAACAGTCATTGCCACAAACAGATGAGGAACATGGTAGTGGTGGCAGAGTCACAGTCACAAAAGCAGTCCTAGATGCACGTTGGGGCCAGGACCACAGGCAGAGAGCACTCCGACTAGGAAGGCACGCTTCGGTGGTTCTGTACCCATGGAAAGTCATCGCACAACAGCAGGGTTCAGCCAGTGTTGAGAAAGAATCCTCTGTGTCCCCAGCACCACTTGAATCTCACACTTGAACACATCTTTTTTACAGGGTCAAAAAAAACATGGGATGGTATTTCATTCTTACATACACAATAAATTGGGCAACCCCCACAACAACATTGCATCAGTTTAACTAAAGCCAGCTTAGGAAGCAGGGATGTTATTTTCCAAGTTTCTGAATTGCACTGATGCTTACCGAAGACTATTTTGCCTTTACTTACAGGTAACTTCTTCAAGAAGTAACGAATTGATCTAATCACACGGCTAGGAAAATATTCAATAGCAGAATCATCTGGACAAAAAGGATTTGCCCTCCTGTAGGTGGTCTAGTGGATCTTTAATCTCCCATTCATTTGTTAGTGCCCCTAAAATCTACCTTTTGTTGGCAATGAACTTGGGGGATGCTTACATTCTCTGGTAATTGTTCTGCAGATTACTACAGTTGAAGGAATCAATCTTTTTGGAGCACTAGGTTTAGAGAATTACAAAATGAAAAAAAAATCCTTGTGTTGTTTTACATTTTTACATCTCCAACTATTCCCATCCAGTTTTGTGGACTATTATTTTGCCTGTAGTGTCAGTGGTTTATATGTGATTTTTACAATAATGTATCACATGCTCCATTTCCTCTAAATTTAGTGAGTAAGGATGGAATGGGCTTCAGGAGGTGAGAGAATTCTGCTGAACATAAGCAGCTTCTTTCCCTCTATGCACCATGCAAAAAAAAAAAAAAAAAAAAAAGTGCCTGAGGTTTAAAAATGTAAGTGTATATTTCAGTAAAATTCTGAAAAATACACTTTTTTTTTCCTCTTAAAACAAAAGAAATCTCACATTTAAGGTTATGCATGTATATACGAGACGGGCTACATCAACATCACTCCCTTTTTGAATGGATTTTGATCCTTCAGAGGCTTCAACGGACATGGCACCACCAAAAATACTGAGGCTCCCTCCCCTCGCAGACCACCTGACAAATACAGTCCTCTTGTTATTAGGAAATAACATCCAGTTCCTAGTGGCACACAGGTGTGATTTTCGCTCCTAGCCAACAGACCTAAGATCATCCCCATTTGTCATCTTATACAAATAAAAATAACTTGTATCTGGATTATTCCCTGGTGATTCAGAAGCAGCCCCAATTTGTAAATTTTCATTTACTCCACAGAGGAGAAAAAAAACCTCTTTCTGCCACGTGCCGAAATGCTTCCTTGGAGGATTCTGTATTGGTTCAAATAGATGGAAGTTCTTACAGAGATGTTAGATCATGCTTTCTGCAATGACTTTCACAAAACAGCGTAGGCTAAAAAAAAAGTAAGAGAAAAAAGCAGGATGTAGTAACATGAGGAACTGATTACGTGAATGTAGAAAGGAAGTTCTAGCTTGGCTATGTGGTTTTGGTCTGCTGGTCAGCTGCATCTCAGTGATATTCATCTACCCACAATCACTACCTACCCGGCCGTATGAACGCAGCCTGATGGATCCAGTCAGACTGAACTCCGCAGTTGTGCAAGGGCAAGCAAAGCCCGGTCACAGAGAAGGAATGAGACATGGTTTCTGGAGCAGCAAACTGTGCCTCCTAACAAGTGGCACAGGGCCTCTGGCATTCTAAGAATCCTCAGGCATGTCTGGAAAATACAGGTATTAGAAAGGGAAACCATCTCAGAACATCACTAGAAGTGGGAGAAAGAAAAATCTCACAAGCCCTAACGTTTGTATAGGTATGCCTCTAAAATAAGAATAGTGGATAAGCATTCACTAAGATCTGCACGAGCACTTCCATTCCACATGTAAACATCTGCATGGATCCAAATTTAATACAGTACATGTGGCCACTATCCAAGACGAAAGTTTTGTTTAGTACAGGAAAAGTCTCTCAAACCTTTCCCTTCAGATTAAAGCTTCAGAGCATATTTAGTTGTTATCTGCAGCAGCATAAGGCTATTGTATCCTCCAAAATCTGACACCAACTCTACTTCAGTAGTGCTAAACAGCCAACAGTATGACTGAGGGTTAGATTTTGTAGAAGACATGAGCCATAAATTCCTTACTTCCAAATCCTATTCTCACATTATTGCTCAAGTTTGCAGATAGCCCATTTTTTCTTACTGACTGTCAAAGCAGGCATGCATTAATTCACTGCTGTCATAAAAAACATCCCAAAGCCTCCTGTATCAACCTGGTGTTGCTTTGAGGTTGTTTTTTGGTTTTGGAAGCAGTGTTAAATGTTTGATGCAGTGGTGCATTACAAAGGTGACTTGAATAGTATCTCCAGTCAGTAATTCAAAATAAAGCATTCTCATCCTTGAACATACACACAGGAGTGAAGTGGTTAGAATTCACACCCTACTCTAACTGAAAGCGTACATCTGCTTTATTCAGCCAAGCTTCAATTCCCCTTAAACTCTGCTCTCCTGTGACACAGCCATACAACCGGATTTCAACACTAGCAGGTACAGCGTTGTTAAGTACAAAAGAGGGAATTATAAGCAGGTGTTAAAATGTCTTGTGCTTGTGCACGTTTACCAGATGTCTAGTGGAACACCTACATTTGGTTCTAAGTTTAATAGGAAATGCTAACGAGCAGCTCACATGGCTACCGTAGCAACTCTGCCCTCTATTCAGACAGGAAGTTCAACTGCAAAGGCAGACAGAAGAATTCCTCCTTTCAACAGAAACGGTGCTGGTGGCATAGAGATCAAGCTATCTTACAGAAGATCAATAAGAACTTGCAGATCAATAGTATTCTGATTTAAACCAAAAGCAAGAGCTCCATGCAGAATCTGAAGAACAGTTACAGGGTCAATGGGAAGCTGCTAGCTAGTGGCAGTAGCTAATCATCTCCCCGATAAAATGAATAGGAAGCATGCAGCAGGTGATATTTATAAACTCACGGTTTTCTTAAATCTAAGCCATCTGATTTCATAGAAACTGTCTTAAGCTTTCTGCAAAGAAGGTGAAAACTATGGATTGAGTATTTGAGTAAACCCCAATTCCCAATGAAATAACAAATGAAAGGGCATATTCAGATAACTCCACTAAAAATATTTATACTCCAGATGCATGGCAAGAAATGTAGAAATAAAATCTAAATAGATGTCCATAAAGGCGGCACAGGACAAGGACTCCATGCTAGCTTCAAATCAGATGTATTGCACATACCACTTCATGGATATTTTTGCACATAGATGATGAGCAGCCACTGTGACTGCAGGGCAGACAGAAGAATAAGCTTTACAGAGAATCAGATTCACATAGCATGGGTTGTACCAGGTTTCTCTTCACCGTTACAGCATACCAGTCTACCTTCACACTATTTTTCTAGGTACCCTTATAAATTTCAGCCTAACACATCACAGCAGGCTACAAATGACTGGTCCATGAACTGCTTTGAAAGCAGCTTCAATACCCATGCAAGGTTGTAGAAGACAGAAGGAGATGGCTGTCCGTTGTCCAACTGCAAACCAGTGATCCTGATGATCCTAAACTATCAGTGGAGCAGCTGTTAAGTCAGGGCAACAACATTCAACCAGGCACTCCCTACTCTGCATCTACATTCTTTTTCCTCTCTTTCTCCTCAGGGTAGACAATTAATGGAAAAGCGTAAGGAACCAAAGGGGAAAACCAACCTAACACAGAGGTGAGAAGATGGCAACTATTCAACTATTCGTTTCTCAATCCTTGCTGTGAGCAGCTATAACACGCAAGCATACAATCACAAAGCAAGTAAATAAACAATTTTCCTTCCCTTTCTTTCCAAGATTGCTACAATTCTAAACATTTTTGAAATTATTTTTGTCTAAAGATAAATGCCCACAGGAATAAACTCACCTAAAATCGAGCGCACTTCTTTTTAAACTGAAGTGACCTCAAGCCTATCCTCTTCAGCCACAATGCCCACAACGGGTGAACAAATTGAGAAGTCATGACATTCCAGAGTCACAAAATTCTAACAAGAAAATTTTGAACTTAAACAAAGTACAGAAACTCTGAAATCTGATCTAAAAGGCACAACACCACAAATGTGCTTGTAAGTACTCAGTCTTTCTCTCAAACTGGGAAGCACGACCCTATAGCTTTTCCGCACCCTCCATCTGTCCATGTTCTTCTGCTCTCTCTCATGTTACAGGAGCACTGTGATCTTGGGACTGGCACAGTTTCTTACATTTTGTATACAGCACAGCGAGGTCCTAGCCCATAAATAAAATACCACATGTGACAGCAACAGCAGTAACTCATTTTCTGTTGATAACTGGAAGAAAAAAAATATATCCTTTCTTTGTACAATATACATTCCTAACAGTTTAGATCAGTAATATATTCTGTTATGTAGTATTACTGAAAGGCATATAAACAAATTGCTCTAAAATTAATTAACAAAATGTATCTGCATAACAAAGATTCTGAATTCAAAGAAAAACCTTTCAGAAGAATCTGAGACATCCTAAACTTGCCTCTTAAAATAAAATCAGAAGAGAATTAGAATATATTTCCTAATTGCATTTAATCTGAGAATTTGATTCTGAGTAAAATTGTTTTCATCCACTGGGTGTTTATACTTGGAAGAAGAGAGCCCACTGCAAACAAACGTCATGCTGTCATTACTGGTGCACGGACCTGAGGTGTGACTAGTGTTTTCTCCTGAATGTACTTGCTTTGAGATATTTGCTCGTTTCATCTTGTAAGTTTCTCTCATTTTCTTTTCCAAGTCTGAAAATACAACAGTGAGAATTTCCCATACACTTTTTGCATTTGATTAATTATGTCCAACTTTCTTCTCCTATTTTTATTGTTTTGGCTACCAGTTTCAACGTTACAGTACATACACTCCTGCACAAACATCTGAAGTTCTGCATCTAGAAATGGCCTAAAAGAATGGCCTCCCTGTTTTCAATTTCACAATAAGAGGACCAATAAGACAACAACAACAAAAAATTTAACCAATCTTCAGGAGAATCACAGAATCATTATGGTTGGAAAAAGGCCTTCAAGATCACCTGGTTCAATCATCCCCCTACCACCAATGTCACCCACTAAACCATGTCCCTAAGCACCACATCCAACTTTTCCTTGAACTTGCCCAGGGACAATGACTCTACCACCTCTCTGGGCAACCCATTCCAATGCCTGACCAAGGGATGTGTAATTGAAAGCTGAATTATAATTAAAATTAAATTCCCAAATATACTGAAGAACAGTCAGTGGTTTTTTTGTTTGTTTGTTTTGGCAGAAACTGTCTTCATACACTAATGCTCCTATTCAAAAAACATCAGAACAGATTTCTTCTCAGGTATTCAAGCACTTTCTTCACAAAACGTCAGACTAACTTAGGAGGTGGGAGCTTGGACTTGGTAGCACAGAGAACTTCAGAACTTGAGATTTACTGGAGTACTCACACACTCAGCAATGGAGACACTGGTACAGGGGACTTGTAACTAGAGACAGAGCAGAAACTACCTTTATGGAAATGCTATGTCACAACAAAAGAGAAAAAATAGAGGGAGAAAAAACACACACTTTCTAGTTCAGGTGACTGTGAAATTTCACAAGATGGTTGTGAATAAAGTACCTCCTGAAGAATGATGACACTAAATGAGATTTCAGAAATACTGTTAGAAAAATACTGCCCTCACCACAGCAACTGTAGTAGGAAAGTGTCCCCGTATAGTCAAGTGCCCAGTCCCATTAGCTCACTTTTTGCAGGTTTTTCATCATTTTCTTTTAAAGATTGAACACTTTCTCTCCAAACTATGTTTTCTTTCTATCTGGACTACTTTATCATTGATTTATTAAGTTACACTATCACCATGCTTTTGTACTCTGCAGATATGGTTAACAGCCTGACAAGGTACTAGAAAGAACAAAGAGGAAGAAAAAGATAATTATGACAATACACAGGTGAAGTATGGACACAGCCATGAGATGAATACACACATCATGTGAGTGTTCACTGGATCTCTTGTTCTAGTACCAGTATGTGCCGCCCACAGCGCATAAAGAACAGTTATAAATAGATAATGAAGAGACCATCCCTACCCCAAATCACTTACATTCTTCATATCAGATGACAGCAAATGCCAGATGCCCTCAGGAACTAAGTTTACGTGATGATTATAAAGGCTAAATAGATGATGTCTTGCCCAGATTTGTTGTTTCCTTTAAGATGTATTTAAACAGCATTTCTCTCACCACTTCACAAGGAATTACACCACCCTTTCAAAGCTTGGACCAAACAATTCTATACAGCATACATATAAATCTCTTCTAGAAGACAACAAAGATATAGAAACAATAAAACACTTTTGCTTAATGGTCAAAGTAATATAACGGTAGGAACCAATCAAAAACAATCACCAGTCATGTTTCTGGCAGGACTAATAAACCCATCCACTTCCCTCTAGCGCTGTTCTGCGTACTTTGTTCTTGGAGAACAACTGCAAGCTATTTCACAAAGCAAGCCTGGGTTCAACCTGCAGAATTCCTGCAACAAAGAACTACTTGCTAGGCTAGCAACTCCACAGCATCACTGTCCTTTGCTGATTTATATATATCAGTGTCATAAATAAGACTCAATATAAAGTTTTAGTATGTTTAAGAAAAAATCCATTACATGCAACATAGCCAATAGTTTTTTGTTATCCTATAAAAGACTTCTGTGGACATGATCTTTGTTACTTGATAGAGCTTGTAAGAGAGGGATTTACAATCCAAGGCTAGAATTTTAAGTGTTCTTCCTAGGTTTTCATTAAAATTTTCATTTGAATTTGCTATTTTGAAAGCAAACTGAAATCATCTGATTTTTTCTGTTGAAAGAGGGCAATCTCCTCCATTATTCTCTCACATTATTTTCCCCTTTGATTTTTCCTGTGTTTTTAAAAACTAGTGATTTCTTCTTCCTAACAAGCTGCCCAAACAACAAGGCAAGGGATGGTGGTGTGGAGGTAGGATGTAATCAGAAAAACACTAAAAGTTCTGAAGCCAGAAGTTATTTGCATTATTACGCACTTAAGGGTGCTAGAGCAAAACACTGGGATCACAGGTACTGCAGAGAGTCAGGATAAAACATGGTGCCCCTTCTCAGAGCTGCCAATGAAAGTAAAGACAAACAACACCTGATAGATGTACACCAGGGAGGAAAGATAAAGAGGGACAAGAGCTTGACAAAACCAGTCAGCATAACAGGCAGTGGGTTGAGCATATTTTGGGTTGACCTTTTTTTTTTACAAGCATTTTGTTTATCTTGACCTTAAGGAGAGCTTTAAGGATGACATTTAAAGCAAGACAATGCAGGTCCAGATGATCTTTGCAGGGCATGCTTCTCCAACATGGAAGGCAGCATTGGATAAAACAGAAAGACGCCATTAAATTTTTATAGTAAGTGAATGAAAAAAAGGCTTGCATTACTGCCCTGTGCCAGTAACTGACATTTAGATCACAAATCACAAGTGATAAGCATTATGGGCTGCACTGAGTACAAGAGGAAAGGCACATTTTAGATGCAGGAGGGTAGCAGTACCAGAAAAAGAGAATGTTTGACTAGGAAAATGATCTTTTCAGCAGGATTCTGAATAGACACAAGTAGCATGGCATTCTGCATCTTAAAGACGATACCATCATTAATATGCAAATACGAGGAGTGTTGGCAAGATTCTAGCAGTGTGCAGAAGAAGAAAATCAGTATTTCAATAGTGTTTGAATTTGCAAGACTTCTCTTGCAGAACACGGTAAGAATGTAATGATAAAGGGACGGAAAGCTTGTAGATGATCCATTAGAAAATATAAATTACAGGCAAATGGTGGGGCTCAATCTGAATGACAAGAAAAACAACAGACAGTTTGGTCACAACCAAAATGTTTTAGTTGTGCTGAACTTTTGCTGACAACTGTATTTTGATAAAATGACATACTCTCCCTACTACAGGGCAAATTACTCAACTTTTCACACTTCATGTGACTTTATAATAACATGCCTTTAGTAAGAACTGTCAGGAAAAGGACCTAGGTTAGACTCCAGATTCCTATAACCCTATGCTATCTCCAACGGTGGCCAATGGTAGATTTTGACAGTATTAAAATATGACAGAAACATAGAAAAAAAAAGTATACTAATTCATGTTCTAAAGGTATGTAGCTCAGCTGCTTTCTAAGACAGAGCTGTTCTTTTCATGCTAAGAAGTCATCGTACCTTCTCCCTTTCTGAACTACATTTTTCTTATAACTTGCATCACTTAAAAAAGTATCCCCTTCTGTTTGCTCTGAATCTGCCAGCTCACATTTCAGCCACTTTTTTTTTTTCGTGTAGTAAAGAAAAGTTTTGTACTAGAGGAGAGAATAAACAATTAATATGTTTTTATCTTCACCATGCACTCAGTAGCAGAGAAAAGTACTAAATCCTCTTCAACAGTCCATTTCTTTCAGGCTAAAAAAATTCTCCTCCATTTAAAACTTAACTCATGACAGCTGCTGTGTACCTTTGATCATCCTCACTGATTTCTTCGTGCCTTTCCTACCTGTTACCTTATGTTCGTAGACATGGCTGGGCGCACAAATCAAAGCCATATGATACGATAGCCATGTAAGTTTGAGTTTTGCAGCTTTGTTCCTAGTAATCTCTAACCTACATGTTTTCACCACTTCTTGGCATTGAACTAAGTATTTTAGCATTTGTCCTCCGCCTCTAGTTCAAAGCATTGAACATCATTAACCCTCTCTGCTCTGGATGCCTCAATGCAGCCGGAGAGGGATCTAGAATCACAAAACACGTGTGGCTCATCTAGGAAAAGGAGAAAGGTCTCTTATCCCACAAATGACAAAGCTATTTCCCCAGAAAGGAACTTGAGACATCATATGAAAAGCAGAAATTAGTGACTATTGTTGGTGTAAAGCAAATTTTATTTTTATGTGCATTTTCATAACAAGCTGGTTTTGCATATTAAATATCCAACTTTCAGGATGTCACCTACCCAGCTGACTGCAAGTGTTGCTCTGGGCCTGATAAACTTTTTCTCAATTAAGAATCAAAAAAGGGCAACTATTTTTCCTGAACTGCTAGCAAAAACACCATACTGAAGAGAAAGTTTTGTAGTCACTGTTAGGAAGGCCTTACTGCAGGAGTGGTCCTGATGCATATGGTAAAAAATTAAATTGTGAAAACACACCTGCTTTAAAGAGGCCTCCCTTTTACCATTCACAAGAAAAAAAAAAAAATCCCACCTCACATTCACTGCAAATCCTTAACATTCGGCATCCAGATGAAAAAATTTTTTAAGACATGCGCGTACACTGATATAATTTAGACTTCAGCTAACCTCATAATAGCAAAAAATAGTAAAAAAAAAAAAAAAAAAAAAAAGAAAAAAAGATACTTAGTTTTCTGAATACCTACTATGGGAGATGAAACAGTATAGGAAAAAATCAAAAGGCATGTAGGAAGTCTTAGAGAACGTGAAAGTCTGGGATAAACTTCTGCATGCATTCATTTTATGTTTAATATGCACTACAGAAAAACTTCTTAAAGGTGAAAGCCTATTTTCTTAGTTTGTTTTCACATTTAATTTTCAACATATACGTATACAGAAGTAAAGCGCATCCCGTAAATCAATTATGTATAGTAGATCAGCACACTGATTCCAATTTCTTTTAAAATGAAAAATAAAATAATACAAGAGACCATGTAAGAAAAACTTTAATTCTCTTGTAATCTGTAACATAAAAATGTCACTCTAAATCTAGAACCTTGACCAAAGCATACACAACTTCTGAAAAAACAGAGGTCAACTGTACACAATCTGCATAGTGAGTTCAATAACCACCATTCACAATATAATGCTAATATTTATTCACAGTCCCTGGCACATCTCAAAGATTTAATTTTCTATGTTCCAAAGATAAAGGTGAGAGCACTAGGGAGTACCGTGTATTGCAAACTTATTTTTACATTTTGCTGAGAAAAGGACACTTACCAGAAAAGAACTCAACACCCCCTTCTCTCACCCCATACACTGACAAAGACAGAAGTCTTAGCAAAATCTTGGGCACTAAAGCCATAAATGGCATACAGAAGATGAGTGATTATACTGGGAATAATACATTTTTAACAATAAAACTTAAGAATTAAATGGCACAAGGGAATTAACATGCAGCACGCTTAAAGCTGGTAGCCTGATGCATACTGAAATTGTGGTCAGCATGTTGTCAATATTGCCATTTTTCTGTGGTAGTCAAAAGAGAACTTGTTTAAAGAGAGGGATTAAAGGATAGGGGACCCCACAATGGATAATTACACAACTGTGATGGCTGCATTTCAGCCTCAGCTCAAAGCTCTTAAATTACCATTCACCAAGGAACAGTTGGTACAAAAACGTTCATATTTCTGGTCTATCCTGCTGCTGAAGGAGTCTCTTAGGTGGTCCTACAGCCTCACCCAATGCGAGGGTACGCATGGTGAAATACATGGCATTTACTGACATTTCAATTGAGATGGCACCAAGAAAGAGGACAAAAATCAGGATGGTCTTATAACCAGAAGACAGTCTCCCATAGAAGTGATGCTTCTCTACTGTTGCATGCAAGCTTCTTGGCTACACAGGCTATTCATTTCTAATGGGCTCTGGTTCTCCTACCCAACTGTTCACTGCCTGCACCCACAACAAACTGTTTTACAATGGATCGCAAACCTGGGGAATTCCCTTCTACGAACTGACAGCATGCTAAGCATCCTGGATTTATGGCCATTCAGGTAATACCTAAATACAAAGGAGAAGCAATCTGATCACCAAACGTTAGATGCAGAATGCCCCTTCCACATACTACCCTGCTCCCTTACCTGGCCCACAGTCAGAGCAAAGTCATCCAACTGTGCCAACATCAAGGACAAAACTAGCATCTCGCTCTTCCAGGGAACACCTCAGGTGATTACAGTCAGCCAAAAATTACCTACCCCACCAAGGCCTCTAGATATCATTACTTTTTTTTTTTTTTTTTTTTTTAAAGGAATCAGAAAAGATCACTAAGATAACTTGAGGTCACTCTTGGACATGCCTATGGTCTCATGTCACCCTAGGAACATCTTCCCTCCCTAGTGCCCCTCACTTTATCCATCTCTGGGACTGATACAGCAACGATGAAGTCCTTCTGAAAAGTGCTTGAATATCTACAGACAGGAAGTACCATATAAAGACCTACATTTATTTCAATTAGAACAGCACCAGCCAAAAAAAAAGGTTGCAATTCGTCATATGAATATAGTTTTCACCCACCCAGAGCCCCACACAAGACAGAAAGGAGTTGTCTACACGCCTCCACAGCTTGCACATGCAAGGCTACAACTAAGAAGAAATATTCTGGCTTCCCTTAGGCTACAAACATAAAATAGGCTGTCATTCCAGCAAGGAAACACAAATCGCTTGCTCCACTGGACTAAGAACAGGAACAAACAGATACAGAAGGCAGACAGAAATACTCTAATGTAGCCTCTCTCATCTCTCTCTCTGTAGGGAGTCATTTTTTGCAATGAGCCACAACAAAATTATACATCTTGTCCCGCTTTCAGCTCAAAGGTCATAGGAGTACAAAACTCTACTTAGCAGGGTTATAAAAGCAGAAAGGGGCGGGTGACAATTTGCTTGAATAAAAGACCAAGAGCTACAGGATTACAAAAAAATACTAATAAAAAAACCACAACACTTATCAATTTCTGTAATCCAACAGTAAATAAAGCACACCACAGGCATTGCTGGTGATGCTTGGTGGGTACTTGTTGGTGATGGTTGGCTTTTTTCTTTTCTTTTTTTTTTTTTCAAATAGCTCTTTGATTTTGGACTGCATCCATTTCCATTATTGTGACTACTCTTCATATAGTAATTAACTAGAAACCAGAGTGCACTTCTCTAGCCAAGTCTTCGTTTTGTAAATTTCATTGTACATCAACACCATTAACCAGCCACTATATTTCAAGCTGATATTTCTAAGATTCAGTGAAAACATATGTCAGCAATGTTGCAACTCAAGGAATTAAAACGTCAAATGTTTGACTCCGTATGTCTCTGTGTGCCTGTGTACTCACTTCTGGAAACATTCATGTCAGATGGACAAGACAGTACTCATCGCCAGTACCAGCATCTGTCCCAAGACCTACGGAAGGCAGCAGACCTCTCCCACTTAGCAGAGATGCTGCTGGATCAGGAACTTTGCACTTGAGAACTTTTTGGATTGACTGGACATTAGCTTTAAGGCATTTATTTTTTGAGAACCAGGAGCCCCAGGGTCCATCCCTGCTACCACCAGTCCTCCACGCTGCCCCATGCCATTCACATCTTTCCCAGTTGCCAGCAGGGATCAGATGGTAACAGGGTAGAACAACCTGTTAGCAACAGCAATGCCACTGCAGCAACTCCTGCTATTAACAATAGCAAGAAAGACCTTTCCCAACTAGCATCTCCCTATTCAATATAAAGAACACAACTGAAGCTTCTCCCCACCCCTTCCCAGTTAGGAGGGAGAGGAGCAGAATGCTACAAAGCTGATCTACCCTCCAGTAGGTGAGAGGATATGGGAACACCTGACCCTACCAACTAAAGGACAAATTAATGCTATTTTGGAGGAACAACACACAGAAGTATTGCTTTATGACTAACACACTCTTATTCGTGAAAGATTTCCCTTTAGAGGCCATCATTGAACAATTCCCGTTGCCTGCTCTAAATGTAAGAAGTACAGCAAATAAATAGTAATTTCTTTTTTGAAGCTGACAAGCTCAAAGCTTTTCTCTCCATCTCTGATAACTTGGTGACTGAAATGTGGTATGGGTTTCAAAGAATCCTGCTCTGTCTCTCTGCAGAGCCCATCAGCAGAACAAATAAATTACCAGTGTTTGGATTCTCATTACCTCAAATTAGCCTCAGCCTAAAATGACAGGAGCAGATCCAAGCTTTTTGTGTGTCCTTAACAGAACACCTGTTAGCACTCCATAAAAGACACAGAAAAGGGAGGGCAGGTTTCTCTCTTCTGTCTGCCAACAACAAAGCTTTCCTGCCAGACTATTGATACCTCTTCTGACAGCAACTTTCAGCCAGCACACCCACACCACTTCTAATCCTCAAACAATAAATCAAAGTTGCCTTGTTCGGAACTGTCCCCGAGGAGAGCAGTGACTGCATCAGGGAACTGGTGAGGCAGGGAGGGGGCAGGAACAACTGGGAATAGAAGGACATCAGTACCAGTAACGTGTTCCATCATCTCACAGAAACATGAATTACACCCATTCAAAATCTAAGCTAAAGTAGTAGGTTTATATGCAAGCCTAAAAAAGGTTAGGATGAAAAAAAAAAAAAAAAAAGCCATTTCAAAGGAGGACATTCTGGTTGTCAGGGGAAAGTGAATTACAAAATCAAAGCATCCTGTTTGGTCATTCACTTAAATGGTTCCACTGGACACTTCAAGGCTGCAGGCATAGGATCAAGGACAGAGAAAGGTTGGTGTATTTTCAGATGGGACCAACTAACCCACTCCAAAATGCACCCAAAACAAAACCACCTGTGAAAAGCCAGTGGGTGACTTAAAGGGGCCATTACAACAGCCACTTTCACCTCTCTTATGCTGCTCCCATTACAGCTTGGCATGCTTACAAGTCCCATCCACTTGCCTCTGAGTCCATTTGGAGCACAGAGGTATTAGTAACACATCTGCAGACTAATACCATGGTTATGAGTTTTAGGCTATACCATGGAACAAAACATTAAGAGAGTGAATCCAGCAGCTTTCCATGAAATCCTCCCCCTGAGGCCTGGTTACATTCCACATCCCAAACACTGGAAGGACTGGTGACACTGTGTGATTTTCCAGGAGCTGATTCTGATGACATACTTCCCAGGCATCCAGCTGACTTCTTCATTCACATCTCTCTCCCCTCCTTCTGTCCTGGTACTGATGGGGAGAGGATTTTTACAACCTGCAGATGATGCCAATGACCCTCTTCCTACCCAAATTAGGTGCAACAGCAACAGGACACAGGAGTTCAAGCAAAAATCACCCAAGCAGAAGACTGATTTATGAAGTGTCTGAACAAGTACTGGCTTGCTAATATCGAAGACTTTAAAGGGGGAAAAATAGCAGGATTAAACTGCAGTTGTAAGGCTGACCATATGTATGGAACAGGCATAAGCCCAAACATAACAAGCCTGCCCACAGCTGTGGTATACTTAATCAAGTCTTACAGACTAATTATTTTGCACATCTAACTCTGACACCTGTGAAAATTGTCTTATTTCAGCTGTGGGCAAAAAGTATTTAAATAGCTCTCTCAGTAATAATAATAATAATAATAATTTTCTTCAGTCTGAGATGTCCACAAGCTGATACTGCAGTACCCAGGCACTGCAGAGGGAATATTTGACTGAAGCCATATTAAAACTCCTACTCACACAAGAATGCTCATTCCCATTAATATCTAATTGCAGGCCCTTAGAAGCAAACATCTTTTGTCTTCCATGAAAGAAAATAAAGGGACGGAAACATCAGAAACATTTTCTCTCCAAAAAATCTGCACTGTCTTCTCATTGAAATTTAATTCGCGCCACTACAAAGTTGGACTCAAAATCTAATTCTTGTATCATATTAGTCTTGAAAGTGATTCCATCAGTATGGGTATAATATTAACAGTATTGTCTGCTAAAAGTGCATAAAAAGCTTTTAAGATTTATTTTCCTCAGCAGTAGACAGCCTGATTAACTACTGCTTTGCTTTGACTATGCTAACAGTAATAAAAATGTGTGTATGTGTATATATATATATATATATAAAAGGAAGTAAATGGTGCATGACAACTGCACAAGTGAACACCACAGCATACAAATGAAAAAAAAAATGCTATTTTTTGCAAGTCTGAGCCAGTTCCCATTGCTGCAAGAAATATGAAATCTGAAAGGCACCTGAGAGGTTTTTTTTTTTTTTTAAGACTTTAAATACGCTTTTAAACACTTTCACACTATCACTCAAAATAGCAACAAACCAAAACAGACCAAAAGGACAGAGTTAACTCTATGCAAATATTGTCCTCTCAGTGAATATCTCACACAGTGTTACTGGTAGCAGCAGAATGTTTATACAGCATAAGATAGATAAGGAGGCTTTTCACTTACACCTAGGACAGAAACAAAGAAGGCAGCAGCTCCCAGGAGAGCAAAGTTGCATTTCTGAGTATTCCCACCTAATGTAGACAGAAGGCTAGCCATAACAAGCTACAAGCAAACTATTTACCCACTTCTAAGGAGCACTTGTAAACTTCGATTGTGTTTAAATGTCTAACTATACTTTCATTTCATCAAAAAGCTTCATCAGGACAATAAAGCTACCAGCTTGACCTACAGGGGCTGGTAGGTTAATCTATTCTGACCTTATCTTTATTCTGTCATGATACTGAAAGATTGCTTGAATAACTCATCGGCATTTAACAATGCCAACACAATCACCCTTTTCCAACACAGACATCCTTTTACTACAGCACTCCTCCAAAGTGCAGAGCACTGCCTGGAGCAAGTGTGCTCTAACTAAAATTTTAAATCATCGGCAATACTAAAATATTTTCAAAAACTAACTGTAAAATAAACCAAAATGAAGTGTTTCACCCACAGAACTGAGGGAAGAAGCAAACAACCAAAAGCAGAAATTTTTTTTTACCTTGTATTTATGTATCTCTATGACTTCTAGCATCTGACTGTCAAGTTTAGATAATATGCTCTTATTAACTGTCAATCACTTTTTTATTTATAGTATTTTCACTCAAATGGATGAAACTAGACAAAAAAAGCTACTACTTGATAAAATAACTGCCTTGTAACAACAGCTTTAATCATATAGACCTCAGCACTTCATATTTTAGTAACTATTGGCTTGTTTTCAAAACCCATTCCATGAAGGTACTCAGCACTAAATATAGCAAAGCAGTCAGTTAAAATTAAGCACATAGTTAGGTCCACATAAGTCAACAGCTGAATTCAATGACTGACACTCAATGACTGATTTAATCAATCAACTCTCATATATTTAAAGTTCACATAGCCTATGCTTAAAAGCCTTTCTGGAGAAAAATCTCAAGTGCTTAATACTTTATAGTGCACAAACCTACATAACCATTTCCCTCCCTTTAATAATACAATAACTATCTGTATGAATAAACTCTGTAGACCCTGTAACAACATGTTAGAAGGTAGCTTTGAGAAGAGCAAGAGTTATAAGAACAGACTTTCAGTCCAGGATCTTTCGTGCATGCACATTCAACTTGAAAACTGGTCACTCTTCACGTGACCTATGGGGCAATGAAACATTTTAAAAGGAAAAGAGTTGTTTTTTCATTTGACGCATCTTTTAGACCACCTATTCTTCAGTTTCAACAACTACATTTTGATTTAACTTTCCACACCCTTAAATGGTTTGGCAACACAAGCAGGTATTAAAAGGCACAAACAGCCATCAGGCACTTAAATGACATTTGGAAATGCCTTGAAAAATCTGTGACAATCATTTTAAATATGATCTCAGGAACAAAGGCTAATCTATTCCTAATTAGATTTAGGCAGATACTTAAAATAACAGTCAAGACTAAGTGCCCTCACCTTTTTCCAAAGGCAGGATCATTAAAGAGCAGGGAAGTAAACAAGAAGACAACAACTACTGTATGCAATGCAATGGAAATGAAGAACAAAAGAGCTTTTCCTTTGTTTGCATAGGATGTCCTTACAAAACACTTATCATAGGACTTGAGTACCTCGAAAGTTCCTACCTTGAAAAGCTGTGACATAACCAACAATCATGTAATTCAGTTCAAAATTCATTGCCTGGATACTCTGATACCTCTCTCTTCGAACAGCTGCCTGGTAGCTTTCTTCCATTTTCTTGGTGCAGCATGTTGGCGCTCTATGCTGGCAGATCTGTAAATCTGACTCTATTATAAGAAGGGGAACAAAAAGAAACACAAGAATTAGAAAATATTCTGAGTTGCACCTTAAAAATAAATAATGCTTCTTAATGTCAACGTAACAACCACATTAAAAAAAATAAATGAAACACAAAGCATAAAAATACTTAAATAGAACATGAGGACATAGGAGAATTACTGAAGACGCACATTCAAAGGGGAAACATCTCCACTCTAAAACTTCTGCTAAGAGCAGACCTTTAACATCTGAGTGAAAAACATGCCTTTAGATTAGGATCCAATATGTACCTGTGTAGTGTCTCAAGAAACCACCTATTCACCTCCTACAGTAGAAGCCTCTCAAAAACCTGTAGACTACTAAGCAGCTCAAAAAATAATTAAAAAAAAAAAAAAAACGTTAAAAAGCATTAGCACCTTCCAAAAGCTATGGCAACTTGGTGGCCTTAGCTCCTGACTAAATTAGATTTATAGAAAAGAAATAGTGAAAAAAACCAAACCAAACCAAAAAAAAAAAAAAAAAAAAAAAAAAAACAGAATCACACAGAATCACAGAATTTCTAGGTTGGAAGAGACCTCAAGATCATCGAGCCCAACCTCTGACCTAACACTAACCAGTCCTCCACTAAACCATATCGCTAAATTCAACACCTAAACGTCTTTTAAAGACCTCCAGGGATGGTGACTCCACCACTTCCAAACAAGCAGCAACAGTTACCACAAAATATAATTGATTTCTGTAGCAGCCTGAATGTAGCTATATACAGCCGGCAAGTCATGGACTGCTATTTCAACTTCTGAGCCTAAGTAGTACTGAAAGTCAACAGGTATTCACCTAAAATGATCATCTCTAAACTTAGCCATGTACAGACAGACCTCCACCTACCTAACACTTACCTTAGAATTTCTGAAAGCAAGATATTGTCTGCCTGTATTTAGGAAAGGCACTGCAGTTATTCCCTCTTGAAGTTACAGAAAAAGTTTAAAGTCTATTAGAAAAATTCTTATTTCTTTTGAAGAATATTTTGGTTCTATTTTTTTTTATTTCATCTTTGTATGTGTTTCAGTTAAGTTCAATGCCCTTGATTAGGAAGCCTATGTTGCATGGAGTTGTGATGGACATTTAGGCTCCATTTGCCACACTCCACCATATCTGCAGGTATCATCAAGTTGTAGAAACAAGCTGCTAAAACATATCGATAAACGCACTCTTATGCTTCATGTAATATATGTTTTAAATGGGAAAAAAAAAAAAAAAAAAAAAACTGACTTCAGTTTAGAGAGAAAATCTAAAAACAGAGGGGTGGGGGAAAAAAAAAAAAGAGCCAAAAAAGCCACACCACATTAAAAAGAAGCTATTTCCAACATATTTCTCAGTAAACCAATGTAAGAACTCCCTAGCAAGAGATGTCACAACAGTGCCACTCAGGCGCTCCCTTCCCCTCACCTCACACTGAAAATGGCGGCAGGCAGGTCAGGGCTGTGGGGCCTGGTAGGCTTCAGCCACAGCTGCCTGCACCTCCAGCGGCCTCTCTGCTGTCCCTTCATGGCTGTGGGGCAGCAATCGCCCTCTCCCAGTGGCCCTGGCTCACCATCCACAGAGCTCCCCTCCGATGGGGCCCGCGGCCGCCTGAAGACCTGCTAGGCCCTGGCCCTCTGGCCCCCAGGGGACCCCTGGCTTTAAGTCAATTGGACACAAACAGCCCTGACTCTCCAAAATGATGCGTTCCTCTGTAAAATTTCACTCAGGACACCACAGAACTGAGCCATAGGACATGAACATTGATGAGCAATTATACTGCGTTAATCGTCACCATCTGGCTGTGCAGGTTAATGCACAGTAAGATGGCACGTGCAGTTGACAATGATGAAGAAATAAGTAGCAGGGTTCACCAGACATACTGAAAAAGCCATAGGAAAGCATCCAAACAATCACCATTCAGGGCCAGCTCCAGGCCAACAAATCAATAAATCTCACATGCCGAAAAAGTCAAAACACTGACCTGCTTGACATCATATTTGACCCAAAAACATTGCTTCCATTGTGTAACAACTCTTTGGAAAGTGCAGCTAATTCACAGCAAAAACGTCAAAGCCAAAGTGAAATATTTCAATGAATTTAGATTCTGATTGCAGTTCACAAAATAAACAGTTATGGAAGACAGGGCTGACTCAAGATACCATTTTGGAGGAGGACTTGTTTCAGTTTCTGATGCAAGCTTAGAAATAGGAGCAACGACCACCCGCGTTACCCTGAGGTCCCAGAAGGACGGGACCAACTCGCGCCAGCAGAGGCTGGCAGGCGGCTGAAAGCAGCAGCGGGAGGCCTGCGCGCTCATCACCGGCTGGGCACGCTCTCCTGCTCTCCTGTGCCAGAGAAGCTGGCCCAGGTTGAAATTAGCTTCTTGGCCAGGCTAATTTTAACTTGGAGCAGTTCCCTGATGTCGCTCACCCCACGAGCATATGTTTGTTCTGTCAGAAGGAAGCAGGGGTTGGGAAAGGACCACTTTTCTGAGTTGGCAGCTCGGAGCACGTGTGAAATGATAGTGCAGACTCCTGAGTGACTAAGACGTTTTACAGCGCGGGGGCAAGAACAGAAGGGTTGTGTTACTCGGCCTCTGCAATGCCAACCTGTTCTTCAGAGCATTTTTCCTTGCACCAGTCCTCCCAAGTTTTGTTTGAAAGTCCCTTGCGAGGCTTAGACCTGCATCCAAAGTATTTGAAGCGCAGCTGTCAGGTCTGCCTCTTTGCACAAAGGAATCACAGGGATCAAAATCTCCAAAAATCTCTAGGAGTGCAGACATCTCAGCTGTAACCACACTCCTTGGATTCCCCACTCAAGTATCTTCTTGGATGAACACTCCAGGAGCCTGAAGATTAGTTTTTGTTGGGCCAGAACCAAAGTGATGCAGAGAGCACTCAACTAGGAACAGCAGCACCAAGCCCCTGACTGTTGAGGAGACTGATGCAGAGCACAGACCATTAAAGACTGGCAAAGAGCAAGCCCAAGTTCCCTTGCAAGACTATCACGTCAGTACTGTCTTGCACAGAGCTTGGCAGTTTCTCTTGCTTCAGCGTTAGCCTGAGGGTATGACTTTTAACACAATTATAGAAACCTAATAAAAGTTTTCAGTACTACAAAAGCCTGGGTACTGAGATTAAATTAGAGCTGATTATTTGTATCTGAGTCTTTAATAACACTGAAGCCAAAATGAATTTATCTTATCTCTCTTGTTAATGCAAAATATACTCTCCAAATAAAAAAAAAAAAAAAAAGAGGGCAGGAAGACCATACGACTCAGAGGTGACCAAGGGATATACTGCCTGAACACTACTATTGCATGGGCACTGCAGATCGCCAACAGGGGGAAAACCTAAAGGGGAAACACCTTCCTCAAGTTTAGGAGCAAAGCCATTCTGTACACCAGAAAAAAAGGCCAAAAAAAAAAAAAAGCATCAAAGCATCATTCATAAATAAGAGGGTAGAAGACTTATCAATAGCATTATTTCCGCAACTGATCCTGATTATTTCTCTTTAGGAAGCATACCTGCTTTCTTCAAGTAGCTCCTTATTTTCTGTACCACCATAAAACAGTTTAGTTTGGAAGGGATTTCCACAAGTCATCTAGTTCAGCCCTCCCCTTAAAGCAAGTCGAACTACATCAAACTACTTCATCCAGCCAAGTTTCAAGCATCTACAAGGATAGGTGATGCCACAACTTCTTTGGGCATTTGTTCCAATATTTGACCACCATCCTCATGGTAAAAAATACATTTTAAAAAATACATCTAATCAGAACTTCCCACGTTCATACTTGTATCTATGGCTTCTCATCCTATCACTGTGTGCCTTCAAGAATCTGGTTTTAATTTCTCCATTTCCTTCCAATACAGAGTTGAAGCCAGCAGTAAGACCTCCCTTAACCTTCTGAATGCACTCAGCTCTCCCAGCCTCTATTCCTATGACATGCGCTCCAGCTCCTGGCATTCCAGCCCCTGACCAGCCCTCCATGAGACTTGCTCCACTATGCCAGCATCCTTCTTATACTGGGAGCACAAAGCTGGACAGATTCAGTCTTATGTGTCAAAAAATGAAAATTCCTGTCGCCAAGCAGCAAGCCATGCTCTTGGTAAAACAGCCCAGCACACAGCTGGCTGCCTTGGCCACATAGGCACACTGCTACCTCCTGTTAACTTCTTGTCTGCTGGGACCCTTTTCTGCAGAGCTGCTTTTTAACTGGTCAGCTGTTAAACAAGGGATCACTTCATCTCCAGTTCCCAAAAGGAGGACTCATCAAGTAATTATGGTGAATCATTATGGCAAAAAGAATCACACCTTTCTGTTCATCTGCAGTTTGACAGACAAAAAGACTTTTCATTCTAATATTTGTTCAAATTTTTACTGTAACTATTTCACTGGAACACATTCAGGGCACTGACAGGCATGGCAGAAACAATTTATGGGCTAATACAATATAGCACATGGCCAATTTGTCACATCGAATTCCCTGGCTTAAAGGAGTAGAACTGGAGCAATCCCACCCTTTCTCAATTAAAGCAGGAATGGCATCCTCAGCTTGCACTTGGAGGGGGTTCTATAGCACAAGTATCTATTCATCTGTGTTTCTACACTGCAGGATCTGGGAAATTGGAGTGATGATTGAAAAAGAAAAAAAAAAAGGATGAAGTATTTTGCTGCAATTTAAAAAGTCACATTCAGGGCAAGAAAAATTATACTAGACTGGACCATACTGGAAAGCAACAATTCCTACTCAAAATTCCTGAAACTTTAAGGCAAGTAATACATGCCAGAGGCATCATCTATCTGCTACCTCTCCCTCATAGTTATAAAATACTTAAGGTACCAAATTCACATAAATCTACTGATCCCTATCTGGTGTCAATCAGGCCAGTTCTGCTGAAGTCAGCTGCAGTGTGTTTTGTTGTGTTGTTTCCTTACTTTTGGTTTAAATCAGCAGAGTTTGGGGACTCCACTCTAAACTTTGGTACAAATGAAGTCTAACAGACCTTGGCCATTAAAGGTAGTTGAATTAGGATGCTTGTAAGTTCCCAAAAGCAAAGAGAGGCCTGCTATTTAGGAATAGAATGCACTCCTCTCAGAAGCTAAACATGTATTCATTTTGTTAGCTCACCATGTAACTTAAGGGTGCTTTGGACACACAGCAGACATGTCAAACACCCTGCCCTGTCTTTAAATGCTGCACACACTGTAAAAGTTAACTCTGAAACGAGAAAAACAGATCTTTCACAGGCACTAATCACTGCACCTCCAGAATTTTGTCAGATGGGCTGATTTGTACGAGCTGAGCCTACAGCTTCCATGGCATATTCCTGAACAAGCACTATCTAACAAGCAAGTTCAGTGAGATCTGCCCTCTAATAGCTATTATTCCTTTATATCACCACAAACTTTTCAACAGTATTTCTAAACAAAGCTCTTATCCAAAACCCGAGGTTTTAATGCTGTTACAAATGTCTTCGGAAACTCCAAGATTCATTACGCCTCAGTAACACAGAAGGTGCCAGAAGAACCTTGCATTGAGTCTGGCCCAGCTGAACAGGAGCCAACACTTTGTCCTTCTTGAGACTCATCTGTCTGGTGCAGCTGCTGCCTCAGCTAGAGGGAAATTCAGCAATTAGAAGCAACTAATTTAGGGAAGAAGGCAAAAACAAATGGAAAAGGAAATGAATTCCAACCAGGGCTCCCCCTGCAGTTGCATGAGAAAAGCCCATGCTAGCACAGCCACATCAGGGAGGGGAAACGCAGCCACTGTTGGCTGACAGAAGTTTGAGAGTCCTGTCTTTATGGAGCTTGTGTGCCACAGCAGCACTAAAGCCATCACTACCTATAGCTGCAAGGCCACTCTTGAGAAACACTCATCCACAAAAACACAAACCAACTTTACCTAGCAGCAAGCACAGCTCAATCCCATTGCAGCTTTAACATTTTCACACTAGAAAGTCACTCAAAATACATTAAACTCACCAAGCATGATAGGTGAATAATATAATGGCTACTATTGGATTTAGCAGTCTTCTAAATACCATAGTTATTATACCTCAAGTAGTACATGCCAGGAGTTACCAGAAAAATCAGCAAGCAGTGCAACAGACTGATAGGAGCACAGCATCGCACACTGCTTCAAATGAGCGCTATACATTATATAGCAACTAACCCTATAAACCTGCTCCTATGAGCAAGGGGTAAACATCCAGGTAGGCTAAAGGGAGAAGAGATTTTATTCCTCTAAATTAGCTTTAATAGTAAGAATACGTAAACAAAGGATCCTTTGACATACTGTTTTAAAGCCAAAAAGCTGAAGAAATACCAAAGCAATATTGACCACAGAACCTGATTTTGTCCTTTCTCTATTTATGCAGCATGACAGCCTACAAGCACAGCTTGGAAAGTACAAGTCATGAAAATTTCTTTTCTCTAATCCCTTGTTGTACATTAACAGAGATATTGTTTAACACGATCAGTGGACTTTACCTTCTTACTGCTATTCTAAGCTACACTGAAGCATCACTAACAGCCATGAGCAGATGTGCTCCTGGAGCTGAAATAATCAAGCCTAAGAAATAAACAACTCCAGTTTTATCAAGCACCACTTAGATGATCTACTAATATAACTATTAGCATATGTAGCTACTTCCTACTCCAGTCAAGTCAAAAGAGCTTGCATGAGCTCAAGAGTTCTTTAGCAGACACACACACACACACTAATATTTATATATATATATATATATATATATATATATATATATATATATATATATAAAGTAATAATGCAGGAGGACCATTTTGATTGCACAGGAATTATGCCAGCAAATCCAAGGGGGGTGGAAAACCTTGAACGAGAAAGGAAGAGGAACAGCAAGAAGCACTAGATGTCATGACTCCAGGGAGCTGGCAGCATCGGCAAGTGCCAAAGCTTGCAGGACAGCTGGAGACCATCAAGCCCTGGCCCTGATCAACTTCCAAAGCAGGGACTCTTCAAAATATACAGGTCTTAAGGGCAGCATCTGCAGAATACAATGTTGTTAGGCCTTGCTGCTGAGTACTTTTTGTCTGTTTTTTTTTCCCCTCACTTCCTTGTTTGCCCAGTTTTCACCGCTCTTGTATTCTGATTTTTTGGCCTAGTTTCCAAATCATCTCCCGCCCTACACCCTGGATTACTGCATGCCTATACTCCGTAGCTTTTGCACCTTGGCTGTACCGCATGGAACCTGCCTCATTCTGGGACCTGATGAGCAGAACACGTCTATGCACTAAACTGGATGTCCCTCCACTCACAGAAACCTCACCCAGTGAATAGCTGGAACAGGTCCTCCTCTTCCCACTTCTCGTCCTCCTCAAACAAGACCCTCTTCTACTGCTCTTCCCCAAAGCCTTCACTCAACTTCCCATCTGCCTGCGAATATCTTTATTTCTTCAACCACTTGCATACCTGTGGGTTGTTTCAGTGAAGCAGTGCAGCCAGGAGACTGTTCCAGCTCCTAGGCCACAACTTCTCTGAAAACAAGAAGGAGCTGCTGCAGGTAGAGGCCTTCTCATGCCACTCATCCCCAGTTTTCCTTAGATTCCTTAGAAACTCTGGCTGCACCTGGGAGGCTGCAGGCAAACAGCCATTGAGGCTGTTGCTGCCGTTGTTGCTCGCCTCGTATTTGATTCTCTGATGTGGTTCCCGTGAGCACTCACTGATCTGCCACAGCACCCTCACCCAAATTATTCTTAACAGATGATTTGCCTTAATGTAAGGGATGAGAGCTTGGGAAGTGCCAGGTGCTGAGAAGGGCAAGCGTTATCTGCCTTGCCCATGGAAGAGCACAGGGGTTACCACCTCCAGATCTTGTACTTCTACAGATTGACAATTAAGCAACTGCAGACAGATGCATAAAGAATATTTTTAAGCAGTCTAGGTTGATAGAGGTCAATGGGTCTGTATCAAGGGGATTTATGCATTATTTACTGTAATGCCAACTCCTTCTTTCAACTTTCCTGGGACAACATATGTAATTGCAATACAGAGGTGAGAGAAAAATTACAAGAACTTTCAGATATTAAAGAAGCTGGTATCACTCATCTTTCATTATACTTCATCACATTCACAGCAGAAAATCCGATACAATCTTTCACCATCAAGAGTTATAAACACATAAAAAATATTTTCTACTGGAGTCTAGTAAATCTTCCTGCCCTGTATCATCTAAAGACAACAATAAACAATTGAATTTTTTCTCTCCATTGGGAAAGCATTTCACTGTCAGAGAACTCTGACTTGCAGTACTTCAAGGAGAGTGCCACAGAAACCACATGGTGGAAAGCCTGAACTGAAACACAGATATGTAGCTCTCTGTGGATTATAGTGTTTACAACAAAACTGAAGTTGTTTTTAAATGAAAAATGTAGGTTTCCAGCCCTGTACAGCTATAAAGAAAGCTTCTGAATGCAAATCAATAAAGGGCTGTCTGTCTAGTTCTAAAGGGAGATGAAATAAAATAGCTTTATGAAAGGTGGGAATTGCCTTATTTATCTCAACTTTGAAGCCTAACAATAATTCAGATGTTAACGCCAACAGTTTATACCAATGACAGATGACCTTTTTTGTAGGAACTGCTTCACCTGCGGTGGTAAGGATCCATATGAGGTGGCATAGTCCTGAACATTTAAAAAGTATTGATACATTCATGTTCAAATGTATTTCTTACTGTTTTTCACTACAGCTGTCAATATAAAAATCAGAACATTAGACTGGAAGGGGAAACGAAAGCAAAGAAAAATCTAAAGAAATCAAGGACTAGAAGATCTTTGGACAATAGACTCAGAAAGGGAAACCGGGACAAAGGACACCATTGGAGCAGTGAGGAAAAACAAATCCCTGATCCTGTCCTCCCCGCAGATTTGTATACTTCCATTTTTGCCATTTTCACTTGAAAGCCATACATGAAGCCAAGTGCTCAGAGAATACATTCTCTTTTCTTTAAACATGTACCATTCTTCCTTGAAGTGTTAATTTTACAGCCCCAAACCCAAATGCTTTCGACCAGTTTGGCCGTTTCTCATTCTGAAGTCAAGCGCAGAAGTTAACAGTTACAAGGAGATTTACCAGACAGTTTCTATCAGCATTTTACCAGTATTTGAAATAATTTATTTAGGATTCCAATCTCCTTTCCATTTTATTTCTTTAGTTTTCGGAAAAAGAGGGGAGCAAAACTCTGAAAACTTGGAGAAAAGCACAATGAGCATCTTGACACTATTTACAGAAAAAAAAAATAGCAATCATTTGCAAAGCTGAACCAAAACTAAGCAAAACTAAGCAGCTGATTACTGGCTAGACACCCCTCACTACAACCAATTCTTCAACTTCATCTCCCGTGACATGGTAATTAATTAAAGCAGGCAACAGCAAGGCTACAGTATCACAAAGTCTGTGCATTGTGTTCCCTTTCTTCAGTTCCTTATGCACATAATTCCTGTGCTGTCAAGAGCAGCAATGCTGATATAAAACTAGAGTTCGTTATCATGAATTGTACCCACAGGCATTGGAAGGCAACCCAGAGCAGACAAAAGATAAAAGAGCTCAACATACATGACTGAATTTAACTAGAAATGAATACTCATTCAGGGTGAGCATTCAGAAGAAATAAAACTTGCATGCGCTGTCTCGGTGCTTTAGCCCCACACCCTTGTGCTGGGCTATTCCTTGGCACATCCACACGCCCCTGAGGGCACAGCCAGTGGGACGGTGCGGTTGATCCATGCTACACCATGTTGAAAAGTGCAGGACAATTGCACAGTACTTATTGGTTAAAAATCCCACCAGCTTGCAACAGCCATCACGCACCATGCCCCAGAAGTACCAGCTGACAGCCTCATGTGATGTACCAAAGACCCACAGCCTGTTTCTGATGGTCTAGGCTGAACCTAGGATTTATGCTCAAATCCCATGTTCCGTGCTGGACTGCATGAACCACATTCCCTAGAACCTAGAAAGTGGCTGAGCTCAGTGCACATGATGAGTCCCAACACCCCCTCCCAGACCCCATCAGTACGATTACACAGAAGCCTTGCACCTCGCTGGGACACCCTGCACCAAGATAACTGAGGCAGGAGCCTTTGGAATGTGCTCCAGAAGCCTTCAAGCTGAGACCACAGACTGACTACTACTGAAAACCAGGCTGAACACCTCTGATGATGAGTTGCTAGGCTTGGCAATACTAAAATATACGTTGCCCTTTGGTGAGTTCCTTAGCATCCAAGCTTTGTTTCTCACATGTAAAAGAGGATAGTTACCTTTTGTTTGTTCCCTTAGATTGCTAGTAATTCCTAGTGGAGACTGCCTTTTGCCATGTGCATGTTCAGTGTCCTCTGAGAGCCTCTTTTGGATTTTGATCCTATGCACCTGTTCTATAAATTAAGAAATCATGTTTCTTCCCTTTCAGCACTAAAATAAGGCACCACTCACCGTACACCAAACTGACTGCGTTTCCCTTCTTGCTTGCATTCTTCCCTTCAGAACTAATGGTGTTACTGATGCTCCAGAGCTCATCTTTCAGGCAGCTATGCTGCTTGCACTTGATTTCCATTTGGAAAGGCCAGAGGCAGGGGGTTAGAAAGGAAGCTGGGCTGAGGTGGCAGCCATCAGAGACACAGTGGCAGCCAAGCTGACACGAGCTGGCCCTATTCAATCCCTGCTACTCAGCTAATGTCTTGGCACCTGTGATAGCCTCTCGAACACACTTCCCAAATGTAAGCCAACAGCCCTGCCAACAAATGACACTGACACTTTTCATCACTGTCAGGGTTCACTTCCATCAGAGAAGGACACCAAGTGCGGCAGGTACATGAGCAGCAACGGGGGAGCTCCCAGAGGGATATAGATCACAGACAGGTACCGCCAAACCACAGCTGCTTTTTGGGGAAGGCAAACGTTTGTATTGCTTGACTTATCTAGGGCAACCAGATTAAGAAGAGTAAATTTGATTGCTGCAGCTTGAAACTGAGCAGGCAATTCTTTAGCCAAATACAACCCTGAGCTACTCTGAATGGTAGCAGGTTTTTTTCCAGACTTCAAAACTAAGATTAGGAGGCTCAGGTCAAGTCTTCTTAAAGTAGAAATCTCTCAAAACAATGTTTTCATCTCATTCTGTTTTAGAATTCTACTCTGTTTTGGGAAGTGAGATTTTCCATGTACTTTGTGTTCTCCTGCCTTCGGGCTCGTTACACCTCTCCTTTTAAACACCCATGTCAAATGAAGATAATTTACAAAGCACCTGCTACAGATTCTATACTTGTGAAAAGCATTCACCTTGTGTGTTACAAGGAGGGAATACTTCAATTGCCAACACAGGGCAGCCATACAAGATCCTGGGTGCTCTTCTCCAAATATTAAGTGACGAGCCCCCATCCCATCTGACAGCATGGCTCAGGCCCCCGAGCTCCCACATCTTGTGTTTCTGTAATGGAAGGAGAGTATGGCTCAAACACAAGACAGACAGGTTTGAGATTTCAACCTCTGACAGACTTCCAGGTCAAGTAACTTGGAGTTCAGCCATGCACTATATTTCAGACAGACATCCCTGTTTTGGAGCGGCAGGACACAAACCCTGATCTGGAAGAGGTGGGGGTGTCTTAGTTCAGGCACAGCATCACACCAGGCATGGCTATGCTGCTTGCAGCACAGCTCTGGATTACAGCTACTTGGAGTCTACACAGGGAACAGGACTGGATCCACCTGGAGCAGTAAGCCTAGGCAACACTGGTCTCATCTGAGCCTTCCTTTTTTCTTCAGCCACAAAGCAAGAATAATTTCCCTCCATCAGTTAGAATATAACATAGCTCAAGAATGAGCACACCATAACAGTGACACACAAAAACAGAGAGTTAAGGGCCGGAGCTACTCTTTACATGGAAAACTAGAGATCCTCAGACTTACCCTGGAAACACTATTTCTGCTCACAAGAGAACTAAAACTTGGGCCACCTTCCTCTGCTTTCAGTAGCTTGACATCCATCTTCTTGCCTACAGATCTGCAATACAGTTAATTACTGCCAGCAAAACCCAGGGTGAATGTCTAGATTTTCAAGCTAGGTGCTCCCCTGCAGCCCTGACACATCCTCCTTTGTACAAGCCTCCCATCTCCAGGCATCTCCATGCTGCTGTGCTAAAGCCCTGCGCTTTTCCACTCACAGCCTTCCAAACCAACTGCTGTTGATTTTGATCACTTGAAAACTGTTTTCTCTGCATGCTCCCCTCTGTCATCACATTACAGATGTGTGAATTAGTCTTTTGCAAGAAACGGGATTATTTTGCTTGAATGAGCGTGGAATTTCACATCCCCACATTGTGTCTGCCACACAAGTCATTCTTCACAATATTCTAAAATAAGGAAGAAACTTTTCTTTGGGCTCAGGCACCAAATCAAGTTATGATGCTTAATTGGTTATCACGTCCTGAATCAACATCATTCCAGGTTAAACTAATGCACTTAACGTCAATTTGTTTTTAAAGCTCATTTGACTGCATGTATCAACGTTGCTGCGTGTACCCTAAACTTAGGTTGGACAGACTTAACCCAAAAAAAGTTTAATTCTGTATCAGTCACCAGCACAAATGCAAAGAGCACTGTTTCAGAGCAGAACAAACCCGAGCAGTTTTCATATATGTGAATGTTATAGCAAGGAAGAAGGTGTTAAGAACATGATAAGAAGCAAAAGGCCTGTATTTTAGTGAGGGAGAGTCAGGTTTTGCATTAGGAAAAAGCAAAGCAGTAATGTAATTAAACACTGGAATACACAGCTTAAGAAAGTTGTGATCTTCTATCACTGCTTTAAACACAGCTAATCCTGCCTGCAAATAGTAGGAATGGGCCAGATGATCACTTCAGGTCCATTTCAGCACTATTTTCGATTATTCTATTCTTTCAGCAGCTCTCAACAGTGTATTTTCCTAATTACACCCAGTTTTCACCAGATTACCCTCCCTTTATTTACATTTCCTAGAACAAGCACCCAGAGCAAGCTGTTGTGGACACTAGCTCCTTTGGCGCTCCGATGCCATACCTTTTGTGAGGATTTGGCTCTTAAGATCTCTCAAGAGTAGAGCTTTAATTTCACAGCACGGATCTTGCTCATTTTACTCCATATTTACCGAGAACAAAGGGAAGACTATGCAAATGCCCTGCTACTTAGACCTGAACAAAGTGGAAGCAAACATGTAGATGTGAATGGGAGGCATAATGCTATGAAAAAACCTGCCCTTTTCAAAAGTAAAATGACTTTGTCAGGGTCCCTTTGCACTATGTGCATGGATGATTTGTGACAAAACAAAAAAGTGCTAGCCTAGCACGTCACCCATGTCAGAGATTAGAGCACTTCAAAACCCTTAGTAGTTCAAGCACTTTCTGGAACTTGAAAGGCTTTCTGAGGCGATGCTTAGCTTCTTTATGGTTTTTACGCCACTTTGATGTGCACCTAAGAGTGAGGAATCTTAATCTGAAGGATTTCTATGGAAAATACCCATTTTGTGTATACATCACAAAATCTTGTCACCCTGATTAACATGAGTCAAAAGTTGGGAAAACTTTGCACCTGATGTTAGAGATTCTGAGTCATTATCTTGATATCCAAGTAAGACCCCTGAATTTCCAAGCACTGAGTTACTTTCAAAAGGCTGCTCTAGTAGTAGCACTGCAGTAATATTTCTAACTATTGACAGAACACAGAGAAGTGACAGCCAGTTCTACAAACATCACTTTCTCCCATTCCCATTCCCTCCTTAAAGCTCAGATTTAAAGTTCCTTAAAGTGAAGGAACCTGTGGAAACATAACCAATTTCTCATGAGTTCCAAAATCTCTTCTCTAGTGCAAACGTGGATGTGTAAACATAAGTTTCATTCTCCCCCCCCTCACTATACACACTTAACCTCCAGTAGCATTAATGGGAATTATGCATGCATAACGAGCAGAGAATAGTCCCCTCGTGAATGGGGCCTTTGTTGGAACAGTGAATACATTTAACCATTAACATCTAGGGATGTGCCGAACTATCCAATTTAACTAGCCACCAAACAAAGCCACCATGACCTATCTGATATTGTCAGATTCAGAACGTGGCTCTCTGAAATTTGTCTCTCATTTGTTTTTAAAGGACTTGACAGTGCTCTGCACAGCAGAACGGGGGCTCTGGCAGGACAAGCTCCCTGGGGAAGGATGGCCCTCCAGGGAGGCTGTTGCACACACTGGCTGATGGAGAAAGCAAGTAATTAGCAAGCAAGACCAAAAATCTCTACATACCTATTTCAAATGCAGATATACATTCAACATCAGTATTAATGGAAATATGGTAAGAACACAGAAAGGAAGAATATGTCACAGAATCACTTAAGCAGGCTAAAAACTACAGATCAAAAGATGGGAAAGGCTAATTAAAGACCACTTCTAGGGAGAAAAAATTGCTGTCTGCTACAGCTGTGAAGTTCCTGGTTACACGCGGGGTTTTACTCCATGCTTTAGTTATCAAAATGCAAAACAGAACCTGAGGATATTATATGTATTAAAGGTATTTCCTGAGAATTTTGAGCCTACAAGGTAGGAAATACACTAAACGATATCATCTATGAGATTTAAAATTCCTCCATTATTTTAAATGCTTTCTATATTCTTTGAATTAGTGCCTTGAAATTTCATAAGTGAAAACTTTATACATTAATCATGCATGTATAAGTACACTATGAATGTCATTAATAACCATCCTTTAAAACTGATGTACTGGAAAGAGTAAAATAGATGGATTTATTCTCATAACAGCGTATGCATAGTGCTTACCCATAATGAGAGAAACTTGTTGTTACTCTGCTATAAATCATCTGCTAAATACTGCAAAGGCATTTGGTGCTGTACAGACTTGGAGCCTCAAGGGAGGCCAAAATAGTCAAGCACTCTCTAGAATTCATCTGTAAGATTGCTAGGACAAACCCTTGGCTTACCTATGCACTACCTTGTACAAAAGAGTTGACCTTTAATCCAGAGCAAGCCTTGGGGTGCTACCCTACTACAGAATTGCAGACACCTCTCACTTCAGGAGTAAACCCACCAGAGACAGCTACGTGTCTGCTGAAGACTGCCATAAGGCAGTGGAGTTTATTACACTGCATTTCTATGCTATTTAGTTGCCATCAGATGCCACTAGACTACGTGACTTGACATGGAATTGGCAGTCCTGTCAACCACCTAAGTTTCATTTGACACCCTACACTGGCAACACAAAAATCGTCCTCGTGTTCTTCCATGGGGTGGAAGAACCAGTGTGTCCAAGCACCAGTGTTGGTAACACAGTTCAGTATCCATGTGCTAACATTGCTACAGGAAATATTTAGCTCTTGAAAAGGACAAAATACACCCCAAACACAGGACAACTGGTATCTATCAAGCAGAGCAGTTTGGCACCCAGTCCTACCACCCTTATTCTATAAGCACAGGCCAGTTCCCTATCCAGACTCTCCCAGTCCAGTTCATACATACTCTCTTAACACACCTGGACCAACAGAAGTCCACCCAGGGTCATGAAGGACATATAAAAGCAGAGAAAATCCTCGACCTCCTAAGTCTGCACTGTGTAACCCTGTGGACCTATCTCATGGCCTGGGCTCAGGTTACATTTGTAGATCCAAAAGGGGTAAGATACTGGTCAGAAGTATTTTAAATTTTTCTGAAGAATGTATTGCCTCAAAAAAAATAAAATAATTAAATCTTAAGTGGTTTGCAGACTTGCATCTTTAACATACTAAATCATTAAATGTTAGCTAGGAGGCTCATCTCATCCACTGATGCTGCTTAGAAATTACCTTAATGTGAATGAAACAAGAAGCTCTTCATAAATATCAGGATGATTCTACCATATTAAGTAGCGATACCTAATCAAGGTGACAGAGATTGAGAGACTGAGTATAAATCTTGTGTCATGGGCTTGGCTGCTGTTTGGAAATTGATTCTGATCCATCAAAATTTGTGTTTTCCCCTAGAAGCATATGTTGTGCTCTAAACTGGTAAGTGATGAGTATCTATTTGAAGTATTATTAAACATATGCCTCTTTATCATGTCAGTTTATGCTTTCATGGGAGAACGATTCAATTAGAAAGACTTTACAATGCTTGGAACAGTAGCTCTAGTTTTATACCACCTAAAAACAAAATCATTTTTAAAGAGAAATCCATTTTCCTGCCCAGGATGCCTTTCACACATATCCTTGCTTTTTACAGATCTCAGGTTCATGCCCATTTTCATGATTAATCTTTACAAAAGCTTTTACTCATTTTGATATATTTATTTGATCGATTTATATAGCAATTATTATCATGCCAACTTGGTTTCCACTTACCACATCACTGCCTTTTCATTACTACTGCTTAAGAACTTACTGCCCAGCCCTGCAGTACTGGGGGCAGGGATGACAATTTTTGCTTACTTCCACATTTACAGAAGGAAAACTTCAATGGCAGTTAAGGAGCTACAGAGACAGCTCTCGAGAGTCACCTCAATTTTAAGGACAGGTTGTTTCTGACTAAGCTTGTTCTCCATATTGAGATCCAGTTCAACACCAGAATCACCAGGATCTTGAGGTGGCCATAAAATAAATAGAACAATAATCACAACATTTTCCTCAGAGACTTTTGAGGAAAAGAATAAACCACTTGAATTGCAAGTGTGTTTGGCTCTTCCCCTCTACTCAGTTTGATGACAAGGTTGCATGCTGGGGGCGGGAGTCAATTCTCTGCTGACTTTTAGATTCCTTCTCAAGATGTTTACAGGAAAGTTTGATGTGAGTAACTAAGCCAGTCTTCTGCTCACCTGGACCAAATGCTCACCCGAATCACCGAGGACACACTTTTTCTGCCGGTAATGGATACGAGTACTCGAGGTTTCCATCTGGCAGCAAAACAGTGATTCCGTCTTTATGAGGCACTAAGTAAGTTTAAACAGATTTTTTTTGCGTATAGATTGCTCCCGGGAGGGCATTACAGAGTGGGCAGCTGGTCCCACGTCAAACAAATTTAAAGCATGGGAAAAGAAGAGGAAAAAGAAGAGAAATAAAGAGAAGGAAAGATATTACCACTGGCTTAAGCCTTGCTACAGTCATTGCCAGCTTTAGGTTAACACTTCTCGTGACAACCTGAGCCTGAAGAGGGCTATAAAATCCCAGGAAGATTAATGGCGGAAGCATCCTTACTCCAGAGGAGCTGCAGGTTACAGAAATGTAACTTTTTCTGCTCAGAAAATCTGTCACAGCAAGAGCAGTCTATAGCCTGTGACTGCTCAGATACTCAGGGAAGCCTGCTGTCTCCTTGGGACTTCCTCTGGAAGAGAAGAGGGAGGGATGGATGACTTTCAGGTTCAGCTTCCAAGTCATCAGAAACCAAGATAAATTCTAGTGTTTTTCCTAGCATAAAGAAATAATTACATGGAAGACAGCCTGAAGAAATGAAGGTACCTAACTGATACCCTTGTCCAGCTGCAGTCTGCTTCCCTTTCCTGGCAGCTTTTCAGCTAAACTCCTCAACATAATGTACCGTGACACAGCCAACAGAGAGGGAAATTGAGGCACCATTGACCTCATCTTCAGCTATTTCTGAGTGACAAAGATGGGAGCAGAATCCATCTGACACTGAACCAGTGCACTCCCTCCAGTGGGTCAACAGCCCGTGACTTTAAGCCAGCATGAAGCCTGTACGTCCATAAATACACAAATACTAATTGTCATGGGAAGTAAAGGTGTGCCATATAAGAAAACCTTTCCATTACAAGCAAGGACATTTCACTAGCTTGTTATAGCTATCAGCCGTGAGAATACAGTTATATTTTCTACAAGAAAAGGAAACCTCATGGAAATAATTATTTCGTGCCCTTTCTTAGTATCTTAACCACCCTACTCTCGTTCTAAGCATTAATGTGATCGTGCTAATCAGCACCCTTGTCCCCCAGATACACCACGCTAACCAAACACAGCGCTGCCCAGCCAAGCACGCGGGTTGACAGTAAACCCCAGCAGAAATTGTAGTTTACACTCCTCCTGACGGGACAACAACTTTCCAGAGCCAATAAAGCAAGTACATTTCACATCTGGCACACACCAGACTTATGAGTGACTTTGACAGAATGCTGCTGTGAGCAAAATGTGTTTCAGCACTGCACCTTTACTGGGGGAATTACAGCGTTCTCATTAAGATGATAGAAATAAAGAGCTGAGAGGTAATAAAAGAGAAAAATCAACAAGAAACTAAAGTGCGGTATGACTTATTCCATAATAAAATGGTTAGTTTAATAGATATCCTTGGATATACTCAAAAATGGATCCAGCTCATGCTCCCTTCTCCAAACGCAAAGGGAGCTGCAAGAACCACATGCAGCAAGGAGCCTCTGGTAGGAATCTAGGGCTTTCCTGTTGCTGTTCAGAAAGTAAAATAGTTTTAATGCATACATTGTTAATGCATGTCCAGTTCTGCTACGAGACATTCAGTACATGCACATGGTAATGAACTCTGCTGCTGATTTAAGGTGCAGGATGACAGCAGAGAATAAAGAAGCCTTTAATAGGACAAAATCTGCCCTTCAGAAGTGAGTCTCTGAGCTCAAGCTGGGCAGCTTCTGTGCTCTTTGTAAAGCAGCAGAGCAGCAAAAGAAGCAAACCGTCCTTTAGGTCGTCCTCAACACGATTATTATGGAGGAGGTAAAGATTTTCTAGAACTCCTTCATGAGTGACAAACATCTTTCTTGCTTACCCAATTCTTCTCTCCACAACTTACCATACATTTACAGATTTTATTTTTCATGATCATACAGTAGTCAAAAAGCAAAAGAGACAAGACTAGACATAGATGAAGATTTTCTCGTTACATGATTAGCAAAGGAAACGAGCACTACTTTTGGGATGGTTCAGCTACAATTCACTGCCCGCAGAGGAGTCAGAGACTCCAGTTGGGTTCATTCAGTTTTCCTTGTGTGAATTTGGAAGCAGCAACAGCCAGCCACCACTGCACTCAGTGCCATGGAAAAGCCCATAAATAAACAGCACTTTAAACACAGCCTGTGCCTACGTGCAGTTCCACTGTAATACAACCCAGGGCTCGCAGGGTATCACTGAGTACAGCCCCATGTCTGGGAGGAATACCGTACGTAGCAGTGAGCATCAGATTTGAGGTATCTAGACTCTCTGGAACCAAAGGCTTAGTTCCTTGGCAGGATTCACGCAGCCCTTCACCCTTTGAGACAGCATATAATTCTCTCTCCTCAAAAAGTTCACCAAGGAGCTCCTACAAAAACATCCCAGCTCAGCCTGTGATTATCAAAGTACAAGAGCAGGAACATATGACCTCATTTTCCAATTGAGGGGAAGACACAAAAAGCCCTCCCTCTGAATCCCAGCCAAGGCAGCAGTACCTCTACCTGACCAAGCTGTTTGCTATCTGCTGCAAATTACCCTTGAAACAGTCGGCGTTCGTTCCAGAAAAGGAGGCTACCGGAGAGCATTACAGACTCCATTAGCTGAAGAGAAAATCTTACAGACAGGTCAAGGAGATCTGCTGCTCAAAAATACCTGTTGTTTGGGCTGCTTTTTCAATCCATGGCAAAACACTCTTCTGCCTTAGTCCTGCACTTGTTCATGGACTAGATTTCGCTAGAGTGGTAAAATATTTCATGTCACTTGGCAAGACTACGGAAGAGACTTTTAAGAGGAGGATCCTGGGCCTACCTAAGAGCTCTCTCTTCAGGAGGTGCTGGTTTTCAGAGAGGCTGCTGCCAGGTTCATGTCATACTTTAGGAACAACAGCACTTTTCTGCAGGAACCTTCCTCCTTCTTAGCATATGTTATGGCAGAGGCTGCCAGGTCCCGCTGAGGCTGCTGTCCCTCTCCAAGCTCACCAGCACCGGGCAGCCTGCGGCCTGCCTGCAGCCCACATGCCAACAGGGCAGGCAGCTAGCGGTCCCCGTCAAGCTGGGATCCCAGATCCAGCCGTGCGCAACTTCAGCACCGTAACCACCACTCATACCACAGGAGGGTGTAGCCTACAAACTCTCCCCAGAATCTGGAGTCAGTAACTTCATTAAGTGTGAAACAGGCGCCGCCCCTCAGAGGAGACAGAAGATCACCACCTGACAGCCTCTGAGGGCTTCTTCTGCCCGCACCCCTCTCCCCAGCCCAGACGCTGATTTTCCTGCAGGATATAAGAACTTAATAATCCTTAAGACTTTAACCTCTGTAAGATTTGTTTTAGTAGCCAATAAATACTGCCTTGAGATTAGCTAAGGGCTTTCAACACCTTTGTTACTGAAAATACTTAGTAAACAGACAACAGGACTGCAAAAGTTCAATTTTCTAGAGAAAACAATCCAAAACCCACATGCAGACAGCTGAGGAGCGTCCCAGTGCACACGCAGTCTGGCCTTTGCTCTGCAGCAACACCCCCAGCTGCCCTCCGCTCCCCTCTTCTCCTTCATCCTCAGCCAAGCACTGCTCGAAGTCTTCAGGGGAGATGCTTCAACATCCACGTGTTGTTAAAGGCTTGAACAAAATAAGCTTCAGAGTCCTACTGCATGTGTGGTGGGGCATACTAAGATATACGCACTGATAACAGCTGCCAGATGAAAACACTGGAAAACACTTCAGTGCTTAATTATAAGAGGGCACAAGGCAGGAGGCATTACTGCCTGGCAAGAGGTGTCATTAAAGCACGCGAGCTCTAGTGGAGCTGAGTGTACTTAACAAACAGGGAAGATCAATACGCACTACTTTTCCTTAGCTCTGCTCCAATCATCCTCTTCAAAGAAACCTTTATGAGAGCTAAAATTTACAAGCGTGTTACCCTCTCTCACCTTCTCTCATGCTATTTATTTTCTGAGAGCTTGTTACTCAATTGGAAGGCTTGGTACGACATTAAAAACAGCAAAGCATCACAGCATCTGTGTCTTCCTTCTGGAAGGGCATGATTTCCCCCAAGTTTCGTTTACAGTACTAGAGTTTGATTACATTGATTTTTTTATACTTCCTATAAAAGTTTGAAGAACTTCTCCCAGGAATAGCTCAGGAAAGAGAGTTAAGCGTGTAACAAAATGGATGAAAAGCCTTGTTTTACCACTTTTTTACTAGCTTTCACATTTAGCTCTCAAAGATAAATGTGATCTGATGTCTCTATCAGCACATGAGAACAGCAACAATAACTCAAGCTTCAGAACGATGTTCCCGCAAACCTCCTCTTGCCACAAAGTAAGGAATAACTCCTTGCTTGCAGACAACTTTTCAGCCACATGTCATCTTGACTGCTTTACGCGAAGAGAAGGTAAAGATCACCAGCTCCATGGAGTCATTTGCAGCCATATAGAGCTGTCTACGATCAGAGCAATGGCCGATCAAACCTTGTCCCTGAGAGAGAAACCTATGCCAGAAAACATATCCAAAGCTCATTTGAGGTAAGAAGTCTCTCCATCAACCTCAGCAAGCTTTGAACTGCTTTAAAAAATAAAACAAAATATGAAAGCTATGACCCAAACTGACAGTTGTCCCACCACACACCTACAAGCAACAGAGCTAGCAAGAGGCAGCTACAGGCTGCTGTACACGAACCTGACAGTCTGCTTTTTTATTCCAATTCTTGCTAAGATTTTCTTAAAACACGTGGAAGCCAGGGATGTGCCTTCATTACCCAGACAGATATATGGTCATTCATAAGACTGAAAACATTTTTTGACATTGTGAAGCACTTCGTTCCTTTACGATGGGTAGAAGAGGGCAATTCCAAAAGAAACCTTTAGTTACATGCAACTTTCCCGTTTCGCCGCTGTCACCCACTGTACACAAAGGCAGAGGGGCGCAGCACACCGCTCGGCAGCTCCAACAAGCAGGGAATAAGGCAGGCTCGCTGCCCTGCCGGGCGCAGGCTGAGCTCTGCTCATCGCTCCACGAGGTTCCCCCCGCGGGGCAGCCCGTGCCGGGGAGCTCCTCCTCATCCACAACTTGCAGCGCCTTCGCTCCCCAGCCTGCCGGCAACGCGAGCGGTCCTCGGCGGCTCTCTCTGCAACTCGCCTGCAGGGAACGCGACCTGCCTGGAAGCACCTCGCTGCCCCAGGTCCCGACCCAAACCTCGCCGCGGTCTGAACAAGAGGCGGCGGGGCCGGACACAGCCCGGCACGGCCCCCCCCGGGCGCTACCTGCGCCCCCCTCTCTCTCCCGCCCTCCCTCCCTCCTCGCACTGACCGGCCGTGGGCACGTCGGGGACCAGCTTGAGGGGCCCGATCTGCCGCAGCTGGAAAGCCGTCCGCACTTCGTGGCAGCTGGGCGCCTTGCCCGCCGCCAGCCCCGCCGCCGCCAGCAGCCACAGCCCCAGCAGCCCGCGGCTCCCGCCGGCGGCCATCTCGCACCCAGCGGCCGGGCCGGGCCGTGTGCGGGCGGCGGGGGCGGCCGCGAGTCCCGGCCCCTGCCGCTGCCCCGGGCCCGGCTCCTGCTCCGGCTCCGGTCGCCTCCCTCTCTCCCTTGCCTCCCTCCCTCCCACCCCCCCCCCCCGGCCCGCGCCCCGCCCGCCGGCCGGCTCGGGGAGGGCCGGAGCCCACGGGGGGAGCGGCGCCGGGAGCCGGGCGGGGGGCGCCGGGCCCCGGGGGCGGCGCCGGGCTCGGGGGAAAGTTGGCGGGGCGGGGGGCTGCGGAAGGCAGCGGTGGGTGGGCAATGGGGGACAGGTAGGCGGCCCTGCCTCGGCCCGGTGGCTCTTAGCACGGGAAGCTGGCTAGGAAATGCATCAGCAAGTAGTCCAAGCGCACCGTTCCTGGGGACGAGGCAACAAGCCAAGCCCTGAGGTGGTCCCTTGCTTTTGGACCTGTGCAGGGCAAAACAAACCAAACAAACACAACAAAGCCCTTGTAGCTCCTTCAGGACCTCACCTGTGTGCTGCGCTGACTGCCTGGTACCCTCCAGGTAGCTGGGGTCACCATCACAGCTCTTTTCCCATCCTTTTACCACCCTACGCGTGCCGTGGGATCAGCAGCTTTCCAGCATGCTTCAGCAGACAACTTACAACCTTAAGCAACCTCTGGCATTTTCCACCTCACAAAAACACGGTTTCCAGAGAAGCAAACCCCAAGACGTCTCCCACAAACAGCAGAATTTGCACAGAACCTTTCAGGCATATGGAGCCCATTACGAGCTACGAGCATGACTATTGTTTGAGGGCATTATGTCTGATTTCGTTAAGGTTGCTTGCAACCCTCAAGATGCTTCTAACATGCTCCTGTAGCAACAGGGGAGCCCACCTGCAGCTAATTCAACCACTACACATTCCCATAGGATGTAATGGGAGGTTGAGCTCGATGCTGTCAATAGTTGCCTTAGTTGGATTTTAATAGCTAGAAGTGTAAATCCTTTAAGCAATTTGCTGGTATCTGTTCCTATCAAGCCAGCACAAGATGCATACTCCTTCTTGGGAAGTAAAACACACTTTGATGCAGAACATCTAAACTTGCAAATGAAAACAACGTGGAGCAACAAGCCAGACACTTGGCTTCTACATCCAAAAGCAGAAAAGAAGTCACCTTAGACAACAACCGCTCACACGGGTCAGAGCAGCAGCTCTTTACTTGTCCTGCAGCTCTCAAAGCTGACAGCAAAAGCCCAGGCCACTGGAGAAAAAGATGCACCCCAAAGGAACCCACAGACCAACCCAAAATATCTTTGTTTTCAGCTCAGGATCAGTTGTACTGCCAGCAAAGCTTAAGTTAGCACACCGGGCCAGACCCCAAATCCGGGCAGTGACAGGTGGATGAAAGAGAGGAGGGAATAAGCAGCACCGGTGACAGAAGGCTGAGCGTGGTGCGGAGCAGCAGCCCAGCTACCTCCACCCACTGTCCAGCGTGTGGTTTTAAGGACCCAAGGAAAAGCACCAAGTTGCCACGCTTGGGTTTTGTTCAACCTCGGGTGCGATCCTAAAGGCTGTGTGTGCAGACAATACTGCCATTGACTGCAGCAGGAGCTCTGCCAGAAAAGAAACGGCAGGATGATGGATCTGATGAGTAATTTATTTGACGAATAACAGCATTATTTGGCATATACATTATTCTATGAATAACGTCTAATCAGTCCTGTGCAAGGGCCTGAGGCTTTTCATTCGGTGGGATTTTTGCCATTGTTTTCAGTGGGTGGCAAGCTCAAAGCACAAATTGCTAATCCTTTCCTAAGGTGGCTGTTACTTTATCACCTCATCTTTATATGATGGGTGCTCTTTTCCTCACCTCTCTTTTTTGGGGGGTCTGCTAAGTCATTTCACTTATGTATACTTTTTTTTTTTTTTTTTTAAATTGGTTCTCCTGTTGTTATTAGAGGGCAGACCATTACATTGCCACTATCTCCAGTTCCCCTCCTCTCCTCAAAACGCCGCTAAGGAGCCTGAATTATACACAAATACAACACAGCATAGTGTCAGGGAACTGGAATGTCTGTATATACATTGGTTACTTCGATACATAAGGAAACGTTTATGTTTCTAATGGTTTTGTAATAACTATATTGAAAGGCATGAATTAAGGATAGCCTGTTACAATTTTCAGGCTGGAGTCTGACTTTTTCCCCCCTCTGGCAAAAAGTATAGATTGCTGCACATTTTTTGAATATAGGTTTTTGTCACTAATTATAATGTTCCCTTTTCGTTCGTTCTTTTTTTTTTTTTTTTTTTTTTTTTTAATGTAGGATAGATAAGAAAAAGGGAAAGTTTGTGTCTAATTTTGGAAACGGATATTTCTCAAACACAGAAGTACCTGAACACATACGTAAAGATACACAATTATAAAATAAATGTGCTACAGCACGCTGCTTGGAGCCAGCTGTACCGATGAGGTGGTTGCTAGTACCTGTCCGTGCTGAGACACGGGTGCTGTGCGGGCACCCACACGCACAGCCCACAGCTAAGGGTCAGCCTCGCTGCCAGCCCCGTGGCTCTGCAAGCAGCCACACATCTCTGCTGACACCGTGCTGCTGACCAGTCCAACCTCTTGGCACCAAGGAGCATGCCAAAGAGCTAATTAAACCCACTCTGACCGCATAAAGCCCCAGGAGCTTTAGGTAGGTGTTCCCCCTGTGAAACGATGAGCAGCACGGGTGTCGTACCTGCACACAGTCGACTTCCCAGGGAGCTGAGATCACCACACAGGCCTAACACAGCAGACCCCAAGCAATGGAGGTCCTCCAAAATTCCTGCAAAACACATGCTCCACATTCAGCAGAGCAGTCAGCTTGACTTCAGTGGAAGCAGTCAGGTGCTTAATGGCAAACACATGCCTAAGTGCTCTGCTGGAAGAGGGCTGGAGATAACAGAAGAGGTATTTAACCAATTATTGTACATGACGCTATTATGCTTCAACAATTTGCCTGGAACCATCACAGTTTACCTTGTCAACAGGTGTCTTTTGTTTTTCACAAATGAATATTTATTACTGTACATCATTGAGAACTATATCAGTACTTCTTACAATGAATAGCAATATAAATCTGCCCAAACAATCCGCTCAGACTTAATCCTGCTAAAGTGACCACAATACTCAGCGTGAGCTTTGGATGTGTAAGAAAAGCTGGGATCAGGTCTGGGATAAAGGTTTTGTGTGCCTGCTGCCTCAGCCCTCCTCTTGTTGAATATAGCTGGAGTTGTGCCAGTGATTTCAATGGAAGCTGGACTAATTCCCTTCTGTTTAAGATAAGCTCATCTCCAACACTGGACTTGCCACCAATGGGACTTGATGGGCACACAGTCTGCTTTCACCAATTCAGCTGACAGAGTGAGGCCTTACTGTGTGCACTTTTAGCCATTCAAAAAATAAAATAAAATAAAGCTAGCAATCTAGTCTTTACAGCCTTAGTTTATCTTTAGAGGCCCAGCTTTCCAAAGAACATGGTGTAGCGAAGCACCCGAGGAACTCAGTTGACTCCTTGAAAGTCAAAGTAAGGGACCTGGTTAAGTCACCGGAATGAGCCTGAACCAGAAGCCAATTTTCATTTAAAAAATTTAATCAGCCTCAAAGGAAAATGAAAATCCTTTGCTCAGAAGAATCCATATTAAGACAAGTTTATTTTTTTTATTTTTTTTTCTCCTAAGAAAATTAAGTTGATTTTCTGAAGACTATGAAGACTATATTTCAAGTCAGAGCAAACTTTTAAAGCTGAGCATGAAATTTTAAATATAGATTTTAATAGTAAAAAGCAGTCATGCATTAAATATTCATAGCCATACAAAGACTAAAAGCACTGATAGAAAATTGTTGCTGGTACTTCTACTCAAAATTTTCTTATACTGTTGAAGTGACGAGCACTATGAAACTAATAGAAAAATTACCAGCATAAACCCTATCATTCTGGTTTTTATTTGGAGATTCCATTTCCTTCTCTTCTCATTCGGTCCAAGTAGTGAGCACAATGCAAACAAGTATGCTGCCATACCATGAATTGTTTCCTGTGTTATATGCACTCCACATGGAAAAAATGTGTGCAGACCTTTTTGATGGTCAGCATGCAGTATTCCTGCACTGCCTCATTATTTCATGGGTATTTTTTGCTTTACCAGACAGACCTATTCAAATGCATAGTTTAAAAATGCCTGCTGTACTTTTTTTTTTTTTTTTTTCTGAGGAAAATAAAAAAACATGCCTGAAAGGCACAGCTGTTAGCTATACCATAACACTTTTTTTTTTTCCCCAAATTTATTGGACCACCAACCAACACAAGATCTATGAAAGAAATACAATTGTTGAAGAAGAAAAAAAAAAATGAAAAAAAATTAAAAAAAAAAAAAGAAAAGCCCAGCGAGCCAGGACAGCCACTAGTTAGGAGAAAGCCATGAGGGCTGAACAAGGCTTGGCCTTAAATATCCTACAGGCAATGCTGAAGAGGCTTCCACGTTTTCATCATTACCTATAATTTCCTTTGAAGAATGTGAGGACAACTATTTTGGCTCAGACCAAAAATTGTTTAGCCTGTTGACTCGTCTCATCTGGCAGAGACCCAAGCTACTATGCTTTTTTAGAGATTGCACCATGTACAACAAACCAGAATTTTCCCTCTCTAGAAAATGGTCTCAGATCACATACCTAGGCCACCACAGAATGTTATGTAAAACACATAACATTCTCTGATAGCAGCTGAGACTCCTCTAATGTCCAGGAAATATCTTGGAAGTATCCTTTATCATAAAATGATTGCCCGGAGAAGAGGGAGTCTTAAAATCTCACTGGAGATGTAAAGGAGAAAGAGGCCCATAAAGCTTTTAATACTCAGCAGTGCAGCATCTTCCAGGGCCGATAGCCAGTGTAAAGCATGAGAAACATGACATCAAGTTAAGAAGGAGCCTTCCAACCTCAACTGTACTACTCCTGTGTGAGTTGTTATTCCTAATGCACCCTGGGTGCTGAGCAGTTGAGATGAAGAACGTAAGTGTCCTTATCTGCATGGCTCAGCCTACAGATTAATTTAATTGGGACAAGCAAGAAGTTTCCAGATTTACTCATATGAGAAGCTACCGCACTGCCCAAGGGAAATCAAGTAGCTTACTCAAAGGGTAAGGATTGCATAAGGCACCATACTTCAAAAGACTAACAATACAAATGGAGGCTTGTTATTAAGGAAGCCACTGGCTTGCTTCATGCCTTCCAGAAGTTCCCCTGCCCAACAAGACAGCCATATCCTAGCAAACACCAGAAATTCACAGCTAGCTCGATCAACACCAACACCAAACTTACAGTGCTAAGAAACACAGCACACAGACATCCCGTCTGCCCTCAACGCAATAGTTCAGGTGTGAAATACCACAGCAGTAAACCAGCACCTAATGCACGACTGCCCATGGGTGCTGCTGTCCTAAGAAGCGTGGCAACCCTAGCCTGCCTCCAGGCTCCCTGCCTTGCCTTTCTCATGAGGTGTGCGGGTAGGTCCAGAGGGGAAACCCAGACATGACTCCTGAGCAGAAACATGCTGACATTTTAAGGATGTCCATCTCTGGCAATCACTGAAAGTCACGTTTTGCTCTCTAGAACTGCCCAACAGGCCTAGATGCACAGGACAGGGCCTCCCCTGCAGGTTGTGACAGGGCACACATGGTCTGTTGAGCCATTGTAATGCAATTAAAATTACAAAATAGGGCTTCCAGAGTGACCGGCATACACCATCACATTTAAAGTGCCAGATTTAACCTTAAATATATGTGTCAAAAACGCCTATAATTTCTGATAACTTTACAAGAACTCTTGACTGTTTCCTCCCTGACAGGTAAAAATCACAACACACTAGACTGTTAAAACTGTGATTTTTTAGAAGCTTTGGAATTCATCAAATCTGGTCTTCTAAGGAAAATAGTGCTCTTATTCAAAGGCTTATGGTATGGAACAAATTCACCATCTAAAATTACAATTGCATAAAAAACTAAAAAGGTGACATAATACAAGTGTGAATAGAATCATTATAATGCTTATAATAGCTTTCTCTAGCAGAACAAAATGCCTCAACTTTCATTTGTCTAGCCGGACACTCAGAAAAGATGATTTTTAACTATGTGTCAGAATTTGAAGTTAATTAAAACTAATTGCCTGCTGTACTGTAAGTGATGCCACTGCATTTTCAAATAACTCTGTTTCCATGGGATAATTTAGTTAACACCAATGTCTCATCTACTGAATTCTGGGCTTGCCTTAATTGTATTGTTCAAGTTGTTTATCTTTCCTCTTTGCCTCACAACTTTACATAAAATGTCAAAAACAGCAAAGTTCATAGCTAAGATTGACGCTTTATCAACACAAGAAAAAGCATCCTAGAATATAAACTACTTTATCAAAATAAATTAACTCCTTGGACACCTCACGTTACATTTCCCACTAGCCACCACTTTCTGTCCTCAGAATGCTTATGTATGTGTTCAGCTTCAGAATAAGTCCTCACAGCCCAGGACCAGTGTGTCTTTTAACTGGCAGAGCAACATTCATTATCATTACCATATGGGCGTGAGCTGAAGTAGATCTCTGTAGTGAGAACTAGCATACAGCCAGGAAACACACTGCTGCTACTCACACAACACTAGCATATCTGCAGACCTTTTCAGCTTTGTGTCCAGTTTTCAAGTCTCCACGTGCTGGATAGCATACAATGGGAGCATCTCCTCTCTTCACAGGGAGGGTACAAAGAATACGAACCCTGGGTTAAAGAAGGGCAAACGTGCCCAGGAACAACTTTCTGCTGCTGTCATCCAGGAAGAGGGGCAGGAGGACAGCAGCAGATGACCCGTCCCAAAACTGCTATGACAAAAGCAAGATGGTTGTCACCACACTCCTGCACAGTACGGCAGAGACAACAACTTGTTCCCTGAAGCCAAACCATGCCCAGGCCCATTCAAAGTGCAAAGAACCCGTTCAGTCTCAGTTCTGCAGAGCAGGCGGTGGTCAAGTGGGGTAACTCACTTCGGGGGCAGCCATCAGCTTGCTTCTGCTTTTGGGCAAGGGCCTCTGCAAAGCTCCTCAGCACAAGCCATCCAAGGTTTACGTGAGGATACTCCCTTAGTATATGAGCTGCTGTTAGGGGAGAGGATCGTGTTAAAAAATGCTGGCACAGAGACAGACCATCATTCACCAGTGAAATCAAAGAATCATTTAGGTTGGAAAAGACCCTTAAGATCATCAAGCCCAACCATCATCTCACACTACCAAGTCCACTACTAAACTCCATTCCTAAGCCCACATCCACACATCTCTTAAGTAACTCTAGGGATGGAGACTCTACCACCTACCTGGGCAGCCTGCTCCAATGCCTAATCACCATTTCCATGAAGAAATTCCTCCTAATACCCAATCTAAAGCTCCCCTGGTGCAACTTGAGGCCAATCTGCTGTGGAGAGAGGAACAAACTGACAGACATGAGAAAAGCACCACATTTCATAAGACTTCCAGATGTTAGATTCATACTGTACTCCTAGTCCACTTCCTAATGAAGGGCAACAGCAGCTTGATAGCCTGGAGGCTGGAACAACAATAGCAGAACAGGCACGAGTCACTGCTGAAATATGCCTGGGAAGCTTGCCTGTACAGTTTTAAACACATTTGTTTAAAATATGCTATTCAAAAAAATACATGTTGAAAAGAGGTTTTTCTAATTGGGATTTGATGTTGTCAGTTTTAGAAAAACACCCTTGTCAAAGATCTCAGTGCTGAGCAGTCTGATGATGATAATCAGTTGCAGAAGGGCTATTCTGGAGAAGAAATGTGCACTTCAAAAAAAAAAGAACAGTGAAAAAGCTTCCTGATCATGATGCTGGGGCAAGAACACCATCCCGAGTTCCCCTCTGGTTCAGCTGCTGCCCAATGCATTCCCTCCAAATCCACTTGTAGAGGCGTCCCTCAGAGCAAGAGCTGAAAATGGTGGAAGGGGGCAGGTCTCTTTCTAAGCATTGGGCTGCAGAAACTTTGTTAGGAAAAATGTTCACTACCTTTGCAAACCAAACAAAGATGAGGCACAATGAGAAAAAAAAAATGAAAAGGAAGCACACTTGGCTACATTTTAACATGCATTATGCTACATGTATAGCTTCATTTTGTAATAGCTACACTTAAAAACTAATTTCTTTTGGTGAAGTATTGAGAGTAATCTTTCCCTGTTTTGACTCATACCATAAAATGTCTTGTAGACCCAATGCAAGAAGAAATCTTGGAGCTAAAAAGTATTTTCCAAACAGAACACTTGAATGCAATTGCTCACTTAAATCTGCATGTCAACGCAAACTTTCTCCTCTTGGATTTTGCTCATGAGCACAACAACCACTGCTGCAGCTCTTCACATGAGTGAGACAGGAATTTGACCCCTTAGCCCCAGCCCTACTGTGGGATCCCACTCTTATCAAAGTCCACCGACTTCAGTAAAAGACAAAAAAAGAAATTCCCTTGTTGCAACAGGTCCACGCCACTTGTTCTTGCCAGCAGATCAGCAGTTTAGATTGCAATTTATCTGCGTGGGCATCTGCTGCTTCTTAGTGACCCTAATTGCACAGTGCTTCTGTGAACAGAGGGAACAAGGAGCAATGACAAAACGGCTCTGCTTGAAGGTCAGTCGGCTGCCATCCTTCCCTCACCACACCTCCACAGCACATGCAACACTACAGCGTGCCAAGCAGGCCTTGGATTTGTCTGCTAGACACTGAATTTTCCTACACATGATGGTAATCTCTCTTCTCCAAGAAACTGCGGGAAAAAGCAGATGAGCCCTGAGCAGGTATAAATTAATGCTGACACTTGCTAGAATAATGCACTCTCCTGAGCCTCTGCATCTATGACGCCAACGGAGCCTGCTGGTGACATGAGTTTATATGCATCTTTCTGCTAAATCAGAGCATCATCTGCACAAATCAAGCACGTGGGAGACATCGTGAGATTTGTGATAGTCCCTGGAGGACTTCAGGTCCGTAGAACCATAGCTGGATTCTGAGCCATCTATTCTCACTGACTGCTGTGACTTTTTACAGGCAATTCTTAGTGACAAATTGGAGGATAAATCCTCTCAGTATTTCAACAAGGTAACAGGCAAGCTTTGTTTGACTTTGAAATACAGATTACTCAGTGGTGATAGCACTCCCTATTATACACGGCTCATTTTATTTCTTCAAAAACAGGTTCTGGACTGGTAATAAGTGGCTTTCTGCCCTGTGCAGTAAATCCATCACAAACATGGGCCTGAAAACACGACACGTGTCCTCCTCAAGTTCTTTACAAGGTTGGAGAGTTGAATGAATCAGGATTTGCTTGTCTAGTGGCAACCATGTGCCTGATCCAAGACTCTTCAAAGACAGTGCAAAGTTCCTGTGACCCCAGTGAAGTTTAGGACAGGTCTGTTACGCCCTGGTGCTCCTGGACCTGCCTCATCTCTGCCCACACTGAGCCCAGGTCTCATGTGCCGTGCTGTCACTCACAGGGATGATACTCATTTTCTGACCTGCTTGCAGATACTAAGCCCAAAAATTACAAGGACCTTTGGGATCCAGGCAGCAGTCCCAGCTCCACAGGAGAATCTTTTTCTGAAGCCAGGAGATGGAGGTGGTGCTTTAATGCGAGGTACATTCACCAACCAATGCATTAGCCACAGCTCTCAATGGCATTGTTTGTGAAGTCATCATGTAAGAATGATGAAAACAAAGCCTTAAAAGTCAGCTAATGCAAACATCAATAAGCCCCAAGCATGGTACAGCACATCCACTACAGCATACTAGGACCTACACTTAAGTGCAAATTCTGGTCATGAGAATTTTGATATGTGGCAAGCTTCCTAGGGAAGGGAAGAGCTTTTTTTTTTTTTTTTTTTTCAGCTCTGATAGGCCACTTAGACTGTGGCATGCTTCATTCGCTAAAATAGAGCATAATATGTCTTTGTATTGAATTATACTTGGGTTGGTTATTAAATGAAAACTATTATTCCATTATAGGCAAAAGAAATGGAAATGCTGCATATGGCTGTGTGCAATCCATTAACTGGCTCATGGAGCCAAAGACCCTTCAGAGAGCGTTACAAATCCATCTGATGTCCCTCTCTGCCAAATTTTACACACAGATATCTGCCCTAGATGCAACAAGCACAAAACTGTATAGAGCCGCTATTAATCAGGCTTTATACACCATTTATGCTAAAGACATGATATTCTGACCTCAAATTTATTCCTTCTGGATTAGTTTTAGGTAAGTTTGATGCATGGAGAAAAAACTAACTATTTTAGTCAAAGTTCATCATGTTAATGAACCTTTGTAGGCAGCTGGTTTGCACTGATACCCACCTTAATTTGCCTCTTACAAGGTGATAATATAATACAGCTCTGCTTTGGAAGAAAAAATTGCACCTTTAGGGAAATTTTCAAAGGCACAAAGACCACTGAAACCCAGCTTCAGTGGAAATAACCAAGAGAGTTGCCTCAGTTGACCAATGGGCCTTTGTAAGTCTTCCCCAACACTACTACTTGTACGTTTTTTCATTATTTGAAGAACGCCCTTTTCTTGTGTGCAGAACCTTTAATATTGGAGCTATTTACAACAATTTAGCATGATCACTTTTTCTTGCAATATTCTTTGAAACAATCTGATCATCCGCCCATGAGTCTGCATGTATTATGCTTTAAAAAGGTCAAGCTTCCAGCGTGAAATCAATCTTTCAAAATTTCCTTGTTATCAACTAATGGAGGAGGGTGGGTTGGATTCCAAATAACGAAAGTAAGTGACTCAAAAAAGAGACACAAGTTAAAAATGGAAGTTTGTTCCAAGTTTGAACTAGGAGTGTTTGGCAACCCAAAGTGAGCATTTCTTCTCATTTTTTGTTTTCCTAAAAGAATTTTCCAGACTGTTTTTATTGTTGTTTTGATACAATCAATTCTCTCCTTCCTCAATTATCCATTGTTCACATACCAACTTGTAAGTGCTCAACATTTTATTTGTAAACACAGAATTTTGTCACAGAATGAGACCTTGGTTACCTGGGACTCAGAATGGGCAGATCAACTGGACTCAAAAAACATTGATGCAGAAGCTACCTAGAAAATGGTTTGTCAACAGAAGACGTAAAACTGCTTGACAACTTAGAAGCAGCCAGATGTTTTGTACAGAACAACATTCAGATTAGGACAAGCAGATAGAGGGAACACCCTTCTAAAGGCGGGTGAAACGAGGAAACCAGATCTGAGCCATTAAAAATGGGAGGTTGGCTCATTTTGACGCTATCCGTAATAGCGCTGAGCATCTATCTGCTGATGTTCAGAGGCCTTTTCTTACTAACTTCCAAAGAAAGGGAGAGAAATGTAAAACACACACACAGAAGAACCAAGCAAAAATTGAGGTGTTTTGAGAGAACAATGGCATCCACAGTTCAGCATGTTAGCTTTCATTGCCAGAGCTTTCAAATGTGTCTTTACTTAAGACAGGCAAAATTTGATGTAGTTAGTACATTTTCTGGCAATAGAGGGAAAGCTGATGGGCTAAAAATGCATGACTCATGCAGGCCGTTACATTTCATTTCCTCCTGGGTAAAGACGACTGCTGTCTTTTTGTCTTAGGGCCAACATTGTGGGTAATCTACCTTTGATGCTTAAAACCCTAAGCAAGTTGAAGTTTCTCTCTGGGCCTGTTCCCAGCTTCTTCCGAACAAAACAAATGCAAAAAGCTGATGGGATTCCTCTGGAGTTTGAGATGGCTATGCAGTAGGTGGGGGCTGCCTCATCAAGGCAGTAATGCATTAGCAGAGGTAAACCAGTGCTGTGCACACAGGGATCCACAGGTGAGCTTCAACAGTGGAAAACCTTCTTGGCAAGTCTCATGATCTCCTGCAGATCGGCACGAAAAACAATAAGCAGCCTCATCTCAAAATAATCCCAGTCTACCCTACAGGAATGAGCTCTGAACTACAGCAGACAAGAACCCAAATTTTTCCTGTTTTGTTTGACCTACTATGACCAGGGTGCCATACGATTTCAAATTATGCTGCACTCCACCACCAGGAATTTTCCTGCAGACTTCTGAATGAATTTACTGAATGAAGAATGAAGAGCTGAGAGCAGATGCTTGCACTGAGGTGATAAAGGAGGAGTGAAGCCTGCCCAACTTGGCAGTGTCTAAGAGCATCTGGCAGCAATAAGGCATCAGGGACTGCAATTTGACTTACAGGGAACTCACTTCCTAGCACAACCACCTTCTATGGAAAACCCTTCCCACAAAATTATTTTCTGCTTTTCCTACTCCCTTCAATGGAATTCAAGCACGCAGCTACAATGGATCCTCCTTTCAGTGCCCTGTAGGTGAGATACAAAGTGGGACACTTTTTCTCAGCATCATCTTCTTGGAAGAAAGGAGGACAACGACAGGAAATAGAGAGGAAGAATCAGAGCACCCAGGAAACTTCTTCCAGAAAACATACTCCAGGGAAATGTCTTGCTGGAAGCAGGAATGGGAGATGCTCCACTTTGCTCACACATGTTCATGGCAGATGTGTCCCTTCCTGGTGCATTTAAGACCCTCTTTATCTTAGCAGTTCAAACTCCTAAGCCTCCTTCTAGGAACTCTGCAGTATCTAAATGCATTTTTTAATGTCCAGGCTAAAACCCCAATGAGCTCCAATCATACCCACTCCAAATTCTTCTACTAGAAGAATTCAACTCTATCGATAGCTCAGTTCTCCCATGAGAAAATAAGCCCAAAAGCAGCACTTTTTCTAGGACAAGAGTATTCTTTACGTCAAGCTGCCTACACTGAATCATTTTATTCCCCAGCTTTATTTCCTTCCTGGAGACTCTTCTTTTCCCAGTACTTGTTTCATAACAGGAGAAAGATGAAAGTACACCAAATTATTTTTGGTTCTTCCCAATCAGGATTTCCATGGCAGTTCACTGAAGCACAGAAATCATACGACTCCCTCCTGCATCCCTTGCTAATACCATCATAAATCTGCATTCCCATCTCCCCTGGCACACAGGTACCAGCAATTACTGAAACTGCCATAGCCAACAGAACCAGCTCTCATCCCTATTACTGCCTGGCATTAAAAACTAAAAGGAAGCTGTGCTTTGGTTGAGTACAGAGGGTTTTGGAGGTCTCTTTGCTGCACAGGGCCAGGCAAACATGGAATTGCAATTAGCTGTTGGAAATGGGCACGGGGCTGCTTCTGGTTTTCAGGTAACTGCCCTCTTCAGAGGGAGCCACTCTGTTAGGAAGCACCTGCAGAAAAAGGCAGTGTCACTGATTTCGATAAGGGTCAGAATTCTACACGAAATCAGTGGGGATTCCACACGAAACCTACCATGTAGCGAGCTGGGGCAAAGCTCCAAGGGAAGGTGAAAGTACAAAGAGAAACATAGAACTCAGTATTTAAGGACAAAGCCAGTGCAAAGTATTTCATACACAGAAAAAAAAAAAAAAAAAAACAAGCTGTAAAGAACCACTATCTACTAATGACCATAATGCTCTTTCAGTTATGGTAGCAACAGGAGAAGGATGCATTTAGCCCTCAACGCTTCTTGACTAGCCTAATCACTCGAATCTGATTTATTTATTTAAATGAGAGTGGTCCCTCCGTGCAGTAACCAGTCTGGCCTCAGCTATCAATCCACTTCCCTGCCAGCTGAATAACAGATGCTTTATCAACAGAGGCAGAACTGGACTAGACTCAAGGCTCTCTACTACAACATTCATGCTTGAAAAACGGTACTGTTGTTTAGTAATTTAAGAAAATAGTAATCTATTTTCATTTTAAAAAACCTGAAGTACCAGCATCTTAGTTGAATGCTGTACGTGAATTCCCAAGCATCTCACATTTAGATAAAACCATTGTTTTCTATTTATTATTTCCCCCCCCTTTTTTGTAGGTACAATACAAACAGAGCTTTCCTTGTAAAAGCAGGACCTTCTCTCCAGACGAGGACAAAATTGTAGGTAACGAACTTAACATGAATGAAAAAGCCACCTCCATTCAGAAGAGTTATTCCACCTGGTTGATGAAAGGCATTCTGATCTAGTTCTATTTCTCATGTAAGCTGACAATTTTTGCTAATAAAAAGGTGGCACCCAAGTAAGCAATCACCATTAATTTCAGCAAAAATTTTGCTTAACAATATTTTAGGTTAAAAGTGTATTTTCCTCTATGAGATCTAGTAAGTTCTTTTGCAGGCATCAAGATGACCTAAAACATACGATATACAAATAAACCAGCAAAATAATTACTGAATACTCATTTTCATAATTTCTCCAGAGACATTAAAATATCTCATTAAAAGAGGGCTTGGAAAAAAAGAAATCCATATAACAAATTAATATTCTGTTGATCAAACACATGGAATATATACAGCAAGAATATAAATATGGATTTTATTCATTGCTATATAGAATATGCAATGAAATCTCTGCTTCCTGCAAATGTAACAAAGAAATAAACATGTTTCAGGAGTGGATTTATAGCACCAAGTTCCACATTTAAGAGGTCTCCAGAGCAGTATTATATGCTAGGTACACCGTGATTGATAGCAGCTTCCAACGCAGGCCCCTTTATCCCCTAACATATTTCACTGTCGAAAGCACAAGTGATCCTTTCCCCTCCCCCCCATTTGCTTTTTCTTCCATTTCTGAAGAATCATTCCACAGGTTCCTAGTGCAAGAACTAGCTTATAAAGTGTGCACTGACTCCATGCACAAGAAAGGGAATCCCACACAACATGTAAACCTAAATGCTGTCTTTTGACAACTGAGCTGTGTGCAAGGAACCACAGAGCAGCCTCTGATCCCAAGTCCAGTAAAAGCCATGGGAATTTTCTTTACCAAGCTCCTCAATCTCCAGGTCATCCAATTTTCCTTGAAAGAAAGGCATTGAGAGCTTGCAACTTAACAGAAAGTTACATTGCATTACATTCATCTATTCCTAAGGAAGAAGGTCAGCACCCCTTCGACTCTGGCTGAACCTTACTGGAGTTTCTGAGAGAAAAGAAATCCTATTCCCACAGAACCATGACAAATAATGGCAAGAAACAGACAACCAGTGCTGTGCCACTGATTTTAAAGCAAAGCTCCCATTTGTAACCAATGGTGCACGTTAAGTCGTTGTTACCTAGATGGGTACTTTTATTGTGGTTTTAGGACTGTATTTTTTCCCCTATCAGTGATGGATTTTCATTTTAAGTCATTAAATAAACCCACATTATCATTAGAGGTGTATTACAGATGGAATTCAGCAAAGTCTCCCACACAGGGACCAAACTCCCATCCATGTGCCAGCCCTCAGCATCCCATTACTGGCTCCGGAGCTGCTGCTGCTACTTGCAAGGCTGAGCATAAGCCCTCTCAGCTCAACCACTGGAGCCTACAGGAGCAGGCAAATCCACTGCCCAGTGCCTTTCAGACACATTGTACCAATTTATTCACAAATCCAAAGCAAAATCTGTTCTAATTGCATTGAATCAACCCCACTTCCTTTGAAGACACCAGTTTTATGTCAAACCCTAGTAACCGAACATCATTTGTTTGTTGTTTGCATTGAAATGAAGTGCTAACTAGTACATCTCCTGTTAAATAAAGAGTGGCATTGAGTAATTCCAATCAGTTCCTTTATGAGAAAGTCTGTTTCCCTTCTGCCCATGTTTGCTGTCTGCATGCTAATTCACCCTTCCTTAAACATGCAATCCTGTCAACCACGCATCCAAAAGTTCTGGCTTTTTAAAACCACATTATGACAGGTGTAGTATGTGATTTATGCAGCTGGATTGCAACCCCTGAGATGGATGTGTGTATATATATATAAAGTCAGTGTAAAATACGTACCTGCTTTTTTAACTACAGCGCACAAGGACTGCACACTGTATTTTCTGATGTTTGAGCCATTTTGATACATTCTGTCTCCTCTGTCTTGTACAAAATGCTGCCATTTACTAAGTTCACTAGAGAAAACCTATGGCCTACTGCCCTACATTACAGCCTGCTAATTAATTACAGATATTCTTCTAGCACTGCATTCTAGATCAATGGGAAGAAAAAAAAAAAAAAAAGGCTGTGTTCCATACTTTCCTTTTGTTTTTACACTTCCACACCACAGCTAATGGCTCTTGTATTGAAACCCTATGCTGAATGTAATGAGATGCAAGACTCTTCCGCATCCATGGTTACTATTTACTAACAAAACTGATGATGTCAGGAATTTAATTAGGTTGTTTCTAGCACAGAGATTTTAAACCATGAAATCATTATGGTGTCTAATCTTTTCTTTGTTTGGATTTTATAAAAAAAAGTAAACCTTAAACTAAACACCATTCCTCTGTCACAGAAAGCTGAGCTTCTCAGGCTTTGCCAGGCATAACACACTAACAGGTTTAAGAGTAATTAACACAAGCTATTCTTTTTCTAAACCACACCACAGCAGCAACTGCCACTAGCACCGCTGTGCTTCATGATTGTACCACTCTTTTTATTACAATCCTTATTTTCAAGGCTTATAACAGCTGAAAAATAAGTCTCAGTCCCAAAATTGGCATATGTGCCCCAAACCACCTTTTAACATCAAAGTTGTTATGAGCTTGCCTACAGTTTGGGCACATTAGGGTACCCGTTGTCCCCATCCCTACAGAGCACAGAAGAGCAGGTGTAGGAACTACGGAGATGTTTGATAACTCTTGGTACAGCCTGGCCTTTCCCATCTGACCACCCCTACTTTACTTTTTTTTTTTTTTTTTAAACAGACTAGTGACATCAACCGTAATCCAACAACCAGAAAACTTCTCCCTTGAGAAAGACCTGGATCAGAATATATCTTTCAAGACCACCTTTCTTTCCCTGCATGACAGGAATTGGTTCCATTTTGCTACCCTCATAGGCAGAAGGTGGGCAGGAAATGTACAAAGCCAGAGGTGAAAAAGCAGCAGGATATCAGACAGACTACAGAACTTCATTAAATCCACACTTTCCAAAGTCATGCTTCTGGAGTCTTGACAGCTGCCTCTTTGTCATCAGGAGTAGAAATCTCATGAAAGTGTCTGAAGTTAAGTGACAGCAATGTGGTCACACTTAAGTATAAAAATCAAAGGTATAACTTCAAAGAAAAATAAGCTAGAAGTCAAACTTGAGAAAGTACATCACCACGTGGAATTGCTAGATGCCCCAAAGAATTTTTCTGAACATATCCTTGAATAGAAAGACGTTGAAAGGTGGATTGGTAAATCATCGCCGTGGAGTTTTAAGACAGTGTTTTGGTTTTGTCATCTAGGATAAAATATTTACTGCTACCTTCACATAGCAAAATTCTCATGACCACAAACACTGGAAAGGATTATAGTGAGTTTTTCCTAATATAATTAAACTTTTGCTGAAGAATTTGAACTTAGTTTGCTTAAAACATTCGATAATCTTAGAAAAGTGCTTTGGTTGAGAGAGAAGAAACCAAAGCCGTATTTTTTTCAGTTCAGATAAGCTGTTTTTCACTATTATTTCTTAAATACTTTAATTTTCAGCTGAAAACTTATCAGAAATTCCTTTCAATTTTTTCAAAAAAAATGTTTGAACCTTGAAAATTATACATGACTTGATCCAAAAATTAAGTACTATGATCTTCACACTCTAAAGGCTGGTAGAAATAACTCGAAACAAAGATGTGATCATCCCACAGCCCAGAAAGACCGTGAAACTGATGCCCCTGAATAACCTGAAGTAGCATGTTAGGAAGGCTCTGCAGACCTGCCCAGACCCCTTTAACTCTAACTTATTCTGCGAACCCAGCTCAGCTATTCAGAGAGCTCTGAAGATGGTTCCCCATCTCTGTATAGTTCAGCCTTCAGCTTTATGACAGAGGCCAGACCCTGACAAACTCAAAATCACTTCACATTTCTCAGCAGGCTTGTGCCAGTTCTCCAGGGAGAAATAAATAATTTGTTCTTTCCTGTAAAATTCAGAAGTAATAATTGAAGACACTTTTGGACTGGAGGTGGATGATTTTACATCATCCCCAGGCAAGTGTGGTTCCATAAAACTCAGTGTTGGATGCAGACCTTCTGCATACCTATTCACAAGTACTAAAATGGGATTAAAATGCAGGTGCAGCACTTGTTTATAGCAATCTTCCTTACACCAAATTCAGTTGCTTCCTCAAGACTGGCTTTTGCACATCTTCACTTACTAAATTTAGGCCTCAGTTGAAAAGAAAAGTCCACTCACCATGTGGAAGGAGACAATTTTCTAGAGGAGTACTAGCAGCAACACTACTGCACATAGCCTCCTGCACAAGGTGCACCTCCACTGCCACCCTGTAACAGCTCTGCCCAGCTCTCTGAATGGAGCAACAGCTCTGTCACGTAGATTGTTTCCCATTTTTGCAAGTTCAGATTCCTGGGATGCATGAAACACTGCTAAGAGGACTCCTGAATGTCTCCAATCAAAAATGTGGACCCTGGGGGAGCTTCTGACCACACAGCTTTCTACATTTCAGGAATGAGGCTACCAAGGTAATCCAGGTGCAGCTGGAAGTAACTGTAGGTTTTGAAAGGCTCAGTGGCTGTCACTTTTCCAGAAACATTTTAAATAAGAGGTACCTTGTAGTTCAGAAGTCACCTTAAAGCAGCAGGCAGAGATGACATTGAGGATGAATCTGAGAGTAAATGTATTAAGTGAATGACAAAGGCTATTCTAACTGAGCATTTAATTGCTTTGATCTTATGATAAAAAAGCATCCCCTTCACTTTTGTTCCAGGTTTATGTAAGCAATTTCTTTCCCTCCTTTATCATTTAACAACATGAATTTCTCCTGCACAGAGCTGTGCTATTGTTCCCATCAGACTCCAGAACACAACTGTGCACTGTGTTATTACACAAAAAAGCAGAAACAGCAAGTTTTGGCATTCTGCCATTGCCATTTCACTTATTTTCATCTTAAGTGCAAACTGTTCTTTGCTTGGCAAAGAATAAGATGTGTGTGTTACAGTGGGGAGGGCAAAAATATGAGCTGAAAGTCAAACAGTGTGCATTGTGCTCACCAGGCTGTGTTTTTATGGGCTCAAAGTCACCCACAATCAGCTGATCTAAGACTCACTATGGGGAAAAAAAAAAAAATCACTTAGGAAGCAAAGTAGAAATACTTTGAGAAATCTCCCCTCCTTGAAACACTCAGGTAGCAAACAATAACAGTATCTTTTGGTCTTTATTTACTGTTGGTTGGAAGCTGATATTTTAAGCATTGGTTTTGTCAAAGGACACAGAGGCAAAGCAAAGGAGTTGTCAAAAGGAGAGGTGTAAACTCAGCACGCTTGTTACTTGCTGCCTTCTACTCCACCCATTTCTCAACTGATTAGAATCAACATATGACAAGCTATAGGACCATTCGCCAAAAGAAGAGGGCTAGGAAAGAGACATAGCTTAATTTTATGGTAACTGGTAGGACCTTAAAATGATTGCTTAGTTATGTACTCAGAAAAATGCAAAGCAGAATAGGTGCCTGAAGCCAAAAGGAAGGAATACAACTTTTCCCATCAAGCAAGAATTAAAGACCCCATGCTCTTTCCTCATGTTGGGCAAAGAAAAAAACACAATAAATATAAAAATGTTGCAGATGCATAATAAAACAATCAAGTCTCATCAGTTTACATATTTCCTCCACTCGAGTGATACAGCAAAGGCAGGCAAATGGTTTCAGAGAGAAGGGAGATCAGCTGCAATTCATTTCAGCAGCAAAGAATCAGTAGACTAAGACCAAAATAAACACATTTGTCTAAGAGAGGAGTCTCTGGGTGGGCACCATCAGAATAACCCAAGCGTGTTTCTGAAGAAAGAAAATCCAGTAATTGATCCTAGGAAGTCTATAAATGATTTTGACATGACTTTTTCAATTTGGCCTAAAAATCGGTCTTAAAACACTTTTTTTTCATATTATTATTTTTTTCCTTTGGTAGAAAATTCCCCAATTCATCTACAGATGTTGTATCATCATTAGCAGTCAATGCTGATTGCTTCAACTGGAGAATGAATATTAGAGTCTCATGTGCCCACATAGTAAACTAAATTTTCAGAACTAGTGCCTAATCCTGGAATTACATCGGGTCTGCATTCAGTTTCCAGCTCAGCAACAGACCTGTGGGCTTACTGGTGGGGGTAATGAAGGAACAGATGGGAGGATGGGCAAAAGACCCTTGGGTTATGATAACAAATTAAAGCATTAAAGCTTTTAAGCAGAATCTACATAGATCTCAATGGGAATTTTAGTTATAGAAAACCCAAGTTCTATCTACCTATGTCATCATAAGTCTTCAATAACATCAGTCATTTGGGATTGCTGTCTATGCAGTGGGACTGACATAACAGTTCTCACCACCCTGCTATCTTCTCTCCAAGCTCCGCAGCAAGGTCTCAATTCCTAGCCCTAGTAAAACAATGCCTAACACAACAGGGCTCTGAACTCATCTGAGAGCATCAATACTCTCAAGCCATGTTGCAGTAACATCCCACATAAGCAGCCTTTAAAGAGTCTTTCCCTGTACAGCTCCAAAAACCATGCCCAAACCTCTCTCCCCCCAAACAAAATGCAAAGAGAAGTGTTTAGTCACTTAAATGAGACTATTTGTCCTAACAACTAATTTAAACAAAATACTGTTTTATTATGGATAATTGTTTCCCATCATGAAGCATGTTGGACACTGCACCCTAGGGAAAACTGTGTCCTCCTTTCCTGTTGTAAGGAACAAAATATTGTATTGGCAGCCTGGGAACTTTCTTCTGACTGAACTGTTCCCATTTTGTCAGCCTTGACCCGTATGTGGAGAAATGCACTGGGCAGAGCCGCAGCGTGTTCCACAGCTGGATCTGGAAGAACAGCCACTCAGATCTACATGCATCTATGTGTATCTAACATCGAGCATAAAGCACTTAAAACTTTGAGAAATAAGGACAAGAGGAAATTTGTTCTGCTTTTGAATACTGCTGCAGAACAGCCTGACCCAAAGATCTTTCTAGGTCTCCGTGGTCATTTGTAGGACAGGAATGAAAGAGTCTCCTTTTACAAGCCCCCCCTCCACCTATTTTGTTTAGGACATACATTCTCTTGGTTAGGGACTGACTCAATCCATCGTATCTACCATGAAAAAGATGCTTAGCTCCCACACACCAGTGCAAGTAAAAATAAGAGTGAATTCACGTAAGGGTGAAATCCCTTTTAAAGGTTGTCTTAACTGTTTTCCAGAACAGTCCAAACTATTTCTTTTCAAATTAATGCCTTGTATTAGGCTACAGGAAAACAAACAAAAGGGAGAGTGAGAATCCCTTCATATAGAACAGAGGCATTGGATTTCTACGAGGTTGTCCAAAACCAGGGGCAAACATGAATTTTCTCCATTTGGTCTGTACAATATAATGCTTATATTTCTTGTCCACTTGAGCAAGAGAGAGTGGTCTTTCTGCAGGTCCTAATTCCACTTGCAGATGTTTCCAAACAGGCTGTTATAATGCCCACAGCACCAGCACCAACTGATGTTTTTGCCTGGAAACAGACACAAACAGAGCAAAAAAGACCACAGGGAACTTGTCATCCTTGTATCCTATTAATGTTGGAGAGAAGGATTGATAGCCTTTTCTGGACTAGCAGTAATTAATCCTCAACAGAGAGGCATTTTGGAGAAATACCACATGACAGTGAGAAGTTGTGCTGTAAGCTGTGGCTCTGATGACTCAGCACTTGGCATCAATGGAATTTCATTTTAGTGGTTCCTTCACATGGCTTTTCCTTATTACGACAGAAAAAGGACAAAGGCAGCAAAAGATTGTAGCACCTCTGTATTACCGAGAATCTGAAATACCGTTTCAAGACTGTGGTACCTTCCTGCACTCATTCTGCCAGCCTCTGAATGTTACTGTGCCTGATGCATGTCTAAGAGCTCACTTGGTTATAGCACATCACTAGACATGGGGAAACGGGATGCCTCTGGGATTTAGTATCTAAGCCTCTTGTTCCTATTGCTGCACAAGAAAACACAAAACCACAAAGGTAACCTGAACTTCCTGCAATTTGATAGACTGGATGAGGCTGTCAGTGGAATTACAAAGAGAAGTGCCTGGCCCAAATGCTGCAGCCCACCCAAAAGACTGATAAAAGCCTGCATGGTCAGCCTTCTCTGAGCAATTGGCATCACGCTGCTCTGAGCTGGTTTTGGAACTAGTTCAGGAACATGCACACGTGATGTAGCCACAACAGCAGGAGGGGTGTACTTAATGACACTGAGGACTGTCCCTCTTAAAGAGCAGCAAGGGTACGGTCCAGTAACAAAGTTTCAGGTTTTTGGTTTATGCAAGTGTTTATGTAATTGGCCTCAAGAATGATTTTAATGACTGACAAGAAAAACCCACAAGAAAGCATCCAATGTCTCCCTGTAACAAGGGAGCCTGGACAGTCAGATAGAAATACCACCTAATCCTTACATTTCTGGAGTTTGTAACACTAGAAATAGTATTAAAGACAGGCAAGGACCCAAGATGACGGCTCAGACTACAACTGCAGCAATGAACAGCTAATACAGAAACCAGATACTGTAAGGTATCTGCAAGTGCTTTGTGCAGTAATTGTGATTTAAAACCTCAGGACAATCAGCAGGGAAAACCCTTGGAACTAACATGACCTCAGTGATGGCTAGGAAAAGTGGCCGAAGAATGAGAGCAGAGGCTAAACCATCAAAGTGGTCTCAAATCAGGGGAAGATGATACGTCAGGCAGGAAGATGCTGTTTCAGTTAGCAACTGACTATTGTCCTGCTTTGTCAACTGATCCTGGCTAATTTATGGCTTCCAAGAAACAAGGCTCAGCTCTAAACATGAAGCACACTACCAAGCTGAGGGGTTCAAACAGGTCTTTTAAAAGTAGCCATTATCTATATACCTACCTTTGTCTCTTAGAACCATAGAATATCTTAAGTTAGAAGGGGCCCACAAAAACCATTAAGTCCAACCCCTGGCTCTACACGGAACCACCCCAAAACCAAACCCCACATCTGACAAAATCGTCCAAATGCTTCTTGATCTCTGGCATGCTCAGTGCCATGCCAACTGCCCCAGGGGAACCTGTTGCAGCAACTGACTGCCCTTGCGAAAAACCTTTCCCTAACCCCCAGCCTTCCCTCCCCTGTCCCAGCTCCATGCCATTCCCTCGGGTCCTGTCGCTGTCCCCAGAGAGCAGAGCTCAGCGCCTACCCCTCTGCTCCCCTCCTGAGGGAGCTGCAGGCCGCCATGAGGCCTCCCATCGGCCTGCTCTGGGCCGAACAAACCAAGTGGCCTCACCTACTCCTCATACATCTCACCTTCCAAACCCTTCACCATTTTCATAGCCCTCCTTTGGACACTAATAGTTTTACACACACTGACACATTCATCTTGCCATCAACATGAGAACCCACGTTGTGACTGACATGCAAAGTAAGAGTTCTGGCACAGCAGTTGAATGTGACTAGAAAAACAAGGCACTTGAATTTAGTCTTTGTCCTGTACTCACAAATTCCCTTTCTTCTGACTAATCAGACATAATAAACACTCATGGAACTGGATGTCATAGCTGATGAATGTTAGGTTGATTATCAGGGACAAGTTGTGCCAAGTGATATAAGGATGAGCTGATGGATTCTGAACAGGCTTTTCTTTATTCACATTAGGCTTTTGTGGCTCGTGTCCTTTACCAAGAAAGGAAGGAGCTGAATGGTTCTCCACCCTGAAAGATCCTCAGCAAGAGGGAAAAAAAAAAAAAAAAAAAAAAAGCAGACAACCTTTTCTGATGAGGAACCTATTCTTCCACTCCCCAGCTTTCTTGCTAACATGCAAACATCAAAAGTTACATGCAGGATGAGATCATGTCAGTGATCTCAATCTGAATGTTACCATATGGGTTAATAATTTTGCTGACTTCCAGATTGGAAGTGGTTTAAATTTTCCAGAAGTTCAGTGGCCCAATGTAAGAAAACAAACACTCCTCAAATTTTAGACAATCTCTGGTGCAATTCCAGTGTAATCAAAGAAGCCACAAAATAGGAAAAAAAAAAGTGGCAGTTTCCTTGCATCTCAGACAAGACTAAGGTTACATGGGCCATATATACAAAAAGAGTTTGTTCCAAGTCAAAAATGAAACTAAACATTGACAAAAAGCAAAAACAGTTCAGGTTACGTCCAAATACTACACTTATATTTGTTAATATAAATAATTGTTAATATAAATTTGTTAATAAGCCCAGAACTGGACACAGTACTCCAAGTGAGGCCTGACCAGGGCAGAGTAGAGGGGGGGATCACCTCCCTTCTTGACCTGCCTGCCATACTCCTTTTTATGCACACCAGGATCCCACTAACCTTCTTGGCCACCAGGGCACAGTGCTGGCTCACGGTCAGCCTGTCATCCCCCAGGAACCCCAGGTCCTTCTCCGCAGAGCTCCTCTCCAGCAGGTCATCCCCCAGCCTGTACTGATACATGCAGCTGTTGAGTTCTACAAGAAACATCTGAGTGAGCCAAGATTTGCCTCACCAAAAAAACACCTCTTCTGTTAAACTGTCCCAGTCCCTATTAGGAATTTACCCACACTTGGCTGCTCTAATATATTTATGAAGCTGTTTCCTGATCTTCTCCCATTGCATACAGTGGCTCAAAGTCAGCAGCTGACTAACGGGACATGAGTTAGATGCTACAGGGGGACATGTCCTCATTGTGGTAGAGGTTGTTCCATGGGGATTTCACAGCAGTTCAGTTCAAAATGTCCCACAATTGATGCAAACCAGTGTAAACACCACTCAGAACAAATAGGGAGAAGAACTTGTTGATGGATAAACGATTGTTTGAAGAGAAACCAAACTAGAGCACACTGATTAAGCTCAGTACCAGGTCAAAGAGAAATATTCCCAGCAGAAGGAGAATGGAACAGGTAATCTTTTCATCACAGAAAGACAAGAAATAAAATCAGCAAAGTTGACACCCTGACAGAAAAGTGGCTTTTTCAAAAAAAGTTTTACAGCATACAGCTGAAGAACCTACCTGCCTAATCATTTTATTTATTTTTAATACTATTGGTAACACTCTGAATTCATCACTGGTTCCCCTACATCAGCTATGGTAATGGTTTTCCCCCAAAATGCATTTTCACAAAATTTCCCTCTACCAACTCAACATGGCAGAGATGACTCTTTGCTTCTTTGCTGCTTCTCCAATGTAAGAACATCTTCAGCAAATTTTCATTACCCACTCAGTATTCAGGTTGGGCTGTGGCAGCAGGATGACAGACTTGACTCTGATCTCACATCAGGTTGTCTGCAGACACCCAGAATGGATCTTGATTCTTAACAGAAGAACTAAGGCAACCAGTGAGAAATGAGAATCCAGCTTGGGGGCAAGATTTGACTTTTCAGACCTCAGTACCCGTGACAGGCCTTTCCTTTATTTGGTCAAGGCTGGGTTGCAAATAACCAAAAAAAATAAACAATCATGCTTAAGACTTCTAAGCATTTTGTATTGCGTTCTTTGGCTCCTCTGCTTTCCAAATGCTTCATTTTTAATGAAAATAAAATACCTTGGAGGAAAAGCCTTGTAGATGAATCAGCAGTTAAAAGCCATGCAGAAAAATCACTTCAGTAAGCCAATCGGAGCCTAGCTTTGTGCATATTAACTGGCATTCTTGTAACAAGAGGACCAAAACACAGCTCCGTAGGCAGGCAATCAGGTACTCAACATCCTGGACATTTACTAAACCTCAGACACTGGCCCTCTGTCCGCTGTCATTAAAAACTTAAATGTAGTTAAAAGTTAACGCAGAAAAAGGGTACTGACAGTGGTTCCCCCTCATTTGGGTGTCTTTGTAACAACAGGTATTAACTGGAATGGGTTGGAAAGTTCCCAGAACACCCAGTAGGCTTTAATTCTCTTTCCAAATTAGAATTGAACTTGTCTTGTGGTGCTCTTTGGCCACCTTTGGGAAATAAGGCAGTGATTTCAGTCCAGCTCTTAATGAGAAGTTGTTTCTGCCACCAACACCTTTACAAGTGAGACTTGCTGGCATTCTGCTTGCGGTCACAGCAATTTGGTCAGAAACTTGTACTGAAGTTGACCCTTCCAGCTCCAAGATAAAGCAGAACCAGCTGTGACCCACGTGCAGCTAGCATGCTGACTCTCTCACATCAAACACCAAATGATGCAAGTTAGCAATGTCATTACTGGAAGGAAAAAAAATATAATTTAATCAATTTAATCTGAATTTTCAAGTGCTCAGAAAACAAGACTGAACACCAGCACTGCAGAAAGCCAGACATGAGATGGGTAACCAGGGATGTCTTTCAGTCTGAGTCCTTGTACTGTCACAGAGCCTGGACCAGCCCAGAGAGGATCGGGTAAAGCCTAAAGGAAAAGCTATGCAGGAGCCATGGATGTCAGAGACAAAATAGCAGGGTTTGACCTGACACATAAGCAGAGCCATTTGAACAGTTAATGATAATTTGATTTGGCCAATTAATAAAAAAAATAAAGTTCAAAAAATGATGGTGGAGAAGATTCACAGTGAATGAATCTGCAGCATACATACTACCTACAACAACTTAGCTGCTCATTATTAAAAAGGAATGCTGTGAGGAGCTGTTATATCTGCTTCTGAACGAAATGACAGGAAGCAACTCCCACTGAGGAGTAAGGCTGATGAACACGTTGGATGGCAATATACATTGCTCATTTGTGCTGTTATTTTCACTGATCTGGGGTAATTGTACACTAAATATAAAACATTATCTGCTCAGAGTTTAATTTGGATTTTATCATCTGTTAACTTTCATAATAAGGAAATACATCTGTTAAACTTGATAATTCAACAGAAGGAAAAAGTGAGGGGGGATTCAAATTGTTGCTTATAAATTTTGCTCAGTAAACAAGATTGCCCAACTGGCTGCATTGAATAGGCTGGTTTAACTGATTAATTTCTTTTTTTTTTTTTTTTTGCCAGCATTTCTGCTGTGATGTAACATAAAGAGCAATCGTGTTTTGTCAGCAAAATTTGTTGCTTTTTGGAGCACACAAAAAACTAGCAATAACCAGTAAAAAGAATATATGCATTAAACAGCAGCTCAGCTTGTCACAGTATCAGACTCAGTGATGCAATTTATCCACTACAAAAATTGTGACAAGAAGGGGATTGCCACTTACATTTGCAGACTTGCTCCAAACACAACACAATTCTGAAGCAAATCCGGTCATCTTGGTCTATTACCAGTTTTTCAGGCCCAGGAATAAACAAATTTCCACGCGTTCAGGTAGACACTGTCAGCAGAAACACCTAAAGCTAACAATGGATAACATTTGGAAGGTGCTTTGATAGGAAATCACTCACTTCTGGAGATGTACTCTTTTCCACAGAACAGATGTAGAAATTGAAACCTCCCCCAGTATTTTCATCTCGCAGGGTTGGCCAATGAAAACTCCATTTGAAAATAAACCTCAAGTGTACGATTGAGCCTGCATTTTGAAAGTTTCTTATCTCAAAAATTAAGCTCTTTGTTGTATCAATTAAATCAGAACAGCTGAAACAGATTTTGGTTTAGAGACCACTTAACCTAGTGGGACCCTGATTTAGGATGCTGCTAAACCATGGGAGTACTATCTGAATCTGCAAGTCAGATCTTTAAGCTAAGAAACATTTCAGGGCAAGATACCTTCCTTGGCCTTCTGAATCTAAAGGTCCTTGAATTCTTCTGACTGTATGTCAGACCTTCACTATCTGAATATCAACAGCATTGTCAGTACTAGAGAAGACACTAACAGAAGGGTCAAATAAGTGCCAGTAGGTGCATGGCATGAAGGGCATCAGACTACAGAAGCCTCTTCAGAGTAATACAAAACTAGAAGATGTCTAAGGAGAGTGAGCCAGAAGTGGGAAACAGTTGCAGCATCTTCAGCTTTTTCCTCCCAGCTTTTGGAGCAGCTAGAGTATACTAGGTAAGTACCTATTTCCTTGGCAGTTCAGACAGATGCTTACATGGAGCCTACAACTATGTCTAACATTCAAAGACTGAAGCTGAGTGGCCATATAAAACCATCAGATCTCCTTCACTGCAAATATTATTCAAAAAGTGCATTTGTTAACCTCCTACTAGCATCAGGCTCTCAGATGCCAAGCACATAATAGCACGGGTGTTAGAGCAGGACAAACCCAGCTACATGTACGGCGGCAGGGAGGCGGGTAAGGGAAGGCGTTCTCTGACCTGGAACACCCACGGTTGTTGTTGAAGGCTGGCTGTGCTGTAGGCCCTGTTGGTACCTTGATAACATTGATAAACCAACCAAAGATTCAAGTGCTTCTTAAGTGATATTTGCTTATTCCCAGGAGGATGCCAGTGTATACTCCTGGCAAAGGAAATAGCTGTTAAGAAGAACTTTCATAATAATTTAAAACTCCCGTAGGTCAAAGTACATGTACATAATTAACATCTTAAGACTAATGGCATTTTATTTCTGTCATATGAGGTGCACAATCACTTGAAATAAAGACAATTTCCTTCCTTGGTGTAAAATCCCATAGCTGCTACATTTATGTGCATTTATCTTATACTTTATTCCAGTTTCCTTGGAATTTATAAGCTATAGCATATCTGATAAATTTTAAGTTATTTGCCTTCACCTTACCATTCATTTTCAACAGCAGGTTTTATATTTTATATTTCTTCATTTTATGCTTGCAGATTCCATCCTGCTTCCATTTGCCTTAAGGTAAATGTAACCATATGCTTGCTTACTGGTACCACTTTTTTTCCTTAAACTTTGTTTTCTTAAGGATTGAAATTATCCTTGGAAATGTTGTCCTGCCTTCTTAAAAAAAGGGTCCTACTAGGATTCTAAAACAAGTGCAGCTAGACCAATTCTGGGTGGGAATTTTCCTTAGGAGAGTCTGGCTTCGCTTTTTTTAAATTTGTGCTAAATACTTCAGAAAATACTTCCAGTTTCTAGGAGGTGGAAGACAAAGCAAAGAGACAAGCAAGCCTATGAAAATGACAGTTTACTGCACAAATAATTACAATCAAATCTTCAGAAAATTTAGTCTGTACACAAATGAAAAGATACCTTGAAGAGACCCAAACGCAAAAGCGCTTATTTTAGCTGTTGTCTTATTTCTGGAACCCCTGCACAGCTAACATCTGATAGTTTCCCCTTTCTCATGTCATTGGCTGACAGTGAGCATAAGATACAATAAAAGGAAACATCTACAGGTAACAGATACCACATTGAAACTTACTTGTTTAGATTGTTTTCCTACAGTTAGCTTGTGTTACTAACTCTTTACATATGACTTTACACACAGAAGTTGGGGATATCCTCGGAGTTCCCCTAGTGCCATGGTGCCTGTTGCACACAGGCTGAGACAGTCAAAGTTGTAATGACCAAGGTAATGAACTTCGTTTAGAAACAGCCTGACACCAGGGAAAGATGAAACATTCAGAGATGCTAAGCAGACAACTTAGTTTGTATGTTCAACCACCCCTGCCAATTCCAAAGTCTCCTTAAAAGGCAGAGGAACATTTACTACAACTTACACCCCTCAGATGCATTCAGCAGGAAGCTTTGTGGAAGGACTGCAGCCTCTGCCCAGTGTAAACTGGGCAAATTGTCAGTGATTTTAAAACAAGTACATCCCTGGCATATAATCTGTCCTGGGCACATCAGGGTGATGTGGCTTTCCTTGTCCTTCAGGATCACTACACTGACCTTCAAGATAGTGTGGAAGGTACAGATGAGTTTCGCCATTGACAGAGAGGTGGTCCAGCACCTGGACCACTCCTTGCAGTGTAACAAATGCATCAGGGAATAGATTACAAAACCAGAAGCTAAATTGCTACTGAAGTTAAAACAAACAAACAAACAAACAAACAAACAAAAAACACAACCAGAACTCCATGTCATTCACTACATTTATTCTTATTTCTGGCTCAAGTCCCAGAGAGACATTTCCTCAAGAGGTTCGTCTTAAAGCGTCCCCAGATGAGCATTTGAAATCTGCCCTCAGGCCCTTGTTATTACACTTTGTTGTCCTTGCTCAATTTCAGAGAAATTATTTGTGAAGCAAGGTTATTTTACTTGCTTCCTTACATCTTGTGTGAAACCACCCAAATTCTTTATTGTGCAGACCTATCAGCTAATTACAGCACAGCAAACCTGACTCAGGGCAGCCTTAATATATAAGCTGCCATGCAGAGAGCTGCCACTACAAAAACCCAGATCTGCTTCTTGACCTAAGTATTCAACAACTGTCATTTACTGTCACATTCACAAGATCATTTTGGCATTTAATTCAGTGCATAACTATGGAAGCTTTCTGCACAACCAGAATTTTAAAGGACTGAAATAACTTCTCAGCCTACAGTCTATATATAACATGAAGGTAATGCAATTTTAAATCTTTACTACTCTACGCGAGCAACCAGCAGAACTTTTCTCAGTGGTGAGATGCAACACCTTGTGCCAAGTTAAGCTAGGTGTCCATGAATGATTCCCACGGTTACTTTATTAAAAAGCAGCAATTGGTGAGACAATTCATGTTTTACCGAACGTAATTTGCAAACCATCTTATAAGCACTATAAATGAACTGTCTTTGCCTTTATTTTAAAAAGATACCAGTATTTAACTTTCTCAGATTTACACAATTTGGAGATCAGAGCAGATCTAGTGTTTCAGCCTCAACATGAATTTGAAGCCACTGTCATTCTTCATTACATGCTAAAGAACAGGCTGGGTTAAATGTAACTAGTGGGATTACTTGTTCCCCTGATTTTCAGAGCCAGCCCATCATGGCTGTACCCTACTACAAAGGGGTGTATCTATAAACCAGACCATTATTATCCATTTCATATGCATCATACCAGAATATCTACACAAGCAGTTTCTGGAGCAGTTAGTGGGAGCTGAGGGATCTGTGCTGTTCAACATCTGACCGAATGGGACACTTCAGTGACTACAGCCAAAACCCACAAATGCTGTAGGATTTATAGAGGGGAAGTGGTTCAGATATGAAAATGTATCACTTGCCACTAAATCAAACCTGAACATAGTTTCTAGGAGTCATCTGCACTTTGTTATTTTCCACTTTGTTATGTTACAGCAGCATTTCCATCCCTAGGCTTTCACCCTCCCCAGAGTGGGCTATGCCTCTGCCCAGTGCAAGAAGCACCCTGTGGGAAGCACATCCTTTTCTTGCAGCTGTACCTGAAGGTATCAGTTCCCCCCTAGGGACACCACAAAATATCAGCTGTTTGGTTCTTTGTACCTTGTAAAAACAGTACATGCTCTGAACCATGGCAAGCAGCTACTCAGCATGCATGGATAAGGTCCTCAGCCACCAACAATGACTTTTTTCCTTCCTACTTCACCCTTCCTTTAGCTCAGAGGTAGCGTTTCTCCCTGCAGTGTAGGGTATTAATAATTATTGCAGGCTTTACAATAAGATAAACTATGCAGTTTCATCGGGAAGCCACCTTAAAAAAAAGAAGTTACACACCTGTTAGCATGCACCTAGCACAAGCAAGAGCAGCCCACATTTACAGTATAAGTGTTCCAGTTCTCAGTTAGGAATTACCATAGGAGCTGTGGACAGCTGAGGTTGTACTTTAAGGATTACAATGTACTTCCTCAGAACACACACGATAGATAACATTACACCTTACAGCACAGTTAAGCTGAGGGAAACTTCAGAAGACTTCTAGTTCAGTGTTGTGCAAGTACAGGATTGCATTTATGAATATTATGAATGAATATATATATGATTAATACAATGGAAAAGTGCTCATTTCTTTGCAGTAACGCAAGCAGCTATTCCATACATGCCAAGTAATAAATTTCAAGAGGCTACTAGGCACTATAATACAAGAATAGAGAAGCACACTGGATACAGATATACAGCTGGCTTACACACATGCATATGACACATCCTTATTTTGCCACTAACTTTTGCATCTTACACATACTACAGAGAATCACAGCTTGAGTTCTTTAATTTACACTGGCATGACTGTCCTGGCTTCAGTGGGACCAGCCTGGCACAGCGGAAGGAATGTATTCTGCACCCTGCAGTCCTTTCCTCCAAAATGCAGGCATCGAGCTTCTTGCCAGAGCAGCTAGCTGCAAAAAGCCACAGGCCTTCAGTTTATCTGGAGCCATCAATACATATTTGTGGAAAAACACTGAAGAACGTTCAGGTTTCTCAATCCTACATGCTTCAAGCAATTTAACAATTGTAAAGAATACATTTGTAAATGAGCATTAAATAAACATTTTCTACAGCCATCTGCTTCTTTTTTTTGCTGTAACCATACATACAGAAGTATGACTCATGCCCATGACAGGAGCCTGGAATTCCCATGTCCCAAGCTATAAGCCAAGACAGCACATTATCCAGTTTCCAGTCTCCTCCTGTTTTCAATCCAGTGTTTCCTCTCACCCAAACCTCCCTTCTCTATACTATTTCACATTCTCAGTTTTAGAGATAGCTTTGTCTTCTTTCACTTTTTACACAAAGAAATAGCGACTGCTCGTCTCACATGGTTTAATGACCATACTTGACAAGAACCCAGAGCTACAAGGTTTCCCCAAACTGTTTTTTGGAGAACACCATAGTTTAGAGGATTTACATATATAGAGAGACGTGTGTAAAATCTCCTAATAACAGACATACGCTATCCCTAGCCATCAAGCATGCAGTTAGCTGTAACTTATTCCCTGTGCAGGGAATTCTGCAAGGTAAAGCACGCAGTGCATTCAATGTTGGGAATTCAACAGTATCCTCCAGAACTCTCTGCACGTACCTCACAAATACTGCACATTTCTTTCCTTTCAATGAGCTGTGATACTCCAACAGCTACAAACAGCATTGGCCAGTTCTGTGCCTCAACTGGGAACACAATTAGTGCAACTGGATGTTGAATTTACATACAACAGGGACCTGGGACACATTCTCAGCTGGCATGCAACCATGGAACTCCTCCAACTTCGGAGTAGATAGGTTAGTTTACATCATGGCTAAATCTAACCTGTAGTGCCTGGTGTTTTTGTTACAGCATTCGCTGCTCTCCCTGCCTTAAAGTGAAAAGGAAAACGAGATGAATTACAGATGCAGACAAAATCTTCCAAGCCACATTCAATTTAGTTTCTTTATCATCACTTAGTCCAGATACCACGAAATGTTCAACTGCACAAAGGCACAGACTCAGATGTCATATATTAATGCTATCTATTATGTGCCTTTGGGAAGGGGGGGGGGGGGGGAGGGGGGCTGCTTACCTTCTCCCAAGCTGCATATTTCTAACATCTGCTATTTTAATGCAATTTAAAAAGATTTCTGAGCTCTGGAGCAAAGAGCTCATTGGACAACAGAACCCCACAGAGCCTAAATTAGGTGTTTCAGGTCACAGAAATCTCTTATTTCAGCCTTTTTAGAGGCACACAATACCTGTGGAGAAAGTTCAGATTGTTTGCACTTAGTAACAGACAATATAGAAGGAAGGAGGGTTTATTTAAAGCTACGTTTTACACGTAAAGAGAAGATACAACTGTTTAAAGACATTTAACACAAAACTCAGGGTGCTTTTTTAACCCCTTTCTTGGCAGGAATGGGAGGAATCTCTGCCACATGAACCGACAGGCATCTGCTGTGGACACATCCCTTCCCTGTGCACAAGGCTAGTAACAAAGTACACTGTGCAAGGGGGCAAAGAAAAGGTAAAAATCCTACCTCGGGCTTACATGTACGGTTTGGGACTTTTGCACCAGAGAAAGCTTTTATCGGAACTACATCCACACAAACGAACAAAAGGGCTGAAGAGAGCCCGGTGCCGTTGGTGCGCTTGCCTTCGAGACAAACGCATCTTGACTTGCACCAGGATTTGTCACCTCAGTGCCTCAACAGTCACTGGCACGGGATTTGGGCGCTTTAGCTAAAATAGCCCCATCTCCTGACTCCTAGTAGTATTACACAGGTCTGATTCAAGTGAGTGTTTTGTTTTACGTTGGCTGTTCTGAACTAAATGATTTCTCATCAGACTGTAAGAGCTCCCCTTACCTTTTTCATCACGAACACATTTCTAGCATACGGACAGCAGATAGCGTGAGGAGATCTGTTATCAGGAGACCACCGCAGAAGCAATTCCCATGAAATTGCAGAGTCCCTGCAGAGCCCAGGCCCAGTGCTCGCAGCCAGGACTGCCCTCCACGTGCCTTTCCCTGTCTGTGTATGTGCAGAATGTGCTCCCCAGCTATTGCGGGTAAATAACTCCCAGAGAAAGTACCGGCTCCCTGCAGGCAAGATCCGCTCTTAATAAATTCCTGGTACACAGCCCCCCTTCAAAACAGTGGGGAAAGAGTAAAACAACTCAAATGCCGAGAAACAGCAGCCGGGCTTACAGGGCAGTGCCCACCACCCCATGACCCTTCCCCACACGGGTCCCCCTGGCTCCATGCTGCTGTCCAGGAGCAGTCAGACCTCGCACCGTGGCAAGGCCCCTTCAGGGCAGAGCACTGTCTGAAACGCTTGGCTGGGTTTGCCTTTTGTCCTGGAAACATGGACTTAATCATGAAAATCTGACACTACTGAAGTCAGCGGTTTTGATCTCATTTGTTTGCGCACGTAATTCAGAGAGGCTGTATCTGATTTTGTTGGTTCCCACTAACAGCCAGTGCAAAATGACAAGGTATCGATGCTATCTGAATTCTTTCCTCATTACATCAAACTTAAGAAAACATGCCGAGGCAATTTGCACTTGTGACATAATGAGTGTCAATTGCTACAAAGGAAGCAGAGACAATCTGAGAACCAAAGGATGCGAGGATTAAAGTGATTCTCTCAGACACCCACTTTTATCTTAACTAGGAGGATTCTCGCTAGTCCACCACACTGCAAGCGCAACCCTGAAAAACTCAGTTGGGTAGCAATGCCTGATCTCTCATGTGTTTTGCAGTGCAAGGAAGCATTAAAAGGATCTGGTTCCCCTTAAGAAAGCCACAGGACCGCTGTGCCCCTTTTCAAGTACTGACAATGACCCCCCACATTCAGCACCAACAAAAGCTCAAGCTTTTCCCCAGTGCACCAGCCTCCATTCTCAGTTCCTCTGTGCTCTTCCTGAGCTCCCCCGCCACACACATCTTTGTATGTCTTCCCTCTCACATTGCTTTTGTAAAAGAAACACCCCTTTGACTTCTGAGAAAGCTCCTCTTTAGCCCCCCAAGTTTGCAGCAGCAGTAACCCAATCCATCTGTGAGGGGTCAAATATTTTATCAGTGATGGACAGACAGCATCACTCCTTGGGGCTACGCTGCTCACTGTGCAAGACAACAAACCAGCAGCGCTTGTTCTGTCTACGCTGCATCTCACCCAGCAACACAAAGCTCAGGAGGGGCAGAAACCCCACACATCTCCCCAAAGCCCAAGACCTATTGGCATCCTGCCGCAAGTCCTCACCTGCTTGCTTGTGGCCTCCAAAAGAGCTAATTTAAAGCTTGCTTAGTTAATTTTTTAGTCTTTGCAATGTAGACCTGCAAAATGCACAGCAGCATGAGCTTAGATCAAACACTTGTTATTGTTTTCTTAGGTGAGGCAGATTGTTTGTAAAATGGGGATAGGCTGAAAATCTGTGTCATTCCAAATAGCAGTTACTGATAAGAAAGTTTCCCTAATGTTTTTGACATTTCATTTCTACTGTTTTATCTATCTTATTCTCTTGTTATGAGACTTATTTTTAGACTAAGAGCTCTTAATGCAGGTATTATCACTTTCTGTACATATCTACAGCACCCAGCAGACCAGCTTTTAGCCAAAATACCCATGGTGAATCCACTTGCTGCATCTAACCTACAGGGCATGCATCTGGTACAGTGAGCAGGAGTCCTGGGGTACAGTGCATTTCCAAGCTAAAATCAAGGACTCCCCATTCCTTTGCTACATGAGGAAGCATTATTACCCTGAGCTTATAGGTTTGGAACAAGTAGGTTAGAAAGTTTGCCTCCAGACTGTTCAGAAAGTCCTTAGTAGAGCCCAGGGCTGACCTCACATCCTACCTCCCAGCCAATCCTTCAGGCAGGGGCCTTTATTACTTCTCTCCAGTAGGATCTATGACTTTTCCCCAGAAAAACTATAGAAGCTGTTATCGTTTCTGCACAAGTACTTCCATGCGTGATGTTGACAGAAGAAGGAAGAAAATAAGACAGTGGGGAGTAAAGTCAGAGGAGGCAGCATATGATAGCTGTCAAAACCGTTCAGAGCTGAGATCCCCAGTTTTACACATCCAAGGAACTGAGTCAGCTTCCTTCCAGTAAGTATGTGCTGGGGACCACTGAACACTTCTAAGGTCAGCACAGGCCGGATACTGGCCTTAACTACAGCAGCACAGGCAGCTTTCAGCAACCTTTACATTTACCATTCTCCAGGTGCTGACCAATCTGTTCCCAGCCCTACTCCAACTTTGTTATTTTTAATAACTTAACCTAGAAGGAATTCTTACACTCATCCCTTTCCATAATAAGTCAGATTCCAACCGTTTGCTTCAACTGATATTTACTGCTGAAAGCCTGTCAGACACGCTTACTAGTAAACATTCATTACTCTGAAAAAAGAAATCCCTTTCTGTTGATGCACTGGATCTCTGCACTCCAGGTGGTCAGCTTCATGCCACCCAGACAGTTTCATGCCAAGGAACAATTTATTTTTGAATTCTGGGACTTCAAATATTAGAAGAAAAGCACAAAAAAATGCTGTTTTCAGTGACCTACATAGCCTCCCTCAAACAGCCATCAATGTTTTTAGGTAGTAAATGCACAAGACTGTAAACCACAGATCCACTCTGTTGTATCACATTACAGTTTAGCTCTAAAAAAATAAATCCCTCCTCCTCACTTCCAGCTGTTTCACTGGGGAGATGCTGCACTTGGACCTCAGGAGGGGACACAGAGCTCCTGGGGCCTTGTGCTGGCTTCTCACCCCTGCACCCTTTCAGCCTGTACCTGCCACAAAGCCCCATGGGCAGCCAAGGCAGTCCTGGTGGCCACAGCCTCCTTACCCATCCACTTGATGGAGCAGGGTACGATCAGCAGCTCTGACACCATTGCTCCTCTGTAATTGCAGGAATTACAAGGGGGACCTCAGTGTGGGTGCCCACAAAGGGCCTCTGCTGGAAGAGACCTCTGATCCAACTCCAAGGTGCTCTCTCCATCTTTTTCACCCTGGGAAAAAAAAAGAACCAGTAAGGTGAAGCTTCCCCACTTCTCTTATTTCCTCAAGTTTCATGGTTGGTTGTTAGAAGAGGAAAACCCAGCCTTATGAGATTTTTGGGGTGTTTGGTGCACTCCACACTCAGGCTTCCAAATGGAGGTCTGGCAGGCTTTCCAACTCGCCAGTCTCCAACATCAAAATCTAGTTGGTGGCAGTAACAAATGCAGATCAATGCAGATAAGCACAGCTTCAGCAGTCTAGATTCAGAATGATCACAAAACATCCCTCTTAAAGCTCTTCCCAACATCTGCACTTCTTAAAGTGACAATCAAGGGTTGCCGAATGTTCTGTTCTTGACATTTTTCCTAAAAGAAACGTTATGTCAGCACTGTGATGAAATGGGCTGAAAGGGAGAGGCCACCAGCAGAAGTAGTCTGCACGGCTCATGAGACTTGAAGAGACAGATGAACTCAAACTAATATCTGCATGCGGACTGTAAGCAACTAGATTTAAGAGCTCTGGTATTTCATGGGTTGCTTTCGTCTGCTATGAGTCTAAAACTGCATTCACCAACTTAGACATTTAGATTCAATACTTCAAGTGTCCAAAACTCCCCTACTACTCTTTTCTGAAGCAAGGATATGGATTTTCTGTAACGGAAATAGACAAAGTGAAAAACATCAGAATGCTTCTGCTTCAGCTGCCACATCCCTTCCCACATGCAGTGGGTCAGGGCAGCAAGCTCTGCAACTTTCCCATGAACTAAAAGTAGCAACCTTGGAGCAGAAGTATTGAGTGTCACTGACGAGGATGAGAAAGTTTTGTTAGGAAAGAGAAGATACCATTTGACACATGGACCAGCACCAGCGATGTGGAAATTAGAGACCCAGACATGCGCTTTCTAAAATTATCCCTGAAATTAAAACCAAGGGCAACATACTTAAAATACTCTTACAGTGAGCCTGCATACAGCCTGCATGTATGCTGCAGGACTGCAGTTTGAACAGGACTTGCAAATCAGCCTTCCATGCATCAGACGAGGAATCTGCCTTTGGATCAACACTGAACTCCAGCCCCCAGCCCCTTCCCCACATCAAGCACCAGTGCCTCCAGTGCCACACACTGTCACTGCTGGAGTGACGCATGTGGACATACCTTTGGTACCTCCTGTTTCACACCAGACCAGCCAAAGTATTCCACATTTATTTTATTGTTACCTAATTGACATTCCTCTCCCCAGGATAGAACTACACAGAGCCAGAACATTTGTTTGGTACAATGCAATTTCCAAAGTGGAAAAGGTTGGTTTCCTGGTTGGCCTCCCAAGGAGGAAAGAAGCCTCAGACAGTAATTCTCTCATCTCCAGCTTTCTTCTCCCCCACATCATTTGCCACCTGCCAGTCCACCCTGCACTAGCAGAGGGGAGCACAACCCGTCCTGGGGCTCAGTAGTGCCAGGCCAGTAGCAGCCACATGAAGACAAGGCAAAACATGGGCACCAGTTAACCAGTACAGCACTCAAACGTTTACTCAGCTCTTCTCAGTCATACCTTACCCTGGGGAACAGGTATCACGTCATACCTCGTGCCATACAGGAAGCAGACAAAATCTCTAGACCTTTTTGCACCAGAGAAGATAAAGTCCACAAGTGCCAGTGAAGCAGCACAAGGTGGCAAACAGCAGCTTCACAAGTGTTTTTGTTTTTTAAACCAGCCATTCCTTCATTTACCCTCATTTATAAAAGCCTTTGGATTCAAATAGTTTGCTAGTGTCAAAACAAGAGACTTTGACATCAAAAGTGCATCTACAGTGGTTTGATCTGCAGCTACCTTACACCACTTGCACTCCAGTGATACAGCCCAAAGAAATCAGTAATGCTGATTCTTCTCAAAGCTGCTGCTTTGCTGGGGAGCACAGGAGAGGTCAAATTCAGTTCTCACTGTACATGAAACATGCGAACAAGCTTATAGTGATCATGCAACAATAGGATCAGCCCTGCTGCGGACAGCCATAAGCTGAGGATTTGGGTCTCCTGCTTCTAGAGGACGGGTATACCCTTCCACCCACACGTGTGCATACACAGGGAAGAGGAATTCATCAGTACTGGCAAAATTCAAGTGCTTGAGAAAGGATTTTGATGGCAAGAGCAGTGACTTAGAGCATCTCACATGAAAAAGCATGAGGATACAAACAGTGACACCTGTGGAGGAAAAAAAAGATTAATGGAGGCATTAAGGATGGCCTCATTAGCCTAGCAGGGGGAGCAGCAATAAGCAACCCAGGTTGAGTAAACACATGTAGGAGCTACATAGGTAGTTTGGGTAATCAGACCACATGTGCCCTGCTCGAAAATTAAGCTTTTCATGAGGTCAGTGAGGAATGAACTCTGCCATCAAGCCTGAAAGGACAGAACAAATAGCTAAACCACAATGAGTCGTGTATTCCCTTCAAAAACTAACGTGCAGAATGCACAACACGATCTCATGCTAATGCTGCAGTTAGCCGCATTAGGACTAGACCCTCAGGCATCACAGTTCAGGTTGCATCTATTTTGATTTGGTGTTCTTGAGTGCAAGTGCTGAGTTTGCCCTTTGTGCTCAGGTTGTTAACCTACAAGAAACTACCGTGCTCTTTACTGATGAATTCAGACGCTGCTGGTGCAAGAAGGTTAAAGAGTGGGATAATGAACTTTTTCTGACCCTGCAGACTCTAAAACAGCAATATAACTAAGTACGTGAGATGAGGCTTAGGTGATCTGAAACACAAGCAGAAAACGCATTCCCTCTCTCCAAAGAGGGAGCTGGGGATTACCTTTCTCCCGACTAACCATAACCTGTTACCACCCTGAAGTAGCAGTTTGTATAAGGTAGCATAATCCCTGAATATTTCATATCAAAACACTCCCAAAAGCTAACACAGAACTCATACTCTGTACAACACACCCAACTAAAGCCACAATCAGTCCTTCAGCAGCACATATGCTGGGCAACAAAACCATCCTAGAGCCCTTACACCCATGAGTGAAGCTGTCTGATTAGGGGATCTGTCTCAGTGTCACTGGATAGGGTTGTCATCCCTGGCACGAGCTCATTTCCAGCAGCACAAGCAGTTGTCATCCTTACCCTCAGAGGCCCACCAGGGCTGTCACCCGACATCTACAGTAAGGAAAAGAGCCAGACTAACGATCCTTTAATTTCGGCAGAGCATGGATTACAAAGCTTTTGCTGAAAGCAGACAATCTTTTTCCCTCTTGTATTCAGCAAAAGAAGAAACAGCCAGTAAACTCCACTGCTCTTCCCTGACTACTTGTTATACAACACAGCCAAGACCCCTAGGGCACGCACTACTGCACATTTGCACCTTCTGCAATGCTTCAGCCCTTCAATAGAGGCCAGATCCAGAGACACCACTAGCATTTGTTGCCTTTAGGATTTAGTGGCTAATGAAGCAGGAAGATGCTATGGAAGAAAACAGGAGCTGTTTCAAAGAATTGAGACACAGATGACAGGGAACCAAAATCCTTCCAACTGACATCATCCTCAAGTTTTTCCAGCAAAAGCCAAGGCTTGCATTTGACAAGAGGACCTCAGTTCTCATGGAGCCCTTCAAGGCTTGGGCAGGCATGATAAAGCAAGCAGGTAAATACTCAGGTCTGGCTCTAGGCTCCACTTTTCTTTATAAAAATTCAGTCTCCAGCTCCAGTTCTAATTTTCTTCCCATTTCTTAGTATTTCTGTCACTCTGAATGAACTATGTGCTATTGATGTATGTGCCCAGTGTAAAGATTAATAGAAGAACCACAAATCAAGAGAGGTTAATTTAATTGCCTTCCACAGGTGCTCCGCAGTATTTCATGCAACCAATGGTCAGGAATATTTTATGAGTCCCCTTGTGTAGAACTAATGACTAGTACTGCTGCTCAGCCTCAGCTCCTGCTCAAACTCCAGATTACAGAGAAGAGGCTGGGGAGGGGACAGAACAAGATAGGGAGGATGACAAAGGGGCTTCGCCCATTTTTAAATGCAGAGCAGAGACAACTCAGGATGACTGACAAGTGCACAGTCCTCTCATTTTAAACTGAGAAGGATGTTCACACCAAGGGTTCGGGAAATGGTGCCATTACTTTTGACTCCTAAGATGGGAGAAGCAGTATTTGTGGAGTGGAATTTACTTCATTGCCTCAGTTCTTTCAAGAATAAGAGCTAAACCTGACATTTACTTCTCATACATGTATGTGGATTACCCAGCACCATGACAATCCTTCACCTAACTTGAAAGAAAGGAAAGCAAAGACAACCAGTCTCTTCCAGCTCGTATAAGTAACATCAGGGAAAAGCATTAGCAGAAGCTCTGCCACTACATGAAGAGAACAAAAGATATCAAGAAATAATTTTAATCTGAGGACAGTGAAGGAAAGCTGCAGAAGGCTGCTGTCTGCCTGGGAAAATCCTCACCATGGTTCAGGGAGGTCGTGGTTTTGTCCATCCCTGACAGGGTGACTACACACTTTCTGGAAGTACTCAAACCACTTTGAGACATCTGGCTGGACACTGCTACCCCAGAGAGGAGACAAATGGTTGAAACAGGTTGTCCCCAAGAAGGACCATATACCATAAAAGATTGAAGGCCAGAACTTAATACTGTATGTAAGAATTCAAACAAAATATTCAGAAACAGTGTGTCAGAAAGGCAGCTTGTCAGCTGGCAATCAGCTTTAGGATTTCACATCTCTGAATGACAGGGTCTATGCAAATAGATTTTTGTACCTTTTTACCTCAACCCTGCAGCAGATTTAGAGCTCTGCTTATGATATAGAAACTTTTACAGGTCACACTGAGACTGCCTTTTTTTTCCCCTGGAACTTAATATAAATGTCAGTTTCAGCATGCAAATTAACTGTGAGGCCAGCTCTTTGACGAGCTTGCTATCCTCAATTCCCAGAATGTGAGGAGAGTCAAAGCATCCATAAAGGCAAAAGATCAGAGTATATTAGAAACTGGATGATTACCATGATATGAAACCCTTATACATTCAGCCAGTTAATGCTGAGGAATGGAAGAAAAACTAACTGTCTGCACGAAGCATCACAACAGCGAGAGCAGGTGCTGTCACTGCTGTTTGGTGCCCTCTCCTGGCGCCAACACAGTGAGACTATTTGGGAAATCCTACCTGGATAACGACATTTCATTTCCACTGACGCCCGAAGATCCATTCTAGGCTGAAACCAGTAAAGCCATATAGTAGAGAAGATAATCTTATCAGATAAGCATAATGATAACTATCAGTGTCTTATGCTTATTTTCTCTTGGTGTAGAAGATCTTCTACAATTATTATTTAGGAGAAAAACAAATGCTCTCTGCTCCCCAGAAGAGCAGTTTTATTTATTTAACAGGCTTTTTAGCCTCCTTAAAAGGAAACAAAGTCTTGTGAAACACTTCTGACTAGAAACAAACCATACAATTATTTTAGTACTTATCCTCAACCAGGAAGTCAAGCAAATAAAGTCCCCACTAGAAAATTTTCTGATACTACATTTAACATTGAACTACATTTCAGCTGGATCATTTTGCCCAAAAATCAACATTGGACAATAGACATTTTTGGATAAAACAGACGTAAAGCCCTGAACCAGTTAAATATCTTTAAGAGAAGTGGATGCAAGCCATGAGGTTTAACTAAAACGCTTACAAAACGTGCATGATTCCCTATACAGAATCCTCTTCCAGTTGAAAGGCTATATGGAAGACTACTTTAGAGCATTGGGATTTCACTGAATGTTAATGTATGACCAACTAATCAATACTAGCAAAATCCTATACTCAAACACACAGCAGGAGCTCACAGATGTGACATATTAGTGTTTACACTTCAGTATATTACCTCCTGTCTATAAAGCAAAGCCAGTTTCAAACATACAATTTAAAAACAGCAAAAATTTTATAATCTACCTATCATTAATTCCTTTGATATGAATTACAGGGACATTAATTAGAACTTAGCTCCTGTGTTTAATATTCTCTATATTATAACCACAATAAATGAGTGATTAGAAGTAAAACCTTGTTTTAATCCGAATTTTAAAAATATTCTTCATGCAATTGTTGAAAAATTGATTAATAATCCAGACCAATAGCAACAACTTTTATTCACAGGCATTTACAAACAAAAGTCATTAGCTGAAACATATGGCAAATTCACAGTTAGTAAAATTGTATTTCAATTAATCAAAAGTTAACTGGCAGAACTGGCTGTCACGATGAACAGCTCCACTGAGTTCAAGAGTGGTTAGACATCAATTTTTAGCTACATCGAGTTACACAGATATTTGAAAACTAAAGTGAGTTTTGAAAGAAAATCTTGTTTCACATCTAAATCGGCATCTAACCACCCAGCTTATAAAAAATAATCTTTTGCACACCTTACACCCAACATCATCTTCAAACACCGCCTAATCACACGGGACGTGGATGTGAATGCATCATGGCCCCATCCAGAACTTACTGCTCATGTTTCTCTGTGCTTACCTGTGACCCCATGCACTGCAGTAACATCTGGAGAACTTCACCTCGGGTCCATGATCTCTCAAGGGCAGGTGCTGTACAAACAGAAGATGCCAAATACTTAAGACAACTGCTTGAAACACAATACAGCCAGCTCACCCACTCATGTCTTCATTAAACTGTTTGCTTCAGCTCCACCTTCACACTCAGGCCCAACCACCTGGGCTCCATGAGAACCCAGATCACACCTTGTACCAACAGCACACTTCAGGAGAAATAACCCCGGCCTCAAGGAGCTTGCATCACCTGCAACAGGCGCAAGAGAAGGAACGATATGATGGGAAGTCACACAATGGACAAGTTTTTGGGAAAGATGTTCACTTGATATTCACAATCCCAACTCTGTCTTAGGATCTTTTCACATTAACAGTTACACTCTTTGGACATTCTTAAAGCTGGTTTCCCTCTTACCACACAGATCCCCCCCCCCCCCAGAAAAATGGCAGTTTTAGGCCATGGTAGGCTGCAGCACTCAGATTTTGTGTTCTGACTCTCCCTGGGGCCTGCAGAGAGCCCCTGCTCTTGAGCCTGCAGATCCCCAAGCTGAACACAGAAATAAATAGTTTAAGAAAACATCTTCTTATAAATCTGCTTTAAGTCAAAATATGCCTAACAGCACAAAAGTAGAGGTACCTCACTGTGTTGAAACATGCAGTTCGGCCTGGAAACCTGTCTCTGAGGTCTAAAACAAAGCCTGAGGGCCTGGCCCACGCAGAAAAACCGGCAGGCCCTGCCACTGGGCCTAGGGGAGCACAGCCATGCCATGGCTGGAGAAGGGATGGCTTTCGCAGGCCAGACATTAAGAAAATGTAAATATTTGAATTGTCTCAATGCTATATAGCTACAGGCCAGCCCAACCTTCCTCCAGCACACTGCCACCCTCACTAGGGGAAAACAGAAAATGCCAAACCCACCCCTCGCAGTGAGCTGGCCTGGGGCAAGCTGGCAGGTGAGGCACATCCTGATGGCTGCACAGACATCCAGCAGCAGCCACAGCCTCTGCCAGCGAGGCAAGTGAGAAGCAGGCTGTTGGATAGTAGTAATTCACTGACAAGAAGGGTCTGCAACTTCAGGGACCCTTGGTGAAAGACAGCATTTACTCTTTGATCTTAGAAGTCAACCATCATTGCACACTAAGACTGCCTTTCTTGAAGAGTACAGCAGGAGATGTCTCTAACAGAATATTCAATAAATACAGGGAATTTGAAGCAAACTGCAGCTTGGCTGTTTCGTGGAAGAACCCTACAACTCCAAGCAAATGAGATATGAAGTAGGTATGTGGTTTATTTTGGCACCGGGCGTATGCGGGATAGCTCCCAAAGGCATGCGCACTCTAACACGGCAACTTGCTTTGGTTATATGCAGTAAAGAGTTACATATGCATGAAGTTTCCCAATATACATATTCATAACCTATCCCCGCTTTGTATTAGTTAGCTCCAGTAAGTCATTTCCATAAACTCCTCCCATCTGTGCTTGCACAGTGCCTGCTGCTGGTGGTCGTCAGGGGGTGGTGGGGATGAAGGCTGATAACTCTTCCTCATCACCACTAGCTGACCCTCTGCCTTTGCACAGGCTCAGCTGCTTCTTGGCTCTTGTCCATACCATAAGGTCGTCTCAGCTGGTTTTTGAGACAGGTTCCCCATTTTTGTCAGGAAACATCCCCTGTGAGGGGCCCCAAGACTCCTTGTGTCAGTTAATTCGTACAGCAGTAAGCAAAGACACCCAGCAATATCTATTTTAATGCAATTAAGCAAGCCTCCATTCTTCCATTCCTGGCTTTAATAATTATGATTGTTTTATTTAGAAATGATTAATGCGATTAAGCAAGCCCCCATTCTTCTATCTCTGGCTTCATGGTGAGGGGGTAAAATACTGGAATAAGAATTACTTGCAAGATCTAGGAACACAAAATGCCAGACCTCCCATGTTTTTACTGAAGATTTCTATAAGAATCACCCCATTAGTCTCCACCAGAACACTATTTCTGTGTACTTCGGTTCCTCCACAACATCTGAGGGAAGCCTCTCACACCCTGGAGATCAAGCCAGGCTGGAACACAAGTAGGTGGTACATGAGGTTTGTATTAACTCTCAAATGTCCAAACAAAAAGGTGTCAAGCACTGAAAGTCAATGGAGAAGTTTCCTACTAATGCAGTTTAATTGCAAACACATTCCTTGTCTTTCATTAGATACTTAAAGCAACACTGCATTTGCACAATACCAGATGCAGTCCTTTTGAGAGGGCCCAGAGTCACTGACCCTCCCAGAGAACATTGTTCATATGATGCTGCAGAAGTTATAGAGATGCCTGACCTTAGAGCCATGTTATCCAGTAGGTCAAAAGGATTTAGCTCTGTGAGGAAAAGTAAATATACCCATACATGCCACTCTTAGGCTTCTAAAACAAGCAGAAATCACTGTCTAGCATGGTTCATAATTAACATGTATTTCCCTGAAAAGGTCAGTTCCCACTTAAAGTTTCTGTATTCTTAATTTCCTTTATTCATCCACAAATTTTCCTTTACAATTACCTTTTGCCTCTGGATGAAGACAAGTGATATTAAAAGGACTACTTTGTCCATCTGTTAGATAAATTTCCACAGACAAAAGCTTCATTAAATTAATTTAACCAGGGAATTTAATTAGGAAGTGTTGGACAGTTAACTCTAGGAAAAAGTCTGCTATGACTCCCTGCCTAAAATACAGTGTTTCCCCAGGACTATGAGCTCACACATACACCTATAATAAGCATTACTTCAATCTTCCCTCCTGAGCTCCCTGGCCCTGGCTCCTCTTCACAAGCTTTTCCTGCAGAAATTGAAGGTGGCTGCCCTGAGCAATCAAATCACTATTGAAAGTAGCCACCCCTTCAGGCCAGTCATACCAGAGTGGTCTTCAGAGTAATATAAATATTTCTACTTTTTGTTGTTGTTTTGTTTTGTGCTTTTTTTTTTTTTTTCCCCCACTATAATCCATTTGTAAAGCAGTGGTAGAAGTTACCACAACTAGTAACAATACTAATCTAGCAGCCCTTCACTTTTTTTTTTTAAAAGCAACAACACAACTTTTAGTCAATAAAAAGTTATGAAAGATACCGTACCCAGAGAGCTTCCTTCCTAAAAATACTCCCAAATTATGGTCAAATCCCTCTTTTCCTTCCATTCACCATATCATGGCTAACATGTGGTAGACACTTATACCCCCACATACCCAGGGGTCAAATCTGTAAGATAGAAATAACTAAAACTTTTGGCCCCTCAGATTTCAAAAATTCCCAATCACGTAAAAATCTCTCCTCAGCACTTACACAGCACAGATGAAAATAAAAAGGGAGCTCTTCTTTCCTACTTCTGCTTTTGAAGGCTCATGTTCCCAGTAGCATGTGGGGGCAATCAGCCCCCTAGTAAATGGAGAACTGGAGACATCTGAGGTGTCTCCAACACTTGACACCTGCTTCTTTGAGAATGTCACAGTGAGGACAAAGACAAATGGAGACAGCAGGACCTGAGGCCTTACAGCCTGCACTACATGTGGAACAGATATCCCTAAGGGGTGCAGGGCTGCTCGAGCCCCAGTTAGGAATGGCTGGGGGGACAGGGAGCAGGAGGCTTCCCAGTGAGCTGCTCAGGAGGTCATGAGAAAAGGAGAACTGATGCATATTCAGGATCCTCTCAGACTGATTTCTTTCTTCCACTCAAAACCAGCATCCCTCCATGGGGCTGTCCTTGTGACAGAGAGTTATTTATTTTTGCAGTTTCCACTTCATGGGTTCCCATCCCCCTTTCCCTTTTAGCTTAAGCTGTAATTATCCCTGCCCTATTCTGACAAAAATACTTGTGAAAACCATGACTGACATATTTCCAGGTCAGCCGAATTCTAATTTTTGTAGGTCTGCCTTATCCTATGGGAGATTTGCTGTATTACTTGGATACCAGCAGTCGGTCATGATTAACAGAGCAGAGGACAGAAACACTGAGCCTTTTTCTCACAGAAACATGTCTTCCTGAGATATCTGCACATAAAAACGTGTCTTTTCCAGATTATGTAAGATTAACATGTTTCAGATGACCTGTAGGGCGTCTTGATAGTCTTGCTGTGTCAAATGGAGCCAAAATTGTGGTTTAATTCTTTAGCTGCATTCATCCATCCTCTGAGTTGGGCTGGGAAGAATTATTGCAATGAAGGCCCGGACCCCCTTCTGTCAAGCACAGCTGAAAAAAACGTAAGGCCCAGTTTGTGCTTCAAAGGCTATTTGCCATCCAAACTGACAGAGAGAGCGCTTGTTATCCCCATTTCACAGACTGTGTCACAACTGGGTCACAGCTAGCCTTTCTCCTGAAAGTTGAAGGGGAAGGCAGAGCACATCGGGGCTAGCAGGCACCATGGTAAGAAGTAGGGATTTTATGAGGCTCTGGGGAAAAGCTGGCTGTCTGATGTGCACCCAGGAGAAAGGGGCTGTACTCAGCTGGTGAATATAATCGCTCTCCGATCTCCTTCCAGTTGTGAATTTGCATGGAAAATGATGAAGCAATGCTAGTGTAGAGTCAATGCGTTTGAGAAGAAACTTAAGCCTCGTGTCTCCCTCTCCTTCTCCCTCCCCTGAAATCCTGATGTGATGGCCATGATAGGGCTCTGCCCTTTGATATGGTTTAGAGACTCCATTCAAGTTTTTCACCTACCAGCTGGACATATCTTGGACATACCCAGAGAGAGCCACACGTTGCCTGTTTTTTGCAGTCTAAAGTGAGGAAAAGGTAGATATCAGCAAAAGCTGTTGAGATGTGCTGCATGATCAGATCATAGCTAATGATGGGAAATGCTTTCCTACAGGTATGGCCTTCAGGCTGAGAGTCCCGCATAGGCAGGACACAACTAGAACTGTCAGTGGAAAGCAAGCAAATACAGCACATTTTGGCAGCTTCCAAAACGTGTCTCAAGACTGGGATCTATGAATGTGGCACGTGTTGCTTGCTATGATGACAGACCAGATTGGAAAAGTACCTTCCTTTCCCAAGAAGGAACACACAGAGAGCATGTCACTGCTGTGGCCCAGAAAAGTGTCCTTCCCAGGAGGGTCCTACCACATGGATGCAGGTGCCAAACTGGGTGAGGTCTGGGGCAAACAGCCAGTTGCTGATGAAATCTGTAACTTTCTCTTGCTCTCAGTGGTTTTATTTAAGCAGAATCAAAGCTGCAAATAATTTGATTTGCAGTCAGAGATAAATATTTTTTATACCCCAAAGCAGTTCAGTAAGATGAAGCATAAAGATACAGAAAAAAGAGAAGTAGAACACAAAATTTAGGTGAAACCAGGGAAATCAGTCTAAGCTCTGCATAAATGCATTGGCAGAATGAGACCCATTCTAGATCCAGGGACATGACTAAAGCTAGAAATGCATATTCTATCATTTAATATTACAGTTATTACTATTTAAGTAAAACAGCATTTTGGTCTAAAATTTCCCATGGTTACAGAGAGGTGTTTTATTTTTCTGATCTATGCTTTGGAGAAGAGGTTTGTCTCTTCTACTTAGTAACAGGAAAACGATGTATATTAGAAAAATATTTTTCAAGCCAAGTTGTCAAAGTTTCAAATTTCTCACTATGTAACCAAATCTAGCAAGATCCCAGATCTTGGAAATACAGGTCAGAAACTCTTGAGGTTTTCCCACCCTTAATATTTACATTCACAAATGCTTGGCAATGGAAGATTCTGAGAAGTGGTCAGATTGATTTTCCCATGTTTGTTTATCTACTTTGACACTGTGGCCAGCTAGCTGATGAAATAATAATGAGGCTGTTTCAGTGTAATACACAAAGAACTGCACTTTTAATGTAGTGCCTAGACAGATGAGGCTCGTTGTCATTTTGTAGCTGAGCTGAATCAAGTTGCTGCAACTTTTAACCTGTACTATCTTTTCCACCCTGAACTATATCGAAGAGTTAATTTAATTTATCTCAGAAAATAGCAACAGCACTGATGGTGCTTCTATTGATGAAACTGTATCTTAGGGCATCATCCAGGTTGCAGACATATGGAATTAAATGCTGGACCCATACAGAAGATGGAATCCTGGCCCCAGCTCAGTTAATGGCAAATCTCTCTGACTGCAGTAAGATCAGGTTTTCTCTCTGTTCTGCAGATTTTTGAGAGAAGGATATAAGGTGTAGTAACAAAAACAATAAGGTGCCAAGTTCTCAGTGCACAGTCCCTGCTGTTGCTTCTGGGGCAAAACAGAGAAAAATATTGGTATGTAAGTACATTTTATCTTTTTGATCTTACAAGCCACGCTTTATTTTGAGCTGCATGAAGCATTTTGCAGCTCAAATGGAGTTCAGATGGGAATTGGGTAGAAATGCCCTCTGTAAGATCCACAGTTCATGGGGAAGCCATGATAGCTGATATTTTGGGGGTATCTGTTGGATACCCCAAGCAGAAACTGCACGGGAAGGCAGGGACTAAATATCCAATTTTCTTTGAACTTCCAGTGTGCAACCTTCTAGGCTGAAAAGCTACAGATCCTGAAGCTGTCCAGAAGCTCTAACAGTTCTTTTCTCTCTTTGGCATCGCACATTCAGACTGTTTTTCCACATTTCCTAAATTTGGTCACATCAGCATCAGGAGGACGCAGGCAATCACAGAGGTGTTCAATCTTCCCTAATGGCTGAACAAAATAATGAAAGACGTGTGTATTCCTATTGTGAAGGTTCTCCCAGCCTTCCCTAAGTAATTGATGTCAGAATCAATACACCACTTTTTGCTTCTAGAGCTCAGCAGCATTTATGGTAGGTTTCTTTTTTAACTGTGCTTTCATTTTTCCAATTTCCTGCTCTTAGAATCTTTTCCAATAAATTCCTTGTTTGGGTTTTATGGACTATTTGATCCTATTTCTTAGAAGATAATTCTTTTGGGATGTCACAGGCACAGAGGAGCTCGAAAGAATTATCATTGTTGACAAGATGTTTGACCATGGACAAGTGTTCCTCATTAAGAACAGGTTCTATTTTCTACTTATAAAAACAAACTTCCTGCACAATCCAGCTAGAAGGAAATAGCCTTATTTTTATATGGACACGTTTGTGTTTGAAGCCAGCAGGGGGTTTGCTCCTTCACTGTCCTTTTATCACATTCATGCTTGGCTTTCCCTTGCCCTTCCAGAGAAACTCCTCTCAATACATCATCAACCCCTGACCTGAAATAACACAAAAATACCTGTGAAATGATCCTGTGTCTTATTTGCAGACTAGCACAAACTGCTGAGTCTTCCATACCTCATCGGACTGAGGGCTAGAGTCATCTCACCCTTCCTTGCCTCCTGCTGGGTCTGTTCTTGCCTTGCATTTTGGTGGTAATTCCTGGCTCTTCTGCAACGCACATCATCTTGCAGAGTTTGCACCAATGTGGATCTAATGCCTCAAGTAATGGCATGAATTGCCTGTGGTTACCCAGAAACACAGTGGCAGAACTGTAAATAGAGCCTGGCTCTCCTGGGTCTCATTAGGATTATTTTTTTTCCTTCTCAGTGCCATCTGAGAAAGGCTCTCTCACCAGCCTCCCTAGCTGAAACTTGTCACGGATCACTGCAAGGAGCTGGCACGCAGGAACAGTCCACTTGAAGTGAATGGAGTGGCTTGAAGGTTTAAAGCCAATCACCTGGATAAACTACCTGGGGTCACGCAGGGAAGGTCCAACATTTGCTGAGGACAGTAGAAATCTCCTAAAGACTTCAGTACTTTCTGGCTTAAATCCTAGCAGAAGCCACGATTCGGTAGGCATAAAGGCATATACAGAACTAGAACATCCTACTTATATCAACAGTGGTTAATGAAACATATGAATGTGTGTTTAATATTTTCTCTCCTTGCAGTATTGTCAGATGTAGCTGTTGATTGCCCCATTATCTAAAGCTAAGGAATCTGCACTCTTCCTGCATGGCTTATTTCTGTACGTTGTCCTCTAATTAATTTCCACATGTTACAAATCTGTGTCTGGTGTTTGTAATGTGTTTGCAGCCTGAAAAGGATATGTAGACAAATCTTAGTTCACTCTTACAGATTCAGCACAGTTAATAATGATGGTCAAGGATTTTACATTACGGCCAATTTGTTTCCATTGGAACAACCACCAGTGTTTATTTTTAGTGTTTTGCTAAGGACAAAAAGAAGAAGGTGGGAAGCAGAAAGGAGGGGGCACATCTGAATGATTTCTATTTTACAACTTTAAATAAGGCTTTCATTTTATTTAAACCTATATTCTCTTTACCAAAAAAAATCCAATAACAGAATTTCTCACAGACCAGGATTTCCACATTTCGGGGAGCTCTAACAGCAACACACCCCTCAAAGGGGCACTGTGATCCTGAATTAATTGACAGCTCCATCCTCACGCACACAGATCCCTGGCCCCAGTCCAGCAGAGCACTTGAAGTGCAGGTTCACCGCCAGGCACGTGAGCTGGCCCCGTGGTTTCAGCAGGTGCCAATGCCTGTGCTTAAAGCGAAGCATGTAGGTAAGTGATCAGTGGAGCAGGGTCAAAGGACTCAGCATCTTGCAGGCTGAGCTCCTGATACCTCTGCAGCATCCCAAGGTCTTCAGAAGGAAGCAGCAATGTGTGGAAGAGGCAGATGTTTGCCTATAGAGCTGCTGCTTAGAATTTAACCATGTGAGCTCTCCTAGATTTGATGTACCTGCCAGGCCATAGAAGGTGCATTGTTTTTTTATTTTTTTAACTTGTTTTTTTTTTTTTTTTTTTTACTACTAGCTGCTTCAGAACTGATATAACAATAACACACATGCCTGTTGCAGACGGGTAGTGTGCAAGCTGGCAAGGGGCTTCGGGGGTGACAAGAAGCTCTTTGACAATTGCATGAGCAGTAGAAGCTGCCATGAAGCAAATGCAGGAGTAGCCCTGAGATGAGGTGGGTGTTTTAGTGCAGTTTTCAGTCAATAGCTGGGCTGGATTCTGCCAGCCATAACCATTACGTCATTATGGTCCTGCATGTGGTGCTTATCTGTTCGAAGTGTCCCACCCAAGGCATGACCCCTTTACAAGGATTTTGGACCTTTTTTGAGGTTAACAGGAACTTGTGCCTGTTGAGACAATAGAAATTAATTTTCAGTGACTTGGAGATGACAGAGAATCAGTTCCTAAAAGAGAACTGCCCTAAATCCACCTTCTAAGTCTGTGGTGCATCTTATCCTTGACAGTATGTCTGAGCATCTTAATGGCCAGGGTGGCACAGAGCTGTATTGGGGAGGCTAGAAGTAGAGACTGGCTTTTATTACCTAGCTAGAGCTTTAAATAGAGCATTAATTATGCTTAAAAAAAAAAAAAAAAAAAAAAAAAAAAAATCTAAGGAGGGTGAAGTGATACTATCAATATTGGAAACCTGAGAGCTGTGCTGCCTTGTTTCTCCAAAATGAGATGGGAAATCGGGGAATAAATTTTTGGAGACTGCCTCTTTTTTTTGTTTGTTTGTTTGTTTTGTATTCCTTTCTGTTGAGCATCCAAGCACCGATATAAGGTAGCAAAGTGGAGGTAGCACCTTTGTCCCTTCTGTTTCTGGGCGGCCGCTGCGCCCCTCGCGGGCAGCAGGGGGAGCCGGAGCCCAGGGCAGCGGGAGGGCTGCGGGTCCGGCTGGGGCTGCGGTGCCCGAAGTGCCCCTAACGCTGATCAATCTTGCGGTGTTCGGGGGCTGCCAGTCAAGGTCAGAGGCAAACCAGTTGCAGAAAGCACTGTGCACAACGTGGGCGGCAGGGAACCAGCAGCAGATGAACTGCACGGCAATCCCTGCTCTGGATGGGAACTCCTTTGGCTGTGTTTAACTGAAAGCATCGAGGAATTTCAGTGTCGAGGCCAAAACGCTATTTTAAAGATATAAAAAGTACGAAAAATTTAATAAATTAATACTACGTTTGGTCAACTTCCCTAAAGTTTAGTATGTGAGGCCAAACTAGGCCCTTCAGTCTTTCCAGCTAACTCCTTTGTGCAAAGCAGACTGTGCAGCTCGAGAGTCACTGCTGCCTGGTCTTGGGATGGTGGCTGAGAGCCCTCATCCTTCCAGTCTTCCAAACAGCACACTTCTGAGATAGGAAGAAGACAACTCCAGGTCAAGGAGGTTTAGCTCCAGGTCAAGGGTCAGCTCTGGTGTCAGGGCTCGGGGTCAGCTCTGGTGTGGAGGCTCCGGTGTTGAGGGTCTGGGGTCAAGGGCCTAGGGTGAGTGTCCAGTGTTGGGGATCCAGGGTCAGAGGTCCAGGGTCAAGGGTTCGGGGTTGGTGCTCAGGGTTAGCTCCAGGTCTGGGATCTGTTCTGGGGGTTGTTTTGTCAGGGTCAGCTCCAGGGTTGGGGTCAACTCCGGGGTCTGAGGCTTAAGTCCGAGGCTTGGGGTTAGCTCTGGGGTGGGGGCTCAGGGTCAGCTCCAGGGTCTGCTCTGGGGTCAAAGGTCTGGGGTCAGCTCTGGGTTCAGGGGCTCGGGGCCTGGGCCTGGCCCTAGGGTCACCCCCAGGTCTGGGCACGGGGTTGAGGGTTCAGAGTCAAGGGGCCAGGGCTGGGGCTTGGAATTGGGGTTGGGAATTAGATTTAGTTCTGGGTCCATATCTGAGGTCCATTTTGGGGCTCGGAGTCAGCTCTGGGCTGGGGGCTGCTGGGTCAAGGGTCTGGGGCTGGGGCTCAGTGTTAGGGCTTGGGGTAGGTGCTCAGGTTCAACTCTGTGTCAAGGGCTTGGGATCAGGTCTGGGTTGGGGGCTCTGTGTATCTTTTCTGTTCTTCCTTTTGTCTTTTCTGTGTATCATTGTGTATCTTTTCTGTTCTTCCAGGATTCGTTTGTCAGGAAAGATGACCATGAAATCCGAGGGCTGTGGACAACCATCAACCAGCTGGTTGTTGCAGATGCCTTTGGTCACGTCATTCGTCCTTTTAACTCGCCCTTTCCTTTATCTTGAGTTGAATTTTTGTGCAGTGCTATGTTGGCAGTGGTAACATTGCTGGCAAGGTGTTTTTGACTAAAAACGATCTTAACTGTAGTAGTGAATTCACTGAGTGTGGCTTTGTGGAATGACTCCCATGATCACAAGTTTTTTTTTTTTTTTTTTTTTTTTTTTTTTTTTTTTTTTTCCTTTGTCACAGACAGGAGAAAAGCTCTTTCCAGAGAAATGGAGAAGGAATTAATTATACCTCTGCCTCCTCCTGTGAGACCAGAAGACACTGAGTAACTAACTGTAAGCTGCCATTCTCAGGAGACATACTCAGAGTCTCGGATTCCTTCTCTGCCTGCCCCCCAGGGCCTTAGGGATGAGAAATCTTAGGCTTAATGTTTTCCCCTATGAAATACTGTTGCCTTAAGGGGCGTAGCTGACTAACTGCTACGGGTCTGGTTGGATTCAGGGTACTGAACTATCACGGTCACAAATTCACCTAAATAACATAGCATGTCCTCGATCTAGTTGTGTTCAGTAAGAACTGTCATGGCTAGGAACAAAGCAATGAAGGGCAGTGTATTAACAGCAACGGGGACACAGGTTCTTTGGATTGTCAGCGATAAATTCACTGTCTGCAAAAGCAAGCGAGCATGCATGAAATGCACAGGTGCTTATCCTGGCTATTAATGCGTTAAAAGGAACAAAGGCTCCAGAGATTTCTAAGTTTCCATGAAGACACCTGGTACAACCAAGTGTTCAAATCTTACCCCACGACATCCCAATGTGGGGGGAAGAGAGGGTCAGCCTGCTGACAGATCCCACAAGTCAGAAAGGCATCCTTTGTGATGGATTTTCCCTTACGTCCTCTTCCTCTGAAGCCAATTTACATTATCCACTGATCTGTTCTCTTTAGTGACCAGCGATAGGACCCGAGGGAATGGTGTCAGGCTGGGGCAGGAGAGGCGCAGGCTGGCCATCAGGAAGAGGTTCTTCACCAAGAGGGTGGTCGTGCACTGGAACAGGCTCCCCAGGGACATAGTCACTGCACCAAGCCTGTTGGAGTCTAAGAAGTGTTTGGGCTGTGCGCTGAGTCACATGGTCTGAATTTTGGGTAGACCTGTGTGGTGCCAGGAGTTGGACTTGGTGATCCTTGTGGGTCCCTTCCAACTCGGGATATTCTATGATTATTTTCTGTCCTTTTAAGTGGAGCTGAGTGACTCTAGTCAGGCACATCTTGGTTATGATTGGTAAAAAGCTTTCTTGCTTTTGTTTAAAGGAGAAATTCAGAGCGTGCCCTCAGTGAGGGGCGGTCACACCTTGGGGGCACGGAGCTTCTGTGATGGAGCTGTGTTTTGGTATTATAACGATGATACAATGAGAAAAAGTCCACTAGAATACAACATTTCTTCGAAAACACGACAGGTGGCTGGCTCAGGGTGCAGCTGATGGGGCTCGGTGTGCACGAGAGCGCCGGGTCCCCATCCCGCACAGGGCCCGGCCGCGGGGTCTCCGCTCCCCGCCCCGCGCGGTGCCTCAGGGCCCGGCCCCGCCCCCGGAGCTCCCCCGCGCCTCGCGGAGCTGCGGGCCCGGGGCGCTCGGTGCTGCCGCCTGTTGGCCACAGGGGGCACTGCAGGCGGAGGGATGCGCATGCGCTGTAGCAGCCGCCGGGCTTCGTGCCCCGCGGCATGCCGGGAGATGTAGTTTTTCGCGTTTCTGCCGCTCTCAGGTGCGGTGGGCGCTGCTGGCACTGCCCCAGGGCTCCCTCCCTGTCCCCTGGAACCCGAATTTTCCCATTTTTCCTCGCCCTTGCCAGGTGCTGCTACAGAAATTCCCCTCCTGCAGGGCGGCACCCGGTAACGTTTTGATTCCGGACAATGTGGATCCTGCCAAGCACCGGGATCCCCGCACACCGAGGGGACCTCCCGAGGCTCCCCCTTTCCCTCCCTTATCTCACGCTTTGTCCGTCTCCGGCCGTCAGCTCCCCACAGAACCCCCACCACGGATGCACAGACCCCTGAAACCAGCCGGGCCTGCCTTCCCGCTGCTGCGGCAGTGGGGCTCCCCGGTAGGTGACTGGAGCCCAGACGAACCCCCAGATTGTGAGAAACACTCTGCAGCCAATAACAGGCTCAGACGAGGATCTCAGTGAAGTAGCAGTTTATTCATGATTGCAATGGTGGGCGCCCCACAAGCAGGAGCGCACCTACCAGCTCCATAACACGGTTTATATCCTTTTTTCAGCGACCAGAACCCTCCCCTGCTTCCCCACTGAGTAATCCAGGTGCACAACCTATCTGATGCTTCACAGACAATGCATGGCCTTCACTTGCTGGCCTGTTAAATTTCAAATTTCTGTTGACCTTTTCCCTGTTTGCAGTGGCAATGTTTCTTCCCTTATCTGACTTGACACCGTGATTTTCACCTAATTGCTCTAAGGAATCTGGTTGTCTGCATTTTACAAGGTAATCTGCTAAGCTTTCTTATCACTGCAAGCATATTTTAATGCCACATTCCTTACCTTTAAACAATGTAACTCTGTGCAAAAACATTTTTATTCCAACACTCCTAACAGCACAAGGGGCCGGAAAGTAATTCAGCACCGGGCACGCATGCAAGGAAAGGCAAACTGCTGCCCCTTCTTTATTATACTGAGCAAATACGAGCATAACTCCTTTTTTTTTTTTTTTTTTTTTTTGAACAGCTTTTGTGGAGAGTTGTGTTCATGCAGATAATTATAATTCAGTGTAGGAAGAAAATACGGATGTGAAATTATCATAATTCCTTCCTACAGCCAAATTCCTTGGAAAAACACAGGTGATCGTTCCAACCATCTGTAAAAGTGAAGATAAAAGGCACCTCACACCTTTCAGGCAGAAATGCACACGCTAATTTATGTATTTAATATATGAACTATGCATCTGATCACTAAAATTTATCCCAGAAAGCCATGGCCAAGGAGCTTCAAGTGAAAGGCCATAAACGTCACAGAATCCTGGCCCACAGACCTCAGATTCAAGCCTAGCATTGTAGCTGTTATATCGTGCCCCTGCTTGCTACTGCTGCCACAGCTTTAAAATCTAAAATCAAAATAGCCGGAGGCTGTATTTTGACTCCTCTCTTAAACCCAGATAACCTTGCAGCAAATGAAACATAAGGAAAAGCTGGGAATTGCATGCAAAGAAGCAAGGAGAGAGAGTACTATTTTCCAGGAAAAGTAAGAAACCATGTAGCTTAATGATCAGGCCAAAGTCTGGATAAATTATAATTACTTTTCTTGTTTATTTCTTAGGTTCCATTTATTTACATTATTTATGTCTGTTTTTATCCGGTTTGCTTTGTTTTTAAGTTATGTTGAATGTCTTTTCATCCCAGGATCATGAGGTGGTAGCTGTAGTCAGGAGGAGGCTGCCTGCCAGCAGCACAGCAACATTTGTTGTTATTGCAGCTATGGATAAAAATAAGAACTGAATACCACAAACCAATTGACACAGAAACACATAATCAGTTGTGAGCTACTTTGTTTCTCTAACAGAAAATATAAGTTTCATTCACAGGCACTCAGATAACCCCGTATAGGAGGACAGCCACAAGTTTCCTGATGACAAGGGAAAACGACTTCTCTCCAAAGCCAGCGAGAGTACTGATTGTGGAAAGTCAACAAGCTCAGTGGATGAACACATTTGGCTTTGTTCTTTCCTATGCCAGTAGGTAGTCCCTCCAAGTCTCTCTGGCCTTCCTTTTCCTCCAGCGACTTTGGTGATTCCCCCTACTTTCTTCTTCTGGAAGCTGGAGGACCTTGTACATGGCAGAAGCAGTATTTTGGATGGCACATACTCTCTCTGTCCACAGCCTGTCCATCCTTTGTGCACTTACCTCTTCTGTCAGCAGAGCTCAGGAGAAACTGTTGCCCCCAACAAGGTGAGGATAGGATAAGCAGGGATGAAGGAGTTGGAACGTTACCAGCATGGAGGCCAGGGTGGATTCACTAGACAAGATTTTTGATACTGCCTTCCAAGATGCAAAAATTCTTCTACAGATCAGAAACCCAGTATCCATCTAACAGCATCTGAGAATCCTTCAGCCCAGCATAATTCCACATCAGAAACAACTGCAGAGATGCTCCAGTTTTGGATTGGTCTTGTAAGCCATGCAGGCACAGTATTGATGGCTTCTGTCCCAAATTCTACCCCATTCACATGAACAGGGTTAGCTTCCAAACCCACCCCACTCCCCTGATAAGCAGATGCTGTTAGCACCTTGCCTGCAAAGAGGCAGGAAGAAGCATTAAAATGTTAGCCCAACACGTTATCCAAATAGAAGCTCATCTGAAAGTGGTAGGCAGGGGTGGCCTGGAAGTTGCCATTTACACCGTGTTAGTCCAAGTCTTGTAACTGATATAAAATAAGGAACAAAACAACAGTAGTCACTAGTAGGTGCTGTTGTATCATCTTATTACCTGACCCAGAGCACTGTGGTGTTTGCATCCCTTCAAGGGACTCAATATATTCACTCTCCAGCCACTCTTTGTATGTCCTCCTCTCTTTTACAGGCACAATCTCAACAGCAGAATCCTTGAAGATCAAGTTTTTTCCATGGAAGGTTGAAGAATCGAACATTTTGAATCCATTTCCATTGCTGTCATTTCCAAAATACTCCTGACAAGAATGCAAAGTTTTCATTATTTTGCAAGATTAAGTGCTATATTTCCCTAGTACAACATGAAAGGTGATAGGAACTATTTAGCAGATGAGAAGTTCACACACAACTGCAGGATCTGTGTTTACTTTTAGTATCTACTATATAATCTACTCTAGTAGATTATATACAGAATCCTGTCATTGGCAATTACAAGAATTTTGGTTCTTGTTACTATCTAGAAAGAGCTGTACTTTTAAAACATTTTTCTGTGCAAGTATTGAGTAACACAGGGTTTGCCTGGGAGTGATCAAAAGCCCAGCACGGAGATACCCAGTATTGTTTTTAAACTAGTCAACTGCAGTATTGACAGGAATCTAGCTGTGGCAGCCAGGTATAGTCTGCCTAGATGGTTTACATATACATGACTGCAGTGTAAATATGCCCAGCGACGTTCTGTTACTATACACTGTTGTATTGCTAGGAAAATTCCCTTATGGAAAAGTTTTGGTGTGTACTGTTAGACTTAAAAGTAATTCCATTTTGGAAAACACCTTAAGCTTCAGGAAGGTTACTACTGAAACCACTGGCTGGGCGAAAAGTTGAAATCTCTTGTGCACCAGAGTGGTTTTACCAGGAGAACTACAAGGGATGCATTTTATGTTCTCCTTCCCACTCCAAAAGGACTCTGCATGGTGCACATGCTACTAGTACCATGACATAGGGGACATAATACAGCAGTACAGCCTTACTGTCTTTATCCTTGGTTTGTGTTAGACCATATCAAACTCCCGCATAGAATAAATATGTAATTAATACCTGGGCCTTGTCCAGTAGTCCATATATAGCAAAAACGTTGGTATCTGGGCGAACCATAATGGCCTGAGCTGGCACCCGAGCCAGGTGACACTGAGCAAACTGGGTGACTTCAGCACGGGCACCATTTCGACACAGTAACTGGAAATCACTGGACTTCAAGTTACGGGCCCAACTTTCCGTGTTCTTACCTGAAAGAAGAAACTAGTCACTGTCACACTCATCGAATGCTTTAGAGCAATAATACTCAACGAAAATAACTGAATTATAATAAGGAGACGTGAAAAACTAAATACCATCTGTGTTCTCAAACACGGTCGAGTGCTTCACAAAGGCCACATCCCCAGAGTCCTGTGCTAGGCACCTTTAGAAAATGTGAGAGAGAAGTTCAGTTCAAAGCATCTTTATTGGGACCACATAATTTCTAATAACCAACAGATTTAGAAATCAGCTTTCTATATATTCCTGCAAATAAATCCACTGGACCCTAAAGTAATGAGGAAAAACAGAGCAAGAAGTGAAACATCTTGAAATGAGAGAAAACTAACATCTTTGCAAGGCTTAAAAAATAAATAAAGAATTTTGACAGAGTAATACAGCAGCAAATAGTGATTCATAATGGTGTGAGAAAGGACAATAAAAAGGGCCAACATTAGATAAGCAAAGGAACAGAAGATGTGTGATACTCAGCGCTGCATTCCCCAATTGGTAACAACAGCTTTCACACCTTCCTTTTAAAACACACACAAAGTATATCTCATTGAGACTTATGTTTTCAGGAAGCATTGCCTAAACCAGGATCATTAAGCCCACTGATCAGGAAGATGTAAAGCTGTAACTGAGCAAGGATTACACAGTACCAAACATGAAGAAAAATTATTCTTGTTAACAATTACTGAGAATAAATTCTGCATTTACCTGGTTAAACATGAACAGTTATAAACAAAGTTATTATTACCACAGAGCTGACACACCAGTCACCTTCCATACATAACTCATTCTTGTTTCAGAGATCACAAAGCATTACAGCTAGACCCATCCATTCCTCATAGCAGATTGCCGCCCTCCATTTTTGCCTCACAATCTAACTAATCTTTAAAATCTTTTTTTTAAAACCTAACTAATCTTTAAATCTTTTTAATTAATCTTAAAAGGCTCCAAGTCTTTGGGTATGGCTTATCATTTGGTGACTGGTAGCTAGCTCTGTTAATCTGTGAAGTATGGCAGAGGATACAGTTTGCCTGTAAGGCCCGTACCACAGCAAAGCAACTGGACATAGCTAAATAGATTTGTGAAAAAAAAAAATAAGTCCAGCATTTGAATATTTACTGGGCAACTGCTGTTTGAGTCTCCTCCCCTGAAGGAAGACTCGCTCACTGCCAGCTCTGTTACATGCACCATTACCGTCAGAGGTGAAGGTCAGCAAAAAGAATTGCTACTTCCCGATCTACCCAAAGACTTGGGGCTTTGAAACTTAATGGCCTCACATGTAGATGTCCACTGTTACACAGTATTTATTTTATTTGTTATTAAGTATTTCTTCCGTTTCACACAATTTCCACCCCATACCTTGTTCTGAAGAGGATTTGGTATTTGAACATAGCCACTCGTGCTGTTCAGAAACCTATTTTTGCATACAGCTACAAATGGGTAAGGGCAGTGAAGGGGCACACACACAGAGCTCCCTGTTTCTAGCTTGCCACGCTCAGCACAGACTCTCAGCAGCCAGACCCTGACTACCATTTGCCTTTTTCCTTGCATAAACTCTTTATGGATGACCTGACCAGAGCAGTAGAGACTGCCATGCTATAAAGCAACACTGGAGACTGATGACAATGCACATGCTCCTCACTAGGTGGGTGTCTTTTACACGGGAAAGAGAAACATGGCTTTGGCTGTCAGTCATCTGCTTGGCTGTGGGCCAGGACGCTGGAAAAAGGCTCTGATATACACGTACACACACAGAGATCTCTGCATTGCTATGACCAGCACAGCATCTTATAAAGGGGAAGGCTGCTGCTGTTTCCAATAGGCTGTTTTTAAAAAAGAATTATGCTTTTTGCTGACTGGGATGCAGAACAGTTCCTCATTGTGTTTTGACAAACTGACGGAGTAAATAACCACCATATGTATTAATTACCTGAAGGCTCCACTGTAGCTGTAATAACGTTCTTGGCTACTTGCACTGCATTTATTGTTTCCACTATCATCTCCAATGCACAGTTGACAGAGTTTTGATGGGTAATTATCCTGATTAGCTGAAGGCACACAGCTTGCAGAGAAAAACTCACTCACAGCTTAAAAAAAAATAAATACAAAAAAAACAATATAGTAAGTGGAAGGCACAGCTCTTCACACCAAAGGGTAGTTACACTGTCATTAAGTTATAACCAATGCTGATTTTAGTAGCACACTAGAAACATGAGTTATAGCTATTTTACTGGAATTCATAAATTAAAACTTCTAAAATATTTTCAAAGCATCATCTAACTCATTATGTAATGAAAGTAAATAGCTCCCTGGAAGACAGGAAATGTACAAGCAAATTTAGAACCGTTGCTTGTTCCACTACTACCGTACCTTTCTCCACTACTACAAAAAGGTTGAAAATAAATGCAATAAAATTCAGGACAAGTATACTTCATTTAATGCAATGACATCCAAGAGCTAGAAGTACTACCTAGAGGGGATACATCTGTATCCTGTTATTGTCATCTGACTTGTGTCCATATCCTCAAGCAAGAGCTGAGATGGACATGTGCAAAAGCAGGGTTTTCAACACTAAATGATAAACTTAAAGTTCATTAAATTAAAAAAAAAAAAAAAAAAGAGAGAGAGACACTTCAATTACATTTCTGAAGACTGGAATAAACCTTTGTAGTTTGATATACTGAAGGCCAGGACTACCATTGAGATGGATCTGGACAAACTGGAAAAACACACTGACAGGAATCTTGGAAGGTGAATGCAGAATCCTGCTTTTAGGTTGGAATAACCCCATGAGAGGCTGAGAGGCTGAAGAGCAGCTCGTAAAAAAAAGGACTGGAGGGTCCAAGTGGAAAACAAGTTGACCAAGAGTTAGGATTCTGCTTTTTTTGGCTAACAGACAGAAATGACAGCAAGGAAAATTTTGATTAGGTATAAGGAAAAATTCTTTACACCAAGGATCGTCCAAAATCTGGACAAGGGCCCAGACAGGCTGTAGAACCTCCATCCTCAGAGTTGCTCAAAACTTGCCTGGGCATGGCCCTAGGCAATCTGATCTAACTGGACGTGCTTTGAGCAGTGGGCTGGACTAGATGACCTTTCCAACCTGAATTAACCAACAATTTTTTTTTGACAAAGGAAAGAGGGAAAGGAATCCTTTCCTCCTACATCTGTTAGATGTAACATTCTCAGCATGACCCCTCCATTAGTCTAATCACGTGGCAAACTTAAAATTTGCCAAATTGTTACATTAAAAATGCAGCACCCTTTGCGAACAAATTAGCTTAATATAGAGCTATGCAATATTGAAACTGTACTTCCCTAGTGGAAGTTTGTAATTGGATTATTATTGTATTTTTGATACATGATATCATCATCTTACCTTGAGGAATATTGCAGTCTTTGGGCTTAATAATGCCCTTCTTAATTAGCATACCAATGGGGATATTCCATCCAGCAGTTCTCCCCAGTCCTGTGTGGCAGGACTTCTTCCCTTTCAGGTCACTGATGGAGAATGCATTGGATGGATTCCGTTTCACTAATGCCACAGCATAGTATGCATTGCTGTTGTCATCAGCTTGCAGAAAGAAAAAAAATGTATTATTGCTTTCCTTAATCATTCCCACTGCTTAATGACAATGTACATAACCATTACACTTATCTGGTGCCAACTTCAATTGCACCGACTATCAGCCAGTCAGGAATTATGAACACACACAATTATCTTCATTTGTCTACTCCATGATGTTGCATTCACTCATGGCCTATATGCTTGAACTGAGTAAACTGCAGAGGAATACAAGCATTTGGTTAATGCTAGTTGTTATGTACATAACCTTCAAAAATGGCATTTGAGTCATTAGTGACTTAACAAAACTGCTCTAAGAAGTTGTTTTTAATGTGACAATTCAAAACTGTGTTACAACTTCCATGAGTTTTGCAGCACATTGAAACTTTGCCTTATTCACAAAACTCCCATAAGCTCTTTTTTCATCAATGACTATGAAGCAGTCACGTCGATGAGGAGTAATTTGTTTTTAACTGGAATCCATTGTGTAATTTCTGTATCGTTCTTATTAAAGTTACTTTGATTTTGTGAATACTCATTTTCCAATGCAGAATTGAAAAGACAAATAGATCCGTGTAAGACTTGAAACTGCGGAAGACTCATCCTGGTCCAACAGCAGGACACAAAAAAGTTGCCACAAACTCATTGTAGGAACTCAACCCATACTTATTTCCTCCTCTGTCCATGATGTGATGACAATTAATATTTATTTCCTCTGCAAATAGCTTTTCTAGCAAGACCCGGGAACAGAGGCTGTGCTTTTAGATCTGTTTTCAACCTGGGAAAGTAAGGCCTATATTTTTATTTCCTGACCTTCTTACCAGAGTAACTTTCTCCAGCAGCTGGTACAAGGCCATATGTCTTCCCAGCTGTGTAAATATCAGCTCCACCCAGAGCTACAACATCACTTTCCTTTTTCTGAAAAATAAAATATACGATTTCTGTGAAAAAACAGCAAACACCTTCCCTGCTACAATGATGACAAAGAACTCCAGCATCATACCCATTGCATCTCAACAGATAAGTCTGGTAGCAAACAAGCAATCTGCTCTAACTAAACCCCCCCAAACACGAGTACACATCAGTGAAAGGAGCTTTCAGACAAAGGCTACAGCTAGATGGGCAACGATACCTTTGTTACACTGGAAGAGCAGCAGGGTTCAGGCCCATTCATACCATATGAGTTACAGATCACCCCCTTGAAATCCAACATTGCCTAATCATCACCTAAGAGCACATCTCTCTAAATCCTACCTAGAGAGAGAAGCTTGTGTTAATTGGTTTATTATTGCACAAGGCTAGTAGCAGCCTACCTGGATCAGCTCCATGCACTCTTCTTTTGTCTTGGCTGAAATACACTGGATTTCTGGTTTCAGATTTTTTTTCCTAAATGAAGTAGCCATTTCACCACATTTCCAAATCTCCTCAGTTGAAATAACACACCAGTTCAGGCTTTCTGGCAATGCTGCAGAAAATTGGAAAGGAAGTATTACAGTTCACTTCCTTTGTAGAAGAGGAGGCGGCATACACACTGCTCCACTGTCACGTGTCAGAGATGTTATTTAAAATGTTCAGTTCTATGTTTCCCTGCTCTCTAGCTTAGACTTACAACTGCTTCAGGTACCACAGAAGTCTCCAGACTAGTGGTATGTCTACATTACAAATCTATCCAGTATGAAAGAACAAGAACTCCTGTGACTGATGATTAGTAAGCACAGCTGCAAGGTGTTAATTGTTTCCAGTCTACTCTCTTAAGAGTGCAGCAAAAAAAACCACACTGAACACAGTCTTCCTCACCTAACAGTCACTGAGCAGCCCCCAAAAGAGAGAAGTCCTGGAGGTCAGGGGCTTTGCCACAGCACAGAGCGTGTCTGGGAGGTTCAGTGGCCATAATTATTTACCTGTGCCTCTGAGTATCCCAGGATACACATCAATTCATTTTGATGTTCTTCTGATAGTATTAAAGTCCACAACAGACCAACCTGAGGACTTACACAGTAACACATTACTGGTTCCCCTCTTTAGTGGGTAAGAAATGTAGTACCACGTAGCAGTAACAGTTTACCAGATTTATGTCTCATGTATAACAAAAAGATTTGAAAACGTCTACATCTTGTGACACAAAATGGGCCTATTTGCTCAGGAAAGCATTCTGCAATGTGATCCTGTTTCTAGGTCAAAACCTGCCCTTTCTCCATGCTTGAAGATTAGATTGGCATCTTGCCATAAACCTCAAGAATCAGATGAAGACAATGCAGAATAAGGATGGTCTCCGTGATCAGCTATTCTTGTTCATGGTTTTCAAAAGCAAACCAAAGACAACTTACTGTTGGGGTCACAGCTCAAGCCTTCCATGGCATGAAGATATTCATCACCCAACCATGCCTGGTAATTCTGAGATGTGATTGCAACGAGCTCTGTGGTGGAGTCTCTGAATATAAGATTCTGGGCACCATAGGCTGTGGAGTCAAACATCTGAAACTTTGCGCCTGCATCATTGAATCTTTGCTGTAATGTTAAAGAAAGAAAAATACCTGTCACACATTCCTCTACCTAGTACCGCATATCTACGATGACATAGTTCATGTGCAGGAGATAATCTGTTGCCTACAGAACAAACAAACAACTAAGGTTTTCTTTACTGAAAATCCACAAGTTAAGAATTAGTGAATGAAAAAAAAAAAAAAAAAGCAAAAACAAAACAAAACAAAAGATCTCAAGTAATTTTCAACATCCCTGAGTCTTTGAGGGCAAAAATGACCTCCTACGTCCCACTCTGCAAAATTCCCTTCAGGACCCTACTGATGCTGAGTGCCTCCCATACTCCTTCAAACCCCACAGAGCCGAAGGTGCCCAGATATCCTGTCTTCAACTCAGTCAGGTGGGTGGGAGAAACCTTCTCAAATGCAATGCATTGATGAAAAATGGTGTCCTACTTGTCCCTGGTTCAGGAGCTGGAAGATAACTGTTCCATCTGTGTCAGGCCGTACTACCACAGCACGAGCTGGGATTCGGGCCAGGTGGCAGGTTCTCCACTCCGTCACATCAGCCGTGCTACCATTGCGGCACAGAAGCTGGAAGTCCTGGGAACGAAGATTCTGGGCCCAAGAAGAAAGAGTTTTTCCTGAAATCAGACAGAAAATGTGTATGGAATGGATGTCGGGCAGGACTGATATCTCTGGCTCCAAGTCTGCTCTAAGCATCGCATGCACACAGCTCTCCTGAGCATCTTTGAAATATTTCTGACTACAACATAACCTATGCACTTTAGTCTTGTATCTCCAGTAAGACAATACACAGTCTAACACTTGTCCGACTGAACTGAACTGTACTGTGGCCTGCAATGGCACCCAGAGCATTCCCAAGTGTAGGTTTACATGCAACCCTTTTTTAAATTTATTTATTCCCCTTCCACTTCTTAACTTCCTGCTAGTTTATGCGGAAATGACTGGGTAGCCACAAGCAACGCTTACATTTGTAACAGCCTGGGTATCAAACCAAGACTTCAGTGCTACTTCTGTTCGTGGTTTTCAAGAGGAAACCAAAGACAACATTCCCTTTCCACAAGCAGCTAAGGATTCCACCTCTCACCCTTAGTGAAGCTAGCAAGTGTTAGGAAAAAAAAAAAAAAAAAAAAAGAATCAAACACCCATCTCCTGGTGCATACATATATATGGGTACCTCTACTTTCACTATTAGAGCATTTTGCTTGATTACTCAATTCAAAATAAATCAAACATCTGACATTATGCTGTCATCACAGGCACTGTACTTCAGAGCTTGCAGCCACTGCTCAAAAGCTTACCATCAGTGTATTCAGGAACCGTGCTGTGCTTCACAAAAGCAACTGCTCCAGCACCTTCAGCCAAACACCTAATAAATGCAAATATTAATAAGCATTATGAAGCACAGCTTCCATGCACTGAGCACTGCCGACTGACAGCCAGAGAACTGTGCGCTGTGTTCCATCAGCCAGCAGACACTGACCTATTTCCTTGTGCTGAGAGTTTAGCTCAAGGCAGAGACTAGGGGCTGACAGAGCATGAAGTAAACCACTGCTGTCATTTGGTGAACACGGACAACATGTTCTGTGCTGCCTGGGACAAATATCACGACTGCAGGAGAGTTTTCTGTCTAATGCAGTCACAGAATCCTTTGGGGAACTACAAAGAGGGGAGCAAGTGCTTCCCAGGAGTAAATTATATCCCTGCTCAGTCAGTGCTATTACTCAGGGACTGGGAACTGCAATGCAGCATGCAGTCAGGAAGACGGAAAATAGAGCAAAGACTGGTGTGTGAAAATGGAGGGCAGAGAATTCAGAGGATTGTCATGAGAATTCAGTGCAATTGAGGGGAGATAACTGTGAAATAGCTGTGTAGGGTGGCAGCTCAGCTGTCAAATTCTAAGGGTCATCAGGTTTTACTACTTTTAAAAACTGCTGAAACAGACATCCAAGGCTTGTGTCAAAAGTTATTGGACCAAGCAAACAGCAATGGGATTTTGCTGCTCAGTACAAGTGCTAAACATCTAATTTTAACATTCACACCTGAAATAGTGGGTTTAAAATTACTTTTAATAAATCTCTAGGTTCAAATCATGGTCATCCTAACACTAGAGATGTTCTAATGGGACCAGCTGGAAAGTTCTCTGGCTTCAGTTTCCTGACAATGAAGTCTGGACACTATGGCTATGGGTAGAACATAGAGATAAAAAGTGACAGAGCCATGATTCTTACCTGAAGGCCCCACTGTAGTCATAGTATTGTTCCTGTGAATTTCCTTGGCATTTGTTCTGCCCAGACAAATCCCCTTTGCAGAGCTGACAGAGGGATGCGGGATAATTTGCACCATTTGCTCCAGGAACACAGCTTGCACTGAAATATTCACTAACAGCTAGAAGAAAAATTAGAGACATTTTTAGCAACGAATAAATAATGTCCCACAACATCATACTAAAATTTCTACACAGTACATCTCTGAAAATGTTTAAAGAAATACGTTCTGTTCTCAAAAGAGTTTCCTTTCCAAGTTTAAAAAAAATTGTCATTTTCATCAGACCTATGTTAGGTCTACTCCATCTTTAAAAGGAGCATCCAAAACACCAAGGAACAAAACAGCAAACAAAACCACACATTTCTGTCCATGTGCTGGGGTCCCAAGAACATACATAAAGATATTGCTGAAGAACAGATATTTGCCCTCTTACCTTTTGGAAGGTCACATCCCATTGCTGTGATGCGCCCACTGTCAATTAGATAACCCACTGGCACATCCCAGCCAGCAGTTCTGTTGATCCCCGTGTGACACGATCTGATACCTTTCAAGCTGTTGATGGTGATATTGGAGCTCTTCTTTACTACAGCCACAGCATAGTATGATGTTCCAATCTCTGCAACACAGGAAGAAAAAGGGGCAAATAAAAGTGGCATGTGTCACTATAATGCTGCTGTGAGGCTGGCTGGTGGCCTCTTGTGGCTCCTCCACCCACAGGCAAGTAATGTTGTTCACACCCCTCTTGAGAACCTGCTGACTGTGGGTACATATTCCCCATTATCTTTGTGCACTGAGATGTCTTAAAGGCCACAAGCAACCTATTCTAACTTTGAAAGTCACCCTGCATAGGAAAGAGGTGGTATTAAGTAAACCAAAAGTTATGTTGTATGATTATACCTTGATCATATACTTCCCCAACAACAGGTTTCAGACCATGCTCCTTCCCGGCCTGGTAAATCAAGCGACCATTCAGCGTCACTGCATCCGCCAAATAATCCTGTGCAGACACAAGGTCAGAATACACGTTGAAGCTTAGTTATTAATATTTCTTAACACTCAGAGGCACAGTATCCATGAACTTAAGAGAAAAGGCCCATATGATACAGTCAATGTCTATATGAGCTCTCTTTCCTCCACAAAGTTCTTTTAAATACACTCAGAAATTATTGAAAAACAATTACTGAGAGGGATTTTACAACTTCAAAACTGCCTTTCTTCAGAAATAGTGCAGAAGCCAGCCCTGGACCATGATGGCCTCACTAGTCTTCACAGTCCAAAGGAACCTTAGATAAGGATCCATGTTTTCTTTCAGCGGCTCTGTGACAGATCTTAAGGGCAATCAATCAGGAGTTTCATTTAACACTAGCTAGTGCCCCAAAGCCTGAAGATTTAAATAAAGTAAATATACTTCTGAGTTCACGCACAGATTGTTTGAAGTGATGTGTTCTGGGGACACAAAATTTGAATGCCAAAGTGTGCACTCAAAAATAGCTGTGAAACCTGTTGGCTTGTACCTCAACAGACAAACAGCCACACATTTGCAGGGGGTAGAGGAGCAGATGGCAGCTGAGCCTTTGAGCTCCCTTTAGATGAAAAGCCTCCTATCAATAGCTTGTGACTAGACCCCAGCATATAAAACACAACACGGGAGAGAAAAAATGTCTATTGTATTTAATTGTCAGTAGTTTACAGACTACAGACCTTAGCTCCTTTAAGTGCATACAATCACATCTGCGGTGGCAAAGCAAGAACAGTGTGGGTATTTTTTTTTTTGAAGCAAGTATTTGCCAATGCATCTAGCAAAAGCACAGGACAATTCACATAGAATTTCTGATTAATATATATGCAATGGAAATGTAAATTAATTATTTTCAGAAACACTTCATTTCTGTGTCACGACACTTGAGGCTTACCTACAGAAGTGTTTAAACACCTGCTGAAGAGTATGACCAAATGAAATTATTACCAGGGTCCCTAGTTTAATATTTAATCATTTCTCAATTTTTAAACATCTTCAAAGAAAAATAAGTGTTTTACTTTATCCATGTGCTAACACATTCACAGAACTAAGTCCAAGTTATGTAGTGTTATAAAACAGCATATCTCTGCTTCTTCAGCCTTCGTGTCCCATCCCCTTTTTGGCTTCAAAGAGCAGAGTTCAGTGCAGATGCAGACTCAGGGGTTCCATACAGCCCTACACAGAGTAGGCCAGCTTAAACATTTAGTAGATTATTACAAGAATGTTTCAGGTCTTAAGGACAAAGTCTTGCCTGAAGCCTTACAGAGAAGATTCATTTTATCAGAAAACTACTTACTCATGTTTTCCACCTGCAGGGTTCTGAGTTCATCTAATCAAGTTTTCTAACAAGATGCACACAGACTATAATCTTTTAACATATTCATCCATATTCCCCTTCCCTCACACTCTGCCAGTGAAAACAGCCGTGACTACCTGCCTCCACATTTCCTCCAGTATCCCCTCGTTGCCCCTCATCCCCTCCTAATGGGGGAATTGTTTTCCAAACACCATTTTGCAAAGCCACATATTTACAGTCTTTAAAGTCTTCCCCAGAGCTGAACTTTTTTCCCCAAACTGAGCACGCTCTGGGCAGCTGAATTCATACAGCTGAGTTTGCATGTCCTCTGCTCACCCTACTTGCTGCTTTGTCTCCCTTTTGTACCCTTGTTTGGTATTGGGATATTTGGCTTTATACTCATTTGTATATAAAATTTCCATGCTGGGATCCTGAAAAAGGAGTATTACCCAGAGTTTACTAAAAGACAATCCACTTAATGGCTCAGAAGCACAGCTTTAACTACTGTCTGCACTGTACCACTCCACCCCTTCTTAAGTATCTACTAAATAAATTTAACAATTCTGAAATCAAAGATTACTATTCAGGAATGAATATTAAAGACCTTTACTTGCATTCCTAATGACTGGCCATATGTGACTAGCCAAAGAGAAGAGACAGGGCCATTCTGACATTCAGGTCCATATGTATACTGTTATGCCTTTAAAAAAAAGTATACGTATACACTTTGATTTTTCAAAGACATGAATGCCAGGAAGCATATGGCCATCTGTCCGCATCATCAGACACTCACAGAGCTCTGTACATCACCACGTGGTTTATTTATTAGGCATACAGGGTTATTAAATCACTGACACTTATCACTTACAGCTCACCTTGATCATCTGGGTACAGTTAGCAGCTGACCCTCCCTCTGTACATTCTAGACGGGGAAGGATGCCAGCCCCAGCAAAGGCCTTACTCATATCATTACATTTGGAAAGTTCTTGCTGGGAGACAGTGCACCACCGGACACGTTCCAGGCTGAGAGCTGCAAAGACAACACCAAAAGAAAATATTATAAAATAAATTGGTACCTTTATAACAGAGCTTACCAACTGAAGGTTCCCAAAGAGCCAGCCTTTCATTTTGTTTCTCTCCCCAAAAATGGGGCTCATTCAACAGCGATTTTTCTCATTTCTCCTGCTTTCATTCAGATTAACATGCACTTAATACTGAAGTTATTTGGACTGAAAACAGGATAGGCTCCAACTCAAATGCCATCAGGCTTTAGTATCTATTTCTGACATAAGAAATATGAGTATCGTGGAACAAGTCAGGGCAGCTAGACTGTTATTAAAACTTTGCAGAACAGGACATCTTTGTGTTAACTTTCTGGGGCTGCAAGTTTGTGAGTTTCTGTGCCATCATTCTTTTCAGGGAAAAGCCTAGTTTTGACTTGAAGAAGCTTCTCAGGTTTGTGTTCTGGAGCCACCCTGAAAATGTATATGGCACCATTTGCACAATGTGGTCACTTAACATTAAAGAAAAATTAATGACTTTTCTTTTTTTCCCTCCCCAAAGCTTTCTACTTGCAAAGAATGCTCCTGAACAGATTCCAGGGTCAGAGGTATTGCACAGACAGATGGAGACACATTTAAAATATATGTACCACAAGAGAATAATCCTTAGAGAGCACCATTTACTTCAAGAACTACTGCTTCCATCTGTCTGCTCGAGACACGTCCTGGGACACACACAATCTTTCCTGTTTAGTCAGAGGCATCTAAAACGATGGCACCTAAAATTTAAAATGACATGTAACAAAGCCAAAGAGACTGCCCAGGGACAGCTATGTCTCAAAAACTGCAAGTTAGTACCTGGAGCCCTGACCCTTTCCTTGTTGGTCTGAATAAAAAAAAAAAATAAAAAAAACACCATAGGTGCTGAAGAACCTTGCCACTAGGCTTATTGTGAAAAGTAGAAAAGTAAGCTTGTCTCTTCAAAACACTCTTTCATAAGAAGCTGTTACCACATTCATGAAAAGGGGTGGGCAGTTCCATGAATGAGAAGACTTGTGTTAAGTAGAGGAGATTCCACTAGTCACTGAAGAAAGAAAGGTGTCTTTCAGGAGGCTCCAATGGCTGTCTTGTACATACCAAAGCTACAAACACTTTGTAGGAATATATTATCACATGCAAGTTGTGCAGCTGTATGTAAAACGTGAGTATGCTTTACAGTGAAAAATGGCCACAGGTCATTTTTGTAAGCAGTTAGCACCAAATTCCATCACTTTTTCTTCAATTTTGACTTTTAAGTTGGAGTCTGCCTGAAGTTATTTGTAACATAGTCTTCACCAGCTCTAACTGGCCCTCTGCTTCCTCACCATAGCCATGAAGCTGAGACACAACATCTAATTTTCTAATTTTATATGATTCCACTAGCACTCAACAGTAGCTACATACTTTTTCTGACTCCATGGTTGCAGACTAAACAAGACTGTTGATGCCATAAACTTTGTTTTCCAACAGGTACAAAAACAGAGGGCTTTGCTTGCTCCAATTCAGAGTCACACTTGGAAAGCTTACAAGAACTTTTTATAGTAGCATGTGTAGTAGAGGGAAAAACAAGTTCCCACCTCTGTAGGAGGTGCAGGAATTCTGAGGACCAAGAGGCTTAGCCTCACCTACTGAAGGGAAATCTTCACTATTAATTTACTGGGGCAGGAGGAAAAAAATAGGTTTTCATTGATAAAGGCTTTCCCCCCACACTCCCCAAACAAAAGCAACTGAAAATGAAATTGCTCTCTCAGCATCTCAATATGTGACTAGGTACCATTCTTCAGTGTCAACATTTTGGCTTTAAACACGAACACACAGGAATAATGCACAAATTGTATAAGTGTATGAAGACACCATTAGCCACACACACCTGAAACATGAAGCAAAGCTCATTTGGCTCTACATTTCAGCCTAGATAGTGAAACCACACTGATCTGCTTCTTCCTGATCCCCCCTTCCCTCCTATCTGAGAGTGGTACTTTGTTTGTCCCTTTCAGAACTGCTGAACATGGCCCAGCATCTGGCTGGGGACTTTCCTGTAACAACAAATTTCTGTTTCCTTCCTTGAGAATTAATAGATTTAAAGTGGGCTTGAGCACAGAGCAGGTCTGTAGTTAAACTATCTTTCCATTGCCAGCCAAGAACATGTTAAAACAGTAGACAAGATTCTAAACCAAAGTTAATTCACAAACTTGGCCCAAACTCTTTTGCTGAAAAAAACACTATTGCACTGTTTAACATCTTATCAAAAGGCTACTAATACTCTCTCAAAGGTTTTCAACAGAAAATCTAAAAAATAAATAAATGAACTAGGAACATTTCAGAACCAGCGTTCTTTTTCAAAGAACTGTGGAGTCCTTCAGAAACAGCATCTACACCTCTAGAGAAATTAACAATATTCACCACCAGAACTTGGGAGTGACAAGAGAAAGCCAACATGTCACGCAGATCATGCTAAATATAAATTATATTAAATATAATTCAATAATTATATTTTATATTATATTTCAATAATCATATTAAATATAATTCAATAATTATATTTAATATAATAAAGCTTTTATTTATTTATTTAAAAATATTTTTTAAACCAAAAAAATGTCATGGAATTGTACGCACCTACGAGAAAACATCACTGCATCACTGAGACAAAAGCAGTAGATTCCGTGCTGAAGAAATACAACCGATGAGTCAATGATATTCAATACCATCAATATTATATTCAATATCAACATAATTTTCAATATATCCTTGATTTTTCACCCCTCCTTTCTTTCTATTCCTTTTCCTGACCACCTGAAATTGGTTCTGAAATGGTTCTAGTTTTCCTTTGCTCTCTCACATAACATGTTAGTCAACCCCAAAGATATCACAACACAACAAAATAGTTTTTGGAGGGCACTTACTAGCATGAACAAAGAGAAGAACGAAGACATTCCTGGAGTTCTTCATTGCAAAAGTCTTTGGGATTTGTGCTTTTTCCAGCCTTCAGAACACCCAAAGAGCAGCGCTTCTGCAAGTTTGCTCTCCCCAGTCTGCTTCTTGGTGAAAATCAACGGCATTCAATTCAAAGTGCACTTTGTTCCGCAAATTATCTTGCTTACTTTGGCACACGTCACTTCATAATGATCACGGGGGGGAGGACTGGAAAAAAGTCTGCCTCTCTTCACACTGCCTTTACACTTGAAAACAAGTCAGACTAGGAAATTACAAAATATCCAAGGCACCAATGAGGTTATTACTGCTTTAGCACCACCTATAGACTTAGATAAACAGCTGCACACTGACTCAAGAGTGTGAGGTCAGGCTGTTGAAATAAATCCTCATCCTAAATACAAATTCTGTGTATTCCCTAAGTGACGGGGCTCAGGAAGTAAAAGTAGATTGAAGCTAGGCATTTTGACAGAGCTGAAGGTCACTTGTCTGTTGCCGTATTCTCAGTTCTGTCATGAATCACAAGTGAACAAGGAACAATAAGGAAGCCTGTGCACTTGACAGGAGGAAGTAGCATGATAACCGTTAGGGTAATGTGGACTTTAGTCTGAACGTGAAGTGTTATTTAGTGACACCTAATACATGACAAAAGCCTTGGAGAAAAGCTCTGTGAAAGTTATTCTGTCTTTTCCATACAGGGGAGGGTAATTCCTCAGATTTATCCAGCTGAACATGAAATTTAACTCTATTCCTGATCAGTTCAAAAAGGTGGGGAAAATAAAAATGTATATGATATAGAAATCTCAAAAGTTATTATAGTTTTCAGATTCCTCAGTTATTTCAGAATTTCAGTTGAGATTAAAAATACGATCTAAAAGTTGGTGTCTTAAAACGTCTCACTGCATGCCTCGAATCATCGGCCACTTTTAAAGAGGCAGACACTTTCAGCTCCTCTAAAAAAGGCATGACATTATTTGTCAGAACTTGCATCGATAGTACACACCTTGCATTTCCAAAGACGGAAGGATTCTCAGAAAGACAGCACACCTACTTTACCAATATAGAAAAACAGAAATAATTTTGGGCCATACATTGGTAGCTTACTCTTCCTGCAAGTCTTATAAGCATTTGGCACAGCACCTATTTTGTCCAGTGTTTAAACCTGCACTCCAAGTACTAACCTCACTTGCCCCATTCTAGTCAACCAGTGTTTCTCTAATATATTATCTTTGTGTACAGTCTCAGCCAATTATTTTAAAATGCTACTCCACGTGTATTTCTTTTGATTAAAAACACACTTGACAAATACATTGTACAATAAAGTTTATTAGCTGTTCTCCTCTTTCTAACAAATGGAATGGATAGTGTTGGTAATTCTTTACAAACCAAAGCTAATTTGGTTGTGTGACTGCACCGTGACTGCCATAAGCACATCCCTCTCATAAACAACCATTTTAAAATAAGCAATGGCAGGTACCAAATAATACGAGAATTAGAGAATTTCATTACTGAAGGTAGTTCCATGTTTTGCTACAACGTATTTATAACATTTTGCACAGAAGTTAGTGCATTCCAAATGGAAGATCTTGCACCTATGCAATCCAAGATAAACATATACAGAAAAATAAAATGTATTCTTGACTGAATTCTCCCTTTGGTTAAGACATGCATATTACAAAGAAAAAAAGACAAACCTGAAATTCCGTAGAAAAGAGGAGAACTTGCACGTATTTTTTTATTGTAACTAATAATTCCCTGGACTTTTTGCCCAGCCACCATAGCCCATTTGATTTCATGAGATTAAGGAAGGTAAATTCTAATTTGTATTTTTATTCAAAACAAAAAGCTAGGAGTAGGTGGTAAAAGAAAAATATATATTTTTATATATATATATTTATACGTGTGCGCAACTATGTAAAGAAAATAATTCCCATAGTTACAGAGTTTAGTTAAAGAAAGTTTAATATATATATATATTTATTATAACAAAATAGGCAGTTATTGTGGGTAAAATATTCATTAAAATCTGACCCCTAAGAACACACATTTTTAGGCTACGAATCACTCTCTCAGTGCCCTAATAACCATCTCTGCAATTGTTTTCTGTATTACTGCCAAGGGAAATTTGGCATTCCTCTGAAAAATACAAGGTTTCCTAGCACCTAAACATATTTTAGGCTCAAAAAGTGTGGTGACCATTATCTATAAACAATTTCTGTAAGACACTATAAATAGTGTTGCACAAGGAAGATTAAAAACATTACACATCTTTATCCCTAGCAATTTTATTGGCAAAAAAATGAAAAAATAGATTATAAGAATATCCATATGAAATTATGAAAATGAATATCCCTCGAGAAGTAGTAATGGGAGTTAATGAAAACGTTAACTCAAAATTTTAAAGTTCCTCTTTAACTGCCTGGAAAGAAAAAAAATATCTGTGAGAACAGAATTTAACTCAGAAAATAAAACCTGAAATTGATTGCCCTGACCAAACCATGCTATTAAAGTTAAGCGTGCAAAGTTACTCAAGATTTACAACTTCCTTGAATAGAACTTTTCTTTCAATTGTTATGAAATTTTAAAAGAAGGTCTATAAAGCTTTTTTGAAAAATCTTTGAAAGTTACTTTCCCTTAAACATTAAGGAATTTTACCAAGCAATTCCCTCCCACCCCAACCCCAAACTAATAGCTGGTCAGGCCATTCCACTGTCATGTTTGAAAAATGGCAAACCAACAACACACAATAATACAAATTATTTAAACTAAGAAAGACATCAAATTTAAAGCATTATGGGAACTGCAGAATGTGATGGTTAGGGTATGAACCACACTGGGAAGAACTAGAGGCAGGCTCCACTGGAAGGGCTTAAGAGTTGTCAGATGTAGTAGGTGATGACAGTTAGAAAATGAAAAACAAAAATCCATTTTCATAATTTTTCCTTTGCTGGAACCCAGATGTAAGGCCCAGACTGTTCCTCTATGATCTGTTTCACTTGGTTGTAGATTTCTTCCAGTGTGTCTCCTTGGACAATAGCTGCAAAACATAATGTGGCAATCAGCAGTCATCTTTCCTTGCTCCATACAGAAACCAAGATGTTCTAAGCCAGGAGGTTATTTTCTCTCACACAGCAGCAAAAGGATTTCACATTGCTGAAGGAAGGGATGCCTATGGAGAATTCTGGTTACTGTGCTTCTGGACAAAAAGTACATTGCTGATGATTTTATAGGACACACAAACCAACATCTCTTCCACTTGGAGGCCTGGGGTTAGGAAATACTTTTCTTTTTAAACATATTCATATACAACTGAGAAGGATTTTTTTGCCTTTCCTATCTACGTGCTAGAATTGGTACAAGTCAATCCACACACTCCCTTTGGTCCAGCTTTCATTTGTGTTTCCAAGATAAAAAGACAGGACTGTACAGGGCTACGTACTGCATCAGTCTGATCAGGCTTGATGTAGTGAGGGCTGGTGAACTCCTCAACCAGACCCTGACATTTCACAGCAAGGCTGATTGACCTTCAGGGTTTCTACCTGAGAGCACTAGCTTTGGTTTTGGCAAAAAAGAGCATCAACTCATGGAATTTATTGTATATCCAACAGATCAAACTTTCATATAGTTAAAAGGCAATTAATGCTCAGATTATGTTAGATATATTTTCTCCAAGCCTAGAAAATAATTAGAAATGAGCCATGACGTGTTTTGACATATCAGAGTGAAGTGTAGCCTGGTGAGAATGAGGATGAAGTTTGAGCTTTCCTTACCACTCTTCAGCCTGAAAAAGCGATTGTGATGAGATAGCGACTTATTTTTAATTAGAATTGCCACCTCAGAGTTGATAAGCTAAGAAACAAAGTCTAGTGTGAAAGATAATGTTGGAAGCAAGCCAGATGTACTACTTTGTGCATTAATTTATTACTGCTGCCTCCATGCTTTGTTTTAATGCAAATTACTTCTTTTATTCCTACTCATCATTCCTGTCCCTTAAAAACCTTCTCCCCATCTGCAGCCCATTGTCACAGTGCCTGTGGGAGGAGTTTGTTCAATTATTACAGCTCAAGTGTAATGTTCACAGCACTACAGGGCACTAGAAAGATTCAGAAACATCTTTACCTTGCTAATTATCATCTTACTTAGATGATAATTATCATCTTACTCTCCAGCTATGTTCAGCCAAAACCCCTCCAAAGCTCAAGACCCTTAAAACAGAACATGCATGTGCTCTTCATATGGTTCACTGCAAAGTTTAAGTAAGTCTAAGCTTAATTTGCTGATGAAGTTGATTTCAGTTAACTCACATGATATAGTATTTTTTTCTTAACAGATTAAGTGATGCTCACACAATCTGTTGTACCAGCTGAGTCATACAGGTGGCAGCCTCCAAATGGTAAGTAGTAAATGGAACTGTATTGTCTTCAAGTATCTCAGATAGATTCAGAACAGAACTCCTGCCCTGAACAGCATTAGCAAAGACAAATCTGACCATGGGATGTTGCTATCTGCCTTTAACATAAGCTTTATACTTCTAAGAAGAAAAATGGTCCATGGCATTAGGGCTCTTAAAAAGGGACCATAAAATTTTAAAGTATCTTGAACTCTGGCTCTTAATTTGCTAACAGAATTGTGCAATATATTGTCCTAACATGACCTGGGATAATATCAACTATTAACTAAATACTTAATATCTATTAAAATAAACACAATGGCTTCCTGTACAAGAAACCTGACATACCTGTAAGTCATTTGGGAAATGACTCTATAAGAGGGAGAATTTGCAACCTATATTGGAGCATCCCACAGCTTTCTGGCTGCGGATGAATAAAGGGCTATAGGAAGAGCTGGAAAGCTAGATGTAGGCTTGGGATAAACAGTGAAGGCTGCAAGGGAGCAGATAGGGATGCCGACAAAAACGGGAGGGACTCAAGTTGTTCATTGTGTGGGTAGCACACAATGCAGAGAACAAGGCAGCAGGAAGACAGGCTGGGAGTTTACTATGTCCTTCACCTTCCTCCCATGTGAAGTCACCATACTTTTCTGTGTCTCTGCTCAGGATAAGCAGACTGTTTAAGGATGTTTTGCATTTGCAGCTCTGCCTATGCATTATGGGGAAGAAGAAACTGGCAAAGGTGACGTGTCACAAAAAGGAGGCAAATGGGGCAAACACTGAAACATTGCAAAAGAACACAACAGGAAAGAAGGGGGAGGGTGCCTATCTCTGACAGTAATAGAAAAGGCTTGTTTCTGTCCTCTTGAAAGTCCTGACTTGATCATTCTCCTCATACTGTAATCCACAATGCAAAAAAAAATAAATCAGTTTGAGTACTTATAGCCTACCCCTTGCTGTTACAGTTAACAAACCACATTTGTGCATGCCTTGGACCAAAGTACCATAAGGCAGTCATGCCGTAATACCAGAGATTTAATTACTAACATTCTTTATTTCCCAATTTCAAAAATTGGAAGTTAAACACTAGGTAATCTCAGCTCTACAAATAAAAGCTTTAAAGTATACAATATAGCAACAAAGCAAACATCTGCATTTCAATACTAGAAAAGTAATAAGAAGCCTTAAGATTTTAAAACCTAAATTAGGCTACTGGTAAACTTTTGTATATATTAAATTCATTAGTAAAATTGGCACCAGCATAGCAGCACAACGGTGGTTCTATGATTTAAGAAAAATCACAGATCAGCCTGAAAACAAAGTTCAGCCTTATCTCAATGGTAAAACAATTACTATACAGCAAGGAATAAAATTTCAACTCTGGCAAGGGAACAGCCCCAAGGAAAACAAACCTGTGAAGTGTTCAGTAAATTCTTGCTCCAGTTTCATAGCTCTCTCAAATGTCTTCCTGGCTTGTTCTTCTGTTAGGCGTTTATTCATTTCCCTGAGATTGAAAACATTATACACATAAAAAAAATACCTGTAATCTTTTGAAAAAAAATTTTAAGCCATCGTCTGAGAATTAACCTAATAAGAGGCAGTGTACTAAATGACGTATTTAAGTGGAGACTGTCCTGAGAATGAGCAGTTCTGACACTATGTTGCACAGAATTTTGCGGTGGCATTCATTCTTGAGCACTCTTGATTTGGATTAGAAACCCAGCCTAGCAGTCCCTAGAAATTCAACCCAGGAAGTTTCCAGAGCAAAATAAATAAATAAATGTTTTTAAAAATTTAGTATTACAAATATCTTCATGTAACTTGCAGCTGGCTATTCAAATACAATGACAGTATCAAACAATTTAGCCTAAGATATTTTTACTCACATGATATTTTCCACTGTTTTGGGCTTAATAAAAATGGAGATTGGGTACAGCTGGGCAATCTGCAACCTTTTGATCGCATTACCAGAAACGTCAAGAATACAATGTTTACCCTAAAAAGTAAGAAAGAAAAAGGAAAATGGCAATAAGCAAAGTTTAAGTCACAGCTATGCATAGTGTAGTAACTTATAAGAGAAACCACATTTCCACTGAAGCCAACAGAATTGGAGCACCTGCATCAACGATACCAAGATTTCACCAAACCACATCAAAAATGATCACTTTTAAAAACTGTATTTATTTAAAGGATCATTTAAGGATGTGGTCATGCCACAAGTCAGAGAAGTATCAGACACCTTAACTGGCATGTCTAAGAGAATGACCTCCACATATGGTGAGCAGATTTGTCAATTTGTTAGATGGAACTGAATACAATCCTTCTGCTCTCCCACAGGTAACACACTGGGGAACATCAGGTTTGAGACTGTGAATACCATTTATTTGGGCTGATTTTTTTTTATATCTTTTTTAGAAAAAAATACAACCTAATTCTTCCCCAGGTTGTTGAAACAGTATGGGGCAGGATTTGTGTTCTCCCACTACCAGTAACTCTCCATCATCTCAGGATTTCCTCATTTCAAAGGCTCTTCCTGTTCTTTGACTCCTATCTAGATACATTTATTTCCACTCCCCTTTTTTTTTTTTTTTTTTTTTTTTTCCTTTGAATAGCATATGAATAATGTGTGACATCACCATTTCAGAAAGGGATGTGGTAGAGGAAGAAGAGCAGAAAACCACTCTTGGACATCTAAAATGATAAAATCTTTTTCTTTAGAAGGATACCTAATATGAATGACAGAATTCTGTGAGCCAGGATACAAACCCACTATGAAAACAAAGGTTACTTATATCATAAAACACACTTTCTGAACTCCTGGGAGATCACTCTTGGAGGGCACAATCAAGAACAAGGAAGTAACTGCAGTCTGGAATGCCTGACACATTTCTATCTCCTGGCAGAAGGGATCGCCATGTTCATTTACATTTAATCCCTTGCATAACAAAGACTACAGAATTTTATTTCAGGAATTCTTAAAGAGGATAGAAATGTTCTTCCCATGTGAACAATACAAAACCGTTTGCTTTCAACTATTTCCAAGATCCAGTCCATGGATATGGATGCTGACTGGTATTTAAATGAAGCGTTTGTATATTCTAGCACAGTATTTTACTATGCATGCTGGCCTGTCCACATCTTTCATATGGCTTCTCTCCAAATGTGGCACATGCTTTGGGAATACAGAATTAAGAGCATTATCAGGCCCGCGTTCCCTTTTGTGATAGTACCGTTAGTATTTGCCAAGTTTGGTCCAACAACTTATGCCAGGTGTTGAAAGACGTTGGACAAATGATGGAAGGCTAGATTGCCAGCACAGCAGAGGTGCTGGACCTTATAGAATACAATTGTGATGATTTACTCCAAACTGATAGTGAACGTGCATTAAAAGTGCTCTCCAACACAGGGATTTGCAAGCTGCTCTTGGTGACAAAGGAAGGAAGATATGAAAATTCCTTTCAAGAGAAGATTTTGAAGACAAGGAAAATAAATGCTACTATTTCATGATGCAATTGTCACATTGTCATTCATGGAAGCTATTGTGCTCTTTGTATTGTATATTTAAACAATTAAGCATTTTTATTTCCTTATTTTCACTGCATTTGATTGAGAAACACAGCATAGCACTCAGTTCCTTTTACAATGACTAAACAATGGTATCAAAAAGCATCTTTAGTTGTGCCCATTACAGACAAGGACACAAGAGGGATAGGTATCAGCTGGAAGGAGGGTAAACAAACACAATTTAAAGCTATTGCAAGAATACTGTTTCTAGCGGTTCTGGGGTAATAGCAATCAATTCTGTCAGGTTTGCCCCTACATTTATCACAGAAAACTTGGAAATTGTCTTCCATGTCCCAGTAATAAGACTCACTGAAGAAACTCATAAGAGAGAGAGAAAGACAAGAAAGTTAGGTTAAGAGTTGGACTTGATGACCTTAGAGGTCTTTTCCAACGTTAATGATTCTGTGGTTCTAAGGAAGGAGTAGCACCAGACCAAACAATTTGCACCCCTGCCATAATTATGAAGTCAAGTTCTGAAGGACTGGCTGTTGTATCCCAGAAAAATAACATCAGTTGGAACTGAGAAATAGCTGCATCTACCCAAAGTCCCAGCATGGAGTCATCTGGCAGTACTTTGTCCTTGATGCTAATTTACAAAAAAGTTCACAATTGTTTTGTGTCCTAATAATCCCACTATTCACAATTATTTTGTGTCCTAATAATCCCACTAGATGGGCATAAGAGCCAATCAGCCAATTTCAGGTCTAGAATGGAACTAAAGATGGTATCTGTGTGACCACTTGAAGCAACTGCTAACAAGTTTGTAACGTTTAAGCTATTCAATGAATTGTTTCATCATTTAATGACATATGAAAGCTTTACAACTTCATCCAGCCTCCCCAAGTATTGTTCATTTCCTTTAATGATTTTGTAATTAATTTCTGTTTCTTAATTTTTTTTCACTATCTACCACTGGACCAGGCTGTATTCAATAGGGTTGGTAAGACGGCAGAAGAAAACATTATATAAACCACAAAATTTCACCCTTTCTCCCTGCTTTTGATTCCAGTAAATTACTCCTGCCTGAAATAACCATACTTATCCACTTGGCCAGAATGATTTACACTTCTTTCCTGAGGACTAACTACAATCCCATGTCACACAGATTAACCACACTTACCTCTGTGTGTCCAAAAAAAGTGCTCATGCTTATGAGTTCCCACCTAGAAAATAGCTGTTTCGTCTGTCATACAGATCAGATATTCTCTAGTGTAAATGCACTGTATTTGTAAATTAACTAGAACAACATTCATCAACCTAATGTGAAACATTTGCAAAGGATTTTTCACAAATCCATTCTCTTTAAAATAAACATTGTACTCTAAGAAGTGGTCTAAGAAGTTTCTCCCACTTTTTTTCAGGGATCTCAAATAAAGAAATATTTGCAAGAAATAGTTAATGAAAACCTCTTCTAGACAAAAACAATGAAGAAAACAGCCTTTGAAATGTAGTGGCATTCACATAAGCAGTTTTTCTAAAACGGTTTACTACATTCACTCTTTCCCCTTTGTCAAATAAATCCATGAAGGGCACACAGATTTAAGATTTTTTTCCACACAGGTCTGTATCATCAAATGGATCATCATATTAATCAACTCCACCACCACTATTATTAATCATCTATGTATGAAAACTAATTAGCCTCTGCTTCCAATATTTTTCCATCCTATTCTTTTTTTATAACAAGAAAAAACTGCAGTTGCCCTTTTCCAGTAATATAACCACAATACTCTGTTTCTCTTAAATGCATTTGTGACAATGCACCTTGTTTCTAGTTTTGTACAAAGTCCTTTTAAAGTTACAGAGTTCCTAGTGGCTTCTTGCCATTCTTCTATTTTCCCCTCTCAGTACAGTCAGATAATCACCTCAGTAAATGAAAGTAACTGGCACTGATTTACCTTTTCTGCTACTTCTCGCACTGATTGGACACTTGTTCCATAAAGATGATTATTGTACTGGCCAGCTTCAATGAATTTGTGATCCTGAATATCCTTCTCCATTTGCTCTCGAGAAGTGACAAAATGGTAATCACGTCCATCCACCTCATAATCTCGTTTTGGTCTAGTAGTATCTTTAAATATAAACCAGTAATTTTTAAAGCAAAACAAGAAACAGTGACTTTTTTTCCCTACAACATCCAAAACTAGTCTTCCATTTATACTGCAAAATTGTCACAAGCAAAAATATGACTGACAATTAAGATAGCTCTTACAAAGCTTAGACAATACATTAAGTTTTAAAACTTGATATACAGAGGATAAGTCTATCAAAAAATAGCAAAAGACACAGAATTGTTTTAGTATTTGCTGATACTTACGTGGAACACATGAGCCAAATTTGTCTGGAAATTCTGAGATCAGATCATCATTTATTCTGTCTTTCATGGGTCCCAAAACAATCACAGGTCGAGTATAGTTGACTATTAAACATAAGGAAATAAAATAAGTTACATTTCAATGAGGTTACTACCCTTCAAACTTCAGCAAAATAAACTTTATCATATGGTAACAGTCTTAACATTTAAAAGAATATGTACTCCTAAAAATAATAATAATAAAAAAGTATAATGTATATTAACTAAGATAGCAGTCAAAGATGTCAGATATTTACTCTCAAATGACTGCTCCGGGTGACTACTGAAGATGAGGCTTGAATCACAAAGTAACACCCTTCATTTGAATGAAAACAGAAAAATGAGAAGTTTGAATATCTTTTCAATTCAAGGACAGTTCTTAAAATTTGAGTTCTCTGTTGGGAAAAGCTTCTTTATTACTTCCAAGACTACCACTTAAATACTTGCATATGAAAACATTCAGCTATAGTTTCTTTAACTACTAACACCCCTGTAAAATGAATTACAGCATCTTTTAACACATGCTTCATTTGTTAGAAAGTAATAAAGGGCTTTTCGTTGGAATTTAAGGACAAGCAGAAGATATCTAATTATACTGCAAGAGCAATGAAGACAATAATGTCTAAATATCTAGTCATTAGCATATCATTTCAGCTGTATAAATTTCAGTTTTAGGTTCAATCTGTCGTTAGTACACAAGTAAATCCAAGTTAAAGTTTGACCTATAAGATACATTTTTAATTTAACTCCTGAAACTAATTCCTTCCAGTGGTGATAATATAGTCCTAAAAGAATTCTCTTAGATCCTATTAATTCAATTTGTGTATGACGTATATTTACTTTGTTTGCTACCATATTTTATAGGTACTAGAGATAAGTATGTTTTTTTACAAATTATATTTCTAAATATATGAGCAATGTATCAGATGATGTAAATCAATGTGGTAAACAGAAGAGTAAAAATTCAACTTCTATTATACACAGTGAAGCATGACCAGGACCAAGGTGGAAAAGAAATGATAGGATCCCATTAAAAATCAGAAAAGAAAAAAATCTAAATCCAAATGTGATGAGGTGTTTTCTTCTATTAATTTTCATTTCATTCATATTTTTTTTCCTGACAATTTTTATTTGGCAATTTCTAACCAAATAAGCCATATAAGAAGCACATACAGAAATGAGACTGCAATGTTTTATAAACACTTCAACTAAAGCTTGCTACAATACACAAATAATCCGGTATGATTTTTGCTGTGACAAAAAAAAAGAACAGCAATAGTACAATTGCTAAAGCAATATTAAACTGAGGCAAACTATTATTTCTGAGGTTCACACTGATGTAACTTCAATATACCCTATTCTCCTTACACAATGTAAACCACAAAATGGAAAGAAGCAATGTTAATTAGCACACCTTTGGATTACGTGCTAAATAATATATCAATTGTATTTAATAATTTATGCCTTTATGCTTTATTCATTTTAATAATGGTAGCAAACATTTAAAAAAAACTGAAGAAGTTTATTATGCTGCTCAATACGTAAGGGCACATAGAGCATTCTGATACTTTAGGATGAATATTGTGTTAATTGAGATCTACAAACCTTCTTGTTGATTGACAGGTTCATATGACAACACGTATTCCTCTTGGCCACCTAAAAATATAAATGCAAAGAAATATCTATGAAGTGCTTTTCTAAACCAGTAATATTTACATTGAGTCATTTAATGAACCACAATGATATAGATATTCTGCAGTAAAATATGCATTACAATGATACTGATGGAGGACATTTTTCAAGAGCGATGAATCATAAAAATTACAAAGATAAGCCAAACAAAATTTTAAAAGCAGAAGACACATACAGTATAATTTCTTAAGATACGTTAGCATGTCAAGCACAAACATTTTAAAGCATTATTGAAATGCTCTTATGTTTCCCTGAACCAAATGCATGCATGGTACCATTCACTGCTAGAGGCAATGCTACCATCATCACTAGCATTTTCCATACTTTGAAGCCAGCTTTTACAGCATTTTCCTATACTTACACAGAGCCGAAAACATGTATGTCAAGGCGTATATCTCTTCCAGTAAATTTTTCATGAAGTGGCATTTATATAAACACTTTCAACCACTTCAGTTCCACAACAAAGTATTATGTTGTCTCTACTGCTTAACTACTATTAAGGATTTTTGAAAGATGAATTTGAAAATGAAAAATGTTTCGTATTGTTCTCAGCTTCAGAAAGCATATTAGCAGTGAATGAAACTACAAGAACTAAGTTTTGACCTTTGACAGCTGCAAGTTTCTTAAATGTTAGTGAAAGCATCTAAAATATACCTCAGTTGCCATCTCTCTAAAAGAACATTTGTAGTCCAATACTTCCATGACAGCAGAGAATTTATAATTCAGAATGCACAAGCTTAAATTATATGACAAAACTATGAACTTTGAATAAAATACAATGCTTCAGTAACTCACTTGTGTAGATTTTATAACATTCTTTGGAATTCATACAGAGGTACACACTAATGCTGTATCAGTCTTACAGAAACAGATGGCAGATGAAGGCTTTTATAAATTCATATATTGCTTCTATATTTACGTTCTTTGATAGCAAGGACCACTGATCTTTTAAATTTGAACTTTACAATCTCTAAGAGAAATAAAGATTTCTCTTATTTGTAAAAATTTTCATTCCAACTGTGCTACAGCAATACATGAACGAGCATTTTAATTTAAAGTATTGCAAGTGAGGAATACATTAAGACAGACATGAAAACATGCAACCTGTATATTTTAATATCTCAAAAAGTCACTCATGCAAATGGATTTTAGAAGGACAGTATATACTTTCAGAACCCTTTTTAGGCTAGGGAGAAGAATAGGGAATCACTGACTATCAACTCATCTATGAAATATCCAGCTAACGTATAATTAGATACTTCTTTGGAAAAGTCCCATTGCTATAAGGTCAAAAATTAGTTAAGCAAACTATTAAAGAGATAATAACAAGTATAAAGCATTCCCTGATTGAGGGCCAAAAGTATATATTGTCATTGCTTTTTCAATACTGTGGAAAAATGAATATTAATAGAATGAACCTTTTGAACAACCGTACTCATCTGTAATCAAGATAACTTTCATATTAGACAGCAGTAAAAAGAAATTAAAAAATCATTTTAATAAAAAGTGCTTGGAATTACACATTCGGATTAGCAAATCCATGACATTCATAATAAAATCAGGGCTTCTCAGGTAATAAAGATGTAAAAAGCTAACTAGTAGTACCAATAATGAGCTTTAAATGTAAAGAAAGCAAGCTCTTAATAAAGCAAGGTTTTTCCTCGAAAAACTTGGAAAAAAGAAGAAAGCAGCAAATTTACGGAGAAACAGTCACAGTTAGATAGCTTTAATGGCACATCACTAAAAATGGTTAAAATTTATAAGTTAGTCATATAGGCAACAGCAACTTTGATACATGCTTAAATCTGTTATTCTCAGTGAACATGAATGCCATGAAATGCCTCCCCTGTTTTTTTTTGTTTTTTTTTTTTTGCAATTAGTCTACAACAGTATTAAGCATTGTAAGCACTGAGGATTTCTGTACACATATAAATTCTCTCCATGAATGTAATCATCTGTATGAAAAATCGAGGCTCAATACTCCTGACAGTATCTGCAGCTTCCAAACAGATGTAACTGTTCGTGAACCACTTTCCTCATTATCCTAACATATACAATATCTGTTTCTGAAGCGCCTCTTACACGGTTAACAGGCACCCAGGAGCAGATCAGTGAGCCACTTAGTCACACTGCTTGACTTTTACTGTTCCTTTTTCTGTTCCTCTTCAAATCCTCAGTGTTTTTGTCTTCCCGCTCTGCTCTATCCCAGGTTTCAGGTGTGAACTCAGCAACCTTATCAAGGAGTTGTTCACTGGAAATTACCAATGGGACTGAAACGGGACAATTCCCCACCCCCGTTTTTTTGAACAAGAAAGCATTGTAGAGCAGCAGCATCCAGCATATTACACTATTACATACTGGTAGCATGTGCTGTTCTTATAGCTTGGGTAGAAGTAAATAGCGCTTTAGCTTGGGTTAGTAAAAAAGCTAATTCAGCCTAGTACTTAGAAGATATACTGGGGGTGGGGGCACGCACACAAGCGTGGATCTAGCATGCTAATTTATCATAACTGATTCCAGCAACTAACATGTGTCATATGCTTTGAAGACAATTCAGACTAAGCACCCACGCTTGACAGAATAGAGATATGAAAGCTGAAAAGCAAGGGTAAATACATGTTTGCTCATCTTCATTTTCATTAGAAGTATCTATTTGTTATATCTGAGTATCAAATACTGCTGATAGTTATTACACTATTGAACAGATTACACAGTTTAGTTATGCTCTCAGTTATTAAGCTCAACTACATACAATTATATTTGTCAACATTAACTGCACATTTGGCTTTTAACAGCTGTAGCTAGCATGCATAATTAAAAAAAATTAGGAATTAATTCAAATTAAGCTGAACTAAGACAATCATAAACCACAAAAAATATCCATGAAGGAGGTTTGCAATGATTTTCTCTAATCAGTTAAAAAAAAAAAAAAACAGCAGCAAATTTTGCAGTACCCAACAAACACATGAACATGGATTTCACCTGAAGTGTAATGTGAAGTTCTATTTAACATGTAAATACCCAGAAAAGACAGACAGACAAAAACAAAGAGCTACTAAACAAAGGTTCTAAATAAACAAAGAACTTAAAAACACTTACGGTAACTACTTTCACTATCGCTGGCATTAGAGGTTACATGCTCTGAAATTGCAACACAATGGAAAAAAATAAGGAACACACACTAATGGCATGAATTCAAAGGAAAGCAAACTGACAAAAATAATCCAGATGAACGACAACAGTGATATCAAAATGCTGAAATCAATACATACTGCATATAAAAGTTTTAAGGTACTTCTCATAGCTCTCAGGATCAAGCTTAATTTCACACAAAAGGAATGGATGTTAATAAAAAGAAAAAACATTAAATAGCACATCAAAATAAGATTATGAAAAGTACACTAATTCACATTTCATATGCAACCCTGCATTTTTTTTTGGTTTTCACTTCAAAATTAGTTTTGTTGTGCAAGAACTATGGGATCCTGAATGTCATTTTTCATGTAGGCAATTTATGTATTTTATGGAGTCCTGGAATATGTTTCAGGAAATACAGTTAAGCACATTCAATAACAGATACTCAGCTACTACACTGTTTCCTCTAGTAAGGATTTAGTACTCAAAAGCTCCTAACTTCTATTCGAGAGCATCCATATGAATTTCATGTCTTCTTCATCATAATCAAAATATTTCAGTAACTTTAAGCTATAATGTGTATTTACTTTAATCTATGTGTAACAGAAAACATTAAACATGTTTATGACAATAACTCAACTGAAGAACATTAAATATCAACCTATTCTGTTACTTGCAAATTGTACAAATCTAAAGAACAAATGTCAATTTTGATATTGTTGAAGCTTTTTGTAATGAAAAAATTTTCATGCCACCAAGCGACCATCTCTTTCTAATGAAAAGCACTGTTATGTTCACAGTTTAAGACTGTACAAGGAAATTTGTGTTTGACCTTCACAAAATAAATAAAATTAAATTTGATATTATGTAGCTGTGTGCATAGAACGACACATATTGACACATACTGTTTTCATTTCCACCAAAAGATTAAAGAGAAGACCCCAAAGGAAAGAAAACAGGTATGAAACAAGTATGTCTTAGTGACTGATAAACATCAAAAAATCATCAGTCATATGTAAACTAATTAACCTTTTAAAATACATATGTTTTTAAATTGGCCAATATCTTTAACATCTCTGATTAGAACGAACTCCTTCCACTTTATTTCTGTGCAGGAGACAACATATTCACAAATGTTTGTGAGTACCAGAAATTCGGACCTACTTCCATTTCATTTTCTTGCTTTGGAAAAGGAATGCCCATATAGGCATGGAAGACAAAAATAAATGTTTAACAGCCTCATGCAGGAATTGCCTTCTAGGCAAGACATTGTACTCGTCAATTAAGAACACAAGTTGCAATAAACTGATAACTGGTCTATTAACAATTTTGGTCTACTAACAGTCTTGCAGAGCCAAGGTAGTAGAGCTTGTATTAAGCATGGTAAGGCAGTTTCCAGAAGTCGGACTGCTGAAAAAAAGGCTCAAAATAGACATTTGTCTTTTTACAGAACCAGCTAGTGATATTTCTGGACCATATTACATAGTTTAATGATTATAAGGCCACAGAAGTTGATTATAATTGATATTCTGCTCCAGATCAATAATCTCCATGAAACTGGTTTCAGAAATGGAAGATTAATTTTATTTCTACCAGCATTTTTATTTACTTAAGTGACTGAGGCCAAGCATAGAAGTATCCTACTTCCTATGTGGAATTTCAGGAACACTGAACATAATATAGAGGATGAGAATAAAGGGAACAGTTACGCCCTTGGAAGAAATGTTATCTTTAGTGACTAATTTTACTATCCCATAAACGCCTAACAATCTACTTTTTTAATATCCACCATGAAAGAAATGTTATGACTGTTTATTTTAGTCCAGAGGTGATGTCTGTGTAAACAGATCTGTTATGGTATTCAGCAACTTTTGAACCTTCCTGTATTCAGTTAGTTACCAGGCTTTTCTGCAGGAAACAAAATTAATACTTATGTATCTCCTTTATCAGCTACCTCTCTACCTAGTCAGTGGTGGTCTAATAGCATCATAAGAGTTCAGAGAAAAACTCTTACGGCATCTGTTAAGGAAAGCTTTTCTTTGTCTTGTTTTTATAGAGCTGAAGATATCCATCACCTAGAGAAAGGACTGCCAACTACTTAAATTATAATAACAGTTGTGCTATGACCGTGAAAAGTCATTTTTTAAATAATAAAACACAAAACAAATACTAAAATGACATTAGCAAAATGTGTCAACAAATTTACAAATACAGTCACTATCAAGGACAAGTAAGTAAGTGCTGGTAAGCTTCTGAACAACAACAAAAACCCACTAATGTCATAATCACTTAAAAAGTAACATGTTCCTGAAAGCAAAAATCCCCAGAACATTACAAATCAGAAAAATCTTATGAAACATTTTTAGTCAACCTCCTTATGCCAGTAGAGCACCAGTCTCAAAGAGATCTGTTCAAAAAAAGTAGTTTTTCAGATGGAGGTTAAAATAACTTGGGAGTATTTTGATCACTTACTCAGGCCTTTTGATCCCATGTCGTCAGGGACCTCCTGCAGAGTAGTCCCCAGAGGGCAAGCAATAAAAAGACAATCACAAAGAAAATAATTGTCAGTAATATATAAAATTGGCGCTACGACAGGAGACAGTTCCCAGAACATCACAGGGGAAGATAAGTCCATAGGATTTAACCAGATCGGCACATGAAGTGTTATCACTGGTGCAAACAGCAGAGACTGCAGCTTATAACAGACCTGGTCTGAATCTGCAAAAATACTTTTTGAGAAGACTTTTTTTTTTTTTTTTTTTTTTTTTTTTTTTTAGTGCAGGCAACAACAATTCTGAAGTACCTTCTCTTCATTAAGAAAAGCAAATTAGAATAGAATGACTTTGAAGCTACCAGTCTAAAGGGACTGACTGGAGAGCCGTGTAAACTCAGCCGCACTTGCTTTGCTGCTCTGCACTCTCCTCAGAGTGAGGCCTGAGGAACCATTACTGACAGCACTGGAGAGCTGTTACCTCCTCCAGTTACACATATGTATTCGACAGTATTATCCAGTTTACTACAAACTGGGACATTCTTTGGTTACAATTTACCTAAAGAGCAAACTAATGATTGCATTTATTTTATAAATTGGTTTGTCATCTGCACATTGAGCTCATTAGCCTGTTGCAGCTCATGAAACTGTCTCCATAGTAACACCCTACTGCAATCTAGCAGGCCCTTCTACGTGTGCTTTTCTCTCATTGAGTGCCACATACTTACGGTCAATATCACTGGTTTCCTGCTCACTCTGGTCCTTGTTCTTGTAGAAGGGAAATTTTCGGGAAAAGAGGTTCTTTTTACGCTTGTCATTGAATGACTGCTGAAGAAGAGAAGGAGGGGCAAAACAAAGGATGTCTAATTCTGTGTGAACAAAGGCCCAGACCAGCAGCTTTGTGGAAGCTGACTCCTATAACCACATTATGCAGTGCATATTCCAATTTAACAGTGTCTTCTCAGCTCATATAAAGTAGAGAGAGATGAGGATCATGGCTTTGCTCACCCCCTCTGTATTTCACATGCTTACTTCCAAGAGAATTGTCAGGCTGCTCTACCCTGTGAGGCCTGACCTGTATTTCACGACCAGGCTTGCTGTGAGTGTAACGAGATGTGAAAAACTAGGCTGTCAAAAGATGGCCAAACCAGAATGAACTCAAACAAAGCCAATTAAATCATGGATATTATCTAATTTAGGGATTATAGCCATTCAAGAAAAAAAAAAGGCAGATATTTACACATGCAAATATGTACACTTACAAACAAATGGCGCCATAACAGCTCACCAGAAATATCTGCCAGTATTACCCATTTGAAAAGGCAAAACTGTAAGTACTTTGGTGATAGCTGCTAAATAAAATACCACAGAACAATGAAAAAGTTAAAAGCTAGCACTGTATTGAATTCTCTTATGGTAAAATTATGAAAGTAACAGTGAAATAGGAAAAAAGTGTGTGTGTGGGGGGAGGGGGAAGTATCTCTCTAAAATATCCAGAAGAAAAAAAATGGTTTCAGTCTTTCATTATTGCAATTCATTATAAGTTTATTGGAAAAAATGACTTTGTTCTAAGAAAGCCTGCATCCCATTACCAAGGCCTACTGTCAAAAGATACCAACTCATTCCATTTGTTTACTGTAGTAATTATTGCTCAGCTGTGCATCTCTAGCGAAGAACTCTAACATGAAAAACCCTGCATGTCCAAGGCCCATACTCAGCAACTGCTGATGTTAACTGCTAAGAAAATTTCTTGAGCTACCAATATAGACATATGTATATCTGCCCATTTGCGTATCAACTATTATCATGCTTTTTGTTTAAGCGATAAAGCGATTCGAGGGCACGAATGTATTTTCATTCATGTATCTGTATGCTTACAGGTATAATTACTAAAACATAAATGTTTTAGTCATCTGTCATGTCTTTTGCTGGAGACATTATGTGACTGCAGCATCTCTAGCTTACTGTTCTATAGAAAGTAAATAAAGAGCCTTGATGTATAAATAGGTCAGTAACACTTTTTATTGCACTTATGCATGGAACCAATACAGCTAATTTCATGCTAGCTGAAATTTCTTTTATTTCCTTTAGGCATAAGTGAATCATCTAAGCAGTTTTGTCAGACTACGTAATTGGCCATGTTTGTGTCATTTGGTTTGTAGAAATTCTATTACTGGGAGAACAGCAAAAGTAGGAAAATGACCAGCTTGGTTTTGAGATCTTACAGTGCTGGGGCACTACTTACTTGTAAGCCAAACACAGCTGATATGCCACAGGAAGTGATAAAACTTCTGCAGAACCATTTTTAAAAAGCTAATTTTAGAAATAATCAAAATATATTCAATTCACACATCAAAAGATCCTATTAACAGCTATTTCTACAATTTAGAGTATGTTTATTTTCAATTATTATCTATCTTATTTAATCCAGTGTGAGCTCGTCTTTCCTTATGCAACACAGTTGCAAGAAGTCATACTACCTTTGCTATCAGCACCAATGATGGAGTGATATATAGTAATATGTACGAGTCATAAAGGACTGCATTTTTCAAATCATGGCCCACCTTCTTTGGTACAAGTACAAAACAAGAATTTGGCCTTCCTGAAGAGAATACCTATAGTGCAACATAAGCTGCATCCTGCTCCAAGTATTAACAAACCTTCTGGCCACCTGTTTTAATACAGACTTGCTTGGCAATATCACCCAGTGAAAAATCCAGTGATATTTTCACTACCACTGTCAAAAAAGTTCACTTTAAACTACCAGGTGTAAAAGAGGCATATTGTACCATAGGTGCATCATCGGTATCATGAGCACAAAGCTCTGTCGATAGCAACACTGAACACTGTTTTTAATTGGCTGGCATCTGTGTTCCACTAAAATTGTCATTCCATTGTAAGAGCTGGTAACCTATTGACCGCACACATGGACAAAAGAACTGTTTTCAAGCCAACCATATGCTTGTAGGAACCATGGTTGGCATTGGCAAGGTTTTGGGTTACGGTCCTTTTGACCTTCTTTATCTGAAACCAACAAATCATTGGAATTGACTTCTCAAACAGAAACATTACTGGAACCTACAGAATGAAGGTGACAAAGAAGTATGCCCAAAAGATTAGATATTTGCTGAGCATACTGAAAAATACTGTAACATGAATTCTGAGAGGTAGAAGTCTCACATCTATATAATTGTCCCATTGGGACAAGACACTCGGTTTGGGCAAAAGAATATGTAAATAAGAAATAATAACAAAGCAAAAATGGTGCAGTTTTGTTGGGTGGTGAGATTTTGCTATTTGTATAATTACAAGACGTAGCTAATGTTTTTATTTCGTAAAGGATAATCATTTTCTTTATTTTAGTTTTGAAAATATTTCATAACACTGATAATTTTAACCTTCTCTAGAAATCCTACTGAGGTAATATTAAGTTTCACATACTGCATGTATAATGGTCAGAGTCAGTTCCATTGCCAAAAAAAAAAGAAATTAAAGGTAATATTGTACTGATTTTGAATAAAAGATTAGCCAAAAGATTATTTTTAAAAGATACCATGATTATAAAAAGCTGGAGAGAATTGCTTATTAGTTGCAAATGCACAGTAATTGTATTAAATTTTTCATAAGCCCACTGCAAATCATGAACAGGCATCATAAGCAAGAATATATTAAAACAGAAGCAGCACAGAAAGTGAAGTAAATGCTTATATGAAAGCAACAAACAAAAAAATAAACATTTCTGCTCCAGTTTCTTAGTGTTCCTTAAAATGAAAGGAACATAGGTTTTAATGTTTGCTATCACTAGGGTTATTTTTAAGGTTTTAATGTAGAACTTTTGACTAATTGTTCAAGGTTGGTATTTCATACTGTCCATGGAGAATTAACAGACTCAGTAATGCACACAGTCCATGAAGACATGTATGTTGCAGACTGGGAAAAATACCACCATGACAAATACAGGAAGAATAATTTAAAGAGAAACTGTACTGTTAAAACATTTACAGCTGAAGCAAAAGGTTGTGAACAAGTGTAAGAGTGTTTGCAAAATGAAGTGTTACTAAAGAAAAAGAACTGCAGTTCTGTATCAATGGCAAGCGTAGTTGCTTTTCCACTCAGTTTTCCATGCATATCTTTGGTGCTGTTAGTACACAGTAATTGTGTACTAACTCTTCTATTGCCAAAATGCTATTTCAAATACATAGCTAATTAAGTGTTTACAGTTTATTGGTAGACAAACTACAAAAACATGCAATTATCTGCTCAAAGAACATGGTAATGTTTGAAAAATTACGTAACGCAGTTTAAACAATCTAAGATACTTAAGTCATTTGTTTTTTACATGACCCCTAGAAAATGAACTCAAAATATAAAAATAACCAGGTTAAGAATTACCACATCAGTTGATACCATTTTATTCCCATATGAAAATATGAATGTACCAAAACAGAGAAAAGAAAATGAAATGCAATAATCAAAGTAATCCTCAATGCAGGACTGTAACTGTTAATCAGAAAATAACTGAAGATACTGATTTCACTTTAAATAACACTGTTACAAAAAAAAAAATTGTCATTTTCTTCATTAGTAAACTAAATTGAAACTTTTACCATGTAGCAGAGGAATGCACATATGGATTTGGATATCTTCAAAGTATCCAGATAAATTACTGAAGCCTTAATACTTTATGTTTGATTTTTTGAAGTTACAAAATCATTGTAACTAAAATAAATGACAAAAAAATCCTTCACACCTACAGTAATAAGTAATGTTACAGCATTGTGCTATTTGAAAAAATATCTAAAAAAAATAGCTTCCTCAGGAACTAAGAGCATATTTCTTTTTTTTTTTTTTAAAATAAATGGTAGTATATTTTTACTTTAGAAGGTTCTTACACCTAAGATGCACATATCTAAGTGTTGAAATTACCATATATATATAGTTGGTAAAAAATTGTAAGATTGTGAAATTGTTTATCTTATTTCAAAACAGCCATTACTTTGTAAAAAAAAAGCCTCACATAAAAAACAAAGAAAACAAGGCTGTTTTACTATGATGAAATTATTATAATTTAGGCTACAAGCATTCCCATTGCTATGAAAGCAGTTACCTCGCTTTCTCACTGCTCATTCCCACTGCCCCAGCACACTTATTGGGGCAAGGTTTACATATTAAGCAGTGAACTGCACCATGGGATTTGACTACAATGTCTTTTGGACTGGGTTACTTTTCACCTGCATTGGTTACTTCACATGCTTTGAGCACAGCTGCACCAGTATCTGTACCAACAGAGAGCAGTGGTGAGAAAAAACAGCTGTGAGGTAGAAAGTGTTTCTGGCTAGTGATGAGCAAAGACTAGAGTTTCTGGTGGCCTATACCACTGCACAAAAATTCTTTAAAGCTTCTGCATCCACAGTTCTAAGAAAGAATTTACTTTATACTGCCTGGGTAACTGTGCACATTACAAAACCTCTTATTAGTCACAGAGGCCCTGCTGATCAATTTTGTTTTGAATGCTTTCTAGACACATTAAAAAATTAACAAAAGAAACATTTTAATTTTTCTGAAAACTGGTAGTAAGCCTCTTCCCCAAAAAGAAGTCCAAGAGCACAATCCATACCAAAGTACTAAAGGGCTTTATAAGCAGCACTTGTAGTGCTGTTCTAAATGGCACTATTCAATAACCAATTAGTATATACAAACTCCTGTTACATTACAGTATTAGGAATAGTATGTATTTCTAAGCTAACTCTTTATTTTGCAGTGCTTTGGCAACAGCTTACTATTAAAATTTGCTTTAGTTTTCAGAATAATTTTATTTCTATTTGATATTATTTCACCTTTTCACTAAAAACTGAAACAGAGTCTGAATATATAACCCACTGAAATGTGTTACCATTCACAACACCAGGTGTAATTTGCACTTCATAAACTCACCCCTTTATCTCCTCTCGTCTTGGAATTGAACTTCACTGTCTTTAAACGGGCTCGTTCTTTTTTCTCAACTCTACCAGAAGAACAGACACAAAGCAGTTAAATTAGCAAAATTCTAGAATTTCAAATTAGTACTTTTTACAATGTAAACATATAGTGCACCTTCTGTAGTACAGATTTTTGTCGCTAATGACCTCTTTGGAAAATGAATGGCAGATTGTGTTGGAAAAGCAGGGCTTTATTTCTCAACTGATGAGCTGTGAGGGCTTTGGAGCTTAAAGTGATTGCATAGATTCAGCAATTCCAGGTGTAAAAAGAAAGAGCATGTCCCTAAGTGAGTATCTTCAACCATGAGCAAACAGCAGATATTAAGATTCAGACCTCGTAATCTCTTATTTGCCGATGCCAAACAGCGTGTCTCTGCTTTGTCCACCCAGGAAAGACTTGCCCATTTCCCAGTGTTGGGGTAAAAAGAATTCTAATGTTTTACTTTTAAAAAATAATTTTAAAAATATTTTTTGGAGTATTTTGGAGCGTGAAGTTTAATGTTTTTCTCAATCTGGAAAATTCTGAACCAAGTCTAATGCTCAACTGCAGAGTTGCCATCAGCAACATCATATTACACAACATTTACTTGGCACCTTCTTATGTATAAATAGTGTAATATTAAACTCATTAGAAAATTTAATAGTAGACATCACAAAGTCAATACAATATTATGACATACCTGCGTTTGCTTGGGATAACTCCAATTTCATCACTTTCTCCATCTGGAGTTACCTGCCGTGCTTGCCACCATTCATCATCAGAAGCATTAATGACATGGAGAATATCGCCAAATTTGAAGTTCAACCCTTGACTTGGAAGGCCACTATCTTTAGTCTTGTCATAATCAAAAAGAGCTCTGCGTTGAGAAGAAAAATAAATAAACATATATAGAAGAAGGTGACAAGAAACAGGTGCATATGAATAGCATTAGATTTAATTAAGCATGCAGAAATGACCGCATCATTCTGACATGTGCTTAAAATGAGAATGCTGAATACACACTCTACCTCCACAACTCCCCTGAGAATGGTCAGCATAGTATTCAAACACAAACAAAATTTGTAAGTTTTAATGAATGAGACTAAACTAGGTCCAGAGCAAACTCTAATACTTTGCAAAAGGTCCACAAGAAAATGCCCCCTGCAATTCAATAAATACTTTGCATAGAGCAAGTTACATGTCAGACTACAGAAAAAAAAGGAAATTGATGCATAGAGCGTTGAAAGTTCGGTCCTGTACTTAGTTACAAGTTACAAATCTGGATTATTTCAGTAACTAAAAGTTACTCTCAATTTCCCGCTCACAGACTTGCAAGAAAAAAGATTAGATATATGTATGATCTGAACAGAACTTGGCCACTACAAAGCAAAAAGCTTGAGGTGCGTTCTTCTGGAAAATTCCCTACCATTTCAGGAAAATCTCATCCTTTTTTCCAAGGTTAGCCCATTTTCAAATAACAGACACTAGCACTACCTGAACACCAGCTGCAGGCTACAGCTCTATCAGCGTTCTCTTTGCCAGCAAGGGTGGGTTATTCAAGCCCACTGCTATCCATGCCCACATTCACTGCTGCTTTGTACTGCTTCCTTCCCCTTCCTTGGTTATGAAAGCAAAATTGCTTAGAAACGAACATGGTACACCATACTGTGGAATCGATAGGTGTTAAAATTAATTCTCCCCGTCGGATCATTTTAAATCTGGATCAGTTCCCTGAGAAACTGACGAGACTTACAGTATGTTTCTCCCAGCACAATCGAGGGTTTAGTGAGAATGTGAAAATGAATGACTGGAACCTCTTACTGAAATGAGAGAGATACTCCTAAGCTTATGCCTTATAAAGGACTCTGATTTTACTTTTCAAGAAGGCATATGAACAGATGTAAAGTGAAGTGCATGTACAACACAGGCCAAAAAAGTCCTCAAGTATTTCATCTGCAAGCTCATACGTTTGTCAGTGATGCACTTCCTAAATGATACCTGTCTCAATTTAGAGACTTCATACAAAGTCCAACACAACCTTAGGAAAGTGCAAATAGATCCTAATGCAATGATTTAAAATGGTATCCTTTCTCTTGTACAAATTAGGTTTATTTCTTCTTCCCAAACACTAGATTTACGTACCTTTTTGTACTAGATTTTTAATGTCTCACAAATTCTTTTACTCATGTAAGTAAGTATCTGTGAGTTGTAAGAGTTTGTTCAACTGCATCTTAGCTTTGTGAATTTTGCCTTTTTAAAGCACTGAGGGTATTTCTTTCTGTTTGAACTGTATTTGCTCATAACCAGTGCCAAATTGCTCCATCAGATCAATTCACCTTTAACATAAGGTCATACCCCCTGTATGGAGACTTTGATTATAGATTAACAATACCACGTATACATTTGTGTAGTGGAAGTTATAACAAAAAGAGAAATTTATTTTTAAATAAATTCATTATTTCTGATCAACCAGTACTTTGAACACTGTCCCACAACATTTATTCTACTTCTAAGTTTCATTTAATTTAAATGACAAGTCCTAAAAAAATATTTTAAAGAGAAAGCACCAAGTCCCTATTATTTTGCCCCGTATAAATTGGAAGCAAAACATCACTAAAATGGTAATTCGGTTCTTTCAGTTAGACAACTACAGGAACTGAAGGCAAGTTGCAAGTTTCATGAATATGTATGCTTCAAAGCCAAAAACTTAATGTCTGTGTTAATAGCACCAAAATTTCCATCATGTCTTTTACCTGGCTTTGCTCATTGCTTTCAGTATGATAGGCTGCTGATCAAGTTTTAGCGAAGCATTTCTTATTTTACGGTATTCTTGCTGAACAAAGCAATTGGGGAATTCCTGTGGCAGCAAAAGCATCCCTCTGTACTATTTTCTGAAACATGATTTAATCTTACCACATGGGAATGAAGGCTATCCTATAAAGGAGCTTATTTTTTTCTCCCTGAGTTTCTGGGAAAGCTGTTTAAAAACAGATGTTTGAAGTATCGGAACAACATAAAGATGACTAATTAAGCTTCTCCTGCAACTGAGTATAATTTTCAGGCCTGCTACTAACACCAATCTTATTTTTCAATGGACCTTATTAAAATTTCCTAATGATTTCCAAACTGTGAAGTTTCTTCCACTTGGAGTTGCAATCATTTTCAATCCAAAGAGAAATCAGCACCATTGTTTGAATTCATGATGCATCATGCTGGTTAGAAAAATGCACAGCAGTGAATGCCACTTTCAGGTCTGCATTCTACAGACATTGCACACTGGTACTTGCCATACAAGATTACATGAAGTATAGAACAAGTTTACTCCCTGGCAATATATTATCAAAGAAATCTGATGCCATCAAAGAATTTAACTTTTTTTATACATATTTTTTGAATTTAGGTATAGCTCAGATGTAAAAACAGACACATTGAGACAATCTCTCTCCTCTTAAAATAAAGATCAAAAGAAATATAAAGCAGCAATCAGAGAAGGACGTTAAATCAGTGCATCGTAATTAGTCAGGGGAGAAAGAAAGAATTAGATGTGCAAATTAAGGAGTTAGTTGCTGCCGAATCGCTATATTTATACTATCCTCCAAGGACTGTTTGTTATATTGCTATTTATCATATATTAAGATGCATGCAATTAAGAAAAATCTGCTATTTTGCTTCAAATTATATTTTCAGGCAAACACAATAGTCATTTCCTTAATATTTTATAACACCCCCAAAACGCTGTTTACAGGCAGACTATTTATAAAGAGATCATGTTTCAGTTATAGGGGGGCAAGAACGCATCTCATTTTGTTTGAGATTTTGTTACCATGATTTTGAGATATCACCACAGACCATTATTCTCAGAGTATTTTCTTTTATTTGTTTTCTACAACTGTGGTTGAATGCCCATAAACATTTTATGGTTGGCTTTACTATACAATGCAGCGTACATTATATAACTGGAATTCTAAAGGCACATCATCAACAACAACAAAAAAACTAATATTACAGAGATTTAGCTTCAGTTTGTAAACCTGTTTTTGAATTGGTACAGAATGATGATACCAAAGTGACTTATAATAAGGTATAAGTTGGATAGCCAACACGTTCTGGCAGTATCTAGCAATATGTTCAGAGTCTTAAAACTTAAAAGTCTTAAGACTCAAAGTCTTTAAAAAAAAACAGTGAGGTCAAAAATTACACTGGAAGCTAGAGTGAAAAAATGTGAACCCATCCTGCATGTGTACCCAAGTTGCCTACCAGTCTTTGGCATCTTTTGATGTGATGACAAGAATGGATCTCAAAAACCATAGCAGCACTCTCTGTAGAGGGCCGTGGGTGGAGAAGCACTTTTCATGAGGAATATTTGCATTTTAGATTTTTGTTCCAACTTACAACAAAGCTGATTAGTGAGTTTCAAAAACCTTTCTTGGAAATGGAATCACCAGTCTCCACGAGGCTTTTGCCAAGTCTGGAGAAGGCTGCATTTTCTGCAGCTGACAAAGTCAAAAGCACAACCTCAACCATTCACAGATAACTTCAAGGGAATAAGAGTTACATAAACTGCTTGTCAGAGGCTTAAAATACCAGACAAATGTGTGAACATCAATGTAAGTGGTTTAGAACCTATAGCTAGAGCTATAGGCTATAGCTAACCAAGCAAAACTTAAGATTGTTTAGGCTTAGCTACATGATGAGGGCTAAGGTGATAAATCCTGTGATTATGGATATGAAGATCTAACCACGATGTCCATATGTATATTCACCTATGGAAATAAGATGTGGCTAACTGATATCAAGCACTTATCATTAGTATTTTAGCATTTATCCTTGAAGATTTAAATTATGACCCCAAAAATATTTAAAGCAAACTACAAAAAACAAACAAACAAACAATGAAAAAACAGAAGCCAGATAAAGCTACCGAAGTAATAGGTCAAAACATACAGGCTACGTTACAGTTAATCTAAAAAGAAACCCTAGGTGAATAATTCATCGCATTTCTTTAAAAGCCTTCAGAAACAGACCACAAATGTCTGAGCCTTTTCTGAGCATGGATGCAATTATCCAGGTACTGGCCTTGCATAAGATTTCCTTTCCCAAAGCTTAATAGATACTGTGCCATGAACAAAACAGTATCTGTTTTGGGCATAGAATACTTGTGGATAACATAAATATAACTTCATGACATGAAGTCTGGCCTTCCTAGTCTCACTTCATTCAGTAGGTCTTCCGAATAGTTAGATTTCTAATCATGTTATTTCCCTCACCAGCTACCCATTTATTAATACTTTGGAAGGAAATAAGGAATAGAACAATTGGTAACAAATGCACAGTACACAAAGCTTGCCAAAGGGGAAACATCACTGATACTGTGCAGTCACAATCACTTCACAAACTAGAAAGATTCAAGGTAAAACTCCACAGCTATATAAATTCTAAATCTCAGCAGCCTTGCTACTCTGCCACTCACCCTTCCATCCACCAGGTATACTTCCTTGTACCAGCATGTGTGTTTATGTGGTCGTACAGCGTACTAGTGGGAGATGAATCATGTGAAATAGCCCATTTTTTTGTAGGTTAAAGTTAATTTTGCTATTTTAAGCAGCTTACGCTGGGCCTGCACAAACACAGAAGCAGGTCAAGAATGTGCATCTGTGAGAAAAATGGGGACATGGGAAACATAAAGGTGAAATCACAGAAATGTGGTGTAAGATTAACAAGAGTCACCATGTTAAGAACATCCTTAAAAAAATCCCCTTCTGCTGCATTAAAATCCCCCAGACTTCAATAAAATTAACTCCACTAACGTGGGGCAGCTTCTAGACGTTTCTTACAAAGGCCACGCCTGCAGCCTACCCCTCTACCAAACCCTTGCCATGGAAACCCAATATAACCTGTTGCACCGAATATTTACAGCGACCTTTAATTTTACATATATATATATATATATATATATATATATATATTTGAAGTCTGTTCTGCCAAAGAATGGAAATTTAAGATTAAGAAAATGTAGAACAGTAAAATAATAATAATAATCCACAAACCTAATGTTTGGAGCAGTGTTTCATTGCTTACAGTTCAGACTAAATTTTCACTAACATTTCTTTTGATGGCAATAGCAGTAAAAACAGATTCTAAGACTCCTCTCTCCTAAGCTGCACCCATTTCTGGAGGACACTTTATTTCTACAAGAGTACAGTGATCAGGGAACTACGTCAGATTAAATGCATTTAGTCTAGCTCATTTTTCTGATGTTTTGTTTGTTTTTTTTTTCCACTTTGTGGCCCTGTAAACAGATATCAAGCATAACTGGGAGATGGGAACTGTTTAAGGCTGATTTCTAAATGGGAGAAGACAACAGCACCTGAGCCTAGGATTTTAGCAGGTAAGCCCAGTGAGGTCCTACAACATTTTAAATCAAGTTTAAAGCAAGCACTGTCACTAGTGAAGTCTTAACCTGCTCTGCTAAAACGGTCTGGCCTCTTCCATGAGGCTACTGCTGGTCCTTGTTCAACTCGGAGATGAGTCAGTTCAGGGAACTCAAACATCAATTACTTTTTTAAAATGCAATCCTTTTATCCACATTCAACACCTGAAATGTTACACCTTTTCAGTACATAGCAACTGACAGAGGAGTAAGATTACATATTACATAAGCTGCATCTTGCCACAGTTTCCTGGGGAAACTACCTATTTTCTTAATTATTTCATGCTTTTATATTTTGTATTTCCCACTTCATTTAATCCACTTTTATGTTTAATTTTGTATGAATAAATTTATGAAGACTACTCAATTTATTCACTTTGGCCTATTTGGTGATCACTTGTTTACCACGGAAATTATTCTGTAACAGAATGCTATTCTGATTTCCTAATACAAGCTGAGAATATGACCGAAGCAAGCTGAAGAAAATAAGATGGCCACTTGCCAAAGCTTAAGTTGTGGGAGACTCTAAATTTAAACTCAAGAACTTAAAGGGGAGAATGAAGACTTGTGTCACAAAAACACAAACTGAGTTAAACAGGTTGCTAAATTGTTACTTAGACTTTAAAAGAATAAATGTTTTTACTGACTGGTCATCATCTCTGAGGGGCAGAACAAAAAGCAAGTAAAAGCACCACTCTTCCAAGTTCTCAGAGCTAATACTACTTTTTTTTCCAGCTGTATTACTTTAATCAAAATAAGTTAAACTTTCTTTTTAATATATTGCAATCATATAAATACCAAATTGGTAAGTTCAGTAACAAGTAAATTAACGTATAAAACACAGAAATACTAAGTCTACAGAAAAGCAGAAAATCACACTAGTAATATGGTGAAAAAGATTATTACCTGACATATAGGGATCTCTTCTGGCTAGTTCGCAATGATCCTGATCCTGAACTAATGCTACTGTTCATCATCTGTTCCCGTAAATCATGTATTTTAGCTTCAAAACGGCTGTATTCTGTAAGAAATGGAAGCACTGTTATTAATTTCCCCTATTCTCTGGGGATTAACTTACATAAATTTTCAAATCTCAGAAAATAAGCATCTGTTACAGCTATGTTAATGCAAGAAAACACCATCAAAAACCAATGTTTTTACTAAGCACTATGTTTTGTAATTAAAAGCTACATAAAGGTTTACATTTATCAAATGAAATAAAAATTGAAATAATCATGATGACACAAAGCAAATAAACAGAAGAAAACATCCATTATACTTAAAGATTTAATATAGTTTACAGCAACCAGTACGTTCCTAATTAAAACAAACAATTCTGCTAACAATCATTTTATAGTAATAAAAACACTGATATAAATTCTACCCAATGACCAAAATAAAACTTCATAACATACATCTGAAACACATATATTTATAAACAAAACTATATATCATAAGTGCTAAGATGTAGGAATTGCAAGTGTCTGAAAAGCTGGAATTGAACAGATGCTTTAATACTACTGGACTTAAATTAGACACAGAATTTAGCACTACAAGGTGGGGAACACACAAAGCATTTTCTGAATTAGCCAATGTTCCCATGGGAGCTCAAGAAAGGAAAAAAAAAATCCAGAATTCTGGCATGAATCTCGATCCACTTATAAACAGCATTAAGACATTCAAAGTCCCTCTATATAATTATGTACAATGTTAATCCTGGAAAAACGGATTGTGTTCTTAAGTAGCACTATGCACTAATAAAACTAAGCTAAATGCATATAATTTATCTATGAAGGCAGACAGTAAAATAGGAACTGCTTCTTCAGGACAAACAAATCCTGAAGCAAGGTACTTACGCGTTGTCAGCATAAAATATGAACTCAAAACAAGTTTTTCCTTCAGTTGAACAGTTTGGACTCCAGGATCAACAGATCCACGGCTAAAACCTTTCTAGTTAAAGGAAACGCGCTACAGCCACCACCTTCGCCCGCCCACGTGATGCAAGATTACAACGAGTCAACACTGGGAGAGCCAGGGTGTGTGCAGCCAGCAGCTGCTGAACTGCCTCATTTGTGCTCTTCTCCCTAGCTGCACCCTCATTCCCTGGGGGCATCAAATTTACTCAAGACACACACGACTGATAATGAGAGCTCAAAAAATGCAAAAAATCTTGAGGAAATCTCTCAACTGCAGTTCCTTCAACTTAAGTCATCTTAAATGCCACGAACAATTTATCATTTTGCATTCTGTAGGAATTTATCCCTGCACACTCATCAGATAATGAGCGCCAAGATTTACAGATTAACTAAGAGAAGAAGAAGAAAATTAAGTTAGAGAAGAACATTGTGAACCATTTTCTGGTATACCAGTTCATTCATCCAGGTAACTATAAAACTTATATTCTAGCAATAGCAACCAGAATTAGCCCTGTGCAGATTACAGACAGTAAGAACAGACTCTTGAATAATCCTGACTCCTGTCCTTTAAAGCCCAAAGCTAGTAGCTTTTTTTAATAGCATCCCGATTTTTGAAACAGCATCTAGTGCCTTTGTATAAACAAAGCCCAGATCAAAGAACTTACCAGCCCTAACCGAACTAAAGACATTGTGTGACAAGAAACAAAAACATTATGTCCACCCTACTGATGTTATTATTAATTGCAAAAGAATTCAAGATGACTGGATGGCTACCCAAGAGGAATGTGACAAAACGACAATTTTTAGAAAGCAACATCCCTTAGGGGAAGGACCCAGACACAGAGAGAGAATGGCCCGCTCCTGCTGTGCCAGTGCCGCAGTGCATGGCCGTGGTAAGGCACCTCGGTTTGCTGTGCTTTCCCCCTGCCTCACTGCTGCTGGCCTTATCTGTTTAGACTGTAAAATCTGAGACAGTCTCTTTTTGTGAGGAATAATCTAAATAAGATTTCAGACAGTAGCCACATATCTTCAGTTCATTTATATGAATGTACAGGTTCGTATTAAACTCCTGTTTAACAGGTGCTGTCTCCCTTTCACAGCTGAAAATTGTGTAACTGACTGCAGTGCGAACAGACTCCTTTTACAGGAACAGCTAGGGAACGAGCTCTTTGCTTATCAGGAGACAGATACCAAAATTCACACATTTGTTCACACAGGAACAAAACTGAGACAAGCCAATTTTATTTTTTTTCACACAATTCGAGGCATTGAAGATACGGGAGGGCAGGCAAAAAAAAAAAAAAAAAAAAATCCTTCTTTTCGTTAGTCTGTCTCCCCACACAAGATGGAACATTTCAGACAGCCACAAAGCCAAGTCACAAAAAAAGGGAAAATGTGGTGCTCGTCCTTGTGATGAGACTGAAGGCTGCCTAGATAAGATTTTCTGATGTCCTAAAGAATCACTTAAGTACGCTGTGAATAGATTTTTCGTTGTTGTTTTTAACCTGTCAATTCACTGAAAATTAATTCAAACCACTGCATTGCAAAGGAAGCATAACCCTTTAAACACACTGCTCTTTATTGACTAAAACATAGCTTGCCCTCCAAATTATTTAGTTGCTCCAGGTAAAACACCAGATAAATTAATAGGGCAGAACATACTTAAAGTTAACAACTCCATACTCCTAGGACAGCTTGCATCAAAGTAAAAAAAAATCTTTCATTCAGCAGCAGATATTCTCCTCAATTTCTTGCATGTTCACCTACGCACGTTTCTGCACTTGTCCTTATATTAACTTTGTTGTTCTTACTGATCACAAAAGAACACATAATCCATGGGACTATCACAGAGCTCATTTTGGAGAGTGCAGCTAGCCAGATGGTTTGCGCTTTACTCTGGTACTCAGCAGAGCAGAATTTAATTCACTGCAGGGCCTTTTGTTCCTCTGATGCTGGCCATGGCACTGCATTTTCCTCCTGGTTTTTCCAGATCCCCATTAGGAAAACCATACTAATTCTGTAAAGGCTCTTAAGCAGCACGTATCACAGCAATTGTGAATGTGTTCCAATGTGCAGTAAGTGACACTGCTAACAACTGGCAACATCCATCCCTCTTTCCCTGTCCTCTCTAAGGGGGATATAGATACTTCTACATCTGTAGAGACGCTTGTTTTAAATGAATACAGTTCTGTCTGATGAAGCAGTCACTGTCAGAAAGGTGTGTCTTGAACCTGGGACCAAAGGAAGCTGGGTGTAGAAAAGTTCTTTGTCTCCTGTGAAAATTCATTTCAGTCCTAGGCTGGCCACCAAGGAAGCTCTATCATGTGTATGCAACTGAATTTGCAATTGTTTTAAAAAACAAATAAATACATTACACTTGTGAAGTGATCTTTTGAGTCTTTTACACCTGGTTCTTCATGAAAGATTAAATCTCTAAACTTCAAACACACTAAAAGAAGGGTAGCAGGGATTTCTGACACATGAGATTATTTTTTTTTACCCTTCATGAAAGGAAAGTAAGCATGGAAATGATACATAATCCAAGCATCGTCTGATGCTGCAGCCAGTTCAGTACTGAAAATACCTGCAGTTACTTGCAATATCTGCTAGGAAAAAAAAAATCAATTTTTTTTTAAATTGTCACCTTTCAACTGCTGAAAAAAATCTCCACCCATATAACATATTTAAGACAGTTAGAAGGGGAGGCTATTCTCTACTATTGCTTAATTCTGCTTTATCTTATTTATTATCTGCAGGTTGCTGCACTTGCAGTTTTCTACAATAATCTAACCTTACTCATCAAAACTGCTGGGAAATAAGTGCTGAATACGTGACAGGGACATCTGTAGGACTAAGGAGGAGAACAATTTCTACAGAGAGGCTCTGGCTACACCAATAAAGCTAAAAACAAAAACAAAACTAAACAAAACAAATATGCAATGGGACCGAGAAGGGTCTGCATTGCATATTTTGTGAAAACTTAAACGCTGTGCAGATGGAATCTGTTGTGTTCTTTTTATAGGGCAAGCTAAGAATTTGTGCTCCTCTTACAGAAGGCTTCAGGGGATAAGATACCTCAAATAAAATCTTGAGCTTGGAACTGAAAAGTAGACAGGATTCTGTTCTTTCAACTCCTGCAAAGTTTGATATTAAATACAGTGATACTGAAACTAATGCCAGTGACAGAAAATAAGACAACAGCAAAATGGCTGATAGCCACAGAAAATCAGTATCAGTTTGGTACCAAAAGGATCTGCACCCTGTTGAGAACTGGATAACATTGTCCTGGCTTTGTTCAAACTGGGGATGATAAAGCGAAGTGTGAGGTCTGCTAATCTGTCCAGGAGAGGTTATGTCTCTAACTCCGTGATTGGAAGAGTTGGATATCAACTGTCCTTAGCACCTTTGATCTCTTAGGAAAGAGAGGATAACTGATGCCATCTCCATAGAAAAGTAATCCCAGGACAGCAGTCAGAAGACTGGCCCCAGTTGCTCCGTCTTACATGCCCTGTAAGAAGGGAATATCAATAACCAACAGCTGGTATTCCACATACAGGAATTTGTATGTGAGATGTGCATGTATCAACTGTGATATATACAAAATATAATTTTGTTTCATTAATAAAGGAACAGAAAACCACCTAAGTGCTTGTTGTTTGTTTGTTTGTTTTTTGATCAATCCCTGAAGTAATACATTACTATTTATTAAACAAAAAATATGCAAACCAATTGCAGAGAAGTAATATCACATTTACACTAATGAAACACTTCATATAATGGGTATACCAGACATAGATGATTTATTAAGAAACTCCTTAGCTAAAAAACATAAAAGCAAAAGTACTAGATGAAACCAAAAGGATCATCTTGACTCAGCAATTGTGTCTCTTACTGACCAAGCACAAATATGTAGGGCTTATGAGAACAAGGTAAGAAGAGTGATACCTTGCCCTCAAGAGTACGAAATCCTGGAAGATTCCTCTGGTCTCCAGCCCCCAAAGATATTTTGCCTAGAAAACTGCAACATTTTCGACATCAACTTTTACTTTTTAAAAAATCAAAACTTCAGATAAAAGGTCTGAGCAGTCTGACTCTCCTGGACAGCCCATCTGGTGAACAAGACAACAGGGATAAACAGATAGATGGTGAATAACTATACAGGCAGGGGTACAGGGTGGTGGTGGTGGCGGCAAAGAGGCTACAGGGACAATTAATTTGGTCTGCAACACACATTCTAGCAAAGAGGAATGAAAGTACAGACTACTAAAGGGGGTGGAAGATTCCATAAATAGCACAGAAGGAAAAGCAATTCTTGAAAGCATGGATGTGTGTAGAGGGAACAGATGGTAGCACAGCACTGAGAAGTATAGATTCCTACATATACTGAACCCATTAAGAACTGAAAAAAGTTCACTTTAATTAAAAAAAGTATGCCCCTTGCATTTCGCTTACCATCTGTCTGCGGAAAGCCCTCCTTTAGTGGGCCCCATCGGATCTGTCAAGGCAGGAATCTGCTGAGAATTTTGTATCTTTTTTTTCTTCTGCACTCTCAGAATACTCATAATTTTCCTTTATCACTGCCTACAAACACACTGAGAAATGGAGCCTGACAGTAAGTTAGGACAGCCATCACACTGACCTTGTACTGACCTATTTGTTTTCAATTCTAAGTTTTTGAGGCAGGACTGGCACAGCACACAGTGGAGTGAAGTTATATTTTTGATCTCTAGTAATGAACTATCATCATCTCTTGATTATCTACACTGGTATTCAGTAAACTCATAGATAGTATTCATGTTTTGCCTATCTGTTCTTGTTACAGACTGTAGTAAGAATGACAATTAGTAGAAGAAGCTATGGAGTATACCTATTTACTTCAACTACTCAAAAATATTTGTGAAGAAGTTGCATATTAAAATACACAGACATTAAAAACATCATAAATCATTTTGGGAGAGATGATATTATGCAGCAATGCTAGTTTTTTTTACATTAACTTGAATCGAGAGAGGTCACACTGCATTGCAAGTGCTATTGGTGGCTTTCATACACTCTGGAGCCTGAGGAGCTTGAACCTCATTAATGGAAGTCTAGGCCACTGAATTTCAAAACAGACAACTAAATACCAATGCATCTTTTTAAAGAACTCTTTCCACAGAACCTGCACAACTCGGAATGTCAATGCCACTGCTTAAGTCAATTTACCAAAAATGTTGAAGGTTTAACACACATTTACAACTTGTAGAAGGATGAACTGTTCTTTAAGAAAGACTAACAATTTTATTTACTGTATTAAAGAGCAGAAGTGAAGTTTTAAAGGATTAAAACATAAGTAAGCCGCTTTAGAGTGTTACCTATCACGACTATTTATAGCAGAAACCTCCTTCTAATCTTAATGCGACAGATTTTAAAGGTACTTTAATTGACTAATCTGGATTACTCAAATCAGTAAAACCGTGTACAAAACAAATGGCAAGAAATGGACTGGATGACTAGAGATCACATACCCCAAAACAGGGTAAAATATTAATTTTTTATTTTAAAATATTTTTTTTTCAGTTTGTGGAACTGGGACATGATGATCTTTTAAACCATCTTTGGTTACAACAATTCATATTACTCCACCAAAAAGTGAGTAAAGCTCATCCTCTTGATATGCAACAAATATTGAAAATTAAGCTTTGCAAAAGCATAATTGGTTTTATACAACTTCAGGTGGACTTTTATAAATAGAGTACTTGTATTTCAAGACAAATGTTCAGAAAAATCCTTAGCTTACACAAAGTGCTACCTTTTCCCTGAAATTCATTATTCTATTTTAAATGCCACTAGAAAACAGTGCATAGATGAAGCGTCAGAAACAGAAAAATCGGCTCAATCCTGTGCATTGAAAGGTAAGCTCCAAAGCATTCTTTTTTCTTTTGACTCATTTGCTTTACAGACACAAGAGAATAAAAAAATATTAAGTTTTCATAGTTGATTCTTTAGTAGATTTATACATTCTTTCAAAACAAAAAGACATGAAAATCCACCTTAAAAATGGCTAACAAGGTATCAGGAGCTTGGATCCAAATAAGGAATCTTAAATACATTTTGCAATGGTCCACAAAGAATCGTTTCTATTTCCTTTAATAAAATTAAAGGAAGATGTGTGTATTAGCAACTGGTGTCTTATACGTTTCCAGAATGGCAGAATCTAACCTTCCAGAAATTCTGAATTTTCATGTAACCCTGTATTATTATGCTATCCTCAAAACACATGAGTGTTTCAGATGACCTTATAACTTGATTGTACATAACAACAGAAGTGGAGCTGTCCACGTGAAACGCAACAAAGAGGAAAAACAGAGCCCTCCAAAGGCCGTACATCTCTGGACAGTCCTATACTCCCCCCTTGCTGCTCCTCTCCTCACTACATTCCCTTCAAGCACTCAGATGCGCGTGTTCTTTTATCACTGCTACGTAGCATGATTGTAATAGTGATCATCTCTGAATTGACACACATAAGCGATATACATAAATCTAAATGACTTAGAGCTTCCTCTAAATACCACGTTTTTTATTTGCCATCCTACCTCTGTGGAAAACACAAAGAAGCTACAGAAAGAGGGAGAAGGCATTGTGGCACTGAGGTCTCTCTACAGAGCTAGGGGACAACAGCAAAATGTAATGGCTCAGAAACCTCTACAAACGAGAAGGGCTCATCAAAAGACTTTTGTGTATTGGAGCAATGTCACATTCTTTGAAACTGTTACAGGTTCACTTCCAGTGGAACTCACAGCCACCTTATCCTACCCCAAGTCCAGTAACCAGCATTTGCTAAACTGTTGCTAACTGGATTTGAAGAGTCTGGGCAATGGATACTTCAACCCTTTTGATGGTAGGGGTTTATTCATTTATTTATTACAAACAGCCTACTTGGGCTTTTCTATGGGAGAACTGTTTGCAAAGGGTTTTTGTTTGTTTGTTTTTATTTCCCTCCCACAGAAACCAGAGCAGAAAATCAAGAGGGGTATTTCTGGCAGAGCTAATGTTGCAGGATGTTACAACATGAATTAGCATTTCCCACCACATCTGTGAACACACAAACTGTCACATACAGTTACAGGGAATGAAGTGAGCTGGTCCCAAGTGTCTTCCAAATGCTCCTATCATACTGAATCTATTTACCCAGTTATAATGAGCACTGATGGATGTCTAGAATCTCCTTGATCTGCCCTAGCTGTCAGCATCTTTTATTGAACTCCTGCTGCAATCAAATATAAATAACACACATGCAATGCAAGCAGTTATAGCTGATGTGCTTCATCTTTATGACGACATTTGAGAAACACCCATGATGAACAATAAGTTTATGAACTATTCAAATTAATGCTTTTTAACCTTATCTTGAATGACATAATCAAAGATTGGAGCTATACAAATATCATTTTCCAACTCAACTGAATCTAGTAAGGAAAAAGGAGATTATTAGCAGCTATAATTTAGGAAATCTGAAGATTCTCAGAAAACGTCAGTATTTTTAACAAATACACAGTATGGCCAGGATTATATTCTCTACTTAGAAAGCCAAATCTGAACCAGGCTGCTTTCCTATGATAATAAATTAATATAAATCTTTAAGGAAATACTCTCTTCACTGATCCCTACGCTATAAACAGTGAGTATCTGATTCAAATTATTTCCTACATCAGACCTGAAAGAAGCTGACAGCTAGAGTTTCATTCAATCTCTTTCTGCAAGTCAGAAAAAAGCAGAGATGCCAAAGCCAGGTATTAGTAGCTAGAGCTCTCCGACGTAGGTTGGCTGTGTGTCAATTCAGTTTGCTTCCAAACTACAATGGATCACAGTCTCCTAGATACACTTTTCTTTTGTGGTGTACTTCAAAAGGTTAAGGTAAAACCTAACATGCTTCCATCATCTTCACTCCAAATGTAAACTTTAAGTACTATTTCAAAGAGAAAGACAGGCATATGAACCAAACAACTTAAAAAAAATAAATATCTTTCTTTGAATGTCAGATACCTGTCTACAATCTAAGATGCTTCAAGAAACCTCTCTTGCATCCATCCTCTCAAATGGGCCCTATAATTCTGAGAACTCCACACTCAATGCAGCTCACCTGCATGCAGTGTTATTGTGAATGCTTCAGTAATCATGAAGAAGTAAGTACAGCTCTAGGTTTGAAGCCTGCAAGTGACAGTTGTTGAAAAATTTCTAAGAAAGGCAAGCGTATGTTGCTTTAGGCAAACCTCTGTGCAATGACTCAAAATTCCATCAGTCAAGCACCTCAAAACATGTTTCAAGAAAATGAATTATCTTCTTGGACATGCAGTAATGAAGAAATCTGTTAGTTTTTTTTTTCTTTTCTTTTCTTTTCTTTTTTTTTTTTTTTCCAGTGCTGAAAGAGCAGGATCCATCCAAAATGCTTAGTTCTTCCTTACAAAAAGAGCTCCAACTTTCAGAGTACGAGAAGGTCCAATGCTTTTATAAACATGAGTACCAGAGAAAGAACTGTAAAACTGCTTCTTCTAAATTAAGTCTGGATACCTTTTTTGGCAAGAAAGAAAACGTGTTTGTCTCTTGGGGTATGTTCTACAAGAGAAACATTTGTCCTGCTACTAGGAACTACATCTCAAAACATCTTTCTGGCAGAAGAAACAGTGACCAGAAACACCCTCTTTGTAAAAAACAAACAAACAAAGAAGCCAGATTCTCAAAAGGTTGACCCATGGGCAAATAAAAACCACAAGCTTTATTTCTTAAAAAGATGAGAGATTCCTATGCTTGGAGCAAGAAAGTGTAACAATTTGACTCACCTGTGAGAACACTAAAAAATTAATAAAGGATAGGCCAAATGTTTATCAACAGAAGTATTTGAAAATTATGACACAAAGCCTAAGCAAATACTCTAGAACAAATGCTGATCATACTATTCAGTCCTGGAACAGAACAATCTACAGATTCAATACGTGAACAGGATGCACATCCTTGCAAGACAATACAGGCATTGACCATATGGGCTGGCTGCAGGGATCTGACCATGAAGCAGACACAAACAAAACAGTTGGCCTTATTACTGAGAGTTCCTGGGTTGGCTGAGATATGATATGATGTTGATGCAGGTGGTGGTGAGGGAGATGTGGAAAACTAACACTTCAAAGACTCGGTGAGGACTGGATACGAGAAACGTGATGGAAGAAGAGAGAAAAATGAAGAGAAGAGTGCCGCAATCAGCTACCTAACAATTTCTGATGAAGGTAGCAGCCCTGCTCAATGTCCAGTCCTGATAAACACAATTACCCCTTCCCAGGACTGTTAAGGAAAAGGTTTATGCAGACAAAGTCACTGCAAACAAGATTTAGTGGTATGTTATCCAAATTAGTAAAATTGTAGAAAGCTGTTGATCATCATAGTTCACAATGAGACGACAAGAACATCCTGTTACATGTATAACAACAATAAACAATGTCACAGACTCAAGGTATGTGTAACATTTTAGACTATTGAATTTTTAAAGTATCAAATAGGCAAAGACATTCAAAGCTTGCTATAGAGATACAAGAGGACAAATATGTGCATTGGGATGAGGCAATATTATTTGGTTTCTGAAGAACCCACAAGGATGGTTATTAATCATCCACTGCAGTCTAATCTAGATCAGAAGAAACTGCTGGATAAATAGAAATACCAGCGTAGTATGAAACAGAGGAATGAAAACCTGATTTCTTCAGGTCATCTTAATCAACACAGAGAAGGAATAAGCAATAACATTGTATTTCTATTAAGTTCTGGATTTATTAGCTTAACCTTCATGTTCTGACAGCGTTAACATTTAAACATTAAAAACATTAAAAATCAAAATTCTGAACATGATCTGAGCAAGTAACATACCAAACTGAGGCACCAATGCTTGCACATATTCCACTGTGACCGCTTGCAATTATCCTAACAGGTATGTGTCAACATCTATTACATTACTTGTTTCTCTTCGGCTCAAAAAAGGGGGTTAGGCATGAATGGGATGGAAAGACACTTTAAATTATCTGTGTTTCAAATTATAGAAATGAAACTTGAATATGTACGGCAACTGTCTTACCTTCTGGACGGTACTGAGCTACAATAGTTACTGCTTGGCCTGCATTCTTCAGGGCTGCTGCTGCTTGTTCATGGGTTGCTGCCTTCAGGTCTACTCCATTTACCTACAAATAATACAAAAAATCCTCTTTATCAAAATAAATTTTGATAAATTATCGTTACATTATCGTTACATATGATACATTACATACGTTACATACATTATCGTTACAGAAGATAGACTAATGAAAATTAACTGGATACAAACTAGTTTCCATGTCCTCTGAGATTTCCCCGTTTCCTATGAGCTAGTTAATACAAACAAGGATTATTTGTCTTTAGACAATGAATCCTCTGTCACAAATACCCATCTGCTAAGAAATGCTTAAATAATTACAGTATAGCACTTCATGAATTTATATTCCCTAGGTTAATTCTCTTGATTAAGATCTTTTTCTTTCATATTAGGGACATGCATTAAATGCTGCTTTCTGTGGTGGTTCACCTCACCCTTCTACAAGAGGCCTTGAGGTACCTTGTTAGCCAAAGCGTGCCTACAGATGACTGTGTTTAACATTCAGTGATGGACCTAACCCTCTGTGAAATTGCCTAGTTGTTTTCAATATGGCAGTTTTAAAAATAGTGTCAGGAAAGAAATATTTGAAGCAGACATGTCTCCAACAGCATTTTCACTGTTGTTACAAACTAAAATAAAGATGTGCTTTATTACCAGCATTTAATAATGGCAGAGACATTTTTTCTTCTTTAATAGCTACCAAATCACAATGTAATAGTCCTAAGAAATTGTTGTTCATAACTTAAGTCATTTCAAGAAGAAACACACAATCTTCAGTAGTAATACAGAAAAAGCCCTCAGATAGCTATGAGATGGATGTGTGTAAGACTAATGGGAAGTTTAGCAGTTATTCCAGGAAACGAAGCACCAATTTTCAGACACTACTGTCAAGCACGTCCATCTCATTAGAAGGCTTATTTCTGAAGCCAACATTCTTTCACCTTAGACAATGTCTTACAACTTTTCACTCTGAAAAAAAAAAAATTCTCTGGGATCGGAAAGTGTCATCAGATTCAAGAGAAATGGAGGCAGAATTAATTCCTCAAAGATACTTGGGAAATATACTGGCAACTGTTTAATTGTCTCAAAGTTAGTTTAGTTACCTAATGATATTCTTTGCATTTAAATCCTATTATCTGGCATTAGTATCAAAAGAATGGAAAACTTATTTAAGCAACAGCAACAAAAAAAAGAAGCAAGGATTCCTACAGAAATGATACGATCGCCTTTCCTAAGCTCGCCACTCAGGTCTGCTGGCCCTCCTGCAAGGATGAAAGAGATGAAGATTCCTTCTCCATCTTCTCCCCCAACAATGTTGAAACCAAGACCCGTTGATCCTCGATGCAGGATGACCTTCCTAGGCTCCCTGAATGAAAGAAAAGAATGTCAAATCTTGGTTAAAAGTCATGAATAAAAGTAAAATAAACGATTAGAAAAGCTAAGTCTTCTTACAGAAGTATTGAAAATTCAGATATCAAAAATAACACTTTTAAGGTTACAGTGTTCTTCCCCCAAATGCTTAGATTTTCAAATAGCTTCTAGTATTTCCATATTTTAAATTTTGCAACAAAAAATTCTCCCTCTTGTCAGGTTAACTGAACGTGCCATTAGTATGTATTCCAAATTCCTATTATGCTACAAGCCTGCTCAGCACTACATGTCTTTATTTAAGACTTCCCATATTATTCAAGAGCCTCAATATAGCTGACAGACTTATTCCATCTAATGGTAATAAGGAGTAACAAAATAGTATTTTCCTTCTCTGAAACTTCAAGAACAAATTCTAATGGAAATGCTAATAATGAAAAATATGTCCTTGCTGCTCTGATTTCACTCCAGTTGGTCAAGCAATAAACATAGCAAAGACAAGTTCAAGAATTATACACAAACCCTTTCAAAAAAAAAATCTGAATTTATGTCATTCTTAAATACATTTGTAATTTACTTGCGGCAACTGCAACTTAGAAAGTTAAATGCAAACCAAGTTGTTCCATTCCTGGCTTCCTGGCTCAGATGAGGAACCAAAAAAAGAAATGTTGATCAAGTTAAAAGGATGAATTCATTAGATATGGCCAGCCAACTTCTAGTGCAGAAACCTTCCCTCCAAAAATCTGCTATTTTACTCAATAGAAGAAAAGTACAGATGATTTCAGAAACAGAAAACTTCTAATAATAAAACAGAACAACTATGCACTGCATTTAAAAAATCACTAGAGAGCACTAAAGAACAATTAATGGACATTAAGTATTTGGAGACATTCATTATTAATTTATAGGACAAACTAAGATGCTGCATTTTTCCAAAACATATGAAAAGATGATGTATTCTGATCTTTAGAATTGCTCCACTTCTGCACTAGCTTTTAGATTAATTTAGCATCAAATTCCTAAATTTCACCCCCCTCCCCCATCAGCTCTTAGATTCATCTTTTCCAAGTGCTAATTTATCACAAGTATATGACATGAAAACCTAGGTGCTCTGGATCATTATACCACGTTACTAAACATGCTGCAGTTAGAGAACAAATACATGGTATATTATTCAAAATGTCTAAGACTCTTTTAGTGATGGAAGGAGCAATAGAAAGGAAGGTAACTTCAAGTAAAACACCTAAAGCCTTCTTTGAATAGCGCTCACATTTCAAAAGAAGTATAAAAACTTCACTTTACAGTAATTTTAACAAAAAGCTATACATACATGAGGTCAGCGATGCTGTCAGCAAGACAGAATTACTTTGGCTTAGATGCCCACCTAACTGTAAATTAAAAATAACTGTGAAGATATATCTGAGGCTCTCCCACCTTCCAATAAACTAAAATTAATTCTCCAACTTCTTATGGCTCTGATGTTTCAATCTGGGCAGACCCTGCTTCAGCAACTGAGTTGAATGATCTGTATCAGATGGTAGTGTGACACAGAATTCAGCAACAACATACTGGAACTGCAGTGTAACATCCCCATACTTGCAGATCAGAAAGGTAACAAAATGAGAGGCACTTCATTTTATCAGTGATGATGAACAGAAGACTACCGCAATCTTCTACTGAATCACTGAAGGAAGGAATAGTTGTTAATGGGAAAGGGTGAAAATTTCTCTAGCCATTCTGGATTTACTAATCCATCTTAACAAGTATCTCCTTGTCTATGGAGAAAAGAAACTACCATCCTAAAACATTCAGTCAACTCATGAAGCATTTTGGCAGGGCATTCTGATTTTAATACTATCCCAAGATATCATGTTTATCTTTTAATATATATCTATATATACATATAATTTGCTCCTTACAGCAGTATTTACAAGTGCTAAGAAAGTAAAGATATGCATCTATTTTTTGAAATATCTTCAAAAGTATTTTGCCCACCAACTTATCTCATGAGCTTCCCTGGTTAACTAATGTAGCCTTAGTTATTCGTTACCTGGTAATCTCATCATCTCCAAGCATTCCCTTGGGAATTGGTGAGTAACGCCCTGGTGATGCTGGGGGAAGGGACTGTCCCAAGTAGGCAGATGGAGTGATATGGTTGTCCACTGGTTGAGAATAAGCTTCAAAGAATGAAAAAAAAATGGTAAGACAATAATGAAAAAGAACAGCTGAAAGTCTTAAAGTATTCTATGGAGTGACTTCTTCTAAAAAACAACAACAAAAAAATAAGACAACGTTACACTATTTCAAAAGTGTCAAGATGCCTACCTCTGTCTTTTAATGCTCTGATACAGAGCATCCTAGAATCTCTAGAATACTCTAGGCCATTCTGATGATCAGGTCTGAACAGGGAGGGGTGTTACATTTCTTATACACTGAACACAATCATCTAAATAAAAGCGTAAGTGCTGGTAGAAATGCTAGTATATGCTACGCCAACAGCACACACTAAGAAACAACGGTGGAATTATTCTACCTCCCATTCATCAAGGTAAGAGGCATCAATTTACTGACAGGGATAAACAAAATTGGAGAGGAAAAAAAAGTAATTGTACTGCAAGGATCAGCTGCCTTAGTCACAGATGCTCTGATTAAAAACAGAAAGGAGTAATATAAGAATTTAGTCTAACCTCTTACGTAACTGGCCATGAATCCTGTGAAGTCCTGTGCATGAAGTGCTTATGTTTTAGCTGTATGACAACAGGCATACTAGAAAAATTTTGCACAACCATTTCAATTGATGGAAAATTACAGCAATGCCAGGAAAGTTGTCCCAATAAGTAATTTAAAGGGTACGTTATATTTCCAAGTTAGGAAACTTGGAAATATAATGAATTTTTAGTGTTCATTCAATAGGCATCATCACACCACTGTCTCCTATTACAAAGCACATTTTACAACTAAAAATCTTTTTCCTGGTGTGAGTGCTTCAAGCTCTGAGGTTTGAACACAGGGGTTGGGGACACTTTATAGATGCATAATAATCAAGGTGCCATACTCTCTTCACTGTTAATGGCTTGCAGTGTCTGACCTTTGAGGATTTCCAGCAAAACCACACATTCAACAGAACAAACATGAGACAGATTGCTCTGAAGAAATGACCTGTATTTTCTCCTTTTTCTTTTTTCCTTATAAGACACTGGCAGAATATTTGGGTCATATGCAAACTTCATCAGGAGTATTCTTATATGAGATACTTGCTACATAGCCAGATTTCAAACCACTCGGTCCATTCTGGATTGATTCTGTGTTAGTCTAGCTTCTTAGCAAAACTGTGAGTTCCCAGTGAGTTCCACATACGGAGAACCGCATCGCACCACACCAACACTCTGCTACCCTGACCAATGGTTTGGTTCCGAGGTGCTCAGCCAGACAGGGAACCACCTTACAGACCTTAATGCTCAGCATATAGAACAACAGCTATCACATCAGATTGCTTCTTGTTCTTTTAAAAGCTCTGTCACAGTAGGGGAGTTTTCTAGAATGCATTTCAAATAGCACTGAAATCCACTATAACAGCTTACGAAGTTTATCAGCTAGTGCTTTTGAAGTAATTAAGCGTGCTTTTCAGACACACCAACCCTCACTGGGCTACATGCTTGAGACTGGGATTGAGCAGAATTTTTAGATATCACAGCTCCAGATTCACCAGTGGTTTCAGTAAAATGCAGAATCTGAGTGCAAAAGGTCTGTTCCCTTCCACCCACCAGCCAAATGGAGCTTCCTCAAGTCAGCTTCATGGGGTCTACAGCAGAGAGAGAATGCTGTTTTTGCTAAAACTGTATAATCAAATGCATTCACTGTTGAGAACTCCCAGATAATTTGGAGTTATTCAAAATGAACGATGCCTAAAAGCCATCTTCCCATTTTACCAAGTTAATCTACATTTGCTTTTAATAAATAAGGGGCAGCTAAAATGATGCATATGTTACAGGAAGTAATTACATTGTTCATTACAAACCTTCTGTTCATCGACTTTCAGTGCTTTTCATTTGTTTTTAAAATTCTTAGAGCTTTTAACTGCACCACATTCAGAAACATACAGACCACCTAATACTACCACTTATTTTCAAAATCTTGTACCCTTTTACCATGCGACTAGAACTCAGCCACCAGGCCATATAACAGTTAATTATTTCAGACCTGCAGGCTATTCCACATCAGCACTGGCTACGTCCTTTAACAAAATCCTACGTGCACTACATGCTTGAAAAAGTCAGGTCCTTTTTAAAAGTGCTGTGGAAGCCAACCTAACAAGGCACAAAAGCCTCTCTGTGAGTTCCTGGAACAACAACAAAAAAAAGCACCTGTAGCTTTGCACAAACTGTTTTAGCAAGGTATTATACCTGAAGAACATTCACAAAGATTATGATAGAGATAAAAGGGAAGCCATCACTTTCTGAATTCCAAATCAGGCCTAAAATTCTATTTCCAAGTAAATATTATTACTGAATTAGCTGATAATGGAATTGGGTTTTGGATGCACAGAAAACTACATGCATTAAATTAAGTTGTTTTTGACAGGAAAAGTCACAGACTCTTAAGGAGAAATTCCATTTCCAAATCGACCCCCCCAACACTTTGACATTACAGTGCTCTGCACAGAAGGAAAATGGAAAATTTTCCTATTATCTGCAAACTGAAGACACCAATCACAAGTACGATCTCTAAAATGGGAAATAAAATTAAAACTTCATTGTAATTTACTGTTATTACATATTCTCCTCTTCCCGTATGTATGCCATTTAAGCAAGGTTAAGGCATTTATGTTTCCAGTGAGGAAATAGATTCCTCCCTACCTTTCACTATTCTATTTCTCAGTGCATGATGGAAATACTGTACCAAATGCGTGTGCACACACAAAGGACAAATAATTTAATATTTACTAGGAGTCAAAACTGCATCATCAACATCTTCAAAGGAGGCCTATACACAGTCATCTTTGTCTCAGACAAAGCATAGGCACTTGTCTGACTGATATCCTACAAATATGCACACTGAAGTTAAATTTGGTGGTTTTAAATAGCTAGTTCTAGACCTTCTTAATAATATTTTGCATTTATACCAACATGTTACGTGACATGTCTTCTAGGATCCACTTAATCATCGACAGTTACACTCAGATTACCGAGGTAATTTACATTCCCTACTGAGCATAGCTTACTACAGAAACCTGTTAGTTATGATTACCGAACACACAAGGCAGTTTAGATGTCAATGTTAGTAGCCAGATGGATGGCATTGGTCCACAGGTCCAGACCACCTAGAGTGCTGTTGTTCTTCTGTACATAGTTTTTTTGTTGAATTTCCATGTTTCCTATACTGGAATTTCTCATCTTTCTGTCTCTGAGACTGGATGTTAGATAGAGAACAGTACAGAAATGGCAAAGTGCCCAGAAATAACAATCTTTCATAACTGCCTTCTGCCTGAGTCAGAAAATGGATCTTACTGTAACCGTATACACTAGCAATCTACACTTCAAGGGTTAAAAGAGAAACAGGCACAGCAATCAGCTATTCCAGACTGTCACGGGCTGTGGTCAAGCTTTCATTGCCCATACGTAGTACAGCACCATGAGCCATTTTTTCCACATTCCCTCCCTGCTAAATGCTCTGGTCTCAAACAGCCCCAGCACTTCTTTAACAAGATTTTCAACATTAGTTTCGTCCCCACAGGCAGCTGGGAGCCTTTCGCTTACTGCGATAAACATCAAATGACTGAGGTCAATTTTCAGCCCCAGGTACGCAAAGAAATACGTGGGCAGGATCTGTACTCGTCCTGATAAACACAGCCACAAAGCAGAATCTCAGAAACCTCTTCATCAAACATCCCTGGATTTAGACGCTAACCACACCAAAGATGGATCAAATTTCAAATGATTTTATTATCTATGTGGATGCTAACTAGCGTTGTCTCATCTTTTTGACCATCAGACCATCTGACAAAACCATGTTGTTGCGTGCCTGGTACAGAAGTTCTAAAAGCAAACAGATTTTATGGAAAACCTAGATACTGACAATTGAGAACCTGGTCCTTGAGAAGTTCTTCATTAGCTCTCCATTTTAAATACAGAGCTCCACCATGGTCAGAGAAACTGAGACAGCCCTATAAGTAAACTAGATCAGTTATAGACAGAGAGTTTTAAAGACAACCAGATCTTGAACTTGGTGTTTCATGGACTTTTTAATGAACTATCATGCTCAGAAAATTTAGCATCATGAGCAATCTACTGCATGTTCTGCAGACAGTACAGATAGCAAGCCAACAGGTACTGTGCATCACGCTTTTACATGTTTTTGATATTAAAAACAAACAAGCAAAAACCAATGGGGAGTTCTGGGCATTAAGCAGTCCAGGCATATACAGTAGAGTTTCATGGCTTTACGTTATGATGCAGTTACCTTCAATGAACTGAGTCACCAGCTCATCCATCAGTTGAAAGAAATTTATTCTCTGCGTAAGAAGAGAGCCTACAGCATGCCCTTATGCATACTGCTAGAATAAATACTTATTTAAAAGAACTTATTGATACAGACAGTATGAATTTAAAAACAGAATTATCACCCCAAGGAGAATAGTATTATATTCCAGTCAGAGAGGAAATATAACTTCTGCTTCTGCATGGACTGAGCATCTCAGCAGTCTGATCCCACCTACTTAAACTTGAAATGCAACAGAAATCAAACTGAAGATACTGCCAACTAACATCTGCCCATGACAAACCACATACTTATTTCCAGTTTTTTAAAAAATCGCACCACACCTGACTCAAGGTTACTCTAAGCCTTTAGAAAAGGTATACAAATTCTAGCAGTGATCACAGATGAGCATAAAGCAGAGGCTGTATAAAATGAAGGAAGAAAATCAGTTTTGTATCTCTGAATGGAGTCTTCAAGAATATCCTTTTCATAAGACAAAAAAAAAAAAAACAATTTGCTTCAAATTGCAATTCTATATGCTTATGAATAGATTTAAGGCTACTGCAGCTATCACCAACAAGGTGAGATGAGGCCTAAAGTACTACAGTCCTTTTGTTGTGTTATATTTTATTATTCTTTATTATATACTGGTTTAGATTACATCACTGGTTCAGTTCAAAAGTGTTCCTTTTTTCACTATCTGAACAAATCAGGGCTAAGTATGACATCAATTACTTGCAGCTGACAGTGAAACAAACAAATAAAAACCCTAAAATGACTCATCGTTCCTTTCTCCCCCACTAACAGCTTACGGGAAGAGATCAGATTAAATAGGTATGTATTTGAAAATTCTTTCTCTCCTTTAGAGTAAGGAAAAGGTTTCTTGCTCCTATTGTGGAATCTCTGGTTATAGAAAAAAATGTTCTAGATTGAATGAATTAGAAGTTGAACAAAAGGTCAGTTTGGGTTAATAGAAAAAAGCTTACTTTCCAATATAACAGTAAAATATATTCACAATATTCAATTTATTACTACCTATTCAAAAGTAAATCCTTTTGATATTTTAAGTGTTTAACTGTAGCACTAGAACTTGCATCAGCAAACAGCAGTATTTATCTGAGATGAGCTGCTTCTGCAGTTGCTGCCAGAGTTGCTTCCACCTTCACTTAAAGGACTTAAAAGAAAAATCCACTCAGTACCTGAACTGTGGAACGAATTAGCAGTTATTAACATAGAAGACTGCGTGCACTTCAAGATTTGACAGCTGATAACTGAAAAACTATCAGCTGCTCAACCTAAGACATAGGAGCCTTTAGTCACATCACTGATTGCCAGTGTAGAAACTGCAACCATTAAGTCAGCAGGGCACAGCTACTAAGCTCACTGAAAAATACCAGCTTGGTCAGGATTTATTCAGTCTTGGAAAGAAAGTTATATCACTCTCATTCCTTTTTCTGAACACCAAATGTTAATACCATCTTGAAGAAACAATGAGAAAGTATATTAAATGTTTATTTACATTGTAGCTCAACTCTGAGCTTTCTGCATTCAGATATTTGAAAAAAAACAAAATGAAAACAAAACAAACAAACAAACAAACAAAAAAACCCACATCTCCTGTAAATATTACCCTTTCATCACCAAGAAATGCCTGTAACTATTTTAACGTAGCATGCATTATTTTTTCATCTGAATTACCAACATTTATGTCAAAATTGAAACATAAGAAGTTAATGTGGAATTTCACAATACATTCATGGAATACAATAATGTGGAATTTTGCAAGTACTAAAGGTCAAGACCTTCCTCCCCCAGTCTAGTTTATTCAAAAACATGCATCTCATGAAAAATCAGAACAGAAAAAATTGGTCAGAACATCACTAGCTTCCACCTGAAACAGTATTCTGGCTTTTGCTCAGTTCAGAACTACTGAGTACATTCACATCCTCTATATGAATTGGGCACCTGAGATCTCCTTGCACTCATCAGCAAATGATCAGAAATACCAAATCACTAGGACAAGGACACAGTAGTCATAAACAGTCAAAGGGTTACCACTGTTACCATCTTTTCAACATACCAGCTCTAGGATGTTATTCTGCTTTGCATAGCTTTCCTGATTAATCAACCTTTCTTATATCAAATTTTTATAACAGTCAGAAACTAATTTAAAAGCTTGAAACTTAAAATACTAAAATGGCATATATTAAAGCCTTGAAGAAAAAAATAGGTCATAAAGACAAGCTGAACTTACAGTTTGTGATGTCAGGAGGGGCATAACTATCATTCATGAACATGCTGGTGGGTTTTGCAACCTTCAGATAAACAAAGTCTGATGTGTTTTTTAAGGCAGTCACTGCTTCTTCATGAGTAACTTCTTCTAAACAAACACTGTTCACCTAAAGATAAAACAAATTTTATTTTATTTTTTAAACACAAAAAAATGCCAGGTTTCACAGGTCACTCAGAAATCTCTTGGAGCACTCTAGCATTAGGAGTCTTTATTATGATTCATGTGCTGCAGACATAATTGGTCAAGCTATTTAAAAGATGCTTTTTAGTGCTGTAAAATATTTAAAAAGTCCTTCCTCAAAAGATTATAATACACTATATCGACAGTAGCATTGGAAAAGCAGCAAATCCTTTTCAACTTTCTCTCCTATTTTTATTAAAAGTTAAAAAGAAAGCCAACCCACTTTCAGCAACCCAAATCAAACCTATGCTGATACTACTACCTACCACAGTGACCAGTACTCTCTTGTTATGTTATGCTACCTTAATTATTTGCCTAAACCTACAGTTTATCTTTTGATCAGACTGTCAATTTGCTTGCACAAAAGCAAACTTATTGATTCTTCTTGTATTGTAGGCACAGAGATACACTTGGCCATAATCACAACACTGACACAGTATGCTATTGTAAGCATTAACTAGAAAAAATATTTTTCTAACATGAAAAAAAAAACTATTTGATCTTGTCATGATGTAATTAAGTTTTAGATGTTGTAATGGGATAACGCATTCCTGCCAAAGGTCAAACATAGAGGTCAAAACTGGAGAAGAAAGAACCAAAGTGACTGACATATCCCAAGTAACAAGAAATTGTTTTTAACTTCAAAGGAAATAGATTTTCTGACTATTGCTATTAAAGTGAAACAGCAGCACTTTAGTTAAGAAAATAAGTCCTTTAGCAATTAGTATCTAATACAAAGCCTTAGAAAAATGAGTTGCTGCCCCTTTTTTCCATATTTTGATGAGGAAAATAAGTTCTACAAATAATACCAGGCTACATGGAAAACAACGCTTGCACTGTAATGAATCTGAGAGACCAAAGGCACTTTCTACTGTTTGATAAATATAACTTCACATACTATGTAAAAATAACCGAACCTTTATAATTCTGTTATTTGTGAAGGAAAAACAAATCTATTGCATATTTTAAATGTATTATTACAGTCTGTGTTTTCTAAAGATCTTTTGTTGACTTACTTTTACTTTTTAATTCTTGCCACTCCTGAAGACTGAAAAGTTGTTTTGCAGTCCAGTGGTAGTACACTGCAGTACAACCACAACACACAGACAGAAAACTTATAGTCTCCAAAACACACAAGCTAATCTCTCCACATTAACAACTAAAACAATCCCATTGTGTGCTGTTTTACATGCCAGTCACTCAAATTCAGATAAATAGTAACAGCCATGAGAAATGAAACAGGTTGCTTAATACTGGTTCTGCATGATACATTGTGCTGAGGCACAGATTTGCTGAAAAAACGGTGTTTAATACTGCAGATTTCAATTTTTTTTGTCATTGATTTGCTGGCAATGTTGATTTTTGTATTATTTATTTATTTATTTAATATTTATTTTTGCAAAATAATACTCCACTGGTAGGCAGCTTAACCACAAAGTGAATCGTGACCTTACTGGGTTTAAAAGTGAACATTCATTAAAGAAAAACCCTGTCACTTTTACTTACAGCTAAAAGTTTGTCTCCAATCTGAAGTTTGCCATCTTTATGGGCTGCCCCTCCTTCAATGATTTTGGTTACGTAGATGCTGTTGTCTCCAGGTATATGCTGATTTCCTACACCACCAGCAATACTGAAACCAAGACCTGCTTAAAGATAAAGTTATTACTCAAAAAACCTTTTAGCACTCATTAGATTCAAATTACTGTGTAAATAATAATGCTATCTGCATCATTTTTGTGTATATACATACATACAAACAAATACATATATAAATACTAGGCTGTGGCTAAAATGATACTGGATGCCTTTCCAAGTGAACTCCATAATGTTCCAGAAAGTTCTGGAAAAACTACTGTATTTACAGAAGTTCTAAAAATCAAAAACTAAATTGTTTACTTAATGCATTGTGAAGGATGCACATAGCAAAGCTATAGTATTGCCAGTAGTATTTGAAGAACGGTTTTCCAACATGGCTGCAAATAGAAACAAAAAAGTACATTTATCTAAATTTATTTAATCTCTCAAAGATCTTTCTAAGTCATTCACATGAAATATTTTACTCCTGTTTATAACGTATTTCAAAATTACTAAATAGTACCAGCAACACATTTTTATCATTTGAAAGTAAAACTGGCATTCTACATGTACAAGAATAGTTTCAGGACAATCATGGAAGAAATTTCTGAAGCATTTGAGAAGTCACTGTCTTAATTTTCATTACTCTGCGTCTGCTTGACCTACGTATGCAGGTTACTGGGTTATTTTGAAAAATTTATGCAGAAATTTATCATCATCCTTATTCTTCTTGTGAAACAGAAGTTTTAGACTTCCTACATACCTTTAGGGCCTTTTACAAGCTTTATTTCCACTATTTTTTCTGTGACTGGTTTTCTTCTTTTGACATACAATCGTACAATTGATCCCGCTTCTTTTAATGCTTCAACTGCTTTGCTGTGTGTCACATCTCGGACATCAACCTCGTTTACTCGTAGAATACAATCATTAACCCTAGAGACAGCAACATTCATGTTCAGCTGCTGCATTATAGCAGAGCAGATGCATTAGGAGATTAACATTTTATCTAAAATACACTAAAACTAGTGTTAACATAGTAAGATACATAGATTTTGCTTCAAAATTATATTGTATCAAGACAATACTCTAAAATTAGTCATTAGTGCTTATGTATATAACAAAGATAGCTAGAAAATACGTAAATGGAATATCTTGTCCCTATCTGAAGGGGATGCTCTCTAAAGGAAACACATAAAATATAATTTTGAACACGGCTTTGTACAAACTACCTTTAATTTAGAAACGTATAATTTTTTTTTTTTTTAAATTAGGCATTATAAAATAAGAATTCACTAGTTTTAAACCATGCTATGAACAAGTCAAACTCCTTTCTTGCTTTTCACAAGCTGTTTAAGTGCCAGCTTTCCATTCCATTTAATGTGTTGCTGTAGTAACGTGAAGCTCTCATTACACTAAGTAGAATGCCTGACCCACCTGTCCCTGAGTTCTGCAAGATATACCTTCTGACAATGGCCAACAAGCTAAAATGAAGTCTTGAAATAAGCTTAATAAGTGTAAAAACCTTAGATTCATCAGGCATCGACACCAAATATGATAGGAACAAGTTCTCAACAACGCAACAGAGGAAAAAAAAGTTGATCCTATGATCACCGTAATTTTTTTTTTCTACACAGTGATATGGGAGTTTATTGTTCTGGATTAAAAATAACTAAAAATAATTCATTAAAGCAATTTGATATTAACTTTAACAGTACCTTTCAAATATCACTTGCTACCATATGCCAACACTGGTAAAGTAGTATCACCCCAAGATTAAATAAGAAAATGGGGGATACTAGAGAAGGAGTACTCTATCAATTTAACCAAACACGTGGCTTTTGAAGATGTGCAGCATCTTCCAAAACTGAAGCATAGTTATACCAAGCACAGAAGAGGGCTGTTAACCTCTATGACCTTGCATATTAGAAAACCTGCACACAGATAACCAAGAGTTAACTATCCTACATATCTAAGCTTTTCCTTTGTATATTGAATTAAGAACTATAGAACATTTGGCATAATCAGTTTATAACACCAAATAAAAAATGAAAATTTCACTTAAATTGACTCTGCTGCAGATTTTCTTGGTTGAAAAAAAAGAATTCTAAAAATGGTCCAAACATTTTTAATTATTTAAAAATTACTTCCGCAAGATATACTTATTTAAAATGCAATGTATTATGATAAACTGAAACAAACGGAAAATGTTCTATCAAGCGTTAGAAAAAATAATAATAAACATAATAATAATAATTAGCAAACCGATACAGAAAATCATCATACCGTAATCTTCCATCCTGTGCAGCTGCACCCCCAGCTATAATTTTTGTAATGAAAATACTTGAATCATCCCCAATATGTGGGTTGTCTGTGCCACCTGCAATGCTAAAGCCAAGTCCTGAATTTCCCTGAAGTTAGAGGGGGAAAAAAAATTAAGCATTTCTTTTTTGGGGAGGAAAATATATATGTATATGTGTGTATATGACTCAGTATAGAACTAAATTTTCATAAACCTAACTGATAAAAATTAAGACATTTTAAACAATATAGTGTACACAACTATTCACAATACATATATGTAACTCTATGTAAGACATGTAATTACACTTGCTTTCACAGAAGCAGGCAGGACAAGTCATTGTGTCACTGTAAGAGCTGCAGATGCAAACTCACCCCATTTCTTATTGAAATGAACCTGACAAACTAGAGAGAAAGTTCCTTTTCTAATGAGCTATGTATTTGAAGTTGTTCATACCAATATTTGCTCCTCATTGTTTTTTCAAAAAAAAAATCTGAAGTAATGTAATATATCCTTACAGACACAAAGACCCACTGACATTTTCTCTTCAAAGGTTGCCTGCCCTTATTATCAGCTGTAAGACCTCTTCAGCCTCTCCGTACTGACCAGAACTGTACAGACACCAAATATAGCCAACTATTGCTCTTTGTTAGTAATGCATTTCAAGGAAGAGAACTTAGATCTTTACATTGTAAGCCTTAAAAAAGCAATGCATATGTCAAGGTATCATTTGTAATCTCAACTGGAAGCCTGAATCTCATTGTATAATAAAACTTGTTTGTATAAATATATAAATAAAGCCCGTTATGTATGGCAATATATGATTTTTTTAATACTTTCTGCAAGTCTAGATAATAACCTATAATGCAGTATGTCTTTACAGTTCTTCCCTCATTTTACTATCAATGGTCAAGTATACCAATAGAAACTGCTCCAGAAATTACACATATTGAGGTTAAATACACATAAGGGAAAAACAGTAAGGACTGTTTCAAATTGCCATTTAGCTGTATCAAAATAGGTTAATTTTTCATATTTATCTATTACAAGCCCCACTTGAAAATAGAGTACAGGAAGACATTTAGCATGTTACCCTTTCAAGAGTAATTTCTTCATACTCATAATCTGCATCTGTGCCATTGACCTAAAAAGAAACAGAAATGAGACTTAGAGGATTTTTACACTTGACACAACACACTTAGCTAGGCAGGCAGCTCATTCCCATCACATCTCAGCTGATACACACTGACCAGTGAGCTCAGAAGTGTGATTTTCACACCGCTCTGTACATGCATCAGACACTTTTCCTATCAATTTAAATGTAAAGCTTTGAAGAGCACACTGTTCTACGTGGTTACTGCACAGCAGAAGCCTACTGCTGACTGCCAGAAAGAACTGCTCTTGATGTTCTTCAGGCCATACAACCTGAGCAAGTTAGAAGTGAGAAAAAAGGAAGGGGTTGTAGGGTAGAGAAGAAATTGCATAAAAGGACAGAGCAGTATTTTCAAACAATTGTTCCTCCCAGAGCAGAGAAAAATCAAAGGATGGATGCTTTGCACAATTGCTCACTAGAAAAGCATAAAGCCCTTCTAAAGCAGCTTTAAAAAAAAAAAAAAAAAAAAAAACAAAACATTTTTACTAGCATTTTTCACATTACATGTATACTAAAGACCAACACATTACAAGGGGACCAAAACTGAAAGGATTTGAAATATTTTATAAAGCTAGATAAGAAAAAATACAAATACTGGAAGTAAGCCATGATCCAAAAGGAAGCCTTGTCTTCCACAACTTTGACAGGCTCTCTAGTACCAGGCTCATGTATGCCTCACTACAGTTTTGTTAATCTCTAATTATATCTACCCTTACTGCAACACAAACCGTATCCATTCCAGACATAACAGATTATCATCTTCCTCTTTGCACAGTACCTCAAAAATAATACATCCTTAATAGTTTGTTCAATGGAAACGATACTGTCTATAAACACATGATATTTCTTCATTAAAAAGGGAAGAGGTCTTGACCTTTGGAACACATGAAACTAGATCTGTTTCTACAACAACACTGAAGAAAAACTTCTCAATCACAGTGGCTTAAGTTAGCTTAGTCTTTGAACTATTATCTACAAAAACGACATGTGCTAACCGAACCAGCCATCTAGAATTACATCACACCAGGGAAGTGGTTCAAGTTGATTGATCAGTAGGTGGCTTTTTTTTTTTTTAAATGAACAAGGATGATTAATAATTTCCCTATTCATTACTGTTAAAAATGCCAACCCTAATGTATGTAAGCAATCTATTTCTATGTAGTTAACTCTAACCCAAATTTAATACATTCTAGCTAAAGAGGAGTAAAGAAGGATCTCCATTTCTATATTTTACTTTAGGTTCGTTCTCCAGACCCTCTTATTACTATCTATATACTTTTGAATTGATTTTATCTAATGAACTGAACATTAGTCCAGGCAGGAAGGAGCAAAGGTACACAAAATAATAAAAATTAGTCCTATTTTATTTTTGCAAATTTTGAAGCCATCTAGAATCTGTGGAGCCACACACTATTTGCAGGGACTTTCCCTGGATAAAAGAAACTACAGCATTCAACATAAGTACAGTCATTTTGCCATAGAAGCCCAGCACTTTGCTTTGAATTATTAGTAGTTCAGCACAATTTGGTTAGTCTTTTGGTTGTAATAGAGTTAATTTTGCTGGTATGGTTACCCTTTCCTTCTGTCACCATCCCAGCTTTGTTTCTATTTCCTTGTCTGCTTGCTTGTTTTGTCTTGGTGTCTTTTTCCCAACCCAAATTGAGTTCTAAGATGGTGTACTTCCTCAGCAGCTTTGTAATTCAGTTAACAAGAGTTGTATCCTTGAATATTTTTCATCACTGACTTTGTTTTGTTCTGTTGTTTTGGTTTGGTTTTCCAATATTAAAAAAAGCTTTAACAGTTAAAGTTCTGTAGATCCATGATGCAGTTACCTCACAGCTGTGATTTTACCTTACATACCACTGAACAATTCCATTACCTACATGGGAACCTGGAAGAATATTCCATTACCTCCTATGCTTATATAGTAGGTTCAACTACAGATAACTATGAATGAATTTGTTTTATGTTCACTGCAAACCGGTAAGTCAGATAGCTTGTACTTTTGAGTGCCATTTTGTTCTGTTAGGCCTATTTTCTCTTTCTGTTTCTATTATCTACCATCCCACATGGGATTCTATCAGATGAAGCCTTCTGAAACATGGATACATTCTTATTAATCACTTGTCTTTCTGATTTAGCTTGTGTGTGCAGAGACACCTCACCTTTGGTATTCTTTTCTAAACTGTGTCACATCAGTAAAAGTGCCAGGCACTGCAGACTTTGGCTGTGATCTTTTATTGAGTCAGCATTATTCATACTCAGGACTCATAAATGAGCCATTTACATCGCTGTACTAATCTTTTGTCTTCCACTTAAACTGTTAATTCACGCTTTTGCCTGTCTTGATCTATTACAGCTTCTTTTTAGCAACTTTAAATTATTAATGTTTTTGACAATAACAAGATTTGTTCTTGTTCTTTATGCTTTCTAAGTAAAGCCAAAACATGTAAATATATGCTTTACTTGCTAGAATAAACACAATATAAGGTTAACTAGTACAGACCTTAACACTGCTCAGGAAAACAACAAATGGGACATATGTAACTATAAGAGGAAGGTACAGGGGAAAAAAAATCAGATCTGAAACCTATGTAAAGCTTGCATATGTTCCAAAGCCTCTGAAGACCATCTGCCAGTGGTACTCTTAGCACAGATCATACACTGCCAAACACAAATTTTGGCCTCCGTATAACCACACTTATTACCTTAATGTTTCCAACAGAATCAACAATTTTTATGAACATTTAGAGCATTAAAATCTTAAGTAAAGCCAGTGTGTTGAGAAGTGTTTTATGAGAAGTGCAACGGAAATGGAACATTAAATATTAAAGCATCTGCCAGCACAGCTGAAGATACGGATTGTTCTCTGAGGTTCCAGAAGTTCAGGGTCCAAACACTGCGTTCTGCACTGTATTGCACTGTCACACAGTGGTACTCACACAGAACCTTCTACTTACAATCTACAATTTATTTTATTTCATTACTATAAATTTTTCTTCATAAAAAAGCTACTTAAGGAGTTAGATAAGCATCAGGAGACCTGACAAAACCATGTGTCATAAGAGAGGTACAACAGGCTTTTTTGATCAGTAACAACAGAGATAAACAACAAACGTTATCTGAAGTTGTAATTGAAAGGTAGTGTAGGCTTACGTATGTTGGAGTCTCCAAAGAATCTGTATTCACCAGCACTGGAGGGGGATTTGCCTTTAAAAGAAGAATCAAAAAAAAGTATTATCCAACATACAAGAAAACACTAACAGTAATTATACAACATTTGGTTTGCTGGGTCTCTCAAAGGTCTGTCAAAAGGCAACCTCAGCTTAACAACCTCAAATATTGACCTCTTTTGAAACAGTTGTTTCTGTCCTGAAAAAAAGTGCTTTGACACCACAAAACCACAATCTGAGCTCATATATTTTGTATACAAATTCTGTCTTTTGTCTTGTTTTTCAAGTGGAAAAAAACATGACTCATGCTATCATTCGACTAAATGTCAGTCACCCTAGTGTTTGTGATATGACATTTAGGACTGCTTTACCAGCCAGTATCCTAAAAAACTTCTGGTGGCTTTGATTCCTACTTCTTCCTACCAGCAAGCTTTTTGTGGTTCTGCAAAAATGCAAGCTTATAGATAACAAACTTAAGGAGAAAAGATCTACGAAACCATCTTGTGAAAGGAAACCCACATCAGACATTATTTCACAGTACTGCACCATGTACTTCCATGAGAAATGTGTTATGGATTCATAGGCTGTAAGAAGTTAGACATTACTGCTACAGAAATACGAAATTATATGATGTAGTTACTCTCCAGGAACTTTAGAATAAAAAACCACTTATTTACTTATGTTACTGAAAACTTCTCTATGAAAATGCAGTTTCAGATGAAAGAAAATTCACACTTGAAAGATATACCTGAAACACTTTGAACCAGATTTCTTTTTTTTCCCCTCCAACATACCAGGAAGAGATTGAGTGGAATAAAAATACTTTTCAGGCCTCATCCGAATGGCAGGCACAAAAGGAGAAGCCACGTATGTTTGCATTCTTTCCTAGATATAACTAGATGCCCTTCTCACTGAGAAGGGAACTTCCAAGAATTACTGGCAATGGTGTTGTAAATGCTAGCATCTGGCCTGCTCTAAGAACAAAATGAGTGCAGATACATTCCTGATCCCAAATACTCTTCATGTACTAAGCCCAATATGATGTACAAGCTCAGTGGCACAACACCAAGTAAATCTTGACTTCATTAAAGTTGTAGGGAGATTTTCATGCATATAAAAATTCATTATCTTTAAAATGAAGATATTTATCTTTTTTTATATCTTTCTCTGGGTGCATATAAATGTGTACTTGTGTGTATAAATGCATGTCTGTATGTGTGAGCAAATACATTTTTTTCTAAAAAAAATTTATGCTTTTTAAAAACACCCAAAAGCTAGGAAGCAAGGGGTGACTTGGATGTTCCCTACAAAAGACTGAGCTGAAAACAAACTACCGTTCTCTGTCCAGAAGCAGCCATTTACCACCTTTTCCAAGCAGGAAGGAGGACAGATTTCTGGCAGTCACTCCAAAGGTAGGCCTGGACACTCCAGACACAGGGCAACACCTAACTCAAAACAGCAAATGTTTTTCAAAGGAAAACCAGCTATTTCAGTCTGTTATGCAAGACTTCTCCAAATTACCTAACAGTTTCAAACTCCTGTGCCAGGGCTTGTTCAAATATTTAAAAGCCACTTGACGAGTTTGTTTACAAGCACACTAAGGGCTTGCCTAAGGGGCAAAGTGACTAACAGAATAGAGAAATGTATCTGTTGCACAGAACTGCATCTGCCAAATCCAAAATTGATACTTTCCTATGGTGTTTTCTAATTGCTCAGACTCGTGTATGATGCAGAATTACATAGCTGGCTCCTGCAGGCATTTGTATGCACCCAGAAGACAGAGGCACAGATCACCCAGTTCATGCTGTTCTGCTTGGAATTCAGCACCGTCGGCAGGTACAAACACTGTCACAGTGATGGCTGTTGAGTAGTCTCTCCATCAAAAAAATATTTTACAATATTTTCTCAAATAAAATAAAAAAATACATGTTCTAATTATTACGATGATTTTAAGTGAAATTTAGCAGTTTCCTGAAAGTAAATATTACTGGAAACTCAACAGTAAGCAGAGGTCCAGCGGTGTGTCCTTGCCTGTCTTCCTCATATCCTGATGTGGACACAGTCACTCCAAAAGAAGGAAATTGCTTTCAAACTAACCACATTTCTGGTCTGCCTGTTACAAGTGTGGGTGACAGATTCATGTAAACACATTTCCACTAGAAACTGGACTTTAAAAAAGAATAAGAACTTTTTATAAGCCGCTGGACTATGTACAATTTAGCACTGTAACAGAGAAAAAATTACTGCCTGTTGCAGGTTTAGCCGCACAGTGTGAAAGCAGACCTTAAAAAAAGAATACTGATGTGTAGACTACAGAAATATCCCAGTATTGTATTACTCTTGACAGCTTAATTCCCTTTTCAAGTTAACACGGATCTGTCACCAATTAGAAGTGGTGGCACATCTTTTTAGAAGGTGTCTCCATCATTCAGTATTTTTGCACTAAAACTCACAATAAAAGTCATAATCAAATAAAAGCAGAAAGCTTTTCAATTTGCAAAAATGTTGCCACTGTCTATGCTAAATTACTCCATAGCTGGCTGTGCTGCAGTCCCACATTCGAAGTTATATACAAGATAGTGATGTTAACTCATGTTTACTGCTCTTTCTCATCTTACTGCAGCTTTTGTCATGGTTTGTTTGGTTTTTGTTGTTCTTGTTGTTGTTGACATTACGTGACCTAAAGGTCAAAACGTAGAAGTGAACCTCATTCTATGAGTCAAATTTTTAAGAATAGAAAGTAACAAAATACCCCTTGTATTCTAGCGTGCCCCAAGTACACCAACAACAGAAACAGAACACAAGTCATGGATGAAAGACTGACACTGAGTATGAGATAATTATCCAGAATAAATAATTCAAGCAGTCAAAGCATTACATGCCAACACAAAATATCCCTTTCTTTTCACTCCTTTCTGGTGCTTTCTTTAGTTGTTTCACAAAATTATTAATATACATTTATGTGAAACATATGCACTTTTAAATGGACTAAAAGCTGCTAGAAAACAAAGCACAGGATGGAACAGCAGTGTATTACTAATTTAACTATTTCACAGTTCATTTCAAACTTGCATGGCAGTACCAAAACATTTAATTTAAACAAAAGGAATGAAACAAATGATATAAAGAGTTGAACAAATTTAACAACAAAAACAACAGAAAAGAATAAAAACCTGTGGTATGGTGGATGGGATGACAGTGGTCTCGGCAGGGACTGGTGGGACAGGGATCACAGGGACAATGGGAGAAGAGGAAGGAACAGCTTCTGTGGGCTAAAAATCACCAATAAAATGTCAAAAATAATGAAAACTACAAAAACATTCTAAAACAAACAAGATTCAAATTGAATAGATTTTTTTTAATATTCTGAAAGAGCAGATGGATTTGGAGACTTGAACCACACCTGGAAACAGACGAGCCATGCTGCACTGCATTCCCAGCAGTGTGCTAACGGCACATAACCCAAAGAAGTAGGACACAGCCACACTGCTTCTTCACACCAAGCTACTCACCTTGCGGTGCAGGACAGTTAAGACTTTGAGGAGTAAAACAGAAACCTTGCCTTTTCACGTCAGTGGGCACACTCCAGCTTTTTGTGGGCTGGTTTCACAACATGTGCCCCTCATCATTGTACAATGAGTAAAGGGAAACAATGACTGAAGTTGGTAGCACTGAACAAATTAAAGTTCCTTGTCGATACATGGGGGAAAAAATCAAAACTACATTGCATTTTCTATACCAAGTTCAAATTAAAGAAAATCTTTTAGTCAAATGGTTGGAAGATCCTAACACTGATTCACTCCACCCTTTCATCTAAAGATCTTTATATAGGTTTACCATACAAATATACACCCCAGTAGGATTTGGGTTTTAGGAATTGTAATTAAAACAATAAACAGGAAAGCTACTGACACAAACTGCAAGGGAACAAGATTATAAATAGCATTCTGGGCAAAATATTGATTCAAATCACTCTGAGATGTTAACATACTGGTTGTCAACAAGCTGTCAGCAACAGACTACTGGCAACCATCAGGATTACCAGCTGAACAACAAATCAAAGTTCTTGCAACTTGGCTGTTCCAAGACACACTTGAGAAAATATGATGAAGAATAACCACAAAATGAAATTACTAAATCCTGAAAACAAGTTAAAAAAAAATCAGAACATAAAAGTATTAGATATTTCAAAAGTTTGAAATCTATTAAAACACAGTCTACATCAATAGCATAAACTAAATGAAAGCAAAGATTAAAGAAACCTAACACCACTCAAGAGTAGCAACCCTTCTTGAATGCAGATACGGTATTTCTGTTTTTTTCAGCTCTATCTAAAATTAACAGCTGGTGAAAAATGTGGAAAGACGTTGGAGCAAGATGTTTGATGTCTTAGAACATTATTATGAATGTCATTTAAATACTCTTACATGGACACCACCTCAGTCTCTCATGTGTTTAGGGAAAAAAAAAGGGGGGGGGGGGGGGGGGGGGAGAGGGAGATACGGGAATGTAAATTGCTCTAGAGAAACAATAATATGCATTTCCCAAAAGCTGTGGGGCATGCTCAGTGCAGCAAACCTCCAGTCAGCAGGAGATCAATGATGCAGCCTTTAGAGGACAGATCAAATTAAAATGCTTCAGCAATTACTTAGCCCCACACATGCAAAAATTAAGCTTCCCCTTCAGATTTGTCTTGTTCCAAAACAAGAAGCTTCCCATATGTGCACAGAGCAAAAATCCCATTAACCAAATGGTCAGATGTACACACACTACCTATCAAAGTACAGCACAACACTAGGGCTGCAAAGCTAATCGCTAGCAGGTTAGAAAAATTGTGCTTTACAATTGCAGCTCCTGGAACAAGAGAAGGTGAAAAACAACTGAAGTTATTCTCAGATACCAACCACGCAATCTCGTATGCTTTGGCTTAGCAAAACAGCTGACCCAATAATAGTTTTCTTTGTAGGTCAAGCATCTGCGCACCTCTCCTTGCACCAAATGGCAGCCTTGTTTTCCTGCCTCACTCCTCTCAGTTCCTAACTCCCTTGTATCTCTGGGCTTCTCATTCCCAGTCACTTCAAGAACTCTCCCTGTCAGTTCCAATTCTAAACCTTACTATTATTTTTTTTAAAACTGGTATCATTCAAAGTCCTTTAATGCTTTAGGGTTCCAGTCTCGTAAGCTGTGAGCATGGCCATTGTGCTTTTCCTTGGTGGAGTTGGCTTGGTATCCACCTGCTCTTCGCAGCCCTCCATTCCCTGCTCAGCCAAGCTTCCTGACAGTGTTCCTGTGGAGTCTCCTCCACTGCAAAAGGAGGTGACGTGGCAACCTTTTTCAAAGGAAACACCAATGCAAATGAAGACAAGATGGCCTTCATTTAAACATAAACAGTTCTGTGGAGTACAGCAAACTGATGTAGGTACTGTGGTTACCCCAGCGAAGGCAGGGAAGAAGAGAGGAAAGGAAACCCAGTCTTGAAACACACTTGGGCTGACTTACTTGAATTTTACTGCTTGACTTACAATTCACACAAGTGGAAAATTATCTAAAGAGTTTGAATAAAGCTGTTAATTATTCAATTACAAGACTCACAAAGGATTTCTTTAGTGAGGTTTTATACCTAAAATAGGCTGGTTTAACTTAGAACCCCTCTTTCTCCTTGCACACAATTCCTCTACCCTGGCTTTTGATACAGACTGCAGTACTACCTGAAATTTAACTTCTGGAATTGTAATGCAATGGAGGATACTCTTCACCTTCAGAAAACTCAGCCGCTAATAATAAAAGACCAATCAAGACCACCAAAAAGGAAACACTTTCCTAAAAGCATAAAGATAAAGTGCTAGCAGTAGAGATAAGAAAGTATTTACAACCTTTTACTAGACGATAAATAGCGTGTCTGTATCTGAAATGCTCGCTACGCCACCATTATGATGAAAGCTCAAACTAGAGCAGCAACAGAGTGCTACAAATACAATTAGTGGAACAGACAGTTCAAGTTTGGAGATGGAAAAAGCAGCATCTGGCATGTTTCAGTTATCAAAGCAGACTGTAAGACTGATGGTGGCTTACATGCTGGCACCAGAAAGCCAGTCAGAACATACGTGGTACCGAGATCTGGGGCCACGCGCGTCCCACCACCTCATCTCTGTGTGCTGCACGTGTCACTCAGATGTACCTTTACCCTTTACCTACATTTCCTTCTTTCCATTGCAGGCTAGTGCTTCACATATAGCCTCTTGCAGAGTTGGAGCGCAGACAGTTTCCACCTCCTTTCCTTCCCTTCCCCAGCACAACACCCCTTAGCTCACCTGCAATGAAGCAGCAGAACGTAACTTGTGAATGTGAGCTCTGAAGCTGTAAAAAGGGTGCAGATGGGAAAAGAGTCGTGCAAGGAAAGGGAGAGGAGACTGTATAACCCAAGAAGGAAGGGAATCCAAGCAACCTTCAGTATCTGCTTTTTCAACAACCCTATGTACACCTTTATATATTTTTCTACATCCCCTTGGATCCCAGGCATGACCGATCTGCTAAGGTGTGCTGGGGGAAGTTAGGTGCCAATGGAAGAACCAGCCCTTCTCCCCAACACCACACCCAAAAAAACATCACTGATTACTTAGGGGCTAAAGGCCAGTGCAAGAAATCAAATGAATTCTAACCACCAATGCAAGACAACCTGGAAAGACTTAAGAGAAGAAAGCTAATTTTATTTTAGTATGCCGCAAAATCAGTCTGAAAATGTTTATGTGATACAAGTATATGTGGGAGCATCTGAATAAGCTCCAACAGCCCACGGTATCACTTCCAATGCTCCTGCTTCCCAGGAATTTTCAAGAAAAAGACATTTATAATGCTTAGGAATTTGTTAGATTAATACATTAAAGTATTCTGAAAAACAAAAGCTTTTCCTCCAAATAAGTTGTCTCAGTACAACATTTAATAATTCTAGGTTAATAAGATGGTTTATTAGGATGGCAAACTTATCTATACTACCAAGAAAGTAATGGGCCAACTAAAACATTGTTTGTATAAATATGAACCGTAGCACACACTTATGATAGACTATTATACATAGGAATGCATAACTTGAACAACACCACACTAACTGAATCTGTCAGATGAAATAAATGCACTAAAACCTACACCAAAAAATCATTTTGTTACAACAATCACACGAATAATTTTGTTGGATCAAAGTCTAATGCGATGGACCTTCTAATCACATAAACAAACAATTATCAATTAACAAGTGGTACGCTGGCTAATTTCGTAATGCCTTTCAGCAATTAATCAAAATTATGGCAGTAAGTACCTCCAAACCTAATACTGAAGTCCAGACCTTGTGAAAAAGAAGAACACACCCATTTCCTCATCTTTAACCAACATACACAGTAACCCTTTCTTTCATGGAATACCAGCTAACCTGAAATGAATCAAAGCACCATACACATCTCAAAGCAGGTACCTAAATCAGCAAATTCCACCAGGCTGCTATTTTCATGTAGTAGAAGATAACATTTTGGAGAATAAAGCAAACCAGACCTTCCTCACTTTCAAGTTACTATTTAAAAAGCACACTGCATACAGTGCAACCATCTTAATGGGAAAATACTGAACAGAAGTATTTCTGTTATACTCCAATTATTACTACTGTGATTGCTAACTATAAAACGCAAACCAAGTCTCTGGAAACAGCAGGGTTAAAACTACAGGAAGATGTATGGCATATTATCTACTGTTTGCATCATATCCACCTTATCTCATTCTACAAGAGCATCAAATCTTATAAAAACACACATCTGTAAATGCCTAGCGCAGTACGTACCTTTTCTAAGGAACAATTAGAGCACGCGCCATCAGACACCCAACCACTGGCAGCTTTAACTTTTGCTGTGCTTTTTGTAGGGCTCTTTTTTACACTATCACGCAGGTTAGTAAATTTTCCTCTGTGTTTGGAAGAGGCTGGCAGTGTGGATGAACTAAAAGATTTATGAATGTTCAGTGCCTGATGCTGATGCTGGAAAGACTGCTTTGGCTGCACGTGAAGGTTTGGACGCATTTCCATTCTGGAGCTCCTGGTTAAATCAGTTCGCTTGAGCGTTCCCATCCCACAGTCATCTGCAGCACCATGGTACTTGTAGTCGTGACAGTAAGCAGTCATGAAGCTAGCAACACACACAGTCCTTTTTGGGAGAAAATAAACCAAAATATCGCTTCCTGCAAACGTTCAAAATACTGTTTTCTGGATTATGATCATAGGAAAAAACCGCTAGATACTGCTTTGGCTAGTGCCACACATTGTGTACTCTCACACTATTTAAAGAGCACCATTGAACCACCCCACAACTGTCAATTTGCTAGGCACAGATAATCAATGCAATGCACAAGTTATTGAATAGATGGCAAAACTCATCTGGCTTTATTAAGATGAAGCTATGAAAGGTTATAGCTATTTTCTCTCACACATAAGGTCCTAACCACCCCTAAACTTTGCTGTATTTTTACAACCTCAAAATCTCTCTGAGATTTGCAACTAGAAAATATTTTAAGCTGCCTATTCCTCTACTTTCTGGAACACTTTATGGGGGTTGAATTACTTTGTTCTGATAATTTCAGGAGTTGCATTTCCACAAAATACATCAGCACTGCAAGACCACAATTTTGTATGTTGTTTAAATTAAAAAATAAAAATAAAAAAGCATAAGACAATTATTTAAAAGAACCAAAACTCCTTATTACTTTATTGTTTATTCATTTTTTTAAGGCCACAGATGCATGATCTCTATATTACATTTTTACACTTATTTTCAAAACAAAGCCCTTCAAAACAACTCTAAAACTCTAAGCCCCGAAGGAAAAAAAAAAAAAAAAAAGAAAAAAATGCAAAGAGGAGCTAGCTTGATGCAATCATACTGTTGAATATTGAATTTTACCAGCCAATTTTAAATTAATCTTTCTAAAAAGAGATAAGGGTCAAACATTAAGTTCCCAGAGTCTACATGAAAACTGCCATCTAGCAGGGACAGCTATGTGACCGGCCTCGCTGAAGGAAGACACGGGCTGAAGTCAGCGGTCATGCAGCCTTCTTGCCAGCAGACAAACCCTACATTTGCACAGCTCTGGACCTGCACAGCACACACCATCTGTCTCCTGCCTATGGGTCTGGTCTAGGAACATGTCGTGAATCTGAGTATCTGGCACTGGCCGTGATAAGGATGAAGGACACCAATCCATTGGAAACAGAGCATGATTAAGTCCTTTAATATGATGAAGAGATGTTATCAGTTCAGAGCACTAAACATTGTTATTTTCCCTTCCATTGTGCATTTCCCTATAGTAAATCTGACTAAAACAATGTGAGTCAGCATAATATTTGCACACAGAATAAAAAAACTAGAAATACAGATCTAAGTACAAACCTTTGCAGTTATTTATAGTGTGGATATTAAGAGAGAAATAGGAACTGACAGATGCTCCTCTAATCATGAAGAGCTGCCATGTCTCATCTTCTACCCAGAATGGATGTAATCAAGAGCTGCATAACATATCATTAATGCAATATTCAAGCATGCAGAGACAGAAAGGTTTCTGGCCAGTGACAGGAAGCTGAAAACGTGTTGGTCATACAACATTCACAGACTTGGGCTTGCACATGGCCGGTATGTCTTCTGCCTTTGCAGCCTCAGGGAGAGATGAGTGTGTCCCACTGATACAAACGGGCAGGTGCACCCAGGTGCTTCTGTTCCAGACAGACCAAGAGTCTCTAGATTTTGTTATTGAAGAGAAATGGCAGAGAGGAAGATCAGCGTGTTGTGAGAGTGCATATAGGTTACCAGCTCATACCCAGCACATCACATCTAACTTTCTTCTCCTTGGAGAAATTTCCACAATTTCTCCAAGCAACTCTGAGTTATCAACTTTGCAGAAAACCCACACACAAACCAGCTTCTTGACGGAAACAAAAATCAGCTTTGAAATGCACTTAGTGAGAAAGCAATGGCAGTGGGAAGACATGCCGGATACCAGATTCTTGGAAGCCCTGTTGTCTGACTTCATATGCTCTCCTCCAGACAACAAGAGGGAAAACACAAGGGAAAAGAAGAAAGTAATTCACATCTGATGTGCTCACAGACATGCTGACTTCAGCGGCAAAAAAACAGAGATGATGCAGCAGATAACTGGTACAACACTGTTTCTGGAAGTCCGCATGCCTTTGGTCCCTAAGATGATAGCAATAAAATATCAACAATTAAAACAAAAAACTTGAAAGCAGTTGTACTCCAAACACTGAAACACAGCCAAGGAACAGGAGGTACAGGAAGAATATCTAATTCATCCAGGGCTGAATGGTGAGCCAGGGCAATCTCCAGTGGAAAAAAAAACAGTAGGGAGCACTGAAATTTAGTGTTATATGGGCAGGAGAAGTGAATATAGCATCTTGGTCAAAAACCACAGGAGGAAGAAGAAAGGGTTTTATCATAAACAGGGAATGAGGCTTATATAGAACAATCTTGATGGAAACACAAAGAAAACAGATAGCAAAAAAAAAATCAAGGAGAAAGAAAAAGTAGTGAAGGCAAGAAGAGTCAGACATTTGAGAGTCACCGAGATCATTCTGCCAAATTACATTCACATATGTGCTGCACTGCAAAGCCTGCCTTGCAGTTGTACCAGTAGAAAAAAATTCTGGTGGAGCAGAGGGCCATATGGATAATTCAAAGAAAGAAAACCAGTTATGTAACTCGAGCAGCGCAGGTTTGACAAGATCCTCTTCTGAGTGCAGAAAGCCTGCAAGTAGTCTCTGCAGATCATATTAATTGCTAGTGTGAACTGCTTCACTCTAAATATGAAGTGCTAAGTGGTTTCATGTAACTAGAGGGGGCTCAGGATCAGGTTGTGCTTTAGTAATGCCTACAAACTGTGAACAACACATTGCTAACTGAGACATTAATCATATTTCATTATTTTAAATTAGTATATAAACAATTTGCATTGATCGCTTTGACCAAGCACTTTATACCTTTTTCTCCTTTAATGTACAATGCATCCTTTTTTGTGGCAATCTGTTGAAGTGCCTATGCTATATCATAAGTAGTTCTTCTTCAAGAATCACCATCTTCCCACATTCTTGAACACCCACACAATAGCTGGATAACAACAGTACCTCTGGAAGAGGAGCAGAGTAGTACCAATCGACTAACAACCTCTACTGCAGAGGTCGTTTACAAGACCAGGTAAGCTTCAAGAGCCAAGTTCTGTTACTTCAAAAAGCAATTGTAATATCTAAGAGAATGTTCCAAAAATAATTGTGTACGTCACCCCTCCCACTGCCTTTCAGCAGATACCACACAAACAACAACCTGTGTTAAAACAAGCTGAAGTGTTAGGAGCGTAGGCTTGGGTTTTTATCAGTCACGAAAGTAGGAAATAGAGTATCTACTGAAGTGAACATAACTTAAAAAGTGGTGGAAGAAAATGTTCATTCAATATGCAGTGACTGGACTGAAAATAAGTGCCATATTTTATTTCCAGATACACGGTTTAAGGTCTAGTATCAGCGTTTTATATCCCTTCTGTGAACCACGTCCTGGAAGGTCACGGAACATTTTGCTGGTGAAGCTGCCTGTTTTCAGACCTTCACATCTATCTTTGTCAAAATCACCCAGGTCAATACTGATCTAAGCGTACCTTCTGGGATATGTAGGCTGTTTGGTAGGGTCTCAAGGTGGTGGTAAGAATAAAGCACAGATGCCATCCACCCTCATTTACAATCCATGTTAGCTGTAAGCTGCCCAGCACACCCAAGGCTGAGGACACAGCTGGCATTAACGCTGATGCCCCACCTGTGCCGTGTTCCCACTGACATCAGTGCCATCCTGCGGCCCAGCCATGGCTTCAGTGCCACGTTGCCACTGATGCTACTTGGTTAACAATAAATGTACAGATATATTTTTCCTGGATCTGTTTCTCCAGGACTACACCCATAAGCAATAGTATAGGAGCAGACCCTCCAGCAGCTCATAGGATGAAGTTCTAGAACTATGTAGCAGAAGTAGAGCTTAGTCTATGAGACTGACAAGACTATACAGAGCTACCACCAGCTCTCACGTGGTGTTCTTTGATGGGTAAAACTTTCCAGTGCTAAGAACTGCATGCAAGCTAGTCTCAAAGTTTCAGCAGTCAACAACCCCCCTCTCCTGTCCCTGTCAGGATCTATGAGCAGACCCTTTAAGACTTAATTCCCTCATGGACAACATTTTGCCCAAGGGAGGACGCCAGCGTCCACTCTAAGTCTGGTATTCAGACAGATTTACACAGCTCAAACCAATTTGTCCTGTAAACTCTCTAAAGGACTGCTGTAATCAGTCATATTCTAAACTTGTAATATAAAAAAATGTATGCAAATTTAATAGAGGTTTTAGTAAAAGCAAGTTCTGATTTTGGTTTTTCAGATACCACACCAGTGGCTAGCACTGAACCCTACGCAGCAGGTTCATCATCTACATTCACCCAGCTTAGTCCATTCACCTGACGCTTAGGTTCAAAACAGAATTACAGGCTCCTTATTTAGGTTCATAAGTGCTATTGAGAATTAATTTAATGCATTTCATTTACAATTTAAAGCAAAGCCTAGAAAGCACCATTTAAATAACATCAGCCTTAAGAAGGGTAGTTTTCATTATTATGCTGAAGAGCCCACAAAGAAACTCAGCCAGTGCTTCAGCATCAGAAAGAAACCAGGCAAAGAAAAAATTTGCTCTAAGACTTCATTAAGGAAAAATAATATCAGCTCTAAGACATTAATATTTTCAGGTTCTGGAATTCCCAATAAAAAGGGCATTCTGTAGGAGGAAACTTAGATGTGATTGTGTTCATTCCTGAGAACACTTTCAGATCAAAATAAATGAATAAATACATGTTGGATACTGTTTATCTACTTTAATGGATATGACACTTCTTATAAGCTCTCAGAGCACATAATTTCCAATTCTTCCTAAATTATTCAGGGAATAATTAAATCCTCTTAGACATCATGCTTGTTTTGTTCTTTATAATTCATACAAATAGAAAAGGCTGACCTATATCTAGCTCTGATACTAGGAAATGACTTGGATAAATACTAAGAATACATCAGTTAACTATCATAACTATCATACTGCTCTTACCCTAAATGCTTTGGTGTGTTTTTTTGAAATTAAATAAATCTGATAATTATCATTCGTAATATATGAAAATAACGCTTCATATGAGCTTTATCTTATATAAAGCATGATCTTTTAGAATAAGAAACATTTCAGATTTGCTTGCTCCTCATAGCCCCTGAAGGTACAGTCTTAAAACATGCATTAATTAAGTGATCCAAAGGAAGTCGGTAAATTCAAGTTTTGTTTTCTGTTTTAAAACAGGTATTTTTTGCTTTATTAATAATTGTGTTATTTTGTGAGAAATCTATTAAGCAAAAAAAAAAAAAGTCTTATAAAAATAAATGTTTTCCCTAAAACTGAACAGGAGCAGAAATTCATTTGTTTCATACTAAGAAACGGAAAAAAAAAAAATCACTAAAAAGCCATCCATAACAACCAAGAGCTCCTTCAGGAAGTTAGTGTCAGAAAATTTTAGAAAATTAATTACTTGATTTACACTAAGTGTTTTTATACTAAAGCCATTCCTTATTTCATTTACAGAAAGCTTCATACACAAGTGGCATTAGCGTTTTATTTTATACATGCTGAATCCTTCCCAAACACAGACAATGACTTTCACTGCAGATCCAACAGCTTTGTGCTGCTCTCCTGATGCTCTGCCTTTTCATTGCTCAGAGCTACAGCTGAGATCTTTACCATGCAATTCCAAGCTAGGTACCACATCTGATTTTATTCATTCTTCCACCATGGAAACACTGGGGGCTGCCTCTCGCTTGCTTCCATGACAACATGCAGTTATAATATCTGACAACAAGCACCATTACACAACACAGCCAGCCTCTCGAATGACTCATAAGAGCCCTGCAATGTTTCAGCAGAACAGGCACCCTTTCTGTAGTGTCACTCAATGGTCTTCAGCAAATTAAGATACTATAAAAGTTACAACAGCTGTAATGCCTGGCGTTACTTGTGCAAACTCCGCAAGTAAATAAAAAGGCTTTTTTTCCCTTCACAATGCTGTTTGCTAACATTTCTACAAGATTCTGGCACTTCTCAATATAATTTATAAAACACATTTTTCCAATCTCACAATGGAAAATGTGCTTATGTATAATTATAATTATACAATGTTGACTAAAAAGAATGAATTTTGAAGACAAGGCCTACAGATGAACTGACTTTTGGTCCATAATTACCCACAGCCATTTTATCTGGATCTCAGGTTAATTGCTCCACAGGAACACGAAGGCAGCCAGCTCAGGTTTGATCGATTTAGATAGAATGCTGGATAAACACCACTGTGGGCCTTCATATCCAGCTTGTGCAGAAGCTGCTTAACCTCTGGAGCAGGGCAGGAAACCTGAGCCAGTCATTCCGGATTCTCTCACATTCCACAGAAAATCAGCTCGTACATCTCATTAACTGGAACCAGACAGAGTCAGACAACCTAAATTAAAATGGAGCTATCTAAGTGTATCCTCTCGTATCCAAACCGAGGGCAGAAGTCACTTAAATAGTTCCCTGCCGTTTCCAAGTGGCCTCGCTTGTCCAGGACAAAGTTCAAGGAGCTGGTTCAGCGCTGAGGCTGGGCACCAAGCCTCACCTGGGAAGGACACACTGCAGTGACCACCACAGGGCTCTGCAGCAGTCAGACCTGAAGCACAAGACTTGCCAGCCCGTACCAGTGCTGGCCATGCCCGGGAACACCTGGGATCACATAAAACCAGCAATGTGTGTTGATACCACACTTACCAAAACCTTCTACCAACTGTGTTGTGTGGCACATGGCTGTATCATTTAGTCTGGATAAGACAAATATTGACTACATTAACCTGAAAAAAAAGTGGGTAACAATAAATATTGCAAGAAATAGCTTAGGTTACTCAGAATATGTTAAAACACATGTAACAAAGTAAGCTTTCCCTTAATTATGACTTGAATTCCATTTTTTACATTATAATCTAGACAGAATGCCAGTTTACACAATCATAGTTGCTTATTTTCACTTAGTTCAGATCATTGAAATGTCTAACATACAACAAAATGTTAGAGGATTTTAGGATGCAAATATTTGAAATTCATTACAAAAATTCTGTATAGTGCTGAGAAGGATTCTGACTGCTGAATTTCCAACTGAGGGTTCATTTTCACACAAAATAAATACACCTAGCGTCATGTTCTGTGTTATGATCTGTTTCTTCTTCAAAAACCCAAGACATTTTATTTTACCTTTTTCACAGCTGCAGAATGCTAAGGTGGCATTTTCAGAACCATCAGTGAAATCTCCAATGCACTGGGCCAGCAGCAGCTAATTTACAGTCTATCAGTTCATGCCCATGTGCCAGATGATCCCTCTAACACCATTCCTCATTTGTTACTGTACAATGAATGTCATCGGTTGTTTTTGTGCCAAATCATTCACTTGTCTGCTATCCCCTGCAGCTAGTTTAGCTAACCTAATAAAAAATATTTATCACCCACCTCTGCCTCAGTTTCCCTAGCCCTGCCACACAGACACACACAATACCTCGGATCATCCATGACATGACCTTCTGGGACTCTATTTCCAATTGAAGGGACCTGTTTTAATCAACTGAAAATCTACAAAACATCCTTTCCCTTTATCTCCTATCTCCACCAATTTTAACTGCCTTTGATCCAAGAACTATCGTTTTCAAAGACATTACTATAATTATAATGACCCTCTGATGGCCAGATAATGCCGTGCAGGCTTTTATCTCCATGTTCCCTGTTTTCAAAGTAGTCTGGAAGATCTGCAAGTCCTCATTTCCCTTTACAAAGACAAGCTGACTTCTCCTCAATATATGTTTATCTGTTAATTTTTCTCAATAATTTCCCCCAGTTTTTACAATAAGGAAATCAGAGCTGCACTGCTGTAGCCTCAGAGTACAACTCAGCACCTTTTTGAAAGGGCATCATATTGCCTTTTTTATTACTATTATTACTATCACTACTCTAGGAACACCCCGACAGTTTAAACAAAAAGGTCGCACACAACACAACAGGCCCTTCATCCATATTAAACACCAGCTCCTTAAGAAATCCTGAGTAAATGTCATCTCATATTGACCACCTGTGCTTCTTGCCAAATTAATTTCTCTTCTATTGACACCTGGTTCTTCTTATTTTTAAAACAGCAAATGAGTCATAGGAACTACTCCAAGCTCAAACGTGGGACTGCCCTATAGCTGTTCTATTACCTGGAGAAATATTTTACTCTTTATTTACTCTGGTTACCTGAGAATAGTTACCTGGGATAGCGTTATTGGCATCAGCAGTATGACCAGTCATATTTCACAGTCAATTTGCATGCTAGTTAATTTAGGATGAAACTAGTTAAGTGCTGCTCTATAATGAGTCTTAATGTGTTCACTTTTAAAAAGCTGAGTACAGAATTTCCCTCGTGGTGTTCAAAAAGAATAACAAAAATGAAGGAGTTGAAAAAAATTAAAAGCAGTAGTACGGAGATATGATAAGAGTTTTAAAGTATTAACTGCATCCTGGCAGTTTACAGCTTCCAGACAGCAATTTGAAGTCATTACATTAGATGTTGAATCAGAGATTGTGATATATTTTTGTATTTTCAAGTACAAACCTTATTTATCATAACTGTTCTTTTTACACAGGAAATACTCCTTTATTACCCTGATTTGGCAGTTACATCATGTCCCACTAAGCTTTTAAAACGCGTATCATATTAAGATCCTTCTTTAAAATTAGATTTTCTATCTGAATGTATCTAGCTTCAGTTCCCAGGCTGGTAATACAGATGCCTTCTTCTACTAAACAAACAAGCTTCCTAATTACAGAAATCTATCCCCATGTATTTATATTTAGTCTGTGATCAAGTCATCTCCTGATTTTCCTTTGGATGAACTAAGCAGAGGTTCTTAAGTTTCTCATTTCAAAGCAGGCCTTCCTGAACACAATCTACAGTTACAACCCCTTTTCTGAACACTCTTTCCCAATTTATCCGGATCCCTTTTCACACCATGATTTCAGATTAGAGACTGCACGCTGTAGCCGGAATCCAGAGCTCCCTCTCCCTCCTTCTCCAAGGGAAAACCAAGTCCCTTCTCACCCGGTATATCTCACTATGCATTCTGATACAGCTAACTAAGAATAACTACTGTTTGCTCACTAAATTAAATTACTACAAAGCAACTTTTACCCTGCTCCCTACTACGTTACAGAAAACAAACACTATTACCTGAGAGGTCCATGACACAGGTTGCTCAATTACGTTCAACATGCATCAGTCAGTGAAAAATGTAAGTAAATAGATATGCACCCTGTGAGGCAGGACGGACAAACAGAAGATGGGTGGAGAGGCTAGAAGACTCCCACCAAACATTCCTACAGTCTGGTGGGTTTAAGTAAATGCCACACAAAGGAAGAAACTGAAAATTCCGGAGTCAAAAAAGTGCCGTACTGTACCCGAACCTTGCACAAGCTACCTGAAGTTGGACCAGGAGACTGACACGACTACATAGATACTACTCTCCAATAACAAAGTGAACTTCCACAAAGTACTTAAAAACCAATGCTAACCAAAAAGGGAAACATTCTAAAAGAGACTACAAGAACATGGAGGGGAAAAAAAAAAATCAATGGGCATTCCTGTTTTGCCAGAGTCAAAATAAAATTTAAAACTCTTTTGTGCTGATTCTTTCTAATGTTATTAAAATTACAGATAAGGTGGTCTGCTCTTCTTAAATCATTTCACAGAAGAGACTGCTGCAAGGGACTATGCACCGGAAGCATTTTAATGGAGCAGAAGACAGAAAATTCATAAATGCCAAGATCAGCTCACAAAAAAGACAAAATGAGTCAAAAATACCTGTTATCTATCTAGAGAACGTGTCAGCTCAACTATGCCCTAATGCGCAGTTAAACAAAGGGTGGAATAGGAGCAAATGGACAACAGAGACAAGCTGTAGAGCGAGCCTGATGTATTACAGAAGTGGGTTACATGCAGCGAGATGCAATTCAATAACAACTGGAGTCACGTGGAACAGCAATAGGCAGCACAGAGGCACCCTGCGGAATACCGAACTGGAAAACAAGGCCAGAAGTCCTTTGGCTGGTGGCAAACTAATTTAAAAATATATAAAAATAGACACAGAAGGGAAGCCTTCCCTTACATCAAACTGCAGTCCTTCAATTTCTTTTAATTATTTTATACATATATTTTTATATATATATATATATATAGCTCAGGCTGTAAGTGACTGTCTCTGGGGCCTTGGGTTCCTTTTGTAAAAACTTTCTAACAATTTTGTGTGCAATAGACATGAATACTTAAGACTGAAGTTTTTGTGACGAGAAGTGCAGTTTTAGGAGCATATTAAAATCGGTAATCTTAGGAGTAGAGATCACGAGTCATGTAATGTCACGTAGATTACGCTGGTGTTGGCTCCCCGCTGGAGTCAATGCCTTTCCTCTTAAGAATTCAACTAGCATGCTGGTGAAGTAAAGAAGGTATGCTTTTCCCTTCCCAAACCTCCGTGTGTGATTGTGAAGTTGGCACATGTGGGAGCTCGCTGGTTTCATGCCTCACAGCACAGCAGCGCTGGTATGGACTGGTGGCAGGCTACATGGAAGCACTGCTTGCTGCCAAGGGCTTGGGTTGCCACTTTCACCTGTGACTTCCTAGTTGTTCTGTCTCACTCAGAGCTGATTTTACAGACTTTCTTCATATTTCTGCTCCATTATACCTCAAGAAAATTACTTTTTACTGAATGAGTCAGAAATGTGATAAGAAAATGTGATGAAGGGAACACAGAATGTCATGCTTTTTGAGTCCTACTAGTACAGGGTCTTTCTGGCTATGTAGTGCCAAAGACTCCAAACATTCAGGAAAGGCAGGCACCAAAGCCCCTGTTGATCCACTACCTTCAGCAAATCATCTAAGTGTCTTTTAGTATTAAGCCAAGAACAAGGAAGCCTGTGAAAGAGGAAGAACTGTAGGTCTGTCATATAACTTTGCTATTTTATCTCATATTGTGCTAGTCATCCTCTCAGTTGAGGCTTGCATTGATTGATGAAGTGTTTTGAAAGCCAAATACAGGCCAATCAGTCTTTCACCAGCTGTCAGTTGAGTAAACAGCTCTAGCAAGCTCCTGTGGTATAGTGTTTCTGTACGGCTGCCAAAGCTGCCGTATACATTTCGGTTAATACAACTATTAAGTAAATGACTGTCTGAGAGAACCACCAAGTCTGCAGCGAACACCATCTTCTTCCTGTTCTTCTATTTTGGTCTGTGGTATCAAGAGCACTCTCGATTATGATTAAGAATGTGCAGGATGATTTTTATAGTTTTAAGAAGTTAATGCAACCAAAACGTCTCAGATATTTTTAGAAAACATGACTTTGTCTCTCTAGAAAGGCTGAGAACGGCCTGCATCCACATTTAAGGGCTGATATGGTAACTTAATTTGCTCTTTGGAACTAAGACTTCTAGTGTACCAAGATTTTGAGTTGGGTTTAAACTTCGTGATTTCAGCCTTTCTAGGATTTATAGTAAGTCGAATAGAGAAGTTGTGGTGTTGATACAGCAAGGTAAATTGAAGTCTTTATGTGCCCATTAGCTCTGCGGTCTCTTTGGAAGAGTTTGCTTCCCTTTCCTAGAACATGGGGTGGGACCGGTGCTTTCTCCTGTGCTCCAGAACGGAGGAGGTCTGTGAATTTGTCTTGTTCAATAACAGCTGTTTTGTAAAAGGTTCAGTGAAGTAGGTAAGCTCTTAATCTTTTTCCCTTCATGAAAAGCATTTACTCCACAGTTATCTTTGTGTATTAACCGTACAATCACTGTATCTGTCAGATTTTTTTCCATTTCTCAGCAATGAGTCTACCCAGTGTAAAGTACTGAAACGCGGTAAGTGTGCTCCTAGTCCCTGACAGAGAATTACTTCATATTTCTCTGTTCCTTCCTCATTGACGTTCATGGAGCAGTTTTATTACCACACATTTACTATTGATTCCTGTTTCAAATATGTTCCTTTACCGTCTCTTGAGACCAATTATCTTCTTTATTCTACTGGTGTTTTTTATTCTACTGATAATGTTTTAAGGCCTACCTGGTACTTGGTCTTGTCATTGCTTACACTTTGACCCTGAGTCACAGAACCCTAAAAGGGCCAAGGTTGGAATTGGAGTGTTGAGCTCAGTGATGTTGAAGGCATTTTCCAACCTAGCAGATTCTGTAATTCCAATGGTTCTGTAACAGACAGGGCCCATGGCTGTTTTTCTAACTTAAGGAAGAATATTTCCCTTATTGCTGTCTCAAACGTGTCTTGAATTTTCAGGCAGGTGGAGATCACGTATTTTGATGTATCAGAAACACTTGCAGATTTCTCCAGTTATAAGGAAAGAAAACCTTCTGATGACAGCCAGGGCTGTTTGTGCACTAACCAAATGCTGTAATGAACTTGTAGCAGGTAGAAGTCTAAAAGGGCACTAAAATCACAATGCTGGTCTCACAGACATAGGCAACGATATCAAATGGCAACAGGCTTTGACAAGGACATACCCACCCTGGCAGATGCCATGTTCATGTTAAGGCAGTATTCTTCATGAAATGGATAGGAGTGTTCCTATTTCCCAGCAGATGGGTAACTTTACAATCTGTCAAGGAAACTCAGAAAGCTTTAATACAGAGGCTGAATTTAGTGCTGAGACCTGATTTCTTGTTAACACCACCCCCACCTCCTAGCAAGTCTTCCCTGAATCCAGGATGCACCTGCTGAGGATCTGCCTTGTCTGGTTTTGCCCAAAGTAGCACCAGCAACAGTCATGTCTGTACCAGACAAAATAATTAGAATCACAGAATTCTTCTAGTATTCTTCCTAAGAAGTCTTGCATGAAGGAGGGGAGGGGCGGGGGGGCAGGGTGAGTCTACTCTGTGATGTACTAATAAAGCTGCGGTTATCTCCTAAACCATGACTGGTTTACTGTCCCCTTCAAGTGATCACCTCTTGCTAGCAGCTTGTGTTCATTCCAGGAAGCGCTTGGGCTCCAATGCAAAAAGCCTAGTGGCATTTTCTGACTCACCTGAGCCACATACAGCCTCTGTACCTCCTTCATGTTTAACAAAGATTACCTACTATAAGCTGCTGCTGGAGTGAACGCTGAAGTTGGTACAGAGGTGTTCTCATCTCCACTTGACTAAACTGGCTGAGGGTGGTGTTTTTTTTTTTTGTTTTTTTTTTAACGGAGGGTAGAAGCCACTTCATCAACACTGATGTGGATTTAGGCTACTGTAGCGTTTTGGCTGAGGAAGTAAGGTGCAAGAATGCAGTTGTTCCCAAGAACTGTGATCCTCTTATCCTGCCTTTTTTTTTTTTGGTGCTGTCATGTACCGTGATTGTATGGGGGTTTTATATTCCAGAAAACTTGCAGGGGTCCCAGAGTTTGTGCAGTGCTGTTGCTTGCTTTTTAAAGACTCGAGGCTTCAAGTACTAGGCTCAACATTTAAAAATAATATATATATAAACAAAAATGGCCCAGTTCTCAAACTATTAGTTAGAGCCTACTTGTTGTTAATACATTTCCCTTAAAGCATGAATTTGTACCATTTTTATCTTTGCTATAACGCCATCTTATAGCAGTGAAAGTAATATTTTCAAAAACTAAATTCATACTGCTACAAATGTGATACCACATAGCTTAAAAAAAATTAATAAGGAAATGGTACAGTAGAGCTCATGTTTACACTTCAGAAATTGCTTTCTCATAGTTAAAATCACCCAAAACAAACTACTTAAAGCTGCTTTCTCACGGGCTAATCACAATATTAGCATCAACTGTTTATAGGCAGTATATACTTAAATTTTAAACTTAGGGAAAAGTCTGCATTAAAAATCTAATGACGACAACAGTTGTTCTGTGTAGTCGTATAAAAATCCCTAGTCACTCCCATAACTCCTTTCTTCTTTATTACATCACCAATTTAAATCTGAGCAGCAAATTGAATAAAACGTCCTGCTAGTAGAGAGCTTAATGTTATACAATGGCTGCCACAATCAAGTCCCAGTTTCACTTTGAAAATTGAGCGGATACTAAAAGAGCCACATATCCATACCGAAATGTAGTATCATTCCCAAATAATATAATCCACTGAGACTCATCCTGATATGCTCGACTAAGATATTTAATACTTGCACTGCTGTCAAACCTTCTGAAATTTTAGTTGCAATATCTTCTGCAAGTTCCAGCTTTCATGTGAAGCCCTCTCTTCTTTTCCCCCCTTAGCTTTGTGATGTTTATATAGAAATATGTTTTAAAATATTTTTAAATGCATTTTTAAATATAACAGTTATAGAAAGGATGGTTAATATGGCTGTAAGTAATCAACTTTTGCAGTTCCTGACCTGTAAAAAGTACAATAAAAAGGATTTATGGATAGACATTTTTAATCACCTTTGAAATGCATCTTATAATACCTCTGCATTTGTCTGATTACATATAGCATTTTATACATGCTACAACTATTTTTATAGTATTTCATTTTTACTTACTGAGCAATATTCTCAGAATAATGGCTAAACTGGTTAAAGATCTTCCAAGAAAGATATTCAAAGGCAAGAAATGCTCTGGCTTAAGCAACTGGCAGAAGCAGTTTGATAAGCTCTGAAATTTCAGGTTAAGGTTTTGAATTTATACAATAAACATATGACTAGAATGGATGAATGGAGTTAAACGGTTTTCTGTGTTTTTCCTTCCTTTCCTAAAACACGGCCTAAAAAACAGAAGCAGCAATAAGCATGGCATATTCTGAAAGCTAAACACTTTTTCAGTATCAAATGTCAGAAGCATATTATACTACATTACTTGCCCAGAATAGCACGAATGCATTGCAGTTAGAACCAGTTTAGTGCTGAGTTTCAGACAAGTCAGTTTCTGAATTTGTAGCACAGCACGGGCCAGGTGCCACTTAAAGTTAAAATGCATTCTGAGGCAAGATAGCGGTGTTTGTCATCAAGAATAGGCACTTCTCAGAGCTTGGGTTTTTATTAAAGAAATTAATATATTCGTGAACAAAAACTGAAAGATCAGCTTCTAACCAAATCCCTTAATTCTTCTAACAGAAGAACCAACTCCTCATCACAGGGATTGTAGAAGGAAGATGAAAAAAACAAGGGCCACAAATGCCTGAGAACATTATTTCAGCTTCCCTGAATTTGCAGAGAAGGTGGGTGCAGTTAGCAGGGCAGTAAGGCATTGCTACCCCTGCAACAGTTCACTGCAAGTGGAATGGGCATTCGGGACATACAGCCACACCGTGGCCAAAGTGCAGCATCTGATCACTGAACACTCCTCAATACTTCAGTAATACAAAGGCCGCAGATCGATGCAACCCCCTTCAAGGTCCATGCAAGGCACTCTGCAGACCTCAGCTAGGGCAGGAGACAGGCAGAGGAGAGGTTCAAAGGCTGCTTTTGCCATCTGTGGTTGAACCTGTTTGCACCGTTTATTTCCACTGCTGGGTGGGTGGAATTTTTCCCCTGAGAGATGGGTGATGTTACTTGAACCTTCTGATAGCATCCAGAAGGGCTGATATTAGTAGCAAAGGCAACTTTAACATCTGAAAACTGCTAGTCTTCAGGGTGCTGTAGCTTCTTATAGGAACCTTTCACTGCAGACCCATCTTCCATGCCTAAATGCATTTGTGTACATGATTTCTTTTGGGCATACACCTAACGCTAACTACAGCGGACAGCAGTGTTACCAGATCAGACACCAACTTCTGCAGTGTTTAAGACCCTTATCTGAGGGATGCTTACCCCCAAACCCCAAGTGTCTTCTTTAGCAAGGGTCCTCTTACCACCACCCAGCTGGGGAGAAAGTGACCTGCTGCAAGCCCTTGAGAAGGAAAGGAACGTGCAAGCCCACCTCCAGCAGTCCTTCCCTTTGCACTGGGAATAGAGGGGCCTAAGCAAGTAGCGCCACGCCATGCCACGGCACCCCAGAAAGCCAAGCACACGAAAGGACAGTCAAAAATGCTTTTTCTTTTTTCCTGAGGTTAGATCAGCTGCAGTGTGTTTATAAAGGTAGGAGGATAGTAAAGTATCTTTCCAGAGGAAAAAACATTAACAGGCTCTTCTCCTTTCAGTGCACTACTTATGAATATCTTTATTCATTTTTCTACAAACACCTCCAAATTTATTTTTTTCCTTTCTTTTGGCCATGAGCATATGTAAGCAGATCATTTTAAAGACTGTCAGACTTAAGAAAAAAAAAAAAAGCAGGCTTTCACAGGGGGAAGCTATCTTTCTCACAGCAGAAAAATATCAAGAATACTGGGATATTCACAGAACCTCAGCTTAGATCTGAGGGGATCTCAGGACCTTTATCTGGTCCAACCCACGCTCCAAGAAGGGGCTGTTCAGTATTTATCAGCAAATTTCTAGTCCTTACTAGTCAGAAACTGGCAGAAGCTTCATACATTCCAATACTATTCGTTCAAGCATTAACAGTTAAGTGCAACCCCAATATTTATGCAGAAAAATAATACTGTATATTTTGGTATTAAAAAACAAACAGTGTCTAAAAGCTGTTATGTCTACCTAATGCAGAGTTGGATCATGACCCATTACATAAATTACAGAATCCATCTTCTGCATGAACATTTGCAGCAAGAAACTGAAATCCCTTCTAAGATCTCACACTCATTTACTCTAAATTCACAAGCATGAAACAGATAATAAGCAAACATCAAACATAAAAGGAAATGTTAGTTTATCTTTGAAACAATTACCAACTGATAAAATACTTAATACTGACATGTCTAAGGACATGTTTAAACAAGTTTTTGTATTATTCTAGCTTAAATTGTATCAGGAAAGAATTATTCTTGGCTAAAGCTGAATTTAGCTTGGTAATAAGCAAAATAAACCTAACTTATTATTATTATTATTTATTTTTTTTTAAGAATACTGGTCTCAGCATTTTTCTGTATTTCTTTGTTTCATTATCATTTTAATCATCAATTACTGTTTCATAATAGGAGATGATCATCTGCAAATATACCAGTGAGTTTAAACTTCTCTCAATATTAACCCTCTTCAGAACTCTCCCCCAATCTATATACCTCAGATTTGACTTGTCTCCTCCTACCTCAATAATAATCAATAAAAATCAGTACTTACAGCCGATTTACAGTGAAATTGAGAAATGCAGTGTCTTTCTTACAGACCCCACTAATAAATGTATATTCTGAATGGAAGGAAGGCATTCCTTAATCTTATTTATAGATTGTTAGAAGCCAAAAAAAAACGGAACTGACACACACTAGAATTTGTCATGCTACATATTTTAATTAAGACTTGAAATCGCTTAATCCTTTCTTTCAAATACAATTCCTTAATCAGGAAATATGTGGTTGCTATATGAACTGTCATCTTACTGTGGCTATGGATCTGGTATTCCTTAGCTGCATTATTCCCCTCCAGGGACAGGCAGCACAATGCAAACGGCATTTTTCATTATGTCATTAAAATGCCTCCTATTTCAACTTGTTGGAGGCTCTTCACTTGCAAAATAACTTTTAGAAAACTCGCATCTCATTTAAGTGTCTCCATTTTCATGCTTTAATGCTAAGAATTACACAGAGCTCTCTGAAATACGAAAATGAAAGCAGACAGAAAACACCATTCATAAAACAGATTTATAAATAGATCGCTATTGCTGACTAGCAAGCAACCAGAAAGCATGCAGACAATAATTTCAACAAGTGGAATATTACCTGGGTGGAGCTGGCAGCAACCGAAATGCAGTCAATGAAACCATGTCTCCGAGTGAAAAATGCAACTATCTGCTGCCAACGGGAAGGCTCAGTTCGTAACTCATCTGTCGAGCCTTTCTTTGCCCACTGCTTGTGCTTTGGGCCTACAGAGCTATGGCTTGAGCCCGTGTTGCCTCGATTGGCGCGAGAATAGAGGAGTGTGTTATTTCCGAAAATGTAATTCATCTCTGCAGCTCTGCAGGTGGTTGCCAGGCAGTCTTACTTCCCTACCAGCTGCTGAGTGGTGAATGAGCAGAAAAAAAAGATGCAGATAGAATTACAGCAGCATCGCTTACAAACCAGGAAAACAAAATTCTTCATAGCTGATGCTGTTCTTCTTCCAAGCTTTTCTACCTCCTACATCCTTCCTCTACCTGTGATTGCTCGAGAGTATGCTCATTATTGTAATTTTAAGAAAAAGCACAAGTAAATGTTTTTCTTATTTTTCCTTTTTCAGAAAACCACAAGATCGAAAGCTTGTCTGATCGAAAGCTTGGTTTCTCTTCCTAGAGAAATAATAATATCTGAACCTAACAGGGATTAAGAGAAATTGGATGGCAGGTACAGTACAACGTTAGAAATCCACAGCTAAAAGGATGGTGGTGCATGGTAACAGCTACTGGGTGGAGAAAGCATGGATCACAAATCACCAAGTTTCAATCACTGTCTCCATTAAGATCCAATAGCATCTTTTCACTGCCTGCATAAATTATAAACATGAACTGAATTAAACAGGGAACATGCAGCAATGCAGCACAACTTCACTTATTCACTGATTTCAGTCTTCTGAAAGCATTCCTCAGAACAAAAACCAGACCTCGTTCAGAATGAATAGCTAAGAAAGAATCGCTGGTTCCGACTTTTTATTTTTAAAAAATCCTCCCTCTTTAGGACATACAATACCTCTGGAAGAAACATATCCTTTTGAACACAACACAGTCATTTTATCCTGTGTATTAGTGGATGGCTAGTGTTTTGGTTTTTGACTCAGCAAGATTAGGGATATTAGCATTAAACACTAGAATTCAACAATTTGTTGCTCTTATTTTATCACCAACATGTCAGGATCTTAACACCTGTCTCCATAATTCTGCAAATACTCTAGGCTTAATATGAAAACAATAAATATATCGTGACCCGAGGTTTTATCTCTGAAGTACAAGAAACGGCAAAAAAAATCTGAAAGATGCTTATTGTGCCCTACTGAATTTTCCATAAAATTACTTTGATTTCCAATAAAAATCACAAGACTACTAGTGCTATACAAGTACATTTTCTTTGTTCTCTTCACAGTAAAAAAGAGAAGTCACACAGTAAACAACTAAAGGTTATCTGGAATTCAAGTTATCTTACTGAATTATTCACTATTCACATTTTACACTTTTTTTTTTTTTTTTTATTAAGTCCTCCAGCTCAAATGCAAGAGACTGCTTTAGGAAATCAGTTATGTAGCGAGGCTTTCAGTACAGCTTGCCTCTGGAAATCCAATATAAAATTATCAAAACTGCCTGTCCTATTTTCTATACAAAATGCTCTGGTGGTCAGAACCATACACCAGGGAAAACGTTTTCTTAAAATGAAAAGCCCCAATATGATTAACAAAGGCAGAAAAGTCCCTATATGGGCTTACAACACCCATACAACCTACCACAATAGGGTTCTACAAATCTACGATGCTCATTTTAGCAGGAATTATTAAATCCCTCCATATACTTCTTTGGGTGCAATACACCAGCTTATCTTTTTTGTTTGTATTGTAACATAAGATATTTGTATTTATCAAGATACTGGTAATAAGATCCACGCACCATTTACTTCTCATTACTAGCACACCTCAATAACAACACTGGCAGCATTTTTCAGACAAAACCTATTAATATTCATAAAATACAATGGCTTATCACTGTAAATCATATGAAGCGAGGTCTAATTTGGGCACAGTCCTTAAAGGTGTGTTCATAAAGTAGATAACAGCAGATATGTCTGAGACACAGCAGAAAATTAACTAGAAACTTTTCACAATATGAATTCTTCTAATTTGAGTGAAGGGAGGGAAGATTGCAGCCTTACCTGAACATTTGACATTGGTATAGGCAACAAAAAAATGTTAATAAGAACTTAAAAAACCTCAGTTCTGACATTCTGGAATTTTTATTCAAAATTTCTGTTGTAAATGGAGTGGGAAGACAAAGATGTATCGATTTCCCTCCCTTCCCACCCCTTAACTTCAGCACTGAAAGCAAAGCAGCAAAGGATACCTTGGAACTTAAACTGTATGGTTTCTAATCTGTGTCCTAACACACAGTTTCCATATTCAGAAAATGCATTCTTTGCCAAGATTTCATCACTGTACATACTGCTATCAAGAATTTTTTCAAGATACTGCTATGCAGTTGGAAGTTTGTTGGTATAAAAGAACACAAGCTTTTCATTACTGTTAAAGGAGAAAATTGAATTTTATATACACAAATATCTGATAGGATGTCTGCTGTGATGGCCTAGCTTGACTTCCTGCAAAACAAATGACAACCATTCGTCATCTTCAAAGTTGTATGCTTGCCACTGGTTTGAATTGAAGTACGTGTTTCATAAGCCATATTTTGTGCAGGTCAGATCTAGAAAAAAAAACACTGTTTGCACATCTGGTCTAGAAAATTGCCCTCCAGAGCTGCACGAGTTTTGCTGGCTGGGTAGGAAGAGGCACTCAGGAAAGCTCGCCAGGACGCGCTGATGTGGACAACACGGTGAAGCAGGGGCTGGGCAGAACGACCAACCCCAACCAAAACACTTGGTCACAAGCAGCACCAAAGGCCAAGGTACGGAGAGGCATAAGCAATTCAAGTCAAAAAGAAACACCTCATGCCTCATTCTGACCCCTGTATGACAAACTCTTAACTGTGATTGCTAGGGAAGCACAGCTATCCATAAATTAAAACTGATATGCAAGAGTCTTTCAAGAAATTCTGTACATAGTATTCTGACACCTATGTGTCTCCATAGGCTCCAAAATGGACAGCCACATGGGTAAGTATTGTTTATAGTTCTGAAAACAAAACATAATACATGGACAGGAGCCTATTTTTCTTGACATTATATGGACCAGTTTGAAGGTGAGACAGGTGGGCTGTATTTTAAGGCATTTTCCTTCAGGGACTGTTCCTACTCACCCCATGACAAACCCAGGGCATTACTGACATAGGGGCTTTAGAGATCAGCACTTCAGGAAAGGCAGGTATAGACAAAAATTCCTGACACTGAAGCTATGAGGCTTTCCTTTTCATGCAACAGAGGGACAAAAACCCAGAGAGGGACTTCAAGCAGAGGTTAAGCAATCACACTGGTGACACGAGACAAGCAATCTGTGCTGGTACCCTCTTTATGGATATTAATGGTATTGAGCGGGATTTACTGATGCCTAAGAAGATATAGCTGCAATTATTCATACAAGCCTGCACTAAGGTAATGAGATAAACCCAGATTTTACAAGTTACAGCCACAACAACCCGAAGGCAGCAGTGTACCCTACCCCTAGAAATGATGCAGCATCACAGTAAAGCAAAGGAAGAAAACTAGCTTGTGCAGGTGAAAATAAATATGGGTGGGAGGTAAAATACGGGCTTGTTTTGAACAAAAAGCATTTCAGTGGAGTCAAACACCTACATGTAGAAATCACAGTAAGTACTCAGAGAGAGGAGACATCCCAAGAGTCCCCAGTACAGAGCTGGGGGCTCAAAATGCAACAAATGGCCTGTGGAGTCAGGGCAGGGCAGGAGACTCACCAGGGTGTCTGAAGAAGCCCTGAGGGGAACTGCTGTCATTCCCTTGCCATACCCTGTACACTGAGCTGATGGGGACAAAAAAAACCCACAGCCAAACAAAGGCCTTATTTACTGTGAGGCAAGAATTAAGAATTCAGAGATAACCATAATTAGGCTTTATAAATCAGTACACATAGTACGCATACCTTTCTACAGCTTAATAAAATTACTGAAAGGTGCATCTGCTTTTGTAGCAGACAAGAAACAACATGATTTGTTATGCAGCCAGTTACCAAGATACAGTAACCCCTGTGATTAAATGTATTTAAAAATTAGCATCAAATACTTAGAATGGAGTTACTCCGATTTTGTACTTGAGCCATTTCTTATTATCAGCTTGCTGGGACGAGTTAAACACGACATACTGTATTTTCATCTCAAAGAAAGCTTTCCTGCACATACCTCCACCAGCAGGCATACCTTGAAATTGACACACACAGCAACAAAACCTGTTTGCATATGCAAACAGCAGTTATATATCAATTGCTCTTTAAACAACAAACAAAACTGAATTATCTGAAAAAAGTCTTCTGTTAGTTTTCTGCTGAACAGTACAAACTGGATAAACTGATATATTTTAGAGAACAAATTCAAGAAGCATCTAAAACAGTGGCAGGTGCTTATGTGCAGTACTGCTTACCTTACTATTAAAAAGAGACAAATGAAATGCGTACAACTAAATTCAAATATTCAAATAAAAGACTATCTAACTAGCTCCCAAGGTGGAGAAAAAGCACTGAAAAATACATGGGACCAAAAGGATGGCCTTTGATCAACTGTAATTTACATAGTCCAAGAAGAACATATTTCAGTATAAAACCTACAGATTATTCCAGAATTATACATTACTAGTAGGATGAACATCAACGATTACTCAAAAGCATTGGTATTACACCCCGATAACCTACCAATCTGTGCAGATTAAAGTGCCTGGTTTTCCGTACACTGCTCATGAATCTTCTGCCCATCCTTTTGGCACGCCAGACTGATAAAAACATCCTGTGTTTAACACAAGTTTCTTTAGTCTTTCTTCAAAGTGAGCCCAACTGCACTGAGCTCTCCGGGGAAATCTCAGGGGAAATGAGTACAACCAGTTATTAAGACAACTTGATGTTGATTACTATATCCTATATGTAGGTTGTTCCAATGTTTGGATTAATCCACCTTCCATCTGTTACAGTTTTTCTTTCTTATCTCTGTTGGCAAGAATTTGTTGAACAGATCCACATTGAAACAGAGGCAGATTTGGTCAACTGCTTCTTAACAGGAGACACAAACTGGTACCTCTGCACATATTTGTATGTTCAACTTAAAGGAACTTTAAAAGTAGCAATTTGTTAAGGGCTTGGGCCAGGCTTTTTAATTTACAATTGCAGAGCACCTCCTCAAGAGTGGCCACCAAAGCATAACACTAGCCTAAAAACGAGTACTTCTGAGGGTCTGTTCAAGTTGGTCTTCATAATTTCTGCTGATCTCCCTTGTACATCCCGAACTCCAGAGGTACTGTCTTCCTGCTGAAGATAGCATAAAGTTTTAAGGGTCTTCATTTAGGTAACAGTAAGAGATAGCAACTTTCTCACAATCATAAACGTCAGCTAATCTTGCAACCTATCTGTAATCAGTAACTGGAAGCAGCATCAGCAGCTTCAGGGGAACCTTGCCTACCTGGCTCAGAGGGAAGTAGGATTTAGGAAATCATATAAGCAGGAAAACGTGCCAGGGCAAGTAGGAAGGTAGAATTACTTTGACTGTTGTCTCACCTGGAGCATGCCTTTGTAGTTCAGGAAATCCTAATGCCCATCATTTCACTGAGCTTTTCCACTCTCTCAATGAGCAGAGAAGCCTATTTTAAAAGGCGCTCCACAAGCTCTCAAGACATCAGGGGAAGCACTTGAGAGGATGAGGGGGATGAAGGAGGAGGAGGGTGGGGTGGCTGCAGGCAGGACAGACCAGGAGAGGAAGGAAGCTATCCATCTTATCAGCGCAAGACTCATGTCCACCAGCAAAAGCACCTGTCCTGCATTAAGGATACCTTTACTGATGCAGCCAGAAACCAAGAGACTACCAGCAACTGAAAGATTTCCACAGTACAGGTTGACTGGGGATCACTGGGGTTAGTGGATATAATTTAATCACTTTATATAAAAATATATACATCTAATTAATACATAAAAACCTGCTAATTTCCATTTCTAAATATAAGCTTGCATTTCTGAAATAGCAATTCTCTGGTTATATTTTTACTGACCTATCCTTACTGGCTTGTGTTTTGTTAACAATCTCCTGACTCAGCTCCTTCCCAAATGAGGAGTCAAACTGATGTATCTTTCATTGTAGGGTACCTGCTCCCTGTCTGACCACTCGTATTTCTCTTCTGCAAACCATTTCTAGTTTGATACACCTTCTGATGTAAGAAACCACGCAGTTCCCAAGGAACACTGCAGATTTCTAGTGATACAATAATGCAATTTTATTTCCCATTTGCTTCCCCAGACATTCCTCCTATTCCTTTTGCCTTTTTGACTGTTACTGAGCACTGAAATGATTTTTCCATCAGTCTATTTTAATCCTGAGACGATACAATGAGACCAGTTTTTCTGACATCCTTATGGTAACCTCCATCCATCATGATTACTGATGTTCTTTCTTACCCTTTACTTTCTTTTTTTTTTGTTGTTTTCTTTTGATTTTTTTTTTAAACTAATTAAACCCTAAGATTTATTTTTTCTTAATCCACAACAACCTAATTTTTCTACAAGCCTTTGCAGGGAATTACATTGTGTGCATGTAAGAAAAACTAGAAGCCAACATCAACAAGATGATCTTCATGCACGTGCTCTAATAACTCTGTGCAGCAGAAGACTGCAATGCTTTCATCACTTCCTCATCAGCACTTTCTGCAGGCACTCATTGATCCTGCCCTTTACAACAGTTCCTCCATTTTCCCAGTTCAGAACAAGGCTGAGTTGTCATTTCTATGAACCCTTCCAGATGCCTTTTTAAAAAAAGTACCGCCTTGCCATATTTCATTCCTGTGATACCACAGTCAATTTAGGGAGACTTATACATCGCTGTAGCACTAACAGGTACATAGTTTGAGTCCATTTAAAAACTATTCAGGATAAATACCAATAGGTCTTGAAAATACTTTCACAAATATGCCTAAACATGTGTCAAAAATAGGTATATACTAAATGGGCACAAGACACTTAACCCACAGAATAAAACTGCAGTACACGTTGTCAACTGGACCAGACTGCAAAGCCTGTGCCACAGCTCTGGGTACCGTTGGAAACTTTCTTTGAAACTGTCTACACATACATTGTAAATCACAGAATTGAAGGGGTTGGAAGGGACCTCAAAAGATCATAAATACAGGGCTGTAAATAAAATACTTCTTTCACGTGCAGATTGCTTTAAATGACGGGATACTTCATTTTAAGACAGATTTTTTCCATCATATTGTATCATGATCCATTATGTTAAAACCTTACAATGATTACTCACAGCTCTTTTCCTTGATAGAAAATTGTCAGTCCACAGTTCAAAACTTTTTTTGGTATCAGATCAACCAAGTGAAGTCTGGGATAGGAGTTTTTAATATTTCTATTTAATGGAAATATTAGATTGAAAAATGAAGGTATGATCGAAAAGCTAAATTCAGCTTTACAATTAATATTTTTTTGTAGCATCACCATCTAGTGGTCGCTCTCGTTAGCAACATACTGCTTTCCAGTACACCAAAGCCAGATCAGCTTGGTCACATTTTATTTGGTAGTAACTTGAGGAACCTCAATGCTGCAGTCCCAAATTCCTACAAAAGATTTTGAAAGCTCATATTGAAGAAACTCTAGTACTAGCTGCCTGCCTACCTGAAAGGGTTCAAGTGTCTGGGACAGAATACTTACGAAGGAAGTTTGCCCATTCTTCTTACCTGTTCATGATTCTCTATCACCGAGCACTCAAAAAAATGCATTTTACAGGGTGAAGAAGAGTTTCACTTCACTCAGTGTTAGAGAACAGAGGATAACAGATCTCATAGGTTAACTTTACATCTCTGATGCTTGAGGTACATAGGACACCGTTCCTCATAAACTGAGGAAGCTCAACCTTAACAAGGCAAAACCATCACATGCCCTATCTTATGTTTAAGCTTCAAATCAGTACAGATAGTATTGGTTACTTCATGATAACTGCGAACATCCAAAATCCTACCCCACTCTGAGGTAGCTCACCCCTCTTAGAAAACTACCTTGAGTTACTATGACACTTAATGTAAAACATCTGAAAATAGTGATTACACACACATCCTCTAAACATTTAGGATATACATTTGACATTTTGGTTACTGAAGGATGCTCTTTGAAAACCATCCAAGCTTCCAAGCAAGTTGCAACAGCTGCTTTAAGTCCTACAGATGATGAAAACTTATCTTGAGGACAAAAACAAACTACTTAAAACCTTGCACACCTCAGTTAATCATTATCTTATATCCATGTTCTGCATTACTGCTCTAGACTGTAGAGAGCTTGCTAAAAACAGAAGGTATTCCTCAGAAAATCTGATTCTACTGCCCTCTGCAGCATTTCTCAAAAAGCAGCGTATGACTGTAAAGCAGTGTTTACATCCAATAGGTTCTCCAAACTAACTCTGTATTTGAAATTTCTGAAGTATTTAGCATGTCTAATTAAAAAAAACAGCCTTCCTGTGTTATTAGGATAATGAACTGGCTTACTAAAACTTCCCAATGCCCTCTGTTACATTTTGTTTCTTTAAACAAAGGCACTATTGAATACAGCTAATTAAGATCTTGTATACCAGCCAATACCTGGTCCCTACACCACAGTGCAGCAAGCCAAGCTAACAAATCCACAAAGCTCTCTCAACTCAGAGCTGTTGCTGTTAAATAGATCTTCAGCATGAGCTGAGGAACATGTCTTGAAGAGAGGACCAGCTACGCTAAGCATTCAATAGCAACCTGGGGTTTCTCTGACATACTCATAATCAAAAGTATAACAGAAATAAAACTCAAACACAGAACTACTCTATGTACTTTGGTTTCCCTACAGTTCAGGCAGTGAAAAAGACACCAAGGTAATTAGAGCCCTTTGAACTGTCTCAAGTAAAATGAAAGAGCATCTAGATTGATCTGCTTCTTAGAACTATCTCATATAACCATTATATACTTTTATCATTATTTGCAAAGGTATCTGGATTGTGAAATATATTAAACCTGATCTCTGACTACAGACAGTTGTGTTGTTTGCCTCTTTGACCTCTTTATTCTTTCTGAAATGCATGACTAAGCATGCTATAAATTAGGAAAAGTTTGTGCATAAATAAGTTCCCCTTAAGTCCCCAGTGGCAGTGTTTTATATATATATATATATATATATATATATATATATATATATATATATATAAAATGAATACACACAAAATATTATGTATTACTTTAGGTATCCATGAGTTTATGGACACCTAGACATGGCAAAGTGTGTTACTGTGTGTGCGCCTTCATAAGCAACACAAAATTGAGGTCCTAGCCAAGCCCAGAATGAGGTTTGTTGTGTTAGCTTTTTCATAAGGCTCCTCAGAAGTTAATATAGCCCACTTCAAATAGGTTACTCATTAGGACATGAAGAATATAGCTTGTCTTGCGCTTCCCTGGAGACTACAGAAACACACAGAGGATTTCTTACGGAGTTTTATGTAAAAATGTGTCCAATAACACCGTTTACATTTTTTAGAATCTTCAAAAAGATCAAAGACAATTATTAAATACACCTCCACTACAGCCTGTTCCTCTGTAGAATCCTTAGAAGTAGATAATAAGGAGCTGATGCTCAATATTTTTCCTTATAGTTACATTTCCAGAACATTTTAAGTTTAGAACAACTTTTTTCTTAAAATATCCTGGTGCTTTGTACAGTACTCCACTAATTTCAGTCAAAGGATACTACCACACCAACAACTCAAGCTAAAAATGTCAAAACGTATGCCCACCTTATCATTCTAAACCCCAAATACTCATTATCAAATCATTTTTCCATTTTTTTCTTCAAAAAAAAGCCAGATTCAGAAGTGTTTATAGAAAACACATCATTTTGTCTGGCACACTGAAACACCACGCTATTCAGAAAGTGATTAAGCTGCATTTCCCTACTAAATAAGTAAATAAAACTGCCTGCTACGACCCCGCAAAATCTTGCGCACTTTTCTTACTGGACTTCCCATATAGGTACTTGATCAAACATTTAATAAAAACGATCTCAGAATTGATTCTGCAGAATCCTTGTAGAGAACTCAAAATGCAGCTGACAACGGTAACCATAGCGCCCAGTCACAACTCCATCTGAGACCTCATGTTACCTCAAGATTTGTTATCTGAGCTTTTTACAACATGTGCTTTTAATCACGATGTGTGGAACAAAGTCAATACCTTAATGTCTATACAGTGATTTTTACAAATGAGCAGTTCCATATAAGGAACTGTATCTGATGATTTTTTTCCCCCCCACGGAAGTATATACATCCATAAAGAGTATATCAAAACAGCTCACTCTCATAACTTAAAAAAATATACCTTTACTGGTGAAATATGAGAATGAGAAACGAATCCATGGACATTCTCAATCTGTGACAGATTCTTCTCTGATACGTGAACCAGCTCTGGACCCGTCACCTCATTGCTGATGTGGGGCGAGCTGTGCTCCTGCGGAGGTGTATCTTCATCCTGATAGCGGTATTTCTGAAGAAAACAATTAGAGAAAACGATTAGCCCGCCATGAAAATGTGAAAACATTATATAGAAAACTTAGGAGAGAGAAATAGTTATTTTCTGACCCTGCTGACCTGAAGGTAATAAAATCTAGAAATAAAAGGTTTAAATTAATAATTTCAGTTTAAAAACTGGTCCCATCTAAAAACATTCCAGCCATTTGAAATGCTATCAAGAAATGCTCAAAATGCTCTAATGCTAGTTTGTTTGCATACAGTAACATGCCCACAAACTCTCTTGCAAAAAACTTTTTTCCTTACACTAATACAGCATTATGTTCTGCCTTTAAAAACCATCAGACTCAAAAACTTTTTCCCCACTTCCTATTTAGCACATCTGCTAAAAGCCTTTTTTTTGTCAGCTGAAAGGTTTCAGCTTTTATGTTTTATGTTATGTTTTATGTATCAATACAGCACTTCACTGCTCCTAACTTTGTTATGAGACTACAGTACGTGGGCTTGCAACGAAACAGATGAAGCCTCTGTGATACAGAAGCCTCCACACAGAAACACAAGACATTACTCAGTCAGTCTTATTAATTTTCATTCAATTTCAAAAGCCAGAACCTATTATTTAGCCACCAGGGCTGTGTTCCAGTCAGAGTGCTGCAGCCACACTTGCAGCCCCCGCTAAGAAGTATGAATGAAGTCATGGGCACACGTAGTATTCACCTCTTCTCTGGATTGCGGAGTTAACTGCTCATCCAGCATTATGCATTGGTACAGTTTACATTAAAAAAATAGAAAAAGAGGTGCTGTGGAAAAGAACTCTCTCATGTAATGCTCTATAGACCAGGGCTATAAGCTCCTCAAAAAAAATCTTAAACTTGAAGGGCTATTTGGATTTTAATGTGATATTCAAGACTGGGAAATATTTTGCAAATAGTAGTAAAGTCAACTTGAAGCTATTAAAAAAACAGATTTCATCTTTAAAATACACTAACCTAACTACTTACAGGACAGCATTTCTAAGTGCCATATCTACAACACTTCTTATTCTAAAAGTTACACAACTGTCCTCATCCTTTGCAGCAAATACTTCAGAGCAAAGCGCTTCAGCTTGGCCGTAAAGCAGATCATCTTACAACAGATGACTCTCCATGGTAGTGGAAGTGCTTTGTACTGCTTTACTCTTGAGCATCACCCCCAAAACAGCCGTGCCTCTTGACATCTGGGGAGCACCTCACTGCTCCGTCGCCTCAACGCTCAGGGTCAAACAGCCACCATCCACCCCGAACTGCCCCTTCCATCCCTCTCTCTGGAGTTGCCATCACCTGAGGGGAGCAATTCAGTCATCTGCTTCAGTCATGCCACATTAACTCTGCTGCTACACCTGAATCAAAATCCCATGCAATTTAAATCCTATACAAATCCAGAGGTGCATTTTCACAACACAGCCAGCTGATCGAAAGAGTAGCGGCCACACAATGGAGCAGAACCCACTGGGGCTCTCCAGCCCCAGCTCTACAACTGCATCTCCCTACCCCTTGCTTCTAGCATGTGTCTGACCCCACGAGGAGCACGCTCAGCGGGCTAATCCAGCAGCATGTTTGTTCCCTCTCCAGCGATATTAACTTGCTGCTCTTCTAATTCCCTAAAGCGGCTCACAACAAGATGAAACATGCAGCAGTGCTGGCACACCAGGGAGAAAGGGAGGGAGAGAGCCGGGGCAGCCAATCTCACAGTGGCTAGCAGAGACCATTGCTTTGTGTACAGCTAAAATAATCCAGTCCTGTGCCCAATCCAGGCGCCAAAGAGACCCTAGGATAGAAGAACCAGCCAAGAAACAGGCAAGACAGATCAAAGGTAAGACTACTGGCAAGTGTGGCAAAGCAGCTCCGAATTCACAGGCAGACAACCTCTGCCACACATCTCCCAGCACCCAATTAGGCAGCAGCCAAGCCAGCTAACTACATTTTTAGGAAGCTTTATGGACTACTCTCTAAGTTATAATCATAATTTACAATGCAAAAGACAACACGAACACTAAACATTAACACACTTCTGACAGAGGTACTGCCCCAGAGGACTGGGTTACAGATTTACAAGTGCCAAAATGGAGTCACAACATTTCTCCTGATGCAATGCAGTTAACAAGATTTCTTCAAACTAGACTGCACCCTCAGTGAGTTTTGAACTGTCACTCAGTACTATGGACTAAGTTACCTGCTGGTGTAAACTACTGAAAAATCCATTTACTTCAACAAACCTGTGCTAGTTAATGTGACACCAGAAGATGTTCCAAAATCACCACAGTGAAATCATTCATCGTGCTAACTGGTTAGCCCCACGGCCTCCCTGCTTAAAATCACTACCCTAGCAGAGCCGAAAAAATAAAATCGCCAAAGTATCTGCAAAAACGCACAGGATAAACACTTTTTTTTTTAATGAATGTTTTAAAGGACCATTTTTCAGAATATAGATCACCTGTTCACGGCAAAGGCACAGAAAAGCTTCAGGAAATTCTGTCTTTTCAAAAGAAAGCGTTTCAAACAAATTCATGTCTAGGGAGTACCCTAGACGTAATTAACTTGAGGCTTTATATTTTTAAGAAGTTACTCTACTGAGAGATTTTATTGAAAGATAATCAACAGAAAATTAAGCAACCTAAAGAACCCCTTAAACACGCCTTAAACAAGTGACCCACATCCACAACAGCATGTAAGGCTGTAAATCTACAGATTCAGGCCACACAGAGCACCATGCTCGAGGACAAAAAATTAATCATGCAAAAACACCCTTAGCTGCCAGATAAGGTAATGACAAAGTGCAAGACAGCAAAAACTACGCTGATCTTCAGGATGGAATGCGTATCACAACCCAATTCACATTAGAGGCACACATCAATCCCATCTGTTATATAAAAACAAAATTGAAGGCACTGCAACTTCTGGATGTACCCCCACATACAAAGAGATCAGTACTAAAACAGCTTGAACTTAAGAGGAAGAGTGAAAGGGTGCCTAAAAAAAAAAAAAAAAAAAAAAAAAAAGCAGTAATAGAAGGTTGCCAGTTGGTCTTTCTTTTACTGCCCTTCTCCTGCAGATTTTCACGCTCCTTATCCACACAACAGCAGCATTCCCAAGTCCCTTCACACTCCAAATAAAAAATACAAACAAACCCCAGGAAAACAGGCAGCCTAGTTTATATTGTTGTGTTTAGGCAACGTTTTAATTTTTGTTCTGGAAGTCCAACCACTATTTTGAAAAAGGGTAATGAGTGAGGACTTTGAGTCAATATAACCAGTTAAAATTGAGAAATCCATAGAAGTTCACAGAGTCACATCATCTCTGATGCAGCACGAACAGATAGCATGATAAAACAGTGTCTGCAGACCATTTGCTCATGACAAGCCAAACTGAAATACTTGTCCTTATTCAGTCACTGCTCTACTTCAGACGATAAGCTTAACCTGAAGGGACCCTTCAGCAGACCATGCCAGCAATTCGGGTTGTTGGGAAACGCTGCCCTACATCCAACATCCCCACTCCTGCATAAAAGCACTAGGATGCAGCATGTCAAAAGCAGATGAGCAGGAAAATCTAAATATCTACAATCCCTCTCTCACTCCCCGCCCCCCCCCCCCAAAAAAAAAAAAAAAAAAAGCATTCAGAACTCACTTTCAGATACCAGTCAGCAGAAAATAAGCTCCAATAGCTGCAGCAAGCAAAGCAACAATACAGCCAAATTCCCCATAATCTTACTACAGTAAAATTAGGACAAATTAAATAGTAAATTAAGATCCTAGCATATTCTGTATGAGTCTTCCCTGTAGTGTAGTGGAAGTGCAAAGCCAGAAGCAAGCGCTCAGGCCAACAGTGTCTTGTTCACTGAAGAAGGAAAATGATACAAAGCAAGGAGTACACTCAGCTGCTGCGGAATGGAAGTCACCTTGAAAACTTGTCATTCGTGACAACTGGCAGATGACAAAAAACAAAATGAAGCCTCATTGAAGGTAAGCAGCAATTCACACTGAAAAGCTGAAAGCCTGCTGCTAGCAAAACCACTTCAGTAAGGTAAGAGAAGCAGGTAAGTGGTGGTGCATCTTCAGAACTTCTTCACTGATCACAGAATAGGACATTTAGTATTATTCTCAATTTAGGTCCCCACATATAATAAACTCCACGATTTGAAATTAGAGCAATTTTTTTAAACAAGCATTCAGAACATTGAGTAATAACTCCTTTGTTCTCAAATAATAGCAATGAGTTTTCTCTTAATAATTAGAGCTAAGACAAACCATAAGGGGAGCAGCCTTTTAGAGTTTCCCCCTTCAGTTTGACGTTGTACTTTGGGTAAAACCACATGCAGCATCATAATTAGGTCACAGTGCTCCATCATATGTGAAAATACACAGCTAGTGGGAAATGCAAGCATTTAGGCAGGACTTCATGTCACAGATACTCCGAAATAGCCAGTTTAAGATGCTCATGTTTACAAAATATCAGAAATACTCGGTGACAAGAAATTCACCTGTTCCACAATGCCCATGTAAAGAGGCCAAACAAGGAGCAGTCAGACTGACAACGTTGTTTTCCTGTAGTCAAAAAACACTAAAGGGAAATGGAAAACACCATTTCATAGAATTACTTCTGTCAGCTGAGTTGTTTCTTTACGTAAAGGACTGAACAGGTTACACTGCATTATGATTTCACCTTTTACTTTCAATATTGGCTCAGTTTTAAGCATTCAAGAGGTATTTTCTGAGAAGACACTGCTATGTTATTTTTAGTGCAGCACAATCCTGCAACTTCACTTCAAACAAAACTGAGAAGCGCCAAGTGCAGAACCCCCTGCACTCCCAGCAGGTCACGGTTAGTCAAACCTAACGCCTTCAGTGCAGCTGGGATTTAGGTAGCACAGAGCTCTCCCTCTCTATTTATTAAAAGCAGGGCACGTGCAGGCAATCACAGGCTGGCTGATGGTGGAAGCACCGCTGGGTCCACCCAGAGTAGGGGGCCCAGCCCCGTGCCCAGGCGGGCTCTGAGGGCGCAGGCCCTGCAGGGAGCAGGCCCCCAGCGTCTCCAGCAGCCTGTGCCCGCGCTCAGCCACCCACACCGCACCGAAACGCTTCCCGGGGTTCAGCAGCAACCCCTGGGGTCCGGTTTGTGCCCACTGCCTCCTGTCCTGGCACTGGGCACCATAGGCAAGAGCCTGGCTCTGTCTTCACTGCACCCTCCCTTCAGGAATTTTTAGGCCCTGCTGAGTTGAGCCCTCTCTCCCCCAGGCCGAGCAGGCCGCCATTTGGGTATCGTTAAAGCCCAACAGCCAGATATTTTAACATACAGCACTGCTAAAGCAACTGATCGCGAGAAACTAGGAGCCTGCAGGATATCAGCACAGGGACAAGGACCTATGCTGGGGACCCCAAGCAGCGGCACCGGGGGGCTGCCCCCAGAGGCAGCCGGGGACAAGTCACCGGGGGACAAGTCACCGGGGTGCGAGGCAGCCCAAAGGGGCCGCTGGCGTGCGAGGACAGCGGAAAATGCCGCTGTCACTCAAATCCAGCACAAAACGCCTCAAGTGGATGCTGGATATTCGCTGGGTATTTTTAGTTTGGTCTTAAAGCGAACAGCATCCCTCGTCGGCAGCTCAACTGGCACCATGAAATTCCAAATTGTATTTTGGTCCTACGGCTTTCCTCCCAAATTTGTGATGTTGTAATGAAGGGACGTGCAGTTCCCCAAAGAATGAAAAGCCTTGACTTCACAGCAAACAGTTTCTCAGCTGCATCAATATACACGTACATATTTACAACTGAAAAATGCTTTGGACACATGAAAGACAAGTAGTTACAAAACAAGGCAAATCCTTGCCTACTGGAAATAAAGCACTCAGCCTTCAATTCCACAATAAGTCATTTACACTAGCAAAAGAGCCATTACAAACAGATCAGACTCCTCCCTCCCAACCTAGCGACTTTTTTTTTCCAACATCAACAACATATTGTGATACCAGCATATATATAATATAAATGTACTGCACAGACACGCATGTATGCATGCCTGTGTGTATATGCACATACACAACTGCTCCCAATTTACAGAAATACAGCTTTTTTGTTAAGAACATTGAACATTGGCTTGGAAACACTGAATATGTAAAATAACTTTTGGAAACAGATTGCTGAATCTGTTCACAAGTAACTTCACACACACAACCCTTATTTTTAAATGGGCTTTCTTAAAGGGGCTTTCCAGCAGTTACAGTTCTCATCACATCCTTCAATTCCAGTGTTAATTTTTCTGGAAAAAGCAGTTTAAACCACTCTGACTACATTGCTTACTATTCTGAGAATTACCAAATTGTGTATGTTTTATTGCTCTAGACCCCAAACAGTTGATGGAGTCCTAAAATGACTAAATGCCCGAGGGCACTGTTAAACCCAAACCTGCCACTAACAATTGCTTCTATCAATATGATGTCAGGAGGCATTTCCAGCCCTGCATCTCAGTGCAAGTCTCCCATGTATTTAATTCTTCACAGCTGAAGAAAATGAAAGCCAAGTGCAATAAACTGATTACATGATGATTAATGCTGATTAATGGAGAATGACGACATTTTACATGCAGCATTCAGTAAATTCAAAATGTTGTTCAAAGGGATCTCTAAAGAGTAGGCATGATAATTCATTACTTCTGTCACAATCACCAAGAGCTCCCTCCGATAATCGAGTAATGCCTGGAACAAAATACATGCTATTTAATCGGAAATTTAAAGCACAATTACAGCACACATCCTGGCAATCATTCATAGCCTATTAAACCCAGTTTATATTTCCAGGAAAGTCCTTTTATAGACCCACCTTACATCCAAACATTAAAGAGATTGTGTTGTTGGTACATGCTACTTTACAGTGGCACAGCATCGGAGAAAAACAATCCAAGTTTTTTATGCTAGGAGACATTTTTTCAGACCCTGTGCACTTCAATCGATCCACGACTGAGATTCCAGAAAAATGCCTCTGTAAGCGCTGCTTGCTGCCTGTCTTTGACATTTATTCTAGGTCCATAGCGTTCAAAAATAAGCCTTTACATCAAATAGGTTCGATCCTTCAGGAAAGATTTTGCTCCATATTAGAAACCAGATCTTAAAAAAGGCAAGCCAAAAAATCCTGTGTCCATTTTTAAATTTTTCGAGTCAGCTTTGTACGTAATTATGCTAGCGTCAGCTCCGAGTGGCAACTGTATCGCGGCCCGAAGTAATAGCGGGATGCTTGCAGCCGGAACCTGGGGCTCGATCCAGCAAGGCAGCTCCACCTGCTGCAGTGCAAGGTCTGCTGTCTCCTCCATGAAAAGAGAAGCAACTCCAGCAGAGCCACTCTGCTCGTGTATGCTGGTTGCTGAGGGGAGGGGCAAGATGTTGCAGCAAGGGACTCGTACACGGCCCGACCGAGACAGACCCAGCACCTCCCGCAAGGTGCTTTCGCACTGCACCAATGAGCAAGTGAAAGCCCCTTCTAAAATCACATGTGCATAATTATAACGCCGGGAAGTTGTAAGGCTAACAGCGGGGGATCTGCTGAGCTGCAGTTTATGCTAGCTTGTTCAAGGAAATACAAGCAGACCACAGAACGAATGGCTATGGGATATTTAATCCTCATTTTCTAACATGAAAAAAAATCAAGGTTAAATAACGCATTAAAAAAAACCTTAACTGCTGAGAAAAACTCCTAACGGTCTACCAAAACCAATACACAAACAGCAACAGAAATAGACAAATATTCTCCAACTTCAACACAATGAAATCAGAAGCTGCATTTTTGCTCCCGGTTGTCTCTAGGAAAACATGAATAATTTGGACCAGGCATCAATTTGGTTATGGGCCACTGTTGGTAAAGTGATAAACTAATTCATTTCAAGCAACAGCACACGTGGACACTCAGGGAAAAAAAATTTACAGAAAAAGCGCTTTTTTCTTTAGAAAAGAACTGAATATGGTCACGGTTGCCTTAAGGTTTTTGTTCTTTGTTGTGTGTTAAAAAAAGGCAGCCTTAAACTTGTTAAATACGTGTTTTTGGTGTGGTTTTGCTGTTTTTTTTTTGTTTGTTTTGTTTTTGTGTGTGCGCGCGTGCATGTGTGTTGGGAAAGGGAGGAATCAAGCTCTATAAGGATTCAAACTTTATTCTATTTTTCTTGTGATTTTTTTTAAATTTATTTTATTTAATTTTATTTTTTTTTTTTAGGACTACCATAGTCCCTGCAGAATTTTAATGTATTTATATGTTATGGCATCACATTACAGAATTTTATCACAAACACACTGATTTCTCTTCATTGTACCATAAGGTGACAGCCCTTACAAGAAACGCATTTTAATTGTACTAGAAGATGAAAGCAAATATTTAATATTCCCAGAAATGTCTGCTCTTCAGGTTGCAACTGCTTGCCGAAGTTTACACCTGTAGCCGTCTGTCATCATCTCCCTTCTACTTCCTTTGGTTTACCTGATAAGCACCCCTTGAGGTAGAAAGTTTAACATGGTGAAAAACTGACAGCCACACTTGCAGCTCAGAAAACAGCAACTTCATGAATTCTACTGGAGACCGTCATTTTTACATAAATGTGCAGATTGAGGAAATCGAAACTAAGGCAAGATGTCTGGAGAAAAACGTGTAACTCAGCCCACAGTAAACCTCAAAATAAACTTCATTTGCATGAGGACCTCTTTCTTGGTAGGAGATGCAGGGACTACAGATGACAGCCTTTCCATACTAATAAGCAGAGTTGTCTTTCCCCCATGTGCCATGACCTACATTTCTTCACCAGCCAGCCCTAGCTGTGGCTTCCTACAACAGGTCATCTGCTGCATGCATGGGCAGCAACAATGGCAGGACCAAAATTAAAGTTTGAAGTGTTTATCTTAAACATCTTGGAGACAGAAAGGCAGTAAATGATATGTACACGAAGATACACCTTGTGTGTGTACCTACATTAGGTTAAGCTTCTCTTATACATATATTTAAATCCAAGGGCAGCCTTAAAGTATAATCAATAACTGAAGAACATAAAAAGCCCTCTAATTTCCTTGTGCTGGTTGGGGATCACAGCATAGTCTCTTTTCTGAAGAACTAGGGCAAAGCACAAGTGAAAAAACTTCAATACAGCACATGAAAAAGGAAAAAATGCACCAGGGGAAACAGCTGGCAAGCACTGCCTGCTCTACAAGGAGCACAAGAACGTTCTCATACCACAACACCACCTCTTCTACACTACGGCTCAACAATCCATCTTACTTCCATATATTTAATCACATTAATAGCAATTTCTTACTAAAATAATACATTCAAATGCATGGCAATTTCATTATGAAGTCAAAGAGCAAAAGCAGTTCGTTCTTGAACGTTGCACAAATAGCTTTTTGTGATGCAGAAAATATAAGCTCTAATGTGCCATGGGCATATAAGAATCAATAAGATACAGTCCACACATCTACGAAAGATTCCATCAGTAAGATATGAAAGAAGAGAAAGCTTAAGGCAATTACACCTACATTGTTGATGAAGACCACAGAACATTTGAATCCTTCAACTGTATTTTTTTACAGCTACAACCAAATAAATTGCTTACATATCAAAACCGTCTTGAACTTTATTCTAAAAAGTTACCTTTTTTATCACATCTAGTCATGCACAAACCTAAGAATACAATATAAGTTTGAGTTAAAATATAGTTTGCTGACTAAATTCTGAGATTTACCTGTAATAGTTTCACTTGTTCGTAACAATTATTTGTACTCAAAGGCATTTTTAATATGCAGCTGCAAGCATAAAACATCCTGAAATATAAACAATCATAAAAGCACCTGTACTCAGAATATTTGGAAACCTACTTTTGAACTCTACAGAGACTTAACCCCATTTAACTATTGATCTGATTCCAATTCAAAGTTACTGTTTCAAAAACATAAAAAGCAATCGATTAATACATTAAGCTGTTAATAAGAATAATACGGCCTTAACTTCTTAAGTATCTCACAATGCTTCCTCTCAAGTTACCAGACTCTGTTCGGTGTTAACCCATACAATCTTGAGTTCCTTCAGTTTAGGCCCTCTGTTTCCATGCTGATGATAGAAAATTTTTAAACTAGGAGACTGAAAAGTACAGTATCAGGACTTCTATCTGATGGTGCCATATACAAGGAAAAAAACAAGTCAGAGTTCACTGAACATAGAAAAAGAAAAACCTAAGTTCTCTTCTTGCATTAGGAGGGTTCCACCTGGTAATATACAAAAATGTATGTGACCTTTTATATGCAAAAAATATCTAAAAAAAATCAAAACTTTTAAAAACTGCCATTTACTCAAAAATTGTATCACTAAAACTGACTTTTCATGCTTACGAAAACACTACATAAAAAGGAATTGCCCTCATTCCAAGTTTCTTTTGCATGTTTACTTGGCAATAATCTATCTTTCGGCATAGCTCCCATGTGCCCAATAAAAATACCAACATCATTAAGGCCTTCAATTAGTAAGCAAAACTAATTTTGTTATTATCATAAAATAAGAAAGCTGTTACACTTCCAAGACTCCCTGAGCAGCATGAACATTGGATAGAGAGAAACAAATGTTATGCAGCATCAAAAAAGCACTCCCAGCCTCTCAAGCACTTAGTACTTCTGGTCAGCATTTGCCCACTTTTTTTTTTTGACCGAACATGCTGGGGGTGCCCATTTGATCAATCCATGTGTTCTACCCAAATCCTTCTATACCATCAGTTAGGAACCAGGAACCTCGTAAGAAGCGAGACCTGGAGTTTTTAAACAGCATGAGGAAGAGAACAAACTTGGCAAGTATCACTGCAGGCACCTGGCAGTCTGGTGGGACTCCAGGTCCCCGATCCCCAGAAGCCTGATCTGGTATACTTCCAGAATACAGTCCAATTTAAAGAAACAAAGTTTCAGATTTAAATTACTTCTAATGCTAAGAACTGTTTTAACCTCTTTGCCTCATAGTTTTAGCACATATAGTATTGAAAGAGTACACAGAACTCCAAAATTAATCTATGTAAAGAAGCGTGGATACTGGTTGAAGATTACCTCATAATAACAGAAAACTCTAAAGTAGTGACTGTAACTCAAGGAGTAATGGTGTAAGCAATTTCTGTAAGGTAAATGAAATTTGAACTCTAGTTTCATGAAGGATATCGGGTGCGCACCGCATCCATTAGCATCCATGAGGCTCCCTGGCGTGGCTGCTGTCACTCCCTGACATAGGAGATGTCTATCCAAACCAATTTTGAGAAAGCAGCCAAAAACGCACTGCTTGTTTCTGCACATACCTGAATTGCCAGGAAAGTCACTTGCACAGTGCTTTCAGGCGAACAGGTTTATTTACTGAAAACACTGACCTGAAAATTCCCCGTGTACAAGCTAACTGCAGCAGCTACTCCTGTCTTAGAAGCACCTGTCTGCCAGCTTGACAGGTAAACGTGTGTGCAGTTGAACCTGCAGCTCCTGTCACACCTTCGGTTCAGAACACTGATGTGCATCTGCCCTTCAGGAGCTTCATGCCCTTCAGGAGCTTCATGTGCACACAATTTGCAGCGCCCACTCAGTCTGACCCGTATGTGCCCAACACAATCATCGCAGAACACAGAAGAAGAGAATCCTTCGCATTGTTTTAACAAAACACTTCCATCAACAATAGAAAAATCTTTTCTGGGACAATCAGAACACTGCTGGCTCTTAAGGTTCCAAAGTCTTGAAGAACGTTACAGCCCCGTTAACTTCAAAGGCAAAGTGAAATGCTATTTTGGGAAAGGAATTTAATTAATAACATCACTTTTTAAAACTTGCCCCTTCAGTGGCATTTAAGTCCAGAACAGGTCGTATGAATAGAAGCTTTTCAGTAGGTGTTCGTGATTTTCTCCCAGTTTATTCCGAGTCTTAAGCTGTTAAGCTGACGACAGATCTGGGACATCACTCCAACGAGGTCCTCCATAAGGCTTGATAAGTCAACCCAAAAACCGCACAAGAGCACTTTCCTTGCCCAATGACCATCATTAGGGGCGCTATAAGCTTTTGGAGTTCTCTTCAGTCCCAATCGGAGGAGAAAAGTCCAGCATTATACTGGAAAAAGAACCCAGAGGTGCCTGCATTATGATGTCCTCTAAAAGCAAAAATAATCAGGCTTCAGAAGAGCAGGGAGCAGCTAAGGAGACACGTATCAAAAGCGTGCCTCCAAATGGAGTAAGGTGAGGGAAAGGCTGCCTAAGCAACAACAAGCAGAATTCATATACCAAGAAAGATACTAAGAATGTCAATATCAAGAATGTCAAATAGAAAAATGTTAAAAGCCTTGCAGCTTATAACAGAATGGTAGCGCATCTTGCCAAAAGTTGCACAAACACATGCTTGACTTGGCAGCTGCGAAGCTCTTACAATTTCATGTTTCCGAATTTCAAAGGCCCAGAGTGTAATCTCTTTCCCTTCCTCCTGATATTTTGGAAGTAGTCTAGCCCTCCTGGAGCACGCCTTTACATTTTCAGTTTCCCCACAAGAAATCCCTGAGAATTAGAGGTGACAGAATTGACCTCCTGTTAAAGTCACTGCTGTAAAAAAATTTTATCATGTTTCAATATATATTTACAGCTTTTTGAGGAAAAAAAAAAAAAAAAAACAAAGTGTTGACTACTTTGAATAGACTGTACTCTGATTAAAATACACCTCAGCTAGGAAATCCCTAAAACCAGGAAGTACTACACCACTTCAAACATACTCAATGCGTTTAGAAACAGCTGGTTGTGGCTGTCAGGTAGGCACCCACCCAGCTGCTTGCTCACTCCCAACCTAGAGGGACAAGAAAGAATTTAATAGGAAAAAAAAAAAAAACAGGAACAAACAAAAAATAACTTGGAGATTGAGATGAAGACAGTTTAATAAGTGTAGTGGGGAGGGACATGATGCAAAGGCAGTCACCACCTCGAACCAACAGACAGTGAGACTGATGTAAACCAATCTCCAACCAGCAGCTACACTGGAAGACCTGCTCCCCAGCCTTACTGCTCAGCATGCCACCAAAAGGCATGAAATATCTCCTCCATCAGTTTGGGTCAGCTGCCCCAGCTGTGTCCCTACCAGCCCACTTGCAGAGGCAGCAGCAGGATAAAGCAGAGAAGGCCTTCATATCCCCAGCACAGGTCAGCAACAGCTAAAGCACTGGTGTTATCGACACTGTTTGGGTCAAAAACCTAAAATGCCACATGGCTGCTGTGAAGTAAATCAGCCAACCCAGCCCAACTCAGTACACAGCCTGACCTGAAAAGTCCTGTACAATGAAGAACTGTGAGATCTTGGCAGAGTTACACGGACAGCATTCAGAAACTTGGCTGACATCACTCAGAATAATCATATACTTTTATTCTAAAAGCTGCCTTTGATGTGTTGTTCCAATCTGTCCACAGATAGGAAATGAAAATAAAAGCACTCAGATTTAGCCTTGTTTAGTTCCATCTGACCCTCAAACATTCCTTGTGAGCTACAGACACTTCGTTCTAAGGATAAAACTGCTCAGCTATAAAAGCCCGTTAAACAAACCTTCTGAGCACCCCAAAAGCTTCACTCTCATACCCATCGACCCTTTCCCACCCCAATGAAGCTTCCAGCTACTTTGGACTTGAAGTGGATCAACCCTAAATGCAAGAGATAAAGATTATTAGGCAAGTAAGGTTATAATTTGAAGGCTACGCTCAGTGGGAAAGATGGAATCCTACAGGGTGTGATTAGCTGGGACTGCTCTCCCCAGTGTCAAGACCAAACCAGAACAAGGATCTAATTTATCACTGCGGATCACTCCCTGCAGGACCCAAGCTAATCATATCCTCCTTAATTAGACTGAGACAGAACGCTAGCTTGATTGAGATTGTCATGCAAAAATTACTGGGGAGGGACTGGTGCAGGGAGGAAAGAGACAACATTTGCTCAGGGATTATTCTAGAATGGATAATGCATGAAGATCCCTCTGCTATTGAAGGATTGCTCAGAATCTGATTAATTTCATACTATCTTTTTGAAAGAGTTCTTTTCAGAGCAGCAGTTTTCAATTGTGGACTACCTCTTATATGGTCTGTGCAATGTAGATGTAGCTAAGAAAAGCAGCACTGCTATTGAGTGACTCTCAAACTATTAATCAAGCATCTGTGCCTCCACTGGAAAAATGAGGGCACATAGGCTTAAAAAAAAAGTGAAAATCCGGGAAAGGAAATACAATAACAATACATGCTTTTATCCAGTGAAGTCTCATACTACAGTTTCATTTCAGCAGCTTTTCATGCTTCCCTGACACAACATCGAGAAAAGACAGCAATTGGATATGTTTCTGCTCTACTGCTTTGATGCAGCGCCATCCGAGTAGAGGCTAAGAGCCACTCACAGCCGGTGTAGACGAAGTGCTTCCACAATACTAACAAAGGGTTGAGGTTTTTTTTCTCCACTGCAGACAGTGAGAAGGCTGTTCCCAGAGACAAACAGATCACTTCCACTGCCGAAAAACCATAAAAGCAGATCATGTCCTAATTATAAAATAGTTTACCAAGAGCAGGAGAGAATCTAGGCACCAAGAGGATTCTATCAATGCTCAGTTATCTGTCAATATTGGGCCCTGCCTAAACTACTTACAGTTTGCACTGTTTCAGCGTTCTGTCCCCCATCAACACCATAACCCTCTTGGCACAGCTACTATTCCGCCAGTCGTTTCCCAGTACCCGTGTAGGGTCTGCTCTATCCTTGCTGCAGAACTTGGCACATCTTGTTGAGCTTCTTGAACCTCCTCCTAGCCCAGTCCCCCAGCTCAGAGGTCTCTGTGCTAAGGTCCTGCAGTTTCCTCTGCCACTTGACCTAGAAGAGCATCATCTGTCACCTGGCTTGGGGTGTGCTGTGTCATCCTTGCAGTAACTCGTGGTTTGAGTTGTATCTGCAGTTTATGAACAAAACTTTCAAAAATACTGACCCTAGACTAAGGCCTGCTCATCAACCCTGCGTATTCAACATGTTTCTAAACCATTGTACTTCAGCAAAAACCTAGGGCATCACACACATGCCCTTATAAAACACCAGCAGCTATTGGAACACCAACTGCACATCTCCTCAAAATTGAGTTCTCCTTCTTCGGCTGTTTCAGCAAAACACAGTACCTTCCTACAGAAAATAGTGCCCTACTTTAGCTATGAGATTACTGACAGAGTTAGGACTGAAATACCTGAGTGGATGTGACAGCATGTGAAAATACCATACCAAATGTAGGTCTTCCTCCCTTCCCTTTAGAACACCTAGAAAATACTATTTTAACTAAGATTTTTTTAAAACCAAGTGGAGGAAAGCTATTAGCTCAGGAGTTCCAATATTCAAAAAAGAAACTTCAGAAAGCAGACAGCATTATTTCTCTGAATAGTTGAGGAATTCACAGATCTTGAATATTGCACCCACCTCTGATCTCATCTAAGAAGCGCAGCGACAAAAATCAAAAAAGTACAGTGAATAACAGCTAGGATAAAGATCCCCAGTGGCTTTCATCTATGAAGATTATAAAGTGATGAGCCTCATCTGTCTCAAGTAAACAGCTGAGCATGGGAACTTGATACAAGATCTTTAAAAACATGAATGGTGCAGAAAAGGCAAATACAAAGCAATTATTCACTATTTAAGACCACACAGGCATCAGTAGACAAAGAAATAATTGAGCAGATGTTTTAAAAACACTAGCAAAAGAAACTGCTGCAGAACTTACTGCTAAGGACATGAAGTGTTCAAAAAGGAACTACAGAACAGCAAACCAAAGGTAGACTAAGGTCTAATAAAAATGTATGGCTATAATCACTAGCTCAGGAAGTCTTTAAGATGCTGCCTTCTGAAGTGCATCAGCAACTGAAGTGGGCACTTAGCCTTTCCTCATGATTTTTTCCTTAAGACAGACTGCTAGTCATATTCAGAAGCAGAGTCCTAAGCTACACGAAGTCTGGGGTCTCATCCTCTATTTTTTCCCCATACATTACACTCTCCTCAGCTTCTGTGAGCCACCTGCTCAGAGGAAACAAAGAATTCTGCATTACTCTTTTTGATAAAGGAATTGCTTTTTTAGTCATTAACCAAAGGTTGCACATACCTGAAGGTGACATCAGATAGTCCATGAAGAATTATGTCCCTCATTAAACTAGCAAAAAGATGTTTTCATAGAATTTCAGACACTTTAAACTACTTTGGAAGTAAAAGAGCGCTTACTTGCTCTCTCTCCCTACAGTGTCACAATCTGATCAATCCACAGAACAATCAGGTCACAACAAAGCAAACTTCACTATCATTCACTTCAGTTTGTATGCCACTTCCACCACTCAAAAGAGACTAATACAACGAAGGAATTCAAGGACACTCCTTATCTCAGGTAAGAGATTTAAAAACAAACAAAAGTAAAAAACACCAACCCCTCCTCTCATCCCAAATCTTTCAAGAATGACTTGGGGCCATGACTCTTCCCTGGTGGGAAATAAAATTTAAAAAAAAAAGTCAAAGTATCAAAAAGATTTTCCAGAATCATGACAGACAAACCAAAAACCTAATTCTAGCACTGTGTCCTGTAATCTAATACTGCAGTTCTGTGCTCTTCCATACCTTTCAAAAAGATCTCCTCATATACTTCAAATCTTCAAAGGCAAAGAAAGCCATACCAAGTTTCCTGAAATATAGATATCCACATTTTCCTGCTTGCTCTCTTGAGAAGAACTCCTCACAAACAGTAGAGGGCAGCATTTCTCCATTTCCACTGGAAAGGACTTCTCTGCTTGCCTAACAGTAGTGTTTAAGAATGTAAAACACATGACAGCCTACAGTAAACTATTTCTTTTTCCAAAGTCTTCATTTTACAACAATACATTTCACACCCTATTCTATCCAAACATCAGAATTAAAGCAGAAGTAAAAAAATTGATTCTGCCAGAAAGGTTTCATTTCATTCATTATATTCATGATCTGCTGACAAAAGCGTCTCCAAGTACTGTTTATAAATAGTAGTACACTGATGATGAAAAAAAAACACAACACCACTGAATTCTGATTTTATTCTCTGAATGAATATATGAAGGAACACTAGTTAGTGGGAGAAAAAGCAAGGGCTTCTAAGATCACCAGTGACCTCTAAGGAAATGGAAATAATCCTACTTTGTAATTAACCTTCCTGTTTAACAGGATAATCAGTTACATATTTCTCCAATCTTTATGTCAGGAAAGCTACATTAGAAGAAGCTACAGCAAATAGCACTTATTATTTTAGATAATCTTTAATTTGGGGGCCAAAACCCAATCTGATGATTTTCTTTCAAAATTATAGGAATTGAGACAATTGTTTCCTGCAGCATCTATCCATTAACCTAAATTCCTAACAAACAACTTAATGGGATCTTTACAATCATCCAGCTCCATCACAACGAGCTTGTGTTATCTACATTACAGTTATAAAAGGCTTTTATTGAGCTAATTACTTTAGCAACAGGGAACCTTTTGATTTGTGCCTTTAATTTGTTTTGGCTTAACTCTTATTGTTCCTGTACTAATATTTGGTTTGAAAAGCTATTGCTATCTTTCTATTTTGGAAGCATTCCCCTTCTAGTTAAGACAAGCTCTTCCACTTTTTCTCCCCCCCCCTTTTTTTTTTTTTTAAAAAGCACTTCCCTCACCATGCGAGCAGTACTTCTAGCTGTGTGCGTACACATTGCAGTGGCAATTACATAACGCTGTATAAAACAGTACTTTCGAATCTCCTCAAGTTGCCCAGATGGTCTCCAAGAAATATTTCTCAACCAATGAAAAACAGGACAAGAGTTGTAAGAACCATGCTACTTCTAGCCCAACCTCAAACTTCCTTCCATTCCCTTGCATTTCAATTGCTTGCATAACACTAGCTGGGTACATTGGATACGTTAAACAGCAGACAACTTATTAGGAAGTAAGGAAACAGAGAAATCGATGCATATTTCACCAGACAAGACATGGTGATTATCTCCAGGAAGTTTCCTACAAAGAGCTTTTAAGATGCATTGATTATGAATGGGTCACTAAGTTCACCACTCCTCCTCAGCCTAGCAGGCATCGCCATCGCATCGAGTCCTGCTGCAACAAAAAGCAGTGGGGAGCTCAAGTATTCACCAGCTGTCTTCATAGACAGCAGGAAGATGAAAGCAGTAAGCAAAAAAGCTTCATGCAGTAAGGTAGTTCTAATTTCATCTTCTTGAACAAGTTATATTATTATCAGTCCTAAGGACAGAGAGCAGTGGAAAGGTGCTGTGTGTATGGGGTTGGTTGTTTTGTGGTGGTGATTGGTTGGATTCTTTTTTGAGGAAAAGTATAGCTCGTTAAAACACTATTTTTTTCTGAACCATGCTAACACAATCAAAAGAGATTTTCTGCATCAGTTATGTGATAGTTTTATTTTGTCACATTTTTACAAATAGATTAAAAAAGTGAAGAATAAAAGAGGTCTCCTTTGGGTAAAAGCTTTACGAGGAGATTCAGGAACACACTACAAGTCAACCACGTGTATTTTCCAAGAGACAATCACTGTACAAAAAGTAAAAAGTCATCTATTAATTATAAAAAAAATGGACTAAGTTCACCATTACGACATTCCAGGGAGCTCAGAGTTACGACAAAGATTAAGGAAACCATGCACAAGTGCAGGAGAGCGAGAAGCGTGCCTGGTCAGTTCTAGATTAACCACTGCCACATTTGGCCAAAACCATCAGCTGGGAGAGCCCCAGGCAGAGACGTCTCAGTAGGCTGTTCAAGAGTCTGCTCTTGAGCTGCCCCACCTGCACGTCCCCACTGCACACCCAGCACAGCTCACAGCATGCAAGCAACGCACTCCCCAGGGGTGTTGACTTAACCGGGTAATGAAGGCACCACAAATACAAGTGGGGAAACATGACATGAACAATGTGTCACATAGATGAGGGAAAATTCACTGCAGCAGAATGCCCCATCTCAACTGCACGCTTCAGAGAAACCGAAACCACAAGTGGCACAATCAGCCTTGGGGAAACAAGGAAGGAGAAAAACCATCCTCAACATTTATTACACGTCATGTGGGCACACGTGCACCCACTGCTAGAGCACACACACACGGAGGAGATAAGGGAGGCACTCTTGCAGCCACCATGGGCCGGTCACTAGAATGCCCCGAGCACTGTTCACTCCGTCGGGCATGCAGATGAGTTCAGAGAATGCCGCAAACTTCGGCCCACACTGACCTTTAGGACAGTGGCCCTTGGTTACACTTAACCAAGTACCAGAACTTCATTAAAGCATTTCTTCCCACACCTCCCTACCCAGGATGTTGCAGCACACCGTCCTCAAAGAGCCAGCTCCAAAAAAGTCACATTACCACTTCTGAAAGTATGAGTAATATCCACTGACAATATAGCAGGCTATGATTAAGCATCAAATCAAGAAAACAGTGAAAAGAAAAGCAAGCCTTATGTTTGAAAAGCCCCAGTGCAACTTAATGCATTCGCAAAATAAAAGCCATCATGCGCTGTGCCAGCTAGTAAGACAGAACTGACTAGTGGCATATGAGACAAATCAGCCAGCAAGTTCAGCCATCCTCAAATCTCACTTCAAGTAAGACAGGAAACACTGTTGGGTTTTGGGTTGGGGTGTGCTTTTTGTGGGTTTATTTTTTGGTACGAAGAAACCTAAATACCCTTGCCTGCTGAAGGAATCGTGCTAGAGACCATATGTCCAACTACGAACAACCCTACATTTATTCACCCACTGTTTTCTCCCACTGTTTTCATTACAACAGGAAACTATGCCAGAGCTGCTCACTCTGAGGGTCCGGCTTCAGGAGCAGCAGGCAAGGAGACCAAACATTTTGATTCCCCTGATTCCCCACTGCTCTCCTCTCCTTCCCAGAGCATTGAGCTGTTAAAGCCTTATCATTTTACCTACCTTTCCTGAGGCAGCAGAGACAATGTAACTGCTCAGAACAATCAAATTCTCCTTTCCAGCAGCTACCTTTTAACAGCTCTAGTGCTCATTTGATTTTTCCATGAGCTGCTTTAACTCACCAGCCAGCAGAAAAGCATTCCTACTAAGTGAGCATTACAGAAAAGGGGGTGGAAGCACTCTCAGTTGCAGCAACCTGACACATCGGTTCACTGTCACACCTGAAGCTACAGATTGAATTCTTCTCCCGTAATAAACAAGGACCACAGAGCAAAACTGATTAGGACTGAATGCTTCACGCTGTTACTCCCATTAATCCTACCTGAAAAATTACTCAAGCTGAGATCACCAGTTCCTCCAAAATAATTCACAGTTCCAGAAGGGCAACTGGAGTTCAGAAAATGCTTTGAAGTGGTCTTTTGTATAGGATTAGTTTCAAAAAGTTATCCCCCCCCCCCTTTTTTTTTTTTTTTTTTTACTGCTGCATTCAGCATCTCCTCCAACCTAAATATAATCCACACCATGTTCTCAGAGTCATGGAGAGCTGGAAATACTCCTAGCCCATATGTTCTCAGAGCTCGAAATACTGTTATTTTAAAGCCATTTGTTGCTCTTCAATCAATTGCTAACCAAACACGCGCAGAACTGATGCAATAACCAGATAATTCATTTGCCACTTATTTGTAGTATAAACTAGCAGCTTTTCCTTTTAAAAGGCGAGGGGAAATAAATACAAGCTTGAGGACAAACATTCAAGAGCTTCAGGTAATGTTCATCAGCTTCACATGAACACAAGCATTGGTCCAATTATCCCATTTTTTCAAGGACTCACACTTGCACAAATACAACCATCATTGACATGCCTGCCTGAAAGCTACACAGTTGTTGTTAAACCCAAAGTTACTGGAAAAGATGTAGTTTCTAAATACTTACAGTCATTTAGAAAGAATATGCAATTGCATGTAAACAAAGGTTCTCTGTCAAGATACCCTGTATATGAAGCACATGGCACAGATTGATACCTGCGTGCATTTTGGTGAGATAGGTCTGTAAAAAAGACAGCCATTGAAGTTGACCAAATACAGGATAATTGCCTCTCACTCCAGGATTTCCTGGGCCAAACTGTTGGCAGCTGGTAGAGCATCATGTTAAAAGAATGATGACAGTTTAAGAAAATCCCTTTTAAAAAGAACTTAAATGCATGAAGCTTACTATATCCATGTAATTGATATGCGATAAGACAAACTTTTTCCTAACGAAATTAGTGTATTATGTCTTCTTTATACTGCTTTTCAGATTTTACGTATCAGGTCACTTCATCATGTCCACCACTGTCATTTGGCACCAACTTCTTCCTCACTCTTGATGTCCTCATTGTCTCATTATGCACAAACCCATTCACCTTTGGAACTCACTCAAGTTACCTTTCAGTTCCATCCATGGAAAATGAAATGTAGTGTTGCTTTAGCTGTAACTCCTGGACTTAACTAACCTCATGCTGCCTCATGTTGTCCTGGGCTTTTTTACGTGCCATGCAAGGGGAATTATGATCCCTGGCAAGTCTGATCTGAGCAGGAGAACTTCGAGCAGTCTTTAAAGCACTTGTGTTCACGACCACAACAAATACCTGCAGTGGGAATGTCATTTCGCCTGGTATGACTACAAAATCAGTGTTCTCTGCTTGTATTCCTCCTCATTTTTGTCAGATAACCTTTAAATCCACCTACGGCATGCATTCCTCATTCTTAACAGCACACCTCGTCTCCTGTTCCAAACGATGATCAGCCAATCCTTTAGTCTGCAGGCAACCACCCTTGGTTTTGACACCTACCAGCTATCCTAGTAGGCAGCTGTTTCTTTGGCACTGCTTTATGCTTCAAGATTACATACAGGAGCAATTTCGTACCATCTGCTGACACTGCCAACGTTACTGCAATGTAGAAGTGTCTTTTTTTTTCCACTTCCCAAAGTTTTTATGATGACTGATTCTGTACACATTCCTTCAGCACTCTAACCAGATGGCATATCAAAGCAAAGCGCTGCCTTATTTGCACTACTCAATTGGCTCAGCAGATAACTATGATTTATATGCAATCCAATCAAATATATTTGGAAAGCTATTTGTATTTTAGTGAACACAAGAAATGTTGGCAAAATGAAGTTCCTTGCCAAAACCCATCATGACACATCACTTACATGTGCCAACTTCAAAGAGGTGTTGGGGACTAATTTAACACTCAGTGTATTTCTTAAGCTTTTAGTTTAATTATTTCCCATGTAACTGAGTTTTGATCTCCACGACTTTAAATTCACAAAATTCTAGGATTTGTTGCTCCACTTTAAGAAAGTATCCTTTGGGTCCATCAAGTGATTTCTGTATCAGGTTTACACATAAAAGCTTATACTGTAGTTGTTTCCATTTTCACACCCTTGCCTCCATAACTTACTTCCTTCCAACATCAGTGTCTTCATTTTTCTACCCACAGTACCTCCAATAATGTAAGACTGCTGTGGGAGAAGTTACAAAGCACTTTCATACACTTTCTAGACCATATTTGGAATACAGGGGCAGGTGCTCTGAAAAGCCACCAAGAGAAGTGGCCAAGTGGCTGGAGCACACTGAGAAAAGGTTCAGGGAACTGGGCTTGTTTAACCTGGAGAGAAGCAGCTTTGGGTCGAGCTAGCAGCAGCCTTCTTACATCTAAGAGGAAGTTACAAAGAAAAAAAACCTTAGCCCTTTGTTGCACTGTACTTGCACGAAGAGATGATGACGTTCAAACTAGGAGTAGAGAGAGGTCCTAAAGGTAACACAGGGGAATCTCATACATACACTGCCCCCTTACCAAGATACGGTGTTTCAGCTACTGTCAGAAACAAGGCACTGGACTAGACAGATCCTGCTCTGGTATTGCCCAAAAGCAGTATGCTTCTCAGTGTTTTGAAACAAAAACAGTACAAAATCACTCTTTTCCATTGCTGTCTCACTAGAAATATTATTCAAGGGCATTTTAAATCACTTGTTTAAACTCAACTATTTTACTTAAAGTATACTACTGAACAACCAAGCCAAGGATGACTGCTCAGAAACTGCTGTTCTGGAAAATATTAATGATTTTTCATATTCTGTATATTTTAAGTGTCATGTACTCATTTAAAATGGTTACTTAAATAAAATCATTACTGTAAGCACAGCCCACGTGCCTGCTCTTAATAGTATCCATGGTTGCAGTGATGCAAATTTGCCTACCTACATCAAACCAAATGTGCCCACATAAGGAGAGAAAAAATCCTGCGTTAATCACTATTCTTTGCACTGGATGAGTGCAAAGTAAACCAGTTAGACCTTAGAAAAAACAAAGTAGTTTAAGGACCTCTTTGTCCATCACAAATACATCTTCATTCTGAGTTAAGCACAGCAGAATTATCAAAGATCAAATTATGAAAGATCTCAAATTCAGTGGAAAACTCATCTCCCTGACCAAATTCTTTACTTTGCTATACTGTAATAAAGAATAACAATGAATTGTTTCCAATATTTCTCCTCCTCTCAAGTAGGAGAAAGGGGTAGTAGTTATCACTATTTCTAATCCTATCATACATTTTTTAATCCTGATATCAAATGTCATATGCATTCATTTTCCTTTTCATCAGAGAAGTAGATTCAAGCACAAAATTAAGGAATGTATTTTTCGTTAGATTAAAGCTTTCAAGTCATCAGATGCACTGATGTTCACAGGCAAGCAAACAGTCCTTTTAAAAGCACCAGTTCAAATCAACTGCTTTATTTAAAGACGCAATGCACTACAGCAGCATTTAAGTTAAATGGGACCAAAGCTTCACATGTAACAAACAGGAAGGATTACATGGTGATAGCTCCAGGTGGAAATGCATGACCAGTCTCAGTCAATCTTAACTTCTGTTGAGAATAGGTGATCTTGTCCTCTTCCATACAGCACTTCTGTGAACAGACTTGCTGCTTTGAGCATTACCCCTCATAGGGCTAGGCTGACCATACTAAAAAATAAGCCTTTTTTCCCCAGAATAAATTTTTATTCAGCTTAACTTTCAGTATAAGTTATCTTTCTACTCTTAGACAAGTAGATATGAGGAACTAAACAAACACACAAAACTAAAGTCAAGCAGCTCAGTGACAAAGTTGACAACACTTCCCCCTCCCTTTAAAATAAAAGTACTTTCAGCAAAATTTAGGTACATATGACTTCAACCGAAGTCAAGGAATTAACATCTGATCCCAGTCTCATAGTACCAAAGGCAGTATTTTAAAAGTAAAGTAGCTACACCAAAAACTAATGTAATTAATCAAACTTGTGATTTTAGAGGTTTCACTTCCAAAAAATGCACAACTTGAACACCAGAAAGACCCCTTTGCTGGTGACAGACAAGGTAACTTCACCCATTCCAGTCAGCCTATGCTTCCTTCTGTCACACAGAACCATAAGGAGCTATACCTTGCATTTTAATAGCTATCACTAAACCCATGCAATATTCTTAAAGATGCTCATGCAAGCCTCTTTCTCAAGAAGTAGAATGAAATTAAACAAGTTTCATTGTTTCAAGTTATCTAAAAAGATATTGACAAAAGCCTGAGTAGCTTAGTAAACAATTAAACCTGCAGCTACTCCAACAACCAGGGAAAAGGGAGCAATATAGAACAACACTTCACCAGTAACAAGAAAAGTGGAAATATTTTAAAAGCATGCAAGAAAGTCTCATCTATCCACGTTTCATAAGCACACTACTACTTTACATTCCATTTATGCATCACATTTTACCTTCAGCAGTTACAAGTGGACTATATTCAAAACAATCACCCACAAAACTTCATCCTAGCACAGAAGTAATGACACTAAACTATTTGTGTCTCTTCGTCTCAAAGTAGCAAGATGCCCAGATTACAGAATATATCCATCCCTAGCAGGAATTCCCAGATTTATCATCTTCAATACAGGTTATGTAAAACATGACTTGGAGTTCCACATTTCAGAATAAAAAGCAAACTCCTGTAACAATTCACTCTTTAAATGTGCTAAAATAGCAAAGAACCTTACTGCAAAATGACAAAAAAAATCATTCTACTACACGAGTTTTTCCAATGTGCATTATCAGATCTTATCAGACTGTTCTTAGCAACAACTACAGAATTTATTTTTCACAATGAGTGAAAATAAACATTTAAAGTACATTCAAAGTTAAAAAAAAAAAAAATCAACACTAGGAAACAATCGAGACATTTTCATTATAGGTAAGAAACCCTAAAAGAAAGGTTCCAGAACTTTTAAGATCATAGGCATTAATCAAAAGCTTTATCATCTTACCTTTGTTGTTACAATGCATAAGCAATCCATTGTTTCAGCATAGCAGGTATCTTTCCAAACATTTAAAAGGTTTATTTCCAATCACAGCTAAGCACCATCTCAAATGAAGAGAAGCACACTTATTGAATAGTCAAAATAGTACAGTGTATGCCAGGATTCCCTTTGGAATCAGAGGTAGAAACAACGTGGAGGAAAAAAAAAAAAAAAAAAGAGAACAAGCTAAAATACAAATGCTTTAAGTTTCATGAAGGATTCTCAACCTATTTTGATTATCTACGTCTGAAAATCTTGAAGTTATCCTTGAAAATATCTTAGAAAAGATGTCAAGTCTTATTCCATACCAGCTAAGTGCCTCCTCATATTCTGTTTCACATACTCCTCTTTCAGGATTACCTAACACATGAGAGTCATAGGGAATCATTTGATGAAAAGCAATACAAAATTATTTACAGCAAAAAAAAAAAAAAATCCCAGTTCAGCTTCTCTTAGCTGGTTATGATTTCCAGAATGAAGCTGTCATTCAAAAACAGTTATGGTTGGTAGGAAGCATTTCTCCTCTAACATCATTTCAGCATTTGCAGACTGAAAAATAACCGATTTCTTAGGCAGTAATGAATGGAATATTCCATGTAGAACAGGGAGAGAAGAAAGTGGCAAGGAAAGAGTAATGCATATTGCAAGAGAAATGCTATTTTGAGCGTTGAATTAACCTAGAATTTCATTTCCTTTTGTAATGCTGTAATGCAGTGACAAGGCAAAGTTTGTGTGCACAGGCATTGTCTCCTCAGCCCAATTAGCCCAGCTGGGAAAAGTCAAACACTTGGGCACAAAAGCTAGTCTGTGTACTAAGCAACACTAAACTGGCACTTTCATAAACAGGTAAGAATCTCATTATACTAATTTAGCACACAATGAATTGAAAGCAACTAGTTAACACAGTTTCAGTTACCTTGCCCTGTTAGGTCTCCCTCTCCACCTTTGCTCCCTGCACAGGGAAGCATTTTGAAAAACATTCAATAGACTATTTCAAACTACTAAAGCAGATGAGATTTTATTTCGCATTCAGCTTAAGACGTACAACTAGTCAAACTCTATTTCACACCAGCAAGCAAGTCTAAAATAGCCTAAGTATCTACCTAGGGCATTCTCACTATTCCCTGTAAGTTAAAAACAAGTTTCAAAATCAAGTCCAAGCAGCCTCTGGTATGCATTGCATTAGTACAAGACTGTTCTCTCTCCTTTTTTGTCCTTCAAAGAGCTATTTTTCACATCACATCATGTAGAACAATAAAGCTTAATTTAGTAACAGCCTACTAAATGCCTAGACAAGCAGCTGTCCCAGCACCTAGAGGGCTCATACTTTGCTCCCTCACTGCAAGACCACCGTAACATGCCACAGCCCACCACCTACCATGGTCATCACCAGTCTCAGGTTTTTGCAGCTACTGCACACACAGACATTGAAAGTCAAATTTTATCCACAGTTGTGCACCTGCTCGACGTTGAATGGAACACACACATTTCAATGTGTCGTACAACCAAAACCAAAGTTAGCTTGGTTTTAAATGAGTTTCTCCATCTAAGCCTACACCTGAGGAAGTGGCGGGAGGCTTAGAGAGCACATACATTCACGACAGAAGCCCCACATGCTGAATGGTATCAAATATTGGTTGGCAAGCTTTGGCTCAAGACAGCTATAAAATCAAAGAACAAGAATGCCATTTTCCCTTTGAGCAGATGTAACAGCAGAAAAATTGCAATTTTACCCCACTTGACTCCCTGGCTCTACCATACGTTATACTAGAGGGAAGGAAAAAAGCCAAAAGTTAAAAAGGTAGTAAATAAGAACTATTATTCCTAAAATTATGCATTTTATTTTGCAGGCAGATCGTGCATTTAAGGGACAAGGAAGGGAGGACACTGCAAGATAATTCTCCCATTTCAAAATTTTAAAAAAATCATTAGGCAAGAAAATCACATGCTAGCAAAAGCTACTCAGTTCAGCTTAAACAGAACTTCAAGGTAAACCCCATATCATTCAGCCATCAGGATCATGACTTTTACATGTGTCCAAGTCAGGCCAGAGGTACTTGTTATTACCTTCATATTGTCTCTGAAGTCTAAGAAATATTTCTAATATGAATACCTAAGTGAAGTTTTCACTACTGCAAAGCATCAGTGGGATAAACATGCCATCTTTTGGACTGTTACGGCTAACCCAGACAGAAGTATAAATCTCTGACTTTAGAAAACAGAGAAGTAAAGCACCAGTTAGCTAAGCAGTTGGGACTTTCCTTTGTCAGAAGAAAAAATACTCCCATAGCTCAATGCAAGGTATCGGCATGCAAATTATTCTTGAATTTCCCAAGTCTTCTTTTAAGACTGCTTCTTATGTGCTTTGAACTTGGTAAAGCACAAGCATCCAAGAAGACAAAAAAAGAGCAAGTGCATTTTTAGGTGGCTTGGCACATATCCAGCGCCTGGCCCAGAGATGTCTCCAATGACCAGTTCAAGACATGCAGTCCACGTGCAAGTTCCTTGCACAAACTTCACTGCACAAGTTCCTAACAGTACACCCAAGCTCTGCCTGCCCATCATGCTCTGTACATCAAGGGCAAAAAGCAACGATGCTTTCTCAAGTTTCTCTCAGCCATCTTGTTCCAAGATTAAGCTTCTACAGACTAATCCTAGCTACAACCGGCTTATGTTCCAGGGCAATCACTTTCTTCTCTTCCCCACCTCCCCCCCCCCCCCATTTTTTTTTTTTTTTTTTTTTTTTTTAGTTCCAAAGGACTTCCAAAGAAAATGAGATCACCATCATGACACTTTTTTCGCTTTCCACTCTCAATTATCTTTTAACAAAACCTGATGCCCATTAGCCTTGGCACAGAAGGCACAACTTTTTAGATTGACTATTCAGACTATGAGCTGTGGAAGAAGAGACCAATTCAAAGAGTAGGAAGAGGCAATTCTTGGTTAAGAATTCATAGATCATGAGTGGGCACACTAAACATTTCTGAGCAGAGGGCACAAAGAGATTTTACTACAAGCACACTTGAACATACTGACACCCACTGTACAAACCAGAACAAGCTACATAAGAGCCCTTCACCAATCAGTACACTACTACACTTGAATTAAAGCCCTGCCTGGCAGCCCTCAAAACTCATCTTCAGCTAAGCACAAACAACAGAATGTGCATTTTAATTTAAATGGGTGGAAAAGTTATTTATCAGTAAATAGATGTTGTCATGAGGCAAAACCCACGCAGAACAAAAAGACACCAATCACACGTACCCTACTGACAGAGCAAGAAATTTTGTAGCAAATACCAATGCACGTTTTCATAAATATAATACACAGATGGATAAGCTCTCAAGGAGATCTGCACATAAACAAGCATTTCCCAGCCCAGAAACACAGTAACTGCAGACTGTTCATTGGAAATATTGCTCATAGAAGATAGATTTGAAAATATGAGTCAAGAAGATTGATGAGATTTAGTATTATCATAAGAAACAACAATATTGCTACTTGGAGACAAATTTTAAAATTCCTTGAATGACCAAGCGTGTGTTAAATTCTGGAGCTCAGAGAAGAAAAAAAATAAGAGTTGTTTAAGAAAAGGAACTAGGTAAGGAAAACAGAATAGAAACTACTGTAAATAAACAATACATTAACTTAGAAACTTCCTTCCTTTGAATTGTGTTGTGAGGAACAACAGAAATCTTCAAGGACACACCAAAACCCGAATCAAAATCATGAAGGGCTCCACCTTTAACACACTGAAGAGTAAGACACCTTTATGTCACGTAGCCAGTTAGCATTTCTTAGCCAGTAAAACCACTGTTATGCTACTGAATTTGTAAGAAGCACTGCAATCTCTTCATGTCATTCATATTTATTGAAAATAAACCTCTGTCCTGTCAGCTCAATAGTTCAGCCATCAGCAACAGCCATTCTATTCAGTTTCACCCAAAGAAAAAGTGTGTTTTCATTCATTGCTATTTGTGACATATTAAAAAAACAAAGCACGATACTCATGTGAGCAATACAAAGGAAAGAGAAAGGATTTTCCCATCTTGAATTGCCTACCGATTCTTTCAGGTTGTATTTGACAGTCACTTCTTGTGCCTTCACAGGCTTATCTTTTTATCAGTGTGAGAGATTCCTTGTACCAGTTAAGTCACCAGATAAAGGGAAATTCTTGTACAGATAAAGCATACATTGAATAAATCTAGCAAATAAAAACAACGCTTAGGAAAAATACTGCTTTTGCAGGTAGTTTCATCTATCCCCAAATTTTAAAAGTACATATGATTATTTAAATGCTACTTTGCTCTCAGAGTCTATGAGAAAACCTGTACAGCATACAGCTGTCACAGGTATAACCAGAGAAGCAGGCTGAGCTCGGCTTCTGGTATGTCAGCTGCCCAACTTCAGCAGATCTGAAGAGAGATTTCAAAGACCTAGTTAAAGATCAAGCAGTAGCATCGCTGCAAGTATTTTCTTGGTTCCTTTAGCAAAGGAAGCATGAAAATTTTAAGATGCTGTAACCTAATCCAACCACCTTAGAACCAGGGTGCACAATGTAATTATTATCAGTAAAATAAAAAGCCACAATTGGATATCAAATTCATCTCATTTCTTTTTAAGTTCTCCTTTTACTTCTGAATGGAGGAGAGTAAGTTTTTATAAGTAACAGATTTTTATTGTTTGTGCGTGCATTCTGAATTGACTTACATACTCGGATTTGTACAAACAGCCTGGATTTCAAGATCTTTCAAAAACAAAAAACACATAGCAAGCCAAATATCATTTCCCTACCATAGAAGTTAGCATGGGGAAAGCAATGAGATGCCCGAAAGACCTAGGACCATACACTAAGAGATACACAAAAAAAAACGTGGTTTCTATTTCTGTAGGAACATAGTTGAAATAAATAACAGACAACACACATGTATAAATACAATCCTAAAGCAACAGCATGACAACAGGGTGTACAGCAGTCAGACATAGCGTATTGTCAAGCTAGCCAGCACTGAGTCTTTATAAATACTAAGGCAAAGAAGATATTTGAAGCAGTGTGACAGGTCTAGGATTTCTCCAGGAACAGCCTGCTATTCGGACACGTACAATTGACCGCATTTGTAAAGGCCAGATGAGGATACTGCAGTCAGCACAACTTGGAAACAGAGAAACAGAACTATAGCATCCTGCAGCTTTAGTAATGCACTCTGTGTGACTCTTCTCAGGAATTTCCTTTAAGATCCTGATTAGCTATTTGATAACACCTTTCCATTTTGAGTACAAACTGCTATTACCCATTAAATACTGACCTTTTTAATTCCACTAGAAACCATACCTCTGAAGTTTTTTCTTCTAGACTATATTAGCTCACCTTAAGAAGCCACACAGAACTACCAAAAACATCTTACAAAGGTTAAAAAGACATTCGTGCTTGCTTGGCCAACAAGAACAGTTCCCACATAGGAGAAAATTAGGTTAGCTTAATCCTACCTCTCTCTGTTCAAAATATTCACATTAATTATCGTCTTTCTTTTTTCAGATTTTGAGCAAGTTGAACACAAGCCTGCAGTATGCTTAACAGCAAGGGCGGCTAACAGCATCTATGCAGCATTAGCAGAAGCACAGTCAGTAGTATCAAGGGAAACTATGACTCCACTCTGCTTGGCACTTCCATTGCTGCATCTGGAACACTGCATTCAATTTTGGGTGCCCCAGCATGAGAAAGATGTTGATAACTTGGAGCAAGTTCCACAGAGAGCCATTAATATGGTGAGGGGGCTGGAAGCTTACTCCTTGAGGGAAGATGATGACACTGGTCTTGTTTTAGTTTTGAGAAATAGGTTCAGCAGAACCTAGAAGTAGCCTTCTAGTACTTGCAGAACAACAGGGACACATGCATGCTGCATGATGAACAAATAGTAGGAAAAAGAAATAAATTGGAAGAGAGGTTTCAATCAGAAATAAGGAAACACTTTTCCCCTCCATGATAGTCCGGCATCGGAACAGCTTGCCCTGAGGTTTTAGAGTCTCCATCTTTAGAGATTTTCAAGACTCCACTGGATGAAATCCTTAGCAATCTAGTCTCATCAGTGAGCCTGAATCATTCTATGATTCCAAGATGATTAGACAGTTTCACTCCACTGTGTCATGGCCTGACATTTAGCTGACTAGTGTATAATTTCAGCTGTTTTCTTACCTTACGTCCTCTTCAACTTTCTTAGAAGGCAGTAAGCCAGATACTCTCTTGTTTAAGTGTGGGAAAACCACAGATGAGCCACCATTACTCACTAAACAGAGATCTGTTAGCCTAACTGTAACAGTAAGACAATCTAAGTAACGTTTCGCCTCCTAAGCCAAAACCTTTATTTTGAGACAAGGCTCATTTTGGTTTTTGTTTGTTTTATGAGGGGGGGGGGCTGTTTTTTTCTTGCAGCTTCTAAAATCAAGTTATTGTGGTTACTTTTAAATCAGAGAAATTAACGAGTGTCTGCTATTCACCTTGAGTTCAAATTATCAAAATACTGAAACGCATGTGAAAGAATTAAAGAACACATCACAAAACCATCTCCTTAGCAATACACTATTCAATTAGGTCAAAGGAGACTTCTACCAGTGATTCAAGTTTCACCACGTATTTCTCAAACGCGAACTGTCCCACCTACAGATGGCACTACAGATCACAGCAAACAGCTTTACAGACCACGCTTTCCTGTGGAGACAGTTCTCTCACTACCACTAGCGTTAAGCAATTCGGCTTTAGATTGTTTGCTGCTTTGCCAGCACAGACCTACACTCAGGATTTAATGCTCGTAAGGAAATTGTATGCACCCCTGAACCTTCTCAAAGTGAAATGATATACATCTTTCCCTAGTCATTAGTACTGAAAGGATTAACATTCCCTCCCTACTCATCACTGTCTTGAATCTCTCTCCTCTTTTTTTTTTCTTCATTATCTTTTTGTATTGGAAAGTAAAAGAAATAAAGTTGTCAAATATGGTTCCAGGAAATATAAAGGATGAAAAGGAAAACAGATTGCCGTGAACAGGAAAACTGCAAACTGTAGTTCTAACTTTCACTAATACAGTATCTATGGGAACTACAAAATCCACTCTTCTGATCCAGAAGGAGTAAAGCAAAAACAACTCTGTCTTCCATTCAAAGTCCTCAGGCAACCTAAGCTTGCATACCACTACTCTATGTATATATACAAGCACACATTGCTAAAAAGTCATTTCCAGAGTCAGCTGCATAGAAAGAGTTCTTGTAATACAACCCGTAATCACTTCAGGGAAGCATTATATTGCCACTCTCAAGCAACTTTTGCATACACCAGTGTCAGCTGGATGAAAACTCATTTGGTCCAGAGTAACCACAGCAAAGACATATAATTAAGGCAAAAGAAACATGATTTAAGGTATTGCATCCACAGCTAACAATTTGCAAGCAAGAAAAAAAAAGACTGTCCCATTCTCATCACTTACAGTCCTACCAGCCTGGCACGCAGTGCAACAAAGCTAAAATAATGTCCAAGTGCATCTGGAATGCTGATCTCATTATAACTGGTTAACGGACTAATACTGAATTGGGCAGCAGCCTTGTACATCTAAAAAGTAAGTTTCTGTTCGAAAACAAGCTAGCTATGAGCTAGCTATGAACGAAGTGAGATACACTAACCTCAAGTTCCCCCGATCTCTAGTTTCGGCAAACAAAAATCATTAGAGATTGCACGTGCTGTACCAGTACTGCAGTATCATTACACCCTTGAGTTGATTAAAACCAAATATTAAAAAAAATGAAGTACCTCAGAAAGAAGTGTTCCTGAAACCAAAATGCATCAAGTTTTACAGAATAAAAACATTAACCGTCATGTACTACACATAGCAAGCATGCAGAATATAGACTGTCAATACATGATTTCTCATTTGCTTGTTTGATTGCTTTGGTGGTGTTTTTTTTGTTATTGTTGTTTTTCTTCTAATTTTTAAAATATTGAGTGAAAGGTACCGAAAAAAAGCAGTCAGTAAAAAAGACTGGCAATATGTACATGACTACATGTTTACTGTAATAATTATATACATTTTTGAAAGCTAAACAAAGACATACAATAAAAAGAAATGAAACGAATGCTGCACTACCACACTTCAAATTGGTCCATCTATCCAACTGTAGTGCGTAAAAACTGCATTCCTCAAGCAGTATTCTAACTAATGAAATATGAGACAAACTTTACTGTAGGTGCCAGACTGAGAAAAGCCTAGTTTCAGTTCCACATAAACTAGCATCAATACCAATGTACATAACTAAGCTTTTAAATAGTCAAAGTATATGTAAGACCTCCCTCATATATTGAAGGTCAAACAACTGCTGGACTTTCACATGATACTTGAGACAAGAAGTCTCAAGGAAGACAGGTGGCTTTGTCACAAATGTCCAAATCTGGGCCACTTATAAGAATAACAAAGTAATCCACGCTGTATCAGGTTCTGTTCATATAACACTATATACCAGACCACCAGACTGTACAGGAAAAACAGTTGCTTCATCTAGCAAATAGCTCAGCAAGCCATATACTAACATCTATGGTAAGACTTCCCGAATTAGGCCCTTCTTCCTTTCAACGCACTCGTCACTTTGCCACAACAGCACATCTGTTGTCATCAGTGCTGTGTCATGGACAAGTCCTTTTATTACTGGCAGCCTACTACCACATGAGGACAAAATCTGGAGATGCCGACTTGGTAACTAATTTACACATTTAAATGCTTCCCTACGGAATATTTAGAAAGATACAGGGTCAAGAACACCCTTTAGCTGATAAATTAGTCTTTCTTCTTGGGGACTTCCTGGTGGCGAAGCAAGCAAACTTCTGGTGAATTAGCTTCCCAGTTTCAGAGCAGGGTGAGTAATCACAAAGCCTGAATTTAACAACGTGCTCTTCTACACATCTCCATTTCTTTTTCAAGCTTCAGATCTTCCTCATCAGTCTCTAAGTACTTCCTGAACTTCTCTGTATTTTTTGCAACACAGTACCTTGATTTAGACAATACTTCCAGACGATACTTCAATGCAGATCAAGTAGAATAGAAGGGTTTTATACCACAGGCCTATATTGATGTGTCTTTTCATGTATTAACATGACATGGCAGACTCCCTTCAAGATTCACAACCAGCCCAGACCTTTTCCAAGAAACCACTCCTTAAATATTCAACCTCTATGGGTGCTACACAAGTAGAACCCAAGTGCAGGACTTGAGCCAGCTGAACTGGGGCCTACCCATTAATTACTTAAGCTGCTCAAAAGTTCTCTGTAGTATTTGCTTCCAAAGCAGCCACACACCATTCTCTTCCCATTTATAATTTTATCAGGATATTTTCACTGATGGCTCAAACTAGGATGCACTCCTGCGGAATTTCATCAGATAAATAATCTCAAAATATAGCCTGTTAAACCATACCAGTAGTGTACCAAGGTCAGAACTGAGCACATTTAGTATTTCTTCCTACCAGGAGAATTAATACCAGGTTAGGAAGGAAAAGTGTGACAGAACTGTTTGCAACAGGCACACTGACTATATCTGGCTCTGTTACATAGAATCATAGTTTTCTGAGTTAGAAGGAACCCACAAGTACCATCCAGTTCAACACCCGGCTCCACATACCACCACCCAAATTCAGACCCTATGTCTAAGGGCGTTGTCCAAATACTTGAACTCCAGCAGGCTCAGTGCCGTGACCACTGCGCTGGGGAGACTGTTTCAGTGCCTGACCAGCCTCTCTGTGAAGAACATTTTGCTAACACCCAGCCTGAGCTGCCCCTGTCCCAAGTTCCAAGCCATTCCCTTAAGTACTACTGCTTGCCACCAGAAAAAAAAAACACAGGGCCTGCCCGTCTACTCCCCATTGTGAAGAATGTGTAGGCCATGATGAGGTCTACCCTCAGTCTCCTCTTCTCTAGGCTGAAGAGACCAAGTGATTTCAGCCATTCGTCATACATCTTGCCCTCTAGACCCTTCACCATCTTTGCAGTCCTCCTTTATAAACTCTAATAGTTCTATGTCACTCTTATGCTGTGGCGCCCCAAACTGCATATAGTACTTGAGGCAAGGCAGCAGCAGCGCAGAGCAGGACAATCCCTTCTCTCAACCAGCTAGCAATGCTGCTCTTGATGCACCCCAGGGTACAGTTGACCCTCCTGGCTGCCAGGGCACACTGTTGACTCATATTCAATTTGTTCACTAATATACACTAATGTGCTTTTCCCTGCTCAATTTTCTTATCACTCACTAGTGAGAATTGATTTCATCTAATTTCCCAGAAAAGCCCTTCTATAAAAAACACAGCTGTATAAACAGCAGAAGCTTTCTTACAAACAGAAAAGTTTTCTAATCAAAAAGTTATGGCTTTCAATTTTCCAAATTATTCATGAAGTTACAACTGATGAGCAGTTGATATGGATGGGTGTATGCATACTAAACCTGTCAAGCTCCTAACTGAGAGTGTAAATCCAATTCAATGGTCACTTGATGGTACGTTTAATAAACAGGTTTCTGACAAAGCAAAATGCATGCATCTGTTATCAAACATTCCAAAGGTTACATTCTCTAGGACTACTGAACTTCATACTTAAAGTATTTTATAAAATGAAGAAAATTTAGGGAAGTTGAGTTAATAGCCTCAACAAGAAGACTAGAACAGATAACATACCTCTACACTTGGGCTAAGGCTGCTTGGCAGTGTTTCTGATGTCACTGTTGTGCTTGGAAGGCTGGAGAAGTCCCAGGTGTTCACAGGCTGTATTGGTTCAGATGGTTGAGAGTGATCGATGCATTTTGGATTGTCCAGTAAGGTCACTTCATAAAATTCTTGAATATCTAAAGATGTGGGAAAAAAACAGCAAAGATGGTAACTATGGAGCCTGTGATATTCTGAGCATGATGTTTTCATCCCGCAAAACAAATTAAATACCTACTACTTTATCTGTGTATTACGGATGAAGCCGCATCACCACAACCACTTGACCTTTCCCCCAGGACACACAACTCACTCTATGCCCCATACCTCAGCGCTTAAGTGTCCCCACTCACTTCAGGCTTCTGCCACCTGTAGAACTGCTACTGGCAGCATGAGCTGCAGCAGAACAGCAGAAGCATACGGAATAACTGCAGTGGAATAGAAGAGATATCTGTTTCTGTTCATGGTATACATAACTTCCAATAACGTAACCTTTGGTTGTTTGATATCTCCTGTTCAAGGGCAATATTAGAAGGTGTTTTCTGTGGTACGTATTTTAATTAAACAAGCACAGAAATATGAGTATGCTGATGGAATCAGCAACAAGTTAAGAGAAGTTAGGAAAAATGAGATTGAAAACAGATTGATCAAGATACGCTGAAAAAGCAGGTGATGACTCAAGCAACAGAAATAGGATTAAACAGTATGAATTACAAATCATATTTATGAACTAATAGCTTTTTCTACAACCCTAAAGGCTCAACTGGAAACTTCTGGGGAAAAAGAATCTGGCTGCATTAGTTTATTGTTTTTGTTTTCTACTGACTTCCTATCCACTAAAGCAATCTAAAGAAGCATCAAGGGTGATACGTAAGCATACAAAACTTGATAGTGCAACTACTCATTAAAATCACTCAAAAAATATAAATCTGAAAAGGTATAGGTTAAGGGAGGGACAGATAAACAAAGAATGTTTTTATAAAGCTTTTAGGCTCCTCTTGGAAGTAAAAAAAAAAAAAAAAAAAAAAAAAAAAAAATGTTAAACAGCAGTTATAACTAATGTTTTTAATTACACCAGCTTCACAGAAGACAAACATTTCAGACAAAGCTAGCCCAAGAAGTAAATAGGATCCAGCCATCAATAGGGAGGGTTCTAATCTGCAAAATTTTGCAGCTTTTCAGCAGCTGTCCAGAGATGGTAACAGAGGCACAGTAACTAATTCCTTTATAGATGGAGTTGCACCACAAAAGAAACACCACACAAATGAGAGACATCTTACTGTTGGTAGTACTCCAGACTTAGACTTTGCTACAGAAATTGTACTCCCACTCTAAAGTCCAGAAAACTGCAGTTTCTCAACTTCCATTTCCGTCTTTTCTCTGAGCAAGAGTCAAATTCCTATCAACTGCTTACATTAATTTTTAAAGTTTCACTTGCTCTTCATGTTGCTGATTGGAAGAAACAGTAAGGGTTGCAGAAGACGTTAGGTGACCTAGATACACAGGAGCAAACCAGCCTAAGAGATACAAATTGCCTTTAAACCTTTCACATTAGCTCCCACGGTTGCAAATTTGTCTTGTAGCTGCATTAACATTAATACACCAATCAAGCATACCAAGTTTTTCCCCCCCCATAGACAGTACTTTGTATATTAAAATAGGCAATGTTTTAGGTTGATCTTGCAGCTGCAATCCACAGCAACCAGGATGTGAAGATCATTACATTATTTATGGGAAGGGCTTATTTGTGCAAGTGTTTTACAGCAGAAATCTAGGGCATCCATCCTCAGTTCTGGTACTTTTAAGTCTCCCTGCCAGCGGAGGTAGCCATTTATTCATACTGCACAATGCCTTGTTTCAAAAGCACGTTATTTCCCACGCATCATCTCCACTCCTCCATCTATGAAGGACACAACAGCAGAGTCGCTATTGAAAGGTGTCAGACACATACACACTACATAATATTGGGATTAGTTTCTGTTTATCCTGAACTTGCTCAAAAGCCAAAAAAAAGTTCCTATGAACTTGATGCCTACACAGTTTATTTTATTATTTTTTTTAAAAAAAAGGAAACACTAATTTACATTTCTACTATTCAGAATGCAAACATTAAGCCAAGCAGTCTGTGCACCTTGAATACATTCAAGTACACAAGGAATGAGTGGTGGATGCTTACATTTTTGTGAAGCCAGAAATTTAAGACATACTAAGTGCAACCTTAAAAAGGGTTTTCCTTCTGGTCTACTGCTATGTGTCAGCTTACAAAAATATTTTATCATGTGAGCATGATTAAAACATCTGATGAACTCTTATTAATCTGAAGATGCATTTTTATTTAGCATATGGAAAGTTCTGACATTTTCCCTGTTCTTGTAGATTGCGGGTAGTAAAATACATTTTTTACGTTACATTCATGGTTAATTCATTCTTCAAGTTGTGTGCATTTTTCATGTCTATCAGACTGAGGCGCAAACTAAGTTAAAGAAATAAATTCCCATCAGAGACCACAGAACAGTTGAACAAAGCAGTTTCTAACTAGAAGGGGAACATTAGAACAGCTAGCTGACATTTAAAAACAGCAGCCAACAGGGAAAATCCCAGAATGGCTGAGGCTGAAAGGACCTAAATGACTACCTGGTTCCAACCTCTTGCCATGGGCAGGGACACCTCCCACCAGCCCAGGCTGCCCAACTCCCATCCAGCCTGCCCTTGAGCACCTCCAGGGATGGGGCACCCACAGCTTCCCTGGGCAGCCTGGGCCACGGCCTCAGCACCCTCTGAGGGAAGAATTTCTTGCTCCTGGAGTCATGTCCGCTTACATGTAAAAGCACAGTAAGACAAACTAGCAACGTTTAATGACATCGAGAGCAGAAGTCAATGCACAAAGAAAGTAACAGAACACCAATTCTAAAAGGGATTTTTTAAGACAAGAAAGAGAAAACGATTTTTTGTTAATTTATCAGTCCCGTAAGAAGGTAAGCAGTTGAAACAAACAATCCTCTCAGTTTGCAAGCAGATTTTTTCCCCCCTTCTCCTATTCTCCCCTCATCTTAGTTTCTTTCTTTGGCCAGGCTCCTATTCACCAGTAACATGATACACCAGAAGCTAATACTGCTCACTCTTACAAAAAAATTATAATCTACCAAAATTAAAACCCAAATCAATTTTGCAAGTGGATTTCAGATTCACTAAAAACCATAACAGTGATTAGAAAGGCAGGAGAAATGCCGAAGCAAATCAATTCTTACAGCCCCTCCTACACTAAGTAAGGTCAATGGCACTTGAGAAGTCCGTGTCAATTCGGTCTAGAGGCTCTGTCTCTGAGGACAAGGATTGCAATCAGCAACACGATCCCACTCCTTCAGACAGATTTCTTCCCTGCTCTTCAGAAATCAGACACAAGGCTTCTGCTTGTCTGATGCTTTTTGCAATATATGCAATAAAAAGTAGACTTTCTTGAAAGTATTTAGAAGAGTTCAGCCAGAGAGGACCCACAACGCTCACCAAGCCCAACTGCCCGACCACTTGCACGCTAACCAGAAGTTAAAGCATATTATCGAGGGCATTACCCAAACACCTCGAACGCTTTGGGATCACTTACGATAGACGTGCATTCTAAAAACCTCATTGTGAAGCAAAGGCCTGTGCATATCCCTTTCCTGCAGGGATGGATAACTTTAGTACAGTCAGTTAATAAAAAAAGCTGAACAAAGTTTTTCTCTGCTTTCACCTCTGCATGAACTGTTACTCTGCAAGTCAAAGATGGGATACATACAACTGTATTTTCTTTAGGGAAAGGTGACACCCCATAAAGAAGGTGTTGGCATCACTTCTAACAGGCCACAGGCCTCGTGTTAAGCTACTTACCAGGCCCCTGGACTCGTCTTGGCCTGCCTGCAGCTTTGATTTAGTTTGTCTAGCTCTAACAGCAGTTATCTAAAGATCAGGTTACTTAATTATTTTGCGTAGATTTTACTTAGCTTCAGACAATTCTATGGTGTTACATCTATTACATATAGAGAGAATACAAGAAGGTAACACATACAATATTATATATTTAAATTTGTATATAGATATACATAATATAATCAGTATCATATATAAATATATGTGGAACCAATAGGTATTATATCACACAATTGTCCGAAGCTATGTAAAAGCTATATATACGACATACAAAAGTGTACACCCAATTTATGTATATATTATTTATATAAATAAAAATATAAGCGCATGTGCATGTGTTCGTGTAACTAGTAAATAGCAGTAAGAAGCAGTTATCCTACAGGCAGTTGGTTACCTATGGCCCTAGAATAAAAAAGAAGCATACACATAGGATGACAGCGCACACCTTTAAAACACAGGCACAAGATGACACTGGAGGCTCCAGGGCTATAAGCAGCTCACCAACCCAACAACAGAAAGCAACAGTGAGAACTGGGCAAAAAAGTTTGGGGGACAACAGAATAAAGAACAGTCATGCAGTGTATGTCAAACGCCACACACAAAGAAAATAATTCTAACATAGGACTGCAAAATAATGAATAAATAACAAAGTGTGGAGTACATTAGCAAACAGAAGCAACCTCAAGATGACAACAGCAAGGAGGAAGAAGCCATGATCACACATCTCCCAGGGAAGGATTTGCAGCACCAGTCTCGCATTCCTTGCCCTGTCCCCCCAGCAGTCAGTGCTGCAGCTGAAGCCAGCTGCCTTAAGGCAGTGGGAACGTGAGCACGGCACCGCAGGAAGGGGCAGGTACAAGAAAGCTTGTGAATATTAACAGCATATAACACCAAGTATGCTGATAGCACTGAGACTAATAATAGCTTTCTGATTAGGCTGTTATGACTTCAGGCTAGCATTCTTGGCTTCGCCTTTAAGGTGCGTTTCCTTGTGCCCATATGGAGATAGCATGCAATGATTTGTTGGGAATTGAAGCAACCCAGTCTGCAGCTTGAATGCAACCAACTGGCAAAGTGCTCACACTAGAAAAAACAAAGTGAACAGTACAGGTAGTGAGTGCAGCACCTAGCCTTATTCAAATAAAACTAACATCACAAATCATATCCCAGATCAGTAAACTGCCTGAACATCTCAAAATGAAGCCATATATAACACTGGATTGCAGTAAGATTTAATCCCTATACACTTGATGCCAGCCCTGTATCTCTGAGAACTCAATGCTCAAGCTCCTGCAACAGATGAGATCTTTTCCAGTCACTTTTACAATTTTCTCCATGAGCCCTTTAAGGAAACTTTGGCAGTGATGTTAGCTTTTGGGATAAGTAAGTTGTCATAAAAAGTTCAAAAAGGATAAACAGTTTGCTGCTCTTCTTTTGATGGAAATTTGAAATTGTACTGAAAATACAGTGCAATTACACTGAAATTACAGTGAAACAGCCAGAACACAGTAAAACCAATAGTATACCTCATACCTCCTTTAACAGTTACAGGGAATAGCAAGCATATGCAATTGCAAGTCACGTGCCTGCAGACAACGCTTTACACTCACCAGCATCGGCCAGAGCAAGGACCAGAAAGGAATTGAGATGATTGCAGTATTAACTATACAGGCATGGGAATCACAGGTAACATGCAAAACCAATCCAGTAATAAATCTTCAAAAATTACCCCTTAAAAGGTTTAAAAAAAAAAAAAAAAAAAAAAAAAAAAAGAGCTCCCAAGCCCCTTATGCTCTGAATCTACTTGTATTTCAGTTGAGTTTCAGGAAATCCTGCAGGGTACAGCATTTGCAACCTGTAAAGTCTCTATTTTGCACCCATAAAAGTCATATGCTCTCTCTGGAAAGGGACTGGGCACTGCTTTCAGAGAACGGTTGTAACTTGAAGCAAATGCTAAAGTACACAATTATAGTGGCTTACAGTTGAAAGTCAGTTTCGTTTTCAGACTTGGCTAAGTGTGTTACAGACAGGCACAAAAGACAGTTGATAGGAGCTTTTGGCTTTCTAACAAGTATTAAGCAACTCCCTGGATTATTTTTTTTTTAATTTATTTTTTAACATGTCATTCTTCAGGTTCTATTTTAAAATCCTGGTATTGGACCTTTAATGTTACGGTATCAAGGGAATAGCTAAAATTTCACTGGCATTTACTACTTAAAAGGAAGAAAAAACTAAAAACTTTTTAAATTAAAAATAGTCATTTGATGAGCACAGTAATCGACTGTTTTTAGGGTTTGCATTTTTACACTTTAATCATCTTGGCCATTTGTGGGTTATAGGTGGTGTTACTTAAATAAACTCCAGGAAATTCCAGACAAGCTTAACATTTCATGGACTAAAACAAGGACATTTACTGCAACAGACTGCACTGGACAGCATGCAGGTAGAACAGCCAACTGTTGCCCTTATGCCATACACTACAAAGTTAAAAGCTTACCACGACACACACAAGTTAATGCACCAAGTAGAGATGCCATTAATTGCATCCTCATTTAGAGATTTTCTGATTTAATGTATTTAACATCTTTGTGCACAAACAAAGAATTTAGCAAGTGTATCTTTGTTTTCGTTTGGCACATTCTTAATAAACTCAATTCCTCTTTTGCATTCTAATCCACTAACCCAGAACAATCTTTTGGAGATGTTGTGGTGATCCCTTCCTGTTATCTCCCTGTCCACTAGATATAATTAAATTTCTCCTGAGGACAAGAAGGACCAGAGAAGGATCAGGAAAAACAGTAAGGGGGCAACAAAAGAGCTGCACGCGACTGCTTCCATGGATGACACACAGGAAAAAGAATTTGCTTAAATCATTACAAAAACTTTGAAAGTAAATTAAGCTATATAGGTAATATAAGTAAGCATTCATGAGCCACTTTCAGCCCTCTTCAAATAATAACAACAACAAAAGTATTTCAAAATCCAATGCATCTAACAGTAAAAGAAACTTCTTTAGTGTAGCTCAAAATTCATTCCCAATCTGTAATTTGTTTCCAAAGGCTATCCTATTCCATAGAGATGGGTCAGTATACCCTCAATCTTCCACATTCCCGAAAGGGGGGGGGGGGGGAAGTTGTACTGATTTTTCTCAGAATACTTCAGTGAAAACCGACAAGTTTCAGAAAGCTTCTTAAAGTTGCTACACTGGATCTTGTCCATAATGCTCACTGTGATCAAAACGTATCTATAAAAATACATGAATGCAACAAACATGGTAATATTCCTCAAATATACTTGTAAGTTCAAAAGATTTGCCATCTGCAGATTTCTTGAGCCACTGAGAGGCTCTATATTTAGGACCCATCAATGGCTTTCTCTTCTGCAAACACGTTCAGCTTCCTGTTCCTTAAATGTCTGCACTCAAAGCAAGCCCTGGAGAAGGCAGTCTACTCAGTGTCAAAAACCCTGAATTTCTTGGGTTTAGCCCCACCTAATGAACTGCTTCATTTGATGCCCCTTAGTTCTTGTCTAATGCCAGTTATGATGCATCTTTAATTACCCTTCTACATGCTGCTCAGTTTTAGGCTGGAGTGTCCTAAAACTTTCTTTTTCTCTGACATTCTCTGTGCAGGAGTCTCCTCCTACCTCATCACCAAGTTGTTCCTCCTCCAACTTTTTCTGTTTCTCCTCCAGCCTTTTGAGACCACAGGAAAGGAAGAGACCAAAACACCATAACCTGTATGAGAGACCTGGGCACAACTAGTTTTTTTGCAGTTGTCATAATAATCAGCACCGTTTTATTCTTAAGTGCTTTCCTAAATGTTCCTACCATTCAGCTGGCTTGGACTGCTACTGAACACCAAGCTGACACGTTCACGGAACTCCTCACAATGTCAACACCCGTTCCAGGTGGGCGATGCTCAACTCAGAGCAATACCTTGCAGCCTTATGTTAATAGTCAGAGTTCCTACGAGATCATACTGCTTGGAAATCAAGTCCTTACAGTTTGAAATGGACATTTTAATAATGAGCTCCTCAGCCTAAGTCTCACAGAAGCAGCATAAAAGCGTAAGAGGCTTGAAGTGAAACCTGTTTTCAAAGTTAGTGGGTTTCAGCTATGGTTAACTCTGCACTGATATTGGTGAGGTACTGCCTTTCCAGCAGACATCCAACAGGCAAAGAAACCAACTTCAGCCAACGTCAAAGAAGTCAGAAAACCACCAGGTATATTTGCATCAACATACTGACTTTACAGCACGTAGCATTTTAATACCAACTTTGTTCAGAGGAACGCCTCCGACTGCAACCACGCGTCCTCAGGCTTGCAAGTGATCAAGGAGCTTATGAATTCTTTCACAGGTTGACTTATTTCAGCTTAGTATTTCACCTGTAGATCCATCTACGTGAACAACTCTTATGCCATCTCTCATACATCTGCCTCTTATCAAAGATATTCATCCAACTACAGCAGATGCAAAAGCCTGACTTTTCCAAATACACGTAGCTTCATAAACAAGCCTGCTAACAGCTTGGTTATCTACAGGCTGTCTGGGAAGATGTGTCACCCCTTTATAAATTACACGGGTCTCAATTTCTAGGAGAGGGGAGGAAAGAAAGTCTTTCTTACTTAGGGCTTCCTGCTGCTAAAGCAGCTGAAGCAGCTAAAACTTAAGACTTAAAACTTCTAGAAAGGAAAACAAAGGTCAACATGTTATTTCAGTTCAGAGCAATTTGAGATGTATGGCTTCTGCCAAGTCCTTAGCAGCCCTATATAATAGATACACAAAAAGTAAGTAAGGCAAGAAGAGTCTACCAATGCTGCAAGATTTCCATTTTTCAGTTGTAAAGCTGTTCCTATTAACTCTAAGCAAGTCACTATCCTGTGTTACTCTACCTGCTGTACCAAGCTAAGAAAATCCATTTAATGCAAATAAACTTGAATGCAAGACCTGAAAAGTGAACGATTAGCAATCAACAAGAAAATACAAATGTGAAGAGAAGCTTCGTATTCATTTGCCAAGCCAACAGAGCCAACTAAGTATTCTCTTTGTGCATTCATCCTTCAGCCCCACCCCCAGGAGAAAGCAATGTTTGTATTCATAGTATGGAAAGGGAAAACCAGCCTCATGAGGAACCCTGCTGCAGGGTTGGTTGGTTGGTTTATTTTTAAACAGAAGTTGATTACTGCTGTGCACCATCAAGGTGCCTTGAAAAATCCAAGTTGCAGTGCAACATTCCCAGCACGCACGTTGGGCTGGGTTCTGTTCTGCTGCATCCTTTGCCACAAGCAGCAGCACCCAATTCGTCCTCCTCAACCCTTCTACTTGTTTCAGTGACTGTGTCCGAGGCTTTAAGCCTTCTTTCTGCGCACACAACTTCTAGCTCTCTGAGAAATATTATTTTCCACTTCTGACACAGATGCACCTTCATTTGCACTCAGCTGAAACTGCTCTCATCTAACCTCAGATCTAGTTGCTTACTCTCATTTGTCTGGCTGCTTTTTACAGCAGAGACATGTTCAACTCTTTGCCAGCCTGTCCACTTCTATTTTCCAAATGGTTCATTCACATTTTCCTCTCTTCTCACTGATTGCTTCTTCAGCCTGTTTTCAGATGGTCTCTTTCCAATTTTCCTTCAGAATCCCACAGGGTCTTGCCCTCTATGTTCAGACTTAGCAGTAAAAACTTACTGAATTTAAAACTGTCATCACACAGTTCAAAGTTGGCATAACCACCTCCTGCTGTCCAAACTCTTTTCCATTTAATATTACCTCCTGCACACTTAGTCATCAACTGAAGTCAGAAAATACATTTTATGTATATATACATAAATGAACTCCCAGTTATCCACCCTCTCCAAATAACTCAACTGCAGTTCCAAACTATTAGCGGCCAATATAACAACGTACCTTTTTCTTAAGATAATATATTTGTTACTGTCAGGTAACAGAAACCTGACAGCGGCACAAGTGCTACTAGTAAGCATTAATTGTAGGGTCTCCCCTAAATAGCGCCAGTACAGGACTGAGAAGGATTCTTTCCAAAGGAATGAAGTTTGGAGGAGGGGAAACAAAAAAAAAAAAACACCACACCGTTTTTGGGGTATGTTCCCACTCAAACATCTGCACTTCCATACAGGTGCACAGCCCTCTGCTTGAAAGAGACAGCACAGCACTTTTTTGGGGTGTTTTTTTCCCTCTTTTGTCAACTGTGAGCTGGCAGACTTTAAGGTAATTATCTGGCACTGGTGGCACCACACACTACCATCTCCCCCAGAAGTAATACTTGCACACTTCCTGCAGCCAAATTCTAAAACAAGATTCTGAAAATGCGACTTAAACCTGCAATACTTCTACAATTTGTCCACAAGTTTTCCTTATTGCATCTCTGTCCTGGACTGACTACCTTTGCAATTCAAACCAAAATAACTCAGCTTTTTTGAGGACGTGTCTGCATGACTAAATCCCTGTAAAAGCTTTACCAAAGAGCTCCACAGCTTCTCTTAATTTAGAGAAGGAACATGAAGTTAAGAAGGTTATCCTAGTGTCAGCCCTACACCTCCTGCAGTCCCTTCACATTCCTCCAAATTTGGCCTAGTTAGAATTCAGGAAACCATCTGTGCAAGGAGACAACTCGGCCACTGTTAGAGTTCAGTTTCTTTGAAGATTCATTCCACCTGCATCAAAGCAAACACCATCCCTCAAAACACAGGCCATGAGATGCACAGGACAAACCTCAGAGTAACTAGGCACACGGCATTCCAGCTGCAGAGCTGATCAAGATGTTCTGCCCTCACTGCTGGGATCACCACGGAAGCAAGCGTAAGATTAAAAGCAAATACTTTCTCTTGCACTTTCCCCTTTCCTCTTCATTGCTCCCAATCACTGAAGCAAATCCTGAGGGAGAACCAGAGCAAAGGTGGGTACTTTGCAGCGTGACGGCAGGCAGGCATCAAAACTAGGAGAGAGAGGTGTAGGAACACAAGAAGAACAAACTACAAACCATACAGCAAGTAAACTTTTCCAGAAGCTGGAAACTGCAGCCATTATTCCGAAGTTCAGCTTTCTTTTCATGGATAAACAGCAGATTTATTGACAGTTTTCTTGTAAATAACTCCTTTTAATGGCAGCACTGTAAATAGAGCAATGCTGTAATTGACAAATTTCAGCTCCTGAAAACTGAACACAGCCACTAGAACCACAAGGGTACTCTCGTCACAATGCTGTTTGCCTGCACACCAGCAACTCCTCAACTTACAGCAGCCTTACGTCCTATTTTAGACCACCAAAAGCAGCTCCTAATGCCATTGCACTGCCACAAACACGCAGAAGTATGCAGCACAGAAAGCATTTAAAACCATCGAAAGAACTGGAATACAGCAAGCATATGCCTACACGACGACCCCAGAACCTGCCACACTACCAAGTTGTGTTACGTGCATACAAACAAAACGATAGGTAGTTCTTTAAAAAGGAGGAGCAGCGAGCATCTGTTTCCTTCATCACTGCATTCCTTTAACAGGGTGACATAAAGTTCTTCCAACAATCTGGGACATTCTTAAGCAGCAACAAACTACATGGCAGTAGCACACTCACAGCTGAATTAACGCTCCAGACAGCAGGACACTAAGTTCACTGTCAGTCTTATCCTCCCTCCATCCAGATAATGCAAAATACATGAAAATAATCAAGTAATTAACTACCTTGGAAGACAACTCTATGTCAAATCCAGCTGAAACAGACGAACTTTTGCACAAGTTTCAGGAATAGGACTACACTAAGCCTACTCACAGAGGATCCTTAGGAAACCCAGCTGAAAAGCAGACAAACACCTTACAGCTGTAAGAATTGTACTGATGAATGTTGTGGTCTCAAAAAAAAGAGCAACGTTTTGTTAGAGAAGTTACAGTCTGGGGGTGGGAGGGAGGGGTGTCACAAAAACACAGCAAGGATAAGATTTCAAGCTAAAAATACCCTATTTAGCAACTACAATTTCAATGGCATGCAACATAACAGAAGATGTAATTCTCTCAGAATTTTCATCTAATAAAAAAGCAATACTCACTGTCCCACCAGATCCTTGACTAAGTGTCAAGAATTTCTGGACTGATAATATACATACTACTCAGCTAGAGTCTGTACAAATTTGTGAGAGTGCCTCAGTTGTGATTAAAAAAAAAAAAAAAAAAAAAAAGGCCAGTAGTCCACAAGGTAGCTTTCCTCCCTCAAGTTAAGTAAAGAGCAGTCTTATAAAACAACACATACCCATGACTAAAATTCTCTCAGGCCTGAGCAGATCTGAGGTTAACTGTGTCATCATGCCATATGTTCTATTAACTAACGGTATCATTGAAATAAAAGCTGATATCAAAGTTTTCCCAAGAGTTTGGCATAAAGCTTCTGCTTTAATTGCATTTGACTTTAATTTAGCTATCAAGTACAGAAAGTACTTCCACACCAGCTAATTGAAAGGGAGCTAAAAGACCAAGAACGTCTATGGGGATGCTCAGAGAGATGTGGTCACCTGCCATCTGCTGGGCATTTGGTCAGTCCACTCCAAAGGGTCCCGACTTTGAGGAGTGCTGACCCCACTACAGCCTAAAATCTAGGGCTGTTGCCTTAACTCACTTCAGAAAGTGAACGTGGACAGAGCTTAGAAAGCTCCCAACAGCTTTATATTCCTATAAGTTAGCAGTCTGACTCCAGTCAGACTGCTAACAAACCTGAACTGTTTGCCTTAATGTGACCAGCAGTTTCACACAAACTCCAGAGAGAAGACTTATTTCTCTGGTGTGTGAAAACATTAACAGCACTTTTAATATATTCTCTCCAATTCACAATGCTCATTAATCCAGACAACAGTTAAAAACTTAATCACTGGAAGAAGGGGAAAGGTGTTTCTTGGTTCAGTGACGATTACAGAAACTGCTACTTTTTTCTTCAAAGTTTCCCATGCCGGATATTTATTGTCAGCAATGGCCAGCACACAAGCACCATATCTTCATACAAAGGACTCCAAGTTAAAGAAATTAGGCCAGTCACACGTACAAAATTCACCGCATTCAGACTCCACCAGACAAATTTGCCATTTTAAAAGTCTTCAGATGCGCAGCTATAAAAAATGGTTAAAATAAGATAGAACAGGTAAGAAAGAATACAAGTAAGACAGCACGGCCAACTCCACTGCCAGAGTACACAGAGACCATTTTAAAGTTCTTTTTTCCTGAAACCTGTGCAAATGGAGTTAGCTATTGTGAGAGAAATGAATATTTCTGAAAGTAGTAAACTACTTTTGTTTATAGCTACAACTAGTAATATTTTTAATTTCAGAAGACTATTTTCCATATGGTCAGTCAGCTGCAGTACTCAACCCATCAAAAACAAACAGGCTTGGATTACACAAAACGATTCTGTTTATAAACACAAGTCTACTTCAGAAGTGCCTCCCTTAGAAGCATTAGCTTTCCACATGCAAGCGTTCCTCCTCTTCTCATTTCAAAAATATGAAAACATCATATCTGTGCCTGTACAAGTACCTGTATCTTCTTTAAAAGGTTCAAAAAAATCTAAGCTAGAAAACATATCTGCAGAAGCATTACCCCTTTATTTTAAGAATAATGCCAAATTCTTTACTAAAGTGAAATTAAATCATATCCCACCTCTCCTTAGGTGGGTATCTTTCTTTGGTCATTTAATAAACTGACTCACCGTACCAATTATCAGTGTATCAATAACAAGCTATTTTTAGCTACAACCAGGAAATCATACGGTAGAAGAGATGCTACACAATACTCACACCGTAAAATAGGAAATTTACTTAAAACCAACACTCTTTCTCAAACTGATTTTAAAGGCTGCTAATATCTATTTAATTAAAGAATTAGACATCATTACACTTGGCTGGTGGAACCAAGTAGAATGGGAATACCACGTTATAGAACACAGAAAATCAAAGACAGGCTTTTTCACTGATTGTTTTAAGGATGTCACTAACATCTGGTTACCAATTTTGTTATTTCACTTAGATAAAACACTGATGCAATAATGTCAATTTTGTAACACAGGTTGTTCACACTGGTTAGTCACCATCTTAACTCAAATCATTTTAAAGCCTAATTTTATATTTAAGAAGTAGGCCAAGTGTATACGATTGCTGAACTAAAATCTGTTGGAAGAATTAAAGGAAAGGATAATGTGGAAAAAAAAATAAAAATGTGAGAATACCATTTATTCTTCAGCATCCAAATTGAAATTCACAAAAAAAAATTAATTCATCCATGTGATTCTAAGTAGACAAAATATTAAGTATTCCTGAAGAAAAAGCTACAGATTTCCCCCACTATAAAAATACAGACATATTCCTGTGCATAAAATCATGTGTATTTTTTGCTTGAAAGAACATTATTTGATTGCCAAGTTAAAAATCACACTAAAAAAGATGCATGAAGTTGACAGCAGATCCTGACTGAAGCCTTCACAAACATTCTCACCTATCATGGACAGGCGGGTCTTGGATGTAGTGCAGTAACTTGGCAGAAAAAGCAAAAAAAATAAGTAGATGGAAGTCATTTTGTTTGTCTGGCTTTGTTTCTTTGTATTTTTTTTTTTCCTTTAGTGGTTTACTTTTTTTTTCTTTTTTTTTTTTACTATTAAAAAGAGCAGAAACTATAAATGGCATGCTTTCTAGAAAATGTATCTATTTCAGAAATAAATTCATAGCTGAGCTTGGATCCTTTTGTCAGAGCAGAATCGCGTATTTAAGTTAGGGATGCACCTCAACTCCTTTAAAAGTCACACTTCAAGAAATCAGGTACCAGTTAATTAAAAATGCAGTATTTCAGATAAGTCTAACCTGCAATACAACTTCAACCAGACTGCTCCCAAATCTTCATGGGAAGAGGATAAGCAGGAACAAGCTTCAGGGCTTCATAATCGACACAGCTGTCCTCCACACAGCACCTTTTCCAAGGTGTCGCTCCCCTTCTGCGTGACTCTATGCAGTAGTCATGCCATACAAAGATGCTTCCAGAAAGCCAATAGTCACAGACAGCCTGCCCCGAACAAGAACTCCTCTGACACATTTCCAAAGAAAGAAGCAGGTTAAAAGAGAAAGATTAAAGCGGACAGCGTAAATTGCTTGGAAGGTACCAGACTTCTGTGCTATGACCTTTCAGAGAACCAACCGTACAGTTAAGCAGTAAATGCAAAGTTAATGCAAGGCATCCAAGAAGCATGACACCTAAAGCGTGTGCAGAGATCAACTGAACCGGGCAAAACCTCGTATCGTATGGCTGCAGCGTAACATCAGACAAGATCAGCAAACAGGCCATACAGCCCACCCAGGCATCGACACATCCCTGTTTCCTCCTCTTGCAGGAGAAAGGCAGCAGAGACCAGGCAGCCTCCTGATTAACGAAAACTGCTACTAGGTGCAGAGTCATTAAGACAATCAAGTTCTTTAAGCGGACATTAGAAGACACCGTGTCTTGCAGGTTACAATACCAAAGGCTAATTCCATGCCACAGACAGGTACATCATTGAGTATTAATGAGGGACAATCAACAGTGAAATTTCCTAGATGAAAATAAAAAGCGTAACTGCAGTACGTTAAATTTCTGATACTTCAACATTCTGATCCACCGATGAGCAAATCTTGTTCACACATATCCCACAGAGATGTGCAACTTTTCATTAGGGAGCTGCTTGGCATCAGCTGAGTACTGCAGAGAAACACACAGAGCTCCAGCAACTGACCTACTGAAACTGACCTACTTTCAGAACTGCCTTTCCTGAACTTTTCCCATCAGTTCAGTAAGATGACTGTCTTTGGAAAACCCACCTGAAGATGAAATAAATGCCCCAGAAGAAAACATGCTGCTTGCAGCAGTGCACGTTTCTATTGTGCCTGCCCTCACGTTTCCACCACTATACAGATTCCAAGAAGCTACAGCACTACAACACTTCTATGACATGCTACACACACTGTAACTCAGGTAAATACCAAGTAATAAAGGAAACCTATATGATCTACAATGTTAATATTAATACAACTCACATGAAAGTTACTTTGTTAAAAGGGAAGGACACAGAACTTCAAGAAGAAAGTAACTCTTGAGGGTAAACTAACAAATCTTTTACTCCTTAGCTGCTATAAAAATAGCGACAACCAATTAAGGAGAAGACACCTCACCAGCTCCCTGTAGAAGTTTCAAAATCAAGTCAGCATTCTGCAAGTTACGTTAATGCTCAGGTGTTTGGTTTTTTCTTCTCCTCCTAACAGATGTGCATGAAATTCAAAACTCGATATAAGTACTTCCACAAGATCTACGTGAAAGCTTTCAAGGAAAAAGCATTGAAAATACTTTAAACTAAGAATTAGCAGCAATGTTTTCACTCCACTATGCAACTGGAAAAAGAAAAGATCACTGTAGCCTTCCCGAACATGGGTTTCTTTTCATTTAGTTTAACTTCATAGTTGAAGCATACTATTTGCAAGCTTGTTGAAGTCATTCAGCACAAAGATTTGCCTGAATTCTACTTTAGAATGAAACTACTTTAACTCGTTTGCTAGCCTGTTACGTACACACCCACAACAAAAACATACTCCTTAGAAATTGTCCGGATCGATACAAATACACATGAGAAAGGAGCCTACATGAAGCAGTTCACAATAACATGCTCCAGAGGGAAAAAACTGCAGCACACACCAGCGTTAAGCCACCCGGGGCCGGCCGAGTAACTCCTCAGAAGTAAGTTACCTAAAACAAGTGTGCTGCTGATTGGCAATAGCACGTGTTACTCCGCCAAACAAAAACACGCACTGAACGCACGAGGTTCCTCGCGTAATGCCGCAGCAATCCTTCCCCCCGGACACCACCAGCGTGACAGCCGGGGCAGCCCACAGCCCGCCGCGGGGCGAGCCCAGCCCTTACCGATCAGAGCCTGGAAGAGGTTGCTCTGGAAGATGTTGATGACCCGCTCGATGGAGTTCCGCAGCTGCCTGTCCTCCGCCTGGCTCAGCTTGGAGCGGTACTCCTCCAGCAGGCGCAGCGCTCGTTGGGTATCTGCAAGCGGACAGCGGGCACAGCGCTGAGCACGGGGGTGCGGGTGGGACCCCGGGGGATGCCCCCACACCCCCACACACCCCCACACACCCCCACACACACAGAGGGGACGCGGAGCTCGGGGCCGCCCCCACCCCACCGCGCTTTGTCCGGGCACGGGGCCGGTCCCGGGGCAGCCGAGGAGCCCGGCGCGGCTCTCACCTTGCTTCCTGACGGGCATGGCGCCGCGCTGCCCCGCGGCTCCGCCTCACACGCTCGGAGCCCGCCGGGGCTCCGTGTGAGGGGGGGGGCGGCACGGCTCCCCCTGCAGGCCGGGCCCTGAGGGGGGAGCGGCACCGGCGGAGCGGGTAGGGAGCCGGGCGGGCACAGCAGCGAGCCGGCTGCTCCGGCCGGAGAGCGGCTCCGCTCGGGGCTCCCCGCAGCGGCGGCGCCTCCTCGGTGAGGAGCAACACGGAGCGGGCCGGGCCGGGCCGGGCCGGTGCCACCGGGGCAGGGCAGGCGCCGGCCGCTCCCGCTCGCCCCGCTCGGGAATTCCAAACTTTCCAGGCAAAATGGCGGCCGGGAGCCCGGGGGGGGGGAGAGGCGGGGGGGGGGGGAAAGCGCGGCCCCCCCCCCCGCCACGTGACCGGGCCCGGCGGCCGCCCAATCAGCGCGCGGCTCGGCGCGGGGCCGGTACCTTGCTGGGCGGGGGGGGAGGAGGCAAGGTGAGCGCGCCCCGCCCCGCCCCGCCCCGCCCCGCCCCGCGCCGCTCCCTCAGGCGCTGAGGGGACGCCCCCAGCGCGGGGCAGCGGGGGGCTGAGGGGGGATCGGGGTGACCCTAAAGGGGGAACGGAGGCTGAAGGGGGGGGTCTGAACGGGGGAGGCTCGTCCCTCGGGTCGGACAGGGCTCAAACTCCGCGTGAGACAAAGGGCTCGGAGCTCAAGGCAGCGCCCGCCGCGGGGTGGCTGTGGCTGAACTCCTGTGAGGAGATTTACACCGCCACAAGCCTCACCCCATCTGGGAGAGGCCTCTCCTCTGCCTCCAACTTGATTGTTACCAGGGGTTAAATCCGCTTTGATTTTTACCAGGGGTCTCTCCTGCCGCGGCTATGTACAGTGAAATCCTCCACGTACCTCCCTGAAGAAAATAAAACGTGTGATTGGTGTTTCCCGACACACATTTCCCCGTTTCCCTCCACACAAGTCGCACGTTCAGGGGTTTGGCACTAACTGGTCCCAGTTCATATATCTTTAAGTGAAAACATGCCTAAGAAGGGACATTGGCAGAAGCCTCCATCGGCTGGCCTCGTCTGCTTCCACTGTTTACAACAGCAATAAATGCACTCTAAAAGGGGCCATATTCCTCTCGATGTCAGGCGAGTGTATATGCAGCAGGAGAGGAAGAACAGCCTAAATTTAGCTAGCAGAAAGGAGGCATCTGCAGCAGTGAGGTTGGTTTGCTGACTGACAAAAATGTGTTATCGCAAAGTTAAAAAAAAAAAAAAATTAAAAGGGAAAAAAAAATGCAATTAAAGGAACCACCATAAAGAAAGTGCTTTTTCCTAAACAGGACTCGATGTTTCCAAAGTTTGTAAATTTTAAATAAGAGATAATCCTATTACATGCGGTCATTGTGCTGGGGTTAGAGAAATAATCCCATATATAACACCCTGAGACAGCATTTCTCACTTGTTACTAATGCTCCGGGAAAAAGAAAAAAAAAAAGAAAGAAAGAAAGAAAACATCAAAGAGAGGTCAGGATGACGGATCAGCAAGTCAGGAAGCAATTAGGTGAGCCTTATTGCACCTCAGAGAGTGGTGCTGGTTCCCAGCACTTCTGTTTCAGTTTTAGGAGGATATTTGTTGATTGAAAGTGGTTGAACCAGAATTCATAGCATTAAACTTTAGTATATGAAGTGGTTTGGAAGTTCCGGCACATATAGAAGTTATCCCATGAATGGAAAATGTCATTTTTCCTAGTACACTGCAGTAAGCATCTGTTGTAAAACTATCCTATATTGCACGCCTCCTTATTTGGGTCCAGTTTTAAGGAGATGGTGTAGTTCCCATGGAGCAGGGGGTAACAGCAGGGTATGAACCAAGGCATCATTTATGCTACTGCTTAAGCAACATCAATTTAAATCGAACCATTATAGGCAGCATACAGAAAGGCTTGTACTTAAATTGTGACTGACTTGGTCAGCATACAAGTCAGCATTATGCTGAGCTTAGCACGTCCTGGCTGTGGTCCAGAATGACCCTTGGCATAGGAACTCCAGAACAATTATGCCAAGAAGCCGCCTGTCTCCATTGTAGCCTTCTTGGCCACAGAAACGGCCCAGGATCTGACAGACGGGGCCCTCTCCCACCATTAAACCCCTTCTTTTGCCTCTGCTGCCAGCAGCCTGCATGGGACCCTGCATGTGAGACTTGGCAAGGGCAGGCAGCTGTGCAACACGCACCTTGCTCTGCCTGCTCACGGAGGTTGTGCTCCGGGGGAAGATGTGATGTGAGAGCAGGCAGCTTTTGACAGAAAGCAGCGCACAATTTTCTGAAACCATGGCAGAGCTTGTTGGCAGGTGTCTGCTCTGAAAATGACCACTGTGGTGACCCTTGCCAGGGGGTTGTACCCAATTCTACACCAGCTCCCACCTTGTCAGGCAGGCCAGCTGCCAGTTTAAAAATGGCTCTTCGTGATCTAGAAACATCACCTGTATGGCTGGCACCACACTACAGTGAACGGGAATGCTATCGGACATCTTATGCCTTACAGCAGTCTTGTTTTGGGCATGACTACATGGCATGGAGGGCTGTGACTGCACTCCAGCTGCCTTGGGACTCTCTTGAGTCCCACTGGAACAAGTCAGCAGCCACAAGAACCACTTGAAACAGCAGGGAAATGTGTTGCAGCTGGCATCACACACAGTAACTGGAGAGGTACAAGCTCAGAGCAGGAGACTACAGGAAATACTAGATCCACACCAAAAAAAAACAAAATCAACGCAGCAACAAACCCTTGAAAAACAAGACAAAAAGGACAGCGGACATCACTATATTGCAAGAGTTTACAGTTATCAGTAAGACCTAGAGAATACAACAGTAACTAGAGCCCAGACAAACTCCCTTACAGCAGAAGGTGGGGTAGCCTAACTCAATAAATAATGGTACATTTACTCATTTCAAGTTGGACAGTGGTGCATAAGGTGGCATATTGCTAGAACCAATATTACTTCTGCAAAAAGAATTGCTGCCTGTTGAGGAGGAATAAGTATATCTCAAGAGATTTTGATATCTAATATATATTTTACTAATAAAAGAAAACACAAGAACAATAAAATTGATCCTTTCAGTCTTATGCTTGTTATCTGCTTAATGCCCAAAGTCTAAAAGCAGCCACCACACAGTATACAGTGCAGCTGATTTCACTTTTTCATACAGAACTGTGGAATTGGTACTCCTAAAAGGATCTCTAACAGCTGCAGAAAAGCTTTCGCTTCTCTTCCCCTACAGACTCGATGAAATGTTTCACAGCTAACTGGGGAAGCAATGTACCTAACGAAGCCTAATTTCCTCAGGCTGTTAAGGAATAAAGCCTGAGTGGAGTTACCTTATTTATTATGCCTCAACTCATCTGAGTTCTCTGATGCCTGATAAGATTGGATTGTGTGCCACAGCCTTACCTTCCAGGAGCTGTCTTTTTGGGAGAGTGTTTTTTCTTCATCATCTTTCATTTTGTGGTTTAAAACAAATTCAGACAACTTCTTATGGGAGAGTTCTACTAAAGAACGGCACGGTAGCATATATCTTTCCGCAAAGCTTTCTAGGTATAGCCAGTTTTCATGAGGCTACTAAAGATTAAAGCTACGCTTCTCATTATAACGTGCAGTTACTGTGTCACATAACCCAATGAGTCATGTGCTTGTCATATATCCTAAATTATCAGTCAAAATACCAGCTCACTCTTTCGTATTGTCTTTTCTAATGTGGTTAAAATAAGTTGCTGCCTATCATTCACAGAAGGATATACAGAGAGTTACAGGAGTCAATACACTGTGCTTTTTGTGCCCTTAGGTGACTTGTAATTATTACAATTGTTCAAATCAAGGTTTGATTAAAAATCACAACTTTAGCTTATTTAATTAAGCCTATTCAATAGAATTCTTATAGGCTGATCATACGCCTCTCTGATTCTTTGATTTTAGTCACAGAAAACAAAGATTATAGAATACAGAGAACAGTTGAGGAGAGTTTCCCAGTAATACAAGCCTTGTGTTTTTAATTTGTTAACTCCATGTCCAATGTTTGTACTCATAAATGAAATTTCTCTCCATTTAATTGGACCAGGATCTGAATACAAGGATGCAGTGATGCGATGTTCTTACAGTTAGACAGTTTGGCTGAGTATGACCAGTAGATGAAAACGTTCCTGTTTACAAGGAGGATGAGAGAACCATTGCTTTGTTCTGTGGGTTGCTTTGTGCGTGTGTTTGCTAATTTATAGTTTGCTGCTGTTGTATGGTTTGTGTTCTCCAAAGTTATTTAAGCTCCTGTTGAATTAGGTACTGATGCCATGTTTATAAAATCATCTCATCCTTCTTTTGCTCTTGCAATAGGGTATGTGTATTCAGTAAGGGGCAGTTCACGATCCTACAAAAGAATGAGTTTTGTTATTCCACTGACCTCAAGAACTAGAGAATTACAAGGAATGGGGAGTGATGTGTGACTTTATTTCATTTTTTAGAGTGTTTTTTTTTTGTGTGTGTGTTTATATTTACCTAACATATAAAATAGCGTAACTGAAATTTCTATGAACGGGTAAAATTCAGTACATAGCTGCTAATGCTCAAATGCCTTCTGGAAGACCACAAAAAAAAAAAAAAAAAAAAAAAAAAAAAAAAAAAAAAAGAAAAGCATATGAAACAATATTAATTATAACCTTTAACAATTACTGTCAGTCTGACATACATCAACCTAGATCATCTACCTCCACACTTCCCGTAATCAGGACTGTGTTATATAATATCAGCTTAACAGCTTCTTAGTTGACTTCCTGATGTAAAGATAAACATCATTATATAACCTGCCTATTTTAACTTTCTGAGTCAAACGAAGCAGAGAGGTTGGTGTATTGTATGGAATGAGTTTGTGTGAAAACCTGACCTAAGAAGTAAACCCTCCAAGAGCAGATTAGGTATTCTTCTGAAGGGTTTTCCTGTGCAGAGTGCAGCTGTTGCTTTGGGTTTTGCCTGATCAAATGTAATAGTTGTGTTTAGAAACTCAGTTCTGGAATTCTTTTATGATTGGGTGTTACCCAATTAAAGCAAAATCTAGTCAAAGTAAATTTAACTTTTACATCATATAAACATTTAATATCCCTCCACCCCAAAGCGCACGAATAGCAAATTAAGATAAAACATGAGAAAGTGCTATTAAACCTCAGTGTAGGATTCGGACACGGACCGTGCTAAGTACAAGCTTCTCTCAGAAAGTAGAGAAATTACTTCAGTGCTTTTTCTTTATTTCTGCAGCACAGTGCTCAGCTCACCTTGAAGCAGAGCCATTAGCCATGGCTCTGTTCACCCTGTGCTGATTTCTGGTCTCTGGAGGAGTCCTTGCACTGACCTAGCATCAGGGCACACATCTGTGCAAGCCCAACAGCCCCCAGCAAACAGAAAGCAGCACGCCTTAACCACGCGATTCAGTAGCGCACAGCAAAATGACATCACAGCATGTCACATCAAGACACCTTTGTTTCCTCAACACAAACAATGTAGTATTTGTAGCAGACAGCACAGGATTGTGTGCAGCCTTATGCCTTTTACACAAGCATAAGATCTACATACCTCTGCTGCCACCATGTTGTCTGTCACACGCACCTGAAGGAACAAATACGCTATATTTTGGGATTACAGGGACATATAGGATTAGATGAGTCAAAAAAAACTAGAAGGAAAGTTTGATAATAATGACTTTTTGTTTTACTGGAATCAGTCATACTTGTCAGAAGGTAACTTCTTTTAACAGCTAAGAATCACTTCCCAAATAAAGTGTTCTTGCAAGGCATTAAAATAATCTCATTCTCACCAAACACTGAGTATTTGCCAACACTGCATGAGCACATCAAGGGCATGGAGCTCTTATAGTAACCTCTCTCTGTCCTGGGCTGACACCCAACTTAAAATGAAATTTTAAGTTGGGTGTCATCCTTTGCTAACACCCACTTTTTGAGCTCACCAGGTAATTGGAGAAGTAGGTATTTGTGTGCTCTTTGTGTCTGTAAATCTGACCTTCACAAACAGTAACTCCTGTAGTATTCTGCCTGCTGCTAGTTACAAGCTGTGCTTAGGACACCCAAATCACAAGCTTCCCATCTCCTGCTCCTCCTCAATCCCTGCTGCTCAAAGCTGTAGAAGTTTTCTACAAAGAATTACTGGAGCCAGCATGCTCAGCTGGCCCTCAGGGCTACCTCTGGTGGTGAGCAGGTAATTGAATTATCAGGCACACCTTTCCTTTCATGGGCTTTCTTCCCACTTGTTTGTGTAGAGACTTTGGGAGGATAAAGGTGAGTATGTACCATAGTTATGTGAAGGAAAAGAACAGTGCTAAAAGGAATGTAACATGAGAGTTCAAGAAAAGTTTTGTCTTGTTTGGAGTTCTATGAATAATTTACACTGTAGGGGGAGAGGCTGCCAGAGACTGAAGCTGAGGGGTGAGTCCTGCGGTGTCCAGGTGAACAACTGCAGAGCTGGAGCAAGTCTGGATATGCAGAGAGGAAAACTGTAGAACTGTGTCCGGCTGAGGGGATCTGCTGATGAAGAGGACCTGCTCTACAGGGGCAGGAGAAACTGTCCACAGTTAATACATCCTGCCCTTTGTGCCAGGTGAAGCTCAGTGGTGCTGAGCACATGCTAACAGTGCCTCCTGCAGTGCCCACACAGCTTTTCTATTTTGATGTGTTTAGGTACAGGAAGTCCTTGTAAAGCTGCTTTGTTTTCAGGACAGGACTTTGCTTAGAGTCCTGGTGTACCTTTTCATTCCCTCTTTGAATCCTAGTGGTATTGTTTCTGCTCTTAGCAAATACTAAAGAAATTGTCAGAATTCATAGGAACCTGTTACTGATTCACATGCAGATTCCAGTTCATCCTTCCAGAAAATCCTCTGTGACAGATAGCTCATTTAAGCTTTACAGCATGCATATCACATTTCTTGCCCCAGTTTCATGATCAAATACTGTTGCAAGCTGAGGTCAATAGGAATTTTGCTGATGCAAAGTTCCCAAGGGACTTATAATCGGGCTCTCAGAACTACTTCTGAATACGTTGACCTAAACTGTTGCCAACAGCTTGCATGGAAAACTAACTTCTCCAGATGGGGCCAAGGATCTAACTATGTGCTCCAAAAAGCTACAGGGAAGCTGGCTGCCAAAATCAAGCATGCATACACAGAGATAACAAGTACTGTAACACTATTTACTACTCGTATTCCAGTGCTTCTATTCCTTTTGTTGGCCTTCTGTCCACAAAATACAGCATTTTTTGAAATATTTTTCTTATTTTCAGATTTTTTTATGACAGAAAAAAAAATCTTCCACTAACCACGACTGCTCTTTTTGTAAGGTACAAAATGGTATCACCAGAGGCCATGCCACATTCCTTCCCAGATCTACACTATTGCAACACATTGAGTAACTAGTTTGTCCGATACCAAGACTGACTCATAAGGGCAAGAAAAATTGGAAGACAGGTGTATGCTTGCAGTTCTTGTCCTATTTCCTTGATAATTTAGAGCTTTGACAGAAGAAAACAGTGACTTGGTGATGTACAGGTCCTTTTCTGGCACACGGGTTTGATACGTGTACTTGCTTAATGCAGAAAGCAGCAAAGTTCCTTTATTTTTGGATGTGGAGACTATGTGGACTAGGACCTAAAGGTAAAGTATTTTGCCTTTGCTTTCATGAGTAAATATTTTGAACTCTGAGGAGACATATGTGTAAGAAGAAGCATAGGATGACGTGAAGAGTTACAGCAAAGAAATGCTATGAAGTTAAACAGCATAGAGATCAAAGTCACAGCAGACCAAAGAGAGAGGCAAGAAATGTGGATAACATAACATGACTTGAGAGCCCTTACTGAGATGTGGCAAGAAGGGGGGAGATGATTGATGCAAGTTTCAGAGGAGAGATTTTCAACAGGTAGTTATCCTCATCACCCAGTACAAAACTCACCTGGAACAAAACACAGCAGTGGCCATCTGCATTCAACAAAGGTGAACTCACACTAGAAGGAGGCAGAGGAGGGCTCCTGGGATGATGAACAGAGTAGGGTGCCTTGAAGGACACTCTCAGGTCAGCAGGGCTACTGAAGAGGAAGACCTAGGTTTCCCCAGAGAGCAGAAGGCTTCCTTGGACAAGGGCAGGGAAGTCTGGAGCTGCTTCCTCACTAGAAGAGCACAGACAAGTCACTGAGATGGTTTTGAGGTGGGACTTGAAGGAGCCACACAGCACAGTAGGCTGAATGCGGTAAAATATTTGTTCCTACGTGAAGAGTGTCCTCTCAATTCCATTTCCCAGAATGTCGGTGCCTTTCACCTCCAATAGACCAAAGATTGCACTATGTGTTTAAATAGAAAAGCAAGTTTCACAGCCAGATCCAGGCTGAGTGTGCACTGAACTCTACATACTGAGAGGAAGCAGGCTACAACAGTGTAGATTTGGGGTTTGTTTATTGTAGTAAATTCTCTCTCATACACACTTACTCTTGTGCTTTCATTCTTGATGTTTCTGGGGTCCTCTGGCAGGTGGCCCAGACACTGTTGTAAGGTCCTCAGGTAACTCTCAGATAACCAGCTGCTGGAAGCCAGGAGCGCTGAGGACTATCCTGATCTCTGAGGATGTCTTTGGCAGAGTAAAACACTCAGTACACCCATTTACTGTGAGATGAACAGAGGGAGACTAAAAACTCCGCTGGGATTTTGTTGCTGACTGCTTTATACTTTATCATATCAAGGAAGGGACAGAATTCAGCTTGTGAGGGAGACTGGCATTTCTCTCATCAAAGCTGCACCGACTTTCTGGTTTTGATCACGGATTGCTGTGAACTGCCCGTTCTGTGCACCAAGAGTAGACGCAGAGGCTCGAGAGAAGAGCTCAGTCCACCACTGGTCTGGATGAAAGAACTTTTATTTGCTTTCCCAATCAGAAATAGCTTGGTATTCTCACAGATCTCAGGGCAGAATGCAAATGTAGAGCATGCCTCGTATTTCATAAACTCACCAAGGACTTACTCAATTATTAATTAAAATCTCATTTGATTATAATTCTATCACATGCTGGAGTAAGCATCCAGTCTCATCGCTAACAGTTAATTTAGACTCCAAAGTCATTGCCATTTAAATCAAAACAATTAGTCCAAAGAAAGAAAACTTTATCATTACTTATGGCACCACATCACAATTCAGATGAGATTAACTAACTTTGTTTCTAATCTCTTTAACAATATTATATGAGGAAACATGCTCGCTGTGTTAATTACTGTTTGTTAAAGCTATTTATGCAGAGTACATCTTTGGTGTAGTTGCAGTGAATTTGATGCATCGTTTTGCCTGTGCAGATTTCATTTTTCTCCATTCTGGTTTAATGTAGCTAAAATGATGATTTTGTAGTTAGTACCCATACGGTGAGTCTCATGTTCCTATTTATGTCAGTAACAGCTCATACCTTCAAGGAATTAGCAAGTGAAGCATGCTAATTTCTATCTGGCTGGAATTAGGTGCCAGATACCCTTAGTGTCTGTTCCTCATGTAGGCCCACAGAACTGCAAGCATCAAAGGGAAGTTGCATGAGAACAAAGCAGCCCCCTTGGATCTCACTTGCTTGATTCCTTATGTGCACTTGGTTTCTGCAGCTTCTGCACCTAGTTAGGAAGCGCCCAGCTCTGCTGCTATCCTGCTCCATGCAGCCCCAGGACAAGCAGCACCGTGCTCTCCACACCAGGATGCGATGCCCTGCTGGCCACAGTCATGCCAGTGAGGGTGGCAAAGGAGAGCCTTCTAACTTTCAGCCTCTATTGATTCACGATCCCGCAGAAATTTCTCTACCCATGCTTTAAGTGTTGGTAAGTAAACTATCTGGACTAGACCCAATGAGTTTAAATTAGCATTTCCCCACAATACAAACGCCTGCTGCTTTTTATATTTTTGCAGCAAGTTATTTCTGCACGCTCCCTGGATGGATGGAGAGGACTTGAAAATGCAAAAAATATATAAAGCTCCTCCAAATACCCTGCAGATTCTAACAGCCTGCTCGTGAACCAACTCCATTTTACTGCTGGTGCCCACAATGGAAAGCAGAGTGCCAGCCCCTGGCAGCCTGAGCCCAGCCCCTCACAACAGTGCCACCGTTGAAGCCCAGGGAACCACTCCACAATGACCAGAGTCAGAATGAAAGCACCTCAACAGTCGCAGTAATGCTATATGTTGAAAACAGAACATAGGTTTTCATTGCACAGACCCCAGGAAGCGTTTCAAAGTCCATGCAGACCTGGGGAGTAGTTTTTAGATCCATTAAACGATAGGCTTAATTTTTGGTTCACTTTTTCACTGTCCTTAAAAGTAGGCTAGCCTACTGAGATCCACGGGCCATTTGAGGAAAACTGCTCAGCTAGAAGGAAAGAGGAGGTGGAGTGTGGGAACTGCAAAATAAGGGTCACTGCTAGCTTGTAACGCTGGAGCAGCACAAGCCAGTGGGGATCTGAGAACCCAGCTCTTACTAAGCTCCTACTAGGTACCGTTTTGCTGACTATTTCAAGAAGCCGTGTGTTAGTTAAATAGCAGTGTCCCACTTGCAGACAGGATGGTTCCTCCAGCAGGGCTCAGTACACCAACACCCCCTGCACCCTCTGCAGCAAAGCACCTTCCAGGGGAGCTCCTCTGTGATCCCATGCACGCATGACCTGTTAACGCTGCTCTCTGCTCTCCTACTTGTATGTAGTATACCTTGCAGCTTACTGAAATAACATTCAAAGTTATTTTTATTGTCAATAAAAATGCCTTTAAGGTTTTTGAAGGGTTCTGTATTGCCAGTCCTGAACTCAGTGAACTCCCAGGACAGATGCTGTGCAGGCAAACAAAGGAAAGCTTTCTTCAAGCTGTCTTACAAAGCACCTGAACACTGCTTTGGAAGGGTGCAAACATTTCCTCTGTGTTATCTCAGATAAGACTGCTGATAAGAAATACCAGAACTGCCTACACCAGTTACACCTTTGGGAAACGGGCTAAAATAAACTCACTCTACATGTCAGAATAACCATCAGACTCTAGATCCTCTCAGCCACTAACAATTATCAATATTTGAATATCTGTGTTGTGTTTTTTTCATATGTTCCACAGAACAAATATTTTGAAATGGTACAAATCTGAGTGGGGGGTTTTAGAGGGTCTAAATTAACAACATTTTTGTGTGCCCTTGGGTTGCTTCCCAGGTCAAGCATGCTCCAAAACATTGTAGTGACACTAGGAAAACCCCTGCCGCCACAGAGCAATGTTTTGGGGCAGATGAGTAAAGTAACATATTCTCTCACAGTGGGGGATGCGGCTAGATTGTTTGCTCTAATGAATATTTCTGGCAATTTTACTATGCTAAGTTATGGCACAACATTCCCTAGTCTCACATTGGTTCTTCCATTTATTTAAAGCTCTCACATGTGTTATATGAAGAAACAGCCTCTGCAGCTTTTTCTGACTGTATTAGGCCACAGGATTATCATTAGGTTGGGCAACGCTTACAGAGGGACAATGCAGCCTTTACTGCAAACAGACAACTGACACGCTCCGGAGCAGAACAGTGTATCTACACATTCCTTGTCCTCAGGTAGGTTGTGAGATTTTCCCGCTTGACACCTAACAATGGTGTACATTTGGGGTACAGCTGCAAAAATAGCTGTTTCTGATCAGGCTCATTACATCACTCATAGCTGCCACAGCATAACTTGCGGCTGCTGTTCTTAATTTGGGATGTAATACATCTTCTGTGCTGGCCCTTCACAGAGGAAGATAGAATTCTCTTTTCCCTCTTTTTCTCTGCAAAAAGCAACAGCCAGAGTTCACACATTGCCTACACTGTGCTGGGAAAGCAGAATTACCATATAGTGAGACTGGTGGAGGGCAGACAGACCTGCCTGATGCCCAGCTGAGACTGGGGTCCATGCAGCAGAGGAGTTGATGGCATGAAGATGGATGTGTGCCCCTTTTCCTTGAACCCTGCTGGCATGGGGTTTAGTCAGTTCCTAGGATGTGCTACAGAGATTCAGGTGCGCTCAAGAGATGCCCGCACCCCACTGAAGGCCACACAGCAGCTACCCTCGATACTCTGCAAATATCTAGATAAAATTTTCCCCAAAATAAGTACCACCAGCACATTTACATCCATGCAGCTTAGAACAGAATAGGAAAAGCCATACATATGCAAATGGTTATGCATAATTGTCTAAAGTTCTTAAGAGAGTGCATGGAAAATAGACATGGAAATTTCACAGATTTTCAGCGTGACTCAGGGGGCATCCAAACAGTAAATGTGACTCATGGGCTGCGTAGGCATGTATAGGTATGTGGGTAGACTTCTGGAAGCCATATGGTTTCCTGCAGGAGCTGAATATCAGCACAAGTGGTGGTGGGGAGAAGAAATGTGACGTTTTATCACAGAACGAGCTATTTGAGCACTGCCTGTCCAAGAATTACTAATGGAGCAGAGCCTGGTGAGGGCTGGCTTCCATCAGCACTGCAGAATAACAAGGCTCTTCTAAAGAGAGTGGAATCTATTTACAGGAAACTCTTTGGAGCACAATGAAATTTAAGGGGGTGAGAGGCAATTATATTCCAAAATAATTTGTTTTTGTTGAAACTGGTTTTCGAAGAACTCTCTATGGGAGGCCGCAGTCTGGCAGAAAAGGGACATCATGTGGGACCCTGGCAATACTCGGGCTTTGTGAAAGCAGCTGGAAGCAATTCCATCTGAAGTCTAATAATGTTTAGAAGCGAACAGCCAAGCTTGGATCCCAAACAAGGCACCTACCTCATAGATGCCAAAGGAGCAGTACCTGCTTAACCCAGCCTAAATGTGTCACAAAATGCTGTAATTAAATGCTAAGGATAGCACAGTTAGAGTTCCTCTGCTTTTGAGGGATGTGAGAATTTTGCCAATAAATATCTGTAGATGAATTAATACCCTTTTGTCACTGTTGCTCTTACATTATAACAGGTTCAGTGAAAGAGAAGAGACAACCGTCTTGATCTAACAATGCAAGAGAAAAAGCGGAATGACAGAAATAAAACACCAGTCCCTGAGCTGTCAGAACATCTACACCAACTTGGGAGCAGGCAGGAAGACAGCAGAGGGAGAGAAGGTTACAAAAGGACTTCAAAAGCAGTGATGGGCTGCATAAGTTTATTTCCAAAAGCCATCCAGAAAGCATGGATGCAGAGAGATGCTGGAGCCACCCTGAGTTCCAGGTATGCAATGCCCCTGAATTCAGGCAATGTCCCAAACAGCACTGCCTGCTGCCTGCCCTTCTCAGGCACATCACAACTGTCCTCAGTTACCCACCAGCTGAGCCAGTTTACATCCAGGACTTGTGCAAAAACAGAGCAGATCCCAACAACAGGTGAAGTGAGTATAGACTGTGGTGCGGATCCTACATCCAGCCCACCTGTGGTTGGTGCACATCATGTTTCATTCTTGACCTAGCATGATGAAGTCTTTAGAGAGGAATGAAGCATGCTAAACAGGCAAGCCCTGTAAGCCTTACATAGGTTTTAGATGTTAATCTTTCTCCACTTCTGTATGTGATGCTTGACTAAATCAGCCATTTAATTAATTAATTTAAATTTAAGGCAATAAAGATGTCTCCATGAGAGTCTGGCATAACCGATGATGAAATAAACATGATCTAATTACATCTCACTGATATCGCAATTATCTGCACAGGCAGCTGGCTGGCCAGCTGGGTCCCTGCCTCCATCAGAGGGGCAGGGCTGAGCCCTGCTGCGGGGTGGCACGATGCCACCGCAATGGGTCTGTAGCTCCTTCCTCATGGCGGGGGGGGAGAGAGAGAAAGCATCCTTGATCCAACACGGAGCTAGTGAGGGATTCACTGCAGCAGCAAGGCCCGGGAGAGGCACGATCAGAGGGGGAAAAGGGGCATCAGAAGTTTTTAAGAAGGAAACCAAATGCAGATGTAGTCATTTTTGGACAAAAAGTTCCTGAACAGAGTCTCAGGCCTAGGGAGTGTTCTAAACGCCCTTTCCATCACAAGGAAAAGTGAGAGAAGTGCCAGGTTGGGGAGCAAGCTGGGGTCCTCCCTGGGCTCCCAGTGGGATCTGCAGAGAGTTCAGGTTTAGCTGCATCCCCGGTACCAGGAATGGCCCTTGGCTGTGCACATGGCTGGCAGGAAGGGTCCCTGCGGGTCACTGTTAACTCTGGGCTCTTCCCTTCCTGGCTCCCAGCTCATGATTTTGGACAGAGTCCTCCAGACACCTCCAGCCCTGCTTCTGTACGGAAAACTGTGTGTCTGTGCAAGGCATGGCAGCTGTGGCTTTCTGCTCTGTGAAAGGGATCAGAAGTGCCTGTGATGTGGGCTGAAGATTTTTCTTGCAACCTCTGTGGTGAGTTAATTGTTGCTGATTACAAACCCAGTGCAATGTCATTAATTTGCAACACAGAACAGCAGCCGTCCAACGGAGCAGCCCTGCATCCAGCTCCTCAAGCATGCAATTCTCACATTACTTAACAGCATGGCAAGAGGCTGTTTAGTAAACAAGTAGCATGTAGATCTGGAGAGGGCCAAAAGTGATTGAGCAGCAGATAATAGCTACCTGACTAATACAGCATGTGGTGTCACACACTGTCACCTCTGACGTGGTGGCAGCTGGCAGCCTGCTGTTGTGGTGACGGGGGCTCTGTGATGGCACCTCGCTCTGCTGCCCTCCTTCTGGGCTTGTTTGTGCCTGTCCTCGAGGCATCTGAGCCCTGGGCTGCTCACCCCTGTTCCAGCCATGGCCCTGCGTGCTGCTGGGGCGGGCAGCCAGGGCAGGCTGCCTGAGGCAAGGCCAAGACAAGGCCGTCCGACCCAAGTCACCTTGACCATCAGCAGAGGTCACAGGAGGGGAAGTTGCTGGGCTTTCTGCACAACAAAACCACTGCAGAGCAGCCCTCTGGGAGACACCCCTGGAAATTCTTCGTGGTCTCTCACCTAGAGCCTCCTTTGGCCCAGCCACAGGAGGCAGAAGGGTGTGGGATGAGGCCAGGCTCCACCAAAGGAAGAGGCAGGTGGCATAAGTTGTCCGTATGCAGCACCTTGGGCCCACTCAGGCAAGCTCTATAGGACACCATCTCCTCAATAAAGTATTTTTGTGTTTCTAAGAGAATAACAACCACTTCTGTACAAGGTACTTATTTTTTTTGTCCTAATGCAGTACTAAACAATTACTTTATATAACATTTAAGAATAGGGATTGCAACAAATCTGTGTTTTATGTTATTTTCTTCCTTTCAAATGTCATGATGCTGCACACGCAGCTCTGTGGTGTGCCTGCCTTCTCACTAAGCTTTTATTTCTTCTTCCCTGAGGAATGGGAGCAAGAGCTGATCTACTGAGCTGAAGATTTCTGTGCGGCTGTCCCTGATGGATGATGGTGACATAAGCTGGCTGTCTTGGGGATTTCACGTAAGCTGAAGCTTGGAAGGCTGAGCTACACAGAAGAAGCGTCAAAGCACACCCAGGAGCCCAAAATAGGATGGAAAAGTAGGCACATGGACTGAGGTGGCTCAGAAGCACTAGATCTGGACAGCAGATTAAATATAAATTGCTGTGAATGTGGGGTTAGTCCAAACCAGCTCCAGCACAGAGCAGAGTGCTCAGAAGTAAAAACAAAGCCTGTTAATATTGCCCCATTCCTCCCTGCAACCTAAGCAAGATGTTCCAAAACAAAAACTAGTTCAGTTACAAGCTGTCAGTACCAAAATTCTGGGGGAGGGGCAAGTGGAAAAATGGGTTTTGAAGCACCAAAAGGCAGGCAACAGAGATCAGAAGGGAAAGAGAAGACAAGCAGGTAAGCAGGGTCCCAGTGCAGCCCGAGAGGGCTGGCTGTCTCCTTCAATGCTGAGTCTCAGACATAACACTGAGCATCCCACAGCACTGAAGGGATCTGGGGTGGCCTCAAGGTCTGAACAAGGCTTGCTCAGACCATTTGGAAATCGAAGTGCAGTTTAAACCTGTTATACTCATGCTAGAATTACTGCATCCAGAAGCTGAAGTGTATGGCTGCAGAGCCCCCTTTAGGAATCACCAGCCCAGGCACGGGGAGGCACGCAGACTGTTTGAGAGACCTTTCTTTCTTGTGCATGCCTCAAAACAAATAGCTCATCCCCTCTTTCTAGTGGTGAGGTAATGCTGAAAACAAAAAATGAACCCACTACACCTTCCTAGATGACTTTCAGAAAAATCATACACAGGGTGTTTGAAATAAAAACACCAGTAAATGAAAGTTCATAGCTTGCACTTGCTAATATATCACGACTCTAGGGCAAGATCACCCGGATGTGCTGTGCAGACGTGTGTGCAGAGGGCAGGGATGTGATCAGTGAAGTGCAGTCGTTATCTTCAAGGATGACTTGCAGCTTTCGGGAAGGGGAAGTGCTTATCCTCCCTGACTAGCTGTGTGCGAACAGGGATGAGAAATGCTGTCACTTCACCACTAAATCCAAAACAACACATTCACCTTTAATCTACTGCATTTTAAAAAGCATTAGTCAGACTAGGCACATGACGCCGGTTACCCCAGAAGGAGCAGTAAGTAAAGCTTAGAGTCTCCTAAGCAGTTTATAGGCTATACGCTGTGCTTGAGTGCCTCCTCTAAGTAAAGTAAAAACCCACAAAGTCCTTCATCTCCGGCACCCTTGGGAGTGGCAGACCTGCTCAGCGGCCACGCAAGCAGCTGACGCAGGTCGCGAGGCCAGCGCCTGCAGCCCAGCGCAGAGGAGCAGCCCACTGCCCACACAGCAGAGCAGGTGTCCCTGCAGCAGGGTCCCACCACCACCACGGCACGTTAACGCCTTCCTTGTCACGTTAACACCTTCCTTGTTGCGTGTTCTCTATCAGCATGTGATGGATCGCTGGCCTCCAGGACTACATGGCTGGCCTTATCCTGTGCACCGCAGTCACACTGGACTCCGTGGCTCGGTGTCCCTGGGATCAAGGATGTTTTTTATCTGGATGAGATCCCATGTAACTAGGCAGAAATACATGGTAATGAGAGCACAGGAGTGAAAATAAGCCTAATAGGAACTGGGGGAGCATTCCCAGCAAGGAACCAGCTCCTGCCCAGTGCCTCTGCTGGGGATGGCTGGACACAATTCTCTCTGCAGATCAGCGTTATTCATATGTAAATCAAAAGCTGGTTCAAAGACTTCTGTTGCATTCTTGATTCCCCCTGACTCTGGCTTTCAGTTTTCCCCATTATGCCAACAGCTTAGTCAGAAGTCTTTTAAATCACTGGAAACATCTCAATTATATAATTAACTAGAACGCGGATATCTACAAACTGCAACAAGGGGAAGACTTTGGCTGCCCAAGTCTGCAGTTACGGTGGAAGTTGCATGCCATTAATTTTTAGCTAAGGCTGGTAAATAGATAGGAAGCAAAAACCAGCTGTTTTGTCTGCCTGTTCCTCCAAGGGCATGGTAGCCACAAACGCTGCGTTGTGCAACCACATGCACCCCATAGCCATGTGGGGAGGCTTGGATCCCCTCTGTTAAGGGGAGGGGTTGCACAGGAGGTGGTTTCTGCATCCTTAGAGGCAACTTGGCAAGCACCAAAAATGCTTTGTTCCCTGGCCCAGGCTTTGCAGCAGTGCCCCATCACCTGATCCGCGTGAATAAGCCTTTTCCTACTTAAGCTTCACTCTCAGCTGATGGACCATGAACTGCTGAGCACTAAATGAAAGGGCAGCACTGGCGGATGCAGGAGAGTGAAGGAGGTAAGCAGCCACCAGCCAAGGGCAGCGAGCAGGAGAGCAGGGATTTGTCTGCCTGGGGAGCAGAGACAAACATGGGGACAGCCATGAAGGCAGCGGGCAGGGGATGCTAAGTGCAGAGACAGGAGGTGGCAGTGCCACAAGATGCACGTAACCCTCAAGAGCAACATGCAGTGACAGTTGCTTCTGTAGATAGTGCCAGAACTTGTGGAAAGAAAATAAATTGAGCACATACTTCTTTAATTTAGACTAAACCTGAAAGAAACATAGGTCTGATTCTGAATTCTGGGACTTGAATCTCATGCAGAAGGGATAAGGTGTGGAGCAGCACTGCAAGCCCAGGTCCCCATTTCACCAGAAGAGTAGCTGGAGCATGCAGAGACTACAAATGGAATGGAAAAAGGAATAAAAGCAAAGGTAGCAATACATGACAGGTCAAAAAACATTTTGTTGTCACCTCTGGCAGTCCTCAGACCAACCAACACCTGGCAGTGGATATTAAACAGAAAAATTCAGTCAGCTATATGAAAAAAAGCAGAAGGAAGGTTTTCTAACAGAAAAAAATGGGGTAAATAGTTACCTCAGGATGGCCCAAGATGAGTTAACTCTTTGCCTTGTTTTTTTTTTTTTCCTTTTTTCTTTTTCTTTTTTTTTAAATAGGAAAACAATAATGGTGAATATGATTAGAAGGCAAAATAGATAAATACTTCAGTAGGATTTTTTTTTTCAGCCTAGAAATGAGTAAAAAGCAGTTACACATAGTCAATTAGAGTGGACTGTCACATGAATCTGCAGAAATAGCTGAATTTGAGTACGTCTCTCAGGTCTGGGACATTGCTGTATGACTAGGGAAAAGCAAAATAATATCTGTACTTGAGAAGGGGAGAAGTGATGATGTAAACTCGAGGTCCAGTAGTCTAATTGCAGTAAAAAGCTAGGTCTTAAAAACAAATTTTCAAAGAGTAAGAGGCAATGCAAAATGCAACATTAAATATGGATTTTGCAAAGAGAAACATTGTCAGACTTTGTTCTTTCTTCCTTTGAAAGTCAAAGGAAGCCCCTCAGAGCTCATCTCTTCGGATTTCAGAGGAGCAGCTGAGGTGACATCAAAGGGAGATTAGCAAACTGAAGACACTTGAGCTAAAAGACGTGTTACAAAGTAGGAAGGAACCAGCTATGAGGGAGGCAATAAATACTAGTGGTGACAGAGGAAGGGTGAGCCTGAACAGGAATTAACAGCACTGGTCATTAAGGGTCTGCCACTGAGTTTCATATTTCCACACGGGGCTGGCACGTGAAGCAAAGGCAGCTCTTGCCACCTACCTGCAGGAGAGCTGCATAAACTCCAAGAGGCACAAAGCAGTAAATGGCTGGGTAGTTTAGGCTACAAAATTAAGACAGAGGAGACCTGGCTGCCCTCTAAAATAGACCAAAACACACACTCAGGAGAGAAAACTTATTTCAGCCACCGAGAGCAGCATGGTGAGGCTGAGCAGCAGGGGCTGGCTAGAGGATGCCAGCCCCGACCCCATCACCCATCAGGGCAGGGGGTGCCCTGGGAGCAGTGGCTGCTGAGGAATTTGGGAGCATTTCTGGCAGCATTAGCCACCGCTGGTGTTCTGACGCATCTGGGGCCATCTAGACAGGCTAATGACACAGACGTTGCTTCAAGGTGGTCAAAGCTCTTGGCTCATAAAGTAGTAGCTTGAGTTTCCTGCCTTTCATAAAAGTCAGGAGCCCTTCAGTATCCAGCTCATTCACAGAAGATAAAAATCTCTTGGCACAGGCTCCTTCCTCACTTGTAGGTTAACTTCATTGTTTAGCCTCTGCAGAACGCATAATACATCTCACCCCTGGTAATCTCCAGCAATTTTTTGACCGATCTGACTGGATACCAGCCAGGCAACACCAGTTACGGTGAGTGTGTGTGGGGGGGGTTCTTTATCTCTACACTCATTTTTCACTCTAATTTCCACAACGAGCAACACATTGTGGGGATCACACAAACCCACCCTGTCATTCTGCCCCTTTAACCTCTACTCCTGACGCACCACTGAAGATGTTTCCCGAGTCTTGCAACACTGAGGAGGTAAATGGCTTGTTCAGTAGGGTTGGCAGCAGCAACGGGACCCAAAGGAGTCATGGCTGGGTGCAGGAGATGGGATCAGCCACGTATCAGGGAAATGCTCCCAGTAACAAGTGTCTGTAAGTGCTCTAAGTACCCAAGCCCTCTGGTTGTCCTTTGGGATCATGCAGAGCAGTGGTTACAGCCAGCATCAGGTGTGTCCTCCTGCTCTGCTAGATAATGGCACAACTCCAGTGAAGTCAGCACAGTTCAAAGAAATTAAGAAGTGCAGTTTTAATTAAAATTATGAACTAATGAACCAGGTTCCCAAGGGACGTAGTAAAATATCTATCACTGAGCTTTCAGAGCCAGGCTAATTGCATAGCCAGAAAATTAACAACCCTTTGTCTGGAAAAGGCGTGGGAACTGTGCAGAGATCTCTGCACCTTCTTCAGAGACCGACGTGTCGGTGTCTTTGTCCACCCGGTCCTTTCCTCATGGCTTGCTGTGTATTTGCCAGCTGCTCCCCATCACTATTTATATACAGTCGTATAAACAGTCTGCCCCCCATCCCCAAGCTGTATCCCCTTCGTAGCCATCGTCTTGTCTCCATGAGTCTGCAGAGCTCACACAAACCTGCTGCCCGCTAGCAGTGTAGTGCTCTGTGCCAAGCCAGTAACTAAAAAACCTTTTACTATTGTCGGTTAGCCTTACACAGAAGTGTGGTTACTCATGGATGTGCCTTTGCAATTCACAAATACAGCAAAAAACCTGAAAAGCACAGTCCGACAGAGGGCATCAATATGCAGAATGGGGATTTCTCTGAACTGGGGCTGTGTGGTGTGCACGCACAGGGCCCTGAGTGCCCATCTCTGCAGATACTCAAAGCAATACTCAAATGGGTGATTTTTTTTATTTTTTTATTTTTTTATTTTTTTTTTTTTTTTTTACCATCAACTCACCTATTTCTCCTCCAGAAATTTTTGTAAGGAAGGAAGTAGTTTAGGTGAATTTACATATGAAAACTCATTTTTAATAACTTCAAGACCTAGCCCCACTTCTCATTTATTTGTCTGAAGAAACTCCTTAGCAAAAATCAGTGCGACTCGGCTCTGGTCTGTAGCAGGCATGAGAAGGTAAGAGGTACAAACAGCTGGGATCCGAATCACTAAAAGCTTCCTACTAGAAATAAACTGAAAATGAGGATCTCAGAAACACATGTAGTAGCTTTCCTACTAGCTGACTTGTTAAAAGACAGAACAGGACCACACCAGTTCACAGTGGAAAAAGTGTTAAAGTAGCACCTTTGAAAGTCCACTTCTTCATGCATTAATATTTGAAACACGAGACCCAATTTCCCAGCCATGGAAAAAAGGAAAAGAAGAAACTACACAGCTGTTAAAGCACAGGGAGCTGAAGGAGTTCATCACCTCTTAAGAGCAGTGCTTCTGAAGACCATCGCCGTCTCTGGAAGACAGCTGGAGACCAAGATAGGACACTGCAACTCGCACAGCCTGCCAGACTGATTCAGGTCAGCCCTTCAAGACACGGCTTCACTGCACAGCCCAGTCTAACCTGGTCTTTTTCATGCCAAAACATGATTCCCACATCCAAATGTGGCTCTGTGTGACAAACAGTACTAGTATGGATTGTATACCTGGATTCCTATGGCAGTGTAATTTCTTTCCACCTCAGCTCACCTCAGGTTAGAGGAGCTTCCTTAAAGAGCAGCTGTGAGCAGTGCCCAGGCCCAGAAATGCCAGCTCTCTGCCCTGGAAGCCAGGCAGGGGACCAGCTGCTCCAGCACAACTCCGGTAAAGGACCCCCAGCATCATGCTCTTGAGTTAGGTCTGACCACCCTGTATCTCCTGAAGCCTTTGCTTTGCAGGTGAGAAGGATTTTCTGAATTGCTGGGGCTAGTGGAAAAAGTATGCTGGACTCTGCTGTCCTGAGCATGGAAAGGCTGCAGAAGAACCTGCTTTTAGAAGCATTCCACTGGCATGGCTTTTCTCATGGAAAATGCCTTCATGTAATCCACAATATGGGCTTTCTTTTCTGGTTTATCTGGTCTGCCCAAGCCATGGCTTATAGTATGGGATTTGGGGTTTAAAAAAATAAAGTCAGCAAAAATTTACATACCAAACTGTGAGTGTTATTCATATTGAAATCTGTTTGTTGCTGTACCTGTGCACATGTGGGCAGATACTAACACACTCTGCCAGATAGTGATGCAGAGGAGCAGTGAACGGTGCTGTTTTTAAAGTTTCACAAAAATAAATCTTTACTGGAAAGTTGGATTAGGTTTGGACAGAACCTACAAAATAAGGCTTTCTCTCAGGCTGCTATTCTATTAGCTTTACTTTTGCCAACTTTGACTAAGGAAATGGTGCTGTTCTGCCTGCAGAGCTCTGCAGCACCCCAGACATCCTGCTGTGCTGATGGATGGAGAGACCTTGTGGGCTACAGGTCTCACAAGCTGTCTGTACAGATGTTGCAGATCCTGCAGGGGACAGCAGTCAGGCTATGTCCTGCTCCCCAGCAGTGCCCAGCACCACAGGGCTGCTCCTGCTGGCTGGGGCAGGAGGCTGTCAGCAGAGTATTTGGAGCCTGGCACCATGACTGGAGGTATTAATTCTAACTCCTGCCTGATGGTACTAGTTAAGTAGAAAGAAGCTTTGTGTGGGTGGTGAAAGAAAAAAGGGAGATTAAGGAGACAAGGATCAGAATCCGCAAATCACACAAAACCAGTTGTGTCAGGCAGGGGATAATTAACTTGCTCTTCTTCTAGACATGAAGACCTGGTGTTGATTTACAAACACCCTTTCTGACACCTGGTGAAACTGGACACCCTTGAGGATATTTTCTCTTGAATTTTTAGCTTTTTTAGTGCATAGTTTTCTCTTCACACTACAAACTGATGTGCATGCTACATCCAATACACATTCCAGCCTACTGGCAAAGACACAGACCCTTGGTGAGGACCATCACCTGGGAAAACCATTCAATACAGTTTTGGGTGCAGACATCAGCCCCACTGACAGCAAGGGGGAGTTCTCCTGAATTTCCCTTCCATGCATCTCCAAGGGCCTCTTATTTCTGCTTTACCAGCTAGTTCTTTGCCTTGTTAGAACAAGACATTCAGAAGCTGGTGCTTACATCCCACACGAGGAAAGTGTCAGTGCAGGCTGTGAACTCACACAAATCACGCCTGCTCTTCATGGGCTTGGCCATGATCTGGCCACAAGCAGGCTGCATTCAGCTATTTTCTGCTACAGCCCTGAGTATAGTTCATTCTGCTAATCAAGTTGTAAAATAAAAAGTCAGCATTAAGAGCCAGAGGTCCCTGACCCAGACTTTACAAGCACAGGCATATCAGCAGCACCAGATCAGAGAGCACACCACCTGGCTGCAGCGTGCGAAGCCATCCTTCCAGGCAGCCTGACTCCTCCCAGACCAGCACAGCAAGAAAGCAGCAGCTTTGCTTTTCATACCTTTGACACGAGAATCGGTTTCTGCAGTGTTTATTTTCAAGATGTGTGGGAAGCCTGTAAGTGGCCCAGGCACGAATTGAGGCACAAAAGGAACGAGAGGTCTTTATTACCTGACCACTGTAGAAGTCAGCTAAAAATAAGATTCAGAGGACTTCACACTTTGTCCCGAGACCAGGGGTCAAAAGACTCAATGTATATTTTCACATGTCAGAGAGGACAGAACCATCCTGCATTTAGAGAGCCCAAGGACATTCAAAGTCTGCCGTTTTGAAAAGGAAGTTGTTCCAACGCAGAACAGACAGGCAGTTATTATTCTGTCTGCACAGGACTTATTGAGTAAACCCACGTCTGCAAACCATAACTTGAAATTTTTCCCTGTCATACAATGTGCCAGACCACAGCTACATAAAATAGAGAAAACCCATTATAAGTGACCAAAGCCATTGGAAAACTGTGGAAATGTTGCCTCAGGCTGCAAGGCCCTTTCCTGTGGAAAGAAAATTTTGCAATTGTCTATTAATACTGTTTCTTTGCTGAGAAAGAGTGCTCATACACTGAGTTTCATCAAAAAGGGTTTTCATATAGGCTGTTCAAAACTCTGAATGAAAATGGAACAAGTTTCCTTCTTCATTATTCTGATTTATTCATTTCGCCCCCTCCTCTCCTACCTCATGCATCAGACATTGAAGAGAATGAGAACCCAGAGCACCGAAATAAATGCACAGGGGCAAGCAGCCACATGGCATGGAGGCACCATCACTGGATTCTCCAGGTGGTAACAGATTTTTGGACTACCAGACGAAAGGAGATGCTAAAAGAATGCTTAAAAAATGAGTTTTTGTCACTGTTCCATCAGTAGTTCAGATTATTCTTTAGGCAAAGCAGCACTCAACATAATCAGTTTTTGTACTAAGCAAATGAAGGAGCAGAAGTCAGTGAATATATGAATAACAGTGCTGAAAACTATGCAAAAAGGACAAAGTTTGAGCCTACGTAGAGCTTTACTCCCTCTCCCTCCCACGCAGAGTCACCTCCAGCAAGAATCGCCCCTCTCCTGCCTCAGAGGCCCCTCTGCAGCCAGCTGCCCCCCAGGACTCTGCTGTTTGTACATTGATGTTTGTCAGCATGCATCTTTTGAACAAGAAGGAGCTGAGGTCTTTGAGCTGAATAATTTATGTGCTGACTTTTGCAATTAATTTTTCTGAGCATCATGCAACTGCAGGCTTACAGAGCTGTAAAAGCATGGAAGCAACCAGATCTGGGGTTCAGGGTAAGCTCCAGGCTGATAAAGGAACAAGAGGTTTAATATGGAAAAAGGTTTTTCTAAAGTTCAAAGACATTGGTTTGGGCCCCTGTACAGCATCTGGGAGGAGACAAGCTCAGCTCACCTGCCTGACCCACACCTGAGCCCCATGCCCCCAGCACAGGGCTGGACATGGTCACCAACATCCCAGCACCCCTGGGATGAGAGGGGATCACTTTCTGAGGCAAGGCAGGCTTTTGGCAAAGTAACAGGAGCAGGGGAACATCAGAGCAGTGCAGGTGCAAGGAAAGCTCGCACACAGCAGAACTGCAGGCAGCTCCAGAGCACAGGGGATGTTTGCAGCACCAAGAGTGTCTGAGCAGCTCTGGGCTGTACAGCCAGGGCAAAGAGAACTCAAAATAATGAGGAAAACCAATTTGCTGGTAGGATGAGAGAAATCAGCACTGCTACTGCCAGCTGGTGGGGAGGGAGCCCTGCAGAGCTGCACAGCCCATGGCCAGGTGGAGAGGTGGAGCAGTGGGCAGTGCTGGGCTTGCAAGCAAGGTAACCAGTAATTAACACAGACATTTTTGGCCATGGAGGCAAATGAGAGCAAGGAGAGAAGTGAGGCTGTGGTACAATGATGCTGGGAAGAGAACTAGAGGTCTTTCAGACCCACAAGAAGGATCTGGAAGCTTTAATTAGTCTCCTCTACAATGATACTAGATGTGGGGAAAGGCTACAGGGAGTGAATGTTTAGACAAGGAAACAAACACATTGGAGTAAAAGGAAAATTGAGAAGTTCAACGTGGTAAAAGAGGGGAGGCCAAGTAATGCCCATCCCAGAGAGCTGGAAGCCAGCACATGGCATCTCTAGACCGACAGCAAGGCCTTCCAGCAGAGCCATGAAATCACATCATATGGGCAGCTGGGAACTGGTTGTCCAGGCCAGGCACAGGTAGATTCAGCTTTGAAGTCAAGGCTATGGTGAACAACCAGCTTCCAACACCCATGAAAAATTTGTGTTATCCTAACGTGTTCAAGATACGGGGCTGCATGGCTGGGGAGGAGGTGCCTCTTTCCCCCCCTCTCTTTAATACCTCCCTAGAGGCCCAGTGGGGTTGTTTCAGAATTCTTAAATCTGCTGAAGCAGGGAACAAGACCGGAGCTGTGTCTTTACCAGCCCCCAGGATGCAGGGAGAGGTGGCAAAGCAAGTAACAAGGTCTACAACCAACACACACATACAGGAGATCTGGGTTAGCACCGTTCAAAGGGCAACCTTACTCAGGCTGCAGCAAAGCACTACTTCACAGGTCAGAAACATTCACCGTCTCTCCCTGAGACAAAGATGTGGCAGTCCCAGCTCCTGCTATTGCAGAGCCCCACACCATGCTGCTGTCACCCCATCACCACTCACCTGGGCAGCACCAGCTGGGGGTGCGGGTGGTCTCCCCAGCAGCCTCCCTTCTTCTTTGGGGAAAGGGAAGCTGGCCGCAGAGGGTGCTCATATACCAAGGGACACCTGAGCACCTGGGCTGGCATTGCCACAGGAACAAATTGGTATCACCTGGCCACAATCAAAACTCTGGCTTGTGATGCTATTTTTTGTTTGTTTGTTTGTTTGTTTGTTTGTTTTTCCCCTAAAAAAGGCTTCTCTCCATCCGCACTGTGGGTGTCCGCAGCAGCTTCCATACAGAACCAGCACAGGCTAGGCCCTACTGCTTGTGAAAGGGATTACATGCCACAGCTGTTTGAGACAAGTCAGACCTGACACTCCATGGGTGCTTTTGTCTTCCTGGTCAGAGGTGGCTGATTAGGATAACACTTACAAAGAGACTAAAGCCGTCTCCGCATCCTCAAAGATGCAGGTTCACAGCGTGCAAAGGGGTGCCGTGCAAAAATGGTGCAGGAAGCACCACCTGGTCTGCACCCAACAGGTGTCAGGTACGGAGAGCTGCATCCTCCCTGGAGTTCTGCACACAGAAAGCACAAAAACCCCATGCTCAGGGTGAGTCATTTATTACTGTTGCTGCAGAGTCCTAGACAAAACAGATGAAATCAGCTGGCCGTGGGCAGGCCGACAAAACATCTGTTTATAGCCATCCCACGTGCTAAAACGGTGCTGCCATGTTCTGAAATCTTAATGGGACAAAATGAGAGCAAAACCACACGGCGAGCAGTTAAATGGTGTTCTTATCTTATGGAGAAATTAAGACATAGCTATGGCTCTTGCTGCGTACAAGATGAGGCTCTTTGTAATAATTAAGGAAAACACACTTGAATTAAAGGGCCTCATTGGTTTAAATTTTGAGATATTGTTGGACCAAAGGTTTCAGTGAGACAGCAGTGCTGGCTGCCTGCTCCCTCTGTTTCACCTCTGCTGGAGCTGAGGATGAGCCCCCTCCTTTACTTCCCACTTCATCAAACCATGGCCGAGGCGAAGCCGAGCTGGGCCGTGAGCGTGGCAGGGGCTCACTCAGTGTCAAACTGCTCGCCTTCCTCCCTGCCTCCCTCGGGGCTGTTCGGATTTGCTCAGGCAGCAAATGATTTTTATTCTCCTAAATTAAACCTCCTCCTTGAAGCTATCACAAGGGCAGCTGTGATCAAAGGCAAAGGGGAAAGCTGCTGGTGGAAACAGCAGTCAGCAGTTTGCAAGACCTGGGGATGGTGTAGACTGGGGTGAAGATGAGGAAGGCACCTTATCACCTCCTGTGGTCTATTGTTCAGGACTTCAAAGGGCCCGGGGCTCTGCAGCCGCTGCTAATAGCTGTTATCTTCCGGCAGCAGTAATTATGAGCTGAATGAGACTCGGAGACAGTGACTGTAAAGGGCCAATAAAGCAGCACCTTTTCTGGTTCATTTACTTGATTGCCCCTGCTTGCATTATATCCACCCCTCTAGGATGTGTCTTTTAATCCTCCAAGCTGATCTATCCACATGAATATTCACTGTCAATAGCACACTTATTACTGCTGCCTGAATATCCTGAAGCTGCTATCAATCCGTGCTTTAATCTTACACGCGGCTCCTAGGACTTCATCTACAATGCAAATGTTCAAGATGTAAAGTGTAAGGAACCAGGAGAAGAAAAAGTTAAGTCAGTAGATGCTGATGTAGTGGTTTGTGGTTCAGTTTCCTGTTAATTTTGACATTAGTGATATTGGAGTAGTAACTGATCTGGCAGCTTTTGTTGAAAGGCTGTGTATTATTTAAGCAGAAACCTGTAAACTTCACACCTATGTGCAGCAAAGGGGCACGGAAACAGCTGCAGTGAGTCAGAGCAGTGGTGCATCTCCACTGGGCATGCCAAGGGGAGAGGAAATGTCCAGGAGAGCTGGTGGAGATGTGTGTCCTCCCTGCATCTGGAGACACTTGGTGCTGGCATTGTGTTTGAATTTGTGACAGCCCATTTTTGTCTTCCATGAATCCAGTGAATCATTTTTTGAACCCTTGTAAAATTTGGGCAACTGCTATGCCACACGGCAGAGTTTCACAGCTCAGCTACGGATTTAGTGAACGAGCATCTCCTTACTTGTTGTGAACGGGCTCCTGCTAGTTTCACCTGATGCCCCCAAACCTCCTGTTAGAAGAGGCAGAGGATGTTCATTCCCCATTCATCACAGCACGTAGGGTTTAGGAGAGTTCTCTAATAATCTCCCTGGGCCATTTATTTTCCCAGTCTGTAGCACTGTCCCAACCTACTGAGCCATTCCTTACTTGGGAGCCATTCAAAGCCCAGGTGATGGTCACAGCACACCTCTGCTCTCCTTGCAGTTCTGCACTGCCCTTTTCAAGAAGCACGAGCAGCAGCATGGCAGTCAGGCCATGGGTCAGAGTGGTTTCTGCCGTGGCAAGCTGCACCACCTGCCCCTACCCCTGCCCCACACCTCTGCCTGTGCATGGGATTCACAGCTGTGAGTCCACATTTCTGCTGGACTGGTTAAAATACAGGGGAGGTTCAGTGCAGGTGGGAGGACTGAGCATGAACTGAACGTGTAGCTGGCTTTTTGGTACAAACTACTGTACATACGCAGATTCGCTTTCCTGTTTTGTGTGCATGCCAATCCTTAACAGCTGAATCTCCTTTGCTGCTTGCTCACTGCTGCATTAGTACAACTCAGTGACTGCACCTTGTGCCAAATTAACCACTTTGTCAAGGTGATGCCGGTGCACGCCTTTAGGATGACTGGTGACATACCAATGCAGGAATTTGCTGATGTGGTCAGCACGGGTGGCTGGTGTGGCACTCCCAGGCTGCCAGAGCAGAGCTGCCTCACTGGACGGCTCCTGTGCCTGCACCCACTGAGCCAGCCCCTGTCCCCTGCACACCGAGCTGCTCCTGGGATGCACGGCACAACAAAAGCATCCTCAGGCAAGAGAAGGGCTGGCTGCTTCACAGGGAGCTGTGCTGGTGTTCAGGGTAGGCTGAGAAAACTGGAGGGTGTTCTCTGAAGCAGGGACTTCACTCATCACTGTTTTACACATTGCTTTGTTACACATATTTGTTCTTCTACGATGAAATGTCATAAAAGGGGCAAGAACCCTTTTGTCACCAGCTGACGGGGAGAAACAATAGCTCTGCTCACTCTGTCACCACCCTGCAGAGGCTGAATCACCCTCACAAGGCAAATCATCCTCTTGCCTGTTGCTCAGCTCCTTCATCCCTGTGAATCATTGTGGAACAGGGTCGGGAGGGAACAGCGGATGCCACAGCGTCCCCCGTACCCAAACTGAACCAAGTGCTGAGCTGTGGCTGGGATCGCCTGGGGGCAGGGGCAGCGAGGGAGCGGTGGGGCTGGGGGTGATGCATGGCATGGGGCTGGGTCTCAAACCTGTCTCAGGGGCTGGACCTTCCCTTTGTGAGCTCACCAGCCCTGAGATGGTGATACCCTGAGACACCACGGCCAGCCTCACACATTGTCCCTGGGCACCTGCACATAGTGCTGAGCAGCTGAAGAGCCGGGGGGCGGTGGCACAACCAGCACCCACTGTGTTGTAAAACAGGGCTGCTGGTTTCTGGTTAAAGGCACTCAGAACAGCTCAGTGGGGGAAAACATGTCTCAGGAAGAATGGTACCATGTCTGCCAAGCAGGGCTGCTCTCACTGCAGCAGCAAGGCCTCTCTCCTTACTTGTCCATAGTGAAATGTGACATCAGTCCAGCGGCATGGAAACACTGCATGACCATGCTCAGACACAAAACATATCTTATGGGAGGGAAAAGACCGGTATGAGGGTAGCAAAGTTTCAGGATACAGCATCCAGCCTTTTGGAGTGTGCCAGAGGGCAGCTCCTCCTTCCCTGCTGCCAAAGTTCTGCTTTGCCGTTAGCAGGGGAGCCCTGAGACCAGGATGCTGCAGGGGCCGTGTGGGCACCCGATGGCCTTGGGGCTGAGCAGGAGGGCAACAGGGCATGGGGAGCAGGGCACGGCACAGCCCTCAGCCAAGCCACGTCAAGGGGCAGCAGCACCTCTGCTCCCTACCTGCCCTGAGGGCGCTCTGCCAGCAAAACCCTAAAGAAAAGCCCGTGGGCACTTCTCTGCTCGCTGGGCTCTGGCAGAAGGCAGTGCTGCTGCGCTGTAAATTGATTGCTGCTGCAAGGAGAAGGTCAGAGCATCAGCTCGTTGCTAGCAGAAAAGTTCAAGCAATTAAGCTTTAAGCCACATTGAGGTATTGGCTGTGATTAGAAATGTCAGACAAATATTTCATGGCAATAAATAACAAATGAACACAGATTTTTAACAGGCTTTTCAAGCTTGGTGGAAAAGAAGGTCTTTTATTCATGTGTGTTTTTTTTCTTACAAACCTCCCCTCCACATGGGCAGTCAGTAAATACTAGCGTGCAAACCTTTGTTGGGAAGGAGACTCGCTTCATTTTGTGGCTCCTCTGTGTATGACATCCCCTTAGTTGTGGCTGTTTTGCTCAGAAACCACCCGATTTCCATACACGCCATGTAACATGAGGCACAGGAGCTTCAGTGTCAGGCCTGCCACCAGGCACAGATGGTGCTGCAAGGGAAGGCTCAACAGCAAAGCCTGTGTTGGGCGAGCAAGGATCCCTATCACAGGGTGGCAAACATCACTGGAAAAGCCCAAAGCATGATCCAGCTACAAGGGCCAGCTGCTGAGAGCTGCCGGGCAGCCCCGTGCCCTCTCACAGCATTTTCCCAGGGGAGGGGAGAAGTCTCCCCAGTAGTCCCAGTAACGCTGCAACGCTCCTACAGGGAACAGCACGTCCCCCAGGCCACCAGCCCCATTCCCTGTGAGGTTAGTGGCACTCACACCTGCTGGTGAATTGTGGAGCCCAGGAGAAATGTTCCCCCTCTGTAATTGTCTTCTCATTGTGTGGCAATGCCTGCTTACAAACCTGACAGCCTTATCATCCAGCAGGTTTGCAGGGTCAGGACTAGAAAATGGGTATTTGCGGTCCTCCTGACCCTGAGCAGACTCATACCTTTCTGGATAGCCAATTTTACCCCGATAAATAACGGGCTTGCTCAGAGATGTTATGAAAAGGCTCTGTAAGCAAGCAGAAAAGGGAAGGCCGCTGCTGTACCGCAGGGCGGTGCCATCACAGGGCGGTGCTGGGCTGCAGGCTGGGGAGGTCAGCTGCACCCCCAGGTGCTTCCTATCGGGACGTGTTCCCCTAGCTGCTCACTGTCAGCTTTTCCAAGCTTTTTTTTCACACCAACAAATAACAAAATAGCGTACACAACAGACGGCTCCCACTGTTTCCACACCTCTGGAGGCTGGAGGGGCTTTGTCAGCCAGCGGAGGCTGGGGACAGCCATGGAGAAGGCAAGGCCGTGGTGAAGGCAGTGTGGGTCTGAGCTCGGCACAGCCCAGGGCCTGGGACATTCCTGGGCACCAAAGAGGAGGCAGAGGCGTGTAACCAGCCTTCCTCCGGCCACCTTGTGGCCTCTTTTCCCCAAAGAGGAGAAAAGACTTCAAAATAACGCTTGGGACTCCTGCCTGCTCCCTCATTTTGGGGCTCCCGAGCCTGCTCGGCACACATCCCGACTTCTCTGTGCCAGACGTGCTCCCTTGGCGAGGCAAGCTGACATTACCGGCTAACCACCCCAGCCCAGGGGCTGGAGCTCTAAGGAAAGCAAAGCCACCGAGCCTCCTGTGACTCACACTGAAATCACAAGCCGTCTGCATTTCCAGCCGGGCCTGTAATCAGCTGGGGCAGGGCCGATGGCTTTCAGGCAAGAGGGTGGAAGGAGCGGGCAGGCAGTGGGGTCAAAGCCCCCCGGGGTGCGGGGAGCATCTCAAGGCAGCAACGCCTGTGTTCTGCCCTGCCTGCTCAGGGGCTGCTGCTGTAGACATGTCAGCAGGTTTTGCCACCAACAACACATACAGCAGCCCCAAAATTTGGTATTTTAAGGAATGTGGTGTTTTAGAAATTCTGCTGTGGGAGCGCGGTGCACACTGGTGTGGTTACAGCTCAAGGCACACTCAGCACCGCTCACCCGGCACGTGGACACGAGCTGGCTGAAAATCTGCTCTTGCTTGTTTGCTGGCTTCCCTTACAGAAATCCACCACGACGGTTGCAATCACTTCAGGAATGCTGCTATCCACACAAAACCTCCCGGCTGCCCGCTGCTGCAGCACTGCAAGAGCTCCTGTGAACTCTCCCACTGCATTTCAGATCAAAGCTGGCCAGCTTGAGGCACTGCTGGGAGTGGGTTTTAAAGTGTTGCAGCTGAGTCCTAAAAAAAAACTCATCTGCTTTCATCCTCTCTGCAGCTTAACAGACATTTACAGGCCCCTGGGTAGTTTCTTGTGGATTTCTTTTCTCCCTGCTGTTTCAAACGGGGGTGAATCCTATTGAAAAGCACATTTCAAAGATCTCAGCCATCTCCTCCATCCCGTCTGCGTGGGCTGGGAGCGGTGGCTGGAGCTGTGCTCTCCGGGAGCACCGTGCGGGTGTGAGCTCAGCCTGCAGCCCCAGCTCCAGGCCCGGTCACACATCCTGCCTGTCGGAGGGCTGGCTACCAGCCGGGATAGGGATGTGCACGCATTTTTTCCGTCTCTAGGAACAAGTTAGTGTGCCTGGATCATTTCTAAAGAAAGGTGACAGCAGTCAGAAAATGAATTCCTGCAGGGCACCAGCATCTCCCTGAAATGAGACAAAAACCACCCAGCATTATTGCCTGATGGCCACAGCAACCTGGGCCACAAAGAGCCTTTTGGGGTGGCCAGGACCAGCCCCACAGTGCTGGGTGCCAAAACACACTTGGGACTGTGTGGAAGGGGTGAGGGGCAGCTGGTCCGGGCCCCTGCAGCCCCTGGGCACCCCGGCCACATCTCTGTGTGCCCATGTCACCCCACAGCACCCTCTGGGTCCCCTGGGCAGCAGCCCGGCCTGCACAGAGCCAGGTGCCTCAGGCCCAAACCACTGCCAGGCCGAGGGAGGCCCCGGGGGCTGCTGGAACCTCCAGGGGACATTTCCCTGGCAGCAAAGCGAAGCACAGGCTGGAGGAGAGGGGTGCCCACCCCTAGGTGCTCAGGGTGGCCAGCAGCATCCCCATCCCCATGGATCCGTCCCACACCTCTGGGAGCTGCTCTTGCCCCCAGCAGGACCAGGGCCCAGGGAGACGGGTGCTGTGGGGTGAATCCAGCTCGGGGGGACCGGTGTCCTTTGGGGCCACTGGGCAGGGATGGATGGCCCCAGGATGGACTGCAATGGGGTCCTGGGCTGCTGGGGATCCCAGGCAGGGCCAGGCCGTCAGCAAGTAAGATATTTCACAGTTTCTAAACCCACTGCAGACCCAGAGGTGACACAAGAGTGGTGTTCATCCATCAGCTTCTGTTGAACCAGCCTTTGTCATTTCTCCTGGCCTCTCAGACCACCTATGCTTTTGGTCTCAAGACATGAATACCCCAGTTTATATCCCGATAAGGTTTGACACAATACCTCTAAGGTTGTGCAATATGAGGAGCAGGAATAGTCTGTGGTCCTTGGTGCAACAGAAACCTGCTGCTTGCTGCGCTGGCGATGCACAGACCTGGCGGGCTGGTTCAGGTGTGCTTGCTGGCAGCATTCAGACTCCTAAGGCCTGAAAAACTGGCTGCGAGTCTCTGTGGCAACATGTTATCTCACAAGATTTACGGTCCACCCTGCTCCAGGTAAAGTCAGAAATACCTCTCCGCTGATCTCTCCTGATATTACCACATTTTCACACCGCTGCTCTGACAGTCACAGCCCAGGGAGAAATAATGACAGAGCGTTTACACTTCCACCCCAGGCTCCAGCAAGGAGCGTTCTGGGGCTTTGGTATTTGGGAAGGGTGAGGGCAGGGTCCTGTTACTTCCCAACCTGCAGTTCTGGCTGGAAAATAAGATGTGTTTGTGCTCAAGGATGAGTACCTGGGCTAACGCAGAGAGGAGAAATTGGAGCTTGCTTTCTTCTGTGTCCTCTTCTCCCTTGGTGAAGGCAAGATGTAAAGCCCTGCCTGGGCCATGGCTCCTCGGTTGTGGTTTCTCAGCACCAGCATCTGAGCACAGCTGGTCTGCAGGTGAGATGGCCTGCTTGCCCCCTGGCTGTGAAACAGGACCACCGCCACCTCGGGAAAGCACCGTTTCTCCACAACTCATGCAGTGGGTGATGACGGCTCTGCCAAGCTTTTCTGCTAAAGCTTTCCCACATCACACAAATAATTACAACCCTGTGCTAGAGGAGGAAGGAGAATGACTCGATAAACCTGCAGCAAAGGCAGCTGTGTGGCAAATACAGGTCCAATCTCTCTTCCAGGTAAGTATTTATACACAGTGGCAGAGCCCCACATGGACACAGAGACTCATGTAACTGGGGACAGACAGTGACAAAAAGTCATCTTCAAACAACCACAATCGGAAGCAAACTAAACACTGCTAGCAAACATTGTTCTAAAACACAGTGTACATCTTACCCAGATTCCCTGCCCCTACGCTTCCCACAGACTGCCCTGAACTGCCTTCTGGGTGCAGGTGTAGCAGCAAAGCAGCTGGATTTGCAATTTTTCAGGCTGTCCTGAAGTCCTGGGGCCCTTTTAAAGTGAAATACAGAGCTGATAGACAACTATCGCTGCCTGTCCCTCACCTGTTGCAGAGGAGCTGCAGAACGCACTGTGCCACCGCATGTCCTCTCGGCATGGTTATGGGTGAAAGTCCCAAGCTGGGACCCCCGGCTTTGCCATCACCTCCTCCACCACCTGAGCAAATTCAGGCAGGTTCACAGCACCCTTTTCACCCCACACCCTGTGATGCCCAGGTGACGGGTGGTGACAAGCCCAGGCTGGCACAGCCTGGCATCCCTGGGGCTGCTGCCTTGCTCCTGGCCCTGGCATCTCCCCCTTCTTGCATGGCAAGGCAGAGCTCCTCCAGTGTGAGCTGCTGCTGCCACCCACGGCTGCTGGGCTGCCTTGCAGCGTTGTGCAAGAGCTGGCACAAAGGCAGGCTCCCCTTGCTGCTTTGGCAATACCAGGCTGACGTCTCATCTCCTGTAGGGAAGCGCCGGTTTTAGTCTGCAGCACCACAAGGCTGCAGGGCAAGCCCTGCACTGCTGCTGCGGAAGGGGAAGCAGCGCTGTGCTCCCCGCTGGCACCTTCCTGGAGAGCTTTAGTCAGGTCTTCTGGGGGTTGTGCATGTCGCTCCCTGCTTGTTTGCTGGGACCAGGCTGGAAGCCACTCTCATTTCAGAGCCACGGTCCCCAAAGTGCCAGCAGCTGTATATAGGCTTGGGAGCAAGGTCCCTTTGCTTCAGTCAGACCTCAGTTCAGACAGGCATTTGACTTGGTGGCTCAGCAACTGAGCCGTTCGTGTATTTAATTCAGTACCTATTTAATTCTTAAATTTAATTCACTTGGGGCAGGCATTCTGTGCTCAGCCCTTTCCACTTTCCTGTGCCCAGAGCAGCCCTGGTCTGAACTGCCAGCCCAGGACCACGAGCCTCAGACCAACGCACAGGGCTGGCACCTCTGCCTGCAAGGGGAGCCAGGAGCCTCTGCGGGGCTACTGAGCTGAGGTGCAGGCTTAGGACCTGCTCTCCCATAGCTTCCCTGGCTATGAAATAATATTGTTTAACCAGGAAGTCCCTGCACTCGTGGCAATGAGGTGGGTCTCAAGTGCAACACTCGCCTCCCTCAACACTAGAAACAGAAAGTTAGGAAGTGGGCAGAGCTTCAACATTTCCTCGCTAAGGTTTAGAACAAGATGTAACAGCTGTAGTTAAAATTACCCCATCTCTGCTGCCTCCCACCACACCAGAGAAGATATTTTTAGGTTAAGAGAGTCTTACCACAGAAAGCACTGGTGACAATCTGCTCAGCTCCTGGGGAGCTGAGGCACATAGATCTCAACCACGCTACTGCACGGAGAACATTAATACAAGCCGGCCAGTGGCTTTCTGATGGCCTTGGTTCAATCATTTAGGCACTGAACCACTCGTTTCCCATTGGATTTGATATGTAGAGAGGTGGCGGCAGATCTCCTATGTCTCTACCAAAGAGGAAGAGGAGGGATGCGTTCCCCAGCAGCAATGTGGTCCCAATCCAGCGTGCTCTGAAGGTCCCTCTCCTACCTTCAGTGAAACTGGCCCAACGCCTCTTCCTCTAGCACTGGTGTGATGGAGCTGCCAAGCACAAAGGCAACTCCAGGTTGCCCAAGGGTTGCTGTGTGGTGAGATGTCGTGTCAGTGCCTCTGCTTGGCAAGAAATATGTGGGAAGAGAGAGAGCAGAGCTCAGAGAGGCACCTCCAGCTGGCAAGTCTCTCCCAGAGTTTGTCAGTGACCTGCTGTATGCCTGCCCTGCTGAATCACTGCCATCCCCTCTACTCTTTGTAGCTCAGTCTCTTCCCACTCCATGGGAGTGATCCATAACAGTCCTCAGTTACCTGTGTGAATCTGGTACAGATGCAGGCGTAAGAGCTGTGATCACAGAGTCCAGGGGTTTGGCATATTTGTCGTGAGAGGCAGGAGGATACATCCAGCGCTCATACTAAAGTCTTGCACTAATGTGGACATATAAAACTCTAGGCTGCAAATACGCCTCTGAGTTAAGCGTGTATGTATAAAAACAAGCACAAACTTCATCAAATTAAAAAAAAAAAAAAGGATATGAACTTTTCACCGTATATGTTAAAAAACCAGAGAGGGAGCCTCTGAATTTTACCATTCATGTATACATTTATTAAGCCAAAGGAGTTTGATCACGTCATGGTATGTTACTATAGCACATGAGATCCCTTCTCTTCAACTTTGCTAGCAATGGTTATTTTAATTATTTATTTTTTTCCTTTTGAGCTTAAACAAATTAACTCTTTCAACATTTCCCCATGAAAGGCTCTTTTGTGGTCCTGTCCTTTCCTTTTTCCTTTCCTTCCTCCTTTCTTTTCCTTTCTCCTTCCTTTTTTTTCTTTCATTTTCTTTCTCCTTTCCTTTCCTGATTTTCTTACAGTACAAAACAAATGTTTCACAGACATGTAAACATAACCATCATGGAAATTACACTGCACCTAAAGTTAACTTTACTGTGTTATGGACGTTTTGTTAGATTTATATCCTGTTAGATGTACTTCGGCTCAGTGACTCCTTCAATGGAAGTTATTAATGGCACCTGCACTGCAGTAGTGCCTGGAGGCCCTGGCGAGGGTTAAGGGCCTTCTGTGTGTGGTGCTGTATAAATACTTCAGTGTAACTCACACTGAGGTCCCTGGTAAGAATGGCATTCACTGATCTGATTCACTATAACCCTCTTTGCTTCCCTGTGGTCAGTGGTGACCCTCACAGATTACAGGAGTTGAAGGGAAACTCTAGGAGTTGGCATTCAACTACTACTGAAGAGAGGAGAAATGTTACTAGGGGTCAATCCAGATGCCTGCAGCCCTGTGAGTAAAGCTTCTCACACTCATGGGAATGCTCATACGATTAAGAAACTCCTGTGGGAAAAGTCTGCTGGCTTGAGTCCTTGGATGACTGAACTCCAAGAAAGCATGTGAAAAAAGCAGACTGGTTCCTTTTCTCTAGTAATTCTCAGTATAATTCCCAGAGAAGAAGGGACAGGGTCGGCTGCTTGGTTTCAGCATTTCGAATGTCTTGAGTTCTGATCCCCAAATTAAAGAAGTCTCTGCTTTGCCTTGGGTTACTGTAATCAGGCCTGGAAAAGTCTGTTGGACACACTTAGTCATCAGGAGGCGGTGGCTTGCCACTACAGCATGGAGGGCCTCTGTTATACAGTGCGAAGGCTGCGTCCTAGGCAGGAATTCTGAAAATTGTGTGCGGTCAACAGCAGAAATTATTTTGAAACCACTTCAGAGCAATTGCAATTTAAATAACGATTTTAACTTGACATTTGAGGTGAAAAAAAAAGGATTACATGAAATAAATAGCAAAGAAACAACGTCCCTGCACAAACATAATATATTCCTGCCTATGAAGCACCCTTTGCAAGTTATTGCCCTTTAGGTTATGTCAGATGTTTAGATGAACCCTTTAGAGCTAAAATACAGTACTCTGAAATGAGGTTAGAAAAATTTAAAAAAAGGGAACTGTGTACAATGCTCTCTTCAAAACAAACTTCCCACTGGGGTAGCCTAGGAGTGCGAGGCCTCAATAGACGTAGAGCCGATCTGAGATGGCCGCAGGCATGTGCGTCATGATCTGCATGCGCAGCCACCAGTAGTAATCCATGGGGTGGTAGCGGGTGTAGGGGGTTGTGGAGGTGAGCGCGTGGGCAACGCTCTCGATGACCGGCGAGGTGTCTGTCGAGCCGCTGTTGCAGTACGTCTCCATCTTGCTGACCTGCTCGTCGAAGTACTTCCTGCCGTAGTCTTTGCGCACTATCTCAGGGAGCTCGTCCCACATTTTGTCGGCTATGGCTTTGATCCGCTCGGGGCTGTAGAGGTTGGTGGCAGCTATGAAGTTGCCCGGCTCCACAATGCTGACCATCACCCCCTGGGGCTGCATTTCGTACCGCAGGCAGTCGGAGAAGGCTTCCACGCCAAACTTGGTGATGCAGTACGGCGAGCGGGCAGGACTGCCCATCCGACCCATCATGCTACTGATGTTCACTACACGACCTAGGCGGGGGCCAGGTAGAGCACAGCTGAGCTGAGATGCACAGAGCAGATACCTGACACAAACCTCCCACCAGATCCCTGAACATGCATCCATCCCTCCCCGCATGTCCCTAAGAGCTGCCTGGCAGACCCGCTGGTGGCTCTATCTGAGCATTCCCACCCTATGCACCAGCCTTCAGGCAGGAGAAGCCCACTGCGGGGTGCTCCCTGGCTCCTTGCACCCCAGGGCACAGGCACACAGCAACACACAAAGTGTGGTGCTATGGGGAACATGGAAGAGGCTGGACAGAACCTGCATGGTGGGAAACTGGATTGCTCAGCAGCAATCAGGACTGAGCCCAGCCAAGAGGAAGCAGCATCAAAGGAAACCTCTGGCACCAAGACTGAGCTTGTTTATTTGCAAGGCTAAGGCACGATATCCAGGAGCCCAGCGGTAGCTTATAGTGTCTGCCTCCCAAAGGGGCATAGCTTGCTCCTGTACCACAAACAGAAAAAGCAGTCTAAGCCCACTGCATCCTTCTCCATGTGACAGCTGGATTATGGCTTTGGGCACAGAGCTGGGTCTTTCCTCCTCTTCCATTATGGCAGGGGAGAGCGCTGGTAGGAGACTGGATGCTGCAGTCTAACCAGAGTCTGCCTTTCTCTGCACTTTCTATCAGTGCTCTGTGATGAGTTATATGAGAAAGAGCAACCTCGACCACAGAAGCAGACACCTTCTCATGGCAGAGAAATGCTCCCTGGGCCACATATAGTAAAAAATATCCTCATTTAGTCAGGTAGTTGGCCCCACTACAAGAACTATTTTGCATTTTTATGCTGAGGCTCATGTGAGCTCCAGAGCCATTGTGCCTGTGCTGTAGGTCACATTCTGTCTGTAAAGGTAGGAAGGTGGCCAGTGGTGCAGGGAGAAGTGTAGTAAACCTTCTGGTCTCTGTCACAGTAAGACACAGGGCAGGGCAAAGGACCCATTCCACCAAATGAAAGTCAGGAGGAGATCACTCACCCTTTGACCTCCGGATGAGCGGCAGGAAAGCCTTGGTGGTTCGCACAGTGCCCCACAGGTTCACTTCAGCCACCTCCATGTAGGTGTCCATGCTGGTGAACTCGACTTCCCCAAACGTGGAGATCCCAGCGTTGTTAACCAGCCCCCAGAGCCCTACAAGGTAAAATCAAGCAGAAAGTTTTCCCTCTATGAAACCAATGAGATCAGCTTGGAAAAGGCCTGGTTAATAGGTAACTGAACCAGAAAGCTCTTCATTAAGACCTGTGATGATGACAACCAGATAGAAGAGAACCCAGAGCAAACCTTAGTCTCCTGAACAAATATAACCACAATCAAAATCTGTTTGTAGTGCCCAACACTGCAACCACAAAGTACTGTGAGTATATCTTCCAGTGAAATTCTGAAACAGCAAACAGGATTTCAGCTTGTCTAAGCTGTTCTGCTTGATATTCTCTTTTTATCCATCATGATTTTTAAAAGCAGCAAAGGACACTCTCTAAGTGCAAATAATAAGAATAAAAAAGACTTTGTAAGAAACAAAAGTAATTCTTTTGGTATAAAATCTCTTGTGTCACCATAAGATTTAGAATGTCTGCAATACTGGTAAGGAGGATATGGAAATGGCTGAGCCTGCCATGGCCTCTCCCTTTTATTCTGCTCTAAGCAAGATATGAACAGAAGCTATCAACTCATTTGCCAATGAAAACAAGGTTTAGAAAGGAATTTGGAATAAAATGAACTCACTTCATATATTTTCTAATTGCACAGGAAACACTGAGAAAGGTCTGGGTTGGCATCTCTCTGCTTTTTATAAATTCTTACTGTTAGCTGTTGACTGACTGTGTCTAAATCTACGTTCTCAGAAGCAGCCCAGAGAAAGCAACGTCCTCTTGGCCAATGCTTGAGAATACAGGGCTGGAAAATTTTATAAAGAAGAAATGTATACATAAAAATAAATATTAAAAAAAAAAAAAAAGTAAAATAAATAAATTTTTGCAAAATCCAAAATAAAAAATTACTGGTTGTTCTGTTTGTGAACAACCTTCAGGTGCTGAAGTGGGACACTCCTTAAGGAGAAAAATGTAGGTCACCAAAGGGTGGAAAGGTTTTAGGAATGCATGAGCAACTGGAATTTTCATAGTACCAGAACAGAGTTTGCTCTCCTCACATCAGAATGAGGCAGGCATGCTAAGAAAGACAGGTACAGCTACCCCTGGAACTATGAAATGTATAATATATAGTAATATTTGTGATAGCATTAATAATAGTCAGCTTCATAAGAAATCCTTTTGATAACATCTCTATTTCCTTTGTTTTTAGAAAGTATAGGGGAGACACTTTGGTTGCTAATCCACAATCTTTGGGCACTGGCCAGGTTTTAAGACATAAAGGGGGTCGCAATAAATGTCAGTTCACAGCAGTAAAGCACTCATCCCAGGGCCTTGAAGTACCACCTCAATTTCTGCTTATGTCCCTATGGGAGCTAGTGAATAAAAAAGCCAAGTCCTTTTGTTGTTGTTGTTTGCTTGTTTGCAGATGCTCTCTTAAGGTGCAAGTGGGAAGCTGCCTTCTGATATGGCACATTTAAACAGGCCGTTTGTTCTGCACTGCTGCTCCTCAAAGCTTTTTGCCCTTCAATGTATTACTGCTCAGCTTCTGAAGTGTGCCCTGAAAATGCTCTCGGTGCCCAGCTGAGGGAGCTCTTGTCACCTATCTTCGTGTGACCTGACAGACCTCTGGATGCACCAACCTTTCTCTGGGTCCTCCAGGCTGCTATTCACGTGCTCCACTGCTCGGTCCACTTCTTTGCTGTCACAGACATTGAGCTGGACAGTTCTCATTCGGTCACTCTTCATGTTGTCCAGATCCTTGGAGCCACCATCTCCCTTGTCCTAGAGGGGAAGAAAGAGCTGGTTTCAATCTGGCCAAAGAACTTGTGTAGAAGATCAGAAATGTATCAACCACCAAATCAAGCAAGAGAGTGCACAGGGCAATCAGAATGATCAGGACAGTCCTGCAGTACAAAAGGGCACAGACAGGGCTGCTCCTGCAGAAGAACACCATTCCTTGAGCAGCTCTATCTGACCACCAGCCCTGTCATCGAGTTGGCTGCTACAAACTGCTGCAGCAATCGAAAGCAGGAGGAGCTGGATCTGCCCAGCAAGGTTACTCCTGCCCCAGTACCAGCTCTGAGATCAAGCTATGCTCCACTACCACAGGTGCTGTGGTCACTTTGGCCTGTGCACAGGGCACAACAAACGGTGTGGTGGTGGTAACGGTATAAAACACTTACACACCATATTAGTATGAATTTGTAGCTATCCCTGAATTGCTTTCAGACTGCTCACTTGCCCCCTCAGAGAGCCCACGCCAGGCAGCACACTTTAGGTACCACACTGCCCATACAAGAGTGGCCTTACACACTGCTCCGTCTCCGGGCCACCTTATCTTCCAAAACACCTTCTCCTGGATCCTCTTGTTCCTGGCCTTATCTGCTGGGCTCACACACAGGACCCCGAAGCTCACTGACTGGGGTACCTGGCGTCTCCTTTATCTTCTCCACCCTTCCTTATTCCAAAGCAGATCGTTAATACTGGTTAGTGCTGGTCCTTAAGAGAAGGCATTTACTGCATTCTCCTCACACAGAAGCATCTCACATACAAAATGGAGCCATTAGAAGTCCCATGCATAGCTTTATGGTGTTTGGTTTTATGGTCAACAAAAACAGCTTCATGCTAAGTTCGTTGCTCACTCAAACCCACTTTGGTGCTAAGTCAGCACGTATGGCAAAGCACTGGAAAGCACACAAACGGCCCAAAAAGGGGAATAAGAAAAAAAGAGAATAAGTTGTCAAAAGGGAATCAGCAAATATAAGTATACAAGTCCCTTGGAAACAGCAGATAGAGCTAAAAGGAGAACAGCAAAGCCAATGTGCTTCTTCCTCCACTGCCAGGTCTGTGAGGTGCTATGAAATCACCTGCCAGAGGAGAAAGCTCCAGGAGCCAATATGTGGGCGCAAGGTGGAGAAAAGCATGTGGTTCGACATGTCAGAAGGTTTGGCAAAAGATGTGCAGCAGTGGACTTCTGAGTATCCGATTCTCTTTGCATGACCAGGTCTATGGGCCACAGAAGTGCACCAGCGTCAGAGGCCTCATAAGCTTTGCTGGACACTTCACAGCATCCCCTTCCTCCTCCCTCACAGAGCTGGCTCTGCAAGCTCTCCCTGAGCTGGGATCCTGACCCAAGAGTTAGACCCCAGCCATTCACCCAGGCCCACAGGGTCATCCCCTCAGCTCTTCACAAAGGGCAGAAGGGGGGCGCTCCAGCCAGGTACCCTGTGACTGTGTCATGTCCTCCTGGCACAGGGCACAGCACATCCCTCAGCCCCTGGGCCCCACACAGCAGTGGAAGGGCCTCCCCATGCATCCACAGGCCCCATGGCAAGAGGACCCTGCTCTCATACATTTAAAAAGCACACCACTGCCTCGTCTTCCTCTTTCCACGGTCACTCTCATAGCCCTCAGCTTGGATCTCTATCACCGCGTCCTTGAAGTGGCACGTCACACCCTGTGGCTCTCAGCACTCTTTTGGGCCCTCCAGAAACTTGCCTGCATGCTGGGCTGCTCAGATAACCTCTGCCTGCTCATTCCCCTGCAAGCTCCGAGAGGCCTGAGCACACACAGCAAAGCAAACAGGGATTGCACGACACTCCTGACAGCCGTGACCAACACCACATATGTCCACTGGTAACAGATACTGCTGGAAAAATACCTTCTTCATCTCGTGTCAGCTGGCTCCTCCAGCTGTTAACCAAGGAGGAGAAATAAGACAGCTGCAGCGTGATTGTTCATGGGATCCAGTCTACTACTGTCTTTTGGCAACGAAGCATCAACACTCACTGATACATTTGTTGGTGAAAATGTTAGGAACCAACAGTGTGAAATAGCACTTAGCACAGATGCATCCTCAGGGTCCCCTTAGTCATGACTCCAAACACCTCCCAGGTCTCCTTCAGCAAAAAACAGCTGGGTGCTAACGATATGGCCACTCTAGGAAACCCTTCCTAATGAAGGGTCAGCACTGTACACACTTTTTGTCTGCAAGGAGAGTGCACACCCAGGGGACACGATGGCTCCCCAAATTGGAGTATGTTTCTGATGTGCAGCTGTGCTCTGGGAAGCAGTCACATGAAAATAACACTCAAGTTTCATACTCATTTCCTCTCAGTGAGGGCTAGGACAAATATACCCAGTTTACAAGCAAAACGTGATGCTTCTTACTTCCACCTCTAGTTCCATGTAGAACCTAACACACACTAGGCATTCTCTGTCCCTAAGATCAGCACCAACAATAACACTGATCAGAATTCTCTTTATGTTTTGTCTGATGAAACTTATGGCATAAATAGAAGTCAGCTCAGTCTCTTGGAGTTTAGTTCTACAGGGCTAAGAACCTGTTTTTTTTTTTTTTTTTTTTCCATAAAGTATATGACCTGAAGACACAGAGTAGGCCAAACAATGAACATGGGAGCTTATAGTGTTTTTTCTGATGACAGTTGGTGTCACCAGTCTTGCCATGGTCACACAGATTTTGGAACATGGAACATGAATCCAGATAAAAAAAACACAGCATTTAATTATACAGAGATAAAGCAAAGATTTCTGCTGATTCTTGGAGAGGAAACAAACATTGATAAAAGCTAAAAGGAGTTCAGTCATGTGCTTTGTTTCAGCTTATTCTGAAATTGTCAGAGTCCATGATTTTCCACTAATGGGCTTGCAGTAGCATGTGTATTGAAGACACCAAAATGGAAGGGAGGTTTCAGCAACAGTTAAACGCATGCTCACTGAAAATCAGGTCTTTCTGGCAGCTCAGACTGAGGAAGTGAAATACAGAAGTAACCCTGTAGCTCTGAAATTTTGGACTACTGTCAACATATAGGCAGGCAATTATTCTGAACAGTGGTTTTTAAGTCTCAGTGTTATTATCTCTTCTAATGTTGACTTTTAGTTACAAAAGCAGAGTAAAAATAGCTGAAAAAAAAAGCAGCTTTCTACCCTCCCCCTTTTCAATACCTTTGGAAAAGCAGCAGTTTATAGAAAGTATCTTGTTCTGCTGTGAAGCCTGTAGAGGGAGCCCATGTTAAAAAATACAGCCTTGACCCGAGGCTGAGACACCGCAAGGGGACAGAGCTATCTGAACACAAATTTCTCATTTGAAAAAAATGTGGCTGAAAGAAACTAATAATTTAAGCAAAACTTTGTAATAATGAAAAGACTAACATCAGAAAAAGTATTGATAACATTTAAAAAAAGAAAACAACACCTGACTAAGTCTCTTTAAATAATACAACTATTCAGGACGCATTTGCAGTGATAAGTGAGCAAAAAGATTTGGATCAAAGTAACTGACCCACCCCAGGATATCCTGAGGAGTAGGTTTGCTTCCATCAGGAAACGGCCATGCTGCTGAAAATGTGCCAGTGTTTCACAAGGAAAGGCTAAAGCTGTTATTCACCATGATGAGGCATCTCTGACTGCTCTTAGAGAGTGTATCAACAACTGCACCACTCAGCTATTTGTGGCCTGAATCTGCTCTCAGTTGCACTAGTGGGACTTTACCACCTTCACAGCGAGTTCAGTGTGCACCTCCAACGCACACTAGAGCACGGCTGTATTCACCTATATAGAAATAAATCCTTATACCATATGCTATAAAATCACTGGTGGTTTGATGGATGTAATAATTAATCAAAATAAACTCTGAATAATGATGTATAAACTGAGTGCACTTCCAAAGATCTAGACTCAGCCTGGTACTAAAAGTACTTATGGATAACCCTATAAACTCAGGTGTGGGGTTCTGGTTGACTGGGATTGGAACAGACTGCAGTGTTGTAATTCAAATAAGAACCTTTCTGCAGTGCAGGTTATGGTCTAGACTAGATAATACTCTATGAAATTCAAGCACCTGTGCCTTTCCCTTTGGGCTGCCAACAACCCTCCCTCTCCTTGGCAAGATGCTCTGCAGAGCGGAGATGAAAGACTGGATTTGTTGTGTCTGTTCACGTGCCACAGATGAAGAACAAAGTTTTTGGTTTTCCTACCTTTTGCAGGCAGCCAGCGTAAACAATGAAGCCTTTGGCATGCAGGTGCTTGGCCAAGGCAAATCCGAACCCTGAGTCGCAACCTGTTATAAGCACAGCTCTACTGCCGATCTGCAAAACAAAACAAAACAATGCGCTGGAACTGAGTACTCAAAATCAGTGACTTGCAGTACGCAGAACAAAACCATGTCCTTGGCCAGGAGCAGTCTGTTCCAGGGACATTTTCTATGTTCATTGCCAGCTACTGCCACCCACAGCCTCCTGAAGACAAGAAACAGGTTCTAGCACCTCCGGCAAACAACTTTGAAGGCAGAGACCAAGCAAACTATCACTCTCTGGCATTTCACATCCATCATGAAATCTGAAAATATACCAGAGAGTTCTCAATAAATTATTTTTCTTCAATAGCAACTGCTCCTATTGTTCTGTGCCTTGCAGCCTGTAAGGTGTGGGGAAGATAGGTAGACTAAAAAAAGGCGGTATGTTAACCTTACTGACTGCTCATTTATCTTTCTCCCTCTAGTATATAAAACCTCTAGTGCTGCATTTTAAAAGCTAAGTAGAATCAAGGGAATTGAAATTAAGACCAGTTGGTGATTTTCTTTTCTTGTCTTTTTTTTTTTTTGTCTTCTGATCTTCCTAACTTATAATTTGAATAGAAGTACATCTCTTTCCTTCTCCAAACCCCTTGCCATAGCCCAAACAGAGGCCACAGTTAAGCAGCATGTTGAGAACCACACAGTGCATCAAACATCCTAGCAGCAACAGGTGCGCATGCAGCAAGGTGCTGCTGTGGGTGGGATGAGGTAGTAACTGCTTGCAATTCATTCCAACTCATCTCTGTTAAAACTAGAAATGTGGCTTTCAACAGGATACACAGGGACTGATCAGTCCCACCTAGCAATGACGTGAGGGCTGCACCTGAATTCCTTTTAATTCTGTCCAAGGCTTACAGAGCAAGATGTGCATGCTCTAGCCCTGCTACAGTGCTGAGTTCTGTGCCACATGACAGACAACAGGGCAAAACAACCCCTTTCCATTTGCTTGGCACTATTTCTGTCAAGCTACCGCCTTCAAGGAAAAGGCTATTAAAGAAGGGGATCACTCTCCAGAATAAGATGAGGACACACCAACTTATTTACATGACTTTATACAACCATACACTGGAAAGAGATTTGTTAAGAACCTGTCATAGAAATACCCTCCACTCTAAGGTGGAAGATTTCATCTGCTGAGTGAGTTCCAAAAATAGAAAAAAAAACACTGGTGCGATTGTTTATTTCCATCCTTAGTAGCATGCACCGTGTTGCGTCAATGGAAGCGCTGTGCTAGGAAAGAATGTGGAGTATGCTGAAGAGGTCCAGCTCAGAGTCTTTCGGGCGAATAGGAAAGAAGAATTTGGTCACCAGACTTCAGGGAGTTTAAAGCTCCAGCTCAGTAGAACTGGTTCCCAATCTGGAAACCACAATCACACTCACCTGATCAACCTCACTTGCATAAGAGCGGCTACCAGATGAGGACAAGAGAGGGAAGCAAAATCTTTTCACAGGCCTGTTAAAAAAATACAGAACAATCAGGCATGGGGTTTCTTATCCATACCCTGGTGCTGCAGCATTACACATGAGAGAGAATGTGGTGTTACCTTTCTACATGGTGCAGACTGTCACTTGAGAGGACAGAATCTGGACATTTCTTCCTCTGCAATGTCTATCCATGCATTAGATACTCTTAGACAGATCTTATATCTCCTCTTTGCAACTGCTTAAAGTAAGAGATACTCGTTTTTTGAGCAGTATCTGCCATGCAGATCTGAAGTTCCTCTGCACAGTATGTCTGACTCTGAAGTAAACGAAGTGTGTTCACAAATACAGACCACAGCAAAGCAACAGTGCCTTCCAGGTGAGTATCTGTTTTATAAAAGCTATGCAACCAGTAGCATCACATCGTCTTAGGTCTTACTGTCATTAATCAAAACCAGGCCTAGACAACACATCAGATTGACCCTGTCCTCCATCCTTGCCAGACACCTCTCTGGACTATCTCTGCTTTTTCATATTTCGATCTGGGCCCTGACATGGCCCCCTGCCTTCTGGCTCTCCCCTAGACATGCTGTATTTCAGCTACTCTCTGGTTCCTCTAACATCTATCCTTCAGTAGAGATTATCTTCCAGGCCACTCTTCTAAGTGAATTTGCTTAATCACCCACAGTTATCTCCTGCTCAGACATCACAGGCACTCCTAGGGTGACCTGTGCAACACTGAACAGCAATCTGCAGACACTCTGGCCTCTGAGCTGTATTTTCTGCTAACAGGGCTAAAGACTGGGTCTAACAGCACAACAGCTTTGAAGCAGGTGGGAAGGGAGCTGACCTACATGCAGGTAATGGTATCCACTCACCTTCCTGCTCTTCGCAGTTCCGCTCTTTTTCTAACTTTCAGTGTCAGAAGCTCAATCAACTCTTGAAACAGCAATGGCCAATTTCATTGCTGCAAAGGTCAGACCCCAGACCCAAACTGCCTGTTAACATTACTGACCAGAATCCTGGCTTAGAACGTTTGTCTCAACACTAAGCTTCTCTGTGTTTTTCAAAGTGCCCAGATACATTCATAATGCTTCTTTTAATTGTATGAAGTTAATTATTATTTTTCAGTGTCACATCTGGTCCTGTTATTTCACTGCAACACAGTGAACAATTGATTTGCTGCACTCTATTCACAGTAACCTGTAGTGAATAACTGCTTCGTGTTCTTTCTACCTTGACTTGAAGGCAAGGGCATTAAAATCGATGCCAGCTGCTGATCAGCAGGAATGTCATCAGAGGAAACAGTTAAGAAGCACAGACGATGCTAGCCCTCAAGTACACTAATGTACCATGAGCCATTTTTGTCATTCTGCATGACTGAATTCTAGAGATCACAACTGAGGCTTTTAAAATGCACAGATGGTCCACAAATTAAATCTGTCCTTGTAACCACACATTTGTTTTTGTTCAGTTACACTAATAAAAGCATTTCTCAGCTTGAAGAGTCAAGTACATAAATGTTACCTTAGTGCATTAAGATACTGCTATCATGGTCAACACCATCTTTCAGACAAACAGTTGCATTTCCATTTCAGATTTAGCAGTGTATGGGTAGTTCAAAAACCACAAAACTTTGTACCAAGCCCCGACTACAAGAAGCACAAAGTGAAAAAAAAAGTCTTTTCTGAACTTAATAAAACATTAATTTGAATATTTAAGGTCACAGCAGATAGATTCCTGCTGGTGCAGCTTGAGTCTGTTGTGGTGTAGATAGCAGATAAAAGGGTCAACCTGTTTGCATAGGAAATCTTTAATTGCTTTGCTATCTTTGCTCTTTACAGCTCTGTCACAGGAGCCATCCATGGCAGTGATGGTGCCACACACCACTATCAATAGCAGTGGAACAACAACAGAAGTGGCAATTCTGGCTTAGTCCATTAAACTGCTTGTTTACAATTAGCAATACACACACTATTGTTTGGGAACCTTGCTTTAAAGCAAGCCCTGTGAGAATAATCAATTTGCTCTGAATTTGAACTATATATATATATATATATATATATATATATATATTATATATATATTTTTTTTTTTTTCAGACCTAGGAGTTAGAATTAGGTAGGCAATTTTTTGCCAATTCATGTTCAGAAAAAAAAAAAAGAAAGAAAAAAAAATAAAAAAAAAAAAAACACCTTCAGTTTCATTACCCAACCCAAGTTCCTTTCCACGTCTTCTTCACCAAGTTACTTACCTGAAGCCATTCCCTGGGTCCTTGAAATTCAGTTTTTTCACAGAGATGTTCAGGAGAGGCCGGGACAGCTTGGTTGCCAACATGTTTCCAATTAAGACACTCTACCAACAAGGCTATCCTTCCTTAGACCTGCAAGACAAGATAGCACCTCAGCTTTAGTTGCTCAATTATTTTGTAAGTCGTGCTGACTCCAAGTATTTCAAAGAGAAAATCAAGTCCAAAGAACTCATCTTTCCCCCTGGCAGTCCCTCACACCGAGATAAACGGCTCAACCTTCAGCCACCTCGAGCTGCCTTTAAAGAAGGAAAAAGATTACACGTAAACTGACGAGCAGGAAGTCATTTCAAGAAAACGTCCATTTCTCTTTGTTTAATGCATCCTAAACTATATTATCAGAAATAACTAAAAATTGAGTTGTTTACTCATGCAATATATTATTTCAAGTGATAAATATAAAATAATTTTCAACTAAAACAGAAGTTCAAGCCACGGGTGACGTGACGTTACGTGTTCCCAAAGCAATCCCTGGGCTTTATGGCTCATACAGCCACGTGCTTAAAAATAAATTTCTTTGTAATTAATTAGCTGGACAATGCACACGGAATGAGTAAGTTATTAGGGGAAGAAAACAGCTCAAGAGCTGGAGTGAAGCACAGAAGGTCGATTTCAATCGTACCCCCTTTGGATAAACCAGATCCAGCGCACACTACGCAAACACAGACACACAAAAAACGTCTCCCCAGCCTAAAGCACAGCTTCCTCCATTACAGATGAGAAATGCTGCCTAGTTTGGGGATCTTTTTTATATCTCTGCTGAATTCTGTGCTGCTGCCGCAGCTTCGGGGCCTGCAGCGTGAAAGGCCTAAGCGAAAAAAAAAAAACCACGTCAAATTCCCGATAAAAGAGCTGTTGTTGGACAGCAGGCTAGGAAAAGAAAGCTCTAGAAACCTCGATGAGGGCAGCTTTGCGGCGCTGCGCTGCGAGGTGCCGGGGGTCCGGCCGGCCCCTAACCCCTGCTGCTGCCCGGCCCGGAGCTCGGCCAGCTGCGGAGGGGCCCCGGGGGGCTATGAACTCCCTGCCGGCCCCGAGCAGGCTGCAGGTGGAGGCAGCCCGGGGGGGCGAGGGGAGATGCCGACCCCTGGGGATGTCGGCGGGGGGGGGAGTCCCGTGGAGCCGCGCCGCGCCTTACCTGGAGCCGGCGGGGGGCTGCGGGGCGCTGCCGCCGTTTGAATGAGGCTGTGGCGGTGCCGGTGCCCCGGGGGCGGGCCGGGGGAAGGGCCGGGCACGGCGGCGGCGATAGGCTGCGGCCGCCACGGGCTGCGGCCATGCGGGGCTCCGCCGGGCTGCTGGCGCTGGGCGCTGCCGCCGGGCTGCTGGCGGGCGGCGGCGGGCGGTGGCTGGGCCGCCTCCTTCACCGCCTCCTCCTCCTGCCGCCGCTCCGGGCGGTGCGGGCTCGCCGCGCCCTGCCCGTGAGTATGGGGAGGGCGGCTGGCACCCAGCGGGGTCGGCGCTGCGCCCTCGCCTCACGGAGAGCCGGGCGTGGGGAGCTCTGCCCGGCTCTGTAGGGGGTCCCCAGGGGGAGAGGATGGAGAGAGGGGGGCTTGGAGCGGAGGCAGAGGGGCAAGGCTGGAGGCTGAGGCAGCCCCCGCGGCACAAAATGGCGGCGGGGCCGCCACGGCTGCAGGGGGAGCGGCCCCGCGCCACAGCGCCCTGCCCGCGGCGGGGCCCGAGCCTGAGGGGATAAAGGGCAGATAAAGGGCTAAAATGGGGTCGGTGAGGGGTGAAACCCCCAGGTTTGTTACGGCGCCTGGGGGTTTGAGTGAGGCGGCGCTGTCGGTGTTGCTGCAGTGCTGACCTCTGCGCTACTGTAACACGGTTTCACGCCACGACGTTCATAAAGCAAGCAACGCGCGGGTTTTGGTCCAGCGTTCTAAATTTGGGAGTGGAAGGGAGAAAAAAAGCCCCGTGAATAGAACAATTGCATAACTAGTTTCCTTTTATACGTTACAAAAATAAATAAAAAATGTCTGGGGTGCTTTCACTGGTTTGGAGTGAACTTGGCTCTTGCTTATGCCCCAAATAGCTTCTGCAGGCACCAGAGAGAATCTGCAAGCAGACGTATTTTGTTCGTGGGCAGAAAACACTTTTGACCTGTTTGCAGCCTCCTGCTCCTCTTGCCTTCTATGCTCTGCTCCTCTGGCACCTCCATCCTATCTGCATTTCTGTCATGAGAAACAAGGAGAGGAGAGTATATCTGAGTGAGGGTAGCACTATGGCCTTCTCCAGAGGTTCAAGGAGCAGTTGCGTGTCTCCTTGTCATGAAGGTGATGGATGGCACGCTACTTGGCCGTACGCCTTTGGCTTGGAAGGCCTTTCAGCTGTGACAGCTTGTGCCGAACTTCTTGCACTTAAAATTTCCTGTATGACTTTTCCCTCTGGACATTGATCATGCTGGAACAGAGGTAGTGGTGTGCTTCTGCATTGTAACCAGGCAATACCTGCTGTCCAGAATTGCAGGACATCAATAATACAGAGATTCCTTTAGCGAAGGAATCGTGTGTCTGGGGAATGCTCTGCAGCCAAAGATTTTTGTAGGTTGGGAAAATAACTTTTCCTTAGGGAATATTTTCAGTTTGTTTTCCTCAAATTGAAAGCCTCAGATTCACAACTCTGGAAATAAGGAACAAGCCAAGTTTACTGTGTAACTGTTTGTTCTTATCTTCAAGTTAGCCTACCTGAAATTAAAAATAAATAAATAAATAAAAATCTTAAGGGAGGTCATCAAAGGGAACAGGATTCAGAAAATAATGTGGCACAGAGTGGAAAATGATCAAGTCTGGGCAAGTGTGGTGGGTTCCCAAATCCTCGGGAAGACAAAGTGCCTTCCTTAGCCCGTATTGCCATAAATGTGTGTAATTTGGATATGTCACCTGCTTGAGTAAAATAGGTTTTACTGATTAACAAAGCAAAAGTATGGCCAATAGGAAAAGCTGGTGGAGTGTATGTATCTGAGCTGGCTGCAGGCTGAAACCAGTTTGCCTCACTGGAGCTATTTGGACTGTGGGGAACGTGTTTTACTGGTAAAGTGCCACAGATCACGGGCAGTGATACAGACATTACCCTAACCATTACCTTAATGTTACTCTAGCAAGGTGCCACAGCAGCACCTCCAACACAAAGTTTTATTCCACACTCTTAGGTGGTCTCCCATGCCCCAGCAACATTGTACAGTTTTCTTTGTAGTGTTCCCTGAGAACTGTAGGACCTGTTGAGTGAGGCACCTGAAATTCCTTAAAATACTGGTTAACATCACTGTGTTGTGAGTAACTCACAGTTGTGTGAGGCAGGAGCCAGTTCTCTGCCTGCACGATAGTCACCCCTTTCTGTCTCACCACGGTGTCAAGCTGCGAGCTGCAGATTGACCCTTATCAAACTCCAGGAGCGAGGCCTATTAGGCCTTATCTCGGGCACTTTCAAAGGGTGAGGATGGTCAGGCTTTTCCGCGTTCAGAGGGTTGTTTTTTTTTTTTTTTTGTGATAGGATCTCTTTGGGCGCATGCCTTGGCAATGGATTCGATCCCTGTTCTCATCCCTGGAAGCTCTCTGTCCACCAGGCATGTCACAGACAAGGGCAGCTACAGATAGATCTGTTAGATCCCTTGGGTTTTCTGTGCATGCTTATTAGTGCTGCTGGGACCTTGGTCTGTTTTATACCATGTTATAGTAGTCACGTGTTTTATTACCAGCAATTAGAATAATAACAAGTAATCACCGGAACTTTCAGTACTGTAAGTTGTTGCTCACTTTTCTTCTTATAGACAACTGAGGAGATGTGTTTTTTTTCCATGCCCTCATTTTTGTATACGTTTTGGTATTTGGTTTGTTGTGTTTGTTGTTGTTTTTTATACCAGAGAAAACAAATCAACTGCTGAGAGCTAAAATTAGATGCAGACACAACCACAACCCAGCCGTTTGTCAATAGGTCTTCCTTTATTACGTGTACGTGAGTGAGCTCTGTCCCGCTCAGACCTGCTGCTGAGAGCTGACTACAGCTGAGGGTTGTGCATCTTATCCATTTGCCTCTTCTGGCCTGTGGAAAAAGGATCACATCTCTTTATCTCCTGCTCAGTTCCTCTGCTTTCTGGGAGTCCCTCTCCTTCAAGATTCAGAGGCAAAGGGTGTAGGGAGGTAAGGCAGAGGAAAAAGTCCAATCTTCTCCAAGTGTCAGGTTGCTGAATTAATGTGGGAAGTGACCTTGGCAGATCTGTGATCTGGTTTGTTATTGATCCTCGCATATCTTGGAGCTGTGTCACTGTAAATTAAGTGAAGGGTGACCACTATAGTTAATTCTCACTTACCTTTTGTCCTTTAGCTGTAGCTACCTTTAGAGCTTCGGTAGAACTAGCTTGTATCTGGGTGCTTTTGGCGTGAGTGTAGGAATTGGTATTTATGTGAGATGCTGTGGCTGTTTGTATGATAAATGAGGGAGAGACTTTTGATCTGTTCATTTCATTATGAGCTTCCTTTGAAACAGTAACTTCAGTGTGAGATACTGGACGGGACAGGGTGTAGCTCATTTGCCTGTTGCTGTCTGCCTGCTTGGGCTCATTCTGAGTATGTGCAGTAACTGATCGCTATCACCCGCAATTATTCCTTATTGCCGTTTCACTACCAGACGTCAGCAGAACGAGAGATCAGAGCGCTGCTAATTACCCCGTTTCTGTCTGAAACAGGGGCTGGGCAAGACGGTACAGTTTGTACATAAGTAGTGTAAAATACAAATGCTCATGTTCTAGATGTTGTTAGGACGGTAATGGAGAATATTAGCTGCAGATATCACCACAGAGATGGAAGTGAGCTCACTTCCTTATTGCATTCTCTAGATATTTATTGCTGTAACACGTTACTGCCTTACAGATAGGGTTTCAGTTCGGAGCAGTCTGGAGCACTGCAGCTGGGTGGCTGCAAGTTGGGCTAAATGTTACGAGGTCCTTGCTTCACAGCTATGGTGAGGAAGGAGGGAGAACGATGGCTTTCAAGCAAAGAAATAGGGTGAACGTGCGATGTTTTGGTACAGAATCCTATTCAGGATTTTGGATTCTGTTTTCAGAACTATCACAGGCCTGCTATGTCAAAGCAGATGTAGTATCAGATCTTCTCTCCCAATTCATCTGCCAGTCAAAAGATAATAATAATGTAGGAAGGAAAGGAAAGAACTGTGGGATTTGATAAATGGTTCCTGTTAAGAGCGCAGTGTTTCAGAAGGAAATATTGTTGCATGTAAAGCGTGGCATGGAGAGTGGTGCACTGAGCAGGTGGGGTACAGGCAGCAGTCACTGCAGCTAAAAGAGCTGCTCTGCACTTAGCAGGTGACACGCTGTCATGCTGATGTTTTCTATGCTGCTCTTTCCTATAAGCCTGTGAGCTGATAGGCATGTTTTTAAATGTTTCTCTACTGTTTTGGCCACTAATACTTGAAAGAATGAGCTGCTGTTTTAGGTAGGGTGTCAAGGCAATACACATAGGTACAGGCTGGCAATTGAATACATTTAGGATTTCACAGCTGGGAGCTGATTATGTTTCTACACAGTTACCTTCTCTAAGCTGGTTGACCCAGCCAAAACTCCACTGAAATTGTTGGGTTTAGATTGCCATCAAACAGGTCTGTGGCCACTGGGGCTTGTGTCTGTGCTCACCACCACGCACAGGGAAAGGGAGCTGAGCTACACAGAGCTATGACCTGGCTTCAGTTTAGGATATTGCTGCGTGTAGAGTGATGCTTGGCCAGAATTATGCACCAGATCTGAGCTCTGTCTGGACTGAGGGAGATTATCCCAGCTCCTTTGGATGCCTTCTAAGGTGTTTTACAGGGGGTGCCTTTTACAAGGGATTTTTACTGCTAACTTGGATCGAACAGCCATAGCTTGGATGTTTCAAGTCGAGTGAGCTCAGTTGCACCCAGGGCACAGATAGCAGCCACATCACCTCCTAGTTGCTGAGGGTTCCTTCTAAGCACAGCCTGGCCCTGGCTGTGGAGCTGCGAGCTGCTCCTTTGTGGTGTAGCTCAGTGCTGCTGGTACCTACCCCACTGCAGTGTCTGACGGTGTTGTGTTATTGTCTTTCTGCATACAGGTTGAAGGGAAGGCGGTGCTCGTAACAGGCTGTGACAAAGGTTTTGGACATGCCTTGGCTAAACAGCTCCATGCAAAGGGATTTACTGTTTTCGCTGGATGTTTGCTAGCGGTGAGTAGTAACATTGATCAAAATTCTTCTGTGACTGGAGAATAATGCTTCTCAAGGAACAGCCTCTTCATCTGTGGCTTCCATTCGCCCTAGTCCAAGACCCGTGGGAGGTACGGTGGGCAAGGATCTTTGTATCTTCCTTTGTTTCATCGGCGTGTTGCATCTTGTCATCCCTGTAATTCTGAGCTCTTCAGGGCAGAGACTGTCAGCTGCGTGCCTGTACAGCAGCTTGCGCAGTAGGGTGCAAGGTTCCAGTTCATTTCTGGAAGCCTCTCAGCAATAATGCAACACACACAATAAATCTGATGGTCCAAGATTGCTATGGCACCAAGGCTTGTTGTCTTTCCATGTGTCTCCATTGCTGTCTTTTGTTCTGTTGCTTTCCTCTGGGGACACTCTCAAACCCATCTCCAAGCCACCTGCCTTGCTGTTCTTCAGCATCAAGAGTGTTTTCTTTCCAGTATTGCCAATTGCTGGCTGTCTTAATGGATGTCTTAATGGATTTACATCCTAATTCCAGTGTCTCATTTCTGAGATATTTTCTCTTCTCCTTTGGTGCAAGTGCTACTTCTGCTATTCTGCAGGGATTGAGCACCCGATTTGGTAAATGTTCTTTAAAAATTCTTTGCTCTTAAGCTTGTGCTTTGATATGATAATTCTATTGCAACTCTGGGCTACCAATTGTCTGCTCATGGAGATAAATGCTGTTTTCTACTCTGACTTTCCTGCTTCTAAAGCACCTAACACATCAGCACAAACACAGAAGACCTGGGAAGGAAAAGTGACTTAGTTTCCTTTCCTTTCGTCTTGGCTTAAGGAAGGAGGTAAGTTCAAGTAAATTCAGTTGGCAGTGTAATAATCATGGCTTTTAGTGCTAACAAATGACATGGAAGAGTATCTTGTATCTTTTTGCTTTACTTTGTATTACTTTTCAATGGAACAGAAGCTATTTGAAGATGGCTGTTCTAGCCCAGGTGCTCAGAGTGATTACCAGAGATGCTTGAAGATTGTGGAGGGCGAGAACAACAAAAAAGAAGGTGGTCCTCCTTGCCGGTGTGATCTCAGCGGAGGTTACGTTCTTCCCCCACACCAGAAGGGAAAGTTATTATCAGCTGACATATTGTGTAACTTGAGAGCAAGCAAGTCCTGTTGGAAAGTTGCCATTGTTTGGAAATTTCCATACGGAGGCTCTGTAAATCCTTCAGTAATAGCGTCATAGGCTCCACTGGGGTATCTTTGCACAGCAGCAGGTGTAAGGAACAGAAAGGAGAGGGGACAGAGTGGTTCTGAGAAGGCTATTTCAGAAAGCAGCACACTAGTGCACAAAAGAGAGGGTCAGACTCTATCTGAAGCCACAAAGAAACTAAGTGCATCCAATGTAAACCTTGTTTGTTTGTTTTATTACTAAAAAAATAAATTTATTCCTTGATCACAGATTATTACCTATTCGCAGACTGGCCTGGCAGTTCTTGGCATCCTCTCTGATCTGGCCTGGCAGCTTCTTACTCAGACAATTTTTTTTTTATGATCCCTGCTTAAATTCTGTGTGGAAGTGGAAAATGCATCAGCAATCCTAGCTGCTTTGCAGGTACTTTTAGGATGTTGCCTACACACTCAATCTTGAAGGAGTAGAGTGGAAGAATGTGATTTTTCTTGTTCTGTATTTAATAAATCTATGGAATACCAGGATTCAGTGCCCCAGAATTTCACTCATGAGTAGTTTGTTGTTTTTGTTTTCCTGTCTGGATTGTTAGTGTTTTATCTCCTTTTAGGTGCATTTGAAGGACATGGTCTGGTAGCAACATAATTACCTGGATAGCTGTTGCTGAAGTGGCACAGCTGAATATTTTCTGCAGTTCTTGGGGCAGGCAGCATCCTCATGGAACAGCCTTGTGGTTTAGATGGTTGATGGGAAAGAAAGTCCTAGGAGTTTCAACTTTGATGAGCAGCTTACTGAAAACTTAATGGCAGAATGCACTTGAGATGAAAGGCTATAAATCTAGAACTGACTGCTCCAAGGGAAAAAAAAAAAAAGCATATAGTCACTGTAGGAAGGGGTGGTGGGTCAGTGTGCATGTAACTGCTCTTGGCAAATGCGAGGAAACTTCCCCTGTCCTGAAAGAAGACTGAGCTGCTGTAGGTTCACTGCGGGGTCAGAGCAGGTATGGGGGCAGTTGTCAAAGAGCAGATGCCAGGCTATTAGTTCACACATAGTTATTCCATCATCACTTACTTGGTGCTTTTATGCTGAGAATGAAAGGATCCCTGATGTACTGCTAGTGGCAGAAAGCTCTTAGATTAAATACAGGAAGGTACCTTGTTGAGTGCTTAAGGATCAGGAAGCCAAAAATAAAGTTACACGATGAACAGTACTGAAATTGGTAGTGAGTACTGAAAGCAGGCTGAAATATTGCTGGAGAGGGTCAAGTGCACAAGGGATTTTGTTTAGCAAGGATAAGTAAGTCTACAGGGAAAGATCCCGTTAATATATTAGAATTAAGGTGGAAAAATGTGAAGAGACCAGTTACAGAATAACCTGAAAATAAGATCTACTGAAATAGTCTATTGCTTATTTTCTTTGATCTTACTGCAAGAAGAAAAGATAATTTGTTTTCAGATGCCTCCTGACAGCAATTTTCATGAGGAGGTGGGGATGTTTGTTCTGCAGGATGGAAAAGGGGAAGGATGGGGAATGTTTACGTAAATGCATGGGTTTGGGTTCACCAGGCCTGATTACACAGAGTGGAGTAGTTCAGTTGGAAAGGACCTGCAAAGACCATCTAGTCCAACTGCCTGACTCCTTCAGGGCTAACCAAAAGTTAGAGCATGCTACTGAGGGCATTATCCAAATGCCTCTTGATTGCTGACAGGCATGGGGCATCAGCCACATTTGTAGGAAGCCTGTTCCAGTGTTTGACTACCCTCACGGGAAAGCAGTTTTTCCTAAGGTACTGAATGTACTAAAGAACATTGAGAGGATGAGCCAAAGTGGTTTCTGTCTCGTGGGTGATATTTTCAGGAACGTTTGGAGGCCAGGGTACTTTCAGAGGACTGGAAAAGGACAGATACTGTACTTGTCTCCCAAAGGGAGACAGAGCTCTGGAATAACTGACCAGGCAGCTCACCTTCAGTGCACGGGATGAAGTTGCAGCACACTGAACTGTCAGTTTTATAAATGCCTAGCTCACAGCGTGATTTGCACTGTCTAAGTTTACTGGGAACAGGCTGTGCCATGTCAGCCTAATCTCGTTCTGGCTAAGCAGCAGAGTGGTTAAAGGGGAAGGAATAAATGCATCTCGAATATGGGTTTTGACACAGTCCCTCATAGTCTTGTGAGCAGATTGATGCCCTAAGCATGTGACTGCTCTTCAGCCCCAGTGAAATTTTCTCAGGAGTGCTACGGAATGGAGAGTTCACTTAGGAAAATAATGTGCATGGTGCCAAGCAGGGAGGCTTACAGGCTCCTGGGGGAGTAGGGTGCAAAATGACGCCAAAGGATCAGAACCAGCCTGAAAACAAATAGCTGAAATCCAGCAATGGCAAATACAAGGCATTCCGATGAGGAAATGCAGAAAGGGAACGTGTGGGTAGGCAGCAGCAAGGCAACGAGGGAACCAGTGGTGATAGGAGAGTGTTACCCACTGAGTCAGCAGGAGACACGGCAGGGCAGGGCACAGCTCGATCGGGGGGCAGTCGCATCAAAGTCACATCGAAGCAGCTCAGGGAGGGTTTTCAGCACTGTGTTTATGGCTTCTTGCTTCCCACTGAAATCCCACTGCAGGCGCCCAGGTCCTTGCCAGGATCTAATCCTTCATCCCACAAGGTTCCCTGGAAGGAAGCCATGGCTCAGCCCGTGGCAGCAGGGCTCTGTGCCTGCAGAGCTGCCTGTCCTGCACCGGGATGCTGCGGGTCAGAGCAGGGCGCGAGGGCTGTGGTGCTGCTGTTCTCCGAGTGCAGGAGCAGCCCCTGCTAGGCGCAGGGTCAGGTAGGCAGCAGGAGGTGTCGAGGGCTGTGGGGGCAGGAGGAAATGGCCAAGTCCCCCTGGGGGCCTCTCCTGAGGGTGCTTGGGCAGCAGGCTGGGCTGGAGCTTGACAGCTTTTAGCGCTAATGAAGCTGGGAGAAAAAAGAAAAAAGTGACAGCAAGGGGGTGGTGGGGAGAAGTTTTGCAGGAGCAATGGGGCCAGCGCTGCCAGGATCTCTCCTGGGATCCCCCTGGGCTGTAGTGGCCCTCCTTGGTGTAGGCTTTGTTGCCTTGGGACCTGCTGGTGGGAGCAGTAAGTGCCCGCAGCACAGCTCAGGTCTGCAAACACACAGCGCCCAAGGAGGACATGCTGCTGCGGTCACCATCTCAGGGGCTTTTATTAGGGTGGCCTTCAATGCCGTCTTCCCAGCAGTATTTTTTTTTTTTGTGTTAACCCTGTCCTGAGCTTCCACCCAGGACTGTCTGTTTGGTCCTTGCACCACATTTCAAGGTTGCAGAGAAAAAAAAAACTGCCAGTGCAGCGGGGCCAAGATGTGGCTACCTCATTTTGGTGGCAGCTTGCATGGGATTGCTCGCAAGGGGGAGGAACCAGCCAGTATGTGAGGAAGAACAAATGCCAGACTCAAATCCACCATGTGAAAAACAAAGAGGAAGCACCACGTGGGTGTCTGAGCAGTGCAGTGTGCTTCCTGCCCCTGAAGTTCACAGAACATAAACGGTGTTCACTTCTTTCCACAAAATAAATGCCTGCTTTGTTTGTTCACAGGCTTTCTGGATGTTGCTTAATATAGAGTTAACTGATTTGTTTTACAGTTAAGTAGCAGCTGGGATGGTGTCCACTATGAAAAGTGGTTCCAGGGGATACTTCATGGTGAAGTCAGTCTTACAAGATCAGCGCGTTTTGCCAACAAGTTGTAGCTGGGAAGGTAACATCGCAGGTGGGGTTGTGTTGGTGATAGGGCAAAACTGCCTTCAATGTGAATAATACAATTTATGCTGGATTTTAAAGTTACTGGACTGACAGTTTTTCTTCACAAAAAAGAGTGGAAGTATTTCTTCTTTGTTTTGAAGATTATGAAAAATAAAAATATGCATGGAAAGGTCTTTTCAGTGCTCTGTGACGACGGATATATTTAAGTTTTTGTTCCCACATAGATAGAGTAAACCTCTCTCTTTACAAGCAGAATTAGCTCCACTTTATTCACCGTTAGGTAGCCAAAAGTCACTTTGTATTACTCACAGCTGAGATCCAAGAGCATCTTCCGCGAACTGAGTGAGGCATCACACAACCCTCACCCACTTGAAAGGGAATATGCTATTCTGATGACTGTTACTACTTGTACCGTCACTTCCAGAGTTTCTTTTCATGGCTAGGTATGAGCTGTCACTGTTTGTTGTGCATTAGAAAGCTTCAGGTCCTTATTCTCTTTTTGTGATACCTGGAAATAGGTCAATTGTGCAATGATACGCAGCCATGGGGGCAGAAGCTGATATCTGCTATTATAGCTCTGGAATAATTATATGTCGGTGCTAGCAGAGCTGCCCTGTTTTGCTCAAGGCCAAGATGGAATTTCAGCTCTTTTCCTTCATTGCATGTCATTGCTCACTGCACTGAAGGTAGAGGCAAGGTGTTGTATACTGTATTCATTAAATAGGCAGCCTGATATAAGCATAGGAAAACGAAGCGATAACACAGTTCTTGCATCCGCCTTTCTGTGGAGGCAGCTGAGCAGGTGACTGGGGGAGTGTTGCTCACCTTGTTTGCCCTTGTGCTGGGGGAGTTGGTATCGAGTACGCAGGGAAGAGTGGCAGCCAGGCACGGTGACTCACCAATTCAGAACTTCTGCCTCCCTAACAAGGCAGAGCCTGTAAATCAGCGAGGAGGTTGAATTAAATCTCAAGCCTGCTGGGGGAACCGCATGGCTAACCTCTGCTCTGCTCAGTGTTATTTGTTGTATACCATCTGAGAATGGCTGTAAGGCATACGCGTCAATCCTGTCTGCAAGTGACCAAGTAAAATTGGGAATTTGAACCCTGTTTAGGTTTGGCTAAACAAAAAAATGATAGTAACGGTGTCCCTAATGATAACAGCAGTGAGGTGTTAAGAAACTAAGGGCTCAAAACTATCTTCCTTATTCCATCCTAAATTCATGTGGTTTTTATATGCATTACCTTTCTTAAACGTTTCCACATCTGTCTTTGAAATGGAAGTCCTGACAGAGAAGGTGAGAAGGACCTGGTAGAAAAGAGGAAAGGCAAGAAAATGATAGGAAGGAAATTATAGCCATCACATTCTTATCTGTAGTTTAGAGGAGTCTTGCTTCTTTGGCCAGAGCTTCCTCCTTTCATGCCTCATGTCCATAATCTTGTCCTGTGTGGCTGATCTCCACTGCACTGCATCCTTGTGCATCCTGCTCTGCTGTATTGTAACAGCAGAATATTGTTGTTACTTAGGTTCAGCTGTAAATACTTTCTGCTGTAGCCTGTAGCATCAACAGTTGCTGTTAGGCATGCCAAAGGTGTCCCTGCTGTCTTGTTTTCAAAGTAATATGACAATAATATCTCATTAGAAGCCAGCCAATATTATGGAATTAGATGACTAAGGTGCCTAACTAATTAGCCTTTTGCTTTTAAGCCTGGAAAATCTGGTTCTGATTTGTGTATAAATGTTTGCTGCGTTACCTGCGGAGCACAGAGACTGAAGCAGCAGTCACCCACGATAATTCGAGGCTGGCACGGTATTTGACAGTGTTATGGATGTGAAACCCTTTGTGTGAGGAGCAAATAGAAAGAGCTCTGTGGCCCTTCAGAGCAGCGGGTCGCTGATGGAATAGGAACAGCCCACGGGTTGCACACTGGTTCATGTGGCTCGTGTGCCTGTTTGTGCACCAGGCCTCCCTGCTTACCTGCTCTGTGCAGTGTCAATAGCTCGTATTTTCTGTCTGTGTCAGTATGCCTGTCTGCAGGCTGCATCACTGCTACTTGTCCCTCTTAGCAGCACGTCTTTCCCCTCTTTTGAGCAGGATAAGAATGGAGATGGAGCCAGGGAGCTGAAGAACATGAAGTCAGATCGCATGAAAGTGCTACAGATGAATGTGTGCAGTGATGAGGAGGTGGCTCAGGCTGTGGATTTTGTGAAGGCGACCCTGAAGGACCCAGAGGAAGGTATGTGGGGATCTTTGTTTCTCTGGGCCAGCAGCATCTTTGGTGTGCTCATGGAATCCTTCTGATGGAGCAGGCCCTACTCTGGCCAGGTTTTTCCTGCTCTGCACTGCCCAAACCCAATTAGCAAGCCTGGAGGCCTGCACGTGTGTGACTGACAGGCAGGGCTGTGCTCAGGCTGCTGAGAATTCCCCTGTGGCCAGCACTTCAGGGGCAGGGCAAGAGACCAAGACTGGCTTAGAGGGTAAGGCTTTAACCCCACATCCCATAAAAAGTGAAGTGTGGCAGCATGTCCCTAACAGTGTGCCTCTTTCTCCTTGAGTGCCTGTGAAAGGGTGGCCAGACCCCGATTCCCTTCTGATGCTGCTGTTGGAGCCCGGCTCACACAAACATTTCTGTAGTGACCCTGCTAGTGGAGAGGCCACTGGCCCTGGCTGCTTACTGCTGTCCCCTCTGCTGTGCTGGCACAACCTGCTTGTGTAATTGAGTGCTGAGCTGGTCTGTAAGATTGACCTGCCCCAAGCCTGGTCTGGTTTTCAACCAGGCCAATCCATGTTTTATTTGCCATGCAACACTCCGGTGGCAACAGAAGACATAATCCAGGGTGGGCTCAGCACAGACCACCTTATTTCACCTGCCACCTCAGGCGTGAGTCCAGCTCAGGGGCCCTAGGTGCATGTGGAAGAAGATAACAGTCCCTGGAAGGAAGCGGGCTTGCTTCCTTCTGGCAAATGTGTGTGGGGCTGGAAAAGCAGCAGGGTGCTTGTGGTAGGAGCAGCCCATGGGAGCCCAGGCAGCTCAAGATGCTGCTGGTGCCAAGGTGCTTGATGTCTACCCTTGCACTGGTCTGTGGGCTTGCTTGGTGCCTGGGAAAGGATGGATGGCCACATCACTGCTGCAGCACAGCTCGGCTCCTGGACTGGGCTTCAGACAGCTCCTCCTGTGAGTGGTTTGGCCGTGGGATGCGAGCTTACAGCCAGAGCCTGGTGCAACACCTCACCTCTTCCAATGTGGTGAGGTTGTGAGGCTTTCTTGCCCTGCTGTGGTTTCTCTGCAGGCTCTGTGCAAGTTACGAGCTGGGCAGCAGCTGAAGTTTCATATCAGTGGCTACAGGACTTGTGGGTTGTATGGCCAGAGGGTGATCGCTCCTCTTGAGGCATGGGTGAGGCTGCCATGGGCATGTCTTTGTTCATACAAACATACAGAGCTAGTAAATAACAGTAGCTCTAATACCCTTGCAAATCGTGCGAGCACACCCTTCCTCCTGGAACAAGCATGTGAAATGTAACCGAGTGACGTACGAGCTCTGTTCCCACACATGCTCTCTCTGCATGATTTTTCTTCCTACGCGACCATCCAGCCCTCGCTGCACATTTCACAGCTCCTCAAGCTTTTCCTGAAGAACCCAGCAACAGCCGTGGTGGCTCAGAGCCATTTCCCGCTGAGTGGGGACTTGTAAGGGGGCAGCTCTGTTGCTTCTCCAAACGCAGCAGTGTTTGAAAAAACCTGGTGTGTAGCTGTAACAGTGAAGTCTTGCGTCCTTGATCAGCGAGTTGGCCTGGTTCCTCCTGCTCTTGAGAGCCTTACCCTGGCGTTGCTTGCTGCAGCACAGTGTGCAGAGCAGTAAAGGCTTCTTTTTAGGAGCCTCAGCGTGATGAAGGTTTGGGGCTTGACAATAAATAGTGCTCAGTCAGGTCTGCATTGAGACTGAGGTGCCTTGCACACCAAGTGCGGCCCCAGAGGAGGGAGCGCAGGACAGTTCTGTTACTTTTCTACCCCTTCCCTGCGCTATGTACATGAGGCTAAAGTCATTTTGATGGGAGTGCCGCTGTTTGTTTTCACAATCCTATGTAGTTCCCACTGTATTGTTGACATTAAAGAACTCATGGTGATAAGGCCCTGCTCTGTAAACATACCACTGTCCTGCCAACAGCCTCGTGACCAGGTAACTATCAGTGCTTGGGTCTGTACGTAGCATAACCTGAGTGCTGGGCAGACAAATTCCAAGCACGAAGTATGGTAAGTAGCTTTTTTGTGAAAGTCCCCGCATCTAGCCACATAACACAAGAAATGGGAAATGGTTACAGAGTAGTTTAGAACCAGGAATACACTGCAGATGTCAGTCTGGGACTGCCAGTTTAGGTCTTTTGTGGTCCTTGGTAAATCCCTGCCAAACTTGATGTGCATAGCTTCTTGTTACTCGTGAAATTACACTATCAAATGCTCTGTTACTATGGAGGCCCTGCTGGAAATTAGAGGCTGCTTTGCAGCAACGCAGGGGACCCAATTCAGGCTGAGATGCTGTGCTGGATGCCAAATGAGCATGAATTTCTGAGTGATCTTGGCCCGTTAAAGCTGACAGCTTCAATAAGTGCACTGGTGACAGGCAGGGGATCTTGGACAAAGCAGGAATAAAACTACCTGGCTGCATTTAGAAACCTGGATTAATGAAGCAGAGGTAAGGATAAGGTAAGGAGCAAGATGTTTTCTTGGCTTTCGCTGCAGGCTACCACAGAGCTGTTACCTGAAACAGCCCCTGGGGTTGTTCTGGAGGAGGATAGAGGTGCAGGCCAGTGAGCTGACCTAGGGGAGCAGCGTTTGCCACTGTCTGCTAGAAACAGAAATGCAGGGCAGGAGGGGTGCTGGGACACCAACCTGACGGTTGGGAAATGCTGGAGTGATGGCAGCTGCAACGGGTGAGTAGGTGAATCTATTCTGGGACAGATGACAAGGGAATGGTTAATGCATTGTTATCACTAGGTAGGACATGACCTCCTCTGTACACAGCTGGCCAAAAGCCTGCAGGGAAAACGAACTCAGCAGGCAGCAGGGCAGGGAGTCTTACTGGGGTCATCATGTGAGTAGACAGCCAGTCTAAGAAGGGCAAGCTGGGCTTCTTAAATGCTCCCGGAGGACAAATTCCGTTGGTATTTATTGGGCAGAGCTGGGATACTACAATTTGCTTGCAGGACTGTATTCAGTACAATATAAGGTGACTATCTCACCATGAATAAATACAAGCTGGAAGTTATTAAAAGACTTGGTTACATCAGAGCACAGGAGATACAGAGCAGAGGCTGGGCAAACAGCCCAAAATTTTTTGGAGAGCTTGATAAGCTTATCATCAGGGTGGCATGACATGGGTGACTTTTGATAGCAGTGTCTGAGCTCCCTGGACACGAAAACTTCTTCCTAGCTCTGCATTTGTTCTTAGTGGTAAGAGGAGGGTTGGGGAGTAGAAAGGGGCCCCAGTTCCCGCTGGCTACTTACACGGTGAAAAATAAGGAAGGATGTGTAGCAGGACTTCTAACGAGGAACAACTCTGAACAACTCTGTTATCTTGTTCCAACTCTTCTGTTTGTTCCTACTGCAGTTTATGGCTGCAGAGACATGTGCTACAGCAAATTCACAAAGTGTGGACTCAGTCCTGCAGATGTTTGCCGTAGGGACTCCTGCAGTAATCGCTTTGAAGGGTCAGATACTGCATGCACAATAAAAGTTTGTAAATGCTAGTAGTTCTAAGAGTTGGTTGTGAGTTTGCCATGTCCTGGTATAGTTAGGTTTGAGGGAGTCCAAATATCTGGATGAAATTAGAGGAGCTGGTAACTGGGCCACAAACCTGCAGATCAACACCATGCACTTCCCAAACCAGTGAGTCACATCCCAGAGACATGAGGTAGATTTAGATTCTAAGATATTTGCTTTTCTTCTGTTCCTGTTGGTTTGTTTTTTAATTGAGGGAGAGTCCAGCCCCCTCCAGATTGCAAGAGGATGTGATCAAGTCACTGAGAGAAGAGAAACTTAGAACCTACAGGGGGCATAAGAGAGGGTCAGGGAGATCCAGCTGTACAGACCAAGTACAGCCTCTGCCCTTAGAGGCAGACATTCAGGAAAGCTGTGCTTATGCCCCCCCCCTCACCATCCCAGGGGCTCCAAACAAGCCCTGCTGACTTCACATTTGGTATTTTTAGAATGTATTTTTTCTCCTTGCTGGGTTTTCCTGTACAATTTATTTTCTACAAAAGCTCACGCTTCTTTGTCGAGGAGTTGGGTTACTTTGAACAAAGAGGGCTGCTTCTCTCTGACACTCTTCCTTGTTTCGCTCCTTAACCATGCGCTTGTCGGCAGGTCTGTGGGGCCTGGTGAACAATGCTGGTGTCTCGACCTTTGGAGAGGTGGAGTTTGCAAGTTTGGACAACTACAAGGAGGTGGCAGAGATCAACCTGTGGGGTACCGTGAGGGTGACGAAGGCTTTCCTGCCCCTCATTCGCAGAGCTAAAGGTATGTGCGGTGTGGCTAGGCTCAGAGAGCTTCAGCAGCACAGCAAAGAACTGTAGCTAAAAGGGATGAATCAGACTCTGCTTTGAGGAATGCCCGTGCAGTCCAAGGAGGCTGTCTGAGGCACGCAGGCAGAACAGACAGCAATGTTTGACGTGTTGTGCAAGGATTCAGTGACACCCGCCACTGTTGGGGGTCAGTCTAGGCACTACAAAGGTGCGATCTTAAACATCCCAGGATACTAAAGATCTTCAGGCAGTGCTGGCAGATAGGACACAGGACCCTGGGCCACCTTTAGAAAAAGTGACTGGGACCAGACAAAATACTTCTGGCCTCCAAAGTCGCACCAAGTGTTATGTTTGGACAGCGGAATCCCTTTGTTACTCAGTTTGCAGCTGATTGCAGAGTGGTGGAGTCAAGAAGAGCCATTTTAGATAACTTACAAGAAGGTGGTTACCATCAAAACTCTCTGTTTTATGGGGGAAAAAATAGCTATGTATGAGCAAAACTCTGAAGAGCTTCTTTATTTAGCACGTGTGGGAGAATGCTGGCACAGCTGTGCGCTCTGTGAGGACAGAAAGGGGTTACATGGAGCACATTGCTCAGGTACCATTTTTAGAAAGTAAGCACCCACTGAAGAAGCCCATCTCGCTACAAAAGGCCGTTTACCCATCAGGTCAATAGGTGGCTAGCACAGTCCCTCCGAACTGCACTCAGGTCTGGAATGAGAGAGCAGAGCCACCCACTTGTTTCTCAGCTAAAATTTCAAGCTGCAGAAGGGCGTCGTACTCCACGGCTGTGCAAATCCTCTCTGCAAAAATAGCTGCTGAGATTTCAAGGGCCTGTTTGTGAGTGCAGCTGAAACCATAATGACACACAGCGTGTCCTGGGGAAGGACAGAGCTGCCCACTACTGCTCTCACTGTCTCTGGGCAGTGCGTGATCGAACACAAGCTGCCAGAGCTCTGCATCAGGCTGCCATGGGCTACGGGTAGGAGTTAGGAGAAGAGCTCTTTGCTACCCTGTAGCAGCATGTCAGGTGCTCCTCTCTGTTCATCCCAGGCATGTTACACTCCAGGCAGCCCTGGGCAGCCAGCCGGGTGAGCAGGCTGCACTGCTCGTGCTGCAGGTTCGGAGAAACCTCCCCTGGTTCTGCTGATGCACGCTGCTGTAAGAGCACCCAGCTGGTAGCCTCAGAAGATACGGGTACTGCCTTACTTGGAAAGTAGAAGGAGAGAGATGTCTTGCATGCTTTGGAAATCTTTTGTAATGTGGAGGAAGTTACGTGTACTGCCCATGGAGGGGGTCAGCCTTTCCTGATTCAGGGGAGAGATGCTTCTTGACAGGGAGTTTGGACCCCCCTTCAAGATAGGGATTTTACAAATCGGTGTCATCCAACAAAGCACCTGTTTAGCGGGGTGTTCTGACTGCCTCTTCTGCAGCTCCTCCTGACCTCCTAGCTGGGAACAGCCAGCCCATCACCTCTCCTTGCTCTTTCCCCCTCCAGGCCGCGTGGTGAATATCACCAGCATGTTAGGACGGATGGCGAGCCCATCCCGCTCCTGCTATTGCGTTTCCAAGTACGGGGTGGCAGCCTTCTCTGACTGCCTGCGGCAGGAGATGTACCGCTGGGGTGTCAGGGTCATCCTCATCGAGCCCAGCAACTTCGTGGCCGCGACCGGCATCCTGACCGAGGACGGCATCGACAGGCAGGCCGAGGCGCTGTGGAGCGGAGCCGGCGACACGGTGCGGGAGGACTACGGGCGCGAGTACTTCGCTCGCCACGTGGCCACGATGAAGTCCTTCGTTAGCAGCGGCCTGAAGGACATGTCTCTGGTGCTGAATGACATCAGCGATGCGCTCACCTCCACGCGTCCGAACAACCGCTACAACCCCATGGAGACCTGCTGGTGGGTGAGGCTGCAGGTCATGACTCACCTGCCCACTGCCCTCGCTGACTGGCTTTACGTGCCCGGAGCCACGCTGTGAAGGGCTCTCCTTCAAGCATCCTTCCAGTGCTTGTATGTATGCACGGCTTAGAGCTCACGTAGGCCCGTCCTGCACCTGCTGCTGATGCCTCTCCCCTGTAGATGCCTGTGCTTTCGCTTTGGGTTATGGCTTCAGGTTGTGTGTTGTGGGATGCTGAGAGAAGCATGGCTTTTCCGTCTTTTCCCTAATTTTGGTCCTTGTGTTTCCTGCTGCCCTGATTAAAGTTGAAAGATATTTTCCTTTTAACTGTGGAGAAGGCAGAGGAAGGTTAACATAATGGGTCAAATATGTGGCTGGTGTAACTAGGTCAGCAGAGTTCCCTTAGTGATAAATTTGGCTCTTTAACGGGCTCTTGCTTTTCCTTACAAGGACGGGCTGGTAACAGCAGAGCAAAGCTGTTGCTATGAGATGTCTCAAAGGGAAAAATCTAAAATGGGAAACAAAAGCTGAGTTTTCCATTTGATTCAAAATGGGTCAGTCACAGCCTTGCTTTGTTTTGATGGTACTGGTAGGAAGCTCTGCTGCTCCATGCCTGCCTGCTCTTTCCTTGAAGACAACACCAGTGCCTCTAAACAGCCTCATTACCAACCGCAGGGCAGGGTTCGTCCCTCCCAGCACTGCGGCCAGGGGCTGCCAGAGCCAGTGACTGCAGACAGACGGGGCTGGGCAAAGCCCTGCTAACAATGGGCGAGGTCTGAGCCATCCCTCAGGATGCTGCGCCTGCAGCCTCTCTCCCCCCACTGCAGATGAGGTTTGTGGGACAGGCGTGAATCTGGTGTAGCAAACAAATTTGCCACCTCTAACTGCTCCATCAGGTACCGTGCAGTCAGAGCAGCCTGACTATGAGCTCTGGAAGGGTGCTTCAGGTAACACGTTTCCTTTACTTAATATCGCACAAGGAAATTTCCATGTCACATGTGATTGTCTCCTCAGCACTCCTGATAACTGGTAGGAGCTACTTTTGCACAGTATCCCCAGGGGTCTCTCCTGTTGGCCATATCCAGGACTTTGAGGCATTTTTCCAGGTGCCAGGGCTGTTGGGCTTCACAGCACGCTCCTTTCTGAGCGGTGACCTCCAGCAAAGCTGCTAGTGGGAATCTGCTCTCACACTCTACATGCCAGTTTCCCATTCAGCTGCTAAACTTGGTTCTGTTTTTAACTATGTGTGCTTAAGTGACTATGAAAAGAGCTTGCCATTTGCTCTTCCCTCATCTGTCTCAGCTAGCTGTGACTCGGAAGCTGTGCCATAAACTTTTTATATGCCAGTGTCTGTGACTGCTTGGAGTCTGGGTGCAGCTGTGAGTGTTGCGATGCCTGAGGAGGAAAGCAGGCTTCCCCTGGAGATGCTGTGGAGGTAGCTTGTATTACAAGTAACTACAGAAAGTGCCAGCCATGCAGTTCTTCATTCTAGATCACCAGCACGTGGAGGTTGTCTGGTTTCCAGGGCCAAGAGCAATCCCACTGAGCCTCAGCTTGTTTAAACAGTGTTGAAATCACTTCTACCCCCTGCACTGTGAAATGTGAGTAATGATAAGGAGCAATGATTTGCACAGAGAGAAAAATAAACTGTGAGATTTGTGAAGCACACGTCCATGGTTCTGGTGCTCATTTCTATGCTGTCTTTTTCCCCCTCTGAATCTGAGATTGGGTGTTAATTGGGCTCAGTGATTAAGGAGATGACCATGGTTCTGCGGGTGTTTGGGCTGTCAGTGAGTGCAGGTAGTCTTCACTGAAGAAGGGGGATGATATTGCCCATTTTTAGGATGTAAAAGGAGGAGGCAAAGAGCAAGTTTCTCAGGTTTACATGGAGGAAAGGGCAAAGGGATGTTCAAGGTGATGGCTTCAGTTGCCAGTACAGCTCTTCTCTGCTGGGTGCTTTTGTTCTGGGGCAGTGACAAGCACAGGACTCTTCCTCCACAGGCTCCCCATCTGGGCTGCTGGTGGGAATGGGTAGAAAAAGAAGGACTTGCAGAAAAGTTTCCCCAGAAAAGCCCTGTTTGGGGGCTCTGCTTGGGAATCATTCACAGTGCCTGTCCATGCCCAGTCTTTGTGGTGTTTAACGAGTCTCCAAGTTGTCCCTCCTCTGCCTAGGTCTCGGCTGTGCAGGTAGGGGATGCTGCATCCGACTGTGTCTGTCTGTGTCTGCGTAAGTGCACTGCCTGAGCTGCACGTGGCTTTTTGAGAACAACAGCGCATTTGCAGTCTCACAGCTCCCATGTTTCATTAGCAAAAGGCAGCCAGAGAGAGGCCTCTGCAAACGCACACATTATCAGTATTTGTGTTTGATGTGGTTTCCTCAAATGACACCGTTGGGGGAGCGGTGATACGCGTTATTCGTTGCCTCAGCATTCTGCATGTAATTAATCCAAGTGCTACAGCTGCCTGGTAATAAGGATTAGCTCTTCTTACAGACAGAACGGAGACTCGCGAGCCAAGAACTGTCCAAGGCCGTGCAAGGACCTCGTGCCAGAGCCACGGCTGCGATTTCACAGCATGTGAGCACCAGCCCCTTTCTCTGCCCCTCTGAGAAGAGCTCAGGTGAGCTGCCAGCACCCGGTCTGACTTCTGCCTTGGTGGGAGCTCCGAGTGGATGTCGGGGTGAGAGGAGCAGAATGCAGGCATGGGAAGAGCGAGTGCCAAATGTTTCTGTACAGTGCAGGTGGGCACGTGAGCTCTGAGCCAGCAGAGAAAGCCAAGATGACCGAGCAGGTCCCTTCCCATCCTGAACTTCCTGCGGCTGCTCAGCGTCCACTGAAAACTTGTTTGTGAAATCTGTTCCCCGAGGCAGCTAAACCTTTGCTTTGTGCTGTGGGGTTGCATCTGTGCAGACGTTGAGGGCAGATCGTTGTGTTGCTAATGAATAACACAAGGAAGAAAATTCCATTTGAGAGTGACCTCCAAAGCTGGAGGACAGAGGAGTCGGAAGAAAGCTCAGTGGAAATCCTGTGGAAGTCCCTGCTTGTTGCTGATGTGGTGTCCTGTGAGGAGTTAGGCTGCCGAAGGTGCCTGTGGCTTTCCTTTCGGGGCAAGCTGCCCAGACCATGGCACTTGTTCCTTTTTCTGCATGTTCCTTATGATGCTTTGGAAAATGGCCAAAGTACAGTTCCTTGATACATCCTTCAGCTTTTGCAAAATGTTTCTATTTTCCTGTTCAGATCAGGATGGTTTGTTGTGATAACTCCGAGAGCCAAGAAGTCGTCCTCTGCGTGGTGTTTGCTCTGGTCTAGCTTAACGGCAAGGGGACTCCTGGGGCCCCCCAAGTGAGCACTGTGAACCTGTCTGGGGACTCCAAATAGTTCCAGGTTCTCTTTGTATCGACCACAAAACAAGTCCCAAAACAGAGACAAGTCCCAGTGCGTGTCCCTGACGTCATGGGACCTGTGGCTCTTGGCTGACACCCAACTTGAAACCTCCACTAGCAGCAAAGGGAGAGAGGGCGTTTAGAAGACAAAGTTTATTGCAGGTGGAATAAATAAAGATCATCTACGAAAGTCAAGAGGAAGCAGAAGGCTTGTCTAAGCTGCAAGAGCTGCAGAGGAAGTGGTTCGTCTCAGGCAGGGGCAAGAAGTTGCTACGGAGATACCCCAATGATAGTCTTCTATGTCTTTACCTGTACGCTGAGCTGCACAGCCAGTGAGGCTGTATGCTTCTTCCTCTGGGCTCCAGGAGTCTTTACCACTGCTGCAGGTGGGTGACATCCTAGGTTTGCTGTTCTCATACGGCTGAGAGAGCTCAAATGGTTGCAGAATCAGTCAGGAGGTGGATTATATCAAAAGTGAACTGTGTTGTATTGGAATTACACCCTGCAGTCTGCTTGGTTGAGGGAAAAACAGCATTTGGAGAAGAAATTCATTTGGTCTGACAAGGAGATGAGGCTCAGGGTTTCAGGTGCAGAAGCTGGAAATGCACGTGCCATCCTACCCAGCACTTCTGCTAGCTGGAGCCATGGGTTTAAACCGCCATGCAGAAATTCAGTTGGATGTTGCCCTTGAAAAGAAATCAAAGAAAAACAGCATTATCAGCTGGAGGGAAAAATAAATAAATAATAATAATAATAATATGTCAAATGAAGATCAGAAAGCTGTACTGAAAACCTCTACAACAGGCACCACGTGTGAGTAAGGCTGCTGAATCCCTGCGCTGATTGATGCTGGCTCAGCTGCACCCAGCTCTGCAACAGTGCCACCCAGTGCACCTGAAGTAGGAGACTTGCTTAGCATTTTGCAAACTTAAGACCCAGGAAACACGGAATGGTTTTATCTTCCTGGCCTGGAGGCTGCCCCAAACGCAGTGATGCTGTGTAAACAGCGACGCAACGGCAACAGCAGCACCTGCCTTTCTGGCTGGGGTTTCCAAAGGTGAGTTTTCAGCTTCTTGTGTGACCACAGTGCTGAGAAATGTCTTAGAAACAAACCCAAACCAATACCAGCGAGTTTCTCAGCTGGCAACTTGAGCAATGGGGATGGGAGAGATACTACAAATAGCACGAGAATTTGTAACAGAGCCAGCTCCACCTCCAGGGCCTGGCCTGGAGCCAGCCAGAGTTAATTCATTCCCAGTGGAGCTGGGAGCCTGAGGGTACTACTGATACAGCCCTGATGTGTTCTCCCCTAGCACTTGTTCAGGGAGGTAGCAGAGCTGAGGCTTCACCTAAAAATAATGGTGTGAAATAGTAGTTTTGCTTTCCAAGAGGAGCTTACCAGGAGCTTACCAAGAGGCACAAAGCTGGGTGATCTTCAGCATGCAGTGCCTTCTCGTGCAGCATCTCTATAGCAAAAAGCTCATCACAACACTTCAGGATGACTGCACCACCAAGCTGTGCTGCGAGCACAGCCCCAGCTCCAGGCACGTGTGGTGTGGGCTGGCCGACAGCAGCGCCTCGCTGGGGCTGGGGCAGCTCCGGGCACAGGGTTTGGCCAAGCCTGAGACCCGTGTGGTTATCGTGTCCATTAGACAGTGAACACGCAGCAATTCACTTCCCTCGGGTGGTTTAATGCCTCTCTCTGAGGGTGGTTTGCCTCCCAGCCCTTACTGCAAGCAGAGCAGTAACAGAGCAGCCCCAGCCCACCCCACTACCTGTGGTTTTGCAGTACTGCTTTCCAGCCACAAAGCTGTCCACCACTAAAGCCAGGTGCTTTGTGCCAGGTGCTTTGGCCCCTTGTCTGTAAGGTTATTGCCATGCAGGAGCTGGCAGGTGATGTGCAGGACACTGCAGTTTCCCTGTCCTCACCACCACACAGCTGGAGCAGCTCTGGTGACCGAAATTGAAGAAAATCTCTGCTACGATTGTAGAGCAAGCATTTGGGGAAGTTATCAGGTAAGAGCTGGATTGTTTTAGTGCTGTAATGTGAAAACTTCTGTAGTGCTGTAACAAAGACTTCTGGCTAGGACTGAGCTCCAGCAGCTCTGCTCCTGGCACTGCCTCTGGCTTGCGAAGCTGTGAACAGCTCTCTCGGCCTGTGCTGAGCTCCCTCACCTCCCGCACCACCTCTGCCACTATCCTGGAAGTGTGCTGGAAAGTGGAAAACCAACAAGTATGTGCTGCACTGCCTAGCTGTTGGTTGACTCGTTTTGTTGTTGGGACCAATGTCAGAATAGGTGTTAGCTCTCCCAGTTTCCATAGGCTGAAATACTTTTGGTGGTAGAATAAAAAATATGGCAGCAGTCTTCTGCATGAAGGCTGCTGCAAGGGCTTTATAAAGTCCTCTCAACATTTATAGCCTGGGGCAGGAAGGTGCCAGGCTGAGGGCAGACATTAGCACTGCTGAGCTGCTTTTAACCTGGCCCCGAGGTTAACCATTGCCCCATGGGCATGTGCCCACTGACCCTGAACAGCAGCCTGGGGAAAGCTCCGCATCGTCTTCTGCTGCCTAAGTGCCGCCAGAGCAATCAGGCTGCCTCCTGGGGTCAGGTGCTGCACGAGAACTCATTTTCCTGGTGAGACTTTAACCAGTCTCCATGGCAATCAGTCAGCAGGCTGCCAGCACCCCGTGTCCTTGCCTCTCCTTCCTGCGTGCTGGCTGCCCAGGGGTGCTCAGGCGGTGGGTGCGCAGCACAGCACCTTCCCTGTGCGTGTCTGGGCCCTCTTTTCTCTCCTCTGGTGCTTCTCCAGCCCCTGAGCCACACACGAGCTGCCTGCGTCCTTCAGGAGCAGGACCCCCGGCAGGAGGCAGGCAGGGAGGTGGCTGCAAGCACAGGCACTCAGGGGCTTGAAACCAGTCCCAGGTTGTTCACCCCATCCCTGGGAAGTTCATGTGATGCTCCTGTCTGTCTGTCCTGGCTTGGGAAGCTTTTGCTCTGTTCCACAGATAACAACTATTTTGTAAGAATAATCATGGCAGGGACTGAGATTATGACATGTGTTTTTGGAAAAATTCAAAGTAATTGGATAAAGCATCCATTGCCTCACTCCACGTCTGTTTGTACTGAAATACAGGCCTGGCTCGTGTCCCTGCGGGTGAAGCACAGATAAAAGCAGCTTTAATGCTGTCTGAATTATTCCTAAACTCTCCTAACTCGTTTGATTGAAACTTGCCGTGAAAGGTCTCTCTGTGCCATTTCGAAGTGTAGCTATGTATTGAAATGCAGTCAGGGCACTGACCCCTGAATTTATGTTATTTATTTTCAGTATAACATAAACTCCAGCCTAGCAAACACTTAGCCCTGTGTTTCACTGTAAGGCATGCGTGCTTTGGCTCAGTGGCCTCAGTGCAACTATTCATGGGCAAAGCCACTGCCTAGGCTGCTGTCTCTATGATCTGCAGCATGTGCTGAAAGATGTGACTCGGTCTCTCTGAAAAGGGGCTCTTAAAATCCTCTACCCACGTGCTGTGAACCTATAGCATGAGGAACACGTGGGTTGTATATAGGTTACAGAAGATATAATTGTGTAACTGCGTTAATGCATTCCTGAGCTAAGGTGCTGCAATATGTGCTCGCTGCAGAAAGTAGTGCCGGGGGTCAACGAGCCGCGCTTGGGCACCTCCTGCACAGCCCCAGCAGTGCTGTGAGCAGATCCTTGTGCCTCCCCAGGGAGGACAGAAGGTCCCCCTGCAGGAGAAGCTCTCTAAGTGTGCTTAATGACATTTTTTAAAGCATTTGGAAAATGTTTTGGTATGCTGGGGACCTCTTAAGGACTGCAAAAAAAACACATTATGAACACACGGGAATAAAAGCTCCAGGGGCTGGATGGAGCACGTGAGGCAAGCCCTGGGCTGCCTGGCTCGGGGCGCCCCAGGGTGGCAGCCCCAGGGTGGCAGCACCCTGTGCTGAGCCGCAGCACTCCCAGCACGGCTGTGGGGCCGGTGTGACCGCCCTGTGCTGCAGAGGTGCTACTCTGCCCCCTTCTGCTGCGCCTTGCTGCTGGCTCTTCTCTGGAGAGCAAAGCCGGGCTGAATGCAGGGCGTGTCTGGTAGTGTAAGAGGTGATAATCAAAAAAAAAAAAAAAAAAAAAGGACCTCATTTATCACTGTACAGTTGACCTTAGTGCAGGGCACTTCTGGGACATGCTGCAAAGCTGGGACCAAGCACTGTCTGAGCTCTGGTTTTTAGGGTGAGCACATCCCCAGGGTGATGTGCTGCTGGACCAAAGTCTTATTGCCGATCCAGCTCTGGCTCTGCAATGTAGTCCTGTCTGCAGAGACTTGTCCCACTCCGTTTTTTACCTCTCTGAGCTTATTTTCATTTGCTCTATTTCATTTTTCTCTGCTTTCAGGCAGGTGGGAACCACACTGGCTTCTCTCCCCAGTGACTTTTCTAGCCAAACCTCTGCGGTACAGACCAGGCAGGGGAGCCTTCCTCAGAGCCCTGCCACAAAGCCTGTTCTTCAAGGACTGTCCCTCAAATAATAACGTCTTGTTTAGCTTTACAACTTCTGAAGTCCCCCTCTTTAGTTTCTCATGTTTTGAATATATAATTGGATAATTTCCAGGGTGGAGAACTGCTCACTAATTGTATGCAGGTGGATCACGACATCTTTCGTGCACTTGCTTGGACGGAGTTCCCACAGCCCCGGAGGCCAGTTCACGCTTCCAGAGCTTGTCTGCTTCGTTTGGTACCGTAACTGTGCTTGGAAATCCTGCACTGTTTTGCACAAACAGATTTCAAAGCGCTTTCTGCCACTCCTAGAAACAGAAGAAAATTCCCACCTGCCCTCCCTTCCTCTGCCTTTTCCCCTGCGGGCTCATTTTTGTCTCTCTACACGTTTCAGCCTGTTTGGCCTTCCCAAAGCCACGTTTCCTTCAGAGCAGGCAGAAAAACAACCACAACGAACTTGCAGGAGAGAAGACAGAGAAAGGGAGGGAAGGCACCTTCTGTACGGGGAAGAGCTGTCCCCTCAGTATGGTCTCGGACCTGGGATGTCCCTGTCCTGACACCGCAGGTCCCGCAGCGAGGCCCCAGCACTGGACACGGGATGCAGGGCCCTGAGGCCAGGCTGTCCCAGCTCTGCAGCCCCCCCACGGCCGGGATGCTCAGGCCCCACCGGGAGATGAAGGCTCCTCGTGGGGCCAGCCCTTGGGGGAGCGGCTCCCGGGCAGGAGCTGGTGGCCTCCCATGGGCAGAGGCTGGGCCCGGAGCCCCAGGGCCCCACAGGGCCTCCACCAGAGGCTCTGCTGGCTGCTGTGAGCTTGAGCAGGCTCCAGGCTGTCCCGATCAGATCCCGTCACAGGGCTGAGGTGCTGGTGTTGTCGAAAACCCCATGTCTGTCCCACCAGCCTGCTGCGACAGCAACCCAGGAGCTGCCTGCCACGAGCCTGGCCCTGTCCAACCCCACGTCCTGGAGAGGTGCTTCCACATGCAGCTTACGGCCAACACCGTGATAGATACATGTACACCATGGTGCTCTCCAGGTACGTGCGGGAGGTGGACGGAGGAGATGGCATTTTGAAGGAGGAGACACCTCCCTGCCAGGGCTGCTGCCTCAGGGTCTCAGGGCAAGAAGTTCAGGTGCCCTGGTGGGGGGCTGGGGGACACGGTGTGATGAGACAGCCTGTCCCTCGGGGTCAGGTCCCCTGGCCTGGCCAGCTAACGCGTCTCCATCGCATAGGTGCCAGGAGCTGGTTTCAGGGTGGTGTCGGGTGCGTGATGGGACAACCTCAGCTCCACACGAAGCGGGGTCACCTGCAGACGGAGCTTCAGTGGCATGGAGTGTCCTACCGGGCCCTCAGCTGGCTGGGTTTTGTCTGCAGCTCTGGCTTATGGCAGCAAGGCTTTCCCTTGCTGCACCCGCTGCTGCCTCCCCATGTGCCCACACACCCCACACACACCTTGCCCCCTGAGCCTGCCCCGCTCCGCCCTCCCCTCTGCTCCTGCCCTGCAGCTGCTTCATCACCCAGAAATGTGGGGGAGGCTTCATTCCTGCGCAAAGCGCTCGGAGCGTGTCTCCTGCTCCCCCCTTGCCTGGTTTCCCCCGGCTTCTCCTTCCTGTCCTCCCACCCCTGCTCCAGCTTCCTGCCCTTTGATGTGCCTCCGCTCCTTTGCTCCCGGGCAGGAGCCGCCTGCCAGGTGGAGGTGAGCGCTCCCCACCCCACAATTAGCTGTGATCGAAGGTTCAGCTTTTCCCTGACACCTTGCTCCATGTGGCCGGGCTCACAGCACCACCGTGGCCAGCAGAGCCCAGAAGCGTGCCCCTTGAGATGGTGGGATCAGCCCCAGGCAGGTCCAGCAGCCAGGGCTCATCTACCTCGGCTCTGCTTCAAGGCACCCAGGGCTGCCCTGGCCTGACCCTATACAGATGGCCTTTTGGGGTGGCATTGGCTCGTGGGGTGTCGTTTGGGCAGCCAGGGGCTCCTGAGCGTGTGTGCGTATGTGTGAGGAGGGCACATGGTGCATGTGAGAGCACACGTGGAGTGAAAGTCTCAGCAGAGATAAGATTTTTGGAAATGTAATTGAAGGCACGGAGCATCCTGCCTGTTACTCAACTCTCCTTGCATAACCCCCGGGACCGGCAGCGTTCACAGCTGACTGCGCCGCTGTCAGAATCATTTGGTGGGCACTTGTTGGAAAAACCGTCAGGTCAGCACGGAGCTAATTGCACAGGCATCTTCCACTCATAATGAGATTTAAAAATCTAGAAAAATACCTGCCAAATACTTTGCGGCTCCCCGGATGAGCCTGCAATGCCTCTCGGTGCTTAATCCTCCCCGTGTACCGGGGCTGACTGGGATGGGGATGGTTCGGAGCCTGCCTCGAATGACCACTGCACACACTGCTGGCCACGTGCCATCGCCCTGTCACCTAACAGACCCGTGCTGTGACAGTCCTCCCGGCGTGGTGGTCTGGCAGGTGTGGAGGAGGCAGCGTTCCCTCTCCGGGCAGGAGTTTCACCCTGGTGTTGGTCCCCCTGCCGCATCCCCCGGGATGCTGGCCGTGTCCCTGAGCTGCCACTGCCCTGAGCATCTGCAGGGGTTCAGAGCCCCCAGCCAGGCATGGGGCAGGGGTCACACATCGCCCCGGGGAGCACGGCGGTGGCTGCTCCTGGGCCAGAGGGAGCAAGGCAAGAGCTGCAGCTGCCTTTTGGGGGCTGTGACCCTTCTCTTTCCCTGCCATCTGCACCCAGGGCCGTGGTGAGGGCTGCTCCTGGGTGCTGCGGGCGGCTGGGCAGCTGGGGAGCTGAGCACAGACACACGGAGCGCCTTTGTTTGCCTGGGTGAGCAGCCAAGTCGCAGCCCATCTCCGGCTTCGTACCAGCTGCAGATCTAAAGCAGCTGACCGGCCCCTCCAAAAAAACAAAACACGTCTAGGACCAGGGAGTGGCTTGCGCTGGTGCTGAATAATGATGGTCCCGGCACGCTTATAAAGCCACGAGGCGGAGAGCTTGCTGCAGAGCTGGTCCTGGCAGCCCCGGCCCTCCACAGAGCATCGCTGCACCTCGTCAGCCAAGGTACGTGTCTGAAGGAAGAGAGGCAGTGCCCCTTCGCAGCCTGGGGCTGGACTTGTCTTTAAAACTTGGGGAAAATGCTACCACTGCTCCCAAGGAGCTGCTGGCCCAGAAAGTGTCCTGACCTTGAGGCTGCGCTGGGCAAGCACCAGTGGAGGGGGATGCAGCATCGTGCCCCTGGGCACAGGGCTGGGAGGGTGTGCTGCAGGAAAACGGCACATCTCCTTCCTCACAGCACGCCTTGGGGGGTCAGATTGTGCTTTATTTGGTGCTGACGGGGATCCTCACCAGCTTCCCGCAGCGCTGTGAACATCCCGGCACATGAAGCTGTGCTGTCCCTCCGCTGCCTCGCGGGGCCCACCTCAGCCACTTTCCTCCTTCCCAGGTTTCCCACCTGCATCCCGGCACAGCCATGCTGGGCACGGCAGTGCGGCTCTCAGTCCTGCTCGGTCTCCTCGGCTTCGGGAAGGGGCAGATGTTTCACATGGGGCCGTGCCCAGACCCCCCTGTGCAGGAGGACTTCGATATCTCCAAGGTGTGACGCGCCTTCTGAAACCTCACAGCGGGCAGCAGGGGGGTGACCGGGCATGGGGTGGGTTTGAAGGGTCCGGCCTGGGAGCCCGATGGCTGCGGGGTGATGCTGGTCCTGTTCTCCGTGCTCCACCTGGTGCAGCGCTCGCTCAGCCTTGCGCCAAGCAGGGCTCTGCTCCAGCCCCTGGTGCTCAAAGCTTCTCTCTGGACTTTCTTTTCTCAGTATTTGGGAAAATGGTACGAGATAGAAAAGCTGCCCTCGAATTTTGAGAAAGGAAGCTGCATCCAGGCGAATTACTCACTGAAGGAGAATGGGAAGTTTAAAGTGATCAACAAGGAGCTGCTGTAAGTGTTCTCGTGCAGGTTGTGCCTGCAGTAGCGGGGTTCCCATCACCTCTCTCCTTCTCTCTGGGGGTGATATTTCACCAAACCACCCATTTCTGGGTGTGGGGGTGCTGGGGGAGGCACAGGCTCAGATATTGCTCTGTGTGGCTCCACCACAAGCCCGGGTATCACGGGGTGCCAGGGGCAGGACGAGCACGTGAGCAAGCAGGGAGGGAAGCGCGGTCCCTGCGCTCCCTGGCATGGTGTGGGGACTTTGTTCTGCCTCACAACAACACCACAGCAACACGCTTTGTGTCTGGCAGGGAGCTGCTTCCCTGCTGCTCTCCAGCAGCTCCACATCGTCCCTGCAGCTCCCGTGCTGGGGATGCCCCAGGCAAGCAAACACCTGCAGGAGATGCAGGAGGGGTGTCCCAACGGGACCGAACACTCCTGTCCTGATTGCAGCAGCTCAGGGCCCTGCAAGGGCTCCAGCATCACCCCCTGACCTTGCTGCTGGCAGCCCCGCAGACGTGAGGTCCCTGCAGCACAGGTGCCAGCAGCCAGCTGGTGCTGGCAGAGGGGACGGTGGCACTGGGGCACACACACACACACGTGCATGCACATTCCCCCTTGTCTTTACACACAGAAAAAATGAGCTGGACATACAAAGTGACTTAGGCAAAGCGGCACAGGGCACTGCTGGTGAGACTCTGCCTCCTTGGGTTTTCCTGTTTCACGGGAAACTGAAAGTTTCCTGCCCCACGGGCAGCGTCTAGGTCGGGAGGCATGTGGGGAATAAATGCAATTATAAGACAGGCAGCCAAGTGGCAGAGCCTGCTGCCAGCAGGGCAGTGCTCTGCACCCACAGCGAAACAAACCCCAGCTCACCAAGCAGGGCCAGGTAATTGGTGTGTGGACGAGTGTGCTGCCTTCCAAAAAATGCAGGTGGTTAAACAGCGGTGAACACGTGCCTATGGCCAGGGTCCCACTGTGGTCGCATTGCACCGCTCCTCCCAGCACCATGCTCTCGCTGCCCGTAGGCAGTAGTGACAAGAGTCACCAGGCTGAGCTCTGTCCCCCAGCCCCTAAAAAAAATAAAATAATAATTTGGCACCACAAAGGGCACTGCAGGACAGCAGAGCAGGGCAGAGGCGGTCTGCAGGCTGTGCAGCACTGTGCGCTTAGTGTGATTTCAAGCTCACCTAATTCTATTTCTCTCTGTGTCCTTTCCCCCTTAGTTCCAGTGGCAAAGTTAACGAAGTTGAAGGAGAAATCATGCACACGGATGTGAAGGAGCCGGCCAAGCTCAGTGTCCGCTTCAACTGGTGTAAGTCTGTGTGGGGCTGCTGGCGTGGAGCGGGCTCAGCTCCCATGCAGAGCCACAGAGCCAGGGGTGAACCTGCCTGGGGGCTTGGCAGTACCACAGGGCGAAGGCATGGGGCTTGGAGCAGTCAGTGGTGGTTTGAGGGTGTTTATGAAAAAATCAAAGTGAGAGAGACTGGCAGCATCTCCAGCACTCCAGGCCATTTCACAGATGGGGAGAGCGAGCGCTGCTGGTGCAGGAGGCAGGAACAGGCTTGCTTTTGTGGGCATGGTGGTATGGCGACCAGCCCACACCGCCTCTGTTTACAAGCTCCTTTTAATAGTCTTTAATAATGTGGTTTTGTTTGCTTTTGTCCTCCCCTGTGAATGTAACGCACCAGAGGGGCCTGCGAAGGATGGCGCATTTTGTTCCTGTCGCATGGCACAGCACCTTGTCTGCAGCAACACTTGGGAAAGAGAGAATAAGTCCCCCCTCTGCCCCCTCTTATTCTACTTCCTCACACCTTTCCCTTGGTTGTTTGACAGCACTCACATGGTTATTTGGAAGCATGGGTGGACAAGCACAGGAGGTGCAGGTGCTGCTCACAGGAGCAGCCAGCCCATCCCAGGCACCACGGAGGCACCACCTGCACCCCTCTGCCCGCAGCCCATGCCACACAGGCACCCTGTACATGGCTACGGGCTGGGCTGCTTTTCGGTGGCCTGGACAAGCTGTGCAGGTCACAGCGTTAACTTCCCAGCAAGACCTTCCAGTTCAGGGCTTCGTGGCTTTCTCGAGTCCCTCTGGCAGAACAAGGAGTCCTGCTAGGGCTTTATAAATCACAGCTCCCCGGGCTGATCGCAGCTGTGCAGCTTGGCAGCAGCAGAAGTGGGAGCAGCCCCAGGAGTGAGGCTGTAGCCATCTGCTGTGCAGGGAGGGTCACCTGCCGCATGTAACCGAGCCCTTCCTTCCCCTAGTCATGCCTTCTGCCCCTTACTGGGTAATCTCCACCGACTACGAAAACTACTCGCTGGTGTACTCCTGCACGAACATCCTCTGGCTCTTCCACATTGACTACGCCTGGATTATGTCAAGAACTCCCGACATGCACCCGGAGACCGTGGAGCACCTGAAGAGCGTCCTCCAGTCCTACAAGATCGACACTGAGAAAATGATGCCCACTGATCAGCTTAACTGCCCCGCTGAGATGTAACTCCCAGCACGCAGCCACACAGCACCAGACCAGCTATGAACTTTGTTGCTTTTGTTATTAGCCATTAGATTTCTCTTTGTAACAGAGAAATGCAATAATCCCCTTGCTAATGGTAGTTTGCCAGCCCTGAGTCACTCCGTGCTGTTGTTCCCTCTGTTGCTGTTCTCTGTTTCATCTCACTCTGCCTGACTTTGGCAGAGTGGCTGATTCAAAGCTGATGGGTGCAGAACAGAAACCCTGACGTGCAGGCGTGAAGCTCTGCTGTTGCTGCAAATCCTGCAGCGGGGGGATGCAGAAAGTTATGAGCTGCTATGTGCAAATGTTAGCCCCAGGGGGAACCATGCACCCATAAGTTGTTTTGATGCTTTTGGGCCCGCCGGGAGCACAGGGTGTCTGAGCACAGGGGGTCAGTGCTGCAGCCTGGGCCTGGGTGTTTTGAGCACATTTTCTGGTGCGGGGCAGTAGGTGGAAGCTACTGCCAAGTCAGTAGATCTACTTACTAGGGTTTGGGTCTGGCCTTTTTTAAAATCTGAAAATGTCCAGAAAAACAGCATTGCTCCATCCCGGCTGTCTGTACACGTCTTCTTGTGCCCCTTGCGAGGCTGGTCCTGCACTACCCGAGCTCCGAGCATACCCATTAGCAGACAGAAAGAGTTGGGGCTGCTCGCTTGGCCTCTGCTCCCGAGGCTTCCCCCTGCTCACCGCCTCCTGTGCACCCACCGGCTCTGCCCCTGCCCTGCCAGAGGCTCTGCTCCAGCTCTGCTCACATAGCACCGCTGCAACTCATTAAAACGAAATCCAAACACCTGCTTCTGGCCCTCTCTGCCTTCCTGCCTGTGTGCAATGTTGTCAGCTGGGCGCCCACCTCCGTGCTTCTGCCTCCTGCCTGGGAGGGCCTGGCTGCAGGGGGCTTACCCCTGCTGCTGTGGGGGTGTCCTGGTGTGCAAAAAGGCACCTCAGCAGCAGCTGTAGGAGTGCTGGGATGCCCTGTGCAAAGCCAAGGTGCTTTTGTACACACCTGGGTTTTATTGTGCTGGGAGAAACTTTAAAAAAAACACATCTGGGGAGGGAGTGGAGGGACTTGGCGTGCTCGTTGCTTTTGCTCTGCAGCTCGCTGAGGACAAATGCCATCGGGCTGACAGCCTGCTGGAAGCCACCTGCACCACGGCCACCTCTGCTGCGTTGTGTCCACGGAATAAAACCCTTGCCGTGCCCTCAGCACGCAGCAGGTGCCTGGCACCTCAGCACCACCGAGTGAAGGGGGGGATACTGCAGCGGGGGGGGGGGCTCCCTCGGCTCAGGGGCAGGCTGGGGGCGAGGCAGGAGGGAGTCCCCGCAGCCCCCAGCAGCGGGCTCGGCCTCCCCTCAGCTCCCGTCCCTGAGGGGCCGGGTCCCCCCGTGAGGCGGGCGGGTGGCTGCGGTCCGCCGGCCGCCAGGGGCCGCGGTGGGGCCCGGCGGGGCCGTGAGGCGAGGCCGTGAGGCGAGGCGAGGCGGGGCCGTGAGGCGCGGGCCGGAGGCGGGCGGCTCGGCCATGGAGGCGCCCTCGGTGTCCTCGGTGCCGGCCGCCTCCGCCTCGGGGGCGCCGGCGGGGCGAGGGCCCATCAAGGGCATCCTGAAGAAGGGCGGCGGGAAGGCGGCGGGGGGCAGCGCGGCCCCCGGGGCCAGGCGGGCCAGCCCGGCCCGCGACGACGACGAGCACGGGTGAGGCCGCGGAGGGGAGGAGGAGCGGGGCCTGGGGGCCATTGGGGGCTGCTGGGGACCGGGGGGTGCTGGGGGGCCGCGGGGCTGCTTTGTGGTGTGGGCAGTAGGGTAACGCTGCCGGTAACGGCAGTAAGGGCAGTAAGGGCAGTAACAGCAGCTGTGTTCGGCGCTGCTCAGGGAGCAGCCTCGAGACTGGGCAGCAGCAGCGCGCTGGGTTAGTCTGAAAGCCTCGAGGTGGGCTTGGGCTGTGGGGACCTTGCCTCCTGCCTGCTGTGAGTGCCCGGTGTGCGGTGACAGCGCCCTGAGACGCCATCGCATCGTGGTGACCGGATTCTGCACACCCGTGTTTGTAGGATCTCTTTGGGCAGTTTTCTTCGTTTGGGACCTCACTTGGTACTGCAGGGAGAGGAATAATAACCATCAAAATGTGCGTGCAGGTTCCTTTCTATCGTGGTCATGTTCCTTTTCCTCTTTGCCTAGTCTGAGTCAGCCAGGTAGGAACTAAAAGTTTTTCATTTTCTGTACTGCCTGTGGCAAAGGCTCCTGCTTTCCAGAGAGACATTATTATGACTGAAGGAATGGCCTGATATTTTTGAAGGAATTGAGTGTAAGTAGCAATACACTGCGCATAAGTTGTGTGTGTTTTTTTTTCCCCCTCTAGTTTTAATATAAGCACTACATACTTATTATCACGCCAGGCATACAGTGAAACTGGCTGTGAGGGGCCTCTGTTTCATTCTCTGTGGTCTTTCTTCTACCAGCTTCAAGAGTGCTCAGAAGTACAAGCAAATGAGCTGAGTGTGTAGTATAGCTGGGGGTAAGCAGTTAAGCAGACAGGAATCCAGCTTCTTTTTCTTATTTACTGACGTGAATCAATAAATGTATTATTAGATTAATTCTGAAATTGCCTTGCAAGTTAAAGCACATTGCCTAAACCTGGCACACTGCATTAGAAGATTTCCTGGAAAGATCAGGATAGGGAATTTAAAGCTAGTTTGCGTGCAGATATCGTTTTTTTTAGTTGGTGACTTCATTACATCAGCGTTACTTCTAAATTTAGCAAAATCATTTTGTATTCTAAAAGAATTAGAAGCAGTGTGGCTGTGATGTTCCTTGCAGACTGAAAAGTGGCATATGAATTAAGGTATGTTTTCTTTGTGCACCTCAATCAGCAGCCTCCATACTTCTTTCTAATACTGAAAGTCAGATCTGACTTTCCTTTAAAAATAGCTGCAGATAAAGGAACTCATTGTGTCAGCTGTCATCTTGTAAAGCACCGTGTTCAGAAGAGCTCTCACGTATTCGAATCATTATCGACCTGGTACTGTTAGCGATGGTGAAATTCTTTGCAAAACTTCCTTAATGAAGATAGGATGCAAAAGAGAAGTCTGTGAAATTGGGACATCACTGGAGCAGCATCCTGAGAGCTGAGATGATGGCTTGTGGTAGATACGTTCTTGGCAATGCTGGTATGTTGTTTTTTTTTCCTTAAAGCTCCGGTTAGAGCATCTGAGGGATCTGATCTGGCATTTTACAGAGTAACTAACCGTGTTTGTGTATTTAGCAGACTCTTAATTCCCTGATCTGGTTTGCAGCATAGTCCTGCCAGCAGCTGTGTTGGAGTCTGCTATGGTAGGAACGAGTGAGGTGTGAGAGGTGTTCCTTCGAGTAATACAGCTGAAACTGACCTGTCAAGGTGTGGTCTCAAAATAAATGGTTACTTACATGTTTAGGGATGTGAAAGAATACAAGCGAACACTTCTGGAATTTCTCATCTTTTAGATTTGATTTTACTTAGGAAGATTAGATTTCATATTTCTCAGGTATAGAAATATGAACGTGGCCCCCTGAAATCATGTCAGGAAGCGTTTTCCTGTGATGCTCCTAAGCTTTATCATTAATGTTATGCTGCTGTGGCATGCCTAAGCATGCCAAATTGGAGGCAGTCAAGGTAGGTGTGTGTTTTCAGAGCACTTAGTCACCCTCCTGTGACAACTTTTTACATGAAGTGGTGAAATGACCCGTTTGTCTGTTTGCCACTAATGATAACTTTTTTTCCTAGCTGAATTTTAAATGGTGCTCTGGGAGGTGTTCCACAGCTGAGACACTTACTGTTGGAATCTAAGTTTAAAGAAGTGGATGTGAAAAAAGAAACCACTAAAATATTTCTCAGTCTTGTATTTGTAAGATACTGAATCAGACTGTAGACTGTCTAGTTTCGAGACTACTGTATGTGAAATATTTTTTTCCAGGTTTGCCAATGTTACTGTTAGGTTTGGCTTTGTGAGGCTGGGTGGATTAATCCTGGATGTCCTCTGGGCGAGTGCAGGGAGCACAAAGGCACCTGGTGGGAGCATCTCCCATCTGTCACATCTCCTCTGCGACCAAGCCCTGGCCCTGCAGCATACATGCCATTGTCTGGCTGCTGTGGCTGATAAAAAATCCGAGGCACTCGACATGTAACCATATGATCATCTTATGTTTGTCGTACATGGACTCTAAGCAGGTGTTTAGCTGATGTTTAACTGGTCATTTTAAGGATCTTAAATAGGTAGGTTTGAGTTTCTGGCGTTCCTGGACTAGGGCTCTTGCTTTGTCATCACGAAGCTCCTGACTCCCCACCCTGCTGGAGCAGGCAATCTGACTCATGCTTTGTCTGCTCAGATTGCAATCTTGGTGTTGCAGCTGGGACAAAGTGACAAATAGATAGGAAACTTCACATAAGACCTGGTTAGTATATGCTAAGGTGATTAAGCTTATTGGTATGCAGTTCTAGAGCACAAGTTCGTGGCGTGTGGAGTTCAGCATCAGCTCCTCCACTTTTATACTTTTTTCTCTCTTAATTTTTCTTCCCTTGTATTATGCAGAGCTTTCCATGAAGGGTAAATTTAATTTGTACTTGGATTTTTGCGTAATCAGTTTTGTTTTGCAGGTGGTATGCTGTCTAAAAGCAGTTATTTTATTGCACCTGAATATATATTGTAAATCTTGTAATTTATTATTGGAACAGTCTGCGCTTAAATAAGAGTAACTAAACTAAATTCTTTCAGCCAACTGCCGACCCCACCCCTGGAATAAAACACAAACCTAACATTTGCTTCCCTAAATAATAATTTTCCAACACTTCACAAATACCTTAATGGATAAAGAAATATTAAACAGTGGGATTATTTTGCTGTTCTAATGTTACATTTCTTGACTTAGTCTAAGGGGAAGACCGCCTCCTGTGATGCTGGCACTAGCAGTTTAGAGAAAATGTGGAACCTGCTAGGTGCTGTTGACTAAACCTTTCAGTCACTTCCAGATAGCAGAGTTGTGGCTGTTCCTCTGCCCACAAGGCAGCTGCTTTCCTTCTGGCCTATACACTGTCACTCTGGGTAGGCTTTTATTTCTGCAAATGTACACAAAGTGGAATGTTCTCTGATTAACTGAGGAAATTCTACATAATCTGCCATCACTGGTGCCTAACTATGTGAAGCATGAAACTCTTGTGGCTTAGTTACACCAGTGAATCAGTACAGTTTTGAGATTCCAGTTTAGAGGGACAAAAGCAGTATTAATTACCAGCTTGTTCAGTCCAATCTGTTTTACTGCAGGAAGTTATTCGTTGCTTTGTGGTGTTTGTGCACCAGTTTTGCTTGTAATTGTAGCAGCTCACTGAGCAGAGGTGAGGTGGAAGTTCCATGGCTTTTTGCAGCAAGCACTGTGGGTTGTGATAAGAGGAAGAATGATTTTAGGTTAACTTGTAATGAGAGCAGGCAGTTAATAGGGCAGTGATTGAAAGAGTGCTGGTCTCCTGAAGATGTGCACAATGTATTTGTACAGCATCGAGTTCGTTTAACTCCTGTGACTTGTTAAGGAAAGTCAAGTCACGATGGTAATTTGTTGTGGCTTAACAGAAGTATGTACGAGGCAGTGTTTAATAACCATGTTTATACTTTGAACATGCCTGCGTGTCATAACAGCGTGCTTTTGGATAGTATATAGGAAAGGCTCAAAGACATTCTCAGTGTTTGTTTTCTGTGGCCAGACAGAACAGATTGTTTTTAGAAGATTCAAGAAGATTGACTTCTCTTTCTTATTTCAGAAAAAAATCCCAGAAGTGGGATGAAATGAACATCATAGCTACGTACCACCCAGCAGGCAAAGACTATGGCTTGATGAAAATAGATGAACCTAGTACTCCGTATCACAGGTAGGTTTGCTGAATTGCTGTCCTAAATAATAGCAGGTGACAGTTCTGCTGCAGAACTGCGTTATGGATGATTGCCTGACAGACTTTGCTGTCCTACTGGATATATACAATGGATGTGCATTTACAGAGCTTCTAAATAACGGGTTATAGCTATCAAGATGTACTGCCAAAGTAAATTTTTGGGGATGTCTATATGTATCAGGTTTTAGTCTTTCAATGGAGTTAGTAAGTCTGGCTTGTATTGACATTTTTCGTTAACGTCTGTGTGCTAGAATAACAGCTTTCCAAATTTAAATTAAGTATTGATATAAATGACAATTTATGAAGTACTACAGGAGTCTTTTAATTGAGCATTGCAATGTCTTGAATATTTTATGAATGAATTTTTAAGCAGCAAATTATTGATAAAGGCTGCTTTTCTTCTTTGCCTTCCAAGCATGGTAGGAGATGACGATGAAGATGCAGTGAGCGATTCAGAATCAAACGAGCCCTTAAAAGCAGATGTGTTGAGTAAAAAGTAAGTATTTTAATAGAGAACTGACTAAAGATCACTTCGTTTTTCCTAGAGTGGTTTGCTTTTTGGAAAGGCATCACTGTGTATTCTAGATGCTGAATTTTTGCTATTTTCAGAGTAGTTTTCTGCATTGATTGTTCCACTGGTACTTAACATTTCTTGCATCTTGGTAGTATACATAAATCATATTCATTATTTTTGCTATATTTGTACGTGTGTTATAGAATTTCATGTATTTCATATAGTGAAAATCTCAATGCTCAGAATCTTGTATTGTATGCTTTATGTAGACTGGCAGCTGCAGCTGAAGGTAGGGGACCTAAGATTATAGCAAGGCTAGAGGAAAGCAGTGAGGAGGAGGATGAGGATGAAGAATTAACACCTGAAGAACGAGGTAGGCATAAGTTGGTGGTTTTTATACATATACATACACACAAGTAGTTTCATTTTTTCAGTACTTTATCTTCCCAAGTATTTCTTACTATCTTACCAAGCCTTTGTCATTTGAAAATGGAGATACAGAGTCTTTGAAGGGAAAGTAAAAGATTAGAAATGACCAGATCAGTTGTTCAGTCAGGACTGTTTGGTTTGGGATCTACATATACAGAGGAGTTTGCTGTTACTGGCAGCCCACTTGTACAGAAGCTTAATTCCTCTTATGAAACCTAGATGTCTCAAATGAGCAGCTCTTCCATTCTGGGGGTAGGTAAGTACTTAATTTGAACATATTTCAGGTAGATGTAACAATTTAATGAGAACTGCTGTGATTAAGACTCTACTACTTGCTTGCAATAATACAGCTGTTTATTTCTCATAGTAGTTGGTAGATGGATCCAGGAAGAAATCTACAATTATTCAGAGGAAAATTACCTCATGGATATTCAACAGAGATGTTACTTTACATTAGCTTGGGCTAGAACATTTTGAGGAAACAGACAAGCAATAACACTTCCGAAGTTTCAGGGCTGTGTTAGGAAAGTAGTGTTGGGGCTGCCAATAAACCAAGTTTAACTATGAGACCTGCTTTGGAAATGTTGGGTGTATGAAGCAAAGATAAGTTTCAAGCCACAGGGAAAGATGAAAATGCTTTCTTCTACATGTGGTAAACATCTCTCTTATAACTAGCCTTTGGTAGCTGGCCAGTAGTCAAGTCGAACATCTGCAGAAGTTTGTCTGCTGTCCCACCAGTACATCCTGGCTTGTCCATAAGTCTGCTTAGAAACCAGAGTTGTAAAACTGTGGAAATTTTACCTTATTGGATGTTTCTCTTCATTCAGACTTCATTTTACTTGCGGACAGGTTCTTTCAAAAGCCCTTCAGCCATTCCAGTTCATTAATTACTACCCTTTTCATAAGTCAGACTTGTTTAAAAAAAAAAAAAAAAAAAAAAAAAGGATTGTTTGGTCATAAAAACGATGTACTGTCATGGTACGAATAAACCTGACCTAGGAAGTGGTTGGTGCTCATGCCTCTCTGGAGAGGAAGTAAATGATTTTATTTATTTATTTTAAAATATCAAATCTTTGCACTTTTTGTCCACAGAAAAAAAGAAGCAGTTTGAAATGAAGAGAAAAATGCATTACAATGAAGGACGAAACATCAAACTGGCAAGACAGCTCATCGCAAAAGAACTACCTGCTGAAGATGATGAAGAGATGTGTGATGCTGCAGATGTAGAAACGATGAATACAGAAGCTACTGAACATGGTGAGGTGCTGCTTAATCAAAAGCTTTATTTAACCTGTGATCCTTTCAGCTGTTGGGGTGAATATGCTCAAGTGTGAGAATAGAGAGGGCATGGTATCGATGTAATGCTCAACGTGCAGTACTGTGTGCTGTTGTGATAGGTGGATTTGCGGTGCGGTAACAAAACAATCAGCACTGTTAATTAAACACATGGGCTTCTGTTAGAGCACAACAGAAAAACAAACATCTCTGCTTCAGGCCACTAGTATCTCTACAGCATGTCTGACTCTTGGTAGTGAAGTTGCCAGCATCTCTTTTTGTAGGGGAGTTTTCCTGTGCAGGACATTTAAAGCTGTGGCCACAAGGGAGAGCCTGGCCCTGTGTTGTGGCATGCTTCCCATTCCACTCCCAAACCATCCTGTAGTCAGCAATGGGCAGCTAGCATGAAGGCTTCTTCCCTGTAGTGCATCTAAAGAACTTCTGCCTGTCTCTTGGTAACTTAAAACTGTGCTGTTAGGAGTTTAGTATCACTTGTCCTTAGGCATTAATGTTCAGTCTTAAAGTATGGGATGAGAACCTCAGCCGCCCCTTTTAACACAGCTGCTGGAAGAAAGTCTAGGACTCCTGTCTGGGAGCTGTTTTGGGAGCCTGCTGCAGAGCCGTCTCTTGATAGCAATCTCTTAGAACTACAGAGGGTGACACCTCCTCTGCCATCTTTAGCTTCTCTCTGGGGCTATATAACAAAGTCTTTGATTTTTATGTATTCACCAGGCCTTCTGGTGAATAACTACAGCTGTTCAGTACCTACCTCTGTGTGGAACAGCACATTTAACAAGTTTCTGGCATTAAAAAAATAGCCATCTCTTGCTAATGAGACTAGTGGTGATGAATCTAAGTCTGTAAGCCTCCTTCATCTGTTGCTTGGCAAAACTAGAGACATTAAAACAGCCTGCAGACTTGGGAAGATGCTGCATGGGTTTAAATTGGTTCACATTTGCTTTGCACAACCACATGAACTAGAAACTCTTCTAAATATAGTTTAAATTCCACTAAATAAAAAGGTGATTTGCCGAGTTGCATTTTTTAAAAAAAAGTTTTGTGGATTGCACTCTTGTCTTCCATTGTTTCTTATGGAAGGGCTAATGCCTTCATACTTGCTTTAAGAGGGTCACTTGCTACATGTCTGAGACCCAGTAATGGCCTGGATTGCTACAGTAACTTGTCATACGCCTTATAATGGCTATTTACTAGAACTTCACTCCCCAGGGGAAAGGAGGGCTCCAATAGGCAACCTTAGGACCTTTCTCCATGGCTTGAAGCTGCCATCTCTCTGCACTCTGCTGTAAGACAGAGGCAACTGCGCTCCCCAGCTGCATTCTCCAGTGGACTGAAGGCACACCTTTGCAGCATTTTTCCATCTTTATTGTTGAAGTCCATTCCACCTTGCCTCATAACCAACTTCTGAACCACAACTGGTAATTATCTATTTCAGACTGCTCATGGCCAATAGGTTCCATAAATGTAACTGTTTGGCAGGTTATCAGTCCATTAACTAACTGGTTCACCTCTGCCATGGCTTATAGAAATACTTTCCATTAACTCGATGTGGTTCTCAGTTCTTCACTTCTGTTTTTGTATTATTCTGCTTAACAAGCCCTGGCATTTCAGTATCTCCTAATCTCTACATCAACTATCCCAGTTTGTGTGCTCTGTACTCGATCAGTTCTTCTGAGGTTCAATACTGGTCTCACTCTTGTAGCGGCTAGTGAATTGAATGATAGCGTGCAGGATTGGTCAAAGGGCAAGGAAATCTGGTCAAAGCTGTCAGTAAGCAACTGTCTTCTGCCACTGCCCGTGTTTTAAGCAATTCCTACATTGAGATGATAAGTGTTCAGTAACGCAGCTGTGTTAATGCCAAAGTTTTACTGGAATAACTTTTTGGAGATGACATCTCTTGATTATTCTCTCACCTTTATTCAGGGGGCACAAAAGAATCACAAATGTTAATTACAGATTTTTGAGCTACAGAACATTTCTGAAATAGCTGGTTTTAAAACTTGCTGCTTGGATTCATTTCTAATCTGTACTTTTCGTTGTGCTAGGCAATTGGATATTTAAACAGTATTTTGATTTGTTCATTTCCTTCATGGAAGTGGATCAAAATGCTAATAATTTTGTTTCTGAAATTGCCTCCTTAGAACTTTAAGTGTTAGGATGCTCTTGGATCTTTCTGAAGCTGTGTGGAAAGTCTGTAATTCATCTGGATAGCTTTCAAAGAGCTCTTCAACTTCAAATCATTGTATTTTAAGGTGCTTTAGTAGCAGAGAAGTAGAGTTTTGTTCAATGTATTGGGTGATGGAAGCAATGACTCTGGCTTATTTTGTCTTCAGTCTGTGAAACTAACAGCTCTGTGTTTAAGTGCAGAGGAAATGTCTGTCTTTAACTGCATGTTGTATTAGCTACACTTTGATAATTTTCTTCCAATTGACTTCAATTCTTCTGAAGTTAGAGATCATCTAGTGATGTAGCTACCACTCACCTTATGTCTGAGAGTGTAAATCCATGTAAGTGAGAGCTGCTATGCAGTGTCTGTTTATTCCAGTGGAGCAGCATGACTTCCATAGCACTGATGATCGCTTCAGGTGCAGATGTGACATGCGGTATCTCGCAGTGGTCTGTTGTGATGCCAGGACTCCTCTGGCTCCTTGTTTTTTCTGGGGGCGATGTGAAACCCTCTTGTCACTTGGAAGCGTTTGGTCCATGAAGATCCCTTCGAGGTTCTTTGCTTCTCTTATCCAATGCTTCTTTCTACCCTCTAAACCCATCTGTTTTGTTTTTCAATAAAGCTAGCAGTGTTCTCCTGATCTCTGCAAACTCTCCTTTTTGTTATGTCTGGGCTGAGGAAGGGGCTAAGGATTTGAGACAAGTTTTTTAAGAAGGCTTCTGTCATTTACCACTGAGTCCACTAATGTAAGTTGCGCTTCTTGGTTACAGAATGAGATTTCTTGCTGATTGAAATGAAGATGACCAGTCCAGTCAGTAATGGTGAGAACTATTTGTGTATTTCTGCCCCTATTTTCATCCTGGGCTACAAAGTATTTTATATGGATGGGTTGTTCCTTTCTTGCCTTAAGTAGCTGTACCGTATCCCCATGCATGTGGGTTACACCAGTCAAGCCTTTGGGAGGAAAAGGAAGTTGAAGTTGTAGCAGTCTGCATTAAGGTTGATTCAGCATTTCAGCTCCCCTGGCATTTCTCTGGCTATTCCCTTTTTATGACTCCGTGAACAACGCAATAGGCTTTGCCTGTAAAATAATGACCTTTGCTCCTCTCTGCAAACACCTTTCCTTTACAAATTCTATTTGAAATCACTGAAGGAAAGGTTCTTCATTTAAGTTGATTTAAGCATAATGATTGACATGCAGGCCTGTCTTCTGCTACACAGAAGTATCTTTCCTCAGGAGAGACAAGGGTGTGATCTGCAGTAATTCACCTGACAGGCAGTAAAACTATTGTTTTCTGCGTATGGCTCATTTAGCATTATTGCAGCATGATAAACTTACTCAGGTACTGCTGATCAGATTAGCTGTCAGCTGACCGGGCGTGCTCTTTTGGACTTTGATAGATACAGAATACATTGTGTTTTCTTAACCATGGTGAGCAGCGCCCTGAAGATGACTTACCTGGAAAGACTGGGGTCATGCCTAAATTGTTCCTGCTTGTTGGGACCGAGTATAACTCATGCACGAGCCTAACTGGCTTGCTTTAAGCTTATCGTGTGGACGTGGCCTTCTCTGATCTTTGCATTATGCAGCTGAGTTTTCAAGCATATGTGTGTGTAAATATATGCACATATTCACATAGACACGTGTATAAATAGCCTTTGTCAGTGGGTTTTTTCATGTGAAATAACTGATGAGAAGGAACCTCTTCTCTGATTTATTACTGTTCTTTAGTTCAAAACCATGAGTTGAAGACTTGGTGAACAACACATCAGGCTGTGCTACTTCCTTTATTAGCTTATTTTGTTTTTAAAGTGTCTCATCTGGAATTGAAATTTGACCAGAATAGCACTATGCTAAGTGGCATTTCAGGAACCTTATATGTTCTGCAAATTGCTCTCTTAAGTCTTGGGTTAAATACTTCTGATTCCAGGGTTGTCAAGAATTCAGTGCATGGGGTGCTGAACGGCTTTGGCTCTCTCTTCAAAACATGAGGGTGAAATAATTATTTTGGAGGCTTCAGCACTCTGAAACTAAAAGCATACAGGCGGCTAAGATGGGTTGCAAACACTGCCTTTGGGGAAGCAAAGATGATTTCAGGAGTATATTTGTGTGGTGTTTTGTTTTTTGTTGTTTTACATATTTAATGAGTGTTACCTGTAGTTACCTATTTTTTGTAATCTTTCTTTGCAGCACATGCTACTCAAGACCAGCTGGAAGGTAGAACACGCAGCGTAGAAGAAATCTGTCCAGAACTGTAACTGCTTGTCAAAGACACAAATATAAACACTGCTTCATGGTTTTTGCTATTAAGGCTCTTAAATATTGAGAAGCATATCAGTTACAATGTTGTATTGCCAAGAATGTTAATTTTAGACTTGTCCATTAGGCAGAAAAAAATCTGTCTAATTGATTTATTCTTGTGCCTAGTATTTCATGGAGAATACTGCTTTATTATCTGTTCAACCAGAATGGCATTCCCTGTATGTATAATGCTGATTATCTTGCGTAATGTACTGTTACTCTTCATGCTTCGAAACACAGACACTATCTCTGTTTTTTCACTATTTATTTGACAGTGCTCTAGGTGTGGTATCCCTTATGGAAGGGTTTGGGATTCAAGAGCTAAACGGTACAGCATATATCAGATTGACACGCAAGGTATTTATCAGATGTATTAAGCAGTATAAAAAGGGATTATAGAAGTTTTAGAACTTTTTAAAAACAATTTTGACCTCCTAATCTAGATTTCAGTGTACTTCCTCAATCTCTAGAAGAGCTGTATTTTTCAGACCAGTATTTGGAATCAGTTATTTGCTTCTGACTAAGGCAGTGCTAACATCTGGTGGAGGGAGTGTTTTACACTGGAAGCGTGCTAACTTGAACTTTGAATTTAACTCATTTTCTCTTCCACTGGATGTTTTTTTTTTTGGAGCTCTCTTGGTTTATCTTGAGAACATGAAAGTTCCCTCTGACTTTTCTCTCAAAGCCACATCAACTGTTATTCTTACGGCTCTTGCTTCAAGCTTTTGATCCTTTCCGGTTGCGTGATGAGTTGTGCTACTAGCACCTGAAGAAAAACACCCATCCATAAGGAAAATCCACATCAGGACTTGAAGATGGGCTGAGTTTAGGCTCTGTCTGTTCTTTATGTGAAGGTAACTGCTGGTGATCTGCTTGTTTGGGGTTTGTAACCTGCATACTGAAAACCACTGGTCTAAATCTTTCTGCATCCAAGTAAGTTAATTACAGCAGCTGCTTTTGCAAAATGAAAGCTGTTTGGAAGATTAGAAGGGAAACTGCCTAATTCAGATACGTTGTTTATGATGTGGTTGTGTAGCCCTTGTAAAGAGGGATTCTGAACCTCCACACTGCTGTAAACAACTTCCCACTCGATGGAATTTGCCTGGTGAATGTTCCAGTATTCAGAATAGTTCCTGGGTTCTATTACACCAACGAAGTATACACTTGAGCTTTAGCTTGATTATGGAATACAGTGCATATCTTAATTTTGGTCTGAATTTGATATGTTGCAGAAATCCATATAATTATATGGATCTATTTTAAAATGTCTCTTTGTCCACTGTACATGTGAGGTTTGAATAAAGGAATGGAAGTTATTTTACAGTTACCTGCATCCTCCAGTGTGAGCTTTCATGAAATCCGAGAGAGTGAATAAAGCAGGAGAATGCTGTCACTCACGAGGTTTATACAGGAATATATAGAATATATTTTATATATAATATATTTTATATAATCTTGGGGGCTCGGTGTCGGTACGTGGATGTTGTTGATGTGTGGTGAAGGCCCCGGGCCGCCCGCCATGGCAGCCTCCCGCCGCTGCCGCGACCGACAGGCGGCCCGGCCTATCGCAGCGCGGGGGCGGGTTCCTTCCTCGCCGAAGAGCGCCGTCATTGGGCTTTTGGGTCGCCGTGGCAACGGGGCTGGCCAATGGGTGAGCGGCTTACGGCGGTCTCCCCGTTGGCTTGCCCGGCTGTTACTCTTTTACGGCCCGACGCGGAAGCGATCCCTGAGCCGCCCGGCGGTTGGCTGCCTCCTGCGAGAGGCACCCTTATTGGCCAGCCTCCCTGTTACACCCTCCCCCCTCGCTTTGCGATTGGCCAGTCCTTCCCCCTCCTTTCCCCTTGGCCCGGCCACCACCCCCCCTCCCTCCTCCTCTCCAGCTAAGCCCCGCCCACCCTCCCCCTCCATTGGCCCACCCCCCCCGTTCCCTACCCCCCATTGGCCCTCGGGGCCGTCAGTCGCGGCGGGGCGCGGGAGGAGGGCAGAGGGGCGCTCGGTGCGGCGTCCCCTCAGCAGCCACCGGGCCCCGCCCGGCCTCGCCCCGCGCCCGCTGCCGGCAGCATGAGGGTGGCCGTGGACTTCGAGGAGTGCCTCAAGGACTCGCCGCGCTTCAGGTGCGGGGGCTGAGGGGGGCACGGGGCTGGGGGGGGGCCCTCAGGGGGTGCCGGGGCCTCGGGGAGGGCCCGGGGGAAGGCGCCGGCAGCTCCTGAGGCGGCGGGATCGGGGCTGACCGCCCCCCCCCCCCCCCCTCGATCCCCTTCCCTCAGGGAGAGGCAGCAGCCGGCGGCGGGTCGGGCTCTGTCAGCGCTCTGTGGTTCCCCCCGGCAGCCCCTGGCGCTGCCCGCCCCGAGGAGCCGCAGCCAGCCGCCGGGTGCAGCCCCTCGCAGCCTCCAAGGCGCCGTTCCAGGCTTCGAGGGCTAGGAAGTGGTTACGGGCGTGTAGCGAAGCCCTGCGCTGCTGCTGGTTTTAGAAAGCCAAAAAGCCAAACAGCACCCGCTTGATGGCTTTCGTTATTCATCAGTGTTTACTTCTGTAACTGGCCATTCCGATGCCTTCGTGCCATTTGACTGATCCGAACGCTTGGAAGCCTTCTCAGTGGGTCTGGCTGCGGTGGTTGTACCGAGGGTCGGTGCACACAGGGATGCAGAGAGAGGCTTTTATGGGGCTGAGCGTTACCGGAGGGAGCAGTGCCCTTGTGCTGTATCCCCTGGCTCACAGCAAGGCAGAGCCGCGGCTGCCTCCTGACCTCGCCGAGCAGGTGGGTGTAGTCGCGTCCGTCCCATCAGTGTACCTGTTGGAGCGGTTAAATGAACCTGTCAGGAGGCGCACACTGCGTGGAAGTGTCATAGTTTGCTTACACTGTGCTTACAGCCACAGAGAGGACAAGGAGGAAGTAGATGAATCAGAGTTTCTGAGTCACCAAATCCCTTTTTTCACAGGGAAGAACTTAAACCTTTCAAAACACTGCTACGTATAGCTTCACAGACATGGCTTTCCTGCTTGTCTGCCTCTCACGAAGGTCATGTCAATCACTTTTTGGTCTTGATGTGAAATCGGGAATACACTGAATCCAAGAAGGGGTTGTTAGTTGATGTACGAAGCGGATGAAGGTAGCATGATAGAGTTGCTGATACAATGATAGATAATGGCCACAGAGATTCCATCAGACGAGCGGTGTGTTATTTCGTAGTAAGGTATCTTTCTTCCCAGCAGATAAAGAAATCTTTGGATTAGAAAACCTGAGGCAAGGGCGGCCTTCTTGCGTCTCTGTGCTTATGAACTTAGGTCAGATCAGATTGGCTCACGTCTGGAAACCTGACATTTAGGAGCTTATTTCTGAAAGGGCAATAGGAACAGCTGTGAATTTGAGCCCAGTTTTGTAAACTTGCAATCATGTTTTGCTGTGTGTGATTTTTTTTCCCTAATTGTGCTCTTCCTTTGAAGCTTTGAAAATAATCTCTCAGCACTCATGTGCTTCGTGACTCCCATTCTTGAAGTGTGGACAAATCGACGAGCTAGCGAGGAAGTGCGTCCGCAGTTCTCCTGCGGTGTGTTGCTGTCATCCCTCGAATGAAGAAGTTGCTTAGGGAGGGGCCTCGGAGCAGTCCCTGGGTAGCAAAAACGGAGTTGTGCTGACAAGTTCTTTCTGTGTAATCAGGAATTCCTGGAGTGTCTTTTAATATCCAGATAGCGTTGTGAAATAATACTTTCTCCTTATCTTTAAACACTGAGCATTTCAGTTTCAGAGGTTATTGGAACAGGCTTTCTTTTTTTTTTTTTTTCTTCTTGTAACTGAAGAATCATTTCTCGAAATAGATGAAGTATGCACTGTAGCAGCCCCTTTGATCACTTTAAAGCTAAATCGTTAGAAAGGACAGGTACGTTTAAGTGATGTGGAAACGTACCTGCTGTGACAGTGATCTTGATAAATAACAGAACAAAATTCTGTTGCTTGTGATGTGAGCGATTAATTGGAAGAACTCTCTAGGGGAAAAAAAAAAAAAAAAGACAAAGCTTTGGCCTGTTGCAATCTTTAAAATTCATCAGTAAAAAGTTGGTGTTCTTGATTGCTTATTTGTCCTTATCTGCCACTGTTGCTGGATTTTTTTTTTGCATTCAGAGAGAGTTCACTTCCTGAGACCCCAGCTGCAGAGCAGATGATGGGGGAGAGTCAGAGGAAAGCATATAAATGCAGCTGCAAATTGGCATTCTTAGTGAAAGCATGTAAGGGGTGGTTTGAGTAGAATTGGTGGCTGTGGTATGCCTTCCTCGAAGGGACCTGTCCGAGGAGTCCTCCCTGTAGATGTAGCTGCAGCTCTGCGTGGCGTGGGGGGCCTGCAGCACCGGGGCAGCGGCCTTGTCGCTGGCGTTCCCTGATACACGAGTGCTTTTGCCTTTGTTTTGTCTGACTTGGGCTTGGGTGTTAGAACAAGCTGTGGCTGTTGTAATGCTTGTTTTCTGGTCTTTTGTTTTGGAGACAAACTTCATGGACAGTCTGTTAAATTGGGATTTTTCAAAACTCAAGAACTCAAGCTTTTAGGAATAGTTACAGACTTCAGGTAGTTCAGCTCTGGCGCAGGGTGCAGTCTGCGGGGCAGTCAGTCTGGTGAAGGATTTACCGCTTTGCACTCACTGTTATATTTAAGTATGCATCTCCAAAAGCAATAAGCAGTCCTTCATGTCAGCTGTAGCAAATATGTGAGCATTTAAATACTCTGCAGAAACAGGAAGGGGAAATGGGATGCAGACCTCGTGGCAGGAGTGTCAGTGTGCTCCGCAACCTCGGGGCTGCCCGGGCCAGGGGGTCCTGCTGGGACAGGCCTCGCTGTGAGCAGAGCATGGGGTGGGGAAGTGCTAGAGGGAGCTGTCTGCTCCCGCTGTTAAAATAAATAAAGACTGGCTTTTACCTTCTGTCAGCGTTTGTTGCAATTTATTTGCTTTTAGGAAGGATTGAATCCCTTTGCGTGCACGTAGAGCAGGAAGAATAGGACATAGATTAGAACATCTCTTTCCTTCTCTAACATGAAGGACATGATTAACTTCAATCTTTTCGGTATATCTTATGCCAGTAAGTGTGCCATGCTGGAATAAACTCTTTTAAAATCTTTTCTAAGGCTTATTTTTCTGTAAATCTGTTCCTTGAACTGTTGTTTTTAGGCAGTTGTGTTGATCTGGTGGGAGGAGTAATCTAATACCTAGTAGTTCTTTTTGGTATGGATTCATAATGATTGAAAGATCTCATCTCTGAACTTGGCAGCATTCTGTTGTGCGTTAATCACTGAACACCTCCACTGAGAGCCTGGTTTGCTGCGTGTCCTGTGTCAGAAGGCCTATTGAGGATGGCTGTCTGAGCGGGTCACCGATGCCACTTTGGGTTTCCTACATTTCTGATCTTCTCTCCAGTTCAGTGCTATGAAACCCAAGTTGGGTCAATAGGCACCTGTCCCGCAGGTAAGAGGCAGAGTTCTGTCACCTGGGGATGCGGTTAGGGCAGGGAAGTGGCTGCTTTCACCTCTCTGGAATAGCTCTTGTTGAGCTGTCAGAGCCCAGCAAACGTACCTAACCTGTCTGCTAAGTACTTCTGGAGGAGAATGCAGAAATGGGAATGTGGGTGATCCTTTAGGACCCCACAAACAGTGCCACCGTGCTCCAGCCCCTGGCCCACTGTGCCACAAGCGCCCAAACAGGATGCTCTTGGTCCGTGTCTTCGTGGCGAGGCTGCTCGCTGGAGTCAGTTCGGTCATGGCCAAGGCGATAGGAGGTGTGTGGCCAAGGAGGTTGGCTTGGTCTTGCTCAGACTCACGTAGCTCATCCAGGGGAGACTTTCAAAGAAACCTTAGGTCTGGGCTTTCTGCCCTTGGAGTTCAGGAGTGGAAAGTGAGTTTGTAACTTATTGGCAAGGCAGCGTGGAAAATAGTGCAGAAGGAGCGAGTAGGATACAGTAAGTGGAAATAGAAGGCCGCCCAACTTTGTAAGTTTGCTGTCACCTGTTTTACACTTCTGCTGTTGTGTTAAGCTTATCATCTGCAGTGTATGGCTGCAGAACAGCCCACTTCCGAGCTGCAGGCTGGTGATGTGCAGGGCACTGGTGAGGTACATGTGTGCATCTTCGTCCATGCTGCTAAGAGTTGGTTGGAGGCACTTAAGTAATGCTTCCACGTTTCTGATTCTTCACTTTTCTGGCAATGGCAGCAGATGTGCTGTTCTCCTCAGCCTCTAGTCAACAGTGCATTTATTTCTCAAGTCTGACTGCATCTTTCGAACTTATATAAAGTAAATAATTTATCTAAAGAAAGACTTATTGCAGGATAGGATCCAGTGTTAAAGCATTTCTTCTATGGTAGTCCTACTGGAGTAGTTCTCCACTGAGTTCTCCTACTGAGTTCTCATCAAACATATTTCTCAAATACATTTCTTCCAAAGCTCTCAGTAAATTTGCAGAGGTTTTAAAAGATTTCATAAGAAGTTGTTGCAATCCTTCCTAGCAGAGACCAGGGAAAAATGTGTTGAAATCAGACTGTCCTGATTAGGTTAGTACACTTAGTGTGTTTTTGTTTTCTTTAAAAAAAAATAAAATGGTTGTTTTGTATTACAAATGTTAGCTTTGTAATAGTAATTCCATCTTTTTTAATTTTTTTAAATTTTTATTTGTTCTTGCATTGCAATGAATGTTAAGGCTTTCCCATGTGTTTTTATTTAACAGCCCAAATTGCTGACAAGAACTTCAAATGTTCCCTTCCTTAGTTTTGGTCCCAAGTTTTTATCTGGGAATGTTTTTTTTGAAAGGGGAAAAAAAGAGCCAGGAAGGGAGCTCACAGGAGAAGTGGTAGCAATGTGTGAGGTGCAGCGCTGGTGCAGGGCTGGCAGTGCAGCAGGGTCAATTGCTGAAGAACTGACGTTAATTAGGCCTATGCAACTGGTCTTTAATGAATACTTGCCAAATTAGAGGGAATGCTTATCTATGTGTGAGTATCATAACTGTAATTATCAGAGCTCTTACAGTCACTCAGGTGGTTAATATAGGAGAGGTTATGCTCTTTACCTGGAGCGTCTCATTTACGTTGCCCAAACACATCTCATGTAATTTAATTAAGAACTGAAGTTATGGAAATGATAGCTTGATGTTTTTCCAGGGGGACTGGAGGGGAATATCAATGTTGAAATCTCTGGAAAGCAGGGTTAAATGTAACGTTCGTTAGGAAGGTGGCAACTAGAAAATAGCAATCCTGTCTATGTTGGGCTGGGTGAGCTTTGGATAGCTTTGTTCTTCCCTATGTTTCTGTTAAAATGTTGGCCACTAAATGCCCAGCGTGCCAGCTGAGCTGTTAGCAGTGTCCTGGGATTGATAGATTTTAGTTGTTCACACTTAGCTTCTTAACAATCTTCATACTTGAGTGCATTACTTAGACAGCATTTCTCCTGTCTGTGCTACACACAGAGAACAGTATGACTGAAGTTATTGGTCAGTGTTTCCTATGGTGAATCATTCTGAAGTCTTAAAAGCAAACTGCATCCTGATAACCTGCTTTGGGTGAAAAAGGAAAGGAAAATATCCAGCTCTCACTGCCTGCAGAAATACAACTGAAGTTACAGAGCCAAAGTAACCTCTTTGCTGTGTCCTGCTGCAGACCTTGCTGCTCACATCAATTAGTTCGGCATCTCAGGGGGATGCAATTGCAGAAGCGTCATGAGGAAGTGCAAAAATAAAAAGAAGTGGTTACTTAATATAATGCCTTACATTTGCATGGGCAGGAAGTAGAATAAATTCTAATTTACTTTTTTTATTTTTGTTTTTGTTTGTGTGTTCGTAACTCAATTTAAAAGCACCAACAGAAGTTGAAACTTTGTGAATGCCTAAGTGATCTCTGAGCAAATAGCTGCTGTTTGCTGCAGAGGTAGAGGTCCCCAGGACTTCAGGTAACATGGGTGGCTTCTGTTTATTTGGTGAAACAAGTACCAGCAGATGTAGCTGTCTGCAGTGGGAGAGCTTTAGGAGGAAATAAAGGTTAGCATATGGGCTGTGACATTTGTAATATCTCTAGGAGTTTTCCATACCTATCTGTGACAGTATCAATCCTTCTTTTTGTTGTTGCCACTCTCTGTGGCTAAAAGATGAGATCAGGAACGTGACAAATTGTACATACTGTCACTGTCGTAACCTGCACAATTGTAAGCATACAACAAAGCAGATTAAAACATTGCCTGGCCGTAGGATCACTTCAGGAGGAGTCCTTGCATATTCAGTGGAGGAGTTTCCCTGAACACTATAAGTAGCCAGACTTGAGACCTAGGTCAGTTGTTTTCTTCTGATACACTGCAGATTACTCATCTACACGGGCAAAAGTTTTCTGTGGGACGATGTCCTGTGTACATTTCCAAATTGTTAAGACACAAGAAAATAAGAATTACTGCAAAACAGTCTCAGTGTTTTATGAGATGTTTTGAACAGAGAAAATGCCTGTCAGATAGACGATGGGCAAACCTGCTAACGTGGCATGTGTTTTCCTGTGAGCCAGGCTTCCTGTGTGAAGTTCGAACGTCTGGATGCTGCAGCTTACAAGCACGGTGCAGCTCAGTAATCTCCAGAGTTGCTGTCATTACTGTTATTGTTATTGTCAGTAGTAATGAGGGTTTTAGATAGTTTTATGTGGTTTTGCACAGGATGTGTAGTCTAGCACTACTTAGAGCATATGAGCAGAGCACTTGATTTTTTCGTGACTGTACAATGTGCAGTCGGTAAGTCGCTAAAAGAGAAGCTCCAGCGGCAATTCGGTACGCATAAACACAAAGCAGAGCTAGCGAGCGGTTTGCATGATGTGATTTTGAAGTTTCTAAACCTCCAAAATTTATTTGTGTTTTAAGCTGGATGTAATACAAAGAGAAACCGGAGAAGCCATATGCAGCGAAATGTATTCCATCTGTCAAAATTAAAAAAGGCTCCGTTCAAGAGGAGTCCAGATTTCCATCTCTCCGAGTGCCAGATGTTGATTTAAGTGGGAACACATGGGTATCAAACACACTAAGCGTTTCTGTGCTTTTTAAGTATCCTAATTTTCAATTGCTGGTGATCTTGTACCTATTTCAAACAGACTGGTGGAACCCTGTGTAGATCGTGGGGAGCCTTCGCTGCTTGGAAAGGCGCTCTGTGGGCTGAGGTTGGAGTCCATTGTCTCGCTTGGGGTGGGGGAAGGTGGCTTTTGGTTCTGCCCCATTTCTGGACTGCCTCCTGGCTGTGTGTTACCCATCCTGTCTAAGGTGAGGTGTGGGTTGAGTATTGCAATATCGCTGTTTTTTTAGGTACTACACTGTTCTGATATGCTTTAGGTTTAGGACTACCTACCTAACTGGGTGGGTGAAGAAGAAAATAAGGGAATTGGTGGTGGAGCCGTGCTGGGCCTTGCGCTCTGTGCCAGGAGTAGCACAACGAGACTCACCGGAGCTCCCAGGGGATTGTTGAAGGTGTTGAAGACTCACTGAGCTCACCAGGGAATGCCAGCAGCATCGCGTCATTCCTAGATTGGTAGCATCCGTGTACATTTTGAGATCCTATCTCTACAGAGAATTCAGTAATTACTGAAACAGGCCCCTTCTGAATTTCCTTGAAGAGGAAACGTAGATTTCATCTCAGCTGCTGGGTAGTCATTGTTCCTTCTATGGGACCCCATACTCCTGTGCTCCTGCAGCTCTCCATGAAGAGCAATAGCTGTGTCCTGAGCACTGCTTGGTTTGCTTTAGCCCCCTATGGCAGGATGAGGTGAGCTGCACCCTGGGACTGCTGTGGTCGGTGCTATTGTTTGCAAGAGACTGAGGTGAGTAACTTGGGTGTGGGTACCCTTGTTTGATCAGGCAGGGCAGATGGCAAGAAGAGAACAGAAGTACTGGCCTTGGGGTTGGGGCTGTTACTGGGACAGAAACTTGTTAAGGTGGCTGAGGAATCTCTGCGGTGTCACTGAGGGTGCAATTTAGGGCTGAAGCCTCTAATGTGTAGTTGATAAAGGCTGTGTGAGCTGCTGTTGGGCAGCGTGCCTGCAATTAGCTTAGATAGCTGAATGAAAGCCCAGTGTCTCCAACATCTCCTGATGGCTGAAAGCTGTGGGTGAAAGGTAACTAAATGTACCCAGAGTGTACTCAAGCCTTCTCTGGGGCTGGGGGTATGCCTTATGCATTTGGCAGTTTTTGTTTTTATAGCTATTCACATACTTATTTTTTGAATCGATTGCCCAGTATCACTTGAGGGGGATGGAAAGGAAACGAGACTGGCTTTTCCACATGTGACAACAGTAAATTTGAGGAAAACACCAACGCATTGTTTATCTGTATTCTCCTACTCCTAATGCTTATGCTCTGTGGTCTGAGATTGGGTTCATTTGGCTTCTTCAGTGCAAATGCAGAGCTAGAAAAGGCAAACAAAGATTGTTCCCTCTTACTGCAAAGTAACAACGAAACTATAACGTGCATGTAAAATGCAGCTGATGTAGCTGTGCGAGATGTAGGCACATCCATGCACCTCACAGCAAACAGAAGCTTTAAGTTCAGAACTGGTGTATTGCAACACAGCTGCAGCCTCCCCTCTGCCCGTGGAATCAGGTGTTCTGATGTTGTGGAAACGTTGCAAAAATATGTTATTGAAATGGACGAAAAGTAAATACTTCCTGATGACTCTCTTCATGAAGCTGAAACTTTCCTCTGGTTTCAGTAAAGAGAATCCACCTGGTGTAAGTAGCACTCCAGAGAGCTAATGCTCCTTACCTCTTCTAACACCGCAAGCTCTCGTTATAGAGGCTTTGGCCTCTTGCGGTGGTTTGAGCATGCCGGTACTTTTCTGTCCGTAGCAGGTATGAGCTAGCAAGTAAGGAAACTGCAAACAGAAAGGGAAGAAATCGCCTTACTCTTCTGAAATCCAAGATAACACAAGACTCGTAGAGAGATTATAGGATATCTCTGTAAATAATGGGTTTTGTTTAACTACAGAGTCCTCTGATCTCCAGTTGCTTCTGCTTTGTGGGAGTTGTTGCGTACGGATGTTTAAATCTTGCTGTTAGCAATTCCGAGCATACTGATACTGAGAAACTTGCACCGAGGGGATCTGGTGATATTTACTTCTGTTTCTCAGCTGCTGCTATCCGGCCTTTATATCAGCTGTGCCTGGGGGGTGTAAGGGGTATCTTCCATGAGGGATTAATTCTTGGGTTATTCCTTTGATTGTTATTACTTGTAGCTTTTAAGGAGTTGTGTCAGCTTTTCTTCTAGTGTCTGACTGGGAACTCCAGACCGTGAGCAGTAGTTGCCCGTAGTCAGAGCATCATGAGCCCTCAGCAACAAGAGGCTGAACACAGCACCCTCGGTTTCTGCCTTTTTTTTAATTGTTGGCTTAGCTTCCTGAGGCTCTGGTCCTGCTTCCTTAGCTGATAGTAAAGCCCCCTAGAAGGCTTTTGACTCCTTGATGTTGGAATTACAGGTTAAAGTTGTTCAGGACAGGTATTGTGATGTGCTGCACTCTTATCTGGGTTGGCATTGAGCAATGTAATCAGCTCTCTGGCTGTGAAGCTTGTGTGGTTGCTACTGACATCGTGTCCCCATCTTGGTAGCAGCTGGCCATAGTGAGTAAAGAATTGAAGTTGGAAGATGAAGGAAATACCGAATATTAGAATCTCTGTGGAACAAAAATATTTGTAATTTCTTACTTGGGCTTACTATCAGGTTTGCTTGAGCTTGGGGAAAAAATATTAGACAAAGCTACTGGGAAAACTGTTGGAGATTGCTGGCAAATTACAGCACAAGTAGATGGAGAGGGAAAAGCTTGAACTTGGGGCCAGCAGGTAGTACAGGTGCCCTTAAAGCTGTTTGATAAGGTAAATGTGCTGCACTGCTGGGAGTTCAGTGGTAATCAGTTTGACTTTCAGCCGTGTGTACTGGGTGCAACAGAACTTTCCTTTTTGAAGTTTACTTTATCACGTTGGTTATCTTTTGAGCCATGTGTAATCTTGCAGTAAAGAATAAATCAAGAGAAGCATGCATCGTAAAGGGATTTGTCTGCTTTCGTTGCTTGTTGAATGGAAGACCACGTGAATTACTGAGGATCAACTAAGCTTTCTAGATGAAGGTGATGTTAAAGACCAGTACCTACAAGCAGACTTTCAGTTTAATGATTAGATGAATTCAAAGGAGAAACGCCCATCTCTCATTTCTCTCTTTTGTTTTAATAAGACAAGTCTGAGCTGGAAGGAATTGAAGACCAGTTCTAATACCGAGGACTTAGTTCTTGTTTTGTTTTTTGGCTGGGGAAACTTGAAATCTATCTGTTGCTTGCTACAAACCTGAGAACTTGTTTTATTTATTTGCCTTTTCCAAAATAAAAATCTTCAGAATCCTTTGGGTCCCTCCTTGTATCCAAAGGAATTATAGGAAATCAGTTCCCATGTTTCAATCCACCAAGCTCAGAAAATTCATAGGATTTCAGAGTGGGGGTGGAATGGATGCTGTATTTCAGATTCCACGCCCCACTATTCAGGTTGTAAAGCTTTTCTGAGCTATCGATGAAATGCTTTGTGGTAATGACTGAAGAATTAATAATGTGAAGTGTATCCGTATGACTGAGGAAGTTCATCTCGGCATGTCTTGGGGCATTCATCATCTGTTCCTCAGCGTGGAGGGGCTCCGTGCCAGCAGGGAAAAATCTCTGTGGTGCCAAACCAGCGCCTCAATGGGCTCTGTGACAGGCTGCAACAGCATTCTTTCTTCAGAGCATCTTAATGGTTATGAGACATGGTGTAAGTCATGAAATGCTTCTTGTATGTGTGTATCCTTGCTGTTATCCACAACAGCAAGGCCCTGTTGGTCAGTGCGTGGCTTTTGACTCTCCATGCATCACGTTTCTTTTTTGATCAGTGGCTTTCTGATACCATTTTACATGTACCAAATGTATTCCTTGTGAGCATGCTGGTTAAAATAACTCAGGATACTCTTTTTATATCTAATTAGAGATGAAAGAAACCAAATTAAATACACGGTGGGTGGAGGGAGCAGTCGCCAGGCTGGAAGGTAGGTCTGCTGTTCAGAGGGACGAGGAGGAAGACAGAACTGGTAGAAACCTCATGAATTTCAACCAAGCCATGCAAAGACTGAGCAGAGGACCAGCCCCACAGAGCCGTACTGGTGGGCGAACACCTCAGCATCCTGGTGAACAGAAATGGGCTGTCTGTTGGCAGTGAAAACCTGCCGAGTGCTGGGCTGCGCTGGCAAGAGCAGAGCTGGCAAGCTGAGGGAAGAGAGAATTGCTCCTCTTAGGAGTCACAAGACTAAGCTGGGAGTACTATGACCAATTTTGGGCCCTGACAGTACAGGAAGGATATTGCAAAAATGAAACGTGCAGCCTAGGGCTGCTGTACTGGATCGCGTGGTGTGAAAGGAGGGGATGAGAGCCGTGCCTTCGGCAGGCTGAGAAGGCTCCTGGAGGAGCTCATCGTTGTCCTCAGTTACCTAGTGAGAGGTTATGGGACTTAGGTGGTAGATCTAGGTGTGGGATTTTATTTTTAGGTGCATATTGGAAGGAGATGACAGTTAAAAGTTGTAGCAGTGCAGATGATGTGCACTGGAGGTTAAGCATGGGAATGGGGTGCCCAGACAGCCTGGGCTACTTCCATCCTCCATTCGCATCCAAGGGGAGAGCACCAGGCCTACTGGTTATAGAGCACTTACAGCTTGTCGTGGGTGGAGCAGCAGCATCAAATATTCCCCTTCTTAGCGTCTTTTGCCACAGCTGTGTGTTACAGGCCCTTGTGACTGAGATGTGTGTTGGTCCTCTTTGTTTTGTTTGTTTTGAAGAGGGAATTTTTCAACTTGTCCATAGGGTGTTTTGAAATTCTTTTGCTTTGAAGTATCTGTTACTGTAAAACATACAGGTAGTGACTTACTCCTATTCCCTTCAGTCGTTAACAATGCTGAATGCAGTCACCACGAGGAGTGGTTCATAAACACCTCCACTGCTGAGTTTGTTCTGGTTTGATAAGCAAGGCAGGGAATTGTCACCTCCGTGACCTTTTCATCTGAATCTTGGTGGACACTGCAGAGCAGGGCAGCACAGGTTGAAACCCATCTGGTATCATACAGAGCTGTAACATGAGGGCTTGGTAATTCTGATAGTTTGATTTTACACATGTCCAGAACAGTGGGATGCACAGAGAGCTTGCAGCTAGTCTCCAATAGTGTCTGTATTGGGTTTATATTTAAAAGCTGAAATGATGGGTTGCTTTTACTTATCCAGTGATGGACCAGCTTTATCCAGCTCGGGCCCTTTCAGCTGGTGAGCTGTACATATTATTGCAACCGCTACTCAGTTTTCCTGATGTCCTTAATGTTAAAAGTGAAATGAATTGAAGAGGACAAAAGGGAGTTAATCACGGTTCCATTTACTTGTTGGTTCACGTTCAATGTTCTTTGTCTGTCCAAGGCTGAATTGTTGTGCTTTGGCAGTGGGACATGCTAAAGCTGCTTTATTTACTCTTCTGACATACAGCTGGTCTCAGGCAACTATTCCACAGTAAATAATGTACGTATATTTCTTTTAAAGTGTTGTAGTACTTGAACGTGTTCTCAAATGCTTTGATTTATGTACTGATAATTTGTGGCAAGTATTACATGTCAATTTTATACTGTTATACTGTTGTGAATGTTACTTGAAAGGGTATGTCATCTGCAATGCAATCAGGCATTAAGGGGCGATTCCACAGAGCATATGTGCAGGTAGGAGATCTGTGTCTTTCCAAGGTTTGAAGACAACGTTTTATGTTGTTGAAATTGTAAAGGTGAGAATCTGCTGTTCTCACTTCACAGACCCAAATGTATGAACACAGTCTGAATAGCACTTGATTTTGTGTAATTGTTTCTGCTCTTCTGAAAGTGTACTGAGAATGTGAATCTCAAGATTCAGGCTTTCAGGTTTCCTTAATGAAAATGAAAGCAAAACGAAAACTACAGGAAAATACTAATAGGTTATTCTCTTTATTAACTTGATACCGGGGTATATTCTACAACCAGTAATCGGTCATCCACATCACCTTTGACTTCTCCAGTTTGTTGCCTTTGTTCAGCACCTAATTTATGGTGAGTACTGGTTCCAGCCTCCTCACTCCCAGGAATACAGCATAAAAATGTGAGGTAGAACAAGTGGATGAGACAAATTGAGTGGAAGATGTGAGGCTGGTGGTGAAGTTTGAAGAACAGCCATCTTAAAAGCACTGGCCACTGTCACCCCCTACACTGTAGGGCTAAATGGGGCGATGCAGGCCAGGCAGGCACTTGTCTGTGACCACAGGCTGCTTGGCCTTGTGGTCAGCACTGTGTAGTGGTCAAATATCGACCAAGATGTTTGCACAGCATCTGGCTGGCTGTGTTTTGGGAGGGGCAGAATGGAGGAGAGGATGACAGCGGCTGAGAGAAACATTCCTGGGAGTCCTTGTTGGGCAGCATGGAGAAAATGAGAGGAGGCTTGCTCACAGAAGTTGTCCTCCGCCCCTCGGCAGCTGTTCTGGCTTCGTGTTTCACTCTGCGCTGTTTGAGCATCTCGGGGAGGCACAGATGTTTGACTTTGATTCATGTACTGAGGCAGACTGGAAGGGCTGAATCCTTGCTCCTGATGCCAGAGCCTTTTGGCTGAGGTTACCCTGACGCAAACCCCAGTCCCAGCTCCCACTTCACGAAGGAGAAACATTCCTGGGACATGTCACATTTGGCACTCGGTGCTGTTTTATGACCGCTTCCTGTGTTTAGGGCTGGAGATTTTGTCTTGGCCGCGGGCGTGGGTTTTGCTCAATCGTGACAATTTTCCATGAACTTTAGTTCCTGAGACAGATGTTCTAGAAAAATGTACCTTTGTATCCTGTGGCTTCATGAAGTATTAAATTAAGAAAAAAATAATAACAACATGGACATAGCAGAGCTCGGGCCAGCTGTTCTTAAGGTGTTCCCTAACCCAGTGTGAAATTAATTCTGCACAGATGGGTGCTGTCATGTTTACAGGTTATCAGGTTTGCACTGCTCGCTGGTGGCCAGAGGGCACCTGGACCCATCACCCGTATGCTCACAAGCTAGCGTTGGTTACATACTGTGTCCATGAAGGGAACTTTACTCGTTCTGATATGACAGAAGCAGTACAAGCTGCTGTTTCGGTGCAGAGAAATAGGGAGTGGGATGGGTTTGGCCATATGTGGTGTGAGGCCTGCTGGTGGTGGCAGCTGAGTCTGCGGCCAGCCGAGCGGAGGGGCTGCGTGCTCCCTTTGCCCGTGCTGTCTGTCTCTGCTTGGCTTCACGCTGCTTTTTTGAGCTGCCCTCCTCTTTTCAGTCTTCTGAGATCCTGTCCTGGCTTTTATTCCAGTTTAGCCAATTCTGTCTTAGAGTTTCTGCCCCCTGGTGAGTACAAGTGTGATTATTGAGCAGATGTGTTGCCTTCACGCTGCCCGCTCCAGCTGCCTTTATCTCCCCTCTTAATCTTAAATCTCCCGCAACCTTTTTAGCTCATTAAGTTCCGTGGAGCTAGGACTCTTTGCTAGTTAAATACACCAAAAAAATCTCTTATCTGATCTTCCTGCAATTCTGTAAACAATCTACTTAATCATGCTTTTCTTTTAATGCCAAAGAAACAAACAAAATTGTTTGCACCACGACTATAAGCAAACTAATACAATACAGCAGGCTAAATATTGAGATGTTTATCCTTTCCTTCCTTTGCACTCCCCAGTTCTTTCAGAAACAAGATTTAAATCTCTAGACTTACATGAAAGTTAATCATGTATGGAAGAAAAAGAAGAAAGTAAGAGAAATTGCCTTTGCCTGAAATCCTCTGTGGTGTGAAGTCAGAGAACAGGCAGAAGCCAAAATGTAACTGTATGGGAATGTGCTTAGATATAAAACCCAGGATGTAGCTGTGGGAATGCCTTTAGATACAGGACTGGAATGTAACTATGTATTGGTGAAACTCAGAAAGCTGGGAATGTCATGCCTTGTGTTTCAGCACTGCAGGCAACTGGCAGTGTTTTTCAGAGCTGTTCTTGTAAAAACTGCTTTTCCTGCGTTTGGGGCCTGATCCAGGCTTTTTTATTTTTTTTCCTTCTTGGCTTGAACTCATGTGAACTAGAACGGAATTAGCAAGAGGCAGTGAAGCTGTGGTTCTGTGTACTCTCTCCTCGGTGGTAAAGCTGGCTCAAGAAATTCCTGCTCCAAATCGTAGTTCCCTGCTGGTCTCACTTTTTCCAGGAACGGGGTGGTGTGTTTTTTCTGCTGGGACTGAAACGTGAAATATCTGACCTGATTTTTCCAAAAAGCTTTGCAGAAAACTTCCTATTCATTCTTATTTCCCCCGAGGCAGACTGCTGTTGGTAAGCAATGTGGCTCCGCGAGCAGTTAGGCTGGAGGAGCTGAAAGACTGAGGCGCCCCGTGATGGGAGCAAGGGACAGGAATACAGCTCTTCAACCAACCCTTTTGTAACGGGGAATCACAGCCTCAGTGTACAGGTTTTCATAGTGTAGCATTTGTTGCTAGAAATGGGTCCGTTCAAATTCTCAAGGCAATAGCCTGATGAAACTTAGGTTCACGACCTCTCCGAACAAAGTGCCTTCCTTTCTCAGTCTCCTGGTTTTTGTTTCTTTGTTTGTTTTTCATGTTGCAATAAGCAGAGAAGAGGGCGTTAAAGGAAACATCAGCCCTCTAGCCAAAAGAGTTATTCTAACAAATACGTTTTCTGAAGGCAACTTTTACTGGCATGTAAAATTTCACTGGCCCAAAGGACAGAATCGGTCTAGACTAGGGGCAAATGACAACTGATGGTGTATCTTCAGCTTGACTGCAAGTCACTTGACTCATGGCAAATGCTGTATTTTTTGATAGTCTGCTGTGAGGCGGTTTAGTCAGTAGCCATAGTTTTGCAGAAAGAACGAGGAGAGGACTGTCTGAGTCCCGAGTGTCAGCAAAAAAAATACAGTTTTACTCAGATTCTTAATTTCTTTCCTTGGTTATGGCCTCCAGACAAATAGGTTACTGGCTGTACAGTGACAGAGGAAACATTTAAATGTGGCAGTCATAAAGGTATAATACTACATCTCAAATCCTTGTTACTAAGCCGTCTGGTTTATCTGTACTTTTTTCTAGTAATGTGATTTTTTTTTTCTGTCAGTTTTTTCTGTAGTTACATGAAATCTGTGCTGAGTTAAATAGCTGCAATTTAGGTGAAACTTCAGTGGCCATAAATGAGTTAAATGAATGTGTCTCTGCCCCTTCCCCTGAGTCCCAGAGTATTCTTGTATAAAGTTTTACAGGGAATCATTTTTATCCATGCAGGGCAGCTCTAGAAGAAGTAGAAGGAGATGTGACAGAACTGGAACTGAAACTTGACAAGGTAAGCTTTCTAATTCAACAAAGTCTGCTTTGGAAAAAATCTGACAAGGTATGTGTTCGGGTTGGTGTAACTCAAGGTCACAGCTGGGAGGTGGCTGTTGGAGAGGGGAAGGACCTGGGTCAACCCAGAGACCCCAGCCTGTGTAAGCAGCGTGAGCCAGCGTGGTCACGGCCACATCTGGATAGTCTTGTTGTAGAAATCCCAAGCCAATGCTTTGTCTCTGGTAGTCTGCAGGCACATTTACAGCATGGTAGGGGTGTGTGTATATAAACATATATCCATCCTTCAGGCTGGAGGACTTCACTATTGTAAGTTTTTATCGTGCTTTTTGTCATGCTTTGTGCACGTATGTAAAATAGACATTTGTGTAGCATCTTTTCAGGGCATTGCAATTCATTTGCCACTTTCTCTAACCAGTAGTACTTGGAGGCTTTTATTCTTAGCATTTTGTGTGTAGCTTGTTTTTGTTTTAAATCTCCAGAAACTCTCCTGTCTTTGTATTTTATGCTAAATACGTAAAATTATTTGTTGCTTGTGTTGTAATGTGGCAGACAGATGTCACTTGTTGGCCTCCTTCACTGTGTTTTGAATGTGGACCTTTCTTTTGGCAGCTGTGAGTTGGCTGCACAGAGGCAAAGTCAGTGTCAAGTGTAATTTTAAGTGGGAAGACTTCTTCCTTATTTCCTTGTAATTAGTGTAACCATTTGCTATTTCAAAACTTTTTTTTCAAAGGGCTGAATGTGAATGTTGGTGACAGTGATGGCTAAGATATGTTGTTACTGTAGGAGTGATTAATCTGTTTCGTGAGACTGAATATGTAAGCACTTAAAGGATATGAACATCTGTCTACAAAGTCTGTTTCCCACTGGGCTAAAAGGGTCATTTGGGGGCATAAGGGGAAGAATTCTCAAATTCCTTAAGGGGCCTTGACCCTCACTGCAGAACTGCTTGCAGAAGGCCAGTGCCAAAAATGCCGTGTTATCATGTAAAATCCATTTAATCTTTACCCTGAGACAGTGCCCTAGTATTCCTCAAAGCAAAAACACCTCAAACCCTTTTGCTCTTTTGTACTTCTGAGCTAGTTTACAAAGTACTTGTATTTAAGCAGTGTAATTGTAATATGAAGTAAATGATCTAATATAATACTTTAATCTAAAGCCAGGCTTCTTGTGTGTGAGCTGAAATAACTATGGCCCAAGGGTAATGATTTGTGTAGGCTTGGATGGCAACTTCTTTTGTTTGGTTAGTCATATTATACTTGGCTGTATTGTCCTACAATTATGATTTCTGGGCTACACTGTTTGCTTTTCCCCCTGCTTTGGAAGAAAGGGCACTAAGCAATGAACCAAAAGTGAAGAAAATTATGTTGGTGTTTAAAAAACAAACAAAGAAAAACATCAACCTTTTAGCATGTCACTTTTTCTCTTCTGTTGTAGCTCGTAAAGCTTTGCATTGCAATGATTGATACTGGGAAAGCATTCTGCACAGCCAACAAGCAGTTCATGAATGGAATTCGAGACCTTGCACAATATTCCTGTAAAGATGCGTTGGTTGAGGTAAGTTCTTGAGGTTAAAATTAAAGTAGAAAAGCATAACTTTAAAAGGGCAAAGCAGAACATTTGGCAAGAGAATTAGTTGAAGTTTATACTATTACTTGTAGCTCGTTTTTCTTTGGAATATACTTTAAGATTGAGCTTTTTTGACTGTGGTGCCCTGCATTTGTCTGTGTTTCATTTCAACTTTTAACCTGAGATGATGAGAATTTTCCAAATCCCAGAAAATCTCTTTGGATAGGAATAGTCATTTTGGAAGAGTAGAGAAAGACAGTTTGCTGTGGTGAACAGGTTCCCTGTTTACTAAATAATGCCAGTTCTCTGCAACTGAATTCCTTGAGTTGATCGCTTGCGTTTTGGATCCAGCTCTATCTAATACACAGAAATTTTAGATTTTTAAATGTACAGAGCCAACTTTGAAGTTGTAACCTCAGATTGACATCTCATTAAGCTAATTTGGAACACCTTATGTTTCATGTGTATTAGTTTGAAATGAAGTTGTGTAATATATAGGTGTAATTATGTGCAGATGTCTGTATATCATGCATCTTTAATGCACGTTATGTTACAGAATGTGAGTCGCATGTATGTGTCTTCACACTGGTTGACTTCGTAATGCCCGTGAACTTCAGTATAGCTCTTGTGTGTGCCTGAGACTGTTGTCTGGAAGTGGACTTGGTCGTAACTTGATGACCAAGTGATGACAAAATCCCTAAAACTCATCTTGGTTTTACTTATTATCACATACTCAATTATTTGATTCCAAGTAGGTTTTCTTACACTTACTGTCAGATAAGCAGTTAGCCAAATATATTAGGGATTGTTATTTTTTAACTGTTTTTAATTGGGACATTATTTCTACAGATTCATGTTGATGTTGCTAAACATATCAGCTGTGAAGCAGCAGTTCCCACAATAAATGTGTGTTCTGATTATTATGACATATTAATTGGGTTTTGGAGTTAGTGTTTAATATTAGTGTACTACATCTTTATTAATGTTTAATATTGTAAATCTATGTTTTAAAACATGCAGACTTCCTATAGCTTAGTCAACTTAATTTGTATTTTTCCTGCTTTGCTTCAGTTTGGTCCTTTATATATAGGTAGGTAGCAGTAACATTTTTTTGTTGTTGCTTGTAGTTGTAATAAATTTACTTGATGATATCCTTGTGTTCTCCTAGCATAATGGTTTTAGTTGGAATAATCATACTAAGGAAAATTGATTCTTAAGTTTCTTACCAAACACCGTAAACATTGCTTTTGTGCTGTGTATTTAGTAGGACTGAACTTTAACAACTTGTGTATTTTTGCCTATTTACAGACTAGCTTGACAAAGTTCTCTGACACCTTACAGGAAATGATCAATTATCACAATGTAAGTATCTTTAGATGGAATAAGACCCTGATATATTAAGTTGAGTTATATTTAATAGTAGAATAATAAGAGTATTTTCTTGTTGATAGTATTTGAAAAGTTACTAATTGAGTGTTAGTAAATATTCATCATTTGCTGCTTGTAAATGTTTTGTTTGTAATGCATATGGAATATTTATAAATATTCACTTCTCTGCAAATTTTTTATCTTTATTTTTTGTCTGGAATTTGTAAGCTTTGCTGAAGTCCATTGCTGTGCTTGCAGTAGGACAGATGATTCTTGGTTTATTTTAATCACACTGATGGGCAGCAGTGGCAATTTATGAGCATATTTCTTCCCTGGAATGCTGATTATCTTTCCTGTATTTTCTGCCTTTTTTTGTTCTCTGTAATGCACAAAACAAAGCACCTCTAATGTTTGTATAGTTTTCTTTTTGGGATATATGAGCAATTTAAAGTGTAAAGAAAGGAGAAAATACTGGGATTAATGCCCAATAGTGACTTGTCGCATATCAGACTTCATCAGAAAGCTCAGTTTTGCCTGGATGGAAAACTGACTTTTCCTCCTTTGACAAAAGATTCCAGTTTTGTGTTGTGAAAGCCAAAGGCGTGTGTTCTTTCTTCTGTTTTCTTCTCCCCTTGGCACCTTCTGCTTTTCTTTCCTTTTCCAGAAAATTGCTGGAAAGCAACTTAGTCATCTCCGAAGTGCTGAAGATATGCAGGGCACTTAAAACTTTGGGAGTGTTTTTTTTTTTTTTTTTTTTTTTTTCCCCACCACTAGGAGCTTAAAGCTGTGTCTTTTTTTCCCCTCATTACATTTTATGGGCCAACTTTAGGTTGATGCTAACAAAATTGTTTGAACAGCGTTTTCTAAAATGCACGCTTCAAAGGAAGGAAAACAAAGGGAAGTGGATTAATACTGTTGAGTTGGGTATCTGTACCTCTTAATGAAATATAATGAAAATTGTAGAGAGGGAAGTGAGTGCACAGTGATACTTGCTGCTGGTTACCCTCTTAACCATGTCGTTGCTGTAAGTATGCTCCTTCTGACACACCTCACCTAGGCCCTACATTCTTACTGTTATTCTTGTTCTACATGATTGTGGCTTTGGCAAAGATTGTGCATATCCCAGCTCTTCCTCTGGGGCAGTTTGAGTGCAGATAGCGAAGAACAAGCCATATTAAAAGAAAACTTTGCATATCAAAGTAGGGTTCTTCTTGTCTTCCGTCCTGCTTTTTCCTTCCACTTTCTTGCTGTGCTCAAGTGTGTTGAGTAGAACAGTGGCTCCTGTCAAAAGGCACGAGCATAAGGAGTGAGGCATGGGATGGGATTCTAAAGTAGGGCTTTGTCAGATTTACGCTGTGACCTGGCTTAGCTTTTTGTGAATCTGCTTAGTTCAGCAGGACTTAATAGCTCAGTGTCAGCTCAGCTGCTGACCATGTTGGCAGGAGAGCCCCTGTGAGTGGGGGAAAGCCAGAGGAAGAAAGGAGGAGCAGGCACCCTGCAGGAAAAAGAGGGAAGGGGTAGGAGATAGTCCCAGTGGGATGTGGGTTACTGTCTCTGTTCTTGTATATGGCGTAGCTATGGAAAAGGCTGAGGACCAGACTGATGTGACATCCTCATGATGTGGCAGGGGGACAGGTGGCTTTTACAGCTAGTGGCACATCGCAGCTTTCTCAGACTTGGTTTGTAGCATATGAAAGGTAATGTGCTGGAAGGTGTAAAGGTAGTCGGATTGTGGGCTGGGAAGTTTGTTCTGTTCCTTTGGGAAAATTGTGTGTATTTTTCTGCCTAATGTGCCCTCCCCCCTGTTACTGTAAGTAGAATTATAAGGCTCATGCTTCTGGGAGTCCAGTAATCGGTGGAGTTGCCATCTGGTTATATTCTTTCTGTATTGATCTTGATTGGTGCACTCCTCAGGCACTGGCAAGCTTAAATGTCAGCAGTGGGAGTAGTCCCAGTATGACTTCCAGCTTGTCAAGAAGTACTTCATCTATTCTAGTTATCTGTTGTGTGGTTTTTTTTTTCTGATTTATTTTTCCCCACTAAGTGAAAATACAAACAGGATCTTCAGAATGCTCCTTGTATTACTGTTAGATAAAGGATAATTCACATTAGAAGGGGCCTCAGGAGATGTCTGGTCCAACTGCTGGCCTCAAGCAAGGTCACCTCAGAGGTTGGAGCAGCTTGCTTAGTGTTTTATCCTGTTTGGTCTCAAGCTTTCAAGAATGGAGACTGGGTAGAGGGTATGGTACCACTGTTAATGGATGACTTACACTCGGTTGTATTTTCTGACCTTCATTTTTTCTAGAAAGAGGAAAAAAAACAAGCTGGTAAGGATTTTGCTGTCAGTACTTGGTATTACATGTTCCCCCACCCCTCCAGATTTTGTGAGTAGGGTGACAAAAACTGAGAACATGTTTCAAGAAAACACTATTGGACTTAAAACTTTGAGTTTTTTACTTGTTCTGTCAATGTTATTATTTAATGCTTAAATCTGTACCCTTTGGAAGAGATTCTGTTCAGTTGGAACAGCTGCTGCTTCCTTGTATTCTTTTACCTCTTCATTTTTTTTTAATAATGCAGAATAGGAGGTGTAGAAGAGTGGGAAGTGAGGGCATCATTTCAAGTCAGCACAGTGATAGATAGGGAAAGGATTTGTCCTGTTGCCATTGACCTGTTCCATTCTGTCCTGAAACGTGAAAGACAAGTGTAAAGCTGAAGGAATGTGCATTTTCATTTGTTTACCAGGATCTCTGGGGGCGTAAGAGAAAATAATTTGTCAAACATTCAGGTGTGCTTTGGCCTTGGAAACTTCACAAATTTATCAGACTTTCCAATTTGAATAAGTTGATTTATTCCCTTCCTGTTCCCTCAGGCTCCCCAAATCTTAGGGAAGTCGCTAAGAAGCATGGCTTAGAACACTTCAAAAAAGGAGCAATCCTGCTTCTTAGCAGTTCAGCTGCGGGTGTTTTTCATTTACAAATTTGTTATCTGAAGATGTTATTAATTACTTGTGTATTTTTACATTTTCAGTATCAACTTCAATTTTGAAGGATTTTATATATTGGTGTTAGATATTGATAGATCTAATAAGAGTTCTTTTCTAATTCTCCGTGATAACCACATGTATTTGTGCTAAAACTGTGCCTCAAATCGCTTTGGTTTTGACCTATGAAGAAAAAAACAGATCTTCCTGACATTTAAGTATTTAAATCCAGTTCCTGATCTTGGGTTAAACCTCAAGATCTGTCCAGATCGCACCATCAAGCACGTGGTTCAACATACATGTAGCTCGTGAACAGAGGCTGCCCGTCATCTGTAAAAGACAAGAACTGGATTTGAGTTATAATGTGGGTCAAAGCTGAGTTGCATTAGTGAAGCTGTACAAATAGTTTGCTGTGCCATTGGTGCTGCACTTGAACTTGTCTGGGTGCCAACAGAACAGGTGACCTCACAGAAGGTGAGGTACGCTCTGCTTTGACATAACTTGCTAGACTTTTTGCTGTGGCTTTGACTGTGGTTCCACTCCACTTTTTTGATTTTGCACCGTGCGTCAGCATCTCTGCACTGTGCCAACAGTGTGTTGCTGCAAATGGGCGTGCAGCAATGCCGGTTTGGGCACACTTAACTCAAACCCATCTTTTTCCAAAGGCATTGTGAAAGATTTTTTTGCTTCACTTACTGTAGCATTGGAAGATTGGTGACCAATCCCTCAAAATCCAGATGCCTCTGAGAATTTAAGAAATAATTATTTTTTGGTGTAACATCAAGGTAAAATACTTTTTGCCATGGGTAACTCAATTTCCAAGTTCGTGCCTTCCTGTATAAACATCTGTGTGAGCTGGCGCAATATTATCAGCCTTATTTTATTGCTATACTACTATTTCCTTTTTTCTTTTTTGCTACGTAATGAAGTTCTGCAAAGGATTTCAAAGATGTTTTTAACCCTGGATGTGACATATAATGTGAAAAAGTATTCAGCTTGACACACAGAATAAATTCAGAAGCTATTGTTAGGTCAAGAGTTCTCAATCAGGTGAGAAAGCCATGGCTTAGAAAGGGCTACAGAAAGGATTCTTAAGTACTGTCTGTGCATATCTAAAATGAAAAGTTGTGAGTGTGCCAAAATTACTGAACTACATATTAATACTTTTTCTTTCAGATCCTGTTTGACCAAACCCAAAGATCAATTAAAGCACAGCTTCAGACTTTTGTTAAAGAGTAAGTCAACTTGGACTTGTAATGGGAAAATCATAAAATTGAATTTAAAAGCATGTGACTTCAGAGAGTTGGTGAAACACTTTTCCTGAAGGCCATCAGCCATAGGTTGAGAAATGTATGTTAAAGTTGGCAAAAATCACTCAAAATCAGAGGCTTCAAACCCAGCTGCAGAAATGTTGAAATCGTAACAGTTTAAGTTATTAATCTTAAATTACGTGCTGTTGTCCAGCCTTAAAAAAAAAAGTCATTACTAAAGCTTTTCCCGGTGAGCATGAGATGCATTTAAATTTCAGTTTATCCTTTCCCCAAAAGAGGAGGACAGGAAGGCTGCCATCGTACTTTGTATGATTTCTATTTGTTATGAGCATTTGTTAAAAGAATGCGAAAACAAAGAAATTAGCTCTAACAGTCACAAGCAGGGTCTGTTTAGTGTTTCTTTTAAACAATTACTTCGTGCTTTGGAATTCATTTGCCATCTATCTTTCATTTTCTTTAGAGATATTAAGAAATTCAAAGATGCAAAGAAACAGTTTGAAAAAGTTAGTGAAGAAAAAGAGAATGCTCTAGTAAAAAATGCTCAAGTTCAAAGAAATAAGCAACATGAAGTAGAGGAAGCAACAAATATTTTGACTGCAACACGGAAATGTTTTCGGCACATAGCTCTGGATTACGTTCTTCAGGTAAGCGCAGCAATAATGTTATTTCTTCAAATTTAACAATACTTACCTAAATGTGTTTTGTAAGTCTTCTGTGCTGTAGTTCCTTAAGTATTTCAAGTAATAATAATAAATAAAACAATAATAAACTGTAGCCTAGCAAACACAGATTCAATGGATAATTGTGATCTAGAATGTTGTCTATTTCTACAATTTCAGTTGTTTGCTTTGAATTTTATTTAATAAATCCTATTTTATCTGGAACCTAGGACTTTGTTGTGCCATGGGTGAAGTCAAGAACATTACTGTTTTGCTTTTTAGTATGGATCTACTGTAGGGTGTTGAGGTGTTCTTTGTCCTACTGTTTTGAAGCCTGTGAAATAATAATATTTTTATGGACACTTCCAATTCATGCCTCATGGTTTCCCATAACTCCAGCAGAACAGGACTGTGTAACTCGGACAGCACAAGGGGTGTGAACTCCTAAATGTGTCTGGTGTTCTCATGATCATACAAACACAGAAAAATCCTTTTAAAAATTGGTTTCATATCAAGAGTTATCTTGATTTGTGACAGTCCAGCTGGTTATTCAAAGCTTAGTTCATGTTCTTTAAATTGTGTATGTTGCCTGTGCATACGTATTGTCTGTGAGGCGGCATTTTCAAAGCCCCTATTAGAGAGGTTGTCCATCCGATCAGCTGGAGTGTGCACAGTGATCAGCCCTGGTTTTTTGCTTCTTGGACACCAAGGACAAAGTTCATTTCAATGTTTGAGAAGTCAGGTGAATTATGTAGCACTTCACTGTACTAACACCCTTTCCATGAGTGCAATCGAGCATCTGTTGTGCTGTAGGAAATTATAGTGCCCAGTCCTATAAGCCCAGCTGAAGTTTTGAAACAGTAGCTTGTTACAGCACTCTGCTCCTCACTGTTATGGGGTCCCAGCACGTGAGCTGCCTAAAGAGATTATGATTTGAGTGAGTGTGATGGGAAGAGACTGGAGCTGCTGATTTAGAGCCCCCTTTTCTCTGCTCGCGTTTCAATAAAGTGGATTAGAGACGTGCATTGGAATTGTACTCAAATGGTGTGAGTTTGACATCTCTCACTTGAGCTAGCAGCATGTGCTGGTCTCATTACTGAGCTGAAATGCTCCTCTCAGAGCCCAGGTCATTGTTTCTCAGCTACAGAGGCTTGTGCCATCAGTCTGACATTGGGCTGCTCTGCTTGGACCCTGCTTCAGCTCACCCAGTGCTGCAGCGACAGGGAGCTGGGGTGACTGCAGCACAGTGGGTGCCTCCTTGCCCTCTTAGGCTGCTGCGTATGTTCATGCACTTCTGTGCAGTGCTATGAGAGCAGAGCAGTGTTGGGGAGCCCGGGAGGGAGGTGAAGGAAGGGAGACTCCAGTGCTTAGGAAGAGAAAAAAGTGGCAGAGACCTGTCAGAGCTGTCAGAGAGCTGGGGGGAAACTTGGCTTTTTGCCTACATTGCTGTAGGCCAGTAACTTGTATGTGCATTGTCCTGCAACTCACTTGCTTTCTGGAATTTGTATGTTCTAAAGCTGAACAGTTCCTGTGATAAAGGTGCATTTATAGCAGCGAGGATAAGTTCCAGCATCTCTTAGTGCAGGCATAAAATGAATTCACCCATAGGAATCCCTTCTACTCAGATGACTCTTCTGCTGGAAAAGTGGCTTCACAACAGCAGTCTCTTTATAGCTGTATTGACTTTAAATTGTACTTCAAAACCATTGCTTTGCTCTATTTATTTTTTTTTTGTCCTGTAAGTAGAGGGTTTGTTCTGTACGGTTTTTAATTATTTTTGCTGCAGATGGTTTTCCAAAATACTGATTGTTTAAGTATGGAAGTGCAGTCTGATTTTGATTATAGCTTCAGTAAGTTTATTTCTTCTGCTGGAATCTTTAAACTGATCTAGAGGTGTTAAATTACAAAATTGCACATTTTTTCCTGCTCTACGGACCTTTTAAAGCAAATGTAGTAAAATGCAGGATGGCAACTTGAAAGATTAGGGAACAAAAAAGAATTGGATGAACATCAAAAATAAAATGTCCCTCTTTCTACATAATGTGAAATATTTCAAGGTTCTAGGGCAATGCTGTTGGTCAGTGACTTCAGCCAGATTAAAAGTGCAAGTATATATGAAACGCTACTTATTGTAGATGTCGCAATCTTGCTTGTTTCAGTGGCTGGGGCTAATCCAAGTTTTAGGACACTTGAGATGGTGTTAGCCCAAGGGGAAATGAGTCAAACTTCCTTACTTGTGGGGCTGTAACTGTGGAATTCTAGCTTTGCAAGCTTTTATAACTTTTTTTTATTAAATATAACTGCAATATTACTAAATTAGCATGCATCTTCTGCAGCTTTGAAAGTGCTTTGTGAAATCAGATACTGAGTTATATTTGTCTGATGTTTTAAGCTTTGGTATGATTATTTGGAATGAATCTGAAGCTTACTTCTGTGGGAGGAACTTGCAAATTGAATAAAATAAGCAACTTATTTTTTCTAGATCAATGTTCTTCAGTCTAAAAGAAGATCAGAAATCTTAAAATCGGTAAGATACACTTTGATTTCTGTATTAGAATATATTTAAATACATCCAAAGTTAAACATGTGACTGCAAAGCAATGTATGAAGTGAACTTGTCCTTTTGCCCATCAAACGTTAGTAGTACAGTTGGCACTTTGTGGTGGTCAGCCTGGCCTTTACTATAACCTCGCTTAGATATTCAGCTGGTTTTTGGTAATCATTATGGTTCAGATATGAACACTCAACAAAAAGAGCAGTAAAAACCTAAATGTTTAAGAGTTAAGATTCTCAGCAAAGTTCAATTTTATTTATGCCTGTTATATTCATTTCTAAACGATAAGTACTTGTAGTCTGCTCTAAGATGGTTTCAGCTCTTTCTACAAAAATGGTGTTTTTGTATAAATAGCTTAGTCAGCTAGTACGTGATATGCTTTAGTATGCTGTCTGCAAAATAGATTACCAGATAAAATGGTGCTTTTCTTTCAAAGGTCTAAAGTTGTATTTAATTTAAATGCTATTTAAAGATAGCAAGAACTTCAGTTGAATTGCAGCTTTCTAGCTGCTTGCCGTTGCGCTCTGCATCTTCCCAACTTGTTTCCTTTCTCAACACTGGACATTCTTCTCAGCTGTGTTCATGGAAGTTACGGTTTTGGATCATTAATATATTCTGTAGTCCTCTCTATTGTACATAGCCTAATTAAACAGGAGTTAACAAAAGTTTTTTGGATTACAAGAATCAGAAGTAATTTTCTGCCCTTAACTAGCTTTTATTTGTTAATCCCGTAACTCATTTCTGAGATTTTTGGCATGGTTCTTAGCTGCCTTTGCCTCTCATGTTTAGTTACAACACAGGAAGCTGCACAAGATATTGATGCAAAGCGGCAAGATGACAACATACCAGAAAATAACCATGGAATTTGTTTTGCCCTTTTTTGTTTGGTTTATTCATGTGGATTAATTAAAGAACATATTTCTGTGATATCTGAAATACTTAGCTTTTTAAATATCTACTTCTTTTCTTCCAGATGTTATCATTTATGTACGCCCATTTGGCTTTTTTCCACCAAGGCTATGACCTTTTCAGCGAGCTTGGGCCCTATATGAAAGATCTTGGTGCACAGGTAAGAAATTACTTTACAGATTCATAACTATATACTGAAATGGAAGAAAATGTGCATATATCAGATATTTTGCAGATTTATTCAATGAAAAGGAAACTAGTGTGATAAAGGCAAAGCATTAAAATACTGAAGTGGTTTGAATTAAAGTTGTTAGTTGTCCTTTTATTAAAGGTAATGCTGCATTTATGGTCTACATACCTAATCATAGCCATATGATGCCACTTGAGGTACTCTGTGGTATTTAGGGCACTGGGTTTTCTTTTATTTCAAAAAAAAAAAAAAGTGTATATGTGCCACATCTTACATATTTAACAAGAAAAAAATAATATTTGATTCCTTCAATTTGTATATGTTATATACTGTGTAAATTGTTTGGTATGTAAAAATTGATGTAAGCAATTTAAAGTTAGACCATAAAACACAAGTCTTATTTTAATAACTGGTGCAAAACTGAGTTCATACTATTAAATCCTTCTTGCCCTGTTCTGTTCTCTAAGAACACATAATTGCAACTTCTGGGTTTTCAGTGAAAGGATCATCAAAACATTGTATGTACTGTGGACAACTGCACAAAAGAGAACGGTGAAAATAGTTATGCAAAATAGGTTAGGGACATAGAGTATTTAATTGAAGATCTGTCTGTGGTGCAGGGAGAAGGCTCAGCAGTGTCTCTTGACTTGCTTTCAGTGCAAGTGAGTGTAGCTGGAAATATTTGTACCTTTTTTTTTTTTTTTTGCTTCAGTCTGAGGACTTGCGACAACTGCACTGATTAACACCCTCTGTTTCCACTCCACAACCTGATCTACAAAACAAAGCCAACCCAAATTCTGAACGTCAATCCATATATGAAAGCATATAAATGACAGCAAGCAGATATATTTGCATTTATCTCAAGCAGATACGTTGTTGAATGTTTATGAAATTACATTGTTCTGGCCTGGTTTGAAACAGTTTCTAGTTCTGGCTGCATATTTCTGCCCCATTGCTGTTGTCATCCGTGCCTCTCAACCTGCTTGAGGAGTTGTGCAGTGAAGCAGATGGAGAACTGTAGAAAATTACTACTTAGACATTTGATTGTTGGAGTTACTCTTCTGATAGATTAGTACCCTAATGTGGTTACTATGGGTCTTCATAATTATAATTACTTGTATAGATGCCTGTCAGAGAAGGATATGCTTTTGTGTGTACACACGTGTGTGGCAAAGTAAATGATTGAGCTGGAGAGAGGCTACTTGAACTGGCATCTCCATCAAGAAGGGAAGAGGCTGTTTAGCTGCAGCCCCTTGTGTTTGGTGTTCTAATAGCAATTGAAAGGTTCAGGTGCATGTGACTGCTCGTAGCTGACCGTGTTCCTTCACATCCGTCTATTTAGAGTTGTCATTGTTGAACTGTAGGGTCGTGAGAGTATAGAATGTTTCCTATATCTCTTCAGAGGAGGGGATGCGGAAAGGAGATGAGAACAGTGTAGTTGGTAGTGGTTTATGCTACCAGCTAGGGATTACTTGAGTTAGGAGCACAAGGTTATTTTTTAATGGCTCATCATCCATTTGCTTCACCTGGTAAGGAGTGTTGTGCAATACTCATTTTGGTGCAGGTGTCATAGCAACTGAAGGAGCTAAATTTAGAAGAATCCAAAGCTGAATGTTTGAAATATATTGACAGTGGAGCAAAGATAGTGAGTGAAAGCCCTGAAGTCATACAACTTGTTGAATTATTTTCCTGTGGCAGACCTTAGTTTTAAGTAACGGATAGCTTTTCCTACAGAAGCAGACTTGTAAAAAGCTCATTAAAGTTTAACTGTTGATGATTTTGCAGGTTATATTGGTTGAAGTTTCTGTCTTTGATGGGTTAGATAGAAGGTATGTTGGGACAGGCGTTTGTTAGATTTTTCTGAAAATGCTATGAACTGCTTTTGTTAGTGAATTTTCATTTACAGGTAAATGTTATGTACGATCCTAATTATAAGGTTTAATTGCTCATGAAATATTAAAATTAGGGTGGTCTTAGGTAGTACAATTGTATTTTTTTGTGTGTTTTCAAAATATCTGGTTCACATGATGGAATAGAATTGAGCAACTTTGCTTTCTAGATGTTTTAAGTCAGGCTGATATTATCAATGAGATCATTGTAGGGGAACCATTAATGTCACACCAGTATAATACTCATCCCAACTCCCCTGCCATGGGCAGGGATGCCACCCACTAGATCAGGTTGCCCAGGGACTTGTCCAACCTGGCCTTGAACACCTCCAGGGATGGGGCATCCACAGCTTCTCTGGGCAGCCTGTGCCAGTGCCTCTCTGTTAACATGAACACGTGAGACGGAAAGTGCTCGTGTAGCCATTTGGGATAAACAAGCCAGAGAGAGAAGACTGCAGGAAATTAGCAGAGCTTGGAATTGGAACCATCAGATGGCCGGGAGGTCTGGGGCTGTAATTGTCAGGCTGTCTCATACAGGGGCATAAGAGCCAGTTAGCAGCCCTTTTTCCCCCTCTCACTTGTATCATTTCAAATGAGGGAAATGCAACACTGAGAAAGATGACCGAGTTGGCAGGGGTTTTCATTTGTGGCTGTAAGAGTGGGTGGAGATGATATAATTTGTGTGTAAATGGGAGGGTCTGTTATTGATATAGTCCTCTCTGCTACATGACTGACGTAGGCTGGAAAACTGGAGTTGCACGTTGTTCAGAGTCTCCTGGTTCTAGGGCTGGAGTAGAACGAGGTCTGCCTCACACGTGGTGTACAGCTGTGGGCTGTACAGCTGTGGTAGGTGATGCAGTTGTGCCATTATCCAGTAGAATGCCATGAGTGGGTATAATGGCACTTGTGCCTTGCAGACTAGGTAGAGGAGGAGTTGATCTGATTCTGTAGCGTTTCGTGTACAGGCAGCACTTGATTCTCCACTTCACCAGATTTCTTAGTTAAAAATCAGAGCCTGTACAAACAAACTTACAGTCTGACAGGATGTCTTATTTTTCTACTTTTTATTCTCCTTAGGGTTTCAAAAAGAAAAAAATAAAAGGGCGATATTATAGTCATGGATGTACACGTTTTTGGTAGCATCCCTACAAAGTCTGTGATAAGACAGATAACTTTAATCAAATCCTCTCTGTTGTGACAGTCTGTTTGCAAAATCAGATTATTATTTCTGAAACTGGAAGCAGTTGGGTTCTATTGACAATTCCAAGCAATCCTGCTCAAATACTGCTGCTGACTTGATTGAAACCATCAATGCAAAAGCCTGGTTGGGGCAATTCGCTCCTTTTTTCTGGAGGGGGAAAAATCACTAGCATTTGCTCTTCCTAGTTTTTGCTGCTAATGCCAGCAGTGCTGCATAGGCCGGTCAGCCAGCAGGAGCAGCTAAAGCATGAGTCATTCTCTTCAGAGACTGAGCACCAATGCGGTATAGAAGTCGCATATGCTTGGCACCATGCTGTTCTTTCAAACATTCCTCCGAAGGCTTACAAGAAACGTACACCTTTCATAGAGGTTAATTCAGGATGGTAGTGCAGTGCTTTAAACGAGGCTTCAGTGGTTATTAAAGGTAAACACTGTGACCAGAGAAGTGATTTTTTTTTTTACTATGCAAATAAAGCAAGTCATGCAATGTCTAGACATAATGTGTTCTTTTTTTGTCAGCATTGTGAAATCTACAGAGCCAAATTTCTTTTGAAATCTAAAGATCCAATTTTCTGTTTCTCTTTACAGCTGGATCAGTTGGCTGTAGATGCTGCAAAGGAGAAGAGAGATATGGAGCAAAAGCACTCCACTATTCAACAAAAGGTACTTGAGAGAATGTAAAGGGTAGACTGCACATACATTTTCCTGTCTCTCGCATCTCTCCCCAGCAGTGCATCTTTGCATCAGAACTGTGAACGGTGTTATCTTTAGTACAGATGATTAGACTTGCACATTATTAAGCATGGGGTGGGATTGCAGATCATCATTTTTATATTGCAGAACAGGGTATTATGTTCATTTCTGACTGAAACGTAAATATAGCAGTAGATTTATATGAGGATCCCTAAACATTTCATTAGAACTCTTGAATCCAAGATAGGATTGGAATTAGTATAGTTGTACAAGTTGCTATCTTTTCCTCCTGTATACCTGTAGAAGAGATGTATATACACGCTGCACAGTCCTACAGTCTGATGTATCACTTTCTACCCAGATGGTGCCAAATGAATATAGCACTTTGTAGAGTATGGCAGCAGTTATTGCTTAAAAAGAGGCAAAGTAAACTTTTGTAATGGCTGTCCAATGTATGGTCTTCAACTCTATGCTAATATGAAAGTGGTAACATTAAGTTGCTGTTTTGGACACATTTGTATGTACAATACTTCTTATTTTTTGCTTATTGAGAAAAATGTAGATAATTCACGTTGTGGGGGGAATAACTTCTATTGTTTGGATGTTTCATAAGCTCTAGATAAGTATTGATTTTGCAGGTATAATGCTAGAAGTTAAAAATATTTCCACTGAACTCTCCGGTAGTGAGCTAAAACTGCAGGTACTTTTGAAAGGGATTAGATACCAGTTTGAAGGTAATGGAATGCTTCTTACTCTCATTCAAATACATTCTGTATCTATTCAGGTGTCATACTTAAATAAATAAATAAATCTAATGTAATTGAAGTCTGAGTAAATTCAGGAATGAAAACGTGCTAAGATTTCAATTCAGGTATCATTAGTAGGAATCAATATGAAGGGGGAATGGGAAGGAACTCAGGTTAATGTTTGTTCAAATTTGAAATTGTTTGGGCTCAACAGGGCTAGTTGTAGGAGCGGGCAGTAGGTGGGGGGGTTGCTGTTAGAGCTCTAACAGCAGTACCTGGTGAAAGAAGTTAGTTGTGGGCAATTATGTTTAATTGGCTGTAGAAGTAATAAGTTATTACCACGAATTATGGTCATTGCTGTTGCCAATGATGTTCACTTTTTTTTCTTCAAATGCTGCTTAAGGCTGCTTTACAGGTAAACTGTTTCTAATAGTATTAATAGCTATTGAAACTTCTAAACTTTGTGAGATTTGATAAGGTGTATCTGGTGTGTGTGTGTATGCATAAAAATTCTCTTGGTTTCTTGTACAAACAGCAATAATGAGATTTCATCATAATGAGATCATTGATTTATTCTGTATTTTAATTGAATGACTATTTTATGCTGTTGCAAAAATATAATCAGCAGATTCAGATTGTATTGTATGTTGTCTCTACTAAATGTTGTCTCTTGTCCATGTCAGTCAAGTTACTAATGTGTTTTGTGACGATAATGCCTAGAATACAGCTAGGCTTTGGAGGGCATGCTTATTGGAAATTCCTCTCAGCGCTCCTCCAAATATATATATATTTTTATTTCGTTTGTTATTCAAACCATACTGTCTGGTTGTTTTTTGTCTCTTCCTACTTGCTTTTCCCAGCCTTGCCACCAAGTTCAGAATCTTGAACTGCTGTAGACCTTGGATCTTGTTCTTTACAACATTTTGTCATCCAGTCAGCCTGACCAGGATGGCAGCTTTGTTTTTTGTTTTCTTCTCATGCTTTTTCATGTTTCTTTCTACTGGCTGCCCCTTAAGCATATGTACCCAAATCTTCCAGTGCCAAATCCTTACATGTTTTATAGCTACTGAAACTTATGCTTCTTGAGTTGAATATTCCATGAAGTATTTATGCTTTTAATATACTGAAGTTTTAATCTGATGCTTCAGAATGATGCCTTTTCTTCATTGTGTGGATAAAGAGCAGTTCCTTTTCTGAAATCCATAGGTAAGTGCCCATGTGCACACACCTACCCACCCACTACCTGTGTTTGCATATATGTGCATATGCATGCAGAATAATTGCACTAATTAAATAACCCATCACACTTTTCTTTATAATCATCATCCTTTTTAATTAGACTGTTAGAGTGGCTAATGTAAAAGTCATGGAAGGGTTTGGTCACCACTATTACTTTGTTTTCTTGTTGAAGATAATTGGTGTCTGATTTCTGTTTTAACTCTTGTGCTCTATTTACTCAGCAACTGTGCAAGATTTTTTTTAGTGTAAGAAACACTCTTTTTCTTTTCCTTGTTTTTCTGAAGCAACACATAGTATGGATTAATCTAGAAATGTTCTTGTTATAGGAATCTTTACCTTGTGTTTCGTGATGAGTTTGTTGCAGCCTGTTACTTGAGTAACGTTGAATTACGAAATAATTGTAAAAGTGCTTATAAGCAGCATTATGGCTTTTTTGTTTTGTGATAGAGCTAATATTTTTTTCAATAAACAGGAAAATAATGCAGGAAAAATGTTTGCTTGGAACTTGAAGTAGTTTTTGTTGTATTCAAATAACTATAATTTAAAAAACAAAACCCCTGTTTCTGAAAGACTGTTCAGGAAACAGCTGTAGTAAGAATGATTCAAAAGCTTTTTACATCTGGAGTAAACAAGGTAATAGGAAACCAGATGCTACCACAGTCATAAAGCAAGCATAAACCCAAACTGCTGTTGAGAAATAATGCTGACAAATTCTTGTCACAAAAATAGACATGTGCCAGTATTTCAAGGAACTTGTATGTTCAGTGATGACCTTGACTTTTTGCACTTTGTCTTAGACTGTAAACTGTGACTTGTGTGTTGTTGTTTTGAGCTCTTCCTCAAGGCGCTTTCAACTTCAGCTTAACCAACTCCTCTTCCAGTTTGCTTATCCTATGGGATGGGAATGGAATTTAAGCTGGGCTTTGCACAGTGAATGTCTTCTGTTGTGCTACGTACAGCTGGAGTAATGTTTCAGATTGTTCTTTTCTTTGGTGTTCATTCTCTACCCTTTACTGCTTTTTATATTCTGCTTCTTTAAAGAAAAATAACGTCTTTGAATACAAATTTCAAGTAGAATGCTTATACACTCCCTGTGATTTACTTATCAAATGGCTTGAGTGGCTTTTCTGACATAGAAGTATTCTTCATATTGGAAGTGAATCTGCCCCTGAAAAGCAGGGTTTGTGATGTTTTGGGCACAAGAAAATTAGTAGAGAAACAAAAAGCATGTAAGCTATGAAATGACTTGGTGTATGTGCTAAATTGGTAAGTTTGTACAGAAATGTTTGTTCACTGAAAGCTCTTGAGACTACTGTGACCTACAGCTTAATAGCAAATGTGGATTTTTTCTATTGCCATCTGATTTCCTATTCCTCGTGGATATTGTTTAAAAGAAAAAAAAAGGCATAAAAACACCCAGTATATTTCACTTGTATAATTCCCTTCTGCATGTTTCTCTTCCAGTAGTTGGCCAACCTTGAAAAATTAATGAGAACAGAAGCCATAGGTGTTGATTCCTTCAAATCTGAATGAAATGTGTAATATTTCACTACAGTATAGCTTCCATACTAATTTAATTTCTTTAGCTAATTAGGTGAAGCATACTGTAGTTCTAACTGCCTCCTAATTAGCAAATAAATGATACTTAAAACTCAGCCTTTATCAGCTGTGTGTTTGCTTAAAGAATATAAAATTCTGAGTCACTTAAAGTGACTGGTTTCATTAACATGTGATTCTCTTATGTGGGATACTGGAAAGATAAGGATGTATTTCTCTCCGGCCCTGATTATTTTTTGTGATTCATTAAACTTTTCCATGAGCCAAGATAAAAATAAATTAAATGTGACTGCTTTTCCCTGTTCTTTAATTATGAAATAAGAGACTGTAAGATGAGACACAGCTTATCTAGTTCCTTTTTCTGCTTTAATCCCTTTAATTGTAATGAAGTTCATTTCTATTCTTTTTTTCTTGACTACAACCTTCAGTGAAGCTTTATGGATGAAGCTTATGAAAGCTTTAACAATCCCTCTGCCCCCCCATCTGGTAGTCTATGCATAGTTAGGAAAATATCAAACTTCTGTCTGCATACTGTTATGTCTTTATCTGCTCTGTAAAAGTGCAAATCATTCAGGAGAGCAATTAAAAATAAAAACTAAATGCACTTCATGAATTAGGCTTACTAGTTTGGACTCCTTAGACTGAGAGGGTAGCGAGATAAATGATCCAAAGGAGTTTTCCTGTTCTACTTCTAAGTGCCTTCAAAGCTTAAAGGAGCTTCATTGGAAAAGACCATTGCATTTTCTGCAGAAGTTTTCCGAACATGAAGGAAAATGTGATTACGTGGTAGTTTGGATAGAAAAGACTGAGGGAGTGTATATTGCCTTACACTAGACAAGGAATTGCAGGCAACACTGAGGCAGGAAAGATGCAAATCTTTAGCAGGTTTCATTATGTTTGGGAGCTGGTAAGTTCATTTCTGATTTGGGGGTTCAGGAGAGAGTTGACACCAGCATGTAAAAGAAATCTGTGCTTTTGGAGGGAGGGGGTTCTTCTGTTCTTCTTATTTGGGATATAAGAGAAAAAAAGAAAGGACTATGAACAGTTTGAGAATGTTTGTGTATATTATAAGTTGTGTAATACTATATTAAAATTGTACTGTGACATTTGGCTTTGTGATTATAATTGCCATACATTTTACTACTTAGTCTAGTCAACCTTTGCTGGACATGGTAGCTTTCTAAAAATTGTAAAACTGTTACTAGCAGTTATTTGTTACTAGATTAAAAACAAACATTGCTTTTACTAGTTCTAGCTTCACACTCTTGTTGCAGATTGTGAAGAAGAAAACTTAATTAGGTGGTTGTCATCTCTGCCAGCACCTTGATTTACTTTAATTTAGGGATAACAAATAAATACAATGCTGTCCAAGTTACTTGTCTCCAGATTTCTGATCTGGCTTACTTGTCATGATGACAGAGCTTAAGAAAATGCTACAAGGCTGGCTGTATACAGTCCTCAGCACCAGGCTGCAGTTCATTTTAAATTTTGGCTCAATGCCCATTGCCACTTTTCTTCTACCTTATTCTTCTTTTTCTTTGAAATATCCACAAGATGGTTTGCCAAAGAGGTCACAAATACCTGAGCAAGAAATATTCCTTGTGTCAGATGGCTGGATTCTGGCTCAGCAAATTCAGTCTTAATGAAAGCAAGTCTGAATATGTGGACGGCAGGGTGGAGTTAGAAATTGCTGGTGTCTTTTTCTTTCATCTGCTACAGAGATAAGTTTTGGAGATGTTTGTTTAAATCCCAAATCTAAAGGACAGTAAATACACTGGTAGCATTGTCTGTCTGTTGTTGGCAGTGCTCCTCCACTTAAAGTTGGTGGGTTTTGTTCTCTGAATCTTTGACTCAGATGCTTTTATATATTTTTTTTTTTTCTCTGGAACGTAAAAAGGTTCTGTTGGACTTCATATCTAGTGAAGACCATGTTAAGACTTGATAGTCTTCAAATACTCAGTGAATGTGAAGAACCACGAATTCTTCTCCCATTATTAAATTCCATTTGTGTGGAACTTGAGGGAGATATTGGAGGTTTAATACATTTGAATGCCTACTTAATGCCTGTCCAGATGGGAATGAGATGACTTGGACCTCTGAAAAACTAGAGAAATCCCACTCATAGTACTTATGCAAAGCTCAGGAAAGATACAAAGACAAGGGCTTTTAATATAGGTGATAATTGCCTACAAAGTGCTCCTCTTAGAATTTCAGTAGCTGTCAGCATTTGTTATGTATTAACAATAAATGCTGGGTACTAATCAAATGATAACACTTTATATGGTCATGTTTTTTTAACCTTAACATTTCCTAGAAGCTAAATTGTGTGAAAGATTAAACTCATTCTCTAGGGTTTAGATAAGTGTGCGCCTCTTTGAAATACAACTATTCTGATTCAGAGACAGTCCTTGTCTTCCTTTTGTTCTCGTCTAATCTTTGAGAAAACAGTAAAATAAATAATGCAATCTTGCAATTCCTGGTCTCAAAATAAAAATTATCTCCTGCATCTGATCTCCTAAAAATACTTTTTAAAGAAGTGTTGGGGCTGAGAGTCATAGCATGACTAGTGAATGTTGCAAGGGAAAGATTATTGTTAAGTACTGTTTTTGACATTAATGTGGCCAATACTTGATCTTTTTAATTGAAACTACAATCTGTTTTTTCTTGTCTTGTTCCTTTGTACTAGGATTACTCCGGTGATGATACCAAACTAGAATATAATGTAGATGCAGCCAATGGTATTGTTATGGAAGGCTATCTATTTAAGCGAGCCAGCAATGCCTTCAAGACTTGGAACAGGTAATTACTCAGAACCTCTATTTATTGGCTTCGTAAGATGCTGCTTGTTAAGTTGAATTCTGGCCTTACTTATAACCTGTGCAACCCACTGATTCCAGTTTCAACAGTACCTTTGGACTGCTCTCTGAATTGATGCAGAGATGGCACTTCGTGGTTGTTTCTCTTTATTGTCTGTCCTAGTTGTTTGCAAGCCTTTTTCAGGAGCGTACTGAAGTCCTGAGTATAGGAGGCTTGCTTTATCATTCACAGTCTGGCTTTGTGATGGTATTTTGGCTTTACTTTCGTGTTGAAACAGAGTAATTCTTATGATTGTATACAATATGCTGTGTAAATGTGTATGCTGGGAAAATAAGCGTTAGGTGACAATGTAAAATGAAGTTGTATGGCTATTGTAAGCAGGGAAATGTAGTGAAGGATTGAAATACTGTGACTTTTCCTGAAAGCATGAAACCGTTTTCCTTTACAATTCCTGTGCTGTGCAGTGACTTCTACTGAGTAGTTTTCATGGTCCTGTTGGGAATTCAAAATATACTGTTACTCTTGTCTCTTTAACAATGTTTGTTTTACTATTGGTTAAATGTTTTCCTTACTGAACAGGATTTCTTTTGCATTTCTAATGGTGTATGCTTTTTTTCAAGGAAATGTTAAATATTCTGGAGCATTTACAGTATAGTTGGGTACAGTCCTTGAATTTCAAAGTTAGTTTGTCTTGATATAGAGCTTGTCTTATACTCCACGTTTTTTGCAGCAGTGTATCTGTTTTACTGTTTTCCATGTTTCCAAGGCCAGAATCTGTATTCAGATAAGTGGTCCCTTCCAACCTCAATTCCAGTTCAATAATTCTGTGACCATCTTGGAACAGCACCAGTCCATAGCAAGTCGGGGTTGTTTCACCTATATCCTTGGACTGATGTAAGGGCTGCTGCCGTTGGTAAGGCTGTACTTACTAGCAAGCAGCATGCAGCTCCTCTGAGGGGTTTTGCTTTGGACTACCTCTAGTCTGCTCTGCTGATATGATTGTCTGTAATGGTAATGATCCTTCTGGGTTGGTTTTGAGTGCATTTGGAGTTCTGTGAGGCATCAAAGAATGGTGAAGGGAGAAACCTTGTAGATCTGATTGAAGAGCACTTGCCTGGTCAGAAGTGAAGTGTTAGTGTAAGCACACTTTGAGAAAACCCTGCAGTAGCAGGGCGGGAGGCAGGCCTTCACTGAATATTCGGCAGGCTCAAAGAGTCCTTTTTGCAAGGTGTTTTGCGGGGTTGACTGCAGCCTCTTGATAAGTGACTGAAGACAAAACTCTAACTTGCTTTGGGTTCTTCTGTGTATTATCAAGGCTTTGCTCTGTGGGGGGGTAACAGAAGGAAGCAGGACAGCAGTGTTGGAAGGTAGCTGAGAATTCTTTCGACATGGCTTCGTACCTGTTATTACTGTAACTGTATCGTTCTTTAAGACGATTGGGTATAGGCTTTGATTAAAACCAATTTGTCTATTGAAAACTTAATACAGGCACAAAGGAAGTCATAATTAAATCAAGATATCCTGAAGGAAGGTCATAGTGTAAGTTTACATGTTTCAACGTACTCAATCAAAACATTCAAACAAGAAGTCATTTCAGAGAGCCAAGGTAAACAGCTCAGTAATGACTCAGAGCCAGCCTACTTCTCACAGACAGTTAATACTTGCTGGTGTTGTGGTTTAACCCCATCAGGCACCAAGCACCACGCAGCTGCTCACTTGCTCTTCCTAGGTGGGATTGGGGAGACAATCAGAAACAACTGAAAACATCTGTGCTGTCACTGCTATTTTCATAAAAAAAACAAATGCAGCATCACACAAGCCTCTACAAAGAAAAATGACTGTATCCCCCAACAAAGCTATGAGAGCTTGTATTTTTTTCTATTTCTCACAAGACTGACAAACTAATTTATTTCATTGTGATAGGCTAGATGGATATGTCAGAATTAAGCAGTGGACAAGCCATCTACATCCATGGTTTAAAAAATGAATGAATCATTTTAATTTTGTACTTCTTATAATTACAAACCATTACTAATTGTGAAACTTATTACTATTATATTAAATCAAATAAGTGACCTTAATGAAGACAACTGTTATCTGAATCTAGCTTCGTTTTTCACATTTTATTAAAACCAGAAGTTTTTTTTTTAACCTATTTTTATTTCTGAGTCATTTGTAATTGCTTGCTACGTTGTAGGCACTGAAGTGGTCATTGCCTCTTTCCACTGCCTGTTTCCCCTGATGGAATGCTTTACTTCATAGTACTGCAGTTTCACCTGCGTGGCGATAATACTGGCTGAAGTTTGACATAGAGCGGAGGCTAGAGTGTACTTCCAGCCAAAGGAAGGACTGTCACTGCTTTAAGCTGTACTGTGCATGAGAACGTGCAGTGAAATACCAACGGAGGAAACATTTAGAGAATGATGTATTTTATATGACGAATTCAGAGCTGAAATCTGAGGCCCCTGATATAGACAAGATACTTGCCTAGTGTTCTGGTCAGGTAGGTAGCTTGCTTCTTCATTATATGCCCATCTTTGAGGGGAAAGTGAGGGATGTAAAATAAATCAGCTGAAACAAAACTAGAATAATTCATCTAGAAAGAAAAACAGGAGTTTCCTGATATTCCAAACCAATGCTGATGGCACTCATCTTCTTGCTAACTGCTGATGGCAGTGCCAGTTACAATACAGTACTTTCTCTCTTCTCTCTGTTGGTATTTTGATCGTTCTAGGCCTTTCAAAATACACCTTTACAACAAAACTAGGAAAAGGTATGAAAAATCATTACATTTTTTCACCATTACTGCATAATTGCCAGCATTAAAAACATGAGAAAAGGAAGTGGTGCAATGAGTTTTGCCTGGCTTGGATATGTCATTATGATTTTAGATGGCGTTATGCTTCTCTGTGCATGTCTTGGTATGGGAATCCATGGACACTGTAGAGGATTTTAATGGGAAAAGTACAATTGCTGTGGAGAGAAAAGCTTGAAACCAGATAATGCAGACCTTTGAAGAAGGACAAAGCTGTTCTAATGTATCAAAACTTGTTTCCAGTCCAAATTAATTTCTTGCCAGGATGATGTAGGGTTTGTTTGTTCCTTTATTTGTTTTTCAGACAGTTGTTAGCTTGGTTCACTTGTCCAAAGACTTCAATTAATATGGACGTTTGTGTCAAGTTTCCTAGTCTCAGGCTAGTTCGATACACCGCTGGGTTAAGAAACAAATGGTTTGTGGGGAGGTTACCAAGTAAACCATGAGAGCTAATTGTCATTTGATGTTGCTTTGTATTGAAAGAGGTGGAGATTTTAGAACCCTTTTATACTGAAAATGTAACATGTAAGTTTGTATTTCAGATAAGATGTTTTAGTGGAAAGAAAATTAAATCTTTATTGAAGTCTTTACTGCAAAGTCTCACAGCAGCTGTTATGGAGACATTTTTGGTTGTATATTTCTCTGTTGAAATGACATCTTGTATGCATTTTTTTCTGGATGTATGAGAAAATGAAATCAGTTGAATTTATTATGGAACAATAGGTTTAAAAAAATACTTTTGGTTCTTAGGAATTCAGATTAAAAAAAAGTGTGTGTGAATAAATGTATGTGTGGCTAGAGAGCCTTCACCAAACACTGGTGTGTTCTGCATAATTTTTGGGTTGGTGCATTAGATGTTTTCCTTTTTAATTCTGCTGTATTTTCAGATCATGCTAATTCTTTGCTTATTTTGCTCATTTTGCATTTTTCATTCCTCTTCCTCCTTTCCCTTATGTTTTAATCCTCCCCCATTTTTTCACATGACAGGAAAAAGCCAGATCACATCAGGTACCAACCAGCTTCTTTTATACCTTCCCAATGTTTCTTTGGCACGCAAAAGCTCTAAATTAACCCTGCATTTAATTTTGATTACTTGCAATGGATGTGAAGTGGCTCAGTCTAAGAAAATAACAGAAGGATTCTGCCTGGGACACCAATACACCTGCTGCTCAATGCTTTCAAAAGAATTAGTAAGGTTGAGCTGGTTTTAGCTAAAAAGGAATCAAAGCAAAGTTTACGCATTCAAACTTCTGAGCATATGAGATCAGTGTCTTGACTTTTTGTTTCCTTTGTACATTGGTGGGATTTTTCTCACCAACTGCATTGGAAATAGAAATGTAACTTTTAAATGTTGTGCGTTCTTAATCGCTGCTTTATTTGTATGCTTATGGCTGTGAAGAAAATGTTTACTGATTTTTCAAAAGGAAAGCGTGGTTCAATTATTATATCAAATTCAAATAAATATTTTTGTTATTACTTCTCTCAGTTCTCAGAAATTTGAAGTGCTTTTTAATGAATATTTAACAAACCCTTTTTTAAATTGTTAGTGTAAATGACAGAAAACGTAGTTTCTAAACCCAAACAACTGTATATAAGTACTGCTATAAACTCAGTGGTGCAGTGCAAATTACTTTAAGATTTCCCGGTGTGTTTTCTTTCACCATGCTTCTCTCCTGTTTTGACAGAATGTCACATTTAAGGAAACTTTAATAACTTTTAGTATTATACCATGTGTGCTGCCTAAAGATGCACGAACACCAAATCCTAGCACAGGCCATGGCTATAGTATACCCCACAGCAGCACCTCCAGTACCTGTGTTATGGCTCAAAGGTTTCCTGCCTGTTACTGCTGCGAGCTCCAAGTGCTCTGTTTTGTACAGTAAAGTTTATGAACTATTCTAAATTTAGAAAATATCAAGTTTTTGGCCCGAATGAAATTGCTGTGGTGCTGACATTTTGGAAGGAAGGCACCACTTCATTTTTTTAAAGAGTACAATAAAGTGTATTAGCTTTATTTTCCATTGAAGTCTACTTCAAAATTGAGAGATATAAATTATGCTGTGCTCTAACTTATTTATCATGTTCAGTAAAAATTTCTTTAAAAAAAAAAGAAAAAAAACAAAAGTCAAGAAGTGACACACATACAGCAATGCTTTTTGACAGAACTTGGCAACTTTTCTTAAACAGATTCCATTTCTCTAATGGAAGTGGGGAAAAAAGGGGCCTGGAATATTTTTGAAAACTTCTAGACTAGGCTTTAAAGATGACACAAACTTGTACAATTTGTTGTGCTTGTTTATATCTGGTATGAAAATGGAGCTGATTTTTACTTTAGTAATTTGCTAAACATTTGGCTTTAGAACAACTGAAGTATGACATTAATGAAGTAAATCACGCTAATCTCAGTTTCAGAGATAAGCTCCATTGCATGTTATCTTGGGCCAGGACTGCTTTTTTTTTTTCTCTCCATTGTAACTTAGGCACTGCTTTTCATGTTTTTATTTTTTCATGTTCTTATCTTTGGTATTAAGTTTCCATAAAATAAAAACCAAATGCCTGGTTTATTTTCCTTTTCCAGTCTGCTTTTTTTTTTTTTTTGTTGGGTTCCCTACTTAAATCTTGGCAATTACCCACCTTATCTTGTATTAGAGGCTTAATTACTATATATGTTTTTTAAATAGATGTTAGAAAGGATACCTTTTAAATAGCAGTGACCAAAACTACTGTTGTTAATCAACTGAGTTGTTTTTGCATAATTCTGCTCAATTATTTTAATCCAAAAAGATTACAGCTATTTTGACATAAATCCAGTATTGAAAGAAGACTCTGTTACTTTTAAATGAAATATATCTGCACAACATTTTAAAAGAATACCTGTTAAAAGGTAGAATCTCATCTGTCTACTACGTACTAACTTTCCTAACAAATACTAGGTTTTCTGATTTGAATCTAACTTTTGTAATTTCTTTCCCTTTGTATTTTCTTAACAATGTGCAATGTGTGTGCTTCTTTTCATGGATGGCTTGTGGTGATTGAATAATTATACGGAGCCCTCTTGTTACTAATTTTAGTGACCTGCAGCTTGATATTCACCAGTTTGTACTGCACCATATCTCGTTCTCAGCGGTGTTTTGTGTACTGTTGCCACTCAAACGAATTGGCAGTGCAGGAGAAAAAGCAATTTGCAGTACAAATGGGAAATTTGAGGTAACTGAGCCATTATGTTATGGTAAACAAAGGCTCATGTTCTAAGCTTGAGGAAAATAAATATGCGCCAATCTCACCACAGGACTGAATTACTTTTTGCATTCCTGTATTTTTTGTCAGTTCAAAACAAGTGACTGATGAGCTTCTATTTTGCACATCCCCAGAAAAGCTAGAAGGGGATGGTTGTATTTGCTTTTTTAAACCTTTCTGTGCTCTGATTAAAAGCAGTTGTTCTGGGTCTGAGATGGTCAGAATTTTTCCCCAAAAATGAATGGTTTTTCTGTTCTCTTTCAATTGCATCCTATCTGAACAGGAGTTTGACAAGGGATGATACAGTTCAGAGGATTTTTTCCTCAAGTGTTATCTTCTGGATTTTATAAGATGCCTTAATGTTTTTAATAGTTTCCTATAAACCGAAGGCTTAACTTAAGATCCTACTTAAAAGGTTCCATTGTTGTTTTATGTTTATGTGCATTTTTTTATCTAAAATTTTAAGAAATGCCAGACAGAGAGAAACTTGCATGGAATAGTAACAGTGTAGTTTTTTTCTAATGCTTTGGTAAGTTATTTCTTCTACTGAAAATATTTAAGGAGTGAGTAGTTTGCATAGTTTCTTATTTAAACCATCTGAATTTGTATTATCAAAACACTTAAAATTGTAGCTTGCTGCTAAAATACAGAAGTAAATGTTCTTTGAAATGAAGGTGTTGTGTACGATAGCTTTACTAATGTTGCCATAACACGAATGTATTTGTTTAGGACTTGAATTATTTGAATCCTTGCTTCCTGTTCTGTTTTGTCTCTGCTCTCCTTCTTTCATTAGTCTCATGAAATACTTGTCAAAACTGAGTGGCGTTACTTCTGTGAATTCTTTTTTTTCTTACAGTCTCTAAGTAGACTGTATGCTAGCATATTTCAGTCAATTAAGTGTGAAACCAGTTACATATTGTTTGGATGTCTTTTTATTCTAATAGGCGCTGGTTCTCAATACAAAATAACCAACTTGTGTACCAGAAGAAATTTAAGGTATGTATCAAAATTTGTCTCTAGATAGTTTGGTGTGGGTGATGGTATTTCTGACACGGGGAAGCTAAAACAGTGCTAGCAGGGACGACCTGTATGGTCTTGAACAACCTTTATTTTCAAAATTAATTTCTTTCTTTGTAAAATGAGATTAACACCTGGATTTACAGATTTTCAGACTCTCGCACAGGTATTTGTAATCATATACTTCATTTAATGCATTTTTGTTACCTTGTTACAGAGAAGACTTAACCAAGAGACTTGGAAGTTGTTGGTCCCAAAAGGCTTGTACACACTTGCTGGCAGACTAAATGCTCCGTGCTGTTCTCTGGGCTGTTCTGTTCGAGTCCTTAAGGACTTGCTCTCTCCAGTTACTAGTCTTTCATATCCAATTTTGTTCTTGGAGAGAGAGGAAAATAAAAAGACATAACTGTTTTGTAACACATATTTTTATGGATGCTACATACGTGCATCTAATACTAAACACATCAGGCAATTCAGCAGTTGATGTCTGTCTGCCTTTTTGCCAGTGGCAAAGTGCAATTGTTATCACTGCTGCTGTATACAGCAGCAAGAGCAGCTCTGCCCAAGCCTAAAACCAGCTTTTTCAATCAACCTTTGGGCCCATGTCCCTTTGATTTACTGTTCTAGAATCAATTTGTTGCCACAAGGCTTTAACTGTCCTTGATGTTTAGAAAAAGAAAAAAAAAAAACTAGCAGAGAACTGGGTGCAGAAGAAGAAGAAAAACAAAAAACCTTTATGGTGATTCAGCGTTACCAGATCAGGTTCAGAGCCTGTTATCTGATGCTCTCAGATCAGGAAATGAGATATTTGTTTTTGTGATTGACAAGGAAACAAATGGTTGAATTTGTGTTAGCACGTTTTAGGCAGTTTGTGTTTATAATTTCCAATTACATTTTGATATGTTTTTATATTACAAAAGGAACCTTTAAAATGCCATTAGCTTAGAATAGATGTCTTCTGATTTGAATCAAACTTTCAAAACCACTGCATCCCAGCTTCTGTATTTGTACCTGGTACTGAGAACAGCTTCTTTTGGTGTAACCTTTCTGATTTCTTTCGAAGTTATGTCCTGAGAAGAGAAACAGTTACCTTTGAGCTCCTTTGAATGTTGTTGTTTAAGGTGTTGATTATTTGGTAATTAGATTGCAGATCAAAAGGCATCATCCAAACTTTCACAAAATATAACCAAGCATGAGAATTGAAGTAAATATTTATTGACAAGTATGTCTAATACCATTTATTTAAAAAAAAAAAAATCCATGGGAAAAAAATCCGTAAAGCAAGAAAGTAAAATGAAATGAGAAGTAATTTGAGAGTATTAGCAACTGTTTTGTTCATCTGTGATGCCTTTATTTTCTCTTTTTCTCTTAGGATAATCCCACAGTAGTTGTTGAAGATTTGCGGCTTTGTACGGTTAAACACTGTGAAGACATAGAAAGACGTTTCTGTTTTGAGGTGGTTTCTCCAACAAAGTAAGGAGAAGTGGTGCAGCACTTGTTTACTTAAAAAATGAATAAATGAAATTACACTTGGTTGCTGTGAAACACGAGATGAATATGTCTCTTGGGACAAACAGGGCAAATATCTGAACAATTCTGTTCTCTGAAACTTTGGCTAAGAGTAACTGGTGCTGTGAGAAGTATTCCTAGTATTTAGTTTACTTTTGATATTAAAATAAACATGCGTTCTTGTGCTGTATGTATAAATGGCTTGTGGTCATGGAGCTCTTGTGGCTAAGTGGTAGAAAATGTGTAGTTCTACTCCACACAAGTAGGGTGGCTGGTAGTGTAGACAATAGTTCAGTTTCTCTAAATTTCTAATCAAGATAATGAAAAACAAACACAGAATGAGTTGTTGAGTCAGCAACATTAAATTACATTTCAGAATGCACTAAATGAAACTACCAAATACGAATATTTTGGGGTTCTGGCAACACGGTGCATTAGTTGTATTTTGGGTAAGTATGGCAGTTCCTGCTGCAGTCAGGGCAAGATTTTTTTTTTTCATTAACAGTTTGAGTGTGGTCATATTTAAGTTTTTGATGCTGAGTCAAACTTATTGTAGGTTCTGGTGTATCTATACTTCCCAATCCTTATTTTTCTCCTCTTAGTAGACAGCTGTCCTAATGCTTGCATCCTTGCCTGTGGTTCATTAATATGTATTTTGCTCCTGCTTGCCTCTTGTTTTTCAGCCCATAAGTGTTGCAACAGCTGTACACTTCATGATTTGTTTCCTTTGGCTGTTAGTGTCAAAAGTAGTTGTAAGAGAGTTTCAAAATCATTTTATTTTGGTGAATGAACTGTGTTCACCAGGGCTGATAGCTGCATCTTGTGTAGGTAGTCATGGAGGTAAATTGTATGTGAGGATATAAACATGAAAAATTTGGAATTAATAAAAAAGGGAATAGCAAGTTAAGCTGTTCTCTGGGTTACTTGAAGAGTCATATATTTTAGTATTACCTATAAATAGTTTTGAGACAATAAATTTGTGGTCAGCTGCATTGTTACATGAAAAGAAATGGATACTAAGCAATGCATACTAAATAGTGTACTTGTGCTGACAGCAAGAGACTTTGACGTGAGTCTGAATTATATTGAACAGTGTGTTTATTGCGGCTTGCTCAGTCTGACTCTGATTGCATATGTGATTCTTCACAGAAGCTGCATGCTTCAGGCTGACTCAGAAAAGCTGCGGCAGGCATGGATTAAGGCAGTTCAGACCAGTATTGCTACAGCATACAGAGAGAAAGGGGATGAATCTGAGGTGAGTTTAAAAATCAAGCATTTCTTTTTGAATTTTGAGAATTAAAAATAGAGAGAACATTTTTTTTTTAATGAGAACTAAAAAAAAAATAATCCATTTGCTATCTCTTTCAGTGTAAATGCAATGAAACTTTGTCAGTAATTGTCTGATCTATCTTTCACTCCATCTTTCTAATGGTACTTCGGCCTGTATGTTTTGATGATTTTTTCTGTAGCGGGATCAAAATTTATAGGATTATTGGATGCCGTTATACTTAGTTCTATATTTCTTCAAAAAAGGTTAAGAATTTCTTTTCAATTCTGTGGCTTTCTTTGGCTTTAAATGCAGAAGCTTCTCTACGATTCTAGTGCACAGCCAGGATCAGCATTTCTAGGATCTCTTTCTTAAATTTTGTCTTTTATTTTGTTTCTTTTTTAGAAACAGGAAAAGAAACCATCCCCTTCTACTGGAAGCTTAGAAACTGGCAGCGAGACAAAAGAGAAATTGTTAAAGGGAGAAAGTGCTCTACAGCGAGTTCAGTGTATTCCTGGTAATGCTGCCTGCTGTGACTGTGGTTTGGCAGATCCTCGCTGGGCCAGTATCAACCTAGGAATCACGCTTTGTATTGAGTGCTCTGGGATACACAGGTTGGTTGGCTCTTCAGAAGTAAATCTGACTTTCACATTGACTTAATTATGATGTGTTGTTGGCCTCTTAAAGTATATATTAAATGAAGATTAGAAACCCTTTTTGTAAACAGAGTGAAGGTAACTAGTTTTATTTGCATAAACCAATGGTAAAGCTATCCGAGGTAAGACATTGCATGCAGTTACTAGTTTGTTTTTTTTCCTCTTTAGGAGCCTAGGAGTCCACTTCTCAAAAGTAAGATCTTTAACACTGGATTCATGGGAACCTGAACTGCTAAAGGTATGATAATTTTTTGAAATGACAGTTTCTACTTAGATTGTTGTTCTACAGCCATGGCATCAGAATGTTCAGTGTAGGAAAAACTTGCATTTGTAACCGGTGTATGTCTTGTACTTTTGAGTAGAAAATATTTATAGTGGTGTGTGTTTTGTTTGTTTGTTTCTATTGATACATTCTTATGCAGCCTGCAGTATTAGTAGTCATTTTTGATACGAACTTGCAAGCCAGAAAGCCTTACGCTACTTTCAGGTTCACAAATACCCTTTGAATAGTAGTTTAGTTCATACTGGGAGGTGGGAGGAGGGAAGCAAACCAAACCAAACAAAAATACACCCCACATCTTTTCCTGTTCATTTAAATAAAAGCTGAATATTTTACCTGCTATTAGAAGCAAGAAATCTTTGTTGCCATGAGAAAGTCAGTTTTCATGGACTGAGCTCACCTAAAAGTAGTATCTGCAGAATGCTTTGTCTTTGATCATATAGATGTAACTGATTGTGGTTCAGCAAAAATGTACATTAGACCAGTTGGAACAGAAATGAGGAAATTGTGTCTTACCAAATAAGGATTGGGATAAGAATAACAGCAAAGCTGGTGGAAAAGAATGTCTTTGTTGATGAGGCCTGCAAATGTCATTCTAATTGCAGAAAAAAGGATTCTTCAATGACAGATTCATTTTCGTAATCCCCTCTCAGAAGGGAATAATACTTTACAATAATAACTGTATTTTTGTTATCTTATTCTGAATTTGCTCCCTTTATTCACTGATTTTTTCATTGTCATGAAATAAACCCATGCTTATTTTTGGAAGTGGACTTAGAAAACTCAGTGAAAACACTGAGTTTCCCAGCTCAGTGAGTTGGGAAAATAGGCTTAGTGAGGTAAAAACAATTTAATAAGTAGATAAAGCCTTTTGTAACTGTGTTTGAATTTATTTTGCTTCATAGCTTATGTGTGAATTGGGAAATGATGTCATAAATAGAATATATGAAGCAAAGTTGGAGAAAGTGGGAGTGAAGAAGCCACAACCTGGAAGCCAAAGGTAGTAATATACCTAGATTTCATTTGTTCATTATAGTCATAAATGACATTAAATTGAATGATTTGCATCATTATTTAATATAAATGCAAATGATTTTTTTCTTCTTAGTACCTGATCTATTATTTCTTCTTTTGTACCACTGCCTTTCTGGGATATACACTTTCTGTGGCTTTCAAATGCTGCATGATTATCTTTTGGGTCAATGCATTCCTCTAGTGATTAAAGGTTTTTGCTTGTATAAGCTAGCAGTCTGTTCTCACATTGCTTCTGCCTCTTCCCATTCCAGTTTTATCATTCACCTGTCTGCTTCTCTAAAAGGGGCCTGCCTTTCTCCTCACGTGTTTTTGAGTCCACCCGACCTAGGGTCAGGTTAAGTTAAAGTTATCTTAATTTCCATTCTAGCTTCAGCTCTCCAGGCTCTGTAGATTTTGGTTGGTACCATTGCGACGCTTCTCCTCTTGTTTTACCTTGTATATCCCACTGCTTGTTTCACTTGCTGCTATCTATACTTCATTCTTAAGTTTGACTTTTGCTCCCTGATCCCTAATATGCTCTTTTCTTTGTTCCTACATTGCACACAAGCTCTATTTTACAACAACCTTCTAATGACTATACACCTGTCCACTGTTTCTGTTTGATGTTAATTTCTTTGAAGGTAGTTTCCTAACGTTTTGTTCTATTTTAAAGGATAAGTCTTTTAAAACATTTTTATTAGCTTTCTAGTTCTGTGCTGCTTGCTGTCAAACAGTTTCATGCTATAGAAAGCCATGATTTATAAAGTGCTAGCAATTTGGAGACAATGATAGCATTAATACTGTAGGAGATTTGCTAGCTATTACTTCTAGTGGTAACTGTTTTTCAATGATTTCAGTAATAGTACTTTTATAACTGCTTTCTTCATTGTGTCAGAATTGGTGTGTGCCGTATGATGATAACCTTAGGTTTCAAGGAAAAATATCTCAGCATTCATTATGGTGGTTCATCTGGTGGTTGTACCTACCTGGGGCTTTCATTACTGTTCTCTTATGCATTCTTGATGTTCCTTTAACAAATGTTTTTACTGAAGAATTTAAATATATGCTATATTCATTAGTTATTAAGGGATTGGTACTAATAGATAACATGTGGTGAATAATGTTTTTCTTCCACGTACTGCTTTCTAGAGTCTCTGCCTGAAAGAAAATGGACCTATATGAATATAACACTTTATTTTAACATTTAATTCTTAACTTTTCATAAGCTGCTTTTGTTTAAGGCTTACGCAAAATTTAATTAAGAATCCAGAGAGAGTGGGACAATATGCCCTTCATCTTTCTGAAAATGTCATGTGTGTCCGATGCGCAGTGCCAGATTGCAGTTTGATTACTGGCTGTAGTGTGAAATGGATGGTCTTATAACATAGGAAAATAATAAAATATGAGCTTACTAACTCCTAACATTTTGTATATGACAGGCAGGAGAAAGAGGCGTACATCAAAGCAAAATATGTGGAAAGAAAGTTTGTAGAAAAGCAGCCTGTAGCAGCTGTATCTCCACTTGAGTCTGGAACAAAAGTTTTGCCTCCAAGTCAGGAAGAGAAAAGGCACAGTGCCCCTGAAAAATCTCTTTTGGCAGGGGAACAAGGTGTGGCATCCCCCAAAGGTATTTACACAGTTCTCTCCTTAGCTATGTTATGCATGTTATCTTTAAAGTAATTCTTTGTATTTTGTATTTTCTGCCTCATGCAGAGAAATCAAATCCTTCTTTTAATGGGTCATATCCTAGTTCAGAAGTACAGGGAAGAAAATTGTTGAGCAATGTGCACTTCTGAGATGGGAAGAGTGTGTGGAGTGGGGGTTCTTACCATTCAGAAACATATTAACCACCTTCTTTCCTCCGTATTTCCATCCTTATTTTTTCCAATAACGTTCTTTCCTGCCCTATCCCTTCCTTACTGCCTGCTTTGTGCTTTGCTAACTTGCATGTCCCAGCGGTTGCTGTAATTAGCGACGAGGCGAGGCGGGAGTCTCTGTTCTGTCCTGATGAACTAGATTCACTCTTCTCCTACTTTGATACCTCTTCAAAACTACGTAGTAGTAAGTACTACAGCTATGGCATGTTCAGTGTTTGCACTAGTGACCCATTGTGTGTTGTGGCCATCTCCCTGCTTTTAATCCATTGTCTCCAGGCTACTGCATTGCTTTGTGTTTTCATGAAATAATTTAAGCTTTTTTACTTATCCTGATCTTCTAACTTTCTAATAATCCTTCACACTATTGTTGTAAATGTTATGGTTGAAGTATGTGACTTCAGATTTTTTTTTTAAATTAATGAATAATTACTGGTCATTGGAGGGGAAAAAAATGAAGATGAATTCAGGACCAAGTATAAGAGCTTGCTTTATTGTCATGTCTGTGAAACGTAGGTAACTTATGGTCTGCATAGTAATTCCCATTTTTCCCCCAAACAGTAAGAAGCAGTGACAGTGGGATCCAGCAGAGTGCTGATGACAGCAGAGAACACCTTGCCTCTACTATATCAGCTAACAGTTTGTATGAACCAGGTGCTCTAGGCTTCGTACTTTAAGATGAAGATTTAATCTTTTTTTTTTTTTGCTAACATGTTCATGTCAAAATGATTAGTGCTTGATGATAATGTTCACCTCTCTTCTGTTCTGGTGTTCTGAAACATTTTAACAAGGGTAGTAATTGCCTGAGTGACCTTTTTTCTCCTCCAGACTTGGTACGGAGAATGGCATAGAATCCTCCTAAATAAGTTCAGAGAACTTCTTTAGTCAGATGATATTGAGCCCAAACTTAATTTTTTAGTGGATGGAGCAGTGCTTCATTTTACTATAGAAGTGCCTCCAGAGAAATTTATAATAATTTCATAAATGGTTAAATATCTGGAGAAAGAATTCCTGTTAAGTCACAGACAATAAACATTGCATGTTACTTGAATGTCTTGCTTAATTTTTCAGTTTTCTGTTTACGTTGAACTGACCATGCCCTTAAACACTACTGCTCTTTACTCAAACTTTATAGAGTGATAAAATTATGTACTATTATTATTGTCCTGGGCTGACAGATATATGGACTATGGCTTATCAAAATATCCAAAACAATTACAAAGCAAGCTTATTCTAGTACATCACAGCGCTCTGAGGTACGTTTTAAATGCAATAGTTCACAGCTGTGGTTTGTAGGCAAGCAGCATGGGGCTTAGATCCTCTGACTCTGATCCTCTGTAGAAACACTTACGATGCTGTAACTCATGAAAGCTTATATGTAAAAATGTTTTTACTTCCCACACTCCACTCTGTATTACTCTTTTCAAGATGAAAGATTATGCTGTAGTCCAAAGGACTATAGCCCCAGCACATAACTGGTATGTGACAATAGTGTCTTTTAATGAAAATTCTTAGAACAGGATTAGCCTCATTATATATTCAGGCGTATCAAACTGTTGCAGAAAGATACATTTGTATGACTACATCTCAGCAGGCAATTATTTGTATTCATATCTTCCAGTATGGGACAAGATGCATTGCTTGGCTAATACCATTTCTTAGAAATGACATGGAGTAGGTAGATTGAAGGATATTCACACACACCAGTAACATGGAGGGAAGGTTTCCTGGGCAGTAATAATTCTGTGAAGTGTCCGTGCTTGAATGCTGGCACAAGCTAAAGGTGTGTGTGGTGACTTCTGGCAAAGTGCAGAGTGTTTCACAAAGTCAGAGCTGACTTATGCCAGAGAAGTTATGTCTTTGGTCAGAATTCTAGGAGGTACCTTAGAGAAGCAGGAATTACAGGTAAGCAATGTATGTATTTCTTTTTCCTTTCAGAAGGAGACAAGCAAGAGTCTTCTGTGTTCTTTGACTCCAAACAGCTTAGTCCAGGGTTGCAGCTTTATCAAGCTGCTTTTGAGAAGAATCTTCCTGATATGGCAGAAGCATTAGCCCACGGAGCTGAAGTAAACTGGGTCAATATAGAAGAAAACAAAGCAACACCACTCATTCAGGCAGTGCGAGGGGTATGTGGTATACAACATCCTGACTGATGTGGGAGGGGGGGAGGGGAAGGGGAGTAATAAGGATATTTGTGTCACTGCTTCTTCTAAACTGCTTGCTTTGCTCTTGAATGATAATGTCATGCTGAAATTGTCTTTACAAAGTTATCTCAAAGTTGTTTCTGAACTATTGCTGCTTGCTAGTGCTATACATGTAGTGTTTAGCACATGCTATCAGCGTTTAAACTTGATATGGAGGCAATCTTTTTCATTCCCTTTACTGCATGACTGAGAAGTGAGGTGGCAGGACAGGTTTGGCTCTGATTCTAGAGATGTGGTGTTAAATTGTTTGTTTTGCTCTTATTCCACAGGGCTCATTGGTTACTTGTGAATTCTTACTACAGAATGGTGCCAATGTGAACATCAGGGACACAAAAGGAAGAGGACCCCTGCACCATGCCACAGTTCTAGGACACACTGGGTAACTCACTGTTCCAGAATCTGTAAAGGGCTATTTCTACTAACACAAAGCTGCTTCACTTCTCAATATATTCAGGCATTTTAATATATTTCAGGTGATAGAGTTTCTTCTTAAAATTTTGTAACGAGAAAATAACATTTTTGAATGTCTCATCTGCTAGCAAAGCACATGACTATAAACACTTCAGTCCATTTTGGAAAAATGTGCATTTAGTAAAGTTTTGGAATAACATAGACATCTGGTGAAGGCTCATGAGATGTTTCTCGTTCTGTTGAGAAGTATGGTAAGAGAAATAGGGGTGAGTGAGGCAAGACGTTTGTTTCACCTGACCTGTGTGTTGCTCAGAAAGTATTTCAACTCAAAATGTATCACATCACATCCTGAATTTTGCAATCATGGCTTTTAACTGAAACTCCATGCCAGCTCAGCTCAAATGAGGACATCATCTGTTGTGTGGTGCCCGTGCTTTTTGCATGCATCAATCCTGAAAAAGTGCAAGTTTACAGCTTGAGAGAGTTTGAGGTGTAAGGTTAGTCAGCATGCCATGTTTATGTAGGTGAAGAAATGTGTGTACACATGCATATATATTATATATGCACATATATAGATGAAAAACAGCAGAGAAAAATCAGATCAGTTTCTACAGAGTAAAACAGGCACCTGTGTCTGAGGATTCTTTACGGTATTGATTTATTCTGATCAGTATTTCTCTTCTGTTGTAGTAAAAAGAATGAAATTTTTTGGTTCTGTGACCTAAGATGATAAAGGCAGAGGCTTACCTTCTAAAGGGTTCAGCTCCTTGCTATAATAGCATGATTTGACAGTTCAGTTATTCCTCTTTGGAAAGATAGCTAAAAGCTTTGCTTACTTCTGTGTTAACATCTTAATTACTGTAGATGAATAGTGCCATTTTGAAATGTTCAAGAGACTTTTGGTAAATTAAGTCAAATACATTGCATCCAGCTTTATTTGCTTTTTTCTATTATTGTTGTGGAAATTGTTCTTAAATTATTTTTCTAAACAGACAGGTGTGTTTATTCCTAAAACGAGGAGCAAACCAGCATGCCACCGATGAAGATGGGAAAGATCCATTGAGTATAGCTGTAGAAGCTGCAAATGCAGATATTGTAACATTGTAAGTTGTATGTTATGTTTTTTTACTAAGTGTCTTAAGTTTTCATATCATTTCGAGTTAAAAATGTAAGAAGTGTCAAAATTCCTTTATGTAAAAACGTAAAATGTAGGAAGAGCAAAAGAAAATTCAGAGTGCAGTATCCATAGATGACCTCGCTGTTGAAGTTCATAAATGGGACTTTACTTGCAGTTGTCTTCATTGCTTTAAAGGTGACATTATTCTTTTTGTTTCTGAAATCACAGGTTGCGTTTAGCAAGGATGAATGAAGAAATGCGTGAATCAGAAGGACTCTATGGACAGCCAGGTCAATACTCTACTAATAACCATACTGAGATGCAGTATAAAAAGTGTATTCAGGAATTTATCAGTTTACAACTAGATCCTTAGGGTCTGAATAGAATTTAAGATAGCTTCATACACTAATAGTTTTTATAAGCGTTACACACACATTAAAGCTTCATTATGGTGCGGTTTTGTCAGATTATATAGGGGACCTGAAAGGACAGTGTTTAAAGTACATAGTTATGGTAATTTGATAGTACAACCATTACCAATCTGTTTTGCTGTTTGTTGTATGGTTTTCTCCTACTGACATTCCACTGAAACTCATGTGATGTTAGGATTTACCTGACAGTTAGAGCAGCCTGTTAAGCCAGGTTGCTCAGAGACACTTGAGGAGTTCATGTTATTACAGGATACCATTCTTCTTCTTGTGGAATGGACCTGTTTTTATTATTTTTTTAGGGGAAAAAAAATCCTTCTACACTGTACAAACATGTATCAAATATTGCAAAATAACTCCAGACAAATAGGAAAGCATTATTTCCTCCATTTTTATTTTAAAATATTTTATGTTAAGATATGTAACAGAACAGTTATTCTTAAGTACGTATTTTTGTATGCATAATATCTTACTGTTTGATTTTTAAAAACAAGCATAAAGCACCTGGCAGGCATTTGAGGCAACCAGTACAAGAAAATAAGGTTGTTTAATGAATCTGTGCAACTTACTCTCAGGCAGTCAGTCTCTATTTATACTATGTTCTGATGTGATATTTATGTAAGCCATTTCCTCTATTATGTTTACCTAAGAACCTTATCTAATCTCATGTAAAGATCAATAATGAAGGCACAGTTGATTGTCAGGTTAGTCAAGGTAGGCACAAAAACATTGTCTGCTGGGCAGTAGTGGAAGAAAGACCTTACTTTTAAGGTTGAGTGAGTACTCTTGGCTCGCTCTTATGGAGCATTTGTGTGTTTGTCATTAATTCATAATGACTGTGTGCTTATATCTTTTACCAGTTTGGGGCTGGAATATACTCAAGGGGCAATGTTGAGTCTCCTGTCAGTATCCCAGATTAGTGCTATCACAACCAAATGTATGTATTTCACAAAGTTTCTCCTGAAGAGTAGATGTTCTGCAAATTTATCTGTAAACAAAACCAGGAAAGTCAAGTTAAAACCATGAAAGTACTAAAGACACTCAGACATTCACAAGCTCTCTCTAGAGGAGCAGAAAATAATTTAGAGATGAATACTCAATTGTGAGCTTAATGAGGAAGAGTTCTCCACTCTAAATGTAGCAGGTTACATACGTGGAGAGGGGAACCTATTACCTGTTTGGTCATGTTGAATGTGAGGCTGTTTTCTGATATAATGTATACTACTTTACTGACAGCCTGAAGGTAACAAGTATTGAATTATTTTTGAATCTTCTAGTTCTCACTTGAAGAGGTAAAAATAAAACTTTCAGTTTAAAATAGTGAAATGGATTTATTTTAAGTGAATTAGGTATTTTGATTCAAAAGCTATGTGCTAAATCATAAATGAATATTCTAGATTGCTTAATTGACATGTCAAAAATTGAGAATTATTATGAAGTAGAAAATGTTTCTATAGTTTGTACAAAAAGCCAAAGTTGATTCCTAAATATTACAAGGCTTACAGTCTAATTCATAAATTCAGGCACTACGTACATGAAAATATGAATGTTTGTTCAAACTGAAGATGGGGTGGAGACTATTCCCTGTTATTATTGTTTAAAAGATTTTTAGATTCTTCAGTTAGGCAGATAAAAAGCAGGTGAGCCTTTTATTGAAAATATCTTGACCTTTCTACCAGTCTGTATTACAGTAGAATCTAGGGACTGCAGCTGATGCATTCTGATCTAGATATTTTACAGACAATTTCCAGCCACTGTAAATGGGCAAGACTGACAGTGGAAAGTAGAGCCACCGCAAGGGGTAGAGCTTACCTAAAATCAAAGCGAGGGTATTGTTAGAATACCTACTGAAACTCAGACCACAAGCTGTACAGCACAGTGTCCCAGCCAGATGATCCTGCTGTATCTTTGAATACAGCAATATTACTTGCTGAGGTCTCTTTAAAAGTTGAAGTAAATATTTGAGTGTTTTAGATGTTAATGTCTGCTAGCCTGCTAGAAGGATTGTGTAAATGTGTAAGTGTAAGCACAAAGCCCCTCTGCTGTTAGAATAGAACAGTTAGTTGGAAAGGACCTTCAAAGAGCATTTAGTCCAGCTGTTAGGATGTATAAATACCCTTACTTGGTCATAGACAAGGCAGGTTTTTTCACTGCATAGATGTGTTAAAATACCTGCATTACCCTTATTGTAGAACTCCTCTTTTCCAAAATTATGATTCTAGAAAAAAATGAGGATTTTTAAGACAATTGTGTGTTTGTTGGGAGATATGTGAGGGTAAATATCGATGTAAGAATGTCATCACAGTGAAGCTAACTGCATATTGCTCAGCTTTAGTAATGCAGTTGATAATTACTAATGTAGCTAATAGCGTCAACATCTCTGATTTAAATATACCTGCCTGGTTTGAGCTACTTAGGGAATGTATATATTGCTTTGCAAAGTATAGTTGGTCTTCCAAAATATTCTTAGAATGGGAACTAGCTGAAACTAGCTTGTTCCACAAAATGGTCGTTGCTGGTGGTAGAAGCCATATGCACCATTGTGCTGTTTCTTGTATAATACTTGAGTGCTCATCTTCTGGTGCTACAATATGTCTGCTAACTATTTGATATTAGTACTGCTACTTTTCTCTTCCTATCTTTTCTTGAATGTATGATGTGTGCCTTTTAATTGATTCTGGTGTTAAATGGTAAAGCAGTGTTATAGTATTTTTGTATATAAAATCTGCACTTTAGGGAAAACATTACTTGGAAAGGGAATTTCCAGAATTAAGTTTCAAAGTAAGATTTTAAAATAATTATAAGGTTTACAGTATTAAATATTTTAATGCAGCATAAAGGGGCACTTTATTTTAATCTATTTTTGTATGTAATATTTTTGTTATGTAATAGCCAAAAACAGAGCCACAATGTACCTTGCAAAAGTAGCTTTTGGTTTTTTTCTTTCAATTTTATTTGAAAGAATACAGCAACTTGAACTACAGTACTAGTTCGTGAATGGGACCCATTTCTGTAATAAAAACATAGTTGCTTTGCTTGCATCACACAAGCTTGATTCTCATTTGTTCTCTTCGAACCTGTTCTTTTGATGGATGTTACAAACTCTTCTTTCATTCAGTGCTTATCTTTCAGTGCAAGCGGTTACCAGAAACTTAATGATAAAATGTGTTGTATGCCTGTTTGATATCTAGAACATAATTGAAACTAAACCTGAAAACAAAAGGGAATTCTACTAGACCTAAGTTTTCCTAGTAGAGTAGTGTTGAATTCATTTGTCCTTTAAAGTCTGGGCAGAACTGCGGTTACACTTTCATATAAACCCATGTGCAGTGTTAAGTATTTGTGGAAAGTCAGTTGTCATTCCTGAAAGTGTTTTCAAATGAATGCAATCTCATCTCCAACACTGGAAAAGGATAATGGTTCTAATATTGGAAATGTACATTAAAAAAATGGAAAATCCAAACAGTGTAACTCTTCACTGTAGTACAGTCTATAACATAAAATCCCTTGTAAGTCTTCCCTTTTGAAACTAGTGGTCAAACGATGCTTTTTTTTTTCTTCCATAATCCTGTTGGGGGTTGGGTGGGGGAATGTACGTGACGGTAGAGATTTTGGGATGATTCTTCTGTCATATTATTAATCAAGGTATCAGCAGGGAGCAGTAATGCTGGGAACTTATCCCATGCAGTCATCCATGTTGGGAAGACAGCACAATTTGGATGGCTGAACATTTCCTGACTGGACCAAATTTTAATTCCCTTTGAAGTCAATATGGTACGGTTAATGTTTTAAAATGAAGGTTAATTCAAGGCCCAAAATGCTGCAGCAGATTAAAGAAATGTGAAAATCTCCGTTTTAAGATGGTAGAAGAATGACTTGGTAGAAGAATGAGATGGTAGAAGATGGTAGATGGTAGATGAGATGGTAGAAGAATGACTTAAGAAATATTCTATCTGGATTGTGGTTTTCCTGTGTAGATAGAGGAAGGGATGGAGACAGAGCAGATAAAAATTGCTGCCTGCTCTCATTTTGGAATATTTGCACTAGTAGTCAGTTGGTTTTAGACAAAAAGGGTAAAGATAAGCAGCAAACAAAAAGAATTTAAAGAAAATACTTTCTAGGTTTATAAAAGTAATGATATATGTCTGATAATGCATCAAAAATTTATACTTATGTAAGTAATAGACCAAAAATGTTTATGAACAATAATTTCCCTGGTTACTTAGGATTGCTTTTTTTTTTTTTATATATATACTCTTGTTTGCTAATTGTTTCTTTCATGGAGAGTTTTTTATGGCTGTTAGACTTCTGACCTCTGTTTCCAAGTAAATCTTTTTTTATGCCATAATTCTAATTTACTGATGAGTCTTGGTTAGCACGTCCTTTCCAAAACCAAGTATTTTTTCTCTGATAGCTAATAAACATTTTTATTTTTACGTTGCTTAAAAACGCTTGCACTTTTCCTTTCTAACTCTGAACTTTCCTCTATGTGGCTGCCTTTGAGGTACTATTTCAGGTATAGTTTGGCTTTGTTTAATTTGCTTCTACAGAATGTGCATGTGATTAAACAGTCCCAGTTCACATCAGCATCATTCCATCTGTGTAAGAAGTCTTTACACATTACTATAGATGTTATACAGTAAATGGTAGCATGGTAAGGTGTCTGTGCAATGATGGATGATGTTAATTAACACAAGTGTTTAAAATTGTTTCCCCTTTTTCTTCCTTCTAGGAGATGAAATTTATCAGGACATTTTTCGTGACTTTTCTCAAATGGCATCAAATAATCCAGAGAAGCTAAACCGTTTCCAGCAGTCAGATTCCCAGAAGCCTTAAGTGTCAAGAAGGAAAAGAACCTGCTCCTTCTAGTGCAAGTCGTCTTTAACAGAATGAATTACGTGCATTTTGTTAGATAGTTTGGATAAAACGACCACTCTAATGTAGCTGTAGATCATGGTAGCTGGGGAAATGTGTAAGAGTTTTATGTTCCACAGTACATATACCTCAGCAGCTGAAGAAAACGTTTTAAAGTTAAAGGAATACCTGCTAGCTTGGTGTAGAAATAGGACCAGTTAGCAAGTATGAAGTTCATCTGCAGCTCGTACTTAGCAGAGCGTAGCAGAGCATAGCTGTATGTATTGCAGACTCTGAGTGGCAGGATGACCGGATCCGCTTTGCTAATTAGTATCCTATACTGTCATCGGTCTCACTGCTGCCATAAAGATGTGCCTCTGACAAGAAGGTCTAGGTTGCATTTTCTTGGACTGTTTGGAAGGGAAATCAGGTAATGACTTACAGAATTGTCCTTCCGTTTGTGGGCCTGTAACTTTTCTTGTTCCTACCCTGACTCTGGTTAGAGGTAGGCTGTTAATAACAAGATGTGGTAACTTCTCTTTTGCAAACTCTTTTGCAGCAGAAGTTTTAACACCAGGCTGGCTTTTATACTAGTGGCTGCAGGTCAGTCACGATCAGTATATATCCTGGAGGACCAAATTCTAAGAGTTAGTCAATTTTCTTCTGCACCCCTCTTCTCCCCTGAGCCCCTTCTAAAATGAAGATTGCTGTGAAGGAAGTAACTTTTAAATGAGCACTTGGAACCTTTAATGAAAGAAATAAATGTAATCCTGCTGGACATGATATGGGGTTTGTCAGTATTTTGACACCAAAACTTGAAATTTGAGACATCCAAGTAAAAATGGAAAGCCAAAGGAGTCTGTGTAGAACAGTCACATGACAGCTGTTTGTCACCTTTTCTCTTTGCTGTTCTCACTACTAGCCCTAAGCTGCATATATAAAAATGCATATGTAATACAGCTACCCTAAATTTAGGTCAATCAATCCTTTATAGCACAGCATGGTAAACATAATCTACAAAGGTGTGGATGTATGTGTGTCTAAACTAAGGCTTGCAGAAGAAAACCTAGGAATTATACTGCACATTTTTGCCAAGTAACAACTGAGAATATTTTCCAGCTGTATTGAGGGCAACAACGCAAGTTGCTTTTTTTTTTGATGAGCTCCACCTGCTGATGTGCATGCACAAATGGTGTCTGTAGATACATGCTTGTGTATCAGGTTATGTGCTACTAAAATAATCACCAGAAGCCACAAACCAGCAGATGCAATTCTTCATATTGTATCTGTCTACCCTATGGACAATTTAAGGAGAATTTTTAAGTTACATACCATCAGTGTGAGTTTTTTATAATCCTATTAGCCATGGCAGTATGCTAACCTTCTGTTTAAGTGCATTTAGGAACTGGCTTTTCTCCAGGCTGGCTTGTATAAGCAAAATTGGGTAAAGAATTTCTGTAAATTGTGGTAAAAACTGAACTTCCTGGCATGTTAAGTTTTTAAACAATGTATTTTAAATATTTATCATTTTGCAGCAAATGTATAGTAGTGCATTTAATCTGGACAATTCTTGATGTGAAGTTAATAGCATCTTAGTGTCCAACAGGTCTTTCCAAGAAAAAGAATCTTTAAAAAAGTTTTGTTTAATCTGTGTTCTAATTATGCTAGGAAAAGCAGACTCTGCCCGTTTGAAGAGCGTGTTTCATTGAATAATAAGCAACTTACTAGAAATTACTGCTTACAGATGATTTCATAAGTTTATTTTAAATAATTGTCTATGAAATGACAATATACTTTGTAATCCATAGTATTTAACAGCAATGGACATTTATTTAGTAGATTTTAGAGAAAGTAAAATTCCCTGTGTACAGATGGGACAATGTAAGATATGGCTATGTATAGTATATACTGTAGACATAGGGTTTTTCAGAAGATTTGTATCCTTTGCCATCTACATGACGGTCGGTGTACAATGTGAATGTTTGGTAATGTACAGCTCCCGAAAGCTTAGTGGCATAATCGCTGTCCTACTCCACGCTGCTGGGAAAACATCCGAGACGCTTAACCAATCTCCACTGGTGTTTTCTTTCCTACTAAAAAAAAAAAAAAAAAAATCTGACAAATTTTGCAGGACAATTTTCTACCAACAAAAAGTTTTTTCCCTGTAGCTCTGCTGATTCATCTACTGCTTTCCAGCTCTCGTCTGATACTCTGCAGTATCAGGCTGTTTATGCTAAAGGACTAGTAACGTACCCAATCCACAAATTGTATGACTTTTCAGGAGATTTGGAGTTTCAGTGATTCAGGGAGCAGGTGTATCAGTTCTGATCCTGGAACCTCATTTCCTGATCCTTTTAGGTACACTATGATATCCAGGATAAACTGCATTTTTCAGGCCAGGTGCAATACGTGTCTGGAGATCCTGCTCATCAGCAAAAATTAATATGCCATTAAGTTCCTCAACATGTATCGAGGGTTTAGTCCTGTTGGACACTGGCAGGCTCAGTGCTCCAGGGTCTCTGTACCTTACAGGATTCAGCCCTTGGTAAAACAAAGTCTGATTAACTCCAGTGCTATGGAGATCTGGATTTCCTCAAGTTCTGATTCAAGTGCTGATGTTCTGCACAATAATGTTAGGAAACTTCCATTTCTTTATTGCAGTATGAAGCTGAGTGTAACTCGAGTAGCAGACTGTAAGACTCTGGTATGTGTTAACACCTTGTACCCTGTACCAGATAATGGAAAGCTTCAATTCCAGTTCATGTTTCTCTATATATGAAATGTGTCATCAGTAATCAATGGGGTACAAAGCAGTAGATTCCAAAAACACTTTAAAATCAGCTTTCATGTGGATTTTTTGTAATTTACTATACAGTCCATTAAAAGATTTTCAAGTATTCCTCCTAGACAGAGCTGGATCACGTTCCAAAAGTCTCTTGGAAAGACAGATGTGTAAGATCTCAACGTATATTCTAATGCGTCTTAATTTCAGAGGTATAACTTACGTTGCGTGTTAAGATGGTATCTGTGGTATCTCCATAGGGATCTGTACTGTTTTGACTGTTCAAAAGGTTTCATGTTTTGTTAATGTTGGTACGATGTATGTAAAACTTCTAAATTATTATACTGAATAGTGCTACTGAATTATATTAGACATTGAAATTCCCGCAAGTTTGGGTGAACACAGTAAATGGTCAAAGTTTCCTTATCAATCAGGACTTAACCCAAAAACTCACTGAAATCTATGGCCATCTTTCCCCTGATTTCAGAGGCTTTGGATTGTACCCTTCACAGTTCATGTTGTCGCTGTGTTAAAGGATTGTGTTAACATTGTGTTTTTTGTTTTGTTTTTCCATTTCCTATGGTTTTATATTTTACCAGTTTATATACTGAGCTGAATTAGTTTTAGTAAATGCACCCCCATCTTCCTACTGCTGTCAGCAATTCCCCATAAAAAGGAAGCTTCTCCTGTTTTGCAGTATGCCATCTGTACACATCTGAGTTACTGGAATTCTGCTTGGTAGAGCAGAAACTTCAAGTCACTAAAGAAAAAAGCAAGAACTAGAATAAGCACAGGAGTGACTAGATGATGCTCATCTGCAGTCACCTGTTTTAAAATAGGGTTGTTAACTCTGCATCTTCATCACGAGAACCTCCCATGGCGCAGTGATTACCAAAGGACCAGTTCATAGAGCTACAAATACTGTGCAAGTACCCAGGAAGCAATGCTTTCCCACTGTCAAAATGACCGAGCTGATTCTTTAGTACATTAAAAGCCAGTATTGCAAGCTGCCCTCTGCCCAGTCCCAGGGTGAGATGTAAGTTAGTTTTTGTGTTTATTCCTGTTCGTACCATCCTCCAGCCTGCTGTGCTGCCACAAACACCTTACACCAGGGCCAAGCCCACAAGGCAGAGCTGGGGCCAGGCTCCGCGTACTACCTTGGCCCATCCCTTGGTTCTGCACACTATTTCCTTCCATGGGCAGCGAAAGAAGATGATAAAGGAGGAGGACATCCCCCTCGCCTTCCTGTGAAGAATCCAAGTGCTGTTTTCCTAGAAATCACCGAGAAATCACTGCTCCTGCGCCTGCTCTGTCTGAAACGAGCTCTTTTTTCCGTGTCCCTGTCCTTGCTTCGAGCACCCAGCAGCCGCGCTCCCCCTCGGCCGTGCCCCTGCTCCGTGCCGTGTGCGGGCGGGGCGGGGCCGCGCCTCAGCATGGCGGCGGGCGGCGGGTAGGGCAGGAGCGGGGCCGCCATGGCCGTGGGGCGGGCGGGCTGGGCCCGCTCTCAGCCCTGCGCCCTGGCGCTGGCGGCCGCCCTGGCCGTGTGCGCCTTCTACTACCTGGGCGGCGGCGGCGAGACCTTCTCCACCGCCACCCGGCGGCTCCGAGCCACCCCGGCCAGCCCGGCTCGGCGCGGCCGAGCCCTGCACCTCCTGGTGCTGTTCACCAAGGCGGAGCGCGGCCCCTCGCTGCGGGACAAGGCCCGCGCCGCGCTGCGCTCCCTGCTGCGCCACGGCCGCCTGGGCCGCGGGGACGCGCTGCGCCTGCACCTCGTCACCGACCGCAACAGCAGGGACATCGCCGAGGGGCTGCTGCGGGACGAGCTCGGCCGCGCCGCCTTCCCGCACCAGGTGAGGCGGCCCCGGGGGCTGTGAGGGGTGGGGGGAGCCTCGGGGAAGGCACACGGAGCCCCCCCTGAAGGCAGCCGGTGCGAAGCTGGCTCACGTCTAACAGGGAGCTGGTGAGCGGAGGGGGCACCGAGCTGTGAGACGCCAAGTAGGGACCCTCCCGTCCTGAGATGCTTCTATTCAGAATTAGAAGTCTTCTAATTCTGCCATAGCTCTTTGTTTCTCGTTTTTCAGATGTTTCATGTTAGCCAAACTCCACCAGAACAGCCTGAGGTGTAACCTGCACGTTGTTCACACACAGCACTTGTTGGCAAATAATCCCATCTCTCTTCTTAACCCGTTGTACTAGCACTAGCACTGCCATGTCACCCGTAGCAGACACGCTGTGCCTTGCCGAGCCATCCCTAGCTGTCTGGATGTGGCAGGTAACAGCTTTGGAAACCTTCCCCTGCTGCAGCCCTGAGAGCTGGCATTGTGCACGGTGCTGTGGCCTGCAGTGCCCCGTGGCGGTGCCAGCAGACAGCTGTGGGGCTGCCGTTCTGCCCCAGAGCTGGAGTTGAGCTGGCATTAGGTGTGCAGCGCAGCAGCTTGGTTCAGGTTTGTGGCATCGTGTCCCTCAGAGAGGTTCAGCTGCTGGGCCGTGACAGCACGTGGATCCCTCACGGACGCCCCTGTGGGTGTGCAGCTGCCTTACTGCCCTCTGCTCGTGTCTGAAGCCAAATTCCTCTGCGGGCAGCCTGTCCAGCACTGCTGCTCCGGGAGGGTATGGCCCTGTGGGGCTTACCAGTTAGTGTTGTGTGAGGCGGGAGCGTTTTGTGGGGTGACCCTGTGTGTGTCTCAGGTGTCTGCAGACTTCCACCGAACCGTGGCTCAGCTCTGGGAGTAGTTCTTGCACCAGAGCTGGGCTGTTTTGGGTGGGATCAAGCAGCGTTGTCTGGAGAGTTCAGGTGACATCTCACCAGGGTCTGCTACAGCAGGAGCTCCTTCCCTTTCCTGGAAGGCGTGATGCCTCCTGGAGATGTTTGGTTTGGTTTGTTGGCCTGGGGCTGGCAGCAGACTTCATATCTCTGCAGTTACCTGATTTTTAGGCAGACAGTTGGTAATACACAGGCTTCTGTACTAGTTCTTAGTCTTGCCTGTGATATTGTGACATTTCTGATGTGCTTAACAGGTGACAGTGCCTCTTTTTTCTTGCTGGAGCCTCTCCCATTCCTCATTGTTAGCAGAAGACATCAGCATAACCTGGACTTTTCGTGCTGCTAAAGTTTTGAGGAAGGTTCACCTTCAGCCTGTTCATCTGGTTGCGTCAGCAGTCACCAGTCTCTGTCCTGAGACCTCTCCTCCTGGCTTCTATTGGCATCCCCAGCACACTCTCCTCGTTCTTACCCTGTTCTCCTGGAGCAGGCCCAGAGCTGAGGCTTGACAAAGTGCTCGGGAGGCCGCTGGAGCTGCTGAGTAGGTTTGATGAACCCTGAACTTTACTTTTTCTTCATGGGGAGGGTTCAGGCTGTGTTTTTGGAGCTGTCCTTGCCCCCCCTCCCAGCAGAGCTGGGATCAGGCACAACCTCTGCTAGAGCAGAGCCCAGGCACCACAAAATCTGGATCCTGATCCTTGGGGAAGGCAGCGGGCCAGCTCTCATCTCCCCCACAGCATGTGTGCGGGCTCAGGTACTTCAAAGCCTTCTGGAGAATGCGGCAGCCGGCTGCAGCTTCGCAGGCAGCGTGCAGGTGGTGAGCAGCAGTGCTTCGGGGTGGGCAGACCCAAGCTGCGGGACAGTCATCACAGTGGTGTCACCAGCCCTGCGTGTCTGAGCCCGTGGACACCTCCCAGAAGTGCAACTGGGCTGGGAGCGCAGCGTGCGGGCGGCAGATGGAGCTGGTGCTCCGCGCTGCGCCGCCTGCATGGGGCTGCGGGACGTGGATGCAGCAGGGAGCAGCCTGCCCCGGCTTTTTGGCAGGGCCTGGCTATCTATTTGAGATAGCATGGCTTTAGAGACTGCTGGCTCAAGTGCTGCCTTTTAGGAAGCCTGAGGGTGATTTCTACAAGTTGGTGCTCCTCACCTGGGCAGGTCAGCCCTACTCTTACATCTCAGTCCCCTTCTGTGAGATGTAGTTACCCACCTACTCTAGGGAGGTGCTTTGGGAACCGCACCGGGGTCGCGGGTGAAGGCTGAGCTCTCCTTGTCCTCTGCAGGGCTGGTGCTGTCACGAGCTGGGCTGCTGTGCCCCTGCACCTACAGGATCTGTGCAGAGGCACCTGGCACGAGACGGAGGGACAGTCAGAGAGAAAGTGTGGTGGCCTTTTAGTGAGCCAATTGAAAGGGTCTTTTCTCAGCGTGAGATGTGTTTGTGAAGCAAGTTGCACAGGAAACCCGTGGAACTTACTTTTTTTAATGTCCTCAGCAAACTTGGTCAGATTTAGCCACAGGGATTTACTGAAAGCTGCTACGCAAATAAATAACCAAGTACAAAATTAGCAGCAGATAAACAAGCTGTGCTACAGTCAGTGCTGGGGAGAGGAGAAGCCTCCGCAGTACTGGTGAGGACAGCAGTCCTGTGGTTGCAGGAGGATTTGTCGTGTCAGGAGCTTGCGTTGCAGAAGTGCTTACCCAAAGGATGGGCAGCAGAAACACATTTTCCTCTGTTTACTTTGGAAGGCGAGGGAGGACAGATGATACTGTGTCTGGAGTTTCAGCAGTGTTTTTCCCCTGATTTTTGTCCACCGGTGCTTGGCACCCCTCTGCTCGTTCCAGAACTGACTGGAGTTGGTTTGAATTCTCTTTTTTTTTTTTTCCCCTGCTCTGCTGTTCATCATCTCCAGACCTGGGAGGTGATTTAAGCCTGGGCACTTCTCAGAGGGAGACCTGCTCCCACCGGTGCCGTGGCAGGGCAGGGATCTCCCAGGGGGAGGCTCCCTGGGTCGGTGCTCTGGGCTGGGGCTTGGCTCTGTGTGCCTGGGCAGCAGCATTCAGCTGTGTTTCAGCACCCAGCAGCAGTGCTGCAAATCTCCTTGCTGCAATTGTGTGATCCTGTGCTAATGGTGAGGGCAGAGCTGGCCGTGCACAGCCCCTGGGGCACAGCATCCTCCTGTGCTTCGGGGAGCTGGGCTGAGATGCTGCTGGTAACCGAGTTTCTCCTTCTCCAGCGTCTCGGGGAAGCTCTGCGCACGCCGTGTTGTCCAAACAGGAGCGTGGCCAGCGATGAGCTCTCGCAGCACACTTCCCTGGTACGTGCTGTCCTGTGCTCTTCCTGCCTTCCTCCCGAGGCCGCGTGGCGTGAGGCCAGCTGCAGGACACGCAGCTCGCAGCGTGGTCGCGCTGCTGTGAAGTCGCAGGGCCGAGCCTCCAGCTCTCAGACCGTGCCCTTGGCCTGGAGCGGGTGTGTGGGCGCTTCCCCAGGAGGAAATCAAAACGCTGCTGCTTCAACTCTGCCCCAGCAACGCGCCACTGGGGGCTTGGTGCTGTGCCCGGTGGCTTCAGGGCTTCTGCCAGCACCCAGGCTGGACGTGGACGCACCTCGCTGTGCTCAGCGCCGCTGGGCCCACCGACAGCTCCCCAGCTCCTGCAAGCTCTGCTCTGACACGAGAGCTGTGATCTGGGGAACAATTTCAGCAAGAAGGTGTGGGAGGAAAAAGCTGCAGGCTGCTTTTTGTCACTGCCTCCATGTCTGTGCCTGCTTCCTTGGGTGTCAGAGCATCCCCTTGCGCATCCTGCAGAGAGCCCGGCTGCAGCACCAGCTCAGGCTCTAGTGAGCTCTTCTGAGGCACTTGACTTGGGTTTATTTTTTAAAAAAAAAAGCTAATGGTCTAACCTACAAGTTTAAGTGTATAGTGCAGTTTTCCTAGCTTTTAAGCAGATAAAATTCTAGTAGGGAAAGGGAGTGAGAGCACAGAGTAGTTTAGTTTGGAAGGGCCCGGTGGGGATCCCGGGGCTGAATGCTCTGCCGAAGGCAGGGCCAGCTGCGGGCGCTATCTCAGCATCCTCAAACCAGGCTTCCCTTCCCAAAACTGAAGTGCTGCTGCTAAGTTGTGTCCTGGCCAGCACTCAGTTCCTGCTTTCTGTTGCCTGAAGAAGGCAGCATGACTTCGAGTCTCGAGCTCGGAGTTGCTGAACTCCCTAATCTGCACCAGGGCCGTGTCCCCCGCGCCTGGTAATTACACCAAAAATCCCTCTGGTTCTCTGGCGTGAGTCAGTGACCCGTGCCCTCGTGTGCGTGTAACGAGCAGCAGCCTGCGCGTTCCTGCTCATCAGACTCAGCGTGCAGTTAGGTGTACGCCTGCACAATTCCAGCAGCTGACAGTTTGTTCGCAGTTGCTCCTGGTTTTGGAGCAGATGGGGCTTCATCGCTTAGCTCTCGGGTCGCTCCTGAGCACAGGTGCAGTGTGTGGGCTGTGAGTGTTGATTTGGTCATCGGTAACCAGCGTGGAAGGGCTTTGCTTCATTTTAAAAGTTTGTTTCTCTGTGTTCTGTCAAGGATAAGCACACGAGAGGGGCTGTGTGGGGTGGTGTGAGTGGTCTGTCTTCCCCTGGGGCCCATTTCTGCCCCGTGGCAGTGCGTGGGCAGCACCGGGAAGCTCCAGCACAAGCAGGCTCACCTCCAGCTAAGGAAGATGCTCGGCTCTCTGGTAACTGCTGATGTCTGGATTTTCGTCAGCTTGCTGTGGCCTGCTCGCCCTTTCCTCCCCCAGCCCCGGTGGGGGCACGCTGCGGAGCTTGCTTCAGCGCTGGGCTGAGGCTCAGGAAATCCGGGCTCAGCTCCTGGCCCCGGCCCAGCCTGCCTTTGTGGCAGGGAGCAAGGCTTGGTCTTCAGGGTAAATGACGTGGCCTGGCTCGCCTCAGAGCTGCGGGATGCCAGAGCCTGGAGTGAGCTGACACCTCCTGTGATCGCCTCCGTATGGGAGCCCAGAACCGTGGTCACATTTAGGCAGCGTCAACAGCTGGGACCAGAGGCTGTGGGAGAACATCCCCTGGACAGACTTGGTTGTGTGCATGGATTTGAGTCCCTCGGTGCCTGCCTCCCATTTCCAGAATGGCCATAAAAATCCTTCCCTCTGGTCCCCACACATGTAGCTGCCTCTTGGGGCGGGGAGGCAAGCAGGGTCCAGCACGGGCAGACCCCGTTGTGCAGCCAGGATGCCAGCAGCAATACTTGGGGCTCACAGCCTCGCAGGCCCGTGCTGGTGCAGGCTGAACAAAGGCTGCCAACGAGGGGAGAGAGCTGCTGGACGTCGTGGCTGAGCGGGTGTCTCTGGTGTCTCTCCTAGGTAATAACCCACGATGTGAACGAGCTGACCGAAAAGCTGTTTCCGATAGTCGAAGCCATGCAGAAGCACTTCAGTGCTGGAACAGGGACCTACTACAGCGACTCCATCTTCTTCTTGTCAGTCGCGATGCATCGGATCATGCCCCCAGGTAAGCCTCCGCTGAGCTGCAGCCACGGGCTTGCTTTTTCTTCAGCCTGTAGGGAGCGGTCGGTGCTACGAGAAACGCAACGCGAGCTCACGGACCCAGGCACCATGAGGAGAGGCCGCTGCTGCACAGCGGGATGGTGCTGCCCTCGCTCCCCGAGATGTGAGAGGAGGCAAAACTGGAGCTGGTCTGGCCGTATGCAGCAGTGTATTTATCATGGGTGGTTTTCCAACCTCCCTTCCCCTTGGTGTGTCAGCAGAGAGGTGCCACGTGTTGGCAGCGCAGTGACTGCCCTAGCAGGTGTCAGCAGCGCTGTGACCGCGTACACCTTCCTCTCCTGGGGCTTTGCTGAGCTTTGCTTTGCGTAGCAGCCACCGATCACTTAACTTTATTGTCTTCGCTCTGCTGTTAGTGAGGGACCAACAATAAATCTGCAAGGAAACAAGGCAGCTGGCAAAGGGAGCTCGGCTCGGTCCATGCCATGCTTTCCTTCCCCGCCTGTGTGCGGGTATTTCTGCTGGGACCTACGTGCTCTGTAGCCTCAGATCACTCAGTGTCCCTCTCATTTTGTAGGTCAGGCTTGTTTTTCTTACGCTGAGGTCGGGGCTGGGAGAAAGGTCAGAGGCTTTCCCGTAAGACTGATGGCCCGGGATCACGTTGCTGTTGGTGTGTAGTCCCTTACAAGCAAAGCACCGAACGCCGTGTGTCAGCCCAGCACAGGCTGAGCCCGGGCTCCCCGGGGACACAGTGGCATCGGGGGCAGGGGCCCCCTCTGTCCCCCACACAGCAGGAGGTGCAGCACATACAGCCCCCTCTGCCCGTCAGAGCAGGGCTCATCCTTGTGCCTGGGCCTGTCTGCATTCGCTGAGGGTCCTCTGGGCCGCCTCGGGGCAGGGTCTTCTCCGAGAGAGGGCGATTTGGGAAGGCCTCTGCAAGAGAGTTAAAAACAGTGGGGCCTGCTCGGGGCCCTGGTATGTCCTGGAGCCACTGTGGTTTCACAAACCCTGTTTGCTTGCCAGACAAGAAGGAAGTGGAGCAGACGCTGCTTTCCTTCCTGTGTTCCCAGGCCATCCTTTTGGGGAGGGTCACAGCGCCAAGCCCGCACTCGAGAGGCACTGGCAGAGGTTTGGGGCGGCCCCGCTGCGAAGCCTGCAGCCCTCCGGCCTTGTGCTGGGCTGGGGGAGAGGGGCAGGCGGGGGGCACGGGCTGCCGGGCTCCTGGGCTCTGAGCTGCTTCCCTGCTGCTCCCTGCTATTAAAGCAGCTGCTGTGGCTGCTCCAAGAAGCAGACCGATGCCCTTCTCCCCTGGAGACCCAGAAAGCCTTTTGAGCATCCATGTCCCACGTCTTTAGGATCTAGAAGCCGCTTCTCAAACGCCTGGTGAGCGCTTGCTGAAGGCAGCAGATCACTCCTGGCTGCCTTACCAAGTCCCTGGCCGACCTGGCCCTGCAGAGCCGGGACGCCCACCACTACTTCCCTCGCACGGAGGGCAGCTCCGGCCCCTTGCCTCGTGCTCTGCGGCAGGGCTGCCGGCTGTCCTGTGCCCTCGGCCCTCTCCGTGTTGGCTGCATTACCCTGCAGGCTCCTGAAGCCAGGCGTGCGGTGTCAGCCCGCTCCTGCTGCCGTGTGCTGGTGACAGAGCTCTTCCCTTGGCGTGCTCAGCTGGCTCCCACGGCTTCCTCCGCGGCCGGAGCGGCAGCGCGTGCTGGCGGCTGCCCAGGCATAACATCGCCTGCAATCCTGCTGCCACAAAGCTCAGGCACGGCCTTGCTCTTGCCGGGCTGCGAGCTCAGTGCTGGCTCAGTGGCCACGTGTCAGGCAGGCACCGCGTTCCTGCAGCCCTGCAGCCTGCCCAGTGGTTGCCTCCTCAGTGCTCTCCGGGAAAAGAGAGGTGCCTTGCTTTCCCTGAGAGGCTTGCCTGTCTGCTGCATGGGAAAGTCCTGCAGAGGGGGTGAGGTGAACATCAGAAAATCATTATTGACCTTAATAAGCACACTTTTGTTGGATAGACACAGGGGCAGAAGAGGCGTGCGTCCTACCGGAGCCTGCAGAGGCAGCGGGGCCATCGCTCAGAGCCCGGTGAGCTGCAGGGACAGGAGCGATGGAGGAGCCTGGGGCTGGGGACCACGGCCAGAGCTGGTGTGCTGCCAGGAGGAGGAGAAGGACTGAGATGGGAGATGTGCCGGGGAGCAGAGCCCTGGGGGCTGTGCCAGCAGGCCCGTTAGGCAGGGAGGACCCTTTCCTGCTGTGCTCCTGCCCGGCTTGGGGGAGCTGATCTGATCCATGCGTGTAAGCATCCAACGGGGGCAGCAGGGAGGCCAAAGGCAATCTTTTCAATGTGGTGCCCTGTGACAAGATGGGGCAGCGGGGACAAACTGAAACGTGGGAGATTCCACTTAAATCTAAGAAAAAAACAATTTTCCAATAGTGACACGCTGCAACAGGCCCAGGGAGCTGCCGAGGCTCCATTCTCGGAGGGCCTGTAGCCAAAGAGGGCAATGTCTGAGCAGCAGCTCTGGGTGTCCCTGCTGTGGGCAGGGGTAAGCTGCAGCGATCCCCTCCAGCCTCAGCAGTTCTGTTACTCGGGGGCTTTAAGTGAACGTGCTGCACTTAGCTCTTCGTTGGACTTCGCTAGTTTTTTGTCTGGCGATGTCTGCATTGTGAGTGCTTTGAAGTATGTTGAATACAAATGACGGTATTAATGCTAATTTTCTTGTGCTGATACCTCTACTGTAGCTTTGCTGTGTGCTAAAGATATCCGTATTGTACAGCCTTCCAGCAAGAAGCTGATCACACCTTCTGAAATGTCTTCTCAGTTCATCAACCTGTGAGTAGTGTTGTCTCTTGAAAAGCTTGCTCGCTCTCTGGCAGTCTGATGAGGGCTTGCAATGGTCTGTTTGGTGCGCAGGATGTTTAAGGAGGCATTTTACAGTTTCACGAGTTTAGGTTTTGTTTCAGAAGCTGCTAGTAAAGCTGATTTATATTTCCCTTGCAAGGGAGGTCAGATGTACTGTGCCGGGTGCCTGCAGCGCCTGGTGATTTATGGGTCTGGCAAGGCTCGCGGGCCCCTTCCCTGCCTTCCAGCTGCACATCGAGGACCTGACAAGGAGCAGCAGGCTCGTACGTTGCGGGCTGGCAAGAACCAGGCTGCTGCGGCGAGGACATGACATGCTCTTTGACCAAGGACAGCTGCTTTGCTGCTTTGTGATACTGGTTCTGCTCCAGCTGCATTTGGTGCTTGCTTCTTGGTCCCCGCTGTAGCTCAGCCGCCTCGGCTGTGAGCTGTGTGAAGGTCAGGGTTTCTGCTGGGGGACTTGTGCTTTTACCCACCTGCTTGTTAAGTACAAAAAGAGCTTTTTGTGTGGGGAGAGGCAGGGCTACACACTCTGCTGCCCTCCTGAAATTTTGTGAGTGGTGTAGGAACGGTGCTGTGCTCCTGTCCGCTCCCTTGGCCCTGCCTCTGTTTCTCTGAGAAGCCGCTCTCCATGGCCTGGAAGAAGCTGTTGCTTTACTAAGGGTGGAGAAGAAATGTCTGAAGCTTCATTTTCATGCTGCATTAGCATTTTTCCTGGTGCCTTTCTGTGCCATTTCACCTGCCAGGAACACTGCGTCTTTGCAGGCGTGTCTGTCTCCATAGCTTTAGCACCATTTTTTTGTGGGAGCTGGATTTAATTGCAAGCTTAAACATGCTCCAGCAGAAACGAAGGCCATGATTTGAATATTAAATTCTCTCTTATGTTTGTTTCCATTTGTATCAGTCTGTCTCTAGTCTTTTTCAGTGCTAGCACCCCTTGTGTTAAAGTTCCCTAGCTTTAGGATCCCCTCTTTATCATTTTCGAAGTGCCCTGGCGTTCCTGTATGACCACGAGTTAGTGATCTGTTTGAAGCCTTAGGGCTGTGGTGATGCACTGACTTGCAGATTGATGGCTCTCAAAAACTGAGCAGCAGTTTTTTTAAAGGTTTTAGTGGAACATCTGCATGACTGCGTGCGTATTGCACAGAGAATAAATGTTTTTTTGCCACTCAGCTGTTGGGTTTTTCACCGCCGCGTGGGATCCTTGCCCGCAGAACTTTGTATCTAAAACCTACAGCTGCCAAGCTATAATACAACAGCTTCTCAGCTGCTGTAAATCATGTAACTCTCTTGCCTTAAATGTCTGACAGCAGTGGAGTTAACCTGATTTAAGCCAGCTGGGGAGCTGGTATGCGGCGTGCAGCAGTGCAGACGGCCTAACTCCCGGCTGGGCCTCAGCCGCCTCAATCCTGGCTCAGGGCGGCGCGGCCGGGCCCGGGGAGCTGGGGGAGGCTTGGTGCCTTCCAGTGGTTTTGCAAGGGAGAAATGATGGGAAAGTCACACGGAGAGGATGAGCAGGGTTCAGGGGTTCAGGCTTAGGAGGGGTTGCCAAGATGAGGACGATGCCGGAATGAAATGATCCTGGGATCCGTGGGGATCCAGGCCTGGGAGGAGTGCTGCATCTGGGTGAGGAAGAGAAAGGGCAGCGGCTGGGGCCTCTTACTGTACTTTCAGTACACATCCTGCTGGTTGGCTTTAATCCCCCTCATCACTTGTCATTTCAGTGTTGTAGCACAGGACCCAGCAAGCGTTTGCAATCCCCAGCAGGGACACGTGAAGCAGTAACGCCCGGGAGGCACGGCCGCAGCGTGCAGGTGGTAGCCAGGTCGTGGCCTCAGAGCTCACCAGGCAGCCTGCCCAGGCCTAAATTTGGGGGCAGAGGAAGGCTAGGGCCCTGGGGAGCTGGGGCAGGGCCCCTGGGGAGCTGAGGGCTTCTCAGAAGGTGCTCCCCGGGCAGGGGGCTTGGGCTGAGGGCAGGCAGGGGCAGGGACCCCCAGGCTTTGGGTAGGGGCTCAGGGTAGGGCGAGGGCTGAGGGCACCAGGGGCTGCAGTCAGACAGGGGCTGACGAACGGAGGTCTGGGCTGTCAGAAAGATTGTTCTGGGAAAACTTACTGCTCTTGCGAGTCCTGGTCTAATTATGGAGAAATCTTTTGACAGCCCACAACTTCCTTTGGCAGCGCCTTCGTTAGGAGCTCTGGCCATTGTCTCTGCATTAACCCCAAGCGTGGCCCTGGTGAGCCTCAGGCCAAGCTCCCCCGTCCCTGGCCCTTGTAAGGAAGTTTTCAGCAACAATTAGTTTAGCAACCCGCAGTTTAGCAGCCCTTTGTAGCTCAGCTCAAGCGGAAGATGTAGGCTTGGTGTCCCTCCTAATCCTAACCCCAGGGCTTGGCCTTGGTGAGCCCCAGAGCAGACCCCAGCCCCTGGCGCCAGGGTGGAAGCTCTGGGGGCGAGCTGATGGAGCAGCCTGCAGCTTCCCTGCTCAGCCCCCTTGTGACTTTTGGCCTGGCTGTGTGTGAAACAGAGCTGCTTTGCCTTCCATTTCTCTGTCCCACTGCAGCCCCACCGCAGTTTTATGTGTCGGGTGAGATCAGCCCGTGTGTAAGTGCCGTGTGGCTGGGGGGGAACGTCTGGGGAGAGCAGTGAGAGCCCAGGCAGCACGTACGCGTTGTGATTTTTGTGGGCACAGCCTGCTGCTTCTCCCTGGTGTTGAATTCCCTCTGCCTGCTCAGCTCTTTCATGGTGTAACCCACGAGCCTTCCTCCCTGCTGCCCCCAGTGAGAAGCTTTCCTTCGTGAATGACCATGATCTGCTGCCTGGGACTGCTGTCTCGTGGCCTGGCTATAGCAATTTGCTGTGGTGTTTTTTTTTAGGCACAGGTACCTGGCAGCGTGCCTCCTTGACAAGATGCAGCATTTCTCTGTGGAACAACTGGCATTAGCACCGCAGTCAGTGTGTCCCTGTACAGGTTTCCCGTGGGGTGTTGGTTCCATCCAGGGCTTTCTCCAGGGAGCTGCAAGCACTCCACAGCTTCGCTGGGATGCCCAAGTAACAAATGGGAACTGCGGGCAGCAGCTGCTCTGGGAGCCAGGAGGGTGATGCAGTGGTGGGAGCTGCTGGGCTTGTTTGCCTGCCCTGGTTTTGCTGAGTGCTGCAGGATGGCCATGTTGGGCAGGAGGGGAAGGAGCAGAGGGAGAGTACCTGGGGAACAGGACAGGATGGAAAAGCAAAGCCCAGGTAACTTTTGTCTACAGCTGGCAGAGATTCTCAGTGGAGCAGTTTCCTGGCTGTCTCTGCTGGCTGGACCAGAGGTGCTGAGCCTTGTTATCTGCAGGGCAATCTCTGAGACCTGGCTGGGAGGTAACGTGTGTCATGTGGAGTCAGGGTATGTAGCAGAGCTTGACTGACAATGGCATTTGACAGAGTGGAGGCAGCAGGGTTTGCTAGCTGTACGAACAGCTGGCGGCCTTCCTGAGGGGCTTAGCATCATCTCCGTGTAAGTGTCCTGCTCCTCACACCTGCAGGCTGAGGGGAGGCTCTCAGAGTTTCTTTCCCTCTGAGCAGCCCAGCGTGAAGGCAGCAGCTCTGACCAAGGATGAGAGGTGAGCACAGGGCGGAAAGGGCCCCCGGGCTTCCCAATTCCTGCAGTGCAGGAGCTTAGCCCTGGAGCATGGTCCAGGCACCCTGAAGCACTGACTCATTAATCCTGCTGCTGCTCTGGGTGGGCAGGGGCAGGGAGGTGGTTGTGCTGCTCTGAAGCTGATGGGATGCAGCTGAGCAGAACTGCAGCTGGGATTTCTGCAGGACGAGCAGTGCCACACAGGGTGGGTCCTCGTTTGCGCTAATGAGGCTCTGCGTCCTCACAGGGCAGGGGAGGGAGGAGTGCAGAGCAGGGTGGGATGTGAACGCGTTGTTTGATTCAGTTAACAGGATCTCTTACAGGCACATATATATATAATCAGGCTTGGAGATCTCCAGGAAAGCAGCTCAACAGGATAGTTCCTTCCTGCTTGTGCCCAGCCTCCTTACTGATTTGATGTCTGCTGCATCCTAGGGGTGACCTGTGTGAACATGGAAGGTCCCAAATGCAGACATCAGGTGTGGGAGCCATGGCAGGGGTGTCTCTGCCAGCCAGGGAGGGACAAGCACAGTTCAACTCGCTCTGCTTTCAATACTTTGAAAGCATGGGACCAAGAAGGGGACAAGAGTTAAACCCCTGTCTCATTTATTCCAGTGTTAGGAATCTGGGTATGAGGCTGGATGTGTTGGGAAACTCTTGAGAGAAAATACATGGTGAGAAATCCTTGACATAATTGAAGCTGGGGGGGTGATACACCTGACTAAATCATTAAAATCACTGGTTGCAGTGCTTACTTAAGAAACACGATGGATAAGAGAAGTAGGAGCTGGGCAGTGCTCCACAGGGAGGACACAACCAGGTGCTTGCTGGCTGCCAACTCGGGAGCTCAATTTCCAGGTGCCTTGGGTGAGCTTGTGCATCAAAGGCTCACAAGGAAACTAAGAGCAGTGGGAGAGGTGGGTGAGTTTTCATACGGCTAAATGATGGAGAACTGCTAGGGGAGAACAAAGCGGTCATTATGCACCTCCTAAACTTATGGCACACAACATAGTGTGTTGGAAAGAGCTGGGAAGGGCTCAGAGAAGAGCAGCGCCTTCTGCACAGGATGGCCCCGACGGGTGGGGACCCTCTGTCTGCAGACAAGCTGGCTGAGGGGGTCACGGCTGAGTCTGCAAAGCCACGAGCTGCAGGAGGCAGGCTCATGCAAGAGCCAGCGGGCATCACAGTTAGCAAGAGGCAGATGTAAAGCAGGCAGAACTGGGAGCAGAGGCGGTCATTCACCCTGCTGTCGCAATCTGTGGAGCTCCTTGCAGCAGAGCTAAAATTTATCCAGCCGTACGGAGGACTGGCGTGGAAGGAGACCACTGAAGGCTGTTGTACAGCAGATAACCATCACCTGCATACCTCGGGGGGACCTGAAGGCAGTTGCTGCAGGTGAGCAAGCAGCACGGTGTGGGGGGAAGTGGCCCCCAGCAGAGAGCAGCACCAGCAGATTTGCAGCGGGTGCCCAGACAGCGGTGAGAGTCAGAGGCCTGGGACACACTGGGATCAAACTGGAAGATCAGTGCTCTCCCTGGCCTCAAACCCTGGCTCTGGTGACTTCTCCAGCTCGTTATCTACGGTCGGACTGGTTATGAAGCGCAGACCAGATTGCAGCGATGTTTGTCCAAAAGCCTGTTAATGACAAAGCCACAAACCGCCTGGGAATCGGCGCAGCTTGGAACAGGCTCCAGCTGCTGGCTCCGGCTTGATTGAGGGGATGATCTCCCACGAAACTGCTATCGGCCCTGCGAGCGCTCTGGGAGTCCCAGCCTGGACACAGCAGCCTTTGTGAGCCCCAGCTTGTGCCGTTCCCACAGAGCCGAGCTGCAGGCAGGGCAAAGGGCAGGGTGGAGACACGCTGCACTGAGCTGTACTGCATTGTCTGGCCCAGCTTCTGCAGGGAAAGACATTTTGGTGCCTTCAAATGCGTTTTGGTGCCCAGAGGAACGACACAAAGCTGGCCTGGCCTGGCAAGGCTTCACCCAACCATCCTCTGATGTGGGGGCCGGGGGAAAGCACTAAGCAGAAGCATCAGGAAATAAATAGCCTGTTAGCTGGAACAGCATCTTCACAAGTCATTGTCTTCTGTTAATGCGAGCCTGTGAAAGCAGGCGTGCAGCATCCTGGAAATGTTATATATTGCCCTTGTAAAACAGAGCCGTACGTGCGTGTCTGGGGGTTTGCCTCTGCAGCTGCACTGCAGGGTTGCCCAGGCCTGTGTACACCTCTGTGTGCCCCTGGGATGCCAGGTGAGTCCCTGCAGATGATGGATCCTCGGTAAAGCACCTGCTGGCAGCGAGTTACGGTGCATTAATCCTGTCCTACATGCTGAACGGGCATCAGAGGTCTGTCCCGTGGGTCCTGGCAGAGGGGAGCACAACCTCCTCTTCCTTGCCAGCTGCACAGCAGTGCCGTGTACGCAGCCCAGCTACCTGCATCATTCGGTGAGTGCTCCGCGTTAATAAATGAGCGTTTCCAGAGCGCAGCAGTCCTGACCTTTTGCTGCTGGCTGAGCATTGCCATCTTCACTGAGCCGCACCGTGTCGGGGGCACGTGGTGATGCAGCAGGTTTGGAGAGTGCCTGCGTCCCAGATGCTGCAGGCCTGATCGTGCTCTCGGAGCGGAGATGTCGTGAAGAGGCACAGAAAATGTGGGGCTGTGGTGGAGCCATGGGAGACGGCTCCAGAGCCCCGTGCTCTCAAACCGCAGTTCCCAGGAGACGTTGCAGTAGCAGGAGGGTTTATTTTCTGGCAAAGCGTTCCCATTTATACAGGGATGGAGGGAGTGTTGATTGTTTCTGGTGTGCTCTCATGCCCTCCCTCCCTGCTTCACGTCTCGGCCGTGTGAGCAGAGCCAGATTCCTTCCCCAGCCTGCTCCTGAGCCGAACTCGCTGGTGGCGAGCTAGCACGGAGAAGAGACTGAAGTAAGGGTTTGACAAGCAATAGGACAGTGGTGCCAGCCATTGTTCCTCGTTGGGGTAATCCCGTTGTGCTTTGTGCCTTGTTTTCATGCTGCTCTGGGGGAGCAGGCAGCAGAAAACCTTGCAACCCACCCAGATAAGTGCCGGAGGCTGCAGCGTGGTAGGAAGGTCCCCACCTGGAGAAGTGAAATGCTCACCCAGCTGCCTGCAAGACATGTCCCTGTGGCCGGGAGCCCATCTGCTCCGAGTTTCACGGGGCATTTGGCACTGCTGGAGCTGCCCAGCTGTGATGGTGGTGTGGTGGTGGGAGAGGCGGCTCGGGGCCACCCCTGGGGAACTGCGGCACCGCGGCAGCCCTGTTCCCTGCAGCACCATCCCTGCTGGGTCCAGCGTGACCCGCAGCCCCCCGGGGGGCGTCGCTCCTCATTATTTCCATCGGCTGCCCCTCGCCTTAGCGTTGGCATCAGTTATTTGGGCTGTCCTAGATCTGTCAGCCCGGGGCAGGCACACGCTGTGATTCCGCCTCCCACAGAGCACCCAGGTCTCGCCCCTGCCTGTTGGGGCAGTGGGCTTGGTAGGCACCCGCCTGGCGGGGCTGGGCGATGGGAGCCTTCTCCTGGTTGTCCTGAGGGAGGGGAGACCCTTCTCCATCCCTAGCCAGCCCCCCTCTGCCAATATGTAGGGGGAGGCGTGGGAGCTGCTGGATTTCACCCCATGCTAAAACCCCGGCCCTGCTTCCAGCTCAGCCGTGGCGGTGGGAGCTGCTGGCCCCTCCAGCTCACTGGTGGCTGGGCCGTGGCTTGTTAGAGTTCAGCAAGAAGAACCACGGACAAAATCTGCCTACAGCTCTGCAGCTCCTTCCCCCACCGTCAAGATGAGAGATGATTTACCTTGCTGCATTTATTTTCTTGTATCTCTTTTCGGTTTCCTTTTCTGTCTCACCCGCTCATTACTTTACAGCTTTCCATCCACGCTGCTTTGTGTCTTATGGCAACCTGGAATTAAACCTTATTTTGTCTGATTATAAGGTTTCCTGCTGCTCCAACTCCGGCATCCAAAAAGTGTCTTCACACTCCTCCTCCGGTGACACCGTATATTAAATACACAGCGAGCGGTGCCTGAAGCCTCACCCTGAAAGCTGCCGAGTGCTCAGCGTTGTCTGCTGTGGGGTCGCTTAAGATCTGGGGGATGTGCGAGTTACCCTGGGCCAGGAGCCAGCCGGGGACACGGGAGCAAGGACAGAAACACTGCCCTGCACCAGGCAAGTGGTCCATGGTGCAGGTTATGGAGAAAGACAAGAAAGTGCTGGGAGGGGGCTTCCCCCTTGTCCCAAAACGTGCTGGCGCTGGGCTCTGTGGCGGGTGTCACGTCGGCACTGCCCCGGCCTCGCTGCCTTCCTGCGGCACGGGCAGCGGTGATTAGCGCCGGGAGCGGAGGGGAAAACGAGGCCTGGAGAGGGGAGCACGCAACAAAACAGGAAGCTGCTCAGAGCTCCGTGACAGCAAAGGGAAAGCTGCCGGGAGCAGCCAGGAGCGTGGGGGCGAGCAAAACAAAGGAAGCCTCTAACAAAGGGCAGGCAGAAGAGCGGAGCGTGGTGGTGGCAGCGGGCTGGCCGCGGCTGAGCCATCTCCGCCTGGCACCGCGGCCGCCCTCGTGCCCTGCCGCAGCTGCAGCGGGAGGCTCTTGGGGAAGCCGAGCCCATGCCCAGCCTTGGCAGCGGCTGTGGGAGCCGTGTTTTTCTTGGCCGCACACCTCGCAGCCAGCAGGCAGAGGATCCTGCTTTCACAGCCAGCACCAGCGGCTGTGCGGAGCTGCGCGGTGCAGGCGAGGTCAGAGCCACGCGTGTCTCCGGGCGCTTAGCTGCCTCGGGCGGCCGTCTGGGGGCTCACAGCTCCTCTTCCCGGGGGAGGTGAGGATCCCCTTCGTGATGTGGGCGCTGTGCTGGCTCCAGGAGCAGGCTGTGGGGGTGCAGGCAGCGGTGCTGGCTCGGTGTGTGAGGGTGGTGAGCCTGTCACCGTCAGGCCCCTGGCTGTGCCATCGCCGCACAGACACGCAGGTGGGGATCGTCCCGCTGGGAGCCTGACCAGTGAATCACTGAAGATCAGCATCCACCGTCTGGTGAAGCGGGGAGCTTGTCTGTGAGCAGGTGGGGTTATGAATAATAAAACTCAAGCCCAAACAAATTTCTCAGGCAAAACAGGCTCTGCGGGGATCCAGAGCTGTTCCAGCACACGGTGGTGATGGAGCACGGAGAGCGTTTGCCCCTGGGAGGAGCAGGACTGTGTCCGAGACGTGTCAGAGGGGTGTCTCTGTGTCAGCTCAGCAGCCCAGAGTGGTTAGGTCCTTACAAACAAGTTTGTTGAAACAGGTGGAGAGTGTTGTATAAGGTGGTGGGAGCAGAGCCAAACCCCGACTGGCTCCCACGAGAGGCAGACATCTACTTAAGGGCCATGTGTGAGATCCAGGCGCTGTGTGGCCATGGCAGGGCCATGGCTGTGCCCCTCCTGCCCTCCCTGTTTCCCCCAGCTCATCTCCGCAGGACAGAGGTGAGGGAGACCACAGCAGCAGCTATAACAGAGCGCTGCTGGGAGGCTCTCAGCTTGCAGGGCCTGGGTCAGGGCAGCTTTATGCCGAGCAGCAGCACCCCTGGAACTCCCTTGTCCTCTTGGAAAGGCCTGGCCAGCGCAGCAGCTCTGCTGCCAGACCTGCTACAGGCAGGGATTTTGCTCCGATGAGGGAGCTGAGCTTGTGCAGAGAGCCCATCCGTCAGCTGGAGAGCTGCTGCAGGACGCTTCAATCTTCTTGCGTCTTGTAGTCTAGCGCTATTCAAAGCACTGCTCAATTAACAGCAATTAAGCCCATGGCATCTACTGGACAGCTTCGGGGCTCTGCGTTGTGACAGCAGCTCTCCTTCCCGTCAGTTGTTACCTGCCACGAGTCGTTATTACTGTCACTCGCTTCCCCTCTGTGCAGAGCCACGAGGTGGAGGTGTGCCGCTGATCCAGGTCTGGCCGCTTTGCCTGCAGGAGGAGGGTTTGGAGCTGGGGGGCTGCTGGTGTTCCCAGAGCAGCCGAGGGAATCGGGCCCCTGGGCTTTTCTGCGTGGCACCTACCCCAGGCTCCTCTTCCTGCCTCTCCTCTTGGCGTCCTGACCTTCCATCCATCCCCTTTTCTGTAGTTTTAAATCCAGACAAAGCTTAGACTTAGGGCAGAACATTTCTAGCTAAGGGCAGGCTCGGGGCTGTGCAGCTCCAGGTGCCCACAGGCTGCTCTGAGCGGTGACTGCAGGGCAGGAGGGGCTGGGGCAGCACTGCAGGGCTGCCTGGCAGGGCTGGTAGCCCAGGAGGGTGTTTGCCCCCGGGTGCAGCGTGTGGCTGGGCTGACGGAGCCAGGGAGCATCCTCGGAGCTCCAGCTGGGTTGGCCAAAGCACCTCCTCCTCCTGCACACCCCTGCTCCAGGCACGTGCCCTCAGTTAGCGGGGTACGCTGCCTGTTCTCGCAGAGCACTTGGCTCTTAGGGGGTGCGTTGGGTCAGACTCACTCCAGAAGCTGCCTCCTGCCAGAGGTGCTCTGGGCACTGCTCCGGGCAGCTGAGCAAGATGCCATGCCCCTGGGCACGCACCCCGAGGGCCTGTCCTGCCTGCAGAGCTCTGCCGGGTGCTGGAGGAGGACTTGGGATACCAGGACACGAGGGAGTGACCTCCTGCATCCTGAGCAAGGCGCAGAAAGGGGGAGTGTCTGCACAAGAGGGTCCGTGCCAGCATCTCTCCCGAGTCCTGCTTTGGCACAAGGCTGATTCCCCCTCTCCTGACAGCCAGGAGGTGTGCTGGGTGCTGCTGCTGGCTTTCAATTCTGCATAGCAGAGAGCAGGAGCTCCCGGCAGGACCAGGCGTTCCTGAAGCCCATCGTCCACCTCTGCAGGGAGGATTTGAGCTGGAAGGTTCGAGTCAGCGTGGCAAAGTCAGTCTTTGAGCCCTGAGCGGTGCAGCATCAGTGCTGTGGTGAGGATGTGTCCCAGTCTGCAGGGCCACAGCTCGGGGGGAGGCTGAGCAAGCCTCGAGCAGCACCAAGCCCATGCTGCAGCCCTGCTGGGGTTGCTGTTACGAGGCTGCAGTAAAAAATTACAAGCTTTAAGTGGGGCCAGCCTGTGTCATAAAACTGTCACTGCTAATGGAGATCTCTGCTTTGAGTGGCTTAACTCCTCTTTATGTGCAGTGGCTGGGAGAGCCAGAGTAGAGTGGAGCAGAGGGTAAAATATATCACAGCAAAGTTAGCAAACGCACTTTCCGAGCAAAACGCTGTCAGGGTTTCTGCACGCTTCCAGCTGGGCCCCTCCAAGCAGTTTGTGCCAGAAAGAGAAGAAGAGCATGTGATCCGTCCACCCCCACGCAGCAGTCAGGGCAAAGTGCTCGGCGAGAGGACAAAACACGAGGATAAATCAGAAATATTAGTGCCTGGCCCCCTGCCAGCCGCGGACAGTGGTGGCAAAGGAATCGCCCCGGCCATGGGTCTGGCCCTGCCCGCTGCAGCTGGCAAGGCAGCGCTCAGCACCGGGACCTGTGCTTGGTTCTGTCCCACTGCTGTCGTTAATGCTTGCTTCAAAAAAATAAAAATAAAAAGAGGGAGAAGTACTTCGTGCTCTCTGGGTCTGGCTGGGTAGTGTTTCCCCGGGGGTGCTGGTGCCAGGGCGGGCAGGGCTGGGAAAATGGGGGAGAGGGGGAGTGGGAGCTGCCCCCCCAGCTCCGCTTCCATCCGCAGTTGTGATTAATTGCACTTAGTGCTCATCTGTAATTGCAGAGAACAATCAGATGACGTGCCTTGCGGTTGATTTAATTGAAACCTGATGAGCCAGCTGAAGGCTGCTGCGCCGGGCTGAGCTGTGCTGGAGCAGTCCCCGGCTGCTGCCCAGAGCAGGACAGGGACCCCAGCCCTCTCCCCAGCTCTGCAGCACCTCTAACACTTTGGGTTCCCCTCCCTGGTGCTGCCTGAGCTTGTTTTGGGGCTGTGCCTCCTCGCATTGCACTGGGAGATGACTTTCTCCTCTGGGATGTCTGCCTGCTGGCTGTCCTCGAGGGCAGCAGCGTCAGGGATCTGGGGTTTTGCGCTGCTCAGGAGGTTCAGGCTTAGCTGCGGAAGAGCTTTAATGGGACTTAGGTTTGGGTGTTTGGGACACACGTCTTGTTCCCCGATTCAGAAATTCTCTGCCCAGCCTATTCAGTTGCCTGAATTGTGCTAGCAATTTCCGAGGCCGTTAGGAAGGCTGAGGGAAATTGCTTTCAGGTCAAGACCCGCTTTAGCCTGTAGTGAATTACTCGGCCTGGCTTTTAAATCTTTGCAAACAGAGGATTAGGGTGGTGGTAAATACCAGGTGGGCAGGGGGACTGCCGTTCTGCAGGCAGCCTGCCCCTGCAGCAGGCAGAGAGTGATGAACGGTAAGAAAATAAATTGAGATACAGCTGGGATGGTAGCTCAGGTGCTGCGTCTGGGTGATTTATCTTCCTGCTCGGGTACTTCACTGACTAAGCAGTATATTTCTTGCCGACCATCACGGGGCTTTTTGCTTCTTAACTGAGGACGGTGCGTTAGATATAGCCAAGTGCTGAGAGCCCGGGATTAAGGCAGGATTTGCAAAAAGTTCGGAGCCGCTGCACAGCCCAGTGGCTGGTGGAAACAAACACCCAGCGATGGATGCACCTGGAAGGGAACGGTCAGGTTCCTGTGCTGGCAGATCGCTGTGTCTGCCTGCTTGTCGTCGTCTCTGGGCCTCCAGTCCCAGCAATTGCTCTGGAGGCTGAAAACCGAGTGATTTCCTCCTGCCTCCAGCAGCATGGTGACACCGAGCAGCCCAGCCCCGCACCAGGAGGCTCTCCAAGAGCACCAGCCTCCCGGGTCCTGGGCGATCAGCAATGCTGCAGCCCTGGTGGGGAGAGGGGTGGCAAGCACGGGGACATCCTCCTGTCTGGAAATAATGGCAGGGGGAAGGATGAGGGCCCTACTTGCTGATTCAATGAAATAGTGGCAATAAAAGGCCCATCTGGCCTGCAGAAAGGTGCTGTGGCACCTGCACGAGGTAAGCGGGGACTGACACAGGTTGATGTCTTTTTAATCCAGTTAGTGCTGAGCAGCCCGGCCAACGTGCTCTTGGCTTTCGTAGCACAGAAATAGCTGTGGCCTTACCTGACGCAGTGGCCGTGGGACAGCTCAATGTACTGTGCACACCTCACAGCCCCCAGGCAGGGCTGAGCTTGGCTGGCCAGAAGATGGCCACGGCTTTGCCCAGGGCTGGGGGAGCCCATCACTGGGGTCCCATTTCTCACAGCACACAGGTGATGGGAAAGCCCATGTCAGGCCCCGGGCAGCTCGTGAGCCTGTGCAGGTGTTGTGAGGTGCTGTGTGCCTTCCTGAATTACCGACGGTGTCGGCAGTGGGATTTGCTCTCGTACCTCCAGGCAGGGCTGGCTGCGTGGGCTGGAGGTGGGGAGCACTCGGTGAGGTTGTAGAGCTTCTCGAAGGAGCATGAGGTGAGTGCAGAGGCACCTCCAGAAAGGGAGGAAATACCCAAAACCCGCTGGGAGCCCACGTTGAAGCTGCTTCTTGCTTTTTTCAGCTGTGTGCAAAACCATTTTTCTGGAAGAAAGGAGAGGGTTGATAGAAACAGAACGTTACCAGAAGTGGTTTCATAACTCAGTCATACCTAAAATACAAACCGGTGAGTGCTGCCGTGATGGGTGAAGGTTGGCAGCTTTGGATGGAGGCGGCAGCCGAGCTGCTTTTGCCGTGAATCAGCTGAGTCTTGCCCCCTGGGCTGACCCCACCAGGCCCACGGTGGGTGTAACTGCTCGCCTCGCCTTGCCATTGGTAATCGCTGGTCAGGATTTTGTCTTGCCTTACTCATTTTTCCTCCTTGTGCTTCCAGAAATAACACAAATCATCCAGGTAGACTTGGACCTGAAGTACAAGGCCAACATCCGAGACCTGTTTGAGGAGTTCGACAGCTTCAAGGAAGGAGCCGTCATCGGGATCGCGAGGGAGATGCAGCCGGTGTACAGGTACGGCCGCGTGCCCAGGGCATGGCGTGGGGAGGAGGGGGTGGGCAGCGGGTGGCCTTCGTATTTTCTGTTCAGCTCAGATCAGCCATCGGAACAAAGTCTGGGGAGAAACAGCCTTCCTGCTGTAATCCCTGCAGGGGAATTTAATCTGAGACTTGTAGGCCAGTCTGAACACAGCGTACAGCACCGCTGTGGTTTCCTTGTTCTCACAGACAGTCACAAGGCTGTCAGAGCCAAGTTCCTGATAACGAGTGCCTAATCCATAAATAGATGCACAAAATACCTGTTGGAGGTGTGTTTGCCCAGCTGTTCCTGTTCAGGTGCTCTGACTGAAGTTTGGCATGTCAGCTTGCGTGCTGGGGTTCGGAGGTTTGGGCTGTGAATAATGCTGCTCTGCCCCAGCAGAGGTGACACCTCCTGTTCCAGGTGGACCTGGGATGAGTCTATTTTTGGCTACACTCGTGCATTGTGTTAGCCTGACGGGGGTGAGCGTGCAGCCAGGTGGCTGGCACTGCCTGGGGCCTGGCTCTGAGCAGTGTTTGCCTTTCGTCCTGCTCTCCAGCTTCCCTCTTTGCTCTCCACCCATGTTTTCCACAAAATACCCAAGCTAGCATCCAGGGAATCCCACTGGCATGCGGTATAAGCAGAGCAGTCCGCCTGCTCTACTATTACTTGCAGTGAGTGTGAGAAACCTTTTGGGAAGTGCCAAAGATGACCAGCACGTTGGAGAGACGGGCGTCCCGTCACATCGACCACAGGTGGGGCAGCTGCGGGTCCTTCGGTATCTGACCCCCTGCTTGTCTTGGCAGCCAAGTAACGAGTAGGTGCTGCTTCCAGCTGCAGTGCACCTTGTATTGAAGAGGTGTTCGCTCAGAGAAGCCTGAGGGGGACCTCTCTTGATGACCTGGGCTTGCAAGCATGCAGAGAGAATCACAGAACAGCTTGGGATGGAAGGGGCCTTAAAGATCATCTGGTCCCACTCCCCTGCTATGGGCAGGGATGCCTGTAGTCCCGTGGTGTGCTGTGCAGATGTTTTGGTCTCTCCCAGAGCTGATGGAGGCTTTGGGACTTTGTCTCTCCCAGAAAAGACCTTCAGGTCCTGCAAGCAGCAGCCAGGCCAGGCTCAGCTGTTGGCAGCGTTCCCGGTGTGGGAGCTGGGCGCTGCTGTCCCCTCCGTTGTGTGCAGCCCTGGAGCCGTGGATTCGTTCCAGCTGTGCTTGAGGGTTGACTTCGTGCTCCCTGTGCCGGCTGTGAAACGTGCACAGGGCAAAATCCCCGCTGGGCGATCCGGAGGGGGTTCTGTTCACACACACAGACATCGGGCAGCCTCAGCGGGAGGTGAAGGGCTCTGCTCTGACCGATGTCTGCACGGACCCGCAGGCTCCTGGCTGCTGGTGCTGTGCTGCAGGACCAGCCCTGGTGCTGCACCCAGGGGATCCCTGCTGGGGGGAGCCGGGTGCTGCGTGCCCCGTGGGCCGGTCACAGCTCTGCCAGGGCTCGCAGAGTGAGGGGCGAAGGCGCTGTGGCACGTGGGGTGTGAGGTGCAGGGGTAATGGGGTTAGCACTAATCACACGTCGCTGTGCCGTCCTGCTGGGGTCCGTAACTCAGCTCTGCCGTCAGCCGGAGCACACGTGTCTTGAGGAAAAGTCAGCCCCAGCTTTCTGCCCTAAAAGCTGCTGGCAGCACGCAGCCCCAGCCTGGGGCCTCTCCTCAACCCCATCTGCTGCCGCTCGCTTTGTTCCCTGGGTCACCACATGCAACGCAGTCGGGCTGAGCTAGAGGAGGGGTGGATTGGAGATGTTTTGAGGCATCGCAGGAGGTTCTAGCCCTGAGGGATGGTACGGCTGGAAATTGGTTGGTGTTTGAGCAGGTGCTGTGCTGAGTGGGATCAGATATCAGCTCGGGGTGGTACTTAAGTACACTGATTGAATTTAACATGTATCCTGCCAAGGATGAACCTCCGTTTTTGTTTTAATCCAGGGTGAATCAGATCATGAACTCAGGATGCCTTAATGACTTTTCAGCTGAGCCGAGTTTGAGTGTCTGAGATAGCCTGGCCAGATTTGCTAATCCTAATGGAAACGTTCTCAGGGAAAGATAAAAAAGCTTAAGAGCTCTCTGCCTTTTCTTTCCCTACTGGAAGCCCTAAGGAGATCAATAACTGAACCTGCAAAGACACGGCCAGCAACGCTCTTAGGCAAAGGCTGAGCTTGCAGCAAGTGTGCCTTAGCAGAGGGCAGGGTGTGCTGTGTGTGCCTGCTGCGGGACGGCCTCCTGCAGGAATCCAGAGGGTGGGACGAGGCTGGACACAGAGAGCAGTGCTCCAGGAGGGGACTGCTGGCCAAGCAGCCATGCAGGCACTTCTCCAGGAGCCAGGGGGCTGCCTGCAAGCTGCTGGAGGCCAGGAGCAGAGAGCATCACGGCGCTGACCTGCGGAGCAGGGGGTGAAGCTGGCGTCCTGTGCAGAAGCTCAGGCATCCTCGAGGAGCAGGGCCGTGACGGGCACGTGAGGGACACCAGGTTTTCGCTGTGCACAGGGATTGCTGACACAGCAGCGGGATTGCTGCTGGCTAATTATAACTCCTTGTTAGTGGAGGCAGCTCAGAAGGCGCAGTGGCACAGGGGGCACTGGCACGGCCCACGTGGAGGTGGCCAGGGCCAGTGCTCTCATGGCAGCTGCCTGCTTTGCCAGCCCCAGTGTGGCCGTGATCCCTTCTGGCCATGTTTCACAGCCGCATCTCATCCCCACCCTCTGCCTCACGTTTTGGCCGGGCTGTGCCGTGCTCTCCCCGGTCGGCAGTGCCCAGGGCACCCCCGTGGTGCTGCTCCTCGCTCTAGAAACGCGACCGACAGCCAGCAAGGGTCACGCCGCGGGCAGGAGCAGAGGTAGTGAATCATGCTGAGCAGAGAAAAGGGATTTGGACATTTCCCATGTTCTTTATATTAAACATATGAGAAAACAGATTGTCAGCGGAAAGGGATGGAGCTTGCCAAGTTACATCATTTTCTGCAACCCTCCACCAAGGTTTCAGCGACATTTCGATGATATAAGGTTGTTCCCAAACACGAGTTTGGGTTTTTTCGAAGTGATTTATGGATGGAGCTGAAGTTTGCGTGGCTTCTCCCAGGACTGTGGCTTTAGAGCAAATTGCACAGCACTGTTATTAGGGTATGAGTTTTGTCCTGGTGTCTCCAGTCTGAGAGCCTTGCTCGGTTCTGGTGTCCCGTGTGGTTATTAATCACCGCTGATCATTTCCTAGAAGCCAAATGAGAGCGTACTCACGAGAGCATTTCTGGTTGCTCATGCTGCAGAAATCCCCCCTGTGCCTGGCTGCGAAAAGCCGTCTCCGGGGTCCTCCTGGATCACGGGCTTGGAAACGAGTGGGACAGCAGAGGCTGAGGTGTCTTCTCTGAAAGGCAAAACCACACCCAGAGCACGGAGGGCTCCTGTATCCGCTTTGGGTGTCCTGGCAGGACTTTGGTGCCCAGAATGGTAAATCCAGCCCCAGCTAATTACATCCAATTGTTAGGGCTTAAATAGCAGAGAGAGAGAAGAGCTGCAGCTGAGCACCGTGCTGGGGCTCGGTTGGATTGTGAGCTTAAGCCTGCCTTGCCCAACAGGCCAGCTCCCTTCTGCTAGCCACACAGCCTGTGGCAGTTCAATGAGGAGGGTGAAGGAAGCATTTCTCTGCCTGCACTCAGCCCCAGGTGCTATTCCTCCACGTTTCTGCCCAGGCACAGATCAGCTTTGCAGCATTTCCGTGCACAGCCAGAGCTGGGATGGTGGCCGGCTGCCTGGAGGCGGTCTGCAGAAAAGGGCACGCCAGGGGTACCGAGTGGGGCCGCGGGGTGCTCGGCTAAAGGAGGAGATCTCCAGCACGGCAGGGACAAGGCAGGGCTGAAAAATGTTGTACAATTATCCGACCCGAGGCAGAGCCTGCCCCGTGGCCTCCTGCTGCAGGCGGGGGGCTCGAGGCAGCCCAGCAGTAACAGGGCCTCGAGTGCTGCGCCTCGGGCTGAGCCCGCTGTCGGGTGGCTTTGATGTGCCGGCTCAGTCCTGGCTGTGTTGTGCTGCCCTTGTTGTGCTGTTTTGCTCTCCATGTGAAAACAAGCTCCTGCCGTCCCTCGTCACCGGCCGCCCTGTGTGGGGCGAGCTGTCCAAACGCGCCGCCTGCCCCCCGCAGGGCTCCCCGCACCTCCCTCCTCAAAGGGCTTCCAGGCAAAAACACGAGCTGGCAAAGCATGAGCGTGTTTGTAAAAAAAAAAAAAATAATAATAATAATCTTTGCTATTTTTATATTTTTAGCAAGTTAAATGTGTTCTAGGCGTGAAGCGGAGGTGTCAGCTCGAGCCGTGCGATTTGCTATGCGTGCAGGTTGGGAGCACCCGCTGGGAAGGTGGCTGGGGGTGGGGGAGTGCTGCTGGGCAATGGGGGGGGTCTCAATCCCCTCCTGCTTTCCCTCCCCACATGGCCCAGCTTTCCATGACACCAGCTCTGCCCCAGGGTATTTATCCCGGTGTTGCTCCTCCGCTGTGCTCAAAACATCTCCAGCGAGGCGCCGGGGTTGGATTTGCAGCCCCAGGCGGTGCCGGTGCCCTGCAGCTGCTCCCAGCACAGGAGCTGTGCTCCACGTGGCACTCGTGGCCGGGTTGTCCCCTGTGGGCCGGGACACGGCTGCACTCGGAGCACTGGGGGCTTGGAAGCAGCAGCGTGGGGCACAGCGTCCGAAAGGTGAGGGCAAGGCAGCGAGGAGCCCGGAGCTTTCCTGAGCTGCTGCTCGCTCACAGAGCTGCGGGCTGGCAGGGACACGGGCAGGGTAAGCCATTCACTGACAGCAAAATGCCCGTGTGCCTTCTTCCCCGGGCTGCACGGTGGTGGGAAGACGGATGGAGATCCATCAGGTCGCTGTGTTAGGTTCTCAGTCTTGATGCTCGCTGCCTGTTTGGCCCAGCAGAGGATGCAAACGTGTGCACGCAGGCATTTTTTGTAAGCAATACACCATCTCTGGGAGGCAGAGCTGTTCCCCCCAGCTGCCGGGCTGCAGGCTGTGCTCTCCAGGCAGGGGCTGGGACTGCAGGATGCTCGGCTGCCGCGGCGGCGCTCTGAGCAGCGCTGCATGCAGGCGCTTACGGGAAATGGGGGAGCAGGAGAACAGGAGATAGGAAACGTCCCAGAGCCTGTCGGCGTATCCGGAAGGTAGGGGGAAACCTCCAGACAGCAAAACAGGATGGCACTGGAGTGTTTCCATGCGCTTGACTCATGCTGAAACAATGCCCGGGCGCTGTTTGTCTTGGATAAAACGTGTTGCTGTGAGCAAAAAGATCCCCTGGCCCTCCGCAATGAAACACTGGGCTTCAGTTGCTGCAGAGGCAGAGCTTCATCCTGCAAGGGGCTGGGTACCTGCAGCTGCCCCCTGCTCCCAAGGGAGCTGAGGACACTCGGTGCTGTGCTCTAGGCTCTTGGACACCCGTGGGTTTTCGGATGGCTCCTGCTCCCGCTCAGGATGCAGCCGGCGCCTCTGCCCAGCACCGACGTCTGTCTGCTCGTGTGCCTGCCTGCGTGGGAGCCAGGCCACGGCCGAGACCAGGGCCTCGTGCTTCTGTGTCAATGGTTTTGATAGAAAGATTAAAATCTGCATCTGAAGTTTGTCTGGTTCAAAAGGCTTCCCATGAAAGGATGTGCATCTGCGGAGTCGTGGTCTTAATTAAAAACCCTGCTGTTCCCTGCAGTATTTCAGCTACTGAGGCGTGCTGGCAGTGTCCTGCTCACCAGACTGCAAAGGGCAGGCGGTGATGTGCTGTATCAATATTTATGTTGTGCTGGGGCTCCCGTGCCAGATCCTGAACCAATTCAGCAGACCAGCCCCTCCCGTGCTCTGTCAGCAGCCCTGCTAACGGGCACGTGCTGCAGGTGCAGCCTGTCACAGGCTCTCAGGGGGGCAGGCAAAGTGTCCCCAGGGCGTGCAGCAGATCCGGGAGCAGCCTGGCAGGACACACGGGACCGGGGGGGTCTCCATGGATGGCTTGGCACAACTGTGACCCCTCTGGAGGAGGGGATGGGGCACAATCAGGTGTGAGCTGCAGGCTTGGGGTGCGCCCACGTGCACGCAGGCACGGCACGGGTCTCTGCCAGCACACAGCCAGGGCGTTTGGGGGAGCAGGGTGCCACAGCCCGGCCCTGCCAGCACTGCGTGTCCCTGGGCACGGCAGCTGGGTGCTGGCAGCTGCCCAAGGGAGAAACTTGCAGCGTCCAAGCAGCCCCTCCGCTGAGAGGAGCGGGGAGACGCCGCGGCACTCCCAGAAATGTTCCGAACGCTCTCAGAAGCGTTCAGGTTACAGGAGGCTTAAACCTGAGGTTCCTGGTGAGAGATCACCCCGATGGCGTGTGAGCTGCAGCAGGTTGGTGGCACTGGTGACACAGCTGCCCTCAGCAGCCTCACGCTGGGGATGGCACCCCAGGGCTGGACGGGTTCAGCACCGAGGGGGACCTGGAAGCCTCCCCAGCAGCCCTCAGCTTGCTGGGCAGTGCCGGCTGCTGGCTGCAGGGGTTGCAAAGCACGGCACAGAGATGCTCTGAGATCTGGCTGCAGGTGTGTGTGCCCACAGCAGGGATTGTCCCCACCTAACCCTGCTCTTCTGGACCTCCCAAATCCTCCTCAGGTGCATTCGGAGCAGCCTGCTGGCACAGGGCAGCTGCTGGCTCCTCTTGGCACCCAGACAGTGGGGCTGGGGAGCGCTGGGGTTGACCGCTGGTGCTGGATGTCCCTGGGGGCCTGGAGCTGCCAGTGTCACAGCAGACACACGCAAGACCCCCCTCCTTGGCATTGCAGGGTGAGATCCTCACTGCTGGCCCTGATGAATTATTATTTTATTACCCAAGGAGCTAATAAAAGCCTGAGGCATCTTGGAAATCCACGGCACTGGAAATTAGGAAAGTTTATCGTGCAGGAAAGGCTATCTACATCAAAGGGCTTGCAAAGGATCCACACTTGGATCCTTTTATGGCTGCCAGGCTGTTTGTCTTTGCTCCTGCCTCAAGCCTAGGAAGAGCTCGAGCAGGGCTTGTTTTCGTGGAAGGGAAGAGGACGAGAAGCTTTGTCCTTGACTGTGGCCAAGCAGGAGCTGCTGGAGGTGTGAGCTCAGTCCCACCGGTTTTTCTTCGTGCTCCTGTGCCTGTGCTTGCTCCTACCATGGCCAGACCTTGCTTCCCTTCCTCCCCGGCCCCTTCTGCTGCTGGAGGGGTGAGGAAACCCTGCTGCTTCTACCTGCAAACCGGCTGGGCCTACAGGGCTGGGGGCAGCCACAGATCCCCTGGCATCGTGGGCCCCTCCTACAGGCAGGGTGCCCCGATTTGGAGGCTTTGCTCCTCTCCAAGTGCATTTGCTTGGGAGAGCAGGGAGCTCCGTCCTTCTCAGTGCCCTCTTGGAGAAGGCAGGAGATCTTTGCCTTTCCTTTCCAGGGGCACTGGTGGTTGGTGGCAGCCTGCGCACAGCCCTGGGAGCCAGAGCCAAGCCGAACCCTTTGCACTTTGGATTTTACGCCATGTTGAGGCTTTGAATTGATTTGTAGCAGGTGCTGCTGCTTGATGCGAGGGTGAAACGATTCTAGGAATTCTTTGGCAATTGCTACCAAGAAAAAGCCAAAATTACGGAACAAGCAGAACCTGAAAGGAATTGGCAGCAGAATTGATTTGGGGAATTTAGCGTTCCTTCCTGATGTCTGAAATCCCAGAAGGTAGAGGTTTTCGGTGCTTACATCTGTGCACATCACTAATGTGTAAGCCCCGTTGCACTCTCTCCCATCACCAACCAAAGCTGAAATGTCATTTAGAGCAATGAATAAACCTGACAGCATCTAACAGCCACGAACAGGCATCGAGTAGGATTAAAGCTATTAATAATATTAGTTGTATTCCTGTGCCTTCTGAGATTCTGGGTGTTAAAATGAGTTTTTTTGAACAGCGACAACACGTGTGTACCTCAGGGTAAGGCGCAGGACTGCTGGTGCTGCTTCCTCCACCCCAAAGCTGCTGTGAGCCCTCCGGCCCCATCCCACCAGGCTGCAGCTCCCGTCCCCGGGCAGTAGCACCACAGGGGCATGGGGAGTGCCCTCATTAATCACCCAGTGATGAGCTGCGTTCTCAGGGAGTTTGCTAATTAGCCATTGCAGTGAGTCTGGTTTTGGATTGTTATGTCCATGCAGAAATAGAACCATCCAGAATGGATTTCCTGCCCCAAAACCAGGCCTTTCACAGGTTTGGCATGCAGACGGCCTTCTGGTAGGGGCTGTCGCTGCACAGACATCATTTGTGCGTTACGTGGAAGATTTATTAGGGAATTACCAAAGCCTCTCTGAGCACTCAATCTGTCAATTCACAAGGATTTCCAGACGAGGTGTGGTGGCGGCGGGGCGTGTGGGCTGGATGCAGGGGCTGGAGGCACCTGCTTTGCCCCGGGGTGATGTTTTTAGCTCCGGAGCAGGCAGTACCCTAGCACTGCAGCTCTGGCACACCCCTGGGCGAGCCATGCTCCCCAGCAGTGCGAAGCTGGGATTTCCTGGCTTACACAAGCTGCCCAGCTTGAGCTAAGGCGCTCCAGCCCGGGCTGGTACTGAACCTGTCCCCTCAGCTCCTTAAAGGGTTTAGCATTTGCACGTGGGAAATAAGCAATCAGCAACAAGGGCCACTTTGTTACAGCCTCCCTGGGCAGCAGGGAAAGTCCTGGCTGAGGTCTGGCAGCGCCGTGGCGGGGAAGGGGAGCGTCCCTCCATGCAGCTGGGGCTGTGCTGGTGCCGTGCTGGTGCTACCATCTGAGCACCTGGCCGGGTTTAGCATAGAGAAGGCTGCGGGGAGGTGTCCTGGCCACGCTCTTCCTTCTTGCTGAGGATCAGGTGGGAAAGCTGCCTGCGGGTTGGCAGCGAGGGATGGTGGCAGCACCAGCCGAGGGGTGCTGAGGACACCAGAAGACAATTCTGCCCCAAAGTGTGAGGGTTAAACGCACCCCTGTGTGCTGAGCAAATGGGCTCAAAAGGCAGGCTCTGCTCAAACAGCACCGCCGTCTGCATGGGGCATTGCCTCATGGGCACTGCCATCTCCCTGGGTGCCTCCTGAGCATCTCCCCTGGGTACCGGCACACCAACCCACCCCAGGGTGTCTCCAGCTGGCTGTGCTGACCCTGCCAGCAGTGTTTCCCTGCCCCTTTAGCTGTGGTTTCCAGCATTTTTGCCATGGCACAGCTTTGGAGCTGCCCATCAGGGCTGGTGACCGCAGGCGGGGAGGCAGGGGGGACGCTGGCTGCACGGGAGGAGGCCGGGCCGGAGGAGCGCGTGCTTGGCCAGCAGGGGAAGTCCTGGTGGAAGTGTTTTTTTATCTGGGCTGCCCGGGCCCGGCGTTTGAATGCTTGGAAGTGCTGTTCTCCAGATGTTTCCTAGCACACGCAGGCTCTGTTTATAAACAGCGCCTCAAAGCAGAGCCCCTCGGCTCTTGCAGCTGCTGGCCCGGGGGCAGCGGGGCCGCAGGCGGGCGCTGGCAGCCCCGGCCCCAAACTCTTACGGTGTCAGGGGCCCGGGGTCACCGCTGGGAAGGAATTTTCCCCTCCCTTCGAGAGGGGCCACGGCCAGCCCGGTGGTTAACAAAAGCCTGAAATGCCTTCTCTTCCTTTCTCCTCCCCTCCTCCCAGCAAGCAGTTTCCTGCTGCTTTTCATCCCGGTGGCAGCCGGGGGCTTGGCGCTGCCTTCCTGCCCTTGCTGGAGGTCTCTCGCTGCTGGGGGTGTGGGCACTGAGCCCTCCCCAGCGCCAAGGCCAGCGGTGCTGCAGGGAGGAGGGCACGGGGAGTCTCGGTGCTGCAGCTTTGTGCTTGCTGGTGGCTTCAGCCCTGCCTTGGCAGAAGCGGGGGCTGCCCCCAGAGCATCCCAGGAGACCCAGTGTCCTGCGTGAGCCTCCTGCGAGCCCCTTTCCTTCCATTTTTCCCCTTCCCTCCCCCCCATGCTGCCAGGGCAGTGCCCAGCCCCAGCCTTTTTTGCAGGTATCTCCCTGCCACGTGGGCCGTGTGATTCACCCAGCTCTGCCTTTCCTGTGTTTTGGGGGAACTGTGTGTTTTACGCAGCTTGTCCCATTGTTGCTGAGCACCTGCTAATGCCATTTTTTCCAGAACCGCCAAGATGAGCCCACGTGTGCTTTCCCCATTGGCCAGCACCTGCAGCTTCGTTTCCCGCAGAGAACATCGCATCGTACAGGGTGCGGCCAAAAACTGGGCGCTGGGCAGCTCGGTTAGAGAGGAAAAGCAGCAGGGGACGGGGTGTAGCTGCCAGCAGCACCCGCTGGGGACCGCAGGAGGCACCCCCTTCCCAGCCAGGGGTCTTCTGGCAGCTCGGGCACTGCCTGGACCCTCTGCCCTGATCTGGCTGCGGGAGTTGGGGATGGGCACAGCAGACCCAGGCCTTGGTTCCTTAGTGGAAGGTTGTTTCAAGATTTGGTAGCCCCCTCCCTGGGTCCTGGCAGTCTGTTCATCAAACCTCTGGGATTTTGCCCCCATATTTTTCTAAAATTCGAGCTGGGTGGTTTCCAATGGGAGGGAGCAGAGGGGGGTGTGGGCTGGGATGGCTCCTCGGCTGGTCGCTGCGTTCCTCCTGGCCCTGTCTCCTCCAAAGAGGACACTCCTGGAGGCACCTTTCAGACGTGTTCTTCTCTATCGCAGTCCCTGGAGGAGGAGAGGACGGAAAGCCACCATTAGAAGGACGAAAGCTGAGCCCTGCCCAAACACCTTTCCCTCAGTTGGCCCCAGCCCAGCGCTGGGAAGGCTGCGGCGCAGTGCTGGGGCAGGTTCCTGAGCCGTCGGCGCCTCGCTGTGCTCATCGCATCCTGCGGCTCTGCCCCGGCCCCGCATCCCGGGGGACAACCCGTCCTCCCCAGCCCCATCCCCGGCCCCGTCCTGCCAGGAGGAAGCGCTGGAACAATCCTGCTCCATTCTCACCTCATCTCCCTGTAGTCAGCAGCACTGCTGCCTTGCTCAACCCTCTTGCAGCAGCCCGCCGGGGAGCGGCGTTGCTCAGAGCCTGAGTCAGTGGCCAGGGCCCCACTGTCCTGCTGTAAGGCACCTCCCTCTGGGGCTCTGCTCCCAGCCAGCGTGTACCAACCAGCCCGCGTCCCAGCAGCTCGTCAGGCTGGTGAGTGCGAGGCTGGATCTCGGCTCTGCGCACCGAGCTTCCCTCTAGTGCCACGCCAGGGGTGCTTTGCTTCCTTTCCCGTGAGCATCCTCAGATCGTCTCTGCAGTGGCCTGGTGTCTGTGCCCAGGACAGAACTGCTCCTTGCATGGGCAGAGCCCTTTTCTCTCCTCTCCCTGCTTTAGATGCAAGGAGCGTTGCTGCCTGCGCTCCCCAACGAGGCAGCGAGCCTGCAGCAAGTGCTCCGCTCCCCCTTCCCCAGGAGGTGTGGAGACAGCTGTTCAAAAGCTGGGTCCTTCCTTCCAGGGGAAATTGGCGCTTGGAAAAACCCTTTCTGCCCTGAACCAGCCAAAAGGGAATGCTGTAAAGACCATAAAAAAAAAAAAAAGTGAGAAAATTCAGTTTTGAATCTGAAGCATTTAAATGGAGAACAGCACGGGAGTGCTGGTGCTGTACAGTTCCGATTCTCCTGCCTTTATTGCTCAGGAAATATAAAACGTGCTCCCGGCTGTCGTTATTAGTGGATCCACATTTTCTGCTGGGATAATTCATCCGCTGGCTGTGAAGTCCCAGCCCTGGCCTTGGCTGGTCGCACAGCCCTGCACTGAGCCTGCGCAAGGCCCCTCGAGGCGCAGGGCATCCCAAGGAGGCCAGAAGGGTGCTGCAATTGTGGGTGCTCTGCACGAGCCTTAGCACTGCTCCAGCTACCCCGTGTTAAGAGCTGAACACAGCTGCCTTCACCAAACGTTTGGATTTACATTTTCCTAGGGGGGGAGTGCCCATCATGACTCCTCAGCTGTTGCAGGGGCTGATTTCCCTGCATCTTCTTACATCTGAATTAGTTCGGCTCCCAAGCACAGGAGCATTTATCACCTTTGGGTGCGAAATCCAAGCCGTGCTCGGACAAATTCCTCTTTTCTGTGCAGCTGTGCTGAGCCTTCGGTCAGCGCCTGGCAAATTCGGAGAGGAATCGGGCAGGCTTCATTTATTCTCTCTAACAGCAGCAGCGTTTCTCTCTGACAACTTCACAGCAAGGTGCAAAAACGTGCTGTAGCTCTGCCTGAAGGGTTGGGGCTGGGAGGAGAGAGCGGGGCTGCCCCCCCCTTGTCAGACAGCGGGGCTGGGGGGTGCGGGCTCCCCCCTGGCTGCCCCTGCCCTACAAGCTCTGCCAGCTCCCGGCTGCCCCAGCTTGCAGGGGATGCAGCTCAGGGGCAGAAGACCCCATCCCGATTCGTGGGGGTGGGTTCAGCCCCAGCAGAAGCTGCTTGGGCAATGGCAGGGGACGAGTTCAGTTCCTGCAAGTGGGAACAGCTCGTGTGCACGGCGGGGTGTGCTCGCTGCCCCGGGGCTGTGCAAGGAGCCAGAGACGTTTTTGTGCTGCTTGCTTAGGTAGTCTAATTTTTTCCCAATTGAATCACTCTCTTGAGTTAATTTCGTGTGTTCCTAAACTTGCAACACTGTTCTCCTTGGCAGCTGGAAATGAGCTAGGGAGGATCACGCCTGCCAGAGCTGCTGCATCTGAGCCTTCCCAGGGCTGCAGATGCTGAAGGCAGTGCTTATTTAACTAATGAGATCTTGCTATCGGGTGTCTTTAAAAAAAAAAAAAAAAAAAAAAAAAGAAGGAGAAATATTTCTGCTACTTGGAGGGATTTATTTCAAGCCCTTTTGCACAGCCTCAAAACGAGGCCAAGTTTTGATGTGGCGCTTCCCTGTAATCACCTCACAGCGACGATGCCGCGTGCTCTGCTACCCTGATCCCATTAAATGCAGGGTGTGGGGTAAGCAGTGAGATGTTTCATGTGTCCAAGCAGGTGAGCGGTGTTTGGGCATCCCACCAGGGGGGCACCCTGCGGGCTCTGAGCCCAGCTCTCACCCTCCCAAACCACAGGCTCATGCAGCAGTCCCCGAGGTGTTCCTGGTGTGGTCGAAGCCATCTCGCCCGCCTCCAGCTGGGTTTGGCGGCCCCATACCCACTGCAGCCAGGCTGAGCCAGCCCGGGCCTGCTCGGTGTTTGCCATCGTGGAGCTTTTGTGCGAGCGGGGCCGCGCTATCGCTGCCGGCACTGGCCGGGCTCGGCATTGTGTCCTGTCTGCCGCCAACAATGTCCCCGCAGGAAGGGCAGGAGCCGGGCTGGGCCGGCCGTGGCGCTGCGCCTCTCCTTCACAGCGGGGCAGGACGGGCTGCGGGCTGCCCAACGGGGTGCTGCTCGGAGGGTCTCCATGCAAACCGTGCTCACTTGGGCCCCAGAGAGCATTTTTGGCAGGAAGGAGAAGGGGCTGAGCTGGTTCTGCAGGGAGCTCCCGTACCGCGGTTGCTGCCAGAGGGTTGGTTTTAGTGGCTGCTCGCCGCGGGAAGGGCGGGGAGCGGTTCCTGCGCCGCGCACGGGGCGCTGGTGGGGGAGCAGGGCCAAAGCTGCGGTCATGGGGAGAGACAGCGAGAGCCAGGGCACGGCTTGGCTTTTCCCCTTCTCTGTCATCTCCCTCAGCTCGTGCAGCGGGGCTCAGCTTGGTTGTGAGCTCCTTCCTCTGGAAACGGGTGACGAGGATAGGGATGGCTGTCACGGGAGGGCTGAACTTCGGTATAGAGGCCCAGATATTCAGAAGATGCACAGTGTGCTATTCAAGAGACCCCCAAACCCCTTGGTGTCTGTTTTGCCTCTGTTCCCGACCTTCCCATCCACTGCTTCCACCCCCGATGGGTGCTGAGGGACCAGGGGCCGTGCTGACTGTGAAGCACACAGAGGTCCCCAGGCAGGACACGGGGCTGAATGGGAGCCACGGGCCCCAAATCCACGTGGCGCGAGGCAGAGGCCCTGGCTGGTGGGGGTCTGCAGAGCTGACCCCAGGCAGGGGGCTCTGAGGGGGACAGGTCCTGAGGAGTGCAGTAAATCGCAGGTGTGGTGGCTCAGGACAGCTCTCTTTTTATCCTGCTCAGCCCACTAGTGCTCTGGAGAGAAGTAAAACACGCTGATAGAATTCACAGCAGTGCCCAGCCGTGTCCTGCAGCCAGACCTGACCTTTGTAGGGCTCCCTCAGACACCCTGCATGCCAGCTCCTGCTCCCAGCTCAGGGGAGCACTGCGGGGACGCGGCACCGAGCAGCCGAGGGGTGCACGTGGTCGGCTGATCTTAGGGCGAGGGATGTGATTCCCTCTCCCTGCACAGCCATGTGAGCAGTCACAGGGTCCTGCGCCCAGCTCACTCGCCCGAGGATGCCGAGGAACACAAAGGAGGCTTTAGGAGAGGGCAACAAGAGTGGCCTGAGGTCTGGGCGATATCCTGTGTGGGGAGGCAGAGGGCAGCCCGCGAGGCACGGGGCTGCTCCGGGGGCCGGATGCCTCCAGCCACCAGAAGACAGCGCTGAGAGCCCTGTGGGGGGGGGTCTTTTGTCCTCTTGAAGCTGTTCTTGTACCTGGCAGGCATATATGGAGGGGAATTCAGGTCTCAGCACAAGGTTTCAGTCTTTTGCATTCTCAGAGGTGCTCTGAGCATTCACAGGGTGCATCCAATTCTCATTTCCAGGCCTGCCCCGAGTGCTGTTGGCCACTTTCTGTGCTCGCTCACCCCCTGTTCTCGCCTCTGCTCTCTCCCCAGGCACACCTTCTGGCAGTACCGCCGCGAGAACCCCAAAACCAGGGTGGGGGAGCCCCCTCCCGACGGGCTGCCCGGCTTCAACAGTGGCGTCCTGCTCCTCAACCTGGAGGCCATGAGGCGCTCCAAGCTCTACAACCAGCTGCTGGAGCCCGCCATGGTGCAGAAGCTCACCGAGAAGTACCGCTTCAAGGGCCACCTCGGGGACCAGGATTTCTTCACCATGGTGGGGATGGAGCACCCAGAGCTCTTCCACGTGCTCGACTGCACCTGGAACCGGCAGCTTTGCACGTGGTGGAAGGACCACGGCTACAGCGACGTCTTTGACCAGTACTTTCGGTGCGATGGTGAGGTCAAAATTTACCACGGGAACTGCAACACCCCGATCCCCGAAGACTAGGGCAGCAATTCCTCCGGGAGCAGCTCTGACTGCAGCAGTGCTGGAAAGCTGTGCAGAGCTGCAGTGACTCCAGTCCCTCCAGAAGGGACCAGTGCACCAGTCCCTCCAGAAGGGTGACCAGCCCTGATCTGTTGCATCCCAGGGAGATCCCTGAGCCCTGGGAATCCCAAGAGGGTTCAGTTTCCCACTACCCCTAGTCTCACCCCTCCAGGAGTTAGAGCAGGATGTTTATAGTGGATATGCCTGGGCTCAGCTCCTGGCTATCCCTTAGGTCTCGGGGCACGTCCACAGTGCTGTCTGTGCCACAGCCCCCAGGGACAGCTTGGGGGCTGGCTCCATGGGTGCTGTGCAGCATCGTGCTGCCTGACAGCGAGATTTCAGAGCCAGGCGGTTGGGTTTTGTTTTGGCATTCCTTGGTGGCCCATTTTGCACCTCATGCAGAGCATCAGTCTGGTCCGTCTTGAGAGCAGACGCTGTCCTCAGGTCATCTTCCTTTTGAGCATTCCACAAAAGCGAGAGGGTTTCAAGGACTGAAAAGCTGCTTTAAATTTGGGTTACTTGTGAACAAAAATTGAATGCTAGATGAGCTTTAAAGCCTTCCTCTGGTTCTCCTTAGCAGTAAAAGCTTTACTGCGATACCTTGTCTTAAAAGCATTCAGCGAGCGTGTACAAATTGGTTCATTTTTCTAGCTTTGCCTTTAACCTTTTGTACTGTAATAAAGCTGCAAACGCAAAACCCACTTGGCTGTTTTTCTGCAGCACGACTGAAGTCCTGTGCCGTGGGAGGTTTTGTGTTCTGTTACGGTGATTGATAGGTGGCTGATACGTACCTGATGGGCAGATGGAAGCGGTGCCCTGCGTGGCTTAGCACTGCGCCTAATGAGATGCCTGCCCCCAGCGAGCGGTGCGATAAATCCTGCCCTGATCCACTCACTGTGCTTACCGCAGCGTGTGCACACCACAGGGGTGGCAACCAGCAGAGACAGATGATAGTGGCCGGGCGATGCTGTTGCACCAGCAGCAGCCACACGTGTGAGCAAGCCCTGTCCAGGCTGAAACCTGTCGGTCCCTGGCTGCTCCATCTCCCAAACCATCCGGGAAGGCAGCGCTGAGATGAGCTCCAGAACCAGCAGAGGCTGTTAGATCACCGGGATGGCTTCACCACAAAAGAGCTGTGGTGCAGAGAGGTTGGACTCCTTGGGGCTTTTGAGAACGGCTTGGCAAGCCCTTGGGCAGAGGAATAGTTTCCCCGGAGGAGGAAGAGGAGGCAGAGGAAGGACACTTCTCCCCTCCCAGCTACCTGGAAGAGGCTGTAGCTGGTTTACAACTGGGGAGGTGTGTTAGGGCATCGCTGGCTGCTGCAGCTCGCAGCCCCCATGCTGGGGCATATTAAAAAGCTCATCACTCCCCGTAGCTGGGGCTTGTCCGGGAGGAGCTGGGGCCTGCCTGCACTGCAAATGCCAGGCTCCGGGCTGCAGCGCCCCGCTCCCAAATACATCCTCTGTCTGCAGGTCGGTGGGAGGCTGCTGTAGGAGGGGATGGCACAAACACAACAACCCACTTCCAGAACTGCTTTTTTTATAAACTGAGCTCTGTGTGTGTGTCTGTGTGTCTGTGTGTGTGCATCTGTGTGTGTGTCTGTGTGTCTGTGTGTGTGTCTGTGTGTGTGTCTGTGTGTCTGTGTGTCTGTGTGTGCGCATCTGTGTGACATGCACGTGTGAGAGAGAGTTGGGGACTTAATTACAGCTTAACCTAGTAACGGCAGGCGCAGCATGTGGCAGGAGTTCCCTGGCTTCCCTCACCTCTGCCTGTGAATGAACCAGTGCTGCCCAGCAATGCGGAGGAAGCTCCCGTCCCTCTGACCCATACAAGGGCCCCGGGCTGCCTCCCTGCCGCCGTCCCACGCTGACACCACGGCTAGATTTTGGGGAGTCTCCGTGGCTCTTCCTCCACGTGGTGCTCCAGGAGAGGTGCCCAGGCACAGCTCCGAGCCTGGTGCATTGCTGAGGTGCAGGGACAGGGGTGACAAGGAGCCACCCAGGGCAGGGGTTTCCCCAGCCCCTGGCATTTCCAAGCCTTGCATGGGGTGGCTGGGGCAGCCCCAGAGGCCACCAACCCGGGTGACATGCGCCCCTCACCTGTCCCCTGCAGTGACACGGGGCTTTCTGGGGCTCTCTGGGCGGAACAGAGAGAGGGCAGGGCTTCCTGGCGTGGTGTCACAGTCCCATGGTTGGCATCACTGCTCTGTCACCGTGCTGGCACCTCCCATTGACCCTGCAATTACCTTGAGCAGCTGCCCAGGAACACCCCTCTGGGCACTGCCACCGCGGGGAGGACTCAGCTGGGGCACGGCGGTGGCACTGGTGACACACGGGGCTCCTGTGGGAGCCATTTCCACCCGGGGCAGGAAGGGAGAGCCAAAGCCCCGGCACTATCAGGCTGACGTGACTGGGGACACGGCGGGTCCTGGCGTCTGGCCTCGGCTGCACGTGCCCGGGGCCCTCTCCCTCACCCCCCGGCCCCGCGCAGTCCCTCGGGACGTGACGCAGAGCTGCTCATTGCTGCACATAGCCCTGCACGGCTCCACTGGTGGCTTCACTGAACAAGCTGAGGAATGGCCAAGATGAGCAGCGAGACACCCTGTGGCTGGGCACGGCCCCGGGGATCATCCCTGGCGTCACCCCGTGTCGTGCTGTGTCACCCCATGTCACGTTGTGTCACCCCATGTCACCCCAGGGAGGATGCTAGTGCCTCATCCAATGGAAAAATAAAAACCCTGGGGGTTCTGTTCCTGCAAAGGGGGAGCTTCAGACCTGGCAGTCCAGCCCTTTGTAGAAGATCAGGCTGGGAAGCGGCTCCATTTCTCGTCTTGCCGGGCTTGGCGTCGTTGAGCATTCACGAGGAGCTGCGTGTAAAGCAAACAGCATCGCCTGATCCCTGCTCGGCTTGGCTTTCAGGTCCGCGTTCGAGCTGCATGGGATTTTTGCTCACCTCTCCTGCGTTGCGTAATGCTGTCAGTGTTTATTCTCTTACTCATTTGTACTTCTTTCCCATTTGAAATGATCAATTGTTGGTATAAACTCACCTAGGGAGCAATTACTGTAAGCCTAACCCAAACAGGCGCTGGGGGTGATCCATTAAGCAACGCAGCCGCCCTCCCCTGCTCGCTGCTCCCAGAGGACACGCTATTTACTTTGCAGCTCTCTGCTATTCATACCGAGCGCACTTCGGTCAGCGTGCCAAGAACAACACAAAACATAACAACAGGCTTAAGCGCTGGGATGCAGTTTCTGACTCTGCAAAACAAAAAAGCCACCCTATTATTTTTCCCTCCTAAGAAGTGCCCGCTGCAGCAGAGTGGGGGGGGCTCCCTGACCACCTCCCTGTCCTCGGGAAGGCAGCGGGTAGCATTACAGCTGCCCTCAGGGAAAGTAGAAAGGGAAAAAAGAGGATGTTTGGAGCAGGGAGGCTGGGACATGGGCAGTTTATCCTTTCAGCACAGCTTTTTAGTAAGCTTCACTGCTTTGTGAGCTTTTCCTCAAACGCTTTGCAGAGCCACAGAGGGGCACCTGGCTTGGGAGCACTGCAGCCAGGTTTTGGTAGCTCCGTCTCTTACTGTCTTGAGCTTCTGTGGCTTAATTACTGATTGCTGAGAAATTGCTGCCTGGTCCTGTAATTCTTTCAGAGCTGTCGGGGTTCGCTCTGTGAAATTTGGGGACTTCTTTATTTGCCAACCAGCTGCTAATGGGGGGAGCAAATTATGTTGTGGAGATACTTCAGGGGAATTAGCTGCATTGTGCCTAAGATTTCAAAGTTAATTTAGGCAATTTGCCTGTTGGGGAGCAAAAAAAGAAAAGCTGAAACAAAGCAGAGTTTAGAGCTGGCAGAATCTACCATGGTCTGGTGGTTTGTACCTGAGGACAGAGATGCTTGGCAATCCCGTAGCAGCAATTTGTCACCCTGCTGGTGACAGTCCTAAAGCGGCTCAAGCCACGGGCTGCACACTCACAAGGGCACTGCATGAAGTTTCTCCCTTTATTTCCTACAGACCACTTGCTGTAAGTGCATTTTGCAGATATTGAAAGGCTCGGGGCCTTTGTCGTAACGTACCCCCTCCTCAGATAAATGGATCCTCTCAGGGACAGATCCTTTTAGGACAGTCTCCGTCTAGGGAACAAAACACCTGCAGATGGCCTGTGGCACATGCGGTTCTAGGCACCACATCAGAAGGAAGGGTTCTTTATTTTTTCCTGCATGCTTTTTACTTTAAAACTCATCTCTTTTCTATGCTGGAGGACTTCTTGGGCTACCTGGGGACCACAGCAAAGACAAACCCCTCCAGGAAGACCCGCCGTGCTCAGAAGAGGGAAGTTTCATTCGGGGCACTTAAAAACACCGGCAGCAGCAGGGAAAAACACAGGGCATGTGAGGTTGAGCGCCTTGCCTCTGGAGGGGGGTGCAGAGAGCCGGCCAGGTGAAGGATGCTCAGCTGAGCTGAGTCCCTGTGGGCCTGCAGGAAAACCAGTCAGACGTTATCTCAATCTGCCATGTTCAGACAGTCTCCAGGACCAAAACAAGTCCTGCCGCTGGGCAGCATCTCTGCTCAGTGGTTTGGGAAGTGGTTGGTGCTGTAGGGGCTGCAGTGCTCCTCCCGAGCAGAAACTGATGGAGGAGAAAATGCCAGATGGCGAAACAGCCACTGGGGCTGGCACTCCGTGCCCACGCTGACCCGCCCGTGCTTCATGTTTTCAAAGCAGCAGACACTGCAGAAGTAGGAAATGCAAGAAGTCAGCAGTGTTAAACCAAATGCAATAAAATATGCTATCATGAGTCATTTACTTGTAAACCTCAAAAATTTTTCAGCAGATCCTGCTGAATTTCTTCCGCCAGTCATCACTATGGTGAAGTTTTTCCAGCAGAGAACAAGGGTGATATAAAATGTGAATAGCATTTGATCGACTTCTCCCCTCAAGAGCTATATGTAGTAGGATGCATTATTGGATAAGAATGGGGGAAACATTTAAATAACACTGGGCTGAGGAGGGAGTGCCAAGGCAGTCATATGCTTGTCATAAAAACTGAGCACTGGATTGTTAATGAATAAATGTGACAGCTAAATCTGGGCAGGAGCACAGCCAGGCTGGGTGCAGCATCATGCACAGATCCTGACAACTGCTCTGTGGTCTCAGGCACGAGGGTGCAGGTCTGCAGCCCCTCCTGCCCGAGGGTCTCTGCAGCCCGTGCCCACTGAGCCCCTGCAAAAGGCCCATGTCATCCTGCTGGGGAAGGAGCAGCTCTGGGAAGCAAAACCCCCCCGTCCCCAAAGCCACATCTGGGGCAGGATGGGGAGCTCGAGCCGCCACCGAGCTCCCGAAGTCAGCAGGGCAGGAATGCTGCGGGCAGATGTGAATTACATGTAATGGCCTCGGCTGCATTTATCCTGCGCGAAATAGCTTTGCTTTTTGCGGATCAGTTGTTTGGAAACCATAATTGATACCCTCTGCATCCTTTATAGCTGCTTGTAAAATATGGCCCTGTGGTGATGCAAGAGCAGGCGTGAGCCTGACCAGAGGTGAATCCAGCCCAGCACAGCGCCAGGCTGACGGCCAGCCGGGGTCTGTCTGTCCGGCCCCTGCCCGGGGAGCCGTTTGTCCAACACTGCCCGCTTGGTGGCTGTGGGCACAGGGCAGGCATGGGGCAGGGGCACTGCACCTCGTATGGTCGGTCCAGCTGCCCAGTGAAGTTCAAAACAGCGAAAGGCGTGCTAATTCCTCGAAATCCCAGGTGTGGGAGCGTGGGGCAGGCCCTCGCTGCCAGCAGCAGCTTAAGAGGCGGTGCGGTTAGCTGCTGCGGCGCGGGGATAGCCGGGAGCCCGACTCTTTTGCTTCCTTCTAATTTCTCCCCCAGAGACCAGATGTTGCAGTCTCTCATGTACAGAAGATCAAACCGTGTTATTTTGAACCACGCCTGGTAAAAGCCGCGTGGTGGCTGTGGAGGAGCTGCGGAGCCGTGCCGCGAAGCTGAGGCGGGGCTGAGAGGGCAGCAGGCTGGCACCAGCAGCACGTGGCCTGCCGGTTACACCGAAACGATAACTTTGGCTATGATAACAGGCTGCCAGCGATAAGGGAGTGAATCCCACGCAGTAGTGGAGCCAGCAGGGCACCGGGTACCTGCACAGGACCACGGGCACCTCCTCTGCCCCATCCCATTGCCCACTGTAGGCCGCGGCCCGGTCCCGCACACCAGGGCAGGTCTCGGGGCCGGGAGCCATGAGGAGGGAGCCATGAGGAGAGCCCCGCAGGTGGCAAAGCACGAGGCTGGCTGGCCTGTCAGGGCTCGCCCCGGCATCGCCATGTGCTCAGAGCCGAAAAAATGAAATCTCCCCTGTAATCCCAAATTCTTTTGATGATGAGAAAAGGCAATTGAGAAGTTTTGTTGCACAACCTCCAAGATCAAATGGAAACTTATTTAGAATGCTCTTTGTTGTGTTACGTGGCGTACAGGCTCAGCAATTAGCTGGAAGCAAATATTCCTCCTCATTTTCCTGGAGTGTGTGGTAGAACAGTGTCTCACAAGTTTAACATCGCCATTATCATGTACAAACATTGTCAAAGCTCAAACCATTTGCCTGTAGTTTGCTTTTATATTTTCAAATGTTCCCAAAGCAGCCTCGTTGCTGCCTGGGCAATAACCAGACGATGGTTTGTTCTCTTCAGACTGCCATAACAAACAACCGCTGGAAATACTTTGATGCTTCTACAGCTGGGAGTATCAATCAGAGAGAATGCCTGTTTTACACAAATCTTTAATAGATTTTTGTTTGTTTGTTTCAGCTGAAAGGAGGTCCAGTGTACTGTGTGCCATATGGAGAGCCCTGGTCCCCCCCACCCCATGGCTCCCACCTCCCTCCCAGCTGCAGCCCCGGCTCCATCATGCCTCCTGCTGCAAAATCTGCTTTGCCTCCGATACGCTTGTGCGATAACAGGGATCTGGGGGCAGATATTTGTCCTTTCTGTAACTCCTAGGGACATAAACAGCATGTTGTGGCCAACCGAGCACACTGAGCTTGCAACGCTCCTTGCCCGGCTTGTCTGCAACCTGAAATCTTCCTGCGAACTGGGATTTGTATGCATGGGGGCTGTGCTTGATGGGGAAGGAACGCGTTCAGATAGACCAATGGTCTCTGGTCACACACGTTTGATGGTGGAAATAAAGATTGCAGAGAGCTGTATGAACAATGATAAATGCTTCTCACAGAAAGGGCAGCTAATCCCAGAGGCTTCAGCTATTTTTCCTCATTCAGAACTCTGCTAGGTGGAAATACCTGCCAGCACTTCTGTCGTTAAAGCCTGAGAGCTTGAGAGCAAACTAAAAACCTGGTGCTGGCTGCATTGATTCCAGTAAACAATTTCAACCCCTAAGAAAAAAAAAAAAAAAGCCCACTTCCCGTGGGTTTTGCCTGGAGTCTTTGGGTATAAATCAGAGCAAAATCAACCTTGTGGGGCAGCCCACATGCAGGGTCAATGCCTGGGACTCATGAGGCAGACCTGTGGTGAGGCCATGGCCCCTGCAGACGTGTGCCACCATCCAGGAGCAGGAGCCACCAGCAAGGAGGGACAGGGGACACGAGGAGCATCTCAGCTGGTGGCAGTGCACCGTCACCAGCTCAGGGCACAGGCTGGGTGACCAGGGACTGCTCCTGCTCTGCAGATGGCCTTGGGTCCCACCACAGCGCATCTGCTCGGAGGACCTGCCGGCACTTCAGTGTCTGCAGGGCTGTGCCCTGCTGTGAGAACACTGTCCTTGTTAAGCAGCAGCACCACACGGCTCCTCCTTGATTAGATAACCATCTTTAAGCCCCAGACTTGGGTGTTTTGGGGTCTGAGCAGCTTCTGCTGCAACACAGGGCCTTGTGGAGATGTCTGGTCACAGACACCTTGCTCTGTAGCCCTCACACAGGGAGGAGATGCACACCTGGCCTCTGGTGTACCAAGAAAAATCATGTCTCCATCCCAATTTCGGGGGCACCGGGCTATTTAAGGCAACCCTGAGCAATTCTGCAGTGCTCTGAGAGCCCCATGTCACTGGGACATGAAGAATGGGGGCAGATTTGGTGCTGCGTGCTGCCTGGCCAGGGGAAAGTCCCGAACATTTGCTGTTCCTCCTTTCCAGGTCATGCCGTAGCCAGGTCCTGTTCTGCGCAGTGCATGCTGCATTAGGAGAACATCAGCTGTATTTGCTGCATGGATTTATGTTCACAGCCTGTGAACCTATGGCTCCAGAGGGAAAAATGATAGCATGAAAGATAATACCTGCTGGCAGCTTTTGCACCAGCCAGAAGGAGGCACGAATTATCTCCAGTAGTTATCAGTCATGCTTATAATGCAGAACTCCTTTCAAGATATGGTGGGACACGGGATTTTTACACATTAAATGTTAAAAGGCAGTGTCAGCTTTCACAGTAATTTAAGGCTGGTGTTTGTTCCTGCCTTATTCTGGCTTCCTAAGTACACCAAGGGACATCTTTCATCTTTTCGGGAGGCTTATCGTTATTAGACATCATAAGCAAAAAGCTTTAAGCAGGCTCACCAGTGCTCGTCGACTGGCTTCATTCAAAATGCAGGGCGTTGCTTCTGCCCCTGCTACGGGACAGTTGGCCAAGGGGGAGCCAGCTGCGTGCAGGGGCTGTGTGCAAGTCTTGCACAACGTCACCGCCCGATTCCCAGACGTGCTCTGCTCCTGCATGGGGGAGAGGAACCACCGAAACTGGGCCACGGGCCAGTCTGCGCCCTGGTGCTTATGGGGAGCAGCCTTCAGTGCTTCGCAGCTGGGTTCCAAAACATGCAGCCTCCTGTCCTGCCAGCCCCTCGCACTCCTCCCCTCTATCAGAAGCAGTGGCTGCAGGCAGGCAGCAATGTCCCGGCCAGCCGCCACCTCTGCCAGGCTGCCCAGGAGCCGGCGGTGCCAAGGGGGCCGTGATGGAGATGTCAGGGACCATGAGGCTTGCAGCAGTGCAAGGAGCCTCAGATTTGGTGACAGCAGCCGGCCCCTTCAGCATCCCAGCCTGGCACTGTGGGGGGCTCTGCGAGGAGCCGCTGCATCCCCAGGCAGGAACAGCCCATGACAGAGAAGCCTCCGCACCAGCCTGGATTGCAGGACCCACCTCTAGCCAGAGGCTCAGGTGCTGTGCTCGGCCCCTTGCAGTCTGGAGCACGCGTTCCCTTCCCTCTGCGGGTCTCTAATCATGTTCCTGACAGTCACCCTCTTATCCACTCTTCTATTTCTGGCATGCATGTCAAAGATGACAGGATATTAATCAGCCAGGCGTTCCTTATTGCTTCTTGTCAGCAGCGAGATCTCTTCTAGAAAGGTGTCTCACCCCAGGTTTGTGTAGGAGAGGCTCCATCAAAGCCGGGCAAGCGATGAGGCTGCTGGGACCAGGACTTGCTGCCCCAGGCTGATGCAGCAGGGGCTCGAGAGGCACAGGCTGGCAGCTGAAAACCCAGGTCCCTGCCTGGGGCAGCAACGCTGCGGGACCCACGGAGCGCCTGGGCTTCAGGCACATCCACTCCAGCCCTCGTCCCAGCTGCTCCCACTGCCAAGTACCTTACGCAAGCTTCTTACCTCAGAGCCATCACAAGCCGGACTGATACGGGTAACACTAATCACATGCATGCCAAGATCCCTTTCCCATAAAACCGTGCTAATTGACACTGATTGCGTTTCCCCGCTCCAAGTCCTTTATCCATGAAATCTGGCAGTGGCCGTCCCGTCCCGTGGCACAGGACGGGTGCCAGCAGGGGCTGCATGGACCTGGGACATCCTGTTTACTCCGGCCAGGCGATGGCAGGTCACCAGCACCAGCACTGGGGGAAGTCCCCGGCACCTGGGGACGCTCATTAGGTGGTTCCTCACCCGGCTCCTTTACGCCCTGCCATGTGTCAGAGCTGCTGATTTAAAAATCTGAGCTCGGTAGCTATTGTTTGACATCTTCCTGCAGCCCTTGGAGGGTGGGAAGTGTTTTAGAGCGATTATGTTTTATAACACACTGTATTGTTTGGCTCTTGCCCTCCAAATGCTGAACAGAAATATTTATCAAGTACCATGACTTCTTACATGACTTCTCACCCTCTGCCTCTCAGGGCCGGGCAGAGGTTTCTCCCTGTGCTCACTGCTTCTTCCATCAGTTGTGTAGGCTCCAGAGGTACATGCAGTGTGCTATAAACCTAAGGTCTTTCTCTTGCTCTGTATTTCCTCAGCTGCCTCGTGCCACGTGTAGCAGGCGAGCCCCCCATGGACAGGAGCCACCCCAGGCATGGACTCAGATGAGCGCAGCTGCAGTCCTGCAAGCACCCGCCCAGGCCGTGCCTTTGGATCCACACAACATCAACACGATGTGCTGCTCCCCGCGGGGCCCTGGGCTGTGGCCAGGGCAGCCAGCATCCCTCCTCACCCCGGGGAGCGTGGCTGTGACCCACGGGGCGTCACACAGGACACGCGTTTGGCTTCCAGCAACAACGAGAAAATGCGAAGAATGCCGGAGCCGTCACCCCGCTGCAGGGAGCAGGCCTTATAACTCGCACATCTCCACTCCGATGCGCCTGATTAAAGGCACCGGCCTTTAATCCAGGCACCAGTGATGACAGCTTTATCCAGCTGGTGTTAGGGAAGGCTCCTCGCCACCACGGCGCCCCTTGGGGCAGGGCGCAGGGCTCTGCTTGCGTGGCTCCGGCCGGGTGAGCAGCATCTCCGGGGATGAACCTCCCCAGGAGCCCCCGAGCAGCCGCCACCAGAGCGGGCAGACCAAGGCGAGATGCACACAGCAGTTAATTTCTTCTCTACAAATTACCAAATTGCAGTCTTGCTTTTTAATTGCACGCCCTTTGAGGGAGGCCGCGGTGTGGCTGGGGCATGTTTCACCCTATGGTCACTGGAGAGCCGAAACATATTGGCTGATCTGGGAGGCTGGGGAATGGCGAGCTCCCCAGCCAGGCTCACGCACAGGTTCATGGCTTGCTCCACACCCCAAAAGCCCACACCAGCCCCTCTGGCTCCACGGGCAGAGCCCGGGCCAGAAGCAGAAGGGATGGGATGGCTCAGACTTGCTCCCTGTCCCCTGTCCCGTCCCAAGGCAGTGCCAGCAGTGTGCCACATCTGCTGCCATCACACCAGGCTTGTGCAGGGACTGACTCAGTGGTAAGAAGGGGGAAGGAAATAAGGAAATAGGAAGGTGCTCAGGGGAAGGGCAGCATCCCAGAGCACAGGGCGCTGCTTCCTGGCCACAGCCCCATGCCCTAGAAACTGCAGTGACAAAGGCCAGTAGGTGTGAGCAGCACCAAATGGGCTCACAGGGGTGTGATGGAGAGCTGATCTGGCTGGTGCAGGGGGTTCTCACACAGCTGCACACCAGCAGCTGCCCTGGGCAGCACTAACCCATAACGCAGCACAGCTGTGCGCTGCCCTCACTGTTTGGTTTTTTTATTGGCCATCCACGGGCTTTGCTCACCCCAGCTGGTGCTGGCCAGGCTATTTAGGTGATGCAGGTAGCAGAGGGTGGTCTTTTGCATGGGTGCTGTGCCCTTTCTTCATCACCTCATGCTGTGACTGTTGGATAGGACCTGGTCCTGGCCACCCCCAGGTTCACTTGGCACCCGTCCCCCTGGCGCATGGAAGCTGTGTTCCTGGGAGAGGCACAGGTAATGGGGCTCAGGGAGTCAGCAGCCTCCTGGGCTGGCCAAGGACAAGACTCCTGTTCTAGGGAGGTGCTCAAGAGCTGGGGTGGCAGCGGGACCCCCAGTCAGCCTTTGATCCATTTGGCTGTGGGGAAATCTGCTAGAGGTTTTGATGCAGCTTTTGGTGAATGTCTTTGAGGTGCTGTTTAGCCTCTCTGCCCAGTGATGGAGGGCTCGTGTCCCCACCCTGTGTGTCTGTGCTCTACAAGTGTGCCTGCAGCACCTCCCTCCACACCATTCCCGTTGAGGGCTTGCCTTATCAGCAAGGCAGCTCTCTGTTGGACTGCCCCCTCCTTCATCTTTTGGTGCAGTGTTGGAAGTGGTCCCCAGAGAAGTGGCTGTGGGGGGTCTCCAAAACCGAAGTGGCTCATTCCAGTGTTTTTTTGACAGTCCTGCAGAGAGCAGGAGGTTAGACCAGAGTCCTCCAGAAATTCTTTGCAACCTGTATTACTGTTCTTCAGCACAGGTTTATTGGTGCTCTGACCTTTGTAGTGTAGGACAGCCCAGTTTCGAGGACTCAGAGGCTTTTATCAGCTATGTCCCCTGCGTCACATCCTTAGCCATTGCTTCCCTGTACCAAATCTCTCCTCCTTTGCATCGCCTGTGCCCTCAGGTCCCAACCTGCCCTTGTGCTCTGAGTGTTTTAAGGTGTTGAGGCCATCCTGCGGGTGACTCAGGTGACCGGCATTAGCAGCGTGTGCTCTGTGCTGTTTATGGCACTGTCAACCTGTGTCATCTGCTTGTCTTACGAGGGAAGATTTTTCTAGTCACTTAGTTAATTGGTTAAAACATTAAATTATGCAACACTAGGAACTGATCCCTAGGAGCTGCTCAGAACAGTCAAATGGCATCTCTAATTCTCTCTTGCACTCCAGATTTGGTCAGAGCATCTGTTTGCATGCAGTGTCCTTGCTCGGGATGTCAGGTGACATTAAAAACCTTGAGGAAAGGAGATTACAAGGCATCAGCCCGCTTGTCAGGCAGGACTGTAGTGTTTAAAAAAAAAAAAGCCTAGGAACAGCAGCTGTCTCACAAACCTCTCTCAAGGAGCATGCTGCCTGGCAGGGCATAATGTGCCTGGGCACCACCTTGCAGCTTGGTGGCTTGGATGCTTGGCTGTGGGAGGAAATTGGTGGCACCTGGGCACCCTTACCCTGTCTTGCCCTGAGCTGCAGCCCGAGGGCCTCTCCAAAAGTCACTGACAATCACTCGAAAACTGCAGGTGGTTGAAGGAGCAAGTTCCCTGTGGGGGCAAGCACTGCTGGCTGCTCCCACCAGTTCCTGGCTGAGCCTCCCTGTGCCATGGGAGTGTTGGGGGGTGTGAGTGACTTGATCACTGGCTGCCCCTTGTTTGCTCAGCACCTGGGGAGCTCTGGGGAAGGAGCAGGATGTCTGGATAAGTCTGCTGATGTACCAAGTTCTTTCCAGCCCACAGTGGTTACGGGACTGTGCTGGGTGTGGGGCAGGTGGAGGCAGGACGGTGTGTGGAGCTCTGCAGCAAGCACGGAGCTCGGTCTCTGTGCAAGGCACTTTGCTCACGTCCTTGGGGACACCTCTCAAACTCTGTTCTCAGCTCAAAAGCTTTCCAGGCAGATTGGATCAGGAGAGGGCTGTTGGAGGGGTCACAGCCCACACAGCACGGGGGCCTCTGGCAATCAGTCCTCAGATGAGAAAACCCCTTGTGAGCGCTCCTGCAGTACAGTTTGTGTCTCCTCCCTGTCAGCTCCAGCGCTCGGTGGAATAAACTACACAAGGATGGCCCCAATCTCGATGTAACGTGATAAATTATGTAATGCCATGTCACAATTATGTATTTATGAAAGAGAAGTAGGCCAGGGAGCTGCCAGAGGAGGCTCCAGCTCTCGGGGTGAGCAACACCCACGGCCCCGCTGCTGACTGAGCTGTGATTGCTTCAGGTCCCCTCTGTGCATCCCTGATGCCTGAGTTCACTGCAGAGTTTTCAGGAGTGTTGAAGGCTCGTATTTTCCTTAGGAGCAGTGGGAAAGCTAGCAAAGGGAGCTGGCTGGTGATTTCTGTAGGCAGTGTTGGCTGCTGGGCAGGAGCGCTGGCTCAGGGGGGCAAATGAAGCCATAGCATGGGCTGGTTCAGGTGCAGATCGGCACAGCTCAACTCCAGCAAGGCTTTTTGAGACATTGGTTTTAGGAAAGTCATTTAGCGGGGCCCCATGCTGGGCCAGTTCAAGCTTTCTGGATCCTCCAGCCCCTGCATCTGCACAGCCTCCATCTGCAGAGTCTTTAACAATGCTCGGAGCACTTGTGTCCCGTTGCTCTCGCTGTGCCAGAAGAATAAATGCATCATGATTTCTGCAGAGACCGTCAGCGGCGTGCAGAAGAGGAGCAGAGGCTGAACCAAATTGGCTGGTTTGGGCAATTCAGAGCCTGCAGGAGTAGCCAGGGAAGCCTGTGTTTCATCTCTGCTGCTTCCCCGAACGGAAATGGAAATAACAGGAGGGGGAGGAAGGGGAGGTGAAAAGAAAGTGAGAGACAGAAGGAGAGGGTGAGAGAGCTGGTACAACATGAACAGCGTTGCCAGAGCAAGCTGAAGCTTTTAGAACAAAACAATGCTTGGCAGCAGTGCAGAAGTAGAAATGGCTGTAGAATTACTGTTCCATTGCAAAGTAAATGATTCAAATATTTTTCTTTTTTTTTTCTTTTTTTTTTTTTTCCCTTCCCTACTCTAAGGACAAGGACTGAGCTCTGTGGCTGGCAGGGAGGCTGTGGTGCTGCAGGTAGCAGCAGGTGCTGGGGACCCCGCAGGCAGCACCGTCCCACACTGCTTCAGGATGGGCTCTGGGGCAAGCACTGCAGGAAGTTCATTGCACAAAACCGAGGCACCTGGGGCTGAAACCAGTACCTGCACTGGGAGAAACTGAGGAACTGGTTTTCTCTTCCCCAGCAGCACTGGGTTATGCATACATGCATGGGGCTGGAGGAGCAGGGCTGAGCGTGGTGTTTGCACACATCATGTACCCACCCGCAGCCCTGTGCACAGCTGGGGAGGAGGAAATCCTGCTGAAGCCCACCAGGCATTGAGGGGAATTGCCCCAACCACAGCAGCCAGGACCTGTTCCCATCCCACAGAGGCACACCAGGCTGCTACACGTGAGCGCTTGCGATGCTGGTGGAAGAGGTCGCTCATGCAATGGGCTGTGCTGGGTCAAGTCTTGAGAGCATTTATTCAGGGTGGAAGAGCCTGAGCAGTGCTAAGTGCTACTCCTTTTCCATCTCCTCCAAAAGCTATCAAAGTCCTCCAGGTAAAGCAGGGAAGTCAGGGTATGGCAGCTCTAATGTAAAAGTGCAGCAGGAGGAGAGAGCTGCTTTAAAAAGCGAACTTTGCAAGGTCGTCTCTGGGCAATGTGTAGGAGCAGCAGAGGTCTTGAGCACTTTTCTGCAGTTCAGCTTGAAAAGGTTGCTTCTTGCCCTTCCTTTATGGGGAAGAAAGCATATGATGACAGGTCCCTGGAGCTTTTATTTTGAAGCTGAATGCTTAGAGTTGAGTGCATGAAGACAGCAAAAGCATTTTCCTTCAGGCAATACAAATCAAATAAATGGAGACACAGCACTGCAATTCTGTGCAACACAGAATGCACTTGTGTCTCAGCATCCTAAATGCGTCAGTCATGGGAGGCGCTTGGGGCGGGTGCTGTCAGAGCCTTTCTGCCCCAAATGTTTCCTGCATGCTTGGGCTGGGGTTTCGGTTGTGGTGTAACTTCGTGCTGTGGTTCCTACAGCGGGGATTTTGTGCCCCCTTAAAGAGGAGGGAGGGAAGCTGTTAGTCGTGGTTAGTTATACTGTACAGAGCAAACTGCAGAGAGGTTGAATTGACTCACTGCTCTATCTGTAAAGCTGGGAGGTGTTCCTGTGTGCCTTTTATTGCCCTTGTGGGAGGGGGATGGCACTGGGGCACCCTCCCACCCTAGTGCCATCACACCCCGAGCCCGGGAGTTGTGCTGTCCTGGTGGGCTGACTTGCAGGCTGCCCCCAACCCTGGGGGAGTGGGGGGCTGTGGGAGCCCAGAGAGTGGCTTTTTGGACCATCAGTGCCAATAACTTGAGCTTGCCATGCTAACATCTGCTGAATGAGTGATCCTGAGTGCAGACTGAATTGTAAGCAACACTAAAGGCAAAAAAATAAAAATAAAAAAATGAGCCAGTGGATTTTTGCAACAGCTACAGAGCTCTTATCCTCTCATTCCTCTCATTAATGGGGTTTTACAGCTGTTATGTAAGTGAGCTATCTCCCTGGAAATAAAATGTTTTCCTTACAAACAGCACTCGAAGTGTTGCAGGCTATTTAACAGGGGAGGCTTGTTTCTAATTAAAGCCATAGTTCCCTTTGCTGGTGTGGTTTGTGCCTGGACCACCTGCTGCAGACTGGGGTGGGCCAGTGGGTGCCGTGGTCCTGGGTGCAGGGACAGGAGCTCAGCCCCGTTTGACCCTGGTGCTGCGAGCAGAGGGGTGCATGGTGCTGGCTCGCCCTGCTGCCTTCCCCAGCCCTCCGGCCAGGAGCTGGCGCTTTGTTTACCCACATCACAAACAGTGCAGGGAAGAGGCTTTTATTTAAAGCCACTGGAAATGAGAGGGTGATGAAGCAAGGCTCAGTGGTGTTGGCATAATACCAAAAGAAAAAAAAGACCTTAATCTCACCATGATGAGCCTGCTACATCTCCCCATCTGATTTACAGGGCCAGTGCAGGCTGTGAAACAACCAACAGTGCTTCTCTTCGCATTGACCAGCTCCTGCCACAGCACCTGGAGCTCCTACCAGTGCTGTGAATCAGCTCCTGGCCCAGCTGGTTTTGCTGGAAGCACCTGACCCCTGCCCAGCCCCATGCAGGGCAAGGATGTGACTGTCCCACTGGTGGCTGTGACAGTGCCACTGTGCCTGGTGCTGACTCCAGGTGCAAAGCAAGGAGCAGCATGGTCCAGGATGGTGCTGGGCTCCCTGTGCAGCCTCTGGCCAGGTCCTACAAGCCCACCTTAGTTCCTTGGGAGTGGGTGCAGTGGGTTTTTTGAACCACTTGCTTTCGTGATGCATCTCCCTCGAGCTGGGTTGGACCAAGGCCAGGCAAGCTCTTATCTTCCTCACCACTGAAAGCTGTGCAGGCTCATGCCTGCTGCTGTCTGAGGGACTGCTCTCTGTTTCGAAAGAAATCAAGCCAGCTTTGTTTCCAAGTCTTTATTAATCATGTTTTCCAACTCTTTGAGCAGAGATCTCTGCTTGGCCATTTGGGCTGGAGCATGCAGGGACCCTGGCTGGGCTGAGCCTGGGTGCAGCCTGGCTCTTTGGGCTCCCGGTCCCTCTGCAGAGGTCCCCATGGGGCTGAAGATACCCCATGTATGTGAGCTCACCAAGCTGTTGCAGAGGACCTGGGGTCTCTCCAACAGGATAGGAATCCCCATGCCCTGTCCTATAGCAGGATACCTTGATATACCTTGATCCTTCTGGTCTTGTTGAGATGCAGCTTGGCTCCCTGTTCAGCTCTGTGCTGGAGAGGCCAGGTGTCACAGAGAAGGGTCCTGCCCTGGTGGTGAAGAGTTAAACGATGGTTGACATCCCGTCGTGCTGTCATTTGTCAGCCCAGACACATGGAGCCAGTGGAGAAAAACAGGCAGGGTAATTTCCTGATTTAAATGAATTTCAGAGACCACCACAGGAAGGAACCTGGGATGTGTCCAAAGGATAACCAGGCCATGGAAAAACACCAGGCAGGGGAAGGGGATGGGGGAACTGGGACTTGAATTCTCCTGTGTCATTGCAGAGGTAGTGCCACCATGGCATTTTCCAGTTACATGTCCAGTTTAAGGAATTTAGGACACTCGCAATGTCAGACTGTTGAATTGCTATTTCTAAGGGGATAAGTGAGCCCTCCCCAGCTGGCATTTCATTTTATTTACTGAATTGCTTATTGTACCTCTATCCTGAGTATAAATCAGTAGAGCTCTTTGCTGCTGCCTTTCATGTCCTTAAATGAGATGCTGTATTTAGGCCAGGCCTCGTTCGAATGCTCTGCGTTCCCACAGCAGACCCAGCGACCAGTCTGCCCAGTTTGTCCTCCTGATCTCAGCAAAGCCCGGGGGCATCTCCCAGCTTCCCAGCAGGGCTCTGCTCGGTGCTGAGCCTGGCAGGAGCATGCATCCCAGGGAGGTAGCGCTCTGTGCAGGAGATGGTCCATGCTAACAGCAATCCCCAGCGCCTCTGCAGCACTGTGGGGAGGTGTCAGGAAGGGGCTGTGCATGGGGTTTTCTCAGGGAGCTCTGAGAAAGCCTCATGCTTTGCAGCCAGGGCAGGGCCTTGCAGCGAATGCTGGGCTCTGCTGTTGGTCAGGCAGGTGATGAGCTCTCCCTGGGAGCCAGCTCTGCTTTCTCTAGGGCTGTTGTTTAGGATGCAGCGAACTGGGGTAGTTCCTTCTGAAAATGTGTCCCTTGGAGGCTAGAAAGACAAGGTATCACCTCTGGCTCAAAGTCCCAGCACCACAAATCCTCCATGGCTGTTAGCATGTGCTGGGACACAATGTTAAAACATCCTTCTGCTTGCTCCTTTCTTTAGGGCCACAGTTGGGGCTGAGATACTGGGTGAGATGGCGTCCTGAGCAAGATGCCAGCAAAGCAGCTGCTCCCATCTGCGTATTCATTTCCTTAAGTCATTTGCTCTTTCTCCCAGCAGGTTCCCAGGGTCCCAAGCCAAGGAGGCTCCCCAGGGTGCCTCACCTATCAGCAAGTGTCCTGTCACCCTTGTTAGTGGAGGCCAAGTGGTGACCCTGCCACAAATTTGGTGACAGAGCAGGGTGAGAGAGAAATGGCAGCTAGGGGGTGAAGATATTCCCCAAAAATGGGAGTGGGTCTGAACCTAGAAAGGGGAAAGGAAGCCAAACCAGGGCATGGAGACTATAGGGCTGGGGTTAGGAATGTGCTACCCTGTTCCCTGGGGCTTCAGGGATATTAGTTAAAAAGAAGTGTCAAAGCATTGAGTGGAGAGATGTGAAGGCATGTCCCATTTGGTTTCACCCCAGGGACCAGGACTTGCCCAACAGCAAGCCTCTCAGTCATTAAATTCAGTTGAACAGGAAGGCTTTTTGCAAGAGCTCAGCACCAGCACAGACTGGATTGCAGAGGATGTATCTGCAGAGAACACAGGCTGAAGGAAAAGTGCTAATTGACCAGTACTGAGTGGATTTATCATCCTGTTTGAGATGCAGCAGTTAATAGAATAAAAGCCTTGTAGACAGTGTGGAGCTTATTATTTCAAGCTATCATCAACCTTAATTTAAAATTCTCATTCCAAGAATGCCTGAGTGAACACTTGTGCTACATTAAAAGCTGAGTAAGCCTGGCTTTTTTATAAATTCTCTCGCTGTTTCCCTGTCTCTCATGATGTAATTGTATGGTGATTACTTAAATAGCTTCATAATAAATTGCTTTTTTAGGGCTTGAAATTCGTACGAAGCTTAGCACCGTGGTAAAGGATTCCATTTGCTGGCCAGGGCTTGGGTTTTGTTTAAAGAAGTGGTGAAGCGGATGTGGGGATCCTTCAGCGTGAAGGCACGGCAGCTGTAGGGAGCTGTGTGCCTCATGCCTGCTGTGCCAAGGGCCTGGGGCCTCCAGGGTGTGACCGTGGAGCTGTGCTTTTTGGGATGGGGCCTGCAGCTGTGCCCATCTGTGGGGTCCCACTGAGGTGGTACAGAGGCAGGCGAGCACCCCTGGGCTCCTAGCACTGTTGTAGGACTCTCAGAGCGGCTTCTGGCAGCGTGAGGGCCCGGCCGGCCCTGCGGGCGTTCCTGCTGCGCGTGGTGCGAGCCCGCACTTGTGAAGCGTGGAAACGGGCGTCTGCAGGCGCTCACACACAGTCCGTATGCATGAGTTCGCTTTTCATGTTAGCGTCACGCTGCAGTCTCTGTGCTTCTGCCCAAGTCCTGCTTTCATATGGAGGATTCCACCTTTCATGTGGAAATCCTCCTGCCCCTCCAAGTGTGTGTTCGCCCCTGGCGGGGTTCCTGGGTCTGGAGCGTTTCTCAGAGGTCTGGGCCTTTAGCTGGAGGAAGCCAGCATCCTCTGCTGACCTGGGGAGCCTGAAGTGGCTGCCTGAACACTGGGAACTCTGTGCTGATCCACATCAAAGTGCTTGGCTGCCTTTCCCCCTCAGCTTATGGCTTTACACAGAGATAAAACCCGTGAGAGACCCGAGAGCAGATTCCCATGGCTGTTGCAGGGCTAACAGCAGTGATCCATCGCCTGCTGGGGGTTGCTCCCTGCCATCCCTGCCACTGCTGGGGCTCCTCCTGTGCCTGTTCGAGAGGGGGAACAGAGGCCAGGAGTGGAAAAGGTGTGGGAATGGCGGCAGCACCACACACAGCATGGGATATGGGAGCCCTTGTGCTCAGCTAGAAGGGTGCTGAAATGGAATTGTGTGGGTGCGTAGTTGCTTGGTTGGATGGGATCTTCCTTCTGCTGAAGTAAAACATTAATTTGCCTTGTTGCCTTTGCAACACCTGTGTGCTTCAGGTGGTGTATATCCCAGTGAAGTTAAATAGCAAGCTCAAGTGCCTGCAAGGCTGCTGCTGTAGGAATAAATATTTGTAGTCGTAACAGGGAATCTGAGAGCCAGCCCTGCTCCAAGGTGGGCAGCGAGCTCTGGGAAGGGACAGGTTGGTTGTGCCCCTCAGGGTTCGTTTGGAAAGGCTGTGCCAGTGGCACTGGCTGGGCTAAAGGAGCCTGCGGAGGGCGAGCATCCTGTGCCCAGGGTCCTCCTCCGTTACAGCCACCCCCAGGGCAAATACATGGCATGAACCAGAGAGCTCGGTTTGTTCCCACACTGCAAACGATCACGTTGGAGCACAAGAACTGGGAAGGGAGACAGGCAGCAAGGCTCTTCTCATGGCTCCTCAGAGACGAGAAGGGCAGATACCTGCAATAACTTGCAATGTTGAGCTTAAGGGCAGCTTCGGTGCCTTGAAAGTGAATGAAGTAATTTGCAGTACCCAGTGCCTGCAAATACAGTTCTGTGCAACCAGAAGGGAAGAGTCATTAATGACACTGAGAAACCACTTGAGGAAAATATGTGTGGATTGATCTGCTGTTGTAAACAAGATCTATTCTGCTGTCCCTTAGCAAGAGGACATATTTGTGACAGACTCCCACTTAGTGTGTATTAAAGATCCCACTGAAACCTCAAGATTTATTTATGACAACACTCCTGGGGCACCAACTGAGCTCTGTGCAATTTCATTCAGGCTTTTTCAGTGGGTAGAGCTCGAATTAAGCGTGCAACTGCCCACAGAAAGCCATTAGTTTTATTGCTCTCCTGATGAAACGGCGCAGAAGCCCTGGCAGAGGTGCAGAGGGCTGCATATCAAATCCACCAGCGTCTAGACAGAAAATAAATATGGTGCCGGGGGAGACGTGGCGGGGAGAGCCTCCACAGTGTGGTTTTGGTCGGGGGGTGGCTGAAACCTTGGAGGCCCAGAGGAGGCTGCATCGTGGGGACTTCCCTCCGGCCTGGCTGTGGCACCATGGGGGCTTAGAGCAATTTAAATGTTTACCTGCCTTAAGCTTTTAAGTCCTCTTTGATGGTCTCAAGCAGTCATCTGCTGAGGAGCTTAGGGTGTTATAAGTAACCTTATGTCCATCAGAGAGGCTTGAGGTGTGGTGTCCTGGAGTGTTTAAAGGGATTTGTGCTGGGCAGCACCACAGGAGGGAAGGCTGGTGCAAGTCTTCCCTACTGGGACATCCCTGGCACAGCACTACTGCACCTTGTGATGGCCGGAGTGCCTGTGGGGTGTGTGGAGGAGCCCAGGAAGAGACAGAGACCACCAGGAGCGAGGATGCTCCTGGAGGTGCGGGTGCAGTGGTGCCTATGGGCACCCTGGCTGTGGCAGGGATACATGCCAGCCCCATCTGGCCCAGTGCTGCCCGTGGCTGTGGCAGTGACCATGTTATTGCTGGGGCCCCGCTGCCAGGCAATGGTTAAGCGGCTGCTGGGAAGCAGCCAGAGCCAGGGCTGAGCTCTCTGACCAGCCAGGCTTGTATGCAGTGAGGTCTGTGTGCATCGATCGCCCGTGCTGGAAGCAAGCAGGTCTCTGCAGTGAGTTTCACAGAAAGCAGCCTGCTTCGCAGTAAGCATTTAACCAAGCAGCCCAGACAGCAGCACCTCTGGCTCAGCTGCAGAGCCGGGAAGGCTTGCAGGGGGGGCTTCACAGCTCGCTGGCAGTAATGAGCACAGCTGAGAAGTTCACAGCCTTCTCCTGAGGCTGATGATGGCTGGGAAAGGCACAGCTCCTCCCCAGGGTGTGCTGCTGCCCAGTGACTCTGTACTTCACTGCAAGGGGGGTGTTTTGCCCACCAGTATTCCTGCAGCCCTGGCCACTGGACAGGGACGTCTGCTCCGAGTGCAGACAGCACCTTTCTTGGGGAACTTTTAGCTCTCAAATTTGGTTTCATTAATAGGCTTAGCAAAATGCTGTGGTCCTTGTGAGGGTTTTCTGGGGCTCACAAAATCACAGTAGCATTGCAATGCAGCAGGATGGGGAGAAGCAGGATCATGACCTCCTCTTTCTGCAGTCCTTCCTGCAGAAAGGAAACTGTGATGGTGTGGATGCAGCCAGGAGGTGAGCATGTCCCCAGCACCACTCTCTGATCTCGCTGGGGACCTCCAATCCAGTGCAGTGAGCTCCCCACTCCACTGCTGCCTGATTGCCTTCGCTGCCACATGTCTGCCAGACCACACTGAGGCTGCCTTGGCTCTAATAGCACCTCTCTGCCCTCCGGCACTAATTAAACACCCTGGGAAGAAGCCCTCCCTGTAATTAGAGGCAGCCACCTGCACTGGATTCCCTTGCCTCCCTGCAGGAGAGAGAGCCATGGCTGGAGTCGGCTCTGGAGCAGCAGCAGCAGCACATCCCTGGCTGTGGTGCAGCGAGCTGGCTCTGAAATCCCACTTGGGATGGCAAAGGCGCCAGTGTATTAATGGGCTTGGCTCCATCTTTAGCCCTTGGGCTACGTGTTATTAGCATTTCTTCTTAAGAGTAGGGCTGCATTTTAAAGGAAATCTAATTTTACATCGTCTGAGCATCTTGGACAGAAGTAGAAAGGCCCCGGACGGCGGCGGTGCACCAGCTGCTAGCAGGGCTATTTCGGTTAGCAGGGAGGCAGAGCTGGAGGCTGGGGCTGAGCAGCTATTTTGGTGCAGAGGGGCCGGGGCTGCATGGTGGGGATGGAGGCAGTGGTCCTGGTTTCTGCAGCTGCAGGGAGCACGGGGCATATATTCTGCTGGAGAGGATCTGTTCACTGCTCATCCCTGTGCATCACACCCTGCCCGTGCCTTTGGTCAAGCTTGTGTCCTGTCCTGGCCATTTTCTATTCACTGGTGGCTGGGGACACCAGCCCTCCCCAAACCTGTCCCATGGGGATGGGAGCCCTGTCTGATGGAGGGGAGCCACCCTGGCTAGTTGGTAATTAATTGTAATGATAGGAGCAGTGGACCAGAGAGCTAAAGAGCCCTTTTAAGGCTCCTGGCCACTTCTGGTGCTGCTTGGGTGCACGTCTCCCTGCTGCCACGTGCCGGCCTGCATGCAGCTTCGTGCCCGGGTGTCTGGGACCCTGGAGGCAGCCTGCAAGGGCTGGAGGCATGGAGCAGAGCAAGGAACAGAGGTGAAGGTGTCGTGTGCCTGCCCGAGGGATGTGGCCGTGACACCAGAGGGGTGACCCTCGCCTCAGGAGTGAGCAGAGCTGGGGAGGAGTGCCATCAAGCACACTAGGAGCCTGTGCTACCATGGGGGACGTGGTGACAGCTGTCTGTGGGTCACGGTCCCTTTTCTTGCCCCAGTGAGGCTGGGACTGGTGCTGTGGTGCTGGGAGGCCAGTGTTTCACCCAGCTACTGCTGCTTTTCATGCGATGCCCAGCACAAGACCTGAGTGCCTGATGCACGGCCCCTTGCCTGGCCAGCAGCTGCAGGTGGGGAGCTGCTCTTGCCGGCCCAGATTTCCTGGCTGCTTGGCAGGATCATAAGACTCCTGGCAAAGGCACAGAGGAGAAATCCCATCAGTGTGCTGGAAGTCAAAAACATTAATTAAACCCGCGGTATCACTGATAGTTATCTCAGGGGAGGGGCAGAGGGTGAGAAAAGGCTCTGGGGAAGGAAACCTGGTGGAAGAGCTGCTGGGAGGAGGATCTGCTTCCTCACCCTTAAAACCTGGGCTGGTTACTTCCCTGTCCCTGCTCACTGAAACACGTCCAAGCTCTGTGCTGTGCCCCATGAGCACAATTGGTGCTGGAGCAGCAGAACCAGGGTGCTCGTGTGGCATGAAGTGGCAGGGGCAGGCGGTGTGAGCGCTCCTCCCCACTCACAGTGACTGGGCTTCCTCCATCTGCATTGCAATGAAGTGAAGTTTTGCTGCCTAAATGTCCCTGGAAGTTGATACATAAGGGATTTATCAACATTAAATGTATTTGCATACCCCTCATGAGGAAGGAAATTACTGCGCAGGGATTAAGTAGGGACAGACTTTGAGTGCTGGTGAGGGCTGTGAAGGTTTCCAGTGAGGTGCTGGCTATTTATCAGAGCTGTCGTTGTGCCCAGAGCTGCCAGGGAGCAGCAAGATGGGGTTTGCTGCCAGGGTTAATGTTTTAAATACTCACCCAAGCTCTCCCTTTTAGCACTGGCTTCATCCTGGATCCACCCTCCTCTGGACAGCTCTGCTCCTGTCTGTGCCCTGCTGTGGGATGAAGCGGTGAAAATCATGGTGTGTTCCCCACGGGTCTGTGCCAAGCCACATCTGCTGCCCTGCATCTCTCCCAGGCCTCTCCAGGGACCAGCTGCCATGGTGAGGGATGGACCTGTGTGTGGTTCAGGACCCACCGTCCAGTTTTTGCCAAAATGCTCGCCAGCACCACGGTGTTGCAAAGAGGAACAGAGTGCCTGGGTGCCCCACGTCCCTGTGGCAGCCCTGCCACCCCTGAGGCGAGCCAGCCCAGCACACCCAGACGAGCAGGGTGAGGATGTGGGGGCTGCACCCCACAGGGAACAAACCCCAGGTTTGGGCACCCTTCAGCACCCAGCTGGGGGAGAAGATGTGTTTTTGGGGGGATGGGGATGGTGCTTCTCCCCCCTGCCCTGCACAGCACTGCCCAATGTGGGTGGGAGCTGGGGGGCACTGAGAGGCTGTGCCCACCCCAGTGCAGGGCTGCAGGAGGATGTCCTGCCTCATTACACAGCACCCCTACATGACCCCGTGTGCCTGGGACACCACTGCTGGGGTCCTGGCTGCTGGTGACAGCCAGTTACCCAGGGCAGAAATTCCTCATGGGCACGCTGTGGATCGAGCAATTTTCTGCACAATTACTCCAGTTTATTCAGGGTGATAAACCAGTATTAGAGGAGGAGGAGATACATCTTTCCCATGCCCTATCTTCTTTCTGAACTTATTTCCTGACATGTAACAGAGCCTGGACGGTTTCTAATGGGGCTGGAAGAAGAGGGGGACCTGCAACACAGGGAACAGATCAGACCAGGAGTGAAATTCCTGCACTTGTTGCACAGAAGATGCACGTTGTGTCATTTCAGACTTGTCACGTTTAGCACGTTTCTCTCTCCCTGTGTGCTTCATAAAGTAGCAGGTGGGGGAAAAAGCCCCCTGCAAAGGAAAAGGTGGTGGTGCAGGACTGTCCCTGCTGAGGAGGAGGGCAGGGGCGATGAGCCCCTGCTGGGGGTGGCTGTACATGTATCTCACGCTCTGTATCTCATGCTCTTCCTAGGGGAGAAGCCACCTGCCTGATTAAACAGCAGCAGCAAGCTTTGCATCGCCAGCCACGCCTGAGCACGATGTGATCTTCAGTGACACTTAGAAGAGGAAACGTGCTGCCTTCTGGGTCTCTCCGCTAATATTTGGAAGCCTGACAGCTGTGTCCCGATCCCAGGCGGTACAAGGTATAATTAGAGAAGCTGCTTGAATGCTGTTGTTATAGAAGTGATGTTAAAATAATGGTGTGGAAGGGAAAGCTGGGGCTGTGTGTTTCTGGGGTGTGCGTGCTGCACCGGGCACTGTGCCCAGTGTGCTGCAACGATACATTTGAGGCAGCCTCTGCTGGGGAAAATTAGCATCTTTGTGCTGTATACAAGGTACACACTGTTCTTTGGATGCAAGTTTGGAGTCACATTTAAAACCATCCAATGGAACATTTTCCAATTTTTATTTATCAACAAGTCTGTGCGTATTCCTGGAGAATGAAATATTTATCTGTAGACACGCACTTGCAGAATGTGAGAGTGCTGATGTATTATTTATTGACGCTTCCCTCCCGTAGCTTATAAATAACTCATGAAGCCTGGTTTCAAGTCCAGCCCGTGTCTGGCTACCTACAGCAGCTCTCGCTGCCACCACACACCAGGTCTGGATATCTGCCCCACACAGAGCATCCTCAGCACCCAGAGCCCTGCGGAGGAGAGGGGTGGCACTGCAGGGTGGCACTGGCCTTGTTGTGGGACACCTGAGCACAACCCCCTGCACGCAGCTCTTTGCAGCATGGCTTGTGGGGGTGGCAGTTCCCTGCCTGTAGGAGAAGGGGCCGAGGAGCCGAAGGGGAAGCGTTGGGTCCTGGGTGCACGGAGCATGGGGGCTTTGCTGCGCTGTAATCTAAATGCAGATGTCAGACAGCGAGAGCTGCTGTGTAAATAACATCCCCCGTGATATGAGATACGTCACTTGTAATGAAGCTATGAAAGCTGCAACCGAGCAAGACGTGCTGTCTGGGAAGGGAGGCATCAGATAAAGTGGCAACTCAATTAACAGCAGCAGGCTGGGGCGGGCGAGCCGCGCCGCAGGGCTGGAGTGCATTGCAAAAGCCGGGCTGCTCGCGGGCAGCTGGCACCCTGCACCCTCCTGGCCTCCAGGAGGCCCCAGGGGTGGAGAAGTGGGGAGGAGGAAAGACCCCGAGCCTGCCTGGGGCTCGGTGGGTGTAGGCTGGGCACTCATGGGGCCAGGGCTTTGTGCTGGTTGGGGGCCCCTGCTTTTGGAAGACACTCTGGGGAAACACCAGCTGGGTGTCAGACACAGCTTATAGCATGGCACGTTTGACTCTTTCAGTCATATAAATATATAGTTATATGTATACTGTGTATGTAGCCCTTCTGTTGGGCTGGAATCACACTTTTTCCAGCGTTCAGGGTGGCCTCAGATAAAACAGTCACCAGGGAGGCACTGCAGACAGACTGGCGCTGAGCGAGCCGCTGCTGGCTGCGGCAGGGCTGATGGTTACAGAGCTTGGGCTGCTCCTGCTGAGGCGCAGGCGTCAGTTTGGTGGCTGGTGCTGCCAGGTGGAGGAACATGGGGGAAGCTCCCCCTTGGCAAGGACAGGCATGGCTGGGGAGCTCGTGCATAGGGACCGCAGCAGCAGTAATGCAGTGCACGGCCCTGGCTCTATGGGGTGGTGTGAGTCAGAGCAGGGAAGGGATTACTCAAGGCCTAAAAGACATAGAAAGCACAGCATTAATATCTAAGAATTACGTTAAATGGCTTGATAAGTGAATTATCCTCCCCACGTTACCTGCTGACAGCAGCAGCATCCGTGCCTCCCCTGCAGAGAGATGCTGACTGGAGCACCTTGCTCCATCAAGAAACACTCCTGAGTGGTGCCTGAACAGGCCAGGACTCTGTTCATGGACAAATTGCCTGGGAAATGAGGTGCAGCCCCATGTAGCACCTCACTGCTGCTGGGCTGGGGAAGCTTTGGGGAGGGCCCTGCATGGATGTGCAGCACAGCATGTCTTTGCTGGAGGCGCGCTCCTTGGTTTGGCACAGCACGCACCAGCGGTTCTTTGGGGGCTCACTGGCTCGTGACGGCTTCACTTGGAAGCCAGGCTTCCTTGTGTACTTTTAGCAAAGTTCACACCGTTCAGGTTTCTGGGCCAGGCACAGTCTTTGATTCTGCATCGCACTCAGCAGCTCTGCGAGGATGTAGCCTGTGGTTAAGTAAGGCGAGAGACTGAAAGTGGTTCAATTTTGCAACAACAGCTGAGAACAAAGTACAGATTTTGCCATTTAAAACTGGGACAAAACTGGGCTGGAAGGTTTTTGTGGGTTATTTTTTTCCCCATTTTTCTTTTTAACACCTAATTGCCTTTTCTGAGCTGAATAAAATACAGTGTCCCTGACTGCTGACCCATGCCGGAACATTCCTATTCACATCCAAGTGGCAAATCCAGGACAGGGCAGCAGCAGCCTGTGCCCACCAGGAACCCCCTGGTGTGCCCAGGCAGCGCATGGCCAGGTGTTCATTTTCAAGGGGGCACTCACTCATCTTCTTCTGAGCACTGCTAGGGTTTTCTTATCTTTCTCTACATCTCAGATCTGTGCCTGGGGTAGACAGTGGTCGCACCAAGGCAAGCAGTAAATCCTAATTGAGCACGGGCTGTCACAGGGGCCAGGGACTTGTGCTCTCTTCTACTCCAGGCTGACATACAGAGCATCCATTCACCATGTGAAGAGTAGCTATGGGTTAAACAGCTCCAGTCCTAGAATCATTCAGGTTGGAACAGACCCCTAAGATCACATAGTTCAGCCTTTAACCTAGTACTAAAGCCCATCACCACTATACCATGCTGCTAAGTTCTACATCTATCGGTTTCTTAAAGAAACCCATAGGGATGGTGACTCAGCCACTTCCCTGGGCAGCCTATTGCAATGCCACACAACCCTTTCAGTAAATACATTTCTCCTGAAATCAACCTAAACCTCCCCTTGAGGCCATTTCTCCTTGTTTCATCACTTGGTGCTTGGGAGAAGAGCCTGATCCCCAACTCACTATAGCCTCCTTTAAGGCAATTGCATAGGATGTTAAAGTCTCCCCTGAGTCTCCTTTTCTCTAGGCTGAACAACCCTGATTCCCTCAGCTGCTCCTTGTTTCCTAGACCCCTCACCAATTCATCATCACTGCAACTGTTCTTGTGGCAACTCAGAGAACTGAGCTCTCCAGTGCTCTCCTTGCTTTGTGCATCTCTTGCCTCACCCCTGGGCCCAGAGGCCATCGCCACAGAGGTGCTGGCTCCTCCCTGGTTGCTGTACCCCATCCAGGCCCCAGGCTGCATCCTCCACAGGGCTTTAGGTGGCTTTTATGAGTCAAAGGCTGTGAAGGAGGCTGTGAAATGAGGATGGGTCACCAGTGTCCCCACTGTCCTCCTGGCAACCTGTAGGTGCTGCCCTGGGTGCGTGTTGTGTGACAACAGCCTCCATTTATGCCCTTAGCCTAGCAAAACCCACTATGTAATCAGACCTCAAAGCCCTCAGCACATTGCCCCAGTAGGGAAATCATCACTTGCTGTTCCTTTGTGCAGCCCTGTCCTGCTTGCTTGTGTCCCATTGGTAAGGTGAGTGTGACCACCACCATCCCTGCCTCCACGGCTGCCCCCTTTACGGGCAGCACACGGTCCATATAGCAGCCTGAATTTTATATCTCCCCGAAGCCTTTGCTTGCAAACACGCAGGGCAGAAGACACTGCAAGCCTCGTTGTGCAATTTTCAGTTGCAAGATGAAGAAAACAAGTTCTTCTTTTTACCAGTTGCCACACCGCTCTGCCAAGCCATTGCCCTGCCTCTGCGCTTCGGTTTCAGTTAGCAGCATTCCTCGGGGAGGGAGAGCAAAGCCTCGCTGCTGGTCACGGTGTTGGAGGCGGTGGTGAGGGGTTGCCTCAGTGCCCTAACGGCTGGAAGCAGCTGTGCCTGTCTCCCCTGATGCTGTTCCCTCTGGCTCTTGTGCTCTAGGGGCTGTGGGGTCCCTGTGGGGTCCGTGGGGTGTCCCACAGCCGGCAGCGGGCTCTGCTCAGACCCCTCTGTGCTTCCTTCGTTTGTTTTTGCTGGAGCTGTCTGGGGGAAGCAGTGCCTTGTTGTGTCTTCGGCTCAGCGGCTATTGACAGCAGGAGAATGCCATTGTGGGGGAGGACAATGAAAAGCGAAATGCCTAAAATTCCTTGTCTGCGATGGGGTGCCCGCAGTGTGGAGGTGAGCACAGGCTGGTGGCTGCCCTAGCGCTGCTGCAGGGGCAGCCCCTGGGTTGCTCGGGGAACCCAATTGAGCACCAGGGTGATCTTAACTTGGTTTGAAGCAGGTATCAGAGGACCTTTTTTCCACCTTCCCTCCAGTTGCAGATGCTGGAGCTAAGGTGTTGGGCAGAGCAGGAGGAAAGCCCTCGTCAGAGTGAGGGGTAGGGGAGCAGCGTGTCCCTGCGTAGCTGGCAGGGGAGGCAGGCGGCTGTGTTTGGATCTTGCTCTATTGTTTCAGAATTATCATCAGGGAGATTGAAGATGTAATTATGATAATTAAGCGAAATCGCAATCTTCATACAGGAGTTAGTGAATTATTTCTATCAACTTACCATCCTAATTCCCTTAACCCTTTGCTGCCCGGAGGAGGAGACCTGGGCTGCCCACGCTGCGTGCAGGCAGCTCTCACCTTCCTCAGCAGTGCTGGCTGAAGCAGCAGAAGTGGCAGCTCTTCCTCGGCATGAAACTGGGGTGTGAGATACAGCACGTGAGGTGCTGCCAGGCACAGGGAGCCAGGGAAAGCAGAGAAAGCTGGAAGGGAGTGTGCATCCTGCCTGCAGGGCTGGGGGAGGCAGAGGCTGTGCCAGGGCAGGATTTGGGCAGCAGGAGGGCTCGCCGGTCCCTGCTGGCGCCTGGAGGGAGCCGGAGCTAAGCTGCTATGGGGCCTGAAAAGGGGCTGGGACTGTGGCCTGCTCTGCTCCCCCCGTAGCCAGTGCTCCAGGTGAGCACGGTGCCTCCTGTCCCCTGGGGCTGAGGTGTCCCTGCCACCATGATGTTAGGAGACAGGGTGAGCCCAGAGCTCAGCGCTGTGGGACTCGAGTCCCGCTCTGAGCACAGCACAGATGATTGCTGTCCCCCGGCAGCAGCAGCTTTGGCACCATGGCTCCCCAGGAGCGCTGTCAGCTGCAATTAATGTCACCGTGGAGCTTGCTCACAGATCCCAGCAGACTGCCTGCAACTCCACGGTGCCATGGGAAGAGCCACGACTCCCGTCCTCACGTCCCCTGGGGCAGCAGGCAGCCCGCACCAGAGCGGGGACGTGATGCAGAGCGTGTCACCCCTCTGTGTGGGGAGGTGGCGGGGCTGGCAGCAGGGGACAGGCCACAGAGAGCCCCATTTCAGAGCAGGGAGCACGGGAGGAGCTGCACAACCCCATTGCTGGGGGCAGCTCCCCAGGGTAGAGCTGGCATCCGTCACGCAGAGGTGAGGACACTTTGGGGTATTGGGGAAAGGTCCAGGGACACAGCACGATGTGCCAGCACAGGGACAGGGCCGTGGGATGGAGCTGAAGGGCTGAGCCCACAGAGCATCTCCCAGGTCAGGAAAAGCATTTTGCAGCCTTTCTCCTGCCCTCAGCAGCAGCACCGAACGCCGTCCAGCTCATGACCAGGACCAGATCCTGGCGGGTGCTGAGCAGCTGCAGCCCAGAGCCTCACAGCCCCTTGCAGGGGCTCAGCACCTCGTGGAGCTGCAGCGGCAGGCTGAGGGCAGGATGGGCCCCGTGCCCTTCCTTATGTAACCGTCTTCCTGGTGTTTTCGCAGCACACAGAGCTCCCACCGGCGAGGGGGGTGTCATGTTTTTCCGAGCGCATAACTCGGATCTCCCGCCGACTTGCAGCAACACCCAGCCCGCCCCCCGCCGCTCACCCACCTCGCAGGGCACGAACCAAGCTGTGGCCCCTTCCCGTCCCCCTGCAAGCCCGAGGTGTCACCTTCGGATGAACTGACCCAGCCTGGACCCTGGCCCCATGCTGTCCCTGCCCTCACATTCCTGTCCCCAAACATCATCCCCCCGGTGGGGCAGCGGGGCGGTGAGGGGCAGCACGCCCACAGCACGCAGGCTCAGCATCAGCCAGGGGCTGGGGCTGCCTTGGGAATGCAGGGCTTCATCCTGGCTGCAGGAGAAGCATCAGGAGAGGCAGGTTTTTCCCCATCGACAGCTGGGTTTGGGTTTTTTCCCCTGCTAAGTAATGGTTGGTTTGCTCTGATGGTCGGGAATTAGGCAATGGGGCAGAGCTGGTGGCTTGGGGATGAGCAAGAGGCAATGGGGCAGGTCGGATGCTGTGCTCCAGCACAGCGCTGTGCAGGAAATCCTGCCTCCTTCCCACTGCTCCTGGGGGCTCGAGGTGTGAGCTGAGGGTGGCTCGCAGCTGGAGCTGGGCTCGGTGCAGGGTGCTGGCCGTGTGCTGCAGAAGACATCAGGTTTTCACCGCTGGCCTGGGGACGTGCGGCCGGACATTGCACCTGGGAGCCCAAAGCAGCCCCGCCGGCAGCAATTCCTGCAGCACCGCCACTGGCCAGGCACACGGGCTGCTTCCTGCACAGGCATGACATTGACCCGAAAGGCACCAGCACTGAGCCTGAAGCGGCACCAGAGTCTGTGCTAAAAGTCACTTCGCCACCTGGCTCACACCACCCGGCCGCTGGCTAGTTTTTCTGGTTGTAAATGATATTTTTTCCTGTCGAGGTTAAGGAAGGCCTAGGGACTGGAGAAGGGCATGCTAAGGGCAGAGAAAAGCAAGAGGCTGCACATGGGATCCTACAAACACTTGCACATTTGTGCAGCTCTCCTCAGCTCCTTCCCTACGTGCAGGAGCAAGACACCAGCAAACACAGAGTCCACAAGTGGCACTGGCATCAAGTGCTCTTTTTCCCTTAATCTCTTGGTGTTCTGCCTGGAAGAACGGCGTGCTCTGATCAGCCATAACATGTTTGGCAAAGCTCAGGCCGCTGGTGAAGGTGGCTTGCCAAGGCACCAGCCCAGCGTGCCATCTCCTAGCCGGCAGCTGCCCTGTGTCACACCCGTCTATCGGGACCCTGGCCTTTCCTGCTGTTGTACCTGTGTGGGTGCTGGCTGGCCAGCTCATCACGCTGTCTGTGAAGCCAGGGCTGTGTGGAGCTTGGTGCTAACCCCCCTTGGGCTGCCCAACAGGCAGGGCACGGCTCGCCATCCCTTGGCTGCTGTGCATTTGGGCAAGGGGGTGATTTGTGCCAGCAAGGCTGGACAGGTAGTTTGGCAAACCTCAATTCCAACACTGGACTTCTCCCCGCATGGCCCAAACATACCGGCAGAGCATTTAGGCTGCTTTTTCTCTCCTTTGCGGGGCTGTCCTTGGGAAATGGGTGCTGGGACGGGGTGGCTGGCTCCTGGGGAGCAGAGCCGCCAAGGCTGCCGTGCTTTCTCGCAGCCCACACGCTGCAGCTGCGTCAGGGGCTGATTCACCCTTGCCAGCTGCGGAGCCGAGCTAGCGCTGACGGAGGGAGACAGATCCGTGGGGGAACGTGAGGCTCCGCCGTGAGCAGGGAGCGGCCTCGGCAGGCAGCAGGGGCTGCGTGTCCCGTGGAGCCCTTCCCAGAGCCTGTGCCGGGAGCGCGGGCGTTCTCCCAGGGCTGCCTCCTGCCAGCAGGCTCTGCAGCCCGGCAAGACGCTGCTTGTCTCAAAGGGAAACCATCGGCAGCTCAGGGCTTCTCCTGGACCTAGTACAGAGAGGGTCTCTCTCCTCACCCGAGGGAGATGCTCCTTCAGGCTTGCTGTGCAGAAAATCTAATGACCTTTTTCTTCTTCTCACATGCACTTGTTGGGATTTGCAGGCCCGTGCTTGCTGCTAGGGGAGGGCAGGGCAGCTGAGCGCATGCAGATAGCCTCGCACGCTAGCTCTGTGTGAGCTTTTTCAATGGTTCCAGTGCGAAAATATCACAAAGGGATTTGAACTCTGCATTTGCAGCTAATGAGCTGTGCTGGCCTCTTCCTCCCAAGGAAACTGCACGGCAGCCCGGCTAATGGCTCTGAGGGGAAATGCTCCAGGCCCTGCTCGCGGCTCTCGCTGCTCGGGGAATTCTGCTTGCGGCGATGGCATGCGATAAAATCGCTTCCTTACTTCTGCAGACATGATGGCTCTCCTGGAGAAGGGAAAGGCATTGACTGAGCTAATGCCATTAACCGCCTCTAAGCACACACGGAGGATGTAAAAGCAAACACCGCCGGGTCACTCAGCGGCTGGCGTGAGCTCGGAACAGCCTGTGACACTCCGGGCTTGCCCGGCTCTGCTCACACCGCCATACTTGAGCGAGCTGCTCCCTGCACCCCACGACACACGGGCTGTGGTCACGCACCACTTCCAGCACCCTGACGGTCCCCCCCTGAAGGGCGAGCAGCTCGGGGCAGGGGAAAAGGCTGCAGGACTTTCCCTGCTGTGTTTCACCCTCACCACCTCCAAAAGGTGCTTGGTTCTCTCCCCGGGATCCCCTTCATGTGCGGGCAGCCCCGCCGTTCCTCCCTCCTTACGCTGACTCACAGCGAGGCGATTGTACAAGCTCCTCACTGGTGCGGCGGCAGATTTTGCAATGTTTTAATGAGGTATTTACAGCTTCGGCGGCTGGCTCCTTGCACAAGGAGTCCGGGCTGGCCCCGGCAGCTGATGGTCTCAGGAGTGGCTGGGCCATGGGGTGACATTCCTGCACCTTGCCTGATTGCAGCACGGGGGAAAACACGGAGACATCAGAAGTGCCAGATTAATTATCTCTTAATTGATACCTCCACCTGGGGACAAATGAAACCGGAACATCCCTACTACCCCAGGAGCCTGCCACTTGCAAACAGATTTAGAGCTAAAAATACCACGGCAGTCCTGTGGCTAATCAACTTCACTGCTTACCCAGCTGAGGTTATGAAATTGGCTCGGGCTGGCAGCGCGAGCAGCGAGGATCCAGCGGTGGCTGCGTGCTGCAGCACCCAGCTGCAAGCCTCACAGCAGCCCCAGAGTGCATGGCGAGGCAAGAAGCAGCTTACCCAAGCACCATCATCCCATGCACCAGTCCCGTCCCACTCCCACCTACCAGAGCACCCAGCATCATCCCGGCCCTGCTGCAGTGGTGAGCCCAGCGGGGCACAGCCCAGGTGCTGCGGCTGAAGGCAGCCTCAGTGATTATAATAATTAGCAGTGATAGAAGAGCTACGATCCAACAGCAGACACGAGGCCTCGTGCACGTTCCTGTCCCTGTTGGTACAGGCAATCCCATCCCCGTGTCTCAGAAAAGACCTTAAGCACCCCGTACAACGTGTCTCAAGGGAGCTAACCCCCCCCACTCCTTCCAGGAACGCACACAAACGAGGACAAATCACCACAGCGACCCCAGTTCTTTTAAATTATCGTCATCTTTATTTTCTTCACGTATGTGCAAACAGAGGAGATCGCGATGGTGGTGTTCTTAAAAATAACCCAATGTATTTGCATACATTTCCCTATGTACAGGTGAACAGCCACAAGTAGAGTTTTCTTTTGCACAGCAAAAGATCTAGAGCGTTGAGACCGGGGACAGGACCGGGGCCCAAAAAAAAAAGAGGGTCTAAATTAAAAATAATAATAATAAAAAAAATTCACAACAGTGCAAACCTCTCGGACACGACAGCACGATGGAGTGACTTTAATGTAGAAAACGGCGCCCCCCCGCACCCCCCTCCCCTCGGATGTGAGATTTCTGACTGTAAACAAGGCGCAACACCTCCCTCCTCCCTCCCTCCCTCCCCGGGGAAAGCTATTCCAGGAATTTGGCAGATCTTCAAGGGCTGAGCCGGAGGTAAACAGCCCGCAGCCACCTCCCGTCCTCGGGCCGCGGCAGCCCCCGGCCCCCGGTCTCGGGACGCGGCGGCGCCGCGGGGACCCGGTGCGCTCCCGGAGGGGCCGGGGGAGCTCGGAGGGACCCGGTGCGCTCCCGGAGGGGCCGGGGGGACCCGGAGGGGACCCGGAGGGGCCATGCACAACCGAGTGGGGACCACGCGGTGCCGCCAGGGGGGTCCCGGTGCTCCCCGGTGAAGCCACGGGCTCCGGGGCGGGGGGGACACCGTGCGCTGACTGCGGAGGGGACCCGGTGCTCCCGGGGGGGCTCGGGGGCACCCCGGTGTTCCGAGGGCGGCCCGGCGGAGCCTCGCACTCCCGGCAGGGGCCGTTCGCTGCCGGGGGGGCCGCCGGTGCCCCGGGCCGAGCCGTGCGCCCCCGGCGCCGCCGTGCGCTCAGCCGGTCTCCGGGTCGCCGGGGGGCGGCTGCTCGGCGCCGTTGCAGGCCGGGGCGGCGCCGTCGGGGCCGTTGCTCTCCAGGGAGGACTCGCTGCCCGTGCTCTCCCCGGAGAGCAGCCGCCGGACGCGGAGGTCGGCGCGCAGCGAGCGCAGGTCGTTGCCCAGGCTGAGCTCGCCCAGGTCGCGCAGGAGCTGGCCCAGCTCCGGAGCCTCGCCGCGGCCGGCGCCGGAGCGCAGCAGCTCGCCCTCGGGCTCGCCCAGCGCCTCCAGGATGTCCTCGCAGTCCTCGCAGTGCATGGCCCGCTCCTCCTGCTCCTCGCCCAGCAGGTCCTCGGTGATGGAGCCCAGCTTGGGCGCGCTGCGGCTCCGCTCCACCGGCGGCTTGTAGCAGCACTGCCCGTTGAGCAGCTTGCGCAGCGGCACCAGCGGGATGCTCTGCTCGCCCACCAGCTGCTGCTGCTGGTGCCGCGCGTCGTCCCGCTTCTTCAGGCGCCGGAACTCGGCCAGCGCCGTGGCCGAGGTCTGGTAGAGCAGCAGGGCCATGGCCTTCGCCTTCTCGGGCTTGGAGACCAGCACGGCGTGGCAGCGCAGCATCACCGCCTTGTGCTTCAGCTCGTGGCGGTAGATCCAGGCGAAGACGCGGGGCAGGCGCGGGTCGGCCACGCAGTAGGTGACGCGGTGCAGCAGGTAGAGGTGGCCGGGCCGCCGCAGCCCCTTGTCCTCGGCGTGGGCCATGCGGATGCCCTGCGCGCTGATGGTCAGCTTCATCTTGGTGCCCTGCCGGCCGGCCTCGCTCTTGCTCCAGATCTTGCAGACGGCCAGGTCGGTGCAGCCCTCGCCCTTGGACTGGATGGTGGTGGCGTTGCCCAGGTAGAGCACGGTGTACGTGGGATCCTCGCTGGTCACGCGGAATTTCCGCCGCTTGGAGCGGAACATGCTGCCCACGCGGTGCAGGGCGCTCTCGGGGCACGCTCGAGCCAGCGAGGTGAGCGCCGAGTAGTGCACGCTCACCGCGTAGCCCTTGGCCTTGCCCTGCCGCCTCGCCTCGCCGGCGCCCAGCTCCACCTTGCTCCGCTTCCAGGGCAGCATCGCCCCAGCCCAGCCTCGGCTACACGCCGCGCCGACGGCTCGGGCCGAGGGGGCTCATGCCACGGCGGGGGCGGCCGGGCTGCCCGCCCGCCTCACATCCTCGCGGGGCCGCGGACCGGAGATATAGGGCGGCTGCCGGCGCTCCGCGGGCGCGGAGAGGGGAGGCCCCGCGCACCGAGGGCGGAGCGCCCGCTGCCCGCGGCCCGCGGAGCCGCCGCCGCCGCCGCCGCTCCGCTCCGCTCTGCTCTGCGCCGCCGCCGCTGCTCTGCGGCCCCGGCCCCGGCCCCGGCACCGCCACCGCCACCGAGGGGCGGGCAGGGGGCGGTGTCAGCCCCGCCGCGCCGCCCCGCAGCGCCCCGGCCCCGCCGCCGTGCGCCCCCGCCGGGCGCCGCGCACCGGGCACCGCGCACCGGGCACCGGGGGGGTTGCGGTGGGGGGAGGCCGGCAGGTGCTGTGCGGCCCCCCCCGGTGCAGCAGGGAGAGCAGAAGCTTCCTGCAGCTCTCTGGTGGGGATGCTGGGGCACGGTCCCCTAAAGCAGAGCTTCAGAAAAGGCGGCCCCCGGCTGCTCGCCGCAGCTTCCCGCAGCGGTGTCCTGCCCTCTGCGGAGCGAGTCCCGAGCTGCTTTGTCGGGGTGTCCAGAAGCGCCCGGCAGAACGGGAGCGAATACTTATTAATGCGGTAAAACAGGCAAAAGTGCGCTTAAATCGTCTTGACAAATCGTTTACAGAGTTTGGATCAATTAGAGCTAATTGGCGTTATTATTATTGCATCGTGCCACCTAGCAGCGTGCCCGGGAACTGCAGGCAACCGCGGCGGCCGGGGCCCATTGCTCGGAGCCCAGCTGCCCTCCTGCTTCCCCTCCAAACCGGCCCCGCACCGCGGGCAGCGCTGCAGACGCGGTCCCCAGGGGCCCAGCCCGGGCCGGCGGCAGGGACCCATGACCGCATCTGTTTCCAGAGGCGCTGCTGGGTGTGTGTCTGCAACACGGCGTTTCCTGTCTCTGGCGGGTCTAGCGCAGCACTTTTGCAGGTTTAGAAAGTCTGTCGCTGGCTCTGGGAAGGGCAGGCTTCGTTTTCTGTCCTGAGTGTAAAGCCCTGCACCCTCTGAAATGCTGCTCTGGGCTCAGCACACGTACACGGGGTGCAGGTTTCAGCGTCGCCCATCACGGAGCCCGACGGGTGCCGCAGCCGGGGAGCAGCACCCAGTGCAGCTGCCTGTGGGCCAGCCGAAAGTGCAGCTGCAGGGAAGGCGCCTTGTGGTTTAAACCCTGTCTCAGGATGGAAATTGTCTCAGCTCGGCTCCTAACTGTACTTTCTCACCGTTTGGAGTGCCAGACCACTGCAGCCTTCCATGCTTCGTTAGTGGGCCTGATTAGCATCAGGACCGTCTCTGTCTGCTTCGGTTCGGGGCCGACCCCTTGTAGCCCTGAGCTGGGGGCTGTGCTGCGGTGTTTCTAGCCCAAGGCTGGGTGGTGCTGCTGCTGGGTGTCTGCACGAAGTCTGGCAGCACAGAGAGGCTCAGTTATGTCTGAGACACCAGCCCTAAGCGTGTGGATGCTCCCGAGGATGTCTGTGTTTCATTGCCAGGAGGGGAACCTGAGGTACAGCACGACAGCGGCCAGCCCTGCAGGGCCGGGACAAGCACAAGGCTCCCTGCGAGGACAGCAGGACCCGAGCTCTGCAGGGCATTCACTCCAGGGGCTTATCTACACAGCCCCGTAGCCCGGGGGGAGCCAAGCAGCCTGCTCTCCATTTACGTTACACACCAGCAGCTACCGAGCATCACCTGCCTCTGTGCGCCCGCCCGCCTGGAGAGCTTTTCCACGGCGTGGGAAAGTCTGGCAGATACAATCTCTCCCCAGCAGCCCAGCCTTCCCTGCTCACAGCCTGAGCTGCAGCGCTGTGCCTGGCCCTTGGCAGCACTGCCCCTTCCTGCCCTGCTCCACCCTCCTCCTCCTCGCTCTGCAGGATGAGGCCCAGAGCTGCACCCCACTGCCGGCTGCGGGCTCGGGGTGTGCTGCTCATCGCCCCTGCTGGGACGTGTGCTGCCTGCCCCGCTGGTGCTTCCCGGATGGGTGACACCCTGCGGGGAGCAGCCCCAGCACCAGGGTGGTTTCTGTGCCCTGCAGCTGGAGCTGGCGGAGGTCTGCGTGGCCAGGGAGGGCAGTGGGTGCTGCTTGTGCCCGAGCAGCCTGCCGATGGAGGAAAGTGGATGTGAGGAGGCCGAAATAATTCATGGGGTTGTATCGATTTTGTCAGCATGTGAACACACCCTAGATAGCAGCAGATCTCATCTTGCTGCAGCAGACGAAGTGACACAGTCAAAGCGAAACGCTTCAAACCGGCATTTCGGTATTTTCCAAAACAAAGCGTTTTCGAGGCCCTGTAACTGTGATAAGCGGCGGAGCTTCAACCCTTTGTTCCCAAGTGGGACAAAGGAAGCGTTGAAATGTCAGGATTTCCCATGAAAACGAAAGCCTGAGCAGAGCCCAGGCCCCCACAGGGCAGGACAAGTGCAGTGTGCCCTGTCGCAGTGCTGCTCCTCCAGCTCTCACCTGCTGCATGGAGCTGGGGCAGCCCGAGATGAGCTGGGCAGGGGGTGGCGTGAGGCACACCCCAGCTCTCAAGGAAAAGGGTCATTAATGGCCTTTAATTAACACCTCCTGCCACCCTGCGTGGGTGCCAAAGGGCATCAGCACCCCATCCTGATGGGCCAGGGCTTGGAAGGAGCGATGCCAGGAGGGCGTGAGGAGCGCAGGGTGCCCACGCGGTGACAGCCCTGGGTCCCTTGGCGCACCGAGGGCTGCTGCTGGCACAGCTCGGGGTGCCGCAGCCCCGGGGCCGGGGATGTGCCTCTGGGCAGGGCAGCTGAGGCCGCGGCGGTCGCGGCACACCTCTGCCACCGCAGTTGTTTTTCAGACACCGAGGGCGGGCACACCCCGCTTCCTGCACAGGCAGCCCCGTGCTTCCTGCGCCCGCTGCTATAATTAGAAGGGCAGCGGGGGGCAGAGCCCCCGGGAGGTGCTCACAGACCGTGCCAAGCATCTGACCTCCTGCTGTGCCAGCAGCTGAGGGGCAGAGGTGGCGTCAGGGCGGTGTCCTCTGCCTGACGTCCCAGTGCCACGAGGGCTGCCCCTGTCCGTGTGGAGGGGACCGGGGAGCCACGGGGCAGCGGGGCTGAGCCCAGGTCGAGCCAGTGCCTGGGAAGCTGGAGAAATCCCCTGCCTGCTCCGATGCACGTGGCCCTGCCTGATTAACCTTCCCCCACCCCAACAGGCAGGAAGGTGATTTTATCTTCGTGTGGCTGGTGGAATAAGCGGAGTCTGAAAAACTTGCTGGAGGGCACCAGCAGGGTTGGTGCCTTCCCAGCACTCAGCCTGCTCCTGGAGAGGAGTGAGCTCACTCCCAAAAGACCAGGCTCCCCCTTTTCCTGGTGGTCCCAGGCGCAGGATGGTTTCAGCCTGCCCTGTGGCACGTCGTGGTGGCCCTTCTGCCAGGCCCAGGGCTCCTCTGGCACCTCTGTCCCACCCGTGAGGACAGCCTGGTGCTGCTGCTGGCTCTGCGTGTCAGTTTGTCCCCTCCCTGGCCAGCCCTGTCCCAGCTGCTCTCCAGACCTTGGGTGAATACATGGTGCCCTCCTGCCCAGCAGGAGCCCTGCCGCTCTTCAGGCCCATCTCCCTGCCGTGCTGACACGTGTCTGACTGCAGCTGCAAACAAGGGGATTCAGGCAGATGCAATGCTGCACAGAGCAGAACTGTCCGTGTGTCCTTTCAGGGGTGCCTTGGGGGGCAGGGGGTGGTTCTTAGTCTATCTGCTTGTCAGGCTTGAGCCGGTAATACCGCTGAATCAAGCATTGTGAAACCGCATGAATAATGAATAGCCATCACATGAATATTTCAGAGACACAGTCCTGAGATCTCCCAGTGCTGCCTTAAAGGAAAATGGAGGAAAAGTTGTCCAGAAAGAACAATGTTTCCTTTAGGCAAAATGCACTGGCACTGCTGGCTTTTGAAAATGAGCTGCTGCTACTAAATAATTCTCGGGATTTGCATGAAAAACTGGAGCAATGGTTTTGCTCCAAGGCAGAAGAAGTTGGGAGGGAAGCCAGCCTTTTTGGTACTAGCAGATGATTACCCTGCAGTGGAAGGGGAGCAGACTTTGCCTTTGTCTGTCCAGGATTTTTTGTGAGCAGTCCCAGCAGCTGTGGCTGCCCTCCAGCCAGCCAGGCGCTCTGTTAACATGGAGCAGAGGAGCCTGGTGGTGCAGCCAAGCGGGGCTGTGCTGCTGGAGATTTTGTACTCATCTCCTCCATGCTGTCCCGAGCTCTCAGCCCCTAATGTATGTGCATGGGTACCCAGGCCACCTCTACGCAGCTCCTGTGTCTTCTCCTAGAAGACTTTTACTCCTCAGTAAATGTCATCTAGGAGAAGCAGGTTGCCAGGTGAGGTACAACCATCTTGCTGAGGTAGACGCAGCACAGCGATGGGTGGGCTGGGGAATGCTGCAGTTAAAAATAGGGAATTAAGGACCTAGGCGAGACTTGGCTGTCTCTGTCACTTGGCCACCTAGTCTGTGTCTCCCTCAGCACTGCTCTGTGCAGTGACCCTTGCTGATGCACCCTGCTGAAGGCCTGAGGTGGGTTTGTGGAAGGAGGCTGGATGAAAGCCGGTGAGGTGCTGAGCAGCGGGTCGTTGGCTCAGTCCTCTGCTGAGGGTCCCCTGAGGCACCAGGACCACCGTGTGCCCTCTGTGTGGTGGTTTTGGGGAAAAAACGAGGGGAAAGAGGCAGCTGAGCGGGCTGCGGGCATCCCACCGAGCCCTTCTTTCTTTGCACACAGGGACAGCCGGCGGGACAGGGCAGCGAGCGGCGGCCGCGGGGCCGGGCAGGGCACACAGAGGGGACAACGGGGACGCAGGACGGGGACAAGGGGGGGACCCAGGCCGGCCACGGGGCCAGCGGGCGGAACCTTCCCTCCCCGGAACGGCGCAGCGGGGCCGCGGCGGAGCGGCGGCTGCGGGGAGCTCCGGTTGCCGGGCGGCCGGTTCCGGGCGGGCCGCATGGGGAGGAAGCGGGGCGCGGGGCTCGGCCGCTGCCTGCAGCGGGGCGCGGGGCGCCGCGGGGCCGCCTCATGGGTAGGGCGGCGGGGATGGGGCCGGGGGTGCATGGCCGGGGGGGTATGGCCGGGGGGGTATCGGTGCGGGCTAACGGCGGCCTCTTGTCCCGTCCCGGCAGCGGCACGCCAGCGAGGTGGGCGACGAGGCTGGCCCCGAGCAGCGGTCGGCGGTGGAGCAGAGCCCGCTGGAGGAGTTCCTGGCCACGGCCGAGCTGGCCGGCACCCGCTTCGTGGCCGGTGAGGGGCTGGAAAGGGCCGGGGGGGGGCTGTGGGGCTGTGGGAATGGGGCAGGGGGGCTGGGGTAATGGGGGCAGGCAGCAGGGGTGCTGCCAGGCACATCAGGCTCTGTGTGATCTCCTCTGTCCGTCCCGTCCCTCAGAGCGGCTGAACATCCAGTTTGTGTCTGCACAGAGCCGCACCGGGCTGCTCACGGCGCAGGAGGCCCAGCACGTCCAGCAGCTGCACGAGGAGAACCGGCGGTTCCTGCGCATCCCGAGGAGGTGGGTGATGCTGGGCTGGGCGCCCGCTGAGGTGGTGGGCTCCCGTGTGGGCTCTGTCAGCCTGGGGACGCTGCTTTGTCAGCCCCGTGTTTTGGGGGGTGCCGTGACCTGGCCTTCCACCCTGCAAACCTTTCAGACCTTTTATGCACAATAGACAGAGAGATGAATCCTCTGTTTTCAACGCCCTGCAAATCTCAGTTGGGGAGACCAACTGTGTGAGATACGCTGTGTGTAGGGTAATGTCCATTTCACTTTAGCTGGCGGGGTTTAAAGGGACCAAGGAAATGAGAAGTACTTAAAGCAGCAGAAAATAGTTGCCTGTACATGTGACCTACAACCACGTCACTGTAACTGAGCATGTGGTACCTGTGTTCTTTGTAGATGCTTGCTATAATAATATAACTGGTATAACCACTAAAACTTTTGACCATCTGCTCCAAAATACATTTGTTGCAGGCCATATTGGGATAGGACAACCAGTGCAGAAGACTTGAAACAAGCTGAGAGGGAAAGCTTTCTTGAATGGAGGCGACAACTTGCCCAGTGAGTATGCATTTGCGAGTGTGTGGTGTATGGCTGTTCAGATTTGGATCCTTCCCCAGGAAGAGATGGGTTGTACTTATCCTTGTTAGACATCTAAAATTAACCTCTTCTCAGTGGCTCCTTTTACTTCTTCTAGAAGGTTGGACATCCCAGTCACAGTACAGACACACCTTTGTGGTGAGCTGCACGTAGTTCTACTGTGCGTGCACATTCTTGTACTGCTTACAGCCCAAATTCTTGCACTGCTTACCCATAGCTGCTGTTTCTCAATCTCCAAACTGTGTTATCTGCTTTTTTAAAAGTACTGCATTCAGCCTTGCCCCTGTGATTCCCTAATGTTCACGACGGAGTGTGTTGTGCTCTTGACTTTGGAGTGATGAATGTGTCATCTAAGAGCAGCAGTGCTGCCCTGAGAGTGGTGCTGCCAGCTCTGTCTACAGCAGATTGTGCTGGTCCTGTGCTGCCTCTACTGGCCTGGGGAGTTAGGTTGTATCAGCATGCACACAGTGAGCCTGCTTTGCCCTGAGCAAAGTCGCTCGGGCTCTGCTAATAGTGAGTTAAAGATTGTATAGAGCTATTTCAGGTATTGTCCTGAAATGCATTATTTTCTCAAGGTGATACTTGGTTGCATAATAACTGCTGGCATTTGGGATAACTTCCCAGGTTCGTTACTACAGCTCTGAAATTTCACAGGAAGTCTTTTGATGAGTTTTTGCCCTTTTCATTATTTACTGTTTCCCTGTTGGTACAGTCAGGAGCCATTGTGTTCCTATTGAATCAGTGCCACTGACATGACTTTACCTGGGCGCCTCATCTATTTGCAAAACTAGCAGAAACAGTACCTGCATTTGAGTCTGATTTTGATAGCTCTCTCTGTAACTAAAGTCTCATGGGCCTAAGGAGGAGCCAGTGGTGTGCTTTTTGCCTGACGTGCACCAAATACGATGTCTTTACTCTGTTTTACCATAGCCTTGAGGAAGAAAAAAAGTTAATTCTAACCCCATTTGAACGGAACTTGGAGTTTTGGCGTCAACTTTGGAGAGTCATTGAAAGAAGGTAAAAAAAAAAAAAATTACTGCCTGCTTTTTAAAAGTAACGTTTAATGTTTTTTCCTGAACTGAAGTTTTTGAGCCACATATCAAGTTTCTGAGCACTGGAAAAGCAATTACAGTAAGTAATGTTCTGTTATCAGCACTGAAGTGATTTTGTTTTGAAGCGATCAAAAGGTGACGTCAGGAAGAGCAGCTGATAGTGCACGCTAGCTCTCAGCATGGCAATTCTGCAGACAGTTCACTGTGAGTCTCCAGTGATTCTTCAGATGCTGCTGCTCTTGGCTTCTTCCAGTAACTCTGTGTGGGAGGCATCTTCTAAGAATGTTTCTTTGAGCTCTTAAGCCAAGATTAACCCTTGCCCCTCTCTTTTAACCACACAGTTGTATCCTGACTTCCAGGGGCGGGAGAGAAGGGAGAAAAACGAAGTAGCATTTAGAAAGAAAGAGCCTCTTGGTCTTTGGCTTCTCGTCATGCAGAGAAATTGCAGCAGTGCAGAAAAGGCAGCAGCCTGTCATATCACAGAAATAGCTTTGTTTGCTCTGCAGAGCTGTAATACAATAGGAGTGCTTTTTCCTAAGTTAATCTGACTGGGGCATTTAATTTCACTAGTAATTAAGTTTGAGAATCTCTTCTGATTTTCATAAAATTGAAAAATACTTCATCAGTGAGGTCATGGTGAGCTGATCCTTTCACAGAAGTGTCTTTGTGCTGGGTGCTACCAGGGCTTTGAGTTTGTGAGGGCTGGGTCAGGAGCATCTGCTACAGCATATCATGATGTGCCCTATGAGTGTGTGTTTTGAGCCTGGAAAGTGTTATTAATGTTTTTTGGCTCTTCTTGCAGCTCTTTATTTCAGGTAGGGTGAGTATACTGTCTTAGAACCTAATGGGAAAGTCACCCAGTCCCTTCTGTTGCCAGTTAGATTTGATTCATTGTCAGCCTTTTCTCATCACTGTTTCAAGCTAGTTCCCAGCAGTGTCATTCAATGACTTTTCTGTATCCTATCACAGTACATGGTGTCATTTGTCTTTCAAATTGATCTCTGAATTTCTGTAAATGTGCAATACTTTGTACCCATGTGACTTATGTAATGACTTCCTTGGGGTTTCTTATTTATTTATTTTTAAGTAATTGTCTTGTGAGACTTGAAATCCCTCCGTTCAACCTGTAGTGTTCTGAAGTTGTCTGGAGCTAACAGAAAACAACAAATAGAATCATCAGACAAATAAAATCAGCATCTGCTAACCAGTATTTTAAATCATGTAACTGGAGAAGTTCTAGTGGAAGATGATGTAGTTATATTTTCCCACCCTTTTGAAAGAAGAGACATGAATGCTCATATCTGAAGCCATTGCATTTAATTTGCACATAGAACTGATGAGTCTTTGTCATGTATGTGGTGGCAGCCTGATGGCTGGATTTCTTAAAAGCAGACTTACAAGGCCTTTCTTACGTGGAGGAACAACGTTTTATTGAAGTGTAAGACTTCTTCCACTGTTCTATGCTTTTTGTGAAGCAAAGAGTACGAAAGAAATTTTGAAGATACCTGACAGCAAATGCTCAGTATCTTCAGGTCATTTGTTGGAGACTTTGTACATCTTCCCCCATGCAAAGGGGACAACAGTGTTCTGGAAAATCTTCTTGTGTAGGAAAACCACCTCTTCTTCCTCTGTAGCACATTGCTGCAGTTTGGGTCTGAGAACAGATAGAGACAAAGCTGTGTAACATTCTGAGTGATAGAATACTTGTAGTCTTGTTCTTGCCTGCTGAACATTTCCAAAGGTTAGGTGGCAAACCATGTATACCTGCTTTCCCTTTGCTTACTGTGCTGGAGAATTAGCTGAGCAAGACAAGCAAAAGTATTGTACAGCAATGCTGCCGTGTGGCATGAATGTGGCTCTCTTAGGGCATGTGGAATGCTAAGACACTTTGTTAATTCAGTAAAGGTACATAATAAGATAATATAATTAAAACGTAAAATTCATTTAAAAAATGAAAGTGAGTAAAGTGTTCTTGCTTTTTTTTGTGGCAGTGTAAGGAGGAGTATTTCATGGGGCTTCTTTTTATTTTTTGCAGCGACATTGTAGTCCAGATTGTGGATGCTCGAAACCCCCTTCTGTTTAGATGCCAAGATCTGGTAAGTAAACCACCTTCTTGACTATTTTCATTTTTATTTCTGAGAGTTTATTCATGTGATTTATTTTCTTTCAATACATTAAGCCACATATGCTGAAGCTGTTCAGCTGTTGTGTTTAACTGGATGCCTTACTATTCAAGAATTCTGGCATTACATTATTTTTCTTAAGTGCTTTTTGATATTTCACACAAAACATAGTTGATTTAGAGACAGTTCTGCTGGTGTTATATTGCAGATATATTTCTGCTCCTGACTGTGCTCTGGAAGTGTCCACACTTAACCATCCATTTTTATTCCATCATGCAGTGCAGTCAATGCATTCATCATTGCATTGCGTCAATGCAATATGAAATTACTCAAACGGTTGATCTTAAGAGTTCTTGCTGTGAGGTGCTGGTTAATGTCTTGCCATCAATCTAAGCAGAAAAGACGTTTGCACGCATGGCCAGAAACAACCTGTATTGCAGTGGTTGCGTGCTCCCATTTGTGCCTGTGGTGTCTGCTCAACACCAGATCTATCTAGCCCAAGGGCCAGTAAGCTTAGCTACACTCGCATGGAGCTGGATGTGACAACTTGCCTTGCTGCTTTTATATCGCCTTGTGGGAGGAGTCCAGACCAGAGTAAGAACTACTTTTTTTTCTCTTATTTTCTTCAGGAAAGTTATGTCAAGGAAGTCAGCAGTGACAAGGAGAACATGATCCTGATAAACAAAGCAGATTTGCTGAGTGAAGAGCAGCGGGCTGCTTGGGCACAGTTCTTTGAGAAAGAGGGCGTAAAAGTGGTGTTCTGGTCAGCTTTGGCAGAGTGCAAACGGTTATCTGGAGAAGAGAAGGTACTGTAAATGACCAGTTCGAACTGGGTGTGTGCTGGCTGCCTCTGGTAACTTGTTTTGCAGTTAAGCTTGTGATATACCTGAGCTCCTTTCTAGGAAAGAAAGGCAGAGGCTTTGTCTCATGGAAGGATTTCTCTGCGGACCTGACTGGCTCTAAAACAGCATTTTAATAACTGATTCAGAGACAAAAACGAGGAAATTAAAATGGTGAATGAAGCGGTACACCTTTCTGTCGCTGTTCATAGAGCTTGCAATTTCAAAGTTAATGAAATGGTAAAGAATATTGAAGTAGAATGTGAATTTGTTTCTTGAACTTACTGATGAATAGCTACAGAAACAGTCCTTGTATATCTGTCTGTAAACAATACCTCAACGAGTTGGAATCCTTTCCAAGAGGGATGCTGTGAGGTATGTGGTTATCTATACAGAGGATTTTTCTCTCCTGCTGAGTGGTGGTGTTTCTTTGAGAACCTAAAGTAACTGAGAAACCTTTCTTGCACAGTGGAACAAAATGTGTTGCTGCCTCAAGTTATATGTTATCAATAAATTCCACTTTCAGGGTTTGCTAGGTTCTTCTGTTAGAGCCATTGCCACTCAGCTATGGAATATCCATTATCTCCTTTCAAAAATATGTAGCCTGTTCAGCTGGTTCACAGTTCTTGGATAAAATGTTTTTACAGATTGATGTAAAATGTGTTGGTTCTCTTGTCTTTTTTTTTTTTTTTTAAAAAAAGTCAAAATTACTGCCCTTATGAAAAGGTCTTTATGTTTAAATGTGAACTGCTTGCAGGGAAGAAATGTAATGGTTTAGACTAAAAATGAGACAGCTAGAAATTATTGTTATGTTTAGATACGAGACAGAACATTTTTGTGTTCTGGACATCTGGAAGTTTTTTCATTCCTATTACTAGGAACATTTGACAAATTAAAAAAAATTATTTGCTGGGCTCTGCTGCTGCTATGTGTAAGGAAGTGAGCGTGTGCACGCTGACAATTGTGGTCCTGGAGAGAGATATCTCTAATACCTTCACAGTGAAGCTAACAATACAATCAGGAATATTTTTTTCAGTCTCCTAAAGTGGGTTAGTTTTTTCCAAATCCTTGTTAAGACCCCTAAAAAAAACGTGAGACATTAGGACTGGATTGTCAGTCCTTGGGATCTGGATAATGAAAAAATATGCGATTGCACTGCAGTAAGTACAGTAAAGTACAAGACTTAGAACCACCTTTAAATTTCACCTGTGAAATACTGTTCACACAGGAACTAGGTACTGAAGATGTAGCAGAGGACCTGAGTGATTCTGAGGAGGAAAGCTCCAGTCAAGAAGATGACACAGTAGACAATAGTGCAGAAAGCACATCTGCAGGCAGTGCTTTGCAATACCAAGTTCTGGTTAGTGATGATGACAGTAGTGATGAATATGAAGACTGTGAAGATGATGAAGAGGATGCCTGGCAAACCTGTTCTGAAGATGAAGGTGGGGGCAAAGTAAATGGTATTGCCCCAAAGAGAGTAGAAAGAACTGATGGTACTGCAGTGCAACATGCAGTGCAGGAGCAGAAAAGGAACATCAAGAACTTCAGCCATCTGGTACAGAGAAATGAACTGCTGGAAATCTTCAAAACCATGCACAATGGACCAAGGGTGAAGGATGGGGAAGTAAATGTTGGACTGGTGAGTTGGACCTTGTGCTTAAAATGGAACTTGCTAAATCTAAGTTTTAATTCCATATACCTTCCATGGGCAATGTTCATCCTGTAACCTGGCTTTGTGTAAGGATAAAAAAACTAGCAAGCGCAAGTTACTAAGGGTTTTGTGGAAAGATTAATTCTACAGTGTTGGAACTTGGTATTCTTTGCTGCTGACCTGATTTTTCAATACTATTTATTAAAGTGCTTTTGTCAGAGCTCTGCTGGTATTCTGGAATGACCCTGCCTAATGTCATTGTTACCATTCTACTTTGTTATCTAGGTGGGTTACCCTAATGTAGGCAAAAGTTCGACCATCAACACAATCCTTGGAGATAAGAAGGTGTCAGTGTCTGCTACACCAGGACGTACGAAACACTTTCAGGTATTGTTGACAAAGAGCTTTGCTTTATTTATTTTGTTCCCTGGTAGAAGAGAACTTCCTTGTGAAATAGTTGCAGCTGTGTGGACTCTCTGAGAACTGTCTGCCAACCTGAACTCTGCCCACCAGCATTTAAGTTGGAGAGAGTGGGCTCGGTGTATATCATTTTGAAACTTGAGTCCTTGCTTCCAAACTCTTGTTATGCTTTGAGGATCTTTCAAGAGAGCTGCTGTGCAGTGGAATATATTTTCTCTGTCTTAATTTTATTTAGGTAGCTTGGCCCTTCTTTTTTCAACTCTGGCCTTGAGGAGAGAACCTTTGAAAACTAAGTGCTCTTCTGAGTAGCTTAAGGTCATGCTTCAAACCAACCTTCTTGTCCTCAGTCATTGCTATGAATAAGTCTAGTTATGCCTGATGTTGATCGAGTTCATAATTTTGGGTTGGCAGCTCCAGCACTACAGTGAACGTTGTGATGTTTATACTTCTGCGGTCTCCTGCCTATTTCAAAAGGTCCAACACCTTAAAGGTTTCTGGAGTGCTTCTCCTCTGACAGGCAGTGACCCAACAGACTGGAGAGCTGAAGATCTTGCTGCCCCCATCTGGACACCTTATTTATGAACCCTGGAAGTGTTGCTGTCTTTGACGTGGGATTTTTTTAATTCACTGGCTGGGGCTGGCAGGGCAGATAGCTGTTAGTAAAATTTCTGCTTATTCTCATTTGCATCTCTGTTTCATCAATGCATTTGATCTCGTTTCTTTTTCCTCCATGGACACTGCCTCGCCTTGGTGAACTCATTGATTATTTCTTGTGTAGACCCTGTATGTGGAGCCTGGCCTGTGCCTCTGTGACTGCCCTGGTCTGGTGATGCCATCTTTCATCTCCACCAAAGCAGAGATGATTTGTTCTGGAATTCTGCCCATAGACCAGATGAGGGACCATGTCCCCCCCATTTCTTTAATATCCTTTGCATGGGCTTTGTGAAGGTGGCTGCAAGTGTTGGATATGGAATATGGGATGTAGTATGTTCCAGCCCTGCTAGGCATTTGTGTGGTCATGCATTGAGAGCATATTGGATAAAACAGCCCTGCTGGGTTTGTTGTTCCCTGCCTCATTTTTGGTTTATCCTGTTAGCAGAGTTGCATTGTTTTTTTTGACCAAAAAAAATAAATAAATTTTGCATTGTGCCAAAGTCCATAACCATTTCTAACGTGCACTTGGAGTGACATGGGCAGGATTACTCGTGTAGCCAAAAAGCACAAGGTGGTTTCCTTCACTAGCTTACGTTTGCCAGCATATCCCACGAAACATTTTGGAAGCAACCTATGGAATAAGTATCATAAGGCCAAGGGAAGATGAGGATCCAGATCGAAAGCCAACAGCTGAAGAGCTGCTAACAGCATACGGATGTAAGTGATGAGACCTTTAAAACCTTTACTTTGTGCCTGCTCCTGAACATGGCGGCAGGAGAACAGCTGTAGTGTTTTTATTGAGGAGGTTCATGAAATGACCTGCCAGTAGTACGCTGCTGTATCCTTGAAGCTACCAGTTGTTCTCTGTCACTCTCGTCTTTATTGATACCTCCCATCAACTGTGGCTTGAATTAGGCTGTGAAGAATGCAGTGAAGGTTTATGTTCCTTGTCTGATTCTTTGATGCAGCTTATCTTTGGTTTTAAAAAGAAATTAAAAAAAAAAACCACAGATTTTCTGGTGGTAGGGAGATGTCAGCTCACATCATTCCTTTTAGGTTAGGATGCTTCTGCATTTCTTCTGCAGTCAGCGAAATTCTCCTTTACTTCATGCTTTCCCCAACAGAAACCTCTTTCTGAGGGAGTGTGTTGTGTTTGTTTGTTTATTTGTTTTTGTTTTTTTTGTTTTTCGAGGAAGAATACAAACGTGCAGTTAGGCAGACAAGAAGAATGTGTTAATTCTCTCGTACTGACATGGAATGTACTTCTGATTTGTCTTCCAGATATGAGAGGCTTTATGACAGCCCATGGACAGCCAGACCAGCCAAGATCGGCTAGATACGTGTTAAAAGACTACGTCAATGTAAGTTCTTTCTGCATCTGTGTTTTCCTTCCTGATAAGAGGTGAACTGAAGGTTTCACTCCAGCATGAAGAATAACAATAAAGTGAATTCACTTTCTTTGGATAAAATCGCTGTACATTAAAATACTCCTTAAATCATACTATTTTAATGTTTTAAATAAATGGAATCATGATCCCTTTAAAAGAGGGAGCAGGTATTCTGGAAATGAAACCATTTTGTTTAGTTGGGTCAATATTTGGCACGAAGGACTGCAGTTCTGAGTGTTGTAGTACTGCATGCTTCTACAGCACCTCTCAGCAACATATCACTGAGTATTTCTTAATAGGATATTCCAGTACTCCTCTGAGAGTTTCGTACTGCATTGCTCAAAGCTGAATGTTGCAGCTGAGAGTGATGCTTTCAAGTGGGACAGTGCTTTAACTTAGAAGTTGAACCAGGGGTTTGCCTGGAAAGAGACACCAGGTGTACTGATAGTCTGCCAGTGTGAGGCCCTGAACTTCTGGGGGCCCTTCTTAGCTCTGAAGTTGTTCTTTTTCCTCTCTGGGGGTCTCTCTGACTTTTTTGATAACAACTCAACACCACTGTTTTCACAGGGGAAGCTGTTATATTGCCATCCACCTCCTGGCATTGACCCAAACGATTTTCAGCACCAGCATAAAAGATGCCCAGACAGCAGAACTGTCCAGGCCAGCAGACAGGCGAAGCCTGAGAAGAATACCAAAGTAAAACAAATTGAAAATGTGGTGGACAAAACATTTTTCCACCAGGTAATTCTGGGGGAAATTTCAAAGGAATTTTTTACAGCGGCACTGGTGTGTCATAATTACTGGAAAAAATAGCTTTGAGGGTGGAGGGCTGCTGGGTTGAGTTAATGGTGTTAAAAGCTATGAGATCCACACCTAATTTCTACCCAAGAGCTCTGTGTTCTTTTTATTATCTCATAAGTCACCGGGAATGTCTTAGGTGACTGAAAGATAAGCTAATAAGGAGCACATAAGTTGATTTTAAAGTGTCAGCAGGGTGACCCTTGTCATTATGAGCCTAACATCAATCTTGAGCAAACAGGAGAATGACTGGGAAGAAAGACAAAGGAAAGAGGTGGTATGACACAGCAACCAACCAAGAGTGTGGTTTTGGACTAACTAAGGTCCTTCAAACTTACTTTTCTTTCTTGAGATCATGTATTTAGAGGGAGATGTAATAACCATCTTTAAGACAAGTTTAGTACTGTGAGGTTATTTTGATTCAGAACTTAAAATCAGAAAGAAAGAATAGAACATAGAAACTGATTTGAAATTGAGTTGAGAAGTCCTGAAGTGGAAAATGAGAATTTCTCTGAACGTACATGCTTCTTGTTAGGTCCCACAGGGATCTGTTCTGCACCTACACTACTGAAAAGAAATATTAATGACTTGTAGTGAAATGTCAAATGCATGACTGATGAAGTCTGCACACCTGACAGAGATCAGAATGGAGTGTTTAGCAGTGAAGTAAATGTGTCACAGCATGATCCATTCAGCTTGAGTAGTTGGGTATGAACAGTATTTGTTTCAGCACAGCTAAAGATAGTCATGCATTTTGAAACCAAAAACTCAGACCCTTTTCAGAAACAGCAAGCTGTTTCAGAAAGCTGTGACCTGAAAAGAATTTTTGGGATTACCAGACTCTTCCTCTGGCTGCCCAAAGTGCTGGCACGTCTGGCTGTGAGCCCCAGCAGTGCTACCCACGCTCCAGACTCCAGCAAGTTATTTTAGGTTCTGGCTTTCACAGACGCCAGATTTGTTTGCAGAGACAATGTGTTGTGTGCAAAGCAGAGACTGTGAGAATCAGTCCTAGCGCCACAGCTAATGTCTGTCGAAGTTCAGTGTCTTGTAAACACTCTGCCTCTGCTTGCAGCGGTGAGCACTGAGGACCTGGCTCAGTGAGGCATGGCTGCAGGCAGAACTGGGAACTACTGGCAGACTTTACTCAGCTGCACAGCTTGACCTTTCCTGCAGCTCTGGAGCTGGGGCCTGAGCAGGTCTTGTAGAGTTTGAACTTGCCTGTGTCTGGTTTTATTAACATATCACAGTTCCTTGTGATTAAATATCTTCTCATCTGGTCACTGTGTCTTCCTTTCCAGGAGAATGTTCGTGCCCTGATGAAAGGAGCCCGGGCTACAATGGGGTACCGGCCTGGCAGTGGCCTTGTGTCTGTGCCTACAGCCAATTCTGGGAATGTGGTGGGAAAGCCCTGGAAAAAACACGGGAACAGGAACAAGAAGGAGAAAGTTCGCAGGCTCACTAAGCATCTAGAGGCTTAGCCGTGCCACTACTATCTGGCTTTCCCAAGGCAGGGTCTGCACTGTCCTGCAGGCACGAACTAAGTGGGCATCACTGGCTCACCTGCAAGCTCTGTGCTCTGGTTGGCCTTGATAAGAATGGGCTCTGATACTCGGAGCTCATCCTTTCTGAGAATAAAAGAGACCCGGTCATTCGTGTTATCTGGAAGTCAGCCCGGACATTTGACTGCTGCTGAGAAGTCCTTTCAGTGATAGAAGATAGGTGCAGAAGTGCTTTTTCCTTCCATAAAGGATGTATTTTATAACTAGGGATCAAAGCTAGCCCTGTAAAACTTGACTAAAATCTTTAAACAGTTGAATCTTAATGAGTGATGTTTATTACACTGTGAGACACTATTGTTCATCCTCCGTTTTTGTAAGCTTATTTGTTGATTTGACAGAATACTTCAGTGTGTTGAAAAATTTCTTTAAAAGAACCTTTATTGCCTTCTTCCTTTTCTGCTCAGTGAGCCCTGTACTGTGAAATCCTGCACTGAAACCACTTCCTATCTCCCAGCCTAAGGCAGAGCAGAGCACGGAATGCCATACGAGGAAAATGCTGCTTTTGTGTCCTTTACACTGAGCTGGTATCAGTTGTGTTCTGTGTGACTTCCCACTGGTATTTTAAAACACCAGTTCCACATGGCTGGCAAAAAAAAAAAAAATGGTGCTTATTTGTCCTAAAACATGTTTAGGATTTTACTTCACATGTTGTCATGTTCTGTCTTGCTGTTCTGCTATACATGGGTCTCATCTCAGAAATGTCGTAACAGGTCTTAGTGCACACATTAGCATTTGATCCTAAAAAAACTGCTTACTTGGGGTCAGATGTGCGATTTACTTCTTGGTTGCCCTGCTGAGAAAATGTTTGTGTACGTGGTCAGTGCTTTTCGTTTCTAGTCCAGCATGGGAAGTAATGATAGGACTGGGAACACAAAGTCAGTTTCTGTTTTGCTTTTAGGTGGTGAAGCGCAGTGACAGATGTGGACGCGGGTCTCTGATACTAAAAAGAGAATGCTGTCCTGTAATTTTGTACTTTCCAGGCCTTAAGTGTGGATGGAAATATGAAAACAATTGCTGAGCAGAGCCACAGCAGATGTGGGGCATGCAAGCAACTGCTGTGGCCTTTGGGACCCTTTGTTGCTTGTCCTGTACAATTTTGCTGCGCTGTGCATACAGAGGGTCCCCTGACAGCAGCTTCTGTTTCCCACAGTGTCACCTTGGCTCCTCTTTTCCCTTGAGTCCCTGCTCTGAAGTTTTTAATGGAATCATTGAAGGGGAAGATATTTCACTGCCACATGTAGAAGTCAAGCATAATTACACGGAACAAATACGGTCAGTGGTATTTTGAGTCAATGTCCCATAAAGGAAACTGGCTTCTCAAAAGAGGCTATTTTGTCTGGCTGGCCTGGAGAAGATGCTTTTTGCCTTTGTTTCCTGAAGAGAATGTGCCTCAGCCAAACCGGTCACTTACCAGACTTCCCCACCCTCCTCATGGGGATGTTTTGTGGTTTTGTTCCTACCACTATGCTAGGGACCTCATTGCTCAGAAACACCTCTTTTTGTTTTGTCTGAAGCTATTACTTGTCAGAATACCTGCCAAACTGAATTTGGGGTACCCTCTATATTTTTTTGTATTTTTTTTTTCCTTTCAAAGCATTTTGCATTCTTAGTTGATGTTGCATCCACCAGAACTGGAGATTGGACCAGATGATCTTTCAAAGTCCCTTCCAATCCCTAGCATTCCGTGATTCTGTGAATTTTCGATATTCTCATCCTTTTCCTGCCACGTGGGTAGGGTTAGGTCTCTTGTGAGCCTCCTTGGTGGGCAGGCCCTTCCAAAGCCTCCTGCTTTGGACAATTCTGCTTGTTGCTCACAGAAACCCTTGGCCATGAGACTTGCTGAACCCCTGTGCTGTTTCCATGAGTGAACGGAGGACAGTGTAAATACGACTGAGTAAGTAATGTTTGCTCAAGTTCGTTACGTGCAGACTGCTGCTTGTGCTAAAAGGCTATTGCCTCTATAGAAGAAGGACAATTAAAAAAAAAAAAAAAAAAAAAAAAAAAAGAGTTCTGGGCCCAAAAGCCTATTAATATTTATGCTGCTATTGAACAGTGGGCAAACTAAATAATAGGCAAGGACTGTGGTTAAATTAATGCCTTAATGCTTTCCTGTGGTGGTTTGGTCTGTTGCTGAACCGCATCCGCCCTGCCCTACCCTTGGTGGGGAATGCCAGGCTGGCCGTGTTGACAGCTCAGCACAGCAGCCACCAGCAGCTGCGAGGCGTGAGGCAATGCAGAGGCTGCTCTGCTGTCATGAGCCTGCACAAAGGAGACATTGTGCTTCCCTGCAGCCACCTGCTGAGCGAGCCCTTCTCCACTTCTCTTTCTGCAGGAGTCGAGTTGCTTTCTGCGGGAGTCAAGTTTCCATCTCTGAGTGCTGCTTTCTTAGGGCACCTTGTGCGTGTAGAGGGAGCGTGTGGACTGTGACCAGTTCCAGGCTGTTTGCTGGGGTCTGCAGCACCTTCAGCCTCCCTGAGAGGCTTTGCTCTGCAGCACGAGCAACTCATTTTCCTGGCCAATATTACCTGTGGCACTGATACCTGGAGAGATGATTTGTTGACCTGACTGGGGAGTGCGGCTGCATGTCCTGGGGCTCCGGCTGCTGGCTGACCTCCTGCTGCAGCTCCACAGCTGGCCAGGTTTGGGGTATGAAGACCTTACAGTACACAGCAGGGGATGCGTAAGCTGTACTTCCAGCTTTATGGAGCCAGCACTGCACAAAAAAATGATCCTCCAGCACCCTGTGGAGCTGCCACCCTGTGTGCCACACCGTGTGGCTGATCAGGCCAGAGGCCAGGGTTTCTGTGGCTGTTTCCTGAGGGCTCAGCACTGGCATCTGGGAGATGACAGCTTTGGCCCCAGGAGGACCCTGGTGAGGGGCTGTCCTGCTCTCAGCTTTGCAGTCCTGCCCTGGGCTTGCCCGAGGGAAGGACACAGCACCTCAGTGTCAGTGCTGGCAACTCTGCCTGCTGGGGAAGGGCCCCTCGTTCACATGCTGCCCGCACAGGTGAGCTGGCCCCAGGCTGAGATGGTCCTACGGTCACTGGCGCTGCCTGCTCCAAAAATACTTCGGATTTCTCCGGAGGAGGCTGAAATCCCCCTTTCCTGCCGTTAGGGGACGGCCTTGCCCAGCTGGAGAAAAAACAGCCCTGGGGACGGTCCCAGCACAGTGTGCTTGCTCCTTTGCCAGGTAGGGGCTCCTGCAAAGCTGGCCTGGGGGCTCCACACGTCCCTGTGAGGAGCAGCCTTGTGCTGTCACCCCGCTGTGTGATGGCTCAAGTCCAGCTTTTTTCTTCCTTTATCTTTTTTTTCCTACTGGGAAGCCTTAAACTCAGAGCAGGTCTGGAGAGCTGCTGGTTGGTGGCAGCGAGGCGAGGAGCAGCTCTGCAGGATGTCAGAGTACAGTGTCACGGGGCTAAATGCCTGAGGTGCCCAGGATATCTTGGGGCATGAAGAGAAGTCACGGTGAAGGTGAGAGGAAAAGAAACCGCTCCTGAGTCAGAGGAACTATAGTCCTGGGGCTGTGGGAAAGGGTCTGTCCCGTGGGTGGTGGTGGTGTGGAAGGGCCCTGCAGGCTGAGGGAAGCAAACCTGGCTTTGCACTGCTGGACTGAGGCTGGCAATGTCCCCCTGCCCTTTGTCACTTTGGAATCATAACTGTTGGGACAAAGAAACAAACATTGCCATGTCCCCAGTGGGAAGTTACCACACTCCAGGGAGCCAGTGAAGAGAAGAGGGAAGCTGGAAGCCCCTGCAGAGCAGCCCTTAGCTGTGTGCCACCCAGTTGTCCTGGCACCCGCAGGGGACAGGAGCCTGTCTGCAGGAGTGGCAGCAGCACCAGGCCCTTGGGCTCTGGGTTGGGCCAAGGACATCCTTGCCTGGGCTCTGGGGACAGCTCTCTGTGTCCCCAGCACAGATCGTGGTCAGGAAATGCTGCTGTGCAGCTCCCAGGCAAAACGGATTCTCCCTCTGTTGAAATGCTCCAAGTTTCCCTCAGCCAGCACTTTCTGGGCTCCTCAGCCCTTCTGTCATGTCGCAGGGTGGGGAGGGAGTGCATGAGCAAAACAGAAACCCGAAGTTGTTCTGCTTTGAGCTCTGTTTGCATTGCTCCCGAGAAATGGCAGGTTCTAGTTTCAGATGCAGCTGGTTCCCCTTTCTGGGGGGAGGTGGCTCGGTCCTGCAGTGCCCTCCTCACGTGTGGCCGGCTCCTTCCCTTCCCAGCAGGGCTTCGGAGATGTGGCTGTGCCCTGCAGCTGGCCCAGCCCTGCTCCTCAGCCCTGCTCCTCAGCCTCTCCCACTCAGCAGCAGCTTGGGGCTGTGTTGGGGCACCTTCGGCCAGCCCGCAGCCCCTCCGAGATGGCAAACTTCTCTTCCTGGGGTGACATTGTGCCTTAAAGCCTGCATGGTGCAGAGCAGAGGAAGCTGCAGAAATGGGGGAACCCCCAGAAGGATGGGGAGGAAGCAGCCAGTTCGCCTGCACAGCACTGGACACGTGCTAGTGCCTCGGGCCACGCGTGTGCTGGTGAGGCCGCAGCTGCAGTGTGTGGGATCCCTGGGGCCCTGCAGCCCACACTGACGTAGCTGTGACACATCAAGCACTGCTTTGTCCCCAGCCTTGGCTTTGAAATCCACGGGCTGTGCCCTGCTGTGCCAGGCGGGGAGGCGGTGGGCACGCTGGTGCTGGGCCTGAGCTCTCTGTGTCGGAGCCGCAGGGGGATCCTGGCTGGGGACGTGGGGACCTGCGTGGCTGCTGCTCTGCTCCTCTGTGTCACATTGCTCTGCTGTCCCCAGGTGTAGGGCACAGCTGGGGCCTGTCTCAGGCAAGGGGAAACTGCTATCAGGGTGAGGATGGGGCCCCAGGGTGGGCAGACCCTGCCTGGCCTGCCTGCAGTGGCAGGAGACTTGCAGAGCTCGTGCTGATAAGAAGCCTTTGCGTTCACATTTCGAAAGGCCCACGCTGAATTGCTGAGTGGCAAGGCTCAGAAATCCAGACGCTAGACAATGGAGAGGCTGGAACCATGAAGGAAAGGAAATTCTTCTGCTGTATTGCCTTTCCTATGGCGATAAGATAACACCAAGTGAAACAGGAGCCCGTGTGGCAGGCTGTGGGGTGGGCACCGCAGCTGATCCCTGGAGGATATCTGTGCAGGACGGGGCCTCCAGAGCAGGCAGCGGTGCCCGTGGTTTGTTTTGGAGCAGGAGGTGACTTAGGCTGCTCCACTCCTGCCCCACCACACAGGCCCAGCTGTGTCCTTGGGCTGTGCACGGCTGCAGAGGGGCTGTAAGGGACAGGACTGTACACCGAGCAGGGCTGTCCACAGCACCCAGAGGCGTGTGGGCTGTGAGATGGGGAGCAAGGACACGGGGTTGTGTGGTGTATGAACGAGAAGTGACCAGACGGCAAGAACCGTGGAGTGGGAGCCTTTCTCAAAAAGGGGATGTGACGGGGCTGGTGCTGTCAGGGCAGCAGGGGAAAGGCGAGGACGAGTGCCAGTGCCGTGCCTCAGAGCACAGGGACACAGAGGTCTGATATGAAACCGGCCAGAGGAACACTCAGAGACGGCCCAAATTAGCTGCGGAAATCATTGTGGGATATTTTGGGCAGCGAAATTCAGATGAGTGATGAGGGGAGCTCAAGGAGACAGGCCAGGGCTGCCACCTCTGCTCGGGAAGTCCCCAGGCTGCAGCCGCCGGGACAGGAGGGTGGGCGGCAGGAGGTCACTGTGCTGCTGGCTCTGCTTTGTCCACACAGGTCCTGCTCCAGCTGATGCTTGGCCCAGGCTCGCCAGGACGAGGTGGATCCCCAACCTGCCCCATTGCCTTCTTTTGTGTCCCATTGTTATAAAACAGGTGGCAGGGCCAGGTCACCTCTTCTGGGTGGTCCCGGGGGCTGTGGGCCATGTCTGCAGGCAGCACTGCCCCATGGGACCTGACGTGCTCGGGCAAGAAGTGGCTCTTCTTCATGCACAGCCCGTGCCCTGAACTGCTTCTTACCAAGCTGGGTACCGGCCAGGAGAGACCCTGCCCAGAGAGCTTGGAATGGAGGTGGGGGCACCACAGGGGGTAGTGAGCAGAACACAGGAGGATTACGGCCATCACCAGGTGTTCTGTAGGCAAAGTGATGGAGATGAGCCACAAGGAGGGATTTCAGCTGTGCTGTCGGTACAGGGAGGTTCATGAGGAGCTAGTGGCTGGGTAGCTGTGACGCTTGCAGCGCCTGGCGTTCTGCCCCTTCGTCCTTCCTTGGGACCCAGGATCCAGCAGCAGAGCAGAAAAGGGCACAAAGCACACGACAGCAGGTAGGTATTGCATGGCAATGCGATATGGCTGGTTTGCTGTCACCTGTGACCCTTTCTACATGCTCCCTGGAGCCCTCAGTGACTGCTTCTCCCTCTAGACCCCCTTCTGCTGGGGTGCTTGGGGGGTTCCAGCAGCACCAGCACCTCTGATGGGGATGTGCCCCCAACAGCTATGGTCACCCAGGAGGGAGAGGAGCTCTCCCTGCATGCTGAGGCTGTGCTGGCTCCAGCCAACATCCAGCACTGCTGCCAGGCTGGCCATGCAACATCCACAGTGGCATGAGTGCCTGAAGGATGTGTTTGTTTGCATGCAGCCAGCCCAGTCTTTGTGCTGTTAGTGCTCTGGGGCAGGTGGACATCCCATGTGGGACATCACCGGGGGCTTGTGCTGGCTGTTTGGGAGCATAGCCACCACAGCTGCCTTTCAGGTCTTCTGCCTCTATCTGGACCTGCTCGAGAGGCTCTTTGCTCCCTCCTGGTTACTCCTTGCAGCAGCAGTGCTGGCGGTGGAGAGGCACCAGGAGCAGCCCCTGTTCCCTGCAGGGATGGGCTGTGATGGGCCCACAGGCTGCTCTCGGGCTGCCTGGGGCTGGGACCAGCAGCCACCTGGGCCCAGTGGGTGCTTTGGGGCCTGGGCACTCCCTGGGGCTGGGCAGAGCATCCCAGGACAGCCGCTGGGTCCCTTGGGCCACCGCGGAGGAGAAGCCAAGTGCCTTTGGTGTGCTCTGGGGCTGCCCCGTGCCGAGCTGCAGCATTGTTGGGCAGGATCTGAGCAGCCATTGTGCAGGGTGAAACAAGCCCTTCCTATCGTGTCAAAGGCTTGCGGGGTGGCTCTGCTTCCAGCTGCCGGACAGCGCGGCCCTGCCAGGGCCCGCCGATAACAATCTCCTCTTGCAACAGAGGTCGAGTCCTCGCTCCGGCGGGTGATGTCACCTTATCAGCGCTCGAGGCTGGCGATAAAGGGATCAATGCAACCTCAGCTGCCTCCCCGTCACAGCGCCGGGCTGCAGACACAATGTGCGGGGCCCCGTGTGCTCCTTCCCCAGCGGGAGGGTCGTGCGGCACGGCCCCGCGCAGCGCCAGGGCTGGGAACAATAGTGGCCGTGGTGGGCGATTCCTGAAAATCATGTGCTCACCCCAGCCACGGCAGAGGCAATTTGTCAAAGTCCCATTTTTCTCTCCCTGATAAGATAGGGCTCATGGAGTACAATAATGCCTTCCTGAGATACAATTGTGGCTCTTCTACCCGGCACATGCAGAGGGGAGGCTAATTTTGGCCTCGCTGGGCTAGCGGAGGGTGAGGGGGGCTCTGCACGGGGGCTAGGATAGCCCTGGCCTGGGGAGGGCAGGGTCGTGCTGCCAGCCACACCGCTGCAGGTGACCCATCTTGGCCCTTGGCAAGCTCTGCCCCTGTGGCTTTGGGAGCGCTTGGCTCCTGCCCTGCTTCATTTCCCTACCTGCCAAGGCTCAGTCACACTGTCCCCACCGAGCACAGTACTGGGGGCACAGTGTGCAGGGACACTGATGTCCCCAGCCTCCCTGATGGGCCTCCTGAAAGGCATCACAGCCACAGGAGAGCCAGCATGAGTCACTTCGTGGTCATGCAGCAGGTGCATGCTGCATGGGGATGCAGAGCTGCACAGGGATGTGGTGCTGCATGGGGATGCAGTCCCTCCCGCCCTGTGTAGGTGTCTGGTGCCTGCAGCCATGCCCTCGTCCCCGCTGTCCTAGCCACATACCACAGGCAGGTCTCTCTGCAGGCAATCTCAAAGAAAATGCAATAAATGGCACCACTGGCAAAATCAGGCCTTACAAAATCCCAGCCTGCTGGGGAACTGGGCCTTTTAAATAACAACAGAGAGGGTGCTGCAAGGAATCGGAGTGTGATATTTGTGGGTGTTGGTTCTGCCCTGCTCCTGGAGGGAGCACCCAGAACCTATGAGCCCAGCGGCACATCCCTCTGGCACAGCTGACGTTTCCATTTTGGGGTATTGCTAGGGATGCATTTTCTGCACAGCTTGAAATCTGAGTATAATACTATCTTCATGAACCATATTCACTGGTCTGATAATGTGACCCCACAAAAGGTCAATGGAAAAGTTAATATAATTTATTGGCTGATTTAAAAAAATCTAATCATCTGTTTTTCCTTTTTCCTGCCCACCCCCCACCCGCACCCAGCGCCCTGCTGACATTTTCCAGCTATTCCCAAAACAATGGTGAGGGTGGGAATGCTCTGAGCAGGCACAGCTTTGGAGAGGGCTTTTCCTGAGGGGCTGCTGCTGCATCTTTCTGCTCCTGCTCCGGGAGGAGTGCAGGGGACGCTCCGGGCAAGTGAGGTGCAGACGAGGACACTGGCACAGGCAGGTCCAGGGCTACACCATGGTGCCAACACCGTCCTTGCCACAGGCACAGCTGCTGGGTGAGGTCTCCATCGGCACGTGGCACGCTGCCTCTCGGGAGGAGGAGGACGCAGTGTGGCACATAGGTGGGTGAGCACCTTTGCACACGTGTGTGAGCAGTGGGAAGCGCTGTCACGCAAGCACCGTGTTTGCACATTCCTCCCTTTGAGTTTCCCAGCCACCACGAGCATGCTGCCACTCGCTCGCCCAGCGCAGGGGGTTGAAAGCCACAGGGAGCAGCTGTTTCAGCCCTTCGCTATTCACAGCCACTTGTCTCCTCCTGCCCTGGAGCCTGCGCTGTCTGCAGAGCCCTGGGAGGTGTCTGAAGCAATCCAGCAGCCAGGTGGCTGTTAGGGCATGACCTGTCCTGAGGAGGCAGGTGAGCTTGCTTCATTAGGGTGGAGCTGCAAAAGTAATTAGTCACTTCTTATGCTAATACCTTACAGATTCACGAGAAAGGACCCCAGAGGGCAAAGGATGGTGGAAAGGATCCAGCAGCTTCTTGTTCAGTGTGATGAGCAGCTGCTTGGCAGTGGAGGCTCTGGAGCTGCTGCCCTGCTGAGCCCTGGGAGGGAGAGCACATGGGAGGCCCTCTTCTGCCATGGGCCTGGGGAAGGAGAGTCCAGAGCACTTCTGTGGGGCTGCTGGGTGCTGTCCTGGGGTGGGGATGGAAATCCCTAACTCCTGACAGCAGGCGACTGCCCTCGCTGGCTTCTTGGCAGCCCCCCAGGTCTGGCTGTTACTGAGGAAAGCCCAGAGTAATGCAGTGAGCCTGAGCAGGGGGTGAGAAGTGGGCAGGTAACTTTTATTGTACAATTTCAGGAAAGCACAGTGAGCCTCAGACATGATCTGTTTTCTGTGAGGCTGGTTCGTGCGTGTCAGTGTGTGGGTCTGACTGCAACCCCAGGCTCCCCCAGTGCAGCTCTGCTTCAGCAGCCACTGGGCAGGGTGCTCTTGGGGTGCTGCTGCCCCTGAGCAAATCCAGCCTCCCTGACTGGGGCAGATGGGGCTCACGCACAGGGAAGGCAAGGGGTTGCCTCCCAGACCAACGAGGAGGTGCTCCAACACCTCAGGCTCTGGCTCCCTGCACAGTCGTTGCTTGGAGCGGGCACGGCTTTCCTCCTGGTAGCACGGGGCAGAGGAGGCCTCCCAGCCTCGAGCTTTGCTGTAACAGCAAGGGCTGCCAGCTGCAAAGCAGTTTCCTGAGAAATACTGGAAGAACAAGGTTGCATAAGTCATGTCAAGGCAGAATGGCCCAGGCAGGAGAGAGCCCCAGGAGGGCAGATGGGTATGGGCAGAGCAGCTGTGGCCATCCCATCGCCTCCTTGCTGCGCCAAGCCCTCTCCCTGCCCTGTCTTTAGCAGAGCTTAATTTAAGGTTGGATGGAGAATTTAGTCTGCATAAAGCCACAAAAAATGTTAGCAGTTTGCGTCCATTTGTAATTTCAGCTTAATTACTGCCAGTGAGAGAACATTGCCTTCTTGCCAGAGGCTTGCTTTCATCCTTACTTAGACACCGCGTATTTACCGTCTGGCAAAACTGTGGAAACACCATGAGTGTCCTGCAGCTGAGAGGCTGCTCGTTTGTTGCATAGTTAAGTGCCTCAAATCTTCCTCCTGCCTCGTGCCTTCAGAATCTTTTCAGAAATTTTTGGGGAATGCAGGCACAAAGAAACCAGTCTGTCTGTCTGGCATGGCTCAAGAGAGTCGCTTGGTGCTGGAGCTGTGGCTTCGGCCCGTGCTTACCGACCTGCAGCACACCCTCCTTGGGCCAGGGTCCAAGCCCTGCGGTGCCTCCATGGCCCAGTTTTTGGGCCCGTGGATTTCCCCTTGACAGCGTGGCTTGCCCACAGAGCTGCTGGTGGTAGGGAGAGCTTGTCCCCATGTGTCATGGCTCCATGGGCACCCACGGCAAGGACACGGCATCGGTGTGCCCTCTGCGGGCACGGGCAGTGGTGAGGGGATGAAGGTGTCTGTCTCTGAAGTGGGGTGAGCAGGGAAGGCAGTGGAAACAGCACACCTGTTAATGGTCTGATTATGGTTAATAGGTCTGATTACGGAGGCCCTTTGGAGCACTCCAGAAAGCTGATACCTATGCCTTCACCAGCAAGCAGCGTGGCACAGCAGGACCAGGCCTGTAGAGCAGAGGAGGGGCCACAGGTATGTTCCAGAGGGTTTTACGTCTTGGACAGGCCCTAGCCTGGCTCCGGAGGCTGAGCTGCTTTAGCACTTGCACCACATCAGGCAGGATCCTGGAGAGCAGCTTCAGGCTTAGCTCACCCAAAGGGAACCTGGTTCTTTTGCTCCACGGCTACTTTGATGTGAAGCAAAGCACGGTGCTAATTGGGCTGATCGCACAACTTGCTTCAAAGACGTGTCCTTGGTCCAAACCAGACCACTGTTGCACATGGACTCCTCAGGACTTGGTGGTCTCAGACCTGCTAAAAGAAAAATTCTCTGTCAGTGGCACTGAAGTGAGTTGGGATCTGGAAACTGTTCCACCTAAAAGGGAAATTAGGAAATCCATGCATCTGCAGTAATTCAACGTAACCAAGAGGCAGAGAAATCCTCCCAGGAGCTGGTGGGGTGGGAGCACTTTGGCAAGGATCAGCTTTCCTCTAGCCTGCTTCCTCCCCTCTGCTCCTTCCAGCTTTGGGGCTGCACAGGAGAATGTAGGAGTGATGGTAAGGAAGTGAGGACTCTGCTTCTGTCGGTGCAAGATCAGCTCTCAGCAGCAAGTGTCACAAGGCACAGAGTGAGGGCTTGGATGGGAAGAAACCCTCTGCTGCTGTGGGAGGTCATGGGCAGCCACGGCCAGGCTGGAGGTGACCCTCATACAGCTGTGTTTCTCCCTGGGGCTGCGGGAGGGCCCTGAAGGGCCCTGAAATGCCACTTTGCACAAATGCACAAAGGAGGGCTGCGGTGCTGTGAAGTCCCGTCCACAGGAGGCTTCAGGAGGGAGTAGTAGAAGATGACAATATGGTGTAGGAATGCTATCATAACAACCGCGAGTTGTGTGTACGGTGAGGGTGCTGTTTCAGGTTATATTTATATGGTAATTTTGCCAGGATTATGAAACTGGGCGCCATTGCTTGTGGATAGTGTGGCAATCATTTCTCTTGGAGCACACTGTTAAAATCGCATTCTGGGTCCAGCCACAGCGGCGGCCAGGAGATGCCTCTTAATTTGCCAGAAGAGGGATATTCTTGGTTTAAGCTCTGTGTTAAAACTCTGGATAAGCCATGGATACCAAACTTCCCCTGCTCTGCCCCCATTACAGTTGCTGTTAGCATAGCACTAGAAGGGGGATTTGTGCTTGATTCCCCAATGGGTAGGAATGGGAGCTGTCCCCTTGCCCTTGATTTCAGCTCACTCCATCTTCTCAGCACGTGCCTACCCCTGTCTCATGTCCTCTCTGAGCAGCTCCCATCAGAGGTGGACAGGGGTGCAGGGACCTTCACCCTGACCCAGGGCAGCAGTAAGGGCTTCTGCTTCTCCACGGCTGATGTCAAAGAACAGGCGGTGAAAGCAAGCGGTGCATGCACTGTCAGATATTTCCTCAAAACGGTCATCAAATCCAGGGTGTTTTTTTTTTTTTTTTCCAGCTCAATAGGGGAATTTTGCTATGACAAATATGTCTTGGAAACTGGGAATGCAAACAGCACTGGTTCAAAGACATTTTTCCAGTGCTGCAAAGCTAAAGCTGCTCATCACAGCATAGCTCTCGCTGGGCTGAGTGGTAACAAGGATTGCATTCTTGCTTCATGCTAAGGGTATAAAAGCAAGGCACTAATTTGGAGATCTTGAAGAATGTGTCAGTGGTATTTCAGTAATCTAATGCTCTGTAGCCTGTGAAGGCTGCACAGTAACTGAAAGGAAATATATCTTTGTTTTTATTCACTTGGCTTTATTCCTAATTCACTCTTTGATGCCATCAGCCTCAGATAATACATTTTCAGAGATATGCTTGAAATTAAGGAAATGAGTCTGATTAAGTCCTTCAAACGTACTTTGAGGGAGAAATGTACAACAATAGAGGTATTAAAGGCCCCATTTTCAAGCAATTCTAATATGAAATCAAAACATCGTGCTGCTAGATAGTGAGGTCCATTAGCGGTGTGTGTGCATTCTTCAGCTCTAAAGCATATCTGCTTTTCCAGTTGCGAAAGCTGCCCAAGAGCTTGAATTTTTCCTCTGTGCCGGGTGGGCAGAGGCAGGTTCATTTTGCAGTCGCTTTGCTTACAGCCAAATAATAAGTGCAAGAGTGCTTGCCCTTTGCTAAATGTACCCTCTTAGATAAAAGCGATGGTTTCTCAAGAGTCCTGCCTTTGAGGTTGGCCTACATTTTACCTATTTACTTGTTTGCTTTGGTATGTCTGTGCTGGCTTGGGTTTCCCTGTTGTGGGTGGAGTTTCCCTGCATTTACTGGAATACTTCTTAGTGAAGTCAGTAGCTGTAGCAGGACCTGCCAGGTCCCCTGGGCAATTTTTCCACGTGGCTGGGATACCTGCTACCAAACTGAACCTCCCTTCGCAGGAGAAAATGCTGCAGCCTCTGCTTTGCTGCTGCTCTCACCAATGCTGCCACGGTGCCCTAAGGTTTCTGGATGGGACAAGCCCTGTGCAAACCCTCGGGACAGCGGCATCCTCACTGGAGACACTTGGGTGTGCTCAGCACAGCAGCCTACGGGACAGCATGGTGCAGTCGTGGAAGCAAGAAAAGCTCTCACTGCCCACTTCCCTTGAGCTACAGTGCAGGTCAAGCAAAGTCTGACTGTCCTGCTAGCTGAAAGACTTCTGCATTAAAGACAGAGACAGAAAAAAACAAACAGGGACAAGTACCAAGAAAGCTAGTGACGTGCCCAGTAGCTGCAGAGAGGTTCATTTAAGGCTGTGGCAGGAATCTCTGGGGAGGGAACCGTCTTGGAAGCGCCTGAGCAGTGAGTTGGAAACAGGCGCGGCCTCCCTGCTGCTTTCCATGGCAGGCCTGGGGATAGCAAGAGGAATGGGAGAGCACGATACTATTTGTTCTGTGTGCTATAAAAAGTGACTATTTAAGATCTTGTTCTAATAAATGGAGCGATGAATTCCCCTTTCACTGTGACTGCTGCTGAAGACATGTGACTTATTAGATATGCTGCTGTTGTAATGGAAATTACTAGCAAGACTTATTTAATCCGAGAAGAGCTGAATGTCTGGAGAAAGGGTAAAAAGGATCGGGTGACACGAGAGAAAAGAAAGGCCTCAGCTGTGACAATCTTGGGCACTTTGCACTATTTGCTCTTTAAGCTGTTTCTCAAGATCTTCTGGCAGAGAAGTGATAATAAATTGTTTAACAACTCAGACTTGCCAATTTAGTTTAAGGAGCTTTAAAAGGAGGCTTTTAAAGACTTGTGCCTCTCGACTGCTGATGACTCATCTTGTTGAACAGTAAAACCATAACTGCAGATTGCCAGCCCCCATTTCACAGGACACTCTGTACACCTGGCCGTGCCTTCGGGAGCTGAGGCACTTGGCTGGGGTCTGATGTTCCCGTGCAGGTGCCAGATGTGCGTAGGAGCACAGAGCGCGGCTGCGGTGCTGCTGCCAGCCCGCTGACCTGGGGATCCTCGGCCAGCAGCGAGCCCCAGCCTGCCAGCAGCTGAGGTCAGGAAAAGCAAACAAAGGTAGGAAAGGTAGGAAGAGGCTTTCCTTGCCAGGAAAGTTCCATGGGAGGCCCTGCGGTTGTCCCCAGGGAGGACTGGGTGGCACGGGGCTAGCAGAGGTGTGTTTGCAGCCTCGGTGGCCAGCTGTGGCCAGCTGCACGCCCGTGCACTTGGGAGAAACCTTCCCAGAACCTACTTGGAGCTAAGGCACATATTTATACAGCCCTACCAGAAAAGGCAGGGTGGAACACGCTAACATATACACACTAAGGAGAGTGAATAAATAAACAGTAGGTTTTGATTTATTTTCTCTGCTACTTGGATATCTTAGTTTTGGCACAGGATAGATTTTGTACACCAATGTGATCTCCAGTTAGGCTTTTGTGTTTGCTGGTTTAGAAATCATGCACAAAGGAGAAAAAACCTTGCAAATGTTCTTAAAGCAGAATGCTTTTCACGCTCTGTGCTGCAGAAGCACATAAACCTAGCTGGCCCCTGGCAGCTGGGCGCTGTACAGCAGGTAACGCTGACATCTCTGCCCTCAAGAATCCACAGTTTAAGATATGAGAGATAACAGGAGATAAATTCAGACTGGGGAAACATATAAAATACGATCAGTCAGCCTGAGGAAGGGCACTCACTGAACACCATATATCTTCTTGGCATCATTCAGCACATCCACCAGGGAACACGCAGGGACACCATGCACCTGCTGCGTGGGGATCCGGCTGGGAAGGGAGCGATCGAGATGTTGCATGTGGCAACACTTCTAGTTGCCGGAGTTGTAAAGGGGCCAGTGAAACAGTTTTGTTGGGTCCTGCACCCAGTTCAGATCCACCAGACAACATGTTTGGGTAGAATATATGTGCCTATGAAATCCAAATAATCATGGGAAAGCTTTTAAGAAAGGCTGCTGGACTTGATTTAAGCAGGCTGACAGAGCTGCTTCTGTCCTCCAGCCTCGGGCTGCTATTGTGTTCCCACATTTTTGAGCAAAGTCTCGAGGAATTATGCTGGCTGTAAATGGACATAAAGTTTCTAAAAGCTGTGACAGCACTGCAGTGTGTGCTCTGGATCGGTTCCTTGTGTTAGCAAGTCTCACAAAGATGAACTAAGCAGAGAAAAACTGTTATTTCTACTGTGTGTTTTTTTTTCCCCCTCTTTTTTCTACCAAGTCAAAGACCTGATGCTTTAAAAGAACTGAACACAGTGATCTCTTGGCAAGCCATAACTCAATTTGTCCTGTGACCTGTCTCTTTCCTAGAAAAAATGTAGCTAGCAGTGCTGCTGGTGAGCTGAGCTTGCCAGGCATCTGCAGTGCTCCAAACCAGAGTAATGCCAAGGGAGCTGGAGAGCAGCTGAAACAGCTTGAGGAGATGGGTGGAGGGAACAGGCCAACCACAAAATTAATCTTTGAATTAATAAAAGCCTGCATGGTTTGAGGTTTGTGAAGCAATAAACAAGTTCAAATTTGCCAGAGACTGAAAAAGAAAAGCAATTAGGTGTAAGGGAAACCTTCTAATGTGGATCAAGATAATACCTTGGAATACGCAATGGGTTGAAAAAAATGATGAGAAGTTAACCTTTAATTGAAAATGACTACAGGAATTTTGATGAACATGTTAAAGTATGTATCAGAGCAAATCTTTTTACTCTTATTACTAATAGGGAATGACGGAATAAGAGCTTCTGTTTAATAGCAGTAATAACTTCATAATATTTTTCCTTTGAGTCATATGGTAGGCTCTTTCACCAGCCAGTACTTAGTCCAAAAAGTATCTTAGACTTTTCCTCATCACAGCCTCATTTCTGGGGATGGATGGATGGATGTCTGCTACTCCCATTTATGTGTACTACCTCTGGTTTTCTCTCAATATCCCAGCAGAAAAGCACCCATTTTGGTGCACCTGCCTTCATGTGACTGTTTTGGCAGTGCTGCCTCTTGTCCCATGCCCTCCCTGCAGCCTCCGTAGCACCACTGCTCACTGCACAGCCCGGGAAGAAGGGCAGCTTCATCCTGCTCTGCCAAGCTGATGCGAGGAGAGGACTGGCTTTGCGTGAGATGCAATGGGAGCTGTGTAACAGTGTTTGGGTAAGCTACAAAGGCAATGCAAACAGCTGTGAGCGCACACACAGAGGACACAACAGCTTAGGGAGATGCTGTGCTGCGCATCGCTCTCTGGAAGTGACCACAGTTTGGTCTGTTTGCAATGTGCTGAGTGACAACTTCCACCAGGCACCACGTGTTTAGGAACTCAGCGCTACAAAAATGCCAAATTTGCAAGGCTAAAAGCAGTTATGAATAAGGGAGAGTCTGAGGAAATGCTTCAATGCAATCCAAATGGAAACTGGGGGAGTTCTTCACAAATGTGTTATTAGATGACTCAGACCCTCACCGTTTCAATGTCACAAAAGGAGACTTTCTGGTTTTAAAATAAAACAAAACATCCTGCTTAAAAGGGGAGGTGTAGGCAATAATAATGAATTAAATATAGTTGAAAATTTGGAAAGCTGATAGCACTGGGTAGATCAATGATCTGGAAAGAGGGGTAATTAATTAGGGGAATTCAGTGAAAATATATATGGCCAATATGACTGATCCCCACCCAGTGGTGAGAAAAACTGAAATTATTCAATAAGCTTTTCTGTTCTTCATTTGGAAAACGAACAGAATGGTGTCCCCATATCTAACAGCAGTATTTTTCTCTTCCAGGCTGTATGAAGAACTGGTTAATAACCATCCATAAAACTAGAGCTGGAAAACTTGCACACGGAAGTATTTTTAAAATTGCCCAACAAGGTCATCAAACCTTTAATACTGATTTCTCAGCAAATACCATGTCACTGAATTTCCAGAGATTCAGGGGAAATAACTGTTGAGTCATTATCCCGAAACAGTAACTGCCATGTCCTAGGTAAGTGCTAACCAAAACTTGGCTAATCTAACCCCAATCCTTGGCAAAAGCAATAAAGGAGGTTGATGAAGTACGCAGCCAATGCAGAATTAAACTGCAACATTTTCTGTGAATGCGTTGACTCCAGAAATAATGTTTTTAACTTTTCTTGGTGAGGAGAAGTGCTGAATGTAGGAAGATGATCATTCTGACTTGAGTCAAACCAGTTCAGTATTATAGCTAATTTTGGGTGGCTGCCAAAACGGGCTCTTTTGTTTCTCCCGTTCTTTTCCTCTTGTTCCCTTAAATAGTGGTCATGCGCCTGCAACTCTCAGCCAACTCAACTCTCTCAGCCAACAGAAAACCATCCTTTTTCCACATTTTATTGGCAGGTTTCTTGTTGGCTCACCTTGCTGGGCTGACTCATGTGGGGGCTGTGTGAGAAGCACCTTGAGTGTGCCACCGGGGTGATGCGATGGGCTCAGGTCATTTACCCTATGGAACCTGCTCTGGCTGCACGCTGTAAGATGCAATGCTGACCGATTCCCTTGGTCTGCAAGGAAGGAGAACTGCTGGAAAAAAAGTGTACTGTGTGAAAATATAGATCCTCGTATGGCTTACAGACCCCTCAGTGATTTATGGTGCTCCTCAGAAACTGATGCACCTGGAAAATGAACCTGGAGGTGTACTTAGTGAAGTCACACCGGTGTTTATAGATGAGCTGGAAGCATTTAGAAATGGTTCTGGTACAGCGCTTGGAACAATGCACACGTTGGTGGGGCAGTAATCAAGAGCAGGTCAACTCAGCCCCACAGCTGGCTGGGTGTATCTGAGCAGTACACACATCTGACAGAGTTAAGCATCGGCTTCTAGGAACCCAGAACAGAGCACACGAGCTTTAGTCGAGCGTGTCGCAGCGAGCAGTGACACGGAAAGGGGCTGCCTGCGAGGAGAGACACGCTGCTCGGGCATCGCTACGCTGGCAGATAAGCCTATCGTGAGGTGGCTGCAGGCGCTGCTGGCAGCAGCAGGGTAGGATGGATTATTAAAGGCAGGCGTGTGTCTGGTGGCACGTGTGGAAGCAGAGAGATACCAGCCCTTCACACTCCTCTTGGGGTCCGGCCAGCAGGACCTGGGCGACCTGGGGCTGGTTTCCCAAAGCGCTGGGGTTTGGCTGTCCCCTGGATGTGCTGCCGGGCCCCTCTGCAGGTGGTGTCTGTGGGCTTTTGCAGGGCTCTCCCCACAGATGACCACCTCCGACGGGGCCATTTGCCATCAGCCGTTTCCCTCCTCTCCCTCAGTACTCTCCAACACCCTTGCAGCCACACATGCCTTTAGGGACGGATATTTGGAAAGTGGCAGTGTGGTTTTAGATGCTATCGGCCTAGCAGCTGGAGACAAGAACGTGCCGGGCCTGCAGGACCACGCAGCTCCCTGCAGCCTGACAGCGAGGCCCACGGGAGCTGGGATCGCCTTCCAGCCCATGCTGGGAATGGCACCGGCACTGCTGTGGGCATGGCAGTGCCTGAGGGACGTGGTTCAGTGGGTGGTGGTGGTGGCAGGGGTTGTGGGATGGGATGGTCTTGGAGGTCTGTTCCCACCTCAGTGATGCTGTGAGACCCTCAGCCCAACATCAGCGGTTCTGTGACCCCCCCCCAGCCCAACCCTAAAGATGCTGTGACCTTAATGGCTCTGTGAGCCCAACCTTAGTGGTTCTCTAACCCCCTCAGTCCCACCTGGGCCAATTTAATGATGCTGTGAACCCCCCAACCCAACCTTATTGGTTCTGTGACCCCCCAGCCCGATTTAATGATGCTATGAGCCCCCTCAGCCCAACCTTAATGGTTCTGTGCCCCCCCCACCCAACATTAATGGCTTTGCAAGCCCTCCAGTCCAACAGTAATGGTTTTGTGACGCCCCCCAACCCAACTTAATGATGCTGTAGCCCTCCCCAGCCCAACAGGAATGGTTCTGTGACCCCCCCGGGCCAATTTAATGATGCTGTGAGGCCCTTCAGCCCAACCTCTGTGATGCTGTGACCCCCCCAAGCCCAACCTTAATGGTTCCGTAACCCCGAAGCCCAATTTAATGATGCTATGAGCCCCCTCAGCCCAACCTTAATGGCTCTGTGACCCCCCCAGCCCAACCTCCGTGATGCTGTGACTCCCCCAGCCCAGCCTTAATGGTTCTGTGCCCCCCCCAGCCCAACATTAATGGCTTTGTGAGCCCCCCAGTCCAATATTAATGATGCTGTGACCTCCCCAGCCCAACCTTCTTGGTTCTGTGCCCCCCAAAACCCAACATTAATGGCTCTGTGACCCCCCCAGCCCAACCTTAATGGCTGTATGAGCCCCCCAGCCCAACAGTAATGGCTCTGTGCCCCCCCCAGCCCCATTTCAGTGATGCTGTGCCCCCCCCAGCCCAACATTAATGTTTCTGTGCCCCCCATCCCCACCTTGCCCCCAGTGGCTCCGAGCCCTACCCCGCCCTCGGGTCCCCCACCAGCACTAGCCCCGCCCCCTCCCATAAGCCCCGCCCCCTCCCCCTCCCTCTCCCTCCCTCCCTCCCCCTCCCCTCGGAGGCCCCTCCCCTCCCCTCCCTTCCGGCGGGCGACACCGGCGGCTCGGGGCGCGTCACTTCCGGCCCCCCCCGTCCCGTCCCGCTCAGCGCGTGCAGCCGGCTGGCGGCGGGGCCCGCTCGCGCCTCACGAGGCAGCCGCGGGCGGGGCGGGGAGCGCCGGGCCCGGACCCGGACCCGGTCCCGGTCCCGGTCCCGCGGGCGGCCGCCGGCATGGGGCTGAGCTGAGGCGGCGCCGGTGAGTGCTGGGGGGGCGGGCGGGAGGGCGCCGGAACCGGCACGGGGCCCGCTGGGGAGCCCGGCCCCGGGGGGAGCGCGGAGGGCCCGGCGCTGAGTCAGGCCCCGCGCCCCCCCCCCCCCCCCCCCCCGTGAGGCGTTTTCCCCCGTTTGTGTGTTTTGAAGCCCCTCAGGGCGGCTCTGGGTCGCTCAAGGTGACGAGGAGGAAGTTCCACGCCTGCAGCGCCGGCTCGCGAGCTGTGCCCGCAGGTGCTGCGGCTGCTCCTGTGCTCCCGGAGGCTGCCCCAGCACGGGTGGCGCAGCCGCCGGCAGCCCGAGGTGGCTGGCATCTGAAAGCGGTCATGGGTTGTCCGTGGGTCCGGCTGTGCTGCTGTCCATCTTCCCTTAATCTCTCCTTATTGGGATTTTTTTCCAGTTCTGGAATTTTTCAGAACACGTTCTTTGCTGTAAATGCTACCCAGAGCTGTAAGCGGTTTTCCCAGCTGGTGCGATTAAGATTAAGTTTCATTGAGCCTATTCATCCCTCTGACTGTATTTTTTGCTTTAATTGTAGGTGACTCAGCCATTGTATGAGATTTGTCCACACACTGGCTCTTCAGACAGGTTAGCTATATCTTTCTGCCATCGGTCTCATCATATTTGAAAGAATTGCTGCTCTTTTCTTCTATTAACATAAACCTGTCTTCCGTAAGGTATTGTGTTATCTATTGCAGAACACTGAATTTCTGAACCTCTGGAGAAGCAGCTTCTTTGGTGTTATTTAAATGCAGTGTATGGAACAAATCAGGCCACTAAACTCAGTGTCCACGTATCGGTGTCATAGGTGACAGCAGCAGACCTTGACTGCGTGTACACTGAGGAAATGTTTGTTTGTCGTGGTACGTGGCACGGCAGCAGGGCTCCATGCTGCTGGTTTTGTACGCTGCTTTTTCTCTCAGTGAACTGTGGACGCAGTGTTACAGTCTTTGGTGAACACGAACCATGTAAACCTAGAAACAGGGATTGATTGGAAAATTTATTAATATTGATCTAACTCTCATGACTTCCAAGAAACGTGCTGATAAGATGGTTTAGTGGAATACCAGTGTTGTGTATTAGCAGCAGTGTAGTCACCTGTGGGGAAGAACATGAGAACAGCGGCTTCTGACAGCTTGGGATGTTCCAGAGTGAGCGCCTAGGTCAGCTAGAGAAAGCCGATGTGATCGAAATTATTCGGCTTCTGAAGTGCTTCAGAAAAAGGGTGAGCGTTCCTGTTGTGGTGCTGATGTGAGGGACAGAGAAGTGGTTCAGAAGGCCAAGTGCAGTGTGGTACAGCTCAGGGCACACTGCAGGCCTTTCCCCAGGTTCTTGTTCAAGCTGGTACTGCGACTGAAAATGAATCTCTTGCCTTGGCAGCTTTTTGTACCTCTACGCTCTGCCACCCGAAGTGTTCTGTGCAGCCCAAGCACAAAGCAGGAAGACTTACCTTGCCGCAGATAACTTGCAGCAAGGCATGTCACCAAGATCAGTCTCTGAAGGAGCAGCGTGTGTTTTTTTTCAAGCTTTTTCAGAGCAAGTACTGATGTAACATACCATTAACCTGCAGTGATACTGACCTGGTGTGGATGGGGTCTAGCCATCATCTGCTAGTTCTTAGTGGCTGGAGTTCCAGCTTCTGCTGCTTGATGTTGTGCTGCAAGTCAGTGTCAAACTTTCCAGTTACACTTTCTTTTGCTCAGCTTCCATATCTCTAATCTTTATCTCATCTCTAATTCTCAGTTAAACTCTTCTATTTAGCTTGTAATTTGCTGCTGCATGTTTTTCCTTGTTGATATGGCTCCCTTTCTGTCTAGGTTAGTGTCTGCTGAAGTAAAAAGCAGTTTCTAGGCTAGACTGTTCGAGTGGTATGTTTTTATTGTACTCCTGTGCCTTGCTATTACTAGTTACGCCTTTTGACTCGATGTTGCTTGGATTCCTGAAGTGCTTCAATTTCCATGGTAACTGACTGTCTCCGTCTTTTAGAGGAACTCTGTCCAACTTCATGAGCGTATAGGGTATTACATTTGGATTTAGCCCGATGAGCTGTGCGCACCCCTTTCTAGGCTTGTATCTGCTCAGCTTTCATCTCCTTCAGAACCTCTTGCTGAGGTTCTGGCTGCCTGTCTCCCTTCTGCCGACCTCTCCATTTATACCTGCTCCATCTGAGGTCCCACAAAGCTGTGAGATGTTCACTTCAGTTTCAGCTGAAGCTGACCCTCCATGCCACAAGGAGGAAAAAGAAGCCCCATGAAAGAGGTCCGGTGAGCCTGCAGACTGTCCCCGGCAGAGCTGCTGGACAGCAGCTGCTGGCTTCCTGAAAGCCTTCTGGTAGTGGTGCTGTTCGGGGTTCTCTGCTTGGTGTTTTCAGTAGCACCCTCCAGACTGAGCTTATCATGCTCTCACCCTACACTTTTTTTTTTTTTAATTGCCTTCTAGAATAACTTTTTTTTGTTTTGTATTCTTCTTTTTTTTTTTTTTTTATTCAGCCCTTCTCCTCCAGAGAGGGCTGGATGTCTGGGGCAGGCACTAATCCATCTCTAACTAGAAGATGAAGTGAGGAGTCTGAGCAGGGCCTCGCCAGGATCAGCATGGGGGAAGTTGCATCATGGTGGCTGAGTAAGATTGAGAAACTTCATGTTTCAGGCCTCCTCATGGCCAGCACGCCATGTGACAGGCATGATGCATCAGGCAAACAGTTTTGCTGAGGTCCTAATGAATCCTTTAAAAAAAAATAAAATGTATTGATGAATTTTTCGGAAGAATTTTTCTTGTTTGCCTCAAGAAGGTGGTGTCTCCGCTGTCTTTTGTGTGGAGTATAAGGTAGCCAACAGAACCTAGACTTAGAGTGGCATGGATCCAAGTTCTATTTATTCTAGGGGCATTCTGTGGAAATACTTTTTTATTGTTAAAGCCAGGTCGAAGTGGGTTGCCCATGTCACAGAGGCAATCTGTACTAGAACAGGGGATTGATGTGGAAAAGCCAGGTATTCATTAAGCATATTAACTGTTGGACCCTTGTTCCTTTTTTTTTTTTTTTTTCCTGGAAACCTTCAGATACTGTTTGCTTTATTTCTGTAAATGCCAGCAGTAGATTACTTTGACTTAGCTTGTCTAAAGTTGGTTATAGGAATCTGTCCTTCTGGTGTGCAGAATTTCTGAGTTGAGAGGTGTACTTAAGTGTCCTTATCAGAGTTTGGAGAGAACTGTTTAACACTTTCCTCGTTAAGTGTCTGTCTGGTATGAGCCTGCCAGTAGCTGGTGTGGAAGGAAGAGATTGCATTCCTTCAAGAATGTTGTGAAAGAAAGTCCTTTAAGTAATTCTTATAAAACTTTAACTTCTGGGAACTAGAGAAATGGAGTTCCTCAGATTTCATTTCCTCAATTTTCAAACAGTATCAGTGTAAAGTGCAAGTAAATGCTTCTTCAGCATAGTTAGACTCATCTTTTGAATTACTTAGAAATTTGCATTGGGGAATTGAGTGAGTGTGCACTTTTTTGGCTGGAGACGACAGCAGCGTGGCATATAGTATGGGCAAGTCTGCCGTGGGCCTGTAGGCATGGTGGTGTGCCAATTAATACATCTTGGGTTCTTTCTGTGGGGAAGGAAACCCAGCGATCTGACTGCTGCTTGAATCTGGCCATGTTTATCATGATAGAGTTAGTACAAAAGAATTCCTAATTCAAAAATCAAATTTCCTAAGTAGATGTTTTAAAAAATATTTGAAATAGCAGCAAGGCTGAAGTGTTTCCCTTTCACTGTTATACAATGAGCTAAAAATAGTGTTCATTCATAAAAAAGCTATTTCCTTTGTTAAGTAATCTGCTTAGCAGAGAACAAATGTTCAGTTTATAGTAAACTGTAGTTGTATTATAGCCTCAAGTCTGACACCTTTATTCCTGAGTGAAATAACACTGCAGACTTCAATCTTTGGTAGCCGAAAGGCAGCCTTAAATAACAAAGGATAGGTGTTCCACTCTTCCTGCTTGGGTTTTATGAACGAACAAGGTCTACACAAAAATCTGAAATGCTGTGTGTTGTAGCTCTCTTTCTTATTTAAACAAGGAAATTTAACCTTCAGCACCTTCTGCGTGGAGCCCTGTGCATGGGCTTGGCAGTGTGTCCGTGGCTGGGCAGTCCAGCTGCTCGCTCTGAAGTGGTGCAGTGTCAGCGTGTTCATAATCCTGTCTGTTTTACCAGAAATAGCTGCACTTGGGATTCATCTTCCTTGCATGGATCACGTATTTTGTCTTTAAATGAACTGAGTTCTTTTTGTGGTTCTGATTTATTAGAATTGTGGCATTGCATTAGTCATTTTACAGCAGCTCTTTGGAAGAGCACCAGGTACTGGAAACTGTAGCAAGTCCATCGCTTCTTTAGTTGGATTGGGATTTTGTGTGGTATTTACTACCCATAAACCATCCTCCAAACCAAAAATACCCGATTCTGTTTCTTTTTTGGCCTTTATCAAAGTTCTATAATGTGTTTCCAGTTTAGAAGGTACATAAAACAACAAAAATGGCAACTCCTGTAGATTTTAGTGTACCTAAAGGATGTTAAAATGAAAGGTGATAAATGACAACAGTATGAAATCAGAGCTTGTGATCCTTATAAAGGGTAGGAGACAACAGCAAAATGGAAGGAGTTTTGAGAAATAGAAAAAGTAGTAAGACTGACTTTTAGCTTTTTCTGACTTTGAATGCAAGAAAAATTGAATGTAGAAAGAGAAAGTAAGTTGCACTGTAAAGAACATTTAGGATTTGATCGTAAGAATCAGTGGGGACATACTGGAAAGGCCAAAATGCAAACGGAGTAGCGACTAGCAAGAGGCATAGAAGCCGGCAACGTTCTTGTAAAAGTACACTTTTAGTAGGAGGAAGATTGGAAAAATGTGATCTTGATTAAGTGGAGAACTTATAGATGTGCAGAAGATGCAAACATTTAAGGTGCTCATTGCCTAATTTGCTTGTCCTCTCTAACATAGGTTCACACAGGTGGATAATCTCATTAATACTTGCATGAATACTTCTGATTTTGCACTGGAGAGTAATTCTCTTAAATGGTTCTACATCAGCTGACCATGATAAGCTTTACTGTAAAATTCTTAAAATGACACAAAAAAGCTCAATAAATGGTAAAAGATTACCTAGAAGTACTCACAAGTACTAAAAATCTGGCAAAGGACGAGTCTTCAGAGACTTAGAATGGAAGAGAGCTGAAGAAGAGGAGCTGGAAGTCTGAGAGTTCACTTGATCTCAACTAATGGAAAAAACCTGGGATAAATAAGCAAACATATTTTCAAGTTCTTGGAAGATACGTAGAAGAATAGCAGCATGGACCGATTTGTGGGAGAATAATTACATCAAGGGCTAATATCTTTTTTTTTTCAGAGCAGAAGGCTTTGTGGGTAGAAGCATTGCCAGTCTTGATTATTTTTTTTTGACAAAGATTTTCCACATCTTAATGGCCTTGTAAGTAAATGGAGGCATGATCTGGAGGAAAGTAGTTTAGGGAAAGTGTAAAATTGGGTAGGTGATTCTATTCACAGAACAGTAATTAATGATTCAGTGTTGAAATAAGGGGTTATGTTGAAGGGTTCTGTCCTGGATACAGTTGCCTTTAATGAAAGCATCAGTCAACTGGCTGATTAAGCGCGCTTATTAAATTCTGAGGGACTATGTGTTGGAAGATGTGATGAGAGTTCAAAATTATCTGAAAAATGGGATGAAATTCAATGGGGACAAATGCAGACTACTGCATTTAGGCAGGAATTATCAGCTGTGCAAATGCAGAGTGAGGAATAACTGGTTAGATACTAGAAAAAGGACCTGGGGGTGTACTGGATCACAAGTTGAACATGAGTCAGTGTCACACTGCTTTCAGAAAAGGCAGATATCGTGCTGGGATGTTTAAACATGAGTATTGTCAGTGAGATGTAAAGCTGAAATCCCTCGGCTTTGTTTACTGTTGGTATAGCCTCGGTGTGCACACAGGATCTGTTGCAGGTGCCAAAATTCAAGAATTTGGAGCACTTGGAAAGAGTTCAGAGAAGAGAAATGCAAATGATCAGAGTTTGAGGAAACAACTTCATAAAGATGGAAGAAAATCAGTTATTTTGCAGGAGATGAGAGGCTAAGGGGGGTGTAACAGAATTAAAGTATTTTAAATTTATAAGAAGGAAATGCTGTGTTCTGAGACTGTTAGGGACAGGTTGAAATGAGATTACATTTGCTTGGGGAAAGCACAGATTGTGCTTTTAGCTTTTCTACAGGAAAATAGTACTTTGAGAAGTCTATTATTTATTATTGGTGGCCATTAAGAACAAGCTCTATGTGTTGGGAAAGGCAGGCGTAGTTGGTTTGGGTTGGGGAATAGACCAGGCTCTCTACAGCTGTATTTTTTACCCCACTTTAAAGGATTCCAATTTTAGTGTGTGTTGAGACTAGGAGACGAAAATGCAGAGGATGCTTTCTGTCCATCATACAACATGTATGCTTTTGTGGTCATACCAAGTGAGTTTAGACCTTGCAGATGTTTTGATGGCTGGACCACGCTGCTCGGATCAGTGGAAAGATGTTGTGCTTCATGTCACTACGTGCAAATGGAGTAGGTGCCCTCGTGCTGGCGGGAGGTTCTCTGTGGTAGAAGCTCTACAGCACAGGAGTGTGTGTCTGTCACTTCAGTGCAGTGGAGCTTTGAGAAATTTTCAGTTACTCTGGAATTCTCAGTAGCTTCAAATTACTGCTTTAGACTGAAATTGTAGTCCTAGTGCCTAACCGTCGCTAGGAAGGTCCACCTTTGTCTTTGGAGATCTTTGAAGGACACGTACTTCAGTACATACACCAGTAGAGGAAGCCTCAGTGAGGACAGATAAATTTCAAAGCAGGAAGTTCAATTGCCAGCAGAGCAATCCAAAGTATTGTTATTCTCATGCACTCTTAGAATTGCTTTTGACTGCTTGCAGTAGATTTCACGTCAAAACAAAGGATCCAACTAGTCCTTCTCTTTTGGTGACTTATTCTTAAGATAACTGGAATGTATGGAAAAGTGAATTTAATCCTATGCATTTTGGTATACTACTGTGCCTCCAAATCAGTGAATAAAATTGCAGTCGCATCCTATCTCCATCCTTTAGATCTGCCAGAGTGATTGGTGTTAAGAGCAGCAAGAGTTTATATTCTGGAGGACAAATTTAATGCAGTAATAGATGCCAGGAGCTGAAAGTTCAATGATGTAGTTGAGGGTTGGCCTCCAATAATTGAGGTTGTATAGTATATTGCAGTTAGATTGCATTACCTATCTCTAGTACTGCTTGTCGTTTGGGAAGGAAGAAAATGTGTAAATGGTGACTGAAATGCTGACATCAGTATTGCTCCAGATGTGATCTGTTCAAGGAGAATTTCTACTTTTAGGCAATTATGCAGGTTAAAAGTTAAATATTAATGGAAAGATGGCCCAAAGCTATTGCTTAGTGGAAGCAGCAGTTGTGAAGACCTTTACTGCCTGTCAGAACCAGTGCTGGGAAGATTGCAGCAATCGAAGGGAGATCAAGTGTCAGATTTTGCAGTCTGTTTCCATTTACAGGAGATGTCTCCCACTGCTGAGGTTGTAGAAATCATTCCCAAGAGGTACACGAGTACCATTTAGACTGAGTTATTTAAGGGCAGCGATGAAATGTATTGTAGTAGGCTTTTGTGAGTTCATTTAATTTCACTGATTGTAGAAGTCCTTCTCTGAGGGATAACCGTTCACTAAATAACTAAAGCTCTTCTGGGTTTGTAGGACTCTCTTTGAATGACTGGGACATAGTAGCTAGATGGACGTGGGCCAAAGTTTACATTACAGGCATGGCAGAGTTGAGTTTAATGTTACAGTCCCGCGCTTCTGTTCTCTTCTTGCCTTTGTCAAACTTAAAGTCTGTGGACAGAGAACATAACTCATCACCCTCTGTTTTCTCGTCTTACCTCATATGGTACTTTTGTGAGTAAATCAATCATTTTCAGGAACTAAGCTGTCAGGTTATATACGGTCTTGGGCATGAGAAAATACTCTTCTGTAGCTGTTTAGTCTCTGAATGAAACTGGTTTGCAGATTTTTCTGTTAAGTATTCTTGTGGTTATTGGAATTCAAACAAGGTAAGCTGTTCTGCTTGACATCTTAAAAGGTTGTGTCAAAGAACATAATTCAACTTTAATTTTTTAGATTGTTATATTTACAGTTTTAGCAATGTTGTGCATAGTATTTCTATTGATTGGTGCGTTTGCACACAAGGAGGAGAGCTCTATCCATTGAAGCATTTCTAACTAAAGTGAATGTGGTGTAAGATTAAGGCTTTATATCAGTTCAGTATGACTTGAAAATAAAAATGCACTTTCAGTAAACTTTAAAAACCCAGGTTTAGTTGCTTAAGTTTAACCTATTTGCATGGAAGTACTTTCACTTCATTAAGGAAAAATCAGAAGGGAGTATAACTTGTTGTAATTTTTGTGAATTTGGAAGACACTGCACTTAACAGCCACGTAACCTGAACCTCAGGAATCTTAAATTGTACATCATGAACTTAGAAAAGTATGAAGAAAAACTTTGTCTTGTTCAGAAGGCTCAGTGGAGAGAACAGCAAGAGGTACTCAATTGTACTTAGGATTAGAAAGAAAATAAAAGCACTGAAGCAGTTTGCTTGCTTATAATGAACGTGACTGGTTCTCTAAATATCCTGTAGTCATACCTATGCCACCTAGATGTGCTTCTGGAGAAACAAAGTTTAAATGTCTAAACTTTTAAGGGAAGGTTCATCTAATTTAATTAGGTTTTGCTTGGTCGTCTCCTTGAAATTTGATTCCAATGTTCTGATGTTACCCTCAAAAATTTTTCCAAGAATTCAGAGGAAGAGAGGGGAAAAAAAAAGTCATTGCCTCCTTTTACTGAGCATCCATACTACAAAAGCAAATACATCCCAGGGAAGTAGATACTCTGCACCGCACAATAAGGCGGCAGCCACGCAGGAAAGGCTTGGCTCTTGGCACAGCCCCTGAGGGGAAATGCTTCCTTGAAAGGACCCATTGTTGCTGCATCTGGGTCTTCAGACTCCCAATTCTCTGCTGGAATGCTTGCGGTTCTCCTGGTGCTGGGATGGGGCATCTTTGCCATCTCTGTTACCTAACCATGGTAGTCTTGGTTGTTTAATGAAATACATGTAGGAGGTCTGAGTCAAATTCATTCCTTGTGGAAAAGGAGGGCCTTCTTGGAAGGGGCTTCAGTGTTCAGCTATTGAAGGCTAATATTGGGTGTAACGGCACCGTGCCTTACCCAAGATGTTTGAAACAGTTTAACTTTCCCTTCCAAGAATAAAGAAAACGTTTTGTTGTCCCTTTGTCAGAGTCCCTGAATTCTGACCCACATGTCTAGTGTTCTCCATTCCAAAATAGGAAAGAAACGATCAGTATCTAAAATAAATGTATGCTTTATTGGATTCCTCGACTGTGGTGCAGACCTTCTTTCCTGTATGGCAGCCAGGTCAGGGATCCAGAAATTTAAAATAAAAGGACGGGCTATTCTTGTGTGCTTGAGAGTGGGAACATGCATTGGGGAATGTTGGCTTTTGGTGCTTGATTTCTCAGATGAAAATTTTCATAAATGTAAGTAGCTGCTGCTTGAAGTAAGATAAATGAGATTCCAGGAAGATTAAGTGATGAAGCGCTTGACTAGCTGTCCTTGCTATGACCGACTGTTTTCCTAAATCCTCTCCTAACGTGTCTTCAACTTTTGCATATGCTATTGCAGTAGCAGAAAATTTTTAATTGATCTGATTAAAAGCATCTGAAGGATCTGACGACCAGTTAGAAAGTTTTCAGTCTAGTATCGGCTGTAGTACTTTGTTATCATGATGTATTACAATATGAGTTCATTGTTAGATATAGGATTATCTTTACTTAATGTCGTATGGATTTTACTGTAAACATTGCAATTGCTATTACAGCCTGCAGAAAGTATACTTTACAAAGAATACACTCTACAAATGTAAATACAATTTTGGTTTGGTGATTGTTGGATACAATGGTCTTCCTTAAGCCTAAACACAGAAACAAAAGCCTGTATTATAACAGAAAGCCCAAGATGGGAAGTGATAAAATAGGTATTGAGTGGAGGGCTTTGTTAAAATTTAGCTCGTGTACTTGTAAAATTTCCATGTATTCATGAAACTATTATGTCATTCTTATTGTTAGAACTGGGTTAGTTGACTAAAGTGTTAAGCTTTGTTTGTAGTACAAATTATAACCTTAGCTCCCTTCAAAATATAGCTGGAGGATTTTTGATCTTCTATAGTTCTTTCAGCCTGTATGTCGTATCCAAGCGTTTATGGTATGTTATGTGGTTAATTTTATAATTAGGGGTGCAGCCACAAGCTACAGGAGTACTGTAAATGGCAACAGCTTCCCTTCGTGTAAGGTGTTTCTCAGATTGAAGGTGCCCTTCAAGGAGAGTATCTCTTATTTTTGTAATTTGGGTTGCAAACTAGCAATAAACATTAATGTTAAACTTGTTAGTCTTTTAGTATTATTTTAAGTTAACACAGTTAAGGTCGTAATAGTGTATGTTGAAGTAAAATGTGGTAAGCTTTGTTTTCTACGGTCATAAAAACAAATATCCCTAGGATTTAGGCTAAATTGTGCAACAGGTATGCAGCGTGTGATTTGTTTCAGTTTGGAAATGATCTCTGAGTGACGTGGCTTTGTGTTCCAGGGGCAGGCAAAGACAAGACTTTGTGTGTGCACGGTGTCGTGCTTGCCAGGTGGTGCAAGAAGTCTTCAGCCTGCTGCTGCAGCTCAGATGTGGATCCCTCCTAGCCAGGGGTGTCGCATGATCCCTTCTGTCACAGGTGTGCCTCTGGTCACAGAAATGAGGTGGAAGAAGTCACAGTTGAGGGGGCCATAGCAGTGAACGTGAGAGGTGCAGAAATGCCTAGTGCGGGCACAGATGTGTTTGGAAGTTCCTTAGAAACTGAGAAGCTGTAAGCTGGAGCTTTGGAAGCTTTCCTTTGAGGAGATGCCTTGGTCGATGAGTGAAGGACAGATAAAATCCTGGTGACACGCTGTTTAGAGACAAAATGTCTTAATGTGGATTTTAGCAGGGCATTCCTGTAGCCTTTGAGCATTTGTAATTCCAAGTCTGTTTAAAAACAGTCCTTCGCTCATTTTCAGGGGTTGCAGATTCTGCCAATGTTTTCAAAAGCAGCCAGCGGAGAAATTTGGGAAGGACGACGTTATTTTCGCGTATACTAAAATAAGACCTTTTATGTGAAAGAGGATGACTAGAATGTAAATATGGGACTGTTTTCCAAGACACCGTGGGCTGAAACTTTGGTTTTGGCTCTTGAAGGCTTGAAATGTTCTATTCCACTTTTGTTTTTTTCAGTGATTTATTTTAGTGTGCAATGTGTTATGTGATACAGTTTCAGAAGAGTGTGCTCCTAAATCATTTGTTTTTTCTCTTTTTTACAACTTAACCTTGTTTGCTCGTTCATTTATTTATTGGTACAGCACATTTTGAATGAACTCAGGGCTTCAGACTCAGCTCAGGTATTGTTTGTGGCACTCACTGGCAATTTGCAAGGGCAGGAGCTGCGGACTTGAGTAGTAATAGCTGATAAGACTTTTCCTACTATTTTTATGGCCCCATTTATAAGCGTGCTTTTTCTAGATTGTGGTCTTTTAAACTGTACCTAGAACTTCTTTCCTGTCTGCTGATAGCAGTTCTGACATCAGGTTAAATTTGTGCAGATTTTTTTTTCCTAGACATTCCTGATCTCTCTAGAATAATTTTGAAGGAACGTTTTAATTGTTTTGTATTGCTTGTGGTTGGATAAGAGAGATGCATATAAGCATCTTACGAGATTCAAATTATGAAATAAACTCATTCAGAGCAACTTTTGGCATTAGGCTTGAGGTACACATCAAGAGCAGTCTTCGAAAGCACCATCACCTTGGATGTGCCAAGTGTGCCCATGCAGCACCTGATCCACATCTGAAAAGCTGACTTCTGTGGAAGGTCAGTGCTTTTCTTCTGGTAATTGCTTTGTAAAAAGTACTGCCATTCTCTTCTGCTAATGGACAGCCACGACCCAGGCTGCATTCTCATCTTTCCAGAGCAATGGAACATATTTGAAATCTAATGTGTTCTCAGATAACCACCTTTTCCTGGCCAGTTGTAGTTTGAGTATTTCTTCAGTTTTGCATTTCACTGCTGCCTTTGTGGCAGAGATTGAACATCAGCTGGTGTTTTGTACGTGTAAAGCAGTTGCTTACAACTTGTAGGTTCATTGTATGGCACGCTGAAAGCCTTTACCATAATGCATGGAAAACTGCACTCAGTTTGGTAACTGCTCTAGATGTGTGGGGATCACATACTTCTGGAACAAGAATAAAACCTGGTAATAAACGTTGCCTTTGTAAGGTCTGCTACCTCGGTAGGTTGATTCCTTCTTGAGATAAAGGATTGGGAGCACGTCTGTAAACAGGAGAAACGATTGATTTCTGAGTGACTGAAATAATGTTTGGCTTTCTATTTTCAGAACAAAACAGGGATTTTCTGTGTTTTGACAGCTAGTCAGGGTACAGCTGAATAAGATGTCTGCTATGCAACAGGCAGTATTTATAGTTAAGGAGGACTGCTCGTGATATATATATTTTTTAATTTAGATATTTGAAAGACCTGTGATGAAATCAGGTCATTTAGAAACTTAATTTTCAACTCCAGAGCTGTGAAGTTCCTCTTAATGGAGGATATATTTGGTGTTAGTAAGTTCTGGAAAGGAATCTTTAGTGTCTCAGTAACCCCTGAAGATACCAGAACGGATCCTTTTTGGACCCAGCAAAGCCAGATGGGTTGCTTATTAAGACACTAGATTAGGTTTCAGAAACATGATTTGTGTTTGAGCTATATTTTATGATCTTTTTCTCGATGAGCCAATTGATTTTCTTGGTCTTAATTCTTTCCTGTAGAAATTTAGGTGTTTATTTAGTGACAGTGATTATGTAGGGTGCTGAGGAAGATCAACTTGTATTAATCTCTGCCCATACTTGTTTTTAAAATTTAGCCTGTTTCATGCCCGTCTCTAGCTTTTCCTGTCTGTTTTGCAATATCTCTGGATTTGCCCTTCATCATCTTACCAAAGCAGTGTTGCTTGATCATTGTACAGAAAAGTAAATTTCTGCAGTGGTGAGGCAGTGACTGAGTTACCTGTTCTAGCTCTGCACAACTTGATGTCCAAAGCTCTTTTAGTTTGATCTATGCGACCACATCGGTATGCCCTGTGACAAAACCTAAAACCTTTAGAATGAAAAATGTGTGGTTTTTCAACTGCCTTCTTTATCACTGATTTGCAGCTTAAAATGAATTTTGTTGTCTTTCCTCATGACAGCTGTAAATACAAGGAAGGGTTTGGTCAGAAACATATGCTTTGAGCTATGCAGATAATATCAGGGCTCATGCATAGACCTGAAACTGTCTGTAGGATCCTTGGGAGGCATTTGTGGCTTGAATAGAATGAGCTGTACCGGCAGGCTGATGCCTGGAAGCACAGCCTCCATCCGAGCCCAATTACAGTATTGCAATTGTTCGTGCACAGCAGAGGAAAAAAAAAAAAAAAAGCACATTCCAAGCAGTGCCAAATTTTCTTTGATATGTTAATCTTTTGATAACAGTTTGAAAGGCCCTTGGAGACTTTTTTTAGATTTTAGACAAAATAGTTCATTTGTCAGGACTTCCCTTGTAGATAGGGTCTGAGTTATTAAGAGCGGCCTCACAACTCATGATGACAAAAGCAAGTGCAGAGGACGGCTGCTAGACTGCTTGGGGGTAAGAGAAACTTTGAGTTATCTCAGGGTTTTTACAGATAGCTGAAAACAATAAAATAGGGAATATTTAAGATACAAATTTGTACATTCAGTTAATTGTGTATTTTAAATAGACAAATAAATGATTACACAGTATAATATATAAACTTCTTATTTTTTATGCATATACATACATGGATTTTATGTCTTGAGCTGTCAAAAAATTATTTTCATCTATGCAACTTACTTTAAATTATCCAGTAACTGCAGGAGGAATCAAGTTTCTGTTTTTGTAGCTATAGTCTTTCCAGCCCTTGACATTTTTCTTTTGCCATTATGATTTTTCCAGTTGAAATGAAAAACTGGAAGAATCAACTGATGGCAGTGATGTGTACTGAAGCTGAATTAGATTAAGGATTACAGACTTGGGACAAATGTTGGGGAGAATACCGGGAAAATGTCTTGAATCAAACTTGGAAGATAAGATTTGAACTGCAATCTTTTGTTAATTATGCCACCTGTTAGCTGACCTCAGCTAAGCTAGTAGTCCTCAGAAATTAGGACTTGCAGAATCTTCAGGTTTCTTGATTGAGACTTACTGCGGTTCTTAACATTTTTCTATTTGCTATGAATTTATTTTGCACCTTTTTACACTTGCTGCAAACTGCCTATAAATATTTCGGTAGAACTTCTTAGTATCCTGGTTGTTTAATCATGGTAGATCAACACACAGTTATCAGTGCAGTAGTTCAGGAAAAGATTCAGTGTTTTCTTTGCTTTTTGGGGATACATGTGGTTTTAGAGCTCTGCATACTGCTGTAATTTCTCCAGTGATCTATTTGTAATCTACTTTAGCTCTGAAGTATGTGATGTTTTAATAAAGTTGCAGATTTACTGCTTAAGCCTGTGATTCAAGCTTGTTCTCTTAAAATTATTTATAATTTAGTCAGCGTTCAGCTGCTGTCTGTGCCATTTGTTAACGTTATACCTACATTATCTGTTCTTCTAAAAGTGAGTGATTTCATTCTTGTAGCCTGTGGCAAAACAACGTGTCTGCGACAGGCTTTTTTGATACTTCCTACTTTTCTGACTGATACAATAGCTCAATGACTGAAAATTACCCAAGCTTATGCGCAGTGGAGCAATGGTAACTTTCACTGTTTGCATTGTTTTTTGGCTCCTTTAAAAATGAATATTGCCTTTATGTTGCTAGTCCTCGTTTGTTAAATGGGGAGAGGGTTTCTCTAGTGTTTGCTCTAGGGAGTTGGATCAGAGGCACTTGGTATTTGAATACTGCCGAGTCCACGCTGCTTCTTGTGAGTCGAGTTCATCCTCGCTTTGAGTACTAGCAAGCTGGCATACTCTCTTGTAAGTTGAGAAGTCCAGGGCTTACATTTAATTCTTTAATTAATAATTATTTAATGTATTGAAATGCTTAATTTCCCATAGGAGGAAGGAAGTGAAGATCGAATGCAGATCCCTGCAGTGGCAGGGTGAGATGCTGCTGCTGCTTTCTTCAGTCCGACGCAGCAGCCTGAGCTCTGACTCCAGGGAAGGCAACCCTGTGGTGGTGGTGGTCACCTCTAGGTTTTGGGAGGTTAGGGAGAAGCAAACCCAGGGTAGTTAGCAATTTAACCCCTGATGCTGAGCATGGCTTGATGATGTGCTGGAAGGGATAAGATCAGAGAAGAAAGTGTACTGTTCTTCATTGCTGAGCAGTCATGATTTTCAGGGTCTACCAGCTAAGAAGAGACTTGTAATGATTTCTAAGGTTAGAGATCTGTGTTTCACTTTAGCATGGGAAACTTGGGGCAGTATGTGAGCTATCAGATTGCATGTTTTAATTGAACGTTGCTCAGAAGGTGAGTTTGTATAAAACAATGCAGGTAGAGCTAATGACGTGAGTCAAAAATAGCCTTTCCTAATGATCCTTGTGTATTGCCTGTGCGATTCTACCCAGCTGTTCGAAGAACTCATTAAAACACAGGAATTGCTGCTGTCGGTCTAAGTGCTGAGATTTCCCCTCGTGCTTCTTTGGACTCACAGCCTGACGCTCCTTTCTTGTTGTGGGATGGCCCTGAACTCCAGCAGTCCTCTTTGTGCCCGCGGTGCTGCCTGTCCTGATGCATTGGCTGGAGGGAAGGAACTCTGTTTAAGTTTATTGGTCTGCAAGCTGTTAGCATTTATTTTGCTTTCCTGTATCGAGCATGGTTGTAGCTAGGTCTGTTTATCGAGACTCGGGCTGAGCCTGCAGGCACGGGTTTGATGTTGCAGTGTGTAACGGGGAATACCTGCCTGTGTAGGAGCATGCTGCTTCGAGTTTGATAGATGTAGTAATTCTCCATGGCACTGTGAAGTCTCTTACAAGCATTGTTTGGTAAATACATGACTTTTTCTGGGTACTTGACTTTTTTTTCATGAAGTATGTGATTTGTGTAGCGCACATAAAAATTTTGACTTACTAATTACAAAACATTACAATACAAAAAATGTTCTCATAAGGTTTGTAGCAATCCTGTATAGGTTTAAGACAGACTTCATTAACTGACTTCTGTAAATATTTTTCCCCAGCTGATAAAACTTCTTAGTGAATAAAAATAGCAATTTAGCCAAAAATGTGTTTTAGAACTTGTGTGACATACATAGTAGTTGAGGAAGTATCAGTAATGCATATCTTTTGTCTCAATTTCCAAATTAATTTGGAAGGAGAAAGATAGTCCAGAAAGGACAGAAGGAGAAAGATAGTTCAGTATTGGACAGTAGTAGAAAATTTTCAGCTTAATGATGGAAGTGCAAGCTGGGCTTTCTATCAAAGGGGGGACAGTTGTTATCAAATCAGCCTCCTGTGATACAGGAAAAATAAAAAGCTTCACCAAACAAAGTGAAGTGCTGAGTTTCTCACCTGTAAAAGAGCCCCGTGTTGTGGTCCAGCTTTCAGCTTTGTGTGTGTGTTCCTTCCACTAGAGCTTTGGTCAGAGGTGGGAACGGATTACAGAGATCTGAATTTGGGCAGCAAACCATTGTTGGATTCCTCCTTCATTTGTTGGCTTAGAAAGATGGCAGCAGGTCTCAAATTATGCAAGGATGTGATGATGTTGGATGTGGGAGTGGATTGCAAGGACTTCTTGAGCTTGGTGTTGAAGTGAACTGCCTCAGTCCAGGGGCTGGCTTTGAGAGGAGTGAAAATGTCAAGGACTTAATGATAGCAAGGAACCTGGTAATAGTTGTGTTTTTATCATAATGCTACTTAATGTTAAGTATCTGAACAGTTGTCTCCGAGCTTTCAATGGGCAGCTGAGATGAAGCTAAGCAGATGGCTTTCACCTTATTTTTTTTTTTTTGGGGGGATCACCTTTTGTCTGAAAAATGACAATTACAATAACCTTGATACTTGCTGTGCTGTGAAAATGCATCCTTAATGCTTGAGGAGTATTTATGTGCTATGGTAAAAAGGGCTGTATCTAGAGAAACTAATATGTGTACAGTAAATTAAATTAGGGTTATAGTGTCGATGCCAAGAATCATGCTTAACCTATCCATACTTTGGCAGGTAAGTACTGGCTACTCAGTGTCTTTAACTATGGTAGGTGGTCCTGTGGAAATGAGGTACGGGCTCATGAATTATAAATCATATGTAGTTAATGAGGACAAGGGTGCCCAAATAAAAATTAGGTGCAGTTTTAATTTCTGAAATTTATCTTTTGGACTTAGCAGCTTTAATTTTCTTTGTGATGCTGAAAATTCTGGTGAGCCTTGTAGTATGTGGTAGCCTTTTGTCTGTAGTCCTACCCTGTTGGAGCAGGGATTTGTTTGCAATAGGTTCATCACATAGACATCTTGATATTCTCTCTTGCTTTTCTGTGTTCGTGAAATGTGTGTTTATACTCTATCCTCAAAGCACCTGTCAAGATTTGCAATTGTAAGGAATTTACTGTAAGAAGCAAATTTATAAATTACAGAATCACAGAGTGGTTTGGATTGGAAGGGACTTCACAGATCATCTAGTAACAACTCCCCTGCTATGGGCAGGGCACCTTCCTCTAGATCAGGTTGCTCAAAACAATAGTAAAAGAACTGGAAAACAGGCAAAAGACTAATTAACCATTAAGCATGTCTTGATTTAGAGATATTATGCTGGGAACGTAAAGACCATGTGATCTTTCTAGCATTGTCTTTATTTTCTGCTTTTTTAACACATACCAGTTTTCTGCTTCAATGAGAAATGCACATCTTAGGGCTACAACACCTTTCCTTGAGGATAGCCTGGCTTCTGAAAGCATCTGATTTGAAGCTATTACAGCATAGAATGGAAGGAGTGTGTAATCTTCACCTATTTTTAAGCTTTTTGTAACACATTTAGTTTACATTTCCATTGTGAAGCTTGTAGAATGTATGGAAAAAAACCTCTTTGTTGTATGTAGAATGTAGCAAGGTAAATCAGTACAAGCACTTTTCTCTCTTTCAAAGCTGGCCATTTCTGCAATATTTCGCTTATCTTCATCCTGTGTTAAATCTTAATATTTTACTGGAGCTCTTTGGGTCATTACTTCTGGAAACTAGTACAATACAAATTCAAGATCTATATTCATATATTGTCAGTGTGTTTTATGTGTATGTACTTCAAGGAAAAAAAAACTCTAATCATCCTAATACTTAGGTATAGAATCAGTAATGTTGCTTCAATTTTTAATTATTTTGTTTTTAAAGGTCTTCCATATCTCCAGTTGCGAAGTTCCATATCATACTAAAGATGGAGAAAGAAGAAAAGAAATTTGTCAATAAAGCAGAGGAGGATGAGATGGTAATTAATTCTGTACTCTATTTTTATATAGTGAATGAAACACATTTTTATGATTTTGTCTAGATGGGGCATATTCCATCAGGAAGCATACAGACTCAATTTAAAACAACAGTTTTGTACTTGTAATCTTTTCAGGTATTATGAAATCTAGTCTCGGGATAAGGAATGTTTTTGCTGAAAGCCTTTGCAAAGGTGCTGGCTTGGCTGTGCTTAGGTCAGCAATACAACAGATAACAGATAATGGTGTTTAGCAGTTTTTAAAGGAAAATGGAGGTGGAACAAGGTATTCTTTCTCCAAACACTGGAGCTTTTTTCTTGTTGTTAAAAACAAATTAATTATCCGTAATCTAGTTCTGCTTACTCTTGCATATTCATGTTTATTCAGGTGAGACCCCACTCCCTAAAACACAGAGCAGTTTTATGGGTGTTTGGTAGCATTTAAACTTTGCTTCCTGATGGAGCAAAGGTATTTCTTACTGTTCTTCCTGAAAGATGCAGCAATTAGATTTGACAAATATAGCACCAGCTGAACTTTGAATTTCTAATCCTTTCTACAGACAGCAGAAAATACTCGGGCTATATAGGGATTTTTGTTTTTAAAAAGATGAATTCCTGCAAGTTGAATTCCGTGTTCTTTCTTCATGTACACTGCTAGGAAAAGTTGTTCATTACAGCACCTCTCAGACAGAGTAGGTAAAGGCACCTGACATCAGAAAGTCAAATTGCACTGCTTATGGCTTGATCATTAAAATAAATGCTTTTTGGAGGGAATAACTTTGTTTTGTCCCAAAAGAAGCATTAATCTCTCCCTTTATCTTTCACCTCCATGTTTTTCATGGTAAGAATTTAATATTGCCCCCGGTGTTTTGGGGATATCAGGGAATAATGGGTTTGGTCTCTTTTTTTTGTAAGCTGAGAAGGCTACAAGGCAAACATGTTGAAAAGCCTTTTCTTAGTAAACATAATATTGTTTAATGAAAATTCTCAAAAGTATGCAAAAAGTTGGTGTTAATATGAACAATGCAGTTGGGACTCAATGGGAACTTCAGTGCCATTTTGCAGCAGGAAATATAATCTAGTGATGTAATGCGAAACTCAGGAATGCAGCACGGCATCTAGTAAGCCACTGAATTATGTTCTGTTCCCAGCTGTCATCAGGTTAAGTTGGTACATGCCTTTGACCAAGGCACACTTAATACTCTGTGGGTTTTTTAATAGGAGAAGAGGATTTTTCCAGCTGGTGCAAGGTACATAACCTTGGATAGTGCTGCTTGTGGTCTCTTAATGTTTCACAATAGCACTTCTTGTTAAATAGCAGACAAAATGATCCAATTCCTTTACTACGAAGTAATATTTTACAAATGTACAAGTTTACAATTTTTACATAGCTTTTTAGAAAGTATTATGAAAATCTGTTCACACCAGTAATCCAAAACTGTATGTTAGCTAATCAAATGCTAATCTGCTAAAACCTACACTTGAGAAAAACCAAATGTGCTTGCTTTTTTTTTTTTTTTCTTTCTTAAATGCTTAACTTGCTTGTGTAGTGTGCTGGCCATGGCCAAAAACATGATCATTCTCTGAGACTTAGGGTGAGTTGTGTTACAGGCTAAGTCTTTGTGGAGCAGTCCAGAAAGGAGACGGGTCCTATAATGAAGTGTTTTAAACAGTGTGTATGTTCTCCATTTGCAAGGCTTTTACTGATTTTTGTATTTCTGACTGAGCCAACCAGTCCTTTTTGTTACCTCCCCATCATGTAGTATGGTTTAAAAAATCTTCTCCTTCTTCAGAAGAGGAAAAGGAAAAAAACGTTTTAAAATCTGGTTCCCTTTAATATTGCATTTTATGAAAAATTAATGTTGGCTTCCCAAGCCGGAGCAATCAAGATTGAGTCATGTGCACACACACACTGGCTGAGTTGGAAGCGACCTTTGGAGATAATCTAGTCTGACCTCCTGCCAGGGTCACCTGGAGTGCGCTGCACAGGATCATGCACAAGTGGCTTTTGAACATCTCCAGGGATAGGGACTTCATGACCTCTCTGTGCAGCCTCTGCTAGCACTCTGTCATCCTTACAATAAAGAAGTTTTTCCTCGTATTCAGATGGAACTTGCTGCATTTGTGCATGTGCCTCTTATCCTGTTGATATGCACCACTGAAAAGGTCCTGGCCCCGTCCTCCTGACACTCTCCCTTTGGTTACTTGTATACATTGGTGAGGTCCCCTATCTTCTCTGCTCCAGGCTCATTGCTTGTTATTTGTTTCTCTGTTTCTATACAGGAGATCTATGGTTATGAGCTATGTCGATGGAAGTTGGTGCTAGTTACTGTAGGAGTGATCTGTTCTGGTGGCTTTCTTCTCCTCCTCCTCTACTGGATGCCTGAGTGGCGTGTGAAAGCAACGTGCAGAAGGACAACGCTTAAAGACTGTGAAGTGGTTCTGCTGAGAACAACCGTAAGCCTATAGATAGGGGGGTGTGCTTCTGCAAGTTGGGAGTTGTTTCATGTCTCTTGCTGCGTGCAAAATTGTACAGATTCTTGGCTGCCAGGTAGATGTGATTTTACTTTATAGTTTTTTGATAGGATTTTGTTTTTATTATGTTTTATAGAAATGCAGAACTGTGCTCCTTGGTACTATATATAGCCTTGCTGCCCATATGGGAAGACTAACAGCTGTTTGCAGAGAACATGGTGAAAATAAAGTCTCTTGATTTTGAGTTCTGAGAATTAAATGAATGGATACCATTTTCATCAGAAGTTACAGAGCAGCTACATTGTTCATATAACCTGATACATGTTTTTCAGGTTATTTCCTGTCTTGGTCAGCAACATTACTTTTGCCAAATTAAGGTAAAAGTACAGGTCCTTGTGTAGTATGATTTCAGATTATATTTTTCTTCCGCTATTGCTGTGTGCAGTCCCCTGTTGTTATTATCTTTGTATATATCCTTAGTTCTTTTAAGTTGCAGGGTGGATGAAGCTACATGCATAGAAAACTCGTAGTCCCATCTACTACAGAACAAATATAATATTTTTTCAAGAGCTGAAAATGTCAAAATTCAAGTACTAAGATTCATGACTTTAAAAAACAAAACAAAACCCACCACCACCACAAAAAAAAAAAAAAACAACACGCAAAACCTTCAACCCTTTCAGCACAGAAAACATTCTTTCAGAATTGTGGAAAGAGATGTATTCTTAAGTCATCTAATATTAATTTGAAGATAACTTCTTTAGTTCTGTATAGACTCTGTCACCTGTTGACTTGTTTTGCTTGACTTTACTACAGCTACTGCAGTAACGTGGTGTTGAAATTCTGTTTTAATCAACCTTTTTTCATTTTTTTTCTCCTTAAGGATGAATTCAAGATATGGTTTTGTGCAAAAGTTCGCGTTATGCCTTCCTTGGGAGCCAATCCTTTACAGAATCCGGACCCTATTGTACACAAGGTTTCAAATGGCCATGCTGTTCATTTTTGTGAATCTGCTGCAGAAGAGAATAAAAACGATTTGAAAAAATACTTGCCTGTAAGTAGACCTTCAGTACTGCAGTTGCTAACTTTCAAAGGATGTGTGAATAGTATCTTGAGTTGGCATACACAACACAGTACAGTATGTGAGTTACTTCATTTGTCTAAGAGGCTAACCTGACTCCTTAGGTGGAACAGAGTTCTTTTCCTCAGTGACTGTTGTTACTGGACCATTTGTAGAATTTTTGAAAGATTATTTTGAAAGAAAAATTTTCAGTTTTCAGTGTAGGTTTTCAGAATTCAGTTTCCTATCACTGTCCAAAATAAAGTCAAATCAGAAGAGAGGTGCTAAGTGGTGCCAGTTTGATATTCATGTCTGTTGCCCTTGCAGATTCGTTATTTCACGCATCACAGTGTGAAGTATTTCTGGAATGATTCAGTTCAAAGTTTTGATATTGTACGGTAAGAATATTTTTTTTCTTCTGTATTTTACTTCAAACTGCATTTTTGGTAATATAACTTACCTAAAAACGTGAAAAATAATATATTCTGACTAGCTGTTTCAGCTTATTGAGTCTTGGAACCACTCTGAGAGGGGAGAGATTTTCCAAGAGTCACACTGTGTTTAGCTTAATTTACCTTTATTGAGCACGACTTACATAGGGTGACATGCTTCATGCCACTTCAGGGTTCTTGCCTGTTCTAGGTGTGTATGAGAATCTGAGCACCTGATTTTAGGCAGCAGTTCTCCTCCTATAAACTTGTAAAAACTTCCCTTTTGATGGAATATGTTGTTTGTTGAGTTGAGCTAGGCCCAGAAGGAGTATCTAGGAAGAGGGGAGTTCATTTGCATACCTTGTTGCTCACCTTTGTGTAGGTCTGTGCAGCTACATTTAGTCCAGCTGAGCTGAAACTGATCACTCTTTAGTAACAGTATCAGGTCTTTTGCATTGATAGAAATGCCTCTTAGTGGCTAAACCAGCTGTGCTTGCTGAATGCAAAGTGCTGTAATTTCTCTTACCCAGCAGCACTGTTGCATGGCATCAGGGATGAAGAAGAAAATTCTGTTTCCTGGTGGTGCTGCTGAGGCCTTTCTATAGTGCTAACGAGTTAAATGAACGCAGGCTTCTTCACTTCTGACAACCACTTCTTGCAAGTAGAAGTCCAGATGAGAAATGTAGCATCTCCTTTTTGACTTAAATCATTGATTGCTGCACTGAGCCATCATGTAGAAAAGCACTGCATACAGAAAAAAAAAAAAGACCAGTGACTGAAGAAAAAGTAACCAAAACTTCATAAGAAGAAACCTATTCTGTCAATGTTTCTTCTGGTTTCCAAAAAAGTGTGTACAAATAATTCAGAAAGTTATCAGCAATGACAACAATTACAAGAAATGATCACAATACAGGCAGTTATGAAATTGAGAACTCCTCTGGGAGGGTGGAAATGTCTCACTTCGTGTGTAAATAATTAAAAGCTTTGTATACATTTTTCATGTTAAGCCTCTCATGAATTACAGCGGTGCAGGTAGTGATGCTTGTCATTTTACATTATGGGATCCTGTTTATATACCTGTAGTGTTGCTAAATTTAAACTGTTCAAAAAGAATATTTCCCATAGATGAGATTATAAAGATCAAACTGAAACTACACCTTTTGCTGAGAATGGGTACAGGGGAAATTTTTACAACCCCACAAGTTTAGTAATAAGTGTTGTTCCTTAGCATGAAAGCAGTGACTTGAAATTTGGTATTTGCTCACTGTTTGACTGTGCCTTTTGATGTCCTTGTGATAACTCAGCCAAGTTGTAAGCCTCTGAAAAATCTCAGATATGTCTGTGAAGTTCTGTGAGCATTCATTCAATCACATTCTTGCTAAAATGCCAAGTTCTCACTTGAGTGATGTGTTAGTAACCATTCAGCCTGACCATGGGTTTAGTCAGGTAGTATAGCTGAGCTGGAAGCCAGTATTTAGTTAGCAGCAGGATAATGAAGAAAGGAAAGAGCCTCATATGAGACACCTGAGACTTGCAGAGTACTAGGTCACTTCTGTACAGGGTCGTGAGTGAGTTTGGTGTAACTTTTCTCTAAAGTGAATTAGGTATGATCATGTGGTGAAGTTCTAGATATCACCTGGGAATTGATAGCTGAACTTTTGAATATAATTTTTCTGAGAAGTCTTTCAGAAGTGCATTCAGACCAGATGCTTTCACTGCGATACTTTTCTTAAGCTACTCTTCAGGTTCTTATGTAAAAACAGAAATCAGTATTACCTAATGACCTGATAGAGAATCAGTTTGTAAAGAGATGGGACACTAAACAGAGGGCTTTGTAATAACATCCTAGTGCAAGCAATATAGGTACGGTTGGGATCTGAGCACAATACCATATAATGAAGATGATTTTACTCTGTGCAGTTAATTATGGAGGTATCCAGAAGACAGAACGGTTTGATCACATAATTAAAGTGTTATCACTATACAGAAGGGAAGCAAATTAAGATTTCTTAGGGAACTAATTCAGTTATGAGAGCTTGAGTTTTGTATCATTGTTCTTTTCATAGCAATGTTAAGGTCCCTGTTTTAAACACAGGAAATGCAAGTGTAATTGTTCTTAAACTAAATCAGACTTGGCCACATAGCCAAAGAGGATGCAGCTTTGACCCTGTATGACTGTTTTGTTTTAGTTAAAGTCAAATGAATCCCTTGGTGATTTGATGAGTATTTTATGTAATAAAGTATGTGCCCAAAGGGGTTTATTTAATGCCTTGGGAATTCAGTTCTGTAACACTTAGGTGGAGATGCCGATTTCTCTCACTGCGGACTGAGAATTGAAATACTTTCCTTTTCTGGGCAAAACTGGGAGAAAAGAGCTTCTGAGGAAAAACTCCAGGAGAAAATAGAGTAGAAGGCAGTTCCGGGTCTAAATAGTGAAAGGGAGAGTGGAAGATAATGCTTATGCTGAGAACTGCAGCTAGGGACTGAGATAACACCCTGCTAAAAGCTTTGTCGTAGCATGAACATTGCACATGCTGATATGCACATTGCATATAAAGCACTTTGTTTTAGGGGCCCTTCCTAAACCCACTTCCCACTTTTCAGGAAAAAGAAAAATTGTTTGAGACAGAATGGGGCAAAAAGCACAGTTATGAGAAGACAACTATATATTGATGTAAAAATATTTAAAATCCTTAACCTTGAAATATTATATGGAAACCTGGTAAACCTGTGACCAGATTTACACATAAAAATTAAGAGAATATGAAGATGTTACCAGAAGCTGCCAGAAACATGGTCCAAGTCTTTGCAGTAGTGAGGGTATTTAACTCCTCTCCCCATGTCCTAGAGAATGGAAATAATTTGTACTATTTATGCACAATATCTTTTTTCTTCACTGGGACATCTCTGAATCCTTTTTAGTAGGTAACTTAATGGTTATGCAATACAAAAAAACAAACAAACCCTTGTGCTGAGTAGTGCTGTTTTTTTCATGTGTGTGAAAGCCACTTGGAAGGCAATGATATTTTCCTGTGCATCCAAAGCATATCTGCTAGATAATATATCTGGACATTGGACTTGATGTGTCCTTAATGAGTTTTTTAATTACAGCAATCTCGTAACTGTGAACATGATATTGTTTCAGGTACGCTTTCTTATCTGCAGGTCTTCTATCTGAATCATAGCATTTCCTCTTGCACAATGTAGGAGTCCTATGAAGATGAGTCTTCCAGTGCTGAGGAAGCACTTGAAATATAGACTGTATTTTACCTATTCATGGATAAAATTTTGATAGCAAGATGCTGCAGAACTGCTTCAGTATAGGGTTACCAGATAAATTGATTGATACTGTTTCTGAAATACTTGTAGTACTTGTTAGAAGTAAATGAAGTAGATAATTTAAAGAAACTGTAATACCCATTGGTTTCATATATTTTCTATAACTAGTTCACATATTCTTTTTACGGGCTTTTGAATACTACTTAGGCTAGCATTTTAGTTAGTTTTTGACATGTAACTCTGTTATAACTGAAATGAAAGTATGACTATCCTAAGGTGTAAGAGAAATGCTTCTGACATCTCTCTGATATCTATAGGTACGTGACAAAAATAGCTAGAAAAGCATTAATCCTTAGACTGTCTTTGTTCTTTTTTAATACAATGTAGCTCTTGGCAAGGGCCCAGCACTCTCTTGTTGCTGTACACTTAATTTTAAATATCAGGTTTCTGAAATAACTCATTGACTTTTTCCACTACTTAGAGGACTAGATGAATCTACGTTCTGTTCTTCAATTCATAATGAACACAGCAGAGGGCTGACAAAAGGGATGCACGAGTACAGGTAATGTTACACTATCAGGGGGAAGAGTTGTTTTTTTCATTCAATTACCTCTGCTCCAAATGTTAACATCGTTAGAAGGCAACTGAGAATGGTTAGTGTTTACAGACAGTCCCTTAAACTTCCTTCAAAGAAGGCTGTCAGAAGATGTAGGGAATTCTACTTTTTCCTATGTGTATGCTAGGTAAAAACCAGTCTCTGAGACCATTCTGGATTACTTCTGGGTTTTGTTGCTTTCCTTGTTCTTTTTCCAAATGAGACTTTCTCAGAGTTTTAAATATGGAAGCATCTGCTTGATCCTTCCGCTTTCTATTGATTTGTGGCTTTTCCTACAAGTCCTTAAGAATACACTTTGACATGATGAAGCCTTTTGTGTCATTAAACCAACTCAGATCCTATTAGGAATCAATTTCTTGCTTCCCAATTTCATGATTTGCATTTCATCATGCTAAGGATAAAATTAAGACACAGAACCATGAGAACAGTATCTTACTTAAGGCTAAGGGTTAACATTTGTTTGAGCTTTAGCTAGAACCCCAGACTGGCTTTCAGAATGACATATTAAGATTGGACCTGTGCATAGTTTATAGAGAAATCTCATTGTGAAAGAAAAATGAAGGTACAGTTTCAATTGAAATGAATATTACTTTCATATTTGAAATGTGTAATATCTCACTGGATAAACCTTTTATGATGAATGCCTTTTGAAATGATAAATGTAGTAAAAAGGGCCATGGGTTAAATGATACTTTATACTTTCTCATTCTGATGGAATTATTTAAAAAGGAATAAGGTCTTTAAAATTTTAAGTCTCTTTTGATACTTCTTTAATGCAGGAAAGCATTCTATGGAGTAAATGAAATTGCTGTGAAAGTGCCTTACATTTTTAAGCTTCTGATTAAGGAGGTAAGATCTTATATTTACAAACAAACAAACAAAAAAGTATATAATTAAAAGCTACTTTGAGTACAGTGGCTCTTAGACTAGTCTTCAAATAATAACATGAAATGAGAACCTTCCTCCAGAGCCCGGCAATGTAAAGCCAAATGATACAGACTTTCTTTTCCCAAGAGCTCCAAACTTAAGAGGCCTTTGCTGCAAGCTCTTCAGAGTACACAATGTACTGCCTTACTAAGGACATTAAAAAAGTGTCAGAATTATTTGAAAGGCCACGAATATTATTTTCTTATTGATCATTTCATACTTAAAACCACTAACTGTGTTCTGCCCTATCAGCCTGGAGATCATGCATTACAATTTAATCATTGAATCAAACGTGTTTTTTTGCATATACTCTTGTTTGGTTCATTTTCCTTGTATTAAATGGATTTGAGTAACTGGCATCTTATTCATGTGGTAATACATTAGAACATTTTGAACAAAAAGTCTCAAACCTGAGCTAATGGGTAAGAATATATTTACTAATAAGAAGTAAATATCTGATGCATTGTAAGTTACAATTCTTAAAATAATCTGGAAGTTATCTATAATTTTGCTTTGTTGTGTAGGGGAAGGTGCATGCAATCTTAAAAGTATGTGTTCATGTGCTGTTTTAATGAGAACTGTACTTCTGAAGGGTTGAGGAATCAGTGAAACAGAGGGAACAGATTGGCAAAACAGACAAATATCAGGTGTAAAGGATTGAAAGTTTTCTGTCTTCTATTGAGGAGGATTTTAACTCTTCTAAGAAAGCATGTGACCTTTTGGTGTAACTTTATTGTTCTGTTGTTCTTCCAGGTTCTCAACCCTTTTTACATTTTTCAGTTGTTCAGTGTGATATTGTGGATCACTGATGAATATCACTACTATGCATTAGCAATTGTGATTATGTCTGTAATATCCATTGTTAGCTCGCTCTACACCATTAGAAAGGTAAGTTCAAATAAAACATGCATCATTTCAGCTTTTATTTATCAGGCTATTTTCATATGAAATTGGTGACTAACTTTAAGAATTTTTCAGAAGTATATAGGTAGAATCTTGTTAGGGATTTTTTGTGTTTTGATCTGGAAGAATTTGGACCCGTGGTACTCTTGAGTCCCTTTTATGCTGACTTGCCTTGCTGTTGAATTGGCAGGTTGGCCTGCCTCCTTCTCAGATAACGGAAACATGGCCTCACTTAAGTAAAACTCAGACGCAAATCTATATAGCAAGTTGAATTTGATTGTATTGGTTCCATCTTGCATAGTTTCCTTCGATTTGAAAAGTCTGATGTAATTGAGCACCAGCCAAACTTGTAGATTAAGTTAATAATCATCTAAGTTCATACAAATACTGCAGTTCTTGCTTATGTATGTTTAGGAGCAAATTTTTTAATAATATTTTGTGACAGTGTGTATTTTTCTTGCAGAATGCTGTTGAAAGTAGGAACCTGTACAGGCTGATGCACTTGAACCTTATTTGCCCATACTTTCATAAACAATTTTAAAAAAAAGTTTAAAGGAATATTTTGTTCTAAAAGTATTAGTATAGAATCTCCTAATCTTTGCTTGTAGAGGTATAATGTGCATTTAGAAGAAAAGCTGTGCTTCAAAATAATGACATGTTTTCTTCCCCTTGTAGCAATATGTTATGTTACATGACATGGTAGCAGCTCACAGCATTGTCAGGGTTTCTGTCTGCAGAGGAAATCAAGGTAAATTTCACAGGTATTTGGACTGTTGAGTTTAAATTGCCCATTACGTGTGAGTGTTATTTCGTCTGTTCTTTGATCAGTTTGAAATGTTTGCATTTCTTAGCAAAACTGCATGAGAAAAGGAGATCTTGTGAAGTGGAATTGAGATAGGATAGTCATCTGTTTAGCGTTATTCTTCTGGATGGTATTTTTAGAGACTATTGGGTTTGCTCTAGATGAGGTACTTTTCCTGTTTCTCATACCTGCCATTCCAGGTATGTGGTTATCATTGTAATTTCTTTTTTGGTCTAAAGACTGTGCATGCTGTGGGTTTCCATTACATTTTATTACACAGCAGAGGCTTCAAATTAATTTCTGCACTTCTGCTTATTTGGATGCTGCAGTAGCCAAAGATGGTTAGGCTGTGATGTGAGATTCCATTTTGTAAGGCATGCCTTTGTATTGGACTTTGGTCTTTACAATGAACTTTATTGCTAATATTTTTTATGATCTTGACTACTTTCTTTTCTTACGGTAAACTATCTACTCTAGGGTTTAATCTGTGATAGAACTGGTTTTATCAGTGGCTATTGTTTCACCTTTTCAAAGACTTTTCATAGTGCAATTCATAAAGTGGAATAGAATCTTAAATATCACCACCTGGATCTTATCCTTATGTGAGGATCTGTTGGGTTCTGTAGCTGGTGTCTATTTTCAGGTAAAATTGTTTGTGTTCTGATGCTTAGAAATAGAAGAAATCCTTTCCACCGATCTTGTGCCTGGAGATATCATGTTGATTCCATCTAATGGGACAATTATGCCATGTGATGCAGTACTTCTCAGTGGTACTTGCATTGTAAATGAAAGCATGTTAACAGGTAAAGTCAATTTGGTACACTTTTGTGTGGCTAAAAACACTTTCATATCTGTGCATGCTTAGCTTCCAGCATTCTCTTGTAGAAGTGCTTATTTTGCTTCAAATGTGTATGTGCTTGCAATTAGTTATGCTCATAAGTACTTACGTACTTATGCTTATCTGCAACAGCTGCCTGGTAGAGCTTGGCAACTCCAAAAATGAGTGATGGTTTCTTGTTGAAAAAGCTTTCTTTTTAATGGTATGTCTTCCTGCCTCTTGACTTGGTGTTCTCAGTGCAGATTGAATTGTGCAGTGTTTTTTCAGAAATTCTTAGCACAAACTTTTCAACCGCTGTCAAGAATGATGGTAGTGAGTAGGCTTTTCTGCACTGTTTATAAAAACAAAATAATTTTCTCAAGTTGGTGCCTGTATATTCTGAGACCAGAAACCTGATGTCATTGCAGAACAGCTTGAATGAATAGAATGGCCTTTTTGTTATTCCTAGGATAATCTGTCCAAACTGGCAGCATTTAGAAAATTGTACTTCAGAGATTGTGTATTTTATCACATTCATTTCTTTTAATGTATTTGAGCCTCTTCCTGCTGCTAGCAACAGATAAAATTGTTGCCCTGGTTTGAATATACTCAGTCACTAAAGGAGCTTGGAATAATTTCCATCAGCTTCTAGTTTTTCTTACTGAAGATGGGGTGATGCACTGCAGTAGAAGGAAGCTTGTCCTGTTTTCTCTGAGCTGTCTTTTGCACTTGTCTGATTTGAAGTAAGAGTTGGGTAAGGACCTTGATGAGCTGAGGTTAACAGGTGAAGGATTGTCTGATAGTTCGCTGTAAGGAAGAAGACTTCTGCTGTAAGTCTGTATCTGTGCTGAAGTGAAATCGCATTGTTCTAATTGAAGTTGTGAAGAAAAAAGTGCCTATTCTTATTTTACTTTGCTTAGAGACTCCTTTTCCATTTAAGGTGAAAGTGTTCCTGTCACGAAGATTAACCTGCCAAATCCTTCGGAATACCCCAAAACAATGGGAGATGAAATATACAGTCCAGAAGTGCATAAGCGACATACTTTGTTTTGTGGAACCAATGTAATTCAAACCCGTTTTTATACTGGAGAATTAGTCAAAGCTCTAGTAGTGAGAACAGGTATAGACTTTTAAGTTTACCACTTGTTAACCTAATACTCAGTTTTCTAGGTGTCTGTCAACTGATACTTCAGTGTATTGTGTTGAATGTTGCTGCGGGTGGATAAATAACTCAATTAATGTGATAAATGTCTGTTAGAACAGTAACAGAGCTAGATAGTGGTATGGGGAGTATCAGGTGGCAAATAAGGATGTGAATCAGTCTTCAGCATTAATTTTAGACCCAACTTTGTGTGTTTTCAAGCCCCATAGATGTGTATTTTATTTTAATGGGTTGGTTGAACTATGTGTGCCTCTTTTCAAAGGCATGATACTATTGGACTGGCTTTGTGGTGGACTCCACTTATTTTAATGGAGTCATTGACAACACAAAATGCTGTTCTTGGTCCATGGTTTTGTCAAAGCACATAACGTTGGCCTAAAATCTGCTCTGTCTAGCCCTTGTTACAGAAGTGTTTACTCATACTAATATTTTAAAGGTTTAGCTTCAGATAAATATTTTTTTTCTATTTAAAAACACCTATGCAGACTACAGAGGTTAGGGATTCTGTTTTACAAAGATAGTATTCAGAAAAACATCGTGAAATAGGATGATAGTAAACTATAAACCACTTGAATGTTTACTGCCCCTGTAGAGGAAGAGTTGATTTACATCTGTTGCATGTCCTTGTCACAGGAGAGAAGCACACGTATGACACACGTGTACATTTTTGAAGCACCTTAATTATAGTGTTGCAAAAGATGCTACTGTATGTTGAAAAAGTCTCAATGAAATGAGTAGCTTAAGGGATTCTTTGAAGGTTTTAATATCTTTGAATAGTTTTTGTTTCTTGTTTATACTTCTGATAACTCATTTGTTTTTGTTTCTAGGCTTTAGTACTGCTAAAGGACAGCTTGTTCGTTCCATACTATATCCAAAGCCAACTGACTTTAAACTCTACAGAGATGCCTACTTGTTTCTCCTCTCTTTGGTAGTGGTGGCAGGCATTGGGTTTCTTTACACGATTGTCAATAGCATCTTAAAGAAGGTATGTTTTCATTTCACTATATTCTTGTCCAGAACCACATTATTTTAGAAAACCATTGATTGTGATTTCCATCACACTTCAGACGATGAGAAACAATTAGATCTTAAGTGAAAGTATCTTTGCTTTATTTTCTGTCAATGGAACAAACAAAGCAAGCTTACTGAGAAAAAGATTCAGTAGAAAAGCAGAATTTTGGATATATTATGATGAAATATGGGTTTGTTACCCACCTGATCTTTTCTTCCTTTTTGGACATAAGATTGCCATCTGACTGATAATCAGTTGGAAGAAATTGTGTACAGCAAATCTAAAGTATGCTGTGACGAAGTCTCAAGAAACTGATAATTGGTTAGTTGATAACTTCAATTTTTTTTCTTTTAAGTTTTTGCATTACTCATTTGCTGTGTTAAAGTTTTGTAGGGAAAAGAGTGGAAACTTGAAGTTATGGATTGTGTGTATTTTAGGACTGGCTTATCATGGTCGATACTGAGTGGGTGAAGATATGCTAGGTTTCTGGGCACTCCAGAACCCACTATGCTAGTGAAAGCACCACATAGATTTTGCTTTTGGTAACGGTGTTGTAGCATTTCATTGAGACAGTGATGCTCTTGAGTATTGAGTTCTTCATTAAATTTGAGCTGTATTGCAGGTTCCAGCTCATACCATCATCATCGAGTCTCTTGACATAATCACTATCACGGTGCCTCCAGCACTCCCTGCTGCCATGACTGCTGGCATTGTTTATGCACAAAGACGGTTGAAAAAAATTGGTATCTTCTGCATCAGCCCACAGAGGATAAATATTTGTGGCCAACTGAATCTCGTGTGTTTTGATAAGGTTGGGTGAACTTTGTAACTTTGTGTTGCTACCTGAAAAGACAATGTGTAATAAAAGGGATTTTGTATACGCTAGTAACTACAGGGAAACACATTACTTTTGTGTAAGTTAGGTTACTGTTGTTCTTTTAACTTCCAGGTATTAAATGTTTAGCATCAGCTAAATTACTTAATTTACAGTATGCTCTAAAAAGTTTTTGTAATATACAGTTTGTGTTTTATTTCAAGACTGCTAAGTCCCGACTTACTGGCAACCCAAAATTGTGAGTGATGTGGGTTTTACGAGCTTTTATTTTGCACACAGGCTTCTTGATGTCTGAACTGTGAGGCCAGTCTTGTTTCTCATTTACATTTATTTCAATGAAAAGCCAAACCAGAGTATTATTAATATTATTTAACAGAGACATGATTAAAAGACAGTAATGCCACCGTCCAGAATCCATTTGATCTTCTTCATAGAGATTTTTATCTGAAATCTTAAATATCCAATCATAATTTATTATTTCCCTTGTACATATTTTTGTAATAGTGTTGTAAATATACTCCAGTTAATGTTTTAACTATGTAAGAGAGTAGTACCAAGGGTTAAGTACGTGTCTTCTGCTGCCCTCACCCCCCAAATACAGAGATGTTTAGTTATTGAGTGTGGATTTTACGGATCTGTTTCTTGTGTCCTGCCCCTAAGGAGAGGCACAATTGCTTTGAATGTTTTTTTAAGGTATTTAACAAAGTTGGAACTTATCTGCCTAACTTTTTTGCTAGTAGTTATTTGTATCTGCTTGATTTTTAAGTGAAAATGAAATAAAACATATTGTTCAGGTGTAATATGTCTCATTAATTGTAAATTTTTGCTCTGCCAAAGGATAACTTCGTTCTGAAAACTCTTTTTTTCTTGCCACTCCCCTTGTTTTGTTTTCAGACTGGCACGCTTACTGAGGATGGCTTGGATCTTTGGGGAATTCAACGGGTAGAAAATGCTCGGTAAGGAGAAAAGAGTTGATAGCAAATTTGTTATGTAGTTGTGCTCTAACAGCCTCAGCAGAATAGAATGGAATATTCAGTGTGATCAAATGTTTGTGTTTCTGCAGTGACCTATAGGAATGCAACTGAAAATAAGATTTAGATGTACTGAAAGTTGTAACTCTTACAAAGCTGAGGCAGAATTTAATTGGTTAAAATCTGAGATCCTGTTAATTTCATATTGAAGAAATCATGCAGTTAAAATATAACATGTTTCCTTAATCATGCCCTTCTAACTCTTGACTTTTTGGGCTGCTGAAACAAATTGGCTTAGCTAATTGAATTGCATATAAAGTGGTAAGAGGCCTTTGTACAAGGAAATCAAACTACAGTGTGAATTAACAGAATTTTTGAATGAAAGTTCTGACTATTTCTGAAGATTCCAGCCCGGAGTCTTGATCTGTTTTCTGTGATGTGTAAAAATAGAAGTGAAGAGACTTGTACAGTCAATTCTTGTCTGTTAATCTAAACAAATCTTTTGAATTGGCTCATACTAAATAATTAGAGCGCTAAGTATATTATAACTTCATTGTTTCAGTTTCCTTTTGCCGGAAGAGAGGGCTTGCAGTGAAAGCTTGCTGAAGTCTGAGTTTGTTGCTTGCATGGCAACTTGTCATTCACTTACAAAAATTGAAGGGGTGCTTTCTGGGGATCCACTCGATCTGAAGATGTTTGAAGCAATAGGATGGGTAAGTGTCTCTCTTCTCCAAGAGAAGTAGCATAAAGTCCAGCAATCTGGTGTTTCCTGCACTTTCAAATACGAGATATGCCATTATGTGACTTCAAAAGCCATAACTTTGAAACAGTAGGCTTTTGGCAATGCCTGTATGTCAATGTGAAAAGGAAGTTTTAATATGTAAGTGTTGCTAAATCTTATGCTGTGCAACAATTCATAGAAATAAGAGCCTCTGAACAGCTGATTTTACTCCTTTCTGATGCACGGCAAGATTTTACTGTATATAATAAAAGTGTAAAATAACTAAGTGGATCTTAAGTTAACTGCTGAATTAGAACACTTAATACTCATGGTAAATCTTGTTTAGAATGATTATTGCGCCTTGGGCTGATTTCCAAGGCTGTTGTTTTCCTGAAAATTACATTATGAGAAAATCAATGTTAATTAATGTATTTAAAATAATCAACTAATTTGTACAGATTTTAGAAGAAGCAACAGAAGAGGAAACAGCCCTTCATAATCGAATTATGCCAACAGTGGTTCGACCTTCAAAACAACTTTTTCCAGAATCCAAGCAAGCAACTGACCAAGAAATGGTATAAAAATTCAAAGCAATGTGTTAAATTAAACTAATCATTCATATTTAATGAATACCTTTTATTTTATGGTATGGTTCTGGATGATATAATTCAAACATTATCAGAACTGGGATTTTTTTTTTTGATGGCAAAGATAGAGAAAACATTTTAATGTGCTGTTGAAGATAGTGCGTCAGTATATGGCACTTTCAAGATGAGCAGACTGATTTGCCAGCATTGTTACCCCTATAGACTGGTTATAAGGTTATGCTGGTTATGCTTTTTGAGTCTAGGCATTTTATTAGTAGTATCATTACCAAATTCTTACTGTGCTAAAGAAGTGCTTAGGTGTGCTTACCCTTGCATCTTCAGTTAGAACGATGTTTTGTTAATGTCACTGCATGGTATAGAATTTTGCCACTCTTGTACTTTTTAGAGATGGATGTTGTAAATGCTAAATTAAATAAAATCTACTTAGCAGATTTTTTTTATAAACAGGGAATTAGAGTGAGTGATTATACGCAGATTAAGACAGAGTAAGGTAGCAGGAGGGTATTGCAGGTTGGTTGTTCTATGAGTCTTCTCCTGCAGTGGATAGAAGCTTTTCTTGTTCAGAACTCAGCGTACGTGCAGAGCTGTCATTAATGTGCAGTAACTGACAAATTATGAACGTTCTTAAAACTTACTACATGATTTTTCTGTGGTATAAACCGTGGCCTCATTCTGAAATATCCTGGTGCTTTGATAATTTAGTGTTGTGGTTTAACCCAAGCAAGGAGCTACGTACCACACAGCTGCTTGCTTGCTCTCCCCCAGGCGGGATGGGGAAAGAATCAGCAAGGTAAAAGTGTGGGAACTCGTAGGTTGAGATAAAGACAGTTCTGGGTAAAGCAAAAGCTGCATGTACAAGCAAAGCAAAATAAGGAATTCGTTGCTACTTCTCATCGGCAAACAGGTGTGCAGCCGCTTCCAGGAAAGCAGGGCTCATCACATGTAAGAGGTTCTTGGGAAGACGTGCCATCACTCCAAATGTCCCCCTTTTCCCCCTTAACTTTAGCTTTTATTGCTGAACATGATGCCACGTGGTATGGGGCATCCCTTTGGTCAGGCTGTGCCTCCTCCAGCTTCTTGCATACCCCCCAGCCTCCTGGCTGGCAGGGCAGCACTGGAAAGTCCTTGGCTCTGTGTAAACAGTGCTCTGCCACAACTAAAAACATTGCTGTGTTACCACTGTTTTCATCAAAAATTCAAAACGTGGCATCATGCAAGCTTTTACAAAGATAACTTTATCTCAGCCAAAACCATGACATTTGCATAGGCTAAGCAGACACAGGTTGGACTGTGAAAGGTCTTTTGCAATTTCCGATCAACAAATCAAATTCTGATATGTCTTATTTAATCTAAAAGGCACTAAATGAATGCAGTGTATTCATATTCAACTTTTATGAAATCCGTTACAGAAGCAGTTCAACTATATTGAGAATGCTGTATGGATTCATTTACTGGTTTATGTTTAAATAATTTTGTATCTGGAAAAATACTTCAAAATATTTACAATAAATATTTTTCTTTCTTTTTTTAGGAATTGTTTGAGCTTTCAGTAAGTATGTTTTTCAGTTAAGCATCTACTTCTTTTCTTATTTTTTTCAGCATTTATGTATGTAACCTTTTTCTGCTTCTGTCCCATATTACACAGACCGGTTATGAGATTGGAATTGTGCGCCAGTTTCCATTTTCTTCAGTTCTGCAACGTATGTGTGTGATAGCAAAAACTCTCGGGGAGAAGAGAATGGATGCTTATATGAAAGGTGCCCCTGAAGTGATTGCCAGCTTGTGTAAGCCAGAAACGGGTAAGGGACGAGCTAATTTTTTTTTCCTGTGTAGCTCAGCTGTAAAGTGGCTAATTTTAATAACTCTAAACTCAACCTTCCTTTTTAAGTTCCTGTTGACTTTGAGAGTGTCCTGGAAGAATACACTAAGCAGGGCTTTCGAGTTATTGCTCTTGCTCACAGAAAATTGGAGTCTAAACTTACATGGCACAAAGTTCAGACTATTAATAGGTAAGAGTGATTTCACTTTTTATTCTTTAGCTAAGTAACAGACTTTAAAAGCTGCATGCTTTGTATTAATCACATACAGTTTACTTTAGTTTAAACCAATTACTACTCTTCTTTAGCTGGCTTCTGTATTGACATGTAGTTCTGTGTATTCATTATTTGTACTCTGGACAGTACCTAGGAATTTAAGACAAGGAGTTAGAATCTAGAGTAGCAGTGGAATACGTGAGACCTATAAATCCACTGAGTTTCATGTAAAATAAAATTGAGCTGCTTTACTTAGTGTATATTAATCTTTCTAGCTTTGGCAGTGGAATTTGTTTCTATGTTAAGGTTCAGCTAATTTGGAAAAGAAATCAGACGTGCATCCTCAACATTCTAAAATTTGGTTGTGAATGCTGTTTCAGAGCACTTTTTTCCAGGACTATCCTTTCTTTTTGAGAATGTAACTTCTAGAATGAGTTCTCATTGAAAAAACATACAGTTATGTTTGAGTAGAAACACAACTTTTATTTTAAATTTACTCAAAGGAAATAAGTATAAATGAATGAGAATGACGGTCTCTCCTGGGTCACTTTCTATAAAGTGAATTCTTCACACTTCATATTAAAATAAAATTTTCTCTTTAATTTGATAACCAGAAATAGGTTCTTTAGGCTATGTTGAATAAGTGTAATTCTTCCAATGTTCTTTTCCTTGCCTCCTTTTATACAGAGATGCTATTGAAACCAACATGGATTTTATGGGGTTAATCATAATGCAAAACAAACTAAAGAAAGAAACCCCTGCTGTACTTGAAGATTTGCATAAAGCCAACATTCGCACTGTCATGGTTACAGGTTAGCATGTAAACAAACATTCATATTCCAAAGATAAAAATTAGTCTTTTTTGGTCTGACTTACTTCAATTGTGGTGTTTGAAGTAAAAATTTTTGTGTCGGTAGACTGGGATTATACTGTCTGTATGCCAGAATTAAGTTTGTAAACTATTGTGAAACTATTCAGACCTTTCATTTTGGTTGAAAGATGCTTAGGCAAGTCAGAGGCCTGAAAACAGTAAAAGGGGTTAATTCCAGTTCTTTGAAGAAATTAACAAGTTACTTCATGTTGAATTGAAGGGCGAAAAATCTCTGGAGGTCTTTGTACTAGGGGAAACTTTAAGTCTAATCTCATAACTAGCTTTGAACAGGAGATGGAACTTCATAACCTCCTGAGGTTTTGTCCCTACTGTTTTGAGTTATGTTAAGTCACTCTGGATTTTTTGTTTTGTACAAATAGCTTCTTATCCTGCTTGTGGGCTGTGTTTATCTGTGCTAGGTTTTCTATGAGATATGAGCATTGGCTTTTTCTATATCACAAATATTACAACCTTGGAACAAACTTATAATGGGTAGCAACAGGACTGTTTATTTTGCATGACCTATAACAGTGTTTAAAAAGGGGTGATGCTAGTGCAGGTGAGGAATTTAACAGATAACCATGACTTCTGTATCTGTAGACTTGTTTGGCCCTAGGGTGTTACTGGTACATTCAGCAGTTGTCTTCCTCCTGGCTTAAAACAGACTTTGTTAGCTTTTCCTTTTGTGTTGAATATCACTGTATGCTGTTGATCCTTCTTTAACTCGAGCCTTTTACAATGCAATTATTTCACAGGGGATAACATGTTAACTGCTATTTCTGTGGCCAGAGACTGTGGAATGATTCTACCTCAGGATAAGGTTATTATTGCTGAAGCACTACCTCCAAAGGATGGGCAGGCTGCCAGAATCAACTGGCATTATGCAGATACCCTCTCAAGATGCACTAGTTCATCACCAGCCATAAACTCAGAGGTAATTTGAGCACTGTTACACCCTTAAGACTATAAACAGTTTTGCTGTTCAGTTTTTTCCCTTTTTAGTATTCCCTTAAATAGGAAATCTGCCATTAAGTAGTAATTCAAAAACGATGTACTACTTAACTTAGTTTTTTAAATATCAAGAAGTAGTAAAAAAAAAAAAAAAAAAAAAAAAAAAAGCTTGAGGAGCTAGTTCTTCAACTTCAATGAGAGATTTGATGTTGTAGCTGTGCAGAAGGTTTTTTCCACGTTTCAATCCATTAAGACTGCTTTTGCTAAATGTAGCAGAAATATACCATGTATTCTTGTTAGTAAATAAATGCTGTAGTTGTATGAGGTTTTCTTTCAATACAACTCTTAGAAGCATGCACTAGTGTGGTATATTGAGGAATAATCCTGTGTGTATTGTCTTGAAATTACAAAGTACCTATGTAAATGCACTACAGCTAGAAATTTAAACTACTTTTGATAGGATATTCCAGTTAAATTGGTCCATGAAAGCCTTGAGGATCTTCAGATGACCAAATACCATTTTGCAATGAATGGAAAGTCATTTGCAGTGATTTTAGAGCATTTTCAGGACCTGGTACCCAAGGTGAGCATTTTACTTGAATCTGAATACTTTTGATGGTGAACAGACTGTCCTGCTAAGCACTAAGAAATTTTTGTCTTCCAGCTTGTGTTACGTGGGACTGTGTTTGCTCGCATGGCACCTGATCAGAAAACTCAGTTGGTGGAAGCTTTACAAAATGTAGAGTAAGTATTTCTTTGAGTATAGAAAGAGATGGTGGGTTGACAAGGCGTTTGATGTGACGAGGAAGAAAAATCAATGTATGCCGATAACTGATACACTGAATGCAAGACTGGGCTAAGATCACTTCCCAGGGTTGATAAATAAGCCTATTAGCTGACCTAGAATGAGAGTACCACCATCTACTGGTTAGCTGTGGATATCAAAGTTGTGCGAGGTTCAGACTTTTCATGAAACTCTGTGTCAAATAACTAAACTAACTAGCATATTTAGTTATCTGATTGCTTGGCTTAGTGAACAAATGGATCAAACTTCTGTGTATTAAAGAAGTACTAATGAGATGTTTTCCATTCACTTATTGTCAACATACTGTCAGTCAGCATCAAGGCTCAAACTGTTAACCTAGAGATTTTTACTCCTGTGACTACTTCTTTATGATTTTTCAGAAGCTTTTTTTAATTTTATTTTTATTTTTTGACACAGGATTATTTTTTTTTTTTTAAATTTTGTAGCTATACAAAATAGTACAAAAGTCTGTCCTGCTTACAGTGAAGATGCTATAGACCTTGGAATGATAGAGGGCTGATTGCCAGGTTAATCAAATGAATAATGGTTGAGTCACATTACTTTTCTGTCTGCTTCCTTATATTTATAATAGGAACATTAATTGCTCTTAGCACCAAGAATTATTTATTTTTGCACAAACCCAGAGCATGTCAAATAATACAGAAGTATTTGGTGAAATGAGTTAAGCGTACTATGATTTGGGAATAGTCCAGAATCCTAACATCTGTTTGTTCTTCATAGTTACTATGTGGGCATGTGCGGAGATGGTGCAAATGACTGTGGTGTAAGTATTTCTATTTTGCGTATAGAACTGCTCAATTAAGTTTTACAGCTGAAAGCATGTTTTAAAATGTTCTTTATTTCAATACTAATTGGCAGGCGCTAAAGAGAGCACATGGTGGTATATCTTTGTCTGAACTTGAGGCTTCTGTGGCATCACCATTCACTTCCAGGACACCTAATATTTCCTGTGTGCCAAAGCTAATCAGGTAATGCCACTTTCTATGAGCTTAAACATGTCCCTGTAACTCATTTTATTTACCTTGTCTTATTATATGTTTGATGTTCCAGGAGGTCCTTTTGAAGTAAAGGATAAGCAGTACATTTTAAGTAAATGTTTCTTTACTGAAAGTACTTTGAGTAATAAGGACATGTAAAAGTATGATTTAGCATTTTGTTTTAAATCGTTTAGTCCACAGAAAGCTCATTTCTTAAAGAATGAGAGAGGGCTCTACGTGTTAGTACTTAATTTGATGTCTTAGTGACTATGGTTTCCACAAAGGCTGTGTGTAATTGCAAGCAGTAAAATTCTTCCTATGTCTTTGCTTCTCAGCACCATATTAAGGAGAAAACAAATTTTCTAGGTAGAGTTTGACCGATTCTTGATCCTAGAATTGGAAGGTAGATAATAATTTTAGAAAGAAGTCCACCAGAGAAGAACCTAATTTTATCTATGTGGAACTAACGAAGTAATGGATGTACAGAAACATTTCTGAAGTCAGTAGTTGTGACTGCATGGTCATTTAATACATGTAGCAAACCTGTGTTACACAGAAGCATTTACAGGCAGATCTTCATTTTAAAACCTCTGTTAGAAAGCCATGTAAAGGCAGAGAACATTGCAGGATGGTGGTGGCTCAGTTCAGTGGGCGTGCTTCTGATTCTGTATCTGAAATTGTACCATTCTGAACCCTGTTTTTTCTGTCTGAGCGCTTGTCTTCAGCCTAGTGTCTCTCACAAGGCTTGAGGATACGTTTAATTGCAGTTGCAGTTAATGTTTTGCTAAGTGGAGTGTAATGTCTTGTACAGAAAGCTTTCAACTTGCATGATTGCATTTGTTTTGACAGGGAAGGTCGTGCTGCTTTAATAACTTCCTTCTGTGTATTTAAATTCATGGCATTGTACAGCATTATCCAGTACATCAGTGTTACTCTGCTATATTCTGTAAGTATTTAATTGTAGTTAAGCACAGTGTCAATGTAATTCAGATTTGAAAGTTGATAAATATTTAAGAAATAGTTGCAATAGTTGCAAATTTCTTTGCGAATATGCAACATTCACCTTTAATCCAAAGACAGTTTTTAGAATGTAATGTTAGTCACAGCATTGTTTGCTTTTTTATGCTAACTGTTGGAAAAACACATTGATATATTTTAAAAAGGCAGTAATTAATGCTTGTGAATAGAGAGTCTCTACAATTGGAGTCCAAATAAACATATAAGTAAAAAAATATAAATTTTTGAATTATTTACAAATGGTCAACATTTTAAAATATTCTAGCTTTATTTTAGAATGGTATAATCCCTTTAAGTAGGGATTGAAATAGAGCAGCTACAGGTATAGCATTAGGAAGGAGAAAAAGTAAGAAGTATTTCCTTTTAATGTGATTGGACTCTCAGTATGGCATATGTGAGCTGTTTAATTGGATCACAAAATACAAATGGACCTTTTGAGCTGGAAGTTTTGACTAGTGTGTGACTCCATACAGAAGTTACATTATTTAGAGAACTGTATGCCTAAGCTAATATTTCATGGGTTTATAAGATTCAGTAATGTAAGTTTGAATTGAAACAACTTTCAATTACAAAAAGCTTGTGCACTTTGAAACGGAAATTTTCATACCTTATTGATCTATCAGTTGTAGAGTACTCAAGATTTGCAGATAAAGGAATCCGGTTTGGCAGGAAGCTGCCTGATGTATAGAGTAAAATATAAGCAACTGATGCAATAGAGTTTCTCTGTAAGATACTTTTTGGTGTGAAGAAATTACCAATGCTTCAGTTGTGATTTCTGTCTAGATCCTGAGCAATTTGGGAGATTTCCAGTTTCTCTTCATCGATTTGGCAATCATTTTGGTGGTTGTCTTCACTAGTAAGTATTGTGTTGAACTACCCCTGCTGGCTTCAATGAAGCAATTTTTATGTGGTCAGATTCTCTTCAACATCCTGCTGTTCACTGGAATAAGCACTGGGTTGTGTACAGTTAAGGTGTTACAGCTATTACAGTATCTGCATTCAAAAACAAACTAAACACTAAACCTCAGTATCAGATCAGATTCAGCTGATGTTTGTGAAATGCCCTCATGCAAAAAGCAGGTCATGGGCATGAGCTTTGAAAAGTAGCTCTTCACAGTACAGGAAGTCACAAATCCGTCCTGATGTGAGGAAACTGTTTTTGGAATCCAAACAGTAATTGTTCCAACATGATCTTTCTCAAATGTTTTGACTTCTCACATTTTTAGTTGAACTTCTGTCCAGAAAATGTTACACTTGTGAACTATTAACTGGTGAATTTCACATATGATCCCAGCACTCAGCCCATCAACTAACAGCAGAATTCTGTTTTTCAAGTTTAATAGAAATTGCTGCGTTGAAGCAATGGGAGGCCAAAATCAAGGAAGCTAGCTATAAGCTCTTGTGCCAAACAAATGGGAAGTTCACCCTAGAATTTTATAACTGACATATCTGGAGTTTGGCCAGACACACTAATTCCTTAAGTCTCATGGTTTATATTATTGTCCTGTGCTGCAAGGAGTAACTGGTTTATATAAGGCACTATGGCATTACTCTAGGGATGTATAATCTTTTTCAGGTGGTCTCACACTCCCAGTTTGGGACTACGCAGATAAATTTCTAAAGTGTAAAGCTCTAGAGGTTATGAATGAGTCGTTTTAATTCCACAGAATGTGAACAGGCTAACTGTTGAAAACCATTATGATGCAATATGTATTTTTTTCTTTCTTTTTACAGTGAGTCTGAACCCTGCTTGGAAGGAGCTTGTCGCACGAAGGCCTCCATCAGGTCTTATCTCAGGTCCACTTCTGTGTTCCGTTTTGTCTCAGATCATCATCTGTCTTGCTTTCCAAACCTTTGGATTCTTTTGGGTCAAACAGCAGCCCTGGTATGAACCTTGGACAACAGACTCTGAGTAAGTGTTTCAGTGACTCTGTACATAATATAGTAATGATCAGAAAAGGATCATCAGTAATGCTTTCTTTATCTACTTAATTTGGGTTTTGTAAATTAAACTTCTGTATGGCAACTTGTTAGTCTACTGATTTTTATATTTTTATTTTTTTGTTAAAAGCATGCTAATATATAGGAGCTATCCAATGACTGAGATGCAGAACTGGGTCAGAGCCAGATTGCAGGGTCTGAAGACTCTTTCTTCATCTTTGGGACAGTAAAGATTGAAATTTTCAGTTCATAGTTCAGACCTACTTCAACTTTATAATATAAAGTTTTGTTTTCCTGTTAAAGTTCCAGTAAATCAAATTCATATTTCTGAAAATGAAGAGGTGTTTTCATTTTAATATTTTTTTCTAGTTTACAGTATTTTCTTACCTGTCTTCAGAGTTTATCCACAGTGACAGTCCCTATACAGTTCATGTAGGGAACTTACAAGCTGGAAGCATAAAAGAACTTGAAGCACAGAATTCACAAAAATTATTTCCCTGCCATAGTCTTGAGTTTAATTCTTATTACATGTAGTAGGTGTTCAAGGATATGCTTTTTTATCTACTGCAGTAATTTGTTCTGCCATTTCTTTTATTAATGACTATAATTCAGCCTTGTTTGCCTTTTCTCCTTAACGCAGTGTTAAATGTTTGTGTTGTAGTGCATGTAATATGTTGGATGCCATAAACTCCAGCTCTGCACATGATGGGAATGAAACTGAAGATGAACATAACATTAAAAATTATGAAAACACAACTTTGTTTTTTATATCCAGCTTTCAGTACCTCATAGTGGCAATTGTCTTTTCTAAAGGAAAGCCCTTTAGACAACCATGCTACAAAAATTGTAAGTCCTTTCTTATTATATACAGCTATATAAGATGTTATCTTATTATATACGGTCAGGTAAAACTCCAAGTGAATTACTTTGTGCTTACTCATCCATGGCTTGCTTACAGTTCTGATGTGCTGCTTCAGCAAGAATAGGGTTCCTAGAAGAACATAGTACAATTGTCCTCTGGTAATCACAGACAGAAATAAGGAAGTATCAAACAGTGGTGTAATAGTTATTTTGTTTGTATAAGACAAGAATATCTATGTCTTTAAAGTTAATTATGTATGATATACTTTTAAAGTGAATGCAGCTGGGAAATCCTGTAAACGCAGGCAGGGCCATGGCACTGTCTGAAGTTTTCTCATTGACTCATGGCATTTCTGGCAGGTTGATATGACTAAACTCTTTGCTTTTTGTAATAATGTTAAATTGTTTGGCCTGTATGTTTGCGGTATTTGCTTGCTAATGTTTTTATAATTCTGTTGAAAATATATCCAGTATATTTTAATAATTAGCTGACTAGTCTTCAGAACCTTGAACTTGTCACTCTGTTTTGAGCTTAACTGTAACAAACTGGGAAAAACTGCTCAGTAGAAAGTTGTGTGCTTAGTTGTGGTCTATTAACAAATATTTTTGTTTGCCTGTGACTTACTGCATAACTAGAGACAAAGATATAAGCCTGTGTATGTATTTATATATATACATACATATAAAAATATGTAAGTGTATGTGTGTGTATATATATTCCAGCAATAAGGAGAGGATAAAGTACTTTGGGAGAGGGATGACGCAGTTACATAGCTGAAAGCTTGCTGTGCGTTTTCTCTGAAATCACTCTAGCTTTGTGGTCTTAACCTGTTTCAAAAGAAAATCAAACAAAACCAAAAAGAAATTAAAAAAAATAAAAATCCCAGCTCTTGCAAGTAGATACTTCGCTCTTTTTTTGTTCTGTCTCTGACTATTAGCGTAGCTTGTGTTGTGGGATAAAAAGCACCTTCATGAGGTTTAGATGCTGATACTTAGAGGGCAAACCTATGATATATGTAAGACCTGTCAAACTCTGACTGCGGGATGGTCTGAATAAAATGTTTTTTATTTTTTTTTATTTACAGTTCTGTTTGTTACTTCTGTGATAGTTCTTTATGTATTCATATTTTTCATCATGTTGCATCCCGTTGAATCTATTGACACATTTCTTGAGGTAAGATTCAGCAGATATGCGGGTATCTGTACTTCTTGGGATAACTGGCTGGGTGCCTCTTGAGCAAACCTGACCCTTTAGAGTTTTAATTTCCAATCTATGCGGGAGGGGAGGTAATTTACTCAAAATCAGTATGTAGAGAGACAACTGAAATGCTTAAATAAGCGTCCCTCTTTTTTGATAAAACTTCACATTGAATTTCCAACTGGATGAGTGATTAAAGGCATTAAAATGTTCTCAGGGAGACAAGAAGAATGAGAAGCAATATAACCTAATGGACTGGCATTAAGTATTAATGTTTTAATACATCTGGGTTTATGTGCAAATGTACTTATATATTTACATGGGCATATGGATCCATAACTTGGAGTCAGTTTGGAATAAGTTTTTAAATGTTTGTGGTGTTAACCTCTGGCAACTTTTTTCACAGCTCGTGTGTGTGCCATATGAGTGGCGCCTAAAAATTCTCTTTATTGTTATCATCAATGCAGCTGTATCCGTGTTGACAGAGGTAAGAAATTCAAATGGGAAAAAAAAAATACTGATCTATTAAGTGTTTTTCTTAGGGGCTTGGTTTGTTTTTGTTTAGAAGGTTTATCTTCACAGAACATCAGTGGAAGTGGACCACTGTTTTCTTTCTAGGTTTACATTTCTAAAAACATCCTTCCAGGCTGGGTTTAAGGCGTCAGTGTTTTCCATGTTACAGGCATAACTTTAAAACCCTTTTTAGTCGCAAAGAAAAAAAATTATTTCAACTAGTTCATAGGAGAATACTCTCCATATTTATTTGCTGTATTAAATCAAGTCAGAATAACATATTACTATATAAAATCATTATGGGAGCATATCTTCATTCAATTGGATCATAAACATAGCTTAATGTTCAGAATAATGCAGGTCTGTCTGTATAACTTGTCAATCTAATCTGGTCTAAGTGCAGAAGTTTGTGCAGATTTGCATTTTTCAGCCCTGATCTTGTCCAAAGTCAGTCATTCAGGATATTTTAACCCCTTCTGCTGTGATTCAAGAGTTAATGTGGGCAGAAACGTTTCCTGCCTTTTGTCCAGGTACACCGATGTTATTTCTGAGAATCTATGTTAAAAGAGACATATCTTCTAGGAAGTCTGGATGCAAAGCTAGTCATTTACTCCTGTGGTTAGTTCTTCCTGATAAAATGATGCCTTACTTCCAACCTGAATACATTTGGTTTTTGGTTGCAGCCATTAGTTATTTTTCTTCTGCAAGATGAAAAAGCCTTTTAACATTATCTAGTACTTACTACAAGTGTACATTTTTACTATATAATATTATCTGCACCTTCTCGTCAGTGTTTCTATTACTATGTGAGAGATTGCTATCAAGGTAACCAGCATAATGTTTGCTTGGATCATACCACTTTGGCCTTTGAAGATTACTACAGCATTAATATTTTTTCCAGTTGACCAAGTTTTCCCTTCTGTTCACAACATTAAAAGTAACATCAACCAAAGTTTTGAGGATACTTTAATAAAAGTGATCAAGGCTTTGAGATCAAAATGTGTTCCAAGTATAATGCGCAATGTATGCTATTACATTCTTCCTGATAGGAACATGTATTTCATCACTTTCATGTAAGTGATAACCTGTCTCTTCCAAAAGATGTGACAGTAGATACTAAATTATTCGGCCTTTGCCTTGCTGTTTACAAATTTATCTTTCTTTAATCATCCTGTGCCTTTCTAAGATTGTTCTGTAGTTACTTTAACCCTGTCTGTGATGGAGCCTTCTCTTACGTGCCCTTTCATGCCTCCATTTTTTTGGTGCTACTAAACTCTTAGTTTTCTTCTTTACCTCCCTTTTTGTGTGATGAATTTTGTGTATATTGCTCTCTGCAAATTATATAGAGAGTTATTCTGAAGCTACAGAGTCATGACTTTTTGTTTTTTTGATAAATTTGAAACCTCCTAGACTGACTTATTTTCCCTTCCCTGTTCCCCTTCCCTTTTTAGTAGAAAGTTTGATTTAAAACAGTGTGTTCCTCCACATATTAGTACTTGTCTCTTGTGCTTCTCCTCTGGCTTAAATGTTCATAAGGTTCTGCTCCAGGGCCTTGTTGGTATCCACATCCATCTGTAAACTTTGGAGTTCCTAGTATGCATGATCTAAGCAATGTATTTCCTGTAAAGCATTGCTTTCACAAAGTATTTCAAACCCCAGACTCTCTTCTTCCTCTGCAGGTTTTAACTGCTATCTTACAACGTTTTAGTTACTTTCATTAGCAGAACTGGTGGGATAATTTGTCATATTTCCTTTATGTGGAATTTCCTATTTATCTTGTTGCCCATACTTTAGTAGTGGAGTACAATTGTATAATTTGTTTTTTTGTGATTTTAATTGTTTGGGACATACTGTATTTGACTTAAAAGCCTGTTTCTTCCACTGTCACTGCTTAGTGCTTTGTTTAGTCAAAGAGAGGGGACTCAGCAGTTCCTCTCAATTTAGTGTCGTTGGAAAACTCGCTTAGTATTCAAGTCCTGTCTAGTGATCCTCAAATCCCACACCTAATTTTACAGTGCACACTTTGCCTTTCATAATTTCATCCTTCTCATGTCCCACCTTTTGAACTGTATTTGTCCACCTCTAAGTGTACTACTCTGGGCTTCCTGAAGCTTTTTCATGTGGTGCCAAGTCATTAGCTCCAGTGTGTCATGTAGGAAATGCAGTCTCTTTCATTCCTTTGCGTCCAGCATAGCTCATTGCCCTCCTGGCCTTGTGTCCCTGCCTGCATTTTCTTCTTAGACTTTGCACTACAGAGCTATTGAGTGGAACAGTCTACATTCTAAGTCTTAAGGAAAAGCTGCTCTTGGCATCTTGTTATTTCTTTTAACAAGGACTCTGTAGGTGTATCACCTATACTTGCTTCTGCTCAGACTCATTCTTTGGTAACTGCCCCTCAAGTGCCTCATAATGATGAGATACGGGGAAGGATTCTATTTACCTTCTTTTGTCAGGCTTCCCAGTTTGATGCTTTTGTCCCTGCTTGTGTGTAGTTTTTGTAGTTGTTTCTACAGCAGGAGTTATTTCCAAATGTGGTTGTTCCAAACCTATTTACTGAAATGCTGTGTGAAGCTTTTGCTCCTCCCGTGTGGATGCCAGACTAGATTTGCAATGTATGCACATTGTTTCTACCAGGCATTAAAGCCCATTATAAAAGTCTAGTCCATCAGCTCACTTCTTCAACGGCAGAAGTTAGTCAGATGTCAAACACAGATTCTGTTTGAAGATCAGAGAGTCATAGACTCAAGGCCTTGGAAGACGCAGGTTCACACCTGTATGGCTACATTTGTTCAAGGCTCTGAAGTGCACCCACACAGTCATATGAAAATAACCGGATGTACAGAGTGTGCTGTTTGACTTCCACCCTCTTTTCCAAAATCCAGAACTACTGGTGAAACCGCTAGAGCCACCAGAATTCCTACTGATGGCTCAGCTTTGCCACATGGAAAGCTTTTCTGTGAAAGCCAAGGGTTTAAGACAGACAAAGCACAGCTATAGGATGAAGTATGCTGTGATGTTAAAGATGGTTTGAGGGGAAATGGCTTTAAGGACTGAAGTCTGTGGTGCTTCATGGTTTTTTTTAGAGCACTGAAGCACATTAACAACGTGAATTAATGAATTTTACTTGTATTGGTGGATGCAGTTTTGGTCATTACTGCTATTGTTTTTAAAGTATGTGTTCATATTCTTATATCTCATGTCAGCACTTGAAAATGTTTATCACTTAAGTACTGACAAATAACGTAAGCTCTGTTTTGCCTGGCACTGAATTAGTCTATCCTTAACACGCTATTTCAGGTTTTATTTGTAATGTGCACACTAACAACCAATGATCATAAATTTTTTTAATTCTTCCTACTCACTGCAATGTCTCACAGACTGTCCTCCTTGATATGATCCTTTGGAAGGTTGTGTTCAATCGAGACAAACAAGGAGAATATCGCCTCACCATACCCCAGCCGCCTCAGGTTGGAGACTAGTATTTTGCTGTCATCATTTGAGTGCATGCACATTAATTCAGTTTTATTTTTTTTAAATGTGTCTGTTGTTTTATCTGAAGCTGAAGGTTGTTTAGATTTCTCTAACTTGGATATTAAAAGGGAAGGTTTCTGGTTTTGTATTTCTCTTCTTGTTGACACAGACTTTAGATCTGTTTTCTGAGATTCGAGAAGCAAACCCAGAGGACTGCCTTTAAGACTGTCCTCACTTTATTATCAGTTTGCATGTTAGCAAGTTTTGTTTGCATTGTCACAGATCAGCATGATAGGGCTGGAAGTATCTTGATTTGCATGGAAGCAGAACTGCTGACTCTGGGTCTAACTCAGTTCTTTATTAAATTAATTTGATTTAGTATCTTAGAACACTGTGAGAGCAGTAATTTACGGTAGGTAAAAATGAAACAAAAAAGGTGGGTAGGTTAGAGTACTTTATTACTACCCCAGATAGTTAGATAGTTTAGGATAATCCAGGTCTTAGCTTCTGCTTTTCAGGTAACCATGAATTTTAGATGAGTCTGCCCCTCTGTCATTAATCCGTGAAGGAAATCTATGTGAATCATGTATAAACTAGCTTTTTCTTTTTTAAGCCTCTGACTTACTGCTCTTAGCTGGTTATATGTGTTCTTGCTAAACATTACATTGGTTTATTCTGTAGCACTAAATTTTATTAAATGAATTCACTTCAGGAGTGTGTTTGCCTTTTTGAGGCTGTTGAAGAACAAGTTGTGTGCTCACTGAAGAATGAAAGTTACGCTTAAGACTCTAGTTTGGTTTAGTTCACCGATTTATTGATCTATATTCAGAGCATGAAGAAGACCTTAGAGAACGTCTCTCCATTAAAATGTCCGCTGTACAGACTGCAGGCGCTGTCTGGGAAGTGAGACGAGTCCACTCCTGAGAATGAGGACTAGTGTTTTTCTCCAGCTAGTTAAATTACGTGTATTAAGGACCAAGAGAATACTGAAGTTCTGTAATTTGTCTGTTTTAATAAGGATTTTACCTGCCTATGGGACTTCCCTATTATTGAATACACTGTCAGGTCTCACTGTACCAGCAAGTTAAATTCTGCCTCTTGTGGCTGGCTGGACGCCCTCAACTAAAAAGAGTTTTGAAACTGAAAATTTGACTAAATTTTCTAGACTAGGCTGATACTCTTCAATAGTACCATCACTTAATGGTGGTTATTTTACTTGTATTTATTAAAACTATTTTAAAATATGCATGAAAGCTGTTGGTGACATTAGATGTTGCTATAATACAGAATACTTGTATTTTCTTAATGTTTTTAAAATGTCATTAGTACTGTATTATAGAAGAGATGACCCAACAGAAGAGCTTCTTTACTATATTTTCTACATCCCATGTGACAATGGCACAGTAACGTAGAAGCTAAAATACTAGATTTTTTTCTAGTTAGTTACTGTTGAATTATTTTTTTCTATGATAACCTAACTTTAAAATATGTTCACTTCTGCAGGAGGCAGTGGATCGCTGTGGAGTCTGTTTCCTTTCTTCCCTGTTTGGTTGCAGAAAGAAGGCGCCAAAAGCCAAGTATATGCATCTAGCTCAGGAACTGATGGTTGATCCAGAATGGCCACCAAAACCCAGAACAACAACGGAAGCTAAAGTACCATCCCAAGAAAATGGTTCATATCAAATCATCACTTTAACGTAACAGTGGATCTTGGTGGCATGTATCTTTGTAGTATTGAGAAGAATGTAATTTTAAAGCTTTATTTGAAAACGCTGTATACTAAATGTCAAGTTCTAATGCAGATTTTTCCAACTGTTTCATCTCTCTGAATACAAAGTTCAGAGCCAGACATCTTACGAATATACATTTTAAAAATGTAGGTTACTATAGGCAGAAAAAAGAAGATTGTGTTTCCTTCCACCTTTCAAATTTCATTATTCTTAAACAAGATGCATCTGAAGATTTAAACTGCGGGGCAGTTAAAAGGTTCACTTTATTTGCCTGGAGTATCTTAACCATGGTTCTAACTTGCTTACCTGGGCTCGTGTTAATATAAGGTCTATAATGTAATGGTTTCATGATAGTACTAGAGGCACATAATAACCAAAACCTTGTCATACATTTTGTTTTGGTTTGTTTTCTCTTTAATATTCACTGCTGAAAGACTTCGTGCCTCAGAACGGTTCTAAAGTTTTGGTGTGTGTACCTCTAAATTTGTCTGTACTAGTAAGGAGTGTTTCCAGGTATAATGTTTGGGTTTTAGTACTTCAGTCTGCCACAGCAGGAACTGGAAATGCTGTAGAAGCAATACGCCCCATCCTTAAGAAGAAAGCACATTGCTTTCAAGTGGGTTCTTAGCTGCTTTTCTAGCTAAACCTGAGGAAGGGCTTCAGTGAACTTCAGAGGAGGAGGCATTTGGCTACACTCTTAAAATTGTTGGAGAAGGAAGGCTGGAGAATCTAACACTTCATTCTGTATCACGTTTTATCACATTTAGCTATGCATTTCTCCACAGACCTTGCTTTTGCCAGCAGAAGGGCTGGTTTATCACTTTGTGGACCATGTTTTATTTGTAAATCTTAAGGTAGTTTTTCCTATATTCCTTAAAGGAGTAAGGCCAGAGTTACTGCTGCGGGTGGGGTGGGGGGTGGGGAGGAGGAATATTTCCATATGCCCGTGCTTGGGATTCGTGCATGTTGAGAACATCTGCATTTCAAAGAGTCTGCCAGTGTCTTAAGTACTATATGTAGCTGTACGAAACAAAACTAAGAAACAATAGATGAGCTAAAGTCTGTCTTGCTGCAGAGCTGTAAGGCTTATGTGGACATTATTTAAAAAAAAAAAAAAAAAAAAAAAAAAAAAAAACACAGACACAAAATTGTATCACTAATAATGCTGCTTAAGCACTTTGGATAGCGATACATGATTTTGCCATTAGGTGGTGTTAAAACACAAGACCACTAGAAAAATAGGTCTGCAGTGATGTAGAACAAGGCATTGTCTTTACATGCAAAGTTTTTAAGTCTTTTTCCATTTCCTTTTTTTTTTTTTTTTTTTTTTTTCCAAAACCACAAATGACGTATCTCCAAACCATCTTCAACTTACTAAACTTTCAGAAAAATCTTTGGTGTCTTTGGGAAGATGATAAAAATACTGACTTGTGATCAGTCTGTTCTGACCAGATAGAACTGACTGGTTCAGTCTTCAGTAACATTTGGGAAGGGATCTCGGATCCAGATGAGTCGTGATACTTTAGAGACACTTTAAGGAAAGAAATTGGGTCCTTGAGAGCACTCGTGTAAAGAGTGGAAGGAGGGCCCTGAGCTCCCTGACTGGCTGGGATTAATTTGAATTGTGTGTATTTGGATTATGTATTTATATATTTTTTTTAAATTCCTGTGGAAATAATTCCTTTCCAGGATTGTTCTCATAAGTGGAATTTTTCAGGTCAAGCCTAATTTCCATGTGCTTTTCTGTAAGACAGAATAGGCAGCATCTCCCACTGCTCATGTTATGGTTTCTCCAGTGTCGAACATGCTGTGCCAGTGGGGAATTTAAAGTGGTGCTACATGGTTTGGAAGACTTTTTTTCTGGAATTTGGGGGTTTAAGTTATTAGCACTTGCTGCTCATAAATAGTGTGCTTATGTGCTATCCTCCAGTCCAGCTGTTGACTCTTCCTGATTTTTTGTTGTTGTTTGTTTTCTCGGGGGTGGAATAGGAAGAAAGGGGAAGTGCTTTTTTTTAGCATTCATTCAGCAGAGCGATGTACAAGCCTTGTTAGCCTGGCTTCTCAGGGTTATTAACTTCGGACAGCATTGGTAGCTTTTAAGGGGTCTGAGATCATGGACTTGGATAAATTTGTTAATCATGAACTTGAGTCAGCTGGCCGATTTTTGTCAGTGTTGATTTTATGAAATATTTGTAGCATGGAATAATTGATGAAGAATTCTTGGCTGCGTAAGTAGTATTCAAATTTAAAGAAAAATAATACTTTAATTGAAAACTCTTGTGAAGCTATGCATCTTGGACCTGGGAGCTGTGACTTATCCTTAAATGCATAAGGTGTTTTTTTTTCCATTTCATTTCATTGATCATTATAGCTTGGTTGTTCCAACAGAAAGTGAAAGAAAAAAAACTTTCCCTCTAATATACTTTTGCTTAATTCCTTCTTTGAACTGCTAATTTCTCTCAGCTCATTTGGTTTTTGCAGCTAATCTTTCAATCATTCTAATTCATTAGACTTATCTACAGGGTGAAGAGGGAACAGCTTATTAATACTAAGGTGGGCTTGTCTTCAGAGAACATGTTAGGGCACTCATTTTAAAACCAAAATTGCCAAGTGTCTCCACTTGTTTGAGTGGTTAACAGGTCATGAACTTATTAAATTTGAAAATTTTGCAAATGGGAGTTAGCTTCCTCAAGGTTTGCATTCAGAATTCGTAAAAAGTTCTTGAGGTTGCGTGCTTGAGCTGTGACCTATTTGCTTCTGACGTTTAGTCAAGCATAATAAATCAGCTTTTCCAAGGGTTTTTCTTCTTGTTGTAAGTTCAGCCACAAAATGAGCTTTTGCATCTTCTGCAATTTCTGGGATTGATGCCTTCCTGCCCAAGAGCTGAGTTTGGCCACCTATAATTTTTCTCATTTTGAGCAATTTAGTTTTTCTGGTTTTCAGAAATGCAACAAACTAGATCTGAACTAGCATATTCAGTTTCTGCTTTGAAGTAAGATGAAATTCATATTGTAGTGAAAAATCTCTTCACGTGTTCATCTTGGATGTCTGAATTCAGGTGAACAGACCAATTTAGTGAGCTCCACTAGATACTTGGTAGACATTTTTCTTCCTGCTGTATATTTTGGCCTTATGTTGAGGAGTTTGATTTATTAAATTATTTGTGTATGCAGACTTCAATCTGTACGTATTTTACTTTGATGTATTAGGATTTGTAAATATTTTTTTAAAAAAGTAAATATTATTTATGCACATACCTAAAGGACTGGTCTACCCAGCAAAGCAATTGCTAAATAATAAATGTTACTTTTTAGAAGTAAATTGCAAGATCATTAAATTGTATATCCCTCAGGGTTATTTTTAAAGTTTTTTTTTCTGTTCCCTTCAGATTTAACTAGCAGTAACTAGTTTCATGTAATATAGAACTAAATCTACTGTAAAAAGAAAATGCTGCGAATAATGCTTGAATAGAAATGGCTAAAACACCCACAGAACTGACTGGCCATATTCATTGTAACTTTAAATTGGGAAATTTTACTGTTGCACTTTTTAGAAGTTGTTGGATTTTTAATTCTATTTATTTTTTCTTTCTTCATGAAGGTTGTGCTGAACAGTCATCCCAAATCGGGTTAAAAAAAAAAAAAAAAAAAGAAATCTTGTACTGTATCTGTGTATACAGTATAATACTTAGCAGATGTGGAGTCCTATTTTATGCTGCAAATTTTTAATGCTTATGTTGGTCATCACAAATTGCGAGAGCTAAAGTTCTGTAGGATTTCTCCCGTGAAATTCTGAATTGTAAACTTAGGTTTTTGTATGTCTAAGGGAAAGCTGTGGGTTTTTGACAATTTTTAAGAGTCTTGAATATGTTGATTTTATACAGTAAAGCTTCAGGTTTTTAAAGCTATTTTCAACAGACTGCATCATCTTTGATAATTATGTGAACGAGAAACTACTCAGTTTGTCGTGAATTTCTGAAGCCGAACACAGATAAAAAGATTCATCGTTACAGTGCTCTCTAGAAGCTCAGCTTTGTTTTTATTTTTAAATCTGAACTGATACATCTTTGTATTTAAACTATGTATTGCTGCTCTAGAATGGTACCCTGTTGTCAAGAAGCATACATAAAGAACTGTACAATAGAATTGTAAATACCATTGTAAATCATTTTTGTGACTGAAGCTCTTTGAAAATAAAATTAAAATGAAAAGATATTTTAACTCTTTTCATTAGTTTCATGAAATTGTTTTTAATTACTCTTACACAATAAGATCTACTCCAGAGCTTGCTGAAGAACATCAGCTTACTCCCGCTGATGTCATTGTGTTGCTCAGTGACTCTATTTTTGAAGATGGGGGTGGCGATGTATGTATGCCATGTGTTAGCGGTGCATGTGGGAGCACTGCTCTTCTGCCATACAGTACTAGCAGCCTTAACTTCACCCGCTGCCTTACGAAAGCCTTTTTAAAGCCAGACCTTTTACACATGAGAGACTTGTTCCTACCTTCTGCCATCCGGATAGTCTTTCTGTTCTTTGATGCCTGGGAAGTATTATCTTGCAAAGACACTTGAGTGAATGATCCTGGGTGTGAGCTGTTGCTGTTGTCACAGTCATCTTCACAAAAATGCACAGAAATAAAGATGTCTTTTCCATTTTGCAGCTTACCTTTGTTTAAGCACTCATTATTTTCAACATTATTTTCAACTTGAAGACAAGGTGTTTGAAATGCCTGGTTAACAAATCGCTTAATTACAAAACCTGAATCTTCCAATTTAAAGCTAAGATTTTGGTAACTTAAAACTTTTCTCTCTTCAGAGTCCTTCAGACTTTAGGTTTTGTTGGTCTGTGACTGCAGAAGACGAGGGAAAAACAGAAATCAAGTGGGTCAACCCTGGACTACCTGGCCAGAGCATTCAGTAAAAAACTTCATTCCTTCCTCAAATTGTTTTGATTCCAATCCTGCATGAAGGGGAAAGAGCAGCCTTGTGAAGGTACATATCAATTGCACTTTATAGTTTAAAATTAATGTGTCCACTCCTATGACACCTAATGTGTCTGCGTAGCACACTGCTACACATTTGGAATTTCTTACCAACCATAATTCATGCTGAAATACAGATTTCTGACTCTTAACCAGATCTGCGTTGTGCTAGTTGAGGTAGGTGCTCTACTCTCACTGCCGAAGAAGCTACAGGTGTGTTGTGCTGTTGCATTTGTTGAGATTTCAGATTTACTCCTGTTTTGTAGTGGTCTCAAATTCTAATTTAGGAGTTGCGTACAACCTATGGGAACTAGTTGCTCCTATATGCTGAGCATAGGCAAAATCTGCTCTGAAGCTTGTAATGTCCTTTGGCTGTTCATGGTAGTTACACAAATATGAGTGAAGTGCTGTTATCTAGAGGATGCGTTTTGCTGTTTTACTTCCCATTTAAAGTGCAGAATCATGGTGAAGCCCAACTGCCTGCTATGCTTCTGAGAAGTTCCTCTGAAAAGCAGATACGTTTCTAAGGTAGAAAGGTTCAAAATCATTCTTACAAGCTTTCACATTCATCTGAACATGAAAAAGGAAATTAGGCACCATGTTAAATTTCTAAATTATTATGCGTGGTGGCAATTACTTGGTGAGGCGAGATTCCAAGAATGTCTTAAAGATTGTTTGATGTGGAAAAGTACTTTGGAAGTGTGAAATCTTCGGGGTTTTTTTGTTTTCCTGACTTACTGCCTCATTTGAAGAGGTCTAGAAAGCCCAGTGAGAGCTAGCTTTGCAGCACCGTGCTGCCAGCAGTTGATATCACTGGGTGCCATGTCCTCTCCTTCCCTGGGAAGGGATGCTGATTTTACCAGTCTTCAGTTCCCTGAATCTAACAAACAATCAAACAAAAAAGGGCAACAGGAAGTATTATTATTGAGGTAGCAGCTGTTTTTGATCCATGGCTGTATGCTCTTGTCAGCGGTTCAGACACAGGAGCTCAGCTGTCCCACCTGACTTTATTTTTCTTTAAGTGATCAGCTTTGTTCATGTCTCTCAGGCTCATTCATGACCCTAGAAAAGGGTATGCTGGGATGGAAGCCTCCTCTCTCCCAGTGTTCCCAGTGCTAAAGACTGACACAGTTTCAGCAATTCCAGTTATATCTACAGCAGTCCCAGTTGCTGCTTCTCCTGCAGATCAGCCATTTCCTTGACTTTCAGGTTTCTGATGCATTTGAACTTGCTGATTTCACTAAGTGGGGGCAGTTCTAAAGTAATTCTAAACTGTGAAGGATTTCTGTTTGACTTGGTCTTTGAAATATTATCATTACAGCTACAATGTTTAAATGATTTGCTTTCCTGTTCCTCTTTTGTTTGGGAATATATGCAGCTTTCAGACTGCGGGGTATATTTCATGCAGATCCACCTTTACTGGTGCAGCTTCCTAGCTAGCGTCATAACAATTCGTTCCTCTCACTTTGTTTCATTATTTCTAATACTTCTGATAATTTAGTGTTGTGTTAGGTTGTAGAGATGAGACTCGTTCATTGTTAGAGGCTCACTGCTGTCCTTTAATGGATGAGCTCTTGGGTGTTTTTTCAGGCTACATCAAAAATAGTCTGCTGCTTCTTGTGTGTTCTTGAGCTTTTCCAAGAAGTGATCTCTTACAAATGCTGAGAAATGGTCTAGCAGAACTGTGTGGCGTTACTTAAAATATCACAGGAGCTGCAGGATGCCCTTTTTACCTCCATTATCTATTTTTGCAGGCTAGACTTTATTTTTAAATTTTAGATAACATACAAGGAAAATATTGTTGGTGTGGGACCTTCTGATCTTTTAAGATTTTCTGTGTATAAAGGCGTAGTGCTTTTCTGTTCAAATAAATACACGCCTTTTGATTACTTAAGCGGTTTCATTTTGATTTTCATACATTTTAATTATACTTGACTAGTACAAATATTAATGGAGAGTACTTGATTTACAATAGGGCTTTGTCTCTACTCTCCATGTAAGCTGAGCGCCTTAGAAATATTTGCAGTCAGCAGCAATAGATTTTTGAAGTTTGTTCTCAAGCCAAGAGAAATTTCATACGTATTTCCACATCTTATGGTATCTTCACACAGTTTTGTCTGCTAAGTTATTAACTATGTGTGATCAAATCCTGACGCTCTCTTATCTCTTGCAACAGCTAATGCTTCTGGTGCTTCAGCAAGGATGTTGATGTTTCATTTGTCAGTGATGATCAAGCTTTTCTTCCAGCTGGATGCATCTGTTTGTCCTGAGAAATGCGACTGCTCTTTCAAAAACACAATTCATTGCTCTGGCCCTCACATAAAAGACCTGGAATCATTAAATCTGCCTCGCAACGTGACAGAAATTCACATAACAAACACTAATGTAACACACTTGCAGGATGTTTTTTCTAGGATGGTAGCGCTGCAGCATCTCATCTTATCTTCAAACAACATCACTCTCATTTCACCAGTGGCTTTTAAAGGTTTGAGAGGGCTGAAAGCCCTCAGACTCGTAGATAACAAGCTGGTTGAACTTCCTGCGGAAGTGTTTGATGACACGGTACACCTTCGGCAATTGATCATTAAAAATAACAGGCTGAAATCCATCAAAGAGAATCTGTTTGACAGACTAGCCAGTTTGGAGGAGCTTTTCCTGAACAAAAACCAACTAACAGCACTTCCTAGTGGCGTGCTGAAGAACCTTGCCAAACTCAAAGTACTGAACTTGTCAAGAAACTTTTTGGCAGTACTGCCTAGAAATATATTTAGTGCATTAACCAGGCTTGAGAAGCTGATACTGTATTTTAACAGGCTCTCTTCAATAGAGTCTGGTTTGTTTGACAGCCTGAGGGAACTGCTGGAGCTCTTCCTGCATTCCAATAACATCCAGTCCATCGCCCCTGATGCATTTCATCGACTTCAGAAGCTTAGAAGACTAACACTCTCCAGAAACAACCTCGAGGTTTTGCCTCACGGGCTCTTTCTGCACTTGCATAACTTGTCTAAATTGACCTTGTACAGGAACCCACTGAAGTCTCTTCCAGAAGTATTGTTTGGAGAGATGAGGAATCTTGGTAGCCTGTGGCTGTATCACACACAGCTCTCAACGATACCAGATTTTGTGTTCAGTAACTTGACAAACTTAGAGCTTCTCGTGCTGAGTTTTAATCCAGAGCTCTGTGTTCTCCCTAGGAATGCATTCAGTGGTCTGAAAGAACTGCGGGGCCTTTCTCTGCATACAAATAATATTTCCAGTCTGCCAGAGGGTATCTTCCTGGGCCTCCAGAAACTGCAGAACGTTTCCCTTTTTGATTCCAGGCTTGAGTTTCTTCCGAGAAACCTCTTTCATAATCTCAAGCACCTTCAGAAAGTTTACCTCAATAGTACCAAGCTGCGGTCTCTTCCTGGAGATTTCTTTGTCACCTTACCTGGGCTGCAAGAAGTATTCCTTGATGGCAACCCTTGGAGATGTGACTGCCAGATTCTTGGCTTCCAAGAGTGGCTCCAGAAGAGCAAGGAGATAGTGAAAGAAGTGCAATCTCTAGTGTGCGACAGCCCGCTCTCCCTAAGGAACATCTCTCTGGTGGCTCTAACAGATCAGCACCTGCAGTGCCTGCCAGCCACAGCCACCGCATACCAGGCATTCAGGTCAGCTTACTCCCAGACCGTGACTTCTCTTGTGACAGAGCACTTGAAATCATCCTGGAAGACAACCCTAACAGCAGTGTCCAACATGGATACCAGCACACCCACATCAATTCCTCTTGCAACTCCAGGTTTTACCTATTCACAGGCTCAAGGTGTTGAACAGTTAGGCTTTCACATCTCAGATGTTCCAGCCCGAACTTCTCCCAGCACCATAGTAGAAACCAACAGTGTCAGAGGAACAGATTTAACCACTCTTGCCTGGTGGGATGAGTTGCCAGCCCGCAAGAGTGCTGAGCCACTTATTAATAGCAGTGTTGTCTATTGTTGGCTATTCTTCTGCCTTCACAGTTTGGTTTTAGCACTCCAGACTGTCACCGTTGTGCTCAGTCTTTGTGTGGTGGGCAAAATCAGGCAATTCTTCCACTCCAGAAAGATTCCTGCTCAGCCTGTAGTTCTGATACATTTTCTAAAAAGATAGAGGGTACCAGCCATAGAGAGGGTTAGGAGCATTGCTCTGTTCAATTTGAGCATTCGGGCGGTTCACATTTGGTTCAGATATGGATTACAAATCTTTACAGCAAGAACCATAAATGCTGTGTCTGTAAAATATAATTAAAACGTGCTTTTATATACCTTACGGTGCTTGCCAAAACAGATTGTTATCACTGTATGTTGCCACTGCACTTGGTGTACAAACTCAGAGGGAGAGCTGACAGAAAAGTCTTGGTCATCTCTGTGTGGAGCTCAGGCCTTTGGTCAACGCGGTGCTGGCTTCCTGCTGCCCTGCCCCTGCCATGCACCCCTGCTTACTGCTCTGCTCATGCTGCTCCGATGGGAGAGGCGTTTCTGAGTGACTGGCTTGTGGGAACAAGTTTCCATTTGGAAGGAAAAAATGGGATCAGCGTAGGGAGGCTTCCGTGGGAGCACTGCTGTAACTTGTTTAAAGGTTGCCTGTAGGACTCCAAATGCTGTTTCGCCTCTTACTGCCTGTAGTGGTTTCTCTTTCCTGAGAAAACAAATGGTATTTTGGGGACTACATGCTGGAAAATAGCTTTCAAAAAGGGCAGGGGAAGGGAATGGAGGCGAGGGGGGAGAATGGTATGTCCTTGTTTTTGCTTTCTATTCTCAGCCCCTTTCCAGCATGTAGGAGGAAGAAGGTGATGTGCATTACCATTCACAGCTGATAGCGTTTTCCTCTTTCTTAGTCAGAGGAAGCTAAGAAAGATGTTGGTCTAGAAGTATAACCTTGGTGAATTCTGCTGTTGGTTGGTTTTGAAACTTTGTACCATCACTACAAATCTGAATTTTAAGTACATGTCTTCATCCTTAAATTCTGACCAGAGGCTTGAAAATCAGGGCTGTATTTGCTGCACGCTGCGGTGTCTGGAAGCTGGAGTACAAGGCAGGTGCACAGGACCAAAGCTCAGCTCGGCAGCAGCGTGGCTGGTCGCAGAGTTGGCACTGACAGTCCCTCCTGTCTCGGCTGGCATGCAGCACAGCGCAGGAGGCTGGCCTGGTCTGAGGCCCTGAGGTGTCAGCAGTGTTTGAAGCTGGCTGCTGCACATACGCCTGTCTGACTTCAGCAGGCAGTAGCTGTGGCTTTGTCTCTCTGCAGAGAGTCAGAAGCGAGCTGTGCTTTGTCAGTCACCTGGTGTGCAGGCGTGAGAAAAGCGTGCTCAGTCCCAGGGCTCCTTACACCTTCCTGGGATGCAGCCTTGTGCTCTGACTTCCAGCCCTTTCAAGTGTTTGATGTATAAAGGCAGCCACTAGACATCAGTGTGGGTTCTGGTCTTCCTACTGAATTCCTGATGAATATCTCGAATGACATGAATATTCTAGGTTGTAAGTAGACTGGTAGCTGTCGGGTGGCGTGTGCTTCTTTGGTGGCTCTTAGATTTAACTATAGGTTTTTATCTTAATTACGTTACTTAGCTTGATCTTAAAAGCTCTGCCCTTGTGCTCAGAACCTAGGACTGGATTAAAGAGCCCCTGGACGTGGCTCCCTGCATTCTCAGGTATGAAACCCTGTTATCTAGGAGTCCTTTTGTAGCCTTGCTGATTTTTGAACTAGAGGCCTTTCCTGGGGTGTTAAGTAGCAGTTGTCTTGCTTGTGAGGTCTAAAATTTAGCAGGCCGAGCAGTAGTTAAAGATGTCTCTAAAGGAGGAGAAATGTGACTTAGCGCAGCCGGTGTGAAGCAGACGGGTTAGATTCATGAACAGAAGCCCCAGAATATTTTACTGCAACGTATTTAAATGGGAAGCACAAAAACAACATGAAAGCTTTGGGTGGTGGTTCTGGCTCGTTGCATGTTAGCACTTAAAAAGAGGCAATTAGTACAAATTTAGGTTCCTCTCGGACAGCTGTAATGACCACTTAGCGTTCTGCCAGCTCCAGGGCTGTCATATGGGTGCCACGCAAGCATCTGCTTTCAGCAGGCAGGAGATAAGTGTAATCTGGGCTAGCAAGGAAATTGTACAAGCTGTGCTGGTCACCGCTTTCCTTGGCGCGGTGCTGAAGGAATGGGCTCACGGCATATGGCACTTGGATGCACACTGGTTTGTAAGAAAAAGCGACAGTTTAATTGCTGTGTTGACATACAGCAGGCTCTCTGCATGTCCAATCTGTCCTGCGTGGGCAGGGTGCACAAGAGCAGCAGGTAAGGAGCAGCTCCCAGCTTTTTTGAGTCTTCACTTGGCTGCCCCAGCCCCCAAATGAGGCCAGCTCAGTCTCCTTTGGCTCACTTGCTGCAATCGCTCAGCTCTGGCACGTGGGGGCTTTGGCATGTTGCTGTGTACACTCAGGCACTAAGAGGAGGATGATTTGTCTTTGCATGCTGTCATCGGGCTTTCCCCACTCTTGAGCCAGACAGGGGAAGTGAAGTCAGCAGACAACAAAAGGCTGGAGCAATACGACCTTGGGGTGTTTCACCAAGCCTTCCTTTCCCCCCTGTGACAGGGATGTCATGTTTTGTCCTGCTTCTGATTCACTGCTTGTTGCCCAGCATAGCTCAGCCCGTCCTGGAAATCTCCTCTGGCCTGGAAAATCCAAGGAAATCCTTATTTATGTCCCGTATCCGTCTAGCCTGGCGAAGGGACTCTCCTCCAGGTCAGCGTGACTGCGGGTGCGGCAGGAGGGCAGGCAGCAGCGAGGGCTCCTTGAGGGAAAAAAGCACGCGGCAGGGCTTCCCTGAGCCTGCAGCTCCTGAGAGGGGGGACCAAAGGCTGGAAGAGGTTTTGGGGACCCAATCTTCTCGCAGGCTGAGCACAGGTGCGGCCAGGCATGCCTGCACACCGCAGTGAGCCCCACGCCCCTGGCTGCGGTACAAGCAGGGGATGCAGAGCCATGGTTTACAGCTGTGCGTTAACCAGGCCTCTGCGTCCAGGAATTGCCTTGGGGTCTGAATCCTCACAGGCATGCTTGGAGTACGTCAAGTTGGGCTGGTCCAAGGTTTTCTGTAACTCACTGTGAGGCTTTTTTTTCCAGTGGCTGCGGCTCCTGCTCTCTCCACGCCGCAGCAGCAGAGCGGTGCAACATGCCTGCAGCGCGATGTCACTGCAGGTGCTGGTCTCTGCTCATCGGGGCCGAGCCTGCTGCATCCCCTCCTAGCAGCCCCATGGCTGAGGAGCCCAGTCACTGTTGCCTTTCCTCTCCCTGTAACCTGCCTGGTTCCTGGCTGCTGTGTGCTGCCCCGCATCCCCTGGTGCTTCTGCCCTTCCCATTTTGCTTCTGCCTCGTGAGCTTAGCTTGCTTGAGGGCTCTTGTCGCTGCTCACAGGAGGTGAGTGAGCTCAAGTGCCCTACTCACTGCAGCTTGCTTGGGCAAGCACCCTGGTACAGGTTGTTCCCTTGGTGCATCCTCTCCCGTGCCAGCACACAGCCGCATGATCGGGGGCTGTGCTCACATCCCGCTCCTCCCTGTCCCGGGGGCAAGGAGGAGCTGAGTGGTGGCAAACATGCTCAGAGGCATTGGCTGCAAAGACACCCAGCAGCGCTCCCGCGTTCAAGAATTCGCACAAAAGCCAGCTGAGAGGCAGGAGCGCTGGGATCCTCCGAATGACGTTAGAGAATTGGCTGTGTCCCTCCTCCAGGCCTTGGACCAGCGCATCTCGCCTGGGGGAGCTGATTCAGCAGCTGGGCGAGGGGAGCGCAGCATTGCCTAGGGATTACAGAATCGCCGGGGAGGAGATGGGACTGAGGCTGTAAGCGCCAGTGTTTACAAACTCTCTAAGCGAGCTGGAGGCCTGAAGCTCCACCACAGAGGCGTACGAGCCCTGGGGGCAAATTGTCTGGTTGAGTTCGCAGCCCCTTGCTGGGTGTTCCCAGGCCCCTGAGCCCTCACCCAGCTGGGTGCCAGCTCTGTGGGGTGGGAGTCTCACAGCTGCACCAGGGGACATCCTGCCACCAGGCTCGGCCCCCCAGGAGCAATTGTTACTGTCCTCCTTCTCTGTGCCATGCCAGATGTCAGCTGTGCCTTTGTTTCTCTCTGAGAAGCCCGGGGCAGGGAGCTGGGGCTTGCTGGGGCCTTCCCATGGCGGTGGGAGAACTGGGGGGGCTGTAGGAGTGCCTGGGGCTCTGGCCTGGCCTCCCCCAGCTCCCGGCGCCTGCGCCGCCATCGGACGAGCTCTTTCCGCTTCGGATTATCGCTCCTCCGTGTGGCTTTGGCTGCAGGCCCCGCATTCCTTCCAGCCTAGCGCTGCCCTGGGCCGGGGCCAAGCCCTGCGTGCCGCTATCGCGGGGAGGAACTGGCCCCAGCGCTGCTGCGGTTCTGCCGGCCGGGCGAGCCCTGCTGGGGCTCATGTTTGTAAACGCTCACCTTGAGGGGTTTGCTGGCTCTCAGGCTGCTGCCTGGGTGTAAACAGCAAGCCTGAGGCCCACCTCGCTGCCCACCCAGGGGGAAGGATGCTGCTGGGTACCCCCTCCGCAGCCCTGCCCCTGAGTGCCCTGAAGGCAGGGTACGTGCCTGTCCCTCGAGGTGGCTGCAGTGGGATGTCCTGTACCGTGAGCAGCCCTGTGTGCCTCAGCCAGGCACCCAAAAATGTCCTGGGGCTGGATCCCTGGTCCTGTGGAGGAACTCTCTTGTTTGGGCTCTTAAAAGGGGTTTGTGTGTGTGCTGGGGAAGGGGCTGCTGGAGCCTTCCTGCCTGGAAGGGCTCAGTGCAGTTTCCGAGGACCCAGTGCACTTCACCCCTCGGCCACGCTCCAGCCTACGTGAGCTGCAGCACGGCCGGGGCTGCCTGTCCTCCTGTGCTCTGGGCTGGAGCACGGCAGGGACCCTTCCCCTGGCCCACGGCCCAGCACTCAGCCCTCCTCCTCCTCCTCCTCTGCTTCACAGAGCAGGCCCTGGCCCCGTGCCCTCAGCCAGCCGCTCTGCAAGCACTCAGAGAGGAGGTGGGGGCTCCTTTGAGCACCACGGGTGGTTTGCAGGAGTACAAAATACCTGGGGGGGTCCCAGCCTCGTGCTGTAGAGGGCAGGGGGGTCCAGAGATGCCCGATACAGGTTCGTGCTGGTCCCAGGGCTGCTCAGCAGGGAACCCCAGGAGCACATCCCTGCATCCCTCTGCTGCATGGGGGGACCCCAGGGCTGGGGGGGGACATGGCAATGGGGCCGGCCCTGGGGTGGGGATGTGGCTGCCGGGCTGCACAGCAGTGCTGTGTGGGTGAGCACGCTCAGCTGTTTGGCAGATGAGTAATGCTTCTTTCTGGCCAAGCCCACAAGCTGCTAATTTTAGTGATTGCTTGATTTTTTCCAATCTGTCTCGAGTCCCTTGGTGATTCAGAGCCACCCGGTTTTGTTGCGCCCGCAGCCCCGGCCGTGTGAATGTGCTGGGAGTGAGCCAGCATGGATGCAGCCGGGACTGTCCCGCTGTCCGGCTGCAAGGCACAAACCTACCCAGCTGTGGGTGATGCTGCTCTGCCGTTGCTTGGGGGTACCAGGAGAAAGGGGCTGCTTAGGGTGAGCTCCCCTTCCTTGCCTGCATCCACTCCTCTCCTTGTGCATAGCCTGGGGCTGCCTGGTGAGGCTGGATTCTCTCCATGCCATCATCCCTCTAGGGCTGCCCCAGGACTGGCCCTCCCGGCCCCTTTCCTGTCTATGCATTGACAGCTTTGGTCTGTTCCATGCCCCAGCTCTCACGGTGCGGTATCCATCACTGCATCCCCATCGCTGCTGGGGCCGTGCTGCTGGAAGGAGCTGAGTCCGACATTCCTCTGTCGGCCTGGGTTCGGAGCAGTGGTTTTCCAGCAGCGCTGGGTTTTGGTTTCTGTGTTGTTTTGCTGAAAAGCCGGGTGCCTCGAGGGTGAGTCAGAGCAGGCAGCAGCCCAGCAGCGCTGGCGTTGGCGGCGGGCAGACAGAGCCGGCCGATAAGGGTGCGATAGGGCCGGGCGAGCCCAGCTCCGTGCCAGGACTGCAGGGACGGGGCAGCTCCCAAGCCCGCTGCCTGACCTCCAACTGCATCACTCGGAAGGAAACAGGGCATTTAGTTTGGGAACCGCGGTGCTGGGAAAATCTGCTGCATCAATAGCATGTACCTAAGTACTCGTGGGTGGTGTTTTCAAAAAGCCCCGTTCTCCATGCCCAAAGCCCCAAGTTTTGCCCCGGGAGCAGGCAGATGAGCACCAGGGGATGCTGTGAGGGTAGCACCAGCCTGGGTGCTCGCTGCCTGGCAGGGGGGGATCCGCGGCCACTGTGTCCCACAGCTGCCAGGCCCCCCACGCTTGGCTCCCTTGGAGCACCCGTTGGATCTGACATGACAGCGGTGGCTGCCTCCAGCTGCTGTCCCACTCCCCACCCTGTTCCCACGATCCCTGCCTGAGTGCAGCAGGAAACTCCCCTCTGCAGCCCTGCAGTTTGTGTTGTTTGCCTTGATCTTGTCCCCACTGTGAGCAGGGTCCCTGTCTCTGTCCCCTGCATGCTGGCAGCACAGCACCCTGCTGCGTGGGACAGGAGCAGCCTTAACTCCTGGCCTTTGGGGCCAGCACTGTCTGGTTCCCATCTCGGGCAGCTCGTTAGGGCCGGCTGGGCCCTGAGCAGGGCCTGCTGGAAATGTGGGTGGGCTGAGACAGGATTAGAGGCTGTAGGGAAGGCCAGCTGCCCCGTGGTTAGCACGGGGCTGCTGCTGGCTCGGAAAAAGGGGCCACGCACATCGGTTTTCCCTCGCTGTCGGCTCCCAAACCTCCGCTCCTGGCTGCTGCTGGACCGGGCCTAGGGGTCTGACAGGGACAGGTGGGCATGGGGCAGCTGGGGATGGTGGTGGGGACCAAAGCCACGCTGGGGGGGCATGGGGAAGGCTGGCAGTGGGCACCCTGAAGGAAGGCAGGGAGTTTGGGCCCTGCTCCCCAGCCCCTGGGTGCTGGGCTCCATCCCCCTGCGCTGGGGCTGCTGAGGAAGGAGAGGAGCATGGGGCAGTGCCCGCAGGCACCCTGTGGGTTTGCTTCTCCTGTTGGGCACTGGATGAGAGCTGCAACCCTGGGTGGATGTGACCTCATGGATGGATGATGCTGGGGCATCTCGGGAGCTGCAGGGAGCCCTGCCGCACATCCCAGTTCCTTCTGCTGTGTGCTGCTGCGGGGTGGCCCCAGCATGGCCGTGGGTCCTGAAGCTCACGGGGGCCATAGCAAATGAAGAAAGCACTGTGCAGGCACCGAGGTGATGCCATGGAGGAGCCCTGGTGACTGTGTGACAGCGAGGGGCAGGATGGTGCCCAGGGGACCTGCCTCTGTGGGTCACAGCCCCTGGTTGTGTCCTGGGGGCTCCTCAGGGCCGAGCTGCACCCCGGGCACCAGCTGCCGTGTGCAGCATGTTCCTGGGGCCGGCTGCTGCTCTTCAGGCGTGAGTGAGTGAGATCATGAGTGAGAAACCAGCATCTCAGTCTTCGAGACAATTGCTCTGTTTGCTGAGGAAACGCGAGTTGGAAACAGCTCTGCTGCAGCGATTTCCGTAACCCCGCCGCTGCCCCTGTGCTGATTCATTGATTTGGACGGGTTATATACTGGGAGGGGAAGCGTGAACCACACTCGGCTCTCCTGCCAGCACGGAGCTGTGCTCGCTCGGCGCTCGCGGCTGCAGGACACTCGGGTAAGTCTCCTCTCTGCTGCTGGCCCCGCCAGCATCACCCTGGGCCCGCAGACCCCTGGGGCAGCTCTGAGGGGTGGGAGCGTGGCAGAGCAATGTGCATGCTGAGCACCGTTGGATTAGATGGAGACATTTGTCTTGTGAGGGGTTCTCCAACAAACTGAGTCTGCTTAGGCATTGTGGGAGCTGATATAGTTACAGAGGCAAAGTATGTTAAATAATAACCTGTAAAGAACATGGAGAGGGGGCAGGATCAAAATTTAGGGGCCCTGCGGTTAGAGCCACCTGGATGCTGAGGGGCTAGATATTCATCTCCTCGGTCTGGAAGTTTTTGTCCCTAAAAAGAGAAAGGGAGATAAATTGTTTACAGCTGTCTTTCCTGAACCGTGCTCCAGCTTGGATGCTCTGTACGCTCGCTTAACAGGGAGTGACATGAGCAGGGCTTTTGATGTGCAAAGCGCTTGGTGGAGTTTATAAAAGGGCTTGCCATAAACAAAACTGTTCTGGGATGCATATTGTTTCCATATGTGAGACACAAGCTGTGCTGGCTTTCCGAGGGCTCCTCCCTCCCCTGCAGCATCAGGCGCTTCCCCGGCGCTTTGCGCTCCCAGACCTGCCTGGCCAAGCCCTGCTCCATGCCTGGGGGAGCAATGGGTTTCCTCCTGCCTTGTGCCACCAGGAGCTGCCAGCCGGGCACCAGGCTGCTGCCCTACTCCACGCAAAGCCCCCAGGTTGGGGAAGGTGCCCCTGGGGCATTGCGAGATGATGTCTGTGCTCAGGGACCTGCCCACGGCAGGGGTTTGGAGTTGGATGATCCTTAAGGTCCCTTCCAACCCATCCCAGCTGAGGCTGGTACCCGCTGGCTGGGGGCTCCCCGCTGCTCGGGGCTGTGCTGCTGGGACCAGCTCACCGTGCTCGCTGCAAAACAGGAAACCACACTCCTGCTGCTGCTGGGAGAGCGGGCGCGGGGGACGCCAAGGATGCCACTAATAGCTGTGGTGTGGCAGCGCGGCGCCGCAGCCCTGGCTCTGCCCTGCCTGTCCCTAGCCGTGCTGGGAGGCGTGCGGCCAGCCCCGCTTCGCAGGGGGAGGCAGCACCCGTCCCTGGCAGGGCTGGGAAAGCGCTGTGCTGAGCCTCCTCCTCTGTTTTTGCTGCAGGCCCCATGGAGCAGGGAGGCTGGCGGCTGCTGCTGCTGCTGGTGGGCTTCCAGCTCGCCCGCGGGCAGTGCCCGGAGCAGTGCCAGTGCATCCGCACCGCCCAGGTGGAGTGCTCCGGTGCCGGCATCACCACCGTCCCCAGCCCCATCCCTGCCAACGCCATGACCCTGCAGATCATCAACACGCGCATCACCGAGCTGGGCGAGGCGTCCTTCGGCAACGCCTCCCTGCTGATCGGGCTGCGCATCGAGAAGAACGACCTGTCGCGCGTCAGCCCCGGGGCCTTCCGGCACCTGCCCGACCTGCGCTACCTCAGCCTGGCCAGCAACAAGCTGCAGGAGCTCCCGGTGCAGGTCTTCCAGCCCCTGGGTAAGCTGGAATCGCTGCTGCTCTCCAGCAACCAGCTGCTGCGCGTGGAGCCCTCGCACTTCGCCCACCTGAGCAACCTGAAGGAGCTGCAGCTGCACGGGAACAACCTGCACGAGCTGACGGAGGGGGTGTTCGACCAGCTCGCCAGCCTCACCAAGCTCAACCTGGCCCGGAACAACATCGACCGCCTGCCCCCCCAAGCCTTTGAGCGGCTGCCGCGGCTGCAGGTGCTGCGGCTCTACGAGAACCGGCTCCGGCAGATCCCGGCGGGCGCCTTCGATGGGCTGCCCGAGCTGCAGGAGCTGGGGCTGCACCAGAACCAGCTGGAGATGCTGTCCCCGGAGCTCTTCGTGCACAACGGGAACCTTCAGAAGCTCTACCTCTCCAACAACCTCCTCACTGCCCTGCCTGGCGGCATCTTCCTGCCCCTGCGCGCCCTCTCCAAAATCACCCTGCATGTCAACCGCCTGCGCGATATCTCCCCGGCGGCCTTCGGCCCCATGCCCAACCTGAGGGAGCTGTGGCTCTACGAGAATGAGCTCGCCACCCTCCCCGCCGCCGTCTTCAGCAACCTCACCCAGCTGCAGCTCCTGGTCCTGAGCAAGAACCAGCTCCGCACGCTGGCCCCGGGGGCTTTCCGGGGCCTGGGCGAGCTCCTGGAGCTGTCGCTGCACTCCAACGCCCTGCGCCGCCTGGACGCCGAGGCGCTGGGGGGGCTGCCCAAGCTGCAGAACATCTCCCTGCAGAACAACCGGCTGCAGACGCTGCCCCGGGGCCTCTTCGCCGCCACCCCGGGGCTGCGGCACCTCCAGCTGCACGCCAACGCCCTGGAGAACCTCCCCGCCGGCATCTTCTCCCCGCTGGCGGCCCTGCGGGAGGTGAAGCTGCACAACAACTCGTGGCGCTGCGACCAGGGCATCCTGCCCCTGCGCGCCTGGCTGGAGGCCAACCCCCAGAAGGTGGGTGAGACCCCCCCGCTCTGCGCACAGCCGCCCCCCCTGCGGGGAGCACCCATCGCCGAGCTGCGGCAGGACCAGCTCCCGGCCACCCCGCCCGGCCCCACTGCCGGCACCCCGCTCCCTGCCCTCCCCTCCAAGGGGACATCGCCGGGGGGCACCGAGGCGAGTTCCTCCACGGAGCCACTGCTGGTCACCCCCAGGTCCCAGGAGGAGGAGGAGGAGGAAGAGGAGGAGGAAGGAGGGGGGCGCTGGGGGCTGACCCGCCTGCAGAGCGGGGTGGTGGTGGCCGTCATCGTGCTGGTGTGCGTGGCCCTGCTCTGCGCTCTCGTGGCGCTGGTGGCTTACAGCTGTAGGAAGAAGAGCCACGTGGTGCTGATGAGGATGAAGGCGCCCAACGAAGCCTGAGCCCCCGGCAGACCCTGGGGGGAGCGGTGCTGGGGGGGTGACCCCTCACCGCGGGGACAAGGGACCTGAGAGCTGGATGGGCCAGCATCGCCCCGCGTGCCTGTCTCCCTCTGCTGCTCTGCTTTGCCGTGTCCCTGCCCTGCAGCAGGGTGCCACCCGCCGGTGTCCCCGCGGCTGCGCTGTCCCCAGCCCCTCCTGCCTCCTGCGCAGCCCCTGTGCTCGCTCCCTTCCTGAGGGCCAGGAGCCAGGGCGCTGGGGACCACGCTACAAACAGGGGCTGCCCGGAGCAGAGCAGGGAGCAGCAGCCTGGCCATGGAGCACTGGGACCTCTCCTCCTTCACCTCACATCATCCCCTGGAGCGACGCCTGCCGCTTGCCCCACACTGCCTGTTGTCCCCTTGTCCCCTCACGCCTGCAGCCTCTGCCCATGCTGGGGCACACGGGCACGAAGCCAGCACCCAGGGCTGGGAGCTGGGCATACGCCTTCACCCTGAGGAAGGCTGCGTGCGTTTGTAGCTCAAAGGGCCCAGGCAGCCTCCGCTTGGCCCCCAGCCCAGGCAGGCTCTGTGCCTCCACGGCGGCACAGCCGGGTGACTTGGCCGCGTCCACGCTGCCTGCCCTGCCTGCAGGCAGCACGGCCAGAGCAGTGCCCTGCCCTGCCCTGCCCTGCCTCGGGTGGCCTCTCGGCCCCGCATGCTTGTGCTTCCCCTGCCTGCAGCGCTGCGGGGCTCCCTGCGTGTCCCGAGCACTGCAGCCCCTAGCCCTCCTGCGTCCCTGCCCGGCAAAGCTGCAGCCTCTCCTCTCCCTGCTCCCACCCCGCGGTGCCCCTACTTCGTGCCTGAGTGGTGCCAGAGCACAGGGCACGGGGCAGCACGTGCGGCACTGGGCTGCACGGGAATGGTGCTACAGGACAAGGGTCGCAGTGGGTGTGAACCCTGTTGTGTGGGCTGCCCACGGAGCTCTGTGAGGCAGTGGTGGCACAGGCAGACCCGTGCTTGTGCGTGTGATGGGATGCTTCTTCGGGCTGGGACCTGCACAATGGCTAGAAACGTGGGACTGTGCCTTGGGGCTGTTTGGTACTGCTCTGTGATCTCCCATTAAAGCACGGTTGTCCATCTCCAGTGCCAAGAGTTCTTTGTTTGCTCCTCTGCGGCGAGTGGTGTCCTTGGAATAACCCAGCAGGGACAGGAGCTTTGCTTTGCTGCCTCCCCAAAGTGATTTCTTCATGGTGAGGCTGCTGGGGGTGGGAGAGGGCCAGAGGTTGTGGCTGCAAAGCCCAGGCTGGCCTGGCGTAAGGGAGGGCTTGGCTGTCCGACGGCAGCAGGATGGCTTTTGGAGAGCAAGCTGAGACCTCAACAAGTTCCCTGATGGAGCCAGAGCTGCTGACTGCAACCTGTGCAGCCCTGTCCTCACAGCAGGGCTCTGAGGGTTTGTGCTGAGCTTCTCCACACATCACCAGCTGAGTGCACGTAAGTGTCCCTCCTCCTTCCCCAGGGGTCCTTCCACGTCCTGGGTCTGATCCCAGCCCATTCCAACCCTTGCCCTTGCAGGGCATCCCTCATGGGGTCGTGCACTGCTCCTCCAGGCAGGTTGCCTCTCCTGGGGAGCTCAGCTGGAGTTGAGCTGGTCCACAGGTCCCTCTGGCCACCCCACCACTGCCTGGATGCACCGGGTGGAGGTTAGAGGAGGCTCCTGGGGGCTGCAGCGAGCTGACACGCTGAGCTTGGTGTGGGAACAGTGCCACCGATGGCAGCAGGGCCTTGGCACAGCCACGGGGCACATCCAGGGCCACGGCCCCACTTCCCTGCCAGGACACACTCGTGGCCACCAGCCCGTGCCCTGCGTGCGTTCACCTCCGGTCCCCTGGGCCAGGCTGTTTTTTGAAGCGCTCCAAGGACACAGGTTGTTGTTGCCGATAAGCAGAAATGGGCAGCTCCGCCCCAGCAGGAACACTCTGTCAGCTGCCTCCACATCCGCCCCACAAAACATCTTCCCTTCTCGGCGGGGCTCGCTCCTCGCTGCGGGCTCGGCAGCAGTCCCCGTGGTGGCAGTCCCCGTGGTGGTGGTCCCCAAGATGCCGCTCACGGTAAGCAGCAGGGCTCAGGGGGTTTGGGACGGGTTTGTTGGGGGCCTGGGGTGGGTGGGAAGTGCTGGAAACAAGTCAGGTGGCGAGAGGGAGAGGCCAGGCCTGACGGTGCTCCAGGGCACGGCTCTAAGTCCAACACACCCCCTGGCACGGGATGTCCCCGGGTGGGTGTCACAGCGGGATGGGCACTGTCCCCCGTCACCGGGCAGCAGCAGCACGTGTCCCAGGCACGGGGGAGCTGGTGGTGGTCTGGGTGTTTCTGCTCAGCCCCTGCTTGTCCACGTACCCTCCCTCCTTTAGCAGAAGCTCTGGCTCTGAAACGTTCCTGCCAGAAGGATGTTTTCAAAGGGCAATTATAAAATAACAACTGGTTGTATAAAAATACAACCAGTAAAATATAAAACCACAACCAGCAGAGCCCCCTTGGTGCGTGGCTGAGCGCAGGTGAGCCTGGTGGCCCTGCAGCATCCGCAGCAGCTGATGCTGGTTTCCTCCTCCAGCGCAGGGTGATGGTCTACGTGGTGCTGGGGCTGGGGTCCCTGCTGGTGGGGGGGCTGCCCCCTCCCTGCCCCCCGCCCTGCCAGTGCTACGACACCTCCAAGGTCTTCTGCTCGGAGGAGAAGATGAGGGAGATCCCGGCGGGCCTGCCGGGGAACGCCACCCAGCTCTTCTTCGTGGAGACGGCCCTGAGCAGCATCGGGAGCGGGGCGCTGGGCCCCAGCACCACGCTCACCAAGCTGGTCTTCCTCAACAACCACATCGAGGAGCTGGAGGCGGGCGCCTTCTGGGGGCTGCCCAGCCTGGCCGAGCTGGAGATCTCGGGCAACCCGCTGCCGGCCGTCAGCCCGGGGCTGCTGGCGGGGCTGCCCAGCCTCACCACGCTCTCCCTGAGCTCCAACGCCATCCACTCCCTGCAGCCGGGGCTTTTCTCCTCTGTCTGCCGCCTGCAGGACCTGCGCCTGCGGGGGAACAGGATCGATGAGCTGCCCCCTGCCATCTTCCACCCGCTCCGCCACCTGCAGGCCCTGGACCTCTCGCAGAACATGCTGACCGAGCTGCCCGACGGGCTGCTGGCCCCGCTGGCTGCCCTCCGCATCCTGAAGCTGAGCGACAACATGCTGGCACGGCTCTCGCCCGGTGCTTTCGGGACACTTTCCCGGCTGGGTGAGCTCCACCTCGACGGCAACCAGCTGGCCGAGCTGCCCGCTGGGGCCTTCGTGGGACTGGGCGCGCTGCGGCGGCTGCAGCTGCAGCACAACGCCCTGGGCAGCCTGCGCCCTGACACCTTTGCCGGCCTCTCCAACCTCACCTTCCTCAGCCTGGAGGGCAACCAGCTGGCCTCCCTGCCTGCCACCCTCTTCCAGGGCACCCCGGGCCTCCTGCACCTCTCGCTGGCCCGCAACCAGCTGCAGGCGCTGCCCCCGGGCGTCTTCGCCAACCTCTCTGTGGCACAGAGCCTGGTGCTCTCGCACAACGCCCTGGCTCGCCTCCCCGCCGAGGCTTTCCAGGGGTTGGTGGGGCTGACAACGCTGCAGCTCGGCCACAACAACCTCTCCAGCCTGCCGCCGGGGCTGCTGGACGGGCTGCCCAGCCTGGCCACGCTGGGGCTGGAGCACAACCACCTGCCCCGCCTGCCCGCGGGCTTCTTCGATGCCAACGAGGAGCTGGTGCGCGTGGGGCTGGAGGACAACCCCTGGGCGTGCGACTGCCGCCTCGCCTACCTCCTGGGCTGGCTCCAGGTCTTTGCTGACCCCCTCCTCCACGTGCAAGGCTTCTGCGCCAGCCCAGCCACCCTCAAGGGCCAGCCCCTGCTGGAGGTGACCCACAGGCAGCTGGCGTGTGCCAAAGATGAGGGCCGGGACGTGGTGCCCGGGGAGGATGCACCAGGGCAGTGCACCTACAGCAACCCTGAGGGCACCCTGCATGTGTCCTGCAATGCCACGAGCTGCCAGCGGCTCAGCCTTCGCCTCCCTCCTCCTCCTCCCAGCCAGGCAGAGGGGCCAGGGACCGAGTACCGGGGTGCCTGGGTGCTGCGCTCCCCCTGCGGCACGCTGCAGGTCAGCGTCCTCATCACGGCGCAGGGCCCGGAGGTGACCACCCCACCTGGGCTCCCTGCTACGCCCTAGGACTCGGGCATGTGCTGCTGCTCCTTGTGGTCATCCTGCTGGTGCAGTGGCCACACCGAAATCAGCCTGAGAAGCGATGCCCCATGTCCTGCATTGATGTCCCTGCCATGGTCACTGTCACCATGCTCTGTGCAGGAGCTGGACTCGTGGTGCCCCTTCACCCAGCCGTGCGTTCCTGTGTGTTTCAAATATTATTAAAGTGTACATATCCTTTCTGTGCAGCCTGCTCCCGAGGTGCAGAGGGGGAAGGCGCCGTCTGTCTTGCAGGGGAAGGCGGCTGTGATCCCACAGGGCTGTGGCTGGAGGCCCTGGGCCAAGTTGCGAGGGGCGCGGGTCCCTGGGGTGCTGCTCGCTGGGTGCTGCCCTCAGGACTTGGCACCTCGCGGAGATGGGTGCCTAAGGGAAGCATCCTGCGCTGCCCTAGCGGAGTAAGTGTGCGTGTGTGTGTGTGTGTGAGTGTGCGTGTGTGTGAGTGTGCGTGTGTGTGCACACGCGTGGGTGCGCGCCCAGCCAGCTGAACCCTTCTCCCCGACGGCGCTGCGGCTGGGGCTGTGCTGCGCGGTGCTGCTGCTCCATCTGGTGGCCGGCGGGGCTGGGGGTGTCCCGGGACGGGGAGAGCCGGGGGGGGCCCTGCCACAGCCCGGCCGCCCTCCCCCGGGCCGTCCTGCCCGGCCTGCCCGCAGCCACGGGGCGCATGGGGTGCCCCTCGGGGGCGCGCTGCGTTGCTGCCTCTCCCCACCAACTCAGCCCCACCGCTGCCCAGAGGGAGAGGAGGCACCAGGGGGGAGTTTTGTGTTCTCCCAGCCTGCTCCATCAGCACAGTGTGCTTAGCAGGGTCCCCCGGCTGGTGCCCAGCAGAGGTGAGCCCCACGGCCAGCCGCAGCCCCACGGCCAGCCGCCAGGACAGGACTGTGTGTCTGTCCAGCAGGGCCACAGAAGTCATCACTGTTATCAGCTTAAGCAAACGGCTTCACAGCAGCACCTTTCAGCCACATAAGCCTCTTCTTGAGGAAGGAAAAACAGGCTGGCCTGAAGATCTTTGGGCTTCCCTGGATGTGAGCAGCCGCGTGGTGCCAGCAGATAACACCTGGGAGCGCCTGTGTCCTCTCCTGGAGTGCGTGGGACTGCTCTCCATGGCTCTGTGCTGTGTGCTTATCACCTCCAGCAGCCCTGCAAAGCCAAGCCCCGTGCCTGGGTGGTGGATAAAGCTCCCCAGGTGATGGGACCCCTCGTCCCCTGCCTGGCACAGCACGGTGCGGCGCTCCAGCGGCTGGATGCGTTCCCGAGCGCTCAGGCAAGTTGGTGGTGCGAAATGCTTCAAAGTGTGCCAGGAGGGTGGTTCTGGGGAGCTGTTGGTCTGTGTCCTTGCTGCTGGGGAGAGGGACAGGCAGGGACATCACAGCCAGGGTGTGCAGGGAACCAGGGTGTGCAGCACCATGGGGGCTCCCTTTCTGTCCAAACCCAATGGCTTGCAGCCTCCTGGCTTTGCCGACCTCTCGACACTTTTCAGAAAATATCTAGGTCTTTTCAAAGCAAAATTAGCCTCCTGGAGTTAGCTTTGGCTGTGGTTAGTTTTGATGGATGCCTGAGAAGCAGCCCATGGCTCTTTCTTTTTTTTTGCTACTGGTGGATGTGAGCCAGTGAGCTCAGCTCCGAGCTGCCGGTCAGGGCCCTAAATGCTGGGTTTTAAACAGGAAATCTGCGGACATCTCCAAGTCTTTTAGTGAGCCTGGTCCTAAACTTGGTTGCTGCTTACAAGCCAACCATTTATATCTGACAAAGCTGCATAACTAATGCCAAAATATAATGTGATTAGCAGGGGTCCTGAAAAGGAGGCATTTAAAGTAACATTTTAGGTAACCCTTCGGAACTGAGAGAAGCACCAACAGGGAGCCCACCCAGCGCAGTGTGCTCCATGGAGCTGTCTGAGCTGGATGGCCAGAGCAAATCCAGGGAACTGCGGCGAGGCAGGGTGAGGAGGAAGGCAGAGGGTGCACCAGGCATCATTGCTTCAGGGTCTCTGCTCCTGGGGACCTGGGGCAGCCCTCCCGTGAGCTTCGTGCCATCGTGAAAGATGAGGGAGGATGTGTCCTGCTTCGTGGAGAGGGACTGGTGCTTCACAGCTGTGCTAGGGCTTGGCTCCTTTTTTAAAGGTACAGTAATGAGAGATTTTCCAAAGTTACATTCTGTGGGGATGCCAGCTGCTCCACAGACTAAATTTTGTTTTGGCAAATGCTGTGTACACAAGGTCGTCTGGTCTGCTGGCTGCTGGGACCGTGTCTGATCTCAGGTTTGCTGCCAGCAAGTAAAGGGCTGGCCGGTGCTGGTGATGTGTGAGCGAGCTGTGGCCCTGCTGAGTCCTGGCCCCTCTGGGGCAGCACTAAGGGGCAGCAGCTTCATCGGGACACATCTGAGCCTACAGCCCAAACAGGAATAGGATGGTTCTGAGAGCTGTGGTTGCAGGTCTTATTGTTCTTCAACTCTGACTTCTGAAACCCTTTTTCAGGACGATGTACCAGCATTTCCTTTTCATTTTCTTCCTCTTCTTCCACCCCCATAAATGCCAAGACCAAACCCCGAGTGCAGATCCGTATGAAATGCCCAAGGACTACCAGGAGGTCTACAGAGGGACAAAAAACAATGTCAAAGAGATCCCCAAGATCGCAAAGCCCTTCATTTCTGAGATGGTCTTTGTGCAAACCAGCGTTACTGCTGTAAGGAAAGGTGCCTTCAGGTACATGCCCAGCCTGACCAAGATTTTGTTTATTGGCAATAAGATCAAGGTGGTTGAACCTGGAGCCTTTGATGGTTTGGAGAAACTGAGGGATTTGGAGATCTCTGGTGCCTCATTAGAAGAATTGGCCATGGGCACTTTCCAGAACCTCCCAAGCTTGCAGAGACTGGAGCTGAGGGACAGCCACATCAGCCACATCCCCAAAGGGCTCTTTGAAGGGCTGGAGCACCTGGGGGAGCTCTCCCTGCACATCAACGCCATCTCGTCTCTTCCAGAAGGTATCTTTGATTCCCTTGCCAATCTAACTTTCTTGGACCTGGCTAGGAACAAGATCACGGCTCTGCCTGGAGATGTCTTTAGCAAACTCCCCCACCTGCAAGTCCTGCGGCTGTACGAGAATGAGTTGCAGGACCTCCCGGAGGGGCTGCTGGATGCCCAGCAGGGGCTGCTGGAGCTCAGTCTCCAGAGGAACAGGCTCAGGACGCTGCCACCCACACTTCTGAGGAGCCTGGCCCACCTGGAGAAACTCCTCTTGGACAACAACCTCATCGGGGTTCTCCCACCCCAGGGCTTTTTTGGATTAAACAAGCTGAAGCTGCTGACTCTGGGTTCAAACCACATTACGGAGCTCCCCTGCTGCCTTTTTGACAGCATGCCACACCTGTGGGAGCTGGACTTGGGCAGGAACAGCCTGGTCACACTTCCAGATGGCATCTTTGTCAATCTCACGTCTCTGGGCAAACTCATCTTGTCCCACAACCAGCTGTCAGCCCTGCCGAGAGGAGTCTTCACGGGGCTCAGCAAGCTCTCGGACCTCCAGCTGGACACAAATCAGCTCTCTGCTCTTGATGACAAGGTCTTTGCTCCTCTCCCAAATCTGAAAACCCTCAACCTTCGAAAGAACCAGCTAAAGAGTGTCCCCTGGGGACTCCTGGACCCGCTGAAGAGGCTGAGCTCAGTGTATCTGAGCGGGAACCCGTGGAGGTGTGACTGCAGCCTCTGTTACCTGCACGGCTGGATCCAGGAGAACAGCGAGAAGGTAAAATTGTCCACCCAAGTGTCATGCAAGACTCCACCCCACCTGGCAGGGCAGGCGGTGGCATCCCTGAGGGACGACCAGTTAATTTGTCCAGCCACTTTGCCTCCTTCGGTTTCCTTCTCCCCATCTCTGCCATTCACCTCCGCATCATCACAAAGGACGTCAGCCTTGCTGTCACCCGGAGCCTCGCCCACTGCAGCACAGACCCCGCTGCCATTGGTGACGTTTCCTGTCATGGCACTGCCAGCCATGCCATTACCTACGGCCACCTCCTCCATGTTGCCAACCGTACCAGCTGAGGCCTTCCGCACTGCTCCATCAGCAGCCATGATATCTAAAGCCTCCATCATCACCCCGTCATCAGCTGTGGCACAGGAAGCCTCCATCACCACCCCATCACCCACTGTGCTACGCAAGACCTCTATCACCACCCTGTCACCAACCATGTTACCCAAAACCTCCATCAAGACCTCATCACCAGCTGGGATGCCTGAGGCCTCCATCACCACCCGATCACCAACACTGCTACCCAAAACGTCCAGCAGTGCCCCGCCAACAACTGTGCTACCCAGGACCTCCATCGTGACCCCATCACCAGCCGGGCTTCCTGAGACCTCCATCACCAACCCATCACCAACTGTGCTTCCCAAGACCTCCATCACCATCCCACCGTCAACTCTGCTGCCCAAGGCTTCCATCACCACCCCATCACCAGCTGTGCCACAGGAGGCCTCCAGCCTCTGCTCAACTCCAGCAGCTCTTGCCCTACAGCCTCCCGAGTCCAGTAGCCCAGATCTTGCTCTGTCCACTCTGGCTCCTGCCACCCCACCGATGCCAACCACCCCACGGGCAGCTCCCACCAGACAAGTGCCTCCTGCTCTTCTGGCACCCACGGCGAGGCCAGCACCTCCTGTACCCACCCTGCGAGGCCACACGAGCCCCCAGCCATCCTCCTCACCCACGTCCCCTGGTGGGCACCACCCCAGCACCTTCTCCCTGTGGCCCAGCCCGCGGCACTGCCGCGTCTCCCTCGCCCTGGGGCTGGCTGTGCTGGCGCTGCAGGTGGGGGCCACGCTGCTGGGGGTGAAGCTCATCCTCCTCCTCCACCACGCCACGCGTGGCCGTGGTCCCCCCGTGCCACCAGTGAGGCTGCTGAGCGTCCGAGTGATGGCCACCGTGCGCCCACGCCGGGCTGTGGAGAGGTATCAGTGGGGTGCTGTCCCCCAGGGGTGGGTGTCGCAGGACCCAAGTGGTTTTGGGGTGCCTCCCAGGTGGCTCCCGGAGATGCTGTGAGCCTGAGGAGCCTGCACCACGGCGCTGCTGGATGGGACCTTCTGCCGAGCGACACTAGGTGGCATCCCGACACAGGCGGTGGCTGCCACAGCCTGCCCACGGCCACGCGGGGCCACGGGGGGCAGAAGGGCGAGCAGTGGCCGTGGGGCACCACACCGAGGTGTGGGGGCACCGTGCCCAGCCCCAGCCGCCTCCCAGCCTGGCACCCCAGGATGTGCTGGCATCACTACGGCCACCGCAACGCTCCTGCCTCCTGTCCCCTCTGTCTCGGCTTCCTCTCTGCTGATATTAAAGCCTTCCCTGTGGCTCTGCCACGCTCTGAAGGCTGGCCAGAGGAGTGTTTTCACCCCAGGGCTGCCCTCGCTGTCACCTCCAGTGGGGATTTTCTGCCTCCTGCTGCAGCGCGCGGTCCCCAGGCGGTGCCGGCGGTCAGAGACCGGGGTGGGAGCAGGTCGCACGCTGTGACCCGGTGACAAAACAGAGATGCAATTTCTAAATCTTGCATCCCCAGAACCTCTGTAGGGTGCTGCCTGCCCTGTCCCCTGGAAAGGTGACATCTGAGCGCAGCCAGACACTTTGCTCACATGGAGAGGCTGCCTCTGAACCCGTCCCTGACGTGGGCCATTCACCAGCGTGTTGCTCCATGTAACGAGCCTTCCCCTTGCAGACCTGGCCTGGGGACTGGCTGTTACCTCCTGCCGGGCACAGAAACACCTTCCCTGCCACTGCCACCAGCACAAGCCCAAGGAGCCAGACCCTGTAGGTTTGGAAGGCATCAGGCAGCCGGGACCAGACACTTCTTGCGGACATCATGCAAGAGCAAGGGAGGGGAAACGGTGCTTTGCATTAGGGTACGTGCCTGTGGCTGCACACTGGGGACCTGCGCACACACCTCTGCTAAGCCTGTGCAGTGTCACGGGCTGCTCTGCATAGTCCCGATGACGGCTGTGAAATAGGGGAGGTGAGCGGGGGCAGCACATCTGCACGGGCTGCGGCGAGCGGCCCCAGAGCCTGGCACTGCGGGTAATGAGATGCAGGTGAGGGGAAGGGAGTGTTTTTCCTGGCAGCCCATATGGGCTTGGCTTCGTGCTTGATTTAGAGGGTTTGAAAGCAGGGCCGGCTGCCGGGGAGCAGACCCCGAGCACCTCCTGTGGGACTGGGGGGGGCTCCTTTGGTTTGGTGGGTATTTAATGGCCCGGTGCAGTCTAAACAGGGAAGTACTTGGGGGCGAGATTAGCACAACATAATCACATCTTAAAAGGTCTTCAGAGACATAAGGCACGTCTGCTCTCCTATTAATTACTCGTTATTAATAAAGCTGGGGTCAGGCTGGACGTGTTCGCTCCAGACACACCGGTTCCCTCTCTGCGGAGCAGAGCTGTCCTCTGCGTCCGTGGGTCCAGCAGGGTCACAGCCCTGCCGAGCTGCACACCCCATGGCCAGCATCCCTGCAGCTCCCCGGCCACGTAATGCCCCGCCAGGGCCCTGCCTTCCTTCCTGGAACACCTCCGAGTGCTGTAAAATACAGCCAGGGCTTCCCAGCGGGGGAATTTCCTGCTGTGATTGATTTCCAATTTGCAAGGAAAATACAGGGCTGGCCCCACCGGCTCGCAGGCAGCAGGCAGCTCCCGGTAGCTCCCGGCCAGGCTGTGGCAATGACAGGGCTGTGGCAGTGCCCAGCCCCAGGGTGTGCTGCGGGGAGCACCGTGCCCAGCGTGTCCTGCAGGGCTTGTGGCTGCTGGGCTGCACCTCACTGCGGTGGAAGGAGAGGCTTCCCCTGACACGTCCCCTGCTGCAGGCAGCCCAGGCATCCCACAGTGGGACAGCCACTGCACTGGGCAGCTCCCGATGATTTTTTCTTCAATTAATTATTTTTATTTTTTTTTTCTGAACCCAGAAAACATTTTAGCACAATGCAGCAGCACAGTGCGGCAGCACCGCCCTTTGCTCTCCTCCTGCTTTCTGCTCTCTTTGCACTTGATTCCTCTGTTTCTCCGACTGGAAAAAAAGTGCTGAGCATCCCCGTGCAGCATCTGCAGGCTGCTGGCAGGCCTGTAAACCTCCTCCTCGTTTCTGTGACTTCCTGAGCTCCGTGCTAACCTCAGGCAATGAGCATTTTGAAGCAGAGACTGGACACCCTGCATGCCCCTGAGCAGCGTTGGACCCACAGGTCCCCAGCATGGCCTGGGGGCCCCACAGCCCTCGCTGGCCCCATTCCTGCTCTGTGCAGAGGAGATGTGGGCCCTGCAGTCTCCTTGTCCCATCATTGTGGGTGCAGTGCCCTGCCCCTGCCACCTCCACCTGCCTCGGTACCTGTGGTGGAAACATGGGGACCCCGGGGGGCAGGAAGGGGCCCCTCGTGTGACAGCCCTTTCTTGTGGCTGGCAGGAAGGGGGCAACAAACACCTGCACGGGGGGAATTTCAAAATAACCCTGGCCCCCGTGGGCAAGTCCCACTGCTGCTGGTGCTGGGAGCCTGCCCCTGCTGCGGCAGCGGCTCCCTCGCCACGTACCCACCTAGTGCAACCACCCAGCACGTGTAGTGTCCCCGGCACGGGCTCCTTGGCCTCACACCCCTGCCATAGTCTGAGCTGCCCTCTGAGCTGCTGGGGCAGCGAGGGGATGCCCAAGCACTGGGACCAGCCCACGCTCCGTGCAGGGTTTGGGCATGAGAGCGGGAGCGAGGCAAACCGGCCGGCACATCCTCCCTTGGGGCAGCGGGAGAGCCGGAGGGGCGGAAGCTGCCTATTTGTTTAAGGTGCAAACAAGTTATGTTAATCTGCTGCCTGTTTGTATTTCTTTAGAGCGCCCGTGTGAGAGGGGAGCGGAGATGGAGTCTCCCCTTTGTGCGGGGGCACTGCCGTGCCGTTTGAAGTGGAGGTGAGAAAACACAGAGGGGCAGATGGAACCTGCTTTTGGAGTGAAAGATTTTTTTCGGCTATTTATGATAATTAGTGGGAAACGCTCCTCAAGCGTTTCAGATGATTCTGTAATGAAGTTGGGCCGAATGTTCCCGCTTTGTTCCCGGGGAACCATTAAAAATCCCCCTTCTTTGGCCGCCTTAATGCAATGCTGAAAAGGCACAATGGCATAAAAGTCGCCCTGGGCAGGGCGGAACGCCTCCTTCCCCCGCGAGGGAGAGCCCTTTAGAGCCCGGATTTTCTGGGTTATAAACCCCAGCGCTCGCAGTGTTCGTGCGAAAGCTGCGGGCCCTGCGGCCGGGCGCCTCTGCATCGCTAATGCCATGGGGTGTGTGTGAGCTGGGGGGACAAAGGCTGAGACAAACCAACAGGGATGAGAAGGAGCAGCCACAATGAGGGATGCCATCGCTCGGCATGTTTAGGAAAGCTTTCCCTGACTGGGGCTGGGGTTTTGCTGTGAGGGGCAGGGGACTGGTACCTGCAAGATGGGGTCCAGCCCCCAGGAGAGAGCCCTGAGGTGCTGGTGGCCAGGGCCAGACCCTGTCCTGGAGATCCTGCTGGTGCCACCAGGCCCCCGGTCACCTAAATGAGGGAGGAGGCATCCCGGGGTGATCAGTGCCAGGGAGCGAGGCCTGGCCAGGTCTCACCGTGCTTTTATCTCCTCCAGCATGAGCGATGTCAGGAGGAGGCACCTGCCTGAGCTCCCGCATCTCTTAGTGCCACATCCCTGGGGATGATGCGCAAGGATAATGCGAGCCGTCCTGCTGAAGTGATGACAGAAAGGGAACATGCCAGGAGCTTTTAGCATAATGGTCAGGGCTGAACGCGACAGTGGGGGTTTAAGTGTCCCATCAATATTCCCTTCTCACTGGCAGCCGCGCTGCTGGGGCTGGAGCAGCTCCCTGCCAGCCGCCTCCGTCTCCCCGCGCCGCCCGCCCCGGCCCTAATCAAGTTCTCCTCTCAGCCTGTGTCCCGTGGGGCCCTCGCTGCCTTCAATGAGGGGAAATTTGCAGACAAATTTCTGCCAGCAGGACGCTGGAGCTCTCCTGCGTGGCGGGATAAAGATCCCTGCGGCCTCCGCACGGCCCTGCCGAGGGAGTGTGTCCGGGCAGCCTGGGGCCGGTCACTGGGGGGTGTGGGAATAGGGCCGCAGGCTCTTTGAGCGGGGCCATTCTTTACCTCCAGATAATGCACGGCCAGCGGCGGCACCGCGACACAATGAGCCCATCTGTGAATAGGCTGGAGCTGTTACCTCCGGGTTCCTTACGGCAGGGCCTGAAGTGCCACTTGGGTTATGATGCCTTCGCCAATACCTGTGTGCCTCCTGAAGATCTTTTTGGGGGAAATATCTCTAGATACACAGTGTGTTTCCTCTGAGGACTGGGGTGTACATACTGGGATACTTGCTGGCCCTGGGAATGGAGTGTTTGGCTGGTGCAGGTTTGCAGGTGAGGGTGACAAGAGAGGCACGGTGTGGCTGGTCTTGGCAGCGGGGCACAAGGAGCACCAAGCCCCACGCTGAGCCAAATTGCTGTCTTTGCAGAGCTCACCATGCAAAACTGGATAGCTCGGTGCCCAAAGGCACCAGCCTCAAGCCCGTGGCTCCCTGACCAGCACCTTGTGGCCAGGCACTGGCACACAGCAGCACTGCCCGGTTTGCTTTTTGTAGGCGATGGTGACACCACTGGGACCCACCATGCCCAGCAGTACCACCGCCAGCCCTGCCAGCACACCATCCCCTCTGCCCCCCACCCCACCCTTTATTATTTTTCCTCATTTATAAACCCATTTTTGTATTTTTTCCTCCCGGCCATCCGTCGATTCCTCTCCAACCAGCCACTTCAGCAGCCCAGGTAGGCGCAGCGGCGCGCTCCCAACCTTTCCCAGCGCGGTCCCCAGGGGCCGGCAGCACGAGGCGGGCGCACAAAGGCACCGCGGCGGCCGCGGCGCTGACCCTGCCGTGCCACAGCTACCTGCTGCTCCGCCACAATGGCCCCGCGGCCCCGGCCGGCCTGCCGGGGCGATGAAAAAGGGCCCGAGATAATAATGAGGCTGGCTACCACTGCTCTCTTCAGAGAGCCGAGTCAACTCCTCGGGAAGAAAGGAAAAAGGAAAAAAAAAAAAAAAAAAGGGGAAAAAAAAAAAGAACCCCCACTCTTGGATAATAAAGAAGTAACAAATGAAGAATGAAAGCCTATAGAAGGCGTCTTAACCTAGCGAAGAAAAAAAATGTCAACATCTGTGGAGCTGTCTGCAAAAACAGACCGAACCCCTAATGAATACCCTCTAGAAAAGGCATTCAGTCGAGGAAAGGCAAAAGGCTACATTTTTCTATGGAGGTATAAAGATTTTGATGAATCTGCCCTTTCCCTTTCCAGTGCAGTTGAACCAAGCGCTAATGTTCATCTTCAGCTGCATTAAAGGATCCGGAGGGGGGCGGAGGGGGAAGAGTCTTGATCTGAAAGCTTACGAGGAGGGTGGATTTAGGGAGCCTGGATAGATGTCTGAGCACTAAGGCAAGGAAGAAAAGCAACAGGCATTAGAGAAAACACTGTTTAACAAGAGTTTCTTTAGTCAGCCCATTTGAGCAGAGATTGGTGTGCCATAAACGTAATCCTCTTAGTGCTGACTTAAACGTGTTTGTACAAAACAGGGAAATATAATATGAATGTAATAGTCACGTTTACTAAAATGCTTAATAAAAAGACAAAAGTTCTTTATTTTGATCTTCGGCTCTGGTGCAGGGTGGGGGCACAGCAGATGTTTCCTCAGAAGGCTGCTTGGGAAAAAAAAGCCATGCAGAGTGCGGCTGTGCAGCGGCTGCGCTGTGCCACGCTGTGCTGGGCTGTGTCTTGCTGTGCCATGCCGTGCTGTGCTGTGCCATGCTGTGCTGTGCTGTGGCTTCCTGTGCCTTGCTGTGCCATGCAATGTCATGCTGTGCCATGCCGTGCTGTGCTGTGTCTTGCTGTGCCTTGCCATGCCATTCAGTGCCATGCCCTTCCACGCTGTGCCATGCCATGCCTTGCCGTGCCATGCTGTGCCATGCAGGACCTTGGCTCCTGCACCAGGCGGGGTGCTGATGGGTCATCCCTTTCATCACCAGCCCCAGACACAGCCGTGGTGGCTCTGAACCTGCAGATATTCAAGGAGCAGCAGGTGCTGTGCCTCATGTGGGAAGGTATGGGCAATTTTCCTGATTGCCCCCTGAGGCTTTGCCATGACGCTCTGTGCAGCACTAGAGGATGTTCCCCAGCTGGGAATGTTGCACCTCCTCCCAAGGGCAGGGCTGAGCTCAAGCTGTTATGCAGGGACCACGACAGCCACCCCGGGTGCTGCCGTCAGCATCCCAGCCTTCGTGCTACTGGCAGGCTCAATTTAAGGACAGTCGACTCACTATTGAGCAAAATGTTGTGGCTTTTCCCCACAAATTAGAACAGAAGCGATGCAGTTTCAGCTGGAAATGTTTGCTGTGCTGTTGCACAACCACTGTTTTTGCTCTGAGCACAGCCTGCCCAGCCAAACGAGTACAGATGCCCTAGCGCTGCTGCAGTCCTGCAGTCAGGCTCGAGCTGTTTGAGGCTCCTGCCGTGGGAGCTCTCCACCCTGCGTGCCACCTCCAACGTGACTCAGTTGCTGGAACAACTCATGTCAGCTGTCTCCCCATAAGGCTGCCTGTTGGGACCGCAGGGGAAATGTTTGCCAGAGCTGCCCGGACATTTCCCAGCAGAGTAAGGCTCCCTTCAGAAAGCTGTTCCTCTGAAGGCAAAGGCTGAAGGTAACAGGTTCATTTCTGCAGAATAATCATGGAAAATGCTAAACTGAAAGGTAGAGCTGGGTTTGACTTAATTTCTAAGCTTTTGATTTATGTTGATACTCGACAGCTGTAGTGGCTGATATAAATACGTTAGATATTTATCACCTGCCCCGTTGATACCTTACATTGTGAAATGCCGGCAACACAGGAACACAATCAGTTCAGCTTTCCAGATCTGATAGTTAAACATTTCTATTCCACAGCACAGCTACCTCCCGGACCTTTCTCTGCTCTGGGATAAGGAGCAGTGGTACAGCACCGGGTGCCTCACGTGCTAGGGCTGAAAAGGGCATTTCCAAAACCGTCCGAGGTCAGCCCGACCCTGGCTCATACTGGCAGCCCGGTGGGTGCGTTTCATTGCTCACTGCTTGTTCCTTGCACCATGTATGGGCTAAAACAACATCTTTTCCTCCATCTTCTCACCCCAAGAGGGCAGCCGGCTGTGTTTCCTGCATGCTGGGATGAGTAAGGCTGCACGATGCCACCTCCGAGAGGTGGAGGGTGCTATGGGGACAGTTTGCTTGGCAGAAAGTGTCAGTGCAAACTAGGTGAAACTGTGTTTTCTAACAAAAAAAAAAAAAAATCCACTCTAATAGGAAAATAAATGTCCCAGTCATTTTGGAAGCACATCAGATGTTTTCTGGTACGGCCCACAATGTGTACAGCGAGGACGAGGCATTTTCCGTGGAGAGCAGATATTTTCCACAGCAACAACATTTTTTTGGTTGTTGTTTAAAAACCAGACCAAAACAACAACAGCCCACAAGCTGCCTCCCAGTTAGGCAGAAGGAGAAAAGCTTTGGGAGCAGATATTTCCTGCCTGCCCGCGGGGGCTTTGGAGACCGGCTGGTGGGGGGGGGGGGTGCATGCTGTAACACCAGGGCCACGCAGCTCCTGTGCGGTTCTCTGTGTGAAAAGGTGAAAAAAGATGCTAAAAAGACCACCAAAAATAGTGCATTTGTGGTGGCAAGAAGAAAGGAAATGGGTTAATTGTCTGGGTTGCTGTCAGGTCTCCTGGAGGCTGCTTTCCCAGCAGGGTGGAGCAGAGGGCAGATGCTGGCAGCATCGTGCTCATGCACCCAAGTGGCCAAAAAGTCCCCCAGCCCTGCGGGTACCACCAGCATCTCCTGGGTGCCTCCTCCTGCTTGTCCTGTGCCTGTTTTTTCTCTCTCTGCTGTCCTCAGAGTGACAGCAGAGCCTCCAAGCCCCCCGTGTTCCCTCCCGGCACACCTGGATCCCCAGCCCCGTGCGCAAAGGGCGCCTTTCTGCACGGCAGCATCGTTGTTGTAACGGGAACGGCGCGCTTTACAGCCCCATAAACCCCACATCCTTCTGTGCAGCCTGCTCTTACGTGACGCTAATGCTTACAAGATGTGCAGCGCTGTGGGATGGCCCCGGTACCCCACGCCACAGCAAACAGCTCGCGTTGTACACAGCTCTGCGCCTGCAGCCCTTGCTAATGAGTCCCAGGGACAAGCCACCCGCTATCAGCAGCCCCGCTGCGGCTGCTCCCTGTCCCTGCTCGCGTGCCTGCACTCCATGCACCATGCCAAGTGCCTGCTGGGGGGGCTGAACTGGTGTGCCCTGCGTGTCCCGGTGTGTCCCAGCATGTCCTGGTGTGTCCCAGTGTGTCCCAGTGCGTCCCAGCTCGTCGGGGTGCGCGGGCACTGTGGGGACACGGCATTGTCTGGCACGGCGTTGTGATCACGCAGCGCGGCTAACGTGATTTACATCCCATATTCGACCTCTGGCGACTTCAAAGCTCTGGCGAGCAGGGGATTAAGCAGAGGGGCTGGGGCTGGGGGGCCGGGGGGAGCGTTCACCTTTGAGCTCCCCGCGTCCCCTCCCCACCGCGCCCGGGACAATCACCTCCCTTTGTGCTCCCGGGGAAAGCTGGGGTGCAAACACAGGGACCTTGTCAATATTGGTTTTTGAGAAGACTTTTTTCTATTCTCCCACGTCTGGAGTTTTTGTACCAAATCCCCCTCGGGCTGCCCAGCCTTCCCCTGGGAAATCGGGATCCCAGGGGTCCCCGCTAACACCGGCCATTGATTGAAATTTCACACCCACCTGTTTGCACACAAGATTTAATTTGGCCGATTCTTCATGCCCTTTTCCTGCTTAATCATCAACCTATTGACCTTAATATTAAAAGGGGCTAAGGACAAGGGAGAGAGAGAGAGAGAGAGACTGTGCTTCTGCAAGGGAACAAAAGCTTCCGGAGGCTAAATCAGCCCTGAGCCCTCTCGGTGTGCAGGAGGAGCCGGACACGGGGTGCACCGCATGAGGCCCCGCTGCGGTGCTCCTCTTCCTCACCGCCCACGAGCTTGGGCTGGGATGGAGCTGGCAGCAAATCTGCACATCCTCGGCTGGGTGTGAGGCTGCCAGCAGGGAAGGGCTGACCCAGCGGTGGGGCTGAGTCCTGAGACAGCATCCCTGGGGGCCCAGCTGCTCTCATGCTCCGCTCTGCCTCTGGTCCTGCAGCACCCGGGTGGGGAAGGGGAGATGGGAGCAGGAGGGAAGGCTCTGGGAGAAGAAAGCTTTTAATCAGCCCTGGGGGAGAGAAGACAGCCTTTAACCAGCCACGTGGATGGGAGGGCAGGAGGGTGGGACCCTCCATCCCTGCTGCTTTGCTGGCTGGATGTACAGAACCCCCTCAGGCAGCGCGTTGTGGGTAGAGCTTCAGGAGGTCTCCGCACTTGCAGCTGTAATTTGCTTGCTGGAAAATAAAAAAAGAAAAAAGGAAAAGGAGGGTTTTTTTGTTTCTTTTTTTTTTTTTTTTTTTTTTTTTTTTTTTTTTTTCCCCTGCCTGTCTTAACCGAGGTGAAACCCGAGCCGTGTGGGAGCCTGCAAGCGTGCGTGGCCGTGCACACACGTGTGCGGCGAGCAGCCCGCTTCCTGCGCCCCGGCCGTGCCGTGCCGCAGCGGCACGCCTGTGCGTGCGCATGTGTGCTCCCCCCCGGCGGGACTGTTTTGGTCTGCAGAGTGCGGTCGTGTTTATTTAATATCTGACGTCCCTTCTGTCTTCAGCGCTGACATTAATTGCCAGACAATGAGCAATGGAGCCCAGATGTTCCCCGGCGGTGGCCTCCCTCCCCTCGCCAGCGCTGCGCGGGTGATAAAAAGCCAAGGGGGAGCCGTGTTTTGAAGGCTGCTGCTGCAGCGCTGCTGGTGAGAGGCAGCCGGGGGCTCTGGCACGCAGGGAGGTGGCTCGGCCCCCCCAGATGGGGCTGCCCAGGCGGTCGAGGCTCCCTCGGAGCCCCCCCCGTTCTGCAGCCCAGAGCAGTGCATGGGCATCAGGGCCCGGGGCTGTGCCAAGTGCTGGCGCTGTGGCTCAGGCTCGCCACCGAGCTCATGATTTTCTTGCCCGGGGGGTGAGCCCCAGCGGAGGAGAGGCAGGCTGCCAGCTCCTCCCCAGCGCCCACCTGCCCTGGCTGGGGCAGAAGGCTCGGCCGGCCGCTGTGAGGCTAGCACGCTCCCCGGGGAGCACAGCGAGCCTCGCTTGCCAGCGGGAGATTAGCACGGCCGTCTGTCATTTCATAAATATCCCTCCTCACGAAACACGAGGTCGTTTTTCAGCAGGCATGGCCTTATCAGAGAGCCGCAGTGCTGCTGGGGCCCCCGGCATCCAGCTGCGGCTGAGCGCCGTGCTGTGGCTGTGCACACGTGGGGGGCTCCGGCTGCATTTGGGGTTTGCCCTTTGGGCACGGGGCCAGGGGCTGGGTCAGTGAAAAATGCAGGGTTTGTGAGGGCTGGGGTGGGCAGGGGAGGCAGTGTCCCCTCCCTGTCCCCTGCTGTCCGTTTGACATGCCACACAGGAAGGTGGTGCTGCGGTTTGTGGGGAGGCAGCCCAATTTCCTGCTCTGCCACGGGCTTAATATGCACCCAGCGCTAATCGTTAGCTGTTATTATTTAATTGGGAATGAATTATTAGAAAAAAATGGCACTGGAGAGGGGATAGAGTTATTCTGAGAGGTAGTCTCTGCCATGGTGGCATTGCTTGCTATGGGGACGTCCGTGACCGGGAGCACAAGCAGCAAACCAGCCTGACCAGCGAATAACCCCTCGCAAGGTTTCCATATTGCCTCTTTAAACAGGAAGGGAACACGATACAAACGCTATGCGAATTATGATCTGAAAAGTTTTCCTGGCAGGTTGTCACATGAGTTGTTAGCGTCAGTCCTTGACATGAACACTCAGAGCCTTTCTGTACAGCGGCTTTAATCCCCTCGCCCCCCGGCGGGGCTGCCTGCCGGAGCTCTGCTCCCCCTCTTTGGGGTCAGCCCTTTCCTCAGGTACCTCCCAGGTGGGATTTCACACCAGCACCTGCATTTTGAGCACATCTCGAGGAGTCCCTCAGCAGGGAGCTGTGCCACCCACTGCGGTGCTCCCCGTTCCGTGCACCCCCCCGGCCCAGCAGCACCGGGACATCCCTGCCGAGCACGGGGGTCCTCACCCGTGCCCCCCTCCTCCTGTGCTGCCGCGGGTTTCGCCGGAGCCCAGCTGCGCTCTGGCCGGGGAACATCCGCTGTGGAAACCTGGGAGGAGCTGACAATCCCCAAAGATTGGCTGCACACACGGCCAAGCAAGCGCTGCTGGCTCCCGGCCTAATTCGTTGCAAATGTGCCTCAACGTGGTTCCAATCTGGAGCTGCCTCTCCCCACGCCGCCCCCCGGGGCTCAGCGGGGGCCGGGGAAGCGTCCGAGGGGGGCAGAGCTGGGAGTGACCCCGCTGCTGTCCTGGGCACGGGACACGGCCCGCACGGCCCTGCGCATCGCCATCCATCGTGCCCCGGTTTCCATCTGGGTGATTTGTGGGGCGAGCAGCGGGCGGGTGGCCAGGAGCTGCCAGCATCCTTATTTAGCCCTCACGGGGCCTCCCCAGCTGTGAGCGGGATCGGGGCCGCCTGCTCCCAACCCCTGGTGGGCATGCACCCGCTCAGCACCCTCCTGCTGCCTGGGGCAGGGCGGTGCGTGGTCCCGCTGCACAATGTCCCCACGTCCCCTCACTGCCTCCCTCAGAGCCGTCCCGCTGTGCCCACCCTGCCCCTGAGCTCCCTTGCCTGTAGGGACGGGGCTCAGCACCCCAAAACCGAGCTCAGGACCAGCGACCTCCCTGCTGAAACCCCGGTGAACTGTGCCAAAGCCTTTGCAGGCAGCTCTCCCCTCGTTCCATGCACGCAGCTGGATTTAATGACTCAGAGTCATAAATGATAACACAAACAGCACAGACTAATTTCAGGTCCTCCATCTGAGAGCCTCCATGGCTTTTGGGGTTCTTACACGAGTCCTGTGATGCCCCTTTAGGCGCAGCCAAGCAACGTTAAGCTCGGCTGTAAAATTAACCCAGACTCAACCCTGTTGGGGCATTTGGAAAGAGGTTGCTTCAAAGGTTCGAAATAACCGATGAAAATTGCCCCATTAAGCAACCCCGTGGCCCCTCTCCTGCGTTTATAGCTGGATTAAAACTGCCTGGTGCAGGGTTAACTCCCGGAGCAGCGAAATGAAGTGGCACAGACCGAGCACGGCTCTTCTTGGGTTTCGGGAGAGCCAGCAGCGAGCAGCACCTGCAATAACAGCGCCGGTGTCACCGGCTGAGGGCAGGAAGGGAAGCGAGCAGCACAGGAGCTGGGAGCAGCAGAGCTCCCAGCGCTGCTGCTGGGAGATGGGCACCAAAATAAGTCTCCCACCAAAAAATTGGGTGCCCCAGGGCTGCTGCTGGCCCCGCAGCAGGGGACGTGCCGCCGGGGCTGGAGCACACAGCCCTGGCCGTGCCGGCGCGTGCAGCCCGGTGCCGGGAGCAGCGAGGCATCGCGCTTGGCCTTTTAAGATCAGAAAGGTTTTTGAACTGACGTTAGCTCTGGTGCGCGGGGGAAAGCATACAGAAGGGTAATTAAAGTGTAAGAGCGAGGCTGGGTTTGCCTTTAATGGCTTGCAGCTGCAAATATTTTTCTGTCTTCTCTAGCCCGCTTGTAAGCTGTCTGGCTGTATTTCTCATCCCGGCCAATTAGATTCCCATGTGTGCTGCAGGAGTGAAAATATAGAAAGTGAATAATCCTCCGGTGCTGCTCCTCGTGCGGAGCCCTTTGAACCACTCGCTGCTGCAGCTCCGCTGCCCCCGAGCCCCGCCAGCTCCCCGGGCAGCCCCCGCTCCCCTCTGCAGCACCGAGCCCAACCTCCAGCCGACCATCCGGGCACCACCGCCGTTCATCTTCAAGCCTTTCTGATCAAAGCCTTTTTTTTTTTTTTTTCTTTTCCCCTCCTTTTGCTGAGTTTTACAGCCATTTTCCTTTTTTTTTTTTTTTTTTTTTTTTTTTTTTTTTTTTTGAGGCTGGTTTTCTGCCAAAAGTTCCACTCTAAAATCAAAAGGGGTAGTCCATTAATACAAGGCAGCTGTATCGAGTTCACCATTGTGCCGGCTCTTCCAAGGTACCTCGGGTTTTTAATAAACTGCGGAGCAAGGGGAGCTGGTTGGCTCCGAGAAGAGGGAGGCAGAAGGGGGAAGAGGCTGCCGAAAGCCGCCGTGCGGTACGGGGCAGTGTGGGGCAGGAGGCACTGGCAGCCCCCCGGCTCTCCTCCAGCTCCAGGATCAGGTATCAGTCAGCTCGCTTTGATCCCTGCCTGCCGATGAGGCTCTTGGAGACCCACGCTGTGAAAACAGGCTCACCGCCCCGGCTGCCCTGCGTGGGGCTTCTGCCCCGGCATCTCGCTGCGGGACGGGACCAGCAATGGGGTCGGCAGCGCTGGGGGAACCAGCTGCTGGTCCCCAGCACGGGTCCAGCATGGTTGGTTAAGGTCCCCAGCACTTGATCCGTCTCAGCCCGTGTGCAGGGCTGCAGCCAGTGCACAGCAGGGCCACGTGTGAGCCATCCCATCCAGCTGGGAGCCGTGCCCAGTGCCCCTGAGGTCTCCAGGACACGTGGCTGAGCTGCTGGCCACGGGGACTTCAGGGGCACTGGGCATGGCTCCCAGCTGGATGGGGCAAATTCCCAGCTGGAATTTGCTCCAGCACCTCTTGCTGCAAGTCCTGGTGGTCCTTGTCTTCTGCTCCCCACCTCTGGCTGTGCACGGAGCATCCCACAAGCCAAGGGCTTGAAGGCAGGTTCCCGTGCTAGGATTTGGGATCCACAGGGCGGCGGCGCTGACCCCACAGCGGGCAGGCAGGGATGCCTTTGGGAGTCAAGGTGAGGACGGGCTGGGAGCAGATGGGACCTGCCCCGGTTGTGAAAGAGCGTTTCTGCTATTTATGCTAAGCGGTGGGAATGCTTCTCAAGCATTTTGGATGGCTCTCTAATGAGGCCGGCCTAAATATGCCAGCATTGTTTGTGCCGGACAATTAAAAACTCCCACTTGCCACATTAGCAGTGTCTCTGGTCGGGAAGGGCCCTGGAAGCAGCGCAGGACGAGGGGCGACCACAAAGCCCGCCCTTTGTTTTGTGCTCCTTTGAACCTCCTCAAAGACCCCGTTTCAAGGGGTGGCTTTTGTTTTCTTTTCAGCGGGACCAAACCCAGAGCTGCCTGTTGTTTGGCGACACAGAAATGTGACCTTAATTGACTCTGCTGCTGGGCGCACTGCGTAAATCACTCCTGGCACCGAGGGAGCTGCCCCGTGTGCCCCTGCCCCACGGCAGCACCATGTCCGGGGCTGCTGCCGGCAGGACAGGGGTGGTGGCACCGGGTGGTGGCACGGGGTGGTGGCATGGGGTGGTGGCACATTGTGGTGGCACAGTGCAGTGCATGCCCTGGTCCACGGAGGCAGCAGCAGAGGCTGTGATGCCCTCCGTGGATCTCAGGCTGAGCCTGCCACTGGGCTTTTGAAAGCTCTGGGGCCTTGGGACTGGGACTACACTAAGCATTTAGGTTTTTTTCATCTGACACACAGATGAAAAACTGTTTCTCTGTGCTCTTCAAGACCCTTTAGCCTCCTGCCTCTGCCGATGGCCCAGCTGTGCTGATAAGGCTCCTTACCTGCCGTCCCCGGGACTCACTGGGTTAACATCATCGCAAGATAAATTAAATGCGATGACAATGCAGCAAATCCTCCTGCAAATGCCTGCCTTGCACTTAGCCAGACGACTTATTGGGAGGGTACCAGGGGGCTGGACCATTAGCAGATATAATTTGCAGGCTCCCGAGGAGAGGTTAAGGGCTGGAGCAGCTCTCTGCGAGCCGCCTCCGTCTCCCCGCGCCGCCCGCCCCGGCCCTAATCAAGTTCTCCTCTCAGCCCGTGTCCTGTGGGCCCCTCGCTCCCTTCAATGAGGGGAAATTTGCAGACAAATTTCTGCCAGCAGGACGCTGGAGCTCTCCTGCGTGGCGGGATAAAGATCCCTGCGGCCTCCGTGCCTGCCGGGGGAGTGTGTCCAAGCATGGGGGGACGAGGGGACAGGCGGTGGTCGTCGAGAGCTGTGCCCTCAGGAGAGCTCTGAAGTACCTGCCCTGTTATTTCTGCCAAGGTACTTGTGCACCCAGGCCCTTGTGGCTGTAATCAAGCTGCCTCTTGATCTTCTTCCTGATAAGCAAGAGGCTGCTCTGTGCCTGCCTCCCTCCAGGGCAGTGCTGCAAGCTGCTGGGGACGGATGGGGGGGGGGGACCAGCCCTCCCCTGGGCACAGCGTCCATCCTCTAAGCCCATTCGCAGCCCCTGGCAAGCCCCTGGGCAAGCAGCTAGCTGGAGACATGCCACCTGGGTGGCCACAGCCCAGCAAGGAGGACATTTGGGTCCGTGGGTGTCACCTCCCTTGGGCCCAGGGAGCAGCAGGCACCGAGGAAGGTGGGAGCGGGGCTCGGTCGCCTCGAGGAGCCTGCTCGTTTCACTGGCTTGTTTTAATTTCAGGCACCCTCCAAATAAATGCATTTTACAGCCCTTCCCTTCCTCGCCCATTGGGATGAGAAGGTTTCAAGGGGACTTAGGGCCCTGCCTCCAGCCCAGCGAGCCAGGCGGCCACACCATCAGCAACGCTCCGGCGGTGCCAGGCATGGCAATTTTCTGCACCAGCGCCGCAAACAAACAGGCAGCAGCGGGGCAGGGGAGCCAAGAGCACAGCACCCTGCTCAGAAAGGGAAGACAAACAAGACTTTGTCCTCAGCAGGCAGCCCCGGGGCTGGCCGCGTGTCCTCCCCAGCGCACAGCCCTGGCACTGGCTATCCTAACGCCCGGTCCTAGCGGAGCAGACTGGGACGGGTGCGAGCAGGAGCCTGCCCAACCTCCGCAGGATGTGACCCCAGCAAGTGACAAAGCAGCTCTGCTTCGGGAGGGGGGTCTCGGTGGGCTCTAGCAGGTGGGGGACAACTCTGAGCTGTGAAATTTGGCTGCTGTGCCTCCCCCATGAAGGATGGGCTGTGCACTGCCTGCCCCACCAGGACCTCTTGTCCTTCTGCCCGGGGGTGATGGTTAAAACCAGCTTCTGCAGCCTGACGGCCTCTGTGGGATCGCCCAGCCAGGGAAATGGGGGCGATAAGGGAGCCTCGCTCCCAGGAGGATGCTGCTGGGCAGGGGAAGCGCCTCCGCCTCGCCGCCTGCCCCGGCAGCTCCCCAGAGGCGCGCTGTGACCCTGCCCTCGCTCCTGCCGTGCCGCTGGCTGAGCAAACACAATGCTGCTCAGCCCGCTGGGGGCCGCGGCACCTCCAGCCAGCTGAGATAAAACCCATTGTGCTCCCGAAACGAGAGGGCAAAAGCCCAGCGCTGGCTCCTCTGTGCTGCATGGGATGCTCCCACTGACCGCCCAGCAGTGCGGGCGGGGTGGTGGCACGGGCACCCCATCCCCATGGGTCTGTCCCCGTGTCTCCTGGCCGTGTGCTACCCACCCGAGCCCCCCAGCCCCGGCCATGCAGCTGAGCCCAGCAGGGAGCCCAGCCTGCGCCAGCGCCGCCTGCGAGCGCTAACAGCTGCTTGGAGCCCGCTCAGAAACACCAGCACGGGCTGTCGGGCTGCCAGCCCCGCTGCTCCCGAGCACAATAACAGCTCGGGGATGGCTGAACGCAGGCGGTCCCGTGGGAAGGGAAGCGCAGAGCTCGGTGCTGTGGGACCAGCCAGCGCCCGCCCCATGGTGAGAGGTGAGGAGAAAGGAAACGTCCACGTCACGGCCACCGGGTGCTCACCGTGAGACCCTCGGGCAGCTCTCAGCCTCACCAGTAGGAGTAGAAGGGCTCCAGCTTGCACCAGTAAGACCCCTGGCCCTGTGTGTTGATGCCTTCAGAAGGGCAGCCCCAAGGGATGCCCCAGCCCCTCCTCTAGCTGGCAGCAGCTCAGGTATCACCCCTCATCCACATGCTGCAATTGCACTGTGGGTGCAAGGGGCCACGTGCTCTCTGCCCCTAAAATGATTCATTTCCCTGCAGGGATGAGGGCAGGTTATCCTCCAGGTCTGGAGTGAGTGCATTGCTGATGGAGCTGGGGACAGGGCTCAGCCTGATGCTGGAGCTGCAAATAGAGCCAAATATTCCCCGAGCTTGGCGGGATGAGCGTGTTTTGGTCCTACTTTCTATTAGTCACTGGCCCTGGGGAGGATGCTGCGGGGCTGCGGCGGGCTCGGGCCCAAGCCAGCCTCCCCTCGCTGGCACCCGCACGGCTCAGCACTGCCAAGGCTGCGCCTGTGCCGGGGCTGCAGCGGGGCTGCGGAGCCAGAGCCAGGCACGATACACGGCTGCAGGATTCAGCATGTGTCTCTACATCCTCCTGCCTCTCTCCCGGTACAAACACTGTCCAGATTTCCAACGTCAGCAGGAGAGAGACCAGCCAGATTGTTTTACGGTTTCGAGAACTCCTAATGGTTTCCAGAGAACAGGACCGCAGCCCATCTTCTGCAGCAGGAAAAGCCGCCGCAGCCCCACGTCGCTGCCGGGAGCGCTCTGACCCCCAGAAGCACTGACAGGACTCGGGGTGCCCTTGGAAAGGCTGTGGGGCACCCCAGGGTTGGGAGACGTGGCTCTGCGGGGTGTCACCTGCAGGGTGACCCTGTCCCGGCAGTGGCACTGGGGGCACCAAATGTCCCTTCCCCAAGTCCAGGCTGCCCCAGTCCCACCCACGCTGTGGTGCTGGCAGGTCCTTATGGAAATGCTTTTATTTAAGTGGGGTGCTGCTTTTGTGAGGCTGAAATCACGAGGATCGGGGCACTCGCCCCTGCAGATGGTTCCTGTGGCTTTCTCCCTGTGTGGCACCGATGTGGCTGTGTCCAGGGGGGGACAGCTGAGCTGGGCAGGGGATGCTGCTGGCCATGGGAACACGGTGCAGCGGCTTTGGGGACAGGCACCCCGAGGCTCCAGCTGCACGGCTTCCCCCCGCGCCCCGTCCCAGCTGGGAACGTGGCCCCGAGCACCAGCTGATGGCGTGGCCGGCCGCAAATGTTTAATGAAACTCAGCGGAGTCATTTGTCTGGGCTGACCCCACCAGGAAGTCTGCGCTCCGCAAAACAAACCAGGCTTTTGTTTGACTTGTTTTAAGTAAAACACATGTCACCCCTGTAAATCACAGGTCCCCTTCCCCACCCTGCCCCGGGGTGAAGGCGGGCGCTGGTGCTGGGTGGCTGCAGGGGCTGGGGAGGGGATCGGGACCCTCTGTGGGGTTAGGGGGGGGAGCCGTGGGGCTGGAGCATCCCGTCCCCAAGCACTGCGGTGGGCAGCGGGATCACCCCCGGCTGGGCACGAGGGATCCCCCTCCTTGCTGCCCACCCTCAATCCAACCCTAAAAAACCTCCCCAGCCGTGCCGCCGGCTTGCTTCTCCACCGGCCCCCGGGGCTGGAGGCCTGGACGGCAGCCCAAGGCCCCTGGCACGAGCGAGGCCGAGGCCTGTGCCGGGCGGCCGAGGCCGTGCGGAGGCGTTGGGCCGGCGTTGGACCGCGGCGCCTGCCGGCAGCGGGGGCCGGAGCGGGTTCGTGTGCCGCGGGCGCGCTCCCTCTCTCCCTCCCTCCCTCCCCGCCGCCTGGCAGCCCGCCACCGCGCCGGGGGTTCGCTCCTTTCTCACGACCTCTCAGGTTCCTGAGCTCATCTGGGAGCTATTCATTTCCTGCCAGAAAACAGCCTTGCCTGCTAAAAAAACCACCTTGGCCGCAGCGCGGCCCAGGGCTTGGTACGAGGGCTCTCTCCCGGCTTAAATCATAAAGCCGGGGCTGTCTGGCTGGAATCAAAGGCAGGGCGGGCGCGGGGCGAGCAGGGGGGGGGGGGCCGGGGCCCGTGCCATATGGTAGCACTTAAGAGCCAAGGAGGAAGCGAGGAGGGGTTCTGCGCCGCTCGCGAGGAGTGTGGGAAAAGTTAATTGACTTTAATGACAGGTTTCCCGGGTGGGCGGCAGCGAGCGGCCGCGGGGCAGGCGGGGAGGCGAGGGCAGGGGCACGGGGGGGGTGCCGGGGGCACGGGGGGGTGCCGGGGGCTGCGGGCAGGTGTGCGGCACGCGTGCGTGCAGCCGGTGGCGGTGAAGTGAGCTGGAGGGCAATCAGCAGCGAGGCTCGGAGGCGGTCAGGGGGGTTTCTGCTCCGTGCCGCTGTGCAGCCCCACTGGTACTTATAGGGTGGTGTCTGTGAGACCTCCAGGGGTGAGGGTCCTCAGTAAGAGGCCACCGTGCAGCAGCTTCGCCCTGTCCCTTACTACCTCCCCATCCCTCCCTTCCCATGGGAGCTCATCCCACGGCATCAGCGTGACCAAAGGCCAAGGCACTTGCTGTACCTGAAGGGCAACTCCTGTACTTAAAGGCCCGCAGACCCCCAGCCCGTATTTATCATCCAAATTTGTCACGGTCTGAATGAGCTGGCATCGAGAGCACGGCTCCTGGGAATTGCTCTGATCCCCTCAAATCTCACGGACTCAAGCAGATCTCTCGTGTCAACAGGCTGTGGGATAGAACAAACACAAAGCTTCGGAGGAACCGGTACGAGCACAGCCCATCTGCTTTATGCTAGGCTATTTAAACTCCATCAGCAAATGGGTTTGTCTTGTCTTTCACTCCTGGATTTGCTCAGCGTTCTCCATGAACCTACCACAAAGCCCTTTCTTAATGTGCTTTCCAAACCAAATGCTCCCAAAGAAGGGGCGGGCGGCCTCTGCCTGGCTGGAGCAGCCCCGGCTCTGCAGGTGATGTGCTACAGCCCCGTGGTGAGATTCCCAGATGGACAGGTCCCACCGGTGTTTTCCCAAAAAACAAAGTGGGCTCAGGCCTGCCCACCTTACCTGCAGCACAGAGAGGTGACCTGCAGCTGGAGGGAGGCTGCACGCCTGCCTGGAGGCAGCAAACGTGGTAATCCCGAGCCTTGCAGCCACCATGAAGGCAGCAGTAAGACTGAGCAGCCAAGGCACGAGGAGATTCAGGAGGGGAAACTATCTTAAAAAAAAAGAGAGAGGAACATTCTTCATCACCCAGGTGGTCGGGAGATCATCCTCTGCAGCCACTTTTAGAAGACAACCATCACCAGCCAGGTCCTCATGAGTGAGCCCTGCAGGGATGGATCCCAGACACGTCCCCCTGCCTCCCCCTCCAAAATCCATCCCAAGGAGCGTTTCAGAACAGGAGGCTATGTTTGTACACAGGGGGCAGGGAGGGCTGCGGAGCCCAGCAGGTTTCATCTGCCTGCTCCCCTGCTCTCCTCCAGCTTTCATTTCCCCAGCACCTGGCTGCAGTCAAGCACCTGGCTGAGCCAGGCAAAACCCAACAAGCCTTTGCAGTGGGATTTGGAAGGAATCCCCAGTGGATCCTGGCACGGTTTAAAGCTGTCCGCTCTGAGTTAGGACTTGTTAGGAAAGGTGATGCAAGCTGTAACCTGAGACTACCGCTCGCCTCTATCTAGGGCTCGCATCTTGCCTGGAAATGGGGCATGACCAAGTCAGAGGGGTCAGCTGCCACTCGCAGTTAGGAAGGGAGGCAGTCCGCGCAGCCCCACATCGCTCCCCCTGACATGTGTTTTCCATATTAAAGCAGAGGAAATGCCCGACTCTATCAAAACCACATGCAGAGCATTAATCATCCAGCACAGCCTGCCTCGCGCCCAGGGCTGGGAAGGGCTCTGCGCTTTCAAGTCCAGGTGGAGGTGGTACCCAGCGCCGCGCGAGCGCCTGCTGCAGCCTGTCAGCCTGGAGACGGAGCCCTCGTGGCAGTTTGTCCCGCAGAGCCCGGCGTTTCTGTAACACGAGCCGCTGGCAGGCACCCTTCTGTAAATCAACGGACTGGAGTCACTCGTGATTTACACCGCGGCCGGGGAGCGGGCCCCTCGGGGTCCGGGCAGGAGGCTCCCGCAGGCAGCTCCTCCTCGGGGCCATGCCGAATCCGTCTCGCTTTACCTGGGCTGCTCCGCTGCGGCCAGCCCCGGGAGCCAGGAGGAGAGCGGAGGTGCCTCCCTCAGCGCATTCACCAGCTCTGCAAACATAAGCTCTTTTTAACAAGTCTGATCAGCTGAACTGCTCCCGAGGAAGCAGTAATTACATCTGCCCTGGGGGCAGGGAGAGGGGCCGGGTGGTTTCAGAAGGCGGCCGAGGGGACAGAGGGTCTGACTGACAGCTCCAGCCCTGCAGCAGCACAATCAATCCACGGGCGGCCGGGAGCGAGCCAGGAGCCGGGCTCCCTCCTACGCACACAACGCCAGCACTCCGACTTATCTCCAAAGGCCTTCCAAAATGGAAGAGACTTTTATTTTAAGAGCATTCAAAAAAAAAAAAAATCTTTGGTGTCACGTAAGGAAGGGGAGGGAAGGGAGAAAAAAAGATCTCGTGTAAAACACGAAACGCTGTTGAGGGAGTGCTATGGTACAAAGGCACAATCCAATATGAACATATAACCTATGTACAGCCGTGCCAGCAGCACGGGGCGCGGTGCTCAGTCCAGTCCGGTGCCCGCCACCCTCACCAGGGTCTCCACACCGAGTCGGCGGTGCCGGGTGGCGGGCCAGGCGGCGAGGCGGCGGTGGCAGCCGTGGGGGGGCCGCCGTAGAGGGGCAGCACGGCCCCGCCGGGGGCGAAGGCGGTGCTGGGGATGAGGAAGGCGAATTGCCCGTCGGAGGCGGGCAGCAGCTGGAAGCCCCCGTACACCTTGGCCGCGTCGGTGCCCGGCTTGCAGGGCATGCCCGGGAGCGGCCCCGCGCCACCGCCCGGCGGCACCAGGGGTGGCCCGAAAGCTGCGGCCGGCGGCAGCGGGGGCGGCGGAGGGGGCGCGGGGTAGTTCATGGCGTTGATCTGGGTCATGCAGCTGGCCAGGTGGCCCAGGAGCCGGGTGCGCACCTCGGTGTTGACGCCCTCGCAGGTGGAGAGGAACCGCGTCACCTCGTTCATGCACTCGCTGAAGCCGGCGCGGTACTTGCCCAGCACCGTGGGGTCCGTGCTCAGCGCGGCTGCGGGGTGAGAGGGACATGGAGGGGGGGGGGGTCAGCGGGGTGTGCAGCCCCCCGGCATCACCCCCTGCAGCCCCCCTTGGAGCAGGGGGATCCAGGCAGAGAGCACTGCACCCCCCAGCACTTCAGACCCAGCTGGCGAGCAGAGACCCCTGCTGCCCCCCCAGACCCCATAGCACCGGGGGACCCATCCTATGAGCACCACCCCACCAGCACCCTTGGGCAGGGTGCACGGGAGCCCCCCCAGCCCCAGAATCCCGCATGCAGGGCGCAGCGGGGAGCCCCCAGGGCAGCAGCACGGTGCTCCCACAGCACGGGGAGGGGGTCGGGCACCCCGGTACCCCACCCCCAGCCCCTCACCACCACCACCACCACCACCACCCCCCCCCAGCCCCATCTCTCACCGGTCATCTGCGCCCGCTGCAGGCTCCGCAGGTGCTTGACGGTCATCTCCAGGATGTCAGCCTTCTCCAGCTTGGAGTGCCGCGAGCTCTGCGGGCAGAGGGCTGCTCACACCGGCACCCCCAACAACACCCCCAATAACCCCCCCTGCACCCCCCCCCCATCTCCTCCCTGCCTTACATCCTTCTTCAGCGCGTCCAGGATCAGCGTCTTCAGCTGCCCCAGGCTCTCGTTGATGCGCGCCCGCCGCCGCTTCTCCATGATGGGCTTGGACGACTGCAAGAGAGCGGCGGTGAGCCCGGTACAGCCCGGTACAGCCCGGCACAGCCCGGTACGGCCCGGCACAGCCCGGTACAGCCCGGCACAGCCCGGCACAGCCCGGCACGGCACTGCACAGCCCGGCACAGCCCTTACCTTGCGGTGCTCCGCCGCCGTCTTGGGCTTATCGGGCGTCGCGTTGATGCTGGCGGGGGTGGCGGCCACGGGCGAGGCGCTGCTCTTCTCCATCAGGTCGGCCGGCATCGTGCGGCCGCGCCCGCCCCGCCGCGGAGGAGGTCGTGCGGCGGCGGCAGCGGGCGGGCAGCGGGCGGCGGGCGGGCAGCGGGCGGGCGGGCGCTGGGACCGGCGCGGCGCGGCTGCCGCGCGCCCTTGGCCGCCCCTACTTATAGCGCGCGCCGCACGCGCGCGGCTCGTGTGAAACGTCCCCCGCCGCCGTTCCCACACTCGCGCCCAGCCAATGGGCGCCGCCCGCACGCCGCCCCGGCTCGTGGACGGCGCCCGCCCATTGGCCGCGCGCCGCGCGCCGCGCGCCGGCCAATGGGCGGCCCCAGCGGGTGCCGCGCGCGGGGCGGGAGGGGCGGCCGCGGGTTTAACCCCTCAGGCGCCGCGCTGCCGCCGGAGGGCCCGGCGCTAATTGCCGGGTTAATTGGAGCCCGCGGGGGGCGCCGGCAGCGGGGAGGGGAGGCGGGGAGGGGAGGGGGGGGGGCTGCGCCGTGGGGGGCCGCTGCCTGCGGGGTGAGGCGGGAGGGGCGCTGTCGCGGTGCCTCAGGTGCTGTCACGATAGCTCGAGTCCTGTCACGGTGCCCGGAGCCTGTCGCGGTGCCTTAGATCTTGTCACGATAGCTCCAGTCCTGTCACAGTGCCCAGGTCCTGTCACAATGTCCCAAGTCCTGTCACAATGCCTTTGTCCCTGTCACGATATCCCAGGTGCTGTCACAGTTCCCTTGTCTCTGTCACAATATCCCAGGTCATGTCACAATACCAGGGTCTGTCAGAGTCCCCCAGGTCCTGTCACAATGTCCCAAGTCCTCTCACAATGCCCTTGTCTCTGTCACGATATCCCAGGTCCTGTCACAACACCCTTGTCCCTGTCACAACATCCCAGGGTCTATCAGAGTGCCCCAGACCCTATACAATTCCCAGGTCCTGTCACAGTGTCCCAAGTCCTGTTACGATGCCCTTGTCTCTGTCATGATATCCCAGGTCCTGTCACAACACCCTTGTCCCTGTCACGGTGCCCCCAGCCCCGTCACAATGTCACAGTCCCTGTCACAGTGCCTTCTATCCTGTCACAGTGCCCCCGACCTTATACAGTGCCCAGGTCCTGTCATGGTGCCCTTGTCCCTGTCACAATGTCCCAGGTCCTGTTGCAGTGCCCCTGGCCCTGTCACGATGCCCTTGTCCCTGTCACGATGCCCATGTCCCTGTCACGATGCCCATGTCCCTGTCACGATGCCCACGTCCCTGCCCGATGTCCTTGTCCTGTCACGGTGCCAGTCACACTGGCATCTCTGCCCCTTGTCCTGTAGCAGACCGCAGACCCCTCACACCTCCCGCTCCCACCGATGCCCCCAGTGCCCATCTCCACGGGCCCACCACCAGCACCACCAGCACCACCAGCACCCCGGGCACACCGAGGTGACCACGGTGGCAGTGCCGCTGCTGGTGCTGGCACACTGTGACGCCATGCGGTGCGGTGTGGCCGCAGGTGCAGCGGTGCGTGCGCTGCCAAGGGCGCCCAGGCGAGCGTGAAACCGCGGCGTGGTGCCCGGCACTCGGCCCCGCTGCAGCTGTGCCTCTCCCACCTCCGGCTGGAGGGGTTACTTTAAAAAAAAAAAAAAAAAAAAGGTATTTTGCCTGGGGACTTGAATCTTTTTTTTTTTTTTTTTTTTTTTTTTTTTTTCCCTCCGCTTGACTGGCTTTCTCACACTCCTATTCCCATAGTCTGCCAGCTAAGCCTGAGTCATCCTGCCAAGAACTAGACCTGGCCTATTCAAAAATGTGCTCGCTCGCTCTTTCTGTCTCTCTTTCTTTTCTTTCTTCCCTCTTTTTTTTTTTTTTTTAGAGTATACACAGTAATGTTTTTCCACCTCCTCCAGTACCTGATCCGCACCTGTACGGGGCCAATCCCACACGTATCACCTGATCTTGCCTTTTCAGAGACCGTGAGAAAAATAAAGTTCAAGAAAGAAGAGACATGTTTGCAGATCTCACCGGGGCAAAGCCCTTGTCTCTGCAGAGGCTTGCCTGCACAGCCACGAGAGCATTAAAAGGGAAAAATAAATAAAAGAGAGTGTCATGTTTAAAACTACAAGAAAAGCACAAATCCAGGCTTTCTTTCAGCTCCTTGGTCGAGCCGCAAGTCTTAATTTAAAAACAAAAAGCGGCATTCAGCATGTAAGGTTTAAGTTTAGATGAGCAATACTTGAGGTAAGCTTCAGTTATCTAGGCACTTGGACAGAGAAGAGTGGAGAAAATATCGAGACTGCATCAGGGAGCTACCAAAAAGTCTTTTCTTGCCTTCCCGCAGCAGTCCGAGCCAACTGGTTAGCATGAAAACTGCAATACATTACCGAACAGCCTAAGAGGTTCGGGTGGGCCAATATTTTTTAATACTTGGGGGTGAAAAAAAAATATAAAATGAAGGTCGCCACGATTCCCAAACCAGTCCTCTCCCTCCCATGGGGATTTGCAAAGGAAATGCGAAGCCGGGCAGCCGGTCCCTCCTGGGCTGGGAGTGCGAACAGGCTGCAATTACGTCCATGTTTATGGTAGCCCAGGAGCTGCTAACCACCTCTAATTGCTGGCAACCGCTCGGTTTCTCTGGGGATGGAGCGAGGCAGGCGGGGAGCAGAGCGCAGGCTGTAATTACGGGCCGCCAGCGCTCGCCCCAGCCTTGTCCTGGCCCCATCCCTGCTCGCCGCAGCCCACGGGAGGTTTGTGCTCCTGGGGAGCCCGTTTTGGGTCCTCGAGATCCTCCAGCCCTGTCCCCGCTGTGGGTCTCCGCCTCTGCCTGCCTGCTGTGAAATGCCGTACACGTGCAAGGGCTGCGGTCCCGCAGAGGAAGCATGCCTGCGTGTGAATTCCCCGGGGATCAGGAGAGGAAGGGGAGGATTTACATGGAAGGATGTCTCTGGAAATGAAGTGGCCAAGGCCGAGCTCCAGCTGGAAGGAGGTGGCGAAGAGGCTCGTAACCACTGGGGGATCTGGAACAGATCCTCTGGGCTTCTCCAGCCCTGCGTTTGCTTAGGAAAGGGCGGTCAAGGGGGAGAGGCTGTCCCGAGATAAGGGGCTGCCCCCGGTACCGGCATGTTCCATGTCCTGTGGTCATCTGGCAATGGTTTTCTTTGCTCAGGCAGTAATCTTGGGTTACAAATTGGGAATTGTCCAAAGAAGATTTGGGGAAAAAATGTAGACAGCTCATCGGGGCATTACTGACTCGCAGAACATCTTGGAGGGAAAACGCCTTGGCAAAGAAGTTCAGACTGGTCCTGGGCACAGGCCCAGGGGCAGGGAGGTGGAATAACACAGGATGCTGCCGCCGCTGTGGCACGCAGGAGGCGAGGAGGTGGCAGAGCTGGCTGTGCCTGCTCTCCCGTCCTTTAGGAAGCAGCCCAGACCTGACCAAAGTGTGCGTCTGGAGATCCAAGAGCTTTAATATCCAAAGGGAGCAGGAAATATACAGAATACAGAAAGCCAGTAAGAGCTGGGCTATGGCGGGGAGAACCCCTGGCGTGAGCTGGGGCCCAGGAATGGCACAGCAAGCCTTCCACCTGCAGATCATGGACTGAAACCCTAGCCCGGCTGCAGCTGGAAGCTGTCACCAGCCTGAGGGCTGCAGAACAAGTGCTGCGTCCCGGGGACGTGCGTCCCCGCTGCAGACAGCTCCTCTGGGCCGCCCCGCACACGTGCTTCCACGTGTGCTCCTGCGCAGCCACCCCGCTGGCAGACACGGTCTCGGGTAGCTCCGGGACAGCTTTCAGGGATTTTTCCCCTCCGTCAGTGTTTGCCAGATCTCTGGGCAAGGTCACTTTCAAACTGACTTCCTGATGGAGCTCCCTAGACAAAGCAAAGCTTTCACGGACGTTGCTTTCCTGCGCACCGGGTCCTCAAGGTAAAAAGGGCAGAACAGCTTTCATCAGCAGCACCGCTGCCCAGTCCTGCTGGCAGGAGCAGCTCGCTGGGCAGGCTGGCAGCCCCCTTTTCCAGCAGATTCTGCCCTCTTGGACGCTGTGGACCCGTTCCCAGGATCTGCTGAGACCCAGACCCCCAGGGGCAGGAGCAGAGGAGCCTCGGGGCTCTCACCCGGTGGCTGCTCCTTTGGTGCGTGCCCTGCAGGATCAGGGTGGCTTCAGCCCTTCCCTGGATGCCGCCGCAGAGAAGAGGCTGACGTGTTTGTTCATCCTGCTCCAAGCTGGGTGACTCAGGCTGGGTGTGGGGAGCCGCAGACATCCCACAGTGACAGCCCTAGCACTGGGGAGGGCACCCGTGGGCTCCAGAGACCCGCACCCATCCTTTGGTCACCCACCCTTTGGTCACCCACACGGCCACCCCAACGCAGAAAGCCGTGGGGTGAGGCAGCTGAGGCTTTGCTGGAGTAGCAAGGCACCACCCTGAGAAATTCGGGTGACTCCCGGGGCAGGAACCAGCCAATTTCCACCTCCCCATCCCGGCACGGGCTGCTGCGCAGCTCCGCACCAGGGAGGGCACTGGGACATGAGCCAAGGTACCTGGATCTCTTTCTGAGCTGATTCCTCTTGGCAGGCTCCTATCCTGCTGAACCAGGGAAACGCTGCCCTGGGAGCTGGGGGTGGGGTGGGGGGAGTTCTGGCAGCTGTGGAATGCCACCCATGTGGATGGGAATTCCCTTCCTGCCCTGATAACCATCACGATTTTCACAGTGCTGGTTGGGCTGGAGCAGCCGCACGTGTTAACGGGCGCAGGATGGTGCAGCCCCAAGCTTTTTCCCTTATCCCCAGACTATCTGCAGGGCTGGGAGCTGTATCTGCCACCACCATTGCCATTTGGAGGCTGCGAGCTGCCTTATACCCTCCTCTCCAAGATGCTCTTTCCATGGGGTGTGACCTGAATTCACCAGACCATGGATGTGCAGCCTGCTGGCCATGCCAGCCCCGCTCCAGCACAAGTCAGTGACTTTTGCAGGATGCAGCTCCAGCTGGCAGGACGCACGTCTCAGCCTGCAGCCCTCTGAGAGCCACAAATCCCGGAGGAGAGGAGCGTCTCTCGGTTGCTGTCCTCTCCGTGCGTGGTGGGAGGTGTTGGCAGCGCGAGCCAGCTTATTTCTGTGTTAAGATCCCACTTGTGTCGCTTCCTGAGGCTGCCGTCTCTGTGTCACGGTGCCTGCACGCTTGCAGGGCTGATCCTCACGAGGATCCCTGCGTCAGCCCCTTGTCTGCTGACTGCAGCCTTCAGCCACACACCCCTTCCCTGGATGCTGTTTGCACCTCTTATTTTTGAGCAGCTTATTTTTGAGGGCCAGGGGGGAGCGTGGCAGGGTGGGAGCCTCACCAGCCTTCGTGGCCCCGAGTGCGGGCACACATCCTGGCTGCCTCTGCCCCACGGGTGCCCAGCATCGCGGCTCCTGGGTGTTTCAGCCTTCCCCGAGCCCTGGTGCTGAAACCCTACAGGGCTAGCAGCTCCTGCCCGCAGCCTTTGCACTCCTCCGCAGCGATCAATCCCATTTTCCAACACGCTTCCCTCTCCTCGTCATCAATCAATCCGAGGAAGGAGGCTGCACTTATCGCCGCCCGCAGCTCCCCGTGGATTCACCAGCTGATCGTCCTCTCGTATTTACGAGGCCATGAATCAGCACAGGGCAGAGCAGTGTGCGAACCGCGCCTGATCCTAAAGCCCTGGCGGCAACTGAGACACAGCCAGGAAATATTTGGGTTCCCCAACCCCTTTGGGAAGCACTGGGGCAGGATCCCGGCCCTGCAGTGGGGCAGCTGGCAGGTAAATGTCCTTCACACGGCAGCAATCGGGTCGCTGCAGTGCAACACGAATAAATTCAGCATCTCTTCATCCACACCTGGAGGGCGCGGGATGGGTGCAGATGCAGTAACAGCCAGATCAGTAACAACCCCACCTCTTCTGCTGAAACCAGTGTAGCATGGCACAGCTTACACCAATGTAATAAAACAATACATATATAAATATATATTTCATTTTGGCCCCCTCGGTCCCGCTGCTCGTTCCTGCAGGCCAGCTGTGCCGAGCAGCCAGGGTCAAGCACTGACACACCGGGACACCTCTGTGACTGGCAGCAGGCTGCAGGTTATAAATATTGATTTTATTATTTATAAATCAGGGCTGGCAGGCTAGGAGTGGTGCGAGAGGGTTGCTGCTAGAGAGTCAGAGAGAGAGCTACAGGGTGACTTTACTGTTTTAAGGGGCAGACACGGGCTGTGAAAAGCAAATATCCTCCTTTGGGGCCAGTAAGAAGGATTTTACAGCATTCCCATCATCAAGAGCTGTGCCACCAATGTCCACTACCTCCACGTTTTCAATTTAAAACACTTTATTCAAGAAAACACGGCATACCTCAGTGCGGCACCTTGCTCCTGTAGGATACAGCCTCTGCACAGCCAGCGCCTTGCTGCAAGTGGTGAGCAGATGGACTCTGATTGACCTGATCAATCTGATTAACCCCTGATCAATCACCTGCACTTGGCACCTGATCCCACCGATGCCTTCAGTCCTGTTTGAGCTTGGCAGCGTTTCAGGGACCATTAGCCTATCTCACTGATACCATAATGTGCACGCAATTTGAATGCTACATCGCTGAGATCAATATTTATGATTCGAGGCGACAGCAGAACTAAAATTAGTCCAAGAATATACAGACGGTTGGATGTCATTTCGGTTGGTGACCCTGTCTCCATGCGTGTGTGCAGGGCACGTGCTTGAGGTCTCACCGGAGAACAGCTTCTCTCCAGCTAGCTAATGCCAGGAGAAAAAAGGTGCAGATCTTTTACATGCTAGTCAAGAACCGATGTGTTACTAATTACTGTAATAGAAAACATTATCCCTCGGAGGATGGTGTTATTTTATAAACAAGGGGATAATTTACAGCTTAATTACTGACACCAAGAGCTAATTGCTAAGTGTAATGAATAAATACATTTGCAAGTACAACATTCACTTTGCACCGATTCCAGAAGTTTAGGCATTAAGAGGCAGATTTGGGTACATAACCTGGAGTGTCGTATGAAATGACAAAATGACATCGAATCAAATTCCGAAATGTCCTGCAACAAGGCTCCAAGGACCTTGTCCTTCCCCTCTGTGGTGAAGGGCAGTGTGGTCACCATCCTCCTCGGAAACACGTCCGTGTGGGAGCGCAGGGGGAAGGCAGAAATGCCCCAAAGCAGCGCAGGGAGCCGAGCAGCAAGCCCAGCCCCAGCACATTACCCTGCGTTAATGCAGCTGCGAGGTTCTTAATGCTAGAAAATGCAAAGAGAGAATGGAGACACCAAGATGGGGGATGTCTTTTGGGGTGCACAGCCACCCTGCTGCCTCCCCACAGCCCCAGCAGCCCGGCACACTGCAGGCACCTGCAGGCTGCTGGTGCTGAGCGGAGCTGGGCTACTGGTGCCCTCTCGCAGGCTCATATCTTTATTGGAGGCTGTTAAAGGCGAGCCTCCCAACAGCAATAACGTGACTACAAAGCAATTCTAAGAAAAAGTACGTGGGAATAAGGGAGATACTGAGATCCCAGCCAATTTCAGTACAATACGAGGCTGAAGTATCCTTATAAAGTTAACAAGTCGAATTTAAATGTATACAAGGCTCAGGAGCATACAGGAAACAGGATCGGCCAGACCTTCAAAGGCCCATCATTGTCTTTCAGAAGGTCCACTGAAAGGCTCACGCCATAAAAAAGGTGTATTCAAGTGGCTGATAAGGTGATAAACCCGGTGGAGAAATGCCAGCAGAGGGTGGGCATGGATGCTCGCTGCAGGGATGTTAGGGTGTCCTGGCGCATTGTTGCGGAGCGCTATTGTCCCGCTCCCTCCGCTATTGCCCTGCAATAAAACGGGATGCAACTGGGGGGGCCTGGCAGGTGATTTCCTCCGGGGCTGGCAGCCGTCCTTGTCACCAGCCCCATGTGTGTCCTGCTGTGCTGCGTGCGAGCCACTGTGGTCCCCTGCTGCTGCAGTTCCCCGAGATGTGAGCACCTCACATGCCAGAGAGAGGATGAGCAAAAATTTCCAGGAGCCAGCCTGCTTGTGCTGCCTGCCCCGGAGCTCCCCAGGGGCTCTCACTCGTCCTGGCAGCATGGAAACCCTGCCAGACAGTCCCATGCCTGCTCCTCTTGAACCCACAGAAGGACCAGATGAATGCCCAAACGTGCTTGGGAGATGCCGAGGACACACAGCTGGCTCAGCCCACCGCGGTGGTGCTGGCACATCCAGCTCGTGGTGCCTGCTGATCCTGCTCCTCGTGCTGCTTGGGGACAGCAGGCTGTATTCGGCATTTGTCGTGTGCCCGTGTGTCGCTGTGTTTCACCCATCTGCTGCAGAGCGAGAAGCAGTGCCTCGTGGCTCCAGCAGCCACGCTCTCCAAATAGCGAAGCATCAATAACAGGCGGGATTGCAAACCATCCCCAGGCTGCAACGTAGCGGCATAGAAAGAGTCTAGAAAATGCCCAGCCACGCAGACATTGGAAAAATCAAGGTCATTTCATGGCTTGTTTGTGAGCAGGAAGCAAAACCACTCCGATTTGTTGACTCTGAAGAGGCCAGCAGATCTGGAATGCGTGTTGCAGGACCTGGCGTGCAGGAATTTACGAAACATACGGCCTGTCAAAAATAATTTCTAAATGAAATGCAGTGTCCTAGCAAAACACATGCCTCACACATAAAACAAACCCAAAGCACAAAATGTGGCGTTTAGAGGCTGGATTCCGTCTACAGTGAATAGAAGCCACATGCATGCATCTGAGATCAGATTTTGGCCTGATTTTAAACTTTGTTCGCAGAGGCTGCGATGAGAGCAGGCAAATGAAGGCTCCGTCTCCTTTTATGACCCTCTAGCCGCAAGCTACATTTTTGAGCTTCCCCAAGAGAGGAAAACCCTCGGTTTTTCACTGCAGCGTGTGTGCTGAGCTGGTAGCACGGCTGTGTTTGGTGCTGAGGATGCTGAGCACCGCCGGGTCCCACCCGTGCCTGCCTGCTCACAGGGCGGATTTGGGCAGGGCAAGCACTGAGCCCAGGATTTCCCACAGAAATCCTAGCACCGAGGCTTAGCCTTTATTAATTGGGGAGGGGAGGACAAAATAAAGCTGGCAAAATGTTGTCAAATACTCCAAATTAATGATTAATTCTAGATGGAGTGATAGCGTTTGATGTGGTCTTCGCTGGTTTGAACAGGAGGAGGGTGATTCACTCTGCAGGAATTTATAAAAACGCAAGTATTTGCTCATGGACAATAAATACTGGGGCAGATAAAAAGGGGGATGAAGTGTTCGGCTCCATGATAGCAGCTCCGCTCCAGAAAACTTTTGACCTTCTCACGTCTTAAATCAAGGCGGCTCCCCCCCGGCTCTCCTCCAGGCCTGCCCTTGACGCCGACGGGCCGGGCGCGCGGCGCGGGCTGTGTCCCTGGCAGGTCCCCGTCCCCTCCCCGCTGCCCCGAGCACTCACACCGGTGACGGGCCGTGACAGTGGCCGTGACCGGCGGGGAGCACGCGGAGGAGCGGTGGCAGCAGGGCGACGCGTGCCTTGCAGCACCCCGCGGCCACCCGGGGCTCACCCGGGGCGCCGTTCCCGTGGGAATGCACCTCAGCCCGGATAACCCCTGAGCCTCGCTGGGGCTCTGCCAGCCACATGAAAGCGCTCGGGCCCGCTGATTGCTCCGGCACGACGCCGGGTTTATGGGGGTGAGATTAGCTGCTCGCACTTTAAAGGCAGGCCTGGCACACAGCACCACCTGCTCCTGCCCTCCGCGAGCGGCTCGGGGCCTCCTTTCGCTCCGGGAATCACTGCTTTACAAAAATCCCTCTTTTTATTTATTTTGATTCCACCTAAAAGGGAAGGCCTCGCCCTGCAGCAGCTGTGGCTGAGCTCAGGGGATGCGGGGCACGGCCCTGTCCCCCCCCCGGGTGCGGAGGCAGCGGAGCAGGGCCCGGCTCCGTCCTGCAGGCTGTCAGCGAGCCTTTCAGCGCCAGCCCCGCTTACAGCACCCTGTGCAAAACACCTCGGCTCCGCGGCCGCTGCGCTGCTAACACTTGGAAGTGACAGCGGCGTATGGTTTCAATTAACCCAGGGGCAGCCGGGGACTATCTGATTGCACGGGAGTGGAGGGGAGAGGAGGAACGGCCTTTCCTAGCGGCAGGGATGGAGCCTGTGGTGAGGAACTGCTAAAAAAAGCAGATGGTTTCTCTCTTTCCTTCCTCCTCCTTTTCCTCTTTTTTTTTTTTTTTTTTTTTTTTTTTTTTTTCTGTGGAACAGACAGCCCAGCAGCACATTATTCACCATCAAAGCCCTGCTGAAGGGAATTCTCCACTGCTATTTCATTTCTTCCTGATGTTCACAGATCGTAAAGCAAACGGCCTCTGGAGGACGGGGAAAGCAGTCGTGGCTCGGGGTGACTGCAGAGGACCAGCCCCGCACGGGGACGGGGAACAGGCAGAGGTTTGCAGAGTGCCTGAACCCCTGTGGGGCTGTCCTCACCCCCTCGTGTCCCTCAGAGCAGTGTGTCACTGCAGGGCCATGTGGATGGCATGTCTGTCCCCCTGATGACCCAAAAAAAGTCCTGTTGAAGGCCATGACATCCTCACTGGGCTGACAATGTGAAAGCAAGCACCAAGGTCCCTGAGGGCAGCCCCCCATGGGGGTTTTCCTCTCACAGCCTCCCCATGCCACGTGGGCATCCCATGCAGGAGCAGCCAGGGATCCCAAATCTGTCTGTGGGAGACGTGGGCAGGGAGGCAGTCATCATCCAGGGCATGAAACCACAGCTCAGCGTGTGCCAGCTCTTGAAAACACTCTCACTGCTGTGCTGCATGTTCAGTGCATTTTGGAAGAAAGGGAATGAAAGGAAGAGGTGTAAATGGGAAATGGGAGTGAAGGGAAGATCCATCTAGCAGGCAGTGTCCTGCTAGCCTGAGATCTGCCTTCTTACGGCACCAGTTTCAGACCTGGGAAGGCTGATTGCTGTCCCTGCAGCATTAGGTGCACCATGGGGAGATGCTATCGGAACAGGAGGAGACGAGAATTCAGCCCAGGAACAGCAGGATGGGGAGGGATAGGAGCCAGAGATGGAGAGCTGTTATTTTTCAGGGCAGTTACGGGGCTGAGGGAGGAGCCCGGATGGATCTGACCTTCTTTCTCTGATGGCTTGGCACAAAAGTGAGCATTTGCTGGTGAGATGTGGATGCTGCAGACCTGAGAGATGCAGCAGCACGGAGGAGGAATGAATCACCCATCGGAAACAAGGTGCTGGGATAGCTCGGGGACAGTGTTTGCCCTGGGCAGGCAGGGATCCTGCCCTGCTGAGATGCCCCCAGCATATCAAGGAGACGCCTGGGCAGGTGAGGGCCAGGGCTGCTCCCTGAGGGCAGCCAGACACGGAACAAAAACCACTGGAGGGAACAGAGGAACTGGTGGAAAGACAAATGGGGCTGAAAGGCTCATCCAGACGGGAGCAGCAGCCAGAAAAAAGCCTCATGGGCAGCTGCAGCCACGTGTGAGAGGGATGGGCTGGCGTGGGGCTGCGAGGAGAGGCACGGGGAGGGGTGGGTGTCTTGTGCTCCGTGCCCCTGTGGCCTTCTTTCAACCTGGCTCCCTCGGTGTCACGAGCTCACATCTCGCTGCGAGCAGGAGGAAGAGATGCTGGGGAGAGCCGGGAGGACCAGCCAGACCTGTGTGATTTCTCACAGCGGGTTGTGTCGCGTTTGTCACCTCCTACATCAGCTTAATGCCCTGGAGATGCTCCTCACCCGAGGAAAAGCCATTTGTGGGCTCCCTACCCGGGCTGGTGAAGGCTGGCTGTCCCAGATGGGATGTAGGTGGCACAGCAGGGGCTGGCGTGTGCTGAGCTGGGTCCAACCCCACGTCCTGGGGGGCTCAGGAGCCAGCCTGGGCTGGGGGAGCACAGCAAAGCCCTCCTGGTGCTCCTGGCAGTCAGGGGAAGGGGCTCAGACCAGGCTGCCTGCCCGCACCGTGCCTGGGAGCTGCTGACCCAAACAAAGATGATTTGGGGGAAAAAATGGTTACGCACCAGCAGGATCCTCTGCACCCCTGGGGCTCTCCCCAGCACCTCAGGGCTGATGGTGGGCACCCCTCGTGGCCCCCAGTTAATGGGGAGGGGGTGTCAGGGCTCGCTGGGAGCGCTGCGCAGCCGACAGGCCGGGAGCGAGCTCCGCCAAAGAGTTTATGGCTTTCACACCCCGTCAGTCTGATGAATGGCCCCGCTCCCCAGGCGCTCAGCGCCTGCAAGGGTCAATTACAGCGATTACTTCAAGGAGTCAAACCGGCTGCCGGCGGCAGCGCCGGGGAAAATCTTTGTTTCGGGTTCAGCTTTGTAGAGGGAAGGCAAAAAGTGCCGGGGCGTGCGCCAGGGGATGGCGGGGCCTCTGCTGTGTGTAGGGCGAGAGGTGGCAGCTCAGCATCCTGCCAAGGGCAGTGGCACCCCGTGTCCCCAGCCCGGGTGCCCCACGCCTCCCGCGCACGGGGCCAGCGGCGGCGCTCGCCCGTCGGGGTGGGATTTGGGGAGATTATGCCGGAGGAGTTACAAAGGAGCAGACTTTCCCACAGACGCTTCAATCGCCGCGCTGAGAAAGTGTGTGAGCCGAGCTGGCCCGCCTGCCTCACGGTGCTTTGGGGAGCGCACAGGAACAGCACACACGGTTTTTAATAATTAAGTAACTTTAATTGTCCTGGGAAAGCGGCGCTTGCCTTGGGGCACTCTGCGCAAACTCATAATTAATGTTACCAGGAGAGATTACGGGAAGGAGAACTGAAGAATGATTCACTTTTGCTTTTTAAGCCTCCCCGCGTTAAAGCTGTATTATCCCCCGGTTTAAAGCCCCGTTTAGCCATCAAGAAAACTGGGGGGAGAGGCGGGGGAAAGGCAAAGCACCCAGACAAATTGCCAGCGGCTGCCACAGCCTCGCAGATGGAGGGGCCGGGAGCAGCCCAGCACCACGGGCACGTGGCTGGCACCCGGAGGAGCAGCGCTGCTCGGTGTCCCAAGGGATGCTCGGCACCGGCCCCCCCATGCAGCCCCCACGGGCAGCTCCGTGCCGGCGGGCTCTGGCTTCGTCTCGCCCAGCCTGCAGCCCAGGGCTAAATCCCGGGTTAAATCCCCGGATTTGGCAAAGCGCGACCTCCTCCTTGGAGTCAGAGGGTGGCTCATCCTTTGGAAATCCGATTTATTTCTAGCAAATAAAATAGGTGTTTAAAATGCTAAACCGGGCTGTGCTCCTGCACCGCCGAGTGCCCGGGTCCTGCTCCGATTCCCCTTGGCTGCGGTGCCTCCCTGGTGTGCCGGGCAAAGCCCTTCCTTGGGTGGCAATTCGCCCGCACCAGCTCAGCACCCCGCAGCCCTGGGTGGCTCAGCTGAGTCCTGGCACTTCAGAGAACTCTGGCCAGCCAAAACAACCCCGCAGAGGGGTGCCAGCGAGCCCCTGAGGGACCCAGCTGGGAGGTTTGCAGCCTGTGGGGTGGCACGCAGGGGTGGCACTGATGGCGCGGGGCCGGGGGACACAAATCCTCCCCGGTGTGCATGGTGCCTGAGAGCTGCGGCGCTTGCTGGCGCGTTTCCCTGCTTTAAAACCAACAACCCCTTGGACTGGAGCGGCTCTTTTCTTTCTTTTTTTTTTTTTTCTTCCTTTTTTTTTTTTTTTTTTTTTTCAAAGCAAATCACTGGACTCACACAGGACGCAAGGTATTTTTCTCTATAGAAATCCTTTTTTCAAGCAACTATGTCAAGAATGTTTTCATACTTTGGGCTGGATGGGAAAAAAAAAAAAAAAAAAAAAAGGGCTTAATCCCCTGAGATGGTTATTTCTCTGAAAACAGACATGCAAATGCTGGACTTGTCAAACCTTAAAATGTTTTCTTTATTCAGGGAATTACTGCCTGCCTGCTGAGCCCGGGTAATGCTGACAGGCTAAGCCCGGGGCCTTGGCAGCCGAGCATGCAGAGTGTGGGAAAGGGCGGCTGAGGCACGCGCCAGATAAGATCATACAATAAATGATACAGCCCCGCGGAGCGCACGGCCACTTTCATATGCAAACAGGCTCCCGGTGCACGCACACGCGCGGGCTGCGCCTCACCTTGCGGCGGGGAGGCTGCGGCCGGGGCTGGGCGGCTGGGAGCCCCCCGGGACCCGTGGCACAGCCAGGCACAGCCAGATCCCAAAACAGATCCCGTAGATCTGGCAGGGACCCACCCCGTGTTGCCCTGTGCCTCTCGGTGCTCGGGGCTTGTGCTGCAGCTGGGGAGGTTGTGGCTCGCAGCCCCCAGAAGAGGAGGGGGAATCGTGCTTTAAGCACGTTTCTGGCTCTTTCTCCTGAGCGTGGGGTAAAAACCTGCCAGCACGACCCAAATGGCTCAAACGGGGCCAAAGGCGGTCCCAAACGCATTGTACCTTAATTGCATTTTGCTAAGCTAGCACACTGCTTTTGGCCCCCTTGACGATTTTCAGTGCACTTGCCCGGGGTTGGGCAATCCAGCGACAAATTCCGCCCTTTGGCAGGGATCCATATACCCACGGAGCAAAGAGCGTGACCCCCCAGCGGGACTGCCACATCCCTGCCACCACCCCGTGCATGGGGAGGCTGCGGGAGCCTGGCACCACGTCCGCGTGGCCCCTGCATTTGTTTTAACAACCCGCTGATCCCCTGTGTCCCAGGGGAGGCTTTGGGCATGGGGATCTCCACACTCGCACGGCCACAGGAGCCCAAAAAGCGTGGTGGCAGGAGGCTGCCGTGCAGGTGGGGGGCACGGCTGGGCGCTCCCCCCGGCGCTCGAGGTAGCCAGGGGGCAGAGGCAGGGCTGGGGCATCCTGGCCTCTGACTGCCGGCTTAATGCGGCGCATTCACACAGATAATCTGTCAAGGAAAAAATGAGCCAACAAGCTATCTATTCTTGTCTGCGCTACTTTCCCATGTCAGGAACAGGCTGGGCTGAAAAATGTAGGTTTCCCCTTTCATCTTGCCTTTCAGAGCCCCCCGAACAAGATGCCTTTCTTTGCCAGCGCTCGCTCAGGAGATCTTGCCTCAAACAGTGGGAAAAGGTGATTTCTTTTTTCTTTTTTTTCTTTTTTTTTTTTTTCTTAAATTGTGTTTTCATATCTATGCTCAGGCATCTGGCCGCCCACGAAGCGAGGTGTCAGGGCACTGGGGGTGCCGCTGATCCCCCCCTGGCTCCCCGCCAGTGTCGCTCTCTCCCCACGGAGCTGAACGGGGGCAGCAGGATTTCCCTTTCCCCATCGGGATATTTTTACGTTTAACCTCAAAAAGAAGTGCCTGGAGAGGCCAAAACAACAAGGGTGACCCCTGGTGACAACCACCCACCCCGTGTGTCCCCACGGCCCGGGCAGGCAGGAGATGTGCACGTGCTGCCTCGGGTGGTGGCAGCCCTCGCGCTCCTCGGTCCAGGCGTCCCGGGATTGTCTGCTCTTTTCGTACAGTTGCGTTGGTCTAATAAAAGCAAGAAATATGTTTTTATAGGCTTTGTGGTCTGTCTTTCATTAATCATGTTTCTGTGTGTACTTGCTGGTTTGTTCTGCTCCAGTGACTGGCAAAACCACCGGCTCTCCAGCTGCACGGCTCTGCCGGGCTGCCTTTGTTGATCTATGGAAGTGGTTTTTGAGAAATAATATTTGAAATGGCCAGGTAACGGCCAAGTGCAGGAAGAGGACGTATCAGCGGCACTTGTACAGCACAGATCCAGCTATCTGGTTTCTTGTAAAAGCAAATACTTTAAAGGGCTTTCGGCTGCCCTGCTTCCTTCGCTATTTCAGAAGGACTGAGAAGTGTGGTCCCGTTTGCCATGGTTTCCCCAGTCTGGGGATCACACGTGGCAAGCAAACAAAACCTCTCTGAGACCCAGCTAGCAGTGCCAGTGGGAACCTTCATCTTTTTCTTTTCTTTTTTTTTTTTTTTTTAATACATCTTTTAAAAAAAGGTGGCTGCTCTTGCCTCCTCCAGACCCAGGGAATGAGGAAGTCACGCTGTGCTCCTCCGCAGCCCGTCCGCCCCGACGCTGGGCACTGGAGTCCAGATGTTTCTCCAGCTCAGCGCAACACGCAACCCCTCCAACTCTTTTCCCCTTGGCTTTTCTTGGTGGCTTCCAAAAGATGGGCAGAAAGAGGAGACAGAGCACTGGGAAGCAATGGCTGGGGACAACCTGGGGGCCCTGCTGGTCCCTAGGGGACACATCCAGGTGGCCCTGCCAGGAGGGCAGGGCGAGGCTCCGTCCGCAGGGCTGCGGCAGGAGGCTGGTGGTGCTGGTGCTGCCCAGCCTCGCCGTGCCCGCAGCGCAGCCAACGCAGCGCCCGCGGCCACCCGAAAGCTGTCGGAAGAGCTGAAGGGCACAGGATGTGGCTCTGCCTCCTGACATTTGGGAGGCAGGGCTGCTGGGAGGAACCGCAGGGAAATGGGGAGCAGACAGAGCAGGCGGCTAATTGCAAGGAGCAAAAAAACACATAGGTGAGATAAAAGAGAGCGTTTGCATTGTCTGGGCTCCCCCAGACATCCCAAGGTTTGCCTGCGGCTGCTTGGCACAAAACTCCTTCCAGCCTCGGAGGAGGTCATGGTTAGTCTGGAATCAAGCACAACCAGCAGGCGACGAGAGCAGGCGGAGAGGAAGGCACGAAACCAGCTCCTCTTTATTGGGGGGAGGACTGGGAAACGTGTGAATGCGATTCCTGGTGGTGCTGCAGCCCTGCCGTTGCCACAGCTTTTGCATTACGGCACCCAGAGACCCCACCTGCGGCTGGAGCTGCTCCAGGCTCCGCGGAGAAGAGCTCCTTGCCCGAACACACACAGCAGGAGTGGAAACGAGCACAAAACCACTTTCCCACAGGCAGAGTGGGCCAGGGCTGGAGCAGACACCCCCTTGCTCACGTCTCCAGCCCTGTGGTGGAGCTGGGTTCTCCAGCATGGGAAACGCTGGGCGTCCTCAAACCTGAGCCTGGCGGAGCCCCCCCAGGATGCTGCTGGTCCCCGTGCAGGCTGCAGGCTCAGGAAAGCCAAAAAAAAAAAAGAAAAAAATACAAACAAGTGGCTTTGCTTTGTCCCTCCAAAGGGTTAAACATCTCACACGAAGCCACCCCGGAGCCCCCACGCCTGCTCTGCCCCCTCCGTCTCCTTCACCCTCCGCGGGCCGGTGCCAAAGTCGGAACCTGCTAATCAGCAGCTCCCCGCGGCAGCCCTCCGCCTGCCTTGACTCCTGGCCAAGCGCGGCCGAGCCTGCCGGCGCAGGAATGTGTGAGAGCCATGTGTCACTCCTCCCGACTGTGGGAAAGTGCTGCTCCAGTGAACTCGCAGCAGCTGCCCTGCCCCGGCCCGGCCGTGCGGCGGGACAAACAGGAGCTGGGGCGCGCAGCCCTCGCCGCCGCGCGGGTCCCCTGCCAGCCCCCGGCCCCGCGGGTGACAAAGAACATCTGAGCCCCCGCCGGCTGCAGGGGCTGTGGGAGGGATGGGGAAGGAAGGGCTGCTGCCTTGTTTGCCTTCACCTTTTCCCCCAACTTTGTTGCTGGTGTTATTATTTTTTTTTTCAGCGGAGGAAGCAGAAGCGGCTGTGGGGGTGCTGCCAGCAGGAGCCGCGCGAGCCGGGAGCTGCCCCAGCGCCGTGGTGCGGCCGTGGCCACCCCACCGCCACCTGGCACTGGTACAAGGCCTTCGTCTTCAAAGCCTGCGGCACACAATGGCCCCTTTCAGAGCCTGGAGCTGGCCCTGGTCAGCCCGGCCGGCTGGGGCTGAGCTCAGCGGGGCTGTGGCACGGCACCAGGGCAGGAGAACGGCACCCATGGGTGCTCCTGCAGCCCCCCCAGCGCTGAAGTCGCACACAAGCAATACCAAAGGGGATGGAGGGTGGGAGCAACCCTTTCCTCTGCCCTGGGGGATTAATGACCAGCGGGGGACCAGAGGAATAGGGTTTGTGCTTGGCAGGGGGCAGAGATGCAAAGCGCTGAAGCCGCACTTTTGGGGCCGCCTTGTGCCCCCACGCTGCCCCAGCCTTCGCCGGCTCCTCCTCGCCCCACTGGCCCCGGTGGATCAGGCTCTGCAGACAAGCCTCTATTCCTGCCCTCGTTTTCATCTCCTTCCTTTAAGCCTGCCGTGGGCTCTTGTTAAAACTGCTTACTGGGGACTCATTAACTTGGCAGGCTCAGCGAACTCGGATCAATTAAAAGGAAGCTCCTCAGGTTCCCTGCCCCTTGCCGCAGTGCTGCCCCTCGACATCGCTCGGGGGTAGGTGCTGCCTGCTTCAGCTCTGAGGCTGTCCTATGGCTCTCGCTGTGCTCAGTCACGTATTCCAACGTGCCCATTGCCAGTGGTGGTGTTAAGGGTGTAAGAAGAAAGGCAGTCACCCCGTTTTTCCCCCAGAAAAAGGTCTGGACGCCCCACAGCCTGTGGAGAGGTGGGTGTCCATGCTGCTGCCCTGCCACCCACTTCTCTGCCCACCTGTGGTGCCCTGTTGGGTATTTCAGAAACCCTTGGCGAGCGGTGCTGGCTATCCAGCCAGAGCCACACAAATCAAGAAACCTCCACATCCTTGCTTTCAGCTCCTGAAGGGACCCAAATGTCAGACATCACCTGCTGCAGCACCTCTTGCCAGGCTGTGTCCCCCCCCAGCAGGCTGCTCGCCACACTGCCTCTTGCTTGCAAGCATCCCCGCACGGCCTCTCGAGTGGGGAAAACGCTTACAGCTGGCTGCAGGCGTGGACCCAAACCCTCCCCTGCAAGCCCTTAAAGCGGGGAAGTTTGCCTGCGGAGGAACTGAACTTGGGAGCCTGGGGTCAGCAGTTTCTGCTTGCCAGAAACGAGCAAGAAAAGCAAACAACCCGTGCGGCCCTCCTCTCCGTTGGGTTTTGTTACACTTTCCAAACACATCAGTCAAATCTTCAATAAGGATCAGCCAAATCTTTCCGAGGCTTTGAGGCTCAGTTTCAGCTGAGCGTTGGCCTTAGTGACACGGCGCAGAGGTCTGACTGCAGCCACCCAAGCTGGGTGCCAGCAGGGCCCCGGAGCCCAGGAGCACCCTGCTCAGCACCAGCCCCGCGGGCAGCAGCTTCCCTCGCCCCTCGCCTCGATGGGTGGGTGCACGCACACACGTACAAAGGCATATAGGTGCTAACGACCGTGTTTATGTACCAGCTGTATTTGTTGGGCATCATTTGCGGGAGGGATGCAAATGTGGGCAGGGTGAATCAGCTCGCTGGGGCTGCAGCCCCACCAGGAAGGCGACGGCCAAGCGCCCGCGGTCGCAGGGAGAAGCCTGCAACGTGAGCTGCGGGCTCGGAAATTAGGGGCAAGGGCAAGGAAGCCCGGCATCTCCCTCAGCTCAGGAGCCAACTGGGAGGCAGACAGCTTGGCTGGCAATGCACAAAAAATGCCGACGGGGCCTCAGAGCCCGGCCGGCTGCGGGCAGCCTCCCGGCCTCAGCTGCTGCCCGCTGGCTGGGCAGCTCCGGATAACTCTGGATAGCGTTTCTGCTCGCTGCCGATCCCTGCTTAGTGGGCACATTGCTGGGATGGCAGAGCCGCCCCGAGCCCCCAGGCACCGGGCTCAGCCCCCGGCTCAAATTCAAGGCACCTGCTGCCTGCAGGCAGCTCGGGGCTTGGCCAAGCTTGGGGCTGTGATCGGAGCCCTGGCGGTGGGTTCAAGCACCAGTGGTTCCTGCACCACCGTGCACAGCTCGGGGAGGGCAAGGGGGCTGAGCAGGACTGCGGCTCCCAGGGCTCTTTGGCTACACCAAATTTATGAGGGGCCCATGGGTGCTTGGCTGGGTTTGGTGGTCCAGCCCCTGTGCTGGGCTGCTGTCCCCAAGGGGCAGGGAGGGAGGGGATTGGCACCCCCTGGCCCTACAGGAGGTCTGGGGTCACCATCTCCTCCGCACCATGGCAAGGGAGGAGCAGGATGCTGGGACAAGGACCACGTGCAGGGAGCTCTCACTCCTTTGGGAGAGGAGTGCATCAGCATAAGTGCTCAAAACCAGCCATTTCACCCAGAAATTTTGGTTTTTAAAAAGTATTTCCTATTCTAGTTTCTATTTTTGAAAGAAAAAAGTTATTGTTGAAGAATCTCCCTTTTAATTCCAATACTAGTGTAATAAAACAAATGCTGTTCTGTGGTTGACATGTTTGCCAAGCACTTTCTGCAACATTTTTTTTTTTTTAATACCGAAATCATCCAACCAAAAGCTGGTTCTTTGACGTGAAATTTTTATTTTGGCCAAAATTCCCTACCTGTAACCTGGAACCACCCCAGTGAGCCACTTGCACACGGCTCCTGCCCGGGCCGGCCCAGCTGGGAGCCGAGTGGCGCTGGCAGCAGGAGCAGCAGGGCTGCGGCTCGGCCGCCTTCACCCGCACACCTCCAGGGGAAGGGAGGGGAGGATTTTAATGAATTAGTCCTGGGCGCTCTGGAGCATTTCCAGTTTGCAAATTACCACTGCTTTATTAGGCTCTAATTCAATCCGCCCCAGGGCATCGCTTGCGAAAGCCTTCACCAGGAGGAGCGGGGCGAGGTGTGCAGGTGCCCTGTGCTCTGCTGCCCCACGTCCCAGCGGGTGCCCCCCCTGCCTCGGTCCCTGTTCCCCTTCCAGCAGGAACAACGGGGGAGGAAAATGTGCCCCGAGGGTTGCTGGAGATGTGTAATTTCATCGGGTGCCCCTGCTGCATGACAAATCCCACGACAAGAGCCATGGAGAGGTTGGGGTTGAATTGCGAGGGATTAATGCCTGCCTCCACCAGCCCAGCCTTGGGGGCTGGACCCCCCCAGCTCCCCAGGACCCTCAGGGTTGTCCCCGTGTGCTCAGTGCCATGCACAGAGGCTCGCAGGCCACCGCTGCTGGGGACGTGTCACCAGCCACACGTCTCCGACCACAACCACCTTGAGGGCCGGCGAGATCCTACAAGGGCACTAGTACACACTGGAAGACCAGAATCCCCTCCCCTAAGCCCTAAAAGCACTCAGTCCTGGCTCTTTTCCCCCGCACACTGTGCTGTGAAGGGCTCCCAGCAGGGTGAAAGCAGAGGGCGGGGGGTGGGGGGGCAGGAGTGAGGAGGATGAATGGGGCTGGTCCAGGGCTGCTCTTATCTGATGGCTGCTGAGTGCGGCGTGATGGGTTCCCCCACAACGGGGCTGGATTGTCATCTTATCAGATGGCACAAGCCCCGAGCTCTGGCAATGGCCATTAATCACCTGGCTGCAGCTGCTCCTCCAGAAGGAGCCGCCCCCCCCAGCCCCCCGGCCGCTTCCCATCTGGGGGCTGCCAGCAGCAGATGGGGTTTGGTTGTGGGGGCATTTCGAACAGCGGGGTGGGCTTTAATCCTAATAATCCCGTTTGGGCCCTGAGAGCTTCCCACAGGGCAGCGTCACCCCGGGGACACCCGGCCCAAGGGGACACGGGTGGCCGATAGCCCCGCAGGGCCACCAGGCTGTCCCCAGGGGTCACCTCACAGGAATGCCACCCATCAGCCTGGCCGTGGGCACAGAGCCCAGCCGGGAGGGAGCCGCTCGCAGGGCCTGGCTTCTCGCAGAGGACGAGCGCGGTGTCTGCCCCCACGGGCTGGAAAATTTCGGTCAGGAGGCACAACGAGGGGCTGGTGCCAAGGCAGCGACCCGTGCGTGGCCACCAGCGGGGTCCTTTTACCTCCCCCCTGCAGCCAGGGCGGCCGGCGAAGCCGTCTGCGTGCTCGGGCGCTGGTGCCATCAGCGCGGGTGGCATTTGTCCCTCGGTCACACTTTCCCCGTGCCCAGATGGTGCAAAGTCCTCGCTGTCCCCGTGTCAGCTGAGGAGGCGGGGGGGCAGCCCGGTGGCTGAAACCGAAGCCGGGGTGGCCGCGGGGCCACGTGCACGTCCCCCCTCCATGGAAAATTTAATCCTGGTGGGAGCTTTCTCTCTGAGGGGCCAAGGAAGGGGCTTGTGCCCTCCTCCCGCAGTCATTTTTATTTTCCTTTTCTTTTGTTTAACCTCGCATGGGACAGCAGCAGTGAGCAAATCCCACCCTGGGAATTTGTTGGCATTGAATATCGTTGTGCTTCTCCCGGGGCTGTCAGGATGCACAGGACATTTCTGTGCCTGGTGTCACTTTCTTGGATGCCGGGGTGCCCCAGCTGTGTGGGACAGCCAGCACCGGGCCCCGGGGCCGTGTGGGCATTGTGTCCCAGGAGCTGCCAGGCAGCGAGCGAGAGCTCGTTCCAGTGCGTAATGGAAAGCACTTGTCCCTTGCAACGTTGTCTGGCCATAAAATGTCAGATAGATGCAAAAGTTAAAAATACAGCAGAGCAAACAACCACAGAGCAGCACTGACCCCAGCGCCGGGGTGCTGCTCGCCCAGCACAGCAGAGGGGAGCCAAGAGCCCCCCAGGCACAGGGTGACCCCAAGGACAGCTGGAACGGAGCAAATGCCACCTGTGCTGCCTGACACCGCTGCTGGTGGCGGGTGCTGACACACGGCTGACAGGAGCTGGGCTGTGTGCTGCTGTGGGCTTCTCCCCCCTCCAGTCTGGGGACATCCCGGGCAGGTTTCTGTGTGCTTTGGTCTGCTGATGGGCAGCGTGTGCTCAGCTCCGCTCCGGGGCAGATCCAAGGCAGGTGCGTGCCTGGCCATCCTGACCATGGGAGGCAGCAGCCGAGGACACAGCCCATCAGATTTTGGGGAGCTGTGTCCTAACAGCAGGGATTTTCCCTGCAGAACCTCTTCGTAGTGGTGCAGTGGAGCACCCTGGTTGGGGATGTGCACACGTATTGAGGGAGAAATGGGAAAAGCCCTGAAGATCCCAGCTCCAGCCACCGCCATGAGAGCCTTGGTGCCCTGCAGCACCGGCCCAGTCTGGATAGGGACCTGCAGGGCTCAGCATCCCCTCCAAACAGAGCCAAGGCAGGGACATGCGAGGAGCTCAGCAGCTGGAGCAGGGAACGGCACGGGCAGGGGGGCTGGGGACACCGCCGGCTGCGCGGAGAGGTCACCCTCGAATCAAGCCGGGATCGCTTGCCATTGCGGTGGGATGTCAGAAATGTCCTCCGTGTATGTATACCCACACATCTAAACGTGGCTGCAACAGTTGAAGCAGATCGCAGAGCCTCGGAGGACATTCCTGAGAAACCTCTCGCTTCTGCAGTGCCAAGACTCCGGAGCACGGTCCCGGCTCCGAAGGTACGGCTTGGAAGTGAAACACGAGCCTGGGAGAGGAATTCCCGCAGGAGAGCCTCTCATAAGGGCAAGATGCGGAGGAGAAGGAGGACTCAGAGGAACAGGTGCAGGCAGTTCTGCAACACTCACCCACGTCTGCAAATCCTCTAGTGGAAATAGTGAGAGGAGCAGGGAGCAGCGGTGCAATAAATCTTTTAAAAGAAACAATGCGACCAGGACAGCTGGCATAAAAAGGAGCACGTTCCCTTGGCTACCGGGGGCTTTAAGAATGAAAAAATCAGAGTGGGTGAGAGACAATGTATTGCCCAGGGAAAAACAGTGATCTCAGGGAAATTTAAATCCTGAGATCCTGAGAAAGATTCCTGGGCGATCTGGGTACTTTTCAAATGGTTGGAGGAGAGACGTCTCTGCCGCTCTTTGGTTTCCTTGCATGGCTTTCTTCTTTTGATGCTGCAAGAGTCTCCAGCAGATGCCTCTGCACCCCTCTCTGCACAGGACAAAGTGGGAAGCAGCTCCCCTTGGTCCCTGTGCATCCCCCAAGCTTGTTCTCCCAGCTCGCTCGCAGCTGAGGAGCCGTGGGGATGCTAACGCCGCCGTAATGGGTAACACACTGCTTCGGTGGGACGGTGCCTCCAGAGCGCACCGCGCTTTACAGCTACCATAAATAATGGGATCAGTGTTTGTAAACTCCACTTTAAAGAATCCATTCTTTTCCAGAGATTTCAAAAGCATGTCATTTTCCATATCATGAAGTTTGCCAGTTCGTCTATTTTTAGCAGTTCTCACTCTACTGATGTGGTCAAGACAGCCCTTAAACAGAAGAGAGCGGCTGCGTGCCTCGAAGGTATAAACAGCCAGACATGTGATGGGAAATGCTTCAGAGGTGAGCGTGTCAGACTTGCAGACATCAAAGTCGTTGGGTGGTGGAACTGCAGGGACCGATCCGTGTGCAAGCTGGATCAACAGGCACGGAAAAACATCTTAAAAGTGCCTTTTCTTGGAGATCTGAGGAGTCTCCAGAGGAGTCTCACGGCCCAGGGAGTGAGACAGATGGCGCAGAAAACTCGCAGCACGGCCTCAGCTGGTACCAGCACTTCCTTGGAAACCTTTGTTTAGTAAACATGAAGATAAAAAAATAAATAACAAGGTTGTGTGTGAGGCTCGGGGCTACGACTGGGGATCCATGCCGCCAAGTCAGGGAAACTTCACCGGACTCCAAACATTTCTGGGCTGGGGAGTGTCCTGCGTGCCCCATGGCCAAGGTTGGGCCTCGCTACTCCTTAGCTTTGGTCATTAAATTCCCTGGACAAACAGCAGTGTGCCTCTCGTGTGCTTTCGCAGGCCTGCATCACCTTTTCCATGCCTACCTTCCCAAGGTGTGCTGAGCTCCAGGCTGCGGGGGCTCACGCGCTCTCCTCCAGTGCCCCCCTTCCTTGCTTACGGTTCCAAGCAGTTTTCACCACATTTAGCATCTCAAGGACCCCGTTCTGTCTAAGTGATAAATTTCCATCCTGTGTACATCCTTTTTTCCTATTTAAAGGCTGTTGACTCTTTGGCTTTAAGCACGTGTGTATATTTATTGGGTTGCTAGCTAAAACAACCGGGTCGTGCCTTGCTGCCGCTCAGCTCTCAGTTTGATTAAGACGGTGGAGCCTCTGTGAGTTTCACTGAAAAAATTCAGTTCCTCCACCAAAGGAAGGCCATCTTGGCTTGCAGGTGGTTAAATCACCTCTCGACCTTCTCCTTTTGCCTCTCATCACCAGCCTGGCTGTGCCAGCTCCTTCCTGCAGCCTCTCCCCGTGGTGCCCCATCCTGCTCCAGGTGCTCGTTTCGGCACGGGATGTCCTTGCACCCTCCTTGCTCCCTGCCCTGCCCCGGATGGCTTGACTCAAGGCTGTGTCCCGCGGAGCCTCCTACATCTTCCTCTGAGCCCTGACCTCCTTCCTGCAGGGCTCCTGGGCCAACCCGGCACATTTTGGGGAGCCGCACGCTCCGGCCGTGACCCCACACCAGGTGAGGTGTCCTGAGGTGAGGTGGGGACATGGGGGCAGCCCCTCTGCCTGTCTCCAGCCACCTGGGTGACCAAGCCGAGGCTCCCAACACCTCACACATGGGTGTCCCTGTGCCTCCCCGTCCCTGTCCCCACCTCTCCCCAGCTCCCGTGGAAGCTGGCCCTGCTCCAAGGCTCACGCGGGCGGCAGGAGGAGGAAAGCACGGAGCAATCCATAACCTTTGTAGCGCTCCCCAGAGCAGCTGTCTGGCAAATGTCAAGCACTGTCTAGGGCTATTTTGGGCACTTTATTTTTGTAAAGGATGCTTTGGGGTGGGGGAAGGGCACAGAGAGCTTTTTCCCGTTGCCAGCGCCTCAGAGAATAAAACCCCTAGGGAGGAAGGTTCAAGGACACTCCTTGGTCATGCGCACAAAACCACGGTTTGGAGAGTCCCTGGAGGCTCTGGGACGAACGGGACACCAGAGATGGGCCTCAGCTCGTCTCATGACCAGAGACCTCCAAAAGGAGCCCATGGAGCAGGGGTGGTGACGCGGGGGTGGCTCCTGCCATGGACATGACCTCGGTGAGCACTGTCACCCCAGGGGGACCAGCCCTCGTGCTGCCCAGCTCCCCAGGAGGCTCTGGGTGACAAACCCTCAGCTCTTTTAGAGGACGCCAGGCACTTCAGTGTCTGATTTTTGGTGTTGTCAGTGACCCCAGGGGAAGGAAGGGAAGGCCCAGGTCCCTGGAGGCGTGTGTCCTCTGGAGAGCTGGCAGAGCTGCTGCGTGGCTGAAAGTCAGATGGCAAAGCAGCTCCCCAGCTGAAGCCTGGCCAGATGAGTAACGCAGCCACCAAGTGGCCCTCTGAGGGCTCTCCCAGCCCCATACAGCCAAAGCTCTGGATGTTTTCCTCAGCTATTCCAGGGACCCAATCTGCCCGGCCCCAAGGAGCCCTCAGACTCTGCCGCTTTCAGCAGAGCCAAGACCCAGAGCCAAGGCATTGCACAAGGAGGAGCGGAGCATCTAGAGGTCCTCGTGTGAAAGGCTGCACAGAGCGTAGCTGGAACACCCGACACCAAAACGTTCCTGCTGACAGAAGTGGGTGTTCTTCCAAGAGCTGAAACCGTTGCGGAGAGTCGCTGTGTTTGTCTCTGAAAGCTCTTCTGGTGAGCCCATAAAATAAAGCAGCTCTCATCTGCAGTAGCTGGAGGGTTCCTTCCCCCCACAACACGCCCCTATCAGAGGGGCACGCAGTGTAGCTGTAGGAGAAACAGCCCCTCAGCATTTTAAAACATTGCACAAAAATGTCAATATTAAAAAAATGCTGTCCAGGGCTGGCAGGTGTGTGGCTTTGAGCAGTACGGGGACCAAGGGCACCCCTAGGAAAACCCTGCCCGAATAACCCAGCAGCACGCGCTGGGCAGCTGGAAGTGAGCGCAGGGATGAGCAACATCTGACACGGGTTTGTTGAGAACCAACACGCCAGGGCGGCCCCATTTCCACCTCCAGTGTGGTACGGTGGGGACGGGTGTCCCCGGGGGCTCTGCCCATGCCCTGCCAGCGGGCAGGGGGTGCAGGCAGGGGGTCCCGGGACGGGCACGGAGCCGCGGGTGACGGCGCTGAGGGAGCTGCTCTCAATGGCTCGCTTGTGGGGAAGCCGCTGCCGAGCGCTCCCGGCGCGGCGGAACAGAGAGCGCATTTATCCCGGCTGCGGGGCTGCGGACAGAAAAGGGATTGTGGCAGGCTGGGGGATCGGGGTGAAACGCCGCGAGGAGTGCTGGGGGAGAGCGGGGACAGCGTGCCAACGGGTGTCCCTGCCAGAGGTGGACGTGGCTGGCCAAACCCCGGTGACAGCCCCCCACGGGTGGCCACCACAAGTCACTGTGCAAAATGACAGAAAAGCTCACGCGTGCCCCCAGCCCCTGCCTGCAGCGGGAGCAGGGTGCTGGGGAGCCAGGCGCCCCGGGGCAGCCGCCAGCGCGCAGGGATGGCTTCCACCCCCAGCAACTGCAAACAGAAATGGAAAATTGTCTCTGTCAGCCTGCGGAACGAGCGTGCAAACAACCCCCCAGATCCTGTTTTTTCCGTGCTCCCAGAAGAATGTAAACTTTTTTAAACAAAACCCAAACTTTTCTAGCAAAGCGAAAAAAAAAAAAAAAAATAGAAGAGGAAAACAGAAAGCAGCCCAAGCTACTAATTTGTGGCAAAACCCAACAATCCTCAAACTCCACAGCAAAGCAGCCCTGGGGGAGGCTCGGAGACCTGCTGCTGCTTTTGGCCTCCTGTTGGGACGCGGGCCCCTTCTCGCCACCGGGAGAAGGATGTGGCCGCATCCTGCCCCACTGGGGCCCCGTGGGGCTGGGGTGGGAGCGCAGGGAGCAGCCCCCGGCTCAGCCAGGGCCCCAAGGCCATGCGGCATCCCCGCGCCGCGGCGGGGGATGAAAGGAGGCCTGGGCGGCTGGCGTGCGACCGCGCGTCCCCCGGGAGCGGCCGGCAGCGCGTGCGTCCGTGAGCGGCTGCTGGCCGTGCGCCACGCTCCCCTGCGCTTATTTACGGCGGTTTATCAGGGGCTGCGGGCTGCGATAAAAGTTTATGAAAATAAAAGGCGTCTCCAGCAGGCTGCGGCGAGAGCGGGCCCGGCCGTTTCTTTCCCACACTGATTAGGATCTGGGCAGGCTCCCCGCGCTCCAGATCTCCCGATGAAAGCAGCGGGACCGGCGGCGCTTCCCTTCCCGGCCCCAGCTCAGGGCCAGAGGCAGCGAGAGGTCAGCGGGCTGCACACCACGCAGTGGGCGCCTGGCCTCGCACGCCGCACACCACGCACTGGGCGCCGTGCCACGCTCAGCCAGCGGCGTGCAGCACGCCCAGCGTGCCAGGCAGCGGGCGGCACACCAGGCACCGCGCGCACCCTGCGCCGTGCCACGCGGATCACATCGCGGGCAGCGTGTGCCAACACAAGCCCTCACCTTCCCCAAGCAGGAGGTGGGTCGGGAGCCGCAGCCCTGAAGGGGCACACGCACGTGGGGCAGAGCCAGGATGGGGACAGGGCTGTCCCCTGCGGGGGTGGCGGGTCCCTGCCCCATCCTCACGCCGCCCTCCCCAGCCCCGGGACGCCGGGCCCGTTTCCGCCGATTGTTCGCTGGCGGCAGGGCCACGGCTTCCTCCCGGTCACGAGCCCGGCCGTCACCCTGCGCTTCCAGGGCAGGTGGGCTCCGGGGAACAAAGCCAGAACTCGCCAGGCTGCCTTTACTGGGGGGGGGACAAGGACAGAAGCCCTCAGGCACTGAGGGACAGAAACCAGGCGGCATTACAGGCTGGAAAATGGGAGTCAGCTCCAGCTGCCAGCAGGGATAATAGGAATTTTGGCAACAGCAGCAAGAGGAGAAGGATCAGTCCCCCCAGTGCTGCTGGGCTTGGAAACGTTCGGTTAAGTGTGGGTTTTGTGGGGGCGGTTTTATTGCCCCTGTTACCTCCAGCACGCTCTGGGAGAGGTGCTGGGAACCAAAACCCTCCCCAGCTGCTGCAGACGAAACCTCAAACCACACGGAGCACACTCAGCCTGGGCTCTGCTCAGCAGCTCGAAGCACCGACCGGTTCCTGGGGGGATCCTGCAGTCCCCGAAGGGATTTGAGTTTGGGCAGGGCTCGCAGCCCTGCTGGCAGCACCGGGGCACTCGGCCATCCTCGCGGGGCCGCGATCCATGGGGCACTGGCAGCACACCAAAAGCGAATTCAGTCACTTACAGTAAAATCAAAGAGGGCAGAACAATGAGCACGAAGCAAGGTTAAAGCACCTTGTTACAGGAACAAATTGTTCAGCTGGCAGCAAAATAATGGGATTTATGGCCCCGCAGGTTTAGAGCCAGATTACTCGTGGTGATGTTTGAGGAGCTCGGCGTTGCCAGCTCTTCCCGTGGAGGCGTTGGGTCGGACCCTCCACATGCAGGGGCTCAATCCTGCCCCTGCCATGGTGGAGGCCGAGGTGTAACCCTAAGGCCTGGAAGCCCAAGAGCTGTTGCAGCTTTTCCCATCCCTTTCCCACCAAACCCCTGTTGGTTTGTGCACCGTGCACCTGCCCGGGCACACAGCAGGACCCCCCCTGCCCCTCCACGCCCTGCAGCTCTGTCAGAGCACCGTGTGGCCGGGCTTGTTTTGGAAATGAGTTGTGAGGCACTTCATCGCCATGGAGACTTGTTTTGTGGACAAATAAATATTTGGTGCTCTTTCCTCTTGCCTTGACAGTCCATCCCCTCTCCCCCTGCATCCTGGTGGCGTGTTTATACTGCAGGGTCCCTGCTCCTTCAGCCTCGCTCATCCTCCTCGCTCATCCTGCCCGTGCAGCACATCCACTCTCTCCGCATCCTTCATCCCTGCCTCCTCCTCCTCCCTTCCTCTCCCCTTCCCTGTGCCTGTTTGCTGTGGGCCCCAGAGCAGGACGCTCAGTTACCTCCTCCATTCCTTCCAACAGCAGCTGATGAGTTTAATCGGGTCAAAATCGCTCCTTGCCCCCTCTAAACACCCAGATAACCAAACATTTGACCCACACTTTTCCCCCTGTACCTGCCAATGTCCCTGCAGGGACGGGGACCCGCGTGCCACCCGGCTCCAGCAGCGTCCCCTGCACAGAGGCAGGGCTCTGCTCCTCCTGGACAGGGAGCTGCCTGTCTGGGGAGAAAGGAGCCAATTAAAAAAAAAAAATAAAATAAAAGCATATTTTGCCCTGAGGAGCAGCAGTGATGGGGAAGAGGGGAGGCATTTGTGGGCTTGGCCTCACGTGGCACGGGGTGATGCCGCGGGGACAGCATGCTGCCACCTCCTGCCAGCACAAAGGGCCTTTCTGTGGGCAGCATCGCGTCCTCGTGGGGACACAAAGTCCCTTCTGAGCCCCTCCACGTGCCAGTGCCCCAAACTTTCTGGTTTTATTAAGAAGCAGGGGAAGGGGAGGCAGGACACAAACGAGCCTCCTTCATTAATAAATCCTCACAGCTGTGGAAAGTTTGAGGCAGCGAGAGCACCCAGACAGAAAATTAAAAAACTAATAAAGTCCTCAGTGTGGGGGCACTGGCATCAGGTCAGCTTTACTTCTCAAGACACCTAATAAAGAGGCATTCCAGGACACTAACTCATAAGGGAAATCTGCATGGGGTCAAGGGGAACAGTGGAAAACTAACCATGGTAACTCCAGCATGCTGGAAAGGCAGCAGAAAGCCAGCAAGGAGCTGGGGCAGGCTGTTCCCCCCTCCCCATCAGTTGTTGGGGGCTGAGTTGCTGGATGGAGCCCCTGTGATGGCCTGGGGGGAAGGATGCTAGGGGACAGCTTGCCCCTGGGGACAAACCAGGCTGCCAGGGGACAGACAGGTGGGGACGTGCCCAGGCTGTGCACTGATGGCAGCATTTTGGGGTACAGGTTAACCAGGGCAGCATCCTACCTGGGGGTGCCTTGATGGGAGCTGCTGTATTTGGTCTGTCCGAGAGCTGCCTGGGGACCTCAGCACCTTTAAAAAAAAAATAAAAATTAATTCCTGCCTTCTTGCTGTTGTTTTGATTTATAGCTTTGAAAAATGCGTCACGCTGCAACACAAGGCTAAATTAGCCATTGACAATATTCCAATGTTAGCTATAAATCTGAGTTACCACATTTTGATTCCTTACAGATAAAAATCTGAAAATTCCTCCATGCGTTACCTTTCTTCCTGGGCCCATACCTCATGCAGGTGGGGCTGCTGCCACCAGCACCGAGGTGGCAGTGGGGGAGCACACTGCTTGTAGCCAGGGACGTGGTGGCTGCCAAGGTACTCTGCAGGGCTCAGCCAGGTTAGGGTCAGGGCCCTGGCCAGAGGAAGGATTGTAAATCATTTTATGTAGCTGGCTTAATTGAGCTCCTTGCAGGGGGTGCCTTCTTAATGGGCTGATGGCACCAATTACCTCGTTAGCAGAGAGGGGCAGCTCTTACAGCAGAGTTTGTGCTGTTGTTGCATGGCAGCCCTGCTGGCAAGGGGCTGCCGGGTCTGCTGGCCAGTCACTGCCACCCACCTACCCCGTAAGCACCCTCGGTGTGTGTGCAGGTGAAGGGTACTGAGCAAGTTGTGTCAGAAAGAGGTGTAAAATCACCCACATTGAATATTTCAGCAGAAAACCCTGGGTTTTCCTCACTTGCTAGAGCCCAGCCTGGAGGGCAGTTTCACAGCCAAGTTATAAACATGGAAAAGGGGGTTTCTAATGGAAATGTTGACATACCCTGTAGCTGAGACACCAACAGACCCCTCTCGAATGCCAACATTTCCACTGCTGGTCCCCCTGCTCCCGGCCAGTCTCGGGGGGGACCCGTGCAGCATCCCCAGGCGGGGGTCTGGCCCCATCCTGCTGTGTGGCATGGCAAGAGCACCCCTCTGCCACAGAGCCACGGTCCTCAGCCACCGAAAAACCCAAAGAAAAAGGCAGAGCAGTTCAGTTGGTTGTAAAAATTAATGAGTTCAGATACAGACTTGCTTTATTCCGGTCCAGCTGCGTAACCACGGCGATTGTGTCCGGCACACTAGACAGTTACATCAGCTCCACACCCCTGTACAATAAGACTCTGTTTGATCTCAGAAACAAGATCAGACTCCTGGGCTTTGCACATCCTGCTTCCTACATATGTAAAATCATTTTATTACCAACCAGGAGAGTTCATCTAAGCTGCTCTCGCTGTGCAGCTGATGTGGAGGGAACATGCCCCTGTCTGCACTTCTCTTGCCAGATGGAGATCTGTGGAGGGGCTGCAGAGCTGCTGCTCCTCCGAGCTTGGGTTTCCTTCTTTTTTTTTTTAATTCCTCCTCCGAGGCTGGAGGCTCCGGGGCAGGAGCTGAGGCTCCTCGTGTGCCTGCACAGCCCTGGCGCTGTGGGAGGTGTGTATGGCTCAGCTCTCCTGAATGTCGGTGGGAAATAAGCGGCCGCACGCTTTTGGTTGGCTTTATCCCCCTTTGTCTCATCTGCCCAGGAGAGGAAGTCCCTTACAACAAATCTGCCCTGCCCGTGGAATAGCTCCTCAGATCCCCCTGTTTGTTAGCTCTGTGAGACGCTGGGGGACTGGGGAATTATCACTAAAAGCATCCTCCCTGTGCTCACACACCCACCCTGCCCCACCGCCACCGAGGCAGGAGTGGTTATGCCCAAGCTGCTGCCAGCTCCGCCAGGCCAGCCGCAGCACCACGGCTCCTCTGCTGCTGATGGATTGCTCCGGGGAGCTGCAAGGCAGCAGCTCTGCCTCAACCCTGGCCCTTTAGTGCCACTGCTGCCAGCCCTGCTCCTCCCGGCCGTGAGCTGCTGTGCTGGGTGCCAGCGCTGCATCCCGGGGCGCACCCGCAGCACCAGTGCGCACGGAGCGCCGAGGAGCTCGCCCCTGTCCCAGCACATTCCTGAAGCAGAAGGGCTCTGCTTTCCAGCCCTGGGTGTCCTCTGCTGCTGCTGCCTGCGGGGCTGTGTGGCCAGGGCTCACTGACTCACCGCACGCGGCCGGCCGGCAGCTGCCGGGTGGGAACTCGTATTTACTGCTCCGCTGCGGTTGGCCTGGGACCAGCAGCGCAGGCGGAGGGCGGGGAAATCCCCTCCTTCCCACCCCGGCTAACCGGAGCAGTTCCTCCAGCGCATCCAGCTAAGGTCTTGCTTCACCCCTGGCTGCTTTCTTCCAGCTCGGGTCTCCTGTTTGCATTCCATTCCCAGCCTGGAGGCTCTGGGGTGCTTGCAGCTGTGAGTAAAGCTGTGGGGACCCAGCCCCGGTCGCACACCAGCAGCTCAGAGCAGGATGGCTCTGCTCGGTGGCAGCAAGGAAAAGCGGTGCCAGCTGGTGCCAGCCAGGCTCCGTTTGGAAAGGAGGAGCTGGTGGCCCTCTGCCCAATGCAGCAGCGACCTGCATGGGCACGGGCATCCCTGCCAGGCACAGCCCTGCTGCCCCCACCTCTCACACCTCCAGTCCTGCGTGGCCCCTGCCTGGCACCCCGGCTGCAAATAACGGGGGCTTCAGACATCCCCAGGGACCTGGGCTGCATGGTTGCCAGCTGATTTCATGCTCCTCACCAGTGTGCTTTGCCAGGAGAGCGACCAAAGCCATGCATGGCATCCTCCCAGGCTGTGCGCCCTGACTTTTGGCAGCTTTCCTGGTGGTTTTCTACTGCGGGATGGAGACCATCACCTCGAGACCCTGCTTTTTGTAGGCACATTCTGACTGCAGCTCGTGACCACATGCGTGTGTTTTCACAAGCAGAGCAAAACAAATCCCCTCCAGACGTCCCTCTGCAGAGCCCAAGCACCTTCCATCCCCAGGGGATTCTCCCGCTGCCAGTGTGTGATTGCCCTGGGTGCCATTCCCCCATCTCTCTGATGACAGCCGCGGGTCCCCAGCCCTGTCAGGCTGCAGCCAGCACCCTCCTCATCCATCACCCTCTGTCAGACCGGGAACTCGAGCAGCCCTGGTCCAGGCCGGGACGCGGGAGATGTCCCCTCCGTCCCCTCCGCCCGGCTGTTTGACAGCCCAGCTCGAATAAACAAAACCTGAAAGGGCCAAGGCAGCTCCAAAGGAAACTGTAAACGATCCCATCTGTGCGTCTTGGCTAATATCTCCTCCAGGAAGGGGGTGTGGGGGAGAGAAAACAAGTCGAAGGTCCTTTTTTTTTTTGCTCAGAAGGAAATACCATTGCACTCAAACGTTGCTACTGCTCCAAATCTCATTCCAGAGCCCCGGCTCCTCCTGGGCGGCTTTCTGACTGCAGATGGTGGCAGGCGAGGTTGCCATTTGCAGGGATAACGAATTGCAAAGCAGCGCTGCACACGCATGAGCTCAGCATTCAGAAGTAGATCAAGAAAAGAAAGCAGATGATATGTGACAAAGTCATGTTCCCTGGTGGAAAACGTGTTCTGCCAGGCAGCGAGGAAGCAGCCCTGCTTGCACTGGAGAGCCTGAGCCGGCTGCGCTGCTCCCCGGTGTGCGGGCTGACATAGGGGCTGCGTGGCTCTGGAAGGGGTCCTGTGCTCTGAGCACCTTCGTGTCATGTAGTGTCACGTCCTGTCCTGTCGTTTTGTGTTGTGCAATGGGCTTGAAGCCAGCCCCCAGCCCTTACCAGCACGGCGAGGGGGCACCATGGGCAAGGAGGGCCCTGTGGTGGCAGCTCAGGGTGGGAGCAGCTGGGCAGGAGAAGTGCCTGGGTACGTCCAGACTCCCCTTGCCCTTTCCCCATTCCTGAACCTTGCCCGTTTTCAGCTTTTCCCCTTCTCAGGGCTGCTGAATGGTGTGTTACCCATGTCCACACCTCTCCATGCTATCCCCATCTGCCTTCTGCCCCCAGCTCCAGGCTGGGCTGAGCGCTCTGTAAGGGATATTGCAGTTGTACTGGCAGCCCCAATGCATGACAAAAGCACTGGAAATCACAAAGGAGCTTTATCTCCAGCTATGTTCCCCAGTCTCAAAGGCTGGGCATTGTCAGTAAGGGCACTTTGCATCTCCAAAGAGCAGGAGCAGCTTCAGGCCTGCCCAGGGTACCCTGGAGACCCCACGATGCCACCCTGGGGGCTGAAACCCAGCTCCGGGCCCTAGAGCTGGAGCCTACAGAGTGGGGAAGACACAGGGATGTGTGTGGGAGCTGCTTCTAAAGGATCCTGCAGAACCAGGGCTGCCTCCTCGGGCATCCTGGTCAGCCATAAAAGTTATTGGGATCCTTGTGCACCTCCATGAGCGATGTGACTGGGTCCTGTAATAAACCAATGTGAAGTTACGTGTCTGGGAAGAAAGAGAGCAAAAGGCTGCTTCTGATGTGAAACCAACAGTGTGGGGGGATTTGGCTCCAGCAGAGTGGTGCTGTGGCTGAACACCCGGGGGGCTCCTGGGCCAGATAACGGGGAAGTGCTTATCAACTGGTGCTCACGCTGCAAACTGTGCTGAAATGTCGGTGAGTACCCAAAGGGTCTGAAAAAATGTCTGAAGGCAGAAAGGAGTGCTCTGGTTTGAGGCATGCAGTTCTCAAACTATTTGGAGTAACACCAAAGAATGAGCATCTCTTACACATCTAAAGCTTGTGATAGGAGGAAGAAACAGAACAAATACTGGACCTAGGAGAGGAAATTACAACAAGGCACAAAACCAGAGAAGGGAATCAGGGCACATTTAGCAGGAACCAGGCATTTATCTTTAAGGAGTGGGGTTAGAAACATCTGTAAGAAGGCATGAGATAGATTCTCAGTCCAAGGAGAGATGCTTTCCTAGCTCTTTCTGGGCTCAACTCAGACATTTCTGGGCAAAATCTGATGCCTGTGAAATGCAGACCATCCATCCCAAACAACTCCAGCCAGCTCCCTTAGCTGTAAGCAACACAAGCTTGTAAGCCCAGGGTGAAAATGAAGAAAAGAGCCCAGCAGGGAGCTGCACAGCCACTCTGTGCTGTCCCCAGCCCCGCTGCTCCTCACCCTGCCAGTGGGGTGGGTGCCAGCAGGGAGCCCTGAGCACGTTTGCACCTTGCTGCCCTCACCCCTGCCCCGTGCACTCCTCTTGCCTGTGTTTGCTGTGTGAGCCCTGCAGAGAGAGGGGATGCTGCCCTGCACCTCCGCCCCTGCTCATTAGCTGGCGAGAAATAAATCCCTTTTATCTCTGCACTCATTTTCTAGGAATAATAATCCCTTTTCGTGTGCACCCACTTTAACTGTTCCCAAACTGAGATGTAATTGCTGATAGTAATTAAGTTAATGCATATTTACAGCCGTGCAGAATTATAGAGGGTCTCCTGTAGTTTTATACGGGGCATTTTCTTTAACCTGCTATAAAAGCATTAACAAGTTGTTCGGCATTAATTGCCTTTTTTGCTATCCTGTCCCGTGCCGTGGGGCAGGGCAGGCAGATGGCAGGGATGTTCCCCCATGGCAGGCCCAGCCTGGCTTTAATTCAAGGCAGAGCCTGGTCCTACAGGGTCTATGAGAAAGTCTGGGGTCTGTTGCAGGGTATGCCCAAGGTAACCCTACAGGACATGGGGTGACCGGCTGGGTACCTGGTCTTCATGCCGTATGCTGATAAACCCTGGGTGAGACGGGCTGAACCAGCAGTTTGCAGCAAACACAGGTGTCTTTTCTGCCCCTTTTCTCCAGTTTTACCAGATTCACTGCTGTGGCCACTTCCTGAGGGGTTTGCAAAAAAACCCTCTTGCACCCTGGGGCACACGAGGATGGGACACAGGAGGGCTCAGCCCCTGCCCTGGGCTCTATGTCCAAGCGCTGTCGGCCCCCACCCCCTGCCAGATTTTCTGCTGCTTGCATTTGTGCTTTTGTGCTTGCCAAGAGCCCCAAAGCACTCAGCAAACAGCGTGTGTGGTGAGGGATCACCTCGTGTAATCTCCGGGCGAATCTCCCCATTATACAGTAGGCTAATTAACTCCGGTGCAGGGTCACGATGAGCTATCGGCTCCAGGAATGCCGCCCCCGAAGGGAAGTAAATATCTCTGCGAGAGCGAGGAGCCCCTTTCTATGGCAGTGAATCCTGATAAAGAGCTTCACTCCATTCTCCTGCCGCTGGCTCCAGCTTAGCTGCCTTAAAGCTGATTCTGCCCCGCGCTAATCTGGAGGATCCATTCAGCCCAAAGCTCAGCGTCTGAGTCTGTTTGCCGAGCGTGCAGCTGTGTCAATTTGCAAAGACAAAGGAAAGCTCCTCTGTCAACAGGTTGGGAAGCTCAGGTAGCACGAGCGAATTGAGGGCAAGAAGTCAAAGCGGATTCACCAGGCGGCCGACCGCGCTCAAATCCCAGCCGGCGCGAGGGGCCGGGGCCGCGCAAGGGATAAAGGGGGCACAGGGGAGCGGCCGGCCCTGTAAGCCCACCAATTAGTGCTATTAAAGAAAGATAATTAGATCTGCTCCATGGAAACCCCAGAGGAGGGAGAATGCAATTTCCACTTGGGCTTATTTTAATAAAAGTTGGAAGTGCCAGGGGGTGCCCAAAGGGTGCTGCAGGCAATAGCAGCAGGGCCCCCGGGCACGGGCAGGCAGCCGTGCTGTGAGCAGGGCTGGGGGCACAGGGCAGAGATGTGAGGATGGCAGAGGGCATGCCAGTGTCCCTAGGGGAGTGAGAGGGTTGTAGGTAAGTCCTGGGGAGGACAGGAGGCTTCTCAGCCAGGCTGTGTTGGGCTCTGATCCTATCTGTGCATGCATGCGCAGGGGGAAGCACCCTTAACCTCAGTGCCACCGGGTCAGGGAAATACTTATCTTAGTTTCGTGCTGGGGGAAACAACATCTTGGGGAAGTCAGGCCTGAGATTTCTGAGTGCCACAGCACAGCCTGGGCTCTCCCCACCACCACCAAATGAAGCCCCTCGAGCCAGTGCGGGATCCAGCCAGGGTCCGAGGGCAGCAGGGGCACGGCCGCAGGGGATCGCGTCCCTCGGCACTGAGGAAAGAGGCAAGGAGCTGTCACACAGCCAGCGTGTGAGGAGCTCCCCGGCCTCATCATTCTGATCATCTCAGCTGATTTCCTGCCATGCAGAGATGTACGGAATGAGCTGTGCCTCAGCAAGGCCCTCTTGCCACCGAAAACTTCCACAAAAGCAAAAATTACACTGGAAATAAAGGAAGTCTTGCCTTTTTCTTTGAATATTTGAAAGAAAACACAGACGGGACTCAGGCTCAGGAAGATTTTACTACAAATTGGTCTCTTGGAAGAGGCTACACGTGGGGAAGAGGAATGTGAAAGAGAAACAACTGAAAGGCTGCAAACAGCCGACCAGGGCTGATTTTGGTACCGGCCATGTGCTGTCCTCACCCCCAGCAGCTGTCCCTCCCCTCTGCCCACTGGGCAGCAACGAAGAATTCAACCTAAACGAGCCGTGCTTGGAGGAAATGCAGTTCTCAGACACTTAATACAGCTTTAGTGAGTACACAACAGCCATACACATCAAATACCGAGGTGATACCACAGCGAGCAGGGAGCACAGGAGAAATCTCGTGTTTGTAATAACTCCTGACACACGGCTCAAAATAATATTCTGCCCTAAACTTCTTCCTTCTGACGTAAATAGTCCCGGGTTGCAGATGTGTGACCAGATTCTTCTCTCGGAGTTAAGCTTATTTATTTTGATAAATGTCTGGGAATATAACACCTGTAACATTAATAAACACAGTCATCCCTTTCAAATACATTTTATACCTACTGTACGTTTTTATTTTGAGATAATAAATCACATGCATAAACCTTATTAATCATTTAAACAGCCCCTTAAAACACTGCTGAAAAGATTTTCCAACTCAAACACCTTTTAAGACGCAATGACATCATGTCTGTCGGGACATTGTTGTGTGGCAAAGACTGTGAGACATTTTCCCCCCATAAAGCCGCTGTAATAAAGTTTGTCACTGCAGTCATTAACCTCATGTTTTCTCCTCTTGCCTTCTTCCTTACTCGGGCACCACCCATCACCATGGACAAAGAGAAAACGTGCCTCAGTGAAAACTTTGGGGGTCTAACCATGGAGTACGCCACTAAGCAAAATATCCAGTGATTTCAGGAGAGTTACCTCCTTCCTTTCTTACATTAACTTCAGGGGTACCTGTGCACCCCCGGGCAGGAAGAACAAGAGTGGGAAGCAGGAGGAAGGCAAGACTCCAAGTTATCCCCAGAAATTGAGGAAAACTGAGCAAATGGTGTCACTTCATGGAACTGGACATCCCAGGAGGAACCGGTCCTCAATGGAAGTCTTCACTTGTGACCTAGGAGAAGCTGCTGTCTCAGCTGGCAGGCTCAGTGGAGGCTTTGCCTGCTGAGCAAATGCAAAGCTGTGTTTGACTAAGCTAAGAGAGAGGAGAGCAGATGTGGGTGTTGAGATTTTATCGGGTGGAGCCTGGAGATGCTTAGGCAGCTGGATCCTCTGCGTGAGCAGAAAGCCATGCTGAACCTGGTATTTGGACTATCTGCCTCTCTCCTGTTGCTGGAACTGAGCTCCGTGCTTTGTGAACACACACAGATGAGTGTGGCACGCCCAGTCCCCATCCTTTGGTGCTCTGTGAAACCAAAACCTCAGAAGTGCGGTCACTGCCAGAGCTGTGACTCAGCCCTGCTCCCTGGTCCTGTCCCTGGGGCAGGGAAACTCGTGTGATGAGCTGCTGGGCTTGGCTGCTTCCAAAAACACCTCTCTTGGCGGATGGTCCCACTGGGGAGGGCAATGCTGCGGCGTGCACCTCCTGCAAGCAAGGACAGGGGCTGGCAGCACAAGGAGAGCTCCTTGCAGGGCAGTTCCATCCCCAGCTCCTTAAAGCTCGAGGCTAGAAGGGCCTCCTGCATGCACACACACAAATCCAGCTGAACTCAAACATTTCAGTCCATAGAAGCAAGCTCCATGGTGCAGGGATGTGCGTGCTGCAGGCAGGTCCCAGCAGGGACTGGCACCGATCGTCACTGCTGCCCCTCCAAATTAACGCATACAAAGCCCAAGCCCAGCTCCGGGATGGTCCAGCTGCAGCCCCTGATATGGTTTTCCTTCTCAAAAGACACCCCGGCCAACTTTAAGCCAATTACCAGGGAGACAAACACACCTGCCTAATTAGACACGGCCTCAGCCCCGGACCCCATGGAGCTGCGATGCCCGCGAGCCGCAGCGGCGTCCCCTGGGACAGCGTCGCGCCTCCGAGCCTGGCAGCACACGCAGCCACCCCCAGCTGAACAATTAAGCTATTAAGTAACTCAGTTAATAAATTCAGATTTTGCCCTAATACATTTCTAATGACCTTGTCTAATAAATTCGGAGCAATCTGGGGAGAATGCCTGTTGCCATATTTTAAAGGCAAAAGTGATTTACGTGTGCTGAGAGGGCAAAGACAGCCGCGCGTGATTTATTGCTATCAGTCACTGCATCTTTCATCTCTTTAATTATTTTCTCTACAGGCAGCTTCAAAAGTGCTCTTGAAGGCTGAATGCTGAGCATTTTTTGAGTTCAGATACTTCGCAGTTATAGGTCGGAACTCCTGTGCTTTCCTTCCCATCTGAGGCTCCAGTTGTTAGCCACAGAGGCTGCGGTTCGGTCTGCTTCGCTTGGACCTAACGCGACGGGTGATTTTGCATGCTCGGTGTTGTACGGAGCCAAATGCCTGAAACCTCCAAGAATTTGTCCACCAGGCATCCAGCATTTTCCGGTGGGGAAGCCAGCAACAACCACTGGCTGACCGTGATTGTAACAAGATTTACCTCTTGTTGCCAGACTACAGGCAGGGGCTTGGGGAGCGATCTGAGGGTTGCTCTGGTTTTATTGGGCACAAAGACAAACTTCAGCATCCTTCCCAGAGAGAGAGGTGCTCGCCCAGCACTGACCACGCAGCTGAAAGGGAAGAGGATGTTGAAAAGCCTGAGTTCGGGATGGAGGAAGCACAATTACACAAGGAAATTAATCTGGTTTCCAGCAGGGGAGAGAGAAGCAGGCATGGCCAAGCCCGGGAACCCGGGGGATTTCCAGGGAGCTCACGTCCTCTGGGAAACCCAGCTTAAAGCAGCGGGGCAGTGCTTGTGTTTGCATCCTCTCTCCCCTGCACACCCCAGAGCTTCCTAAGCTTTGACAGGGCCAGATTTAATCTCTGCCCAACTCCACTTCCTAGCCAGGGCTCCTACTGTGGGGAGGTTTCCTGCCAAGACCATCTTCCAGCTATTTCCAGGTAGCCCTCAAAACGGGCCTGGCTGCGAGTCAGACCGGAAAAACCATTGCTACGAGATTTCCTGTCTGGCTTTACAAGACAAGAGCTCTGGAGAAATACCAAGGAATCACCCAAGCCCTTGATAAACACCTGTCTGGCTCACGGACAGGCTGGATGTCGGGGACATGGGACAAAGTGCGGCTTGTCCTTTTGCGGAGATCCCAAAACCACTCGTTCTGAGGTGGCCTCGTGTCCTGCTGGAGGTGGAGGGGAGCAGCAGGTCCAGCTCCTCGGAGCCTGGATGAGGTTTTGTTTCACAACCTCCTGCTCAGCAGCGTCACCATGGCATGCGTGCACACAGGTGGGATGTGACACAGCCCAGCCCTGGGAGCTCGTGTGCTTCAAGTGCTCCACCGTGACCAAAACACCCCACGAGCAGCAGGGAGCTTCCAAAGGGTTCTTCTCCCCACATCCCACCAGGTCTCATCGGGCTGAAGCACGCGTCTTCTCTAATGACTTGTCTTGCTGCGATTCTCTGCAGCCAGAGGAAACCCTCAGCAGCATTTTTTGGGGTCAGATTTTCATGACTGAGACCTAGTCATGCAAACAACGATTTATTTTTTTCTTACCAAAACAACATTAAGGAGAAAATTCTTTCCCATGACTGAAGCCGAGTGGGAATTTTTCAACAGCACGTCAAAGCAGCAAGTTTCGGGAAAAGGGTCAGTTTGGGTGCAATTTGAAATGTGATTTTTCTTTCAGTTTTTGAAATGGGAAAAGGCACACTTCTGGTGTCAAGTGCTTGTCACACAAATGGGAATACTGTTTAGAAATACCCTGGTCAAAAATGCAAACATTTAAAAGGTTGTCGAAGCTGAACTTTCATTTTGATTGTAATGGTTTAAGATTTCTAGTTTGGAAAACATATAAAGTAATTCTCATCAACACTTTGTCTTTTAAGTAGGTGAATATATTGCTCTCCTGAGTGTAGGTCAGTGGGGCAGAGCTTGGTAGCACAGAGATGCAGCAGGATCTGGTGCGCTGGTTTTCACACCGAACGGCGCTGGGTGCTTGCTGTGACACAGACACAGAAGGATCAGGATGATTCCAAGGCAGTCAGCGTTCAGCTGTGCCGTGCCAAATATCTGAGAGCTCAGAGCTTTGAAAAAGAACGAACATAATTGCTCAGCCAAGGGTGACCAGGCACCAGAGCTAGGACCTCGCTCTTATATTTGAAAGGCAGAAATTTGCACAGCATCTCATAACAGGACTGTGTTAAGGACTACGTTCAACAGGGGGCTGTTGCTGTTGAACTATGTTCCCCGGTACTTCAGGGGATACAAAAACAGACAATGAAATTTAAACAAGCTACCTCCAATAAAACTCTGAACCACTTGTTGGTCAAACTAAAGAGAGCAGAATATTGTTCTCACCGTTTTCTGCAATGACACCCTTGCCTGGGAGGCTGCTGGACGGAGAGGGAACTCCTGAGCTGCCGGCAGCCGGAGCCCTTCGGGGGGCGGCGGCGGAGCTGAGCTATCCATCCGACTGTCCAAACACGACGCAGCAACAATGGAAATGGAATTCATTAGACCTAAATAGACATGATTTTATCCTTGTTGGCCTAACCTTGGATCCTTGTACATCGAAGCCTTCCGTTTGTGGGCTCAGACGTTAACAGATGAGTTATTAACTAGCCGTGGCTAATTACAGATAGCTGCATCACCTTCTGAAAAAGCAGCCATTGTCAAGGCCGGCTAGGGCCAAAGTTGAGGTCTCGAGAAGTTAATCTTACTGAAAAAATTGCCTGATTGAAGATATATCTTTTCCTTCAGCTTCCAGCGAAAATCATTTTTATGGGAATTTGAACACTTTCCTGAAGTGTTTGTAAAACAGCCACCAAAGCCGGGCAGGAGAAGAACAGGCCGGGCTTTCCCCATGTTCTGAGCTGGCACCGAACTGCGCCCATCGCTGAGGAGGAAATCATTATGCCCTGAAACTTTCTTGCATCTAGATGATACACAATATTGTTAATGAACACAGGTCCGGGCATTTGCCTGCCCCAGCTGCATGATTTTTCACTTAGCGCCGCGCTTTGAATCTTCCCACAGGCTGCGAGGAGGGTTGTCCCGGGGAGGAGGGCAGAGATTTACTTTGCTAATGCGTTTGGATGAGGCAGAAACACGGCGTGGAGGAATTACAGGAATAATGGAATTATCATTTCTACCCACAGGAGGAGGAGCCTGCCCTCACCTGGGCTGGTTCCCAAGTGGGTGTCCTGCCCTGGGGACACTGCAGAGCCCGGGGGCTCCCATCGTGTAGGGCATGGCAGGATCTGGATGGCAAAACTCGGGCACCTTGAGCCTGGAGATAGCTGAGAGACCCCAGACCCTTCTGGAGGGACTGCGAGTGGGGACATGTGTGACGTTAGCCAAAGCTTTCTAATTAGATGGAGAAAACAAATCTGCTCCACCCCAGGCAGCTGCGGCTCCAGCCAGCATGTTACTTATTAGCTCAAATTATTATTATTATAAAAAACACTTGACTTTCTTGTTCAAAAAGTAAAAAGGGATTAGCAGGGTCTCTCGGACGGCTCTCCTCAGACTAACCTCCAGCATCCCAGACAAAGCCCCCACCAGAACAGAGGCTTTCTCAGTGCAAGGACAAAACAGGCCCCAAACGGCAGCAATAGAAAGTCAAAGGCAATACTTGACGGCGCACTCAGCTCTGTTTGCTGACTTTCCCTAACGCATACAATAAAGTTCAGCCCAGATATGTCACTGCTGCCAATTACCCAGGGCAACAGCCGGACCCTGGCGCTGGTAAATCAATAGGGGCACAAGGGAAAGCTGCTTTCCCCAAACCTGAAGTACGTGGAGGACCATAAAGCACACAAGGGCGGATTAGGGGCTGGGGAACAAAACGCACTGGGAGGGCTCTGGGTCCCCTCTGCCCACCGGCCCTGGTGGCTTTCCCAGCCCCCTGTTGTCCCAAACCTGTCCCCATGGAGGCTGCACCCTCTCGAAGGGTTTGGGGACAAAGAGGCCAGGAAGCCCCCAGGTTTCAGCAGCAGGGCCGGGACAGGCAGGGACATCCAAGGCGGCTTTCCCCAGGGCTGGCAAAGAGCTGGGCGGCGTGGGAGAGGGCGGCCAGGGCTGGCGTTGGCGCATTTGGCTAAAAATGATTTGATTGGCAAATCCAAGCTGCCTGGGAGTCGATGAGTAATCAGCATGAGCCACAGCTTTGGTGTGAAGAGCTCTCTTTAACCTTATTTTCCTGTTAAACGAACTGCACCACGCTCAGCCCAGCTCTGCTCAGGGACTGAAGCTTTCCCCGTCCTGCAGGCAGGGATGCTGAACTAAATGGATTTCAGTGATTTGCATGGAAACGCTCGGCTTGACTGAATAACAACTGGCATTTTTTAATCACACAGCCCCATGTGGCTGGGTGCCTTGAGAATGCCACCCTGCAGGTAACAACGCTTCTCTGGATACGGCCTGAGGCTGGAAAAGGGCCGAGCCCTCATCCCACTGGTGCCATCAGCACTTCTTCAGTCCTTGAGGGGAAAGCTGTGCTGCCAAGAGCCCTTGGAGGGCTGCGGCATTTGCTTGGAGAGGATTTTGAGTAGCGTGATGCTCGGTCACTCTGGGCTGCCCAGCACCGTGGGCTGTGTAATGGTCCAGAGAAAATCAATTGGACGCTGCGTTTCAGAGATAAGGGCTGGGATTTTATTCCAGAGAACCTGGTGACCCCAATCAATCTCTGTCCCCAAACTGTCTCAAAGTTTGATGCTCTACTCTGCAATTAAACTTTAACAACCAAGAACTGCAGCAGATGTTCCAGTCAGAATGCATTTATTAACTATTTATTTTTGATGCACATCAAGAGGTACCAGCCAAGGTATTTAAAGGCAGACAACCGTTTGCTAGTATATGGTCCCATTAAAACCTGGAGTTATTTTTCATCTCCTGTTTAAGGTTCCATTTTATGCTGATAAAAATAAAATAAGCTATGAAATCCCACAAACTTTCTTCATGACAATTACTCTGCAAAAAGAGCTTAAGCCAACAGTTGCAGCATAAAGCAGAGAGCTTGAAATGTGAATAAGGAGTTTGGCCACAAACCCAAAAGGAGTGGGTAGGGAGCACAGGGAGGCAGGGAGGATGTTCCCCCTGCTGTGCAAGTACCTGCCTCAATGCTTTGTTGGCCTTGCAGTGCTGTAATGTTACTTACAGGAAATCTTGAAAGAAAGAAAAAAATAGGATTTTTTATTTTTTTAAATAAAAAGTCAAGCATAATTCCTGAATAGTCCTATTCCAGAATAGTCCTGCCCAGGGGGTCTAGCAGAGCCCCAGATGAAAGTGTGCAGCATCTATAGACATGAGTGTTTGTCCCCAGCACAGCCAAAGGACAGGATTTGGGTCTGTAAGCAGAAGTTGAGATGTGAATTCAGTATCCAGCATTGGCATGTGCACCAGGACCCAGTGATCACTCTCTGGTGAGCACATAACATGGGGGAACCTTCCCTCATGGCACTCCTCGCAAGCACAAGTGACTTGTGGGATGGGGACACGAGGCACTTAGCAATCCACCTTCACACCCTGCAGCACAGCCCAGGACACCACCTGGACCCCATGACCACGAGGCAGTGAGAGGGCACCCAAGGAAGATGCTCTTTGGGGGATGCACAGAAAAATCTGTGCTTTCGGCTCTGCCCCACACTGGGCAGCTCAGACAAAGCTCACCCCACAAGGTGGTGACACGGGGTGCAGCCCTGAAGCCCGCAGGGGAGCTTTGCCTGGTGCCTGCTGCCTGTCCAGGCACCGAGCATGCTGCCGGCTCAGCCCCAGCCAAACGCCCTTGGGCTGGCCCCGTCCAGGGCCGGGAGAAAAAAAAGGGGCCTTTGGCGGGGAGGCGTTTTTCATCGCCCTGAGAGCTGTGTCCGATTGCATTGTCGGAAGCAGCAGGTAGCAGCGAAAGGCTGGGGCATTCCCCTGGCCAGCCCCAGCCCCCGTTGCGCTGCCTTTCAGCGCAAGCCAAAGGTCAGCCCGCAGCCACGGCTCCGAGCCCGCGCTGTTTTGTTACGATTGTCACAAGGTAAATTAATCAGATTTACGGCATTAAGCCCTGCCGTATCTTGAGCCTTTCAGTCCTTTCTGCCCCCAGAACTTGCCCCGTATGAAGGGGCTCTTTGTTTATCCTGCACTTACAGTCTTCATTTGGTGACGGGGAGCAGCTAGAGGGATGACAAGTGTAAAGGAAGGGTGGCTGCTGGCAGGTGCCCAGCAACAGCGACGCTTGCAGCCCCAAACCTTTCCCATCTCCCTCCATACTAGGGCAGAAAACAGTGGTTGCATTGCCTCAAATATTCCTCCCAGGTAGCCAGCTGGGCAAGGTCATGTTTTCAGAGCCACACGCCTTCTGGGGAGGGCAGCTCCCCCCAGATAACAGAAGCAATTCCAGAGCAGGGCAAAGCGCCACGACCAGGAGCACAAAGCTCAATTTATGTCCTCCTGACGCACCCCCAGCATGTGGGACCACTTACACACTTGTTTGCCTTGGTCAGCCGGGCTGCAGAACCACCGGGGAGCTCGGTCTTATTTCATTTTCCAACAGGGATGCCAAAATGCTGGTCTCAGGCACGCAGGGGGCTGCCCGAACGTGCTCCCCAGCTGCAGGGATCTTTATCCTGCCACGCAGGAGAGCACCAGTGTCCTGCTGGCAGAAATTTGTCTGCAAATTTCCCCTCATTGAAGGGAGCGAGGGGCCTGCAGGACACGGGCTGAGAGGAGAACTTGATTAGGGCCAGGGAGACGGAGGCATATCAATAGCCCTCCTGTCAGGGGCCAGCCATGCACTTCTCCGCGCTCTTTCGCGCTCACAGGATCGCATCCTACAACTGCCGGGCTTTCAGTGAGCCTCATTTCACCACAGTATATAGCATTAAAAAACCCCTATACTTAACCTATCCATATGGAAAAGCAATCTTGAAAGAAAGAGCTATGGAACCAAGAGAGGACAAGGAGCTGGTGAAGGCGACTGCAGAGAAACTTGGAGCTAGAGTGGAAGAGGGTGGGAACCGGCATCTGCGACCTTATCTCCTGCAGGTGCATTTGATTATCCTCAGGGCAGCTCATAACCACGGAACATAAAATAGATTGATGCATTTGTTTTGAGCAATGGCATGCAGATAAGGGGAATTATACGCCACATTTGGTTGTTTTGCTTGTATTGATTTTTCTGCTTCAAGTTTTTAGCTTTTCCACAAGAAAATGAAAAGCAAGATGACAGGATATGGTCTGGACATTAACATGACCTCTCCGTAATCAGAAAACATTTCACATGCATTTAAATTTAAATAAGGGGACCACAATGACAGCCTAAATTCCCACCATCCATCACTCTTTGCAAAAGGACCTCTTCCTAGAGACGGCTGGCATGCCGAGCGCCTCCTCTCCCAAAACAAGCAGCGTGGGTGAGTTTGCATATAATCTGCTGGCCCGGTGCTGGTATGTAACCCAAAGATGCCTGTAACTTTCAGAGCGTGAACGGTGTCATGTTGACTGAAAAACGAGACTTCTCTGCGAGCTGAGGCTCCCCTGTGCCATGGCAGCACGGATCTGTGCACAAAGCCAGCAGCCTGGCTTCAGGGGATGCATCCTGCACGCCTCCCAGCCACAAGCTTCCTCCCACACCTGCCTCCAGAGCCTGGCCCCGCTGACTCATGAAAACCTGGAGGGCTTCAAATAGCTTTTTTTTTTTTTTTTTTTTGTATTTTCAGATGAAAAAGCCTTAACCAGTGTATTTCCTAAAAGAAAGAGAACATAGATGTGATTCGTGTTTTCAGGCACACTTCTGCTTAAATGTTTTGCCAACATACACCGGCTGCAATCACCGTGATTATTTCCTCAAGATTAAAAAAAAGGAAGAAGAGGGAAGAGCAGGCACTCCCAACCATGCCTGAATTAAAGAAATGGTGTCATTTCTTTGGCATTATCATTATTTTCATTTCCCTCTTCTCCCTCCCCTCTACAAAATCATTAAATCATTATAATGATTAAAAAAAATACCACAGCAGATGTCTGGCCTGTTTGATCCCGAGCCTGAATAGGAACAAAAAAGGACTTGAGACTCTGATTATGGAAAAAAAAAATGAAGTAGAAGAGAGAAGAAATTTGTAAGAGGAAAGCCATGAAGGAGAAGCTCCGGCTTTGATCTCCGCCCTGCTCCAGCTCTGCCAGGGGCTCTGCGGAGCGAAGCCAGGCCATTACGAGGAGGAGCGCAGGGGCAGCATTTTATGTGACCTGCTCAAAGGAAAACAAGTCACTCGGAGTGAGATTTCCATCCTTCGGGTAAGAGAAAGGAAAGAAAACACAGATTGGATGTGCTTAGAACGAACACAGGCCTCAAATCACCGCTGCTATTTTGACTTGTGCGCAACCGGCCTATTTTAGCCTACGGAGGCTGATGAACAGGCTGCCAGCCTGGGCTGGCTTGTTCTCTTTAATTCCTGATTTGTATACCCTCACGTCTGCCCTGCTGAAGGAATCCAGTGCTGAGGGAACAGCCGGTGGAAATCAGAGCGACGGCAGCATGGAGCATTAGCAGGCACACAAAGCTGGCCTGTCACACCTACCTTGGTGCCTTTCAGCAGTACAATGACACCGGGAACAGTGAGGGGACATTTCCTACGTGTTCCCTGCTAACAACTCTGTGCATACGCTGGAGACAGAGACACTTGTGTCAAGCCAGCTTCCAGGTGAGGAAGCTGAAGGAGATGTTGCCCCAACCATCCCACCCTCTGGGTGCTGATGCAAACAGCCCCGCGCTGTCCCCTCAGCCACCTCTCAGCACGGTGGTGGAAAATTTGCCCTTAGGAGTCTGAACGGGAGCAGACCTGGCCTGAAAATCTGCCACTTGGAGTGAGCACACCAGGCATCTCCTTTTCCAACTGGAAAAGTGTTTTAGCTCAGCCCTGCTGATGAACATTAATTGAAGACACATGTTTGCGAGACCCAGAGGACATCTGTGCAAGCACTCAGTGAGAAGATCAAGCCCAGCTCACACCATGAAGTCATGTGCATAACCAGCATCACCTGTGCTGCTGGCTGCAGGCACGCAGGAGAAGGACTTGGGGTGCCAGGCACCCAGCTTCCACCTAACCCAAAGCAGCCTGTCCCCTGGGGTTGCTTGCAAACGTCACCTCCGCTGAGGAGCGGTCACCCCAGAGCTGAGAGTGGCACCTGCAGGGCAGAGAGGGAGCCCTTGTTTGCTGCAGCAGGCTGTGGCAGCAGTGGGGCTCCCCAGCAGGCAGCTCACACAGCAGGCACGACACTAAAGCCACCCAGAGCTGCACCAGCTGGGGATGGTTCAGGGCTCGGGGTGGGCCATGGACTGCCAGAGGTTACATGTGGCAGCCAGCTCTCTTTGCCCTCCATCCCTGTGTCTGACCAGAAGGGGACCGATGGGAAACGGTCATTTTTAGCTCATTTTCAGTTGTTTTGGGTGGATTTAGCACAAATGTTTTCAATGTGTTCTCCCCTTCCCCCTTTCCAAAACAAGGCATCACACAGGACAAAACTAAAGTAAGAAAAGCCCAACCACACCTGGTCAAACAGAGCATTCACCTTAATCCACGAGAATCAGTTTCTTTTTCATTTGTTTCACTTGCATATTTTTTAAAAACAGTAAACTCATTCGTTCATACAGACATAGCAAATTCCACATTTCGCAGTGGAACACCAGCCTGAAACAATGCAAAGAACTTTCTCAAATCAAAATCCATCTGCTCGTCTGGCTGGTTTGCATTCATTCCCCATCTTTTTCCCCTCCCAGATTGCCCACTGAACGTGATCCCAGTTCAGAAACAGTTTCAGCTGCCATGAGTGTTTGCTTTTCACCGAATAAACTGTGAGCTCAGTGCCACCCAGCATTACTCCTACCACCAAGGAAAGACCGCCTTATGCTTCACGAGCATTTCTAACACAGTTTGGGAAGTTTGCCCAAGGGGAGACCAAGAGGGCCCCACGTTGGGCTTTTGCAGAGAGCTTTGGGCAGCTGAAGGAGCCGAAATACATGTCCTGCTGCACTGCTGGGTGCTCCCTGCTGAGGGGACAGAGAAGGTAGAAAGTGGGGGGCTGCCTCATCAAGACACACCAACATTCATCTGGAGGCATCCTTACACAGCCTGAGGGACCTGCCTACATCGAGCTAGTTTACACGTGGAAGTCAGAGCAAGTTAAGTCCAAGTGTCAATTTAAAGCACGGCTGATCAAAGAGCAACAACGCACGAGCGCGTTACTGCTAGCTAGGAATTCGCCCTGCTGTCAAGCTGCCTCCCAGGCACCTCTCCCCAGCACTGTGATCTCCCTGGGTTTGTCACCAGCCAGCAGCCATCGCACGGGGGATCTCCTGCTGAAGGCAGGCACAGCACACGCCGGTGCTACGGGCAGAAGTGAGTCTGAAAACGGAGAAGGCAGTGCCGGGAGGATCGGGCAGCCCCGGCCGCCTGCGCTCTGCCTGCTGCCACGAGGGAACATGTGCTGCACAGCCCCGGCTGGGAAACGCGGGGAGAAGTCATCCAAAAGCTCTCTGCAGAACAGGCTGCTTTTAAAACGGGGATTTTAAGGGAGTGTTTTCATTGCTTGAAAATCTTCTAGCTCCAAAACAAGAATTATTGCCCAGCTTTGGTAAAAGAAAGCAGTAAAAGCATTTATGTGCATAAATCCCAAATGTAGTCTTTATCCAACTACGTTTCCATAGAAAATGCTTCTACTTTCTTGTCTGTTTTGATGTTGAAAATACCTGGTCTTGCTCACTGACAAAACTGCACCTCACGGACCCCTCTCTTTTCCAAGGAAAACAGCATCTGATACTCAGCCAGGGAGTATCTTAGCACCTCTGTCTCCTGTGGATTTTGCCTCTGGCTTTAAGGAGAGCAAGACCCAGCCCAGAGCCCCCAGCACAAGCATTTGGAACTGGTTTGCTCCACATCTTGCTCCCACTTGTTTGAGTGGGAAGAGAGGAAGAGAGGCATTTAAAACCACGGGCAGGGGAGACGAGCTGGGAGGCAGGGGTGGCTGCAGGGTGCCCCGGGGAGGAAGCTCCAGCTCTGTAAGGGGACAGCAGCACCATCCCTACCTGCTCTGTGTCCCACAGCACAATGCTGACCTTTTCCCAGGGGTTTGTTCTCCAGTATGGGCTCCAGCGTCCTCCTCGGTGTGCAGGAAGCATCTCTGCCTGGGGCTGTGCACCCCCAGCTCCTCGGCCAGGCGCCCTCACAGCCTGACTTCTCTCCAGCCTCATCTCCCTGTGCAGCACAGAATAAAAACAAGGTAGTGTTAGGAAAAAGGGGAACGATTTTAAGCTAAAAGAGATTTAGATCAGGTGTTAGGAGGAAGCTCTTTGTTCAGAGGACGGTGAGGCACTGGCCCAGGCTGCCCAGAGAAGCTGTGGGTGCCCCATCCCTGGAGGTGTCCAAGACAAGGCTGGATGGGGCTGGGGGCAGCCTGGGCTGGTGGGAGGGGTCCCTGCCCATGGCAGGGGGTTGGAATTAGATGATCCTTAAGAGTCCCTTCTAACCCAAGCCATTCTAGGATTCTATGAAAACCTTTACTCTGCTGGCTGGCTGAAAGCCTGCATTTTATGTTACAAACCTTCTGCCTGCTTGACACACTTGCATCAACAGCTTTTCTGCCCTTTCTCATAGATGCAAATGATGTAAGTGCAGTTGCGTCCAAGGCACAGCAGCGTGCTCTTGGGCCAGAGCAGCTGCAAGGGATCTCCCAACGCACAGATAAAGCCTGAGCCACTTGGACTTCAGAGTTGGACCAAAGCTCTGGGAAGACCTCAATACTGATGCTTGCAGCAGGGCCAGAAGTGTCATGGCAGCAGCATGCTCCTGGCCCCGTCCCAAGCAGCAGCTTTCCTGGGCAGGGTGGGGGGCACGGGGCAGCATCTCTGCTGGCCGTTGAGGGATGTGCTGCAGCCTGCATGGGAGATTTCCCATTTCCACGGCACTCACATCCCTTTGGGGTAGGAGGGATGAAAACCAGGTCCATCTTCTCACCTGCCCGCGACCACCCCGCTGTTCGAGGTGGCATCCGAGCCTGCCTCAGAGCAGAAGCACAAGCACACGAAAACTGAGTTATGGAGAGTCTCCTGACAGGCTGGCAGCCGTCTCGGTGACTCACTAACTTGTGATTTCCTCCGTGGTGGTTTTCCAGCACAGCTGCTGCTGGCCGCAGCACATGGTGAGCGCTGGCGGAGCGAGCGCCGTGTCATTTCTCAGAAGGCCAGGCTGTGTGGGCAACCTGCGCATCGCTCACGCAGAGCCCACCACAACACCCAGTAATTGCCAGGAGGATAACAGGCCGTAAATCTGGGCAGCTGCACATGTGAGGCACGCACGGTCTGGCTCCTGCAATCAAAGCGCGTGTGTTTTTACTCTGTGCAGTGGCTGAATGTGTTTCTCATTCTGGATTCCCCTTTCCAGAGGAAACTCCCTCCATCCCCCTCACTTCTCTCATCGTCTTTATGGAAGGACCTCAGGCGTTTTGGAAGCGTGGGGAGAGGTTTACACCATTCCTGCAAGACATCTCCACTGCTCAGTGCCACTTGACAAGCAGGGAAGCTGCGAACAGAGCCATGGTGTAATTTTCTACACACAGCTTGCAGGGGAAGCTGGAGTAAAAGGCAATTCTCTGGCCTCCCAGCCCCATCTTTTCTCTCCAGGCTTGAAATCATAGCATCTTTGTTATGCACAAATTTCATTACAAAACGCCGGGGCTGCCTGGGTTACAGGTTTATTTGCAAACCTGAAACCTAGCTCTAGGGTCACAGACCTGTTTTGAACATACTGGGGCTAAGATTTGACTGGAAGAAGAAAGAAATCTTTTTCTTCACAACCCCATGGAGAAAATATTGAAATTTAAAGAGGCTTTGTTAAACAAAACCTAACCTGGCCAGCCCAGGAGCCCCACACAAAGGGGCATTGTACTCTGCTGAAGGAACAGCGCATCCAGGCTGTCAAGGCCACGTCCTGTGCTGCCAGTGAGTGCAAGAAAGCTGGACTCAGGCAGCCTGATGACTTCACGTCTGAGAGACGGGTGAAAATCATCTTGCTGCCTTCTTTCCCTTCTTCATAGAAGGCATTTGGCGGAACAAATCAGACTGCAAGGAGGGCCAGTAGGAGCAGGATGGAAAACAAAGTTAGAGGAGCACGGCCAAGAGCAACCGCAGGATCTGCTGAGCAGTGAAACTGCAGGAGGTTTTGCTGCTCACCAGCACAACAACCAGCCCTGCACATGGGGAGCAGGAGCCATCAGAGAGAAAAAAAGTACTGAGAGCAGTGAAGGAATAGCTCTACCCGCTGGCAGAGCGGGGACAGAAGGCTGCAGGAGCCCTCCCCAGTGCAGGCACTGGGATGAGTCCAGCTCAGTGCTCCTGGGAGCGTGGGCAGAGCAGGGGGAGCAGGGTGTGAGTAGAAAGGAGCTGAGCACAGCTCTGTTGGCTGCTGCCCACAGCTCCCAGAGGCAGCAGAGCCAGGGGTACTTCCTGTGCATCCTGGTGGGTGCCCCTCTTATTTCTGGAGGACTGCTGAGTCTTCCTGACTTGACCTGCCATTGGATTTCTCTTCCTCCCCACACAACCAGTGATGCACGCTGAGCTCACAGGTCTCATCTGTTGCTCATGAGCAGAGGGCACCGCTCCCTGAGAACCAAGAAAACATCCACCAGCTCTCCAGCTATCTCTGTGGGGGCTTGCATTTAAGTGCCTTAATAAGGAAGCATAGGAATGAACTCCGTCCCTTGGAAGCTGTTCCCGTTGGCAGTGGAACCAAACCAGAGCAGACAAAAACAGCTCCGCATGCGCGCACAGCACCACGGCATCCGTGCAGTCTCTTCCTAGCACCCCAGGAACCTGCGGTGTGCGAAGTGCCAGCAGCAGGATTGCTCAGCCCAGCCCATCGCAAAGACCCTCAAAGAAAACAAGCCATCCCCCCGAGCCGCACGCCGCGTGCTGTCTGGTCTCGCTCCCTGCCACGCTGGTTTCCTGGAACATACCTGAGACTTCGAGCCCCACTTTAAATGAAACAGCTGTTCTGACCGCTTACAAGGAGGCAGGGAACCCTGCCATGGATTTCCAGCCATGGAAACCACATGAAAAGCTCGGCAAGCAGCTTTCCCTGCCATTCCCAGTCTTCTTCATCCAGGCCAGTCCAAAGGATGGCTTGGCCAGAGAAAGGAAATTTGCAGAGCTGTTTGTCGTAAATCCAGGATTTCACTAACATTCACCAATGGATTTTCTCTCTTCTGGGAGGGTGCTTGAATCACCCTTGATGTGGGCTTCGGAATAAAAAAGATCTTTACAGACTACAATATTTCTCTTTTTTTGTCTTTTTGCATTCTCCCTGACATAATTGCTGGTTGCAGTTCCAAATCCCTCAGAGAAAGGTGCCTTTTCTAGTGAATTTGTCTAAATCCCTCCTATCCCTTACTTTTCATTCTTTCTGATATTCTTCCCCTTTGGTTTTCAACTGCTCTTTTGCATTTTACTGCTGTCAAGCACGGGAGAAATACCATTTCATTCCTAGATATAATTACCTCTCTTGTGTCCATATGAAACTGTTTATCTAGTCTAACTTGTAGTCTGGGAAAAGTCCCCACAGAACACAGCAGGATGAAACCTGCGGGTCAGACAGGAATGACATTAGCTGTCTCAACAGCTGAAAGCAGAGCTTTTTCTAGCAGGTATTAGACAGAAACTATGGCTTTAATAGGGAGTTTCGCCTCCATGGATGAATTTATAGGTTGTTTTAAAAAATCTTATGGAAAACCTGCCTGATTTTCCCTGGAGCTGAAAGCACTCCCACTACAGATATTTCTCTTACAACTGAGCAAATGTACTGAATGAGGACAGCTTGTCTGGTCTGGGGCTTTGTTGGATGTTCAAAGCTGAGCAGAGCCTCAAGCCCTCAAAGGAGCACAGCCCCAGCTGGAAGGACATTCAGACCGTCTGGATGATTTCACGTCAAAAACCCTAAAGCCTTAACCTGAACATCCCTAATCCCACAGAAACTCAGGTTTCACAGGATGGAGCTCTTGTGCTCACAGATTGCCTGAGGTGATCCAAACCCAGCTGAGCACACAAAGCAGCACTTAGACTCTTCGCAGGTCTGAGGCTTGTGACTGCAGGAAAACCTGCCAAGGCAATCCCATATCACAGCTCAGGCAGGGTGGCTGTGCCACCAAAGTGACCTCCAGGAGTCTGGGGACACAGAACCTGGAAGCTGGGCAGGGCAGAGCTGGGCTTTCTGGGCTTGGTGGAGCAAGGGCACGAGCCCCTGTGCAGCTGGGCAGCAGCAGCAGGGCTCAAGGAGAGGTACAGGCTCCAGTCCTGGGAGTTTGTCCCTGCAGGACCCCGGCTGGTGATGAAGATGGAATGCTGCCCTGGTTTTAGTCCCTTGGGAGACCTGCAGAAATGAGGTGCCCCCAGGTGCTTCAGCCTGTGGAGCTCAATGGTGCCTTTTGGATGACTCAGGTCTGCTGCCATCAGGCAAGGAAATTAAACCAAAGAGGCAAAATACAGAGCTTTTCCCCAGGATGAGACTTTCTCAGAAAGACCCAAAATGATACTGCACAACAAGATATTACCTGCTTAGAGAAGACTTTTGCTCAGCTGGTGAAAATACCATGTGTGGGCTTTCAAATGTCTGGTGTAGGAGCTGGCAGGCACTGAGATGCAGGTGAATGCATAGCAGAAGTTTCCCCTCAGCTGGAAAAAACACGACCTCGTACAGCTCTGACTCAGCCTTGATTACGAGGAGGTGCAGATGCTGCTGGGGCTCAGCACCCCTCCTGCAGCTCGCTCACCCCTGCGTGCCGGAGGCTCCTGGCCAACTCCTGCTGTGCCCTGCCCCACACCCTGGCTGTTTCCATCCCTCGCAGGAGGAGCTGGATGAGCCCACAAAGGCCTGGGGACTTCATTTCCTCCTTCCCAGGAGGTGGGAGGGACAGCTTTTATTCCCCCAGCAGAGGCAGCTGGGCTGGATGGAGATGTGGGTCGCTCTGTGAGCTGCGGGCTGCCCACACCCTGCCCTTCCAGGTACTAATCACCCCTTCCAAATAAGCCACCTTGCCACCTGTGCAAAAAAAAAATCCACTTGTAAAAACATCTTGGGCTGCTTGAACGAGGCTATTACAGAGTAGTTTATTTACCTCTTTGTGCACTATTTGCCTTCCCCTTGCTTTTGGGCTGCACTAGTAATTTTTCTCCCTCTGGATTAAAAAGATTTGTGTTCCCATCCCCTCCTCCCCCCCAGTAGGTGCAAAAAACCCGCATTTTGTTCCCTATTATCCAGGTTTTCTGTGTTTTCATTAGGACTGTTTATCACTTTTAATGGATGTTCTTTTTTCTCTGCACAACACGGGCTGAGGAGCTCTGCCCTGCTCAGAGCCATCCCACAGACCAGCCGAGAGCCTCCTCGGAGAGCTGTACCCAGGCCAGGGCTTATCAGTAGCTGCCACGCTGCGTCTGCTGCTCTGCCTCAGCTCATTTACCCCTTTTGTGTGTTCAGCCCCTTTCCTACGGCACAGCAACACCCTTTGGCATCTCTATCGATGTGACTAGGGCTAAAAACGCTCCTTTTCTGCCCCAAACTGGTATTACATGAAGCAGAATTCACGTTTGGAAGCAAAACTCACATTCATCTCCTCGTATATATGGCTAGCCATGAGGAAAGCCTGTAAGAGGTGGATGGGGAGGTGTGACAGCAGCCAGAGCTACATCCCCTCCAGCAAGCCTGGCTCCCGTGGGGTCTGCAGCAGCACCCGGCTCCCCGCAGTGCCTTGCTCTGCCAGGGCTGGCTTAAAGGATAGACCAAGCAGGCGTCTACCCACCCCCAGGAAAAGCTTGTGCTGCTAAAAAACAAGTTTGCTGGAGTAAAATATTTATTCTCAATTTCCTGTTAAATTTGGCAGGAACAATGATTTTTTTTTTCTCCTGGTAGTATTTTATTAGGAGATAGGGAGTTAATGGGAAAAACCAGCAAAGCACAACCTGCCTCCTTCCCCTAGCAAACAGGGCAAGTCCAGGGCCACATTTCCCTCTCCTAGCTCGCACAAGGACACAGCCCTCAGCTTTACCCTTGGACATCGCTGGGAAACCTTGGATCTGGTGGCTGGAGGCAAGGCTTCACAGCCAGCAGGTCGTTAGCAGCAAGCCCCTCACAAATACCTTGAGGAACAGCATTTAGGGAAATTAACTGCCTCTGGCAAGAGCAACCACAGCGCTAAGGTCACCACGTAAGCCTGCTTGCCCGGTGCTGCTCCAGCCTTTGCCAAGGCAGCCTTGCAGCCAAGCTTTCAGAGAGCAGCGCAAAAGCAGTCCTGAAACAGCCTCCAGCCCACAGCAGGCAAGGAGGGTAAAACACAGGGGCTTATTTTCTAGTTGGGGAAAAAAGCTAGAGTGAAATACCTTCATGCTGCTTTGCCAGAGGCCGTAAGTTCTTTCTTTTCTCTGCTTTCCTCTAAAGCACCGGAATAAAATTAATCCACGCATTTGCATCAGTGTCCTGAGCGCAGCAATAGGCACTGCAGAGCTCCCTGCTCAGGCCTGGTTGTAAACCAAGTGCTTGATATGAAATATTGCAGAGGGATTCATCACAGGGCAATTAGGCTTTAATGCAACTGCAGATTTATCCACTTGATGATTAAACCTGTCCTGGTTGCTAAAGACCTCCTAATAACAGAGGCACCAGTGACTTTTTTTTTCCCCCTCTGATTTAGAGCATTTAAATCCCATATCAAGCTATTAACATGAATTGAAGGTTGGTTTATAATACAGGGCAGCACTATAAAGTTATCAGAATCCATTCCCAGTTGGGCAGCACGAATATTGGAGCATTTGCCATGCCATCACCTTACAGGATAGGTCAAACAAGCACAGGAGCTCTGCACAGCCACAAGGACACAGTTCTCAGAAAAGCTTCTGAGAGCTGCCTCCTCTCTTCACCCAAGCACAACCCTTTCCCTAGTTTGTTTTTTTTTTCTCCAGGAGGACAAGATTATTTGTAGTACAAGAGGATGGTGAGCAAGAGGCTGCTTCTCCAGAGACACCCATGAACAGCCCTAGGCCAGGTGCCACCCACCACAGATTTATTTCCATTTTCTGTTTGGAGCCCTGCTAGAGTCCATCCCTTTTCTGCTGCCCTAAGCCTGATATCAGAGACTTTCTTCTCATTCCTAACACAGAAGCTCCTAAATTGCAGCCAAAAACAGACAGATGCCTGTTCCCACACACAGCTCCCTACCTGAGTACCCCATCCGTGCAGCAGCAAGCCAAGATGCTCCCCCCATCAGCTTTTATGGGCAGTACAGCTGTGCAGCCCACCCACCACATGTGAGATCAACAACCCTTAATGCAGCACACCACGGGCCCTATTTCCCAGCTGCAGTTCCTTCTCTTGGTTTAGAGGTAGCCCTTTGAACCAGGCAGAGCTGGGGGCTGGCAAGGTGCATGCACCCTGGGCTTCTGCAGGTAGATGTGGGGGTGAGAGCGCCCTGTGCTGGTTCCCACCTGGTCCCTGGAGGTTCCCTATCTCTCCAGGGGTATTCCTCTTTCTCCCTCCAAGACTGTTCCCCTGGCTGGTTGTGGAAGAGCATTTCTCAGCACCAAGTGAACCCAGAGCACTGCCTGCCTGTAAACAGTCACCACGCAGGAGCTCAGCCTCCATGCACCATGCAAACAGCTTTTCTGTGCTAATGGCAAGCTCGTTATGGCCTTCCACAAATGATACCACCTTCATTTCAGAGCAGGAATACAGTGAATACAGAGCCCTTCTAGCAAGCAGCCTTGTGAATGCTGTAGATCCTGTGGAAAGCCTGGGGAGCAGAGGGACTCCCAAGGAACCAGGACTCACCTGGGAAACAAGCAGCCAGCCCTCGGGCAACTCAGGGGCTGCCAAACACTTGTGCAGAGGGGAGGAAATCCTGCTACCTGGGAGCTTCCCACTCACAGCTGGGGAAAGTGACCGGGGCTTTGCACACAGCAGGCCAGGCCATCGCTGGGCTCTCTCCTGAAATTCCAGCTGGTGTGACCTGAGCCAGCACAACCCCAGAGCAGCGTGCCTCTGTGGGCAGACTCACAAGGTCAGGCTGTGCCACCCCTTGCTGGCAGCACTCCTGCCCAGAGCAAGGAGAGGGCTGTCTGTGCCCTGGGGTGCCTGTTCCCCGTGGAGTCAGCTCTTGTGGGCCAGATTTTTTTTTCCTACCTTGAATGAGTTTGCCCAGAACTAATCATGAATACAATGGAAAGTTTCACGCTGTGCAAAACGCTCCTTCCCATAAAGCAAACATGCATGGGTGGAAAGTTTTCAGCCAGTCTAATGCCAGAGCCAGGAAAGCAGGGCTGCACAGCTGCATCAAGAAAGAAAACCCTGAAAATTGCTGTGCCAACGATGCAAGGCAGTGTTACACGGCAAGCCAACAAGTGTGGCAGACAGAGATCACCCTGTAAAAGTTCCATTTACTGTTGTTGCCCAGTATGCAGCCCAAAGGACAGGCCTTGGTCTTTATAACCTGCATGGGCTGATAACATGCCCCCATTCAAAAGGGGGCCCCAATTTTCACGTCCATCCATTTTGTGTATTTAATGACTTCAAAGACACTTGTACTAATGGGCTAAATCCTACCTGGTGAACAAGATAACCATCGCTGTGCACCAAAGCCTGCAGTAAAGTCAATATTGACCAAGCTGCCCTGCTGCATCCTGCTGGCTGGGGCTCCCAGGGGTGCAGCAGGTTCTCCTCTGGCACTCGCTCAGGTGGGGATGGACAGAGTTTAAACAAGAGGAGCCGCAGAGCATGTTGTACAGGAACAGCGACGGCATCACGGGCTTTCTCAGCTCCTCAGACACGAGCAGTCCTGTCAGCTACCAATGTAAAGGATAATTTGTGAGAGTAAATCACTTTTGGGTCAGTGCATACATTATTTATTTTAATAATCAGATGCAAATGGAAGAGCTGTCCAGTAATTGGTCCCCGTGCTGCAAAATAATGCATGAGCCATAGGACATGATGACTCCACTGATGGAATCAGGTTGTAGCTTTGATTTCTCTTTCTGCCTCACGCTATTTTTCACTTATTCCGTTATCCCAAACACTTGTTCATATTTCAAGTGCATTGAGACTTCCTTTGCAAAACTCCCAGACTGAAAGGCCAGCCTCCAGAGGTGCAGATCCCCCTGGAGCTGGTACCAGCCCCCACCTGAACATCACGCCTGGCTGTGGTTCACCTCCCTCACTCACAGCAGGGTGCTCTGGCTGTGCTTTCAGCCCAGACGCCCTGCAGCACACGGAAATGCTCCCCCTGGGTCAGATGTGAAACCACTGGAGGCAGGAGGGCCAGGGTCAGGTCCAGCTCTCGCAGCAGCACGTTGTGCAGTGTGGGAGTCTCGTGCAGGGTTGACAAGGAAAGACAATATCAAGTGGTTTAAGTGAGGGATCATATCACAAATAGCAAACTTCAAAAAAAAAAAAAAAGCAGCTGTTACGAATAGTGTGCAAGCAGCTTCTGTGCTGGAACAGCACTAGAGCAGTCCTGAATGATAAATGTTGAAAGGAAAAGTCAGTTCAAAGAGAAGTACTGATCCTCCCACAGGAAAAAAAAACCCTTGGGGGAGAGAGATGGAGATAAAGATCAGAAACAATTAAATAGCAATGGTTATTGAACACACTACCCCTGTGATTAGGGCTCCTGATTTGTCTTATCAGGACTGGGATGGGTGCAGTGAATACTGCATAGCCAGAAGCACCCAAATTGTCGATGAATTGCAAGGGCTCTGTCAAAATGCAGCTTGTCTACAAACAGAAATCCTGGTGTCGTCAGCATTGCTGTCTGCTCCAAACAGGAAAGCTTTAGTCTGAATTTCATGGTAAACATCTATCTCCATCATTTAGTTCTGCCCTTCAGAATGAAGACATGAGTTTGTTCAGCCAGAGCCTTTTCCCAGTACACCGTGGAGAACAGGATTTGTGATGAGATCTGTTTGCAGGCTGGACTCAATGGTTAACCAGTCAGATTAATAAATGCCAGAAGGAGGAAATAACAGGCAAGTTAAACAGAGAATAAAAGGGTCTCTCCACATTGCCAGATAGCAAAGTTTTACAAAAATTCTCTGCCTTTTGGATAATTCTCCCCAGCTCTTATTTAGTGTTATTTTAAAAGAGCCAATGGCAGCATCTTTCCAGTACAGAGGTGCTGGGGTTTTCCATGCTGGCATTCTTGGAAGATCCCAGCCAGTTCCTTCTCTCTCACCTCTTTCTGATGAAAATGAAAGATGGGCCAGATGCCAGCTGGAAGTAGCTCTTCCTTCAGCAGTATTATCTGATGAAGGATGGTTGATTATACAACAACGACTTATTTTATGGGAAAGTATCACAATTTTATCTATTTATTGTTGATTTTCTCAGTCATTTTATTATTTCACAGTGTCTCAGGGGAAATACCTGCCATTTTTACAGCTGGTGCAGAACAGAGGGACTCCAGCACTTGACTGGGTTTCTATAGGACTGGAGATCTGTGCCCTGCACGAAGGAGGGGAGATTCTAGGTACAGCCAAGAAATCCAGTGGAACAGCCAGTGGATGGAGGTTTGGGGAAACTTTTTGCTCCTGTAAATCAAACTAACTTGCCTGCTTTCCTTATGAGAAAAGGTATTAGAGTATTTAGATGATAAAAACCTCTGTTCCTCATGTCTGGAAACAGAGTTGAAAACAGTTGCACAGGGCATGTCTGAACAGCAGCCGACCACAAGACTTTGTGGTGATGCAGGGACACTCAGGATGGTGTCAAACTTTCTAGCTCAGATACCATCAGGGCAGCGGATGAAGGTCCTCCTGGGTCACCTGTCCCTGTAAAAACCCTGTATTTTGGAAGCACCCTGCTGTGCTCTGTGCTGCAGGAACAAGACCACTAACCGCAGCTCCTAATTTCAAGCAATCTAGCGTATTCACACACACTGCCATCACAGCACGGCCTACAACACAGGGCATATTAACAATATCACTGTTAATCAGGTTATGCAGGAAAATGGAGACTTGGTCCTTACACATATAGCATCTTTCATGTTTGTTGCAAGGCCCTCTCTGTATAAAAAGATGGAAAAATAAGAGACTGCCATGAAACCTGCTTCCAGGTGAATTTAGGCTGGAGGAAATGTGAAAATATGCCCCACAAAATGAAAAAAAAAAATCATCTTCTTTCTAAAGACTGTTCTCCCTATATTGCCTACTTTTGAGTATTTGAGTGTTTTCTCCCAGGCCAGGCTAAGAACTGGCTGTTAAGACTTGTTGCTGACTCAACCCACCAAGACACTGAAACTGATGAACCAAAGTAAAGCCAGTGGGAAGTAATTCTGGGACTCTGTGGGCTATTTCTGCTACACAAAAGCCTACTGCTCCTGCTCTGTCCTTAGCACAAACACAGCATGCCCCATCCCTGCATCCAGCAGCTGCCACGTGCTCTCCCCACACAAGGGATGAGTGCCTTGCCCGGAGGGCTTGGGGCGACACGGTCCTGGCTGGGGCAGGTTCAATAAGGCTCTTGTCTTACTTGGGCTTGTGCTCAATTGTGGCCCTGAGCAATGGAGCCCTCTGCTTATCCTGACACGAACCTGGCTCCTCACTGAGGAGAACAAAAAGGATGATAAGGCATAGGAAATTTATCCAGCTGTATGAGCAGAAAGGATGTGGGGATTACACTGTGCTCATTCAGCTCAAAGGCTGCTAAAAAGGAAAGGAGAGAAACTGTTTAACAGCTGCAGTTTACTGAGGCCCCAAATATAACAATAAACTAGACAACAAGGGCAAAAAGGCAGAAGTCAGGTGTTTTACTTGCACTTTCAGGTGGTGCAGCACACGGAGAGACCAAGCTGGTTATTTAATGAAGAGATGAGGCTGGCCTTTAATGCTGCTGAAAAAGTGACTGTTCTGCAAGCATGAAAGCTGCTGAATAATACGTTCAGTGATTTTTTTCTCTTTTCCTCCCCAGGTATGTGAAAAGCTTTTCATTTATTTTATGTATCTATTTGAAATATTTCTGTAGTCTGACTGAGCCATGGTTTGGAAGCAGTTTTTTAAGCTTAGTGCAAGCCCTTGATATTAAAAATTGGAGCAGCCTGGTTATTTTGGACTGTATATATAAGTCAGGTATCATGATTTCTTTGGCCAAATGAATGCAAATCTTGGAAACACTTCAGATAGTCCTTTTTATAGGCTTCAAACTCACTTTAGGTAAACATTTGCTAATGACTTCAAACTGAACATGCCAGTAAGCTCATTTACTAAAAACTAAAACAGAAAACGAATACAAAAGGATTGCAAGTACTGCAGGCAGCTGAAATGCAGACCTGAGCAGACTGTGACACTGTGCTTTCTTCAGATCTCCATCTACACAAAAATTCAAGCGTGTCCTTTCAACAGGGCTTGTCATTCCCTTAGCCTGTCACTGCCACAACGTGCTGAAATCTGCAGCATGCCTCAGTCACACAGCTCTGAGCATTGTACAGCTCTATCATCACATGCCCCAGGAAGGAAGTCCTGCATCAGAAAGAGCTCATGAACTCAAATTTCCTTTCAAAGAAATGAATCCAAAGTAATTGTTGCTCTTACTGAAGTATTGACCTTGCTATTGGTTACAATGCCTGGTAATGCCCCAGGTAATGCCTGGGGAGAATGAACTCCAGTCCTGCAGTAGGGCCTGGACATCGCCTTGCAGGCTGCAGTCCTGTGACTCTTCCATGCCATCCACAGATTTTGTTGAATGCAGCTGCAGGCACCGTGCCTGCCTCTCATTTCAATGCACAGCACCCACCTAGCTGCTATAACCCCCAGCCCGCACTCCTGTTTCTGAAGAGGAGCTATGAAATGAGCTCCATGTGCCAGCATTGCAGAGACATTGATACAATGAGTGCACATTTTACTGTTCCAGCCTAAAAATACTTGTGACAAAGTCCCTTTGAGGTTCTTTTCCACAAGCACTGTTTGCTCCTCATTGCCTGGCTGCAAGGAGAGGTGGGGAAGCTCATGCAAACACAAAGACGACAGGATCTACCAGGCTCCTACAGTGCTGGGGCTCTTTCCATAACCACTAAAAAAAACCCCAGACTGTCTACAGGAACTTTCCAACAACAAGAAATAAAGCAATAGCAATGAAAAGTCACAAGACCTCTGGAGTAAAAAGGCCTGCTCTCCTCAGCAGCTCTGTCCTAAAGCACCCATGCTCTCTGCACCCCCATGACCAATGTCCAACAAGCTCACTTCCTTAGACACCTACTTTTTTTTCAGTCTATCTGTGAAAACATGAAGTCTTTTTTTTTGTGACATGGTGGAAACGAAAGCACACAGAGCCTGATATTCAAAAGTTAAGATATATTGGCTTAATCCTGTCAGAACTTTAATGTAGATTATGTAGGGACAGGCAATGACCAGAGGGAGGGAGAGAGGTGTAAATAATCCAGAGGAGTGTGGACTTGTTGGCAGGGTGGATTTATGCCCTGTCTTAATAAAGTGCCCTTTCATCTCTGGAACCTGGGCTCAGAAGCCAGTCTAGACAGGAATTAATGGGGCTCCTTCTCCGCTTACAGTTCTGAAGGTTTCCCAACAGCCAGCATTCTCATATGCAGCGAGGAAGTGCAGATTTACGGGATACACTGCGAGCTCAATCACCCATAGATACTACTTTTTGCACTGGGCTTTTAAATGCAAACTCTGACCATTCATCCAAGAGGGTCTGCTGCTCGGCCAGAAGAGAAATTAAATTCACTTACTACAGCCTCTCTATGTGATTACCATTCTGAGATGAAGCCTGTCAGTTGGGAAGCCTGTTACAAGGAGACAGACTGGAGGTTGCCAGGAAAATGGTGGCGTGCACTGCTTTGGGCCAGGACTTGATTCTGCCTGGAGATCACACTTAGGACAATTACTTACTCGAGGCAATACAGTACTAGGGCCTGCAGATGCAGAATTGCAGTCTCCTGTGGTGAAGGAAAATTGCTAATGTTTCTGCTTGCAGTGAGCCTTCCCTTCTCTTTTCTTGTTCCCTTCCTAGGGGTCTGAAAGTATTGGTGAGGATGGAGCACCCAAAAGCCTTTCTCAGTGAGGGATCTGGGATGTCACTGGAGTGCACAGCAAAATATGTGCACTATGAGCAAAAATGTATACATCCAGTGGGATTTAAAGTATTTAAAGCAAAATACTTGGGAAGAAGTTTTTTTAGGGATTGTTATTTCTTGAACTGTTCAATTGCCATTCCTGGGAAAAGCCAGAAACTTCTCATTTCCAGCCATGCACCAGGACCCCCAGATACAGAGACATTCAGTTCTTAACTTTACATGTTTAATTTTCAGCAAGGGAAGACATGGAGCAGCGGGCCTCACTGTTGGCTATTAGGAAGCCCCTTTATGATGCAAAACTTGCATCTTGTCTAAGTATAAGGACTCCAGCAAGTAAAGACAGAACCCATTAAAGAAAAGGAATCAGAGAACAAAGCGGTCTCTAAAGGCATAGTAAGAGGTAAGAGCCCACAGAATTTGATGATGATGGACAGTGTGACAGATTCTCTTCCCAATGCATTTCTTCCAGAGATGCTTGGACAGTAAAGATGGAGGTGGCCAAAGAACTTGCTTCTGGGAACTTGAAGTTTTACCCCAATAGCTCCCTGCTAGGCAGGAAGGCCAACCCTAGGACTATGCAACTGGTAGACTCTTGAAGCAGGATGTGCCAGAATCACAGACAATGTATAAGCAGTTGCCTGCACAATGTTTAATTCTGTCTATAAAGCCTAGCACTCAGACTGAAAACTTTGACTTGTCCTAGTGATGTGTGTCCTGTGCTGCCCAGAACCATCTCCAGAACAGGAGGAGCCCTCTCCTTCCTTCTTCTTTTCCCTCTCGGGTCAGTTTTATACAAAAGCTCACGGCACTGCTCCATGAGGCTCCCGTGCCTAGGGAGGGAAGGCAGAAGCTTTGTGTTTGATAAAAGTAGGCTGTGGGAACATGAATGATATCCACAGCTGCATCAGTTAGATAGCAACTGCTCTCTTTGCCCTAACCCAAGAATCTCCTGGACCTGCCTCACAAAGCAGGGGCTGCTACCAGAGGTCCGGGTCAAAATGCAAGCTAGCTCCTGGCCTAGTAATGTTTCCTCATCATGCAAAGGTCAGCAGTGAGATCTTGGGAGAGGAAGGACCCTGACTCAGCTAAGCTCACTTCAGGAGCATACACTGCACAAAGACTGCTTTCTGCCACCTGCTGAGGTGTGCTGTCTATCAGCAGGAAATGTTAAAAGGGGTTAGAAACAAGGAAGGGTGTGGAAGAAGATCAAGGGCTTCTTTGTCATGCAGGGTTTTGTGCATTAGTAGAATTCATTAGTGCAGACTAAGAATAAAGAGCAGTAATAAAGCCCATTAGACCAACTTTGCTCCTCTGGAGCCATGGAAAACTCATCTATGGCAGGGTGCAGCTGTAAGCTTGCTTAGCTCAGATCTCAGTCTGCAGCCAGAGCACGGCATTTGTCTGGTAAGAGGTTCAAAACAAATTAAGCCTTTCTGCTCTAAGCAGTACTAACACGAGCCAGCATAACTTTTCTCCCAGCTTGTTTCTCCCAAGCAGCTTGCCTATATCAGCTGTAGCACAAAGGAATGCAGCCAGTAATGCACATGCAGGGTGAATCTTACCTCTTATTGTTTCAGTCCAAAACCTTTGCTGTGCTTCGCTCTGCCAGGTCCCACTCCACAGACAATTTAGAAGCTTGTGCAGAGTCTTCTGAGACCATATCATGGATGCTCCAGTGTGTCTGAGGCTCTGGGCTGGACGGCTCTTGGTTCTCAGCTTCATCTTTCCCAGAGCTAGGTGCTGTGACGTGCAAAAAGCAGAGCCAGGGAGGTAATGGAGGTCTGCAGCACAGGGTGAAAATCCCCCATCACACATGTTCTCCTGACAACTTCTCCTTTGTGCTCACGTGGTGATTTAAAACTTCCCACTACCTGTAAAGAAAGGAAGACACAGAGAAGTGGATGGGAGATAGATGGCACTTCGTGTAGTGGGACAGCCAGGAAAGCCCCAGGGCCTGATGTGGTCCAGCAGACCATGCTGTGTGCAGCTGATGCGGGTCTTGCTGTTATCCCCCCAACATATCACTGCTCCACAGCTCCTTTCATTCACGCAAGAAGACTCGATGCTATCTCAGGGATGTGTTAGTACGAGACCAGCCTACAAGGTCTCTATTTACAGACCTTGGGGCACCTGCAGCTTTTCTCTTCTGGGTGACCGAAGGTGTCAGGGACAAGACCAGGGCCTCTTTTTTTTTCACACCCCTGTCTCTGCTGTTTTTGAGCCCAGGTGCGTGCCATTAGCACATGCACACAGGGCAGCCTTTCCTGTCGCTGCTGCTGGGAAGCTGTCATCTGGCATCCAGCACTGCTGACACGTGCTGTCCCCATCTGCCCCACTCCCTGCGGCTCTGCCACCCACTCAGTGCAGGGCTGAGCCTTGTGCTGAGCAGGGGAAGGAGGGACTGGGCTTTCTGAGGAGCAATTTGTGCTTACGGCCCCCCAGAGCGCACGGGTAATTTGCACAACTGAGCGAGATGCCGCCTATTGTGGAGCAAATGGAAGTGGCCTGAGCTCTTCCTCCCACCTGCACTGTCCCCTGCCAGAGCCTTGCAGATGCTAATCAGCTCCGGAGGAAGCTCCTTCTGCACGGGGGATGTGCTGCAGTGAACCTCCCTGGCTCCCCCAGCTCCAAGAAGCATCCATCAAGGAAGACGTGGGGCTGTGTGTCCCCAGTGCCTGTGAATTTTTGGAGCCAGCTCCTTTGCTGGAACCAGTTCTGCGAAGCTGTTGGCATATATGTAAGGAGGATGGGGATGATATGGAGTGGGAGAATGTGAAGACACCTAAAAAGCATGAAAAATCTGGGGCTGGATGGGATAACCTTGCACCTTAATGAAACAATCCTGGCCTGAGCCCTGGGAGCAGAGGGGGGCAAACCTAGCCCAGCAGAGGAGCCTGCTTTTCTCTGGGTTGGCCACGAGCAGAAGTCTTCAACCCATGGGAGACCCTGCAAAAGCCATGATGTTCTGTGAGCTCTGAACACTAACGGCCCTTTACCTTATCAGAGCTAGGTAAAGGGAGCCAGGAACAGCAGGGTCCCACATGCAGCTTCTTTACAACCCCTTAACAGCCCTGGCACTTCAGTTCTGCAGCTAACTGCCCCCTGCCTTTGAGGACAATCACCAGCAATTCCCACTTTCACTTCAGTGAAAGGTGCCAGAGTGTGCCAGGGAGGGGGGTGTGCTCCCTGGGGGTGTCCTTCAGGTGTTGCAGGGTGCTGTGCCAGTGCTGGCAGGCTGCCCTGAGCACAGCACAGTGACAAGGCAGGATCCCAGTCCTGGGAAAGGGACTGCTGGGTTATCTGGGGAAGCAGACAGAGCTAACACCAATGTTTGGAAAAGGAGCGGCAGATCCGCAGCACGTGGGCAGCAGTAGGGCCTCCGCAGAGGGAGCTGCCTTCAGTCAGCTGCAGTCGAACCTTTGGTCCCAAAGGAGCAACTGTTTCAGGAGCTTGAACCAACGTGAGTTAAAAATTACTGTTAATTACTGACCCCTGTAAAGGCAAAAGCGCTGCGTAATGGAGGAGGTGCACACAGGAAACAAAAGCCTACGATTCAATCCCAACAGCGATTAAATTGGCGGAGGTTACGTCCTGTAACACGGCATTACGGAAGACAAGGCAAACAAGATTAACCCGCATTGACAAGGTATTTATCCACAGCTAAGAAGAGACCCGCGCCGCAGCACCTCTGTCCCACAAGTTTACACCAGCCCACAAGAGTCTAATCCCTCACGGCCTGTCAAGCTATTAGGCAAATCTCTGGCTCTCATTTGCCTAATCCAATAGGCCCCAGCTTCATAAGAAAGACCTCCCGGGGGGCCTTAACAGCGATGTTTGTTAGGTCTCATATAAGTAAACAAAGCTCTGAAAGCCAAACAGCTTCCTCTTCCATCTGGGATCCCAAGACCCTCTTAACCTGGAGATAAAACCAACCTCGCTCAAGAGAGGAAGATGTGTTTGTAACAGGTTGAGCCCTGTCTCCCCACGAAGCAGCGCCAGAAGGATTTTACCATCAGTAGTTTTGCACTTAACACCTGGTGCGGAGGTGCCAGGTGCCGGATTTCACCCCCAAGCCCTCCTATCATCAGGGACTTATTGCAGAGCTGATGGGATCACAGCACTCATTGCCTTCTCTTCTAGCTTCAGCTCAGGAATAAGCAGCGTTAAAGCATCCCTTCCAGACCAAGACGCTTTGCCTTCATTTGCTAGCATTGCTAGGCAACCAAACACTTTTACAGGCTTTTACACCCAAATCTGCAAATGCTGTCTTAGAAGCCCTCTAAATATTTTTCTGAATCTGGCCACGGGCAGTGCTACCTCTAACATTGAACAGAGTGCATGTATTTTGCTGCTCCTCAGATTTTAGGGCACTACTGCCTCTGCTCTAGGGATACTGGACTCCCTGGTGCTTTAGCTAAGGATCCAAACTGTCTTAAGGCTCTCTCTGCGCTGAGAACTACTCTTATCTCTGACACATCGTTAACAATGCCCTTGACGACGTGGTTTGCTCTACAGACAGGCAGCCCTACAGGGAGGGTTCAGGCAGATGAATAGTCACTCAAGGCTTGGCTGCCTACCAGTCTTTGCCAGGCCTCTGTGGATTTGGAAACTAAGCTGAAAATATCACAGAAAAAAAAATAAAAATAGTTTCCCAAAGGGCCTTCCTCTACAGCTTGAGTAAGGCAAACGCTCATCACAATTTCTTCCACAAGCAGAGTCTTAAGATGCAGGAAAGACTTTTGCTATACAGTTAGTACTATCCCTCTCCACACAGCTAGCTTGGTGCTGTATGGTCAAAGGAGGTGTGAGCACCTTTACAAAGTCATGCACAGGCTGGCAAATCCATAGGGCCCTAGAACAGTGGCAGTCAAAACCTGGCTGCTCTGGGCGTGATGGAGGTAGGCTGGCTGGGTCCTCAGCTCATCTCTCAGAGGCAGCATCATCTCTATGGGCACTGACATGGGCATGTGCAACACATGGAAAGCAAAAATGTTCATCACTTCCATCATACGCATGATAATTTCAAAGAAAAGAGAGAAACTGAAAAATGAACATTTGAGCTTTAAAATGTAAAAAGGCTTCAAGACGTTTTTTGGCCATCTGGTCCCCCAACCTCTGCCCCCTGCCCAAGTTGCAGACACATCGGTATGAAAAGTTGCATGTTTTCTAGCAGTCCAGAGCAGAGTTCCCTTAGAGACTGGTGGTGAGAGGGGACCTTACCCAGCACTGTAAATCCTTCACATGCACCAGTTGAACAGCTGTTCAGGTTAGGTCTCATTTAGATGCAAAGCAGTTTAGCCATCAGCAAGGATCTCTAATGATGCAAATCAGTCGTGTGTCATCCTAGCAAAGAAAGACAAGGGAGCTGTTACTTGCTTGAATCCAGTGCATTTCAGCAAAAGTGCCATTTGATAAAAGAAAAGGGATTTTTACTGTTGAGTATAGCCCACCACCCTCAGTCACTCTGCAGCTGAGATCAGAGCTAAATCGCTTATCTTTACATTTCCATACAAATCAGATTATCCATGAACAGCTAATTGTTTCATAAGTGTCACTTGGAAGCTATCCATTTCCAGCACAAGTAAAGAAATTGCACTATAAAACTGTCTGCCTTCACCATGAGTCACTTTAGCACATAGGATGAATATTTGGCACTCCTCACTTTTTCAGATTAACTCGCATATTTATTTTGGAAGAAAAAAATGGACAGCTTTAATTCCTTCCCATCAGAATTCCTCATATTTGCTTAGCTTATTGAAACTTTTTAATAGACTGTACAGTATGTGAATATGTTATGCAGTGACTGCTGATGGAGACGACATTCACATCTCCTTTCATCTAAAGGAAAGGCAGAAAAAAATCTATAAGAGCGTTTGATACTTTGTTAAGACAGTCACTAAACCTACAGATTAAGTCACCTGCCATGAAGAAAGGTTTCATCCCTCTGGCTGAGGCCATGGAAACATCAAGAGAGGGTTTAAGTTCAGTGTTTCCTGGATGTACTGTGTGTTTCTCTTCCAAAGAGAAATTCTAACATGTTGCAATTAAATTTCTTGAAGATCTGTTCTAAGCCAGGCTGGGAAAACCTCTGAGAAAGAAAAGAAGGCTTTGGTCTTCAGAAACAAGTCAGTTTTCCAAGGACAGGAGTCAGTAACAAAATTCTTGTAAACTATAATCAAATGATCATTTCCATATTACCACAAAAGGTTTTTCCCTGTATAAAACAGATATTTCCTCAGCTGCTCAGTCTCATGAGAAAGCAGTTATATACCTTTGCAAAAGGATATTGCTTAACCTGTGGAAAAAAAGAAATTCTATGTATTCTCCTAAGTGTGTGACCACATACGTCACCTAAAGTTTTTTTGTTTTTTTAAAGCCTAGTTTAGCTCAGTATCAGTTAATTATACAGTTTGTTAACATCACTGGAGTACTACATCAAACAAAAATGTAATGTCCTTCTAGGTGGGCCTGATCTAAATGTCATACCCAAAAACTGAAACCAAGAGTTCTGCTTTTAGTTTTGCTTTTTGCCAACTAAAATCTTGCAGTGTGTAGGGACTGCAGGAAGAAGAATCACCAAAAGTTACGGTCATCCCCAAAGTGCTATTGGAAATTCAGCATGAGGAACATGCCTTTTCCCCCTACTCACAAACGAGGTTCATGTTATAGATCCTTTGCCAAGTCACTTATCCCAGGCTGCAAAATGTGGTATTAATTAGCGAAGGGCTAGTGAAAAAAACTGCAGAGCAATATGAGTGGTGTATCATTACAAGCAAGGCTTGTGTCAAAATCTAATGTTTCTGTAAATGTATGGAAAATGGCCCTATCCAGTGACTTAAGCAAGGACTTGAAAGCTAAAGGAAATTGGAGGTACTTCACGCAGGCAAGATCCTTCGGTGCTAAAAGACCCTGCCTCTGCAAGGCTCTACGTGCCCTCCATTCCTATCAACCGAAATGAAGGCTGCAGGAAGTCCTCCCTCCCTAGATCGAAGCCTAAAATTGTCAAATAGGAAAACAAATGTAGGTACTAGACATCTTTTTGTGAGTGTCAGTTCAGCAATCACTTTATTACAAGTAATTTTAGTATTGAATGTAGTGCAATTTCAGTAATTTAGCCAAGTACAATGATGGATTAAAGTGCCTGGTGATCGACGTTTCTTTCACCTCCTGAAACACAATTATTATGCACTTTACTCAATAATAGCGTCTTGTTCCAACTAAAATACACGTTGTGTAATTCTTTAAACCATAGAATCAAAGCAATTAGAGAGGGAAATGGTTGATTAGGTCACTGATTCCATCCTGCTGCCAGCCCACAAGTGCTCTCTGCCACATATCGGCTAGAGTTTCGCCCAAGCTCCTTTGCATTTGCATGTCTCAATGACAGCGATATCGATCAAAAAATGGAGACTTCATCCACAGGTGAAAGATGCAGCCTTTTACTGAAGAAAAGCCTGCATATTCACAGTGGGAGAGATCTGAGAGGTTTTCACCTCCTTCATATGACAGATGACTGAAATACTTTCAACCATAACGTTCTTCAGTGAACTTTTTCCATGGAAGCAGTTTCACTGGAAAAACCTCCAGGTTTCCCCGCTGAATGAAAAGTTTAAATCCTGCTTTTAAGCCCGAAATTCCTCTCTTTATACAAAGAGAGCTCAATATTTAGTATTTTTTAAAACAAAAATGAAAAGCCTGACTGAAATTTTACTCAAGAAAAGCTGCAATTCCTGACCTGTTCTGGCAAAGGGGAACTTCAGGTGCAGTTTCAACTCCTCTTTTTAGGGAGCTCAGCCAGCCAAGCAGTCTCCCTGCTCTGGAGACTGGGGACCTCTCTGCCAGAGGAGGCTGGGTGCTCATCGCCACGTCCCAGAGCAGGGAATGGAGCAGACACACAGAGCCTGGCATTCTGTAACACATAGAGATACCTGCCTGCATTTCCCATGGAAACTGCACTCATGCTGCTGGCTTTGTGCCCTCTCTGTATTTACCCTTGGGTGGTATCCTTGAGAGCAGGTGCAACCTACGGAAATGGCACATTTTAAACAAATAACAGAGAATGTCTTGAGAAAGTAATCTTTGAACATGAACTCGTGCAAGCTGCAGGCCAGAAAAATCCATGCCGTGGAGTTCCTCCCATCCAAACACGGAAAAAACAGACCAGCAGGGAGCTGCCCATCCAGTCTGTCCCACAACGTGTGGCCATCCCAGCCTTGCTCATGTCACCCAGCTGCAGTAGGGCCAGCGAGGCACTGCCCACGCTTGGCAGTCCCAGTGAGGCTCCCAGGGTTTGCCATATGGCCAGCACAGGCAGGGGATGTGACATTCAGATGCAGCACATGACAAGCTCTCCCATTACAGATAAGCTCAATTAAGGAATTAGAAAAGAAAGAAATGTGTGATTCTTCTGGAGAAAACACAAGCAAGAAAATCCATTCATAAACCCAGTCCTCACTCCACTGCTCAGCTAAGAAAGAAGTTTTTTTACGTACTGTTGGAGTCAACAGACTGCTCCTGGTGTAAAACACTCTTCTGTGAAAGCTGGCATTAAGATTAGCCTGACAATGTGCTTTTCACTTGTATCTTAGCAGCCTACCTGCCTGGTTATCCTCCAGGAAGGCCATCCTGTAGCTGAGCTGCACACAGAAACACCAGCACCCTCTCGAAAGATGCACTGGCACAAATGACCCAACATGAAGCACCAGCCTCCTCCTCCTGAATTTCAGAGGTTTTGAGGCTTTAGCCACAGCGTGAACCCCTGCAAACCTGGAAAGCAGGAAAAATCCCTGGTGCAACTGCTGGGTGCCATTCAGCTCCCCCCGTGAAATCACAACATTTACTTTGCAGGGCCGTGCCTGTGTCTTGTCAGACACACAGCCTCCTGCAGCACAGGAACAGGCTCTGTTCCCAGCTCTACCACAGACTTCCCGCATCTGTCTGGAAAAAAATCACTGAGAAGCACATCTGAAAAAATGTTACACTCTCAGCTCCAGACATTTGATCTAACACCTGGCCCAGCTCTCAGCAGTGCTGGACAGTGCAAACACTGTTGGCTTCGGCTGGGGCATTTCTGAAATCCAGACCTGATGGGCAGCAGGGATGGAGGGAACATCTGCTTCTTCACTGTGCTACGCAGACTTCACACTAAGGTACCTTTTCAACGGAGCTGTGTACAAGTCAAACCAGTTAAACCAGCAAACAGTTGGTCTTTGTTCTGCACACATGCCAGAACATTAAAAACTCTCACGGTTTGGCACCAAAAAGACAGAGACACAAAACTAGCGACTGCATTTGGGAATAGGAGTCAAACTCTCTTACTTCTGTTTCCCCACGTGTGAACAGGGGACGCCAACTCCCGCCTCCTGCTTTGGACTCCCAGGCATTTGCAAGGCACTGAGGGCATCCAGCAGAAGACACAAAAGCAGCTTGCAGTACTTTTTGCTTCATCTGTCTCTTTGGCAAGCTTCTAAGATGCTGGCTGGACACTAGGAGTGTTTGCTGTGTCAAGTACAAAATAAGACACCGCTGCACATGCTAAAAAATAAACTACTGTTGATCTTGCTGAATACACTTGCTGCTTTTTGACTTTTCATCTGATGCATTATATTCTAACCTAGACAAGCAGTAACTGTGGGGCAATGGTTGAACACTGCACGGATCTTTAGAAAAAAAGAAATATAAAGTTTCAAAACTATTCCCTTGCCTTCCCAGACATTTTTGCACAAAGTTGTCCCTGAAGAAGTCCCAAGATGGAGTTTACCTGTGATACTTTCTGCATTTGCTGCCTTGCTGGAGCAGTATATTTGTGTTGTCTGTGATGCTACATGCAGCTAAGCCAGCCGTGCTGCTCTGTGGTAATGGTCTGTATGAAATGAGCACGGGACCTCATGCCCCAGCTGGTATCAGTCCTCTGGATGTGCCATCTAAACTAAGGAGGCAGAAACAGGCTGATTATTTACCACTCAGCAGTCCTGATGCCATGATTCTGCCAGCCCCCAAGGAGCCATATCTTGCATTACAAGGAGCAGGCTAGCTGTGGGGACACGTGTGACCTCGAAGCTCCTTCTGTGTGGGGTGACGGCAGGCAGTGAGGATGCAGCAAGCTCGAGGACGAGTCGGGCAGTGGGCGTTCCTCGCTGTCACACCCCACCATGTCTGCTGGAACACGCCCCAGATGGGGATCACTCCTCACCGGGGCTTTTTCAAATAAGCAGAAAAAAGCAAAATGTCAAATACAATAGAGTAAGTAAGGAAAAGTGGCATCTTGTGCTCCTCTGGTCTCTTTCATTCCCAGGAGTCTCTAATGCTTTAAAAGAGTGGCGACATTTCTGAAAGCAAACCTTTTTGATAAATGATGCAGTTATTTATTTTGCAGAAAGCCAAGATTTGTCATGATGCCGTTTTCAAAGTAACACAGCATCTAACAAAGAGAATCATAGGCAATTTACTGTGTGACACTCCATCTGTCTCAGAGGAAGAAAGACCTTGTTTGACCCTCTCAGGATTTGAACCTGTAATTCCACTGAACCAAGGGCTTTGAAACCTGAAGCGCGGCAGTTTTCCCCCAGAAGATAAGACTAGGTTTTCCTGTTTTCCATGAATCACCACAAACCCGTAGACTGCTGTGGAACGTGAATTCCCCACTGCACAGGAAACATCAGCATCTGCACATCCCATCAGCCAAAGGCGACCACCGCACCTCCGCAGCCATCCAGGACACTATCCTCTCCTGTCAGTGCTCCCAGGTTGGGCACTGAGGCTGGAGGAGTGAGATCTTGCACATTGGATGGATGCTGCCTGCTCAGTGCTTAAGCCTGAGCAACGATGCTTCAGCTTCCTGCAGGCAAATGGAGTTTTTTTTCCTTGCCTATTATTAGCAAAAGCAGGGAAAAAAATGCTCTGTGCTACCTATGCTGTAATGCACTTACTGATTCACAAAGAGCAATGTGTGTGCCTACAGAGGCAAGTGCAGGAGTAACCAGCAGCATCCCAGATGTGTAGAATTAGAACATATTTAGGAGTCTTGCTTAGCTTGAATCCCCGTCTGCCCTAAGACTCTGGCACTTCTCCACTGGGTGAAAATGCAAACACAAACTGAGGCAAACACAAACTTGCCAGCAGCTTGCCTTCTCCTGGGAGCATGACCCACCGGTCCGAACACCAGCTCTGATGTAACAGCCAGGCGTTGCACTGGTGAGGGCCTGGCAGAGACAAGCCTCAGGGTTGCACTATCATCATGAGATAAACACACAGAATTGCTCAATAGATCCTATGATGATCCAAAGCTGGAGGGACCTTGCCTTCATTTGCTGTCCTGCTGAATATCGCACCCAAGACCAGTACAGCCATGCTGACGAGAACTGGTTGCAGCTGCCCGGGGCACAACGTCCATCCTCAGAGGGAGCAACCCTGAGGCAGGCTTCGTGCAGGCATCCCCGCGCTGTGATGCAGGCCTGGCACCCAGACCCTGTTACTCCCTCAGCCTCTGGGAATGACAAATAGTGGCAGTGAGCTGAGCCCAGAAAGGCTCTGCGGGGCTTCTAAGGCAAGAAGCATGTAGTTGCTGACAGCATTTTCTTCAAGTGTTGCCCAAATCTGCAACAAGTCACAACAGGCTGGTAATAAATTTGCCCTGCCAAACACTCCCCTGGAAGAGTCTCTCCTGACACCCAAGAGGGGAGACCTCGTGCCCTGGAGGAAGAAAGGAGGAGGCTGAGGCCAGTAACCAGACACTGCCTCGGTGTCTCTTTGCTGTGTGCTCAAAACAGGCAGCCAAGGGCACGTCTTCAGAGGTCAGACACCTTTGGAGGACGGCTGCTCGTCAGGCTTGCGGGAAGCACCACGTAGAGCCAGGGTCTCTGCCTGGGACAAGGCCACGGGGAAGTGGAGGTTGTTTCGTGCCCTTGGTGCTAAACCCTCTGCTTTCCCTCGGCTGGGCCATCCCACCGGTGCTGCAGGTCGCAGGCCCCCTCTGTAGGCCCAGAGGCAGAGGCGTTCTTCATCCACACAGAGAAGCACTGCCCTCACGCACAGCTGGGAGAGCACTGCCTTCACCCTGCCTGCAGCTTATTTTAAAGATCCTACACTCACCTTGAACAGCAGGTGGGGAAAGGGGCCAGGCAGGTTTCAGGCTTTATTCTGCAGGATGAGGAGGAAGGGGCTGTGGTTAGAGCACAGGACTGGGCATTAGGACATTCAGGGCTGCTACTCTGCCACCATGCACAGTGGAGCCTGTTGGTAATCTGTGTCTGCAGGAGCCTGACCCTGCTTGGCTCAAAGCCTCTCCAGTGAGGTTTCCCATGCTCACTGGTGTTGCCACACTGGCTTAGTGCATCTGTGGAGGGATCTGCAAAGCAGCTCTGAGAAAGACTTATTTTCCCTACCAACTGCCCCCCTTTTTACAACCAAGCTGAAGGAAAACATTTCGTTCTGCTTTGAGGAAGTGACTTTCCCCTTCCCGTTTCAATGGGTAAAGGCACTGGCAACCCCAAGGAAACCCAGACAGCTCCCAGCACATTTTCAGCCAGAGAAGTGCCAGGGTCCTGCGGTGGTGAGGGGTAATTCAAGCTAAACAGGGCTCCCAGATTTGCCCCAGAAGAAGAGCATCCAAACCAGACCTGAACTGCAGCGTGGAAACAACTTGCAAAATATGATCAGAGAGCAACTTGCACTACTGCAGCGTAGCAATGGAGGGGCACACAACCTGCCAGGGAGGTGCCTGCAGCATCACCCCTCCTCTCCCTCTCTGCTCCCTCTGTTAGCATCATCTCCTGCCCAAGTGGGAGAGTGTGGCAAACACCCGCATGTGTGCCTGGCAGAGTGATCTGCTTTGAGATCCCAGTGCCTGCCTAGTCCTGGGACCCCAGCGCTGCTGCCCTCAGGAGATCCAAGCCAGGGCGTGCTGGCTATTGACGAGGCTTTAGCAGCAGGAAGAATTAGCAGAGAAGCGTTCATGGCTTTGGGTCTTAATGAGATTCATTTCCAAAAAAGCCCAGGGTCTCCTTGCAGAAAGGGATCACCTGAGGACCTTGAAAGGAAAAGAAGATGTACTTCATTAGCACTACAAGAGCAGAGCTCTGCAGGAAAGGAGAAAGGAGAGTTGAGTCCAGGCCACACGCGTGTCAGGGCAGCATTTTGCTCTATCTGTGGCACGGACATTTGAGTGTACTGGATTCCAGGTTAACGGAATATGCACGAGTGCATAGTCTTCTATAAGCAAATGAGATGCCACTTAAAGGTCACACTGAAACTGGCCTCTCTGTGATTCCCTAGGAGTGAAATAGGATTTGTGGCCATAGTAAAAAATACCAGAATTGCTGTTTAGGCTGCACATAGCCTGGGATCTGGTTTCAGGGGCTTTGCAGGGACATTCCATGCCACTTCCAAGGACTTGTTAAAAAAATATTTCATACCAACAGAGTTCTGTGGTATTTTTTCCAGCTAGTCCTGCAGGCTACCATGGGGAAATTCACTAGCAGGATTGCTGTAGGACTCTGACTCACACAGGAACTTTTATTGCTGCTTTTAAATATTTGACTGCCTTTTGGCTGCTGGCAGAAAAGTTATTAAATGTTTTACCAGACGTGGCCTGAAACTCTTTATAAAAACATCCTGGCCTGGCATACAGCATATGTCTCTACTTATCTCTGTAGCATGTGCTCAAAGCTTTCACATGTCCCCTGGCAGTGGAAGAAACTTGGGACCTTCGTGTTTCTAGGCTGCAGATAAATAGAGCATCCAATGTCCTGTGCTCGTGTGAGTAAATCTTCTGGTATGCAAATGGTCCTGCTGCATCAAATTTGCAGGACTGAAAAGGATGAAGCCCCAGTACAGACTCTAGGTTATGTCTCATATGCACAGTTCTGTGGCCTGATATTGCCAGGATCTGAATACTTAGACACTCAACTCTTACTTGAGGGACTAGATTGAGTGAGGAGCTCTTGCAAGTAGTCCTGTTAATGTCACTGAGTTGGGTGACACTTTTAGTAGCGTGACACATTGTTTCTTTGCTCAAAGCCCTTTCCTCTCCATCATTGTTCTTCTCCTTCATCTTCACAAATTAAGATGAAACAAAGAAAAAGCATCCCACAAACCAGAGTAGAGAGGAACTCCCTCCCAGCATAGCGTGGAAGAAAGCAGAAACAAAATCACCGCCTGTTTCTGCTTTCACAACAGCAATAAATCAGGATGTTCTGCTAGAGGGGCTGTTCATCAGAAGTACTTGTGCCTGTACTTCGTTGCTCTACTCCCTGATTATTTTGCCCTGTGACACAGTGATCAAAAGCAGTGGGTTATCACTAACAGTGCCTGCTGCTTAGCCGTGCTTCAGGAAAGTAACAAATACAGCTTGAACTTCTTTGCATCTCTCCACAGGCAGCCTACAACTGAACGCACCTGCAGAGGTGATAAACATAAGCAGTTAAGTGGAAGGAGAGAGGATTTGCACATCAGTGGCACAGCAGACTGGAAGCAGCCCCGCTCCTACTGCAGGGGGTGAGAGTGTGCCTAGACTGCCCCTGGGGCAGCCTGGGGCAGCTTACAGGGGTTACCTCTAAATGGACTAGCTGTGGTACTGCTGCACATCAACAGCTCAGAGGGCTGCCAGATTTCCTGGGGATTTCAGGCTCAAACAGCCAGCCTGCACTGGGCTCCTTCCCGCTCTGCTGGGAAAGCTTGCAGGGAATAGCTTGGAGCTAGCTCAGGGTCGTCCCTGCGGGCTTCACAGTAGGCAAACCTCATGTGTTCTACAGCTGTCGGTGAGGCTGAACTCTGGGGTAATGCAGGGCAGATCCAGGCATAGCCCCTGATCTGAACCATTTCAGTGCAGACTAACCCCAAATCCCTACCTTTCGGCAGCTTCTGCTTGGGTGCAGATGGCAGGGCTGGGCCCTGCTGGGCTGGAGGTGCAGAACAGCCACTGGAGGAACTAAAAAGGCTCAGGGGTGCCTGGGTGCAAGCCTTCCCTGCTCCAACCCATGCATGTGCACTGCTCTGATCCACCTCCACCAGCTGTATCCAAGCCATCACTCCTTGCAGAAGATGACTTGCACATTATCACAAACACCCGCACAGGTCCAGCAGGAGCAAGCTGCAAGCCCCACTGCACACATCTCCCCAAACCTGAGGAGCAGGATCTATTTGTTTTGAAGATTGCTTTCTCCCACATGTCCGAAGGTGCCGGAGCAGCCCTGCATGTCCTGGGGAGCCAGGGAGGCAGAGCCCAGCATTACCAAGGGCCGCTGGTGCCCTCTGTTGTCACAAAGAAATATAGGAGCTGCTGAGAGCACGAGTGGGACATGCCACCCAGCACAGGGAGCAGGGCACCTCTCTGGGTTACAGGCATCAGGGCAGGGCTGAGACTTGCAGCTCCTTCCTGACTGCAGCAGAACTGAATGGATTTAGCTTTGGGTTTGGCTGCCGGTGGGTTTGGCACCCACAAAGGGCAAGACTGGCTGTTTCTTACAACTCCTTTATCTCTGAAGAGATCTGCTGCATCAACCAGAGGATCTTGGAGCATCCCAGGATATTGCTTTTGCCTTCCTAAAGAGCTACAGGGATGCATATGAAACAGTCCCTGGCAACCACACCCAGGGTTCTTAACTAAACACTACATGTGCAAAAGAACCCATGCCTTCTTTTAAAAAGGAGATGCAGCATTGCCATAGGTAAGGTTTGATGCCTCAACACGTGTGGTGGCAGAGTGATCTCTGCTAAGAGATCCCTGCAGTCCCTGCTGCCCAGCTCAGCTGCTGTTCACACGTTGTTTTTCACAAAGCAATACACCCACATGTTCCAGCACCAGCGCCTGGCTGCTCTGAGTATTGCCCTGGACTGTGCCCAGGATCATATGGAGTACTTGAACTGTAAATTCTGCTAGCAGGAAACCTCACCCACAGTCCTGGCACTGCTCTGCCCCCCTCCCACCTTCACCCTGCAAGCCAAGCCAGCAGTCACTTGGACAGGCAGCGTTTTGCTGGGCTGACTGCTGGGATTTCAGCCTGCCTTCCTGGTCCCTCACACCTCAGTGCTTTTGTTCACCATCAACAAGAGCTGGTTTCACCCACTATCTGCTGACTTAGTCTGCTGTAGGGAGAGGACTGGCAGGCAAATAAGGTTTGAGTTGTGGTGATGGGGCCAAGTCTAAGTCCAGCTAAAGAGCAAAGCCTGTTTTTGTCAAAGGTGTTGAGATCTCCAACACAGAGAGCTACAAAGGGGAGAATGTGCCTAGAAAACTTGGCCCTATATGCATCGCTTATGACTTTCTTATGGTCCTGACCCAGACACACAGAGTTTTGGGCTCTGCAGCTTGTGGCCCCAAAAGACAAATCTGACAGTCTATCTTACAGCACCACCTCCTTCCCTATCTTCGTAAGGGGCAGCATGCCTCACACCAGCCTCCAAACAACAGTAGGGCCCTGGGCATCACTCAAGCACAAGGTTTTGTGCCCTGTGAAGCCAGTTTGCAGCCTCCCACCACATTCCCAGGTATTGCACAGAGCTTGAATTCCCTACTCACCTACTAATAGGGGCCCAACCCTGCTGAACAGGCCCCTGATGTCTTGGAGATTCCTCAGGCTCAGGCGCACTTCAGGGCCTGCAGATATGATAATATAGCCATCACTTTAAAAACTAAAATACGCAATCAGGTTCTTAACTGGAGTAGTCAGATTTGACTCTATTCAGAGCAGAACAAACATCAGTAGGAAGTGGCCAGTTTCTGTCTCTGCAGTGATGGTCAGCAGGAATTTGTGTGCATGTCACAAGGCAGCACTGTGGAGAAGAACCATTCATTTTTCTCCTTATTTAGTATTTTAATAGCAATTCAGCACCTACCACAAAGAACCTCCTTACAGTCTATAAAAGTTTGTGTAATTAAGTATTAACATTAATTATTATTGCAGATAAAAGAAAAATTGCTACCTGGTCAACTCAGTATAGATTATACTCTTTATGGATTACCTCTGGAGAGATGCAAGTTATCAATATTTGTTATTAAAAAGAGCTGCAACAATTGAATCCCCTGCTTGCTTGTTAACTTGTTGCTAATAACAGAGCTCAAGAGCTTCAGATATAGCAATTATGTGTTATATTTCTTCATGAATGATTCACTGACATACAGAAAATCTCTTCTAAAGCCACCCTGCATCGCTTCCTTCAAACCCCACGAACACTCCTGCTTCAAAGTCCTCATCCTGAACATCTGTGGGAATCACAGGCTGCAGAGCAATAGACCCAGCTGGGGCAATTCACCAGGCCCTGAGAATGAACATCAATCAAATGCTCCACAGAGCTCTGCCTCAAGCACAGATGACCTTCCCTAGAAGTCGGTTTTATCTGGGAGGGCAGCAGGACTCAGTTTCTCACCGAAGGGAAGTTTTTCACACACACTGTCTCAACCTCTGCATCATTGCTGAAGCATCTAGCACACAGCAGAAATGAAAGGTAACACATTGATGTGGGCTCTTCTTTAGGATCTCACCTGCATAACCAGGAGCAGACCCACGTCCTATATACAGAGCCAGCTGCTGCATTAGCCCCCAAGCCCTGCAGGGTGCTGCCCTACAGGCAGCCCCGCTCTGCCTGGGTGGCAGCGCTGCGGGAGCGAGCGCTGGTAGGCCGCGCAGCCCGCCTGAGGAACTCCTACCTCAGCACGCTCTATTTTATTTAACAATCCCATTTCCTTTTCCTGAATTTCTGGAAAGAGACTGGCGTTTCTCCAGGGTTTTCTCTCTAAAGTGCAGCCTACACATGGAAATAAAAACATTTAGGAAGGGATTGGCCACGCTAATTGGCTGAACACCTCCAGCAGTGCCAAGACGCTCGCAGGACAGACAGAGGTGCAGAGCTTCATGCCTTCTCCTGTAACCACCGAGACAGCCTGCTTCCAGAGCAAGGAAAGGCAAGGCTGCCTGTGTGCTGTCTCTCTCCCAGCCCGCTCTATCAGTTTTTAATCGATCCCCCACAGGGCAGCAGGCTTGGGCTGTCTGAGGTCTCAGGCCAGACAGAGCTGCACGCATGCAAAGGGATAATAAGGTTTAGGAACGATCGATTTCATTACAAACCCCAAGTAGGAGCATGGCACGCACAGCTTCTGCTCACTGTAGACCACACCAGATACGCAGAACTCCTTCCTCAGTATCATTTAGACACAGCAAATGCTAGATAATAAATAAAAATTAGCCCAGCTGCACTGTGGAAATGGAGAGCCAGATATCGTAACAAAATCATTGCGGACATCCCCCATGCATTGGTGTTAACCAAAAAGAACAGGCAAAAAAAAAATAGGCAAAAAAAATCACAAAAAAATTGGAAGCAGCTGTTGGCTTAAAGATGTTACAAGATAACTGTTTTTTTTTTTTTTTTTTTCCCCTCTTTTTTTTTTTTTTTTTTTTTTTTTTTCCTTCTGCACTCAAAAAGCCAAACAGGGACCCAGGGGAATCCTCAATAAACAAAGAAACAAATAAGCAAGCTGGTAGTCAACAAGCAGAATACTTTAGTCTCTCACGCTGCTTTTCTTCTGAATGGGATAGCCAGGCCAAGCCACTGCTAAACAGAATTTAGGATGATGATCTTGAAAACTGTATATTTCAAATTATTATTATTTTTTTTAACCAAGAATATTGATCGTGTGTGATTCTTTGAAAGTAATATGCTAAATACAGCCCTTGGCTAGCAAATTTTATTCTGTTTGACCCTGTATTTCTTCTGGAAAGTAGTATTTAAACCCCAACTCAACCTTTTTGTGGACTCTTAGATTTAAAGGTTGAACACAGAGTAAAAACATACCTCCCCATTGCAGGTAGAGAAAAGCAAAGTATTCTTGGCATTTTAATCACCCCAGGAAGATCGATGGATGATTTTATGCTTTTTTGTGGAGAAGGAGAGGACAGGGAAAAAAAAATCACATATATCGATTCCCAGGCATCAGTGAAATGAATAATAGGGTGAAATGTCCTACGTAAGTTCTTTGCAGGTCTTGTGAAAGCTGCCTGCCAAGGAAATGTAGCTGTGCATGTAGGTTGTGATTATGCTAAAGAGGCACTAAATTAGTACATTACATGCCCCATTTAGCACTACTGTGCAAAATCTGAGAGTGCTAATACATTTTGTTTCTAGGGTCAAGAATCATTAAAGAATAGAATCATGGTCATTCATTAGCCAGCAAATTAAAGTTTGACAGCTGCTTTTCAGTTCTGATTTCTCTTAAATGGCAGTATTAGAAGTATTTTTTTTTTTTTTTAATTCCAGGCTGTTGAATGATCAGTGTCATCCATAAAGCACAGTATCCCCAAGTCATTCAGCCAGACTTATTTCGTTAGAGTGCTGTATGGTTTAGGGGATTATTTACAGGGGCTGACAACGTTACTATGTGCTATTGAGAGTGGTTTCTTTCTTAGCTGTAAGGTTGTAAATGATCTGGGTTTGGAGTTTAAACTCAGTTCTGCATGACAAAAGAATCGTACATTGTGTGAGCAGAAACAAGGCCCTAAAGTCCTCTGTGGGCCATCAGTCCCAGGAAAGCAAATGGAAGTTATGCATGTGTATTTAGAGAGAGTGAACCCTTTCATAAAAACAAAAGAAGCAAATAAACCAACAGCCCTCTCAAACCTCAGCAACAGGCTCAAGGTAAGAGAAACCCTGCTCCCCCACTAAGGTAGGCATGCGAGGCTGGGCTCAGGGCAAGTCCTTAGTAACCCTGACAAAATCCCTTGGATTAGGGTCTTCATTCTGCAAAAGCATCTGCACGCGAGAAGTCTCACCACGTTCAATGGTACAACTCACGTGAATTCAGGCCATGGCACCGACACAAGTGTTTGCCAAACTGTCAGCCAAGCTGACAAGATGCAGCCCAACAGAGAGATGAGCTGACACTCAAGATGCCGTTGTTCCTCACTCTGCATCACAGCAGCCACTAAGCAGTAAATACATAAACAGATATACTTCTCTTTTCCAGTTTGCTCCTAGTAAAGTTATACCAATAACAGGAGGTGTGCTGCTTCCCCGTGACAACAGTCATCATGCTGAGAGCCAGGCTTTACACCTCCATAGCATGGTTCCTTCCTGACACACCTCAGAGCATTTCATAAACTACAGCCAACATCTGAGCATCCTTCCTGTCCTACTGAGTTAACAACTAGTTGTGTGCTGATATCTCTGGAAAACAGGTTCCTCTCTCTGCAAAAAAGCAGCACTGAAAAGGAAGCGTTGCATGGGAGGAAAGCTTAAGGAGGAAATAGAAAGAGATAGTCTTGGAAAAAAGAAAACCCAGCAGCAGTCTTCTATTGATCAGAGCCCATGCGCTGCCTTTGATTAATAATCTCTGCGTCAATACTTACAACTGATGTGATGTCCAAATATGTTGTGCTAAAAATGCCAACATCCAGTTGGATTGATCTAGTTATTTGTACTACAGAGACATTCAGCCCTAGTCAGAAGAATTGACTGTATTGCTAATTAGGAAAATTTAGAAAAAAAAATATTTCACATTCCACTCACCACAAAACACTCTTCCTCATAGGCAAACATGTAAATAAGTCCCCATACTTACATAGCACATCTGAAAAATTAGAACACTTACAGAGCAGAAACAGACTAAATCCAATAATTTATTCATTAGAAATTATTTCCTCTTTTAGAAATCAATAGAATCGAAAGGCCCTATTTTATAGTGATAAAGCATTGTTCACTTCTAAAGATCCTATACTCTGATAAATTTATGCTGACTGCATTTCCCTTTTGGTGAAATGTTGCGGTCCCCAGAGAGCGGACATTGAGCACTACAAGCATGACTTCGGGTTTAAATCTCTGTCTTGGAGGTCTTCCACATGCGAGCAACCTGCCTCTACCCTCATGGGATTATTCAGCTGCCCTAATGCACCTTGCTGTTACCATGTTCCCAGCTCCAAGGGTTACAAGAAGAAGCTGAGCCTTGAAATCTCAAGAGCGTGGGCCTGGTTAGAAGGAGCTCAGTGGGGATCCTGCCTCTGCATGACGTGATCATAGGGTACCTTTGGTGGGCACCTCAGACCCCTCATGGTGTGCAATGTTACTGGGCCCCCATGAATGTATTTCCACAAATGCAGCTGATGGTCTGTCATAAATGAGTAACACCAGGAGCTGCAGCATTCCTGAGAAGACACGAGCATCCAGGAAACACGTGAATACCCAGAGCTTCAGATAAAACCAGAGTGTTAGTGTCATGCAGCTTTGGGTGCTGTCAGCCTAGACACTGCTTGTTCAGTCCATGCTTGAGTCCCAGTTGTACTTGCTGGTACAACCACAGCTGAAAATTGAAAGCAACAGCCCCACTGTGCTGGGACCAGCCCTGCGCAGCCCCACAGTTGGCCACTGGCCTGACATGCCCTTTTCTGTTCTTGTTTTCTGTTGCTAGCCCCATTGCAGCCATCCTGCCCTGACAGCATCTCCAGGTTGCGTCGCACAATGCTGGTGATTATTCTCTTGTCAGGCTGTGAAAAATGAACTCTAATGCCTTCTGGAGATCCCCCCTCCCTGCCACCCTAGAAAAGATGCTGTAGGAGGCAGATGTGCAAGAACAAGGTGGTGGGGCGGAGAGGAAGGCGCCTGAAAATACTGGATGAGTCCCCTGGGCTGAGCGTTATCTCCCATTTCCTTTGAGAGCCCCCAAGAGACAGCCTTCCCAAAGCAACCTCTGAGGTGGCCTGTTCCGCTTTTGTCTCCTTCAGCAAAAAAATTTCTGCCCCAGCGGCTCCGAACAAGGCTTCCATTAACTCCGTCCCCGCGAGGGCAGCACGTGGGACAAAAAGCCCAACACTGCGTCCCAGCCCTCAGACAAGCCTGGAAACAAACGGTGCAGGAATTTGTCAGAATAGAATCACCCGCTCGGTGTCACCGCATACATTTACCTACCTCAGCGCCTATTCAGGGCCCTTCCAAAAGGGCAATATTAACAGAGAGGGATCGGACACCATTGCTATAGCAACATCACCGCAGAAAATTTACGGTTGCCCCAGCAAAAGGAAACCCTGTTTTCAGAGCCCTGCAAAGTCTAGGGAGCAGGCCTGATTTTAAAAACAATTCTCCTTCGACTTACTTTTGTTCCTTGCAATAAAACCATTTAAGCAACAGAGCAGTAACGTGAGAGGAAGGAGGGTGATGGGAGGATGCTTGTGCAAAGGGGCGCAGCAGAACTGCGATGTGCAGCACTACAACACGCATGACTGTCAACCCAGTAAATCACCAGTCTGCTGCAGAAAACTTACAGGCAGGGAGAACTTTCCTGGTGCTGTTACACTCACAGCAAATCCGAGGGCACAGAAGACATCTTCTGGATGTTGCACCTGAAAACCAGGAGGAAAAGCATAGATGGGAGTTCTGGTTTTCATTGAATAAACAGTCACCCCTGTTTCCTCAAAAAAAAAAAAAAAAGTTCTTGAAATTAAATAAAGTGCCTTTAAGTTTTGGGGAAAGGAAAGGCAAGAGCAGCAAAGAAAGCTGTTGTAGAGCAAGAACTGCATTAGAAAAGTGGGATTCATTACAATGAGAGCTACACAGTGTAGAGAATATGAAAGTAAATATTTAATATTCTTTAACTTTTTAAATCAAGAGGGCTGAATTGTGTGTGGGGTAGAAACTAATGAGATGTCCCAAAGATAGAAACCAAATGATCGGTTGTTCTGCCAGCAGGTACCTGCCCTGTGAAGCCCTTCCCAAAAGGGCATTCTGGATGCCAAGGCAAGTATTCAGAAGAGAGATCTGATCTCCTGAGATGACAATCTAAGGAAACTCCTGGGTATGGGAACAGATGAGTCAAAAGGTGTAAGAGCCCACAGAAGGAGAGTCGCATGCACTTGTCCTCCTCTTGCTCTGCCCTAGACATCTGCTGCAGAGAGGACACTGGGCCTCCAGACTCCTGCTCTAACCCCTCATGGCCATCCTCATGTAAGGAAAGTATAATCAGAGATGCACGTATAAATGGATTAACTTACCCAAACCAGTTGACGCTACACGTCACCTATGGTCTTTCTTTGAAAGGGCAGGCGAGTGTGAGATTTTCTCCACATATGCTACAGTACCCTGGCACCACAACAAATGGGAAGTGTATTTGCTGAGCTGCAGAAGACAGGACTGGTGTAAGAGCCATAGGCAGGTACAAATAGAAGGAGCTGGCTGCAAGCGACTGCAGGGGAAGGAGAACAATGCTGAGCAGTAATAGGGAACTAATGGAGCACCTCATTGACAAAATTTGGACAAGATTTCTTGAGTGTTATCACTGGCAACCTTAGTATGGAGGGTGGTCCTAAGGAAATCTGACAGGGAAAATAAATCCAGGGGTGCTGTTAAGAGGAAAAGGGATTACAATGAGACAGAAGTCATGAGAACCGGATGGTTACAAGGAGTGTAAGACAAAGTTCATAACCATGTATGTATGTAGGGAGCAGCAGAAGGAATTCCTGCAGATACCTGGGCACTCGGAAGGAAATACATGTAGAAGGATGTTCCTGGGTATATCACTCAGACACAGACAGGCTGTGAACAAAGAAATGGAGATGAGAAGAGACATGACAGCTACCACTTGAGGAAATGAAATAACTTAGAGGCATGTAGTGCAAGAAACCAGAACCCCCATTTATAACCCTGCCATGAGAATTGAGTCCAGCTGACTTGCTGACTGCAGCCAAATCTCAGCTCATCAGCTGAGCTCCTGAAGGCTGAGCTGCCTGCCCTCGTGCTGTGTACAGGGACCAGTTGGGAACCACAGAGGCCCTACACATCTGACATCAGCAGTCCCTCTTCTTCCCTGAAACTCCTCAGCTGGAAGAAAGGAGGCAATGCTTTCCACTGTCTGCAGTGCAGGGTTATTCAGAGAGTCCTCAAAGTCACGGGGCAGCACAGATGTTTGGCTGGGTGCTCCTCTCTGTGCTGAGCATGGACCACAGAGGGGTTAAACAGGGAGGAAGATGCTTTTTATGCCAGTGTCATGACCCAACCTTTAGCATCTGGTAATGCTTTCAATGCTGAAAAGCATTCCAAACACTTGGAAATTGGAGCCTCAGGTGATGAACTTCTAAATTTAGTATGCAAGAAGCATTTCTAGAAGGCAGTTGGTCCAGCCGCCACAGAGACGCTTTCACTTCATGATTCTTGACAATTTACAGCATTGATCAGCATTAAAACCAAAGCAGGAAGCTTGAAATAGCCCCATAATTATGCTGCAGAGAAGCCTCAGATGACCTTCTATTAACACCTGCTCTGCACTAACTGCTGAACATCAATTCACACCCAGCTACAAGCCCAGCTTTTATCCATGTTTAACATGCCAGAGCACTGAGAACCCTGCAGCCACCCTGACTGCACATTCGTCCAGCTGCACACCAGTGCAAAAGCATCCTGAATGATGGGGAAGGCTCAACAAACCCTGCTAGAGGGGCGTTTGGGTGGACACCTAGAGGAAAGACCCTGACGTGTGCATCTGAGCTGTGCCTTCATGCAATGACTTGCTCTTGCTGAAGTAAAGACCTCCAGGTCTGGAACTATCCTAACATGCCTGGTGCTGCTCTGCCTGCCCAGCTGGAAAGTAAAGATGCTTTTCCACCAGGGGTCAAGCAAATGACTCTGCATGGCTACAGACACAGCCCTTCCTTCCTCATGGATTTGCACAAAGAAGAGTTTTCAGAGCAGTGACTGCGGGGCAGTCACATGTACAGCCATCCTTCTGGGGATAACAGCACATTCACAGATCCAAAGAGCGTGGCCAAAACCTCCAAAATTTCTGTAGGTCAAGCCAAAGACATACCCATCACCCAAACATACCACAGTCCCACTCAGGTTCTGGTGTCACCCCCCCCCCCCATATCTATCATTTAAAGGACTGCCAACAGACTCCTGCTGTCCCTTCTTGCCTATGTCTGTGTGCCTCCTCGTTCCCCAGGCTCAGGTCCCCATGTGTCCTCTCTGGGGCCACTTACTCTCACAGCCACGCAGGATTCCTCCCTCTGCTCACTCCCCTGGCTCCACGGCACTGGGCCCAGCAGCAAGCTCCTTGCCTGGAGCTCTGGGATCCCTCAGGAAGGAGAATGGAACAAGCAGGAAAAAAAATCCAGGAGAAAACTCTGCTGCATGCCTCCTAAGACTTTTTCTCCGTGGACAATGCACAGCTACAGTTCGTAACAGCCAGCAGCCCCATCCGGAATCCTGCCAGACGCTTTTACAGATCAGTATGATCCTAAGACCTTGGTCTCTGTTTCTGCCCTGCCAGATTTACTGGATAACCTCTGCAAAGTGATTCCCTCAGTCCCAATGGTAAGAAATATTTAGAGGCTGATGCTGCGTGTGATAAACAGCACAACCCTTGGCAGCAGTAAGGCAGACCCTTCCCCTCAACTGTGACCACAGCTTCTCCTTATTAAGCTCTTTACGTCATTAAGTGGCCCCACTGGGAGCAGCAGAAAGCACAACTGGGAACATTAATGAAGATCTACAGCATTACAAGGAAAAGCTCAATGAATCAATGCCTCGTGCCTTATTCCCATGGCTATGACCTGTCCCCATTAGTAACAGGAGAGGGTTTGAAACAGGAGAAACCTCCCCTTCTCCTCTTTCCCACTCGACAGGTTTGCACTGCTCAGCAGCGATAGCTGCTTGCAGGCCACAAAGGTGGCTCTGGCTAACTTTGTGCCCTGGTGCACCCCCTGTGTCAGTCCTCACCCAAACGCTGCCCACACCAGCAGCTGGGATGCATGCTGGCTCTGTCACACATCCTTTATGCCAGCTGGCAGCAGCTGCTTCACTCCCAAAGCAACCACCCCCCTTCTCTAGGGACAGAAGTGAGCCATCACTGGGCACCAGGACTCAGAAGCGCAGCCAGCAAGAGATATGGGGCAGAAAGGGAGGATTAGGAGACTTTAGGCTGCTTTAGGGAAACCCAAAAAGCATATATAAGACATCAGCTTGCACAGATGAGAAGCAGTCTTACCTACTGGAACGAAGATCTGAGGCACGTGTTCAAAGCGTACCAAAGGAACCCGGGTGCAGAGCCAGGGGATTAGGAACGGGCTTCACACCTGCATGCATTCACCCACAGCTGGATTCATACAGCAACCAAATAGCTCCGAGCAGCAGGGGGAGACAGTGAGGGGAGAGGCTGGGGCTGAAGCTTCATGACTGTTGCAGGATGAAGACAAAGACCCATGTCAGGCACAGTCACAAGCAGTGATGCTCTGCAACTGCTGCAGGTACCCCTCCCGCAGGTCCCTGTCCTAGTGCACAGCCCTAGGGATGGGAAAGTGCTGAGGAGGTTCCCGCACCAACACCTTGAGGGCAAGGGCTGGTTGTGGGAGCAGACCTACACTTTTCTGCACTGGGTCACACCTTGGGAACATTTTGGTTTCCATCAGCAGGCACAAAAATTGGTGAAAATCAAGGAAACTTGACCAGATTTTCCCCATATTTCATGTACATGCTCAGCAAATAAATCAGTGACCTTCAATTGCTCAGTTGTTAAGTTTCATGCTTAGGGTCATGCAGCCACAGGGTGCGGAGGCATACACGTGTACCTATCAATGGCACAAAAACAGCTCCAAGGCTGTCTTGCAGGGAGTTACTGTACACAGGCCCTGGTTTTCCTCTGTTCTTCATAGCACCTACTCTGAGTAGGGTCAAGGGCTACACAAAATAATGATGTGTTACTTTGCAAGGGATTTCTGTGTAGGGATGAGTTCCCTCTCCAGCAATGACAGTGTGAGAACTCATGTGTTAATGAAGGACAGCACCAAGGGGGACAGAGCAGTAATAAGGCTTATGCAGAGAGTAGATCAAGGGGGCTGTAGAGCTTTAGGCCTTCTAGTAGGTTTGGCAGGAATCTTTACGGTACACAGCACAGTTCCCATGGCATTGATAATGATTCTTATACCAGTACTAATCAATCCCATCCATAGTTCCCCAAGAGCCTATTCCTTGCAAAAAGGATTACCAGTAACACTTGCCTGTAGCATGGAAGAAACAAATCACAGATTTGAGCTCCCTGTGAATGTATGTTAGGCAGTAACAGCCATCCCCTCCTAGGCCTGTTATACTTTCGATAGCCAAAAATAAGAAGGGGAGTTGGGCTACGGGGCAGCCTTGTAAGCCTGCCTACACCCCACAGCAAGGTAACAATGTACCCATGAAAGCACTGACCACTTCGCCTTTCCTTAGGTGCAAACCACAGCTCCTGTTCTTTCCTAACCTTCTCCCTCAGCAGCCTGTCGGTGCCCCTTAGTTCTCCAGGCTTCTCCTCCAGGCCCCCACGGGTCACCAGCACCACGGAGTCAGCCTTGATATGGGCAGGATGTCACTTGACCCAACATTACTGACATGGTGACCATGTCTATTACTCACAAGAGAGTTTTGTCCAGGTAACCTGCTTGGTGACTTGGGGAGCTCGTCTCGGGGAGTTGGGAGGGGATAGCAGCTAGGGACTGCCGGGTACCACACATTTATCCAAGTGTCTGTGATGGGCATGTCTTGGCCTTGTCACCAGGCAAGTTTAACCTCTGAGATTTAACACATTAGTGAGTGTCAGCCTGACAATACTTTCCCCAGAGAAGGAAAAGCCCAGAACAAGACAGTGTCAAGCAACCCCTTTCCAGCAGCTCCCACGCCAGGAGGGCCACAAATCCCCCTAGGAGGAGGCAATATAGCATGGACCTCGTCTGTCTTGGCCTCTGCTGAAAAGCACAATGAAAGAGCCAGTCAGCAACAGCACATGTCAAAATCTGCCTTTAATACCACTACAGTGACCGGCGTTGTTCCAGTGGTCGCCCTCTCCCTTCACAAACACCTAGAGAACAAAATGCGATACTGGGCGCAGGAGCCCAGTTCCAGCTCATGCTGCCTCATTATCTTCTCAGCCTTGTTTAGTCTTTGTCTCCAATGTAGATGGTAAACTTGCAGGGGCAGTGACCATGACTTAGTTCACTGAGTGCCAGACAACTGCTGGAGTTCAGTTAATGATGAGACAACTCCCATAGGTCCATTGTCTTAAATGGGAATTTTGGCTAAGCGAAGACTTCAGGGATTTACCCAATAACAAGTCAGTAATTCAGGATGCACTTAAAGACGCATTCAATGTGCCTTTGCAGCAACATCCTTGGGAAGTGAGCATTTGTACTCCAGAGCACAACTGTGAGGAAGTCTAATATTAATTAGGAAGCAAACTCAAGGGCTCTGAATAGGTCCTCATAACAAAGGATCTTTCATTGAATAACTGTAGAGGAGTGCAATGCCAAAGTTTTCAAGCCAAAGTAACAATAAATGAACTGCAATTAATGCCTTTAAGGCCAGTCTGTAAATTCAATCTTAGTTTAAAGAAAATAAGAAACTTCTGAAAACATCTTTTAAAGACTATAAGAGGGGAAAAAAAGAATGAATATAAACTTAAATAAAATACACAGGTTGATTCAACCTGTTTCAGCTGATAAACGGCACGGTACTCGTTCTGTGCCAAAGTGACACTTGACCTCTATATATCTTCTTAATGAAGTCAGCATAGAAAGACACCCAGTGAGCCTTTGTAACAGTGCAAGCAAGTTGCAAGCTGGGCTTCACTAATGGGAGCTGTCACTTGGTTTTTTCCAGGTCACAAACTAAGAAGAGCAATTAAATCAAATTGGAGGCTGCACAGATTGGAGCAAGCCTCAATAGACCAGGTACCTAAATCATTAAAGACATAGTTCTTTTCCATGATAAATTGTGGAGGAGAGTGAAACATGCTGCTGGTCATTAATCTAGGCTAATCAGCTTGAAAGCTGGGTTGTTTTATTTAGTAATTAACTGGTTATTTGAAAAAAATGATACATGGCCTATAGAGCTGCTATCCAGCAGATAATAACGCAGAGCAACAGGGAATCTCTTGAGGGCAATTCGTGCCTTTTCAATTATAGCCATTGGCAAACTCTGAAAAATGGCTCTACGTTTGTATTGACACGTAGTAAAGAAACACACTCCAATGAACATAGCAGGCATCTTGTTGCATGCTGGTAATTGCTCTGGCCTACCCCTTACACAAACCTCACTAAAGCAAACAAAACATTTTGGAGGTGTCCTTCTTCTCACCTCGTGGATTTACAGTTAGTGCTTGTCATGCCCTTCTGCTGGAACTGAGGAAGAAGAGCTCTGATGTGTAGGTGGTTAGGCCTGCAATAAGGCAGGCCCCAGCATATTCTTTCATAGCGAGGGGCTGTCTCCTCACACCAATGCACAGGAACCTGTCTGAACTGCTCCAGAAGTGCTCCATGGGCTTCTCAACTGAATGAAGTCTTACGTAAAGAAACGGAAACCTATTTCCTGAGAAACCTGCTGAGCAGGAACACCAGCCGATCAGTCTCTGCTGTCCCACATTTACTGATGGACAAAATACACAGATCTGTCTGTCTGTCTTTGTGCTGCAGCAAAATCAGAGCAAGAAGGTCTCTTTGCAAGAACGCACTGTAGGAATGGTGCAGTTGGCTTCTAACTGGGAAGAACTAACTGGTCCTACCTGCCCTATCAGTGAAAGGTCAGCATCTCCCAGACCTAGCCACAGTTTTGAAAGGATTTTTCTTTTAAAAAACTCCAGTCATTTTGCACAGGGGCACATAACTCGTTTGCCCTAAACTTATGTACATAAATGAACAACTTTCTCTTGTTGACTGAGACAGATTTTTTTAGCCATGCCAACAATTGCTTCCAGGTGTCCACAGAAAGCCACTCAAATGCAGGGATCATGCAAGCAAAACCAAACTTTTGTCCTTTGTTAAAGACACCAGGGAAGTTACTTCTGCTAGAAGGCGGCTCTGGACAAATCTACAGAAGAAAACTTCATTATGTTATACTAAATGCATAGAGAACAACTCTGGCATAAGAAGTTCACAAGCCACATGTTGCTGGCAGACTATGCTGGAGCAGCATGTTCACTTGTTCTGTTTTTCACTCTATCCTAGGTATGTGCTGTTGGCAACTGTTTGAGACAGGATACTGGGCTACCCAGACCACTGGTCTGATGCAGCACGACTGCTCTTTTGTTAGATGTGTTCTCTCTCTGAAGATTTAGAGGAAGAGAAATGTACAACTGAAACAGCAGCAACAGGAAGGAAGGGCAGTACCATTATCAGGTGAGTAAGCACTGGAAGGGCAAATGCATGGCCATGTTGCTCAGTCATTGTATCTAACCAACTGTACTTCAAAAATAATTGCTCTTTTGAAGAGTCTTTGATGGATATATTGGAGGCAAGATGAGAAAAGAAAGCCTGTTCAATGGGGCAGGAAGCTGTATCCACCATGCAGAAGCAGCATCCACCAGGCACACAAAGCTTACGAATACAGGCCGTACAGAGTTATTAAGCATGGTTGTGGGGTCAGGAGAGCCCCAGAGCCAGCAGCATCCCACAGTGCAAGCCAAGAAAGCTCCAGCAAGCTTAAAAAAGCACCCGCTAATGAAAAACTTTACCAGGAAAGCAGATCACATCAAGGCCACACAGAAGCCTCAGATCCTTTAAGCTGCGCTTTGAAGACCAGTGGTGACAGACCGACAGATAAAGGCAAGGTCACAGGCCAGCGAGACCCCCTCCAACACACCGTGCAGCTGAGTTAGAAAAAAGAAGAAAAATCATTGTTGCTATTTGACTAAACATTATAAACGAAAAATAGCTGAATATCTCTGATTAGGAGAATTCCCGGGGCTTACAATCCTTGCCACTTGGGGTCCAATTTTTCTCTCTTTTATTATGAGCATTAGGCTTTGGACAATACCAAGGCTACAGAGGGCATATGTTAAGTTAGTCTAAGCCTTCACCACGCGAACCTTTGCACCCTGTAGGCTACTTTGTTGAATATTTCTGTCTCCAAATGAGCTGTAAAGGGTGCAGTTGTTCTGGCAGCAGCCAGCTCAGCTCCCATTAACATGTTTCACGAGTGTAATTTTCAACAGTATTAATAATTGTCCTCATAAAAGTCCACGAGAGGAACTTAACGGACTAGACTGTTTTTATTTCCATGAAATTCCTTCTCTTTTAAAGGCTCTCCTTGCCTGGACTTAATTTTTTCTACTTTCAGACCTCAACCAACTGTTTCCAGACATAAACTTTCTTGCTTCAACTGTGCTAATGCCAAATGCAAAGTAAAGTGATTTCAAGTTCTGCCAGAACCCACAAGTTTGGTTGAAAAAAAAAATCAAGGATGAAAGGGGTGCACCTGCCAGTCCCTGTCAGATGACCAGGGTCGTGCTCTGGGGAATCATTAGCCCTGAGCAAAGATTTTTGTTTTGACTGCACCAAAGATCTGATCAGCCACTGAGAAGGCCCACTGCATGGTCTGTTCTACAAAGGATGGCAGCTGCCCGGATATGTCCACAACAGATAAGAAGCCATGATCCAATTCCAGACCAGGATCTTAGGCCTGGGGTCAGGTAGGGGAGAGACAGCAAGCAGAATTCTTGAGCTGCACTCGCACTTTTGGCCCATTCAGCCACTCTTTTATTTTCCATCAGCAAAACAAGGTACCCTGCCTGCAGGTACAGAACGCTCTGATTACCGAAAAGCAACAGTACAAAGTATTATGGCTGAAGCTGGGAGAGTCTACGTAGAAAGCTAGCTTCAATAACTTTGCTTATGCAGAGAGGGAACAGGATTACTAGCCTCTAAGTTCAACATTCAGTCATAATTAATGCTCTGGGGAAACACATTCAATTCAAGACAGATTCTGTTTCAGCACATAAAAGGCAGAATGAGATCTCAGTGCTGGAAGCTACAGAACAAATCTGGCCAAAGCAGGGTGGTAACATTTATCAAAGACAGTAATAAGCTTAACAAACTTACCCGTTGACAAGATCTATCACGGAGAGTTGTTAAATCAGTCCTCAATGATTCTTTCTTGCAGGTCTCTTAGCCCAGACAGAAGTTGGAAGCTTGGTGCAAATGATCACAGGGGCACATTCCGGTCTTTACCACCTATAAATATCGAGCAGTAGGAATATTTGTAACAAACTGCATATAAGCAGGAAAGAGAATTTCATTTGTTCCCTGATGTCTTTAAATTGCCCAAGACAATCCATTATAAGAAAATAAATAAGAAATCTAACATGTAAAATACTTTTATTTGTGAAGTATGCATGTTACACTAGAAATTGGCCTTGTAAAAACAAACAATTAAACAAGAAAAAGCACAAAATCTGGTATTAGCTCAAATACTTCATGCCAAGGACTGTTGAATTCCTTTCACTTCTAGTGTCAGTGGAAAAAAACAGCAGGAAAATTTTCATATAAATCAGAGGACCCATACCCATGCCACACTAAGCAACCGTGAAAACCCAAGATCAGCGCTGACAGGACAAGCCAAGATGACCATCAGCATGCGTTATACCTCAGGATCTCTCCCCTGTAGACCAAACAAACACATCACCTTAAATGTATCTTAGACCTATCAGATATGTTTTCAGGTTATTACAAATGTAATCAATGTTTGCTATCTTGAAAATGTTTGCTTGAAAAGTTGTATGACTGGCTGGCAAACCCTTTCCTCTTTATTGTCACTTTAAAAAAAAGTTTTGTGTGGGGATGTTTGTCTAGACAGTCTTTTCTGAGTTAATCTTGCCTTGATTGTTCATTACAGTAATTGCGATCAAAGTGTACAACAGTGTAGAATCACAGTGATGGCTGAGCAATGTGTAACTAATGAGAATGACCTTCTGGGGGACCCGAAAACCTGAATACTGGCAAAATCACTGAAAAGGAATTCTACAAGAGAGCGGGAATTCATGACATAGCTCTCCCAAAAGATTTTTGACAGAAGTCTTAGCACATCCTGTCAGTCCTCTATCACCAAATACGATGTGATGTGATTCCAAGGGAATCCTTTTGTCTCTTTACACTAAATTAAGCCTTATATACAGGAAAGCTATTTCAAGAAGGGCTCAGAGCAAGTGGATTCAGACACAGCATATTGCCACAGAGAGACATTTCCAGAGAAAAAGGCCATACCGAAGCACTGATTTTACAATTCTAATAAGTAAAAAAAAGCCACCCTTGTATTTCTCATCAGCCACGTGGGTTTGTACAATTAAAACTCAATAGATTCTCCCAGGGCTTTGTTGGGGTCCGGAACAGCTCAAAGTGTTCAGCGTGGCATGCCATGCTTATTCTCTCTCTCTGCAGGTCTGTCTGCCCAAGACAGTTCCTTGCAAATGTGTTTCTCCCTAGTCACTGAAAAGAAGCTGTGGTTTTGCTTTGCTGCATTTGAGCAGTGTTTCTGGTGATGTCTAGGATCAGGTATTGGTACACTCCAGGAGATAAATAGTTCGGGTCATCCAGAAGTCTTTGTTCAGCCAGTATTTCCTTAAGGCAGAAGGAAATTTTCACATTAACATTTATCATAAAATTATCACACTCAAGGAATCTGACAAATTTTGCAAAAACCTTTCTACCACATATTTTGTAAGTCCATGAATGAACATTCTTGATAGAGAAAAGGTTTTGTTCAGGATTTTTTTTTTTAGCTATTTCTCGTTCTAAAAACCAATTGATTATTATTCTGAGGAACAAATTTGAAGCCAACAGCTTCTGAAGAACCAGAGATATGAACTGATATTATTTAGTATGGATAGGCCCAGCTTGTAATATACACATATGCAGTGCCTGAGGAGGCCACACATCAAACCTTTTAAACGAATAGCTTAATGTTTCAAATGGCAATATAAAGTGTTCTCCATTTTGCTTTATAACAGCACTCAGCTGACCCCATCTGTACAGGAAAGGTAGTTTGTCACTGTGCAGAAAGTCCTAATCCAAAGCCCAAACAGGGTGGTGGGCTGCTGCCAGGCTGCTTGGCCTGTTGAGCTCCTATCAGCAGGGAAGCTGGAAGATGCTGCCTCACCAAGAGTGCAACTTGCTCGTTAGGAGGCTCCCATTCACTTGCTCACAATAATTCACTACTGTCCCCATCTCAAGTGACAGCCTGTCCTTTTCCCTGCTACTCCCTTCACCTGAAGGGCCCACAGGCTCCAGCTGAACCTTTCTGGGAATTGTTTCCCTATCTTTAAGTTAGTTGCAAGCCCCATTCTCTAGTGAACAGCGTATGGGGATACATATAATCAAAAAGCAAAAGTTGAATGAGTTGTGCTTTCTGTAAAAAACAGATAATATCAGCTTTAAATATGAGAAAAAAAAACAAAACACAACAACAACAAAAAACACAACACCTGAACTGTATAGCTGCTGGGAAATAACCACCTGCTGTACACAACTTTGGTAGGCTCAGCCGGAGCAGCAGCCACTTCTGCTGTCCACATTTGCAGGTGGACACAAAAATACTGCGGCTTTACAAAATGGACAGGCTCTTTTCTCTCATAGGGCTGGTGGCTGCTCACTTCTTTTGTCCACTTCACAGCTACTGCTGGGAAAAAAAAATAAGTTTGCTTTTGCAAAAGCAAGAAAACTGGTCTTACTTCTCCCTCCTGGCTGTGACTTCAGTCAAGGCTGGCACAGTGAAAGCCTTGTTCTCCCCTGGAAGTTCAAGACAGTTTTGTTTAGGGGAAATAGAGGCTTCACAGCTGCTTTATGGTAAAAAGAGCCTTATAGACAATAAGTGAATCATCCCCAAAAGCAGTCACTTGACATCCGTCACAAAAGCTTCCAGCCTCATGATCAACGAGCCTCTCTGAACTAATATAAGAAGAATTACGGTGGCATTTTCCTGAAGCGTGGAGCTTTGTCTCTTCTCTTTGCTGGGAACACAATTACAATCCCATCTCCCATAGCCCCCAGCTCTGTGAATAACCACAGACAACTAGAGACAAGTCTAGCAAAATGCAGACAGTAGATCATACAGCTTGTCCCATCTCAGCACCTGGCTGGGAACAGCATGCTGGCCTCTTTCTTGTTCTTTGACCTTAGGCTTCTTTTTAGCTTGTGACTGCACTAACCTCAAAGGCAGAGCTGTTGTTTTTTTTTTTTTTTTCCTGAGACACAGAAGAAAAAGGAAACACCATTAATTCAACCCCAAAAGGCAGTAAGCAGTGCAGGCCAACCTATCTGTGTCCCCACTAGGGTTATAAAAAGCTGTAGATTAATTTTTGAATGTATCTGTGGAGGGGGCCAATCCTGCAAGCTCATGGACATCTGTCAAGAGTAGCAGGATCCATTATCCACAAAGGCTCCCTTTCTTTGTAGAGTCACCTCCTAACAGCGTTTGAGTTAATGTTTCATATGTAATATCTTAACAGCAGATGTACAGTAGACACTTTTCAAACAGATTCATTGTGATTAGGGTTCTCTACCATATTAGCTTGCAAACCATTGCATAAACAAAGATTCTACACAGTTCACATGCAAAATAAAAACTGTGGGTGAAAGCGGAGGTGTGAAATAGAAGAAAGGTGGTTCTGCTTTAAATCCTCACCCTGGACCTAAACATGAAATAAATAATAAAGCTATAGCTAACAATATAGCATGGAAAGGTGGTGTGGAAGAAAATCTGTTAATGACTCCATTCTCCTGGGGCATGCTACCACGCAGCTGAATTATTCTGGTCTGATCCAGAGTGATGACTCATGTTAGCAAACAAGAGAGCCAGAGATGCTAGTGAAGCGGAAGGGAGAGACCATGAAATGAAACTACAGAGGCTGGGACTAAAATGACCCCAGACTTACACAGAAGCAGGGCTAAAGTTTAATTCTTGAGAAGATAAGGAGGAAGCAAGAAAGAGTGCTCTGCTCAGGTAACAGGATGTGTGTGACAGAACCTCACGTCAGCTGCATTTCCTCTAATATGCTATTATGGAAAAGAAAGAACGGATAGTGAGCTTGCAACAAAGCATTTCCTTACCAGATAGACCAGCGTTAACTGTAATAATTTTTTTTTCTTTTTTTAATTTCCTGCCAAGTATTTTTCTCCACTTTCAGGCTCTTGAAGCTTAGTCTGGACTCCTCAATGTAGACCTGCAATGTAATAAAGGAGTGTGGTAAGGACAGCATTCCAAACAGAAAAGAACTTCAACAACAGCTTTCCCATTGCCCTCCAATGTTTTCAGGAGAGTGGCTTGTTTCATTATCAGTTTGAAGTAACCATGGCAGACACAGACTGTTTGGTTTCAGAGAGCAGGCACTAAGTTTATATTGTCAGAGCAAACACTTGCGACTCCAGATCACAACATCCCTTGTTGTTTACAGAGTGTGCTATATGCCAGAATCAGATGCAAAGATGCACTTCACGGTAACAAAAGAGGACAATGCCATTATCCTGCAATTGTCAACAGTGTTACAGTGCTGAAGACTTTAGTTCAATATTTGCCAAGCAGTAAAATGAGCAATGCCTGTCAATTTGTTGACCTAGATGCATCAGTTACTAGAAAAACTATATTGAGCAGGCAGCAGTTCAGTTTCAACTGCTGAGGACTCAAATCCAACCACATAAGCCAGTGCTATTGAGTTACATTCAGATTAACATCAACACTGTTGAAATCTTGTTCTGATGTTGTCACTGGGTTACAACAAACAAGTGTCCTTATGCTGAGACACTTCCAAACTAAGTGTAACAACAATTTTGTCAGAGGCAGGCACTACTGCTCTTGCAGACTGAAATTTCAAGGGGGAATTAAACACGGTAAAGAAGCCTTCCTGGAAAGGCTGAAAACCTTACAAAACGTTACCTTCACCTTAATGCAGCTTCATTGACAGATGTTCTGCAAGCTTCAGGCCACATTAGATGTTGGCACAGTGGTAAATTTGTACCAAAACATACTTTTGTTCAGTCATCTGTGTCTCAGTACAGCCAAAAGGCTTCACCTGCATATCCCTTCCAGGAAACCTAAAGAACCTGGGAAAGTGCTTGCACCTGCCTTACTCCATAGGCAGATATATGCAGGATTAGTACTCCAGTCGTGCCCTGTCCTTGCTAAGTGGCACTGGCCATAGACTGAAAGCAGCCTAAACGTCCCTCCCTTGCATTCATTAGGACACCTCCCACTGTCATATCACTTTGTCACTTACCTGCTGCTGCAATCCACGGACAGGAGAATGAAAAGTCAGTAGAACGGGGTTGTGCTAGATCACAGGGCAGAGCGAACAGTACAGACCCAGTTTTGCAAAGAAAAAACAGGAAACAACACTGAATTAAAGCAAAATCAAGCATGTTCTTCTCTGTTCAGTGCAAGCACTGATTCAGGCCTCAAAGAGCTGACAACACCCAGGCTTCATCAGATGACAGCCATCCCTCCCCCTGCTACACTGAGCGTGCTACTTCGTGCCTGCAGGTGCAGTCTGTCAGAATTAGGACAAGATCAGCATCCATGAGAATCCCTCTTAGCCCACACCACAGGAAAAGAGTGAGACAATTTCATGAAGTCTTAATTTGCAAGAATTACTATTGACAGTATCTTTGTGTTTCACTTGGGAAATGTAGTACAAATTATTTTGCCCACCTTGCCCAAGGAATCAATGTCCCATATAGTAACGCCTGCCACTCACTGCCCTGTAACAGTGCGCAGCATCACGTACTGTCACTGCACGGACTCTACATGCTGGGTGTTTACTGACTAGTAAATACACTAAAACAGGCATGACAAATCCCTAGTGTATTAAGGGCCATGTCCCACCAGTTGGCTTCATCCCATGCTTTCCTAAGACAATGCACATATGTCACAGAGATTCCTCTCCAGCTTATCCAAGCTCTAAGACAGGCTTTTCTTTATGTTTTAAATGAGGCCCTGGATGCTAAGATACCATTCTGCTTTCTTAAGTAATGTCACAAGACTTCTGGTTCGGCCACACAGTTACTCTTTACAAATGAAAGGGAGAGTCCGTGCTTCTGCTTGGGACAAGTGGCAAAACCACTGCAATCTTCTTCACCCCCCTCCCTCCCTCCCTTTTCCTCTATTCTTTATTTAAAAAATAAAATAAAATAAAAATAAATCAGGAACTTAGTTCAGCCACTCTGGGAACCCAGCCTTTATTTGCTGTTTACCAAAAGGATGAACTGGGGTAGGGGTAGGGGGCAAATGTGTGCATTAGGTCTCACCTGCTGATTCTCAGGAATCATGAATATTCTTATAATCCCCATCTCTTGGCCCAACAGGCTACAAGTCTTTTCATCATGAAGCTCATTTTCAGTGAGGATCTGGGAGTTGTTTTAAGCTTCAGCAAGTGGTATAATATTCCCTTGTTTCCACATGAAAATAGCCTCTTGCCACCAACCCATCTCTGATGCTTCTTTGCTACTCTTTATTAACAGCATTTGTCTTTCAGACTGGGTTGTACACTTATATAAATTCTGTTCTGGGTTATGCATAGACCAGGCAGAAAGTTAGAATTTCTGATGTAGCATGTTTCTTTTCATTGCATACATAGTATATACATTGAGATACAGGTACATTCACAAAGTATGTGCTACACACTTGTACCTAAAACCAAGATGCCAGAAACTAAACTGAAAAGGGATGTGAGCAGTAGCATGAATTACACTGCATACATTTTTCAAGCTAGGTGGCTCTACTGTGAAAATCTAATCTGACCTTCAACACATCACAAGGCAGAGGATGTCACCTGGTGTGGGAGTAATTTACATGCCAACAGGACAGATAAGAACAGGGAAGAAAGTTGCGCAGGCAGGAAAAGCAAATAGGGTGGGTAAAAATCTGTAACAAAGCAGTGTACTGAGATAAACCTTCATAAAAAAACCTGTTGCTAGCTGCACTTCCATAAGCCCTGTTGAATTCTAATTTTCAGGCACTGGGCAATGGAAATTTGTTTTCTTTTATTGAAAAGGGAAATGCTATCTTCTCCAGCTGAATGGACGGACCATGCATAAACTAACAGGAGGTTAAAAAAAAAGGGCTTTTTTAAAATGGGATGCTCTTATTTTCCTTAGGGAAATAGTATCCAGTGGCAGCCAGTGAAACAAACATTTAATAGCTTAAAAAAGCTTCCTTGCAAAAAAGATCCAGTTGATCAGCGCTGCCATAAAAAAGACAAAAATTAGACTTTTTTCCACTGTTTAGAGCAGAGGTACTACATGATAAGAACAAAAGTGATGGCCTTCCTGGTTACTGGTGGAGGATCATTTTTTGATTTTAAGGGCTTTATTTAGCCAATATTCACACTGGCCTTGCTAGTGAGAAAGTAGACAAGGACTCGCACAAAGCTGTGTATCATCAGCACTGGAGCCCTGTGAAAGTACAAACTCCTTTAGCAGGTGGGGGGAAAGGGAAGGGAAGCTATTCTATTTGGCTGATACAATTAGTCTGTAATTAGTCCTAAACTACAAAGATAATTTGCACATGCAAATAACCTTCAGGTTAGGTGGGTTTGAGATTACAACTGTTAGATAAGCTCATCTCCCACCTGAGATACATAAACATGCCACAGAGGAGTCACAAATGAAGCATGAACAAAGAGTTTGTTTTGGGAATGCCCTGAATCTGTGCAGGATGTGGAATTTTGTATTTCAAGAGTAATACTATTTGTATCATAAAAGATCATTATCATGAAGTTCTACAAGCACATGCAGAAAATATGTTAATATGTACAGAAATCAATATGATAAACACCCCTTCTGTCTGTACACTCGAGCTACAGAACATTAACATAAAATCATCAATACTTCTATGGTTTTAAGGCAACACCCTTACCTGGGATATGACCATCCTCTTTCATTCGCTTTATGTCTGTATTTTTCACATCAACTGTGAGACTAGACTAGCTGAAGTTCTAGCAGATTTGTTCCAATGTCTCATTTGGCTTGTGGGAGCCTTCTGTAAAGCATATGTGCAATATAAAGCGATGAGCTCAGATCATAAGCAGGCCTCTCATTACATTTCTGCAAGACTAGATAGATGGAGGTGGTCGTGCATCTCCCATTTTCCTCCCACAGATATATGCTGCCGTGGCAGCTGAAATTATCCAGAATGTTTCTCTTCAGCAGAATACTTCCAAGAATACTGAGCGTGAAATAATGTTAATAGTTTCCTATTGTGGTTTAATCATGATTTCACACTTCAGATACTGTAAACTTACTACTGCATACCCTTAAGACTTAAGGGTGTTAACGTTTTTGTTTTGTATTTAACATCTTCATAATCCGTTACTTAAGAGGCAAAAATGACCTTCCAAACATCATAGCAATGACTGTGCAGAGGGCTAACTCCCAACGATGCAGGACAGCTGTGATGATATTCCCACCTCATGTTTTCCTGGTGGTCACATTCCTCTATTCTTCCTTCCACAAAAGTATCTTTAAGGATGCACAGTGCTGGCAAGTTTGGCATTAGAAGATTCACTGCTTCTCAAATTCAGTCCTACTACGTGGGAAACCATTGCTTTCCTTACCATGAAACACACAATCCTTAAACAAACCAACATGACTGTTCAAAGCTAAGAACTACCTTGCCAGTTTCAGACACTGGGCTGAGATGCCCCTTTGCAAGCCACTGTTCAGTGTACGCTGTACTAAGCTTGTGTCTCGGCCTCAACAACTTCTTCCTGACTAAAACAAGTTAACACTGGGCTGTTCAAAGCTTGTTCTTTGTTTACTTCTTGCATGCTCTTAAGACAGATGTTTCAAGCATAAAACAGGATATAAACACACGTGCATTGGGGAAAAAAAAAAAAAAGAAAAAAAGGTGTCCAGGTGTTTAAGCAATGCCAAACATTAAAGAATTCCAATTCACAGTTTTCTCCTTTAATGTGGCAATTCCAGGGGACCAAGCGTGTCAGAACATGTACCCAGAACACTTTCCGCTCGGGTGAGTTCAGACAAGGTCTGCATTAACTCCCCAACCTGCAAGAAAATTATTTGAAACAAAAGGTTCAGATATGTCCCCTTCCCTCCAACAAGCCTGGAAACAAATGGTACAGGAATGAGGTCAGAAAGGAATCATCCGCCTACCATACCGCTGAATTCATTTACCTACCTCAGAGCCCATTCAAGGGAAAGGGTGGGATGGGGAACAAGGGATGATATAAAGCAGAATGAAGCTCTGGGGTCGCTTGCTACATTACAAGATTTGACAGGCCTTTGCCAGCCTTCAGCTTCTTTGTGTCTTTCACATAATAGAGAAACACAAACTGAGCAGCCTGTGATCTGGGGGTTGCACTATTAGACGGAGTAAACCCTTTGCAAATGCTAATAGTATTGTAGCATCCTGTCAGGCAGCAACACAAAAAAGGATGTTGATTTTCACATGAACCAGAACAGGCTCATTGAACGGAAGGTTGCAATGAATGTTCCATCTCTAAACATCAAAAGTCATAGGCAATTGGCTTGTGGAGATGAAGCAAAACACTGCTTTGAATGCTCTTAAACATACAGGGCATACTGTTAGCTTGACACCTGTTTTGTGAGGCTAGAAAAGAGAGAACACTTGCTTGAAATGGAAGCGACAATGATCTCTGTTTATGATTTTATGATTCTAGAGGTGAAGAGGCTTACGTCATCTACTGCATTCTATTCTATGTACTGTATTTTAACTATTTCTTTTATAAAGTACTCTTTTAATTGAAACTTCAAATATTTACCTGCATTAGGAATGGTTTAATCCAAGACGTTAATAAATGCACCACTCTGATTAACCTTCAAGAGGCTCATTGTCATTGTTGGGGTGAAAAACTTGAACAATGCTCATCTTGTTGGTTGCCACTATCAAGGATAGGATAGAAATCCATTTCTGAGTCAGAAAGTGACATTAACACACATAAATTAGGATGCACTGCTCCTGAAACTGTCTTGCAACCTACAGACTTCTAGCAGCAGCAGCAGCAAGAAGACGACTTCTACCAGTGTTCTGTAACAAACACAAACCATTTGTATCTATGCACAGTAAACAACTTTTCAGCAGAAGTGACTAGAAATAATTCTGGAACTGGCTCTAGAAGTGCACCAACAGAACCAATTCCAGAGTAAATCCCACAGCCAACAGCAGGCTTGCTTCTGGATTCAGCTCAAGAACCATGCCTGGATCCCGCATTGAGAGTTGATTCAAAAACACTGCTACAATATCTGCCAGACTCAACTCTCAACCTTCTTGCTAGAATCACTTCTAGAGCCACTTTTGGAAACATTCCCCAGCTAACTTCTGATGTCAATGCAGGAAGTTTACCTAGAGCCAATTCCAGAAATGGTTCTCGAACTGTTTCAGAGGTTGACTCTGCAGTTGTTTCAAGACCCGTTCCAGAAGTACTGTCATGTACTATTCATCGAATCACTTCAATAGTCCAATAGTGTCACACCCATAATTTTTACCATTCATTTACAGAATGACAACTTGGATATTTTCACTTTCTGATGTGCTACAGCACAGAGGTGATGGCAGATGTCAACAGGATTTGTGTGCACATATTTTTATTTTTTTTTTTTTACATTCCAGCACACAACATAAATAATTGTTACAATCTCTGTATCCTTTCAGCTTCTTCCCTTTGTTTCTGTATATATATTTTATACTTTTTTATATACTTAAATATTGAACTACAGCCTTGTTCCATAAAAACAATTATGTGATAACATGCCTTTAGAGCAAATAACAGTTTTGACAACCACATCTTTAAGAATTATCATCTGACGACCATGCATAATGCATCTTGCAAGGGATTTACAATGTATTTTATTTATGTTGTTAAATAAAATTTAACATGTAAAAAAAAACATGTAAATTTATTTACATGTTAAATATAAACTAGCAAGTGGTTGATTGGGGTCTGCAAAGATTTCTGCAAGGGAAGATGGATTACTGAACTAATTACATAACAGAACAAGATCTAAATAGGTCTAAACAAAAATGAAAAATAAACAAGTACCTTGGAGATGGTAAGTCACTGCAAAGGCAGCCTACCAAGGAAAGTGACAGAATCATCCAAGATTTAAGATTGCTCAAAATCTTTATGTTAAGATGAAACTAGTTTTTTCTTTAAGCCAATATTAAGCTCTAGAAAAATAAATATATTTCCATTGTGCAGGTTATCAGAGAGTGCTCATAAAAGGACTTGTAGCCTGGAAATCAAGCTTCTGGAGTCATGTCTATACAGGAGACAGCAATAACTGGAAAAGCAATATTTCATGCTAACAAGGTAGTTTGTATCAGAGTTCTAGTCAAACCTCTTCTTTCTCTCCAGGCTTTGGAAATATGCAGGTTTCTACTTCTCAGTTAAAGGAGTTTTCTGGAGTCAATGGAGCTGCATTCTGAGGAAGTGAAAACAAAAGGAAAATAGTAAGTTAGTAAGTAGGAAGTTAATTAGCTTTTTTTTTTTTTTTTTTTTTTTTTTTTTTTTTTTAAGATAGCCATACATGCCATGTTTTTGAGAGGTACCCCACTATCTGAGTAATCTGACTAATCAATGTGCATCCCTTCCATGTGAGGAAGCATGATTGGAACATCATTTCTAAAACATCTCAAAAAACCAGAAACACACTCCAAGTAGTCAAAGAAAATTTCTGCTGCAACTCTGCAAAAATGCAGAGATCACCACAGACTGGCAACACCTTCTCTGGCAAAAGTATCCCGCAAACATGCCCAGAACCAAATTCTACCAAGAAGGGAGAGTTTTAAATGACTCAAGGGGTCCTGGGTCAGATTTCTAGATCCCATATTTCAGTGTTTCTCAACAGAAGCGATGAAATCTCTTGTGCATTTTTAATATGACTGCTGGAGTTGTTAAATTTTAAGATACATGAAAATTAAGTGCCCTAAATCTTAGCTATGGAAATACAAGATCAAAACTCAGTTTAGGTTCAAAACATACTCAGAAAAATTGATTCTCTATGTTGAAATAGAACACACTAGTAGGTTTTAGAATAAGAGTTTTGTTTGACATTTTCACTCTAACTTACTGCACTTACCAAGTTTTTCATGTGTCTCCTGGTCTGCTAACTTAGTATGAGGTTACTTGAAACCACTAAGAAGGAAAAATTCTGTTGACATGTGAAAAAGCACCATCTGTGCCCTTTTCATGAAGAAATGACAGAAGAAATATCCTTGGCCATTAATATTTAAACCTTGGCTCGTAAACTCAGTTTATAGAAAATTGAAATATCTTACCATAGCTGCATGACATAAGTAACTTGCTTTGGAAATGAAATATTCATTTATGTAATAATGATATTTCATTTATGTAATGATGATATCTGCACTCGCTGATGCCTCTCTCTTAAACCTTAGAAAACCACAGAAATTACAGATTAGTCTTTGCTACTTATAACACACAAATTGCTTTATGTAGACTATGATGGTAGTTTATGTAATACAGAAAAATACCCTGAATTTGAAAAATACACAAGGAAGGTTTTTGTAGTTTTACTGGAAAATAATCGGACATGTTAATTTTCCTAGTTTCAAAACTGGTTTGTGTGGCTACAATGATTTTGCAAGACCCACAGTCTGAAATGACTTGCACTTCTCTGTATCATATAAATCTTTAAAGACAGTTCAAATAATTGTGTTTGTTATCTAAAAATATGCATAACAGCACATGCTTCTCATGCAGCTTAACATGATCACAGCTAACTATTTATTAAGATAATCCTTAAAAAGAGTAATGTTAAAGTAATTTTAAAGTAATTTTAATGTTTAAAAGCATTAATAGTGCTTAACAACTCTATTTTAAACTTTGTTAATTGGTGCTAACTTACTAGATTTAAGCATAACTTATATTAAGGTTAGAGGAAGTAAAAAGTTATGGTAAAGTCCTATAAAAACAGCATTAAATTACCTCCTCCTTATTTGCCAAGATCACTTCTGGTAAATTGAATTCTAATCATGAAATCAAATTACTACAGACTTATAATTATTTACTGCTCCTGATATGCATGTCTGCAATTTAAGCTTTGTGGAGCAAATTCACAGCACCTTCCACATCAGACTTTTACAGTATTTTTGCAATTGATTTTGTAGTATTCTTCTTCATCTGAAAAAAAAGCAGATATAATTCCTGAATTCATGCATGGGTTGGTAAACTAAGTAGTCTGTATTTCTCAAACCCGTTTTCCCATTAACTATGTTTAACTTCCAGCATATATTTTCACAGTTTAACAAAAAAGAAAAAGAAGGCCAAAGTGACTTCTTGTTAGGTGCAATAGCACTGTGTTCAAAACCCACATTTTATTTTTCCTTCGGTTACATTTTTATTCAATAAATACCTATTTTTCATGGAATACATCATGCTAAGTCTTAGATGAGCAGCACAGAGAAGTCAGAACTAAAACTATAGGAACATCACACTGAAAGAGATGAAGGCTGGACCACTGGATGCAAAATTTCGCAACATTTACATTACACAGAAGTTTTAAACAGTGATCTCTTGAAGTAATGCAAAACTTTTGTTGTTGTTGTGTTGTTTTCTTTTTTTTTTTTTTAATACAAAGAGGAATTTAACACAAGTACAGACTTATTTCGCTTGCTATACAGCCTATGGAATCTCTCTTCTGTCTTCACAATTGTCCAAGCATACATTTCTAAAGTTATTGTCAGAAAATGATGATGATACAAGCTTTTTCTTCATTGTTTCAATCCTTAAAAACTAATTTTCAGAAAGCAGTTTTAAACAAAAACAAACAAAAAGTCCCCAAACATAGTTAGATCTCCTCAAAATATTTAACCTTTCAACAACATTTTATGAATAGCTCTATATTAACTTTTTGTACAAGGGACTAAATACTTTATTTTCCGAATGTTTAGGGAAAATTTTACCAAAGATCTCCGTTTTTCAGTGAGACCAAACAGAAAAAGTATCCATCATAAAATGTTTGGAATCCTCTCTTTTAATTGCCAAAAGTTCAAAATCAATAGCCTTTTCAAGAGAAGGAAATAAAGCTATGTCAATTTTTTCAACCTCCATAATCAGACAACTGCAAAACAAATTGTTGTAAGCCTAATAAGCCTGATATCTTCTTTCACAGAAGCAATCAGAAGTGTGTCCAGATCATTTGTTGCAAAGTGTGGGCAGAAAAATACTGTGGTGATTAATCACCAGGCACCTATGAGACAGAGCCTAAATCATGCTTAAATTTGTCAGAAGTGACATTTCTATGGCAAAACTAAAACAGTAAAAAAAATACTATATTTACTGATTATTTTACTGTATTGAATGATAGAAACCAAGTGGGTATGGAAGGACCTTTTGTTTAAATTCAATATAGAAGTGACTTTGGTCTTACAGTAGCTATTACAAAAAGGAAATTAATTATATTTTTGCTTTTTGAGTTAAGGAGGTTGGACAAGTTGGAATTGTACAGAGTATTTTTCTACATTTTCCATGTAATCAATTTACTTTGTACCTATGGGGAAGAGAGGAGTTAAAAAGGAAATCAAAGTCTGTGCAATACCATAAATGAAATGTAATCGGCTATGATTCAGAGTAACAACATGTATTAGGAAAGAATCGTGAAAGGAACAGCTGTTGACATTATTTCCTGAGCCAAACCTTTTAAGGTGTCAGTGAATAGCAGTCAGTACTTTCACTTGAAAGCACTAGAAGAATTCCTTGGATGACATCTCTCAGGAGTTTAGGATTTTAACAAAATCCACAACTTCCTCTCAAGATCTCAATGCCATGCTTTAAATTCTGTACCAGAGTGATCAGAGACGGTTTCAACACACAGCTTAACAAATAGAAGTGGCATAACTTGGAAGGGTGGTTTAATGTACATACAAATACTAAACTTTACGTCAAACTTTCAGGATCGTTTGCAGGCAAAAAAACAACAGATAAAATCACTTTATCAATCTGATCCAGCTCCACTGTACAAGACAGATGCCAAAAACAAAAGCCTTTTTTCCTATCAGGAAAAAAAAACACCTTAAATGTACAACTTCAGCAAGCTCTCAGGCTATCTCACTGAGACACAAGTCATATTCTTCTGCTGTATACATTTAGCTTCAAAAATTAAAAAAGCAGGTAGGTTTTAATTGAACTTCTCAATCCCATAAGACATTATTTTCTTTCTCCTCCAACATTTCAGGATGCTCCCCAAAAGATAGGAAACATAATGGGACACAAAAGCCATTTTTATTCAGTCTTCTTTGTGCAAGGTATCCTGGAAAAGGCTGCATTCTTGTGTAAAGTTGCTTCTGAAACAGAAAGGACATTATTTTAAAATGCATGCAAATATATCACAGAACATAGGCTTCTGATTCTGACAATTAATACTGAAGAATAATGTTTGTAAGTGACCTGAATGTATATTATTTTTGCTTGCTATATATACAGTGCCTATAGAGAAAAGATTTCAAAATGCTTTACAGAAAAGAAAATTGCTTCCTTAATTTTCATTCCAGCTAGTTACAGACTCGTCCTCTTAACATGGACAAAAATAACAAACCAAGAGTAATCAAATGGCTTCAAGTGTTTCACAATATCTAGCCATTAATTGTATTTCTATAAAGTTTCACTTTCACTTGTAGTGTAAAAGCTGAAACTATAGTTTTGCAGATTAGAAGCAGGAAGCAGCAGTGGCCATGCAATGGAATAAAATAAAAGGAATTTTCACAATGTCTTTATGAAAACATGTATCTAAGAGACATGAATAATTGCTTTATATTGAGCAATGAGAAATTATAATGATTCTTTCATGATCTAAACGTGATTACCTGTCTGAACGATTGTTCGTCTAAAATCTATTTTTCTTGATGGAGGGCTTCTATGAAAGCTTCAAGTTTTTCCTGAATTTCCCGAACTTTTTCTGAAGAAATAAAAAAGATTGTCATTTAAATATCCAGCTACTTACATTTTTCCACATCAGAAGAAATGAAACTGATCCCTTTGAACAAAGAACTTCTACAAATACATTTAATGATTATCATGCTAATAATTCCATAATTTAACAAAGAAATCCCATATTGTTGTATTTCAAAAATCTGAAACTTTCATTATGTCATGCACAGCAGAACTACCGTACACCTGGTACCTGTAGAGAATTGTTACCCTTTAACTAATGTCCACTAACCCACCTCTCTTTTAATCAAATATCCTTATTATCCACAACAAGTGTCACAAACAACACAAATCATTCTAAAAAGAGTTAAAAACAAGTGACCTTTCAGCAGGCAGAATTTCAGGGAACCACCAAACAACAGCATTCAATACCCCTATACAAAAGGGCATATACAACATTAAAAATGTTTAATGTTTACACTTCATTTCCTTGCATATCAGTAGTAACCAGATGGATGTGGGCAGAACCTTATTTTATACAAATGCTAAAGATGGGAGCTTGTTTCTTAAAAACAAAACCAAACCAATAAAACACAAGACTAGAACATCACTGCAAGCAACTACTACAAATAAAAAGGTAACACTGGGAAAAATACAGGATTTTAGGCATTTTTCCACTCTTTTCTGAATTCCACACAATGCTTGTCATCATATAGCCTATTTGATTTGTTAAACAGCTTATGAAGCAAGGTTTAGAACCTAGCTGGAATCTAAAGCCTGCAAGATTTCCTCCTTCTCTCTCACCACATCCTCATTGAAGCTCCTTCTGTGTGTGATTATAACCATGAAAAAAAACACACTTCAGAAAAATGAGCGGGGACAGACAAAACTAAGTCCAATGAGAATATACATGTAAAAATGTCCAGTCTTTCCCCTTTCCTCCACATCCCAAGACACAAAATACTGTTGGATTAAACCTGTATGTTGCATGAAATACAAGGTTTGATTTTTGTTTTCTTTTCTTTTTTTTTTTTTTTTTAAAGTCTATCTTCTATTAATGTTTTCTTCTCTTTGCCAATACCATATGTTATAAACTTGCTTTGCTGAGCTGAAATAACAGCAAAACAGAATGAAAAGTACACTTATTATCCTTAAATGGGGATACATAAGCATTATGGGAGAAAGAAGTAGGACCTCAAACAGGAATATAAGAATGTAGCCAAGGGAAATAGAAGTTCATCTAGTAATAAATTGCCAATCCCACAGATAATTATAAAAACAATTTTAGAGCAGTACTGATACCCAAACTCAACAAAATCATGTAGTCCTGTTCTAGCAGAAGTACAGGATTTTAGTTAGCATTTAATAAAATATGTAAAATAGCCTGTATGGGAATGAAGAAATCTCTAACTTACATCTTTATCATGCAATTTTTAGGTGATGAAAGGCAAATCACTTATACTTTCAACACTTCAGTGTCCCCTTCCCCAGTAGTGCTTATCTACCAACACAGAGGCACAGGGAGCATGAATCACGCTCTGGGTCCTAAAGAAAACACCAAAGAACTTTCTCTAGTTTCAGCTGCCTTCATTTTTTAATGTACTTTGATATTAAATTAAGATTACAGTCAGTTTAAGGGGTGAAAGCTGTATTTTTGGAAGTTACAGAACAGCAGTAGCCGATTTTTTATTTTTATTTTTAGCAGAAAAAGTTGTGAACCAGTTCAGCAGAAAGAACTTTTGAATGCTGCCAATGGAAAAAAAAATAAAAAAAAAATCACAAAATCACTACTTCTCACTAAGTCTGAAGTGTTTGTTTGCTATCTTTAAGTCAGAAAAACGCAGTTTGATCTTTTTGGTGTGTCAGTATATAAACCTCTCGTGTAACAAAAACAATACTTTGGCATATATTAGGCAGCTGCTTAGCACAGCTTCTAATATTGATGCTGCGTATGTTTACAAAATTAATGTTTGAAAAAAGTGTCTTATTATCTTGGAGAGAGTCAACACATTTTTGGGAATTGTTAACCCTGTATCTCTTTCTCCAAAATGAACAGCAGTTGCCAGTGATATCTGGAGATTCAATCTCACTGCCCAGAAGGTCTCTTCAAAAACAAAGCTATTAAGAGCACAATCTGGAGTGAATGTATATATTTATACAGTAACTATAAATTGGTACATTTTCCCCCAAATATTATTTATACAGTAACTATAAATTGGTACATTTTTCCCCAAATATACTTTTCCTATTGATCAAGCCATTAGGCTCAGTGAAAGCAGGCAGATTTAGCAGTATTAAATGCAAATATTTTCCCTTCTCAACTCCTCGCTAATGAAATATTCAAGTATTGAAAATTAATAGCATCAGCAAAAGTCTGTAATTATTATTTCACCCTTAAAAAAAGAAAAGGTTTGTGCCAACAAAAGCTATTCTAATTTTCTGATTAGGGCATATTAAAATAACAGGATAGCAAATATTTATTCCACCAGAATGTACTGAATCAGCTGTGTTTGCTTAGAGAACAGACACACTAAAATTGCCTCCATATTATGAGAACTTTATTAGTTTTTATACTTGGACTGAATTGAAATGATTGCTTAACTGTAATAATTATGAGGTCTTGGGGTAATTTAATACTTTGAAAAAACACGCTAGCTATTCTTAAGAAAGAACAGTTACAATGACTGCCAAATAGCTGCAATTACTCATGCTATGCCTTGCATTCCTAGCAGTAGGAAAGCCTCCTGCAGCAGCAGATACCAGCCAACCTGTAAGATTTACCCCACAAGTCCGTTCTGTAGCATAGAGAAGCAGTATGTTAAATCAGCTTACCTTTTAAATAGAGGAACTGCAGAGTTACACACTGACACTACACACATCTTAATAAACCAGTAAATGTAAATGCTTGGCAGAACTTTTCTGAAGAGTACAAGTGCAGGGGCTGCAGTTCTGGGATAGATGCCAGTAGGTTCCCCAGCACTTTGTGACACTGCATTTGCCACAGAAACGTATTGTTGCAGTTCAAGAGTCAGATTTTACCTGCCTTTAGTTGAGGAAGTTTTTGGATGCAGTTCTCTTCACTGTGAAATACAGAATCTGTGTACCCAGATTTGCAGGGTTATCATTGACAGCTTTACCAAAATACTGATTGAAAACTTCCTCAAAAAAAGTGCTTTAATTTAGAAGTACGTAGTAACATGTCAAACCCCGAACATCACTTGGGTTTCAGATAAGAACACTTACTACTTAATACAAAAGGTAATTATGAGACAGCCTAAGTGACCCGTTGCCCTTCCTATATATTATGGTTGTGTGTTTTTCCATGTAGAAGTAAATCTTGGATTAAAAGCATTCAGTTTGCTAGCAAATGATTTCTGTAGCATGTTAAACTAGCCCAGTACTGTTATGCCATGCTGAAGTATCGCAGAAGCCTTTGAAGTACTGCACTCTTATTATATGGTATTTCAGAAGTTTAAATACACACTATTGCTTAATGTTATAGCTTCTAGAAAGAGCAGTGTCTGACAGTTTTAAGGCAGAACTGAAGTTACAAATACATAACAGTGATAAAAAAATCAAATGGTACCAATGAAGAGTAAATGTAACTGAACTCTATTCTCCATCTTCAGAACAGGAAAATTCACAGGCCTAGGGGCAATGAATGGCTATTCTATTTCCCATTTACCCCGTGTTTACCTAAAAGATAAGCTGTTCATACATCAGCTCATTATGCCTCTTGATCTGGTCATGAATATTCCCATAATCCTCCTTCCATATCCCATAAAACTTCACTGACAGAATGAGGAAATTCTTTATTCGGGTATCTTGAGATCCTCATTCATGCACCTTATCTCCATTCATATCCTTATCTCCGTAAGAAATGATATTGCTACCTACTCATTTTCTTTTCATTAATCCTGTGATACTAGATCTAAAAGGCCCAAACCCAGACTAATTGATCTGTAATTAGGATTTGGATACGCTTTGAACACACCAAAAAAACCCCACAGCCACAGATAAAGTTTGCTTTTAACATCATAAGCTGTTCAGAAGAAAACTCCCTCAGATATTCATTCTCACAAGGGCTGCTTGCAGGCCATTTTAACTAAGATCATCTACCAACTAATAGTATAGAGGCTAAAGAATCACTGCTAAAGTGAAACTAAAATATCAAACCTATCAAACAAAACTCCTGAAGTAAGGCCAAATAATCTTAGGAATATTGTTAAACAAATTGAAAAAGTGAAGCTTATTACTTATTTCAACAATACTGTAAGTAGCAAGAAAAAAGGTTTCTAGATATTTTTCAGCTGCGTTAATTGGTTTTACAGAAGATGTGAACTCTCTTCACAAAATTGCTCTTGCTTATGATTCTAAATATAAATGAATTTATTGGCATTCAAATCAATCATACTTATATGTAAGTAAGCAATGGATTTAGCACAGAATTTTAAAGATAACCATGGCTCTCTGTACCACAACTTGGAGAAAAGTGCACAAGGATTTTGTTATGTAAGACAAGTCAAAACGCTTCCCTTTCCCCTGTTTACAAGTCTGCCCATATGACACTGATTTTCAGTTGCACCATCAAGAAAAATTGAAAACTCTTTCAGGACAGAGATGCATCTTTATTCTGCATTTCAATGACGCAAATAGCAAGAAAAGGCATGATAAAATTTGTTAATAGTTCATTATAAATCCTCCTGTTATACATTAAAGTGATTTCTACTTCTGACTATCACTTACACTGCTTCTGTATCTGTTAGCTCATGGTTCTTCCTTTTGCTCTGGATTTTACTTTGGTTTTAGCCTTGCTTCTCTGCCTTTTCTTTTTCTTTTTTTTTTTTTTTAATCTGCCTTTCGTCATCCCTTCATTGCCTATAACCATTGTCACTGCTTGCTGTGATACTTGTGTGTTACAGTTAATTAACCACAGTGGCAAAAATGTTGAATTTATTGCTGTGAATGCCTCATCTTTCCTCTAGCAAAAAGAAAAGCCCAGTCTGTAGTCAGATTTCACCAGGATGCCCAGAAGCACGCTATTAAAAGCTGGAAATGCTGCTCCATGGTTTCCTATTGACAGCTGAATTTTTGCTTAGGGCTACCTAAGACATAGACCCCATACTTGTACTCAACCCCCTACAACCATCCAGGTGGAGAACTGAAAAAAAAAATCTCCTTGAAGTTCAGCCATTTGCACCACATTCCTGAACTTTCTAAAGGCCACGCAAAAGCCAGACCTCTTGTCGAAACAGTGAGAGGCAGCGTGCTAAAAGGCACTCCAAGTAATATCCGAAGGAGCAGGCTTTCCACCCACAGTCCCCAGACCTGCACCAACACGCTTTCTCTTGTCTCACCCCACCGCAGCCTAACAGCTCCCGTAATTCACTGATCGGGGCAGGGTCATGTCCTGCTGAAATTTAGAAAATCCTTTGAAACCACCCATTGCACTTTTTGCCAGTTTCCTCTTGATCGCATACCATATTTCCCTCTGGTTAAGGACAAGAGGAAAGCTAAAATTTTAAGAGGGGAAAAAAAGGCAAAACCACCCAGGCTGCCCTTAAAGAGACAGAACATCATTTATCAGCTGCAAAGACAGATTTATAAGTAGAGGGCCCCCTCTGTTCCTTTAAGGCTGCAAAACAGATGGGAAGTGAATGGACAGTCAAAGGGTCAAGAAAACACACGGGAGGTGCTGCTTGTCTGCTCTATGTATGTTCCCAGCATAAGAAAGAGGTCAAGATTGTAACTGCATGGCTGGGTGCTGGAAAGGCCTTTTCTTTAAGCTGTTACAAAGACAAACGCTGTTCCTCATCCTGCTGTCAAACCGTTATAAATATTGGTTTGTCAAGAGAGTTTCAGCATCTACTTTTTTTTTTTTTTTTTTTTTTTTTAAAAGGCTGAACAGGAGGATGAATCACGTGAATGATTCTTAAACAATTAGCTCATTAGTGTAATAAAAGCTCTGCAGAACTCGGCAAAGTTTAAATGGAATTTATAATAGTTCACGTAGACAATCCCTGAATCATTAGAAATAGCCTTTAAAACGCAAGCTTGCAGAAAACAGCTAGCATACCCTTCAGTTACTAGCACTTTGAATGAAGATGCTAACTGATGCTTGCATTCACTATGACTGTGTTTCTTATACCTACTGCAATCTGTGGTAAGAGTTGAATTTACAGCCAGATCAATTGAATTCTTTCTATAAATTCTGATTTTAAAGTATGCTCTCTGGAACAGGACAATTCTGATACTAAGCTTTGTAAATACATTTATGGATCAGGCTTCCCTTCTCAGACATACATCCACCATTATATTCAGAGTTAGTTACAACCCTTCTACTTGCCGCCTTAAATCCCTTTGCCACCCTGAGCCAACTGGCATTTTAATCCGCATGACATCTAGAATCAGTGTACTCTGGTTATCAGTCCCAGAAAGACAACGATGAGGACAGACACATACTCTACTGAAGTGAATCAGGTGAGATATTTTCATCACAAAATACAGTATTTCAGCGTCCTCTCAGAAATATTTATTTTAAATACTAGAACCAGAGAAGTCACCAGTCATAATCTTCCAATACCTCTATTAAGATCTCCAATCTCATTTTCACAGATCTGACTTCATCTGTAACTGACCTGGTTGAAAAATTTTCTTCAGCATGGCATTAACAGGAGAAAACAGAGAAACCGTTTCTTACAAATACATACAGAGTGAAAATTCCTCTTTTCCCTATTTACAGGTGGATCTGCCTCTAAAGCAGGAAAAGATCAATTAGATCGTAAATTTAGCCTGTTCTAGGAACCTAATAAAATTTTAATCTTGTCATTTTAGACAGAAAAAATAAAAGTAAAAATCAAACCTGCCATCACTGAAGTTGCTTCTGTTGCAAGTATTAATATCATATTCCCCCTACATATTTTATCTGAGCAAAGCTATCATTTACCACTTTTATTTCAGACTAAAGAGAACCAGGCAGCAGCAGAAGATAACCTAATCTGAAAACACTTCAGCTGTTTTTATAAGGTATTGAGCTTTGCCACGTTAATTTAGCATTACTAATAACGCTTTTTAGCACCAGAAATGGGAATTGTGCATTGTGCTGGTGAAACTGTAGGTTACCAATCAATCAATGCCTTGACCTATAGCTGCCCCAGATTCACAAGTGGGACCTTTGCAGCTTAATGAAATGGCTTCGACAACACATTTCCCTGCTCCTCAGCCAAACAGAACAGAAGCTCACTGTATTTCTTGGAGCTGTCCCCAGGGCTCTTCAGACTGGTAAGCACGAAGTCTTTCTGTCCCTGGCAGGGCAGGAACATAGAGCAGAGGTACGTGCCTGAAGCAGAAGTGACAACTACGCAGACTTCTGACTTTATACAAGATGTTTCTACAGGTTATTACACAAGTCCCTCTTGTCTACAGAAAAGAAACTAAATATTACCACTGCAAAATGTGAGGTCACAGACTAGTATACATTTCTTTACTGCCATTACAGTTAGCTTAACGTACAAATGCAGCTTAATAAAGATTAATAATCGAGTTTATGAGAGTCATGATGTCTGCAGTAGCAAGGTAGGACTTGGGCTCCTTCCAGTCCTCTGTCTCTACCACATATTTTTAATTAAAACTGTTCTAATAACTCAATCTTTCAACAAATTCTAGTTTTGCTGCCTACTGGACAGCTAGAAGGAGCTTAGCAGCAGAATGACAAGGAAACCTCATAAACCAGACTCACCTCTTGAATCAGACTTACAGACACAGTTTTCATTTCAAAATCAAGAAAATTAACCTAGCATGTATCAGAACATGATGTTATTCATTATTTTGGGTGGAAATGGCAAAAAGTGTAAGGTAAAGGCAAACCAGAAATACTACCCAATGATTTATGTAGTGTTGTAAAATAATTTACTTTTTTCTAACTGATGCAGAAAAGATACATACAGCTATGATACAGTAAATTACTTACATAAAGGCTACCATCCCCTTGGAGCTATGAAAGTGTAAGGAGACTAACAGTATAAATAACTGATACACACTGGTTCTCCACCCAAAGTAAAATGTACTCAGTAGTTAGTTAAATAATGATCTAATATGCTATCAGGAATATTTATGTGAAACTCTGTCAGAAAATTAGATTGTGATAAGTTTTTAGATCACAATAATAAAGTTTCTGACCATCAAAAATGAAGTTTGTCATCATGTTCTGAGGAAGAACAGATTGTTCTGCTATGATTTTCTTAGTTTATTATCATTCCTAACTGAAAATATTAATTGATTTGTATACAGTTCTACATTAGAAGCAAAGTAGAATCCATTACAGTATTAAAAATGCATAGCACCCATTTCACTGATTTCTTGAGGTTCTGAAGTGAACACTCCACAGTTCCATACTAGTTCTAAGCAAATACCTATACCAGTCAGTTTAACATTTTGCATTTCCACAAGTAGCAATCTCTACACAATAAGTACTTACTCAAGACTTGATTAATAGCAACCCTCAAACAACCAGTACTGAAAAGAAAATAGTGTACAATTAAATATTTTGATCCTTGCATCATTAAGGGCATTTTAGGAAAAAATAAATAAATTTGGCATAGGAAAGAATGGCCGTTGATTACCAAAAATGTGGATCTAGGTCTAGATTAACAGGGATTAAATACGTCATTACTCATACAGCAGTTTATCATCATTTTTCAACATCAACTTTAAGTGATAGACTTCGCTTCGTCAGTGACAAATGCGCTGAACTTTGTAAGCATCCGTTTCGGAACCTGGACACCAGTGCCTAACTCTTCATCAATAACTTTAAGGAATTGTAGCAGAGGCACTTTGGTCATCTGGGATTCTTAAGTTAAGTAAACCATCACTCCATCACAGGAGGTTTACACGTGATGGATGTTCTCCCTTGAGGATTACTTCCCTCTCTGAGAAGATGCAGCTTTTAAAGCACTTTCTGCCATGATACAAAGCAGGAACTACCTTATCTGCACTTTGACAGAGACCATCCTACACATTCTTCTGGTTCTAATTCATCAGTTTCATGCAGCTGCCGCAGAACTTAAAGAAAATAAAACATTCAGCCAGGGTCTTTCATACCAAAGCACACTTAGGTTCATTTCATAAACTCTTTACATGGAATTAAACTCAATAATCATGTGAAAAACAGTTTAATTACATTCTATCCTAGTAACTGCAAGTTGGCAAATCTACTAAATTAACAGGATGTATTTTAGTCTCATGTTGTTGACTCGCTCTTGTTCAAAGGAGGGCAACTGGAAGACACGAATGCACCGACTGATTCCAAGTGTGTTGCCCCCGACTTTCTGCATCATGGAGCTCCAAGTCCTCTACAGAGCTCACAAGGAGCCCGGGAGTCACACTGCCACCTGCACGGGGCTGCCGCCAGTAAATCTTGAAGTCATTAGACACATATGGCCCACACAAGCACTTTATTTGACTGATTGAGATGTGGGCAGAAATGAACGTGTTCGAAGTGACAATCAGCCTCTGAAAAGATGCAGGCCATACTAGCATCCTGGTGGGAGCTGCTGGTAGGGGACTGTGAAGACAGCAGCTACCCCGCACATGCTTATTAGGAGCCTGAAGACGTGTTTGATGATTCCCAGGGAGGAATGGCCACTCTGACTTTGTTTGAATAGAAGGCCACAACACCTCCTGGTGCAAGCTTGTCAGCTCAGGATCAGACTGTAACTACACGCTCCTCAGGAACACTGCTATGACCAGCTGAATGGAGCAAAAGAAGAAATGCTGCCTTTCTGTGAAACGCCTCACAACTACGAAGTGAATGCATTTTTACTGCAGTAGCTTCTCAAACAATCGTTAGGCATCATGGAAAAAAACAAGAGCACAAAACTGTAATTCTGAAGATTCTTAAAAAATAACTCCTCCATTTGGATTTCCTAGGATGCTTTCCTTTTTTCTATGCCTTTCTTTGAGAATTCCTTGTGCAGTAGGGATAACATCTGGGCTCTAACTAAATATCTTCAAAATTATACCTTTTATTCCTCTCTTTTGTAAACACTGAAAACCATGTTGCTTCTCAACAAGCACCTTAAACATTGATTTAAAGACTACTAACAGCTGCCTTTTGAGCTGTTTTGTCTGCCTTTGGTTTCTCGGGGAAACTATCTGATATATGCCTGTTTGAGAGAAGAACTTTCTTCCTATAGCTGAGCTTTTTCCCCTATGAAACTTTTAACCTTTTAAAAAAGGGGAAGCCCATAACAGCAAAGAAAAGAGGAGCAAAGGCTTTAGAAAGCCAAGTCAATGCTAAGTCATGAGCATATGTAATCAACAATGTCACATAGGACAGAGGTAAAATCAAAATACTGTTGACAGTCATCTCAAAGGACTGAAATTTAATTAGGCTACAGTAATGACCACAACATAGGATTACTTTCACATAGCATTTTTATTCTGTGGCTAAGAGCAATGAAAGGAGAAAAAACAAAAAACAAAAAACAAAAAAAAAGCAACAACCACAGAGCAAGTCATTATCTGCAAAGTACTGCTCATAGACTTTATCCTCAACTTCACATAAATGAATAATCATAAAAGGAGATTCACTTGGATCTAAATCAGTTTGCTGCATACAACAGACATAACAGAGCCCACTCAGCTTAGCCAAATACATCACAGAAATCCCAGATCCTGAGTCAGCAATTTGAAAGTACTAACCTGAACTTCTGTTAGCTAACTGAATTACAGCATATTATGTATGTGATATTAAATCATTCATGCTCAAAGACAGTTTGCAAAATAGAGTGCAGCACAGCACAATTGCAAGGTTTGCACTCAACTGTAATGGATTCAACACAAGAAGTAGTATGTTAAGGATTTTGTGTGTGAACTACTAAGCAATGGTTTTAGATGTCAAACTTGAAAGTATTTTACTACAACACTGGTTTATTAGTTTTTGTATGCTCTACTCTACAAAAAAAATAAAGTTCTACAAATTGTTATATTTTCCACATTACAAATGTATAACAGAATTTAAACAAATTGCCCTAAGCTAAGGACTCTCATTTCTTCATGTGAGGGCTCACTGCTTACAAGTTTCAAAAGGCTTTTGTGCAGAATGAAGTCTCAGCTAGCCCAGAACACCTGTACAGGTGTCAATATTACTGACAAATGAACTCAGAGGCTGACCCCTTCACATTCATACCTAGTAATTTCTGGATCCAATTTCCACAGGCATTCTGCAAGCTTCTTCCCACTTTCTGCCAGTGACTCACCCCACGGAAACGCACATGGTTTTACATATAATTTAGTGAAGTTCTGTGTTTTCTTTCTGTGCTTTTTAGCTTGTGAGGAAACATGACACTGAATGAATAGCATGCTGGCCTAGGAAAGATGCTTTATGAGTACTGTCCTTCTGTGTGATTATCCTGTACAGAAATATTTTTTTCCATAAACAATACCTTTGCATTTTATTTTATCTGTTTGAAAGGAATAAAGGAAAGGAAATAAGGGAAGATAGATCATGTGCATATTTTCTTAGTCTCAGTAAAGTATTTTGTCTCCAGTGAAGTAAATGGCAAAGCTCCTGTTGGTGGCCTGAAAGTAGGATCCGCTTTAAGAATACAATGTACACGTGCACCACCTAGCGTGTTTTAAATGCTACTGCAATTGTAGCTCAGATTTAGGATAAAATACTGGAAGATCCTATTTCCTTTCCAAAATGATTAAAGTATTCAGATTTTAACAGTTATTTAGTAACAAAGCTTATTAAACTAAAGCTTGCCATACATTTGCTAACGAGAATTATATATCTGAGAAAAAATTATCATCCCTTACAATCTTTATAAATTGTAATCTTCATATATAAAAGAAAAACAAAACAAAACAAAAAATATCAGAGTGTGGAAAACAAGAGGGACAAGGCTAGGCATCTTCCCCCAGAGGAAAAAAAGCTATTATCCAAGCAACAAATGCCCACTGCGTATGCTATGTGCATGCATCAATAAACAAGAAATAGTAACCAGGGAGGAAGGCTTGGCACCAGCTCTGCTGCCACGCTAATCCTTCCCACTCCCACAAAGGCCAATCATTGCCATCTTGTGTTGGAAAAGGTGTAAAGCAATTGAAGTACTGTACAAAGCTCATGCTACTGAGGAAGCTTGCTTTGGCCTTCTACAGAAAAGAAGCAAGTCCAAGCAGAGTGGCATTCTGAAAACAGTTCTGGGAAGCCCTTCACTGGTTGTTCAACAAAAACAAAAGTAGCCACATTATGTAGTCATCTGCAGAAAGTTTAGATTTATTCAAGTCATCAATTTTGCTCTGATCTATAGAATATTTCTATTATAGTTGCTATTCTGTAGTTTCTATTACGAACAAAACAGCAAAAAAAAAGAAGACACAAGCAGTGCTTTAGAGCATGCAATAAAAATAATGCAGTCCTGACATTTTTATGAGCGGAAATTCTCCTTCAAAAGATTAATGTTTGCCATAATACTTTTAGCTCACTTTACCCTATTTTACTTCTTACAGAACCTAACACATGATGTATTTAAGATACTGATTTAGCTAAGCATATAGCAAAATACCAAGGTCTGTATAACATAAGTTTCATATCAAAATACTTTGTCCTTTGGCAGCCAGCACAATCTAGAAGCATCTATGAACTGGAACGCAAACATAAATCTTGTTGTTGCTGATAAGTCAACACAGGGTGAAAGACCTGGCTACGATTTTCAACTGACAGACAACTTCAGTGAAGAACTTCAAGACAGATATTGCACCAGAGTTGCGAGGGAGATTGTAAACAACTACATTAGAAGAGGTTCCTACGGACTGCTGAATATGCCTCAAGTACCCAGTTATACAAGCAAGAGACAGCCAGCAGTTTCCTCTTGTTTCCACATCCTCAGCAAAACAAACAAATCTCAATTATCTCTACAGTTTTGAATACAGCATGGAAAACGACTAGGCTGATGGACTCTGGACTGGCTGTTACTTCTCACAAAATAACCTGGGGTTGTAACAGGTAGCCCTGTGCAATCATCAGCTCATTGCTAATGAGCAGTCAAGAAAGGAAACAGACTTACTAATTATTAGTAAAAGACCAGAATAAAAACCAGAAAGCATCATAATATAACTGTACACATCTAGAAGGCAGGTACAGCTCAAATATTGTGTGCAGGCCTGCTCTTTCAATTCAAAAAGGTTTTAGTAGAACTACAAAGGGTGTTTCATGATTTCAACAAGCCCTGCCAATGTCCTTGCAAGGAGCAACTACATATGAGAATTTTTCAACCAGGAAAAAGAAGAGCAAGTGCTGGTAGCATAAGCATCTGTGAAGTCATAAGAGGCACAAAAAATGAAGGGAGAAAGATTACTGAATGTTTTTCACAGTGCAAGGACTAAGGAAAACCAAATGAAACTGGCAGGTGGCTCAGAAACAAACAAAAGGAAGTACTTTTTCACACAATGTGTAGTTAAACTCTGGAACTAATTGCCACAGGATGTTGCAGATGCCAAAGTTTACATGAGTTCAAAAAGCAATTACAGAAATTCACAGGGGGAAAAAATCATGAAGGGCTATTAATCACAAAGATATTACCTCAGGATTAGGAATCTTGGAACCACAGATTGGTGAAAGACCACACTAGAGAAGCACTGCTGTATGTTTAACCTGTTCTTACGCTTTTCCTTAGGTACCCATACCTGTTCACTGCTAGGGGCAAGACTCTGGGGTACAACCACTGCAGGCCTCTTTCAAAAGCTATTAATCTCTAAGAATGGAGGAATTGAAAAGTTTTTAAAGTCACTTTTTCCCAATTCAGCTATTCACCTTCTGCTCTGCCTCTTTTTATATTTTATAACCCCTTCTTCCAGATGTCTCCTGTCCTAGGGCTTCTTTATTTCCATAAACTTAGTATTCATTCACTGGCACTAGTATCAAAATGATACTCCTGGGGAGGAGCCCATAACAGATAAAGGCCTCTATTAGAAGAAAACCTTCAGTACATTACAAAACGTGTAATTTGTCAGAAACTGTTTGAAATAAACACAGAAAGGCAGCAAGACTCAGGACCTAAAGGCTGTCAAGGAAAATTCACTGAGGTTGAAATACAATTCCAGGATGCAGAATATAGACAAAACCTGCTGAAGTAAGTTCTGAGACTTATGTGAGCTCTCATTATGAGATTGGGTTGCCATGTAATAAACAGTTTGCCATCAAACAGTATCTTGAATGAACAGTAAAACACTTTCAGTGCTTCAACATGAAAAAGCTGACAGACAAAAGTAAGGCAGGATTGCCATATAATCAGTATCAAAAAGAAGCATCCCAACCTCAGTTACATAAAGAAGTTAGATTTATAGATAGAGTTTGTAGAGCTATTTGACAGGAAACTCTATTAACAAGCAGAGCCTCATATTAACAAATTTACAATGGAAATTAAAAGACAGTTTGTAACTATCAGAGGAATGATATACTGGAACAGGTTTTCAGTATGAATAGCAAGCCTCCAAAAGTCAACCAGTTTAAAGATGGAGCTCAAAATAAATGAAGAAGATGGATAATATAAACACAGCTGTCTACAACGGAGGGAGACTAGACTTTATGACACCGCAGATCCCTTCCATTCCTAATTAAAATACAAATACTTTATGAATGTGCATTGTGGGACTGAGGACTTTCTTTCCTTAAGCAGAGTTCTGATCACCACTCAATGCTGTAAGAATGAAATTACTTGTAAAGCCACCTGAGAGTTCAATGCATTATGCTATCAAAGTCTGACTCGGGAGTATAAAAAATTGCAACGCAGACAAGCACTCTATTCGCTACGGGAAAGGCACAGAAATCCCCTTTCCTTGTCATTTGTCCATAAAAATTATCACCACTTAGCAATAAAAGCATGCAGAAAGTAGAGAGAACATTGCTGATTTGACTAACAGAGCTAATCAGTGGTGGTTTTAAAATCTTCCCATAGGAACAATAAAACAGAGAATGTCATCATACATCATTTTGCACCGAATAATGATTATTTCATTAGAAAAATGTGCCTGGGATCTGTGACCTCCTGAATCTAAAGAAATTTGGTGCAATGATGGTGTTTTAGCTAGATGGTAATTTATGAAATACATACTACAAAGTTGAAGCATGCATACTAAAGCACGGATACCTATGTTTATAACCACACAGTGTGCTCCTACAGGTCTAGTCTGAGTTTATAAAATAAAAACTCCAGCCATTACTGCTTTGAAATTGAACATTATTCCCGATGCTGGTGAGAAGTAAAACTGACAACACAAAACTTCCAAGTCAATTTGTCAGAAAGCAAACAGCAGTGTTCAGTAATAAAAGGAGACCACTACCTCATTAAATATCTATGCTTCACTGTACAGGTCACCACTAGTTTTACCTCAACATTGGCAGGAAGGCAAGGGGGAAACCTTATTTTGTAAAATACTTTCCATCCAAAAGAATGGCTACAAGAAGGCTGATACAGGATTTCAAAAGCAATACAGGGTGTGTGGAGAGAGTTGTGGACCTATAATAAACCTTAGATAGTCACACTAGCTATTGCAGAGACCAAACAGCCTAATAGATAGATCATTTGTCCTAGATTCACTACAACTCCTACATACAATTCTGAACTATTACAGCAACACCTAAAGGACAAATACTGTAATTGATTGAGTTTTCAATAACAACAATCTGCGATCTCCAAATACAGATATTTATGTATTCACATGGATTTTTACTTATCACAAACTTTTTTCTTCTCCTTTTGCATAACATTTTTTTTTTTTCCCCTGCCAGTCTGAGTGTACAGAGAGGGTCTGAGTGGAAGCCTCACAGAATAATAGCAGAATGCTGCCAAGGAAACAAGGCATGTGCAAGAGGAAGCCCCAGCAGCTACAAGTCTGTCTAAACCTCAATAGATGTGAAGGTAGCTAGCACAAGTAGTACCCCAGCCTCGATTGCCCCCTTCAAACCTTTCACTGTTTAAGAACTTAATATATTAACAACAGAACTCCGTAACACTTCTGAGTGACTCAAATCACTACACTAACTGTAGTCCTTCCAGAAGGTTAAATCTGCTAGATTTTCTTCCTTGTTTTGTCTCTCAATATAATGGTCATCTCAGTTTAATAAGCTGACAGGTTTTGGTTCTGTATGCAAGGACTAAAAACAGCTGGTCAGGAAGTCAAAGGCATTTCCAACTAATCTGTGTTAAATGCGTCAGCATTATCTGTGGGAGGCACCCAATGATTAAAAGTATGTGTGATCAAATCCTCCTTATATAGTCAAGACTGAATGACCCAGAGACAGGTAGGTCTCAGAGGTGTGGATTAACCGTATCGTACCAGAAAAACAGCACCCACCCTTTATGACATTACTGTGTTTTAACTATATTTCTCAATATACTGGTGCAATGTATTTATATCAGTGAGTATACATCTAGTGTAAATTATGTTCTTCTATCACATTTTACTGCCCATGTCCACATTTAAATCAGTAAGATCTGACTATATTAAAAAAAAATAATCCATTTGTAATACTTACAAAACACTGGTACGTGAATGAGCCACATAGCATTAGGTGTTCTTAACCTTACTTTCCCATTCATAGGGACAGAGGTCGGAATCTGTTTCACTTCAAGCTACTTCCCGAAGACTATAAAACAGGTACTTACTGAGATCCTCTGCAAGCTGGACCCTTTTGCCAGTTAGGAGCTTAACCTTTTTTTCACTGTCCTCAGCAAAATCTTCAAGCACTTCCTTTACATTCTTTTCCAAGCGTCTTACTGTTGGAAAAACAAACGAGGGGTGAGCAATAGCACTTCTGCAGCTACATTTTTTTTAAAATATCAAATATTTTAAAATTAAAATATATAGCATCATTGACTTGAGAAAGAAAAATGTAGTCACTATTTATTGATTTTTTTTCTGCTTGGAAAAATAGACAATTGGCATCAGATAAGCTGAAAATACTTTAAACTGGAAAGTATCTTAATTATTTGACATTCCATTTACATTAAATCATTCTAATTTAATGTAAATCATTAATCACTCTAATTTAACGTAAATGAAATGTCAAATTTTATTTACTTTACATTCTTTAATTACCCAACCAGGACATAAAAATCAGCCAGTCAGTCATGCTGAGCATGAAAGGAACAGAGAGCTAGAGGAATGCTAAAAAAAAAAATATATTTTTTTTTTAATTCAAACACCTCAATTCACTGTGAGCCTTACCTTCAGTATTAGTAAGCTGCTGCCTCAGTGTATTTGCTGTAATTGCCAGCATTCGCTGAATTCGCCAGAAGAGGACAATATCATTGCATTCAAGCTGAAATGAAGGAAGTCGTACTGTCAGACCCTTGATGTCAAGTAAATATCCTACACTTACAAGGCCCTACGTATACACATCCTGATCTCACATAAAAATCCCACAGAATAACTGCTGGAAGTAACAAAGAAACAAATATACATCTTAAAAAACATATCAGCCCTATTTAATACAGTGTATGTGTATTAAATCTCTTTTCAATCTATTAATTTCATTTTTCAACAGAAACTGACATATTAAGAAAGTTTACACATCCTATAAGCAAGGTTGTGAGTATGACCTAATACTCACTGAAACAACACACTTGTTCATAACACACTGAAAGACAACAGCTGAATTCCATATTGTAACTCCCTGTCTGCCAAATGCTTCTGAAGACAGAGTTGGAGCAAGGGCTGTATTAATTAACAACAGAAGAGACAGTTTCTATACTTGCTAGGAGAACTAATATCACATTAAGGACACCTTAAAAGACAAAAAAAAAGAGGGGGGGGAGAGGTGGCTGGACATCACAGAGTGGCAGCTTTCTACCCTACAATCTCATTCTCTTGTCTCTCAGAGACAAAGATATTTCTGCAGCAGTAAAGATTTCTGGCTCCATGAGGATAGTTGTTTCTCATTTAAAAGCAAAACAGAACTCCACAGAAAGTCAGGAGCTCCACTCTTTCACTAATTTCTCTTTGATTTAAAATACAGAAGTAAAAAACTGCATATTCTTTTCTTTGTGTTACTTTGTGCATACGGTCATTTGTTGTACAAGTTTGGCTTTAGAAAACTGGAAAGTCATTTAACAGAAAAGATAATTATTTACAACCAGCCAGTTGTAAGCTCCAGTTGCTTTTCTCCCCTGTTGATCACATAGGGTTCCAAGCATCAACTCTAAACACTTATTTACCATGCTTATTTCATAAAAAACACCTTTACTTAAAGCTATCACTGATCATTTAGTACCAATAAAGAAAACAAATACCAAAGTAAAAGTGGGAAAAATGGATGCCAACAAAATATCAATAGCTGTACAATACTGCTTTTAACAGTGTATTTGCAATGCACATTGACAAATTCGCAGATGCTGAGTTCGTATGTGACCTCTAGTGGTCATTTTGTATAATTACCACCAGGGTGAAATTTTAATAAATCACAAGCCTCACAGAAAACATCCAAGATTACCAGCTACATTAAGATAAAGGATACAAAAGAAATGTTAGACTAGTTTAAAGTATTTGTGGGAGGTTTTCAACTTAACTGAAAATTTTAAGCGAAACTTTAATGCGTATCAGTCCTACGTTTTACCTCTGAGTCCACAAAATGCCGTTGATAGTAATAGAAACCTCTTCGACAAAGGTTGCAGTGGTTCAAAGCAGTCTTCAAGAAATATCTTCTATAAATTTGGTGCCATGTGTCTTTTATCTAGCAAAAAAAACAGTACTTAAATATATTTTTAAATTATATACTACAGAATATGACAAATTATGCTGCTCTTGGCATGATGCAATCTTAACATTGAGAATACATTTTTGAGTCATGCAAATTAATTTGCTAGTTAAACCAGATTAAAGCATAGAGAAATATTTAATGGGTCTTATATAAACAAAAATGTCTATCTTTTCTTCATTTTCTCCATATTTATGTTCTAGTTCTTCAAAATTAAACACACTTAGAAAGCAAGGCTGTTAAAAAAAAAAAGTTGCTTAGCACTCATACAGCAGATGTGAATTACTATGCTGACCTTTAAAACTGGGAGATGATAAATGCTGTATAAGAAACAGGCAACAGTTATTTATATAACTTTTCTACTGTGAATAAACACACGCATGAATATCAAAGATGTAGCTGAAGTTACTGCAGAAAAAAATCACTGTTAAAACATCCACATCTATTACTTATTGTTTGAATTTTCATTTAGTTAAAAATTAATCTTTAATTAGATAAAAGGTTTAATTGTAGTTAAGAGCCTTACACTGCAAAAAGATAAATCATTTTACAGAACATTTTAAACCCACATTACATTCCCTCAGGGCACTCTAATAAAACTGCATTTTGCAAGTGTCTTTACAAAATTCCCCTCTCTTGGATGTAATTATGAACTGTATATATAACCACAATGAAAGCTTAGGAATGTGCAACATGTTTTTATCATATCTTGCTCATAAGGGCCTTGATTCCACTGTATAACATATGAACAATAATTTTAAACAAGCCTTGTCACAATTCAGGCCTGTGCTGCTGGTGAGAAAATCTGCTCAGCAGATTCTGAGTTCAGTCTGAACTGACAGATTCCACAGTGTTGTACTGCACTTGTCTGACAGCCAACAGAAGTGTGTGAATTGCGTGCAAGCAGTCATTAGTAATCCATTTGCAAACATCTGGACTACAAACTCAGTATTTAGACACAATCCTTTGTATACTATATAGAAAGAACATCCAAATGTTCATAGGGAGCTTCCATATGTTTTATCACAATGGCATCTTACCAGACAGGGGTCCACTGTTATTCCTCTTGCTTCAAGATTCTTTCTGACAGTTGTCACTTCATCATTTGCCAGATAAGCTGCATGTTCTTCATTGCATTTGATTAACTTCTCAAGTTCATTTTTTGTTTCATTACGAATATTCTAGGATAAGAATGATTAGTTGGAACTGATTATTATAGATTTGGAGATCATAATCACCTCCTCAATAAACAATCTCCTAATAAGCCAGTGTCAAATACCTCTGACACTATTACATTTATGTGATCCAAGTGTATTTGTGTACATACATCTAATACAAAGTAACTTTAAATGGCTAATTTTCTATTTTTTTTCCTGTTCATTATGCACAGAAGTATAGGAGAGGAATGGAAGGTTAGAAAAAAAAAAATCAAAGCTGTTAGCCTTCTTTCCTCTTCAGGAGTATCAGCTAGTGTGGTTCACATTCATATATTTAATTACATGATTCTGCTGCTCTGCAAACTCCTGTTTAGTTTTGAACTGTATCTGCCCCCTGCAGTAGACATACAACCAAAAATTTACAAGAAATTTTGTGCCATTTTATTTTGATACTAACTGGAGGAGGAAAAAAATAATCAGAACAAAAACCAGACCATAGGCTTTCTGACACCAGTGAGAACTGTCAGCTTTGCTTATCAGCTAGCAAAAAGTCTTTATGGTCTTTAGCTCACCAGACTATATCTTTAAGTTGTTGTTCATTAAATTCAAGTAAGTTAGGCTGAAATGACTGCCTTTCTCCCAGACCTGGCTGCACAGTTGACTGTAAAACTCCTTCCTCTGAAACAAATTACTTTCTAGTGTATTCTGTTAAATTTTACTTACTTCTTTAAAGTATGATTCAGTTTGAGAAATATCTAGAAAAAGTAACATAAAAAGCCCATCATCACTGGGCACTGAAAGGAAGGTGCTATTTAAATTCAAAAGAAGCAAATTCCAAAAGAGTAAATGAGAAGAGAGGTTATGATGAAAACAGTCAATCAGAACATACAACTGTGACAACACCAGTGATAATGCTATCACATATCAATGAAATCCGAATGGAGCACAATAGAAAACTGCACAAGACTTCTGCTTAAAAGTGACTTCCACCCTCTTTTCATCAATTTATCTTTACTGAAAGAATAAAATCCAGGTCAATAGTATAATAGTACAGATGTAATTCAACTGAAGAAGACAGTTTACAAACCAGTATCTATCTTAAGATGAAACAAATATATAGAAATCTAGATGTTGTAATAATTAAAACTTAATTAAAAGCAAGAACAATCGCAAAGTATTTAAACCTAAGAGTGTTTTTGAAATCTTAAATTCTGTGAAGAGGGTTGGTATTTTTGAAAACTGACCTAGTAACAATCAAAGTTTTCTAAATGTAAGGATCTTTTTTTTTTTTTTTTTTTCTATTTTTTACCTTTACTTTTTTTTTTTTCTTTATATTCTTCCCCTGTCCCTCTTCTTTTTACCTGTTCTTTGGTGCGGCCTATCCAATACATCCACCTTTTTTTCCAGTCTGGACCCACCATATCTTCAATAACAGATTCAGCTAAAGAAAAGAAACATGATATTATCACATGAAATATATGCAAACAGCCAAATTTACAGTTCTAAAAATAGACTCGAGATGAAGAATGGATATTTTGTGCCACGAGTCAGGTATTTTTTTTTAATTAATATTTTAAAATGACTGCCAATGGGCACTGGTAGATATTTCAAGGAAATATATAAGAAACGTGCCATCTCTCCACTAAGACAGCCTTCTTTACAGCTTCCATGTTCCAAGTGATGAGTTTCAAATCTTGTTGCAACTTGCATCAAAATTAATTATACTTGATAACCATAATTGGACCAACCATTTTATATATTTCTGTGCCATTTTTTGATTCTCTATCTCTCTATCATTTATCTACTGGTTGCCTTATTTGTTACAAAAGGAAGAACACTACTATCTTATTCAGGCTGCATTTTGACCAGTATTTGCATCACTATCAGCGCAACTTTAAACTGTCTCTACTATCTCAGCGCAAGATTTTGTATGAGCACAACTGCAGTGATGAGAAAATTGGCCCAGATTAAAAAGAACACGACTAGAATACATTGCACAACTCACTGTCTTTGAGGCGACTTTGGAGCGTCTCTTCCATGAAGTGAATAGCTGCATCCCACTGCTGTTTATCCGATATCGACCGATCTTCTAAGGCATTGTGCTGGATCACTCGCTGCAATACAGAACATCTTTTTAGCATAAAATAAGTAATTTATTCAGGATTTAGTAAAACAAAACAAAAAGCCAAAAACCCCATAAAACCACAAAAAAGCAATATAGCAACACAGAACTAATTCTGATATCCTCTTCACCTTTTGATGTCCACAACAACAGCATTTACTGGACACACATGATTTATCCAAAAGGCAGTTTTCCAAGCACTAACAAAAATATTTTCTTGTGCCTTTAATTTGACCCTTTGGTATAGCCTAGCATAAGTAATGTTAAAAAAAAAAAAAAAAAATGCAACAGACAACATGAAGTCCCACTAGATTGTGGAATCTATAAAAATAGCAGTAAAATTTTGTTGTTTTATGTGGCTATACTTAACAGAGCAAATAAGCTAATACTGTAATACTGAACAATTCTCACATTTAAAGAATACAAAAATACTGAACATGCAACTTAAGTCAAATGATTTCAACAGCACTTAGCAATAGTATGAAAAACCCACTACATTATACCAGACTATCCTCTGCTCTCTCATTCCATTTATGTCGCTTAATACTTTCTTCTTTGACAGCTTGTTTCAGTTTATCAAAGATATCATCATGCTCTTTTCCTTTGGGTTCTGTCATGAAACGGGAAAATTCTTCTTGCAATGTCTCCCATGCAACCTAGAAAGTCAGAAGACAACACCTACTGAAGCAGACCACTATACCATGCACCAACCTGTGAAGGAACATTTACTATAGTTCCTACAACAATTTGCATACATTCTGAAAGCAAAGTACAATCATAAGTCACTGACTTTTCCTTTGCTGTCTTATCCATTACTACAAGGTCAACAATGAAGTTTACTTCATTGTGTTGCAAGTTGAATTCTGTTAAACTTGCATACACCTATAAAATATGAACATACCTAGTTCGAAGGAGCTGTTTAAGCTTTTTTTTTCTTCTGTTTTAACAGAAAAATTTGTCAGAAGAACAAAATATGATGTTCATGCTGTACATTCTTCTTGACATCAAGACTGTGCTAGCCTTCTCTGACATGTAAGCTGGTAAGAACTGCAAATAGACTTTCAAACCATCAGTTTACTTCTCTGGACCTACGCTTGCATTTTAACAAACTTTACACAGATATATATTTTTTAATTTTAAATAAAATGCATTGTAAAATGAAAATGAAGCACAGCTTTATTTACAGAGCTGAAATATCTTAATCCACTTAAATTCTAACCTCTACTGCTTTATTAGGCAGTTGCTTGTCAGTCCACTGCTTCAGTTTGATGTCCACAGTTGTGTTAAATGTCCCTGAGTTCATGGTCTGTGCTGCTGGAAGGTAGATATTCTCAATCACGTGTGTAGATACCCTCTCCCATAATGTCTTCTGAAGAATCTCTTCCCTAAAATAGAAAGTTATAATATCTATAATGGCCTCCAAAACAAAACCGTCTAAATGGTGTGCATTCAATTTTGCAGAAACACTGACAAAGGACTACAGACCACAGGAAACACTCCTTAACGCCAGTGCACAACTTCAACCCAAACCCAGCTGGAATTACGGATGGAGCTACACAATGTTTTTGGTAGAAAAGACAGCTTCAGAAGTTCACTTCAACAAGACTTTTGGCTCCTACTGCACGATAAGGGTTTCTTGCACATTTTAACTCTAACAGTATAACCATGCAAACTGTGTGTGTCCATATGCATGGCAGGTGGGGGAATGTTAACGGGTCAGACCGTAAAGCATTGAAATGATTTGACTTAGAAGTCCACACTCCCATAACAAAGCACGTGGGGTTTGTTTCTGTTGTATTCTGAACTTTTTTTTGGGGGGTGCGGAGGGGACATGCCAACAAACATCCCAGATTTGATAAATAATGAATCAAGTTGAGAAGTTCAACCTACCCAATCCACAACATAAAATGAACTTTAGCACCTATTACATAGAAAATAGCAGCAAATACCAAAATGGCAAAACTGCATTATATTTGGACTAGAAGAGGAATCCAGACTAATACAGTGCTTACACCACTCTTCTCTGATCATAATTGCATGCCTGGACTTATTTAATGACATTAAGTGCCAGACATATTACCTTGGTTATTAATCAATAACCAAGTGCCAGTTCAATTCAGGTCACTGAAGGCAAAGGCATTAAAGGAAACTTTGTAATTGCCTGTTATGAAACAGGCTGTCAAAGTAATCCTTTTCATTGGCCATTCTCCTCTAAGACTGCATGTAGAGTGACTTTACTATGAAGTGACGCTACACTTAAAATACTTAGGGTAAGTTCTCTCTTTCTCATACCTAAGTGTGCCTTACAGAGAAGTAGGGTAGCATAGAAAGGTGGTACTTTGTTTTGTCTACCAATGAGACAGCTGTTTTTACAGACAAGAATTATATCATCTTTCAACTTAGAAGTCTCCAATTCACAGGGACACAAATCATTTCTTCCCCTCGACAAGGCGCTATGTATTATTTTGACATGCACGCTGGTAAGCCCAAAACAGGAAGCTAAACGGAATTACTGACTTCAAATGAACATCTTCAACATGACCATTCCCTTTCATCTCAATAGATATTTCAAGAGAATCATAAAAATATCTATTGTTAATTATACTGTATATTGAAACAACAAAACAAAGCATTAACTGGCATTATATAATTTTTGTCAATGGATTCTACAGGTATTTGTGAATCTGGATACTTCTACACCGAGAAAAGAAATAATAATACATTGTCCTAAGAAAAACAGTTTCCTAACTATATCAGATAATTTTATTAGTAAACCCTTTATATTTTAACAGTAAATTCTGTTAGTCAACCAAAAAGCAGAAAAGCTATCATACCAGTGCTTTGGTGTAACCTGAGTCAAACTTATGACTTCATCAAGAATCTCATTCTTCGCCTTTTCAAATAGTTCATTCTATGCAAAAGGAAAAACAGGAAATACGATTTTATTTTAAGTACAGTTTGACCACATTTTTATGTAAAGAGTAACAAAAAACTTTTTCTTTGGGCCTTTAAGCCTAAAATGGTACCTTCTGATCATGTTCTGGACAATGTATGTGCTTGTCATAAGCTACCCTGGTTTACCATGCATCTTCCCACCCATCTCTTGCATGCCTCTGGCCAGGCATGGCATTTGAATATTCAGGGTCTCTATAAAAGAATTAGAGAATGGGATCATAATTGTTTTGTTACTCTGTCTGTTGGAAAGAGCACGGAATGTAACGTCTCTTTGTCAGTTCTATTAATCATGATCACAAAGAAACAGATGTATTCCTATGGGCAGTTTAGGTCAATTAACTGTATACTAGATAAGTGAAGGACTTGTTAAGCATTAAATTACTACAACTTTGAAGTGTGCTATGGGAGAACTCACTGTTTCCTTCCCCTAGAATAGTTTACACTGTCCTTACATTTTAAAGTGTTGGTAATTTATGCTAATTTTAAGAAACCTTTACAAATGAGATTAAAGGGCATGAATTTTATCCCCCAGTCTTCAAAGCACTTTGTAGCAAACAAATTAAACCAGTAGTGTAATTTACCCTGTCAAGCTCTCGCAACCGGGGGTAATTGTTCTTCCATTCAGTCTCAAGATTGAAACGTGTGGCTGCAAAGAGAAATCAGAAAACAGGCTTTAACTTTTTAAATTGTCTACAGGCACTTCATGACTATTTTAAAAGTTTAGAAGTTACTAAAATTGCAACAAATATTGCTTATGACAAACCTTCCAAATACTTCAAGAGCATCTATAAATGAATGATTTTTTTTCACCATCTGTGCTCATACATTGTGTCTACATATTGCAGGATTTACACATCACAAAGTGGAAAGGGTATCAAGAGTCCCATTCAACTTACAACTCTGCACTGACCCTGTGCAGATCTGACTGATCAGATGGTATCTGTACTTAGAATGCTATTTCAAACAACATTTGAAGGTAGCGAAAGAATTGTGCTTTGCCCCCAGAAACCTTCAATTTGTTTTCTTCATAATTATTGACTCCTCCGGGTTTTATAGCAAGTCCTTTACAGCATGAATTATTTTTATTGTGCTTTTGTAAATATTAAATGAAGCAGTTATCATTTCATGAGAAGTTGTCATCATACAAAACAATTGTCCAAGCACAACGGCAAAACACCATCATGTGCTTGTGGAAGAGCAGTTGTAACAAGTTGCTATTTCACTTTGTCTTTTGAAGTCGATGTTTACCTTTAAAAGCATCTGCTTGCTGCTCCACAGACTCTCTCACCATTTTCCAAAAGCAGTCTGACACAGCAAGACTTAAGTTCTTTGTTGTTACCTGGTGTGCTTTCAGCATAGATGTCCTGTAAAGACAGACAGCTATAGGAAACTATTCCATGCACACCCATGCTTCCTGGACCCCATTTTCTCTTCACAAGAAGAAAGCTTTGCTTTTTTCTTCTCATCCTCTCTCTCATCTCTTTCTCTCTGCTCACTGACAGTGAGTATTAGGTAACAAGACTAGCTTTGTCACCTCAACAAGGTGCTTAATTTAAGCAGAATTCATCTCAAATAGCACTTCTGCACTGCAATCTTTGTAACATGTTCGACAAGAAAAACTAATGCTAGCATCTACCAGCACAGGCCCATTTTAGTAAAAGGAATAAATTTCAACATACTTCAACAACTTGGAATTTTGAAAAAATTCCTCTTCATACTCTTTAATAGATTCAATGCTTTCACTGCTGTTTCCTGGAGAAAGAAAAGAGTGCTGCAACAGTTCTATTTAGACAGTTTTCTCTGCTATTAAAGAGAAAATAAGCAGAGCCAGAGCTCTCTTTACCTTTTCCAGTAACAACTGCAAAATAACCCAAAGCTTTCATTGGGAAGAGTTTGCCTTCAATTATCTGCTGGATCTATGAAGATAAAGGATAAAAACACATGGTGAATTTTGCATAGAGATATTCTTTCCTTCAGTGCAGTTTTACAGCCAGCTGCATATGTATGTAAGCACAGATTACTCTAAGAAGCAGTTTGTCAAGGGACTGTAAGTTCTACTGATATTTAAAAGAAAAAAAAATAAAATAAGGCGGCATAAAACAAATAAGGCATAACATCACAAATCATGAAATAAAGTGAAAAAGACCATCTGAGAATACCCTAAAGCCTTCTCAGCAGGTTCCACTTCCTGAGGTCACTTACATGAAAGTAATCACTACAAAAGCATGCTGTAGCAAAGCTGTAACTTGACTAAAATCATGTCACTGACCACCAAAAGCAAAGCCTAAGAGAGATTAGAACAGAAACCACTCCAAAAAAATCATATCAAATAGAGAAATAAGCACTCAAAAACTTCCAAGAAGATAAGAGAAGTCCAATATTTTTGACAGTCTCAAACATTTTTCTGTGTGTGACTTTAGCCATCATAATATGGAAAAAAAAAAAAAAGGTTTCAACTCACCCTGCTTGGGCTAGCCACATTTTTCTCAGCAAGATCAACTTTAGTCAGCACAAAAATCGTCCTTTTTCCTTGGGGATCCATTTGGCTGACTAGGTCTGTGACAATACTGCGTTCTGCATCCACTGATCCATCTAAAACAAACAGTTGTATTTTAGGGACTATATAAGGTGACTCACAGTACTGAAGATATGGTAGGCATCAAATAAGTTTCACATTACAACTGTAAAACAGTAAAATTACACATGTATTTAACTTTTGGTTACACACACTGAAAACTTGCTTTGTTCCCAGTATCATAAAAATTTCACTTAATTGTACTAGTATGAGTTCCCACCAAAACTAAAGGTTACACTATTTGCCAGCTTGTTCAAATATTAATCTCTTTCACCATCTGCTACCTCCAAAAGCACTTTTGTAGAAATCTTGAATTTGATTACTATCACCGTTTTCTTTTTAATGATAAAAATCTTATCAAAGCTTCTGCCATCACAGACAGAAAAGATGCCTGAATTTACAGAGAGCCATTTCATAACATGCTGCTTTGTACACTGCATAAATTCCTTGCATGGAAATAAATATATAAAGTCAGGAATTTTCCAAAAGGAACGTAAGAATTAGAATTAAAAAAACAAACAAACAAAACAAAAAATTGACACTTGGATATCCATCTAGATTCTTGTTACCTTGAATACAAAGGATGATGGCATTAGGATTCTGCATGTAGGCCTTGCTGATGCTGAAGATAGTTTCCTTTGTATCCGGAGCCATACCTGATGTCACAGTCTTTTATACAGAGATATACATTTAAAGGAAAGAAGAAAACGGAAAGATATAAAAAAGGAAAAAACAAACATTAAAACAGTTAATGTTCTCAGTAATAACATTACTTGCAGATCTTAAAGATTTTTTTTAAAAACTGCATACTTACACTAATGACTCCAGGTAAATCAACCAATACCATTCTCTGCAAACCAGGACCTTTCACACTTAAGGATATAGTCTGTGAAGTAAAATAGAAATGAAATATTTATACATACACAGAGCTACTTTGTATGTTTATTGTGTGTTAAGTACATATTTACACACGCTTTAAGCCAGCAAGTCTGCAATTTTAAATAGGAGGTCCAATTTTATATGCACATATTTGTGATATAAACTGATTTTAACAGTTCAAACACACTTTGTGTAGGACAAAGCATTAAGTATATACAGATTGGATTTGCTGTAGTCTGTTATTTGAAGAATACTTACAGAAGATATACATGTCAAACATTTAGTAGCAAATACCTGTACAAGCCTTACCTCAGTGCTAACAGTGCACCCTTCCTTCACACTATTTCTCATTCTGATTTCTATTTCATTTCTCAAAGCTGCAAGCTGTTTCAATAAAAAGCAAAATATCAGACATAATATCTTCCCCAACCATGACAGAATAAAAATGACAAACATAAAAAGAAACTTTACTTAGGGATTGTTCAAAATCTGTTTATAAACATGAAAAAGTATGTCTCATACGCATCTGAAAAACATGCATGTTGAATAACTAGTTTGGTAAATAGGACATTAAACTGCAGATTACCTGACGACCCTTGTATAGTCCCCAGAATGTCTCCTCCTAAATCGTTCTACCCATCTAAGTACTAGTCAAAAATCCTATTAAGAGATAATGTAACACCTAATATAATGCTTTGCCCCAGTCAACACACTTCACTCTAAAGAAACAGGGGCTAACGTAAGATACAAAATTTTCAGAGAATTAATGAAAAATCACATTAACTTCCAGTCACCTCTTTTTATACTTACATCCTCTTCCTTAGTCAGGTCAAACTCCCGAGAGCTGTCTTTGAATAAAGCCACATGGTGGGGACCTTCGCTAAGGGTTACCTGAATGGTAAAAGCCTTACTTGAGAAAGCATGGTAAAACTAACATGGAGAAACATCCAAAGCACATAACATTTATAGACTTCCCACTGCAGGCGGACATAAGTATGTAACACTTACTCAGCACAGAACTACTTATACAGTAAATACAGGAGTACTTACAGTAAGAACTACTACTACTCTGGTAGTATATACATGTAAAGATCCCATATTGGCCTGACAAAGTTTTCTCATTAACTAACAACTCACCTGCTTAGATAGAGGCCATTTTATAAATGAATGTTCACATATGCTTCAACTAATGGCTTAATTGGAGATAGTACAATACAGTAAATACTGATGAAGAGATTATGACATTTCTTACCTTAACAGGGGAACGTGTCATCATCTCCCCAGACCCTCGAGGGAATATACGGGCTTGAGCAATCATTTCTAACACACTGGTTTTTCCTGCACTTTGATCTCCAACAACTACCACCTTAAGAGAAAGTTTAAACAACCATTGGCTTTCAGAAGAACATTTCGAAAGCTTAGACAAAAGCTGACTAAATCTATGTTAATCCATACCAATGCTGGCTGTATTATGTTTGACAACAAAAACATTTGTTTCAATATAGAATTCTTGAAAAAATGCTAACTTTTACTCAAGCAAAAACTTTGAATTTTGCTTCAGACAGCACAGTACATACAGAAGCCTATGGACCTAATCTACCAGGCCATCAGGAAAAAGTGCATGATGTTCTCATGGAAGCCAGTGCGTCTCTGCTTGTGCATAGCCCTTTCAGTCAGGTGAAAGGCTCGAAATCAGTCATTTGGTATATGCTGTTTCTGCCTTGAAACTGCCTTGACTTACTGTCACATCCCATCTTATCAGTTCATTATAGAAACTAACAATGCCAGAGGAGGCTGCACAAGCAGGAAGCATTCCCATCTCTCCACTACACCATCAGTCAGATGAGGCAACCTCCCCCTCTCCAACAGAAGCACTATGGTGGGGAATTTGGGGAATTAGCTGGGGCACCTTTCCCTTCTCAGCTCTCTGCTGATACACACCCTAAAAACAACTTTTTTTTTTTTTAAACAAACAAACAAACAAAACAAAACAAAAAAAAACACAAAGCTGAGCAGGTTGGGGTACACTGAATGAGACTGTTTAAAATAAAAGGTTGAGCACAGCAGCAATATCAGACACGGTTTTATCCATAAGTCAAGGCAGACTTAACATATTGCATTGGTTACTCTCAAACTTCAACACTTAAAATGGACAATATGTATTTATGCAAAACCCCAGAGTTCCAAAAAAACAGTGTAACTCTAACCTTTCATTATATTCCAGAATAATCTAGTGTTCTATCCAGTAAATGTAAGATTGGTCTCTAAATTAAAGAAAAAAAGACAACTGATTTTTTATTGACTTACTCGAGGTAGGTGATCTTGAGTGTTATAGCTGGCATCATAATCAGACAGGATGTCAAGTACTTCAGAATACATATCAATCAAAGATTTCTACAAAAGTAAAACAAAAGCTAAAAGAACACACTCAGATAACTAACAGAACAAATATTGGATTTCGTCTGTACATAATATAAATTAATCTGTAAAAGCGTGTTTATTCTCTCCTCAAAGAATAACAGACAGAACCCTAAACTATCTATACTGCAGCACAGATTTGGTTTATGAAATACAATACCACATAAAGTCACCCCTTACCTTCTTTGGATAAACATACTACAGCTGCAGATGTATCTTGGATGAAAAAGGAAAATTAGGGCTCTTACATACCGTACAAGAGAGCAACAAGGATCAGGCTTCACGAAAGCTTCCGAGTACAAAGCTGAACTGAATTTCTTCCATTAAACAACTAGATTTAAGTTTTCAGCTTGTTGAACAGTAAGCATTAAGAAAGGTATTGAACTATCAACTTTGTTCTGTAAAAATAAAAATTTATTGTCTTCAGGTTTCCAGAGGAAAGATGAAGACCCGTATCGATCAAAAGCAAAAACCATACCTTGTTAAATCTCTATGGATTTATACAGGACCATTAAAAGATGTTTCCTGACTCTGTTACTGAATTCCTACCAAATTCAATAATGCTCATTACAAAGCATGGAGGTACCAGATTATGTGTAAGAAAAATTGGAAGCATATTTACTAGCAAATATAGTGAAGCTACACAAAAAATAAAAAATATCCCACAAATTGTATTTTCCATTCAGATAAGTTATTTAGAACTGATAATCTTTCTGCTCTTCAACTGAACCCATTTTCCAAAAGTCATATAGTTCAAAAAATCTGGTATATAAAAGCCTTCACATGTCAAAAAAAAGCACAGAAATGTTATAACAAATGTTAAAAGTTCATATATGGATTAACAGATAAAACTTAGAATATCATTACAGAAAACACATTGTATTTCTATACTAATGGTTAACATGTAAGTACCTTTAATTTCCTCTGATGAATTCCTTTGTCATCTCTTTGCAGTACCAATTTTCTTAATTCTTTGTTCTCTTTCTCTAGTCGCTCCAGCATTCGTTGGTATTTGAGCTAGAAAACAGTGGTACAAATGCAGTGTTATAATTACAGAAATAGTACAGTTTAGCAAAATTTTACCTATGAAAAACAAAAGTTAAAAATAAATATCACTTGTAATGAAACAGCACTTCAGGCAAATTCCACATTTCAGGAATCTATAGCATTGAAACAAGGAAGGTATTCTAGGACATTATGATTATGCATTTCCCCTACTCCTACACTCCCTTCTTACATTCAGTCAGCCCTGTCAAAGAAAGAACAGATTATATTAACCTGTAGTCTGGGCCAACATGGTTAACCCTGTATACTGAAGTGTGGTTTTTAATCTTCCAGTTCTTAATTTTTACCTAATACCTTAAATTTCAGACATATATTAATCTAGTAAATCCGAAACTGCTGCACACAAATAATTACTTAAGACATCAGTAACTCAGAAAGTTACCTGAGTGCGTAGAAGTTCTTCCTGAAGTTGATCAATCTTCTCTTTGTCAGAAACCTATAAAGAAAAATAATCATGGCTACTAACACATTGTTTAGTTAATCCATTGCAAGTAACCAAATCACAAATCACAAACTTCATTTCACATAAGATTGATTTTACGTGCATTTTAAAGCAACTAAGATTCTTCAATTTGCATTTAAAAATTTAACGCTGATGGAAAAGTTACATCTGCAACAGGAGAATCACATGAAAAGGTCTAAACTCCAGTGCATGCAAACTCAAAAACCCTTCAAGACTTCGTAGTAGGAAAGTGGGCTTAGGGGAAGAACAAAACTTTGTACGGTGTTCGGTTTTCTGGTCACTAGCCTAAATACAATTATGTGGTCAAACTCCCAGGATCTCTTATGCTTATGTCCTGAATTAGCATGTACTTAATAAGATACAGTCACTAAAACACCTGCTTGTTACAGAAAGGTGAGTGTTCACCATTTCTGAAACTTCCAGGGGATTTTTATTTCAGATTTGTTTTTCAGAATTATAATCCTAAACATTCATGTTCAACTTCATAAAATATAGTTCTGATAGTCTTGAAAGGTAGTTTTAGATTTATTTAAATTACTTTAAAAACTGGAAAAATTAGGTTATTAGAATACAAAACATTTTGAAGTTCAAGTCATAAATGCAATACAGACATTTTTAGTCAGATACTTTTCAAATCGGTTCATCAAGAAGATGTAATAGTTGTTCAAACAAATCCATTTTTAATAACACAGACAAAAGCATGAACCGTGCAATACAAATCAATATTGTGTAAATCTTTACAAGCAACATGAAACTTAGTGGTTGACTGATGTAATTTAGAAAAAATGATCATCGAAACATCCTTTCACACTGAAAGAATGAATTAGGTAAAGCCTTAATATTTAAATAAAGCTTGTAACATTTACAACTTTACATCAGAAAGAGTGATTAACATGCAGAGGACATCTGTCATTTAGAAAACACAAATCAATTTAGTTACTATAATTTCACTCTAGTTGTTACAGATTAAAAAATAAATCTCAGTTATTCATATTGACATCATTAAGGTATTAAACCTATAATACACCGGATCACACATGCACTTTACAGGAAGCAATCAAGCTGATATTTCCATCAACATCCAATTGTTTTCTTATTCATAAGCAGCAAAGGGGAAGTATTGCAAATTAACTTCCTTTACTTTTCTGCTGGTTAGTTAAGTGATAGCAAGAGTGCATCAGAAAGGGAAGCTTAGCACACACAATTTGATGCCTGCAACTACGGCACAGTGTATGTAAATGTTTCTTTACATATACACACACCTCAAACACCTAAGAGACATTAAAGGGAAAATAATAACAGAAGGGCAAAGGGAATAGCGTAGGGTATCAGGAAAAAGCAAGAAAATAGGAAAGCCAAGGTGCACCATTTGGTGCATATTTTCAAAGCAGCTAGCATCTTCCCACTCTCTGCTCTTAAACAAGCTCTTTCTGAAAGTATTTCAGGGGCCTTGATGCATCTTTGAAGAGCATACTTACAAGTGGATTATTTCTAACCACATGAACAATGTCTTTTATGTGCAGTATACTTATGTTAAACACAGTAAACAAAAATATTGCACTCAGCTACACTTTGCAAGATGTGAAGCAAAGAACTACCTAGCACTTGATGATAATTCCGTGAAGGACAATTAAGTAAGTCATGTTAAAAACATACATCATTCTAGAACTGTTTGTTATGTTTCAGCTTTTGGTTCAGGTGTCCTTTGAATGTTTAGCTGCAATTAGTATGTACAGTATTTTCAACATATAATTCTTAATCACAGAATTACAGAGTGGTTGAGATTGGAAGGGACCGCTGGATATCACCTAGTCCAACCCCCCTGCCAAGCAGGGCCACCTGGAGCACACTGCACAGGATGGCATTCAGGATGGAATCCTTTTAGTATCTCCAGAGTAGCAAACTCCACAGCCTCTCTGGGCAACCTCTTCCAGAGCTCCGTCACCCTCACAGTAAAGTGTTTACTAATATTGCTAAGTATTTTTTAATTTGCCAATGAAAGTTAAAACTACCATAACATTCTGAAGTATTAACAGTCAGACGTGACTAATCTGGGATTTCTATTTACTTTAAAAACAATGATAAAAACTTTAGTGTTAAAATACCTCTATTTCTCTCTCTCTCTCTCTCTCTCTCTCTCTCTCTCTATATATATATTTAAACACATAAATTTCTGTTTAATCCAGTTCATCCACGTTTGGATACCAAGATGCCTCCTTCTTTCCGCAGTGCCACCATAAAGACTTATAACAGAAGAAAACTGTAGGGCCATTTTTAATCATAGATTCCTGCACACAAAAATGCAGATACCTATTTACTAAGATTAGCAGAAGCTTACATTTTATTCTTTTATTACTGCTCACTTTGCACAGTGATTGCTTTCCAGCAACTTTTGTCACATGTTGTATAAAATAAGTATGTGCCTCTGAAAATTCAGTACCTTCGAAACTCTATGTATTCTCTAACTAGACTATAAATAATTCTAAATTGATCATCAACAGAAGAACTGCAATGATTTGCAGTGTTATAAATGAAAATACCAATACCTACACAAAACACAGAAAGCATGCACATCACAGCTATACAAGAATAATCAATTACACTGCTAAATATTTATCAAAAGACTGACAAAAAACAATAGGAAGCAATTACATTTCTGTTCTTAATGCCCTCTCCTGATTATAAGTTGAATAATAGTAAGAATTATCTCATAACTGAAGTAGATTTAACATTGAGTAGTTAAATTAAAATGGAAAATGTGCAAGTAAATCAAGCAACAGAACTTCAAAGAATGGAAATGAAACAGTAATTTTCTCTAGCAGGCAAGCAAGCAGAGCCAATTAAGTTAAAAAAAATAAACAAGGTTAGTTTATGCCCCATCAAAATAACATGCAATGACATATTTCAATGAGAGTAACAATTTCTTCTTCCTAAGATGAATTTGGATAGATGAATCTAATTTACAACCTCTTGTCAATATATTAAAGAAAATATTTTACCACATCTTTCAACTTCAAGCAAAAAGATTAGTGTGACAAAAAGAGACATTCCTTGTCATTAGGCATGTATACCAAACACCACACCTGAATGCTAAATTAAGATTTGTTTTTTTTATATGCAAGGCCAGTTAGATTTCCAACACTCAAAACCCACAAAGAAGTACCTGCCTTGGAGGACAGGATAACACTTACAGGGATAGCCCTTACAGCTATTTCACAGCTTGGGAATTGTAGAATTAGTTGCAAGAAAGTGCTAACAAGGTAGAATTTCCATCAGAAACAAATGTAATATCAAGCTCATTTTTTTCCCCAATTCCCTTTATCGTGCCAATACATTTTTATATATCAAACACTGTATTGCTTTTACATCTTCATATACTTCATCATAAACTTCAAGCTACTATTCTATACTCCAGTGGTCCAAATAAACAGTACACAATCTGTCAGAGGCTGAAGGAGTTACCCTTACTAAAAAAAAGAGGAAGTGAACAAATAGAGAGCATTTAGACCACTGAAGACATCTCTCCTCTTCTACTAAATACTCATTTGGAAGGGAATAAATGTGAGGATGAAAAAAAAATCCCTCCAACTTTTGTAGGACACCCTTTGAGATAAAACCTAATTTCATATAATTGCATTTCCATTGTATTGTTATACAGTGTCTAGATAAACAACTGACAATGGAACACATCAGTTATATTAAATCCAGAGATAATATTAGCTAAATAAATTTCAAAAATGAAATTTGAGGAAAGTTGTGTTTTGTTTTGTTTTGTTTTTTTTAACTAAAGGAAGATTAAGTTTAGGGTGGCCAGTGGTTGCAAATCTAAAATAGAAAAATAATAATACTGGTAAAAAAGTAAAATACTTAAATTTAAAATGCTAGTATAATTTCAGAAAACTAATTGATTTAACTGATCTCCTCTGTTAAAAGGCTGCAAGTCATGAAAACTGCAGCTATGCAACTGCTTAAAAGTTTAATTCCCATTTACTGTGTTATTCTTTCTGTGGGAAGTATCTTCAAATATACAGAAGAGTAAGTACTGTATCCAGTGCTCAATTCCAAAGCTGTATGTTCAAAGATATGAGGAATTAAATATTTTGGGGGGCACTGAAGCAGACAGTAAAGAAATGTGGTTAAGAATTGTAGGCTATAACAGAATAGACTACTAAAATATCCCAAATTAGGAAGTATTTCCAATTCGCCTCAGCTCTATAACAGTGAATAGTTCATAAATGAAGTAAAGTCAAGTCACTCGTGGATGTTCAACAACCACAGTATATCAATATAAACTAGGTTTTAAGAGAGACAATAGACAAGCAATATGTTTGATGAACATGGAGTTTTTAACAGGAGTATTTAGAAACAATTTTGCACAGGCAATTAAGGAGCTGCTGTCACTTTCAGATTTGTAATGTTATAAGCAGGAAAAATATGTTCCCAGAGACATATTGCCTATGTATAGCTATACTCTCAAAAGATATAGCTATAGTCAGCAAGTAACAGCAGAGTTAAGTAAACTGGATGTTTATTCACATACTTTCCTTAAATGCACTTTTTAATATATCAACTTTAAGTAACAGTTTTATAAGGGTAGAGAGCATTCAAAATGATACAAAATATTTGTTCTGCTTTTAACACTTTGCTTGAATAGCAATTTGGTTAAACTGAAAGAGGACTATACACATGTACCGAAGTTGTCTATAATAATTATTTGGGCCCGAGATTTAATTAGAAGTTAGATTTTTTTTTTTTTAATCTCATATGCAGGAGGCTGAAGTATTCGATTAGTGAGAACACAGTACATATTGTCCCTTAAGCCATCACCTTTCGTTTCTGCTGGTACGAGCCCGTGTTATATTGGCCAGCGGCTCTGCGTGCTTCCTCTTCGTGCTGCTGGATTTGTTGTTGTAACAGAATGAGTTCACCAAGCAGGCTCTGCCATGAGTTTATAATAAAAAGGAAAGGAAAAAATTGGGGGTGTAAGGAGAACAAATTTAAACCAAAGGGCATGACAAAGACAGATGAGAAACAGGTATGAATGGGTCAGTTCAAACAAAACGGAAATATTATCAAGATCTCCTGCTAGCTAGCTGGGACTGGATACAACTAGCACAACCATGCACCTTGCAAATCCATGAAGAACAAAATAAAAACATGTAGCTAGATTTTAAAAATATTCAATTTTAAATGAACACTTACATCTAAATAAATAAATTAATTAAAATCCAACCAACATTGCTATAAAATATTGACAAAGGTTTCAGGATTTGATCTCAACTAAATAATATCAGAATTTCTTAAGTATCAGCAATTTTTCACAACTTAACCATGCAGGTATTTAAATAGGGTGTTTTGGATACTCTACACAAAGTGGTACAGAACAGTTAATCAGCTCAACTTTGTCAGTAACTTAAGAGCTCGTTTTGTTCTTGCTCTCAGCAATGCAGACACTTTACAGAAAGATGACTTCTGCAATGTAGCCTTCAAAGTAAGAGAAGCAAAACAGTTTCTAAGGCATAAAGTATTCAATTCTGTAACAATCTGCAGTTTAGAATAATGCCATCATAATCCTCCCTGATCACTTCAAAATCTCTGCAATGCAATGCTGATTTCTTAACTGTTCGGCATTTCTGTGCAGCTTAGATTTCTTCTCTTCTCCCTCCATGCCAAATATTCCTGCAACAGTAAGTTGTCTTTCAGAAAGTCTACATTGGTTCAAAGATACTATGCTACCTTCTGGAATCTTATGTACAATTTATTTCAGATAATGTAGATAAAAGAAAAAATAAATATTCAAATTAAGGACTTTAAAAAATGTTACATCTTCTAAGAAAACATTCAGTAAAATGGTGTTTCAAAAATGTACTAAGGAAGTCAAAACAAATCCTGGAATAAAACTTCGATGTAAAAAGTTCAAGACATCTGCCATCAATTTATACATTAGGTGCACGAAATACACACACAGGCATGTACACATAAGGATAAACAACACAGGAGAGAATGGATAAAAGACGAGACAATCAAATGACCAAATGTAAACATTTGTTAAATAGCAATTTGTATAACATTTCTAGAATAGAAAAGTCTCCACATTTGTATTTTATTGAACCACTTTGAGATTTAATAAATCTCTTTACTGGAAGATGGGCAAACACATTTGAACTGTGCCAAGAAACTGAATGAAACAATTGTTCAATTTCACTTCCATAGAGCGTCAGAGATACCCACACAGGTATACTTAGTATTAGAAGAACAACAATAATATTTTACCATTTCACAAGCAAGGTAATTCTTAATGTAACCTGGCATGGCTCCTTTCAAAATTATGCTATTGGTCAAGAAAATGCCAAAAAAAAACAACCTGCCACGAAGGCCTTTTAATATTTAAATGAGCACTGTAACAGAAGTTGTTTGAAGTCACCAAGTGTAACTATTTGATATGAAATTACTCTCCAGGAGGTCAGGTACATCTGACTCTTACTCTGTAGCAAAATATGAAAAACCTTTTTCAAGTGAAGTCACCCCACTAACAGAGTATTTCAGTAAAAAGGGCGAGATTGCTTCTAAGTAACACTTTCTTCTTTGTATACATGTATATCAGTCAATAACATTGTTACCTTTGTTTTCTAGTTCTTACTACATAAATTACAAACCAAACCAAAACAAAATCAACCAAACAATGACAACAAGAAAACAAGAAGCAGCTTGAACAGCACACAGCAACACACACAACACCTAGCCTAGTTTGACTTGGGATATAAATAAAACTTTTTACAACTCCCTGCCACTGTTCTCCCCTAGCCTTCAACTCTCTAAATCAGTCATTCTTATGTAAAACTAATTATTTTCTAAAATAAGAATTTCATCTAGAAAATCAATGCTGATCAATTAATGGGATTTAAACTAACAAACTGTTTACAAGCATTATCAATCATCTTATCAAAGAAAGTAGAACAACACTAGTTGACAAACTTGGTGGCACAAACTCTGGAGAGTCACCATGAGAATCTGGGTGCACAATAAATAACCCAAAACAAGTGTAGTTACAGTATCAGCAGATACTTTAAAAAAAATCAAAACACACTAGTTTACATTTGTTAAATTTGTTGTACGTCAGTTGGATACGACTATCTTTTAATTTAAAAGTTCCTCACAACTGAAGTATGTGTGCCCCATTTTCAAGAGCGACCAGAACCCATGCCTTGTTAAATTGGGAATACAACTGGGCAATGAATACAGAAGAGAAAGTTATGTAAACTTTGCCACATAATTTAGAAAGAAAACACCAACAACAAAAAGAAAAAAAAGAGAGAAAGCTAAAAAATGATTAAAATAATCCTACTCCAGGAGACAACCTGTCAGCTATACAAAGAGTACCAGAAAATGGCCCTGGAACTACATAAGCAGGAATTTGCAAGCATATAGGCATCACTTTTCCTGTCCACCATATATGTATTCTGGAAAGCTTTCTATACAAGGGAAAGAAAGTACTGCCTGATGTCTGCAACTTTGTCCGTAGTAATATTACTGCCCATACTTGGAAAGTACAAAGTTACTTCTTACTACTTTTCAAGAGCTACAGCTACTAACTTAGTTTTGTTGTTGTTGTTGTTTTTCCTCCCCTACAAGCTGCATCAGCATGTAGTTTTGATTTGATGTACTTTTTTTTTTTTTTTGGATAGGAAGGAGGTTTATATGAATCATAAAGATTCTATAATTTCCTTTATTTTTATGCTCACTTGGACATCAGCTAGCCAAGTTCCAGAGAAATAATCAGTAGACAATTTGTCCTTATGGATATACTAATCATCAACAACAACATAAAAAGAAAATGTGCAGAAGAAGCATTCCAGAAGTTAGGTCACAAAGAGGTCATAATCATACTACATCATAGAACTGGAATGAATTCACAGTACAACATTATTTTCATCTGAACTGCCACATGATGGGTGGAACTGATACCCAAGTCAAGTGACACTCCTTACTAAAACCTCTTTCTCATGTAGAATTCCTGCGCTGCTGCTTCCACTTACTGAAGGTGACCCTCTGCTGGCTAGGCAAGGCACTTCAGTCATTGCCAAATCCTCCACAGCGAACCAAGGTTCTTAAGGTTCTTTGATTGTATCAAAGTGTCACAGGCAGAGAAAGGACTGTGTGGTTGGTTTTGAATAATACACATTGAATTATTCATTTACCTAGGTTCTAAGCCCCAAATCCAAAGTTGAGTCACATTTTGTTTATAGCCTAGATTACAAAGAAATTTTTAACTTTGGAGCTTGCTTGCCTTAATAGGAAGTTGAAACTGTTTAAGAGTGTTTTTTTTTTTTTTTTTTTTTTTTTTTTTCTGTTTTGGTCTGTGTTTTGGGGGGGAGATAGGTAAGTACTGCAAAAGAATTTTTTAAGAAGGCAATACTGCCATTTCAGTGCAAGTCTGAATTATTCCCACAGTACAAAACACACAACACAGTAAAATGTTTTACTATACTGGAGCTTTGTATAGCTATCTTCTTTCTCTGAAAGCAAATTTTCTTATTGAATCCACATGGAAACAGATTTAAATTCAATTTATTTAAATTACTGATCTAAGCACTCCAGTAATTTTAATTTTGTTTTTTTTCAAAAAAGTTGTACTTCTTGTATCAAATGAAAAGTTACCAACTAAACCACACATTAGTTGGAAAAGTAGTTTGTTCTAGACAATTTTCACTGCTCTTACGCTCTCTCTCATTCTACAGAAAGTTTTTATAGCTCTGAGGACAATGTCCAATTCTACAGATCAGAATTCCTTCAAATGACAAATCCCTGGATATTTGCCATTACTGATCTTTCCCTAATGAAAGGCTGAAAACAGCTCATCAGCTGATTGTAAGACATACTTAATAACATAGCATTGTATGCATCTGTACAACAACAATTTTTAAACTAGTATTGGTTGGCAGTGAAAAAGCATTGTATGAAAAAAGGCCATCTTACTCATTGTCTAGAAAATACTATTGCTTGCCAATAAACCAAGCTACTGTGGTATGTTAGCCATTCATATCTGTCTTTTTTGAAATATTATGACCAAAAATGATCACACTAATTAACAAACAACATCTTCTAAATGGAATTTGTCATATATAATTGGAATTACAAAAATTATTATGGCAGACTAAATTTTAAAACTCAGACTGGTTTAATATGGGCTGGTATTTTCTCTACTGCAACTACATTTTTCCTGGCAACATTAAAATGCAGTGGTCACTGTATATGAAAAAATAGAATAATAAGTATTAGTGATAATACTAGCACTCAGTAAAAATCTCAATTAATTTACTTACTGATGACAATAAATTAAGATGACCATTTCTTCACAAATCCATAGTTAAGGGATGTTTTTTGTTTTGTTTTAAACAGTGAAACCTGTGCTAAGCAATCATTGAAGAGAAAATTTTCTACGTATGGACAGTTTATTGACAAGGAGGAAACAAAACCTAAATTTATTTCTTATGCAGAAATCTGTCAATGTTGCAAAAGGGAAAAGGATGTGAGCTTTGTACAGGTTTCATTGCATTTCATATTGCCATGCAGAATGAATGTAGAACGTATACATGCCTGCATATACAGAAATGTCTTTCATCTAAAACTCTATTTCCAGTTCAGTAAACAATTTTTCAGTTGCAAAAATAAATATTTAACAATTTACAAATTCCCCGATACGTACCATTTTCATTCCTTTTTTTTTTTTTTAATTAAAAAAATATACAAAGGAAAAATGAAAAGCCTTTAGAGAATGAGCAACACTACCATCAAGGATTTAAACGGAAATAACATCTAGTATTCATTAAAGCAAAAGATTAAATTCTAACTTCTTTACTTCAATGAAAAAATGCTAACACTTTTAGTTATTTAAATACAGTAGCATTTTCTTTCCACGAAAATACTGTAATATTTTTCTTCCAGGAAATCTTAACAAAAATGTGATTATACACTTTTTAATTAAATTAAAAAAAAAAAAAAAGACTTCTTTTACAAATAGAAATTCTTTATTACAGCAGAGATCCTTCAGTAAGAATCACAACTGTGAACGTGGCAACACCAATGAAGTTGCAAGCAGAAAAAAAATGAAAATAACTGTAGAAGCCTACAGCAACTTCAGTAATAAGCTAACAGTTCAAATACTACTGAGAGTGTGTCCTGAGAAATTCCAAATGCACACAAAATACCTCAAATGACCTTCTTTGAAAACAAGTTTCTGAAGAATGTAATACTTTATGACTGCCTACACTTTTCCTTACACCAAAGTGTGTTTAGCACTGTACTGTTTATATATTAAAAGCACAAATGCATTCTCTTCAAAGATAAATTCTACTAAGCTGCTTCAAACAAATATCTACAACTAGCTGTTAAAGCACTTAAAAAAAACACTACCTGTTAAGAAATTTGTATTTGCTTGAGAGTAATTACCTTCTTGTACTGTTTGTCATTGTCATATCCCTGGTCTGTAGCTCTGAATGCTGTTTCTCCAGGAGAACCTAGGACACAATTAGAGAAATTCATTACAACATGCAAAACACTCTTCAAAAAATTAAAACTACACCTAATCAATGTAAAATAAACCTACATATTACTATTACCCTATGTATTATTAAATCAATAACCTTGCTATCAACCCAAAAATATTCACCACAAGTAACTGAAAACAAAACTCAGTTTAAAACTCATTTGAAAATTTTATTTCAAATTTAAATTGTGACTCAAAGCAGTTATTATCAAGAGGGAACAGGCAGCATCAGCTACACTATTTAATTCCTAAAAGCTTTTTTTATTTAATTTACTTATTTCTGATACACAAGAGGACAATACAAATTCAACTGTATCATTGTAACGATTATATATATATAAATACACATACACACATATTCTTTTCTACTCTAATGACATGTTTTCAAAATAAGCTTCCTAGAAAAAGCATCTGCTAAGGACTATGATAGAGAAGCATCAACTACTCATTCTCACAGGGGCAGATCTAAGAATTTTTTTAAATAGTTGAAAGGTATTTGTAACTCAAAATTAATCGAATAGTTGTGTTTACACTGATATTCACTCCTCTTAGTACAATAGTGTTTTAAGAGTTTGCTTTAAAGAGGCAGGTTAGGGGCAGTAAAAAGGGCTTTTACACACCTAACAACAGAAGTAGATCAGAAGCTCCTATGACTTCACTAACCAAATTGTAACCTGTGAAAAATCAGCAGAAGAGGGGAAATAAAAATTATAAATACAAAACAAAACGCAAAATAAAGATGAGGGATCTTTGTCTCATTTGGAGGACCACAAAACCATAAACGGCAGCTATGCCCAGGTGAATATGCTAACAAATTCCATTATAGTAGGTGATACCTCACAGTACCGGTCAATAACACGCCACAATTTTAAACAGGCAAGATATATAGGAGATTGTCATCTACTTGTCAGTCTGTTGATCTTGATCCCCGCTGAGTTTGTAATGAGATGAATTAACTATTTCCACCATTAACAGTATTTTAAGAAAATGAAAACACACTTCTTAGGTACACTGATATGCAAATATTCTCAAAAACACGTAAAGCGGTGACTACGATACCCCAGAGATAAAATCTTTCATAACTATGCATTTATGTTTTTTGGTAATTATTAAGATATACATCAGAAAGAATCTTTCATTCTGTTACAAGAAAGACTGGGTGAAGTTTTGAGCTGTGCTAAAGAGCATGTCAGATAACGATGATGAAATTATTTTTATAATTAAAGTCCATTGGTTAAAAATGTCCTATTTAAATCTAAAATTTGAAAACCTCTAAGTGTACTAGTACCTGAACACAGTGGATTGACAAACCATGCCCCTATTTTGTGAAGGACTTAGAACTCCCACATACCCCATTGAAATGTAACCTCTACCTATAATCTGAATCTCCTAGCAAGTCTTTCTGCCTGGACACAGCTCTAGAAGATATCACACAACCTGAAGATGACCTGGGTTACAAGTCTCTTATCTCACATGCTTGCAACTTCAAGCACCATCATTCTCTTAATTATCCAATCTGTCCTCCTGTAACAGCTATAGCATAGTACTGTTACTACTGTCCACTGCCACTCACAGCTTCTGCAAGTTCCAGCAGGACACTTCCACCTTCTATGACTTACTGAAACATTTAACTTCTGATCTGTTTGTTTAGAGGTGCACAAGAATTCTGTTTTTCTATTCACAGTCACATTTTGGTTCCCAGCACTTGCTAACAGAATTCTTGCCTTTAAAAATCCATTAAACTTACCTGTGTCCATACCACTTTGAGATGAGGTATTCAATGAAAGGCATGCATTTTGAGGATCCACTTTCTTTTAGCATCAAAGGACATAGCTGTAACCTCATCTTGTAATATCTTATGTTCTCAAAATTAAAACTAAGCTGAAAAATTATTCTCACCAGGAGAAAAAAATCCTTTCAGTGAAGCGAAGCTCTCTCCAATCTTGTCAAAGTCAGGCAGAAGTTTGGCAAGGTCATCGGCATCAGGAAGGGCTTTGATAATTTTTTCTAGGAAAACAGTACAAAAGCTAGTGAGCAGTTTCTCTCCTACTATTGTTGTGAATAGGAACAGCTTAGGCTATAAAACCTTGTAACTGTTCTGAGGCATACCTTTCTCTTTTAAACTTTTATAAATTTATTTATTTAATTAAACACTGCTTTCCACATGCACCTCCCCCCATCAGTGTTGGGAAAGAATATCAGATCTGAAAACCCAACTGCTTTTTTAGACTTTGAACTTTCTGATAACTTGGCTGCCTTATGTACTTTAAATTCTGTACAACTTAATTCTTGCAGTTCACCACATTTCATGCATTGCCTCACATACTTCAGAAACAATGTTTTTTAAATTATAGAACGGCATATCTATGCTATATGTTTTAAGAAAAACTTATTTTTCAATTTTATAAATAACCCAATTCTGCAGTTGTTTCAAAAAACCACCAACATTATTAATTTGAGAGTATTATAAAAACATAGTGTTCACTAGCAATCACAGAAAAAACCCACTTGTCTCACTTCTTCAACGCAATGCTCAAACACATAGTGGAAACGTTCACAAACGTTTTTTAAAATACCACTACCTAACTATTCTCATATATAGGAGGTAACTGATTGTTTTTTAGACTTCTGAGAATATGTAAGAAATCTGATGTAACTAGAAGGTTCAGGAAAATAAAATCTATATTTTTCTTTACTCTGCATCTTCAAGATAATTTTGCAGATATTTCTATAAATTCCTGTGTTTTCAATTAATTATTTAATTATACCTACTTTCTACTTGTCTAATTATATTATTTGTTACTCATTCATATAGAGAGAACCTTGTGCATAATAGTGCCAAAACGTGTCCCCTTGCTCATGCTGGAAGCGTGCTTTGAATAACAGCAGTACATGACAAAAGAAAGGACCGAGAATGTTCTCAAACGAAAAGCTGAATTATGGAACTTCAATGCTAAATAATGCTTAATTTCTTCAGACAAACAGAATGATACAACTAGGTTGGTATGACATACCCCAAACCCTTTAACGATACAAGCTCACCCGAATTACAGCTATAACACTACTATTACATTGGAGCCAGGCACTAAGAATCACATCCTTGTGTTTAAGTTGTGTATGTGCTAGTATAACATTTTATCTTTTGTGATACCGAAGTCAATATGTTCGTCAAGCTCCCAGATGAAGTCAGGTACAATCCACTTATAATCATCAAGATCAGGCATCATGTCCTTCCACTGATCATATGTCTAATACAAAAAGGAAAAAAATACAATAGAAATAGAAATGCACATTTGAGCATATTTGAATCGTATGAGCCATCTATTGAACAGCAGTACCTACATATAAAGCATACTAACCCACCATCTTTTAGATATGTATAGTATTATTCAGGTCTTTTAAAATCTATACTAGTTCTCTCAACAATCTGTTTTCCAATTTCACTCATCTTTCTTTTCATTAGTTAACAGAACAATGAGATTCTGTATTTTTGTGGATTAACAACAATTAGTGTTCTGAAACCTGTAACAACAAAAATAAACATGCATTGAATATCCTCCAAAGATAAATACCTTTTTAGCTGTGTAACCACCACCTACAGCAGATCCTAATATAATGTAGCGAATTCTGAGAAGCCTTGATGCTAGTCTAGCTAGCCAAAAGTTCCTGTAGGACTGGTATCCATACTTTACATTTAAAAGTTTTGTTTTGCGAAAGGGAAGACGATTAAGAGAAGAGAACTGCTGAATGGATATCCTTAAGGGAGGTCTTTGAAATTTTGAACTTGGATAGTAGGGATGATGTATACTTCGGGAAACAAGATGCAAATTTTGTAGTGGTGATTTTCTTTTTATTCCATAGTTGCTCTTGGCTAGACTCCGGCAGATGACACTAAAAGGTAACAAAGAAAAACTCTCAGTAACAGACATATTCAACATACAATTAACTCAATAACCTCTTTAGAAGCAATTCACATTACATTGTAGCTGGTTACAGATAAATTAGAGCATCATTCTGAATGTCCAGCAATCATTGCTATGCTACCAGGAAAAAAAAAAAAAAAAGCTGTAAACGGTATTAAAGGGTATAGTGTTTCCAGCGATTGCAGAAAGAACACCTTTAATCCCAGTTATGAACTCTGCTGTTAGGTGAGTTTAATTTCAACACTGGATTAAGACAAATCATGTCAATGGTAAAACACAGTTTGGCAACAAGTACTTAAGAGTCCACAGATGACTATGATCAACTTGAATCATAAAGGAAAACTTGACAGTTTGGCTTATTTTGTTACTGAAAACTAACTTTTAAAGAAATTAACTTTTTTCAGACTTCAAAAATCAACAAGCAGACAAAAACACCCTTTGCAAAACACACGTTACTTTTCTGGCAAAGCTGATTCTCCTGTGGAGTTGAAGAATGTACTCGAAGAAATCTTTCAGTTTCTTTAATTTTCTGTGGTTCTAGGTTTATAGCATTATTGTTTTGTCTTGGGTCATGCACAGACAAGATTACTTCCAGACATGCTTGCACCCTGTCTGTTGAAGACTTCAGTAAAATAATTCAGATTTAAACATTGGGAAATTTCAGTGTGAACAATTTGATTCTGAAAACAGAACTCAGCAATTAATACAATAAAACACAGAACCTTATCAACCCTGCCAGATTAAACTGCACACACAGGTTGGAATAAAGCTCCTTGTACACCTTCATTTATGCTATCTGCATGCTTTAACATTTTGAGGTAGCTTTGCTAGCTAATGGAAAATAGAACAGTTAACATTAAACCATTTACTGGATGCAAAATATGAGTGAAATTACAGTTCTTGAAATTAATGCTTGCTCCTTGAAGTTTTTTTCAGGGTTTGTTATATTCTCTGGTGTATTTACTTATGAAGAGGACAAATGAAAAAGTAGAAAGAGCTTCAAACCATTAAGAAGGCAAATTATTTATCCCTTAATCCTTGATCATTTAATATTAAGGGATTTTAAAGAGAATACATAAGTGAATCCCAGGAAATTGGAAAAAAAGCTCCACAATAAATAGTCCTTTCCCTGAGTCTTTCTGTGTACCACAGATGTCATTCTTTCACAGGCATATTCTTTACCTCCAAACAAATGGAAGACTTCATTATAAAAGCACTTTTACATAGAGATTGAGGATTTGGAAGAAAAATTAAAAATCAGTGATGTCTACTTCTGCTTTTTTTTTTTTTTTAAAAAAAAAAACAGACAGCATATGTTTAAAATTTTTCTTTAGTGTAGTGGCAACCTTAAAAAAAAAAAAGAACTCCACCAACTGTTGCAGAAGTCCTCTTTCTTAAAAGTCAATACAATTCTGAAATTTACCCTCTTGTTGCTATAGTTCTGAAGACCATGCTCTTGCAGCAACAAACTCATTACCTAGCAAAAGCATAATAAGCAGGAACAGAGTAACCCCTCAAGCAACATCAGGTATCTCCTCGTTGATAAGGAATTACAAAAGCATCAGAAATAAGCCACAGATAGTGCCAATACAAAAAGTGGACACACAGAAATAAAAAAGTGAAAATGCTTCAACACTAGAAATATTCTAATTCTTGCTTTGGAAGACAGTTTTAATCAGGGTGTGGTAAGCCTCGATGAAGCAAGCTAACTGTGCGGTTCTTCCTTTTGTTGTGTTGTCACTACCACTGCGCAGATATTTAAATTTTTCAGTTCATACTATTGCAGCCACTTCTGGTTATCAGCCTTCATCCTGATTAGCGGTACTCTAATGGTACATAACTTTCTTCTCTGCTACTGTTCTTTTAAAATACACTGTCGTGTATTGCATCCATTCTGTACTGATTAAACTGAATGAAAAATTGTGTTCCATCAGAAATTATTATGGAAAGAACTTGATCAACAACAACTGCCTTTTGAGTGCTATCTCATGTAAAGACCTATCTGCTTTCCTTCTACATATAAAATTTTACATTAGAAACAAAGAAACAGCTCCACTGTTATTCCAGAAGTTATTTACTCTTTCCTCTTCCTGCTCTAAAAGCTATCGATGAAAGCTGACAAAAAAAATCAACTGAAGATCTTCACCAAAAGTGCAATGATACTGAAATGAAAGCCAAATCTACAGCACTAAATTAAGTGTTTCATGATTGCCAGATGTAAAGCCTCTGGAAAACTGCATTTAACAAGAAACAACCCAAAAATTAGCCTTCCAGACACAAGCAGCTCTGCCATCAGAACCTGTCTGATTCCAGGCCTGCACCCTGACTACCCTCACATCGCACAGATTATAGATACTTTGTTAAAAAAGAAAAAAAAAAGTGGCCCGTTACTAGGATATATACTACGATATATACGAGGATGCCGAAGCATACCTAACATCTTATGCATATTGTTACAGTTTAACAGTTCAAAAAAATCCCCCCTTAGCTGGGACAAACTTTTCATAAAGACATGCTATAAATACTTCTGTTAACTATGTTAACCATGAAACAATCTTCCAAAGAATCATAAAGGTTGGAAGAGCCCTCCAAGATCACCTGCTCCAACCACCCCCCTACCACCAGCATCACCCACTACACCCTGTCCCTAAGCACCACGTCCAACCTTGCCTTGAACACCCCCAGGGACGGCGATGCCACCACTTTGCTGGGCAGCCCGTCCCGGTGACTGGCTACTTTCTGAGCAGAAATGTCTCTTAATTTCCAACCTGAACCGTCTTCTTGTGCAACTTGAGGCCATTCCCTCTGGTCCTATCACTGATCATCTGCAAGAAGAGGCCGACCCCAGCTCCCCAAACCTTCCCTCTCAGGCAGCTGCAGAGAGCAATGAGGCCTCCCCTGAGCCTCCTCTTCCCCTGACCAAACCCCCCCAGCTCCCCCAGCCCCTGGGTGGAGGAGGCGGCGGCCGCCCTGCCCCGTGGCGCTCACCAAGCCGCCGCCGCCCGCGTCCGCCACATGCTGAGGGCCGGGGGGTGCCGGCGGGAGGCCGAGGAGGAGGAGGAGGCCGAAGAGGAGGAGGCTGAGGCCGGGCGCCCCCAGGGCCGCCGCGGCCAAGGGCAGGTGGAGCCGCCGCCGGCCTGCCAGGGCCGCCGCCGCTTCCGGCCCCGCGGCCCGCTGCGGAGAGCACGGCCAGAAACGGAGCTGCCTGAACGAAGGTTCCGGGGGAGGAGGAGAAAAAGGAGGAGGAGGAGGAAAAAGAAGAAGCAGCAGCAGCAGCAGGAATTTGGGGTTCTGCCCGTCTGTCTGCCCACGGGCTCCCACCATCAGGCTGGGTCTGAGGGGTGCGTGCCCAGGCTGCCCGTGGGGACCTCCAGGCTTGCACCCAGAGCCCAGTTTGCGCCCTTCTTGCAGCAAGTCAGCTTGGACACGAGGAAAAGTATTGTCAGGTTGTGCCAGGGGAGGTTCAGGTTGGAAATTCAGAGACATTTCTGCTCAGAAAGAGCATTGGGACGGGTTGCCCAGAGAGGTGGTGGAGTCACCGTCCCTGGGGGTGTTCAAGGAAAGGCTGGACGTGGTGCTTGGGGACAGGGTTCAGTGGTGATGGTGCTGTGTGGTTGGACCAGGTGATCTCAGAGGTCTTTTCCAACTCCAATGTTTCCATGAGTCTTTTTATTTGCAGCTAGGACATACGTGTTTGAAACCTCCTCGTGACTTCTCAAAGCCTTCTTTTCCCCAGCTTAACCAGCCCCCCCTACCCCGCAGACCACGTTTCCTCACTCCTCTCCCTTCTCTGTGCTGTCTCAGCACCGTGCTGCACCCTTATTGCTGCAGGACTGTACAGAAAGACAAATTTGGGGTATCTTTTAAGTCAGGCTGCTGTTTATACAGTGGGATTTTTTCAGAGCAAATTAAATTGCACAAGATTGGCAAAGGATGACGTGAAACATGGATGCATTTTCAGGACTAAGGTTAAAGGTGCAAGAACAAGGTGAGGCACACGTATCTCTTGCTTGCTTGCTTTTAGGTTTATTGTTTTTTTTTTAACTTTTAAGGCATAGTCTTTGTTTTAAATCTTATCTTTACTTTTGCATTTTAACTTGACCAATCAATTTTGTGACTTTCATCTGTGTTTTTAGGCAAATTTCAATTTAAAAAGAGGAATGATGATAACCATCTGTAGGAGATAATACAAGGAACTTTGTATTTCTAACCTAATCTGTAATGCTTTGTTTTAACAGTAGAGGGCATCATTTAACTAAAGGTTAAATGCACTTTAAAAAGCACTTTAGGGTGCTTTAGAGGCATTTTCTACATCAGAAAACGAATCTCCTTAGGTAAAATGGACAAACTCCACAATCTTCATGGGTTCTAGATTAACAGATTTTACTGGAATGTTATGACAGGTTTCCAATTTATGGAAATTATGAATGTTTTACACCTTTAATCTGTTTTCCCTTTGTTTTCAGTTTTGAACAACCAAATCTCCCAAGAAAAGGTGTACTGTAGGAGCAGAAATTGTCATCAGGAGCTGGACTCTGCCTGTAAACAGTGAATAGATTGGATGAGTCCTGATTCTTCCCAGGAGCTCTGGGTTTGGTGGGATACCCTGCATGCAACTCACCTCTTTTCTCCTTGAAAAGGCAGCTCAGTGACCCCTACTGCTCCCTAGCCTTCTACAAACACTACGAGTAGCAAGATTGACATTTGCAGATGCAGCAAAAGCTGACCAGGCAGAAAAAGTGTGTGTGGCACTCCTGTTTTCTGCTGCTGTCACCTCCCAAAATGATGAGTCATTTCCCAAAATCATCAACCTGCTTTGGGAAAGGTACCTTGGTGGTTGTTTCCTGTCGTTTGTAACTTTTAGGTAGCACTGATCCCTATAAACAGGTTTATCAGAAATGGACTGTATTGCATTCTTTCTTTTTAATTTGTAACCGAAAATTGTGATTCTCATGTAATAACCATAGTTCCTGTTGCTGAGTCTCAAAAGAACAAAGTGAAATTGGCAGCTTCTCTTGTGTTAATTGGTCTAGTTCCCCCATTTTCTCTTTTCTCTTCCCTGCATTTGTCCCATTTCAGTTTCTCTGGCCATTGCATGAAACAGGCACTGGCCTTCAATGGTACTTGAGGTGTTTGGAACCAGTACAAGCCCGTGCCCCATGGAAATAAAATACTGGTGAAGAGAAACTAACTTCGCACCTCTTGATCTGTTTCAGTCACCCTAGAAATAATATTTTAGTTTCCTTAACATATTTTCTGGAAGAACAGGTTTGGCTCTCCTTGCCTCATTCCTACAATATTTGATGGGTAACTTCTTGAAAAGTAGCAACGGACAAGGAAGTAGTACTGGGAATGAATCACAAAAATAATAAATAATTCAGCCCATAGTAGTGAAAAATGAGGTGATTTTCTGATTGCTGTTTTTTTTTCTGCCAACTTCCTTTTGGTCCTGATTTGGAGGTCAGAGTTATTTGTATCCATCTCACTGACATCAGTTTCCCTGAAGCTCCAGTTTCCTTGAAGAGTGAGTAAATAACTTTAATTACCTCCCCCAAAGCTCTTTAGTGAAGTCAGAAGACATTCTGTGACAATATTCTTAATAATGAACAAAAACATTACAGACCCTACATGGCTTGATTCTGACACAGTGAGTGCACAAAATCCACCTGCACAAACCGAGGCTGCTGTTTGCAATGCTAGAGCTTGAATTTTTCTCCAAGGAATATGAGGGGATCACAGCTGGATGCTTAGTTCAGGCTGGTTGCTAAGAGTATAACAACAGCAATGCCTGTTTTCCTTCTCATTTGGACACACTTCTTAGTCCCCAGTGACTCCATAATCTCTCAAGGAGAAATACTCCCCTTTTGCCCTCCCCTGAAAGTTGGATGCCAGCAGCACTTGCTGAACTATCAGAGTTATGACTAGGAGTCATACTGTGGCAAAAACGTGTTAGATGTAATTTTTTCTTTCTCCCAGTGCCTTTGAGTGAGTTTTGTTTGAAGATGTCCCCTCAATCTAAAAAAACCCAGCAGCAGAATGAGGGGAGGAGGGATGAGTGTTACCTGCTAACCCCACAGAGAGGGAGGAGCTCCATTCTTCAAACATCAGCAAAGTTATAAGAAAGGTGTGTACTTAGAGCACTTCCTCAGTGTGGAAGTTCAAGCCACACAACGCTGAAGACCTGTCCTGAGGGTGCTGTAGAAAGTCTCCAGAGGGTCATTTCATGGGGGAGAATCCTGCCAAGAGCCATTATGCACAGCTTAACCAGGGAGAGGAGAATGAGATGGTGAGTCGTATCTTTGTCTAGGTCTTTCTTAACGTGAAGCAGCAGATGGCACATGTTCAGCATTAAAATGCCACAGTCAGTAATTTAGTTATGGATGGTGGAGGTGTTTCCATTGCAGAAACATGCAGTTAGAAAGGGATATATTTTTATTTTTTTTTAGCAGAAAGAAAATTAAGTTGTATGAGTCCACTGGATTTAATTGGTTTTCATCTCCAACAGGGGATGGTTTGACAGAGTCTAGAAGAAGACAGCAGAATATTGATGTGGCATTGTAAAACTAGCTGGAGCTGGCCTTGTTGTAGCTTGAGGGATGGCCTAGAGTGGTGTTCTTAACAATTTGACAGCTGAATCTATAGAGTCAGCTGCAGTTGGATGAGGACTGGGACCCTTGGCTTTCTCAGGAACATAAAACCACATGTGTTATGTTTGCATAAATTATTAGCATAAGCAGCCTGCTGAACTGGCAACACTATTCTATTCTGAGAACTTGCAAAAAGCTGCTTTTCTAAATACTACCATATTTCTTTCCAAAGTTTTTCAGGGAGGACTATGTTTACATGCATTCCGTAACATGTGGAAGTAAGTCTCATATTTCCACAAAGTATCTGATCTACTGCATGTTGCAGCTTTAAAATAGTAAGCCCAGTGCACAACTGTAGTAAACTCAGTGCTTCTGAGCTGCTTTATTATTGCTGCTTGTTACAAATCAGCTATTTGTCACATATGCATATGCCCATCAAACAGATTCTGCTGGAGATGTTAGACCCATGATGCAGCTGTACAGCAACAGTTGTCCTGCGTGTCTAGAAAATGCAGTGCTTCTCAAAATTCCTGTGCTGCAGAGCCACAATGTCTGTAGCTCTGCTATGAGAATATGTAGGATGTCTGGGTGTACAGCAGCCTCAGCAAACTTAGTGAAACACAGTCACATCCAAGCTGACATGACAGTTCACATCCAGAAATCCTGGACAAATCTTAAAAATGTAGTCACTGAGAATTCTGTTTTAGTGAAAAAGAGAGCATGCCAAGGAAAAGCACGTTTTTATAAAAATAGAGATTTTCAGTCAGCTCTCTGCCATCCAAAGAAGGGGAGATGTCATATTTTGCATAATGCTGACCTGGGTAATCTGTGATGTGCTGGAGAATGTGGTACAGAGTCATCCAGCAGCATGAAGGGAGCACTGCAGGAAGTGCAAGGCACTGGCTCTGAGGGTGGGGACTAATTAGCTCAGTGCAATACAGAACCCAACTGGCTCTGCAGCTGAGTTACTAAACCTGCTCACAGCACCCCACTCCTGGCTCTAGCCCTGGTGCTGATGCTCCCCAGCTTCTTTTGCTGGTTTTGTGCCTGTGCTCCACCCTGCCTCTGTCCTTCTAGGACTGTAAACGCCCTGTCATTCTCTTTCCACTACCAGCATTGTCACTAGCAATGCCAGAATCGAGCCTGAGCTAATTACGGTTTAAGTGGACCTGTCTGGTTCTGGGTAGAGCTACACCATCGTACACTGCATGTCCAGTTCCAGCTGTGCACACCCAGGTTATGCTTGCATGGAGCCATCTATACCACATTACATTTCCAGTATTGTTCTTGTTTCTCACCAGAGTCACAATCAGTACATGTGCCATGAGTCCAGTGCTTTGGGATCTGCACCATGACTCTGATGTGTTCCACGTGCAGCTGATACGTGTGCACAGTGTGGAATCAGTCTGCACTTGTGAATTCAAGGCATCTGGCAGTTGCTCTCAGTGCCTGTAGTGAACAAGAACAGTGCTCATTTACCTGGGATTCCCAAATGTCCCAAATAAAAATCACAGAAAAAAGATTGAAAAAGCAGTTGACTCATAAGTGCAGTTAAAACCATAGCCAAATTTTGTTAGATCTGGTGGGTATGTTTCTGGCTTTGGTACATGTGTGTAAGAAAAAGAAAAAAGATTTGTGTGTGAGAGAGGAAGAGGTCTATGAGAGTGCCTGAGGGCTTGCAAGGGGACAAGGAAGAAACAAATGAAACACAAAGAACAGCTATTGTGTGTGTGTATTTGCGTGAAAGAAAAAGTGAGTGGGATGTGCTTACAGTAAGTTCTGAAGAAAGCTGAAAAAAGACTGTTTGAGCAGAGGTAAGGAAAAGAGTACGGGGTAAAGGAGAATTATGTGCAGACATTTATTTGTTAAAATTGTGTACTTTAAATTATTGGAAGCCACAGCAAGTGACACTGGCACATAATGTCTCAGTGACCCTGCAACATTCTTTTAAAATTCTAAGCCATGCAGAATATTTTTCCACATTACTTTTAGGTCATTTTAATCCACCTGAACCAAATTATTAACAAGCAGTTCGTGACTCTTCAGACAAGATCATATTGTTTCATGTAATAATGTAACAGCTGAAGTTCAGGTGCCAGTTCTTCCAGAGTGAAATAGCTCATGCATTTTGAAAGCATGCAGATTGTTAATTTGAACTCTGGGCAAGCAATGCTTTTCCCTGTTGATTTTGCTGGGGAATGTTGGGGAGCTCTAATGAGAAGAAATACTGAGAGTTATCTCCAGTGTTGTCTGTCTCTTTGTACAACTGAGATGCTAGATGGTCCTGTCTTTAAGAATAGTCAGTCTGACTTAGAAAATCTACCCTATATGTCCTTTTATGTGTGTATGGGATTATTTTACACAGCTGAAGCACATCTAATTGAACAAGAGCTGCAGGGGCAAGTACCTCAGAAGCAGAGTTCACTCTCCTGTTACCCAGGAAAAACTTAGCAATATATGTTCAGAGCATGAGCAATGATATCTTTATATAACCATTTGCAGTACTGGAAAGAATTAGTAGTGTGCAAGCACTGGACACAGCAGCTTGTGTCAGAGAGGGTTAAGAGATGTGGTAATAGGATTTATTCTAGGAATTGCCTTTTTTTTTTTTTTTTTTTTTTTTTTTCCTTCAGAAGGATCTGCTTGAAGGTGTTTTTGAGAATAAGTAATTTTTGTTGGAATAGGAAAAGGGCAGAAAATCAAGGTTTTTATGCCTTCTGGCAATTTGATGGTCCTCTCTGTACAGCTGGGAACTAATCATCCTCTTTGAACAAGCCATAAAGTGCAAAGTGCAAGCCCTAGAGTGCAAAAGATTGTAATGGACTTCAACAGGCTGCTGCTTCAGGAAGGATTTGCTAGAAGCAGATCTTAATCTTATGTTCCCAGGCTGGTTATGTTTGAAGGAAAGGGACAGCCATAGTCAGTCAGCTGGTGAACCCCAGTTTGCTGCTGCATGTTGGCAGCTGCCTGCATCCTAATACCAAAATTATCAAGGGAATCTGGTACAGGAATTTTATACACTTTGAATTTGGAAAATTCACATCTTAAGATGGAATCTGAAAGGCACAACCATGTTTCTAATAGAACAACATTGAGTGTTGCTACTGGCTTCAGAAGGAACAGAAACAAACCTCTAATGAAACAGGTTCCAATTGCTAAGAATGAGATTCAGTTATTAAATTTGTTGTGAATCTTTGCCAGTCTTTCAAGTCTAATCCTATTATCTGTTGTTATAGCAACAGGTTATTCGTAATAGGATATCTGGTGATTGGTTTGCCAGAAGTATATTTCACAGCCACAGTATAAGCTCCTTTCTCTTTGGTAGCTACAGGCCACGTTAACACCAAGGAAAAAGGTACCTGAATTTGTTTCACTTCTTCATGTAATTTCTGCTGTGCAGATGATTCTGCAGTTACAGGAATTTTTTCATTTAACTGTAAGTAACAGAGACTTGCTTTACACTAGAGTAATAAGCCCTTGAGTGTTGGCTTTGTATGATTGTAAATGCAGCTAAGAGCCTTTCATTGAATAATCATATTTTCTGCCAGCTGAGCAGGTCTGACAGCTTTTTCTGTCCAATAATCCATGGCTCCTCCCTAGACCCTCTACTCACGAATTGAAACCCTTCTGTATTTGTCACTTTTGGTTGTTAGGAGTCCCAAGAAACAGGGGTTGCTAAGAGGAAAGGAAACAGTTTTACAACACACTACAACTTACAGAAAATTATGCTACAGAGATTAGATGAGTCATGAACATAAGCCTCTTTCGTAGGCAGTGCTATCTCCTGTGAGATAGCAAGAAACCCTTCAGAGTATTACAGATATCTAATCTTAACTTTGTTTTCTACCATCTCTTTGTCTCGTGCCCTTATGAACCCAAGTTATTTGGCAGTATAACGTTATATATGGCAAATGCACACATCAAGCCCTAAAAACCTGCCCACATGATAGAAAAATTGTCATGGTACAAATCTGTATGTTTCAGGCCTGTCTCCACAAGAAGCATGTCTGCATCAGCACAGCCTCCTTGTGCGTTGAAATACAAGCCAGCAAAAGTTATTCTCTTTTCCTTAACAACATAAAATCAACCTGACAGGCATGTTCCTACTGGTGACATCACCATCAGGATTTTTGCCAGCCCAGGAAGTATTGTTTCCCATAGAGGACATAGATTTGCTTGGAGATCTTTTGTACTATAGACCTAGCAAATCCTGAATAAGCTTGAAGGATTTCCAAACACTAATTACTGTAAGGCATTCACGTGGCTAGATAAACCTGCTGAGAAACTTGCATTATGTGTGTGCCTGTTTCCCACTTCATGCATATTGTGGTTACCTGTGTTGTGGGTCTAATATTTACCTTGTTTTTGAGAGGAGATTTTTTTTTTTTGAGAATTCCCCTGAAGAGGAATTCCACTTGTTGAGTTATATGACAAGTGAGAAGTATTTTCACTAATACTGTTTCTGTTTCAACAAGGAATTATTTACCTACTAAATGTTTTTATGAATCCATAATTCGTTGCTATAGTCCTTCTTGCTGAAGGCAGAGAGTCAGAAAAAAACACCTGAACCTAACAGAACATTTTATTCTAAAGCTGAGTATCAAAAAGTTCCTGCCTAGGGAACTTTGGGTAAGTCAGGTTTGGAGCTCAATCTGTTTCCCTGCTTGGTTTTACTTCTGAATGGTATGGCCCAGGTAACCTGCTCCAGACATTTCCAGACCTTGGGAAAACTTTGCTTTGCTTTGGCTTTAGAATCCAGCTGCACATCCAGATATGAAACAGCAGTGTTTATTCTTTCCCAGAGCACTCCTTGTAGAGCTCTCAAACACCTACGTTCAGAAGCATTACGTTCATCAAGAAACAAACAAAACAACTTGAACTAACACCAGTTTTCATAGGGCAGAGCATGCACTGTGTCAAAACAGCTTGAGGGTGTCTGTCTCAGGCAAGTCCAATGTCAGAAGCAGCAAGAACCAGCAGAGTAGTGGGTGATGTAAGAGAATGTCTTTTTTTTTCTTCCCAGCTGAGCTATTTCCCTTCTTTTCCTCTCTCCTAGCTCTCAAGATGAGGAATACTGATGCTGGCTTGATATTGGGAAGCGTTTTGAGATCTAAGGGATCAAACTGTTTTTTAATGGGAAAACAAAGATCTGGAAACATAGGCAGGTGTAGGTAGAACTCAAATCCATATTTTGATACATAGGTGCCTGGCAGAGAAAGAAAGAATCTGCCCTAGCTCTATGGTTTCTGTTTGCTCTCTGTTTCCTTGCTGTTCAATGAATGCTCTGTGGTGAACAGGGATGATCTGTTTGCAGAGTGTTTTTATTTCCGCGCTTTCGGATGTTTATTTGCATAAAGCAGAAGCTTCATTTCAAAAATATAAAAAATTGGACGGATGCATTTTGCTCCATGACTCACCCCAACCTTGCCATTATGTAAGAAGACACCATTATCCCTCCAAACACATTGCTTTGGTGGGTGGACCTCTTGTTTAAATTGACATGTCAGGCTTGGGGAATCATTCAGCATTTCGGAAGAGAAGAACACTGTCAACAGAAGATGATCCCAAATAAGTGCCAGTCACATGCTAACAGTCACAGTGCCCACCCTCTTCCTTTTTTAATTGTATTAACTACAGCCTTATTGACTTCTCAGACTTTGGGTGTAAGGCACAAAAGCTGGAAATTAAGGGAATGATTCATTCACAGAAGCAAGATGCACATGGCAGCAATCTCATTCTTCCCCACCCTGATATCCATGCCCATCCCAACTTGAAAAGATTATTCTAATTATTCCAGATACAGCTATTTACTGGAGGATATCCGAAGGCACATTCTTTTAACAGTTCTTCCCTTAGGCATCTCTGTCTCCTTGGGAGTTTCTTTACCTTGCTGACAAGCTGTAGGATCTGGAGCCAAGTACCTGCATCTTGCTAGTAACCAATTGCTGTGAACAGCGAGTTTGCATTGTTGTATGTACTGTTCTGTATGCTGGTGCTGACACTAATTTGTAACCTTTTCGTTGAGAATACAAATAGACAGATGTTCATGGAGAGCCCTTTACTGGTCTATAGGAGCAATTAGTCAATTCTAGTAGCACGCCTGCCACATCAGCTATCTTCTAACATCTTTGCATATCTGCTGTCCTCCATGAGCTTCCTTCTGTCTGCTATAAAGTTGCCTTATGGGCTGCTCAGACTATGGAAACCTTTGAAAAGGCTGAGTATGTGCATCTCAAGGTGATATAAACAGGTCCTGTGCAATGCAGGCAATTTGCAGGCATAGGTTCCATGTTTGTTTGTTTTTCCCACAGTTGCCAATTTCTTCCCTTTAGAATCCATATGGAGACCACCTAGGAAGATGCAGTCAGTCTGTCTTTTGGGGAATGACACAGGGCAAGCAGTGAGTGGAACCACTGGGTAGGGCCTGCGTTTCTTGTAACAAGCAAAGACCCCATCACAGAACCAGGAATTATGTATTACTCATCCTTCCAATTACATTATCTTTTCTTCTTCTCTTATGAATGGATCTCGCAATACCTGTGGCCATGGATATCTGATATTGAGAAGCAGATTGCACAATTGCTGCAGATATACTAGGAAGAAGGAGACTGAGGAATCTTAACCCTTATGTGCAAATTCTTGTGGTCATCCGATGTAATTGCAGCTGTGCAACCATCTGCCTTAGGTCAGGGCTGCGTCTGCTCTGTAAAATCACTGCATACATTTTGTTTGACCTTTACCCAGGCCCTGTTAGTGCTACAGAGAGAGAATTTGGCCATGGTACCGTGACCTGGCAGCTCTTAAACTGTATTGCTGACAGTCATCCCTTTGAAGTTTTGGGCAGGTCACCTTGCTTCACTGTAGCAATTTCCCCAGCTTTAAAAATGGAATAATAATACCTACTCATACAGCTAGAGTAAGTAGATTCCTTTTGCCTTCCGAACATGTCAAGCATTGCACAAACGTTCATTAGCTGTTCTTACTAACAGTTATTATTATTTTTGGATGTTAGGACAGTGGCACATTGGAAAGGTCCAAAATCCCCACACCGGAGAGATATCATGGAAGCCTACAAGTGCTGTGTTAGTACCAAGTTGCACAAAGTAACTTCAGCTAGTCTCACCCAAGACCCTTAAAAAAGCTGACCAAGCAAGTCTGGCTTCATGTCTCAGGGCCTAAAGGTTAGGGCCTTTATGTTTTCATATCATTCCAACTCATTCTTATTGTTTCATACACAGTTTCACAACTACATAAAACTGTATTAGAGGTTTGGTTAGTCTACAGCAGTACACATTTTGTGCAAGTGTATGAAAACTTCTGTGGAGTACGCAAACTTATTTTCTAATCATGGACCATAAAGAATGTAATTTCCGTGACTTTTTTTTTTCACAGTGCCATACTGAACAGTATCTATGGGAGAGCAATTGATGATGGGAAATTGTAGTATTCCAGGTATTTTTTTAAGACAAATAGCAATATTTTTTTCCTTGTCTTTGCTGTACAGGAGATTTTTGGCTACAAAACCCAAGGCTGCCGCAAGGCCTTGTGCATTGCTGGATACATCTTGTCCTGTGGGGCTCTGCTGCTCCTGTTCTACTGGAAGCCAGAATGGGATGTGTGGGCAAACTGCATCCCCTGCAGCTTGGAAGAAGCGGACATTGTATTGCTTAGAACAACAGTAGGTGCCTACTATAATCTTTAAATTAATTCCTAGTATGTAGTTAATTGGAAGGTGAGTTAATTGGAAAGAATCCAGTTAGCTGAAATCTCTCATGTTGTCTATGTCTTGCAGTAATATATTTGGCAGCACTGAGCTGTAGAACTCTCTGTAGTATTTTACAAATTCTGTGTAAGATGATAACTGGATTTTTGACTGTATTATTTGCTGTCAGCCCTTCCTCCTCCCTTCTACCACCCTTATCTTTTCTACCTTGTAAATCTTTTCTCCAGATTCTAAAGCATCTCTTTGCTTGACTGTGTCCAGGAGGTCTTTCTTCTACCCTCATTTGGTCATCCTAGTGAAGCTGTCCCTCTCTGCTAGAATTTAGACAATGGACCAAACCAAAGATTTGTGTAGCTCTGTCCCCAGCAGTGTCCCAGTGTCCAACAGTGCATGATGAGGGATCAGTATAAGGAAGAGGGCAAGCACAGACTGCTTGCTTTTCATGTCTGTATGCCTCTGGTTTCCATCAGTCCTTTCATGTGTCCAATAAGGCTGTAGTCCTGCAGATAATGCTTTCAGGTCTGTTATGTTTTGCTAGTTGTTCTTCTATCCATTGAAAACTGTGCTGAAGCTCTGCCACATACCCAAACCCTGATTTCATTTCATGGAAGCTACTGCAAAACTGAAAGAAGCAAACTGAAACTTGATTCTGAATCCCAGCTGAGCCCGAACACCCCAGGAGCTTGGCAGTGTTAGTTTTCTTCAACAAGTTTGATTTTTTCTGCTTCAGAGACTCCTGAACAATGGCATGTGCAATTGCAAAATGGAACGTGCTACCATTGTATTTGAGCTACCTTCTTAAAGGAGCACAACAGTAAGCAGTTAGAATCTTGAGTTTTGAAAATCACAGATCTGCCTGTTGCATATTTTATATGGAAACAATCTGCAACCTAATAGGAAGCATATTAGGTTTAATCTCCCTTTTTAATCTTCAATTCAGTTTGCATTTTTAATTACCTACTCTTGTGTGCCATTTTAAATGGATTTGCCATGCCAAGCACTTTTCGCATAAATGAGTTTTAAAATGATCCTTCATGTAATTAAACACGAATTGAATCATATTGTACATTCTTTTTATCAGTAAGCTCTCCAAAAATATGCTCTGGGCATTTGGCAATTGCAGATTTCCTTCTTGGGTCCTTTGCATGAAAATGACAGTTTCCCCCCCCCCCCCTTCCTTCTGGTTGCATTAGTTCTTAAATGTGATGGCTACTGCTAATGAGAATAGAAGTAACCCTGTCAGCTTGATCCTTGGAGTTCTCTTTTGCCTCACATAAGACCTTCATTCATAATTTATCATCATCTCTGCAATGGCAATGTAAGAGCCTATTAACTCACTTTTGTTATTGAAGTTTGACTCACTTTAGTTTAAATAATGAGCACCTGTGTTATTCATTGCTTCCCATCTCAATCTGCATCCCAATGTCTACTAATTCTGAAATCTAAATTAAACATGAATATCAGAAAATAAATGTTATTCTACTCATAATATGTGTTTAAGAAAAGAAGTTCAGAAATAATTAAGATATATAAAAATTCTTAAAGGTCTTCTTTTGAACCCTTAAATTATTCAAAAGTACTCATAATTTTATATTTCTGCTGTCATTTCTAAGTAAAGTGTAATAACTCTGCTTTCAGAACCTGGCCAGCTGAGGTAATCAGCTTTTTCCATCTGCCAAAATTCTCACGTACTGAGTATGACATATAAGTCAGTCCCATAGCTGGCTTTAATGCATGTGGTTCAGTGTTTCCATCTGAGACTTAACATGATGGTACTTATTACAGTAGTTGCGCTAATCTCTAAGATTGCACTAACAATACTAGTTATCAGGCAGTTCCAAAGTTGAATTTATTAAAAAAAAAAAAAAAAAAGCAAGATTATGACCTCACTGTGGCAAAAGCTTGTTTAAGGTTACTCTAAGAGAGTCATGGCTTCTACCACATTTACTCCAATGAAGTGTTAACACATGAATGATGGTGAAAAGGTATTATACCGAACATCCATCTTGCAGTACAGAGCTATATACTTTTTGACCTTCCCTTTACGGTCTGATCACACAATCTCAGATTGTTCTATACTGTTTGCTTGTTTATTGATCATGACCCAGGTGTTCACATTCCACCCTTATCAGCCAAGCACTGGACCTGTGCTGAGTGAATTACTTTGCAGTACTCACATTTAGATAGGACTGTGGTTCTGCTCCCCTTCTGCTGATTTATCTATCAATCACAGGTGCTGGGAGGTTGCTGTTGGCAAGTTCCTTGAAAAAGCTGAGCAGTGTTCTAGAAAGCCTACAGTAATCATTCACTTTAAACTGATGGTGACTTTGGTCTGATTTTGAGGGGAATTGTGACACTTCTCTTTTATATTCATTTAGGATGAATTTCAGATTTATTCACGTAAGAGTGTGACATGGATCTCTGTGTCTGCAGTTATCAAAAGTAAATTGGATTATCCAGGCATTGCTGAAGAAGACTCAATCTTCAACGAAGCCTTAATGAAGCCAAGTTTACAAGTAAGTCAATTACTGCCTGCAGCATCTGGGAGATGACAGCAAATCTCAGCCAGGCTTTATGGAGTAAAAGTGAGCTGTGAAACATATCCAGCTAAGAGACTTACAGCTTGATAATATAGTGAGCTGTGAAAAGACAAGCTTGGAGAACTGTATTCACCTTTGTAAAAATCCTCTCTTACTACAAAGGGGAGAGTCTCTTACTACATTATAAATAGGAGACACTCAAAACACTGGAGTTGGCCATGAAGAAGCAGTTTCATATCAAACACTCACTCTTGGCATGGAAATCAAAGAACTTAGGGGTGCCTGTGTGTCTGCAGGGAAACTGAGGAACTCAACATCACAGCTCCAACAGCAACATGAAAGCAGGGATGAATGCAGCTAAGGGGAAATAGAACAGAAAAGTGCCTTGGCAAAACTCTATCGTTGTCTCCAGAAATGTTTTACCAAGAAGTCTCTGAAGCATGTTTTTCTTTCTTGCCTTTGTACGCATCAATTTGTGCTTTAAAGTATGTTTGTTGGAGTCATCTCTTAAACTGCCAACCATTCCTGCAAAAAAATATCCTGGTCTCTGCCAGTTCCATAGCTTAGAGATCCCAGTGAGGCACTGGGGAGAAGGCAGATGATTAATTGATCCAAGCAAATCAGAAGGTCCCTCATGAGTTGAGTAAATGCAATTATCCCTATTTTAGAACAAATACCGGACAGTGCAGTTATATGTCTTGCTTAGCATCAGATGTTAAATTGGTGTAAGCAATGGGAATGCAATGGTACGTTTGCTAATATCTGCCTCTTGATTATAGACACTAAATCACTCCACTGGATAACCCATAAAAGAGCTATATATTGTTAGCATTTATTTTTGTATCTACAGCAATTTTCAGGAGATATTTTCATTATAAACCCAACTTCAGCTAAGCAAAGCTCTTGCTGGTTTTGCTGTTTTGTGTGTCTGTATCTTAATGTACATACGAAAGTTTAGTGCCAGCTAGTTTAATCAACTGGCACAGTATGAAAGTGAAGACTGATTTGTAACATTCTTCAGAGGATTGAATTAGTAACAAAAAAGCTCAATATAGCCCTTAAATAATAGGCCCTTTGAGCAACAGTAGTATCAGTCAAAACATCTAGGTAGAAAAGAACGGATTTCAAGAAGCAAAGAGCAGTTTAATCCTTCACTAGCAATTCAAAAGCTCCTACTTATATGTTAGTTATAAAACCTTTTTGCCTTTTAAGCTGCCTAATACCACCAAGTATTGTGTAGGGCCTGAGAGCTATCCAAGGAGCTACTTCTGCAGCACATTGAGTCCCTCATTTCCCAGTCCAGTTTTTAGCATTGCAAATATTGCAGCTCCTTTGCTCCTAAGTACAGACCTCTTGTTAGGTTAATGACTGTGGTTATAGCTCCATTTTGAATCAGGGTATAAGCTGAATGTAGATTTCATTGGTCTATAATAGTGCTTATTGCACTGGGTAGGCAGAGTCCCCTAGAGCTGCTTTCTTTATTACTTGTGTGTATAGGTGTATAGCACTGCCTTCTTCCAGCTGATGTGAAACACCTTTATCTCTAACAGGCTTCGTTATTATTACACAGGACAGGACAGACTCATTTTGCAAGTCATAAATGACAGCATGCATTCCTCACAGATAACTGCTCTGCAAGTGCTTAGCATTAGCAGTGATTCAGGAGCTATCCTGGAATGGCCTTTCTTGTCTCTTGGCATATCTGTGAGCAGGCCTGGGAATATTTGTGTTTGCTGAGTTTCAACTATTGTTGTCCTTGCTTTATTTTGCAGGTGAAAAGTATCCAAGTGCAAAAAATCTGCTATGTTTGGAATATCTATGCAAAACAGTTCCAGAAAGTTGGGTGAGTTCCATGCACTGGTTACATGAGTCTCTGAGAAAGTCAAGCTTCTTCGGAATAACACCCTAAGGAAAACATTCCATTTATATTTTAGAGCCCTAGAAGACCACCACACTTGTTCAGCTATACATGCCAAATTTGGTTCTGGTCTCACCTGCAATGAACAGAATATCAGGTACATATTTTAAAGCACTCTGAATGCATATGGATTTCAAAAAGATTTAAATTTACTGCTGCTAGTGCACTTTTCTCGAGCTTTATGTATACACATTAATAAGCACATAATTTTAGATGAAATGACCATACGTGCAAAAGATGAATGAAAAGTGCTAGAGAATGTTGTGTGTTCCTTGTCAAAGTTTTTAAAATACTGTTCTCCATCAAGAAATATCTATGTCTTGTAATTAACTCTGAGCAGTTCTTGATCGCAACAGGAGAAAGCCTCCATGAGACAGTGGAGATTAGTTGTGTGTGTGCTTTTTCAGTAGGACTCCATGTAATTATATTGAATGTATAAATTATTTAATTCGGTCATTGAATTTATTCTAACAAGCTACTGTATCATTATAAAATGTACTGATTGGGTACCCCTGAAACTGCTAAATACAGAAATGATATTTTGTTGATTAAATACTGAAAATACAGCTCCTGACATTAGCTCACGTTGAAGCTTTCATTCAAGTCATGCTATGATTAACTTTATGCAGAATTTTTTGTTTTCAGATCATTTCTTTTTAGGTGCAGGATTCTTTATTTTGTGGTGCTTCAAAGGCGTTTTTGCATGTTAGAAACATTTGCCTAATGGCTGTGTTATACCTCTCGTCTTTTTGAGTAGATTTCACGGATGCGGTAATCTTTTTTGACATAAACACTGTAAGGAGTATTAATTTTTTTTATCTTTTTTCTTGGAAAAATATCCTCACAGACTTTACATTAGGATTGATACAAGCTCTTTGGACTATTGAAAGCTGCAGCTTCTTGAGCAAGCTATATCGTCACTGTTTTATCTGTAAGTCATGTATCTTTATCCCATGCAGGAGAGCGATATGTGGGCCAAACAGTATTGATGTTCCAGTGATCCCTATTTGGAAACTACTCATCAAAGAGGTTCAACATTTCTGTTGCTTTTATTCTTAAGGCTACTTGGGGAGACAGAGTATGCATATAGAATAAGATGGATCCTATGTCTGAATTAGCTTCCTAGCAGTCACCCATCAAGCACACTATTTTTTCATATCCTGTTCATAAAATCACAATTAATTCATTTCTTCTCCATTATTCCAAATGCTGCACCCCCTTGCCTGTGTCCTAGGAGCTCATTCTGTTGGCCTTGCAAGGGTCAGTGAATGTTTACAAGCTGTGCTGAAAATCAAACCTTCCAGGCAAAGGCTGTCTCTTAATCAGCAGAGATGAAGTGAACAGCACTTGCTGGCACATGCCTACAGCTGCAGAGAGATCCAATGAGCTCATGACTCTGGGCATAGCATTGCGTAAAGCACCAATATTCCTTTCTAGACTGCAGCTATTTATACGTGTGCCCTAAGCAAGGTGGAGGTGGTGCTCATGGTATGTGAGCTCCATGCTTGCTTCACAACCTGGTCTCCTCTCACCTCTGTTACATTTCTTGTAAAGAGCAGAGCAAAGCAAGGACTAGGTTGAGCCATTCATTTCTCAAATAGCATCCTTATTAGTCCAGATTATTTGGCCCTTTCTTTCAGTGGAGATGGGCCAGAGTGATTAGACGGAAGCCACTGCTAACAAAATCAGAAAGAGGGTGGGGAGACTCAATACTTACCTCAATAGCTTTTATTCTAGCCCACCTCCAGCAGAATGCTTTCTGGGTATACTGGAGTCATTTAAATGTGGCTAACTCTTGAGTAATGCTCCCTCTCCAAACAGGTCTTGAATCCATTTTACGTGTTCCAGCTGTTCAGTGTGTGTCTGTGGTTTGCGGAAGATTACATGGAATATGCCACTGCCATCATAATCATGTCTCTCCTCTCAATTTCTTTGACTGTATACGAACTTAGACAGGTAGGTGAGACATCTCACCTTTCTCCACAAGGAAGTCTTATTTCTAATGTCTGGGAAAGCCCAATATGTTACAACATGCATATGTACTGTGCCCTGAGAGTTACTCAGAGGTTTAGTCTCGTGACATTATGTAGTAGCAGGTGCAGTGGCCTCGCCTCCTAGTCATAATAATCTTTGTGTGGTACTTTACCCACATCCTGCCTTCCCCATTCCAGTGCTTTGCTTTGTAACCTTTTGTTACACCTTTTCCATAATTAGGGTGGGGAGTTTCTTTCTCTGTATGATTGTACAGTTCTTGGCAGGGACAGACCCCAGTTTATGAGGGCTCTCATAACCACAAATAACAGAAGGGAATAATTGCTAGTGGATGAATTGCATCATGTAAGATGTAACACTTTTTTTTATGTTCTCCTTTAATTTATAGCAATCAGTTAAACTGCACAGACTGGTTGAGTCTCATAACAACATCATGGTCACTGTCTGCAGAAATAAGGAAGGTAACTCCTGCACACTTCTTTCTTCAATGTGTTTCATTTCTGTAGCAATGTATATCAAAACCGAGAATATGTAGTATCAAATTCCTTCCAGAGCAGTTTCCTCTATTGTCTCTCAACCTTTTTAACTAGCTTCTGCAGATTGGTTTAGTTTGACCTAGAAGTATGTTGTGGCACATCAATCATATTCATAATTGCGTGAGCACAGCCTTAGCAAAAAATTATCAGGAAAACGATGCCATTTTTCTTAAAGCTGTGCTGACAAAGCCAACCACATAACCACTTAGTGGTTATGAGTCCACCTAATTGCTGTATACAAAGTCTGTTCATTGTCATGGTATTTGGAGAACAATCCAGAAGGAGGGAGTCAAAGTAAAAATGTCAAAATAAGAAATGTAGATCCAAGCTTCTTTAGTTAGGTCAGGACATTGGAATAGCAGCTATGATTTGGGGTATGGGGAGATAAAAATAAGTTCTGCAGTTTGAACTGGTGCCTAGACTTTTCTTAATATGGAATGTTGTATTCTCAGGTCATTCTTGCTGTACATTGTTTATCAGCCATTATAAAGAAGTAATAATATGTTCAACTGGTAGCTCCTTGTACTTTTCTTTGTAACACAGAGAAACATGCAAAGCACAAAGTTTCCTTTACATGTCATCCGCAGGTTTCCAAGAGCTGGAATCGCACCATCTTGTTCCTGGAGACCTTCTGGTTCTGAAAGAGGGCAAAGCCCTTTTGCCTTGTGATGCCATCCTGATCAGTGGGCAGTGCATAGTAAATGAAAGCATGCTGACAGGTACAGCTTGTCCCTCCCAGGCTTACCATTAAAACATCATCATGGCCCTGTGGTTTCAGGCAGTGGCACAGGACATACAGCATTATCATTATCACGTATCATCCTTATTATGAGATAGTCCATAGCTATCCTAGAAGGACATTCTTTGGAATGTTTGCTATGAAAAAGACTATACAATAGTTATTCCCAGCAACAATAGATTCCCATCTTCTCTAACTAGACAAGATGGACTTTGGGAAGAGCTGCTCATCCTTTTCTTCCCTTCTGGGGTACAATATTTAGGAAGCAATACTTAAACTAGAAAGAAAGGAAGGGCAGACAGTGAAGGAGAATGAACAGGACAAGAAAAGAAACAGTAGATATGGAAAAAAAGCTGTTCCCACACAGGCACCCAGTCCATTCAGACTGTAGGGATTTCTCTGAATGTTTCATCCTGACTGCTGAAATGTCTCCAACCAGCTGGAGTATCTGTCTCAATCTGCATACACTTAACTCACATTCATATGATAGCAGTGGAGACTATACCAGGTGGGAGAGTTCACGGGAAAAAAAGATTTTTGGTGCAGGAGTTGTTCATAGTCCTGTTTCTTGTCTTTAAATTTGGTCCCAGTCTGAATCAAACCAAAATCAACAGTTCTGAAATTTCAATATAAATGAGAAATTCCAGAACCCTCTTTTGTTTAGAAAGCCCAAGATACCAGATATTCAATAAAAGTATTACTGCTTCTTCCCCTGAGTGCATCTGCTCTGACATAAATAGGATATTTGTCAGCTGTCAAGCAGAGAGCTAAAGGCTCTCATTTTTCTTAGAAATGGGAAATAGCTAATGTCACGTTAAATTGGCATGAGGGAATAATGTAGTGGCTTGTACCTGGAGGTCAAACTAGGTGAACAACTTGTGGCCATCAACTGGAGTCATGCAACACCAGTTAAGGTCTCTGTTCAAGTTTCTGTATCTACAGCCAGGGCTCCAAGTCCTTGGGCTGTTTTAATTTCTCGGACTTAAAAGAAGTTATTGTACTGATGCAAAGGAGAGATTTTCTCTGGCAGGATCTGTTCTTTGCTTGCTAGGCTGCAAATTCCTATTCACTCTGAAGATGTGTCGATATAAAACTAACATTTCTCTAAACTGGTTCCTCTAGTAAATATGTTTGCTGTCTATCTAGATACTTTACTGACTTCAAAGTCAGCAGGCTAATTTTAAGGTGTACTGCATTTTTCCTTATCTGAGATAATCTTCCCTAGGAGAAAGTATTCCTGTAACAAAGACCCGCTTACCCCAAGCTGATAACTTGAAGCCCTGGAGAATGCACTGTGCAGAGGACTACAAAAAACATGTCCTCTTCTGTGGAACAGAGGTCATACAGACCAAGGGAGATGACAGAGGAGTAGCGAAAGCTGTGGTGCTGCGGACTGGTCAGTCAACACTTCAGTTTGCTTTTCCTTTAATGCTTTTTCTTAACACAACAGAGTCTGACTTGAAGTTCTCTGGTGCACCTTAAGTTAAAGGAGTTAACCCAAATTCACAACAGTCAGGTGGGGAACTGATACCCTAGGCTGGACTAAGCTATTATGCATTGTTTCAGTTTGCTTGGCATAACTTTTACAAAAATCATTAGCATTGTGGTTACAAAGAATAATCTTGCTTTGCTTCTGAGATGTTGAAAAAATCCTCCTGCTTGTGACAATTTTTTTCTATACTCTGCAGAGTAGTTCATATACAGTAAAATGAAGGATCTGGGCCTTCTTTCTCAGTTACATATATTTTGAGTTATTTCAAAATCCTACATTTATTCTTAGTGAACTTTTGGAAATTCACTAATTTTTGGAAATTCGCTAATGATTTTTGTTTTTCTTTGCAGGTTTCAATACAGCCAAAGGAGATCTGGTGAGGTCTATTCTCTACCCTAAACCCATGAACTTCAAGCTGTACAGAGATGCCCTTCGGTTCCTGATGTGCCTCATAGCATTTGCAGCCATTGGAATGATCTACACAGTGTGTGTATTTGCACTTAATGGGGTGAGTTACTAAATGCAGGAGAAGTACTCACAGCCAGCTTAAAGAGACTTGAACTTGAGTGGCTTCATATACATTTATATATAAAAGCGTGATTCTTTCCACTTTAGTATATGAGGCAACTGTCTTTGTGACACCACAAGCTCTTAGATATTAATTCTAAGGTGCCAAAACCTACCATGTCTCAGTTTTCATTTCCTCTGAGTTCTTAGCAAGGTGTGAGCATTGCGTGTCTTATAAATCAGTAACCTTTTGAATAGTGTCTACCTCTTTATTTGTGTATTGTCTACCCTGTGCTCGCTAATACATAAGAGCAAACACATATGATTGGCAGAATGCTTCCTAGATCTCTGAAAATGGGAGATCTCAAGAGCTTAGCACTTTGCAATTATCTTTTAGAGAGTTCTTGTGGCACTTTTTGTACATTCTTAGAAAAATCTTCAGTCAGTCATAGGTTCAGACACAGACTAGCATGCCATTGTGAAAAGGCAACTTTCCTAAAACTTCAGTTCAAATGAAAGACCCATATATCCCTATCCACCGTCTCTGACACTAACTGGTATTAGATGCTTGTGGAAAGAAGTTATAAAGAACCAAGTACAGAACAGTTCTTCCTTGGTATAGTTTTCTGGCTTCTTGAACAGAAAGGTTTAAGAATTCAGTAAGCCATCGATTGTGTCTAGATCGTCTAGCTTTAATAGCTACTGAAAATCCCCCAGAGTCTAGTTTAATAGATTTTTAAATTAATTTATGCCTTGGCCTTGACAACACCTGTGGCAGTGATTCCCACAGTTTCATTATGTACTGTGTAAAGATGTTTTTAAACCTACTTTCTGGTAAATCACTGAAGGCACTGTAGATTGTTGTTTTTAAGAAGCAGTAAATAGCTGCTTTCTATTTGATGTTTCCGTACTGTTCATGACTTACAGATCCTTGTCCACCCCTTCAGCCTCTTTTCTTCCACATTATAAAGCCCTGAACAGTACAGGTATAAAAATACATCCCCAAAATTTACTGATGTTATAAAGAGCTCCCTATTTCCTTCTGCACTTTTTTTTTCATATCTTCGTTTAGTCATTTGTATAGTGGGCAAACCTTCACTTAGTAATCACTAAGCTTAATATCCTTGAGAGCTTTTGGGAAATAACTTTTGAAATCTAAGTGTCTTGTATCAATTGAATCACTCACCCACATCACAACTTATTTTCACAGAGTTCTCTAGGAGGTTTATGGGGCATGAATTCCCTCTGTGAAGACTGTGTTAGCTCTTCTCTAATATGCTATATTCATTGGGGTCTATTCATTCTATATGGTAATTTTAATCAAGTTTTTCAGTGTAGAACTAAGAGTTGCTGTGTCAGGAAGCAGCAAGGGCCAGCTGTTCCCTAGGGGAAGGCAATCTAGGAGCCAAGGGTGACCAGAGCACAGGCAGTGCTGTCACCAAACAGGGCACAGTCACACAGCATCTGAACATGGTGGGGGGAGCTGGGTGATAGTTAAGTGCCTATCAGCAGCCCCAGACAAGGTGAAATGGTAAATAATCCAGACAGACTATTCAGAAGCAGGAGAAGATAGGGCAAGACAAGACTGCAGCACCCATTTAAAAGTGGCCATCCAGGAGACAGTGCTAGCAGCAGGTACACCCACAATGTAGCTGTGACATGGACTCCCATATAGGTCGCTAAATCTCTGGAGACTGCCTGACACTTTTAAAAATAGTTCACTTATTCTCATGTCATGTGTCAAGGTCAGTCTAAGAAATAGTCGTGCGCTGTAAACAATAGTTGAGCAATTTTGAAAACCTAATTGTTTTAGAGCTTTTAAAAAAACTTCCCAGAAATCATTTCATACATTGATAATTATCTGCCAATGGAAAGCCAAAGCGCTAAGTGGCAAGGTTGATTCTGCAGAAATTGAATTCCCCTTGGGATGTCAAAGAAAGTGTGCTTAAGAACATAGCTTAGTGTCTGCTCTGAAGCTTTTACTTTTTTTTAGACCCTCTTCCCATTTTGTAGTATGTAAAATACATGCTGATGTTATCACAGTAGCTGAAACTCTCTTGTCAGACTGGTGTAAGATTCAGTCACGATACACTACATTCTTTCTCTTCTGTGACTGTGTTTATCTGAAGGTGATAAGTGCTTCATTCTTACATAAAATAGATACAGAATAGTACCAAACTGGAGCTTTCTGTGGTCTGAAGCAGTATCAATGAAGGGAGAATGAGAACATGATAAAAATTCAGCACATCAAAAGCAGCATGGTTTATGGTCAAAACTCCAAGCTCAGAAGCAGTAATAATAAAACTCTAGTGATGGTTTTCAGATCCATCTGAACTGCAAATTGGGTTTAGTCTGCAGTGTCTCTGTCCTGGGACCCCAATTTGAAATGCATTTGATCCTTTAGTAGTTAGTGATACTGACCGCCAAGAATAACAGTGCCAACATTCAGTGCACTGGCAATCAGTTTAAGACCAATTTCTTATGCTTTCAATTTAGAGATTACTTTTTAAAATGTAATTTTTACTTCCATGTCTCTTCCTGCACATAAAAGCAATTTCCTTTGTGCCACCCTTTTTACCACTGTCCCATATCTCACCATCATGCTAGTATGGAGCCCAGAGCTATGTCTGTAGGTGGCTGGATGAATGACCATAAAAATGGCAGTTTCTTGTGTGCTGCCCAATGGTGAGCTGGGCTTGACTGAAGGTGATGCAATAGCATATCTGGCACATTTGAACTCATGTGCTTTACAGGAGACTGTGAATTTTGGCAGGTTTGTTGACATGGGGAGTGAGGGAGGGTCTGGAGGCTGCTCTGTAGCATTAAGCCCTTTGGTTAAATCAAAACAATTCGTTTCAGAGGGAGATGAATATGTAATGTACCATGGGCAGAAAACACCAGAGCATGATTCACCTGTAGTGCAGGGGAGGAGAGATGAGAGCTATACTCAGACAATCCAAGCAGCACTCCTTGCTATCTTCTTGCTGATAATTGTCTTTGATTTTATGTCAGGAGGAGGCTGGAGAAGTAGTGAAGAAAGCTTTGGATGTTATCACTATTGCTGTCCCCCCAGCCCTGCCGGCTGCCTTGACCACAGGGATCATTTATACACAGAGGAGGCTAAAGAAAAAGGGCATCTTCTGCATCAGCCCACAGAGGATTAACATGTGTGGACAGCTGAACCTCATCTGCTTTGACAAAGTAACTTCTATGAGTTGGTTACTCTTGTGTTAGCAATGGGAGCAATGCTAGCTGTGGGAGGGTATGGGTTTTGGTCAAGCATTTTTCATATTGTTGTCTGAACAGACATTGTTGTGCATTGTTGTTTTTCTTGGAATCTAGGAACTGGCTGGTAGCACTTTTGCTCTGCACCGTGCTGGCATTTCTGAACAGTAACTTTTAAAAATATGTCTTGCTTTCTATTCCTCTTGGAGATCTCATGTGTGAATTTTATTTAAATGTACATTTTAACTTAGACCGGCACCTTAACAGAAGATGGCCTGGATCTCTGGGGCTTGCTGCCCTCTGAAAGAAATTGGTAAGGCTCTTTGACAACCAATGGAAGTTAAATTTGGTAGAGTAGTGACCAGATTCTCCTCTTGGATATATGAACAAATCTAAAAGACGGTTAATGTCAAACAACAGTTAGAAGTTCCCCATGTTTAAACTACCAATATTATTTCTGTAGCCTTTGGAAAATTAGTTGGTTGCCTCATCCCATGAAAAGATGCAGCCACTATTGTCAGCATTAGGCAGAGCACGCACGGGCATGGTATTCTGCAGTAGACATGCTAGGTTAGCTTTCAAAGCTGCAGCAGTGCCCCAACCCTTTATGACAAGAAGACCCTGTTACCCATGAGATGGGCACTGCAGGAACTGAGTGGCAATGTTTTTGCCCATTTACATTTCCAGAAGTGTGCATGCACAAAGATGCTCATACTTGTATGAGCCTCACAGCTCAAATCCTTGCACAAACCTTAAGTAAGATGTTTCAGAATAATCTGTTTCTCCATCCATCCCAATTGGCTCTTAAGCATGCAGAATATACCTATTCTGAACATGTGTATCCTAGCCAGGGATGTGCATGAAAAATAGCTTCTGGGGGAGGACTAGTCCCCAGAAACATGCTTATTGTCTGATCACAGGATAGGACTTTAACAGTCTCCTTAAGGATTTTTTTTTTTTTTTTTTCTGTTAGTCGCATGTGTTTGGTGTTCTCTGATGGTATTTTTTATGATGTCTTTTGTGTCAGTTTCCAGGACTTTCACAGTTTTCCTGCAGACCACAGCCTGCCTTGGGGCCCACTGTTCAGAGCAATGGTGGTTTGTCATTCACTAATTGTTTGGGAGGGCAAGATCCAAGGAGACCCACTGGATGTGAAAATGTTTGAGGCAACTAACTGGGTAATGCTGCGCTTTTGTTATGCAAATAGTAGTGGGGAGTTTTGATATTCTTGCAAAGGAGAAATATCTCAAGCTGTTCCATGCAAATAGCCACTTCCCACACATAAGTAAAACAGTAAGTAATAAGTAATCCCAGAAGGGATACCACATGCTTAGGCTTTTAGAGAAATGTTCCTTGTTTCTGCCTAGAGCTTTCACCCCAGGGTACTCTGAGTATTTAAATCATTTGACTGCAAGTGGCGAATATCATGCAAACCCTACTGGGGTATTAGCTCTGATTGTGGCTGCTGCCAGATGACAGGAAGCCCCAGATGTAACTTACATGTAGATGCAGACTGGTTTTATGGAGCATATAACAGATTTCTGCTAGCTTTGAATTGGATACAATACTTTGACCTTTGTTAGAGCTCTGTTGATGAGGAGATGTTTCACATAGGCATGGGATTTCAAACCTAAGGCTGGTAGAAGGCCTCACAGCTGGGAAAGAACTACTACAGTTGTGGAGTAATGAGAGCAGAGTAAAAACAGTAGCTGTCAAAGCACTGTGCTTTCATTCTCTGTCCTATTACCTATAAATGCCATCCATGTCCCTGTTTACTATCTGATCAATTGAAGAAAAAATGGACATTTATGAAAAACTGAAAGGCTGCAAATGTGAGATGGGTAAAAGAAATAGTCAATAATTACCTGGTAGAAGATAATAGCCACAAGCCACTGCTGATGTAAGACAAGATTCAGGGCTGGATTAGGTGACAACACCCATACTTAACACCTGTCTGTTTTGTATTTGCAAAATACGTAAAACCAAGTTTCATGGAATGAACTATCCAGTAGTGACAGGAATTTGAGTTTTTAGTTTGGTTTGACTTTTTTTTTTTTTTTTTCTTCACTGGGGCATCGCTTCACCATCTCAGCCTTAGGCAGAAACGAATAATTGTGTGCCCTTTGACACCATAAAATATTTTTGTTCTCACAGTCATGTTGTGATGATTAAAAAAAAACAGCTGATGTGTTGAAGATTTCAAGAGCAGTGAATGCTGCTTTCTACATTAACATAATTTTTTAATTATTATTTTTCCACTGGGTCTGTTATATCTAGGAAAAATGTTTTTTACATGTTTGAGTGGATTGTAAGGGACAAAGGATTTGTCTGGGAGATAACACAACATATTTTCTGTGCAGGAGTACAACAGTATCTTAGTGAAGTTGGTGAAGCTCTAGATTTGATTGCCAAGGGAGGCATTGAGTTTTCTCTTACAGAAGCTTTTAGTGTGAGGTCAGACAAACCTCTATCAAGAATGAGTAAGATACCTTGTTCAGAGGGAAGGAAAGGCTCTAAATAATTCCTTAAGATTCCTTTCAGCTTTGCTGCTATGATGTAAAAGATTTTTGTCTTTCAATACACAGGTGATAGATGATTCCAGCAGACATCACATTGAAGGTCAAGGATCCACACATGCCACAGTTGTTAGACCTGGACCTAAAGCCAGCAGTGTAAGCTATTTGCAAGATTCACATTCATGATCAAGTTAAACTGTTAGATAAGAGTTACCTTTTAGTAGAGGAATGTTTATTTGTCCTAGTCCAAGACATCTCTTCCACACCTCGTCTTGCGTGGACTACCTGCAGGGAGATCACCATGCTCACTCTGATGAAGAAGAGATGCCAGGAGGAGCTTGCTGCTCACATTAGAAGCAAGGATTTGAGCAGGGCGTTGCTAGATGACAGATTGTCCGGTCCAGGAATTTACCTCTTCTGGTGGCTCCAGACTCAGTCCAGTCTCAGCTGAGTGGTGATCATCTCTAAAGCATTGGGGCTGCAGTGGGTTCCAGCACCTGATGTCAGGTCTTTACCAGTGATGCACAACAAGGGGCTGGCTTTCAGATGTCTGTTTTTTCTTTTGCAAGACCAGTGTAAAACCGAGCACAGTCTTCTTAAAGAAATAGGGTTAGTGAGTTCCTTCTAGTAAATTATATCTAAGTCTGCTAAAACTGTCAGTGAACTTTTCCTATTGCTTGACCTAAACATATCTGTACAAAGTTCACCCATCTTTTCTAACCCCATTCTGACAAATCAGTCCATCATATATGGTTAGTTTTACAGCATGGTTCAGAGAACTCAGCTCCTTTGGACAGAGTTTAAAACCCATGCTGCAATATCTAATCTGCTTGCTTTTCTCCTAGGCCTCTGTGGAAGGAGTTATCATTTTACACCAGTTTCCATTTTCTTCAGCTTTGCAGAGAATGTCTGTCATTGCTCAGGAAATTGGTGGGGAAAAACAGGTCTTCACAAAAGGGGCTCCAGAAATGGTAGCCACATTATGCAGAGCAGAAACAGGTAACTAATGTTTGTAAATGCGTCCTAGAAACATATATGTATAAATGGCTTTGATGGTGTGTTGAAGTGGAAGGTCCAAATGAGATTTCTGGGTCTAAGACCTTATTCCTCAGCCTGAAAAGTTAGAGACTGGCTGCTGTGCTTCAAGTCTAAGGCTAAGTTTTCATATGACCCTTCTCAGGGCTAACAGACAACAGCAACTACCAACTGTTGTACAAGGTGTGCAGTTTCTGCTGGAATAAATATCTGAAAGAGTAGTCTACTAGTCCAGTATACACCAAAAAAATGTTTTGTTTTCTTTCCAAACCTTGGGTAGGCAGCTAGAAGAGCACAGCTCATTCATGACACCCTAGAATAAGGTAGGTCTTTGCAGAATAGGTTAGGATCCTCAGTGCAGAGTGGCAGAGGAGACACAATGATTTTCTTATTGATCAAAGCTCATTTCAGCAACTCTATTTAATGCCCTTGGCCTACTGGTGGTATCTAGTTGTACCTGTTCTCTGGGAAGGAACCTTCCCTTCTCCAAAACCATTCTATTTTTATTAGAGAGCAGTCTAATGCCCTGATGAACTGTCTTTTCCTCTTTTCACAGTCCCATCGAACTTTGAAAGCAAGCTTCTGTTCTACACAGCACAGGGCTTTAGGGTCATCGGACTGGCATGTAAGTCTCTACAGACAGGGAGGCAATCTACTGATCTAACAAGGTAAGCAGTAGGCTGCTTCTTATCAGCAACATTCAGCCATGAGCCTCACGTAATACCGTTACCACAAAGCCTCTGCTAGGAGCAGGGCTGTAGTACAGATAGTTTTGTTAGACTCAGGCCAAAGAGAATCTGATTTAAATCTGGATATATGTCTATCTGAGAATGAGTAGAGGGCACTTCACTACCCCATGCTTACAGCACATGCTTAGAATCTTTACACATTTCTTCAACATAGGAGGTTTAACTCTAGTACACCCTGAAGCCTAGTACACCCTTCTCTCAGTCCATCATTTCTACCAATCTCTTTGCATATTTATCCAGGCTTTCAGCCAAAGCAGTCTCTCTCTCTCTCTTTTTTGTTTTTGTTTTGTTTTGTTTTGTTTTCATGGCTCCTTGGTTAAGCAAAGACAGCAGATGACCCCCATAATGCTACCTATTCTCTAGCCCAGTCAAAGTTAGCAGACTATCTTCTGCTGCTGTCTTGGTCCACTCCTTTAACATTATAGTTTTAACTTTCTATAGCTTCTAGAGAAGTCAGCAAATTCTTCTGCTACTCTCATGGAGCTAATTTTACACAGGCCTCACTCAAAAACACCTCCATATGAGTCTGTAGGCTCTTTACCCAAATCCCTCTAGCTCTTGCTTGTGATACTCCGGAAATACCACTTGTGAAACATTTGTAGTTACTTGGTGCATGTGTTGTCCTTTTTGTTTACTAGCTGCAGGTCCTAATCTAGACAGGGCTCACTTGCTTTTTCACAGTGTTTGTTTTTCACTTTGCAGAAAGAGTCAGTGACACTGAGGCAAAGTGCAAATGATTTGTTTAATTCTTGTGACAGGTGTCATAACAGACTTATCCAACCCAATGAGCAAATGTGTGTGATATGGCCCAGAGTTTGCAGCTCTGTGTGCAGTTATAACATGGGTGATGTATATACTGCTAGGAGAAAAAGGATGATGGGAGGTCAAACACTACTTCTGCTATGAAAGCAGTGACTATTCAGCATCACCTGACTCAGCTGCTCTTACTGCCATGCAAGTGTTTGACCTCACCTCCTACTTACAGCTGTGGCTAAAATAAGTGTTTGAAAGCTTTTACTTCTTTCAAACTCCTCAGAGGAGTCACCCCAGCTTCCTGGGGAACTTCTCTTTTAGACCACAATGATGGGATTGTTTATGAAATTCTGTTCTGAACTGTGTGCGTTCAACTGTAAAAAAAAAAAAAAAAAAAAAAAAAAAAAAGGCATTAGCACAGGTGTGAAAAAGAGAATAGGAGAGAGAGCTGGAGGTCCCACATGCTGTTTACTTGGGTCCTACTGTTAAGAGTAGCTGATAAGTTTACTGAGGCATGTGTCTTCATTGTACAGACCTCAAATGAGGAGGAGCAGTGTGCATGAACTTTTCAAATCAGAACATCAGACCAGTTTGGGAATCCTGCAGGAAAATCAGGGTCTTTTTTGCATACTGGCTGGGGATAGTGCATTAATAGAAAACAGTCCAACTTATCCATTGGGCTTCCTTTTGTTGTGTGGAGCGTGTACACCAAATCATCTATTTTTTGGTTTGATAATTTAGCAAACATGATCTGGAAGCTGGCTATGTACTGAACTGTTTCTTCAGAACAAAGGAAGACTAGAATAGAAGGATGAAAACCAAGTGAAGATCCTCCATATACCACGAGCACCAATTATTGCTGGTAGAATGCAAACCCAGCTGAAATTGAAATAACACCACAAAAGACAGACAGCCTAAGACTGCTAAAAGCAAACAAATTATTTTAATCTTTTTGAATTAGGCAGGATGGTTAACTGTTGTAACTGGCTATCAGCAAATTCAGGCCAAAAGGAAAAAGAGGAATTACATCTCTTTCTCATCTTCATTCTTAAGGGAGGAGGTGGAATCAGATCTGACATTCCTAGGTCTGCTGATAATGGAGAACCGGCTGAAGAAAGCGACAAAGCCTGTACTGGAAGAGCTCAGTGCTGCCCACATCAGGAGTGTTATGGTCACAGGTATCTAAATAGGATGGATTATTTATGTGGCTGCTCACCCAGATAAGGAATTCAACCATATGTGAGTGAACAAGCAGTCTGCTGCTTTATCACCACCACTGGTAGGAAGGCACAGGCATTTGTGTCTTTCAGACAATTACAGTCCAAGAAGCAACTGTGTTGTAATAATCACATGAATTGACCTATGCAGGCTTATGTCCCTGACAACTTCACTGGGCTTTGTCAAATACCTGACTCTATCTGTTCCCCTTTCACCATAAATCAGCCTTTCTGTTCCTCTGACACTTTCTAGTGAGCCCATTTGTTCGCCCTGCTAAGGTTATCGGGTGTTGTACACGAAGACATGTCATGCCAGATCCCTTCTTTATAGGATCTTGAGAAATTCTTTTGTTATAAATGAACCAAGATCAAGCATGGATACCAGGATGAAAAATTGTGATATCTGGTACTTCATGCCTACCAGTCCCTATTTATCCCCCCCCAACTTTTTCAACTTTTTTTTTTTTTTTTCTTTTTTTTTCTTGAAGAGCTGGTTTGGATTTGGATAGGATAAATCCGAGTTTTTCCATGGTCCAAAGACATTTTTTCCAGGAATTACACAGACCTTGTCTTCTTGGGCTTCACTTATTTCAGTACCTGTCTTACACCAAAGACATTTAAAGGCAATTGCTGTGAATCAGTGATACTAGCTCAACTTAAGAGTGAATCCCTTATTTTTTTTCTTGCCTAAAACACAGAAACTAGGAGCACACTCCCCAGCTAGATTTCTTCAAGCTCAGGCCAGATGAAATATGTATTTAATTATTGAGACAGACCTCATCTGCTAAGTTTTGATCTTTATCAAAAACTTCCTTATGCATAGACACTGAAATTGTATTGATACTTGTGATTATATTTGAAAACTGGGAATTCAGGAAAAGGCTAATGTTTCCTTTATAAACAATTCCTCACTGTAGATAATACCGCCCTTGATTTTTCTAGGTGATAACATTCAGACAGCTGTAACTGTTGCCAAAAATGCTGGGATGATTTCTCCAACAAACAGAGTGATTCTTGTGGAAGCAAACAAAATACCTGGATCTTTTTTAGCATCTGTTACCTGGAAACCACTAGAAGAAAACAAAACTGAAGAATACGGAAGCCTGGTGAGTGTAAAGCAGGTGATGTGCAGCAGGAAAGAAAACTGAGTTGGAATGCTTGAAATAATACAGTGGGATTATGCTAGTATAACAGAGACCAGTTATTCACCATCATCTGCATGTCAGAATGTTATGTGCTAGAAAAGTGTTTAAAAACAGTGATATACATACTACCCTAGAGCTTCCTTCCTAGCATATTATCCTGTAAACACTATTTTTGTTAACTGTCTGGGTTAGGTTTGAGAACAGCTGTACACAAGATTTGACTATAGCCCTCATGCTTAGCTGATGCAATTTTCAAGCATGTTTCCCTGCAAGGTAGGTTCGGTAGTAGAGAGGTGGACTCAGTGGAACTGCACTGAAGGAACAAGACCTGTTTGAACATATAGAGAGTGCTTTCCCATACCTGCAGAATTAAAACACAGATTAACAGTTGAGAAATTGCAAATACACAGTGAAACATAGGCTAGCTATACTAAGAAATTGTACTTCATCAAACATCTCCACAAAGGAACTGAGACAAAGACCTGTTACTCTCTCCCTGCAGAGTATGGCTGAAGGTGCTGACCCTCCTCTAAGAAGTATTAGAGTCAAGCAGATGGTAGGGAATCTCTGCAGGGGCTGTTGAGGGGCTCCACCAAAGCCCAGCCTCAGCAGCATCTTCATTGTATTTCACTGCAAGAAGGCATGCCTAGCTATGGTGCCTGTATGTTCCCTGTAGCCCCTCTCACTCACAGTGCAGCCCATCAGATTGCCACTGCTGCAGAAATTATACCAAACATGTGAATGTTGAGGTCACGCTTTCAAAGTATATAAGGAACCCAGTTGAAATTGATAGCATAATATGCCTGAACACAATTATAAATCAAGGCAAATGAATCCAGCTCTCTCAGAGTCTTCACAAGTGCCCTTTTCATGGGATGTCCTTTTCTTTGTCTATAAAAGCACATGGTAGCTTTTGAGGGTTTAGGAAGAGCACTAATTCTGGATTTTTTTTTTTTTTTTTTTTTTTTTTTACAGGAAGATAACAGTCAGACTGAAAGAAGAATTAGGCTGGCAGTGGGATCAGGCCAGTACCATTTTGCCATGAGTGGAAAATCTTACCAAATTATAGCACAACATTTCAGCCACTTACTTCCAAAGGTAAGATCTGGATTATTTAATTGGGGTAGGCTTGCCAATCAGTAGATTCAAATTGTCCTGATATCATTAGCTGAATAGATCTGTATCAGGACATCTTTTGGAAATAACTCTAAGCCTGAAATAACTTGTGGGCTTGTTGAATCTCTGATGTTAATGTGTGGGGAAAGGTTTGAAAATCCCTGTTTTTTTTTCCTGCACAAGAGGATCAGACCGGTCTTGTAATGTAAGGACATGACTTAAAACATTTGTGGCCATATGTCTGGCCCTTGCACAGAACTGCTTCTCTCAGGTGTTGAAGAAAAGGAGAAAATGGTATTACACAGTGTGCAATTTGGCATGATTTGTCAGTTTAATGGAAAGGATAGTATCATGAATTATTTGCTAGTAAATCTCTGCTTGGTAATATGTGTTCATCTGATAAATGACACACCAGGTCTAATGTCTGAGTTGTGATTGTTATTTTTCCAAATCAAGATACTTTTTATCTTTGATCCTCAACCTTTCCTGCTTTGTGGTCTAGCAGCAGTTGTTTGGAAATATGACTTTTTGGTGGTTTCTATTCCAGATTATCACTAAAATCACTGACTTGCATCAAGTGCTTAAAAAATCACTTTTTTTTTTCTTTTTTTTTTTTTTTTTTTCTCCTTACAGCTTCTGCTGAATGGAACAGTTTTTGCTAGAATGTCTCCTGGTCAGAAATCCAGCCTTGTAGAAGAGTTTCAAAAGTTGGAGTAAGTTCTTAATAAGCACTGAGTTAGGAAGTGATGAATTTCCAGACTTTTAAAAAGCTAGCTTTTCTCTAACATAGTGTTTCCTAGAAGTACACAAAACTGAAGCTTCTACAAAAGTACAGCTTGGCAATTAAGTTTCACAAGCTTATTTAAGAAGAGACACTGTTGGTGTCATGCTGGTTTTGCAAACAAATACCTAACACTCTCATAATTCCGAGTTTTCTACATTCATCTTTCATTCTTCTCTTTCTGGACTTGAAGCTGGCATGGCTTGCACAAAAAGAGGAGGCTCTGCTTCCCTTCTGTTTATAGGTCTTATTTTTCCCAGCACTGAACTGTAGGTCTCTTTATTTTTTTAGTTACTTTGTGGGCATGTGTGGAGATGGAGCCAATGACTGTGGGGTAAGTGAAAATTCTTTACAATATATTTATTTTAAAAATGAATGCAGTGCCAGTAGAATACCCCAAACTGAGCACATGCTGGAGATGGGAGCCCTCTGCTTATTTATAGAGCAATTTCCCTGCCACTAGCATTGATTCAGGCCTGATCCCCTCTAACCATGCAAGAATTGATACCGTTGCAAACTGCAGTGTTGAGGACTGATTGATTTCTTTCGCAAAAACCACCAGAAGATTCTCCAAATCCTCCACTGGGTTTTGTGTCAACACCTGCAGTTTTGGGGCTAGGGGATACAGGGGTGAGGAGGACTTTTCCCAGGGAAACATACAGCCCTAAAAGACTGTTGTAAGTGCATATTTTAGAAGTGCAAGACAAGGATTTTTTTTTATTTTTTTTTATTTTTTATTTTTTCCCCAAGAGGAATGATCCATGCTCAGGAGGTATCCATAACTACCTTCTGGGTTTGCTGGCAGGTTCAGTTCACTCCACGACTTCACACATCCTTGTGGCAGTGGGAGCAATGCCACCTTGGCAGTGAAGCACTCACTTGCATTTAAACAAAGTCCCAAGGGTTCTCCCAGGGTAAGCAAGCAGAGAAGCTAGACTTCTACCTAAGATGTGACTGCATGGAAGATCTGACAAAGGAGGCACAGCCAACTCTGTCTTCTGCAGCTGGTGGTGGATGGCTCTGGGGTCTGTGGCAAATGGGCTTTATCATGCTCTCATCCCCTTACTGCTTCTGCACTTGATGCCCCAACTACACCCTATTGGATAAACCTTTTGGGTGGAGCACAACCAGGGAGTGAGAAGGGGTTGCTGTTCACAGAACACATACTGTAATAAGAACTTGTTTCTTGGCTGACACGTCAGTTCCTGTGTCCTTCTGGCTTGTAAGTGCTGAAGAGGACTATGCTTTTCAGGCTTTGAAAGTGGCGCATGCAGGGATATCGCTGTCAGAGCAGGAGGCATCTGTAGCTTCACCTTTCACATCCCAAACCCCCAGCATAGCATGTGTGCCAGAGCTAATCAGGTAAGCATGGATTTTTGTTTCCTGTTACATTAAGAAGACAGTCCCCACTCCTCTCAAGTATTAGTGTTAGTTGTTCCCACTAGGCCAGAGCATATATATATATAGAAAAATAAATGTCTTTGACATGGAAATCACCATTTGCTTAGTTACTGTCTGAAATTCCTTTAAAAGGAATTTCAGGAAAGGAAGCTTCCTCCGGTAGCTTCCCCTCAAAGCTACCGGAGGAGGGCAACTACAGCTGAGCATTTTGTTATTAGCAATATTTTAAATGCAAAATGAACAATACTACATAAGCTGAACCAAATGTCCACAATATCAACCTATTCACTACTGTTAGCCTGTGTTTCTAATATCCTATGCAAGCAAAACATTAGCATCTGTTGTACCACTCCCTTAGTTAAGTTTTGAAAAAGGTAAGTTTTCTGCTTCTTACTGAGGAAAGTAGAAGGAAGCAGGGCTGTGCCAAACTTAAGCATTTGTTGCAGTGAACATCAGGAGTTGGAAGAATTCACTGTCTAGAGAATGAACTTCATTAGGAACAGCGTTAGCATTGGGTCTGCAGGTTATTTCATCATGGAGTCTCTTCCTAGAGCTTCCTCCAACTGCAGCTCGGAGAAGGAATACCTCTAGCTGATGTTGTGAGCTGTGGTGAAGCTAGGAGTAGACACAACAACTAGCCTAGTCCATTGCTTTAACCACTAAACACAGTTTTCTGAGGAATCTACAACATTGGATAGGAGTCTTCCTTATTCTCATGGGTTTTCCTCTAAAATCCCAAAGGTATTTAATATTGCTGTGAAGAAGGCCAGGGTCACAATTTTGCTTAGTTGCCAGATAAATAACTGGGAAGGACTTGGAAAGAGTCTTTTACTGTCATTGGATACTACATGGTCACTGCAGGAAGAGAGGACTTGTCATTTTGAACTCACTGAGCAGGTGCTTGCCTTTGTATGCTTTTCCTCATGTGGAATTGTTATCTGTGCTATTAGTGTCAGCAGGAAAACTTGCTGGGGTAAATTGTATTGTTGGGAACATGGTTTACTGGAATCAAGCTGTTTCACTTGCTGCAAGATTTCTGCAAGTGAAGATTCTACTTTTGTTTATGCCAGATTTTATTTACTTCACCTCCCAATAAAGAAAACAGTAGAGTCTTCTGTCCTTGTGACAAATGCCTTGGTTTTCAACTGCATTTTCAGAAGACTGGCAACAGGAGCAGATCATCACCTAATTGTTGCCCTTTATTCCTATCTGCACACAGGGAGGGTCGTGCTGCCCTGGTCACTTCCTTCTGCATGTTCAAGTACATGGCACTGTACAGCACCATTCAGTACCTTGGTGTCCTCCTGCTGTACTGGGTATGTCTTGGGAATATGGGCCTTGTTCAATAGAACAGGATGAGCTACTGTTCCTTTGTAAGAGAAGCATGGCATAAGAGCCACAATAAAACTAGGATACAGAGGTTTACCTCAGCTGCAAACTTCTCTAACATGATCTTTTGGTCCTTCTGTACACTTATCTGAAAACTGAATTCTTCTCATTAACTCCAGCCTATGGGCTCAGGATCTGCTCTGGGCAAAAAGAAGGCTGAGATATTGAACAGTATTTCGTATAAGGACATATGTCTGTGAAAAGGGAGAATCTGGCATAAGCATATGCTGTTGCAATTTACTCAGCATTTAAAGCATGAATTAGCTTGACAGTAAGCAAAATCCCCTGGAATGCCTTAAACCACTTTTACATGGCTCCTTCCCAACTAGAGAGGAGGCCTTCAGTTCAGAAGTCACCCAGCACTGAGAAAGGATGTGTCTCTTCAAAGAGGCGTCTTTATCGCACTGAGTCAACTGGGAGTGTCATTAGTCCAAACAATGCACAAAATGAGTGCATTCACTGCAGTCCTCGTGATGATGAATCTATTGGCAGGGTGGTGGATTGTGCAGTCCCTTTATCTGCTCATTAGCATACTCTTGGAATTTCAGAACAAACAGCAGAGCATTAGTTCCGTGAAAATAATACGGCTTTCTGGAGATGATATAAACAAGCCGACAGCAAATGTCTGATTTGTAATGTTTTTTCTTTGTGTTCCTCTTTTCAGCAACTAAACACCTTTGGGAATTACCAATTTTTGTTCCAAGATCTGGCTATTACCACTGTAATTGGTGTGACAAGTAAGCCCCTTAGTCATCCTCTGTATTAAGGGAATGGATCTCACATATTTTTAACCTGCTTGGAAATGCATAATCCTATGTACAGAAAGGATGGAAGGAGACTACATAGACTACTGCACTTTTAGATAAGTAAATAAGGCATTTTGTTTGAGAAGAGAAAGCTCTGAAATGGGTAACATGTAGTGGTGCAGTTGCTGAGCATAAGAAAACAAAAATCCCAAGCCAGATTTGACAAGTGACTGAAAGAACAGGAGAGCCGGGGCATATCCTTATAGCATTGGGCCTGACAGTAGCCAAATAAAATAAAATCTAACATTTGTTTTTGAAAAATGCCTCATGATAGACAGATGGCATTAATTAACCCATTCTGTGGCCAATAAGAATTTGTAAGAAAATAATTCTGTATTTTGTACTTGATATAAAATTTATATGTGCTATAGTGAATATTACAGAATGTAAAAGTGCTGGCCGTTGATAGCAGTCAGTAATACACAGCAGCACTGCTGGTATTTTGGACACACTAGTAAACATACCTGTACATGTTTCAGTGAGTTTCACAGAAGCCTACCCAAAGCTGGTTCCCTACAGGCCTCCTAGCCAACTCATCTCACCCCCATTGCTGCTCTCTGTCGTACTTAACATCCTCTTCAGCCTCAGCATGCAAATTTTTGGATTTCTGATGGTCCAGAAGCAGCCCTGGTATTCAAGGACTGATATACACAGGTAGGTCCCCTTCTTGGGACTTGGGTGGCACAGGGCAGACATAGAGAGACAGGGCTGCATGATACTATTGATCAGCTTGACTATAGTGTGGGTGAGCAGCTGCAAGCAGACCCTCTGCTTCCCCACCAGCTACTAACAGAGTAAGCAGTGGTGTCTGCAGGTCCCTAACCTCTCCAAAAAGTATAGCACGGTGCTAGTGGTAAGAACACTTCTGATGAGCACTAAGAAGAGTAATAGATCGTGGGGAAGACCAGAGTATCCATGTAGGTTTGAACTTAGGCTTTGCCACGTTCAGTGGGTAAGACTGGGGGCACTGCCAACAACCTACATCCTTGTGACAGCGGGAGCAAATCATGATGATGAGGAAGAATGCCTGATAGTGGCCAGGTGAAATGGCTAGGACAGAGATCATTCGCTAACCAGAGTGATGCTTTTTTACAGCGCCTGCCTCTCAGTAGACAGCCACATGGAGAATTCGTCCTCTGTTTCCAGCCTGGGCCTCCATGGGATGGGAGATGGAGCCCCTAATGAAGCAGACGATGGCTACAAGAGCTATGAAAACACCACAGTGTGGCTACTGAGTACCATCAACTGCCTCATTGTTGCTCTAGTGTTTTCCAAGGGAAGGCCTTTCAGGAAACCCATCTACACAAACTGTAAGTGTGGGAAGGGTGGGAGGGATCTGTGAGTTGGTCAGCTCACAAAGTCAATTCACTAGGACAAAGTTAAAACTTGACCAAAGTGATGCCAGCCAAAAAAGTAGGAACCCAATAGTGGATCCCTAAATGACTAAAGGTCAGCTTTTGGAAGCTTTAGTCTCAGTGGCATCCTTTAATCAGCAGCTCTCTGAGCTGGGCCCACTTTTTGTGCTTCTGTGCTGCTAAAAAATTGGCCCAGACATTTGGGTTTCTGAAAAAAACTCCACTGTTTGATAAAAATTGGTGGAGTTGGCTTGCAGAAGCATCATGGTACTTAAGGCAGTCATGTTACATTAGAACAAACTAATGAAGTCTAGTAGGTCTTTTCTGCCTCTGAGAGACTGATATGAATGGAAGGTCAGCACATGATTTTGAAGTTCTAGAAGTCGCTGCATGGCATAGGAGGGCTATTATTTTTGTCTGTGGGACAATCCTGCAGCTGTCTCTCAGGCAAAGCTCTGTTCAGTTCTTTTGTGCTAAAGAACTAATTTAATGCTGTAGGGTTCATGGCTTGGATGTTTAGGTTCAGTAATAGTGAGGAGGGGACCTTCCTCCCAGGTAGCAGAAATGTCATCAGTCTTGGGCAAAACTCGAGTGAGTGGATAGAGGGTGAAGTCTGGCACATGCCAGCTGGAGAAAAATATAATTTGCATATTATTGCAATATTTGCCTTGGGGGGGAGAGAGGGTAAATTCTCAATTACTCAGACTTTTTAGATCCTGATCAAGAGTGAAGTCATGATATTATTAAAATGGAGGGCAGAGCTCCTAATTATATCGACAAGAGCAAGACTACATCCTAGACTTCTTTCTGAATGACAGGAGATAATGAGCTTGGTGTGAGACTTGCTGAAAAGTTCTCTGGCTTCTCAGTGTGAGAGGTCAGATCAAATGATCAAAATACTCTTTTGGCATTTTAAATCTATGTGTGCTCATATAGGCTCATATGAGCTCATATAGGCTCATACCGGCCTAATATATATCTGCTTGACTGAGTGAAGCTGGGGCTTTACTCTGTTCATTTTTTCTTTTGCTGAAAATTCTTTGCTATCTAATAGATTTTTTTTTGAGTGTTTAACATGGAAAATTATGGTTACAATCTTCTGTAGTAAAGGCAAGCAGCTGAGAGTGCTCATATACCTGTGGTTTTATTTGCTTGTTCTTGTTCCTTCAGATGTGTTCATCCTGGTGCTCATGGGGCAGCTGGGTGTTTGCCTCTTTCTGGTGTTTGCTGATATTGATGATCTCTACTCTAAGATGGATGTGAGTATTGTTCCACTGCACTGTGACTGTTTTTAACAAAAGGCACAGATTTTTGCAGGAATGTTTGGCACCTCTGATGACAAATCAGGTTTAAAGAGATGGATTTTAGGTGATGGGATTGAAGAACCTTCTGGAGACATTGTAGCTCCACAACTATTAGGATATTTAACAAACAAGATCTGTGCATTCTGACAACTGGACAGCTATACCTCAGTTTGATTGTTTCAGTGAATTGTGCATGCAGCAAGGGACGACATTGCTAAACGTACCATGATTGGTATGTTGTGGCTTGATAGCTGTGAAGCCAGAAGAAAGGAGCTAGGGCCTGCAGCTTTAAACTAAAATACCATGCAGTTCAGATTCTCAGCCTGTGCTGCACACAGATCCTCTTGAAAATTCAGCATTCTCAGCAATCTTCAGTACTCACTCCCCAACATTTTCAGGCTCCCTGTCTAAATGTCAGACAGCCTGTAATTTCCTAAAGCAGCATTTGGGTTTGGAACAGCTGTAGAGAAAGACTAGTGAGGCTGTCATGGCTGAGGATTTGTCTTGGTAAATACCAGTAGGGCTTGGTTTATTTAGTCTGGCAGAACACAAGCTGGGAGTTGCCTTGTGCAAATTCATTCTAGGAGAAGTGCAAGGGAAGGGTAAGATCTACATGGGCTGTAGGACAGCATTGTTAGTGGACCCAGCCATTAATACGTTAAGGCTGGAAGTTGTAAGGAAGATGTTAATATCCTCTGCTGTGATTGTCTCACAACCTTGTACTAGGAGTCATGAGAACAAAACAACAAAAGAAATACACAGCTATTTTTTTTACTACATATGTTAACAGAGCGATGAAGCGTGATGGCTTTGGATAACAGGTACTGAACCCGATGCTGCTTCCACTCCTGTATCTTTATATAAGAGCTGGCAGGTGGATTTAGAAATTGAAATAATGAAAGAAACAGAAACACAGATGAGAATAACATACTTGGATTTTGAACACCAAGCAGCCAAGCACAGCTGCCTCACCTTGTTAACAGTTTAGAGCAGAGGCTGAGCAGGCACACCCAGTTAAAGACTCTGCCACGAGATGGCACTTGAAAGCAAGTCTTAGTCCTGTTTGTGGGCTGTGGTGGCACAGGACAGTGTTAGCACTGCAGCCATGAGGGGCTAAAATGCCTTTGGGGAGAACTGCAAATCTGGGGGGCTTGCACTGGATTTACTGAGAAGTCAGAAGGAGGGAGTGGCAATAAGAAACCGCAGTAACCTAGCCCTGAAGAAACTGCTGATCCAAATTTTGGATCTGAGCTGCATCTCCAAAATAAGTTGAGCGACAGCCAGAAAACCATTGCTGCCAGCTATGGGAAGCTGGAACTGGGCTTGGAATTTGAAATACTTGGAACTAATTTTGATATTAGGAAGAAAGGAAACATTTAGATTTCCTGCTGCTGTTCTGGAGTACGGTTTTCTCTGCCGGGTCATAAGTTTAAATGTTTCTTTATCAGTAATTCCTCAGGATAAGTGGCAACATTGGTTTGTCAGCAATGCACAGCCAGTGTGGGATTCTGTCTGTTGATGACACAAGCTCCCACCAGTGCCTAGTGTGCACACATTGCTTACTGGCTTCTGCTTTCTTCCCAGCTTGTTTGCACCCCCACCAGCTGGCGGATCTCCATGGTGATAATGCTTGCGGTCACACTCGCTGTGTCCTTTCTTGTTGAGGTGAGTGTGCTTCTTTGAATGTACCTGTCACACTATTTGGGAAGACAGCAGGGTCAGGTCCCACCCTTTCTCCATCCTTCTCAGTCCAGTTGGGGAATATCCAGTAAAACTTTTGCTGCTGCCTCACACCTCCTCTCTTCAGATCCCCACATCTGAGTGATTGGATGTAAGGAATGCCAGGCCCAACTACATTTTCTTTCCCAGTGAATGGAATGTATCAGACCCTGTCCCAAGTCACTGAAAGATGAGGAGTCTTTCAGTGTTTTCTACTCAAATCCTGCAGAATCTTTCTGGTGTCGAGGTCTGGTAGAGCTGGTATGAGAAGCCCTCAGTAACAGGCTTTGTGAGGGATGTGGATGAACAGGAGATTGTGGGAGATCTAGGTCTCCACTACTTGCCCTGTGTCCTGTGGATGAAGAGGAAAACCTGCTGAGTCCTCCAAAATTTTCCTTTTTGCTCTTTCTTTTACAGGAAGGTGTCATTGAGAACAGAGCCTTGTGGCTGCTGCTGAAAAAGACTTTCCGGTACCACTCAAAGAGCCATTACAAGAGGCTGCAGCGGGTGTTAGAGCAGGACTCATCCTGGCCACCTCTGAATGAAACCTTCTTCTCAGATTCCGTGGCAATATCAGTAGATGAAAATATGGGAGGCCATAGCAATCCAACATTTGACAGCAATGAGGACACACTCTGAAGGAAACTGTGGAGGACACATCGAGGACAGTTGCCGTTGGCTATAGAAGGACTATCTCAGAGACGTAAGAAAAGAGGAAGGATTGACCCACTGCTACCCCCCATTCTAAGCCTATCTGGGCCTGGCTCATTTTTTAATCAACCAGAAGCAGAAAAGCTGGCTAGTAGCATGAAGCCATAACACTGTTATCTTCTCTCCCTTCACCCACATAGGAATGGCCAGCTGTAAATGGAGCAGCCAGTTGAAGACTGTCAAAGTGTTCATGGTTGAAACACCATTGCTGCATTCTTCTTATGAGCTGCGTTACGCGGTGGTGTCTTTCAGGGATGCTTTTCTCGTTGTGCTGAACTTCTGCAGTATGTAAATGCAACAGCACCAAGCATTTCTGCAAGGTTTATCCAACAAAAACAATCAGTTCCCACCAGCATGTATTTTCTTAGCCCTGTGATGCTAGGCTGACTTCCTGCTTAGGACATTTGACAACTCTGCCCACAGCTGGGTACAACATGACATCAGTCAGTGAGGCTTAGGACCAAGAAGGACAGTTCATTCTTTGGATAAGATGTGCGTGGGGAAGTTTTCCCCTCCAACTGACTGCACAATTTGTTTTTCACAGCTGTAGCTTGCCCATGCATTTCCTGGGTAGGGTCGAGAAGCATTTTCTGATCACTTCAACACAGGAGATTGTATATTCCCACAATCTAATGCTAAACTGGTCTTGCATTGCCACAGAAACTCAAAGAATTGGGCAGATTGGAAAACATGGTAGAGACTCCTTTGGTCTTTTAAAGTAGTGCTGGAAAACTAAAAGCAATCACTGGAGATTATGCATTGTTTTTATTCAACTTGTCTATCAGAACTGTGTTTGAAAAGAGTTTAGCATGCATAAAAAATAACTAATATTATTTTTCTAAAAAGAAAAAGTGTTTCAACTTGAATAAAGCATTTATTTGACTCAGAGCATTTATTTCCCCATTTTAGACAACTTCGACAAAAGTAGATGGGTTAAATACCTCCTAACCTACTGCAGTTTACCTAATGGTAAATACCTCCCACAAGGCCACATAACTTGACACAAACCAGAAGTGGTTTGCATTTGTTCGTGAATATCTCTCCAAAGTTAAGAAGCATTCCCTCTTTGCAACAAATCCCAGTGGTAGGTAAAAGCTAGAGGTTTTATCTCTTGCTCTGTGCACTACTTGCAGTTTCAGGAGAAAGCATGAGTGCAGCTTAGTGGAGTTATTCCCGCCATCCGCTGTTTGGGGTACAGTAATAATTTCCTCAGAGACCAAATTCACTGTCCTATTTATGAGCTCCCTCACACAAGAAATATGTTGCTGCATATAACAAAGTGCCAGCTGCAGTAGGCTGCAGACTAGGCAAATATTTATGTCACAATTGGTAATAGTATAGAAGTGTCAACTTTGGCAAACCTATGGAGTTTGTAGGGTCGACAAGATAAAGACCTGCTTGCCTACTGCTGAAATACAGTCTTACCTGCAAGGAAACAGAATAAAGATGCTAGGTGACATTTAACCTACGCCAGTCTTTAAGATGTCAATCTTTTGCTCCTATGCAAGTCCAGTGTCTCCAGCTGTAGTGGGGCATATTTTATCATCTTCCCTCACTCGCATCAGCCACAGTTTGATCAGCAGAGCTATGTGGTCTGTCACCACTGCACTGAACTGCTTACACAGCTTAACTCCATGGCAGTCAGGAGACAGGTGATTTGTTATGCACATCATTGCTGCAGAGAGCTGCTCATACACACATATCAAAGCCCCCATCTGCTCACTCACCTCTGGGGGGACATCAGAGCTCCCAGTCCACATCCCCCTGCTGGGATAGTCTCTTTTTTTTTGCAAATTCTGGGGCTGCATAAGGGCAGACACAGATCGACAGCCCTGGATGTGGCTTTGACAGTCCCTGTCTGCAGTCTAAGCTATCTGAACACAGATGAAAAATCCCCTGGAGGATCAAAGCTCCAAGCTCACTTTCTCCTCTTGTGACTGGCAGCAGGCACTGGTTGGACAGACCCCAGTGATCTTTGCCGGCAGGCACTGTCCATCCTGGTTAGCTCTCTTAAACTAAAGCAAAGGGCAGGCTCCCTGGAGCCCAGCCAATCCATGGAGCCATGCAGCCACTCTTAACAGCTGATTTCAAAATTTGATTTTTCTTTTGAAATACAATCGTCCTAGTTAATAAAGATATTTGTGTGTGTGTGTGTGCTCTACTTTCTTTTATTTGTTACTTGTTTATTTTGATACAATCACCACGGTTTCTGTCTACTACTCAGCATGCCAGATCCCAGCCCACTTGTCAGCACACACAAGCAAAGGAGGAACAAAGCCCATTCTAAAAGATGCAGACCATCACCAATAACAGTTGTAGGTGTGCAATAACATTAACACGTCAAAACCTTTTACGAGACACACCGGTTTTCCACTCAGGTAGCACCTTTCTCCTAAGGAACTTGATGCACATCACAGGTCTTCAGGAGGATTATGAAGAGGACTGTGGAAACCAAGTATCTGCCAAGAATCAACGAGGAAAACAAGGCACAAGGTACCTATAGCAGCCAGGTCAAGGAAAGGAAGCAAAGAACTCTCTTGCCATATAGTGCAGGTGTCTGATGCCAACAACTGAATTTAAACTCATTACTCTTTATTGTAACATCTAAACTGGGTCTCGCCAGCCTGTATTCCCCGGCCCAGTGGCCAGCAGCCAGGCTCTTTATCGGCCCTAACAGCAGCACCCCTGGGCACCACTGGCTCCCCTCTCCTCCCTGCACGGTGCCCCCAGCCCTGCTCATCCTCCTGATTGCCGCTGCACAGAGTTCACTGCATCCCACCCTCTCCATATATACAGAAGGAATGCGGGCATGCCAGCCCGTGGCTTGGTTCCAAGGATGCAAGCAGGGTAGGCATTCACCAACTGGACCAGTTGTGCTGCCCCAGTGACTGGGTTGTCAGTGAGGTCAGGCAAGTATACGGTCCAGGGAACAGCATAAGGACACGTCGAACCTTCCACACCAGTTTTGGTGGCCACATCCTGGTGATGGAGGGTGCCTCTGCGGGGCTGCGGGCACCATGGTGCTGTCTCCAAAGTCTGGGGACATCGGCAATGCCATGGGCTGATGATTGTCTTCCTCTGCCTGGAAGATGGGCCACAGGGAATGGGCCTGGGTCACTGACAGGAAACTCAGGAAAAATGGAGAATGTCCCAGGAAGGCAGCTGGAATGAGCAGCTGGTTACTGGCATGTGTTCAGTTGTGTGGACTGTGAGTGCTGGAGAACATGCCAGGTTGTTACAAGGCAGAGATTTTACATGCTTGTTGTAGCTGCCTTTTAAACTTCTAGAGAGAGGAGATTGCTTATTTGAATGGAATATTTTGTGCTTGATTAACTCTACAGATTACTCTAAATACAGCCTGACTTATCTGCTGAAATAAATATCAATTTAGTTATAAATCTCTCTCTCTCTTTTTTTTTTTTTTTTTTTTTTTTTTTTTTTCTTCTTTGGGGACAGAGGGTGCTGTTTTACTGCCTTCTGTACATTACCTGCTGGTTTCTTTATACAGCACCAGAATCTTTTGGCATGGCTACAGCTTCACGTTTCCTTACAGTTGAATGGACACATGGTCCTTGGGCAAAAATAGAGCTTTAATGAGTGCACAAAGGAGAAAAAGAACCTGAACAGCAGTAAGGTGGGACATGCTGTGCACCAAGAAGGAGGGTTCAAACTGCAAAATGTGAGAGGATGGAAAAGGCAGACAAGCCCCAGCACGCCCCTCCTGTCTTTCTTTCTGGGCTTCCTCCTGCCCTGTGGTGTGGCTCTGGGTGTCAAGCTCTTTGTCCTGCGGATTTGCCTCTCTCAGGAGCTGCCAAGATCCCCTGTGCCTGACTAAGCAGCTGGAAAGGGCCTGGAGCTGTGTGTCTCCAGGAACTTTGCAAGGCTGGAGTTGAACTGGAGAGCTCTGGATTGCCCTCCAGAAGGGTCTCCTTCTCTGTTGCAGTCCAGCAAAGCTGTGGGCCCAGCCTTCTGGTTGGGCTTGTCAGTTAGGAAGGTCATAAATGCTTGCCGGTGTAACCCCCTCTGCGAAACGAGGGCCCTTGCCAGGCATCTCAGGGAAATGGTTGCAGAGGCAGAGCTCTGAACAAGCTCTCCAGGTCTCTCACCATACCCTTGTTGCCCTTCTCTTGCTGTCTGAAACACCCGACTGCCATCCATCCTTAGTGCCTGCAAAAGTCAAGGCAGAGACCCACCAGAGCCAAGCTGCCCCCCCCCGAGCACTGCAGTCTGCCTCCTCCACAAAAGCCAGCCAGGTAGCCAGGTGGGGTGAGCAGATAACCAACAAGGAATCTGGGCAAGGCAGCGTTGTGTTTTAGCTCCAGCTGCAGGAACCGCACACAAAGTGCCCAGGGCTTCTTGGAGAGCCCTTCTGTGGTGCTGCCTTGGGCATGTGCCACCACCTTCTGTGGGGACACACGTATTCAGCGCCCTGAGGTGCTGATGCTGAGGGTCCCAGCTGGGCAGCACTGCCTGACAGAGATTCCTTGGGAATAGCCATGGGAACAACGAGATCTTCCTGGAAAGTGGGCCACCCTACCACTGCCCTGGGCAGCCCTACCAGAAGGGAAAGAGAAAGGCTTTCAGGTATGCTGGGACTCGGGTTTGTCTTGATTGTTCTCCTGTGAAATAGAGTGCAAAAGCAATCATCCTGGTAGGTGAAGGGCTCAGAGGGTGCTTGTGTTGGGTGAACAGACAGAGGGAAGGGGCCTCATCCATCCAGCTCTCCCAGGGCAAGGCAACGTGCCATGCTCCCCGTCATCTGCCAGCAGGACAGACTCGGGGCTGGGCAGCAGGCCAAGGCAATACAAACTTCCTAGCCCTCCAGCCACGCAGCGCTTGTCACCATGAAGAGGTCTCATCACTGTCCAGACTCTGCTTCCCTGCCAAGGGTCCCAACACCATCCTGTCCCAGCACAGAGCAGGATGTGAGGACGGCCCCACAGAGTCCACAGGGCTTGTGCGGACAGTAATGGCATCCTGCCCTTCGGCCTGAGCATGACGAGGCCCTTTGGCCCTACATGACAGGGCCACTGTCAGCAGACGAATCTGCTCCCTTGCATTGCGGGGTTTTATGTTCTTTCAGCCCATCTGCATGCTTTGCTTGCTTTGCTGGTGAGTGATGTACTTTAGAGCAAATTTTCTTCCTGGTGTGTGCAGGGGGCACATCTCCCCCTCAGGGGGATCCTGCAGAGATCACACAGTGGGACCTGACATGGTTACTTTGCACATCTCCTGCCTCTGAGGCAAGACCTGTCCTTAGATCACCGTCGGCAAATTTTGTCCTGTTTTTCCTTAAAGCAGTGACAAGATTTCTTTTGCCCTGGGTAGCCTGTTTGAGTATTTGAATACCTTTTAATTTAGAAAATCCTCCTAAATATCTAACCTAACTCAAAAAATCTAATTGTTTACTCTAACAAGAAATTAGCCTGGTTTCTCCTGGTCTCTGACAAAAATAGGATTAAAAATATGGTTGACTGTCTTCTTTTCTGTACTACAGAAATTTCTGTGTTTCAGTTCAGCCTTTTTCTTTTCTAGTTTAAACAAACTCAGTTATTCAACACTTCCTTGTGGGTCGTGTTTTCCCAACTTTTAATCGTCTTACCATTTTCACTCCTTCCATTTAGCTCACACCTTCCTAGAGCCTGAACTCTAGCCAAGACCTTGCTAACACCAAGTCAAGTGGAATAATTTCCTCCTGTCTCACGGATCTCACCGCCCTCCTGTATCTGTGACTCAGAATGACAGTCACAATTTTGGCAAGGGGATACTCAGCCATCATTAGCTACACCTCCTGCCCTGGCATACACTTACACCACCTCCCCATTTCTTTTGTACATTTTTCCTCCAGCTACTGAGTGCAGCATTTTACTGAATTTCATATGGTGACTCCATATGGCTAACATGCCCAAATCATACTGCGTTGTTTCTTTCCTCTAAAGCAGATGCTTCTACCAGCTCAGTGTCATCAACACATTTTGGTTGCCTTCTCTGTCCTATTATCCAGGCTGCTATCAAAAACATGAATATTTTGGGTTCCCCTGAGATGGACAGCAAACCACTGACAGCTACTTTGAGTTCAACCCTTCAGCCCATCATGAAAGGATCCTATTTCCCAGTATCCTCATATCTCTTGAGGAGCTCTATCAGAAGCCTTACTGAAGTCTAAATATGCCACATTAGCTGCTTCTCTCTTATTCCCTGGAGCATTTCCCTGTCAGGGAGGAAATGAGATTGGTTTGATAGGATCTTCCTCTGACAGATCCATGTTAGCTGCTCCTTATCATTTCACTATCCCCTAGCTAAGTACAAACTGGTTAAGAATTTTTGCTCGCAGCTTTCTGTGTGTTCAAGTTGGGCTGGCTGGCCTGTAATCCTCCAAGCCTCTAATTCCCTAAGCCACTCTTTTTCACATTTAAGTTGCTGGCACCACAGCCTGGTGGGACTGGGGGTGGAGGTGTCCCACCCAGCTTGGGGAGCTCTTTGGGGAGCACTAGTGGTGGGCAGCCTGCTGCCCCACACGAGGGGACTGCTGAGAATCCAGTCCAGAGACTGGATCATACTGATGTAAATAAGATACCCCAGGTGATTGAAATAGAGAACTAATGAAACCACCCTGCTAATGATGCCTCACATGAGTTCCCTTCCCCTGGAGACTTACAGGATGCACTGGCTGGTGTTAAGCAACCACCTGCCTGCAGTGGTTGCACATTACCTCTTTGTGTACAAGCCTTTCGCCACAAGAAGGTCATAGAGGACACAGATAGACCTCGTGAAAGGCCAAGGTGCCAGCACTACACAGTTCCTCAGATATTAGCGTTTCTTCTTAAAACAATAGAGTGGAGTGACCTGCAAGTGTATCACATCCTGGTTGCTGTGTGCCAGTGGCTGGTGTGCCGAGCAGTGTGGTGGAGGAGATTGCTGATGTCCTCTCAGAGGAGAGGAAGAGGCAGAGAGGACTGTGTACTGATGTTGAAATCTGAATTCAGCCACATGGTTCACAATGAAAATGCTTAGGGGAAAAAAAAAAAAAAAAAAAAAAAAAAAAAAAAAAAAAAAAGGAAGGAAAAATATGCATTTTCCTACCATCATCCTGATTTTTCAGGATTTTTCAGTGTTTGGTCCATCTTTGCTGCTTCATGGACACCACTGCAGCCGCAGACATGGATCTGGCTGGATCATGCAGGGCCATCCGAGGCAGACTGAAGATGCAGCAAAATGACAAGTGCTCTTAGCTCATCGGAGCACCAGAGAGCCTGGCCTCTCCTTGCTCTGTTTCAGAGAGAAGAAACATGGATAAACAGTTTTATTTGTAGCAGTCTACCTAGTAAAAAATGCTTCTCTCAGTTGTTGGAGTATTTTCCTGGATGAAGCTGCAGATAGAGGGAGAACTGGTGGACTTCAGACAAGCTCTGCAGTCTCTGGGCATCATTCTCTCTCCTATCTAGGGGAAGAAAAATTTGGAAGAATTCCTGATTTGCCATCACAAAGATTACACAAAGTCTCTGTCTATGGGGTCTAAATCCTCGAGTCTCATCAGTGACAGCCTCCCTGTGGCCGAGCCAAGAAGGGTTTTCTAGCAGTCTGAGCAAACTCAGGGCCATTGCCTCTCTTCACACAAATATGTAATTTATTCCAGGACGGTAATATAGCACATCTCTCCCGCCTGGATAAATGGTCATTTTCAGGCTTTGTGACAGAAGGAGAATGGGAGTGAGATAGAGCAATTTTAGGATAATGCTTGGAAAATGTCCCTGACAGCGGGGGCACAGGAGACTGGAAGGTGTGCAGTGTGGCTGTGCTGCCCAGCTGGGCTTCTGCAGAGGATCCACCCAGCCCCTTTGCTTTCCCTGCATCTCAGGCAGAATTTGAAGCAAAATGTGGGTTTGAGGGGATGCCCAGAGCTGTGGGGGTGGGGTTCAAACTGGATCTATCCCTGCAGGTCAGTGCCCCAGTATGCAGCTCCACTGTGCTGAAGCCAAGTCCAGACCCAGGCAGTGTAACCTTGTCCCCAGAGGAGATGCCTCTTGCTGACACTGTCACGGGACAAAGGGGTTCATTGGGTATCGGATGATAAAATGGCAACAGACCATGGACTAAGTCCGATGGATTTTATTCTAACTACATACAGTGAGTACCAGTATAATTAAGCCTGAGCAGAATGTGAGCAATCTAAGCATAAGCAAAAGGAAAAGGGAAAAGCCACCAGGCACAATACCATTAACAATTAATCTTACCTGCTGATGAGCCAGAGTCAGGAAAGTTGCTGACCTCTCCTGTTCTCTGCCATGATGTTAGACATCCCCTTCACCAGGTAGCACTGCTGGACCAGCCAGTAAGAGCTATCCCGAGCTGGTGTTGGGCACTCTTTTGGTGGGACTGACACTCCGTGGCTACCGCATGCTGAATAGGATGGCATGAGACACACCTTTTATACAAAGGCCTGAGAATGAAGTTGGGCATGTTTTGGGTAGCTGATGATCCATTAATCTGATAGTCTTTTGATGTCCTTGAGGAGACACTGTTTATGCTAACATTTTTCAGACCGTCACACAATTGATCTCAGGTTCCTTTACATAAGCTGGTTATGTAAGCACGTGGTGCATCTCGCCACAGGCATCCTGCAGGGAGTGCCCAGTGCTGGCCTGGCTGCTCTGGGGCCAGCTCACTGCGGGGCTGAGGCACCCTCCCACCCCTTTCCTTGCCCCATGCCTTGATTTCTCCCTGGCACCAGCCCTCAGGCGCCCTCCCTCTGCGCTCTGCTCCAGCCTGTCCCACCCCGGTGAGCACAGCGATGCCAGGAAGCAGAGAAATGCATGTGTTACACAAGCCAGGCATTTAAGGGCTTTACACGTGAGGGTGGATTTTCCTCCCTCTCCTGGGAGCATAATAGGAGATGTGTGTGCAATGAGACTTTCAAAAGGCAGCGGAAAGGACAGCAGTGAGAGCTGGCTGTAACACTGCTCTGAGCTCAAGCCCTTAGCTGGGCTTGACATTGCATGACCCCACCAGCAAGGACATCCAGAACTGGAAACAAGACAGTCAGATGGAGGAGAAGTTTTGGAAGGATCATTGTATGCTCCTCAACAAGGATGAAGAAAATGAGCTGGTAAGGACTGGGGGACTGCGGTGGGGTTAGGTTTCTTTGAGTACCTCTTTTCCCACATGCTTCTTTTGGATATGCCTCTGCTGCTTCAGTTTCACACACCATCTGAGTACCGTCTCTTCAGCATAGCCTTGGTGAAGCAATACCCTGTATCAGTCCTTGCTGACTTTGATTTTGGCCAAGTAAGGACTAAAGAAAACAATACTTCGTTCAGTCCAGAGGCATGGAACATGGAAGGGACCTCTTTGCCCACCAGAAGTCACCTGGCCACAGAGCAGAGTCCCTTTCCCCCCTCTTTATTCTGGTGTCTTTTCCACCCTAACTGTGATGATCTCTGCGTATAGGTACCCTTCCCATATCATCATGTCACCAGAAAGCAAGTCACAGGGAAGGTGCTTACAAATGAGCTTTATCCTCAGTCCTTCTCTGGAGCAGCAATTAAATCTCTTCTGCCATGCAGGGTCTCTGCTGCTTAGCAGGTCTAGGAAAATTGGGCAGATGACCGAAGTCTACCACAATTCTCATGAGAGGAATCCTTTTATGTCTTTTATGGCAGCATTTCCGGAGTAAAAGTTTGTCCTTATGGGCTTTTAATTAATATTAATTGAATCTATGTCATATTTTTGATTGTTACTGATTACTGACTATTGATCATTGATTATGTGCGGCAGCCTGGAAGGGCTGCACTAAGGGACTGCTTTGCAAATGCAAGGAGTTGGAAACTCTTCCTCTCCTTGCTAATGAGGACTGATTAAACAGAGTCAGATGAGCGTGGTAGTAAGGCCTTTTCTCCCAGCCATCTGTGCAGGGAACAGCTGGAATACAGGTGCTCTCTGTGCATGAGGTGGGCACAGAAGTAGATGCCTCTGCACAGGTGTAAAATATAGCCCTGCATGTGCTAGAGATGCATATATGCTACGTGCACTGGAAGCACAGAAGTGAGCTTTTCCCACAATGGGATCCTCTGTCCTCTGCAAGCAGATGGCCACTAGCAGGTGTTTCCCAGCATCTCCTCAGTGTCACTGTTTGCCCAGCCTTGTGGACTGAGAAAGTGCCTGCACCATGGCGATGCAGGCACTCAGGGTAGGCACAGGTGGGGGAGATGCTGCCCTGCACACTTGCGCCTCAGCATCAGGTTTGCCCACAGGGCTACTAATGGTGGTGGGGCTTCACTGCTGGCTGCCTCTGGTAAATCCCTGCTGGGCTTTGCCTGCTGCTTGTACAGCCCATGGGAGCTTGTTTTAGAGCAGGGAGCTCAGGCTGGATTTAGCACAAAATCAAAGTGTGCCCCGGTAGACAGGTAAGGATTCAGCAAGTGATCCTCTGTGTCATGGATAGCTACAGGCAGTGTCTTTCAGGGTGTCACTGGGTGGTGTGGGGAGGTGGCTCTCCAAGCATGCATACTATGAGCCTAGGAAGCAGTGGCAATACCAGCTCCCTGATGGGGATGGATGGCCAGCAAGGGTGGCTGGGGGGGGGGCTGTTGCCACAAGTAGCCTTTTAGCTAAGAACCGGTGCTCCCAGCTGAGCTGCACCCACCTCCAGGAGATGCCTCCCTCATCCCATCCAGCCTGTGGCTGCAGCCATGCTGGCAGGGAAGGGTCCTGGCTCTGCCCTGGAGGCTGCTGACACAGCATGCCTTGTGCAAGGCTGCCTGGCTTGGGCTGGGCATTGCCTTTTTTAACACGTCCTCTTCCTGTCTTGTTTGCTTCCAGGTGCTGCACTTGGGGACCATTCCTCAGGCAGGCAGGTGCTGGCTCAGCAGGGCAGTCCTGCAGTGAATGGGGGTTCCCCCAGCTCTGGCTCTTGGCACAACCCTGTGAGCACTGAGCGTGCTGTCTCTGGGCACGGGCTGTGCGTTATCATGTTATATGTTCCCTTGTACCCAGCTGGTGCAGGATGGTCCAGCTGTTCCGTTGTGTGCTGTGGCTATATCAGGACTGACTGCTCTGTCCCTCTGCTTGGGCTCATGCCTGGGCTCAACCCCACTCACCATGAGTTTCCCTAGCTTTGAACACTGATTTGTCCTCCAAACCTGAAACGACATCTGTGGTTATTGGCTTAAACTTTGGTGCCCTTCAAAGAAATAATATTTTGTATGCTGCACCTTTAAAAGCTGCACTGCCATTTTGTAATGGATTTTTCTAGCTGGTACAAGGGCTGCATGATTATCTTTATTTCAGTAGAACTGTATTGATTTCAGCTTAGTTTATGTTGATTATGATCAGAGTTCAGATAAATCAAGTTAATTGCGCACTTAAAACTGAATAGGTGCTTACTCCACTGCTTTTTAATCACTTTAAAATTATACCTGAACTTGAACCTGTGTAATTGTTGGTACAAGCCCTCACCAAGGAGCTCTGCCTTGTTGCGTATTCTATCCTGTAAAGTGCCAGCCTTCCTTCTGTCATTTCTCTAGTGTGTAATTCAGATGTGGGACTTCCTCATTTTTACACTTTTTACATTTTTAAATAACATTTCCCTGCCTCTTCGCAAATGCAGATGCTGTGTCAATAGCAGGTTGTGCTCCCATGTCACGTTGTGTAATTTAATTGGCAAGCTCCTCTGGAAAACACCCAGACTCTGCCATGTAGCCACACATAGATATAAAGGAACATTTCCTTTTACTCCCTACCTCTGCCTACACCTGCAGTGTCACCAAATGCCTCCTTGGGGGCAGGTGGCTCATGCTCCAGTGGCCACACAGTATGGGTACAGTTTCATGAGCTCTGGCTCGGGTGCCTCACCCTGGTGATGGTGCAGGGCTCCTCCTGCAGCTTCTTGTGGGGGCCTGTCCAGCAGCACCCCAGAGCAGTGAGGGTGATGCTGCAGCTGCTTCCCTGCACCCCTGCCCTTGCCAGCAGCCCTGGGGGATGTTGCTGGGCTTTTTGGGGCAGGGAAGGGAGCCAAGAGATGTCCAGGAAGCACTCTGTGTGGGGAAACAAAGAAGATTGCTGCAGCAGAAAGGGAGACACCTCACTGAGGCAATGGTTTTATTTCCAGTGGAGACTCCAACACAAAAAATGAAATAATCTTCTGTTAGGTTTTCACTTCATCCTGAAACAAACAAAAGCTCTTTTCCCAAATAAGCGTTTACACAAATTACACTAGCATGGGTGTCACAGAGGAAGCCCTGTCATGGGGGCTGCCTGGATTCCTGCTCTGGTGCCTGGGGGCAGGCAGAAAGGGACAGACACTGCTGCTGGTGAGTGAGTGGGGCATAGAAAGCCAGAGGGCCCTTATGTACTCGTTCTCAAGGTACAGTATGCGTGGTGGAGGGTAACGTGCTGGTAGGTACATCCAAGAGGACTTGCCTGAGGCTTGGCCATTTTCCCTCCCCCAGGCAGAGCCTGTTCTGTTCCTCCCATATGAGGTGGGCTTTGGCACCGAGCTCACGTGGAGACATTTGCCTGGGTTGCAGGCAGGTGCTGACACTGCAGAAAGACATGTTACTGTGACCAGTCTTGATGGTAAAAGCTCCAGACCAGAGTTAGTTTCTCAGAAATCCTGGGAGAGCTGACATTAGACCACTCCTCTGTCGGCAGCAGCCTGGCATCCTCCTCCTCCTAGCAGCTCTGTGTGCTTAACTATGCCATGTCAATCATCAAACTCTAATTTCCTAAAATGACCTCAGGCTGCTATGAGGGACTCAGTCACCAGCATTTCTTTTCAATAAGCTCGGGCTTTCCGATGAACAAATGACAAGGTCAAGCTTGTTAACAAAGAGTGCTTTCTCTTTGCTGTACAGGAGATTTTTGGCTACAAAACCCAACGTTGCCACAAGGCCTTGTGCATTGCTGGATACATCTTGTCCTGTGGGGCTGTGCTGCTGCTGTTCTACTGGAAGCCGGAATGGGACGTGTGGGCAAACTGCATCCCCTGCAGCTTGGAAGAGGCAGACGTAGTTCTGCTCAGAACCACCGTAGGTTCACCCTCATGCCTTACTGCTGTTTGCAGAGCCTTTTGTTTTCCCAAATGGGGCAGCTTGTTGTTCTGTGCCTGCATGATGCAGCAGGCTAATAACACTCTCCACGTTTGGAAATGTAGGGGCAGGGATGAGTCAAGCTTCAGTGCAGCTCTGCCTCTTCCCATCCTCTGTGTACAAGAGGTAGAGCCAACTGCCTTTGCAGGAGGGACCATCCTGCTAGTAACCTTTGTGCTTTGAAGTTATCAGAGAATGTTGAGGAGATAGCTTTTGGAGAGCTAGATTTTAGGCATTAGTTGTATTCTGGGACTCCATCACTGTGAAGTAAAACCTAACACAATTCTATCGGAGCAAATACTTAAAACATTTAATGGCCAATATTGCAATGATATCCCTAATATAAATACACTCAAACCACTAAAAGAGTAATCTATTGCTTATTGTAACTAGTTAGATGAGACTAAAGTGATTAAAGGACAATTCAGTCTGACAAGTGCATCTGTAACAGTAAAGCTGAGTTGCTTTTGGCTGTGGATGTAACACAAGTAACACAGCATTATAGGAGATCTGCAGAGCACAGTAGCTGGTGCTGAGGATTCAATGTCCACACTAAAAATATTTCAGAAAGCTTTTGCTTCTAGCTAGCTCTAGTCTGGTCCATAGTTTGAATATCCACCCAGTAGCTATTGAAGCACATCTGGCTCGGTTTCATCTCCTCTGAAATTCCTCCAAAGCATGAATCACAGCAAATGGAGATGACTGTGTGATTGACTTCAAAATGCTTTACTGATCAGTGCTAAAGCACCAGTACCCAGCATCCCTGTTGCTATGGGCTTACATTTGCTATGACTGCAATGATGCCATAGTGCTGCTGGTCTCTGGGAATCTCATATGTACTTCTCAGAGTCAGGAAACATTATCTCAGGCAACATTTGGGGTTGTCAGTAAACTGGACTCTATTTCTCTAGGATGAGTTTCAGAGATACACCCGGAAGAAGGTGACCTGGATTGATTTGTCTGCATTGGCACTGCCTGATGGCAGTACTTCAGAATGTCCTCTCATAGCTGACAAAGACTCTGTTATAAACAGAGCTGTAAAGAAGCCACAATTAAAGGTAAGAAGAAACATGGCAGGAAGATGATGGGTGAACTAATGAGTCAAGGCACCTGGAGGCTCCCCAAAATGCTCTGTCAGCATCTTCCTGCAAGTCCTGTTTTCATAAGCTGAAGCTTTCTCCTAAGACAAGGGGAACTGTTTCTGTAACATAGTGAGGTGGTTTTCCCTGAAAGTCAAAAGGAATTTCTGCTGTTTGATCTTGCAGGTGAGATGTATACAGGTGCAGAAAATCCGTTACATTTGGGACTTTTCTGTAAAACAGTTCAAGAAAGTTGGGTGAGTGTCAGCAACCTGTTATAAAATCCTTTGTAGTGAGAGAGTCCCCTTTGTGAACTCTCTTCTGTTCACCCAGATCATTAGAAGACAGCAATACATGTCACAGCATACACAACAAGTTTGGAGCTGGCCTGACAAAGGAAGACCAGAAGATCAGGTACAGTCTACATATAAGTTGATACCTGAGCTAATTATGACCGTATGACCTATTAATTCTCTATATTAATTTCATGTGAGGTTTTGCTACTCACCGTAGTAGTAAGGCAGTGCGAACTGCATGGGTGGCATTCAGGAAGGTGCAAAATCATTATCCCCCACACCTTATTGGGCTTTTTGTGTTCTGAGTGATGCCAAAGTAAGTCTGGGGAAAACACCACCAGTTCCAGCTTGGGTTCAGGGCACAGCAAGCCTTGACTGGCTTACCTTGCCAGCATCTCCTTAAAAGCCCTCCAGAGAGTTCATCATGGGGCTTAGCAGCAAACTGACAATCTTTTCAACAAGAAAATACCAAACTTCTGCCTCTGGGTAAAATCCTCTCAGATACAATAGCTTCTTGACAGATTTATTTGTCCTGCTCAGCCAACCGTGTCCCCAGGAGTTACCTGTTTAGATAATTGTTAATGTTATTTGGGCACACAGCTTTCTGCATGAAGTCTTACCTGTGTGACTAAGCTATGATGTGGGGAACTCTTCTCTCCCTTCCTACAGGCAGCTGGTGTGTGGGCCTAATGCCATTGAAGTTGAAATTCGCCCCATTTGGAAGCTGCTTTTTAAAGAGGTCAGTAAGTCTGACTGGGGTTGGGTAGGACAGGTATGAAGTGGTTTTGAGACCTTGCCTGGGCACTCTGGGATGGAGCAGTTAATGCTTCATAGGCATGAGACAGGAAAGTTGGTGAACCTCCTTTATACTACATTTGGACTACTAAAAGATAAAACATAAGAAATTCTGCTGCTGGGCTTGTGGCCTCCACAGCAGTGTAAATCAGGAGTGTGCTTAAAACGTGCAAAATTCTTGTAATTGCTTTATTCACCTAGCAACTTCCTTTTCTCCTATGGCATAGAGGCAAGGCACATGTTTCCTATGTCAGTAAGGACATACTGCAGGACTATCCTTCTTCCACAGAGGAGAAAACTAACTCGTCTTGTGAATAAGAGGAGAGACGTGGATGGTTACTGGCTGAGTTTGCATACAGAAATGGTGGACATATATTTTTTCCAACCTGTATGCAAAGGCTTTGCATACAGGATATCATGCTATCAGTGTTCACGTTAATGGACTATGGATACCACGTCAGTATTTCTAAAATAGAAAAGAGCTATGAGTGATGGGGCTCCAAGCTAGGATGTGTCAGCACATTTCTGAACTTTAAGAGGAGTTTTTTGAAACCCCACAAAATACATTAAAAAGCTCCAGGGCCCCTGAAATTGGTTGGATTTCATATCACCAACTTTTCAGTGCCCTCTGGAGATGGTCTTGAAGAGAACTCCAGTGTAGCACTCTAAAAAAGTTTATTTAATCTGAACTTTGCACTTCCATTCAAGTCTGAAGCTTCGTGATTGAAATATTGATGGTGGTGCCTGAAGGCAGAGTGGTCCTCGTAAGCTGGTGGTATTTCAGTCCAGATACAGCATCAGTGGTTGAAGACTGGCATCCTGATTTAGTGTCTGGCTCTTTGTCCTAGTGAATGTTGAAGAGTGCATTAAATTTTCATCGAGGGACCAAATTTGTCAGATGAATAATTCAGTTCTAATCCTTATGCAGACAGCTCTTTCGGTGGCTATTTTAGTTATATCAGTTCTACAGAGAAGTCTGTCACTCCTTCAGACATACTGCATAGTGGGCAATTCTCTGAAAAATTTAATCTAACTCTTTTGTTGTTAGTTAGATACCACAATAACCACAATTATATTCTGAGTTGAATTTCAGTGGGGCTTGTTGCCTGGTTTAGCATAATGCATTCAAGTGAATGACTAGTATTGTAGAACTGTCAGAATGCAGAGTAGCCAAAAGTATGAAAGTGAGAGAAAATCAAGCCTCCAATTTATCTGTAGTCTGAGACTGATAGCCCCACAGACCCTTATTTTTTTCTGAGATTTTCCTTCTTGTAAATAAATATATCCACACTGACGTTCTTACATCACAATGTATTAAAGGCAATTACTGAGGTTCAGTCTTCTTCCCTCTTTCTCTCCCATCTGTGTAGAGATTACTTAGAATCAACAATGTTAAGGTCACCTTTGTTAGACAGCTACAGTGAGAAACCAACTGACTAAAAGTCCCTTAAGTCTGACTTTAAGTTGCCATCCTAGTTGCTGCTGCACAGTTACTGGTTAGCAACAGCTTTTAATTACAAATACCATGAGTTACATGTAAGCTGGTAAACTCAGAGATGGGGGCTATTAATGCTCTAAAACCACCATGAAAACATTGTCTTGTGATGGCAAAACAATCCTTCAAGTTGGTGCTGAAGACTCCTAGACATAGTAATGAAATGTTCTCCCTTCTTCCTACACCCCATCTCTGCTGCCCAGTGTTACGTTCATCCCCTGACAGCTGTTGCATTTATGTTTGCAGATTTTAAACCCCTTCTATGTATTCCAAGCCTTCACCCTCACACTGTGGCTGAGCCAAGGCTACATTGAATATTCGGTGGCTATCATAGTCCTATCGATCATTTCTGTGGGCCTAACTGTGTATGACCTCCGACAGGTGAGTGCCATGCAGCCTGATAGCAACTTCATCACAGCCACAATAAGTAGCTATTTCTGTGCTTTTTCTGGTTATTTGTTATTACTCTGTATTCTGATGTATTGCTGCAGATTTGTTACTACAGAGGAGTAAAAGGTTCAGACCCGGTGGTCTTGATCTTCCCAAGAATTAAAGAGGATTGAAGTCCTGACACGTGGGATTCATAGGGCTTTAAGAGGGTGGACTGTACCCATGAGTCTGGTTCCTACTGTAATTTCAGGAGACTTGACTTCCCTTAAGGTCCGCTGAATAGTGGGTCTTAACAGCAAAAAGAAGCATGACTTTTTTTTTAATTCTCAAATTTGTTCAACACTTCTGTCACAAATACTGCTCCTTAGAAGCATTTTCTAGTAGTCTCAGCTCATTCACCTTTTGACCTAAAGCACTCATGTGATGGCTGGAAGCTTCAGCCTCTGTGGCAGAGGAACATAGATCAAGGTGAGCCTTACACAGTGGCTGCAGGCCATTGAGTCTCCACATTCAGGCAGGTGAGGTGCCTGCTAGAAGGGCAGAACACTCACAGGGCACTTGGAAACTGCTTCCTTAGTCCCTGAGCTCACTTTAAATAAACAAGGAAGGCAAAAATCACATGGTAAAAAGGTGTGATAAGGAAGAAGAGAGAAACTATACAAATGAAAATACAGAAAAAAGGAAAGTGGTAAGAGCAGAAGTCCAGTAGGCAACATTTTAGTTTGTTCTGGACTTTACTTCTTGACAATACAGGGGAATGCAATATTTAAAAGCAGAAAGGATCTGGGGATTCCTGAGTCCTGGTGAATGTTTTGCTAATCTGCAGGAATAATGCAGAGGTTATAGGACAGTGCTGAGGAGCGCAGCTCCCATGGACAGAGTGATATGGTGGAGGTGGTGCTGGGGTGATGGGAAGGCAGCCATGGGGTGCATGGCACTGGAAGTCCTGCTCAAAGCCAGCCCGAGCACTTGTGTGCTGCTTCAAAGTCAGGCATAGCTCATGTTTCCTCCAAAGGCACTGCTCAAACCGGTCTTCCTGCACTAAATGACTGGTCAGGGGCCAGATTCAGCCCTGGGAACAGCTTCTTGAGCCAGGCATACAGCAGGCTGCTCTGCGAAATGCTGCCTGGGGGAGGTAATGATTTGTCTTTTGGAGAGTTGCCTGTAGGCTGAACTGACCCTTCTTTTCCATGGGCTGCTGGGGCGCACAGCATGCTCCTGCATAGCTCCCTGGGCTTGAGGGCCTTTGGGCAGCATGTGCTCACTGCAGTGCTCTGCTGACACGGCACTCCATGCACCACTCACCCTCTCTGCCAAGGGCATGCTTGTATTGCTGCCTTGTTCCAGCCTCATGCCGGTCTCAGCGAGCGCTTTGTGAATAGCTGGGGCTTTTGCCAGCGCAGGTGTGTTGGCCATGAATACCATTTCTGTATCTCAGGCTAAGATCTGTATGTGTCATGTAGGATGAATAGCACTCCCGTGTTGAACAAGCACTTGCATCCCTTTAAGAGTACCTTTATCCCTAAAGTGTTGATGTCGTGCCCTGGTATTGCAGAGCACCAAGAACAGATACAGTCCGTTCAGCTTTTCTTGGCAAGACCAGTTTTATTGTGCGACTGATAACTTTGGCAGGATGAAATACAATGTTTGGGGCCTCCGGATATTCTTCAAACTGGTTTGACATCCTCACAAGAAAAATGCTAATGAAGAAATCCACACTTGGGGATTATTTTTTTTTTTTTTCAATTGCAACTTCTAAATCAAGATAGCACATTCTCTCTAATGGTCTTGCAATGACAGCTGACTTCATCATTATCTCAGGCTACATAATTGTCTGAATTAGATTGCAAAAACACGCAAAGCACAGACACCTAGTCAAATTAGAATTTTTCTTCTTGCAATGGCAGTGTTGTAATGGCAGTCTTTACAACTGGGTGGTTTCGTTGGAAGCCTCCTAGCATGGATAAGACTTGAGCAAAAAGAAGCCCTTTACTAAGGGGCTGCAGGTAACAGTGTTGCGGCTGAGGAGACTTGATATGTTATGAAGCAGGGATAGCCCCATGAAAGTCAAGGGAGGTGCAGCAGCATGAGTCAAATCAAATTGAAAATTTCGTCCAAGTTCCCACAGCAGCTTGTTCCAGGGTAACCATGAATCAGCATCCTGACTTCTAAAGAGAGATGTGAAAACTCCCCCGGAAAACTCGGCAGAGCTCAGTTTCTATGATATTAACATGATCAGTGAATTGTAACATGCTGCTCAGCTTGAGCATTGGTGTTTCAACGCTGCTATTGCTTTCCCATCAACAGCAGTCTACTAAGCTGCATGACCTTGTTGAGGAGCATAACAAAGTCCAGGTTACAGTCTGCATGAAGAGTGAAGGTGAGTCATCTGAGTCTCATTTTCCTCACAGGCCTGTGTAATTAACTGATGTGTTGAAATGAATCTGGAATTGCACAGCTCCTCTTGGTTTCCATGACCGAAACGTGAAGGGCAAGCTGCAGGGAGAATGGGGCAGAGGGAGGTGAGCTGGGAAGGGCAGTGAGATCTGCGGGAACAGCCTATGCGATGCAGTAATGATGCATCTGTGTCATTATCACCGATATCTACAGCATCTGTAATGATACAGGCAAGCCCAGTAATTTATGTTGAGAGTTGGGAACACCTTGGAAAACTTAATTTCCCAAACAAGCAACCAGATAACAACTCTGTCCTTCAGAGATCTGCTTCCCTGCCCTGCTATAGGCTACTTTCACAAGCTTGTCAAGTAGCTTGTGAATGAGTCTCGATGAGTCTGGATATATGGCTCCCACTGAGGTACATGCTTCCTTCCCTGTGTCTCAGTTCCTTGCCCATAAAATAGGGGTTATAGTATTTTTGCCTCCCAAAGGTGCTCAGATATGCAATTTCTAGGGTTGATGAGAGATGTAAGGGCCTTAGACAGGTTTTTGAGGTCAGCATTTTGTGGACACTAAGCCAGTAAAACTGCAGACACCTACTTGGAGGAAGACGTTCAGACAAAGGCTTACCTTTGTGCTATTGCTTTTCAGCCAGTTTTATTTCTAAAAGGCACTGGTCTTAAATCATGCAGTGTAGAAGTTTTGTGATGTTATGTGTGCTTTGAAACTTGTGTTTTATTGCTCAGAACTTGAGCACAAATGAAGTTCATTTTCATATTATTCTACAGGTTGCAAAGAGCTGGAGTCTCGTTACTTAGTCCCAGGAGATTTGTTTCTTTTAGATGGAAAAAAGCTCTCTCTCCCATGTGACGCTGTCCTGATTGATGGGAGCTGCGTTGTGAATGAAGGGATGCTCACAGGTGCAGCCTTGGAGTTTGAAATGTTAACACCCTGTGCAGGTTCTCTGTCAGGGCAATGTCTCTCTGTTCTGACAGAAAATTGTTTACTATTTATTAGAATAGTTTGCAGCAGGAGGTGGGAAAACTGTGGTTTGAATAATTCACAGCTGTCTTGGGCTTTTGAACACTACCATTGTGTAATATGTATTTCTTATCCACACATACACAAAAGTAGGATTAAAATACTGTCAGGAGCAAAAAGTGAAAATATTCAAACACAATGAATATGTATTTTCTGGCTTTTTGGATTCTGATCTTGCAGTGGCTTGGTTCAAGCAGGCCATGTATGAGCATATGAGTCAGCATTACAGCAAACACTGTGCCACTGCAAGGCCTGAACTTGGGCCAGGGGTGAAATTTGTCCCAAGCCCATTGACAGAAAATGCTCAGAGAAGCCACAGATGGACTCTGACATGAAAACTGTAATGGCTTGTCACCACAAATCCACATCTGTAAGTACTTAAGCAAGCTGATTAGTCAGGTAAGCTTAAGCACCTAAAGGGCGCTGTTATTTTTTAATATGCACAATCTGATAAGACTCTTAAATCTCCTTTAAGTGAAGCAGCACACTGCTGTTCTCAGGTGAAAGTATTCCAGTCACTAAAACCCCCTTGCCTCTCACGGAGAGTCCGATGCCCTGGAAAACCCACAGCATGGAGGACTACCGGAGACACGTCCTCTTCTGTGGGACTGAAGTCATTCAGACGAAGCCAACTGGCAGAGGGCCAGTGAAAGCTGTGGTGCTGCAAACTGGTATGTCCTCTGTCTTTTGACCAGATTGGGGAAAATGGCTTCCTGGGAGACTGATGGGAGAGCTGGTGTCTCCTTGTAACTCTTGTGGCTCCGCCACACCCAAGCGGTCCTCGCTGCCACCTGATGGCCGAGGCCTGTGTGGTGCCATCCGTTTCTGACAGAGCTGGCTCACCATGCCACCACTTTGTCACTGGGGTGATGTAAGGCTCATGTCTTCACACAGGGTTCAACACCGCTAAAGGTGACCTGGTGAGATCCATCCTCTACCCCAAGCCCATGAACTTCCAGCTCTACGGAGATGCCTTCAAGTTCATCATAGGCCTCTCCGCCATCGGCGTACTGGGACTGATATATACCGTGTGTGTGTTCACGTACCACCAAGTAAGTACAGGCAGTGCTCCCAGGCTGTGCACCAGCTCCGAGGCCACTGGAATATCTTCTGCTTCTGCAGTCAAGTCTGCTGCTGCCAGAAGTGTGTGCATGTGGGGACAGGACAGAAAGAAGCAGAATAAATCCATGGTCAGACCTTGGGGTGCATTGCTCTGTGGCAGGAGGGACCCCCAGGGGGCTGTTGCCCCCACCTCACCACCTGTTGCTCTGGCTGCTTGCAGAAGCCGGTGGCAGAAGTAGTGGCTATGGCCCTCCTCCTCCTCACTGTGGCTGTGCCTCCCGCGATCCCCGCTGCCTTGACCACAGGCACTGTTTATGCCCAAAGGAGGCTGAAGAAAAAGAAGATTTTCTGCATCACTCCACAGAGGATTAATATCTGTGGGCAGATCAACCTTGTTTGCTTTGACAAAGTAAGGCACTTCCTGGGGCACTCAAAGATGCTGGGGGATGCATAGTGGTTATTTTATCTCTTATTTTTATTTCTCCCCAGTCTTCTCTCACCTGCCCCCATGAAAACATCCTCTGCAGGTGCCTGTGGGGCAGGGTGACACTGGGAGCATGAGGCTTTCATTACCCTGCCCAGGAAGGAGCCCTGGGTATGTGTCAGGGGAAGAGGTGGGCAGGAAAAGGGTAATGACCATTTATCTCATTTTAGACAGGCACACTGACAGAAGATGGACTGGACCTGTGGGGTGTCCTCCCTTCTGAGGGAAGCTGGTAAGGAAGGAATTCTTTAGAGGGAACCCATCTCCAGTGCAGAGGTATTGCCCAGCGGTCAGATTGGCAGGGGGTGGTTGCATGGGATAGGGAGAGACAGCAAAGAACATGCAGCAAGAGGTGGGGGACTTGGGGGAGGCAGGGGTTAAAGATCCCTGCCCTCTGCTCAGCTCCTTCCTTGCCAATACAGTGCCTTGTGTAGTGGTGAGCACAGCTGCTAATTCAAGGCAGAAGCCACAGCAGTGTGAGTGCTTTTAATTACCCCATGGGGATTTGGAGAATATGCACAGAGCTTTTCAATTATGTCATTCGTAGCATAGTTCAATAAATATTCTTAATCTGTTCAATAAACCTTTCATCCTTTAAGGGTTAGGATAATGCTCCTTCTGTTGAAATGAAGTGTTGCCATCTTCAGTGCCTGTCAAATCTCGCCTACCTTCTGTAAACACTGCAAAAATCCATGAGACCACAGATCAGACCTGCAAAGCTTAGGTGTCCTTACAGACTCCCTCATAGCCCTGGCATGCTCCATCTCAAATCCAAGCCTAAGGAGCACTGAAAGCCTCAAGAGATATCCAGTATGCAAATACTAAACCTGACTATATCCAGAATTATACTATTTAATTCATATTATTAAAATACAATAACAGACTTCAGCTCTGCTGTGCAGCCTGCATGTTATGCCAACTCAAAATATTAATCTTTTGCAGTGGCCAGGACAAATCACACACCCATATCTACTTCTGGATTTCATTAGTTGCTGTTAATATATAAGATACCTCAACACCACAGAGATAATCATGCTATAATGAATGATAGGATGAATTCATTGCGGGAGAAAAATCACATTCCCAATACTTCCTCAAAGGATAGAGAGAAAATTGCTATCTGATGCAAATTAATGAGAAGAGATTAATAAGTGTCAACCGATAAAATACTCCTCCAGCAGGACCAAACCACAGGCAGACAGCATGGTCCCTTCTTGGTGCCCATCCAGTGCCCCAGGGAGGCCATGCTGAGCAGGGGGTGTTGGATGGACTGGGAGCCTCCCAGGAGGCAGGCAAATGCCAGAGGGACTTCCACCAAGGTAGCCTTGCAGGTAGTGTCTGTTCATGTGGGCAGCAGAGCAAAATTGGACCCATATATCAGAATAAATCCTCGTAATAAGGAACTCCGTGAGGTGTCAGAACATAAGTCTGTCTCCGCTGACATGTCAAATCTATGCCCAGCTGGGAACCAGTGCTGGTGGCTTGCCAGAATGCAAGGAGGAGCTATTGCTGGCTGTGTTGATCTCATTAGTGTATTTACATAATTACTCTTTCTTAAATATTCACATTCTTAAACACATTATAAGACTAGCTGTCAGCTAATCTGAATACTGTGAGGCAATGACAGTAAAGGAATTTCATTCCACTTGCAAAATATCCTATTGTATGTTTAATAAGATACAAATGTTTGTTGGTTTTATATTGTTTAGCATTTTCACGGTGTCTCTCAAGTATTAATTAATTAATAAGCCAATTATGACCAGCCTGAGAACAAGGTATAATTTGCTGGAAACAGAACAGACTCTGATGGCCCAGAGGGATGACAGGTCCTGGGATTCATTGTTCCTTTTAATAGAGCTGCGAGCTGTCATGCTGCTTGCTTCCAGATGCATTTCACTGTGCCTGTTTTAGAAATGGGATGCTAGTGGTGATCAAAGGTAAATAAAAATTATTTAAATTTTTCCTTAACATGTCAGCCTAAATGGTAATGGGCTATGTTCTGGTCTGGCAGACACAGCTCATCAGCCAGCCAGTTTCTTAGAAGGAAAAAATGTCTGTGAGAAGACTCTGAGAAATAACTTCCACGGTGAAATAACAGAACCTTCAGCCAGCCTAGCTGCACACATGCTCTGCAGGGCCAGAGAGGGAATAAATCTCAAGGCTTTCCAAAGAAATAAATCAGGACATGGATCTTTAATAGTGTGCCTCAAGTAACTCAATAGAAGTCTGGCTTACCCATTTTTAAAAACCAAGGTGAGGGACAAGCATCTGGTGTCTGTGGGTTTGCAGATAGAACTACCAGTGGAAGTGGAGGCTCTCCAAGGCCATATTGCTAAATGCCTCGGAGGTCTCTGCTGCAAGTCGTTTTTTTTTTTTTTTTTTTTCTGATAGCATCTTCTCTGCTCTAATACCAAACAGCAATTGCTAAGCAGTCCTGTACCACCCCTCTGTCTTCCCTTCTCAGTTACTTTGCATCAAGCTGAACTCATGACAATTAATTACTGGGAATGGTTTAGACTCCTTAGTGCCCCTGAGCTGTTATCAGAAGGAAGGGTAGGACAGCAAGTTGCTTGCTGTTTTGGGGTTCAGCACCACTAAATGCAGCAAAGCTGCACCTGTATGTGCTAGCTGGGGGCTTCTCTGCATCCTTCTTGTTATCAGTCCCACTAACCTTCTTCTTTTAACCAGGTTTCAGAAAATTCACAAATTTCCATCTAGCACTCCTCTGCCCTGGGGACCTGTGTGTGGAGCCATGGCAAGCTGCCATTCCTTGGTGGTTTTGGACAAGAAGATTCAAGGAGATCCGCTGGACCTGAAAATGTTTGAGGGCACGCACTGGGTAACGTGACTCGTGTCCTCTGCAACCTCCAAAGCACAGCCCCTGGGTCAAGGCCAAGCTCCAAGGCATGTCTGTAGGGGAAACCCTTTCAGTCCTGGTCACAACAGATGGAATTTGCTGTTATCCCTACTAACCTCGTGGCAGATTTGCAGCACTACAACTGTGTTGTTTTTTTTTGGTTTGTGTTTTTTTTTTTTTTTTTTTTTTTTTTTTTGTAGTTCAGCAATCATTTTACTCAGGGATGCCTGTGTTTGCTCTCTTAACTTGATTTGTAAATGTTGGACTGTAACGAAGCAGAAGGGGAGCCTTGCTGCTGGAAGCAGGGGCTCAGACTGTGCTGCTGGCTACACACAGAGCACAGGCCAGCTGAGGAAGCATGAAGGCAGGTTTCTGTGCCCTTGTGCTGAGGGCTGTTCTCTCTGATTAGCAAAGGGACATCCCTATGAAGAAGCCAGGGCTGGAGCCGAAGGCTGAATGAACAGCAAGACTGAGACAGCTGGGGAGGGGGCAAGAGGCTGAGCCTTGGGGCGCACCTGCAGTGCTGGGGAGGGTTGTGCTGGGGGGGGCAGGGATGGAAAGGTGCTGCTTCTCCCCATCCCAGCCTGGAAGGGCTCTGGGGTCACTGCAGTTAACTGCCCCATCATCTCTTCTCCTTCAAGCTTTTCCTCAGGAGACTCTAATCAATAAATAAAACAGATGCAGCTCTCGCAGAAGCACTGCGGGAAGGCATCGGGCTGGTGGAAGGACAAGCAGCAGCAGAGCCGCACAACAGCAGAAGGGGACAATGAGGGGGAATGAGCCTTGGCAGTACACAAAGTAGCTAAGATGGAGGGCTAAAGCATCCTACACCTAAAACTGCCACTCAGTTTCTGCACAGAACATCAGTGAGAGTCTTTTAAAGCAGGAGGCTGGAAGATAAAACCAGCTAGATAGGGATTAGTTCTCTTTTCCTTTTGTTGCTATGACATTAAATTTCTGTGGGACTTTGATTTAGAGAAAACAAAATTTGACACAGGTTTTTTGCTCTCATCAGGTCTAAAGATGCAGTGCCCTGTAGGCTTCTGCTAAGGACAGGGCTGCAGGGAGGTTGTCAGTGATGATGGATAGAAAGACCTCATAGATTACAACAAAACACTGTAGCAGCTGGGTGCCAACAGCAAAGGGGAAACATGCTGTCATGTACTGCCATCCCTGTTTTTAACAGACAGGTGTGAAGCCAAAAAATACAAAACAAGGAACATCAGAAATAACTTTTTTTTTTTTTTTTTTTTTTTTTTTTTTTTTTTTTCCATGTACAGGAGATAGAAGAGTCCAACATGTCTCAGGATGGGGCTGGTGCTCTTCACACCTGCATTGTTAGACCGGGGCCAAAGGCCAGCAGTGTGAGTCTGGCTTTCTGGGAATTAATATTCTGTGCTTTCAACATCCAGCTTGTGAAGCTTCTAGTACATGCACTATTTAACTTGGTGACTGGCTGCAATAGGCCTTTCCTCCACTCTTGGTCCTGTGGTGTATCTTTCCTGTGAACAGAGTGCCTGGAAGCTGAGGACCTGAAAAGCAGATTCTGATTAAACTCAGGGAGCTGCCCCTGAGCTTCACTTCCAGAAGGGCTCTTGTGCCTAAAACCCTCTCATTTCCAGCTCTGCTATTTACACTAATAACAGATACAGACTTCTGCTTCCTCACCCAATAAACCTGCTGCCACAATGAAGCTTTATGACCAGTCTAAGTGGAGACCATTGTAAAGAAAGCTTGCAATCTAGAAAAATATCTAAAGCACGGCTTTATCTGCAGGAAGAGGTACTTTAAGGTCTAGGCACTACAGCTAGGAGCATGAACAAGTCTGCTGCTAATGGCTGTGCAAGCACACTGACAGATTCACCAGCCTCACCCCAAAGCATGGTGGTGTTTGCTTCACCTCATCTCTCGAAAATCCAGGCAGGAGCCCCATGTTTTTATGGCTGAAAATTGTTAAATTTCCAGCCTGTACATTAACCCAGACAGCTTCTTCCCAGCAGAAGGGGGGTGATTTCTGTTAGCAGTACCACAAAGACAGTGCTGTGGCAACATGGAAAACAATCTTATTTCTAGCATTGCTCTGTTCCCTTGGTAATGTCACTCTAACATCAATTTTCTGTTCCTCTGTCTGTAACTCCAGGAATATTGCATCAGTGTGTGGTTGCTAAGAGAAAACCTGGGACAAAGCCCAGAAAACAAGTTGAATATTAAGAAAAACACTGAGGTTCATGGGAAGTGTGCTAGGAAGCCACTGTTTTTGAAACTGTGGTTCCTAATCTTGTTATTAGTGATCCGATCCTATAGCCAGAAAACACTAAAACTGTCTCCTATCAATAATAAATCACCTAAGCCAGAAAGGCTCAAATGAGCTGAAGCTCAGGATGGATTTGCTCTGTGTAATCTATGAATCAACCCCCTAAGTAACATCTCCCTTTTCTGACCTCTTCCAGGCTCCTGTAGAAGGAATAGCAATCCTACATCAATTCCCATTTTCCTCTGGATTGCAGAGGATGTCTGTTGTTTCACAGAAGATTGGAGAGGAACAGTATGACCTGTACATGAAAGGAGCACCAGAAATAGTGTCCAGCTTATGCAGACAAGAAACTGGTATAGATGTGGGGAAGGGCACCTTTACAGTCTTTGGACTTAATCCAAACCAGACCTTGTGTTAGCAAGGTTTGCAGCATTCACTCTGCTACTACATATGTACAGTTCATCCCAGAAACAAGCCTGGGGTCAGTACAGAACCTAAATATCATTAGTTAACTATACAAATAAGCTTGTTTGTGAATTAGGATTCACAGAGCCCAGCAGCTAGTGAGATGCACAGCCTGCGGTTCAGCTGCTATACATCACCCAGCTGACAGGCATCAGCTGAAGATACAGCCTGTAAATAACATTGGCATGTCAAAATACCCAGAGAAGGTGTGGGGTGGTGGTAATTGCATGTGTCACAGCCACTCTGATGTGCTGCATGAGTCCTTAAATTTTCTGTTAATTTATTGACCTGTAAATTCAGCATCGAGTTATTGACCCAGCTTACAAAGGCTTTAAATCTTGGCAATGGGAAACTTGCTGTGGACATGCAAATTATCGTTATTAAGGATAATTGCTATTAACACTCAAGCCAAGACTTCTGTCCTCCCTCTGCAAGTAAACATAGGCTTTTCTTTTGTGTGTGTGAGACCAATATTACAGGCTTGTTCTCCAATTTGCCTGCAAACTTAAAACTCGGGTCATATTCACTGAATACTTTGGAAGGGTGCCAACCAGTGGTCTGCATCTCTGTTGTTTGTTATTTGAGATGGCAATGACCTGAAAACAGGTGAAAATGGTTTTGAGGGACAATGGAAAAACTTAATTTAAAGCTATGTAATTTCCAATGACACAAACCTCCAAATAATTTAGCATCAGCAGAAAAGATATCTTAAAAACAGTTCCACTTTCTCAGGTTTCTAAATAGCTCCTCTCCTCCTGTCTCGATTGTTCTTGTATTGATTACAGCTTAATAAATAATTAGGTACCATGCTGTAAAGCTGTGATTGCAGTATGTAGTGATTACAAAATACTGCTAAGTTAAAAGGAACTCTGCTTTTAGATTTATTTTTTATTTTATTTTTTAGGATTTTGGAGAAATTTCCCACTAAGGCATTAACATAAAATCAACTCCCTGACCAGTACTCAGCATGTATGCTGTAAAGCTCAGGTCAGAATGATGTAATCAGTCCTTTTTTCTCTGCCCAGTAATGCATCATACCTACCTGCACTTTAACATTCATTTAAGAAGTAGAAAATGGATTCACGGATCACTTATTTGAACAGTCAGTTACACAGCCTTAGCTGACTTCTGCGAAAAAGCTGAGTGCTGTAAGGCTATACAGTGTGTTAAAGGGCAGGCTTAACCCCAGAGGAGCAGTCAGCAAGGGTGGAATATTCTAACCATGACACTTTTCTCCTGTAAACAGTCCCAGCTGATTTCTTAAAGGAGCTTAAGATGTACACAAGCCAAGGCTTCAGAGTTATCGCGCTGGCCCATAAAGTGCTAAGCCTAGGAAAGGATGTAGATGTGAGCGACCTGGAGAGGTAAGATGTGCTGAGGAGCTGCTAGCATCGCTGCGGGCTTGCTTCCCTACCAGCTTGTTAGGACCTGACCCAGCCCTCCCCCTCCTCTCCTGCTTATGGAAGCGTATGGGGAAGCTGAGCTGCATCACACCTTCCTCTCAGCAGATGCTGATTATGCTGTTAATTGCCTTGCAATTAAGTACTGCTCTTGCAAAGCTCACTGAGCTGAATTTCCGAAGCTGTTATCAAAGGGCAATGAAAGCTGGTAATTGTGCTTCAGTATGGCCATGGATTGGGACTGTGATAGAAAGCCATGCTGAGTGCTGTAGCCTGCAGGTTTCAGCTAGTCTGGTCCTGCAGATCTCTGCTCCCTCCCTGCCTGCACCTTGGCTGGGCTGCTCCTTCCAGGGGACCGTAAGGCAGGGGACCTGTGGCTTGGCTGAAGCTGCAGAAATGCTGGTGCTTGTTGAGCACTGAACTTGTGCCAGTTGCATTTCACTGCATAGCCAAGCCTGTTTCCAGCTGAGCACAGCAGCACCTGTGTTTCTGTCCTTGCCCCAAGAGAGGAGGCCGAGTCTGAGCTGGTGTTCCTGGGCCTCCTGGTGATGGAGAATCGCCTGAAGCAGGAGACGAAGCCTGTGCTGCGGGAGCTGGCTGCCGCCCGTATCAGGAGTGTCATGGTCACAGGTGAATCCCCCAACTCCAGCCATGGTGAACGGGAGCAGCACAGGAAGCACTTGCTCCTCCAGCATCCCCATTGCACAGCAGCTCCACAGCCCCTACCTGGGGCATGACAGAGGACACAAAGGGCCAGCCTCTCTGGTATCGTTGGCAGGGGACAACCTACAGACAGCGGTCACAGTGGCCAGGAGTGCGGAAATGATTCCCAAGGCCAGCAAAGTCATCATCATCGAAGCAAGTGAACCAGAGGGCCCTGCTCCAGCTTCCATTGCCTGGCAGCTGGCAGAAGACAGCAAAGCAAGCACAGCTGCTGCCCCTGTATGTGCAGCTGGGGAGGTTGCTGTCGGGTGCCAGGATGAATTAACAAAGCTTTGATGTCTAATAGCTGGCTTTTGGGGTGTGGGTTCCTTGCTGAGCATTTTGAGGCAGCTTTGAGGAAGGGAGGATGTACAAAGGGTTGGTTCCTACTTGCCTCAGGGTATACGGGGTGTGATATGGACCATTCACCTACTAGGGAGAAACAGTTAATACAGAGACTCTTTGCTCAGGACAGCGTGCAAAATAACTATATGAATAAGTGGTAATGCTCTGCAGATGCAGTGACTGCTTCCTTCATGCTTGAAGTGTGCCTAATTAATGCATTTAAAAATACTTGTCTGTGAGGTTATTTTCTGGACCAAACTTCAGTGTTTAAACTAGCCATCTGTGGCTAAATGGTATTGGCAACAGCTATTTTCTAGCTGTGTTCTCACAGCTAGAAAAGCACTGGTAGGCCTGAAGTTACAGGAAAGGACTGCAGAAAAGATGCTGTGAGATGCTGTGTCCCTGTTTGTCTGGTGGGTAACAGTGCGGTGTGGCAGGGGGCTGTTGGCATAGCTGGATACAAAGCAGGAGGGTGATTGCTGTCTAGGGGCAGGGACGCTGCCCTTGCCGTGGGCTGAGTGACACCTTGGGGCCTGTTGTCACCAGGACAGGGGCAGCTCCAGGGATGGGTCAGTTCTGGGGTCCAAGGCTTCGTGGTGATCTCAGTCTGAGATTAAATGCTGTCTTATTTCTTGGAGGTATGTGCTAATGCCCAGGAAAAGATCAACTTCGATGGAGAAAGCTGCAACTACCATTTTGCCATGAACGGGAAATCCTACCAGGTTCTCGTAAAGCACTTCTACAGCTTGCTGCCAAAAGTAAGTTCAGAGGTAACAAAGCGCTTGCTCGTCCTCCCTGTTATGTGTAAAGGGCAGTAGTGTTCTGGCTGGAGAAAGGTATTTTCCTGTCAGTACCTGTAGTGTTGTCACTTCTGACACCTCGGCAGCCTCCCAGTGTGCCTCAAGGTCAGCCCGAGCAGTTGGCTTTCTGTATTTGCCGAGCCCTGGCTGACCGAGGTGGCTGAGGTGCCATGAGCAGCTGCATGGTGGAGTTACTCCGCAGTCACCTCCTCCGTTTCAGTTTAATTAAAAACATCAACCCTATTGCCATGTACCACTGCCAGAGCTGGCAATGTCTTGTGTTCAGCAGTGGCAGCAGGAACATGAAATACCCACTCCTAGCAGCAGAAATCTTCAGTGCCTGTCACCCTACTGTTAAATAGCTGGTGTCGGGAGAGGGACTTCTCTGGATAGATTGGAAAAACCCCCGGCTGAGCAGTGTTATTGCCACTGTCACCAGCCATCTGTGCCACACCAGTGGAGCAGGTATGAGGCCTGGCTGCTCCACAGCTGCCGCAGTGCGCGTGGTGACCACTGGTCTCCCCGTGGAGGGGCGAGGCAGAAACCAGAGCCTGCTGAACGTGATGTTAGGAGAAACCTTATCCTAAGTGTAACAAAACCGTGGCTAGGGCAGGGAGAATGCATTAGAGAACTGTGTCAGGCACTCACTGGGGAGGCCTGATCCTGCCTCAGCAGGCAGCAGGGCATGAACACCCACCTGAGACAGCCCACTGCTCTGTCCTGCAGATACTGGTGAATGCAACTGTCTTTGCTAGAATGTCTCCTGGCCAGAAATCCAGCCTTGTGGAAGAGCTTCAGAAACTCAAGTAAGATTCTGTTGGCTTTCTTTTTGAGTCCAACTGAGGGAAGGTGTTCTCTGAGGTGTAACTGGCCCTGCTGGTGCTGCCCCAGGCCCCCTGCCCCAAGCAGCCCTTGCCGTGGCCTTGGACCCCGCTCCATCACAGCACAGAAGGCTGCATGAAACAGAGCTGAGATAAGAACACTGAGCCAGCCTCCAGCACCTACAAACACCTTCCTACTCTCCCATTTTCCCTCCTTTCATCAGTGTTTTCCCTCCTTTTCCTCCAACAGTTACTATGTGGGCATGTGCGGTGATGGAGCCAACGACTGTGGGGTACGTACGAGCAAATCTGCCGCTTTCCTTAAATTTTACCTCTTTCAACCTAAAGCATACTATGGTGAGATGCTGCTCAGCACAACTTGTCACCAGCATTTCCCATATTAGCCTGTGGGTATACTTGGTCAGCGTGTTGTTGTAAAATACTACTTATGTGTGTTTTTATGTATGAACATGCACAATAATAGAAAGCTTCCCCCCCCACCCCAGATATTAGAATAAGTATACTTCTTACATATTTGTTCAGATTTTACAGTTGCAAATTGGAGGGCCTTAATGATAATATATATATATATATTCTATTATCTATTATATTATTGTGATAATGTATTATCATAATATAATTTTATAACAATGCATTGGCTGGTTTGGTGAAAGTCATCCATAGCCCATTCCTGAGCACTAAAGCAGAGGTGACAAGGCTGGGTTAAGGGGATCTTATAAGAGAACATTAAGAGAAATATGAACAGGAGATTGAAAGGAGTAGAAAGAGGATAAAATGCTAATTTAAATAGCTTAGCAGATTGTTTAACAGGAGAGGTATGCACAAACTCCAGTGTGGGAGACAGAGCATACAGGGTAGTTCAAAGAATTGTAAATAGGTACAGTGGGATTAAATGAACAAACAAAGTATTTAAGCTGTAGGGAATGAAAGATATCTGGAAAATGAGATCAGACGGGCCACAGAATAGATGAAGATCAATTACAAAAGACACTTGAAACAAAAATTGTAAAGCACCACTAAAAGTGTGTGTTTGTATGTGGGAGGGGGGAACGCATCTCCAGTTTCCTCCTTCTGTGGATTTCAGGCTTTGAAAATGGCCCATGCAGGGATATCGCTGTCGGAGCAGGAGGCATCAGTGGCTTCGCCTTTCACCTCCCAAATCCCCAACATCCAGTGTGTGCCGGAGCTGATCAGGTAAGTTGTGATGTCTTGGGGTGCTGCTGCCTGCACTGAGCTTGGTGTGTGGGGTCACTAGTGTGAGTTGCATAGCTGTGTGCAGGTTCCTGAGACAGTTTGGTGATGAAAAATAAGTATTTATGGCTATAATGTGTGTGTACAAAAACATATACATACACACAGCTGTGTGTGCATGCTACCATGAGAGATGCTGATGAACCAAACTTAATTGTTCCCCAGTAACTGTATAAAATAAAGCATAAGGGGCTTTTGTTTGTTTGTTTGTTTTTGAAATCCTTGAATTCCAATACTGTCATTGTTGCCTATAGAGGCTGATATTTTTGGAACAAGTTCAGGAGTAGAGTTGCACAAGAGGGCAGGTATTACAGTAACCACAGGAGAGATTTGCTTGTCATTACTTTAAAAATTTGATATCCATATGCTGTATGCAGTCATTGAGCAGCCAGGAATAATGCCATTTAGCCAAATGTATGAAAAGACAATTACTTCTTTATGTAGCAATGCACTTGATTCCCAGAACTGTTGAACAAATTAGAAATGAAAAAGCAGCAGCTTAAGCCAGGTATTAAAATTGTAGCTGGAGAATAAACACAAAGAAACAAAACACTGCATATGAGGGGTACTTAGGTGGCTCTGCATTATCTTAAGGCCAAAATATGCCTATGGCATTTAAAATATTTTCCATTCTTCTTAAGGATTCTAAACAAAAGGAATTACTCTCCATAGAAGCAGAAACAGCCTGTGGCACTAAAATCCCAGTACTGGGTGGGTTAGGGTTTTTTTAGCTTTGTTTTGTGTTTGAGCAGGGAAGGTCGAGCTGCTTTGGTTTCTTCCTTTGCTGTGGTTAAATACCTGACCCTGTATGGCCTCATTCAGTTTGTTGGTACTGCTCTGCTGTTTTGGGTAAGTGTTTAATGCCAATCTTTTATCACCATGCTGTGCTCACTACAGGTTTTTATCTTCGGTGGTATTACTCAGCAGGGGAGAGAAGGCATATGGGACTTCGAGGAGTAAGATGGAGTAAGGATAAACTTTTGAAGATGTGAAAAGCTGGATAATTGAATAATAATTTACTACATTAAGTATTTCAGTTAATATCAGAACAGTTGAAACAAATGATGAAATAACCCTGCTTTCACAGCCGCTAGTTTGGGCGTACCAACTGTGTCCATGTCCCTACTACCCAAAGGTTTTTCAAGCTTGGCACAATGTGAAGGCTTGAACAGTTACTGCAGGCTGGGAATGCGTGACCAGCCCTGGGTGGTCCATGAGTACTGGTGTCTGCTGGAGGAAGGGTGGAAAAAATATTCACATCCTACTGGGTCACCTGCAAGGGCTCGCTCGTGCTCAAAGGTTGCATCAGGGTAGTGAGGATGTTGTTGCTGACATGCTGCTGCTCTGAAATGGCAGCTGGTGCTACAGCTGGTGTCCTCGAAGTTGACATTGGTTGTCAGGTGGGCTCTTCTGTGTTTTTGTTACAGCAGCTGCAAATCTTTGGGAATCACCAGTACTTGATACAAGACGTTGTCATTACCCTTCTGGTTTGCCTAACAAGTAAGCAGCTCGGAGAAGCCCGCTGTGTCTGTTGGAGAGCCTGAGTATAAATAGTCAACTTCTTTTTCCAACAAAAATTAAAACGAGAAGCCAAGTTCTGCTGTCAATAACACCATAACCATCAGTGGTAGTGCAATCCCTTGGGTACAGAGCATGTCATTTGGCTCATAATCATTTGAAAACATAGCTACAGGAATCTACAGAATTGATAGGGTTTGGATGTGAGACTCAATGTGAAGAGCAGAGGTTGCTCTGGTGGCTTCTAGTGGGTCTCAGCATAACTCCAGCTCCAGCATGGTCCCAGCATGAGACCCAGTATGGCTCTTGGGCTCCCATGGGAATCCCTGGCTGCAAGTGATATTCCCCATCTTCCCTGAATGTTTCCCTGGCGTGGAGAGGATTCAGAGAGGGTTCAGACGGAAAACAGTGGAGATAAAGCCCTTTCTTGCCTGCTTGTTAGAGCCAGGCTTGCACTTCTCACCCATGATGTTGGGATGGGGGATCTGCATGTGGCTCTGTTTGCTCAGCGAGTGCAGAGGGCTGCTGGTGGACAATGCTGCCACTGACCACAAACACCATTTGTTTCTCTCCAGTGAGCTTGACTGAAGCTTATCCAAAGCTGGCACCCTACCGCCCCCCCGGCCAGCTCATCTCTCCTCCATTGCTGCTCTCTGTTGTCCTCAACGTGTGCTTCACTGTAACCATGCAGACCTGTGGCTTCCTTCTGGTGAAGCAGCAGCCCTGGTATGTAGCGCTGGCCAGCCAGAGGTGAGTCGTTCTCCTCGACCAGGACCCCCACCTGCAGCTCTTGATGTGGGGCCAGCCCAGCCTTGGGCACATGGTGGCTCCCTGCTCCCCTCTGCAGCCCTCCTGCGGCTGCAAAGCTCTGCCGAGAAAAAAGAAACAAACAAACAAACACCACAGCCCTGAGGCTGGGGTTTTCTTGAACCCAGCTTGGCTTTAAGATGATTGCAGGTTTGGAAGCTGGCTCATTTTGCATGTTTGCACAATGCAAACAAAAACTCCCCATGTTCCAGAGCCTAGTTATGATATAACAGTGAGCATCCCACCATGGTGCAGAACAAGGTGGGCAGGGGGGAGGCACATCACACGGTGTGCGGGCAGCTGGGGCACGTGTCCTCGTCGCTGTCTTGAGCACTGCTTTCAGTGCTCGCCTGGGAGATGAGACTTTGGCATGGGGCAGGGATTAAGTTGTATTTTGGGATTTTGTTTGTTGGTTTTTAAAATATGTTTTTCATTCCTGTGATGATATCTGGCTGTTATGGTAGGCTGGGTACGAGAGAGGAGGGAATTGCTGTTGCTGCTCACTCTTGCAGGAGAAAGCAGGGACAAAATGCTGAGTGTTACCTTACAGACATTGCTCTCTGGGGAACCAGACCGTGCTTGCCACCAGCCCCAAGGGGAATGGTACCAGCAGTGCCCAGAGCACTGTCCTCAGTTACGAAGACACGACACTATGGCCATTGACCACTATCAACTGCATCATTGTGGCCTTTGTCTTTTCCAAGGGAAAGCCCTTCCGGAAGCCCATCTACACCAACTGTGAGTAGAGCTGGAGTTATGTGTGCTTTGCAGCCTCCCTGCCCCAAAATAACCGTAGCAGGAGAGGCTGCTAGGGAAGGGATGCCATGGCTTTTTTTGTACCCACGCTGGTGACTGGCATGCAATATAATTGTTGTGTATCCGAGCTCCTACTTCCCCGTCTCTAAAAAAGTACACTGAGCACTGTGTATGTTAGCTTCCTCCTTGAGAAAAGAAGCAGCAGAGCTGAAAAAGGAGACTGCATCTTGGAAAATATGTGCTTTCCAGAAGATGATGTACTGGGTTTAGTGCAGAACTGTGTATTACTGAGAACACACATAGCATATAAGGATCAGATGTATTTGTTTCAAAATCCCACATCAAAAAGGGCTCCTCTGAGATGTGGTCTTACCTTGCCTGACTTCCATTCCTAGAGATGAGAAAGAAAAGCCTGTGATAATATCACTGTTAAAATCCTCTTGTAGTAACCTTTCATTTTCTGTTTGAGTTTTGTAGACATGATTTACCCCTACCGGGCTCTAGCTGACTGATAGCTCCTTTGCAATTGTAGCTTTTTGTTCATGGATGAGAGGACAGGATTTCGCTTAACCTTAGCAAAGCTGATTTCATTAGGTATTTTGTCAAAAGGCAGGTCCGAAACCCATTTTGCTGAGCCCTGATCACCCGCAGAAGAGAGGTGAGGCCAGAAGAAGCTGCCCTGCAAGCAGCCAGCCTGGGGCTGAGAGGACTCTCAGCTGAGGAATCTGCTCACACTTACGTGCTTCAGGAACAATCACTAGGAGGAAGCAAAGAGCAATTCCCTTCTTTTTGCCACCCACTCAGCCCTGTCACCTCTCCACCCCGGCAGTGAGGAAGGTTGCAGGAGGCTGTTGACCCAATTTGCCAGCTAGTTTTAGGTGCTCAGGTCCTGCTAATTGCCAGGATTTTGGCACCTCTAGACCCCTGAGCCATTTGCCATTACTTTATGGCCTCCTGCTCCTTTGAAAAAGGATGCAAACCCAGACAAGCTCTCCCTGTGCAAGGCACAAGCATTGTCCACCTCTGGACTTGTCAGTTGCAGAGCACCCAGCCTCAAGAGCAAGCTGCCTTCTCTGCTGCCTGCTGTCCAGGTGCCCAGCTGAGCAGGTGGAGCAGCAAGCACAGGGGAAGGATGCTGGGGTGGCTCGCAGCAGAGCCCTTTTGAGGCAGATCCCTGTGCTTGTTTAGGAATCTGAAAGTGCCAAATCACTTGTGCAAGAAAAACAGTGCAGGTGGTGAGCTTTGCAACAGGCTGCTGGGGAGTAGCTCCTCTTGGTTCCAGTTCCACAGCTCTTTTAGGCATAAAAATAAAATAAAATACAGGCTGTCAGTTTTACAGCATTAGTATATGGGGCTCCCATCAGCATATTTGCAGAGTTTGGTCATCAAAACACCCTTTTCCCTAGGCCATCAATGCTCTTGTTTCCCCAGATGTGTTTTCAGTCCTCCTGGCCCTCCAGCTTGCAGTCTGCCTCTTCCTCTTCTTCGCCGACATTGATGCTGTGTACAGTGGCATGCAGGTAAGCCCAAACAAAACATGCATTTTTTGCTTGCCCTTTTACATATGCATACAGAGCACAAGCCACAGCTACAGTCATCTTGGAAGTGAATTTGCTGCTTTGATGCTGACTGGGCAGCCCTTTCAGACTTCTCCAACATCCCTCCAACAAGGGCATGATTAATGAGGCAATCCTCCTCCTCCCTGCAGACAGGGTGGCAGTAGGAAGAAGAAGAAAAAGCGCTTTATATCGTGCTGAGCTGTCCTTCCTAACAGAAAAGGACAACGGCACGGAGCGTGGGTTTGCACGTTGGAGGTTTGCTGGCTGGAGCAGCAAGTGTGCAGGGACGGCTGCTGCTGCCACCCCTCCTGGAGCAGGATGAATTCCTGTGGGGCTGTGCCTGCCTCTGCCTGGCCAGGGCACAGGAGGAGTGGCTGCCACCAGCTGTGCCACCCCAATAACAGGAACCCAGCTGTCTGACAGTGGATGGAGGCAGGCAGAGATCTGCTGTTAGTGTGGACATGCACACACTGCGCGTTGGCTGTGGCTCCCCAGAATATTTGGGCACCAAATCCTGCCCTGGGCACCCAGTCTGCTGGTTTCAGCAGCAGTGTCGGTAGTGGAGATGTCAAGGAGCTATGTGCCAGGGGGAAGCTGGCATCAGACCCTCCAAGATCTCTGTGACAAGGAATTACTGTTGCTGCCTACTGCTTCCTCCATGCATGCCATCGGGAACATGTTAGTCAGCCTCTCAAATCATTAGGAACAGATGCAAATCTTGGCAAGGCATTCAAACCTAATTGCTCCCCATGTCTTTTCTAACAGTTTCTGTGCACTCCCATGATCTGGAGAGTTTATGTCTTACTGATGCTCCTGGCCACCTTCTGCATATCTTTTTTTACAGAGGTGAGTGTGTTTGTTTACCAGCTGCTCCCCTGTGTGAGCAGCAGGAGCATTTGGGACTTTCTTCCCCCATTTGCAACCATGCTCTCCTCCTGCAGAAGCACAAATCCTCGGGGACTTTTTTTTTTATCTTCTCCCTTTTTTCCTCAAGACTCACTGTGTGTTGATCAAATACTCTTGATGCAGCTCCAGAGACAATTTAGACCCCATCCCTTAGGCCTTTATGGAGTGAGTAATGCCATACAGCTGCCTAGGAGGGAGCAGCACGGGTCTGGTGTTTGGCCTTGATTTTAAAACAGTTTTCTCTCACCCTGCAAGCAGCCAGGCCAGAAGCTGCACCTGCTTGTGCAACAATGACTAAGCCCTAAAGCAGGCCCAGGGGCTCAGGAGTCATATTTTGTTGATCAGGGCTGGCTGTGCCATCCTGGATGTAAACATGGGGTTGTGTCCAATGCCAGGTCTTGTCCCCTGCAAGGCAGCACATTCTCAGGTGTCCCACAGCCCCAGGAGGAAACAGAAACTTGTCCCTTGGTTATCCCCTTCAGCAGAACAGCCTGAGAACAGTGTTCTCCTGATATAACGGAGCTGGCACATGGCACGGGGGCTGGCTTTGGTCCCCCTCCACTGATGCTATGCCATCTCACTCCACAGGACGTCCTCCTGCAGAACAAGCACCTCTGGATGCTGATTAAAGCCTGCTTTGGGTACCAGTCGAAGAGCCAGTACCGAAAATGGCAGAGGATGCTGCAGAGGGATCCAAACTGGCCTCCAGTAAACACAAAGGACTTTGCAGCCAAACGCATGGCTGAGGTTTACGTTAACCCCAGCTACGAGCAGGGGGACTAGGAGGGAGCCTGCAGCTGGGCACAGGGCTTCCCTGCCTGCACTGACCAGCTCGAGCTTGCATCACTCAGATTTCTGAACTCCCTGGAAAACCCATCCATTCAGAGGCAGGCTGACTGTGTCCTGGAACAAGGGCGAGGATTATTCTCTCACTTGCTGGTAAAATAACAGCTTTGACTCTACTCCATGGCAACAGCAGCTCTCCAGCCTAGCCAGCACCTCCTACAAAGGCCCGGCAATACTGAGCACAGTGAAGTGGTGGCTGCGGCTGCTGTTCCACCAGACCTGAGCGATGCACCCCCTGAGCTAGATGGCCCCATTAGTGACCTAACCTTGACTGTAACGAGGAGCACAAGGGCAACTGCAAAATCCTGCTATAAATGAAACTCTGCAGATTCCAAGCACTACAAAAAAAATCAATGCATGATTAATCCTGTTTTTTTTTTCCATTCCAAAAACTTACGGCTGTGACAGGACGCCCACGCTGTCCAGACCTAAACATCCGTCACCAGACGTAACTGCTGAGTGCCGGGAAGTAGTGCTGAATGCCGGGAAGCACTCAGTGCTCAAGCACAGCAGCAAGCTGGGGCTAGGCAGGGAGAGGCCCTGCTGAAGGGGGAGGAGGAAAAGCTGCTCCCTGCCCACACTTAGCGCTCTGCCACAGCTGGGTTCTGGCCTTCTCTGCAGCCCCTGCCCCTTCCTTGCTCTGTTCCTGACTTCTATCACGGAGCTGCCACGAGAGCTGAGGCCATGCAGGGCCGACCCGCAGTCCTGGGAGGGAGGCAGAGCTACAGTCACCCCAAAACTGCACCCTGCTGGGCTGCACTGGGCGGCACTGAACCGCTTGCAAGCTGCCATCCTGAGCGTGCCGGGTCACCATGTGCCCCTGTGGCTCAATGTGAGATGTTGGAGGTGTCTGGGGCGTGCAGAGGGCATCTGTTAGGGGAGGCAGGGTGGGTGATCCTTAGGGCAAGGGACACATGTGCTGGCACAGGAAATGAAATGAAATCCACCCCGTCCTGCAGCGCCGTGCGGGCAAAGGGTGAAACCACTGCGGGCTGTGGCCAGCACCCAGCGCTCAGCACCTGCCACACGGCCCTCTCCCAGGGCAAAGGTGCCGAGCTGCTGCCCCCGCCGCCCCCAAGCCCTTTGGAGGCTCTCCCCAAAACAGCCCCGGCATCCCGGGGGGCTGCATCTCCCTGGGGGGGCCGCATCTGGCCGGCAGCCCCATCCCCATCTCCCCCCCCCCGAGCTCTCCCTGCTCCCCCCCAGCACCTGTCCTGCTGCTGCCCTGGCCTGTCAGGCTCGGGGCGATGCTAACGGCTGAGGCTGGCCCTGTTCCCTGGCCCCTCCTGGCCGCTATGATTTAACCAAGTGTATGAAAAGACAATTACTTTTTTATGGAGCAATGCACTTGATTCCCGGAACTGTTGAACAAATGAGAAGTGAAAAAGCATCAGCTTAAGCCAGGTATTCAAATTGTAGCTGGAGAATAAACAGGAAGAAACAACCACTGCAGATGAGGGTTGCTTAGGTGACTCAGCATTTCCTTAGGGTTCCGTATGCCTATGGAATTTAAAATATTTCCCATTCTTCTTAAGGACTCTAAAGAAGTGGCTGCTTCCCTCCGGAGAAGCAGAAACATCCTGTGGCACTAAAACCCCAGTACTGTGTGGGTTAGGGTGGTTTTTTTTAGCTTTGTATTGTATTGTAGCAAAGCGGGGGCTGGGCAGGGAGAGGCCCTGCTGAAGGGGGAAGGAAGGAAAAGCTGCCCCCTGCCCACACTTAGCGCCCTGCCACAGCCGGGTTCTGGCCTCTGGTGCCACGTGGCACCGACACTGTCAGGGCACACCGGGCAGGAATTGGGGCTAAGCCACGGCTGCCTGCTTTGACCAGGTCACACCAAGAGGCAGCCGCTAATGCGCGCTGGTGCTCGCTGCTGCATGGTACAGCCTCGAAATAACTTCTGGTTACATTGACAGGACCCAAAATAGGTTGTCCAGGTTCAGTTTTATTACAATATATTTTCCCATATTTAAAAGAATCCTATTTGATTACAACAATAGAGAGCACTACAAAATGCGACCAGAAGGCTTGGCCTTGTTATTTCAAACGTTGAAACAACTGCTGTTTAAAAAAAAGCTTCTGATCCAGTTATATACATGTTAAGAGCTGACAAAAATAGCAAGCTGCTTACAGACAGCTTTTGCTCCCATCTCTTATAACAGCCCAGGCAGTTGCATGTGGTGAAGGCAACACAGGATTTCTTTTTGTTCTTTTTTATATGCAACCTGCAAATAGCACAGTTCCAAACATGCAAGCTCACTATTCTCCATAAAGAACAATACACCACACTTTCCTTAAACAGCCACCCATCAGCACTGTGCCTAGGAGATGGTGGGGCTCTGTAGGTTTGGGGATGCACAGCTCGCTCTGCAGGCGTGCAGGGACACTGGCTTTGCCATCCTGCTGGCTGGGGGAGGATCCTCCTCATGCTGGAGTGATATGCTGCTTGGACCCCGTGTCTGTTCATGGAAGAACCAAAGGCAGGCTCCCAGCTGCCCCTGCAGTCCACAGCACCCTTTCTTTAAACCTCGGCCCTTTGGCAGACCAAGGAGTAAGCTTGGTCACGTCCAGTATCAACAACTGCTGCATTTACACAGATGGAGACTGAAAGTTGTGGCACAGCGGTGCCAGTGTGGAGCAAACAGCTGCCAGAGGCAAAGCTACCTGGGCATTTTGTCAGACAGCCCACACCAGGCACCTCCGCCTCCGGATCCCAAAGGGAGTCAGGGAGGTCAGACAAAAGGACACTTTCACAGGCAGGAGAAAACAGAGCCAGGCACTACCACACCCAAACCAAAGCACCCATTTTAAACACTGGGGGAGGCAGCTTGTAGGCCTGCTACCCCCACACCACCAGCAGCCCTCGCACAAGCAGCTCGGAGCTTGGGAACAGCAGCGCAAGCTCTGAGGTTTGGGATGTGCCTCTCCTGCTGGCTCAGCACCAGCATTCCACCTGGATGGGCCCTCAGATGGAAGGCACGCAACAGCTGTCAGCAATAGCTTTGCATCACTTTTGTTTAAGAAAAAAGTTTTTAAAAGTTAAAATGTTTCTACACAAAGGTTAAGAAAGGTTATTCGCAGAAAGCCCAGAGGATCCAATCTGTAGAAAGGTGTGTGCCAGAAGTCTGTACGAGCCCTCAGCAGAGCCCTGAGACGTGAGGGTGGAGAATTTGCTTGCAAGTGCTCCCAGATCAGCACAAAAATCATCGCAGGCAGTGTTGTGAAAGCAGCTGTGGCAAACAGGCTACCACTGCCCTCAGCAAGGGTCACGCAGGTATTAGTGAGTCTCGGTGGTGCCTGTGGCCCCTACATGCCCCGTGTCCTGCCAGCAGCCCCTCAGTACTGCCTCTCTCTGGATCGGCTCCGTAACAAGCCCAGCAGGGAGAAGGCACCGGCGGCAGCTGTGACAAACCCGATGGCACCAATTGCTCGTTTGGCCTGCAAAGGGGGGAAGCAAAACACAGGCAGGCAACGTGATGAGCATTTCCTCCTCCAGGCACGCTAATGAAGAGCAGGCAGAGCTAATCAAGGCAATGAAGTGAATGCAAGAGACAACTGCCCTATAAGTAAGTAGAAGGGGGTGGGGGTATTCCTCATGCCCTTACCTTTGGGCTGAGCAAGAGGGGCACTGGCAGGCTGCAGACAGACCATAGCAAACCACCTGGCCCAGGGGCTGTGGTGAGGCTGTGAAGGTTTGGGCCCTGGCTTGGGGCTTTGCTGTCCCCATGCAGCCTGGGGGCTGTGCCACAGGAATTCCTGTGCAGACTGTGCAAGGAGGTGCCCGGAGAAGTGTGCGGGGGGCTCCCCCATGTCACCTACCTGCTCAGAGACCCCCTCGCCATAGCGCAGCAGTGTCACGAAGTGCTCACAGTTGTTGCCCAGCAGGTCGTAGGACACCTCCTGGTTGATGAGGTACTCAGCCCGCCGGATGATCTCCTCCACGGGGAGAGGAGCGTAGGTGCTGTCGTACTTGTTGTTGATCTGGTAAGTGTCATTTCCCACCACGTCCTTCAGGAGCTGCATCCTCACCAGGGCCTTTCGGCTGAACACTGACTTGGCGCTGCCCAGCGTGGCCGGGGGCCCCTCATCTGGGGGAGGCAGGCATGGGGTGAGCCAGGCCAGCCCCATACAGCCCCCCTGAGACTCCAAAGGAGTTTTTGGCTGGCGTCTTGAAGTGTTTGCTATCTCTGGCATTTGCACAGGGCCCCTAGGTATGCGTGTATTTCCAGGAGGAGTGAAGGGGGCAGCAAAAACCCAAAAGGACTTTGGGGGGAGGTACCCACACAGCCCTGCAGACAGCAATCCCCCCAGAGCCACAAGCCTCCCCTGGTGCCCAAGCCCCTCATGCAGGGTGGTGCTGAGCATGTTCCCAAGTGGCAGAGAAGGTCTGGAGACCCAGCCTGTCCCTGCTTCACATAATGGGATTTAAAATCACCGGGGCTAACAGATGAGCACCGGGCAATACCCCTTCCTGGCTCTCTTCCCCACTTCCATCACAGAGCTGCCAGGAGAGCCAAGGCCATGCAGGGCTGACCCCCTGTCCCAGGAAGGAGACAGGGCTCCAGTCACCCCAAAACACCCTAAAACTGCACCCCCCCGGGCTGTGCATGCCTTACCAACAGGTGTCACGTTGATGATGTACCCATCCCCTAGGTAGAGGGCCCAGTGCTGGTAAGCCGGTCGGAAGATCTCGATCAGGTCCCCGGGCTGGGGGTCCCCAGGGTGGGCAGCACTGAACCTCTCTGGAGCTGCCATCCTGAGCATGCCGGGTCACCACGTGCCCCTCTCCCTCAATGTGAGACGCGTTGGAGGCCTCTGGGGTGTGCAGAGGGCATCTGCCAGAGGTCACAGGGCAGGAGATCCTTAGGGCAAGGGACACGCGTGCTGGCACAGGGCATGAAATGAAATCCACCCCGTCCTGCAACGCCGTGCGGGCAAAGGGTGAAACCACCGTGGGCTGTGGCCAGCACCCAGCACTCAGCACCCGCCGCACGGCCCTCTCCCGGGATAAGGGCGCCGAGCTGCTCCCCCCACCACCCCCAAGCCCTTGGAGGTTCTCCTCAAAACAGCCCCGTGGGGGGCTCCGCCGGAGGGTGGCAGCCTCCGGGGGGCTGCGGTTCCAGCTTTCCCCCCCCCCCGCCCTGCCCTGCTCCACCCTGGAGGGGCCGCATCTCCCCGGGGGGCCGCATCTTGCCGGCAGCCCCATCTCCATCTCCCCCCCGAGCTCCCCGCTCACCCCCAGCTCCCGTCCTGTTGCCTCCGTGCGCAGGGTGCAGCCCGGGGCGAGGCTGGCGGCGGAGGCTGGCCCCGTTCCCTGGCTCCTCCCGGCCTCTATAAATAACCAGCAGCCGGGCAGGCTCCGAGCAGGCGGCGCTGACCCCGTCCCCGGGCTTGTCCCCGGGGAGCTGCCCGCCCGCAAAGCCCCCGGGCCGGTCCCCCCGCAGGGCTGCTCCTGGAGGAGGGGTAGGGGTAGGTGGGCATCCTTCCCACCCCGGAACCTCTGGAGAGGGGCAGGCGATGCAGAGTGGCTGTCTGGCTGTGCTGGCAAAGAGAAGCGAGGGAGGTGGAGCTCCAAGTCGATTCCAATCGCCGTTTTAGGGCAAAGAGATAGGTAGGATAGCTTTTGGTGTGTCTCTCGTATTGTGGCCCAGGGATTTCTCTCCGGACACAGGAGTCTCACGGTGCAGTGTGCCCAGCTAGAGTCCTCTGAAATGAGTGGGTGAGCCTGAGCGGGCTGAGCAGATGTGGCTGTCCCGTTGGCTACAGCCACTACGGTTTGCTAAAAAGGAGGGTTCACTATCAACAAAAGCACGCTCTGGGTAAGTTGAACTAAGTGGTGTATTTAAAGCCCAGCATTTTGAAAGTCAGGCGAGAGAGCTGGTTGATTTTCAGGATCAGAGCAGCGTCACATTTGTTGTTTTTCTGGCTTCTATTGACATGAAGTAGTTGAGTCAGAGGAGCACTGGGTTGCAGTTCTGCTTTCTCTTTCACCCCGTTTCAAATCTGAAGTATTTACAGGACTCCGCAGTGGAAAACCAAGGTGATTCCTACACTATTGAAATAGCAAAGTGGATCCATGAAACCCGGAAATCTACTCTACCTGGGCACAGATGAGCCATGTCACATTGGAGAGTCAGGGCTATGATCCTCTAGGGTATGGGTTGTGCTGTGCTCCTGCCAGCTACAACAGGAGGTGAGCGTGGTCAGCACTGCTCAACATTCACAGAATTGCACTGTTAGCAAGTATGGGAGAGCAATAGGAAGCTGCTGCTGAACAGGCAGGAAAGATGCCTTTATGAATGTGGTGAAACTGCAGCATAAGGTTGATAGCTCATTTGTGCACAGGTAGGTCCCTCGCACTAACTCGTTTTCATTATGTAATGACACTGAAAGCCCCTTTCCATTCACATCTGTTCCTCATTAGCTGGGTTGTGCACGTATGGACTGCTGGCATGTTCTTGAATGGCCTTTTATCCACCTGACTGTCCATGGGCATTACAAATACTCTTCTGGCTGACAGCACGCATGAGATTCTGGATACAATAGGCAGGGAAAGAAGGGGCAAATTAAAAATAACCAGCATTGTGTCAGAAACAACAAGAAGCCCACACTGTCCCTCCTGCTTCCTCCCCCTTTACCCCAGCTTTTATTGCTGAGAATCCCATCAGACAGTATGGGATATCCCTGTGGTTATTGGGGTCAGCTGTCCTGTCTGTATGGCTTCCCAGCTTCTGGTACTTGCTGGTGGGGCAATGTGACAAACAGAGAAGACCTTGGCTCTGTGTAAGCACTGCAGAGGAATAGCTAAAACCTTAGTGTGTTATCAACACTTTCCTCCCCCAACTCTAAAACATAGCACCATAGGAGCTTCTTTAATGAAAATTACCTCTATCCAATACCAGGACGGTGTTGTTGGGCCTTGCTGCGAATGACTTGGATATTCTGCTACTGGAGATTCCTTAGCATGATCCAGGACTGAGCGGATGCAAATCTCTAACCACATTCAGCATGGCAGCTTCAGAATTTGCAAAGACCCCAAGGAGAACTTATGACAGGATCTCTTTATTCAGGGAGTTCTTGTTAAGTTATGCTCTTGCTTAGCATTAGCACCCGCAGACAGGGGCTGATGACAATCATTGCTCTCATCCACTCTGTCCTGACAAGGAGGCAGCTGTCATTCAAACAACTGCTTCTTTCAGAGTGGCACTCCCAGGGGGAGAGAGGAAGGGGGTCATCTGTCACCAGATAAGCTCAGTGTTTTAACTATTTCTCTCCTCAGTCAACCATGCCTTGTCAGAAGAGGAGCAAGAACTATGTCCTGCTTAATCAACCCATCCCCTCCCATGGAAGATTTTGGGTAAAATAATTTCAAGACCACCTGCCTGGGATGTTATAATTAATTCTGACCTCATCAGTCCATAGTTTATGCATCTATAAGAGGCACATATGCAATAGTGTGCAGCTTGCTTGTGCTGCTGAATTCTGACTGGACTTAGTGTTGTTCGAATGGCTTCTGAGGATAACACAGCAGTAATGTGCGCTAGGACTTATTTCAGTTTGGGTCTAACACATGAAATCTGAGAGATAGTGTAGACAAAATTCCAAAGATCTTCAGCAAATGCAATAATATATTTATTATTGATTTTTTTTTCTCAACGTATTAGATACATTATTAAAATACAAGAACAGAAAAGTAATACAAAGAAATTAAAAAGATGTTAACTATAGGTGCGTATCACGTGCAGATTCATCTTGATCAAATGCAGTGTTCACTATGCAGCCATAATCTTGTTCATATACGTTGTTATCTGATGTATCCCTGGACCGGTTGAAAGATGAATCTCTTGTTTTGGCACCTGTACTCATCTTTCTCTTCCTTCTGCACAAAAACAAATAGCAACAACCATCTTTAATTTCTATTCTTATCTGTAGTGGGAGGTCAAATAGTGGTGTGAGCACATATAATGTCAGATTTTGGAGAATCCCAAGTTTTGTGATAATGGTACATATGCCTTATGCAATAAGAATAGCATATGTTCATCCCTGTAGAAAAGACTGTTTTCCTTCACATTCTTCATATGAGATCCTGAATGCTGTACTTCCTTTCTGGTCCTGAAGGTATGGGACTAGGGTGAATTCTGAGAGTTTAACGGTGCTAAAAGAAGTTTGCATCTTGACTGTGCTGAATGTAGCAAATACGGGAAAAGGCTTACCTGTGCAGGTACACTGCAGAGGAGATGAGAATGAGGACAACAATCACACCTGCTGAAACTCCAACAGCGATGGCAACTGTATGATTCTCAGGAGTCCCTGAGGTGCTTGTTTGATCTGAAGAAGAAATGAGCCCTGTTAGCATAAGCTAAGAGTGCTGTGAACAGAAGATTTTTCTCAATCCCAAGTGTAAAGCTGCTCACTATGGAATCTGAGCACCAGGCAGACATGCCTATCTGCTTGGCTTACACTGTGTTCTCTGACTAATGTGGCTGTCAGGAGTGGTGTCAGACCCAGGCCCTGTATGATCATCCTTTCTTACATCTCTTTGCTGAGAGATGCGCTTCTTTCTGCTTGGATTCACCAGTACAGACGTGACCACCTAGTTTGTGGTACAAGGCCTAATATGTACTCCAAGGAATAGTGTCAAGGGCTTAGATAGGACATGCAGTGGAATTATTTCTAGGGTCAGCCTCTGTCCTGCCTATGACTAAATTAAAAGATGTCCATAAAAAGATGTGATGAGTTCCCAGTCTGATCTGACACCTGCCTGATTTGCAGCACAGACATTAAAAGTCAGCTCAGTCTTCTCCATAACGGCACATGTTTTTGATAGTGGTGTGTATAATGCAGAGAGTGAAATCCAAAATAATTTTATTACCTCTTCTTTCAACCTCACAGATTTGTCCTGTGTACAGCTCAGAACATTCACAGTAGAAGCTGCGAGAAGTACCATTGGTTGTTTCAGAGCAAACTCCATCATTCTGACAAGGAGTTGGCATGCATGGTCCACCTAGCAAAAAGAAAGGAGAAACACTTGAGAATCTCGGAGAATCCAACCCTGAGAAAGCTGTTCTTGGTTAGATTACGCTGACTGCTAATGCTGGACATGCCCTGTATTTTAAGACCTATGGTTCTGTACTTGACAACAACAGTATGGGAAAGAAACACTTTCTACGATAGACCATCAAAGATCCCCTGTGTATGCTTACTAAGGGATTTTCTTCTGTTCAAATTATTCCATCCATCCCAGACCCAGTAATGCCCTATAAGCAGTAACTCAAGACTTAGCATGATAGGCAACGTGATAGGATTAGTGGTTGACTCACTCTTGTAGCATCCACGAGTGTAGTTTGAAACGTTGCAGATTTCATCAGAACCACACCCTATTGTAGTGCAGGAGACAGTGGAGCTTTCCGTGCACTGACATCTCTGAGAGCAGTCATCAGTGATGAATATTTCTCCAATCTGGAAGACAGCAGTTAAACATTAAAAAATACCAAACAGAATCACCCAGGAAAATATGTATGGAGCACTGGGGACCCATGCTACTCTCTCTAATGTCTTCCTGATGAATGGCAACATGGCACATATATATATATTTATTTATTTTATTTTTAGAAACTTGTACTAAGAAAGCAAGCAAACAGCTTATTAATCCAGCTCTTTGAAACTTAAAGAAGGCTCAGGAAAGAAAGCAAAAGAACAGTTTGGAGTGTGAAATCCTAGTCCCAGACTGAGTATGTGGGCAACCAACAATGTTTAATGGTTGCTGGAAATAAAGTGGCAGATGCATCCCATTGTGCCTCCAAGACAATATGGAAAAGTGCCATGTGCCATTTTTCTGGCAAGCCCTACCTGTCCATCCTGTCTCCCTCCTCCCATAACAGCATCTTTACTTGCCTTAGGCCTTGTCTATATCAAGTCTCCAGTGTTCAAACAAAAGATTTCAAAGCTGTTTTATTCTGCAGCTAGAATGGGAGGAATCTTTGGATTTCTCAAAATCCAGCCTTGCCTGGCGCTCTCTTCATGCTGCAGCCAGCTCTACTGACTCTCGGCCCTGCCTGTACCACTCTTCACTGAGAGGAAAGGGACCACCGTGAATGAGAGAGTTTTTCTGTAAGTAGTGTGTTGTAAATTTTAGAGCCTATGAAGCTATTGTTTAGTGTGATAAAGGTGAAGAATTAACATGGAGGTCAGAGAGTAATCATATGCTTCCCTCAAGTGCCTGCCTTGAGTATTCTGGCAAGCAAAGTTTCAGAGGCAGACTGAGGGGTCTATTCTCTCTTCCCTTCCTCCAGAGACCAGAATATTATTAAACAAATTGCTCTCTGTTTCTAATGTAAAGTTACGTGCTGAGGAGAACAATGAGATTGTCAAAATAATTAGCAGAAGAAAATATTGTTTAGCACTGTCAGAGCTGTCTGGCCTGCTGAGACACTGTACCTCATAATATTTGTTGAGGTATGAGCAGCCACACTGACTATAAGGCACACATTCAAAACCACTAAGAACATAGCCAGGGAGACATTCACAGCCTTCAGCACAAGGCCATTCACACTCAGAGGGGCTGGTCAAGTCGCTGCAGGATGCTGGACATGCAGACATGCATGAGCTGTATTTGCTGTTGGCTGGACACGGCATCTCTGTAAGAATAAGGAGAGTCCAGTTATAACAGGTTGCTGTGTGCTAGTTATATGTTGTCTTTTCAGATCCACTTTGTAGGAGGCAAAATGATGAACACATACACAGAGAAGTTCATATATATCTGATGCTACCGACATAAGTGAATCACTCCAGAATCAGGAAGTGCATTGTGAAAGCTATTGGTATGCTGTGCTCTCAGTCTGAGTTTTCAATGATTTCAAATAACTTCTCACACATTCAGGGTAGCTATCCTTGAAAGTACCAGAGCTTTCACAGCTCTGAGAAGTGTGTTTCATCAAGAATACTAAGTCACCTAATCATGGGTGATGCAGGGTGGGTATGGTTTGATGACTATCCCAACTTGAAGAAAAAAAAAAAAGGATTTGAGATTATTCTAAGATTTAATTTAGCTTTTTGAAGTCTTAAAGACAAGTTAGGAATGGGGACATTTTTTCTCTCATAAAACTTCTCATGATGAGGAGCTGACTGCTCTGCTTTCCTAAGTAACTTTCTAAACTGGGGTCTAAATGCAAAACATCAGCATAAGACTCAGAGGAGGGGACAAAAGAATATGTGTGTGCACTAAACCAAGAGCAATGATCGAAGCGTGAATCAACATGTTATCAAAGCTAAGAAGCTTTGATATATGGTGCTTCTAGGAAAAGCCTAAAATCTCAGCTTTTGAGACTTTTAGGGGGAAACCACATTGTGTTTTTTTCCTGTGCTTACCACAAGCTGTCTCTTGCCTCCAGCCTTCCATATTGACTCCTTTCTCCTGACAAGCCAGCACGTACTCCTCCAGACTGCGACATAATGTAGTAGTGTCGTCTCTGTCCACACACATATCAAAGATGCAGCTCCTGTTTGCAACATGAGAAAGCGTTCATGCCCAATACCTTTGTTATTGCTTATCTTCAGATGCTTTTTTGCCTGACTCCGTGTTACTTCCATTTGATCAGGTCATTTGTTGTGCTGCTGCTGCTATTATGTGATGTACTCATACACACAGAAGCAATAAGCAGGTGACTGACTTCTTGTAACAATAAGTTATTTTTCGCTATCTGCTTGTGTTTCTGACTAGCGTATCTACATCTTGCTTATGGAGCACTTTTTAGTGCTGCTGTGTCTTATATCTGGACTGCTGACTTCTTTCAATATTTGGGTGCCCTCACCATGTTCATATACATTGAATAGTGATGCAGAATTCTGGTTTACCCAGTGTTGTTTGCTAGTTCTACATTCTCCACTTTGATCATCATCTGAATATCAATGGCCTGATTTTAAAAGGCATTGAGAACTGAGGTGAATAGGATCTGCAAATATGTGGTATCTCAGAATATCTCTTAAGTGAGAGAAAGATAGGCTTGCATTAAGAATCAGGATATATAACCTGAAGCCAGTCATCTAGTTTATTTGGCTTAAGATACCTTCACATTATTCTGACAGCTAAGAGAGACTTCAAGTGGGCACTACCTATCTTTAAACATTAGTTACAACTATATGACTAAAGAAAACTGGTATCAACTTGGCAATTTTATGACCAATGTTGGATGAATGTTGGATGAATGAAGTGTGGATGAACCAACAGGTTTCATACAGTTCAAAAGGAGGTGTATAGGAACTGTGTACATAGGAGGCCAGATGAACAGAAGGAATTGTATTGCAGATACCATGTTAGTTATTCTCCACTAACCTATTTTTAGAACTGCTCCATGACAGACTCAAGAAGTATCGCTAACAGCTTCAGCCTTTGTGGCTATAGCTTGAAGAATACATTTTAAGAAGCTAAAATTGCTAAAAGGAATCTAATAGAGCCAATTACTGAATTCTCACTGAATGTGGAGAAGAACTTCAAGAACATTGGGAATTCTGGTTTACAGATATAATGTTTAGCACTTCTGCTTTATCTCTCTAGGAAAATAGGAAAGCTACTTTGTAGAGCTAGCACAAAAGTGAAACTCTTAATAGATGGAAAGATGGATCGTCACAATTTTTTAAAATCAAATAAGGGGTACTAAATATATAAATAATGGAAGCATTGGGCCCCAGTTCTCCAAAGACACCTAACATCCTCAGTTCCTGAAAACTGAAGATGTACAGTTCTTACCAGAAACAAGCTGCAAAGCTGTTTTGGAAACGGGGAAAAAACAGACTAGATTGTTTGCAGCAGACACTTACATGGAATAGAAATCTGGTGAGACTTCAGAATGACACTTCGCAAAAGGACCATTTGACTGAGTCAGAATTTGACATTCAGAAGTGCTGTTTTCTTGTGTCAGCTGATTTTCACTGCAGCCTTGGAAGAGTCCTGTATCTTGTACCACCTCAGACTCATCTGTTGGACTGACATCTCGTCTGGAAATGAATTCATTATGAAACCATCAGTTCTCTGTACATCCAGCATTCATGGTACCAGTAACGCTACAAGAGTATTTCTGCCTTGTAGTAGAAGTGTTAGTTTATTTCTCTCTCATGGCTTATGGCAATGCGAAGGGAATAGATAAAGCAAATCTGTTTGATATAAAGAAATAGATAAGGCAAAAAATGTACTAGAAAACTTCCTACCATTTCAAAGATTTGTGGATTTTTAATTCAAAATTGATAGCTGTAATTATCTCCTTGTACATTCTGTATCACACAGGTTTCATCCATGCCTCCTTTATGCAATCCATTCAATAAAACTTGAATGTTAGTCAGAATGATATAACTGGAGTAAGCCACCATTCCTTGGAGATATTCTCACTTTCACTGAAGAACTGGCTGCATGCCTGAAGTGCCAGAATTATTCTCTAGGCAGAGCTTCCAGAGTCTCTTTATGCTCAACATTAGTCTACATACTGCTTTCTACTATTTTGCTAGATAAGTTTTTGCAGCCAAATTATATGCTGACAACTAATACAATTCTATTTACTTACAGACAAAAAAGTTCTGTTAGTGTCTAAGAAACCTCCAAAAGCCTTTAAAAGCAAACTGAGAAAGTAGAAGGAGAGAAGGAAACTTAGTTCCCTGTTTCAAGGTTCTGTATAATCTTATTAGCACAGAATCGGCCTGACCACAAATATCACATTCATTTTTACTCAAAAGAATGCCCCAACTTTTTTGTACTGGAAGAAAACACAGTGTAGTCATGAAAGTAAGGAAATTAGACTCTTAAAGAACCTCTTCTGAGAGGAACTGTGAATTAATTTTGATGAATTTCAAAGATACATTCATGTTCCAGAGGGAGGGATGACACTGAACCAGGATCTACCCTCCCTCAGATCCATACAGCAAACCATGAACTTTATCTTTGCCAGGACCCATGAGCTTGGTAGAGACCTTATTCATCTCTGTCCCCTAGCAGTTGTAATGGCTGTGATGCCAAATAAGGACACTGAACTGGAGTAATGAAGTGATAGTTCAGGCTTTTTTTTTTTTTTTTTTTTTTTTGCTAGATAGAAGGGCACTTATAGTTCACTGTAGCGATGAATGGGAAAAGTCCCTTAACACAGACCAAGGGAAGAAGAAATAACAGATATTCAGACAGCACAGTTAGTCCTGGATTTTAAGTATGGTTTAGTTCACTGACTTCCAGTGGCTGTGTTTGCCACGGGTATTGAGTAGAAAATTAAGTACCTGAGACGAGAGGTTTTTCTGTTCAGAGGAACTTTCCAGCTCTCACCAAATATATTCACGTTCTTCTGCAAAACACCGTTTGGGCTTGTGAAGTCATTTCTGGATCTCCCGTCAAAGTCACCACACAAACCTTCTACTTTGTCCTTGTAGGTATTGGCCAGCTTTAAATCTAGGAAAGTTCAGAAGAAAAAAAAAAAAAAAGCCATTACACAGAAATATTTCCTTCTGAGGGTATCAAAGAGGTGGAAAGAGGTGCAAAGTACTTCCACAATTCAGATTATAGTTGCTACTGTGATGTGGGCCTCATACATCAATATAAACACTGTCCTAAGCTACTGTTCATATGTGGATTCACAGGATTGTTTTCTGTGCTCTGCAATATGGATCATGAAAAAAGTAATTTATTCCTGCCAATAGGGAATCTCCAATGTTATGGCATGACATCTCCACCTGAGTGCTCTTAGTGCATACAACCTTGCAACGAACTGATTGCACAACCCATCTTTGACCTTCACTTACTATCCACTTGCTTGTTGAGAAACAGAATTCCTATAAAAGAGACACATTCATTCTGCATTAGGAATTTTAGGATTTGAAATGATCAGATATAACATCACTATATTATGTTGTAAAACAGGGGTAGTTCTGCTTTGAACAGAGGAGGTAATGCATGTTCAACATACATGTACATTAATGAGTTGTATGTACATCATGTACATGATATAAAATTCCTGCTTAGAAACACTACAGAATGCTATTAGCTGGAATAGACTTGAGAGGAAGCAGGTAAAAGTATGCAGTCATAGTTGTTTAGCTTGAGGACCTCACTCCTGTGACTGGGTTAAGCTGGCAATGGGTCAGATCAAGACTTTGCCCCATCATCCTGATCAGTAGCTTAAAGTAGTTTGCTTCTGTTTACATCACTCAGGCCTCACTTTACATGAAAAATAGTAGAACAGTCTGATTCTACATCTAATTTCTCCTAAGTTCAGGTGCATCCAGATAAATGCCAATTTTACGCTTTCTTGAGAAATATTTTTTGTTTTGTTTTTCTGTAAGTTCATAACACAAAAAGGCATGGGCTTACAGGGTGAAGATTTCTAATTTTCCCTTGGGCTTAGACCTCCTCTAGAATGAGAACATTTTTTGACTTGGGGCATAAATAGCCCTGCAGATTGTCTTAGCAGCACTTACCTGCATTTTGATTGCCATCAAAGCTCACATATAAGCCAAAATCTGTCTCCAGATAAATTCTTCTTGTCCTCTGATATATACGAATACCTTCATGAGGACGAAGAGGGGGTCTCACCCTCACACCATCCAACTAAAAGGAAAAGAATAAGTTATAACTCATAATATACAGGCAAAATTCAGATGTGGCTTCAATACAGGACAACGTTACAAATGAACATTCCTCTTTTCTAGTTTTATGTTAGATATATTCAATAATTTAACCAGGCAAAAAACCTCAGTATTCACTTTTTTAAAGTAACGAAATCATATATTAAGGAAAGTGCTCTGGACACAGTTCTCATATAATCCTAAGAAGTTTCCATTACTGAACTAAAAAGCGTGTATATGAGATAATGTACACTCTTACATACCAATGAAGAGGATTGAAATACAGTTTTTCTAGCATATTTCACACTTTTCCCTACAACTGGTAAAATTGTATGTGGCTTTATTGCACGTATTGGATATTTGGTATTTAATTTCTAAATATCTTTTTTTTTTTTTTAATTCATTCATTTTAAGTAGAATTATATCTTTCACAGCTATAGAGAAAAAAATATCAACACACCTGAAATCACATTTTTGTTGCCTCATAGCATTGCTCTAATAATGCAGTTAGCTTTAATACTTAAGTTCTTCAAAACAGACAATTATTACTCCAATGTGTTTTATTCCAAGAGATAACCTTTGTGCTCTGCAGTCAGTAAGAAACTTACCAGTATCTGCTTGCCCTCCCTGAATCGCACTTTGTGATTGTAAACATTGATGAGAATCTCTTTCAGGTAAGTAATGCGTGAATTTCGATGAAGAGGATAGTTCATGCCTTCGATGCTGAATGGTGTCAGAGTATAATGTAGATCAGGGATGGTCTGAGCCACAATATAGGTGTATTTCCCTTGAAAGTGGTGCACCAAACCATCAAAGGTGACATAGTGTGGATCACCCATGATGCGGCATGTCCCAAAACCTAAAGGAGAAGAGTTTCATTATCCTCCAATATGCATGCACCTTTGCAAGGTCCCATGCATGGATCAGTTTAATATAGGTTAGATAAAAACAATTGCTGCTAGCATGCAGTTCTCTTAAAATAAAGATAGGTGCTCAGGCATCACCCTAGTGAATGGGCACTCAGAGAGCCAACCAGAGAAACTCATTCCTCTGCTGAGAACCAGTGAGAGCCAACTGAACTGAAGCACAGCATTATGGTTTACAGGCTTTATAGGCACTAAACTGTCCACATTGGTCCTCTGCAGAGGAATGACTTTGCCACACAGCATGGCTTGCAGTTGGCTCTTAGAGATGTCAGTTTCACAATCCTCAGCAATGTGTTCCAAAAATTATTGGAACATGACAAGAAGTGTCTAATTTTGAAATGCTGTCACACTGATTTCTTTTGAGGTTACTAAATTGATGATTGGGTTCACCTGACCTCACAATCAGATGCAGTATTGCCTAAGTATTCTCATTGACCATTGAGTGCCAACCATTACCCAAAGGACAAGGCTGCCTTTAACACTGCTGAAGTGCCTCTGCTGTGGTATTTTGCAAAAACGGAATGGAGGAAATCGGTTTGTACTATGCTTTTGTACTGATCATCAGTACAGTAGGACCTATGCCATCCTATTCTTCAAAATTGTAGTACAGAGTCACCAGCCAACAAGCTACCTACTAAACAGTCCAATTTACCTTGGGAATATGGAATTAGCTATAACACAGCAGGGTAGACACCCAAAAATAGCAGCTTAGCCAAAGCAAGTACTGTCTGAAAAGCACCAAAATACTTTGACTGGCCTATTAAGCGTATGTTGAGATCTGTTCTGTCCTGTTTTGCCTTTATTTTTTTGGTGTGTTTTCAAGTCAACATGCAGTGAAACAAAAAAGGGGGGATTATTGCCAAAGGATTCACAGGCATACCTGAGTTTTATTTTTAAACCAGTCAGACCGAACTGCCGATTTTATTAATGTATATAAACTTTCAAACCCTTGTTCCACTCCTCTCTAAACTTCTCTGTCTTGTACTGGAATTTTCTGTTCTGAGAACTGAGGCCTTTTTGTGGTCAATAATGTGTCATCAATAGCACTGGCACACCTGCCAGTGGAAAAGGCTGGAAGTGCCAGGGAAGGAGCAGACACCTACATCCCTCCTCCTTCTCCAGCCTTCACGGAATACCAAGTGAAAACTTGCCTGCACATACCTGTTGGATTGCACTTGTATTTTCCACTTTTGATCACGCAGGTTTCTTCAGAATCACAGCTATAGCTTGTACATTGGATGACACCATTCTGCTGACACTGACATCTTTTGGCACAGTGTGCAGTTATCCAAGTCTCCCCAGCCTGGACACAAGTTATGTTCACATGTTACCAAGGTGCTTAGGATTGCAATGCAGTAGAAGGTCAATATCAAAAGGTGTGGGGACTGGTTAAGTGCAACTTGTCCTGCTGGCCATTCCACAACTGTTTAATCCAGGTATAGTCTCACTAAAATCTTGGGAGGAGGGGACCTCAGTCCATTTGTTTTCCATGTGAGAATTGGAACATAAAACAGGAATAGGATAGGTTACCTGATTAACTCTGATAAACTGATTAGTTTCCAATATGCCTTAATTTTGGTGTCAGGTGCAAAGTGCTCCTGCATTTCCTAATACTTGAGCCTGCAGCTTACTAAACAGATGAAAGGTGTTTTAAGTGGTAGACTGAAGATTTTTCTCTCTATCAGTCGGTTGGAAAGGGGACCAATTTCGTACAAGCTTTGCAGTCAGAGATTTGCTCCACAAACTACTTACACTGTAGTAATTGTTGTCATCATCCCTGCAGCCACAATTGCTGAGAGGTACACAGTTGCCATTACTGAGCACATAATTATTATCACATTCACAGCCCTCTGTGCACTCTTCTGTCTTCTCACAAAGGGAAGAGGCAAAAATGTCATTGCATGTTGATGGGCAGGAGGAGGCACAGTTCGTGTAATGGCTGTGGGTTGGACAGGGCAATGCTGTGTGGGTGAAAGGAAAAGAACCCGTGTTATTAAATACATTCAGAAACTGCAAACTTGTGCCTGCCTGAAAGCCACAGTTTGGCCTGTAAAATGGTAGTGTAGGATTGCCTTTTTATAGCTGATTTTCATCATCAATCAGTTGATATTTTTTAGTTTTGATATTTCATTAAAAAATGAAACAAAAACAAAAAGAAACAAAACAAAAACAAAAAACAGAACCCTCAATGGAGCTGCTGATTGAGTTTTATTACGGTCGTGTCTGAACTAGTAGCACCTGGGGCCAGGTCGTTCACATTCAGTCGCAAATGCCTCTCTAAGAAATATGAATCATTAGGGTAAATTTCTTAGGTTTGTCCCTCCAGTGATGCAAAGCAGGAGTATATCTAGCTTAACCACAGACATAAACACGTGCAAGAACAACAAATGTGTATTGTCAAACTGAAAATTAATCTAGGTCTATATCCTACTTTCCTACATTCTGCCAATGGCTAGAGATGCATAAGAGGACAAATCAAGAAACAGGGTAGCAGAGAGTATTCCTCTGTCCAGTATTTTCCCCAGCTTGTGGCAAGGAGGCAGGTAGGAATTTCTGAGGAATTCAAATTAATTTGGCTTGTTTTTTAATCAGTTAACTGATTTGTCCTCTACAACACTGTGTGACAATTAATTCCACAATGTAAAACTAAATCGGGAGTGGGGGTGGGGGAGGAGGGAACGTCAAAACCTCTAAACCTACCATCCTGTAATCTTTTTTTTTTTTTTTTTTTTCATAATTAGTTGGTAGCTTTGTAGAATGAATGGAGTGAGGTAGTATCTTGTGACATTCATTTGGCTACTAAAACCATTCTAACTCCACACTACTATCCATTACTTGTCTAGTCCTGAGTTGACATCATTGGGTTTAGTTCAACCTGAACACAATTCAGCACCGCAAACAAGTCATAAAATCATAATAATAGAATTTTATGAGAATTTTGGTTTAATCATCTTTTATGTAACTTGTCCACCTAATACTGCTAATTCATTTTTATGCTCTCAGTGATCCAAGTTTCTGATTTTTCACTTGCTTGTGCACTTACGACAAAATGTGTTGTTCCTCCATATAATGGTGACGCCTTGATTCCTACAGGTGTCCACATAAAATTGAACTATGTCGCAGAGAGTGGACTTCATGCCGTTATACTGGCACATGTCATGGATGCAGATCTTTATGAAGTCTTCAGGCTTGACCAGACTATGACATTCTTTGAACTTGTCTGAGTTTAGGACATTGCACTGGCTTTCCATGACTGGTTTATTCTCAGCAGTGCAAGGAGGAACATCATCTTCTCTTGAGTCCGATAAACAACTGCATGAAAGCACAGAAATAGCTGCATTTGAGTTTCAAGGACATATGGGACATATGTGAGCCTGAGACAGAAACTGAAAAATTTGTTGCTACAGAAAGGTTCAAAATAAATAGTGCTGGAGACTGCTGCCTTCTGTCAATGACTGAAAGAGTAGCAGCAGTAAACCTGCCTGACAATCACCACGCTCTTTCTGACCTTGGTTACTCCCCTTAAACCTGACCCTGACTAGAGGACTGACTTCGCAGCTTGACTGCAGACCTGTTGGGTCACTGCAAACTTGTGTGGTGATCTGGACCCTTGGCTAACCCCGTCTGTCACTCTTGGGCGTGTCCCTCAGCTGACCCTCACTGTTACCTAACACCATCCTCCTGCTCTAAGTGTTTTCAGTGTAAGTTAAACATAGTCTATGTTCACACTGTGGACTATCCCAAAGCCTAATTCCCCAAGTGTGTATGTAGATCATTAGAATGGCTGTGGTTTCCATCTGGCCTGTTCAGTGGTTGCCTGTAGTTAAGATTGTTTCTTTGAGCTTCAAACTGAAGAGGAAAATCTCATATATTATAGTTCACGTGTTAGAAAGTAGCAAAATGGACAAAATAATTAAAGAAAGACTGTTTTTCAAAGGAAGATGGAAGGTATGAAGTTATGCTTACCCTGCATCACTGTCTTTTTCCACTTTCCAGCTATTTCCAAACTGTGTGATACTGACAATTGTACCATTAGGCAAGGACAGATCATCTTCAAGGTTGTCATTGAAGTTACCACACATACCATGTACCTGCAAATGAACAAGAACCATATTCTAAACACTATCTGTTCTACCCCAGCTTCCCCAATAACTTCTTACTCATTGCCTATGGAATGATATGGTTAAAACACTAACAACAACCAACCTTGCATTAGACATTCCAAACATACTCATTGATGTCTGGCTGAACCAATAGAAAAATAAAAAGTCACTGCAATAGATCTATGATACCCTAAGACTTCAAGCCGTTTAATTCTTTAAACTGGATGTATTCCCCTAGCTTTGTCATCTTCTGTAAGTACTCCTTTAGAATACATGGAAATTGTTGCGAAGAGAAAAAAAAAAAAAATAGTGGGAAAAAACAAGTGTTTTAATACAGAAAGGAAGAAAGCAAATGAAAATTAAATGTCCAAAGCAGCAGTTCTGAAAGAGCACCAATATGTTTACACAGTAAATCTTACCTTTGAGAAGTAAGATTGTGGGAGGGTGATTTCCAGATAGTGATCGCCATCGTATTTCACTACCACACCAAAGTCAGTTTCCACTACTATGTATTTGCCAACATTTCCAATGGACACACCCCGCAGCCTGTTCTCCACTGGAGTGTAGACTCTTTCATTGTTTAACTGGAGACATAAATCATTTGTCAGTGTGGACATTCTTCCATGAAAGTTTTTCTGTTCACAATCTACATTCCTTGGAGTGCTGAAGATGACTCTGTGACAGTTTTAGATCCTTTACATTTCCAGTATTGCATATGCCAACTATGGGTTGTAGAAATCAGCTTTTTAGCTGAGGTGAGCTGGGCATGACTCATAGCTTGTGCCTTTAACAGGGAGCTGAAAAGATCTGTGGTATTGAGCAAGCTCTTACCCTCCCATAGGTAGGACTCCCTGCTTTTAGTACTGCCATGTATCCCCAGTGCTATTCCAGACCAATATGGCACAGCTGCATTTTCCTCTGCTCATGTCAGCTAGCTATAGGTGATTGGGTTGATGACAGGCATTGAAACGGGGAGGACTGTTCTTTAGTTCAGATGACAGTTCTCAGATCTGGAGGCTCTGGCTCCATCCCCAAGACATAGCCAATAGAACAGTAAACCCAGAACAGAAGCCTTGGGAACCAATCAGAAATTGTATTTCCCAACATCAAGATAATGGAGGTCCCTGTAAGGATTAAGGATATGCATACGTGTTCCTTATGAAACATGGAGGTCCTTTTTCCTACAGCTACTGTAGTGAGCTAATTTTAGGATACTTCTTGCAGTAAAAAGAGTACTACCACCTACCAGGATTCCTTTGCTTTTCTGAAGGGTGATTCGTACACCATACAGATCTATGTAGACTTCCTTCAGGTATGTGGCCCCTCGTAGCCCTCGGTCTTCATTCTTGCCAAGGATGGTTATATTTTCGACACTCTCACTGATGACCTCAACCAAGGTGTAGGTGCAGGTACCCACAAAGGTGTACATCAATCCATCAAAAGTGAAATAATGGGGATCTCCTGCTACCTGACATGTTGCTTGGCCTGAAAGTGAAAAAAATATCTAAGAACCTTGGACTGGATTTCACCACGGACGCAACTGATGAAAGACATTTGCATTAGCACAGCAACCCAATCCTGATTATTATTATGTGGAGCAACTTTCATAGAGGTATTTCAGGTTCATGACAATGGCAATTATTTGGAAATTAAAATTTTCCAGAAAGTGTCTCCTAAATTTAATTCGCAAATTATGTATAAACTGGCAACATTGCAGCAAATAAACCTCTTTATCTGTTTCCATATGCTGTTGTACATACGACGCATGGTGGTGAAGAGTAATCCAGAGCTTTCCAATGTAGCAGTACAAAAATACATAATTATTTGTTTAAATATAGGTATAAACATAAATGTAAATAAATATGCATCTATATATCTAGATATTTAAAGAATTTGCCAACACACAGGCTCTCAGAATTAGCACTTCTTTTCAATTAGTCTGAAATTTAGAACTCACAGAACTGGTGATTTGGGATTTTAATTTGTATTATCAAGACAAAAAGAACCCAAGTGACCTTACAAGCTTTTGAGCAGCATCAATTTTTGCTGACATCAATTGCAGCTGAAGAGGATCTGTGATTGCAAGACAGATCATCATGTCTTTTTGTCTCTTACCACTGGCAGCAGTTACTTGAAACTATCTTTGCCATCACACATGAAAAAATATATATGAGAAAACTAGAGGGAGTAGACAGATCTAATTATGGAATTGACAATGACTCAGAGAATTTGCTGGGAGGACTTACCATTGGAATGACAGCCCAGCACACCATCCTTGACACTGCATTCCTCTCGTACTCCACACTCCCAGGGTGAGCATACAATTTTGTTTTTAGCATTGCAGGTGCAGCGTTCATTGCAGGGATAACTGGTGAACCAGCTTTCACCCAGCTGAGGGAAAAAAAAAAAAAAAAGTAGAAGTATATACTATAAGTTAAATATGCAGGTAATATCATAAAAGACAATCATTTGAATGTGAGTGATATATATAATCACACAGCTCACTGATCAAGAAAACTCTCAAAGTGAATCTATTTTGCTATTATTAACAGTGTAAATCATAATTGTGCTAGTGTTATTAATATATATTTATTTTTTCCTCACAGTGATAACAATTGAGATACCCTGTTCTTTCACTTCTTTCTTTAAACAATGTCTGTAGTAACTTACCTGGTGGTACTGGTTTTCTTCATCAACACAACCACAGCTGCTTTCTGGAACGCATGTGTCTCCACTCAGAATATAGCCTTCTTTACAGAAGCAACCTTCCACTGGTAATGAACTACAAGAAGTGGCGGTTGAGTTGCTCACACAAGTAGAGGGACACCTAGTACCACAGCTCTGGTAGATGCTGCCTCCAGGACAGGACATTGCTAAAGACAAAAGGAAAAAATAAGATCGCTTGAAAGGATCTTCAAAGATGTCAATGAGCACTTGTTTATGGAGCCTTGGAAATACCAGCTCTATTTGCATGGAGGATGGTGGTTTTCAGTAGGACAAAGCAGCAGTTGTTCTCCCAGTGCAGAAGCTCACATAAGACACACCTACCTGTATATATGTATATAATCAAACCTTTCCAAGTAACAAATAGGAAATTATTAAAGCTCGAAGGATTAGACCCAAGTGTATCCAAAAGTTCATGTGAATTAGTGAATTATATTAGTACTGGAATAGTGCATAAGCTGAAGCAGGCCCAAGACATGACAAAAGATAGACTATACTCAAAGCATTACATAAATTAAAATAACATACATGAAAGGTAGAGGAGAATGTGCATATGTTTGAAATTAAATCCAGAATAAATATTTGTAAATCACAACACTCACGGCAAAGGGTAGTATTTCTCCACTCTATACATATTCCAGCATTGTTACATGACTCAGCATAGGCCTGCAGTCCGTAGCATAAGGATGTTTCCTGTCCTCCAGTGAAACACATGTCATAAACACAGCTTTCAAAGAAATTTTCTGGAGGCACTTTGGTGTGGCAATCTTTGAAGAGTCCTGTGTAAATTAAGAAAGATATAGAAGGACAGAAAAGGAAAAAAAAAAAAAAAAGTGAGGAATTCATCACCATCAGCATCTGTGTTCTGTCTTGGCAAAAATATTGAGTGCTCCAGCCTGACTTTGTTTAGTAAGTTAAACGAACCCTTGAAACTGGGTACACACAGTGAAACTTGGCCCTCTGGATCAGGCTTGTTTCTTGTCTCTTGTTTTTGCAGGATTGATACAACATAGTTTACAAAAAATAGGAGTTGCTGACTAGGCAAGCCACTAATTCTAGACAATTGCAGGGGATCTCTAATGCAGAGAACATCTACAGAATTTCAGATAAAGTATCTGTACTACACGAAATGACAGTGCCCTCTGAACTATTTCATTTAGAAAGCAGAATATAAGTCGCTATGAATCAAAGAACAGCTATGACTCCCTGTGAACATTCCCAGAAAATTTTCAAGGACTCCTTGGTACTGTCTGAATAGTTGACATATCTTGACCTACGAATTTTATTTTGGCCACCTGAACTGGAGTTTTTATATATTTCCAGTGTGAGTTCAGAACAATGGACAAAAGAGACCAGACATCACAAGCTATAATATGCAAAAGTGCCCCTTCACATGGCTCAAAGTGAGCTACAAACAGAATACCTGTTGGGTCTGTGATCATGCCACATGCAGTGTTCTTCTTTGCGTCATTCTCCAGATCAGCATTGCATTCTTCTTCTATCCCACTAGAGCAACTGGGGAAGGCAAACAAAATAAAGTGTTTATTTATATCTCTTACTATTAGATCTATGGTGGAAGATTGACACATGCTGACCCTGTACAACAGGGTGTATTTTGTTACAGTCACAAGATTTTTATCCAGCTTCTTTGAAAGGTTGATACAAAGCCCATCTCTGAATGGACTCCCTTTTCAATGCCATTTGGGCTAATTAAAGATTTATTCTTAGGTGGAAAAAGAGCTATGGGATACAATCAGCTGATGATTTCCAGAGAACTGAACTGAAATCCCCCACCCCCAGTCCCCACCCCTACTCAGCACACAGTTCTTTGGAAAAAAAAAAAAAAAAAAAAAAAGGCTTAAAGGATGCAAGCCCTCTTCTCATTCCCTGTTCAACGTGAAGGGGGAGCTCCCTACTTTTAACCAGCAGTTGGAAGATGCAAAATAGTACTGGATGATAACGCCAGTGAGTGGGTAGATATTTGATTTTATAGAGTTTGATTAGCAAATATGCTTGGATTCTAGTACATACATGGTGTTATTCTCAGGCACAAGCCAGCTTTCTCCAAGTTCATTGGAACTACTTGCAACGTCACCATTGGGCTTTATGTTGTCATCAGTTGGATCACCATTATAATTACCTGAGAGGATTTAAAAAAAAAAATAAAAATTTATGGGATACATGAATTTAACACCTAGGTAGAACAAAGCTAGGTTTCAGACTGTAAAATATACTGCAGTGAACTAGTGAGAGTATATATGCAACATCAATTTATACTGGACAACATAAGAAGAGCTCACTTGTGTTTTAGACTTTGACCACTGATAAGGGCTGGCTTTCAGAGACTTAGATCAAATTGTATACCAGAAAGAATTGCTTAGTTAAAAAAAATAAATATCTAATATTGGTGGACTAAAATTCAAATGGTGTCATTGGCACCATGACATCCTCAGATAGGTTTCTGAATTCAAAGTGTAAAACACTGAAGCAGAGAGACATGAACTAGGAAATTTCAGATGATCCAGATCAAAGAATAATCAGAAAATCTATCCGGAAGTATGTTTCATGTATTTATCTAGATTTCAGAATGTTGTTCCAACTATATCTGCTCAGGTTCAGGCATTATCATCAGAATGTAAGTAACAGAAAAATGTACTTGTAGAATTCTTGAGTAGATGCATGCAAATATTTACTCTTACTAATATACACTGTAGAATTAAAGTGAGATTTTTTGTTGGTGGTGGTTTTTGTTTTTTTCTAATCTGGCTAAAAATGTTATTTGTAGTTATACCTCACAGCATTCCAGACAAATACATATTACCAGGAATTGTATAGCAGTTGACAGAAACTGAAAAACTTTTGCAACTTTTCCTCTCTGCTGTAAATTCTAGTCCCTTTGATAAAGACTAGGTTGATGTAGAGTAATTATGACATGCTAAGAAAAAAGTTTGAGTAATCATGAGTCTATACAACTCATTAAAAAGTGACTAAGCCTGTGACTTACCACACAAGCCACAGAGCAGACCACTGTAATCAGAGGGCACAGAGACTTCTGCATAGTGATTTCCATCGTATCTCACCCACAGTCCAAAGTCAGTTTCCAAGAGAACGTATCCACCACTGCTTTGAATACTGATCTTCCTTTCAATAAATACGGGCAGGTTCATTCTCCTGCCATTTACCTGTAAAGCAAGTTGTAAAAGTTAGCATACTGCTGCTAGAACTCCTACAAATACCAACAGGTAGAAGAATTTAGTGGACAATATGATCTTGTGCACAAGGAGAACAGAAAGCAATTAAATAATATTTCATATGGGCAAGTTTTTTTTGAAATCTCATTATAAGAAGTATATTTAACAAATGAAAAAAAAAAAAACAGAAAAATCTCTGTGAACTCTACAATCAGAAAAAAAGTCATTATCTGTACGTCAGTTGAAAAATATTGCCTTTTAAACAAGTATTTTCTTACATTCACTTTCTTGTTTTTCAGCATAGAAATCTGATTGCCATAGACTTCCACTTGCACTGACTTCACATAAGAGACTTTGGTATTGGCTCCTCTGTGCTCATTTGTTGTGGACACATCAAAATATGGAATCCTCTGAGAGATGTTGCACACTTTGGAGAGGGTGTAAGTGCAATTTCCCATGAAATGAAGAACTCTGTGATCAAAAGTGTTATAATGTGGATCTCCAGAGGCACTACAGGAGGCATGGCCTAGGAAGAAAGAAAGACAGAATAGTTCCATTTGAATCTCTCCTGTGACTGCTGCAGTAACTTTGTTCCCATCATACATTTTATTTTACTTCATAATTGCTGCTTAGATGCAATAGTGGTGGAATCAGTCAAGGACAGAGTGCAAAAGAGATGTGCAAACTTTCCACAGGAGAAAACACCATTCTACTTTAACTAAAAGTCACCCTGATTCTGTTTAGTGCCTAAAACTGGAGGAAGGAAGCAGTTTATATTTATCTTTATTGACATTTTAGTGTATTTTCTAAGTAATAAAATAAAAATTACCACAATGTCTCTGCCTTTTTCAGCACCATATAATTGGATTATATCTAAGATAAAAGCTAGACTTAGAAGTTAAATTAAATTTCAAAACACTACAAGCAAAACCAAAAACAGTTGAAAACTTGATGCAGAAAATGTTAATTAAAATATTTACACACATGGCAATAAAGGGTATATAAAATAGTTATACCAAGCAGCTGGTCTACTGATACTAAAATCCCTGAAGCTACCTCAAATGGGACCTGGAGCAAGGTTTCCATAGTGACATATAGACTCTGCACCGAACAACTGTCTAACCAATCAGACTGCATGTAGCAAGGAAAAGCTCTGACCTTCCACTATTAAAATTCACTTGGCTGTGAGAACTGAAGTAAGAAAACTGAACAGTTAAAGCAGGAAATCAGAGATGGGTACTGAAAACAACAATACTCAAGCTTGGCTGGAGTGTGGATGATGCTGTTGTACGTGAAGGCTGTGTTGTGGTGTCTGGCAAGGGAATTGTGGGTCTTGGTGTAATTGGACCTACCACTAGAGAGAGTGAGAGATCTATGTCAGCATGGGAGTTTCATTCCAAACAGCTGGTTCACGCTTAATAGAAAATCCAGTGTGATGGCAACAGGGTGCTAAAGCAGTGGTTCCAAAGTGACATTTCAGAAATAACATCAGCACTCAACTGCTGTGTCAGCAAGATGATTCTGTGACACAAGCAGAATCTAAGGCCAGTTGCAAGAGACAAAGTACACTTGCTACTGGACCTTCATGCAAATGGACAGTATAGAAACTGAAGATAAAAGACATATAAACAAGAAATGCTATACCTGAACTTGGTGTAGGTCTTGGTGGTGATGGAGTGTGTGCAGGCTGTGTTGTGGTGACTGGCAAGGAGGTCCCAGGTTGAGATGTTGATGGAGCCACTGCAAGAGAGAATTAGAGGATATCTGCATTAAAACAGGTTTGTTCCAGGCAGCTGATCCACTCTGTGCAAACACCCCAACACCATGTCAAGAGAAGACCACAGCTGCAATCAAGCAGTGGCTTTTCTGAAAAACTCACACCTCTCAAGCTCTCCCACCAGCATAGCTGGGTTGTAAAAAGAAGCCCAGCCCCATTACTACAGTTTTTCCTGCCCCTGGCCATGGACCTCAAAGAAAGCAAACAGTAGTGTTGCCAAATGCAGTAGAAGATTGGCACAGCTGACAGTTCCTGAGCTCCTTGCTGGACTTTTTGGTGCTGACCATGATCTTTTCACAGTTTCCCATATGGCATGCCTGCATCCGTGGTATGCTTTAGAATGGCCTGCCAAGTTAAGAACTCTAGCCCAGCGCTGACCACAGCTTGTAGAAAAGATGAACAGGGGACAGGCATACCTGTGCTTACTCCAGGTTTTGTTGTCCATGGAGGCTGTGTAGTAACATTTGGCAAGGCAGTAGGATCTGTTGGATGTAGAACAAGATGGAGATACAGAAGCTGCTTTTCAGACTGAAGATTTCCTTCAGGCAGCTCTCCCACCCTTCCCAATTATGCAAACATTATGGAAAACTGTGCGTACAGCAAGAATGACTGTGTATCACGATCAAAAAAGATCTTCGCACAAGAAGGTACTTCCATTCAAGTCAGACCCAGTGCACTGCCCAGTTAATCACATCCTGCCACCTCATCTCCACAGCCCACCCTGACTGAACGCTGCAGCCCCGTGACTCGTCTGCTCCACTCACCTGAGCTTGGCGAGGGTGTTGGTGTCCCAGGTGTTGGTGTGCTGGTGCTAGGTGTTGGAGGTATATCGCCTACGAGAGACACAATGGCACATGTAAATCAATCCCCCTTGACCAGATCCTCTTCAAGGCAGAAACTACATTGACTGCCACGACAAGCAAGCTGCCCTTTCCCAAGCCGGGTGATGAGGTACCTGGGCAGTATCCCTTTTCAATGGACAGATCATCCAGTGCCACGTCGCTGCGGAAATCTTCTCCCCATTGTCCCTCGAGGACAATCTAAGGGAAGGGATGGTTTCCAGCATTAGCTCCAGCCACAAACATTGTGTGCCATTTCAAAGCACACTCCGTCTCAGATGGCAGTTTGAGCCTCTGCCCTTACCTGCATGTTTCCTGTGCTGTGCACCGTGACCTCTCCCAAGTGCCATCTGTCCCCGTGGTTCCCAGTTGCTTCCCAAACCTGCAGATGTTCTTTGTCCCTAGTCACGTACACCCGCAGGGCCATTTCTTCAGCCACGCCGTACATGTGGTACCAGAAGCGGAAGCAGTGCGGTCCCGTTGAGTTGCACACCGGGCTGACCAGCTGAGACACCAAGTACGGGTAATAGGAGCTCCCATGCAGGTAGATGTAGTAGCCGTCTGAAACAAAGTGCCAGCCACACTGTCGCACACCATCAAATCTAGACAAAGCACCCAGGAACAACCCAGGCACGGTCGTGGGAGCGCCTCCTGCTGCAGTTTAAGGCAGGCAAAAGGAGCAAAGAGAGCTCCTTCACTAGCCACAAGCCCCCAGCCCCAAGTCTACCTACAAACCGTGCTCCCAGAGGACGTGCCAGCTCTATGGTTTGAGCAGGGCAACGGCATCACCTCCGAAGCACCGCCATCATCCTAGCATGGCTCTGCAGCTTTGGGGCCCACTCATCGTTGGCTTCTGGAGAAACCAGTGTCTCCTAGAAGAGACCCGTTCCTGTTCCCCCAAGACAGTCTGACATCAAGCTTTGCATTACTTTTCCCCTTGCACGACAGATCCTTGCCTGTCCTGGCAGTACCGCAGACTGATTCCCACACCTGAAAAGCTTCCTAAAGAAAGGCTCTGGCCCTGGGGGAGACTGCTACAAATGGCTCTGGATCAAATCCAGGAAACATTCGGCCTGTATTCGCTGTTGGAAAAGGTTTGTTGCCATCTTCCTAAGGACACCCCTCGGCCTGAATGACCGCCACAAGCTGGCTGCTGCTCCTACCTCCTGTTGTGTGGTCGAAGGAAGGGCCGGTATCTGGCGATGGTGTTGGCCCCTTGTGCCTTGTCCAGTCGATGCTGCTGGACGCCTCCTGGACCCACTCACAGAGGTCGACGTCAAATGTGCAGTTGAAATTGCAGGCTGTTGGCAAAGCTGGATACGGTGCGGAAAGGAAAGCAGAGTTTCTAAAGTAAGGGTGGGGCCACCTTTTCCCAGTGTCCCACAGGGCACACCAACACCCCTGGCGTGCTCATGGCCGGGTGAGGATGGCCAACCAAGTGCAAGTAGGCAGCATCGTGGTGTAGTAGAGAGCAACCCGAGGACAGACAGGCTGAGGAGCAAGGCTGTTCCCAGGACATTGTCCCTATCCCGGGCATTCCCCAACGTTCATTGGTGAAGGCTTCTTCCTCTCTCCCTCCTCTGGGACACCCTTCTTCTCTCCACCTCTCCAGGTGGTACCTTGCTATGCCTCCCAGAAGGTCAGGGGCTCTGTCTTGGGCTGAATACTATCAATGATTTCCTAAAACATTAGGGCCTTTCTGCCTTATCCGTGAAGCAGCACTTCAAATAAGAGAGGGACAGTCGTCAGTAAGGTCTTAGCCATCTTTGACGGGCAGTGGGATGCCGTCCTCTAACATCCCTCAAGCAACGTCTGCCTTCCTAATGCCAAAACGCTGATGACACTACACCCTGGACAGGCCGCTTCCATACTAAGGACAAGCAATGCTGTCAGGAACACAAGAACATTCCGGGCAGGATTCCTCTGGCAGAGAAGGCAAGCCTCCCTGGACTGCAAGTCTAGGAAGTATTGGGCACACCCAGCAGATTTCCTGTGGCAATGAGAGGGTCCAGGATCTTAAACCTTAGCCGCAAGACTTAAGGACAAGGAACGTAAAAGAAAAGAACACCCATGATCTCTGACTTTTCATTCCCACAGAATCTGTGTGGGAGATCGTCACAGCTCAGTCATGAAAACAAACCCAAATGGGACACTCACCACAAACCGTGCCAGCACTCCAGTCTCCCAGAGCAACACCTGCCTCAGCACAGGCTGCAGCATAGGCACCCAGGGCGTTGCAGAGCTGCTCCGTGCTGCCACCCGTGGCACAATGGTCATAGACACAGCTCTCAAAGTACGTCTCGGGTGGCAGAACTGCGTGGCATGGCTGGAACGGGCCACCGGGTTGCGTGAGGATTGCACACTCCTTGTTAGCTGCCTCCTCCGCAGAGGGGGAGCAGGATGGAGCTGGTTCTACGGTTGGGTCACACCTGAAAGCAGACAGACGTCAGAGACACAGAAGCAGACGGCTGAGGCACCTGTGACCACACCAGCTTGGCAATAGCACCGTGCTCATGCCCTGGCCCACCCTCTCTGGGGTCAGGAGCAGCGACACGCGGTGTGTGGAGTGGGACACAGCGCCCAGCATGGAGGTCACCGAGGGCCCCAGGGCACAGAGCCTCCGGGGAGACAGCACCATGCACCCTGATCGTGTGGTGCGGCCTGGGCACTGCCACTAGCAAGCCAGCCTTGAGGACAAAGGGGAACAGCCACACGTCAGGAATCCAGCTGCAGACAGCACATCCCACAGGTGGATGCAGCACAGAAGCGAGACGCAAGGGCCGTGTGCCTGCTGCTGTGGAGCCTCCATACGCTCCCTCACGCTTTTCCACAACTGCCTCCTGCTACCTGCCCCGTGCATGACTAACACTACCAACCCTCCTTCCTCGCGCTGCTCACAGCTCCCCTCTCTCATGCTCCCCTTTGTCCGTCATCTACGCGACACAACAAGGACTCACTGCCACTCGTCATCCGGCACCCTCCAGCTGTTTCCAAAGGCATTGGTGTCAGACACAACGACCCCGTCGGGTCGTGTGAAGTCGTCCTCTTGTCTCCCGGTGTATGTTCCACACAACCCACACAGCTTGCCCCAGTGCTTCTCGGACACCCTCACAAGGAGCTCATGGTCCCCGTTGAACTGCACCTGCAGGCCCAGCTTGGTAGAGACTTGCACGTAGGAGCCACTCAGAGAAACGTTCACACCGGGGGCTGGAGAAGCAGGCAGGGAGGCCAGAGCACCGTTGATCTGAACAGGGAGGAGAGGGGGAGAGAGAAGCATAAAGACGGGCCCTCCGCTGCCAACTCACTGCTCTTCACTGCGGTGGTGCCAGGGCCCACCGAGCCACAAGCGCTGCTGGCATGAGGAACCGCGCCCAGCCCTACGAGAACAGCAGCTACCCCACGGACAGCACACAGAAAGCTCGGGACAGCAGGCAGAAACTCTGTTGCTGCACCAGCAGTCCTGTCTGCCCCACTCAGAGGCTCGCTGTGCTCTCGTGGGAGCACGCCAGCAGGTTCTGGCAACATCAAGCTCTTCTGGGGGAACCGTGCTGCTAATGGTACTTTGGATATCCGTGTTCCCAGGCCTAAAAGTGAGGGGCGCTTACGTAGACTGCCTTGTTCTTGCGCAGTGCAATGTGGAGGCCTTCCACGGACAGCGCGACGGAGTTCAGAGCCGTCCAGCTCGGGCTGCCCCGATGTTCGTTGCGCGTGGTGATGCTGAAGCCGAGGGAGGAGTTGTCACAGGCCGTCACCACTGTGTAGTTGCAGGAGCCCTGGAAGTGGTGAAGCTTCCCGTCGAAGGTGCTGTAATGCGGGTCGCCGTAGATGTGGCAGAGAGCTGTGCTGGCCGGGTAACAGCCCCGCTGGCCGTCCTGGATCTTGCAGATCTCCTCCTCACCACAGGACAACGCAGAGCAAACCATCTGGCCGTTGGCTTGACACTGGCACTGCCTAGTGCAGTTCTCGTTCACAAAGTGCTCTCCTTCCTGCAGGCAGAGAAACCCGGAGCCCCATCACGTCAGGCAGGGAAGTAGAGGCAAAGCAGTGCCTCGGGAGGGGAGCGAGACGCCACAGGGTTTTCACTCACGCTGTAGTAGTTGCCCTCAAAGAGGCAGCCACAGTTGGCCTCGGGCACGCAGGCGTCTCCGCTGAGCAGGAAGCCAGAGGTGCACGCGCAGCCCTCCATGCAGGGCTTGGAGCAGTTCTGCGGGGCTTGTTGGTCAACGCAGGTGGCAGGACAGCCAGTCATGCAAGGGTCATAGTAGCTGTTGGCAGGGCACCGCAGGGCTGCAACGGGAAGGGGACAGTTAGGACCTGCCAAGCCCTCCAGGAAGGGGCTACCTTGTGGGAAGGGGAAGACCAACAAACCAGTCGTTGATCGCTGCTTTGCCAGAGGCACTGGGCACAGGAGAGGCCCGCTTTCCTCTGGCAACTCCAAGGCAGGTACTCACGGCAGAAGGTGGCATTCCTCCAGGGGAGAAGAGTCACGCCGGCTGCCTGGCACGCGCCAGCGTAGGCCTCCAGGGCACCACACAGGACCTCCTGGCTGCCACTCATGGCACAAAGGTCATAGGAGCAGGTGTCAAAGTAGCTCTGGGGGTTGATCACGGCATGGCAGCTCTCAAAAAAGCCTGGTCTGGCAGTCAGTATGCCACAGAACTGCTCCGATTGGTAGAGCTTCTCCTCTTCCGCACTGCAGGGTTCCGGGGGTGAGGGCACACCGCAAGAGGGGTCACCGTCCGGCACCTTCCAGCTCTCCCCCAGCGCATTGGAGTCTGCGGCTTGCTGCCCGTTGGGCATCATGTAGTCGTCCTCTCGCCGGCTGTTGAAGTTCCCGCACATGCCGCAGGTCAGGTTGGAGTAGGTGGTGGGCACCCTCACCTCCACCGAGTGGTCGGCGTCGTAGGACACTCTGAGGTTGAAGTCCGTCTCCAGGACGATGTAGCGGCCGCTTGTGCTCACTCTGATGGCTCCTCCTGCTGCACTCACCGGCAAGGTCCGGCGCACACCGTTCACCTAGGGCAGACGCACCGCAATGGACCGTGGTCTCTCTGGGGCCCTCGGCCCCACAGGACCACGAGCCCCGCTCGCACAGACACCCCTGCAGCTGGCACAGCCATACATCTGCAGCACTCTGGGGACCCATTTACCAGAGAAGAGGGAAGACCCTGCCAAGAAAAGCCAGCCCTGCCTCGCAGACACACCGTGCTTGAGCCAGCCCAGCTCCTTACCAGCACTTGGCTCCTCTCCTGCTTGACGATTGCAATGCGCTCTCCGTACACCTCGACCAGGACTTCGCGCACGTACGACACTCGGGGGTTGCCACGATGCTCGTTCTTTGCCTCAACATTGAAGTAGGGCACGGAGCTGTTGGAGCACACTTTGGCCAGGGTGTAGGTGCAGTTCCCCATGAAGTCGTGCGTCACCTTGTCAAAGGTAACGTAGTGAGGGTCACCGTGGATGTGGCAGATGCCATATGTGTGTTCAAGGCACTCGGGTTTCCCATTCTGCACACCACAGTACTGGCCCGCAGGGCATGAGGCGCTGGAGCACTGGACTTTGCCTCCCCGCGTGGGACACGTGCACTTTGTGGAGCAGCTGTTGTCCGTCCAGAACTCCGAGCCCACCGGGTAGTGCTGCCCATTGTGCCAGCACCCGCACTGCTGGCTGGGCACACATCGGTCGTTGTAGAGCAGGTACCCGCTGTCGCACACGCAACCCTCCACGCACGGCAGGCTGCAGGTGACAGGTGCCATAGGGTCAACACAGGTGGCAGGGCAGGCTGCAGCACAGGGCTCGTAGTGACTGTTGGCTGGACAGGTGATGGCTGCCAAGGCAAAAGGAGTAGCAGTGAAACCATCGGTAACCGTACACTCAGAATGCCCTCAAGGTAGGCAGGCTTCACCGCATGTTTTGGAAACTGGCATCATCACCCCGTTCCCACCATGCCCCCACGTGATGCCTTCCGCAGGGAAAGGACCACTATGGGGATCTGGTGGACAAAGGGTGCTCCTTGCCACGGCGGCTAGCCAGCCCAGGGAAATGGGGTGCTTCCCTGCTTCTGACTTACGGCAGAATGTCGCGTTCCTCCACGCAGGAAGCTTGACACCAAGCGCCTGGCAGGCATCCGCATAGGCCTGCAAGCTGTTGCACAGGGCCTCGCCATCCAGCCCCAGCTCACACAGGTCGTAAAGGCAGGTGTCGAAGTAACCGCTGGGACTCAGCACGGCGTGGCACACCTCAAACGGGCTGCTGCTGTCAGTGAGGAGTCCGCAGAAGCGGCTGCTGGCAATGACTTGCTTGTCGGCCTCACTACAGGCTGGCGGGGCGGGCTGTCCGGCTGAGCAGCTGTGGAAAGGCAGGGAGAAGGGCCCCTGGGTTAGCTGTGGGCTTCTTCCTCCTCACTCTGGAGGCTTCTTGCCTCCTCCTCCCCTTGCGCGACACGTCCCCGCACCTACGCGGGGGCCACACGCACCTGCTGTCGTTGGACACCTGCCAGCTGTTACCCAGGCTGGTGGAGTCTGGCTCCAGCACCCCCTCCGGGTTCAGGAAGTCGTCTGCTGCCATCCCGTTGTAGTTCCCACACATGCCACAAACCTTCTGCCCAAAGGTGCTCGGAAGCGTCACCTCCACCAGATGGTTCCCATCAAACTTCACTCTCAAGCCAAAGTCTGTCGTGACCACAGTGTAGAAGCCGCTGGACGAGACCTGCACGCCTGCCGACGGGGTGCAGGGCAGCACCTCTGCCACTCCGTTGACCTGCAAGGACACAAACCAAGAGAGGGTTGGAGCAACCCGTTTGGCGCGGCTCTCTGTCCTGACACAGCCCCGACGTTGCTCCCCCCTGCGCTTACCGTCACCACGCCGCCCTTCCCCAGCCTTATGCGCTGGCCATACACATCGACATCCACGTACTGGACGTAGGACACGCGCGTGTTGCCTCCCCTGTGCTCATTGGCCGCTTCCACGTTGAAGTAGGGCAGCGAGCTGTTGCTCTCACACAGCTTGGACAGGGTGTAGGTGCAGGTGCCCATGAAGTGGTGTATTTGATTGTCAAAGGTGTGGTAGTGAGGGTCTCCTTCCACCACACAGGTCCCTGACAGAGGAAGGACCAGAGGAAACGTTCAGTGATGCACCTCCTGCCGCCTCCTCTCCACAGCCCACCCTGACTGAACGCTGCAGCCCCGTGACTCGTCTGCTCCACTCACCTGAGCTTGGCGAGGGTGTTGGTGTCCCAGGTGTTGGTGTGCTGGTGCTAGGTGTTGGAGGTATATCGCCTACGAGAGACACAATGGCACATGTAAATCAATCCCCCTTGACCAGATCCTCTTCAAGGCAGAAACTACATTGACTGCCACGACAAGCAAGCTGCCCTTTCCCAAGCCGGGTGATGAGGTACCTGGGCAGTATCCCTTTTCAATGGACAGATCATCCAGTGCCACGTCGCTGCGGAAATCTTCTCCCCATTGTCCCTCGAGGACAATCTAAGGGAAGGGATGGTTTCCAGCATTAGCTCCAGCCACAAACATTGTGTGCCATTTCAAAGCACACTCCGTCTCAGATGGCAGTTTGAGCCTCTGCCCTTACCTGCATGTTTCCTGTGCTGTGCACCGTGACCTCTCCCAAGTGCCATCTGTCCCCGTGGTTCCCAGTTGCTTCCCAAACCTGCAGATGTTCTTTGTCCCTAGTCACGTACACCCGCAGGGCCATTTCTTCAGCCACGCCGTACATGTGGTACCAGAAGCGGAAGCAGTGCGGTCCCGTTGAGTTGCACACCGGGCTGACCAGCTGAGACACCAAGTACGGGTAATAGGAGCTCCCATGCAGGTAGATGTAGTAGCCGTCTGAAACAAAGTGCCAGCCACACTGTCGCACACCATCAAATCTAGACAAAGCACCCAGGAACAACCCAGGCACGGTCGTGGGAGCGCCTCCTGCTGCAGTTTAAGGCAGGCAAAAGGAGCAAAGAGAGCTCCTTCACTAGCCACAAGCCCCCAGCCCCAAGTCTACCTACAAACCGTGCTCCCAGAGGACGTGCCAGCTCTATGGTTTGAGCAGGGCAACGGCATCACCTCCGAAGCACCGCCATCATCCTAGCATGGCTCTGCAGCTTTGGGGCCCACTCATCGTTGGCTTCTGGAGAAGCCAGTGTCTCCTAGAAGAGACCCGTTCCTGTTCCCCCAAGACAGTCTGACATCAAGCTTTGCATTACTTTTCCCCTTGCACGACAGATCCTTGCCTGTCCTGGCAGTACCGCAGACTGATTCCCACACCTGAAAAGCTTCCTAAAGAAAGGCTCTGGCCCTGGGGGAGACTGCTACAAATGGCTCTGGATCAAATCCAGGAAACATTCGGCCTGTATTCGCTGTTGGAAAAGGTTTGTTGCCATCTTCCTAAGGACACCCCTCGGCCTGAATGACCGCCACAAGCTGGCTGCTGCTCCTACCTCCTGTTGTGTGGTCGAAGGAAGGGCCGGTATCTGGCGATGGTGTTGGCCCCTTGTGCCTTGTCCAGTCGATGCTGCTGGACGCCTCCTGGACCCACTCACAGAGGTCGACGTCAAATGTGCAGTTGAAATTGCAGGCTGTTGGCAAAGCTGGATACGGTGCGGAAAGGAAAGCAGAGTTTCTAAAGTAAGGGTGGGGCCACCTTTTCCCAGTGTCCCACAGGGCACACCAACACCCCTGGCGTGCTCATGGCCGGGTGAGGATGGCCAACCAAGTGCAAGTAGGCAGCATCGTGGTGTAGTAGAGAGCAACCCGAGGACAGACAGGCTGAGGAGCAAGGCTGTTCCCAGGACATTGTCCCTATCCCGGGCATTCCCCAACGTTCATTGGTGAAGGCTTCTTCCTCTCTCCCTCCTCTGGGACACCCTTCTTCTCTCCACCTCTCCAGGTGGTACCTTGCTATGCCTCCCAGAAGGTCAGGGGCTCTGTCTTGGGCTGAATACTGTCAATGATTTCCTAAAACATTAGGGCCTTTCTGCCTTATCCGTGAAGCAGCACTTCAAATAAGAGAGGGACAGTCGTCAGTAAGGTCTTAGCCATCTTTGACGGGCAGTGGGATGCCGTCCTCTAACATCCCTCAAGCAACGTCTGCCTTCCTAATGCCAAAACGCTGATGACACTACACCCTGGACAGGCCGCTTCCATACTAAGGACAAGCAATGCTGTCAGGAACACAAGAACATTCCGGGCAGGATTCCTCTGGCAGAGAAGGCAAGCCTCCCTGGACTGCAAGTCTAGGAAGTATTGGGCACACCCAGCAGATTTCCTGTGGCAATGAGAGGGTCCAGGATCTTAAACCTTAGCCGCAAGACTTAAGGACAAGGAACGTAAAAGAAAAGAACACCCATGATCTCTGACTTTTCATTCCCACAGAATCTGTGTGGGAGATCGTCACAGCTCAGTCATGAAAACAAACCCAAATGGGACACTCACCACAAACCGTGCCAGCACTCCAGTCTCCCAGAGCAACACCTGCCTCAGCACAGGCTGCAGCATAGGCACCCAGGGCGTTGCAGAGCTGCTCCGTGCTGCCACCCGTGGCACAATGGTCATAGACACAGCTCTCAAAGTACGTCTCGGGTGGCAGAACTGCGTGGCATGGCTGGAACGGGCCACCGGGTTGCGTGAGGATTGCACACTCCTTGTTAGCTGCCTCCTCCGCAGAGGGGGAGCAGGATGGAGCTGGTTCTACGGTTGGGTCACACCTGAAAGCAGACAGACGTCAGAGACACAGAAGCAGACGGCTGAGGCACCTGTGACCACACCAGCTTGGCAATAGCACCGTGCTCATGCCCTGGCCCACCCTCTCCGGGGTCAGGAGCAGCGACACGCGGTGTGTGGAGTGGGACACAGCGCCCAGCATGGAGGTCACCGAGGGCCCCAGGGCACAGAGCCTCCGGGGAGACAGCACCATGCACCCTGATCGTGTGGTGCGGCCTGGGCACTGCCACTAGCAAGCCAGCCTTGAGGACAAAGGGGAACAGCCACACGTCAGGAATCCAGCTGCAGACAGCACATCCCATAGGTGGATGCAGCACAGAAGCGAGACGCAAGGGCCGTGTGCCTGCTGCTGTGGAGCCTCCATACGCTCCCTCACGCTTTCCCACAACTGCCTCCTGCTACCTGCCCCGTGCGTGACTAACACTACCAACCCTCCTTCCTCGCGCTGCTCACAGCTCCCCTCTCTCATGCTCCCCTTTGTCCGTCATCTACGCGACACAACAAGGACTCACGGCCACTCGTCATCCGGCACCCTCCAGCTGTTTCCAAAGGCATTGGTGTCAGGCACAACGACCCCGTCGGGTCGTGTGAAGTCGTCCTCTTGTCTCCCGGTGTATGTTCCACACAACCCACACAGCTTGCCCCAGTGCTTCTCGGACACCCTCACAAGGAGCTCATGGTCCCCGTTGAACTGCACCTGCAGGCCCAGCTTGGTAGAGACTTGCACGTAGGAGCCACTCAGAGAAACGTTCACACCGGGGGCTGGAGAAGCAGGCAGGGAGGCCAGAGCACCGTTGATCTGAACAGGGAGGAGAGGGGGAGAGAGAAGCATAAAGACGGGCCCTCCGCTGCCAACTCACTGCTCTTCACTGCGGTGGTGCCAGGGCCCACCGAGCCACAAGCGCTGCTGGCATGAGGAACCGCGCCCAGCCCTACGAGAACAGCAGCTACCCCACGGACAGCACACAGAAAGCTCGGGACAGCAGGCAGAAACTCTGTTGCTGCACCAGCAGTCCTGTCTGCCCCACTCAGAGGCTCGCTGTGCTCTCGTGGGAGCACGCCAGCAGGTTCTGGCAACATCAAGCTCTTCTGGGGGAACCGTGCTGCTAATGGTACTTTGGATATCCGTGTTCCCAGGCCTAAAAGTGAGGGGCGCTTACGTAGACTGCCTTGTTCTTGCGCAGTGCAATGTGGAGGCCTTCCACGGACAGCGCGACGGAGTTCAGAGCCGTCCAGCTCGGGCTGCCCCGATGTTCGTTGCGCGTGGTGATGCTGAAGCCGAGGGAGGAGTTGTCACAGGCCGTCACCACTGTGTAGTTGCAGGAGCCCTGGAAGTGGTGAAGCTTCCCGTCGAAGGTGCTGTAATGCGGGTCGCCGTAGATGTGGCAGAGAGCTGTGCTGGCCGGGTAACAGCCCCGCTGGCCGTCCTGGATCTTGCAGATCTCCTCCTCACCACAGGACAACGCAGAGCAAACCATCTGGCCGTTGGCTTGACACTGGCACTGCCTAGTGCAGTTCTCGTTCACAAAGTGCTCTCCTTCCTGCAGGCAGAGAAACCCGGAGCCCCATCACGTCAGGCAGGGAAGTAGAGGCAAAGCAGTGCCTCGGGAGGGGAGCGAGACGCCACAGGGTTTTCACTCACGCTGTAGTAGTTGCCCTCAAAGAGGCAGCCACAGTTGGCCTCGGGCACGCAGGCGTCTCCGCTGAGCAGGAAGCCAGAGGTGCACGCGCAGCCCTCCATGCAGGGCTTGGAGCAGTTCTGCGGGGCTTGTTGGTCAACGCAGGTGGCAGGACAGCCAGTCATGCAAGGGTCATAGTAGCTGTTGGCAGGGCACCGCAGGGCTGCAACGGGAAGGGGACAGTTAGGACCTGCCAAGCCCTCCAGGAAGGGGCTACCTTGTGGGAAGGGGAAGACCAACAAACGAGTCGTTGATCGCTGCTTTGCCAGAGGCACTGGGCACAGGAGAGGCCCGCTTTCCTCTGGCAACTCCAAGGCAGGTACTCACGGCAGAAGGTGGCATTCCTCCAGGGGAGAAGAGTCACGCCGGCTGCCTGGCACGCGCCAGCGTAGGCCTCCAGGGCACCACACAGGACCTCCTGGCTGCCACTCATGGCACAAAGGTCATAGGAGCAGGTGTCAAAGTAGCTCTGGGGGTTGATCACGGCATGGCAGCTCTCAAAAAAGCCTGGTCTGGCAGTCAGTATGCCACAGAACTGCTCCGATTGGTAGAGCTTCTCCTCTTCCGCACTGCAGGGTTCCGGGGGTGAGGGCACACCGCAAGAGGGGTCACCGTCCGGCACCTTCCAGCTCTCCCCCAGCGCATTGGAGTCTGCGGCTTGCTGCCCGTCGGGCATCATGTAGTCGTCCTCTCGCCGGCTGTTGAAGTTCCCGCACATGCCGCAGGTCAGGTTGGAGTAGGTGGTGGGCACCCTCACCTCCACCGAGTGGTCGGCGTCGTAGGACACTCTGAGGTAGAAGTCCGTCTCCAGGACGATGTAGCGGCCGCTTTTGCTCACTCTGATGGCTCCTCCTGCTGCACTCACCGGCAAGGTCCGGCGCACACCGTTCACCTAGGGCAGACGCACCGCAATGGACCGTGGTCTCTCTGGGGCCCTCGGCCCCACAGGACCACGAGCCCCGCTCGCACAGACACCCCTGCAGCTGGCACAGCCATACATCTGCAGCACTCTGGGGACCCATTTACCAGAGAAGAGGGAAGACCCTGCCAAGAAAAGCCAGCCCTGCCTCGCAGACACACCGTGCTTGAGCCAGCCCAGCTCCTTACCAGCACTTGGCTCCTCTCCTGCTTGACGATTGCAATGCGCTCTCCGTACACCTCGACCAGGACTTCGCGCACGTACGACACTCGGGGGTTGCCACGATGCTCGTTCTTTGCCTCAACATTGAAGTAGGGCACGGAGCTGTTGGAGCACACTTTGGCCAGGGTGTAGGTGCAGTTCCCCATGAAGTCGTGCGTCACCTTGTCAAAGGTAACGTAGTGAGGGTCACCGTGGATGTGGCAGATGCCATATGTGTGTTCAAGGCACTCGGGTTTCCCATTCTGCACACCACAGTACTGGCCCGCAGGGCAGGAGGCGCTGGAGCACTGGACTTTGCCTCCCCGCGTGGGACACGTGCACTTTGTGGAGCAGCTGTTGTCCGTCCAGAACTCCGAGCCCACCGGGTAGTGCTGCCCATTGTGCCAGCACCCGCACTGCTGGCTGGGCACACATCGGTCGTTGTAGAGCAGGTACCCGCTGTCGCACACGCAACCCTCCACGCACGGCAGGCTGCATTTATACGGTGCTAATGGGTCAACACAGGTGGCAGGGCAGGCTGCAGCACAGGGCTCGTAGTGACTGTTGGCTGGACAGGTGATGGCTGCCAAGGCAAAAGGAGTAGCAGTGAAACCATCGGTAACACTACACTCAGAATGCCCTCAAGGTAGGCAGGCTTCACCGCATGTTTTGGAAACTGGCATCATCACCCCGTTCCCACCATGCCCCCACGTGATGCCTTCCGCAGGGAAAGGACCACTATGGGGATCTGGTGGACAAAGGGTGCTCCTTGCCACGGCGGCTAGCCAGCCCAGGGAAATGGGGTGCTTCCCTGCTTCTGACTTACGGCAGAATGTCGCGTTCCTCCACGCAGGAAGCTTGACACCAAGCGCCTGGCAGGCATCCGCATAGGCCTGCAAGCTGTTGCACAGGGCCTCGCCATCCAGCCCCAGCTCACACAGGTCGTAAAGGCAGGTGTCGAAGTAACCGCTGGGACTCAGCACGGCGTGGCACACCTCAAACGGGCTGCTGCTGTCAGTGAGGAGTCCGCAGAAGCGGCTGCTGGCAATGACTTGCTTGTCGGCCTCACTACAGGCTGGCGGGGCGGGCTGTCCGGCTGAGCAGCTGTGGAAAGGCAGGGAGAAGGGCCCCTGGGTTAGCTGTGGGCTTCTTCCTCCTCACTCTGGAGGCTTCTTGCCTCCTCCTCCCCTTGCGCGACACGTCCCCGCACCTACGCGGGGGCCACACGCACCTGCTGTCGTTGGACACCTGCCAGCTGTTACCCAGGCTGGTGGAGTCTGGCTCCAGCACCCCCTCCGGGTTCAGGAAGTCGTCTGCTGCCATCCCGTTGTAGTTCCCACACATGCCACAAACCTTCTGCCCAAAGGTGCTCGGAAGCGTCACCTCCACCAGATGGTTCCCATCAAACTTCACTCTCAAGCCAAAGTCTGTCGTGACCACAGTGTAGAAGCCGCTGGACGAGACCTGCACGCCTGCCGACGGGGTGCAGGGCAGCACCTCTGCCACTCCGTTGACCTGCAAGGACACAAACCAAGAGAGGGTTGGAGCAACCCGTTTGGCGCGGCTCTCTGTCCTGACACAGCCCCGACGTTGCTCCCCCCTGCGCTTACCGTCACCACGCCGCCCTTCCCCAGCCTTATGCGCTGGCCATACACATCGACATCCACGTACTGGACGTAGGACACGCGCGTGTTGCCTCCCCTGTGCTCATTGGCCGCTTCCACGTTGAAGTAGGGCAGCGAGCTGTTGCTCTCACACAGCTTGGACAGGGTGTAGGTGCAGGTGCCCATGAAGTGGTGTATTTGATTGTCAAAGGTGTGGTAGTGAGGGTCTCCTTCCACCACACAGGTCCCTGACAGAGGAAGGACCAGAGGAAACGTTCAGTGATGCACCTCCTGCCGCCTCCTCTCCACAGCCCACCCTGACCAAACGCTGCAGCCCCGTGACTCGTCTACACTGTTCTCTGGGAGACAGAGCTAGTGGAAATCTGTGTCAACACTGGACTTTTTGTTAGTGCCACTCCATATCACTTATACCCCTCAGTGCTTCAGGCACTGGTGCCCAGAGCAGTGATCCCACCCTAGCAGCTTTGAAAGGTCCGAGTAGTCTACGGCTGTTACCACAGCAATTGAGTGACACAAAGAAAGTAACAGCCTCTCCAACGCAAATGCTCCGTTTGTCCCCTAATGGTAGTGAAGACGACTGAAACACCTAATAACAACTGCAAAAAAGGGGGCAGAAGGCCCCGATACCTGAGCTTGGCCCAGGTGTGGTTGGTGGCGGTGTGTGTGTAGGCTGTGTTGTGCTGTCTGGCAACGGAGTCGAGGCTGTTGGAGGCAGCGGACCTACGCATAGGCAGAAGAGGTCTGTGTCAACATGGGAATTTTGTTCCAGGCAGCTGGTCTGCCCTGCCCAAACACCCCAACGCCATGACAAGAGAAGCGCAGGGAAGAAAGCACACAGGGATCACTCCTCAAAAAGAGGCATGCTACTTGCAGGCTGTGCCACCAGCGTAGCTGGGTGATAAAAGGAGAAGCATAGCCCCTTCCCTACAGCCACTCTGTCCTTCAAACGGGGGCTTTAAAGGCAAGGACCTGAACAGTTGCCACAAGCAGAAGGTGGGCATGGGACAGGACAGAACCTGAGCACCATGTGAGTCTTGCTGATGATGGCTACCATGTTTGCCCAGTGTCCCACACGGCACACCTACATCCCTGGCATGCTCGTGGCCAGGTGAGGAGGCCAACCAAGTGAAAGTACTTGAGCCCAGCACTTACCACAGCCAGTTAAAAAAAAACATGGACAGGAATTAAACATACCTGTGCTTGTCGCAGGTGAAGTTGTGTGGGGAGGCTGTGTTGTAGTACCTGGCAAGGGGGTGGAGGTTGGAGGAACCGTTGAACCTACAGTGAGAAAGAGGTACAGAGGCTGTGTTTCATAATGGCGATTTCTTCCAGGCAGTTATTCCACCCTTCCCAGACAACAAAATACCATGGCAAACAGAGTGAAGGTCAGCAATGCCACAGTATCCCTGTCACAAGGAGCATTGCTAAACAAAGTTAAATGCATCCCAGCATGACAATTACACTGACCCAACAACACCTGGTGATACACAGAGTAGACCCTGCTGCCCTTTTCCTTGAACCCACAGTCCAAACGAGATCAACGGGACACTCACCACAGACAGTGCCAGCACTCCAGTCTCCCAGAGCAACACCTGCCTCAGCACAGGCTGCAGCATAGGCACCCAGGGCGTTGCAGAGCTGCTCCGTGCTGCCACCCGTGGCACAATGGTCATAGACACAGCTCTCAAAGTACGTCTCGGGTGGCAGAACTGCGTGGCATGGCTGGAACGGGCCACCGGGTTGCGTGAGGATTGCACACTCCTTGTTAGCTGCCTCCTCCGCAGAGGGGGAGCAGGATGGAGCTGGTTCTACGGTTGGGTCACACCTGAAAGCAGACAGACGTCAGAGACACAGAAGCAGACGGCTGAGGCACCTGTGACCACACCAGCTTGGCAATAGCACCGTGCTCATGCCCTGGCCCACCCTCTCCGGGGTCAGGAGCAGCGACACGCGGTGTGTGGAGTGGGACACAGCGCCCAGCATGGAGGTCACCGAGGGCCCCAGGGCACAGAGCCTCCGGGGAGACAGCACCATGCACCCTGATCGTGTGGTGCGGCCTGGGCACTGCCACTAGCAAGCCAGCCTTGAGGACAAAGGGGAACAGCCACACGTCAGGAATCCAGCTGCAGACAGCACATCCCATAGGTGGATGCAGCACAGAAGCGAGACGCAAGGGCCGTGTGCCTGCTGCTGTGGAGCCTCCATACGCTCCCTCACGCTTTCCCACAACTGCCTCCTGCTACCTGCCCCGTGCGTGACTAACACTACCAACCCTCCTTCCTCGCGCTGCTCACAGCTCCCCTCTCTCATGCTCCCCTTTGTCCGTCATCTACGCGACACAACAAGGACTCACGGCCACTCGTCATCCGGCACCCTCCAGCTGTTTCCAAAGGCATTGGTGTCAGGCACAACGACCCCGTCGGGTCGTGTGAAGTCGTCCTCTTGTCTCCCGGTGTATGTTCCACACAACCCACACAGCTTGCCCCAGTGCTTCTCGGACACCCTCACAAGGAGCTCATGGTCCCCGTTGAACTGCACCTGCAGGCCCAGCTTGGTAGAGACTTGCACGTAGGAGCCACTCAGAGAAACGTTCACACCGGGGGCTGGAGAAGCAGGCAGGGAGGCCAGAGCACCGTTGATCTGAACAGGGAGGAGAGGGGGAGAGAGACTCATAAAGACGGGCCCTCCGCTGCCAACTCACTGCTCTTCACTGCGGTGGTGCCAGGGCCCACCGAGCCACAAGCGCTGCTGGCATGAGGAACCGCGCCCAGCCCTACGAGAACAGCAGCTACCCCACGGACAGCACACAGAAAGCTCGGGACAGCAGGCAGAAACTCTGTTGCTGCGCCAGCAGTCCTGTCTGCCCCACTCAGAGGCTCGCTGTGCTCTCGTGGGAGCACGCCGGCAGGTTCAGGCAACATCAAGCTCTTCTGGGGGAACCGTGCTGCTAATGGTACTTTGGATATTGGTGTTCCCAGGCCTAAAAGTGAGGGGCGCTTACGTAGACTGCCTTGTTCTTGCGCAGTGCAATGTGGAGGCCTTCCACGGACAGCGCGACGGAGTTCAGAGCCGTCCAGCTCCGGCTGCCCCGATGTTCGTTGCGCGTGGTGATGCTGAAGCCGAGGGAGGAGTTGTCACAGGCCGTCACCACTGTGTAGTTGCAGGAGCCCTGGAAGTGGTGAAGCTTCCCGTCGAAGGTGCTGTAATGCGGGTCGCCGTAGATGTGGCAGAGAGCTGTGCTGGCCGGGTAACAGCCCCGCTGGCCGTCCTGGATCTTGCAGATCTCCTCCTCACCACAGGACAACGCAGAGCAAACCATCTGGCTGTTGGCTTGACACTGGCACTGCCTAGTGCAGTTCTCGTTCACAAAGTGCTCTCCTTCCTGCAGGCAGAGAAACCCGGAGCCCCATCACGTCAGGCAGGGAAGTAGAGGCAAAGCAGTGCCTCGGGAGGGGAGCGAGACGCCACAGGGTTTTCACTCACGCTGTAGTAGTTGCCCTCAAAGAGGCAGCCACAGTTGGCCTCGGGCACGCAGGCGTCTCCGCTGAGCAGGAAGCCAGAGGTGCACGCGCAGCCCTCCATGCAGGGCTTGGAGCAGTTCTGCGGGGCTTGTTGGTCAACGCAGGTGGCAGGACAGCCAGTCATGCAAGGGTCATAGTAGCTGTTGGCAGGGCACCGCAGGGCTGCAACGGGAAGGGGACAGTTAGGACCTGCCAAGCCCTCCAGGAAGGGGCTACCTTGTGGGAAGGGGAAGACCAACAAACGAGTCGTTGATCGCTGCTTTGCCAGAGGCACTGGGCACAGGAGAGGCCCGCTTTCCTCTGGCAACTCCAAGGCAGGTACTCACGGCAGAAGGTGGCATTCCTCCAGGGGAGAAGAGTCACGCCGGCTGCCTGGCACGCGCCAGCGTAGGCCTCCAGGGCACCACACAGGACCTCCTGGCTGCCACTCATGGCACAAAGGTCATAGGAGCAGGTGTCAAAGTAGCTCTGGGGGTTGATCACGGCATGGCAGCTCTCAAAAAAGCCTGGTCTGGCAGTCAGTATGCCACAGAACTGCTCCGATTGGTAGAGCTTCTCCTCTTCCGCACTGCAGGGTTCCGGGGGTGAGGGCACACCGCAAGAGGGGTCACCGTCCGGCACCTTCCAGCTCTCCCCCAGCGCATTGGAGTCTGCGGCTTGCTGCCCGTCGGGCATCATGTAGTCGTCCTCTCGCCGGCTGTTGAAGTTCCCGCACATGCCGCAGGTCAGGTTGGAGTAGGTGGTGGGCACCCTCACCTCCACCGAGTGGTCGGCGTCGTAGGACACTCTGAGGTAGAAGTCCGTCTCCAGGACGATGTAGCGGCCGCTTTTGCTCACTCTGATGGCTCCTCCTGCTGCACTCACCGGCAAGGTCCGGCGCACACCGTTCACCTAGGGCAGACGCACCGCAATGGACCGTGGTCTCTCTGGGGCCCTCGGCCCCACAGGACCACGAGCCCCGCTCGCACAGACACCCCTGCAGCTGGCACAGCCATACATCTGCAGCACTCTGGGGACCCATTTACCAGAGAAGAGGGAAGACCCTGCCAAGAAAAGCCAGCCCTGCCTCGCAGACACACCGTGCTTGAGCCAGCCCAGCTCCTTACCAGCACTTGGCTCCTCTCCTGCTTGACGATTGCAATGCGCTCTCCGTACACCTCGACCAGGACTTCGCGCACGTACGACACTCGGGGGTTGCCACGATGCTCGTTCTTTGCCTCAACATTGAAGTAGGGCACGGAGCTGTTGGAGCACACTTTGGCCAGGGTGTAGGTGCAGTTCCCCATGAAGTCGTGCGTCACCTTGTCAAAGGTAACGTAGTGAGGGTCACCGTGGATGTGGCAGATGCCATATGTGTGTTCAAGGCACTCGGGTTTCCCATTCTGCACACCACAGTACTGGCCCGCAGGGCAGGAGGCGCTGGAGCACTGGACTTTGCCTCCCCGCGTGGGACACGTGCACTTTGTGGAGCAGCTGTTGTCCGTCCAGAACTCCGAGCCCACCGGGTAGTGCTGCCCATTGTGCCAGCACCCGCACTGCTGGCTGGGCACACATCGGTCGTTGTAGAGCAGGTACCCGCTGTCGCACACGCAACCCTCCACGCACGGCAGGCTGCAGGTGACAGGCGCCATAGGGTCAACACAGGTGGCAGGGCAGGCTGCAGCACAGGGCTCGTAGTGACTGTTGGCTGGACAGGTGATGGCTGCCAAGGCAAAAGGAGTAGCAGTGAAACCATCGGTAACCCTACACTCAGAATGCCCTCAAGGTAGGCAGGCTTCACCGCATGTTTTGGAAACTGGCATCATCACCCCGTTCCCACCATGCCCCCACGTGATGCCTTCCGCAGGGAAAGGACCACTATGGGGATCTGGTGGACAAAGGGTGCTCCTTGCCACGGCGGCTAGCCAGCCCAGGGAAATGGGGTGCTTCCCTGCTTCTGACTTACGGCAGAATGTCGCGTTCCTCCACGCAGGAAGCTTGACACCAAGCGCCTGGCAGGCATCCGCATAGGCCTGCAAGCTGTTGCACAGGGCCTCGCCATCCAGCCCCAGCTCACACAGGTCGTAAAGGCAGGTGTCGAAGTAACCGCTGGGACTCAGCACGGCGTGGCACACCTCAAACGGGCTGCTGCTGTCAGTGAGGAGTCCGCAGAAGCGGCTGCTGGCAATGACTTGCTTGTCGGCCTCACTACAGGCTGGCGGGGCGGGCTGTCCGGCTGAGCAGCTGTGGAAAGGCAGGGAGAAGGGCCCCTGGGTTAGCTGTGGGCTTCTTCCTCCTCACTCTGGAGGCTTCTTGCCTCCTCCTCCTCTTGCGCGACACGTCCCCGCACCTACGCGGGGGCCACACGCACCTGCTGTCGTTGGACACCTGCCAGCTGTTACCCAGGCTGGTGGAGTCTGGCTCCAGCACCCCCTCCGGGTTCAGGAAGTCGTCTGCTGCCATCCCGTTGTAGTTCCCACACATGCCACAAACCTTCTGCCCAAAGGTGCTCGGAAGCGTCACCTCCACCAGATGGTTCCCATCAAACTTCACTCTCAAGCCAAAGTCTGTCGTGACCACAGTGTAGAAGCCGCTGGACGAGACCTGCACGCCTGCCGACGGGGTGCAGGGCAGCACCTCTGCCACTCCGTTGACCTGCAAGGACACAAACCAAGAGAGGGTTGGAGCAACCCGTTTGGCGCGGCTCTCTGTCCTGACACAGCCCCGACGTTGCTCCCCCCTGCGCTTACCGTCACCACGCCGCCCTTCCCCAGCCTTATGCGCTGGCCATACACATCGACATCCACGTACTGGACGTAGGACACGCGCGTGTTGCCTCCCCTGTGCTCATTGGCCGCTTCCACGTTGAAGTAGGGCAGCGAGCTGTTGCTCTCACACAGCTTGGACAGGGTGTAGGTGCAGGTGCCCATGAAGTGGTGTATTTGATTGTCAAAGGTGTGGTAGTGAGGGTCTCCTTCCACCACACAGGTCCCTGACAGAGGAAGGACCAGAGGAAACGTTCAGTGATGCACCTCCTGCCGCCTCCTCTCCACAGCCCACCCTGACCGAACGCTGCAGCCCCGTGACTTGTCTGCTCCACTCACCTGAGCTTGGCGAGGGTGTTGGTGTCCCAGGTGTTGGTGTGCTGGTGCTAGGTGTTGGAGGTATATCGCCTACGAGAGACACAATGGCACATGTAAATCAATCCCCCTTGACCAGATCCTCTTCAAGGCAGAAACTACATTGACTGCCAAGACAAGCAAGCTGCCCTTTCCCAAGCCGGGTGATGAGGTACCTGGGCAGTATCCCTTTTCAATGGACAGATCATCCAGTGCCACGTCGCTGCGGAAATCTTCCCCCCATTGTCCTTCGAGGACAATCTAAGGGAAGGGATGGTTTCCAGCATTAGCTCCAGCCACAAACATTGTGTGCCATTTCAAAGCACACTCCGTCTCAGATGGCAGTTTGAGCCTCTGCCCTTACCTGCATGTTTCCTGTGCTGTGCACCGTGACCTCTCCCAAGTGCCATCTGTCCCCGTGGTTCCCAGTTGCTTCCCAAACCTGCAGATGTTCTTTGTCCCTAGTCACGTACACCCGCAGGGCCATTTCTTCAGCCACGCCGTACATGTGGTACCAGAAGCGGAAGCAGTGCGGTCCCGTTGAGTTGCACACCGGGCTGACCAGCTGAGACATCAAGTACGGGTAATAGGAGCTCCCATACAGGTAGATGTAGTAGCCGTCTGAAACAAAGTGCCAGCCACACTGTCGCACACCATCAAATCTAGACAAAGCACCCAGGAACAACCCAGGCACGGTCGTGGGAGCGCCTCCTGCTGCAGTTTAAGGCAGGCAAAAGGAGCAAAGAGAGCTCCTTCACTAGCCACAAGCCCCCAGCCCCAAGTCTACCTACAAACCGTGCTCCCAGAGGACGTGCCAGCTCTATGGTTTGAGCAGGGCAACGGCATCACCTCCGAAGCACCGCCATCATCCTAGCATGGCTCTGCAGCTTTGGGGCCCACTCATCGTTGGCTTCTGGAGAAGCCAGTGTCTCCTAGAAGAGACCCGTTCCTGTTCCCCCAAGACAGTCTGCCATCAAGCTTTGCATTACTTTTCCCCTTGCACGACAGATCCTTGCCTGTCCTGGCAGTACCGCAGACTGATTCCCACACCTGAAAAGCTTCCTAAAGAAAGGCTCTGGCCCTGGGGGAGACTGCTACAAATGGCTCTGGATCAAATCCAGGAAACATTCGGCCTGTATTCGCTGTTGGAAAAGGTTTGTTGCCATCTTCCTAAGGACACCCCTCGGCCTGAATGACCGCCACAAGCTGGCTGCTGCTCCTACCTCCTGTTGTGTGGTCGAAGGAAGGGCCGGTATCTGGCAATGGTGTTGGCCCCTTGTGCCTTGTCCAGTCGATGCTGCTGGACGCCTCCTGGACCCACTCGCAGAGGTCGACGTCAAATGTGCAGTTGAAATTGCAGGCTGTTGGCAAAGCTGGATACGGTGCGGAAAGGAAAGCAGAGTTTCTAAAGTAAGGGTGGGGCCACCTTTTCCCAGTGTCCCACAGGGCACACCAACACCCCTGGCGTGCTCATGGCCGGGTGAGGATGGCCAACCAAATGCAAGTAGGCAGCATTGTGGTGTAGTAGAGAGCAACCCGAGGACAGACAGGCTGAGGAGCAAGGCTGTTCCCAGGACATTGTCCCTATCCCGGGCATTCCCCAATGTTCATCGGTGAAGGCTTCTTCCTCTCTCCCTCCTCTGGGATACCCTTCTTCTCTCCACCTCTCCAGGTGGTACCTTGCTATGCCTCCCAGAAGGTCAGGGGCTCTGTCTTGGGCTGAATACTATCAATGATTTCCTAAAACATTAGGGCCTTTCTGCCTTATCCGTGAAGCAGCACTTCAAATAAGAGAGGGACAGTCGTCAGTAAGGTCTTAGTCATCTTTGACGGGCAGTGGGATGCCGTCCTCTAACATCCCTCAAGCAACGTCTGCCTTCCTAATGCCAAAACGCTGATGACACTACACCCTGGACAGGCCGCTTCCATACTAAGGACAAGCAATGCTGTCAGGAACACAAGAACATTCTGGGCAGGATTCCTCTGGCAGAGAAGGCAAGCCTCCCTGGACTGCAAGTCTAGGAAGTATTGGGCACACCCAGCAGATTTCCTGTGGCAATGAGAGGGTCCAGGATCTTAAACCTTAGCAGCAAGACTTCAGGACAAGGAACGTAAAAGAAAAGAACACCCATGATCTCTGACTTTTCATTCCCACAGAATCTGTGTGGGAGATCGTCACAGCTCAGTCATGAAAACAAACCCAAATGGGACACTCACCACAAACCGTGCCAGCACTCCAGTCTCCCAGAGCAACACCTGCCTCAGCACAGGCTGCAGCATAGGCACCCAGGGCATTGCAGAGCTGCTCCGTGCTGCCACCCGTGGCACAATGGTCATAGACACAGCTCTCAAAGTACGTCTCGGGTGGCAGAACTGCGTGGCATGGCTGGAACGGGCCACCGGGTTGCGTGAGGATTGCACACTCCTTGTTAGCTGCCTCCTCTGCAGAGGGGGAGCAGGATGGAGCTGGTACAGGGGTTGGGTCACACCTGAAAGCAGACAGACGTCAGAGACACAGAAGCAGACGGCTGAGGCACCTGTGACCACACCAGCTTGGCAATAGCACCGTGCCCATGCCCTGGCCCACCCTCTCCGGGGTCAGGAGCAGCGACACGCGGTGTGTGGAGTGGGACTCAGGGCCCGGCATGGAGGTCACCGAGGGCCCCAGGGCACAGAACCTCCGGGGAGACAGCACCATGCACCCTGATCGTGTGGTGCGGCCTGGGCACTGCCACTAGCAAGCCAGCCTTGAGGACAAAGGGGAACAGCCACACGTCAGGAATCCAGCTGCAGACAGCACATCCCATAGGTGGATGCAGCACAGAAGCGAGACGCAAGGGCCGTGTGCCTGCTGCTGTGGAGCCTCCATACGCTCCCTCACGCTTTCCCACAACTGCCTCCTGCTACCTGCCCCGTGCGTGACTAACACTACCAACCCTCCTTCCTCGCGCTGCTCACAGCTCCCCTCTCTCATGCTCCCCTTTGTCCGTCATCTACGCGACACAACAAGGACTCACTGCCACTCGTCATCCGGCACCCTCCAGCTGTTTCCAAAGGCATTGGTGTCAGGCACAACGACCCCGTCGGGTCGTGTGAAGTCGTCCTCTTGTCTCCCGGTGTATGTTCCACACAACCCACACAGCTTGCCCCAGTGCTTCTCGGACACCCTCACAAGGAGCTCATGGTCCCCGTTGAACTGCACCTGCAGGCCCAGCTTGGTAGAGACTTGCACGTAGGAGCCACTCAGAGAAACGTTCACACCGGGGGCTGGAGAAGCAGGCAGGGAGGCCAGAGCACCGTTGATCTGAACAGGGAGGAGAGGGGGAGAGAGACTCATAAAGACGGGCCCTCCGCTGCCAACTCACTGCTCTTCACTGCGGTGGTGCCAGGGCCCACCGAGCCACAAGCGCTGCTGGCATGAGGAACCGCGCCCAGCCCTACGAGAACAGCAGCTACCCCACGGACAGCACACAGAAAGCTCGGGACAGCAGGCAGAAACTCTGTTGCTGCGCCAGCAGTCCTGTCTGCCCCACTCAGAGGCTCGCTGTGCTCTCGTGGGAGCACGCCGGCAGGTTCAGGCAACATCAAGCTCTTCTGGGGGAACCGTGCTGCTAATGGTACTTTGGATATCGGTGTTCCCAGGCCTAAAAGTGAGGGGCGCTTACGTAGACTGCCTTGTTCTTGCGCAGTGCAATGTGGAGGCCTTCCACGGACAGCGCGACGGAGTTCAGAGCCGTCCAGCTCCGGCTGCCCCGATGTTCGTTGCGCGTGGTGATGCTGAAGCCGAGGGACGAGTTGTCACAGGCCGTCACCACTGTGTAGTTGCAGGAGCCCTGGAAGTGGTGAAGCTTCCCGTCGAAGGTGCTGTAATGCGGGTCGCCGTAGATGTGGCAGAGAGCTGTGCTGGCCGGGTAACAGCCCCGCTGGCCGTCCTGGATCTTGCAGATCTCCTCCTCACCACAGGACAACGCAGAGCAAACCATCTGGCCGTTGGCTTGACACTGGCACTGCCTAGTGCAGTTCTCGTTCACAAAGTGCTCTCCTTCCTGCAGGCAGAGAAACCCGGAGCCCCATCACGTCAGGCAGGGAAGTAGAGGCAAAGCAGTGCCTCGGGAGGGGAGCGAGACGCCACAGGGTTTTCACTCACGCTGTAGTAGTTGCCCTCAAAGAGGCAGCCACAGTTGGCCTCGGGCACGCAGGCGTCTCCGCTGAGCAGGAAGCCAGAGGTGCACGCGCAGCCCTCCATGCAGGGCTTGGAGCAGTTCTGCGGGGCTTGTTGGTCAACGCAGGTGGCAGGACAGCCAGTCATGCAAGGGTCATAGTAGCTGTTGGCAGGGCACCGCAGGGCTGCAACGGGAAGGGGACAGTTAGGACCTGCCAAGCCCTCCAGGAAGGGGCTACCTTGTGGGAAGGGGAAGACCAACAAACCAGTCGTTGATCGCTGCTTTGCCAGAGGCACTGGGCACAGGAGAGGCCCGCTTTCCTCTGGCAACTCCAAGGCAGGTACTCACGGCAGAAGGTGGCATTCCTCCAGGGGAGAAGAGTCACGCCGGCTGCCTGGCACGCATCAGCGTAGGCCTCCAGGGCACCACACAGGACCTCCTGGCTGCCACTCATGGCACAAAGGTCATAGGAGCAGGTGTCAAAGTAGCTCTGGGGGTTGATCACGGCATGGCAGCTCTCAAAAAAGCCTGGTCTGGCAGTCAGTATGCCACAGAACTGCTCCGATTGGTAGAGCTTCTCCTCTTCCGCACTGCAGGGTTCCGGGGGTGAGGGCACACCGCAAGAGGGGTCACCGTCCGGCACCTTCCAGCTCTCCCCCAGCGCATTGGAGTCTGCGGCTTGCTGCCCGTCGGGCATCATGTAGTCGTCCTCTCGCCGGCTGTTGAAGTTCCCGCACATGCCGCAGGTCAGGTTGGAGTAGGTGGTGGGCACCCTCACCTCCACCGAGTGGTCGGCGTCGTAGGACACTCTGAGGTTGAAGTCCGTCTCCAGGACGATGTAGCGGCCGCTTGTGCTCACTCTGATGGCTCCTCCTGCTGCACTCACCGGCAAGGTCCGGCGCACACCGTTCACCTAGGGCAGACGCACCGCAATGGACCGTGGTCTCTCTGGGGCCCTCGGCCCCACAGGACCACGAGCCCCGCTCGCACAGACACCCCTGCAGCTGGCACAGCCATACATCTGCTGCACTCTGGGGACCCATTTACCAGAGAAGAGGGAAGACCCTGCCAAGAAAAGCCAGCCCTGCCTCGCAGACACACCGTGCTTGAGCCAGCCCAGCTCCTTACCAGCACTTGGCTCCTCTCCTGCTTGACGATTGCAATGCGCTCTCCGTACACCTCGACCAGGACTTCGCGCACGTACGACACTCGGGGGTTGCCACGATGCTCGTTCTTTGCCTCAACATTGAAGTAGGGCACGGAGCTGTTGGAGCACACTTTGGCCAGGGTGTAGGTGCAGTTCCCCATGAAGCTGTGCGTCACCTTGTCAAAGGTAACGTAGTGAGGATCGTTGTGTACGTTGCAGATGCCATATGTGTGTTCAAGGCACTCGGGTTTCCCATTCTGCACACCACAGTACTGGCCCGCAGGGCATGAGGCGCTGGAGCACTGGACTTTGCCTCCCCGCGTGGGACACGTGCACTTTGTGGAGCAGCTGTTGTCCGTCCAGAACTCCGAGCCCACCGGGTAGTGCTGCCCATTGTGCCAGCACCCGCACTGCTGGCTGGGCACACATCGGTCGTTGTAGAGCAGGTACCCGCTGTCGCACACGCAACCCTCCACGCACGGCAGGCTGCATTTATACGGTGCTAATGGGTCAACACAGGTGGCAGGGCAGGCTGCAGCACAGGGCTCGTAGTGACTGTTGGCTGGACAGGTGATGGCTGCCAAGGCAAAAGGAGTAGCAGTGAAACCATCGGTAACCCTACACTCAGAATGCCCTCAAGGTAGGCAGGCTTCACCGCATGTTTTGGAAACTGGCATCATCACCCCGTTCCCACCATGCCCCCACGTGATGCCTTCCGCAGGGAAAGGACCACTATGGGGATCTGGTGGACAAAGGGTGCTCCTTGCCACGGCGGCTAGCCAGCCCAGGGAAATGGGGTGCTTCCCTGCTTCTGACTTACGGCAGAATGTCGCGTTCCTCCACGCAGGAAGCTTGACACCAAGCGCCTGGCAGGCATCCGCATAGGCCTGCAAGCTGTTGCACAGGGCCTCGCCATCCAGCCCCAGCTCACACAGGTCGTAAAGGCAGGTGTCGAAGTAACCGCTGGGACTCAGCACGGCGTGGCACACCTCAAACGGGCTGCTGCTGTCAGTGAGGAGTCCGCAGAAGCGGCTGCTGGCAATGACTTGCTTGTCGGCCTCACTACAGGCTGGCGGGGCGGGCTGTCCGGCTGAGCAGCTGTGGAAAGGCAGGGAGAAGGGCCCCTGGGTTAGCTGTGGGCTTCTTCCTCCTCACTCTGGAGGCTTCTTGCCTCCTCCTCCCCTTGCGCGACACGTCCCCGCACCTACGCGGGGGCCACACGCACCTGCTGTCGTTGGACACCTGCCAGCTGTTACCCAGGCTGGTGGAGTCTGGCTCCAGCACCCCCTCCGGGTTCAGGAAGTCGTCTGCTGCCATCCCGTTGTAGTTCCCACACATGCCACAAACCTTCTGCCCAAAGGTGCTCGGAAGCGTCACCTCCACCAGATGGTTCCCATCAAACTTCACTCTCAAGCCAAAGTCTGTCGTGACCACAGTGTAGAAGCCGCTGGACGAGACCTGCACGCCTGCCGACGGGGTGCAGGGCAGCACCTCTGCCACTCCGTTGACCTGCAAGGACACAAACCAAGAGAGGGTTGGAGCAACCCGTTTGGCGCGGCTCTCTGTCCTGACACAGCCCCGACGTTGCTCCCCCCTGCGCTTACCGTCACCACGCCGCCCTTCCCCAGCCTTATGCGCTGGCCATACACATCGACATCCACGTACTGGACGTAGGACACGCGCGTGTTGCCTCCCCTGTGCTCATTGGCCGCTTCCACGTTGAAGTAGGGCAGCGAGCTGTTGCTCTCACACAGCTTGGACAGGGTGTAGGTGCAGGTGCCCATGAAGTGGTGTATTTGATTGTCAAAGGTGTGGTAGTGAGGGTCTCCTTCCACCACACAGGTCCCTGACAGAGGAAGGACCAGAGGAAACGTTCAGTGATGCACCTCCTGCCGCCTCCTCTCCACAGCCCACCCTGACCAAACGCTGCAGCCCCGTGACTCGTCTACACTGTTCTCTGGGAGACAGAGCTAGTGGAAATCTGTGTCAACACTGGACTTTTTGTTAGTGCCACTCCATATCACTTATACCCCTCAGTGCTTCAGGCACTGGTGCCCAGAGCAGTGATCCCACCCTAGCAGCTTTGAAAGGTCCGAGTAGTCTACGGCTGTTACCACAGCAATTGAGTGACACAAAGAAAGTAACAGCCTCTCCAACGCAAATGCTCCGTTTGTCCCCTAATGGTAGTGAAGACGACTGAAACACCTAATAACAACTGCAAAAAAGGGGGCAGAAGGCCCCGATACCTGAGCTTGGCCCAGGTGTGGTTGGTGGCGGTGTGTGTGTAGGCTGTGTTGTGCTGTCTGGCAACGGAGTCGAGGCTGTTGGAGGCAGCGGACCTACGCATAGGCAGAAGAGGTCTGTGTCAACATGGGAATTTTGTTCCAGGCAGCTGGTCTGCCCTGCCCAAACACCCCAACGCCATGACAAGAGAAGCGCAGGGAAGAAAGCACACAGGGATCACTCCTCAGAAAGAGGCATGCTACTTGCAGGCTGTGCCACCAGCGTAGCTGGGTGATAAAAGGAGAAGCATAGCCCCTTCCCTACAGCCACTCTGTCCTTCAAACGGGGGCTTTAAAGGCAAGGACCTGAACAGTTGCCACAAGCAGAAGGTGGGCATGGGACAGGACAGAACCTGAGCACCATGTGAGTCTTGCTGATGATGGCTACCATGTTTGCCCAGTGTCCCACACGGCACACCTACATCCCTGGCATGCTCGTGGCCAGGTGAGGAGGCCAACCAAGTGAAAGTACTTGAGCCCAGCACTTACCACAGCCAGTTAAAAAAAAACATGGACAGGAATTAAACATACCTGTGCTTGTCGCAGGTGAAGTTGTGTGGGGAGGCTGTGTTGTAGTACCTGGCAAGGGGGTGGAGGTTGGAGGAACCGTTGAACCTACAGTGAGAAAGAGGTACAGAGGCTGTGTTTCATAATGGCGATTTCTTCCAGGCAGTTATTCCACCCTTCCCAGACAACAAAATACCATGGCAAACGGAGTGAAGGTCAGCAATGCCACAGTATCCCTGTCACAAGGAGCTTTGCTAAACAAAGTTAAATGCATCCCAGCATGACAATTACACTGACCCAACAACATCTGGTGATACACAGAATAGACCCTGCTGCCCTTTTCCTTGAACCCACAGTCCAAACGAGATCAACGGGACACTCACCACAGACAGTGCCAGCACTCCAGTCTCCCAGAGCAACACCTGCCTCAGCACAGGCTGCAGCATAGGCACCCAGGGCGTTGCAGAGCTGCTCCGTGCTGCCACCCGTGGCACAATGGTCATAGACACAGCTCTCAAAGTACGTCTCGGGTGGCAGAACTGCGTGGCATGGCTGGAACGGGCCACCGGGTTGCGTGAGGATTGCACACTCCTTGTTAGCTGCCTCCTCCGCAGAGGGGGAGCAGGATGGAGCTGGTTCTACGGTTGGGTCACACCTGAAAGCAGACAGACGTCAGAGACACAGAAGCAGACGGCTGAGGCACCTGTGACCACACCAGCTTGGCAATAGCACCGTGCTCATGCCCTGGCCCACCCTCTCCGGGGTCAGGAGCAGCGACACGCGGTGTGTGGAGTGGGACACAGCGCCCAGCATGGAGGTCACCGAGGGCCCCAGGGCACAGAGCCTCCGGGGAGACAGCACCATGCACCCTGATCGTGTGGTGCGGCCTGGGCACTGCCACTAGCAAACCAGCCTTGAGGACAAAGGGGAACAGCCACACGTCAGGAATCCAGCTGCAGACAGCACATCCCACAGGTGGATGCAGCACAGAAGCGAGACGCAAGGGCCGTGTGCCTGCTGCTGTGGAGCCTCCATACGCTCCCTCACGCTTTCCCACAACTGCCTCCTGCTACCTGCCCCGTGCGTGACTAACACTACCAACCCTCCTTCCTTGCGCTGCTCACAGCTCCCCTCTCTCATGCTCCCCTTTGTCCGTCATCTACGCGACACAACAAGGACTCACTGCCACTCGTCATCCGGCACCCTCCAGCTGTTTCCAAAGGCATTGGTGTCAGGCACAACGACCCCGTCGGGTCGTGTGAAGTCGTCCTCTTGTCTCCCGGTGTATGTTCCACACAACCCACACAGCTTGCCCCAGTGCTTCTCGGACACCCTCACAAGGAGCTCATGGTCCCCGTTGAACTGCACCTGCAGGCCCAGCTTGGTAGAGACTTGCACGTAGGAGCCACTCAGAGAAACGTTCACACCGGGGGCTGGAGAAGCAGGCAGGGAGGCCAGAGCACCGTTGATCTGAACAGGGAGGAGAGGGGGAGAGAGAAGCATAAAGACGGGCCCTCCGCTGCCAACTCACTGCTCTTCACTGCGGTGGTGCCAGGGCCCACCGAGCCACAAGCGCTGCTGGCATGAGGAACCGCGCCCAGCCCTACGAGAACAGCAGCTACCCCACGGACAGCACACAGAAAGCTCGGGACAGCAGGCAGAAACTCTGTTGCTGCGCCAGCAGTCCTGTCTGCCCCACTCAGAGGCTCGCTGTGCTCTCGTGGGAGCACGCCAGCAGGTTCTGGCAACATCAAGCTCTTCTGGGGGAACCGTGCTACTAATGGTACTTTGGATATCGGTGTTCCCAGGCCTAAAAGTGAGGGGCGCTTACGTAGACTGCCTTGTTCTTGCGCAGTGCAATGTGGAGGCCTTCCACGGACAGCGCGACGGAGTTCAGAGCCGTCCAGCTCCGGCTGCCCCGATGTTCGTTGCGCGTGGTGATGCTGAAGCCGAGGGACGAGTTGTCACAGGCCGTCACCACTGTGTAGTTGCAGGAGCCCTGGAAGTGGTGAAGCTTCCCGTCGAAGGTGCTGTAATGCGGGTCGCCGTAGATGTGGCAGAGAGCTGTGCTGGCCGGGTAACAGCCCCGCTGGCCGTCCTGGATCTTGCAGATCTCCTCCTCACCACAGGACAACGCAGAGCAAACCATCTGGCCGTTGGCTTGACACTGGCACTGCCTAGTGCAGTTCTCGTTCACAAAGTGCTCTCCTTCCTGCAGGCAGAGAAACCCGGAGCCCCATCACGTCAGGCAGGGAAGTAGAGGCAAAGCAGTGCCTCGGGAGGGGAGCGAGACGCCACAGGGTTTTCACTCACGCTGTAGTAGTTGCCCTCAAAGAGGCAGCCACAGTTGGCCTCGGGCACGCAGGCGTCTCCGCTGAGCAGGAAGCCAGAGGTGCACGCGCAGCCCTCCATGCAGGGCTTGGAGCAGTTCTGCGGGGCTTGTTGGTCAACGCAGGTGGCAGGACAGCCAGTCATGCAAGGGTCATAGTAGCTGTTGGCAGGGCACCGCAGGGCTGCAACGGGAAGGGGACAGTTAGGACCTGCCAAGCCCTCCAGGAAGGGGCTACCTTGTGGGAAGGGGAAGACCAACAAACCAGTCGTTGATCGCTGCTTTGCCAGAGGCACTGGGCACAGGAGAGGCCCGCTTTCCTCTGGCAACTCCAAGGCAGGTACTCACGGCAGAAGGTGGCATTCCTCCAGGGGAGAAGAGTCACGCCGGCTGCCTGGCACGCGCCAGCGTAGGCCTCCAGGGCACCACACAGGACCTCCTGGCTGCCACTCATGGCACAAAGGTCATAGGAGCAGGTGTCAAAGTAGCTCTGGGGGTTGATCACGGCATGGCAGCTCTCAAAAAAGCCTGGTCTGGCAGTCAGTATGCCACAGAACTGCTCCGATTGGTAGAGCTTCTCCTCTTCCGCACTGCAGGGTTCCGGGGGTGAGGGCACACCGCAAGAGGGGTCACCGTCCGGCACCTTCCAGCTCTCCCCCAGCGCATTGGAGTCTGCGGCTTGCTGCCCGTCGGGCATCATGTAGTCGTCCTCTCGCCGGCTGTTGAAGTTCCCGCACATGCCGCAGGTCAGGTTGGAGTAGGTGGTGGGCACCCTCACCTCCACCGAGTGGTCGGCGTCGTAGGACACTCTGAGGTTGAAGTCTGTCTCCAGGACGATGTAGCGGCCGCTTGTGCTCACTCTGATGGCTCCTCCTGCTGCACTCACCGGCAAGGTCCGGCGCACACCGTTCACCTAGGGCAGACGCACCGCAATGGACCGTGGTCTCTCTGGGGCCCTCGGCCCCACAGGACCACGAGCCCCGCTCGCACAGACACCCCTGCAGCTGGCACAGCCATACATCTGCTGCACTGTGGGGACCCATTTACCAGAGAAGAGGGAAGACCCTGCCAAGAAAAGCCAGCCCTGCCTCGCAGACACACCGTGCTTGAGCCAGCCCAGCTCCTTACCAGCACTTGGCTCCTCTCCTGCTTGACGATTGCAATGCGCTCTCCGTACACCTCGACCAGGACTTCGCGCACGTACGACACTCGGGGGTTGCCACGATGCTCGTTCTTTGCCTCAACATTGAAGTAGGGCACGGAGCTGTTGGAGCACACTTTGGCCAGGGTGTAGGTGCAGTTCCCCATGAAGTCGTGCGTCACCTTGTCAAAGGTAACGTAGTGAGGGTCACCGTGGATGTGGCAGATGCCATATGTGTGTTCAAGGCACTCGGGTTTCCCATTCTGCACACCACAGTACTGGCCCGCAGGGCAGGAGGCGCTGGAGCACTGGACTTTGCCTCCCCGCGTGGGACACGTGCACTTTGTGGAGCAGCTGTTGTCCGTCCAGAACTCCGAGCCCACCGGGTAGTGCTGCCCATTGTGCCAGCACCCGCACTGCTGGCTGGGCACACATCGGTCGTTGTAGAGCAGGTACCCGCTGTCGCACACGCAACCCTCCACGCACGGCAGGCTGCAGGTGACGGGAGCCATAGGGTCAACACATGTGGCAGGGCAGGCTGCAGCACAGGGCTCGTAGTGACTGTTGGCTGGACAGGTGATGGCTGCCAAGGCAAAAGGAGTAGCAGTGAAACCATCGGTAACTCTACACTCAGAATGCCCTCAAGGTAGGCAGGCTTCACCGCATGTTTTGGAAACTGGCATCATCACCCCGTTCCCACCATGCCCCCACGTGATGCCTTCCGCAGGGAAAGGACCACTATGGGGATCTGGTGGACAAAGGGTGCTCCTTGCCACGGCGGCTAGCCAGCCCAGGGAAATGGGGTGCTTCCCTGCTTCTGACTTACGGCAGAATGTCGCGTTCCTCCACGCAGGAAGCTTGACACCAAGCGCCTGGCAGGCATCCGCATAGGCCTGCAAGCTGTTGCACAGGGCCTCGCCATCCAGCCCCAGCTCACACAGGTCGTAAAGGCAGGTGTCGAAGTAACCGCTGGGACTCAGCACGGCGTGGCACACCTCAAACGGGCTGCTGCTGTCAGTGAGGAGTCCGCAGAAGCGGCTGCTGGCAATGACTTGCTTGTCGGCCTCACTACAGGCTGGCGGGGCGGGCTGTCCGGCTGAGCAGCTGTGGAAAGGCAGGGAGAAGGGCCCCTGGGTTAGCTGTGGGCTTCTTCCTCCTCACTCTGGAGGCTTCTTGCCTCCTCCTCCCCTTGCGCGACACGTCCCCGCACCTACGCGGGGGCCACACGCACCTGCTGTCGTTGGACACCTGCCAGCTGTTACCCAGGCTGGTGGAGTCTGGCTCCAGCACCCCCTCCGGGTTCAGGAAGTCGTCTGCTGCCATCCCGTTGTAGTTCCCACACATGCCACAAACCTTCTGCCCAAAGGTGCTCGGAAGCGTCACCTCCACCAGATGGTTCCCATCAAACTTCACTCTCAAGCCAAAGTCTGTCGTGACCACAGTGTAGAAGCCGCTGGACGAGACCTGCACGCCTGCCGACGGGGTGCAGGGCAGCACCTCTGCCACTCCGTTGACCTGCAAGGACACAAACCAAGAGAGGGTTGGAGCAACCCGTTTGGCGCGGCTCTCTGTCCTGACACAGCCCCGACGTTGCTCCCCCCTGCGCTTACCGTCACCACGCCGCCCTTCCCCAGCCTTATGCGCTGGCCATACACATCGACATCCACGTACTGGACGTAGGACACGCGCGTGTTGCCTCCCCTGTGCTCATTGGCCGCTTCCACGTTGAAGTAGGGCAGCGAGCTGTTGCTCTCACACAGCTTGGACAGGGTGTAGGTGCAGGTGCCCATGAAGTGGTGTATTTGATTGTCAAAGGTGTGGTAGTGAGGGTCTCCTTCCACCACACAGGTCCCTGACAGAGGAAGGACCAGAGGAAACGTTCAGTGATGCACCTCCTGCCGCCTCCTCTCCACAGCCCACCCTGACCGAACGCTGCAGCCCCGTGACTTGTCTGCTCCACTCACCTGAGCTTGGCGAGGGTGTTGGTGTCCCAGGTGTTGGTGTGCTGGTGCTAGGTGTTGGAGGTATATCGCCTACGAGAGACACAATGGCACATGTAAATCAATCCCCCTTGACCAGATCCTCTTCAAGGCAGAAACTACATTGACTGCCACGACAAGCAAGCTGCCCTTTCCCAAGCCGGGTGATGAGGTACCTGGGCAGTATCCCTTTTCAATGGACAGATCATCCAGTGCCACGTCGCTGCGGAAATCTTCACCTATCATGCCTTCGAGGACAATCTAAGGGAAGGGATGGTTTCCAGCATTAGCTCCACTACAAACACTGTGTTCCATTTCAAAGCACACTCCGTCTCAGATGGCAGTTTGAGCCTCTGCCCTTACCTGCATGTTTCCTTTGCTGTGCACCGTGAGCTCTCCTAAATGCCATCTGTCCCCTTTGCTTCCAGCTTCTTTCCATTCCAGTGTTGATGTTTCATTGTGAGTTACGTACACCCGCAGGGCCATTGTTTCAGCCACACCGTACATGTGGTACCAGAAGCGGAAGCAGTGCGGTCCTTCCGAACCACATACTGGACTGGCCAAGCGAGCTACATCAGCTGGGTTATGCTCACTTCCTTGCAGGTATATGTAATAGCCATCTGGAAATAGCACAGTGGTAAGTTCTCATATTGCTGCATCTGGGCTACACAAAATACCTCATTTACATTTTGTGTGCAGCTGCATTTTCTTGGGAGGCATGGCGAGAGCAGTCTGCACATAGTTTTCATGGTACTTTAAATGGAATGCTTTTCTCTCCAGAATAGAAGTCTAGACATCACTGGCCAGTGAGTGTGTGATGTTAGGATATGGGCATTTAATCAGTCTATAATATTATAGTTTTCCTGTACCCAGCACCACCATTAAATTTCCTGTCCCCATATGGTTTTCCAGCAGATTACACCTCCTCCCTAGGGGAAGGCTAGCATCCTAAATTATGGGTCAGGCATTGAAGTGATCCAATCTCAGCCTGGGTATGTCTTTCCTGAAGCCTATCTGCAGGTAACTATGCAAACATGTTACACACTCGTCCATGTGCTGCACTGGTCATTCATCCCAAGACAAATTCCTGACTGCTGCAGAAGATTCTGGATAAAGCCCTGGAAACACGTTGCCTGGATTTCCTATTAAAAGATGCTCTTTGCAGTCTTCTCAGAGACTGCTCTACCTGAAGCACAGTCAGATACTGGTTGCTGTTCCTACCTCCTGTTGTGTGGTCATAGGAAGGGCCAGTGTTCGGTGAGGGTGTTGGCCCCTTGTTCCTTATCCAGTCAAAGTTGTCATCGACTGCCTGTTCCCATCCACAGAAGTCAACATCAAATGTGCAGGATATATTGCAGGCTGTTGGTGCAGCTGTACATGTTGCAGATAGAAAAAAAACAGTTTCCACAATGAGGCCTGGAATCTTTTCACTGTTCTGATAATGTCCTTCTAGATCTCATGCACTCATGTCCATTAAAGATTGGAAGATGATATAACAGAGTGAGTAGAAGCAATCCATACAGAAACATTGATTATTAAATGTCAAAATGTATCTGAGAATATCTGTTCTTTATAAGTCCATTACTTAATTATCATCATAATGCACTAATATTCTCTATTTTTACACTGTGTTTTAATCCTTGGTCACTGCAAATTGCTCAAAGCTCTCCTATTTGGCACAACAGCTGGCTCTCAAAGTGCAGCTTTGGTAGAAATCTAGACAACATTATGAGAATAGCCTAACATTTCTTTTACAGTTTCTAAATTGTGATGAGAAATATTACCTCAGATTTGAAAGAGGTTATGGAATGTCTTTTCATGTCATAGACAGGCTGTCATTTTTTCTGTTTCTGGTGACCACCCCTGGTAGTTGTAGAAGCAGTTTCATGTCTCTAGTCCTTCTTCTATGTTAACTAGTCTGCCTAGATAATAAGGCCCTAATAGTGTAATGAGTGGGAGGCTAAATGGAGCTCAAGTCAAGTTGCAGGATTTTCACTTATTAATTTTAAGCTCTGGTTTATACACTTCTAAAGTTATTTGACATGCTTTATTAAAACCTGGAACTGTAGACTAGTGGTGTAAATGTTGTATTAACACTTCTCAAAAACAAAAAAATATTTTATTAAAGCCAGAGTGGTGATCTGTTTGGAAAAAATAACAAGTTGGTTTGAAAGAAAACACTAAGTGTTTAATTTTCCCTGGCTCATCACTTAACTGCCAGATATGTTGGCTTTCATGACCCAGTTCTGAATAACTCTCTGAAGTCAAAAATGTTCAAACATTGTGGCTTAAAGTGAACACTGGAAGGCCATTAAATGCATAGGCTAGAAGCTTGATTTCGTAAGACACTGAGCAATCAAAAGTTTTCTATGTCTTCCTAAATCACCTTCTCTGAAATTCTTCTCAGCTTCTTAGTTATTTGCATTTATATTTGTAACATGAGGATTGAATTGCATTGCTATTGGCTAAATGGCCTTGTGACTTACCACAGATGGTACCTTCCCTCCATTCTCCCAGATTTACACCTCCAAGCTCACAGGCAGCAGCATATGCCTCTAAAATTTTGCAAAATTGTTCAGAATTCCCCTCTGTGGCACACAGGTCATAGACACAGCTCTCAAAGTACAGCTGTGGTGGAATGTACCAATGACAGACTGCAAAAGGCCCACTGTTTTCCAAAATAATTTTACAGACTTCTTCATATTCTTTCTCTTTTTCTGTGTCACAGGTCGGTGGCACAACTGCAACTGGATTACATCTGCATCAAGAATAAACAGCAGCATGGTTATATAATACATATTTATATTTTTTTCTACACTGTAAGGTACACCTCAACACTAATAGAACTCTATGCTGAATTCTGTGGATCTGTTGTGTATTCTCATCTTTAGTTTTTAAGAGCCAAAGGTGAGAAATATTACAATTTGACTCACAATTCCCCATTAAGAGTACAGTAGTGAATTGTTAAGGTATGCCTACCCATCCATAGACTGAAGTCAAAAGAAACCAGCCAACCAGATATCTAACACAAGGAATATAATTTCAATTCACTATTGTGGATAGTAAGGTAGCTAATTAGTGTATGAAAGCATTAATAGACAGTGCTTATCTTAATCAATGTATAGTTATGTTAGGAGGAGAATCTGAGGCATATATTTAGCTTTCTTATAGTTGGATGATATAAAGAAGATATTTTAGCATAGAGAAACAAGAAGAAATAAAGTTAACATGCAAAAAAGGAGCCCAATTTCAAATAAAATGTACAAAGTTCATACTGAAAACCATTGAAGAGTAGTTTTAAAAATAAAGTGCTTTCTACTGAGATGTGGAATTTTTCAAAGGTGAAAATTCTAGCCAACAAGTAATATCAAAAAAGGGTTTTTATGGAATGCATATTATGTGTGTTAATCTCTTAAGTAGAAGCTCTATGTTTCAGGTATTTTGCTGTTTCCTTTAATATTATTGGATACTTACATCCAGTTGTCATCCTTCACTAGCCAGCTGTCACCAAATTTATTTGGATCCTGTTCTAGGACATTGTCTGGTTTAAGAAAATCATCCAGCTGGTTGTCATTGAATGTCCCACACAGACCACACAGCTGTCCTTTGAGACTTTCATCAACCTGAATAAAAAGCTCCTGGTCGCCATCAAACTTCACCTGGATCCCTAGAGAGGTATCAATGACTACATAATGTCCTTTTACAGCTACTGTTGCTCCATGCTTCAAATCCACAGGGAGGGAAACCTGAAATCCATCCACCTAAAGAAAACAAAGCCCACACAAACAGGTGAGTCAATAAAGCTCCAAGTAACAAAGGAGAGGTCTACACTGCTAATCCCATAGCTTTCTTCAGCAAGTCAGCCTTATTCTAAGGAGCAAGATAGACAAAAAAAAATGAAGCTGATCAGGGACTAATCAGCTATATACTTATCTCATATATTGAATATTCTTTTATGAAGAAAGGCTGAGAGAGATGGGTTTATTCAGCCTGAAGAAGAAAAGGCTCCAGGGAGGACTCACTGCAGCTTTTCAATACTTAAAGTGGGCTTATAAAAAGATGGAGAGTCACTTTTTGCTCAGGAAGATAATGATAGGACAAGAGAGAGTGGTTTTAAACTGAAAGAGGGAGATTTATATTAGGTGTTAGGAGGAAATTCTTCACTCAGAGAGTGGTGAGGCACTTGAACAGGTTGCCCAGAGAGGTTGTGGATGCTCCATCCCTGGAGGTGCTCAAGACCAGGCCCTGGGGAATCTAATCTAGTGGGTGGCATCCCTGCCTATTTCAGGGGGGTTGGGAGTGGATGATCTTTAAGGTCCCTTCCAACCCAAGCTGTTCTATGATTCAATGAATATGGGTTTATAGCACAAGTTGAGCACTGTATTGTCACAGCTACATGCATAGCAATACTTGGACAAGTTAATTTAAAGCTATCTCTGGTATGTACGGGTCTGAGAGCATATAGCAAAAATACTACTTCTGATTTAAAGACCAGAACAGTAAAATCCAGACTGAGATTTAGTTCAGCAAAAGCTTTCTATTTAAGGGTGAAGTTACAGTTGGAGATGTTTTTCCTAAAACCTAATGCAGACATGATTTGACTGGACATAATGCATAATGACGCTATGCTGATTTCTGACTCTTCAAAAAAAATATTTATGTGCCTTCTAGCATATGTAGTCTTGAAGGTGAATGAAGTAGAGAAACCTGATTCAGTTCTGGTTGGAAAAATGCAGTGCACAGATATGATAGATTGTGCTTAAAGTAGAACACTTACATAGGTCTCTTTATTTCTCCTCACAACAATATGAAGATTTTTCAGTGTGACAGCAACTGAGTCCAAGGCTGTCCAATTTGGGTTTCCTCTATGTTTATTTCTGGTTGTCACAGAAAACTGTTCAGAAGAATTTGTGCATGTCTCAACAACTGTATAATTGCAGTCTCCTTGGAAATGGTACAGTCTCCCATCAAAGGTTACATAATGTGGATCCCCAAAAATGTGGCAGGTGCTGGGGTTCAATGGATAACATCCTAGTAGTCCGTTCTGCACCTTGCAAACTTCGCTTGCTTTGCATGTGTTGGAATTACAAACTATAGTCCCACTTCCAGTACATGCACATTGGCCTGCACAGTCTGTTTGCCAAAAAACTTCTCCTTTCTGTTAGAAATGACAAAATAATAATAAAATTTTTAAAAAGTTAAGAATTAATGATGAACTGTGAAAAAAAAGCCCCATAACTATGTGCTAGAACAAACCTCATAATATTTGTCATTGAGAAGACAGCCACAGTTGTTCATGGACACACACTGTCCCCCGCTGATGACAAAGCCATTGTTGCATTCACATCCCTCTACACAAGGTTTGCTGCAGTTCTTTGATGCAAGAGGGTCAGTGCAGGTTGCAGGACAAGCACTGGTGCATGGGTTATAATGGCTATTAGGAGGACAGGCAACAGCTGAAAAACAGTAAAAGGCTCTTCATTGATGATCACAGCTCACATAAAGCTAGGATGCAAAATGGGATTATTTTGAACTAGTGACAGTAATTTATCAGAAACTTCATTGGAGAATAAAATTTCTTTCTTATTTTGAAATCAGAAAGCAAAAAATGAAAAACACTCTACAAGAAAAAGGCTTGAATGTTAACATATATCCTTGATGTTTAGCAACTTTAAATCCAAATGAAAACTAATACTTTCTACGTGAGGTCTACTACTTAGGTGGTATGTGAACTATGGAAGTCATTAAATGTACACTGGAAAGGAACAAACCAGTTAAAGGCAAAACAACCTACAAATCTCACATGTGATTCCACGTTATCAGTGACCTGCTGCTAGTTATTTGACATAGATTGTTGGGATAGGACAGAGTTCTCCTCATATTTCTGGCAGTAAAAATTAATGAAATGTATTTTGTAGAACTTTATCTGCTCATATTTCATGGGGGAATATGTGAAGAATTTAAGATCTCTAAACTGAATGTTAGTTAGTGCCTGAAAGCAGCCTCCTGAGACAGCAAGGGAACTATTCAAAGATTCAGCTCTGTAGAGAAACTCACGGCAGAAGGTGGCATTCCTCCAGGGGAGAAGAGTCACGCCGGCTGCCTGGCACGCGTCAGCGTAGGCCTCCAGGGCACCACACAGGACCTCCTGGCTGCCACTCATGGCACAAAGGTCATAGGAGCAGGTGTCAAAGTAGCTCTGGGGGTTGATCACGGCATGGCAGCTCTCAAAAAAGCCTGGTCTGGCAGTCAGTATGCCACAGAACTGCTCCGATTGGTAGAGCTTCTCCTCTTCCGCACTGCAGGGTTCCGGGGGTGAGGGCACACCGCAAGAGGGGTCACCGTCCGGCACCTTCCAGCTCTCCCCCAGCGCATTGGAGTCTGCGGCTTGCTGCCCGTCGGGCATCATGTAGTCGTCCTCTCGCCGGCTGTTGAAGTTCCCGCACATGCCGCAGGTCAGGTTGGAGTAGGTGGTGGGCACCCTCACCTCCACCGAGTGGTCGGCGTCGTAGGACACTCTGAGGTTGAAGTCTGTCTCCAGGACGATGTAGCGGCCGCTTGTGCTCACTCTGATGGCTCCTCCTGCTGCACTCACCGGCAAGGTCCGGCGCACACCGTTCACCTAGGGCAGACGCACCGCAATGGACCGTGGTCTCTCTGGGGCCCTCGGCCCCACAGGACCACGAGCCCCGCTCGCACAGACACCCCTGCAGCTGGCACAGCCATACATCTGCAGCACTCTGGGGACCCATTTACCAGAGAAGAGGGAAGACCCTGCCAAGAAAAGCCAGCCCTGCCTCGCAGACACACCGTGCTTGAGCCAGCCCAGCTCCTTACCAGCACTTGGCTCCTCTCCTGCTTGACGATTGCAATGCGCTCTCCGTACACCTCGACCAGGACTTCGCGCACGTACGACACTCGGGGGTTGCCACGATGCTCGTTCTTTGCCTCAACATTGAAGTAGGGCACGGAGCTGTTGGAGCACACTTTGGCCAGGGTGTAGGTGCAGTTCCCCATGAAGTCGTGCGTCACCTTGTCAAAGGTAACGTAGTGAGGGTCACCGTGGATGTGGCAGATGCCATATGTGTGTTCAAGGCACTCGGGTTTCCCATTCTGCACACCACAGTACTGGCCCGCAGGGCATGAGGCGCTGGAGCACTGGACTTTGCCTCCCCGCGTGGGACACGTGCACTTTGTGGAGCAGCTGTTGTCCGTCCAGAACTCCGAGCCCACCGGGTAGTGCTGCCCATTGTGCCAGCACCCGCACTGCTGGCTGGGCACACATCGGTCGTTGTAGAGCAGGTACCCGCTGTCGCACACGCAACCCTCCACGCACGGCAGGCTGCATTTATACGGTGCTAATGGGTCAACACATGTGGCAGGGCAGGCTTCAGCACAGGGCTCGTAGTGACTGTTGGCTGGACAGGCTAGTGCTGTATAATAAAAAATAGTAATACACAGGTTTATCTTTTAATTATTGAAATATTGTTGTTGTTTAATTACATATTCTATTTTGTTCTGAAATATTTGAGGACATCCTGGATTTGTCTGGCAATCTAGTTCATGTGTTTCCTTTTTAAACACCCCCTAATTTAGTTTGAGCTTTGAGCTTTTTAATGTCTTCCTCACGGTGAGAATTTCTTAGGAGACCTCTTACTTTTGTAGGTGTTTTCTTTGGTCACTTGCATGGGCTGAGTATATCACTCATTCTATTTGCCCTTGATATGTGCTATATTGGTCTGGTCTTTTATTCTCGTCTTGTAGCTTCTTAATTTATATATATATTTTTTAATTTCCTCAGTGTTTTAAATGTCTGTTAAATAATCAGGATGTATAAGTGCTCTATTCTATTTTTAGATCTTGTTAGACACATGACATATAAAAAAAATGCTTATTAGAGGTTTTAAACATGAGGTTTTCAAGTGAGAATATGTCAGAATTAACATTTCTGGAGCAATCTTTTTCCAGCTTCTGCATACTTACACGTTGCAGTTCAGTTTTTAATGACATAACCTCGCTCTATTTTAGCCTACCTTCCTAAGCAGACAGAGATCACAGAATTACATTATATACTTCTCTGTCCATTCTCCCATTAATTAAATCTGACACAGCTGACTTTCTGGGGAATGGCGGAAGATAGTTCAGTGTCTCTGCAAGTAGAGTGGGTGAAACTCTCGTATGTCAACTAAGCATTTGCAAAACAAGTTGTCGTTTTGTTGTTGTTGTTTTGTTTTGTTTTTCTCAAAGACACTTAAATTAGCTACAACTTCCCCAGAAAGCAAAAAATCCTCTAAGTCAAATGTCCCTGACATACGTAATACTCCTAAGCAAAAACATAGGGACACTACATGATTTCAAAGGAAAAGACCTCAACTCTATTTGAAGATGGACTAGAAAGTGTTTTTTTCCTTTCATCCAGAAACAGCTTAAGTAGTTTCATTAAAGGCTTCCTAAAGGACTCAGATTGAGGACTACACATAATCCTGAAATCTTTATCTTAATCAGTTGAGATTCACAGTGTTACTGGAATTTTTCAATCTTAAAATGCTCTCTCCTCAGGCAGTCCTAACTATATCCTTCTGACAAATGGTAATTTCCAGTAGTCTTTGATACATACGGCAGAAGGTTGCATTTCTCCATGGTTGTAGCTGGACTCCTGCTGCTTGGCACACATCCGCATAAGCCTGCAGGTTTTGACAAAGGGCTGCATTGTTCAAATGAAGCTCACATAGATCATATTGGCAGGCATCGAAATAACTCTGTGGATCAACTATTGAATGGCAGTTCTGGAATGGACCACTGGGATCAGTGACCAGACCACAGTAGTCATTGCTTTGGATGATATGTTTTTCATCATCAGTGCAATTTGGGGTATGGCCATCATCTGGCAAGCACCTGGTGTGGAAAAAATGATGTGTAAAAATTTACTGGCAAACTTTGCATGCAATTTCATTCAAGATGCTTTTCAAATTGCACCTATCAAAACTTCAGGGAGGCTAGCTCAACATTTCAAAAAAACCAAAAACCTACATTAATTCATTATTATTATTATTATTATTTTAAGTTTAAACAAGCTTTAGACATGGCAGACACCTAGGAAGAGCAAAAAAAAATAAAAGCATTCAAAGTTAAATATCTGTCATCATTAAATAACATACTGTGTAATTATAAAATAAATCGTTAAGTATCTCAGAAGAGTTCAAACAGGATCTTTAAGTATTAGCATTAATATACTATAACACTAACTGAAATTCTAGTGGGTATCTGCAGGTGTTATATTCAAACTTTCTCTTTTTACGCACTGTTGAATTTGCTAGGAAAGTTTACCCAGATATGTGAAGGAACTTCACTGACAAGAATATATTTTATTCCTTGTTCCTGATATTTTTGGCCTACATTCAACAGTTGCATAAAATACTGCTCATTGTATAACCAATAGCTAAGGCCAAACATTCTGATTGGAGTCCTACCTTGAGTCATTATAAACTTGCCAACTGTTTCCAAGGCTGGCCGAGTTTGTTTCCATCCCTCCATCTGGGTTAAGAAAGTCATCTGTTTTGTTCCCATTATAGTTTCCACATATTCCACAGACTTTTGACATATAGGTACTGGGAAGAGTGATTTCTGCTCTGTGATCTCCATCAAACTTGACATTCAGCCCAAAGTCAGTGGTAACCACAACATACTGCCCGCTTAAGGAAATACTGACAGGGTGCACCAAGGTCAGAGGGAGCACCTGAATGACTCCATCAACCTGCAGGGACAGAGAAAGGCAATCCTTAAAATCACTTTAAAAGAAGTATTTCTAATGGTGATCCTCTTAGACTGTTTCTATACTGAGCATAGGATTTGCATAGTGAGCCTGTACAAGAATTAAGAACTCAGACCATAGTGTTATTGTTTTTTGAAGTCTTATGTAACATGAATGCTGTATATGGGCAAACGATGTAAGGCCTTAAGATCTAGCGATGCAACTACTTAGCTTCGAGGTCCCAGCTGTGGTCAAAGCAAGATTGGTGAATCAGACCCAGATGAAAAAAGTCCAAAACTTAGTAGGGCCTTCAGGAGTAACTGATGGCAGACCTTTTAATTTTGGATAAAACAACATGAGCACGAACAAAGAACATGGCATAAAATTTAAAAGATGTAGCTAGAATGAAGTCTCAGACTGGACAAATTTTGAAAAAGCTTTTTTCTTTTCTTTTTTTTTTTTTTTTTTCCTCTTTCTTCTTAATTTTCACACATGAGATGCCAAACAACAGAAAACACATGCTTGTATAAAGTTTTCTTTTTCATTTTCTTCTTTTTTTTTTTTTTAAATTTAATAAAATTAACATTTACTTTGAACATTTGTTCTTATTATATACATAAGAAATTTTAGTTTACTTAGGAACATACATAATGAAAAATGTAAATACAATGGAAAGATATAAAAGAGGAACTGTTGGAGAAATGTGGATATAAAACTCAATGTGCTTCTAAGATCACATGGGAAAGGTCACTGTATATATTTAAACCTTTATCTCCTCTCACATAGATCACTGCAATTTTATTATTATTTTTAATAAGAAGGGTGTTAATCAAATAAGGTGAGCTATTCATTTATTGTGGGTTTTGAATCGAACATGTATCTGCTACCTTCGCCCTTCATGGAAGTGTTCCAAAAAGAAGTCTTAAAATACAATAGCTGGCCAAATGATACATTCAGCATGAGGAGAGTCATCAGATATTCTCTGGGACTCTCATCTGGCCCTGTTTTATGGCAAGTGCCAGATATTAGGTGAAGCTAGCGGTTATGCTATAAATAGAAATCACAGGCAAGCATGCAGCTTTATAGGCCACTGTATAGACCTGGAAAATAACCACCAGCTCAGCCTCAGTTAATGAAGGGCCTTTTTATTTCCTGCTGCAGAATAAGTTTGGGAATGGGGGAAAGCTTGAAAGGTAGGTTAGCCCACCAAAGCTATCTGGAGCATCAGCTTTGGTCCTGCCTCCTAGCAACATAGCACAACATTTTAACCTGTGCTTTCAATTCCGAAATCCCAATGTTTACTTTAAGGACTCTATAGTACTACTAGTCCTAAGTATTTGACTGCCCCCTAAATATCACTGTATGTTTGTAGTCGTTGCACTACAATTTCTTGAATTTCTGGTGATAGCGTCGTTCAGCCTTACCTTAACAACTCTGTTTTTACCCAGATTGATCCTGTAGCCATACACATCGACATCCATGTACTGGACGTAGGACACACGCGTGTTGCTTCCCCTGTGCTCATTGGCCGCTTCCACGTTGAAGTAGGGCAGCGAGCTGTTGCTCTCACACAGCTTGGACAGGGTGTAGGTGCAGGTGCCCATGAAGTCATGACGCTGCTTGTCAAATGTGTAATAATGAGGATCCCCATGTATGCTACAAATTGCTTCTGGAGATGGGAAAAAGGAATATATTCTCATCAACATATTGGTGCATCCAGAAAGGCCACCTCATACCTGCATTGTGCAGTGGGAACACACAGTCACCCCCATTTTATAGATTATATATGGAAGGACAGAAACAGAAAAAAATAGATTCATACAGCAATGCCATAGAAACACACACAGAGAAATTAACTAAAGCGTTTAAGTAGCACTGGTAGAAATGCCTTTCTAAAATGCCTTGACTAGCATATGTGACTGGATAAAATTACCTGTCAGTGGAGATGGTGTAGGTTCTGTTGGTGTAGGTGTTGGTGGTACAGGGGTGGAAACTGCATCTGTCAATAGAGAAGATAAGGTAACAATGAGTTATAACAATTCTCCATAAACACTACATACTAACCAATGTACATGAATTTCAACTTACTCTTCACCAGCTTAAACTTAGAAGATTTTCACTGAAGTGAGTAGAATGGCCTATATTTAAAAATGAGTACTTGTAGGTCCTTTGAGCTCTTAGGAGCTCATCTGACTGTTAGGTTGGTGACAGTGACTGAGCTTGTCCCTGCATGCTTCTCTGGAACTGTAAGTATATTTACAATTGGATGCATGTTTCATGAAATCATAGAATGGTTGAGGTTGGAAGGGACCCTTAAGGATCATCTAATTCCAACCTCTCTGCCATGGGCAGGGACACCTTCCACCAGATCATGTTGCCAAAAGCCCCATCCAACCTTATTATTGACATTACTAATAGCATTATTTATAAAAAATTTAGTTATAGTATAGAAAACAAGTCTAGTTATAGCATAGAAAAGTCATAAGAGGACAAGGTAGAGATTTGTAAATTATGATACAGCAACTACATACTTTTTTGTGCTCACCATATGGTTAAGCTGGAAGTGGGGAGTTTTGCAGGATACTTATGATTATAATTTAGAAAAAGACAATAGACTTCACATAAACTGATGTTCAGTATATACTGATAAAGCTCTGTATAAAATGATCCTATTCACTTGATGATTTCTAACTTCAAAGCTGAAGACACATTTTAATAAACTGCTTGCAAAATGGGATCAACTGCTTTGCATCCACTGGCTTCTTGCACACCTCCTTCTTTTATGCCCACTTATGCACATCCAGTTCCCTACTCTGGCACAGCTCAACATTTCGCATATGCAGCACAAATATTTATTTTTGTTCTTTTTTTATTCTCAAGCTTTAAGTTAACTTTGTTGTAGAGCTGAGAAAAAGAACAGAAGAAAACCTCTTTCTAAGATAGTCTCTCGAGATGTAAGGTGAAGAAGTTCTGCAAGTGACAATATGAGTATCGAACATACAACCCAAAGAATGATTGTTAAAATTGCCTTGAAAACTAATTTTTCATGTGACAAATGGACATATATTTAGATTTTTATGAGTCTGATTAAAATGTTTATTCCATCGAGCATTCTTCTAGAAGCAAAAAGTTGGGAGGATTTTTTATTTTTTTATTTTATTTTATTTTATTTTTATTTTTTTTTAACAAGGCCTAATAACTCACTGAACTGATCATATTAGTAGCCACACAGTTTAACAGAGGGAGGAGCACTTCTCTCGCCTCTCGGAATTACATTTAGTGCACCATCCAGTGGCTGAATTGTGTGGTAATGAGTCCGGAAAAAATGAACAGCTGGCTCTCCAAAAGAGCCCCAAGTATTATGCACAGAATTTTAAAGAAAATTACGTGTTCTGAGGGTGTGAACACGAATGGAACTCTTCACCCTCCAAAAATCCTGCCTAGTGTAATTTGAACCATTTTATCATCATTATATGAGTAGTGTTTCACAGAGAGACCTATTTATACCTAGTGACATTTTCTATACCATATTCAGCAGGTTCCTTGTAGAATTCACATTTTATAAGTTTTGCATTCATAACAGTACAGATGGGATGAAACAGTAATTCATTTCTGAATCCAAGTCATTCACAGTTTGTGCAAGTCTTGGCTATTTTGTTACAGGATCAGGAATCGAGTTCAAACTGCTGATTCATAGACAGAAATGGTAGTGCAATTCAGCATTATTGAGTCACCATTATTTATTTATTTATTTTTGCTGCATATGGAAGTTCTGTTTATTTGCTGAGCTCATATGAACAGAGGTTTGCTGTAAAATGTTGATTAGATCATTTAATCTGTAATTCATGAGCAATGTTCATATTCTTGGCTGGGTTTAGAGATGGACTTCAAACTTAAAGTTTGTTGAACCTTGTGAAAATGATCACATTTGCAGAGAAGCAGATAGCTTATTCTCTACATTCGAGGTGGTGAGGAAAGATTTGGGAAGAATCTACACCAGAACAGGTAACATTTAAATGAAGTGAGCTGTAAAGCTTTTACCATTTCTTTTGTGGTTTGGAATTACAAGGAGTTTTGATATTGTATATGGAATTGAATAATGGTCAACAGCTTAAACAGAGATGAAGAAGGAGTGTATGCTAAGGCACAAATATAAAACTTACCACAGGATCCATCTCTTACTCTCACATTGTCCAGTGCTGTATCCCCATACTCTGTCAGTCCTCGGACAGCCTCAAAAATGACCTAGCCAGGATGTAAATGGAATCATTGCAACAATTACTCAGAGAAATGTGACAGAATTTCCCTCAGCCTGTTTTCAAAATATTCTGTCTGGTCTATCTCTAAGGACATCAGGTGAACTGAGGGTGGAACAGTTTTCCTAGCTTTCCTCGGAAGTCTAGAATATATATTCTGTAGCAAGGTAGGGACTTGATGAAACACTACACTCTGTTTATTTTATTTTATTGATTGATAAATGACTTATTAAAATTAGTTTTCTGGATTCTATAGAGGAGTTGAACATAGGCAGCATCCCACAGTTTAAACCTAAGCTTGCAACGGAAAAACCTGCACTTAAGTAAGGCACCTAAAGTCCTTGTCATCATGATGAAATGAGGGAAGAAGGGAGGGTAGGAAGAAAGGAAAGAGAGAGAAAAGTAAATATAGTTTATCCATTAGCTAAAAACACTAATAAAACTCGGGGTCGTTTGTTTCTTCTCGGTCCGTTGGCACAGAGCATTTGGGTATTATACTTACAAAACATAAAACAAGAAATTCGTGGTTATATTTTCTAGCTTACATATACAATCTTTTACAGCTTGCAAAGGGAGAACAAACATTAATGCTGACACTGCACAAAAAATTTATTCTGAAAATATATTACCTTTATCCTTCTTTGTGTTGAAAAAGTATGAGTGACAGCACCATAATTCCAAGAGGAACTCTGGTTTCCCTTCCGACTCCATGCCACAGACTCCCCTGTGCTGTCTTGGATAATCACTCTCAACTCATTCATTTCTTCTGACCCAAACATATAGTACCAGAAGTCTATGCATATTTTTCCAGAAACCACAACATCTGGGCTCTCAAGTCTGTTAGTGTCAAATGGGATCAGATTACTTGCTTCTTGGTAGATGAAATAGCCTTCTGCAGAGTGAAAAAAAAATAAAAATAGGGCTGAATCTTTGTAACTTGTTAGGTGTAACTTAAAACCGAAGTACAACTCTGGAAGAATTCAAGTGCATCAACATTAACAAAGAAGCAAAGTAGAAGGGATTTGTAATTTACGTTGCAATAGTTAGCATTCTATAGCTATCTAAAGTGGAGTGTAAATTAGAAAGCAAATAAAATTTATCTCACACAAACAGTTATTTTGGCATCATGAACAAAAATTTAAACATCTTTCAAGAGACAGCACATCCAGATACAGTGCCCCACTGATGGTTGTTCAGTTTCTTCTTTCCTCAAAGGAAAATAATGTGAATTGCTATGCAATCTGCTATACAACTTCTCTTGTAGGATATATTTTCCTTTAAATATTTTGGTCTCAAGATAAGCAAATCCCTGGCACAAGGAAAAGTCCAACCCCTCAATGTTTGTTTTTGTCTCAAAATAGGAGGGATATAAAAAAAGAAATACAGATATTTCCATTAAAATATTTAGGTTTGATATTATCAAAAGGACTGAAACTTCTCAAAATTCAGAATCTCACAATATTTGCTTTTAGGATTTGAAATAGTTTAGTTTGAATTGGTTCAATATGAGATCTCATTTTACTTTTCTAGGGCTGAAGCTTTTTGCTTGCCATCACTTCCCTGTACTAAGATCAAAGCTACATTTCCTCAATGCAGTTAGTCAAGTCTCTCCCATCTGACTGTGGAAAGGAATGAAAAAAGACCATTTCTACATTGTAGAGTATTTCTCCACAAAAAAAATTATCTATTACTCACTAAAAGGTTTTAGGACTTTATTGATGGTAAGAAAATTTAAGTAACATTTGGAGTTATATGGTCTGTGCCAATTGGAAAAAAAAAAAAAAAAAAGACATTATTATCTAGTTGTGTGAATCTCTGTTTCAAGTATTTCACTTCTTCTTTCAACAAAATACTAAAAATGTAAAAATTCCTTACTGAAAATCCAAACCGATACTGTTCTAATCTGCTTACTAACTGAGTCTGACAGAAGGTGACCATTCCAATCTTGGGATAATTACAGAAAAAAATATCACTGCAGACTGATTTCCTATAAATAGGACTGCTGGTACAAGGATAATGGTTCACACAGAGGTGGAGCCATGCTAAGCACTCTTTTGATGACACGAGCACTTTAGACCTCAGATTTTCAATCACATGTAGCTGAGTACAAACCTTTTAAAGGCATTCTTTAATTTCTGACATGATCTTGTAAAACTTTGCTATCATGAAAATTACCTAGTATCAGTACTGCAGTCATTACATTTATTGTCACTAGCAGGTATCACTGTAACTTGCCCACAAAATTTCTCATGAACAATGATCTGTTGCATGTCATTGCCTTCTCTGTGAGGTCTTAAGCATGGTGTAACTAGCATTCTTCTGCTTTCTTCTACTGCACTTACCAGTGCAGATTTCCAGCCCGTGATGTTACAACTTAGTTTCATTTACCTGTGACTGAGCATGGTGAAAAGCCAAAGACATGTGTCAACCAAATTGACACATTTCAAAGGATTTCATGAATCTCTTCATAAAATAGAAAGAAGAAGACAGGCAGTCTTCAAAAGGAAATTAACAGTACCACAAACAAGCACTTACTTCCATCAGGATAGTCTCCATCAGGACCCGTTCCATCAGTTGGAGTGTCATGCTTGGTTCGTATCCACACTCCCTGGTTTGCATTGCAAGGTTGGGTCCAGTCACAAAATGGTCTTGAGTTGTTATTAAAATCACACCTGGTGAGGTAAGCTGAAACACACACATTAAAGTAAGGAAAGGATATAGTATATTCAAAACCAGCCTTGGACATCAATAGCACTAAGAACAAGCAGTTACCTGTTTCAGGATCCCATGTTCTCAAGCCACCAGTTGGTCTTTGTCTGAGCCTACCAAGAAAAAAAACACACAATGAAACAGTTTAAGAAAGGATGTCAGGAACAACACATGTTTTTAGGTGTTCTTACTGAATTACTGCCCAGACCCAGGACCTCATCCACATCTGACTCCGTCTCTTCCCATTTGCCCTTACTCCTTCAGGAAAAGTTCTGAGAGTGAGTAAAAGGTGGGATATGTTCACCTTGTCTGAGTGTAGAAATATCCTCCACTCTGTATCCCTTTGAATTGAAAGGAGACCACCTCTAGGTACGGGGATCTATAGAAGGGATGGCTACATGCAACTATGCTCAGAAAATACCAGGATAACAAAAAAAAAACTCACAATGAACTTGCTCATGGCATTGTCATCCCCACTCTTGCAAAACAGTGTGTGTAAATGCCAATAAACTGGTGTACTGTATAACTATGTTATTTCTTGGAAGGCTATTTCCTTTAACCACAGCAAATCTCTTATGACCACAACCTGTCATCTCATTCAGTTCTTCTTCTAACTTCCCCTGAAAATGCTGCAGGGCAAGGAGCAGATATAAATGTATAGTCTTTATGGTGCTACAAAATACTGCAGAGATGAACTGACATGAGACCAAAATCCCATCACAGATCACAGCATAGATGGTTCTTTTATTTGGGAGTTTTTTTTATAGGAAAGGGATTTCCAGGACTGCAAAGCTACAAAGCAGGTCTTGACATGTTCTGATGGTGGTCCACAGCATCAGGAGGCAGGGTCCAGTTCCAGCCTGCATGGTGCCCTCCACCCCAATTACCCTTCTTGTACTTGACACAGTATAGAAAATCTGTCCTTAAGCAAATCCATCACAGTGAATGTCCCCACAGCCCATCAAAATCTAAGCAGAGAGATTCAGATAAACTAGGGAGCTTAGGACTAAATATCACACAAACAATAGCTAGTTCATCAATGAAATCCACCAAGCAATTAGAAAACAGATTGAGATAAAGCTCAATAAGGAAAGAAGTGTGAAAAGAGATAAAGTAGGATTTTTTTCTCTGTTTTCCTTCTTGGATTTCCTCCTCCACAAGAAAGGGAAAGCTGTGACAAGTTGCCATTTAGTCTCCATCCAGTTCTATTTAAACTGTTACACATCAGGCAAGTCCTAAGGCAAAGGCTACTGTAGATAAACTTTTAGAGTCAAACATTTGATAACTACTGCAGATATTTTGTCAAGATCTCTCCTCTTCAGATGTGCCATTAGAAATTTGTGTTACAAATTTCTCTCAGATAGCAGCCAGTGCAGAATTAGGAAAAAAAAAATATCAATTATTTCCTCTTTTTAAAAATTATACAGTTTAAAATTGTACATTCCATGTTTAAAAGGTGAAGAAAGGATATTTATCATTAACAGTAGCTAAGCTTCCTGAGCTAAGGTGCATTCAGTATTGTGCTACTTACCCTGTGGTATTCAGCACTGAAAGACAAAATAAAATTAGAGTGCATTGTAAGTGCCAGAGGGTCCCCATACTAGAAGACAGAGTTAAGTCTTCTGTGTGGTACAGTCTACATAATAATCCACCAGCTGTCCTCAGAAAGAGGGAAATGAGGACGACCAACCGTGAAACGGAAGAATATATTGACCACAGGGCGGAGGTGACTGTAAAATTCTGACCAATCCTGTATCATCTGGGCTCCCCAGGTTATCTTCCTCAAGGAAAGCACGTATTAATGGAAAGCTCCTATTCTGTGTGAGTTGTTTTGACACCCTTCGTTGCCTATTGGAGAAACTGATTTGATTTTGGAATATTTTATTGCTGCTTTTGTATATTTAAAACTTTAAAATTAACTTTAAAGGTTGTATTTTTATACTTTTGTTTATATATATATATATATTGATAGCAAGACAACTTTCTTAATTTTAAAACTTCTGCCCAGCTTTTATTGCTAGTGTAAGCAGGGTTTCTTGTATTCACTGTATTTTCTCCCTCTCTGAAGCTAACATACAGCGCAGCAGACCACAAGCTTTTAATTTACTCAGAACAGTCAGATTGTCATTGGCAAAATTCATGAAATTGCTGAAATATTATTGCCAGCATATTGCCCTGCTGAAAAATGAAAGATAATTTTCTGAGCTTTGTGAATAAAATCTCTGTTAGTTGGAGGCAGAGAAAAAGCAGTTTGATCATTCCCTCTGCCACTTGGGCCTTCACTGCTCTTCATCCCGTGCATTCAAGTCTGTAAAGAAATAGCTTGAAGGAAGCTACATTTTCTATGTCACCTAGATTTTATTAGTGATGAGAATCAAAGGAAAATCAGATCATATACAATGTTACTTTGCATTGCCTGGAAAACCCAGACCACAGCTTTTTGTTGTTATTATTATTATTTTTATCTAAAGGTAGGTGGCTCTGGCAGTAGGGATTTCTGGAAGAGTGGCCTCTTAGCTATAACCACTTTTCATTTGTGATTGTAAATCTCGGGATTGAAGTCATTAAGGTTTCACTATTTAAATGTCTGGGATTTCTTCAACTCCCTTTCCCCTTACTCAGCACAAAATATTTTCACTTGTCATTAAGGAATAACTGAGGAGGCTGTTTACAGAAACAGGAGAAAAAGGAAGAAACAGAGGAGGCTGAGCAGGAACATAAATATATTTGAAGTTAATTTCCCTTTCCTGGGGCTGTATTCTGGTACAAGCTCATGCCCCACACAAGCTCCTCAAAAAGTCAGCTGATAGGTGCAGCTGATGTTTGCTTAACTGGTAAGCCTCCCTTTCCAATGAAAATCATTTCCTTAGAAAATATGTGCATTTTCGCCAATCAGTACATAAGGAACTGCACTTCTGTCATTTAGAGACAGAGGAGACTTATTCCCTGCATAAAACCATTGGCCACAATTTTCCAGTTCAGTTGAGAAGACCTCAGTGCAAGGAGTGGAATATAAGTGACCTTCAGATAAAATTTGCATTGAACACACTGCATTAGCAGCAGGGCTGCTGAGATGTTTGTCCAGCAAGTGGTAACTAGGCAATGGGTGTCCATAGCATATAATGAGTAGCAGGGACCCTCCATGTATGCTGATGCTTTCCTTCTGCAGATGGTTTACAAATTCCTCATTCATGAATCTGATGCTGCTGTGCATGATTCCAACATGATGTTAGTCCATCTGCAAGCAGACACACAAGTCTTCCATGGACAGGAGATACTGCCCACTTTGGAAAGAAATCATCATCTTGTAAATCCTTACACCTCAATGATACAATGTTTTTGAGCCCTCCTCACCCACTGCAAATGTGGGGCACTGCAGTACCATGAACACTGCTGTCAAAACAGGCTGCTCCCAGCCATGGTGCGTGGCCTTTTCCATCACCTTGCCACTTCCGTCTGATGCCAGCTTAGGTACTCTGTGAATGACAAACTGGAGTACTGATGGCTTTTCAGGGAGGGACAAATATTAATATCCACTTTTACACATGGAGAATATGAAAAGGAAAGGACTTGCCATTTGATTCCATTGGGCTGTGATAGTATTTTGCAGTCCTGAGAGCTAAGCTGATCACCTTGTAGGCCTGATGTCTCTCTTCTCCATCAGCATGCTTTGTATCCCTGAAAAGAATCTGGGAGATGCAACCATTTATACAAAAATACTGGTCTGGACTGCACAGCAACCTGAAGAAGAACAGCAGTTCTTTGTTTCTAATACAGTGAAGCTAAAATTCTTTCCAAGGCATGGCATTTGCAGAAAATCTTACAAAGAAGTTGTATTTTAATTCTGCCTTAAATCAAGGATGCAATTGACACATACCTAGCAGCTAATCCCTATGACTGGCTTCCTAATGCTCTATACTGCTATATTTCTTTTTGAAACCAAACACCAAATTTCTCCCAAATTTCCAGCCCACATTAAAAATTTCCCTCCATTCTGTCTGTTGACAGGCACATCTTTAGGTGACACAAACAGATTTCCAACACAAAATCTGCAGAAGATGCAAGTAGTAGGGCTTTTCAATGAACAGTGTGAGCTGCAATATCCTCAAAAAGACAAAAATATACTGAAATATAACGCATACAACTTTATTTCTAGCTGGTGGTCAGAAAGGGACTCTTTAAGAGTGTGTCTTTTAATGTTTGCAGAACAAAGCTACATTCCAGAGGAGACAGAAACAGCTTGATACTCCAGCAAAGTAACAGCACAATAAAGACAAAAAAAAAAAAAAAAAATGTCCCAAGCAAGAAAAATCAAACAGTAAAAATGTTAAAAAAAACTCAACAGTTGATTAATTCTAAGGCTGTCTAGTTCAGCTTTTGCTGCGTATTTATTCCAGCATACCTACTGTCCACAGATATCTAAACCTGGTTATTCCATTTTATTTTTCTTGAGTCCTGATGTTCTCTGATGAATAGCAATTGCATTTTACTGTGTTGTTTATGTTCAGCCTGTGATGTTGAACACTAAAGTGTTTATCCTCATTGGAAAATTACACAAAATCTCTTTCCCTTAAGCTAACAAGTTTAGGCTAGTTGACCCTCATAGTGACAAGGAGACTGCTACATAGTACAAAGCAGAGATGTTACTTTCTGATATGAAGTCCTAGTTATCCCATTGAAATGCACTTGCAGTACAGGCATATTCTAGGGTCTACTCTTTCTGAGGCTATAGTTAGAAGAAATTTTAATTAGATTAACAAAATTGTGGGTTTCAAATAGCAGAACCCTGCACAGATTCTCTTAATTTGGAATATATATGGCTCAGTAAACTTGTGCATATAAATTAAACATCTTTATCTGATTTTCAGGCAATAGAAATGTATCTCATTGGGCTTTGTACAAATTTAACTGCATTGGGTCTCTGCATCAATTTTAGTTAAATCGATACAATTTGTGTGAGTAAAAGGATGTTCCTATAACTTCATGTTTTATTTCTATTCAGGCAATAAGTAAGTTCCTCCTCTCTCCTAACAAAAGAGTGAATCAGTTTCTGCAGCACGCAAGACCTCTGTCACAGTTTCTGGAACTCCCAGTGCCCTCTGGGCTCTGCTTTGCTTTTATTGACGTTGTGTCTGAGAAGGCATTGACAGACCTCTGGTTTTCTGTCTTGGACTCTGGTTGGAGCTACCCCCAAGTCAGCACTTTGGTAAACCCCCACTAGGGAGTTACGAAACAAACAATCAAGACCCATAAAGCCATAATCAGGGAAACTTAGATTACACATCAGTGCAATTAATCCCACCTTTGCTCTATTGAGCAACAACTTTTGATAGGCTGAGAAGGAAGTACATACAAAAAAAAATCTGTTGCTAGAAAATAAATGTATGTTTCTTCGATGACTAAAGTGTACTTCTGTTCTGTAGAGAAAAAAATGAAGTTGTTTTTCTAATTGCTGGCTTTCCAGTCAGAAGCTTAGTTTAGAAATTTAAACTCACTTCTTGATCTGATAGTTGCTATGACACTGAAATTGAATATCATTATGCCCATTATTAGAGCATAGATGCACTTTTAATAATTAAAATTTCATTCTCTTTTTTACATTTTTGACCAGTGTAGAGCTATCAGAAATAAAAGGTAACAGCTTTTTGTCAATATTCTCAGCTGTCAATTGCCTCTGAACAGAACTCCTGTGTGCAAACAGTACTCATACACTGTAACCTAACAGAAATACATTTTTAAGGTAATATTCATGAGCTTATTAGGTACTTACAAATGTGTACCATATGGAAAATGTATTACGTAAGTTATAACTTTTAAGGCCTTTCTTATATTTGAATTGAAATACACTCACAATGTATTTAATTTCCAGCATACCAAGGAGGAGAATTTAACGTTTTTCCTCTTAACGTGAGACAGTGTTTTTGCTGGCATTCCAATGGGTATTTGTCTAAAGTAAAGACCATCATATGCAAAACTAGTTTATTTCTAATTTTAGGGTGCTACACTTGCAATTATGAGATTAGTAAATCAGTTTATAAAAATCCAGAAGTTTTCCCAAGTCTGTTGATTAATATATATTGAAGAGATATAAAGGATACCTTTGAACATACGTTTTGGGAGCAGATCTCTAGCAAAAGGAAACTGTTCTCTTAACACTGCCTTCTTTGTGTAGGGATTTTTTTTTTTAATGTTTTATTATTCAGTGATAATCCAATCTGCTCTCCCCGGCTTGCTGAAGTTAAGTGACCTCACAACTATATATCATTTGATGTATTGTATATTTATTGATTTGGATCTAATAATATGTAACAAACGTGGAGAGTTCAAAGACCAGTCTCTAACAGTAGTTTCTTTCAGAGGTAGAGTAGTGCATTCTATTTGAATCATATCATTTGTGAAATTAATTTACCTACAGAGAAAAAGAGTTTAGAGTACTGCAAAGGTCTGATTCTGCTTTTGCACTGTTTCACTTCCAATGTTCTACTATAAGTTGGTGATGGGCCTAATTCATTCTCGTGTAAATTAAAGGGACTCCTGTCTCCTTTTCTATAAGGAAATTGGTACTACAGATGCAGCTGTGTCTAAATTCAGAAATCTCAGGTTGCCTTAATGAATGCTGAAGTTTGTTTGAATTTTCTGCTCACTGTAGTGAGCTCCTCTGAAGCTGACAAAGCCTGCATTGTTCCTCCAATTCTCAGAACTCCAGTGTTAGCAAGCCTTACTTGAACTCAATTTTAAGCAGCTGTTTGTCCTTGGTTGATTTTTCATATATATCACAAAAAGGAATTGGTGCAGCTCTGTGCTTTCCATCTCCTTCCTTGTGTCCTGAGTAATCCTGCAAACCTCTTACCTCTTCCTAGTCAGTTTGAGAAAGGTGACTTCTTCCATCTGTTACTCCTGGATAGGGCTTTTCTTCTTCTGAAGGTATAGTCCTAAGGTATGGGCACTTCTTACAGTATGAGAGCTCTCTGAATATCCAATGGCTCCTGCAATTAAGCTATTAAAACTAGTTACTGCAGTTGCTTCACAAAAAATCCAAGTACAATTTCCTTTTTATTTAAATAAAGAGAGACATGCAGTTATAAATTATGTAAAAATGAAGAAATTTGTCAATATTTTTTCATATAGCCTTTGCTGATCTAAATCTTACTTTTCCCACGACTACTGGAACCACTACTGCTTACCACTAACTAGATCACATCCCTACAGGAAAACCGAACAAGAGGTGATTGAATTGATCTAAAAAAAAAAAAATAATAAATAAAACCCCAGATTGGCAATTCCTACTGCTTTTATAAGTGGAGAGAGAGACGGAAGTTAACCTGTTGCTCAGTCCATTCCCAGATCACAAAGTAAGACTCTAGCAAGACATGAAGCTTGTGAAATGCACTGCTATTTGTATTTTGTTCTGCAAGCTCTACATCTGAAATGAACTAAACTGAAAGGAGATCACCTGTGTCATCAACAGAGTGGAGCGAGAGATCAGCATTCTACTGTTTGCTTTAGAGTTGACTGTACTTATAAAAGAGTATTTGAGTTTGGAGCTATACAGGAAAACAAGGCTTGTCTCAGCAAGTAAGCAAAGCATTTCAGATTCTAGCTCACATACAAGTGTGTTTGCATATGTATATATGCAATATATATGTATATATATACACACATAGTTTTGTGAAAAAAGTTTAGCAAGTAAAGCTAACCACATATGATGATGATGATTTTATCTTATGCATTGTATTTCCTTCTCCAGAGACTAAAGACAGTTGGATAGCATTTTCTACCAGACTGAGTAAGCTCAAAATGTGACAATGTAGAAAACATAATTGTATTTTGAACATGCTAAAATAATTTGGTTTGGGTTCTTCTGATCAAAATTTAAACAACATATTTCAGACCTCCAAGCTTCCATCTTTGCCACTGAGTCTGAAAATAATTGGATAATTAAAGTCAAACAAATACAGAAAAAAGATAAAGAATACCAATTACCATACTGCTATGAAGTAAATGTTGGTTATCAAACAGAACATATGCATATGTATTGCTTTTATGATCAGAGAGAGAGACAAACAGAGAGTTCTTTTAACTTTTAAACATGATATAATCTGTTGAGAAAGAGTACTGGCAACTAGCTATGTTACTTTAGAGTTCAGCAGGTAGAGGGAGGGGGAGAGGGCAATGTTGCTTCTCGGTGTTGAAAGACAGATTACGAGTGAAGTATGCAGCCTGGGAATGAAGCAAATAGCAAACACATCTGGTTCTTGCTGAGCATCATTGATTTGTATTATCTCTATAAGAGTTACAAGATGAATGGCTATTAACATGATCAGAAGGATATATTGCCATTATACTAAAAACTTGCATGAACCCAGAAATTTAGATGTTTCTGTAGAAATTATCAACCTTTCCGTAGTTAAAAATACAAAGCTGGAAAATACTTTTGTTGTACCCCTGCAGTTATTCCTTGTGCAAAATAAATATATCTGCCACATACAATCTTAATTCTTCCTTCTTTTCTTGTGCATAGAGAATATAAACAATACTACTATAGTTTCCAAAGCAAATCAATAATATCACAATATACTACCTTTATTTCAGGATAGTATGCCCATGTGTGTAATGGTATGTGTAAAAATGTGGCAATGTTTTGATTCAGCTAGAATTACATCAGCCAACATTCTCCAGCTGAATAATCCCATGCCAATGCATGGAAATTGCAGAATCATACAATCATAATTTAAGAAGGAAGGGAACTCTGAAAGTCACCAGGTTTACTCCCTGCTTAAAGACCAGGCAACTTCAAAATTATGTCAAGTGAGACTGGGCCTTGTCCAATCATGATGGAAATACGATGGGGCCTTTCTGAGCCCCTCTCTGATTCCCGTGTTTGACCATACCCATTCTGAAAACTGTTTTATATATAGTTGGTAATGTATATCCATCACACAATGAGGAGCATGAGAAAAGATTTACAAAAATATATATACTAACTAGTTTCAATTTTATTATGGAAAAGAGCTTTCATTTTATCCCATAGCCTTTTTATTCCCTTGCGTTAACATGTAAATACAGAAAAGAAATAAAGTGAAGAAAATAATACAAGAATACTTAGAAAAATCTTCTAAGCAACTAGAGGCACTAACGCATTCCTCTGGGTTCTCTTTGCATTAAGACAGCAAGGAGCAGAAGTTTCTAGATTGCTGACCCTAAAAGGCCAAGTATAATAAATTACTCTAGTTACATTCACCACGTGGGCTTGCTCCTTATTTCTTAAAAAGCTTTGCACAGACCAATTTTCAGAGCTATTGATTTATTCCCATTTGCCAGGACGGAACAGCATGAGATTACAGGATTTGGCAGAGGTCACAGTGGAAAGGAAGCCAGGTTTTCATATCAAACATCTGCTCAGTGGAGTGAGCTCATCTACCTTGGTTTCCCACAGAAGTCGGTCTGTCTTTCTGGCCCAAAAGGTATTTTATTTTTCACAGAAGATGAGCAGGCCCACAGAAGAAAAATGTCAGTGAAATTACCAGGCTAGTTCACAGCACTCACCTGAGTTTTAAGACACCAAAATGAAACAGCAGCAGTGATACCAGCTGTGAGTACCTCAGCAAAGAAGCAATGTTTGAGATTTGAAGGTAATCTAATTTAATTGCTCCAACTGTCTAGGTAAGAAAACTCCAAGAACTGCAAAGCGCAGAGAATGGTGAGGCTTCTTTCTGGAAGGCTGGTAGTTGAGACACTACCAGACAGCTTGGCTTTTCTAAGCATAAAATTGTTGAGGTGAGGATAAATCACTTCTGGGATTCACGGTGGTAAACCGTTAGGAGAGCCAGCCTAGCTAAGGATATGTTCCCCTGTGCCCATCAGGGGGCTGAGAGGTGTCACAGAGATGGGGATAACAGAAGTGGGTGGTAAGAGAGGTTTTGGTACTTAAAGTCTGAAATAAAACAAGATGATCAGTATTGGGGATGACAAGAGCACTCACGCACCCTGACTAGCCTCACCTGAGGTCTCCACCCAAAAGCCCTGCCCGCAGCCCCCTACCAGCCCAGCCTGTGGCCATACTCTGGGTTTATCACATCCTTACTCTGCCCAGCCATGTGCCCTGTGGGCTGTCAGCCACCCCATCCTACTCCATCCCATGTCGTAGCTGTGTCTGACCCTGCTTCCCCTCACTGGGCCTCATCCTGCCCTGTTTCTGCTGTTTCCCCAACTCAGCTGGGGGTGTCAGGAACTGTGATGGGCCCATTAGAAACAGCTCAGGGGTGGGAACGTGACTGGCCCCAGCTGCAGCGGGTGGTGCAGTGCCCTCGCTGACAAGAGTTGCTCGGTGTGGGCTGTGCCGCAGTCCAGGCAAGCGGATAGGAAGGGAAGATAAGAGCGGTACGTCAGGGTGGAGAAAAGAAACCATAGCACGCAGCACCCCAGCTTTCTCATGGCAGGAGATGGCCAGGTAGAGCATAACATGCAGTGGGAGCCAGGGATGCTGAGATGGTGGAGGTAGAAGAAGATGTTTGTGAACTGAGCATGCGGAAGGGAGAGGAAAGGTGCCTGCTTAAGCATTTGATTATTTATGTTCTCTTTTTTGCAGTTCCTGAATTGGTGATTAGAAGTTTGTTATTTGGCAATGAATTAAATGAAGCAAAAAATCTTCCGGATTGAGGTTGTTTTACCTATTACATAATTCCCTCTGGGGCTTGCGTGTTTAGTAGATCTTACTGTAATGCGATAGCAATTTTCTGTTTGTGCTGGAGTAGCTATGTAGTTTTGTTTTCAGCGTCTGGTCTGACTTTGATCTATTGTGTTAGTTCAGCTTGTTGGGGGATCAGTTCCTGAGCGAGCACTGTGGCAGGAATTTCTTCCTCAAGTCCAAGTTCCATTGTCACCACACCTGGCATTTGAGGTGGTGAGGTGTGATACATGCCATTAGAACAGCAGGGCCCAGTGGTTAGCTTGCTGCAATCAGGATCATCTGGTTCCTGTCACTCACCCAGTAAATGATTTCTTTATCACAAGTCACCACATATGATATGTGTAAATCAATTGATTGCTTTGGTACTGCAGATAAAATGAGTAAAACAAGATTTATTGTTTCTGTTATCCTGTTAGATTTTAATGTCTGAACTTTTTTCACATAAGCCTGAAAAGCATGAGCAGTTTTCAAAGACTGAGACAGACAGATGTTATGGCCTTTGCCTTTTGATTCCTTTTCCAGGACATACTGTTTAAGATTGTCTCCAATCGTTTGCCATTCAGACCTGCTTCAGTGAGACATTTAAGAGTGTTTTCTGTTGGGTCTATGTTTAGTCCTGTTGTTCTGAGTGAGCCTATGCAAGGCTTCAAATGGCTTTGAGGTCTCTTGAGCATTTTGTTGATTCTAGTCCTGGAAGGCTATGAAACTGAGAACAATCTTATATTACATTTGGCAAACATTTTTGTTTCCTCATTAATATCTTTAGGCACAGTCCTCTCTTTTCTCTCCAAAATTTAAGACTGAATTTCACAAGTAATTTTCTTTAACAGACTGAAGCCAAATCCATGGAGTCAAGCACTGTCATCAGGACTGCAGCCAGGAGCTGAGGAAAGACACTGGTTTCACTAGTCCACTTGTTTGATGCTATTCCTGCTAATTTTTGTCACCTCTGCTGTCTCCGGACACCACCAGACACTGAACTGAAGAGGCCACCTAAAACAAAGGTAAGAGCACAGGGAGGAGGACATCCAGTAGAGCCAGTCTGCACTAATGCCTAGATAATTCCAGTGCTGCAAATGGTAGCCATGCAACCCCAGAAGGTAGCTAAAAACAAGGGATTGTCACAGTGTGGGTGTGTTTCCATTAAGTAGTTTAGACTTAGTTCTTGGGCGTACAGTCCTTAATATTCTGAGCAATGATTTGGAGTACACAATAAAATTGAGACTGATGAGGTGTTGAGGTGACACAGATTTATGGCAATGTTAGATAAGGATGATGATGCACGAATATCTGCAGTGCATATTCACTTAAGTCAAATACACAGTCATACTTCTGTTACCAAAATACGGTCTATACTTACAGGATAATGATAGGGCAAAGGAAGGTTTCTGAAAGACTGGGTATTCACACTGTACAGTCAGCAGAATTCAATACTGTAAAGGGAAGGTTTAATACGATTTTGGGGGGAAAGCTGAGGTGCATGGGAGTAGTAGTCTGCTAAGCTGTTTTGCTCAGTTCAAGTATGTTATTTTAGTCTGGAGCCAAAATTTAAAGAAAGCTGCTGAAAATATGGATAGAAGACAACAGGTATAAGTTTAGAGTATTCGAAAACATATTGTTGGATAAATAATATGTGATAATGCAATTAAATATCAATGTGCATGGAAAATGAGGCCAAACTACAGTAGAAAAGGTAGTTTTAAATTCCATCATTATCAAAGGACAAACTTTTGGATTCTATAAATTGTATGAGAGCATGAATTTAATTCTTTTGGGGAACTTTTGTTTTTGCTTTTTTAACAAAGTTATGCATATAGTTGAGACTTGCTTGTCATATTTTCCTCTTCTGTTAGAGCACACTAAAAACAGAAGTACTTACTCAGGTTTTCCTGTAATGATACCTTAAAGTTACTGGTGAGGTGGGACTGGTGAGCATTGATGTACTACAGCATTACTGGTGGCATTTGCTAGTCTCTCATCCATGAGCTGGTCTATTTACTCTGCCATTGCTTTTGCTGATGTTTGCTGGGAGCAGACCTTGGGCAGTACAGTGTCCTTTTTTTCACCTATGTGCCTGAGCCATGTTCTGCCCTTCCTCTCACCCTGCCTCAGGTTGCTATTTAATGTCCTTACCTCATGCCAGTCCAAGACTGCTTTCCAAGATCTGTCTCCACTTCTACCCCAATATACATTTTTCATGCTTTTTCCATGGGATGCCCCATGCTTCTGCCCTTGCTATTTCTGTACAATTGTATTTCCAACTCCTGCTGTTAGTTTCGTTTTCTTTCCAGCTGCTGCACTGGTCTCTGTTCCAATACGTCTTCCATGTGGCTCTATGCCCAGATCTGAACTAGACACTCTCTTTCTCCTGGTAAATAGGAGGCAGGATGCCAGCAGTGATTCCTCATAACTTACCTGTTTGTTCCCTAACAGTGTCTTTGGTGCTGGGCAAATGAGACTTTGCCTATATGCAGTTGGGCTGGTGCTTGCTGAATGTACTTAATGTAGCCAAAATAGGGAACTCAGTTACGGGGATCTGGCCAAAATATATTCTGGCTGGAAGCCTGATTCTTCATGAAATTGGACAGATGTGGTGTCAAAAAGCATAGTTCTGATAAGTACACATCCCTCCCAACCAAATTATAAGCCTCTTTTTGAAAGGTGAAAATAGAATTAGCCTCTAACAAGGAAAAGGTCACTAGAATTTTAAAAATACAGGCCAAACTCCCCGTCTCATTTTCTGGGAGTTTCTTTCAACTAACCATTGTTTTGGCTGGAGTTTGCCAAACCTGAAGAACCAAACCTGGGGTTTGAAATCCTATGGAAAATGTTGGCCCAAACTGTTCAGGTTGGTTATATCATTAGTAACTGAAGACAGCAGCAGAGAGTTTCACTCAAAAGTAAGTAGTTGTTCTAGCTATTTCCTTTTCAAGATGTTCAGGTGCTGAGCTCCTGCTGGTTTCTGAAAAAGTAGCTTCAAGGTAATTTCTAGCTAGTCAGAAAAAGTGAAGTGTCCTGATCACCTGGCACTTCAAAATGGAAGGTTTTCCATTTCTGCCAGGTATCTGTTGGTCTTTTAGTCTGCCTTTGACTTGGAATAAGAAAAGGATGCCATTTAAAATATTTGTCCATGTATAACAGTATTTAACTCTGTAGCTTATTAACATTTTCTCTGATGCTTTCAAAGAACTACAAGACCCAGACTACAGAAGCAGAGGTCTCAGTCTGGAAACTGTTCCTAATTTCTCTCTCTCTCTTTTTTTTTTTTTTCTCATTGAGGAAACTTCCTGTATGCAGTGAATCAATGGTAGACTGAAAATCTCTGCATTGCATAGATATGCCCTGAGTCATATTCTCCAATTGCCTCAGATTGCAGCTGAAAGTACAAAGATGAAAGCAGTCTTCTACAGTAGCGTGACTATCTTAAATGCTGCCCTTTGACGTTGCATGACTTAGAGCATAATGTAAAGTGAAAACTCAAAAATAATGGTAACCTTATTGTTAGAGAATGAAAACTTAGCAGTTACCTGGTTGCCAGGTTAATGAAGTAGAGCAGAGGTATAACAGAGGCAGTATAGTCATTCAATATTGAAAGTGATGGATGGTGCAGGTTAGGCAGCTTAAATATTTTTCATCATTTCCTGGTATGTCATGGTAGGGTTCTTAACATGGCACCATTGCAGCTCAATAGCACTTCCTGAAACCTATGGGTAAAAACTAGTCTCAATATAGAGACATACTACAGACATAATCTGAGATGTATAGAGATGAAATACATTGTATAAAAGATTCTTTAGTAAGCTTTACAGTAATTTATAAAGGATTAGTAATTATAGTAATTTATAAAAGATTATCTTTTACATGCCACATAGAAGATCATCTAAGAAATTTCCACAAATTGCTGAAAGGGTTTTAAACTTCCAGGATAAATAAGCTTTTTTACCCAAGACTGTTTCCTTGTCTCTTTTTATCAAGATTCTTTGAGTGACGTACATGGTGATGGATGATGCTGAGCAATAAAATGTATTCATGTTATCTAATTTTCCTACAGTGGTTGCTAAATAAGCATCACAGTTTTATAGACCAGCTATTGCCAACAGGAAAGTTCAACATCCTTCAGACTAAAACGAGTTGGTGGTGAAATGATTGCAACCGGGTATTCTCCTCCATCAGCTCCTCAACCATGGAACACACTCCTCTTCTCTGGGCCCAACTTGAAAGTTTACCTTCAGGTAGATACTGGACAGAAGACCCAGGGTTAAATCCTAATTCTTGCAACCTACTCACATAGTGATGGGTGGATGTTCTAGTATACATCCAGATGTTGACTTGGTCTTGTTAACTCGGATGCAAAGAAATTAAAAGAAAGAGATCTAGCCATACTGAGATAGGACGGATCTGGTAAGTCAAGATAAGAGGTGTGCTAGCTCAAGAAAATGTTGTAGGGTGCTGTTCTTGCCTGTCCAAATGGCGATTTTAACACTGAGTGTTATCAGCTGGTTTGGGGTCCTGAGCTGCAGTGTACAGTCTGGAGGTACGTCTGCTCCATCATCTGTCCTTAGTATAGAGACAAATCCTTTCATTCTCTCAGCTGTGTATTAGGACCACAAGGTCTTTTGGGTACTGCCTTTCTGCCAAAGTGCTTTTGTACTACACCTTGTCTTATGTGAAGCCTGATCTCAGCAGAGTCACACTGTCTGTGGGTGGCAATAAATCCTTGTCTGATTAACGCAGTTTTGCTGCAGTCTATCATAACTCCATAAAATGCACTGGTTTCCAGTTTGCTAGGCGGTGCAGCTTATTCACTGCCTTTGACCTAGGAAACCATCAGGACTTGATCTATTCTTCCTTACCAAGCCCATTCCTGCCAATGTATCACCACAGCAGTGGTCAAGCAGAGCGTCTCCGCTAAATCTGTACACAGGGGAACCAAAAGAATTACTGAGAGCCCTGCCTTTGCCTATCAAACCCTCCCTCAATCTAACAAAACTGCATAGTTTGACAGGACAATAAAAATGAGCTATGTTTTGGGTGAGGCTTCTGCCTGGAGGGGTGGGGAAGACTCGGAATAAGGTCACAGGTCACTGAGTGTGAAGAACTTACTTTTGTAGTCAAATAAATGTTAATATATAAGATGGGTTTGTCTTCTTCCATAAATATGAAGGTATACAAGGCACACAACAACTCAACAAACAAGCTGTCACTGTCTATCAATAAATGATGACAACAGGGAAGAAGGAGATAAAAAACTCATCCCCAAAACATGAGGAAAATATTTAGTGCTTGAAGGTGAAGGCGCTGCCAGCTCCTACAAACCTGTGTCTGCCTTGGAGATGACCTAAACCAGAGAGCAGGACTGCACAGCAGAAAAAGAACCAGCTAGAGGCAGGCAGGAACTGGTTGCTACTATGGAGCAGAGAGCTGCAGCTCGTGGGGTTATTTCCATCTGACAGCAGCATGTGTGGTATGGTAGCGCTCAGCCACCTGTCTCTTTGCTGTAAGGATTCTTCATGGATTTCCCATGTGACAACTTCTGAAAAAGAAAAAAAATCTGCTATCTATTCATGAAATACAAATCGTGCCATATGGCTGCTATGCAATAAATCAAGGCACACATAGATGTTTTTTTTCTCTTGTCTGATGCTCACCACCCCACCTAAGTTTTGCTTCATCCACAACATAACAAGAAGATCCAAAAGCTTTACATCTTTGGGCTTCATTACATTGGTCTCTGTTCAGACAGACTGGACAGAAGATGTATGCTAAACAAATCAGGAGGAATGTCTGAGTGCACCCAACTGAAACAGATTTGTTTTCCGAATATATAAAAGCTTTTTTATCACTCCTGGCACATACATTTCAAAAGTGTTATACTGCAGGAACTCTTATTCTAAGACTTCTGTGTAGCAGTGGTTGAAAGATTAAGGGTTGCTTGTTAGAATATATTGTTCTCTCAAGGAAACTTGTAGTCATAAGAAAGGGCTGGCTGTATAAGCCTTTCGAAAAGGATGGACGTAGGTAATCAGAAAATCTATATCTTGGTTCCCTAGTGGGAGGCATCAGCTCTCAAATAACCCCCGCTCTACAGCCTTCCAATTACAGACTCTTGAATAACAATGAGATGGCAAAAGAAAGCTACTAGTTAAATATAGCATGTGATTGTCCCAACCTCAGCAAGGCCTGCTGATGCTGCAGTGCAGGTGTGTGGTGGTGCACAGTTTCCTCTGTATCACTGTCGATGGTAAAAGGGCAGAGGGATTCATTCACAGCAGAAAATGGACTGAACCAGCCAACTCCTCTGCAACAGTAGGTGAAGTCTCATAGTAACCAACTGGTGAAAGGAATTCATGAACTCAGCACAGAATCGCAAAAGAAAGGAGTCCGAACTGTTGCCAGTCTGTAGCAGACCGGCACATTTTCCAACAGCTCAAGCCTGCATGAATGCTCAGGAACCTTTTGTAGGAGACCATTCACCAGATGAATGGAGCCCTCATTTCTGCTTGCCTCAGAATGCAACAAAATACATTAATTGTTCTGAAAGGTCTCTTGCCATTTCTACTTCTGAACATAAATTAGAGACAAAAACGAGATTTATTCTTCCCATCAGTGCTCATTTAGCCTTGCTGTTTTCACTGTTCTAGTGCAGACTTGTTTGCCTCTGCCATCTAGGATTTTAATTTAAGAAGGACTGGAGAGGTCTTTCCCGACAGATCTTCCACTAGCAACCAAACCACTGCTCTTGCTGGGTTGCACCGTGAGGTGGCAGTGCAAACTGGGCTGACACTAGCCAAATGTCAAGCAGTAGGTGCTGTGGGACTGCCATGAGCCAGCCCTGGTATTCATATACTTTGAAAGGCCACTCCCGAACAGCAACAAAACCTCAAACAATGCTGTTGGGTTTTATCATATCTCATTTCTTTCTGGTCCATAGGATGCGGAGGGCAACAATATTTTTTCTCTAGACACAAGCCTGTGCTGTGTTTCTGGATGTTGCTACTGAAAGTCTAGCAGCGGTATTTGATAGGCAGGCTTTCTGGTTGATTTCTGCTGGGAGAGCTGCATGTTTCTATGCAGGCTAAGATCCCACCTGTAACCATTTCTTCTGGTTTCACACATTTCCACATCTGTGGTTTTAGCAGTCTGATCAGTTCTTAGTTCCTCCACACATTTCCAGATTTATGATTTTACTTGTCTGAATTAGTTCTTGATACTGTAGTCTCATAGTAAAATATACCCTGCTTTGTCTGAAGTACTATCATTACTACTGCCTGCCACACATCAGCATTTGTGTTGTAAAAGGAACTTATCTTTGATGGAGTTTGTGATCTTTTGGGAGCTAATCTGGAAATGCCAGGAGCAGATCATCAGTTGGAGACAAGGTGAACAGATTCAGTGGAGCAGGCTTTCTGTTTCTCATCCCTCTTCACCAGCCCTTCCCTCTAATGTTTCCCAGTTAGCTGTGAATGTTAGCACTGTCTAATACTTGAGTACTTGACCTGTGACTGAGTACAGTCAAGTCTTATAAGCTTGTAAATCATAGTTCTGTTTACCTAGAAGCAAGGAGTTATTACTAAGCTTCATCTATGTACCTGCAATACTAGACAGTAACATTTCTCCCAGTTATAATGATGGTCTTTTAAACCACAGCTAAATTTAATTTTAAATGATAAAAAGTGAAAAATCATGAAAAAAAGGACCTGTTATTAGAGCAAAACATATCTGATCCCAGCCCAATGATCAAAAGGTGATCATTGATCATTTTAGAGGTGTTTTCTAAATCATGGGTTCCAAGACACAGCTTCCAGTCCACCACCTTGGGAATTCACACTGACTACTCTGGTGCATTCATGAGAAACAGAGCACAGAAAATCTGAATACAGATCAGACAGAGAGCAAACTGAATGTCGTTGTGGTTCATGCAAGGCAGAGTATTTGTAGAATGCTGTGAGGAATTCAGGAGTAGGTTTTAGACACCTACTGCTACAATGCAGGAAGTGTGGGCTGTCTCCCAAATCTTTTTATTTCTCAGTAACAGAGAACAGGATTGCAGGAAAGGAAGCTGCAAAAATGACAAAACCCACTCCTGCAACCACAGCAACTAGGAGATCATTGAGATATGCATTCTGTGAGTCCTTCTCCGTTAGGAAGCAGGAGAGACATGGAATATCTCTTTCATCATGTGGAAACTTCACTCAACCAAGTCTTTCTTCTCTGACTTGGGTAATGGCTGGGCTGTTACAGAATGCCATGGCCCTTTGTTGCTTACTCTTTTCATTGGTACTGATTAGGCGGGAGGAGACAGAAACAACTGGGGAGGGCTTATTCCTTGGTGGGGGGAAGGCCAAACGCCCACAAGTATTTTCTGTGCCTCATAAAAAAGTACTCCTTTTCTTCATTGGAATTCCATAAGCAAAGCCCAGCATTTTCTTCTTTGGCAATGGCAAGTTTCCCTTGCTTAGGGGTAAGGAGAGAGCTCATCGCAGTTTTTCTGAGGAAAGGAAGAACCTTATTCATGGGAAGTTCTGAAAGGAAGAGAACACTCAATTCACTGATGATGTAGCCCCAAATAGCAGAAATTAAGGATTCAAAAATACATTTGTCAGTATCAGTATAACTAAATAATAGGGAAGAATGCTGTTCTGCATTCTATCTCTCCTTGCTCCAACCCCCTGGCAGGAGGCTGGCCAGGTTAATGGGATTTGAGTATGACCTGCCAGCCAGAGCCTCTGCTGCTGTGTTTGGCTGCACAATGTGAGTGTGTCAGGATGAGTTCACTGCAAGGGAAACTCTGCTGAAGTCGAGAGTTGTACTAAGAACAAATCCAGCCCATCGTTAGCCTTTCTTCAGGGTGAATTAAGAGCTGATGCAAGCAGGCACAGGTCCCACAAGGTTGGCAGGAATCTCCTAAGAGACACAGGCCTGTTTATGTGGCAGTGCACTGCTCTATGACCTGGAGAATAGTCTAGTGCTTCTTGACACACAGCAATCCTCTGCAGGTGGAGATATCACTCAGAACAAATATCACAAGTGCTTATAGCTATGGAAAAAAAACTTAAGAAATATAATCAGAAAATATGTCACTGATAAACTACTACTTAACATGAGACTGCAAACAACATGGAAATCTAATTTTGAGAGATCCACATGCAGTCATCACAAGTGAATTACTACTGTTATTACCATAGCAGTGCATTTGTCAGTTCCATTTTGTCACTGATCATATTACAGAAGCATCCAGCTAATTTACTTAGCTCATCATCCCAAATTACCATCTATGCCCGTCTGGCCAGCACTCATTCACTCATTGCCTTCCCTTCCCACTGTTCTCACCGGCTCTGTTTGGGACAGCTTCTGCATACCCGTGCTGAGCTATCAACAGGGAGATCAGAACACATGAAGCTGAATATGTGAGACAGCCTAGTGATTTAAACTTGATTTAAAATAAAAAACTTGTAAGTAGCATAGAGGCTGCTCCAAACATTGCATCATTTGTGGCAACCATTAACAGGGGAGAAAACACCAGTTTTTGAATGTATCTGCCACAAAGTTTTAGGCCTGCTGCATTGATCAGATGTAGAAATGAGAGGGCCTGGCTGCAAAATGGAGGCTCAAAATGTTCCACGAGGTCTTCAGCAGTATCCGAGGGTTTTGAAGTCTGTCTTCCAGGATTCTTTTCTAAGATTTTACCCTCACTTTCTTCTTTTTTGCAAAACACTCTTTGGGGCCAAGTGTTCAAAAGAACCAACTTTGCAACAGGATCTCTGTCACCTAACATACAGTAGCACAACTACTTAATCTCCCCCAAAGGCAACAGAAATTAGCTTCAGACAAAGGTCTGGGCAGGCATGGTAAAAACCGAGACATCAGTGAATTAACATTTTTCCAGATTCCAGCAATAAATCAGGTATTAGTGTTTTTAGTGGTGGTGGCCATTATATTTTGCTGAAGATCTGTAACGCAACAGGGAGCTTCTGTCTTTTAGTAATAACAAGCCTGAAATACGGGTCACAAAACACATTAAAAGGTCCTTCTGTTACCTGCTTTGCAAAACCTTGTGGACTTTTCATGCAAACACTGGCTTGAAACCATGCCCAGGGACTGTACAAGCTTCTTCTTTACTGACAAATTCACCCTTTGCAGGTAGTATTTCTTGGATACAGCTCCTGTAGATGTATTGGGCTGTCACTGCAGTGTCACTACACTAAGGTTTTTTTAGGTTTTGGTTTTACAGGGCAGAAATACATGTAGTATTCATTTGTAAACAGTGTGTCATATTCAGTCATTCAGTGAATGGCTGAGGTTGTACATGCTGATGTGCAGTCTCTGGCATTTGGGATTTCTGAGAGAATGTTGTAAAAAAAAAAAAAGGATCTGATTATTCAAACCAACTGTTTCTTCAGAGAGCAGGGCAGGAAGGGGTGGGACTGTTCTCTGAAACACTCTGAAATTGAGATGGCAAGTAACATGCGATGGAGAGACCACCAGTGGAACCCAGCCAGGTTTTGATTATGTTGGTTCAGATCAACACAAAAGAGTCAGTGACCTGCTGGATTTAAACGGTCAGCTTTACTGGCCCGATTCTACCTTTTATGTTAAAATTCATCAATGGTTCTTTTAAGCTATTTTGGAAGCCCTTTGCCTGATGGAGGCTATACAGAATGAGCTAAGTGCTCACTGTGGTTCAGGGGACAGCAGTGCTGAAGTCAAGGAAGCCCTGTCCACTCCTCCAATTGTAGGATTTGACCCTGGATGCACTCATCTGTGGGACAATACTGGAAGGTGGCAGCTTTCCAAAATGTACTGAGTCACGTGTAAGCATTTCATACCCATCTGCAGCTGTGGCCAGCTGTTGTGCTGGGAGTCCAAGATATGTTTCAGTGGGAAGCAGAAGAAATAAACAACAGAAATACATTTACTTGTACATGTGAATGCACAGTGACCAGAACAGGTGAAGTGTGTGCAGCTTTATCTACAGGGACTGCTAGGACAGGCTTAGGAGACACTGAGGTCTGTTCTGCATTGTCACAGATGTGTTTGTCTGTGATCTAATTGTAGGAAATTAGGTCTAGAAGCACACTTGGAATAAACTGAGTACAACTATGTGGTAGACCATGCAGCATCAACTTCACAATGACTCTAACTCAATTTTCAGGTCAGAATACCAGGGTGCTCAGCTGCTGGTAACATAGCCATCACTCCATCCATTTCTCTTGCCATGGGCTGTGCATGAATAGGGGATATGGAGTTTATGCTACACCCTGTCTTCTATTTTATTTTATTGATTTACATGGCACTCTTTGCCATGTTTCTACATATGTTGATGTAAATGAAGGAGAACAAGAAGTCTAGTAGGATAAAACAGTCATTTAAAAGGACTGTGCATTTAAATAGAATGTCTTGGGTTGGAAGAGACCTTAAACATCATCTAGTTCCAGTCCCCTGCCAAATAAAGACAAGACAGCTGATCTCAGTGCCAGAGAAACAAGCCTGAGGCTCAAGAGACTTAGGCTGAGTTCCTAATTCTGCTAGACTCCACAGAGAGGCTGAATTTAAACATTTTTCCTCTTAGCTGTTTGGCTTTGAACAAGACAGCATTTCTGAGTCTGCTTTTATAAAATGAGGTAGATGTATTCATTCATCTGCTTTACTAAGCTTGGGCTGACTAAAGTCTTCTCTAAAACCATGGGCCCAATTCTCCTCTTCCACAAATTGCAATCAGCACTAGCACTGATAAACTTCAGTTCAAGTGAAAATAAAGCAGATCTTTTCTTGGTGTCCATAAAGTAGGATTCGTCTGTCATTTCTCTTGGTGCTCATTCCCTGGTAGCAGGAGGTATTTTACTCTACAGCAATTTTCAAGTTTTGTTACATCATGCTTTGCCAAAAAGCAATTAAACCACAACATTTAATGATGTATACTAAAACCTTTCTAATACTAACACATCTTCTGCAGCATTTAATATGTGCATCCATTTATTTAATTTTAGAGTTGCCAACTGCTTAGCCACCTAGTCTCAAGTATGATTTACATCACAATTCCCAATGAAATAGGGAAAATAAGTTAGGTTTAAGTTGTATTGTCAGCTAAGAAGGCTAGAGTAGTGTGAAGGTATGTTCAGATTTGTACGTATGCATAAATGCAGTCTTATACAACTTCTGCTCGCAGCACAGAAGGGAAGAACGTGGCATATGTGTATTTCCACAAATATGGATGAAGATATATATTTTTTTTAAGCTTTCCATAAATAAACTACAACTGGGAGCAAAGAAAGAAGCAGAATTTCACTATGAAAGGGATTAATTGTCTAAATCTCTGAGGAGAATAAACAGAGTTGTTCAAGACCTGGAAATGATTTTTTTTTTTACTATTATACTTGCTATATTAAATGTAGTTGGATTGTTATGATAGGCCGGCACGTAAATACGTGCAGTTCTTGACTATGCTTCTCTACAGTTAGTTATTTTGTGTTGTGTTGTGTTTTGAATGCAAATATGTGGCCAGATTTGTAGCTAATGGTGTTTAGTGATTGGTCTAGAAAGCAATAAGAAACTGTCTCCTGTGTATCTGAGTTATCGCTGAATAGGTGAGCAACATCCCCGGTTTCTGAATGTCCCCTGAGCCCAGCAGGTCTCCCAGCAGCCTTGCTGTTCGTGAAATCTATCTTTGTCACAAATAGCAAATCATAGGCTACGGAATATCACAATCTCATTATGGGATGTCATCCTGCAGCACAAATACATTATTCTCAGTGGATTTACAGACAGCCTAGCCAACATTGCCACCAGGACATGACAGATGTACTGGGTCCAGACTTACACTGAAACATGATTTACACTTGTCAGGACAGTGGCAAGAACAGACTACAGAGAAGACTAGAAATACTGTCGAGAGAGTTTCTCCTTCATGGTTCCTTAGACACCATAATCCCTGTCCTAAAGCATGAGGAGGGGGAGGGAGCAGCTCTCCCTGGCTCTTGTAGTTACAGCAAGATGTAGGGAGTAATATTCTGCTCAGAATTTCTGTCGGTGGGGCACGAACAATACATTGCCTCGTGGGAACAAAGCATGTTACCCCCTACCAGTAAATCAGCCTTGTAACATCCTTGTCAGCCCAGTTTGCAGATCCTAGAGATGTATTACAGAGGTGGAGGAATAATGTCCGTGTCTGTCCAAGTTATATTATCTTCAGTGCAAATTGAGTAAGGAGTGAGGCTGCACCCTCAGGTGGCTCTGTAGCAGCCCTGGAAGCACTTTTATGTCTCCCATTTGCTCTGCCATTCCTTGTACATGGATCCAGTGAACCGAGGCCATGCACAGGGAGCAGAGAGAGGAGGAGGAGCGGGGCCAGCTGATTGCCTGCCACAAGGCAGTTCCACCTTCACCAGCACATGCCCTTCTCTAACACTTTGCAGCAGTACACAGTTGTTATTCCCAAATGCCACCAGCAGCAGAACGCTTCCAGTGCCACGCAGAGAATGGCAGGCCTTTAGGACAATGGGCTGAAAGCTGAGCTCTCCAACTGATGAACCCTTTTCGCTTCTGCTCCTGTGGCCACTAAAGGCCAGTCTGGAAATTTACTAAACTAATTGCTATGTTGGGTCATCAGAAGAACAAGGTTAGGCAGGAGACCATGAGTTTTTTTTTCCCCTCGGGAGGCCTCTGGTTGTATTCTGTGTGCAATGTGCTGTAGTCCTGCCCTGCAGTCTCCCAAGAACCCACCGCAGCAGCTCCCCAGGCACTCCCTGCGTGCTGGGGCAAGCATCTCTTGGCCTGTCAGCTCCCTGCTTGAAAGCAGAGCTGTTGGCTTTTGTGTACACTTGAAATCTATCCTTCAGCTCAAGCTCTGTAGGAGCCTACAAGCCTTTTGTAAGCTACAGAGGGAGTTGTGCTCACTGCACATAGGTCAGGGTACCCTGACTGAAGCCAGTCGTCAGTTTACTGGTGGAGGCAGTCTATCCAGCATCCCAGTGAGTGAGGAGTGGGGAAAAGATTACACCACTAATAACAGCTTGGTTTCATTTAATCCAAAAACTGGTCTCCCTAACAAGGGAAAACATGAATTGTCTGGGAATAAAGTTACATCAAAAGGAAACAAGGAAATCAGCTTTGTGAAAGACTACAATAAATGGGAGCAGACCTCCAGGCTGCTGTGAGATGAGACAAATGAGAGAGGAAATGATCCACTTAGAGCTAGAAGAGTCCAGTTATCATACTACATTGAGGGGACAGCAGGAAAACCCTTAGGAAATGTCTGCAGAACAAGAGAAAGAAATGTCACCCAGAGAGCCTGCAGGACTGCTGGTACTCAGTATCATGGCAGCCTGTAAGGACAGTGTGGAGTTGGTGTTCCTGGGACATGGGGAGGAGACCTGCACTGTGTCTTAATGAGGGAGGCATTCAGAAAATCCTTGCACATGCATGTGGGGCATGAGTGTGGGATGCTGCAGGGGAGAGGACACACTGCTTTCTGGAAGCAGAAGCAATGAAGGGTTCCGTGAGGGAGCAGGGAAGGAAAGGAGATTGGCTGAGATGTAAGCAGAATTTGGAGAGAGGAATGTGAGTTGTAGAGTTCACCCTGTCATCTCAAATGGGATCTGATTGCCAAAAAAGGGGTATATTTCACCCTTGCCTGAGGTTTGAACTGCTGTGCAAAGCACGGTGCCCTTTCACCTGAAGCAGCAGGCCTTCTGCAGGCAAGTGCTGAAGTGAGCTCTCGATCCAAATTCAAGGCCACCCTGGTTCAATGATCCTCTAGCCCAGCAAAATGGAAGCAAAACAGAAAATAGCTGGCATATCTCCATCCAGCAACTAACAACCTAATTTCCATTTCTCAACTACGGGCATTTAAAGCCCAAAGCCTTTCTGAGTAAAGTGTCTGAAAACCAGGGCTTTTCCAATCCAGAGGGATTGTTTATAGCTCAGGTCTGCATAAGTCTAGTGTTTAAATTTTCCATCTGTGAAATTTTAATGGGCAAGCCTTAGAAATAAGAGAGTTTTACATGGTTTTACAGTAAAATCCAAGACTCACAGATTTATGTTTTAAATATGAGATATCCACTGTCACAGTCAAGTGCAAGGTGAGTAAATGAAAAAAAAAAAGTAAAAAACAAATGAAAATTAAATTAAAAAATATGTATCTGCATGAAAGTGAAAATCTGACAGATTACCCTTGTTCTTGTGGTCACTGGTGCAAATAGTCTGTCTCTTAAGCAAAATGACCAATTGTTTCTGCGTTTCTACTGGGGATACTTTCTTTTTGCAATGTTAATACTAGTATTGATTCACTCTGGGCTTTAAGTATTAAGAAAAATGGAAGGAATTTATGAAATGCTGAAGAAAAAAATCATGCAGAAGAGAAATTGATAGTATTGCCTATGCAATGGCAATATGGTGTCCATTTACAAATGATGCGTATCAGACACTACCTCTCCCTAAAACACAGCAGGCTTGAATTCACTGTATAATCACATTGTTTCCTAACCCAGAGAGATAGAAAACCACATGCCCACCTGGGAAATGAGCATCTCTAACGACAAGGTAGCTGCAGAAGCAGCATGCAAACATTGCTGTATCTCATTAGGTCAGACTTCTGGGAGAAAATCCCCCAAATTAAGCTTCTACAGCCAGCACTGCAGCATGATTGGTATGGGCCCTGGTGAAAGGAACAAAGTGGGGCTCTTGTCCAGGCCATTCCTTGTTCTCACCTCCCCATTTTCCATCTGCTTAGGCCAGCACCCTGTGTTGCTGTGCTAGGGATCTCGTTGCTGTATGCTTCTTGGCTGCATCTTTCCACACATCTTTGAACTTTAGCTCTGAGCCCATTTCTCTTGACAGATGAATAACGTTGCTTCTGGATTCGATGATACAGGAGATCTAACTGTGATTAAGAGCCACCCTCAAACCCAGTATTTTACCTCATTGCCTGGTTGGTTGGAAAGAGAAGCAGGAGCCTTCTTGATGCTTGGAGGACTTAAATATTAATGCTTGTGTGCTGGATCCACACTTCACCATAGATTATCTCTAAGTTTAGGCATTTCTGCTCAGCCAAGACTTCCAAAAAGAGTGTACGGTTATTTACCTTCTTAAATACATTACTCTTTGGCTGTCTGTGGAAGCAGCACCTCTTGAAATTCAGGTGATTTAAGTAGGCTGTAGGAAATGGCTGCTGTGTTGCTCCAGGCCATTGGTTAGAGCCCAGTTCTCAGTTTCCAATTCCAAACAGTCTCACTAAGATCCTGCCTGCAGTGCTTTGCCAGGAGCCTAATGTATCCCCTTTTATTATACTTTCTCCATCGTGCTGACACTTACTTCATCCTGGGTTCTGCCTCATGGGAACTCACCCACAGCAGAGTGAAGTCCTCAGATTTTCCTCAAGGTCTTCAATGATGGTTAGATCAGCTCCAGAATTACTGGTGGGTCTTCCTAAATGATGTGTGTCTTAATTCTTCCAGGAAACCTTTCCAAAGGTGCTTAAATTTAGTCTTCTAAATCCTGCTTTTGGCATCTGGCTGAAGCACCAGAGCCTTCTAAGAGCTTTAACTGGCTGGTGTTAGTGACTCTGCAGCCATATCAGCAAGGTGTCAATAGAGTTTTGCTGTGAAGTTAGTTCCCTGTAGTACAAGGAAAAGTTATATTTTATGTATGGGTGATAGGCCTGTGAACAAATACACTTATTAGTACTGATAATCCCAACACTTACTGCTGCTCTACAATAAACATGAATCATTTCATGGCAGTTAGAAATATGGCAAAGCAAATATTGGCCTTTTGAGACTCTGGAAATCTTCCTAGGTCTGTCATTCTGTATACAAGTCTTTGTTTTTATTGGCCATGTCAGTAAAGCATTGCCAAAGCCTGTCTCTGTTTATGTAGCTTTCAGTACTTGGCTTTAAGAAAAGAGGAGGAGGAGTCATCCAGGTTGGTCAAAGGTGATCGGACGGTGAGACTGCAGGAGGATGCCTACCTTATGTCCTGAGTCTCACAAAAAATATTTAGATCTGTTGAAAGGTCTGCTAAGACCATTCATCTGCCAGTCAGCCTGTGACAGATGACAGAAACCTGAGATTTCTGAGTCTTCCACATTACTGGAGAAAAATAAAATAAATTTGTGATTTTCACTTCTTTAGAAGTCTTCTTTCCTGCAGCACCAATGGGAAAGTGGTGCTGGGTGAATGTGGGTACAGGACTCTCCATCTGTCATGCTGGCCCATATTGCCTTATTTCTTTGTTTCTTCACAAACTCTTGCCTTATGCTTGTGTGAGAGCTCTCTGAAGCAGAGATCTTCCTTTCAATTTTTTAATTTATTTATTTTTTGTACAGCATTATATACAGTGGGGTTTGAATTTATGCATTTGACTCCTGTGTGGAAGCATGAAACACTTCCAAGAAGCACTGTTTAAGGACTGATCAGGTTTTTAAAACTGCACATCTCCCTTGTGCTAGGCTTTTGTGTATAGGTAAATTCAGTCTTTTGAGATCTTGTCAAGGGTAAGGGTTTTCTGTCCTGAAGATGTGGCAAAGGCAAAAATTTAGGGAATTGCCATGCCTACCTCTCATCCTGCTCTAGGGCACCTACCCACTTGGTTGCATCAGTGCAACTGTTTGTGAGGCCCATGCTAAGAATAGGGAACTGATCTGGCTGTAGGAAGAAGAAAATGGCTAAAGAGTGAAGCTGTATATTCATAGCTGGGCCACAAAGCAGATTCTCAGGCTGTAGTACAACTCAAGGGCTTCACTGCAGCAAGGAAGTGGGAATCATCAGTAGGGCTGGGGCGAGTGCAGGTTGCTGTTCAATGCTTGCTGTGCTGAAACACAGCTTGGAAGTGATGCTCTGAAGTCTTGTCTTCCAGTTTCTCTTTCACCCCAATGTAATAATAAAATTTTCTACCCACTTATTAAGAGCCAGACATCTCTGCTGTAGGAGAAGAAGCTGGCTGGGAGGAGCAGGAGCAGTGTGCTTTAAGCACATTACCTGAACTGATGGAGATGCCAGTCTGGGCCAACAGGGACTGGCCAGGCCAGGCCAGGAGTGTTGTGAGACTGTTTCAGTTAGCTGCTGCGCTCCACAAGCACTGATCTGCTTGCTTTTTCTTTCATCTCATGCAGAACACATAGTGCAAAGGGACAGGCGCTCTGACTCCTGTGATGAGCTGAAGTTGATGACTCCTAGTTTGCTCATCTCTGCAGCAGGGAAATCAGACAATTGAGGTAACACGCTGATGTGCATTTTGCCCCAAAGCCTCTCCAGCTACAGCAGTGAAAAGGGCTTTTGTTCTGCCACAATGGAGAGGAAAATTTTCATGTATTATTTTAAACAGCATGCTGGAAGCAAGGACTGATCTTCCTTGCTAAACCCAGAGAAATTCTGTTGAACTCAATTAAAAATGCATCTGAAACCTTCTGATATCTCTGAGTGATATCAGAATCAGGTCTTGCAAGGTGTATGTTATGCCTACAGGGTTAACTGCCATTAGCAAATTAATTTTCATTTGATTCTGTCTAAATGAGCCACAAGAATCCAGCCATCATTACAAATTAGCATAGTAACACTGGTAGCATTGTCCTTTCCTGTCTGCTGCTTCTCCCCTGTCCTGAGTTGATTTGGACACAAGTGACAGGAGTGAGAGATACTCACTTCTGCAGACAGGGTACGTGGATGAGGCAGAGAAGCAAAATTGCACGAAGACCTTGCATAAGTCTGCTTACCTCATGCTCTTACCTCATATATAACTACAGAACATCTGATGGCCCCAGGGTGTGAATGAAATTCACAGGTTGTCATTGTTTGCCTCATAATTATAACTATTCTTCCATCCTGTCCTTAATTTTGGAAAATGAGCAGGTACAAATTATTGTATATGCATTGATTTGCACACACAAAACTGTATTTTAAATTCAGGGGTGTTTTTCACCCTCTGGTTTCAGTGCAGAGTACGTTGTTGCTGACTGTTCCCCTCTGAACTTAGGGACCCTCATGTAGACTGGTAACAGCTTTGAAATTTTTTTCCTCTGGCAGGCTCACACAGTTCTGCTGGAGGATGCCAGGCTTTAGTGGGGCATCCCAACACTGCATAGGCTTGTTAGAGAAGGGAAGCTAGTGCTGTTAGAGAAGCATGCCAGCAAGAAAGTGAGGTCTACCTTACCCCTGACATCTTCATTGTATGGGGCTGTATGGGGAGATGGGCAGACAACTGAGGGGCTGATCTATCTTTTGGCTATAACACACAGTTGTCAGTGTCCACTCCCCAACACACTGCAAGGCACAGTTTCTATTACAGCTTTCCTGCTGGAAACTGAGTAAATATACTTAAAACAAAACAAACTAAAAAGTCACACTCCATTAACAATAACTGAGCAGAACTGAGAAAGTAAGAACAAGATAGCTCTAGGAGTCGGGAGCTAAATTACCTATGGAGAGCATAGATAACAGATCAGCAGTACCACTGTGTGTTATAGCCAAAATGTCGGTCAGCCAGTCTTCTATCCATCTCTGTAACAACCTTGTGTTATAGACCTGCCTGCCTCTGCTTTCCTGTGCAACACAATGCAGCAGTTGTCAATGACTTAATAACTTCCACTTGTAATATCCCTGGGTTGCCCTGTCTGAAGGCATGATTTATTGGAGCTTTATCCATAGCATTCTGCAACCAAGTCCTGTGTCTGCTTTACTCTTCCATGAGCAGCTGATACAGTCTTTCTTCTGTGTGCTCAAAGTCTTCATTTTCTTCTCCTCTAGGAATGTTGGTAGCTTGCCCTGAGCGGAGTCATCAAAGGAAGTTGAGAGATAGTCAGTTCATTCAGTTTGGTTTTCTGAAGAAGGGAAGGCTCTTTCCTTAAACCTTGGGGTAGCATTATACAAGCTCCCTTTGCCCTCAGAATTAAGAAACCAGTTCTGCCCAGCTCAAGACACTGTTTAAAATGAGATTGTATTTGTCTATACATCAGTGGGAAAAGTAAACATCTGCACTGAATTGCTATCACGCTGGGCTCACAGCCACTGTCTAGTTTCATCCACCTGCTGCATCTACTTTAGTTCAGAGCTCTATATATGAGGAAATCCTTTTATTACCTGTTTACATAGGGCCTAGCTGACATACAGATGTCTAATACAAGCCATAAAAAGTAAAATTTACAACTGAACTGCTGAGATTTCTAAAGCTGTTCCAGTGGATTTTCTGATGCCGAAGCTGATGTTTTAGCAGAGCTTTTGTTACTGCGGACAGGATACTGACAATACAAAATAACTGTGTAAAAGTATCTTTACGCTACAACAAAGACAGTTCTGATACTGTTTCCTTGCCGTGCCCTTGCTTCTGGGTATAACCAGTTGAAAAGTACATGGTGGGATGAGAGAATGTGTTGGTGACATCAGGTGACACAATATAGTGCCCACATTAGGACATGCCATGGTGCACATCCAATTAATGGAGACAGGGAAGCTGATCATGTTTAACCAAATATGCATGCTATTGTTTTAGTTACAGGTGGGCCAAGAGGAAATCATGGTGACTTTCCAAGGTCCTTTGTAAGCAGAAGTATTCATCACTAGCAAACAGATTGGGAAGCAGTCCTGTGGACATCTTTCCTTATTACTTATCAGCTTTGTGATGTCCTGTATCTATTTAGTCATGTTTATTTTCTATCACCTAGTCTGTGTGCAGGACATGAACAGCTCAGTGAGCCTGTTTCTCATGGCTTTCTCCTCCTCTGACCATGCAATGCAAAACAAGTCTTCAGAAATGCCTCCTCCATAGGCACTTCTCCCCTCCCCATCTGCAACACAAATGCCTTCCTGAGCTTCTCAGCTCTAGAGCAGAGCACAGCTGGGTAGAAGGGCACACAGAAGTACTGGTAAACATCTCCCTTTCTTCTCACACCCCTATGCAGGCAGGTGCATGGACAAGGTATTAGCTTTGGTATCCTGCATGAATGGCATAGGCAATTTCCTTCTGCTTGCCAGGTATTACTGTGCTTCACTAGTGGACCAGGTTATCCCTTTACTTTCCCTCCAACACACATCAGGAGAGGTGACAGGCTCCCTCTGGGGACTTCCTGATTATCTTCACTGCTTTCACAGGAGCTATGGAAATAAATGAGAACATCAGACACCTGTCAGAGGGGTGGGGGCCTGTCTGGGAGGGAGCTCCTGCTTGTCAGCATTGCCTGCTGGGGCTGGATGTGACCTGAACTGCCCCTGGAGGAGGACAGACATGGGCTAACCCACTGCAGACCTGCAAAGGAAGGCTTTCCCATGCCCAGTGTCTTCAGCTGATGACTTCATCTAACCAGGGATTCATTTATGTTCTAGTACTTAAAAGTAATGTAGGAAAACACAATTAAACGGACTTCTCTGAGATTCATTGTGCAAGCCAACATGCAGAGGACAACACTGTAATCTTTTTTTGGTGTTATTGTAACGTACTGCCCATAAGGAGTAACACATATCAGCTTCAAATTAACTGCAATACACACACTGAAAGCTAAGTGGAGTGAATGGGAAGAGACTGGAGATAAAACGGGCTGCTTTCCAGATATTATTCTGAACATTAAAGCGAGTGGATGGAAGATATACATCACAACAATAATCTATTACACTCCATGTACTAGAGCAGAACTTTCACCCTTTTAAACTCTCATTAAAATGCAGCCATTTTTGTTTCAAAGGATTAATATGTTGGCTCTAAAGAGAGAGGAAAAATGTGATTCATGGTGTGCTTGGAATTAGATATTGTTAATTGAAAATAACCCTAGGCGCTTACACAGTGCTTTTCAGCTCAAAATCTCAAAACACTATTTTTTTTTAAATGAAATTCATTCATGTAAAGTAACTGCTGAAGGAGCTGCGTGCAGCAAAAGTCACACAAAAAATACTATGAAAGCTCTCGTGTACCTACACAGTGCACTAAGGCAAACATCAGCTCTGGGCAGTTGGTACTGGAAACTGTGGGGTCTCACTGTCACATAGAAACAAAATACCTGCCTATAAAAATAACAGGAAATGATTTGTGAAGGATTTGCTACAGCTGAATGAATGTTTATACAGCTAGCTAAAACAAGCCCAATGGAAACTCTGAAAAAACAAACAAACAAACAAACAAACAAAAAAAAAAAAAAAAACAACACTGGTGCAGTCTGAATTCTGTCACTCTAAACATGAGAAAAAAAAATCATTGTGAAATGAGGACTTTATAGCCATTTGCAAGCTCCTAATCAAAGTTAATGGAGAGAACAAATGTTCTTGTTGACAACAGTGTGCTTAAAGATGCACTGAATCCTTCGGTTTACCAGGGGAAGAGGTAGAGAACAGGAGGCGGGGAGGATTTGGAGCATCATAATGTCTACTGTGGTCAACAGCCACAGCAAAGTTCACAAAAGACTTCAACAAGAGCTCCAAGGTAGGCAGACTGTTAAGGACTTTACTGAATTAGGGTCAGCAGCGCTAAATTTGCCTGCAGAGCAAATAATGCCTGTGTTTGGCAGATGGGGAAGCTGAGGCACTCACAGTGTGGTGGCTTGCCTAAGATCACAGAAGAATTTAGTCTGGAGTAAAACAGAAAACCCTTGAGTCCTTTCCCTACCCACTTACTCTCCCAGTGACAAATGAAGAAGGAGCACTGTTCACGAGTTATGGTAATTTCATAAAGCGCAGAGCAAAAGCCTTTAAAATTAATAAAAGCAGAAAGAGCTCATTCAGAGAGCGCTCTGTTCTTTCTTGGTCTCTGGAGTATTACAATGACATTCTGTAGTGGTGCTGTGAGGATTTACGGTTTACTTGCTTATACAGTGCTGCCATTGACATGTTGAAGATTTAGCTTTGTAAGCTATTTGTTTCCCAAGTCATTGTGACCTACTTAAGTTTGTTGTTAAGTGGTTGGGATTTAGAGTGGCTGGGACACTGATGTAATCAAAGCCGCAATTTGGTGCGTGGAGGCAAGACAGGTCACTGATATCAGTGATAGGCCAGGAATTGTGCAGTGCACCACCTGAAACAATAAACGACTGTGGGATAAAGATGAGGAGGGCCCAATGCACTGAGAAGAAGGATTTGCTTGAAGTGGAGAGCATGATGTTTTTCTCATGGCTAACTGATGCGGTAACTCCAGCAGGAAGTCTTGTGGCTGATGAGTGTATCCAACGCTTCCAAAGCCCTCCTGGAAGCAGAGGTGATGATCATCTCTGATAAGATATTTCTGCAGGCTTCTGTTCTTCATTAAGGCCAGGGATGGCTTCTCACAACCCTTCTAGCTTCTAATGACTTTCTTGTTTTATTAGCCCATCTCCTGGATATAGGAATAACTTCCTTTTACTGTGTGTCTGGGAGGCAGACAATTAGATAGGGAACAATACAGATCCAAGAATCAGAAAAGACGACTAAAGCTAAAGTGATGTATTCTCTACCCAGCTTCATCTCTGGCTTTTCACACGAAGATCTAGCTGTAGGCTGCATGTAAAGAAGTGAGTGATGTTAAAACACTTGGCTTTGAAAAAAACACAGGACTGAGAAAAAAAGAAGCCATAATTGTAATTTTACTGTGAGCAGCTTCCTGTTAACCTCAAAGAGTGGTGGGATGGAGAAGGCTGGAGGAAAAACCATAAGGATGTGCAGAGGGCACTACCTGGAGGGGGCTCATGGTAGGTCTGTGGACAAACCCCTCAGACCCAGGGAAGTCAGTGAACAACCTCTTGCTGTTGTCAGAAAGGTCAGGATTTCACAGAGGTCTGACTGTCTTCATGTAGTCCAAAAATACAGGTCACAACCTCACAAGGGGAGCTCCCACAAAGCAAGACACACAAGTGATCTTTGTCTTTAAGGTCTTTCATGTGTCACCATGGCTTTTATGACCCTGTCTTCTCTCATATGTGTGACCTTTTCTCAAGGCTCTGCAGCGAGTTCCCTGCAGAGGCCATTAGTGCTTCTTGTGAGGCAGCAAACATAGAGAAAAGGGACAAAGAAAGGTTTGGGTTTCTCAGGAGCTCAACACAATGTTGTAGAGACATCATCTGTGCTTCCTGGACAAGACACAGGTAGGCACAAAGCAAAGTTGCTCCTCAAAAGGTCTTTCAATCACATGATTGGAAAAAACAGTAGCAGTGTTTCAATTAACACTCTGTGGGTGTCCAGACATACCATGGACCTCGGAACTCAGGGTTTCTGCAGTACCGAGCCTGCATGTGTTAATGGAGTGGGACCTGCCGCTGTGTGTAATGTCTCCACAAAGCACACGCTCCCTGCCAGCCCAGAGGAAAGAAGTGGCAAAATCACTGTGGTTGTTTGGGTCAAGCAGGAGGTGGAGTTTGATGTCCAGCTGTAAAAATCACAAAGAGTAGAATTAGTCCTTGGCCCTCACTGCCTCCCAAAATTAAGCAAATTTCCCACGGAAATGAAAGGAAATTTTATCTGAATAAATGTCCAGAATTTACTGGCCTTACATTGCTTAAGTAACCAAGGAGAATTTAAACTGATCACTTATTTTCCCATGGAAAATTCCCATGAACAGTAATAGAGGACACCCTGAAAGGCTTTTATCTCAATTACTACAGAAAATTACAGAGAATTAGATCCTTTCTAATGGTTTTCTGAATCATCCTTTGGGATTTGATAGCAGGAATGTAATTTGCTATTGAATCGTATAGACTAATGGAAAAACAATGCCTATAGAAAAGTGTTCACTATCTATTAATGTCTATAGGGCTTCCCTATAAAAGGTTTCTAAGAGCCTTTTATTTACAAATACTTCCAGGGGGGTCTATTTATGCTGTACACCTCTGTTTATAATGCACACTCATTAGAGTAAGAAAGGCAAAAATAGACAGCAGAGACCAGTGATCTTGTTTCTGAGAAAGAAAGACAGCATGAAATCACAGGAAATCATCCTCACAACCCCATGAAAATGCATTGCACATAGCAAAAATGGCTGAGATTTTGATCCTGCATAGAGTTCCTCCTGGCATACCCTTGACCCTACCTAAACTCTCTAGCTGTAGGGAGGTGCAAAGAGCTTGCTTTACTTACGGTTACATGATTACACAGACTAACAGTGTAAGTTGCTAATGGTGTTTGTACCCTGGAAGCTTACATGCAAGAAGCCATGACTGCATGTGTCGTACAGCAACAACTGATCTATTCCTTGCTTGCTTCCTTTAGCTGAGCAGCCTGGTCCCTTAGCTGCAACTACAGACCCCTCCTGGGTAGACTTTGCTGTCCACAGCTTGTTTCTTTCTCCCCTAGTACTCATCACCCTAACAGAATTGGGCTCCCTGAACCCTGCTCTGCTCCCTCACTCCCACCTCGCATACATCAATGGCACCATGGAACTGTGAAGTTTCCTGGGCCTCCATGGTGTAGTTTGCTGCAAGTTCAGTCAACATCAAGATTATCTCTAATGGTGTCAACTGGAACACTTATGGCTGTCCAGTCTGTGATGGAAACTCTTGTATTCCCTTCTGGCTCTGGGGAGTTTTCTTTATAGCCATCACTTTTCCTACTTGTTGAGGGTGCTTAGGGCACTCAGGCCTCCAGGTCATATCCTACTGCTCCAGCCTCCCTAATGACACTGGTGCTGCAGGGGATGGGGCTTATGATGAGGAGATGTCATTTCTTCAGCAAACAAGTGACAGTGACAGGAATGCTGTACCCAGAACTGAGCCCTGGAGCAAAGCTATCTCCAGTGGCATCTGCCTTGCTTAAGCTGCTGCTTTTTTATCTTTTTTTTTTTTTCTTTCCTATTTTCTTTCTTCCTTCCTTCCCCCCCCCCCCCCTTTTTTTTTTTTTTTTTTTTTTTTCCCTGATTCTTGGATTCAGAGCATGGTAGACTGCTATCATGGACTTGGTATATTTTAGGAGTGGTGCTGAGCTCCTCTTCCAAACTCACTAGTCAAGAGAATTAGTGTAGTGGCTACACAATATATGTTTAGAGACTTTTCCATTTCTAATGAGCATTTCTGTTCCCTTTTCTGCTTATGCTAACTGCTTTTGCTCTGTTGTTATTAATACAATCCCTGAAGGAAAACTCCTTGCTGACTGTAGTTATAGGCTTTTCAGCAGATTTGTTATTCTACCACCTGATGGGAGGGAGACATGCTGAACAGCGCCTGACACTAGCACTACGCCGCAGTTCCCCTGAGTTGAAGCAGTGCAGCTGAGGCTGTCAGATGCAAATGTCTGCTGGGCTGGGAACAACAAAAGTCAGCGCAAATGTCCAGGCATCCATACTCATTCATCTCTTGTACATTCATAGCAGGGGATAAGAAAGAAAGGGGACAGCAGCAACATCAGGATTTGCCAGTGTCTGCAAAGTAGCTGGGGAGGGAAAAAGAAACATGGTGATTTACTTGATTTTCTTCTCAGGTGACAACATGCCAGACTGTCAGAACAGGAGCCACAGAAGAATTCTAGAACAAAGGATATGGTTTTGTTTGGTTTTGTTTTATTTTTGTTTGGATAATTCAATTAGGAAAATGTTTCAAAGGTGTCACTGTGGCAGGTATCCCAACACTGCACATCTGTTCATTGAGAGTCCATGGGAAAAAAGATGATTGGTAATCTTGAACCAAAGAATGATTTTCATTTCCAAGGGATCCATGTGTATTTTAGGTATTTGTATGGCCAGCTGCTAGCATGAAACACTTAACAGGAAATGCAGATCATTCCAGCAAGCAGGAAACAGCATGCCCTACTGGGGCATGCTCAAAGTAGAAAAAATATTTTAGTTATTTGATTTATAAGCTGAATTAAAACTAGAAAATCCCATTCATGTCCGGGTCCTGGCTCAATAATAACTTTCTGAAGTAAAAAGCACAATACCCTTGATTTTCCATATCTTTGCTTTTTTCCACCCATTTTTTCTTTATTTTTCATTTTCAAGTGTCTGTCTTGGCAGACAGACAAGTCCTGTGTTCAGGACATGAACGCCTACTCCTTATTAGAGGCCACTAAAATGTTTTATCTGACACATTGGCAGGCTGCAACAACCATTACAGGAGATTTTTTTTTTATTATAGGTTTTTGTTGTCTTTTGTTTCTCTTCATCTCAGGTCTTCCCTTCTTCTGTCTGATATGAATCTCTCTATCAGCCAGAGTATTGCTGAATGCTGCTTCTCAGCAACATGAAAACAAAACAAAACAAAACAAAACAAAACAAAAACTCTTAACAATGTGTCTGCAGTGGCCAGGTTTTGTCATCAGATGTGGAAAGGTAGAAGATGTGTGAAGTAGAGCAGTTAAATACACTACAGAGCTCAAGTCTCCTGGATTTCATTTATGTTAATGTATTTTTATTGAAATACGTTCCGAAATCTCTTAGCTCCTCATGCTAAGGAATGGGAAACTGATAGAGAAATCAGTGGCTTGACAATCAGTTACAGATTAGGATATTCTAACGGGGAGCACAATGTGGGGAAAGGCAGAGGAAAGGGAATATAGGTTTTCAACATGTGACCAAAGGACTGCATTTTCTTGTTGTGTGGATGCTGTTACAGGGAATTGTAGCATTTCCTGCAAACCTCCTGTTTTCCTACTGCTTTCTGCCAACTTGTAAGTAGTGCATTCTCCAGGGACACAGGAAAGCGGCTGGGAAAACTTGGAAACCTGGAAAAAATGCCCATCTTTTACAGCTACCACCACTATCCCACAGTCTGGGATTGCTCTTAATGAGGCTCCAAAGAAGTAGCAGGTATGTCTATACCACAAAGACAGTTGCTATTTGACAGTCTGCATGCAGGGTGCCATGTTGAAACCTGCTCAAGAGCTGCAGAGTTCGACGTGGGGCTTAAACTGCTGCTGGCAGCCACCCTGTGAGCAGCGGGGTGATGCAGGAGAAATGGTATAATTGTTTTTTCTCACCCTGGATCTATCCATCACTGCAGGCACAGACTCACTGGTATTTTTTCTAAGCTCCAGGAGTAGGAAGAGAGTTGTTGAGATCTCTGAGTATATACAGTGAAATTAAACAGGAGTGCTAATGACCAGTTCTTCATTATGTTTATGTCTCATTTCCAGTACAATGGGACCCTGATTCTCATTTGTGGCTTTTGATATTATTGTAATACAAGTAATTAACGAACATCAGTGAGTGTAGTCAAGCCATACATAATGCACGGAGATGTGTAAGGGAATGTGTCTTTCTGTTTGTATTCTCCAATCTGCCCAACCAGAATTTATTTATTCTATATGGAACAAAAAGCAAACACCAAATCTGTATCCTCTTTGTGTAGGGGCAAATATGCACATGGATTCATGCTCTGGACATATCCCTGTACCAGAGCTTTAGCTCCAGTGCAGCACTGCAGCTCCCAACACTGCTCAGATCTGAATCCAAATTTTACTATTTGAGATAATCCCAATTTATAAATAAAACTAATGACAGAAAATTGACATAAACCATGGAAATGAGCAGCAGAAATATTTCCAAACATTGCTTACAGAGGCCCTGAGCCAACCCACTTAGAGTCAATTAAGTTTATCATATCAACTTCAAAGGTGCCATAGTATAATCAAGTTAAGTTAAACAACGAGATAAACAGATGACCAATATATATATACATATATCATAATATATATAACACATATATATAATTATATATATTATATAATATATGTATTATATATAACATATATATAATTATATATATTATAATATATATATTTAAAGGGCACTAAGAACAGTAAATGATTTGTCTGAGGTCTTTAAATATTTAGTGTCTGAATATAGTTGAGAATCAGGAGTCTGCTTCTCAGAACCCTGCTTCTTTTAAAAGCCTTGGTAGATATATGAGCTGCAATGATAGATTTCTTGCTTTAAGCATCTGCTATTCTTTTAGAAAATGCTATAAGTATCCTGAGTATGGATACTTTGAGGTTGGCTATGACAGATGCAATGCTATTGTTTCAAAATGTTTTAATGAGCACAGCTCCAGTGCCATGTGGATGGCTCGATGCTGTGTTCTGCTGACAGGATGTACATCACAACTCTTCATGGAAGGGACTTTTTTTTTTTTTTTTTTATTCTGGAGGAAAAGTTTAAGTCTGTCAAGGAGGCGACACATCCCTTTTTAAAACAGTCTCAAGACCGCGGTACGTGCTGGATGCTATTGATCTATTACGATCCTCTGCATACAGCAATTGTACCTGCAATCACCCAGATTTTTACTTACAGACACTGAGAAGTAGTCTCTGGTGTCTGGAGAGAGAACAAGGGCAGGGGAAGCATCTCACGGTCTCTGGGAAATATCTTGGGCACCAGGTGTTTGGAGAGGGACAGAGCTGAGCAGAATCCATGCTGCTTTGGCTGGCAAACTTTCACAGCTGGTACCACACATGTCGCCACAAGGAGACAGTTCCAGGTGGTAAAATGAATGGGGCCCACGGGCCAAAATGACACCGACTTTCCTCTGTAAATTGGAAAAGATGGAGAGGAGCCCTGAGGGTACATGGTGGAAGCCCATTTACTTGACTGATCCAGATCTCCCAAGTCTGAGTGTGCTCTGGTGGGGCTGCATGAATTTATGTTCAGTACAGTTCCCTCAAGTCTTGCCAGACTTCATCTGAAAATCTCTTTTTGCCCTGAGTCTGCACTAAACATGGTCTTTTTTGATCCCAGCCTTGGGGAGCCTAAAGCCTGCTAGCTGTGTCTTCCATTTTGAAGACATTTTTAGAGTGTTCTGACACCAGAATGAGGAAGTAAGTCCTGATGTAGAGAAGCACAGGGAATGCTTTGATGAGGTCCTGCCTGGTAACCCTGAAAGGCCCCACTCCAGAGACAACCTAGGGGCTGCTAGTGGAGGGAAAGATCTAAAGATCAGGAAAGTGGCAGATGTACACGAGGTATTACCAGGGCAGGATAATGGAAGTGAGCTCCCAATAAACCTGAAACCAGCTTTGGTTTCAGCTGCTCTGGCTCCCTACTCCTGGGATTGTCACAGGTCTGGGAATTAAGGCCACGCAGAAGTGAGCAGGGAGGAAAAAAGAGGAGTGTGGGAATGTGCTGGGAAATTAGGGAAAATTCATACTGGGCTCAGCTATCTGTTGGAGGAGCAGAGCCAGTGGAGAGGGAGGGGGATGGCACAGCAGGATCCAGGCTGTCACTGAGCATCTCCCTGCCTGTGCATGGCTCACTTCCCTGCTCTGTGTCACTCTTCTAATCTGTGCAGACAGCCTCTTCTACAGGCCAGGACCAGGTTTCTGCAACACAAGGAGAAAAGGGCCCTTGAACAGCTTAGGATGTATCACAACAACATGAGGCACCAATTGCAGCCACCAGGCAGGAAAAATAGAGCATTTCCAGTCAGTAATTTTGTTCCCGGTGAAGCCCCTTGCCACATGAGGCTTTGAGCTACAGCTGCTTCAGTGCTAAGGACAGAAAGGAAAGATGCTCCTCAAGTAGACTTGCAGCCTCAGAAAATCTGTGTACAGTTCCTATGAAGTGAGGGATGAAACTAGCTCATTCTGTGTCATACCATGATTTCAATTGCAGTGAAATAGCCTAAGATGATTTATCTGAGGCTCCATGCTATTTCTGTGTCTTGCTCCAATTAATTTCCTCTACCAGTTTTCAGCACCTCAGTGAGATGCACCAAGGGTCAGGCCCTGGCTGTCTGCTCTTTCTCCCTGGGTATCTTGGGCCAGTTGCTCTTCATAGCTACTGCAGACCTGTTTCCTCAGTCTTAGGATGGTGGTATTAATACTCACTTGCTATCCAGCAGTTTTTTGAGAAAGCCTATTCAAGTGTGAAAAGCATTTCAAGGTCTCAGGTCATGCAACAGAAGTGAGAACAGTTATTTCTTCTCTTTCGATTCATTTCTCTGTGGCCTATTCTGTTGCTAAGTGCTGGAAGTGGCACTGAGCAGAAAAAAGGGTATCTGTTCTGCTGGAGAAAAAGATGGGGAAATCTGTTTTGCAGGAGCAAAAGAGGAAGACACTGAAGGAAAGAGAAAACCTAGGAGAAAGGAGGGGTACATGTGAGAGGGAGGGCACAGTTTCCAGTGCAGGCAAGGAACAGCTTAGTAGTCAGGGTGTTCAATCCCTATCCTAAATAGGTGAGTATCCTCACTGGTAAGTCTTGGACACACTATTGAGAGGCCATAGGTTCTTCCTAGGCCCCAGATAATGCCCACAGAAAGAGCTATGGGGATGCTGCAGTGTTTCCACAAAAAGTTCTGTTTCAGAAAGAAAAAAGATTTGGTAGAAAAACCCCTGGCCAACCGTACTTGCAATCTCATTCTCATTTATTTGCTCAAATAATCCCCAGTGCTTGATTTACGTAAGACTTGAATTAACTGTGTATTTATTCAGAGATCTTAAATTGCACTGATGTGATGAGGGAAAATTGCAAAGTGATGCAGTTTCAAGGGTATTAACAAGCATGTGACAGTGCAGCAGATCCCACTTGCCACTGAGGGACCCAAGCCCATTCAGAGATTTCCAAAGACAGTAAGGAGGCTCCTTGTTTTGCAAGTACAATGCTTTTCTTGAAGGTGAATTTCTGATAGCACTGGGGTGGGGACAGAGAGGTTCAGTACCTGTCAGACTCCTGAAGAAAATGCAAACTGACTGCTCAATGCTCTTGGTGAGCAGTGTTGGTTTGAGCTCAGACACTAAATGAACACATGCTTTGAGTCTGAGAAATGTCTGAATAATGCATGGTACCAGAAACAAAACAAATTCCAGATGAGCAAGAAACATGGAGCAGTTGACAACTTTGTCTAATGGAAACCTTCTGGAAATATGAAAATGACTGTAACTTCAGGCAGGGGTACCATTAAAAAAGACGGTGAAACTGAGATCTCCATTGCTTCTGGCATTTGTTGTCTCTGAAGCACTTTCTGTTTCCCATAGGCATTTAGGGAATTCAGGCAGTCAAAGCTAGCTGTAAAACTTACAGAATGGGCTTTAAACATTTTGAACAGAGGGAAAAAAAGAGAATGGAAGTATGTCTGACACTGATGTGGGTGGAGAGTCAGTCCGGCCATTTGGAAACCCACTGAAAAACAGGATCTGAGACAAGACAAAACACTAATGAAGAAACTACTGGAAGTTCCAGTACTGAGATATAATGCAGCAACCAAGATACAGGTAGAGGAGAAAGCCCCAAAGTCCATGAAGCCTGTGGAGAACATCAGACATAAAGGGATGAGGCAGGAGAGTTGGGGATGAAACGCGTAGCTCCTATCTAAAGGTCCTGCTACTTTGACAAGTGGTGCCAGCGACGTGTGTATCATAGCAGCTGGCAGTTTGCACTACACAGAAGTGGAACAAGGTCCCCACACAACTAGGAGTGGTTATAGCAGGTGTATGAGACCTAGAGATGTTCAAAGATGGATAGAGCAAAACAGAAGGTCTTGGCATGGTTTGGGGTTCAGGAGTTAATGTGACTTCTGTGGATGCTGATGATGGGGAGTAGTGTTATCACAAGAGGGAGCTGTCTGCCTGCATGAGATTGACACCCCAGACAAAAACACTGCAGAGAAATAGCAACAGGACTCTTAAAACCTGAGGGGCAGGAAGCAAGAGGTCCTAAGCGCTCAGACAGACTTCAGTAGGGTAGCATGGGAGGTCACGGGCTGCACCAGGTTAGCGGCACCACTCTGGGAGGCCACCACCACAGAACACCTCTAATTGCTCCTCTGCAATTCAGGTCCCACAGTGTGTTAACGCCAGCAGTAAGTGGTTTTTATTTGTAGGCTTTGCTGGGGAGGGAGAGGAAAGAAAGGTGTTTGGTCAAAGTCAAACAGGGCTAAGTCAAACTGATCCATGTGACAGTGCAGCTGGTCGCCAAAGGCTCAGACAGAGAATGAAGTCCATGTGTGTCAGAGCTGGCCGAGCGTGGCGTCTGTGCACAGTAAGGCCTGTGCACCCAGCAGAGGGCATGTGGATGCACACACAGGCACTACTACCTTTGCCTTTGGGACATCATTTTGTAGATAATGAGATATCAGTGCCCTCAGAATCTGTGTAAGGCAATACAGAACAAAGCCACAGGCGGTGTCTGTTCTCCTTTGAATAGGCTGTGGTTTCTGCCACAAGGGGCCAAATCTACCCTTGTAGATTTCTTGTTTCAGATAAGGTCCCACTGCCAGGGGTGCCGAGCTCCCATTTCTGACCAAAGTTAGTGGTCCTGTGAAACCAGGCCACATCCCTGAGCACAGGTCTAAACACTAGTGTCTGCATTTACCATGCATCAGGGAAACCAGCCTGTGAACGCTTAGTTCCACCTTCCTGGTTTTTCTCTGAATGCATCACTCCAAAATTTGGTACAGAGATTTTACCTTTGTCTGGGACTGAGACGAAAGCTTTATTTTCTGCCAAGCTTCAGGGGATAATACTTTTTGATGCAGTTTGCATCAGTGCCATAGCACTGAAGTGCCCCACAGAAGCTAACAACGTACTTGTGTGCTCCCTGGGCAGGAAAATGGACAGATGCAGCCAGGTAGCTCATGCTATATATGCTCCATGATGGGACCAGGCTCAGAATATCAGGCTAAGGGGAGAAAACCACTTCAGTTTGAAAAGTCAGTAGGCATTAAAACATGTACTAAAGGAAAGCATGCTGCCTTGACAATGCGGGAATGGATGGAGATCGGAGGTTTGGATCCTTGGCACAAGCTGCTGGACTTTCAAGTCTTCTGACAACCCACTTCCCCCTACCCTTTGTCTGTGGAGCTCAGGGTGTTGGTGCAGCAGTGAGGATACTTTGTCTTGGTCTTTGCTTCACAAAGATACAATAAAATGACTTCATGTATGCATGTGCGTGTATATATACACACAAAACCTACGGGATGCCTTATGGAGCCAGAAAGGAATAAACACAGAATGCCTCTGGGAACATGTGGGAAGAGCAGAGTTCCAAGCCGATTATTAACCCACTTGCAGGACAAGGCTTTTACTGAAGTTTACAATACAATTTAAATTAAAACAAATAAATAAATAACATAAAGAAAGGCATCTCATTCGGAGCCGGAGCTCCGACCCCAGCCTCCGCACCACCCTCCCCCCCCCCCCCAAAACCCAACGCCCCTCGGCAGCGGGCGGCCCCCGCGCCGCTCCGGCACGGCTCAGCCCGGCTCGGCACGGCTCGGAACAGCTCAGCCCAGCTCGGCACGGCTCAGCCCAGCCCGGCACGGCTCAGCCCGGCCCCCAGCCCGGCAGCGGGCGGCTCGGCGGGGCCGCGGGCGGGCGGGGGCAGCGCGGCCGCTTGTTGAGCGCCGTGCCCGGCCCCGCTCCGCACCTCCCCGCGCACGCAGCCCCCGCGCCCGGGCTGCCCGCCCGCCTTCTTCCATTGCACCATTGCAAACCCCTCCCGTGTGCGTGTGTGTGTGGTTTTTTTTTTTTTTTTTTCGTCTCCCCCCCCCCCCCTTCCCTTTCTTTCCTTTTTTTTTTTTTTTTTTTTTTTTTGCATGAAGATGGCGGCGCCTCTCGCCAGCAAGGCAGGGTCCGCCGGCACTACCAGCAAGCCTCCCTTCCCGGAGCTGGATTTCCGATCGGGAGCCAGGGTGGAGGAATTGAATAAACTCATCCAGGAATTCACCAAGCACGACCAGAGGGAGTACGACGACCAGAGAGCCCTGGAGATCCACACGGCGAAGGACTTCATCTTCTCCATGCTGGGTAGGGCAGGGACCGGGGGCGGCGGCGGTGCCGCTCGGGGACCTCGGGGACCTTGGGGACCTTGGGGACCTCGGGGACCTCGGGGCAGGGCTCCCGGCCGTGCAGCACCGGCAGAGCCTTCCCCTGCTGCGGGCTCTCCGGCCGCGGGGCCGCTCTCACCGCCAGCAAACTGTTTTTTCCTGGCCCTTGCACCTCCCCTTCGGCGGTGCTGTGTGTGTACAAGCAGAGAGGAAAAGCAGGGTGGCAGAGCTGGCCGGTGCTGGAGGAGCACGCCGAGACAGCAGGGCTGCAGGCGAGGCGAGCCCGAGCCTGTATTGTTTCCCCCCCCCCAGCTATCCAAGCTGTAGGAAACACAGATTTTTCTTTTTATTTTATTTATTATTTTTTTTCCACGCATTTTGGTTATTAGACCGGCTGATGCTCGAGCAGGAGCATCCTCTGAGCTGCGGTTCTTGCCTGGGTTGCAAAACTTGCTGCGAGTGGAGCAAGTCAGATTGTGGTGGGGGAGTCCTCCTCTGCGCGAAACTTTGAGTTGCGGGCAGGGATCCTGAAACCGGGGTGAGACGCGTTGGCCCCTGCAGAAATCACCTGGGCTCTGGCATGACTAAGGTTTATTAAGATTAGCAGCGGAATGACAAACAACTCTGGTTCTATAGGCGTTGATTTCCCAATAAATATTTACCTTATTTTGACTAAGAGATAACTCATAGGAATGAGAGCCCTCGAGATACAAAAGGATGCTCTTTACTTGCAGGGTAGAGTTTAAATCAGTCTTCTGGATTTAAGTTGATATCCCAGCCATTTCTGTGTGTAAAGAACAGGTGTAATCAGCAGGTGTGGCCAGGGAAGGGTTCTTTGTGGCTCGGAGGTGCACGTAGACCCTTGAAGCATATGTGGCACAAGCCAAAGCCAAATGTGTGGTCTGTGTGTGCACAGTGAATAACCTCCATCACTTTTCTCATTCAGCAGCACAGAGCTATCCCATTGTGATCATAATTGTTTTCTGTATTGCAGGGTATCCTACCCCAGAAATAGACCACTTTCTCTGTAGCCATGAACATACCTACGCTCACCGAATGACCGTTTACCTGTTCAGCTGGGTATCTTATAGAGTACCCGGATAAGTATAATCATCTGCTTTGGGATTTGCACAGACTATTTTGTGTATTGCTTTTTCACCAAGGGCTGGACAGGATATAACAGACTAAATTTAGCTTGAGAACAAGGACAACAAGTTGAAAAGTCAGTAGCATGTATATTTATAGTTGCTGTTATAAATGTTTTTCCCTTCCTGTTTAAAAAAAAAAAAAAGTTACATGGTGAAGCTCTGGTTGCAACAAAGTCTGTAGGATTTTTGTTATTGAAAACCTGATCCCATGGAAGTCATCCACTATTATGATGTGATACATTTTTCAATATGGGCTTTAAATAACTGGCTGAGGAAGCAGGGCTTGACGAGATGAAGCAGAGAGGACAGAAAACAGTGAGAACAGCAGTTCTCTGTGTGTGGCTGCTAGGTAGAGAAAGCTTGTGTTAAAGCATTGCTTTCCTTTGCAGGGGACAGGGATCACGGCATTTTTTCCTGTCTCACTGGCAGGAATAGGCAATAGAAGAAAGAATAGGTTGTGGTGTACCTTGTATTTCTGCGGGTGCACCCTAAGGGCTTGATGTTAATGAAAACAGCCTTGGGTTGTTTAGAAATAGCATAGATTAACGTGGCTGTCTGTTAATGTAACTGGTGGGAGATAAGCATTCTTCAATTTTCACTGTATAGACTAAAAATGGGTTTAAACAAAAGCTATATTTCTATCGAAGTTACATCTCACAGTTAGCAATGAGACTTGTTTCTGTAAAAAGACAAGACCTCAGGACCAAGCCCAGGACAGAAATAGAGACAGGGTATCTGAGTCGTCTGCCTTAGACCCAGAAGTTACATTTGTAGATCAGACCTTTCTTAGCCAGACAGGCTCTTAAATCTAAAATGATTTAACTTATTAATAAATAGCTCTTTCCCCTGTGCCTGATCCCGCCCATACGTACTGCTCTTATCTCATCGGGTGATGATAGGAAAATTAAACATAGCTTTTCTGATTTAATTACATTGGTCCGTAATTCATGGATGACTGATAGGCGAGCAGACTTTGCACAGATTCTCAGATGTTTGTGCTCTGTGTGGCTTGCCCTCTCGCTCAGATCTTTGCTTTCTGTTTATATTAACTCATTTTCTTCTGTGTGCTGTCTTGCACTGCTATTTGTGACTGAACTATGGGAGATCTCAAGAGCTGTGCTATGGTATAGGGAGAGGTGCTGCTTGTCATGCCTTTATCCAAAATGTTGTGCCCCAAGCATTAGAATAGGGCTGTAAATGACCTGGCTATTGGTTGGGGGAATTATTTTCTGCATGTAGACAATTCATGGGCATCCCATACTTAATCACCAGGACCAACCATAGGGTCCTGCCAGCACCCTGCCTTGAAACAACAGGTGGCTTTTGGTGCCTGTGCTGGGTAACCTCCCATACTCATGCTGAGCTGTACCTGATAATTACTTGTCTCCAACACAGGTATAACTGAGCCTCAAGGGAGGGGAGGCTGCATTAATCAAGAAAAGGAGTGGAGGAAAGAGTTTTGTGTTGTAGATGATGGGCTGGCTGGGATTGACTGGGAGACCAAGTCTCTGTCTGCCAGTCGCAAAAAGAAGCGATTACTTATTCTGTCCGTGACTCTGGTGGTTTTTTGTGCTTAAGGAGTGATAAAGGGTTATTTTTATTGAGTGATAATGTTACAGATGATGCTATTTTGATTTTTAAAGCACTTGCTGCAATTATGATGAGAGCACTGCATTAATATTGCAAAATCTTTTAGGGGTACCTGACCTTGAGAGTATTGTTCCTGCAGTACAAGTACTTCCTGGAAACTTATTTAATAAAGACTACCTGTCTCTTTCTGTTCAGCACTAAATAAAAAAGTGTTGTAAAGCACAGATGTGCTAGGCTTAAAAAAAAAAAAAAAAAAAGAGAGAGAGAGAAAACATATATTATGCTCCTGGGAACTAGAACATTGCATATTAAACGGCCTCTTGAAATTTCCAGTGCTGTTGCTGTCTCACAGCAGCTCATGCTCTTAGGGATACTGACTCTCACGTTTTACTTATTAACAAGAAGAGAAAAAAATAATAGAGCAAGGAGTTATGAACAGATACAGACCATTCCTCCACTCTAGGCACACACTAGCATTGGGTTGTCTAGAGCAGTTCTTGAGCTCTTCAGGCTGGTATTTTGTTTCTCTTCCCTATCATGAGACCTTTTCTGCTCTGTAGAGTCAGAATGGGGATGCTCAGGGCATTTTAAGCCCTTCCCTTTGCTCTCCTTGTGCTCTCCCCCCTAGTTAGGGAAAGGACTGGTTCCAACTGGTGCCAGAGCGGCCTTTCCTTTTGAAGGCCCCTAGTGTATCTTTTGGTGCTCCGGTGGCTGCACCTCACTTGTGTGGGACAGGACGGGAGCTGCACATCCCAGTGCCGACCCTGTGCTGCCGACAGGCTGCACACTGGGGACTGGCAGCCAGCTGCCACTCCGAGCTGCTGACAAGACTTCGAGAGAGCTTGTATCAGCACCTGATACGGGAGAGGTGGGGAGCCTATGCTGGGAGCGTTTCCTGGCACTGAGGTTTGATGATTCCTCTTTTCTAGGGTGTTTTCCTAGTGCTGAGCTGAGTGTGCCAGCAAGTGTTTGAGATGGAGGCAAGTTGTGGCAGAGGCAGAGCTGGTGCCAGCAAAAGCCTTCTGCTGCTAGTACCCGCTTCCCACATGGAGCGAGCTACCCTGCTGGCCCCTGCGTCTGCAGCAGGGCTACCAGCTGCTTCTTGGACCGAGGGGCCTCTAAAACATGTGGTGGAGGTGCAGATTGCTGTGCTAAGGACACAGGTGTCCTGACAACAGCTTGTTTTTATTAGCATCACCTACAAGAGAGGCATTTCATGGCCCCCCTTGCAGTGGAGGTCTGTATATTAGGACAGCTTTGGTAGTGTAACTCTGTAGGTTTGTGTGGCGTTTTTTCCTGTTCCCTACCTGGTATAACTTGCTGATGAAACCTTCCATTATAGTCTAGATTTCAGGCATTGTTGGAACTGTTGCCTGTTCGTCTACGATAAATCACAGAAATTCTCTGGTTTCTGTTGTGGCGTCGAGCTGATGAAATAGCAACAGGATTGGTGTGATCTCTGTGGGGTTAAGTCTTTTGTATATGTGCACCTTTCCTCAAGAGAGGCCAATCATGACAGGAGCACACTGTATACTCGGAGGCCTATGTTAATAAAGGCTCCCTGCTGGCATTCCCTGTGCTGCTGAATGCATAATGCACAGCTGCTAAAACCAGCCTTACTGTACTGCAGATTTCATTTCTGGCTTCTGGTGGGTCCCCACTCCCTGCAGACCACAGGTTTCTCTGCTTGCATATGAGGTCATGTTTTCTTTATTATTTTTTGTTTTTTAAGGGGCAGGGTGCTACGCTGTCAGTATAACCGTAGCAAGGCATCGAAAGCTTCCAGTTGGCTGCAGCTATCAGAAGCCAACCAATTTTACCTCCCCTGGGGATTCTGTCTCTGTCACCAGCTAAAAAGGACTGCTAGCCTCCTCCATCTCTTTGTTCAAAGGGGTCCCTCCCCATGTGCAGTGAAAATAGCTTGAACGTTTTCTCTCAATTTATTTTAAGCCGCTGGTACTTCACTTGCTCAACTACTGTTTTGAAACATTAGGCTGTGATGCAAAGTATTTAGTGTAATAGCTAGGAACATGTCCTAAGGGCACAAATTCGCATGGCAGGCTTGTCAGGCTGCCCACCGCCTGTTCCTTCAGTCTGGGGAAATATTTGTAAAAGATTTGGGTGAATACTTGCCAAGCCCAATTATGTAATTATGTTTTAAGGGCAATTTTATAATTATAGTGGAGGATGGTAACCAGGATACACGAGTTGTTGGGTTTTTGACTTTTCCTTTTTTCTTCTACATGACTTTGCACGAATGCAGGAACATTTGGAGCAGCTCAAGTCAGAAACCAGTTGTTCAACTTTCTTTTCGGCAGCTGATTGTAGGTGAAGCTAAATAAAGGCACGTACAGCACTGCTCAGGAAGGCTGGAGGGCATGTTTTTCTGTAGCTTTGGTGATTTATAAGACCGATGTGTAGTCAGAGAGGTAGAACAGCTTGCAGGCAGAATCCAGCCTGAAGGAGGCTATGTGGTCATCCTGCCCGGTCTTCTCAAAGGGAGCCCCTAAACCGTGTAAGTTTTTTGGATAGTGCGGATTGTCTTTATTCATTTTGATTTGTCAAAAGCCACGTTACTGCTGACTTTAACAGTGTCTTGTACAGACAAAACTTTTGCATCTTTTCTCAGGCCTTGTCCTATACAGTCTTGCCCCTGTGCAGGTCCCAATCCTTTTGCTGCAAAGACAGTTTTCCCAGGCACATCTCCGAAACCCATCCCTGTTCTCTTTTCTCTGTCCACATGGACCCTCGATGTCCGTGCTCTGCAAAGTAAGTTAGATGGGAACGGTCTAGAAAGAAATGTGGTTCAAATCAAGAGATTAGCTTCACTTCCAATCAAAGGGGCTTCAGTTGGCAGGGTTACCTCAGCACAGTGCTCTGAACGGTGACTGAGGTGACAGTGGAGCTCCAGGCACGTTTTTGTGAGACCCTGTGGTGGCAGCTGCAAGTAGAGGTCCTGGCATGGACCTATCAGTTCTCCTGGAGTCTAAGAAAAATGGTCTGCCACTGAATCCATTACTTATGTCTAGGTGATGCTAGCGTATGAACCTGATTGTTGGACTATGTAGGTGCTAACTTGGAAAGTAAGAGCTGTAGCTTATTTGCTATGAAAAGTGAGCTTTAAGAATTGAATGCATTATGCAGGGTGACATTCCTCCTGAGCTGGGTTTTCCCTTAGCAGCTGAGAGCTGGGCTGGGTTAAGTTCCATAATCAAAAGTAAAACCATCAGTTCTGTCCATTAATATCTCGGTGAAATAGTCTCTGAAAGAGGAATTAAAACTTCCTGAGACCAGCAGTCCATTCATCGCAGGATATCATACATGTATTACATGCAGAGTTTCTCTAATTTGCCTGTCTGTAGGGCATGACGCAAGCACTAGAGTAGATGGAGCTGTGGTTAAGGAAAGGGTATCTCCCCTGGTTTTCTTAGCAAACACAGACAACCTACCACAGGACATAAAGCAGAAGGCTGCTTTGGATGCTGCGCTTGCAGAACTTCCCTTACTGAGAAAAGAGAAGTGTTCATGCATGGGAGCAAGGGTGAGAGAGCTGAAAAATGACCTTTAGATAAATATCTCAAGTTCTTTGCCCAAGTCTTGTTCAGATCACTAGTAATGTGGTGTGAGTTCATCAGACTGAAGTGAAACTGTATTGGAAGCTGCAGCTATACTTCATAGGTTCCCCATCCTACCTATGGATTTTATATCTGGCGAAGTTTTATGACTTCTGTTAGCACAATCCTGTCTTCCTGTCTAACTATGAAAAATATGGGATTTGGCTTCTTTCTTTTGTTAATGCAACTGGAAGGCAGATTACGAGGCATTCAGAATAAATCTTTCAGCAGCAGCTGACGTTCCAATTGACAGATGCTGCTATGGATTTTCCTTTCTTTTTATTGCGGAGAACTCTGCTGTCTGCTTTCATTTCTACCATTCTGCTGTATTCCCTTTTATTGAAAATAGGAATTGTCCTGGACTGAGTGGATTAGTAGTACTTCAGCCAACCTGGCAGGTTCCTGAATCATGTAAACCCTCATCAGATAGACTTCCTTTAGTTCTTTCAAAGCACTGTTTCAGTGACTTTCTGGAATTAACATCTGCTGTAGTATTCAGTTTTAGGAAGATTAGTTCCCTCCCTCCCAGCATATTTGACTTTTGAGCTTTTAATAAACACTTGATGCTAAGGAAGTTATTACAATCCTGTTAATGCATTATATTTAATCTGTCAGACAGTGTAATTTTAATCTAATTGAAAGTATTTAATTAGAAGGTGGTTAATGCATCTTGTTGTGAGCATGCTGTTGTAAAAAGTACAATTTGCACAGCACTGAATGGGGGGAGTTCATTCCTTTAAGGTTCCTAACATCCTTGCCTTTGAAACAGCAGTGGCAGCTACTCACACCCACTCATGGGTAGGGCTCTGGGCAGAAGTTTGCACAGCCCTGGGTGGTTTCATTTCGTAGAACAGGAGGTGGATGGAATCCACTTCATCCAAAGAAAATCACTCTTGAACACTGAGTCTGGACACCCTAGACCTGTGTTCCATCTTTGGCTGTCCCCCAGTTCACACAGCAACTTTCTGAGGCTAATAATGTGGGACCTCAGTGCTACTGCAAGGCTTCCCCATCTCTGTGCTTCAGCAGCTGGTGAAAGGCAGGGAACGCTGTGGTGTTGCTGTTCTTCATCTTAGAGCACTTCAACTGTGCAGCCCTCTGAGACTACAGCTGGAAATGAAGCCTGCTTTTGAGAGCTTCAGGGAGTCTTCCAATAGCGACAACAGATAGTTGCTCTGCCATTGAGTGTTGATCTAGTGGTGGCTTTGAGATCAAGTACAGCTCAGCTTCTGGGAGAAACATTACAACCTGACTGGGTTAGGCAGTTGTAGCAAGTAATCTCATTTTATACTGAAGGGATCCCAAAGCTGTGAGAAATTAGTTTAAAGATTACAACCTGGGTACAAGCTGTATGGTGATGTAATTTGGCAGAGTCTGGCAATGCCAAGCAAGGGGAAAATGCCAGACAGAGCTGAAGCTAAAAATGCAGCTGAGGTAGCTGTAAGAAACTGGGACAGAATCATTTATTTTGTCCTATGACACCTTTCTAAGGTCATGATTTAGATTAAAAGTATAGTTTTATGTGTGGGATGTTGTTGGTCTTCTTAGATCTTCTCTACTGTGGCTTTCAGTCAGACCATGTGGAATTTCCTCCGCCCACTGATGGAGTGAGGGTTCATAAATGATTTGGTCCTGAATTGCTGAGTAGCTAGGGAACACTTCTCAGCAGCTGCATCCAGAAGTAGGTACGTTGGTTTTCGCTCTGTTGCAAAAACAGTTAGGCCATGTGATTTTTCTGTTCTACAATTACTTATTTCAGCTCTCCTGCTCATGTTGTAGGGTCTTTTGATGCTGTTCCACACCTCTCTCAAGAAAGGATGTTTTTATTCACTGGTGCATATATGACCTGGTTTAGAAAATCAGATGCTGAGGCTGTGAGGAAGGGATTGTATTACAGAACTCTCAAAAATATTAAGGCAAACGATGCAATCAACTTCTGTGTTTTTTCCCTTCAGGCTTCTACATTTACATTTTAATGGCTCTCTTGGTGATGCTTTGGGTGATCCTGGGACCCAATGGAACCTCTTCTTGGAAAGGAATCCTGTGCTAATAGCTCTGGCTGGGCCTGATCCACAGGGCAGGTGCTTGGAGATACTTCATGTTTGTTTTATACCTCACTAATTAATGTATAACTTAGTGGTGTAACAGCAGGAAAGCTACGTCTGCTGACACCTCATGATATAATGATTTAATCCTTTGTGACACAGTCCTGCTGAGTGTCAAAGCTGATGACTCTAATCTCTGTCCCTAGCCCAGTGTGACAGGAACCTGCTCTAGAGGACATTCTGCAGGAGCTTGTGAGCTCTTGTAGGTACTTTGTGACTGATTCGTGTGAACTCTTTTTGTACATTGCCACTCTTGAATGTGATTGTCCAGCACTGCCTGGTGCACTGAGGAATCTGGAGTTGAGTGCAAGCAGAGGAGCTAAGCAATTTCATTCAGATGAAATAAGGCTTGTCTTGGGAGAAGGGAGGAGATAGATATCCTAATCTGCTTCCAAATACGCTTCTTCCTTTGCCAGCATTCAGAGTGGTGTGGTTTTATTGATTCAGAAGTGCCTTAGCTCACTGTTCTCTTCTATATAATTCTGAAGCCTGGGTATGGATGCAGATCCGTACACAGGGATAGCTGTACAGCTATTCTCCGGTGGTCAGTCCCTGCCATACAACCAGCACAGCTTGCTTCTGTTCCAGCATGGACAGTGAATTACTGTTTATTTTAATCTTTGGGTTGAATGGTATTCATAAAACAATTTTCAGCTCTGCAAATAGAGGAGGGAATGTTGCTGTAACAACTCTTCAGGGGCTCTGTTGCTTTCTGCCTCTGCAATTTGCCTTTTGGAAGTTGCATGAAGTGTGGTGAATGGCAGATCAGGTATTGATATTGGCCCCTTGATATTCAGCCGTCCAAGCTTAAGTTGCTGAAATGTCTGTATATCATAGACAGTAGGGCAACCAAGTAAGCAATCACTAGCTTAAGGAAAATGTAACTCTCTGCAAATGCAGCATCTCTGAACAAGCTGCACTGTTAGAATTAAATGCCTGATGTGTGAGTGTGTTGTTTGTTTTTTTTTTTCCTGTGTGCAATCTGTAATGCACATCTAAGTGCAGTATTGAGAAAAAGGAGCTGTTAGAATTTGCCTGAGCATCTGTCAGGGAGTTTGTTTTATGTGCTAACTTGTCTTTAAAAGCTTGACCCTGTACTCTCAGGTTTCCCCAACACCCTCTGAACTTTGTGAATGTGTAAAGCATGCAGGTGAGGCAGACACGTTATCTGAAAACAGCCACTTTGGCAGAGTTGCGATACCAAAGAATGACAATGTCTCTGCAGTTATTTTAATTATCTTGGGGGAAGGGGGGGTCGTATGTGCTATTTAAGCACAGCATTCTTTGAGTCAGAGCTGGAGACATTAAAGCTACAAGTTAGTCTGGAAAATTAAAGAGAAAAAAAGTGATTTTGATCTTCTTAAACATAAATCCTGGCTCTGGAAACATAGAGCAATCCTGAGTTGCTTTAAAAGCCAGACAGTCCCTCTTACTCCCTCACCAAAGCCGCAGACAGGAGGTTTAAAATCATCTTTGTATCTAAGCTGCTTCTTAACAATGCAGGTAAAGAAATTGATGTCTAAAAATTTGCTCTTATGCTGAGACCTGTCTTGTCAGACATCACTTGTGTGTGTGAATCACCTCACTCTAATGTGCCAGTACGTGTCACTCGGAGCTCTCAGCTCTTTGTGACTAACCCTTTCGTTACCCTGGGAATGTGTACGTGTCTTTATGTGTGTATGTATGCATTCCTTACTTTGCCAAATCAAATAATTTAGGTGACAACATTCTGGTAATCAAGGGCATTGATGACAGTGCTTCAGAGCGTAGGAGAGGGTGTTGAGAGGTGGTGTCACTGAGGTTTGCGGGTGGAGGGCTCGTCCCGTCTCGGCAGAGCTGTTCCACTGTGGCACACAGCCCTGCTTGGCGAGGCTTGCAGGAGTCCTATAGAAGAGGCTTCTATAGGAATGGGGAGAGACAAATGAACAAAATCCCCAGACCCACAGCGTGTCCATAGACCTCCTGTTGTTCTTAATTTGCGTCTGTAAATGGCACTGCTTTCCACTGTTGTGCACCAAAACAATAATAAATAACAATCCTTAGCATTTATATACTACTTCACAATTTTCAGTGTTCAACACACATTAACTAATTCAGCTGAGATGCAAATATTCTCTGAGCAAAGCCACTTTTCTTGCTACCAGGGGGACCTTTCATTACAGCTGGGACAAGGCTTTTCTTTTTCCCCTTAACTGAAGCTGATGACAGGAATGCTCTATACAGGGACTGTGTCTTTCTTCCTGACGTTTCTAAGCATTAGCATATATCCCCGTTTGCCCAGGAATTGGCCTACTCCCAAGTCATATGTGGCACTATTAAGAAAATTATGCAGCAGGCTCGCCTGAAAGTTCTGTGCTACAAATATGCAGGCCCACAGTTAATGGATTTGAGGTTTCAGACGCTATTGAGTTAGCAGAGATGTTGATCCATTAAGTGCATCTCTGTGCTTGCATAAGGCCTTGGGGGAACACCAGCTCTGGTGGACCTCAAGGCTGCCTGTGCCAATGGTCTCGCAGCAGCACAGGAGGGGAATAACCATCCATCAGTTCTGACTATGCTGGATCATCAGAGCATGTGCTAACAGGAATTTAGGATGCTTTGTGGATGGCGTTGGTCCATGTTTCTCTAGATCCAGCAGCTGCTAGCGTACTGATTTCTTTTGGGGGAGGAGAAAGCCCAACAGAAGGCCTATTGCATGGTAAAGCATTTGGGGGGAGATTAGAGACCTCGTGTCCATTGTTCACAATGCTGAATTCCAAACATGGGGCAATATTTGCATTAGCATGAATCTAGTCTTGCTGGCTTTCAGCTTACTTTCTGTCTTGACATTTTGTCTCTGTGTCTAGTTCTGGTGATGGGGAGTTTGATGCATCTTTGAGCTGGGCAGGACTGGCTCCACTTTTTATTTGGGAGAAAGGCATCTCTTTTTAGCATCCCATTAAAGGTCTAGGATATAAGCGTCTTTCCTTATCTGGTTACGTAATAACCTGCTTTTAGGGATTTATTTTGGAAACAAATATTTGGAGGTCTGTAAAATGATGCCCAGTGCTGTAGAGCTGCTGCGTGCTTTGTATTAATAAAATCTTCCTAATTCTTGCAGTTTAGCCATAACTAGGTGGCACTTCTGGATTGCCTCTTTGTCTAACCTTGTGGTAACTTTCTTTTTAAGGAGTGATGGCTGCAAGTCTGACCTCTGAAACTGGTTCTGAAAGAACAGCATAGATTGTAATTTTCATCTAAATGGCTATGTGTGCAGGAACACCATTAGCCTCCTTGTGACCTAATTACACTGGAAGGTAGCAGCACATTTTGAGATCAAAACTCTCCTCTTGCTGCAGCTTTTCCTTCAGCTAGCAGTGCATGGGAGACGAGCAGCATGTTTCTTTCAGGTGTTGATTTCTCTTTCAGTGGCTTTGATATCCTCATTTTCTCTTTGAAGTTAATGTGCAGATTGCTAGGTAGCATCACTCAAAGTGACTGACTGAGCTTTTGTTGACTGTGAAGATATCTCCAAGACAACCCATTTCCTGGTCAAACAGCACATTGGCTTCTTCCACAAGATGTTTTAAGGGAGTTGGTCAGCTGAATGAGCAAGATATTTTAACAGTTTATTATTAGCACTGTAGCTGCCAAATACAGCTCAGAGTCTATGGCTGAAAATGTTCCTGTTAAACACTGCATATGAATAGCTTAAAAACAAGGATTGTGCAATTTGATTAGCAAGCTGATTTGTCAGGGAACTTCTACCAAATAATAGAAATTAAATCTCTATGTTTGCAGTTCATTTTCTTCACTTGCTGTTTGTGTTCCTCTGCTGGAAGCATGGGGAATTTAAGGACCTTTGTTCACTCATATCTTATTATTTTACAGCCAGGCTTCCCTGCTACATTTCAGCTCTGTTTTTTCCAGTGTTAGTGTGCCATATTTTTTCTTAAATGTGCCTAGAAATTAAATGTTTATTCCCATTTCTCTTCTCTAAAACTCTGAAGGTTTTAGTGACTCCTTCCTATTCTGAAGTTAGGATAAAATAAGCTTAAAGCACTGGATTTTGTTTTCTGCTTTGTCCCTTTCTCCCACTCCTCTTTCTCTCTAGAGGAGCAGTGTTACCAGACAGGTGTAGAGCACTTCCAAGTATTTTTTGTCTGCGTTTCCAATTTTTGTCTGTGCTTCTTTCCATAGAATACTCCCCTACACATTCCATTTGAAGGGACGAGGTCCAAACCAAAATTTTAAAATGCCCACATGTTTCCTGCCTTCCTTGCAAGCCTTGGCTGTATTGCCTAGCTGAACAAACCCCACCTTTGTCTTTGCTTTGGAATGAGAAACAAGCGGGCTTGTTGATTCCTGCTGCATTAACACGATCCTCCTCCCTCATGCTGATGTAGTGGTTATGGGGGGGGGGAGTAGGGTGGAAGCTGCTTGCTGCTGTTTTCATGAGACCTCCCAGGAGGCTGCTGCAATCCGGATCTCCTGCACTTTGGCCCCAGAGACCTTACAGCACTTGCTCAGGCTGTAAGGGCTGGAGGAATGCAAGCAGAAACCGTTTTGTGCAATAGTGGGTGGGGAAAGGACACTGAGGATGCCAGGCCAGGAATACTCCAAGACTTCCAAAAGCAAGCCCTGGAGGGACAATGAGCCTTGACCTCTGTCCCATGGCACATCTGAACCTGAACTCTCAGCTAATAACCCCTGAGCCACTGAGCAGCCTTCTCTGAGCATGCCTGCCCGTGACGGGGAATTTTAGGAATGCGGACTTCAGCATGGTGTGGGGCTGCCGCTGCTCGCCCTCTGTTCAACCAAGAGCTTTAGAAACTGCAGTAGGGTTTGTATCGCCACGAAAAAGCCCCATTGTGGTTGTTTGCAGCCTTCTTTAATTAAAGATTTATTTTCCTGGGTAAGGTTCCATTAGAACAGCAGGAGCCTACATCAAAACACTGCAGAGAGGCCTCTTCTCTTCCCTGGCATAGCACAGCTTCACACCACTCCCTTCGCCAGCCCCCTCCCAATCCCTTTGTTTTTAAGGCATTAAAACTTTAGTGACTGGGATATTAAAGAGGCCGTAGTTAGTGGTGTACTGCCCTAAATTACAGGGGCAATTGACCTGAGGAGGTAAGAGGAGAAAGTACGTGTGTAGGATGGAGGGAGGTGGTATTATTTTTGAAAACCTCTTTTTGATGTCCCCTCCATGCTAAAGCAGTCCCATCTTTAGCATCCAGCCACTTGAATCCTTCCTGCTGAAGGATGTGAAAAGGTCAGGAGCTAAGCTGGTCACACAAACCCCACCGTTTGCTTGTCTGTGTCCACAGCTCTGTGTTGCGTGTGTCTGCTGTGTCGGTGCCTCACACAGCAAGGCAGCATGAACCTGTGGTTTTGTTTTCCAGCTACAGGTATGGCAGGGGGTGAAGGAACATGTCCCTGTCTGCGTATCTGTTGGATAGGTGAGAGGTTCCTCCTCCTCCTGTTATCTTTGGAAACCTGCTGACATAGGAAGGCAAAACAGTTGGTGTCCTCAGTGCAGAGGATAACCATGTGGCCAGCATCCCTCCAGAAGAGATCTTGGAGTGCCACCCAAACTGTGAGCATGCAGTGCCTGTACACGCAGGCGTTATATACCCTGCTTTGTAACCTGGCAGTGATTCCAGCTGTCTGAGATGCTCAGAACAGTGTGAGAAGTAGACTGGACCCAAATGAGACTCCTGAAGTAAAATGTAAGGTTGATTTTAGAGTTGTTTCTATTCTGTTCTGCACCAAGGAGGACAGTGCTTCAGTTTTCCATTACGGTTCAGGATTGGTCTGCCTGATTGCTCATTTCTTGTCAGTACCTGATCTAAATGACAAATACTGGCTGCTTCAGTACCTCCTTTCTTCATCTTGTGTCTTAGCATTAAAGGTGCTGGAGAAGGCCGTGGTTTGAGACAATCCAAGGTTTGTGTTCTCTGTAAAATACTTTTGTTCTTGAAGTTACTCTTGATTGCCTTGCAGCAAAGCTATTTCTGTCCTACCGGTGGCCTGGCTTGCAAGCTGAAATTGTAAGGATAGGATTTATTATGCTCTGACCATTAAATTTTAAACTGCTTTTAATGGTAGATGTTAAATCACTGCTGTCCCAGTTCCAGGCTCTGTGCAAAACTCCCGAGTTCCTAGGAAGGCATTTCCCCTGCCAGCAGCCTGTGACAGCTCTTGGTTTCTGAGGACAGCACGGAGTTACAGGGCTGTTTGTGGGACAAGCAGGTTTGGCGGGGGACCTGTGTGCTATCTGGTGGCTAGGCCAGTGTCTGTGTGTGGTGTGGTTTGCTTTCTTTATCCCAAGGCTGGGCATCATACGAAGTCATCATTCAGCATTAGCCTAGTGGGAAATGCTTGAGGGCAGCTTCCAAACAAGGCTGCTGAATTTTACTGCATGCTGTGGCAGAGTTCTCCCGAGCCAGTGCTTGACTGAAGCAAGATATCCCCAGTCCTCAACGATCTGTATAAAACCACTAGCAGTGTTTGCAGTGCTGGCAGCTGGAAGTAAAACTCTGGGCCAGAGTAGCCAGAAGCTTAAAGTCATCTTGTATTTGATAATTTTCCTCTTACAGAAGATCAGTGCTCTCTAACTGTAGGGTTATTTTACTTTGCTTGCAGTGGGAGAGGCAGGCGATGATAGAGAATGGTGGTGCTGAACCAGGGGTTAAAGGAAAACCACTTTCAGCAAGAATGCTTTCCCTGAGTGGGTCTGCCCATCTTGAGAGAAATGGAGACTGTCTTTTTCTCTGCTTGTTCTCACACCTGTAAAGTTTGAACAGACCATTTTAACAGTGCTGCCGTATGGCTCCTTCCCCTATTAGAAAGGAAGGTGCTGCACACAGACATCCCGGTGTGCATGTGTCTGTCTGTCTGGACCTGTCCCATCAATTAAACAGGAGCTGACGTCATATTTGAAGGTCAGCTGTTTTATAACCTAATATTACCATTTTGTTTCCTCTGGGCTTATTATCTCCCTCCAACCTGCAGCTCGGCACCATCTGGTGCAGCCACACAAGGGAGAAAGATTAGAGGAAAGTAAAGCAGCTTTGTTCACTTCCCCCATTGCTTCCGATGTACAGAGGAGTCGGCAGTCTCTGACAGTATTGAATTTTAAGTGGTGGGAAGGGCTGGATCCTGTTAGCTGTCTAAAGGAGGGTGAAATAGTCTGTGCTCACCAGCAATCCGTCAGGAAGTGTCTCATAATTCCTAAGTGACTTACTGTGGCCACAGAGTGCATTTCATTGCATTTTATTTTATATTTAAATAGTATTGTTTATTTATGAGCTGCTTTTGCCAGCACCCATATTTTCCTCACCTGCAAATTGCCAAAAGCACTCGTAAATGTTGTGTACACACAGGGCTCACCCTGACTACAGTCTGACGATACTGAAGTGCTGTGGACACCTGAAGTGCACTTACATCTGACAGCCACCAGACTGACACAGCACAAGCATGTTCTGCCACACAGGGAGAGCTTCATCTGCCCCGGTGGCATCTGTTTGCACAGACCAAGGAAATGTGTGTTCACTTGTCCATCCTCAGCCTCCCGCTGAAAAGGCTGTTCGCAAACAGCACAAGTTATTTCCATCTCATAAACAAGAGGGGTTGTGTCTTCACCCTGCCTCCCACCCTCTTTCTCTCCATCCATCTGGAGGTGTGATCGCTGTCTGTCCAAACTACATGCTCACTGTTTCCTGTAAAAGCAAATTTATTTTCTTTCCAATAATAAAAAGATAATAATTCAGGAATTCTGATCTCCTAGGCCAGCAGGATTACGTGCAAACTAGTATCTTATTGTTTAGCCTCAATGCTGCAAATTTTGCATTGGGCTATTTTGAAACAAAATGTCTCTAGCCATAAATAACTATTATGTGTTTAGCTGTTTGGAAAGGAGAGCTAATTGATGTGCTTTGGTTGGATACGAATACACGAGCCAAGTAATGAAGGCATTTGGCGGACTGTGATTCATGGCATGTACATGGCACTGTATCATAAAGCATATAATGTGCAAACAGACTTTTTGTCGTCTGCCATTTCTTTGCTGCTATGTAGCATTCTTCCAAACTGCTGTTTTGGCAGGTCAAGAATACTTTGTACAAATTCCTGGAAAGAGGGTAATTCAGCTTGGAGGCTTTGGGGAGGTTCATTATTTCTCATACATTTAAGAAAAATTAAAATGAATTTCCAGCCCCTCCTGTTATGTAGAGAATCTTGAACTAACAGCAGTAGATCTACAGAAAAGTGAGATCTATCTTGGAACAGATAAGAGTTTTTCAGTGTTTTAGGTTGGCAATTCTAAGTGTGTCCTTCAGATTGGTTGTGCTGTTTAACTGGGAAAGTTACGTAGGAGCAACCATGTCCAGTGCATTATGCAGAGATGAACTGAGAAGGACTTACTGTCCTTAGAACTGGGCTGGGCTTTTCAAGGATTCCTGGTTGTTGCTTCTGTAAGGGAAACAAATCTGTCTTGTAAAGCAATATGGGGAAGCTCCAGTTTGTAACTGAAATGCATTTGTATCCTTTCACAGGTGTTTTGCAGCTTAACTGAAACAAATGGTGGCAACTCCTGTTAGATGCCTAGAAAGGTGTTTGCTCCTTTTTTTTTTTTTTTTTTCCCCATATAACTTATAAGGCCATTCTTGAAGTAATTTTGAACGGCATTCATTCCTTGATCACTCTCTCCACTGTAGTTTGAGACACATGCTGCTTGCCGTGCAGACTGGCTCAGCTTTCTCTATACCATAACACTTTATAATAAAAAAATGCCCTTGAAAAAAAAAAAAAAGAAAACAAACAAAACTTCTAGTGGTTCTTTTTTGCAAGTTTTCTTTGTTTTCAGTGCCAAATGCAAGAGGAAAGGAAGATTTGTTAGTATTATTTTTATTATTATTAATATTATCCATTTATAATGTGTCTTTTCAACCTAAAGTGCTCCTAGACAGATCAATTTCGTACTTCTAGTGATGTCTCTGAAAAGATCTCTCACTTTTTGTTTCAAGGACAGCATAGGACAGCATCTCTTGGCTTAGATCATTGTGAAATCCCCTTATCTGCCTGTTCTTACTTTATTTTTCTTCTGTTTCTATCTCTTGTCTTCATTGGTATTGAAAGCATGCAGCCAAGGTTGATGAGGACGAAACTTAAGCTGTGGTCAGTCCTTGCTTAACTCTTTGCTGCTTTTCTTTAAGGAGGCCTGTGAGTGAGCAAAGCTTTTTAATCTCTCTCTTTTTTTCTTTGTTTTCCATTCTGTGTCAATGCAATGAGGAATTTTAATCTGCCTTTTGAAGGGCTGAGGAACCTGAAATGGTGTACGGTGCCTGGTGATACTGAGTGCTCTGCAAGGAGCTCGGGCTCTTCCATCTCTTAGACTTTTCTTCTGGAGGACAGATGCATACACCTTATCTTTACCACAAGTGATGTTGTACGTGCCAGATTTCCAAATGGCAGGCTTCAAAAAAGAGACAACAGGATAGCTGGCTTTGCTACCCAAGATTTCTGCTCCAGAAGAATGTTCTGCTGACAGACATCTTCATGTAGCTCCCGGTGCTGCAGTCAGAGGAGCGCCCACACTCTCCAGTAGGGTCTTGGCAGAAAATGAACCAGCAATATGGGTTCACCTGATACACGACCAGTCATGCCATCCCAAAAGTGTCAGGTTAATGGTTGGCAGTAGCACTTGAACTAGCATATCATGTTGAAAATCAGGGCTTTTTGTTTATATTGCCAGTACCAATCAGTAGTCTTGGTTGGGGACAGAGCCCTTTAGTACTCAAGCCTATGTGACAATTAATAGGACAAGTTTTCCTTTGCTTTGAAGCATGTCCTTAGGATATAAGTAGCAGTGGCATTTTAAGTAGCCCTGCAACTTGTGATCCTTTGTTAACTTTTGCTTTCATTGGGTTGTTTTAACCATTGACTGAACTGTTGCCTTTGACTATTTCTTTGGTTGCTTTTCTTCATACCTGAGCAAAAATCCCTGCTGATCATCTTTTGGAGGTTGTCCTTCTTGTTCCTGGAAGTTCTGCTGAGGAGCTTGGCAAGGCTGTGCTCACTGTCTGCAGCGATAATTGAGGTGGTTTAGTGAGTTACAGAGAATAAACTAGATTGATTTCCCTTTTTCAGCCTGGACTAGAAAAGCTGATTCCTTCAGTCTGCTGTGTGCTCAAGGCCACGAGCCAAGCTGCTATCAATTTTACCTTCTCTGTGAAATTGTTGAAGAAAAAATGCTTTCCAGATCACGTGTGTGGAACAGATGTGGTTTATATTACTACATGATTCAGCTAAAAGTAGTGCCAAAACATCTTCCAGAACTCTCAGCTGGCTTTCGAGTTTAGAAGGGTAATCACTCGATCAAATGGCTGTAACTGCAGCCACAGCAGGTACAGTTCCTTTTGATTTAGCAAAGGTCCAAGAGAATGGTGGGATGCAAGGTGCACATAGAGGTCTTGCAATAGTCCTGGTTGGTACATGGAGGTACTTACAGACAGTGTGTGCCCAAATTAACACAGCTTCTCCCACTCCAGGTATTTCTTTATTGTCAAATACCGTCAGCATAGAGATCACTGGGGTCTTATTGGCCAACTGTATTTCCTTCCACCTGCTGAGATGGAGGAAATTCTGTTTTCATAAATAGATGTGTGACTTAGCTCACCTATTTTTCTCTTTGCAGTCATATTTGGCAGTCTTCCAGAGAGCTTCTGGAATAGTTTTTTGTTTGTTTGTTTGTTTGTTTGTTTTGGGGGGGTATACATATACACAGACTCATGCCAAAGATGGGACTGGACAGCTGCCTGGAGTCTTGCGCTGTAACTGCACATTTGTTTAAGACTTGCTTATATAGAGACTGAGAAGTGCAGGAAATGACAAGTGCTTAGTTGAATTTAGTCCATATCTTAGCAGGTAGCTCTTTGGACTTCAGTGTTGATGTTGTAAATTGGGGCATTTCAACTCCAAACCAGTTTAAGCTTTTATGCAGGGGTTAAGTCCAAGGACTTGTGTGCTGCTCTTGGTGCCTGGGGAATCTCAAAGAGCAGAAACTGGCAGTTTGGCAACCCATAATAAGGAAGTGTAAAGTTTGACTGATGAACAACTGAACCAGACGTGTTTTACTGCACAGAGGGAGTTTCTGGTGTATGCAGAGTAGAAAATCTTGGCACCGGGGAGTGGGAATTCTGCATTTTTGATGGTCAGAAGTCCCATTTATGCAAAATGATTGCAGGGTACCACCAGCTGCCTCCATCAGCCAGAGCACTGGGTGCTGGTAGCCTGGTGCATAGACACAGCGAAGAGAAGACCTGTGTGCAGGTGGCAGTGGTAGGGCATTTCCCCCTCCCCTTCTTGGTCCAAGAATAGCTCCAGTTCTGTCAAGTCTTCTGCTGAAATCTATACCATATTCTGCCCTTAATAAAGGGAACTGTAGGAAGAGCTGTGATTTCTTTCTGTGACTGCTGAGTCAGGAAGAGATGGAGATGAGAAGTGCAGAGCTGTCATTATGTTCCCGTGGGAAAGCTGTTTGCACCTTGACACAACAGTTCCTCTCTGTGTCTGCCTCTGTTGGAGCTTTCTCTGTGGTTCAGCAGCGCTGTCTGCCTTCACTGCAAATTAAGATTTCTTCCTGTTGTTCCTTGGGTTTGGACTGTAGACTGTAAACCAGATCTGCAGTGCCAGTGAGAAGACTGGGGGAGGTCAAGTGCTGGGCTGCCACAGACCGCTGGGTGCAGCCTTGGTGTCATGTGGGAGACGGTGGTCCTTCAAGCAGCATGTGGTGCTCCCTCCCTCTGTGCCTGTAGACCCTGACAGCTCAGGGAGCAGTGTTTGCATGGTCTGGCTTGCCACTTTCTGTGTAATTATTAAATAAGGCTCTTGGGGTCCCAGCTGTGCCTCTCATTTCTTCAGCGTTTGATGTTGTGTCTGATGTTCTTTACCCAGCCACTAAAGACTTTCCTTCTGCTTAAAGTGCAGGGGCTGATGCTTTCAAAGCAGGAAGCTTGCTCTCCTTTCAGGTCAGTAAGGCCAGGCACTGTCAGCAAAATCTTGTGAAGCTGCTCAGTTTATGCCAGGAAGGCTCTTTCCTACCTTCACCTGTGTCTATGCAAAAGGCGGCACCAAGTGGCAAATTGACAGGGCTTTTATGGTGAGCGTTTCACTGGCAAAGCTCTGTTAATCATGAATCACACACATCTCTTGCACCTTTTGGCTGTGCTGGCAAAAGAGCTTACTTCTGTGTTGCTACCAAATTTTCTTAAATGATGGAGTACTTTGTGGTCCCTTTAATGTCATTCAGAAGGGCGCTTTGATGCTAAACAGTGAAATGCTGCATATTGCAGGCTGAGGTGTGAACTGGTAGGTTAAAAACCACCCAGTTAGCACAAAACCCAAGCCTGGGTGGATGCAAAGATTAAGTAAAATGTATTTACCAAGCTTGTGTTTACTTTCACCATCAAGATTTAAAATGGAAGCGTGGGTGCTGTTTGGATAAAGACGCTGTTTGTGTATTCAGCGTGAAAATTTCCAGTCACTTGTGCTCTGAATAACTTGCAGCAGTACCAGGAGTTTGCAGTTCCCTTCCTTGCTCTGTGACCATTGAACAGTGGAGAGGATGCGGTGGGCTAAGGACGTAATTTGGAGAAAATTCATTTCTCCCTGCCCCACCTCTTCCTGTGAGCAAAAGGAGGGGGAAGGCACAATGAAGACATCTGTTCCTTTGAACCCACTCACAGACTTGCAGGGTAATAAAACTTGGGGAGAGGAGGAGAACCTATTGCTGCTGTTCAAGTGGTTGGTAATTGCTGATTGTTGAGCACTGAGGGGGTGAGCTTTTATCATGTTGACCTTTTTAGGGGATATTGAAAAGAAGCTGGCACTGACCCCTGCCAGGATTTAAATCCAGAAGCCTCAGAATCCCTTTGGGCCCCTTTCGGAGAGGAGGCAAATCTCCCTGGTCCCCACGCTCTTCTTTCTGCCTCGGGGTAGGTTCCTCTGCAGTCCTGACCATGATTCTGCACTTTCCTCTCCTGAACGAGTCTTCTGCTACCTGTATACAGCCACGCTCTGGGCTGCAGCACACTGAACACGACTTCTGCAGGAAAAAAAAAAATTACCTTGTCATCTGGACCCAAAGCCTGCCCTACCTCCTATCTGCATTTTGCTTTCCTTATGTGCAGTGCCTGATATCTTGTGGCCATAAGCCCAGGGCTGCAGGGCCCTCCCCTTGGCCCCCACTGCTCCTGTCTAATCTCATTGTGCTGCTTAGTCACAGCGAAGACCCCTCTAATGGGTTTAAGTGGCCCAGCTTCGTGCTCAGCCTGGGCCAGTTGATGCAGGAGATCAGGTTGCACACAGCTATTGCTTCACAGTCCTCCCGTTGTGTCAGCAGGTGCACGCATGAATATTAGGTTTCCCTCTAAGTATCATATCTGGAAACAAAAGCTGTCTGGTAAACAGCATGGCAAAAATGCCAAGGGGAACCATTGATCTCAGACCCTTTCATGAGCTCAGCCTCAGAGTGCAGAGGCAAATGGCACCCCGAGAGTTTTCCCAGGCCCTTAGAAATGTCTTGAGGCATAATCCAATGGTTGTAGTACCCACCTGCACCAGTAAGGTTGATGGGAGGCATTGTTATGTTGTGGATTTGGAGTCTCCTGTGTATTCCTCCTTGATATTTTCCCTTAGCTAGGGAGGAGCTGTCAGAGAAAAGGCTATCTGGGAGATAGTATGAAGTCTGTAAACCTGGGATGTTTGTTCAGGATGGGAATGGCTCTGCCTTAACCAGAGGTAACAAGCAGGCAGCTGCTGCAGAGAAGAAACATGGCTTTGTGCAGAGATGTGAGCTTGCCAGTGGGTATTTGCAGGACTGACCGAGTTGGACAGGAAAAGTCTGCCAGGGTGTAACAGACACAAAGGTATCTCTGTGTGAGTGAATGGGATGGAAACCAAGCTGAGCCAAGCAGAGGCTTTCAAGATGAGAGAGAAATTCCAGAGTGAATTGAATGAAATGGCCAAGGTCTTTGTGCATGCACCCCTCGTGATTGCGGCTCTTAGCACAGCTGGAAGCAGCACATACGCAGGCCCTGAAAAATTTCTCACACAGCCTTACAGAACCAGTCAGGAATCTTGCTGGCCTTTTAGTTTCTCTCCCAAGGTGCAAGTTTGATGAAATCACCCAGTGGAGAAGAAATGGGGACCTTCTTAGACTGTGGGACTAGATAGTGGGACTAGAGCGTGACGGTGTGATGAAAACTGATGGGATTTTCTGAGTTGAGGATAGGCATATTATTACAAGATAGAGGTGAGGAAGGAGTAGAGGAGCCACCAAACACCTCCCTAAATTGTAACAGGTAGCATAACCTGAAGGGAAGAGATGGCTCTACAAAGTAACATTACAAATAGCCTGGCCTAGGAAGTCGAGCAAGCCAGCAGGGCTAAGCTGTGACAGTGCCTGGAAAAAGTGTGAGCCAAACACTGTTAGAAGAGGGGCAAGCGAGGCTGATGCTGAACTAATCTTATAAGCTAAATAGGAGTTTGTTCCTGAATTAAACACTTGAAATATCGAGTAGGGGAGACCACTAATGAGCTAAACTTAGTTTTCCTGTTAGGCAAAACTGCCCCACACCTCAGGGAGGACCCTCTGAGTGCAGACTGAGAGAAGAAGAAAATAGAAAAAAAACTGTGTTTCTTCACCCTCTGTTTTTATCCCCCTTCTCTCACATGTCATGGAGCATCTTGAGGTGCTTTGAAGGACCTATGGAGACAGGTTCAGCCTTAGCAAGAGCCATGGGAGGGAAAACCCAGCACGCTGATGCATCTCAAAGCTCCAGAGGAGGCAACAAGTGCTTCTAAACAACAGAGAGCTACTTGAAGCCAGCACAAAAGGGTGTAATATCTGCAAGAGCTCATCAAGGGAGAGGAACACAAAGCCAAGGATGTAACTGATGGAGGCAGCCGTCAAAAGCAGCATGAATGTAAAAGTCTGTGGGCGAAGTGAGCAGCTGAATCAGAGAATGATGCTACCAGGAAACTTTCTGAGGTCAGGGATGAAGCTGTTCTGTCATTAAATACGTGATGTTATCACAAGCTGATCTTATTATGCAGATGGCTACTGTAGCACTTATGCACTATGTTTGCTTAGCTTCAGGGCAAAGCTATAAGCAAAGACAAGAAGGAAGGGAATGAAGGTCAAAGTTTCCTTACAGTAAATGAATAAAGGTGGGTACGTGTGAGTGGCAGGTCCCTCAGTGCTAGGTTGCAGCACATTCCAGAGGTTGGTTTAGTTTTAGTATTAATGGGGACAGAAAACACAGAAAAACCACATTAGATAAAATGGGTTACTCTTGTCTACCCAGTGGGTAGGAGTCCAGACTGATAAACCTTAAGGGGCAGTCTGGAAAAGGCTTGATCATGTGTGTTACTGTCAGGAGCTCTCCACTTTTTTGAAAAATATTGCTTATCTGGAGTAAACCTAAACAAGAAAGCTAGATGGGAGCAGACGTTACAGTCGTATTTGGAGGAGGTTATGGCACTTTCTGGTAGAGATGATATTACTGCCTGGTCACCTTCGTGGAAAAGAGAGGTTTTTACACTGCAAAGTAGCTTGAATACTTTTTTTTTTTTCACTAAAGCAGCTTTTCTGGCAACACAAGCATTGTGCAGCATAGTTATACAAAGTACTATGCTCTATCCTAAGGAAAGAGGAAGAGACACCATGGATTTGGTTAGGATCATGTAGTGTCTTCCAAACTGACAGGATCACCAGGAATGCAACCTGTGCCGAGTTTGTTTTGGAGCAAGGCAGGCTTGCTCTTTCTTTTCTCTATCGATCCCCAGCTGGTTCTGAGTCTGTAGTTAAGATTTGTATGCACCACTATTAAGTATGGACTCCACTGCATGCTGGGGACTTAGAGGACACTTGAAAGGGAAGGCTGGAGAAACAAACCCTGTGAAGTAGTGCTCTTCTCTGTCCCTTTCTTGTAGTGCTAGCTGTGGGCCTGAAATGTCCTGGATGGAAAAATCGCCTCTAATACCCACAGTGCTGTTGGCTTTATGGAAGCGAAATCTCTGTGCAGCAGTGCTCTCTGTTCGCTCTGCCTTTCAAGATAATTTGGTCCATGCTGCTGTGGTGCTGCTGGGAAGAGCAAAGGGTTGCAATGGTGCCCTGAGAACCACTGCCTGGCCTTGCTGTAGCTCAACAGGCTGAAGGCTGGATGTGAAACTGCCAGTTATGGCTCGGTGTGCTCTCAGGTGTGAGTTTTGCTGTTCACATTAGCCACTGTGTGATGGGCAGAGGAACATCTCAGCACCCTGCTTGCCATTTGGCTAGCTATTCCTTATTTCAGAGCTGTGTTTAGTCTAGTGCTGTTTCTGGAGTTGCTTCTTTTTGCTTGGCCTGAGCTGTTAAATGAAAGTGCTGCTGTGTGGGTAGACTTGGTCAGGATCTAGGGAGGGAACAAATCACTCTGAGAAATAGGCCTTAGATCTGTGATTCTGCTTCAACAAAAAAGAAAAAAAAATAATGCTTTTATTAGGGTTGAGATTATTGTCCACAGATTTTTCTTCAGGTGGGAGTAGAGTACACCCGTGGGAGTACAAGACAACAAGCTAGCTTTTGAGACAGCTTACAGTTGGTCAAGCAGGAATTTATTTTTGCTGACATCCAGATTCTTTAAAGCAAGACCAACTGAAGTCCTCACCATGGATGGGCTCTCATTCTCTTCCTCTTCCAGCTCTCTACAGGGTGGGCTGGACAGAGAAACTGTTTTTTGCTAACAAATCCCTGTATCATCCCTTTTGCCATGACAGCATGCTTCTATTACAGCTCTTCTTACAAATCCCTCAAATATCAGCTTCAATTTAGCAGTGCATGGACCAGACAGAGTAAGTTTGTCAGTTCTTTCCCCTAGAGCAGGATCTGATTAGCCAGCAATGCTAGAAGGGATGTGTGCGCCCTGGTGCCTTCCTGCCTTTGCCCCATCCTCTGTTATGCAATGGGATTTGTCTGGGCTGATAATGCTGATATCACTCACAGAAGCACTCTGGCCAGACCTGGCATTGGCTGGGAGAGACGATTCTTTCTGATTGCCAGACCTGGGCCTGAATATAATTTCCCTCTTCCTTCTAAAGCAGCAGTAGAGAGGCCCAAACCATTGAGATAATTCTCTAGAAAAGCAGCAGCTTAAAATAATGAACTCCTGACCTGTGACATTTGCTCCTCTGTTTTAAGATGAGTCTCTTGTTTGTGCTCGCCTCCTTTGTCCCCTGACCGGAATGGTAGTGAGTGGTGTGGAGAAGGTGATTATGACGGGACTTCTGTCCGTTTTCCGCACCACAGAGGAATGACAGGCACTGATAAACTTACTGGGTGGCCAGCAAAATGCATGCAATTCCCGTGGCCTGTGGTTACAGAATGAAGCTTTTTGTCCCTAACATGTAAAGGACAAAATATAAACAGGTTTAAAAGGAATTGTGCGAATTCAGAGAGGATTTGTCTGCCAGGAGCTATTTAGTATTTAGGAGCCTGCATGCAGAAGCCTTAAAGCCACTTGCTGCCTGAAGCTCGGGAAGATGCATCAGAGGAAGTATTGCTCTAAGCTTACTCTGCTGTTTTATACCTTCCCCTGATGTTTCTCCTCCTTGTCACGGTCAGACAGTCTGCGGTAGATGAACTGACCCAGGATTGTTTTTCCACTGGTGTTGCGCACTGACCATTGCTTTGTCACGATCTCTCTGTCACCCCTGTCACTTTTGCCTTTTGCATGTTGTGCAGGCGTCCCAGTCGGAGCCTGCTTGCGTGAGGCATCGCCCTAATGAGTGCTGGAGCTTACAGGTTTCACACAAGTAGGGCAGCTGCTCCGGTGCAGGTGAGAGAGGAAAGGCAGACGCAAGTGTCATGAGCAATAAGGTGTTTAAAAATAAATGGCCCAGCAGTTCAGTTGTGCAGACAGATCAGCTGGTTTGCTTTTTCTTTTTTTTCTCCTTTTTATACCTGTGTGAGCTTCTGTGATGTTCTCACCATTGTGTTTTGCAGCTTGATACCTCTCACTGTTTTTCCTCCACCGCTATCCCCTCTGCTAATTGCTTTTCATCAAGTTTATCTGCTGTTTCTTAGTAGACAGGAATGTCACCCACCAGTCAATAGATGCTTTGAATCTCTGGTGAAAGGGCTTCTTCCTAGAGGAGCTTCAGGCTTTGGTGTCCTTGCTGCAAAATTTCATCAAAGGAAGAGACTTTCCTGTTGGGAGCACTGGTCTGTGAAGAGTTAGCTGCTGCCATTGGACAATTTTGCCCTGGACTGCTAGGCAAAGGCATCCTGACAGCATTCACTGCTGATTTTTTTTCTTCCTGCATGAACTGTTCACACAGTACGTCAATGTGACTGGGTTTCTGTTCCAGTTTTCCTCCGATACTTGTGCCTTTCTTTTCCCCAGCACTTGCTCTGTTCCCTGTCAGCTCATCACCCACTGTGGGGCTCTGGGTGAAAGTTTCAAACACGCTGGGTCAGCCTCTCCTCTTCCAACAGCAGGTGAGGCAGATGGCTAGGTTGATTTTTAAGGTCATATCTGTGTGTTAGGTTACGTTACTGTTTTTCTGTACCTTCAGGGAGCCTGTGTACTCGGAGATAATACAATGCTAGTCTATGTACTTCAGAAAATTTGCAACTTAAAGCTCTTTCATGAAGAAAAACTATTGCACTTGTTTAGGACTACTTACTAGTTTCACCTCAACTCCCTTGTCAAAACATCCCATTAAAATTTGACTCCATTCTCAAAAGCTCCATGTATGACCTTTCTGGCCTTTGCAAAAGAGTTGGTTTTACTCTAGCTTCATTCCCTAGTTAATCATGAGTTCCGTTATTTATTCATATTTATTAGTTATTTGCAATGCCCAGCTATGTGACCTTATTGCTGACCCCATTCTCTACTCAGTTCTTCCCATCTAGTAGGAAAGAAAATAAGCACATACTGTTACAAATTGCCAGTATGCTTCTGTGTCTCAGCATTGACCGTGCAGCTGTTTCGCACCTTCATGTCTTGTGGAAGCTTGCAGATTTTAATGTTTTATAGGATTCAGTCCAATTCCCACATAAGGAGAAAAAAATCATATTGGTTTCAGTGGTCTGTGGATCAGTCTTCTTAGCATGTGAAGGAATGTAGCTGTATTCTTCTGTGGATTTTAGCATGGCTGTATGCAGAATGCCATAATGACTGCTGTGATATTAGCCTGCATATTTTCCATTGGGGTGTGAAATCATCTTGATGTTTAGAACTGCTCACATATTTTTCTAAACCATTGCTTATCTCTGCATGGGAGCACTGTGCTGTAATAGCCTTAGGACTGGTTGAATATTGCATGCTTCTGGATTGTGAGTTCTCCCTTAATCTCGGGGATTCCTACAGTCTTTTTGCAAACTAGAATAGGGAAAGGGGAGGGGAATGTGAAGAAGATTTTAAAAAGAATTTGTAATGAACCTTTGCAGACAAACAGGTATTTATTACAGGCCTGTTAGTGTGGCTTTTTAAATAAACTGATGTCTTACTTTGAAGCCATTCTGTAGATTTGCATCATATTTTTAATCTTTGTAGCATTATTGAAGCATATCTAAGTAATACAGAAGGTTTCCATTGACTTAAAGATATGTGAGGTCTCTGATAGTCTTTCAATGTAATACTTAAATATTTTTGGCAGGTTCTGTGGAGTGCTGGGTATACACAGATTTTAATAAGGAGTTTAAACATCATTTTCGTGAGTTAATAACACCTCCTGTATCAAGACAAAGTAGAGGACAGTGGGTTTTCTTTCTTTATGTTGTCACATTTAACTTGCTGCACTTGAAGAGTTCATCAGAGAGCGGCTACTTTCCCTGCTTCTGCTTTGAGCCTGTTGCTTTCATGCAGTGCCAAAATAGTGGTTATGGGTACTAACGTCACACTCTGCAAAGAACAATCTTCTTAATAAAAGTAAAAACATGCAACTTCCCCTTCCCTTCCCTCAGGGTCTGGCTTTTCTTTTTCTGTCTGTAAAAGCTGGGTAACTTTTAGCCTCATGCAGTTTTCTTTGGAACTGACAGCTCTAGGTACCAATACGCTGTTTCTCTGAAACAGTTTTGCAAATCATTTCCTTCACATTGCGCACTAGGATCATGTCTGTCCAGGGTGGCAGAAGGAACAAGGTAGTGTGCCTTCCGCCTTGTTTTAGTTCCTCTTTCGGAGGGATTCTTTGCTGTGGTGTTGTGTTTCTGCAGACCACTTGACAAGGGTCTTGTATCCTTTTGCATGGCAGTGGGAGAGCCAAATGCCACCAAGCCAGGGGGGTGAAAATGTTCCAAGGTTCGGCTGCAATGGCCGAACGGGGCAGCTGAAGACCTTGGCTGAAAACCTGGTACCCCACGGACTTAGTGACCTTGTGCAGCATGATGACAATTGTTTTTCAGAAGGGGACCTACCTTTGAGTTTTTCCTACAGAGAACCAGAGCCCCTTCCTTGGACTGATCAGGAAAACAAGATGTGGCAATACCGTGTACCCAGGCCTTGGTGGCAGATGAGAGCAGACCTTCCTTGTGCAATTCCTGCTTTTTCTGGCTTTTGTTGCTCTGTGAGACCCATCTACCCAGCCATGGCAATGAGCTGCAGAGACCTCCCACCCATCCTGTGTGTGGAAGTGGAAATAGCAGCTTCCAGGGCATCGATGGTGACAGCTTTGGGAGAATTGTCGTGGCACAAGGGGTACAGAAGTGCTTCGCTTGCATTTGGTGCCAGATGTCTGTTTATTTCTGGCTGCTGCAGTAATGCCAGATCTGGGCTGGATGTGGAAAAATGGTTTTAGGCAGTTAAGAGCTGGATGCAGAAGAAAGGTCAGGCCTGGCTGCTCCTCAGTGCCTTGCAGGATCTTACAGCAGGAGCTTTAAGGGGGTGTGTGGCCTGCTGCAGCACCCATGGGCATCCCTGTCGTCTGCCCCCAGACCCCACTGCTGGCCGCTTTCCTGTTTTAACATCCATGTGAAATATGTGAGAGCTGGCTTCACACATGCTTGGCATGAGCAGAGCCATCTGGAGCATGCCTCTGAGCATGGGAAACGTTCTCCCTGGGAAATCCAGCCGGGAGCATGACTGCAGTAAGTCAGATATGGATCACAGGGTCAGGATAACGATTAGTCCTACCCTTCCCCCTAGTCGTAATTAACTGCAGTGATGTCACCCTCCGTTCTGACTTCTCACGGGCATTAATTACAGAGCGGCAAATTTCCTGCCTTTCCCTTTTAATCGCTCTCTAGGAAACTCAGAGTGTACGCCCTCTTCTCAAGAACTGCCAGCAAACTTCCTCATCACGTGCTACGGGGCCTAACCTCTGCCTGCAAAAAGGCAACCTGGAAATAGGTTTGGTCAGGGGGAGTTGCTCAGAAGCATAGAAGAATTCAGAAGGATATGAACTTTCCAGGGTTAGGAATGCTCCTTCAGCATCTCTTGAGCTTGTGTCCTTCCATCTCATTTCACTTTGCATTCACCCCTGAGGAGCAAGGTCCAAGATGTTCAAAACCCACAGTGATGTTGCCTCTCCCCTTAAGGAAATTTGTCCCCCCAGGAGATACCGTCGCCCCAGCTAAGCTGAGCTGTAGCCTTAATGCTAGTAGCTGAGGAATTGGTGTAGGAATTGCCTGTTCCTGCTGGAGATACCCCCCGCGCTGGTGGGACGGGGTTCGGGAAGCCTGAACTGGAGCAGTTCTGCATAGTTTGAGTGGTGTTGTCTGTCCTAGTCCTGTGAGGACCCTACAGCCCTCCTCTTGGACTGCCCTGCTGATGGACCCTGCCTGTGTGGCTTATGCCTTGCTTCAGGGGCTGTGGCATATCTCGGGCAGCAGCAGCCTGTGTGACCCTGCGAGCTCTGCACAGCCTCTGGCCTTTGGGGTCGAGAAATCCAGATCCTGCTCTGAGAAAGCTAAATCCAGAGGAATTGTAGTGGCATTTGGAGGATTTACGTTGGTATTGCAGGGTGATATTTCACCTTGATGTTCATACTTGCTTCGCAGCCATTTATTTTCCTGGACAACTTCTTGGCCTTGTGCATTTTGCTCAGTACAGACCTCAGCAAGGTGGCCTCGTGCCTCTTCCAGTCAAGCATCTCACAGTCAATCCTCCCTTTGTTTTGGGTGTCTTTCCCCTTTGAAGTGGGGCGCATCTATCACAATGGATCCGCCAGTAACACGAGGGGAACATATTCCATAATCAGGAACGTTCTGTCTGGAGAGAAGTGTTTATTATACACAACTTGTTAGGGACTGTCAATCAGCCGGGCTCCCTTTGTGATTCCATAATGCATCATTAATGATGGCTGCTGCTATGCATTTAATTTCATGGCACACAAGGGCCTTGTCTCTGTCTCCCCATCCCCTTCCCCCTCTTCATAATCACCAGCACAGGAGAAATTAATAAATTGATCCAGGGAAGGAGAGCTACAGGCGTGCTACAGGCTATGTTCAGTGTCCTTGTTCACGCTGACTTGTACCTGACTCTGAGAGAAATCTCTTGGATATCGGTAGAGCTATTTTAGGATTGCTGCTCGCTTCTCATCCCGAGGAAGGGGATTGGTATCTGCCCGCACACATGCATGATTAGGGATAATTGGCCATGTAAAGAAGGGCCAGAGGTATCTCATGAAAGTGATCTGTTGAGTGCTGGGGATGCCAACATCACATGTTTTTCAGCTCTTCATTTCCACTGTCACCCCTCTGGATCTTTGAGCCTTGAGAACATGCTGATGTTTGGCTGATTGTCATTTTGCTTGTTCAGCCCAATGCAATTAACTTTGTTCTTAAAAGGTGAAGAATATTTGATTCCTCTAGGGCTTGTGGCTGGGAGAACCAAGCTTCCTGGAGGCTAAAAATTTTCACTAAAAATGACACAAAATATATATATATAAAAGAATCCCAAGTTAAGACTGAGAAGAGGCTAGTTGTAATGCTCTTTGTTTGTTAAATAAACCTAACTTTGTTGTTTGGAATTGGCTTGTCGGAGGCCCTGAAGCAGATTTTCTCCTACTGTCAAAGTTTGTGGCCTTCATTTGCAGCTGAAACTCAGCACACCAGCAATGGCTAGGATAATTCTGCCTTCTGGCTGGCGTCTGCTGATTACTTTTGGTTGGCCTCCCCGTCTCATTTCTTTCTGAATGATTTTCTTCAGGGCTTATTTTGACCAGAGAAGACCAAGCCCTGGTGTGAGCTATGGATTCCAAACTCTCTCGTTTTGTTGCATTTCCCAGGATTAGAAAGGTGTGGGCCCGTTCCTCTCTGTGGACAATCCAGCTGGCTCTGTGGTTCTGAACCAGCTGTGTGGTGTCTGTCTTGGCACCGAGTCTTGCTTAAGTCCCGTGCTGGTGCTGCCTGCCCACATTGTGTGTTGCCTAGGTGTGCAAGACGCTGGGCTCCTGAGTGTTCACATGGAGACAGGGGTTTGTGGGGCCATTCCAGCAAGAGAGCAAGGAGTGGGTTGTGCTGAGGTTAAGACAACCTCACAAACGTATTTCTGCTCCATTCTCCTTTGTTTCTCCAGTGAAGTGTCCTCCTTGTCCTGATACCTGTTTCACAGGAAGATCCACAGGTATTTCACGTCAGTCCTGAGGACACTGCGGAGCAGTTGGAAGAGAAGGAAATTCGGTCAACTTCAGATGGACTTCTTTAATTCTCTCTCCCCACATCCTTGGATCCAGGCCATACTCTTTTGGGATTTCCCCCTGGCAAACAGCTTTGGCAAAGTGCTCCAGGCTGGGTTCCAGCTTGTTCGCCTTTATCCCATGTGTGTTGGGGCAGCCAAGCCTGGTAGCCAAGCCAAGCCTAGGCTTCTGGTATTGCTGGACAGGATCCCAGCCTTGTCCATCCACATGGGCACTACCTCTTGTGTTCAAAAGTGAGGGAAGAGGAAGCTATGCACGCGTCCTTCAGTGCTTTACAAAAGAAAAACACTTGCTTGTGCTGCTCACAGCTGAACGTTTGGCCTTTCAATCAAGGGAGCATCCTGCTCTGCTCCCTTGTTTTAAACACCTGATAAGCACAGCTGTTGCAAAAACATTTGACCATTTTCCATCTGAACAGAGTAACTCACAAAACTGCTTTGCCTCAGTTTCCATTGGAAAGGAAAAATAACAAGACTTGACATTTCTTTCCTGGAACAGAGCACTCAAGTTGTTTTAAAAGCATTTTGCATATTTTCTATTTCCTATATCCAGCTATCTGAAATATTTTTAGATTCTCCCCCTTGTGAATAATTTCAGAGGTTTTTTGCCTTTGTTTCAACTCAAAAAGAAGTCAAATTTCAGAATGTTTAATCCTGATCATAATGTATTTGTCATTTGTACAGCTCTGTGGATTTGTTTGATATTTATTTAACACAGAGAAGCACAATTTTTACCTTTGGTTTCCAAATTATTTCTAAGACCCACTGTTTCACTAGAGTCACATTTCTGAAGTAGGTTTCTCCACACTGAGGTTTCTTTATCCCTCCACTGAGTGATAATTCTTCTGAGGCCTCCATTGGCTTACCAATGGAGATAGTAGCTTTGGGGGATGGCTGTGAACCCATTTTCCCAGGATGTCACTTGAGTTGATGTGTCACCACGTTTTCACCATGGTGCTGAGAAGATAGCAGTTCTTAGCATGATGACTAGTTGAGTTTATACAGTTTGGCAGGGATCCTAAGTCCACATTAGTGGAGGGAAGTGTGAAGGTGTAGCAACCGATCTTTCCTAAAAGAAAAAAAAAAAAAAATTCTTTTACTCCTTGATTTGATCCTGTAGGCTGAATTCAGCCCTTGGACTTCAATAAATATATCCAGTAAAAAGTATTTAACAATTTATCTGCTAATACTTTCTTCTTTAATAGAAGATTCTTCAAAGAAGACCTTGCCATGTGAAGAATTGGTGCTGAATTGCAGCTACCAGACAATGAGAGGCTTATCTGTCTACCTCTGTATGCTGGTGGGAGACTGAGCAAAAAATTGATGTAAGAAAGAAATTCTCAGCTTCACAGACTGAGTTCTTTGATGAATTTTGTTCATCACCATCCACTGAATTTTCAGGCTTGCTTTATCTCAAGGATGGAGCTGTAAACCTTGGTACTTCCCTCCTCATTCATGGCTGGCATAGAGCAAATAATTAATTATGGTGTCTTAAATCACTACTTGAAACTGTAATATCAGATTGTCATTCCCTTGAAATGTCTTTGGCACAGGCCTGCTGTCTCTGATTTTCATGTCTTACCAATTGCTATTTTTACATGTCTTGTACAGAAGAGGCTGCACCAGATAAAGCCATGTGTTGTAGTAAGTGCTTTTGGACTTTAAAATGGCTCCCTCTCTGTCGTGTGCCTTATAACCTGAATTCCCAGCTCAGCTTTTTCCTTATGCCAGGAAATGTCTCCTACCTTTGAAACTCCTCTCAAGAGATAAAAGATTAGCTTTATGCTGTCAGGAGCTGTCATTTCAGGCAATTAGAAATGCATCAGCTGACTCCTGGTGGTTTTGCAGATATCTTGCTTCCCGGTGACTGCTTCGTTTCTGCCTGTTTTTGAAGGTTACATTTGGGTAACTCTCCCCGATTGCCCACTTGTATTCTTTGTTTCTGGCTGCTGTTTTCTGGCTGCTTTTTTGCTGTTAGTGAAGCTTTTGGTAGTTAGTGATGCTGCTGTGAGGTAGCTTTATTTGCAGTTAGAGTACCAGAAGTGGCAAATGGGACTTCCACTGTTCCCTCCTAGCTAACCCAGCCTCCAAAGGTGGGAACAGAGAAGAGGAAAGAGAAAGTGGTATTGCTGAAGGCAGGCAAATGAGAAAGCAGTTTTTATTGCCCTGAAGATCTGTCCTCTGCTAGGACTGGGAGCAAACATGCAGCAGGAGCTATGTTCTTTGCATACCCTTTGGCTATGTCTTTCATTAGGAAGCGCCTGCCAACTGTCTGCTGAGCACTGATCCCTACCTGTCTGGTCCTGTGCTCTCTCCAGATGGGTGCTCCTGTTTAGATCTATTTCTAAGTGAAATATTGCCACCTGTAGGATGCAAGGCCCTAGACGGTTCCCAGAGGGGAGACGGTCTGTGTCAGCTAAAGGATGGGATCTGTTTCTTTGCATTTTGGAGTGTGGGAGCGCGAGAGGGAGGCTGAGCCATGGCAGCCAGGAGGGGCATGGGCCTGTTTGGTGACCTCTGCAGTTGCCTCCAAAGCATCCTGCACGTGTGTGAAATTACGATCTCCAGGGTTTGGCTCAGCTGCCAACTCCTTTTTGTCTTTCTCTTCCATCTCTTCCAACTGCAATTGAGCTAGCAGGCAGTTAACCTCAGTGTTCTACCTCGGAGATGTGCTACCCTTGACAATAACAGAGTTTCTACCAAACTGTTGTTTGGAAGGTGTCTCCTTGACAACTAAGTTTCTTGGCAGGGATCCGTTATCTCTGGATGGAAGCTAAACAGAGAGCCTGGAAGGTAACCAAATGCCAGGAGCTGGCCTGTCTGCTATTTCAGACATCTTCAGTGGCACAGGCAGAGGAGGGTCTGCCTGCATCCAGAAATAGCAAGGCAGGAGCCTCTTGGCTCCCTGCTTGCACCTAGCCACGTGGATAGAAAGATGAGTGATCGCAAGGAGCCTCGTGTCCAAAACATCCTTTTGTCACAGCCTCTCAGACCTTTGTGGAGCCTTTTGTAAGGACATCTGAAGGACGGGAGAGCAGGGACTGGGCTCTGGGGCTGAGTGCCTGTGCTTGCTGCATCAGCTGCATGCTGAAAAAGGCCAGGACTTGGCCAGATGGAGTAACAGAGAGGGGAGGCTGGGGAGCCTGGCCTCGTGCCAGCCCGTGGAGCCGGGTGGGCAGATCAAAGAACGGAGCTGGAGGGGGTCAGAGGAGGATAATCCCCAAGCAGCGCTGAAGGCTGCAGCTGTTGGCGTCAGAGCGTGGCATTACAGAGGTTTGCTGCTCCCATGCTGTGGGTGTCAGCGGGAGTCTGCAGCCCTGAGAGCTGAGTCGAGTCGGGTGCTGATGGTCTTCTCCCCTTCCTTTGGTCAGTGGCTCAGGGGATGTGCTGGGATGTTCAACTGAAGGTGGAGGAGCCTGGAGGTGGGCAGAGCCCTGCGTGCCCATCACTCCCCCCAAGGGTAGGGAGCTGTGTGTCCTGGGAGGCATCTGCACTGCTCTTGCCATCCCTAGGATGCAGACAGATCCCCTTGTGGTGTGTTTTCCCAGGGCGTTACTATCCCAGGGAATGAGAAATTGGATCCTTCTGCCCCTTTCCTAGCAGTGCCACCTCTCCGCCCAGCAACTTTTACTTTGCCATTGTTTTACCAAGTAAATGTGTAGAGAGAGCTGATGCCAGCCTTCCAAGGGAAACCTCACAGGGAAGAGCAGTGAGCTGGTTTGCTAAACCTGAGGCACTCAGAAGCTGTAAGTTTGACTCTAAAAATAAAAGCTCCTGGTGTATTTTTACTTCTGTTCTGTTTTCTTCAGCTTTTTTAATCTTTCTGAGCTTCATCTCCTTCAGGGTATTTTTGGTTATTTGCAGCTGTGATGGATGGAAATTGCTCATTTTTTCCATAAATTTAAGCTGAGACTTTTGCACAGTCTTATGACTTCAGAAACTGGGGTCTTCAGCAAAAGGACAGATGCAGAAGGCCAGTAGGAATTGCTAACACGGCCAAATGCTGAGTGTTGAAAACTTGTCCAGCACCTCCAGCATGTCTTTGCTTGGTGCCAGGACCCAAACACAACGCAAACACGTATCTGTGGCTCAGGATTTGAAATCTCTGGGACGCACGGGTCTGTAGGTGTCTGTTAGGTTAGTACACGGAGCTGATGGATAAGAATGGGTCTTCTTTGTCATAGCCAGAAACGGTTTGAAGCAGAACATGATGATGATTACTGCCCAACTGCCAGGGGCCGTTGATAGCTACCGTCATAAAAGTTCAGATATTTCTCTTTTTTCCCCTTTGTTCACTGGAAAGTTTGAGATCTGGCTTGAACTCTGCCAGCGGTTCTGTGTGAACTGACTGGGGACGCGCTGGAGCAGGCAGATCAAATAGTTGTGAAGGGTGTGAATAAGCCCTGGGAAAGAGCAAGCAGGCGGTTTGTTTAATGTTTGCTTCCTTGTGTTTGTGTGAGTCATGGAGCTGGCGGTGGTCCTGCTTTCACCTCGCAGAGAGCAGAAGTAAGGGTGTAAGAGCCCCACGCTAATTTGCTGAAAATAGCTGAAAGCCAGGCTCTCCAGATACTCACAGGAGATTGCAACTCCTCCATCTATCGATTCTTTTTCTTCCCCCCTTCGTCTTAACAGCTTTTAAAGGATGATAAAACAAGGGAAGAAAATGCATGCAGCACACAGCGTGCAGCTTTCTGTCCCAGCCCTTGCCTTGGATGGTTTGAGTGTGTGTGTGTGTGACCATGCAGTGTGTGCACAAGGACTGCAGGGCATTGAGTGGGACGGGATGGGGAGGCAGGCGGTTGCAGCAACAGAGAGGAGGCAAAAATGCCTTCCCTGTTATCCTGGAGGCTGCTGGCATGCCCTGCTGCTGTCACAGCAGCAGTGGGGCAGGCTCTCCACCATCACACACCAACTCTGCCCAGAGTATTCATGGGCCAAGGTGATTTGTACCTGAGCTGGTGCAATTCTGGTGTAGTTGTGGTGTGCTCCTGTCTTTCTCCAGTTCAGGGGGCAAAATACCAGTTGGGTACCACACAGTGTTGCCAGCTCATAATTGCATTTTTTTGTTTCTGTTTTTAATCAACAGTGACGTTAAATTTTATGCTCTCATTAAAGCTTCAGCTTCTGGAGTCGGTAGATGATGATGTGCGAATCCCAGTTTTATTCTCCGAGCAGAGGAAGGAAGTCTGGAAATGCGGTTTGGCAGCTTGTAGCCTGGAGGCAAAGGTAGCAACAAACCCCGAGTTTCTTGCGTGTTTCTGTGGGCCAGGTTCATACTTGAGCTCCCGTTACAGGCTTTGAACACAATAGTTGGCAGAGCTGCCTCTGATGTAGCTGGCTGCACATTGGGAAAAGCAGGATGAGCGCCTCTGCTTGTAGGGAACACGGGGCTTGCGTGATGGCCGTGGATTCAGGTCAGCTCAGCTGAGCAGGGGGGGGATGAGAGTGGCTGCTGTCCCTTAAGCTGCTGACATGGGGAATGCAGCTGTGGTCTGGGGGCTCGCTAAACCAGAGCTGTTTACATGCCGAGCATCTCAAGTGGGCAAGTACAGCCATCACCCAGCATTTGTCCTTCATGCAATCAAGTGATTGCTCTTCAGCAGTGCGGGCTCCCCTGAAGCCTGATTCCTGTATTTCCTCCTTGCCTTAAGCAATCTTTGCTTCACTTGTTTCCACATTCATTTCTCTTGCACAAACTCTGGTCTCAGGCTTGTGGGTTGAAATACTCGTCCAAGCTGCCACAATTTTGCTTTAGACCCAGAGCTCAGCAATTGTTCCTCAGGGAATCTGCAGGTTCTGGGGCTATGTGAGGGCTCAGTTCACTCTGGCCATTTCATTTGCATCTTCTGGTTCCTCTGCTACTTGGCAGTGGTGTGCCTGCCCTCAGGGACCTTTTAATGTCCCTGCCACCCTGACCTCCCAAACAAGAGGATTTGTTCCTGTCAGCTGTGAACTGCTCCTTCTACCCAGCCTCCTAGCAGCGAGTGATCTGCCCCTCCTGCCCTGGAGCATCAGTGGACCCATGGTGAGCTGTCCAGGTGTTATGTTCCAATACCAGCGGTTCTGGACCTTGAAATGGGCTTGTTTTATGGATCACCTCTGGTAATGTTTGCCTTGAGCTAGCAGGAGAAAGATGCCAGCAGCATCCCCATGAGAGCCTCTGATGTTCTAGGGCGGGGAGCATTCTGGGGTACGTGGGGTCCTTTGTGGGGTTGGTGTCACCCACAAAGGTTTCTGCTGCTTCAACCTGACGTGTGGGTATAACAATAGCTGTTTAAATGCAGCTTCAGAAAGGTTTGTAGGAGACGCCCATCATCCCTTCAGAGCTGCTTGCTGTTGCCTGGCACAGAGCTGTAGCACGTGCGGCTGCAGCGTTACAACCACGTTACTTGCACTACCTAGTTCGCTGTTCTTGTAAGCTCCAAAGATACCTGGTTTTGTTCTGCTCATGCTCTCTTGTCACAGGTGTGTTATGCATTGCCAGATGTTCACAACTGTTACAGCAGACAAATCCAAGGCTGCAGTAAGGGCACCCACTGACCATTCTGGACTCATTCCTTCGCTTGCCTGTAACTCAGCTGGCACCCGGGCAGGTTGATGTGTCTCAGCACTACCAGCAGAGCCGTGTAACCTCCTTGCCACTTCTACAAAGCATTGCTTACAGCAGGGGTCTCTGTCTTGAAGCCCTGCGGAGTCACACTGACAAACGGCGATAACATTGCTTTAAGCTAGCTTGGGCTTCCAAATGTTTGTACTTTTTAGGTCCAGGTTTATTTAGTTCAGAAATTTTATAGACTGGTTTTAAACATGCAAATGCTGCTTTACAAGGACAGTGCTGTTGGTTTTTCTTAATACTTCCTTCCTTTCCACCATCTCTCAGAGGGCTCTCAATTTACTGTCTTGAATCAGCTCCAAAATCCCAGTGCTGCTCCTCAAATATATAGTGTGGATTGTCGTGGTTTAACCCGGCTGGCAGCTAAACACCACGCAGCCGTTCGCTCACCCTCCCCCCTCCCTCTCTGGGACGGGGGAGAGAAATGGAAAGTGAAGCCCGTGAGTTGAGATAAAGACAGTTTAATAAGACAGGAAAATAATAATAATAATAATAATAATGATGATACAATGGTGATAATACGAAAGTAATAATAGTATGTACAAACAAGTGATGCACAATGCAATTGCTCACCACCCGCTGACCGATGCCCAGCCTAACCCCGAGCAGTCCGGCCCCCTCCCCCCGGCTAGCCACCCCTATATATTGTTTAGCATGACGTCAGATGGTATGGAATACCCCTTTGGCTAGTTTGGGTCACCTGTCCTGGGTCTGTCCCCTCCCAGCTCTTACTGCACCCCCCAGCCTGCCCGTTGGCAGGACAGAGCAAAGGCTGAGATGTCCTTGGCTTAGTATAAGCACTGCTCTGCAACAATTAAAGCATCGGGGTGTTATCAGCACTCTTCTCATTCTAAGCCAAAACACAGCATTCCACCAGCTACTAGGAAGAAAATTAATTCTGTGCTAACTGAAACCAGGACATCTATCCACCCCTTATTCCATACCATTTATGTCATGCTCAGGTTACACTCTTTTCCATACATTCTAATTAGTCGCCTATAGTAATCATGGTAGTGATAATATACAGTATAATATACTATTTAACATGGTGCAATTCAGTTCATGGGCTATTCTCACCCAGTATTAAATCTCCTTGAGGTACACACCGGACCTCTCCGTTCTTTTGCATTACCCACCAAGTATATCCAGGTCCCTGAGCGAAAACAATTCCACGAATAGGTTTGCCTTTTCCTGAGGCAGGAGTAGCCCAGACTGTTTTACCCAGCATATTTTTTACATGCACTACAGGAACTTTATCCCCATCTACAGTACGTAACAGGTTTGATTGGGCAGGTCCAGCTCGGTTGGTAGATCCCCTAGTATTGACTAACCAGGTGGCCTTTGCCAAATGCGTATCCCAGTTTTTGAACGTCCCAGCGCCCATTGCTTTCAAGGTAGTCTTTAACAGGCCATTGTATCGTTCAACTTTCCCGGAGGCTGGTGCATGATAGGGGATGTGATACACCCATTCAATACCATGTTCTTTGGCCCAAGTGTCTATAAGGTTGTTTCGGAAGTGAGTCCCATTGTCTGATTCTATTCTTTCTGGGGTGCCATGTCGCCATAGGACTTGCTTTTCAAGGCCCAGGATGGTGTTCCGGGCGGTAGCATGAGGCACAGGATATGTTTCCAGCCATCCGGTGGTTGCTTCCACCATTGTAAGTACGTGGCGCTTGCCATTGCGAGTTTGAGGGAGTGTGATGTAATCAATCTGCCAGGCCTCTCCATATTTATATTTCAGCCATCGTCCTCCATACCAAAGAGGCTTTGACCGTTTGGCTTGCTTGATTGCAGCACATGTTTCACAGTCATGAATAACCTGTGCTATAGCGTCCATGGTCAAGTCCACCCCTCGATCACGAGCCCATCTGTATGTTGCATCTCTACCTTGATGGCCTGAGGTGTCATGGGCCCATCGGGCTATAAATAATTCACCTTTATGCTGCCAATCCAGGTCCACCTGAGCTACTTCAATCTTAGCAGCCTGATCCACCTGCTGGTTGTTTTGATGTTCTTCAGTAGCCCGATTCTTGGGCACATGAGCATCTACGTGGCGTACTTTCACAGCCAGGTTCTCTACCCGAGCAGCAATATCTTGCCACAATGCAGCAGCCCAGATAGGTTTGCCCCTACGCTGCCAGTTGTTTTGCTTCCATTGCTGTAACCATCCCCACAGGGCATTTGCTACCATCCATGAATCGGTGTAGAGATAGAGAACTGGCCATTTTTCTCGTTCAGCAATGTCTAAAGCCAGCTGAATGGCTTTCACTTCTGCAAACTGACTCGATTCACCTTCTCCCTCAGCAGCTTCTGCAACTCGTCGCGTAGGACTCCATACAGCAGCCTTCCATCTCCGATGCTTCCCCACAATACGACAGGACCCATCAGTGAACAGGGCATATTTCTTTTCATTCTCTGGCAACTGGTTGTACAGTGGGGCTTCTTCAGCACGACCCACCTCCTCCTCTGATGATATCCCAAAGTATTTGCCTTCTGGCCAGTCCATGATCACTTCCAATATTCCTGGGCGACTGGGGTTTCCTATTTGAGCCCGCTGAGTAATCAGTGCAACCCACTTGCTCCATGTAGCATCAGTTGCATGATGCGTAGAGGGGACCCTTCCCTTGAACATCCAGCCTAGTACCGGTAATCGGGGTGCTAGGAGGAGCTGCGCTTCAGTACCGACCACCTCCGAAGCAGATCGAACTCCTTCATATGCTGCCAATATCTCCTTTTCAGTTGGAGTATAGCGGGCCTCAGATCCTCTGTATCCCCGACTCCAAAACCCCAGAGGCCGACCTCGAGTTTCCCCAGGTTCTTTCTGCCAGAGGCTCCAGGTGGGGCCGTTCTCCCCGGCTGCAGTGTAGAGCACATTCTTTACATCTGGTCCTGTTCGAACTGGCCCAAGGGCTACTGCATGGACTATTTCCTGCTTGATTTGTTCAAAGGCTTGTCGTTGTTCAGGGCCCCATTCAAACTCATTCTTCTTACGAGTTACTTGGTAGAGTGGGTTTACAATCAGACTGTAATTTGGGATGTGCATTCTCCAAAACCCCACAACACCTAGGAAAGTCTGTGTTTCTTTTTTGTTAGTTGGTGGAGACATAGCTGTTATTTTGTTGATCACATCCATTGGGATTTGACGACGTCCATCTTGCCATTTTATTCCTAAAAACTGGATCTCCCGTGCAGGTCCTTTGACTTTATTTTGTTTTATGGCAAAACCGGCTTTCAGAAGGATTTGGACTATTTTCTTCCCTTTCTCGAAAACTTCCTCTGCTGTGTCACCCCACACAATAATGTCATCGATGTACTGCAGGTGTTCAGGAGCTTCCCCCTGCTCTAGTGCAGACTGGATCAGCCCATGGCAAATGGTAGGGCTGTGTTTCCACCCCTGGGGCAGCCTATTCCAGGTATATTGGACTCCCCTCCAAGTGAAGGCAAATTGTGGCCTGCACTCTGCTGCTAGAGGGATGGAGAAAAATGCATTAGCGATATCAATTGTGGCGTACCACTTGGCTGCCTTCGATTCAAGTTCATACTGAAGTTCCAGCATGTCCGGCACTGCAGCACTCAGTGGTGGCGTGACTTCGTTCAGGCCGCGATAGTCCACTGTTAGTCTCCACTCGCCATTAGACTTTCGCACTGGCCATATGGGACTATTGAAAGGTGAATGAGTCTTGCTGATCACTCCTTGGCTCTCCAATTGACGAATTAGCTTATGGATGGGAATCAGGGAGTCTCGGTTGGTGCGATATTGCCGCCGGTGCACAGTTGTGGTAGCAATTGGCACTTGCTGTTCTTCGACCCTCAGCAACCCCACAACAGAGGGGTCCTCTGAGAGACCAGGCAAGGTAGATAATTGTTTAATGCCCTCTGTCTCTAAGGCAGCAATACCAAAAGCCCACCGGAACCCTTTTGGGTCCTTGCAGTATCCTCTTCTAAGATAGTCTATGCCAAGGATACATGGAGCATCCGGACCAGTCACAATGCGGTGCTTTTCCCACTCATTCCCAGTCAGACTCACTTCAGCCTCCAATACAGTCAACTGCTGAGATCCCCCTGTCACTCCACAAATATAGATGGGCTCTGGTCCTTTATAGCTCGATGGCATTATAGTACATTGTGCACCGGTGTCTACTAAAGCCTTATACTTCTGTGCGCGTGATGTGCCAGGCCATCGAATCCACACAGTCCAATAAACTCGATTGTCCCTTTCCTCCCCCTGGCTGGAGGCAGGGCCCCCCTAATCCTGGTCAGAATCTTCCTCGTTTCTGTGTTTGAAGGACTGTCTGCTGGAAGTTGGAGCAGCAAACTTTTCGGAGAATCCCTTTTTCCTGATTGTTTTCTTTTGCAACTCACGTACCCGTGCCTCTAGGGTCGCGGTAGATTTTCCATCCCACTTTCTCATGTCCTCTCCATGGTCTCGTAAGTAAAACCACAGGGTGGCACGGGGTGAGTACCCACCATATCGTCTTCCTTGTGTGGGTGAACGCCTACCCCTGACAGCTGAGACACTGCTTTGTACAGGTGCGAAGGAGAATAATCTCTCTTCAAGTTGGTGAACCTTTTCAGAAAGTTTCTCCCAAGTGTTCTCCTTTGGTCGGTGGGCACTGGTTGGTTCAGGTGGGGAGGACAATAGATTCTCTTCAAGTTGGTGAACCTTTTCAGAAAGTTTCTCCACAGCTGAGACGCAGGCCTGTAAGGAAGAGGAGAGACTTTCTTCGTACTGCCGGAGTTGTTTAGCCGCTTCACCCACTGTGGGTTCCTCATCCTCTTTCCAGGCCATTATTGCCAATGAGCTGGCATATGATGATGGTGCACTCCGTACAAACTTCCGCCACATGGGTCGTGTACACTTGACTTCATCTGGATCTGTGGATGTTTGTTTGAGGTCTGGATCCTCATAAATCACTTCCCGTACGGCTAATTCCCTCAGGTACTGGATTCCCTTCTCCATAGTGGTCCACTTGCCTGGTAGACATAAAATATCTTCCTTGAAGGGATACCTTTCCCTCACAGCTGAGAGGAGACGCCTCCAGAGGCTGGTGGGTCGTGCTCCATCTGCAATTGCTTTGTCAATGCCGGCGTCTCGAGCAAGGGATCCCAGCCGCTTGGCTTCCCTGCCGTCTAACTCCACACAATTGGCTCCAGAGTCCCAGCACCGGAGCAGCCAGGTGACAAGCTGCTCACCTATACAGCGACCAAAATCTTTTCGCACATCTCGTAGCTCGCGCTCGTTTAGGCTTCGGGTAGTTACTGTTGCTCTTTCGGCATCCTCATCTTCCTCCTCCTGAATCCTTGACGGCCCAGCGTCGTCATCATCTTCGTCATCTCTATACTTAGTTTTGGCAGAAGCCTTACCTGGATTGGCAGAAGACTCTCTGCGTTCTAAACGACTTGAATTTCTATACCATATTTTCACCTTCTCTACAGGGGCAGCTTGCACTGCTACTGCTCGTTTCTCTGACTTTGTTACAGGGTCTGCCACAGGGGTTGGAATGCCCTCTGCAGGGTCAACTTGCACTGCTACAGCTCGTTTCTCTGACACGGCCACAGGAGCTGGAGCGGCTACAGGAGCTGGAGCAGTTGCAGGAACCGGAGCTGTAGCGGCTACAGGAGCTGGAGTTGGAGCTGGAGCAGTTGCAGGAGCTGGGACTGGAGCAGCAGTAGGAGCTGGAGCTGGAGCGGCTTCAGGAGCTGGAGCTGGAGCGACTTCAGGAGCTGGGACTGGAGCAGTTGCAGGAACTGGGACTGGAGTAGCGGCCGGAGCTGGAACTGGAGCGACTGCAGGAACTGGGACTGGAGCAGCTGCAGGAGCTGGAGCTGGAGCGGCTTCAGGAGCTGGAGCTGGAGCAGCTTCAGGAGCTGGGACTGGAGCAGTTGCAGGAACTGGGACTGGAGTAGCGGCCGGAGCTGGAACTGGAGCGACTGCAGGAACTGGGACTGGGGCGGCTTCAGGAGCTGGGACTGGGGCGGCTTCAGGAACTGGGACTGGAGCGGCTGCAGGAGCTGGGACTGGAGCGGCTGCAGGAGCTGGGACTGGAGCATCTGCAGAAGCTGGGACTGGAGCATCTGCAGAAGCTGGGACTGGAGCGGCTGCAGAGTCCACCGTAGGGGTCACAGTGGCCGTTGGATCTGTCAAGGGACTTGGAGTGGCCGCAGGGTCTGTCACTAAGTTGATAGCAGTATCCATGGCAGCTCGATAGGCGTAAGCCAGGCCCCAGCATGTTACAATGATTTGTGTTACTTTGGAACTTCCCGAATCGCGACACCTTTTATTCAAGCATTCTGCCAGTTTTTGAGGATTTTGCACTTGTTCAGGGGTGAATTTCCAAAACACTGGGGGTGCCAACTGGTCTAGATGCCTGCCCATATCCTCCCATACTCCCTGCCACCCACAACTATACTGCCTCCGGGCAGATCTCCGGATGAGCTTCCTAAGTAGTTGTTTAACTTTAAGCAGAACCTGAAGTGCATTCAGGAGGCAGAACAACAGGACTATGCTGGTCTGAGTATCCCAAGGATATTCAATATCTTGGAGAGCTATTGTAATAAACTCGGAGGATAAGAGGGTGGTGAAGGAGGAAGGGAGAGTGATCAAGGAGGGTACAGGGGTGGTGAAGGAGAAAGGGAGAGTGATCAAGTAAGAAAAATTATCTTCCCCTTTCCCCTCCACAGATTGACTCCCTAATGAAAAAAGGCAACAGATACAATTGCTAATAGTTTCCAAAATACAGTTTCCAAAGTATAGAATCGAAGATGTTACTGAGTACAAATACCAGGTTAGAGTCATGGCCAGATATTTCATCATCTCATAAGCCACTGATACAACACACAGTACCATAATGGTCTGAAACCAGGGCCCGGAGAGGATAAACAACATGACAGAGAGCACATACGGAAAATAACGTGCTATAATACTCAATTTGGAAAACAGGCGCAGCACAGTTGAGATTAAAGCAATCAGCATTATGACAAGTGACTATTAAGCAGGTCTAATACTTATACCAATTTTAGTTTAACACACTCTGGTCAGATCTGCCGTTATCTCAACCTTTCGTGCCCCACGTTGGGCGCCAAAAAGACTGTCGTGGTTTAACCCGGCTGGCAGCTAAACACCACGCAGCCGTTCGCTCACCCTCCCCCCTCCCTCTCTGGGACGGGGGAGAGAAATGGAAAGTGAAGCCCGTGAGTTGAGATAAAGACAGTTTAATAAGACAGGAAAATAATAATAATAATAATAATAATGATGATACAATGGTGATAATACGAAAGTAATAATAGTATGTACAAACAAGTGATGCACAATGCAATTGCTCACCACCCGCTGACCGATGCCCAGCCTAACCCCGAGCAGTCCGGCCCCCTCCCCCCGGCTAGCCACCCCTATATATTGTTTAGCATGACGTCAGATGGTATGGAATACCCCTTTGGCTAGTTTGGGTCACCTGTCCTGGGTCTGTCCCCTCCCAGCTCTTACTGCACCCCCCAGCCTGCCCGTTGGCAGGACAGAGCAAAGGCTGAGATGTCCTTGGCTTAGTATAAGCACTGCTCTGCAACAATTAAAGCATCGGGGTGTTATCAGCACTCTTCTCATTCTAAGCCAAAACACAGCATTCCACCAGCTACTAGGAAGAAAATTAATTCTGTGCTAACTGAAACCAGGACATGGATGTATGCGCATTCGTAGATGACCCTGTCTTCATTTAATTTGGAGTGCTCCTAAATTACTTTTGTTGTATTCGCTCTGCTCTGAGGATGAGAATAAATAAGGGAAACTGACTAGTTAAGTGCTGGTCCCATCTTTTGGTGTTAAGTCAGAATCATCCAAGGGATCTCTTCCTTAAAATGAGGTACCTGCCAGCATCGAAAGTATGAGCTGTGCCTCTGCACATGTGCTCACTGTGAGTTTGCTTGTTTTTCAGTGGAGAAATAGAAAACCTAAATGTTGAACTACATTTACCTGTGATTCATTTGGAGCAGTGCTTTTTCTGTAACTTATTAAAATGCATTAGCAATAAATTGTTAACAGTGCTTCTATAACCAGCAATTGTTCTGCTTTGAAGCCACAGTGCACATTGCCAGCTCTGTTATGCTGCTGCCTAAAGCGGCACAAATACTCAAAGAGGAATGGCACAAAAGGCGCCCTGTACAGATGGCTTGGGAAAAACGCTGGCCTTTCCCTTCAGTCCTCACAGGCTGGAAATCTGGCATTAAATAGGATTTGTGGACAGGTTTGCTGTCTGTCTTCTGGCTTATCCGTGCTTAGATTTGCATCCTGCTCCCACCCCATGCGCTGTGTGCTACTAGAGGACTTCTAACATACAGTGGATGAAAATTATATACCAAGTGTGGTTTGGTAGGAGATAGCCTGGTACTATAGGTCTTATCCTCTCCCTTGTAGTGATAATTGTGTCAGAGCTGGCTTTTTCTTCATTTTAAACCCTAGCAGGTGGCACAGAAAGATGTTTGTGTGGCTGCATGTGGCTTCCTCACTTGCCCATGCTGCAGTGTGAAAACTATCGCCTTTTGTTTTTCACCGATTCTTTTTCTCTCTGCTCAAATCCCAGAGGCGTGCTGAGCTCTGTAGCCCGGGCACACTGATGCGTTTGTGCCATCTGCTGACGGAAGAGGTGATTGCATGTCCCTGCTTTCCTGGATTTATTTATTTATTTTATTTATTTTTTATTTTTTTTTTTACAACTCCTGTGGGGATTTCATACATGGAAGAATGAATGTGTCGATACTAAGGGGGAATGTTTCCTGTCTTACTGTTAAGGTGGCTGGGTAACTAGTCTGAAATGGGATTTGAACCTTGATGTTATCTCTCAAAAGCCAGCAGCAAAGCAGGATGTCTCAGTAAAGCAAAGAGATGTTTATTAGCATCGTGATTTCACAAGCCATCTTTTTGCCAGGGGGTAAAATGGTGTTTCTTTCTCAAACCCAAAGCTCTGTGGAATAGTTTTTGCTTACTCAGAATATAATTTTGGGCAGGAAGTTGTGGTTTAGCAGCTAATTCTACATTGCAGGGTCCTTCTAGAAGATGCTTCTGTCTGTAGACAGAGAATACCAATGCCGTATCTGAGCGCAAGCAATCATTGCCTCTTTGGGAATCGGCACGCTTTTGCCCTCTTGTTAGCTATGCCTGTGGGTAAAAAGGTTGGCTGATGTCTGAGCATAGATTGGAGATGTCCCAAGGTCCATTCAGTACAAGATCTTCTATCCCTGGTGAAGAAGCAAGTCTGAGAGGGTTGTTTTTGTTTGTTTTTTTTGTTTTTGTCTAATGACAGTGCTCCTCCTCGTGGGTTGTTTTGTGAGGCAGGGAGAGCAGAGCAGCATGTGTTTGAGTAGAAGAGATTACATAATTGAGGTCTGGAGGTATCCAGAGGACAGTAGGTATCTGGAGATGTCTACAAAACCCCAGGATGGGAACAGCAATGAAGCAAATCCCCTGTTACTCCTTCCCAGGCAAGACTTTAGCCTCCTTTTCTTTCCTGCACCTGGGCCTGTTTGTGCTCTAGTGCTGTGTTTGTAGCCCCAGTGCTGTGGCAAAGCTCTCCATCTGTCTGTCAGGGTGACATGTTGGGGCTGCACACGCAGAGCAGGACCGGTGATTAGTGAGTGGAGCTGCTGTCGCAGCAGCATCTTTCCCAGCCAGAAAGCAAGTGCAAAATTCAGTATTTTTCTCATTTTTCCTCTGTCAAGCCCTTCCCCAAATGCAGTCAGAAACAAATAATTAGGATTATGCTCAGATGTCTTCAGGGCATGAGCTGTACATCAGCTTTGTCTGACTTCAGGAACGAACATCCTTGTTATAGGGCCATCCCACACGCACATGTTCCTGTTTCAACCATGTGCAATTAATTATATTAACTGTTAGCAAATTTAGGTCTATAATCTTTTTTGTTTGTCCATTAATCATGGGGCGAGGGGCCAACTGTCAGTGGGAAACTAGCGAGGACACTATCAGTTGTTGCTTTCTTTGTAGCAGGGCTGTGTTCTGACAACATGCACTCCTGGTGTGCTGACTGGGAAGTGTTTTCATACAAAGAATAGAAAAGCCCTGCAGGAGCTGAATGTCCATGGGGAAATTTTGCAGAGTGTTTTCACAGCAACATCCATAAAATATAAGTGAGATTTCTGATTACTGATTTCATGTGAAAGTTCTGCATTCTCCATGTGCCTGCCTCTTCTAAGCCTAACTTTTCTTTATCTGCACTTGTCAGCAAAGTTTTTCAGCATTTTTCATTATTGCTACAGAAATATTAGGGAAATTCATAGAGTCATAGAATGGAGTGGGTTGGAAGTCCAGTAAGGATCATCTAATTTCAACCCCCTGCCATGGGCAGGGACACCTCCCACCAGCCCACCTTGCCCAAATCCCATCCAGCCTGGCCTTGAGCACCTCCTACTCCATGAGGTCTTCTGCATAACTTTCTGACAGTTCTCTGGACCCATATCTTGCTATGTCCACACTCCACTAGATTTTTAGATGAGAAAGGACTTTGGAGAGAATGTCTTTGAGTGTATTGTGTGCATTGTCTATGTGATCAGCAACGATTTTGCTTTCTCTCTGTCCTTTACCTCACAATGTAACTGTCATCCTGATGAAGTGGTTGATCACCGGGCCTGCTCTAATTAAATGCATGTGAGGCTCTGTTTCATGCCAGGTAAGCACGAAGAGGCTTTGTGACAGATGTGGGGCTCGTCTCCTGGAGTTTCTGGAGCAGGCAAAACAGGGTGAGAGTGCTGTGCAAAGGATCGTGAGTGCCTCATGGCTGAACTGGCACTAGCATTCCAAATCCCATTCCTGGTAGCAGATCACTGCTCCAAAACCACACCCCTTGTCTCACCGCAAATATCTGTGGGACATCAGATAGCTGTGAGCGCTGCCAGCCCCTGCCAGAGCTTCCCCTGCTCCCCCTTCCCACCAAAGACTACACGCCTGGCACAGGAGGGAAGGCAGAGGATCCTGCAGGGCCACCTGGCTACGTGACTTCTCACTGCTGCTTTCTTAAATCACCGTGCTCTGCACCTTTGGAGTCCTGTGCCAGACAGCGGCACTTTCCTGCGTGCCTTCATGCAAGGTGGCCCAGGTTCTGCTGTGCTGTAGCAGAGATTGTTTTGCTCTCTTGCTGAAACTGTCCCAGCTCTCTGCTTCCTAGCCTCTGCCTGTGCTGAGGGGATAAGAGATCCTTGACAGCTGCTCGGGCTGCAGGCTTGGCACTCGATGGAGCTGGAATCCACACAGTGCTTCCTGCTATGCTCTTTAGCAGATGACAGTGCTCAGCCGCACATAAGTGACTCTAAAATCTGAGAATTTAGGGACTGACAGTCGCTGTTAGAAAAAAGACCATCCATTCCCTTCCTTCTGCTTGCTTTCATGGGCTGTCAAATGCGACCACTGCAAGATAAAGCTGGGGCAGGAGGGTAGGAGCAATGGGACATGTGCAAGCAGGTTTGGAAATCTAAGGTTTTCCTCTGTCTGTCTCCCATGGAAAGGGAGGAGGAATGCCACTGCATTTTCTGCCAAGTGTTCCCACACACTTCAGGGGAGCTGCTATGTTTTCTGCTAGCAGAAGATCTGGCCTATAACTTCTTCCTCTGGCAATGTGTATGCGTGAATGTCAAATCCAAGCAGCAATTTTCTTTCGTGCAGCTGATGCCGTAGACGGGGCCTTAACAAATAAGTTCTATATAGATATTTCAGTTGATCAGGTTTCACATGGCAATGTTCTCTGTGGTGAGTGGGAAATTGCTTAGTACTGCAAGGAAGCTCACTGTCAGCTCCATGATCTCAGACACATGGTAGTGTTTAAACCTTTTTGAGTTCAGCACTTTCTGACCAAGTATTTGCATTCCCTGCCTTGTTTTGCTGGTCTAATCTGTGCTGATCTGCAGGGACAAAGCAGGCTGGTTTGTAGTTCTGACATCAGGCAGCTCATATGTGTTTGGCCTGTCTGGCTTGGCTTGTCCCAGTTTTTGGATATAGGAACTGTCAGAGGGGCCAGGCCAGGAATGTATGCATAGAGTCAAATGAATTCTAGGGGATGGAGAGAGGATTTGCATCATGTATTCTCCACCAGATGCCTCAGAAGAGCTTCTGAAGACACGTGCTTTCCTTTTGCACATAGAGAAAGGAGCTTCCCTGAGTCCAGAGCTCTTTTGAAAGTTGGGTGGTTTCCTGGAATCATCCTTTTTTCCCCCTTTTCTAACCTGTCCCATGGTATAATTTAAAAAAAAAAAAAAAAAAAAAGATAAATAGATTTTAGAATAGATTTTAGTCATAGGAAGATGAAGAGGTTAATAGTGACTGAAGGGGATGCCATTCTGATCATGTTATTGACCCCAGGAGCCAGGTGTGGTGGATTTCAGGAGGCAATCCAGAACAGTAAATTGAATTACAATTTATGGCTTTCTGTAGCCATATACACCCCACAAGGAAGTTTTCCTGTATAATTTAGTGACAAATTTTTCAGTCAAGGACAAATGTGCTGCTCTGCAACATGGCAGAGCTGTTATTACAGAACAGGCAGGCACTAAGGATGGGCAGTGCATGTTCAGGCCCAGTTTGTAAGGAATAGTGCTGTGATTTGCTCGGACTGTGACTCGTCTTTGTAGAAAACACCTCGTCCACAGGAACAGAAAAGTGGCTGGTGGTTAGGTGGCTGGGGAGAAAATTTCCTGTGTGTTAGATAACAGCAAGCAGGAAGCCTGCCAGGAACAGCTCGCAGTGCATTTACGATGGAGGCTCTTGCTTTATTTACAGGACGTGAGGGTGTGCTGGCATTCCTCTGGGCATAGCCCATGGCTGGCACCGGAACGTGAGGTGTTGTAGCATCTGAGCCCTGTCAGGTCAGGAAGATGGAGACCAGGCAGGAACTAAGAACAGAAAGCCATCCCTGAGGGGCCCAAAGTGCTTTTGCAACCTCGGAGTCGAGTTCTGCCCGTCAGGTACACGTGCCCATCCGACTGACTTGAGGCACGAGGAGCTCCTGGGTTGGGAAGGCAAGGGCTTTGCTCTCCTTTTGCTCACTGCTGGAGCGCTGCCGCATCATCTGCAAGAGGCACCTGGTGCTGAGTAGCCAGGTCTGGGTGAGAGCTTGAAGGAGGCTGAGGGTTTTTTTCTCCTGTGCATTCTCCAAAGCCATCCCCTGTCCTGCTTGCAGTTATTTTCCAGTGTCATCGATGCCCTTTGTAAAGTGGTGAGATCAGTGTTGGCTTCTCCAGGTGGAATATCCTGAAGGTGAGATGAAATTCTGGGGAGAACTCCATTACATTGAACAACCTGGCAGTGGAGTGGAGCTGCTGTAGCAGCTAGGGCTGTTGAGGTATTTTCCAGAGGACTGTGAAGACATCCACAGAGAAGTCACTTTTCATGTGACATGCAGGGTTGACCACCTCGATTCACGTAGAGCCCAGCAATCCCAGGGCTCACCCAGGTGTGACACAAACAGTCAGGTGTACAAAGCCTAAATAAGCTAGCTTTTCCAGCATGGAGAAAAGATGACTGGCTGTGCCTTGTAAACTCATGAGTGATCTGTGGAAGGTGCTGTGGTTAGGTGAGTTTCTCCATTTCCTACCATACCAGCAAAAGGAAATGCTTTCTGGCACCATGTACCTTGTGAAACAGTGCTGCAAGGCGCTGACTCTACTGAAAGCATGAATGATTTAGAAAGCAGCGAGACGTTCCCAGCAGATAAACCCATCAGGGCTGTAAAAGACAAAGCTGTAAATACTTCCTCTAGTTTGGGAAAACCCAAATTCTTTCTTTCCCATCTTCCTTCTTCTTGTCAGCTGCTCTCAGTCACTATTGCACATATTCTTCAGACCCTAAAACAATTATTTCACCTGCACTTTATATTCTTTGCTAGGCTTTCAGCTTTCAGACACTGATTACAGTTTGGCTAATGTAACTCTGTTGTAAGTCCATTGGATAAGCCAATTGGCAGGCAGGAAACCCAACATCATTTTCTTCTTTTTTTTTCTTTTTTTCTTTCTTTTCTCTCTTTTTTTTTTCTTTTTTCTTCCTTTTTCTCTCTCCTCCTTCCTCCCCCCTCTCCCCAGTGCACTATGAAATACCCCTCTGCATTGGCATACAGGATTTCAGCTAGCTGGGTGACTTCCACCAGGGCACATGGGAGCTGGAAAAAAAAAAAAACTGGGACACTATTTTTAAGATTGTTTTTAAAGAAGACTTTGGAAAAAGAAGCTGATTTCTTTTACAAGGGGGTGCTGGGCCCCTGCAGTGTGTTCTGTCACTGTATCACAAGATTTCTAAAAGGAGCAAAATCAGTAGGACACTGGTGTATCAGCCTGCAAAGAGCAGCTTCCCTCGCTCGCCTCCCATGTTTGACTAAATGGTATCACACGGTGCAGTCTCCCCGCTCCCCTCCCACCCCCTGCCTGCTTCCGCCAAGAGCCATCTCACAAAGTGCTTCGTAACTCAAGACACTGCTAAAGAGCTGACTCCTTCAGTTCTGCGTAACAGCAACTCGTGCTGCTCATAAATAGATTTGCAATTAGCAGGAGAAACAGAAGAATGGGTGCAAGCCAGCTGCAGCAGAGTTAGCCTCACATCCCTGTCTTAAAGAAGCCCCTCACATTCAGCACGCGTCACTTGGGCATATAGCTGGGAGACCTCTGCAGGGAGCATGCCTTTCAACAATATTCCTTTTCTACAGGATCTGCTGTTTGCAGCAGAATTGTCCAGAAACTGCAGAGTGCCTATCTATAGTGTCTTTACTAAAAACGACAAAAGCTTTTTGTTTTTGACTAGCTTGGGGTTTCATAGGATTTCTTTCGGCAGTCAGGGTTAAGAATTTGCTGGCCGAAGTGAAGGATCCTGAGATTTATCATGAGCTCACAATTTGTTTCTCTGCTGGTAACATCTGCTGTGTGTTCAATGCTGTCTGAACACTTCCAAGAACTTTTTGAGCATGCTGGAGGTCAGACTTCCTTAGCTTTTGGTGCTAAGGAGGGCAGTGGTTTTATACAGAAGAAAAAAGACAGACTCAAGCATCAAACTGGGTACAGCTGGGATGGACTCGAGAGCCCTGATACTGCTGGGTCCTTTGGACAGATTAACCAGAGTAAAGAAGGGAGGCAAAGTGGTGTATGTGGGTGATCCCTAGCCCTCCCTGTAGAAGAGTTCATTTTATAAGGACCATCCCTTGTATGTGGCTGCTTCCTAGGCTGCCAGGGGATGAGTGTGCCAAGCACCCAGCATAGTGTTTTTTGGCCACCCTAGTGGAAGGAATGGGTCCTACCCCTGCCTTTGACAGCTGCTAAGTCAGCTCCTGCCAACAGGTGAGCTCAGGTATTCTTCCCAACAAAGCACGGCAGGTTTCCCTGTTAGATATTTCTGCATATCTCAAAAACACACCTGCAGCTGGGGCATGTGGTTCTACAGACCAAGCTTCCCTACATGGGACTCTTGCTGAAGTGCTGAACAACTGAGGGCAAATAAGATCTATTGAATAAAAACTGCTTCCAGCACTTCTGTCTCCTCAGGGACATGGTTCCTTCCTGGAACCCCTTGGGAGAGCTTCCTGGTGTGGGAGTTCGCTTGTCCCTGGCACCTTGGATGGATCTACCCTGGGCAGGTCTGCAGGAGAATTTAAACAAAGAGCCCTGTTGATGTCAGGGGGGATTTAGATTGATTTCTTCTATGAGGGGGAGGTAGCTATGTTTCTTCCCAGGTGTTTGGGGTGCAGTTGCAGCAGTCTGATACTCTCTTTCTCTTTCAATACGATTGCTGAAAAATGTTGCTCAAAACAATAGGCAGGCCTGCACAATGCTGGCTGCAAGTAACAGGAGACTTCTGTTAGAGCACAGGCTAATGGTTTGGAGAGGGCAGGCTTTAAATGCAAGGTCAACCAATGATTCGTGCCAGAACATCGCATCATTGCTATTGATTGAGGAAATGAGCATCCGACTCCCTTGCTTTGTGGAAATCAAGTTACCTGCAAAGTAAGACGGAGCTGGGGCAAGAAGATATCGGTGAGAATACCAGCTTGGGTGTTGGATTTCACAAGAGAAAACCTTGGCTTTAATTCTGTAGGCTCTTTCCTGGTGCGTGTGAAAGAAAGGAGCTGGGTGAAGGACGTTGCCAGTTTTGTCCAGTCCTCCCTTCCCAGCCTTCAATCAAAGTATGTGTGTTAAGTATGTAAAGCATTTGGGTATCAAAGTTCCTCTGATCCTTCACAGGCTGCACCCTGTCACTGGGCTGAACCCACAGCGCTTTGTGCCTGAGTGTGGTTGGAGAGGGGACCCCCCGGCTTCTTCTCAACTCCAGTGCGGGGCCAAAGGGCAGGAACTGGGCATGTTTGTTCTGTGCTGCAGCTATTTGTAACAGCTGATGTTGTGCAGAACTTCTCAGATCAGATTAGATGGCAAAGTCCAGAGGTGAGCAGAGAAAGCTTGGCAATGAGGAGCAGCAGCTGGCTAACATCACTTTTCCTTGCTCAGTTCCCCTGTGCAGCTGCCTGGGGGCTACAGCCCCTTCCTGTTAACCTGGGGTCCTTCTTGGTATCTTTCTGGTTTAGTAGCCTCTTGTTGCTTACTGTGCTGTTGATGTATAAAACACATGTGTAGTCCTAAGACTTTAAAGATGAGACGGGAGGGACCACATTAGCTTCCAGAGCAAGCTTGCAAACCTTTCCTGGCACAGAAAGTCTGCAGGGACAGGGATGTTATAGTAACTCTGGGTTCCCATAGCTTGCAGGGAGCACCGCAGGCTGTGCAGGAGGAAAGTGGAGGCTGTGCACTGTTTGGGCTGCCTCCTCCACAGCAGGCTGATGTGGAATGTGAGCAAGCTGTTTGCAGCTGCAGGCACTGGGGTGTAAGGTGGAGCGGGGAGCAGTGCAGAGTTAGTGCCTGGGTCAGGCTCAGCTCCCAGAAGCACCCTGTGCTGCATGTGAGGTTCTGAAAGATCCTCCTTTGTGGAGCCTTTCTGAGCACCCCAGTGCTCTTTTGACCTCTCTCTATTTCACATGCAGCAGAAGTGTCCTGTAATTCAGTGACTGCCCTGGACATCTCCACGCTCAGTTTGATGAGACTAGGTAAGACTAACGGAGTGGTACTTTCTGCTTACATTCTCTTTTAATGGTAATGGCTATGTATATAAGGCCTCAGGAAGGAAAGCATCAGGAAGGAACACAAAATAAGGAAATGCATATGTTAGAAATAAGTTTTTGTGTAATTTTCTTGTGGTCAGTTTCTTCTAAGACAGGTCTGTAAGTTCCTCCATATTTACATGAAGTTGCTCATGAAATAGCATCAGATCCCAGCACACACCGTGAAGGCTGTGAAATGAGTTCATCTGAAATTCTGTAGTGGCTGGAGAACATCTTTGCGTTGCTTTTTTTTTTTTTTTTTTTTTAATGGACAGAACAGTCTCTGTGTCATGTGCATCAGAGTCCCAGTTCATTCAAGGATGTATCCCAAATCTAGTTGTTATGTAAAAGCAAAATCTCTTTTCCCTGTCCTTTTTTTCTTCTCCTTGTATCTCAGTTCTTGGAGTAAAAATAAATCCTATTTTCCTGCCACTGAAGGAACAGTAAAGGAGTGAAAACCTCTCTGTAGACCTCATTTGCTCACCTGCACCACTGAATCGACTGCTTAGTAAAGTAACCATTGAGCCTGGCCTTTGGTTTCTGTTTCTTGTTTTGTCAGATGCTCTGCTTTCCTCATGCTTGTAAGCCTAGTTACTCAGTTACTTGTTATGATGCTGAGTTTTGTATCTTGGGAAGGTCTTAAACTGGTTATATGACTAAGAAAACAGCTTCTTTAAGGCACTTCAGGTAGAAGTAGTAACTGAACACATAGCGAGATGCCAGCTTTGCCAAACAACCTTTTCAAAAGAACATTATGCAAGGTATGGCTGCAAATTGTTTTTCCTAGTAGCAGCAAGAGTCTTCTTAAACATTTGTGAGCCTCCTCTGATGCCATGAGAGCTGGTGCTTCTGGTAAGATAAAAATCTTGCGTTTGACCCTACAAGTTCTGGGTTCAATCCTTAACAGACAACTCCACAGGGTTTCTACAACTTCCACAAGGTTATCTGTAACCCCTCCTGGCTGCTCATGGTACGAAGATAGGAAGATGAGAATCCCAATGGCTCTCTGGTGCTCTTATCTTAAGTACTTGGGTCAAGTACCAATCTTGATTACTTTTCTACATACTTGCACTTGCATGCTTGCTGAGCTGGAGTACCTGCTTCTGCTGTGCATACACGTGGTTCTCACAGCTTGCTTTTGGGTTGTTGGAACTTGGGACGAAAGCTTGGTGCCAGGGTAGTGTATGCCATGCAGTGCTGGCGAACGAGATTCCTTGAAATCCTTTCACATATCAAATAGATCTGTGAGTAAGGGGGTCAGTCTGAACATACCGCAAACCCCCAAAGCCTTACTGTATCCTGATTTTGCCTGTCCCAACTATTTATAGAACATTCTATGCTTATTCTAAATATATTTTCCTCAAAGGGACCTCATCTCAACCCCTTGTTCCACAGCTTTAATTGGATCAGTGATGCTGCTGTGACCTGTTAGCAGAAATTCCTTTTCTAGCTCTGTGGCAGAGCTGCACATGTTCCTGGTCAAGGCCTTGAAGGGGAAAATTTGTGACAAGCATGGCTCAAGGGTTTGGATTTAAACTCTGCAGCCATTCAGGTAGAGAGATTTTGATGATGTATCAGATCATTTCCTGTAGCCATTGCCTGATTATTTTTTTATGTTCCTCCTTTGCTGGTAGATCTAGAGTTCTGGAGGGAGAAAAACAATTGACTTACTGGCAGTGTACTGCACCTTTCCCTTCCAGGAGTCTTTAGCCTTGCAAACTGGACTTAATGAAGAACACAACAAACATCCTCTCTCTAGAGGAAGTGTAAAGAGCATTCTGTGGGCAGAAAGTATTCCCTGTTGCAAGGACATTTGAAACTGGTGTTCTCCTTTTTTTTTTCTCTTACAAGGAAGAGAAGTGTCTCTTCGGTGGGAGTGTCTGCATGACAGTGCTTAGACAGCAGTGGCTCTAAGTCTGTGGGATAGTTCTTACCAAAATGCTTTCCACTCACCAGCAGCAGAAGCCTCTTCTCTGCTAGCTGGCATTTTGCAACCCCTCTGGCAGTAAAGCCAGCTTCCCAGGCTTCATCCAGTGCAAGCTCTGCTTTGTGCCAATGAAGTCAGGGGCACTGTTAGCTGGTGTAGAATTAACATTGCAGGAGTGGCTCCTGCTCTCATCTGGCTTTGGAGGTAGATCATATGTGTCCTGGAGCTTCGTTATTGTTTTCCCAGCAGATGAGCTTGGGGTGTTCAAAAAGGCAAGACTTCAGTCTCACTTGCTGTTGACTGAATGAGGTCAGTTCATCAGCCTTATTGCTTCTGCATAAGAACAGAGGATCTCTTCTGGTCACAGAGAGCAACTCATCCTAGAGTAGATTCCCCAGTGGAGAATCTCTCCCTTTCAGAAAATTATATGATCTTTTTCAGTCGAAAGTTCTGACTATAACATAGGATAGAAGTTTTCATGCAAAGAGAACAGTACGGAACTTCACAGGATGTTTTTTATCCCTTGAATTAATATATATATATATATTTCGAAAAATGCATCCTTCATTGAATTTTGTAGGTTTGAACAGTTTGTTCTATAGGGTGGTTATGTTTTGTCTGTCTTGCTCAGGATCATCTGCATATCTGCATGGTGGGTGCCACAAATCACAGTCCTGAGTGAAAAATTCTGGATCAGTGTAGAGGCAGGATGGGCCATTGGGACACCACAAATCCTGAATAACTGTGCTGCCCCACGACAAGGGTTAGCACTGACTTGTATGCTTGGAAAAAAGCAACTGCTCCCTGTCCTTGTGATGCGATTGTCCCAGCCTCCACCCTCTGGGTCTCAAACACAACTTGTGACTGGGCTCTACAGCACCAAGGATCGACTAGGGTCTAAAGCAGTGCACTGCTTCCACTGGTTCAATGGCAGGGTTTGGAGGCTGTGTCAGTACTGTCTCCAGAAGTCATATTGATTTAGGTACCCTTTAGATATCCCACTCTTCTGGGTGCAAGGAAGGAGACTGACACTTACTTGACCTTGGCAAGGCTTTGTGCTTCATAGGGTAATGTCATTCACTGTGTATCTTAGCTTCAAAAAATGTCTTTGAGGTTGACAGAAGCTTTTCTTGGTTATTATTCTTTAAGGATGAATGGGGCAGCATGCGGCAGCATGTGGCAAGATTGCAAAATGGGATTAGCTCAGGTCCTAGCAGGAGAAGTTTCTTAGCACTCCTCCAGAGCTATTTCCTTCTCCTGCAACCTCTGGAGCTGCATGAAATGAAAAGGGTTATGCCCTTACCTGCCTAGCTGGAAAATCATCCCAGTTCATGGCAAAAAATGAACTGAATCTGGTGCTCTTGGAAGCAATAAAACAGGTAAAGTATATTTTACAAGGAATTTCACATGGAGGATTGGACAGGAACACCAAATATTGCCACAAGATATTTTCCCCTTAAGAATTTAGTACTTGAAACACCGTCGCTGTATTTTTAGAGAGACTTTTGCTTTTTTCCATTGCTCCTGATATGGTGTTTAGGATGGTCTTCAGCTATTCCCAGGAGTGCAGGGATGGCCCTGCCTTCAGTTGGGTGGACTAAAAGTTGGCCTGATATATGTTTGTGTCACATTAACAGTGATGGATACCCCGGTGGGGTTATTTTCCTGCTGAGCATGGGATGGGTTTTAGTCCTGTTTAAATCCTGTATCTCAAATCTGTTTGCCTTCTCACGGAAGGATTCCTCTTTCTCTCTTTTGCAGGCATGGTTCAGAAACTTGACCAGAAGCTGCCTGTAGCCAATGAGTACCTGCTGCTCTCAGGTGGTGTGCGGGAAGGTGTGGTGGACATTGACCTTGATGAGCTGAATGTGTATGCCCGAGGCACAGACTATGACATGGACTTCACCCTGCTTGTGCCCGCGCTGAAGCTGCATGACCGCAACCAACCAGTCACGCTGGACATGCGCCACTCAGCGTTGTGTCACTCCTGGCTGAGCCTGCGGCTCTTTGATGAGGGAACCATCAGCAAATGGAAGGACTGCTGCACGATCGTGGATCATATCAACGGAGCTACCAATTACTTCTTCTCCCCAACGAAAGTCGCAGACTGGTTCTATGACTCCATTAGCATTGTCCTCTCTGAGATCCAGAAAAAGCCTCAGCGAGGGATGCCAAAGGTGGAGAAGGTAGAGAAGAATGGGACTATCATATCCATCATTTTGGGAGTGGGCAGCAGCCGCATGCTGTATGACATTGTTCCTGTGGTGTCCTTCAAAGGCTGGCCAGCTGTGGCGCAGAGCTGGCTGATGGAGAACCACTTCTGGGATGGGAAGATCACAGAGGAGGAAGTCATAAGTGGATTTTACTTAGTGCCTGCATGTTCCTACAAGGGGAAGAAGGACAATGAATGGAGGCTGTCATTTGCCAGAAGTGAAGTGCAGCTGAAAAAGTGCATCTCCAGCAGCCTCATGCAAGCCTATCAGGCCTGCAAAGCTATCATCATCAAGTTGCTGTCCCGCCCCAAAGCCATCAGCCCGTACCACTTGCGGAGCATGATGCTGTGGGCGTGTGACAGGCTACCTGCCAATTACTTGGCCCAGGAGGATTACGCCGCCCACTTCCTCCTGGGTCTCATCGATGACCTCCAGCACTGCTTGGTCAACAAGATGTGCCCTAACTATTTCATCCCCCAGTGCAACATGCTGGAGCACCTCTCTGAAGAAACCGTCATGCTGCACGCGCGGAAGCTGTCCTCAGTCCGCTCAGACCCTGCCGAACACCTTCGAACTGCCATCGAGCACGTCAAAGCAGCCAACCGGCTCACGCTCGAGCTCCAGCGGCGAGGCAGCACCACCAGCATCCCCTCCCCGCAGTCAGACGGAGGGGACCCCAACCAGCCCGATGACCGACTAGCCAAAAAGTTGCAGCAACTAGTGACTGAGAACCCAGGGAAGTCCATCTCTGTCTTCATTAACCCAGATGATGTCACAAGGCCCCACTTCAGAATCGACGACAAATTTTTCTGAGCTTTCATCAATGTTTCTTGGGATTTTTTCTTTTGTTTCATTTTTTTTAAAAACAAAACAGTGTGCATTTTTTTTTCAGTTGTTTTTCCTTGATGACTTAGTCTCTTGTTTTTTACATATCCAGCGTAGATTGGATCTGTTGAGAACAATCTGAATAAATTATAATTCCTGGTTCTGCAGGACGGTGCAGATTTTGAAACAGTATATTACTATTTCATATGCTGCTTTGATTTTTTTTTTCACGCACCCATCCCCGTTGTCTGTGAGTAGTTTCTAAAGGAGGACAGGCACCATAAACACATATACCAGTGTTATATAGAATTTTTTTTTTCAAGCTTCCATAATTAATAAATACTGTTGGGCCCCCGGAAGGGAGCATTCACCTTCCGCTGCTTAGGAAATTTACATTTTTTTTTCCTCGAGCTTCCATGACCCTAAAGAAATGAGAGAGACTCTGGGTTGGAAAGCACTCCTGGTAATTTGATGAGGCCAAATCTACTGGGCTGAAGCCCAGTTCATCTGTTTTCACACTTCTCACACTAGGGGAGGAAGTTGACTTTAGAGATGTTAATGCTTTTGGGGGGAAGAGTTGTTTCTGTTTTGATCTACTTTTTGAATGTAATTGTTCATAATTAGACCCTGTACAGTTCAGAGGGTTGTTTCTGCTGCTTTTCCATGCGGAATAAGGTTATGGAATGTTAGTTTTAGTGTGTGTAATTATTCAAAGCCTTATTTAAATTCTATTAAAGAACATACCATTATAAATGTTAATTGCACTAATGAAATCTCTGCCATTACCTCAGCCCCACTGTTTGTGTTTCTTTCATGAATTAGCATCTGTTATTAGGTACCGGTTGCTTGAGGCCCTTTGGGTCTCATGGTTTCAGGTGATTTCTTGATTGTCTTTTGTAAAAGACTTCCTTGTTAGCCCTGCTATGTTTGAGAAGTCAGAATTTTGCATTGGCATATTTCTTTGGATGCGTATTGTGTGTTGCAGTGCATATTGCATTGATATGTATTGCATGTTGTTGAAACAGGTTTGCCATTAGATAAGGACTTAATGCTAAAGCAGTGGTGTGTGCAAAGTGAATCAGCCAGACCTCGAGCAAAGGAGCTACCTTGCTTCTCTGATGCATGCATTAGGCCTGATCCCTTACGGCAGTTACTAGTCCCGTGACTCCTGCGGACTTTTCTGACTTACCCTGGGACATACGAGATCTTACCTTGGTCTCGTGTCTGCAGAAGTTGTTTGCACATAAACTTGTAGTGCAACGCTAACAAGGGTTAGTCTGAGCCAAAAAAAATATTCCAAGGATAATAACCATACCAAGGATAATAATTCCAAGCATAAAAATAATTCCAAGGATTCCAAGTTCAAGGATAGAGTGGCTTTTTTGTGGCTGGCTGGCCAGTGACTGATATTTAGGCCTTAAATCAGCAATTTGGGCTTACTGATTTTCCCAGAGAAGCTGTTCTGATCCAAACTTGATGCATGTTTTAAAATGTGATTATTAGAGCAGGTTGAAGTATTTTTTAAATATGTGGCAGACAAATGAGGAGCGTATCTAGTAAATTCTAACAGATAAAAATTGTGTGTGAAAAATGTGTCACTTCTTTAGCCCAGCCTGTCCAGTAAAGAAACCAGGCTGGTGGAGCAACACACCAGCAGCTTTGGAAACTGTATTCCTTTATTAGATAGCAGGGAGGTTTCAATACCTGATCTAGTGCCCAGGTCACAACCTAAAATTAATTTTTGGCTCCTTCATCTCTTGGGCATGCTTGAAAAGTTTATCTCATTGCTGCAGCCAAGATGTTCACATTTACCTGAATCTACTGGTACACATGAGCATGAAGAAGCTCCCAGGAGCTGTTGGCTGGATGGACATTGGATGAGGATTTAACCTTAAAGCACAATCGGCTGGTGATGGTGAGCCCCAGTGCGGCTGCAGTTATGGCTAGGGAAGGACATGAATTGACTTCAGTGGAAGCAGAACTGGGTCCTACCAGCGTGGCCACTGCCAAAGATGAGTCTCTGTAAACCCGTGTAGCCTGCCAGCAGGGGCAAAAGAACCATCTGGGAATCCTCTCCAGAAGCGCTTTGAAAATGCAGATTCATTGAAACCGTCTTTTCCCCTGTCTCCAGCACTTCTTTCTGTCTGTTGGGAAAAGAGGCTGGGCTCCAGGATGCCACTTCCCATTGCCACTTGAGAGATCTGCTCAGCAGAAAGCCCTCCGGCAGGCAGGGTGCTTTTCTGGGAGCCCCAGCGTCTGTGCCGCTGCTCCTGCATTGTCCAGGAGCACAGCTCTCAGCCTTCCTCATGCCACTTCAACATCCCGACGACCAGCGGTTTGGCTAGCCCACGTCAAGCTCTGGTGTGTGCTCCTTTCTTTTTGGTTTTAATTAAAAAACATTTTGAAAAGTATTCATCTTGGTCTTCATGTATTATGAGGAAAAGGGGTGTGTGTGTGTGTGTGTGTGTGTGTGTTTTTGTGGGGGGAGAGTAGACTTGGCCTTTTACCAGACTGGAAAGCAGTTTCCCAGGTAGGTCTGGGGAAGCACTGTATCCTCTGCCTGGTTTGTCTGTCCTCCAAAGAGGCAGAATCCTAATCTCCAGGTGCTTTTGATTCTCAGTCTAGTATTTGCTCCTTTCCGCATAGTTACAGCTCTGCTTAATGAAATGTTGTCTGCCTGGAGAGGTGGTGTGTGCTCTGTCAAACAAAGACTCAGTTTTCTCCCTCTCCTACTCCCTTCTTGCCTCCTAGTACATGTCAGGGAAGACTTGCAAAATGCATAGGTTTTTGCTGTTTACATAGGGCTTTTGGCCAGTAGCACGATGGGAGAAACTGCTCATTTGACTGGTTCCAGTTCTCACTTCTGGGAGACTGTCTGTGCAAGGGTATATACCTGAGCTGCTGGCAGGAGCTCCAGCTTGGCAGGGAGTACTCAGAGCACAGAGAGACAACAGAGGGCCCAAGAGCTTTGTGAAAGGCTGCAACCTCTGTTCCTTCGAGCATGCTATGTGAAGCCTCAGTCACTTCTGGCTGGCTGTGATAAATCAGTTTCTTCATGTTTTCCACTACTCCGGCCTGCAGAAATGTCAGTGCTGTAACTAGAAGGCTACAGCTGGGCATCAGTCACTCATTGCAGGAGGTTCAGCAATATACTGGTAATTTAACCATCCACTAGGCGAAGAAAGAGCTATTCTTTGAAGGTCTGCCTTTCCTATTTTCCTTCTGTCACTGTGAGAAATAGCTCTAATTTTGATTTAAATTCTTGGGCTTTCCCTGACTGCTTTGTTCCAGTGGAAAGCAACCTTGCTCTGGCAGCCACGGCAGTTCCGGGCTTGGCAGAGGCACCTGAGCTCTGCTCCCGTCTGCATTTGGTGTCCTTATGGAGGATGATAGTACATTGTGAGGCAGACTTGTCTGCTACAAAGAGATGGGTCAGTAACTGAAGCCCAAAAGTTGGGACTGGAGGGCAGTGGGACAGGTTTCAAATCCCATTAAAGTACACTGGGACTTGAAAATGTGCTTGAAACTGAGTGTGTATTCGTTGCAGGATCAACTTGATTGTGATCAGGTAAAAAGTAAGTAGATATCTGTCATCTTTTATTAACCCATGCATAATGCAAGCAACCATGTATAATACAAGTAAATGTGGCAGAGGGAAAGGGAAGATAGACTGCTAATGATTTTTTTCTTTTTTTTCTTTTTTCTTTTTTCCTTTTTTGTTAGCGTGTGCATAGTTGTAACCTAGAATTGATTAAATAAAATTAAAAAAAAAGAATCCATCCCTTTTTGCAGGTTCAGCACGGGATATATTTTGCTGCTCAGTTTTGTATTAAAGTGAGTGCGTTTGAAAGGTCACTGGGCAAGTGAGTGCAGTGATGTTCAGATTCTCCTGGCACTGCTCGGTGATTAGAAATATTCAGCATGCAAATAGCTTGTTCAACTTCAGCAAGTACATCATCTCCCTCCTGCCAGCTTGCTTGGGGTGAGCTAATGGACTTTTAACATTATACAGCGTAGAGAGTTACTGTCTTTAATAGCTCCTGATTAAGCTCTCCAGAAAGGAAAATAACCATCAAGGGGCAAAGGCTAAACAAGGAGGGCAGTGTGTGGAGGGGGTAAGGGTGCAAAATATATATATGTATATATATTAAAAAGTTGCTGGTCAATGGGCTCTTGCTGTCATGTTTTGTATTTAGGGAAATTCAGCTTTATATTTAGCACATTTTGAGAACTGTCTGTCAAATGGATTCCAATTTATTTCCTCTGAATGCTTTTAGAATAGTGACAAAATAGTCCTCCATCCCTTCTCCTCCCTTGTTGCCCATTAGTAAGCTGTAATTTTAGGGCTGATGTGAGGAACTATTGTGTCTTCCTATTATCATTGTCCCTGCCTCAGCACTGTGCTTCCAAGCTGAATGTGGGCTTTTGGGGGTTATTTTTATCTTACTGACCTTCTGTGGTAGAGGAACACACACTCATTTGCTCACCAGACAGCCTGGTTTGCCAAGCAGAGATGTGGGTGCATGCAGGGGGCATCAGGCTCTTCAAGTTGACTTGTCTCTCCTCCTCAGATGTTAGGAATAATCAACGTGGAAGACATGGATGAGGTCTTGCTAGGAAGAGAGAAGCCATTTGAAGATATACTTGACTCTCAAGTGTTAAGCAAGCTGTAGTGCAAGGTGGAAGTGGCACCCAAGCAGATATTTCTGTCCCTGATGCTCATCTCCTCTGACCCCTTTGTTTCAGCTTTCTTTTTGGGATGTGGTGAAGAAAGAGGTGAGCTGAGTTTGCCTACCCCAGTGAGCACAAATCTTAGATTTAGCTTAGGTTATTAGACACTTTAATTAACGTATCTGTTTATCTCCAAAGCTTCTTTCTGCTTTTCATCCCATCATGACATTGGCAGGACAGGGAGAGGATTTTATGATCTGTCCAACCAATTCACAACAGAAGTGTGCGAAGAAAGGAATGGACTTTTCTTTTTTTCTTTTTTTTTTTTTTTTTTTTTTCTCCTGAGGGATGAATGACCTTGAGTCCTTCTCCTGCCTCCCGCGTGCCAAGGCTCGTGCGTACAGTATGTTAATAGCCACTGCTAACAGCTTCAGCTGATTAGAGAAGAAAGGCCAAGGTGCTGTTGTGCGAGCCAGCCAGCTCCCCTTCCTGACCTTGTGCCTCCTTTGCAGGGTAAGCCAGCACTCTCAGAGCAGATGCGGCTGTTGTGCCTGCAGGGTGCACTGGGTCTGAATCTGCAGCTGACCGCAGACTGGGGGGCAGCATCCTGCACCTCCCACGTCAAGAGATGCTGCAAGAGTTGCTGAAACAGCACAGATGAGAAGATCCTTCCTTGAGGGAGCCCACTGCAAAATCTAACCTTTGCCTCAACAATGTGACCTGCGTAGTGACCAGAAGGCTCTGCAACCAGTGCTGCCAGGAGGGCACCCTTGTGTCCAGGAGCTTGTGAGTGTCACACAGCAGCCACTGAGCTAATGCACAAGAGTCAGGGCAATGAGGAACAAGGCCTAGGAACAATGTCTCTGTGAGGGCCATGTTTCCCCTCTGCCTCCCACGCTGTGCAGTACATATACAAAAAACACCCAAACCTGCAACCTCCAGTTAGCTTTCCTCTGAGATTCCCTCTGTTTGCCAATGTTTTTGTCTAGTCTTGATTGATGTGCACAGTGCTATATTCATTATTTTGTTAAGTGCTGGTGGCAAAACTGGCACCTGTAAGTGATGTCTTTAACCCCTGGACAGCTCTGAGTACATTTAGATGTTAAATTGCTAAATACTTCAGCTAGCTCCACAAACGTTGTCTCTTCTACTAACAGAAATGAAAGGAACAATGGTGTGAAGTTGTTACAGAAAGCCTCCAGAAAAAGCACAAGACCATCAGTCAAAGGGAAGTGTAGAAACTGAACCCAGCAGTCCCAAATCCCATCAGCCCATTGTGACTAAAGGATCAGTAAGTCCACCAAGGCAGATGTTACCAGGTCAGTAGTACAAGGCTAGCTCTTCAGTTGTTCTTTCCTCAAGTCACAGCTCTACTCAGCATCAAAACCCATGCTAAGACAGAGTGTGAAACCCAGCTGCCAAGGAGGGATGAAAAGCAAACGTTGCCCAACTGATCCTTCCCTATTGCACCCAGCCTGCCCCGTGCTCCCCTCCAAAACATCTCTAAATAAACTCTCCAGAGGTGTTCTGCTACACAACAATGAATTAAAAGAGAATAAAATGCTGCTCAAAGGAGCTGGATAAATGCATTGTCATTTTTTGTTATAATCGTCTACAGCAACCTCATCGTCTGTCATCTGGCTCTCCAGCTTATTCATGAAGTGGCGAGCGTCATGGTGACTGTGCAGAAAGGGAGGAGAAGTACAAGTTCATGTGAGTTGGAGTAAATAATTCAGAGGCGCTGGCTTGCTCTTCTGATGCACAGCGCTGCGCAGGGCTGCCAGGCATGCTGGTCCAGCACACACAGAAATCACGCTCTCCCAAGTAAAAGCAAGCTATGAGGACAACCCAGTCAATCCTTTTGTTCCTTTTGCAGCCCACCCTGCAGGTGGAAACCCAGCAGTGGACTGCGTGGAGGGAAGACTGTTTTGGTGCTTTCTGGAGAAGAGAGGTCTGATCAAAATAAGCCAGCAGCCTGTTTTTCCTCTTCAGTGCTCTGTGCTTGAAAGGAAACTGCATCTTCCTCTGAAATCACTGGGAAAAGGAGTAGGACAGGGGGTGCTGATGGGAGCTGCTTTATGGGTGAATAAAGCCCAGTACTGGGCCATTACAGACATAGGTGTTCTTCCAGGCTGCACTCCCCCCAGGGGGACATGGCTTGTCATATGGGCTCTTTCCTAGCCCAGAGAAGTGTATTTGTTAATGAATACAAGAAATCAGTACAGGAAGAGAACAAGCAGAGCTCTGTGGAGCAGACACAGGCTCCTCCACACGTGAAATCCAGCCAGGCTCCTGGCTGATACCTTTACACCCCTCCTGCGTTCCTGGAGCTTTCCTCTTCTGCTTCTTACTGCAGTGGGGACACCACAGCTCTGTCTTGGAGGATCTGAGTGAGTTTGGACCCTATTTCAGGAGACAAAAGACGGTAGGAAGCACAGACCTGTGCGTGCCTGGGCAGTGCTGGAACAGTGCAAACCAGGGTAATGAGGATTATTTTGCCCATCCCTGCAATCAGCCTGAGAGCAGCACAGCACAAAGGGGAGCGGCGGGGTTTCTTGGAAAACAGGCTGTGCTTTGAAGGCTGAGAATCAGCTCAGGTTTTGTCACTTAGTCCCTCAAGACACAGTGCAGGTCTCTTGCCTGCAGTCTGATATAAGCACGCACAGCTATGGATGTTTAAAAAAAATACACTCCCCAAAATACCTCTTTTCCCTTGGAAAAACTTAAACTACCTAAGAGCCAGTGCATTGTGGGCAGTCCTTCCATAGAACAAAGCTGAGAGGGAAAATGAATTTTATAAGCTTTTAGTCTTCCCGTTTCTTTCTATACCAATGCCTTAGAAGTTCTGATTAGAGAAGCTCTGCAGATGTTTCCCACCTCAGTACTTCTGCCCCAAAAAAAATAGGAACACAGTGCAGTGCAGCAGTGTAAGGGCAAGACACGTTAGGCAATTCCCATATGATGTGCCAGGGGGTCTTTATGGTGTCTGTAGAGGAGGTCCTGCCTGGTTTGCCCTTCCTGCCCTGCCTTGCCTTCACACACCAGCACGCACAGCAGGGTTTCAGCTATGCTCTGGAGGCACTGGGTGCGGCAGAGCAGAGAGGACATCTATGTGATCGTGTCCGCTTGGAGCCTGGCTGTCCCAGTGGCCCAGTCCTGTCAACTGCTTTTATTTCAGGCATGAAAAACTCCAGTTATACAGCTGCACATGGCTTAAAGAACTCAACATATCTTTGCGCAAAGCTCAGGGGGTTATGAATTGCTGCAGTTCATTTGTGACCGGGGGTGGGATTTATTTATCACAACGCTCTCAGCTAACCACATCCAGCGAGCTGCCTGCCGAAGAACACTGAGTGCATCTTCCCAGCAAGCGCAGTCCCTGCTGAAGAAAGAGCCGGTGTGCCCACACAGCACAGCTCCACGTGGGACCAGCAGCCAGGGCGGCTCTGCTGCTGCTGCTGCTCTCCACACATGCTGATCTGCTCTTCCCTTCGGCTGCACTAATTAGACCCCATGCAGCTTCTGTTTCTGGGAAGAGCTCTTTTAGCGCCAGCTCAGGTATCTCTCGACTACACAACATTCGCCAGCTTGGAAATATCCACTCTGCTTACAAATCTAAATAGGAACAAAGCCTCGCAGCAGTGCTGCAGGCACACGGCTCTTACTGGAAATAGCCTGCTGTTGTCTGCCTGTGGCCTTGTCCTTTCACGTGCCTGGCAATATCAAACATTTTGATGGCCAGGGTGATGATGGAGATCTCTGCTGTTCTGTTTTACACACAGGACTTCAGCAAACGTCCACGTTTGCCAGTCTGAATTCAAAGAAAGGGGGATGGGAGGAGTGGGTGGGGTAGAATTCATGAATTTGTTTGTAGAATAATCTCTTCTATGCATAACTCACTTTTAGTACCCAATTTTCATTCTCCTCACACATTCTGTTGATTTGTACTACTGCAGCCACTGAAATTCCCTAGCAGTCAGGTAGAGCCAGGAATTTCTGTTAAATATATATAGAATTTCTCCAGGTTCATTTGAAGAGAGTGATAATATATCATTGCTCCCAGTGGGGACATAGCTGCCTCCTAGCTTATGTCTGCTGACATGCATTAGAGCTGGGCTTGAATGGTAGCAATCAATAGCAGGAACTGCAGCGGCTGAAACTGCTAAGTGCAGCTCTAATGTTCCTTATGCAAACGCTAATACTCACCAGAGAGCACACCTGCTCAAATGAGCAAAGAAATAAGATTGACTGCTCAATTTGCTAAATGATTGCCAGCATTTCCTGTTGTTTGCTCATGGTTTGCATATCTTAAGAAAAAAAAAGAAAAAAAAAAAAAAGTTGCAGAAATTGGAGATGGAAGCATCAGCCAAAATTAGCAAAATAACTCCTCTCTTTTTGGGACAAGTGTGGGTTGTGCACACTCCCAAGAGCAGGTGGGCACACTGTGACACAGCCAGTGGGTTGTCACCCCCATCTGCTTAGTGCCTACGGACCCCTACCCTGACATGGACTGGAGCAGGCACATGTGCCTCTGGTTCAGATCATGGGCAGGACTCATGCAGGGGCATTATGTCCTTCTGCAGAGCTCCTGGGCACCCTGTGCCTGACACTGTCATTTGCTGCCCCCATGCTCATCCTGAACCTGGGCCCTGCCTGCCCCAGTAGCTGAGCACCTGCTGCTTGTAGCAGATTAATGGGACCTGTGTGAACTCAGGGTTACCAGTGGCCAGACCTGGAATTTGCTGGTGTTAAAAGCCAATTCATTAGCTCTGAACACACAGCTGAAGCATAGAGAGAGAACGATGTTATGACAGGCCCCGAGGGTCTGGGATCCATTCCTTACTCCATCTGCAAGCTGGAGTAACAACAGTGGTGGCTGAGCTTCACAGCCGTACTGGTTTCCTTCCCCTCCATAAGGCAAAAAGAAGTAGAACAGGAGAAAATCCCCGGTCTTATTTCCTTCTGCCCAGTAACCCTTCATCACACACGCAGCAGCTGTGGACAGTTCATGCCAGGGGCTCAGCCACCTGGTTGCAGCAGCACAGGTGAGGGGGGTCTGTGTTAGCAGCCATCTGGTGGCACAGATTATAAAGGAGGAAGGGAAGGCAGCATGAAGATCACGCTGCTGGGTTTCTGCTCCAAGGGATGGTGGGACCTGCAGAGAGAGGAAAGCCAGCGATGGACTGAGAAGTAAGTGGGCTTTTAAGTAGAATTAGTGTGAATCTGTGTACAAAATAAGGAACAGGTCCTGAATCCTGGGCCTGGGCTCCTGAGGAGATTTGGGTAGGTGCTGTGGTTGTGATAAGGCTGAACCCTGAACTGTGAAGTGGTGAAAATTGTCATCTTAAAGGATGTGGGTGGTCTTTCTCCCCTTTCCCTTCAATTATTTTGCTAACAGGAAATTTTAATAAAGCTGGAAGCAAACTTGTGAGCAAGTATGGGGAAAGGCCAGGGCTTGGCTGTGTGTGCCAGGAGCTGGTGGGCCTGGAGAGCCAGAGCCAGCCTTAAGCATGCTGGAAGTAACAGCTGCCTGGCCTTCCACTGTGAAAGGGCCAAGGTAATAAAACAGCAGCAAGGGAGGTTTGCTTGGTGTTGAAACCTAGGAAATGGTGATTGTTCCTTGTGTGGTAATAGTGCCTCAGCCAGCAGCAACTGCACGTCTTCATCTCTGAGGAAGAATGTGGTCAGGCTGTAAAGAAAGGACATATCTTGGACCACTATCAAGTTTACTTGCTATTATTGCTAATAAGCTGACTACCAGCAGGTATTTCTTGGTGGTCTTAAACCCTTGCAAGGCATCACGGAAGGAAGGAGAAATGATTCCTTGGCTTACATGATTAATTGCAAGGAAGAGTGCATTCATTTCCATTGGAAGCTAAGAAGCATGAGCCTGCTGAACCTTGTAGACGATCTACTTTGTATCTGTCTCATGGGGTGCTCACCTGAACCCAGCTTGGGTACAGGGTACATCAGAAGAACCCCAGTGCTGTGTTGCTGGGTTCAGTGGGCTGTAGCACTGGAAACCTTGCAGGGGTCCTGCTGTGAAGCCAGGTAGTTGCCCTGCTCAGGAGGGCAACTGAACTCTCCTGAGCAAGCAAATGTAGCACCTCAGGAGTGTGTAGTCTGCATGCTGGTTGGTGGTAGCAGGTGAGCTTGGGCTTGTGAAAACAAAGCTGAGCTCTGTGTATGCCTGGGTAAGTGCAGCTGGGGGAACCTGAGTTGGTCTCCTTGTGTGTGATCCTGGAGACATCTGCAGAATTGCAAATAAGACTGAGCAGGAAAAGGTGCTGTAGCAAACAACAAAAAAAGATGAGCACTGAATAATGCCAGGCTTCTTCTTGCTGGGCTGGGAGAGGACTTGCCATTAAATCTCAAAGAACAGCCAAGCACAGACTAGTTAAGCTGATAAGCAGAAGCCCATCCTTCCCCTGTGAAGAGAAATAGCTCTTTTTGGTCCTGGATCTTTAAGTTCACAATTATTCTCAGCAAGCTCTATTGCTGCTCAGCAGCAGCAGAACCATGCTGTAGAGGTATGGTGGGGAATGGTGTGATGTGAGGTGACGGTGGGGCAATACAGCTGGCATGGAGGGGAGATGTTTATCTCACTAGTTTTCTAATAGGTCACTTGTTGAAATGGTGGGTTAAAAAAAAATATATTGTAATTTGTGGTCTGTGATAAAATGTGGAGCTAGATATGAGTGGAAAAATGTCTTCTCACAGTTGTCCATAGGCATCCAAGTAAAGCAGTGCAAGTTAGCAATGACATCTTTGCTTTACCTCCACTAATGTTGTCCCATGGTGGGACAAAGTGGGGGGGGGGGGGGAGGGGGGGAGAGAGGAGGAGATGCCTTGTGCTGTATGGCAAATGCCAAGTTCCCAGAGCTCTGGTGTGCTGGGCACTGACTGTTCCTTCTGGATTATCCCTGCCTGAAATGCTTGCAGTAATGATTTCACTGACCTGAACAGTGTGAGAGCCCTCAGCAAAGCACAGGTGTGTTGTGTTTTTGTTAATGTTAACACCTGAGTGTCCCAGACTCTGTTCTCAAAGTCCTCATTGCCTCCACAAAGTTTCTGGCTTGTTAAAAGCACAAACTGTGCAACAATGTGTTCTCCAGTGTATCTGCACAATCACTGTGCTTACTGCACTTCAATATCTTTCTTCCTTCCTATGCCACACCACCTCATTTCTCCACCTTTCCAAAGGAAGAAAAATAGCCTAGAAAAGCAATTTTTTTCCAGCATGTGTCATTATTTTTAAGCTAATGTCCTGCTCCTGAGAAGGTGTTTAGACCACAATTTCCATCCCATCGTTATGTTTTTCCATCTCTGCTCACCTGTGAACATAGCTGAGGGATATGATTGCACCATCCATCTTCACTGAGCCCAAAGAAGTAAATCCACCAGGGGCTATGGTGGCTGGTTTTGTCAGTCCTGAAATAAGAATTTCAGGCAGGTCTCTGTGCCACAGGTGGCAGATGCATTTTTGTTGCTCTGCACAGCCTGATTAGCAGCATGTCAGTGAAAACAGGCAGAAATCAGAACTCTCTGCTTCAAAGTTTCCATGACTGAGTATGGAAAGAAAAGCTAACACCTTTTTTCCTCCCATCCCCCTTTTCCTATCAGGTTCTAGCAACTGCATCTAGACACTTCTGTGTGAGTTTTTAACTTTCCTTACGGATATGTCTTCCTAGGTTCTGTTCCATGTCAGAGAAAGGGAGCTGCTCTGGATTCCAACTGCTGGATGAATTTGAAAATCTAATGACAAGGGTGCTTTTTGATATGATCTTTTTATACCCACTGTGTATAAATGCACAACGAAGAGTTTCACTACAAAAACGAACACCTCTGTTCTCAGTGTCTGACTCCAGCCAGCTGCTGTTCCTATTTCCTTTTCCCAAAGCTTAGTGAATGAAGGCTGTTGATTTCCACATGGAGATGGGCTAAAACAGCATCGATGCTCTTGATCTGGTGATTTTTCGTCACTGCTGAAGGATTTGGTTCTCTCAGGTAACAATCCATTGTCTCTGGTGGGAGATAAGATTGTTTCATGCAGCCATTTATACCCTTGCAATGATAGTGCCATTTTACCTTTGAGATTTTAACAATGCAGAAAGATAGTATTGCATGACCTTTCTTTTGGCAGTGTGTGTGAACTGATGGCAGCCAGTGATGTTTTGGTCTGTTCTCTGCTCAACTTCTTCCTTCTCAGTCCTCTTCTCCCTGTTTGCCCTTGTAATTGGAGATAAGCTGGACCCACATAGTTATGCAGCATCAGAAATGTAATCTAGACATCTATTCTGTTTGAAGGGCACATTAGAAATGCGGTTCACAGAAGTCAGATGCCTACGGTCTATTTTCTGTGAGCTGCTTGGAAAAATCTGAGCTGCAACTATTGATAGATACGTGTTTGAGGGACACCTGGAGGTGTCTGATGTTCTCATGAAAACAGCACAATGCCTCTCTGAAAAGCAGCTTTGCTCAAGGACAGCTTTATCCTCCTCCTAAAAGGAGATCAAACTCTTCATGGGAGGGCAGGCAGGGGCCGCTGGGGACTTTGATAAGGTGATGAAAGCCTCCAAGTGGTTCATTTTTCAAGCAGAGCAGGAGTTCAGTCTGTGCAGGTCTGCAGAGGGGATTTTAAAATACCCTCTCATGCTGACTGAGAACAATGCAGGGCCTGGGGAAAGATCAGGTACATTTTCTGTCTTTGCACCCTATCCAGGCCATTTTGTTATCAAACAAAGCCCCGCTTGCTGTGCAATGCAGCTGCTAGCTGAGGTTCAGGTGCATGAAGCTGGACTTCCTTCTCAGAGCATCACTGAGCTCCTAGCTCTTGTTCCAGGGTGATGAACTTGCAGAAACATGGGAAGGAAGGGTCTCGGCTGAAGAGGGGCAGGGGTGAGCATAGAATTTTGCAAGTCTCCTGCATTTGTCCAAATATTGAAGTTCTCCAAGAGCAGAATAATCCTCACTCTCCAGGATCTTTCTCTTAAGGTGGTCTCATGGTTTCTATAAGTACAAGCTTTGTTTGGCAATACTAAGGCCAAGAAAATGGAAACCTTAGACAGGGGTTATCTTGACCAAAAATGCTGTCTGGAATGGGCAAAGCTGCACCTCTCTGCTCCTGACAGATGCATTGAGATCTCGAGGCTCTATCAAAAACAAAAGGTGGAGATTCTGCCCTGAGTGTGCTGGGTCAGGGAGCTCTCAGAGCCACAGCAGTTAAGTGAGCTATAGCATCCAACTGAATTTGAGGATTCTTTCCTTAGCCTTCCCTTATGCACTAGTCCCAAGGATGTCTAAGTCCTTGAAGTGGTGGAAAGGAGATGTGATGCTTTGGGATGCCCTCGCTGGGTGGTCAGTGAAATCCTGTGCAGTGAGACCCAGTCAGGCTGAGTTATCTGGATTAGATGCAGCATCTGATTATCTTGCTGATAATCCTGGCCTCAGTAATTTAATCAGGATGGGGATTTCGAGGCCAGGATCAGGCAGGAATAATGGGTGATTGTCCCCTTTGTGCATCTGTAGCACCTGGGGCTCTGTTTGCAGCAATCTCGGTAATGCATTTAAGTGAACATACCCATGTGGCTACTGAGGTTGCAGCTGGAGCCTCCTGTTGTTTTTTCACCATTCATAGGTGGGAAGCCAGCTGTGGAGTGGCTCGGGTGAGACAGATTCCTGTATGTGATTCCTTTGAATTCTCATCAAGTGTGCGTGAGAGGGGATGGGTATGTGGGTATGTGATGCCAGTTTAAACAAACTGGAACAGCAGAGAATGATCCAGCCCAGCAAGAAGAGCAGATGGTGTTAACCTGCCCGCCAGAGATAGCAGCAGGCAAGGAGACCTGCTCCTGGGGGAGGGCTGCATGGTGTGCTCCCTGTCCTGATCCCAACTCTGGCAAGGTTCTCCCGGTGGGGACTGGGAATGGAGCTGCTTAGGCATGTGTTTGTAGAAGTGCCTGAAGAGAGGATATGTTCAGGTTGGTTTTTAATTGTAAAAGACAGATTGGGATGGCTTCACACCTGGTGCACCTGGCACTGGAAGGTCCTGCAGGAAAAAAAAGTATCCGATATACCCAGCTTCCCCAAGTCCAAAATGGATTAAAACCTTGTGACCCACCTGAAAATATGCACGTGGGATTAAGAGCCACTAAAGGGAACACAGAGGCAATTTTCTCCATGTATGCTCTCATGCTCTGCCTGGCCCTAGCAGCTGAGCACAGTCTTAGCGCAGAATGACCGGTGGTGCCTTGGGGTTTGGGATGCTTGCTGTAAAATGCTAGAGAATAACTGGTGCACTTGGAGCTGCTCCATGCCTAGCTGGGTGCAAGCTGCTTTCTGTACTCCTTGTGTCGCAATTTACGTCGGGCTCTTACCACGGTGCATATGTGATCTATAGGAAGGCATCTGGGCAATGCTAATATGCCTGGAGGCATAAAATACACACATTGTACAGGCCCACGATTTTGCAGGGATGGTTAAAGTAAGCCTACAGCGTGAACGTCGGCTGTCAGAAGAGTGTTTGCGGTGCAGGGGATGGAGGAAAAACCGAGCTCGCCATTTCTTGGTCCAGCCAGGAGAGGGCAGAGGTACGTGCACAGCCTCGTGTGGCCTCGGGAGGCTGCTGGCACGGAGTGATGGCATTTCGTGGGCACTGCCAGGGGCTGTGAGCACAGGCTGTTTGTCCCCCTCCGTGCCTTGGTGCTGGAGGAAGCAGGGGACACCAGCGAGACAGCGAGTGCTCAGCCTGCTCCAGCACAGGGCTGAGCAGAAAGCCTGAAAACAGGAGCAATGAAAAACCAAGGGAGGGGATGGGTGCTGCAGGAGGGGAGAGGAGTGCCAGGTGGTGATGGCACGGCTGGGTGCTGGGCAGGGAGAGGAGAGCTGCTCTCCCTGCAATGAGCACGGCTGGTGCCTGCGTGCAGGTGCCAGGATTGTGGTGCCTGTGGGAGGCTGTGGCCGGGAGCTGGGGAGGTGTTTTAGCTGCAGCTCCCAGCCTGCAGGGCTGCCTTGCAGCCTCCTGCACCAGGGCCAGGGGGGTTCAGCTCAATGTGACCCCTGCCCACTGCTGGCCCTGGGGGGTGGCACCCTGGGTGCTGTGTTACTGCACTTTTATGGCTCGGATGGTCATGACATGGTGAATTTTCAGGATCAGGCAGTGGGTGTTTCCAGCAAATGCTTTCATTCTGGAGCTGTTTGCCAGTTTGTGCTTTCTTGGTGTTGGCAGGAAAACATCCCGCTGGAAAACAACCCCATTGCTTTCCCACTTGCTCTTTCTATTTATTTATTTATTTTTTTTTTTTTGCTGCTGCCAGTTTACTACGTGTGCCATCGTTCAGTGTTTATGCTGCTCCCAGCCTTGATGTTGCATCTTTTCTGTTTGCTGTCTGTCCTTTTGGTTGCTCCTGCTGGTCCCCCTTCACCCCAATCCTCTCACTTTCTCATCCCAGTGCCGCGTGGAGCCTGTTGAAGCCCAGTCCTGGTTCATTCCAGCCTTGGCTTCCTCTGCTTCTGTTACTCAGAGGGTTTCAAACTCCACTGCTGTGCTGAATGTGCTGAACTTTTCCAGTTCTGCCACCTTGCTGACTAAATAGTTTTCCTTCTCCAGCTTGCTTGCTGGCATGGGATTCAGCTGCAGCTGGCTTCCTGCCACCTTGAGTCACTCCAAGCCTCCTTCCTCTGCCTTCATTTCTTTTTCTGACCAAAATTTCTTCTGCTTTTAAGACATGTGAGATGTGCTCTCCTTTCTCCTCCTTGTCTCCTGGATATGAGCGCAGGCACCCTCTCCTATTTCCCAGACTCCCCGTATCTATTCCTATCCATGCTGTTATTCTTCCCCTTCAGCCCACCCTCTCTTCTGGCAGCTCTTCCTCACCAAACAAGCTTGCTGTTCAAGCCCCCACATGTTTCTCTAAATACAGCCTGTCTCTGCACCTTGACTTGCTAAATGCCTGCATCAAAGGCAGCCCTTCTGTCCCCTGATGTCCTACTCCTGCTGCCTGGGACACTCTCAGCTCTTCTCTTCCCTCCCTAGACTGTCTTCCACAAAGTCCCCTGGAAAATGTTGTGCTTTAGCCCTCTTCAATCCAAATCTGTGCGGGTGTCCCACATCAGTCTGTCTCTGGGCCCTTTTTCTCCTCCCTTCACATCTCATCTGACTTCATCCAAGCAGTAAATTGTCTTTAGGTGTTCTGTCATCTCTTCTCAGGCTGAGACAGGTCTAGCCTGAATATTTCTATGTGGATTTAGCTATCTGCTTGGTCTAGATCAGAACTCTTATGTTTTCCCTCATTTTCAATCCATTCCTGCTTTCCCAGTGGCAATGGCCCTCAAGCTGCCTGTCACTTGCCTTGAAGATGTCAGTGGTTTCCCGAGCTGTGGCTACTTTCACGCATGCTCTGCAGAAGTCCCCCTTCCCACACCAGCCCTCCCTGGCATCTTTTCCATTATTTCCCCACACCTCCTCCCCTGCTGGGGATGACCACGGGCTGCTCCTGTCCATCCAGAATGTTGCTCCCAGAGGGATCCTTTCCCTAGCTCAGGAAAATCTCTTGTAAATCTCTTGTAGTTGGCATTTCTGCATTGCTAGCCAGTACATGCCTTCAATGTACCTCTGCAGGATGAGTGCAGGACTTCTTCAAGGCCTTCTTGCTGTGTCCCTAGTGTTCATCTCAATTCAAAGCCAACCATTAATGCAGAATATACTGTAAAAGCTGCCCAAGGAGCTGATTTTTTTCTTCTCACCATTCATTCTCTGCACAGCTGCTCCTCTGACAAGAATGTCCTCGTGGTGCTGTTTGCTGAAGAAGCTGCTTGGTTCTGGTGTTCTAGCTGTGGAAAATAGTCACTTTGACTAAGGAACAGGAATTCCCTTTTGCCTGAACAAAGAGCTAAGAAAAAGCCTCTAGAAATGCAGAGGAGGGAAGATTAGTTCTATGTGCTGCAGAAAATGAGATCCCAAGAATGGGCTTTGAAGGGGAAGAGCAATGGAGAGCCTGCTCTGACTCTCCTGAAGCACACGGAGGTCAGCTTTGGGCATGGCTGGGGGGGAGAAGGCAGAGGCAAAACTGTGCTCCTTGACATATCCTCTGACCTGGCTGTTCTGCCAGCTATGGTTTGTGTGCCAGATGTGTGTAATACTGTGACACAGCTGAAAATCTGTCTTTCCAGGGCTGCTGGGCCAGAGCAGGATCTTCAAGGGTAAGGTTGGAGGATGGGAAGAACATGAGTCTGCTCCCACGTGGGTATAGGCTGAGTGCTTTCTGGACTTGGTTCTTGAATTGACCTCTGAAACCCCACCTGGACAGCTCTTTGTGATGGGAAAACTAAACAAAAACAACTTTTTATACTTAACATATGTTGGACTCTGTAGAATAAATGAAGAATACATGCAGGTGTGTGCTTCTTCTACCTCAAAGCTCTATGCTTGTTGCAATCCATTTGACTATCCAACCAGCAGCAGGCTACAGACACTGCCTGCAATCTCAAAACTTTGTGTTATTCTTTGCTGAAAAGCTTGTAACAAGAGCAGAGGTGGAGAAATGTTGGAGAGTAAACAAGTGACTTGCAGCTGGGTATACCATCAGAGTGAACCTGAGATTTTCTACATTCATGTTTAGCTGTCATCTGGAAGATGACACTGCAATGTTAAGAAAATACTATAGCTAGGTTGCTCTGTCTCATTCTCCTGTGGAAGGGGATGTACTTGGCAGGTAGGGCTGAGTCCCTCCAGTTTTTAAGCAGCTGTATTTTGCAGACCTCGTGGTAAAGGTGCGTTGTTTGGTTGTGTGGGAGGGGATGTAGCTGAATCCCCCTGCCTCTCCTGGCTATGCCGTGGCCACAGCTGGCAACGGGGAAGCAAGCAACATCTTCCAAATGCTGCTCATCCTTTCAGGCTCAGGCATGCTGATTTTCATACTGTTTGGGTTGGTTGCAGCCCAAAGCTTCTGGGATGAAAACAGTGAGATCCCATCAATCAATGAAAGCAAGGCTTAAAGAAATTGCTATTTATGTATACAAGCTAAGCAAACAAGCCAACCAAGCTTTTCTGTAGGAAAAACCTCTGCAGAGAAGAGCAGACACATTCAGTGTCCTGGCAGACTCTATAGAATAAGCCACTGAAGAGTGTTTATGCCTAGTGTCCAGTGGATTTGGGGACAGGAGGCAGGTGAAGTCTCTTTCTGGATACAGAGCTGATAGAAAACTAGGGTTTGCTACACTTCATGGCCTTTGGGCATGTTCTGTGAGTGACTGGTGCTTTCCTGTTGGTGCCAGACCCACCTCCAAAAGAAAAGGATTGTCCTTGCAGCTCAGTCTGGGCTGCCACAAGGTCTAGTGTTCCCACCACACCTTATATCAACCTAAAAGGTGCAGGAGCAGGAAGCAACCTGCTCTTAGGAAAGCAGCGTTGCTTCTTGGTGCTACAGATGGGCTGGGTGCTGGTGCCAGGAGGTTAGAATGGGGTTGGAGTTTGGTGACAACCCCATTTGGAGACAAGCTAGAGCTGGCAATGTTCACTTCAGGATTGAGTATTCCTGCAAACCTTACAACCCTAAATGTCAGGGATGGAGGAACCCTGCATGCTGCCTGTTCTTGTGGATTTGATTCTGGGGAGGATTGCAGCTTTTTTTTTTCACTTCTATTTTCTCCCCGGGAGTGTAGGGGCTAATCAAGCCAAATGCATGAGTTTGTACTTCAGGTTGAGCATGTGAACATGTTTCTGCCTTTACCAGGGCTGTTCAAGTGCTTAAAATTTGTGTCACTGCCCTGGCAACTAATGCGGAGATAAGTAACTTCACATCTCAGGTTGGTCTGTCTTCCCATTTTGCAGCTGAGAGTGTATTAGTTTAATTAACATTACCCTCAGCTTTTGTCATTCTTCCTTCTTCAATCCTTTTCTTTGTTTCCTATTGCATATCTGTCTCCTAATTGAATTTTGCTGCTGTTGTCAATGCTCTTTCTGTGGTATCTGCCAAGAGGAACTCAAGCTCTAGTGGTCAAGTCAAATGGCTGCCAGAGGTGCTGGTATCATGCAGAACTTCTTATTTTTTCACGCCTTTTGTATTTGGATACACCATTTTTTCTGCCTTTTGTATTTGGACAAGCTCTGGGTTTCAGCCCAAGTTATCGCAGTGAGATCTGATTCCCTGAGGCAGGGGAAAGCTGCACTGTGAATACACTAATGCTGCTGCTCTTGGTTCTGCAGGTTTGGTTGTGTTTGTCTGAATGTAACATTCTGGAGAACAGAATTAAAATGAGCAGGGGAAACACAGGCAAGTGGAAAAAGCATTGGAGCTGGATAGAAGGTGACTTGTGCCCAAGGCTCTGCCTGCTCCCTAGCACGGTGATTCTGGTGAGGTCTGGCACCTGCCCAGGATTTTGGTGGGTGCCACATAGCCTTGGCGTGCAGCTCACAGGACTGCAGGGTCAGAGGGCAGAGTTCAGTGCTCTAGAAATTGTTGTTACATGGTAGGAGTAAGGCAAAGAAATTGCCTGCTGGGAGCTGGACCTCAGCAGAGGTCAGTCTGCTGGGATGTCTTGTAATAGCATATAAAGGGTATGAATGTTGCTCAGCCTTGATGGCTGAAGAGTAGTGATGAGCTAATAGCTTTTTATTGTAGGAGACAGGAGCAGGCAAATAGGTAATAGGATTTTAAGATAAATAGTCCATCCCCTGCCTGCATCCTAGCACTTGGCTCTTAGCAGGGCAGGCTGCCTGCTGCTGCCACAGGTGAGCTGCCAGCAGGAAGCTCCTTCCTGCCTCTGCGCTGAAAAGCCTCCTTTTTCTTGTGCAAAGCATGCTGAATGGATGTAATTACCTTTTTCAATTAAGTCAAAAAGGGGCTAATGCTTAAGTGGCTCCATTGAGCAGCTTATTTTCATATTTACTTTTTTTTGGCATGAAAGCCTTAAGCTTCTATAATGGTATAATAACCTGCCTTCTGAAAGCTCTCTGCCCACAGCTGGCAGAGGAGGTGACCCAGGTATTTACTAAACTGAATAACCAGAAGTCCGTGGTGGGGCTCAGAGGGCCCAGGAGCTGGCCCTGAAAGCACTTTCTGCAAGGATGGAGAAAAATCACCAGCTTCCCTGGGCTCTGAGGAGCTCAGGACGCACGGTCCCTCCCAGAAAATGGCATTTTGGAGTTGAGGTGTTTGGCTCAGATCCAGCTACCATTAAAATCAACACCAAGACTCTTGTTAATGAGTGCTAGGGTTTCTTCCAGGTGGTTATCTAATGCACTGCCTTTTTCCTGGCAAGACAGACAAAGCTGGGGGGAGTTCTCCAGTTACGTTCTGGGGAGCTGCTTGCTGAAGGGGCTGGTGTATTCTGATATACTGAGAGCTTTGCACAAATCCTAGGGCTTCTCATCTGACCTTTCTTGGGACTTTTAATAGCCTGGTGAATCAAACATCTAGTCTTTGACTTCAGTGTTTGAACAAACTGATGCAATTGTCTAAGGATGCTTATGAAGAACAGTAGCAGTAGAAAGCTGGTGGTACTCTCCCAGCCCAGTGCTGGTGCTTGGACGGACCTTCCTGTGAGCCTATAAAAGGTTGGTTACCTTCCTGATTTTCTTCCACAGTGATTTCAGACTTCAGCTGCATGTAACTGCAAAACTGCTCCCTTGTTTTGATACCTCTGTGGCTTTTAGTGCTTTCTCCTTTGCTAATATAATGCTGTCTCTGATCAATCTCAACGTTTGATCAGCAGTTTTATGTAATTAAACTGCACTTGCTGAAAGACTGTGGCATGCTTTGGTCTCTGTTTCACACACCAGCTCCTAAGGCACTTGCGCTCTGTGTGCAGCCATTACTTGGGGGATGTGAGGAAGTGACCTCAGCTGGTGAGGTGGCAGCTTGTGGTGGTGTTTGTTGCTCACAATCAGAAGCCCTGTACATCACAAGGTGATGGATGGCAGCTTGTAGAACAATTTTTTGTACTTTGCAAATACTCGCTTTCTTTGATAAAAGCTTCCACTCTGTTTACTCCTCCTCTTCTCCTGCCCCACTCTTCCTTATCTCAGCAACACCAGAGGTCCTGCCGCAGTGTCCCAACCTATTTTCTTGCAACCTGCTCTTTTGGTTTGTGCTTATCTGAGCACAGCTCATAGTCCCTGGCTGTCTTCTGAGACTGGTGTGGTAATGGAGCGGTCTTGTTTTCTGTCCTAAAGGAGTCTTCTGCTGGCTAATGATGGCAGTTAGCTAATGATGCCTATCGCTTTGGGGGAACAGATGCTACAGAAAATGGGATTTCCAGAAGCACATGGCTGAGCCCTGCTCCCCATTCCTCAAGGGGTGCATTGGTTTTGAGGTTAGGCCCATGCTGACCATGGAGGCAAGTAGCTATTCTTCCCCCTTGGTCAGAACTTGGTGCAGCTGCTTTTTGACTGCACTGTTCCTCATCTTCAAGGTTTCTGGGCAGGGCAAGTGTCTTTCTGTGACCAACAGTGGAATCTTCAGCAGGAATTTGTCTGAGCTGGATGCTGAAGCTGGCTTCTGGGCATTTGGGGAACCCGTTGAGTCATTGGCACCTGGATATTCTCCCTGGCAATCAAAGCATAGGACTGAAGCAGGCTGATGGCCAACTGTGTTGTATAGTGCTCAGTACAGAAGCTGTCCCCCAGCCCTTGACTTAGTGCCTCTGTGTGTGGGTTTGCTGCCCTTTCTAGATGGTCATCACCAGAAAACGCAGTGAGCAGGTGAAATCCCACCACTGGTGGTCTGCTCCTTCCTGGCGCATCCACCCTCCCGCAGAAGTACCCTGTGCAGACACAAGAGCACATGCACAGCTTCTGGCACAACCTCGTGGTTTGGCTGGTGCCTCTGCCCTCGCCAACGGAGGCTCCCTCTGGAGAAGGAGGCACGGTGCCAGGGGAGCAGATGGGCAGGAGCAGCAGCAGCTGGGACACCACGTATGATCATCACGCGGGCTTACTGTCCGCAGCAGTGTCAAAAGAGCCGCTTGGTTTGTCAGGTCTCTGCTCAGGGGAGCTCCTGAGCCAGCTGGTGCAGAGAGGGGGCAGGCAGAAGTGGCAGGCTCTGCCCCCATCAGTGGGGAAAGCAGTGGGTTCCTGGGGCCCAGAGGCAATGCTCCCAGCTGTGGAGCACCATGTAGGAGCAGCAAAGCTGAGCCCTTGCTGAGTCCATTCTTGTCTGTCCAGGCTGAGGTTTCCTCTGCCATGTAGAAGCCTCACCTCCACGCACCCCTCAAGGGTGAGTAACTCTGCCTTTCCCAACTCCCTTGCCATGACAGGAGCCAAGGACGCACCAGGACACTGTGAAGAGGGGGGTCTGCATGGGGTGGCCTGTGCTTGGACTGAGCACATTCTTATTTGTACCACAATTCCAGCCTACTCCCAAAGCTGGAGCATGAGAGGAAAACAGGTAACAAGAAAGGGAAATGCTGCTGGCAGTGCTGTGGGCTCAGCACAGGAGAGCAGTGCTCCAGAAGCTCTCCTATGTTGGCTCAAAAGGTGTGGGTGAGAAGGGGTCTGGGGTCAGCACCCCTGCCTTTCCTGAGTGGAGCTGCAGTGCTCCATTCTCCTGTGGTTTGGAGAACAACTTGTAGTGTTACTGAGATGCTGTTAATACATGTATTTTTATTCAGTGTTTGCTTACTTGGAAAGCCACGGTAGAAACAGATCTGACTTTTCTGAGAGGCTAGAGGAGGAGCAGTAATGTGATCTAACATGAGCTAGTCCAGCCTTTTTGAGACTTTAAGGCAGGATGTAGTTGAAATGTAGAGAACAGTATGGGCAGTATTATGTTCATTTCCAGTGGGAAGTAGTTTGAAAGATGATCTGTGAATGGCAGCTGGATAAAGCCACTGGATTTGTTCCCTTGGATTTGCTGCTTCTAAGTGAGGAGAGGAGCCCTCAAGGGGCTGCAACTGTTCTACATAAGAGGACTTCTCCTGTTATGCTGTTATTCAGTTTTAAGAATGTAGATCTTCAGGCTTTGTAATGGTTTCATGAACAGGAAGAGAGATTATGACATCCCAGATATGACCCACAAAGATCTGATAAGCAGTGACTGAGCATGTGCATGGACTGGTGGGGCTGGGTGTTCTGCAACTCTGCTCCTACTGTCCTACCTGTTATGTCAAAGGAGAGAAGGCTTCAGAGTTCAAAAGCAAAATAAAAACTGACAAATGTTTTGGTTTGCATCGCTCCCCAAGAATGAGTGCTCCTGAATTCCTAATTCAAGTCTGTTTATATCAAGAAGAGTTTCACGATGAAAACAAAACCTAAACAAAAGCAACCAGCCTTTGCACATGGGGAGCATTTTACTGCTCTCCTTTTCAGGACACTGGAAAAAGCTCCCCAGTTTTTCCTGCAAAGCTGAATTATTACTGGCTGTTGGCTTTCCAGGGAGCGTACAGCTTTGAGAAGTCTTGCTTCCTTGGTCCAGCACCTGATACTGCAAATGCTGCCTTAGAACAAGTTGTTGGTGACCAGCCCAGCCATACCCTACCAGTTACGGTGTCCCTTTGCCCTCACTTCTTCCTGTGAAAGTTGTTCTTGGTGCCAGGAACCTTAACGTTGTCCAAGAGCTGCCTGGCTTCCTGGCTGTATTCCTTCTCCTGTGCTGTGCAATGGTCTCTGAACAACTTCTCCCTTCATCTCAGTCCCTTTTCCCACCATGTGGTTCAGTCTGGTGGTCAAACTGGATTCACACAAATGTACAAAGCTACTACAAGCCTGCTCCTCCAGCGTTGGCTGGAGGGTTTTAGTTTGTGGGAGGAGTTATTGAGCACTCCAGTGTGTATCTGATTACACACTGGAACATTGATAAGGAATAATAGGCTTTGGAAAGAAAGACCCATCCCCTCGTTGCTTCTTGGAGAGCATGCAGGTTGACCCCTTGAAGTGTAGTCTGGTCAGTTTGGCATCTGTAGCGGGTACAAACAGCAATGGGGAAGTAGAAAGTCCAACAATAAATGAAAAACTTACAACAGTAGAAATTTTGACTTGACTTTCTAATCAAATTAAGGTAATTGTGCTTTGTCAGTTCTCTGTAATGTATTTGGACTCAGTGCTCACCTACAATGCCTGAATATTGAGTCCTGGAATAGATAGAGATGTTGTTCTTCTCAGTGGGTTATGGTAGCTTGGGATGAGGTGCTTGAGAAAGCTTCTGGGACCACTGACTTAGGCCAGTATCAGGCTGCCAGTGAGCAGGTGAACACAACCACCAGTTTGTATAAGGAAACAGCAGGACAGAGTCCTTGATTGATGAACATACGTGGTACAGCCATCTATCCTCTATGTGCAGCTCCCAGCATACAAAAGGGATGCTCTGAGATGCTTGGTCAGTGACACAGCTCATGAAATGAAGCCCAGAAATGGATTTTACTATCCCTGTTCAGGTAGAAAAGTGTGTGTGTGGGGGAAATTGAGAATAACAGAGGAGTATTTCCAGGTTTGGAGAAACTTCCTTGTAGGGACAAACTTGAGGTGCACAACCTGCCATCTACATAGAGGTGACTTGATATTGATATGAATGTTTTATCGGTGTTAGTGGAGGGCTGCTTGCTAGTAAGAGAAAGGAGAACAAAATCCAGTGGTGGATGCAAAAACTCCAATCTGTAAGGTGGATGTTTTATGAATCAGCATAATTAATCTCCCCAATCCATACCCAGGGAAGGCCTTAACCTGAGGCTGGGCTTCCCCGGGAACCTCAATATCCATGGGTGCTGTGGGCTCGGCTTGGTTTCTCCTTCTGGGGGGCGAGCAGGGCTCTATCCCCCACCCGAGCGGGGCACTTTACGGGGTCCCCCTCCCCACCTGCGCGAACTAAACCAACACCGTTCCCGGGGCTGCTGCTTCCCAACCCCACCGGCCGTGCGGGGAAGGGGCCGGCCGGGAATTGGGGGCGCATCCCCCGGCGGCGGGGGGCTCTCCCCGGTCCCCCTCCACCCCCCCGGGCGCTGCCGCGGTGCGGGCGGCGGAGGCGGGCGGCGGGCGGGGCGCGCATGCGGGCGGCCCCCGGCAGCGCGGCGGGCGGCGGAGCCTCTCGCCCCCGCAGCGGCAGCGCCAGCACCGCTCCGCCACGGACAGCGCCCGCCCGGCGCCCAGGTAACGCGCAGCGCCCCGCAGCCCGGCCTCCCGGCCTTCCTCTTTCTCCTCCTCCTCCTCCTCATCATCTTCCCTCCCCTCCACCTCCACCTCCTCCTCCTCCTCCTCCTCCCACTGCTTGCTTGCTTGCAGCTCCCAGGCTGTGACGGCGCCGTCGTCCCCACCGCGGAGCAGGCTCCGGGCTGCGGGGTGAGGAAGGGAGAGCGGCCACCGGAGACTGCCCCCCATCCCCGGGACGCTTCGCAGCAGGGCTCCGAGATGGAAGGCAAAGGTGGGTGCTGGGGAAGGGCAGGGCGGTGGGGAGAGGAGAGCACCGCAGGGGCCGGGCTCCGGGCGCGGAGCGGGGCTGGGAGCTGCCGGGAGCCGTGCCGAGCCGTGCCACTGCAGCAGCGCTGGGCAAGGGGGCCCGGGGAAGGCGCCGTGTCCCCCCCCCCGAGGGGTGTCGGTGCCTGCCGAGGTGGGGCGGCACGGCGAAGGGCGCCTTTTGCTCTCGGTTTCTTTGCGCGGAGGGCGAGCCAGCTGGTAGTTGGCGATTTGTTTTCTTAATGCCGGGGATTTGCATAATAAACAGGAGGTCTGTCCCGTGTTTCGTGCTCGGGCAGCGGCGGGGATGTTTTTAAGAGATGAAGAGCGTTTCGTAATTAGGATGGTTTTCAAAAATACCCCAGGTTTTTTCTTTTTTTCTTTTTTTTTTTTTTTTTTTTGGAGATGGGAAGAGTGGGGCTATAGAGCTCTGCCCTCATTACGCTGCATATTTAACACATCAGAACATCCTGATAGATCGGAAGAAATGCACTGAGTCCTGTGCTATTGAACTGTCCACCTTAGGAAGAGGGAATCGTTAAATATCGCCTGCCGAGCTTTGTGTTTGTGTGCAGAGACATGGATCCAACCCAGGCGTATATGCCCCACATGAAAGGTTGTATATTTTCTGCACGTAGCTATGTAGTCCTGCACGTTTATTTACCTACCTACCTCTACAATTGCATCAGACATCACATGTTCAACTGGTATGTGAACTCAAAATCTGTAAATGTTAATTGCCGATGAAATATTGATGGTAAGTCAGTCCACGCAGTGACAAGGCCAGCTGCCATTCCCACCTAACCCTAGCTGCCCGCCCTCCTCTATAACTCAACTCCGGTAGCTGCTTAATTGATAGATATCAAGGCAGCGGGGGAATATGGGCTATATTAATTCAAGGAAAATGATGGTAGACTTGTATAACACAATAGTACATACCTTCCAGGGAGCTGAGCAAGCTATATTTAAACCTCAGGTTTATTTTTGTAACTATCTTGTCAATCAGGGCTATAGTTCTCCTGTGTGGGAATATCTGATTATATGCTGATTAAGGAAAGCTATTTCAATCATATGGAGGCAGCATGTCCTACAAAGTACAGTTTCTTGTGGGCAGTAATCAATGGAATTAGTAGGGCTTAAGGACAGGTAAGTTTTTTTTATTTTAAATGAACCAGCAAAGACTTGATTTAGATCAAAAGCTCATAGCAGCCTAGTCTTGATTTCTTTTTTGGCTGCCGACACTCTTTTCACAGTTAACCTGAGATGGGACACCTTTAGCTTTTTGCGTGTTTTGCTGGTACATGCCTTGATGCGAAGCGAGTGGACTGTGACTTCAAAATAGCACGTTATGTGCCCCGTCGTGCATGCACATGCAGGGAAAAAGCTCTCTGGAACTTCTGATAGAGCTCACACAACCAGAGGAGTTGTGCAGGGGACAGAAAGGTAACATCTGCAATGAAATCCAAGGAAAAGGATCCAGCTAGCTGGTGGCGAAAGCAGCACCTGGTAGAGAGCCACCAGATTCCCATCTTGTGCAAACAGATCTGTTATGATGCAGTTGTTGCCTGAGCTGGGAACAAGCGGCTGGGCAAGGCAGCCTTTCAGGCTGCTGGTACTGGTGTTGATTGGTTCCAAAACAGGCTCCATGGTGCTCTGCTCCTGGGCTTTTGGCTTTGGTGGAAGGGCTGCTGGTGCGAGACAATGCCAAGAGTCATCCTGTTATGGTTTTAAAAACATCTCAGCAGTTTGCACTTACTAGAGGTTTTCTGTGTTGGGGTAGAGGCGGGCAACATCCTCTGTGGGTTTGATTTATCTAGGCAGAGAAAAGGGCTCTTCAGAGCAACCCTGGCAGAAATCATGCCACCAGAATGGGACAGGTCCAAAGCAGAGATGGCTTTAAAGGAAGTATGCCAGCAACTTTGGCATCTCAATGGAAAAATGAGAAGGCAGATAGCTTGGTTGTGATAGGGGTCCAGTTGTACTGACACTGGAGTAATTCTTGAAACTCCCTCCATGGCAGAGCAGCACAGGAAGGCCTGTGGTGCGCAGATCTAAGGGGCTGAAGTTGTGTTCTTGCGTAGTGAGGCTCAATGCAGGCTGCCTCCCCGGAGGGAAGGTACAAGCCAGCCCAGCCCCTTCACATCCTGAGCTTTTGTGACTGACCCTGGATGGACCTGCAACTGCATTGCCTTACTAGGGACTTGTTTACATTTCATGTACGTTATTAAGCAAGCCTCTGCATTGCAAGTCTTGTTAGGACACTGCTGCTTGTGTGTTCTCTGATACGGCCTTTCTCTGGAGTCATCTCATGCTTTTAAATGTTTTCTCCTGCAGCCCTCTCCTACCCTATCAGCCCTCCCCACTGCAAGTCTTAGAACATCCAAATTCAGTTTTGTGCAGGTACTGGCGAAGAGCATGTTCTACATTAAGCGATAGGAAGTCTGTTAAAACCAACACCTCCCTTCTGGGCCCTGAATTCAGCTGTGCTGAGTGACTTTTGTAGATGTTCCCACCTGGGATTTGTGATCCCAGGACAACTTGGCTGCTTGGATGTGGCTGGTGCTGAACCTTTGCAAAAAAAAAAAAAAAAAAAAAAAGACCTCAGTAAAAAGGGGGCTGGAGGCTCATCTCTGGAGCTGCTCAGAGTTGCTGGAGCTGATTGTAGTGTTTGGGAATGAGGGGAGATGGATGCACCCTGGGGTTTGTGCAGTGGGGGCAGGACTAAGGACTTTGCAGTCTCTTGGGCTGTTGCAGTAAGAGTGCAAGCAAGGGGGTCCTGGCGTGGGCCATAGAGGGAGGTGTTGGAGCAGCCTGTGCCTCTGTCTAACAGTCAAACCCAGAGACAAACGTTTTGACCTCCCCCAGTGTCCAGAAAGATAAATAATTGTTGCCCTCTATGAATCTGCAATGCTACCAACACATCCGAGTGGCCTGGAAGTAACGCTTGGCCTCGTCTAACTTAGAGCTTCTATTAACGTGCTCGGTTCTGCTCATTGAGTCCCCAAACCTTGTCCAGCAGAGAGGAGCTTAAAGGAGTTGTAGCTGCTCCTGAAGCTCCGTAGATGATGGGGGAGGGAGGACACTGTGGGTTAGCGCTGTGTTTGTGCATCTGCTACCTGATCCCTGTTCCCTGAATCTCGCCGCTACAGCAGTTCCTGCGGGCTGCAGCAGTAAGTGATACCGCTCGCGGCATCCCGGGAGCTGGGCTTTGCCAAAGCTAACAATAGTTAATGTGGAGGTTAAAGAATACTTGGTCCCTTGCCAGGTTCTTCAGTCAGTCAGAAAGATGCGTAGCAGGGAGGGGAATGTCACACAGTGCTGTTCGGACTCGGAGGCTGGGGAAGAAATCAGCCAAACAAGAGTTGAGCTGCATGGCCCTGGGCTTCAGGACGGAGCAGGGAGGGACTGCAGGAGCCTTGCTGCAGGGAATGCTCCCTTCATCCGAAGCTCCTTCATCTGAAGCTCCTCTACCCTTTTCTCTAGTGCTGAAGATATAAGGAAATCCCTTTCTTGCAGCAAGGGAGAGAAGTCAACCCTTGGACCTTGTCTGAGGTGGGGATGGGGACTCGTGTGTGCTGCATGGGGAGCAGGGGCCCGCTGCCCTCCTTCTGCCAGGGCCCAGCCAGCTTTTGGTGCTCTTCTCTCCTGTGGAGAGGAGTTGTGCAGGGCAGGCTGCTGGCAGCACTGGATGTGTGCTGGTGTCTGGGAAGTGTAGAAAGACTCATTCTTGTCAGCTGTGTGGCTGGTCTGCAGGGACAGCAAAGACTGCTGACTCCCCCCTGGCATCTGGGTGTGCTTCTGTCAGTCTTCTGAGATGTGGTCCCGCCCTGTTGGTTGTGGTGTCGGGTCGGAGATGTATCCCTGGTGCAATCGGTCTTCTTTCCCTCAGGAAGAGCAGCCTCCTGCCCAGAAGGTTGGGTGGTAGGAGACAGGATCTGGCCTTACAGCTCTCTTCTGCTGGAGAGTCCCAGAGCAGCAGGGCTTTGAGGTTTCTGCAGAGGACATCTCTGCAGAGTGACTGTCCCAGGCAGGTGCTGTCTAAGTCATGTTTTCTTTCTAGCTACAAAGACTAGGAAAAAGCTTTTTGCTTTTGCAGGGAAGCCACAATGTTGCTGTTCACAGATATGTAATGTTTAGGCTTTTAAATGAGGTTTGTAAAACACTAGTAAGGTCTGGTTTACCCAAGGGCATGGAATTGCCCTTTCTGGGACTGGCAAAGAGTTGAGGTCTCTGCATCCTGCTCTTCTGCAGATACGTGAATGGGCAGGGTGGTTTGATCGATCTACACCCCCTGAAGCCTCCTTAGCCAGCATCGTGGGCCAGCTTTCTCTGCGCAGCTATCTGCGTCCTGTGCCCCAAAAGGACAGCGTTGTCACCTTGAAGAATTTGTGATCAAAACTTAACAGAGCCGGTGAGCGTCAGGATTGCAGACAGGCTTTGTGGACAAGGGGAGAGAGAGGGCAGCGAGTGAGAACAGGCGGTTCTGGAGATTGCTGTGTGCTCTTCCCACCTTCGTGGCTTTCTTCTGGGGATCAAAGAAAAGATCTTGGTGAGCCCAGCAGTAGCTTGTGGCCTGGAGCTGTTCGGGGTGCTGACGTCAAATGTAGTACATTTTCCATGATAAAGTACATCATCTGGAGGTGTCCTGGTTATCGTGGGCCTGCAGCACGTACTTCAACACAAATGTTTGTAAATAGGTTGTAAGGTGGGTGGCTTTGGTGGAGACTGGGGTCATATCTGTTGTCTTGGTTTATTCTGTGCAACAGAATAAACCAAGCAGTGGTGCAGTTGCTTTTGTTATGAAACTGTTCCTTTCTTAGGGAACACCTGAACCTCCATCAGGCTGGTCGGAAGCTTCCCCACGTGGCTCCCTTTCCATTAGGAAAGGCGCTGTGTACACACTCTGCCTTTCACAGTGACGTGCTGTGTGGTGCAGGATGCGTTACTGATGCCAACGCTTTTCAAACCACCTGCTTGAAGTTTGACACGGGGAAGCGTGTTAAGGGATGGGGATAAATGGCCTGATGTATTTTATCCACCCCCCTGTCCCAGGCTGTGCTTTTGCACAGGGGAACCAGCTTTGTGTGTAGCAGGGGAGCACTTTGGTTGCCTGATCTTAACACCCACATTTGGAGAGAGAGGTACTCGTGTCTCTAAGGCTGGGTTTCCACCTCAGCTGGAGTGGGGTGCTGTGAAGGTTTTGTTCCTCTGCCTCACTCTGTACACGCTGGAAGATGCTGGAGGAGTGTAAGGTGCTAAGCCACAACTGCATGTATGCTGTTCTCTAATGGATTTTAGAGAGCAAGTGAAATAAATGTCTGTTCCTTTCACAGGCATTAGAAATCACATTAAATGCAATGCAAATATTGCCATGTCCTGGGAGAGCTCCATGATGGCAAGAGCTCGCGTTGCTCTGTGGGACTGGCAAATGTTTTAGTGAGCAAACCTTGCCTATGTGCTGCCACCTAGAAGAGCTGATAACTGGGTCTGTAGTGCCTTTACTAACCATCCGCAGGGAGCTGCTGAAACCCTTTGGGAAGGCCTGGGCAGCTTCTGGATGAGAGGATGGTCGGAGCCCAGCTGATGCTGGGGGCAGTGGGGATGGTACCCCAGAAAGCAGCCATGCTCCAACGCACCTGATAGTGAGGAAGAAGTGGCTGTGCTCCTGTTCCTTCATATCTGCAGCCTGCCGTGTTACCAAAACAAAGTGGAAAGAGGACCCTAGAAATAGGCTTAAATATTATAAAATTGGGAGGAGGACTTAGTCATCTGGCTATTATTAAAATACCTAAGAAGCAGACAGATTCCTCCACCCCACTTCCCTGAGTTACGTGGGAGCTGTGGAAGTTGCATTTAGCTTGAATGAAATGCTGGAGTACTTTAATTTTTATTTTTTTTTTTAATGCATGAAGTTGTTCTGATACCATTTACACGTGCAGTGGCTGGAAGCCTAATCTGTGGATACTTTGAGTACTGACCTGCATGCAACTGTTTCATTCTTAGTTCATTTAGAGTCCTGAAAAAAAAGAAAAAAAAAAAAAACTTCTTAAAAGCCTTTTTTCAAAAGGCTTAGCTTACTGCAAGATTTTTCTTATCTGCTCTTATCTTTCCCTCTCTATCTACTCAGCTGTTCAAATCCTGTTTGAATTGCATTCATTTCTAATATGCCATAAAATTTGATATGCAAAATCTAGTTAAAATCTAGTTATTTAGGAGAATTGCAGAAACTATTTTAGTCTGTGTCTTTTGACCTGTAAATGAGATAACATGATTAATTTTTACATGCAAAGTTTGGTGTTTACTAGCATGGTAAAAGGCAAACTGACAACGAAAAATATTCCTGATGGGTGTAATAATTAATGCTTTCACTCAAAGTATAAAGATTTTAATAATGCTGTTATGCTAAGATGACTGAAGAAAGCATTTACTATTTTTCTGTCAGTGATAAACAGATGTTTCCTTTTTTTATTAGCTCCTATATTCCTCCTTGCTTTTTCTAAGTGTTCTTTGTACTCAATAAGAGTAGAAATCATTGAGCTAATTCATTGAGTTTCTGCTCCTGGGTACCAGGTTTGGATGAAACTTCTGATTTGATATTTATGCGGTATACACACTGAAAGCTCCAGCTTTTTCTTGAGATTAAATTAAACTCTTTACAGTGTCGTCATGTTTCAGAAGAGATCTTGTGGCTTGAGATGATGGCTGTTTGCTCAATAGCGTGGAGGCCTGGGAGGAATACTGCAGTGTCTTGTGTATGTATCAGGATGTGTACTTCCAGAAGTAAGGCATTTTGTTCATTATTTTTAATAGCATGTGCAAAACAAATCAGGAAAGTATGGAATAGTATTTCTAACCTGGAAATCTGTTTCTCTTAAGCCATGCAGCTTTTTTCATCCCTTTGTTGAAACGTGATACAGATGGACTTTATTTGCCATCAGCCTTGAATAGGTAAGGTTAGTTCGTTGAGAATGGTTGCTTGGGGGATTTATGAAGAAAAGTCAGAAGTGCTGAATGATTTATTGGCATAATGAGGGAAAGTCCTTGCTTCTCAGTCACTAAGAATATATTATTAATGCAAAAACACTTTCAATGAATTTAACAGTATCTGTAAAGAGGCTGACAAGCAAGAAGGCTTCATCAGGAAGAATGAAGCATTTCTGGTTATTAAGTTTCTTACGCCATGCATGCTCCAGTGTGAAGTACCATTGCTGATTTTCTTTTTCTCCAAGTTCAGCAAGTCAAGGGTTATTGGTAGGATGGTTGCGCTCAAGACCTGTGATAATCCTTCCTCAGGCATACATTAAACTAGAGACCTTCTTGAGGTCTCTTCCAGCTGATGCTGATTTCTGACATGATCCTTCTGAGGAGTTTGAACCTCAACTCTGGTTCTGAATTCATCGTCCACTCAGCTACTTATCCATATCCTCGTTTCATAGCCGAGTGTTTATCACTGCCTGGACATTGAAGATCTGTCTCCAGGCATTGCAGCTGCAACTTGGCTGTGATCTATACACTGGGGGGAAAATTACAGGTGGATATGTCAAATCTTACATGAAATTCAGCAGGAGAATAATCTTCTGCCTTGAAGGACAGCCCTCAAAACTTCCTTCTTTACTGATGGGCAGTCCTGAATGTGTATTTCGGGAGAGAGCTTCAACGGGTGTGAAACTTGCCTGACCTTCAGTTAGGAACATGTCACAGCTGTGGCTTTAGAATGCCAAGAAACAAACACAAAACAGCAAATATTGCAAATGGCCAGAATTACTCAGTTTCATCCCAGGTAATCTTTGAGGCTCAGTTTGGTTTTCTGAAGCTTTGCCTAGAAAAAGGCATGTGATATGAACTTATTCTTGAGAACCCTTGCTATAATGCAGAAGCGTGCCCTTTGTTGCTGCTTTAGAGTAGTCTCGTGTTCAGTTTCCTAAACTTTAGTGGTTCCAATACACTGTAAACTAGAGAAAAGTAGCAAACATATCAACAAAACCACCAAAAAAGGGCAGAATCCAGCACCTTCTAGTGTATGGAGGGGGGAAAAAACTTATGTAAAAGTTATGTAAAAGAAAACTTGATTTCCTAATTTGATACTAACAAGCCATGCAGTGTAACTGGGTTGACAGCGGAATAAGCTTCCTCAGCAAGACCTGCTTTCTGTAACACTTTGAGCATATTTGATCTCTTTTGAAGGCTGAAGCTGAGCTTTTCAGATATCTTCTGGCCTTCAATTCGTATTTCCTTTTATTATCAACCAGTGAGCCTGGTGTTCTGACATTGTCTATTAACCAATGCCATACATTCCCAAATAATTGCACTGACAAAGTCAGCTGTTAATTTTTAAACTTTTTCTTCCCATCAGTGTCTCCCGGTGGAGAAATTGCATACTGTAAATCGTAGCCATTTTGTTGCCATATGAGAAGTGAGGGAGAAATCAGTGGAGAAGTTTTAAAAATTACTGTCCTGAGTCTTTTCCAGTCAAGCTTTTAAATAAAGCCCATGTGGAGCTACCTGGAGCTTGCGCTTGGAGAAGTGAATGAGCAATTTGGTCAGTAGGCAAAGGCCAGGTCTCTGCTGCCTTACCTAACTGAGAAGACAATGGAGCTAATTGCATGATTATGGGCTGGAAGACATAGTTAAATGACTTGAGCCCTTAATTATTAACTAATTAGGTAGGTTTGGAGGAAACTCTTTTTCGTAGTGTTTCAAGGGAATGTTAAAATACAAAGCAGCTGATTTACTTCTGATTTCCTTCCTGCTGCTTTGAGGGCAAATAGTTTGCCTTATTTGTTGAAATCATATTGCTTTGAGGATTTTGTTAGCAACTGCTATTAAAATCACTATGTGCTGTCTTCAAAAGTCAGAATATTCACCCCATCTTAGAAATGACTATGAAGTACGCCTATAACAAGTGGCTATGTGCTGAGACACCTCTCTCCCATGCTTCTGAACATAGCACCAGGTATCCAGATCTACCTGCCAATTTCACTTACACGATTCATCTCTCAGTAACATGAGTTTGAGGCTTTCCTACCTAAACTGTATTTATGGTGTGTTTTCCCAAAAATAAAATAAAATGCAGCATCCAGTAATAGCAAGACTTGTACCAAAAACAGCTAAGATTAAACTTTCCACCCCCTTTGATTAAAAGGTTCCCAGAAATAGTGAGGACAGGCCTGACATACTGCAGCAATGCAAGAATGCAGCCGTGGGAAGTATGCAAGGACAGAACAGACTGTTTAAAAACCTAATTGTTATTTATAGTAAGAAAATACTGATTTTGGTAAAGTTGCCCCTTCTGTGCACACTCTGAGGATGGTGATAGCAGAATGAAGTGCAGAATTTAGCCTCGTGTTGTACTGCCTGTGAAATGGGGAGCAGGGAACTGGGGCTGAAGCTGAGCTTTGCATGCCCAAGGGTCTTCTAGTCCATGTAATGCTTTGAGCTGTGCAAGTCAAACGGTGGCAATTTTTAGATTGATGGGCTGTTACAGCTGTACTTCTATACATATACAACCATACAGGGTTCCCCTTTTATTTAAAGGTTTTCAGGAATAATCTGGAAGGGTCTGGCTGAATCCCAGCACTGTTAAAGCTGGCATCACCACCACTGAAACAAGTTTATGCTCACCTGGACATTGGGTTTATACTCCAGTAACCTTAAATGCAAGGCTGGTGTTGGGCTGCTTTACTGCTCTTCCTGAAGTCATTGTTATTACCCAGAAGCTGCACAGCTGTTTAGTCATCCAGGGCAAACAGAGCACGTTCTTAGTGCAGCTTTCCATCTGAACCTGAAAGTGGTTGTGGTGGGCTGTAGGCTTGGAGAAGGTCGAAAGGAACCGCCCCCCCTACCCCCTCCCCCCTCAAAAATATCACATTTTTCCAGCCTGCAGAAAACCCTCTGCTATTACTGATGGATCCTGCCTTGGACCCTATCGGTGTGTGCCAGTGCCTGAGGTGGTACGAACAAAACAGCTGTTTTTCAGCCAGACACTTTCACTGGTAAGGAGGTACCATGGTAACTCTTGCTGATCTCGTGCAGGCACTGTGGATTTCATGCATTGCTTTTAAGGCCTTTCCAGGTAGAGGTACATATGGATTGTAAAGCACTATAATTAGTTTCAGTTATTTCCATAATCAGCCTTGTAGCTCTTCTATCCATTGAAGTACAGGTGTTAAGTTGTTGGGAGAAACAGTTGCTTCCAGCTATCCATTTAAGCTACCTTTTGTAAAAGTAAACAGCAGTGTTTGGGAAAGTAGGGTCATGCAGGAAATCCTGTATTTTCGTTTTCAAGTGTCTTTCAGTCCCAAATACCATGCTTTAGTTTGAATGTGTTTTGAAATTGCTTTATTAAGAAAAGGACAAGGCCCACTTCAAACAGAACAAACAAATGTTTCACTTAAAATTTAAATAATTTTTTCCCTGTACAATTCCCCAGGACAGTTCAAAAGAAGTGGTTATGAGATTTTAAGTATTATAATTGACTATATCAGGTATTTCCATGCATACCTCAGCTACAAATGTTCTGCCAGCACTCTGTCAGTGGTTACTGGCTCAAACGCTTATCGAGGCCCCGTGAAACTGGTTAGCTCCGTGAAGATGGCTGCTCTGGCCTTACCTGGATGGATTATTTTGTAGCTTTATGAAGAAGTATCACTCAAAACAGATCACTGTCTTGATCTGCGAGCCACATGCCTTTTGCCCCCATGTCCCGGAATAGCCCCAGTTGGCACCAGTAGCTATGAGCTCTGTGTATAGACCCCAGTGGTGCTGCGGGGTCCCAGAACCAGTGACCACGGTGGCTATCAGCCAGTCGCTGCTGAACGTCACGAGTCTAAGGAATTGCAGCTTGTGCATCTCCTAGAGGAAAAATGCAATCAAATTGTCTCTAATTATGCCCCCAGATGATGACAGAGCAATACAGAAATAGAAGAGTATGGACAGTGAACTCAGTTCTTGCTGTAAGACAAACCTGGATGGGTCTGGTGTCGGACAGTTCATTTTGCTGAAAGACACATTGGGCTGCCCGCTCTGTTCCTGGAGGGGCTGGTTGCAACTGCACAAGGCAATAAATCAGTTGCTGCTCCTCCAGGAATGAAACCCCTTGGCTCTCAGCTCAGCCCCTGCTGGCAAAAAAGTGTGGAGATTGGGAGCCAGGCTTCCACCCAGCTGTGCCAAGTCCTGGACACCGGCTTGTAAATCACCTGGGTTCAGCCCCTGATGTCAGTGCTCTGCAGGAGGGAGAAAGGCCACTAAACCACTGGTTTACAGAAGTTTTTGTGTGTGGGGACAGAATGCATGGTGTGTCAGTCTGGGTTTGTAATAAATAGGATGTCGGTGCCTGGGCAGTACTGTTTGGGCATGCTTTAGGGCATGTCTTCAGTACCTATGCAGAACTTTATATTAGGAAGCTAGTGTGGTTTTTAGCACTTTACTCTGCTGATCTGAGACCTCACTTGGGTGGGATGTGCCATTGGGCAGTGGCTGGATCCAGATCCTGATGTGGTGGTGTTGGCCAGAGAGCTAGGGGGCTTTGGAAAGGGGACTTGTGGCTGGTGTGGGAGTGGAAGGTATGAAGCAGCAGGACTCCAGGCTTGAATTCTCCCTCTGAATTTTCATGTTGCATTGACATCACTTTTAAACCCTGTCTGGTTTGCTGCTGAGAAATCACTGGGGTAACAGCATGGTCTGGGAGTACGAATGGCTGTATCCATACTGGGCTGGTCCTCAGGAGAGTGGAAGTTCATTAGATTCAGGGGTCACCTGAGAATGAGAGTGATGAGATGTCCAAAAGCAAATTGCCTGATGTGGTGAAGGCAGGAAAGTGGCGGGGGTGGATGTACGCAAGTGGAGCTGTTTGGGAGTATGAGCAGACTGCTGGAAGCTGGGACTGAGATCTTGTTTTCTGCTGGTTGTCCTAAAGGTTTGGAGGTGTTTCACCACTAGAACATGCTTCTGCCTGGGCTGCTGGTGCTGTCAGCTCCTCCCTCTTGTTCTGACTTCATGGCTTAGCGATGCCCTGAGACAGCCGAGGTTATGGGATGCATCCCACACCAGCTGCTCTGAAGGCTAGCAGTTAGGGTAGCAGTTCTCTGTTCTGTGGATATGGGTCTGTTTTTCAGCAGTTCAGCAACGAATAGAGGAGTGGTGTTTAATAACAGAAGGTAAAAGCATGGTGTCAGGCCCGGGGATATACAGGACATACACACTTGTGCTGCAACATCCTAAATGGTGGTCAAAGATTGTAGAAGGATCAGAGCCCCCCTGACCTGCTTGGTAGGACAGGCAAGGATGACAGGAAACCTCTGTTCTGTTATCTATTCAAGGTGATTGTTGTAACATGTTTAGTTCTCATTTTTTCCTCTGAGTTGTTGTCATGCCTGTACCTTGAAGGCAGGCAGGTTGTGGTAATGTCTCTCCTGTGCCTCAGACAAAGCACCGATCTTGCCCTTAGTAAAGATGGTGTTGCAGAAGGTACTGGAAAAAAAACTTCAGGTCTAGAACTGCTTCTTTAACAGTGGGCTGTAACCCAGAGACAGACATCCTTATGGAAATAAAGATGAACAGACCTAAGTAGTGGTCCAAGTAATTCTCATGTTTTTGTTATAATTGCTAATCAGCTGGCACGTCGTAACATCTTTCTCCTCCTATGCTGTCAACTCCAATAACTGCTTTACAATCTTATATTTATTGTGGTGGCAGAAGTTGGGGATTCCATAACTATGGCTGATTTGCCACAAGACCAGGTTGGATGGATGTTACCTTGAACAGTAAATGAAGTTGTATGTGTGATCTAATGCCAGCGTGCGTCACTGCCCGCTTCATGTCTTACACTGAATGGTGTGATATTTCTATGAGCTCTAATTGCAAGACTGTTCCACTTGCGTTTGCATCATTTTGCAGGATACAACAGACTTCTGTCTGAAAGATAATCCCGGTTTTCCTTCTGATAAGGCCTGCTTCATACGCACTTTCTGGTGGAAACTAAATCCTTCAGTATAAGAGAGATTTTGCTTCTGTAATACACTTCATATTTTAAAATACAAGAGCATATTTATAGAGCTACAAAAATGTTATTAATCTTGCATATAATCTGTTGCTTAATTTTAAAATGTACAAATGTTGTATAGAATTATTACAGTAACCTTGTTTTATGAAGTTTAAAAGTGTAGTTAGCTTGAAGTAATAATCTGTAAAGTTTCCATGCACAGTAAATCTCACTCTTCATGCAGGAAAAGATCTTCAAAGACAAATATTTGCAGTAATGGAAAAGGCAACATGGAGGAATAGTGTCAAAGAACATTATTCTTTATATAATTGTTTCTATTCTTTTCCTTACGGATCTTCACTCAAGGTGAATGCCTAAGGATGTGTGTGAATGCGTGCTTCAGCTGTCTGGTCCCGATCACCTTTTTATGATGGAAGGGATTGGGAACTTTGACAGAATTTAGAAGAGTTTGAGATCTCAGGTAGTAGCTTGCTTGGTTTTGTTGGTGCCAGATGCATTTGGGACTGCTCCAGGGAGATCAGCAAGTCTGTCTCATTGGACCCTGCCAGGGGCACGCCACTTGGGTCTTGGTTTCATCCTGTGCAGAAGGAGTGAGAACTACTGCTGAACCAGAGCGTGACAAGTTTTGCTTCTCAAAGATGTGTTCTGCATGTCCCATAGGCAAAAAGGGGACTCAGTGGCTCTAGTCCCAGTCTTTTTTCTCTGTCTGGAAGCAGGAGATGCTTTTGTAATATCTGACCTTGATCCAACCTTTCTCAGCAGCTGCTGCTGAACTCAGGGTGAAGGTACCTATATGCTGCTGGCTTCTGGGTAGCTGTGCATGTGGGAGGGTGTTGTGACAGCGTGGGACTGGTGGCATTTCGCTCCCTAGTTAGAGATACTTATGGAAAAGCTTGCATTCACCATTGAAGAAGCCCAAGTCAATAAGCATCTGTATGAGTGAGTGCTTATTTGGTCCCTGTCACTATTTCTTTCCCTATTTGTACATTTGTATTTACATCGCTGGTACTTAAACACACCCATAGTGCTGTAAAGTTGATATTGCCTGTTCAAATAATGCAGCCATTTCACTTTCTCTGAAATTGTTCCATGTTGTTCTTTTGCAATGCCCAGCCAGGAGCCATCAGTGTCAGCTCCTTGTGGTGACAGAAAGCTTTTGGAGTAACGAGGCTCATCTTGTGTACAGCAAGGGACCCAGCAGCCAGTTAGAAACATAAGGCTACTTAAAGCCAAGGCCTTTCAAACCTGGTTTGGACTTGAGTGACTTTCAGAATATCCATCTTCCGGGAAGTTTGTGTTCCAACATCTTTTTTGCCGAGACAAAAAACGTGGAAAATTCATGGGACATAAAAGAATCAGTTCAGCAGCATTGAATTATTTTGTTTTGGTGTGTCTGTTCAAAATGAGCTCAACATCTAAAGCATGTTCAGGTGATGTATGATAATATCAAAGTTATTTTTTGCCAAAAGAACCAAAATGCTTCACTTTCATCGACATCAGTATTTTCTCATAGTGACGTATGGTTTCAGGAGCTGAGTCTGGCAGCTGGGCTCCCCTCTTTCCTCCCATCAAGCCGGTCCAGCAGATGAAAAACTCCAGCACTTCATAACCTGCAGCACTAGGTTGGGTATCGGTGCCACAAACCAGAAGCCCTGAGCATTGCTGGTGTTACAGAGGGAAATGAGGCGCTGGGCAGGAGCAGCTTGCTAAAGGTCACCTGCCAAAGTGAAAGGATGAGTTCTAACAACTTGCAATGAAACACCTTCTCAGGTGTTACATGAGGAAATTCATATGCTTAATGAAAGGCAGACTGCATTGCTTTGTGGAATTTGTAATTCTCCAGGGATTTTCCCTCAGAGCAGAGGCATGAGACACATTTTTTCCTTGAAGCAGTGTGCTAGTAGGGGAAGGCGGCTGGATTTATTAAAGATCTTTTTCAAATATTTCAGGTCAGTTCAACATGGCAGAGTGCTCTCAGTGGCCCTATGTCAGACACTTCACTGCAGTTACCCTGGTGAGACTGTCTCAGTGTTGAAAATGCAGATTTAGATTTTTTCCCCATTATGCAGGGAAAAAAAAAAACACAAAACAATTCTCAATGGTGGTAATGAAGGAAGCCTGGGGGTTTGAGGAAGCATCTGTGGACCTGGTTCACAAGGAGATGATTTCTCTCAGAGTACTATGTTGTTGCCCTCCTTTGGCATAAAGAAACAGTGAGAAGGTCAGCTTAGAGCAGCAGTAAGTGACGCAGTATTTATGCCCACTTCCAGTGCTTATTACTCCTGGGGTTTGAGGAGCTTTGAGGAAATTAAATGCTTTTCACTATTGACCCAGGTATGTAAATATCCTAGTGTATGTATAGACAGATATTAGAGGTATTAGTTCTCATCTTACATGAAGATTTTTTGCAGAGTTAAGAGAAAGCTGGGTCTCGCAGGTGTATGCTTCCTTCCTCCACCTGCCAGCACCCTATTTGTCCTCAGAGAATACTATGGTCCTAATAAATAGGTACTGTGGTCCTAATAAATAGGAGCTGAATGCCCTGCTGCAGGGCTGTTGGCTGCCTCGTGCCATCAGCCTGCCTGAAGGAGTACCACTGACACAGAAGAGGAGTGTGCTGAGGACAGTGCTGCCCTTGTTTGGGGTGGCGAGGGACGGGAGTTGTGTTCTGAGGCATAACCAAACCTTCAAAGCGAGCCTTTGAATTCCAACTTCAAAAAAGTTACCGGCAGGAAAACCAGGGAGTCCAGAGGAACAGTTGCATAACTCACTCAAATGTGTATTTTTCCTAGAGGTGGTTGTGAGCTGTGTGGTGGTTTAGAGGTGTGTGCGTGTTCTTGTGGATGGGTTTTTCATGTTATAGGAGCTGGGGTACCAAGCAGTTACTAGAAATGGAAGTGTGCAGAAGTATTTCAGTGTAAGTGACATCACTACATCACTGTTTGTAATAGGAAAAGATATATAAGTATCTAGTGGTTTTCTCTGGCCTTACCTATATAACGATATACTTTGTAAAAAGAGAAGAAGCTGGGGGATCAGGAAAGCAGTATTATGAAGCAGAGTAACTTAATACTTCTTGAGGAAGCCATTCTGAAAATAAGATACATCTGGGTAGTGTTGGGTTTTGTTTTTATTCTAAACTCAGAATGCTTGCTCTCAGTGTTTCAATGTCTCATGGTTGATTGCTCTGTATGGAAGGTGGATATTTTTCAAAGATCTCTGCTTAGTGTTCACTGTATCAGGGAAGGTCTAATCACTGCTTGGATAATACTGAAAAGCAGCAAATGAGAAAACACTTCTCAACAGTTGGAGGAAAAGAATCAAGATAAAGACCTCTATAGTGCATCCTTCTCCAAGAAGCAGTGTGTTGCAGAAGAAATTCACTAAGTTTGTGAAAATCTGTCCCTCTGGCTGGTTTTCTTGAAGCAATGCACCCAGCTGACAGGCTGTTTCTTACTTAAGTCCAAAAATTTGGGAAGGCTACATTATATGTGGAAACTAGTCAGAAATCAAAGGTGGGCATGAGAACACTAGTACATTTTTTTCCTTGCATGAACCACAGCTTGGTAGGTCAGCAGGTATTAATTCAAGCTCTGTATGCTTGCCCTTGTGGTGGTATCTTAAAACCAAAGGGCAGCACTCCACTTTGAGTGTGGATGGCGGCCCCTTCTCCAGAGGAATGGATGGAAACAACCCCAAGATAGACATGCTTCAGGCTGAACTACATGAGGCAGGATGATCCTGGTGCTGCAGAGCTCGCTGTGCTAGCCACCCCCAGCAGGGGTGGGAGCACTGGGTTGTCTCCGAGGTGCTGGAACAGCTCCAGCTGCTGCCTCTCCAGCAGAAGTGAGTTGTGGTGCAGATGGAGGCTGAGATGCTGGATGGCTTTTAGAGTTGCACCAGCATTACAGCTTAGCTTGCTTTTGCACTTCATTCTCATGCTTTGTCTTGCATATGAAACATTACATGTAGCTATTCATATGTTCGCCAGGCCTTCTCTGAAGTTCAGCCAACAAGATATTAATGGATATTTGTCATTGATAAATCCTTTCCTCTGGTTACTTGGGTTTATTGATTTATTTTGAACCACTGCATATTAGTGTATTACATGGCAGAATTCTATTGAGAGGTATCTGATAGATGTGGAGGTTCCCTCTGTTCGATTCATTGTCACTGGAGGTGTCACTTGGTTATCCCTATCTCTGTGTAGTCTGCAGAGATTTCTTCCCAACTCTGGCTTTATCAAGCTGTGGGAACAGCCTGGCTTACTTTGGGACAGTCACCCCTTTGGATGTTCCAAGCAGACCTGAAAGTTCCTGACCCAAACCAAACTGAGTTGAGGTTTATGACCAGTGGAAGGGACACTTTCTTTCCTCTCAGGGCAGCAGTGCTCATAAGGTTTTTATGCATGTAGCCTTTTCTTCTCTAAGAAAAGTAAACCCTATCTGAATGTCCTGTGGATTTTTTGGGGGTGTTTCTGTTAAAAAGTGATTGGGTTTGACTGCAGAGGGGGCATCCTTGCTTGGTTGCAAGGGACAGAAGTGACTGCAGAGATCAGTGTGGCAAGGTCAGGCAGACCAGGCTTAATGGCACACAAGTTGTTGCAGCTAACAGAAGGCTGGACAAACCACAAGATGTGAATGTGATGCTGTGCAGCTCAGCAGCTGCCCTCAGATGGGTTTGGTCAGCAGTGTTTTTATCAATGATTTTCTGGACGTTCTTAAGGTAACTGGGGAAAGAGCAAGGTCAAAACCTTGCTTTGGGTCTATGTTATCTGTAAGTCTTGTATGCAGTCATCTTGAATCCTTTAGATGCTTTAGGGAACCCAGATGAATACCTTAAGGAGAGTGGGGCTAATCATTTAGGAGGAGCCCTAGCTAAGGCAAACATGTATTTTAAGGAGTGCATAAAATGTCTGCTGCAGCAAGGAACTTGCCCAAGACACCCCGATGGGTGCTGAGTTCCAGTAATTTTCACATGGATCTGATGAGATTGCTTGGGTTAGCTGCAGGATGCAGTAGGATGCAATCAAAGAAATTACCAAATCATTGTCCTACAGAATATGAATCTATGAAAGCCTGTTCTCCAACTAAGCACTTTGGAGAAGTTTTAATGTGGATCTGAACACCGTCTTGGCACTGTGTGCATGTTTATGCTTTTGCACCCCACGGATTCTCATTTGCCAAATAAATTAGTCTCCCACAGATGACTCTTTGGAAAATGCAGTCATCCATGAGCGGTCAGAACCAGCCAAAGATGCCCTGAAATAGGAGAAATCTGTCCTTGTTGTTCTTGGACTCCTCTGAGCTTCTCCTCAAACTTTGTCCTGTGCTGGGGAGTCCCAAGGACTGGGGTGTAGCATTATTGGTGGTGAAAGGTTGGCTATCTTCAGGAGAAGGGAAAATAATCTTTTAATTGAGTTGTTAATTGCAGATCAGGCTCAGACACTATGGAAGAGTAATTGGCTTACCTTGATCTGATCCATAGCAGTCTGTGTTCCTGCATTCGTTACTGCTGGTGCCCAACCAGACAGTGGGTTGGGTAATGAAGGGAGCTGGGATGGGTGAGCAGCACCCAGGGGCAGTGCCTGCTGACTTCAGTCTTGGGTGCTGCTGCTCAGCCAGGCTTTGCCAGCACAGGATTAATGTGTTTAGAGGCATTGGATTGCCAGGTGTAGCTGTTGGTGAGCCTGTACAGCTCTGGTTTAGCCAATGGATGTCAGGACAGGCAGTCCCCGTGTAGCTGCAGGGAGGGATATAGGAGGAGGCTAGGGAAATGTGATCAGCCAGTGTGCAAGCTGCTGATTCCCTGGTCTGAGCTCCCAAAATAAGCCTGAAGTCTATTTTTTCTGCTCTGAAAGAATACATTTCCCTGGAAATGAACGTGGTTCTGCTGCTATTCCAGCACCTCAAGTGGGATGGAGGCTGTGATGTTCTGTGCCCTGGAGAGCCGTTACTTCAGCAATGTGCCGGGACCCTGCAGTTACGCCTTTCCCCATTGTATCAGCAGCCTCTGCCTCAGCCGTGTTTCAGTTCGAAGCAGTGAGGCTTTGATGGCAAACAGCTCTGCTTTCAGGGCAGTGTGAGAGAAGGGAACTGCATTGTGCTTTGGCTGGAGGAGGGGAGGGCAGGACTGGGGCTCTGTGTGTCTGTATTTTCACAGCACCGAGCCCAAATGTAACTTAATGGGACAGATTTGCAAATTCACACCTGCAAATCCTGCCTTCCTGGGGTTTTCATGCGCAAGCATTTTATCCGGGCCCCAGAGAGCAGCCTGCACCTGTTCCATCTCGTGGTGAGACGGGCAGCTCAGATCCCTTGGCAGCTTGATCTCGGTGGCAAGGAACACCTTACCCTGCAGCACTGGCCTCTTTTAGGGGTGGGGAGGCTCACCCAGGTGAGCAGGGGCCAGAAGCACAGCCATGCCCCTCTGTGCTCACTGCTAATGCTGTCACAGCACAAGAGCAATAGAATATGTATGTAGCACCACAGTAGCCTAAGCCCACAGATCTCCAGGCAGTCAAGAAAAGCCTTTTTTGCTGGTGCCTGCATGAAAAATGTTGAGGAGCTGTGCTACTCGCTGCCCATGAATCTGGCCTTGTTTCTGCTCTTTCCTACCCGCAGTTCGTGCGTTGCATTTTTCCTGAGACAAGAAGCTCAGGCTCCCATAACCATGGAAACCTGGTTTGTCTTCCCTAATAGCTTCAGATGTACTTAACATCCGTCCACTTGGGAAAAGGAAGGCTGCAAGCTACAGGTTAGTTGTCTGCACCTTTTGGGATGCTGAAGGCAAAACCCCTGAGCCCCCTGAGCATGCTCCTGGCCCACCAGAATTGAAGCAGCAGTGTGGAGGTGATGCCTGTGGGGCTTATGAAGTTCTGTCAGACAGGAGGGGGAAGTGGGGAGCGAAGGAAGGCTCTCTGGAGAAGCAGGAAGGTGCTATGAACTGAGTAAGGAAATGGTGCATTTTGGTTGTCTTGTTCTGTGTGTGTTGGCTTGGCATGCTGGGCACGCGGAGCTTTGTTGTGATTTTTAGTTAATGCTTTAAAATAAAACAGCTATTTTCCATTTTGGGTTAGCAACCCTTTAAATAGCTTGTAGTAGGGGAAGAAATCTGGATAGAAGCCTGTGAGCATCAAATAAGCTTTGGGATGGGCCTCTCTTGCTTTGACAACTGCGTGTGTCTCTGTACAGCTCCGTGCTTAGTACTGAAAGAGCGATTGCTGATAACTGTGTCCCAGGGCTGGAACCTGGTGTCAGACCTGTTAATGGGGGGGGAAATGTCTTAGGCTTTAAAAACTGATTCAGGAGGGCTCTTTCTGCTGTGTTTTGGTGTAGATGTGCACACCTCCTCTATGGGCTGACTTTAAACTTTCCTTTTTGCTGTTCAAAGCTAGGTACGTCAAACAGAAGCTGAGCACAGTCACACCACTGAGCTCCATGCTTGCAGGAGAAGCCCTTGGGCATCACAGGGGCTGCTCAAGGCTTTATCCCCTTCCTAAGTCAGGTGTGGTGCAAGCTTTGGGCAATGCGTGGGGAAGCAGTGCCTTCCGTCACCAGGGCAGAGTTTGGTGCAGTGGCCTGTGCCAAGATGTTTGCGAACTGGGGCAGAAGCAGAACCAGAAGCAGCCTTGGCCGCGGGCAAATCCCAGCCTCTGTTTGTGAAATGGAAGTGCCAATGTTTCCCTGTGGATGCTGTAAAGCTTACTGTTCATGAAATGTTCTGCACTTTGGGCTGGTACCCGCTGTATATGGCGCTTATAACAGTCCCAAAATGCCTTCATTGGCACAGCAGGTGCGTGGAAGCACCGGCATCTTCACAATGTGAGGTATGCAGAGATGCTGGAAATGCTCACAAGTAAAAATCAGAATGTTTCTAAACCAAGCCTCTAATACTCATCCAGCATCTATCATGTGGAGGTGTTCTGAGTACGAAGAGAAGGAAAATGATAGCAGGTAAAACCCAGGGTTAAGGTTAGTGCCTGGAGAAGAAAAGCTGTTTTGGAAACGCTCCTTACCTCTGCTTAATATAGCTGTTGACATTCTGCCTCTGAGCAGAGAGCCACCCGTCTGTGTGATGGGTCCAATTTTTTGTGGACATGACAAGCATAAATCTCTGCTTTCTCCATAGCAGCCTGGAAGGAAGGTTTTTCGTGCCAGTTGCTGCAGTGTTAGAAGAAGATTGGACTAAAGCAGGGAACCATACTCCAAACTCGCCCTCTCAGTAGGAATCCTGGCCAGCACAGCCATGCAAGATGTAGCCTTACAGTAACAATATGCTTCACAGAAACAGTTCTTAGTTTTCTAGCTTCTTGAGTGGTTGGTGAGCAGAGAAACAAATACTTGGATTTTGCACAGCAAAGAGCCAAGCAAGGATCTGAGGAATTGGTCCTGCCTGTGTGCATCCACGTACACAGCAACTGCAGTAGGTTATTTTACTAGCAGTTAAAATCAATGTGTCTTTTTTCTCCCCACAATTTTCCGGTATTAGATGTTTTTCTATTCCTTCTTTACACAGACTGAAATCATCTTTGGATAGCTGGGACACAGGTATCCTGATCAGAGTCCTAGCCTCTATTTCCAACTGGAACCTGAGGAACACATTTCTCATGTAAATTTAATCAAGGTTGTTCCTTCTAATTCAATCACAATTGAAAGACATTTCATAACAACAACAAAACTAACACAAAAATACTAATACAAAGGAGCCAGCTGGGAGGACTCTTTCCCATAGGGGCTTCTGGGAGCCAGCAGTTCCAGCTGTTGGTGGTGTCAGCTCACTGGGCTGTTTCAGTGCTTGACCCCGTGGTTAGAAGGCACCTTGAATGGCTCCAGGTTTGCAGCTTTGTCCTTTTGCATCAGGGATTGCTCTGGTATTACCAAATGGCAGCTGTATTTGCCCAGTGACGATGGACTTAATTATATGCACTGTTTTATTTCTACATACCCTCCACATAATGCCCATTTTTATTAATTTTGCTGCCACAGCAGCCATTTACCACACTCTGCAGCCAGTGGTGTACGCTGATGGCAAATGGTACCTGAACTATCTTTAGTAGCAAATCAGCATAATTGCAATGGTAATGCAAGTGGTGCCTCTTAGTTACCTCTGGTATTTACATTGCTACACAGCTAAGCTCATGGCTAATCGCTTCATCAATACCTACAAGTTGAGACTGCAGCTCTGACAGTATTTGCTTGATCTGGCATAAACCTTTGTGCATGCATGAGAGACACCTCTGCCTGGACGTGTACGCAGAGATGGACCTTCTCTGAGCTGTTCTGGGAAGTTTCTGTTCTTCTGAGATTCTGCTTGCACACATGGGGATAAGTGGAAGTGCTTTTGTGATGGCCAAGTCAGGATCAGGAATTGGGCAGGCCATGCTTGCAGATCCATTGATTTGGAGTTGCCAGGGTCACTTTGGTTTGCTGGGGCTGGTGATAGGTGCTGGTGCTGTTTGCTGAATTGCACTTTCCTGGTGACCTGCTTCTTGCCAACCCAGTCTATTTATGGATCAAATGGCGAATGAGTGACTGCTGTTTGGGCTGTGTGTGTGGAGCTGAAGAGCCCAAGTGAATGTGAATGCAGAAGTGACAAATCATCCCCTAGCTGCTGCTGAGGAGAATATCTGATGATGACTGCAGTTGTGGTGCAGATCCCACGTACTATTAATGTTTTTGCATCTGCAATGAAGCTATAGCTAAGGGTCAAGATAGGTGGCCTGGTGACTGGTCAGGGAAGGAGAAGAACAAGCTGCTGGTGTGGTTTCCAGATACTTGGGTAATAACACGGCCTCTCAGTGGGCTTGCTCCGAGACCTTGGTCAATCCTCATCCCTCTCTGTTTTTGATGTGTAGCCTGCTTTTTTTGATTTACCTGTTGAGGTTAAATGCTTGGTGACAGGCCTTATCTCTTGTTGTGTCTGTATACGATGCTTGGTGCTTTTGGTCCTGATTCCAGTCATTTCTTTGAAGTATTACTGAGCTGAAAATAATCTAGTAGTGGTTATAAAGCATAAAGGAGCTGAATGTGAACATTTAGGCAAGCTATTCCCCACTTCCCCCACCCTATCCTTCAGGGGACGTGTCTTTTGAGAATCTGTTAATGGTTTACACATCTCTAACATCTAGTAACAAGTTCCCTATAGCTGTGTGAAACCTAGAAGCAGTGGGTTGATCTTATTAAGGCACAACAGAAAAGGAAGAATGGAAAACAACAAGGAACTGGGCAAAACTGGATATATTTGTCTTCCAGACTGGATTATAATCTAGTCTCAATTGCAAAAGATCCAGTGACAGTTCAGCTTCTACAACATGCAAGGAAGGGAGAAAAATTTGAACACTTTTTATTTAGTTTTGCTCTTGGCTTTTGTTTTCCCCTCCTGGAGGTGAGATGCCCATGCCAGGCTGCTCGCAGCAGGCAGGGTGGTGGCTCCTGGCTCTGGCAGCGTGGCCAGCCTGAGTGTGCCAGGGGCCTGTGCTGAGCAGGAGCAGAAAGCTGCTCCTCTGAGCAGAGGAGCTCAGGAAGGGAGCTGAAGGCATCTGAGCTGTAATCCCAGCTGTTCTGAGACTTGAATATTGGGTTAGGTCCCAAATGTGGAGGTCCTTTTTTAAGGAAGCAAGTCCTAACTACCCTGTTCTCAAAGCTGCTCTGCGTGTCTCCATAGGGCAACTTCTGTCATTGCTGTGCTGTGATGCCTGGGTGTGAAAATGTATAGTAAAAAGGTGGTGGGGTGTGGGCAGGGATCTCCTAGTGGTCTGGGACTGTGGTGCCTCTTAGAGATGAGTTGGAGATGTATTGAAAGGTAACAGACTTGATAAATTGTTGCACATTATCTTAAATGCAATTAAAAGCCATCTGAAGAGTCTCAGTTTAGGGCATCCTCAATCACCAGTCACTTCTGGAAAACAAGCAATGCTTCATGTTGTTCGCAGTGCATACAGATGGAGCAAGAGCTGTATGACAGTCTGGAGAGGGACATGGCACCAATTTCCATATTGTTCCCTCCCTACAGAGAAAGAAAAACACAAGAAAGTGTCTCTAAAACATTCCTCAGCTGGCCAGTTGCTTGCGTTTTCTTTGGAACAGATTCTTGCCATCCCTTCCCCTGCCAGCTCTCACTTCGTGCTGTCAGTGCCTCCCTTACTTTCCTCTCTCCGAGATGCCTGTGCTTGATGTTGGAGAACCCAAACTCCAGTTCCTACTTGAAAAGCTTCGTGTATCAGCTACAGTTAGTAAAAGTGAAGGGGAGAAGCTAAACCCAAAGATCTTCCACAGCTGGATAGAAGTCCGGGGTTGATGATTTATGGAGTATATTTTGTGCATGTGGTTTGGGCTCCTGGTAGGTGTATACACAAAGCAAGGCAGACCCTGAAAACCCTGGGTTTACATGGCCATGTGTAGGTTTCTGCTCAGAGCATCATCGTGTGGAGGTGGCAAACAGGAGGGGATGTTTCATGCTGTGTCCAGCCCTATGGTGTGTGCTAAATGGTGCTGCAGGCCTGGCAGATCTGAATGAGGTAGGCACTGGTCTGCAGCTCTGCTGACTGAGAGCATCACCTGTTATTTAGTCATTTCTTCAGGTTGGGCTAGGAGGTGGTGGTTACCTCAAAACACATGGAAAAGCTCAGTTTTCCTCTTCCACAAAGAGCTGAGGGCTGTGCCTCTTCAGGTGACTACCAGGCTCCCATGGACTGACTGCAGGAGCTGAAGCCCATGTCGGCGTCTGCTGAGGATGCTCTGGTTCTGTTTTGAGTCACTTGTGTGTACTGGTGCTTGCAAAATGTCTTCGTGGGTATCAGCTGCTGTGGAGCCATATCAAGGAGACAGCTTTTACAGCTTTTTTTTTGCTTAAACCTAAAAATTTAAGGGTTCTAGGGACTGAAGTCAGCCTCTGAGGGAACTGCAGTTTTCCTTACTTAAAATAACTTTATAATGTCCTTTTCTCTCCAAGGTCTCTTTCAAGGCTCTGCCTGGGTTGTGTTTGGACTTGTGCAGAGCAAGTCTGCCTGAGGAAGGAGGGCCGGGAAATTTGGGGAGGGCAGTTTGGGGTGAGGAGGGAAGGGGAAATGCTGATAAGGGTGACAAATGCTTTCACCTTCAGGAGTGGCAAGCTGTGGGAGAGCTGGCTGCAATGAGGGCCTGGCACAGCTTCAGCTTGCGCACGTGGGGATGGATCAGCTGAGAGAAATGACTGCATTTATTCAATGAATTTACATGAGGTGCCTGCGCTGCCAGAAGGGGCTGGGCTCCCTCTTTCCCTCCCTGACATCAGTGGCTCCACGCAGGAGTGGCAGGACCTGGCCAAGGGTGTCAGCAAAGCTTTCGGAGCACAAGGTGAGAGAACTGGGGCTGGAAGCTGGAGCCCCAAGGCACCTCCTGCATCCTCTGGGCTCCCCCAGAGTATCCCACATGCCCCAAAACAATCTCTGCTTGCTTCTGCTCTTATTCCTGGCTCTGAGCAGATGTCCTGCCAGAGACCTGGGGCACAGCAATCTCAGCTCTTTATTAAGAGGTTAAATTACTCATTTCTGAACTCTGTGGTGTTATTTCCCCAGGTGACTGTTAAATATGCTGCCCAGGCCTGTGATTAGGGAGTGTTTATCCTGAAGCCCCCCCAGGGGCTGTGACTAACCCCTGCACAACCTCCTGAGCCAGAAATAAGTGGCTCAAGGGGGGAACTTGAGGGTTCTGCAGCTGGTGCTCTGCTCCCTCAGCTTCCTGAGCTGAAGAACATTTGAAGGAAAGTCACCTCCCCCATCTTTCTAAAAAATTAATACATAATATTTAAGCCAAAAATGGGGTTTCTTAAAATAAGGACTTTTGTTCCTGGTTATAGGACTGAAGGATCTGCAGCATCAGACCTGAGCTGAAGCTCCATGGGGTTGGGGCTCCAGGTGAATCCCCATGTCCTACCCCAGCAGTCATATTTTGTGGGAGAAGCTAAGGGGTGAGGTGTTGACTTAAACACCAGCTTCAGGAGGAATGCTGGCCAGCCCATGAGATAGCAGCGATGCTTCAGGCTTAAACTTTTGACTCCTGAGAGCTGCCAGAGTGACAGCCCGTCCCCAGTGGCACATCGCAGTCCCACCTCGGCGCACTGCTCCTGCTGCAGGGGCCTCGTGGGACACACAGAGCTGCTCATGCAAAGCCTGTGCTGTGAAAATCCCCTGGCAGCCCTGGATGATTCCCTGCTTTAGCTAGAAAGCTGCATCTGAGGAATGAAAAAAATATACCCTGATTTTATTATGTGGTGCAGGATCCACGACAGCCCTCACTGCTATGGATTCAGCCTGGTGGGTATTGGTACTGATAACACTATCAACATCATGGCGAGCTGATGAGCCAGCTGTCATAAACACGCATTGCTTTGGGCATGTTTGTCCAGTTCTGTGCTGCCTCTTGTTAGACTGGATTTGCTAAAGGACAGAGCTCTTTGATCACGCTTCTGTTCTTACGTCGGTACTTGCAAACTGTGATCAGATCGTCCTGTTAACCTTCCCCTTCGTTCAAGGGAACAGATGGTGCTTCTGGAGCCTTTCTCCAAGCTGAGCTTTTGGTTCTTTAATCATTCTCTTGGTAGCTCTTTGCTCTGGATCCAGTTTTTGTTCAGTATCTTTCCCAAATTGCAAACGTTGAAACTTATTGTAATGTTGATTGTACAGATGTCAAACACCACATTAATTTTTCATTTGACATCACCCATCCAAAGTCTCTGAGCTCTCTTGACCTCAGGACTGTTCCAGCACAGTGTGCTCGGCTGTTGTTGTTCAATGTTGTTATTCAATGTTGACCAGCAAATTCCTGCCAAAATCAGTGGCTTTACAGGATGCTGCTGCCATCATTTACATTGCTGCATGTGGCAGAGCAAAGTCTGTACTATATTCTTTGGTGCTGCTTATTTAGCCAGGCAGATTTGTTGGTTATGTCTCAGTTGTCAACTGTTTGTCATATTCAGACTTAATTAGTAATGATTTTAGGTCCTTCCACTCGTTAACATGTGTTAACACAGGCTCAAAGACCAGCCTCTGTCAAGTCCTCAGTAGGAACATACATGTGTACCTGCAGCTACTTAGACATCACTATGTGAAATGCTTTTTTGTACACCGATACATGTCAGATTAATTTTTTATCTTAATCAAATCATGTAGTGTGAGCATAAATTCTGCATGGAAAATCAGCAGTGTCACTTTATCGACAAAGTTAAGAGTAAAAGCAAGGTAAGCAAGGGTATAAAAGAACAAAGTTAATGTTAGGTACTGCTGATTCTGAAGAAATTCCATTTTATACGGTTTAATTTTATCACTTTTAGTTTGGGGATCATTCTTAGAATTTTCTATTTGCCTTTTAGAATACTCAACACATCACCTGGTTTTGTTCCAGCCACCCCAAATTCCACGTGACCAAGACATTTAAAACTGGTAGCAATAATAGAGGGTTTCAGGATGTTCTTTTAAAACTGGTGCAAGCCATCCAATCTTGCTGAATTCACGTTCTGCTTAATTAGCTGCAGTCCAAGGTTCTGCTTAGTCGGTAGTAGAGAAAGGAGCACAGAGGTGGTGATGTAACACACATGCACCGCCTAACTACTGTCCTCATGCAAGGAAAAGCGTTAATCTGAGGTTTTTTGTGTGCTCCCTCCTCACCACCAAGTGGAAGTGAACAAAATAGCACTGAAATAATCATTAATATCTTAAAAACCCAATCTATATGGCTCTTAATTTTACTAGCTAACTTCAGCCCTGCACCCTTCTTTATTTATAAATGTACAGCTCCTTGCTTTTGGCTCCTTGTCATCACCTTCCCCTTTCTCCAGGGTGATGTGTTTTAATCCTGGGCTTCGAAGTGGCTCAGTGTTGGACACAGCACTTTCGAGTTCGTACATTGTCATCCGGACGGTGGTGTTAATGTCTGGAGGGCGTTTGGTAACAGCCGTGTGGCTCTAGTTTTTCCTTGCTGAAATCCACTGCAGCAGCACAGTTTTTATTCTCACCATTCCTGATGATACTTGAGGAATAAGAGTAAAATCTCTGCTTTATCCTTTCCCTGAAAAAAAGGGAAAGGAAGTTCTCCTTTTGAGAGTTTGCTCCATTTTTTTCCCCTTCCGTACTTATTGTTCCTAAATAGGACTAGTACTGACTTCCCCATATTCCTGGTGTGGGACTGTCTGCCCAGATTCAGTGTTGCTGAGTAGTAGCAGAGCTCTCAGAAATGAGCAGTGCTGGCTCCTCTCTGCTAGTCCTGCCTCAGCTGTGCAGACAGATAAAGCAAATTAACCTAATAGGAGCCACGCGGAGCAGAAACAAATCCTGAGGTTCATTTGCTTCAGTTTTTTCCTCAAGCATCTGTGTTTCACTGCTGACTTCTCGCTTGTCAAACCCAGAAGAGTGTCTTTCTTTAAGACACCTCCTTCTAGCGCTTGGAAGAGCACTGTAGCATGTCAGCCTCCTCCGTGCCCCACGGGGTTGCTTGGTTGGGCACTTCTGAGCTGAGAGAGCTGCTATGGAGGAGAAGCGAGGGGTTCTCTTCCCATTAATTCCTCAAATGTGTCTGTATGCTGTTAGTCCCTTGGGATATTTGCCAGCCAACTTCAGAAACCCTGAAACATGCATCTTGTCTTGGATCTGGGAGGACAGCAGGCCATGCTGCTCTTCTCTTGCCTCCCTGAAGAGCACATCCTCTTTCTATTCAAGGTTCGAAAGGTAGAAGGCTTGTGAAATGAGAATCCACCAAAACCCATCCTAATGAAAGGACCATTCAGAGTAGCCAAAACGGATTATATTTTTTAGTGCTTTCTCAGGGACAGTGGTGTGTTCACTCCAAAACTCATGGCTTGAGCTGGCCTGTGTGCGTAAGCTATTGCATGGTACCAAGAATAAATCCATAACATCTACCAAGTACACAGCCTTTGGGTGCAGAAGAGCAAACCCAACACAGGCAAACTCAGCTTTCCTTTACTGAGAGCTGAGCTGATTCAAGTTATCTCATTGGGTTTGAGCTCAGGGTTTCCTCAGCAGTGTGTAAAAAGGGTTTCTTGATCATCTTGCTGCCTTGTTTGTCTCAGTCTTATTCTTTGAGAAGAGAGAAAATTCTTTGATGGTTTGTGTGGCACTCAGTTAATGGGATTTTTATAATAATCAGCTGATTTAAAAAAAAAAAAAAAAAGGCAAATAGAAAATATTTTCAAAAGGCTTCCTTTGAAAAAGTAGTGTCTGAGTGTTATGAATGACCTTGATATCAAAACAACAAACACATCACACAGCTTATAAGTTAGCCTTTCTGAAATCTCATCCTAGTCTGCATTTGAAGTAGTTCTTTTAAGGATTATCTCCTCTACCCTCAGCCTCTCCCCATCGTAATTGAAAGTTTATCCAGCAGTTGTGATTTCGATGTGGGGAGCTAGCAAATGTGATGTCTTGAATTTCCTGTCACTGCTGCGACGTGGTGGGAACGAAGATGTGTTGTTACACCAGGTAGTAGCTGTGCAAAATGTGAAATGGGTTAGCTGTAAGTCCACGTGGCCCAGACTTGGAAGTTTGAGCACTTGCCTCTGGCAACTGGCAGGTCTCTGTGGGCTGGTTTCTGTACTACTGGTATGCATGCTTTCAACCTGTGCTCTGCTTTAAGGTAGCTTTTAATCAGTAAATATATACGGAATTAAATATGGCCCTTGTCAAGGCTGCTGGTTAGGTGCACTCTTAAGTCACAACCCTTGAGAGTAGCTGCAGGTGCTGTGAGGCACATGCTGTTCCTGTGAAAGGGAGGATGTCCTTTGGAAAAGTCTCAGGTTATGGATAGTTAGAATAATTTAAAGCATCAGTTCCTAACACAGGTGGGAGTCACAAAGCACATTTTTCTTTCCTTTTACTTTTTTATATTTTTTATTTTTTGTTCTGTTTTCTTCACCTACACATGCTCTAAACGTTTAAATTGGTAATGGAGGGTGTAGCTACAGCTGTGCTGTCTCCTAGCCACAGACCCGAGGCACCCAGTCCTTATTAATTAGAGTAGCGTGGCAGGACTTCTGCCTCTCCCTGAGCAGCAGCGTGCACAGTAGTATGCAGTTGGATTCCTTTCTTCTACCAAAGAAATAGCTGCAAGCTTTAAACTTAATGGAGCAAACCCAGGGCTTTAAAGATGTCTGAGAGCTCTCCTTTGTTTTTGAAGTTGATGACCAGTGCATGATGACTTTTGAGAGTGAGTAGTCTGTGAGAGATGAATAGTCTGCTTTGGAGAAATGACCCTGTGCCCATCAGCAAGTCTGTCTGTTAGCAGTGGGCTGGGAACTTGTTGTGGGCTAAGTGGTATTTGAGTCATCTCAGAAACAACTTCAGCTAAATGGTCTTGACACCAGATTGCCTTCAAGAGCTGTATTTTTGGCAGGCATAAAGGCATGTTTGGGATCAGATTTTTAGGACGCGGCCAGGGAACTTTACTCCTGCATTCCCTGTCCCACAGTGCTACTAAATCATCAGTACTATGGGAGCTGAGGTCCTGGTCTGGGATTGCTCTGGGGAATGGCTCAGGAAAGAAATCTAGGTGCAGCCCTGAGGTCCTCATGGAGGGGTTTGGGTTCAACCCCAGGAGCTGATGTGTCAGCTGTGCTTGGCAAGGAATTGTAGGTGGGGTTAATGAACATCTAGGTCCCTGAATTCCTGGGGGGCAGTTAAACAGAAACCCTGAGAAGTAGCAAATGATCACTGAATAGGAGAACACTGTGGCAAGTAGTTAATATTCATGGTGTGTACCTAGATGCTTTTGCTGGGACTGTCTGCAAATGCTCTGGAGGAGGTGGGGCACTGGGCTGTGCAGTCCATCTTTCTGTTGAGGGTGGAGAAATCTGAACAAATACAAGTTATTTGTGACAATTCATGCTTCAACTTCATGTTGCTTGTGTGGTAATCATCACATTGAATGCAATGATGCTCTGTGTTTAAGTATCCCAGTACCTCAGTTCCTTCTTAGTGCCTCTCCCCATTTATTCAAGACAGTTCTTGGCATAAAAGATTGAATGTATTTGCTCTTGTTAGCGAACACCCAGGTACGTTCAGTGGCAGGACGATGAATGAGTGTAGCAGCACACCAAGTGCTGAGGCCCCTTCTCAGATACACGGTGCTGCAGCCCACTGAAGGCCACATACAAATGCCTCGGGGGGGAGGGGGGCGGGTGTTATTGTTTTCTGCTGTCCAGCTCAGTGAAAATTAATTACAGAAGATGGTAAAAGGAACTTTTTTTTTTTTTTTTTTTGCAAGCTACACATGCTGCGAGCAGAGATGAATGGAAAAAGGATTTTTGAAAATACCTGTGTCATCATTATGGAAAAGGTGGAAAAATGATGTTGGTTAATTCATCCCTGGTGAGATTCTGCTGTTACAGAGATGATCACAAGACAGATTTGTCCTTACAGGATGGTGTTTCTGTAACAAACTTGCTTGTTTGCTGGACAGAAAGGGGTTTACAGAGGTGAGAACCAACCTGACTATTCTGAGAGACGTACTAATGTGATTTCAGTCTGAAATGGTCCCAGGCATTGACCATGTTCCTTGAAAATACTTTAACACTTTGAAACAGTGATGATCAATTTCTGTTTTTATGATTTGGGAGGAGAAAGTGCTGTTCTTTTACCTAAGGCTCCCCTTTCTTTCCTTTATTCACTTTACTTGAATTAGGCTGTAGAAGAAGTTAAACTTTTTCTTTAATTGTCAGAGGCAAATATCTATTTTTCCATTTTGTAATGGACTTCTTGTTACTTGGAGTAATTGCATACATTTATTTTTGTGTCTAGGCTAAGAGCATTCTCCTGCCATGACTTCTGTAGATGAACCTAGGTCCTGGAGTCTGCTCCTTCCCCAGGGACAGAGTTTATCCTTAACAGGGCTTTCTTTCACTGTGTGACTTTTGCCCAATCACATGGCAGTGGCATCCAGCCCACCCCCCTTGTAAGCGGGACCTTTGCTCTTCCCAGAGAAGGATCTAGAGAATTGCTTATAGCAGGGAAATGAATTCAGCATGGGGTTTCACATCTGATTTTCTCTTCAACTGTGCAAATTGTTATCCTAGGAAAATTGAAGTGAATATAATCTGTCCTTAAAAACAATTACTTTAATTATTTTTTGCTATGCTGCACTCTGGCGTATGTGGCCAGTGGGACTTACTTTAAATATGTATGCCCTTAATATCAGCGCAAAAAGAAAGATAGCTCGGCTGGAAAAAAAATAATGTGATGGAGAAAAGTAGATTTTTTCCAACTGACTTTGCTTCTGTTTAGTTAGCTCTGCTGAATTTGATGTTGAAATTTACAAATTAATAATTGTAGCTGCTTGAGTAAAGTCGAGGCAGGGAACAATTATCAACAGCAAACAAATCTCTGCTGTGCCTTGCCCTCAGTCGAAGTGCAGTGTCTGCAGCACGGCAGTACTCGTACACACAGTGGCTCACGTTCCTAATAACTAATGCAAACTAATTACTTTCTATGGGCTGTTCCCTGCCGAAGGAGGGTTTGCCAGTGTGTGGCGTGGCTGCGGTGCGCAGAGTGCATTTACACCGCACCATTGTGATGTCAGGGCCCAGTTTATTTTCTCAGAGCCGCCTCTGCTGGCAGCAGCAGTCTGGCCCAAGCAGTGCAGCGGGCAGGTTGGGGCTTTGCAGGCTGTGCTGTGTTTGAGCCTGCCCTGGCTGTCCTGCTCTCCATCCTGGAGCTCGTTGCCCTAAAGGTAGCGTGTCTCACTGTGCCATGCCGTCAGTGCCATGCGTGTTCCTGCTGTGGCTGTGCTGAGTGACACCAGCCCTGCGCCATCCTCAGAGGTGAGTGCCATCCTCATCGGCTTCTCAACTCACCTACAGCAGGCTAAGTTTGGCAAGTACTTCAGTATCTTCTGGATTCAGGAATATCGTCTGTAAAAATGATCTGGTTTGTAGGAGTAAGTCGTTGAGCTCTTAGAGCTGCTAGCAGGCTGTGGCTGAGCTTTGCCCTGGGTACCGTGTAGCTCATGTCTAGGGCTGAAGCCCAGAGCTATCGCAGTTACTGTGGCTGCACACGAGGCCATGAAGGTGAAGCTGTACGGCTCGCACAGCTGACTGCACGTGGCTGTAGCTGTGACTTCCTGAGGGTGCTGCTGCAGGCAGACCTTGCGGAGCGCAGCCGGCTTGCAGAGAACGCGCTGTTCTTGGAAACTCAACCTGAAATTGGCGTTGCCGTCAGGATTGTGGTAGAACATCCTGTTACAGCTTAGCTACCTGAGTTTTGGACTTGGAAGAGCTCTTAATCATCTTACAAATCTAATCAGTGCTGTAATTTTCTGAAAAGACGGGACTCAGTTTGGAGCTGAATCCAAGTGTTCTTGGAAAAGCTCTGAATCTGTTGGGGAAGGCAGACCCTGGAGCTACAAGGGTGATGTGGGGGAGAGCTGTCCTCACCGGCACTGACAGGCACTGGAGGGCTGTACCCCATGCCAAGCTGCTGTCACTTCGCATCTGTGGGGTTTGAGGGTGCTTTGAACCCTGGGCACCAGATGAAAAGCATGATTGAGAAATTAGATGTTTAGTTATTGCATCTTTAGATGTACAGACCTGCTGTACAGAGCCTCCCTTCCCTGCCCTCAAAGCCATTTCTAAAGCTCAAACCTTTAAATACCAGGGTACTCTGTCTGCTTAGGGCCAAAAATGAAAGACCAGCTGATCAGCCCCTGCTTCTTGGTTGTTGAGGCTAGTGGAGTTTGAGAGCTGCCTTAGTGCTCTGGCCAAGTAAGAGTAAAACCTCCCTCCAGTGAAGGGGAGTTTTCTGGAGCCTTTTGTGGCTCCCGGACTTCATCTCTCCCTGGATTTCTGTGACTGTGAAATGACTGAGAAATTATGGGGTTGTGAAGATGTAGTTACAAATACAGTGGTGAGTGAGCATTGGAGAAATGTGCTTTCCTTGGGAGGGCCCCAGCTAGTTACCAAACACATTGCCTTCTAAAAGACAAGCTAATGTCATCATAAAAGGGACTTGGTGAGTCTCAACTGGTGCTGTGTTACGTGCTGGAAGGATTTCTATTTTACAATCCAGTGATAAATCCAGCTAACCACCCCACCAATTGAGTAGAAGGGAGTTAAAGCAGTAAATTTGAGATATCCTTAAAATTTTTGCCTGCTCCATTGTTCCAGGATCTGGATATTGCCATATGCCTGGTAGTTCTGCTGGTTCCTGTTCGTGCCAGCAGCATGGTGGATTTTACGTGTGGTTTTGCATCACATGTCCTGTTATATATAACGTGACCTTCCCTCTACTCAGTCCTGTCACTGACTTCATCACTTAGTTTTCATGTGCGTGTGAATAGCTCAGTGTGGAGGAAGTCTGGGAGACTGGGACAAAACCTCGATGGAGGAAAGTCCCTTCTCCCCAGCTGCTGCCAGCCAAGCCGTTGGAGGAGCTGCGAGCACTTTTATTTGCAGCAGTGATGCCCAGCATTTCCCACTACAATGCCAGCCCTCACCCTCTAAGTCATTTTGTAGCTGAGGTTTTGCTGGGCTTGTATCCACACTTCTTACCATCTTGAGTCCCTCCTTTTGGAAACAGCTGCCTTTGGGTAAGGGAGAAGGACACGCAATTTTCACAGGGTTAGAGTTTGTGCTTTCTGCTTGTGCTGTGGCCATCTTTGAGTGCAGTAAACTTTCTGTAGCCTGGTTTGTATCCTTGTCCTAATCCATACACATCCCTTTAAAACTGCAGTTTTAAACCTCTGGGCTTGGGGTTGGTGCCCAACTTCTCTTTGTTCAGGCCTTGCCTGTGCTGCCTCAGTGCCCTGATCCCTGTTCAGTGCGTGCAGCTCCCCCCCCCCCCCCGGCCTGCGCTTTGCCTGGTTCTGGTGGCTGTGCAGAGTCTGGGGGCTGTGCAAGTGACCCAGCTGTGATGCTGGAGGTGGGTACGGGTGCTGGCATGTTGCTTGTGGGAGGATATGAAAGGGTAATGTCAGCCCTGAGCGTCATGGGGCTGTGCTCCCTGGGAGGATTGCTCCTAGTCCTGCACTGCCCACCTTGCTCATCCAAAATGGGCCTGGGCATGGGCAGCAGGAGCTCATGGCTGGGTCCATGCAAGGGTGGACAGAAGCGAGCTTGGGCAGGCAATTTGGGTGGAAGTCCCAGAAGTGCTCACAGGGCAGTGTATATAACTATCTGCACCCTTCCTCCAGGAAACACAAAAAAATACTCAGTATTCGCTTTGACCTATTCAAAGGGTGTTTCTTGTCAAAGAGACAGATGTGTGAAAAACATCACTGCTCTGGTCAGAGGTCCTGTATCACATGCCATCAGGAGATAACGCTGCCGATGCGGATCAGATCCCATCTCTGCCAGGAGCTGCTCTGTCCTCGGGTCTCCACCATACCCCCCTGTGTCTGTAGCTTCCACAATGCCAGCAGAAGCAGGACCTGCAGGATGCAGATGCTTGTGTTGGCAGCCTGGTAAAACACTTGAGTAAACACTTGTTCCTTCGCATGGTCCAGGAGAATCTCTAATTTAAATGCTGGTGGCTGCAGAAAAGATGCTAATGAAGCGAGCCTAGCAGCCTCATTTACCCATATGAAATCATTACCAGGAGATAATTCATTCTCCTGGAAAATACAATAATAGTAATGTAACACGCAGAACACAATACTACCCTCTAATAAGTCTGACAGGCAGATTGCAGTGTCTATTTAGGCTGTATTAGCCAGCCAGCAATTTCAGATGCTTTTATGTGCAGACCCTTGTTCCTCAACTCTGCTCTTTGCTGGTTAAGCTAAACTAATTAAAGAAAAATGTATTACAGCTAGGAAGTCCAAGAGAAAGCTAAAAACATGCCTTCTGAACAAAACAACCCTTCCTCCCAAGTGATCGGCTTTCAGTTGTTTTTGCAGGAACTGAAGTTGCTTTATTTTTTGGAGGAGTGGATGGGGCAGTTACACTGGGCTTAATTTTGCTCCATGTCTTGGGTTCCTAAACACTGTCATTACAAGCACGGAACAAGACTTGCATAACTGGGCTCTCCTGCTCCTTAGAGCAGGAGGTGACAGCTCTGGTGAGACAAATGCTGCTGGCCATTTAGCGCATGATATATGGCCTGTAGCCTCTCATCACCAGCTGATGTGCTTAAGGCTCATCCTGGCTGAGGCTTGCAGTGCCTGGGGCTGCCTCGACACACTCCTGGGAGCAGGTAGCATGCAGAGGACTCGCCTGCTGCTCCTGCCACATGCTGCCAAATGCTGCCCCTCTGCTCAGCCTGATGTTCCTCGCCAGGCAGAGGACAGCCACATCCCCCGGCAGGAGCAGGAACACGTCCTGGTTCAGGAGCTGGCGTGCTGCTCAGGGGCTGCTTTGCTCCAGGCTGGCAGAAATGTAAGGGTTTTGTGAGGAGCGTGATGCTTGTAAAAGCTAACAGCAGTTTGTTGGAGAGCTGTGCTTATGGACTGCCCATCAGCTGAAGCTCTTATGACTATGTGAGGTTATTAATCTTGATTATGGTTGAGTAAAGCAGCTGAGTACATACTTTGCCTGTAAAGAAGTGTGTGTTTTTTTTCTCTCAGCGTTTCTGAGGCAGAGTTTTGTCTTCCTGATGCTTGTCCCCATCTGGTTCCTATCCTGACTGAGGAAGAGGGATGGAGATCTTTCACCCTCCCCGCTAGTGGGGGTAATAGGGCAGGGAACAGGACTGGAGAGGAGGGAGGAGAAGTAGAGAATTCCCTTCTGGAGCCCCTACCCTGGCATAGGGGTGGAGACGTGCAGCCCCTGTGGATGTCCCCTCCTCACCTGCACAACTTGCCCAGATGTGAGCATGGGTTGGGCTGGGGGCTGTGCCCCAAGCTGCACAGCAGAAGCAGCATCCTGATTATCAGCCAGTCTGGGACAGGGCTGGTCTCACTGGGGCACCAGCACCCTCAGAGGAGTCCTTTCTGCACCCTGTCCCGGCCCATAGGTCAGCAGAGAAGCCAAAAATCCTCATCTCATCTATTTTTTACATGAAGGCTAGAGTTTCTATTTTAGCTCTCTCGCTCTGAAGTGCAGTTTCTCTTTCTGGAGCAGTGAACTTGTGCCTTTGTCTCTCGGACTGCAGACGCTGCACATCACCAGGACTGTCCTGACGTGCTCGCTGCTCCTCTGAGTTCAGCCTCACAGAGCCTCGGGCAGGCTCAGCCCTTCCCTCGCTCTCTTCTCATCTGACTCGAGCGATCCGTTCTGATCGTGGTGAAAATTCATCCGGAGCAGAAAACTTATCCCTCTGTCACCGCAGACTGCTGCTGGCTATCTCGAGCAGCGGTCAGAGCTGAATTTCAGAGGGTGCAGCATGCGGCGGGTTTGCTCTGCAGCCCGTGTCGGAGAGGTGTGCACCACTCGGGTGTTCGAAGAAAAATTGGCATCGTGTGCTGTTGAATGCCGGCCCACTTCAATTACTGACTGAAAGATAAAACACGTTTTGCTCTTGGCTGGCTTCCTTGCTTGCTGGTGCTAATAACGTCAGGAGCTCAGCATTTCAGGGGTCATCTTGAAAGAAGCAGAGACCTGACCTCCCGCTCCTGCCTCCCTGCTGCTGTTACTGGGCTGGCGACCAGCGTTTGGCTCTCCCTTTGCCAAAGCACAGATGACTGCAAGGCATGCTCCAAGGCAGGATGGTTTGGTTCTTTCTCTTTCCCCTGGCGCAGGCTTCTCCGTGTACATCTTTTATTTTGTGCCTGTGTGAAGGTCGGCCTGAGAACCTGCAGAGCTGCAGCTTTGACAGCCCCGCTGCACACCTTTATAGGATGCAGGGCTGAGGGCCACCTGGTTGTGTGCGTGCATCTTTCTCACCCTCTAGAAAGTTTTGTAGTCTTTTTTTTTTTTTTTTTTTAACACTCCAGGGTGCTTCTCGGTCTCTGCCAATTAATTTACTGCAGTTATTTTAATTGTGTTCACAACCTGCTTGAGAGAAGTTCTTTAAAGTGAGGTTTTTCACATGGAGGAAGGAAAAACCTGAAGCCAGGCTGGATCACCAGTAACAACAGGAGACATAACGCTCAGCCACAAAGAACTGCAGGCATGCCTATAAGCTGATGCATGGAAAACTTGACTGCTTCCTCAGCTGCCTGCCACTGCGAATGATAAAGATGATAGAAATGAACTTAACTTGTTCATTAGTGTGAAAATCAAACAACTGCAAGGCCAGCTCTTGCTATTCCTATACCATGAGCAGTTCTGCTACAACTACTTAATGCCAATTTTTTCTCCAAGAGTCCTTGTCCTGTGTGAAAAGGCAAGAACTTTTTTTCTCCCATGTGTTAGTAGGAACTTGTGCTGTTAGCTCTGATGATGAAGTTTTAGGTTTTGCTCAGGAATTTAACCTGGGTGCTGCTTCCAGCTGCTGTTGAGCCAGCTGCAAGAGCCCACAGGTCCTGGGAAGCCTGGGCCAAGAGCTGCTGTGCGGCCAGCAGGGCCCAGGTACTCGGTGAGGCTGTTCCATCCCTCCTACTGTCAGGAAGGCTTTGACTCATGGATCTTAATTAACCTAAAATTGTTTTTTTTGGCCTCCTATGTGGAATTTCTTTCTCAGCACTTACGCTGCTGTGTGGAGTTGGTCTGTTTATTCTGCATCCCCAAGAGCAGCGAGCTTTAATTCTGTAAGCACCAAATATCTCATTTTTTCTCCCCTCCATACAGCCTTTCATTATCGTGCTGCTGTAGGTCAGTAATTAGTTATGCAAATGATGTTTGCATTGATATTTTCTGCCTGGGGAGGGTACAGTGGGCACAGGACGGCAGCGATTCAGGCAGTCCATATACAAACATACATCGGCAGCCCTGCTCTGTCTCTTGGCAGCTTCCTTTAAGGGTGCTGCGTAATCGCTCTGCTGGAAACATTTCCATTAATAGAGGAATTGAACTTTCTGATCTGCTATTAACTAGATTTTCTTCTTTTGGGTTGACACTTACTGTGGTGGTTCATGAGGCTCTTTGGATGCACACATGTAACTGTGCACACGAGTTGGTTGTATCAGTCGAGGTTGTGACTCCCAGCGCCCTCGGTGAACTTCTTCAGCTGACCTGAGGCAATCAGACCCTGAAAATCCAATATTTATAAAAATAAAAATAAAAAATCACCTTGTATGCTTGATTTTGAATGTCTTTTTTTTTTTTTTTTTTTAAAAAAAAAAAAAAAAAAAGTTGCTCTGGGAAAAGGTGGGTGTCCTGTGCCTCAGTTTCCTCTAGCAATGACAGCCCAGCCCATGAAATAAGTTGGGTCCTCTTGGGGTTTTGATGCTCCTAGCTTGTCCTAGCAGGTGGTAATTGTACATTTCCAAGGGTTTACTCGCATACAAAGATCTGCTAGGTGGTCTCCCACCAAGAAAAGTCAGCTCAATAACGCCTTCCCTTGCAGACGTGAGAAGCAGTGCAGATGACCTGTGTGTACAAGGGACCTTGTGTCCCATCCAGCATCAGTAGGGGACTCTCCACGTGCCATCAAAGCTGCTTAGCTCGTGCCCCTGAAGGTGCTGCTGTTTCTAATTGAAGACTGGCAGTTATTTTCACCAGAAAAGGGGTTTTGTTTAAAAGTTCTTCAAATGTACACAGACCTATATTCCTTCTCCTGGTTATGAATTAAGGTAGTGCTTTCAAGACTCTTTAATTTTGGCTGCAACAAGCCACGAGGTAGCTGGCAGTGATGAATAAAGGGTTTGGCTGGAGCATATGTTAATGCACAGAAAACAATGACACTTAAAATAAATGCCCATAAAGTGCTGGATCTGGCAGCGGCTGCGGGAGACGTGTAGTAAATGATGCAGTGCTGCTGCTGTGCTTATGAGGGACAACAGCAGCCACCGGCTAGTGCAAGGGTTTAATTCTGCTGAGCTCCCCCAGCAGCCGTGTGGGCAGCAACCTGCAATGGGTGCCTCGAAGCCAGGGTTTTAAAAGCCAGCCCTGATTTGAGCTGTGTATGAGAGGTTTGGTGCCAGCTGCAACTCTCCCTGCTGAAGGCTGGGAGTGAAGCAGCTCTAGCATCAGCTGCACAGTATGTGGGGGCTCCGTACCTCCGTGGGATTGAAACCTGGGCTGGAATTTGAGCATTTCTTAGAAAAGGCTTCTGGACTGAGCACAGTGAAGGGGCTGCACATCTACAGCTGGAATACAGCTCCCCTCTCTGCCTGTTGCAGGGAACCACCTACCAAACAGTGTCCCCATGTATCCATTTGCACGTGTTGCACAGCTTTAATCAGTAGGTAGAGGAGCGAAGTGCTGTTTGCACTCAGGTGCAGCTGTTTCAGGAGGCCGGTGCTTGTACCACAAGCAGTTACTTAAGCACAGCAAATGACTCTTGCAAGATTGCTCTCTTTCCTCTTTTCCTCTTTTTCTTTAAGTCATGGCTAAAACAACCAAAAGACATTCATGTCCTGCAAGGGTTTTGGAAGCAGCAGGATGGTGGCCCTGGAAAGGCAAATGTAATGAAAAGCTTTGGGGGGGACTAGAGGGGGAATGCATGTTTTTTGATTAGTTAAAGACTTATTTCTTGCCTGTGGGCACAAAAGCTTTGTTGCATATCAACAGGCAACACTCATTAACCAGCTTAAAGCCAACAAAGTTTGCTAGCAAGCATGGTGGTGCTCTGAAATGAAACGGGAGGTAGGGGGCAAGGATGACTGATTTGTCATGCAGCAGCAGCCTGGAAACCTCACCAGGAGTTCTGTACCTCCCAGTGCTGCATCCTTTTTGGGGAATGGGGGGGGGGAAAAAAGTGTAGGTCAAGTTGCTATCTCACTTTTCCAAGGAAGGGATCAATGGAGGGGATGGGGCAGCTGAAGATACCGTGGGGCTGGTTCAGGTGTTGAGGAGGGGTCACCTCCTGCTCCGAGGGGCAGCAGGCTCACAGCATGTGGGCTCCAGTGCTGCGGGGCTGGAAGCTGAGCAGGATGAGGGGCTGTGCCACGTGTCCCCAGGGGTCTGTTGTGTAACTGTCTGCATGCACAGCGTTGCTGAGGCGCGTGTGAGGCTGGACACAGCTCTGCCCTGGTGCTGGAGCTGCTCCAGTACGCCCATGGGCAGTGGCATATGGGGCAGCACGTTGGTGGATGCTGTGCCACACAGGGAGCTGCAGCTGGGCTGGGGTCCTATCCCTGCAGGGGAACAAACATTGCAAAGCACGTGCTGTGCCTCAAACCACCCTGCGCTCGCTGCCATGTTTCTGCTCTAAGCAGGCTGGGCAGGGGCACGTGTGGTGGTGCTGAGAGCCAGCCCCTCGTAGCAACAGCAAAATGTGTGGCAGTATTTTTTTGTGTTCTCTGACAAAGCAGGGTGGTCACAGGTAAGACAAGATCAGTGTCAAAACAGCTTGCAGCACCCCCCTTGCCACAGCTAGAAGTGGGCTGGGGAAAGATGCACATCTGTGCTGAGGAAGGAGCCCTCTTACAGGTATGGAGTGATTTATTTTTTTTTTTTTTACCTGAGATGACAGCATGTATAAACTTACACAGGTGCAGAAACTGTTTCTGTCATTACCCTAGAGAACTGGTGTGCTGCTGTTGGTACTGTGGCAATTTAGGATACTGAATAATGGAAAAATTAAATTCTGGCTAGTAGATGGATTTCTATCTCCAAACACTGGTTGTGTATCTGTGCAGGGTATCTTTGCACCATGGTTTTTGTAGATCCCTAATCTGGGCAGATTTACTAAGCCAGCACAGTGCTGCAGATCTACCAAATCAGATCTTCCTGGCCTTGTTAACTCAGGCCAAAAGTCATGGTGGAGGTGACAAATCCTGTCTGACCTGCACTGGCCTCAGGATCAATCTGAGGTGCTGGTGCCTTTTACTTGGGATCCTGCCCATGGCAGTGGCTGGGTGTCTCCAGCACAGCTCTACAGACACCAAGGAGCTAGAAGAGAGGCTGCTGCTTAAGGTATAGAAAAAGATGCTTTCCTCCCCCTTTTCTGAAAATAGATGTTCCCTAAACCAGCTCTCAGTGCTTTAGAGCATCTGACAACCCGCCTGGCTATTGCAGCACACCGGGATTTAATGCTGAGTAAAGGCTTGGTTTGCTTTCTGTAGCTGTTCCTTTAATAGGAACAACTTTAATAGGGGTTGTGCTAGGGAAATGCATCATCAGTTCAGTTTTTTTCCATTTTTTACCCCCAAATTCTTGCTTTATTAGTGAAATAAAAAAGAGGTGATTTCAGATTTTTTTTTTTTTTTTTTTTTTTTTTTACAGAAACACTGATGAAATGAGCTTGTAACAGCTTTTGTTTTGAATGAAGGACTGGTACGAATTAACCAAAATATGTTTTGTTGTCTTGATACCTGTTACCTGTCTCAAGACTAGAAACCTGAGCAGGAAAACCACCTCTAGGACAAAACTAATTTGTTCCCTGAGATGCAGCTTCCGACCCAGTGAGACAAGAGCAGAAGCACAAGTAGATGTGTAGTTGCCCACCCCGTTGCCTCTCACCTGCTCCCAGGCCAGTTGCAGTGAGCTAAGATCTCTGCTTTTCCACGTGCTGCTTCTAGCACGTAGCTCTAAGCAGGTGTCGCTCACAACATTAAAAGTTCTTGCTGTAAATTATCATTAATTGTGTTAATTGGCAAAATTCCTTGGTTCTTGCTAGTATTTCATTGAGCTTAGGCTGCGTGAGAAGGCAATAAATGTCACTGGCTGGTGTAGGACAGCGGGACTTTGTGAGTTTGCAGTTGAACTGAGACCTCCCTTGGGACTGGCTTACAGGCAGAAAAAGTCCTACAGACTGCATATTAAACTTCCTATTTTTAACTCTGTCAGCTTGAGAGAGCATAGCAAGACAACCCGATTTTCCCCTGAGGATTGAGTAGAAATATCAGGCTGTCATTTCAGTTCACTACTTGGGGATAATTAATTACTGCTGAGGACAATTAATCATTTTAAAGAATTTTTGTTTCTTGCAGGGGGTAGGGACAAATACAAGATAAAAGCCTCCAGCTGACCAAATAAGAGGCCAGGCCCTGTACTATACTGACTATAGCAGTTATTTGCTGCTCAGGGTGGCTTTGGTAGTGTTCAGGCTCTGTGGCCATGTCCTCATTGGTGATCCCATATCCCAGCTGGGACAGATGAATCCTGAGCAGTTTGTTCGATAACAGTTCATGGTTTGAGGTGGCCTCATTCCCCTGGCTCTATTCTGCACCCAGGCCAGCGCTGTGAGTCTGTCTGGGAGGTGTGAAATCAGCCGTGTCTGGGCTCAAAGTGTCACTGGCTCTGCTTAGACCCGATACCAACTGCTGCTGTCCTACCAGTTATCCCATCCCATACCGACCAGTAGGCACTTGGCGTGTTGTGGAGCCAGCCTTCTGGTGACATGCTAAAATTAGAGCTTGATGTGAGCTGCTTTTCCCAAAGTTCAGCCGTGTTCTCTCTGTGGGCTTGGCAGGCTTCATGGGATGGATGTTTCATCTCCAGCTTTATGAAAACAAAAGAGATGAGTGACTTTTCCCAGGGGGTCTCAGCCATGCTGTAGGTTTTCTTCTGGGATGGAGACGTTGCATTGTGGGAAACCACACAAGTTTTTCTGAGCACTGCCAATATCCCACACCTGTTTTGTAAGTGAATAGAAAACAGTGCTGTTAGCAAGTACAACTTAGTAGTTGCCTTAAAACACCTTGCCTAGCACCAAGGGCTGGGGCTGTGCAAGGAGTTGTAAAGGAACCTGAGGCTTGGCAGCTTTAGAGGTAACATCCTTGACAACAAATGACCTGAGAAAGAAAGCAGGAATAAAGAGAGGACCTGGAATGTGTTAGAAGCTTGCTGTGAGGTGTGCTGAGGGTCCCACAGTGAGGATCTGGTGTTCGGGATGTCTGTGGACAACCTGGAAAAGTAGGGAACGGGATTTAGGCCTGTTGGACTGAAGCATCATCCTAGTTGGTCACTGGTCTCATCCAGTATCTGCATCTACAGCATTTCAGTGCCTGGCCCAGCCCATTGCTCTCAGGCAGCTGTGTTGTGAGCTCATCCTAGCTCTTCTAGTAAAAATAAATTAATAAATCATCTCTAAGTCGGAGAAACTGGGGGCTGGTGCTACTTAACCCCTGTCTCTGTCACACCCATGGTAGCTTCTCTTTCCCCCTGCAGACTGTGCTGCAGGTGTCAAGGTAAAATCATGAAGCTGAGCGTGGTAACAGGATTTCCGGAGGTGTGTGCAGGGCAATTATTAAATGTATCGATTTCCAATAAAAAGATGCTTAAGAGCTAAGTGGAACATATTTTGGAAGCATGCCAGATCAAGTATGCTTTATAAATAAACCATAGCTGTGATGTGTGGCACGAGGCTGTCTTATGAATAAATTAAACTGTCTGGGGTCAAGCACACTTTTCTTAGGTCATCAGAAACGTGACAGAAAATAAGTCAGTTCTGTCCATACTGCAACTTGCCCAGGAAAACAGGGAAGGCTCCACGGTGAGAAAGAGCACAAGCAAGTTGCTACCAGGAAGGGAAATAGATAATGTCCTGATGTTTTTTGGAGAAATTTCTCTGTGCACTGAACAGGCAATACTGCAGTTTCTCAGCAAGTCCCCCAGGCTATGTCAGTGGGCACATAAACTTAATTCTCTGTTCACTCTGTCCCCAGTTAACCTGGCTTTGTCCTGCTCTGGCTTCTCTTAGGAAAATCAGGACGGAGCTGTCTGATTTAAGTGCTCTCCACAGGCGCAGTCAGTTGTGTGGCAATATTGATTGCGGTGGATATTTGGGAATTTGGGATCCAGGTGTTTGGAATTGTTTCCTGAGGAAACAACAGAGAAGAAACATAGCGTGCAAGCATGTCTCCAAGCGGAAGATCTTTCATCTCACAGCACTTAAGTAGAAAATCTGACTGCCTGCGTGCTCAGACGCCTGTCACACCATGCAGCTGGTACCTTGTCTCTCCTGGGGAGTCCGTGGTAGACCAAAGCAGTGCTTTAGCATCTGACCTGAGTTAGGGGTGAAGTGCTCTATGGGCAAGGATGGTGCCGTTTCTGGGTTTTGTTTCATTCATGCAGCAGAAGGGTGGTGCAGCCCTTCTTACTGCAGATGGCTTCCTTAGCCGTGGCTGTTCTGCTGCTGGCTGCCTGAGCCTGTGCATGCTGCTAGCTGATGCAGAGGCAGGTTTTTTCACTGCACAGGGTTGAAGACAGCTGAGCTTTTACGTAAGTAAAGTTTACTCCTACATGCATGCACGCAAGCCCCAGTGCTGGCTCTTATTTGAAGCTGGCAGGTTTTGTCCCTAGCCTTGCGGTGATCAAATCACTGAGTTCCTCGTTTGTTCTTCCTCCTGACAAACCTCTGCTGAGCTGAGCAGGCATTTAGCAAGAGTAAAGTCTGTAAGAAATGCTAATAGAGAGCAGCTGTTATCTCATGAGAGAAACATTAGTGTGAATTTTCCCTCTTGGTCTTTGTGTTTCAAAGCTGAAAGACAATGTTTAGGCATCAGCTGGCCTGCAGGTGGAAACTGAAACATGTTTAGAGAGGTGGGACTGACCAAAATCCCCTTCCAACATAACCTGCTGCTGTACTGCATAAGGAGGGGCAGAGACCTGGGCCACTTGGCCTGCTTTCCTCCCCCATTGCTGAACGTGTATGTTGCATTCGTGAACTTCAAGTGCCCTCTTAAAAACACTGGTCCTGCTGGGAAACTGTTTCAGAGCCTCCCTGCACCCATCAAACCCTTCCGATTTCTAGGTTACGTGTACTCCTGGCCATATTTATCTGTACTGGCTCCAGTACGGAGGTTGTCCTATAAATACCTCCGGGATGATCATATTCCCTCTTGTGTTTGGTTTTGCTAGGCTTAAATGGGCCAAGCTGTTTTAGTCTTTGTCACACGCGGCTCCGTTCGGCGGCCGATCCTGCTGACCCTGCTCTGCTCCAGATGGACTTCATCTCACTCGGGTGCTGTAACGCAAGCGAGCCATTTTCCTGAAATATAAAAAGTCTTTCAGGTTGACAAGCTTAAAGATCAACATCTTGTCTGGCATAAGGCTGTAGTCTGCAAATTCAGCATTTGGACTTAAATAGTTTTTCATTTTTCACACATTTTTTAAAATTGCAGTATACACACTAAACAGATGATGCTCAGCAGGGCACTGCATAAGCTGCTTTCAGTTGTGTGCTGCTCTCAGTGACGGATGAAATTAGGCTTCAGGAGTTACTGGCAACCTTTTTTCTGGATGTTGTGTATCCAGATCTGTGTCAGGAGACATTTTTTGGTGATTTCACTTTCAACTTTTTTGCCAGCACTTTTTAAAGTGCCTACTTAGCTCTGCCAGCCTCCAGAGAGGCTGGGGAATGTAGACGCATTTGGATCCAAATAGTTTGGAGGGTTTAGGACGTTGAGATCCAGCTATGAGTCTGACAAGTGCCAACTAATGGAAATTATCACAGTCGCTGAGATTTATGGTTGGTTTTGCCCATTGTTATTTCCCTGACAGCATCCAGGGGCCAGTGCTTTACAGAGACCTCTCAGCAGCAGATCGATGCTTCTGTAGGAAAAGCCTCTTCCAACATCCACATTTTGGCTTGTTCCCTAAAGCAGGAATAAAATGTGTCATCCAGTGAAATATAAAAATAGATGATCCTTTTCAGATTTGTGCCAGCCTCTTCCAAAATAAGATACCGTTACTGTGAGTTTCAAAGGTGGTTGCAGCTGAATTGCGCGAGGCCAAAGTATGGGGAATGTTGGAAGTGCTGGGATCCAGCTACAAGTCAGGTTTCTTTGCACTTCTGACTTGCACAGAAAATAGCTGTTCAGCACAGTGAGGACTGAGATTTGATAAGTTTTTCCCCTGTTCTCCTAATAGAAGGTAAGAATTACATGAATTTATTAAGGATGCTATTAACGTCCTTAGTTCCACTTTGTTGCTGGACCTTAAATTAAGCTCAAGTAATAGAATAAAATATTGCCTGTAACATGGGATTTAAATGATTTCTGACGCATCCTTTTGGAAAAAGTGTGGATGTGAATGGAGCGGCAGTTGTGAGGCGACTGGTTCCTGAAGCTGGTGTAAGCGTGCTGTTAATTAACATTTTTGCAGCACTTTGAAAATGTAAATTGCTCAAGGAATGTTAAGTATTATTATTATGGCAGTCTTGAAAAGTAATAACTTAATCTATGAAGTTAGGAGTCTGTTCAGAATTACAAGTGGGACCCTGTGGTGGCTGCCAGTGTAGCAAACTGCACTGTAGCTCTGGATTCAGGGCTTGGGGTTTTTTAGTGGGGTCTGTCAGTGGCTGGCTCATGGATGTTGAGTACTTGATAAGTGACCTCAAAAAGGGGTAGAGATGAGGACAGATCATTCAGAGTTGTCGAGCTGGTGAACTGGAAGCAAGACACATGTAAAGTGTTGCTTGTAAGAGCAGGCATTTGGGCACAGAGGGCTTCAGGGGTGAGCTGTTTCCAAAAAGCAGCCAGTCTGAAAAGGTGCAGGGCCACTGCTGAGTTGGCTGAACCAGAGCAGCAGGACACGACCTGAGCTCTCCCCGTCCCCATCTGCCCTGGCTGTGCTTACGGGTGCTGCAGGGGTGCAATTGCTTCCCTGGAAGGTGAGATTTGCACGGGGTGCCCCTGGCTGGTAACTGGGCACAGGCAAATGCCCTCTGTGGCTGGGCACCTGCTGAAATTCGGAGCAGCAGGAAGGTAGTAATTCAGTTTTCTCTGTAACTGGCACTGGTGCGATCTCATGTAAAATACCCGAGGCTGTTTCTCATACCTGTAACCAAAAAAAAGGACACCAGGGGGAAAAATACCAGAATTATGACCTATAATGAGAGGCTAGAGGAATGTGATTAACTCAATTTATCAAAGTGTGATTTGATCTGTCTGTATCTAGATGGGGAACAGCTCTTTAATGTACAGCAAGATCCAGTGGCTAGAAATAAAAGGTAGGCACATTCTGACCAGGAATAAATTGAAGTTTAACTGTGAAGGTAATTAGGGACAGGAGCAGTGTAACTGATACTGAGGATTACGGTGAACTCTCCATTGCTGGAAATGCTGAAACCGAGACTGAATGGTTTTCTGCTCCAGCTTTCATGGGAACTGGTTCAGGACTATCTCTTGGCCTGTTATGCATAATACCTGTACCAATGGCATTTATTAATTCACCGTGTGGCTTTGGGCAGGTTTAATGAGGACAGCCCGATTTTAAGTACTGTCAGTGAAGTCCTGGCTCCAGTGGAGTTCAAAGGCAATTTTACAAGTGAATTTGTCAAGGCCAACATTTCTCCTGTGCTGACTTTGAAGAGCGTTGAACACTCTGAATCCTTTACATTTCAATTGGAGTTTACTCAGCAGCTGTGGAAAATACAGCAGTCAGCTATGAAAATCAGCATTTCCAGAGGTACATCTCCAATTTGCGCCTTATTATTGTGGTGGAGATGAGGTGAGCTTCCTGTGAAACAGGAGTTAATGTTGCCAACGAGTTCCAAGGGCATTATGTGACCTAGGGAGCGTTTGCAGCGCGCGTTGCAGAGAGGTGCACGCAGACCTGTCCCCCAGCGCTGCCAGGAGGCTGACACTCCCCGGGCTGCCTGATGCAGTGGCAAGCTGACCTGCTGTCTGGCCATGAAACACGAGGTCTGTCTTGGAGAAAAAAAAAAAAAAAAAAAGTGTGGATTTGGTGTATCTTGCCTGTATCTGGAACTTTTCAGTCTCTTGTGTAAAACCCCAAGGAGAGGGTGTGCAAGCACTGCTCCAGGCTGGGTGGTGCAGGACGATGAATGGGCAATACTGCAGAAGGGAGCTTGTGCATCAGCACCTCTCCCTGCTTTGCTGTTGTTGATTCTTTTTTTTTTTTTTTTTTGTATTTGTATATATATTTAACTGTAAGCTTCATTTCTAACAGTAATTCCATTGAAACAGTTCAGTTGGATGAGCTGGTATTCTCCAACAGTGGCTTTTTAACCTGTGAGATGCTAAGCAGCACTTGATAACAGCAGAAGGGTCCTTGGCCAAGGAAGACCCTCTGATGTGTGCTGCATTGTCACACAGCAAGGGATGGCTTGGGGCAGGTCAGTGGGGTGGTTGTTCCTTACATTAGTGTGTGTATTCCCCAGTTTAGTTTGCCTGAACTCATCTGTCATCAGGATACGTGCTAAGTGAGGGACATTGGCATTACAGCTCACTGCTGGGGTACAGCAGGTAGAGCTAGCTGTCACCAGAAGATGCCACTTTTAAAGCAAAATGTTTATATTTGCATGCTAACTGCCTAACCTGGTATTAATGGATGCATCTTGTTCTCATATATGGGCAGCCTAAGCGTGGTCAGTCACTCCAAATGAGCAGGCATCAAAATTTGACCTATCCAAAGTCACACGTTGAAGCCGAAAGCAAAAGCCAGGAATAGATTCAGGGTCCTGAACTTCCCCAACCTCTCGAATGGGAGCCAAATTTCATCTCTCATTTATAATTATGGTCAAAGCCTGGGCTGGAAATAAGCAGCACTGATTTCTTTTTCTGCTCTGCAGTAGATTTTCTGTGTGACCTTGGAGGAAAAGATGTGTCCTTCTGTGTCTCAGTTTACCTCCCCACTAATGGAGATAATTGTACTAGTACGCAGCAAGCTTTAATGGACTCTGTTCCTGCACCTACTGAATTATTGGCTCTCTTTGCAGTGGGAAGGAGACCAGCTGCACTATTTGTAGAGCATCTGGATAAAAGGATGTTGCAGAAGTGACAGATATTATTTGTTTTAACATATGGCCCAGATAATACTCACATAAGATTGAATCGATCCCTTACACGGGTAGTAAGGGATACCACTGCAGTCCTGAGAGCAGCAGCTGCCTTGACCCTCCTCCTGCTGCCACTGTGTGTGCCTGGTCTCACCTGGTGCTGCTGGAGCTCAAAATGGTTCTGGGGGGGATTTGTAGGAAATCTTGGACCCTAATCTGGCTGTAATTCACGGAGCCAGGTGAGTGCTACAAGTAGATGCTAGTGGGTGACTATGGTGAATAAAAGCAGTGTGGAGAGTTCCCAGCTGAGCAAGGCTCTGCCTTGTGCATCACCTTCCTCATTACAAAAATCAGCCCATGCATTCCTCCAAGCATGGGGGCTGCAGCTCTGCTAGTCTGCTAAGCTGTCCCATTTCTGGGACAACTGCATGGGAAAATGAAGCAGCCCATGACTCACCGTGGCTCATAGTGCTGAGCTAGAGAAGTTAGCAGCCCCAGCACTGTGGAAATGAGCGCAGCATCACTTGTCGCTCCGCGTTCCTTCCTGAGCATTGCAGTGGTCTCGGTGGCTCTTCCAAAGAACTAAGCTAATGTTGCAAAGCAGATGTGATTTGTTTCCTGGTAACTGGTGTCACCGAGTGGAATATTCCTGGCAAGTGTTTTTTTCTCTCTGCTCTTCCGTTAGATGAGGTGCAAGCGTTACTGTTAGTTTATACCTTTTGTGCTGATTCCTCATTTCCTAGGCCAAGGGGAAATAAATCATTGTGCGATCTGCTGACCATCCAAAAGTCTGTTCAAGTAAATTATCCCACAAAGACACTTTCTGAGCATTTTACTTTGGAGATTTTCAGAACCTGAATAAGAAGTCCCTCTTTTGAAGTATCTAGATGGGTAAGGTTTGTGTGTTACTGCGTCCCGGGTGCTAGCAATGGGGATCCCCAGAGCAAACACATTCATATTGACGGACGCTTGGTTTCCTCACTCAGTTGTGAGACTGTGGCTGACTGATGGAGGCATGTGGCTACCTCCAGACCTGTCTCATTGCTCTCGTTTGGCAGCTGCTGCAGTAGGTTTCCTTGAGATTTGACTGGGTGAAGAAATGCACACTAAAAGACTGCCCTCATTGCAAAAACTAATAATTTGGAGAAGATGAAGGGAGCTTTAAATCCCCAGAGTTTGTGTCAGTTTGCACAGGAAGGCTCTTCATCCTTCCTATCCAGGGAGGAAGGTCAGGGTTTTTATTTGCTTGCCATTATGAAGCTTTATGCATACACCCTCCCCTCACCACCTCTTTTTTTGAATCTAAAAAGATTTTCTCATAAAATTGCCCTTGATCTCCAACCTGAGATTCTGATGCATATTTATAACCCTTTCTTTGTACTTTTTTTGTCACTTGACTCGTCACCAAACCCCAGTCCTTGTCTGAGTGGATGACAATACAAAGCACAAGCTGCAGCCCAAGTGGGGATGAAGCTGGAAGGACTTTCTTGCCCTGTCTTTGCTCTACTTCAAGCTCCAGATGAGTGAAGGGGGCATCATTTCACTGCCTGCTGCTGAAGACATCCAGTGGGATGTGATCCTGTGTTTAGCCAAATCCCCCCAGCCCTTGGAGTCCCGGCTGGCTCAGTGCACAGGTAGCTGAAGTCCTCCGTGGGCAAATGAGAAGTGGTAAAATCCCCAGGAGTCCTCCTGCCCCCAGATGGTCTCCAGAGGCACATCCCCACAGCACTGTGAATGCAGAGCCAGCTCTTAGCTGGTGCTGGTTGTCACAGCTCCCTCACCTGACTCAGTTTTAACTCACAAATGACTCAGGCCCTACTGCTCAGCAGCAGCCAAGAGAAAATGGGATTTCTCAGAGCTCCCAGTGTCCGGAGCCACGCTGGAGAAGTGGGGCATCAGGCACCTTCCACCTGAGGTCGTGTGAAGCCACATCACAGCCACGGCATCTCCGCAGCTCGGCCGTGAGGCTGCTGGCAGCCTGCAGCCGCCTTGCTCTGAGCAGCTCCCTCTCCTCCCGAGAAGCAGAGCACGAAGCAGGACGGCATCGCATCGCCGAGCCCTGGCGGTTGTAAGTCAGCAATTCAGCTCACCCTGCGCCGTAACCCCGGGGCCTATTAAAACGGGGCAGCAAGCTGGGAGAGGCTGTTGGGAAGAGCTGTAAAATGGCAGCAGATTTTACACTGTCCTTGGCTGTGAGTCATGGAGATCTCCGTCTGCCGAGGGTAACGAGCATTTGTATTCAGATGGCTTCTCAAGCTGCATGTTGTTGAATGCTGGGGAAGAAAAAGTGTTTACTGTTGTTTTACCAGGCAGGGACAAAGTGCAAGGTGCTTTATCGAGCTGCTTTCTGAAAGCTGTTCTCAGAGATGGGTTTGGGCTCTTTGCTTGCTCTCTCCTTGTGCAGAGACAGCGGGGGCTTTGGGTGCCTCCTTTCACCCCCTGTTGGTGTGAGAAAAAATAGGAGTCTGCACAGATCTCGGCAAAAGGCCTTTTTGTGGTTGGGCAGGAGGGTTCCTGCCTGCTGGCCTTCATTGCCTGGGTGCTGCTGGTGTCCATTAGCTATGACTAACACCACCTGCCTGCAAGAGTTTGGTGGTGGTGGTGGTTTGGTGTTTTTTATTTTTTAACCGGAAAATAGAGATTTCCTGTAACTTGGAGAAGATGCCTTGCCCAAAGCTAACTGGCCCATCAGTGCCAGGGCCTAGCCATCCCATCTTCTGGGGACAAAAGGAAATGGGCCCCATGAAAAGCGCTGCACAGCTGTCAGCAAGAGTCTCTGCACGGGTGTCCTCTCCTACAGTTTACATTGCACTGTGATGGTGGCCCGGCAGAGCTCTCCTCCAGCTAAGCCTTCTCAGGAGGTGCTGGCAGAGCTGGGAAGTCTCTGAAGACCCTGTGGTGTCACAGGCCTTGTCCATTGCCACAGCACCTCCCGATGCAGTGACAAACCAGGTCTGGTGCTGACTGGGGCCCTGCAGTTGGTGCCGTGGATCAGCTGTTGAGCACTGCCTGCGGGCACAAAAAGGCCACCCCACCGAACTCACCAGCTGCCAGTGAAGTAACCGCGTTTTTCATCAGAAGCCGCTGCTCTCTGAGAGCCACAGAAGACACCATCTCCCCTGGGAAGACTATTTTTGAGCTGCTCCTGCAGAGCAGGTGTGAATGTGTAAGAAGTGGGGTCATCTTCAGTTAAGTGCCCTCGCCATCAATCAGCTCCCAATATTTCAGCTCCCTTCCCTGGTGTCTTTGGAGGCATCCGACATCCATCAAATAAAGCAGCCTCCAGATGGCCCCAACATATGGTCCATGTCTCGGAATAGCTGAAATCTAAATGCTCGCCTCCTTGGGAAGCTGCAGCCCCTTGCTGAGTCTCGGCATCCAAGGGAGATGCCTGCTGCTTTAATCAATGTGTGTTCTGTTTTTTTTCTGCTTTGTCATAGTCATAATATTAAGCAAGTCTCGCTTTGGCATCCCTAGCTGCAAGAACCTCTCTGTGCTTGAAATACTAAGTGCCTGTTAGTCCCTTCCTTCCCTCTTGTCTTTTCCTTGTCACTAGGGCCCTACTGATCTTCCTGCTCCTGACAGCACTAATTACCCTTTTCTTCCCTCCCACTATTTGTGCCTTTCCTTCTTTCTTTTAATCTCTTGTTTGTGTGAATTACCAAGGGTGAAGGGAGAGTAAATATCAATAAACCCATTCGAGCTCCAGGTGATGTTTTTGCCCGAGCTCCTACCTGGGGAGCAGCAATTAGCGATGGCACTTATTGGTCTGCCCCACTTTGGGCCAGAGTTTATCTCCCTCTGACATCTCCTTGGTCTTTTGTCCTCAATCTGCTTAGCATGGTTAAATGGCAAAGCAATCCTGGGTTTATTCCTCAAACCTTGTGCTTGCTTGAGTCCTCTGCCTGCTGCTGGTGCCACGCTCCTACAGCGCCCAGGAGTGCTGGGAGCTTGGCAGAGCCCAAGGAGAAGTCTCCCAGCTTGGGGTCACCATTTTCCTTCTCCTGTATGGGAGATAGTCCCTGAGCAAAAACTTCAGATGGAAACTAACGCTTCTGTATGTAAATTTATAATACAAAAATATTAAGTTGCCTTAAAAAATGGGGGATGAGACTGAGACTGTGTTGCTACATGTAGGATATGTGAGTAGTTATGATTCCTACCGCTTTTGTGTGCTTATGACTTCGGATCCAGACCTTGCCTGTATCAAAATTTCAATTAAATTTCCCATTGATGGAAAAGCCTGGCTCTGCAAATACAAAGACGCTGAAAAGGAGTTGTTACTGCAGTGGTAAATCTGTCATTCATGTACAGCTCACAAAGTTTGCCCTGTGAGCGAAGTAACTGTGCTGCAGGTGTCAGAGGCTGAGCGATTTGCCCAGCTCCAGCATCCAGGTCCATAGCAGCTGTGCCCCACTGAGCTCTGCCCAGGAGCATCACTGCAGGGCTGCGTTCAGACACCCTCCGGACTGAGACTGTCATTCAAACGGTGCAATCCACCGCCACGAGATCTCGCCTTGTGTACTCATCTGTGTAATACGCAGCTCAATCAGTTTAGCCTGTGGCAGCCACTCGCAGGGACCATCACGCTTTATCTAGCTTGGCGGTAGCTCTCTGCGTTATTTGAAAATCATGGCAGATGCTCCCCAGACTGTAGCTTTTATTTTAAGTTCTTGAAACCGGAGCTGGGGATGAGGTTCTGCAATAAGGGAAGGACAGCACAGTATTTTCTCTTTCACTGGTAAATTTGGTGGAATACAGAAGTAGAGGGTTTGGGGTTTTTTAAACACTGAAAATGTGTTGTGCTGTGGAATAAAGTATTTTGGCTTCGTAGCTACCTTGAGGTGTTCACCTGGTTTGGGAAATACTTGATGTGAAAAATGCCAGAGTCTTTTGGTTTTAAAGGACTGAGCATCTTCATTTAAAGACATGCCATAAAATAAGATGGGCCGTAAATCCTTCCTTTCTTCCCCTTTAAAAGGGAGCAAGGGGGAATTGATCCTAAATTTCATCTTTGACCTTTCTATTACTGTGATGGGATGACCCCCGCAGGGCTGTGAACCTTCACACGTTGTCGAGCCCAAAATACAAAGAACAGTCTGACATTCTCCAGCCTAAGCCATTCTTGGCTATGAGGAGGTGTGGATTGACAGTCATTGTTGGTGTCCCGGTGCTGCTGCACAGACTGACAGCAGGTGATGTCCTGTGCCCAGGCCATCTCTTGGGATGAGACCTTTTGTTGTTCTTCTGTTTGCTGGTGCCTGGTCTCTGCTGTGCCTGCCAGCAGGGATTCCTGTTAGCACCCACTGCAGATAGCTTGATTAAATCCGAGCTATCAAATTTATGTTGGTTTAAGTCACCAAAGAGCCATCGCGTAGCAACAGCTTCCCAGTGACCTTACAGCTGCCCCTTCCTCGTCCTCCCCTTCCCCAGGGATGGCAACGTGCACACATGTACTGCAGAGCAGCTCCTTTGTGTGCAGATGGCAGCACATTCCTGTCTCTTGTAAACGATTTACAAATCTTGATGTTTATGTGCAGGATGTGTAGGGCCCTGTATTGTGCCAGTACTGGAATTACATCCATAAACTTATGCTGGAAGTTGGAAGGCAAATTTATGACTAGCAAAGGGACAAATTTCTCAAACAGCCTCCTGTAGGAGTAACAACCTGTTTGGATCTTTTCTTAATGTTTTCTTTTAAGCTTTTATGGTGAATGTTTAAAGTGTTGAACCACACTAGTTACGGATGGATGGATGGGGCAGGGCAGTTGATGTTTTGGAGCAACAGCAGTCGTCTGTGGGCCTCAAGATAGCACTTGCAGTGGCTTCCCTTGTTTTTTTTTCCTGAAATGAGACATTGTGGGAGTGTCCCCATGCTGCTGCCTTTGTGCTGTGGACACCTGGGCAGGTTTGGCTTATGGTGACCCCCAGGGCAGCAGGGCTGCTGCTGAAGCAGGTCAGGAAGGTGCCTGTGTGCTGGCTGGGGTCTGGGGTGCTGCTGTACTATGCCCCCTGCCCAAACCCCTATTTCCCATTCTCTTTCCCCTGCTGCTGCTGCTGACCTAAAGTATCTTTGGGAACACTGATGAGGGCAGTTACTAAATACCCCATCGCTTCCCTTTCCTGCTTCTATAGCTCAGCAACTTCCCTGCCCTGTGCCATGCTGCCGGCAGCAGTTCCGTAAGTAGCTCTGAAAGGTGTCGGTGCCTTCTCGTCAGTGAACCCGTGGGAGCTGCCGTAAGCACAGGCAGCCTGGAGCCTTCCTTACACCTTATCGTGCCGGTTTCAGTTCTGTCACTGCAGGCAGATGCCTTTTATAATTGGTGCTGGTAATGGTCATAAGACGTCGCTTATGGAGTGCGAGGTGGTAGGTAGCTGAGGGAGAGAAAAATCTTTCTAACCAGATGGTTGGATCAGCAACAGCGTGGTGCCAGGGTTGGCTCGTGGTTGAATTGGGATCCCACTTTGCATGCTTACGTCTGCTAGAGGGAAAAAAGTTTGAGCTGGGGCTGTAAAATTAACACTTCTTGTCATGGTGTCATTGCTGCATTGTCTCCTTGTACATGCAGGGCGTACAGCGTTAGCAACATACAGCATAAAGACATCTCTAGGTATGGTGTTCTGGTGTTGTGGTTCTGTGCTGAGATGAGTCAATTCATTCTGTGTCTGCTGAGAGGTGGAAAGAAAATCTCCGTGGCTGTTGTGCTCCATCAGCTTTCCTAATCACTTCAAACGCCTTCTTCTGAAGGTTGTTGTTCCCTCAAAGGCCTGATAACTTGTACCGTGTTTAAGAGCACTGATGGTGTGCAGATAGGTGTGTGCTGTCTCTCTGGAAGGTTTCAAGGGTGGCGAGCTCCTTGTTTCTGGGATTATTTGTGTATTTATAGGCAGGTGGATAGGAAGGAATAAAAGCCTGTGCTTTTTCATTGAGACCTTGTTGGGTGACGAGGATGACGCACTGAAGGCAAGCGGTTTTTGTTCTTCTGAATTCATCCTTGAATATGAAAACACAATAAAGCTCTTGCCCCTACAAGCTGATACTGGGAAACACAGTGTTCTGGGAAACCTCAAAGTAAAATGGGACCTCAGGGTGATGGGGAGGTGCGGAGAGGCTTATTGATATAGGTTTGTGGTCTGGGAGTGACTTCCCTGTGAGTACTCTGCAACAAGGAGCTGCTTTTCCCTGGAAGCTCTGGGGTGTTGTGTTGTGTGGTGTGGTGTGCCATGGCAGGCCCAGTGTTCCTGGGTTAAACTCTGAAACTCATCCTTTAAGGGAGGCAGAGCCTTTTGCCCATAGATGTCAGGAGGTGCTTTAGTGTTTGGCACCATATCAAGCTGTTGGTACGGATGTAGCCAGGGTGTTTTGTCTGCAAATTGTAGATCTCTTTTTCTGCTCAACTTTTTCTTTAAAAGCTTCAGTTACAGAACTCCCTATCATAGCTTTTACTAGTTGCAAGGCTAGGTTGAAATCTTCTGGAAAAAGAAGAAACTGTGAACTCTGAGCACATCTGAGATGGGATGTGCTAGGGATACTGATCAATTTATGGCAAAAAGGTTTTAATGCCTTAGAAGAACCCTTTGGGTGCGATCCACCTCAGCCTGTGGCTTCTCCACTGCATCATGTTTTGAATGCAAGGAGGGCTGCACTGAAAACATGCTCACACAGCCCAGATTCACTGCACACTAAACTCAATCCATAGGTAAAATTGCAAATCGGATTATTCTTCCCATGATGTTCTATATCTTCATTAAAAATGCACGTATGCATAAGAGCCCTAAATGGCAAATACGTGAATCAGAAGCTTACAGATATCCTATTTTGAGGATATTCCATCTCTTATGAAGCAATTAATCTGAAATACTGTAAGAAAATCTGTATTATCTGCTTCCTGGGAATTTGCAAGTAGGGCTTTGAACCAAAATAGAGCTGTAGTGGAGGCAAGTAACAGTTCTTCAGGTAATCTGGCGATCCTTTCCTGTTATGCCACATGCTTTGCAAATGCTAGTTTCCCACACATTTTTCTTAGTGGAAGATGTGAACTTTTTCCCTAGTCAGCCCAACTACAATACTTCTTCAAAATTGGGGGGTGGGGGGAAAGTCACAATGGTATTTTTTTCTTGAAAATGTCATTTAAAAAAAAAAACGTGGGGGAGAAACATTCAAGCTGCACTTGCGAACATGCATGGCAGAGCGCAGACTGAGTGTGTGATGTGTGATGGGCAACCTGTTTCTGAGGTGCTTAGGGCACTTGGAGATGGTCTTAAAGATGTTTGGGGCTGGGCTAAGGACTGATGCAGCAATTTACCGTTCAGCCCTGACACAAGGCTTTTAGCAGGAGCAGAAGCATTTGCTGACAATTCTGGCAAACTGCTCACGTTGCGCATCATCTGACTTGAGGTGAAAACAGAATTGTCTGGAAAGTCTTTGTGGGTGAGCCCGTTTCTGAGTACGGGTGTCTAGCGCCACTTCAGCCTCCTCAGGAAGCCTGAGATACGGGCAGGAGCGTGGGCAGATGGACCCTGGGACCTTCAGGAGCTGCAGTCCTCTGGAGTGCATGGGCCTAGGCAGGACACCCTACAAATCCTTTAGCTGGGGAAACACAGCTCAGCTATTGAACAGATCAGGCAGAAATCTGTAAGCTGCGGTTAGATGAGAGCACCGTCTGGTGTGGAGCCCATCAGCAGCATCTGCACAGAAGCCAGAGGGACCAAACCAAGTGGAAAAGCAGGAGTGGTGGGAGGTGGTGGTCGTTCTTCTGAGTTGGAGAGGCAGGAACAAAGGGGTAAAACCCCACTGAGCTGGGTAAACGCTGTGCTTTGTGCTTATTTATCAACCTCTTCCCCAAAAGCTCTGTCAGCCCTACACGGCATTACCCAGCCTTTTGACGTACTCCCAGGGTTACGGTACGCAGTCCCCAAAGCAGGGTGCACAGCAGCTCTCTGCAGACACCAGCAATGAACTACAAATACCTGCAGGAGGGGAGAGCACTTGCCCAGGCTCAGCTCCCCGCTAATCTCTGCACCACAGCTCTAATTAGGAGATGAGAAGCCAACCCTGTCTTTCCCGGGTAGTGCTCTGGAGCCAAATTTCTAATGAGCTGACACTCATTGAAACCACATGTGCTCTGTTTTTTCCTTGAGCTATAATTGAGTCTGAGCTGCTGTTCTTGGCTTTTTTGTTAACCTGAGCCTGCAAGAACATGTGTCAGAGCTGAACCTAGAACTGCAGTGAGGTGTGGGCTCACAAACAAGGGTGTTCACAGCTGGGGGGTGAGAGCTGGAGAGTTTTTGTTAGTACAGGGATGCAAGTACGCAAAGCCTGAAAGCTGTTGTCCTGCTGTGTCTTTTGTCTGTTTCCCTGGTAAGATAACTTCTGCTACAATGGGATTTCAGGAGTTTCACGGGAGAGGATTTGTGTCTTCCCAGAGAGCTCACAGTGCAAAGCTCTCGCCCTCGTGCCTTGCCCACACCTGGTCCATGGGGGAAGAGCGGCTCCACCTCAGGTTTTAGCTCTGTGTCGCCTCTTCCAGGATGGGGTTTAATGGCAGGTGCAATATGATGTGCAGGCAACCATCACTTTCTGTAGACTAAGGCTTCTCCTAAACCCAATTATTACATACTTTTTGTTTAAAATCTTGCAGTCTGAGCCACCCATGTAGGCTCTATGTGAACGCGTGCAGTCTCACCACCGTTAGTAAGCTTCTGCTTTTATTAGCCTCAGGTCCAGATTTTGTACAGTTCTCACATATTCTAAACCTGAAAACAAATGCCTTTGTCTTCCCACAGCATTTCTGTGCTTCTGCCTATGTAAACTTGGCTTTAACTCCTCTTTTTCTGTTGATTTGATCATCTTCCCTCATGCTGCCCTGTCTGTGTCAACCTGTTATTGAAACACCACTTTGGCTACAGGACTAAAAAGTTTAGGGAAAAAGGCTCTTGGTGGATGCTCCTTGAGTGAGAAGCCAGAGCTGACAGTTTTTATCAGGACAACAACAACAGGCTCTTGGCTCTCTATGGAACAGAAGTGTTTTGCTGGGGAGGGCACCTGCTGGGCAGGAAAGACTTACTCATATGCAAGCACCTTGTGGCCTCCATCCCTGCCCTGGAGGCTTGACATGGTGTCCCGCAGAAGCCAGAAGCAGCACAACTGGGCTCTGGGCCTCCTGACCAGGTTTCTTGTTCCCTGGGCTAATCGCCTGTCAGGCTCCTTCCCATCCGCGCTGTAATTCCATGTGTGTGCAGACATGTCAGCGGGGGGAAGGTCGTTCCCTTAATTGCTTTCAGTCATTACATAAAGGCTGTCAGTGAGGAGCTGGAGCTACTCAGAAGTTTTAATTCTGGCCTGACATGGTGGCATTGTCCTGGCCTGCACACCTCTGTGGGTGTCCCTCTGCAGGAGGTGGCTTTTGTCGCTCCAGGCTGACTCCTCCTCCTAAGAAGTTATTCTCCCCATCAAGGTGACATTGAGGAACGATGGTGAGACACGTCACTGAGGAGGAGGAGGAGCACTCAGCGAGGAACTGTGACTTGGGGGTGCTGTTATCCCATAGCACCAGGGTCTTTTCCCAAAGGGGTATTAGTGACCCTCCAGATTTACCCATGGCCTCATCCCCTTAGTCCTGTGGGGAAGTCACTTTCTCTGAAGCAGCAGCAGCCAGAAAAATTGGTGATGTGCAGCTTTTGTTGCAGGCGTGGTACCAACCAACAGCTTCTAGAGCCCAGGGAGACTGAGCTGCATGGATGCAGGGCCAGACCCCAAAGAGGGTGGGCGAGGGGGCTGAGATAAGCACATGGAGCCTTGTGCTGTGGTTAGCAGGTCACCACGCTCTGTCCTTTCCCCCTCACCAAACAGAGGTCTTAATCGGATCTGCTGGAGATGCTGCGTAGTACCTGCACTTATCACATCTTGAACTCCCCAGTTTCTCAGGTGCTATAAATTGAGTCATTCTTCCCAAAAGTTGCATAGAGCTGCTCTCTGTATGCACACAATAGCTTCAACGGAGCTCTTCAGGGGGTTGGAAGTAGAGGGTTTAGATGCAGGTCGAACCCCTGAAGTTGTGACGTTGGCAGGACTGTTGTGGACCATTCAGTGGCAAGGCAGAAGCCAGAAGAGGACTTTGAGGGCTGCCCATCACCCTCTTTGCCAATTTTTCAGCAGAGGAAGATTCTTCTTTGTGCTTTTTGCAAGTTGGAGAGTGGAGAGAGTTGTCTTGTGAAGGTGTGTACTTAATTTGGTGTAGTAAAAATTAATTGTAGCTTCCCACTGAAGGGGGCAGCTAGTGAGATTGTTAGAGTGTGACTGTCATGCGAATGCATAGCAATGAAATGCAGCCCTCCTATTAAAAAAGGCAGCCTGTTTTGCCAGGTACTTGCTCCGTTTTGGGCATTGGCAACAGCTTTCTTTGTGTTGTGAAATGCAAAAATTACTTGGGCAAAAATGATGGAAAGGAGGGGTTTGTATTTGGAAATGCACATACCACGCAGTCTGAGGAAGGGGTTTGAGCTCACAATCTTGTTTTCTGGAGTGTGGCACTGGAGATTGGGGGAACTTGGTGGAGTCATTTGTAATAATGTTTGTATTAAACATCCAGATGTGTTGGGGGACAGTGGGGACCATCTCGAACTGAGACGCCCATGCCCTGACTATTCTAGCAGAGATGCTCAGTGCTTCCAAAATATCTCGTCCTCCTGAGGTGTGCTAACCTCAGCTACAAGAACGTGAAGACACCCTTAAATATTGGATACTTTCTTTAAAAAGACATCTAAATGGACCTTGCCCAGAATGTGTTCTTGTGCTGAGTGTGTTCTGCTTCACATTTGTCATTCATGCAGAAGATGTAATGGAGGAGTGAGCTGCTGGACTGGATTTAGATGATGCTAGAAATTTTTCATGATGCTACAAGAAGATGGTGCTTCTGAGGTCTTTAGCTTTGATAGTGCCTTTTCAGGGAGTTTGTGAGTAAATGCCTCATCTCAGCTATTGATGGGGCAAGGCTGGCAGTTAAGTTCTCTACAAGGGCAGTTGTTTTACCCAAAAATTGGAGGTCAGTGATAGCCTTTCCTTTACCTCCCATTGCCTTCTGACATTGTGACAAAGCACTGATCATTAGATCTGGCAAAGCACCTCGGCAGAACAAGGATGATGCTTCAGTCTGGGGTATAATTTGCATAAAATAGGTTTAATGACTTCCATCTCTCTAATATGCACTGAAAGCAGCTGCACTGGACAGATATAACCCGACAATCAGTACAACGTGTCAGCTGCACTACAGCATTAGCCTGCTTGGTGAGACATACCTGTATTTAACAAATAGGATGGCCAAAGGAAGGCTAATTTGTGTATTATTTTTTTTTAGCAATGAGCAGATATGAAAGAACTTCTGATTGAGAGGCTTGATGGAGTCTTTGAGCTTAGGTCTAAGCGAACGGAAATTTTCAACTCGGCAAATGCAGCTGGATGAATAATTTGTAGTGAATAATCTACCCGATGGCTCTCACCGCATTTAGGATTGACAGCAAACACATCACAATTTTAATTATTGGGAATGATTTGCTGAAATATTCAGGAGCTATTTTTGGTTCCTGCAGACTGTGCATGGAAAAGTTAGCTATTTAAAAGCCAGACTCCTTTTTTGCCGAGCTCCTGGCTGGTCTCCTGGTTCCATGCAGAGCGTCTGCAAACAGGACAGCGGGATTGCTTGCATCCCGACTTGAATCATCCTGGTGACAATTTCACACGTGGCAGCCTTAAAAATAATAATAAAAACATCGTGCAAGACTTCCTACCCAAACACTCAGCAGAAAAGGTGCGAGAAGATCTGGGGCAGGGCTGATTTGTTGGCTCCGGGGGCACTCATCTTGCTGAGGGGTTTCCATGCAACCAGGACAGGAATCTGCAAGGTAGAGAATGGAGGCTTTTGGAGAGGTGGGGAAGGCTTTACAAAAATGAACATTCCTCCCTCTCCTGTACTTTTCCCAGCTTTGAGAAAGTCAGAACCACGGGACTGGCCATCAGCACGTCAGGCAGGGCGTTTGATGTTTGAGTTATGCATGAGTGAGGCCATGTAGTAATCCCGTGGCTCCTGCTATAGGGACTTTACCAACAGGGCTGGTTCACCCAACCTGCTGGACACAGTTTTTTGCCCTCCGGACCCTCGTCCCCCCTCTCTCCTCCCCATGGTGTGGTACCACCGCTACACAGCCCCTCCGTCCCACTAGGAGGCTGTGCGCTGCCCATGGCTGCAGGGGAGAGTTGGCCTGGGGGCCATGCAGGCACTGTGGGGAAAATCAGGGAGAGGCAAGCCTCTTCCCGAGGGGCAGGGTGAGAGTAACACGAAATATGAGTTTCCCTTCTCACCTGCAAAGAAATCGAGGTGGAATCTCTGAGAAAGGAATGGACGGGGGTGAGTAAAAATGTAGCTTTCCTGAATAACTGAAACAGCGAGAGGAAGGTAAGGAGAGCTGCAGGTGCAGATCAGGCTGCTCTGTCTGGGCTCCGGTTAGCTGCTCTCTAAAATGTTTTGCTACCCTCTGGTGGCTTTCCGAGGACTTGTGTGGTACAGTTTTCATTCCTTGTTCAGTCCCCTGCCAACATTTTATAGGAGATGCATTGAGAAACCCAGATCTGACGGGGGAGGTTATTTTTGCTGATTCCAAAGTACAAAAATAATGGGAAGGCAGCTTTGGTTTGTTCTTCTTTTTCCTTTTGTTTATATCCAGTCTCTTTTAGCCTAGCATTACAGTTGCAAAGACGGCTTGGCCAGGGAGCTAAAATGAAAGAAGAGCTTCGTGCCTAGGCTGGCTGTGCGGTGGGACCATTCAGTGTTTGGGACCGACACTGGCTTTGTGACCCTGAAGAAAGCAAACCTGTGTCCTTTGCAGCTGAGCAGAGGACACAAACTGAGTACTGGTGATGTCAGTAACAGCAAAACTCCCGTGATCCGTGAGCCCAGAATAGGTCCTATTCAGCCTGGTGCAGGGCAGTGCTCACAGCTCCATCTTCCTGTCGCTGTGCCTTGGTCTTTGTTGTTCAGTGACTTCTTGTTTATTTTCCCTTTTCCATCTTCCCCGCTCTCTAATTGATTCTGTGTCACAGCCTCGTGGCAGAGGAGTCATAGGTAGGGATTTAAAGGGCGATGGTTTGGCAGATTTTACAAGAAGCTCCTTCCAGGCATTAATTCCTGGGTTATGGGGTCAGAGAGGCTCTTGTGATCTTCTCAGGCTGAGCTCCTGCAGAGAGCAAGCGGCAGGACTGCCCTCGATTGACTCCTGCTTGAAGTGCAGCATCAAACAGAGAAAACATCGCATCTCGATTTAAAATTGTCCAGCGGTGAAAGATTCACCGTGTTAAATTGTTCCAGTGCTTTATCCCCTTTACACTTCTCATTTCTTAGCTCCTAGAGCTCCTAGCCTTGGGTTTTCTTGTTTCTTTGTGAGCTTGAAAAGCCACCTGTTGCCAAAACTCTGCCCTGCGTAGGGAGGACTCGTGGGTTCGGTCAAGTTGTCAGCCAAGCAGAGCTCTGAAAGGTGCCTTGGTTGTAAGAAGCAAAAAGTTGTTAACTAAAAAGGTCCAGGGTGTGAGGCTGGCGTGTGATGGCACAAACTCATTGCACAGAAGGCACAAAAAATAAAAATAAAGGCACTGCTGGGAAGTACGTGCGCTTTTCCCTAATGCATATCTGCACTGGGTGTTTCTATAGTTCCCGTATTTGAAACATGCAAGGAGGATTTATAAGGATTTTCTGAGGAGATCTAATTGCAAGAGCATTGCAGAGACTGGGTTTGACAAGAGATGCCATGAAATATAAGAGCATTTGTTGTTCTGAGTGTTTTTTGTAAATCAGCTGCGCTGAGGTCCTTTGGGATGCAGGCTGCCACGTCGAGCAGCAGGATTGTTGGTAGCTTCTTGCACTGCTGCAAATCACCGTACGTTTAAAACCCGCTCCATCCATCTCCCAGCCTGGCAGAGCTTCGGGGTGGAGAGCAGCCAGTGCCTGTTGTGCTAGTAGCAGGATTTAGCCTACAAAAACCCTGAGGCAGAGGAAGACCAGAAGCCTGATGGGGCAGTAAACACAGCGAGAAGGCCACCTTAAAGGGAAAAAAGTGGTGGTGTTTTTTTTTTCAGTCCTGCCGCAATACCTCTGCTCAAGAAGAGGGGACAGAAGTGCCAACCTCAGCGTCTCTGTACAAGATTTGTTGGCCTTGTACGCAGCTGCCGTGGGAACAGCTCTGCTGCTGGTGTTCAACATCCCCAATACATCCCCAATCTATCTTCTGGTGTTGATGCTTTCCAAAACTGATGACACATCCTGAGTTAATGCCAGTAGTCATAGGTATGTCTTACACCATCTTTTGCAGCAAGATGCAAGCTTGTTTGGGCTGTGTTTTGGGCTGGTTGGACTCAGTCTGGTTCAAGACTGCAGGCTGTGTAATTGCTCGGGTGTCGGAGTTGCTCCAGTCTCCCAGCAGCCCTAAACTAAGTGCAGCGCTCTGCTGATACGGCTGCGAGGAATTTCTGATAGGAAACAGTTCACATCCATCCCGCTCAGGGGAACTTCTTCCTTGGATTCTTTTTTTTTTTTTGTCTGGATTTTTCTGCAGTTGGATCAGCAGGAAAATGCTTTTTCAGCTGTGATCACTGAGGTTCCTGGAAGATTCTTTTTGTGCAAACCTCTTCCCTAGCTTCTTGTATAAGAGGACATTAGAAATGGAGATCTGAAAAAAAACACACACACAAAACAACAGAGAAAGTGTTGCATCACCTATCAAAAGGAAAAGAAATCAGATGATGAAAAGGAAAAGAGGTCTCTGTCCTTAACAGTCTTTCCATCGCATTTGGAAACAAAGCTGGCAATGGTTAGGAAAGAACAACCCCATCCAAAAGCTTCACCAGCTGGGTTTGGATCCTGAGAACTGGGAGGGAAAACACACCCCTGAAGCTCCGCTCCTCCCTGCTTTCCAGGGCACTGCACCCTCAGCTGACTTTCCCAAAAGGCACTTTGGGGATGTAGCCTACATCTCTGGAAGGAACAGAATGGGGAACATGTCTCTGCTAATGAAGGCTGCAGCCAGAAATAAGAGTTCTGGAAGAGGAAAAGTAGGTTAAAAGCAGCCAGCAACGGAAAGCAGCTGAAGCTGGAGTGGGCTAAAGAGCTCTTGAGCATCAGACAGCGAATGGCTTTGCCTCCCTCCAAGTTCCCAGGTAGTGCAGCCCTGGCAGACTGACAGGGCTTCTGGGGTGACTTGTCACAAGATGTTCAGCTTGTTGTTTTTTCTCCCCTTAGCTTTTTATTTTTAGTTGAGTTCTCCCACTTACCACACGCTGCAGTGACCCCTACTGCTGCCAGCAGCGAAGGGCCCATCTCCGTGCAATTATTACGCTCAGGGAAAGTACTCCGTGTAGGTTTATAAACAGCATCCCTTATACTGGCCAAGCCAGCATGTGCTCATCTTCATCGATCCTAAGTCAATGTGAGCACCCCTGAGGGAAATGCAAACTGGCCTCGGCAAGAATCCCACATCAAACATCCCTTGGTAAGAACAATATTAAGGAAGAAATCACGGGGTACCACAGGCGTGAGCCAACAGTTTCCACAAGGTGAGGACCTATGTGAGGAAGCAAGATGGCAGGAATAGAAGGAAGAAATTTTAAAATGAGATTATCCAAGCACGGCTGTCTCCATCCCCGACAGCCCAGTGCTTTCCCAGTGACTTGTTGCCAGGAATGGGCCTGTTCTAGTTTTGGCTGCTCAGGGGCTGTCCCGCAGGCTGGAGCAGACGTCAGCTCAGAGGTTGCTCTTGATTATTAATTTACTCTGCCTTAATGGAGGCCCATTACCAGGTGCCTCCCTGATGGTGTGCAAGTAAAGCTGGCATCTCTGCTGAGAAATGTCCCCTCTTCTTTTGGTTCAGGTGAGAGGGCAAAGAGGCAGCTCTGGAGCCCTCCTGTCTGAGCCTGGAGATGTTTCTCCAGGAGGCAGAGTGCAGCTTGCCAGAGGCTCAGACCCCTTTTAGCAGCTTCTTCAATAGGTCCTTTAGGCAGTCTGTCCCACGAGAGCTTCATCCTGAGAAGGATCCTTCTCCTTTCACCCTCTTTGCCCTGCACAGAGCGCTGTTGGCACTAACCTTGGACACTCGTGGTCCTGCCTGACAGCTCTTGCTGAGACCAGGAGGGTGGCTGAGGGAGCAGGGAGAGGAGCACAGCTCTTCTCCACCATGCCTCGCTCCTGCTCTCTGCAGAAGTAGTGAAGCAAATAAAACGGGGAGCCTGATCTCTCGGTATCAGTCTCTTCCCTTCCCTGCAGCACTGCGTGCTGTGCCATTCAGCCGTGCAGGGCTGGACCAGAGCACTTCTGTGCGATGCTGAGTTGCTTATGGCTTCGTTACGGCTTGATGCTGAGCTCAAGGGAACGAAAAGCAGCTGCTGTGGCTGTGACCCCTGCTGTAACTCAGCAGGGGGAAGGAAAGAAAGCCTCCTGGGAGTTGCCCTTTCCATTCCTCACACCCTTAAATGCCACGTGCTGCCTGGCACTGCGCTCAGGAGCTCCTGGCTCTGCCGTCCTGAGAAATGAAGAGCAAAGCTCTTTTACAATGAGCTGCTCCAGCGGGCCTTGAGCCAGGATGAGCTGGGACAGAGGGGAGCTGTGGCTTGGGCGGGATGTCTCCTGCTGCGTGCTTGTTTTCCTCGCAGACCTCCCATTGCTGCTCTCCCTGGCACAGGAGCCCCACTCAGCCCCCTGAGGACCTCCTGAGGATGTGCAGTGATTGCTCCACAGCCGGGAGCGCTGAGCTGGCACCCTGCTAGATTTGGTGGTGGTCCACAGGTTTATATGTGATGTGAGAGCAAGTTCAGAACATTTTTGCTTTCACTGGACGTTTTTCCCCATTTATGCTACTGAACGTGTAGGACACAGCTGCGGGAACAGGGAGCGGTGGCTGTGGTGCCCCTTGCTCCTGGCAAGAAGTAGTGCATGGGGCTGGGCAGCACTGGGGAGGGCTGAGGTCTGCACTTCTGGTTTTTGATCCTGCAGGGGCTTCCTTATCTCAGGGTTGCAAGGCACTGGACAGGATTCCTAAAATGTAGTACTGCCATCGCGTGGCACTTGTTTGGACAATATCTATGGCTCTTCTGGTGTGGGCAGGCACAAGGCTAACGCAGGGCTGGCTGGAGGTCAGGTAGCTCCAGCTGCTGAGGAAAGAAGGATTTTTACCTTCCCATAGAGGAGCAGGGCTTCCCAGGGGCTGATAATCAGTCTGAGCAGCAGTTGGGCAAGACCATTACCGAGCATGTCACAAGGCAGCAGTGGCTCCTGGCCCTGGGAGCTGGCAATGTTACCTGTCACTGGCATGATTACTGCAAAGCAGCGTTGTGAACTTTCAGCAGATTTGGGGCCTTTCTTAAATCCCCAAGCCGTTACGTAAGAATCACAACCTGACATAGTTATTTTCTGGTTCTAATGGCTGCAGAGAAACGCTAACAACAGCAACCTTAAAAGACCTGAGGCAAAGGCAGGGAAGAACCCCAAAGATGTTACCTGGCTTTGTTTCTATTGCCACAGCAGAGGATGGAGGAGGTGGCTCTGCCTCATGGCTGGCAGTGTCCGGGGTGGCTAACATCAATGGTTTGTCCTGAAACCACAAGCAGCCCAACCTCTCCTCATTCCTGCACGCTTGTCAAATGTTGTGTGAGAAACTTGCAGGAACGTTTTGCTTTGATAAGGTCAAAGTCTCTCACCGAGACTTTTTCATCATGTTGTCAACCGAAGTATTTTGGCAAAGTTGAAATAATTTAGAAAATGTCACTTTAAGGAAAAGTGAGTGTTGATTTTTGGACCTCTTTGGAGCATCTGCCCCAAACAAAAGCAGTGGCGGTCCCTGAGAGAGGAGGTTCTGAGGATCTTTCTTTCTCTCTTGCACTCTGGTGAGGATGGCAGTACATGAGAGATGTTTTCCAAAAGGAATTTTCCCAGCCACAAAATCCTCTAAACTAAGCTCATGGAAAAAACATGCAATGGGAAGCCAAGATTTTCAAGGTTGGCTTTTCTAAAGGTCTCGTAAATCCAGTCTTCAATTCTCTCGATACATGAACTTTCCAGTACATGTATAGGTGCATTATAACTACTCTGTAATATTATTATTTAATGCCCAGCTTCTGTCATTTCTTTGCCGTGAGGACCAGCAGAGACAACCTGCGTGTGGGTCTGGCAAAGCCCCCGCAGCCATAGCGATGCTGCGCTGCAGGAGTTGGGAGCTGTGGGCTCCAGAGGAGGGGTCTTGCCAGTGCAATCGAGGTTTTAAATGTGTCTTTAGCTGCAGTGACCAGCTAATGAGCAAGGGTCTGAGCTGTTGTGCCCTGGTAGCAACTTCACTGAGGTCTAAGGAGCTGTGAACTGGAGCAGAAAGCGTTTCTTGTACCGTTGCTCCCAAGGCAGGGAGTTGGGCAAGTACTTGTCCAGATGAGACCCTGCTACACGTACACGTGTCCTGTCGGTGTGCCTGAATAAACAGCACCAGAGCTCGGAGTGTCACTGGAAGCAGGCAGATGGGCAGGCTCGTAATGCCTGACCCCAGGGGCACGCCAACATCACAGGGGGGTTGCTGCCGGGCAGGGGGAGCTGGCTCCTTGCAGAGGTGCTCTGCCACACTCACCCTGAGAAAATCTCCTTTATGAAGCCTGACAGCCTTTCCCTGTGAGAGGGATGGATTAGCTGTGTGCTCTTAAATGAGGAAAGGGGCCTGCCAGTTGCTCACATGTCACGCAGCAGGTCGGGGATGAACCAAGAGCGTGTCCTGGTTGCACTTAGAAGATGCACTGACACTGAAGTAGAAGTTCCAGCATTGGCTTTGTATCAGCAGTCACCTGCTCGAGGTGTCCCAAGCCCCGCTGGCTGGGGAGTTGCCTGCCTCCGGGCCCCTTGGCACAGCGGCGAGCTGTTGCCCTCTAAGCATGGGTCATGTCTCAGGCAAAGCTGTCGCTGCCTGTTATGGATTAATAACCTTAATTACCGGGGTGCTGTTGGTCAGAACTTCCCAGTGCTCGCTGTATTATGGCTCTTTAATCTGCTTTTCTCTCTCATGATCTCCGAGCCCAGAGGGATCAGCAGACGGGGAGATCTCCTGCCTTCCTGCTCGCTTTTCCCTCGTGAGAGGCTGCAGAGACTGGTCGGATGGGGAGCAAAGCTGTCAGAAATCACACCCACCAAGGAGGGCACCTCTGGAAGGTGCTTCTGCAACTCTCGGGTGTGAAGCACAATGGGGCAATGCCTGGGGGTTGTGCTGGAATTCAGCCACCTGCAGGAAATCAGAGCCCCTCGCCCCATGGGGGGCTGGCAGTCAGGTGCGATCGGCTAGGGAAGGGCCGGGGGGATCCTGCCTTCTGAGTTCTCTCATCTGGGTAAAGGTGACCCAGCTGAAGTCATGAACTTGGATTTTGAAGATGTTCCCCCCACTGAGGGGATCCTTCAAAGAAAACGGGTCAGGTCTGATGAGTGGGGAAACTACCAGAGGAGGGAGAGACGTCTGCGGTCCAGCATGGTCCTAACTGCTCTTGAAGAGCAAGGGGATGGAGAGGAGGCAGATTGCCAAACAGAACAAAATCACTTGGAGGAAGGAAAGCAGAATTGAGCAGGAAAGAGTTGTAGAAGGATCTCCTGATACTGAGTGTCTGGTGAGCTAACAGCAGCATAAAGTCAGGGGTGCAGGGTAAAGCACCCATGGATGAAACGAATTATTCATGGTCATTAATGGTAGGGGTTGCTCCTGGGGTTGTTTCCTCTTTGGTAGAAGACCTCAGAGAAGCTGTGGATCTGTCTGAAAGTGTTAGCTCAGCAGAAGCAAGCAGAAATTACCGGGAAAGGTACAGAGCAAATGGAGCTCTCATTGCACTACACCAGACATTCCTGGTGTGCTCGCACCTCGAATACTGCCTACAGCTCTAGTTCTCCTCCTCAAACAACAAATGAAAGGGAACAGAACCAGGAAAGATGCAGGGAACAGTGACAAGGTCAGCAGAGCATATGGAAGAGCTGCTGCCCGGGGAGAGATGAAACAGATTAGGCATTTTCAGCATCTTCAGAAATGAAACAATTGAGAAGGGAAATACGGCAGAGGCGTCTAAAGCCATGACTGTCACGGAGAACATGAAATTACCATTTCACAGTGTAACTACTAAGGTGAGCATTAAATGGAGCTTCTGAGAAGCGGTTTTAAACTAATGAAAGCTTCTCCCGGTGCATGATTAACCTGTAGAGCTTCTTGCCAAAAGACAGGGAGGAGACCAACAGTATTACTGGCTTCAAAAACCAATTATAAAAATTTGTTGCGGAGAAATCGATCAAGGGTTTTTAAATGCATTGTGAGACATCCCATGGATGAGGAAATCACAGAGCTGCAGGGCACTGGCAGTGGGAGGACAGAACAATGTATGGCTGCCCCTTTCTTGCTCTGTTTTCCAGAGCATCTGTTCGAAGCCAGTGGCATTACTACCAAAGTATGCCTGGAGAAGTCTTAAAAGTTCCAGCTTCTGAAGTGTCACTGTGCTGAAAAATATCCTGAACAACCACTTTTCACTAACTCTGATTCAAGTTATTTGATACATACACCACTAGATTTCTTTCTAATGTCTGGAAATGTAACTACTACCTTGAGCTTTTTGTATATCTGAGGATAAACCTATTGAATGATGGAGCCTATGGGACATCTTTATTTATCTGAATTTGCTTTGGTGAGCTGAGAGGGGGCTGAGGTTTCACCAGGCGAGTTTCCCCACCAGCAGCTGGAGTAATTGGGTTGTTCCCATGCATTCATGTGAGCTTTGTTGCTTTCTGAGCATGGAAAGGCAACTAAGAAATTGGTCTTTCTCATCTGATGTACGAAATCGAGCTGTCTTTTTTTTTTTTCCTCCTCATTTTCCATTTGCTGTCAGAAGGTGTGTGTGTGATATACTTTTTCCCTGGTAGTTTCCAGCAGAAAATAGCTGCAATCTTTGCCTTATAATGGGCACAATTTTTTACTGGTCAGGAAGAGGCTAATCCTCTCCCTGAATCACCAGACTGAGCAATGACAGGAGATTCCTTACTTACACAAATTGTTGTCGTGTGGCCTTCGGCACCCCCCTGAACTCTTGCCACAGTTCCCCAATAGCTCCGCATCTCAGTGGAGCTGGGTGAGAAGAAGCTGCGTGTGGTTAGCACGGCTCTACAGCAAGCACTGCTCTTCTGCTACTGCCCTGCCTCACGAAGGAGGGACAAAGGAAGGCACGGATACTCAGAGCATTATGATGACAGCAGGATAAGCTCTTGCACTGTAAAGGGGTGTAATTTTTTAGCCTGTTCCTGAGCAGGCTTTGCTCAAATGGCTCCTGCAAAGAAAGATGCTGGGAAGAAGTGGTTATGGCTTTGCTGAGGAACATACCCTCAATGATCACAGATGGATCCATGGGGTGAAGGTCGGGAAATGAGCCCCGGGTGCTCCCAGAGAGATGTGTAGGTTTATGAAGGGGGGCAAGGTCTAAGGGCAGTACTGGTGCCAGCCTGAACAAAGCTGCCGGGGCTCATGGACCATTTCCCACCACATCCACCTGCACTTGGCCAGGAAATGTAATGAGGGCAAAGACTCGCAAAAATGACCTACTTGTGCAGGCTGTTTATCTGCGAACCAGGCACGGTATTCAAAGGCCTGCAGGTGGTCAATGTAGGTGAAAACAGAAACAGAAGGGACCCAGCACCTTGAAAGATCAGCACCAGCCTTTCTGTGAATACAAGGGGAATGCCTTGTATTCACAGTAATGCCTTGTATATATTCCTGCCTGGTCTCTTCTGAGCTTTTGTTGACTTTCTTTTTGGGGCTTTGCTAACTGATAACTCCTGCACATTATGCTATTTTAATACCTAGCAAAGAGCCTTGTCTGCTAAATCACCTTATTTTTCTCTGATCGGAGCACAGTGTATTCCTCTTTTTAGTAGAAGGTATTAATTTAAATTCCATAATCCCAAACATATTTTTGTTTCTGTTCTGTGCTTCAGAAGGCCAATGGCATTTTAATTTAATAAGGGAGAAACACACATGACACTGTGTTCCCTGCAACTGTCTTCTGACCTCAATGAGTCTTTCCCAGCTTTCTTTATGTTCCAGCAAATGCAATCCCTGCTTTTATTGAAGAAATATTGTTCCTAATACCCAGCTTCTACCTGGCAAAACTTAAATATCTGTAATGTTTTCACAGTAACTTTTTAGACGTTATTTGTGTTACTATTTAGTAATACAAGTTTATTGGTGGCGCCTTAGAGAGATTTATGTCCCACTAAAAAATCGTCTGAATATATGCTGGCCTTTTGCAGAGAAATAAATTTTATTTTGGTTTGCTTTGGTTTTGGATTAAAATGAGTTAACTTATCTAGCACTATCTTGATTTATGTCAGCTCCCTTTGTCTTTCCAAGTTCCATAAGATTTGTTTACTGGGAGAACACTTACCTAATTGGGTACATGGTATTACTGAGTGTTTGTGGCATGTACACACTTGAGTCATGCATCACGGTTCCTAAAGAATCATCCTTTGCCGTTTTTATGCTTCCATTTTGCTGTTGAAGCTTACTTAAACCTACTCAGTTTTGAAAGAACGTGTGCTTGTTGCAGTCCTCGTGCCCCTCCTTTAGAAATGCCAAGGAACACTCACTCGCTCTTCTCACCGGTTTGATTCTGCTCCCCTTTGCTCTTGTAAGGCAGGATCCGACCCCTTTGGAGCCAGCCTCACGCACAAGTGCTGGCAGATCACAACCTATCAAGCCTGGCTCATCGTTCTGGCTGGATGATGATGGAAACCCCTCAAGGAAATAGGGGTTATTTTATTGGTAGTTTTGTGGATTTTTTTCTGAGTAGTTTTTCTGAGAAGTGTTATTTTAATGAACAGAGGTCTCAAACTTCAGCTGCCTGTTGCATTCTAATTTGTTCTTCTTACAGACTTCTGTAGCTTGTCTAAAGCACATCTTTGCATGTCCGAGCGGTAGCACCTACCTCTTCCTACACTGCCTTAACGCAGATAACACCTCAGTGCACCTCTGTCCTGGTACCTGGTGCTGCACATCAGCATTGGCATCTCTAAATCAGAGCCCCCTCATTTACGGTTCCACGCTGGCTGCTAAGCAAGGAGGGCACCTTGACTTCAGATCTCGCTGTGCTGTCCTTGATCTGCCAGATCCAGAATTGTTCTCGTCTCAAACACGCTGCTGGGGCACTTGCAGGGACAGGGCTGTTGCTTTTTGTGCCATTACAGAAGTACCCCAGAACCACCGGTTGTGATTTAGGGCTTCACTGAGCAAACTACTTCTGGCCTTGTTTCAGAGGGGCTACAATTTTCCTCACTGATCAGGTACAGCAGAGAAACGAAAGCCATGGGTGGTGCGGAGAGGTAACAGCTGCAATCCCAGTTTGGTGTCAGCCCTGCTAGGGCCTGGTAGTGCTCCCCAAATGCTGTAGAGCACGCATTGCTGAGGGCTTCAGCTGGAGCAAAGGTCCCGGATAAGTGGGGACGTGCAGAGAGAAGGGCGGTTCTCTTTGGCTTTATTCTGTGACTTGGTGAGTTTGCCAGGTCCTGTGTAATATTGTTTATTAATAACTAATCCCTGGCATCTATGCTACTTTGCATCCTTTTAATGGTGCTGAGCTCTATGCTACTGGCTCTGCTTCTAGCTAAGTGCTGTTTTCGGTGTACTAAGTAGGACGGACTGGAAAATAAGAGCTTCCATTTCATGAAACATTTAGCATTTTCATTTTTTGTTTTGTTTTCTTCGTGTTTGAGAGGAAAACTGAAACTGTGGGGGTGTTTACTAAGGGCATGAAAGACTGTGGTTCTCTCACAAACACTGGTTTTGCCACAAATCCTCAATAGCCTCTCGCAGAACAACGTTTTTGTTGCTATCCCTGGTTGATGTGCCTTGGTGCTCCGATCTCCAAGTGTTTATAGCTTTTACTTTTCCATCTTAGTGGGGTTCCCAGTGCTGCAGCCCAGGTGCTGCCTGTGCCTCACTTTTTTTTGAGCTGAGGGGCATCCTGCCACGAGTTAACAACGCAGCCTCTGTCCCCATGTGCACACAGAGCGTGATGTGCTAACTGCAGCCCCCAGAAAAACTTCAGTTTTTCTTTTGAATTTTGATGTATTCGGGTGGAAGAGTTCATGGGAGAGGTGGTTGTGTATTTCCCCTTCCCATGGAGGAAGCTTCCCATGCAGGCTGTGTGGGGTGGGTTTTGCACTGAGTAGTTCCATAATTCAGCTCTGGGGAGAGCATCTTTCCCCAGGTTCCCGCCTGTGCCCGGGTACAACCTTGGGCTGTGCAGCTCAAACACTGAGCTTGGAGTAAACCTGGCTGTGATGGGTTAAAAGCAGGAAAAAGAGACCAAAGGCTGAGATTGGGCAGAGAGCCCTCAGCCCCGCGCTGTCGCTGTAGCATCTGCGGGTGGAAGCAAGATGCGTAAGTGGGAAAAAAAGCTCCAGAAGTGGAAACAAGGACCCGTAAGCGACAGGAGGCAGGCCCTGCCTGCAGGCACGGCTCCTAGTGGTGCCCGAAGCCGAGAGGTGTGTCCTGGGCCACCGTGCGGGTCCCGTGCCCGGCGCCGAGCGGGGAGCCCCTGCCCGGCGCTGCCCGAGCCCAGCCCGGGGGCTCCCGGCGCGTCCCCGCTGCCGGCGGGGCCGGGGGCGCCCCCAGTTCCCGGGGGGGATCCCGAGGGACTTCGGCAGGGAGGAAGAGGAGGGGAAGGGGGGGGTCCCGGCGGGGGCCGTGCCGGCAGGGGGCAGGGCTGGGAGCCGGCCGCTCGCGTTTCTAGGGCTTGACGTCCTTCCAGCTAGCCCGACCCCCTTCCCGGCGCAGCCTGCCCTTCCCCGGCGGAGAAGTCCCGAGAAGTGACGGCGGGCCCCCAACCCCCCTTCTCCCCCTTCTTCATCCCCCTCCTCATCCTCCCCCGGTCCCCGGCCGCGGCGATGGGCCGGGAAGTTTGGGGCCGAGGGGGGCTCCCGGCGCCCCGCCGCTGAGTGCCGGCCGCTGCGGGGCCGGTCCCTTTTCCGAGCAGCGGGAGGGCGCCACAAAGTGAAATCCATGAGGATTCTCGGGCTTCTCCTGGAGAAAGGCTCGCATATGCTGCAGTGTCTCTGTGGAAGGCGCCTGAGATCCAGCAACAGCCCAGGTGGGGAGCGCGCGTCCTTGTCCCCGCCGCCCTCGGCTCCCAGCCCGGGTGCCGCTCGGCCTGGGCTGGCCCCGTTTCCTCGCCCTCCTCATCCCCTTCCTCCTCCTCCCTTTCCTCCTCCTCCTCCTCCTTCTCCCACAGGTGCCCGGGCTCTGTCCGTGGTGCTGACCCCAAAGCTTCGGCCCGGTGCCTTCCCCACCTTCCCCTCCTGACCTGGGTCCCCCATCCCACCGGCAGCCCCCTCTCGGGTCTCGTTCCTCCCCACAGAGCCCTCTCCTCATGAGCAGTCCCTCATGTGTGTGTCCCCCACCCCATCTGGGACCCCCACCCTAAGCGTTAACCCCTGGTCAGCTTAGGGCTGAGCTTCGCCAGGGTGCTCCCAGCCCCACAAGACTCAGGTGTGGGGCTGGGCACGCTGAGAGAGCTCCCCATCCCCTTTGTTTGCAGTACCAGTGTTTGCTTGGAGGGTGTTGAATGTCTTCTAGAGTGGGAATGCCCCGAGAAGCAAAGGGAACCCCCTGGCTGCTTCCGATGGGGGGTGGGAGGCTCCCAGCCTGTTGGGGAAGGAGCATGGCTGGAGGCTGTATGAGGATGGGGCGCTCAGTGGGGTGAAGGGCTGGAAGAGGTGCTTGATCCCGAGTTGTAGTAAAGTGGCGTTTGAAGAGGGGATGAAGTGTATGAGCGCCTTGGGTTGGTATGGTACCGCTCCTGAGTTTTAGGGTGATCTTACTGAAGTCCTATAAGTGGTGTCTCTGCAGCTTCCTTTGTGCTGTGCATGTTTCAAGAGTCTGCCTTTCCCTTTCTACAACACTGGGTAAACAGTAATGGAAAGAAACTCCGTGTTGTTGTTATTATTTAAGATTTGTAGAAGTTATAAAGCTCAGCCTGCTGCTTTGAGCTTGACTGGGTTTCAGTGCCTAGTTGGCTTTCTGCTGGATCTGCCTATTGAACCCTGACCATTGCAATCTTTGGGCACCGGATGCTTACAAGGATGTCTTTATAGTATCATTTTGTAATGCTGATGTTGTTTCCTTGTGAGAGATCTCAGCCTCGTGAGAGAGAATTTTCCACACCTCCCGCGTAAGCACTCGCTGTTACTCAGGGAAGAGACGGGCGGTGTTTGGGGAGCTGCTGCTGAGGCGGCCTGGCTTCCTTCAGGCCTTGCTAAGGAGCATCTGTGGCAGCCTCTGACTTCAGTGCACCAGGAGCTGGTTGTAGTGCCCTGGTAGTTACCCTCTTGTGCTGGTTTGGCTTTTCTGATGGATGCCGTGCTAAGACATGATCGATGGATATGTAGTGTCCGAATCTTTCCTCATTTCTTCTGCAAAGAGTGATCCTGGACATTGCATAGTCTGTGTTTCATGATGCTGTGCTACAAAGAGGCCTATAAAACCCCACGGGAACGCTCTCCTGTCATTATGTCCAGCTGGCCCTGTTCTCCAGGTACTGGGCCTGAACCACCACAAGGCCACCAAGAGACCGCTCCAGCTGTGGCGCGTTGCTTTGAATCAGGCTGCTCAAATATGTTTCATCTTCATGGCTGCATTTGTTGCCTTTCCATTGGGGTTGGACTTGAATTTTTTAAAAATATGAAAATTTGGGGGGGAAAAAAAAAAAGAAAGCTGCTGCCTATGAGGAGGCCACTGGCTGGGCCTGCTGGAGGAGAGAGCTCCTTGTTACTGCTTCGGAAAGTCAGCATGCCTCAGGAAAAAGGTACATGCGCCTGCAACAGCCCTTGAACGTGTGGCATTGTGCCTAGTGGGACTACGCCCGTCAGAGATGTAAACCACCATAAGAATGATAAATTACAGGAGAGGAAGGACCACGGAATCACAGACTACAACAGCAACGGCGTGAAGTGCTGTGAGCTACTTTCATGCCCTTGATCATCTTGTCTGGGGAGTTGTACTGATAGTTTGGCACAACCACCTGGCTATTCGGCCTTTTGTGTACTCAGGTTACCCAAGAGATTGATCAAGACCTTCAGCCTCCTCCTACCTTCATTTTCTTTCATGAAAACGAGTCATAAGGATATAAACGCGTGCTTAAAGTCAGATTCATACTTGTGTGTGGTGCTGACTCAGAGCCCTCGACCACTCCTGAGTGACAGCAACTAAGGCATAATACTTCAAAGAAAAACAGCGAAACACTGAAGGTGGTTGTAGAGTGCTGTGCAGCTCTGTTGTGATGCTAGCAAAAATCTTAGCAAGATTTTTGTTAGCACTCTGCTGAGACACCCCACCTCCACTCGTAGCTGTCTCTAGCCTGCTGTTTTCTTATGCTTCACTTCTGAGGTCTGCTGCCACCTGTCTCAGCCTGTGCAGGGGCAGACTTCTCTGGTTGTTGGAGCAGCACCTTGCAAAATGTGGCTTAATGGGTCCCTAAGGTACCACAGCAGTGCAAGTAATTCATAGCAGTACGGAACAAGAGATTTATTTCTAATCCCTTGTGGATTTCTTTGCAAGTATTTTGGCACAGCGATGTCCTGTCTCATCTTCCATGCACATCACTTGTTATCTCACTTTCACAACTCGTGAGCTGACTGATTGTATTGCACGTGCAGAGTTATTTCCCTTCTGGATGATATCATAATTAATTTTGTTAAATCTTTATTTCTTGGCTAATTTATTTTCTCTGCTAATAAATTTCCCCATTTGCTTGGGATGTGCAGTTTGCCAGAATCACTTTTGCTTTTAGCTTCTAAGTCAACATAATGAAATAGATTGCTACAATGCTAGGCTTGAGATAAACATCCGATAACCACTGAGTCAGAGATATAACTGTGACTGTAGTTACGAAAAAACATTGCAGATGACCAGTACCTGGTTTGCAGGGACTTGATGTAAAAAAAAAAAAAAAAAAAAAAAGTACTAATTACACTAGTAGGAGCATGAAAACTTCTCCTGGTGAGTATTTCAGCCCTCGTCTGTAAGACCTAGTGTTTAGCTGTTCAAGGGGTTCTGTCTTTTGCCTGTTCTGCCCTAGGCTCCTCTACAGACTCCCCTCTGGGTGCATTATTGCTAAAACCACAGATATTTCTCATGTTGTCTCATCAACTGGAATGAAAGCACCTAGCAGCAACATTTTCAGCTTTGTTTTCAGCACTAGAGGCCTGGCTATGTTCAGAGACCAATCTATTTTCAAGCCTCTGGGTAAAAAGTACCTCTCGGTTTAAATTCCCATTCTGCAAATCGATGCTTCCAGTAGAAATTAAGATCATATTGAAAGTAACCCCTGAACTTGGCCTCACTGGGACTCTAACACTGGTAAAATTTGGAGATGCTCCTGGAAATATGCTGATTGATGCTGGCTTTATGGCAGATTAAAATGCTATCTGGCACAGAGCGTCTTTATATTTCTCCATGCATCACAACACTAAGCCTGATATTTGGGGCAGTAGCAACGAGCATTCTGTCTAGGTAGGCAAGGTCAGCTTGTGGCTCTGCTATTAGCCTGTCTGTTACTCCCTGTACACATCTCTGCATTTGTCCTGAGACTATCTGGGGCACTGCCATAATGTGCCTGCACTTGCAGATGCAAAAGGACTCACACACGTAGGATGTAAAATTGCATGTTCCGGATTAACATTGGGCTTACAAGCAAAACTGACGGGCCTTGTTTTGCTTGGCGTTCCTTGTTGGGCTTGTGAAGTGATCTCTGTGTGTGTGTGTAGGCTTTACTTATGTACACCAGTTCTGGGAAGTGATGCTGTTGCACTGGGGATCATCGGCATCTTTCCATTCCTGCCACAGCTCCCTTACCTGCCGCTGTTCAAAGTGTGTCAGTGTCCCTGTGTGCATTCTGCTCAGGCTCCCCCATCCCGTTGTGTGTCTTTGCAAAGCTAAATGCTTACTGACCGGTGGAAATGAAGTGCGTGTGCTGTTGCAGGGTAATTCCTATTGTTGACACTCATGTGCTAGCTGGAATAATACCTTTGTCTGATTTAGTTTAATTCATCCGGGAGATGAATTAAGCAAAACTATGAAAATTCTTTTTTATTTTGTAATAGGAGCACTCCTCTAGGGTATTATTCAAGAATAGCTATAGCATTTTAAATCCCCGCTTTCCTTTATTCTGAAGTAACCTTCCCATGTAGACATATGCTGAGTATCTCTCCTGGAAGCTGTGGTGCTGGGGTACCTCTGGCCTGTCTGAGCTACAAACAGTGGCTTTGGTAGAGTTCTTACTTGGTGAAATTGCTTGGCATGCAGAAGTTCAGAGATACAGTTTGCAATGATTTTAAAGATTATACGTCTAACTTTTTCTAAGTGTTCATAGCCAGGTAAGTGTAGCTATGTGAAGGAAAGTCTTCAGTTTCACGCAGGGCTTTACATTTCACTTTGTGATAAAATTTTTCAGAAATCTTCCAAATCAAAGGTGGGGCTGGAGGCTTCCTGGGTGTGAGGTGTGTGGCTGGCGGCCAGGTGGCTGGACTGCAGAGCTGGGAGTCTGGAGCCTTCAGCGACTCTTCTGGGTCTGAAACTTCTCTGGGTCCTACCAGAGCACCACTGACACTGAGTATTTGTTAAATGCTTTCTTTTGGTGAACGAACAGCTTCAGGCAAAGTAAGCGTCATCTGAGTTTTCTTAGGAAGCTGGAATCAGGGTGAGAGGCAATTCTCTGAAGCAAAGGTAGGCTGCTTTGTGGCACTTGTCATTGAGAGTTTTGCAGGGTTTTGCAAAGGAGCGAAGTTTAACTCTTTTTCACCTCCCAAACTAAACTAAGGCAGAGGAAGAATTTGAGTTTAAACACAATGGGCAATTGTAACACACTACAAACTCTAAGTCTGTGTGGGAAATGCTAACCAAAAAGTTTGTGAAAGATTTTTTCTACTTTTCCACTGGTTTTCCTGAATAACTGTGTACACAAATTCTGTCTTGTGTTACTGTTTTTCCAATGTGAAAGTAACAAAATATACCACGCTCATAAGCAGATGCTTAAAACAGCTGACTTTCAGAGCAAAAGCTTTCAACGTAAGAGCTGTGTGAAGATCGTTAGGTCACGTCCACTCCAAGACCAAGGAGTTTTTCCAGACCTGGGTCTCAGTTCAGCGAACTGTTTAAGTGCACTCTTAACTCTACGCATGCACCTACTCCCATTTTAAGATAATCTTGTGCTTAGCAGAGTCATTGCTTTAGGTGAGTGGCTTTCAACCTTTTCTAACAGGCATCATCCCTAAATTTCTTCCTGTTTATCCAACTAATTTGATATCACTGATGGTAGGCTTGCTTTCTGTTTTTCTTTTTTTTTTTTTTTTTTTTTTTTTTTCTGGAGGTATTCACAACTAGTTGCAAAGCACTGTTCATTAAAGAAACAAATCCCATGGCTTTGTTTGTGGGAACGACCTGCTGCTCATTTACTTATTTTGTTCCCAAATCAGTTCACTTCTCCTCACCCAGCCCCTGCTGTTGCTTACCAGAAGGAAACTATTCCTTTTTTACTGGCCAAACTGCTGCTTGTCGTAGATGTTTACAGCCAGGTGGTAGAGATATCATCAACAGTTCAGCAGGCTTTGAGAGCGAAATGAGATTGCTTATGAGATGGTAGTACACAGGGCTTTCAATTGTACGAAGAGATGTTTGCCTAAAAGGCCTCTAAATAGATTCTGCCCCTCGGAGGAAAAAAGATGCGTAACATTTAATAATAAAAATAGCGTTTCTTCCCTTAGCCTGAAACGGCATGGAAGGAGGTAATCATGTTTTGTACGGCGAAGCATTTTTCTAAATGGCACGGTTGTGCCTTTCGAGTATTGTGGCTGCGATTGGCTGCCGGGCCCATTTGCATGTGCTCAATTGCGGTCCTGGAGATCTGTGACAGCGAGGCCAGGCTCAGCTGGGAGCATGGAAGCTGCTGCTAATTTAGTGATGAGCCACCCACGGGCCCAGCGTGAGTCATTAGCATTGTTTTGTTTCCCAGCTTCGGCACTGAATGCTTCCAGTATCCAAGCTGGGGATTATCTCTGGAGTTGTATTTATTCCCTCAAAGCTTTGTTTGTTTCAGATAAGAGGGAAAAATTCCATTCTGCAACCCATGCAATAATTAATTGTCCCCTTATTAGAGTCCCCTTCCTGCTTTAATGTGCATTCACAACCCTTTGGTCACTTGAAAGCTCACTCGTGCATGGCACCGCGATTGCGCTGCTCCATCCTCGTACACCGAGAGGACGGCGGGCAGCAGCAAGCACGGTGAGGAGAAGTGGCTCAGCTCCATCAGAGCTGAGCTGGGCAGTTACTGCTCTCGGTTCTTTTTATGTGCCCCAGTACTTTCCCAGCAAGTCTCTTTAAGTCACAGCTGTGCATGGGAGCAGCTGGGGCATCCCGTTTGTTCCAGGTCAGTAGTCTGAGCTAAGGCCCTATCCCCAGGTGGCACGCCTGGTCCCCTCTTGCTGAGATTGTTCGTGCTCCTGGAGAAAGAACAAGAAAATCCCCTGCCCCATGCTGTTATCATGGCAAATCCAATCAGTTTGGTCCCAGATTTTAGCCCGTCTTCCACAGTGCCTTCTCAAACAGGCTTCTATGGTGTGCCAGGGACCAGGCAAGTGTGCCTGGGACAGCTGGGCAGGATACAGAGGAAGTGTCCAGGAGCAGGAAAATTGGCTCTGTGTGGGCATACAAAAACATGGAAAAGTGTTTTGAATGCAAGATTTGGATACACACTGGGTGGGGAAGACATGGACAGTGTGGGAGGGATACATGAACATGGGGATAGAAGGAGGGACTCTCTCGCCAAGGGAGAGGGATGGAGAAGGTGGGGCTTGTAATGAAATTGGCTTTAAAAAATCTTACTAGGTATGTTGTGCTGTCTTTGTGGGTAAGTGCCCAACTTTCTGCCTTAGTCTAGGGATTTTCAGGGTGGGGGAGTGTGCTGGGGAGACTCCAGGTGTGCAAGAACGGAGGAGCAGGTCTCAGCAGCCTGCCCTATGGGGTGTGGGGTGGAGCTCGCCATGCTTAAACAGAGCTTTTGAACTGGAAAAGCAGAAGGACCAGAAGGGTCTGGACTCCCACAGTGATGATACTGAAACGTCTCAGTGTTGGTACATCTAGAAATGACCGCTGGAAAGGAGTTTCCAAGTCCCATATGCTGCAAATTCCTTCTCAAGTTCTGCATTTCCTCTTTTGTTGAAAGGTGAAATGAAAACCAAACCAAACAATCACTGGCAGCCCGATGGGACCAGACAGCCAACGTGCTGTTAGTGTTTGTCTGAATTCCTGTGACTTGCCGTTGCTTACCTTCTGCCATGGTGTTTTTTTGTGGGTGATGACAGCAGCTTTTCCTTTCTGTGTGGGCAGCCCGGACTCTCTGGTCTCTCCCAGGGGCGTGCAGGCCACCATCCTTTAGGAGCAACATCCAGTAGCAGCCGGAGTGTGGTTAAGTGCACCTGGCTCTCTGCAGAATTGCAGCGGTGAAATCCACGTGCAGACCCTGGGGTTTTGGAGGCACCCCCCATGTCCCAGCACACTGTGCTTCCTTACCTGCTTCCTGAGGTTAAAGGCAGCTCCCCAGCATCGCAGTCGTGTGATGCTAGGGCTGGAGGCCCTCTTACACGCTGCTTTTGAAGGGCTGATTTCCCCTGGCATTTTTGTTCTGTGTAAGCAGGGTGTAATCTTTGTAAATATTTGGTTGGCTGATCAGACAAATTCGTGTATAAATATTCAGGCATGGCTCGACTTCCTGCTGCTGGGCTCCGGCGTTCCTCTCGGATGACTGGGGTTTATCTTTTATGGATAAGACAAACTCGGTGTGCTTCTTCCTCTGTTTCAGAATTGCTGGCGTTTGTGTGATGAATCCTTTCTGTTCTTACCCTTAACCTCGAGAGGCAGTTCTGGGGACAGGATTCATGTCTCTCAGCTGCTGGCAGGCTGCTCAGCAAGGGAAATGCTCCTTCCCTGCCTCCACCTAGCCTGGTAAATGGCTGACACACATCCTGCAGCATCTTCGGGGAGATCTGTTACTGCCCTGCAGCTCATTCACAGCACCTCACCCAAGAGGTGACATGACTTGTTTATTTTTCAGGGTTGGCTTGTTGGTGGTTTCTTCTTTTTTTTTTTTTTTTTTTTCCCCCTTTGTTTGAGGTTAGGAAAGGTGAGTTAGAACAATCGGATTCCTTCAGATGACATGTCAAGTGTGACTAAAAAGTACGGTTAAGTGGGAGCATGTCCTTTTCTGCTGAAACGCTTCCGTGAATTAAATTCGCTCCTGTTGGGCATTCCTGGATGCTGAGAGTCTCCCTTCTGTGCACGCACAGCCATTGTCCTTTGGGCTGACACTTCCCTGTCTAGCACACTGGCTGACAAGCCCCCAGGGAGGGATCTTCCAGCCTCCTGGAGAAGGCCAGGAAACATGGGTTTGATGATAGAAGTACAGAGAGAGAAAAATGCCAAGCCCGAAGCATGCTGGAAAGGCAGGTGTGTGTCTGCCTCCCATCCAGAAGAGGGAAGGCTGCGTACAACCCCCTTGCACCTGGAGGTGCCACTTCTGTTTCTCTCCTGCCCCCCTACTCACTCAGCTGAGCTCCACCTCTGGTGCCAATTTAAACTTGGTGCCAATTTCAGCCACCAGCCTTCGCTGCTTTGCTGCTCCCAGGCTGTGGAAGGGGAAACCAGCACAGAACTGGGAAGGAGAGCAAGGTAGTGTGCCTCTATTATTTATGGAAACGTTCACTTGGCTGGTAAAACATTGCTGGGTTTAGGCACTGGAAGGATGTGCTTGCTACCAAATAAGCACATTGCACTACTCGCTGCCAAGGGACAGTCTTCTGTTGTAGCACTTCTGTAATCTCTCTTTAAGCCTTGAGACTAGGAGCAAGCATGTCCTACTCCCTGTTTCGGCTTTGCTTTATCCACAGCACTGTTGTGTTATAGTACTGGATCGTCACTGGGTTTGATACAGGCTGGGAAGCATTATTTGGCAAAAAAAAGGAGGAGTCTCTTTGAAAAAAGCCAGCAAAAAAACTATATGGAGCCAGCATCAATTAACAGGAAAACATGAGAGCAATTAAAATGGGCAAGAATAAAGTGTCCATCTTCCCCAGTAGTGTTCTTTCTTCATCCACATTAAACAGAAAAAAAAAAAAAAAAGTGAGAAAACAGAGTAGGGCATGTCCCCCAAATGTTCTCGCTGCTATTTTCAGCTTAGGAAGTTTTCTGAGCCAGTCATGGTTCAGTGTATTTAGAGCTTGTCAGTGGATTTCTCTTCTGTGTGCTTGACCAGGCTCCCCTTGAGTTCACATACATTTTTAACATCCTAATGTCCTGTGGAAAGGGTTTCCCCAACTCTGCTACCTGATGCACACAGACGGCCCTCCCTTCCCTCGTTTTGCACGTGGCTCCTCCTGGCTTGGTTCGACGCCTCCCTGAGACCAGGCACTGAGCGAGCTGGTGCAGAACTGGTCCTGTCCTCTCTCTTCTTGTGGCACTTGAGATTTCACGGACCTGAGACACATCCCTTCTGAGCTGTCTGTCTTGCAGTCTGAGGAGTCCTTGCTGCCTTTCTTTGAACCTTTTCCAGTTCTAGTAAGTGTTCATTGCAATGGAAGGAGCACAACAGGGTGCACAAACCGTAGCTTGAGCAGTGTGGAGCTGGGCTTCCCCCACAGCCAGGGTGAGCAACCAGAGCATCTGGGCACAACCGAGCTCCTATGGCCCACATCTCCTGCATGGTGAGACGAGCTGCAGTTTAACTCCCCTGATGGTATCGGTGAGATCTCCGGGGAAGGCAGGGAGATGTGCTCAGCCTGACGTTTAGGCTGTGGGTGTCCGCGTGTAACCACCCCCGGTGGCAGCACACCTCCTTCCGTCTGTCCCGTCTGTGCAGCACAGACAGTAACGCCCTCTGCAAGGCGGCTGTGGGACCAGCTCACAACCTGTACGGGCCTCTGCAGAACTCCAGAGTTCAAAGTGGTTTGATGTTACTCCAAGTCTGGACATTGGAACTGGGGAAATGTCTTTGGATTTTAAGTATTTAGCAGAAAACACAGTGTGAGAATTTTAGAGTACGGATGCGATTCCTCATTCATGCTTGGAAACTCATTTGAGACCCCAACCATTCACTAAGCTCCCATTAAAGGCCCATGCATTATAAATTGCTCGCAGACAAGTATTTAAGGCTCAGTAGGAATGCAGCTTACCAGGGAGAGCACATTGGCCGCCTGCTCAGAGGAACGGATGCAGCCTGTTGCTTTCCAGGGGTTAAGCGTGAGCAGGGTGAGAAGGTGGCCAGCCTGTGGCTGGGGTCATGCAGCGATGGCTGTGTGGGTGCCTTGTCCTCTCCAAAAAAGTCTTGCTGAGGGAAGGTGTCTAACGCTGCATCCACAACAGCACTCGTTTTGAAGTCCTCAGTTATATTTTCTGCGTGAAGGCAGAGTCATTCCTGGCACTACATATTAACAGAAGTGTTTCAGGAGGTAGATTTCATAGAAAACAGGGCTTGGGTTGGGGCTTGCTAATCCTCTCTGCATCACCTGCAGCAGTGTGCGAGTGCATGGGTGAAGCGGGCTGTGACCTCCATCAGCTGGTTCATTGTAAGCCCGCGCTTAAGTCATTTGCCAGAACCGTGCTTATTCAGAGAAGGGAAGCTGGCTGTGTTTTCCTTGCTCCAGCTAGGTGAATTACAACATGATTTTAATGATAAAAGGGGAAATTACGCTTTTAAACAATACTTTAAATTTCCATAAAGGATATCAGTAGCAGTCAGGGTGTCAGATGGTAGATAGTTGTGTTTGTACGTGGGTAACAGCCCCTTCAAAGTTACTCGAGACATTCTTTTGTGCATTTACATTTTTCTCTCTGATTTTTTAAGATGAGAGGAGCTCATTAAACCCAAGTCATTTTACAGCTCGTGTCAATAGAAAACGTTCTGTGAGATGTTCCGAAGGAATTGGTTACAGAAGCGTGGGGAAGATGGGGAAGAGATTGTTTTCCTGGCGTGTTCCCGGTATTCTTCGTCCTCTTGCTTTTTGATGACTAAACTGTTCTGTATTCGAAATTAAGAACTGTTGATTGGAAACTCTTGCGAAAGTGAGACAAATGAGGCTTGATTTTGAAAAATGCATTCCTAATTGTTTGCCTAATCCGTGTGTGCAATTAGCATGATTGCCACTGGAAGTGGCCATCTGAGAGCAGTTTGGGAGATTTCTCTCTTTTTCTGCCGTTTTCTCTGTCTCCTCCTTAAGGTGCCAGCTTCTGTGATGTCTAAATATTACCCGTGGAAGTTTAACGTGGTAACATGTTTATTGATCTCCTTTCAACTCTTACCTCTCAACTTTCAGGCGTTTGTTGAAAGCCTGGAGCTGATTATTCCCTTCTGCTTCTTTCTCAAGTCCATTCGATGCGACGTAAGAGAGGTTCTTTCATCTAAGGGGGTGATCTTGCAGTTCAGAGACCCAGATCCCATTGGAGTCTATGGATTCTTAAATGGCAGGAGTAATAGTTAAGCACTCTTCAGGCACGCATAAAGGATTACGACACTCATCAGTCAAATCTCTTGCTCCCTCCTGAGGAGATCTGTGCATGCAGGGAACATTTACCGGTGTCAAGGTGGCATTTCTGTTTTGTTTTGTCTGAAATGTGATCAATTAAAAAAGAAAGATGAATCTCCTGAGCATTCTCTTCAGAGAGGCTGAGAAACCTGGTTCAGGTTAGGGATTTGTAGGATGTGTTCAGTCTTTGGACGGGCCTGGAGGCTGTTCTCATGGGAGCACGGTACTGTGCTCCCAACACCTGTGATGTATGGGTGTGTACTCTTGTTTCCTCCCTCTGCTAATGCTACTCTTGGGTGACAAGCTAGAGCAGGAAACTAACCTTTTTTCTTTATTTTTAATCATTTTTCTTAAGGTTAGTTTTCAGTCAAATCAGTTATTTTAGCTGAGTCAACATGGGGCCGCACAGGTGCTGCTGCTTTGGGGAGGGAAGGGGCAGGAAAGGTGCAGAGGAGCCGGTCGTATGGCCCCCAGCAGCGGGATACGCACCCCTCCTGGTGACATTCACGTTGTGATCACTGCTCCTGACACGTTCTCCATCCAGAGACACAACGAAGTCCCAGCTGAAGGCTCGGTGCCTCCCCTTTTGTGGGATGTGACTCAGAGCGCGAGGTGCAGAGGTGGGAGAGCCGCGGTCGGCAGCGCTGCGGGAGACAAACATCCCCTGGCTCATTAATCACGGGGTGGAGAACACGCTGCCTGATTGCTTATTGGCTGTGGCCTTTCATTAAGCGTAAACTTAATTTTCCCATATCGACAGCTGCCTGATGGAGGGGCCGTGCTGTGTGGCAGGCACTGAGGTGCTGAAGGCAAACCCCCAGATACAGCCGCATGGCAGGAGTTACACCAGCAGTGCCCTTCCTTCTTTCCTTCTCCTCCACGCTCTCTCTCCTTGCTGAGAAGAAACAATCGCTGTGGATGAGGTGTTAGACGTGCCAGTCCTGGGTGGTTAGGAACTGGGGATGTTAATGTGCTTCAAGTGGGACAGCTGCTTCTTGCTGCTCCTTGCTCATTCCTGGCCTAGGTTGGGACCGATTTAATTAGAGAAATGTGTTACCACTGCCAAAGAGTCCTCTGAGCCAAACAAAACCTTTGTTTTCTTCCTGCCCAGTCCTTCTGATCCATCCCAAAGCACCCACGTTTATTGCTATATGAGGAAAAACATTGGAAAGAATCGGGCAGAGCAGATTTGGAGGGGAGCATCCGTTCCTGCTGGCCCCAGCAGCGCTCTTCCCACGCCCCGGCCTCTCCATCAGCACAGCTCCCTCGAGCATCTCCCCTGCTCTTTCTGTGAGCTGCTCCAGCCCCTTCCAAACATATAATTATACACATGAAAAAATAAACTTGTTCTTATTCGGCACCTGATAAAATGGTGACTCAGGCATTTTCATTTCACATTGGAAATGCAAGTCCTCTGGCACTGAGTGCTCACCAGCACGCAGCCTGAATCTTAAAAGGAGCTGTGTCTGCCCACTGGGAGGGCAGATACAGAGGGGACGAATGCAAAAGGCCACGCAGGAGCTTTCGTAAGTAACTTCATTTGACCCCAGGACTAAGCAAACCAAGGCCACATACCTGCCTCTGCACTTGCCCTTGCCATGTAGTTACCTCAGCAAGACCCTGACCTACACACAGCACTGGGCTGTGGAGATTGGTCTTCATTTATCCATTCCTGATAGATAGGATAAATATCCTGCCCTTGATATCAGGCAGCCCACAAAGGGTTTTGGCAGCCAGGCCCTGCTGAGGGGTCTGTGTTCTGCCAGCTGTGCAGGAGAGCAAAGCACCAGGGGTCATGCAGGGGAGCACAGCAAACGCTGCCACTCTCAGCCCTCGTTTCACCCACCGGGCAGCTCTTGTGCAGTGCCACAGCCTTGGCAGGAGGTGGCACAGCCCAAGGTATGGGAGAGCTGCTGAGCTTCCACAGTCCTGGGGCATCTCCCGAGCGGTGGGACTCCACTCAGTCCTGGCACCACAAGCTGGTGCAGCACGGAGAGATGCCACAGAAAGCAGAAGAGCAGCAGGGAGAGGTCTCGGAGCAGGCAGTTTCTGGAGTTCAAGGCACACAGTGGAGCAAGGACGCCTGGTTGGGTTTGGGATGGCCCTTGTGAACGTGGTGCTGACCTCCTGTTCCTATTACAGAGATATTTCTGTGCTGTGTCAGGAGATGGCTGCTGTGCAGGCTGGAAGCAAGGTGCTTGCTGAAAGGCATAAATCTTCCTAACCAGTTTCAATTGAGTTATTTTTAAGCTCAGGGCAGGCAGTGCTATGAATCCCATCCCATTAGGGCTGGAGGACAGGCAGCCAGCTAGACAGGCTCTCTGGAGCACAAGTCCCCCCCTTCCTCCCATCCTTGTGCCGAGCAAAGAAATTCTCTGGGCTGTGACGAGTGCCAGGGTGACGGGGGCTGCCACCAAAGCAACGCTGCCCTGTCCCTGCCAGGCTTTGTGAGGGGGACTTAAAAGTCCTTCCAGGAAGCTGGGTACATACGGCATGTTGTGTGATTTTGGTTTAGAATTAAGAATTCAGAATTAATTTAGAATGACTTAGACACTGTTTTGTTGTACGTGCCTAGAGCTGTAGCAGTATTTATACGGAACAGGTGCTGCGTTAAGAAAGGAGGCGACAGATGTACAGATCTATGGTTTTGCCCTTGCTTTTAGCTGCAGGCCCCTGAGAACTTTACCAAAATCAACTATTTGTTATATCTGCTCACATAATTCAGGAACCAGAGGCAGCAGGAGGCAAAACCAAAGTCTCCCTGCTTCTCCTCCTTGTGCCCACCCTGGCCCCAAGCCCAGCACCTCCTGGCAGCTTTTCCCAGGAACACACCGAGGCAAACCCAGACCTGGGGCTCATCCCTCCAAGCATTTACCCTGACATCAAATGCTGATGGAGCTGAGTAAACAGGGACCCCTCGGGGGAAGGACTGTAACATCTCTGACCGTGAGCCAGAATCCTTTAATCATAAGGAGATAATCCACTGGGTAATTTGAGGCCAGCGGTCTGCAGGGCGTGGGGGCTGCCTTCTGGCTTTGCTCCTAAGGAGTCAAAAAGTTCTCTGGAAACTGCTGCCCTGGTGAAGGAAACAGAGGGGAAAGCTGCTAGAAAAAGACAATTGGATTTGGGCTTTTAGTTTTCCCCACAAGATCGTAACTTGCCCGCTAAAATAAAAATAAAAACCTTGGTTTGGTCTCTCTTTTAAGGCTATTAGGGAAAAAGTCATTCCACATTGTAACGCCTCACGATGATGGTTTTGTCTGTGCTGTAATATTCATAGAGTGAAGCAAAATGAGGAACTGGGAAGAGCATTTTTATGTAATTTGTGATACCTGCTAAGGCACTTTGCATGCTTATCTCAATGAAGCACTTGTGCAGGGCTCTGTGCTGTTTCTGCTTCTCGTGGCACCGTGCAAATAACTGCGTAATGGTCGGAGCAAAATAAAGCAAATGAAATTTTGGGAGCAGAGATGCTGATGGGGGGTATCCACTGTGAATTCCCAAGGGTTGGGGAGCAGGAGCCCATCGAGCCTGCTTGGAAGAGCAGGACTGAACCCAAGCGTGTCCTGGTACGTTTCTGTAGGGGAGCAGGGCATCGTGCCACGAGGCCGCCTCATCGACCGCCTGTCCGCAGCTCGCCCCAGGCCCCTGCTGCTGCTGCTGCGCTCCTCCTGGCTGTGATTGGGGTGGGAGCAGCCAGGGCTTTGACATGTTCAGTGCGGTATGTTATAGGGCTGCTTGTGCTCAGAGCTCCCCAGCCTTAACTGTGGGTGTGCTGCCACAAATGGAGCACGCATCCAAAGGATGCGAGACTTCTCTCTGCTTTCCAAAGCACGCACCGCTCTTCCTACCTCCTTAATTTTCCATCACCTGCACATTACTGGTGCTCTCTAAAGGCCAGGAAAAATAAGCCCACCTTCCAGTTGCTCTCTGCTGTGCCTGCTGGCACCGCACCGGCCTCCTGTGGGCATTGCTGTGAATGTCACTGCCGCGGCCACCCGGCAGCTGCTGGCAGGGGGAGCTGCTTGCTGTGGAAGCAGGGAAGCACCAGGGCTGCTCGGTGCCCAGATGCTCTCCAGGAGCTTACGTTTAACCAAGAGTGGGTATCCAGGCTCTTTTCAGGCAGGTGCTGGGTGTTTGGGCTTTCTGAGAGGTCTGCGAGTGCTGCTGGCTGTGTTTGTGCAGCTGCGCTTTAAACACCATGCATCAGGTCCTGTTAGTGTGCAGAGCTGCCAGCTTCATTAAGTTAATTATGCCCAGGGCCTTTCCTTCACCTGGTATAATGAGGAGTCACAGCATCCTCTGGATGCCTCCCCGTGGCTGCTGAGCTGGGGAGCTGCAGGGGATTGTCCTCTGCCCCCGCAGCCAGCAGGGCTGGGGAGGGGGCCGCTGCCCTCACCTGCAGAGCCAAATGCCAGGAAGGTGAAGTTGAGCTCATGAGAGCACGTTTTGGTGCTCAGACAAGTCGGGTTTTAAGCTGTAGGGACAGGAACTGCTCCTCGGCCTTCCCAAACCTTCCTCTCTCCGTCAGCAGCCAAATCCCCAGAGCAGCAGCAGCCCTGACCGGGATAAAAGGGCCACACACTCTGCAGCACGTTGGTGACACGGTGGCAGGGACAGATTAACCCTCAGCGGCACAACCAGGATAGTGATGGCAGCTGGTGGGCAGCTGAGAGCCCCCTCCCTTGGGGCGACAGCCTGAAAATGGGCACGTGGCCCTGGGAGCTCCAAACAGTCCTGCTTAGAAGTCCCTTAACCCAGCGTCCACCAAGCCCAGCCTGCTTCACTTCTCTCCGCTCCTCTCTTTGGACCCAGCACAGGAAGGCCTTTTCCACGGGGACCGGAAAATGAAAGCACTTCTGAGCCTGGTTTGTGATGCGTGTGACATCTTTAGTGAAAATGAACATTTTTCCTGCAGTGTTAGCAGACATTTGGGTCCCAAGTGTAGTTAACAAGAGGTTTCAGCCCAGCAGCTCTCACCAAGGAGCTTGGGAAGCACCTGCAGAAATGCACCTCTGTGCCCCGCTCCCAGAGCTGTGCCCCCGTGCCCAGCAGGTTTCCAGCCAGCCTCTTAATTCATTAACAACATTCCAGAGTAATGATAATTAGTTATTCACGAGGAGTCATTTTGGCTTTTCGTGGGCTGCCAGAAGGTGCCTGTGGGACCACGAGGGGCAGCCAGGGAGGCAAGACCCGGGATCGCTCCATGCCAGCTCTGTGCTGGGTCGGAGCCTGAGCCAGGGCCCTGCTGGAGCACAAGGGGCTGCGCTGCGTCTGGTCACACCACTGTTACAGGCATTAGTGAGCACCAGGAAAGCCAGAAGAACTCTGTGAAATGCAACTGTCCCATAGAGCCCCTAACTACTTCCTCTGGCGTAAAAGCTAACGAGGTGCAGCGCTGTGCTCTCCGGCTGTTTTAGTCCCAATAAAGTTAATGCTGAAAACAAAATCCGCTGGAAAAATTGCCAGGAGGCAGGCACAGCACCGGCCCGCTGAGGCCTTGCAGCATCCTGCCCCTACTTGTTAATTGCTGTGATCAATGGCACTGCAAAGGCCACGTCCCAGGGTAGGAAACGCCTAATTGTGCAAACAGGCTATGCTGGGATGGCAAATAGCACCCGGGAGAGAAAGCGGTGATGCGTTAGAAATAATGGGCTCTGGGGGTGATTTTACTGGGCAAGGTAAACTCAAAGATTTATGTAAATAGGCCAGAGATGCGAGGGGCTGCTCTGTCGTTCCTTTGTAATGTATGTGCTAGTCGGAGAGCAGCTGGCAGCGAAGTCCCAGCTTTTTCCAGCGTGAGTTCGTTTCAGCTGTGGCTCTGCAGTACTTGTTCCGTGCGAGCTAAAGCGATGTCCAGCAGAGACTGTGGAGAGAAATGGGTGTTCAGGCAGGAATTTCTGCTTCTGTGTCTCTGTTCTGTTCGTTTTCTGCAAATTTTGAAGATCTCCTCAGGAATAAATATCGGGTAAACCTGTTTCCAGAGAAGAAATACAGAAGCTTTGCCCCCATGATCTGATCTCAGTTGTTGCTGCAGTCGGGATGTGGGACCAAGCCTGTGGAAATTTCCTTTTCCCGAGCGAGCTACTAGCTGGTGCAGCACAAACTGATTTTTATTCCATTAAAATGGAATATAGCGCTGGATATTAATGCTGTGGTGGAAAGCTGTACGCAGCCTTTTTCCTACGTTAATTTCCTATTTTACAGGACAAATTACAAACGTCGGGCTTGCATGACTGGCAGAGCAAGGACTGCTGGAGGCAACATAAACAAATAGTGCTGAATAACAGCGAGCGGGGACTTGCACAGCTCGCAGACAAATGAACAAGCAATGCAGCAAAGGCCAAGCTAGTTAGCTAATGTTTTCCTTTGCAATCTGTGCGTCTACACTGCCCTGTGGGTTGTGATACCCAGCACTGATGGGGCAGCGCTGCCTGGTGTCCTCTGCTGCTGGGTGATGTGCCCAGGGGCGCTCGCCGCGTCTCCCTTGGGTGTGTATCCTGACAGTGGGGCTCTGAAGCTAAGCTTCGCTGTTCGGGTAGGATGACTACGGTAAAAATGGGTGGTGAAGGAGCAGAAACAGTGAGGAGTGCAGGGGATGCATGGGCAGCTTGAACTAGTGCTGCACAACAGGGCTGGGCTGTCATGCAGTGCCGAACAGGGCGGAGGGATAAAGTGCAAACTCTTGGTCTGAAACTCCAACAGAAAGAAATGCTTTATCTCTGACTTGTTGAAAATACATTGAATAAAGCGTACTGAATAAAAGAACAGCCAGGCATTAGACTTACAGAGAAAAACTCCTCTCCCCTAGGAAATGGCATCTGGGGGCTCGTCTCGCAGCCCTGGGGCAGCTCTTGAGGGGTGCAGCTGCGCTGCGTGCATGCTGGCCAGCAGCAGGTGGCAGTGAGCTGCTGGCTGTCGCAGGGGCAGCAGGTCCCCGGTCCTCCCTGCATCCTCACTGTGGGGACACAGGACAAAATATGGCCTGAGAAATGGCCTGTCTTTCCTGGGGAAGTCCCTGAGCCCTCTCCTCGGAAGGCGCAGATCATCTCTCTCTCCTGTCACTGATTTCAAGGGCAGGCGTATTTTCTAAACTCGAGTTGAAATGGTTTGCTTGAAGTTTCTGTTCAACCGAAAACTTCCAGGTTTCAGGGTTTGGGTCAGGAAAGTTTGTTTGGGGTGTGGTGAAGGTGCTGATTTGCTGCACGCAGCCAACAGGGCTGCAATGGTTGCTGTTGGGAAGCAGGGTGGTGAGCTGCTGCACTCTGCTCTACTAGCCTGGGGGGCTGGAGGAAACCCCTCATTTTTCTCACTCTTCTTGAGCCCAGGCATTGAGAGGAGCATTTCTTGGCTGCCAGCAGCCCCGTGTTCCTTTGGCTGACCCTACAGTAAGTCCTGGCCCATGGCAAAACCTCCTGTGATGCTCTGCCCTCGCTGCCAGTGTGACCTGAGCAGTGAGACTGCAGCTCCAGCAGGGGCTGGGAGGGAGGATCTCCATCCCGAGAAGCCAGAGGATGACTCCTGTTCGGGATGCTGCACCAGGTGCTGGGGTGGGGTGAGCCCAGGCAAGAAGGAGCAAGGCAAAAGCTGCCCAGCTCTGGGGACTGTCACAATCACCGAGTGGCTGAAGGGTGGCAGGGACCTCTGAGGGTCACCTGGTCCAAGCCCCCGCTCAGGCAGGGCTTCCTGGAGCAGATCTCACAGGCAGCCTTTGGGTATCTCTGGGGATGGAGACTCCACAACCTCTCTGGGCAGCCTGCACAACCGACCGGTGCTTCCCGATGCTCAGAGGCAACCTCCTGTGCCTCAGTTTGTGCCCGCTGCCTTTCATCCTGTCCTTGGGCACCCCGGGAACGAGCCTGGCTCTGTCCCCACACCCAGGATACCAGGACCCTTTTGCAGCAAGGGCACCTTGCCCACCCACGCTCCCCGGCATCCACAGGGACCCCAAACTCCTTTTCTGCCCCGCTGCTCTCCACCTTCACCCCCATCACGTGCTGATGCAAAGGGGTCTTGCAAATTTGGCCTCGGGGAGGGGTTTCTGCAAGGGTTTTTTTGCCTCGGAGTCGGGCGGCGGCGGCGCGGCTGTGCCGAGCAGCGAGCGGCCGCTGGGGGGCAGCGGCACTCCGCCGGCAAGCGGGGATGCTGCTCCCAAAAAGTGCCCGCAGGAGGGAGGGGTGAGCCTCCCGGTGAGCCTTGTTTGGAAATTATGGAGCAAATCCCCTCCGGAGCAGCCCCCCGAGCTCATTTTTGCGTGCTGGGAAGCCCCAAGGCTCGGCATCGCCCCGGCAGCTGGTGCCAGGTTTGTGCAAAAGGGCCCAAAAGGCGCCCCAGCCCTCTGCCAACGGTGCCACAAGAAGAACTGAAAGTGTAGAAAAAAGTGCCAATATAAAAATAGTGCTTTTTGGTAATCGGTCTGTCTTCTAAAAGCATTTGCAGACATTAATAGCGATGGTACTAAAGGAAGAGAATGAGTTACCCTTCCAAAGGATGCAGTGTAACATAAATTGTTAGTGGAGCCCTTCCTGTGAGCACGGGGTGCGTGCACCTCCCCAGACTGATGTCAGTAGGTGCTGATTTTATCCTCATTTTCTTAAATCCACGTGGGTGTGACTGGGGGCTGCCTACGCCTCTTACAGCATAAGGAGCTGTACAGGGGCCTCATTATGAAAGCCTTGCCCTTCCCGAGCAGCCACTAGGCGTGTGTCAAGGCCCCGCTTCCCAAGATGTGGCTGAGCATCACTTGCTAATAGGAAGCAAAGACCAATTGTTTTCTCCTTTTGCTTCTATGTGGCCTTTGCTTTTTTTTTTTTTTTTTTTTTTTTTTTTTCCTTTACTTAAACTGCGCCTTATCTTAAGCCACGAGCCTCTTTTCATCCTATTTTTCCCCCTGTTCTTTTGAGGCTGCTGTCCGTGTGCAGCCACCACAAGAGCGCAGGGTACAGGACTGGGCTGCTGCCAGAGATGCTGTAGCAGCAGGTTTGTGTCTCCTGGTCCACTGGAGGTCCATGGTACCTGGTCAGCCACAAGGGGAAGTTTTGTAGCTTGGGTAAAAGAAACCCAGGGTTGTTTTTTTTCCTCGTTTGGTTGGCGAGTCTTGTATTTCTGCTCGGTTTATGCAGCAAAGCTGGTGTGGGCAGTTCCCCTTGTGGCAGGCTCTCTCCCTTTCCAGACCCCGTATCTGGCTAGCGTCCTCCTCTGTTGCATATCACTCCATGGATCTTCCCACCCTGGGACTGTCCAACTTCATTATAAAAAGGATGAATTGGGTCACTTCCAATCCCCGTTCAATACCTTATCAGGACTATTCCTTGTGGAAAAAGCAAAAACTGGGTTTGTTATAAATTATAGACCACTAGAAACAAAACTGGGAAAACTGTGGCTCAGATGTGCAGGGGTGACCAGGGTGCCCCTCAAAACCAAAAACAATGTTGGATTTAGAGGCAAAATGAGTTCTGATCACTGTTTTTGAAAAAATACCTGAATTTGTAATCTGAGGTGTCCTATGCTGCTCCAAACAATTCTGTAATTGTGCTTGGGAGACAAATCAAGTTCTGGGATACTTTGCAATCCCCCTCCCCCCAAAAATACAGTGGAAGTTTTAAAAATTTGGGTTTTTCACCAAATTAATCTTTTAAGGGTTAAATAACCTGGAAAAGAAACAAGATTAAGCAAAACAAAGCCTTGCTTGGCACCTCTGTCATCCTCCCCGCTTTGGGGCTGCCGAGCTCTCGCATCTTTGTTCTGCTTGCAGAGGGACCGTGGTGCTAAACATTGAAGTCCTGGTGGAGCAAGGTGGCAACCTTGTCATTTCCAGCAGTGCCACCGACATCCTGCGAGCTGTAAATCTGCTGAAACAGGCAGCGAGGGGATGAGTGTGGCGGGGGGGAGGCTGAAGGCTGCTCTGCAGCAGCGGGGCCAGGCGTTCCCTTTACAGCCTCGCAGGGGGAGGTAAAATACGAGGGGGTCACAGCTCGTGGTGCAGAGGAGCTGAGCCGGCAGGCAGAGATGTGTCAGCAGAGGGGTGTGCTGGTCCTTTACAATGGGGGGCCCTTCCTGACACCTCCAGGAACGTTTCTTTGTGAGTTTTCCTGTGGCGAAGGCTCACAAAAGCATTATCATCACCCTCGGTTATGGATGGGAGGAATTGGAAGCGTGGGCAGGAGGAGCACCAGTGGTCACTGCGGGGCGGTGGTGGACCTGGGTGCAGCACCGAGCCTGCTGCTGTGGTGCTTTGCCCTTGGCATTGAGGATGGTCTGCAATGGTCGTGTCCTAAATGCTTCAGTGCCGTGCTAGTGAATCAGGCAGAAAGCCTGCTCTAAGATCAGCCAGTCTGGGTTTAGAGCTGGCATAATCATAATTCCTGTGCCACCAGAAGCAGGGGGGGAAGGCAGCAGATAAAAATCAGAAAATTAGAATTTATTACAATAAAAGCCAAAGTGCTAGAAGCCAAAACTGTCATTGTAATGCGAACTCTATTTTGATAGTGTCCTATTACACTGTGTAAGAGGTTGAACACGCGTACGAATATCTCGGCTGGTAATTATCTGATTTGTGATATGTAGCTAATGTGTATTTGTTGTTCTGCCCTACATTATGCAGCAGCAATTCATTTCTAAACAGCATTGGCTGGCGATGTAGCACTTGGGTGCAGAAATTACAGGCATAAGCATAAGTTTTCCTTAGGCTGAGTAGTGGGGAAGAGGGGAGACAGCGGCCCTGGCAGGTCACCAGGGCTCCTGCTGTGAGCTGTCCACGAACGCAGCTCACCTGCTCCTTTAGCCCATGCAGCCCTGCGTGTCGCACAGGTGAAGGGGACCACCTAATGCAGAAGGTGACACTGCCTGGCTTTGCAAGGGGCTGATGGAGCTGTTGTGGCTTTCAGAGGAGCGAGGGACCCCGTGCAGACAGTCCCTGAAGCAGCGCTTGCAACTGAAGTGGTGGAGGAAAAATCACATTTGGGCTCTGGGCAGGCTGCTGCCTGAGGCTGGAGGCTCCACCAGCTCTCCGAGGGCACAGTTTATATCCCTGAAGCTATTTCTCTCCTCGAGTCACCCAGTCCAGCAGAACGCCCCCTGCCCCAGCTGACACTGGATGCCCAGGGTGCCCAGCAAGCAGAGCAGACATTCAGATGGGAGGGTCCTGCCTGGCATCCTCCCCATCCTGGGGTGAGCTGGTGGCAAGCAGCGGCCCTGCAGCCGGCGCCGATCGATAGCAAAGATCCGCAGGAGTGGCTTTCAAATTAGATAAGCTTTTGAGCCGCTGTCTGAATGATAGTAACGATATAAACACTTGACTGAGTACCCTCCTGTCACTGCATCCCTAACAACACTTGCATAACATCGGTTGTGTTTTATGGGATCTTATTTTCCTGCGCTTTGTTTAATGACACCACTAAATAAAAACACTCAATAATTGCCGCCGCTTATTTTAATTCATCAGTTAAATGAGAAAGGCCATTAGGACAGATATATTTTAAGATGGAACAATTAGCAAAGGTTAAGGGGACAGTGCTCGTTTAAAAAACATATTGAGCATATATCAAATGTCTCCCTGCTCTTAGAGCCTTAAAAAGGGGCTTGATAAAGACCAAAGCTATTGTTGCTGCAGATGAGAGGAAGGGTCTCCTGGCTTCTGGTATTGCAGGCTGTGCCTTGTCATCTTTCCACAAATGTGTGCAAAAACAAGGGGGCAGGATGAGAGTGGAGATGTGCCCACGAGTCCTCTTGGAAGTGCCTTATTCCTCTGATAGCTAGAAACCACGTCTAATTTCTAGTCTAAATTTATTCTTGGCCAGTTTCTGCCCGTTTGCTCTTGTGCCAGCATTGTCCTTCAGCTTATCTGTCCTCTGGCTGCTGTAATTTATGCCCTGTTTACATTTCCTTCTGCCTGGGCAATGAAGATCTATGAAACATGTCCATTCTACTTTAGTTTGTAGCCAGTTTCACTTTCTTAATTGCTCTGGTGCCAGGGTTTCAAGCAACACAAGGGAACATCCTTTGTTTTAAAAAGAAAAGCTTTCATTCAAGCTGTGTAACGTTACGGGCATGTTTTCTGTTTGATTGAAGGGTTATAAATGCTCATTTTTTTTCACAAAATTGAGAAGCTAGGCCAAATTTGAGCTGACAGAGTCCGTGTGAAATAGTTTAGATAAATAGCAACAGAAAGAAGACTTTTCAGACCCACTGTGGTGCCAGGGGTCAAGAAAGAAAAGCGAGAGGCGTGCATCAGTTGCTGGAGGTATAAAATAACAAGGCAGGGAGTAGTGTGTGGCTTTCTCTAGAATGATTGCCTCGTGCCCGCCTCCTCGTGCTGGCTGGTTTTTGAAGGGGAACATTGCAGCAGTCTGTCTGGCATGTCTAATTGGGGTGAGAGCTGGTGCCTGCAGCACTGGGGTGTCTCGCATGCCCCAAGTTCATGGAGCTTTGGTAGCACACAGGGCTGGGAGTAGATCCCTCAGCTCGCAGAGGGATCCCTGGAGCATCGTCAGGTCTGGAAGCCGTCTTCATGCTGTCCGTTTTGATCATCCCAGCCTGCGGTTTTTGGCTTGTGACAGTTGAGACTTGCTAGAGAATAAGCAAGGACCTGAAAGTTGTTGAAGGTAATGAAGTGTCTATGAAATATGCTCCGTCACAAGGACATGTTTGCGTTGCATACGTTCCTTTTGCTGCTCCCGTCTTTGAGCTTCTTTACCTGCATCGTTAATGAGGAGGCAGACACTGTCCTGGTAGCTCCAGATCTTCAGACTTAATTTCCTAAGTGCCTGAGGAAGTTGCTGCAGGGTTAGAGGTGTCTCTGTTGCTCAGTCACTTCACTGTCACATCCGCCTTTTTATACGAGGGCACCTTTTTTTGAACCCCACAGTTGGCAGCGTTTGAGGTGGGCTGGAGAGGTATCAGATGCACCAGTTTCTGGAAGCACCTGCCGTAGCAGGGTGAAGAAACAATGTGCTTCTCCCAGCACTGAGAAGGGAGCACATATTTTGGACATTCTTTAAAAAACAGGAAAATCCCCAAAGCCAAGCAAATGGGAGACAAAGCCTGCGTGAGGCTTTAGAAAACAAGCCAGAGAGAGAGCAGCCTTGGAGCCAGTCTCACACCTGACCTGCTCATGCTGCTGGTGGAGGCATAAGCCAACCATCCTCAAGGCTGGAATGAGCCAGCATGTTCTGCCTCAGCTCCCTTGGATGGGGAGGTTTTCCAGGGATTCAGGGCCCCTGGAGCTGCTGTAGACAGAGGCAGCAACAGGATCCACACCTGCTGAGGAACAGGGGCCTCGGGAGTTAGGGAGCCTTATAAAAAACACGTTGTGCATCCCTGGTGGAGAGGATCTGAGTATGAAACTAGCAGTTCCCTTTCTCTGTTGCCCTGGCCCTCTTTCAACTCTGAAGGATGCTCTTTGGGCAGGAAATCCCTGCACATCTGTGTGGTTAATGGGTAGCTGGTCAGCCCTGCATGGGGTGCTGCTGATGTCAGCTGCCATATTGCCACCTGTACCCAGCCCAAAGCCATGTTCTCCTTAATTACTGAAAAAATGTCTCTTCAGAAGCCTCCCAATAATTACTCAAGCACCCACTTAAGTGGCTTTTAATTTAGACTCCCCACCCCCACACTCATACAATTTCCAATCACAAGCACAGCTAATCTTGTGGAGAAGCTTTTGCAGGAAGAAACACAAATAACTTGCCCCCTGGTTCATACCACCTTGCGTGAACTTTGGTGAGCCCACAGCATCCCAGAAGACGACATTTCCAACAGGCCAGAGCAGACGCCTTCAATCATAATGAAAGATGAAAGCTCTTGTTGTGAGTTTCCCTGCATCTGACAACACTTGGCAGCGCTACAGCACCTTTAGTTGGAGTGCTGCTGGCTGCCTTGCCAGCTCGTCACATCCCTAGAGGCTGCCCCGTGCCCTTGCTGCCCCTCCAGTGCCCACAGGCTCCTCCAAATGCCCTGGGGCCAGCCCCAAGGATGGGTCATGGCCACTGTGCTGGGTGCCATGAGGGGGGCAGCTGACAGTGCCTGGGGCGGTGGGGAAGGAGAATGGGGGAGGACGGCTGGGGAAAAGAGAGCTCCCAATTTTGCAGCCCTCTTTGTGGTGTTAGAAAGGGAAACTCAGGGGTTCTTGTGCTCTCATCCCAGCTGTTTTCAAGAGGGGAGGCTTTAGGACAGGACTTTGGTGGGTAAGCAGGACCCATCGCCTGTTTGTCCATGCTTGGTAGAAGGGCATTGGTCTCTCCAGTTATTTCTGCTGTTTCTTGGGGGTAGTCTCTGCACCCCAAATTCAATCAATGGCTTGTCTGTATGAGGGCTCTAACAGCCCTTTAACTGAATAATGTGTTTTGTGTTAATCAGTGGAATAAGACTAAAGAAACTCTAGCTCTTTCCCTGAAGTGAGAAAAACGTACACACGGAGGGAAGACAGGCAAGCAAGAACAGATAGCCAAACAGAGAGGAGGAAAGAAATCGCACAGTATGGGAAATCCTTGCCCAAGGTGAGCTGTAGAGATGGTACAAATAAAGGAAGCAAGGGTACAGGGTCGCTTCTGCTTCAAGTACTTCTGGAGTTCAGCAGTCTGAGGGCAGAAAAGGCCAAGGATGCAATTCATGGGAAGGCGACACGTCTGAGTGCTATAGGTTGAGAGGCTGTGATGGATGGCTGTAGAAAGAGCAGCCAAACAACTGGTAATGGAGCTTTTTTTCCCTTCAAAAATGCCACTTTATCAAAACTGTGGGAGGGAGAAAGGAAATAGTAATTTCAAAAAAAATAAATAAAAATCCACTGCACAGGGATTTAAAGACTGGATTTCATGGCACTGCTCTGCCTTGTGCAGAAGCAGAGATGTGAGTCCTGGTCTTGAGGGTGGTGTGGCCACCAGCTCCCCCGCAGCACTGTGCTTTCTCGTTCCTCTGACATTTCACATTGAGCTCTGGAAGGTCTCATTTTCATTCCTTGTGGGGAACAGACATAGCTTTGAAACCTCAAGGTTTTCTGCAAAGTGGCTTTCTGTTCATATTAGTTCTGGCACTAGGCGAGTCCCAGAGGTCAGGAGGAAAGGACTATTTGTGGTTGCACAGCCTGGTCTCCTGCGTTACTCGAGTCCAGACTGCACAGAGCAAGCCCAGGAAGTCCTCTGTGACAGGAATATCAATAGGGCAAGAAACTTCTAGAGAAGTGAGATCTGGATGAGAGGTTAGGAAGAGCCGTTCCCGGCTGAGGGTGGTGCAGAGCCATGTTCCCAAGGGAGCTGTGGGATTTCCACTGCTGCAGGTCCCTCAGCAGGGCTCAGACCAACCTTGTCAGCGGTGATGAAGGCGCTGCTGGCATGGTGCAGGGGTGACCTCTCCAGGGTCCTTTGTACCTTGTGTGCTATGATATCAGCTCATCTATTTTTGAAAGAGGTTGACTCTTAGGATAAAACGATAGAGAATCCATCACAACTCTTGCCATATCATTCTCTTGATGAATTACCTTTGCTATTAACAATAAATACGAGCCTTGCCTTGACTTATAGCCTCCGGATCTCATCCTGACTTTGCTGGATTGAAGAGTCCCTTGTTTTCAAAATGTTCTTACTGAGAGGTGAGAGATTTATCAGTCAGGGCCAAGTCCTCTCTGTCATTCTTTTGGATGCAGAGTGCCTCAAACATTTTCCTCCCATGGCCAGTCTTTCAGCAACAGCAAACTATCAGTGGCCACAGTATCACCAGACTGAGTACAGCAGATCAACAAGAATCAGCTGGCCACCAGACTTTGTGTCTTCTGCCTTAAGGGTGTTTGCAGAATTGGGTACAACTGGAACAGCATTTCTGCTTCTGCTCCACATTGCTCTGCTGGGGCACCCCAGGGTGGCTTGGGCTCTCTCAGCTGCAGTCCTGCAGAGAGAGCTCCTGCTCAGTCATATATCTCTCATGGCTCGCAGTTCCAGAGCCACTGCCTTCTGGAAAAGTGTGCCCAGTTTTGAAGTAATACAGCCTGCACTCTTTGTCCCCAGTGGTTTGTTCTGTCTGCATTAAAATGAAACTTGTTTGAATGCACTCTGTTTCCCGGTCACTTCGGGTTTGTCCCTTCACCAGACCTGCTGCGATCATTAATTACAGCTGCATTAGTCTTTGCATCCTTGGCAAACTTAGATTTGCTTCCAGGCTACTGATATCTTTATTGTTGTCTGGATTGCAATAACTGTTTGTGAGACTCAGGGGAGAGAAGATATGGGATTTCATTTTACTGGGGAGATGGAAAAGTTGATTTACTGCTGGGGAGGGAAATAAATGGCAAAACAAATAGCAAGAGGTGTGTTTTGAGGCAGGGAGGTATGTGGGGGAAGTGATGTATTCACCTAGGTCGTCGTTATGTGGCGTTTTAGGACACCAGGGAATGTGGGAGTCTTCAAGCCTCGTCCTGTCTGTATGACAATTGTAATCTCTTATTTACATGTAGTGCTGAGAATGCCTTTGCAGGATGTGGGAGAAATAAGCAGGTTTGGTTAAATAAGATGCAATCTGGATGCGTGTAACTTCAGAAGCATCCTGCGGGCAGGATTAATGGCCCAGCACTCCTGCTCTGCAGAGCTTGATGGCAGTGGGAGTACCAGGGTTTGTCTGAGCCGCTGCATCTCCCGTGAGCTCTCTGAGCTGCAAGGAGTCTTTGCCGAGTGTCAGAGCAGGCAGCTGCCCCTTTGAAGCACGGCTCTCCCAACACGGCAGGATTAGAGATCCCACCTAGCTTAGGCTGTGAGACAAGCCAAGTTTGGGGTCAGGGAACTTTCCAAGGCTTCTTTCGATCTGTCAGAATCCATTATGTGCGGATAGAGAGATTTATGGGGCTGGAGAGAGTTTGTTAGTTCTCCTTGACAGCTTTGCTCCCTTCCTCCCCATCTTGGCCTATGCCAGTGCCACACACGCATTAACGAGGTTGATGCCACCAAGCCTTGACTTGCTGGGGAGCAGATGGTCCCACAGCACTGCTGGAGGAATGCAATGGGGGTTTTGTTCTCCCTCCCTTCTTTTTATCATTCTCAATCACATCATTGGGCTGTTTTGCCTCAGCCAAGATCTAATCAGGGAGGCTCTGTTTGACTTTCAGCAAAGTCAGCTTCACAGAAACTTTGAATTGAAAGGCTTTTCCCCAACTGTTTTGAGAACAGTTTTGGTTGGAGGTGGTGTTTGGCTGCATGGTTACAACGTGAGGAGGTTTCATGGTGTGAGCAGCTCTTCTTCCCCACAGGGAGGGGAGAAACGTGAGCAGCACCTTAGCCTTGGGCCTGAAACTGGGCCGCGGGGCCACGGTCCCCTCCCCAGCCACAGCACAGCACCTCAGGGAAGCGGGCACCTCTCACGGTGTCGAAAGTGTGGGTTGAAATGGGCTGCAGCCTGTAGGTTGTCCTCAATAGGATTCAAAGAGCACGATGGGGAAGGCTGGAGGAGTTTTCTATTCATGAAAGTGCCACTGCCCTGCGGCCCAAGGCCTTGGCCTCTGTTCAGGCAGAGAAGAGGACTCTGTGTGCAGTCTCAGGCCCACGACCGGGGTGATTCTGTGGTGGTTCAGCATCTAAATCATATTCTGCATTAAGCACAAGGTGCGTGGTCTCTTCCTCTTTCTCTCGTGCTGTGAATACAGATGCAGGACCTGGGGTGAAACTTGAAGTCCCCATGCTCCTTCCCCCTGCAGCTCCTGGCAGGATGCTGTGGCTTAGGGCTGTCAGCGGGTGGCTGCAGGTGAAAAAGTCCCCAAGGGGGCAGATGGAGGAGTTGCTGGGTGGTGCAGGGAGCCTGCTGAGGAAGAGGAGGCAGGGGGAGGAAGGAAGGAAGGCCGTGGTCTGTCCTGTCTTTCAAATGCAGCAGCTGTGGTACAGGCAAGGCAACGCTTGGGTCTTCTTCCCACAGCCTGAGGTGTGTGCCCCTAAGCCTAGAGCAGCTGGTTGCCTCTGTGTCCCTTGTGTGGGATGAGGGGCTCTGCCCTGCACAAGGTTATCTGCAAGTGCAGTTCCTTTCCTTTCACTGCTCCTTGATTGCAGACCCTTCAGTGAGGCTCTCTCCCGATGTGGGAGCAGTTTCAGATGCCTCCCCTGCTGCTAATCCCTTTGAGTCCGTCTGGTGGAGACCGCCTTTGCAGCAGGATGCAGGCAGCAGAAGCACCCCTAGATGATCTCATTCCCTGCCACTTTCAGCAGGTGCTTCCAGAAACTGGGAGACAAAGAATATTCAGCTTCTTGAAGGAAAATGCACCAAGACATTTCCATTCCTAGACAGCCACAGTCGCCTTCAGTGAAGTAAAGCTTTCTTGCATTCCCTGCCTCCACCTGGTGTAGGCAACAAGTCACTGAGGAGAAATAAAGCCTTCTTTGTTAAGCAGAAATCCTCTCTTAGAAAGCAAAACCATATATACGAACATATAAAACCCAAGCAGAACTATTTTCTTTCCTGGGCTCCACTTGGCTTTGCTGTGTCGCTGCTGCTTGTGGCCCAGTTTTTGCAGCAGTGGTCTCATTCTGCAATCTGCGTAACCGCTTACCTGCCACTGGCTCTAAGACACAGCCAAGCCCAACTTCTCCCCGGGCTGGAGTTGTTTCTAAAGGCACTGCGTAAGCTAATGAATACTCTCATGATGAGTTGCAAATTTGGTTTTAATTGAATCTTTGAAGCCAAAAAAAGGGGGTGAGGGGCCCATTAAATAAATTATTTTAATATAGCAGTCAGATGATGCAGGCTCTTCTGTGCTTATTAAAAGGCCTAGTCAGCTCAGAACTCAGCTGTGCGAGAAAAGACCAGAAAGCCAGCCAGTTTCCCTGCTCTGCCGCTGTTTTAGGGCCAGATCTCTCTCCCAGAACAGCAGATTTTTAAGGGGCCGTGTGAATTCTTATTAGGCATCCAAACATAGATATAAAGCCATGCATTGTAAACGGAATTACCCTGAGCATAAAACAAGCAAAATACTGTAAGATCTTTTCTTTTCCTTATCAGGTTACCCAGGCATGTTGTTTTTTTTTTAAAAAAGTCCACCCACGCAGAGAGACTGGGGAATGCCAAAGCTGCATGAATTTTAATTATGCTAGACACGCAGCGAAGGGCTACCTTGTAAAGAATAAAGTTAATAAAACATGGATATGGGCTTAATTCCACTTAATAAGCAGACCTGACAAAGCACATATTTTAGATGTAATTTACCCAGTGTGGAAATTGGGTACAATTCTTAAAAGGTGGCTGCATGCAGACTTTCAAACCGAGCGGCGCTTTCCTATTGGAAGAGCTTTGTTGCTATGCTGCTCTGAAATGGTGAATTAGGCCATTCAGAATTACTGGCCAGGCATGGGTGTCATTCTTTTCCCCATTCAGCTACAGAAACGCACTTATACATTTTAAAGTAGCATTAAATTTAAATCTCTTCCTTAACTTTCGTGCATGCATTTTCAGTAGCTATGCAGAAAAAAAAAAAAAAGAGAGGGGAAAAAGAAAAAAAAAAGCATACATTTCTATCTGTAGTTATCTCCCTGTGTACAGAATTAGTAAAACAGAGATCTGTCTAATGACTGAATCTACAGAACGTAACCCATGGCTTTTGAAGGCTCTATGAAAAATAAACAGGATATTCTGTTAGCAGCCCTGCGGGAATTATTGCACTTCGCTGAGGAAAGATGCCAGTAACCTCCGTTTTGACCTAGATAGATCATTCTGTTTAGGAAGGTAAGGGAAGGCAATTCTAGATCTCTTCTCTGCTCAAGCCACCAAAGCCCTGACATTCATCTAGGTCTTCATTTTAAACCTCAGTACTGAGGAGAGAAGAGTTTATTTATCCAGTGAGCAAAACCTCAGAGATGACAGTGAAATGTTGAAATGTTTATGTTGGCCTCCTTCCACAGCCCGTGCCTAATGCCTAGCCTCCTTTGAGCTCAGGGTGCAGAATTACTGGTGTTTAATAAGCACCGGCAGTCTGCTTCTCCAGCAGCGTGGGCAGCCTGACCCTCTGCTTGCTCCTGTGTGCGGGATGGGGCCTTTCTCCACAAACTGTAGGAGTATTGGGGTCTCTCTCCACCGTGATCAAAACATGATCTTGCTTGTTCATTTTATGAATGGGTGCTGTTCTCTCCTTCCCTCTTCAGAGTGCAGGCTGCGCGGCTTCCTGGGCTGGGACTGGAAGTGAGGAGGGAGCCCAGGGGAGAAGAGGCAGGGGAGAGGAACTGCCTTAATAATTACATAATACGGGATATTAATATTCTATTAGTGTTTTTATAGAGAGATAAAACGATGTGGACAGAGAGATATATAAAAAACGATGTGCCTTAAGGAAAAATGCCCCATTGGCCCAGTTTGCTCAAACAATTCAAGCTCCACTGGCAGCAGGGAGGGACGCAGCCCCTGCCTTCGGCACTGGCTCGTGGAGCAGTGAGTGCTGCACCACCCTCAAAGCTGCTGCAGGTGGAGATGGATGGAGATGGTTGCAGCTCCGTTCACCCAACTGGAAGTTGGAGGAGAGAACTTCTGCTGGCAGGGTACAAGGCATGAGAGGCTTGTCTGTTTTGCTTGGCAGCCCACCCAAGATAACACATTTCACCTGCAAGAATGACAGTGCAGGGACATGATGAGATTGGCCTTTGGTTCTCTGGCTCGAGACCGCTCTGGGCTTGCTCCATCTTTGTGAAAGCATGGGCTGCTCAGCAAATGTTGTGAAGCTGGGGCGGGATCCAGAGTGGTGCAGAGCAGATGCGCATGCCAGTAATGTCACCAGGAGTTCATGGCGCCGTGCCTGCACTGAGAACCAAACCCTGTGGACTACTTGGCCATCTATAAATAAAGACAGACCTGTGTGTTAGCAAATGCAATACTATATTCAGTTTCACAAGCTCAACTTTAATTTAATTCCATCACTGCAGAGGCAGAGAGACCTGGGAGAAGCATTTCTTCTCAGGGTTGCAGCAGCACTCTTTTCAGACCCACAAATCACCAGGAGAACCTGTGACCAGCTTTGTCGCCGATTAGGATCATTTTTAAGTGTAGAGCTGCTGCTTTTCGTTTGCAGCTACACGAGAAAACAAATGAGTCGCATGACAAAGTAAGTGAAACTTATCTAATACAGCGGGGGATAAAACGGCATTCTTTTACCAGAGATTTGAAGACTACAGGCAGAAAGTATCTTCGTATAGAGATGGAAAACCTCTTTCTTGGGAAGATATCAGATTTGCTCACATCCTTTGAAGATGAAGCTTTGGATAATTCACTGGCAGTTCAGGCAGTGATTCTCTGATTGCAAACAGCTTTCTTTAGGCCATGCCTGTACCTTGTACTGCAACACTCTTTGATGTCAAGTGAAATAATCCAGCAGAGAAAATTAAAATACGAAGCATTTTAGTTACAGGAAAGGGAAGAAAAATCTTTATTGATTGGGACAGTGAAATCTGCTCCAAAAAGTTGGCAGCGGTTAAAAGGAGATCAACAGCCAGACATTTATATCTCCCAAATGGTTTTGAATATCTTCCTCCCCTGTTCTCCCTGGGAGAACCCGATTCCACCTCGTGTTGGCATGCGCACGATTAAGAGTGAAAATCAGGAATTAATGCTAGAGTTTGGCTAATCTTTGTGGTCACAATGGGTGGAGGTTTCGCTTGCCTTTTTTCCCCATGTATTACAATAGTTTAGAGCTGACGTTCTTGTCGCCAAGTAGTGACACAGATTATTTTGCTGAAGTTGGTAATTCCCAGGGGGTGTCCCCAGTTGGTTTAAAGTGCCCTCTTCCACCAGATAAGTGCTTCACCCCACGGCTTCTGGTCTGGGTGTGCACCTGGGGCAGCTGAGATCCCCTCTCCGTGCTCCCCCAAGTGTCTTCCAGCTTCCAGGTGCCTTCTGCACGTAGCCGTGCTAGCTGATACTCGGACCTGAAATCTGGTGAGCCACCATCCTTGTGGCAGCCACAGCAGTCACTGACGTGGATGACCAGGGGCTTCTGCACCTTCGGTTTAGTTCGGTGCAGCCTACAGGCTGCAGACAGGGGCTGGGGGTGCCCCGAGCAGCGCAGCTCCTGCTCCAAAGCTGCGCTCTGCCTTGGGACCCCTGGCGGCAGAGGCAGCCCCGGGGAGCCGGGGGCTGCTGCCGCTCTCCGCCTGCCCGGGGAAAGCCGCGGAGCTGCTCGGGGCTGGGCTCTCGGGAGCCTTCGGCAGCGGCCGAGGAGATGCTGGGGGTGGCCGCACGCCGCTGGCTGCTCGGGGGAAGCCCGGCGGGGGCGGCCGGGGGGTGGGGGGCTCCCGGGGGCTGCCCGGCCGGAGGGGCAGAGGCGGCGCGGAGCTGCAGTCTGCTCGCTCTGCCTGCGAGCTTTTTTTTCTCATCCGAACCTCGATCACGTAGGATTGCGTAGAGGAGGAGGAGGAGGAGGAGGAGGAGGGCGAGCGGGAGCAGCTGCAATTCTCCCCCAGCCCCCGGTCGGTACCGATCCCCCCCCCCCCCACTCCACCTTCAGCCGCCGCGGGGCTGCGGAGCTCCCCGCCGCTTTGGCAGCGGCCCCGCTCGGCGTGGGCGTCCGGGGGGGGCTTCCCCGGCCCCTCCTTCCCCTCTCTCCTCTCCTCCCCCCGGCTCCCCCCTCCCCGTTATTCCTCGCTGCCGGACCGAAGGATGCGGGCGAGCGGCGAGCACGGCGCGGCTCCTCCTCGCCCCGCCGCCGTCGGGCGGCCCCGCGGAGCATCCTGAGCCCCGCGCGGAGCGGCAGCCGCACCCCCCGCCCTCCTCCTCCTCCTCCTCCTCTTCTTCCTCCTCCTCCTCCTCGTCCTCGCATCGCTCCTCCTGCCGCTGCAGCCGGGCCCGGGGCCGCCCCGGTGCCGAGCGGCCGCAGCCCCCCGCCGGGCCGGACGATGCGGGGCGCTGGCGGCGGGGACAGCCCCGCTGCCCGGGCACAGGCGGCGAGCAGGGCCGGGGGAGCTGCGCCAGCCATGGCGGTGTGAGCCCGGGCCGCCGAGCTGCGGCGATGTGAGCCCGCACCCGCCAGCCGGGACGCTTTTTTTTTTTTTTAATTAATTTGATTGCATTGCCTTCTTTTTTTTTATTATATTATTATTTATTTCTACGCCGGCCTGGTGCTTCTTCTTTATTTTTATTTATTTTTTATTTTTCCTTTGGGGCTGCTTTTCCTTCCCCTCTCCGCCAGCGGAGTGGGGAGGGGGGAAAAAAAAAAAAAAAAAAAGAAGAGGAAGAGGAGGAGTGCGAGCAGAGATGCAGCGCGGCTCGCCCTGAGCCCGGGAGCGGAGCCGCGGCCATGTGCGCGCCCGGGAGCCGCCGTGCTGGGGCCGGGGCCGGCCGCGGGCCGGGGGGGCTCTGACTTTTCCCCCCAACCCTTGGGATCCTCCGCGCCCCCCCCCTCGCTCCCCCGATTCGGCCCCAGCTGCCTCCGACGGACCTTTGCAAGCGGGTCGGCCGCCTCCCGGATTTCCAAGGCGCGGGGGCGCTGCCTGCCCGCCCGCCTCACCCGGGGGGGCTTCGCCGCCGACCCTCCCGCAGCGGGCTTTGCGCTCTCCGGGGACAGCAACCCCATGGGCGGCGGGGTCCGGCGGCCGGCCATGGTTGTTAGTCCGGGCTCCCTGCTCCGCCTGGCCGGCTGAGCCCTCCCCGCTGCCGGGACTCGGCGCCGCAGCGCTTTAAGCGGGGCGCCCCCGGTCCCCTTTCCCCCTCCCCGGGGGCGAGGGGCGCAGCGCGCCCGGCCAGCCCCGGCGGCGCCCCCCCGGAGCGGAGCGGCTTTGGCGAGGCGCGGGGGGCCCATGAGCGGCGATGGCAGCGGCTATCGCCAGCTCGTTGATCCGGCAGAAGCGGCAGGCGAGGGAGTCCAACAGCGACCGGGTGTCCGCCTCCAAGCGCCGCTCCAGCCCCAGCAAGGACGGGCGCTCCCTCTGCGAGAGGCACGTCCTGGGGGTCTTCAGCAAAGTGCGCTTCTGCAGCGGCAGGAAAAGGCCGGTGAGGAGGAGACCGGGTGAGTACAGAGGGTCGGGGCCCTGGGGACCCGCTCCGAGGCGGGGGGCAGCCCCCGGAGCCGGCAGCTCCCGGGGTGGGGGCTCTCACCTCTCCGGCTGGGGACGGGCTCGCTCCGCGCCCAACTTTCACCCGGGTCCTGGCGCATCTCCTCCCCGAGCCCCTGCGAGCATCCCTCCGAGCATCCCTCCGCCTCTGCCCCGACTGCGAACGCTGGGGGTCCTCCGGCAAGACAGAGCCGGCGGCTGGGTCGGGGTGGCCTCTCCCAGGACTGGATTTTTCCACCTCCCCGTAGGTGCGCTTTTTCAACAGCCTGCTCTTAATTTCTGCATAGTGACAAGGAAATCGATGAGCTGAGGATCAATTAGAATCGTGGCCATTTGATAACTAGATCCATCAAGTGCTACTTCTTGAGCGGAGTTGCATAGGGAATTTCATTAGCTCGGAAAGCTTTCCAGATGGCAGCTGCATGATTGTTGCACCTAATACTGAGCTTGTGAGGACCTAGAAATGCATTTTGGGGTCATCTTTTCTTCCTTGCTTTCCTTTATCCTTCTGTGCGTGTGTGTGTGCGTGGTTGATCTCGCTTCCTTGTGGAGAACTTCAGCCCTGGTGTACGTGTTGCTCACATTTCCATGATGAAGTCCCACCACCACCCACAGTTTCGGTTCCGAGCGCTGCTCTGTGCTCTCAGGTGTCCTTGGTAGGCGTGAGAACTCAGTAGCTGGAAGGAGAAGGCCCTTCGTGGTTTCTCAGTGGGATTATTATTTACTTCTTCCTCTATTTTTCTGCTACTATAAACCACCTCTAAGGTAAAGAAACAAAACCAACACAGAATGATTTGAGAAGCTGCTTTGAACAGGTACTTTTCTCTGGTGTTTGTTAGTATCGTGGTTAAAAGGTGGCGATGCTTGTTTACTCATCTCTTACGATGTGCCATCAGCTTGTGCAATCCTTCCATGCTTCCCCTATACATTAATATTTTGTTGATTAATCTGTTCATGAAGTCTTATTTCCATATCTGAAGTCTTTCAGCCACGACTGCAGGAAGGTGTCAGAGCTAGCTGATGGCAGCTCTTCTGGTCTGTGGATTGAGGTATTTGACCTGCACTCAAGGGAGAAACAAAAACGGGGAAAGCCTCTCACCGTGGAAGGTCACTTACTCTTGCTGTTGTCAGTAAAGAGGAAAGAAAATTATGGTGTTGCATTGCTGTCAGCATCCCTGGTGCACAGGCGGTGGGGCAGGGATTGCATTTAGCTAGCCAAATGCTTCAAGACTTGCAATGGGCTATGCTATGAAAAACAGACTCTTTTAGCAGTCTGTTTTAAAGCAATTACCAAAAGAGGCTGTAAAATATCTGAAATGTTTTGAGGCTTGCCATATTCAAAGGGAAAAAAACGCGTTGCCTTTTTTTCCCCTCATATTATGGTGAGTGGTGGCCTGCTGGGCCATCCTCTATATTAATTACCCTGTGAGTCCAGACCAAAAAATGGCTCTTGCCCAAAAAGTGGTGTCATTTTGTCTCAGGAATCACTCTTTGTAGGATCAAGACTGGGACCTGGGAGTCTCACTGATGAAATATTTTCTTGTTCCTCTCCATCTCCATTTGCTATTGAGTGATGTCTCTCAGGCCAAGGAGTGAGCGGGTGGGAAGTCCAGACCTGCTTCCTAGATACCAAGGTGCTTTGTCACATTACAGTTTGCGTGACTTTTGCAGTAGGATGTGGGTGCTGAGTCTTTTTATGGGTCCTACCACAGTGCTCCCAGCTGCACGGGTCCAGTTCTGCTTCCCTTGGATCCACTGAATGCCTGCAAAGAATCGCTGAAATCTAAGAACTCCCTCGACTTGCATGGACTGTCTTGCTAAGGAAGGTGTTTAGTAAGTTATACACCAGAGTGATTTAAAGAAGACTTTTTATTGACTCAGAAGAAGGATCAATGCTAGTCAGTGCTGTAAAAATAGAGCTGTTCGGTCTTCAGGCTGTCAGTCAATCACTTGTAACCAGCACTGTATTCATTTGATAAAATTTAAAATGAAGAGAAATTAATTTGCTTTAAAATGTCAACTGGCTTTTAATAAGCTATCGACAATTCCTACTTTAGTTCCCTCTATCAGCCTTTTAAGCTGAGGTTTGTTTCAGCGTTCCACCTTGCTCCTGCACTCAGGTGTGCTGCCCAGGAGGCAGCGTGCCGCCGGGTTTGCTGCTGCTCAGATTGTTTATTCAGGGAGTGTATTGTGCCGATTACTTATTCATTGCAGAGTCACTCTCGTGCATAGAAAATGACATGCAAATGAATAGGAACGGGTTTAAGGGATGTGCATACATTGTGCAGTGACCCACAACCCCAGTGATTATGTGTGCTTAATGATATGCTGGCTCAGTACTTCCGAAGAGTGAGAGGAACGTGAGAACCATGTGCGTTCGCAAGGGCTAAAATCCCGTTTGGAAGTGGTACACTGCGAGGGGAGCTGTTGGTGCCTTTTGAAACGTGACCTTGCTTTACAGCTGGAGGGAGTAACCGACCAAATCCGTAGCTTTCACAAAGTGGTTTACATCTATAGTACCCAACGGGCTCTACCAAATGGAGAGCGTTCTCCCCATTTTACAGGTGGTGAAACCAAGGCACGGGGCAGTTCCCTGACACAGAGACCTAATTCCCGATGCTCCTTCCAGCACGCCACGCTTTGGGCAACCCACTGCTCATGAGATGGCGATGGGGTGGGCAGCAGCAACGTGCACCACTGGAGAAATGGAATCTGGCGGGGCTCGTGTCCCCTCTGCTCTTTGCTTTTGTGGAAGCAGTGCTGGGAGCTTACATCGGTTAAATGTTTGTGATGTGCAGCTCGGTGCCCTAACCAAAACACTCCGTAAGGATGGGTGCAAGCAGAGCTGACACCCTGTGCTCCGCTTCACAGCGCGTGCAAAGAGAGGATGAAATTCTCCCGCTCCGGTACGGGAAGGGAGAGCTGGCATCTGGGAGAAGCTCAGGGTGGGCATGAGTAATCACGGGCTTTGGGAAGCTGTGGGGGAGCAGGTCCATGCAGGGACATCTTGTATAACCAAAGCTATCCACGCCTAGGGAAAACAGGCTGCAGAGGCACCTCGTTTGTCAGCCGTGCTGTAAAACCAGCACATGGATCGTCTGCCTTTTTGATGGGCAAAGGCAGCTCTCTTGCGCATGGTCTCCCTCTCTCTTTCTTATGTTCTTCCTCTCTTTTATGTGTTTGGCTCAAAGGTGCCAGGCCAAACAAGGACACTGAGTCTGATGGACGCGGCTGGAAATTTGGACACCTAGGCTTAATTCCATCATTGGGAATTAACACGGGCTGCTGGCAGCAGCGGTGCAGGTGTCAAGCAAAATATGTGTGTGTTGAAGACCACCGGCACAATTATATGTATAAAGTACATCCAGAAAAGATTAAAGAATATATTTTGTTTTGACTGTGGTAACTTGATAGAGGTTCAAAGGAAATCAGTGTATGGCATGGCTTTTTGGTGCAGGCTCAAGAGATGGAGAGATTCTCTTAATCAGAGAGTGATAGATCCAAGAGCTGAATGCAGAAGACAACACAAAGGAGCCCTGTGCGGCTTCTCAGCCAACAAATGGTTGAACAAAGTAGTTGCATCCTCTTTAGGGCTGAATTAAAGCATCCGGACGTGCTTCCTCCTCGGCTCATTTGTAGTTCTGCTGCTGGAAGCCCTGGGCTGGTGGGTGCAGCCTGCTGACAAAAGCTGAGGCTGTTGCTTCATGGCTCATCTTCTGAGGGCACCCCAGGGAGCTGGGCTGGACTTGTCCTCTCAGCACAGCCTGGCTGCAGAGCAGTTCATTGAGGAGTTTGGGAGCCTTGCAGGGGAGGGAAGCAGGCTGGGGCAGCGGGCACAGCGTCTGTGATGGGTGGCGGCAGGTCTGTCCGGGCAGAGCCCGGTGAAGGGCTGCCCTTCCTCGGGGAGGTGATGTCTGAATTCAGTCACCTTTGGGTCAGGCAGCAGCAGGCATTGCAGAGCATCGTCTCTGTCTCTTCGGGCATCGTTTCTGTAGGAGGGTTTCCAGCTCAGAATGCAGAGCTTAGAGTCAAACAGGTTTTTTCCCCCAGGAAGAAGAAGAACAGCAACAACAACCTGTTTTTTTGTTCCTTCTTTTTTTTTTTTTCTGCTTGATATATATTTTGTGTTCCTTGAGGAGAAGGATGCTTTTCCTTAAGGAGATCTAAAGGTTTCTTCCAAACTGAAGGAAATGGTTCACACGTTAGGAAAAAAAAAGCAGTAACTTAAACCATGTTTTCCCTTTGCGGTATTTCTCAGTTTGAATAATACATGGCGATTTGGAATTTAAAGTATATATATGTAGATATTTTTGCAGCAGTATAAGTAAAATATGAGCAACTTTAGCTGAAGGACACAGAAGGACCTTGTTCATTCAGAGATTCATTTAAAACATTTGAGAAGTCTGTCATCTCTGTAAGCTGTTAAATTCCTCGAGTTAAATCCTGAAGCCCTTTCTGATTTCAGGTAGGGTGGAAATGATGATTGAAGCTTGTGGCAAAAGCACTTTTTTAGTTCTCCATCAAATTTGTCCTAGTCCTTGCCTGCGTTTGTAGCCATGCATCTCAGAAGAGCTGCCATAGCTGGCAAACCTGTGGAATTTGGCCCATCTGGTGTCCGAATTAACTCAGCAGGTAGCTGCTGCCCGCGGGATGGTTCAGGATCCCAGTGCTGCCCTACACAGTGTGTCTGGGTGTGCACCCAGCCGAGGGTGGCCCAGCACCTTCTTCTGCCTGGTGCTCTGCAGAATTTGGCATTGTCTGCCTCTGCTGTCCTGCATCCGAGGAGCTGGGGGCAATAGAAATGGCTGGAAATGCCGGCATCGCCTTGCTTGCAGAGCCCTCACCACACTAGCTGGACGAGTGTGTGTACAGCAAGTGGCCGGCCAAACGCCAGCCTGTGTTGGGGAAGGGGCACAGGCTGTGGGACACGCGTCCTCCTTGCTTGGGGCAGCCTCTCACCAGCAAGGTCCTCCTGTGCCCCATGGTGCTAATGAGTGCCAAAATAATCAGGAGTGGGGAAAAAAGGCTCCCTCCCGGTCGTGACAGCTCGGCAAATAGGCTTAATTTTCTCCGATCAAACCCCGGGGGTGGCATCGCTCACATTCGTGACTCCCAAACGTGGGGACTGTCACGGCGTGCGTCTGCACTCAGGTGCAGCAGGGAGGTCGGGGAGCACCCCCGGGCTCTGCAGCTCTGACATGGGGGAGGAAGAGGAGGCTGCGGGGTTATCCTGAGCACGGAGAGCTGAGCTTCCAGCCCGCCTCGCAGCACAGGCTGCAGGGCAGCGTGGCACTCAGCTACCTCTGGGCTGGGCGCTGCCGATGCCAAGGCAATCTGTGGAGGCTGTCCAAGCTGCTGGAGGGATGGGTATCTTTTCGCCCCAACGGCCTCAGGGGTAGCTGTGCTTGTGGGAGCGGTGAGAATGAGTTGCCAGCAGGGGAGGTTCCCCATTAGAGCAGTGTGAATGAATGATTCCTCCGTTGCCAGCCAAATGGAAAAGTCAGGGGGAAAAGAGGTCCACGAGCCATTATTTTTGCTCCCCACAGAACAAAAGATCCATATAAATCCTTTTATCATTGACAGATCTATCTGGTTTTGGGGGAGAAAAAAGGCTCAATTCCATTTGGAGAATTGTATATGTGCATTTTTCTTTAATTTTCAGGTATACTTTTAAACAAAATGCTGTTATGAAATTAAAAAAAATGAAAGCTTGAGTTCCAAAAATATAAAATGAAGACAAGATTTTCTTCCTTCCTTCCTTCCTTCCTTGCTTTGCTGAATTCAGCATGAACTTAGAATAATTTCGGCAGACCAGATACTGCATATTTTAACAGATAAGAGATCTATTAAAACAAAATTCAACAGCTTGACTCGGGCAGTGTGGAGCGCAGAGCTGCCCCGGGAGCTGAGCAGGCTGCAGGAATCTCACTCCTGTGAGAGACAAACGTGATAATGAGCCTCACTGTGGTGAGGAGCAAGTGCAAACCCACTTGGGCTTATCTGCTTTCCTTCTTTCCTCTCCCAAAACGTGCACACCAGGAGCTGGCAGATCGCACGGTGGCCAGGTAGGCATTTGTTCGGCCCCTCTGGCACTTGTGCTGTTAGACCCGTCCCTCCGACCAGCCAGGTGCATATCATTGCTGGGACTTCTCTACTGCACAGTCGAAGCCAAGCTGTGATTTGTTATTATTAAAATCAAAGAAAGGGTTTTAACAAACAGAACACGTGAGGGGTTGACATCCCTTTCATATTTGCAAGCTGCATGGCTTGGCAGGAGAAGGTGACCAAGAAGAGAGCAGTTCAGGGAAGGCAGCCCCTTAAACGCACGCACATCTCCGTGTTCTGCCAGCAGAAGGGCTGCACGTTTGCATTTCCTCCAGCTCCAGGTCAGCATCACTGCCGTGGCTGCGTTATCATTGTACCTTAGACTTGGAAGTGTCTTGTGAGGAACCCTGCATCAAAATGCTTGCTCTGTACCTGGGCTGCACGCGTTGCAGTCCGTCGGGAAGCTATCTTTGTTCTCTCCTCTCCAGTTTAATACGGGATTTGTCTCTCTTGCCTAGCTTACGTGGAATTCTTTGCATTCATACGTTATCCGTGAGCGTGAGGCAAACTGCTGCATCCATTGTTTAACTTCTACTCTGTTCTGGCACACAGCAGAATCCTGGAATAGCTGGGCCTTTCTGGAGGCTGGTTTTACTCTGCATCTGGGTTAAAAGCTGCTTTGTGCCCCGTGCCCAGCAAACAACACTAGCAGGGACTCCAGGAATAAATTATTTTTAAAGGGGGATTTGTGGTTTGATAGGAGCTGGGGTTTGGCGTGGCTTGGTGGCCCTGCAAGGAAATGCCTTAGGGCTCGTGCTGCTCCTGGGACCACTCAGAGCTTGGAGGATGTGGAGCTGTGCCGCAGCCCCTGGCTGGGGTCAGGGTGGCAGGCAGGAATTGCAGCTCCCTTCCCAGCTGCATATGCCTCTTTTGTGCCTGCAGCTGTACAGGGGAAAAAAGGGGGGGATTTTGTCCAGGTGATGCTGCCTTCAGAGCAGGCAGCAGTGTTTATGTTGGGAGAGCTTGGCTCCTTTGGTAGACCTCAGAAAAGGGGAGATGTGAGATGGCTGGATGCATCCAGGGGCTGGGTGTGAGGATGAAGACCCCGGGCTCAATACAGCCACCATGGTGGGTGCAGCACAGAGCTGCTTCCCTGTGCCACAGCACCATCCTGGGGCACTCCTTCCCCTCCTGCAGCATGCTCTGTTTAGAGGATGTGTGACCAGTGACCAGCTACCTGCTGTGAATGGGCAGAGCATCCACTGAGAGGCAACATAATTCTGTTACTTGCTCCTCTTTCCCAGCTGAAAGCTGATTGTGGTCAGGAAAAAGATATATTTTTTAAAAATGTTCCTTTCTTGGGAAAAGAAAACTTGAAATATTTAAGCATTTTTGATGGAAAGGAGGGAAGAAAAGAGCCAAGCCTTGGGGTTAATCGAACGTGCTCACTTAATTGATATTTACCTAGAACAGCGCAGTTTGCTTTCTCCTCCCCTTGCTGGCTGCACAGATAGTTTCTTAGCAGTTGCCACCCATCTCGCCAGACCTGCCAAATGAATACATTCTCTTCATTCCCCAAAGCAAAACAGTTTGCAAAAGGTCAAGTTGTATGGGACTGCTGCAAGCGAAGCCAGGCTGCCAAAAGCCAGTCCACGTCTTCTGGAAAATTGAGAAACAGGGAGAAATTAGCACGAAGGCACAGCAGTGTTGGATCCCCGCGGACCTGAGACCCTACAGGAGATGCAAGAGTCGCACACATGGGACCGTCCAACCTGCCCTGGGCTGCTCCTTTCCCTGGCACGGCTCCTGTACCCAGCTCTGGGTCTGAATTGCTGGCTGCAGGCACCTCGCTTCTCAGTTATCGATCTCCAGCCGCTCGTGCATGCGTCCTCCGGGGACCAACATCATGCTCCAGTGGGGATTTCCCGTGACAGTGGCTAAAAGGGCTGGCAGAGCTCGCTGTACAGCTGCTGGTGCTCTGCTGGCTTCTCGTAGCTTGGTTGTCTGCTCTTCAGGACAGGATCTGCCTGCCGGCTGACACGCAGCATCATCATTTACAACTCATAAACATTTATTTTGGCTTTTATTTCATTTCCTTCTGCGCCTTCTCCGCTTCCTTAAACATTTCATCTGTTAGTTTTATTTCTTCATTTTGACAAAAATACATCTCTGCTTCCTGTGAAATAAATCCTAGGTTTTACAACTAGAGCCTGCTGGCAGCTCCTGAGCGATGAGGAACCCCCAGCCGAAGTTTGGGATGCTCGATCCAAGTTCCCATGTGGCGAGAGGCTCCTGGGCAGCCGGAGAAGCAGGAGCTGCAGCCAGAGACCTGTTGGACACGCAGGATTTCTTTTTTTGCTTTGTGTGTATTGTGTCATCCTCAGCACGTGCATCCCCAGGGAGCGAGCTCCGTGCTTACAGCTCTCTCCTGAGCCAGCAGCGGGGCGGGCGGTGAACTTGGCAGTCTCGCTGGGACCCTTGGGACTGCCCAACATGGGGAGCGAGGTGTCTGCAGCAAGGCACAAACCTCAGAGCACCACTCAGCAGCTCCCTATGTAAAACAGAGCTTTAGATGGAGAGAAGTGGGTGGTAGCTTTCCAAAACCACAAGCAGTTTTGGTAGGTAAATTAAATTTTTGTGCAGGTAAACAAAGCGTACTTTCACAAAGCAGAAGGAAGGAAAGAGGACTTGGCATTGCACGGCAGGCTTTGCCTGGTTTTAGCATTATCTTGCTCTTTGAAGTGTAATCTTGTTTCAAGCCAGACTGTCGCAAGCAGCACATTTTCTGTATGCACATTTTGGTGTTGTGTAATATTTGCCGAAATTTAGTAACATCATAATTTTGGGTCAAAAAAAACCGCTTGCAAACTGCTACAGGAAGGCTTAATCTGCATTAGTGCGGTGGAGCAAAAAAAAAAAAATAAAAATCTCAAAACACAGCCCGACTGGTTCTAGCTTTGATTTTTCTACATGCCAGGCTCATTACCTGTTAAATAAAGAAGTCTAACGCCTCTCATCCCTTTGGAGAAATGCTGAGGCAGCGCGGGAGGAACTGTGCATCGACAGGAGATGTTAAAGACTGCTGGTACTGTGTGCCTGCACCGTGACTTCGGGACCCTGAGCTGCCACCCAGGGACCACCCAGGGCTCATCGAGGGATTTCTTTCTGCTCAGCCCTTGCTCGGAGCGCGTTCTGTCCATTTTCTCTTTTAATGAATTTACTTTCTTGCGCTTGTGGAGCTGAGTGGAGGAGCGACGTGGGCGTTTCCATAGTGTGTTTTGGTTGCATGAGGGGCTTCTCGGCATTTCTGCGGTATTTCAGGCCTGTCGGGTGGCTGGAGGAAGCGGAGAGCTTTGGCAGCTGAGAATAGCACAGATCACGGCGCCGTGGCAGGCGCGAACAGCAGGGATGGCTTCTGCTCAGCTCGGGCTAGGGCTGTTAGCGATGGGGGCCTCGTGGGGGGCACTTCGTGGTGAGGGGAGCAGGGGACTGTGCCGTGGAGCCCTCTGACAAACTTGGGGCACAGAGGTGTGATAATGTCACCAGACAAAGGGACCCCAAGTTTGGCTTGTCCAGCTGTAGCCCTGCACTGATACCAGGCATGTATCCCCCAGGCAGGTGTTTCTTTATCCTGTTTTTTAACCCATGGAGCAGATTTTAGGTCCTACCCTGGTAGCATTGGTAGAAACATTTCCTGATACCAATGTAAATCTTTGTAGGAAACCAGGAAGAAGTCTGACAAATTCACAGCGAAGAAGTTTTGCGTTGCACATTGGCGTAAACACGCCAAAACACAGCCTTTCCAACATAAGCAGCAAAGCGCTGCCACAGAATTGCCCAGGATTTGTGACCTTAGGACGAGGTCTCACAGAGTCACACATGGCCCTGTAGGAGCCCCTTTCCCCCTCCATCCCCATTTGTAGGGTAAGAGGCGCTGCAAGCATGGAGCAGGCAGAGCTGCTCTTCTTTTCCTCCCTCCTTCAGCTCCAGGCAGCAAAGCCCAGCAGTGTGCAGACAGCAGCATCTCGGGCATCACCGTCTGAGCCTCCACACTTTGGGGACAACATAGCTGGGGTGATGCCTGTTTGCTAAATCTCATTTCAGCACAGGAGCATGGATTTTGCTCCTGCTGTTTCTTGGTGTGAGCTGCTCAGGAGCCAGCACCAGCAGACGCAGGCTGGGGAGAAGCTGCCTTAGGGAGAAGCTCAGGCGTGGCTGCTGCTTCCTGGGGTCACATCTGTGCCCCAGTGAAATGCACTCGCTGGCTGTGGGCTCACACGTAATGTTTATGCTATCCTGTTTCACTCTGGGTGAATATGCTGTAATTTTGGCTAATTACACAATATGTCAGGAGTAATTGCAGGGTTTTCCTCCAAATAAATAATATCTCTTGTGCTCTGCTGTCCATACTTAAGAGCTTGCCTTAGCCTTTAGTGGCCAAGGCATCAGCTGTGCTGGAAAATGACAGCTTAGGAGCTTTAGCTACAACTTCTGGTCCATTAAAATTCTATTATTTTTTTTTTTTTAATTCTTTACCTAAGAAAGCTCACCCTGCCTAACTCCTGGAACAGCCCTACATCTCTTCATGCTTTCGGTTCCTATCAGGCATTGGCTTTCTCCTCATCAGAGCTGGAGTCAATATAGGAGCAGATTGCACTTTAAAGGGAAAGGTTTTGAAAGTTTGACTGCTGTTGAAATGCACTGGATCAACAGCAACACAAACCATGTCCTGGGGGAGAGGAGAACAAACCCAGGAGCACAGCTGTATGAAGAATTGATTTTTTAGCTCTGTAGTCAAATATAAGATGTTTGTGGGGAGGAGGGGATTCAGATCCAATGCAATATTTCATTCTTCTTAAAATGAAACTTTGGCTTTCATCTCCAACTCTTAAAATCTTTTTTTTTTCATCGCATTTCCAAAGAAAACATTGTCTCAAAAGAAAAAAAAATCAAAACGTTTCCCCTTTTCAGATCTTTCTTTCCCCATTAATGAGATGGAGTTTGTGTATAGCTTCAGCTGCTCTTACTCAAAGTTTTTGAACAATTAAAATATTCAGCTGAATAATTTCACCCAGAGGCAGTCAGCAAATCTGTGCCAAAATAACTGGTGGCAGCGAGGCCATCAGCCCTTTTTCTCTCGGCATCGCATTGCTTTCAGCTGCGGTGGCCTTTGGGGACGTTTTTCGGGCCTTTAGTGCTGGGGTGGCTGTGCCATCCCTAGCTTGTGGGCTGGGACTGCTCAGAGGGGTAGCTTGTGTGTCCTGTACACTAGTTTGGCATTTGCCTTCTAGGAGAACTGATCCAAGACTTGGGACCTCTTTTTCCTTGAGCCCTGGACCTGAGGTGGCTGTCACACGGGGTCAGGACCCAGGGTGTGAGTGAGCGGCAGGGTGGATGCCACCTCCATCTGGTGCCCTCGGGCTCCTAGGAAGAGGTGGGCTGGGAGAGGTGTGCAGCAGCATCCCCGTGGCTGCACCCCTCGTTTCCAGTGCTTTCTGTGACTCCTTTTCTCTGCCCATTGCCTCGTGCTTGTGTTAATATCCCTGTAAAGCTGATTCCCGGGATATGGGAGGGCTTGCGTGCACACCAGTGTGGTGCAAACACAGCCTTTCCACCTCCTCTATGAGGGAGCAGTAGCCTTCCCTCGAGGCTTGAGGATCTGTAGCAGCTAGCAGGCGTCGTGCAGGGCTTTGTACGTGTCTGCTCCTTGGTAGAGGGGTGTGGGCAGGCAGCTGTGCTCAGTGCCAGAGGGCTAATTACTATTCCTCATTGCAGACATCAGCACAGGAAAGGAAATCACTTCCCTGGATGCTCTTTTTGCTTACAAGGTGCCATTCTGCTCTAGTGACTCACTGACAGTGACAAGAGGTGATTGCTTTGATGGGTGCTGTCATCAACGCGAGCCCATCATCCTTCTGAGGTAGGGAAATGTCATTTTCGGAAGCTTGTCCTTCAGCTGCAGAGGCCATCCCTGCCAGCACAGCCTGTTATTTTATGTCATGCATCCTGGAAACACCAGTTGGCTCTCCGTAGTTATTAGCCCTGGGTGGAGATTTACACTTCAGATGAGTAAATACACACGTGCCATGCAGCCCTATTGTCCCCGAGTCATTTTCTTCTCAAAACAAATTCCCTGTAATTGGAGGGTGGCTCTAACCCTGTAATCACAGTGGACTGGAGCTAGACACGGCCTTCGTTCTGCGTCACCAGGAAAGGATCAGCTGTCTGGTGCCCCCAGCATCACCGTCCACGGGAATAAATGTCTTAGCATCAGTCAGTCCCTGGTTACACCTCTCCATTCTCCTTGTGGGCTGGGTGAGGTGCCCTGTGTTAAGCCAAGTGGCTGTATCTAAACCAAAGAGGTTTGGGGCAGCTCTGCATGGCGAGGCTGGATGCCTTGCTTTGCTGTGGAGCCTCCCGGTGCTGGGGCAGCCCCCTTGTTCTGCACTACACATGTACTTTTTCCCCTGCCAGCCTGGAGCTCAAGGTGGTAGGGGCTGCACTGCCCAGTCCCTTCAGGACCTGCTGGTGGTCAAGTTCATTCCTCTGCTCAGAACAATTTTGCTGTGATGTTTTGCTATGGGTGAACATTTTATAGGGCTGGGAAGCACCCTTCTTGCCTCCTCCTGCTGCTTTTTCATTCTCGGTGACTCCCATGGGAGCCAAAAACGCTCAGCGCTTTGCAGCATCGTGCCCTCTTTGCAGAGAAAGGGTTTCCTACGTCTGCACCTGAGTGACACAGCTGGAGTGTCCTCCAGGAGCCCCACGTATGGCTCAGGAGGCTCCGACCTGCCTGGTGCACGGCTTGCTGCAGGTGCAGGCCCAGACACCGGTGCGCAGCACCTGCTAAACGCTCCTGCTCCACCGTGGTCGCAGCTCGTGTCGCGAGGCACCCCTGCTCTGCAAGGGCAGCGGCTCCGGGCACAGCTGCCAGCACTTATCCCTCAGCTTCCCAGTTTGGGTGGGTTCAGTGAATCATCGTAGCGAGCCGAGCCATTAAACTTCTGCCGACAGCGATGCGTTTAATTGGAGAAAACCACTTACTTCATCCTAGCTCCCAGCACCCCAGAGAACCCAGCAGCTCCTGGGTGGGAAAAAAAAAAAAAAAAACCCACGTTTTTCTCCTGCAGCTTTTCATCTCCTTTTTCTCCCTGAGTTCTGTGCCGATGCCTGTCACCATAGTAATCTGCGTGGAGCTCGCTGATGCGTTTTCGTGCCGAGTTAGTACGAGCCTTCATTAACACCGTGCTTCTGAAGGGGGATTTCGGTGCCCTTCCCTGTCAGCGTGTGTTTGCAGCATTTGGCTTATTCGGTATTCTGGACGCCGTCCTTTTCAGGGGAGGGAAGCTGCAGTTCCCGTGGTGGCACTTGAAATGCGGAGTTAATCTAAGGAAATTAGAAGCAGTTTGCATCCCGACCCCAATGCTGGTTTCGGTGCGGGTTTGAGCGCAGGCAGTGAGTCATAAATCAGCCTCCCGTTACGACAGCCGCAGCCTGAACGGAGGAAAATGAGAATAATGGAATGTGTAAATTCCAGCCTAAAATGCTTAATTGCAATAAACAAATGTTTAAAATACACTTAGGTGAAATACACTCCTGAAATGCATCCCAGGTCCCCCGTTTACAGTCCCATCCTCAGCAAAACTGTTGCACAGGCACAGGACAGTCAGCGGGATGCCCAGCCGGGGCTCAGGTGGGCACAGGAGGAGCTCTCCTTCGGCAGAGCGATGTCCTCTGCTGGGCAGCGGGTGCTGGCCAGCTTTGGGAGCCTGCTGCTGGAGCCTCAGCCAGCCTTGCTGTGCTGGGAGCAAGCGGGGCGTTGAGTCGGAGCCTGTCCTGCTGCAGAAAGAGAGCAAACAAATCGGTGAGTCTCGGAGTTACTCAGTAGGTGCCTTCCTTGTGTGTCATTGTAGGTTGCTGGCTGTCAAATGGCTGCTTGGTGTGAGCTAGAGGGCAGTGACAGCCGGTTGTGTGGAGAACAGTAACCCCAGAGGTTCAGAGTGTAAGCCATACCAGCACAGAGGACTTCTGGCACTTGTGGGGTGAATTTAAAAGCAGTTCTGCACCAGCAGCCTCCAGCAGAGGCCTGCCTGCCAACCAGGGCATCGCTGCAAATTGCAGGAGTCCTCGGAGCCAGTGGCTCCAATCCCTGAGAGGTCACTAAGCCCTTCATCTTCTCAAGAGGTTATTAAACCCCTCGAAGATTCCTGCCATTAACTCCGAGCTGAGATTAAGGTGGCTCCTGTGAACGGGGTCTTGCTGAGTCCTGCCAGGTTTCCTAGCCCAAAGCCTCGGATATGCACAGCAGCAGTGAGAGGGGTTCTGGGAACTGCAAGAAACATAGCCGTGGCAGGCTGCCTCCCACAACGGAGTCTGGGCTGGAAATCAAAGCCGTGCCCTATTCCTTGGTCTTTCCAAGCTCAGGGACTACATTGGATTGAACCCCCCTGCAGCACATGATAGGGGAGATCTATCTTGTTTGTGTGTTTTCCGTTTTGCAGTTACGGGGGCGAGCTCTGTGTTCACCTTACATAGCAGAAATTAAAGAAGAGGTCATTAAAAAGAAGGTGATGGTTTTGATAAAAAGCTTTTCTCCCAGTGACTCTGCAGAGCTTGTACCCTCTTTCCTAGGGGACTCAGCAAATACCTTCGGCAGCGCCTGCATTTGGGGGTGAGGGATGTGACTTGGATAGCTGATTTCAATCCCCTGGCCTTTTGCAAGGCACATGCCTGGAGAGCAAACAAGATTGGTGTGAGCACCCTGTGCTCCTCCTATCCCTTGGGAAGCCCCAGGGGATGCGAGTTGCCATACAATTCAGTGGCAGGAAGCACAGCAGCCCGTGCTGGATGGAGATGGCTTTAAGCCCCAGCAGCAGGACAGCTGAACTGCATAACGCCAGCCTCGCATTACCGTCTAAGTAGTGACAAGGAGATTAGCAATCAGATCATGACTTAGTTGCCCTCAGCTGTATCAAACGGGCCAGGAAGTTAAAAGCAAGGCATGCAGGGCTGGGGAGCTTGGCCTGGGGAAATAGGAACAAGAAAGATGCTGGTTAGGGGAGGTGCAGTGAGTTGGTTAGTGGGGGGCTGGTTTAAGAAGGACTGGCAGCTGAGGGCTGTGTCTTTACCCAGCCTGACAGATGCCGCAGATCAGGAACAGAGCCATGGCTTAGCTCTTGCTCTCTGGTACTCTCCTTGGTCTGCTCCGCCCCCTGGGGATGTTTCTGGGGGGAAATCTCCCCCTGTGCCCTCAGGGAGTGCCACATTTGGGGGATCCGAGTGCGCTGCCTTGGTGTACAGAGTGGATCTGCTGTGTTTTCTCTGTTATGCCCCAGCCCTGAAGGGCTGTGTATGAATGGCCAGAACAGGGTCTTTAATGTGAGTGTTCTAAAGCTTAATGGTATGTCTTATAAAATAAGGACAAAAACATTCCTTTATCTATCCCCTGGGGATCCTAATAGCGTGGGGCTGCGCTGGGAGTATGTGCTGCATGGAAGTCTCTTGTGCTCAGTCTGTGCTTTGAGATCAAGGCAGTCATAACTTTTTCCTTAAACCCATTCTGAAATACTTGGCTGCGTCATCGGGGAGCCACTAAGTTGCAGCTGAAGTCTTGTCCATGTTAGTTTAGTTCCATTTCTGTAGGGAAAGCTACAGCAGAACAGACGAATGTACGGAGGAGCCTGAGTGGGAGGAATGGGTTTAGCTCAAGTGTGTTATGCCATATTGCTCCTTTAAAAGCAAGATCTGAGTTCCCATTGCTACATGACGATGAGGTTAAAGAATAGATTAGAGTTTAATTCCTGGTGAATTCAGTGGGTTATAGAATGGAAGTGGTCAAGGAGAGGTTCGTGCTTGGCTGTGCTGCATTTTTTTTTTCCTCCTTTTTATGGTTTGTTTCTGTTTCCTATTTATTACAGCCTGGGGCAATATCACCAGGGGGATTTCAGACAGTCTCAGGGTTGTCTTCTCCCGCAGTGTTTATTGAAGGACTGCTCTCTTATGGCTTTTGTTGCTAAAGGTGGAAAGCTCTCAGCCTATTTTATTGTCTTTCTGCCTTCTGCTGTGACTTACCAGGCTGTGCCACCATCCTGAAGTGACCAGGAGACCTGCTGTTTGTGGTATAAAAAAAAAAAAAAGAAAAGGTAGCGTAGAAACCTCTATTGCTGTAGCATGAGGTGTAGCAATGCTGGAAGACTGATAAAATTGTCATTCTTTGCCGCTGGAAAGAAGTGATGCTAAAATATATGACAACATAGAGACACTCCTAAAAGCCACCTGCTGAATTTTGCCTCAGGGCTAGCAGGAAAAACCCTCCCTTGTGATTACGCACCCCTCTGCGAGTAATAACTGCAGTGAGCTTTGGGAGGAAGATGGGTGCATCCTTGTTCCTTGTTGAACGCAAGCTTCACCTAAAATTTTGTCTGTAGACCTCCCAGGCACACTGCTTCATGCACAAGTGACAAGTCCCAGTGCCCCACTTCATGCCCAGACATCAGGCAGGAGATGCCCAGGGGTAAAGCAGCCCCTGAGCTGCCACCAGCACAGCTGCTCCTGTGTCCCCGTGGGTTTGGGATGCAAAGGGATTCCTCTTCAGGTGTTGAGCCTGTGTTGTGGAGCAGCCTGTGCTAGGCGAGATGAATCCCTCATCGCCCAGACAGCTCCTTCGCCCTCCTGGGCTGTGCTCTGCCTAGAGGAGAGAGCTTGGTGCTGGCTGCGCACAGCTCTGTGCTGCTTTTATCTGTTCAGGAGGGAACCCAAAGGTGCAGCTGCTTGGCAGTGCTTCTCCTCACCTGTAGAAAGAGACCTAAGGAAACGCAAACACCAGAGGAGCTGAGACCTGTGTGTCTGACAAGTGCTTTCTGACCAGTTGGTGTCTGGAAAAGGCTTTTGATTGCTGGTGCTGTAGGGCTTCAGGAACAGGGATGCTCCTGCAGAGAAGGCTCTGTGCAGCTCGGAGATGGGAACACTGCTGCTGTCAGACCGCAGTAGGGACAGGAGGAGCGTGGTGGTTTTGTACATGGCATAGAGCTCCCTTCCACTCCCCTTGAGCTTACGGTGAGCTTGGGAGTGAGCCTCAAACTTCAGCAAAACCAGGGCAGGAAAAAAAGTGCATGTGAGATCATATTTCTCTTCCAACCCATCCCTTGGCAGGCATTGACTGAGAAAAGCCCAGGATTATGAAGAAGGTGGTTGTTGAAGCTTGAGTCAGACCTTGGCTGAGTGTTTGTCAGATCCGTGATGAAAGAGGGATGCTGGGGCTTCACCCCATGTCTTCCTGTGGTGACACTCAGCCTTCTGGTATGGTGCTGCTTTCATCTACAGCACGGATGCAGGGGGGCCCTACGGGACCTCGGGTGCTGTTTTGATAAGCTCCAAGATGATAGGAAGCTACTAATGATGAGATCTGCTTTGTATTTTACTCAGTAGGCTACTTAGTGTCAGTGAGAGAGGTTTTTAACTTCTTCCAAAATGATTTGCATGATCAAAGTACAGCTTGGGCCCTGAAAGAAAGAGGCCTTCTGTCCTGTATCTAAATTGTCTTCCCTACAAAGGAGGAAGGGTCAGGCCTGGTTTTTATCTCTGCTCTTATCCTTGAGGGGCTTCAAGACGAGGTCTTTCCCCTTCCCCAGTACACAGAGCTTCAGGCTGCAGGAGTGTCTTTAAATCCATCCTGCTGGGAGCTCTTCCATTTTGTGCAAAGTACTTGCACATTAAAATTTAACCAGCAGGTAAAAATGAGGCTGAGACTCATTCGGGGACTTAAACACAGGTCTCATACCAGAGAATGCCTGTTAGCACCCTTACTATTGTGGGATTAGATAAAGGGGGAAGAGGCCAGGCTTGAGGAGGGCAGTGCAGTTGGCTGTGCCTGAGGATGCAGCTTTGCATTTCCTTCCACTTTGACATCTTTGTAAGAAAAACGTTTAAATCAAGTTCCTACATCTAACAAAACAGATCTTTCATTTTGGAAAGAACAAAGCAAAGCAGATTTGGCGTATCTTGGCACGATTGACATCATCTCTTAGTAGATGGCCACTGTGTACTTATTGTCCTGGAGCTGGGATTTTTTCTGGGAAAAACCCTGTCTGCAGCCTACAACAGTTGGGCTGCGATGAAATCACTTGTTTAAGCCAGCAGAGAAACCAGCTGACACTGATTTATTTGGCGGCAAGCGTATGCTTCTGCAGATGGGAAATAGCACCTGATTCTCCTCGTGGTGGAGTGGTCGCTGGAGTTGAAACCCTTTGCACCTTTGGCCCATCCACATCTGCTGTCCCTGCCTGTGGTGGGGAATATGGGCAGTGGAGAGGTGCGGGATGGGGGCTCCATCCTCGCACGGAGGTGGGACAGCTTGGTGCAAAAGCTCTCGAGATGGGGGCTCCTAATGGGAGCACTTAGCTCACAGCATGAGCAGGGTTGCATAATGACCATGGGTTATTGAACAGCCTCACGAGAGGCAGGAAGGATGGGAGCCTGACTTTTGGTAAGCTACACTAGATATTTTTTTCCCCCTCTGTTGAGCCAGCAGTAAGGAGCTCCCATTTACTTGTGGTGGGTGGTCACAGAGCAGCAAACTCCCATCACAGGAGGAGAATCTCTGTCATCCAGCCAGTGTGCCTGCCCCTCTGCATGTAGCTGGCTAGTTTGCCTCATGGAAGCAATGTCTTTGACAAATTATAAGCCTCACATGGTAAAATTGAATTTATCCCGAATTTTTGGCCACTTAATTTGTGTGTTGATCAGTGGGACGGCAGGGAGACTGCAGAGCTCTGTCAGGTGAAGTTATCTCATAGCCAAATTGTTTCTGCTTTTCCCTCGTGTTTCCCTTTTCTTCCTCAGCATGGCTGTAAAATATTGCTGGGGTGGTAGGGGAGCTCCTACCCAATGGCTGCCTGCTGGTATATGGGGCTGGGAAAGGACCCTGCTGAAGACAAGGAGTGATTCTCACCCACCAGAGTGTATGGCACATGTTTTGGAAGGGAAGAACATACGGGATTTAAAACAGAGGCGTTTTCAGGTGCCCGTAAATGCTTCAGAGGTCGTTTTTGGAGGTGTCTTGCATCTGTTCCTTTTAGGAATTTTGCTCCCCGAATCCCACACAGTTGGACTCGCATAGCCTGATTCAGCGCTCAGTTGCTTTGGTTTTACACCACTGTAATACCAGCAGTTTAAATAGATCTTCATCGGCATAAGACTGGGACTAGATAATAGTGGATCAAATATAGAAACCAGGGTAGCTGGCTTTACAGGCAGGATAAGAAGCGAGCAAATTCTTTGCAACATTGCTAGCAAATTTTCTTCCAAATGAGTGGCATATCCAGAATACATAGAGTGTCTAAAGACTTTGAATTTGGCAGGTAACTTCCAGTGAAGCGGTGTTGCATAAATCTGGTACTTTATGCTGCACCAACTATGCGTTGCATTTTACCTCCTCATCTGATCTCCATTTTATTTGCCTGTATGTCTATATGAATATTTTACAACCACTCTTGAAAGGAATCACAGAAAGCTGTCTGATCTGCCAAGCACTTTTTTTTATTTACTCAGGGTTTAATGGGGACCACACAAATTGGGTCTCTTGCTCCTTGCTGCATGTTTGGTATATCTAATAGTAATTATTATTTTCTTTGCAGAACCCCAGCTGAAAGGAATTGTGACAAGGTTATTCAGCCAGCAGGAATACTTCCTGCAGATGCACCCAGATGGTACAATTGATGGGACCAAGGACGAAAACAGCGACTACAGTAAGAAAAATTAGCCTGTTTTGCAACCCAATTACAATCAAATGCATCACCTAGTGGGTCTTGCTTGTGAAGCTTCATTTTTGAAAAGATCAAATTAGGAAGGAGCCAGCTGTTTTCTGCACATTTTTTCCTATCTATACTTCCCCTTTAAATCTTGCCTGTATAATTTCATATGTTTCCTCTCCCATCTTGTTCCCTCCCGCCCCGATTCTGTAACTGCCATCTGGGTGGGGTGGAGAATAAAACCCATGATTTGAACTACTGCCAAAAGAGAAAGGAGATTATATTTATACACATGCCACGTGGGCAAAGGATACGGGGAATTCTCTTTCCAAGGAGAAGAAGAGATGATTGTTTTCACTATTTTATCCTGAAAAATTCAGCAAGCATCAGGAATTTCCAGGCTAGAGAAAACCAGCTGTTCACCCAAATTCTGTGCTTTGAGGCTACTTTTAAGGCTGAGGGTATTGAATGACCTTTCCAAATTGAGGTCTTCTTCTAAAACCCTATTCAAAGGGATTAGATTCATGTTGTCCATCAAAGATTACCAAAGTGCAGCAGAGCCACATAGGTTTAAATGTGATGCTCATGTGCAGGAGCTATATTGTCTTAAATAAACACAAACCAATGTCCATTTGGAAAATACATAGCTTTCTCGATACCAAAACTCACTGAAAAGTTACCAAAAAAAAAAAAAAGGTGTTTCCTACAGCATCTCTTCGTTTTACAGGTGTCAGATTGCTGCTTTTAAAGGCACCAATACTCAGATCTTTGGTGCCACAAATTACATCAACCGATTAGGACTCAAGTCTTGATTTGGTTTATCCTATGTTGGTCTGAAGCTCTCTGTGCCACTGGTGAAGATACAGAACATCTTGCCTGCTCACCGTGGAGGGTGTCTTCCCAGTTGTTAGTAGGGATGAAGAAAAGTTGATGTATGTGGTAGAATTGATGGAGGCAAGCTTCATGTACTTTGTGGAAGGAAGAACCTACTTAATTTGGGGACAAATCAAGCTGTTCTGTTTTATGGAAGCTCCTAGGTAGATTGAAGGCATTGCTCCTTCAGGAGGGCAGGCTCTGGGCTGCAGGTGAGGGCTGTCTGCAGTGATGCAGCCCATGTAGCGAGGTGTTGACATTGTCCTGTGAAGGTGCCCTGGGACAGGGGTGTAAGGTAGATGCAGCCCCATGTCTGTGGGGCTTGCCCCAGCCCCAAGGAGCTGGTGGGGTGCCATGGTGGGGACAATGCGTGGTTGCATGGTGAGGACAGTGGCTGCAGCCTGCTCAGGGCCGGGGACTACATGCAGAGGAGCTCTGAGAAAGCAGTGACTGAAACGGTGAGGGGCTGGCAAAGCCCTCGTGAAACGACCCAAAAGATTGCGTTCAGCAGGAACCTGGCCTGAAGCATGCTGTGTCCAGTCTTAGTCCCACAGTTCACATGCTGGTGCTTAACAAACAAAAGGCCACAAATTGCAATCACAACTCTTAACTCCTGTTGGAGCAGGAGAACCTGCAGCCAGCTCCATGTTCCCCCTGCACGCACACCTCTGTGAAGGACTGAGCGGGCTTCTTCCTCCAAGAAGTCTGGCCTTGTGCTCTTGTCAGGCAGGCACCGACACGTGATGAGCTCAGTGGGCTTTAGCGGGTGAGTAATGACCCAGTGCTGGGTGGTATTAGCTGCTTTTTAAAAGGAAGAAGACATAGGATGTTCTCAATCTGCAGAAAATCCCATTGGAGGCCTATTTGTCAACGACATGCAAAGAGCTGCTGGAGATGACAGGGATTCATTACCCTCATCTATCAGTGAGGACCGAACAACAAAGTAATGGGCTTAAATGGAAGCAGAGATGAATTTAGGTAAACAGCAGAGGAAAATAAAATGTAAGGACAGTTCTGTAATATTTCAGGCTGGCAGGGGAGCCAAGGGAAGCTGCTTCTGGCTGCACCTCGGTGGGTGCAGGAGGAACCTCTGGAGTCTGAGATTGGCACCAAATCACCCAAACGGCTCTTATTTATGTCAAATGTCAGAGATCAGGTCGGCGAGGTGCTGAGAACTTGGGAGCTGCTTCCCCCCTGTCTCCTTAATTGGAAATAGATGGGCTGAAGGGCACTTCTAGAGCATAAATCCTCCTGGTGAGGTGGCAGCCCTGCCTTGGCAGCTTGGTGGGACAGGAGGCATCTAGCTGAAACGTGCCAAGCCAGTCACTCAAAGTCATGGGCTATGCTGGAGAGTTTGGTGCGTATACAGGGGACTGAAGTCTTTGAGAGAAGATAGAGGACAAATGTTTCCCCATCCCCTGACCTTAGGGAATATCAGAAGAGAAAAAAAATCCAACCTGATTATATTTGGCTCCTGAAAATGAAATTAAGAATGTGCTTTATTCAGTTTTATTTAACTTCTGATCACTCACTCTCCTTTATAAATCTTCAGTTTAAGTCAATGTTTTATATTATATGAAGCTTCCTGTTACAGCTTCAAAACAAAATCACATTTTTCACTTTGGAAAGACCAAAAAGGCATGCTATTTTTTTTTTTCTTCCTTTCCATTCCTCTACACTTTCAATTTCTGACCAGAGAAAAAAAAAGAAGTCAAAGCATACTCATCTAAGTAAACAGCTGCAGATTTCACTGATATTTTTTGTTTTAAAATATTTATCCAGAGGATCCCTGGCCAGCCATTCACAAGTCTGTGCAGTGTTTCTGTGGAAGTGCAAAACTCACCAAAAAGTGGGTATTTCCCTGTCCATGGAGAGGGGTGGGTTAATTTACATCCAGAGTCAGAAGGACACTCTTGATGTCTACAACAGGGTCCTTGCCACCCTGCATGGCTATCCATGTGTTCTTCCCTCAGGAGGGAACACAGGTACATGCCTGGTGAGCACTGTTCCATGCATCAGCTCTGCATGCTGAATCCACCCCCTGACTATTCAAACTAGCATTATGAAAGGAATCAGTCTTTGTGGAATGCATTAAGTTGGTTTACTCTAGCAAAATAAACATTTAAAGTGAGACGTGACATGTCCCTTAGATACATCTGATGAAATTAAAAGTTCTAATAAAAACCCAATTATTGATATAAGAGGGACTGCTAATATTTAAGCAATTTCAAAATGAATTATCTTTCTGGTGCCCATTCTGTGTGTGTTCTTGAGAAGCTGATGACATTTATTTTCCACTTCTTCTCTCTTAAAGAAAAGAGGGGGGGGACAGGAGCCAAGTTCTAATGGCATTTGAATGGGCATCCAGCCAGCTTCCCGCGAAACAGCTCTTGGGACATCTGTTCCTTCTACCATGTGGCTCAAGGCACGCCATCTTAATATAAGCATGAAGACAGCTTCTCTTCCTACTAGTTTTGGGATATATGAAGAATTTTCTTTTAATCCAAGCAGTTTCGGGGGAGTAAAAGGCCATTGTTGGGTATAAATTAGTTTAGCTCCTCTGACTGATTTATATCACCTGAGCACATGGACCACATCTTCTGTATGGCAGTTCTTGCCCTAGTCTTCCAGTTCTGTAATAAGTTAGCTCGGATCCCTAGCCAAGTAAGCTTTCAGAGTTTAGAAATGTGATGCATCTGATAAATGGCCATAACATAACGATGAACAACATAATTCGTGGCTACAGGGTTTAGAAATGGAGTATGGTAAAAGTAGTATCATCAGTGAGCAGGAGGAGGTGTAAGTCTAGGAACGGGTGGAGATGGGAAAATGTAATGAAGGCAAATTGGCAAACATCAAACATCGTAATTCTTCTGTCTTCTACATGAGAAATGTAGGAGCATGTCTGCCTTGTGCGGTTATATATGGCATAGAAAATCTACTATTTGCAACAGAAAGATTTAAAAGCATTAGATAATTTTCTTTTTTTTTTTTTTTTTTTTTTTTTAACATCACGCCCTGTGTACAGTCCTACCTTACCACAGCTAGTCCTCTTCCCCATCCCTAATTCTGGTATTTCAGGATTAGCAGAATTTTCAAAGCTTATAAGCTTTGAAATCTGCTCCAAAACAAGATGAAATATCCATTTAAAAGCATGACAACAGAGGCTTTAACTTATTCAAAGATATTTCCCATTTGGAGTGCAGAAACAGTTCTGAGAGTTTGCAAAATTTTGATTGACCCCCAAATGCTTTTAATAGAAGAAAACATTTGCTTCCTAAAACAACTTTGGCTGCCAGTTACCTATGTCAGATGCGTGCCCTTCTGTTTGCCTGCCTACCCACTCGCTCCCCTGCTCTGCAGCATGTTGCAGAGATGCTCTGCCATGCCTAAAAGCCATGACTGGGGCTGCTGCTGCCATGGTCTGCAGGAGGCTCCAAGGGAGCTTGGGAACCAGCAGTGGTCCTGCTCCTGTAATGCAGAGCACGACAGGGTTGTTGCTGTGCTCCCTTGGCATGCAAAAAAAGAGAGGTTTGGAGAGGTGGGTGCTTCCGAGTGGAACTTCCCACCCCCTAGTTCTGGGCATTATCACCCCGCTGCCTAATGAATGCTTTGAGGGGTCTGTCGCAAGTTTTCTGTGCAAGACAAATTGGCTGTAGAGAATGAATGATGATGCCCATTCTGTTTCATTATTTGCAGTAATATGCTCCATTTTTCAGTGGGGGGTGGGGGTGTAATGAGGGAAGGGGAATTACTTATAAATAGACTTGTTAATTACAGAGGGTTTTAGACTTTCATGGTAGTGAGAGCTGATAGAAATATAAGCCTGCCTTGTTTAGGGAGCTGCTCAACAGCAGAACTGTGCTGTAACACAGCTCTGTAAAGTCAGGTAGCTACGCTGGGGAGTGTTTATCTCCTCCTGGGACAGGGTCATAGCGTTGCCATCCTTGACTCCAGCAGTTCACAGACCAGTACCCACACTGGACTTTTCCATATACTGCTGAAGTCCTCTCCCCTCCCATGAAATCACAGAAATGTAGGCACTGGGTTTTGTGAGACTTCAGCACACACTGATACTGCACTGAATGTGGTGCTTAAAGGCAAGGTGTCTGGGGGTAGGGCTGGTTTCACAAGACTTGGTGTGCCTCCCTTCCAGGGAGCTGCCCGAGGGGAGTCTTCTAGCCTTCCTCAAGGAAGGATAGAAAAGAAGGAGTGTTCAACTGAAACCAGAACTCATGAATCCCTTTTTGGAGATAACCCTAAAACCAGCTTAGCCAGAGCACCTGACAGATATTTCAAGCAACACTGCTTTCTGTTCCTTATGTGTTGTTTTTTTCAGGTTTTTCTTCTGAAAAGGTATCCGTCTGTAACCTGTAAGCAAATCCACCGTTCCATGGTAATCAGGTTCCCATTACACTACCCACACCCTTTGAGCTCTTTTTCCTTATAAATCATGCAGTTCCTCAGACGTTGATGAAGCTCTTGTAGCCTGCACCACTGTCTGCAAGGAGCCAAGCACAATATCCCGAGCTCCTGGGACAGCATCCAGTGACCTCTCCACAAGCTGAAGCACCAAGGCTCCTGCCACATCTGGATGCTTTTGTCCTACAGTTCTCAGTGGAAACAAAGCCATGCTAATGTCTGATTGTGTAGGCTATTGACACTGTCGGTCCTTTCCCCATGAAGCTCATTGTGTTAGAAATGCACCAAAGCCTGACCGAACATTAATGTGTTTGCTCACGGGAAAGGTCTCTCACTGAGACACAGGGACTGTTTGGAATCCAGCAACGAGCTAAATAATTGAGAGGAAGTGGCTGCAATGCTTTAATCAATAAGATTGCAGTAAAATTGAGTATTGAAAGGTCTTGTCTTCTTCTGTCCTGCCTAGTGCTGCTTCCGAATGAGGAGCAGAGCTCAGGACCAGGGCGGTATCTCTTCCTGAGAGCCTTTAGTCCTTTGATAGCAGGGATCGCAGGGGTAGGCACACAGATGAGTTACGGTGCCTCATTCTGGCCATGGTCCCTGCCTATATACTCTTTTATTTTATGGTAAATCCAAGAAAGTGTGGCTAGGCTTAAATCTGTGTCAGGATAAACTAAACTAAGTTGTGTTGATCATTTGCCACGGGCAAAGACATGCACGCCTGCATTACCACAGCTCAGCTGGCCCACAGAAAGCTGTTAAGATACGCTAGCCTGAGCACGTGTACGAGCCCTTGGCATTGCAAAGGCAGTGATCAGACATCCTGATGGGTATATTTAGGCTTCTGGGAGGCAAGCAAGCTCAGTACTTTTTAAAATCTGCTTTCAACATTGACCCTGTGGCTGCAGGTCTTTCCTGTAGCTGGAAGCAAGCTGTTTGTTTCCAGTTCGATACGGTTTGTACGGGCTGGCCGTGGGGCAAGAAGCAGCGGCAGCCCCGCGGGGTGATGTCTGCCTAACCTTTGCTTTTCTTTTCCTTCCGCAGCCCTTTTCAATCTAATTCCTGTGGGTCTTCGTGTGGTGGCAATCCAAGGGGTGAAGGCAGGTCTGTACGTTGCCATGAACGCTGAGGGATATCTCTACAGCTCAGTGAGTACCTGGCACCTTTGGGCTCCTGGGAAGGTTTGGTTTTGTAGGGGGAGGGAGGAGACCCCGCTGGGACTTGGAGACAGCTTTTGTGAAAATGGTCACGTATCGGAAAACCTTTAAAAGCAGGAGTGGTGGGAGCTGCTGCAAAGCCATGCAATATTCACTTTCAAGTGTCTCCACGGAGTTTCATGGTAATATTTCCTGACCTGTGAAGATATACTTTGTGCTCCTTTGCGGAGTTACCTAATGTAGGTCACGTTGTAGAGGAGGCTATGCAGCTTGCTGGTTATATTCTGGTTTCCCATTTGTGAAATGGGACGGAGTGATTGCAATTGCTTCTGAATTGCACCCGGAAAACTGTTGGGGGTGGTGCCCCAATGGGTCATACTCTGCTTTTGACTGCAGTGTAAATGCACAGCAATACACTGACTTCATTAAAATGGTTCTGGACTATTCTGTTGGCAGAGTGCTTCAGCAGAGCAGAATTACCCTGTATTTGTGTGGTCTTTTTAATGCACATAAAAGATAAGTGAGGCATTTTTTACTGACTAATTCCCCTATAACTTTCTTAGATGGCATGAAAGGGCATGAGGTTATTCATAAGATTCTCATTTGAAGTAAGTAATTGATTTTCACAGTGAATAATTGATTCAGTGATTTATTAAATATGGCAGCCCTTTGCCAGAATTTTTATGCTTCAAATAACTTTGCTCTAGTTCTACATAGTAAGAAGTGATAGTTAATAATACTCTGCTCATTTCTGTGGTTATGATATCTTTAAAGCATATAGGCAAGATTTTAATCTCATCTCCATTTGTGTAAATTTACAGTACAATGATTCTGCTCTTGTCTCGGCATTTGCTGCGCTTTAAAAGCGTACGTGAGATCGGAGATAGGACCACCAAAAGGGTGACTGTGTAGCGTGGGGCAGAGGTGTCCATTTCCCTAACTTGTCTGCTGTGTGCCTTCCTATATACCTCTGGACCCAAGGAGATGCTGTACCATGTACTCAGCCAAAGCTGATGCTTGTGCTAGCTCCTACAGTAAGAGGAGGCTGCTGGCTCACAGTACAAGCAGTGTTGGGTTGTCTTTTGTCATTACAATTGCAGTAAGCGCAACATACTGTCACAGTTGCTGTTGTCACTGTCACATAAGATGTAGCTTGAAAAAGGCACGCCACTTCATAGCTTGTAGAGTAGCAAAATGGTACCACCAAAACGTGTTACCACAGGATATGCATAAGCACACCAGGATAGATCCACTGCTCTAGCTTTGATTTATGTCTCTGATAGCTGTCAATTAATTTTGCTTTAGGTTTCCTTGTGGGTATTCTGTGCAGCAAGCTCTTGGTGGCTGTATTTTGGGGTACTTCTCCTGCAAGGTCACTGACAAGGGATCAAAATCTTTGCTACCATCATGATCCAAGTAGCTTGAGATAAAAAAGGCTGAGTTGCACCTGTGTTTCCTGACCCATATCATTCATCTGCATTCCTGGTCAGTTTTAAACCTTTCACATGGCTGGGATTTCCCCCTTTCCCATGAGAGGTAACAAAGCTCGCTCTCCCCAGCAGCTCAGGGTAGAAAATGGCAAGTCAACGTGTTAGTATGCCTGGCGAGGTAGGTCTCAAAACTGGCTGCTTGTCAAAAAGAGACAGAGAGATCAATCTGGATCTCTGTGGATGCCAGACGCTTCCTGTTCTTTCATAGCCCAGTAAACATAAATGACTGCCTCTAAATAAATTACATTGGTTTACTAACAATGAAAATCTCCTTTTTTTGTAAAGCTATCAAGTGCTAAAGGTAGGTAGATCGAGGTAATACCAAGTGTGGTGTGGTGCTGCATTATCAGGCGGGCTTCCCACTAGACACAGTGTCACAGGGGTCAGGACTGAAGTTTTGCCCTGTACCTGTGCAGTGCTGGGAACAGAGGGGTCCTGGCCCAGAGCTGGGGCTCCTCGTGCCCCCAGTGCCCCTTACCTAGGAAAGCAGTGTGTGGCATTAGAGCCACAGCCAGCTGGGGTGGGTCTTTGTGGAGCATTTTCTGAACAAATATTGCAAAGGAGAGAAGAGTGTGGGGCTCAGGCAAAAGAAGAAATGGAGAGTTGGAAGCATGATGTTTGACATCTGAGACAATGCGGAGGAAAAGCTAGCTAGCACACTGCTAGCAGGTAGTGAGGCAATGAAGAGGGTAGGAGGGACATACCAAGAGATTTTGTTAGCAGGAGGACCATGTATCCAGGGAAGATATCTGCTATTTATGTGAATTGTCCTAAAAGGCATCAAATCATACGTGTATTGAAATGAAGGTGGTTTAATGGAGCCTGCTTATTCCCAGCAAATGTGCCTGACTTAAATGGAAGAGATAATAAGGGATGTACCAAGATTGCTAGTGTGGTTACTGAAGTGGACCTCGTTGCATGCTATGGCTTGATGGCATTCAGCTCTGTCTGAACTAATAAGAGAGTAAAGCTGTTAATTTCATAAACATGATTTCAGGCTTCTGTTTGTAGTAGATGGATGCTACTGGCCCATCTCTGCTCCAGGGGGATGGAGCTTCCTGCGCTGGTTTTATTTCTTGTTTTGACCGGTGGCTCTGTCTCTGTCTTACAACAGGAAATCGATAAATTCACTCTGCTTTGGAGCAGACCCCAAGGCGAGAAAGAAGAAAATTTGTGGATAAAGCCTGTTAGGAGCAGGGAGCAGAGGTCAAATCTCTCATAGCACCAAAGATGAGATTAGACCAGGATCCTATAAAACAACTGGATGTGGCTCAGAAGGTCTCAGCCTATCCAAGCAGTCTCTTTTGGATGCTGCAGCTTTCCTTGTGGGGCAGGGATCCTACTCCAAGCCAACATTTGGCCTGGCTGTGTCAGTCTCAAAGGCTGTGCCGGGGAATTGCTTTGACAGGACTGGACAGCCTGCTCCTCTCTGGGGCAAGCAGGCCCCCGGCCACGCTGCCTGGACCCGACTGCTGCTCACCCCGAAGGAGAAGGGGAACATTGTCCCCGTTCCCTTGCTTAGCAGACCCTGAACTACAGCTTTGCTCTGTCTCGGGCCATTTTCCTTTGCTGTTGTGCTTGTACCTGTTTTGTCCCCAGCCTTTTCTTAGGGATTTTTTGAAAAATGGGTCAATATTCCCCATAGCTACTGTTCACTCGCGCAGATCCACTGATAAATGAACTTTTTCTGCTGCTTGGCTGCTTCGCCTGCTGTCTGTCCCAGACTAGCCCAGCTAGGACTTGCTGTAACACCCTCAAGCCTGGGACGGCTTTCAGATAAAATGCAGCTGTCCAGGGAAATGGTTCTTTTTTTATTTTTTTTCCTCCTTTTGAGCCCAGAGTGTCTGTGTCTGTAGCTGAACACACCATCGCTGTAGGGTTTGGGTTTTTTTGGTGGTGTTTAATCTGCGTGTGCCAGCTGAGACCTTGGCTGACATCCTCTGCCCTGGATCAAACCAGAAGCTATTATCAGCCTGGTCTTGGAGATGGTTTGTGCCAGCTCCTTCTGAGTTTGGGCCAATGTGCTCTTGAACGAATGCATTTAGAATAAGCAGCCCTTGGAAAAAGCCTTCCCAGTGCCAATCAGCACAAAAGCAGAGCTGAGTGGGGTCTTGAAAGCCAGACTCAGCGAAAAAGCTCATTGCAGAAACATGCAGTACCCTCCTAGCCCAATGTGCTTGGCCACATCGATACCTTTAACAGCAAGTTTCTTCATTTATTTTGTGCCGTTAGAAATGGGCAGGGACGGTGTGGGGTTGGTTTGTTGCCTGAAGCCAACCCTAGATCCCCAGGCAGCTTTACAGGCTGAAATGCATTAGATGCCAAAGTTTGTTTGCTTGGGAAGCAGCTGTTTATGACTTCCGTGGGTTGTTTACTTACACTCGAGACCTGAGGTTTTTTCCAGACTAGCTTGCTTCTGACTCTGAGGTCTGCTGGGGAATTAGGTGCTGAGTAGGCAAGAAAACCATGTCTGGGTCTGAGGCACCTGGCTTTGCAGACAGCGGGATGCAAAAACACCGTCCTCACTGCAAGCTTGCAGAGTCATTGGTGATTTCCCATGGAGGTTTGTTGTGGTATGGGGTGGCTGTAAATTCCCTGATGGTGCACAAAGGTTTTTATCAGTGCCTGCTTTCAGGAGCTAAGCAGCTCTCTTGAGTATCCCCTGTTAGCATTTGACACCAAAGCAGCAACATACAGAATGAATGAAGGGCAGGGCGTTACGTGTACTGCCTCAGCTCTTGGGAAGCCGAGACCAAAGGCTGGTTGTTGCAGAGGATAGGGAAACACAGAATAAAGAGGTACGTCCTGCTCCAGTGACTTTACAGTCTGATCGTAACAGGAGCCACAGAACATGCTCTCCTGTCTACCTGTCTGGAGTTAATATCTTCCCTACCAAATTAATTCCTGCTTTGGTGTAACCTTTCTCCGTGGAGCTGAAGCAGTCCCTTTGCTCCTGGCTCTCAGCTTTGCAGCTCGGCTCTCCATTACCCCTGTTGCATCACACAGGAGTGTAGGGAAAGGATCTCATGAAAAATATTTTGTCTGAGGCACAAGCCTAGTTCTCCTGGAGCAGATGCTCATCATGGGCTTGTAGAGCCTCCCCAGACCCACCCAATCACTCCAAGTACGCCCAAATTGCAGCTCTCTGTACAGTATGTATAATTCAGTGGCGCTGCAGCTGGGATGGGATTTGCCCCAAGTGCCTAACGCTTCTCTTCTAAAATGTATTGCTTGCACATATTCCTTGTTGTTTAACTCTGAGTTCTAATTATTTTTGAAACGGCAAATCGTGATACATAATTTATTGGAAAGGCTGAGAAAACCTTAGCAGAGATATGGAATACAGAGGGAAAAAAATGGGTCGCTTACAAGAGCTCAGTATGGTTTTACAGTATAAACCTGCGAGTTTGAAATGCTGAAATTAGAGCTTGAATCACTTCAAAGATTCCTGCTAATAAGGGAATGATTATGCACAATAAAAAAAAAATCTAAACAGCACTGAAAAAAAAACAAGTCATGTTAAGAGCTCAGTGTGTCTTTTCATTTTCCCTTTCTCTGCTTTTTTATTCTGCTCTATCATTTTGCATAATAAACATGTCTTGCATAATAATAAACAAGCATCTGGGGAAGTATGTATATTAACTGTATTTTTTAATCTGCTTGTGATGCTGTAACTATTTCACTACTACTCCTCTAGGGTTGCTGCACTCTTATTTACATTGTTTCAAGATCAGGGGCTGGAATCAAAAACGCTGCATTCTCTCCCCTAATAGGCTTGGGTTGTTAAACTGCTTCTACCGATGCCATTTCTTTAATTCCTGGTTGACCTCCAGTCCTGCTTAGCTGATGGAGTCAGAAGTGCAGGTATGGCAGGCAGGTATCCTGCCTATCTCCTTTGTGCAGACTTTGTGAGCGAGCAGGCTTGCTGGGGGGATTCCCTGGTTTCCATGCCTCATTAGGGAGCCAGGTCAGCAGAGACAGAGAAACGTCTCCAAAGGCAAAGCACAGCGAGAGCCCAATTTAATGTACTTTTAATTTCCCTCCAGAGCATCCACTCTTCTTCACTGGTGGTTTAAGGGGGCTCGCTGAATGGAGGCATTAACTGGGAAAGCTCCTCCTGTCCCCAGGCTTCATTATAAGAATGGAGGGAGCGAAATGGAGTCATGGGGCAAGCTGTTGTGCTGAGGAGAGCCAGCCCCTGGGAGCAGATTCCTGCCTTGCATTGACTGTTCCTAAAATACAGCTGATAAGTGCCCTGGCACACCACCCTGGTAGCTTGGAGACTTATAAACACAGCTATCAATAGCAAAGTGGTCACTTTTCCCCCTTTAGGTGCTTCCATCCTCATTGTCTGGCTGCCCTCCTCTCCCCGAAGCTCTCCTTGGGCCCTGGCAGTATGAGCTCCCTGCCCCCTGTGTGAGTGGTGGGTGCAGGGGTTGTTTAGGATGTTACAAGAGCAAGCATGGCAGAGTGATTGACATGTGCCAGAATCGGGCCTGACCTCACTTGGCAGGACCTCCTGGGCTGCTCGTCAGACCCAGAGGGCCGGCAGGAGCGCTGGGGTGCTGTGATGCTGGGGCTCTGTGGGCACGTTTCCCACTTGGTGCCTTCCTGAGGGACCTGCGACCCCAGGACATCCCTAGCACAGCACCACAGTGAGGCTCCCAGCAGGACGGTGCTGCTCTGCTCCTTGTCAGCATCACAGGTGGATTGGGTCAGCCCTTGTGTCTGTTCAAGCCTGAGGCTGTTGGGAGACCAAAATCGGTAACAGCAAGACATTATCCCTTGTTTTTTGCTAGCTTATGTAAGAACAGTGCAAATTATAAAGAATGAGCGTGCTCCAATAACAAGTGCCTTCCCTAAGCCTGGGTTGTGCAGGATATTTAGAAATGTGTCATGCTCCATGTAATGCCATCCAGAGGAGAGTGAATGGGGCATTGCCCCTTGTAAGCAGTGGTCTGTCAGTATTGGGACGCATTACGAGCTTTTGCTGAAATTTCATTGTGGAAGAAAATCGGGGAAAAACACTCCAGTGGTGCTGACTCATCTCATTTTGACACTTCCCCAAAGAAATGTTACAGATTCCGATTTTGAAAGAACTTCAGAGTGTTTTATATTGCTTTACCGTTCCTAATAAAATCAGAACAAAATGTTGAGATTTTGGTGGAGCATTTTGATCCCACATGACTTCCTGCAAGCGTGAAAGGGGGAGGAGGGTAAAGTGCTGGTGAAGGGGATTGCTCCAAACTGTAAGGGAGGCAAGATGAGGAATCTCAGAGAGAAATCACACTCATGGCTACCATCTTCTGCACAACCTTCTTGCTGCTGATTTCCTTGAGTCCAAGCTTTAAGCTTTGATCAGTAGGCAGGCAAGTCTTTGGAACAGGTCCCCAGCAGCGGTAGGATTGCACGCAGCCTGCCCATTTTTCTCCCGTGCATGGTGTGCAATCAATTAACCACTGCAGGGGAAACAACGAGGTTGAAGCAGAACAGAACGGTCGATGCAATCCAATCTTCCAGTCGGATTTTGGAAGGGAATTCTAGAAAACGTCTGGACGGAGAGTAGGGTGGCGTGCAGGGAAGCCCTAGTTAGCAGAGGGGACGTGAGCAGAGCAGACTGGAGCAGATCCTCCAGCTGCAGTGTGCAGGGGATAATGCTGCCACGGATGGGGACCGCTGGTGGCGGGGACGTCCACGTTGCTCTTGCAGATAACTGAGTCCTATAAAGATGAACCTGGGTAACTGGGGTTTTTGAGTTGTGTTTTGAGAAAGGATATTTCTCTCTGGATGGGCCGGGTAATGTTTTTCTCTGTAGGCAGACAGCATTTATTAGAAATCACGGGCCCAGGCTGCGGCTGGTGTTCCACCTTGCTGTGGAGTTGGTGTGGCAGAACGTCTCCAAGGGTTGCTCGGGGTTATGCTGTATTTGCTTCTTGTGTTGTATTTTCAGTATCCACTCATGAGAGATGCTTTTATGTGCCTGTGGCACGGGCACTAGCCTACAAGAAACTAAGCTGAGAACTGCCAGACTCATTACATTCAGACCAACCCACCCTGTCAGGAGCGAGGGGTCCACAAAACCAACAGCTGTCTGCTTTACGATGCGTCAAAATGCAACGGTGTCAGGCCTGGTAAATGGAGCTGGCAGGTCACGGGAAGAGCTGCCTGGCTTTCTGTCTCCTCGTGGGCAGCCCTGAAGCTGCAGGGGCTGAGCTGGGCAGGTAAGTGCTCAGGCCCACTGTGGCTTCAATGGCAGGTCTGGGTTTTGTTGGTGCTGGCACATTTCTCCAGCCCTGGTCGCTCTGGAGAGGTGGTGGCTGCACAATTCCCTCTCCTTTCCTTCCCTTTGCATCCTGCTGGCTGGGTGATGCAGGAGCAGCCAGGATCTGAGCCCTTCTCCCTGGGCTATTAATTTGCTTTGCCTCAAACTCGCCAGCTTGCTCGGCTTTTTTAATGCCATTTATCCTGTGTCTGTTCTGCCCATAAATAGGGACATTGTCTCTTTTCCACAAGCGAAATCTCAACAAATCTCCAGCGTGTCAAAGGTGGCAGTGGGATTATTAACATTTTATTTTGTGGTGGAGGGAGGATAAATATTGTCCTTCCTGGCAGGTTTTGAGCGAGGACGTGTTTGGCTGAGGTCAGGCGTGTGTTAATGAACTGATTCGGATCTCCTTTCTGATAGCTCCAAAGTCAAATATAGAATGGATAAAACTAGTGAATGGCATGCCTCTGCCAAACAGTGACTAATGGCTCTGGAGGCGAAGGCAGGAGATACGACAGTCATAGGCAGGCTGAAAAACCCAAGAAGAAACCTTCCTGACTGTGTGCATGTAATTAGAACTGGGAGCCAAGCGACAGCAAACTTTTTAGGTGGGGAACATGGTTGGATTGTAATGTGGTTTTCCAGGGGAAAGGAAGAGAGGTGCAAAATACTTGGGCTGGTTGGATCAGTGGGGAATGTAGCATGCTGCAGCAGAAAGGGTGGGGTGGGAGCCTGGTTGTGCTGTGAAAACATACCGGCGTGACTTGCAAGGCAGAAATAATGTTCCTGAAGTCGGTGGAAGTGTGGAAGCGGTGGAAGTGTGCCTGGGTGCTTGGCTGAAGCTGTGCTCCCGGCTCTCCCTTGCAGCAGGGATGTGGGCTCTGGGGATCGCCCTCTGCTTTTGGCTGTATCTTCTGGCACCTCCTGAAAACGCCAGAAAGGAAAGCCCCCATCCACCCGCCTTCTCTCTAAGCCAATTCCTCCATGAAGCCAGGAGTGGGGTTGATCTGTGTGTGCTGTGTGGCACAGGGTGCCTTGCCAACAGCACTGTCCAGGGGCATCCCAGCAGCAGGCAGGATGAGACCCGTTCCCATCCCTCCTGAACCATGCCCAGTCCATGCATCTGGCCTTGGGGTGCATGGTGCACCGAAGAAACCCTACAAGGGCTTTTCTGGACGTGCTGGTGATGGCTGAGCCCAGATCTGGCCCTGTGGCAGTGCTCAGGAGAACAGCAGCAAGCACCAAAGGCAGAGCCCGTCCTCTCCCACCCGCTGGATATGCTGGCGCAGGGTCTGACTCTGCTTCATAAATATTTCTGACCCTTGTGGAAGGCTCAAAATGTAAGCCCTGAGTGGAGGGGGTTTGTTTGTTTTGTTTTGCTTTTAGATTTGTTGGTTGTGTATTCCCGGAGTATTTAATTATATTATCCAACTTGTAAATTTTGAGGGGATGAATAATCTAAGTAGAATCTGGACTTAAAATAGCTTTTTAAAAATACTCTGCTGCAAAGCCTTTTCTTGTTATTTTTTTTTTTCTCTGCAATGGTACAGGAGACTTGAGATCGGGGCAGACAGAATGTTGAGACATAGGATTAGGAGAAAATGAGAGATTTTGAAAATTCCAGTAGTAAAAGGCAAGCCATGGCCTATTTTGTGTCAAAAATAGGAGGAGAAAATCATGGCTTTGCTGAACACAGCCCAGACAAGATGGTTCAGACCAGAGTTAGGAATCTGGACTCCTGGCTTGGTCCTTATGTTCCAAGCTAAAATGAAGTTTCTCTGCTGCACCAGCAGTCATCTGTAGACTTCCCAGGACTAGAAAACCAAGTAATTGCGGTTGGAATCATTCCCATTAGTCCCTGTATGGTGTATTATTCCCGTTTCTGCCTGCAATTAGGCTACGTGTTTGATCTTTTATTCTTGTGACTAATTTCACTTACCTACGGTTTTTCTGTTCTTTAGTTACATCATCCAAAGGCTTCTGCTGCTCACCTTGTTGCCTTCTTCTTTTTCCCCTTCCTTAACCACTTTTCACTAATCTTATACTGTGTGGTTTTGGACTACGTACTGAAAAGATTCGTCTCGGTGGGTGGACACTTGTAGGCTTCCCCTACAGCTTTTGCAGGACTAAAAAGGGGATCTTTTTCCCCACTGACGCACTACTGATCCCATCCTGTGATGAATGGAGGGAGCTACACTCTGTGGAAAAACCCAACAAGCCTTAAAACTTTTAAATTAAATTAATTATCCCTCTCTGACATTGATAAATATCCCTCTACATGAATATTGGGTTAATTTGGTGTTTTGACACCTGAGCCATCAAGAAGGCAGTCAAGAGACTATGAGAGTGTCCTGCCACCTCTGGCATACTGACAGTGTCTGAGGTGCAAGGAGTTGTGCCTGGGGAGCAATAATAGGGTTTCATGCTGCTCTTTTTTTTGTAAATTATCTGAATCCCAGGAAGCTGGAAGTATTTTGGTATTCAGAGCAATGTACTCTCTAATCCCCCAAATACATACCTAGGCACCAGCCCCATGCTAAAAGCTTTCCAAAATATGAATGCCCTCTTGACATAAATAAGACGTGGCATGAAGATGGTGAGTCTTCGTATCTCCTCACCACTTTCCTCCTGGGAAGGCTGAAGGGTTGACTTGTCTTTATAAGAAGCTTCCTTGGTCGGCTGCACTGAAGGCTGCACATCGAATGCATTATTGATACCCGCGCGTGGGAGTTGCATGCACACATGCACACATTACAGCCTCCCAGATGCTGTCTGGAGCACTGCAGAGGAATTACTGCAGCTGGGCAGAGATTGTCTGCTTCTCTCTAAAGCCTCGAAGATAGAAATCAGCATGAATCTCCTGCATAGCCTTTTCTCTTTCCACCATTAAATCATTGTAAGCGTGAAATAGAAGAGGGAGGAAAATACAGCCTCGGGGATTTTGAACAAGTCTGCTAGGTGAGGAGGCACTGAGAGAAGTGATGTCCAACTTTCTAGACACGTGCAAAACGAGCTGAGCAGCTGGCTTCGGGGTAATTGTGCCATTCCCACAAGCACAGTCGCTGTGCTGGGCGATCTCTTTCCCCAGCAGGAATCTCTCCTAAGCAGGAGTTGAGAAGGGCAATTCTCTGCATCCCTGCCGCAGTGTTCAAGCCCCACGTACTCATGCCAGGCATCTTTAAAATGACTGTTTCCCCTTCCTGGTGGGTGGAGGAGCTGAACGGCAAGCTCTGATGGGCAGCCAGGTCAGAGGTGCAGTGCCACTTCAGTCTGATGGGAGCACCACTCAGTGCTGTCAGCATAACGCAGGGCCCAGCCTGTGGCTCTCCCATACCAGTTAGAGTCCTTAAAATGTAGTCCTTTTGCCTAAAGAAAATCCCATGATTGGCCTTCAGGATAAGGCAGGTCTGAGGGTGTCTGGGTCATCTGGATCATAGGCAGTAGGAGGAATTAAGTCACCTGGGGTTGCAGAGGCCCCAGAATGAATCTGTTATCATTTTCCTCGGCGTCGCTCCGGGGCTCTCCCACAATCTCAGATAATTCTCCACTTCGTTGCATAGCTAAGGAAACCGAATGAAGGGGAGTGGTGTGACATGCTCAAGGTCATGCGTGGAGGCTGGATTAGTCCTTCTTTTCTTCCTGATCCTAATTCTTTGCCTTGATCAGAAGCTCTCTTTTGTATCACTGTGGTTATTCAGGGAACTGGTGCAGCAGCAGCAGCACAACTTATGTAGTATCTTGAGTCTGAGCAAATCAGTCTGCTTTGAAGGCTGTGTAGGCAGGGCTTGCTTCTCCCTCTCTGTCTTCCCATTTTAATTCTTTTCTGGCTCCTCAGCGTTTATGTCCCTAGCAATCTTCATTGAGGATAATGGGAGCAGGCAAAAGAACCACAAGAGAGCCGTACTCTGCCAGCCATCTTCCCTTGCACATCTTAATACCATATGTCAAGTGCAGTTGCTCAGAGCTCCACAGATCTCTCTTTTTCAGCCGCCCAAGGAGCTGGGGCTGTTTACGGTGTCAGCTTCACAAGATGGCAGGCGGAGAACTGGAGCCAGCTCCTGAGGAGCTCCGGATTGCAGCCGTGCTCCAGAAAGAAGCACTTGTGCTGCGGTGGTGCCCCAGGAGCTGAGCAGCCAGGTCTCACAAGGAAACTTTGCAGTAACAAAATCAGTCTGTTTTTTTCCAGACGTTTTAAAGACCACGTATCAGAGGTGTTGGGCACCCAGTGAATAAGTGGTTATCTCATAGGAATAATCGGGTTTGCAAATTGGAAATTATGTCTTTTGTGAAGTCACAGCAAGACCTACTTTTCTACTAGAAACCTCAAACCAACTTCCACCAAAGGAGATTATCCAGTTTCTTAGAATAAGAAAACTGAAGTGTAGAACCTTTTCTACCTTTTCTCCTTGCAAGACGCCTGTTGGTCACACTTCTCTTTGGTCTGTAACTCCTTGGTTGCAAAGCAGGCACAGGATCCCAGAGGCCCAGGTTTTTTGCATGATCCTGGCTAATTCAAAGTGTTTTTTTGAATTTTCCTGTAGCCCTGTGAAAATGTTGGCCACTGGATACCAAGTGCAAGTGTCTCAAACGTTTTACTTTGCAACAATCTATTTTTGGAAAGAGCTCCAAGTCATAATTTCTTAGAGTATTTTAATTACAGTTTTTTATATCTCCAGGAGTTTCTTCCAAAGAACTTCTTTGTGAAGGTTTATTATTCAAATTTGGAAGGGCAGAAGGAAATCAATTTCCTCCTTCAAAACTACCTTTTTTCACCTACTCTACTTGCTTATCACTCTTTGCCTTGCCAGGATTATTCTAATCAGATTTCACATATGGAAAAAAAAAAAAAAAGACAAAAAGAATTCCTCTCTTTCAAGTACTCAGTAGGCTTAAGTAAATTAAGACATTGCTCAGATTCTGCTCACTGCTGTGGTTGTGAATACAATGGAGGGTACCTAGTGTGGTTGGGGGAAGAATGGTGTCTGATGTGTGCTTTTTGTCCCAGGAGAGAGACCAGAAGGCAGGACTGAAACCAGCCTCATCCTTGGAGGTATTTTGGTTAACCCTGTGTTTCTGGGCTGCAGACCTACCTGCCAGGCATGTAGACACAGCCCAAACCAGCAGGGGCGAATGGTAGCGAGCAGATGCTTGTGTTACTGCGGGTAGCACTGCAGGAAGATGTTCTGGAAGCCAGGCAACCAGGCCTGCCAGCCTGGTGCTTCACCACCACCTCTTTCACTGAGCTGATCCAAAGGGGAACCAAACGTCTGTACTGCTTGAGTGGTTTTGCAAATCTGTCCTCAGCCTAATGCACCAAATAACAGCTTGCAGCAAGGCCAGCACGGCTTCTCTGCATACAGCTTATTTCTGATTTGGCAGCTGTTTAAGAACTTTATTTGCTGTACATGTCAAGACTGATAGCACTCCTATGGGGGCTCTGACCTTGACCATCCTCCTGTTCTTCCTCAGTGAGCTCATTACAAGCTCCTAAATTGTTGAGAAGGTTTTGCCATGAGCTGCAATGAAAGTGCCTTTCTGTAAATGCTGCTACAAGGAGGTAGGCTCACGCTTCAGCGTGAGGTCTGGGCTTATGTACGTGGTAAAAGAGGGCTACTCTGATACTATTTCTGTTCCTTTGTACGACAACCTGAGTATTTCTATTGAGTTGGACAGAAATTAGATCCGTATTCTGTAGGGGGGTTTCTTCTTGAGTGTGACTGCAAAATGGTTGTGCTCATAGCCAGAAAAAGGACAGTGCACAGGCTACCAACAACCACAGGTTACTTTGGAGGTGCAGGGCACAGGAAACTTGTCTTTAGAAATAATACAGACCTGCAATCAAAATGTTAAAAAAAAAAAAAAAAGTGTCCCTATTTTGCAGACGGAAGCAGTTCTTGTCCTTAGGGTGCTAGTGGGGCAGTTTGTAAGGTCCAGCTCCTTGCTCTGCCACAAACACCTTGCCTTCCTCAGGCCCAGTCACACAGGATTCAGTGGAGCTGCCTAAACCTAGATATTTATCTCTCTCCGCGATGAGCCAGCATATTCTGCCTGTCCCCAAGAAAACTGTGGTTCTCCCATAGGTCTCGTGTCCTACCTGCCAGCCCTGTGCATGTCTTGCATGCCCCAAGACATCTCAAATAATACTAGAAACTTACATTTAGGTAACCAAATCAAGCCCTTAATTTCTCTGCCTCAGCCGCTCATCTATACGGTGAAGATAAGATTTCTTTCCTACTCCCACAGAGGCAGTGTGGAGATAAGTGTGCTAGAGATTGACAGGCACTCGGGTGCTACGTTGAGGGCACTGTGTAAGAGCTTGAACAGATAAGAGAGCGACTACATGACAGCATGAGGGTGTTGGGTTTTTTTTTGCTTTGTTTTTTACCTCAAAAGATTTTCTCCTTCACATGTCCTTTTTCTATCAAGATGCTAGTGCTGTGAAACAGCAATGAGCTCACACGAGCCTCTCACACCTGAAGCCTTCCTGGTTGACATTGCTCCAGATTTAGCTGTGTTTCCATCTGAATTCAGCCATCGTGGCCCTGCTTGCCCCAAGTTAGTCAGCCACAGAAGTGTGCGTATGCCTCAGCAGCACTTGGAGGGAGCTTTCATTTGGGGTATCTCTATTATTCATTAAAAATGAAAAAAAGAAAAGAGGCTCTTGGTTTTTAGGTCTGCCAAGTTGGAATGGTGCAGTGAAGTAGGGGAAATCATTGTTTGACTTAAAAATGGAATAAATTGACCTGGCACCACCTAAGAGAATCAGCCGGGAACCCAGCTATCTTACTTTTCAGCTAAATCACTGCTCTGGCACCTAGTTACTTCATTGCCAGTGGTGCTGTAAATACTTGCTCCCTGTGGTTTCAGCGGGATTTCAAAGTAATCACCATCCCTGCAGTTCTTTCCCCTTTTATTTACAGACTTCAAAAGCTCAGTTTCATGCTCATCATATAGGACTCTGTTTCCTAACATCCATTTGGAGACTGTCCGAAAGAAATTTTATACAGCCCACAATCTTTTCAAATCTGCTTACCAGAAGTCTGCAGAACGTGAGACCTAAATAGCGCAGGCACTTTGGAGAGTCACAGCTATAGACGCCACTGAAAACTAGGGCAGGGTGTTAGGTAATCTCCTTCCTCAGGTCTCCCCTGAAAATTTAAACCATTATTATTTACAATAAAGTACTCCTGTGTGCAGTGGGAGAGGTGGAGAAGAACAGGAGTCTGGCAAGACGTCCATGCTTACCAGCTCAAGATTTAGGCACACAACTGAGTAACAATGTACATTTTTTCTAAAGACTCTGAGAGAGAGACTACAGCACTCACTCTTTAGGTGATTATGTCCTTTTATTTATATTCTCTTTCACGGTGTCCCCTTTGTCCGTGCCAGCAGTCATCAATCATACGTTCAAATACTTGGGTATAATCTGTTCTCAGTAGTGTCAGTTCAACTTGTAAAATTCTTTATGGTTAGCAGTGTCTCCATTTCTGTGAAAAGTCCATTGATATTATTATCAACAAATATTTCCCCTCCTGCAACTCTTGAATCTCTAGGCATTGAAACACCCTGAACCTGAGTACAAGCCAACAAGAGGCCATCTAAGTGCATTTATAAGTCACTGGCATTGCCTGGATTCTCCACTCACTTTATCTGTTGTGTTTTTTTACTGAGAACACTCTGAGAGAAGGCACTGCTGTAATTCCTCCCATACACTGCTAGCCGTTGGAATCAGGATCCCTTCACGTACACCCAACTCTTGTTGAGTATTTCTCTGGCCAGTTCAGTACCCTTATACAATGGCTAACTCATTGAGGACCTGAGCACATCCTCAATTTAACGGGAAAATTCTTGTGCCTCCAGTTACTCCTCTGCTCAAATACTTGGCCAAACTGAGGAACTATTTTCCTCTTGAAGATCCTAGGGGAAGTACTAGGTTGTGATCTAGACCTCAGGGCATCTCTTGTGCCCTGCAAAATTTGGTAACATCCATCTGGTGAAAATATTCCACTCTGCTTCTTTCTAACTCATCTCTCTGTAGGAGCCATCTGTCTGTCTAATCTTCCCAGGCACTAACGGATGGCTGTGCTTAAGAGTCTGACCATCCAAGTAGAGTTCTCTAGTGATGAAACCAATGGTGCAATGACTGCTAGTACATGGTGAGCACTGTGCCACCAATCCTACAGCCACCTGCTTGTTTTCTGTCACCACTCAAATACACTGCAGTGTATTTTTTAAAATGAACATCCCAGTTGTCCCTAATCTCTTGATAATAATGTGAATATTGACCGTATTTCCTCTGAAAAATTAATGGAGGAAAGATGGAGGAATGCCTCAGTGGACTACATTGTTAGATATACAAAGCTAAATCCACATGTACTAGGATAAAGATTAATTTACATACTCAGAATAGGTAGTTGCAAAGTGAAGAACACTGCACGCTAGATAGCTGAATTATAACATTCTGAGGCTGTTGTAATGCTAAAGTTGAGGGGAAAAACGAGATTTACATATTTGAAAAAGTAGGCTTACTTATGCTTCCTGTTCGTTTAGATAAATCGGCTAATGTATTAGCTTAATACATAGCGGACTCAATAGTGTGACCCCTCAAATACACATATTCAGAGAAAAATAAAGATTGAGAAACAATTCTTCCAGTAAATAGGAGGATTATCCACAAATCCAATAAAGTACTGCAGTTTTTATTTCCCTGTTATGGTATTTTCTGGCTTGAAAACATTTAAAATGATGCTTTTTCCTGATTACGTGCCTCTTTAGAATTCCCTATTAACCGTTTTGCTTTTTTTATTTTCCGAGCCTTTTCTTTCTGATAGATAGTAAAAGAAATAGAATAAAAAAGAAAAAGAATAGCTCTTTAATGCGTGAGCGTGGAGTCAGCAGAAAATAACAGTCCAGACTGCAAAGAAGAGCTGATTTAACATGGTTTTTAGATTGTGTTGAATAAATGAAAAGGAGAAATGTGTTCCTGAATGTTTTCACTCTTCACCAATTCAGTAACTGTGCCCTTTTCAACCTTAACAGACTGAATTATGTGCATCTAAGGAAGTTCTGCCATTAAGTTGTTTTCATGTTTGGATATTTTATTTTTTAAAAGAAGATGTTCATTGCACACAACAATAGTAATTCTGTTAGGCCATCCTTTTTCTGCGTAGGACATCCATCACTTTTAGTGGTGGGATACCTGCAGATTTCTGAGAGGGGCTGAGAAAGTATTTGCAAGGTAAAAAGTGTGATTAAACTTGTCTTTCTATGGGAAGTAGGTTGTGAGGCCTCTCTCAAACTTGGCTGAATCATTTTTACCTGGAGCAATATTTTAATGAAGCAACAGGGCCAGGACTAGAGGGTTTTCATCTCTCCTTTAAGGAGAGTGAGTGACTGGCTGTGCTCTCACAGCAGTTTTGAAGGTGCCTGGAAAGCTTCATGTGATGTGACAGAGCAGAGCAAATAGTGGACTAATTAGATATATGCAGACACCAAGGCAAAGCAGGTCTTCCAGTCAGTAAAAATGTCATATATGTTTGTGAGGAGGAAGGAGAAGGAGATAGACTCAAGCCTGGAGGTGAGTCTTGGAAACGGACTCACTGAGGGTTTCAGAGGAGGGTGAGCCTCATTCTCTGAGCATCCCTGCCAGCGTTGGCCAGGAAGACATTAGCAAGTTTAAAGCAGAGTAGAAGCTTCTTCACATAATGAGTGAGGGCTGATAAAGACAAGGATACCACAGATTGCTGGAGACTGAGTCCTGTAGGTGATGTTTCTCTGCTCTTCACTAGTACATCCAGTACCAGTCCCTGCCAGCAACAAACCACTCAGCTAGGTGGGCCCCTGGCCTAAGGGAGCCTGTCTCTGAGAGGGCCTAGGAGCTAAGGGGTAGACAAGCACACACTGAAGGAATCTTCACTTTTTTGTAACCTCCAAGCAGCCCTCAAAACCAGCAAGGGATGTATCAGCATGGCCATCTCTGACAAAAAGGCTGACTAGGCCCGTTTGACGAGAGGGCAGCAGAGCTGTAGGACATTCATGCAAGTCTATCAATGGCACAGAAGACCTGGGTGTTTACTTAGAGTCATGACGAAAATTCATTAGTCTCTTGCCGTAACTCTTGGGCTTGTTTTCCTCCCTTTCACTCGTGATGTTTCATACAGTCTTCTCTCTCACAGCCGTGTGTGCTGAGTGCATTATCCTGCAAGCCTGGGAAACTATGGGGTATGCTAAGGCAGAGCTGGATTTTTCAGCTGGCTCCAAGAGTGAGAAAGTAAATGTCTTTCATCTCCACACTCTCCCTCTTTAATGAGCACTGCTGGAGAATAAAAGAAATAATAAGGATTCAGTTCAGTGCTAAATGCTTCTATGATATCAAAAATTGGCGACTTCAAGGTTCTTTCTTTTTTTCCCCTCACCACCTCACATGCCTTGTGATTATAATGATCTTTGCAAAGAATCATGGCAAGTGTTTGGAACACAGAAGTTGTTGGGGAATAGCAAGGAGGTGTGACCTCAAAGAGCCAGGAAGTCTTTACAAGTAAAGCATTCGCACAAACCTAAAGGAGCAGTGAAGTCAGCAGAACTGGACGGTTTTGAGTACTAATAGCTGGATACTGTGAAATACCCGACCAGAATGTAGCTGAAGAAAGAAATCCTATTTCCTTCATCAACTATGCAAAATGAATTTGCAGTTTCAGTTTGGTCATCAGTGTTTTGAGAGTAGCCATTTAATTTCGGTTTGCATATTTGACTGAAAAAAGGAAAAAGAGATGGCCTACTTTTCTCAAGTAGCAGTTACCTCAGGTTGGTTTTTGCCTGGCAGCATGGAGGATTGCAGGCTGCAGAGCTCTTCATTCCATTGTGCTCATCAAAACGCCTGTTTCTTTTTCTTTTCAAAGAACAAAGTAAAAAACAAAAATCCAATTTACCCAAGAACCACATGGTATTGCTATTTACATGTATATGTACCACTTTGGTTTCTCTTGTTTATTCATTTTCTTCTTTAGCTAAGAATGTTTGGTTATACTCTGATGAGGTCTTCTATACCTGAAAGTTACCAAATTTCCCTTTCTTTTCTTCTGACATTTATGGCTAGGTTTTCCACAGTATTTCCCATCAGTAAATTTGACCTCGGAGTCACAGAATAGAATAAAGCTAGGGAACATATTTAGATGACTTTAAAGTTCAAATGCAAATACGTTGCCAAGATTAGACCCACAGAAACATGCAGCAGCAGAGTAATCTGCTGCAGTAAGCTCATACATAAATATCCCAGCAGAGGGGTTCAGAGCCATCTGCAGAGGCCACTAAAACTTACTCAGTAAGCCAGAAATCAAAGAGACAGGTAATAATCAGTCTTCAATGTCTCAGAAGCATACGGACCTTTTTCTGCATTATGCTACGTGAATGTCTTCTGTATTGCAGTATCAGCTTTTAGGTGATAAAAAAGAGGGGAGGCACAGCAGTGTTAATAGCTCAGATGTAGACTGAAGCTATTAACTTTCAGAAAGTCCCGGTTATTTTGAAGGAACAATCTGGTTACCATTAAAAATGCAACAATACAAAGGTCTCCCTCCAAAAAAGTTTGCATATTTGCATCCTTATTCATAGTTTGTTTTGTTTTTTTTTCTGCTCCATAAAATGTCTTTTTTTACAAGAGGTAAGAAAAAACAGTGACAGGAAAGACACTTTGAAAGGAAAGGTAGAGACTTGGGTGAGGGAAATTGGGTGGTGGAGGATATTTGTTACGTGATGTTATCATCTTCCATGTCCACATTCCTCTCTGTCCAACTCAATACCACCCTAATAAATCTCTACCTCTTGGCTAGTGTCTGCATCCAGGGCATATCACTGGTCACTGGTGACAATTACTGTGAGTTGTTATAACCAGGACAGAAAATCAGTCTGGATAGACTGGCTGGGACTGGGAAGAAATTAGTTTCTCAGTCTGGGCTTGATGATATGCTGTCTGGGGGCTGGTATGGCTGATCATCGTCCAACTCTGCATTTCCATTCTTGGACAATAGCTTCTGTTCTTGCGTTAGCAAGTTTTAATGAGCAGTGCATTGATAAATGCGTTGCTTCCCTTTCAGTGCACCATCCCTACTCCCAGGCACTCCAGAAACTCAGATGATCCTGCAATCATCAGTAATAAAAGTGTTGCCACTTAATTTGCACTCTCATTTCTGAACGAGAAGATAACGTTCCCCCTGATCTGCCTTTAAAGGGAGCTCATTTGTTGCTATTACTCCGAGAGAATCCAGGGAGATTATCTTGCTGGGTTTGGAAACTGCAGTGTTAATTAACAGGTCTCCAGAAACCATCTGTGAGTTTTTATTACAATTCATGATTTGTTCCCACTGATTCCTAAAGGGGGGGGGGGAGAGCAGGGGTTACATGCTGATGGTTTGTAATTGCTTCCACGTTTGTGTATTGATCACTGCAGGGACATTCACTGCAGAAGTTACTAAGGTCAGTAATGTTGTTGTCTCACCATTTTCTCTCTGTGGCATTTTCCTCCGGTCACCCAAGTTTCTCTCTGTAAGGATGTTTCCTGCCATTACGTATTTGACATTTCGCTGATTGGGAGTTTATTCAGCAAAATTCCTCCAGACATGCTGTCGTGGATTGTTCAAAGCCACAATCCAACAGGACAGAAGGTGCCTGAGTTAACTTCAGCAGAAGGCATTATTAAAAGTGGATCTTTAGTCCAATAAATCCTCCTTTATGAGTCACAGATTGGAAGGAATTCAGAGAAGGGCGACAGAAACAGTTACGGGGCTGAGGGCTGAGTTAGAGGGGAAGTGGAAAGAGTGAAAATAGCAGCATTTGATAGGAGAGAAAATTGAGCAGATAATGTGCTCTATGGATAAAAATTGGGGTGTTTACAGGAAATGGGGAATGAATAGAAAATATTGCAAGAGTGAGTTAGGAAGTGGTGGTGGGAATGCACCAATTCAGGGGTTTTAGCTTAACAAAATGGAGGTTTCTGAGTGTGCAGCCAGTATAGGTGCAGGTATGTGATTTTCCTCTTTCCACGGTTAGGAATGTGTCCTTTGATGCAGCCCATAATCAAGGGTAGACATCACTCCTATCCTCCTTTTGGTACCAGTATGCAAGGGACATTTTTGTTCTAACAGAAGAAAAATCCCTCTCATTTGCAAAAGATAACAAGTAATCTGGGAGCTGAAGAAAGCTTTTCTTTTCCAACGATTGTGTGTTAATTAACTGTCTGTCTCACAAATGAACTGTTAGTAGAAGGTGCTTAAGTAAAATGCCCTGAAGCTGCCACTTCTCTTCTTAACCATCATCTCCGGAAAAGACGTTGGGATCTGCTGGGAAGCCCGGTCACAGAACCGAGGAGAGCCTGCAGCAGTCCTCCTGCAAGACGGATGCTGGCAGCATTTCCATCTTAGCTTTTTTAGATCTCTTGGCAGCTTTTCCTTGCAGCGATGACAGCATCCTTTTAACCCACCTGTTATACCTGTTGGGTTTGGTTTTCCTGGAAGCACCTCTCTGCTATGTGCTGCGTATGTTCTGGGGCTGCTGGATTTGGACTTGTTGTGCATGTGGATCTAGAACAGGTGCATCAGATGGCAAAGCTCTCTCAGAACATCTAGACTCCTGGCTCCAAGCTGATGCTGATCTGTTTTCCCACCTCATCAGGGAAGCTGTATGTGTCATCATCTTGACTTCTGACTTTTGAGCTCCAGTGTGTCAAGAAGGAGGGATCATATCTGTTTTCCTTCTTTTTGTAGCTGGAGGTCGTCTGTGTTGCCTTACTTGCCGCCTGCTACTTACCTCCTGTGCTATTTCTTTTCCTGGTGGCTCTGAAAGTTGTGGTGACCCCACAACTTGCCTTCCCATTGAGATACAGGGCTTCTCTGTTTGGAGCCTGAAAAAAGACAGTGGGGAGATGGGCAAGGATTTGTCCCAGTTTGTCGGCTCCAGTCAGAAGAGATGCGAGCAGTGTTTCAGCCCCGTGCCTCAGCACCTCCTTCCTTCATCTCTCTGGGAAGGCAGAAAGCACAACCCCAGATCTGTTTTCACCAGGGTAAAGTGAGAATTACAGCAACATGGCATGGGTCAGTCTGATTTAGGGCTCGTTATAACATCAGGACAGAAGTGACACCCGAACTGCTTTGCTTACAGCAGGGGGTGGCCTTGCCATGAAGACAGCATTGTGGCCTGGGGCTTCAGAGAGGGTTTCCATCAGCAGTGGGACCAGGCAGGGGTCTCTGTCACACAGCAAGGGCTAGACACCTCTTTGTGCCCTCTGCTAGGGCACCATGACTTGCACGACGTAATTATTTTATTTGGAGTTAACAGGAAAAGTACTTCCTTCTTTCAGAAAGGATGTAGAGTGTCAGAATGTTTTCATATGAGCTCTGTTGAAAGCATAGGTACAGAGATACGTAGTCACCCTGCTTTAATGAGATTTGGCTATAATTGTATGAAGAAATTATTTTAGGTTAAAGTGGTTCATAAAAAAATCTGTTTCATTATATTAAGGCATGTTTGAGACTCAAAAATCTCATTCATATTATTGGTGAGATAAAAACTAACAGAAATCGTGTTATTTTGAGAGATTTCCATTCACCAAATAGACGTTGGAGAATAAATGCTGCTCCTAATGCTGGGCCCGGATTTACCAGGATGTGATAATTTGAGGATTTCTTTTCCAAATAGTTATTGAACTAAGAAAAAGCAATGCAGATTTGCAAAACAGTGAGATTATTACAGAAGACTTAGACATAGAAAGCAACCTTCAGCTGAGAGCTCATGAGCTATTTCAATTTAAATTAAATGGTAGGCTAAACATTCGGCTGTAACTAAGATTCATGATTTCATAAAAGTGAAGGAAACTAGTTACAGAGGGAAACTAGGCAGCGGAGCTCAGGGCTTGAATGCAAAAGTAGCTTTGAAATTTTTATTATTATTTTTTTCAGCCAAAGAGGAGAAACTTTAGAATGAATATCCCCGAAAACAGAGACCTGGTCTGGAAAGACACTTAGTCAAACAGATTAAAACAAAACAAAACAAAACATTAAAAAAAATAATACTTGATGCAGACAAGAAGTCCACAAAAATGCAAAATGTAATTCAGCAATTGCTCTCCAGTCAGAAAGCGCAGAGGATAAATGAGAATTACAAATATGAGGAGGAGTTATACCATTAAAAAATATTAACAGTAAAATGCTGCTTGGCTTTTAAAATCAATGGAGGAAAGGAGAAGTGGGCCTGAGGTGCAGTGAGGAGGCAGCAGAGATTGAAGGTGATTTAAAGAGATGACCACATATGTGAACAGCAGGAATGGTGCTCCTCAGTGCCTGGCAGGGAGGTGTTGCCAGAATGGATGGGGAAAGAGAAGGTCTAGGAAGAAGCAGCAGCTGCATCTCAGGAGAAAATAAACATTAAAAACACATACAGGCTTGTTATCCTTGTAACTTCAATATTATCCAGAAAAGGGAAGAATCATTCAAAAACATAAATGAGATAAAATGTAAGTTGTGTTTAATAAGGGTAAAGTGTCCAGATTACTCTGTTACCATTCTTTATAAAAACAGCGACTTTCTAGATAGGGCAACTGCAGTAAATGTGATTTATCTGGACTTCAGCAAAGCATTTGCTGTCCTTTCACACGTGCCACTGGTCCAGCTGGGAGGGGCAGGGTTAGCAGAGGAGAAAACTGCAGAGGGAGCAAGGAGCCCTGCCGCAGAGATGCCAGCGGGGTGCAACTGGCTGGGCTGCGAAGCTGCTCAAGTTGGGGCTGGCAAAGTGCATGGCGAAGCTGGATGGATCTGGGAGCTGCTGGCACTGCAATAGGCAGCTGGAACACTGAGTCAGAAGAAAAGGTAGCTCTGGGAGACAAGTTACAGAAACATCCATCACACAAAAAGTTGTCATAGTAAGTGGACATTAGAGAATTTTGCCTAATAATAAGAATTCCTGAGCTGTTAAGTTTGCTGGAAACAACAGCTTAAACCTTGGCTGTTCTACATAGATCAGAGAGCTAAGAACCATTAGTGAGATGTAGCTCAGAAAATGCCAAGTGACAGGGCAGGGTGTCACAGGCACAGGTGACCTGCAGAGGGCTAAGGGCATGCTGAAATGCTGAAGAAGCCACTGAGACCCAGTGTAATTCTGCATGCATTTCTGATTAATTGTGTTAAAAAAAGATTGAGCAGAGCAAGTTCAGAGAAGGTCTCTTCATACGATCTGCATTCAACTGATTTGTTTACTCCCCAGCAAAATGGAAGATGGAAATGCATTATAATTACTGTATAAGTTAACACTGGGGGGTAAATACCAGCAATGTTTATGCTGAAGGCCAGAGCTGGCACAAGAACAAATGGTCACTGCCTGGCAGCGAGTACAACCCAATAACTCATTTAGAAGTGAAACTTGATGGACTTACGAAACAGATGATGAGATACTGCCAGGAATTGGACTGTGTAAACCAAGAGGGTACTTTCTAGTATTTTTCTCTGTCTTGAAACAGCTTTTATATATATATATATATATATATATATATATATATATATATATGGCTTAATAAAAGTCCAATGATGTTGATTTTTTTTTTTTAAGTGGAAGTAATTTATAAATGACATCAAGGAGGAAATTACAAATGGCATACGTAAGCCCTGTAAGTATTGCCTTGGAAAATTGCAAAAAATGGTTGTAAATGCACCTTTGCAGGATGCTGCCGGTGAATTTGAACACATAAAAGGAAGAAAATTATAAAACATGAATCACGGTGCTACAAAGGGTCCTGCACTATAAGCTGGTGGAAATGGCCTGAGCTGTTTTCCCATTGCTGAATGTCTGTGTCACTGACTTTGCCAGGGCAGTGGCCACCAGTCTCGGTCCTGGTCAATGTACTGGGTCTGTGAGGTGTAGGTGGGGGGTCCCGCGGCCTCCAGGGCTGCTCTCTGCAGCCTGAACTCAGTCTGTTTCTTAAGGATCCTCAGCAAGAAACCTGCAGGACCTCATGCGTGTGCCTGAGCCTTTGTTCATGTAGTGATGGGGGCTGGGAAGTGGAGATGCTTTAGGCTGGGACCTGCACTGGCAATTCCACCTCAACGCTATTTTAGCAAACTTTTACTTTTCCCTGTAGCTAAATGAAGTTAATCACCTGCTCGTCTCTTTGCATTTTCATAGTTCCCTTGCTTTGTGCCGCGAGGTACAGGTGTTTATGATGTTTCCGTCTCACTTGTGGCTCAGTGATTAATATTCTGCACGTTGCGGAGCTCATGGAGACCCGTGATTTCCTGCTCTACATAAGGTACTTAAGTCAGTCTGGTTTGGTTTTCTTCCTCTTGGTAATATCCACCTGGTGAGTTAATTGTGTAGGAAAACAGCCAGCAGAGGCAGAAAAAAAAAAAATGCAGAGAATATGACATCAGGCTCAGCTAGGAGTATTGTGCAGTTCAGGCCTGTGCGCAGTAGAGAAGGGAAACTGGCTGGCAAAGGCTGCCCTGTCCGAGGAAGCTGTTTCTGGTGATGGTCCCTTGGTACCATCCTGAACCACAGCAGGAGCTGTGGGCCCTGTCCTGCACCGTCCTGGCTTCCCTGCAGAGAAGAGCATGAATTTTGCTCTCCCCCACCTTGGTCCTCAGAGGTTTGTACAAGGATTGGGTGTGTAACTGAAGGTAAATAGAGAAAATATTAGTTTAATAAATTTGTCCCCCTCTTCCTCAACATCTGTTCTGCATTCCTCCTGGGGAAATTATCCAGTTCATAGAAAGCATTAATAACTGGACTGAGGGACGGTGGTCTTCTAAGCTGGCACATAGGGTCCTTCCAATGAATGGGACCTGGGGCCCAACCCCTGTATAAGTGAAGGATCAGCTATTCGTACGAGGCAGGGTGTGAGCAGCTAGAGACCCGTTACTCTGCCCTGATGAACTGTGGTTTTTGTCTTTTTGAACACTTGACCTAGAAACATCGGTATTATTCCTAGTCTCAGTGTATCATTTATTTGTGTTGTTTTTTTTGAAGAGTTGAAAAAAAAAGTCATCATTTGGGGTCATGTTCACCCCAGAGACCACCAAGACTGTCTCCAGCACAGACAGATCCTCTGCCTGCCTCACCTCACTTGGCCCCGTGCTTTTCATTTCCAGCCCTGCTTCGTGTTCTGGTTTTCTTAATTCCTAGCAGTTCCTTTACCAACTCCTCTTTCAGCTTACACTCAGAACTTGATACTCCCAGTAGTGCCCTGTATTGATCCCTGCCCACTCGGTCCCAGCTCACCTCTTGCCTGCCTTGTTTCCCACATTTCCCTTTGCGTCTCTTTGTGGCTGCTGGTCCAGCTTTCTCTCATTTGTATTCAAATTGGCCAACGCCTCCATTTTGTCAGGATCCAGCAGAGAAGATAGATGAAAAGAAATCACTCTGCTGTCAATTCAGAGCAGTCCTGGCACAGCCTGTAACCATCCAGAGTTGAAATTGCCAGGAATTTGTTCACTGGAATGCATTCAGTTTGGACAGAATCAGTAGGAAATAACAGCTCTTGAACTATAGCACATCTCCCCTGTACTCATGTGTGAACTGCTCATTTTCACAGATCATCAGCTTAGCTAAAGCCTGGGTGAATATTCTTTACTCTGAAAGGTGAGGATGAAGGATGTTAAGAAAACTTCACGAGAATTAACACATTTCCCTTTTTTTTTTTTTTTTTTTTTAACTGGAAATGTATGAGCTGTCATGGCTGAAAGTTTCCAGGTGAATTCATCTTGAAGTAGTTGAAGTTATCAGTCAAACTTAACACTTGACAAAGTTAAAAGCGTCTGAAAGCAGGGGGTTATCATGGGATTTGTCAGACAACCTTAATAATAGTTTTACCTACAACAGCAAAATTCAGTAATGCAATGTAATTCTGAGGCATCAGCACTGCACGGCTGAGCACCGTTAGATAAATGGGGCCTGGAAGTGCAGAACACCACTGCCCTGCCACTTACGGTGGTGCTTTTACCTTTCTATCTGTAAAGCTTGTGAGCGTAACAATAAAGGGGAAAAGAGCTTCTTGTTCCTAAAATATGAGTGTAACAGGACCCCCGTGGGTAGTCCCATGCGCTGTCACACCTTGGCATCCCATCTAGTTCTCGGGTCCTGCCTTTCCCCATCGCCCGGCTCAGGTTTGAGAGAGATTTGTGGCAGTGCCAGGCTGACTGATGGCGATCCCATTTTCCGAAGTGCCCTCCCTGACAGCACAGAGTGTGCCAACAAAGCTGACTGAGAAAGTCCAGGAGAGCAACTCCAGGCCATTTATCAATCAAACTTGAGGCTTGCAAGGTAGAATTTCTAACTTCTCCCCGTGTCAGTACCAGGAGTACAAGACATCCATCCCCAGCAGGTTTCCTCCTTGTGTACTGCTCTTCTCTGCTGCAGTGTAATGAACAGATTCATCCTGGAGTCTGTGTGTCAGGTTAGCCCATCTTTGCTGAACAGAATGAAGAGAAAAAGTGTGGGACAAATGGCATATATAGCTTCTGGTTGTTCTCGCCCTTGCCTTTTGTTGCCCACAGTCAGTCCTGTTACAAATACAATATTGACTTAAGGTGAGTTCAGTTTCTGTGTTCCAACAGGGTCCATATAAAAATGTGAAAACTGAAATGTGAGAGTGACTTTAGTAAAGAAAAACGACTTTGTGAGTTTTTACTGGGGAAGCTGCCCGTGGCTGTAGGGAGGATATTTTCAACTCTTCTGCAGGTTTGTCAAGTCCAGGCCCTGCTTATGAGCAGAACTAAGAGGGACCTGCTCCATTCCATGTAAAAGATACGATGAAAGTGCCTTGAGCTTTAAGGTGTTCTCTAACTGCTAGAGAGCAGGATGAGACCAAAATAGGATAGGGTACTTCCCTTTCCAGTTACTCTCAGAGACCTTGGACCTGGACAGCTCTCGTATTTTGGACAATGTTGTGCAAGAAGAAGATTCCAAAGTCATCCTGGTCGTGGTGGTTTGCCGAGCAGAGCCTGCACACAAGTGTTGGAAGTGCTTTGCTGTGACATTAGCTTAGGATTTTCATCCTGTCGCAGGGAGCCAGAGCTGCAATGGGGTAACGCCAGTGGGAGAGGCAGGGCTGCTTCCACTCGCTCTCCTCATTAAATGGGCTCAGTTGTGCTGCACCATTTGGAGGGTTCAGCCCAGGCTCTCCTTCAGCCAGTCTCCTCTTCAGAAACACTGCTGCCTAGACAACCAGACAGCTTCTGCATATGTCTGATAGCTGGGCAGGCAGGCAGTTGTCATGGTTATGGATGCTGCATAGGAACCAAAATAGATGTATAGAAAGACAGCGAGAGAAGCTGGCGCAGATCCTGTCTTTGCTGGGCTGGAGCTGACAGGAGGCAGCACCGAGGAACCACCTGTGTCCTGGCTCCCTCCCGGCTCTGCCACAGACAAGGACTTGCTTTTGTGCTTGGCCTTGAGCGCCGCAGACAGCAAAAGAAGCTGAGCTGTCTGACAAAGAAGTCATCTCAGTGAAAAATTCTGGGGAGAAAATAGACAGCTGAAGATGTTAATTTGTTAGGAAAAAAACAAAGCATTTCTTGAGTTTTGGATTGCGTCAGTGTCTGTGAGTGTCAGACTTCCTCTCTCCTTCAGTTACTTCTCATCTCCTCCTTGCAGGAAAATAGTAAGGCATAACACTGCTTTTCCTCCTCTCAAACTGCTTGTAAAATGCTATTTGTTTTTGGAAATATATTTTTTACTGTTTCTCATAATCACAAACCACTTCCATTGGCTTTTCTGTACAAACACAACAAAACGGAAAGGCAGGGGGAGTTCCACAAAACACCGTGAGCTCCTCCTCTTGTGATAGCTACTTCAGGTGGGCAGGTGAGCGCAGGCTGGAAGCAGAGCAGCTCCTTGGCTCCTGTTGCACAGGTCCATTAAGCCCTGGAGAAACAAGGCCCTCCTGGGCAGCTACGCCACGCTTTTCCTCAGCCCTCCTTCTGCTGCAAATCCTAAAACATACCTAGACATTTCCTTGTAACAACACAAGATAAAGGGTTAGAGCAGAGTGGTTGTTCTGAATGCTTTTTAACCCGGTTCTCCCTCTTGAAAGCCTCTTATGGGAGGGTTTTAAATTGGTTTAGGGACAGAGCCTGAATGGGAAAGGATGTTAGTTAACACAATGGGATAATCAAGTCACTTTGATTTCTCCCCAGGCAAACTTCTCTGCAGTCTATTAAAATGAAATATGATGCCACAGCCATTTCCCTCAGCTGTAGTCAAGGCGATATTTGTTTTAATTCAGCACAAGATTGCCCCACAGGCTCCGATTTCTACTATCCGTATTGACGTTTGTAATTTATTGCCCTTTTACAATACACACTAAAAGGAAGTTGTATTTGCCAGGCTGCCTTTTGAGGACTTCATCTCCGAATCAGCCTGTGGAGGCTACATCAGAATTGTTCTCTGCCGTTAATGTACTGTGTCGCATGGTATTAACACAGGCTCCCTTCGTTTTTCAGGCAGCCTTGGGTTTTGCAAAGGACACGAGCAGAATGTAGCACGGTCACAGAACAGAGTGGTATTATCCTGAGTATGATTGAAACAGAGGGGCCCTGTCCCAGCTTGTGTAAATGTTGGGCATGTTTCTGATTAGCTGGCACCTCACCTTCAAATATAAATGGCCTGGGAAGGGTACGGGGAACCAGACCACAGACGATGGTTTGTATTGCTGTCATGTTTCATTCAGCAGGGATGTGTTTCATTAAAAGGTGTATAATTTATGAGACATGTTGGGACAAAAGATGCTGCAGAAGTGCAAAACCTTGTTTTAAGCTCCCAGTTTTGCGAGCCCATGAGGACTGGAAGCGATCTGAAGGTTACAGGCACTGACGCCACGCAAAGCTGTGCTCGGCACAATCCACAGGTCAGAGTAGGTGATGCAGGCAGCTTCTAACAGTCCTCTGTCTAATGCATTTTGTAGTTGGCAAATCTGAGTTTCAAAAAACTACTTTTTCAAAGGGAGAATGACACCATTGACAAGATATTACAAATTTTCAATTAGATGAATTGAAACAAAAAATTCTGTTTGGCATTGTTGTGTCATAACACTGATTTGATTGAAAATGTCCTTTCTGCTCTGAGTGATTCCACTCTCATTTCTCCCTTTCCTGTTTTTTTTTTTTGTTTGTTTGTTTTTTTGGATGTTCAATACATCAATATCTTGTCCTGCCTTGAACTGAGAACATTCCAGACAATCCCAGAAAAAAATAACCTTTTCCTAGCAAGGGTGGTGGTTCACTTCTGCTGTCACATACGCAGTTGCTTGGCCTGTGACATGCGGCCCTGCAGCCTTGCCCTGTGCTGTATTTTGGCTACACATCTCAGTATCTCACCAAGTTGTTTCTTTGAGAGAGCAGAACAGTGGCAAGATTTGGCCCCACTGCACTCTTGGAGCCAAAGTGGTATTGTGACTGAATCTCATGCAGCACTTTACATTTCTTAAGGCTAACGTGTAAAATGAAAGCAAAGTAAAAGCAAAATTGCTGGCTGGAAAAGGCATTGTTAAACCAATTCAGATCAGATTTCCTCTGGGCCATGGCTGAGGATTTAGAGCTAGATCTCATCCTTCTCAGTTTGTTTGAGGTGCACTGGTGAAGCATGGGGGAGATGCATCAAATCCCTTCATCTTTTCTATGCATCTCCTCTTGTTCTTGCCAATCTCAAAGACTTGGCTTATTGGAAAAATACAATGAAAGACTAATTGCAAAGAATGGGGAATTTTAATGGCTTCATTTACATATAGAGAATTAGTCTAAAATCAATATTAGGCTGTCAAAGGAGAATTAGCTGGATGTTTTTGCTGGGTTCTCATGTCGAGGAAATGAGTTTCTAAGCAGTGCACTTTGGCATACTCCTTGGGATTACTTTCCTCCCCCTTCCTTATCCGCTCAGCCTCATTCATTTCAAGACTTTTTTTCCAATGAAAGTTCAAGTACAAAGGAAACTTTCAATGTTTTTGTCTTTGTGCACATGGAAAAAAAGCTAGCCAGCTCTACTTGTAGATCAGTTTGTCAGATGGTGGCAGGGAGGCGTAGTGGTTGTGTATGGCCTGGAGACAGGGCTGAGAAGGGAACAGTGAAAAATACATCGGCTCCAGGAGGAACAAGGCATGTCCTGAAGACTGGCCTTTGTAACACTGTGATACCCATTATTTTTCACCACCATGTGAGCAGTACGTGGCTTAGGTTTCCAGACAAAGCACCAGTGGAGTGACCCAATGGTTTACAAAAGTTGCACGTTATTTAAAACTCTATTTCTGTGTTTGTTGCAGAAGCTGTTTCAATAGACTTTTATCCCATCAGCGTGGGGCTCTGCCCCCATCTGGGGTAAATCCAAGAGGCAGAGTGAAGCACTGTCCCAGCTGGGCCCCCAGCTCGATGTGCCACACGTGGTGGGGTGGCTTTGCCTTTGACATGCAGCGAGAGGAGCCCCTCTGGTCACTCAGTTCCTTCCCATCTGCTGGCAACTAAGAATCCCAGTTATCCATTAAAGCTGCTTTTCCTATTTAAAATACAAGAATAAAAAGAAGTCATAAAAAGCTTAGAACTCCCACTCAGTCAGAGACAGTGGAAATAGGGGTTATTTTATGTAAAACATGAAAGTGAATGGATGAAATGGAAGGGAAGAAAGCCTCAGTGACCTCGGCTGGGAAGCAGAAGTCACTTTGGGTGATCAGTGGTTTGATTTTCTTTCTGAGGCTGATACAGCCCCTGGGTTCAGAGTCTCCTTGTTTGGGAAAACATTCAGAGAAGAGGCAGTGGATCAGACTGGTAGGGACTTTTGGCAGAATGGACAGGAGGAGCCTGTTTCAGTTCAGCTGGTGTGTGGAAAAAATATTCCCAAGTACCCAAATGGACTTAATGAGGAGCCACACTCTGTCCTCCTGCTGCCTCTGTTCCATGCTGGAACCAATTCCATGTGTCACATACATTCACTGCCATGTGTCATATCCCATGCAGCATGGTGGTGTGGGCACCTCCCCTAGGACTATGGTGAGTCTTTGGCATGGTGCTCCAGGTGGGAAGAGCCTTCCAGCTTCTGCCTACAACGTGAGCTTCAGCTACACTTCTGAGAGGTGGGAACTCCCATTGCCAGGGCCACCCTTCCACACCTTCCAAATCTCAAGCAGCCATCCTTCATGCATCCCTCTGTGCTCTTGGATTTGTTTGCATTAGTGCAGAGACTTTTTCTTAAGGAAAAAAACAAAAAAGAGAGAGAAAGGAGATTCACGGGAATGCAAAGGCAGTTTTAAAGAGTTGCTGTTTCATTATACTGATATGGATCTAGTCCAACCAGAGAGACGCTGTGGTTCTGCAGAGCTGGTGCTTTACTAAACTTGCAGAGCCTTCATCTGTAAACTGTGAACTTGGACCCAGGTGCTGAACCCCCACATTTTTGCAACACTTTGGCCCAACTGGGCAGTGCTTGTTTGTGCAGGTCCTTGTTGCAACCACGGGTGAAGTTCTGTCAATTTGAGACTGCCAGGGTTGATTTAGATTCATCTTGCATTTCAAAAATGTTTTCCAATACGCTCTGGTTTGGTTCTAATTTATCTAAGTTTAAAGACATAAAGAAAAGGAAAAAATGTCTTAAACCCAAAGATACATATTTAATTGTACATTCAGAAGTATAATCTTTCATCCTGCATTAGGATTTCTCCTGATATTTGGATAAGAAAGCTCAGCAAAACAGAACAGTATCTCTTTTCATCTGTGCTAAGGCTGATTCATCACTGACACTAACGTTGTTCCTCTCCTTGCCAAGGGAGGAGATGGCTCAGCCTTTGATCTTCAGAGCGACTGGGGATGGAAAAGCCCTCAGAAGTCCATAATCTTTTTTTCCCAGCCTTATCTGCATTGAGAGAAGGGTCCTTGCAGGCTCTTCTATATCAAACTGCCTGTTAAACTTGGTTGAAGGTTCTGATTTTTGTCCCATTCTTCTAGAGGTCTTCCTACACTGCGGTGAATTCACAGGTAGCTGAACGTGTGTGTTTGGGCTTCACAGCAGGAAGAAAATTGGCACGAGTAAACTTTTCAGAAATGCAAACAGCAAAATTAAGAAGAATCAGTCAATTTCTCTATTTGTCTGCCAACCTGGCCTACAGCTGCAATGGCTGATGGTGCCTGTGGATTGCCCACTAACCAACATAATGGTTTAGCCAGGTAGAAATGAATAACACACCTTGAACATCTAGGAACAGCAGTGTAGTTTATCTGAGTGTTGTGAATACAGGCATAAAGCATTTCAGTATCGCCTCTGATGAGGCATCAGAGTGTCCTAGGAACAAACAGTGGGGCAGGATACATACCCTGCTCCTCATGTCTCTTCTTCTACAACTACAGGTATCTATGTCATCTTTTATTAGGTACAGATTCACAGAATATCCACCCCGAGTCCCACAAAATGCTTCTCTAAAAAGATCAAACTTAAAGGGCATAATAGAAAATGCTGAAGACACAGTAACAGTGTTAATTTTACAACCACAGAGGATAGAAAAGAGGCACAAACTTTTCATAAAGAAACCATACTTTTATATAAACACAAAGCAAAGCTCAGAACATTTTGACCGAATATTATTTAGTGGCTCTTGTTCTCTCCCAAACGGTATGTTCCGATCACAGAAAGATCCTTTATCTAGCAGAATATACCCATCAGAGAATCCACTTGCTTGCCTCTTCTGTGCATAAACTATATAACACCTCAGTCATCATTCACACGTACTATTTCCTTGGCTGTAGGGGGATGAAAATGGTTCCATTCGAGCAAATTTGAGAGGAGGAATCAAGGATATGCATGTGTGGGGGAGCAGAACTGAGTTCACAGAGTGAGCCATAAACCAAGCCAATACCCCGAATTTTCTAGCAATACAGCTGAACTGTGTATAGTGGACCAAGATGATGCAAATGGTTTAGTTAATTAAACCATCGCCAGGCTCCTGTTGTTATAATACCTCTTAATCCCTAATATGAACATAGCTGAATATACCTAGACACTGCAAACAGCTTTATGAATTGTGAATTCATTAATACTCCACTTGCCCTATATAGCTACAGATAAATTCTCACTTTATTCTGTGTAACTGGGGTTCTGAGTCCTGGGCCTCTCCATGGTCAGTGGTCAGCACAGCATTCAGTGCCGACAGGTTGATGAATACAGCATGGAAGCATAAGTAAAAGGGGTATGGTTTGTTCTGGGAAAGCCTCTGCTGTTATTTCCAGCATTGGTTTGCGAGATGGGGAAAAAATAATAAAGGAGCAGTGACTAAAAATATCTTCTTAACTGTGAGTCTGTGTTGAACAGGAGCTGAGTGGTGCATGGGGACAGTGCTTGTCATTGACTGATGTCCAGTTTTGAGTCTTATGGTCAGGGCTGTTGTTTCTGCTTTTCTTGCTTCATCTTCCAGTCAACAGGTCCGGTTAAGTCTTTGCCTAGAGCACCTCCACTATCCCAAACCTCCTCCTTGTGTAGGCTCTTCAAGCTACTTCGCAGGCGTCAATAAGCAGAGCGATGAGGGGCAGCTGGAAATGGCTCTGTTCCAGGGAGCACGCTGTGCCCTGCAAAGATGAGAGCTGGGGAGCAGGGAGAGGATGAGGTGGGGGTGCTGCTCTCCGCTGGAACACCCAAACCCACACCTCCCTTGCACAAGGCACTGGTGTTTTGATTCTGATAAAGCATTTCTCAATGTATGAAGTTTCTCTTAAGCTTTGGGGTTGATAGCCAGTGCTATGCGTTGCTAATTTTTCATTCATTAGTTCTGCTGAACAGCCTGAGAATCGCATCCCAGACATACTTTGGGAATCCCATAGCCAGTCATACAAACACATTTGGGGCTGGCAGTGCTGTGGCTGTGCCAGGGATGGGGATGGGGACACGAGGCTGGCAGCACAGGCATGGGTTTGCCCTGTGCAGCCTCCCTCCTTGCTGCCCGTGCTGTCTGCAAGCTGGACAGCGCGCCTGGGGAGCTGCCCCATGGCCAGTCCTCAGCTGCGGGTGGAAAGACTGAGAAGGGAGGGAGCATCCTCCTCACAAAGCCCCAGTGCAGCTCCAGGGAGAGGGTTGAAGGCACGAGAAGGAGGGAGGTACCCTGCCAGCACCCATGGGTGCTCCCCTGGGAGCACTTCAGAAGGTTTCCCATAGGTAAGAAGCAGCCAGCTGTGCGGGCTGCGGCTCTCGAACCTTTCTCATCAGCCCTCAGCCGGGAGAGATCGCAGCCAGTTCATTTGATGTGTGATCCAAATGAAGCTACGATTAATAAAGCAAATCCAGGGAGCATCGCAGGCCCCCTTCTGCTGCTGCTGCTGCCTGTGGGTTTGTTGTCAAGGTTGTTTAACAACCTTGACAAATGTTCTTAATAAGTGACAGGCTGCCTTGGCAGGGTTTCCGTGCACATCAAACGTGCTGCTGGAGGTTAATCCAGCCGTCCCGCTCCCGCTCAGCAGAGATGGGAGAGAGTCCTCAGACAGAGCCTCGTGTCTTGTGGGACCAGGGCCACCCTCTGCTGGGGATGTCCACATGGAGCCACCATAGTCACAGCCCCACAGACACAAAAATCAGGGTCTGATGGAGTGGTAACGTTTCTTTGCTTATTTTTTGCATTTTTTTTTTATCCTTGCAGCTGCAATGTGTCTGGGCAGACCTGCCTGTGTCATTTTCCGTCCTTGGTCAGTGTGTGACATTTTTTATGATAGCCCTTTATAGGCCACATTACCTTCCCTCCTATTACTTAAAAATCTATTACCTTTTTATGCATCAGTTCAATCTTCTCTTCTGCAATGAGCTGCGTTGGGGTAGGACGTGGAGGTTCAGGGTTGCTGCGGCTGTGGATTTGGCTTCCCCAGGAGCTGAGGAATTGATGCAGTGACTTTTCATTTAAGCCAACCTTTAAGTTTTAAGGGTACAGAGGGAATTTTCCTTGAGGCAAATTATGCCATTACTGCCATGATGGGAGCCCTTGCACGCTCCCTGGAGCAGCTGGTGCTGCTCAGAGAGGGGATGTTTTATCGGGCAGTCCCCAATCTCTTCCGATGTGACGGCTCCTGTGTATAGTAAGAGAACTTACATGCAAGAAATAAAATCTGGGGCCGGAATTGTTTGTCCAACACAGATACTACCCAGGACTCACTGATGACAGGTAAAAACGGAGAAATGCAAGCTGAAAAAAGCCTTAGTGGTTTTGACAGTTAAACCTTTTCGGACATGAAAAAGATTTTCTCATGTGTCAGGATCATTTACTGAGCTGAGCTCTGCACGAGTCGCACCGTCCTTCATTAGCACAGCACCCAGAGGCAGTTATTGGAAATGATCACATCAGTAGATCTTTGCAAATATTTCTTCCTTCTTCCCCTGCCCTTGGTTCAGTAGCCAGTCTCCCCTTGCTCTCAGCAGAGCCCAAATATTAGTTGCAGGTAATGGTAAAATCATCAGAAGCTCACAGGGCTCATTTTTCCTTTGAGTCTGCCCTGCCAGGCGGTGTCAGGCGTTAGACACTTGTCCCACCCGGGGACTGAGACTGCTGGGGCTGAGAAGCAGGATCTGTGTCTCCTCCCTGACTGCAGGGCTCTCAGCCTGCAGCTCCTCGCTATTATCTGTAATAGGGTGATTTATCTACCAGTTCAATCGGTAGGACTTAGGCTGAACAGAGGTATTGCTGCATATATTTGCCTGTACAACTGTGCATTTTCATGCACCTACAGGTTAAATTTTAGCTGTTGGATTTGGTTTAATCATTTCATTGGATTTACAGCTCCCGTGACCAGGAGATAGCTGTCACCCTGTGTCCCCCTGTGTAGCACGTGTGTGTCCATATGTGTCTCCTTGGCTCGCTCGGAGCCTGTCCACTCACGCCAGTGATGGTTTCTATTTTGATCTCAAGCAAGGATTCAGCAGCCGTGGCAGAGTGGCAGCGAGGATTCCTGGTACTGAGAATTAAATTACTTTTCACAATAAGCTGCAGTGGAATGGTCCCCAGCACCCCGTGAAGCAGCAGCATGCATAATTAAAAACCAAACTACTCATGACAAGGAAATCAGCAGAGCATGTCTTGTCAGCTTCCTCCTTTGCTTTTGCTTTGAAGTTTGCAAAACTCAGTCATTTGGGGTGCCTCTTACATCATTAGTATGGTGAACACAGCAAGAGTCATCCTTTCTTGTGATAACCATAAAACAAAGTACCAGACTAGGTCAGTCCTGTAGTCCCAGCTAATCCTGCCCCTTCAGAGTAGGAAAAAAAAAACAACAAAACACACACACACAAAAAAAAAAACCTCTGGCAAATAGGACTGAGATAATCTGCCAACCCTACCCCATCCTTACTGCTGGTTTGGGTAATGGTCTTTAAGATAGGACATCTGATTTAAACTAGAATCAGTCTTATAAAGTATGTTTTGTCATTACTGACATCAATTCTTGATATCCCTGTAATTACTCGGTGTCTTCCAGAAGCTCAGAGTCTCATTTGTCATCTCACCTTGCTCTTGCAGGAGGAGTCACAGACTTGTGGGAGGCTGTGGTCCTCTTCGTGGTTCCCAGTGCCGGTACCTGTGCTGGACATCATGTCCTCACCCGGTTAATTCTCGTTTATTACTGGATTCTGAGCTTCCAGTTCATGCTTTCCCTTATATATATATATATTACTGCTTAAAATAATCAAAAAATAGGGATTACTCAGTGGGTGCTTGACTTCCGTATCCTGAGAGATTTCAGTTTCTAATTTTCTTCCATTTCTGCCAAATTCCTGTTTCTTAAGGAAAATCCCTGCCCACAGTTCCAGAAACTAGATTTGGGGGCAAGAGAGTACCCGCAGTGAGACTTGGGCTGCAGCCTGGGGAGTCTGCTCCTGTTATCAGCAGCTCTAGCATAACCCAACGTAGCAGGGGGTGGTGGATGCAGTCCCTGCAGGAACTGGGAGCCCCATGGGAACATAATGGGGTGCTGGGGGAGGAAAGAGCAGCAATTAGCAAATCGACAGCCATGGCCTGCAGCAGCAGGAGGTGCAGGCTCCTCACTCTCACTAGGTCATGTGCTGCCTTGTTTCCAGTTATAAGAAAAATTCATCTTAGCACATTTTTGTACTGTCAGGTGATTTCTCTCTCCATTGTGCTCCCTGGCCCAGTTTCCCTGGTATTCACCCTGAAAGGATGGCAGCTTGATCCCAAGCTCTTTTTTTGGAGAGAACCGCCTGGTTCCCCCTGTAGCCCAGAAGGGAGTGTGGAGGAGAAAGCAGTCTAGCTTTGATTTCTTCCAGTCCTTCTGTGGTCCTCCAAAACTGTCCTAGCAGGTCTTACATTCTTTAACATCCCCAAGAGCTATAACCCAGGACAGGCAATGCTTTGCTCTGAAAACATCACTGCTGGCCTCTCATTTCCAGGACTGTGAACTGAAGAAGCTCTCAGCAGGTCCCGATGGTGTTGCAGAACCACAGGAGCACTGTGTACTCGTGTACAGCCCCAAGTAGAGGACTGGGTGCTGTGCAGGGGCAGCAGCGAGCCTTTGTAGGGCTTGTCACGCCAACTGGGACATGAGCCCATCGTTTCCAATCTGGGAGCAGTGTGCCTGTACCCTGGGCTGTGAACGCTCCCCCAGATTGGTGTTACACAGCTCTCTAGGACGTGGCATTTCTCTCCTTCTCCTTGCCATGTGCATGTCTTCAGCCCTGGCAGAAGTTGAAACCTGAATTCCTGGGAGAGCAAAATGAGGCATCTTAGTTGCTGGGTGGGGAAAATCCATACTTATTGGCAGTCCAGCATCTCTGCTAAAATTGCTCAGAATCTAGCAGAAATCTCTCTTATCCTGAAAATCAATAAAAGCTAATTAACTAGAGACTAGGAAGGGTCCTTGCTGATAAGCCAAACAGACACTTGGCTTCTTCTCTTCACCTGCCAGGCTCATTAACAAAACCTGAACCAGTTCCAGAGACCTGCTTGCTTCTTCCCCTCAGGGCTTGCCCTTCCTCCCAGCTGTCCTAGCCCACCTCTGTCAAACCGAGCACTTGCAGCAAATCACTTAGCTAGGCAGCTTTCAAATAGCCAGGAGAGCTGGGTTGGGAAGAATTCACTGAAGATAGGTTTAAAAAAAAAGCGAGGACACAGAGGGGCTGTTCCAAGGGGAAATAGTTATTAAGCAGCTGGAGAATACAGCAAAGAAAGCTCTGTAGAAAGAATTAGCTGCATGAAAGTCCATCCACTTTTTATAGACTTACCTTGATTTTTTTCACACTTCAGTGCCGTTATTAACTACCTGAACCCATATTTCTGAACAGAAAAGATTTATGTATCTAAAAAGCATCTAAGTTTGAAAAACCCAGGCTTTATTCTGCTCTCAGTCCCATTGCATCTACTCATTGACTTCTGTCGGGATGCAGGGTGATGAGCCCTGCTCGTGTCTCCCAGGACTCAGATCTTGCATTAGAATAAAGCACAAAATGCTGCAACAGATCATTTCAAACCAATTCAGCTGCCTTCTTTGGTAGAGCAGCTAACAGACCTAACAGGTGACAGGGAAGGAGGGGGGATACAATGCATATTGCTATTAGTAAGCCTTTCTGAGAGCTCTCCACGAGGAACTCCTGCCTGCAAAACAGGCAAAAATGGGTCAGATTAATGGAAGGTGGGAGGACACAAACTTGCAAAAATTGACCTCAGTGCACAGCGGTGTGTTGGTTAAATGGGGAACATGCTCTGAGGAGTCTGGCACAGTCAGTCTTGAGTCTGGCTCAAGCCAACGTTTTCATTAGCGGTGCTAGTGATAGGAGACCTACTCCTAGGAGAGTGTGTGGATTGTACCAAATTGGGATTCACTTTGAAGGATAAGGTCAGAATTCAAGTATTACCGTGATACATTGGAGCAGTAGTGAAAATCAATAGAGTAAAGTTCAGTGAAGATGAGTTTCTCATGAGCTACACTCCAGAAAGAAAACTTAAGTGCACAGATAGAGAATGAAAAATAGCAAAGGCAGCAAGGCTGCAGGAAAGGAACAGGAGCTTACAGCAGACCACAAATTGAACATGAGTCAAGAATGAAGAGGAAGCTTATAGAAAAGGCACCCTTCATTCTGGCTCTGAATGGGTACCATAGCGAATGCGTTGTCACTGCGCTCCTTGGGTGGAGGCTGGAGCCAGTTCTGGGCACTGTGCTTCATGAGAATCACAGAACTGGAAGAAAGACAGCAAGGAAAAAAGAAGTCCAGAGGAAAATAGTAAGTTACAAGGTTTAGAGGGAAATATTGGAAGGGTGGAGAGTGTTTCTTTTGGGTTTTAGTTTGTTGGTCTGATTGTTTGTTTTTTTAAAGAAGATCAAGTATGACACTGAGGCATGAAGATGGACAGATGGGCATGAGATCAACATTAACAGACACAGAAATTATTCTTAGGATGGTTGTAAGCAATTGTTCTGCATGTCCATCATGGGAAGGGCAAAAAGCAACAGGTTTAACTCAGCAACAAAGGACGGAAGAACTTCTCTAGCTAGCAAAGCTCTGGTCTAAGTAGTTAGGTGTACTGTGGTCATTTAAGACTATGTTAGGCTAATACCCATCAGCATTGGTTCTGGTGTATTTGCTCGTGCCTCGGAGCAGACAGATTTGAGTTCTCTAGAGATACTTCCTGGCCCTGAAGTCAGTGATTTATATGACAGCAGCATTTTCTCATTATGATTATGCTTGACTACTTGAGAGCGTCTTCTAAGCAAAGACATTTGGAATCATGTTCTGTCCTCATCTGTACACCTGCAGTCACTGAATTAATTGCTGCGTATACATAGCGGGCTGTAGGCACAGGCACATCGTTGACCTGGGAAGGTGAGCTGTAGGTAGGCTGTATATTTTAACTCAATTCGTCTTCTTCCACTTTTTGAGACCTTTTTGATTATCGGTGACACTACAAGTCATTGAGCACTGCTAATAACCCCAGCTAATCACAGCAGTGCATTTCCCCTTGAAAGAGTTCAAACAATGAAAGCGAGCCCAGCCAAGTGCAATGCCCCCGCTGCAGAGATGCTGTGCTCCCAGCCCTGGCTGCCGGGCTTTGCTGCCAGGCAAAAAAAAAAAAAAAAAGACAAAAAAGAGCTGCAAACACTCAGTACCTCTGCAAGATGGCTGTTCTGTGGTCTGCTGAGATCAGGCTAAAGATTTTTGGATGCTTTTGGACTAGGATAATAATCCTGACTAGCTCTGCATGCAGAACTTTGTTTACTGTCTATTTTTGGAGCATTAAAATGTGTCCAGTATCCTGTTGTTATTAAGGAGCCCTGTGTGTATAATATACCATAGCCACTTCTAAGTCTCCAATAGCACTAACAGTTAGGTTACTTACAGTTCTTTATCGGTCTTCTACTTATCTACTTTTCAACACAGATTTTCAGTAGTATTTGGATGTGGAAAGATGCTTACAGAAGCTTTGTGGGATTTACAGATGTGCTTAAATGACTTAGGTGCCTAATTCCCTTTGACGCTCAGCTAGAGCTAAGGTGCCAAAGCTGTTTGATAGCCTTAGTGAGTACATGAACTACACGTCAAAACTGCTAAATATCTGCCTTGGGAGATGGGCATCCAAGCATGTACTGTTCCTGGGTACAGTCTGTCTATGGCTCTAATTAAAAAAGGAAAGACTGATGGTTTCAGGTCCAGAAACCCAGGGCCAGATTTCCACTTGTGGCCATCCACTGTGATATTACATACACAGATCTGAAACCATTAAACCTGAGGCTTATTACAGAGCTGATGACAAAATTCAGGGAACCATTCAAAATCAATTAATTTTAATGCCATGGGCCTCTGACCCTCGAACCTGAAACCACACCTGACACAGAAAATGGCAGGAGTTGGTTCCAGGCCAGAGCTGGGTACGAGCTGCTCTGCAAAGTAGCTGCAGAGCAAAAGAAGGGAAATATGATGTAAAAACCAAGATGATTGATATTCTTGCAGGTGCTAGGGAGTGACATTTTGATTCCTTAACACCAGTATTAGCATTTTGCTTTTTGTCAGCAAACCCGAATTGATTTTTGGCTCAGTTTTACCCTTTGAGGTAAATCCATGGTAATAAAGTTGTACTTTCACAGCTTACTGAGTGTGCGTGCATGCGTTGGAAAAGGGTGGCCATTTCGATGTAAAATGAAAGTCTGTATAAAAAGTAATGTAGCACAAAGTCTTTTAGGTATAACCATTTCTGTTAGCCTCTGGTTTGCATTTTCATGGTGCCTGGGGCCAGGAACATGCAGCAGGAAGAAAAGTCCATCTCCCCAAATTCAGATGGAAACTCCAACGTGTAGAGACCATAGAAAGCAGCTGGAAAGATCAGTTCAAAAGTCCCTGGAATAGTTACTTGGGATCCACAGCTGTGGGAGGCTATTTGCCCTGCTGTTGAGGTTATTTGTGTCGGTTTAAAGAGCTGCGTGGTGATTGTATCATTATTGGCAAAAGAGCTCAGAAGAAGGAGTACCTAGCAGTGCGGCTGAGCGCTCACTGCCTGCTGATCAGTTGCAGGACCTTTCCGCTCTGATTAGAAGCTGAGTGTTACACTTTTTGTTTTCAGAAACTCCCAATTTAAATTAATCAAGCACAGAAGCACGCTCCGGCTGGCAGGACACTCAGGAAATCAGCTGGGAGCCGGGATGATATCTCCAGCTCTCATCTTGTTTCACTCTTATTGCCATTGCTTGGTGACTCCTGATATGAAAAATATTGGCTTAGCAGAAATGGGCTTGTCACCTGTCCAAATAGCCGATCTCCGACATTATGAATGTCTGAAGGATTTTCACTAGGCATGACTGAAGGGTTCATCAATAATATAGAAACAGCAGTTAAAATACTGAGGAAAGTTTTGTCGAGGGATCTTCAAGGTCAGGAAAGATCAGAAAAGTTTTACCCATCTGAAGGTAGTGCATTTGTCTTTGAAGGCATGGAAACTTGCAGTTAATTATTGTATTGACAGAACAGCGGGGCAATCCTGCTGCCAGCCACAACCTATCCTGTCCCTGGCAGAAGTAGAGACCTTCCAGGAATGACCCCCGGTGCCTTCACCTGACACCACAATGGTTGCTGCTCCACTCAGACGCCATCAGACCAAGGAGGACATTCAGAATTGGATGAGCTTTTTGATATTTCCTTCCAAGGTAGAGACAGTCAGTGAGGGTACCCAGCGTTAGTTTAATGCACGTTAATGTTTTTTCCAGTCCCCACACAGCTGATAAAATATTCAGACTTTGAGACTCATTGCCCTAAATACTCACTCACTCACAGCAGAGACTACTCTGGAGTTGCAGATTCCCTGGAGAACCTGGTCCCTGGCTTGTGTGCCCCAAAGGGACGAGGAAATGCACACTGCAATGAATTCCTTGCAGGAGGACCAAACTGCAGCATGACTTTTTCATTTTCTCCAGGAGTATATGAATTTGCACAAAATCAAACCTAAAAAGCACAAACCATATAACATGCTGGCACTAAACTTGCTGTCTGTGCAGAGAGCCTCTATTTAAAATGTGCCTCTGCCCTGGAGCTGTCAGGTCCCCTGCTCTGTCACAGAGCTGTCCCAGGGTGTCAGGATGTGGAGGCTGTGGCTCTGCCAGCCACTCTCCTTCCCGTGTCACCCTTCCCATCCATAGCAGGTCCTGCTCAAATCATTTTCGGAGATTAAGGTGGGAATGGACAGGCAGGAGTTACTGAAATTCCCTCTGGTGATGCGCTCTTGAATACAGGGTTAAACAAAAGAGGTGAGATGCCTCAGCCTGCCTGCAGTGGTCCAGGCATGTTTTCCATTATCATTCTGTATTTTTAGGTTAAAAACATGATGAACTCAATAGATGGGGAGTTGATTATACAAAAGAAATTTCCTACTAAGAGAAAAAAAATGGTTTGTGTGCAAGTGTTGGGGGAAAGTGGATATACCTGCACGCTGCCAAATCAGTGGCGTTATCTTGGAGAGGAGGAGGGATGGGTTTTGAGGTGGATTTGTGTTTTACTCTATGATTGCCTTTTCCATGTGAGAATGGGGCTGCCCGTGGTGCAAGCCCAGCTCTACCGCTGCCATCAGTGTGGTTAGTGCCTGGGCTGCTGCAGAGGGAAGAAGCCAGGCACCAGCACGAGGGTTTTTTCTGTTCTCCTGCTCTTCCCTTTCCCCGCAGGAGCACTGGCAGCCTCCTTGCAGTGTGCCCATTACATGCAAGGCCCATTCAGTCCCAACAAATACACCCAGGGTCTGAACTTCTGAGGGTGGTGGCTCCTGACCATCGATCAATTCTTTTCTTCCTTTTCTTCCTTATATCTGCTGCTGAGGCTCTGTGTTGGGAGGAGATGCTGGCAGTGACCTTGGTCCTGTTACTTTCTTGCCACATCATGCCCAAGAAGTTTCCCATGGGAGAACAGCACTTTCCTTTCTTACTATGCTCAAAAAAACCTTTTCCTGCCTCACATTTCTGTGCGTTGTCGCTCATGGTGGAAGTGGCCAGAGTTCTCTTACGGTCTGTTGAAGTTGAGACAGAGATGTTGAGACAGAGATGAAGTTGAGACAGAGTGTTTTAGAAAGTCAGCCTGTAAATAACTTATGAACATAAGCATTTGCACTGGATCCAGTAGGACTGTAAGGAACAGTGATATATTCTGTGATTCTGTTATTGTGTATGGATGTTTTTGGAGTATGGCACAGTGTGACCTCAGCCTGAAGGACCCAGAAGAGCAGCTGCAGTTCGGGGCAGTCCCGTTTGTGTAAAACTGTGGCTCCGGAAGAAACAGAAGCTCACTGTGCTAAAATAAAGTGCCAGGGAATAGAGAAGAAAGAATCAGAAGTGGACAAAAGATAATGTAAGTTAGGAGTGGAAGGAAAGGGAAAAAAGTTGCTGTGATGTGGCACTCAAAAGAGACAAGTGGTTTAGGGGCAGATTTCAGAGCAAAGTGGTGTCCTGAAAAGCACAGGAGGGAGCACATCCCTTTCCCAGTCCAGACAGTCCTGAGAAGCAACACCCTGCAGGGTTGTTCCCAAAAAGGCTCTTGTCAGATATGATGAAGATGAGATCGCTGTGCTTCCCTGCTGTCCCCAGCACATTTCTTCCGAAAGTGCAGGCAGTGCAGTTGTTATGCATGAGCTGTGAATGCAGACACATCTCCCCGGTGCCCTGTCCTGAGTGCACACCTTCAGCTTTCAAATGGCTTCTGGAGCTGAGGGATTGCCTGCCACACCTCAGGTGTCCCCGGCTGCTCTGTGGTGGTCAAATTTCATAAACTGTCTCGTTTCAGCACTTCCCCTTGTAAGCACTCCTGAGTATCTGACCACAAATTTTCCTAACCCTGCTGTATTCTAGTCACTGCCTGCCCAGCCTCATCCTTTGTCCCAGCATCTCATAGGCATGTGGAGCAGCTAACACGGGGGGAATTTGCTTTATGAGTGATTCAGGCTGGGATGATAGCTAAAAAGACCTTCATCCTATTCAGCTCAAAACGAACAGCGTGAAACAGCACAATGAGAACTGGGACGAGGAGGGACCCTTGAAGCACTGCGGCCATCCCATATTGCCTGTCATCTCTTTCTCCTCTTCATGCTGAGCCGCGGGACGTGGCAGCACCCCGTCTCGGGGCCTTTTGAGGAGCCACAGCTCGGGGGGGTTGTGCTGGTGAAGCTGCGAGCTGCATCCAGCTCCATTTTGGCGTTGGATGACTGGGAGCTGCCTGCGTTGAAGTGCGGCAGCAAGACTGACAGCGTGCCTCGTTCCCTTGCCTGCAGGGACAATAGCCCCCTGCTTGAAGCTCGTGGTGTTCAGGAGCTTGCCACATTGATTAAGGGAAGGCATATCAGGCTCTGACAAGTTACACTGGAGGCTGAACGTTGTCAGCTGTAGAGTACATGCCAGCACATAGACTGCATACATAACAAGCTATTTATCTTTGCCCAGGGAGAAGCTGCTGCTGACGATAGGGAATTCATTTCCATGGACTTTCTGGGGCTTTTTGACGTGTCTGTGCTTGGTATCACTGCTTGACAGCTTCATGTTTCCCAGACAGGGATGTTCTTTCTGCTGCAGTCAGAGAGAAGGGATGGGCCACAGCAATGCTGTGACTCGGTGCTGGTATTCCAGTGCCTTCCTAGTCTATTCTGTAACCTTTTATATGCTGAAAGCATTGGGCTGAGATTAAGAAAATCCATGTTCTGACTCGGACACAGCCTTTCCAAGGATCTTACGCAACCAGCCTCATTCCCCCTGCCCTTTCCCTGCCCACTGAGGTGGGCTTCCTGCAGCCCTCACGGGACTGCTGTGTGAGCGAGGTAGCTGGGCATACGCAAGTGCTCTGCTAATGGCATCGTTTGGTTACGCAGAGAAACAAATCCCCCTGTACTTTACTGTGGTTTGAAGGGATTGATCCTGCTTCTGTGGAACTGCCTGTGTGAGGATAGCATGACCCAGCCAAATAACACAGTGGGCAAAGCTGGCAATTTCTTTTCTCCCTAAAATATCAGTTTCTCTTTTGCCATTTCCTTTCACCCACCCCAAAATCTACAAACTGTCCACGGGCTGAGACCTGACAGGTCTGGCCTGGAGCCAGGCAGCAAGGTGCCGTGCTGGAGCTGCTTTTCCAAACCCAGCCCGGCCAGGAACCCTCGGTCCCATCACACTTCCCCAAAGCCTCTCCAGGCTCAGACCCCTCTCACCTCTCCCAGGGAGCTCCACCAGCTCCTGTGCTGGGTTAGGTGGGTGTCCACAGGAGCAGCTCAGCATGCCAGTCGTGAGCACACATCCCCTGCATCGTGCCTGGTAATGGGTACCCAGGGCTGCTTTGGCCTTTCGCAATAATTGCCCTTTTTATCGCCCTCTTCAAAGGTGGCTTTGTGTGCAAGACCAAGAGCAAAGCCATAGCTCGTTACTTGATTGCATAATTACATGCTACTACAGCATAATTTTGTTAGAGAGGTAAATGGATCAAGGTCAGCAGTGGTGCTCGGGACACAAGTGTGGGGGGAAAAAATGGGGAGGATGCTTTAGGGCAAAGTACCACCTCATTGGCATCTTTTGCAGCTTAGGTTAGTTTCTGTGACCCTGCTGCTTGTTCCTCTGGCCTCACAGGCAAGATTTGAGGGCTGTTTGGTAATTTTTTTTCAGTAGAGGAAGGAGAGTACACCCAGAAACAACCTGCAGCAGCGGGCTTCTGAAAAAGCCTTGCAGTATGAATTGTCGGGAAAAGAAATCAGAGGGTTATAGATATTGTGGAGCTTTGGTGAGAATCGGTGGGCCCTGGCAAGGACTGGATCAAATAATTCAGGGAGCCCTTGCACTCTGCCTGCTCATTCCGGCTGCGCTGGAGGCATCAGCAGATCCCAAGCCTTGTGAAAATGAAGGTATGTCCCTCAGATCAGTAACTGACAGGAAGGCACGCAGCAGAGTTTATGAGAGTTGAGCCCTTCAGAACAACCTAGACATCCTACAGGCTTCCAGAGCCTGATATGAATAAATAATTTAATGGCTATTAATGCGAATGCTGCTGATTATGAATCTCAGTTCCTATCACATTAAACCCTGCAGCCAGCTCTGCCCTTAAGGAACAGTCTTTCTGCAATGGCTTTGTATCCATGCAAATGTTATCTGCGCTCTCTGAAGAGTCTAAAGCTAAAAAATGGCTTTTGAAAATGTGTAGCACCAGGATTATCGCGCCTCGTTTTTTTTATCAAGTTTACGCTAACGAAAAAGAAAAAAAAAAAAAAAAAGAACAAAACACAAGACTTCTCAATATCAAAGTTAAATTTAGCAAGCAGACTTCTTAAAGCATCCTTGTCAGTTGAAAGGTTATATTTTATGGCTTAAAAAGTAAAATTTCACAGCTCTCATTATTTTGCTTTTGTGCCTCACATGCCTCTTATTTTTTTTTACTGCCCTCTTATAAGTAAAACGATCCCAATGGTGCTGTTGCTTTCTTTGCATTCCTCCAAGTGCACGGGCTTTCTGTATGTATTTCTGAGCATATTAGCAGCACGTTAATACGCTTCAGTTAGGTCAGTAGAGATGCAATAGTGCAAAACCAGTAAATAAAGTCCAACGATTCTGTAAGCATTCTCCCACTTGATTGAATTTCTGCTTCACAGGTTTTCACCTTCCCATTGCTTGCATGTTGTGAAATATGCTGACAGTGGTTTGTGGCTACGCTGTTCATTGCCCTGGGTGACAGTTTTGAACAGGGTGGCACACCGTGTGCCTGTTGCTGAGCCCAGCACCAGTCTATAGGGACACAAGTGACTGTCCAGGTCCATTAGTACAAATAAGCCATCACACAATAAGGTTTTCCTAAATCATTTTGCTTGCCTGAAGTCCCAGCCTTCGGATGAGTTAAGTCAGACACTTCGGGACTTGAGGTTATCTTGGTGTCTTTTGCTCCAAGCACCAGCAGTTATGTTCCCACAGGACTTCTAATCTTCTCCTTCATTTCCCTTGTTATGAAAGTGATCATATCCATTTTAATTGAAACATTTGTGAGTCAGTGTTTATTCCTTGAACAGAATGTGTAGTCCAGCTGTAGTGATTCGTAGAGGATCTGATTCTGCTCTTGTTGCTGCATTAATGATTCAGGATTTAGTGTCAATGAAAACATACGGAAACTATGAAATATTGTGGATATTGAGACAGGACTGTTATGTCAATGAGCAAAAGATTTCTCCTTCGTGGCTTTTTTTTTCTCCTGTTCTGGGCTAGCACCCAAAAAAACAACCAAAGCAGGTAAGGATACATTTCTCTCCAGTGATATGGTCAGGACAGCCCTGAGCATTTCTTCCTCTTCCTAACCTGTTTGTTAGAACAGATCAATTAGATTTTTTTTTAAACTTATTGTGACAAAAAGAGTATTTTCAGACCTCTGAAGGACCCAGCTGTGACATGTAGTCAGCTTCTAGCTTCCTGCAAGCAGTGTACTGGGATTGAAATAGGCAGGCTCAACAAACGACCTTTCTGTTATTACTGCTAATGGGGCTATTTCTTGTAGTGGATGTTGGTGGCAAGTGCTTTTTTGGAAGGCTTCTTGTTCTTACCCCCAGTGAGGCATTTCAGATGACAAAGGAACAACTTGAAGTGCAAACCCCACACTGCAGGAGAAGGGGACCTTGTGTGCAACCACCACCTAGCTTGCCGCACACTCCTTACTTCCCTGTTTTCCCAATGGGCACACAGGGCCCCCAGCTCCTCTAAAGGACATACGGTGTGCAAGAGGTGTGCTGACATTTCACATCCATCACATGCCCACTATATTATACCCTGTTGCAGTAAGGCAACCATCCCAGCCTTCTCTGGGATCAGTGTTTTAGTTAGATCAGGAGTGCACTTCTGGAGCAAATCTCCAAATTGCACTCACATGCTGCTCTGTGGTTCGTGTCACAGAGTGATCTGAGGCTGTGCAAACTTGGCTCCTTTCGGATGCAGGCAAACTGAAGCGTAACCCCCCAGGACAGCCTCTAATGTGCCCGATGTTTATGCCATGGGACTAGGTGGCAGATGAGCAACTGAACCCATCCTGAAACATGCACAGGGCGATATGTTGGGTCCTCGCCACCAGCACTTTCACACTACCCATTCAGTCCTGCATTGTAAACACGGAGCCCGTAAACCTAAATGAAATGTTCACAGAGCTGATGGCAAACCCTAGATCTCACTGAGAGTGTGCTGCAGTAAGGATCTACAAATAGGAGATAACCAATTTTTAATACTGGTTTGCTTTGTTGATGTGTTTTGGGTCATATAATTTAAAGACAGTTGCAGAGTCTTCTATATATTAGTAACACAGTAAAATGATCTCCTGCTTTACCGTGCATTGTGCCAAATAGAGTTGCTGTATTATATTACTCTCTCTAGAGTGACTATATTATTTTAGATTGGAAGTTGCAGTCATTAGTTGGCTTCTGAACAGGATCAGATGCCAAAGCTAATCTGAGTTCTCTAGCAAAGTGTGCAACAGAGTGAAAAATTTCACTATAGCCACTGCTACAAAATCCCTAACGATACACTTCCATCTGTCTGATTCCTGGGAAGCAAAGAGTCGGCTACAATGGGTCACTTGGCTGCCTGCACTGAACAGGCAGATCTAAGCTGTGCCATAGTTTGGGTCCATTCAAAATGTTTGTGCATTGTCCACAAGTTATTCACATTAAAATGAAAGTAACAGAAAAAATAATAATAATAACTCAGGCTGTCAGCACATACGTATCATGGAAATCCATTCAAGGTATAAATAGGCCTGGTCTTCTCTGTAAAGTTGTTCTGGGCTGTGGGATTTGTCAGCTCTTTCAGGCTAAGCAGAGATACTGTGGTCAATCTGTGGATGGGATTTCTATCACAGCAGAGTTGGCTGATTTTCTGACTTCCCAGGAAATAGATGAACAAAGGGCTGTCTGCGTTTCATGCCAAACACTTTCTTTCTCGTCTCATTCTCTCTCTCCCAAAAATGTTCTGAGGAGCTGGAGTCTCATTCATTCCTCGGGCTGAATATGCTTCTATTGTATGCAGCCAGAGACAGGCTTTTCATACACAATGAGCAACCTAAAGAATTTTAGATGAGGCGGTAGCCCAAAGCGTCTGGCTCAAGGACACAGAGTCTGGAGGACTCAGGAGCAGCAGAGGAGTCTGCTGTCAGAAATTGAAGTCCAGTGCCTCAGTTACAGGATAGATGCTCACCAGCAAACTTCCTCCACTGGCTGTAAATGATGCTCAGGACCAGCAGAAATGAACCTGCAGCCCCTCTTCACAATCTGCCTTTGTAGCATGTATCCAGCTTCACTGGTGCTCTGGATGATGAGCAGAGGGATTTGAAGCATTGGGCACGTGGTTTGCTTGGCTGCAGCCAGAGCAGCCTCAGCAGAGACAGGGCAGAGACCTTAGGGTAATCCTGACAGGTTTTAGGGAAGCACTATTTACTTTTTTTTTTCCTTTTTTCTGGCTTGGTTATCAGAAACCATGCGGAGGTGTAGGCTTTGAGGCGGAGATCTTGGTGGGTTCCCTTCGGCCCTCCTGGTGGGCAGCAGAGCTGGCCTCCTCCCAAGAACACGCCACGAACCTTTCCTTTTCTCTGCGTAGGCGCTGCAGCAGCTGTAACGAGGGGGAGGCAAAAGCCACATGAATATTCACACTTCATAACATTTCTTCTTGGCTGGGAGATCCAGCCTGTCCAACACCAGCTCACCCCAACCTCAGCTGATGCTTCAGACTGCAGGGCCCATGGTTAATTGGCCGGGTGTAGCCACCCTGTCAGGAAGCTGTCAAAATATTCATAATCTAGCACCTCTCATTTTCAGGATGGAAGTTTTAGCGGCAAAGAAATTGAATTTCCAGCCCTGGTTGTGACAGCTCTGAAATTGGTTTAATGCAGGAGAGATCTTCCCAGCACTGGAGCAGACAGGGAGCGTGTCGGTGTGCTGTGTTTCCACCCGGCCTTGCGGTTGGAGTGTAGGAGTCAAAGCCAGGAGGCTATCTCGGTGTGTCACCAGCTTACACTTGTCATAGGCCCGGCGAGCTCCTCGGCAAGTCTCTTATCTGCTGCCCACGTGATGTGTTACTCCAAAAAGCGAACTGCACAGAAAATTGGGCCTTTGGTTTTTTCTTTGGACCTGTGCTCGGTGTGCCACGGGGGCAAGGGCACGCTGGGCTCTGTCGGCATGCTGAAGCACCGTCCACAGGAGACTGTCTTACAAGGCCGGGGGCTTGCTCGTGGTCCTGTTCTCCCCGATGTTGTTATAGCTGTATTACTTCATTTATACAAGAAAGAGAGGACCTTTGCCTAAGAAAATGAACTGGAACCCAGGGGAAATAAGTTTCTTCGCTAGCTCTGCCACCTCTGGTTTTACAGAGCACTCAGCAAACTGCCTGGTCTTTCAGTGCTTGGGATCTCTGCACAAAAAATGTAGGAAATAAATGGGCTTCCCTTCCTCTTGTTATGGCAAGGGTGTTTTTATTAAATGCCCGAAGTGCTCCTGCTGTGGTTTGAGCCTCTGAGGATAATTTAAATATCAATAACAATATGATAAATCTAATACTTACTGCTAGTTTTCCAATCAGAGGTTCCTTTTGTATATCAGAACAAAATGGTGTCATGTTTAAAAATACGTAATCATTATTTTAGTTTATATATTGTTGTTATTACTGTCAACGGAAATAAACATAGCAATATTGCAAAAGTGACCAAAGGCCACAAGTCAATTCATTGTGCCCTGCACTCAGGCTGGAATGAATGCCAAGAAACTCTCTGTGGCCCTATGGAGAGATGACAGGTCCAAAGCAGCCCATCTGGCCGTGCTTCTGGGGTTCTTACATTATTGTTTTTCTTCATGGTTATTTCAGGCTTTAGCAGATGAGGCAGTGTGATGCTAATTTAGGAAATCTGTTTTTCTTGTGTGCAACTAACATATCTTCATCTTGTCCCATCTTGTCTCATGATCATTATCTCTGAATGCAAAGATGTATTTCTGGGTACCGCTTTGGAGGAAGCAGAGCCAATAGCAGCATTACCAATTCCAGACACTTTGTTAGGAAAACAGAATGTAGAGAAGACAATAGATAATGTGGGATTCCTAGATTATAAATGATCCTGGGGTTTCACCAGATCTCCAAGCTGCCAGGAGTGCGATACCAGAGACAGTGCTGTCAGAAAACCCCTCTGGTAGGAAGCAGTTGCTTTTCTAGAAGAGTGGTGCTGGGCTGGATGGGCCAGGTGCCATGTGAATGAGCCATGTATGCTGTGATCACTGCTCCAGTTCTTACCAGCTCCACATTTTGAAAGACTTCACAATTCCACCTTGAAATTAGATCCAAAATTAAAGAAAAGAAAAAAAAAAAATAAAAAAAAATAAAATCCAAATGTACCTAATGTTTTAAAAAGAAAGGATGAAAATTTATTCCATCCAACCACAAATTTGATTTTGGGGTCCATCAATAACAAGAAGTGGAACAACAGACAAAATACGTGACTTTTCTATGTGTGTCCCATCTGCGAGTTGCTCAGCATGCAGCCTTTCCTGGATTAAACTGCACACAGACCAGGTCTGCCTCCCGGAACCTGTGTTCTCCCCCAGCCTACCCAGGCTCTCCAGGGAGGCACGGAAGCGAGCAGCCCAACTTGAAGAGCAGTCCTGAGCTATGTTCTTGTCAGCACTCATTAAACTGAAAGCTGTGTTCCTATCAGGTTTGCATGAGCAGCTGCCAAAGGCCAGAGCAATGAATCCAGGCATTTTTAACTTTATAAAGTGTTTAGAAGAAATGTGTCTGTGTGATGAGCAGGCCAAGAGCTGAAAGAAGAACACAATCCTGAGGTACAGTGGGATGGATGGGTCCGAGTTTGGATCTCAAAAACTCAGAGGGTTCACATGCTTCGCAGCGTGATGCTAGACCATGGCACATGTGGATCCATACGAACTCATTTCAGTTTAGTCAACCAGCTAGCTGGGGCAGAATGGAGCTCGGCATCTCTTGCAGAACCTCAGTGGGTTTTGGTTAATCCCCAGCCACGTGCCCAGGCAGATGCTCCTTGCTGCTCTGCTGCAGGGTTACCACGGACACATCCCCATGAGCTGCAATCACACCTTTGTCTCCATTCCTTTGCCAAGGAATGCTGGGGCAGTTCCTGAGACTTAGCAGACCTGCGCTCCACCACAGGCTTTGCTGTTTTATAATGAAGCCAACACACAAAGTATGTACCCTGGGCACAGACAGTTCCTGCAAAAGTGAGAGTAAATAGCCTCATCGTTACATTTTCCAGGGGCGGTAAGTTGGATTGCTAGTTAATGCTGCTTCCCGGCTCACTGGGGACTGGACCTGCCACGGATGGTGATTTATTTGAAAATGTGTTCCCTCCAACCCACAGATGGCTCAGGCAGAGTCAAAATACTTGGAGATAACCATATTGTCTCATCAAGTGAGTCTGTGCTCTGCAGCAGGGCTGTGCGCTCCCATGTAGCAGCTTGTTATTTTAAAACATATCTGCTCTCTCCTACTTGTAAAAGGCCACCAGGAAGACTTGTCACCAATCTCTCATGGAGCTAGAAGGGGGAGGAAAAGTGGAGTGTGAACAGTAGAATATCACCTGCCATCTGGACAAAGATGTGATGAGATGTACAGTTTGGATGCAGTTTTGCGGTTCCTGATCACGTGCCAGGAGAGCTCAGCTACAATTATTTCCAAGCATTTCCAGACAGATGCAGCCCTGGAGGAAGCTACACTGAGCAGGAGGACGCTGAGCTCAGCCAGCGGGCTCTACGCAGGGCATCAGTGCCTCGGGGGTGCTGCTGTGGGCTGCAGGGGGCTTAACCTGTGCACGGGACCTACATGGAGAAAGTCCTAGGAACAAGGCCAGCAACAGGCGCTTTGGGATGAGGTTTGTGGGCACTTACATTTTCCTCTGGCAGCCCATGGGTCTCTGAGAAACCAGTGTCTTTATCCACACAGATCTATGGGCATCGGTACAGACAGTGAACTTCTCAGTGCTGTTGGCATCGAAGGGATGCAGATTAAACCCTGTTCTGGTTGCTGACATCTGTTATCATATTTATGATTCCCTATTTACTAGGAGCTCCTTAATATGTTTTAATTGACTTGCTGAAGTCTTACCTGTTAACACTAGCACCGGTAAATACCCCGAGCCTCATACTCTGGGAGGGAGCTGCTGCCGTGCCAGGGGCTCTGGTGCCGTTCGCTGCTTTTATCCCATCGGAAGATCCGGCTCAGTAATTGTGCAGAACATAAAAGAGAAACCCGTAAGTGCTGTAAACAAAGAAAAACTGTTACTCTGGGAGTATGTTAGTTAGATATTTCAACGCTCATAATTAACATCCCTTCCCTAAACTGTGGCACAAACTACTTGCAGAATAGGCTTTTTCTTTTATTGCCGCTCGTTTCAGTGACTAAATTTATTAAGTCATTAGGTTTGCGTGTGGATGTGTATATTTGCTGTTCTCCTTTGGGTTATAATAAAAGGACATCTTCAGGAAAAAAAATATATATAAAAAGATCTTTATTTATTTATTTGGCAATTTTGAGGATGTTTGTAGGGAAATGACAGGCCATACAAACAAGTGGCTCAGTCCTGGGGGATGCTGAGAGCGCAGCTGGGTTTGGGTACGACAGCCAGTGACAGCCTTCCTGCTGCCTGTCACCATTCCTGCCATGCTCTGGGGACAGCAGGGCTTTGCTGCTCAGAGCTTGGCCCAAACAAAGCAAGGGGCAAGTGCATACCGGGGGGCCCTGTATGCACTCCCAGCTGAGGATGCTCAGGGTGCCGGCAGAGGTGATGCCCCCAGCCTGGTATGGGCAGGGGTCAGCACTTTGCTTGCTTGGAGCAGCTCCAGGGCTGTGACTCCATTGGACTGGCGTGTTTTGAAGGAGCAAAGATGTCCAAGGGTGGCTGAGCATCCCTGGAATGCCCTGTGCCTCCTGAAGCATCGTGTCCAAGGGTCTGACAGCAATGTTTCTCCACCAGTGTCTTGTGGAGCTTCTCCGTCTTCACAGACGTGCAAAGGAGAGTCCAACCGAGCTTGTTTTGCTCAAAGCTAAGCTGGGATAGACTTACCAGACCACAGCAGGTGAAAGCTAAGTTAGATTAGAAAAAGTCTGTCCTTCACAGATCCCCCCAGCCCATGTCAGGATTGGGGACAGAGGCAGCGAGCTGCTCCTGACACCTCTCCAAAGGACCAGACTGGCTCACGTGATACAGAAGATGGCTCAGGCCTGGAAATCCCAAGCACATTTCCATATGCAAATGGCAGGAGACACTACAGGGATCAAGGAAAATTAAACATCTTGCTTTTCTAAAATAGAAATAGCTTTTGGGGCAAACTGTGGTACCTTACACCCTCCCTGAGCAGGTCTGATGCACTGGAAAAAAACACAACAAAATGCCAGTTACATCCATTTGGCTCCCTTCTTCGATTCAAAATGCCATTGAATGTAGTCTCTGATTTTCTGTGTGATAGCTGCCATTTGACTTTGGTTTTTTTCCAAACTGTGCCATTTCCGATTTCCAATAAAACTGGAGTTGGCACAGAGCAGCCCCGTGTTTGTTTCTGAAAGCAAATCTCATTACTGTGCCGTACCGGAACGGCCTTTTGTTCAAGGGGTTGTGTTGAGATACTGAAAACAAGTTGGAGGCAGATGCTAATCATTTGGCATGTAAATGGCTAACATCTCTTTTACAAGTATTTCACACAAGTTTTTAGTTTAACAATTAAAAAAAAAAAAAGATCTGCTTTTTCAAATCATTTTCAGTAACATCTAGAGACATTTAACAAAACGCCTCAAGCTCTAAATCCATATAGTGAACAAATAAATGTATTTATTTTCTTTCTATCCAAAGATAATTTAGTCAAAAAATACATATTTGGCATGAAGATAAAACAGACAAATGGATTTATTTTTTCTCCAAGTCACAACCCCACTCTTTGATGAGGAGAACTGACAGCTCTCCTGAGTGAGCCGGGTTCAGGATGGTGCTGCCAAGGGTTGAAGAGCGCTGTGGAGCTGGTACAGGAAACAGAGGCACGATTTATTTCTGTGTTTAAAGACTGCAAAAGGCTGATGATTAAAAGATGAAGCCATCTGTACCTGGTCATGTTATTTCTATCAAGTAGGGAGTTGGGAAAATAATTGAGTGGGGTTTGCAATCAGCCTGTTTTGAAAGGTCCCTGCGCCAAGCGAGAGAGCGAAGTGGGTGCTGCTGACCCCAGGGCTCATCACAGCATTAATTGTGGAGGAGGATGTCCTTATGGCTTGTCAGAGGCATGTGGGGGACACAGCCTGAGGGTCCTTCTGCTGTTTTTACCCACCCTGTGTCTGTGTGATGCTGAGAAAATATTGCATTGCGGGTCTTCCCATCTAGCACATTTCATCAACACTGAGATCAGTTTAAAAAGCAAAACAACCAGCAGAGATTTGGCTAATAACTCAGTGGTTTTCCACAAACACCTTCAGGTGTCTCTGATTTCAGCCTGTGCAGCAGTTGCTGCTCGGAGCTTGGTTAGCGTGCAGCCTATCTGCCCACCTGCACTCTGCTCTTCCTTCCCAGTTCTCAGCACAAGACAACTGACAGCGTGTCCCACCTGGCCTGGCATCTTTGCCACAACGAATTTTGACAGCAAAGCTTGTAGAGAGGTTCCACCATTCATATCCCAATAGCCTTCTGTTATGAGATGCCACAGAGCAAGAGACACGGGCGGGAACCAAGTGACGTGACAGCTGGGCCTGGTAAGCTTGGAAGGCTTGACATGGGCCACCAAGAAGATATTGAAGAAAACCATAAGGGTTTTCATGGTAAATAGGTTTAGAGGACACACCAAATATCCCCAGTGCTTGGAAGAGTGCTCCGTGTCCTGCTTGTCTGTCTCCTCTCTTGTCTGTGACCTGCTTTTCCATTGCCATCCCCTTGGGTTTTGTGTCAGGTCCTCACACGGCAGTTGCTGTGCCAAAGATTTCTGGAGCTGGAGCCTGCACAGAGCCCAGGGACTGCTGGTTTGGCAGTAGGAGGAATTGTGCTGGGGGACAGTGGGAACTAGTTGTTGCTACTGGTGTGGTACGTGTAATAAGAAAGATAATAATAGCGCATAAAATGGCATTATTTTACTAGAACTTAGCTGTCAAATCTATGGGTTTTCTAAAGCTGCCTAATTTAGAGAGCTGGAAAGCTTTTGGTGGTGGTGCCGTGGTTAGTGTCTGGAGCTGTCTGTCAGGTGAATTGGGGGGGACGAGGAACTGACCAGGGAACTCACAGAAACAGGTGGACAGGTACTATTTTTGCCTTATTTTTTATATCTTCAATAAATTGATGCCTTTAAATATACCAGCTTTAAAATAACATCATTATGCTGCTTGTTTTGGGCAAGTTTTGGTAGCCACCCCTCCCTGGAGAAAACTTTCCAGTCCTCCTAAGGGGAATTTTATTGAGACGTTTGTGTTGGTGGAGTACCCACGGCTTGGGAAAAGGGACTGAGGTGTCCACTCTGCTTGTGGAGATGCTCCCACCATGGGCTTTGCTGCCTGGTGGTGCTGGGCAGAGCAGGGAGGACTTGGGCTGCAAACTGCCTGAACCACCTCTTCCGAGGCCAGGCGAAGCCTGGAGATAAGGAGTGGGTTTAAGGAGTGCTCAAACACTGATCTTTGGGGAAGCTACTTCAAACACCACTTCCTAGTGCTCTAAGTCATCCGGTTCTCTCTCAACTTGCTTCACTCCCTCAGCCTAAAATATTTATTCCTCCAGCGAGGAAGGCTCCCAGGGATATGGCAAAATGACCCATTGGGCTGAAAGAGGTTTTATCCGCGTGGTGCTGATGGATGCAAGCTTCATGTGTGCAGCCCAGCTCTGCGCTTTCTGCTGCGCTTTATCTGCTGTGGTTTCAAGCCCGCCTGGCTGCGCAGGTCTGCTGCACACGGGATTTATTGTCGGACCAGCAGCACTTTATATAACCCCCGGGGCACGGGGGAATACACGCCTGAGGGTTGCTGAGTGTTCAAAATGTTCACTTTTCAAATGAGGTCTGCAGTAAATACGTGGCATTACTCCAGGTGCTTCGCTCAGACATTGGTCATGGGTTTTCCATCAGGAAGGGTGCAGGAACCTGAGTGGTGAGGGGTTGGGAACGCATCGCGTGCCTATAACAGCGCCCGCCTGCACGCACGGGGCTCTGAGACGCCTTGTCTGGCTCCTGCAGAATGAGATTTTGATTGATAAAACAGGTTTTTTCTTGAGAAATGCTTATTCATTGTAGTTTGAGGTTTTTTTCTTTCTCTTTTTTATTTTTTCTCAATAATATCATCGTTTTAAGGAACCCAGTGGAAGCATTCGTTTGGACAGGAAGAATTTTCATTGAAGTCTGGGAAAAACACGTCTCAGACCAATAACTGCGTCTGACTGTGAAGGGCTGGGAGCCCATTGCCGGAGCCCCCTGGCCAGCCAGCTCTTTTCAGAGTCTTAATATTATTTCCCCGTTTTTAAAATCTGGAGAAGTTTGTGAGAGACGGCAAGTTTTCCTCCCCAGCTGGGCACAGCCACCCCCAGGCAGCAGGCTCAGGAGGCAGCTGGGACAGCCCCTGTGGTCTGCTCCTGGGCAGGTCAGAGACCAGTTCTCTGTATGTGAAGAAATTCTTCGATATTGAGTATGTTTGAAATGACTTCTCTGTTGGTCTTTGATTGTTATCATTATTCTTTATCTTTATTGAAAGATGTGCGGGCGTTGTGCCAGAATCTCCTCCTGCCCCTTTTGAAAATAACCAAGTTGATTACTTGGTTTTGTTCTCCAAATCCACTTAAATGCCCCTGGTAAGCTGCTTTTTGCCCATAAGTATATGAAGAAGCCTCAGTGTTTCAGACAATGACCATTGCACATTTCTTATCCATCACAGGGAAGGTAAGAGCGAAGCTGGGGGTGGCACTAGGAGTAGCAGTGAGCAGCAGGGCTGTGTCTTTGCTTCTCATCTCTCGTGTTTTTTGCTTAGTATTTCAGCTGAAATCCCTGTTGATGAGACCTGGGAGAACATACACACTTCACAATACCTCACACAAACGAGGGCATTGCTCTGACAGGGTTTGCATGCTCACCGGGACACAAATTCCTGACTTCCTGCACATTTTTCAAGCCCATTCACTTTTGTTTTGTTTTGGTATACCACAGCTCTGCCTTGTCAGGGAAATAAAGCCTTCCCTTTCAGTGGGGAGTGTTCTGGGTGAGGATCATTGCTGGGAGCTGGTGTTGCTGATGCCTGTTGTTTTCTATTGTCAAGTTAACTGCAATGCGTGACCGCCATGTATCACTCAGCGATGCCTAATTTAGGAGATCAGTGATTAATTCTTGCCATTGCTTTTTCTTCTCTCTCTCCCTCTCTCTCTCTCTCGCTGCAGGATGTTTTCACACCAGAGTGCAAATTTAAAGAATCTGTCTTTGAAAACTACTACGTTATTTATTCTTCCACGCTGTACCGGCAGCAAGAATCCGGACGAGCGTGGTTCCTGGGACTCAATAAAGAAGGTCAAATTATGAAGGGAAACCGGGTGAAAAAAACCAAACCCTCATCACATTTTGTACCCAAACCCATTGAAGGTATGGAACCTCTCCCTCCATCGTTGTGGTGTGGAGGGTGGTTGAGTTTGCAGATGCAGATTTGGGGCTGTGTGGATGGGGGTGTTGGGGAGCAAGACCAGAAAGCAAGGGTGATGGTTGTAAAGTTTCAGGGGGGTGCTGGGCTGCACTCTTAGTGCTTCATCTGCTTTCTTTCCTGTATGAATGAACTCCACACATCATCCCATAAAAGCTTCTCAGCTTTGGCTTGCTAAAGGATGAGTTTAAAAACCCAGCTATATGAGAAGTTACTGGGAAGGGAAAGCTGCCCTTGCTCACTCAGAAGTTTAAAAGGAATCCAACTTCTCCAACAAAGGAATCCAGTGACCCTAATGCATCTAGTCTAAGATGGTTTCAACCTACAGGTGCTCATGTTTTTTCCTGTATGTAAAGACAGCCTAGTACGTCACAGGGGGTAGACAAAACTTTATCATAGATGTCCAAAGTTGGATGAGATGCTCTCACACCACATCTTCCTCACATCATGAGGCTTCAGTGGAAATAGTGGAGCTGATTTTTAGCCCTCCTGCTACTGCTGACTGTACACTACTGAAGTGTGCCACAGGCTCCTGCCATTACCTTTTTTAATGGGCTGGGAACTGGCAAATGGGGAGAAGTAGTGCGGTAAGCCTAGTCCTTAACAGGTATTAACTTGATTTTTGAAACAAGCAAACATCCTTTTCCTGTTGCTCGGAAATTCAAGAGAAATGGAGCTCAGCATTCACAGGGTATCTGCAGCCTTTGTGCAGAAGATGGAGGCAGTGGAAGAACAGAGAGTGGCACAAGCATGCTTTTCCTGAGCTGGTGCTCATTATTTTTTCTGCAGCCAGGAGCCTTTTCTTGTTTATCTGAGGCACCAGGGAGACTCACTCCCTAAGCCCACTTGGAGTTTTGCTGAGGAACAGGACCTGTTTCAGACATGAGGTTGGTCACCAGCTTCTCTTCCGTCTCCTCCTCTCCTGCCTTGGGCGGGAGGAGAGGCTTCTGCAAGTGCTAGCTTTCCCAGCTGGGTTTCCAGCTCCTTCTGGTATTTCTTTGCTGCCTGGCTGCGTGTTGGCACCGATCAGTGGGTTCCTTTGAATCCAGATTTCTTTTTTGATGCAGCGTGCATCAGTCTGTTGAATGGCTCAATAGTTGTCTTCTGCATGCATTAAATTAGTCCATTCCTGGGGCTCTCCGTGCAGGAAGACTTGCCATAATAGAGGTGCTTGACCCGCAGCGGAGTTCTCATTGCAGCAAATGCCTCTCCGGCTTTCATTTTGAAAAACCCAGCCCAGCCCGAGAGCTTCCCTTTCCTGCAGTTGCCTCCTCCCACGCTCGCTTCAATCACAGCTGTCACATAACCTCCCGAGCGAGCGAGCACTTTGGAAGTTGGCAGCCAAATTAAGGGCTCCTCCACCCCTTCCCTCCTCCACACGCTTTGCAGGCAGCCTCTGCGAGCGCTGCTGCATCAAAGAGCTGGCAGCCGCCCAAGCTGAGGCACGTGTCAGCTTCCCAAAGCATTCAGCTGTCTGGGGCTGTGACTCCAGCAGGAGGACTCTGTTCCCAAGCCCAAGATTCATTGTAGGTAGCAGAGGGTTGTGGGGAGGGCTGGAGTAAAGCTCAGCTCCACGTGACACGGCGGTGCCGCATCCATCAAAGTCTCCGCGAGCAGAGCTTGCAAGCAGAGATGTTACAGAACGGGGGCAATTCCTTCCCTGCTTTAGCAGCATCTTTCTCTTTGACGTGACTTGAAGGAAGCATTTGAAGCACTCCCCTGCTGTATGTGCACATCCCTTTTGCTGAGCGCCGTGGCGTGTCCCAGCGTGTGAGCTCTGCTGCTTATTCAGGCCAGCACTTCCCAGCCTGGACCCGCAGCACGCACCCGGGTTTGGGTTCGCATTAATACTGCACCGTGGTGGCTGGCAGGGTAACTGTGCCTGGGGATCGTGTCCCTCGGGAAAGAGAGGTGCGTGCACTGCCAGGAATCGCTTCACCCACCACTCCAGTGGCAATCATCTCCGAGCTGAAACTTCCCAGTCGTTTGCCATGTGCAGAAAAAATACACAGCAGCTCAGGGAAGGGAACCTTTGCAGGAAAAGGAAACAAGAAAGGCCGGAGTGCTCACGGAGCTCACTTGAAGCCTGTTGCTCCGTACTGCTTTCTGAATTCAGAGTCCTTCCCTCAGAATTGCAAATGGTCAATAAACTAATAAATATAACTATGGAATATCCTCCCAGGTAACTTCTAAGGACCACATTTATGTATGTGCATATGTATACATGCAGCAGTACCTGTGTGTGTTACCTATCCCAGCCACAGCTTTATGCTGTGCTAATCCCACAGGTCGCTTTGTCTCCAGTAGATTGTCAGGATGCTGGAGCTGCTCTGAGCAAAAGCGACTAGAAAGGTTTTTGTGCTTGGTCGGTAGGAGGGGTTGCTTTTGGTTTAGTGTAGGTAGGATTTGCTTGTTTGTTTTTGAGAGTCGCACCAAGCTTAATCAATATAAAAGCACAAAAAAACCTTCCTAAGTAACAACAGGGGAAGCGTTAAGTTCCTCTCCCATCTGTGCACAGGCAAAGCCAAGGCAAACAGCCTGGCAGGCAGCAGTTAATGTACTGTGTGGGGCCACTTTTGGTTAAAAACATACATACGCAACACATTTCTTTTGATATTTTTATTTCTGATCACTGATCATTCGAGCTAAATGAGCCTTTAAAGTGCAGACATATAGATTGAACCAGACTGCACAAGAAATTAGCTTGAGTATAATTGTCACTTGGACACCAAGTAATCTTTTAAAGCAATTTCAATCTCTTTAAGTGTCTGTAGTGATTAGTGCTGGACAAACACTTCTATCCATGGTGCCTCTTGTTCATTTCCGTATCTAAGCCCACCTCAAATAATGGGAGGCTTTTCCAGTCATTCGAGTAAGAATTTGATCAGATGCTTATTGTGGATGTGCTCTGCTGTTTTTATTTAATTTCCTTGAAGACATCACTTCCAGCCTGTTCTCTCAAAAGAGCTACGTGTCAGTTCATCTCTCACCTGGCCCAAAGCAGGATATACCTGGGGTGGCAAATCTGGCCACAGAAAGCAGAAGATGACTCGTACTCCCTCTGAGTCAGCAGAGCTGCCCCGAAATCCAAATTCACGGTGCCTCAGCCTTTGTGACTTGGACAGGTATCAGGAAGGTGACCTGGTAGTGACTAATCTGAGCCATCTACTGCCACTGATGGATATCCACACACAAAGAACAGCTGCCAGATCCTTCCTGGTGTGTTTTGTGCGGAGACAACATCCCAGTTCTGGTAAAGTGGAGTCTTCAGGTGTTGCAAAGAAATGCAAGACACTGCTGAGTAGGAAGATGCTGTAGGCCTAACAAGAACACTTTAAAGAGATCACACCTTAATCTACACAAAATCCTAGAAGTGCTCTTTTTTTTTTTTTTTAATTAAAAAAAAAAGGAAAGACACCACAACACTCACTGTGCTAAACACAGCTCCTCTTCTGGGTCTGCCTCTCAGGCAGACAGGCTGTGGTATGTTTTCTGTCCCACACTAGCTCATTTGTTCATCTATCAAACTCCTAATCATCTTATTAGAGGGCAAAGGCAATGTATTTTACCCACGCTTTTGCTTGGCTTTTTGTCATCCTGTGCCGTGCTCCTTACCTGAACAAACCGACTCCATCTGGCAGCACCCTGCACGGTTCGCCGCTGGGGAGCCGCGAGCTCAAACACCTCTGAAATGCATCAGCTGGGCCTGGGTTTGGAACACGGTAATTAGAGGCAGAAAACGAGGGTGCATAATCACCCGCTCCCTCCTGCCCCTAGCTGTTGCTCAGACAATTAATTCCCTCCACCGGAGCAGTAGCTAATGCGGCCGCCGTGGCCTCCTGCTGCTGCAGAGTGACACCCGGGGCGGTGGCAGCCACCGAGGGGAAGAGGCCGGGCTGCTGAGGATGCCACGGGGCCAGGCTGTGATCCCACAGGGCTGCCCACCCGCCTGCTGAATGGCAATGTGGAAAAATCAGCTCCTCCCAGCTCCCTAGGGCTTGGGTACCTCCCTAAGGCAGCCAGCCCCTGATGCCCAGGGAGACCACACGGGGTGAATTCAGTTTCACCGTGTGGGTGCTGTGCCAGTGCCAGGCTTGGGAAGCAGAAATGAGGCTGGGACCCTGTGCCAGCATGCAGATGGAGGATTCGTGTGTTCCTGGGTGACAGGCAGCCTCTCTGTGCCTTGACCTTTGGGAAGGATGCTCCTCGCCTTCCCCTTCTCCCTTGCTTGTACCCACAGCCCCCTTCCTGCTGAACTGCTTGCAGAATTATTTCCTGGGCATGCCAAAGGCAGGCACCGCTGGGCCCCGGGGAGGCAGAGAACCGAGAGCTGCAAGCAGCAGCTGGGGGCACGGCCCCGCTCTCCCCCTGCCATTTACACCCGTGGCTGCACCGCGGATCAGGCTCGTGGCGCTTTCCAGTTACAGCATGAATATGGATGTGTTGATTAGAATCTGGGACATAGGAGCTGATTATCTGATTGAAGCTCCAAAGCATTAGCTTGGTTTCCAGACATTAAGGGCTGTATTTGGCTTGGTGTGTGGGTGTGGGTGGGTGGGAGAAGCAAGGCAAAGCAGGGAGGGGAGCCTTGTTCTAGCCTAATTGCTCATCCTGCCAGAGCTGCCTGGCGCTCTGCAGAGCCACAGCCCTCCCCAGCGTCCCGGCATGCCACCTGCCACGCTGCTGCTGCTTCACCTCGATGCAGGGGACGGGGGCAGCGAGCCTCCCTACACACACACAGGGACCCCAAACTCACCCGTCAGCGAGGGCTGGTGGTCCTGAACCACAAGGATTTAGTTTGAAGCTGGGAAAATCTGGGCATGCACGGCAGGCCATTTGCAAACATATCCCCTCCCGGGTCGGTGCCGAACAGCTCCGCATGTGAGTCACGCTCCAGCTTTCCCAGCACAGGGAGTAACAAACTGCAGGCCAAGAGCTCGTGTTGCACAATGTGTCACCCCGGCCTCAAAGCCCCACGGGCACCCGTCCGCGTGCATCCCCTCCTGGGGCCGTACGCACACCGGGCTGCTGCCGTGCACACAGGTTTGCAGTCACCGTGGAGTAGAAGCTGCAGCTCAGCATGTGTGCAGAAGCCTTTTGAGACTGTCCAGGCAATATTTGGTACGTGAGGCTGTACAAATGCTGCGTACCCTCATACCATAGGGGTAGCTAAATGCTGACAACACGCCGGTCCCGTGCTGCTGTGGATTTCCTGGCATGGCCTGTTGGCACAGCCTGTCTTGTGCTGAGGCTTTGACAACACTGGCTGGAAAGCACAGTGTGAGCAGCCTCCAGCCAGGACCCTTGTCAGCACTTGTATCACCTGCTAGACGGGAAGATAAATATCAAATTCCTGCCTTATTTGCTTGCTAGATACAGGGTTTCTTTATTTTTCTGTTGCACATGTTGTTTACTTCTGCAGCCTGAGTTGTGGGCCAGTGTAGATGCAAAATCCCAAACTATGGCTTGAATTTCTCTGTGATTCTTTGGGCATGTGGGGGAACTGGGACTGGGAAGACGACTTCCATGTGAGAAACTGCCTGGGGGAAAAGCCCACCCAGGTGCCTCAAGCTCCAGCCTGGGACCAGAGAGGTCAGGGTGAAGCCGACACTGGACTCGAGGCACAACTTTGTGTGTGGGACAGCTCTGGAGCAACACCAGCACAAAAACCCAGCCCCCTTGGGCAAGCATCACGTCACAGCACAAGGTCAGGCTCAGAGGGGATGTGCAGCCTCAGTGTCATCAAAAAAACATACCACTTGGGCTAAGAAACCACAAGGGAACACGAGCACAGGTTTTTCTCAGTTGTTAACTTTTTCCCCGTAGTTCTTTAAGCTCTTACTGTCCAGTGCTAGGCCACTGGAGCAGCAGTTCGGGCAGCCATAAGGTCAGCGCTTTGCACAACAGGAAAGTCACTGCCACAGGGTTGGTGAAGGACACGTGCCAAGGTGTGTAGGACAGCTCAGCAGCCGAAAGGGGACATGAGCTCACTTCTGTCCTGCTGGCAGGCTGCTGACAGGCTCCGCGCTGTCCCTGCAGCACTCAGACCGCGCGGTCCCACCGGGCAGCTGACGGCGGTGCTGGCATTGCTCATTCTGGCCCCGACACATGGGCTGAGTTGTTCGTGTTCTCCTTTTTCTCGTTTTCGTCAAATAATGATGCTGCAATAACAGTTTGCAGCGCAGCCCCTGCCTCCCAGCCTTGTTGGGAGGCCCAGCTAGCGCTTAAACTGCTTTGAAAGCTTTGTGTTAAAGATGCTCTATGGGAAAAGCCGTATTTTTTCACTGCTCATATATTCAGTGCAATATCCCGCCTATTAATACACAGTTGACTGCACTTTATCTCTGTCCTGTATTGTTGCACACTGCTATAACTGTTTATCTAGCTAGGAGTAAAATGCAGAGCAATAATGTCATTTGCAGCCTGCCTCTAATTGCCAGGATTTATTTGCAAATCGGGGGAGGTTATAAATATAAACGCTTACATCGCTTTTCTATACGTGGCATATTTGTTTCATTTCTTCAGATAATTTTTGAAATTTTGTTCTTGTTGATTACCCGGAACCAAACCTGATGGGCTCTATCCCCGTGTTCGAGCTCCGGGCAGTTGTTTGTGCTGTGACAGCGTTACAAAATGAAGGAGGAGGCAATCAGTTCTTTCATTCCCAATTTTTGCAAAGATCCAGACGTGAGATTTAAAGTCTGGACCCATCTCAAGTTCTCCACTCCAAAGTGCCTGCCCTTGAAACGCCTCGGTATTTGCAATGAGCTCATCAGAGCTGCTCCTCTCGGTGTGAGCACCTGCCCCTGGTCTGGCACAGCTCGCGTGGCACGAGGACAGCCACTAGGACATAGTCCCAGCGGTGAGCTAGACAAATGCTTGATGCCGCACAGGGCACGGGGATGTGCCACGGCTTGGGCAGACGCTGCCTAGGCTCCAGCAGGTTCGTGTTTGGAGGCACACGTCTGGAGAGAAGGTGCCCTCCAGCCACTGCGTTCTCAGGCGCTGCCAGGTGACCGTGCAGAGCTGGGAAGGTTCCTGGCTTGCCGTCACTGAACTCATCCCCACGTGTCTGCTCACAGCGTTTGCCTTGGCTGACTGTTGATTTAGAGAGAAAAAAATAACAAGTGCTGAGAGCAAACCTCAGGGCTTGGCTGAAGGCACCAAAATGGGCTTCAGTCACCACTTCCACATCCAGAGCTTATCACCCAGGAAACTCAGATGGCCCAGATGAAGGTGGGATTTTGATTCAAGACACCAGTTACGTTGTGTTGGAGATTAAGGACTGGGCACCAGGTAATTCTTGGACCTGTCATTAAATGGTATTAGCATCCTGAGATGCTGGCTGATGCTGGGAACTGGAATGTTTATTTTATGTATGTGAATCTAATACTAAAAATCAGTAAAGCACATGAAACCTAGAAAGATTTAACTGTGAGAAAGCAGAAATCCCTTGTTTCTGTCTGTGCCATTGGAAGAATCCAGATAAGGAGGGAGGATCTGGCGTGGCAGCAAAGGCAGGTAACAGGTCTTGCTTGAGAACAGGATCTACTGCTGGGTCACTGGGGTTTTCCTAAGTCTGTGTGTGTTTGTATTGGGTTGAAAATTTCAGTTCCACATACAAAGAACTAATTCATTCTGGTCAGTGACATTTGTGACTTCAGGCTGTTAACGGGTGTCTTTTCTGTTTGCAGTGTGCATGTACAGAGAGCCATCGCTGCATGAAATTGGAGAAAAACAAGGACGCTCTAGAAAAAGTTCAGGGACACCAACCATGAATGGAGGCAAAGTTGTTAACCAAGACTCGACATAGCTGACAAACACCCTCCCTACCTCCAGCTCCTCCCCTCCCACCCACCTTCCCACCCCACCTGGCGAAACCACACTGAGACGACGACAGCTGAGCAAGGCAGGACCTACCGGTAGTGGCTAGGAGTCCGAACTCAAGAAGCTTTCTTTGTGTAGGACGAGGAAACCGAACCCCAGATCTTGCCTGTTGCAACGTTTTAAACAAAACAAAACGAAAAACACACACACACACACACACAAAAAAAAAAGTGAAGAAAAAATGTTTTAAATCAGGACTCCATTAACATTTTCAAAAGCAAACTGTTTGCTCTGTGATCAAAGGGGGAAAAAAAATCTCATCTCTGCATAATATTAATAATAACAACTAATAAATATAATAATAATAATAAAGATGTTACCTTTAAAAATAAAACAAAGCTTTTGGAAAATTGAACTTAGCATATGATGTGCAAGAAACACACACCAGGGCGGTGCTTTCTGTCTTATCCTTTCACCTCACGTTCACACCACTGCCGTTGCCGTTCCTGTTTCCCTGGGGATGGATGGGATTTTTCACACAGCAGGAACAGTGGGGATGGATTATGGCTATGCTCGCTCTGCTATCAATAAAATATGGCCTGCCCGAATTAGGAGTCTGACAGTTACAGGCAACAACCTAGCAGCTCTGCATTCAGCCTTTTCCATCGACATTCAAGCACTGTGCAGTTATTTGTTACTCGTGTCACTATGCGAGTACGTTTGACCCATGTCTGCCCTTTTATGCCTTTTTATCATAATTATTTATATTTATAGGCTTGTTTTACTGTCTTAGTTGCCAGGGGAGTTTCAGAAATGGTTTTTTCAGGTTTTGCAGGATGAAATGATCACATTTATTAGGGGCGAGTTAGAGCAAAGGGGAAGGAGGGATGGAGTGAGCAGCCATGCACAGCGTGGGGGGGGGGCAGGGGCTGCAACACCAGGACAAAGGTGTGGGTGGGTACAGGGCAGCGTGGGGGCGAGGAGCTGCTGCCCTTTCTGCCAGTGTGCAGAGGCTCCACACATCTCATTTTACACCCATAGCCTAGGCTACACCCCTCTAACACAAAGCCTTACGCCAGCCAAGCCTGTTACAGGAAGGGAAGCTCCAAGATGCTGTGGCAGCCCTGATACAAGTATGGTCTCACGCTTCAAAACACAGAGGAAGGCATGAGCTGCCATCTTCCCTTCTGAGTCAGGCTCAGGTACCAAGAATAAACCCCCCTTGGCTTCATAATGAGGGCTCGGAGGCATTGCTTCAGCCCACATCAGCTGCGGTGTGAGCAGGGCACCGCAGGGCTCTCCCTCTTGCTTGCTCTCCTTGTAGTTTGGGGTCGACAGCGAACCATTCTGCACCCAGGAGCTGCAGGACAGACCAGCAGAGTATCGATGTGCTGGAGATGCTTTTGCAAATGCATGCGCTGTCCTGGCTGGGGGAGGTTTTGGTGCTCAGGCCATGGTCATCTCCAGGATGCTGTGGCTGACCCAGGCGCTGAGCAGCCCTCAGCAGCACCGGCACCTGGCAGGGCTGGGCACCGGGAGGGGACGGCAAGGAGACAGCCAAATCTCAAGGTTATGGAAGACTCCCAGGACCAGCATGAAGGAACGCATTTCAAGCACGGCCTTTTGTGGCTGGAAAAGCTGAAAGCATGAAGTAAAGAGCCTCGTGTTGTGGCCGTGCTGCACCCACCTCCAGGCAGCCCGCCTGTGCTGTAGGGACAGTGAGGGACTGGTGCCTGTGGGCTGCCAGCACAGCACCAACACCAGCCCAACGTTAGCTTCAAAGGGCACACACTGGGAGCTGGCAGGGAAGCTTTCTGGGGTGAGTTATAACCCACTGGAGTGAGTTATGCCTTCCTCCTCAGAACACGCAGTCCCACAACACTGGGGCAAGGTCACGGATACAGGTTTACCTTGGGGGCATCCCACCAGCCCAGTCCTACCTGGTACAGCTCATGGTCTACATTTCAGCTTCCTCCCAGACTAAAGATATCCCCCAAAGTAAGGCGGTGGGGGCGTGGGGAGACAACAGCTGCTTACTCAGTGGTGAGATGTACAGTCAAAGATCTGGAGCCTCAAGAGGAACGCACTGAGCTAGCAGGGCCCTGAACTAAGCACCCAGGGCATGGTTTGGGTGTTTGTAACCCAGCCCTGGAGGTCACAGTTCACACAGTGGTGCAGAACTTGCTGTGGTTGCTGCTTCTGTGGTAGCTCCTGGGGAGAAAAGAGTTGAATTTCAGATCATCTGACAGCTGGGAGCCCCTCACCTCACACCAGTCCTGGCTGACCCGCCAGGGAAGGGTCTCTTCCACTTTCAATAAACACCTTGGAGCTACACAGTGGGGCTCTGCTTGCTTTCCCAGCATTTTCCCCAGGGAATGGCTCAGGGCCATGCAGGGCATGAACTTCCCTGGCTGCTCTCCTGTGTGGAAAGCCCAGCACCAGCCACAGAGAGCAGCCACAGCACTCCTCGGTATCACACGCCTCTTCAGGCCCAGCCCTGGGCAACCTGTTAACATCCCTGATGGCATCTCCAGCTCGTGAGACCAAAGATTGATGTGCCCATGTGTGCAGGACCCCTTTGCCAGACCCCCAGCAAACAGCAGCTCCAGCAGGACCCTGTGCTGGTTTTTCTGTTGTGCATCTCCCTTCGCTTCCCACATCGAGCCTCTGCCTCGCCAATTTTATTTTGCCAACTCACTGCTACAGCCCCTGGAAGTGCCATGTTCAGGCCCAAATGTCAAAATAATCTGCCGTTTGGGTCCATTGTGTTTGAGTTAATCAGCTCCATGTGACACTCACTGTTGGCCCACAATGGGAGCTGATCAGCCCTGGTCACACCTGGGGCCTGAATGGCCTTGACGGGTGTGGAGAGCAGCTCCCTGCCAGGCCTTGGCAAACACTGGTGGCATGTAACCACAATGAAACCCTCTCACACACCTTAGGAAACACCCACGTACCTCCTGACCTGTAAGGAAGCTGGAAAAATCAGCTCAAGAGGTGATGCAGGTGAAGCAGGACAGCCTCACAGCCCAGCTCCATGCTGTGTCTGGCTGCAGCAGCCCTTGCCCAGGAGCTGCTGGGCTCCAGGAGCTCCAGGGCTCTCCATGTCCCCGGGGAAACCCGCAGCTTGCAGGCACCACGTAGGGCTCCATGCATTTTTTGACTCAGGAGCCTTGCAGGCTTTCCTTCCAGGCCCCCTCTCAATGAGGCCGTATGGGTTTTGTCAATTATCCATCAAGGAAAAGGAAAGTCAACAGATTTTTTTTTTTCCTGCTGTGAGCACCCACAGTCTCTTCATTGTTTCTCACTGATATTTCCCAGTGTCAAAGTCCTGATGAGTGATTTTTTTTTTCTTTCTCTGTCCATACATGCCACCACCATTTCAGGTGCTCTGTGAATCAGTTTAATGTTACAGCAGCTACAAGCCTTGCCTAGCCTGTGTGTGGTACTAGGAGGACAAATTCTCTTCCCAGCTCTGGTTGCATGGCACTGGGAGTATATCTAGTACAGAAAATGGCCCAAAAATGTGCATCATAAAGGTAAGATGTTTTCATCTCACCTAGCCCCCGGCAACTGTTAGCTCTGCTAAGCCCGCAGCAAACCTTTGCTCTCAAAGTAACAGATGCTGCTATGACTTTTGAATGAATGGAAGAATTCAGCCATTGTAAGCCCAGCAGCAGAAAGCTCTTCCTCACACAGAAATACATTTAATTTAAAGGAATCGTTATGTTCCACCCTTGACTGTCTTTTAGTTGTGATAGCTGCACTGCTCTGCCAGCACATGCTGTACAAAAAAAAAGCTCTCACTTATGCATCAAGAGCAAAACTTGATAATACGGCTCCAGTTTGTGCCATCAGGGATTTACTGGGGAAAAAAAAAAAAATGCAGAAAAAGCTACGAGCACAAAAGATGTGCCAGCAAGTCATGCCACAAGTGTCAGCACTGCCGTATGACGATGTGCTGTAAAGTGAAGCTAACACTCAACAAAGCAACTTATGAACGTTGTCTGTCAACACCGTTCCTTTAAATTTGCGCTCAGAGAGGGTCTGGCTGATAGAGCCCACACAATCCTTCAAGCTGTCACCGGCCTTACTTTGCACCTTTATGCCTTAAAGTGCACCGGTTGTGCAGCACGAGTGTGGACTCCCCAGGAGGATGCGATGTCCACGTCCCCTCAGCAAAGCTGACATGAGAGCAGTGCAAGTTCCCCGGGGCTGATTGCAGCGAGCAGGAAATGAAAAGTGCCATCTTGCCTGGTTTCATGCCAGCTAAGCTGAAACACAGACGTGTGGCAAACATTAAAAAACTGTCTTTTTGAGAGCTACAGTTCCTAAAAGAGAAGGCTCTGAATTGTCCTCAGTTAAGCAAACAAAACCAAGCTTTCCTAACAGGCATAAACTGAAATATATTATTTTTAATGCTGGACTCCAGCAATGAGGGAGGCTTTAGTCACAAAATATGGCCAACACTAGAGCTCCAGCAACTTTGGCATAGGCCCAGTCCTAAATGTTTGCATGTCAAGTTCCATCAAGAAAAACAAAGACAATGAGAAAAGTTATGAGTGTCTGCAGGGCCAGGTTCCTCTCCCCAAACTGGAACTAGGTGTTCAGTTGCTGCTATGGGATGACCCCCTGCAAGCACCTATGAGTAAAATCAGAAGAAGCACCACGGCACTGCCTCAGTGAAGCAGAATGGTTTCCATGGCATTCACGTCTTCCCTCTCCCACAGCCAATGCTTCAGCCTTCAGGCTGATTGAAGGCTGTTTCCAGGGAGTAAAAGGCACTAAAAAGCCTACCTCCTCCTCAGCAGCATGGAGTAAGCCTTGACTGCTCTGCTTCTACTGCTGAAGAGTTATCATGGCACCAGCAAATCTTGTGATGGTCTTCTTGGACACCCTGACTAAGGACAATGAAAGTCCATAAGCCAGCTGATACATTTTCAGCATTGTGTTTTAGCATATGAGCATCCCAAATCTGCTCAAACCGTCGTGACCACAAAGTTAAAGCTGAGTAAGCACCAATTCCTCACAGAGCATTTCAACTCATGATACATGGATCACTAACTGCTGCATGCACTCATAGCTTTGGGCAAAGGACTTTGGGCAGAAGAGGTCTTGGTCACCATGGTTCCAGGGCTCATCTCACCAGTGCAAACATGAGGGAACGCTGCGATGTCATAAGGAGCTTGCAAAAGCTCCAGAGCATCCCCACCTGAGGCAGTTGGAGGATTTGACCTTTCAGAGCCTTCTGGAAAGGGCAGGAACTCTAGTGAAGCAGCTGCTTTGAAAGAGGGAAGATATATAGGTTGTTTCATTTACACTGTGCTCTGGTGCAGGCATGGAGATAATTCATCTTTGGGAAATGCCATTAATGTTTACTGAGCAATACAAATGGATCTGAGCTCTCCAGAGGGGAAAAAAAAATGCATTACCAATTAAAAAAATAAAAAGTGTCTGGTTATGGAATCTGAGGAGAAGCAGAGGATAACCCTCCCAAGAGTCTATTAAGAATGGGTTATATATTGTTCCATTTTCCATGCTCATTACAATCACTGCCCCAATAATAGCTACATGCTGTGCCTTTTTCTATTCTCGTACAATTTTCCCCATGGGAACTAAATATCTCAGTTTAAATACTGAGCAGAGCCGGTAGAAGAAAGCAGTGTGTTTCTGCTGTGCTAACCTCGTGTGTTAAGCTGCATTTTAGGGAGCTGCTGACTGCCCCTCGTGCCCATTGCTTGATACAAAGACGAAGGAACAGCACGGAGGAGGAAGAATCTGTTGGCCAGGCAGCCCAACTAAATGGCATTGTGAAGGTCGAAGCAGGTCAGACGATGTCTTCTAGATATACTTGGGTGAATTTAATTTCTTTAGCTCTGAGACCAATTGCAAGGAGGAAAGCCATCAGTGACTCCATCTTAGTGCCAGTCCCTAACGTGGGAGTTTGGTGACATTTAAGTCTCACCCAGCTCCTCCTGGCTTGGCTGGTAAATGCAGTGCTGCTTTGCTTTCTTAGGGGTTGGATTCCTGGAAGCTCGTGCTTGCTGTGTCCTCAGGACACCCTCATCCAGACGGGGCAGAGCAGTTCCTGCACAGGCAGCAGTGGGATCCCAAGGGCCCTGGTTTGTGCAGACCCCACAGCCAGCACCCCAAACTCCATGACACGGAGATGTCGGCACCCCTGTGCTGATGTCCCTGCTCGGTGCTCGTGGTGCACAAGGTCTCCACCCGCTGGCAAGCAGCCCTGCTGCAGGGCTGGGACAAGGATGACAAGGTTTTGGCTTATGAGGCAGTCTGCTGTGATATGATAACAGGATATGATAACTGTGATAACGGGACCCTGGAAAGGCAAAGAGCTTCCACTTTGACTGTGCCTCACAGAGGTCACTTACCAGCTCAGATGCTGACACTCCTTCTTATTAATTCTGCTTTCCAACTTACTGCACAAGCTGGCAATTGAAATAGTTCTGCAGAATTCACCGTTCAACAAAGAGGAAAGCCAGTGCAATTTGAAGATCAAAAAGAGGTGTGTTTCACTCTGTGTTATCTTCATGTTTAATTTCCGCTATTTGCTGTGCTCCCTGCACATCAGACAGAACAGACAGCAGAAGCAATAGGGAGCAACCCCCTGGGAAGACATTGATTTCTGGCATGGATGCAGGAACCACTCACTGTCTCACCAATAAATGGCTACACAAGTAATTCCCATCTCAGCCCTAAATCTACAGAAGTTTTCCTCTGAGCTTCAGAAGGGTGGTTTTCACGCAGTTTTGTAATGAACTTTCACAAGGTCGCACTCAGGGCACTGCAAGGCTTGCCCTTCACTAGCAAGGTTTGGGAGACTGTCCCAGCAGGGTCACTCGGCTGCAGTGTAGGACATAAATCTGAATTCACGCTGTACAGTCACTATGTGGCACCACAGCTAACCATGCAGACCCAGAGGCACAAATTTGCCATGGAAGAAGCTTAAGTTCAAGTTCTCCATCTTCAGATTTTCTTTCCCCTATAGAACAGAAGCCAACTTTAAAATTCCCTGCTTGCCTCTTTTTTCTTTAATCTCCAAATACACACACTGCACTAGTTCAGCTGGTGGAATAGGCCTCATAAAGCGATGGCATTTCAAACATCACAGAGATTAAGAATGGGATATATCTGACTGTCAAGGATCACGACAACCTCGCTCTAGACCTGCACAAAGTTTGGAGTCCACATCCATATAGAAATCAAGCTTCAACTGTTGCAGCTTAAGCCCATCTATTATTAATTCAATAAAACCATTTTTCTGTTCAAAAATACATTCCCTGGGAGAAGCTTCTGCAAACATATCAGCAGGCGGTGGCTTCAAAGAGGCAGAATGGATGCACTCTGGAGAGTCAAAGCTGGAGCAACTTGGAATGGAAAGACAGGCTCATCAATGAAGTGAAATCTTTCCAAAGGCAGCATGAGCTTGTTTAAGGTGAAGGCTTACTTTTTCTTTGTCAGACAGTGGTCTGCTACTGCAAATCTGCAGGAATAAGTTTTAAACCACAGTAGCTTGTACTAAAACAATTGGCAAGAACAAACAAACAAAAAAAAAACAACAAGAGAACAAAACCCCACATCAGTTCCATACTGCCACCCACCTCGATTTTACTTTGTTTTGGAAACTCTCAGGGATTCAGAATCAAGCTCACCCTTAGGGCATCTCCAATGAAATCAGTGTGCAACCCTGGGAATTAATCTTGCCCAAGCCTCATTTTCTCTTTAACTGCAGGAGCCAAGGTCATTTTCCCATCTGGATTTTGCAGATGCTTCTGCACATACTGATGAGCTATACCTTTTGTCAAATCTTGACCATCATTTTCAGAGCTACAAAATGACTGCACAATGTCAGAGGATCACAGGAAATAACATAAAGTCTCTTGGTGTTAAAATCCAGACCTTGTATTTGCTGTGTGACAATTCTCCTGTGTCACCCAAAGCCATATACAGTATCTTTCCAAAGGGCAGTACAGGACTTTGTCCTCCTTCATTTCCAAAACCTCTCCCTTAATGCCAGATGATGCCCCTCATTCTTGATTTTAACTTAGGAGAAGCTCCTCTTTTCCGCATCTGCTGGATTTTATCTAACAGTGTTTATCTAACAGGGCTGGGAAGGACAAGCAGACCATAAGCATAACTTTATTTTGGAGAGCAAGCATGTCAGTCTATGCATGACTATAGCCTCGTGCCCTTCTTATCTCCCCAGTAACACTCCTTGTACCAGGACATGTGAAGTCTGGATGGATCTGACCCTGCAGGAGAATGTGAAGATAACTTAGACCCTGACTAGGTCAGCAACCTAAAAAATGTTTTTGAGTAGCTGAGGGCAAAGATGTACTGCAAGCATGTCATTAGGGCAATAATTCCCAGGTCCAAAAGAGCAGATGGGCTGAAAAACGAGGCAGCAATTGATGCAGACCCCCTCTCCTTCACAAAGAGGTCTGTGCCAGACATGCTGGCCAAGCCTCTACCTGACATGTCCAACAGTACCTACCCCACGGACATGCCATTCAAACACAGCAGCGATTATAAGTTGATGTATTGGAGAGGAAGGGAAGGGGCTGCAAAAGCAATGCAAAGCCTGGGAGCAGGCTGCACAAGGTTCTCTCATGCACCGCCTTTTACCGTAGTGTGAGCATATCACCTCCTCAGTCCATAGACTTCCTACAGTCTATAGATCAAGCTGCTCCTCAGTTTGTGGTCCCCCAGTGCTAACACACACAGATGTCAGCTACAAGGCAATAACACGGGGAAATTTGTGGTTTGTGATATTTTAATATCCCAGGCAGAGAATTATTTGCTGTTTAGTGTGCTTTAAAATGGTCTCCTTCTGGACGATTGATGGCTTTACTGCTCCCGGACAGAATAACAAACAGCCGTGTTGTTAAAATAAGAGAGAGCTTTCGGATCATCTCAGGGCAGCATCTTAGCAATCCTGGAGCTGTGGTGGGTCACAGAAAGGCTGAGGGCTTGTGGGGCAGATTTGCCACCCGGTGCAGGCACTTGCAGCTGTTTAAAGTTGATGTAAAGCAGATCTCACCACTGATTATTTAGGCCAGAAAGGACAGATGTAATCCATAGCCCTGCCACCTGTGCAGCAGACCCTTGTGATGTATGACCAGAAGTCACAGATGAGCTTGGCCAGAGGTGCCAAGCTCACAGAGGTGATGGAAGGGCTGCTGCATTTCGCTGGAATTTGACATGCCAAAGTTGTATTTACATGATGCAGCAGTGAGTTCATCAAGAGGCTGGAGACCAGGTAATCAGATTCTATACGTGTTTACTTCCTGATTGTTTATTCAGTAAGGATCGCATCGAAACCCCACTGGAGGCAGTGAGAGAGTCCTGGTGACTTTGCAGCAGCCCGAATCAGGCCCGAAGCATTTGCAGTTCAGGCAGTGTTGTATTTTGCACAACTGGACTTTGGTGCTTGTGCTTTCAGCAGTCTGCATCAAATTAGGAGCTCACTTTTGAATAATGGGTTCATCACACATCTAAACCAGTCCCAAGGTAACCTTTTTATGACGTGGTCCACACGGCTGTCCTTCCTGGACCCACACCTCCCCAGCAGAGCCATGACCCAGGCTCACCCACTAACCCCCTTCATGCAGGAACAGGAGGAAAGCAATACTGGTGAGGATGGCAGAAAAGATGGAGCTGCAGCCTAACAGAATTGGTGAATTCTGAGGTGAGACCTTTCTGCTTCCAGCTCCACACAAGCCAAATAAAGATGTGAGCCCTGGCAGCTGGCAACATTTGCTATGTGTAAAGGCACCAAAGGGAATGATCTGTCAAAGCCAGGCCACATCAGATGTGGAGTCAGAGCTGGTTTTATTGTCTGTTGATTGCTTGATAATGAAGATCCTTTGTCTGGTCTACGGAAGATTGAAAATCTAAGTAATATTTTTGGTGCAACAGTATTCCTCCAGTGAGAAGAAATACAGTCTCTGATTTGTATTCCTCTGACTTGAAATCATTCATTTTAAATGACTGTTTGTTCTACTAATTTACAATCTGGGCAGGCATGGAAACAATTTATTTTGGTCGGTGAAAGGAGCTGAACTTGAGTTCGTTAAGCGCATGTACACTTAGTTGCTTTGGGATGCAGCACGACTCCCTGCTAGACGGAGATTGCTTGAGTGGCAGGAGCTCCACAGTGAGCTCCACGATGGTCTCCTCAGCAAGGGACTGGTTCTTCACCTTCACAGGGCTTTAGAGCAGACCCACTGATAGCTGTATTAGTAAGTCAGATAAACAGGAGGGCACAGTCAGTGCCAAAGTGACCTTTACAACCATCCTCACACAATGCAACCCAGACACTGAATCGGTATTCCCATAGGAATGCCATCCAACACAGACATCCAACACAGGATGAACGCTTCCCAAACGGGGACCATGGGACCACTTGGCTCCGAACCCCGATGTGAGCCCTCCTGTCTGCTGCAGCATAGAGTCCCTGTGCTTCTCCCAGCCTCGTCAGAAACTCACAGACTCACTGCTGGAAACATGGAAACTCTTCCAAAAATCCTACCAGTACAGATAAAATAAAACGTTGACATCTCTAACGATGCTACTATCCCAGTAGATAAATTATCAGTATTCAGTGCTAATCATTTTTGCTATACCTGTGTCTGCCTTGCAGCAAACTCCCCAAGACAGAATTTTGATGTCTGTTAACTTCATTTTCCCTAATGTATAAGCAAACTTTTTTTTTTTTTAAATGCTTGCTATTAGTTGAAACAGACAAGGAATTGGTACTGAACAAGCGCTGTGTAATGTTGTCTTTCGTGATACACTGAGCAATGACTTGGACTACAACAACGTTACATGAAGCAAGGATTTGTTTAAACAGCTTTCATTCCGGTTTTCCACTGAACCTCAGTACTAGTGTATTAAATACATGTAGTTGGGTACCCCAGCACAGACATTTTGTTCTGTAACTCAGAACGTTTCATCTTACCACTCTGAGGATTCCTGCCAGTTGGCAGCTTTGCACATGTGCTAAATTGCTAAATTTTCAGCATTTACCCACTTATCTAGTTGGACACAGCATGCCTGCACGAGGCAGAGGGATTTGGACCTGAGATACAGGCACTGACTTCCAGGGTTACAGCCACTTAAATGGGCACACTGCAGTCAGATAGCACAGCAGCAGGCCCCTTGCAATTAAACTGATAAACAGCAAAATGTGTCGGGAGCTGGATGAATTGAGACCGCAGCCACCGAGCAGCAGGGTGATTTGCAAGAGAGCGCACCGTGAGGAGGAGCCACACACAAAGCCCCTCTGGTGCTCTGCAGACAGATCATCTCCTTCGAAACCGAAAAGTGAATTCATGCCATGCTTTGCACCAGCTATCGGTGGGTTTGACGTCAGGTTTGGTGCCAGACCAGAAAAGCAGCCAGCTCTGCGTCTTGGGCCCAGCTAGGCCGGAGCAGCCATTACCTGCTGCCAGAGCTGGGTCTGCCCTTCATGCTCACACTGCCGTTCACCTGCCCCCTCTTTGGGGTCAGTTGAAAGCACTAACCCAGAAGAAAATGACTTGCTGGTGTAGCCCCTGACCAAACTCACCCCAGAGGCAGCCAAGAACAGGCACTGGCAGATGGGATGGGACACAAGCTCTTGTCCAGCAGTGAGGAAGAACCTGGCAGCAGGCCTGTGGCTGTGGGCAGCCCATCGGTCACCTCATCCATGGTGTCAAACCACGTCCCCAGCACCTGCTGCCCTCACCCCAGGCAGAACAGATCAGGAGACTGTGGGAGATTTCTAGCCACCACCAGATCAACGAGAGACCCAAGGCCCTATGTTGGCTTTTGCATTGAACCAAACCAGGCTTTTCTTCCTCTGCTGGCTGCTGTCAGACATGAGAGTCAACAACAGCCCATGGACACAAGCACATTAAAGCCATGCAGTTACAACGGGTGCACAGAGACAAGGTCATCTCAGCACAGATGGCTGCTTGGAGTATTTCTAGCAGTGTTTGTAACCAACCAGCCCAGAGCCAGCCAGGGCCACCATGGACCCCCAGGTCCCCCCTGCTATGTGTCCACAGGCAGTCTGCAGGGAGTGATGCATGACGGCAGCCTGCTGACAGCCTGCTCGGCCTTCCTGGAAGCAAATAAATGGCCTGGACTTCATAGCAGCACTGTGCCAGGCTGCCAGCTGTGCTCTGCTCCGCTCTGGGTGCACCAGGGACACGGCTTCAAGCGTGCCCATGCTGCCAGCCTGGCCTCAGAGCTAGGAGCAAATCTGGTTCTGGTTTAAAAAAAATATATAATAATAATAATAAATAAATAAATATATATATATATATATAAGCAAGCAAGCAAACAAACAAACCCCAACCAACCAACAACAAAAAAACACCTTTTTATTCAAAAATGAAAGAGGCTTGTGGCTAAAATTTTCCCTTTTGCAGCATTTCAGAGAGCTCCAGTCTTTGTTCCAGACTGAAACTCCAGCCCAATTGGCACAAATACTGTGGGTTTCAGGGCACCTTTGATTCCCTTCTCCAGCTTACACTGCTGAAAGCACTGGCGTAGGAAAGGTGAACAGCTTCTAAGAGATGGGCTCGAGCCAGCCCCAGCCTCCCTTATCACTGTTTTCCAGGGCTTTTGGTGCAAGTGGCCAGCAACTAGCTAGCAGGGGAGGGCACCTACAGTAGAAGCAAAGAGCTGAGGACTGCTGTAGACAACAGCCCCTGGAACAGCCTTGGCTGAGGCGTGCAGTAACGTCACAGTGAGACTGCCCATAAGATGCTCTGGGAAGGAGTTAACTACACTTCTACTGAGCTCTTCACCTTCGTGATAACCTGAGATAGTGTGTTCCAAAGGACTAGTTGTCCTCCATGCAAAGCAGCAGTGCTGTGTCTCCCCATGGTAAATAACAGCACCTTACCAAAATTGAATGAAATAGCACTTCTTTTGTTGGGTCAAGCTCCTGAGCTGTACAAGGGGAAAACTAACAAATAAAACAAACAAAAAATGCACATTGTTAATAAATCTGCTGTTTTGAGCCTTCCCAACCTGCAAAGGTTCAGATGCTGCACTAAATGTCAGCTGGCTCTGATAACCTGCTCCCAGCCTGCCCGCCCTTGCCAACCCCAAGGAGAGCAATTTGGCCGCAGAGAAAGGCGAGCTGGGCCCTGCTCTCAGCCCTCCCTCTGCTTCGTGGTGCTGTGCAGCTCAGAGCCCTTCTCTGAGCCTCAGCTTACCTACCTGTACTGAAAGAACAAGCCACCGGTCTCTTTGCAAAGCTCCAGGCACGCAGTGCGGCAGCAGGGAGAGGGAAGAATGAGGACTCTCCTCGCTGCTGCTCTATGTGCAACAGCCTGAGTTTGAGGGATGCCAAAAAACGGGCTCAGGCCACCTCCAGGTCTGGGTTTGGATGCAAACACCCTCTTTGCTGAGGATGTACAAATCTAAATCTCCTTCCTCCTGTACTGCTGCTTGTTTTTCTACAGTGCCAGTGAAAAATGACATTTTTTTTTCATTTGAAAACAAAAGTGCTTAGCTGGCAAGAAAAGCTTCATTAAAAAGGCAATGGAAGCTGTCACATCTGTACCGCCTGAACACCATCTGTCTCCCAAGTTTATTCTGAAAGAAAACAAATCCCATCCAGTTCTCATGCCATATATCAGTAAAATGCTTAGCGGTGGCACTAGGAGAGGGAACGAACACATTTCAATTAGACAATGGCATCATAAACCACCAGCTCAGTAAATAAAAACCTGGAGGTTAACATTTGTAGAGATTAAGTAGTCTGTTAAGTAAAGTTTACCATGGCATGTTAGGCTTTTTGTAATACATAGTTGTGTACATGTAGCATCCAAAACAGGCTTCTTGGCTTTCCTATCAGGCTGTTATTTTTCCTTTAGAAATCTGTGACTGACTCTGAAGTGTTACCTGAGACTTGCTTAGAGCTGCAGCCACATGCAGAACAGAGATGTCTCTGTAGTAAAGGGAAAGACAGCAGAGTGATGGAAGAGGAGGGCAAAAAGGCAAATCTTATCTCTGTTCGAGTGGCTGGTGACTGATGCTGGAAACAGAGGGTAGCTGCTGCAAGTGGGCTAGTGGCCTTTCACAAAATCCTGATTGCCAGGACAGATGGAAGCAAATGTCAGGGTAACATGTTGCTGAGAGAGTCCTGAAGTATATGCATTGCCACTCATTTCCAAAACTGTGTAACCACTACAGATACGAGATCATAACTTCCTTCTGTCCCAAAAATCTCAAACTGGCCTCACGGATATTCTGTCCTGGCAGAATTGAGGAGCAGCCGAATACCTGACAAGCCCACACTAAGGGCAGAACCACCGTGCCCTGGCTGGTTGCACAGACAGCATTTACAACTAAAGCTGAGTGAGTCTGGGCAGGATTCAACTTCTTCCCAACTCAGCTAAATGATTTTGATTAAGATAAAGCAGTACAGTCAAGAAAGCTACTTCTGCAGAGTTCTCCCAGGGGAGCAGGTCCCTGTGTACACAGGCAGGTCTCACACTGCTTCCGAGAGACGTAGTGTCCTCTGCCAGCTTCAAGTGGCTGCTCAGAGCTATTGTCACTGTGACCCTTGGCTGTCTTTATGAACAAACTTTGGGACAGATTTTTTTCAAAGCACCTCGGGAATCTTCAGCATGAAAGCCACCAGCACATTCATGCTGCAGTGGATGGGGCATCACAAACAACCTCTAGGGAGAGCCAGAAACATCGATCCCATCTTGTGTTTTAGGAAACGAGCCTCAAACAAATGCAGTTTCACAAAAATGGAACTTCCACAAGCCTCCAGAAACAACCAGTTCAAATCCTCTTGGTGCAAGCACTCCCAAAGAGCTGCTGAAAACTCCCAGCTGCTGAAACACCCCGGCACTGCCACACTCTTGCTCCTGTACCTCCAGTTCTGCTTCCTCATTTCCCCTGCTTTTGCATCACTTTCCCCCCCACGTGAGCTGAGAGATTATCTCAATTATTCCAGCTGTTGTGCTGCACCCTGCACTGTGGTGAACATAATCAAAGCTAACAAAGCATGCTTTGCTGGCTCCATTGTAATCTGGCACTGAAAGTGGAAGATCCTAAATGAGCAGTGCTTCAGATGATGTCATACACAAGGGAGTTTGGTGGAGAGAGAGGAGGGAAGAAAAAAGAAGCAGAGATGTAGATTTTACACGGCTGCTTTTTTTAAATCATTAAAAAAACTTCAGAGAAGTATTGATAGGATGGGCTGGGAAGAAGTTATGATTCTGGGAGTGCATCAGTCTTGGTACCTTTTTGATACGCAGCATTCTTAGAGAAACATCCCGCAGGACACCTCAGATTATGAATACAGATTTACCTGGCACTGTGCTCACACAAAGCCCTGGATAGCCCTGCAAATTAATTCCCTTATACTGACACAGGTAAGATACAGTCTTCCACTTTAAACACAAAGATTAATACGGTGGCACCTCGAAGGCATCAATTTAAAACAAGATGAAGGGAAAAGAATTAAAAGTCTGTAGAGAAGACCTCACATTATACACACTCCCAGGTTATTTCCTCAAGCAGAGAATCCACCAGCTCCAGGTGGGCATAAATGCATAGTGCTGGCTACAGCCCTAGGCATAAAGTCCCTCTGCCCACCCTGCTCCACCCAGGCCTGCTGCCGTCAGTGCACAAAGGAGCTCGCAGGAGCTCACCACCGAGTGGGGAAGAGGAATGGAAATCTTCTCCCAGATGCTGCAGAGGCCAGAAACTTTGCAAGTTTTCCTGCCACACCTTTTCAGCAGGCTGAGAAATATTTCTCGGCTTCTCACAGTTTATGTTGACCACAGCAAACTCTTCTCCATTACCATCCTCTAGTACTGCACCTGGAGATGTACCTTCCAGGGACACTGAGAGCCTTACAAGTGCAGAATAATCTCCCAAAATCTAGGTACAAATTGCCCAGAATGAAAAGGAAAGCCCCTCTGCATGCTGTAGAGCTATGGCATGCAGCTGAAGAGGCCAATCTCCCTCTCATACAGAGCAGCATTAAACGTACAGTCAGAGAAATTTGGGGCAAAATTTGTGCACCCCTCTGCAAGACATCATGCAAAGGTGATACCCACGTGAGCCCATGGATCTCTCACTCAGCACCTCAGGGGTTAATGCGCCACAGCAAACACGAGGTAATCTCTGAAATGAGGACAGGCCTCCAAGAACAGATTGATCTGGGGTTGCCCTTTGGTTCCCAAATGCTGACAGACAGCAGATTGATCACTGTGGGGTTTGAATTTCTCTCCCGACAATTCAAGCAGGCGAGGGCCGGGAGCTCTGCAAACGCATAATCTGTGTCTGGCACTCGCTCGCTCCACACACGATAAAACCTTTGTAGCAAGCTGCTTCTCCTCTGGTCAGTTAGCATTCATGTCCAGCTGAGCTCCTGGGGCGCTAAGTACAGCAGCCTTCCTCCTCTGAGGCAGATAAGTGAGACATACTGTAAAGAAAAGCACAGGGTATCTGCACATCTCTCCCAAAGGGGCTGCCAGCAGCAGAGTGCCGCAGTCCCTGTGAACTGAACATGAGGAATGAGGGGAATTTTTTTTCCAGGGAGCCTCTGCTCCCTCTCTGCCAGCCTCACTAGTAACTGATCCATTTTTTGTTCCTCCTTCCCCCTGGCTTGGTGTCCAAAGAGCTGTGCCCCGACGCAGGCCCCAGCAGCATCTTTGCTAATTCTCAAAGTGCCACCTACAGTTTGTGCGAGTGCATGCGTATGAGCACATGCATTCAGAGGCAGAGACGTGCTATAAATATATATATATATATTTATATGAGTAGTGAGGAATGAGCGAACCAGCCCGCAGCTCACATATGAGAGGGTAGAAATCCTCTTGGAATTGCTTCTGCACTTCTGGGGAGGGCAGCAGCGGGTCCTGTAACTACTGGAGAGACCGGGCATGAAATCGGTGGCTCTGGCTGCAGCGGGTTTGCTTTGTGAGTGGGCCTCAATCCCTAGCTCAGCAAGCACAGGGAAAGGGAGCTGGTAGCTCTTTTCCTCCCTGACCAAGTACAGCGGTGGATGTGGCAGTACCAGCTCCCCCGAGGCACCATGCAAATGTTGGCAAGTGGGAGCAAGAGCTAGTGGGGAGCAGTGTGACAGCTTCCAGAGTTGCAGTGATTTAGCAATGACCACCAGCACCTCGCCCCATGTCCCCACTAACCAAGTGAAACAGAAGAGCCCTGCAGGATGGAGAAGGCTTTTCAGAGAGCAAGGCAAAGGACATGAATGCAACAGCTGAGATGCTTGGGATTTAACCAGAACTGGCTTTCTACTACTTTCCTTCTTCACTTATTTTCAAGGAAAAATATCCAGACTTATAGGAAATATAAAAAGGTTTTCAAACAAAGCAAAACAAAGCAAAACAAAACAAGCCTGTTCTGTACTCCCTAAATATGATTGGAATATACCTATATATTAAATAATTTTCTTACAGAGGTACTTTAAGAGAAATAAAAGAGGGCTTGACAGGTCATGTGTTCTACAGCTGTCAGGTTAGTTGGGATGCTCACAAGTGCCATCCCTAGATCCATGGGAAAAATAACAAGCAAACGCTCTCAGGCAAAGGCTTTCCTTGAAGATTTTCCTCCTGCTTCATTTGGGTATTTCCACTCACAGTTTTCCTTTTCCTTGGGGTTTCATCCATCCCTGAGAAGACTCTGACGAACTGACACCATCGATGAAAAGCACTGGCCAGATGTCAATCAGTGTAAGAGCAGACACCAAACAGCCCCCTGTGCTTGCTGGTCCTAGCAGGAAAACCACCTGCAGGATGGAGCAGATGCTCACAAGAGATCCTGGAGAGGCTCGAGTGCTCTGCTCTGGAGCTGCTCTTCCTCTTTGCTCCCTGCTCCAACCAACCCAAGAAAAAAAACACCACCATGCTCTGTTTTGACATGGACACACTTGAAAATGGTTATTTACAACAATTTCACCCTGAGTGACAAGAAAACAGGAGCACAGAATGGTTTTTAAATGCACCCTGTGGCTAAAACCCAAAAGCAGCTGGCCTCTGGCCAGGCTATGAGGATGAACAACGATATTTTGGGGCAGAAGCGGCTGCGAGCCCAGCTTCTTCCTGCCATTATTTGACTCTTTGAAATGTACTTAAATGGAGAGGTTGTTAACTAATTGGATGTCTTTCAGTCTGACTCTTTGCTTTGGCTCATGATCCAATAGATATACAAACAGCGCATCCCTGATACCCACTTCAGCCATCAGTTATTGCTCTCACCAGCCAGTTGTTTTTGTTTGTTTGTTTAGATATTTCTTTTCTTTTAGTTTAGGCCTTTTGTGGGAAAGGGAAGATGGAAGACATTTCTTCCTTTCTGTGCATGAGAAACATTTTACTCTTGCCTTTTCAAGAAGTAAACAAAACGTTAAAAAGTCAAAATCAAAGATGAAGTATTGAGGTTGCCCCAACTCCTCATTATTTTTCCAAATCTGATTTTAATTTCTGTTCCAAAACCGCAAGCATCATTTACAAATCTGCAAAACTATCACACACACAAAAAAAAAAAAAAAAAAAAAAAAAACACACCAAAACCACAAAACAAACAAACAAACAACAACAACAAAAAAAAACATCCCACAACATTTGCACAGAGCCATCTGGAAAACTACCATGTCTGTTCCAGCTCTGAATTCGGTGGCTCAGACCTGGCCTCCCCACCCATGGAGGCAGGAGCCAGCTCCGTCCTGCAGATGATGGGACCACATCGACCCCATCCCCCAGCAGAAGGCCTGGTTCCTGCAGGGCATGTGGCCACGGTGGCCTGGGACTTGTCCTGCACCATCTCATGCTGACCATGCACAGGGCACTGAGGGCTGAACCCACACCGCCAAGAAGGGCAAGGAAAGCTCCCTCAGGGTGGGCCTGGCAGGATTTGGGCTGAGAATTTAAATGGTTTCTTCTAGGATAGGCTCTCAGCACTGCTGAGCAATACAGGGATAACTAATCAGGCCTTTGATTTATTGTTTTTTATCTGCAGGTGGTTGTGTATCTGGCAGATCTTTGCCAGGCACTCTGCTCTCCTGGTCTTTTCCTGCTAGAGAGAGACATTTGGTGGGGGTGGAGAGAAGCAAATTGAAAATGCAAAAGGAAAATTTGACCAGACTACTCCCACTCTTCGAAAACCCAAAATACATGCATGTATGAGTGAGCTGGCTAGATGGGAGCTTAAATCCCAGATGTAGGTAGAGTCATGCAGCAACATCCTTATTTATACCCTGCCTCCTTCCCTCCCCCTGCCTCTCAGTTTGGAGCCTCACGGCCACCCACCAGGCTGGTAGGAGCTCCAGAGAAATGGGGCAGCCCTTGGCCAGGGAACTGGCAGAGGATGATCCCCCAGACTCACCACCACGTGCCTGTCTGAAGGAACTGCCATCCTCTGCTCGCAGGAGCTGAGCCAGCCTGTCCTGGGAGCTGCCGCAGGTGAAGCCACGCACGTGAAGCTGAAGGGCCCGCAAAAGGGTGGGAAGAACTTGCTCAGCCCAATTGGTGCTGCGGAGCTGAAAGGCAGAAAAAATAGATTTGTGGAAAGCTTAGCTGCCCTGTTTCTGATGAAAATGTGGCTTTTACAGTCATGCTGCAGTGCTGTAGGTTTTTGCTGAAGCCTTCTTTCAGCAGTCTGTTGGAGTGGGTGAGGACAGGAGGTAAGGGAGTTCCTATCGGTTTTCTGAGATCAGGTATCTGAGTACAGGAGACCACAAAAGCCCTTCAAACAGGGGACAGACTGCAGAGATGTCACAGAAGGGACAGAGAGAGCCACATGAAGCTCCGACAACACAAAAAGCCTTTTGTTCTTAGAGATCACAGTCAGCTAACCACGGCAAACAAGCCCAGAGGAAGTCAGACTTCATTAACTCCAACTCTCACGCGGGGACCGTGCTACACTTTGTGAGACACCCCAGCAAAAAAAAGCTGGGTGAGAAGGTAGGCTGGAGCTCAGGAATAAGGTAAAAGACCACCTGCAACAGCTTGATTGAAAGGAAATCTGTGGTCCAGTGCATTTGGTGGCCTGGATCCATACTCTGGAGTGGCCATGGAGCTGCTGCATGTTCTTGTACAAACCCCTCACTCAGAGACAGGAGAACAGGGTCACGGTTCCAGGGCAAATTTTGCATCAGAAGGAGCAGTCTCCATCCTCTCCCTGCTCAGAATCGATGGGCTGTGTGAGCTGGCATTCTCCAGCAGAGATCAGTCTCCTGATCTGCCCCACTCATGGAAAGGGCTCTCTGGTTCCCTGCATCTGAGCTGGATTGGGATCTTCCCTTTGCCTCTTCAGACACCCAGCAAAAATGCTGTGATACAAACAATGCATGAAAACGTATGTGGGGAGGAGTGTGCAAGGCTGAATACACAGGGGGGGAAGAAAGGAGAACATGAGAAGCCAGACATCTAACAAAAGAGGAGGAAAAATGATCAGGCAAAGCAGCGAGATGAGAGAGAAATGTTATTAGAGGCACCAAGTGAAAAGAGGCAAATTAAACACTGGTTCAAACCGCAGTAAAAATAGCACAGGAGGAAAAGGAAAAAGAAAACACCTGCAAAGGAACAAGCCCGGTGCTTTGCAGGAGGTGCTGTCACACTCACACACCCGCTCTGCCAGCTCCTTGTGGAGCACAACCTGGAAATTCACTGCAGGGCAGGGGGGTCCCAGGGCTGCCCCCCCTGCCAAGCCCCCAGGCCCTCTGGTGGCTGCAGCTGGACCAAGATATCGAACCTGGGGGCTGGTTCTCAGTCACTGCGCTTTGTTATTTGCAGCAAGTATTGAACTGAAAACAAAACCAAACCAAACCTTGGCAGATTAACTCTTTGGTTGATTTCTGAGACATCGTTACCTCCCCTCATCCACAGAAGGGAGTGGGGCTTAGGCCACTCTGACTAAATCCAGCTGAAAGCAAAAATTAAATCCAGAGACATGATTAATTAGTCTAGAATTCTTCATGTAACGGTCTCAGGCAGGAGCATCTCTAGTTGAACATCTCAGCAGGTTGTTTAAGATGGATTCAAGCCCCACATACTTATATTTCATGGTCACAGAAATAAGTTTTGGAATAAGAGCAAAATACAAACTTCACCTTGGGACAGATGCAGGTCTGCCTCATGTCCAGCTGGATTCCCAAGAGCAGACTGCATTCAGCCCTGGGGACAGCAAAGAGCATCGGAAGCAAAGGAAAGTAGGAATTTATGTGTAAGTAAAAACCATATGATACAGGGTGCAAAGCAATGATAACATGCTAGTGCAAAAATCACAGCTGGTTAGGTGCATCCTGGGGTTGTCTCCCCAGACAATTTAAGTTGGAGATGGAAGCATCTACTAAACATTGCTGTGTTGTGGTTTTATAGCTAGCACTCACACTCTGGGCTTCCTAAGGAGCACCACTTTTACCCCTACCCCAGCCTGCTCTCCTCCTGCCACTGCAGGCTGTGTTGCTGCTCTGCCTCGCAAGCTCAGTAGCGACGTATTTACTGATTCAGCTGGCAGCTGGGGAAGGTTGAGCTGACCTTGCTGTGTGCACGCTGTCTGGGTAGGGAGCCTTCTGGGGCCCGTGTGTGTCTGGCTAGCACGGCCTCCCCACGCGGTAAGCCTGCCACTCGCTGGAGTTAATATTCACACCCACTCGGTGCGGAGCTTGCAGATACCCGAGGAACAATTAACCTGCCATGAGCGCTTGTTTCATCATTTCTTATTCAAGGTGTTGACAGGAAAAATTGCATTTTCTCTTAGTTGGCTTAGAAGAAGAAGCACTGAAGTCTACAGGTTTAGCAATTAAATGCTTCCTAAAAGAAATTCTCTGACAATGAGTCCTGCGAACAGCCTCTCCTCACCCTGTGCTTTTCATGCAGGGAGGAATTTAAATTTCCCGTGACTTATACCTGTGAGGGAAATGCCCTTTTAAAACCTACTGATGCCTAGTGAGTGATGGAGCTGCTTTGCAGCAAGAAAGAAACAGTTAAAAGCAATGCATTAAATCCCATGACAGAGCCAGACCTGCTGTCTCGATTCCTTTGAGTCAATCAGCACATTGCTGCTGCTGTAAATCAAAGGCAATTCTGCAGTATGACACCATGTTATTTAGCAGGTACTGCCCTGCAAAGGTAGATGCACCTGAGCAATAACTGTAAGAATTAATTCATCCTTTATAATCTCCCAATGCTTTCTGTATAGTCTAATTAGTCACACACATTATTTTAACTGACATACATAAGGTAAGTACCAAAGACACGTATGTATGGACGTACGCTGTACATATGTAGATATACCACACATACATATTTATTGCAGTGCACAAGATGATGGAATCATTGTTATAGCTCAAATAAGGCTGGACGCTGCTTTCTGTATCATGCTAATGTCTGTTTGAAAACTACAGGATATTAGCCTCAGATATTCTGAATATATTCTCAGCTCTTGAGGAGCTGGAAGAAAGCAACTTATATTCAACTTAAAACCGCTCCTCGGGAAATATGCACATTATGAATAATGGGATTTTTTCAGGCCAATGTAGCTGAAAAAATGTGGAGCAGAAGAAATACATATGCAAAATAAAAGACTGGAGAGCACCCTGAGAATACTTGTATTGTTAATTACCAGATAGGAATGAAGTATTAGTGTATGTTATCATCATTGTATGCTTCAATATCATATCAGAAATGAAACAAGGCTTACATTTGTAGAAGGTTTTTTTTTTTTTTTTTTCTCCTACAAACCCACAGCTTACTGTGAATTTGCCTGCTGTGGTTTTTGCTCTTTCACTAGATGCTCAGCAGCAGAAGCATGGCTTTACTGGAAAGCCGGAGCATGGCTGCAAAACCCTTTCTGGTTTAGGATTCCAAGTCTTTTCAAGAACTAGGTCCAACCCAGCCGCATTGCTCCCTTTTCTGCAGTACAGGCTTGTGAGTGCTTTAGCTCCAGTATGTATGCTCTGAGCATCAGGAACCACAGAAATGCCTTGCAAAACCCCGCAGTGAGCACAAGATGCCTTACTCTCAGTGAAAGTGGGATCAACTGCAGCTTTCCTCATGCAACAGTGTAATCCACACTCCACATGAACTGGCAATGTTATCACCTACCTGATCCTTTACGTATTGAAGACCAGAAATAAGCATAGCTATAGAAATGCTGTGATCAAGAGGCGGCTCGCAGAGCACCTTTCCCTGAAGTCTGGATAAAGCAGTGGATTTCAGCTACTGAAGCCAAAGACTTATGGCTCAAAGAAAAAGAAAGCAAGTTTTGTTTTGTTTTGTTCTCCTTTTGCCAACTTTACCTTCAATCAGTGCCTTAGGTATTGCACCAATTTCTTAGACCCCTGACAGGAAGCATCGTGAATGCTGTGGGAGCTGAGCTAGCAATAAATCTTTGATCCAGTGGCTGTCTGAGGCAATTGGCAAGTTTGTAAGTACTAATGCTTACGTATCTGTGCTCTGTGCAACTCCACCATGTATGCACGTGAGCAGCAAATTCCAGGTTAGAGCTTTATGTAGTTATATACACCTTATATAAACACACAGACCCAGAAGATGTATTTTGCAACATAACCCACAGCCATTCCATATGACCTAGATAATTCAAGGGCAGGAAAGCTACATAACACAGTATCTTTGCTGATAACAAAGCAATAATCCCCTTTCTGAGAGGAAATGACAGGTTTGAAATTGCCTTGTGTTCCCAGGCTTTAAACTTGGCAGCATGTCGGTTCTTGTAAATGTTTCACTCCAGAAGAGCCTGGCTATCCATTATTAGCAGCTAATTCACTGTCAAGCACGTGGGCAACACTGGAACACAGGCAATGAGGCACCAGCTGTTAGGCTGCTGCAGCTCCTCAAATGTTAAAGATCAGGGGATTTTCTGGCACAGGAATTTACTCCATGTATCATGGGTCACTATTCTGATGAGAACAGGAGTTTGAGCAAATGCTGAGCCTTGCACACAATCTCTTATCTCTTCAAGGTAATGTCCCACTGTCCCCTGTCCCACAGCCAGTGGGAAAAGAGGTTATTTTACAGTAAAAAAACATGGGGAGGGGAGAAATGTGAGTGCTTGAAATTCATGCCAGCCAGAAAAAATAGTGTTGCACTGCTTAAAAGTAAATGTGCCTGCTACCTTGACAATCTTCCCTAGCTGCTGACTTGAAGGAGTTGATGTTAGTTTCTCATAAGCATACAGTTCAATTCTTCCATAAAAATTTTCCAAGCTTTTCCTTTTTTTTTTTTTTTGGTAACCAAATAATTATCACTAATGAACAATTACAAATAACCTTATAAATATCAGCATGCTCTTAAAAAGGAAATGAATAAGTTCATTGTACAGCCTAACTGCCACAAAAAGATTCAGTCACTTCTTCTATTTATAATGGCATCTGGCTTAACTAATTAGGAGCACTAACATTTGAAGGCTGTTCTCCAGTAGGATCCAGGATCCTGGATTCTGGTCTGGCCTGATTAGTTTAGATCATACTTGTCTCATAAGGTCTTTCTTCTGATTATGTCCTCAGTAAATCAAGGTTACCTCATCTCTTCACCTCATCCTTTTCCCACTGCCAATGTGAAATTGGTAATTACTCTGCCCTGCAGTCACATCTGGATATATACCTGGCCCAATGACACACAGCACCAAAATTCTGGCCAAATTCACCACCATTGCAAGTGCTCAGTCCTTGTGGCTGTATCATCTCCAATTGCTCTGCAGAGCCATCATAGACATCTCGAACCTTCCAGGAGGCACAGATCTTTGCCCGTGTCAGAGTGATAGACAGAAAAGAAAAATCTTAACAGAATAGATGGGGAAAGCCAAATTATTCCAAGCAAGAGCAAGACTGCTGCTTCAAAAAGAGGTTTTGATATTAGACTGAAGCAAAAGGAGGGAGTGAGGAGGAATAAGTCCCCACATATTTCCCTTTGCTGGGTTGTCTCCCCTCTAGGAAGTAAGGTACTGAGGTTCATCAGGAAACAGACTGTGAGGGCAAAAGCTGTGGAACAAGGGAGGTCTGCTTGGGGAGAGATCAGAAACTGTGTGGAGCTGGCAGCAGTGCAGTGAAGGAGAGGAGGAAATCCTGTCCTAGGATTGACACTCCCAGAGCTGCAAAACTGTGCACGGAATAGATGTCAGGCAGCAATTCAAAACTGGGTGGGGAAATCCAGCAAAGATACAGGCTGTGGTGGTGGTTGCTTATAAAGGTAGGACCTCAGAGAAGAGGGCTGTAGCATTTGTGCTGCCAGAAAGTAGGCAGAAAGCACTGCACTGTGCTCAGGCTATTTACATGGTGATTTTCCTGGCTTCAGGAAGTGTTCACGCTGTCCCTCTGAGAAGCTCATTTTGTATTTATAAGGCTTTATGAATTTGCAAAATCTTTCAGAATTTCTGATCTGTGCATAATTTCCAGTGCTTTTCTTCAAATGCTTTTCCTCTCCATAAAAATGTGTTATTAACTTCTGAAATTTTACCGCATGACTTAAATTCAGGGGAGGCTTCAGAGTGCCGAGTCAAAATTTTGGAAACTGGTCCATTGGAGCTAAAGGACAAAGATGTTCTGGGACACAAGAGAGGGCAGGAGGATTATAAACATTTTGCGTATGAAGAGAAGAAGGTTGGAATTGTTTAACAAAGCAAGCAGACAGCCTTGTGTTCTTTCCTCACAAGAGCAAGGTACAGTGAAGCCAAAGATCAAAAAGGGAGAAGAAGCCAACTTTTGGCAGTTTCTGAATCATTTTCCATATTTCAGGCTGGCTATTGCAAAGCTCACTAACGCACATTCTCTGGATGCATTTTTCATAACCAATATTTAATCTGCATCCAAGCAAATGCACACAAGCATCCAAACTTTCCCCAGGAGGTCACTAGGTTTCACACCATAAGCAACAGCCCACGAGGCCATTACCCTGCCTTCCCGGGTTTCAGAGATTTGTGGATGCCAGAGGCAGAACAGAGTATTTGTACTCTCTTGTGTAATGCAGACCAGAGGATACCACTTGGCACATCTTACACCTGGCAAACAATTCCGATTAGCACCAGCTTATCACAAGGAACATCATCCAACTGCAAGAAAAAGATCACAAACAATGGCGAATCTACTCTGTCTCTCATCTGTGTGTTCCAGTAGTGGTTGCCTTTTTGCTGGAGATTTGAACTCTGCCTTCAGATCAGTTTTTGCTAGCTTTGGAAATTGTAGAGCTGCCTGGTTGAACACAGGAGTTGCCTTTAAGAAAGGAAAGAGTTGAGACCTGCTACTTATTTCTAGCTTGAACATCTCTGCATCTCTGAAAATGCTACCACTTTTGACAGGTTTTCAGTACTTTGGTCCACCTACAGAGCTCTGTCACTTTACTTGCTGAAGCAAACTAAGGAGAGATTTCCTTTGGCTCAAGAGAGAGGCCTGAGTAGTGGCAAAGGCTGTTCTTCTCAGGCATCCCAGCCAGCAGGGACAGGGACTGGGACTCCACAGGCTGTTACACTGAGTCAGTGGCCAGAAGCAATTAGAGAGCTCACCTGGGTGTTTTGTCAGCCTGCATCCCTCAGACAGCCCGGCTATCACTGGTGGTCAGAGGCAGAACAGTCTCATTACCGAACCTCACCCTCTTCTCCCCTGACACGAGCTTATCGCTGGATGAGATCCAGATAACCTCATGTTATGGAAGGGATGGGAGCACTAATAAAGGTTGGAACCAGTCACATAAGCCCATCTCCAGCTGCTCCACCAGTGCCCGTAGCACACAAGCTGCCAGCCAAGCCATGGCCTGCTCCCAGCACCGCTCCCCTCGCTCTGCGGCCTTCTCCAGAGCAGCACCTTCCCCACCAAGAGGCACCTCCTCACCAGCACAGCCCAGTTCCACACGTGTCTGGCTGCAACACTCGCTCTTTAAAGACGTTCAGCAGTGGCTGCAAGGAAGGAGGTGGTGGAGCTCTCTGCAGTCATTGCAAAATTTGGAGCACGTGCTTTGTGCAAAGCCCCTCCTGGGGCAGGAGGCCCAGGGGAAGGGCTGGGGACTGGCCTGGAGGGCTCCAACAGTGAGCTGCAACCCATCACCTCCTGCTGCACCCTCTGCCACTTGTTGCACTGTGTGTTTGCAGGCTCCTACAGCTCAAGATAAACTCAAACCTCCATCCCCACACTGGATCCTACCATGCTCTCCTGCATGGACTTTGTCACTCACCTTAAAACCAGCAACACTGGGGCTATTTGGTCTTTGTGACACTACCAATGGAAAAGGGGAGAAACCTCAGCACTGACCTGACCTGGTCCCTTTATCAGGAGCCCTGATGAAGGCACTTTCCCCAGGTCCCCAGGGTGCCACACAGCCAGCTCTGGGCACCTCACGCACCAGGGAGGAACAAAGCAGGGAGGGCTGATTTTCACTCTTCCTTCCTGCAGCATGGAAAGATAAGGGCTGGAAAGTAATCGGTATTTTAAATCAGTTGGTGAAATTTTCCTCTCTGGAAGTCACAGCCAGTCAGATAAATTTGGAATAGGCATTAGAAAAAGATGGATGTGGCAGGTCTGATTAATCCAGGTGCTTTTCTTGAATAACGATAATTGGGGTTTAGCATGGCTATACGTACAAAATCAAATTTAATCAGCAGATGGACTGCCTCCAAACTTACTGCCAACCCACCCTCACATTTTTCTAGGGCTACTGCTATAATTTCAATTAAATTGGATTTTTCACCCTGAAAAATTATTTTTTTCCAGTACCATTTTCATCCTTTCCTTCGCAGAATCCAGATTTGGAGTTTCACTCAAAGAAGTGAGGGCACAAAAGGTCAGTGAACTAAGCCTCACCTGCGGCTACAAGCCTCTCCTAATCCACAGCTTAGGAAGAGAAAATGGCAGGGCAATGCACTGACCCTCAGCTAGGTCTGCTAATGGGAAAACACACCCGGAGGAATTGACTACAGCAGCTCAACGGGCAGCCCTGCCCTGGTAACTGCAGTTGGCCTTGGACACCAATGGCTTACTCAGTCACAGCAGATGCAATATGGCTCGTTAGGACTGCAGCACATAGGTGTAAGTGCAATTGCTATAATTACTCATCTCAGCTACCCTAAGCAGGAACACCCGAGCACTATCCCTTTGGACAGCCAGAGGTCCTCAGGAGGACGCCTGGAATGGGTTCTGCTCTTACAGTGGCATGGAAAGATCAACAGAGCTTCTCCAGGTGGTTGCGAGGCACCTTCAAGGCACTCACTTAATATTACCTTGCTATTTGTTTACCTGATGTATGAGCTGTTGTGGTTTAATATGAGGCTGCAGCCCCAACAAATCAGTGCAAGACAAACTGTGCTCCAAGAGAAGAATAAATCCAGCATACTAGCTCAAACCTCCCTGGCCAACAGTTGGTAGCTCTGACTTGCCTCTAGCCCCAGGATCTGCTACAAGACCTGTGGCATCCCAGCGTGCTTGCAGACCCCAGACACAGCTCCTGACCTCCAGACAAGCTCTGGTTAAAGGACTGGATCGCCTGTCTGGGAGCCAGGGGGCTTGAGCCAGGACCCCTTGAGAAAGCTCCCCTCAGCTGGCAAGGTGTAAATCAGGGAGCTGCTCCCAAACATTGCTGCAAGGGTGAGATAAGGAGGCCTGTGGGGAGATAAAACAATCACATAGGAGGTCTTGAAAAATATCCACACCCTTATATTCATAAATTTGTAATCCTGAACAAAATTATGGGGAAAAATATAGGTCAATGTACATATATACATTCCTCTTTATGTAACTGTCGTGCAGTGTATATTGCAGAATTCCCAGCTCTTGCTGTCCACAAAGAAGTACCTTAAAATTTCTATTCTGAATATCTTCCTGCATCTATTTCACAGCACCATTCCCACAGATTTGGATGTTTTTTTGAGGATTGTTGAGGTTTGCCTGAGAGTGGGCTGCTGTGGCATGACCCCGAGCCCTGGGACCTGCCAGCGCTCTGGAAGGAAGCCAGTCCTGCCATTTTCTGTCTAGGCATTTCCTCTGGGTTTGCATCTCTGTTCTCCATGGGTATTTTGTAATTAATTTGTAATTTATAGCTTTACGAGGAGGTTTGCAAGTGTTTTGTTATAACAAGATGGGCAAAAGCCAACTCTGGGGTAATAGCTCAGGAATCTCCTTGTACTTGTATATGGGAGAAATTTTCTGCTGGAGTTTCTTGGATGATTAAGCCCTTAATTTACAGGCAATTCTTGTTCATAAATATTAAATGACCATCCAAATAACAAACTTCCCTGTGATGATTTGGTTCTTAATTTAAATAAGCCACTAACTCCTATATCAATAAATCTAATCCAGTGTCTTAAAACAAAAACCCCTTACCTCACAGAAAACATCCTCAAAGATTTATCTGGGTCCCTTTTAACATCTGATATTTACTTGCTCTGCTCTGCAGAAGCTATTGAACTTGGCTCTATTCATACCGGCGGCTGAGTCAGCTCTTTCCTTACTCAAGACACAGTTGGTCTCCTTTACCACCAGCTAACCTGGCTACCATCATCAGGAGGGTTGTTTCAGAGGACCTTTTTGGCTCTCCACAAGAATTTTCTAATTCCTGTCTGCCAAGGGAAATGCCTATAGCTGTCCACGTATATGCCTAAACATGTACAGGCTGCTCCTCTTAGCTTGCACGAAGCACTAACTGGGTCTGTGGTTAAACGATGGGGAGGGTGGTGGATGCAGGAGGAAAAATTAATAAGGAGGCCTGGAGTGGTGTCCTGGGCTCCACCCCTTCTCTGTGGGCTCTGCTGCGGTGAGGGCTTGGCACAGATGCTCAGCAAGCCCCGAGTCCAGCCCCAAAAGGCTGAAGGAAGCACTTCTGCTTCCAGACCCCTGGGACCGCTCCGCCTCTCTGACACCAGCCTGCGGTGGCTGGCACAGGGCAGAGCGGAGTGCTCACTGCCTGGCAAGGAGATGTGGTTTTGAAAAGCCATCTGTAAAAGAATGCAAACAGAGCTGCAGGGAACACAGGCTATGCATGGCAGACACGAGTGCTGGTATTTGGGGGCTGGCCAGAGAACCAGGCAGACTGACACAGACCACGAAGAGAGCCCTGGCACAATGTCAACAAGGAGAGGGCCCAGGAGATTCAGAGGCAGACCTGCCTTAAGTATTCCCAGAATCAAAGAGAACAAAATTGCTTTGAGACGTCAAGCCCTCAGGCTGGATGGTACTCCCAAATGTTTGCACACCAAAAATGCTAATGAAAACAGACTTTTCCATGGATAAAACTTTTTTTTTGCAAGGCAACACAGGAGCAGACCTGCAGCAGGTACAGTTGGAGGGCAGCTGTGCACAGCATGGTAACGTGCACTGACATAGCACAGCTCTGCAGTGGGGTTGACTCAGGAAGAACTTGGTCCAAGCTAGATCTTCTATCCTTAACCAGAAATAATCTCTCTGCTGGGAACTCCCCCACTCATCTGACCAGGATATAAACCTACTCCCCATCTGGAATGGGGAAATAATTAAAAAAAAAAAAAGCATGTTGTTGTTCCTCAGGGTCACTGGAGACTAGCTGCTTGAATCAAGCACAGGCTGAATGCCCTTCCCCAGTGCCTGCAATATCCATTTCCTTCTTGTTGTTTTTCAAACTGCCCCGTGTAATAATGTTAAAGATCAAACCACAAGATCTGCATCGCCCCTTAAGCAAATTACCTTGCAATTCAGGGGCAGGAGAGGAGAGGAGAGCTGGCAGCACTAGATGGCTGTATCACTCCCGATGCTTCTGCTGGGAGCTGCACAGCATTTACCGCTGGCTGTGTTGAAAAAGATTAATTTGTGCTGACAACACCCTACTGGGGCGAAGTGCTAGAAGCCTGTGCTCTCTAGAGGTCTGAAATGCTAGAGGTGTCCTTTAGCATCTGCACTTGGGGAAAAATTCTTTATAAGGTGCTTCAGGGTCTGGGGAAACCATGTGAGCGCAGAGCTCACGTGCAGGCAGGGCTGACACACTTAGGGCTGGTTTTGGCAACCCACAGTTGCACCTCTCAAAGCGAGGAGCTTTTATCTCCTATGAGAGGTTTGCGTGGACACAGCTGGTGCCAGCAGTGTAATCTCACCTCTGTGTGCTGGGCATGTGCCTGTGCTTCAACACCAAAGGGCAGTGCTTGACTTAGTCCATGGCATTTGGAGTTCAGGATGAAGCCCATAAGATTAAATTTAAATATAATACTTACAAAGGCATCTGGAAATCACACAAGTGGATCCTGACCAACAGCTAGGAGAAACCAGGCCCAAATGGTTTTGCTTTGGTTACCAGGACAAGCTGGTCCTGCCCGTGACCAGCACAATACAGCAGTACCGCTCAACACTAGCGTTAACTTTCTGAACTTGAGCTATAACTGGAGAAATAGTCAAAGGAAGGAGGCACAAAGTTAAGCGATGTGTGTTCAGGTGATAAGGAACATCACAGAAGGCAGCAGGCATTCCTCTCTATCAAAATGCCAGTCCATTTAGATGGAAGAAATTCCTAAAACCACACATAATAGCATTGCTGAAAGGCTCCCCAAAAGCCATAAAATGAAGCTGAAATTTGCCATGATACATGGAGCTCAGACCACCTCTCCTTCCAAATGGCTCTGCACCACCTCTCGTTTATTAATGGCTGGAGATGCTGCATTACTTTTTCTTTAAAAAATATTATTTAAATCCTTGCAATATTGGGATACTTGTGATTACAGCAAGAAGTGTGCACCCCAGCAAAGATGTCTGTGTAACACAGAGGACCAGAGGACCACTGTACACAGAAGGACCATGTAAACCTACTCAGTGTCACAAAGGGCTGCCGGCGGAGAGGCGTGCTTGCAGTGTATGGCCTCTTCCCTCCGAGCAAATACACCAAGACCGAGAGAAAAATCTCATACCCTGAAATTCATCTCTGAAGTTCACTTACAATAACTAATTACCTGCTTTAAATTAGAACACTTGAAATGATCTAGCATTATAAGCCTCCCTCAACCTGAGAATAAATATTCATCTTTCCAAGATCGACAGATCACTCCTCCAAGGATGCCATCCCTGTCTTTCATCTGAAACTGCTGCAGAACACAGAACATTTATTTTCTATTAAAACAATGCAGATTTTTGTAAAGGATAAATACTTTCTTCCTCAAACCCAAACCAAAACTCTCATGGGCTCAAGAAATCTTCTCCAGGCCTCCTTTAATTGTAGGCCCGGACTTGTACAAATCTTATTAATTCCACAGTGGTAAGGGATAGGTGATTATGCCATCTTTATTTGATTATATTAGTTTGCTCTTCAGTGCCACGACGCTTAACCATTACACAAACAGACAGAGATAAGTTATAATTAATGACTTTGGGAATGTTCTGACGATCACTTATAATTGGCAGCAACAACAAATAAACTCTGATTCACTTAATTAGGCATTTGATGAATATTATGACTTGTAAAATGTAGCTAAGCTTATTGATAAGGAGCATTTATGAAAAGCAGCTTCTATTTACTAAAGGAGAGGTAGCACTATAAACTCACTGTTAGATCTGTGAGTTTCTCATTAGGATCCGTGCAGTGGAGAGAGAGTTTTCTTTTATTCCTCATAGCAGAACGAACTCTAGGGGGCTGGGCTGTACACCAGGCTGGAGCTGCTGGTCCTGCTACGACGTCTGTGCTCTACGGCTCCTCAGCCCATGCTGACACGGAGCTGGAGACCCTGCTGCATCCTAGGAGCAGCCATGGGGCATCCCTACCGTGGCTGTGCACAGAAGCATCCTCGGAGCCACCTCGCTTTTCGGAGCACAGCAGCCACCAGTGCCCCACACCCCAGGAAGATCTCAAGCTTTCCACGGGAGGAGACAAGCAAAAAACTGTTAACTTGTTTTTTTGCTGTAGTGGTTTAGAGGATCTACAGCACGATGGTAAGGATGCCACAGAGTGTCTGCAAAGATTATGGGCTGCTCATACAAGCACTGATGAAAATTAGCTTAAGATCATGTCCAAAAGTGCTGTTTTCAGACCAGTGTCACAATAACACCTGCAACCTGATGAGAGAAATGAATGTTTACAGGCCCTCAGAAGAGGGTTACCGCAAAATGCCAGGTATCATGACCCAAGCGTTTTTATTTCAGGTTACTGAAAAATTATCATTTGCACAAGGTCTGGAAACTGGTCTCCCACTGTGCTTTTAATGACAAGGGAATATCATGATTTGGCAATCTAAGCAACTCGTCAGGAGGCTGGGCTCTTAAATGATGTTTAAATTGAATGGTGGGTAAGATGTTCTCCAGAGCATCCTCTATCAGCTTTATGTTTTGAGTTTTGTCAAGCTCAGGATAAAAACTATAATTAATTTCTCCTTCTCAAACCTTTAAATTATAATTAAAGACAACACACATAATAAGAAAGTTTTCTCCTGATATTACATGCAATGTTGGAGTTAATTATTATAATTTTAACTTGGGGTTTTTATCATTCAGCATTTTAATCTCCCAGTTACCCTGAGTGATTGAGGAAAACTGGGAAAAACCTGTATTTGCTTTTTCTCCCCCAAAATGCTTCTATGCACAACTTGAACGCAGCACGCAACTAATTTTAACCAATTTCTTTAATAGGCTACGACTGCAAAATAAACTTTGGTCTGGTTCTCAGGAGGTTTGCTCCCTGTAAGAACTACTCTTGGCAATTTTGGAAAGGTGAAAGACTTTCATACACAAATTGCACGTGCTTATTAGGTGGGGTGCCGTGCAGCCTCCACAGGATGTAGCTTTGCTGGACCGTGCTCAGGAGAGCTCTGCATCCCAACTGCAGTGTTGGGACATCAGTGGAATGACCGCTGCGCCTTGCCAGGGTCTGGGTGTGCTGTGTGCACAGGTTTTAGCCCCAGCAGCTGATGTCCACAAGCAGCAGCTCTCCCTCAGCAGCTCTGTACAAGAGAACATCCTGCTGAGGTCAGGGAGACCACCCAGGGGCTCACATAAAATACCTTCTCAGACTTTGCAGGGTCAAGATCCAAGTTTCTCCATAAGAGCCACTGAGTCAGTGCCATGCTGCACTGCGCATTTATTGCCTGTACCAGTTTTGATTGCTTTGAAAGCTATTTGGTGGCATGTTGCTGGCATCCTGGCAGTGCCTGCCTCACCAATAAAAGCGACAGCCTTTATTGTTGTGCTATCAAGCAGCTCAGTGGGGTTTGTAGTGCCACAGGCTTTCAACAGCTTATTGTGGGCTTGGATCAAAGGTCTTGGATTCAGATCTTGACTCTGTCATCAAGTCGTTGCACAGCCACAAACAAGCTGCTGAATGTAAGTCACCCAGCCTACTGGCTTCCCTTCTTCCTGCAAAAATAACCCATACTTTGGTGCCGCAGGGGAGAGCTGGACTCGTTAGAGCATCCATAGCTCAGCCTGGCTAACCCAGGTAATGGCAGTGGCTCAAGAGCAGCAGCCCTGCCATTGCCCTGCCTGAGTCCCTAAGAATTTTTAGTGCCTGCATTTTGCTCTCAGTTTCTGTGGTTGTGACAGATCCAGCTGCAGTGCTGGTGGAGCTGGAGGGGAGATGAAATAGCCTTGCTCTGGCTCTGCATCAGGAACACAAGTGCTACACAGGGCAGGTGTGGAAAAAATATTTTTCTCCCCTATAAGCTCATAGATATCACTGATTGACCTCAATTTGCTCAGCCTACACAAGAGAGCCATGAACACACACTGACTCAGATTGGGCTCTGCGATAACATTCCCTAAAGCCACAATTGCAGCCTTCCCATCCAACCTGCTGAAGCACACGAGCAATTTCAGGGTCCTCATGCCTTCCTCCATCTCCCAGGATGGCAAAGTCCTCCCTGCTTAGTCTTTGTTTACCCTGTCCTTCGTCAGACGTCCCTCTGCAGACAGGAGGGGAGATGTTTCAGCCCACAGCCCCGTCTTTCTCTGAGCTGAGGTCTCCACCTCCAAGCACAGCACTTCTGAAGCACCCAGGTTTCCCTGTCAGAGAAATGGTGCTTGATGCAGTGCCTCCGAAGCGAGCGATTTGTCAAGGTAACTGCAACGGGAGGACATAGCATTGCTAGAAGCTAATGTATTACTGTCCTGATAGATTCGTGCTGTTAAATTGATGGCTGACATTGCTGGACCTCTCGGTGGAGAAACTGCCTGGGCCATCGAAAATGCCATGGTAAAAATACCGGTATTTATTGCTTACAGGGTGCTTTGTAGCCTCGGAGCTATTTACAAAAATTAACCAAGCAGTCCTCCTCCAGTTTCCTTGGTGGCTAGTCTGCATAACTAACATCACCCTCATCTCACAGATGGTGAAATTTGAAGACTTGATGAACTTAATTTGTAGCACTAGCTGAGCACCCACAGAACGAGCTGAACACACTAAGAGTAACAAGAAACATGCATCTGAGCCATAAACCTATAAACACTAGGCTACGAGAAGAAGATGGGTCAAAACCAAAACTGATTTATGAATATTTAAGAATATAGAAATATACCTTATTTGTCTATTTTTAAGCCATGATATCATATTGCTACATTAGAAACAAAGAACGATATTTGAACTGCTGAGGTTTCACTTGGTGTCATACCCCAAATCCCATTTCTGATGTCCCAATGACATCTTTGCTCATTAATATCAGGTATCATAGAAATTCAGTCAGTTTCTCAATGGGTGAAAACACAAGCAACACAGTCTTTGGATGCTATTTTAAGTTCACATTTTTTGGGTGACTTTTGAATCAGTTCTAGAACTTTATATTAGACCATGCGAGACAATCCCTTCCTCCAGAAATGTCCCCATCGGTGTCACATTTGCAAATAACAAATTTTGAGAAGAGATCACAAACAAACATCCTGGCAAAGCACAGCCTCACTTGGCTGCCCAGTAACTCCTTCTATGTATTAAAAAAAAATTAATAAAATGGAGTTCTCCCTCTTGTCTCCCAGAACAGCAGCGCAAGGCTGTTTGTCAGCGTTCCTCTCCAATGCCACACTGCAAACTGTGCCGTGCTCCTGGGAACTCCCACACACCAATACAAGTGCTCTTTGTATTATTTAGAAAAATAAGGATGTAATTTCTCCTTCTTGCCCTTCCAGCTGTCAGTATGGCACACTCCAACCACAGAGGCCATTCCCTCCTGCCCTGCGGTGTTCCTTGCCATTAGCAGGTGCTACTGAAACAGCTCTGGGAGCTGCAGTTATCACTGCCTGGCATTTTTCTCTGCTGGTTTGCATTTTTGAATTGCTGTATTCCTAATAAAGGTGAGGCTTTCAAAGCACGCGAAGGGAACACTGTATTCTTCTCCAAGAGATCTTTAAAACAGAAATTGAGTACCTAAAATTCCAGCTGGGCTTTTGCTAAACCTCTGCTCCCCAGGTGAAAGTAAGCAACACAGCATTTTTAACATCTGCAAAGCAAACTACTGGATGGTCCAACCTTCCCTACCTTTAATATTAAATACTGACTTCCCTTAGTCCCCACTCTTGAAAAATGCATCAGGCATATGTCTCTGTTTGCAGAGGACAAAACCCAACCCAGTCAGCCCAGAATAGCTTTGATCTTATTTATTGAAGTTGTCTTTGTGAAATATGTTCCTTTTAAAAGTCAGTTATTAGAAGTTCAGAATAATGAGACCATTAAAATAACTCAGCACAGGCTGGGATCAATTAAAATAAATGGGGAGGAATAAGGACCTGAAGAACAAGTTGCTTCATCAGGGAATTCAGCACTCAGCTGTGCCTACCTTGGCTTCAGCATATACAGCACGTATATTCCTACTGCCTCAACTCAGAGTTGTATATAGCTGAATGTCATGGGTATTGAATCAACTAAAACGTAGTATGTAACTTTTTTAAGGTAGAAAGATTGTTTTTAAAAAGCACAGTGTGTTCCATTACACTGACAAGGAATTTAATGGTCTCTTTCTTTTACAGCCAGATATAATTGTTGCATCAGCTCTCCAGGTTTATAAGCACATGTGAAGTTTATTTTGATCCAGTAAATCAGGTATTTAAGGCTAGACTATTCACAGGGCTGAACATCTTTCAGTGGGATTTGGGGAATTTAACCTCCTTTTGTTGAAAATTGCAGCCAAAGTACTTAACAGGATAGGGATGAACAAGCTTAACTAGAATTTTTTAAGCTCACCAAATCTGCTTTCTTCCCAAAGTAGAACTAAATATAAAGAAGGGGAGACATTGCTGAATAGCTTACATAGGGAGATTTTTATTTTTATTTTTTTCTGAGGAGACACAAACCAACAAAGCAATTATCAGCATGAAGAAGAGATCCAGAAAGAAACACAGCAGCAAGAGAATAAAACTTGAAGGAGCAAATCAGATGCACAGTGTCCCTTGTGGCTTGAAAGTAGGTGGGAGTCCTTTCTTGTTTACATTCCAAATAGAATAACTTTGCAACATTGCTTCAAGATCCAAATCATACTTTCAAAGCTAAGATGCAGCATATCTTTCCAATCTAGAAAAGCAACTGAGAAAATCGTGGTTGAAGCACTCGACAAGGACTCAGAGTCCTGGAGCTGCATACAGGAGAAAGTAAAAGGAGAAAAGACAAGTGGGAGGGCAAGAGCTGCCGGGAGTAGGGAAAAACTAGAAAAACGATGGGACGTGGCATTTTCTTGTGCATTTTTAAGAAGGAATGTTTACTTTTACCACACTTCAGCTTAATCTGAGAAAGTCACTGCTCTCCAGCTGTCCATCTACACCAGGCTTAGGTGAAAGGGCTGCCAGCTTTATTAGTTTTCCTTCAGATTGATTTTTGGTACCTCTGTCTACACACGAACGTCACCTAAGCGGGGACTCTGCATCATGAGAAATTGCATCTCAATAAAAGGCTTCCAGCGAACAGCAGTTCTCCAAGGCAGGGAGTTATTAATATATTTGAGCAAGCTAGTTAAGCAAGGTAATTAATATATCTCTGCACATTAGGTATGCATGGCCAACTCTGATAGCTGTCAGCAAAACATAATCTAGGTAATTTCTAGCATATAAATTGAATGTATTCTTGAAAAACAATTTCTAATTATGAAGACTAATTAATTTTGGGGAAAAGCTTGCTTTTGTTTAACTGGAACAATAAATTTAATTATGATAGCAAACACCCGGTGGACAAACAGTTCTGAAGAACATCATCTCTGTCCACAAATAATCAGTTTTCTTTTATTTAAAACCTGATCCCGTTATGTTACCAAGAAAAAAATAACTGCTCGTTGCAAACATGAACATGATGATTTCCTGTTATATTTAGGGACACATCTGGCATTAAATACACTTGTGATGGTGCCAACTGAATGCACACCACAACCTGCCTGATGCTCCGAAGTGTGGGCGAGACATTCGGTACCACAGGAAATTGATAAAAAACAAGTAGCTGGAACAGACGGTGGTTTATTTAGTTATTTTTGTATTTTATTTATTTATATTTTTTTTTATTATCAGCTTCCAGCAGCCTGATTAGCAAATAGAAAGTAGTGGAACAAAATAGGAAAAAAAAAAAAAAAAGTTGAGCTGTGCCAGGCTTTCTCTTTTTCTCCTCAAGACAGCAGTCACCCTTGAAAGCCAGCAAGGTGCAAGTCCCTATCTCTCCATGTCCCCATTACTCCCACTGGTGTCCTTGGCCAGAGGAACCTTCCCAGTGCTGGGGCAAGGTGGGTATTAGGGTGACCCCAGTGCCAGCCCTTGGGCAGATGTGGCCTCAGTGGCCAGGGTCCCACCTCACCAGCTCCACCAGCCCACTCTGATTTTTGCTGCTCCAGAGATGATGGTGATGGCCACGAGGCAGTTTACAAAAACCCAATATGCTCCTTCTGCCCATGGCAGAAGGCTGTTTTTATTTTCTCAAGCGTTACACTCCGTCCTAACTCACATGGGACTTGAGATCAGAGAGGGGAGTTCAAGCAGCCAGCTAAAATTGCTGGGATCTGGAGAGGGAGCAGCACGGAAAGCCTGCATTCCCCTGAAGCAGGACAACAACCCTTTGAAGTCTTTTTCCTTTGCTCAGCCGCCTGACTCGTGTGCAATTCATGGCCCCTAGGGTGGAGATTTGCATCCCAAAGGAAAGGACTTGAAAAGTAGCTGGTTCACAGCGCTCACACGTACAAACCAGAGACTTCTCTGACTTCACGGGGAACTGCGGCGCTTTCCTCCGAGGCTTCCGTGACCTTGGTGCTAAGGAGCTGTTCCTGTCGGATACCCTGCGTGCAGCTGAGTCAGGTGAAACACAGGCAGGGAGGTGGCAAGCTTGCTTACTCCTGTTTTTCTTCATGATCATTGCTTTCCATTGCTGAGTACCTGGCTTATCAGGGCGAGCTCTTTGCAAAGGAGTGCTTTAGCAATGAGACGTGCTTGGATGACACGGGAAAGGCCGCAGGACTAAAAGGGAAAGAGGAAAGGGGACTTGGGGCTGCTGAATCACTGCCAAAGGAAGCACGTAAGGGCATGGGATGAAATACAGCTCTGACTTTGAAGTATGGTGTACATGAACTAAAGATCATCCTGATGGAAAGGCAAACACATCCTTCTGCACTCACAAGCTCTTTCTTTTCATGTTTGTAATTTTACCTCCTGCTACTTTAACCTCATCACAGCTGGAGGTTTCTCAGCTGCACTCCCAGGAGGCACCACCTGAGAACTGCTGGCTCTGCTGTCCTCACTCACGCTCAGCTCCAGCAGGCGGGGAGAAATAGGGACAGGATTTGGGGATTGCCCACGACTGTTTCAGGCTCGCATTTGGCTGCAGTCAAGGCACCAGAGATGGTTCTTTCAAAAGTCTCCCAGAGACTTTGGAGCCCAGTTAAAATAAAGAAGTGAGATGGAACTGAACCATCCAAGCAAAGCTTGTCTGGGAAAGAGAAGGAGACCAGGAACACACATCAAATCCAGCCTGGGTAGGTCTGTTCCACTGTGGGGCTTCTGAAACCTTGACAAGTGAGCCTGAGAGGACAGGCTGGGCAGGTCGGGAGAGAGATGCGAAAAGACACCTGACATCACAGAGCAGCCCCCTTGTCTGACACATCAGAGCACAGATAATTGCAGCATAAAGCCACATCTAACAACAAGCAATGCATTTGGAAAGAACTGAGAGCTAAAGGGAAGAGAATAAGAAAAATTCTGCAAATGTTCAGCACAAAACATCAACCTGATAGCACACAGCAGGAGCAAGCAAGATTTCTGTCACTCTGCAGAAAGCACCCTGCAGCTACCAGCACTTCTCGTGGGAGAAGGGAATCCTTGCAGAGGCACAAACAGCAGCGTCTGGCTCTGGGTGGAGTCCCAAGGTCACTCGTAAGCAGGGCAGGGATTCAGAGGCTGCTGAGCCTGGAGAAGCTGCACGAAGTGTTGGACTGGCAGAGGCAGGTGGGAGAGGTCCATGCAGACCCCTGCAAGGAGCAGCAGTGCGAGGGGAGGCACGTGCCACATCCACGTAACCCCCTTCCTTCTCCTCCCTGAAGCATCGTGGCACTTTAAGCAATGACCCTCTTCATCCAGGCAAGCACCCAAGAACACACCAGGAGGTGGAAACAGGTGAAGTTTTTATAATTAAAGCTGCATTTCCATTTAATTATTTCCCATTATAAGCAAAGCAACTGGCTCTCAGGTCGTCCGCCCTGCAGAGGAGCTGCTGCACAAGGAGTGCCAAAACTTGGCTGCTTTTGATGAACGGTCCCTGCAATTGCAGGATTCCTGGAGAATGTCTGATTTCAAGAAAGCAGCTTTTTTTTTTCCTGGTTGGGAGCACACCGAAGGGCAATTCCAGCCAGCTGTAAAGGTGATCCCCTTTCCGTACAGCAGAAAGGCAAGGCACGGGAGGTGATCTTCACTACAGCATCCACAGCTAAGCAAGGTGCAGAAGGAGAATCCTGACTGCAGTGTTTGCTTCAGGTACACAAGGGCAACTCTCATTAGCAAGAAAGTCATTATTTAACACAATCTTTACCTTCTCCTTGAAGAGACAATTGTTATATGACTGAAGGCTTTGTTCACCACCCACCAGCCTGCCCCCAGACAAAGCCATCTTAAATTTTCTCATTAGCATTTCTGCAGGACTCTCCTACTATGCAATTTGGATGCTTCATAAAAATTAATGAATTCATTTTTCCAGCAGGTCCGTGATATCACGAAGTATTACCTCCCGCTTTACAGACTTTAAGCACACAGGCAACACTGCACACTAGTTTTGGAGGCCAAGGTTGAGACATGTAAGCCTCAGGAGCATTCAGGGTGCGTGATATCTTTATCCTCCAGAACAGCTCCCAGAGAATTCAGTTAAAGAAGTGACCAGGAAGCACTGGGAAAAGAGAAAAAGATAATACGGTTTATCCTCATCCCACCCTACTTCAGGCACTCCAGACAAGTCAAATTGGGGTTTTATTTGCTCTGGTCTTCCTCTGTCATTTCAGGAGAAATAAAGCATCTTTTATCCACATGGCTCTCCAATACCTTCCTTAGGTTTTCCTCCATCTGTCTTGCTCTTGGGGGTGGCATGCATTTCCTCAAATGTAATAATGAGCATATTTCCAACAGCTTTTGTGGTTCAGCTTCCTCTAGCTCAGCACTACTTCGTTGTCCTTATGGGGTCGACAGCGCTTCCAATCGGACCAGCTGCAATGCAGCAGTCCCCAGGATTGTCATGGTGCACTTGTACACCCTTGCTCTTGATGCTGCACAAGCCTACAATAAAATGCCAGTCTGCTCCAAGAGACTGATAATTACAAAGGATCTACTTATCCTTCTAATAAAAGGGTGATTAAGGTATTCAGAGGGACCAGCCTGTGATACTGACCATTTATCACAAAGATGTTAATTAAATTTCATTACATTGTCAAAGGCTCCAGCTATTTGCAAAGGAGTGCTGTCACCGTGCCTGGCCACGATCAAGGTGTGGTCTCAGCAAGGCGGCAGGAGTACTTCTTCCTTCCTGAACGTGCATCATTTTCAGCCACTAGATGTGCATGTGCCAAGCTTTGGTTTGCAAAAGCACACGAGGGCAGCAAGCGCCTGTGTGACTGGAATCATTATCCAGGTTGTGGACACAAAAAAGCTCAGCACGCAAAATGAGCACAGCTAGCAGTCCTCCCGTCTTCCTTAGAAAGAAAGGCCCAAGGACCACCCTGTAAATATGTTCTTGGATCGTGAGCTGCTGTTGCAGCTGCAGTCTGCAGACTGAGGCTTTCAAAATGCAATAAAAGTATAATTTGAACAAGAGGGAAAGAGCGTGATATGTACTTTAAAGCTAAATAATTAAAATGAATTGAAAGGACTGAAATATTCACAGCTTTAAATATTTATAAATTAATTTTAAAAGTCATTATACAGTATTGAATTATCTTTAAAAGTCTGCCAATCGAGGAACTCTCAGTTTCATCCCCGCTTGTTATTACAGTTATTAATGTTCCAAAAATGACAGGTGTTTGGCAAGAGAGACTAAACAACTTCCAAAACAACAACGGGAGCTAACATTTCTGCACTGGTGCAGGATCAGCTGCTGTGCCTGGAGGCGCTGGAGGGAACCGAGACTCCTTTACTTCCCTGGCAGTGGATGCGCTCAGCTGGCTGAGCTGCTGAACCCCACAAAATACCCAACACCCCCGCTTCTGCCTGTCTGATAATGGGGCAAGTTGCAGCATCCCCCTGCCTGGCATCCTTACTGGGCTGCTTAGCAGAGGTAGTAGAGGATAGTCAGTGAGAGCAAGAAATGAGGCCAGCTTGGCAAAGGGCTCCATTCACCGAAGTTGTTTTTGATTCCTCCATGTCCCCAAAATACTCTGCACATTTTAGCAGGATTTTCACCTTTGTTGTCCTAAGATAAATTAAAAATATGAATGATATGGTCAGTGGTCTTCCCCTCCAGTCCCACATTACTGTGCAAGAGGAGAGCAATGCCTACACTCCTGCCATCAGTGCCATACAACATGCACTACGAAACACAAGCAGGTTTTGCTGGCTACGCAAACAGCCACCCAGGCAGCATCTGGCTCACAAATGCCACAGACACCACAGCATCTTGCGTTGCTCTCAAGTGCCCCCTTACAAACATGTGAAGGCGATTGTATAAGAACACTGATCCTTTTCCAATATCCCTGCAACACGTGGCTCTTTTGCTCCCATTTGATACTCATTGCTGATAAATACTCTGTATTCACGTAGCAGCAACAGACCATTACTGTTTGATAACTGTCCGTTTTCACTGACATTATCTCCAAATTATTCTCATTTGATGTAATCCAGATGGGTTATCTTAAATAGGCTTACATGGCAGTACGTTGAAGAACAACAGAAGATGTCAAACTACTTTTTATGTCAACCACAGAAATCAAATCATTAATAAAAAAATGATTTCAATATTACAAATACGTGACTACCAGGAGCATAAATCTTTCCAGAACAGCGAGATATAAAGGTCAGCTTGTGATTTACAGAAGAAATAGTTCAACAGTTTCACCATTTTTTTAAAATAAGTTGTTTAATCCAGAGCATTGCTTCAATTGTGGCTTGGGACTATACCTCAAAGAGGGCTGGGTGCCCCATTAGACCAGACAGCCACATTTATGAACAGAGCACTTCCAAAGTGGGAGAGCATTAAGATATAACCAATAAGTGGAATAGGTTTGTGGAACTAATTCTCAAGCCACAAGACCATTTCTGTGAGTGTTACCGTATTTTCAACGAGTTCATTTTCTGTTCTGTTTGGGTAAGGTTTTGTGCTCTTGTTGCATCTGCACCTGAGCCGTTCTGGTCCATCACAGCCCCCCCCCACAACGGGAGATGAGCTCTCAATAAACTCAGATCACCGTCTGGCTGGTGGTGCAGATTACCTGAACTTCTCTGCTTTTCACTGACATTTTCTGGCGATTTCCTGCCTTGACTTAATCTTTAAAAATCAGCTCATTTAAATAATGAACCTTCTCTGACAGTTGATTGCTTTCTCCAAGTAAGCTGATGTAAATCAAGTAGGAGGCTTGTCATCACACCACAGGAACAACAGAGATGCAACAAACTTTAGCTGGTTACAATTGCTATTTTCAGATTGATTTTTGTCAGCCATTTGATCCTATCTCTGCCGGTTGCTTCTACACTGAGGATTTTTCTTCATGACCATGGATATTACTCAAAGCAATTTTAATACTTCCTCTTCCTTTAGAACTACTGTATTTATGGGATAGCTTATTACACATGCAGGCAGCTGAATAAATCAGAAACAATTTGGAAGGCAAAATGTCTTCTTTTCCAGTTCTGAAAATGTCTGCCATCCTCTCAGACACCCAACGTGAAAACATTTGTTACCTTATTTTTAAGAATAACGACAGCCTTGTAGCTTGTTAGTGAGAAGTCTGTAGCAAGGACACAGTATTTGAAGTCTGACCTTTGAATTGGAAGCAACAGCTGGAGCAGTTATTCCTTATCTTTGAATAAATTAAAGTAGTCCTTAGAGCTAGGACTTCGCTTTGGATTCTCAAGAGTCTGAAGAAGTCTTTTTGCAAAGCTCTTAAAGGTTTTGCTGCAGCAAGCACTGGTCCAAATAATTGCCTGGAGCTATTTTTTAATGTTGGTTGCAATACAGTTGAATCAGAAACAGGGCAGGCAATTGGTGGCGGGTGGTCTGTATGAGGAGCTGCTATGGCAAGCAGCACTGGGAGGCTGCTCCCAGCACCACGTGCTCCCAGCACGATGCCCCAGCAAACTTCCCTGCCTCCCTTCCCCTCAAAAAGCATTGCTGGGAGGCTGATTTCTTCCTAGACTACAGCTGAAGAAATTTTGATGCAAGAAACAATCAAAAAAGACAGTTTAGATGCTAGGAGGATAATCCCCATCTATATTTACTTCTATTTTTAAAGGTATCTGCTTTAAATCAGAGGCACATGGGTTTATTTGGCTAGGAAGCACCCAAGTACTCCCTGACATGAAGGCAGAGGGAAATAACCTGCAGGGATATTAGCTACAGCCAGGACTGGTGCCATCAACAACCGCACAACCAGCGGAATTACAGCGCAAAACAAGCCCACACTTTAGACCCTCCCTTTCCTTTACAGCATTCCTAAACATCTCTATTTTTACTCTGAGGTCAGAGGACCACAGATCAATGTCAAAAATGTGCAAAATATTACACACAAAGTCCTGTATTTCTGCTCACCTAATGCTGCACCCAAGTGTGAGGCTTTCTCTAGCTGTCAAGGAGGAGACAAGGGAATGTCCTTCTAAGCCAAGGCTTTCCAAGTGAGAAATTCAGGCCCTTCCAGCAGTAAACCCATTGAAGGCAAGGCTCTCAATCTTCCTCTCTGTTATCCAGGAAGAAAGAGGAACTAAAGAATTCATATGGGTCAACACCTTTATGGATGCCTGAGATCTCTCCTTCAGGATCTCAAAGGTTTAAAGAGAAACAGTTTATTACCATTTTAAGGGACATGATGCCAAAGCATTCCTACGTTCCACCAAAGTTTTACTCATGCCCTAAACACATGAAGTCCTTACAGGACTTTTGCATCCAACGTCCATTCAGCCCTCATGAAAAGCAGACAGAATATTTATTTACTTATGTAAGATTGTCTCCTCTGGGCACTGGGCCCAAGCCTAACAATCAACCTCTATTGAGGAGATGGCTTTGAACCAAGCCATCTTGAGGAAGTATTTCTTGTCGTCTCATTTACAGCTGTGTATCAGCCAAACAACCCAGTTACGAACAGAAACACCAGCAGGAACTGCACAAGTACCCTGGTACTTTGGAAGCGAGGCTTGGCAGAAGAAAAAAAAAAAAAAAAAAAGATCCTTTGTGCAGCTCTTTTGGGCTCTTTGATGGAAACTGATGCTTGATTTCAAACCATGTAACACGCTCATGAATGGCTATTGATAATGCAGACAAGTCAAACTAAATAAGCTAACTAACATTAGAAACAAGAGTAGAAATAAAGATATCCTCGGCTGTGTTTCTTGTTGCTCTAGGCATCTAGGATGAATATCTAATTCATGTCAGATTTGGGAGAAGAATCAATGTGTGTGTAAATATATACATACATATATATTTAACTCTTCTATTGCAGCAAAATTATTACTAGAGTGGGACAGAGACATTTTCTAACAACATTTTATGTCAATGCTGTGCACAGAACTTACTGTGCTTGCTAAAAATCCTTTTTTTTTTTCAAAAACATTTAAAGTCTTTAAATTAAATAAAAATATTTATGAAAATCCATGACTTTTTTCCTGTGTGTGTGTGTCTACTTCCAAATTGTGTTTTTTTTTATTTTTTTCCTCACATTTCTGTTCTAGTGAGCAGACACTGACAAAGAGTTCATGGCTTTTTGAAGCTGTTCATGGCTCTCTGCTCATCAGGTTCCTAGGGAACCTCACAGCACACAGCCTGCTGAGACCCCTGAGCACGTCTGAACTCCAGGACCACTTTTCACCCTTGCTGTATTCCGTGTTCTAGTGAGAAGCCCCAGGCACACATCACTGCCTGGGTCAGAGGTGGGGTTTTGTGGGAAGGAAACCAAAAGCAGACCAGTGGGATTACACTGGCCCAGCGAGGTCCCTGATGTGGGCAGGCAGGAAGCCAGTACCGCTGCTCCCCATCAGCATCCCAACCCCAAAACCCCTCCAGTTTGTCAGCAGCACAGGTAGCACTGGTGGTGTCACCCATGGTGAGAACATATGCCACTCACCAAACACTGGTGCCTGATAACACACCTGGGTGCTGAGTTTGTGTGAAATGCAGAGAGAAGGGATTTTAAACTCCCTCATACCTCAAGGACACAGGTCCACACTCAGAGGTCAGGAGCACCGAAAAGCAACACGGCCCTGATGCAACCAGCTTGAAGAGACGCAGAAAGGATTACGGCACGGTGCCTGGCACTGACAGGCAGGGGAGGGGAAGGGCTGGGTAAATGTTTGCTGAGATGAGACAAACACAAAATTGATTTTCTTCTTCATTTAACACGTTTTTCACTCTCTTCCCCCCTTCTCCTCCTCTTTATGATTAAATTTAAAAACAACAGAGAGTTCAAGAAGCAAACACACTTAAAAGTTCAGAGTAGAGGCAAAGGGAAAGGAGTTCAGTGGAGGAGAAATCTCTGTACCCAGCACTGCGAGGAAAACTGCATCAGGAAAGGCTTCAACCTTTCCTGGTGCAGGAGTGGTGTGAAAAGGGATTCCCTGGGGAAAGAGAAAGAGGGTGGTCTTGGTTTTCATTGTGCCTCATTGCATCTGAGCACCTGCCTCCTTGGAGAAGAGGGCAGCATGGCCAACAAGTCACAAGGGAAAGTGCTCATGGCTCAGCTTTAACGTGGGCAGTAAAAAAAGCTTCCTCGCATTCACCTTCCTTCAAATATAACAAATAGAGATGAATTGGAGAACTTCTGCAAGAATAAAAATCCACCGTGGATTTTAAGTGATCTTCAACAGACATTTAAACTGTCTTTCACCTGGCAAAAGGCTAGGAGTGTTTTGAAGATCTGTACTGTTACCCTCATTTACTGCACAGCAGGAGCATCCTTGGGGGAGGAAATGGGATGTGAATGTTTTACACTGCAGCTGTGAAAGTGTGCTTTTAAACATCACAAAACACTTTCCAACTTTCCTACCTAATTCAATCGTTCAGAGCTGGCCTGGTTTATGAATCAGAATGAGAATAAAAAAGGGGGGTGCATTTCAGGTTTCTAGCTTCACTATTTTTAATTACTTACACAATTACCAATCAAAACATCTGGAAAAGAGAGGAGGCTGGAAAGCAGCATTCAGCAGTAAGCCTGCAAAGGAGAAACACCTTTCTGCTTTGCATTCAACTATTGCTATACTGGGAACAATCTGTTTAAAGCTTTGCTGAAACAAATATTCCTGATCCCTTTGCCTCCTTTGCTGTAGTTCTGCATCCTCAGCTCTGCCAAAGCTTTCTGTGTGGAGCGGCTCTGGACACCCTGCTCCCAAGGGACGTGAGCCTCTTGGCCTGTGCCAGCAGCACTCGTGGGCGCTGCAGGGCAGCTTCTCACCACCCCTGGCATCCCCGGGGGTGCTCAGTTTAAACCAGATCAGGTTTTTCCCAGCCATCGAAATCAGCCCCTAGCAGACGTGATGTGGTGCATGTTAGTCACCTAAGCACACACTGCTAGTGCTGTGCAGGAAGTCTTGCCTATAAGGATGGCAAGAAACAATTTAGAGGCAAAGGGAGCCTAAAAAGAAGTAGAGCCTGACCTGCAACTAGGTCCACCTCACAGGCCTGTAAGGGCCTAATCTGCACAGTTTTTTTCAAGTTCTGTTTTAAATACCACATGCCAAGAAGCCTCCTCATATAGATGTTGTGCACTGCACAAACCGTGGCAGTACATTTGCAAAGCTTGAACCCCACTCTTGACCTGCAGCCTGAGCAAAGATCAGCCCAAGGCTTATTTATCCTCAGAGGCTTGGCTCTGCCTCAGGACTTCCCTTCAGGACCACACACTCCCTCCTCTTCTCCCTTGAGAGCCTGGGGTAGAAATGAGCCAGCAACCTGCTGCAGTGAGCCAGCAAAATCCAAATACAGTAAGAGGTGTGGGGGGATGTTCCAGGCAAAGCCAAGCCACACCAAAGCACTCCCCATTATCCCCCCACCAAAAAAGAATTTTGGTGCCCCTCACCTCGTCTTGTGCTAATTTATTTCTGCAGCAAGGAGAGGTTTCTACGTACTTATTAGCTCTCTCCAGGATGGCTTCAGCAAATTACTCTGCTGCCTCTCTCCTTGCATGCATCCCACTGAAATCTGTATTCCTGTCACCTGCCCCCACCTCTCTCCATGGCAGCTACTCCGTTCAGCTGCTCTTCTACTTCATGTTCCTGTTAGACTTGTAATATCTGCATAATATCTTTGGGGGAAAAAAGCTTTTGAAATACAGCTTTTGTTTTAATGACAGAGCAGCATATGCTGTCACTCCTCCAAGTATTTTCTAAGTGGTGATAACGCTCTCAACTTCTTATTTAAGTACAGTATTTTTCCAGCGAGGCTCTCCATGTAATAATGCTCCCACCTCATTATGTTTCAGCAGTGGTGCTAGCAAACAAGGCTCACAGAAGCCAAAATGATACAGGTTACAACTCAAACAGACAAGAACTGGTTATGGATGGCAACAGACCTGAAAAAACTGGACCCAAAAATAAACCAGGAGAGGCTGACGTGGGAACTCTTTGGAATAGTTACAGGAAAAGACGACAAACTCAGCCTGGGCTTGCTGTCTTTTTGCGTTGTGTGCTCAAGAAATGCCTTTGGTGAAGGATGCCGTTTGCAACAAACCCTTGATGCTGCACAAACATCTATGCCACGTAGTGGCTGGCTATGAAAGTGCCTTTGGATCACGGGCAGGCTCCCATCGCGAGCCTGCCATATGCTTCCTGCCTGGCCACTGCCGAACCACGGTGCTGTGATGTGCAGAGCTCTGTGTGCTGCCTGCCCCTGCTGCCAGCACGTGGAGTTACTTTCAGGAATCGAGCTGAAGAGGTGCCCGCGGGTGAGGTGAGAGGCTGGGAGATCTGCCCACAGCAAGCAAGACCCACGGTTAGCTCTGTACCACAGACACGGGGAGCACAGGCACTCTCTGCCAGCATGCTTGGCACATGCATGGAGCAGTGCCCAGGACCTGGTCCTGCAACAAGCCAAGTGTAGCACAGAGAGTAAAGGGCAGAGGTTGGTCATGAAATGGAAGAACTAAGAAGCTGTCTCTGCCCTGTCTCCATAAGAGCTTCCCATGGCTCACTTGTGCACCTCTCTCATTCAAGAGCATCTTTCTGCCTCTCCTGGCTGACAGCAACTGTGCCTCCAAATGGTGTCCGCTCCCATGCAAGTCCCACTCGGTGTGCTTGCACACACATCTCGACTTGTTTTGTTTAGATTTGCAGTGTCATCCCTGGCTGGACAAATGCAAAGTGACTTATTGGCAAAGAATTTTGAAAATTATTGAATTATTTACCTACCTTAATACAGATAGGAACCTGCTCATTAGCTTTGATTACTTGTGACCACGGTTGATTTAAATGAAATTTGCCCTTCAAATTCAAAACACAAACAGAAATGACAGCAGCAACAAACTCAGCAACAATGTCTGTCAGCTCCAGACCTGACCAAAGGAACACAGGACCCAAGTGAACCTTCCTGCAGAGGAAGAGGGATTTCTCAATGCCCTCAACACTGTTTTCCCTCCCCTGTCCACAGGGGATGTTTGTTCATTTCCCCACTGGTTCCAGGAGCAGACATGTAGGGCATGTGCAACAGCTGCAAGAAATCCCACAACAACATACACACAAAAATAGTGGGCATTAGGCAGAAGGATGCTTCTGCATCCCCTTAAAATAAAGCCAAGGAATCCCCATAACCTGCCACGTATGCTTATATTCATGGATTTGTTTCTACATTCAGGAGGAAAGCACCAGTTCCAACGAACTACAGATACCCCGTCTCTGCTCCAGAGTGCAGGTGACACACCTCAGACGGGCAGCTGGCTCTAGGCCTTTCATTTATCTCAGAAAATAGCTGAAATATGAAAGTGAAGACAGGCTGGAAGAGTTCCCCAGGCCTCGAAATGTCACCCTTGTTATTAAACCAAAGAGTACGTAGGGCACTGGCTGAGAAAAGGACAGAGCTTTTTTTTTTTTTTTTTTTTTTTAATGAAAGAACTGAATAACTTCTGTTCTCCGGCTGTTGCCTGCAGCTTTGTTGACTCTTCTGCTAATGAAACACCAGGACCATACTGGATGTGCCCCAAAGTAAGCCTGACCACTGGGGAGACAGGGCTTCCTCCAGCTCCTGTACTGGTAGGAAATCTTTCCCACACAATGCCTGGTTTTGGATGTGCTGCCCACATCAAAGAGGGCTGCTCGGGACAACAGGAGGTAGCACTGGGGTTACCACCCAGGGCTCCCCTTGGCTGGGAACTGTAGGGTGTTGGGGAAGACATACCACACATCCCTCAGGGTGATCAGAGGCAGTTCCTCAGCCTGGAGGAACATCACAGCCAGAAGCAGCAGTGTGACACCAGACACTACTCCCACCTGGGAAGGATTTGGCTCTGCCTGCTGCTAGCAGAGCTGCCAGACCCAGAGATGGAGCGGGCAGGCAGCGCAGGGGAGCTGGCTGAAAGCAGAATATGCTCTGCCTATGCACGCTGATAGCATTACTCAAAATTACCTTTTTCCATTCCCCCTGCATGTCCTTCTAGGGCTCATCTTCAGAGCAGTACTTCAAAGCAGGGAAGAGAAGACATCAGGAAATATCACTGCTATGTTTGTTTTTCCACAGCTATTGCTTCCCACAGGTGAAGAGCAAGCAATCTGCTCTGTCCTCTCACTTCTAGGCTCCAAACTCACCTGAAATGTTCCTCAGAGCTCCCGAGCACTGCCACAGGAGACCAGGGAAGGCTCAAAATGCCTTTTTCCCTTACCAGGGCCTTGGAGGAGCTGCAACACCCGGGCACCTCAGGGGAGAAGGAAAGCTCCTCCAGCTGCTGCTGACTCCCTGCTGGGGATGCAGAGCACCAGCAGGTCCTGGTGATGCCACGGGTCTGCATTAGCTCACTTTGGGGTTTTACAAGACAAAATTAAACAAAATAGGTGAGCCATGGTGGAAGTTAAACTTCCTAGTGGCAGATAGAGTTGGGCTGGAAATGCCTGCAGGTGAGTCCACCAAACTCACATTCAGCTGCCCTGTCTCCAACCACTCTGGCGAGGACAGAGCTATCTGTGCCTTTAGCCAAATCTCAAAACTGGGTGTGACATAAACACCAAAGAAACTATTTCTCCCATTCATCTCCCATTCATCTCTGCCTCTTAGGTTCCTTCACCTTAGCTGTGTGCTGAAGGTGCCAGCAGGCTGTAGATGAGCTCAGCAGAGCCACAGGAGCAACACCTTGCCAGTGTCGGGGGTAAGGGGCTGACGGGGCCCCAGGCTCTGTGCTAACAAGAGACATGGGCTTGTGTTCTGCTCAGTGTGATCCTGTTAACTAGGGAGAAGAGGTCGTGTGAGGCACTTGCACTGAGAACGAGTCCCCTCTGTCTGTCCAGCCCCTGGGAAATCGCCACCCGTGCAGCTCCTGCTCAGAGCAGGCTGCTTGTTAACTCCCCTCCTTCACGCAGTCCTTGCAGACTCAGAACAAAACCACCCGAATGAGCAGCTGCACATCCCTGCCCAACAGGCAGAAAGATAAATGCCTCTCAACTTGATTTTCTCTCACTTTCTCAGTAGACAAGAGCAGCAATTCCATGTGAAATTACCACGTGGCATTGCAATGAAGGGGATCAGAGGAGCTCCTTTGGGTTTTAAAGTGGTAAAACAGATGCCAGACCTTAACAGCAGATTTTCCCCCTGCACAGACAGGCAAATGAGGCAGGACTGGAGCATGCAGAGGAGCTCAGCACCAGTCCCGCACCATCAGCTAGTCAAACTCCCTGCTCTGCTGGGCTTCTCTGCCCCTCGCTCCTTCCATCCATGGGGAGCTGGGAACTGAACTCTGTGCTCCGGGCAACTTTCATTTAAACATTTAAAGAAGTGAATTAGCCACTTTCCCAAACCACCCCAATCCCCTTTTCCTATGGAGGGGATCTGATCCATTTTTCCAAGCCCTTTCCTTTCCTCCCTCTTACAACCCATGAAAAACCGGGGCGTTTATTCAGACAGACAACTGGAGGAACACCAAGTCCCCGCTAGGTTATGTGACAATTTGCCAGGGTCCTGAGGCCCCTAGGAAGTGGAGCAGGGATGATGGATGAAGGTGCAGAACAGAATTGTCACTCCACAGCCGAGGCATTAATCAACTGTCAGGGCAGCTGAAGAGCGTGGCAGGCAAGCCTGGGAAGGGGGCACCGCGCTGCCAGCCAGGCCCTGCTTCTGGCACCTCGTGCGGCAGGAAAACACTTTGGGAGTGACTTCAGCTACACGACAGCAGCAGCCAGCAGCCCTGGTAATTCCCTGGGCTGTTAGTCCTGGTGGAAACACGCACCCGTCCCTGTATTCAGAGGGAATTTGCTTGCGAGCGCTGCTGCACATCCCAGAGCCCACTGCCAGCCCTGGGGGTGGGAGGACTCATAAGAAAGCCCAGCACTTGCTCCATGTTAAATGTTTTTATTTCTGGTTTGCTTTAAATGTCATTTTGAGGTTACTAGATTCCTCTTCAAGTTTTTCATATATTTTTTTTTCAAGCGTAGATAATTTTTTAAATAAAAATGCGCATTGCAGCAGAAGTGGCCTTTTTTCCCCTCTTTAAAAATAGAAATTGAATCTTCCACCACTTGAAAAAAAACGCTCCCTTTATTTTGTAGTGAAATTATTCAGCAAGAACAATTTCAAAGACTTTTGATCCTCTATAAAACTCAATTGTTAGCTGAGGTCCCTACACCTCAGAAATACCAGTGCACATAGAGCAAGCCCTGGAGAAGGCGAGCTCAAGACAGCTTCTAGAGCCACGGAGCTGTTTCTGTTTCTTCTTCATCGCTCCCTACTTCTCTACTTTTCCTTTCCGTCTTCTCCTCAGGCTCACATATCTATAAAACTGTGCTCAGAGCAGCTGATGGAGCACTGGCACTGACCCACAGGTTTAGGGTTGGCGGTACATTAAAACAGTGCACTCTGTGACGGATATAATACAATAAACTCTGCTCCCTTGATGTTTACAGGACTTTGATGTGTGGTTTAGCAGGAGCCTGTGACCAGATATCTCTTCCATATTTTTATAACTTTATGCAGACCTCTTTACTGATGCATTAATAACCAGAAATCAAAAGCTGGAAATCACATTGCTGAAGTTCCATGTTTCACAGAACATCTGATATCTCTGAGCTTGACAAACTTGAACATCCCCTCATCCAGTGATATTAAATTTTCCTACTGGGCCTAGAAAGATTTGAAGGATCAGATCACCACAGCTGACAGGTTTAAGTCATAAATAACTGCTGAGCACAGCCCAGAAGGGATAGTGTCAAAAGAGGGAGAGATTAGCAGCATCCCCTGTGCTTTCTGGCCTGGAGTAGTTCTCATTTGGTACAGAAATACTTTGGTCTCAGGCACACTCTGAGGTCTAAATTGTCTTTTTTCTCATGATTGTGTTTCAGGAAAGGGCTAGAGCCCAGCAAACGAGTTTCAGTAGCATGCTGGGAGCCTTAAGGCGCAGCCCTGGCAGGCACAAATGCTCAGTGCATGGTCTGCCTCTTGCTTCTACCATGGTGGTCAGACAGGCCTGAGATTCTGAATAATCTGGAAAATTTTGAAAGACCTTCATCAGCAGTTTTTGCAGTGTCATTGTCCAGACAAACTTGAAGCCTGAGTGAAAATGCTGCAGGGAAGGCACAAAGGGTGGAAATCCTCCCTCAGAGCTTCAGCGTGGTCTCACAAAACATTCCAAACCCAGGGATCGCATGTCCTGAAGCCCGTCTGAAAAGGCTGGAAGTGAGGGAAGGGTGGTGGATAGCATAAAGGTGCCAGCAAAGCTTTCTGTGAGATATGTAAAACCCAAATTTTAAAAGGCAGAACACAGCAAGTGTGAGGTGCAAATAGCAGCACGTGGGAGTGCCAAGACCTCCCTGCAGGGCATGTAAAATTTGATGGGTATGGCCAGTTCTTTCTACCTCCATCTTCAGCAATTACTTGCATAGCTTTCAGCACAGAGAAATGGTTCTTACTTCTTTATTCACTCACATTCTTGCTATTAAATACAACTCAAACTCCAGGTTGAGAGGCAGCTGCAACAGGAGAAGTTTCCCTCTCTTAAGCATCTTTTCACACCACACAGAGACAAAGGAAGCGTCTGTCTGAAGGTATTATCACAGCTAGCAAAAAGACTAATGGGGCCATTCATTATCTTTAATTATATTCATCATCTTCTGGTGATTAGAACACAGTCATAAATTAAGACACATTTAAATCTGGTACATTTGAATGAACTGTGTATCCTTAGAATGCCTTACGGGAAGTGAATTTGTTGGAAGTAATGATGCTGTCACCTTGACAGGGCAGAGGGGATGCTAGGGCACATCAGAAGGATTGGAGGTCTTTGTGGTACACTAACAGTGGAACTGGGAGAGGAAGGAACCAGTCTTCCCTTTGGTCTATCAGGGCTGTAGTTCCTGAGAGCTCAATTCCCAGTTTTTGGCAATTTCTTGAGTGCTGACATAAAGAGAACACACAGCACTGTGTGTTTCTGGAATATCTTAATTTTGGTTCTTTGCAACACAGGATCTGCCTGTGCAAGTAGCTCCCCTTGTGTCCAAGGGGTGATGAAAGCGATTGTATACATATACATGTATATACATACATGTGCTCATTCACGATGCACATTTGGGTGTGTTAATATTTATCCTAGGAAGTAGTTAATGGGTACCAGCATTAAGGTCCAGCCCTTCTGGACACATCCCAGTGGCTGCACCATACATTAATCCAGTGGAAAGGACTCTGCAGAAACCCCTACAGATCTTTGCCATCACCTCCTACCAAAGGCTACTGACCTTCTGCTACCCGCAGGAGGAACACACCTGTTCCTCAGATGCCCAGGTTCACTCTCTGGCATCTCAGTGAAAACCTGTATGGATTAAAAAAGCTACCCCACCCCATCTGCCTTGTGAAAGAGCAAGCCTACAGCTCTACCAGCTGTGCACTGCTGCTGAAACTTGGCCAAGCGTGAACATTGCTGGGTTTTAGTGTGGACTAAAGCACACTGATAAGGAATGCCAGTTTGTCGCTAACATCAGCTGATCCTCAATGGTACCAGCATGCTTGGTTATTCCTCATGCACGTTGTACTCCCCTGCATTTGCTGTGGGGAAAGAACGTGTGGCCAGAGAGTCCCCATGGCTTGGGCAGACCTCTTTTGGGGAAAAGGAACCTGCTTCTGTCCCACAGGCTCCCCTGATCAAGAACAAGCAGCCACAAGGGGAACTGATGGCCCTACTGTTACTTGTGTACGGATAACATTTTTGTTGATAAAATCCTGGAGTACCACAGTTCTTTACATCATAAACAGAGCGTACATCAACAAGTCATACACCATACGTCAGCCGCCAGACAAACCATTGCTATTAAGTGATCCACCTCTGCCAACACAAACACCTCATCGTTGGCAGAAAAGAGAGGCCCTCTTTCCAGATCTAGTTTTAGCTACATGAAAAAATTTGTTCATGATCAAATTATTCCAAGTTGCTTTAACCAAGTTTCCAGTTTTATTGAAGAAAAAAAAAAGACTAGAAAAGCTCAGCCAGCTTAAAAGTCTATAAGGAAACGGATACCTGTTACATTACTTCTGAGAAGTAAAATATTTGATCTAACATCTATCTGTGAATAGATCTGCAGGGCCAGGATTATTTTGAAATGGGATTTTAGAGAAGAATCTGTACTCAGTCTTAGCAGCTAAGAAAATGTTGAACGTCTTTAGAATTTCCTTTATTCCCACCCTTGTCAAGAGACATCTGGTGTAGGTTGCACACATAAAAGCTGGTAATACAATGAATAGGAGCTGAACAACAGCACTAAACCTGAATCTAAATTATTTCAAACAATTTCAAACAAACAAACAAACAGAGGAATAATCAAAGCCAGCCTGGAGCAGAGGTGAATAAAAAAAATCAATAGAGATCATTCTCACCTGCTGCCCAATAAAATGAAATGCATAAAAATAAAAGAAAAAATGAAGTGAAGTACAACCAGAAGAACATGATCTTAATAAGAAAATGGTTCCAACACATTTCTGAATAAAAGCATTTGTAAGCAATGAATGCTTTCAGAGCAAAACACATATTGCTCTACATGCTGATTTACACGGTGCTTCATCTGACACCTTACTTTGAGGCCCCAGAATTTCAGTGCCAGCCTAAGTGATGCAAGATAGATAAAGAGACTTCAGGTTGTGGCAGATAATGGGAAAAAAAAAAAAAAAAAAAAAAAAAAAAAAAAAAAAAAAAAAAAAAAAAAACCAAGATTTTGGTCCTTCAAAATCCCCCTAAGAGGCTGTGTGCTCTGCAGTAGGCCATCCTGTGGTTAACACTGGGCCTGGGTAATAAAGAACATATTTATCTTTAATCCCGCCTAGTTACATCTTTTCTATGTACTTTACATTTACTTACTTAGACTCACACGTTCTGAAGTTTTAACAGCTTCTAAATGAACAATAAAAGTAAATTTTAAGACTTACTGAACCGCTTCTAGAGGAGATTATTTCTTTATAAATCTACGTGCTTTCCTTACCATAAGTCACAGGGTGGCACCCATTTCATAAATACTTCTAAGTTTAGGCTACACAACAGAAGAAACAATAGCTTGTGGAGAGAGAAATGCCATCTATTTAGCGAATAAGGTACCAGAGCTAATTCCTAGCCCTGACATGGAAATAGCAGCTCTTTTCATTTGTGACCGTTCCGTCAGAAACACTTGGCTACTTGTAGCAATGGAGATTGAGCAGCCAAACCTAAATGTCAATTTTCCTGACAGAAGCCTTTAAAATTCCCCCTTCTCTCCTTCCCCCAAAAGAACTCCCACAGGGAGCAATTACACTGCCATCTAGCCCCTGAGCTCATGTAAGGTGGATTGCTCTCTGTGACTAAATAAGCCCATGAAAATGTGAAAAGCCACCAATAATTGGACAGCTCTAGGTAATGACCTCATTCGCACCCACAGTGGGAAAACATTTTCAATTCATGCAAGTAATCAAACCAAAACTATGACCCACCAATGTATGAAGACAGAAGTATTCAGCTGATCTGGGTAAAAACTTCCTCCATTTCTGTTAAGGATGAAAGCACACCTCCCTGTCTTTGTCGTTAGCTATTTGAATAAAGTTTGGGGCTGAAGTTTGGATGTGAACGTGCAATTTGAGATTAACAATGCATTTATATATCCTATTACACATCCCACTTGCATTTAGCCTCTGAACATGATGACATCCTTGATTTTCTGTTACATCTCATTGTTAGGCTGTTTAAATTCATTTGAAAAAGTCATTAGCTTTACATTAAGGATTGCTGTGGCATCTGGCAGATGATCTATAGATGCAAATTGTGTTCGTGTGGAGTCCCATCACCACTGCTCATAGACTGAGAAGCATTATTTAAGAAAAGGACCAAGCTAATGGTATTTGACACACAAATACACGCCCATGATCATCAATGAATCACACAGCGCATTATCCATGCTAATGTTCATAAGACCCCCATGGAGTAAGTAAGTAGGATTGCTGAGGCTGCCAAGATGGGGAAATGAGGCTTAGATACTTTAGAAAAGAAATTGGGCTACAAATAAATAGCACATTGGAACACATGAACAAAAAGGAGATTAACTCAAGTTTCTATTTCTCCTCTGCCTCTTGAAACACAAACCCGTCCTGCTCACCCCATCTATCTGGCAACTGAAGTGACATGGAAGTTGGGGGGGGTGTCAAACATTTAGGATCCTCCAATGTTTTAGCTCCATTCCATCACCCAACCAGCAAAGCTTTTCAAAATGTATCTAACAGCCACCCTGACCGAGGCTGAGGCCAACAGATCTGATTACCCTCCTTCCCCCGGCAGTAAGTCAGGAACCAACTCTGATGGAAAAAGTGTTTCTGACAAGAAGACTATCAGCAGCACTGGACTGATGAGCCTTGCCATCTCCATCCATTACTGCTTTGATCAGGAAACAAAATCTCCATCCTTCAAGCCCACAGGCATACAGAGTGAAAAGATGCAGATGATGGCTGGCAAGAAAACATGCAGTTTTGCATTATGGACAGTTTTAGACATATTTCTTCTAGGAAGGCAATTCCTGAGCATTCCATTCAACCACACTTTTTGTTTGATAAAATAGTTTAAGTCAGCAGATAAAAAATTACAGGGGAAAATGAGAGGGTTTAAATACTCTATATTGCAGAGAACAATAAAAAAAATGTTTTAAGTTTTCAGTTTTTACAAAACATAATGGACCATATCCGCTCCTGAGAACAGCTTAAACACACTGCACCCCACAAGATGTTTTACTTAATCATCCATGTTAAGAGTCTTATTGCTTCAATAAGGCTTGCAGACACATTTTGCATTAATGCCTGATTTTACCTTCAGTTTGGGAAAGACACAACAGGCATCTTTTAGACTAATGACACTTGTGTTAGCATTGTCACTGTCCCATACACCCAACAAGCTGAAACAGGCTTTCCTTTTAGAAGTATTGCCTAACTTTGTCCCAGAATTTTGTTGTGCAACCCATCTCTAATGACTGGACTCTGTTTCAGCAAAGAGCAACCCCTAGGTTTTCACTGCTACAGAATTACTTCTGCAACAATTCACACTGGGACAGGGTTTTACAGCAAGATGTAAGAACTTGGAGCAAAGGTCAGATCGTAGGGACTTACACACTGCCATGATGTAGGAGATTTGTTTTCTGTAAAACTCCTCTCAGTTTGTTCATCAGCTGGACCTGAGATTCTTACGAGTTAACATGGATTTCCAAGAAATGCCAGTTCTTGATATAAAGCTCCTACAGGTGAACTGTACTTGTTCACCAAAACAAACAGGAGATAACACCACTCAACTGGACCTTCAGAATTAGTTTCTGCAAAGGAAACCAGCTTCCTCATTTTCACTAATGCATAATGCAAGCAACGAGCTCCTTATGCACTGAAACTTCAGCTTAGTGAGTCTGCAAATATTACTAACCTCACCTAATCTGTCTGAAGACTGACAGCAGCTCTGCACCTCTTCAGGGACCAGTCCTCAAGCTTCTGCTTGAAATTTTAGAGTGCTACAGCTGAGCCTGGAAGCTGTGAGCTCAGCAGATCATTCTGGAAAGGTTGCAAGGCTCTAACCCCAGCTTGACATCACTAGAGGAGACTTGAAAAAGAAGTCAAAGCAAGAGCATTTAGGTGGTCAAACAGCAGACCTCCATGCTTGAAAACAGGGGCAATTAAGAGTGATTGTCAGCATTTGGACCTGGCGGAGTTGTCACACAGATAATATGGAGTCCCATTTGGATTCAGTTCAGCCATGTGGGTTCTTAGGCCAAAGGTACCCAAACCAGATTGCCAAGGGGAACCAGCCCAGGATGAATAATCCCTCTTGACTAACAAGGAGGAATAACAGAGACAAGACCTGATGGAAAGCCATCGATAGCCTGAGGCCTTCTTTTCCCTTAGTGATACGAACATGACAGCGCAAACCTTGGCACTGCGTCAGCATCAGACTGGGCAAAGCACAGTGGGGCTGGTGAGCAAACTCCCAATGACTTCTGGAGAAATGCAAGAGGAGTTACACAAGCAATAAATGATGTTATAAAAATGCAGACACCGTCTTGGTATCAGGACAAACAAAAACACAGAGGACTGGGAAGTAGCTGAGGTAATGAAGGCTTTTTAATCAGTGGCTGAAGGGGGCAATTTATGAGCCTGGCACTAAACCTTATTTGCTGACCATTTGTTGATGGGATTCACATTCAAACACATTGAGTATACAGGGCATACTGCTTTCCTTAGAGCTTAACACTGCAGCGTGTCGCATTAACCCCGTCACTACTTGCTCTATATCCTACAACAACTGTTACCAGCAATCACAGAACTCAAGCAAACATCTGAATTCACATTCTGGATACATAAACTGCACAACCAAGCAATTATTTATAGAGAAGAAGAGGGCAGAGCCAATACTTTCACTTTTTCCCTTAGACTTATGTTTTAATTAGTTGCATTCACATCATCTTTATCTCCAAAGAACTTTGTGCAGGACAAGTACCAGTTTCATATTGAAAACACTGTCCTAGGTGATACTCTGTGCACTAACCGGATAGGAAGGATGCTCTTAACTGCTACTTTTGTAAAGATTTTGAGTTGAGTATTGTTCTCGCTACAAGGCAGAAATAGTTTGCTCCAACAGCTATTCTGCTGCTGTTCTGTGCCGAAGGAGACAGAGGAAAAGTAACACAACAAGAGCAGATATCCGTGAGAGCATCCTTATAATATTGAAACGTGGAAGAAGTTTGCTCTCTGTTTTCATCCTTCCACCCCAACTCCTCTGCCTCTTCTCAGTCATGACTATAAACCTGAGTCTTGCAGAGGGCAAAGCTTGTAGAGCAGCCCCTGGTTTAACAGCAGAACTGATCATAGGGGGCACAGAAAAAGAATAGAACAGTTCAGTTGGAAAAGACATTCAAAGATCAAGTCCAACTGCTTGACCTCTTCAGGGCTATCCAAAAGTTAAGGCACATTACTGATGGTGTTTTCCAAATGCTTCTTGAACACTGACAGGCCTGGGGGCATCAATCACCTTGCCAGGAAGCCTTTTCCAATGTTTGACCACACTCATGGGAAAGAATTTTTTCCCCTCAATGTCCAGTCAGTCTGAACCTGCCTTAGGCAACTTTGTGCTATCCCTGTGCATTCTGGAAAGGCTGGATAAGGCTGGATTGCGTATTTAGGGGATTTAAAACAAAGGTAATTTCTAACAACGTTACTTCTGTAATTCACTGCTGCAAAATACAGGCAAAAGTAAAGTTCTTGGAGGTCCAAGAACTTTGAGATTTTTTATTATTATTATTTTTTTTTTATTATTTTTTTTTAATCACTAACATTGAAGGAAAGAGGATGTTTCAGCCCTGAACTAAAATATTGACTTACACCTGGTGGTTCAGTAACTGGTATTTATGAATCAGAGTGCAACACCAACACACAGGTTGGAGACTGATATTTTCATCACCTCTTCCTTTGCTCTGAGCTTTGCAGAGATTTCATGCACTCTGAGTTTGCCAATTACCTTCCTGAGCTGGGACAGTGTGATTTGTTTTTAATGCACGTACAGCGAGTTTTAATAGCCTGTTTTGTTTGATTTTTTTTTTTTTTTCCATTTGCAATTTCATGGGGACAGATTCAGGGACAAATATACAGGGAAGACCAGGAGTGCACATAGCCTTGCTAAGCATCCACAAAGGCTTCTTGGAGCTTTGTCACACCCCAGCCTGTAACATACCCCACTCCAAACTGGCTCCTAATAGTCCACCTATCACTGCTGCCTTCAGCTTGCAGTCTTTTTGCTTCTGGCATCTGTTCATCTGTTACACAGTTCTGATGCTGTGGATTTTGCCCTTCCGAAGAAAGGAAATGATGCTGAGGGGTGATACAAATACACTGCAATGCAGAAACCTGTAAATTGCAGGTTGGATTTGGGAAGATATTATCGCAAGTGTTTAGGGGATGAGTGTGCCAAGTCAGTCCAGGAAAAGATGTCTTGACAGAAGGCTATGAATGTAGGATGAGGACTCAGTATGAACCAGGAGGTGTGAGGGCAGCTCTCATGAGACACAGGCTGCTAATTTTATAGTTTGCAGCCTCGGATTTAGGATTTGTGAAGAAGTCAAATAGCCTCTCATCTATAATTCAATCCTCTTTCATTTTGTTCTGGATTCCTAAAGCCCCAATTTTCCCAGAAGATGTGTCCTGCCCGAGGTCATAGGTACCAATAAATTGAAAATGTCACTATTTTGTCATATTTGTCACTTTTGGCAGCAGCAAACTCAAAACAGGAAAAGCAAGTGAATGGATAAGGCCAGAGACCACACCATGCACTCAGGCTGGTTGGGATGATGAGTACCACTGAGTGAAATGGCAATTCCAGAGTCATTGAAACTAGACAGGGTCAGATAGCATAGATAAACTCTTAAACACACTGTAAAAATACAAAAGACTGATTTCATTATATGAAAACACTATAATGGTTTCATTAATACTCCAAAGGTGGAGTTGTGGTAAACCAGATCAGCCTACACGCTCTGGATTGTGTGGTATGGATGGAAAAGGGAAGAACTTGGTGTGGAAAAAACAGAAAGCGAAATACTTGAGGGAATACACATAAAACTTACTTGTAAATGTGCTGCTGGAACAGCCCAGGCAGAATAAGCTTCAGTTTCAGCTAAAGTGTGAAAGTCAATAATCTTTTCTGTAACCTTTCTAAACTCTTTGCTTTTCTATCACTGATACTGAGGCTGAAGAGAATTAATCTATTCAAGGTATAAGTAAGGATGCAAATATCATATACAGCAGAGAGCTCCTTCAAAGAGAACTAGTTACTCAACAGCCTGTCACATGCTCAGCACTAGTAATATTTAACGTGTCATTTATCTTACTGAAAAATTCACAAAAAGCAGGAACAATACAGTTACCATTATCCTTCCAAAGAATGTGAGGGAGGTGGAAGGTGAAAGATGGTCCAAATTACTCTTTTCCCCTATAAAATATTAGCCTGTAAGGTCTCTTAAAATGGATTTCTCATATGTATTGTATTTCTATAAACCACTTTATAGCTATATGCACTGTACATTAAAAATAAAATTGGGAATATGTCTTTCTAAAAGCTCTTTCTATAAATGCCATACTTACCCCTGCTGTCTTAGTCCTTTACGTTTCTTTGCTGGTAGAAGACGTGCCTGAGCAGAGCAAGCCATCTCATTCTCAGAGGGCTGTGTCTAGTTTCTGGTTGTGTAATTACTTTGGGTAAGTTGTTTTATCCAAAATGAAGAAGTCTGTTGCAGTCCACGGAGGGTGTCTTTCCATCTGGGCATCAATTAATAGATACTCCAGGCTAAAACTTGCAGTTACAGGGCTGCTCTAATTTTTACTTGACAGTAATGAGACTGTCAGAATAATTCTTATCTCAGTAGGAATAATCTCTCTTGATCAGCACTACACAAGAGGGAAGACTGTCACTCACCAAGCCTCTCTCCTAGAATGGCCAAACTGCCAGTGATAAAATCAAACAGAAAATGCCATTAAGGCCAGGTAGCATTGCCCCTGTCAGTGGAGGGCTCTTTCTTACTAAATGGTTTCCAAGCTTTTATTAATTCTTTTGGCTACCCATGACACCAGACATTTCTAGCTCTTCCTGAGAAAGGCTACTTCAGACAGGAGTTTTCCAGGAAGCTAAAAGGGCTGTCAGACCCCTCTCTCTCTCAATAAATGAATGCTCCGCTATTTAAGACATTCAGGTTGAGCTTAGGAAAACATCATTGTTAGTTACATGCTAAGATTTATTCCACAACAGAAAACACCAATTTAATATCCATTAAAAAAAAGAAAAGAAAAAAAGAAGGTATGGTTTATAGCCAGAAAGAATATTATTAGAACTGAACCCAAACCTCCTGGCTTTCCAGGTGAAGAAGTGATGAAATTGGGGTTTACTTTTCCAGTGCACTGGAATATTGTGCAGATAAGCTCTTTCACCCTTGTGGAATGCTCAGATATTGTGGTGATGGGACCTACATAAGTTTGAGCTGTGCTTGCCTGTTTTATGTTTATTGCAAATTTTTAATTTTAAATAAAGTAGATTTACAATAAGCAATGACTGAAGATGGAGAAGCTCACTGTTGCAGGACAGCACATGCACCCACAAAGCTAGCTGCATCGGCAATAAGTGGGAGGAGAAAGCCACCTCTTACTTAGACATTTATGGCTGGGCACTGGAGTATTTGAAGCTACCAACACAATGTGCAGTCAACTCACATCAAGGCTTCAAAGGTTAATCTACTGTTTCTTCTACCATGAGGACAGAAACTGCATGTTACAAAGAAATAAAATAAGCAGGCGTATGACTGGTAATAAATGGAGTCGATTATTTCAGGACTTTCGGGCAGGAAGTGGGGAAGAAACAGCAGGGATAAGTTGACTACTATTGAAAAAAGGCTTTGCACAAGATGCACTGGTGGCAAATAGTCCAGTTTTAGTGGGCTAAGCTATGATATCTAGAGATAAATTAAAAATGCAACTGCATGTGCCACCAGGCTTACAAATTAACAACATCAATAATAGAAGTGACAAAGAGTCCATTGCTTTTTTGTTGACAAGTATGAAAATTCTGCACACGACCATGTTCTTTGAGCCAGCGATTTTAAAAGATCAATACTACAAATGAAACAAAAATAGGGTTTTCCTCCTCACCCAAGGAATCCACATTTACCACTAATAACTCCGATGAATGTTCACATAAACGTAGAAAGTAGAGGACGTCACAGGTGACATACTGACCTAGAAGACTATGACAACAACTGCTTCATTATACTTCTCTGCAGTGCAACAAAACGAAAGAGGCAGCGGAGAAACGCTCCTGAAATCCAAAACATGTCAAGAAATAAACAATTACTTTTCGTCTAAATACGTGAAAACAGAGCATGGGAGTGCCAGGACTGGAGCGCTGCTGGCTTGAATCTAGCTCCCTCCCCGTCCCCCCAAGCTCAAGTATGAAATCTATGCATAAATTATTTTTGACATTTAGAGCCTAATTATCATGAATGAACTTGATAGGAGCCTGTAGCAACTGCATCTGGGTTTGGGATGGACTGGAAAGCAAAAAGCATTTCTGTGCCCAGTGCAGTGTACCTCAGCCCAGCAATGCTGAGGCGTATGCAGCATACGCAGGGGAAGATTGTTTGTGTAGGGTCTATACCCAGTTCTCCACTCTGTAACAGTAATATAATTGCCAATGCCATACCTGTGCCACCCAGCAGACAAAGAACTCAAGGTAACAAGTAAATTTAAAAAGTACCTTGGTAAATTGCTCATCTGGCAATTCTTGATGGGGTTTTGGCTGATTCAGTTTGCTCTGATAAAGAGACGAAATAAAACAAGAAGAGATGGAAAACAATGAAAAACACTTCCCCCAGTTTCTCATCTGACAACTTTCACCCTGTTTCACCGAGTACATTACAGACGATGACACATATTAATTGCACCGTGTACAGGACAACACAAAGCAATTAAGGCTTCTCGTGTGCTTCATGGCTGCTCTCCACGCTGTTTCCAGGGGGAGTTATGATAAGAAGTCTCATGACTAGTATGAAACCAACTGCAGTCATCGCTGAATTTGTATTTCTCCACGTCTGCCTAACACCCTGCTCAGTGCCAGCTGGTCTTTCTCTTATAGGCAATCTGGCAGCCTGGAACAGCAGATCTAATTTCTACAGACATGGCAGGCGACCAAAGTTACCCACGTCTGGCAGAACTGGAGAGCTAAAGGAAACCAGAAAGCATTTGATAACCTACCAGCACAAGGAAGGATTTCCAGTCCTGGTTTTGAACAAATATTCTGATCTCTCTCAAACCTGGAATAACCATGCATCTGTCTCCTACCCTTCACTTCTCTGGCCTTGATGTCCTTTGGTTATTGGACCTATTTCTGTATCCACCACACATCCAGCCTGTCCTCTACCAGTGTGTTTAAGTGCACGCATCACTGCTGCATCTCTGTAAAATTTGCTAGAAGTACATGCAGTATCTAACATAATCTCCTAAACTTCACACAGGCTTACAGCATTAGTGGAATGCAAATAATACGGCAGCATTCTTAGGATGAAAGATATATTCGTGAGTTAAAGCATAAAAACCACAGGGAGTGCTGAGCTCTTCTCAGATCTCCAGATCTGGAGCTCTCAGCTCTACAGACAATTTGATTTTATTAAAGACAATAAATACGGGCACTAAATCACAGCTTTGGGCTGTAACTTGCTTTCAGCAAAATCCCCCACCAGAATCAATTCCAGACTGCAGGAATGACCTTGCTCTCCTGACTAATCTTATCATTGTTGATGTTTGGTTTTCCAAACCTCTTCCCCCGGGCCCACTGTCAGCCTGTTGCTCTTTGCTACCTTCTACTCATCCCTAATGGCCTGGCACTGGGACTGAAGGGTCAAAGAGTCCAGCCAAAGGCAAAAGGGTAGGCCAATTGACTGGCTAAGGGGGCTCACACCATTCATTGTGCCAAGGCCAGCAATGACCAGGCTCTGCTTTTAGCCCTGGGCAGTGTCTGTGTGGTGCTGCCCAAGCTTCTGACTGCACTGCTCTAGTGGTTGCAGATATTCAGTGCACGACGCAGGGAGGGTGAAGTGAGGCATTCCTCACCACTGAGATGTCAGCATCACTGCATGTGTAGGTGTGTTCTTTACTTAGTATCCTCTCTCTGTAGAAAACAAGTTACCGTGGCACTGGGATTACAATTTGGCGAGCCTCACCAATCAGAAGAGGGAACCAAACTCTCGGGGTCCTTTCCTACAGCAATGAATTGCAATTCTGGAAGCTGTAAGAGTTCTGAGTGTTAAAAGCCAGACCTAGAAATGCATCTTTTTGTCTCAGGTTTTGACGCTGTGCTTTGCTGCAAGTTAATTGGCAAATCATTTTATTTGCATATCTCACTAGGCTTTTATAATTCTCTGCACAAAATTTGATTTAGAAAGGAAAGCCTGAGAACCTTTTAAGCCAAGCAGTTGGCAGACACATAGGAGGGTATATAATGTATGCCTATACCATAAAGACATACAGCAGCAGTGGGTGGACTGTATATTTCCCTATGCACTTATTTCTATTTTATGGTATTTTAAAATAGGAAATACCATTTAAAGGAACTGATTGCCTCAGGCTGGCAAGAATTTACAAGGCTCGCTTGAAATGGTTTTGCTTAACACCAGAAAAAAGTATCATGCAGTTGAAAGTTTCAATCATTCCAGTCCTGGTGACCTCTTCAAGGTATTAAGACGCTATCGGCAGACAGGTCTCTTAAAAAGATAAATCTTGGCTTTCCACAGCAGCAGAATAGCATTTGTTTTCATGTCAGGAGTAATGGCATTTCAGAGGGACATATTGATTTCATACAGATTTCAGAGAAAATAACAGCTGGCCAAATACATCAGCGATGCCAGAACACCCAAGCACAAGTGAGTGAGCCTCGGAGCTGTGTCTTGGGTTTGGGGACAGAAGGCACCCTGGATCTGAAGGCCAGAGAGCACTGGGCCGCACCCATGGGGAGTGAAACCAGGAGGTCTTTTGGAGGATAGACTTTGAGGACCACCTGAGCACAGAGCCCTGACACTTACAGCAGGGCTACAAGGTAGTGAGCAGATAGTGAGCAAACAGCTCCATCCCGTCCTCCACCCAGGCAGTTTCTCTGCTTTGCAAGGAACAAAAAGGCATGTTTTACCCCTGGGAACATGTGTCAAAGAAATGCTTTCCCAAAGGTGGACTAACAGGTCTAGGAACGCAAAGTCATCCAGCAGGGAAGGCAGAGACTGAGGTCTTCCATCTGTTCTCCTGATGCCTGGTGAATCTTTAAGAAGGAAAACAGAAGCGTCACATCTCCAGGCCAGAGAATGAGCCACTAAGGTAACCACAGGCAGAAGGAAAACCCATTAACTTGACTCTTGAACAATAGTTTAAGCTTTGATTCATAAACAGCTGAATTCTGTATTAAAAGCAAACCAACCTCAAACTCAAAAACCATGCTGTGATCCTCCAGGGTTTGGAGGGGCAACCCATAACCTCTTGTTTTCAATACCTGGTGAAGCCAGGTACCTCCCTACCTCACCAAATGATCGTGGGTCCTGAGCAGTAGCTGCTGTGGCAGAACAGCAGATCTGCCACTGAGGAAAGAAATCATCCCCATCTGCATACATATACAGAGTGGCTGTGTGATATTAAAACAGATGGGTCTTCCAAGAATGACTGCTTCTTTTGGGGATAATAATGCCATTAATAGCATCCAAGAAGGAGGCACAGCTCACCAGAACGGAGGGCTCCACTTCAGGATGAAACAGACTTCAAGCAGAAACAACCCCAACCATATCCATAATGTCTCCCCCTGTTCTGGCATCCTCCCCTTCCCAATTCAATTTTATTAACAAATATAATGACTGGGCAAATATTGAAATTAGATACTCAAACCAGCTGGCAAACTATTCTTGAAAACATCTTAATCTTCTGGAAAAACTCATCATTTCTAATGCAGTTGGTAACAGTCTTTTAGAAATTGGTACAATCACTGACTTAAGGGGGTTTTAGTACTGTTCTTTGTTGATTTGGAATCAGAGAAGTAGAATTACTGAGGTTTTTAACATGGCATGCATTTGTTTTTAATAAAATGAAATAATCTAAAATAGAACAAAAAGGCTAAAGTGTTTATTAATGACTTTTTTTAAAAAAAAAAAAAAAAAAAAAAAACAGAAACTCCATTTGCAATCATGACAGAGCATGCACAGCTTTGTTATGTTCTTAATGAAGTCCCCAGCTGGGAGCCCTGTGCCTTGCTTTGAAGGCGGCTTGGTTGGTAAAAGGTATTAATAAATTTGTAACCCTTGGACTGAAAACAAACTTTTGTGACCCAATTTGATGAGATCACGTCGCCAATAATACATTCTTATTCACACTTTTACCAAAGCTATTGAATTCCACAGAATTATTGCAGAAAGCAGCCCTTATTTTAAGGAAGAACAGTTTGGGCCTTGGCTGTAGGAGTGTTTTACTGAGCTCAGGTGAGACTAGCCAAGGGAAAAGAGCATCTCAGGGTTTAGCTGTCAGCCTGCACCATGTCTTGCACAGGTCTGAAAGCATTTGCCAAGTCACAGAAGTTCCCAGGGATTTTCTCTGAGGCAAGAAGGGTGAGGACCTCATTTTCCAGGCACTGGGTACAGAAACCATCTCCATCACATCCCTACCCCAGGTCTCAAACAGGAACCAGTCCCTTTCACTCAAGCGAATTTAACTCCTTTTGTCAGCATCCAGAAGAAATGTCAGCTCTCACCGATAGCAATGCAATTTGCAGTTAAGACCTCACCAAGCCCATTCGACAGCTTTAGTTGAGCATGTTTGAGACTGATTTAAAGTAGGTGCAATCTCAAAATAAACACACTGCTGGCCCTTCAGCTCCTGATCTCCTGCAGGACAGAGGTGGCATAAGGAGAGCAATTGCTGTGACCCACGCTTCCCTTGCCACTCTTATCTCCCACACTTGAAACATATCTGCTAGTGACAGGGAAGAGAGCAGAGCTGGCTCAAAATTGTGGTGTTTTTAAAGTCTGTGTGTGTTGGGGGAAGGGGGTGAAAGGAAAAAAGGATTGGCAATGTTTTTTTTTTTCTTGTCATTCATTATAAAGAACATCTGACAAATTTTTAATGAAAGAATCTGATTTTTGAAGCAAAAATAGAAGACCAACTTCCAAAATTATCTGAAAGCAAATGTGATAGTTTAAGAAGTAAATAGCATCCCTCACAGGACTTGCATTCTGTATTCAGCCTTGGGCTAACCACACAGTGCAGGGCCCCTGGCACCCCAGAAGAGCTCCCCAGCTTAACCTCAAGCCTCAGTGAAAGCCAAACAGCCCCCAAAATGGCAGATCTTTCACATTACTCTCATGGAAACTGAAGTCAAGACAAGCCCCACTGAAATGAAGCACTTTTTCAGGAGATCATAGACAGCTCTGAGGCTTCACCCCTCTTTCTGCACCACGTGCAGCCGAGGAGAGCCTCAGGGTGCTCCGGTACCTGGGTGCTCTGGTACTGCTGCGTGTCAGTACTGAAGTCACCCTGTAAGAGAGGCTATGTAGAGGAACCCATTTCAGATGAGAGCCAATATAATTTAGCTTTAAATTATGAAGCTAAGATGTTCTCCACTTGTCAAAGAGGAAAAGTATTTGCAGCTTATTAAATAGTCCACAGCTGCCGATCTATATATTACACTAAAAGGCCCAACTTCTTATGTGTGGTGACTGGAAAGGGTGAAGAACCACCTGGTTGCAAACAAAAGACTTCCCTGAAGTGGTAGGGTTATGTTAGGCTGGCGTTTTGCAGAGCAAAGAGGAGGATGCCTAGGGCAAGGAGCTGCAGTTCATTTCTGCTTTTCTGAATTACTGTTGGTAGCACTGAGATTGGACCCAGGAGCCTGACTGTTGATCAGGCTTCACCATGCTTAGCAGTGTGTGAACACAAAATAAAATTGCATTCTCCTAAGAGTCATTTTCATGCTTTTAAATAAAGTCACTAAAGTCATAGCTGGATTCCTCTGAATCTCATTTATAAATCAAAATAATTATTTTAGCAAGTGATGACAGGTAGTAAGTGGCACAGTTTCTTGTCTTTTCCATGGCAGGCTGAGCCACTTTCCCTGGTTGCAGGATGATTGCCCCATCACTCCACCCCACACTCACATTTCTCCCCCCCCCTCACTCTTCCCTCTTCCCACATCCAGAGCTGGGAATTTCAGCTGAGTGCTGGATGAAGAACTCAAAGACAAAGCTTATATTATCTACAGAGCAGCAAAGGCTCTCCTTGATGTTTAAGCACCAGTAGAAAAGAAATCTCATTCGCCAGCCTTTATAGATATGGCTTAAATATCTGCTTGCACACACTTCACAGCAAGACATCCCACAGCTGAACACATAGTTCTCGCATTCAAAACCACCCAGGAAGGAGAGAACTGATTGAATCACTTTGGGGGCTAGCACAGGAGATCTGCACCTTGCTGGTTTCATTACCTTGGAGAACAGCACAGATTCATAAGTCACATTTGAATCACTATTAGACGCAGCCAAACCCTGGATGTATAACCCAAATCTTGGATGGGAGTCTGTTTTAACCCATTTTTAAGCCTCCCATGTTTTTGGGATACTAAGAACTGAAACCATGGATCTCAAATGAGAGTGGGCTTCATCATCTGAACCAGCAGCAGGGGCTGAGTTAGAGGGATGGTCTAGCCCTGGGAGAAAGAGAGGAGCCCAAATCCTGCATACCAGCATCCAAACCTGAGGACAGAGTTTCCTTGGCACTTAAACCCAGCCTGCATTTTAGGACTCCGTTAACACAACATGTATCTCAACAGCACCAGCTGACCCACAGAGCTACTAAAGCTGTGCTGATGTAGGGACTGGGCTCTGGCTGATGCTGGAATAAGGCACCCGATGCCATCTACTTTCAGTCTTTTAACAACATACAATACTATTATTTTTTCCCTGTTCCCATCTTTTTTTATCCCGAGGGACAATTAAATGCAACACATTCCTGTCTGTCACTGGCAGAGAAACAGACTTCAGATTAATCTCAATATCCAAGAAACGATGCCACTGGTCACAACAGCTCTGCAGAGGGGTTGCGGTGGGATATGGGAAGGAGAAAGCACTGCAGCACAGACACTTGGCATAAAAGAGAGACCCCCTCACAGCTTGTAAATGGGCTAGAAAAGAAGGTGGCTCCCCAGCAAGAATGCAGACAGGGTGGTTAGGATGGCTGAGTTAGAAACAGTCTTCCAGGGAGCTTAGAGCTGAGATTTACTTGCATGCTCAACATCAAAGATTGAGCTGCAGTTATTCCTCCAGGCTTCTGGAAGGTATTCACACACACACAAAACAAGAGAGAAGACAGGTACAAGGCTTGAAGAGGAAGCAGCACTTTCCCAGTGGGCTGAAGGCTCACATCTCTGAGCAGTCCAAGTTTCCACGTCTCTAACTCTTGACCCATCCCACCCCTCAGCAGATGGTACCTGAGACTTTCCTCTCCTGATGGAAAAAGCAGGCACAGGAGGGAGATAGCCTCAAAATACATGTATGTTATCCATAACACTGATGCTTTTAATACCTGGGAGACACGTTCTCCTCTTGCTCTGGAGCTACTTGTTTCCAGTAAAGCACTGCCACAAAGGCTGCTGCTTGCACCGCTTACAAAAAGACAGAAATCCGGTTTCAGCTGCCTGTGTGCTAGTCTAGGAGGAAGGAGTGATGCTGACGAGCTCAGCGGCCATCCTATACAAACCCAGTCATCCCCCCGCCTGCCCAGCTCCCTGGGGAAGCCGGCTGCAATTCCTTACAACAACCAGAGGCAGGATATTTCCCCAACTTGTTCCCTCGCTCCCCGTGCAAGACAACAGGGAAAGCAAACAAGATTTAAGGCAGCCATCTCCGCAGCTCAGGGGAATCATTCCAAAGATTAAATCAGCGCTCTGCCATCAGCTGAGCTTAGCACATTGCAGCTGGTGCAGTCATTTAACTCCGTGGCTGCCACAGCCCGGGTGCTGGGATGACAGGCAAACCCCCACCAGCCACCGCCCAGCTCAGCTTGCTGGCAAAACACAGCGCAAAGAGGTAAGAGAAAGGAGCAAGGAAACACTGGGCTGGGCTGGCAACAGGGCACTGAGTGCCTACAAGTGCTGGGGCTCTGCAGGCTGGGCACAGAGGTGGGAGAAAAAAAAAAAAAAAAAAAAAAAAAAAAAAAGAGGCTCCCTGCCTGCTGCTGCAATCTGCAAGTGGACACTGGAGGCTGCTGCTTATGCCAACAGCCAGGGCAGGGAAACCCACCCAGGAGGAGGTGAGCAGGCTCACAGCTCGGGTGGGAGGCCGTGCAGGTGCAGCAGAGGGCAGCTGGTAGGAGGAAGCACGGCAGTTTAACCAGAATAATTCACAGGACTAACAATCACCAGTTCTGGATGCTATTATGCTACAACAGCAGAGTTCAGATCTTTGCAGTTTTAGCAACAAAATCTAGGGTGCCTGGGGGTTTTTGCCTTTTTTTTTTTTTTTTTTTTTGCTTAACTTCATCCTTCCCGTAGCCAAAGGTGTGCATGTGTGCAAAACCTCACATAGGCTTTTCTCTCACTGATGTACTCAGAGGTTTGGATGTTTATGCAAAGAATTTCTTGCAAGTTTAGGAAGTTTGTTCTCAAACTGGTTGCTTTGTTGTTTTTTTTTTTTGTTTTTTGTTTTTTTTTTTTTCCTCCCCAGTCTGAAAAATGATGCAGCAGTCATGGTCATTTTTCACGTACCTTTCTTCCCTACGCACATACAAACAAGCCCTTATATAAGGTGATGTACTTCTTTACGGCTCATTTCCTTTACTTTCCAAAAAAGTAAAGAAATCTCCTTTACAATAAGGTTTCCCTCCATCCTCTCTAAAAAAAAAAAAAAAAAAAAAAAGTGTTTTTGTTTTAAGTAAGTATGAACTCATTTATTTTTTTTTAATGGTGGCTATTTTTTTTTCCCCCCAAGACAGGGCCATCCACAGAAATTGCACCTTCTACTGAGATTGTAAATACATCTAGATAGAGAAGCAAGGTAGCTCTCCTGGAAAATAATAATATTACAATAATAAAATCTATATACACAAGCAAAGGCAATAGACTGCCAACTGACTTGGAGCATTCATGACCATAAAATTCAAACAAGAAGCATCAAAGAAAGGACAGAAATAATATGCTAGACTGGCCCTGGTGTTGAAGATTATGGCTCCATCTTCCTGTTTTAATGCAGGTTCCTTACAACCTTGAGGAAGTCACCCGTGTCAGCGGCACATCAGTCTTGCTCGGTGAGGAGGACAAAAAACAAGAAAGGCTGCAATATTTCCTTCTACTGTAGGATTCAAAAAGCAAAGTATTTGCAAGGGAGGGCTTGATTTTGCCTTCATGGCAGAAGAATGGATGAGGTGGAGCTGGGACGGATTCCCACAAAGCATCTCTTGTTGCTTTGCAGTGAGAACTGTTAGCAGCTCTGCTTTGTCTGCAGATCAGTGAATGAAACGGTTAATAGTTGTGAAGACCATAACACTCAATTTTGGGAATTAAAAGCAATTACAAGATTTAGATGGGAAATGATATAAGCTACCTAAAGCCATGAAACTACTTAACTTAGATGAATAAAATAACCTTTGGACCAAATCAAGTTCAAACCATCCCTCATACAAACACATCATTAAGCGTGCATTAAAGAAAAGAATTTCCCTGGGATGCTTGCTCTGGAGCCAGCCTGGAGCCCACAGCTCTGCACACCAGGAGGGCCAGAAGAAGCTGGGTCACTGGTCTAAGCTGGCCCACCAGCTTGCCTTTCCTTCTCATCCTAGCACATGTGGGCAGACCACCAAGCAGCTTTCCATAGCATCGTGTGCCCTGTGGGTGGCAAAGCCCAGGAAACAGCCGGCACAGGGACAAGCACGCCTCTGTGCACAAGGGGTCCCACATCAATGGGATGCATCGTGCTCTATGTCACTACTGGATGTCACTTGTCCTTGTCCCAGCTGCAGCACTGACGGAGCTCCAAACCCAGCATGCAGCACAGCACCTTCGAGGCAATTAACTTCTCCTCGCTGGGCTGCGCGGCCCCTCAATCACTCAGGCAAGTAACTAAAGTGAGCAGGAGAGTAGTATCAGCGCAGAAAAAATATGGCTGTCTGGAAACAGCCACTTAGGCTGATTTTATTATGTGGATAAAGAAGAGATCTGGTTAGTAATAAGTCTATTAAAATGTTCTGGGGAAAAAAAAAAAACACAAATGCATCAATCTTCAGAGGACATCTGCTCTACAGATTAAGCACTGGTTTGGGACTGCAGAGACTCTGATCCCACCCCCAGCAGCCACTGGGGTCCTGGACAACCTTGGCTGGGTGACCTCACATCTCTGCAGCTTGCCTCCCCTGCATTCAGGCTGCAGGAGGCTATAGGTGAAAAATCCACAGGGAAACATTTTTATGCTTCATTAGGTGTTTATTCAGAACTTAAAGGCAACCTGTTGCCCCCAAGATAACAATAACTTCTGACGTACTCAGAACTGAACCAGCTCAAACAATATTGGGTTAAAAACCTCCTTGAATGTTTTATTCAGATATCACACCTCGCTGTCCCCAAGTCACTTCTCTAGCATCAATTGAATTACTCCCAGTTTACACCAGGGAAAAACATTTAAACGCTGCTACACACAATTCAATACATCATCATGCAGATGACGACTTTCTTTCAACAAAATGAGGTTAAGGCTTTGCTCTGAACTATCCAGGAACCCTTCCACTTTAATAGGAGCTGAAGACAGTGGGCTCAGAGCCAACATTGCAGTTTTCAGAGCAGGTGTTCACTGTCTCCTTCCCCTGACTTCTCACTAGAAAGACTTCAAATCAATACTTGCAATGCGTTTACCAACAGTCAGGTCCTATTTCATGCATTAAAATAATAAAAAGAGCTCATAGCCCTTTCAAGCTGGAGTTTAATACTGCCTGGAAGAAATGCAAGGGGATGGCATTTCCATTACCAGATCACTGACTGAATGCCTCTTGTACTTGCAGCACATGCTGCATTTGCAGGCACAACCTAATATATTTTTAGTAAATAATATGTATATATATATGCATATATATACATATATACACACACACTGCTTGAGACCTCCCCTCCTTAAGATCAGGAGCTAGGTGCTGATAAGATGAATGAACGCTCAGTGTTTCTTGAGCTCCAACTATAGAAACAAATCCTACAGGCAAGAGATAAATCACCCCACTTAACTCATTGAAAGTTTGCTTAGTACGGAAAAGAGGGAAAACTATGTGCATAAGGGAAAAGGCTGTCACAGGCTGATTAAAAAGCAATCTCAAATCTCTCTGAAGACTTGGGAAATAAAGTATCTCACTTGGCTTCAGTCATTCCATTATTTCTTTCTGAAAATAAACAAGCAATATTGCTTATCCTTTCCATCGTCCCTTCTCTCCATAATGCAAATTGCACCTTGTCCTTCACATTCAGTCCTCAGATGCAGAGATCAGCCCCGAGCTCCTGCTTCAGCACAAACCCAGCCATCAGCTCCGGGTGTTCCTGTACAAAGTCCCTCACCTCTCTCCTTTGGGCAAGTCAGAAAGGCTTTGGAGAGATGACAAGCAATGGAGCATCTAATATGTCTTTATGTCAACTGTTCTAATACTTGACCCATTAAGAGTCTGCATGTTATTTCTAGTTTAGGTTTAGCTACTGTCAGCTTACAGTCTTTTGACTGAAGAGCCTGGCCTGATCTTCTGCCATCTTCAGTGCCCTTCTATACAGGAGTTCATAAACCATGACCCATCTTTAGGCTGCTCTTGAATGAGGAAGGTGCTTTGAAGGTCTTAAATCACTTTTGGAGATTCTTCAGCTTGGGATCACCTGAACACCCCATTTCTAGATGTCTTCCAGCTTCTCAGTATCATTTTGAAACATGGACACCAGAAACAGAATCAGCCTTACTGTGCCTCTCAGAGGGGCAACCTGGCTCAGCATTCCCAGGACCACACAAGCCGTTTCCCTCTACCACAGCCTCACACTAGAAGCTTACTCGATACCTGATCATAGCCTTAAAGAGATGGTCAGTGGTGCCAGTTTCCAAGGCATTAGCAAACATGACCCACACACCTTTTTCCCAAGCATACCACCTTTCACTTGCCACGTTCCAAGCATGCTATTTAGAAGACCACAGTCCTCAAATAACAGGAAATCAAATAGTAGCATTCAATCTATCCACAGTTTTGTTTTTTTTTCCTTCCAAGGAACTGGGACTTCTTTGACAACAGTTTCAACCATTTGCGATGTATGGTAAGTCATGAAGTCTTCCCCCCCCCCCCCCTCACGTTTCTGTAGAAGACTACAAAGTTTTGCTTAGTTTTTACTCTGGGGAATAACAAATAATCAGGAGGCGATGCGCTCCTTTGACACATCCCTTGCTTTGCATGCAGATTGGATATCGGCAGGAACAGCAGGCTTCCCCAGAACATATGTGCAAATATTCAAGAATAGCAAACACCAAGAATAAACATAGTTGGACCAAACAGCTTTGCTGAATAGAAGTGAATGTTTGCAAATGCTGCTTTGCAGTATTTGACCTGCACTAATGAGCTCTCTGTATTCAATAACCTGGTCTTTCAGGCAAAGAAAGCTTTCTGACGAAGGGTGCACATTCCTAGTGTCCCTGTGGGCTTGAAAAAGGGGTTCTGATGGAGCAGCTGAGACACCACTGGGTTATTATAGGCGCATAGAATTTCCCCAAGCAACCACCTTAAACATATATCCTTGGTGAGATCTGATATTTACTAATTATTGTCATTCAGATGCATCCACTGAGCCTTAAGACTCTGTTTTCATTAGAACTTGACATTGAACTACATGATTTTTAGCTTTTATAATCTGAACTTGTCTGACTACTATATAAATTAGCAACGTATCCCAAGGATGATCCACTGGAACCTGTGCCAATTGAAGAACGATATTAATTTTGAGGGGGCTACTTCTATATTTTCCAAAAGTAAGCAAGAAAACTGAATATTCAGATTCCAACAGAAAAAAAAAAAACACCCACACAGTGAGCACTAGAAATTTACCTTTACTAGAAGAATAATAGTATTTATCTGAAGGAGCACTGGCTCAGAATAGATGCTGCCAAGATGAATGATTAATGCATATTAATTGTGGTAAAGAGTTTTCTATTTCCAAGTGTTTTTGAATGAAAAATTGGGGATTGCATAAAAAAAATCCACTCTTCTTGTTCAAGTGCCTTTTAAATCTGTTTTTTCACTTTCTGAAAGGAAGAATTTGCATTTAAGGGACATTTTTAGGAAAACACATAGTTCAAACTGGAATCAGCTTCTGACTTTTCAATTGCCAATTTATCCCCATAAAAAGGGGGTGGGGTGGGGAAGGAGATGGAAATGGGAAGGATACAATACAGGAAGAACAGTTTGCAGCCAGCTCCAGCATACTAATAAGCAGATGAAGCAACCCAGAAGGATTTCTCTTTGGTAACGTTGGTTTGAAGAACATTAACAACAGTTGCCAAGGAATGAAAGCAACATCTGGCAGGAGAAGTTTGGAACCTAGTTTCATTCATATTCAGCTTTCAGAAATAAAAAAAAAAAAAAAACAGTGCTGGTCAGAAAAGTGTTTTAGCTTGCCTTTTTTTTTTTTTTTTTATCTGCATGTATATTTGCAGTGGGGGAAGGTATTTTTTTAGTACAGAAAATAAAGTCTGACTACCAAAAATTAGTCATTTTCCCCAAATAAATCCACACTGAATACAAACACAAGCCTCAGTCCTCATGCGTCCCACCAGCCGCTGGGTACCCCTGGCTACCTGTAGGAATAACCTGGACCAGTGCATCTCTGGTTTGCGAGGCCCATCCCTTCCAGAACAGCCTCGGGCACCAGAGTCCACCTCACACACACGCTGCTCAGTCACAGACCTCCCTGGAAGAGACCATTTACCCAGGCAGCACTCCAACAAGAAACCTGGAGGCATCCTCCTTTCCTACCTTTCAAGAATCCTCTCCAAACTCAGACAGGAAAAAACTGCCTCGTTTATCCATACGCGAGCTGCAATTTTTAATCTCAGCCTCTCCTCTTTGATTTTACTTCAACAAGTCTCTTTTCCATTAAGTGCCTCATCAGACAACCATAGAAAACGCTGCATAAAAACAACCTACACGCATCTTAGACTTCCTTCAATTTGTCAGCCTCCATTTTAGTTGGAGCTGTTGTTTCTTAACACCCTGCTGAGCTGCAGCTTGCTTAGTTGAGCAGGGGATTCCTCAGTTTTGCCTGGCTCCAAGTGTATTGTGTGGCTGATACTGTTTTTTCCCCTTGGAAGGAGCACTTGCTTCTTGGTTGAGAAGAAAAACAACAAGTTTCCAGGGAAGCTGGCTGGTGAGTTCGCTCAACGCCCTCCTTTACCTCTGCAAACGAGCACAAGGTCAGAGAAGGTATTTCAGAGAAGATATCTGTGTTTTGATTCAGGCATCAACCCCCTTCACTGAACAGGAGCTGGTGCAGCTCTAAAGGTGATTTAGAGATAATTCATGCTTAAATCCACCCCTGGAATTTGAGGTGAAATCCCACTGTCACGACCCATCTGAACTCCCCCTTCCGTGGAGAGGGGGAACACCAGTGTAACACAAGGTACCAGCTCCACCCAAAATACTTAACATGGAGACAAACACACTGCCACATTCTGCTTCCACAGAGCAAACTTTGGTGAGGAGGACGGCTGATGGCTGTCAGAAGAACCCAGATTTGTTTAATGCCCAATGTTCATCATTTCCCTCATAAAAATATTGCATTCCTAATGGCTTTTATACTGATTCCATCTGTAAAATTCCCCTATCCATTCATTCACAGCGCAGCTGATGAGAACCCAACTGCCTGTATAGAGAGAGCAATAAAGATTCAGGCAAAGGAACAGTCACAACTGCAAGGATCAATCTCCGTGAAGGATGCCAGGTGTCAGCATCCCAACAGCCTCGACAGGACTGCGGGAAGATGGTGTCCCTGCTCCCAGGGCTAAATTTAATCAAGATACAATGCACCATGCAAAGCCTGGCCAAGGATTAGGTGTGTCTGAAACTTGGATTTACTTTCATATCAGTAGCAAGTGTTTCCTGTGCAAGGCACAGAAGCTGAAATTGCCCCAGATTTCCGGGTTTGTTTCCATAGAGACTCTTCACTGCTCTGCACAAACCAGTGTTACTTCCTCAGCACAACCTGGGAAGTAAACAGTTGATCAACATAAAGTAAGGTAGTACCTTGCTTAATTAGCATAAATTGGGAAAACTTCCACTGATAACTGAACTGTAAGGTCCCCAGGCCTGAATTTCATATCTGGAGCAAAAAAAATAAAAAAAATTCAAGTACAGAGCACACAGGGGACAGGAAGCATCAGGAGCCCCACCACCTCAGTAACCTCTACAAAATACTGCAGGGAAAAAGCAAATCAGAAGGAGCAGAAATCTGGTTTGAGGCTGGGAAAGTGAGTCAATACCTACACAGAAGATGAAGCAGCAGCAGCTGCCAGGTCAAGATGAGAGGGGATGGTTCGAAGCAGGAGGATAAGGTTAATACAAAGCTTAGCTCCAACATGTGCCCTAAATTTCTTTTTCTACTTGGTATTTCTCCATAACTAAATGGCTAGATATAAGGCCTGCAGACAACAGAAGAACCTGAACATCTGCTAGTTCAGAGCACAGAGTGCTACATCACTCAGTTAACCTCACCAAGAACACTTCACCCAGGGGGAAAATGAATGGGCACGGCTGAAAAAGAAGCTAATCAAGTTGGGATGGATGTGAGCTCTTTTTCACATTTGTATCAAGGAACATTTTTATGCAAACAACTTCTTTGTCATTGTTTTCCTAGTTTTCCTTTCAACAATATCATCCAAACAATAAAGAGGACTAGGAGTATTATGCACAAGTGGCATCCCTTGTGGAGCAGCAACAGCAGCTCTGGGAAGATAATGTAATCCATCAGAGAGGAAACAAGCGCTTTGTCCAAAGAAGGTCCAGTGCCAACACTTTGATTGTTCAACTGAATGTTTTTTAAATTAAGTTCTCAAAGAATGTAAGTGGAATATTTATTGCAAGCATTACTCAAAATATATTGTTTCTCAAAAACTGAGGTTTAATAATAAGCATCAATAAACAGTTAAACTTTTTTTGGTTAAGACAGGGCCAAAACCAAAATGAACCCAAAGAAATATAAGGAATTTTCTCTAAGTTTCTGTGCTTAATTCCATTTGGGTAGCTAACTCACACTTTAAAAGGACTCCAGTTCTCATCACAAAGGGAGGCTCATTTGTTGTGCCTCTCTCCTACAGGAGCACACCATACACCTGCCACAGGATTTAACACCCACAATGAAACTATGGATCATTTTATAATTGTAATGAGACCCAGGCTAATCCTCTTACCCTACGCTGAGTTACAAGATAACCTGTTACCTCTGTCTCTCCCTAAGACTGTACGCTGAGTATGTCATAAGATTTAAACTCCCACCCCCAGCCCATGCCTTAGCTAGTGTCTCGGTTTAAGTTCACAGCTTTGCCAACCTTAAGTGAAATCACCAAGAAAGAGGAAAGGAAGAAAGAAATGAATAAGGATGAGAAAAGCCAATAACCACCACAGCTGAGCTAATGCTAGAAGTGTGCATTAAATGAGGAATATCAAACCAATAAAAAGAGATTCCCTGCAGTGGAACATACTTGAATCATTTGTATTATCCTTAAAATCTTACAACCCTGACTTTAGCCAGAATTTTTAAAGCAGGAATCAATACTGTTTCAAAGACTTCAGTCTCCCCAGGGTCTCCTCTTGCAAAGCCCCAAGGCATGGGGCCTCTCCCTAGCACATCACTAACCCTCATGCACCAAGGCATGGATTTCACATCACCGCCAGCCCCCAGGCACAGCTCAACCCAGCAGACACCAGAGTCACCCTCAGTGTGTTGGCTGACAGAGGGTCAGGCAGTAGCTTCTCCACATATCTTTGCACAGCTGTGGGCACATCAAAGTATTGAAGGAGAATCTAGATTCTAGAAGATTTTTTTTTTTTTTATTCAGAAGACTTTAAACTGCATTTCACCCTGGTCAGAATAAGCCAGCTGAAACATTCTCTGAATACACAGGTTAGGACCTGAAGAAATTAGAAAAACAGCCTCAGAAATACATTTTATCTTGGATGGGCTCTATTTTGATGTCTTCCCAGAAGGTATGAATACAAAAACTGCCTTTTTTTTTTAAAATACTTAATGTTTTAAATCAATATTTTTGGTTGGATACCATGGAGAATAGCATATTATAAACACAGCCTGACCAAGCAAAGTACATGGGAAAGATAGTGAGTAGCAGAGCAGGTACAAAGACATTAACAGAGCTGAAATGTCTTTGTAACTTAGAATATTCAGTTTCTTTCTTAGAGCATCCATCCCTCCTGAAGGAAGTAGCAGAATACTCAGATTTTATAAGAAAAAAACTTTTCAATAGCTCAAGTTTGCAGACATAGCCTTTTAGCTGTAGAACAGTGGCTGTATTTAAGAAACAAAAAGGAAACAACCTAGTCTATTTGGAAAGACATCTATTAGTCTGACTTTAATAGCCTGCAGGTCTTTAGAAGATGTTTCGAAGCAAAGTATATTGTGAGTAACCAGAGTCCTAACACATCCATTACCTAAAGACAGTGTGAATTTGGCCAGCCCAACATCCTTCCCTGTCAGGAGAGGCAAATGAGACACAGGCACGGTAACCTTTACCAAGGCTTTAGGTGGCATTTCCAACAATTACTTCCCATCCTGACATCACAAGTACTCCCTAGCACTGAGAACAGTTGTACATTGATGACATTTGCAAGCAATGCCAGCTTTGTAGACAGCAGAGGGCTGTAATATCATGCAGGTGTGGATGACTGACTACTCAATTAACAGAACTGGTACCTAACATTTCAGATCACTACAAAAATAGTTTAACTTTGAAGTAAAAAATGAATTCCTGTTTTAAGCTACATGCCCATGCTTGGAAGCATTGGAGGAGGAAGAGATGTGAATCCTATGGTGACAGAATCACCATAATAAAGCCACAAAGAAGGTTACTGTGATCCCAGCATAGTCGAGGGGACACCCAGCCCCTGGAAGTGTGGCTGTGCTCAAAACCATGCACAAGGCACCCGTGAGATATGCATCTCACAAGGTTGCAAGCAGTTCAAGCACAGTTTAGAAAAGATGAACTCAGAGGGAGAAAGGACTTAGCACAGTCTGAGTAATGGAAAGATTATGAGAACTAAAATTGCTGCTCATACTCAGTTCCCAAAATCTTTTAGAGTAAAAAAATCTGGAGGGCACTTTTGTTTTTGAAGGACAAGATTGAAGGACATCACCTGAATTCCCCAGGTAACAACCTGCATCACAGTCCTGCAGCCAGTGTGGATGGCCATAGAATGCCTTTTTTTTTTTTTTTTTAAAATCTCTCTTTCATTGCAGCTTGCCTGAACATCCCATAAAAAGAGGAATTACTACAGTGGAAGAGTGAAATTGATTATGCAGATAGCACTGTCAAATGCAGGAGGGAAAACAAACTAGAAAAAATAGAGCAGAATAAATTGTTTCTGCAATCTCAGAGTGAGTTACTTGTAAAAAATGGAAGATAAGTGAGAAGGGCAAGGTGTTTTTTCACTTATTTGTTTTTATTTCTTTTAAAGTTTCCACTGTCCTTTTATATCAAAGATGTACTTATGATCGTACTTTCCTTTTTATTTCCCCTGCACAAACATGAATATCCTGGGAAATCATTGGCAAATTACCCAAAAAGAAAGCTGGAAAAAAACTGTTTAGCTGAGGAACCAATCAATAAGACTGCTCAGAACAAATGCTTATCTGCATCCTGTTCGAGATTGACACGGGAGGTATTAATATTGTATGTGCTTGTCTAGTGGATAAAATAATCGAGCACCATCAAAATGCAAAGCAGCTCCTGCAACTTTGCTTTCTCCAGCAGTGAAATCTGCTTCTCCATCCGAGTTCCCTTTCTCCTGCAATGCCATCTAGAGGAAACCAGGCAGATGAAGGGAAGGGCAGAGACCAAGGGATGAGAAGGCAGCAGGTACCAGGTGAAGCCAAAATTTCCCCCAGACCTAGCTAACGTAATGGATTAGGCTTTCCAATCTATGAAGCCATGAGAGGCAGGGCAAGCCCTGGCTCGGATGCTTTGCTGGGACTGGCATAGCAGCTTACACCCGAGTGGCAAGTGACTCAGCAGGAGGATTTCCCACGGCACCTTTCTAAGAACGGCACTGCTTCTGTGCTACATGTCCCTGGCTGCCAAAAGGAGATGCAATTCATGAGGATTTCTGCAATTTACATCTGCAAACGAGTGAAAGAAAAGCTTAAACATCCCAGATTTGACAGGAGGAATATAGGAAAGAAAAATCGGGAATTAACATTTGCAGTGAATTGCAGATGCCTCCAGGCAGACCAGCACGGCGCCAGGAGTTTGGCTAGGGAAATCTAGACCCTGATTTTCACCCTCACCTACGTGCTCCTTGCTGGGACTTTGGGCACTAATTCAGCTCCCTATTAACTCCTTCTCAGAGGGGTCGTTTGTGAAGGACTAAGACTTTGAGGCATCCAGATGACAGCACACCTGCACACCCAGCAATACGCTGTTCTGGCAGCTTCAGCCCTGTTCTGTATGGCATCAGGCACTGCAGTCACCGTCCCTTAACTCCACAGGGACCAACACGAGAACAAGCAGGATTAAAACTTCAGCAATAGGCTTGCCACATGGAATATATTGGAAATGCATCACCCCTTTACTCTAAACAGAATTAAAACTGTTCCTCTCAAATCATAGCTCCCATATACTGTTAGTACAGATGTTCCTACCTGAGGGCTCAAGCTTTATCCTCGGAGTTTCCCCTCACTTTAAAAAAAGTATCAGTCACTCAGGGTGGGGAACAACAAACAAAACTCTTAGATTTTGGGGAAACAAATCAGTTCAGAACACTTTGTTTTGACAAGCAATGGCTGTATTTTTACCCTTGAAACTTGAAGGACATTTTAAAGTCATAAGTTTGATGAAATCAGCTATAAGGCCATATTAGCACATCTTGATGCTTTTCATAAATGATCCAACTAAAAGAGAAAAAAAATATTTTATTCAGGTCTGAACATTGCCTGATTTTTTTTTTTTCCACATGACATTTAAAATGTACACTGTTAAAAAAAAGTGCTTTAAAAAATTGTTTTTCCAGCACAAAGTTAAAGAAAAAATAACTTCCAATGGTAAGGAGAAAGGGAAAAATCGAGAGCCTTGGATGCATTGCTCAGACACAGATTCCTGCAACTGACAGAAATCTACATTCTGTATGAAGCCTGTTGTTTGAGACTGGTCTTGGCAGGCAGTTTGCTGAAAAGCAGGAAATTTTTACCCCGTATTCCAGGGCAAATGTTATCCCTGGTACAACACATCCCGAATACTGAAGACTGCTCGAGTCTGTGGTTGGCTCTTGATTTTTGAAAGAGTTGTTGCTTCCATTTTTACAAGGATTTTCATCATTCATATAATTAGTTTATGTTAGTTAATATATTTTTACAAAATTCTTTTGCTTGGAATATACCAGTTGCCCGCAAATAAATAAATAAATCAGCTCTTCCTGAGGTCTATAGCCAATAGCCACACCTTGACAAGACTCCATTGCAGAGGTACAGGGATGGACAGGATGTTACAACTGAGATGTAGTTATGGAAATACCATCCTCCTGCAAAAATGTGTGGGACAACAGTGAAACACTGACACAACAGGGCTGGCCATGCTTAAGGTGCGTGATCACTCTTCCTGCAGGGATGGTCACATCATATTTCTCACATGTGCACCTCCAGCTCCCCTTAGTTATTTTACACCGTAGCAATTCAAACAAACACCCCAGGCATCAGCCACTTTGGGACCCTTTGCTAGTTTGCAGGAGGGTTGTTCCCCCTGCTTCACTCAGTTTGACAACATCCTCATCCCTACCTTACCAAACAAAAAAAGGATGGTGGTGTATTTTTATTATGATTTTTAAGAAGTCCTTGCACCCTCTCTCTGCCTCAATGTTGGTTTGAGCGGGTGGCATACAAACAGGCACAAGAATATCTCCATGTGCAGTATAAGTGCAGATAAAGATTCTTTCATGAAGCTATTGCCCTGCCATACAGTCCAGGCTGAGAGCACTCCTATATGGAATAAATCATCTCCTTAGCTTGATACCCCAGAGACAGCAAAGGCCAATTTCCATAGCTGCTCTCCAAAACTCACAAATGACTCAACAATCAAAAAGCACAACACATGCACTCAATTCACAGAGCAGCAGCTTTTTATGCCTCGTGCCTGAACAGCCCGACTTCTCCCAAGTGCACAGAGGAAACCAACACATCTGCTGCCTGCACGAGTGACTCTGCCCCACAGCTCCCCATCAGCCACGGGATTTAAAACCCCTGGGACCTGATCACAAAGCTGCAGCTTATTCAGGTACACACTGCAAACTGGCACTGACAGCACTGAGGAGCCCTGAATATTCAGGAACACAAGTACATCATAGTCAAGTGCGTCGCTGTCAGAGGGAGCTGAGATGCTGTATTAATTTGTTCTGTCACAAAACAAGGGAAGTTAAAAATCAAACAACTAATGGGAACACACCAGAGCCACTGTTTGAAGTGGATAAAACCCGAGCTGATTTTTATCCTTTGTAGAGTGGCTCTCAGAGAATCTCAGATTTGGGACTATACATGTCACAGTTTTAATGGCTTTTCTAGAAGACTGTATAAATGCAGGAGAGTTTCAATAAAATACAACAGTTGAGTCAATGAAACAGAGACAACTGCAGCAATGCAGTGATTAACCCCAAAGGATGATGGAAAGGTGAGTTTGCTGAGGGCTTAGCAGAGGCATCACCAGCTACTAAGCTGATGAAGGGTGGGCTCTGAGTACCAAGACTTTGCTACAGATTCAGAAGAAAGTGTTTCTCCAGGAGAAAGAGTTCAGCTGCAGGAGCTCTGAGCAGGTTTGCAGCCAGTTGCAATTCCCATGGGGCACAAGAAGCACAGCCACACTGGCAGGCACCCACCTCCCCTGGGACCGGCAAGGTTGGAGAGATGCCCTGGCTCTGGGGAAGCTGTCCTTTCTGATAAAGCCTCATCTACTCCAAAACAGAAGTCTTTATTCCTTCACTGGGAGTGAGAGGGACAGCAAAGAAATGCGAGATAAATCATGCCTGACACTGCTTTTTTTAATACATTCCTCCAAGACAGCTAGACCAAAAAATGTCCATGCACTAACCTTGATCCAGAGGTTATTTGTGCTCAATATATTAAAAAATGGTTCATGAACAGTTCATCCTTAGAAAATATCACTTTTGTTGGGCTGCCAACATCAGAGCATGCTTTGCTTTTTTTGGCTATGTCAGGACAGAGAGAAGAATGTGGCTGAAGTCAGAGCACAGCTTCCTTTCTGGAAAGCTACTTTAAGAATTAAAGGTCACAATATCATCTCCAGAAAGAAGATGATGCTCGTATATGCTCTGCTTTTACTACAGGAGCCTGTAGACATGAACTTTCTCTGGTGGCCTGGGCTATACCATTCCTCATGCTCATCAGCTAAGTTTCCAAGTGATTCTCAAAGTAAGCTGGGGGAAAGAATTAACTTTGAAGTATGTCAGCACCCAGCTTTCAGCAGCTGCTGCGGAGAGGTGCTTTGCAGGACAAGTGTCTGTGCAAATCAAGGCCTAGGCAATCCCTGATGACAAAGAGCATTGAACAAGACTTCACAAGTGACTGAGTAAGAGGACAGGGTATCACAAGTCATGAGTTTAGGGAATTTTTGCCTGTTATTTGCACTCTATTGTGATGTCCCTTGTGGAAATCTTGGCATGTTTTGCAAGCATTTCCATTTCATCTTGAAAATGCTTTCCTCTCCCCACACCACATTAGGTTGGAAAGACACTTCCATTTTAGCACCAGAAAAAAAAAAAAGGAAAAAAAAAGTGAGAAAAGCCACTTAAGCCACTTATTTAAAACTACACTAAAAAAAAAAAAAAAAAGTGAAAAAACCCTGTAGGCATTTTTCTCTTGAGTACTGATGGCTCAGCAGCATTGTCCTGGACAGATATCATTGTAAATCTTTCTCAGGGCTGCTCTTTATATCAGCCCATTTCCTCATACCCAGGAACAGCAGCTGATGTAGCTGTACTGTTAAGCTGCTGGAGGTGACAGCGATGTCACTGGGTTGTGGCAGCAGTGGAGGGAGCCCTGGCTTGGTCACTCCAGATCTTTTGTAGGTGTAAATCAACACAAGAAAACCACCAGCCCTGAAGAGCAAGGTTCAGTGCAATACCAGCATCACCAGCCTAATATCAATCCTGGAGTAGCAGTACAGAGTATTTTTCTTTTAGAGACTACTTAAAAAACACAAGACAGGGTATTTGTATTCTATGGGTGTGAAATTCAAATGTGAGTAGATAGAAAAATGTCACTAATGCCTTTGCAAACAGTCCCCAAGGCTGAGTTGTTGCACATTCCTGATCAAAAGCAAGCTCCGTGCATAAGAGGTATTCCTTAGGGATTGGAATAAAATGTTTCAGCCATCTCTGATTCAGTGTGCTTTTAATCCCATAGGCACTGTTGTCATTTCGGGAACTGGTAATGGATGAGAGGAGAACCTGTGCTTCATTCTTACGTGGTGATAGGGAATAAGAAAGGAGCGTTAATTCACCCAGGATGGTTTGTTTATGCTTTAACATTCTCTTTCACCTCATCATCGTTGAGAAGGTTTTGAATATTTCCCGCAAACACCTCCTTCCCATAGTGATTGTTCTGGACAGAAAATACATTCTTATTGTAGTAACACAGCAAACTGTTACGCCTCCAATCCCTCACAGCTCCCAAGCCATCCTGGGCATTCAGTTGTAAGGAAGGGCAGTGCGTCCTTGAGCACAAAAACTAGGCGGGGTGCAAACAAATAAAGCAAGATGCAACATAGCTCCTGTTCAAGATAAAACATAGCAGGGGATTCTTTCATTTGGGTCTACCTGAAACATTTCAGGAGATAATTGATGTCTCCATATTAGCAGTTTAGTTCAGAGCAGGGGGATGCTTTGGAAGCAAGTCTCCCACCCATCCTTTGTTACAATGCTTTGCTCTGTATCATGGAGCAGCCTAAACACAAGAACACATTTTAACACATTTCTTTCCAAAGGAGACTGCAAAGTGCTCTCCTGGTGGGCACCAGCATGCTCCAGCTGCTTGCATGTCCCTGGGACAAGGTTAGAGCTAGCAGAGTGACTCCTGGACAAACTGACATCCATATCGCATAGACATCAGCTTCTCAGCACCACGTTGCTCTACAAACCTAGTCCCACTGCAGTGTCTTCCAGACAGAGGGGAAAGTAAGTGGGATTAACCTGAGTTCCCATGAGGTTGGATAATGCTCTGTGGGAAACTGCCACTGGCAAATGACTGAAACACCACCTCCATATGGCCATTATCAGTCCTGGAGATCAGCTATCCATCAAACAATCTGACTCCCCCAGTCCATTCAGAGTTAAACCTTGTGTAAGACTTATCTTAAAGATTTGGGACAAAGCACTTGTATCATATATTTACATCAGGATCCTGTGAAACTTAAATTTCACACTCAGAGTTTGTGCCAATAACTAATAAACCAAAATACTTTCAGTCCATGTCTGTGTGGTAGGTACGTACCAGGGTGCATTTCAGTAAGTAGCAGCTTTGTAAATGAAGGAATGGGAGCTCATTTAGTCTAACTAGAGGCAACAGGACAAACCCTTAAAATGACTGCTTATTATCAGCCCTATGAGCTATTAGAACAAATTGCCCATTGAAAGAGTCACACACACACAGAGTTTTATCACTTCCTAATGTTGCTCTCTGAGGCTGGAGCATGCTTGCCCTTGTTAATGGATAACAGAGCTTTAGGGTACGTCCTGCTGTTCAAACAGAAGAATTAGCAGTCCGCAATAGAAACCCATTACCCAAAACCGTGGTCTCTCTCTGCAGGTCATCTCTCAATGATGCTATAACTAGACTGAGCCTGAGAACCTCCCTGTGGGATAAGTGCTCTTAAAACCTGCTGACTCCAGGGGAAGCTGGGGACAGTCAGTGTCCCCAGGTGTCTCACCTTTGCCACCTTCCAGGACGGCTTCACTTAGGTCTTATAGGTGCCATCATGCTGAAGGATTCCTGGCTGTGTTCACCATGCAAAACATTTCACAAACACAGACATTTCCCGCCTTCAAAATGAAAAAATGAAAAAAAAAAAAAATGGATCAGCGAGAGATTTACCAACAGAATAGGCAGGGATATGGGGGAAGAGGACATAGCACAGCACCAGTGCTAATGATGGAGGCACCACACATCTCTTTCAAGGGCAGAAACAACCTGGCTCCCTGGGGCTGACAGTGCAAGATCCATACACCACTGCCAGTAACTGGCTCTTGACCATTTCTCACCAGCTTGGCATCCAAGCCAGAACACTCACGATACCCCACCAATCTGAAGTTTAAAAGGAAGAAAGGCTTGTCTATGCAGCGAGATTCTCTTGGTTTGCTCAGCTCAGGAAAGGACATTAACATTATCTCTGAATCATTCAAAAAAAAAAAATTAGTGGAATACAAGCAGCTCAGCTAACTGCCATCAGCTGAGCTATGAAAGCAGCAATTTAGCTCAGCCTAAGGGTAGCATATATAATAGAAAGCAGACTTTTTTTCTGTGATATAATTCAGATAGTCTTAATGGATTTTTTCCCTTTTTACTTTTAAACAGCTGCAGCAAAGTAACTCACAATTATCATATCTTCAATTAAACACACTGTGGAGCTTTTGGGGGACCTAGCGTGAAAATGTTGTCTGGAAAAAAAAAATTACAAGCTGTTAAGTGTTAGTGGTAAGTTAATTAAGTGAAGATTACCAGATTGTCACAAACTGGTATGGGATTCCCAGATTCTCTTCCCAGACAGGTCTCTGGCTGATGATGAAGGTAATACAAAAGAGGAAGAATCAAGGGCTGGTATACCTGGAGAGCTTGTGTCATATCAGATGTCATGCGTGCTGGTGCACTTGATCTTCTGTTGCACTTAGTGAAGAGAAATCTATGTCCTGAACAAGCAGTATATGGTAAAAGAAAGGAAAAATGGAAGAGTTTTATGCAATCAGAAATGAGTTCCTGACCATTTTCTGACCCCACAGCAGTGAGACTGGTGTCAATGTTTGAATAGATTAAAATTTCTTTATGATCAGTCCCTACTAGATCCTTTCTATACACCACTTCAGGTTGGCTAATCTAAAGAAAGTAATTGAATGCATTACAATGTACTGCACTCAGTGTTCATGTACATCCAATTCCTAGCCATCTTCTGAAGGCAGCAGTTTATGAATAAATAAAGCAGCTTATGAAACCTGAGCATAAAGAAACCGCCCTGTTTAAGGCTGGAGTATTCCTGTGTCAGTAACAGCCCCTGAGAATCCAGACAGGAAGAGCCATGGCTCTGACACCTCTCAGGGTCTTTAAAAAAAATAGAAAATAAAATCTCCCTGAGCCTCCACCTCTTCCCCAGGCTACCTGCATGGAGACCAGGGGGAACCAGCAGGAAGGGCTTTATCACTTGCACGTGGAGGTTATGCAGCCTGCCTCTGCCTTTGAGATCTGCCCCTTTAGGAGGATACATGGGGACATGTTTTATGACAAGAAAACCAGTCCCCAGGAGAGTGCCCCAGCTCTCCTTGAAAGGCCTGAAGAGATTCCTTGTACACCGTGCAGTTGCTCAGCAAAAATGTTTGGGCTTTAATGAAAAACTAAAGTGAAAAAAAAAAAGTATAAAGCTGTCAAACAAACTAGCTATCTAAAGGATCTAGCCAAAAGGAACAAGCCTATTAAAGGAATCGTTTTCTGCACCAGTATGTCACTGCACTATACTCTGTGCATAATGATGACTTAAATCCAGCCATCCCATGCATTATTAATAGGACCAGCCAACCTCAAGTCCCCATGCAGCCCTAAAGCAGATATATAATATATTCCCACCAGGAAATGGGCAACCATCCGTTTTCAGCAATAGACTATGCAGGTAAGTCAATGCCTCTTTCAAGCCGGCTTTGTTCTGGTGTGATCAACAAGGCTGCTCGCCCCCATCCCCCAGACAGCCTTTACTGTCAACTTGCAGCAATATTTCCACAACTCTCCATGAGGCGGGCAAGTTTATCCTTATCAGGACAAACAAAATCTTGCATAGTTGCTGAAGCACACTGGGAACAGAGCAACAGAAGATAAGCAGTGGCAGAAAAGCAAGGGGTAGTGGGGAAGCAGGACAAGAAGATTAAGGATGGGAGAAGGGTGAGGAAGAATGAGTTACACTGATATTGCTGCTGAGGGTAGTGGAAGAGTCTGTATGCCCTTCTTGCATCTGCCATGGCTAGGAGCAAGTTATCAAATAGAAGAACATGCCAATTTACCACCTTAGAGTTCATCATCACTCATATTGGAGCTCTTGAGCCTTGAGCACTTCTCACATACTCCTGTACAAAACAGTGCCCTGTCCTCTTCGCAATCTCCCTGTATTATGGAGTGATCCAGTGATCCATCCCATGTCAAGCATGATTACCAAACAAGTCAAAATAAACAGGGCTGCTAAGCCTAAACGCTTCAGCAGCAATCCAAGGAAGTGCCCACAAATTATATGGCGGGAGAGTATCTGCTATGAAAATGTTTGGCTGGGGATTTAAAGAGGCAAGCAATAACAGAAGCATGATGATGCTTTTCTTAAAAAAGAGGAAAGGAGGAAAAGTCCAAATAGTAACACCTCAATATTTAAAAGTGCATTCTTCCAGCACCAAGAGGAGAGGAAGCAGAGATGAGACACCAGTACTGGAGAGCACCGGGAAGTTTACAGCCCCACTTGGCTCTGACTGCTGTCAGAGGAGCGGTACAGCACATCGGGTACGTGTTACAGCTTTTTCTAACAGAAACAACATGTCTGAGAGACAAAGATATTAAGCCAGCTGGTTGTGAAGGTAGCCCCTTGGGCTCTGGTTTGTTGCTGGGAAGCCTGGAGTACTTGACATTTCTTATCATTAGAAACGAGCCCTAAAGGTTTCCTGCTCACAGGAGGAGGCCCAGCAAGCAGACGAGGAGATTCTCTGAGAGATGCTCTTTGTCGTGCAGTTTGGTGGAGGAGTGAGACACTTAATGTGATAGTTATCAATACCTGCAAGTATACTTAAGATAAAAGTTAATTAGTTCCAACTTCAGTCCTTCCCTTCAGGTGATAATCCTTTTTTTTTTTTTAATCAGTCTGTAAAGGACAGCAAAAACCTAGCCACAAATCAGACTGCTTGAAAACCTGAAGTAATTCCCTCAGTGACATCCTCCACCAAATCCTGAACTCCCTCTATCATGGTTTTAAATTACAAAAAATCTGCATTACATTACAAAAAATCTGCATCCCTCCCCCACAGCACAGCAAATACCCCAGCGCAGTGTTACAGGGGGTTGGAGGAGCGATTACAAACAGGCTGCTTTCAGTATCAACAGCCTAAAGATGTTATTAGCAGATTACCTGAACAATATACTGCTGCTGAACCACAATGCGTTGCAAAGCACTGAGTCATGCCAACAAATTAATCAAATTCATTTTAAATTACTGATTTTCAAACTAAGCTCCAGCATAGCCTGAGTTTTTTGTGAGCTGATGTAAACTCCCACACACATAACCTGCTTCACTCGTGGTTTCACCTTGTGCTTTGCATGAGAGAAGGGTAAAACCTGAAAGCTGGGGGTCACAGAGGTCGAGACACCAAGTTTTGGAACAAGAAACCAGCAAGTATCACAGTAATATTTACAGAGACGCTTTCCTCACCCAAGCTCCCTGTTCAAAAGATGTGCTTTTTTGTGTCTTAGTTCAGATGGTCACCGACGACAGGGGTTAACCTGCAAAGGATTTAGAACACTGCTTGCCAGGGCATAATAGTAAAATCATCAAAAGCAAACATTTAAAGGCAATAGTTACCTGCACCACTGAAATGAGCTACTTTGCAGGCATCTTGAGGTTTACTGCAGGGATCTTAAATCTTGGAAATTCACCTTATCTTAAGTGTATTTTTATACTTGAATGCTAGACAAAAGAAAAAAAGGACTGTCTTGGTTCTGCTCCCCCCCCCCCCTTGTCTTGCTTTTTGGTCCAAGAGGAAGCTCTCATACACATGGAGTGTCCATATAGAGAAGAAACCCACTCTTTTGAGGATTTTTCATCCATATTTTTGCTGTCCCATCAGCCTCCTGGCTAAGTCTCAGGAATTTCAGGAGATGGAAAAAGCTTTGTTGCAAAAGGCAGAGACTACTCTAGGAAGAGCTTTGTCCTGAAATGCATCAGCCTCTTCTCTTTAACACACCATGCAAGCATTGAGCCGTGCTTGCATGGTGCATTAAAGTCCATCTCCTCAGCCCTATTCCTAGCTCAAGCAGATAAAGAGATCTTAACATAAAAGCTTGGTCTCTGCCCTGAAACTACATTTTGAGACTTCAGCCATGCTGTAGAAAAGGTAACAAGCATCAGGGAAGACAGTGGGTTGAATACAAGAAATGGGAAGGACTGAGCAGATACGTTGCTAAGTCCCAGTCAGGACATCTAAGACAAAGTTTTACAATAAAGATCCTGCTCATTTGTCATGAACACTGCAGGCACAGGAAGGAAATTTCAGTATCTAATCCAAAGTTTGGGGGACAGAATTCATTGGGGTTTGAATGGTACCCTGGGAAGAGAAACAGCCTGTACCAACAAGACACCGTGACAATTCAGACAGAGCACAAGCACAGAAAGCCAAGAGGAAATAGGACAGATCAGATAAGAGCTATTAACCCTGCTCCAGCTGGGATTGCTCAGTAGCACAGCAATACACTGTGTGTTCCTCACAGGTTTTGAGGACGGGCACAAAACAGGGAAAAGGCTGCGGGGACCCTTCTGCTCAGGTGCAAGGAACAGGTTGTTTCAACGTACATCATTGCTCTTAAAACATCCCTGGGGATCCCAGGAACAGAAGCTCATTGCAACATACTCCAAAGTTTCAGATCTAAACCAGAGTCACATACCAAGGTGCAGAAATTACGTGCCAGACTTGATTCCTGTCTGCTCAAGAAGGCAGAATAACAAAGCCATCCTTCTTCAGTACTGCCACCAGCTGTACCTCTAGCACACCTGCTGGAATTCACTGGCATTTGTTCTTTCCCTGCTTTATGCTCTATTCCTCCCACATTTCTTTGACTTCTGCAGGAATCAAGTCTTTGCTAGTGATGCTACATCAGACTGTGCACCTTTCAGGAAAAGGCACGCTAGCATGGTGGAGTGCCATGTCGTGAAAAGAGGAGCGTTGGTGGTTTAGGGTCACTGCAACCAATTACACCATCATATTTTTCACTGATTGCACCCTCGACACTGAAACAGGGATTGGTTTCACCTTCCTGCAACATCACTTGTATTCCACCAGGGCCTTTCTGAGCCAGGGATGTACACAGCATCTCTGTATTAGAGAAGTTTTCTTAGTGCTGCGCACACTGAGCTGCTCTAAGTCATTGCTGGGGGTTTCCATCTAATCCACATCGCTGAGGCAGTCTGGGAAATAGTAAATGAGACTGACAAAGAATTAGGAAAAACGCCATCCGGGGAAACACTGGCTCCAGCTTAGCATTTCTAATTTCTCTTTTCATCTTAATGGGAGCAGAGGGAAAGAGGAGGCTCTCATTTCCCACACCCTTCCCAATTACAATGAGATTCTCACAGTGCCTGAAAGATCTCAGGCTTCATTATTAGAAAATGCAAGCGAGGATCAGCACAACAGCTCCTAACACAGTTATCTCAGGTGAAGGTTGGGATTTCACCTGCAGACGACAAAGCACCAGAGAAGACATTTCAGCCACAGTTTCCAAGCACAGACTTGCTCCTCAGAACTGTCCCAAAATCACTATGCCAGCAGGAAAAGGCTCCAGACAATTGTCCACAGACATGGAAACACACAGTAAATGTTGGTGTGTCACCGGAGGGGGAAGCAGCAGGTAGGCCATGCCAGTACACGAGCTGGAGGCCATGATCCCACACCTGCTTCTGCAGCACACTGCCCCCTCTCCTGCCCTGCTGAAGGACTTCTCCTAACAGTAGAAGAAATGGCCCAGGCCACCTAACCAAGGAACTCACAGCTCTCACCCACTGTAAACAATCTCCCATGGTCAGAGGGAGAAAATGTCTAATTTTGGGGCACATTAAGAGGAGGGAAAAGCATCAGCCCCAGGCTGCACCTTCAAGCAGAGGCTGAGCTTTCCCCCATCTCAGGGAACCTCAGCACATTTCCTTTGCCCAGCGGTCAGCCCAGCTGCCTCGCCTGTACTTGCTCTGGATCAAACAGCTTGCCACCAGGTTGCACTTGGAGGGCAGCTCAGGGCTGGAAGCATTTAGCATCTACCACACCTACTGAGCAGGGCTGGCTAGAGGCTATTTTCGCTACGCACTTCGCATACTGCTTTGTGCGGCCACATGCCCTACATATCCTAGCACTGGAGGTTTTTCAGCATCCACACAGAAACCGCCCTGCAATTCTCAGCCTAAATACATTCACAATTTTATACCAACACAAAACACTTCTCCGAGGGGCACCTCTTACCTTCAGATGACCCAGTTCAGCAGCACAGCTCTCAGGTGCGCGGAGACACAGCCAGGCTTTACAGCACGAGATATATTTTGCCAGTAGAGTCATAACACATCCTGCAGGTCTCAGTAAAACATCCTCACCAGCCAAGTCCAGAATCCAGAGAGAAGACAGGGCAACACAACTGTCCTTCAGGGGAAAAGGACAAGTTCCCTCCCAGGGCTTTAAGATTCAGAGCTCTACAAATGTGATTGAGAACAGGTGAGGAAGCAGAGCCAGGTGTGCTCACAACCCCCCACTCACACTAAAACAGACATGATGCTACTTTTTTTTTTTTTTTTCTTCTTTCTCAAACGTTTCTGGCCTTTCAATGAATGCTTTTGAAATAAATCAAGCATTTGAGCAGGCTTGAATGTGCAGATCTGTTGGACTGTATTGGACATGCCTGAAAGCACAGTAAGGACAGGCTGCAACTAGTTTTCTACATTGCATTGTGTGGGGTTAACGCAGGGAAAAGGAGATGTTAGTATGCACTGGTCTACAGAAAAGAAAGCATATGATCAAATTTAGCAGCTGCTTTGATTCTTGACACTCGCTTTTCTAAGAAGAAATCAGCAATCTGTGCTTACTCTCCCTGCAGACAGATAAATGGCTATTTCTTTTATGAGTAACTTTAAGTTTCTTTTAAAGGTAGAGCTGAAGAAAGCCTACAAGAGCCACAATAGCCTTGGCTATTTTCACAGTGTTCTGACAACTACACCCATAACTCCCAACTAGCCCCTGCACTTCTTTACTGCAAAACCTTCATTTGAGTCCCTCGTCTAATCTTGCCTTTTAGACATCAAGTTGTACTTCTAAATATTCAGCCCTGACCTCAGGCTCAACCCCCAGCCTCACCTGAAATAAAGGCCAGTAAACTAGCACCACTCAGCACCCCAACTGCCTGCTATTTAACTGTGTGCACCTGGAACACCCCAGCACAAATTCCCCGTGCTACCATCGACATTAAAACTAACCTACTGATTTTTTTTTTTCCTAAACTGAATCACCTGCCATGTTTTATGAAGAGGGTTTAACATTTTTATTTTGAAAAACATTTACAGAAAGGTAGGGATTTTTCCTCTTCTGCAGTTTACCAAGTCAGCTCCTAACATGCAGTTACAGGTATCTTACAAAACTACTTTTCTGTACTGGGAATTTTAATGCTGTTGTACTTCTAGATCTCTACCCTTTTCTATTATACAAGAAACTTTGGCTGATTTTTGCACCACGATACAACAGTAGTGCTGTGAAAGAAATTTGTAGGGGAGTTATTCTGGGTTTGTATCAGTGTGAAACAGATCAAGATCCAACCCATTAATGCTGGGGAGCAAATGCCACCCGTTAGCATTAAAATGAGGCAGAGTAGAGTGAACAGAGTAGGGTACATACAGGTCTGTAAAGCATTTTAACAAGATCACCCTATCTGTAAGGCCAGAAAGAAAGAAAACTATGTCCATAGGCTGAATTTGCAAATAATCCTTGCCCACTGATGTACAGTTACTGGAATTTGTGCAGTTAATTGATAAATGAGCTTCCTATTGGGATTTTGTCAGTGATTTAAGGGTAAAATAAATATTGGCAAGTCCTGGCAATGACTTAAGAGGTGATAATGTTCAGCTGACAAGAAGGAAAAAAGCACTACCTAATAACAGTAACAGCAAAAAAAGACAGTATCGCAGACTATACATCCTTGGAAAGAAAACAAAGGATAGTCTGCAATTACAATCCTAGTCCAAATTAGTGTCCTTGCCAACACAGTGCCAAGCTGTACATGTTGCACAGGCCCAGAGCTTGGATACTCCTGGCTGTGCCATTGAGGTGTGATGCTCCACACCTCAATACAAGAAGAGTAAAGTTTTCAGTTGCTGGGACAATGCCCAGGGTTTGTAACACAGAGGTAGCATCAGGAAAGAAAGGAGCTTCAGATTTAGTGGGAGAGAGGTGAGCGAGGATCTTAAAGAGAGACATGCTCTGCTCATGATGCCATGGCCTCAGCATCGCCCTGTGCCATGCGGGTACTGTGCAGGCAGGACCCAAACCATCCCCAGATATTGCACTCATGAAGTACCCACCCAGGTCCTTCAAGGACAGGAAAAGCCTTTCCTTTTGGACTGAGTGCCAGATTCAATACATAATTCTATATTATATTCTTCTACATTTTCACTCCTGTGTGGCCTATCCTCACAGCCCCACAGATGTGCTACACTGCGGATGCAGCCACCATGTGCATGGCTCCCCCGCACACAGCTTATCACACCATTGGCTCTCCCATCAGTACCGGCTTGCATGGATCAAGGCCAAGCAGAAATCTCCAGCCCTGACCTTGCAAACCAGAGGGACAGTTTTGCCCCATCCCCACTAGTAGGGTGCATCAGAGCATCCTTCTGAGTACATCAGAAGGCATAACAGCATACGGGAGGCTGGCTTCCAGACCTCTTCCAGAGGTTACTTCCCCAAATGCTGCTTCTGCTGATTCATCCCCTACCAACTCTGCTGACTTCCTGTAAACGCCTGACCCGGGAGCATAAATTACCATTAAGGCTGACAAGGATATACCCTCCGCGCCAGTAACTCATGCGGCTGCTCTTTCCGAGCACAAAAGAACATCCCTTTTGCTTTGGCACAGTGAGAACACCATTTGGGATTATTAATGTGAGCATCTCTCGCTGACACTAACGAGGCTGGTGTGCTCCTGACACAGGCAAACAGCCGTCCTCACGCCACGGGGTTTGGGCACGGTGCGGCGACCATCATCCTCTGGGGGAAGAGCGATTTGTGGCAAAGGGCTCATTTCTTAATGCCTTCATTCTCAGCACAAACCTTTAAATGGTGTTACTCATCCCTCGTGCTACACAAGATATCCCAGAAAACAGCCACTGCTGCTAGGCAGGATGGAAATTATAAGGAAGAGCTATCAAATCCGTCCCAAGGCTTCAGGAGCTGATCACCAGATGGAGGCGGGAGGAAACCTCTCCTCAGCGACAGTTTTACCGCAGTAAGGTGTGGACTAAGCTGATCTCTGAGCTGGGAAGGCAGGGATGGAGCTTGGTTTTCAAACATGAGGTGTGGCCATTGCTAAAAGGGAGCAGTTGCACTAAATAGTTACAGAAGCCCCTGTGAAGACAAGCAAAGTCTTCTCCCTTCCTAAAGTAAATTTCCACAATGCTCCACCTATCATAAAGCAATCATATAATTCAAGGTTAATGCTTCGAGACACTCTTAAAGGTACAAACTTGTTATAATGTGCAGTACTTTAATTACATCTAAAATTATTCCCAGCATTTTTACTTTGGCACTGAAACATCTGTTTGCATCCGCAACGAGCCTCTCTTATCCCACAGCAAATTGCATAATGTTTTCATTAGCACCATCTAGCAAATGACAAGACAATATTCCAGTAATGTTTCTCTCGCTAACAGATGTGATCTCGTCGAAATCTCTCCCTTTGGTTCTCTTTACCTTCTTGCTCCCCTGGAATGAGGATATAGAAACAGAGGAGAATAAAACATCACAATAAAAGGGAAGTTAAACAGCCTTATTACAACCAACCTAGAGCAGCAAATGACTTGAGGTCTGGAGAAAGGGAGCTCACACATTGTTTGCTCTTACTGTAGATGAGATGACCACCAACGTGCCTCCTAACCCAAAAACTTTATTTTAAGTGATGTAAATGTTGTCACTTTTAAGTAAGATGACTGGCTGCTTTACAAAGCTGGTCTCTGCGTAGACTCAGTCACATCTTGCCAAGTACATTTCCTCTTCCAGTCTGATTTCTCAGCTATGGGATCTTGAAATTTTGCCCCTAAGGACAGCATGACTGTCCTGAGTATTCCTCACCCAAAGCCTTCATTCTCCAGCAGTATCCCACAAGGTCTGGTGAGCTCTCCCATGCTCCCATATCCTCTCATCCTGTCCCCATGCTGCCCAGCCCCAACAGCCTTTTGTAAAAATGCTGCACGTAGCAGAGACATTTCAGGGAAAATGTGAGAGTGGATAAAAGGCAGGGAATGAAAGCAGGGAATGAAGCTTGTCTCTAATCACGCAGATGTAACCGGAGTAAGCCACCGATGAAGTAAGACAGTACAGATGCAAGTGTCTGGAGGCTGGGGTAGGGAGTCTCAGTGTAAGCACAGAGAGACTGCTGTCAAAAGCAGCAGAAAAATAATTCTTTTTTTTTTTTTTTTTCTTACATTGTTTATAGTCTCTTTTCTAGTAGTACCCAGAATTAACGGAATAAATCTTGCAACCCATCTTCAACAGAGTTATGTTTGGTGCCAGGATCTTTTATGTAGCTTCCTGTTCCTCTCTTCTCCCTCCCCTATTAAGCAAAGGCAATTCACCTACACGAGAAACCCTGATGATGCAGTAAAAACTAACTTTATGTCTCCGATCGAACACTCACAGCATTCCTGAAATCACTGCATAGCAGTTCCACAGCTGTAAGAAATCCTTTTTTATTCTTCTCACTTAGCTTGGACTATATCAAGACTTGTTTTCCTGAAGCTGTTATGTTTAATTTGCTGGGGAACCCCTTAAGTGAGAAGAAGGTCAGATTTATTGCAAGAGCTGCAGTGAGGTGTGAGTACCTCTTCCTCTGCTATTGTGTCTCAGTATTGTCCTTCAGGGATCACTCCGAAAGGACTCACCACCCTATTGCCAGTTTCTGATCCTGAACAATGTGTTTTAGGTGACTTGATGGTCCCCGATGATGAGGCCAATAATGGTTCACAGATTGCTAGACTGAGCCTGACGGGAATTTTTGTACTACTGACATTTTCTGCATCTCATGCAAAGGTTATCTGCCTGAAAATATCTCCATTGTGTGTTTTAGTGTATAAGAATGCATGAAATTGCACTGAAAAATCATGTAGCTGTCACAATAATAAACGTTTGTTTCATTTAAATCTTTTCACTTTTTTTTTTTAGCCTTTAGAACTCACTTTTAAAATCTTCTCTCCCCAATCTTGAAGGCTACAAAACAAACAAAAGCTGAAAATCTCCTCTAGTCAAGTGTGAAATTAAAGAAAAATACCTTGTACAATGGCTGGCAATATCATATTCTCACACACCATCAATAACTATCAGGCAAACAATGCAGATCCCCTGCCAAAATTCTTTGTTGCTCAAGTTTATTCCTGAAAATTCCTTAGGCAAATCAAAATCAGCTTGGGATACCCTACATGTCTGTGCTGATCTGCTCTGTGGACGTGTCCTTGCTGCAAACCTCTTTTAGAAGATGTAGCTTTGATGTCCCACTCCCTGACTGCTTGAGCAGAGGGACCTCCTCAGCATCTCCGCTACAGCGCAGCTCCCTCCAGCCTTGCTCATTATTCACCCGGTGTGCTATAATTGTTTCCATGGGACATAGTGCCGAACTTCTAACTGCTTTGCATCGTTTCAAAATTAGCCAGAAATCCAGGCCTTGTGGAAAGTTGTTTGAGCCATATCTGTATTACGGTTCAAAGACACCAACCAAATGATAGTTCTCTTGAAATAAGACTTAAAATGGATACAATAAACAAAAAATCTGATTATTTCAGTTTCAAATTGAGCAACTGAGGCACAACAGGATTAAGTGTCATCACTACACTGAAAATCTGCAACAGGCAAGGCTTGCACCTGGCACTGCATTTCACTCCTTACTTTTCTTAGCCTTTTGGCTGATTATTTGCTCTCAGAGTGGGCCATACTCCGCTTCTGAATTGACACCCATTGCCTGCCTTTATTTTCCTTCCCTCTTCTTATAACCTAGGCATCTGATTGATTACCCATTCTTTATTTCATGAATGTTGCCAAACTTTCTATTCGCCTATAACTGTGTTCTTGTGTTTCTGGATCATTAAGCATGTAAATTAAATTCAATTGCAAATTGAATATATAATTGTGCATATGTAGGGTCTTGAAGAATAGAGAGGACTTTAATGACAGAAGATATTCCCACATCTGTAATTCTGACCTACTCAGTCATTCAGAAAGGAATTGCTCAACAGATTTGAAATTGCATCACTTCAAATCATATTGGCAGCTTTTATAGCCAATTATTTTTTTCTCGTTTAAATTTTTCTAAAGCAGAAGGGCAACCCTTTCATCCCCTGCTTCTGGTTGGGAATGTGTCTACTGCTAGGATGGTATCCCTGGGACTTAAATTTAGCTATTGAAATAAAGTTATCCAAAATAAACATACAATATACCTCGCTTTTCAGTAGATTTAAAAAAAAAAAAAAAAAAAAAAAAAAAAGTTGTTTGGATGACAGAGCCTAGGCAAAGACTGGGCTTTGTCAGTCCTGGTGCTGGACCCCTGCAGCTGGAGTACCTCGGCATGGTGGCTTCAAAGATGCCAATTTTCCTGGGAATCACTACAAAAACTGGGACAAGTCAGACAATCCACTTAACTTTTTCTTCTCTGATGTAGATATCCTTTTTTGACAAAATTGAAATGTATGACCATTCATGAGGAAAAAAAAAAAAAAGTCACAAAACTGCAAGAAGTCAAATTTCTGTATTTTGTCTTCCTCAAAGTAAATACAAAGAAAAAAAAATCCATTTAGAAGGACTTTTCTCCTACAATGAATAGTCTCTAATTCACTCATGACGCAACAACATCAGGCTTTGCCAAGGATGTATCCTTATGGGATTGGGTTTGCATACACTGCTCATTTCTGACGCTTACATACTTCACTTATGATTCCCAAAATATCAGCTAGACTGTCTGAGTACTGAAGTAATATTAAGTGGGAAAATGAGATCATGGTCAGATTGTTTGGGATTAGTGGTCAGAAAGGACATTTTGGCAAGGAAAGAATTTTTATCCTTCCAACCTGCTGGATGCAATGTATGACTTGCCTTGGATAGATTTTGCATTGCTGCTAGGCCATTTTAAATACCTAAGAGTGGGTTGACAAAGCAGCAGTTGCTTAAAAGGACAAAACTAATCCAGCGTTAATGCTATAATCACCTTTGCAAGTCTTCTAATAAACAAATAAATCCACAGTGTCTTGGCCAAATTCCAGCCACATTAATCATTCACCAGCTGAATAAATTATTTTTGATAGTTTATGGCATAGCTTTTGCCACTTTGCTTTCTCAAGGACTATTTGTGACCTGATATTGATTATTTCAGGTAAATTTATTATACAGTTTCATTAATTGCACTTCCTAAAATATTTTGTTTCTTGGTACACAGTTGAGGGCTGACTTGCAAGCATGTAACCATTGGAGTTTGATATCCCTGAGGCTCTGATGTGCTGCTTTATAGCAACTTGGCAGAACTGCCCACAATATGGTTTCTGTGTCTTGGGGAAAGATGATGACAATCACTTTCAGGGAAATTTTAATTTCAACTTAGTAGTATGTGTAACTCTAAAATTTACTTTTCTGAAAATTTTGTCAGTAAAACCTTATTGCTAGTGAAGCAGAAAAAGAATTGTTGAAGTCGTCACATTTTAAAATTAAAGAATTGTAATAGACATTTTTATTTTGCAACATTTGTCCGGTAATTATGCTGTGCTTGCCTAAAATTACAGTCTGCAAGACAGTGACTGAAGTTATTCTTGACACCTTATCTAAACTTCTCGTAATTCCTCAGTACTGTAGACATCTGCTCATTTTACTGCTGCATAGTGCTGCTTCATTAGCTTCCCCAAGATTCATGGGCACGTGGTCTGCAAAGTGCTTTGGGGGTGCTGGTATTTGGGAAAGGTACCAGCAGCAGCCACTTTCTGCTCCCTCCTTTTCCTCAGAAAATTTTGAAATGAGCATCATATTTGACTTTGTTCAGATTACTCTTCAAGGCAAAATATGCAAATAGCCTAGAATTAATCTGCACAATGGCTATGCGTGTCTTTTCTTTGAAAGATATCTGTTCACTCAGCCTGCAAACACTCCGTCTCTAACTGTCAAATCTGAAGCTTTAAAATCAACAGCCTTAATTATTTATTGTTCTCTATACCTAGTAATAGCCTCTTAATAGTGTTATGTTTGTTTTTTGTTTTTGTTTTTGTTTTTGTTTTAAAAGAATATTTTTGGAGGGAACCAGCACATTTTCATACTTTGGCATAGTCCCGGGCTAAAGAATTCATAAAAGGCTTTTAATTTAGCCCTAAACAACTGACTTTCTTTAAAACATTCCAGCTTCTGATATTAATCTGATCACTCTTCACATCCTGTCCTGACATACTGCTCCTTCTGGCTGTGGGATATTTATTGCATCCCCTTGAAGAAATCCAGGGTCTGCCTGGTCCTGCTGCTGCCTGGATCTCAGGAAGGGTGCGAATTTAGCCCAGGGTGCAGGGTGCAATGCTGAGTATGCCAACAGCATGATTTGATGAGTGTTGCCGTATTATTTGCTGCCTGTCCTCATCAGATTGTACCATGTCTTCAGCTCCTACTCTAGGATTGACTCGTGCTCTTCTCATTTCCTACCACAAACCTTCCCAAGTTGCTCTGCCTGGTTTTGGACACTTGCATTTTGTTTTAAACTGGCCAGTATCACTGTCAGTACCTGTAGCACTCTCTCATTTTCTTCGTCTAATGCATCCTGGTAGAGCCTTTTTGATTCCACAATGAAAGAAAATACCAGGTGAGTCACTTTCTAGGGACTGCAGAATAGATGCTTTCTTGTCTTCTGCCTTTTTTTCTTTTCTTTCTTTCATTTTTTTTTTCTTTTTGTGGTGTTTTCTTTATTTAAAAATAAATAGGATTTTGAAGTACTCAACAGAAGCTGCCAAATGACAGAAATAAAATGTCCTCAAGGGAACCGATACCAGCATTTCTCCGCAGAGATTCACTGCTCCAACGAGAGTAGTAAGACATTTTAAAAGAACCAGCTCTTCATGTCTCTGCTTATGTGCGCACTACATCATCTCTCATCGGGTAGGGAGGAGGTTAGGAGAGCAGAGCCTCCACTTGCGCTTCCCTACTTCTGCATTTTTCTACTCGATTTCAAAGGATGCAAGCATTAACTGAGGATGAGAAGCTATAACTAAAAAGTAGCACAAGTGTTGGCATCAATTTTGACTATACCCGATTTCCAAGACAGTATTTTTTTCCAAGACAGTATTTTTTTGCAGTATGTGCAAACTACAGGAAAACAGGAAAACTTTGCAGGTTGGTGCCTTGTCATCTTAATTCCTTTAATTGATATTGGAAAATTAATGTTAAATATTAAAAATAACTCAGCAATGAGTTTGCAAGCAGCATTCCTGAAACCTCATGTTTGTGTACAGGTGAGCCAGAGCCCAGGAAGCCCACACCACAAACTTCCCAGCTCCTCCCCAGCCTCCTCCTGTGCCCACACCCTTGTCCAAGAGAAGCCACTTGTATAAGACAAAGAAAACTTTTGTTCCCTGACCATCCCATTTACCAAGTCAGCTTTACAACACAATCTGCTATGCACTGGGAACCGCACTAGAGCTAAGGACACTCCCCACTGGTTTTGAACACATCCATCAGCAAGCAATGAGCTTGAGCTGATCTTGGCCTAATGAGCTGGAGAAGAAATGCTCTATATTCCCTTCCTGCCCACTGCTGCTGGCTGGCTTCCCCAGCCGCTGTGGTACACGACATGGGCTGCATTCACAGAGCCCTCAACCAGCAGTGAACAGGGCTCAGAACACAACACGCTAAATGGAAACAGATACCATGGTTAAATTTGCTTTCATTACCTCTGCTAATTAACTAGTCGGTGAGGAAAGTCCGTAGAGATTTCAATGGAAAAACAGAGGAGCTGTTAGGAAACCCTGTGAGCATTTTGAACAAATGTTTGTAAGGACAGCTGCTAGAATGGTCTATGGCAGAATAGCACCATCAAGGAAAGCAGGAATTATAAGAAAATATAAGATGCAATTAGTGCATATAGAGACCAATTAATGACGATACTGCAGAGGCCCCATTTGCTATTGGAAATCACTAATAACTTCTGTTGTACAGCAAACACAGGAACCAGACAAAACTTAGTTCACATTTCTTGTCAAATAAAGTGGAAAAAAATTATTCTAAAACCAAACCCAATTACAATTTCCATTTTTGTCGGATGTTGAGCAGAGGAAAGGCGAAGGTTCAGCAAAGCAACCAGTCCTGACCTGTGCTTTACTGGTACCAACATCTCACAGCGTAAATCCAGATTTACCACGAGGTAGATGGAAATAAAGTAAGTATAGGTTACTGGCCTACTATCCAGCATTCTTTTTAGGACTGCAAAGTAGCCATCAGCTGGCACAGTGCTCTGCCTACTAACAGCCTCATCTCTGTAGCTGGCTGCTGAATTCAGTCCCTGTTCCCTTCTTTCAGAGCACAGAAAGCAGACTGTAGACAGGGGACTGCTATAAAGGCAGCAGATGAGAACTGCCTGTCCTGTCCCTTCAGGGCTCACTTTATTCCTCTCCAGATAAATATTGTCAACAGCAACCATATTCAGTGGAAATGACAAGTGGTGGGTCAAGAGTAGACGAGATAAGTAAGGACCTCTCGAGAGACCACTAACCTATTTTTCTGTAGTAAGAAGCAGCTAGGATGAAATTCCTTGCATGAAAACCACATATTTCTAATGCAAAAAAAAAAGAAGAAGAAGAAGAAGAAAAAAAAAAGTATTACAATATTCATTTAATACTAGATGCAAGGGCTAGATTGAGATCTCAGGAGAGTGAGGCCCTGTCTGTGCCCAAACACCAATGTAGTCCAGTGAAACGTGAAGAAAACCCCATTTCACTGCTCCAGCAGTCCTGTTGTGGACTGACCGCTGTTGAAGGTCAAAGCAGACCTCATCACAGCACTGCTGATCCTAAACCTGGGCAGGAGTGTCACACTGCTGATTAATTAAAGCAGTGCCCCACTTGACAGCTGGCAGAATCTCCTCCCAGTCAGCACACCTATGGCCATGCTGCGGCTTGGCTGACGTACGCTGATATCAGACAGAGCATGTGGTTTTTTTGTGTGTCCTGCCCTCTGGCATCACACCATCTTCATGTAAGCCATGCCAGTCTCATCTGCTTCAATGCCATTCTCACAAGGATATCCTCCTTCACCTAAACGTGATGCCACAGCACAACCCATTTTCCAGGATATTCCAAACCAGTTCTCCCCACTCTGCCTGGAAGCTGCATCTCAGATGGCTCGTCTGGCTGCTCTGTAAAGCAGAGCAAAGCATCTACCTCAGGAGGACAAAATAAGGAAATCTGTATTCCATCCTCCTCTCCCCACATAATTTCCATCAAGCTGTTTTTCATCAGGTGTGTGACAAGCGGAGCAGGCATTTAAGCACCATGTTACAGATGCTTAGAAATAGGATAGCAAAGGTGCTGGGCACCCTCCTGGCATTGCTGGCTAACAGACATTCCTAAAAGTGAAGAGAATAGGGAGATCTGATTAACTTCAGATAATGAAGTGACATGTTCATCCTCTCTCCCTTTATTCTTGTAACCTTTAATATGAATAATAAATAAAAAACAAAGGAAGACTTTGTAGACATACTCTTCCGCTTAATCTAATGGGAATATATCTTTACACCTGCTCACTCAATTTTTAATCAAAAGCAAAAATACCCTCTTTGACTTTTTGTTCAGAATATCAAAGGCAATTTTCAAGGATCTTAATATCAGTTAAGCATCCAGACTCTGTTGAAAATAAGTGTTCATTATATATTGAATTGCTTCTACATATATCTTCAAAATTCTCTCATAGACCTAGAGATATACTGCATGATGCAGTGAATTAGCTGGATATAAGCAGAGATGCAATTTTAGTTCAGTGCTTCACCAGGGTTCATTTATCCTGTTCAGGAATATGCTCATCTCCTTCTGGTATTCCACTTAGTTTCGATATATCATTCACTGAAAATACGCCCTGCAGATAACAGGAAACACACACAAAGCCATTTCACTATAATTAATTCTTCTGTCAAAATGATATAAAAACAAAATAACTTCAGAAATATCTGTAGAGAAAAATCTCTTCTTTGTCACTAAGATCAGAATTAGAACTCTTGAGTGCGTTGTTGAAGATTTATGATAATATATATGAAAAATCAGAATCCAAGGATCAGAATATGAATGCCTATTCAAGAATGCAGATTGTTTATGCACCTACACAGACTACGTTGTACATGTTAATCACTGGCAGTTTCACTAAATGTACAGTTTCCACGGGCCAGCAAGTACCTTAATCTATGTTCCACAGGACAGCGAGTGGCTATACTCCATAACAAAGATGCTTCAGATGAAAAAAACAGTAATTATGTCACATGTGAGTTCACACCACATCATAGTCATGGTAGCACACCTGGATCTACCTTCTCCATAGCGCATGGACACTGGTGACATGGCCTTCCTCAGAAGCTGCTGTTCATGGAGATGAAAGAAGTCCTGGAAGACTCTCTTGTCTCTGCTTTCATTATTTCTTTATTGTTGTTGTTTATATTTAATTTTTGAAGATCCAAACTCGTAAATGTGGACAGAAATCTCCTATCTGACTTCCCTTGTAGTAGCATCTGCACTGTAACCCAATATAGTAACCCAGCTGAGTAACTCATTTCCAGCAGCAACAAAATATTGCACAGTTTCCTTCTTTGGGGCCAATTGTTTATTTTTTTGATTTTTAATGGTAGGTATTTAGAATTTCTTCACAATGAGGTCTTGCTCTCAGAAGTTTTTCTTCAATTGTTGCTGTTTACCGTTACTGAATTTCTTGTACAGACTTTAGGAGACCATTTTTAAGGAGAAACAAGAGTTTCTCTTGGCTCTACCAAGCACATAAATCAGAATTTTAGAGCTTTGTTTTAGAGGTTTTCTAGTAGGTCTCCTGCAATTCTACGCCAGCTTTTCTAAACTTCCATTTCAATCACAGTGCATGTGAAGCTTTGAAATTCTTTAGATCTGTAAACTCCTAAAAATGTTCAAACAGAAATGTGGCCCCCTGTGGCTGCAAATGTAAGCCTACAGATGGGAAGCTTTTGTTTTTTGAAGTCATTTTCCACAGGCTTGTAAGACTTAATCCTTAGATCAATGGGGTTCCATGGACCACAGCTTGAAAACCTCCCAAGTAATTCACATAGAGATTACTCTCTCCTGGCATGCAGGAACAGGTGGTATTCTGCAGAAGTAGGCTCAGTGAATTACATCCTCACTGTAAAACAGGATAGATGATACATGGGATCAGAACAAAATCAGGACTGCAGATCCACTGAAAATGCAACAGAGATCAAACTTGTGGTGTTTAACAGACTTGAATGTCTCAGCCAAGCAGTTATTCCCACAGGAAACTGTAGGGTCAGGATTTCTTTGGCATCATCAGGACATCTTTTATGGAATCTTCAGAAAGGAAAAGGTTACTTTCATGAAAGAATATTCACATAGAAAAATGTTTACAAAAAAAAAAAATCATGCAGTGGAAATTCAGGACTGCCTAGAAGTGGCTTGAAAGGGAACTAAATGGGAAATTGGGGAAGGAATGTGTCCCTTCTCTACTAAAAATTTCAAATTGTAACTAATCAGAAGGTGCTGATTTTGATGACCTCTATGGATGGTTGAAGCTGAGATTGCCATCAAACTGCAACGAGCAACGCTCTTTAGAATTCCAGAATTTCAGAGGTCATAAAATATAGGGGAAACAAACAAATAAATAAAGCTTGTGACTGCTTGTCAATGATGAGCAATATGATCCTGTTAGGAGAAAGACAGTGAACTAGTGATGTCCAAAAGGTATAAAAAGCACCCCTGAAACACTTTCCAGAACTCAGCAGCACCAATATTACTGTCTCAGCTCCTCACAAGTCTGGGGCTTTCCCATTCATAGCTCAAGGGGGTTGCATCTCTGAAGGAAAATCCCAGCATGTTTGGGATACAAATGACCCATCTAAAAGTTCCAAAAGCTTTCTCTGATTTCCTCCATCCCTATTTGGAAAAAATCATTTTCTCCCTTTCAGAATTAACCTGCGTTAATCTGCCGGTCATCTCCCAGCCTGTCCTATGCTGCATCTCCTTTCCAACCTTTCCTTTAATCAATATTCCCTCTAGACACACAAAGTGCTGTTCTTCTTATAAATAAATTGGTTGCTCTCACCCAGGAGATCTGACATTCAGACAAACTAAGTGGCCCTTTTCATCTAAATAATTTAAGGGATCTGCATCCCTTATCAAAGACTAATATCGCAGACACTGCCAACAAGACACCTTCATTGTTCTTCAGTGTGTATTCAGAGTGCATTCCTTGTTTGGCAGAAATGCTCTGCTGAGAGCCATGGAAACTCGAAGATCACTCCACAGAGTAGTTTCCTTATAAGCAACAACAACACAAGACTTGAAGGTAGGAAGGAACTGTTGCCATCACCTACCCCAAACCGCAGACCATGAATGAGGGAAATTCACCCAGAATACCCGTGAGCAGCCAGTGTCTCATAGTTGAACTCTTGCACATCTCAGTGTAAAGCTTCCAAGACTCCCCACATCCTCAGATAAGTTTTAAATTATCCTCACTGATGAGCTTACTTTTTTCATTTCACCAGAAATCTGTCTGCAGATCTGTCTGCAGCTTCCAGTCACTAAATATTACATCTGGTCAGCGAGTGCTGGCTTTGTGCTCAAAAATCTCTTTCCCATTTCAACTCCGAGCAAGTCACCTCTGACCTCACTTTCTAAAAAGTTTAAGCTTGAGGCTGGTTTTTCTCCCTTGTATTTCTGTACATGCTGTCTTTGGAATAGTGTTTCTAAATGCCGGATATCAGAATAAGAACACTCCATCCACACAGACATTCCCCACAGAGTCCCTCTGATGTCTTTCCCTCCTCTCCTGCAAATGTCACCTCCAGGGCACAGTCCTGTGATCCTCTGTCCCTCTCTCTGATTGTGGATGGACATCAGCTCTGTACGTCTGCTGCAGCAGGGGAAGCTCCAACTGCTTCTGAAGCTAAACTTTGAGGCTGATTCCTTGAGAATAAGAAATAGAGTCAAAACTCGTGACGCAGACCGCAGACTTCAAATCCAAACTTTGCAGACTGAATCAATGTCCGTGGCCTCATCTTTAGGGTAAGGATTCCAGGGAGGAGAACAGCTGCCCAGAGCAGTTTTCTGTTCATAGTGCTACTAGGGGAGAAAAATGAAACCACTTCTCCTTTCAGATGCTGGCACCCACAGTAATACCTCTCACTTACAACATAAAATAAAGAAAATACGAAGTGCTAGGAAATTCTTCCTGTCTCCTCATCTATCCTTTTGTCTGGGTGCACCACACCTGTCGTAATAGTATTGAGAAAGATATCCACAAAATTTTATCCATTCTTTAGCAAAAACTGATGCCTGATGTAAGCAGTGAGGAAGGCAGTCGGTGCTAATAACTTCAGGAGAAACTTCAGGAGGCAGCAATGGAAGGAGCTGCACAGAAAGAAAGCTTCCTGCCCACTACTGAGACTGAAGCTCCCCCAGGCAAGGTCTTGCAGACAGAGACAGGAGAACAAATCCCCACGCTCAATGCAACTTGCATCCTTCTCTCTGTTAGGGACTGGGGCCAGGGAGTAGTTGACGATCCTGACACGTGGAAACGTGGCTTCTTATGAAAGTAACTGTGCCTAATTGAGTGGGAGACCTTCCTCCATGACCGGGCAACACAAGGACTGCACAACTAATTTCAATCCATTACTGCTAGTGAAAGAGAACTGTTGCCGTCTAAACTAATAAGGGAATTTTTCACTGTGTCATTTATGCAGGAGAAAGGATTGTGAAATAGCTCCATGACGGATAGCTGCACTGCCGGAGTTCCTTATTTTGTCATTGCACACAAAAGGATCTCAGCCACCATAAAATTAAATTTCTCCACATTGCAATTGTTCAGCAAGGAGACAAACCAAATTTTCTGCTAATTGAATGCGTCAAGCTACTTAGACATTCATAGCGAGCTGGTGCATCCAGCGCTGCTGTGCTCGGGCTCTGCGGGAGCCTCCCAGCCAGCAAAGCCAAACCCTGAAGCCGCAGCTGCTGCTGGCAGAGCCCCGTGGCACGGCCACCGAGTCACCCGCAGAACCTCTGGCACGGGTGGGAGCCAAGGTGCAACCTCGGTGGTGGTAGGGGGCTGTCTGGAGGCGGTGTCTCTCTTACTGCCTTGCAGAAATGGGACTGGGTGGCCAAGAGCGAGCCCGGCTTCCTCCAGTTTAAACTCACTTTTTCCTAGCTTGTTAACCTCCTGCAGTTCAGACTGTAATTCTTCAGTAACTTCTAGCAGACTTGGAGGTTTCTAAACACAATTCCTCTTTGGTTGGCACGTAAAAAGCCCTGATTTGAGGTGAGACACCCCATGTGAATGCCTGTGCTCCAGTTTTCTTGCTGCAGCGGGGACATTTCAGGTTGATGTGAGCATCCCGCAGAGCACCTGGGGTCCTCTCCTGCCAGAGTCATGAAGCAAGCACACCCAACCATCAGAGTCTCTCTCTACATTTTTGATTAGCTTTTCCAATGCTTGTCAGCCTCTGATATTAACCCCAGACAGCCTTGCTTTGAAATCATATCCCTCTCCCCAGGTGCTGTTACCTATGTTGGTCTGAATTTTCTAGATCAGTATTCTGAAAAGCTGCCCTAAAATTTGATGTCTTCAGTGAAATACCACTTCTCAGACCCTTTTCATTCCTGGCTATACTGTTTTGCTCATCAGTGAATTACCCATGCAAATGTGTCTCTCAAAAGCACATAATTTGATGCAGTTAATCTGTTCCATTGCAGAAGAACCAGGAGATAATAAACAGAATAAGTAAGACACAGGAAATAGAGCCTGCTTCTAAACACACAGAGGCATTTGCATATTGCTGCCTGACGGGGGACCGGGGTCACACAACTGAGTTCTGCCGACCTATTTCATATTCACCGTTGTCAAATTTGCCTTGTCAGTGTGAGTTTCAAGACATTTTAATATTCCTCTTGCAGCTCCAGCTCCTGGAATTATCCTGTTTAAAAATTTCCAGTTTTCATTTTCTTCAAGTATTTTTCTCATCTCCATGGTTGCACAGAGCAGCTTGAAGCAAGTATACATTCAACTCAAAATAACATATGTTAAAAAAAAATAAAATTAAAAAAAAACATAATCTCAATCCACTTTTGATCTCTGAGTAATAGACTTGATATTTTTCAAAACTTGTATTTGGCCAGATTGGATTTTATGTATGTCTGTGAATGTGTATGTACACGCTCACATGCCCATCTTTCAGACACAGTCTATCCAAAAGGACATAGCAGAAAATGAAGTAAAAACCAGCAGTGATTTCAAGGATACATTTGGGAAGGCACCCATTCCAGTTCCATATATTGCTTTGTGAAGAACAGAATCATTTCACAAATGCCAGAAAGTCCCAGCACCAAGAATAACAGGATGCTAAGACAGCATGTGCTGTCAGAAACAAGCAGAGCAATCCCACCTTGATTTAGTACATAAGGAATCATAAAGCAAAGGTAAAGTCTGTTAGAGGCCAAAGCATGAGGTTTCTGTCCTCCAAAATTATTTTGGACAATACATATGAGCTAGGTATCTACAGGTATTAAGGTGTCTAAAGTCTTCCTGTTGTCAAATTCACAGAAAAAAAAATGTTGTGGACCTGCCCCTATATTCTGCACACTGAGAGCAGAAGAATTGATATGAAGCAGTCCCATTTTCCCTCTTCTGTTCTGGGAACTGTATCACTCCTCGTCAATGGGCTCCCAGAAGATGAGTCGGGTTCATCAGAATAGAAATGTGGGTTAGGCATTAATGAGGGAACTGAATCTATGCACAATATCTCAGGGAAGTGCATTCAGACATCTTGCAGTCCACCATACCAAGGTCAGTTTTAATCTGAATATACAACACTGAGCTCTGCTGGGATCTGCGTGGGCTGCTGAAAGAGTTCTGCTCACAAGGCTCATGCATTAATCCATTGATTAGTTTAGTCGCTCACAACATTTTATTTCCACTGCATACCTTTGCTATTATCTTTTATTCCTCCTGCATTTCAGGAGTATTATGGGGATCTTTTATTAACACATATACACGAGAATGAGATTTAATCTCTCTAATTTATTACCCATTGTATTTCTAGTAAACCCTTCTTTGCAATATCCAAGCAGCACCCTGATGGTAAATCTCCACTGCTGAAAGACATTACAGAACTGCAAAGTATTCTTTATTAAATGTTTTATTTTATTGCCCAAACTTCTCAAATGTCCTTAATATATTGTTCGAGCAGTTCTTATTTGGCAGTGAAATGACTGATTCTTGCAAAGCTTTTGTCTTACTGCTTAACAAGTGAAATCTGTATTCACAACCAGGTACAGAATGGCCCGTGGTTTCCACTAACAGAGACCCCTACATTTTCACCTTTTGCTACGGAGAGGGTCACTGAGCCATGTTTGGTAGCCCAGGAATCGAGCAGGTGTGAAGAGGATCATGAGGAATGGCTGGGTCTTGCAAAAGGGGCTCAAGCTTTGACCGCAGGATCTGTGTCGGAGGGAGTTGCACCTTCCAAACATAAGAGGCAAATGAAGCAAGGACTTGATTAATTCAAGCACAAATTACTGGAGCAGAGAAAGTTGAGACACTGAATCCAGAAGGGTCTTTTGGTTCCAAGAAACCAAAAGTGGCTCACTGCAAGCCTGGCCCAGTATGAAGCTTTTTTTTTTTTTTTTTTTTTTTTTGTTTGTTTGTTTGTTTGAGGTTTTTTTTTTTTTTGGTTTTTACCAGGCTGTAAAGCAATGCCTAGGAGGAACTCCAGCTGCAGAAACACAGCTTCACTGTGGCCTGACCTGCCTCCAGGTGTTATACTCTGCATGCCCACTGCTGTCTGTGGTGTGCGATTCCTCAAGCCCAATTTTCACAGAACCGTCTCAGAAGCCTGTTGAAAACTGGAGCCTGAGTCAAGCTGCAAATCTATTCATTGATGAGCTGTTCCTCAGAGGGCATGGTAAGGGAAATAATCCATTGAGAAAGACCACACCAGTGTAAGAGTATCAGCTGAGCCCAGCACATTTCTTACCCCATCTGATTTTTCTGACCATCCCTTTGCCACAGTGAGGTATTTTGCTGACATGTCTCTAAAGCAAACTGAAAAAATACCAGCATTTTTCTATGCTGCCCTTAGAGTCTTTGAAGCAGAGTTATCTTTTTAAACTGCCTAGACAGTCTTCTTATTTTTCATTAATGCCATTTAGCAACCCTAAGGAACACCAAGGAGTAACCACCTCACAAAGAAACCAAGCCTTCAGTATCGATGTCTCTAGTCCTTGTAAGCTTTGGGCACAGGAAATGTTTTTTGTGGTCACAAAAATGTTTTTTGGTCAGCGTTTACCACATGATATGTGCACTGCCAGACTAAGTCTAACATTCTCCACCTTCAGATTCCTAGAAGACCTCTTTACTTATTAGCCAACACCAGCATTTCTCCTAGATCTTCTACCACTCTCCTAATAATTCACATATTTCATTCTTCAGTGGTAAAAAGAGACCAGATGTCTCTTTTGAGGCTTTCAGGGAGCCAGACATTTACAAGGAGTAAACCTCAGACATTAACCCAAAGCCTTGAGTCTCACTCTGTGGCTAAAGCTCCGAGACCACAGTGGGCAAACCTGAGGCTTCTCCATGGTCAGCTTCACCACGAAGCTGGCAGTTGTTCAAAGATGCCACATTTTTAACAGGTTTTCTTGCCAGCGTGCTGTCTTTGAGGTTTCAGAGAGGAAGCTCAGGCAACGCACTGAACACAGGGCTCATCCGCTGCCTCCAGGGGATCTGTGCTGTCCCTGCTTCTCTGCGTGCCCCTGCCAGGCAAGAGCGAGCTGCCCAGCATTGTTCCCACAGAATTCAGCAACAAGCCCGACTTCCAAGTGATGCAACCACTTCTAAAATGTCAGAACACCCCCGGGAAATTAGTGCTGGGATGATGAACAGATGCTGAGGCCGAACCCATGCAAGGCTGAAGCGGCTGGGGCTCAGAAGCAGATTGTACTCTGCAGAAACAGCCCCGACACTTTCTCCTATGCAGTGGGCTCCAGCTGACTCCCTGCTGAGGGGATGAGTGGGAAGCCTGGATTTCTGGCTGTGCTTTTCCTCCCCTACCTTCCTAGGGAGCAGTGTCCTCTCATCTTAGATGAGAACCTAAGAAATTGGTTCCTGCCATGTGTCCTGACATAAGCACGAATGGATGATAGCGACTGAACACCCCTTTTTGCAGCGGGGCTGTATCTGCTGGTGGTCCTTGCAGGGCAGGTAGCTGTAGGTGTCTCCTCCAGGCTGTACCTGCAGCCCAGCACACACAACGTATGGGATATGGGGGCACCAGCTGGTGAGGGGCAGAGCTGGGTGCTGCCCCAGGGCTTGGGCAGCCCTGAGCAGGGCAGGGCTGGGAGCAGAGCCCCTCCCCTGCCTCTGCTTCAAAATGTGTGTCCTTGATTTCCAAAAAACCCAGAGGTTAAGCCCTGGCTATGTCAACGCCTTAACTTCTCCCCCTGCATCTCATCCTGTGCACTCACAGCAGCTCTGCTCCCCCAGGATTGTGCTCCCCAGTGCAATTTATGGGGTTGTGGAGAAAGCATTATCCATCCAGGGGGCCAGGCAGGGGCTGACCCCCTCTCCCCCCAAGGAGACCAGCTCCTCCGTGTGGCTTTGTGATGCCATCCCCTGTGTGAAAACCCTTTCCCTGAAAATCATCACTTCCAACCCAAACACAGTGCCTGTCTCTTCTCGTTTCTCCTCCCCTCCCACCCCCAGAAAAGCTCTGCTTTAAATGGAGCTTTGAAACCAGAGAAAAGGGCTGGGCATGGCACAGGCTGCAATTGTTCCTGCCATTCTGTGAGAGGCACGGAGGAAGGCGGCTGCTTGGATTTCTCAGACGGACAGACAGACAATGATAGGTAACAGATGGACGGACAGGATCCCTCCGGGACCAGGCAATGAATTTCATTTTCTTACAGCACTGCCTACTGCAGAGCGGGGATGATACTGCAGTACGTGTGCCAAGTTCCCCTGGCTGGAACGAAGCCTGCACAGCCCCGACTTGTACACAGCACAGATCTTTATATACGAAACAGGAGAGAAAAAGGGCTGACTTACAGCTTTTGTCTTCAAAATCCATTCACTGTAAAAAAAATCTAACAGTAAGAGGAAGGCTGCCCCACTTTTTGAGAAGCTCCAAGCTGAACAGCCCCTCCAGACACTTATGGGTTTGCACAGGAATTGCTGTCCTCATCGCCAAAGCCAGGTGCTTATCGAGAGAAAGTTAGTTAGCACCGAGCAGCATGCACAGCCACAGCTTAGGGCACACAGCACAAATGGAATCACCCGAAAGGGTAAGCCTCTGTCCCCAGCACCCCCTCATGCAGAAGGGGACGATGTTCCCATGGCGGATCCTGGTCCTCCTAGCTGGGGACAGCTGATGAGCAGCACGGGGCTGCCCCCCGCCAGCAGTCCCCTTGTCACAGCAGCCGTCCCCTTCCCCCCCGCAGCCACATCCAGCCACCTGCAGTCAAGGTGAGATGTGAAAGGCAGAGGGAAGGGGGAGGGAGGAGGCTTGCCGGAGTCATCCCAGGGGCTGCACGGCCCTTTAAATGATGCTGCCGGTTTGAAAATGGGTTTAGAGGTTTCAAATGGTAAATTTCAGTCTGAGCATGCTGCTCTCGCTCTCTCTGAAATAATGTGTGTACATACACATAAATATCTCCAGGCTGCAGCCAACCCCATCCATCCCCATCCTGGAGCTCCCTATTAGCTCCAATATCCTGGCACGCAGCCTAAGACCTTTCAAGGGACGCATTTGGGGATGATCAGTTGTTCTAGCGTAAGAAAAATAATTCCCTGAGCTGGGGGAGACGACTCAGCAACGAAGACAAACATAATCCACTTCTACCTGCGTTTCAGCTTCGGGTTATTTCCCAAATAAAATACTTGCTGAGCACAGAGGCAGTGGGTACTCCCAATTAGTACAAAGGTGCTTGGTGTGGCGAGCATATCCACCCCATCGTGGCCAGCTAGACTGTCCTGTCGATGCTCTGCCTTCTCATGCAAAAGCCCTTAAAATACTGGGGTTGTTTGCCCACACATTTTGTGCTGCTAGGATTAAAATCAGCTGTGCCTCACCTCAAGCCTGAGACCCAAATCAGGCTCCCCCTGGGGCCCTGCAGTGCCACTGACTGCCCTGAGGGCTGCAGGCATCCTGAGCTTCAGCACTTAGGACCAGGTAAGCATCTTCTCTGTGACTCTCAGAGTATTCCCTGTCATTTAAAAGGAAAAAGAAATAATAAAAAAAAAAGGAGAGTGCTGTCCTCAAAGTAAACAGTTAACCCCTTCGGCTCTGAGAAGTATTTTAATATTAAGGCAACTGATTGTAGTAAATCTAGAAATGCAAAGGAGGTGCATAATGCTGAAGGTGAGCTGTGGGAGGGCACAGAGAGAGAGAATTAACATGGAGCCCCACCTGAACTCTTCTGTGACCTCTTCCAAGTGTGACACTTCTGATTCATCCCTTTCCTTCCTGAGAGAGGCTCAGCCCTTATATCAAACCCCTTATTTCTACACACACTGCAGTACTTGAAATCTCCACCCCAGCTTTCTACCCCAGCAATGGTAGCTTTCACTTGTGATTCTCACCGGTGAGGTTAACAAGATGCTCTCTACAGGGAGTGAGCAAGGTGAGCCCATCTGAGCACGGAGATGCCCTTACAACACCATCATCCCACTGTACGAGGCACCCAGGCATTCATACCATCACACAGAAATTACTGCATGGCCCAGGGCTGAACCCCGAGCTCTTGGCCAGCCCTGTTTGCAGAACAAATGGTGCAGGTTTGCGCTAAGGATACTCAGCTCCCTGTAGGACCTCCATTTGGGGAACTTCTAGGGAGGCAAACTTATAAACTCCATAAGCAGAAAATGAGGCTGAGCAGGAAATTAGAAGGCACCAGCAAGAGCTGCCCTCCTGGGTCACCTGGAACCCCACAGGAGGGACTGCAGCTATCGCCACGGCTATCCTTCAGACTGCATTTTATACTGACCTCAAGGTAAGCCTGCCTGCTACTGAGTGTACGTGCTGGAAGTGAAAGTAAGGATAAGGTAGAATTACATGTACTGTATCTGATTATCCTCCCTAAAGAGACCCTGAAGTTCAGTGGGAAAAAATAAAAAATAAAATAAATAAATAAAAGCAATTTTTAAATGGCAGTGAACCCTGAGGCTGGAAGGCTGGGAGCTCCTTCATCCTCCCCGTAGTTCTCATTCTCATCAGAATACCAGAGAACATTGGCAGAACCCTGCAACTAAAATCCTCTACAATGGACTCATAACCAGCCCATTTTAGGGACTGAATTATGATAGGTGCCTGCCATTTTCATGCACAGCAACTATTTTCACAAAGGGAACAGAAAGCATTAACTGAAGTTGCAAATACTGGCTGACTTCTGGAGGGTTTTTTTTAATTTTCTTGCTCGGTACAAAGAACATCTTTAAACTTGCAAGTTGAAGTCATTTGTCTTTATGATGCCAGCTGCTGACCACAGGGAAAAGGTCACTGCTATTACCAGTGACAGCATCCCAGCAGATCTTCCTCTCTTTGCATTTTTCCTCCTTCATTCCTTCCTTCAACAGAAGGTCAAGCGTCATCTCTCCTCCAGGGAGGAGAGAATACTAACATTTCCTCTTTGCATTAGGAGCAGTTAATGGAAATGGCAGTATATCACCCTTCATATTCTCATACAGCCAGAGAGCAAGGAGCATCTGCTTCTCTGGATTTCCACAAGGAGACATAAGGGAAAGACGTTTTCTTCTTCACATAAACACTATGAATCCACAGCACTATTAAAAGCCCTGGTCAAGCCGCTTTCATTCAAGCTTAGAGGAGATGCTGCTGGAGCCCTTTGTGTGGCAGAGGGGAGGGCAGGACAGAGAGAAGCTGCAGTGACTCCAGATGTCCATCATGGTCCCCAGGGACCTGCCAGTGCAGCCTCCCTGCTGGGTGTCCCAGGGTGGGCAGGGGGAGATATATCCCAGCACTGGCTCCTCTCCTTGTCTCAGCTCTATTTGTTGCTAGCAATGTCATATCACCATTTCGTTGCCCTAAGCAAAACCACCGCAGCAGATCCTCTCACAGACCCTAAGAAGTTGAAGAATTTACAGTCCCAATAACAAAAGGCAAGTATGAGCAGCAAAACCCAAATAGATTGACCGAGGTCACAGGGCAGGGCCATGCCACAGGTGGACACAGTCCTATTGACTCGAGGCTGCCCTGATCTCCCTAATGGGGCACTGCCACCTCCCAGGCTTGCCAAGCTTATTACATGTTCTGGAATCTGACCTGTATGTAGGGAAACAGGTTTGGGGTGGGCCTGGACAGCCCAAGCCTGTGCAAGATGCAGAATAGCATTGTCCTGCAGGTTTACGTAGGGAATATAGGGAAATGTGAGCAAGAGAAATGGTACAACGATTAAAACGTGTTGTATCCCAGTCCCCATTTCCCTTTTTGAGACATGTCCTGAAGTCAACGAATGATACAGAAGACAAACTCAGCCATACAGTGAAATGAAGGAGAGGTACAAAAGTATGGAAGTCTCACAAACAGCAGCGGTGGTGGTGGTGTCGTACAGGTGCCAGCCAGGGAGCTGTGTTAATGAATGTCCTTACCTCTTACACTAACGTAAGGCAATCACACACTGACAGTACAACAGATTTGCAACCCTGTGTCATTGTTCATTGCATTTTTAGGAAAAGCTGATGGTTCTGATCATATTTTATCACTTCATTTTTGTTACTATCAGACGTTTGCAAGCTATGTGGCATGAAACAAGATCCACACAGACTTAGATGAAGGCATAATTAAATAGGTTATGTTTAAATAGTGTCTAAGTAGGTGACAGGTTATGTTTAACATGTTTAAATAGGCTGTTTACTTTTTTTGAAGTTTAGTACTTAATCAAACAGTCTGCTTAGCAGGTACAGAATGGCTGCTCCCAAGGCAATAGGAGTCAAGGCAGAAGGTAGCAAGATTGCCTTTTCCACTGCTTGTGCAATGACAAAAACTGCACGCTAGGTTTTGATACATACATCAGCCACTCAGTCACACCAGGGACCTCATCTGTCCTACCATGCTTTGTTTATTTCTTCTCTATATGGCAAGCAATTTGGAAAGTCAGCTTCTAGCCAAGTATATCAGCAAGTCACCCACGCCGTCCCGTAGCCGTGCCCCTGGTGCAATGCAGTCTTCTGAAGCATTACCTGCACGCTCAGCTTCATCACTGCTGAATTACGTTTACGGGTGCAGAGCAGAAAGTGTAAGCAATGTTTCTGCTTTTCTGATTTATTTTTTTCTGATGGAGAAATTGTTTTGCAAGGCAGCTGCAAACAGTCTTAATTTGGAAAGCAATAAGGTGACTAGGACCTGTAAAATCTCTTATCATACATTATTCCCACAAATTTCAGCTCACCAGGAATTCCAGTCCTACATTAACACAACCTAACCCTTGTTTTAGCAGAAGTGTTTGCAGACTTATCAGTGACCTTTATGTTTATCTACCAGCACACTGAGAAATGTGGGGCTTCAGAAAGCAACACGAGTTTGAGCAACACCAGTAGGTGAATTGTGAGTCTAGATTTAAAGAGATGGCTCATCTGTAGGGTGAAAGTCATGAGGAATCACTGGCCAATGACAACAAAAAGAAATATGTATTTTTCCTCTCCTTTTCTGGACCCTTCTCAGAACTCCATGAGACAGAAAAGTCACATGAAGAGGAGAGAAGGATGGGGGAAGACTAATATAGAGCTTCCTTTCAGGAATATTGGAATTAAGGGTAATTGGATATTGGTACATACTCAGGTCTCTTGAGAAGACGTTTATGAGATAGTCACTTCTACTTGTCTAAGATGAGGTGATACTGCAAAGTTACAATTCCTCATTCTGTTCTTTTCTATTTTTTTAATCATCATTATTTTATTTAACTGCAGGAGAAGGGCGCTGTAGGAAAGTAAGAACCACCTTAGTCATTTTTAGTACATGCCAAGAAAATAAAGAGAACCAGTTAGCTGAAACAGCAGAGCTGGATAATTCCTCCTCGTTCTGGGCTCCCTGTGCCATACTCAGAAGGGGCTGTAGCCTTCCCATCAGTTCCCAGTCCTTCCTTCCCCTGCCATCCCACGTCTGATGACACGGCTGACACCTCTAGGCTGAGGAAGAGAGGTAGGAAGCAAACTAGTTTGACTTACTCACCAAAGAGGGAGATTTTCTGTGAACAGCCTGGTTTCTTCTTTGTTTCTCTAAGAAATCAATGCATGCTCTGTCGTGTTTGCTTCTGTCAAGCTTTGAGGGTTGACATAGGCGTCCTCTTGCTTTCCCCGAGATTCCTTTGAGGACTTCCACTGAAATAATGAGGAAAGAAAACTTTCAACCTACCGAAACTCAACCATTGCAGGCACTTAGCTCACCATGTCCCTTTGATCCCATCTTATAGGAAGAGAAAGTGTATTTGAAAGACAATGTAACAGTGTAAGAAAGCAAAAAAAAAGTTCTTTTCTCTGAAGCCAACTCACTTTGTGCTACGCTCTCAGAAATAGCTTCTAAAACTGCAGATAACAAGGAGCCCGAGCTTCCTGCCTCACTTGGGGAATCCTGTTTTTATAGCTGCCTTATCAATACTTTGCCTTATTTTAAAAGCTGTGAAAGGCACTGAGGAGACGCTGCCAGTCCCAGCCCCTGTGACAAAACCACGATTACTAAATCAGATCTCTCCATGGCCTGAAACGAGCTCCACAGCTCCTCGGTCATGCAGGGCACAAGTAAGGAAGCAGACCTGAGCTCAGCTCCAGCCACACAATTCCCCTTCCCAGACCTTGGTTTTATCTGCTTAATCCTGGTTGCTATAAACTTCCCATTTCAGGAGATACCTGTAGGGAAAATTTACAGAAAAGGGTGTCAATAACCTCTGCCATCGATGTGTCAGCTGCCACCAATTCCTCCTGCTCCCACCTCTAGTCCCTGTTACACCACGAGAAGTCCCCACGGGGGGGTGGCACCGTGTCCCCCAGGACATGCAGGGAGGCGATGCCTTACAACAGGACCACAACGCTTCATTTGTTTTGTTGCTCTGAGCCTGCAGCACCCTGGAAATGCTGTTTGCAGAGCTGCCCTTGGAAGGTGAATCAGGCAGAGCTGCTGGGGGCTGGCACCCACAGGGAGCCCACGGCATCAGACAGGTTAAGAGCTATTGGGTGTCAGGGCAGGGTTTGGCAGGATTGCTGCTGCTCGGCCGTAATCTCCCTCCCTCTCATTTGTTCTCATTTGCTCTGGAGAGCCGTGCTGCTGACAACTCCGTGGCAGCCCCATCCTTCAAAGGCCAGCGGCCCAATAAACAAGCTGGGCTACCTGGTATTTCAGCAGCAGGTCTCAGCCAAGGAGGAAAAGCACCTGGAGCCCTGGAACAGGCAGTGTAAGCCCGGGGGAGGGGAAGGAGAGGAAGAATTGCCTCCCTCTCTCTAAGCTTCAGCCCTTGGAGGGACTCTGGCTGCTCCAGAGATGGGCGAAGGAGGAGGGAGGAAGGAGTGGAGCAGGGCAAGCACTAAGGGAATGCAGCCACTGCAGAAAAAAGGGGAGAAAATAAGAAAGGGTTCGTTCCCAGGGGAAATTCCCTTTTCCAGCCCAGCTGTTGGATGGAGGTAAGGCAAGGAAAGAGGAAGCAGGACAACCAGGGAGCTGCTGGGGATGCACGTCCAAGCACACTGGGAATTGATTCTGGCTGCAAGTTCTGCTGCTGAAGTGTGAGGTTCCCTCCCTGAAAGCTGCCACCACCCATCTGCTGAGCTCCAAGCTGCAGAAACCTCCTCCCGTAGGTGTGAGCAGCGGCTGAGGAAAGGCTCTGCCTGCACAGACATCAGGCTGCGGTCAGGCTCAGTGCTGCAGGGTTCCTCCCTTCCCTGGCGGGGCTATTTGTGGCCACCCTAACGAAGCAGTGCTGAAATGAGACGTTAGGGTTTTGCAGTGTAACCTATGCTTGATTATCAAGCAAATTTGGCCTTTGTGTCGAGTTAACGAAAGCGCTATAAATTCCTAGATGAAGAATAAGCCGTTGTTGCAGTAAAGCAAGGGTGTTCAGGGGAATTTGTCCCAGTTTAATTAGATTTCAAAAGTGGGTTTAAATGAGCTTTAAATCTCCAATCTGCCAGGGAAGCCCAGCATTTTGCTTCTGCGCCCTGTGACGATAAATAACCTTAATGCTTACTCCCCCACACAGAGTTCCCACCTTCCCAGGGCTGGGCGAGCCGCGTATTTATGTTATTGATTGAAACAACAGCTTAGCCTGCCACTCAGTTTTAAAGGATGAACCCGAGAGCAATCAATCCCGTTCAGGTCCATCTCCCAGCCGGCGCGTGACTGCCGCTGTCCCTGCAGCCGTGCATCCCTCCCGGGGGAGCCGTAGACCTTCAGGACAGCAATGCAGATTTAGGGGAGATCATCATGCAGCAGGGAAAAGGATGGTATAAGGAAAGGGTTTGCTCCTTCCCTTCAGAAATCCCCCCGCAGCTCACAGGTATCTCCTGAAGCGTAGAGCTGCAGCCTTGACCTTCCAGGCATGTCTCAGGAGTTGGGTTTTGATGGGGTGGGGGATACCTCCGGGAGAGTCCATTATCCTCCCATTCCATCACCTAACGGCCCCTGGCAGTGCAACAATGGCATAAAGAGGTTGGGGGCTGCCTGAATTTGCCAGAGGATTCATCAGGGTAGCTGTAAAAGCAGGGCTGTGATTTCTGTTACACGACGCAGCAGCAGCTGCTCTGCCCCAGCTTGGGGATGGATCTTGCCCTAAAGAAAAATGAGGACCTCATTTACATCAGTTGCACTTCTGTTTCGGAAAGGAAATAAATTCACCAATAGAGCAGGACAAATCCTCCTGACACAAACATAGAAACAGCTAATGGGTAAAATAACAAAAAAGGGAAATCTACAGTATTATGGAGGAATAGTGAATATTGTGTAGATTAACAAGATTAGTCTGCCAACCCCTAAAAGCTAGACAAATTAGATAATTTGACTTAATTGCTCATATTCTAAGTTACCAAAGCACTTTAGCTGTATAGGGTAGTTCTGACCTCTGAGGAGACTCATCTGCCTGTATGTGTGCACACGTGCACCTTTGGTGATGAATTCTGCCCAAGTTACACCCACCTCTGCAAGCAGGGACAAACAACTCAGCTTATTCCTGATCCTGATGAGCAGCTGCCTGCCCGCCTCAGCCACAGACGTTTGTCTGGGACAAATGGGCTGAAGAGGGGAATTCAGGCAAGTTGTCCTTAGTCCTCAGGCTTAGACCTCGCTCAGAGCAGTGGTGCTCAGTCCCTGTCTCTCCTCGCCTCCAGCTCTCAAAGCCCCTTACAGAGGTCTTCAGGATCCACAGCAAGCAATGGGCTTGGACAGCAGCAGAGGAAACCCAAACTGCTGCTGATGTCTAACCAAGCAAAACAGACAGACAAACGCTGGAATTGCCCTTGCATGGGGAATCTGGATTCTCCAGCCATAAAGATCTTCCAAGAGCAGTTTAGAAACGCATCTGTCATGGCCACAGCAAGGTGAGTCAATCCTGTCTTTAAACTGGAAGAAAGGCATAGGCTCTTGGGCTTTCTAACCCAATTTTCTGCAGCTCCCGTGACTTCTATTGTTAGTGCTTGCCTCACTGAAATGGAACAGTTTCTCATCTTCCTTGAACATATTTTGCCAAAGACAGAGCAAAGGAAAAAAGGCATTTTAATTGCAGTCTTTCCCATTCACCTCCTTTCCATCTCCTGCAAAACAGAAAAACAGTCTAGTCATCTCTCCCTAACCACATTCTCCCATGAGGTTTTTGCAGAGAGGAAAAACACCAAATCCATTAAAAAAGCAATATTGCTTTTCTTATTGAAATGAAAATAACTGAACAAAGATCTTTTCCCAACTGAAAAATAATGAGAGGAAAGGAGGAGCGGGAGACGTGCTTTATGGTGGTGTTTCTCTCTGAGCTCATCACAACTCCAGTGATGCTAAGTTTGGGGAAGGGCATGATCCTGAGTGCTTAACAACCCAGAGCAACACTAGAAGTTGGAAACTTTGCAGTGTAGTAATCTCCTGTAACCTGCTGAAGCTCTGATGTGCAGGTGGAGTGGGTTTAGGTAAGCAGAAAGTGATTTCCTTCTCAAGTAAATGAAGCTCAGGTATTTCTGAAGGCTGCAGAATTGACTTCAAAAAAATCTCATGAGTAGCAGCTTCAAATGGCTTATTCAGATGTTTTACATTTATGCCACTGTTTGCAACTGGCCAGGGTTCTTTAACTTTTTTTTTTTTTTTTTTTTTTAATTATTCCAAGAGAGTGACCAAATTCAAATTGGGATCTTAAAACAAGCTGAGAGTTTTCTTTGGGATCATAACTGAATTAATTAATGTAACCATGCAAGCTCTTTGCAGACATTGACTTTGTGTCTCCATTCTGCTGCTGCTGAAGAAGAATGGTCTTGAACTTCTATGCGCACATAAACACACAGAGCAATTTTTTTATTTTTTTCTGGCTGATTCCACATAAAATCCCTTTGCAAATATCGATCTGAGAATTCTGGCAAGAGCCAAAAGCACTAATTGGGGCAAACTGAACCGTAACAGAAAAATTAGGAATAGAGTTGGAACCAAAACCCTGCAGAAGTTCATCTGCCATCACCCTTAAACAACTCCCAGCAACATTTCATGAGTCCAGAGGATGCTGAAAACTCACATGCAAGCACCTCCACAGGCATCAATCACAGCATTTTCTAGGCTAGCCAGAAATTGGGGCTGGAACATTTTTCTCCTCCCACCCATGTTCTGGATGACTGGCAAAGCTATTAGACTTCACCTGATCCTCTGACTGCTTGGCAAAGCCTAGAAAACAGCTCCAGCTCTGAGGGAAGTCAATCACAAAACAGAACCTGTCCTTGTGGGGACAAATCCCGAGGATTTTGCAACGCACCTCCCTCATTGAGACCTGGTTTCAAGGTGCCATTGGTACAAGTGTTGAACAGACCTTTACATGCAGGATCTCACATCAGCTCAGTGCAGAACAGAAAACTCCAAGGACCAGGGCACTTTAATTGCTACTGTTTCCCTCTCATTATTTTCTAATAAAGACCACAGGAAATGTTGTCACTTAAGAAATGAGTTATTAAGAGGCAAGACCCCAAGAAATCCATTTGCAGGTTCTCCTGAGGACTCTGCTGCTGCCGCTGCCCAAGATGAATGATACACCACAGAAAGGGAGAGACGGCAGCTCTCATGACAGCACTAAAGCAGACTTATTCAAGAGAATTGAATAATCTGTCTGATAGAGTAAATTTTGTTATGAACTGGTGAATCACAAGGAAGGAGTCTGAAATATTACAGGAGGAAGGGAGAGGCAGCAGCTGACTTGCAGCTGGCTAACAATGTGCACCTTCTCAGGCAATGCTTATTCTGTTTGCAACTGTCTCAAGAGGTTTTTAATTCAACTTTTTTTACCCTTTTCACTGGAGACAAGTTCTCAGCTGGAGGAAAATGAATTATTCTTAGCTATCAAGGTGAAAATTAAAAAGCACCAGCAAGGCTTGCCTAACATCTTAACACATTCCACATCTCTTCCAAACCCATATTATCACCCTGAGCAGAACAGCATAATCAATCCTCCTACGTTCTTTTCAGTGCTCTAAGAAGTAGCCTTTTCGTTTGCTTTTAATAGCTGTGATACTGTACAGCTGCAAACCACCAGAAAGGTCTTAAATAAAATAGTAAAATGCTTTTGATTCCCTTTCCCCTATGCTCTTCCTCTTTGTCACAAAAGGAGCATCAACAAAATCCTGCAAAGTCACCACCTTTGTGTGCCCTCGGACTGGTCTGAATGGTCCAAATACCTGGTACCCAAAGCTCCGTTTTCTGAAAATAGCACTGATTTCAGTTAACTTGTTCCCACAAGTTGCAGCAGTTTGGTGAGTGTATTTGAATGGTAGTTCTGTACTCATATCTTCATCCTGAGGTAGCTGTCAAAGCTAGCTGAAATGGTTCCAGTCTAAATAGATTATGTTTCTTCTATCCTGAAGAGAGACAGCTAAGGGGAATAGAAAAATATCCATAAAATCAGGAATGACATGGAGAAAGGGAACAGCCACTGAATGAACATGCACTTTCTCAAAACAAGAACCAGAGGGTATCACACGAAACCATCATAAAACCAGGTTCAAAACGATCTAAAGGAGGTCATTCATCATAAATGCGTATTGCAGCCAGGGAAATCCTTGTTCAGGATGGTGTGGATGGTGAAAGCTGAGACAGGCTAAAACCGGGAAAATTGCGTTAAAGAAAAACGTACAAAGAGCTGCTAAAAAGAAAGATGCTGCCTTTGTTTTATGAAAACCCTGAACCACAAACTGCTGTAAGCAAGAGCGTTTGGAACACTACCACTGTGCTTGCCCCTGTGCTGCCGTAAATGAGACACTAGGCTTGTTTGTTCTTATATTCTTATAAGATTTCTTTGGACGAGACAAAAGATTGCTGGGAGGAAAAACAAGGCTAGGAGATGATGGTATTGAATGCTTTAGGTATTCTGATAAAAAAAAAAAAAAAAAAAAAAAAAAAAAAAAAAGAGAAAGATGTACTACTGCTCAAAAAAAATTCAATTGAAAACAACATCTATAACATCCTTCCCAAATTGTAGTCATACTTCTTGTTCCAGCAGTTACTTTGGTGTCGTGCCATGTACTCCTCATTATGCTTTTGAGTGAAACTTGCTCGGAAATGTTATTATGCCACACAATCCATTCTTGTGCTTTGTGTGTGTCCTCAAACAAATCTGCCAGCCTGAGCGACAGGACACGTTTCTGCTCCTTTTAACTTGTTTGCCTTTAGAAATGAGGAGCTTTACCTTCTGTGTGTCCCCAGGAAAACCAACTGATCAGTCAAGTATCTGAGGAAAGCCTTCCTGAAGGCAGCAAGGGCTGCATGAGGAGTTTGTGCTCGGCCTGCACGACTTTCCTTGAGATGGGTAACTCAAGGGAAGGAGCAGCCCCGGAATGGCTCCCAGGAAGACCCCTTAGGAATAACAAGCTACCACATAGCTTGTAAGGAAATGCATATATCTGCTAAAAAGGTCAGGCTAAAAGCTTGTTTGTGTGCATGGAAAGCTCTTACTAGCTTAAAAGCATGGCATTTAAATGAACATGCATTCAAACTTACAGTTATATGTACAAACCCTGCTGAAACCGTATGCTCACAGCTACCATTCCCACCACAACCAGCATCTGCAGGACCAGGCTTTCCATCCTGCACAGCACAGCTCCACTCAATACTGGGGAATTACACATTGCTTCTTACTTACAGAGAGGGAGGTATTGTGAAAAAAAAAAAAAAAATCTGTTTTTTGGGGATTAAAGCTTAGAGATGTCTCAATAATTTCACATGGAGGAAAGGACTGGTTTAGAGCTGCCTTTTGGCAACAAGTCGAAGTTCTGGCCCACCATTTCTCCAAGGTATGGGAAGATTAGAAAGGTGAAATAACCCGCAAATTTTCAAACAATAATAATTTTCTGTACCTATTATGGGATTTGGAGGACTTAACTCAGACCTAAGGTGTCCAGATAACACTTCATTTCTCACCCCATTTCCACAACCTAAGTGACACTCACAGCCCCATAAAAGCTCTCTCATCTCTCGATGCTCTGATTTACAAATTTATTCCTAGAAAAACACTTCAGTCATCACCGAGCTGTGATTGCCTCTTGGGTGGCATGAGGCACTTGTTACTCTTCAGTGCTTTAGGATGCAACAGGAAGAGACAGAGCCAAGGGAATTGCACTGGTCTTAGTGCTGCTCTGCTGCGGGGTTGTAATGCAGAAGGCTCCCCAGTGTCCAGAGCCAGTCTGCGCACCAGCCTTTACATGCTTGTGTCCATGTTCTCCCGATCTGAGTAACTCACAGCCAGCTTCCAGCCCACACAGCACCCAGCTTCTGCACGTCTGAAAAAATAAAGTAATGGCACCAAGTGCACAGACGGGTATTATGGGATGCAAATTACGAGGATTGCTATGGCAACAACGCGGAGTGAGCGATGACTTCAAGGCCACGACAACATATGCATTTTATAGGAACAGCTAATTGTCTGAGCCTGCTCACTGACACCACAACATATTTTTTGCTAAATACCTTGATATTTGAATTTTGCTGCCTCCAGCTACTATTAACATATTTTGCATTCGTGCTTTGTATAAATCCCCAGTAATGTTTCTAGTTAAAGTTCCCAAACATACATTCAATTTATATTTAATGAGACAGTGTGAGTTAAGTAAATGAGAGCTAATTAATTAAAGCATATGTATAGTGGGCTGTGAGGATTAATTAGTTAATGTTTGCAGAGTGCTTTAAAAATGTAAAGCACCGTATAAACACGAAGAGTGCTTTGGGAAAAAGGAGGAGAGTGAGGAGAAGGAGAAATACAGCATCTTGGATCTAACCTTTAATGAACACCTGTTGAATATCACACACGGCTTGTCATACAGTGTTAATTGTAACAAGAAGCCAACTATACATTAGTTAAAGTCTAGTTCATCAGCTGTTACTTTTCTGATAAAAGTATTTGGGCCAAATTCTCCAGTTCTGTCCCTTTGGGACAGATCCTCACGTAGCATGGCTAGCAAACGTTACCTGCAGCTACTGGGTACGCTACCGAGGCCGCTGACTGCATGCTCCAAGGGCAGGAGCAGTGTGTGAAGACTCCCCAGCTCTGGCTTGCTGAGTCCTGGTGGTCTCCAGCTAGACGCTGGGGCCAAGCTTTTCTAACGCATCCTCTCATTTCAAGCAACTCCACCCCCAGCTTGGGTACCCAGCCTTGCAGCCAGAGCCCCTGAGTCCTGTGGAACAGCCCCTGCCCGATGAGGACAAACGCAGCGTGGCACGGCTGGGCAGCACGGGAGGAGGTGGGCCATAGCCAGTGCTTTCAGGTACAGGGAGCTTTAGGCTGGGATTTCTCTTCTGAGCACAACACACCATGACCTGCAGGCATCTGGCTCTCTCCCATGCCACCCAGCAGGGCCCTGAGCTCAGCACAGGAGCTGCCACCTCCTCGCTGGCCCTGGGGTGGAAATCTCCACGTTCACACCCTGCTGCAGCAGCCCATCAGCACAGCTTTCCTCTTTTCCCTCCTTCTCTTCATCATTTCAATAATTCTTGGGCCCTGTCTGCACACTTGGAGACCTGTCTGGCAGAGCAAAGGAAGAAGAAGAGCACGGAGAGCTTTCTAGCACAGGCTGCTGCCGGCAGCCAGAAGCCAGCTTGGTCACTCTGGCACTCCCCAGACCGCCCGCGGCGACGGATCACAGATGTGGCCAAAGCTATCAGACATCCTTCCCCTATTTCATTAACCTTCCTCAGCACTCAGGGGACAGCTGGGGAAGATCTGTGGGCAGACCGCCAGGAAGATTTCGGTGCGTTTCCTCGACTTCTGCCAAGACACTTTGTTTTACACAGAGTTGGAGAGAGAAGGGGCAGAATAAAATAAGCCACCTAGGGAAGTCTTCTCCAGACGTGCAATTGATGTAGGCTGCACATTAGCTGAGTTTTCCAGGACAACACACTGGTAAACCTTATGTTCCCACAAAGGAGCCCTGGAAATAAATCTGGCTGCATGTAAGGATGGAGTAAGACAGCCTGCCTGACATCAGGGTGAGCTTTTCAACCAAAAAGGAATAAAGAGACACGGGCAATGTGCTTCCACTTTGGGAAAGGGGAGAAGCACAAAACTTGTGGGGTTTTCTGCCGCGGTGAGGGGCTGCTGGGACTTAGGTGGCACTTCTGGTGCCATGGGAGGTTCCAGCAACACCAGGCTGGCCAACAAAACTTGCCTCTGGATCCTGCCCTGCAGCCTTAGGACACAGTACTGGCTGCTGAGGATGTTCCCATCTTCATCACCTTCTGGTGGAAAAGACAGCAAAGGAGCAACCAGATGTTTTTTGCAAAGTGAGAAGTGAAGGGATGGCAAGCAGGCAAGAGGCTGAGCAGAAGTGCTGGGATTTTGCTCATGCCAGTAGTGACTGCTGCCCTCGCCCCAGGGCTGGATGAGATGACTGAGTGTGCCCCAGTCTCGTCTGATCCTCCTGATCCCACTTCAAACAGTTCCTAAAATTGCAGCTGAGTTCTAGGACTGCAGGACACCAAGACAGGGTGTCTGGGTCCACCTTGAAAGCCCAGATAACGAGCAGAGCAGCCCCAGGAGCACCCGATTAGCTACAAACTCCCACTTAACACAGCCCCAGGGCTGAAGACCACTTGCACTTAAGCCCCATCCCCACAGAGGCAGCTTCTTGCATTCCCCTTGTGGAGAGATGCTGGCTGCTGCCCCCGGCACAGCTCCCCACGGGGCAGGCAGTGCGCGTGGGGTTTGTCTGATGCTGCTCTGCCCTTGGGTAGCAGGGGCTGAGAAGGCAGAAAGCCCAACAGCAGGATTGCATGGGGGCAAACCAGCACAGGACAGCTATAGTCTCCAGAAATGTCTGCCACTAGATTTCATTATCCTCTGCCCCAAAAAGGAGACGGTGACCTGCCTGCACAATGCTTCTGCTGTCCCATCAGTGCCACCACTGGCTTGCAGGGCTATCCAGGCAGTGTTCCCCGTGAAAAACCTCAGCTGCTCGCAGGCCTCTGAGCAGCAGCTGCCAGCAAGCCTGGTGTGCTGCCTGGAGGAAAAGCTCCTCTCCTTTCAGGAAAGTAATCTTAATTTGGGCAATATGCTTAGCAGGGTCCCATTGGTAAGGAAAGCTTGATGATTTATTCAGCAGCGTCTTTCTCCTGGAAGGACAGAAGCCATTCCCTTAGGAGACCTACAGAAATCACATTAACACTGCCGTGGTCTTTGATGATTAGAGAATTTCCCTGGCAACGCTCCAGCAGTGCGGGCTGGCAAAACACATTGCCATAATTGGGGATAGACTTCTTTCCCCCTTCTGCATTACAAAGCAATCCGGCAAAAGGCTCCAAGTAGATTTTTTTTGTTTATTTTATTTATTTTTTTCATCCTGTGTCATGGTATCAATTAAAAGCACCTCCTCTGAGATGATAGAAGAACTTTTTCAGGAATTTTCCCATACTGCCGGTTGCGCACTCGTGTGGTTTCATTTAGCACAAAGCAACCAGCTGTTGCTCTCCAGCTTATGCAGCACCCAGCTGGACGTTTAGTGTTAATTACGATCACTATTAATAAAACATAGATCCGGATTTATTGCCACCTTTTATGTTTAATAGGCTGTTCTTGTTCATCTCTTAGGTACTTTGTCTTGAGTTCTCAGACTACTTTTCCAACCCTTCTAGGTCTCACTGCCAGGCCATAACCTCCCCTAAGCAACTGCCTCAGCTCTTGAGTGGGGAAAAATGGAGACGTGGGAATTTAATTTGGATCTGGGGTTTCTTGACACTGCTTCCATCTGCCCACAGACAGGCAGGCCCGTGTCCTTTCAGGAGGTTGGGCCTTTCAGGAGGCAGACCCAGGAGGCCAGCTGGCCTCAGCCACCACCAGGGCCACAATTTCACAAAATCTCAGCCTGCCTCTTCCCTGCTGGGCTTCCTCACTCGAGCACATGGCAAACGCCATCAGGCACCACAACACGTTATGCATGACTTCTAGATGAACCCTGTATCTGCACATCACAACTCAAATAGGACACCACAGTGCGTGGCAGTTCCAGGTTCTGTGAAAAGTTTCTGGCTGGTCCTTGAACAAAAGCTACTGTCTTGAAAATAAGCTGATTTTCAGAAAGCAATCAGGCCATAAATATGAGACACTGAGAAAGTTCCCTATTTTGGCTTGCTCCCTCTGATAAGCAGGGTGACCAGAGGCTCTCAGGAGCCCTGTGCATCTACCAGGCCAGCAGTGACAGCCAGATCCATGCGTCCTTTGCTGACTTGGCTACTGCAAGGAACCACAGCCATAAAACTTAACTGGGAGAGCCCACAGCAAGTGTGAGAGCAGCTATCACATCAAACATCGGTCAAACTTTCCCAGGTCTCTGCTTCTTTACTCTTCAGTGGATAATACAGTCAGGACCGCTAGCATTTGCTAGAAGTATTGGCTAAATTTGCAAGCAGCAGCACCAACCTGGGGAAGCCAGCCTGGCCATACTTGTCTGTGCAGCTAAGCCTTGCCAAACACTAACCTAAGAAAAGACAGGAGATTAGGAACTGATACCTGCCACGACCTGTTCCATTTTTTTCTGGTCTGACTCCTGAAAAAAATTCAAGCAGCTTTTAGCCTCAAAGATTACTCCTGAAGCAGCTACTGGTGGAAAGACAGAGCCCTAATCTCTTCATGAAGCTTGGCTCGAAGTCTAACAAAGGGTCCTGAAGAAACATACAGAGCACAAATTATTTCTGTTAAAAGTAGAGAATTAAAGTTATGCTAATAGAAGTCATTTGGCCATCTGAGCAGTCTCCTAGCAATTGCATAAATTACTGCCTGAACAAGGAGTTTCAACCAGAGCATCATTTCTTGGCCAGACCCTGACTGATTTCCAGGCAAGCAATAACGAGCACTCTGGGGGGAGCTGCTCTATCCTCAGATGAATGGAGTTAATAAGTCACAGGAAGCTGTTTAATAAACAAATTCCTCCTTTTTCTCTTGTGAGCTGTACAAAAACAGAGTATGTGAACAGAGACGCCTGTTTTCTGCATATTTCCCAAACCTTTTCCCCATCGAGCCCTTGCCCTTCACTTTAAGAACTTCTGAGCCCTGAGCTGCTTTCATCTGAGGAGCAGAGCACATGCTGCTTCTTTGGCAGCGGGTTCCTTGTCCCCTCTGTAACTCAGAAAAGCAGTTCCTCATTCCTCTGCTCTCTGCCTCCACAGGCAGAGCAGCAGGATTTGGGTTCAAACCTGTTATTCTCCTCTTAAGACGCAGCCATTTGTAGCTCATGAAGAGCAATTTAGCAGATAGATTGAGATGTTTCAGGTTTATCTTCCCACACAAGTAACAGCAAATTGTAGCATGAGATTTGTACACAATTTTGCTTGAGCACCCCGAGGCTGGGAAGCTGCCTGATGAAGCTGTTTTGCTGGAGCTGCACATTTCCCCACTCCCCATCTTCCCAGCACAGCGCTCTCCTGCCTCTGAAGTAGCTCTGGCAGAGGCGATGGAAGCACTGCAGGCAGAGAAGCATTACAAAAGATCCACAAAGAAAAGCCATGCCGTGAGCTAGAGCTGCCTGTTTGAGACAAGTCACAGCAGAACTTTTTGTTGAGCTGGGAAAAAAAAAAAGGTCATTTATTTTTTTTTTTATTTTTATTTTTAAATTGTATCTGATTTATATACGGCTCTGTACATTCCCAGGGAGCAGCAACAGACCTGCTGAATCACCATGACAGAAGCCTGTATCCAGGCAGATTTGGGTTTTCAGAAGCAAAATTTCAAAAACTCTTTAGGACTAGAAGGGTTGGAAAGAAATCTGTAACTGTGCACACACACACCATTTAGCATGGGACAGCTGGGTCCTCCAGCTACTATTGCAGTGAAGTTCAGTACTCCCAACAGAAATTGCTAGTGGAAACTTCTTTCCCCAAGGCATTTCCATGCAAAGCTCTGTCTGTAAACACATCCAGTTTTATCTATACTGTGCCCAAAGCAAGCTCAAGCCCGTCCATCTTTCCATGCCCTAAGGCATGGAGATACCAGAGTCTGGCTCCAGCAAAAGCTAATCTAGATTTTCAGCACTCATAAACAGAAGGCTTGTGGCAAACACTGCCTTTAGGACTGTGAGGATGTCAGATTGGAACAAGCACGTCTGTCCCATCTGAATCCTTAGTCCTTGTCTGAATGTCCCTGAGTGCCTGGTCTCAGAGGAAGCATTGCACACCTGCAGCAAGCCATGGGAGTATCCCTGTGTCTCTTTATGATGCACCCCATGCAGAGCTGGGTTATGGCAACACATGGAAATCCCCTTGTGCAGGACCCCATGAGAGAATGGCAAAGGTTTCGATCTGATATTTGCTAAGCAATGATTTTTATCTGATATTTGCTAGGCCTTGTCTCCCCCTGCATGGAGCACACTGCACGACCCTGGCAGCTCGGCCCCTTCCTGCCATGGTGTTTTGCCCGTGGAGGAAGCAGGTGGGGTATGGGCTGGCCAGGAGCCCTCACCTCACATTTCTACGGGACCTTGTTGGTATATTTTACACCTGCAGCACACATCGACGCAGTCCCTCAGCAGCTCCTTTGGAAGCTGGACACCCAAGTCTTCTTGGCACCCCAGTTCAGTTGAACATCTGAAGCCCACTGAAAGAAACAAACAGGAGAATGGGAATTGAGCTGCTCCAACAAGCCTCATCTCTAAGCAGCAAACTTATCTCCACTGCTGCTTCCACGCAGCTCCAATTCCAGCTTGACCTCCATTTACCCAGGGCTCTCCACAACCCACAGAGACATCAAGTGGCCAAAAAATCTAATTGCACATACAGAGATGCTGTGGAGTTTGCCAAGGATGGCTAGAGAGGACAGAGGGGCACCTCAGCTTAAGCAAAGCTGGGCCATCCACAGCTCAGCAAGATGTTTTTTTACTCAGCGTCTTTACTAAATGGTATTTCATTTTATTCTTTCTCTCTCTCCTGATTAGGAGCCTAGCAAAAACAAGGTAAAAAATACACAAGATGATCCCTGGAGAATGAATGGTCTGGACACATCCCCAGTCCCCACCAGCAGCACCCCTGCCAAAGGGACAAAGCCCCTCACAGTCTGCTGAAGCAGCCCCAGGCTCCTGAGTCTGTGCTCAGGAAAGAGAGACCTCAGAGTAAGTCAAGGGGCTGTGCAACTTATCTCCTCAGTTTTGCCTTTTCTCTTTCTCCCTGTATAAAGTAAATCATTTTTTTCCGCTGACTCCCTGCTGTAGGGTTATCAGCAGCACAAAGCGTAATGGAAGAGAGCCTGGCCAAGCTGGAAATCATTTGCTGTTGTCAGTACCATGGGGAGAAGCCTTTCTCTCGGAGCTGAAAAACCTTTTGAAGTTTATCCTAGCCCAAAGCTCCTGTCAGCTGCTCCTCCTTCCCACACCTTTCCCTGCGATAAGGAGGGAGTGCAGCCGAGGAGCCCCTGAGATGCCGGTCAGTGCCATCCCCGGCTGCTGATGCTGTCAGGGGCCTGGCATTACCTTAGGGGAATCAACTTCACTGAATTTTGTATTATGTGCATTGATTCAAAGGGAGTTTCTCACACAAAAAGCTAAGAAAATGAGGAGTTACACGATAATCATGTGCAGATGTTAGAGGTGGAGGGCAGCAACAGGTTTTGCAGGCCAGGCCTACAGGTTTCCTGTGACCAAACTGCCAAACCCTGCAGCAGGGAGCAACCCCAAACCTCGCTGCTGTAATCACAGGGACACAATCAGCCCCTCCTGCTTGGAGGGAGCAACTTTTCAAGCTTCCCACTTCCTAAAAGGAACAAGAAGGAAGAACCCTGGTGCCTTGCCCCAGCCCCAGAGTGCAGGCCAGGCTGGGCACTGGGGTACCCCCAGCTAATTCAGCTCTCAGCCACCCTGCTGCAAGTTACTTTTAATATGAAAAATATGCGTACCTTAGCACTGTCCGACTGTCTCTGGCCAGCCCCAGTGGAGCTGGCTGTGAAGGGCAGCAGGCCCCTGGCACTGATGCAGGTGCCAGGCCCGGCCTCAGCTCTGTTGCCAGGGAAGCACGGGCGATGGATGCAGGCAGAGTTACAGAAAACCTCTGTTAAACCTGCCAAGAGACCAATGTTTCACACTAAGTTTCTGCCACCCACTCGAGTTAGCAACTCTTGTATTTCTGAACAAAGGCAGTGTGCCAGATTCCCTCCTCACACCCAGCCTCTGCTCATTCCCTTCTCCCCAGCATCCCACTGCTGCCTGGGGGGGTTCAATACCTGACTCAAACTCACCTATAGGTTCAAAGATCAGAGGACACTGACAGACTTTTTCCACCACCTGAACTTTTTCCAGACAAGGAAAAAGTATATCTCTCCAAAAAGTATTTCCTCCCAGGAGAGTTTTCTCCAGCCCTGTGAATATCAAAGAGAGACAGCTCTATTAAACTCAGAGGACAATTGTCCTCTCTGTATTTCAGATTGGACTAAAACTGTGCTACAGGGGACAATTAATCTTCAAAATCAATTTTTTTGTCAGGAGGCTAAATTTCAATTGTCTCAGGAATGGTGGTGCTGGGCTGGTAATTACTGTCTGATGAGGCAACCTCTGAATTCGCTGCCCCAGAGAACACTTTTTATTAATAACTTTCACCACAAATCCCAAGTCCTTTTTTGACTTTGAAAAAAAAAAAAAAATGAAAAGAAAAAAGAAACATGTTGCCTTATTTGCTCTGTTAAAAATCTCAAGCTGTCAGGAGTCAGATGATGTGCTTTGGGTTTTCACTGAATTGCAAGACAAGGAGTAGATATTCCCTATTCCCCAGGAAGGCAAAGCAAAAACCCCAGTTTGTTTTAGAGGCAGGATAATAAAAATGCTAATCTGCTTTCTTTTGCATTTGCATCCTTTTCCCCCATGTCCCACTCTGCACAGCTGCAATAACCCTGACTCCTCATCTCCCTCTTTGTGAGAGACCCAACTCCTTTCCTCCTGTGAGCACCCACACAGTTGCTGGTTGTTTGGCCGCTGCATACACCCATTTGCTTCCAAGGCTCCCTGCGTGCCAGCACCCAGAAGAGGCTCCGAGCACAGCCAGCAACAAGCCTAGGAAGCCACAGAAATGCCAACAGGAGCTATCTGCCCAAGAACTGGGCTGTCTGAAATGTCCACCTTGGTCCCTACAGCCAGGATATTTCAGGATATAGTGCAGTGACAGCATCAAATACATGAATCACTACAGAAGCAGAACTGGTCCAGGGCTTCCTCCTTCCTAGGGAGGCTGTAAGCTCCCCCTGGCCCTGGGAGTGCTCAGTTCACCACAGGGCAGCAGAGCTTGATCAGCAAGCACTGCAGAGCACGGTCTTGTCAAACTAAACTTGTGTAGCCAGCACACTCTCCTGGCACAAAGGAGACATAGCTTTGTAGCTCAGTGAGCAGATGGATTAAAACACAGATTTCCAACTGGCTAACCACCTACATTTTGGATGCAGAAAACTGATGCACTAGTGCCTTGGATGCTGCCTGGGGGAATCTAAATGCCCTCAGACCATGAAAACAGATGCCAGCCTGAGCCAGACATACACACCCATGCACTGCATTTCCTGGTGAATAACCCCAAGTATGTCAATGTACTCAGTTTCTAAATCATACCACCAAAATACCAGATTTCCCCAGGAGAAGCCTGGTGCTGGCAAATTGTTACCTAATCCTTGCTGGGGGTCAGGAACCTCCTGGTGCAGAACTCCATGCTTACACCCTTAACTCTGCCCGGGAGTTCGCATTGATCTGTCAGATGAACCCAGCTCTCCTGCCCCCAATCCTACATTTTCTGCCACTGTTGCCCCTTGCAGTGGAGAAATTCAGCCTCTTCAGGAGCTACATTTTACTAGCAAAGGGATTGTGCTGAACTGAACCTCCTTCCTGCCTGCTCTTTATTTTCCAGCTCACCCAGCTAAAGCTCATTTGATTTTAAAGATAATCCAATAAACATCAATTAAAAAAATTGACTTTGCAAGGATTGGATTTCCCTAGTGCATGAGACCAAGATTAAGGGTCAGGCCAGAAAGAAAACAGGGCTGACATTTCTGTTAAGATAAGATGTTTCTGTTAAACAAAGTACATTTTCCTTTGTACTAATGAAGGTTCAAAAACTCCTGCAGAAAGCCAGGACAGCACTGTATGTAGGTGTCCAGGTCCCTCCCTAGGGGAAATGCAGGTTCGGGTACACTATTGCAGGCTCTGCTGTTCCCAGGTTCAATCTGAGCTTTTTCCAGTGTTCATGGGCTGGAGTTTCTCCACAATGCAAATCTATAATGACTTTCATTAGGAACGTAAAAAATAGAAGGAAGATTCCAGAAGCAAAAGGAATGCACAAAGAAGGACAGTTGTGTCTGAAATACGTATTGCAGTGCTGCTTCTTTGCATCCTGTAATACGTGTATTAATATTTGCATTAGCTGCTCACAGCTGGAAGAATTCATTCTCCAGCCTTGAAGACCAAGCAAGGGTGAGCTTGCTAAAAGCCCTTTCAGGTTTGGATAAGCTCTTTGCTGCCCAAACATTCTGTTGAGTGCTTAGCACCAAATTAAGCTCTTTCATTCTTAATCACAGAATCATCCTTTTACCACACACTGGTAAACTGGAGAGACTGCTTACATGCACACTGCTACATGGAAAATGCATCTGTAGCTCAGGAGAGCCCTTCAGATGTGTCTTCTGAACTGTTCTTCCTAGCTCCAAAATGGGAGTGATCCCTTTAGGAACCTCAGTTACATTCTCAAGCACAAAACATATTTTGGCACCTCAATTCATATATCATGAAAACACCACTCATGTCAAGGCAAAAAGGAACAAAGCTTTTTGTTACAAGGAAATGCCATTAACCAACAGGCTGGGGTTGCTGTAAGACAGTTCAGCCCATGAAAAATTAAAGGCAACATAGACCTCTAATGCATCATGTATCAGGAGAACCATTAAGTAATCAGTCGGCATCCAGTTTTATAGGGCATTTTGGGCATAATTCAATCTTCATTCATTTTAGATCATTTCCTTAATGAAGTAATGCACTGGACATAAATATTTCAATGCAACTCTCTAATGTCCTTTAAGTAGCAAGCAGCCTTCAGTAATACAGAACCCAATTAAGCAGTAAAGGGTAAATACTGCGAAAAGGAAGAAGGGCAAATTACAAGAACAGTTATGTGCTTAAGACCATGGGATTCAGGCAAAATAAATAAATAAATAAATATTACAGCTGTGCTTTTACACCAAAGCAAACTTAAAGCAGCAAAAACAGCAGTAAGAGCTGATGTTAGAGAGCTGCTGTCCCTACAGCTGGACTGCCTTCCGGCTCAGGCACCTCAAATGATATGGGGCAAGGATTGTTTTTCTGCCTCAAGATGGTAGAGCCCCAACACAGAGGGATTTTCAGGTAACCCCTGCAATGGAAGTTCCTCACATCCTTCACAGCAGCGATGATTTTTCTGCCTTCACATACAGAAAAGCTGGGAATGATTTAGCATCAGGGAGGTTTCCTTAAATGCCTTTTGCCCTCCTTTTACAGAACTAAGTGGGGATTTTGCTAGGGACCATCTCTCTTCCACAGGATACAGATAGATCAAGGGGAGCTTTAAAATAGCCTCTGGCAGCGTACAAAACCAAGCGGCTGTGGGGCTTGGGCACTGCTTTGTAACAGCCCAGACCTCACAGCGCTGCAGGAGCTGCCTCTGGCTGATCCTCTGGGAGAGAGGGCAGCAAGCCCGAGTTTTCAGGCAGACTGCTTGGTGCATGGTGCCTGGTGCAGATCCCCGAGTGCTGCACAGCAAAAAGTCACAGCACTAAAACTGAGTTTTTGGAAACAACTTTTAAGTATTCCACAAACATCTTTGCCAAGCAGCAGCCACAGGTTTCTCTAGGATCTGGCTCACACCATGATAAGAAAAAGGATCCCTAAAGCACAACAAAGCACTGCAAACCAGAGAAACCCATTTGCTCCTTTTTGAACCACAGGCTTAAGCAATTCACACCAAGAGCTAATGCAAGCATCTAGGTGAGGAGGGAAGCTATGAAATGCACTTTAGCATCTAAGAGCATTCCTAATCCTTTGGGGAAGATTGGGGACCAAAACACTCACAGCACAAGCAGAAAGAACTTTAAATCCCTCCGAGGGCTGGGAGAAAGCATCCTTCATCCTCCCCAGTGTGAAAGGGTCTGTCCCAGGGCAGTGGGGCGGGTGAAAATGGCCATAAGAGTAAGGAGACGCTTGCTGCAGGGTGCCAGGAGCTTGTAAGAGGGTGGATACGTGGTTTTGTTGTATGTCAGGAGACAGGACTCCTTATTCTCTGGGAATTTTTTGTTTTATTTAATGCCTTTTTTAAAAAAATAATAAATTAAAATGTTTAAGTTGTTCAGGTGCAGCAGTCGCAGCTTGTCACCCAGCCAGCTCACCCCCGGGTGAGGCACAGGCCCAGGGGAAAGCACTGATCCTGATCTTGCCCAAGCAGCAAAGGAGCTAAATTAGCATCACCTGGGTGATCTGAGGTCTGCCACTTTCTAATTTCTGAGTGCTTGTGTTTGCCAAACAAGCAGCTTATATTTAAAAATATGTTTCTGGCCCGTGATTTCTGTAATTAAATGAACACAAGCTGTACAATTCTGGAGCGCAGCACTGTCAATGGCAAAACAGCCAAAACCTCATCCTGCAAGCGATCAGCAGCCTCGGTGCCACCAAGCCATTACCGACCTCCCTGCCCAGTGCCACCAGAAGCAGAGGGCTCCCAGGCTCCGGCTGGAAGGAGCAAGGCAGCAGCACAGCTCCCAGCACAGCTCCCAGGCCGGATCGGGCCCTGCAGGAGCCCCTCTGGCAGCAGGGAGCCCAGAGCCCAGGGGTGCGGGGCGCAGCCGCTGCTGCTCTGCTTAGCTCCGGCCGCTAGAGAGAGCCCCGGCATCAGGCGTGCTGCTCCCACGAGCAGGTGGAAAAAAAAAAAAAAAAAAAAAAAAAAAAAAAAAAAAAAAAAAAAAAACTGGAAAGACTGGAAAGAAAAAGAAAGCATTTTTGCCACCTTCTTTTTTTTTTTTTTTTTTTTTTCCCCTTTTTATCTTTTTTTCCTTATTTTTTTTTTCCTCCAAGATTGCTATCTTTTATTTTTCTTGTTACTCCAAATTAGTTTTCGTGCTTTTATTTTTGATTTGCTTTCCGCTTCTCAGGGAAGAGCAGGGCTGGGAGGAGAAGGAGTAGGTAGAATCAACAAGCAGTTCTCATGCTTCTTACATGGGATATGCTGGGGGAAAGGCTTCTCACCAGAAAGGGCTGGATTGCACGCCATGGCTAACACTGAAGCTGAGTTCAGCCATGCAAGGAACTGATGAAAAAAACTGATAATATACCCAGCAACTGGGGGCTTAGAGGCATCAAAACACCTCCATGGGAGCTAGGGGCCCATTTTCAAAGTGTTAGCAGGTTCATACAGCCTTCATGAGTATCCCAGTGGTGATAATTTGTTTTGAAATTACTTGTTTTATTCCTTCAAGAACTCCCAATCCCCTCTTGTTGATTTTTTAAAATTATTTTTTGTTATTATTTTTAGGGTTACCAGCTCATTTTGAATATTTTTGTTCAAAATTAAGGTAGGCTGGACTGGGTCACAGGCTTTGGTAGCCCATGTGGTGAAACCTTCCTTTGTTTCTGGGGATTTGCTCTATCTGCACTTCAGCAGATCAGAAGGCTATATAGGGAACACCAAGTGCTTCCAGCTGAGCAGAAAGCAACTTCCAAGTTGCAGTGAGTGGTCCTGGGGGTCTCACCAGGCAGCTCATCCTGATTTCCAGCAGACAACTTCTGTCCAACCTGCCTGAGGACCACAGAGAAGAAAAGCCCCCCCCCCGCTGGGCCTACCTGCTTCTGATGGGGCCGTTCCTGTTGCTCAGGACCTGTGAGGGTGCTGCTCTCTTCCCAGCTGGGAGTGCAGAGGACTGAGAACAGGAGGGCTAGGAGGTATCAGCCTCAGTCAGCTGTTTCTTAGCCTACAGAGAGCCAAGCTGGCATTAATTTGCACCTTTACACAGCTGAATTAACTCCTGCCGTCAGGAGAGCTGGGTTAGGCTCCCAGAGGAGCAAGCATCAGGAGGACCTGGACTTCTGCTGGAGGCAATTACAAATCATGTTCCTGGAGCACTCTGTGGTGACAAGCACGTGTATGGCCTTGCCATGGGCACTGCCTGCACCTGGGGAGGATGAAGAGGTGAAGAAAGCTGCAGTGTGCAGTACACTTTGGGGTTGTGCTCAGGCCAGGTGCTGGTGTGCTTCTGCACCAGCTCACCTGCTGCACGGGTCAGAAACCCTACTAGTGAGGCAGGAACATGCTCTTCTCCCTCGTAATTAGGCACTGGATATGTCAACCGTGTTTTAATGAAGTTGGGACAGCATCCAAATCTAAAACAGGCGGGGAAGAAAATATCCTGTGATGTGGCATTATGCTGGTAAGATGTAAATAGGAATCATGTGGTGGTGCTGGAGCTCCAGCACCAGCTAGGGGCTGTTTGCTTGGAGCAGGGTCTTGAAAGGCCACAAAGTGAGTCATCGGAGTTGAGCAAGGAAGACAGATCTGGGGAAAGGGCAGCTCAGGGGAGCGATTACTAAGGCAAGAGCAGCACCAGGGGAAAGGAGACAATGTGAAATCTGAGGTGTCAGTGCTAGAGCAGCTGCCTGCCATCAGCAAAATGAACTAGGGGCATTTGGCACAGTCATTGGGGGGTGGAAGAACACCAGGGAATGGGTACAGGTGGGAAATGGCAGCTGCAATCTGCAAATCCTACCTTGCAGAGCAAGATGGAGCAGCCAGATGGGCAACTGGGCTGCTGGGTACCCAGCAATGCTGACTTCAAGCAGTCTCTGCTGGCTTACCTTTCTCACAGGTGGAAAATACCTGGGGAAACTTGGATCCGTCACCTGCAGCATGATGGATCACCAGCCACATCCGTACAGTTTGAGCTGGGTATGACTTGGAAACCCAGAGATCAGCAATTCCTCTAGTTCAGCCAAAAATCTTTTTTAAGTCCCCAGGCGCTCTTCAATGTTCCTTTTGTGGCTCCCACGTACAACCCTCCATGCAGGCATTCACGCAGCAGGTGAGAGATGCTGCTCGGGGCTCCAGCTGGCCCCCTTCCCACCACAGCCCCGCGCAGCCTAACGCTTAACCAAGTGCCAAGGCTGGCATGAAAGGAGCCTTTCAAAGGAAACAGACCAACCCAGTAATTTCAGACAGGAGGCTAAAATAAATTGTAAGTTGGCAGAGCTCTTGGCACTTCTGAGTGCCTTGTATTTACAGGCTCTTCCTCCGCTAGCCATGTCCCAGTATTTTTAATTATCTGTTTTGTTGGTCCCTGCCTCTGCTCACTAGCAATACCTAAGGGACTTTGAGATGGAGGCGGTGGGAGGTAAAGATGATGTAAAAGTGATTCAAAGCAGTCAGGCAGTGCTCTACAGGCCCTAAAATACCCAAATGAACTCAGCTGGAGACAGGGCACTCATCCCTGCACAGACCCGAGCCCAAGCCCCTGCAGGGACAGCCCAGAGCACCCTGTGTTGTCAAGGGGTGCTCTGCTCCCCCGTGCAACAGTTGTTCCTGGCAAGCAGAGGGGAACAAGTGAATAAACAAACATTTGCAAAAGGTTTTAGAGTTTGGACCTGAGATTTGCAGTTAATGTTTAGTAGCCTGCCCTTTTGTGTTCTGCTGCAAGCTGAATTCATGACTTGGAAATGGCTTCGTCGGCTCGTGTTTGAGTTGTGTGGTTGTATCCTCACCTGCTGCCTTTGAAGACAGAGCATTTGTCACGTTTTCTTATTGCCTTCCGTCACACCACTGCAGGTCTAAGCTGTTATTGGGAAACTTCAAGAAGGTATTTTGCAAACTAAAAGCCATGTTAACAGAAAGGGGAAAAAAAAGTATCTTACTTTTGCAAATAATTACACAGCTTTATTATTCAGTATCACAGTCTCAGGAAATGAAACAGTCCAGATCCCTTCCAAGACATTACACAGCCTTTTTCCATCTCTCTGGCCACAAAATAATCAAATTAAATACAAATCGTTGTTTTGCTACATCTATTAAATTGGAAGAACACAATTATTGGTAGAACCAGCTAAGCTCCAGGAGCTAGGGGTGGAATGAAGCACTGCCTTCCCCTTCTCTTGCATAACCCACGGAGGGCACAGCCAACAGGACACACCAAACAAGCCTCCAACTCGCAGCAGGGAAAAGAACCCAATTCAGCGTTCCCAGAAAAGCACACGGAGGGACAGAAGGATGCAGTCAATAACAAAATACAATGGTTTATTGAACAAAACGGGGCAAGGCAATGTTCCCTTTACATTCAACGAATTCAGGAGTATGAAGCAAAACATGCTATACACACACGGACACGATACTTTGGTTAAATGTCATTCAGAAGTTCTATGCCAAACCTGGTTAAATTAGAGTGAACAGTCAAAAATAAGAAAGAAGAGGCTTGCATAGACAGATTATTGTCAGTGCATGATTTATATATTTAAGAATTAGCTGTTGCAACACAGGATACACTTTGCAGCTCTGAGGAATTTAAACCAATCCACTAATCCATCTCCTCGTATGGCTAACATTTAGATTCAACAGGCTGAAAGCTTACCCTGAAGAGCTAAACTAGACAACCGCAGTCTCTCTGAGGCAGTTAGCTATATTGCAGTACGCAGATGCAGCTGGAGACACACTGTGGAGTCTACTTAAGAGTGAACACTGATACAGTGAAACTTGTTTGCTGTGAAATAGGAAATGCTTGCGTGTGCTGTTGTCCTCTCCGGGACCCTCCTGTGAAGAGCATCAACTGCACAGCTTAAGCCTTGCCCTGTGCTATCCAAGAGGAGGCAGCAGCAGCTGGTATTTCCAGCCCAGAGGCTGAGGGCAGTGCAGCTTCTCAACACAAGACGTGTGTAGTGCAGCCTGTCTGAGGCATGGCAGTCCAAGTGGCATGTGTGCAGCACAGCTCAACCCTCCACGACAGCCCTGCACGGCCAGAAGTGTGTTATGGCACATTTCAGAGTACAGATAACTGGAGTCTCTGTAGGTTTATGCCTGTCCTTCACAAGAAGAGACAAGCAGCCTGTGGTGTGTGTTATGTGAGGGGCACTGCTGTGCCTCAGTGCTGTATCCCACACCCACCTCCCAAAGCAACTGCAAAACTAAGCATTGAGAGAGAGTGGGGCAGAACCAGAACAGTCCCTCTGCTGGGGACGGATATAGGGCAGCCTCAAAGTCATCCCCAAATGGGAACTGCTGCTGCTGCAGCTGCCTCCTTGGGCATCACCACCACAAAGAGAACAGCAGAGAACTTGGTCGCCTGTCAGTCCCTGCTCTGAGCTGCGCTTTGTTTCCTACTGCACCTGAACACAGCCTTGCAGCATCAGTGCTGCCATGAGGAATAGCAGGAGCAGTCTGATTCAGCTGGCAGATGCCCAGGAGAAGTACTTCTTGCAGAGAATATGAGTTTTACGGACTGGCTGCACTATATTGCAGGAGTGTAAACTAAGTAGGGGAATCCTCACACTGTCTCCAAAGTGCTCCCCTTGTACATAAATTAGCAATCCACAGTTAGTTTGCATACAGGTTAACATGAAGTAAAATAAAAACCTTGATAATAAAAAATATATAATATACACATTGATCAATAAACTGAACGAATACCCTCTAATGTAACAGTGGCTGTAGTTTGGCACAAAATAAAAAACTCAAAGGTCTAGCACTGTAAAAAAAAATCTTTTTTTCTTATGATTGTTATTAAACTTGATTCATATCCTGACAGGTGGGAATGCAGAGATATAAAAATACTGTACATACAAGATCCCTTTTACAGAGTGAAGCAGACTGCAGCATTTGCAACTTCTACCCTTCCTCCCCACGAGGAGGAAATTCAATGATGAGACTTAACCTATCCCCTAACAGCTGATATTTCCCCACCCCCATTAAGTTCAAAACCATGAAGTTCTTTAAAAAAAGATTAACCTGTTTGATCTATTCCCGTGACGACAACCGCTTCTCACTGCAGGAAGCTGTACAGTCCAAGTTTTAAGACAGTTATTTCGTAGCAAGGTGACTCAGATCAGACTGTCGAAGACGTTGAGTATCCCTGCACGTAAGGCACGATCACTCAGGTTCGCCTCACCTCTTCTGCGGACCACTGTGCTTTGGACGGAGGCGAGGTGGCGGCGAGAGCTCTTGCTGGTGAGATGTGCCTGCTATGGAGGTTAGGAAGTGCCAGGATTTCACGGTGATGGACTTTCCACACGGTGCTTGTTGCTTTGTTAATGCACATGGTAAGAAAGGGATGCAAGAGCTGAGTGACCTGGGCAGGGGTTCCTGCAAGAGCTCTGACATGCTTGTTACATCCAGAGCAAAACCATAGGCAGAGCTACTGAAACTTGGTAACTGAAGACACACACACACACACGAAGTTAAACATTTCTCTGCCATGGATAGGAGATTTTGCTCTGGCTGTTCCTTTGTAAAAGAACGGCTTCAGTGATGCTGGTTTTGCATCTCCCTGACTCTCAGCAGAGCTGTGGCTGCTGAGCTCTAAGAAGTATTGGCTCCTTTTTCATCCCTGGTCTCAACTCTTGTTGACTTCAGTGGGGCCATGGAAGTGGCTACTAAACAGACAAGTCCAGTTGCAACTTTTGCCTCGGGAACACCGTGTCTGCACGAAGCCCACAAGGCATGTCAGGTAAGCAATTGCTCTGTTTACCCCCCATTTATTAAATGCTTTTCTCAGCTATCATTCTTAGCATTCCTCCCTGTAGACAGAGGTGCCAGCTCCCTTCTAGCAAATCCTCGAGGCCCTCCTATTTACAAGGGCTACAGAAAAAACAAACAGGAGAAGAAATGCAAGGGACAGCAAATGAATAAAGACAAGGAATAAGACTAAAAAGTTAAGCACTAAGGGAAGACATAGAGCAAAGCAGCCCCGGAGCATTCAGCGGTCCCTGAAAACATCCAAGGAAGTAGCAGACGCTCCTGGGTACTTCCCTTGAGCTCCCTTTTCTTGGTGCCACAGTTGGGCAGCTTGGCTGGCCCGAGGAGGCCATTGAGGAGATCCTGCAGCTTCACGGAGCAGGCACTGGGGCATTCTTTGGACTTTACCCAACTTCCAAACAAGATCAACCATAATTTTCTCTTATAGCATTTCCACTCACTCCCACTGAAGTCAACAGCCTGGATACTCCTAAGCATCTTTCCTGATTTAATAGGTTCTTCCTGTGTCAGCAGGCTCAGGGCCTTCACAACTTTCCTGAATAGAAGACAGAAGTTACATCAGCCAACTGCAGTGCAAGTCAGCTACAGAAGCCCAGGGAGGGCTGAGTTAGTTGGTGGTTTTCCCTTGCCTTGTGCAGAGGGTCACCAGTTTCCCATGGACAGTCAGTATAAAGCACAATTGCTTTCTTATTTGGTAGGATTTTTCCCCATCCGATTTTCCTAAGTGCCCCTGATGATACAAGCTGGGGTACTTGTAAAAGTATTAGTTCGTAAAACCCCACCAGGCATCCATTTCACAAAAATATACACACTCTAACGGCAAGGAGGGAGAAAAATCCCAACACAAAAAAAAAAAAAAAAGGCATTTTCAGCAGTAGAAATTTTGACTGTTACATGAAATACAAAAATAAACTTTTATAAAGTAAAATCATTGCAAATGAGGTTGCCACATTAACCCAAGTTATCTAACAAAAAAAATACGGTCTCTGTTGTTGTTTTTTCCTGATCATTTAAAAACATTAACACTTCTGAATGGACAAAGGTGGAACAAAAAGAGGGCTCAAGGCAAGGACAGTAAAATCTAGCCTCTGGCTGGAAAATTTCCTGAGAAAAAAGAGCAAACAAGCAAAAGCTTGCGACTCACTTGAAGACTCATCATGCAGGTAAGCAAGCCTATGGGCTGGAAGCAAGGGTACACAGCTAACAGGTTGCTGCTGATCCAGTCTAACTTCACAACATTTTTGGCTGGTGCATGCCTGGAGCAGAGGCCTATTGGGGCTGTCTGGTACTTCACAGGGAGTGAGCTGGTGCCAACATCCCAGGGGGTAAGAGATGGAAGCTTGAGCTGTTGAGCAAGGCAAGGCAAGGCACGGGCTCATGCTGTAGTGTTAAATGATGCCCTTGCAACTTATGTGAAAAATGAGTTGCCTCACATTCCTAGTGATTTGTCTCAGTAGCTATCCTGACCAAGGACAAGAGCCAAGGTTAAAGCCTTTCAGCTGCCTTTGGGCTTGAATTGTGCATTAGTGCAAGAGCAGAGAGCCACGATCTCTTCCGACTTCCTATCCGACTCCACGCCAGCATTCACTCTCCACAAAGCTCCACAGAGCTGTCAGGCTCCTTTCCCAGGCAGCTGCACAGATCGGTGGCAAGAGCGAGCACAGTCTCAGCTCTGCCTGCACCCTCCTCAGCAAAGCCAGCAGCAGGACTGCAGCTACCAGCAGCAGCAGCAGAGCACAGCAGGACAGCCTCTGTGCTGGGCTGCAAGTGCAACAGGAGCACCGCAGGAGGCTCTGCTGCCATGAGTGAGACTGCCAAGGGAATAACTAACCTGTACTGCCTGGGCAGACTCCAAGCCAGTGTCCAGCTACTCAGCCTTGCAGTTTAAAAATGCACTTGGAAATACATGGGAAAAAAAAAAAAAAAGGTTAGCAAGACAAAAGAATTGGAGTGACAGAAGGCAAAGGGAAAAAGGCTACTTGTTACTGCAAGAGCAGAATGATTTTCAAAGAGTGGAAGGAAAACAAGCCATCAAAAGGGGAAAAAATAAAGGAAAAAAGCACTGCATGGGCAGACGTGTACAGAGAACTTAAACTTGGATACACTGCTGTACCCTGGAGAGCAATAGTTTCAACCTGACTGGAGCCTGCCTCAGGTGCTGGACAGAGCAGCGCAGAGAAGAAGCAGTTAGCAGAGACATTTTGCAGACTGTTTGGCACTCTGTCTCTACCTCAAAGTTGCTTTTAACAGTAGCTTTTGGATTCAATGCTCTATGCCCATATGGCCCTCCTTCAATCCTATGTTTACAAGACACACTCATGTTCTGACATAAGTTACTGTGCTCAAGTGCATCAGCAGCTGAGCTAGGAGGTACAGTAGCTCCCCCGTGGCTTCAGTGAAATTCCTTAGCTTGTACCACCTGGAAGCTCAAAGCAGGTGACCACAGAGATCCCCGCAGGCACTGAAATATGTTTGCGTGATTATTCCCAATCCACAACTCCCAGCTTCATCAACTCCCTGGCATGCCTTAAAAGTCATGCACCCAAGATCTAATTTCAGTTGAAGTAGTTCTTCCTCTTAACTGTCCTATCTGATACCCTGGAGCTAAACGCATGGTTACGCGCCCTAACCAAATTGCTGGAAACCCTAGAAAGAAATACAGCAGTTAAGAAGTTTTGTTCTAGAGGCAATTTCTTCCTCACCAGTCCCAGGTTCTAGCTTTGGATGGCACACACTGTGAGGATACTCTCTCCTTCCTGCAAGCTACCGTGACTGTCAGATTGGCTCAGCTCTCTTATCCAGCAGCAGAAGCAGCACACATTCCCTTTAACAACTCTTTGCTCAGTCATCCTAATATGGAAAGAACTTGGACTTGAGATTTTCTGCTGCGTTGCCATAACCCAGCTCATATGTTGGATTTTTCTCCCTTTTGTATGTGCATCTCTACTCGTCCTATTTGTCAAAACTCCAGCCAAAGTTTAAAAATAAATGAAAGCCTCAAAGGAATAAGAGGGAGCTGTTAAATCAGCTAGCTGATTCACACAGCTCAGTGGCGGCTAGATTGTACTGCACTGCTTAAGTGATCACATATGAGTAAGAAATTGAAACGAACAAGTGTTCCTTATTAATATGATGACACTTAAAAAGGAGATCCTGGGAGTGGAAGGTGGACCCCCCCATGGGGTAAGGAATTGAGAAAGTTGCCTGGCAATTCCAGTAATGTTTGCTACAGAAGAGTCAGTACCAAAGCGAAGGCTAGCACAGTTTACTGCTTCCTACGGGAACCTGGAAAACAAAACAGAAAGGAGAAACAGGTTGTAAGGATAGGTCCTGGTAAAGAAAATACTACCTGCAGTCATCTTACTTGTACTGCCCTCTTGGATCTCTGATGTCAAAGAGGGAACTGTACATTACTTTACTCCAGCAAAGGGAGGGATAGATCCACAAGATACCCATTTCTCGCAGGCTGTGAATGGCACCACAGTCACATTTCACAGCCTTGCTAAGGAAAACAGAAGGATCACTGGGCTTACAGACTATATAAACTGCCATCAACTTTCCAGCTCTTTTGATGAATACAGAACACAAAAGCATCCAAAACTTCAAATTTTGGCAAGAAAACTGTCCACATTTAAGTTATAATCAGTGGAGTTGGAAAAAATCTGAGTCTACCTCTGGCTGCACCTTTCTTCCTCAGAGCCTCTAAAGATAACTCAGACAAGTGGCACACAGATTTCAAGAACTGGGGGGGAGGGCGATCCTTCACTGCTCCGGTGCCAAATTATTTCAGGAAACAAGCCAACAAAGCAGTGCTGAGATGCTACAGGAATAAAACAAGCCTGTTCTCAGACCAAGCTTCTATACAATCATCCCATCCACATGCCAGACAGGAGATACTCTGAGGCTTTTTTTGTCATGTATTGGATCATTTGATATTAGTGAGTCACCTAAAACTCATCACATCATTGTCTTCATGTTATTTCTCCTTCATTTGCTGCCTGGATTCACAGTCATTCATCATTAAGAGATCACACAGGACAAGCAGAGAGCATTTTGACAAACTCGAGGCAAACCAGTTCAGCTTTTCCCTCTCTCAGCCAGCAATGTGCTCAGCAAGCAGAACTCACTGAGTAGCATCTCCTGCCTGTTGGGGCAATAACATCCATTCCTCCTCTATGACTATTCCTCTTTCAAACACCCTGTCCTCCAGGCTGGCTACGCGAGGAAAACAATCCACAATAACCCACATGTTAGGCCAGCTGTGGACTTGTTCCTACCTTTAGGAGAGTGCTCAGGTTTGGAAAACTGACGTAAGGGGCTGGACTGGCTTGTGTAATACCGAGCATGTTCGAAGTCATCAAGGAGAGGCTGTGACCTGCCAAACAAAAGGCAGCAGAAGGGAAAAAAATGCATAAGAACATTGTGGGGGGACACAGGAGGAACAACAGGATGGGACAGTAACAAAATTAAAAGGCACAAGAGTATGGCAGAAGGATCACCTCAGCTGCCTGGTATGTCCCTGCCAGTTTAAAGCAAACTGATTTGGGCTTTCCACTTGCAGACCAGCTCCTCTGAGCACAGCCTGTTACTGTTCATATGGTGAGAAATACCTAGTGTTCAGCACTTCCCATGGTCTGCTTTCATTTAATAATGGTTTCAATTTTTCAGGAGACAAAGAATTTCCATTATGAAATTTGATGCAAACCTCACTCAAAAGGAAAGAGAAAAGTTTCAAAGAGTTTAATGCTTGCCTTGTTTCACCCTAGAACATTTTAATGAGATCTGTCTTCCCCTGCACACCTTCATTGTTTTGTTTGCAAATTAAACAAAAGCTTCTAAGCTCCTATCAGGATTGGAAATCAAAACCACCAGGGTCACTTACAGGATTCTGTCTCACACCAGGAGCATTAGGCCAGGGTACAAAGCGATTCAGAAGATGCACTGCATTACGGCACGTTCCCATCACTTCTGGGATGAGGCACCCCAAAGCACAACACGCACGCTGCAGTGGGGTGTCCACACACAGCAGCAGTGTACAGGGCATAAATGGGGAGCAGGGACACAAGGGATCAGCTGTGCAAATGCAGCACGATTACTCCTTCCCACCCAGAGATGACATTTGGTTTCACATCCCCAGAAGTTTTGTTTTGTTTTTAACCCTCTTGGTACTTCTCTGCCATTTTACAAATGTCACTGCACAAGCTCATCAATCTCTGTCAGCGCCGGGCAGGAAGACCAGTATGGCCAGCAGCCACAAGCACAGCGAGTGACGCATGTCACCGAGCACCTCACGAGCTCTGTGCCAGACGTCTCCTTTTAATGCTAAAAGCTCTGCTCTCTGCCAACCCCCTCGTGGGTCAGGCTGGCCGCCCCATGACTGCTCCCCAGGACTCAGCTCCTGTGCAGCTTCCTGAGTGCATCTCCCCAGTTTTACTAGCCACGCGTTCAGCTCACCTTACAGACTTGTCACCTTTGTGTCTCTGGGTTTCAGGCCCTTCTTTTGACCTTGAGCGCGGGGACTCGCTTGCATCATGCTGACAAGAAGAATAAAAAGCAGTTCAACTGGCTGTCCACATGCCTTGTGAGACAGCAGCCAGCGTGTCGAGACTGCCTCAGCTCCACACAACCCTTTTGTGCTCAGCTTTTGCACACTGAGCATGCTGACACATGCAAATGGCAGGATCAGGACTAACTTACGATAACTGAAACTCAGCCTTGCTGAGCCAAACTTAAGCTTTGCTCTAAATTCAGGACAGTGCTGGGGGACCCTTCCCAAAGCTGAGGTCAAGTGCATACAGTCCATGTTAATGGCTGCACGCAGCACGGCTGAGCATGAGGGACCAGCTGCACAAAGCTGTGCTGCTGCAACTGCTCCAACATGGTAAGGAGTCTGAAAACATCAGCTACCTCCAGCTGGCCCCAAGATTAACTGAACACCTCCTTTAGCACATTAGGAAGGCAGATTATGAAATCTGTTTCTTATCACCTTCCACAACGGCTAGCCAAGATCCTGCAGTATTACACTAAAACCTAGCCTAGGCTCGATATACTCATTACTTCATAATAAAATTGGCTCAGCTGTGCTGTCCGTGTACCTGTGGTGAACAAACAGAACTACTGCTTTTACAGTTACAGCAAGGACTTCGGTAGAGAAAAAGTCCTGCAGCAGGAGGGCTGACAGTGCTTCAGGGAGGCCATGAGGTGCTGTGACATCCACCACCAGCCTCCACGGCCACAGTCTAAGGCATACATTACTTGAGACTGAGTCTAAAGAGTATCTAACCAAGGATAGGGCTCCAAAAGCTTAGGAAGCAGCTGAGTAACAGGCAGCAAGACCCTTCGCATGCAAGGGTCTGTACCATTCCTCTTGGTCTCATCACACACCCCCACCTCCCTCTGGAACAATGTTATAGGATTTCACTTGGGAGACCTCCTGAAGCTTGACATACCTTCCAGTCTTGATCATGCCTCTTCTTTTCAAAGGAAGACTTTTCTCTCTCCTTCCCTTTCTTGAAAGCCTTTTTTTCCTCAGCCATCAAGAGACGGGCAATTTCCTGAAAGGGAAAATACAGACAGCATGTCAGAGGTTGTATTGCTATTCTCAGTTTGAGCTGTTTAAAATCTCTCCTATGGACTGCTAAGTTAGATGGGTGCAAAGCCAGGATTCTACCTGAGCCTGTGATCAGGGACCAAACGACAGAGCAGAAGTGAGACTGACTACATGCTGAACGCCCAGAGGATCCCAAATTGCCTGGTTTTTGTTTGCAGAGCCTTTCAGCCCTTTGTTTCTTTTCCTTCAGTATTGGGTTCATCTTCCAGCATCTCTGATAGTCTCCTACAGTGTTCAGTTACAAGAGATGCTCTTCTTCAGCCAAGAAGAGCACTTCCTTTGTCAAAGTTGCAACAGGCAACACAACTCCCTGTTAAGCTAACCTGAACATGAAAACTAGCCAGAAACACCCCCCGGAGGCCTGAGATTCCCCTACATGGGGAAAAACAAACAACTAGAGGGTCAGAGTAGACAAATAGGGCTTAGCAGTCTCCACAAGTAAAATGCTACAAACATTTAGCTTCTTGCTCACCTCATCCTGGGCCACTTGAGCTGCCTTCTGATCTGCTTGGTTGGCCTGAAAAGAAAAAAATGAGACAAAACTGTAAAACCTCTAACATTATTAAGACCCATCAAACGACTGGGCAAGGCAGGCACCTATACAAATACACTGCCATCCTCTCCAAATATATTAAATTAACTCAATAATATTAAATTAACTCAATACGTACCTCATAACCCAGACAGTGGCATTTCAGCTGAGTTTTTTCCCCATCTATCCGGGAAGCCACACCACAATACATTGCCCTTTCTCCCACCCCTAGCCCAGGAAAGGCTCTGGCCTGTTCCAGTTCTCAGCTCACCAACCATACTGCCCAAATGCCATCTTCACCTGCCTGCAAGCATTCATTTAACATCACCCTCTCCTGCCATTTAGTTTTTGGATATGTAATTCAGGAAAAAAAGGCTGTACTGGGTCAACACCAGCCTTCACTGCATGTGCAGTTATGGGTGGCAGAGCTGACCACCAGAATGCACAGCAGCAAGGCCCCGGTCTTAAAAGTCGTAGATACACGTTAGCGGTTTCCAAATTCAAGATGTCACTGAGTACCTTAATTGTTTCATGATGACTAATGCATCCCCTCTACTCACCAGGAGCTCTTCCTCTTGCAGTTTCCGAGCAATCTCAGCATCAGACAATTCCTGTTCCCTTAGGGGTTTATCATAAGTGGCTTGCCTCATCCCCCTCAGCTTAGTTCCTACAGAATTAGGAGAGAGAACAATCAGCTCACCCATTTCCCAAATGCTTCAGAAAGGAAATCCCCACCGTCTCCTCAGCCTCTTGCAGAGCCCCACTCGAGGGGACCACAGACCACTATGAGGTACCTGCCAGGCAGACATTTTGAGGTGCAGCATGCACCTTAGAATAAGTTTTTTCTATACATATAGTTACACCACGTCTTACAAGGCAAATGAACTGTACGCTACAAGAGCCATGCCTCTTGCTTCAGCTTTCAGTGGCACAGCGATGCTAGCAAAGGAATTGAATCACAGATTTTTCACACACCATCAATTCAGACAGCGGAGAGCAGCCTAATGTGCTACAAGCACAGCAGAGTCCTTAAACACACCTCTGGAGCAGCGCGGGCTGCAAGAGATGTCTGGGACAGGCACACAATGTTTCTGACAATTTCATGCTTTGGCCTGACCCACGAATTTCACAATTCATAGTGAGAAAACAGCCATGTAAACATTTCTGGAGTTCACGCAAGGTTCAGTTCTTGCTTTGAGTACAGAGGTTTTTTTGGTTTTGATTTTTTCTGAAGTGTTTATTTAAAGGTAAACCACCTACAAGTGGTTTAAATGTTGCATTTTGGAGTCTCTCCGTGGTCTATCTGCAATAGGCCAAAGGAGTCCCCCCGTATCCCCGTTATAAAATGCGTGATCTCATTCCTGTACAATGAATGCCTTCTCCTTCCATCTGCAGCCTGAACTGTATTGTTCAGCTATCTCAGACATCTAAATGAGCTCTCTGCTTTATGTCTGAGGTACACAAATACTCCAGCTGTCTGTCTGTGTCTCTCCCAGCCCAAACTCAGAAAATAAGCTTCACTCAAAACTTCCATGCTTCCAGCACTCTGCACGCTGATTATAAATACATTACAGCTTAGTGGGCCACATATCAGCTTCCTTCTGATCAGGTAAGACCAAGGAAAAAAAATAGTTTTTAGAGGTCAATAGGTTATCTTCTGTGCATCTATCAACAAACTACCATTGTACTCCACCAAATACCCCAAATGCTTCAAGCTGTGGGCCAGAGACCTGATGCATCAACCCCAAATCAAAACATGGAATAGGAAAATACCAGCTCTTCAGGTATTAAATGTGGTATATGGGGTATTTTTGCTTTTTTGCTCTGATTAAATTTAGGTCAACAGATCCAATGACTTTAAGCAACATTTCAGCAACAAGTAACACCCCTCTTACACATGACCCTAGCATGAAAAGAAAACTTCTGGCTCTTCTGGCAGTTACAGTTAAGTGCACGGCTCAGCCTTGCCAGAAGAGTATGACTGATCCAAGCTGTGAAACGCTGCAGTCTCAGACCAGCACACAAACTCCACCGAAAAGCATCAGCTTGGTCAGAGTTAAATTATTCAAACTGCTTCCAAGGCCACTATAAGCACAGTTTTACCCCACCAGAACAGCTTCACTGACAGACTTTCATACACCATTGCCCCCATGAAGAGCAAAACTGTGTTTCCAGAATTGTTCACTGAACAGCCAAGACTGAGTTTGCTTTATACAGACTGGTACCAGTCTTGATTTGGTCAGAAAGCAATGATAAACATTACTCACACATCACTTCTGCCCACACTCAGGAGCACAAAGCCCGCCCCAATTCCCTCAGGAAGAGGATGTGAGCTTCTGGCTGCCCTGACCCCACACGAGGGTGATCAGAGTCCGAGTCATTCCATCCCATGCTGTATCAGGGCACATCACAACTTACTGACTATATGAAGGCCTGATTAACACCCCCCACTTCCCCACAGAAAACTTTTGCATGAAGACAACAAAAGAACAATTCTCCTGGCATCTCTGAACACAGACATGCTTCATCTTCCTCACCTTACCCACGTAAGGACCAGCTGGATGCCATAATGTAGGAGTTTCCCAGCCTGTGGCATACACAGTGGAAGTGGAAGTTCAGAGACTTGATCTAACAGACAGGCCATCCCTCACTCCCATGCAGGTTTTAAAATCAGGAAGATGTATCTGGATTTTACAGGCCACCAGTCCCCAAGTATTATTGAACAAAAACTACTCAAGTACATGTTTCCTAGAAAAGTTCATTTCTACAGAATTTGTTAAGAACATCCTAAAATATATCACAAGTGGACACTTGTGAGCTTTGCCTAAAGTCGTTTACATTTTCAACATTTTTTTTTCCAGTAGGAATTAGATGGACATTGCTGGCTTGTATTGGTATTAAGCAAAGTGTCCTCACTTACAGCCTTGCATCCCAAATCAAATCCCATTTCTGCGAGAGGAAACCACAGCACAAATTGTATCAGTGAAAATAAAAGGGAATTTTTACACAGGATACCGAGGGCACCGTTTCCAACAACACCTTCTTACTCCTTTTGAAACCAGGGGACATGTCGGGAAATAAACAGAGTGAGAGTCTTAGCGGATAAAAAGAACCTCATTAAATAAGAGAAACCCAGGCAGGATTCACCGTGTACGCATTGCAGACTGATATTGGAGATTAAAAGTCTTCAGAAGAAGCAGCACTGATTTCAGACAGCAGGATGGGGCAAGCAAAGGTCCGTCCCCACACGTACCTACACCTTCCCCAGCACCTGGTTACCTGAGTCTCTCTGGGAGTCTCCAACCTCTCCCCGGCTCACTGAGTGTGGGGAGGGGGAAGGTTTCCTGTGTCCTGTGCTTTTGCAGTCTCTCTCCTCACCCCTCCTATGATCTTCTTGGAATTCGGAGTCCCGGTGCCTCTTGTCGTGCTCCGTCCTGTGCGAGGAGCGGCCCCAAAGGCGGGATTTATGGTTTTCAGGGCGCACCACCTGGCTGCCGCCCCGACGCCAGGTCTCCTGCTCGGCCTCCAGCTCCACGTCAAGAAGAGGAAGACGCTTTTCTCGGTCTTGCCTTGCTGGCTTTCTGCTGCACCGTGCCTGGTCTGCGAGTCCACGCTCTGACTCCAGGTCAAGGCTGAGAGGTCTCCGAGCCTTCTCCCTGCTGGCTGCCCTCCTCTCCTGCAGCTCCCAGCTGCTGCTCTGCTTATGGGCACCACCATCAGCCTCTCTTTCCAGGTCGAGGCTGGGAGGTCTCCCAGACCCACCCTGGCTGGCTGATTTCTGCCTCTGCCGATGGCCATCAGTGGCCTCACTCGGTTGAGGAGAGCCGTGACGATCCTCCGAAGAGACGTGCCTGTGTTTGGAGGCTCTGTCAGACAGAGGCGAGTGTGCTTTTTGGCGCTCTCTCTGCCGATGTGCGTGCCTATCATCACCACGTGCCCTGGGAGGCTCAGAAACCTGCTCCCCAGGATCATCCCGGGGGTGCTCTGAGCAACAGGGGGGACAAACAAGGAGGTGGTTAGTGACAAAGGGTTAATAGGTGCTCAGTGAGGCCAGAATTACAGCACGCAGATGAAGGAAGCCTGACGCAAGTGTAAGCTGGAAATGCAGGTAAAGTGCAGGGGGCTACACAGAAAATAGCAGGGATATAACACTTGTAGGGTGTAACAGGAGACAGAGAGAAGCGGCAGCCTGGACTGAACCAGGGCAGCACAGGAGGCAAAGGGGTTGAAGCAGAAAGCATGGGTGCAGCCCCAAAGTGTGTCCAAGCAACTCCTAAGGCAAGGAGGAGCCACTGTGAAGATTAAGGATTTTTACTGATGCCATTTGGGATTTAAAAAAAATATTAAAAAAAAAAAAAGAAACAAAACAAAACAGCAGAGCAACTTGTCTCCTGTCACTGCTGGAGGATATTGGACTCCTGATGAGAAAGGGGCTTACGAGGGAGAGCACAAAACAGAGGCAAGGCCAGGAGGCTCCGAGCAGAGGGCTGTGTTGGAGCCTGGTTTATGAGCACCCACGCCTTGCCCTGGCTTTAACCCCAGGGTTATTCCCCAGAAATAACAGCCTCAACTGAACATGGGGAAAGACCCACTTTTTTGAGTAAGAAGAGAGAGGGGTGGGACAGCATTTTTTATTATTAATTTTAAAAAGGTATGACGGATAGCTGCAGCATCCGTACACTTCCCACCACATCTCTTGAAGACTTAGGAGTTTCAGGGCCTGCACTTACTGCATCGACAGAAGTTTAGTCTGTCTGCAGAAAGGGCTACAGAAACTTAAAAGGCAGGATAAGATTTCACAAAAGTCAAGCTCCTGACCTCAGCAGTGTTGCTGGAAAAGCCGCTTACTCAGCGGCTTAGTGGGGTTGTTTCCTCTGTGCTTTTCAGAAAGCACATGGAAATTTTCTTTGCTTTAGTTTCAGTAACAAAACCTCCACAACTATGAAGATGCGGAAGGCTTCCTGTATACAACCTGCTAATTAATTTAATCTCAATCAACTTATTTGATAAGAAAAATCATTGCACTGAGTGAACTATTATCTCTACAGCAGCTTTTCAAAGTGAAGAAGAAATTTCCTTGAAGCAGAGGCTGATTGCAAACAGAATCATACAAAGAGCAGGGGTAAGACTTTCCTTCTCCATTGCTAAGAGTTTTTATAGCATCTTAAAATATTTACTATATTTCACTGCACCTGAGCTTCATTCTGTCCTCATAAATAGCTCTGCCTTCCCTACAATCATCCAAGTTTCAGAAGTAAGAAAACAAAACAAAAAAGCCACCCAAAAACTGAATGTTCCCTTCAAGTCATACTATTCAGAAAAAAAAAGCTTTTCTGAGCCAGCAAAAATAGAGCCTACTGAAAACCTATCTTGAAAACAAATGGGTTTTGTTTGTGTGACTTATCCGGAATAGATATATTTTTAAGAGTCCAAGAACTGTAAGAGTAACCACAGCAGTTCCTGTTAACTGGCAGGTTTTTCTGTTCAGTTTTAGATTGTGAGCATGATTTACAGAATAGTTATATCCAACGAAACAATTTAAGAGACTTACTGAACAACAGACACCAGAACCCAAAAGCAAGAATCAGGATTATTTATTTTTTTAAATAATATTAACAAGGATCTAAAATTAGCTCAATTTTGTCATTTACAATAAGCTCAATATATACATCAGCATGGAGAGGAGATTATGAAAGAGCAAAGCATGGCTGCGTTGGGAGAGGATCGACGCAGGAAACACAATCATGCTAGACAGCCTAAGCAGGACATTTGTTTTTGGGGTATCTCAGGGCAGTTAACTCCTCAGCAGGCACTGGTTCCTGCAGCACCTTCTGCAGGGGCCAAGTAAACACTCTTTAGGTCCTGGTGTTACTCTCTCAAGCAGCAAGTGACTAAGCGAATACAGAAGTGTTTTTCATGGCACAGACACTTCTGGGAGGAACTCGGCTTTCTTTCATGTTTATTTTTCCACTCTTTAAAAAGCTCGGTTTGCTCTCAAGTAATAGCCCTAATCCATGCTCCTCCTGGATGTGGATAAATTTTTATTCTGTCAAGACAGGCTAAAACCCAAACAAAGCAAGAGCTTTTCTTTTGACTATAAGTTCACAAGTAGCAAGGACAATATAAAAGAATGCTGAAGTCTAATCAAATGGTGCCCCAGTATTTATGAGGTTTCAGATCAATGTACTAGATGGTCCAGACATCAAAATCCACTTCAGTTCTTTCGTTCTTTCTATTTTTATTTATTTATTTTAGGTACAAGGATCAAGAACAGCACTACTATAAATGGTCATGCAAAAAGTGCCTTCCACCTCACCTCCAGAACTACAGATTACAGCAGGAAGAAAAGTTAGACCCACAAGATATCCTGCTTTTCAAATCCATAACAGAAAAAGTTCAGAGAATCATAGACTTCTGTCAGCTACTTTCTATTATAAAAAAAATAATCCATCCTGTCATACCATCTCTGCCTGGCAACACTTACCTATACTGTATTTTTTCAGAGACATAACCCATTTAATTCTGAAAAATTAAAGCATGTGTTGGCCATAGACCTCTCAGATAAGTCTTTTTTTAGCTCTGCACACATACCAGAACTTGGGGCCATGAAGTTTCCACCTAGTTATGGTTTTGCACTTTGTGCTGTGCATTTTCTTGGCCTTCCTTGAACTTGTTCCCAATTGGAACTAAAATATTTTATGTCTGAGGTCATATAAAGATGTTTAAAATTGCCAGTAGTACGGATGTTAAAGCAAGAATTAAGAGGTTTGATCTTCATCTTCACAATCTGTTAATCAAAATCAGCCTGTCTCTACCCCACCACATACATTTTGAAGCAAGAACACAAGAACCACCACCAGTGCACAGCAAAGCAATCCCCACATTGCTCCATAATTAAACACACTCTGATTCTCTGCTCCCAATTTACAGAAAGTCTGTATTTGATCGCAAAAGATACCCAAAAGAAAGCAATGCAGTGCTGTGGGTCATATATTCTTCACAAAATACAGTCCCAGATGAGAACTGCAGCAAAGACATTCTGTGGAGATGACCTTGTTATTCAGTAAGTCATTCAAAGCAGTTGTGCTAATTTTAGGGCTTGGATACATACCTGCAAGAAGTTATTTTTGAAAGGCTGTTCCATGAACCAGCATTTATTCCTTTGTGCACGTACCAGTGCCAGCATCACAGATGAGCACACACATTCAAAGAGAAACTGTTCCAAGTGTAGAATTGTGTCTGCATTTCTCCTCTACACACTTGCAGCATTACGCAGAAATAACTGTGACTTATTAGTACCCTCAGCGACTGTATTTTTCCAAGTAGTTCCTGACTCTAGAATGAAGTTAGATCCTGGCCCTGGAAATTTATGCAATGCTACAGTACTGAATGCAAGTAATGGAAATCTCCCTAACTAAGCTGCTAGACCACCAGGTTCGCCTATAATACCATGATCTTGACACTTTATGAAGGAAGAACTTACCTCCATTTTCTGAATAATAGCTATCTTCATACATTTTGTGTCCCTGGGATTCTGGGTAGTGCTTCTTACGCTTTTTTTCCTCCTGCAGTTCTTTCTGTTGTAGGAGACGGGCAATGTCCTACAGAGATTGAAGAAAACAGTCATTACCTTCCCCTAAAAAACATCTCCAGATTCTTTTATTAAAATACAACTCTAAAAATCCTCAGCTTTGTTTTCCAGACACATCAGTGACAGGGTTACTCTTGAATTCAAACCACATGCTAGAAGGGCTTCCACCTACGTGGCTGACATAAACGGCTACCTCAGCAATCAGCACACAACCTCCTCCAGGCCCACCACTGAACTTACAAAAAACTTGCAGGTTTCTCATCTATCTGCATGCAAGCCTGCAAAGCCCTAATGACTGAACAGGGACAGGAGGAATTTCTTGGGCAAACTCAGGCTTCCAGCAGCATCTTGGTTTTTAGATAAGAGCACAACATGCTCACACAAGTGGCGTGCTGGACCTCCCTCCTCAACTCCACCAGCCAAGGAAAAATACCCAGGCAAAGACTCTCTTCTAGCTGAAGGCTCTTCTGACTGAAAGGACTTCCTAAACCTGTCAGTGAACTCACTTCAAACCAGGTGTAATTTACAGGGACTGCAGGATGCCAAGCAGGGAGATGCATCACTTTGACAGAGGCTGAAGGAAAGAAAAATCGAATGAGCTGTTAGGGAGAGAGGAGCTACGGACACCACAGGAGTGCTGTGGGAACTGTAGGCTGTTTATCTTCTGTCACAGTTTTGGTAGACATGCCATCAAAGAGAACAGCACTCCATTTTCTTAATTGATTTTCTTTCAAGATGACTAATGGTTCAACAAGGCCTAGCAATAGTAAACAGCTCTTTGGGGCTTGTTCACTCAGGGCCCAGAAGCTTGCAAGTCAGAGGAGCCAGTCTGAAGCAAAGAAGAGAAGCTGGAAGATGCTACCAGCAGGTCAAGCTTACCCTAGGGCAGTATTCATTTAAGCCTCCCTAGACCTCAGGGCTTATGAAGCTGTTTGTGTAGAACATATGTTGCAGGCTAAAGAGGTATCAGTGAAATACAAAGTCAGAAAAAACCTTCTAAAAGCAAAGCCAGCACTGAAGGACAGTGGATGGGTGTTCAAATGCAAGCTGTTATTTCAGAATTCAGATCGGATCTGTACAGTAAACAACATTGTCAGGGACCTTGGGACACCACAGGCTCTTTACCACAAAATTTCCTTCCCTCGGCACAGTTAAACTCTAACAAGTAGAGCAAGTCTATAAATACATGGGCTTAAGAACATTATCTCCAGGATTGAGACAGTTCAGGACTTGCAAATCCGCATAAGCCATTGCTGACAAACTGAACCTGTAAGCAGGTGGACTGAGAACTTTATTTAAAAACCCTGCACATCTGGCTGGATCTGCCCAAACGCTGCCCAGTGGTGGCACAACACTGCTGGCCACTCCTGGTATCAGTTACCACATACACTGGGCAAATACCACACCCCTGTGTGCGACAAATACATGATGAATTCGGCACACATCCAGTATCAATACCACTCAGCACGTCCTGCAGGGTATGCGTACAGATGCCATGCTGAGGGTCACAGGAGCTGCTCTGATGGGGTCCCTGCTCTGCTACCTGACAAACCCTTTGGGCGCTGCACAGCCCCACTCACGTTGCATCAGTACAGGAGCTCCCTCTGAAGAAATAACGCTGGTGAAGACCCTGGAAGGACAGCAGGATGAACTCAAGCTCTCCAGCAGTCCTGCTGTGAAGGCAGTGACAGGCAGCACTGCTGCACCTCAGTACTCAGCTGCAGTCTAGCTCAGTACACATCTGTTTCAGCCACCCTTCAGAACTTCCCATGTACCAGCAGGAAGAGAAAGAATATTTATGGCTTCTCCTCATCACCAAGACATATTCATTTGAAGATTGCTCCTGACATCAAAAGAAGATCACCATGCTGGTTTGACAGGTTGCAGGGACCTGCTGTCAGAATGCTGACATCCCAAAATCCCTCTGCTTAAAGCCGTGTGATTGCAATACCAGAGCCAGCCCAAGCTGTATTGCATCCCCCTCACTTTCCCCAGAAAAATAACACAGACGGCCACGTTTACAGCACAAATCCTTTAGGCAGTGTTCCTCCTACCAGCATTACCACAAGAACCTCTGAAGACCTCCTGGCCAGCCTTTCAGTACTTGTTTGGACATAAAGGTCCAAGAAGAAAATGAGGTCTTGAACAAGCAAACTGATGCATCTGTCACTTACAGACTAATTCTTATTTCAGGTTCTTCAAAGAAACAGCCTTTTGTTCAAGTTCTTCCTATAGAGAAAATGCCACTAGATGCCTCTTCAGCATCATGAGACTATCTAGACTTCTTGGGGACCTATCTAATCAAATATGGGGCCACACTCCATGTTCAAACAGTCACAGATAGGAGGAATGTGTCTCCCAAAAACCCAATCTGGTACACAATGAAGTGATTAACAAGCCAAATCCTTTGAAGGCCACAGACAGACCACACCGACCATTCTCAGGCAAGAGCAGCAGGGCAATATTCTTCAGTCACAAAAGGAATCTGCTAGCAATTATCTGTAACAGAGTGTTCAGGCTGTAAAAATTAATCTGAAAATGAAGGAAGGTAAGGGAGAAGCCAGAAGTAGACAGCTGGGCTAAAGATCCTACTTAAGTCTTTGCACCAAATAACAAAGCAATTCTAACCCAGGATTCTTACAGACGTAGTAGCTGTCTTCTTGCATTTGAGCAGGAATATCTCAGACTGTATAAACAATTACTTCCTGACACCACAGCAACAAACCCTTCAACAATACCTACTATTACTTGCCTTCTTTGTTAGCAAGGTGACTGCCATCAACAACCCCCTTGATCATGAAAACCATGACTGTATCTTATCCCCGTAACAGGGCTCCCTGAAAGCTCTTTGCACGTTGAGATCCACAAGGACCAGGACTAACACCATGCAAGCCAGCTCCTGTGGCTACTGACTGAGAAATGCCTGTCCCAAAATAACTGCTATGAATAGCCCTGCCATCTTTGCAGCTTTAAAGGTTACCTCATCTTTTTCCTCCTGCCTGCGTCGCTGCTCTGCTTCAAATACCAGCTTCACTTGGATTTCCTGAGCGATCTCAGAGTCCTGTCGTTCTCTAAAAGACAAGGAAACAAGGATTATAAGCAGCTAAAGTCAGACATCAGTCAGCCTGTAAAGAGAGATAAAAGCTAAAAGAAGCCATCCAATTTACACAGAAGAGTTATTACTTAGCAGTAGTGCAGAGTAAATGAATCCTCGCCAGGAACCGAGTCTCCCTCTACTTATGCTGGACAAAATTTAGAAAATAGGTCCTAAGACACTCACAATCAAAGTAAAAAGCAAGAGAAAACACGTTCTTAGGCAAGATATTAAGAAAGGAGATAGGAACAGTAAGACAAGGCAGGCCAAGGCAGTGCATGCTCATCTTTGCAAACAGCAGTCTAATACTGCTGCGGAGTATTTGTATGTGTGGTGCATAAGCAGGGGTTTAGGGGTAAGGTTAACACAGATATTTCTAGGAAGTGTTTTTGATGTGAAAGCCAAGAAAGAGAAAGTGCAGAAATGCTTATACCAAATGCAGTATGTAGGCCAAGCGGAGGCTGGAGGTGGCAGTTCAGTAATGAATGAGAAATGCCACCGAGATACAAGAGCAGAGGCAGTGTCAAGAGGCAAAAGAGCAATATGCATCAAAACGAGGGGTGGGAGGCAATCGTCACAGCACCACTGCGGATGCAGGAGTAGCACAAGACTGTATTAACCGGGGACAGAGAAACATAACAGAGTAATTGAGACATGAAATCACTTTCATCAGTGTGGGTAGACCATGAAGAATATATTTCTGGAGCGTCACACAGAAAGCATCTGCAAGAATTGTGCAATACTCAGCTGCATGCACTGATGCCCAGCAAACAGGCTGGAACGATGGCCAGGGTGTTCTTAAAGCTAATCCAGAAAAGTGCTGGGGGATTTGAGAAGAAAGATTAAGATCCCTCTCCTTCAGCACTGTTGAAATTAAGCCAAAGGTTTGCTCTGAACAGGTCATATCAATCCCAGATATCTCTGCAATCAAGACTGCTGGAAGGTAAGGCATAGAAGGAGATGAAAATGGGGATAACAACAGGCAGAGATTGCTTTATTAGAAGACAAAATCTTGAAGAATATGCTGGCAGTGATCAGACAGGTGATGGGAAGACTACTGAGAGCATTTTATGGAAGTCAAGCAGATATTTCAAGAGAAGCAGGTTCAACTATATCGAAGTTACACAGCAGCGCTATGGGCTGAAGCACTTGTTCTGGCCTTGAGCAAGGATCAGGGCATAAATGACCTGGCAACCTTGGAGGCAAAGGACTGGAAAGAAATCTAGGACAAGAGCTGATGAAATTAAAAAAGTGAGCTTAGACAAGCACTTTCAGCAGCAGAACAGAGAAGCGGCATTGCTGGAGCAATTAGCGGCACAACACAGGCTTCTTTTACGGGAAACGAAGAACAACCGAAGTGGAAGGAGTGGGTAGGTGGCTTAGGGGGGGGAAGGACACTGCAAGAAGAATGGTTAGAAAAGAAATGCCACCAAGAAACATCTAAATTTATCCTACAGAAAGAAAAGGAACATGAAGCAGGAGGGGCGGGGAAAGAAGCTTCTTTATTTCTGTCAACTGCTCTTCAGAAACAGACCTGCAATTGAGCACTGCATGTCGCTTATATCCCCTTCCTCAAACACATGAGAACCCCAAATCTGAGTCACAATTCGACAATTCCTTCCCTTTCCCAGACCACACCTGTGAACATTTATGCATATCTATAAGTTGACACAGCTTAGAGACATCCTGGAAGGAACTCATGAATTTCAGTGTTTGTAGGGCTGTAGTTACCAGTTACAGGCAAGCAATTTCAGACATCAGTTTCTTTCAACTTCATTAGAAAAAGTTGTATTTTGTGAGTGTGTATGTTTGTGTGTTTTACTTGACTCCAGCCTGAGACCTTCTCAGAAGCACACAAGCTCACAGGTCAGCAAATCTGGTTCTGGAACCTGCCTTATAAAAGTGGAACCAAACAGCTGAACACGACAATCTGATCCCCAGGATTCGCAATGTGCCTAAAACATTTGATCTGTTATGACTCCAGTCTCAGAGGACATGAATCCAAGTGGAAAACAGAAAGGTCAGACAACAACATGATGCAAGTCTCTAATTCCTTGGGGAAGCTGTGAACAGAGCTAACGTGCTTAGTTCATCAGCACCAGCTGACTTGCTAAATTCTTAAAAATCCATCTTGCTGCAGACGAACAGGAGACAAATGGCTGTCTTCCAGAGGCAAGGCAGTAAGGTCACTGCCTCTCCATTCACAGCAAAGAACACCAGGAGTAATGCACAAGCAGAAGTGTTTTCTGTTTCTGATGACATGCATCTTGGAATACTCCATATCAAGTTCTTTCGAAACACTGAACAGAGGATTGCATTTTGTTTTTTGTTGCTCAGTGGTAATTAAATACTAAGACTTGATTAGTTATTGAACATAGGCAGATCTTTCAACTTGACTTGAACATAAGCACAAGGTTAAAGAACTTTGGCAGCTCTTCTTGTCCTCTTGTTTCTCTGGTATGAATTCAAGCGCCCAGCAGTCCCCAGGAATCAGCCAGAGCAGTATAAACATCACCAGCTCTGAACATTGCACCGATGTGTCCTTCATTCCTGGGCAGCCAGGGATGTTAGTGTCAAGGAAACCCTACATCAGCTTAGAAAAAAAAAATTAAAGTGTCACTGATCAGAAAGCTCCCATTCACACTGGCTGCAGCAAGTAATTGTTGCCAGATGAGAAAAAATAAAAGGGTTTAAGGGAACTGCTCAAAGGAACCGTTCACATTAGTGTAACAGAATCATTATGGCACCAGGAACAAAACAAGGAAAGCGTATTTTCACGGTGTTTCAGACAGTTATTTTAGCAACCTTGCTACTACACTTGGCAGCATGCAGGCTGCTCTGCTAGATGTGAGAGATGCTTTTAAAGAAGTATGAAAAAAAAAAAAAAAAAAGGTTTGATGCTTCCCTGAATTCTTAAAGAGAAAAAAAGTTATTTCTATTCTTGTTTATCTTCACTTTTTTTTTCCTAAGAGAATCTAGGATTTGAAAGACAAAGAAAAAAGCTCTTAAGTTTGAAGAGCTTTTTTATGCTCCCTGTTTCCAAAGAGACCACCCAGTTCTGCCTCATCATTCCGCCATCACCTTGCAGCATCAGATTGTCCTACAGTACACAAGAACAGTGAGAATCATTTTGGTGTCAGTACACACTGATCTTACACAAGGAAAAGTGGGAACGTACAGAGAATTGAGGAAGAAACAGATCCAGTTACAAAAGGATGCTTCCAACCTGCCTCTGCCCTCCTCTCCCCTTTATTTATTTTTTTTAAAGCACCGTTCTTGCAGAAAAGCTCATGCTTTCAGGAGCAGGACTTTTGCTGACATAACATTTTGCATCAGCAGTTCTGCCTGTAACTTGGCTCACAAAGTTAGCAAAACTCATTTTGCAAAGTCCTCCAACAATAAAATGGTTTGCAGTTCCCAGCAAGCATCAAAAAGGAATCATCTCGGTCACACAGAGCTAATTTTTACGTTGTCACTTACACGCTCACATCTCTGATCGCTAACGAAGATAAAGCTATTGAAATAAAGCACAGACTTCAGAGATGCACACATACCTTCTGCGTGTGCTTGTAACATTGAAAACGGGCCGATTTGTCATGTCCCAGCCCTTCAAATCTTTTATGAGCAGCTCCTTTGAAGCCAGTCCTGCATCACACACATCTGCAATACAGAGCTCTTCTACGCCATCACCATCTCTGCCAGATGAACCACCCAGGGCTTGTGATCTACCACCAACTGCATCTGATGGGTGGCATCACAGAGCAAGACACAAGCCGGGATGTGGTGCAGCAGCTGGGAAATGTATCCTGCCTTGCAGACCCTGCTTTTGCGGGGAGACCCATCAGAAAGCAAGCTGCTGTCTCTTGTCATTGTGATCTGACTAAGCCCTGTCACACAGCCACTTTATAACTTCTCACACATTGCAAGAGCTCAAGTGAGAGAAAAAGGAAAAGAAAAGCACTAGTGTCAACTCCTGTCCTCGCTACTCTGTGCCGGAGCCCAGTATCAATGCTTTCACAGCAATAGATAATCAAAGGCAAAAGACTGATCAACCTGGACCCCACATGCCATCAATCAGCTTGAAACAAAGCAACTGCTTTCAGTTCTCTGATCAAATGGGATGAACACTGAAACAGTTCCACCCCCAACTCACAGGTCTTTTTGGCGCTTCTGGATTTGAGCACGTGCCTTCAGATCCTCCTCCTCTTGCAGTTGCTTGGCCACCTGCAAGTCATGCTGCACCAGACGATTACGTTGAATGTTTGTCGCCAAGTGATGCTCAACTGGAATTAAATAGACAAGAACCCCAAAATCAGCCTGAAGAACTTCACGGTGTTAAGATGAAACAAGGGAGAGGGATATTCCAAGCTAGAAAGGAAGAGTTTTCCATGTAATATCTCTACAGGTAGGGTAGGAACTTGAGACAGTCTCATTTCAACACTGAGGGGGCTGCATATATGTGCCTGTTACCAAAACAAGATTAACATGTATTAATTGCATACAGATTTAGAGGGATTTCTCTTTAGGCTTTGAACTTCATTTCCTGGTCACAGGAAATTATCCTTGATTAATAAAGTGGTCTGGAAGAGACCACTAGAACACAGTGAGGATGAGGTGAACCTAAACCACTTCTGATGGATGCTTCCATAATTTCTCAAGAACCTCTAGAGACAGGAACTCCTCTCCCTCTTTATATAATAGGTTCCAGAACCTCACTACCTTTATATTTAGCAACAGAGCAACTGAATACTACAGCGAGTCCTTTACCATACATGGATACTGCCTGCAAGAAAACATGGCTACAAGGGCTGCAGGTGAGAGCCAGCTTTAGCTCGGTGTTCTCAGGTTCCAGCAGCAAGGGCACTTCAGTGCAACCTGCACACTCCAGGAGCAGCTGGAACAGCATTAGCACCTCGCACTGTACACACCAACGGGGCTGGCACACTGCAAAACAGATTAGAGAGGCCACCACACCTCAAACTGTAATGCAAACATACCCCATGTAAAAATCACCAGGCACTCTGAAGTCCCTGACTGTACTCTCCTCCCCACCCCACCACCTTTTTTTTTTTTTTTTTTTTTTTTTTTTACATCCTTGTAGCATTCAGCTGCCCTACCTCAAAAAGACCTTAAAGAAAGCCTCCTTTCTGAAGGCAGGCACTAGCAATTCTGAAAGAAGTAAATGAACAGGTTTCTTCTGGCAGTGCCTCATGTCAGCCTATAAAATCTGTAGTTTCCAAAATTGCTAGTCATTTCTAAAAACCTCGCACAGCAGCGAAGCCTCAAGTGCACTCCCACATACAATCTTATTATAAACAGCATAAACAAACTCAACTTTAAAGGAGAGTTGCATTTCATGTATACAGTTTTCTAATATCTCTAGGGTGCAATGTATGCTGGGGGAGAGCACAGAGTAGTGTTATAAGACAGCAAATAGAGTAATAATGGTACTCCAGACTCCATTAGAAAGAATAACAAATAAAAGCAGGGAGGACCGTTCTTAGCAAAACTAACAAAACCAACTATCTGTTGGGACAAATTTCCTTCAGTTTGTGCCAAGCATTGTTACTTACTCTCTTGTTCTTGCAAGTTATGGGCCAAGGTATGATCTTCCAGAACAGCGAAGTCTCGACACACTGTACAGGGAAACAAAGCCAAAAGAATTAGGATCAGGAGGTGAAGGGAAAAAAAAGTACACCAAAGCCATCAAGAAAGATGCAGGGGGTCAGAAAAGTATATATACACAGATTACAGACACACTTCTCGCCCACCAGCTGAGGATTTTTTTCACCCTCCTGCACTCGCAGCTATTTTTCCACACCCTTATTTTCTGTCCCTCTGTGCACTACAAGTCTTCACTTTCCCCTCCACCTCAGCATTAGCTTAAGCCCAGAAGTGCCCCGTGCCACCACTGTATCAGACCACATGTACAAAACCCTGCACACCACTCAGCCACCCCCATTTACACCAACACCCACACTGAGTGCTTTCAGCGAAACCCAAGCTCCAGCATTTGTGCTTCCTGTGGCTTCCTTTGCCAGGTTAGAGCTGGAGGCTAGGATTTTCCCTGCACGAGGACACGTGCACACTACCACCTCTGAGGAGCAGAGCAGACTGAGCTCCACAGCTCTCCCTGCAAGGCATTTCGGCTGGCTCAGGAGTCACTTTACAGTCATCTCCTATAAGCTCCATCAGCTTTAAGCACAGATGGCAGGCATGTACTGAGAGCCCTCGTGTTGCCCCTGCAAAAACAGACACTCCCCTGCTCAAACCAGAGGCAGGTCAGTGCCCAGGGCCCGCAGCTCCCTGTTGTGCTCCGTGCAGCACTGGAAACACCCGCTGCCAGGCTGCTCATCCCCTGCAGGCTTTCCAGAGCCTCTGCTCTCACCATGCAGACTTTGAACCTGCATTCCTCATGCCCAGCTACATCCCTCCTCACGTGCCTCTTCTAGAGCTCAGCGTGCCTGAAGCGAGCCAAGTTAGCGATACAGACAGCTATGCAAACACACCCCACCTCTGGTATGCACCTCCCCGGCTTTCGAGTCGTCACAAATGCCTAACAACAACCTTGTATTTACTCTGACCTGAGGATGAAAGTGCCAAATGGCACTGGAAGTAGCACTGATTGCTGTGCAATCATGCTAGAAACAGCTCTGAACTCAGCCGACTCATAGGTAACGCACACAAACGCTGCACACAAGTACCTAACACACAAAGTTCAACGACAGAGGCTTCAGTGGCTTGAGCGTAAGACACTGCTGTAGCAAGAACTCGTCCTGGCTAAATGCTGCAGCCTGAAATCGGGTGCGTTTGGCACAACCCACGTTCCAAGGAAGCACCTCGCCTGGCACCGTTACCCCCAATGCTCTCAGACTGTACCCAGGAGCTCCACCAGCTTTCCCAGGGCTTTGCCACAGGTCCCAGGACTGCTCTCCCCCAGCAAGAGTTTGGGAATTGTTAAGGCAACTGCAGAAAAAACAAATCACAAATCTAATGCCCACTCAACAACCACAAGCCTTTGACACCAGAAGAATGCCAGGAACCTAACTTTTAAGTAGATAGGTTTCTTTTTTCCATAGACTACATGAATAAGTACTCAAAACCCACGCAAACGCTCCTCCACCCCTCCATCACACACAGCTCAGCCTGGTCGAGCTCAACACACCAGGGGCAGCTGAACAGCCCCCAACCCCTGAGCCACGTCAGCCTGCTGGCCATGCTTAGTCCGAGGGCTATTGAGTCATTTTCAGTGCAAGAGCAGATTCTGAGTTAATTAATAGACTTTCAGACAAAATAAAATGAGTTCCACAGAAAACATGTAGTTTTGAACCTAAAATTTAGGGAAGCTGTTGGGGTGAAACGCAGCTGGGACTGTGTGGATGAGCACACCTGCAAACACAGAGCTCCCATTTGCTTCAACAGGAGCTTAATTAAGGCAGGGGCACTGAAAAATTGAGAACAGAGAGGTCTGACACTTGTTCTTTCTAGATGCAACAAGCTAAACTGCTGAATGGTGCCCAGAAGAGGATTATCTCCCGTTTGAGGTGTACAGCACAAAGCAGAACACCGTGCTCTTGAAGCTGTGAGCAGATGTATGAACCGCTTCCACCTGGCTCCAAAGGCAAAGCCTCTGGGGAAGACCGAGGTTTCTCTTCAGCAAAGTGACAGCCTAAAAAGAGAAAGTGAAAACAAACAAAATCCCCAGGATGTACCAAAACTGCACGGGGGATTTCTGAGGACTTCTTTGTTTGTCAAAGGGTTCAGAGCCTGAGCTGAGGACGCTTCCATCACTGCTAAGGGTGGAAAACTCAGCGAGGGAACGAGCAGGGAGCTGCGTGCCCCCGAGCCACAGGCCCAGGGAGATGCAGCTCCCACCTCAGGCAGCAAGCAGCAGCCCTCACTTCAGGTCAAAAAACAGTGCTTCGGGGAAAGAACAGGCAGCAGGGTGGAGATGAGGACGGCTGCGGTCATACAATCCCCATAGTGACTCTATTTAAGCATGTATAATTCTGGATGGTGCAATTACGGTTTTGTCATTGCCTGCTTTTTATTGCAGCTCCTTTTAAAAAAAGGAAAGAGGATACTAAATACTGAGCAGCAGCGAAACACTTGCAATTGGCCTTTCTGTATAAAGAAAGGCTTCCTTAGCCACAGAGCTGGCAAAGCACAGCTGGGTTTCAGGCAGCAGGGCTGCTCACAGGTGACATACCCAGCGCACCCAGGGTTCACAGGCTCATTTTTATGGGATGGGGCATGGGGACAGGTCCTGTGCAAAGAGACTTTATCTCTGTCATCCCTAATACTACTGCAGCTTCACAAAATGATCACAAAAAAAAACATCTTCTATTTACACAAGTATCATCCAGCCTGCTGGAAGGGCACCTCCGGTTCGGAGGCTTCAGCCCTGCCATCAGGTTAGGGCTAAGCGAAGGCATCTCAGTACAACCCAAAAAGAAAAAAAAGAGGGAAGTGCTATTTTTAACTGCAAGGTCTGCGAGCGAGTTCATCGCACAGCTGCATGAACAGCTGGATGAGCAAGACGAGGGAGCACAGGAGCAAGGACAAACATTTCAGAGCCACATACTTAAAGGCTGCTGCAAAGATTGTGAAACCGCATTCCAGCCCTTCCCAACTCCTCTCCGCACAGGCCCCCTCGCTGCTCTGCTCCCCATCGCGTTGGAGAGCTTTGCCTTGTTGATCTCAACGCCGTGGGTGCTGGCAGATCTCTGCTCCATGCTCCCCTCCCTGGAGAGGCACATATGTGGAAGAAGACTTCAGATTTTTTTCTGTTCTGCCCACACCCAGCTACGCTCTTCTATTTGTTTGGGAAAAAACAGGGTGATGGAAACATGCTTGGTGTGCAGGTGAGGAAGCAGAGGGCCTGGCAAAACACCACTCCTCTTCTCTTGGCAGCCTTGCAACAACCCCCCAGAGGTCTCATCTCCTCCAGTGAGCCTCATCCCTACAAGACAGCAGGGACCTTTTAACCTTTTTCTGAATGATGGCTCACTAAAAGCTTTCTAAAGCAAACATGGACCGATTAAACAAGAAGGCCAGGTGCATATACTGCTCTACTGTATAGATGGGCCTGCTTCTAGCTGCTCCTCCAGAGATCTCTTGGAAGAAGTCCACGGATCTCCAAAACCAAAACCACACAGCCCTCTGGTCTTCGCTTCCCCACAGGCCACAGCTGAAAGCTGCTGGATGCACGAGACATAAAGCAGGGCCCAAGGCTCCCTCCGGGCTCTCCAGGACGGGTCTGTGCCACCCACACCTCAGCACCAAAGGGCAGGAGGCACGCAGGGCCCAGGGCACCACCTGGATGGCTTTTCCCACTGCGCACACTGCGGGGCAGAGGCACCCAGCACTGGCAAGCAGGAGACCCCCAGGTGTGCGGGCTCCACGTTGCCTCCAGCTTACAAAGGAAAGCGAGCAGAGCGAGCTTGCAGGGCGGCAGCAGCCCTTGGGTTTGCTCACACGCGTGGAATCATTTGCAGATTGCTGAAGCAGCCGCCTGGCCATGTTGACACCATGTTAAGCTGCTCCTCTAAACCCCAAAACGGACAACTGGAGCGCACAGCCCTCGCTCTGTGCTGCTGGCAGGGCAGAAGGCATGAGGAGACCTTTCGTCACCACCAGAAACTTGGCAGGGCTGGCTGCCTCTAACTCATTTGAGCACATTATTCCAAGTCTCGTCAGCCTCAGAACAATGTGCAAAGGAAGAGGAGAACATGCCATTACCAACACAATGGAGCACTGTCTGCCAGCCATGTGGCAAGGGACGGGGACACCTGGAGCTCCCTACCAAGTTTTGGGGTGATGGCAAGTGCAGAGCGCTCCCTTAACACCCGACCTGGTGCTCATGGCACTGGGTCAAGCATGATTGCAACTGCAGGTGAGGCCAAGAAAGCCAGCCCTCCTCCCTTCAGGAGGCATCCAACAGCAAGGGAAATTCAGGATAGCTGGAGATGCAGACAGGTCAGACGTGGTCTGAAACAAAGGTTCAGCAACACAAATCCTCACCCCCTGCCCGGCCTCAGCCTGGCCCTGACACTTATTACTGGGTATTACCTGCACTGGCTTCATGCTGAGAAATAGGACGGCCCCAAGGACAACAGCCTCACAGCTCCTCCTTTCCGAGAGGCTTCGTGCCGTGGGGGATAGAGATCTCTTCCCCTATTCCCTTATTGCACGGCTGAGAAATGAAAAGGTAAGCTTAACGCACGCTCACCGCTGAGAATTAACTTCATTTCCCATCTCCGGGCCCTGGCTGCGAGCCACCAGACGGCCAAACAAGCGGCAGGGCTGCAATAGGAGAGGCTCCGAGTGGCGAGCCCGGCGGAGTGTGAAACATTAACAACAGGTTTGCCATAGCCTGATTAAGCCAATCTGCCCTGCCGCAGCAGGGAGCCGGCCTGGGCTGTGCTCTGCTGGCACAGCTGTGAAGGAAGGAGCTGCCAGCCCAGCCGTTTTCGCAGCCATGAGTGCCAGCAGACGAGGAGGAGGAGGGCAGAAGCCTGGCTGGAAGCATCACCCTGTGCAGCAGCGGCACCCACGAGGGACCCCTTGTCCCTAAAGGTGTGTGCTGCCCTAATAACAGCGCCCCAGGGCCCACACGCACGCCCCAAGCATTTCCTTTGGGGCCTTAAAATAAATAAATAAATAAATAAAAAATCTCCTGCTCCCACCCCCTCCACTCCCAACATTTTCCCCACTGACATCACGCGCTGGATAATTCATAAAATAAAGGAGAAGGCGTGAGTCACGCTTAGCTCCGAACATCTGCAGCGTCTGAATCCTGAAGTGAAGGACAAGAGGAAAGGGGGGGGGGGCAAAAGTGACACAGGAAAAAACAGTTTGAGCAGCTAAAACCACTTTTTAAGGCCTGCAGAGCTGACTGATTCGGTGGAGAGCAGCAAGTGCAGCCCGTTTCGAGCCAGCGATCTCGGGTAGATGCTGAGTTATTAAAAAAAAAAAAACAAACAAACAAACAAAAAAAACAGATGAGAAAGAGAAGCTGGGACCTCAGGGACTCCTAGCAGCAGGGCCTGGTCTGGGTGAGGCAAGTGCTCCGAGATCTGCAGATGGTTTCCTTGAACCCCAGCTAGCCCGACCGAGCTGGCACCCAGCTGGGGGTGAGGGGCTAACTGGGGGCAGTTTCCAGAGGAAACGTGGAGTCAGGACACCCATCGGCAGCTCACCCCAAGGCAGCAGCGAGCGAAGCCTCTCGTTTCCTTCCTGCCTCTCCCGTGGCACCAGGAGCTCCCCGAGCTCGTGCTAATCCACGTGGCGCCTGGGCTGGCTGGGACACGTCTCGGCTGCTGGAGCTGGAGTTCCAGACGGCATTCCTAGGGCCTCGATCAGCCCGGGCAGACGGTGCCAAGGAAATCAGACTCGGCGCAGGGAGAAGCCGGCCCCTGGGCGACGGGCAGGGCAGCCTGGGGAAGGGATTTCTGCCCCTCAGCACGGCGTGCACAACTGGGAGCTACGAGGCAGCATGAGGAGGCTGGGCAGCCCCACCGGGAGCCAAACAACAGGTCTCTGCCTCGCTTTATAAAGGATGAATATGTGGAGCAAGAAATATCTCCACAGAACCATAGGTTGTTTTGTTTTTTGTTTTTTTTTTTTGTTTGTTTGTTTGTTTTTTTTGTCTTGTTCTTATTGGCAGTCTTAGCATGGAAGCTAAAAACAGCTTGGGATTTGGGAAGGAGGTTATCCTCGCTGCTCTGAAGATAACGCCTCGTGGTCAAGGGCAGGGGTTTGTGTTCTGCCTGCACCCATCTCCAGCAACCAGCTTTCACCTGCCCAACAATGCTTTGAAAGGAAGACCACGTATATTGTTCGAACCAAACCTTCAGAACGTGAGTCGATCCTTCAACTTGCCTGGAAATGGAAATCAACAGCCCTCCCTTCACAAAATGCCCTCTGAGGCCACTGCCTTGGCATTGTCTCTCCTTTAAACCCGGCTGTGAACCATGCCGTAGAGCAGTCCTCAAGCTGAGATAGCATCTGCTGAGCACTCCACAGCAGAAGGTGATGAGCTTGCACAGCACAAACAGGAAGCTGGAGATACCTAAGACTGCAGAAAGTAGCACCACAAGGGACCTCAGAAGGTCATCTTAGACCATGCCCCAGCACAAAACTTAATAAAAACCCCAAAGTATTGTTCTGCCTTTATTACAGAAGGGCTGACATCTTTTTCACCGTTGGATAACTCCACCCTACGTAGCTTCACCTGCAGACTTTCTAGATAAGGGCAATTCTTTTTATTCCTCAAGATTAAGACACAACTCATAGGTCAAGGATGTTAAAGACCACATCCCATATTTTCAGAAGAAAATACTGAGCTGAAGCACTTCAAGCTTGTACACGTACTGGATAATGACTTTGAGCCTTCAGGACTTACTGACACATGCTTCAGAAACTCAGCCCTTCCAGCCAGGTCCCGCTGGGTTCCAGATTTGGAGTACTCTGAGTCAAAAAAAATCCCCCCCAGTTGCTGCTACAGCTGCTGCCTCATGTTCCACAAGTGCAGGCACATTGGAGAAGCTGAACACATACAGTATTTTGGCACCCTAAGAGTAGAAAGAAGAAGAAAGTAGAAAGAAGTTTTCCCATCAGCCAACCTGCACCACTGCCCCCAACCATGGGGCACAGCAAAATAACCACCACTGCCCCGACCAAAATCCCTGGCTCACACAGATGTCCCCACAAACCCTATTATAGCTGCAAGCCATGCCTTCAGTGGTGTCCCACAGATCATACGACGCTGTTCTTCTCAGGAGGATTTTTGTGTGTGTGTTTTTTTTTTTTCCCCTTTCTCTCCCCCCTCCTCCCCAAACAGGATGTCATGGCAGTTTTAGTTCTAAGCCCAACACCACTCATTTCAGGCGGTGTAAGGGAAGGAAAAAGAAAAACAGTCTCCTCACAACGCTGAGCAGCCACCCACTCAGAAAACTGCTCAGGCATGGAGCTCGCATCTCAAGGGATTTGCGCTCTATACGCTCCTCTCCCCCTCATCCATCTCAACAGCGATTACCGTATTTTACTTTGATTTGTTAAGCAGCTTTCACTTCGGCGTTTTCAGCGATTTCATACTACACAAAAGTGCTGGAAGGACACACTAATTTCCCAGACAGACAAAACTTCTGTTCTCTGCTCCATGCAAGCCCAAATCCCTTGCTCAGCGCAGCAGCAGCTCTGCAGAGGGCTGGCAGTCCCACCCTGTGCTTCGGGGTGGCTTTCAGGAGCCACAGCTCCCCGGATTGTGGGTGCTTCATTTTAAAACCCCCAATTTTTGGCAGTGGTGAATAAGCTCACACAGCAGCGCCACAGAGACGGAGCCGGGATAATTCAAACCGTCAGCTCTCCCAGGCTTCTCTTCCAGCTTAACCCTAAAAGATAATGCAGAAAAGACAAGGGAGATGGGATTCAGAGAGGCACTGCTCAGTGCCCTTTCAATACTCGCTGTGCAAGGCTGACTTCGGAAAAGCTACCGCCCACGGCAAGGTGCCAAGTGCCAAGAAGAGTTCTAGTTCCTCTGAAAACCTCACACTGAGGTTTCACACCCCGGCGGACCTGCTGTCATTTAGAGGAACCAGCAGCAGAAACGCCACTTTCTTTTCCGTGCCCAGGTGACTGGTGCCAAACCTGAGACTGCTCCAACGCCCGCAGCTAAACCAGAGCTGCAGCTGGGCGGACTGCAGCATCAGCATGCAGGCTTCATTCATCTGGATCTGATACCAAGAGAAGCGAAGCTCCAGCAGGATGGGCCTCAGGGCAGCCTCCCGGGCTTGCAGGAAACCCGGCCAACTGCTGCATTCAAAGCTGAAGGTGTCTGAACCGATGCTGCAACCAGCTCTGGTTCTTGCAGATTCCTATCAGCTTCCTTCTTCCTAGAAAGGAGCACTCCTGCCTGCTGCCCACGCTGCAGATGAGCCTTCTCTGCCCTGTGAGGACAGTCATCTTGTACCTAACAGGTCAGGGATGCTCTGCCTCATTTTTAAAACACCCCCCACACCCTTTTCTTGTTTAGTTTTTGCTCTGCCAGCCCCCTCTCGGGTGCTCTCCCCCCCCTAGACACACACTTCCCACATGTAAGCTCTCCACGTTTGTTAGTCAGCTCCGGAGAACACAGAGTACCAAAGCTGGCCCCGGATCAGTCAAACTCCTGCATCCATCTGCAAAAGAGCCACAAGTCAGTAGAGTTGCAGCACTAACAATACACGTCCCCCTTCCTGTCAGAGCCTGGTGCTGGCACTCTGCCCTCAGCAGCTAGGATTACAGACAGCAGCACATGAGGGTGAGAACACGGCCCCAGCCTCTGGAGCAGACGGGCAGGGAGGCGAAACCTGCAGCACAAACCTGGAGCACACTGCGTCGGGGCATCTGCGTCCACTCACGAGCATTGCAAAGCATTTGTAAGGCTGACAGCCCTATTCCGTCGCGTGCCTGCTCTGAGAGCACAAAACAAGATTCAAGACAGTCAGAAGTAAACTTTTTTTTTTTTTTTTTCCTTTCGAGGGCTAAATCACCTTTAGGTGGTACTGTATACATACAGCTTGGAGGGGGAGAAAGAAAAAGACTAAAATCAGGACCTAATAGGTTCACCTGTTGCATGGCCAGATCTGACACTCCAGGCACTGCCAACAGCTTGGAGCACAAGGTAGCTGGGCTGGAGGCAGAGCTGCCTGCTCCTCTTTGCAGGATTGGGGCTGTGGGGAGCACGGGCAGGGCCACACAGCCCCAGCCAAGCACCCAGCCCCTCAAGCACTGTGAATTACGTCAGGAGAGCCCAGCCTCTTCCCAACACCAACTTCCTTCGGAAACCTGGCGCCGGCTGCAAGGCCTGCAGGAGAGCAGAGCCCTGTGAATAGCGGCGCTCCCTGCATGCCACGAGAAGAGCCAACACCCTGGCGGCTTGGAAAAGTCCCAGGTCTCTCCTTGCTGTCCTCTGCTGCTTCGCCCCAGCCCCAATGGAGAAGGCTACAAGAGACACTGGTGAATTTAGGACATATATCCCTGCTTCCACACCAGCACCCTATAAAAAAAAAAAAAAAAAAACAACAAAAACAAACAGCTTCAGAACAGAGGGAAGCTCCTTCCTGACAGGATGCCCCAGGTAATGTTTCCATGCCTGCAGCAGGAGCACCCACTCAGACACCTCTGCAGAGCAAAAGCCATCCCGATGCGCACCAGGCTTTCCACCCATGCCACCCTGATGTGTGCCCACGCATTTGGGCACTGACTGAACATCGCATATTTAGCCCATATAAATTTCCTCTGTTGCCCGTTCCTCCGAGCACTGACTCTGTTCAGCAGAACGGCTGGCGAAAGTAAGAACCATGCACGTGCACACGCATGACCTCAGCATTTCGCTGCACGTAGTATTTCAAAAAAACCTCCTTTGAAAAGAGAAGTGAAGAAGAGCGAGTCACCTGCTAACCCACCTCGGCTTTCTGTCCTGAACAGCACTCACCGCAGGCAGGGCTGCAGGGAGCGCGCAGCCCAAACCCCACCAGCACCCTTTATTCTGGCCCCAAAACTTCTCTGCTGTCAGTAGCTAAGGAAAAAGAGCACCGGGCCTTCTCTGCTGAAAGCAAGGCTCACGATAGCCCTGCTAAAAGGGTCTCCCAGCTGCAATATTGCGCCAAGGCCTTATAGCACTTACAGCGTTACCAAGCAGCGTGGTGTCTTTTCACATACTAAGACAGAAATGGTGCAAAGGGCATGATTTCTGTAATTCAAAGGGAAATATGAACTTCCCTGTGGCCCAAACCCATCCAGCACAGTAAGGAGAGCACTGAGCATCCCTGTGGGGATCTGCCCTGCCTTCCCAGGCGGCGATGCCCAGCAAAGGGCCGCGAATGCACTGCAAGGCAGGGGCAGCAGAAAGGCAAACACCTTTATCGTCGCTTCAGAGGAAGATAAAAGGACAGGTCAGCAGCAAGCATGATGCCAGAAAGCAGAGTTAAAGTTCTGAAGTCTGACGGCAGGTTTGGCAGCAGCTCAGCCACCCCCTGCAGCCTTTCAGCCTTCAAACCAGCGCTCAGCAGCCAGCCGGCTGCACGCACGCTGGGAAGGGGACAAGGAAGCAGGGAGGGGACATGTCACCTCATCCATAAATCACCACATTCGCACGGGCTGGATATCTCTCAGCAAGAAGAAAAACAAGGCTAATTCCAGCAGAGCAGAGGCATCTCACGCAGCCCCAAGGCACAGCCCGGCGTTTCCCCAAGCAGGGTTTCCTCGTGCAGTCCCACTGAGGGCACAAGGGGCCCATCCTGCTGTCTCGAACTCCTCCTGGCACACATGAGCCCTCTGATGTTGCTCACGGCCACAGGAAATTAAAGATTAAACAGAGGCCCACGGTCCCAGTAAACACAATGCTGCCCGCAAGGCACTGCTCAGGCAGCAGCAACGGGAGCCAGCCAACGTCCTAGTATTGGGAACTCCCTCTGCCTCCTGGCCACCTCCAGGACTTGGGACAAAACAGGCTTTGCACCCTTTATTCCAGCCCCAAAACTTCTCTGCTGTCAGTAGCTAAGGGAATCTCTGTCTGCAGGAGGCATCAACCTGAGTTTGGAAGCTTCTCTCTGCCAAAGTCTGCTTTTTGGGCAATCTTTTTGCCTTGGTACAACGCTCATGGCAGCTCACGGAGGACAGCGCGAGGATTTAAGGGCTGGGAGGAGGCAGACCTGCTTGCTCTGAAGCCACGAGCATGAAATGCTAATCCTGCCCATCTCCTCTGCCAAGTGCTGCAGACCCGGAACAACTGAATGCATAATAAAACTTTCACCCAGCTTTAACTAGAGGCAAAACGAGCACCACAGCCGCAGCTACTGAATTCATGCACACTGGAAAAACAGACCTCCTATTACTCAGAAGAGCTGGACATGAACCAGTGACCTAGAAAGAAAATCTTGTGTCCACGTCCCATCAGCCTCCACCACCCTGCTGCCCTCGAGCCATCCAGCTCGCCTGAATTTTTCAGAGCGCTTCTCAGAGGAAGTCACAAAGCAGAGAGCTGCGACACTGCACATCAGGCTCCATGAAAAAAACATCAGCTGGAGCCAAAGGGCACGGTGCAGGTGGCTTCACGGTGACCCGGCTGACCATCAGCCTCTCTCAAAGCTGTCCCGCTGACACCAGCTGAAGTTGAACCCTTCCTTCACACGAACACGGCTGACAGCTCACCCCTCAACACCCCCCTCTTGAAAAACCCCAAGGCAGAATCCAGCCCCACACACTCCTCGCCGGATACCGTGCCAGCCATCGAAGCTTTCTGAACCCACGTGCGTTTCTGACAGACGTCGAGTTCCTTCCTCCACCGCCGTGCAGCTGAGCACACACCGCCAGCCCTGCCATAAACCCATCAGGTCAGCAGGCTGTCCCCAGAGGTACCCGTCCCTCTGTTGCTTCCCCCCAGCAGGCTTTTGTTGCAGGAGTCTCAGTGAAGGTCAGGTTAAGCTGCAGGGGTCAGAGGGAAGGAGCTGTGGCTGGGAGGAAGACAGATGCTTACAGCAAACTTTTATTCCATGTCCGCTAAAGCCAGCTAGTTTGCCTGCCCCAGGGTTTTCTTGTCCAACTTCTGTTTCCCTGTGGCAGCACTTGGAGGTGCATTTTCTGCTTCTACATTTGGGAAACAACCAGCAGCATTTTAAAGTACGGATCAGGAGCTTCAGGAAGTCAAATTAAACAATAAATAGAAATCATAAGGTGAGCAGTGCTGCTGTGCCTCTCGCAGCGCAGGTGGGGGTGACAATTCGCCTTTGTCAAGACTGGAGCTTAAGCAGCAGCGTGGCTGGGTTGATTGTAATGACTGACACAGACACATTGCCTTATACTTTTTTAATGCTATTAAAAATAAAATGAAATAAAAACTTAAGCTGTTGCAATTTTCTACAGTTCCAAAGAGCCGGGTACTGCTGGACCAGAGTGCAGGATCTCTCCCACTGTGCCCCCTGACTCCCTTCTCTCTCCTCAGCACTGTCAGACCAGCACTGAGATCAGGAGGGGAAAGACAAACAGAGACCAAACAGAGCTCAAGCCAGTTTTCTTACTCGTTTTATAAGTAACTAATTAAAATTATATTTCCAGGATGCTTTTGTCCCTGAAAGGCTCGCAAATTAGACCTCCAGTAAAAAAAGAAAAAAAAAGATCCACACACAGACAGCTGAGCGATCCCCCGGGGAGGGTCAAAGGAGCACGTAGCAAAAGCTGCTTTGTGAAAAGAGAAAATGTCACAGGCACTTGAGAAGCAAGTGGAAATACTGGCAGAGATGCTCAGCCCACATATTGCAGCCACCACCAAAACCTTCAGCAAACGTCTTACAAGAGCTTTACTGACCACAGCGGTCAGAACATGAACTCTGCATGCCTGGAAAAAGCGGCTTGGTAACAGCAGGCTGCAGCACCAAGCTGTAGCTTACGCTTGGAGAGTGTTTTGAGGTTATATCTTACAGCAGTAAACTCCTGCCCACTAAGTAAACTGGACTGGCTGAAGCAGTTTTCACCAGCAAAGCTCCATCGACACCACGCTTTCAGCTAATATAAATGCCTTTAAAAATAAAAAATAAAATAAATAAAATAAAGTAAGCAGTAAGTAGTAAGCCACGGGCATCGGATTTTCCCTGCCATCCTTGCAGGGAAACGACCCCGCCTGTAGAGCAGCCTTGGAGCCCACAACAAAGGAGCAGGACGACACTGTCGTGCAGCCGTCCCAGGCACCAGGGAGGAAAGCTGGACATGGACAGACAGACAGACACCCCCCTCCACAAGGGGAGCGAGTGAAGAACAAAGTACTGGAACCACACCAACGCAGCAGGACCGTGCTCAGCTGTTAATGAATGACCAAGCCGACCTTTGCCCAACACAGAGAAAGGGGAAGTCTTTCCTGAACGATCAACAGTGATTTCTGTGTCAGGAACAACAAACGTGTCCCCCCAGGTACGGAAGGCGATGCTTTTCTTTGCCTGCTTGGTGTTAACACAGCACCTAATCCACGGCATAGCTCTGAATCAACCCTTAAAACAACAAAAACAGACGGGTATGACGGAGCTACGAGCAGGAAACATGCCTGAGGCTTTGCACCGCGCAGCTCAGGCCTCACCTACCTTGCCCCCAGAGCTGCTGGGGCCAGCGCGTTAAGCCCAGCGCTATCGGGTACCGACAGCTCCCGTACCAACAGCTCCCGAAATGCCAGAGGTGGGAATTCACAGGGACGGGCTGAACTTCACCCCATCGCCACGCTTTCACTGAGCTACCCCAAGTGAGCCCGGGCTGATAACTCAACCTTATCAGCCCGCTGCTGAGGTTAACCGGGTTAATTTCCTCGAGGAACCACGCCGGGCGGGCTCTAAGGATGAGCCCCTGGCAGCACCGAGAGGACCGGCTGTGATTTCATTAATGCCCATTAACAATTTCGCTAATGACCCACCGGGACCAAGGCTCAGCCCTGAAAGTTCAGCAGGCAGCTGTGGGGTTTTGTCCACAAGCACCACGGCACGCGAGGGGTCAGCTCCCTGCACTAACACACACCCCCAGCTCCCGACTAGCCAAAAGAGCCAAATTCGGGCTGATTTGGTTAAAATGAAATTAAGAACGATTAAACGAGCAGCAAGGGAAACAAGTTGGGGAGCACGGGCTGCAGAACCAACGCCAGCCCTGACAGAGGGTGGGCGACCGGTGGGGGTTTCAGGTGCCCTCCGGTGTCCCCCCGGTGTCCCCAGTGCCCCCTCAGTGTCCCCCGGTGCCGCCCCGGTGTCTCCGCAGCTCCCCCCGGCGGCACAAGGGGCTCGCCCCGGCCCTACCTTCCTTGACGCCGGGCAGCTTGGACTGGTCGATGCCGATCTCGGCCATGCTGCCCGCCCCGTGCCTCCCGCTCCCAGTCCGGGTGCCGGTGCCGCTCCGTGCCGTGCCTCCCGGTGCCGCGCCCCGCCGCACCGAGCCGCCAGCGGCCGTACGGGGCGGCGGAGGGGACAGAAAGGGCCGGGCCGGGCCGGGCCGGGCCGGGCGGGGGGACGGGGCGGGACGGGGGGCGGGGGCTGCCGCCCCTCTGCCGCCCGCGGCCTCCCCCTGCCTGCTGCTGTCCCTTTTCCTTTTTCTTTTTTTTTTTTTTTTCTTTCTTCCTTTTTCCCCCGTTTTTCCCCTTCTTTTATCGTTCTTCCCCCTTTTTTTCCCCTTATTTATTTATTTTTTCCTTTCTTATGTCTTATTTACTTCTTTATTTCTCTTCTCCTTTATTTCTCCTCTCCTTTATTTCTTTTCTTCTTTATTTCTATTTCCACCCCACCAGCCCAGGCTGCCCCCAGCCCCACCCAGCCTGGTCTCCAGGGATGGGGCGCCCACTGCTCCTCTGGGCAGCCTGGGCCAGGGCCTCACTGCCCTCTGAGGGAAGAATTTCTTCCTTAATGTCTAATCTAAACCTGCCCGCTTTTAGCTTAAAGCCGTTCCTCTTTGTCCTGACACTCCCCAACAAAGAGTCCCTCCCCAGCTTTCGTGTTGCCCCCTGTAGGTATGAGAAGGGACAAAACAAGCTGAGAGCCTGAGGCGTTCGCATTTACACAGCACCTTTAATACATCACAGCCAGCGCTTGGGCCCTGCATTCACAAACACGATCTTTAAGCTTTGGATCCCAGAAATCCTCAATTTTCCTCTGTGCACACAGCTCTTCGCTTTGTCTCCTGTAATGGATTTGTACCATCTTATCTAAGGCCAAAGCCAGCCACGCAAATTAGTAAAAATTCCTGCCATTCCTGGTTTCCACTAGACAAATTACGTGGCTCCTCGTGCCTTCTCCAGCTCCCTTAATCAAGCAAACACGCTGCTTCTTAGGAGACCCTGCTGGGTGACGGCAGCAGGGCTGTGAGCTCTGCTAGGGCCTGAGGAAGCTTCAGGCCGACACTGTGCATGGTGCTGAGGTCTCGGTGCTGGAAACAAGAGGAACATCTCCAGAGCCCAGAAGAGCTGGAGCAGCCTCCTGTGAGGGGCAGCACGAGTAAAACCAGTGCTACCAGCCAGCAGCATCTCTCAGCGCCATTCCCCAGCGCACGGCCCTGCACTCCACACAAAGCATTATCGTTGCCTTTGTGACACTGAACTTCTCTCATCTTAGCTTCATCTGGGGACACTCAGATGAAAACTCTGAGGCTGGAAGATGGCATGAATTATTTGAAGACTACAGAAGGTTTCAAAGACCTACAGAAACATGAGAATGACCACAGGGGGCCTGGAGATGAGAGAGAATTAAGCACGAGCCAGGAAATGTGTTACTGATGTGGAGCTAGCACCGCGGCACAATGATGTTTTATGTTCCCAAAGGGCTCCTAATTGTGGCAGATCTCAGATCACCCTCCCGGCTCTCACTTGTGTCTAAAAACTGCTGCTACCAGGCAAAAGCACAGAAGGTGTCCCTTCTGCTAGATTGACATGGGCTTTTCCTGTGCAAATTGTACAGCACCTAGCTTGACAATAGACATCGCAGTGGATAGATTAATCCCAATAAAGCTAGGAAAAATAACCACTTTATTTAAGATAAGAAAACACTGGAAGATAAGAAAAAGATTCAGTCTTTTGTAAAAGCAGGAACTCTCACAAGAGCTTAATCTCATAGGAAGACAAGCCCATCTCGTTTCCCAGGACAAAAGCAGCTGGGAATCTGATCCAGAATTTGAGCTCAAGTTCACGGCATGCATTTAACTCCTCTTCCATGAAGCACCTTGATTTGGGAGGGACATTTGCAGAGCTCTCGTCCAACTTCAAAATTTAATGGGCTTGCTCTGGGCCTTGCCCAGGTGAGTTTTAAGGATCTTCAAGGCTGGAGATCGCATGACCTCTCCGAGCACTGTTCCACTCTTTTCTCATTTCTTTTTTTACTGTGACACAGACGGACTTCCCCATGCTGCAGCCTGCAACTCCAGCCCCTCGTCCTCACACCTTGTCCCATCTCCCTCCGTGGCAGACCCTGAGGACCAAGCACACTGCAACGAGAGGAGTGTGGTCTATCAGACAGCTGCAGGCAGGGTGTCAGTGATGGCTGGGAGCGTGCCACTGGGCAAGTCTCAGTCCCCAGAGAGCCTGGGCACTTTCCTGAGCTGTTTCCAGGCATCCAGTGCTGCCCCAAACAGCAGACATGTCATCCTGGGGCACCACACAATGCCCTCCCCCCAGCCCTCCACGTGCTCCTGAAGGGATGTGTGAAGCACAGACTGGAACTATTAAAAACAGCTAAAAGCAACGCCATCTGGACTGGCCCCAAGAAAAGCCACAGTGAGATTTTGGGGGTGGGAGCTGTTAGGACCAGGAGCTGGGAATGCCTTGTGCTGCTCTGTTCCTTCTGCAGGCCACGAGACACAATTCTGTGCTCGCTTCTTAAATAAACCGGGCACTGCTCCAAGTGTCATGCTGTCATTTTAGGTCAGCAGGATAACAACTGTGAAATAAATTGGGCCTCATCAAGATGTTCTCTTTCAGCAGAACAGTCTTTGTTAAAGTTTCCTTAATGGCTGCAAGGCTAACCCCGACTGATGAGGCTGTTGTGGGGGCAGACAGAGGATAATGATCCCACGGGCAGGAACGTGTGTGTCAGTTACTGGTCAATGCAAAAAGATGCAAAAAATGGTTCTAGGTGTTTTGGGATATCAGATGCCATACAAACCTGTGTCCAAAACCCATGAGGGTTTTCCAAGCAAGCAAAGATGCACTTTAGGAGAGGCTTCAAGTGCTGTGCTAGAAAGGACTGATGAGAGGAAGCGATGTTACAGTACTTGGCAAGGAGCACCAAGAAGCAGGTGTGCAATTTCCATAGGTAGCTGAAGGGTTCAACTCAGGCTCCCTGGGGGAAAAGTGGAGAAGGAGCCTGCAAGGATTAGGGTATTATAAAACAAAGCACGCCAGGGGTGGTGAATGGAGTGATTGCAACAGAAGAACAAAGGAAACAAAATCTGTGCTTACGTGTAACATAATGGGAGGCAGCATGAAAGTCGCAAGCTGTGCACTTACAGGGCTTTCGCTGACTTTCCAGTTGGAGAGAGAACCCATATAATAGGAAGTCAGGTATAATGCTGCTCACAGCTCAGCTACACGCACAGATCAGATGTTCGCACAGGCTGCCCAGGAAACTGCAGTGTGCAAATGAGCTCGGCATCTGTGCCCGCAATTTTACATATGCATTTGCAAGGGTAGTAGTTCACCCCCAGCCCCAACGAAGCAGTTAAGTTTCACATCAGCAAAAGAGACCAAAAGCGTTCCAAAATTCTCCTGCACTGAAGAAAGTGAGAAGTAATACTAAAACTGGTGGATTTACCACTTTTCCCTCATCTGCTGTGCTTCATGCTTTCATTTACTCTTACAGGTCAGAAGAACAGAAACCCCCAGAACAGATATTTCTTCTTCTCTTTGTGCTCCACAGGGAGCTGCCTGCAAGCCTGCACAACAGAGGCAGAAGCAACCTAATAAAAGTGGCAGGTAGTGGGGAAGCCCCTTGGCCTGCCATCAGTTACTCAGCCACTACTGCCTGGATAAGATTTCAACAGTGATGTCGTGGGAAGGACTTTGGTGGGGGCTGAAGTCAGTGCAGCTCTCATATGGCACCAAGCTTGCCATATTCCACAGTGAGCAACTGCTAAATTTACCTAAGATCACCTTTTCATTTCCACCCTCCCATACTTTGCTGGTTAGAAAAAAAAATAAATAAATAATAATAATCTTGTGTTATCACTTCTGCCAGCCTTGATTTCCAAGGCCACTTTTAGGGCTTTGTGATGTGAGGGATGGATAGACCCTCAAATCTCAGTGGTATCCCTCATTTCAAGTCATGATTCTGTACATACAAGTTTACATCCACAAAGCATTGATGTTCGCTCAACAAAAAACATTTTGCCTGTGCAGGAGCTACCAGAGAGTCTCAGGAGCCCTGTGTGCAAATGGCAGGCTAGGTGAGAAGACAGACTGTCAGAAGTGCAAGTATTATGGTTGCCTATGCAAATTTCCTCAAAACAAAACAGATATATTTACTCTACAAGACCTCCCCTGGGTGACCATTAGCGAGAACATTTTCCAAATAAAAAACTACCAACACGAAAAACAAGTATTTCTCAGTAAGTCAAAAGGCCATATGATGTAAACTGAGATGAGGAAGAGGGAGAAAGGGGAAGGATGGCGTGAAAGTTGGCACTGTTAGCAGACAGAGTTGACCTCCGCAGCCCTAAAAGTGCCCCAGTGAGCATTTCTAGCAGCAAATTACCCCGTTTCGTTTATGGCCATGCTGCCCCAAGTACACGTACAGACTGTGTTCAATTTAGACTTACTGAGAATTGTTGATTGAAGTAGAAATGTGCAAAGTCCAGGCAAAACACTCAGACAGATGGACACGCACACACATTCCCGTACAAAGGATTCTGGCCACAGCAAAAGATCCTTGCAGAGGTCCTTGGTGCAGGTAGCATTCAGCATCTTCAGCCCAACACTTGCAACAAGACAACTGAGAGGCAGTTCATTCCTCCTCAGTCACATGGGGAGCTGCCAAGTACACATCAGCACGTACAGCAGGCTGTGAATTTTACCAGCTGGTGGCTGTGGTGTGGTCTGGAGGACACACACGGTGCCCCACTGACAGCAGCCCTGGGGTGCTGGAGCTTGCTGAGTACAGCTCAGAACAGGCTAGCTCTGCAGAGGCTGCCCCAGAACCAGCATGGGCGCAGTGATAGGACAAGGGGGAATGGCTTTAAACTAAAGGGTGGTTTAGATTAGATATTGGGAAGAAATTCTTTACTGTGAGGAGTGGTGAGGCACTGGAGCAGGTTGCCCAGAGAAGCTGCAGATGCCCCATCCCTGGAGGTGTTCAAGGCCAGGGTGGATGGAGCCCTGGGCAACCTGATGTGGTGGGAGATGTCCCTGCCCATGGCAGGGGGTTGGAACTGTGTGGGCTTTAAGGTCTCTTCCAACCCAGACCTTTCTGTGATTCTATAAAAAAAGGAGCTGAGGTCTGTCACTGCTGGCAGGGTGATGGGCTTGTAACTACTTTTGTGGAGGGCAAGTCCCAGCTCCAGGGCAGAAATCACATCTTGTTTGCTGTGTACTGATCTGTTAACTCAGTTACCACTTCCACAAGTGGCTGTTCTCTAATGTCCTACAAGCTGATGGAGAGGGAAGATGATGTCCTGAAAACCAGCACCATCTCCATATCACTCTCAGCCTTCCTCCTCTTTCTGTAGGCCAGGGAAGATTAGCCTCTGTAGGGTAATACTGTTCTTGTAAGGAAACCTCGCAGCATCGCTTACTGGGCACTGAGTCCCTGCTGAGTTCAGGGACACTGCTCACACATCATCTGGGATGGACTCAGCCTGCAGAAGGTGAGTCAGAACAGAAGGATCAAATTTAGAGTAAAACTGATGGTGTAACAAGGTCACTCCAGATCACGCCACTTCAGGACACTATCCTGGCTCAGCTAAATAACCCTTTCTGAGGAGGGATGGGAGACTGAGATCTGGTCTGGAGGAGGTGCTCCAGCTTAGGATTAAGAGGCAGAGGTGCAAACAGCATCTCGACTGTCTCTGGTCCCAGTTTCTTCTCCGCAGGCTGCCTCCCCCCACATCCCATGCTTTAACAGTCCTGCATTGCTCTTTCGGCCCTCATTCCAGGAGAACACTTTGGAGCTGGCTTGTTCTCTAAGAAGTTGAACGGTCTCCTGGCAGTCCTCAGAGAAGATGTGAAAGGCAGGCAGGAAGACCAGCTGCACTTCTTGCCCTCCTCTGCCTTAACCACGAGGCACTGCTTCTCTCCAGTGCAATCCCTCTCTGATGGGAGCTGGTGATGCTTCTCTGTGCCCTCCCTTGGCTGGCTGCAGCGAGGTGACAAGTGGAGCCATTTCATGCCCTGCCTGGGACCTTCGTCTCTTCTTTCGCTAAGCAAGGAGACAGTTAAACCAGAGCATCTCATTTTGTGTCAGTAACAGGCCAAGCAACAGCTGAGTCCCAAAGACAAGCACGTAGAAGGGGGAACAAATTGCATGAGTCAGACTAAAAGCTTCATAAATATTGACTGGTTTTAACAGTCCCCTGAGGAACAGAGAATCTCATTTTATAACTACATCTCCCTCCCCATTATGCACTCCCTCCTCTCAGGGAGCTGCAAGGGGGGCTGCTCTTCTGGCTTATGCGCACATTATTTTAATTCCTTTCTGCAGTGAAGCTGTGCTGTGCTGTCCAAGGCTTTGCACCAGCCAGCAGCAGGGTATCTGAGCACCTTCCAGTAGTGCTCTAAATAACAGGACCAGAGTGGGCTTTGCTCTCTCAGGTTCACCCCGGGGTAGAAGTGACACAGGCAGAGAAGAAATCAGCTATTAAACATACCAAGAATGAAGGCTGAAGAGGGCAGGGTGTTTTTCAGTGTCTCCTTCTTTGATTCCTATCAGTGAAGCACCATTGGAGAGAAAGAGGGACAGACAGCTGCAAGAATAAAGCAGAGAGGAGAGACAAGGGGTGTCAGGTCTATGATGGTTATGCAGGGAAGGACAGGCACTAGGGGACCACAGGGACTGGGCAACCGAGGAGGGAAATGTTTTAGTGGGCATACAAGTGGACAGAGGGGGTAGGGGTATACAATAGGCTGGGGAAATGCACTGCAAGTCACTGCTCAGGATGGGAGCAAAATGATTCACGCCTTTCTGAATTCCTCTACGAAGCTCACCTCACCCCTGCTGTGAGGGCAGCTCTCCTTTCTTGCTACTAACAGCTCCCTAACTCCTCCCTCTTGCTGAGGCTGCTATGCCTCCAGTCTGCCTTCCCCTATGTGGAGCACGACCCCTCCTTTTTTCCAACTCTATCATTCCCCACCCTTTTTTTAATCCTTGGAAATGCTCGGAGCAGAGACAGGAGTCTCCCCATGTGGCACAGAATAAAGTCCTGTCTCCACCAGCTGAGACACCTGGTCTCAGCCAAGTCCCATCCTTGGTGCAGAGGCTGCAGGACAGTTTACACACCCTTTCTCCCAACCTTAAGCAAAGGCTCTTTTCCCACAGGTCCTCCCACAGCAGGTTGTTCACTTTAGGACCAAACAAGCAAAGCTTAAGTGGAGACCATAAGACCACAGCAAAGCCCATGAACTCTGCTGAGGCTCACCTGAAATATATGATGCATGCAATGTTCTCAGGAAGCACTGGAAAAGAAAAATTCCTCCCTCTCTTCAAATCCCAAATGCACAGCATACACAGTGGTTTGGAAACCTGCCACTCTAAGCAAGGCTCAGACTCTCCTACTCGCAGCAGCTCAACACTGCCTCCTGCATCTTGCAAGTTGCTGAACTCCTCTAGTCTGAGCCTTATTCCAAAAAAAAAAAAAAAAAAAAAAAAAAAAAAAAAAAAAAAAGTGTTACTGCTTTGGGATTAAGCTAAAGGTTGGTTATCCGGGAACTCCATTTCCTCTAGATATATCCATTAGGTTTAGAAACAAAGCTCAAAGTGACTTCAGAGAAATTGGAGTTTCATACAGAATACCCAAGAGCCTTTATTGCCCCCAGATCTGGTGTTCTTCCGGGCAAAGAAAAGAGCGGGCAGCACACAGAAAGAATCTCAAGACTTTGAGGAAGATATTGTCAGGGATCCCCTAAGGATCAGCAAGCCACAAGCGGCAACACAGCCAGCAGAACAGGTCCAGAGACAGCAGCCAAGTTCCATCAACAACCCAGGCCAGGTCATAAGGAAAGTCCATGGGGATGAGGCAGATCCAAGGTCAAGGTAGAAGCCAACCCACCGGTCAGAACCTGGTCCAGCAGTGGCAACCAGGGTCCAACACACCCCAGTGAACAACAGACATACGTGGTGACAGGATGGGTCTGAGGTCAAGTCAGGAGCCTTGTTCAGCCTCCAGTTCAACACCCAGAGCAGTAGGTGCTCTGGGCAGTGATACAACTGACCAGCATCCCTCCAGCATAGCTCAAACAGGAATGTGGCCCAGGGCTGAGCTTAAATGAGGCTCCTCAGCCTGCAGCAGAGAGCATGGGTAGAAGCCCCAGCTGGAGCTGCTCAGGGCCATTAAGGTCTGTTAATGCCCTCGGGCATTGCAGCTGAGTTTAGTGGCATCCAGCTTGCCTGGGACAGGTCTTCTCCATTCCCACCCTGTGGGCTAGCTGGTTTTGTCCACCCTGGTCAGTTTTCCAGTTCAGTTGGATTGAATTACCTGATGTTTGCATAATTTTATGAAAACAGAAACTTCTGTGTGAAGAGACTTAGACAAATTAGGACCACAGGAGCTAGGGATGGAGCTCCCACCTTCAGGTTCTCACTATCGTTGAGCTGTAGACACACGTGCTCAGTGGATGGTATAGAGATATTATCACTGAGTGAAGTAATTGAGAGAATGTGGAGACTGTTGTTGGGAATAAAATATGTAAGAACAATAAAATAGAATAATACTTCCAGCACTGAGACAAATGGGCTGAAAGCAAAGATATTTCCCAGGTGGGCATCTTACTATAGCGTAATACCTCACATCAACCACCTCGTAACTGCACTGTGTTTGCAGGTCACTTGCAGAGCTACAGGACCATCCACCCCAGACTCCTGTGCAAGGTGGTGCTCATCATGTTATGGCCTCAGCTTCTTGGGGGCTGCTCACTACCAACCAGTTTGCTACGGGCAGCTTGGGGAGAGAGGTGGCTGAAAAAGCACCCCCAGTAGGATGTAGGTGTCCTTCAGCCCGAAGAGGACTTGGTGAAGAAGGGGATTACTTCAGCTGGTTGATCATTAGTTCATAAGGCTGAAAGGAAAGATGAGTTTGTTTTATTTCTATATATTATCTCTGCAGGAAACAAACAAACAAACAAACAAACAAAAAAAATACTATTTCCTTGGTAGGGAAAGTATTCCTTAATGGAAATGTCCCATTCAATTTCATAGACACTTATTGAAAAAACAAACAAACAAACAAAACATTATTTTAGTTAAATATATATATATATATTAAAAGGGATATTAAAACCACACAAAGTGCACAGCAAGATGTAGGGAGAGCTGGGATCAGAAGCCAAAAGCCCAAACATGGAAATGACATTGTCTCTTAATTAAGATGAAGTGCAGGTACCATCAGATGAAGCTATGTTGGGTAATCTGGCATGATTTAGTGTCAAAAAAGCACAAGAGGTGAGTCACTAGGAGTGCATGTACAAGTCAGAGCTTGGCCAAAGTATAGTACAGATGATTCAGTTCTGCAGATGATGATTGGCAGAAGAAGCAGAAACGAAGAACAAAGCCTAGTGCCGTTACTATTAGGGCATTTTTCTTCATAAGGTTGTAATTAAAAACCAGGAGCAGGTCCCTGATCAATAGTGATGGACAAACAAAAAAGAGAAAACAAACCAAGATGGAGTCACGTCCTGAGAAGACATGGAATATGTGTGATGTGCCTCAGTACTTTGCTCTAAACTAATAAAATATAGCTGTGCACCCAGAACTGGCATCTGACCTTCCAATTCTTCTTTTTCCCAGAAAAAAAAAATGAAGATAGTTGCCCATCCTTGATGTATTCCATATCTGCTGCCAAACCTGCACTCCCCCACTCAGACAGAATCCCAAAATAGGGTGTGATGCTTTTCCCGTTGACAAAGCCATAAGTCACCGTGAGCGAGATGTACTCAATACTGTCCAATCAGCTAAATGGAAAGTGCCCCTCTGTTTCCCACCATTTCAGCACTCGTTATATCTCACGTTAATTAATATAGGCACTAGGAAGTGCAATGATAAATTACAAAAACCCATTAACCTGATTCTGTCCAAACTGGTGACATATGGCAACTGGTACGTTAGACAAATCTTCCTTGCTAATGTGGGAGTCCTCGTGTCTGAACTCCATTAACACTAAAGCCACGAAAAAATATTTTTAATGTATGTACGTATGGAACGTATATCAACGTGCATGGACAGTGTATGCCTGTGGGAACATCAAAATTCATTAGATCAGTCTGATATGAGATATATTGAACAGGTTCCATCTGACGTCTGTTACTGGGTCGTTCTGTCCACTCCCAAAGGAGTGAATCATATTGACAGGTTGAATTATATCTCAAGAGATATTTTTCTCCCCTCCTCCAAAGGCCATTTGCAATCACGGCACATCCACTGCCTCTTAAAAGTGAGCTCATCTGGCACTGGGTTGCATTGAAGTCCTCCACCGTGCCTGAAGGAAGAATGCTTTTGGGTGGTGGGAACATGGAGAAGATGTGGTCTGTCCAGCTGTCCCTTGGAGTGCTAACCATCTTGACCATGACTGTGTGTGTCCCATCTACACACGGAGAGCCTTTTTTACTACAAGGTAAGCTGGAATGCAGGCTAGGTGACACAGGTAGGTGGCTATCTTTTTGCTTTGCTTTGCTGCTTGTCATGGCCATGCAACACTTGCTAATTCGTGAAAGAAAATACAAGCAACCTGGAGCTATACTAACCAGTCAGTCAACACGGGTGCTACCCAAAGACGGTCGTATTAGCATGTCCTTCTGCTCTGCAGCTGGTCGTATAACACATTTTGCTAATCAGTAAAAATATCAGATCTGGTGATATCTGGTGTTTCTTTTTCTCCTCCTGAAAGAATATTTCCAAGGAAATATATTAAAATATCAGAGAGTAGCAATTCCAGTATGTAGCATATGAGATCTGACAGCTCCTTAAATGTCAGTAGTAGGGTGCTGATGAACTTTTTTTATTCACGAAACTTCTGTTTATATGTTCTTCTCCCATAATTTAAATTAATCTTAGCTTGAACTTACTCTGCAGGAAAATGTCAATCATTCATCTTCTTTCTTAGAGAGATTTGGCAGCAGGAAAAAAAGAGAAAAAAAAAAAAAAAGAAAAAAAAAAAACAGCTAAATATAGGCTAGAAAATAACATTGCTTTTCAAATGATTTTTCCTTTTATATCACCTATTTATTTTTGTAATAACAACCAAAACATTCCTGAGGCCACTCTATCCAAATACCGCTTCTGTTTAGTTTTTCCTACAGTGTTTATGTATTTTTTTTTTCTGTATCAAATCCCTCAAATGACTAAAGGTAACTATTTTAAAATCATAACTGACTTCCAGACTTAGGAAGGAGGCTTATAGCACTCCACGCTAACGGCAAGTCTTACACAGTGCGTAGCTCTGCTGCATTCCTTGGGCTTATTTCTTGAGATCACAGTCAGCACCCCTGCCTTCAGCCGCCGCATTGCGTGGGGATAAACCTGGCCACGTACCCAGAGCATCACCTGGGCCAGGGGACCTTCTGCCTATGCAGATTTCTGTGCCTGTGGCTACTGGGATGGATTCCCTCACCCTCTTGAGCATCCCGGAAGCTAATCTCTTACAATGTTTTGTCTCATGTGTGTCAAAAATATTTGCATTCGTCCCACCACAGCTATGTATGGCCGACGGCTGTGCGAGACCAATTGCTGCTTTCTCACCTCCTCAAAGGGAGCGAGCAGAAGTCTTAAAGGTCCTGAAAGGAGAGGAAAATATGTATTTCTGCATCATTTCTTTGCATTTTACACGGGTTCTGTAGGCATTTTCTAGGGCTTGGCAAGGTCTGGGCGTGGGGCAGGGGTAAGCAGACCAAAAATTTTGGGGAACGGCCACTCTCCTATTTTATGCCCCAAAATGAATGCATCCCACAGGTTTCAGATGCTCCTGGAAATCTGTTTGGCAGAGGGTCTCAGAGCCTTGCTGGCTCTGATCATCCGATCTCCTGTGTCCATCGGATACTGCTGAACCCCTGACCTTCACAACCATTCATTTGAGGGAATAGCCACAACCACTAGAGAAAAACCACTAAGAATGCTCCCAAAACAGGCCTCGTAGAGAAGCCCAAATTGCTGGGGGAGCCTGGGGAGGATTTTCCTGGAAAACAGGAAAATTATTCATGGCTGACAGCTACCGTAAGAGGATTCCTCAGGGAAAAAGAGGCTTGCTTTAAACTCCTCCACACTTTGCCTATGGGCAGGAAGAATCCTGTGCCACTGCAGAATGCCGTAATTCTGCAGTCAGATAGATCAGCCCCAGTGCTGAGCGAGAACAAGGTTAAATGTGGGGCTGCAGGGCTCTCCAGCTAAGGTGCATGCATCCACCCTCACAAGGAGCTAGCTTCCACCTCCACCAGCCCTGGAAAAGGATGGGGTTGGGGGGGAGAAGGGGAGCACCCCAGTTTTGAGAAGAGAGGGTGCCGTGGGTTGGTGTCTGGCTTTTCAGAGGCACCTGATACACTCTCCTTGCAGGAGACATCTTAGCCTTAATTTTTGTTTTACTGTTGGGGGCTGGAGGGTCCGTCCTTTTTGGCACCAGAGATCAAGAATGGTGTTTTATGTGCTGCAGAGAACCGAGTGCTTCCGGAGAGAGAAGACACAAATCACGAGGACACATTGCTGACTCTGCTTCTTAATAAGAAACTCGCATGGCGGAGACCAGAAAATATCGGTAAGTGAAGGGAGATCCCAGCTTCTTGCAGCTGTGCTCGTATGAATGCAAGGAACCTGCTCCTCAGGTTCCTCAGCACAGTCTGACTGCTCAGAAAGTGGAAGCCCCGTGTGTCAGCGCGATGGCTGTATGTGGTGAGAACCAGATGTTCTGCATCATGGGTTTTTGGACCTGCTTTTGCAATGAGGTGTAAAGCTGCCCGAGAACATGCACCCTAGATCCTCAGGCTCTCAACATTGGAACCACCTCAGCCTTTGGAGCCACCTTTCCACACACAGCCATAAAGTCCCGCACACTTGGAGCTGCAGCTCCATGTCTTGCTGGCACATTAAAAACAGCAGCATCGTGTGAGCACACAGGTTAAGATTTAAGATTTTGTAGATTTTTGCAGAGGGGAGGTCAAGATTTTTCTGCCTGTGTTATGTGAACCGACACCAAATCTCAGGCTGTATGTTGGGACAGACTCCAAACGCAGGCTCACTGGAGAAAAACTTGGGTTTTTCAGGAGACTACCGCACAGCAAGCAGCCACATGGAACTCAGAGGTCAGATCTTCCCATGGCCACCACAGTGAGGGAAGGGGCTGGCCCATATGTGGTGGTCTCAGGGCAGGAAGCTGGTTTTCCCTGTGAAAACAGCAGAGAACGGGGCTCAGCAAAAATGTTACCATGAAAATCCATTCATCAGAGTCACGCAGTGCTCCTCCCCAGCCCCTTGTTAATGCAGTGAGGCAGTGGTAAAATGATCCTGGGACAAATAGATAAATACAAATAAATCAAGTCCTTATACTAACAAAGGCATTCTTCTTGCAAAGGAGATGCATTCAAAAATAACATTTTTATGATTGCTTTATGGATTATTGCACTTATTACTCCTAGAGGAAAGGCTGCATTTTATGCCAGACAATTGAATATAATGAATCTCTGAGCAGAGCACAGACAGAGGATTTACAGCAGGCAGTTTCTCAAGGCATCATCCATAAATTAACTTCCTTCCCCCTGCTTGAGATAATCTGTTCCAAATTTCGACCGCTGTTCATTTTCTATTCATAGCAGCCATTGGCCAAGTTTACGCTTTGTGGGAAGTCGAGCCAAAACAGGCACTCAAAACTCTGAAAGAGGCAAAAATGTATAAAATAGTAATAATAACAACAATAACAATAATAATTTTAACAATAATAATAAGCTGTTAAGTGGCACTTTTCACATATGGATGCGTAACGACATGTTTAAGAGGAATCTGCCTGAGGCTGCTGCTGGCAGTGCCAGGAGCCCAGCCCCACCGCCTGCCTCCCTGACTGTCCCCAGCACCCTTCTGCCTCTCAAACCCAGCCCCGGTGTAAAGGGTCAGTTTAGGAACTGCTGCTTTTATGAATATCTGTCCGAAAATATTCAGGATTTTTCAACTAAATTGTTGCCTTCTGGAGGAGAAACTATGAACGCAGGCAGCTCTTTTTCTGGCACCCTCCTGCTCAGCCTCAAATTAAAAAAAAAAAAGCCCAAGTCTGGCAGGGTGTCTGTGTGCTGAAGGCTTATCTGAAGTCAGGGGAATGATATCCTAAATCCCCTCGGAGGTGCAGAGCAATGCCTGCTGCCACGCTGAGAGCAGACAGAGCAGGCAGCTCCAGGCAGCTCCAGGGCTGGTTTTTGGCTCTTGCAGGCCCAAGCAGAGACATTCTTGAGCAATTTCCTGGCTCTTCTGCTTATTTTAGTGCATATTTTCACAAACTGGCACTTCAAAGCAGCAGATGGCTTTGCGTTCTCCTTCCAGAAGAGCTGCTGTGGTCTGGTCACTCAGCTTTGGCCGAGCTTGTTCCGTGTGGTGCTTTCCATTGTTCCAGCTATCGTGTTTAAAATAATTATCTGCTTTTGGCACCAGCTTGAATCTGGAATAAAGTCCCTCAGCCTTCAAGAGGAGCGAGATGAAGATCCCGCAGCCCTTCCTGCAGCTTTCCTATTGCTAGCCCAGGCATTTCCCAGCTCATGTGGGGGCTTTAGATCCCATCCAGCAGCACCTGGCTCCCCCTGTCCTGGACAGGGTATCTCAGGGGTGCTTCATTCATCCATGAGCACAGGTTTCTGACCGCCTGGTATGGTGCTGCTCAGCCCCAGCTCAGTCTGATGCAGAAACTGCTCAGGGAAGGGCCCACACAGATCCTGCCACATCTTATGCAGCTGCCAGGATAAAACTTAAAATGCAGGGAAGAGACTGGCAGGACCATGTGAGGGCCGATGAGTTTACCAGAGCTGGTAAACCCAAGAAGCCTCCCTTAAAGTGGAGAGCCAGGGGCAAGTCCCGTGGGACTGAGCACAGAAAGTCTGCTTCTCTGTTGCTGTGTCTGCTACCTCTGGTCTGGAGACGACTAACAGGAATTAGAGGTTAAATAGGTCTTTCCCTGTCAACCCTTAAAGATGTTAGTTACATGAGGAGACTGCTGCTGATTTGAGCTTTGGAGAACAATGCCAGTACTGATGTTGCTCTCCCTTCTTGCAGACTGGGAGCTGGCAAAGAAGTTTGAAGAGCTTGAACAGGTGAGAGAAGGAAATACATAGACACATACATGCCTACGGTTGTGTGAGTAATACCTCAGCTACACTATGTGTGCTGTCTCGATGCCCTCTCCTTCTGCCTTTACATCCTGCTACTGCTCATTCTGCTGCTTTCACGTAAGCGCATCCCCCAAAAGGCAAAGCAAAACTTGGGCTAAATGGCTGCAGAACCTGGGAAAGATAAAAGTGGGGCAAAGCTGTAGAGTAATGCGGTCCAGGCTGAGGCAGCATTGCCTCTACCACCGCTGAGGGGCCAGCAAAAACCACGCAAGAAAAAAAAAAAAAAAAGAAAAAAGAAAAAAGAAAAAAAGAAAAAAGAAAAAAGAAAAAAGAAAAAAACAGTTGCCAAAGGAAATCACCACAGAAAGAGGGAGGGAGAAGGGGAGGTTTGCTGCCTGTCGGTCATTACATCAGCGGGCTGCAGCTGGTACTGTGCTAAAGCAAGGGGGGCAGCCCCTGTGCACCTCACCCAGACTGACCCTTCCTGGGGCTCTTTACAAGCATGGAAGGCCCAAGGCATGGCTGAAGCCCCACCGTGCTGTGTGGGCACGCACAAACACAGGTGGATCCTCATGCTCCTGCTGAGCTCCACTTGGCACCTCTCACTTCTGAGTTAAAAACCACAGTGGGGGGTGCCAGGCAGGGGAGGCTGCCAGCTCCAGCTGAGCCCCTCGCTCCAGGGCTGAGGCACGTTGAGCTCTGCGGGCTTTCCACATAATAACCAAGGGAAGTCAGCAAGAGCAAGGGGAAGGGACACAAGGAGACTTAAGTGCTCCAAAGACAAATCCTGCTGGGATGATCCCACTTCAGGGAAGAGCCTGCCCTCCCCAGGGATGATGCCGGCTTGGCTGCCTGTTCTCCCTGCCTCTCCTGCACTGTGCTTGCCAGCAGGCTGTGGGGCTCCTCGTGACGGAGCAGTTATTCACTGCTGTGTCTGTTTTTTAACAGCTGGAGAAGTTGAAGGATCAGCTCTCAGCTGAGGAAGGGTCAGAGGTGGCCTACGCTTTGGAAAGTCTCTCAGCATCCCAGCCCAAAAAACGCGGTAAGTTTTGGGCTACAGCCCTGTCCATGGGACTGGCTCAGCTGCAGCCATCCCACTCAGGCCTCATGTCCAGGGCTTCCTTTCTGCCACAAGATGGTGACGGTAAACATGCCCCAGACAGGCTCAGAACAGCATTTCCCTCTCTTGTTGCTGAGTTTCACAGCACAGGCCCAGGCCCCGCTGCGGGCACTTAGGGCCACAGCCCCCTTTTCGTGGATGACCACAGGGTTATTCGGAGGTGATTTGGGTCTGAACGCGTCCCCGCAGTGCACCCCTCGCTCTCGGCTGGGCACAAAGCTCGTGCTGAAGAAATAATGAGGCATGTGGTCTGCAGGCGCTCCCCTCCGCCAAGGTCACTGCCTCCCTGCAGAGAAAAAAGGAGCAATTGTTTGTGCCGCTGAAAAGCGGCAAGAAAAGGGATGTGGAAATCAAGCAGGAATGCAGGGAGCTAATATCTAGAAGGTCCCCCAGTCGGTCCCCTCTGCGAGGAAAGCAGGACTGCTCTCTGCAGCACGTCCCCTGAGCTTTGTCTGTATCCAGCCTCTCCGGAGGGAGCATCCTGCACCAGCCCTGCTGCAAGGCAGGACAAGGACAAAGCCCTGCACGCTGGCTTCCAGAAGACTCCTTCACAGAGCAGTGCCAGCTGTAAAAAAGAAGTCGCTGATGACAGATCTGGCCTAAAGCCAAAAGAGCTACCCCACATGCTCTGTGCGTGTGCAGGCTGCTGACCTGCCAGAGAGGTGAGGGAAAATCTCCCTTTGTGCAAGGCTGGATTAAGCGCTTAGGTGATCCTTAGACAATCTGCAATTTATAAGCAGCCCTGGAGGCAGTCATTAATTTGGGTAAACTAATTCATGCCCCCACCGGTCTGGAAGTTTCAACTGTACATAAAACTGCTTCTCCCAGCCAGGTTTAAATCAGATTTTGCCAGATATTAAAGCAGAGAGTGTTTGCTTTCATCTAAAGGTCCTTCCAGTTTGGGAGGAGCTTGTGTCTCGGCCTGAGCACTGCTGATGCAGTAGAAGCTTTCTCCCAAGATTCAGCTCTCAAAAAACAGGTAGAAATCCCTTCTTATACTTGACAACAGAAGACCTGCACAGGGCCCAAAGAACCAGGCATACTGGCAATACAGCTATTTTTTCCATCATCAAAATCCACATCTTTCCCTAATCTATTCTTTTTGGAAGATCCCACGGTGATCAATGTTGTTTGGTAGCTGGTAGCAAAATGCTAGAGTGATTGGGCTTTTGAAAAAAAATGTAATGTCCAGATCAGGTGTCTGCAGGTCAGTATCTGGCTTTTCCAGTTAGTGACAAGTGAGAAACCCTGAGGCTGCAAAACTGCTGGCTGGTAGACAGGAAAGAAAAAGCTGATTCCTGATATTGCTGCAGTACAGCAAAGGAATAGCAAACCATTATAAATCGAGCTACACAGAAACAACTTTCAGACCACTTCTTTGTATTTTAAGAAGCCGAAAGGGTCACCTTCTAGAAGTATTATATGAAATCAAAGCTTATTACTGAGATGTGCCTGGAAATCACAACACCCAACTCTATCAAGACATTAGGCATTTGAAACCCACTCCAGGGCTGCAGTGGGAAGTTGGAAAAAGTCTCTTGTATGCTAAAACCCTTCTCTTGTATCCTTCCCCAGCCTGCTTTTGGAAATACTGCATCTGAAGGCTTGCCAGGAGTGGAAGACAAAGATGGGCCTTTCCCCAAACTGCCTCGCTGGGTATTAATGTTAAGAGTTTGTTCTGTTCTCTCACCGTGCTGCTAACTTGGATGCCATCCTCCATGACTGCACCACAGCCAAGTCTAACAGGCACCGTGACAGGAGCCCGAGTGGCTACGCACGGCCGCTCTCCACTCCTCCCTCCTTCAGGCTTCACCTTCCACCGTCTTCTGCTTGGAAGATGTTTCCCAACTTTCCTTGCTGTCCTGTGTGTGCCATTCAGTCTGCTGCCACCACACCCTCTTCCCCTTCTCATCATGTCCCCCGAGGCACCAAACACCAACTCAGTCTCCCTGAGCTTGGGCCTCTGCCCACATTTGCGGGTGTTGCTCATGGTGGTGCCTGGGCTTCCCGTTGCCTCCCACGAGCAGGTCAGTGATGCCCCAGCATCCTCCGTTGCAAAAGGAAGGCAGGCTGGGTGCAATGAGAAAGGTGCAGGGCTGCCTGCCTTAGCTTGCTGAGCCAGAGCTGTTCCTTGTCGTGTCCTGCCAGCGAGCACAGTAGGTTTGGGGGAGGACAAGCACAGAAGTCTGGACCCTTTGGATATCACTCCAATAAAGATTTTCTGTTGCACAGAAGCATGTGTTGTTTTCTTTCTTGTCACTTGCATAGGCCCAATGGGGGGAGCATGTTTATTACCTGATGGGCCATGTGAAGTTTAGAATGAAAAATACTCCTATTAAACACCTAGCAACGTGTTTGCTATAATATACCTGAGGAATAAGCCCTTCCTTTAGCCAGAACTGCGAATGAGAGCTGGGTCTGCCCCATGTGTGGGCTACTGTACTCATGGGACTGAACCAGTCCCACTCACTTCTATCTGCTCACCCCAAAGAGATGTTTTGAGAAGAGATTTTTTTTCTCTGGTCAGTGCAGATGCTAGCTGTTTTCTCCTACTGCAGAATTATGTCTGCACCTGCCCAAAAGGATGAGATCACAATCCCTCTGTGGGTCCTACATGTAATCATTTTAAGTTCTGTTATCCAAGTTCACTTGCAAAGCAAAAGGACTGTGTTGACTGACTTTGACTAGAATTGAACTGTCTCTCCAGGCCTGTCTAACCACGTTATTTAACTGCAACTTGCATACTATGTATTCTTCAAAAGTTTATCTCTCCCAAAGCACTAATTACCATGCTACATTCATTGCCTAGGGCTCTGGCAAGATGTGCACACTTACCACAGCAGTACATTGTGTGTACTTCATCAACAGGAGATCTATTCATCTTATCACAGGATAAAGCTGGCATATATAGAATAAAAACAGTTTGATTATATAGGTGAGGTCTAATCATATGGAAAACAAAGCGTGGTGTTAGCCTTAATTCATTGCTATTTCCTTAGTAGTGATTCAGAACAAATTTCCCATTTCCTGTTGAATTTGTGAATGTGATAAAGGTCTGTGGGAACATACCTTCACATACCCTTACAACAGCATCAAATTCAGGAAAAAAGGATAGCCTATCACTAAGAGAAGGGTCTCTCTTTCCTTTTAAGTGTTTGGTGCTGCAGGTGAAGGGGAGCTACACTGAGTGCCCCAAGATGGTGTTCAGCACAGGTGTGTTCAGTTTGCAGGACATCCCAGTGCAATGACAGGCTGGAGCAGCAGCGGGCTCCATCTGTTACCTGCTAGCTGGAGCCATGCATCCCCTGCCCGGTGTGACAGCTCACCAGTGAGTCAGGAAAAGGAATACAGTGTCATGGCTATTTAACATCGTGCTCTGATCCCATACACAGGAACTCCCTGGAGTGCAATGCACCATACTGTTCAGCAGTGCTTTTTAGCCCACGTGATGTTCTGCATCCTACCAGTGCAGTTACTTAAGTGTTCACGGTACCCAGACCACCCCACTATTTCCTATCCTGCTGTGTTGGCTGCTTCTGCTGGGATGATGAGCATCAGTGTCAAATGCAATTCATGTATGAGTTCGGAGCAAAGGTGGTGATGCTCTTGCAAAACTCACCATCAGCATGACACTGTGGAGCTCCTGTCCTTCCTCTTAAACACACAGGACAGAAAACCTTCCTCAGATGCCACCTCCATATCATGGCTGCTTGCACCTTACCCATGCCTGGGCAGTCACTGCTGCTAAAGCTAATGACCCACAGGCGATAATTAAAGGGAATTCACTTAGGCATCCTGGTAGATCATGTTGATTTATTAGCAGAAAATCCTCACAGGCATCTGAATGGGTTTGCAAGCAGGCAGCACAGGGCTAATCTAGCGTGCAATGGATGCTGTAGTATATCCTCACTTCATGTTTGTTGACCTGCATGCTACACACGATGACTAAAGCTATCCAACATTTATCCATGAACAAACCATGGCATTTATCCTTTCAGACATCATTGTACTTTAAATAGTGCCTGTTGATTAATGGATTTTAAAGTGTATTTGAGCCACAGGAGACTGGAGTGTGCTCTGAGGAGGAGGTGGATGGTGCAGAGGAAGAGAAAGGCTGTTTCTTTCTCCCAGGTAATCAATGCAGTGCGACAAGAGCCAAGAGCAGGACTGAAGCTTTCAGGTCATAGTTACAGGCTACACTGCAATGGAGTCCTCCGTCCTAATTTGCTTTCATGTTTTCTTTCAGATGGCAGGCATTTCTGCACCCAACTCTGGGCTATAAAACCCCTCTTTATTTAGAAACCCACACTAATACTAACTGACTGTTGGAAAACTTTTACGATCAAGCAGATCTGGTATGTTAGCATTGAATTCTTCTGATTGGAGTCTCCCAAAATATGTCCTGCAATGAGTGTGACCATGCTGCTGTTGACTGACAACTGTATGAGTGGTCAGGAACACACGACTTCCATAATCTGCCCATACCCTGTACATATGGCTGCATCACAATCAGATTATCTGCAGACTGTCTGGGTGAGCTCAGTACAATAAGATAACCATTTACTAAATCGCAGGACACACTCAGGGTAGGTGGTTGCAGCATGCTCCAGAGGACAGGGGCTGAGACTGTCTGGGATTCCATTTGAGGATTCTTTTTTAGCATGGACAGAAAATCTTGTCACAGGTCAGCCACTCAGTCCCAAACCCTTCATCTGCAAGCTTAAAGGTAGAAAATGAGCAGTGGGACAAGGAGACATGTACCTGATGCTGCCTGCCCTTCTGAATGGGGACCTCTCCTCCCACTATGGCCTATACTGGGGCAATTGCCCTGAAGTGCCAATCCTTTGAATAGCTTTAATCTCAAGGATGCACTGACTTCCCAACTCCTTTCCTACAGCTGATTGAGAACCTGACTGTATTTTTCCCTGTCTTGCTAGCTGATTGTCAGTTTCTTTGTGCCTCACTTAAGATCAGGAAATAAACACTTAACTTCTATCCCTTGCCTTACTACAACTCTCTGCCTAACACAAGGTAAATATGTGGCAAGATGTATTTTGTTTTCCTAGTCCTATATAATCCTTTCTCAGTGGATCATCTTTTGCAATTCTAAGGATGATTTATACCCAAGAATAGTAATCCAAGGCATTTAGCTGACATGGATCATAGTCCAACAAGGAGCATGTGAGGTTTAAAGAAAATCAGCTAAGAATCTGAGCAGTGAGATGTCAGCAGACAGCTTTTTTCAGCAATATTTTATAAGCTGGAAAAAAGTGAAAAGAAATGAAGCAGGATTTAAAATTACCTGTTTTACTCTGACTTGAAATGGAGAGGACAGGCACACGTTTACATGTTAGCAGACTAAGAAATGCTTGAACTTTTACAGTTGGACATGTGATTATGCCCCGTGCATGCATCAAGAGGCTAAAATAAGGCATACGATGCAGATGGCTTAGGAAGTAGATGACTTCATATTTGGACGCTATCCTATGTTATGCATAGGGAGGACTGAAATGTATTCATCAGCTTAGAGGAGGAAACTAAAAGTCTCACCACATTTCAGGATATGCTATACAATGAAAACATTTCTAAATTTGGTGTGGAGATATGAGAAAGACTGTTAAAAGCATCAGTACAAATCCTAAGGTATTTTCATTTTTCTTATTCAGACCAACTCCTATGATATCAGTGGATGTATTTTTTTTTTTCCCAAATAGCAGTTCAAATAAAACCTGGGTTTGTCCCATAACTGTTAAAATCTCCCTTCACCTACCAGACAAACACCCTCTTGAAGGAAATGTGCAAAGCAAACTGTCTGCTTCTCATGGACTGCAGTTGGCTTCTCTGAAAGTTTTATTTTAAATCAAAAAAAAAAAAAAAAAATCTAACAGTCCTTGCTAGGAAAATGAACTTCTGCAGGTTTAGGAGAGAAATGCCATGCAATTAAACTATATACATATTTTCTGTTTCCTCCTATCAGTGGCACTGTGCACAACTGTGAGAGCATTCTGACCTGATGAATTAAATTTGTTACTATCTGTAAATGCAATGTTTGTAAAATGCAATGTGAAATAGATTTTGCAGGAGGTCATTTCCTTGAGTGTTGAATCATTAGTCAATGACAAGACATGCTCTGGTGCATCTTCCACGTTTCTATGATGTTTCCAGTACAGCATCAATCATTCAAAACAGAAGAACCTGTAGGCAGAAAAGCAGTAAATGTTACATTTTCCCAAATCAGGACTGCAAGGCTTGGACAAAGACATAATAAGGAGATGGAAAAGCTAAGGGATACTTGTTTTCTTTTAAGAGGGTACTGAGTTCTAATTTAGGGGCTTCAAGGTAAGCTGCATCACAAACCATGTTATGAGAAGCCATCCTTCCCCTGGGCTCCCTACCCAAACCTACTGGCATGACTTGAGTACCTCCGTGTGACAGAGCAGGTGGGGCTCTCCGTGCCATGCATACCCACCCCTGGAGTACTCTGGCTTACTTGCAGAAACTGCTAACCCTTGGTGTTGCCAAGACGGCTCACTCCGATCCGGTCAAGAGGAATCCCAAACCGTCTCTTAGGCAGCTCGACCACTTTCCTGCAGGGGGAAAGAGGGAAAGAAGGATGGAAAGAATTGGGAAGAGACATCATAGGAATAATCAGAAGTGTTACTAAATCTTTGATTCCTCTGTTCATCCCACTCACAACTTTATTGTACAGACAGAAGAGCTGTGCTGCAGCAGCTGAAAATGTGTTTAAAAGAAAAAAAGCTTCACTTCTCTCAAAAACGAATAGTCAAGAGTTGCACCTGTTTTACAGACTGACTGATGTTGATGTGCTACCCCTGCTTTTATCTGACAGCAAACAAACAACTTCACGGGTTAGCTGCTATTAATAAAAGAAAGGAGATGCATAGCCCTCAGTCTCCCTTTCTCAAAAACCTATATACATCAAGCACTTTTGCACTAAGCCGTAGGGAAATCAAAGTGGCTCAGGGCTGCTCCTCAGCTCATTGCTCCCCAGGCAGCTCTGCCCCCGCACAGCCTAGGCACAAGCTGATGGGGGCAGGAGGGACCTGGGCTGCTGGAGTCATACTGAGCCTGGTTTAATAAGAAGGGGACTTCACTTCCCAGACTGGTTTGTGTGGGGGTTTTCTGCATCTGCATCACTTGCAATACCACCGCGGTCTGTAGTTAAACAGAGGAGACTGTAAAATCATGTCAACGGGGAAGGCTGAGCAGTCTCGGAGAAGTTGTGCAGCTGAGCTTCCCCTCTTGTGGCCGTCTGGGGCCATAACAGGACCATCTGCCTCCACAGCCTGCCGCTCATCTTCCAGGTAACGCTGCCGATTTCAGCACTTACTAGGGACAGAGCGATCATTTCTATTTAAAACAGCCTTTAAAAAGATTTCCAGAGTCTTTTTCCTTCTCTTCATCTACAGAACCTTCCACCCTCTTCTTAGAGCCCATCACTTCTCGCATGCTTTTCCCTTGCTTTCAAAGCTTCATAGATTGATGTTGACAAGCAAGATTAGGATTTACGGTCACCTGTAACCAGTGGATGCCACAACAGTGGTTGCTGTTAAGTGGCCCTGCATTTGTTAAGTGGCCTCTTCCAAAAAAATCTGTTATTTTTGACAGGTACTTTGCCTGCTGTATTACTTCAGAGGGTTAAATCTATTTAACGATTTTCATGCTTCAAACGTCATTAACTAAAGTCTCTATAGGTAATCCTCTCAATAGTATGTGAGTGGACAGTTATCTGCTGTGGGCACAATGACAGGGTGCTCAATCCTCTGTTTTATTCCTGTAAGTGCAGCAGCCTCTGCCTGTTTCCACATGAAGGTCCAGCCTTTCGAATGCGTCACAGCACGCATCTGATCCATGGCTCGTGCTGATGACAGTGTCAGACTGTCAGTGCAGTCATCAGAGCAGCTCAGGTGATTCTCATAAATGTGTCAATCCCAAACTCAAAAACTAGTCAGCTCCTCAGAAGTGATAACCTCAAAGCCAAACTGCAAACTGTGCTGATGATGCTGGTAAAGGAGAAAAATTTTGTGCAGTGTCTCCCTCACTTGCACGGTCTCATTATTCAGAGACAAGCTGTTATAAAACCTAAAAATTTTCACCACAATTTCCCCTTTGAATGTTCCCCCCAACCCTTGTGTGGCACGTAGAATGAAACAAGATTTCCACACAAAAAGCACATGACAAATTGGGATTACCATGTACTTCTGCAAAAAAGGCACTGTGGCTTCAAAGATAAACTAGAATTTCTTCCCCTCAAAAGGAAAACACACTAAAAAAGCAAACAAAGAATGAACTGATTTTGATCTCTTATATACAGACAAAATAGTTCTACTCAAGGATTTAAAAATTTTATACTTTAACACTTCTGGCTGCGTTCAAAAAGTCCTAGTAGCAGGCTGGACGGATAAGTGGAAAATGACAAGAAAATATTGCAAAACACTGTTTGGAGGGGAAGAAAGAAAGAAAAGAAAAAAAAAAAAAAAAAAAACACAACCAAAAAACCTGTAACATTGACTGGCTCTTGTGAATACTTTCCATTTTCAGATTAAGCTTTAAGCATGTTATTAAATACTGACTGCACTGGGGATTCCATTCAAAAAGAAGACAGTTACCAGAAGAAGGGAACAAGACACTTAAGCTCTTTCAGGTACAGAGAGCATCTCCTTGAGCGTTGCCCCAGACATGCTGACCTTCCACAGCCATACCAAGCCATTCCTTAGCCCTCAGTTATGAACTTGCTTATCTTCCAGCACGTACTGTGAAGGTACTGGTATACTGTTGTATTCATTAAACCTTGATTTATTGTAAGTTGATCAAGATATTGAAGCTTTTTTCCTTGGAAACCCATTCTATATCCTGTCCATTTTCATAATGTGATGTTCGTCTTGCCATTCAAGATGCATACCACCATACCTTCTCTTCACCCCAGCCTTGGGAACACCTAACCTTGCCCCTTAGCTTTTGAACCTCAGGCATATTTTGGCTTTAAATGATCTCAGAACCAAAAAGGGAGATTTAAACTGCATGTTAGCTCACATCAGAGCAAAGAAGTGTACTAAGAAAATGCATGTCTTTGAATGTTCTTTGTTAGCTGGATGGCGCTTTGGGGATAAAATGAACTACTGCATATATTATTCATCACAACTGAAGGATTACATATCGTGCTACCAGAATGCTTTCTGAAGAGTTTCTGGTACCCTGTTCAGAGGCACCCTGTGACTGACTAGTGAAATTGGTAGTGGCTAAAGCTAAGCCATATGTATCCAGGACAACCTGCCAGCAGCCTTCTTCCAACTTTATCACTGGTAGGAGCCATCCAAGAATTTACCTCTGTTTGCCTTTAGTATCCACAGAGGTTGCAGAAATTCTGTCGATTGGGGAGCCAAATCCTGGGAAACTTCTTTTCTTTTTGGTCTCAGTCACTTCATTCTCCAGAGACACCAGCTCATCAAGCAGGAACAGTTTGGCTGCCAGGTTGGAGGCTGCCTTCTCCTCACTGGCAGTTGGGTGTGCTTCCATGCCCAGAGCAGCAGAAGGCTCCAAAGGCTGCAAAAGAAAGCAGGGATGGTTGTTTACTGCTGAAGGTCCAGAAAACCTTTTTCAATCAATATCAAAGCAGCAGCCCTATAAATACACAATTACTAGGATGCTAAACCTGGGCTTTTTTTGTTTTAAAACAAAGTTGTTGTTTTTCTGTGAAATTTGGTCATAGGCCAGCAACAGGAGTTTGATATAAAAGGCTTTTTGGTAGAACTGAACTCTTCATTATTATTGAAAGAGTCATCAAAATCATAAAGACTTGGGACTTCACAAAGCCCATTTTTTTGTGGGCGAGGTCACTTTTGTTATCTCAGCAGTGTGACCACTATCACTTAGAGCATGAGCTGAATAACCATCACAGGGGTGACATAATATGCTTATATCTACGTGCTCCACACCATAGTTGTGGTGGTGACACTTCTTACTACTGGTGGGTGGCATAACGTGTGATGGAGCGTATAAAACTCCAACCAGTATATAAGGAAGAGCACATGACCACAATAATCATAAGAATGAAGCAACATTTAATATTTTTGTGAAGGATCTCATATTGTCCTCTGATTTTCCTTTCTATGGATTTCAGGTGCCACTGAGTGGTCCTTTCTGTTCCTTTTCAGGGCTATAAAACTTTCATATAGGTCTACAACAGAATTATACCTTAAAAAAATGAATAAACTCTCCCCTCTGATTAGTGGGGATAAATATCTACAATAATGCTTGAAAATGGAAAGTAAAAAGTAGCCTCTGTTCTTGAGAACTATGTGCAGTTTTACTTATTTCATCTTTAAAAGGGTATTATAAATTTGAAGAAGAGAATGCTAAAATGACAATCAGAGGTAGCCAAAGGTGTTCCTGTTATGAATCACCAAACAAAGCACAACATCACAGATAAGCAAAGAGAGGAGTGTAGGGGAGAGGGTACAAAGGAGGGTTTATAAACTTATGGATAGAAGAGACATGAATAAAAGAGACTAGTAAAAACTAGTAATTTTTCATTTAAAACACAAAAAAAAAAAAAGAAAGAAAAAAGAGAGTTCACTTGTTCACTCATTGAAGTCACCAGATTTAAAATAAATATGAGCAATTATTTTTTTAAATGCACAGATGAAGTAGAATGCATTGCCAAAGGATGTCAAAGATACCAAGACTTTGGTAAGAAATTTAAGCTCCCCATCAGCAGCTAAATAAAAAGCCCTGGTCCAGTGCAGTTTCTGCATCAGGAAGTCTCTGAAGATGTTCTGTTCCTAGATTCTTTTCACAAACATCTGTCTGTATTAGAGACAGGATACCAGGTCTCTGTAATATCACAACAGCAGCTGCTGCAGCATTAGTATGGGGAGTGGTTCCCCCAAGCCCTATTTTCTAAAACAAATATTGTTTCTTATAATCAGGGCATGCTCACTTGAAGCCAGAGAGCAAGGCAGAAGGATCCATCAGCATTCTCCAGTATGCATCTAACTTCTAAGCTCATCTTAAAAACCTGTATAAAGACCCTACAGCCAGACAGTGCTACTTTGATTAAACTTTATATCCTTGATTTTTATGACATGAAACCGTTACATAAATATCTTTGCTGCCACATCTGTTTTATGTCAGGATGACATAAAAGAGAATGCACTAGAAGTATTTTCAGGTGCAATCTCTACATATCTTACTGGATGAAATGTGAAACAGGAGTTCTCCCATTTCATCCGCTGCTTTCTTTTGCAAGATTAGGCAAGTTACTTTTCTCCTTTCCTCTCCTGATCTTATGTCTCCTTTAATTTCTAAGTTTTGAGCAGGGGGTCTTCTGTCCAGGCTCTCTTTATGGCTCCTGGAAGCTGCTGACTCCTCGGGCTATTTGTCTTTTCAGAAAAAGGAGGAAAATCTCCCTTCAGTGTTAGCTTGTTTCCCCCCTTTCACCACATTTTTCCCTTTCCAAAGAGTTCTCTCTCTGGAGTCACTGGACAATGTTTTAACACAGGGAAACATGACTGTGTTTGAGGAGAGCCTGTGTGAATCTGGGTGAGACTTCATTCCACCTGTCCTCCCAGCACCACGCACTTTGCATCACTCTTTTTTTTTTCACTGGGGAAGTTCTCCTGCTCCTGCTTTGCCTTGCACAATCAATATGCACTGTTCATCTTTCAGCACGTGCCCTCCACATGCTGTGGCCAGGAGCAACTTCAGAAGAGCAGGGCTATGTGACAGCTACCAGAAACATTCACCTACCTCTGGAGCTGCCTCTGCTAGGAGCATCGAGCTGGAGTGCCGCTGCAGCAGGGTGATCACAAGGGCCAAATGCACCACAACAAGCTGAAGCTGCAGCATCTGCAAAGGAGAACAATCTGTTAGTGGCTCCACAGCCACATTCCCAGATGAGAGAGAGAAGGCAGCAAATACCCATGAAAGGCTTTACAGACTGATGGTGGAAAGATGAAGAGGGTATCTCACTTCAAAGGTCCTTAAAAGTGAAAGGGAGGCCCTGTTCCCATGGTTGTTCATAAATCTTATCTTACAGAATCACTGGGTAAAAGTCAGCAGCCAGTCAGTGCCAGCTAAGTGCCCTTCTTTTCTGGGTGCAGAATCAGCTCCCTCCTCTTCACTCCTTTAGGTCTCTGTAGATGTTTTAATTCCTTTCTGCACAGTGGCCCACTCCTTGCAGCAGAAGTAGTAACAAATGCAAAGTTGGGTTAAAATGAGGTAAATTAGACACTCACTTGTAAGCAGAGAGAATTTGGCTCAAGACCACCCAGGTTAATCTTGACCTCCCCATGTGGTGGACAGGTACCTGGAGCTGTTACAGAAATCACACACCTCCCCAGCAGCATTCTGAAAGCAAGGCTGGATTTCACTAGTCTCTAATGCGAGTTAATGGTAGCCACAACTTCCAGGATCTTCTTGGGATCTTGGAAGGAAGCTTTATAGCTCCCACAACCAGGAAGAATACGCATAGGAAGCCATTGCTGAGACTGGTATTGTTGTGACCACATGCCACCACTGCAGAACTGCAGATGCCTCCAGAGCCTTCAAGTAAGGCAGAGAGGTTCAAGGTTTGACAGGCTCAAGACCAGAAAAATGCAGGGATTTCATTGCCCATGGACTTGGGCTAACATTGTTTAAGTCCTTGACTGGATCTAGCTCTTAAAACCTGACTTTCCTCTGACTTGACCAGGTGGGAATCTTTCAGCTGATGTTAATAAGAACCAGCCTGTTTCCAGGTTCAGCCCCAGAGTATAATTCAAGCCTGCTTCTACAACTTTTTGCCGACCCTTCTCTCAGCAAAAGCAAAAATAGAAAGGAGGTATAAATATGTTTATATGATGTACAGCAGTTGTTTTATCCTTTGCTTAGCAAATTTCCCATAAGACCAGGCAGAATACACATGGTAAAAAGCATTTGGCTTTGCACTTTTTCCTGCACTGCAAAAGAGAGAAGCCACAAAAGTGCTTGGAGTCCAGTTTTAACAAGATATATCATTTATACAGTTTCTTGAAGCTTTGTTTCTTGCTTGGTGGCTTGTTTCTTTTTAATATGTTTTGCATGTGCTTCTGTTATTTGGTCACCCTATTACGTATCTTCTTTATATTGTTTTTGAGGATTTGTTATAGTGAGAAACATAGCAGCTAGTTGTTCTGTAGGGGTGAAGCAGACAAAGTTCACTGGAATCAAAGGACAAAGACAAAGCAGCAAACGAGGTGGTACCACTGTCTCTCAGCTTGATAAGAAGAGCCATTAAAGCCAGACAAGGGTTTGGGTTGGTGTTTTTAAAGCTGTAGCCCTCTACAATGTATATTTTTGTACGTGGGTGTGCATTGAAATTCGAAGTAGTAGTCTACTACCTTCACAGGTAACCACATCCTGATTATTTGGATACAGGGACATAAAAATAAATGGCAAGGTTAAAAACACATGTTTATTATGGTTTAAGGTCTGTGCTGGTATTCATTCATCCCAAGGACCAAAGAGCTAAAAATAGCAACTGGTACACTAATCAAAATAAACATTAAGGCACCTGCAACACAAAAGACATTTGATTAGCTGGTCAGAACTTGACGCCAGTGAAATTAGAAGCAGAGGAAATTGTAAGGACTTAAAACTTGGCTCTAATTCGCATGGAAATCAGTAGCTGAGAAGAAATGTCACTGGTTTAACAGGGAGAAAAACTGTCCAGCAGGACCAAGTTGTGCTGGATTTTCATGCGGTGTTGCGATCAAGGCAAGATAAGGGAGCAGTTCAACTCTAGAAAAGTGTCTGCAAAAGTTGGGGTGCAATGAGGACTATGGAAACATAATTAAAATCACACTGTCTTCTGCCAGAATGGAATTTAGCTCGCCACCTTTAGCCATGTCATAGGATCTTAGATGTTAAAAGCAGTTGTTGCTTTTTGTACTCGAGCTTATCTGTTGTGATTGTGCACTCAGAGCCCCCCCAGCTGAAGAGGGTTTCCCAAAACTTGTAGGTACCCCTCCCAGCCATACACTGGTTATTGCTTCACCCTATCTACATAACACCTTGTCCTGTTCCCAGAGAGACCTAGAGCAAGGTTTGAGAGCATTTGTTACTGAAGGAGAGAAAAAACAAAGCTCTGATGAACACATGGGCCTTTGCAAGATGCACCCTCCCCACTTGGACTGGATTTCCAGCCTTCTTACTCATTCTAAAAAACACTTTTCCACTGGTTTCATGGAGACAGGTCAAGGGATTGGGGTATTATTCCATGTCTTTAGTATTTAAGGGTCTGGCCTGGTGTTATCTGACATAAAATATGAGTTACCCTTCACTAAATGTAATTGCAAGTCTGAAAAACAGACATATTTATGTGTTTTAATGATATTTTAGCTTGAAATGTGTCAAAACTCAAATTCCTCATACAGTTAGGTATCTTTGTTGCAGCTCCAATTAAAATACAATCAAAGATAAAAGGGAGAACATTATTCTACCTTATCAAAGCAGGATAAACATTCAAAACTTTTTAAAGGAATCAGTGCAGAGACATTTTCCAAGAAAAGATCACAAGAAAGCAAAATTCTTTACCAAACAGAAACTGTTAAGTCTCCAACATCAAACCAAAAGACTTAAAAGATGTTTTTCTTTAAAAAAAAAAATTAAAAAAAGCAAACCCACACCACAAAACTTTCCCCCCAAAACAAAAAAACAAAGTGACATCCTGAAGATAAGTGGGCTGAACAAACCCCAGACAGAGCGTAATTCATCACCAAGCTCCAAACCCATTGCCTGTCAAAAACAGTAACAGCTGTCATTGTTCTTACCCATTTGAACTATCATATTTCACATTACTGCAGAGATTACTCTGCAAGTATAAATCACAAGAGCTTTATTTTTCTTGCTAGCCTGTTAGCAAGAGAACTGAGGCAAGACATCATGCCTTGCACTGTAATCTTTCACCCCAGCTGCCACTACACGTTGATGACTGTGCTCTGGCTGTTGTCACAGCACCAACGTGGGACGTGTCGAAGCTCACCTGCAAATGAGGACCTTGCTCTTGCAATGATGTGGCTGAGCCCCGAAGCCCCTGAGGCTTTGTGCCATGTAAACCCAGACTGAGCTGCCTCAGAGCCAAGCCCTAATTGTCCCCTGGGCAATGGGAAGCTCCAGGCAGCACCCATTAAGGCTCCAGTCCTTCTGCTGTACGAGCACTGGGATGGTGCTGGAGAGCCTCCATCACCTGATAGCTGTCAGGATCTCATACTGTGCAGGGTCCAAACAGTTGGGGGAAATCATGGCTGTGTCTGCAAGCCAGCTACTGACTCATTGTGTTGCTGCTCCAATGCCATAAAAGAGGAAATGAAGTACTGCTACCCATCTTAAATCTATCACCGAGTCTTAACACTGGCCTCACCAGCCTTGGATCGGACACCTCATGGGAATCTACCTTATAAACAAGATTTTGATGGGTGAGTTTCTTACCAAAAGAACAACTTATAAATAGTTCATGTGAAGGTCTGAGAATAAGCCGGCTCCTGCTAAAACCAATTTGCCCTACTTTTAAAAGTTGTAGGATGGATCCTCTGAGCATATTCATTACCACAAAGCCAAAAATACGCCCATAGCAGCAGTCCTAGTGATTTCAGAAACTCCTAAGAGACTATGTTTATCTGAAGTGTAATTTTCTAGCCGTGTAAATATCAAAGAAAAGGGAGAAAAATCAAAATAAATCCCACCCTCAGAAAAAAAAAAAAAAAAAGGCAGAGTCCAAAAATAGGTTAGAGTGGTGTTTTTGTTCTCACCCCACAGATGAGATATAGAGCACTTCTTACGTCCTGCTTTCTAAAAAGATACTGAAGCACGACATTGAAGCATGGGGGTTTGTGGCAAAAAGAAATGCAAGCAGGCAGTGTCAGGCACTTTGTGTTATTAATAATGTGCTTCCTGGAGTAGGTTTAGGTTTTTAAGTAACGCCATATATTTTATTAGATATATGGTATAGACACTGTCAACTTCTACAATGTAAATTTTCCTCTATTTTCAGTTTCCCAACTATGTAGATAAATAGATGCAGACAGGTTTCTTCTGATGTAACTTAAAATTTCTGAACTTATGCAAGAGGTTTAAGTGACTAGTGACTAGACTAGCAATAGGACTAGTGATTTTCAGAAAATGTCTTGGTGTTTTTGTGTCCTAAATGAAATGTTTTCCTGTCAATATTTCATGTCAGTATTTCAAGGACAAAAATGTTCCACTTTCTGAAAATGAAGTTCCTTCAAGGTTTCTCAAGAAGGCATTTGGGACCAGTCATCATTTCTCAATGTCTTCATTTTAATAATTACTTTCACTGTAATGATACAGCTTCCAGTGTTTAGTCCTATCTACCTGTGTTTCATCACGAGTTATCATAGCCCACATTTTACTGCAGTTTCTGTTAAAAATGCTGACCCAGCTACTGATAGTTGGGCTTTTGGGAGCAGACGTGTCCAGAGGATGCTCACACATACAGCTGTTCATCCCATCTTCACTGGTTTGGTGATGGTTTTGGTGGTCCCTGCAGGGCCTGCCCAGGCTTCCCGCTGACCCTGCCCTCAGGGGGCTCAAAGGGTGTGGGAGCAGTGCTTAAATCACACCGCTCGTACCAGGAAAGGCTGAATACGTGGCACCCTGATTTCTGTGCACAGTATGGACACCTTGCAAAAGTGACTACACTACCATTTCTAGCAACACATTTTAGCAAACTTGTTTCAGGACCATGAAAGTAGGGGACTAGGAAGCAGCAGACAACCAGAAGTGATAAAACACATCTAGAAGCCCAAGGACTATCAAATAAAAATGATGCCATGTACTATAAGAAAACATCCCTTAACAAGAAGAGCCTATTTCCACCTTTCCTAAGTGAGATGGTTGAGTGAGCTACAGTATTCTTGGTATGCACAATGGAAAACAAAACATTATTAGATTATTATTCATTGCCAACAAACTCTCAGCCCTAAATCATTTATATATTTATGGAATGAACATGCCAATTTTTCTGAATGTTTCTAATAGCTTTACATTTAATTTTCTTCCTTCATCTTTAGCAAGAGAACTAAAGCCTTCATTGTTGGAGTGCCATTTCCAGCATGTAAGTTAAAAACAAGAAGCCATTATATCAATAAAAATTGATAAATATATTGTGTTTTCCTACATTTGGAAAATTCATCTCCTTTTCTAACAGCATTGGAGTGATAAATGGAAATTCTTCATGCTTGGTATGATGAGTACATTATCATAATATATTACCAATACAAAGACATTGGACATTTAAAGTCCAGTAAAAATATCCTTCAAGATGAGCCTTCAAGATAAGCTCTTAAGAGGCAGGAATGGCATTGGAATTTGTTAGCAAGAGAATCAAACCCTTACAGTGATTTATTGGATAAACATTTTTTAAAGTTTTGATCAAGGATATTAACATAAGAAGAAGAAAAGTCAATTACTTGGAAGAATTGCAAATGGAAATTAGAGATTAATCTGGTTCTCTGGGTTTACTTAGAAGAAAAAGAAAGCTGCAATCACTTGCAATTTTGGCACGGTCATTCAAGAGAGTTCTTATACCACTTGTACGGTTCAAACTTTTAAATTTATAGCCTAAAAAGCTCAGAGAGGTAACTTTGTCGTTAATTCAAAGAGTGACAACCAAGCCCTAATCTGCTGAAATCAGCATGGCAGGTATTTATAAATACTGACAAACATCTGGTCCAGCTTGATATGTTTTGCAGCTTTTCCATCATTTATACCATAGCTTTGGTGTGTTTTTTTGTTTGCTTGTTTGTTTTGCCCATTGCTCCTCACAATACTCAAGTATGTTACAAGAAAAGTAGGCTGAGTTGTATCTTGAACACAGGTGAGCAGAGATAGATAAGTGTTATAATTTGCACCAGGCTCCCTAAAAGAATCAGTGGGCAGGGGCACAAAATGTCCTCGCAGTTCCTCAGCTTTCAGCTCTGCACTCCCCATGAGAGGACGGTCATTCCAAATTGAAAAACCAAGTAAGGAAAGCTAAAGGCAGTGTGTGCTTCTGCTTCGAAAATTAGTGGGATCTGAACTTTACAGTAGCCTCTGGACATCTAAAGCAAAGGTTATACACATGTATTTACTTGTATGACTCCAGTCTGGGAGGCAAAAAGAAATGGTGAAATAGTTTTGAACCCAGAATGGAGAAATTACAAATGACTATCACTGAATCAGTCTGACTTCATTTACAGTGGTACAAAGCTGAAGTAATCAGATCACTGGATAATGATAATTACTGTGTTAGTGTAGGAATGTTTTTGCAGGATTATTCTGTTATTGCAGGAATGTGATGGAATCTGGATCATTTTGCTAATTTGGGACATTTAGCTAATATAGGACTTAATAAAACCTTTTGGCAGATTCATAAATTAAAGCAAAAATATTCCCCTAAATCAATTGTTTATATTGTATTTTACAACATACTACATGCAGCTAACTTGTCTACTGCAAATGATACTTAGTAATGCAAAGGAACTATTCTGTCATAGCTCTTCAGCTTATTTTAAGAAGTATTATGCATTTGACAATAAGACACAGAGGAAAATCCATAACAATAAAAACAGACAGCAGTTTACTGCAAAGCACTGCAAAATCATGAAAGCAACTAGTCACTGTTGTAAAATGCCCTGACACATCTTGTTTAAATATTGGCTGGTTAACTGAAGGAAATAAGTTTCCACAGAATATTATTAGTTCAATTTTAGTACCAAAAATACTAGGTGATAGGCACCTTAATATCCTAATCTCAGGCTGGAAAAAGCAGCTATACTTTTCCCATCTGACAAGGGCATGTGTGGACTTTGTGCATGCCTGTTAATATACAAAAATAGAAAAAAATAGAAAAGAAGAAAGCACTGGAGGGAAGAAAGCAGAGAAGTAAACAGAGCACAAAGACACACAAAACATCCCAAACCCCTCTCTGTCCTCACTCATCTTACCTTGCATTGGATACAAGCAATCCCAACCTTAATGGTCCTGCTATGTTCTTTCCCTTAACTTATCCCTAATGTTCAGCTTTCTTTCAGAGTTTTTATAGTCTCTGCTGTAGGCTACAAACTCCAATCCCTGCCTGTGCTTTCTCTTACATCATTTCTAAAGATTTTCCACTGATCCTTGCCCTAAACCTTCCCCTGTCTTGCACTCTCACACACATATTTGCCTCACAATTTTTTACATTTATTGCTCTGATCAAGATGATTAGGTTATAATTAAAGGTCTAGGCTTTTGTTGTGTGTGTTTTTTTTTTGTTTTTTTTTTTCTTTCAGAGAATGAGACAGACATGGGAGTGAAAATATTTTCAGCATCATCATCATTTCTATAACCTCTCATTTCTGCAAACAGCTATAGAGAAACCCAATGTCCTGAAATATATTTATTATATATATATATAACTTTATTTCCTGAGGACAAGAGAAATAACTTCAGAAGGGCTGCCTTTACTTTAGGAAGAAATTAATTACTATGTTTACCAGAGCAACAATATTGTAAGCTAAGCAGTAGAAAAGGAGTGTGCTTTGTAAAAGCAGGTCACGAGAACTTAAATCTTTCAGACACCTTATTTCAGTTAATGAAATGACTACAGTGAGCTATGGAAGTGTCTTCCCTAGGCAATACCAGAGGCCCTTTTCTTTCTCTCTTTGCCTGTGCACCAGAACAAGTCTATCTTCTCTTTCGCCCCTTTTTGTTTATCTCATTTCTTAAGTAATTTACATAGAAATTGTAGAACAATTTGGGGGTCTACAATTCCAACCTGTGCAGACTCCTTAGCAGTTTATTCATAATTACTTTATTCTCATAACAGATAGTTACAATACTTTCAAAATAGTCTGACTTTCCAAAAATCCTTCCTACAAGCAACAGAGAATAAAAGGAAATTTCAAACATAGCTTTGCATTAGGTGGCAAAATGTGCCAGCCAGGAGCTGAGCCTTGGGTTTCATCATCTGTCTTGATCAGAGTGATTAGAAAAAGGCAAGAGGTTAATCATATTTTAACACAGCTCATTTCCTAGATGAAGATGGCAGCAGAATTTTGCAGAGCTGACGTGAAGTGCCAAATCAGGGTTGTTCATTGCAGGGCATGTTTTTGCCACGCTCCCTGAATGAGGTATCAGGAAATAAGAGCAAATGGAGAATGAGAGGCTGCTTTGGCTCCTGAAGACAATGCAAACGTACAGCTGCAAAGGAGCTGCAAAGCAAGTATTTTTACAGCATCTCTCAGTACAGGCAGATAAATTTTAAGTATGGCCTAGTCTAGTGCTGCAAAAATACACATTAGCTAAGGAGCACCCACGTCACGCTGTAGCACATAGGTTAGGACTGTTTTCCACTACAGGGTATAACAGAACAGTAGTGGCAGCAGCAGAAACCCAAACGGGCTCTGTGGGTACTAGAAATGCAGCAGAACCAAAACCACAGAGCCAAACAGCACTGAATTTAGGAAACACAGCTCAACATGCTGCCACTGGAAGAGCACTGGGGCTGCCTCAGCTTTATAGGACTACCTGCTTTAGGTGGAGGCTGGGTGCCTGAAGTCTAGGGACACAGCAGTACTTGACTGATCTGGATAACAAACACAATCAGGATCTCAGGGGGAAAGAAAAAAAAAAAAAAGGAAAGAACGAAAAAAAAAAAGCATGGTATAATCACAAGTTATTATTAGACGTATGGGGTACTTTTGCTACTGTGACCATGAGGTGTTGCTGAGCAGCAGCTGCAGCCCTATCCACTTGTTCACTTGGTTTCTTTCTTTCTCTTCTTGCTGTTGGACAGACACAAGGCAGCACTCACCAGCGTTTACTCCTCTTGGGGGAATTTTTACAGGTTTTATCTCAGGCTCTTTAAGTAAGGTCTCTGCAGGGCTCCCTTCTGCCACCACGTTTGATGTGGATACGGCTGGTAGGAGACACAGGCTGTACCCATGCGAGTACGCTGAGCACAGACAACTGAATGCTTATAACAAGCATTTCAGTGTTTCACATCAAAGAGTGAAGCCTGGAGCAGGGCTGAGACTCAGCCTGCTGGGTCTCAGTGCCTCACAAGACAGGAGCATGCCGGGCTGGGGAATAAGCAGGAGGAGAAATCAAGCCATGTTGTCAGCTGCTTTGAATCTAAGAGGATGTCCAAGACTAGGTTCCAAAACTTGCTTTTAAACCTTCTGCTGATTGATGCTCTTGTAACAAAGCTCCAGCTACTTTTCTACCACCTGGACCTACTATGAGGTCATGGCTCTTCCTTTTAGATAAATAATACACACTTTCCCTGTTTCAAAACTAATGTATCACTGTTCTCTTCATGTAAAAGCATACAGTCTAAAAGAATTCAGAAATGGATACTGATACACACAACTATCAGGAGCTCTGACCAGGACGGCTGCTGATGACCTTAGAAAAGCACACGTGGTACCAGCACACACTTCTTTTTTTTTGGGGGGGGGGGAAATAATAATAATAATAAAAAGTAGAGTGTTAACAGTCAATTCCCTGCAATTCCCTGCTCTGAAGTGACTTAGATTTAGCAACAACTTGCAGATATCTTTTTGACACCTTCTGAAGAAGGCTGATAAGGAAGCTCCCCAGATAATGAAAAATGTATATGGCGGTTACTTGGCTGGCAGAGTGCCCAAGGAACAGATGTCCTCAACACTGCTACAGTTTAATTATACTTCCAACGTACTTAACTAAGTTAGGGCAACCGAGAGTTTGGTAGGAATCTTTATTGTCTTAAATCCAAGTGAATAAACAAAATGTGATTTTGTCTGAGGGAAGGCACAACACTTGAAGCTCTTTTTGTCACCATTCAAGAGAAAGACAAGCTTGCCTCCCTGCTGCCATCACGCTCTTGCAAGTATTTTCTGTATTTTTCAACACCAGTTTGCAAATCAGTTGATCAGGCTCAAAAATTTCCTTAACTCCTTCAATAGACAAGTTCTTATTCAACTCAGGAACTGGTGGTAGCAAGTGCTCACCTGTGTAAGTGTTGAGCAGTCTTGGTCTTCATCAGCCTTGCCTGTAGAAACTATATTTGAGTTTGTCAGACTTTGTATTTAAAGTCTTAGGAATGACACACAAACATGGTGATGAATACTCCGTGGTTTTGCTGTATCATACCTTTAATCTTTTTCTTCTCTCACCAAAACCTGAGTCAGTACTGTTAGATCACTGTGGCCTAAGTCACAGAAGTTTTCCCCTTCTCTCACTGTTACACGGGAAGCCTACCTTCCAGCCTCTTCAAATCATGTCATCCTTTCCAATGATCACTGATTACTCACAAAAAGTCACACATCTGTCACTAATAAATCAACACGAACAGTGCTGGGTCCAGATGGTGTTCTGGCCAAAGCAGTAGATGTGTCCTCAAGAATTCCTGAATTGGCCTGAAATAAAAGCATGGGACTTGACATACCGATTGTTAGAATTTTTCAGTTTCAGTGAACATTCTAGTTCACTAGCAATAGAGTATTGTATTAGAAGTATAATTCTGGTTTTAGTGTGGGAAATAAGGACAACACTGAAGTCAGAAAAAGTGGATTTTGTTTCCAGTTTTGAAAGTTTTGACTCAAAAGTCTAAGAAATAATCAATACTATTTATTGTTTCAAATATCAAGAAATAATCAATGATATTATTTTTCTTTTCAAGTAAAAACAAGTGTTTTTTTGTTGTTTGTTTGTTTTGTTTTGTTTTGTTTTGTTAAAGAGCTGATCTCTGTAAGTTAGGTGCTCAGCCGGTATTGATTCATATGGCTCTATTTAAATAGCTGAGATATTCTTATTTATGGTGTCTTCAGTCTATTTTTATTTCTTAAAACAATCAACAGGTCTGATAAAATGGGCCCAATTCTGACCAATCTGAAAGTGGAATAGCATTCACCTAGGTTAACCAAACACCCAACATTTTACAGTTACATCACTGATTCAGGGAGAACATCCAATATTACTTCTGTTGCTGTTCATCTCTTGTTGAGAGAAGACATTTCAGAATAATTATCATGGATTCTCAGTTAATACATAAGAGGAACTTTCAGAAAGCAAGCTATTCCCACCTACTCTCACGTAGATAGACGGAGACAGAGAGCAGATGACTCACTGCAAGACAGAGCTATGGAAAAGAGACTCTACATTAACCATGTGCATACGTGTTTTCCAATTAAAGGTGTGTGTTACCTCAGAAGGAAGAACTATCTTACCACAGCTATTCTGAAACCTGCAAGCTATCCAAGTAGCTTTTCTTGTGTCACTTCCATTTAAGATGACTCCTTGCAGCTAACAGATTTTGAGAAGCAAAACCCACAAAGTGGAGGTAGCATATAAAACTGAAGTCAGTAACATTTTGCTAAACTTCCTACAAGCAGTTTCTCTGTATATGCTTTTAAGAGGTCCTTTGTGCCATAATTAAGTGCTTGTGACAGGCTCTGGGTCATGACAACTAAGAATCCATAAAAAGTACTGGCAAACTAATGCAAAAAATCCCAAACAAGGAGAGTTAATTTAAATGCAAGCTTCTTTTGTAACAGTCATGCTATGATGCAGAAGGATGTGTTTGGAAATAAAACAAATACAGATTATCTTTTGTGCCCATGCCACTGGCTTGTGGCCCAAGGTGTTCAGGACAAGTGATGGGGCCTTTTGTGCTATGGACACAGCAGTCCACAGGGCAACAAAACCATCCAAAGAAGTCTCAAAAGTACTAATCAAACAGCAATCACTCTGAGCCATCACCAGGCTGGCAGTAACTCAAACTGGCAAGACAATAATGAAAGCCAGGAGATTGTGTTTCCATCCCCTGCAGCCATGCTGCTTGGAGTCAATGCTCAATATAAAGACACCATACGGAGAAGCAGCCCCATCTTTCTGTACTAACAGGGAGAGGCCTTGGTTATGATGTTTTCACGCTGCCTCTCTTGTCAAACACAGACGTGTGCTGATGTCACCTGTCACTGAAATAAACCTTTTGACCCATGAACCCCTGTGGCATGGTGCAGTGCCACGGAGCAGCAAAGTGTGCATCTTGGCTCCAGAGCACATGCGTCAGCCCTGAGCTAATTACAAATTTGGCAATGTAGCATAGATGAATGCAGAATGCACGACAGCAGCTTAAATTCAAAGAGATGCTCACAAGAAAAAAAAATATGTCTGTCCTGACTTCACACCTCTTTTTAACACAACTGTTCACCCTTTTCTGCTCAGAGCTGAGAAGTAAGGTGGAGTTTGGTTCATTGGCAGCACAAGAAAGGATATAGAACAATTAAAGCAAGCAGCTAAACAGCAAAATGCTGACGATATTTGGGGAAAAGAGGAAGATGAGTGTTGTTCGTCAGACACAAAGAGTGGTCAGGAAACTGGGCAAGGCTACATGTGGACCACTCACACATCACAGGAGGCTGCAGCAAATGTCACCACTCATTTCGTACCTGGCACGCAGGTGGGGCTGGGCAGCTGTTTCTGTCTGGAAGCAATTCACATCCACCAAGTAACATTAATAAGGCAGGTACTGTCCTCCCATTCCTGGTAAGGCTGTCCCTGGAACAGCAGCTTGCACACTGAGACCATTTTATGCGGGCAGCCAGCTGGAGCAAGTTATTAGCAAAACCCTAGGAGTTTAGAGCAACTGAGGCAGACTGATTTGATTTCCTTCCCTGTTTTGCTCTGGTTTAAATGCACTTATGGCTTGGTCCCTGCAAGGAACCTCACAAGCAAGTGAAGTTCTAGAAGTGAAGGTCCCTGGTATTTCTGATAATTAAAGATCTCACAACAGTTTGTAAATTCATCCTAATGTTCTGGTCAAACTCTGCTACATTACTTGGCCACATTTCCTCTATCATTTCAACTGGACAGAGACGTTTTCTTGTCGGACTCACTGCAGCTTTCTGCGGTGAAGCTGTAATTTGCTAAACGGCTGCAGCATCATAACTGGATTAATCCAGGATAAACCAGCAATCATTTTCAATTACAGCACAAACATTAATCAGTCAGTCACCGCCCTCTAGAGGTGGCCACAGCTCGGGCTGGAGCTGATTTGGCTTGCTGCACAGGAGTTATCTGCCGGACCAAGCACGTCTGTATGCAGCAGGAGGAAGATACTTGCTGATTAGAGTAGATCCGTGTGCTGTTACAGGGACAAATTACTGATTGTGCTGATTGTCACCGCCTCAATTATTCTGTCCCTTTCTTGCCTGGAAGGTCACCCAACCCACAGCATTTTTCATTCGTATATTTTGTAGCCATGGTTCTGCAGGTAGCAGTAAAACTAATAGACAGAGAGCTATATGACACAGCTATCATAAAAAGCAGTAAAAATAACTCTCAGACCCATCTCTCTTCTGTCACAGCTTATTTTTCTCAAGCAATGTGTGTAAATTATGCCACTGGCACAACTGAAAGAATTGAGTCCCCACAAGTTGGATGTGTTGATGTCACAGAAGCAGCAAGCCTTTATGGATAAACACAACTACATACTCTCATTTCTTTCCCTCGGTTGGAATTGCCAAAAGGTTTTATAAGGAAAAGTACAAAGAGTGATAAATAGCAAGTAACCCACCACTGCAATCAAATGATGAATATACTATTTCTGGTGTGTGAAAACATTATTCGAGTAGGTATTTATTCAAGGAGAAATTGTTCTGTGCAGAGAATTAGCACAAGATCCTGGAGGCAGGAATAGCTCATGTCCAGGTTTCCCCAGACACATCCTCTTTTTTTTCCAGCTGGAAATTCTGTCTAGGTGGAGTTTAGTAATTTTTCACATTTATTTATTTATTTATTTATGTTCTGGCAGGCTGGCCAGAGGCTCTGGCTTACCTCTGTATGCAGGGATTCTCCAGGTATCCACACATGCACAGACCACCTGCACATGTGCAGCCCCACACCTGAATGTATATATCTGTTGGCAACAGTGAACTGAAAAAGAGCAGACATCCAAGATCCCAGTAAACATTTCATTATGAACACTGCTCCGGCATTCAGGAGGCTTTATTCTGTTAAATTTATTCAAGAGAAGATTCTATTAGAAAAGAATCACTGCACCTTGGAGGTTGAAAGGGACCCCTGGAGACTGCCTGGTCCAATGCAGAGTCAATTAAAGTAGCTCAATTAAAACAGAGCTTGGTCAGTCTAGTTTTGAATATCCACAAGGATGGAGACCCCACAAACTCTCCAGACAGTCTGTTTCAATATTCAGTCATTGTCATGGTAAAATAAATAAATAAATAAATATAAATAAATTCTTATGTTGAAGTGGATTTTCCTGTATTTATCCAATTTCAGACTGTTGCCTCTTGTACTTTTACTGGACACCACTGAAAAGAGTCTGGCACTGTCTTCTTTACTTCCCCATCAGGTATTTATATGCATTGATACGATCACCCCTGCTAAGCAGCCCCACCCTCTCCACTTATACCAGGTGCTCCAAATCCTTATTTATCTTTGTGGTCCTTCCAGTATGTCCATATCCCCCTTTTAAAGGGGAACACAGCACCCCAGACCTCTGCACACACTAAGACACTGTGGGATGCTGTTGGCTTTCTTTGCTGCAAGGGTACTGCTGTTTTTTGGTCAATTTGTTGTCTGCTAAGACCCTCAGGTCTTTTCTGAAAGCTGCTTTCCAGCAGCTCAGCCCTCAGACTGTGCTGGTGCATGGGGTTGTTCTCACCTTCACTTCTGCCTTGACCAGATATCCCTGGACTAAGCTCTCCAGGACTTACTGTCCACAAGTGTGATACAGTGTTGATGATACTGGTCATCTTTGTAAATAGATTCCATACTTTGGTTGTCTGAAGGAGGTATCACTTTTATTTGTTCTTCACAGGTAATTATCTTATTGTCCTCTGTTAATGTGTGGGCTTTCATACTGATAACATTCGTTTCCACATGGGGCATTATAGAAGTCACTGTCCTGCTGCCTAGATGCCTCACACACTAATTAATTTATTTTCCCTGCTGTGGTGTCCTTTCTTTAGGAGCTTACACACACACATTATTCTGCTATGTACACTACAAGTTTAGAAACTGAGACAGAATACCAAGCAGTGTATAGCATCCTACAGCCAGGGGCTATAAAGTCCTCTTCAGAACATAACGACAAAGGATCTTGGACCTTACCAGCTTTTTTCCTCTGTTGCTGCAGTACCCTAGCCTAACCAAGAAGCCAGGAAGAACTTCTTATTTTGTTCTCGTACAGAGTACAGGACAGTAAACATTATCCAGTCCCTTCTGCATGGAACTGAACAATTTGTACCTGATTAATGCTGAGAGACTGCCAACTTCAGAAAACGCAAGGTCCTAGGACTGCCTGCTTACTCTCGCTGTATGTTTCTTTGTCCTTCTCTGCATCACATCAGCCACTTTGCCAGATCCTTCCCTTCTGCAGGCCTAAGTTTGTCTTTCATGAGAATTTTCACAAGTATCTCAGTAAACTGGATTCCTTCATGGGTTTTTCTCCCCCATTTAGTTGTACTGTCCAAGTGCTTTGGAAATAAACAATGATTCATATATTTTCACAACACCTTCAGGGGCAAAGACGTATAATTATCCCCTGCCAAATTTCAAAGCCTAGCTCTAAAAGTGCAGGTTTGTCACAGCTTCTCAACATAATTCTTTCCCCAGTCATATGCAGCAGAAAGCAGGCTTGTATCATGTGCGGCATTAAGTCACTATAACTATAGGCACTGCTGCTGGCATGCTAATGAAGCTGTATAAATCATTATTGATTCATATGAGCAATGTAATCCTCTGGGCTTCAGTTACTCGCACCAAGCTGGGCCATGTCCAAAAACCACACACTGCCCTCTTTGAAATGCAGCTGCTCTCCAGAGCTCTTCACCCGAGCCTTTCCTTACCTGTCCTTCTTGTATCCATCTCTGCAGAGGGCCTCCACCACTCAGTCCTTAGAAGAAGGGAAAATACATCTTCCTGCCACTTGGCTGCTCAGGTTATCCCAGGTGTGAATCAACTGACTTACATGTGGGAGGAGATTGGCCCTCTACCTCCGTTAGGGCAGACACAGAGGAGTTGTGCTTACTTTACAATTAGACTTGGAACCCAGGAGCAAGAATGCAATATAGTTTCTTATGTAACCATATATTTATTTTGGTTACGTGCGGCTTCAAGACAAATCTAAAATGGTGCTGGACCGTGCTGCTGCCCTCAAAAGAAGTTTGTCAGCAGAGTAACAATAATGTTCTGCTTCTGAAAATGATGTGCTGGGCTTTATGGTCAGCTTTTAGGTTTGAATGCTTTTTTTCCGCTTTGATATTTGAGCCCTCCCCTCAAAGCAAATCCTTCGAGTGTGTACATGGCTCTCCAAGCAATGGTCACGGGAGGACATAGACAAGCGCAAAAAAAGCCGCTGACTGCATCTGAAAATGATTTGCAATCTCTTAGCCGCATGAGCTCAGTCGCATTAACATAGTGATTTAAATACTGTGGATGGCTTTTCTGATGTTCTTTTAGAAATTTCTTATTGGAATTATTAGGCATCCAAAATACATTTAAAACCAGCCAACCAGTGGAATGAAACACAGCAGATAATACTGACTAAGCACTCTGAGCCCTATCTTGCAGCCCCAGATCAAGCGCACTGCCACCGAGCACACAGCTCCAGTGACTAGACAGGAGAGGATACAGAAGTGGGCTACTGATGGCATCATGTCACAGTAAGTTGGGCATCAGGTCACAAGTAGATCCTTCATGGGTCCGAAGCATCTATGCTCACTGTAGCATTGCCCTGCCATAGCCAAGCCTGGTTATCTTTGGAAAACAAAATGACATCGTGAGGTTTTCAGTGCCTTGCACACTAAATGTACTTCAGGTAACGCTAGGAGAAATGATTGACCCTTTTTTTTTTTTTTTTTTAAATACTGCAATAAAATTACAAATAATGACAGCAAGCTATGAAGGTGCGTTCTGAGAACAAAAAAGCCATGGGCTGCTGAGGCTGTATGGCACTGGTTGCACACAGACATTACTGGATGTGTAATGATGCCACTGATGTAAGTCCTACTTACATCAAAATGCTTGGAGACTCCAATGCTGTCAGGAGCAGAGTGACCATTTCACTGAGGACTGAATTTGGCTGTCACTGGATCCAGCAGGGAGCCAATAACTGGAAAATACAGCCTGCTGCCTGCCAGTCCTCAGCTTCCCATCCCATGTACAGGACTGGATTCTCTGCAGCCAGGTTACAAGTGGAATAACTGCTCTGAAGTCAAAAGCCCTGATAACAAAACGTGCTGGCATCACACTGAAGTCAGTGGAGTTATCTGTGATTTTCACAAGCACTAACAAAATCAAAGCCTGGCTGCTTGGAGTGAATGGAGAGAAAAATCAGACCCTTCCTCAAGGCACTTATGTCACAAAGGCACTACCAGACGCACCTCATTCCTGCCCTTCTTTCATCCCTTTTTCTACCTGGCACTTTAAGCTCCTCAGACCAATGGCTGTCTTTTATTATTCAGTGTTTTTTTCCCCCTTTCCATCTCCAGCCGGTCCCTCACTGGACTGCCATGCAAATACTGCAGTGTAACCTGTGTTACCCTCGGATGCAGCCAGGGTTAATGAACAGCATTTGAGTGAAGTGTGAAACCTCTCCCTTAGCCTGTTATCTGCACAGGCACTCAGGTCTCAGGCAGCTGGACATACAAACCAGAGGCTCTCCAGGTTGTTTGGGGGGGGGCTTTGTCAAATATTCTGCATCAGAAAAAGGAGTTTAGACTAAGCACACATAGTTAGAAAGCAGAGAAACCTCAGCCTGGAGCTGACAGTGACTGATGACTGTAGGTGCTGTGAGTATTCACTGCTCCTCATGTTACCAAAATGTCAGGGTTTTAAAGTGATGTTATTAAAGCACCACAGGAGTGCAAAGATCTGTGTAAACTGAGAGGATAATCACCATGCAAGCGGAGCACGATCTGTTTGACTGTGTTGAAATTATGTTATTTGGTATCCCTCTAATTTGTCACATGGCTTGATACACTGAAAAAAATCACCATATTGTGCTTTTACATTTTGGGTCTATGACAATTGCCTTTCCTGCAGCAGACAATGATTTGTAAAGTGACTTTTCTTATTCCCAAACCACTCAAAATTTTGCAAATTGGTTTCCACGAATTAGAAGCAGTTTAGAAATAACCTTGGCTCTGGGACTCGTTCTGCTATGGGGCTTTCACTGCCATGACAGCTAGCTGGGGGAAGACAGTTATTTCTAAATTACTCTATTTTTACATTAATATTTCTTTCAGAGCCAAACTGCAGTTAGAAGCAGCATTATCTCCATTGCTTGCTCTGAAACAGGACTGGTTCCTAGGAAATGCAACTTTTTATCATTCTATCACAGGCATCCCTGGTCATTTCCCACAAAAATTTATCCCCTGTCTCCCCAGTCCCAAGCCCTCAGTACAGGAGTGCAGGGAGCAGCCCCTTTTCTCCACTCTGCTAGCAGCTTCCAGCAGAATATATCACACACTGCCAGACAGCCTTGTGTGGACAAACCTCACCAGGCCAATCTCACACAAACCAAGGTGGCCTTTTTCATGACACTAACAGTTCAGAAAGATATGGGTCAAGTTTCTCATTTCCCAGGAACCCATCAGTTGGCTATGAAGCAGTGATAATTGCTGTGCGCGGTGGCTTGGGGCTGGATTTGAATCCACAGAGCAGAATTTAAAATTGCTATACTTGATTCACGTAAGTAAGTCAGGAGCACTGATACCCAAAACCACAGATGTTTAAGCTCAGAGGGGTGGAAGAGCATCCTCGTCTACAGCTCTACAACCCAGATCAATCCTGAGCTGTCCTGTCCTGTTCTATTGAGCACCAACCTGTTTAGAACGGCACAGAAACCCTGAACAGAAAAGGTTGAATTGATGCTCTCAGTCAGCATCCTGGTCCCTTTGCTCCTGTTTTGACTGCTCACTGCCTCCTACAATCAGGGCCTGATTTTGCAGCCCACTAAGGACAGCAGCAACAGAAATAGCAGGGAGGTGCCACCCGTCTTGTATTGACACAGAGGGAGGGGAAGCACAATATGCTGAGCACTTCCCCATCTGCACAGAGATTAGTTTATATGGACAGCTGTGACACCTCTGGATCAAGCCTGACATTTTCAAATCTCTTGTTCCCGTAGCAAGGACCCAGATCTGGTGTCTTCTGAGTGCTCTGAGATCTGAGATATGTCTTGGTCTTGGTCATTTCACTGGGCTCTTCACACTTCAGGAGATCAATTTTAAGGTTTTCAAATGAATTGTAAAGGTGATTTAATGTCTCATTTAATTTTAAAATATAATGAAGAGAGGAGTCCAACAACTTACTGTGGGGAACAGGAAGAGGGGAAGGGAAATGGTAAACAAATGAAGAGAGGCACAAGACCAAACTGTATTTCAAGCACACACAATGGAAAATGCAGGCTGATGCCAGCAGCCTGATAATCCAAATTCTCTTTCTATGCACCGACCTCTTCTGAGAAAAGGAAAGAATTTAAAGGAGCATAAATGATAACTGTACACATTCTGGAAGCAAACCTAAGAGCACTGCCAGGAAAAATCCCCCTTCTCGTTACAGAAACATTAACACATTCCCTTCCCCTCCCACCCTGGATAGCAGGGAGCGCACACATACCAGCGGGAGGACAGGGGGACACTTCTCACCCAGCAATGCACAGCCAGTCCTCAGCACAGCAGGGTGATGGACATTAAATCTGAGCGACTGACACAGATTACAGAACTGGCAGGATAGATGCATGTCAGGGCAGCTGTCTGGAGAACATGCGAACAGGCAAGCACTACACCTAAGGGAGCTCTCTGCAGACAAGGTGCAGGTCACTTGTTCCTTCCCTCCCACGACGAACAAAAAGCACAGCTGTAGGTACTGACCTCCAAAGAGCTGGGAACTGGAGAAATTGTCCTAACTGCTTCTCTGGAAACCATGAGCTGTGAGTCACCCCTTTTGCATGCTACAGATGGCTGTAGTAGCAACAATAGATTCCCCACAACACTGGCAGCTACATCCACAGATAACATAAATCTCTGCAGTTTTTTTTTTTTTCCCTTTTCTTCGCACAGCTGTATCCCCACACTTGTACTCTGCATCACAACTCTCTCTTCTTGCCATGCCATACCTCCCCTCAGCCCCAGTAAAATGGAATTCATGTTCATTTTGCACACTCATTCTGTGCACATTTTCTGGCCAGCTTACATCCTGACTAGGTCTGATTTGCATAGATATTCAGGACCACAAAATTTCCAGTGGAGGATATTCTTGTCTACCCCAACTTTGTATTTGGCCTACTTGCCATGGTCCTTGCACGGCTGAGGCAGCATCAGTATTACAAGCCATGAACTAAATGTTCTTTTATTCTGGTGAAAATCCAGATACATTTATTAAATCGATGGAGATATTCCAGATGAGAGAGGTATACAGCTCAACAAGAATAACGGAACAAAAACCACCCACAGATACGGGATACAGGAGATGCTGTCCAGATGGTTAACCTCGCCTGGTGTCTGTCACAAACACATCCCTTAACACCCATGCAAAAACTTTTTGCACTGTTAGCCCATGACACTTATCTCCCTGTCACTGGCCCAAGACCACTGAGTTCAGTGCCTGACGCTGACTTTTGCTGGGTGAAAGCTTAACAACTGATATTACCTTAAAAACACATCTGGGAGGGTGTTCAGTGGGGGTACCCTGGGTACCGCTGCCAGTGGGCTCCAGAGCTTACCCCACTGGCAGTCAGACTGACTTCACAGGGAGGAAACCTGTGACTGATCCACTGTACTGAGACAGGGTAAAGGACACGAGAACACGTAAGGACAGGGTGATAGATAAAGTAGAAAAATAAATAACTTTTTTTTTTTTTTTAATCTCACAGTATTATATCGGTGCTACAGCTTCTCTGTTCTCAGTAACATTTACTTTAGCATAACTGAAATCAAGTTGTGGTCCAGGAGAACTGGAAGACTCTGAGACCAGCTGAAATCAGAGGAAACACCCCTGTACTCCACCAGCTCAAGCAAGTTTCCAGTGGGGCAAGTAAGCACAAGTACCCTGAAACCAAGTGGAAACAAATCACGGTACGGAGCCGCACGGATTTGCACAAGGACTTTGAATCAGCCCAGCTTTCCAGCAGCTGAGACTTTGGCCAATAACCTTGACTGGAGCTGAGCCAACACATCAGGCTGGGATCCTGCCTTACAACAAGTCCTCGGCAAATCCTGAACCCAGTGCGAGACCCAACTGCGCCGAGTGTGACAAGTGAGCTGCTGATAGGTTGGAGTCTGAATACAAGCCAGTATCTCCAAACAGAAATCAGAGCTCTGGTTGCAGCTGCAAAAGAAAGGATACACATGGCTGGTCATTTAACCACCAGCCTGTTTTGGACACATACACCTGGACTAGGCAGTTTAGCTGGTGAACTCTCATGTTTCCTCAGAGAACTAAAGTCTGTGTTTAATGCACTCATCCTACCCGGATTTGTCTATCAGAACATTAATTGGGTAAAACAACAAAAATAACAAACCCGGTCATCAGACGTGGGGTGGTGAAACCAGGCAATCTTGCTACTTCTGGGAGTTTACTAGGTATGTATAAATAAACCTGGAAGACTGCAATATTGCAGCAGTTTAACAAAGTGCTAGAATCCCTTCTGAAATGTTTATGAGGTGAAAATAAATAAACAACCTCTCATTTGCCCCTGCAAAACCAACTGACATTTTTCAATTTATGAGGCATCCCATCTCCCAATGTCTATTATTTTACATGAAGATTTTAATTTAAAAACTGCCTTTCTGAGCTATGCTGAAATGGGAAGGCTGCTGGGATTCTGGGCTGGCATCCCAGGAACTGCAGTAGATTGCCTGGTATTCACAGTCTAGTTTTCTAATAAAGCAGTGCACATTTCCAAAATGTCACTGCACAAATGGCCACTGGTGGAGTTATTTTGAGACACTGGTTCAGGAAGGCACTTAGACTTGTTGTGCCTGTTCCTGAATCTACAGACATGCATTCCTTAAACTTTCTTAAGACCCTGCTGTGAAGAGAGACTTTAATGGCAAAGACAGCTCCAAGATTACTTACTGGAAAAGATTTTTATCACTTGATTTTCTCCTCTTTGTACTGGTGTCAATTAGAAAAAAAATCATTGATATCCAGGGAGCTAGGTCTGGATAAAAGCAGACTGAAGCCTGAATTCAGCCATCTAAAGCAGCTTCTGTTTCACACCACTGGTATTTTCCCCTGATAATCCACAGCAGGACAGAGGGGAGCTACAGGGAAACAACCAGGTGGACCACTGCTACCTGTGGAAGTTCCTTCATCTTCCTTCACTTCTGACAGTTACGTGAGCGTGCTCTGAACCAGGGCTGCTGGTGTTTTGGGTGAGATGTGCCTCTGCTGCACCTCCTCCTGAGTGTCAGCAGTAGAACCACAACTGCTGCACATGGGGTGGCCACGTGAGAAATGTGCACGGTGCCTGCATGGCCCTGGCTATCAGGACAACCATGGTCCCTGCAAAAGGGATTTCTTGGGCCCAGAGGACTCTCCCAAGAAAGCCTTATCTTCTGAGACTCATTTTACCATGCAACTTCAGAGAACAGATCTCAGAACATTGCCTAACATAGATCCTGCGCGTGTTGGTACATCATTAGGAACCACCTACACAAAGCTAAGGAATTTCTTTTTTTTTTTTTTTCTTGTAACTAAGTCTTACCTAATTACTCCCACTATCCATTTCTTGCATCACCTTTGTACTTCAGAACCTTGTCCCTGAACTGAGACCCCACCAAGTTGGATCCCTCTGAGATAAGTCAGCTTTCCCCAGCTGTGAGCAACCCAAATAAAATAGTTACACCTGCACAACTCTGCACACTTCCTATTTGTTCAGTCTTTCCAGAAATTAGTACGTTAAATTTTACTACTGAACCTTGAGGTATCTGCTGTTGTCCCTCAAGACGTATTGAAAATAAGTTGATTTCTTTTTTTGTCCACTGCTCATTATTTTATCATTCCTTCCTGACTACTCAGTTTCTCTAAGAACATTTTGTGACTGACTTTGTCATAGTATTAAGGGTGCTGTAAACAAATTACATCAGCTATGTCTCCTTTAACTACTGCTTTCCAACAAAGAAAAGGCAATTCATTGTCATTTATGGAAGAAAATGCTTACAATTTTTCTCCGGTGCCTTTTTCATCTGTATAAGCGTAAGCCTTGACTGTCCTCTATGAAAGAAATTAAAAAGCTAGAAACAGTGACACTAGCTTGTTACGTATTCTTCATACTGGGGGAAATGACTACAGGAGGTGCATGCTTTGGAGAATGACATACCTATATTCAAAAATTAAGTGTGCATGGTCACAACTAGTATTGAGAGGGTGCAGCAGAAGAGGAGCAGAACCCCTACAAGATCTCCCTCCCCTTGTCACCCCAGCCTGTGCTTTGCCACCCTGCACATTTCTTCTGGGCTGATTTATATTCTCTTTTTTCAACCCACATAAACTGAACTTCCTGTCCCCACTTATCCCTGCTTCTACTTCAGTCATCTTCCTTTCTCCCAAGAAATTTATCAGAAGGAGGACAGTTTTATGTAGCAAAAATAACACACTGAAAGTGGAAACAATAGCTTCAGGGACTGGGTAAAGGGACATATTGGGACTATTTTCATTCCTTTCCTAGTAACTGGAGTCTTCCCCACTTCTGTTTTTTCTTTTATGTTGGGGAAAAAGTATCATCTGAAGGAACAATGGCTTCTGGCACACCTCAATATTCCCTTTCACCAGCAGGCTTGGGCTGAAATGTCCCACTTAAATTTGCTGAGAAGTGACAGCTGACTCTCTTAGGAACTTCTGAGAATCCCATCTCTAACAAAGATATCCGCTACCTTTACAGCTGGAAAATTTAAACCGACTCAGCACAGCAGATAATATTCTAGTAGAGATTTAACAAAGGACCAGATAAAAGGAGGTTCAGGAGCCCCAGCTATCATTTCTGTGGCAGAGGGGTGCTTTACCTTGTACAAGGTGGCAGAGGGGTGCTGCTGTACAGTCCCTCCGCCTTCATACAGGTGTTGTGATATCTGACTGGCAATCCTACACAGGCAGTCCAAGTGCCACAGAAGCCATTAGGATCCTTCCGTGTCAAATTATCTGGAAAAAGGAATTTCTGATCTGTGAGAAATTCCAGCATTTTGAAATTTGTTTTTCTTCCAGATAGGAATGAGAAGCCAAAATTCCACAGGCTGCGTGGAACAGATCTCCTGGAAAGGAAGGAGAGGAAGGAATGGAGGCGATCAAGAGACTTTATTTAAAAAAAAAAAAAAAATCCTGTTAATATTTTTTGATGAGGTTCAGCAGGGGCCAAAACAGACCCCCCACAGAAGACCCCCACAAGGGATTCTGGGAGAAATACATGAAAATGAAGCAAACAACTAATGATCAGTCAAGGTTGATAGTCAGAAGCATTCTGATAGACAGGTTACTTTCAACCTACCCCTGCTCATACATTGCAAACTATTCACATATTTTCCATATTCACAGATTATGCCATCCCTTAAGGGGTCCAGTGAAGCATTTAAGTTTGGTTTTCGATTTCAGCATATGTATCTCCATTGAAAATGTTTATTCCAGCATGTATAGTTAGCCATTCACTCAATTGCTGCCCTGGACTTGTTCTTATTCATTCTTAACGCAGGGACATTATTTTTATAACACCCTACTGATTTCTGAGCAAGTCGCAGAAGTCTCTCTCAATTTCAGTCACTGCTGGGTCTGCTATTTTATTCTTCAGGCAAGATCTTCTGATCCTGGGTATCTAATGTCTTTAAGATTATATAAATAAAATGGACTAATCTTTCAGTGAAGCTCAACATCCATAGTTTCTTTAATTATTGTTAAACATCTGCAGCATTCCCTTTAACATGACCCATGACATCTTGTGATACTGGTGGCAATAAGAAAACACGTTTATGGCAATACTGTCTCCTACTTGAAGCGTCTCTTCTATCATGTGAAAGGGTAAGAGCTGCTCAAAGAAAACTTAAAACTTCTATCTTGACAAAAATACGCTTTATGCAATGATCTAGAAAAGACAGACATTAGTAAAAAGACACTTCACTACTGATAATGGGGTATTCCAGGTGTTTAGGGATGATTATGAGAAATTTCAGATGAGGACGACTCGATGGAGTGTCTGGCCAGAAAAAGAGCAGATGACATTAAGATTCAAGTGTGAAGTGATGCAGAGAGGAAGAAACATTCTTAAATATTTCTAGTTGTCTGCATGGCAAAGGGCTCTGAGCTGACTGTTACTACTCTGAAATGAGGACTGAGATAGGGTTTGGCAGATACAGGCCTTCTAAATGATTGCTTCCAATACAACAGCTTGGGACCTTCAATTGAAAATGACAGGAAATAAGCTCAAAAACCAGAAAGGAGCTGTCTTCAACTAGTGTGTATTTAAACAGTGGAACTCCTCACCATATTCTAGATGCCAAAAGCTTGCACAGATTCAAAAACAAAGTCACCAAAGGAGAATCCCTCAAAGACTATTAAGTACAAAATATCGTGTCTGGTTCTAAAATCCCTCAGCCACAAATTGTTGGAGGTTGCGAGAATATATGAAGGAAGTGTCAAATAAGCTTGCAGTGCTGGCCACTGTCACTGAGCTAGACAGACGGCTGGTCTGACCTGGTATGACTGCTCTTGCAGTTTTATAATGCATTTTTCTGTTTCTTTATTTTCAGAGATGGCTTAAAAATATTAACTGAAACAATCATAACATTTACATCTAACATTCAGCAGAGTTGGCATGGAAAATTTCAACCCAAAGACTTCAAGATTAGTAAATTTATAACTAACCAAGGAAAGGCAAATGCTAACTGTTTTCAACTTTAATAAATAAATGTTATCATCCCTACCTTTAATTCAAAAGAATGTATTTTGAGTTCAAGTAAACAGTATGCATCAGCAGTTTAGGATAATATTCAATACAGTGATGATATAATTATCCCTAAAGTGAGCTTTGTATACTCAAGACGTTCAGAGTTAATCTTAAAGTTCAAAGAAACCCAAATATGCTGAGATACAAAAACACATACATATTATGCATCCAGACATAGTGTGGTAACATTTGCAATGTTTCCCACAGTCTAAAAGACTCTAGTGGTTTTAGAGATATTCTTTGCAGTTAAAATACAGAATACTAGTAAACCTGATAATATTCATCAGTTTGGTTGGAATTTCTTGTATGTGCCCATATATGCAATGTCTTTGTTTGAGAGGCTGGCATCTATTAAATTTAACTGCTTCCCCTATGGATGTAAATCAAGGGTGGATACTGAACTAGCATATTATTATATATAGTCTGTTTATAAGTCATTCTTGTTTAGCAGTCGCACCTTTTCCGTGTAGTTCAGAATAGAAGCTGCCCTTGTTCTTTAGCACAACCTTTACCATGAAATAAAGAGAAGAAAGTAATTACATTTAACAGTCACCACCCTTGTTTAATGGTGTATAAATATCCCAGTGCCAGTCCTATGCTTGGCACACAAGGAAAGGTTAAACACATTAAACATCTGCAGCTCAACTGAATGCCAGTGAAATGCTGTAGGGTATATGATAACCATAGACAAGTCCAGAAGAAATGGAAACACTAAGAATGGAAGAGCATTGTTTAGGATAATACCTACCCACAGAAGGATAATTTAAAAGTAAGCACAGAAAAAATGATGCTGGAAATATTTCCTAATGGGGAGACCTAATAGGCTGTGGAATAATCACCCAAGGGAGATGGAGAAAGTCCTTTTGACTGAGTCATTTCTTTCTGGACTGGGCAAAGTGTTAAGCACACTACAAGGAAAAAAATGTACTGGCAGATGGAAAGGCTACCAGGTCTAGTGCTCAGAATCCTCAGACAGCTTTGTTCTCAGCAGTAGCAGTTTTGCTCCAAACAAAACCAAGCTCATCAGAAACCTTTTTAATTGCGTGTGAAGAGATAATTGACTTGTGTAATCTCTCACATCTCTTACTCAAATGTAATATATTTACATGTATTTATGGCTCCTTCTTAAATTCCATTTCCAAAACAGACTTTTCCCCTCGAGTGTTCCCAGATCTTCAGTCACGTATCGCCTTTGTCCATCCGATGCTGTGTAGTGAGAACGGCTGCAGCTTTATCAGAAACTTGCCCTGATCAGGCTCTTGCCAAGCGTAACTAGTTTAATGTGACAAATTATAAAAGGAAAGAACAGTGAAAAGGGAGGAATTATAAGTGCCAGGGAAAGATTAGGTTCTCCACACATTTCTGCATTTATTGACCTTTTCTTCTTCAATATACCATTAGTTACCAGATTTACATCTTGGGATGGCAGACAAGCTGTCAGGTGTACTATTTAAGTCATTGATGATGTTATGAACTCTACTGGAAACCGATTTCATTAAACAGATGTATGTGACTTGACATTTGATACAGCAAATATCTGACATTTTTAATTGCTACTTGTACAAATCCTTTGTAATTACTGAAATCTTGTTAATAGCTTCTTCGGGACTTAAAAAATAACATCTCTGAAAAAATTACATACTGGGCATCGACATCCAGTATATAGCATCCATGTTGGAAAGTCATTGCATATGAGCACAGTTTGGTGTCAGAGTATATAAAGATACAGGTCAACCTGCAGAGAAGCAACATTTTATCCTGAAGTTTCTTGAATTCTCTTTTGGATGGCGTTCTTTCAGCAACCTCTACATCAAGTCTTTAGTCACAAACTGGACTGAAGTTGCAATTTATTCATGAATAAAACACCATCTCTTAGACTAACCTAACTATATCTGGCCAGCAGAAACACAGTTCAATATTCAGGACCCTGCTCATTGAAAAGAGCAAACAACTTTTCCTGGTTCTGATCAGTTCATAAGTGGTATGATCTGATGTGACTGCCCATAATAGAGGAAGCAAGACTTGATAATCTTCAAGCCTTCATTTCTAAAGGCAAAAGCTATACCTTAGTTAAAGTAATGAAGCGATGGAGGCCTGTACCTGTGTTCTCATTGGGTGTTCACTTTACTCGTTCCATTAAAGCAATGTAATTCTAATATTCCACAAGATCTCCACCATTGGGACTAGATTAGGAGTTTCATCATAATTCAACTAACATGCTGGAGTCTTCAAAACAGTTACCTTTTTAAAACTCTTTCAGGCTATAGCAGCCCTCTCCCAAGAAACTCTTATCACCTAATACCTTATAAACACAAGCACTTGGAGAAAAATTATTTTCATACCTGTTCATGACATAAATCCAGTATGCTGTGTCCTGACCTCAGTACAAACAAGGAATAGCATCATGAGAATCAATACAGCAAGTTTCATTGAGATATAGATAATATGAAAGAGATCAGGCTGTCCTGGTTTATCTCCTTTCTGTCAGCCAGATACAAAGACTTTGGAAGACATAAAATCCAGCCTGGTCCCTGATACCACAGGAGCAGGGGCTCATCCCGGGGCAAAGCAGGTGAAGAAGGCTGCCACTCTTCGCACGGAGTTAGGGCTAAGGGTAGCTACAGCTATACAAGAAAAGCACCCAGCAGGGCTGCAGAAGGGACCCTCTGCACCAGCCACAGCTGCCTCTGGAGAGGATTCCTCCTTCCTTCAGGCCTTAGCAAGAAGAGTACAAGTGTCACTCCCAGTCTTCAAAGAGTTAAACGCAATGACTGGCACCTAGCTCTGCACTGAAGTTTGCTGAATTTTAATCTCCGTGTCTGTGTAATGTGGCCTGTCTGTTTCAGGGCAGCCAGAAGAGCCAAGTCTAAATTCTAAGACTCCTGTTGCTGATGACAGTTCCATGCAGCTCTTGTTTTCCTCATGCTGCAAGACCTGTCTGGCTTTGGCACGTCCTGCCTAACTGCTGCTGAGTGATGAGGAAATATTTGCTTTGAGCTGGAGCACTAAACACCTCCTCTGTGGTTAGAAGAGATGTAGCTTTCTCCACGGTGGGGTGGTGATTATATTGAACCGTTACCTCCATTTTCCACCTTTGCTGCAGTAATTGCTTTCCCTTGTGCCCCTCACTGGACAAACGAGCTAAGGAAATATTCTGAGAACAGCAAGGACTTTTGAACACGGTGTAACGTGAGCACACTGGCTTTTGGAAAAGGGGTTGGCTCCGTATTAAGTGTGAGTGGAGGAAGTCTGCTATTCCGCCCTCAGGCAAGAAATTAATTGCTGTGACTGTGGTCTCTCTTTGCCATATATACAGTTGGCAAACCCTTGCCCATGGCCATCATGTGGGGTCAGTATTAGATTCTGTTTTTTTTTTTATGCCTTATACTTCAAATGAGCATTGATGAACTTCATAGGAATACTACCTGCAGGGCAGAATAGGTCCCTCTGCCTTCACTAAAGGATCAGAGCTTTAAGGGGCAGCAGAGATTTAGCTTCTCTGTGCAGAAAGCTGAAGATGACAAGTCAACCTTGCTTGCATGACAAGCAGAACAGAATCTGTTCTACCCCCATGCACAGTGGAGGATAAAGATGGTTTGTTGCACCATGCCTGTTTGTTGGGCTGTGTTTGTCCATGGCCATGTGTACCTTAGGAAAGCCTTATCATCTGAAGTGTCACATTCTGCTGGTCCTCCTGGAGCTGTTGGCAGTAGGCACCCAACATTCATTAACGGCAGACCAGGGGATTCAACTCACCTCCAGAGCTCAGCACCAATGCTCTCCTGCACCTCCTCCAGGAGCAGGGCAGTCCTCCAGCTCCTTCCCTCTCCTGCTGTGCTGTGAATCAAGGCTCAGGTAGAAAATTACTCACCCTCCAATTCTTCATGTGCTCTCAAAGTAAGAGAGTTTCCACACAAGATGTTTGCTGCAGTTTTAAGCAAAATGCAGGATTACATTGCTGCTCATTGTGGTCCCAAACACAGATCACAGCCCTGCCATATGGTGTCAGAGCTGTATGAACAGGATGGAAAGACCCTCTCCTGTTTCACAGCCTTACAGTCAAAGGCTTTGGGTACAGTTAAGTTACCACAGCTTAACTGTGCATTAGCTGACTGTAGTGTTTCTTGTTTGTGCGTCTTTAGTTTGCAGCAGGATGACCTGATTCAGCTTCACCTTCCTCCACTGCAGACTAAGCAAAACTGTATTACATCCCTTCAGGCTCAAAGTGCCCTGGGCAGACAGGATGTGGGGATGTGTTAAATTCTGGAACACAATTGCATGTCTGAGTACCTACAGACAGACAATAATACATACAGGATGTGAGTGTTACATTAGAGACATCGCCCATGTGGCAGAAAGCAAGCAGAAAGCCAGAGAAATGTCTGAAGCTGGCATTCTGGCTGCCACCTCGATCATAAGAAGCAAAGGCATGACTTATGCTTCCTGGTTTACCATAGCCTGAGCTCCACCAGTTCCAGGACTGGTTCCAGGCTGAAAAGCTGATGTGGTGACTTGCCTTTTCTGCCTGGCAAAGGGACAGTATTTCCTTGCAGATGATGAAGGAGACAAGGCCCCTGAAGAAAGGAAGGAAACACTGCATTCCCTGTTTTTAGGGACAGAAGCATGACTCACTGGGATCCAGAAGAAACAGCATGGCATTCTAGTTAGGCAACGGTTCTGCTAGCTGCAGCACCCACAAAACAGAAGAACTGAGCGGCACTTATCTTTTTACGACACCGCATGTGCCTTCCAATGGATAACCTTCTTGCCATACCCACATGTTACAGATGGAAAAGACCTCTGATTTAAGGTTCCTGCTCCAACTCCAAATGCCACATGCCTTTGAACTTGCTTAGATCTTGAGCCAGTATGAATCAGCGTAGCTCTATTGAAGCCTGACTCATCAACACTGTGTCCATTACCTTCACAGAAGAAAGCTGACAGTCCATAACAAAGCTGAGGCAAGAAAAGGCAAACTTCTTATGTTTCAAACAAATTTTAATAAATGATTTTAAAGTGGGTTGCCGCATATCTTAGCTGGCACAAATCCTTCAAGTACTGCAGACCCTCAGTGATGCACTCCAAAGTGTTAACTGAAAAGATTGTATACAAAGAGATTCTGCAGTCTCGGGATAAACTATAAGGGTTCCTTAATGGTGCTTTTATGACACTGTACAGAGACAAAAGAGGAATGTCATGAGATGTAATGGTGCTAGGGCTGATACAAACGTAAAGGAAGAGAAATGAGTCCAAGAGTAAAGGAATGCTTAAAGCAACTAAAGGAAAAAGTAGATTGGAAGGTAAAGTTGGAAGCTGCTATGACATGCAAGGATGTTACCCCCATCATTGAAAAGGCTGAGAGATTTTTAGTAGCCTAACATTTACAATATCTTCTTCAAAATTTGATTATTCTGATGGAAAATAAATGCAAGTCCACATTTTGAAAATAATGTTAAGTTTCCTGCAATGATTTCAAATATTTTTCCCTTCCTCTGCCCAGAATCTTGTTTATTTTTACATTAAATAGCTTTAAGAGTTGAAAAATTTAACCCAGCTCTCACTGTATTTCACTTTCATACACTGCTCAAAGAAAGAACCAAACTAAACCCAACAAATTATGCCTATGAAAACCTCACATATTTATCTGCTTGGATGTCAGTAAGAAACTGCTTGTAAGTTACTTAAGGTGAAAAGCAACTTCTGAAGAACTAATAGACTCCTAGAGCATCAGGCCACCAGATCTTGAGTTGATCTCTACAGATAATGCTAACATTTTACTAAGTCAGCGTTCATTAACTTTTGTTAAGTTAAAACAGAGGCATCCAGTCTGAATATGTAGTCAGATAATTCAGCACTTCCTTAGGTAAGAAATTAAGAAATGTATAAGAAACCTACTTCATGCAACTGCAATATCAATCTCACATAAGAGCTGATTATTATATGATTTATATGACACACACATCTGACTTTTTATCATCCGAAGGAAGAGCTCATATTCCAGCAACCTGCCATGGAAGACAGAGGTGTTAGCTTCTGGTTGTTCTCCTCTTCCCTCTGAGGAGGCTGCCCCAAGGACCTAACCAAGACAGGACTTGTAGTGGGCTCTCCGTGACTTCAAATGTCCCATGGATTGAAAAACCTTCCTCTCAATCAACTTCAGCTCTCCAGTCTAAGATTGTCCTACGTTCCAAGGGCAGCTCAATCCAGGTAGCCATGCATTGTGAATCACTGGTGATGAGCAACATTTTGGGAGGGAATGGAAGAGAGGTAAAGCAACAAATACACACTGTGGAAAAATCTCAGCTTTTCTTGAAGCAGGTAGGGAAAAGAGAGCAGGAGACAGCACCTAACTTTTACAAAGAGTTGCAAGGGGGACAAGCTGACAAGGGGGAGAAGCAAATTGCACTAGGACTTGCCCAACAACATCAGACATATGCCTGCTTATTTGAGAGCTGCTGTCAGCTGAGAATGAAGGAGGTGTAGAGGGCAGAAACTGCAGAGATGTTAGGAAGTGGAGAAAGGGGACTTTTGAGTCTCAAGGCTGGGCAGCAGCAGTGGCAAAGAGTTGGGGGTACCACGCCCCGTGATTTTGTTGGCATCTATCATACTGCCACATGTAGTCACTTTCCCAGGATGGAGGGTCCCAGTCTGTCCCACCAGCCCTCATAAAGGGTGTCAGAGACACCATAAAGACTTCAGCACAGAGGGCACTACCCCGCATTGTAGCTGAGCTATGCATACATTGCCTTGGACTCCCTTGGAAATCTTAAAAGTAGAAATATCTCCTTACTAAAACAGAGTGTTTCTTGAATGGGGATGGAAGAGAGGAATGGGACACTCTCCCAACCACACAAACACACATAAAAACTCCTTCAATCACTAAAGCATTCCATTAGAATTAGCATGAGGAAGATCCACATCTAGGTAACATCAGGATTCCTTTCTAGGCAGAGTTCGGGTTTCTTTAAGACAGTTTTTCTCTGGACATCACTGAACTTTCGAGAAATCTGCCAGAGCCATAAAGGGAAAATATAACTTACAATACCAGTGGAGTATCATTCTCTGTGTTGTCTTCCAGAAGCTAAATAGCTGTGATTTTATTAGAACTCTGCTGTTGCAAGACCACAGAGTAATATGCTGACATTTTGAGCTGCATTTAAACCCAATATATATTTTTAAAACTACATTTATGTTCCATCATAAACTGACACTGGAGAGAACAAGTCACTATAGCTACCATGACTGCGCTTGAACTTAAAATGGAAAAAAATCAACTGAGTGGATTGTCAGGAAAAGCCCTTTCTCTATGTCAGGGTCTATTGAGGGCTTTGCAGCAGTGCCAGTCTCTAGTTTCTGACCACCTCCCTTTTTAATTAGATTGCAAAGCAAGTTGCCAGTAGGGCTTCTGGAAGATTCAGCTTCTTACCATGCCCCATTTACAAGGACTAGCGAGTTCTCTAGTTACAGAGAGGCGGACTGCATGGACTGCAGTGGAGTCCAGCCCTTGTTCAGATGCCTTGTTAAAAAAGGAAGCTCCTGCTCAATTTCATAAGGATGGTCAGACTCTATTGGCTATGTATAGCACTTCTCCTGTCCTGAGAGTATTTTTGCTCAGTTTTTTATGATCTTCCCTGTCTACAGCTTCCAGGGCAATCTGGTAGCATGGGACATCAGAAAAAAAATGGAAAAATGTTTGTTAGAAATGATGTTGTGCCGAACTGAGATGAAAAATCACAGAGACATCATTTTTCTTTGCTGCAAAAATTTAGGGTGCCCTCTACACTCCTCCTCATACATGGATTTCAAGGTGCATATTCTTAGAGATATTAGTTACTCAACCTGTATTAAAAGGATGAAAACTAAGCCAGTAATCACACTAATTTTCTTAAGTTCTCCACAGGTATATACAAAAAAGTTGGTTGGTGCCCAAAGCAGCCTGCGAAATTACACCCACTCACTTTGGGGAACTACAAGGTTCAGCCTCCCTCCCCTCGTGCGGTGCCAAGCAGGTACATGGTCTCCTGGGACAGAAACTGCCTTCTTATTGTATAACTGCAATGAGATCTTCACTGAAAAGCAGGGTACTGGCACAGGACAGCAACTCAAGTAAAACAATATATACATACTAGGTGCTCAATCCCCTGTAACAATTGCGTATACAATAATGAACAGCTAATAATTGTCTAAGACTTCCTACACTTTATTGCTTTAGTCATTCATCCCGAATGTTCCTGATACGTTTATTAGGAACATTTGGGATGTAACAGAACAACAACAAAAGAACACTACCACGACCTTAGAAGAGGGCTGAAAACCAGATCCAAGTGCTACTTCTAAAGAATTCTGAGATGTTCTCAGGATTGCTGTCATTCCTATTAAGATTTTAGACACTTACATTTCAGTAGCCCCAGCAATCCAGGGAACAGGATTGCAACAGACAATTTGTGTACACGCTTATTAAAGCAAGATAACTCCCAGACATCAGTCTTATCCTCTTAACAGTGTATTCACTGTTGCTAATTGTTTTCTTACTTTACCTGCCAAATGAGACAATCATGCTGCCCAACACAAAGCCAGAAAGATGACAAGAAAAATGCTTTAAAAAAAGATTTTTTTTAAAAAAAGATATATCTTATAGCATAAGCCTGGAAAGGGAAGAAACTTCACAAGGGACAAGAAGAGCTATACAGCAGATACATGACTTAACAGAAGAACAAATATGACACATGAATAAATGTAGTGCATTCCAAAAAAAAAAAAAACAAAACAATCTAATACTTCAAAAAAGAGCAATATCCCCTTCACGGCTCACTGGTACTCCCTGAGGAATTTTGGAAAACATTCTATTAAGACATGCTTTGGTTGATAATATCATAGGGTTGCTGGGATTTGATTTGACATTTTCTGTCCTTTTTTTTTTTTTTTTTTTTGGTTTCTTGTTGTTTTGATTTGTGAGAATGAACACTTGTCTCAAAAACAGGATCTTGGTTACTGAGGAATCTGTTTATTTCAGGCCCTTTTTCCTAACTTGGTATCAGTTGGAATCACTCACTGCTCTTGGTATTCTAGGGGCCTAATTTTAGGCCCCAGTTTTTCAGATGTTGGCCAGAGGCCCCACTCAGTGTCTCTACGTAGAAAAAGCATATTGGAAGATTTACTTTTATCTTTGGTGAGGATTCAAGGCTCCAGAAGATTTTTTTCCACCGAGTTCAATAGCTCTAGGTCTGGCCTCCCGTTTCTGACACTGGTTAGCTTCTGAAAAAACAGCTCTGCTGATGGATCGACAAGACTGAGCGTCTGCAAAGGACATGAGATGGACATTTAACTCTGAGTTCACTTCACTTCAGGTACTTGTTAAGTAAAGGGCTGGCTCTGGTTGGCTGCAATAAATCTGGTGTCCATGGCTATGGAAGCTGTGACACGGAAAGTCCATCACACTCAGGATGCAGCACCCTAGCACCTACACGACACAAAGAAAAGTCAACACAGCACAAAGAAAGGAGACTGAACCCAATCCTCTTCTGACAGACCTGGCACCAAGTCTATGAAAGATCTGTGTCCTGACTGAGCTCCATACTTAACTGGTACAAGCATACCAGGGAGTTTCTCAGGGATAAGGGAGTGTGCTTTTTGACAGGAACAAAACTTTCCCATAACAAGCAGATGTCATCCTAGATATCAGTGGCAAGACTTACTCTCTGGAAAAAGATCCTGGGGCTAGCTTATTGTCCAAAATGCACCTCTGTAAAGAGCCATATCTCCCCAAGACACTGATATGCTGCAAAGAAGACAGCTTTACTGATTCATCCTTCACAACATCCTTCACAATCTGACAAGCTACGCAACAGCTCAGTGCACAGCTATGATTACTCCTCTTATCAGAGCACTGCAATATTTCATGAGCTTAAAGATCTCATGGGGCAAGTTGTGGCTGTCAGGACTTTCCCCATGCCCTCACCAGTGAGTGGTGCTAGTGCTGGGCTTGGTTTGTGTCTGCCACACAAAAAATGAGATCTGTTGACTCTTATGGAAGCATAATTCCCTCCTCACTCAGGGGCATGCATATGCTTAAGATAGGATTAAACTAAAGAAGGAAGAAAAGACATCTGGAGTGAAAACATGTTTTAACTAATTTACCTACTGCTACTTTGATTTATTTCCGCTTCCAACATGTCTGTGAGATACCATCTGTCAGTTCCTTACCTTTTCCACCATTACCTTTCCCTCTGCCCCCAGCCAAGGGGTATATGGACCACTGATAACTAACAAGAGCTGGGAAGGAAAATAATGAAGGCCCCACTTATAACCAGAGGAGAAGGGGTGGTAGAGAGGATTATTTGCACAGAATTCAGCTTGGGTTTTCAAACCAGTATTTATGGGTTTGGAAAGAGCCAGGAACAAAAGCTTTAAAATAGTTATTAGGGGTTTTATGGAAACTGGATGAATGGATGGTTTCAATGAGAAGCCAAATAAATATAAAAAAAAAAGATAATTTAGGACTGGCAAGGAATCTTAGGATCTTGAAATAATAAAGCTAGGAAAAAAATAAGAAAATAACACTTTTGAAAAGTGACAGTCTCTGGAGTTCAGAACAAAACCATCTGTCTTAACAGCAAAGATGCTATGCTTGAATCGAGGGATAACAATTGCTACTGTTACTGCCTTCTTATTAATTATTATTATTAACACAAACTATGCTGTCCTATGCGTTGCACTCCAACCACAGCAATACAGTCAGATAAACCATCCACTAAGCACAAAGATGGCATTTCAGAGAAAAGCTGGAATCATCCAAAAATAACACGAAGCCATATCCACTGAGTGGCTTCTCCCGCTTTGCTTTATCTTTTAAGCCATGCGGATACATTTAAGTCCTTAGATGGTCACAGCGGTGCCTGTACTAACCACAGCAATATCCCTGCAGAGGTGACCCTGTGTTATTTGGAGCTACATTTGCAGAGCTTCTTTAGCTGGACACCTCTCAAAACCAACCTACAATTCATGGGGGAAATGGAAAGCTCCTTGCTCCCCTCCCTTTTCTGAAAAAAATCAGGACACTTATTCAAAGTAGTGACTGTGGCTTCTCTGTACCTGAACACCTACAGTGTAAGTGATGCTGTGGTCTTTTACAAACACAACTGCTGGGGATGAGCAGAGCGAGCCAGGCACACAGACAGAAGCTGATAATCCTCGTGATATAAACTGGCTTTATGCTAGCAAAATTGCACCTCTAGTGGAGTTTCCAAAGTCCCCTAAAAAGAAAAAGCATCATAGGTGTAAGTTAAGCTTTACTAAGTAATATGAGTACTTTATAATTTAACAGCTGTAAGGTAAGAGTAATCCTCAATCTGTTGCACACTGTGATAAATAAGGGAAACTGAGGCAGAAAGCAGTAAAGAAATCAGCCAAACAGTGGGAAAAGCAGGAATCAACCCAGGACTTCTGACTCATGTGCTTATCCTCATTTGGATGATGCTCCTTCCTGTGAGCCAAATCCCGGTTCTGGTCTCATTGAAGCCAATGTAAAACTTCCATATATGTGAACGGAGTGAAGATTTGAGACTTCAGTCTGTCATCTGCACTTTATAGGTTCGTGCCTTTATAGATGGGGCAAATATTTCATTCTGCTCTGTGCTTCAGCCAGCTGGACACTGCTCTGTTTATTTTTCTCATTGTACCCTAAATATACAGTAATTAAGAAAATTTCTTTCTCCCATATGGAAGATTTTAGTATTTTTAATCACAAAATTGCTTTTCTTCATTTATGGCACTTCTACAGAGAGATCAGTTGCTTGTAAACGTTAGCAGCAGAGATGGCTGTGCTTGTTCTCGTCGGGGTCTGCTACAGCAGGCAGGCAGCTCCCTGAGGCCACAAGAGAAGGGCTCCTGCCCACCTGTACCCCCCCCCAACACACACTGCTGTGCTCAACTCTCTCTTCTATCGTCTTCTGGCTGGCAGACAGCTGCCATACACTGTCAGTGCACAGCAGCTAAGCAGGGCTCAGGTAAGAGGCTGCCACAGCTGGCAGATTAAGGGCCTGGTCACCTCGCCCTCACCTGATGCTGAAGCAAATGGAAATTCTTCACGTGAGACACGAAACTCTGATCTGGGCTATTTGGTAGGGTGCTGACTGATAACCACGCTGTATGCCAGGGCATGCATCTTCACCATCTGTTCCAGGACCTGCTCTGAGGTCGATCCAGATGCCCCGTCCCACTGCTGTGTAACACCTAAGGCAGTAGTTTGTACTCAGGGTGAGCTGTACCTCACTGGAGCAGGGCAGCATGGCCTCTCTGCAGGAAGGGTTACAGCTATCCACTCTCCTTCCCATCCCTTCATGTCTGAGTACTGCTTCCAGAGAACAAGACTACAGCTTTGGCCATCTCCCCTTCAGGGAGCAGAGAAATGGGGACTCAGACTCCAGTTATGTTCCCTGAGACCTAGCCTCACTTAAGCTTTTATCAGCTATTACATGCTCTATGACTTTTTAAAACTATCAGCATGTGCCTAATATTGCTCTTGTTGAAGAGAAAAGAGCAAGATTGTACAAGCAAAAGATGACAGAACTGAAGATTTAGTCCCATCCCTACATCACCTGCAATGCAGGAAAGAAGGAGCTATTTATTTAATAAGAATGCCTCTTCTCCACTCCTCTCACTCTGTCAGTGCAGAAACATTGATGGTTCAGCCAGCGGTTAGCTGCAAAAATACTCATCTCTATTTTATTCCAGCATATACATCAGTGAGCACCACCACTTGGCCAAGGAACATGGAGAGTATTGAATTTAGTGTGAGCAAACCCTGTCGAGAGTGAAGACAGTGTCTATTGTAATAACCCTGCTTTGAGATGCTCATTTCTGAAACATTTCTTCTGGGCGGAAACTTTCTGTGCCTTATTCCTCCTCAAAAAGATTTGTGTCTTTTCTTTTTGAAAAGACTGTGAAAATTCTCCTCATTCAGTTCCAAACTGTGGGAGGATGAATTAGGCACGAGACTTCACCTACTGATAAGGAAGCAATTGTTAAAAATTTGGGAGAAAACTATCATAAATGACACATTTTAAGAAAACTTACTGCCTTAACTGATACTTTTTAAGTAGCTGGTTATAAACAATCAGACACACTTGAATTACAGTCAGCATCTGCATCAGTTGAATTATTTCAAAAGAATTTGTTATATCTGCTCTACTTTCAAATACCTTTCCAAAGAAGCCAAAGAGAGAGCTGCTGATTTGCAGAAGAGGGCTGGCAAGCTTCTGCCCGAGAAGACCAGGTTTCAAATACAGTGTTTGAAATCAACACCAGAGAAGTCTGTAACCACCAAGAGACACATTCTCCCTCCAACTCCAGAGGGAGAGGAACTATGCTTTTTTTTTTCCCTGCATCATCATTTTAATTTCTGCATACTTAACTTGCATAATCCTTATCTCTAATCAGATAGGATTATAATGAGCAGCCTTCAACTCAGCCACTTTAGAGTCACCCTTCTTGAAATAAATATAGTGATCATGACAGCATAGAGAGCCAACAGCTCTCATTTTACTGTGTTGGGCAGTCCTGCAACTCGCAGACAAAAAGGGATGTTATCTGCTGCTTGCTCAGACAATCCATTCTAGGCATCCTTTGGAAACCCAGAAGCAAGGGCAAATTCAACCAATCTGGAAAGAAAGGCAAGTCAGAGGAAGACTGATTTGTGTATAAGTGACATTGAAAGGGGAACAGATCTCTACTGCAGCTGACTCGGTTGCTGATGCGTCAGATGAACAATTCCATTATGCATGTCTCTCCTGTTCTCATAGGTGAGGGCACAAGAAGCATATGTGCCTAAGTTTAGTCCAAAAATTAAGACATATCCAGATACAACTTTTCCCATTAGTGTTCTGCTCCAATATACAAAACACAGGAGGCAAACACAAGCAACTTCACTGGGTCAAGCTACCCACGTCATGACATGAAGCTGAATATAGTCCAGAACCCTGCAGGTCAGAGGGATGGAGCTGGCACAAAGCAAGCAGAAGGACTCGCCAATTTAAAGCTTCTTCCACAGAAAGCACTATCTCATCCCACCAATTCCAAGATTTTTAAAGTGAGACGTGGGTGAGAATACCCTCCCCCTCTGTCCCCAGAGCAGTGGATTTCAGTCATTGAACAGTTCAGACTTGAACAAAACGTATGTGCAAATACACTCATACAACACTAGCCTCCAAATACTCCCAAACCCAGATGACATCAAGATTTTCTTTAATTGTTGTATTTTTAAACCCTTGATTTTCTTGTGGTGGGGGCCTCAGAACCATTGGAGACCTTGGGGGGTGGAGGGGTGCCAAAGACAATTGTGGCCTGGGAATATTTGCCAGCTGGACTATGAGATCTATTTTTGGTTCTCAATTCTCTCTTTTTTTTTTTTTTTTTCCTCCCCTCCCTGTTCTCCTTGCAGATCCTGTGTTCTGGCTCACCAGGATCTGCAAATGCCCGGTCTCACCAGCTGCAGACCTGGACTGTGCTGGTGTGTCATTCCCTGAAACTGAGAGGGCTAATGCAACAGGGAGTAGCAATTTGATCTATCAGGAAACCTGCCTTTTCACAAACTGCACTCACCAGCTAGGATTCCTACTAAACTTTGAAGGCCCAGTGTTGCTACTATTTACACCCACTCAGCTTTAACAGCTACCGCAGACTTATACTAGGGATACAGAGTTTGGAATCTGGGATTCATTTCCTATTATAAAGAAAGAGAAAAAAAGCACACTTTGAATCCAGCTATCTTGCAGACTGAAATTTTGTTCTACATTTTTCCTTTCAATGCCACAGTCTCCTCTGTTCTTTCTGCCTACTTCCAACTTTCAGATGAACTGCTGAGATGCTGAAATTCAAACTACAAGAATACATACCATATAAAACAATCACAAAAACTGCTGGTTCAATATCTTCCTATCTACCCTTCCTACATCAAAGCAAGAACCTCTGGTTGCCTGACACGGCAAATAAGATCCTGCAAACATGACTGGAACTCTGCTCAGAAGTGGTAAGTGCCACAAGAGCCAGTCCCTGAGGCTGCTGCCCACCACAAAGACGTACGAGAGTGTCCTGAACTCAATCCTCAGCTGAAGTGCAGCACAGAGCACCGAGATGCCTCCTTCACAAACAGCAGAAAACACAGTGCGACACAAAAGGCACTGACCTGCTTCACCTGGCAAAGAGGCAATGATATCTACCAGCTGCATACAGAAAGGGGAGTGAGGAAAGGCTTTTGGATCACATATGTCATCATCATGGAGAAGGGCAGAGAACAACACTCTTGTGTAATAATGATAAGGTACTGTCAGAAACAGAGGTCTGAAAGGAACGTCAAGAGCAGGAGGAGGACACTAAGGATGCTGATAGGCAGTAATCACACAATGGTGTGGGAGAAACCGAGGCTGAAGGAGAGGAGCTCCTAGAAGGAAAAATACAAAATCTCATTAATATGACCTACTTCACAAGGGACTGAAAGGAAACACAGCCCTTACCACCCTTAGAACAAGAGCCTACATATTATACATATGGGATTTCCCCCCCCCCCCAGACTGTGTATCTCTAGCAGAAGACTACCTGTGGCCACTTTGTAATCAATTACCTGCAATGTCCTTTCTTAATTCTTTCATCTCTTCCTCATGAGTCAGTTTCTGCAATACCTGAAGCAAAATAGATCCACAGCTCAGATACAAGAGAGCTTGTCTTATACACCAGTTTTATCTTCAGTAACCAGAGCCAGCTAGATAGCTGAAAACAGACAGGTTTTCACAATCCTGTTAGAAAGCAGACAGGTAAAGACTTAGGGGAAGGCAAATCTAGACGATAACTGCAAAGAACACTATTTGCATCTTTCCCCCCTCCACACCCCAGAAAGCCAACCCTGCCCCTTTGTCCCCACTGCATTTTCAGAGCTTGAGCTATTAACTGGACACAACATGCAAAACACCACTTGGAACCCATGGTCTTGTCTGCAGAATTTGTTTTAATCCTCCTCCTAATGATGATGTTCTTCTCGAAGCCTTACTGACAGTGCCCATTTTACCACATTTCAGTCACTCCTTCCAGAGTATCATCTGGATGTGCCACAAACATCAAACGAGGAACAGCTTGCACAAACAAAAGCAGAAGCACGCTACATGTGCTTGTCCAAATTATCTGGCAAGCAACAGCTATAATAGGAACAAACAGATAAATGAGGAAAAAATAGAGAAGTTATTTCCTTACAAACATTATTCTTAATAAATAACTTGACTCACTGTCCTAAGAATAATTTGTCTGGGACGTGGTACTTAAACTGTTTGGAACTTTTCTTTTGAACTGCTCTTCACACACAGCTTTTGTCAGAATTTAATTTGTTTTATTGGATCAGAGGACCAGAATTACATTCTAGCACTCTGTAATTCTTTCTGTATACAGTTTGAGTTGTGGAACTTTTTAGCATATCCATCTGGGTCACACATCTGTGGGTAACACCCGTACAGGATTAAATACCCTAAACAAGAATTGGGGCCTTTGCAGTCTGTGCCTGTGTTCAGATTAAAGCACCTAACGGCAAGGTTAGGCTTAAGCACACGAGTAGGATTTGGACATGCAGGCTCAACCAGCAGCCAGTATACCCTACGTGCTGCCACTGCTTAGAAAGAAGACTTCCCTACCATCTTCTGTGTGTCCTTCTTTTCCTCCCCTGAGACCTGATGTCAGAGAAAGGGAGTTTAGAGCTTCTCTCTCTACCAGTGGGTCATTTTCACTCTTTTACATTAATGGGAATTGCAGGTGCACTGCAGGCAGAACATTAACTTCTTCAAACAGTAGAGAAAAGGCTACATGCACCTGGGGAGGAAGAATATACATCCGTTTGTGCAATCTCAGCTTTCAAGGGGAAATGTGCAGTGGAAAAAGAAGGAATGATAGGGGAAATTAAATTAAAGTGCAGGAAGAAGAATATTAGTAACAGAAGGGAACTTCTACCTGTGATGCTGGCCAAAAGGCTTTCAAGATGCTCAGTGAGAATACACGGGTGTGCAGGAAGCCCGTCAGACTATCCAAATACGATGCTGACTCGGAGACTTCTGGAGAAATTGCTCTACTACAGTCTCAGAGAACCTCGCTGCTCAGTCCAGCTCTGACATCAGTGGCTCTCTTGTCCCTTGTTTCTCTGGGTCAGCAGGAGCTCACCAGAGCTGGGCAGGACAGCCCTTCAGGCACGCATTCCTCCAGTATCTCTTGGCTCTCCTGCCAAACTGCCTGGTGCATGTTCAAAGGCACTGCGAGTGAAGCAGGGCAGCATTCTGAATGATGTGGCTTCTTGATGCCAAATCCACTGGCATGTGAGTATCTGGGTATGATTTTCCTACGTATTGTGTACCAAAGAACACAGGAGGTTATGTCCACTTGCAGTCCAAGAGGTTTGCTTGGGCCTGCAAAACTGTCCTCCCCAAGCCCCAACAGACATCCACCAGCCTCTCAGAGAACAGCACAGGGATCTCAGACATGCTTATACTCCTCATACCCCTGTAATGATCTTCTTCTATGCCTTCTCAGAGTCTTTACCTAGGCTCTGGCCCAACACCTGTTCCTTAAGCTTCTCATCACAGGGTCAATCCTGTCACTCAGCCTACTCTGCTCTTTGCCCAGCTGGTCTCTCAAAAATGTTAATTAAATCACGTGGAAGGAGCTAATCACATTTGTCCCAGCTGTCTTTCAACCCAGTGAGGACCAGTTCTCTCTCTCCATCTTGTTTCATTTTGAGATATCTTCATACATTATTCTTTCCTGTCCCACTGATTCCTCATCCCAAACAACCTCAGCCTGCACACAAATCACTTCCAGAGCCTTTCTGCTCTGCACTGCAGCTTCATTTCCAGGTATCTTGCTGGTATCTTGTGCAGTGTCATTAAAACGTCCCTATCTCCACAGGTCACCTGCTTAATACACCTGGATTGTATTTGTACTGGCAGAGTACTGCCACCCTATGAGCACCAACACTGCACACTGATGTTTCAGTTCAATTTTAATATGGAAAATTGCTTAAACAAACAAATAAAAACCCACAGCCACATGTAAATGATAGAATAGGACTTCCTTTCCCACTCCTCCCTTTAAGTTCACTGAGGTGACAAGGTTTCTGATATGAACAGCAGCCCTTTGAGTAAAACTTGGCAGGTTTCATGCCATTTATTTCTCTTAGGCCAGCACAGGGCTGCGTGACATTAACAGCTTCCAGCCATACCACTGATGGGAGGAAAATAATTTCTTCTGTTAGCAACGACCTTCCAGCTGGTATGCTTGCAAAGCATACTAAGTGCTAACAGCCTTTCTTTACATCATTGATTTTCTCAAATCATTGTCAGGTTTTCTGGTAATAGGTTCATTAGTCTCACCACAAAGAGGTGATGAACATATCCACTAAGACTAAACCAAGAATTTAAGGACATGAGAGCTGTGTGATTTAAATGATAGACCAACTTGGTGCACAGGTCGTGCTGCACAGCATCACCCTCCTCTCTGTAACGTTATGAACTGGGATGCAGTCAGGCTACCTCTGATCTGACAGAACTGAGCAGCTCCCAGTCTAATCATGGGCAGTGCTCACTTTGGGATCCGTGTACAGACTCCCTTATTGAAGATCTCATGGTTTTGTCATTTAGCTCTGCACATTTCATTTCACCACATTCTGTTTACTTCCATCCAAACAAGTTACTTTTATTCTCCACATTTATCTCTGTTGATCAGCACTATCTTTAGCAACTCTCATTCATGTAAGAGAGAAAAATGCTCTAGCGTGTTGAGGGCACGTCCTTGTGTGGTTACACAGTCCCACAGTAGGTGACCCTGAATCTGGAATAATGCATGCATACTCTCTTCCACTTGGATAAATTAATGCTGCTGAAAGACACAGAAAATGAGGCTACTGCAGGACTAGGCTGATGTGGCAGAGCTACAGGCTCCATACAATACTATGCTGTGCATTACAAATACAACAATTTGTTCAGACCTAGCTCAGGTATCTCTAACTTGGCAGTACTCCACATAGTACACTCTAGCCCATACAGATGCTTGGTAGCATCCTCCAGTACTCTGGGTAATCACCACAAAACAGACATAAAGGTGACTGAAAATGTGCCAGCCTTTGCATTATCTACTGTCACCATTTGACCATTTTTGTAAAGTCCACATCATTCACCTCGTTTCTAAAGTGGCTATATTAGCAGAAGAGAAATGTCTCTTGATATTTGGTTATAACACAAAATGGTAAAAACAAATGTTCAAGGAAATTGTGTCTTGCATTCTCAAGTAAATAGAGGAAAGTTTGGCCAGAGTTTGCTGTCAATGAAAAACAATGAAATCATACCATAATAACAATTGTTCATATCACTCTACTGCAACTTCTTTAAGATTGAGATTGTTTAATACTTGAAATTTGTATGGCACCAACCACATCTAGACATGCTTTATGTAATGCATATTTCATGTTTCACTCCCCCATATCTACATCCTACTGGATTGTGAAGTTTCAAAAGTGTTATTTATCCATTTCTCTTACATGATAGTAGCAAACACAAATCACAACAAACTACATGGTTTATCTCAAAATCCACAAGAGACAGGAGTATGTTTAGAGTAAGAGGTCCCAAGTTCAGGGGACTCAGTAGTAGCTAGACCATCTGTGCTATTCTCTTCTCATGATCATTTTTAATGCTTTGCTGAAACCACACCTGCATGCCAAACTGGACAGATTCACATCCTCATGACCGGAGAGAAGCACAGTTTTAACACTCTCGTGCAATCTTTTCTGGCTTGGTTTTGCTATTTGTAGTATCACTAGGGAAACCAAACTTGAGACTGGTGATCTTTATTCAACATGTGACTTCCCCAGATGTGATCTCAGCAAACTTATGTATCACTTAACTCCAAGCTATTCTTTCCTATACAAACACCCATGAAACCAGGTTGAACTGGAAGGTAAGTGACTACTGCTATGATTCTGAGCAGCTTTCTATATCTAGTACATAAAGAGCTACAGTGACCTCTAATGGCAGGCTGCCAAGCTTTTGGAACTACATTACCTGTGATACTAGACAGCATGTGTTGGATATTTACTCTAAAGATAACGGATCACACCTAGCTCTCACTGGAAAGTCTCACAGCACTTTACAGCTGTGAGATGTAATTACCCATGGGAAACACAAGGCAGAGGGGTATGATGTGACTCACCCACAATCAAGCACCTGGTCAGGAACAGCCACAAAGGATACATGTCAGGGCTTCCGAGTTCCAGTCCAATGTTTTCTCCATGTGAAACTGTCAATAAAACAGGTAAGATAAAATTCAGCACAGATTCCATCTTAAATCCAGGCATAAGCCTAACCTTCTGTGGCAGCTAGCACTCTCTTTTCAAAGCATTCACCTGCATTTTTTAATAGCATGACCACTGTGTGCATGTGCTTGATATTGTTTTGTGTCTGTAGAAAGACAGAGTTTTAGTTACAGGAAATCAGAAAATGAACAAAAGAACACTTTACAGCCAGTACAGCTGCCACTACAGCTGGCTTGCAGCACATCATGTAGCAGAGGCAAACTTATGCTTAAGACAAACATCACATAGACAGAAAGACCCAAGGCACCAGTAAGCTAGCAGGTACCACTGGATTTGGGTGAACCAAATCCATGAATGCTCTCACCTCTCAGCAAACACACAGCAGTAGAACTTAGCTTAGCATGCAGTAAAAGAAGTTTCACTAAGGCAGCATGACCCTACACAAAGAGAGGGCTGAGCACCTGCATTGAGACAATTACCACAGCTCAGACAACATGCAGTAATTACCCATTGAGCCACAGCAATATGAGCATATATTTGAATCCAAGCTATTTTCCCATGGCTACAAAAGAAGCCCAGAGCACACCAGAGTGCAGGACCTAACAGCTTCCCAGAACCACAAATACAGTGCCAGTGTTTCCCTGCTTCACTTGATAATGAAAAATAACATACAGGTGTATCCCTTTACCAGAAGACCACTCTTTCTGTAATTGCTTCAATATGGTAGTTGTTGTTTTTTTCTTTTCCTTTCTTTTTTTTTTTTTTTTTTTTTTTTTTTAAGTATTATTCATTTAAACAGCTACTGAAAGCATCAGATCAGTAATAATACAGATTTATAGCAGACTTGCAATAACAAAGCTTATAAAGGATTCTTTCTAGACATGAACATCTTGACAAAAATAAATTTTCAGCTGTGCTTAGCTAATTCCATAGTTATTCACTGTCGAGTTTCTTGGACTTCAGTAGCAAACATACTGCAGGCCATGGTCTACAGGACTGGATGGAACCCCAGACCTCAGGTTCCAGGTAGGCTATAACTGGGGAGATCCTACACAAAGCAACACCTCTCCTGTTGACGCTCACTCTCTTGAGTATTCTGCCCAAGAAATCCAAATACAGATTACAGGGGACATAGGCTGGAAAAACAAATAACCTCTAGGTGTTAAAGAAAATTAATAATTCAGGAAAATTATTAGGGAAAAAGTTAGAGACAAGAATAGGGAAAAAAAATAGGGAAAATTATTCCTTTCTGTTTCTCTTGCTCCTGAGGACAAGTTCATCAGATTTCTCTTGGTCAACAGGTCTGGCTGACACTTGTATCTCTTGGCAAGTACCTGCAGCCAAAGGGGGGCATTGAATTTGCATCCTTCCATGGCTACCAATAGGCATATAACCATTTTCACAACAGTGTTGTTGATTAAATGCCCTCAGTTACTTCAGGTTTACTTGTAAATTGACAGCTCTCTGACACTTTTAGGCAGTATTAAATACCTCAAAGAACTGGGCCAAAATCCAGGGCACAGATCTGGCACGTGATAAATATTAAGTGCAGTATCTCCTTGTTACCACAGCAACTTGAAAAATACAGTGGAAACAGTACATATCCCTGCAGAATTCCTGAAGATGAACAGACGTACTCTTTGAAATATTGAAACAAATATTATAATGATGTTCTTGAATTGCAGAATAAATTCTACTCCATGCAGTCATGAATGTCAAAAAGCCAGATGTTGTTCATTGATATTGAAACTTCCTATAATCTCCTAAAATCTGTTGGATAACATCCAGGGAACTGATTGTACCAAAGCAGCAAGAACAGCACTGACAGCTAAACAACTAAACAACCTTTGGGGAAATACTGATTGTATTGCAACTTATTCTTAGCCATGTTTATGTGCTTTTTAAAATAGATATATTTATTTACTCCTGTGGATTGTGTGATACAGACTTTATCCTACCATCTTAGTGGGCTTGATTCAATCTGTTACTTACCATGGGAAACTAAGGATTTAGTCTCTTAATGAAGAACACTTTTTTTTTTTTTTTTTTTTGGTCTTGCAGTACCAGTCCCTAATCCCTGGAATTTAGCAATAATCAGAAAAGACTACTTAACAAAGAATCACATTCCTCAATTAAAAATAAAATAAAATAAAATAAAATAAACATAATTACTTAAAGGAAAAAACTCTTAAAACTAGACATGCATTTTATTAATAGCGGCATGGCATCAGATTAGATTTTTCTGCATTACAGAGATAATGCAAGAAAATATCTGAAGACTGTAAATAAGAACAGGTTAAATTCATACAGCTCCATGTTATTAGGTACAACACAAAAAGCTCCCATTTTCTTGGGGAGCGACAGTATTATTCACCTTCCAAACATGTTATTCTCCGCTTAGTCAAATTGCTTCAGTTTGCATCAAGATAAGCATGGGTTTGTAATGCAATACCAAAATAGAAAGGTAGTTGAGTGTCTTGAGATAGATGATCTGATACAGGAAATCTGAAATTAATATGCAGCTCCACCACCATGACTGAAAAGCAGAAAGTATAAACTAACTCTTGGAGATAGAAAAATATAAATGTAATCATAGTCAAAAATACACTAAAATAAAAGTGCCTATAGTCAGAACCAAAGTGACCACAGATAGTACAAGACCCTCCTGGGCCTTGCTGAATTACAGCCTTCTCATGTTGAATATTCTCAGTTATGAGGCTAGCCTTAATTATTTTCTGGATCAATCAGATACTACAGCAATAATTAATACAGTCTACTGAGAATTCTCCGGAGACTATCTGATTTATTTATTTATTGATACAGTCAGGGTGGAAGCACACTCAATTAGAAGCAGAACTGAGCTGAACAATCATCCAAAACTTGAATCAAAGCATTGGGAGCTCACAGACTGTTCATTAATATTTTCTCCTCCGATAGTTAAATTGTTGTTTGCACTTCACTGACTTCAGCTATTGTTATTAAAGGTAGACACTACCCCAAACTCAGGATATAAATAATATTGAACTTTTAAGAATTCTACACTACTAAAAACTTCCTTAATCTGTGGCTGTCCCCAGTGATTAAAAGGAGAAGTCACAAATAAGCATAAAAAGCTAATGACGGTAAATACTTGTGACTGGTTCTATTTACAAGAAGAAAACACAGTATTTCAAGTCAATCCATTTAAGAACTGCTTTATCGCAATGGTTAGTGAACCTAACTGAGGGCATGGCATCATTGTGCTCATTGCTATGTGTCCTAGTTTCACAGAATCCAAGACTAAACCAGGGGCAGAGGGTATCCCAGGTGGTCAACCCCATCCAGACAAATATCTCCAGTGCTGCAGTTCCCAGGCCTTTCCTGGTAAATTCATACCTGAACTTTGCTGCCTTTCTATAAGAAATCTTTTCTGGACTAGCAGTTAGACACAAGACAGCTATGTGCACATGCTCTTTGCTGTTTCACATTAGCATGTGCTGCTTTGACTCAGGTTTCCCTGGTGATCCACTCCACCATTCCCAGAGGCTAACAAAAGACGATGAAGACCCCTGCTTTTTTGGAACTGGACCACTGAGAGATCAAGTGAGATGGCTAAAAGTACACATGGTCTGCACCAGAGCCAGAAAAAGAGTCACCGAAACTAAGTGTTGTCAGGTGCATATTTAAAAACTGCAGTTGTGTTTCCCACTGGAGAGCTTCTGACCATAAACCAGTGATCTGAGAGGAACATAAATGCCACAGGCTGTTAACAAGGTCTGCTCCCATCATAAAGATATGTTTATCTAATCACCGTTGCTCTCAGACCTGGATTCTTTCACTGTAAGTCACTAACGTGTCACAACAATTACCTGAATTGATGCCAAAGAAAATGTTGCTTGTGATGGCTTTGAATAGCTCTGCCTCGGCCTTTTGTTGTTGTTGTTTAAAATATCCTTTACCTGTTAGTGTTTGCCTTAGACTTAGCAGCTCAGTAAGAAAATACACCAAGAAAGCAAAATAGTTTCTTCTAAGAGATGAAGTGAAAGTCCTAATTTAAATTAAATGTGCACGCTGAGAAAAGGGTCTCAGTGAATGTAGGCAAGGAAGTCACAGCAAAGAAGTGAATCCCACGGAGCTGTAGCCAAGAGGATTTAGAGGAAACCATACAGTGCTTTACTTCCATGGATCTTGAAACATTCTGCAAATGTTCATTAACCCTCCACACTGCTGGGCTAATCACTCGTTCCCTGTGAAATGCAGGGGTGAGGAGACTGCCAAGGGTCTTGAAGAACAAGTCACTGGCAGTGCCAAGGAAACAAAGCTCTGTGCTGACCAGACACACTGGCACATTTTACCTTTCACTGTAAGATCACACAGTAGAATGCAGGTTATGGTCAGTCTGGAAAAGAAGCAAGAAAGGTTTCCAGTGCTTCTGCTGTCTTGAAACAAGTGAAGAGAAAGGTATGGTTAATAGGAAAAAACATGCCCTCCCCCATATGGAGATGGGCCTGAGTTTACTCTTCCCTCAGAAAAAGCCAAGAACTACCTTCAAACATTTCAGGAACAGTTAACAGTTTGTTTCCATTTGCTTATTTTTATTTTTTTTTTCCTGTCTTATCTTTTTTCTTCAGACTCAACTTGTGTGGCAAGGACTAAATTAAGTCTGACGAATTCAGTTTATCAGGGAAAAAAATGAATAAGATAGCCCCATGCAACAACCCATTTATATTCTAGACAAAATGATACCATAACCTAAGCAATCACTACCCAATATTAATAAAATACATCACAGAGACATGGTATTGATCTCTTCACCAGGTGCTAAAACAACAGAAAAAAAGCACTGTAGTGATTCAACTGAGAAGAACTCCTAACACAAGTGAAGCTGAAAATGTGCAGTTCGGGGAAAATGCACCCAAACACCTTTGGTCCCACATTAGATTAAGCTGAATTTAAAAGCTGTCATTTTCCCTTTTACTGGTGCTGTCACTGAAAAGGCTTGCGGGGTGAAGGGGAACTTGACGAGTCAAATTTGGGAACCCAAATTGAGTTGAGGCAAATAGACCACAGAAATGGCAAAGTGTCAGTGAGGCTTAAAACAAAAAGAGTTTATTTTAGTAACACAGGTTAGGAACATTAATAAAGATATATATCTCCAAACGAATACATATAACGATTTTTCATGTTGACAGCATCTGTTTAAAGAAGATTTCTATGGCTGTTAGCCAAAGGTTTGGAGAAGTGTTATTTGGCCCTGTAAGTCACTATTATGGAGACAAACCACATTCTTTTGGGTTATTTGGTGTACATGACAGCACAGATGCGATTTTTGCAAGGCTGGCTCTGGCTTTCTAATTAACTCTACTCTCCCCAAGGCAAAGCTGATATTTACCAGTGCAGTCCTTCATTTTGGTCAAATTCCTCCCAGAGCTGATGGTAGCAAGCAGCAAATTCTCATCTTGCTGCTTTTCTTTTAAACCATTTCTTTCCTCTGCCTTTCACCTATGAGTAAAGGGGAAACCTAAGCCATTCAGCTGCTTTAATACTGCTGCTCTGCTGAAGTGTTCCATCACTCTCAAGCACTAGCAAATCTAATAAGCAAAGCAATGCCAACCGCCCAGTGTGGTAGTAACCCTTTCCAAATAAGCATTTTCCAAGACTGATTTTTCCATTAGGTTCCTGATCCCTTTGGCATGAATTGTTCTCACTTTAATGAAATGAAATGTGAAGCACGCTGCCTCTTAAGGAAGAAAAAGTCTTTGCACACCATACAGTTACTGTTGCAAAGTGGCTGCCTGTGGGTATCTGTATGCGTTCATGTGCACCATCTCCTTCTGCCAGACAGTAGGAAGAACATCTAGCAAGGAACTATCAAGATTCCTTCTGTGGCAGAAGACCCTTTGTTTTACTTTTGCTATCACTTTGAAGTTTTAGGTGTCATGTCTGCATGCAGAGAGGCAAAACAATGTACGTCTTGCAACCTAAGCAGCAGCTTTAGCAGGGAGACCACAAAGGACCAACCCTCCTCTCTTCAGGGTGTGACAGAGTGGTGATCTAGAAATTCAGAAAGGCAATTTCTGCTTCCTAGATATGGTGGGGATGGGGGTGCAAGCAGAAATTAGCATGCAAGGGTGCATAATTAATCTGTGCTAGCATTTTTTGGTAAAGAGAACAGGAATTACCAGATCTGATCAGTTCAATGGCTAATTTCAAGCATGACTAACAGGCTGGGTCTGGGACCTCCATCATGGACTGTGATTCACTAACCAGCCCAGAGATGTTTCATTCCACTAGTCAGAGGAAAGCCTGAAGGGAAAAAAAAAAAAAAAAAAAAGAAAGAAAGAAAAAAAAAAGTTTACTTCCCTTCTGTTTTTCATTTTCTATTTGTGGTTAGCCTTGAAAAACATATAAACATTTAGCATGTCTACCGCATAATTCTAAGTTTGCCTGCATGTATGGTAGCTTTAGGGAGCAAACACCATCACTCACAACAACAGACCTTAAATCAAACAGACAGTCCTCTGTCTACACTAGAGAAACCGAGAAACTATTTTTTTCCTCCAGTGACAGTTTTCAACCCCTAATACATTAGAAATCAATCATAGAAACATGAAAACAGCATGGAAAAATATATGTTTGCTATAATATGTGTGTGCTTACATATGCAGATTCAATACAGCGTGAAATCTTCCTGCAATGCATTCATTCTAGATGTTTTCCAACTGTTAAGACATGTCCCAAATCCTCTCCTACTGCAGTGAGTCCAGTCATGCAGCAGAAGGCTCCTGGAATTATACCAGTGTATTTATACCAGTGTATTTTTGATCACTTCACACATACTGATACTCATACTCTCTTAAATTATTAAGATGCTGCTATTTTTAAATAAGCTACAGGTCTAATGCCAGCCCAACAGCCTGCCATACAAATGATCTATGCTTAAAGCCACTGCCGGCCAAAAGCCCAGAACACAGTTTCCCTTGGCTTATTATGGTTTCCCTTTCCTATTTCCAGAACCTCTCTTCCTCCATCACTCATGAGCCTAAATAACACATGACAGGTCACGTTAAGCCTCTGTGTGACAGCCCTGAGACAATCTGTCAAACAGCTGCAACTCCCTTTGTTCACTGAGTTCTTAATGAGCTTTAGAAAGGGCTTTACAGCCTCCCAGAATCAATCTGAAGCCTTATAAAGAACCCTCAGTGAGCTGCTTTTCAAATAAATGCTTTTGCTTTTATGGCTAGGAGGATATAGAGCTGTGGTGGTTATCCAAGCAGCTGTCACAGCCAGCAAGGAGGGCATACAAAAACTTCCCTGGACTGATCCAGCAGCTCTGACAGATCACCGGGTAAGCTGTGGAGTGTGGTACAGCAGGATACAGAAACACGAACACGACCAGACCCAGCAAACAAGTTCACAAACGGATGTGATACAGCCAAGATGCTGCTGTTACCTCCAGTTTTTAGGGAAGGCGTGCTACATTTTTATGGGTTGCAGACTATCCTGAGGTTCTACCATGTGTCGTGCAGGTGGATGAGCTGCTGCGGGATCCTAGCAATGGGATACAGAACAGGTTGTTCTGGGGTCTTGGCTTGCATCCACTGCATCTCATCAGGGGCCTCAGGTGAAATGGTTGCCTCGCTGAGGTCAACAGAAAAACTCTCCCTGTTGATAACCTGTGCCAGGATTCCCCCATAAATGTCTCTCACATGAAAAAGTTTTGATAGCCACATACGTGGGTCTCACCTTGAATTTACAGCAAACAGTTTTCAGGTATATTGCTAACTGCCCTCTGTGTGAAAGGCTAAGGTGTTAAGCCAGACTACACGATGATGGATCAGAGGGATAAACCCTGCTAAAACACATACTCAAAAAATTGTACTGTTATGCTGTGGAGAGGATGGTGTTCTCTAGAGCTGGTTAGGGGATAAATATGAACAAAATCCAGCCTTCTGAAAGAAAAATCAGACCAAAGGCAGCTTGGTGGAATGAACGTGGAATGGGTGTCAAAATTTCACTAAGCATACAGAAAAGGTTTTGTTAACAAACAAAAAAAACCAGTATTTTCTGTTTTATGCACAGAAGTAGCACCCAAATATCTCCCTGACAAACATGCTGCTCCCATATGCTGAGCAGAGCTCACCCTCTAAAGCACCTAAGCACTTACATGACTTCATCTGATATCGGGCACTCCTGCAAACATCAAGGACAGAGATGCCAAAGCCAGGAACCTGCATGGTCCTATGCTGTGCAGTGCTGCTGGTTTTCCTTGGCCTCCTGGAGGGAAGAACGGCCCAGTGGAAAAAATGTGATTCCCAGCCAGATGAGAAGTACTGAACCTGAATACCCGTGCTTTAAATATCTCTAGGTCTTGGCTTACATAAAGAGCACTTTGAGGAAAAAATGAAAATAAAAGAGTGATTAGACCAATTCCTCTTTGTTCTATAGTGAGCAGCACAGGGATACCACACGGGAACAGCAGTATGGGCTGAGATGGCTGAGCTAAGAGAGTTTCCAGTACCATTGCCACCAAAAGTGAAGGTGTGTCAGCAGAGGGGCGGCAGGGTTTTTTGGCCTGGGCACAGCACAGTGACAATGAGGCTGCAGTGCTTTCAGACTTAGGTTGTTCCCCTCATGTGAGATGGCTAATAATAATGAAGCTTGTTACAGACAAAATAACAGAACACATAAGTTATTGCTTGGTTTTTGCACAGGATTTAACGCTGGCTACGAATAAAGGCTCCATCTGAAATCAGTCCCCAAAACGAACCAGTGCATTTGTACTGCAAGGGATTCCTTGCTGCCTGGAATTTTGCTTTAGTAATTATACTGATGCAACATGAGGATGAGTCAAGTGCATAGCTCAGGAAAGGATGCAAAACACTGATAAAGCTTGATCCACATTTTACATACATGGAAAATAAGATATGTTCAATCTGTTTATGAATGATCCCTGAGACATGTTTTTCCTCCAGAAGATAGTTACAGAACAATGACACAGGTTAAGCATCAATCACTTTTTATGCAATGTAAACCTATGTTTATTCTAGACAGCTCTCAGTGGACAGCTGAGCAGTGAAAACAGCCTTGGCTTTTCTCTCTCCACCTCTTTCAAGCACACGCATTCTTCACGAGGGAAACATATAGCAAATTTCACCCCCTGGATTTCCACTTTGAGAGTTATAATCTGAGATTGCTTTAGAAAAATATACAGAGGAATTAAATCCTAGACTTAGTGGGCTGCTCCAGGAATATTTCGTTCCTGACAGCTTCCTGTGAAGTAATTGAAAAGCCAGGATAGCTGTGTCTTGTATTGTCACGCTAGGATGTGCTGCGTTTAAGTATTACTGCACATGGCCCCGTCAGCTGGGGGTGGGGAATCCTGGTACACCCAGTTCGGTTTCTGATGGAAAAGAGAACCTGAGCTTGTTTGCTAGTAGCAAAGTCCCTACAGCCTCTTTGGATTACACAGCTCCTTCACTCCCGATTCCCAAATTACATCAGATGGAAAGATGTGGACTTCAGTACCCTGCTGACAGTGAAGAATAAGAATCAGACAGAGCTCAGAAAGGGCAAGCAGCAGGGGTGCCTTCTACCTTCCACCAGGTTCTCAGTTAGACTCCACTGCAGCTCTAGCACTCTTAGAGAGCCCCAGTGATGTGTTAAAAAGCAGTCAAAAGTCATTAAAAAGAACAGGCAAAAACTAATTCAATAAGCACACTTGATAGATAGCACAGGGAAGTGAGAACAGCAGGAAACAGGGCCTGCAGGAATTGGGCTTCCAGCTTCCAAATACATTCACTCTGCCCTACCAGATTAAACAATTGGATCTTGCAGTACTCCGGCAAAAAGGCTTTTTCCAGAATTGTTACTCTGTCCACTAGCACTCACATGTGGTATTTCAGTCATTTCTGTTGATATTTAACGGCCCAGCATCATGCCAGCTGCTTCCAGGGAACATGTGTTTCTGTCTTTCTAGCTGTCTACAAATTAAAATGGGGTCTCAGAACAAAGGAAACCCGATCTGGGAGGAAAATTCAGATCCGGATTTGGATTCGGGTCCAAACATCACATCTGGTTTAAAAAAAAAAAAAAAAAAAAAAAAAAAAAAAAGAAGAATTAAAATCACACACCCCTGCACTCTCATTTCTGCAGCAAGTGGCTAGAATCCGTTTCACCTTTACGGGATAAGCTCCGGCTCTCTCTGCCTCCCCACCTCCCTCCCCCGGCCCGCGGCTGCCTCCCGGTGGCGCTGCCGCCAGGTGGGGCTGTCCGAGCGCTGCACAAAGCTCCCGACACAGATGCAGGGGGAAAAAAAAACTCCTGCTTGCCTGCTAGGCTGCAGCCCAGGAGGAGAGGGAGGTGGGAGCTGGGTGCTGCTGCTCGGGGTCTTCTTGCTCAGCCCCTGGTGGAAAGGGGAAAGCCGAGCAGCTGCCAGCAGCCAGAGGTGTCCGAGGGGTGGGCTTTAGGCAGCGTGCCAGAGGAAAAAAGGGAGGATGCACCTCGCCTGGATGGCTCTTGGCACAAAAGCGTGTCTCACTTAAGAAAAAGAAAGGCACGTTCACCGGTTTCATTCACCTGGGAGACAGAGCCTGTGGCTGGGTCAGCTGCAATGGCAAGAGGTGGGACTCGAGACCCTCACTCCCCAAAAGGGAGCATGAGCCCCACCAAGGCTGAGAGTTGCTGCACGCCATGGAAAGGGGTCCTAGCTTAAAGCTGTTTAATGCATAAAGGAGGGAGAGCAGGATACACAACACGCTTTTTTTTTTTTTGTTTGTTTTGTTTTGTTTTGTTTTGTTTTGTTTTAAATAAGCCTGAATAGCTGGAAGGGTTTGTAAAAGGGAAACATAAAATGCTGGTGAGTCCAGAGGGCCACAGGTGCACTGTCTCTGCATGTCACTGCGGGCTTGTGCACAGCAGAAGAGAGGCATGAGTAAAATAAACTCCACAAGGGGTGTAAGACTGGAAGAGAGGTCTCTTAAATGCACTCCTGCATACAGTTTTTGTGGACAAAAACAGCCCCCTTGTAAAGCAGTGACTTAGATTCCCTCTTAAATCTGCTATGGATAACACCCTGCAACGTGCTTCCCTCTGTGTGTGCTGCTGGCTTTCCACCTGAGGGCTGCTCACGTCCAAGTACCTGCAGAGTGCAGTCCCTCTGCCCCTCAGGAGGGATCCTGTCCATCCAGACAGCTCTCGCCCTGCCTGGCTGCAGGTGCACAGAGTGGCAGAGGGACTGAAGTTTGTGTTTTACTGACCACACAGAGATCTAAACAGCCCCAACTTCCAGGACCACTCACAGAACATGGAGTTCTGCCTGGATTTGGATCCTGTGTATTGGTGATTTCTCCTGAGATGTGAAAATGTCTGTATGGAACAGCTCTGCACTGACAGCAACGCACAGGTGAGGTGTTAGAAGGCATCCTCCTACAGGCTGATTCTGCACTGCTAAGCAGACTGGAGAAGCCTTGTTCAGCAGTCTCTGAGCTGCCCACAGATACACACCACAGAAATGAGGCATAACAACAGTGAGAGTGGGGCTGGAGCAAAAGGAGATAGAGACCAAAGAACCTTGCAAGAAATAGGACTGTAAAAGAAGCTTCAGCAGGAGACAGACAGTATTTTCTCTCACACCAGCAGGTGCCTCCCAAGGAGAGAGGGGAGGACTGTTCAGGGTACTCCTTTTCCCTTGGCAAAAGAGCAAGTGCGTCTGCTGATGAATAGGACCCTTAGAAAGGCAAGGAATTTTTCTCCTTCTTGCCCATATTCAGAAAAGCAGAGAAGTTTTTTGTCTTTTTTTTTTTTTTCCCCTCTCCCCCTTCCTTGGGATTCTTTCATTTGTGATTTCTAATCGCCATTCCACTCTCCTTTTCTTCGCTCCCCATTTGCGAGCCACCCCCAGGGCTTGGCACCCCTCCAGACCCAATGAACTCTAGGAAGGTTTTCTCTCCCCTTTCTCCACCACCGCCACCTTCTCCTCTCTATTCAAGCTGAACTTGTGGACAAAATAAACGCTGGCACTAGGTCATTGTCCTTCCCCTCCCCATCAGAGGGTTCTGAGGGAGGATTAAACTAATCTCATACATTGACTCGCTCCCGGGTGCTGGCCTGGACTCCTGCCATGCAACGAGATGGCATGAAGCATAACGTCCCAGCAGCATTTCTGCAGTAATGTCCTATGCAAAGGCAGAAAAAGCACAGAAAAAGCACCGATAGAGGAGCGGATGGTTCCATATTGTGCAATGTCAACACGTTCACCACATCTGAGACATTGCCTTGGTTTAAAAGGAAAAAAAGAAGAAAGAAGAAAAAAAAAAAAAAAGAGCTTAGAAGCCTCAAGGGAATGGACAGTCCACCCAAGCCAATCATTTAAGTGCTTCTGGACTGGCTCATTTGTTAATTAATACTTAAGTACCGGAAGTTGTGCTGTGATGGGAGGGAGGCTGCAGGGAGCGGAGCTGCCTGGCATTTCTTGGACTCTTCCCATCGCCAATGTACACAGATGATCAGCACCCACTGTGACCTCCTGCAAACCAGCGGCACTTCACAGAGGAAGACAATCATCATGGCATGTGGGGAAACTGAGGTACGGACAGATACAGTGACTTTTGTGAGCTCAGATTAGTAAACAAATGGGTTACCTGAATCCAGCTGCCCTGAATCCAACTTGTGTGATTTAGTTGCTGAAAATGCTGGCTCACTGAGGACATCTCCAAAAGGATACTACTAAGGCTCATCGACCTGGAGAGTTCTCATGAAATAAAATTATGACCTGCATGTGTAACTTCATCTTCCTTCACTGACTTGCACAAAACTACTCCTATCTACAGATGTCAAACCATTCAACAGACATCAAGGCCCTGGCTCAACAAAGTGTCAAAACATGTCTGAGCCCTATGATTTGACCTGATTTAATTTTGATGCAGCTTAAGCACATTTTAAAGTGCTGGTGTTTTTTAATTGGTAAAATTAACTCAACCTCAAGACTTTCCGATGAGGCAGGTAAGAACAAAAAGAAATGCACAGAGCACTGAGGATCATAGCTTGCTGTTCTGTTCAGGGGGAGTATATGTAATATTTCTGGCATGCACTGATATTTATTCAAGGCTTGGAACATCAACGTGCATGGATATCCATGAGCTACCATCAGATAGCTACAGTGGATATGGTGACAGCATAATCCATAGGGGCACAGATAAAGCTCTGGCAGTTAGGCTGTGCTGTGGCTCTGCAGCCACAAAGCTAGCTAGTGCAAAGCCTGTGTGGCCCAATCATCCTGGTGGCACTGAGTCAGGAACCATGGTTATTCCTGGTTCTGTCAAAAATCATCTCCATGTCCTTCAGCAAGACATTGAACCTCTCTGTGCTACAGTTTCTCACTTTTATGTGAATATAATACAGTTAAGTACATCTTCATATCCCATTCAGCTTGTGAACAAGCTGGCAGAAGGGGAAAGGCTGCTGAGAAGTAGTAACTGTAGAAAAATGGAGGATGCAAGACATGACCAAAGGGTAAAGCCCCTCCTGACCTGTCTCAGACAGCAAGTGCTAAGGGAACGCATTCTCATTCCTGCCTCGGAACCTCAGTTGACAACTGAACAGCTCTGCAAAAAAGGAGAAAGTGTACAGACACAATACACAGATAGCAAACAATTCCAGTCACAAACACACTGGCACAAACGTCTAGGTGGTTTGTCAGTGAGCAATTAAATCCTGTGCTGAATGAAAATGTTAAAAATGCGTCGCATTGTGGCTTTAAATAGCCTCTTGTTGGGAAGACTGGTCTCACTGCCAAACTGTGCTTGGGTAAACTCTGTCTTTGCTGCTGCTGGGATTCTCTGAATGTCTATCAGGCAGTTGCATCACATGCTGAATAGTTTGGCATTACCTCATGCCTTAGGGGAAAGACAGAAGACTATGAACTAGCAATTTGTTTTCTCTAGCTACTTATTTATTTATTTTGGTGAGGGTCTTTTTTATTTGCTTTTGTTTGGGAGGGGGTTGGGGTTTTTGTCCTTCCTCCTCCAAGCGAAGGGTAACTTGAGTCTATGGTAATAAAAAAGGTGGTGAGGAAAGTACTTTGGGAAGTATAAGTGGGTGTGTGGAAGGCAAGGGAGAGAAGGAAAAACGTGAGTCAAAGGATTAAATTCAAATTCCAGTCTGGGAGTTTTTAACGAAGACAGAATACTGACTAGTTGAGCAAATTAAGCTTTTTCAAGGGGGTCTGGGGAAGTGATTGGTTTCCATCCAAGCAGAAAATGTCATTCTTCCCCATCAGTACCAGCGAAAATACAAAAAGAGAGACAAAAACACCCCCAACCCTTCTCTGACAAACGTGAAAGGATGGGAGAGTAGACAAGGACAAACAAGCAATTAAAAGGAAATTGCTTCTCCCCGCCTCCACAACCTTTTATGTCTTTCCCAAAGAAAGTGGAAAAAATTGATTAGGGGGACAAAAAGAGGAAGGACCGAAGAACTGCATCGCGTGCAGTGCCATGTGAAACTCGGCCACTCTGGTGTCTGGGCGCAGGGTGCGTGCAGAAGTACGCGGCAGTGACGGGGCCATTTGAAGATCTTCATGAACAGACAAAAACCCACTTCTCCCCCTGGTCTGGCTGAACCTTCTTTTTTTGGGTTGAACCTTCTTTTTGGTTGAACGAGAATTTCATGCCCTCATCTCTGTCACTGTAATAGGTAGCTAGGTATCCTGCTCAAATCTAGCTTAATCGATGAATTAATTAATATTTGGCTGGCAGAGTGGCTAGAAGAAATGCTCACATTTGTACATGCTGCCCTTCTAGGGCAGAGTAGCAGACAGTAGCTTTCTTAACTGTTCCTCTAGGATTTGCAGGAGCTCAATGCATAGCAGCCACACAGAAGAGGGGGCATAATTAATGGGACAGAAAGCAAAAACTTTTTTTTTTTTTTTTTTTTTTTTTTTTTTTTTGCATTAGTACAGTATGATTTTGGGTCTAATTAAGGAAGTAACTTTGCATCAAGTCTAGATTCACTTGTGTGCCCAAAGGTCTGCAACTTCAAGGGATTCGTTCAGCTCAGGATGGAAATATTTCAAGCCAGACCCAATCATCTGATAACCCTATACTGTAGTTTTAACAAGTATTGAATTATGAGAAAAATGGGTTAAAATAAACAAAGTTTTATATAAAAACATAAGAAAGCTCGCTGTATCAGATCAGATTGAATATCAACCCAACCAAGCACCCTGACCTCAGCTTGACAGACGCCAAAACGCATGTGATATTTCACCCTTAAACTCATCGCATCTCCAACTATTTTCAGCTCAGGAACTTCCCGAGTCAGATGGGTGTTTTCCATGTTTAGTAAACCTGGCTGCATTTCTCTTTCTTGAACTGCTCCAGTTTTCATTTGAACACATGTAGAAGTTTATCCTCTACAGCATCTTTTGGCAAGTAGACACTCAGTCTAATATGTAAGGTTTTTCACCTGCTATTTATAACATCAGGTAGTGATATACACCATCGTCTGGCAGTTTGTAGGTTCAACAAAATGACCATCTCCTCTCTTTCAAAAACTGTCGTAACACTTTACACGTGAGGAAATCCAAACTGGCTCTCCTGCACATCCGATCTGTCTCATATGATAAACTGTGGCAACGTATCTTAGGCAGAGTACTGGAACTCACAAAGCACATTTTGCTGGAGGAACTGAAAACCCTCTCCAGACACCCATTAATTCCACCCTACAGTGAAAATATATACCTGTACAGAGACAACAATATCTGCACAATCAAGACAATTGTGAATTTTTCAGCAAAACACTGTTAGAAACTGTATTAAATCAACCAGACATTATGAGAAGCTTGGAAGTCTGTAAGCATTTGCTAGAGTTCGGCACGCTTCCAAGGAAACCTAAGAGAAAGTATTGTTGATTTGAAACACAACCATTCAGAATTTTGATGAAAGTGAGAAATTTAAGACACTTTGTCAAGCTCCGCTTCAATATTTCAAACTCATGTGTGAATCCAAAAATGAAGTGACAGATTCTTTGCTAGAAACACATAGGCAATGCAGAGGGAAAAGCCAGATGAATTTCTGCAAAGTGTGACGGATGTTTCCAGCATCTTTCCTGATTGACACACATAACTAAGATATATGTAAACCAGAAAAACTTTCAATAGAAATTTAGACCAAGTCAGAAGACCTACAACTAGAAGCAGGACTCCATCCTTCTGACCCTTGTACTTCACATTTCACCATATTCTTTTGACACACTCTGGCAGTAGGAAATTTATCCTGGGAAATCCATCAGACATAAGACATTACTGACACCAAATGTTTAGAAAGGCTTCTGCATCAGTAGTAAGAGAATATATTTTTATATTAGACAAAGCCTACAATTAAAAACACCTAACTGCCTGTTTAATCGGAGAACAGGCTGAACGTTCATTCAATATTTATTTTTTTTTGCATTCTTAACCAAAGCATTTGTTATTGATTTTTGCTGGAGGTAATGCATATATCCACCTGAGATATTCACTCAATATATTATTGATTTATATAATTAAGTGATGCCATTATGTAAGAAATGCCTTCAGAATCCACCTGCAACTGACAGGCAGACACTCCTGGACAGGTCTGAGGAGAGGTAGGGCAGTCGGTCTACACTTGTCTTTCATTTTCCCTTTGAGCCTTCCACTCAGAAGGGCCAGCTTCAGTAACCCAGAGGTCCTGGGTAACCCAGAACAATTATGCCTCGATCGTATGTCCCAGGCTTTGACTGGTACTACGGCAACAGCTAAGCCTTCCTGCGACATTTTCATTATACTCTGTGCTTGAAAACAAACAAATTTGTACAACGCACACAAACAGCCTTTTCTAATCTCTTTTAATGGTGCTCTGAAGACCAGACCATCAATTGTCCGCTGTGTTCTCAATAATTTACTAATGATAATTAAAGATGCCCAAAGTTTGCCAACTATTTCACTCTATTTAACCAAGGAAGATAAGGGTTCAGGACAAAAGCAAGTAAAATGAATGTGTTCCAAGGAGGAGGTGTTACCTATGAAGGAGCCCTCTAGGGCATAAAGACAGCAAAAGCAGAGTTAAATGTTCTCTTAACTGCACACCAGATACACAGAGAGATGATGCCAAAACCCTGGAAAGAGACTACAAAAGCAGGAGAGTGAGTGGATTCTTTTCTCTCTCTCTCTTTCTCTAGTATTCCATCCCAAAGAAGTTGCTTAGACAACAGCAACCCCCTAGAATGCAATCTGAGCATGAGGAAAAACAAATTCTTGCTGTAGTAAAACTCAAAGATCAGAACCTCTGTTTTTCACCAGAGAAACGAAATACTCAAGTGCCCGTTTCTGTAGCAAGTGACCATATTTTCTCCTCAGGCTGTAAGATATAAGGAAGCACAATTTCTGCTGCATTAGAGTCCTGTATAAAGCCTTGATTGCAGAGAATTATACAAAATAATTTAGTAGACCACAAAAGCAACGATTTTGCACAGTTATTTTTAATAAATTCTATTGTGGCAATGTGGAAAAAGCTGACATGCCAATCTATGGTGCATTTTCCTGTATGTCAGCACAAGGAGCAGGTAAACAAGCATACACTCATGCCATTGCAAGAGTAAACTCACTGTCTTATAGGAAACACATCTTTCCTTTCTGAAGGCCACCATCCCTTGCAGCAGTTCCTCTGCCATGATCCAATCTGATCACTGCCCTGCTTTTAACAATTTCTAAAAATTGTAGCTGTGACCTCTTGGTACTCCTTCAGTATTAAGCTCTTATTTCTATTGTTTTGTTGGGAGAAGAGGGGAAGGTGTTAACCTGTCTATTATTTGAGCATGCCTGAGATTATTTAGAGCAGCATACCAACCTTCCTAACAGAGTATGACTAATGAAAATAAAATATCTTTTATACTTGTTCCTTTCTGAGGGGCAGGAATCTGCCTTGGTCATTTATAATATTGTACAATAAAGATGAGGAAATCTTTAATGAAAATAATAACTTTGCATCATATTTTAAGGAGCTTAAACTGTCTCTCTTTTTGGAGAACATCACCCTCAACTTCCACTTACTTCAGGGAGTTCCAATGAGTTCAGCACCACCCCTCTTGGCAGGTTTATTTCCCTTTGTCCGAGTAAAATAGTAATTGGTCTTTTAGCAGGTTGCTCTCCACATATTCATGCTCAGTTAGCTTCTAATACTTCAACTACTTCTCTCTCTGTATATATAATGTGTGTATTTGATTTCAGAAAGTAACCGTACTTTCTTTAAAAAAAAAAAAAATCAAACTTGTGTTAAAAAAAATAGCATAAACACAAAGCAACAGTTAAAACACAAGGAAATCTACTACCTGTAAACATACATTTCCAATGCAGTTCACTTTTAGTGTCATTTGTTTTAAAGTCTTTTAAATTTATTGTGTAGATTTTCAAATCAATGAAACACATGCTTAAACCTTTTTGCATTTATATATTTTTTTCTCATTTGCTAGTAACCCAAGAAGTATTTCATGTGAATATTCAGTGGCTTGGTGCTAACCCTTTGGGGCTGATGATTACTTGCTTTTGCTTTGATGCTACCAAGCTCATGCAAAGTAGGAGCCAAATCATTACCCTCACACTTAAGCATTTCACATCCATCTCATACCCATTCCGATCAAGTAGAAATAACTCCACAAAGCAGGGGAAACAGTTCAGAACAGTCCTTGCTGAAAATGCATTTGACTCGAAACATCAGGCTCGGCAGTGACAAATCAGGACATAAGGTGGCATTATTTCCCTTCGTTAACTATCTGCAGGGCCAGAGTCCAGATCCACATGTCAGTAGTGATACAACCCTGCTGCAGACAAGCTGTTTGGTATTCCAGAAACAACAACAACACCACCAACAAAAGGAGAAAATAATGGCTGTACCAAGTGGCATTCAGAATACTACACAAAGGCAAATTCTGACCCTCTCCCCAGCTTCAAATTTTCCCTGAATACTGTGTGTATGAAGTGGTCTGACCAAAGGCATTGCTATTAGGCTGACAGTGCATTAACTGTAGAGGACTTCTAAAAGAACATTTTGAAAATCTGGACTTAATTTGTATCCTTGGCTCAGTGTTCAGCTGTGATTGCCTACACCATGAACTTGCACCAGCTTTATACAGATACTTAGAACAAAAAATGAGAAAACAGTTGCAAAGGATACAGAAGCTAGGTCTGTACGTTCATGTACTTTCAGTTCACACAGAGGATTTGAAATTTATTTATTTAAGATAGCATGTAGCAGTACATTTCAGGTACACAATTGAAACTACGGAACAGGGAACCAACTTTTCCCTCATCTTGCCCAGTATTTGTGGTGTGTTTGGATTAAGAATCTCTTTTGTCGAGGATGTGAAGGAGGGTGCTCTGTGCAAGCATAGTGAGTCCATGGCTCAGGAGACAATGGTGGGTTAAGCACAGAAATAAAACTTACAGACAGAAAGGACTGTATCCTGGGAGCCTGCCGAACAGTTAGAGATGGAAAGAGGCCAGTCTGTTCAGTCCACCGAAAAATGTAAGTGGGATGTAGACCAACAGCAGTGTGTGAATATGCTTCCAGTTCCAGGTACACAAGGGGTCTTTCCTTCAACAGCTGGAAGCTGCCACTCACAATGGGAAGGAAATGAAAAGTTTAAATAACAACACCAGTGATGAAGCACTGGAACTGGCTCTCAGAAGACACTGCAACTTTCCCCTACCCTAGAAACTCAAAACCAGGGCAGATGCCTTTTGGGAAAGGATGTTTTAATCACATACAAAACATCAGTCTCAGTACAGAGAAAACTAAGAAAAAAAATATCAGAGCTATATTACAAGAGGCAAGATGGTGCATTTTGGGTTTAATGTTTTCTAAACACATTAATACAGAACAGAAAATTTGCTGTTATATCCCCAAAATTGTATTTACTGTCTTACTGCCAAACATCCAGACATTTTCAATCATTTCTCCTGATCAAATACTCTAATTTCTTTATTACACAGTTTGCATAAAGTTCACAATTCAGGATTGTATTAATACAGTTAATACACTGTAGTGGTAGCAGTTTGCTGACCCATTTCACCGCTTAACTGGAAAGAGGCTCCTCACAGTCCAAAAGATGCCAAACAAAAAACAATCAAACACCTCTCTCTGATTCCATTACTCATGAACTGCTGACAACCTCGGGATCCCACTCTCCTCTTCCCCCATCCTGCTGCAGCTCTGAAGGGTCTCTTTTACTGGGTCAGTTCCTGTCCCTTCAGCTAGGGCCACTATCTCCATGAAAGTACCCTGTGCGGGACTGGCTCACTGTCAGACATGGCTTGATTTCATTTCATCCCATCATTGAGAGTCCCCTGACATGGTTATTAATCATGGCCTGTCAGGGCACTGAACTGTCTGGAGATGAAACTCCACATTCCCTTGCAGGGCTCCCCAGGTAGGACATGGAATTTGTTTCATCTTTGTGTAATCAAGAAACGGCGCACGTTAGGGGAGTGAATTAACCCCAACTTCAGTTTTATAAAGGTGTCCCTGCTCTGTTTAATTAAATCTGTCTTAAAACCTCCTAATCCCAAACTAAAGACTTAATAATGTTCAGGAACCTCTTTTTCCTTACAACATATTGCTATAATCTGCTGACGGCTTAATATTGAAATAAACATGCTGCTCCTCTACCTGACCTGGCCAGTACAAAGACCAAACCCCACATGACTAGGACCAGCTCCTAGAATGGCAAGCACACAGCACACTGAGTGTTGTATGGCACTAGGCTAAAAACCTTTGTAATGTTACAAAGGAAGTGTCAGAGATTGTCCACATCATTAAAAATAATAATAATAATCAGGAGTGGTAGCAAAAACAGCGTGTGAAGGTTTGATTCTTCTTCGGAAGGTGTAGAGACCCGTCCTTTTAGGCTGAAGATGGCAAGCCCTTAAAGCCTTTAAGACTCCTTAAATTCAGTGGGAAATCTGATTTTGTAACTCCTTTGTTTAAAAAAGTGCAGATTTGTTTCAGATTATTACCAGCAATATTCAGACCAGAGCTTCCTTCCCTGCATAAAACATGTCTGGATTCAGGATTTAGATGCCAAAACTGAATTATTCTAGAATATTGATCTCAGCGTTCATTTAGTCCGAAGAGGTACCAAACCGTCAGCAGAACCTTAGAAGACAGCTTGTGGAAAGCAGAATGTCTCTGTATGAGATCTTTAGGAGGCAGCCATATCAAGAGAGCAGCAGTGTGATCCAGCACTGGAGAAGAAAGAAAGGAGAAATAAAGCAGAGATGTAAGAACAGAGGCAGAAAGTGGGGCTATAAGGACTGCCAGCCAATACTCAAAGTGATTCATGGGTGGCAGACCAACTCCTATTGCTTTCCTTCCCATACCCGTGGTTACATCCAGGTTCAGATGAGGAAGGCTACAACTCTAAGTGCTTCTCCCTTCCTAAGATCTCCTGCCATGCCTCAGAGAGGGAAGGCGGGGTGAAATGTAGAAGAATGGGACCCAGCAACTGCCACATCCAACGAGAACATGCAGCAGATGGAAATGCTTTCTCCTCTTTCTTTCCTAAGAGGATTACTTCAGCAGGGCCTGGCTGGCGTCTACACCAGAGCTAAGCGCCAGTGACCACGCCAGCCAGCCTTACCCTCCTGTCAGAGGGTTTCATTAAGCATTTGGTTCCCTGTTGCTCTCATGGCGGCCTGCACGTGCTCACTAAAAATCCTGCATCCACTCCCGAGGTATTTGCTGATACAGAAATCTCTTCCTCCCCCCCTGCCCCTCCTCCCAAGGCCCTGGGGCCACAGCACAAGTCACCATCCTGCTGGGAAATTTTCATTACACAAGGATGGGACAGAGGACTCAAGCTAGATGTGTATTATCAGAGAAGCAAAAACGTTACAACTGCACATCGTGCCTGCTCCTCTGAGCATGCTGTCAGCCAGCCAGAAGGCCGTGTAAGCCAGGCAGAGCGAAGCGAACAGCAAAATCCCTTCTCCTCCCACGCTGCTGCTGTGGTGCAACCAGGTGAATCTGCTCTTGGGCTGCTCTGGCACTGGGCTGTAGCACAGCTTTGCACCTTGGGCCCACTGTCTCAGCTTCCCTCCTTGCTGAAGCCTTAGGGTTTTCAAGCCTTAGAACTGAAGAAACATTCCCATTTTCTAAAGGCAAAAGAAAGATGGTTGTATTCCCTCCTCCCCAACATACCCAGCCCTCAGGCCTGCCTCTGCCACGCTCTTTCAGATGGCCTCAACATCCATGCAAACCCAAGGGGATAAAATCTGTTTGGTTCAAGACAGGGAAGTCAAAGTCAAATATAGTTTTGAGATGTAAATGAGAGATTTTTGTTATTAAACTCAGAGGTAGAAAATTCAGGTTCCCTCTCTTCAGACACACAAGTAAATCCATCTAGCTTCACAGAATGACATACGGGGTCATAGTCAGCAAGTGGTGAGGATGGATGTCCCCAGATATTTAGCTCCCCAGCATCCCAGGGATGAGGGACAGCCCTACTTGACTCTATTCAGTTAAGATTCAGCATCCAAATTTCCAGCAGAATCTTTCAATGGATCTACCTGAGAACCAGCTCATTCCATTAATTTCATTTTGCTGCAGGTGACCCTGCTTGGGCAGGTGGGTTGGACTAGATGATCTCCAGAGGTCCCTTCCAACCTCAGCCACTCTGGGCTCTGTGATCCATTTCCCTATTACCGTCTGGAATAAAAACAGGAATAAGGCTCACCTCTGACTCTACTGACAATTTGAAGACACATTTTACAAAATGGACTATACAAGAACGGATATATTTCAGATCAATTATCACTTTTAAAAGATCACCAATAAATCTCCTTCATTAAAATTTAAGCCAGAATCTGTATATATATATACACACATATATATATATAAATAAATCAGTAGTAACTGCTATAGCTCAAGGGAGGCATGAAAGCTAGTATCACCTGAGTACATCATCTAATCTGAACCTCAAACTTTTTTTTTCCCCAGTATTTCCCACACAGGGTGAGGGTGAACATCCGCACAGGTTCTGTTAAAGAGCTCAAAATGTAATCAGAAGTTGTGATATTTTGTTTTGTTTTTTTCTAAAAAGAAAGAAAACGCAGAAGTATTTTGTTGAAAATCCTTCATCATTTGGAAGATAAGCACACTATACTTTAGTCTCTTTCTTCTCCCTTATTCTAACCCACTCTGCTTTCTGTCACTGGAGAAGCCATACAGGATTATTTGCTTGTACAATTCTTTTTTTTTCTTTCCCCAAAGACTGAAAAATTCAGAAAATGCAAAAATGTTAGCCAAAAATGTTAATTTGGGGGAGGAGTAAGGAAAAGAGGTTGCCTGGTAAGTACTGTATCAGCTCCAATAAGATAGCTTTGAATTTCTATGGTGCAATACAAGTAGTAAAGTCAAAGGTATTTTGAAAGTGTTTGTATTTCCTATTTAGAAGCCTGAGATTATTGCAAAAATATTTTAAAGAGTATAAATTATATTTTTACTTTTCACTTGTTTCTTTCTAAAGCTTTAAATTTCTTATTCACCAAAACGCTCAAAGAATAAACCACTCCACTAGTGTGTAGCAAAGTATACAACCCATGAACCCACTGCTGTTCCAACTGTCACAGCAGTTACAGGAATTACATCGTTGTGTATCAACAGCCTCAAGTCCTCCTCATTTTCATAATTATTTAGTACTTTACTCAGCGCAGTAATTCCTGAGGTTCTTGGCTCACTATCTCTAAAACACTGGCAGTGAATAATATTTAGAAAGGACACGCTAATGTCAATGCTGGGCATTAAAGAGTTCAGTTTTCTGATAACCAGCTCTCTCCTTATTTATGTCACATCATCCTAACCTCCTGAAATTATTTTTTTTTCTGGTCTCACATCCACTCCCCAAGTCTTTACCTTGTATACCTTCATACATCACTGTGAAAATCGCCTTGAAATGTGGTCTGCCAATCTAATAATGCTTAACGTGGTGTAGCTTTCCAATACCAGAGCTCAGGCCAGAAAATGGTAGCAAAGAAAGCAACCAACAACAACACAAGTGCTACTGCTGAGTAAAGCCCAGTCCCTCAATGGGAATTACTTGAGAAATATAAAGTCGTACATGTTTATGTGTGCATGCAATTTATGCATAATACCTTTCTCTAATTCCGTTGTATTCCAAACAAGCCCATATGCCATAAGGGAAAAGTCGCCACCATGAACCCACACTGCGCACAGCACCTCATTCTGCTTTCTGTGCACAAATCCCAGTGTAAAGGCAGATGGAGGGGCCAGTTGTGTTAAACCCAGGTGATTATGTCACAGGTTTGGGGTTTTGTTTTGTATTTTCTTAACCAGCAAACTGTCCATTAACTTTTCTGAGCGCAGAAAGCAAAAGGAGAGGAATTTGTGAAGTCGGTAGTCCATATGGCTGGTAGTGAGTTAATCTGCGTCTAAGCAGCAGGTAGCATGAGCCAGGCTGTCTGTTGGGGTTGTTAGTAACCTAGGGGCAGATCATGGAACAGCAGGGAAGAGGATAAACTCAGCCTACAAATACAGTCAGGAATGTGGCAGGAAATTATTTTTGAAAACATACTCTGAAGCATAATAGCAACAATCAGACGGTCGGGCTGGGTGTATGAAATCTATCTGGAGGCAGGGCGTACAACAGGAGCACACACAACAGGGTGATAAAGCAGATTAGGTAGGTAGGTGTGTGTGTCCATATGTAGAGAAAAAATATACGTTGCTCATATAAAACTGAAAAGCACGTGTGCATCAGAGTACACCTTGGTAAACACAGCTTTCCCCTACAATTCTACACAAAACAGGAAAAATCTATTTGCTTGTATTTCAGGCAAACCATCGACCAGCTTTAAGAATGTTTCAGTTAAGTATTACATCAACATCAAAGAACTAAAGGTAGAATGGCAGAAACTGAAGGGTTCAGGCACTAAGCCACAGATCATATGAAATGCAGGAGAAAGCCTTTGCATCCCCTTTTGCATCCCCAGTACAGACTGTGTCACTGGGCAGGGAGTAATACAGGACAGATAGCCAAGACCTGGGAAGTGCAGAAGGACTTGCAACCTAAGACAACCATTTCTAGGACAGACCAAAAGGAGAAGCAAATCTAATGATATTTTCTAATATATCTTGAAAGTGACATTCAGTAAGAAATTTGTTATTTTGAGTTTTGTCACTATTCAGGATGAAGATAAGACAGCAAATCACTGTCTTGACTGGAACATTTTATTTTAGTCATCTTTCTAACTCATCACAGGAAAAACCCCAGATAACATTAACCCTCCTGCTATCAGTACTTTTGGGATGAGAAGTGGCACATGCAGAAGAAATTAAGCAACATGACACTGGAGAGCTGGATAATTGGTCCTTTTTTTGGGAGAGGAATGAAAGTTAATCAGTTGATCTTTACAAATAATATGTCAATACAAAGGTACCAAAGGACCAGGCGGCTCTGGGGAGACCTCACTGCATCTTTCCAGTACTTAAAGGGGGCTCATAAAAAGATGGAGAACAACTTTCTGCTCACGCAGATAAATGACAGGACAAATCGGAATGTTTTTAAACTAAAAGAGCGGAGATTTCGATTAGATGCTAGGAGGAAATTCTTCACTCAGAGGGTGGTGAGGCACTGTCACAGATTGCCCAGAGAAGCTGTGGATCCCTGGAGGTGCTCAAGGCCAGGTTGGACAAGGCCCTGGGCAACCTGATCTAGTGGGTGGCATTCCTTCCCATGGCAGGGGTTGGAACTGGATGATCTTTAAGGTCCCCTCCAACCTGAGCCATTCAGAGGTCTATGAATTAGTGCATTAGTAGGACTTTTAGCCTAGCTTCAGCAGAGAACATCCCTCTTATCTGTCCCTAACAAATTACAGAAGTCTAACACACAGCGAGATACTCAAAACTTTCCATCACAAGTGAGAGCTATTCTTGCCTGAAATTAAGCCCCAGAACAAATCTAACATGACAGATGTCATTTGTACTACATATTAGTGCACTACAGGAAAGCCACAGCCGCTAGTAACGCGCACTTCATAAAATCCTCCAGCACAGACCATGTACTTAATAGAAAAAGAAAGGAAGCAGTAAGGAATCATTTTATCCAGCAATTCTGACCTTCTCTGCAACCACTTGGAAATACACAATTTTTCTGAGTAGTAAATTTTTGAAACTCAGGCACCAAAAAAGCCTGCTCTTTTAAATAGGAGAAGTAGCATCCCCTTACTCTAAGTATATGAAACTGCAGACAGATGCTTCCATCTCAGGAGAGCACTAGAACAAGGTTTAGGTCCAAACAATGTCATGCAGCAGGCAAGTTTTTAAAGAAATAACATTTTGGGGGCTCTAACACCTGTCCCCAAAATTGGAGAATGACAGCAAAAGGGGACTTCAGAGGGCTGGTTGCAACTCTTTGTGCCCCAGTCCTGGCATTGCTTGGGCAGGCACAAGCAGTGCCCTTGGAGGTGATTTCATCAGGTATCTCCACTGACCAGCTGGCACTGCCCAAATTCCCAAAAGGAGACACCACTAAGATCCCTGTGCTGGAGCACAGCTCCCATTCCTGATGGGCCAATGCTACTTTGCACTGCTCAATTCTTTAAAGAACAAATGGAAAACTGTCAAGTTAATAGGGAGTTTTTGTGTGTGCTAATTATAGCACACAAAAACCCATTGTCTGTGTCCAAGCCTGGGTCACACTGTTGTTACAAAGCTTTTGTAACTCTACTAATGCCTTTAATATAAGCTCCTATTAATTGTATATTCAACTTAATCCTAAACTCAGTGCTACTGGATTGCACTAGCCAGGCAGCTGACTGTAATTACAGCGTGCTTATAGTGTGCTTAACCTGCATTTATAAAGCACATTAATTCTCATGATTCTGTTTTAATTTGGTGCAGGATTGACAGACAGCCTTTTGAGTTTTCTCCCCAGAATTGACCAGCATTAGCAGCAGCCAGGTAAATACACCATGCTATATGGCTAACATGACTCACTATTGCTTGGGAAGGAGGTGGCACGGTGCTTCATCCTCCCTTGGATAACTGGAACCACACCACCCTTCCAGCTCTCTGCAAGCTTTTTTTTTTTTTTTTTTTTTTTTTTTTTTTTGTTATAAATACTGCTTCATTAGAAAACTTTATTTCCAAAACAGCTCCTCTGTTACAAGGCACGTACAGAGAAGTCCAGGGGAAAATAAAGAGGGGGAGCTCATAGGATTGTCACAGATGCTGAAGGATCTACAGATTTCAAAACTGAGTGTTTCCCTAACCAAGAAGTCCCACAGTCCCAGACCACCTTCCAGTCTCTCAGCAATTATAGAAATGAGGTAGTATTTCCTCAACTGTTTCAGAACAGTTTGGGACCGATTCAGCTGTACCTGCAGATGACTGTAGATCAAATACAAACATCACTTTGCATGTTTGTTTTCCAAGCCTATTTTGAAAAACTCAGAGCAGCACTGATAAAATCCAGCATGTTGCATAAATTTGGAGAGAAGCCAACGCCTCATTTACTCGGTTGGCTCTCAGCCCATACAAATTGCCACTTTTGAATGACTTAAGAGCACTGAGGCATACAGGTCTTCCTGGTGCTATTGCCATGAGCTATAATAGGATCAGGGTGCAAACTACTTGTGTGCTGTAGAGGACAAGACGAGTGGGCCACACAGGACCAAGAAGTGTTGAAGTTTTAGGATGATAACTGTGGCTTGGCTGCATCCAGCACCATCTCCACATCCCTGACACATTTCAATTAGCAGGTAGCTCCTGCCTACAAAGTTCTCCCAACTAACAAATTGTCTTTGCAGCATCTTCACCTTTTTTTGTTGTTGTTGTTTAAAAAACAAAAACAACAACAAAAAAAACCTCCTTATTCTTCTTTCTCCCCCTCCTAGTTGTTCAAGAAAGTAATAAATAGTAATAGAGAAGTCCCTGTGGGGAGATACCAGAAAGATCAGTTGTCTGGATACCAGGAAAGAGGAAGAAAATAACATGTTGCTTGTTCTGAATAAGTTTTACAATAGCAAATACAGAAAAGGTTGCTGAAAGAGGAAATGGGATTTGTTTATTTATTTGTTTGTTTGTCCAAGGAGCGCAGGTCATGAAGCATCAGACTTAAATGACTACAGGAACAGTTTAACTTAAACGTCAAGAAAATTTCAACAGAGGTATGGTGACATACTGGAACTGGGTGACTAAGGAACTTCCATTCTTCTGTATTTTAAGAACTGGTTAGGCAAACACCTGTCAGGCAGAGTTTAGGCATAAAAGCCAAGCCTAATAACTTCCCAGAATCTCATACAGACAAATTTTCTGATTCTTTTAAGCTTTATTTACCTTTTTTTTGTGTGTCTGCCTGACTACTTCTCTATTATTAGTCTTTCCTTTGGCAAAATGGTTTAAATGGTACACATGCCCTTATTATACAACTTGAAGCCAATATCTAACGTTTTTCTTTCATCTCCTGAAAAAGATGGAAATAAAAATTCCTCTATTTTTTCATGTAACTACACTGATATATATTTTCAATCAAAATGTTCTTTGAAATATGATGGATTTATGCACAAAATGCTAAATTCTAAAAAAAACTTCGTTTTTTTTTGGAGAACATCAGGTTCTTGATGAAAACCTCATCATTTTAGAAGACAGTTTTTTGCTAAAAACTATTTTTAACTTTTCACAGGAAAAAGAGTAACTTCATAGCTTGAAGTAATGGCTGCAGTATTCCTTTCCTGATTCCTTTTTGCCATTCTCTGCAAACTCCCCAATAGTAAGACATTTTGGTTTCCTTACTTCATAAAGATGAGCACATATTTTTCATAAAACATAAAGGGAGACAAAATATTAAGACTAAAAATGTTGTTTATATTGTATATATAGCCATTACACACATGCATGTATGCATGGGCAACACACACCAGCAACACCTCATCTTTATAGATTCATAACCCGCTTAATCTCTGTTTAACTAAATCCAACCACGGAAGCCCTCTGTCCCCAAATGCTGCTCTGCCTTTATCCCGACAGGCGAGCTCTGGGCTCCTCTGTGGATGTGATTATTGCTGTACAATTCCTTGCCTTTCTTTCAGGGCCCTTCTCTTTATGCGGGATGACTCATTAGCCTTTATCCCCGGCGGGGAGCTGACATCCAATTAACTAGCTGACAGTCCTCTAGTGGCTCCCACTAGTCCTGTAAGGCTCTGTTTACAAACACAGGCTGTTGTGCCCATAAGGGAGGGGAAGCTGAAAGTCCCCCTGCCAGGCCAGTTTGTTCAAAATCTTTAGAGCCCTTCAAACAATACCTTTGTGCGCCGAAGATCGGACATATTGCTTGCAGCAGGATGCAAGTCATCCTAATTGCTGCATCTGCGTTTGGCGGGAAAGGGAGCAGCAATTGGTATCAACACAGGAGCATCGTGGCACGGCGACTGCTAAGAGCTGGATTTCTGCTGGGAAGCCAAAGACAATTAGCAGACAGGGAAACACAATCAGAAACTGCCCAGTCAGATCCTCCTGAGTATCATACAGGATTTCTGGATGGGGATTTAAATCCTTACCTTCACTCCCAGCTCCCTTTCTGAGTTAGGTACAAAGCCACTCGCTGATCCAGACACTTTCAAACCTGAGCTCAATTACCTTAGCGTTCATGAACACCACCTCCTCTTTTGAAATAACACACGCTTGTCACAAACCAGAGCAGGGGCTGTTTTTTAAAAGTGAGGAATGCTGACACCACCTTGGGAAGGTCTCCGCTGCCCCACTCTGCTTCACTGGGTAAGGAATCGAAGGGAAATGAGTTCTGAGAGAAAATGACAAGCATCAAATCCTGCTTCTCCTTTCCTCCAAAGCTGCTTTGCACCATGCAGACATGCTAATAAGAGGTTATGCTGGGCTTAAGTGCTATTCCATGCAGATCTCTTCCTCACACTATTAGAGCAACATAAATGAGAATTTATTGAGGATTTATGCCTGAACTTTTAATATCAGACAAAGAACTGAGAGAGCTCACAGCAGAGATGCTGACACAGTGATTGCGATGAGTAACACGGTTATTTGGTTACAATAGCAGGCAAAGCTTTCCATCAAAGAAGATCCCTTAAAGCAAATAAAAGGAAAAGCTTTAGTCAGAAGAACACTGCAAGAGCAGCTTTAATAGCTTAAGAATTTATTCCTCCGCTTCCTTCAGATGACTTAACAAGGGATTAACATCTCAGTGTACTGAACCCATAGTATAAATTACACAAGTGCTTCCAACCTGCAGCAGTACAGTCAGCCAGGTGAGCTCAAACCACTTTCAGCAGCCACGGGAGTTTACACATAGGCTTCCCACATTCTGGTCTCCAACTCACCTGCAGCATCCTCTCACAAGCAGCGATAAGAAATAGCTGAGGGACAGGCACCTCTTTGGCCCAAGATCTGTTTCTGCTCTAACCATCTAAGCACAGCCTCCACTAAGAAAAGCTATTGCTGTACCTGGGTGAACTATATTCCAAACAAGCATACAGACTCTATCCACTAATTAACTGTTATACCTCATTACATTTTAAGACAGACAATGATAATTGCCATGCGCATTGTGGTATGACACTGGCATGGCAGCCACAACCATGTCAGAGCAGTGCCCAGCAGCACATGAGCCATGTCACTGTCCCACACCCTGGGCCAGGCTCCAGCTGCTGCCTGGTCTGAGCAAGATCCTGCTCTTCCCTAAGCAGGAACCCACAAAATCATCGAAAAACTAAGGCTCAATTCCAAATTTAAATCATGTTTCTCAGGACCTGCTCCAATCAAGTTATGAAAACCTCCAAGAACGATGATTTCACAGCCTCTCTAGCCCCTGCTCCAGTGTTTAGTTACCCTTATTGTGTTTTTTTTTTACCCCCTCTTATCTAGTTGTAATGTAACTTGTCTCGGCTTTTGGCCACTTGACCTTTCACTGCACATGACTGAGAAGAGTCTTCCCTGCACTCCCCTGTAGCGGTGAAGACCACAGTCAGACTCCCTCAGCCCCTTCTCTAAGCTAAGCAAGCCCGGAGCCCTCACCCCCTCCTCACATACGTGCTCCAGCCTCCTGACCAACTTCGTGGCCCTCCTGCTGTATTCTCCAGCTTTTCAGCATCTTTCTTGTACCGTGAAGACCAAAACCAGATGCAGTACTTCAGATACAGCTTCACCAGTGCCTGTAGAGGTGAGCAGGCATGCCCAGGACACAGGTAGCCTTCACTGCCTGCTTCCGCTTTGTCTGGGTAGTCACAGATAACTTGTTGGTTGTCTGAAATGACACATCTCTGTTGTTCTTTCTGCTGCCTAATATTAAAATTGCTATCTTTCTATCCTCAACGCTTCCAGTCAAGCAAACAAGAACCCTAAAATTGTTTTAAACTCACTACAATCCAAACAGCAACAAGCCTGCTCTTCCCAGAGACCATGCACACACATGGAAAAAAAAAATAGCCTCTAACTACATCATTTTGAATCCTGTGGCATAGCCCAATTCACTTGCGAAAGACCAACAGATGGACAGAAAGAGACACCCTCCTCCCCCTTTCACTGGTATCAGTTCCTGTTAAACACTCCTGTGTCCAGACTGACCACTCAATGCAGAGAAAATTGCAATTCACCTTGATGAACTTCCTAACAAGTTCTGTGCGCCTCCCTCCTTCTTCCTCTACCAGCCACACATATTCTACATTTTCCTCTAATTAAGCCCATACTAAGCACCGAAAATCTGCAGGGTCCTCTCAGACATCCCTTGTCCCTTTCTGTGGGGACCCTCCGGTTCCCCAGTGGTAAGCCCACGGGCAAAAAGCTGACATCTGTGCGGCAGCTCGCAGGCTGCAATCGCAGGTACAGCATGTGTTGCACCTTGAACTACCGTCTCATTTCAGACCCCACCGTTGAGACCAATTAAGTACAGAGCATGCAAGGAGCCGACTGAGTGTCGCGTGCTGACTATAACCACAAGGACTTAGAGGCCACAAATCTGTTATTACCAAGCTGTTCCTGACAGCAGCATGCTGCCTGCTAACAAAAAGGATAGATTAGGATCAATCAGGTCTCCCTCTGGCTTGTCAGTGGGACTTTGGACCACAACTTCCACCCAAAACTTTCCTCTTCTGCTTCTGAACACCTAGCCAGCTCCAGGCTAACAAGGTTTCTGCTGAGTCAAGCATGAGCTGAACCATATGTTCACAATTAGTTAACTTCTTGCTTTGTCGCTAGAGGCACTATCAATAAATCAGCGACAGCCCGTAGTGGCCTTAGGAGATGCAACGAGCCACCCCCAGCCAGCACGCACCCCTCCCTGCCACACAGGCGAGCGGCCGAATTTCATTCCAGCTGTGGCATTGTGAAGTGAATTACCTTTATCCTCAATTTAAAAAGCCAGCATGAAATCAAGAGACTGGAGAAAAAGAATAGAGAGAAAAAGAAAAGAGGAAGGGGTGGGAGCAGAGGGAAAAATCCTAGCAGGTCAACTCAAAAAAGGCCTGGTGAGTGACGGACTACAGGGATGTACCTGCTTAACCCGTTGCTGTAAGGCTGCCTGATGGCAGCACGCTGATTTCCAAAGCCATTCTGTCTCTTATTCCCCTGTGCTGCAGTCAGAGGTTTCTTGTTAAACTCTAAATGGGGGACTCAGTGATGTAGTTGTTTCTAAACCAGTCAAACGTAATGTGAAGTAGCAGCCCAGCCAGCAGGTAAAGCAGAACTAGAGCCAACAGATCGAGGATGAGACAGAGTGGCTGGGAACACCGCCACGAGGCAAGTCCTGCACTGAGCTCTGTGCTCAGCCTCGTACATGAGCAACAGCAGCACAACTAGGGGATACCTTGCAAACAACCAAATTTCCAGCAGGCTGCTCATCTGCGCTCACTGCTCCACTCTGAGCCTCAGGAGATGCAATTATAGGGAGGAAAAGAAAAACACTTTTTAAATGTCAGTGAAAATGGTAAATTACAATAGGCCCAGCAGTGAGCCAGTCCTAAGTGTGCCACACTGAAAAAGCTCCTGTGTTTTCTGTTCATTGGTATCAGACTGAGATCGGGTACTGCTCTGATCTGGGATGGCACAGGGCAATAGTCATGCTGCCCACACTAAGCCACATTCCCTGTATCAATGGAGAGTGCTGGAGGCTTCTAGAAAGTGATCCACAGCACTTGGATCAGGAGCTTGGCTATCCTAGGGTCCTTGCACCTCCACGCACTACAGAGATTCTTTGTAGGAAAACCCGTCTAACTTCAGCACTTAGATTCAGGCAACCCGAACATCACTGAAAACTAAATGCTTAAATGATTGTAGTTAACTGCTAGTGCAATCAGCCTCCCAGGCAATCTCAGAATAAACTTAACACATCCCAGAGGATGTGGAGAAAAAGATTTGAGATTCTTAACAGCCAAAAGCAAGTAAGAATAACTTCCTGGCCCAGTGCTCAGGATATACCTCCCAGACGAAGACAACTCTTATCCTGCTTCCAGCCCTGTTTCAGATTTTACAGTAAGCATTTGCTGGCCAGAACCCACAAACAGCTGCTGGCAATGAACTGAAAGGCCGGCCCTTCCCTCCCAGACAGGTGCTTTAACTGGTGCCCTGCTCTTGGTTGAGTATTCTCCCTTTGGCAGGAAGCTCTTTTTCTTCATTTTGATGCACTAAAAGAAAAAACAAACAAACAACTATGGAAATAAAGCTCCTACAGAATTTTAGAACACTTCTACATTTAAGTTATCAAACCTATTCACTGAAATTCTCAGTTCTGTCCAATAAGGGAGAAAAAAATATTTATTTTTACATGATTTCCTCTGTCACTGACACACCTGAATGAAAACCAAACAGAACTATGCTGTTCCGAAAAAGGCTGAGTTTTAAAAATCTGGACTAATTAAAAATCAGACTGCTGCAAAACACAAGTAGCTGGAGAGACACCATTGATTTTGCCAGAGTTCCTTGATCTTTTTGTTTCACTTTCAGTAAGTATTAAGTAGTCTTGCCAATCAGTCACTTTGTGTAACCACATTGAAACCATGGCATGGCCTCTAAACCCTTCAGGGGAAAACCAAAAACAAACAAAACAACAAAAACAAACAAACAAACAAAAAACAACCAAAAAGGATGTTAAACCTTACTATCACAGCCAAACTGCCACACTCAAAAACCTACATTCAGCTTACAGTGCCCGGTTGCTTTTTGGTGATAAACGCAACAGCTTTATTCTACCCCAGATAAAACTGGAATTCATCCAGTATGCAGAGCTGGGAAACAATGTGGAAGTGCAGATGCTGGGATCTCAAGAATACCTGAACATCTTCAGGTGTCATGAACTTCTTTCAGAAAGCGATGGTTTGCTATCTCCATGCTGCTCAGCAGGAGTTAACACAGACAAATGACTATATTAATACAACGGCTGTATTTGTAAGTCTGGTGTTAATATTGCCTAAAGAAAGACCAATCGCTAGTTGTAGACTCTAAGATGAAAATGCTTAAGTGGAAGCTGGGATCCTGACATAAAACTGCCAATATCTATCATTGTTTCTTCATTTACAAATGCCATTGAAGAACAAAATGTTGGATTAAGTCTTTAAAAGTAATAGCTAGTAGCTTACAACAACAGTCCAATGAAACGCAAAAACAGACTTTCATGAAGTTGTGTTTTTTTTTTCAAATGACTGAAAAGAAGTTCCTAAATCTTTAATCACTTAAAATATGCACTTCATATTTATTTGTATTTTCAGAAATCAAGTCTGCAGGATCTGAGTACACATCTCTCTGCTGCCTCCACACTTTTTTTTTCTTCTCTACTAGAGATGTTTCACTACATGGAAGAGTTGTCTTAAGGCACAATTTTCAGGGATTGTATTTACACAATTACCTAAGAATGTCTGCTTAGAAGCTCTTGGAGTTGCAAAAACAAACAAACAAACAAAAAAAAAATATATAACACTGAAAATTTGAACCTTGGTAAATCTAACAAGAGATAAAAATGACAAAAATGTTTTACAGTTTGTCTCAAGATTCAGGGAACATGACTTACACTATTTTAACTCTTTACACAGACAATATGGATTTCAGTATCAAAAAAGTTTTGTTGTTTTTTTTTTTTCCCCTTTCAATTTATAAAGCAGGCCGACAGCAACATTGCTCCACTGATGCAAACACACAGATAAAATTATTTATGCCATTAGATGAAATCAACCAATTCTTCTGGTGTTGGAAAATGCTGGTAAATGAATGTAAGTTTGTTTGGGGGGAGCAGAGGACACACAATAGACCTGGACTGATTAATGGAAATAATCTGGTGAATAATTGTGCTCGGTGAATAAATGATAGAGAACTGCCGACTGCTCCCAGGCTGTCCCAAAAATAAAACTTAAATCCCATGGCAAGAACCTGAGCGAAGGCTTCTTGATTTATTCCACTGAACAACCTCGATCTGCTTGTTTGTGTGGGAGCAGATGGAGGGATGCTAGCAAGCCCTCTAGCGTCCACACATTGCACAGCCCTGTAACACACACCACCACGCAGGGATGCCTGAAAAACAAAACATTTTCAGCAACGCCTTATCCCTCCTCACTCACAGCAGCAAACCACATCTTTGAAGGAATGAAGTCTACAATCAGTGTTACTCCTGAAAATAAAAATACCTGCACTTGCAGAGGGCTATTCATTGGTCAGAACATCTAAACCAGCATTTTCTTCATCACACGTTTTGGCATAAATTTGTATACAAAGAGATAAAGTGACTTGCTGAAGGCTATCCTGCAGGCAGGAGCTGACCCAGAATTAGCACTGTAGAGCCTTTCAGCTTCCCCGAGGAGGATTTTGTTTTGGGGGGATCCAGCTCCTTTGTGCCTGATGCATCAGGTATGCTCGCCAGACACCTCCTTGTAGGTTCTGAGTGCTGGGGGTTTCACCTAGGTCTAAGCTCTGTCACTGAAAAGTAATTCCCTTGATATTTGACAAATCACAGAACAGCAGCCAAAACTTCGAAAACCTCACGAACTAGGGTTCTTATCCAAATTGCATGGCTCAGTTCCACCTTGCATCCACAGAAACAGAAGGGCACAGACAGAAAGTGAATGCCTGCAGAATGGCCACAGCACTTCAGCAGAATACTGAGAAAGAGACCACAAGCTCTGGAGATGCATAGCACAGCACAAGGACAGAAGCCAGAATCTAGTGATGGGCATCAGGTGTCTTCTGTGGCCCATATCAGAATGCTTGGAGGCCTGAATGTCACAAACACAAACAAGTCTCCAGGACCAAGGGCAGGGAGACTCCATGGAAACTGTAAAACGTACAAGGATTCATTTTCCCAAAGCCATGTTTCAGAGAAACAGCTGTGTTTTCCACACAAGCCCTACATGAAAGTTCTTACTGCAAGGTAGAGTCTCCTCAGAGAGTATATCCCTGGAAGAAGGAAGAAGCAAGGGACTTGGAGGGCAATATGTCACATCAGGAGAGTATGACACAGGAACCTCGAGCCAAGAGAAGCCTCTTCTCTGAAGCCTACCTTGCAGCAGCTTGCTAATCTCATTTCTTTCCCTGTTGTCCTATTACATTTTGCAATGCAATTGTACAAGTGTAAAATTACAGTAAGGCATCGATGAATCCTGCTCTGTCATCTGAGGCAGTTAAAAACCAAACATTTCTCTTGTTTCTTATTCCGTCTGAGGCCTTTTTACATTGCTTTGGCATAGTAAAAGGCTGCGAAGTGGATGCAAGCCTCCCCCACCACCCCTTTCACCTCCAGGATAGCATGGAGTATAACTGTACAAAAAATCCTGCTAGCAGTCAATCTCTACTGCACATCATTGCTGCAACAGAGCCCACACTGCCATTGAAATGTGTAAACTTTTCCTTAAAATGAAATTTCAGCAAAAATTCCAAGGAGAAAACAGCTCTGATGTGTTTGGAATGGAATTCTTCTTTTAAAAAGCTTTGGGATTTGGAAGACATTTACTCTTTTAATCCATTATATCAAAATCATTGACAAAATCACAATGAAACATTTTGTTCCTTCCTAAAAACAAAAACCAAAGAGGAAAAAAAAAAAAATCTTTCACAGAGAATTAAAAAGCATTCAGGTTTCATTCCAACGAGCTGGGCGTCAGGACCTCAGCATTCTTTGAGAAAAGAGATTATTGTCTCCAGCCAGCTCTGGTGTAAGCCTGTAAAATCCTCTGCCAATCTTTTAGATGAATTACCAGCCAACTAATTCCTTTTCATCACCAGTTCATCGAACACTACCTGCACGGACTAGGAGCTGGAGAGTCTGTGTATACGGACAGAGCTGTTTTACTAGAACGTCTCCCTAGTGACTTACTGTTTTAACTCAGCCTTTGAATGGCGTGCACAAAAACCCTGACATCTTTCTCAGCTCGTGACAACAACATCCTTCACCTTCTGACCCCCAACACATTTCCACGCATCCTGGGATCTTTCATTCATTATTGATTAGGGAAGGCAGCGCTATACAGCTCTGCAATGAAGAGATGCCCTCACATATATTTACTCAGATCAGAGATCTCTGCCAAGCCTCCCAGCTGCCAGCCAAGAATGGAAAGTGCCCAGCACTACGCCCAAGGAGAGATGGAGGGGAGCCAGACTGCCAGCTCCTGAGCACCAGCCAAGAGGAAAAGCAGCACTAAATAGGTGAAGTCCAGTCCATAGGTACCGGCAACACGGTACACACCGGAGAGCCCACAGACCAGGTTATGAAGCAGACAGATGCACGTGTCAGTGGCTGATGAGACATGGAGCTCCATCCAGCTCTGCATCTGCTCCCATGAAAATTCATCCCAGTTTGGATAAAACCCACGAGCTAAGCTCTTCTGGCAGGTCTCCCTGCAAAATAGTTTGACTTCAATAGAAAACACCATGGAGAAAAACATGGCTTCGCAGCACACCATTGTTTCTCTCATACGCTCAGCAATTTCACCCAAATGGTGACTGATGGTCAACCCTCATAACATAGTCAAGAGAAACTGTTTCTATGATCTGTCATTTAACCACGGGGCTACCTCAGTGCATTTGTTTGCACTGCAGAATCAGAGTTCTGTGATGAAAAGGTTACTTAGCTGCAGCATGGCAACTCGGCTCAGTGGTAACCTCTGGATGGAGGAAAACAAACACGGTAGTAGCATGCTGCTGGTGCCACATAAAGAGGAGGCTTCAGGTCCAAAACCACATCAAGGTTTGTGTTAAAACTCCCACCCAATTAGTCCCTAAAATTCATGAAAGAAGTTTCCTGTTCAAAATTAACATGGCTTTTGTAGACCCCAGTGGTCACAGCCAAGAAGAGAGGGATTCATTTGGCCACGGGCTATATAAATACATTTGCAATGGCACCAATATAAAATCTAAGCAGACACACCATTCCTGATGGAGAGATGAACAACTGAACGCAAAGATGCAAGAATGACCCGGGCATACAAAGTAAATTGGTGACACAGAGCTCCCATGAAGACTCTACTAAAAAGAAAGACAACGGGTGATCCCACGAGCTTGTCTGAAACCTCAGAACAAACACTGCTGTCACTGTATAACAACAGACCCAGGAGCAGAACATATTTATCTTTTATACAGCTATCAAACTGGCAATAGAAACAGGTTCCCACCTGTAGTTTTCAAGAGAACCTATCAGGATGTCAAGAGGCAGACATGAGATCAGTATCTCTTTAGGGCCTTATTTTCATGTTACAGTTCCAGCTCCTTCAAAGGAAATAGCAAGACACCTACAAAGTAAAGGGACTGGGATTTGTTCTGAGATAAACACAAAAGCAGTGCAATTAGTGTCCTCCTGTGATAGAATATCTAGAAGAAAACTCCAGAATGATAAAAAGTTTTCTTCTATTTATTTTATTTACCATGATACTCTCACCCTCAATGACATAGTATAGCAGTGAGTTCTATAAACATATCCCATGCTACATAAGAACAGCACTTTTTTATTTGTCTTTTCACTTCAGGATGTGATTACTCATTCCCATATCTGGAAATATGATGAACTGCAATCTAGAGTACTCCACACTGAAGAAAGATGAGATCTAACTGCTAGAGGTGTGTTGTTTCTCAGATGATCAGGAAAACAGAAAAATGATTACAAAAACAGATAAAATCAGCATAGATTGTTGCTTATAAACACATTGAGATGGCAAACACACAGGATGAAAAAGAACTACATGAGCTAAAATCCAAAAAAAAAAGCAGAAAAGATTAATCTCCACGAATAAATTTAGATAGGAAGTTAGGATAACACTTCAAATTGTCTAGAAGTAAGAAGTAGTACCAATGTCATAAAAGAACACTTAGGAGGGTTGTCATTAAAATTTTTTATGAACTGACTGCCTAACAAAACCAGGGTATGGGACAAGATGACTCACAAGCCCCTTCAAGTCCTAGGCTACCATAAGTTGTTGTCCAGGGTTTAGCTAACAGATCTCTCTCTGAAGCAGGGATCTTTGGTCCCTTTTAAAACAGCAGTTAGACAACCAGGCTGAGCTGTTAACAGAACACGGGTGGTAACAGATGGGTGAGCACTTGTGCACACAACACATGGCACACAAACACCACTTACATTATTCAAGCACATTGCTTACATACTTCATCTGTAAGGATATTCTTATACATAAGAAGCATGCTGCCTATGTATAAAAGTTAATGTTTTCAGATAAATCTGAAGCATGGCCACAAATTTACAGAATTCTGTTTATACAAGAAAGTGTGATGCAAGGTAATGTGATTTTTCACTTTAAAATTAAGCATGTCCAATAAAGAACATCCTTTCAAAATCCTAGTGTCTGCATAGGGTGATAATGAGTTCCTTGCAATGCTGTTATCCAGAGGATAAGCGTGGAAGATGACTGCAAATTGGGAGGCGTATAAGCTTCTCAGGACCTTAAGCACTGTAGAACACTTTCTAAAAGACCACAAATACTGTCAAAGCCATTCAAGATTAACTGAAAGTAAGAGATACTCATTTGGCATTTTGTTATTTAATTTGAGCGCACACAGCACCACATGCATATAAATCCATCAAATAATATTCATTACTCAAATTAACTTTCTATATCATCACAATGTTACCCTTTTCCACGTTGCTGCTAAAATACAACTTATTTCTTTCAGGGGGTTAACAAAAAATAGCAAGTGACCCTTTTCAAATAACAGCAAACTAAACACTACTAATACCAAATTCACTTCTGGGGATCTGTCAGAGATAAATCTTATCCAGCACGCGTGCACCAGAAAAACACAAAAATGCAGTCACAAATATCTAAATGTACTGTATGCCTTCATTTCAAACCACGAGAATGCGTTGAAGCCACCAAAAGAATCATGTCTGTGTAGTATAGACTCCATCACTGACTCACCACCCTCACTGTGAGAAACCGCAGGCAAATCCAGAAGGGTCTGTTACAGTTTTTTGTTTGTCTGTTGAATTTTTTGGCTTCCAAAAACTCTTGAAATGCCACAGCGCTATACTGCATAGAAACAGAAGAGATGGAGCTCAATAGGCTGGGGCTCAATTTGACAAACTGTGTTTTACACCTGTGGACTTCATTTGCTGTATTTACTGCCAGCTGACAACAATTTCCAAACTAGTCACTCATCTGAGAGAGTGATAGAAAAGCTAAACATTAGCTTAAAATATACCAGGAAGAAATAAAAGATTTACCAATGTTCTTCTCTAAAATGTTGGCGAATTACACAGCAGACTTGAGTAATTTTTGTCATTCATCTGAGAAACAGGTCAATGTCAGCTGGAATATTCTCTGAGATGGGTCCCTGTGGTGTATATATTATGGGCAGATTGTAAAAGAGCATGCCTTATTTGACTTAAAAAGCAAGGGAAAAGACAGTACGTGACAGCACTCTGCAAAGACATCAAAGATAAACACCACTGAGGAACAAGGACTGTCTAAAATCAAGCAAGATATTGGCACTAGGACAAAAGGGATTATACCTGCTATGAATACATTCAGTCTGGAAACTAGGAAGTGCCTAGCCATCAGAGCTCGGAGAGCCTCTCAGCGGGAATGACATAAGGAAAATAACCTAATTAGTTTTAAGAGGGAGATTGAAAAAATATGAAAGTAAACAGCAGGGGATTAGGTTTGGGAAGTGCCTTTTAGACCTGTGTTTGTGGAGGACAACTAATCACAGAAAGAATCAGGACCTGTATCTGAACAAATTTCCATTGAAAAGCATTCTTGCAAATTAGTCTCATCAGGCTTAACTAATCACACCTTTAGTTCACAAACATCATCAGAAAATCATGCAAATGCCAGACCTGTATGTACCCCAGTACAGGACCAATACCAGGGCATATTATATGAGCTTTTTTCTTTTTCTTTTTTTTTTTTTTTTTGCCACCAATACACTTGCTATTCCTAAGAGGGATAAGAAGCACTGTAGCAGCAGTATGACAGAATAAATGAGGAGGCTTTTGGGTGAGTCATCTGTGCAGGTGATAGCATAAAAAGTAAGACTGAGGTAAATCCAGAAAAAATAATAATATTTACAAATAGTTTAAGAAAACTTTTATACTTTTGTAAGCCATCACTTCTGGAAGCCAGTTCACAATGGTCCAAACACAATTTTAGAGCCATTTCTACATAGAAATTCATTAAATTAGAAAAATCCAAGGAGGATTAGCTTCATTATTATCATTTAAACAAAAATAACAATAAAATTTAATGAAAATTAAATTTAATTAAAACATTGATAAATGTATCTACACAGTTTATTTATTACAACAGTAATACTACAGTATTCACAAACATCTTACCCCTGAATTTTCACTCCAACTGAAGTGCCAGATTAACTACAACAAGCAGTAAGAGCTCTGAGACCAGCTGCCTCAGATAAACAGGAAATGAATTAGCAGATGATTGTTACTTGGTTTTGTTTTACACAATACATTGATGTATAATTGCTAGTGTGACTTGAAGCTTTTCTATCATCATGTGTAACATCCCCAGGCCACTTTGCAAAATTAGCTCCTTCTCTCTTACACCAACTGCATTTGGCCTTCCCTTGACAGAATATGACTTAGAAGTTATCTCCCCAAACCAATGAGGCAGCTGGGCTCTGATATGGTGGCCTGTTACCATGTACCATCCTTCATTGTCGGGCATGGAAACCATGATGCAGGGAGTCAAAATGAATTAGTTGAGCTTAGAAAGCAAAGCCAACAGTAAAAACCAACAAGATGCCAGCTTTGTAGATGCAACAATGGGGTGACCACAGGTTTTGTTCGTACTTGTTTTTCACTCAGTGTGTCCGCACTCCTCCTACACTTCTCAGAGGCAAATAGCGTGCCAGAACATACACGGTTCAGCCAAGAGGAAGCACAGAGCCACCAGCATTGTGCCAGGCAAAGGGCCACCTAGTAGCAGCTGTGGGCCAGCACAGAATGAATCATAAAATCATAGAATGGGTCGGGTTGGAAGCGATCTCAAAGATCATCCAGTTTCAACCCACTTGCCGCATGCAGAGACACCACCCACTAGAACAGGTTGCTCAGGGCTTCATCCAACCTGGCCTTGAATGCTTCCAGGGATGGGGCATCCACAACCTCTCTGGGCACCCTGTTCCAGTGCCTCACCACCCTCTAAGTGAAGAATTTCCTCCTAGCCTCTAATCTAAATTTCCCCTCTTTAGGTTTAAAACCATTCCCCCTCATCCCGTCATTATCTGATTGAGCAGCAATCCACCCACCCAGGTGCACAAGGCAGGAAGGAAGCTTTCCCTGCACCTGCAGGCGTGCTTTTAGACACTCGGTGAGGAACAAAATGTGAAATGACATTGCAGGGAACTTCTGGACCGGATGATGTGGAGGTTCTCTGCAACCTTAATAACTCTGTGACTGGGGGGCACTACAAGAAGCAGCCTTGCGCAGAGGGCACATGTGGTACCCACAGGGCTGAGCAGAGCTGCCTGCAGACCCCGGGGGAGGCCCAGAAGCAGGAACACCCCGGGGATGCCCCGGCTGAAGCGATGCCCCCTGAAGCCACCATCACCCCCCAGCCACCATCACACCCCCCCCCCCAGCAGACGCCGGCTGATGACGTCACCGGGCCCGCTCGCCTCTCCCAATGGCGGGCCCGGCGCTCCCGCTGCCTGAGGCAGCCCCAAGATGGCGGCTGCCTCGGCCGGTCAGGGGCTGAAGCCGCAGCTCCAGGAGGGACTCCCGGGGCCGGGCGGGTCCCGCACGGCCTCGGCGCCTCACGCAGCGCTGTTGCGGACCCCTCCGTCCCCTCCAGCCCGCCCGAAGCTGTCCTGCCCGCCGCCTCTCCCACCCTGCGGCCTCTGGGGGCTTTGCCTGCCTGCCCCCGGCGTGTTACTGCCCCCGGTGTGAGGGAGCAGCCGCTGCTGCACAGCCCTGGGAGGCCCCCTGAAGCAGCCCAGTGAGGGGAATAAAAACGAGCCAAGCAGAGCAGTACGGGGCCCTGATGCCCACTGGGAGCATTTTGTTGAGCTTGTGGTCCTGGCGAGCCCCCCAGCCATGTTGGCACCTGAAGAGTGTGGGTTTCTTGCAGCAGTTAGGGGATATAGTGCGCAGAGCTGGGGTTTAGGAAAGCTGACATAGCTGGGTGACCCAGGGCTGGGTGCGGTGTGGCTCTGGAGCACCAGTCCTTTATAAAATGCCTCTCTTGGAAGAAAACATAATTGAGGCGGGTGATGGCAACGATTTAATTTGGCATAGCTGCCAGTTTACCTTGGGCAGCAACCTAGGAAAGTATGCCAGTAAGAAAAGAATATAAGATAAGTGGCCCTCTTGGTTGTTATTGTCCCTGAGCCTTGTTAAATGGGGCACAGCACTGAGCATCCTTCAGGGGGGAAATGAAAGACTGTCCCATATGCCAGCCTGGCCTGCCTTTGGCCCTGCCTCACCCTCAGCTGGCTGCAGCTTGTGTCCTCAAGCAGGTCGGGTCACCTCCCTGAACAGCCCTCACCATGGCAGGAGGCAGGATCCTGACCCAACAACTGCTCTGCTGTTAGCCTTGTTCACACCATCCCCTATGCTATTCAAAGACAGACCCTCACTGAAGAGGTTTTTGATTTGACTTTTTTTTTTTTTTTTTTTTTTTCTGTGAAGAAACAAAGTCTATCTCTGAATTTTAATTGCCATGGAACTGCTTTGAGTTAGAGGCAACTATGCAGACAATCTTTCTTTTACACATCTGCATATGGCTTTTGCAACATTACCCTGTATGATAGTAAATCTTATACCATTGACACTGCATTTTTATCCTGAGGTCTTCTCCTGGAAGCCTGGGGCTTGACAGCAATCTAATTCCCAATAAAGTGAGACTTTTGCAGAATCTTGTCATTGCAGATTGCACTGCTCTGAAATCTGCACTTTCTTTCTCATTAGAACTGTCCTCAGACCTGCCCTGGATCATGTTTGCTTTTACACACCCCCAGGAAATTGTGGAAAACTCACTCCCTCAGACAGGCATGTTGGACAAACTTGCTTCCTCCTGCTGGATTTTACAGCTGCAAACAAGGCTTCAAAACAAAACAAAACAAAACAAAACAAAACAAAACAAAACAAACTTACTAGCAACACCAACAGCCCTGCTCTGAACATGTGGGATGCTTCCCTGGATCCCTGCTCATTTCCTGTAGTGAAACACAGACACACCAGCTCGGTGCTGTCCTGAAGTGTGTGGAGGCTTTTTTTTTTCTCTCTCTCCTTCTTTTCTTTTCCCTCCTTCCTTGTGTTGATTTGTGGGGCCAGAATGACTTTGATTTCAGCAAGTTTGCTGTTTATTCACGTCACAAGTTTGACAGCTTTACACCAAATCAGATTGCTGGGTTTCAGGAGAGCTCTGAGGCGTCACTGGGAGCTCCTTTAGATTAAACTCGCCTCCCCGGTCTCCCCCCTCTCCCCCTCCTTCAGAGCCATTTAAACCTCGCTGGGGCTTTAACAGAAACCTGCTCCCAAGACCTGCGTTTCATTCTGCCTCTAACATGGTAAGTGCTCTTTGCGTTTCTCTCGACCTGGAGGCAGAAAAGGAGCAGCTGGTCTCTTTGCCTTGGGGCTTTGCAGGAGGTTTCGTGCCCTCTAAGATGGGGAAGGAAGAGGGCTCTCCTCTACCTGCAGGAGCAGTCCCTGCTGCTCTGCCTTCCTAAGGATGGGCAGATTCCCCTCTCGAGGCTCCAGGCTCTGCCGTTGCTTTGCAGAGATTCAGATCGTGCTTATTTGGAGGAGGGAAAAGGGGTGACTCCAGAGACAACCCCCAGGCTTTGCTACTGTGCAGCCTGGGACTCCTGCAGAACGGCAGGGGCAGAAAAGAGAGCAAGCAGCCTGGAGGTGACTCCGCTAGCTTTGTGCAGCTGTAGACCTGAATCAAGCCCTCGAGGTGGGACGGACGAACCGGCCGAGGACAACCTGGCTCCTCTCTCCATCTGAAACCCGCTCAGGACCCTAGCATTTCCCAAGGCACCGCAGCAAACTCAGCCCAATCCCTGGCACACCTCTGCTCGGAGCCCCTCTGCCACGGGGGGCTGCGGCGGGGGCGGCACCGCCGGGTGCCCAGCGGCTGAGAGCGGGGCGCTGCGGTGCCACCGGGCTTGGGGGGGGGGACATGAGGAGGGACCGGGTCCCCGAGCGGGCACCCGGGGCGGGGCTGGGAGCTGGGGGGGGGGGGCAGCGGTGTCCTCCTGAGCCAGGCACCTGAGCGAGCCCCAGCTGGGACAGAGGGGAAGGGATAATTAAGGGAAGGGGGTAAAGGGAGAGGGTAAGGGGAGAAAAAAGCTCTTCTCCGCCGAGGAGGGACCCTCCCGGAGCGCTGGGATGCTCCTCACTGGGATGCGCCCCGCTGAGGGTCCAGAGGAGGGCTGACACCGTTCCCCCCCCCCCCCCCCGGGGCTTTCCGCAGCCGGAGGGGCAGGAAGAGAGGAGAGGGGGGACCCAGCCGCCGCCTCCCCCATCCCCACGACCCCTTTTCCTTCCGCAGAGCGGCGGCCGGCCGTGCCCGCAGCCGGACTTCAGCGGGGGGCCGGGCTGCTCCTGTCCCTGGCCGGCCCCCGGTGGGGTTTCCAGGGAGAGCCGGGCCGCCGGCTGCTCCGCGGAGCCGCCGCTTCACGGCCAGGGCCGGCGGGAGGCTCGGCCGCCCGGTAAGTGGGGGGCGAGGGGGGCCCGGTCCCGGCAGGGAGAGAGCGGTCGGAGCGGGCTAACCCCGCGCTGCTGTCGCCCAGGCCGGCTGTGCACCCCCGAGCTCGGTGGGCAGGACGAGGTGTGGCGGGGAGACCAGCTGTCCTCCCAGCTCTACAGGAACAAGCAGGTAAGGGTGTACCCCCCCCCCGGCAGCCCGCACTTCGCTGCGCATCTTCTGGGGGTGGGGAGAGGGGCTGACCCCCTTCTGGGGGTTCTCCGGTCCTTGCTTGAAGTGTTTGTCTTCCACATGTTGTCCCACGAAGATGGAACAACTGTTGGGAGGTTCTCTGCTCACCTTCCCCCCTCTTACAGCACAGTCCACAGGGGAAGTCCAGGGACTTCAGGCTCTGATGTTGCAGAGCCTCATGCTGTTAACTGAAATTACACTACGTCTGTCCTAATCCATCAGGATTACCTTCATGAGAAACGATTCCACCAGAATTACCTACTCATACATACAGAGGATCAACCATTTTGACCAACAAGCATTGCCTTGTAATTTTCTCTCCTTTCCTCTTTTTTTTTTTTTTTTTTTTTTTTTTTGTGAATCGCATCAAGCAACAGGACAAATTCTGAACAGTCCTAGATGAAGGAATTCCAGAGAGATCATTCTGAAGAAACACCTGGAGTGATGTTTTGACACATTAAAGTCAATGGAACCTCATTTACTAAGTTTAAAGTCCCTGGAATCAAATCCTAGTTCCAGACATCAGCATACCTTTGCCTCCACCTTAATCATTTAAATCTGTTTTTCAGCCTGTGGTCAGCAGATGCTGGGTGCAGGAGATCCTGCCAATGACAAGTGCATCTTTCTTCCGTGTCCTATCCCCATAAATTGTTAGCCTCCAGCTTCTTTCTCCTTTTCTCCATCAGCCAACTATACACTGGAATGAGAGGGATGTAAAAGGATGCTTACTGCCACTGTGGAGGAGAGCTGGTAGCTACTGTCATGCCCGTGACAGTTTCTGGCTGTTCATGGGACTACCTGTAATTCTTTTCTATTATTATTCCACAGTTACAGGTGGTTAGGTGTTTTTGTTTTCGTTTGTTTTCTCTCTCTCTCTCAATGGAGTAAACTTTTCAAACACTTAGTAAAGAATAAAAGTCAAAAATGAAAGCTGAACAATCTTGCCAATTAGATACACAGAAGCAAGAGGCTTGAGGGGATGGGTTGCGTTCACAAAGCAAACAGCCAGTTCATTAAATCCAAGCAGCCTGTACCATAGGGCAATTGCTATTAAGTTACAGAGTCAACACCTATTCAGCAGTATCTCTATTCCACAGCTTCAAGATACTTTGCTTCAGAAGGAAGAGGAACTTGCTAGGTTACATGAAGAAAATAATAACCTCCGACAATACCTGAATTCTGCCCTGATTAAATGCTTAGAAGAAAAAGCCAAGGTATTGTACTCAAACCTGTTGTATAAATGTATGCAGAAGAAACACATTGAATAGATACATGACATTAAAATACATGGAAGGTCTAAGAGTGCAGACAACCTGCAGCTGAGGTCTGCTTTTTAAGTTCACAGAGCTGTGAAATTGTTGCTCATGGGTCTAAGGTGATGGTTTCCTTCAGGAGTAACATCCTATCAGGTGCTGACTGTGAAAACATTGTAGCCCATAGCATGATTAAATTTAGCTTATAAGTAGAGCAAGGTAAAATTATTTGGTCTAAAACTTTTTTTTTTTTTTTTTTCAGTGAGAAGTTCAGATTTGATCATATTAAAATATTCATTAAAATTGTTTGTTTTGTCACTCACTCCTTTGGAGAAGGACTAAATTTTCCATTTTGTATGCTTTGGGTGATTTCTTTTTTGTTTTGTTTTTGTTACCTTGCCATGGTACATTTTATTCATTTACATTAGAACATTGATCTCATTTTTTTCCAATTTATTAATTAGTATTATGTATTAGTATTATAATTAGCATGTTAAAAATATTAATATTTACTTTATTTTTTAATTTTAATTCTCTCCCTAAAGAAAATAAAAATATGTATTTCTCATCAACCTGAACATTTTTTTTTTTTTATTTTTTTTTTTTAAAAGCATTCCAGACTTTCCCGTGAAAACAAGCGATTATTTGCTCAGCTCTTTGGATTGGGCATGCAGTAAAAAGGCTTAAAAAAAAATAGAAGCCTTTCCTTTTACATCCTATTCGCAGCTGACAATGTGGCACATCCATCCCTCTGCCATGCCAAGACGTGGCTCCTGGTAGTAGAAGAGATCTCCTTCATTGGGCCTAGCAGGGAGACATGGCCACCCCTCGATGCTATGTGAAGGAGAGTCCAGTGTGACACTGTCATGGGAGGTGGCCAAGCAGCAAGTCCATGACATGGTAGGGACCTTCCTTGTTATTCCTGCCTTTCTTTGACCATCCCCAGGGGCCTTAAGGGCCTTCTTCCCAGCAGCTGAGGTGGATGAAAGAGCTCAGAGTTGTGGAGGCTGCAGCTCCAAGTGCTCCCTGGCCACAAATGCACCTGCCCCAGCATGACTTACCTCAGCATCCTCCCTCTTTGTCAGATTGCCACATTCCCCCCCAATACCCCACTCACCTGCCAAATGCTGCTGGCAGCACCAGCACAGAGAAGTGCAGCACAGCCAGACGGGAGCTCTCATTTCACGCCTTACTGAGTGAGAATGCAATCAAAGCACAGGCCTTATTGACATTGTCAAATTCTTCTCTTTCAGGGACTTGGTTGTTTCAAAGGCAGTAAGGACAAAATAATTAGTCATATTCCGTATGTTTAAGGAGTCCAAAAAGAGCACAGGGGGGAAATAAAAATATTTTTATAAGGACAGTAGTAACTGTTTTGCCCATCTAAAATCTGATATCAGAAATTCGTTACTTACTGGTAACTAAATAATTGACCTTTAATTTTCTCTCTCTCTCTTTTTTTTTTTTTTTTTTAAATAGAAAGTGCTATCCTGCCATGGCCAAAAAAACTCTGCTATTCTCAAAAGTACCAAAAGGAGATTAAAAGAGGACTACTGCTTTACTCCTCAAGAAACTCCTCATGCTTCCAAAGCCAGAAGGAACCTCTTCAATGAATTCACTGCCTGTGAAGAGCAAGCCAGTCCTGCTGTGGACAGCTGGGTCTTGCAGACCTTAGGACTGAAAGATGTCGACACCATCGATGAATCTTCAGCTAACTACAGTGCCCTCTCCTCAGACCTCGGAAAAGATTCATACTGCCTGAGCCCTGATGAAGCAATAGACTATGGCCACAGCGAAGGAGCAGCAGCAGCATATAGCTACAGCCACGTGCCTCCAGATAACAGCAGCGTCCATCCATGCAGCACAGACTCTACCTTCCTTCCCCAGTTTCCTTCAGCACCCTGTGTCTTGTCACCAGTGCCAAGTGTTTCCTCCCTCCCAGCCTACGGGTTGCCATATTTGACTAACGATTTGTCACCTAACAGAACAGAAGTGGCCTTCACAACATCTCTAAGCCCTCACCGCAATGTGAGAACACACACCTTCCACCAAGGGCAAGCTTTTGTGCGCAGAGAAGATGATGGAGGATGGAGATTCACCTGGGTGCCCAATCAGGCTGAATAAGGCACCTGCATGAAGGGTCAGCTAGAGAGGATGTAAGAGACATACACTTCACCCTGTGCTCGAGACAAGTTCAGACATCAGAAACAAGCCTGTTAAATGCTACCCTGCCACCCACCCATTCATCAGTCCCTTCCAGATTTTCACAGGTGTGGCTCCAGATTGCACTGAGACAGGTATCTGCCCCAGGCCAGGTGTTTAGATTGGACCCAATTCTCTTGTGCCTGTGTTGAGATACCTACTTTTTCTTACATCATGGTTTCTGTCATCAACTATTCCTTCTTAACTGGTGTCTTCCAGACTGAACTACTTTCAGCATTGATGGTCACTCCCACATGCAAACTGGAAGGGATTTGGGGAATACAGTTTGGAAATAACATCTCTCCCCAACACCCACAGGTGACAAAGATGGCATAAGCTGAGGGTCAGCAGCATCTGTGATTTGGGTCTCTCTTGGCTAGGTAGATTGCCTTGGATTAAGGCAACCACTCTGTTTGTTAACATGTTACACTAGGTTGTCCTACCTGCAGTCACTTGGTGCTGTCATTTTTTATTTTTTGATAATGATTCAAAAAGCAGGACTTACTTCTGTTGCCTAAAGGCTACATAATTCCAAGCAATTCAGCAAGTCTGAGATTTTCTTCTGCTGTGATTAAAAGACCGATGTGTTTTCTGCATTATGTTTTAAAGGTATTTTATCTGTCAGGAATTAAACCATTTAGGGCCCTGTATCTCACCAACTTTAGCTACAGAACAGGAACTAGATTTGAAGATGGTTGGGGATGGCAGTGTTATTACTCCACAGCCAAGGCCCATTTTCTCAGCTGTGGTTGAAGTACACTCAGAGCACTTCTTTCTTCTGCAAAACATGCATTCCCCTCAGCTGCAGGATCCTAATAGCCTTCAGATCAATTTTTCATCCCTATCTACTGGCCTGATAATGTTTTTTTTTGTTGTTGGTGGTGGTGTGTTTTTTTTGTTTGTTTGTTTGTTTTAAGAAGGAAGCCACTCTTGGCTTCAGAAGTGGTTTCTGTGGATTCCACTGGGCTATTTTGCACTTGTGAAAGTGGAGATGATGTTTCTAGGGAACAGCTTCTTGACCTTTTTGTCTTGATCTTTGAGATCATGCAGATTTATCTGCAATCAACATCAGCCCAGAATCGGGGCTGTTTCCTCCTCCCTTCATGCTTCCTGTGGGAAATGCTTCTTATGTTTCTCCTGGTTTGTGGAGGCAGTATCACTTAGTGATTAGTGAGTGTTTGGGAACTCGACCTTCAACACCATCTCTTGCTTCTCCATGTCTCTGTCAGGCAGTGGTGACCTGAAGCTAAGACCATGACTACCTTGAGAATGCTTTAAAATGCCTGGTGAGGAGCTGCTCCAGCACTGCCCAGGGCTGTTGGTAACACTACTAATGATACGAAGTCATAATGCAGATAATAATGATATGACCTGCAGTAAGCTCACTGGTGATGTTTGTGTTACATTTGTTTGCCGCTTTATAGTAGTTCGATGCCTAAACATTGAAAGTGAAGGGAAGGATTTGGTTATTCTAGCTTTCAGAATGGCCCCAGTGACATTGAGGAAGTACTTTCATAAGTAAAAATAACCATATGTGAGGATTTCCTTCCAGTGGGCTTATTTTTCTACAGAAAACTAGGTATTTTATTATTTTTTTAAAAGGGATAAAAGCATCTCCCAAACAGCCTCTTGTGCCTTAGAATTGCAATATTTGGATATCTCCATGGGGAGCAATAGTGATTTCCCAGAAGACTTTTAAATAACTGTCTTTCTGTGTAGTTACTTTAAAGTCGTAAGGCAGACTTCCAGAATAGGCTATTTGAAAGCATGATTGTAGGCACTATTGCACTAGATTAAAAACAATAATGCACATGAAATAAATACAAGATTGTTTTCTTCTGGGGTTTTGTTGTAGTCTGTGAAAACATGGCCAGCTGATAAAAACTGGTCAGACAAGACCACTGATCTATAGCACTTTTCTGCTTTTCAGTGAAAGTATACTAAGAGAAGTGTTTTTAAGGAAACTGTGTACAGTTTTTTTTTCCTCTCAAGGCATTTTTCTAGTAATAGACTCTAAATCTACTATATAATGTGGCACTGAAGAAAATAATTTCGTTCATTGGAGTTTTTATTGTTGCATATGATAGTGCAGAAAATATCTGGCCTTATCTTAAGTGATGGGAAACCCTAGTATTTGTGGTGATATGGGATGAACAACATGCAGGCAAATAGACAGTGTGGCCAGAGGATTATACCCAACGCAGCTGTAGATATCACATCGTTCAAAGCAGCTGTAAAACTTAAGCAGAGAAAGATCTCTGTATTCTAATGGTGCCAAATAATATTGCCTAAGTTTTTCAATGATACGGAGTCAGCAGCAGTAACAAATACAATATTTGCTGACAAAACAAATAATAAATCATATTTTGTTTTCTCTAAGGAGAGAAAACCTTTCCCATTTGATGTTTGCTTTCCACATCTTTAGATCAACTCATTTTGAAAATTTCTTTGCAGAGAACCAGCACAAAGCAGTCAGATCTTTGGTACAATTCCAAGCAGGGTTTCAGTGGAACTGAAACAGTGCTTGAATCTTTGCAGCATTTTGTTAGAGGATGACTGGCCCCGTTGTCTCATAGCAAATAAATTATAGATGTAACTGAATAGTTCAATAAATACTTCACCTAAACATGTCTTCCTCTTTTGCTGCAGGCTCCTGAGTTTTGCTCAGCACAAAAATATGGAGTCCTGTGGCAGGAATTTGTGTTAAGTCCCATAGTGCTGCTCCTGGCTTGCAAATACAAAAACTTACAATTCTAGTTTAGAAAACTGTGAGAAAATGTATCTTCTGTCTGCTCCATGTGAACAATGCTGCTGATTATCATAGCAGAAGGAGCACACTGGAAAGGAAATTCACCAGATAACTAAAGGTGACTTTTTTTCCCCGCCGACAGCATCATTTGAACAAGTATTTCCTTATCTATCATTAAGTACAATGCAAACAAGCCTACTCTAGCACTACTGCACAATAAGCAATGTGAGGACTGAGACTCTTCTGCTTTTCTGTTTCTTTATAAACAAGAGGAAGAAGCTCAGGATTCTGATATGGCCTCTGGTATGCTACTTCACTTCTGTGCTTTGATTTCTACTGGTTCCACCACCAGACCAGTTCATAGCAATTTAACAAGAAAACACAATACTTGCTGCTGCAAAATGTGTGAGGTTCCCTCTTGCCCAGGAGCAGCTCCAGATGTGTACCTCTGGGACTGGGAGGCATGACTTGAATGGCCCAAGGGCACTGGGAGGCTCTTTGGGCAATGGAAACTTCATCATCTGTGAATATCCATTTTGTATTAACATATCTGTTTTATTTTTTTATTTGAAGTTTTTTCTTTGTGAATGGAACACATGCAGCTGCACACTTTAAAACAACCCATGTTTCTAGAATGTATGCTATTAGAAACAAGTTAATTTAACACGATGTTTGATTTTTGTGATTGAGAGTCTATGATTATACATAAACATCAATTTTACTTGTATAATTAAGTTTAAGTTATGCCTAATAAAACTTGAAATAACATCTAGTTGATGCAAATCTGCCCACAACTATACACTTCAACATCTATTAAACAGCCATTGTTCACACTGCACAGCGTAACACCTAGCAACTACACGCCTCTTCAGAGGACTGAGGGAGATCTTTATTTCCTGCAAACATGGGTGTCTACACAAGCAGGTGCAGCTTGCGAGCATGTTATAACAGAAGTAAAGATGCAATAGCCACAGGTATGCCACTTCAGCCAGGGCTTGCACAATGCCTTTCAGTGATCCATTATTGTTTTCACTAAGAGATTCCACACTACAGAATGACTAGGACTGAGGGAAGTACTGTGCTTTATGTTTGTTATTTTTGCAGCAAACTCACTTAATAGAACTACACCTCCTGTCTTAGTCTTCTGAGCATCGTGACAGTACTCTGCATACTCCTGATTTTGACTCTGAAGTGATGAATTGTAAAGTGGCACCGAGGTGTAATGTAAAGAGACTGAAGATGAGAGATAAGCATGAGTAAAAAATGCAAGTCTCTATTTAGTCAGCTATACTCAACACCAAAAGTAAAACTGTTATTTATTAACTTCCCTGTCTGACTGGGGGAGGGTTTAGTAGTGACCACACACCAGCTAGGACCAGCAAGATCAATTTTTTATTGGAAAGTGAAATTATTATTCTTTGTATTGCTCCTGAGATACAAAAAACCTTCTGCTTTAAACTCTTTTGTCCTCTAGAAGCCACTGTTAGCCTAGCAGATGATTCACAAACACCCTGGCTTGTTGCCAGGTAGATGACACCCTGTCACAGAGAGCGCAGTCTATAAATAATTCGTAGAATGAGTTGTGATTCACCTAAAATGCCATCTTTCCAGCCATTCCTCTGGTTCATTAGTTGTGCATCACTGAGTTATTTCAAGGCTAAATATTTACATGCACCGCAGCCCAAGGAAATCAGCATAATAGAGGAGTGTGAGCAACGGAGTATAGAAATCATCAGGGGCACGAACATCTGGGGGGGGCTGCATATTTCCTGATTTAGTCAAAATTCCCACTCGAGTAGTAGCTGCGACACACGTATGGTCAGCCGAAACTCCCAGGTACCTCTCCAGAAGCCTATTATCCAAAGAACACACTTGTTGTTTATAAAAGCAACGTACGCATGGCTAACGTCTTCCACCACCACCGCGTTCCCTGTTAATGATCGCAGAAGAAAGGGTCAAAAAAGTCGGGAGCGTGGGCGCTTTTCAGCACTTCCAGGACTTGGGAAAGTGCCCTTGGATGAGGGGCAGGGCAGGCCAGGAGCCCCACCAGCCCGGGCAGCAGCAGCGAGGAGCTCCCGGAGCCCGGCCGGGGCCGCCGGCTCTGGCCATGGTGCTGAAACTGCAGCACAGTGGAGCAAGGCCCTGCGCATCTCAAACATTACTTAATTTATTTCACATACCCTAAGTTTTCTACCTGGATGCTAAAGCTTGTTAGAGTTAAAATCATCATCACTTTTTTTGTTGTTGTTGTTATAGGGTTAGGTAGACCATCCAGATATCAATATAGGGTCTGTTATTTGGGGAACAGTATTCAGTCTTTAAATACTCTCAAGTGAATTCTGCTCTTCTTTCCACCAGTTAGGATCTCAGATATCCTCCCTCTTTTCAAAAAGTTTTATCCGAAGTTAAACCATCATAAATGGGACCTGAGATATATAGTACTCCGCTGCACTTTCCATCATCCACCCTGGAATTACATGACAGGCTGCTGCTGTGATGATTTGCAGCAATTAAAAGACAGAAAATAAGAACTGGCTTGCCAGTGATGAATCCTAGCAGTGCAAAATTATCTGGCAACTTCAAACAATAGTGAAAAGGAAAGATCTATGTAAATAAAGAGGTTCCTTGCAGTTTTCAGTTTTAAGAAGTGCTGACATCTCTTTCATTATACAGCCACACAGTTTGAAGGCACAAGTAACTCCTTCCTCTGGGAAATAGACACCACTGGCCAGCCCCAGACAAAATCCTAACCTGACAACAGCGTATCCCCAGATCAGCTTTACTTAAAAGCTCAGAAGATTACTGTAGAACAAGTTAAAAATTAGCTCAGCAGTATTTGAACTCAATTGCAACTGCTGTACCTGCTTTGAATTCCAGCTTCCTCACCTGGGCCTAGAATTAAACAGAACAAGTAGGAATTAAGTGATTCCTCCTTGCTTCAGGAAACAGGGCTAATTTTGATTACCCATGGGTCATGAAATATTTAATGATACCTTTCTGCAAGTGAATGGAGAAGTCCTGATTTAATACTGCTAGGTATTGTTTAAATTTGCCAGCTTCAGTTTGCTTCACAGACTGATGTTAATCTGGTGTTTATTCTTGCCTTCTTACCTGAAGCATTCAACAATACTGCTGTGTGAAAGCTGCTGTGTGCCTCCCCAATTGTTTCAGCAGCACTATTTTTTCTGAAATAAGTTGTTCATCTCTCGCAGTCTAAAAATTGCACTGCCCACTGAAATCTGCATGAGTTAGTACTATCCCTGAGAACAAATGGAGCTGAAAGAGCTTTAAGTTTCTCCTTACTGAAAGGCCTTTTATCAGTTTGAAATATCATTACCTCAATGGCTCTGTGGCCATTTCAGAGGTGTATAAACACTTGTTGCCTATCTGTTAGCCATTCAATTACTAAGATCTTGATACTGTGTAAATATTTAACTACAATAGGGGATATAAATCAGAGAAAGTGATTTTGTTTCATTCCACTGGTGGCAGTAAATCACAGTCTATTCAGACTACTGGGCTACACCCAAGTTGCTGAGCTGCAAACACAGGCGGGCGTTATCTAAGATTTCCTGTAAAGCAAGTCCTAATCTAATTCAGACCTCACGGGGCAAGACAAGCAGTATACACCACAACTCCAGAAGCCAAGACCACTTCCAGAAATTTTTGCTAGGTCAGCCAGAAAATGAGAAACTGCCAGTACCCAACTGTTGGGCTAGGTTTCCAAAGGATGTGACCAAAACCCACAGAAGGCCTGTGAGAGCAGGTGCAATTGAGTTTGAGCCCCTGGATACTAACAAAAAGACAGCAAAGGGGAGGAGCAGTGAGTTCTGGTCTCATTTGTTTCCTACAGTAGCAGAAAAAGGATCTAAATATCACCAGAGACAGCAGCACAAGACCAGTCACCCTCTCCACCCATGTTTGTGTGCTGTAACAGATCCAGCAGCTGTTGCAGAAAGAGCCATCATGTGCTGCTACTCCAGAGACACAACACCATGCTCCCTATTGCAATGGGAGCATGGGTTTTCTTGCATCTCCATCCCTAAATGCACTGGGATTCTGAAGTCAAAGTCTCCAAGGACATGTTTTTTTCTAGGCTTACTTTTTGCAGGGTATTTTATCTCGCCAGTGCCATGTGGTGGGCTCCAGCTCTACAGGCCCACTCCCATGGGAAGGGAGGGGAGGGTGCAGTCAGAGGAGCTGCAACAGCCAAACTCCTCTCCAAGGGAGCCTGATTGCAGAGAGGACATGAACATGCAGGTATAAGACACCCCCCCACATCCACATGCTTTGTTCAAGAACTTTTCCAGGCCACACAGCATCACTTGTGGCTGCTGACAGTGAAAGTTAATCTGCCTCTGCAAGGGCTGATTGCTTTTTACTCTTGCCTGCCCTCCTTTTCCACTTGGCCCACGTGCAGGTACAAGTTCAGCAAGTGTCTGCAAGCCCCAGTGCATACAAACAAGCCTTGTGCAGCATTCTATTTTGGTTTTCTCTACCCCCCTTGTGGCCTCCCCTGGCTAAAGTCAAAGAAACACTGAAGCATCCAAGTAAATCAGCCCATTGCCTTTTCTCATCAACTTTAAAATGCTTTCCTTGATGCCAAAAAAATGACAATTCGCTACAGAACCAGGCTTGCAGGATGGTTGTATTGAAGCTATTTCTTTTTGCCTTGCTTTCCTGAAAGGCATGTTGGCAGGGGAACGTGTCTCCAGACTCAAGTCCAGCACCCCGTACTGAGCCCACAGAACGTGCAGGGCTGACAGAGTGCAGAGGGTGCCCAGCATGAATCTGCTCTGCGAGCATTTACCTCCTACCACGGTCATCCTAAGACAGGTCAAATTAATCGCACCATAGCTGACAGCTGCTAAATAAAAACCCATGAGGAGATGAGCCCAAATGCAGTGCGTATTAGGCACCCTGAGGGACAGAGCTGAACACCGTTAACCAACCTGAGCTGAATTCCCCAAGGGCCGAATGCGTGAGGCAGAGCAGGCAGACCCCTGGGCTGGCAGCAGTGACTGAGCCCCTCGTTGGCTTGAGCAGAGGGGAGAGGCATGCAGTGAGACCAAGGTAGCGTGGTGGGGAGTTTCTGGTATGGCTGCTCCCTATCACACGATGCAGGTGGTTATTAATAAAGAAGCAAACCCAGTATCCCCTACATACTGCAACATTACACAGCCCTGTCCTGCATCGGCGCTGTTAAAGCTTTCACAACTATTTCTGTCACTGGACAAGCTCAGGCTGCCTGCAGCTGACTGCAACACTTCTCCCTGCTCTCCTCTTCCACAGCAGGAAGTACACAGCTACGTGGAGGGGAGAAACTACGCCCCAGAGAAAAAGGAGGGAGGGAAAAGTGAGGTTACAGTGATAATCACCATTTACCACAGGAGCTATCTGTGCTGATTTGACCAGGTCAAAACTTTCTGTAGAAGGCAAGAAGTGGTATGAACATCAATTTAGAGGAAGGAACTGATTGGTAAATTGCTTTGAATTATCTTTGAAACAGCAGTTACAGTAGTATGGAGAATTTTTGGATGGCTAGAAAAGAAAAAAAAATACAATCTTGTTTTAGTTGTTGCCCGAGTCCAGTTCAAGGGAGGTAATGTGCAAAAGGAAGCAAGGCTGGAGGAGCAGGGAGCAATATTAGTATGTATTCTTTTCTCCCTGATTTCGTTTTCAGCCCACTTTGGAATTGGCTGTTCATTTCAGCATGGATGCACTCAGCAGTTTGTGACACACTGTGCTGTTTTGCTCTGCCGGCTGTGTTGCGCCTGCCAACATTTGTTGAGAAATAACAGGAGGTCACACATGGTGTCAAAAAAATACCCCTGGCACAGTACATAGAAAAAGGCATTGTATTAGTGGCAATGAATTCAGACCTACTGATGGTGGAATTAATGAAATCCGTGGCTGGCACTCTTCACATCCCAATAAAGGCTACAATGAACAAAGCAAATGTACTGGCCACTAGCCCGTAGGATCGGCAACCCCTGCTTGTCCAAGGCAGCTGGAAGCCCCTTGCCTTCCCTGGCAGGCCCTGAAGTGGAGAAGGAAATTACACGGCTTGCTCAAGATCTCTGGTGTCTTACTAAGGCAACAGGACATCAAGAGACAGGGAAGCCAAGTAATGCTCAGTGGCATGGAGGACAATAAATGGTGAGCATTTGCTGATTATTTTGACTTTCATGTTCTTGGGCTCTTTCAGATCCAGCTACAGGTGAGCAACATCCTCTCCTCTTTCGTTTTCATTTCCTGTGAAGCTAAAGCCTATTACCTGAGTAACAGCATTCACTCATACAGTCTTCTTTCCTCTCTCCTTGGTGGTTTCCAGTCCCTTTTAGGCAATCTTCAGTAGTATTATGTTGGCCTTCATCTCTTCATCATCCGTGTTAAGCATAAACAAACAAGGATACATGTACTTCCAGATAAAATTCCCCATGATATAAAGAGAAAGACACTTTCCCAGGAAACACAACAAGGCCCCAGGAGGTGGTGTACCACCTCCTTCTTGCAGGTGGAAAGTTGGGTGGACAAGGCCCTGAGCAACCTGATTCAGCTTTGAAGTTACCCCTGTTTGAGTAAGAATGCCTCTATACATCCCCTTCTACCTCAAGTTGTTAACATTTCAGTGGTTCTAAGACCACGCTTGCTCAATCAGCAATCTGTTCACGTACCATTTACCTGCATGTAGAGTCATTCACCTTTCATCCACCTTAGACTAGCCATCACTACCTGCAGTATGATTCATCACTTCCCTTTTCCCTGTAGGATTACAGATCTCCATTGTCACCCCTTACTCTTCCTTCTGTTCAAATGCATCAGAAATCCTACTTATCCACTTTAACTCTTCTAGGCATGTCCTCCTCTAGGCATTTCAAAGGACAGCCATTTCTGGTGGTTTCTGTATTAACCCTGGCTACGTAGTCACTCAATTTCAAAAGGACAATTCAACTCCTGGTGTTTAAAATATAACTGGGTGCACCAAGTCAGACACATGCCAGGGTCAAGTCTTCTAAAAGAAGTACCCACAGATCAAAAAGACTCAATTAATGCCTTTCTCCTATGGCATTTTAATGTGATTCTTTCATGTTTAATGTTTAATATGAGTAGAATAATTTTTGTCTTTTGTAATTCCACATTAAGACAGATCAGAGACACCAACTGTTCCAACTGCACTCAATGCTCCTCAGCTGGTTACCCAACCGATGGCAGCAACCCTGGAAAAAGCCTGTGCAATTGGAAGCCTCTCCTCTTGTACTGTTTCTAACATGCCAGTAGGGAAGCAGGGATGCAGACTCCCACACACACACTCCCAGGTTCACTAGAGCCCCAGGAGCTCACTCTGCCGGGCAATTGTCATCCCTGTGTAAAATCTGTACAAAGCCTTCACTTTTACAGCAGTGCAGGATGCTGTTTGGCCCAGACCAAAGTACTGGGGCTTTACTCTGAAGCAGAAGTCCCCCGAGGATGCTATGCCCTTGTTTTTCTTCTGTGAAGTGGGTATAGTCTAACATGAACTTATGCTTTTGCATTTCAGAGGAGAAATTTAAAGTGAAAGCCTGCAGAGAGAAACAGCTCAGTGCTGGGGCTCAACTGCGCAGCCTCAAGCACCACTTTGGGCACAAGCAGCCGTCCTTCCCAGAGCTGCAGACTCAAGAAGGAGGTGCTCAGGTCTCTGCTGCAGCAGCTCTAAGTTTTCCTAACCAGGGGATGGAGTACAAGATGCAGATCACAACCTGGATTTCTCACACCACCTTTCATTCATTGCACTTATTAATACAATCAAGCTGGTATTAGTATTAGCAGATAACTATTCCAACAGTGCTCCTGTTATTCATTTCCATCCTCACACTATAGCTAGAGCACGAGTGGGGAGACCAAATCCATCTCTTGCTTCAGAAGTGGAGAGTTGTGTCCAGGCTGACTAAAAGCAGTTTCACATCCCAACTCGAAGGCTGATTAAAAATCAGCTGTGAGATTGCTGTGCAATTCCACTGTAATCCATCCCTTATATCAACCTGAGAAGTTTGAGAGCAATCTTTACAGCTGTGGTTTGACTGATGGCCCCTAAAGCTAAGTTGAAAACTGTTGATTCCATTTTTATAGTGTTTGACACAGCCTTTTACTTCCGTTTTGAAAAAATGCTGTACAAGGAAAATTAAAAAGTTAAGACAGACTTTGAAGTGAAACATATTTGGGATGCATTTTCTACCTGGAGTGGAAATCTCAAAAATCAATAGTATTTCTTGAAGTATTTTGATTTTTATGGAAATGCATTTTCTGATGGAAAATATTTTTGCTGGATTTTTTTTACAGAAAGCTTTTCTCAGCTTTGAAGGAAAATATGGGGCATGGAAAACAGAGCCATCAATTGCAAATGCTCTCACATGGGAGATCCAGCTGCATACAGCAGCCTTGGCTGAATCAATTTTGCACCAGAGCCACACTTAAGCTGCACTACCAGGTAGTCGGGGTGACAGTGACTATGATGTATTGATGTTCAGCTGTTCCTCCATGCTTATAACCAGTGTGCAGAGAAGCATTTTGCATCAGCTCCAAGCCAGCCAGCTACCTCTCACTAGTAAATTAAGAAGGATTTACCAGACACTACTGATGATCTGGTCTTGGGGTTGCAACAGATTTTTGAAGATGGAGGAGGCAACCAGAATATGTGCTGATAAAGCCAGCAAACTTGGGACCAAGGTCTTTTGTTTTCTTTCCTCTGATGCTAAAGAGAGGAGCGTGCCTGGGTCTGCACAGAGTGTTCCTGCTGAACAATGTCAGACACGCCAATTTGGAGGTCTGCCAGTCCAGAGCCACCTCGGTGAACCCATACTGCGAGGCAGAGGGAACACACAAAGACCAGACCTAGGTTATCACAGTCCTCCCAGAGAAGGCCAAAGCAGCCATTTGTCATCATTATGTTCCTCCCCTATTCTTATTTCTGTGCTCTCTACAAAATAAAGTAATGCTTACTGAGAAATAAGAGGAGGGAAAGAACAACCTGAATACCTGAGACTGCCTAAACTGATGGAAATGATGAATAACAGCATGGCTGGCCTATTCTTCCTTCGGGTGTTGCATGACCCACTGCTTAAAATATCAGAGCCTTGATTTACTACATGCCACAACTTAAAAAGGTTTTGATTGCTTGGCACCTCCCTTCTGCCAAAAACTTGGCTAGCATCCACCTGTGATGCTTCTGCACATCTTGCACAGCAGAATCCCCAGACACTTCTGGAGATTCAAGTTTTTAGAAACCTAGTCTCAGTCTAGGATGGCACGTGCTAACATCAAACTGGAGGCCTTACACTTATTGCTAAAAACACATCGCTCTGGCAAATGACTACAGCAGGTAGAGAAAACCACGTGCCCAGATACTTCCACGTACAGTCCCATGAGATCAGAGTTGTGACTGTCACCCACAGAGAAGGTGAACAGTGCCAGGTTAGTGCAAAACCAAGGAATGACAAACAGAGGGGGCGCTTGTGGACACATGGGCATTAGTTGTGTTATCTTGGATCTGATCATTTACGCCAGCAACTTTTGATTAGCTGCTTCCTTGTTGACACTTGGTCTGGTTGAATTGAACAGCAGAGGACACTGGAGTTTCTTCACTGTAACAGCTGAAATGAGTACAAACAAGGAAGCTAGAGTAAATCACTGGCACCCAAATTACCATCACTGTGCTCAGTATCCACCAGAGACTCATCTACTGAACTCTACAGTGAGAGCCTCAACAACGTCATCCCCCCAGGCAGGTCCAGGAGCTAGTTAGCCCCAGCAGGACTGTGAAACAGTGAGGTATGAGCTCCTGGTCTCAAGAAACACCTTGTGGAAACAGCATGAGTTAGGTGATAAGGCAAGCTCTTGGCCTGGCTCTGACACTAACTCCTGAGCCTCTCCCCTGAGTGGTATTGCTTCTCCTTCACTGCCTGTTAGGTGATCTACTATCTGTTCTCCTGCTGGAAACAGATCTCATTTCCTAGGAATTGGCAAAGGTGACCTTGTGAAGATCGTGAGCAATTCATTTCCTGTTTCACAGAGACATTTTTGAAAGAATTGGTCATTCACTCTGGCCAGAGGAACGATTCCATTTTAAGCCACCCTCCATTTACTGACACAGTTCATCTGCCTGGGATGCACGCTGCATTTGCTATCAAGCATAGAATTACTAAAGGAGAGTTTTCTTCTACCACCATGTGAGTACACCCCTGCAACTCCACCATGCTACTCCTGACATACATTAGGAGCCAGCGTGATAGCAGTAGCAGGAGTTTAGTGGGAAATGGTTTTTGAAGACTTCCAGAAATCTCCCATCCTGTGCCAAGAATCAAGAGCTTTCCAGAAGTGAGAATAAAAGCCAAAGCAACGCAGCTCCAAGTGTTGTGGGGGTCACATATAACAACACAGAGTTGCCACTCCTGGCTCAGAGGAGCAACACCCTCATGTCCCCGTGGCTGGTGAGCAACAGGTCTCCAACAGCTCCTGAAGGGCGACCACACAGCTTTGTCTTCAGTTGTATCAAGGAAACTCTTATAAAGAATGTTTTATTAAGCTGCTATGTTCCTGCTGAGTGTGAGAAACCCTTGAGAAATCAAGTATTTCTAAAAGCTCCCCACTGCACAATTAAACTCACGGTAGACACCTGGGAAACCTGTCAGCTGAGACCCTAAGGGGGTAGCTGCACAGGGAGCCCAGTACTTGGGTGAAGCAGCCAGGTCTTGCTGAACTCACTTAAGCCCAACCATTGAGCAATTCTGAGGGGTTTAACCACCATGCAGTCCATGGAAACCATCTGTGAAAACACAGTTATAGGAAAAGAGATCTTAAATCACCTCTTATCCCTCAGATGCTGCCCTGATAGCTCATCTGTACGGAGATAAAGGTGTTCATTTGTAATTATTCAAAAGAATTTGTTTGGAATTCTTTGGCATAATCTGTGATAAGGATTACTACATAATCCTTGACAAAGAAATAGTTACGAGTAAAGTTTAAAACCTCATTTCTCATTGCCATCTTCTGGTCAGAGTGGTGTAGTGTATTTTCTTGCTAAAATACACAGCAATATAGGGCACAGATGGGTCACAAGTACAGTTCTGATTAGGCTGCAGTGATGTGCTGGTGTGCAGGACAGGTAAGAAAGCAGCTCTTTCCTGCCTTCACAGCCCCTCTGTAGCAGATGCTCAGAAGAGTGATTCTGTGAAAAATTATGCTTATAATTTCAATGTGCAAGACCAGAGCTCACTGAAATATCTTAAATGACTTTTTCTCATACTCTAGCGATATTAAAATGATTATTAGTCAAATATTTCAGTCTTAATTATGCTGAGTAAATGAAAAACAGCTTTAAAAAAAAAATCACTCTGTAGTTACAGTCTGACATTTTCTAGATCACTACCCTCAGAGCTTGAATCCCTGGGGCCAGGCTAAAGCATGCTTAAGCTACATTCAGTGAATATTCCTTGTGCTAGCACACCAGTACTTCTGGTCTGGGTGCAAAGTAGCCTTGTAGGTACACACATCACAGATCACCGGGATCTGGTTGCATACCTATGGCCCCAGAGTGCAGAGCTGCACCACTGGCCTGCCGGGGAATTGATTTATGCACCAAACAGGCACAGACAGGACAGCTTCTGTTCACTGCCATGCTGACCTTGGCATCTGCATGCAAAAATTACACTTGGTCCTTGCTACTTTTGACATCATTTACATGAAGTAAGGCTCCTTATCTAAGCTGCAGACACTGGTTTCCTCACACTATTACAGAAGAGCATTGCTCAAACTCAGTTTTCCCAGTTGCTTTCCTGCTTGAATACAACATCCCAAGCAGCTTCACCTGCAGCTCATTTAAACACAAAGCTTCCTCCAGATTTCCAGAAAACTTAAGGGCTTTTGCACAGCTCTCCCTGCAGACTGGAGGACAGAGGACTGGATGCCCTATACCTGCCTACGCTTTGCTGAGATGTGCCCTCTGGCCATGAGTCACACACAACAGGGAAGCAGTTGAATATTTACTCACGTCATACCTCTTGACTAGATCATTTGGAAAACTTTTGGCCAATCCCCAAGCTCTGCTCCCTTTAGCCTTTAGTTAAACAAGAGGGAAAGTTTAACTGTTTTGTGAATTTAAAGCAGAACAAGAAAGGAACAATGAACATAAATAAGTTTAACCAAAGAGGGAATCAGAAGAGGGTATAGTAGGGAAAACAAACAGAGGTATTAGCAATAGCCAAGTTCCTTGCTTCTCTTGCAGAAATACACCTGACTGAGTCAAGGAGTGGGGCAGTTCCTGAGAGCTGCTCCTGGTGCCTCTACATTCTTCCTAGAGCAGCACAGTGTGGGTATTTTGCTCATGGTTCCCTGGACACTCTTCAAGCTGCCCCATTTTCCCTCTGCTCTCTTGGAGACAGCTCAGAAGAGTCCTTCATCTAAAGCATCACCACATACTGGCAGCTGGGGGGGGACTGCTCTCGCACTCCAGACCACCTCTTTCCTCCCCCACAGCCCACTTTTGTTCTACCTATCAAAGCCCATCTGCTGCTGAAACAAGTGGGAGCCCAGGTCTTCTCCAGCACCTGGGTTATCCATCATGTGTTACTGTCACAGTGCTGGCAGTCAATAGTCTCAGACTGGCTGCTCTTTTCCCAGTTCTGGTAATCTGAACCACAGATTTCTCTTCACCTCTGGTTTGTGAAAGTTCCAGCATGTAACTCGGTTAAAGCCAGGATTGCAAGGTATTTTACCAGGACATATTTTCAAAGACTCATTTTCTGAGCCCTGGGGTTGAGTGATAACCATTTGTATATTCCTGCTTTACAAGCTACAAGCAAGCAGCTCAACAAGACCTTGCACACTTTGGGTTTCCTCAATCATTTAAGCAGTTTAGTAGACAAATAAGGAGGCGGATTACCCAAATACATATTTATTTGTTTATAGATTCCATTTATTTCACTCAACTGTTTTAAGCAAATACCATTAGGGTGCTAAAGCCAGGTTGCATTCACAATCTGATTAAGTCTGTCTCTGTATATGTTTATACAGAGATCAGCCTTCACCTATACACTCACCCAGCAGTGGCCCTGCTTTTCTGGGTAAGCACTGGCATCCAAGTCCCATAAATTAAACACTTCTGAAGAGATCCAAGCCATTAAAGCTATTTATTCTGAGGATGAAAGTGTGTAGTATTGTGTGAGCATCTCAAGAAAAGGCTCTGTCCAGATTTGATTGGAAGCACCACCACCTTGCAAGTGATCAGATTTGTTTTGACTGATGACATTGTTTAAAAGCCTCAGAGATGGTGTTACTGGTTAAGCATTCAAGGCACATCTTTGGCATCACCATAATATGCTTTTACATCTAATAGAAGCTGGTGTTCTGAAATAAAAAAAAAAATGGTCCTTGAATCACTTGCACTAGAGAGAAGCAACAGATATCACCTGTATTCTCCTTTTGCAAGCCACACAGCCCACTGAGTTTGAAAGCAGTGATATGAAACATTCCCAAGGAGACCAAGTAGCAGAGAAAGACAAGCCCAGGAGCTATTCTGGCTTTGTTCTACTTATTCTTTGAGCAACTGAAATATTTTCTTGCTTAAATCTGCCATGTTAAGCTAGTTAAGGGATCATTCACACTGAAAGCAATTAACAATTAATAAGGGGAAATGGCTTGCATAACAGCATACCCATGAGAACATCATGCCAGGAGTGCTTATGAAACATTCATTGGCACTTTGATTATGATTATCTGCTACTTCTGTTGTTGTATTTACAGATTTAAGCTTCACAGCATGAGTTCTGTACAAAACTACTGTAAAACCAAATTCCTAGCAGTTATGAATGTGTCTCAACTTCTGGATCTGTCCCATTAATAGCACTTTACACCATTGGCAGCTACTGGGCATGCTAGGTCAAGAGCAGCATACACACCCAAAGAGCTGTGCCCCACAGACAGCCCTGGGTGCTGGCAGAATTGTAGCACACAGAAGAGCAAATTGAGGTGGCTGAGGTTAATCCAGTGGAACAGCTGCTGCTTTAAGGAAGTCCAGGAGGCTCTTCTGAACTTATGCAAATAAAACTTATAGGAAGGGAGCCACATATGAACCATTTAGGCTTTTCACTATGTCTTAGCAGCAGCACAGCCCTCTCATATCTGCAATTTGTTGTTGCAGTGCATTTCACACTGAGGTTGTCAGGCATACAATTCATGGACTGTATAGAAGACACTGGATGTGTGCAGGTGGCCTGCATTAAGTACCCATATTCTGTATAATTTCAGCTTTCACATACTAAAAAAAGATTCAAGAAAGAGGATTAGGTGGAGAAGGAGAAGGAAAACAAATAGTTTCCAAAGCTGCTTGATCAGACGCTACAGAATATTCTCTTGAGTTGTTTGATTCCAAATCAAAGACTGGAATCCCCTGTGATGTCTGCACAAGTACTGCCTGAAGGACTGCACTGAACAGTGCCATGATCCACAAGTGAATGGTTACCAAAACCAACTGGCCACAGCAGAACCCAGGATTCATCCCTCTCCCTTGAGGACTATAATCCTCAGTCTTACTCTGATCCCAGGCCCTTTTATCTGTCTCATTTTAAACAGATCAGAAATGAGGATTGAGATTCCAGTCCCGCTGCATATGAAGTGAATGGACAATTGCAGCAGAGCAAGGGAGATGCTGGCACTGCAGCCTCTATTGTTTGCACAGCGAAGGCTCTGGTTTTGTCTTTAAAAAAAGAGTAGGTTGATCCAAAGGATTTTTCCCTTGAAATAATTCAGTTAAATCACATGACAAAATAAATTTTGAAACAAACACTTGTTTCTTAAACACCATAGCCTTCTAAGATGGTCTAGGAATTTGGCCAGCACGTCCTGCAATCACTGGGTTCTGTTCCCACACACACATGTATTTTCCCAGTATAACTAATGCAAGCACTAATAACTTCTGTGAATGAGACATGAAGCCCACTTGTGGCAGGTTTTCTGGAGGAATGCTTGCTTGAGCTGATTTGGAAGTGTCAGAAGTAACTTTGAGTCAGAAATCCTTCTGGCATGCATTGCTCAAGTACAGTTCCTAATTCTGGGAGGCTGCAATTAAGACCAAGACAGTTGCATTTCTCTTCCCCATACCATTACCCTTATCAGAGAAGGTTCTTTCCTATATTTTGATAGAGGATGATAGCAAACTTTATATGTACACATGTACTTTTGCATCTCTCTCTATATATATACGAATGGTATTTGAAACTTTAAATGCTTATTTATTTGAACATTGCCATTTACATCAATAGGAAAACATGTGTAACCAAGGGCATATGCATTTGCAGGGACAGAACTGTGTATATATTATTGATTTATATTTATTTTATTAGAAAGTCCAAAAGGTATTTGACAGCACTTATGTAAAATGAGCTGATGTCGCTTCTGCATCATAACACCTAACACTACAAAGAGTGCAAGTACTTGTGCTGCTACACAAAATGTTTTACCTATTTCCAAATCAAACTGATCTGAGGCTTTTCCTCAGCAGGAGGAAAAATAGTCAAAGAACGGATTTCCATTTCAAAACCCAAATACCAGAGCTGTCCATTTCCAGCTGCACCAGCAATACACTACACTAATGCTAAACATCTACAAGACTCTCTGCCATAGTGAAGAATTAGAGAGAAATTGTACTAGAAAGATGTATGAAGCAAAAGACACTTTCTTTAAAACCACTTAAGTTTCTAGGTCTAAGGTAAAAAAATCCAAATTGCAAAGAAAAACAGTCATCTCAGGACTTAATTTCTTATCTCAGAGAACTTGCTGTTTGAGAAGTGTCAGCTTGCAACACAAGTGCAGGCTACAGGCAGGTCTTGAAAGGCTGTGTTATCATCTGTAATGAGGCCCAAGGGGTGTCAGGTAAGATCATGGCCCCACAGTCCCAAGTGCTCTACAAACCTTTCATCAAGGATGACAGCTCACTGGGATTAGTGCTCATGACACTCAAATTCTCTATATCCACCACACAAAGCACTGGGTGACTGGAGCCTTGACAGTGTCCATATGATGCTGGTCTACAGGTACCACCACAGCAGTATAAGCATCAGTACACAAAGGATATTATTGAGTCCATTACTCTGTTGTTCAAGCATTTTATGTGCATAAAGTCCCTACAGACAGCCTCATCCAATATTACTTTTCTTCCTTTTGTCATTCTAATGTGATTTTGGGGCTGTGATTCATTTCAGATTCACCAACATCCTTCATCCTCCCAGTGCTAGTCACCAAGAGCAAATTTCCAAAACCCACCAAATAGTTTAACCTGTCACCGGTATTAGTTAGCTTAACCTAGACAGATAAGAGGTACACTTAAAAAGTATTCATAGTGGTAAAGACAGCAAGTTCAATCCGAACTAATAAATAATTCTAACATTTTAAACAAGGATGGCATGCTCTGTGCATTAAATAATTCTCAAGGCATTCACAAGCAATTGTAGCCTTTTTCCCCTCAAGAGCCACTATGTCTGCTACCTGTTAACATACCTCATTCACCTCTATATACTATCACTCCCTCTGCCAGAGGGATCACCTTTAGATTACAGTCTGTTCCTGGTAACTCCTGAATTCCAGCCCTCTCTGGTATGTACACTTATGAAAAGCATAACAAAGGCTTCTGGAAATTTGATATTACTTTAATAATTATTTACATTATAGCAGCACCATGAAGTGCAACCGAGACCACACAACAGTACATGCTGTATATGCACTAAAAAGATACTTCTTGCCAAAACAAGCTTACAAGCTTGGCATACAGTAGGGTCTTCGTTAAGCCTATTAGCATGCTGCTGACACCTCCAGGGGTCAGAGACCTGATCCTCCCTCTGCCAAGACTAGCTTCAGTGAATACACAGTCCTGTCAAGGGTGCTATGTCCAGCTGATGAGCATGTGAGGAAGAGAGTAGCTGAGAACAGGCTGCCACAGCTATTGCTCCTCAAAGCAAGGTCTATATGGGGTGCACCCTAATCCTTCTGTCTTTTGTCACAACAGAAAGGAAACCTTGAAATTAAATGCTTGCCTTCAACGCACTTACCTGCTTTGAAGAGGGGATAGTTCCACAGCTAAAACATCAAATGTAGGAATTTCAAAGAGATTTTCTACATTCAAGGCACCAAGCACATCATGAAGGAGCAGCAAGGACTTGCAGCATAAGGGCCTTACCAGCCCATCACACGCATCCAGCCTGGAAAGCAGCCAAGCTTAGCCAAGACCCTAAGTAACTAGAGACGTCTAGAAATGTTCAGGGTGATGAGGCAGGTTCAAAGTCAACCAGGAAGACAATCCATGGGTCAGATCCAAAAATAGTCTGCCAGGCCTGCAGTGGCAAGGCACATCCAGGGTGAGGCCAGAAAATCATCCTAGGCACTAGGGCCTTACTCAATTGCACTAATTGCTAAAATTAAAGGAGTATCAAGTTACAGAACATGGCGCAAACCAGGCCTAAAGCCCCCAGCATGAGTTTAAATAGGATTGTTGGGCAGGGGCCATTAGTAGAGGGCCCAGATGAGGCCTATTAGTACCATCAGAGGCCTGACCTAGGTTTAGAGGCCTACCTTAAAGGTTGTGGTTGTATATTTGCCTGTAGTTCCTCTAGCTACTAGAAGAAAGTGATGAAGTTTCTACGTATCAGAAAACATCTCTGATTAGTTTTGTTTCTAAATCATTTATCCAAAATGGTATATTGGAATTTGTTCACGCTTTTCAGTTCAAAATGAGGTTAGAGGTAAATATCCTGACTAATTGATGAAGAGATGCGTGGAGATTCACCGTAGAGATTCACTCTAGACCCCAATTAGATATTGGTTGAGCAGTGAAATTTGCGTTCTGGTAAAGACAAGCTTGGTTTGAAACTAAACCTGGCTTATGGAAGATGACCTCCCTTGTTTAATTTTTATTTTCTTACAAAAAGAATAACTGTGAATTTTTAATATTGTGTTTCTGTTTTCCCCTTGGTAAAAGAATTTCTCTGCTCCTTTAATATATTTATATAACTGAATTTTTAATTCTCTAAAGCCTGGGGTAATGAGTTTCACTTGACCTCCTACTTTACCAGCCAAAAAGTGAATTCAGAACCCTGTTGTATTTGATGCAGTATAAACGCTGAATGCATTCCAAAAAGCTGTAAAGGCTAAAAAGCGAGACAAAAGAGATAACTACATACAGAAATGGTCTATAAGAAAGGCCAGCAGGAAGAAACTGTACAATATACTTCCAACCGGTAAACATGAGTGCAGTGTCCAGAAGACTGAGGGCTTGCAGCTAAGATGCTGGGACCATTGGCTGTCAGAGATGATGATTATATTCAATTATATTCCTTTTGCTTGTGGATTTGTTTTTATCCATCTTTCCAAAGTTTTCCCAGTGTCTGTCTTTTTATTATGTGTATGGAGTGTTTTTGACAGGGTGGGACCGAGTTCCTCAGAGAGGTTTCAATCTGCTTCAACTAACCAGACCATGTTCATACCAATAGTCTCCACTCTTCCCCTGTAGCAAAAAGGTGAGGGAGAGATGCCACGGACAACCTAGGCCAGAGAAGGAAAGCAATACTGTAAGCATTTGGAGAATGAGGACATAGAAAATAGCCCTGAACAATTTCCAGAAATGTCCCAGGAGATCCTTGCTCTATTTAATGCCTCTTATTTCTGCCAGCCTATTTTTATCTCAGCCTTGAATGTGTCCATCTCAGTATATACAGCTAACTGGGTAATTTTTAACTCATGGCTCTAATTTAATTGTTATTGAATGTGATTAATTAGGACTGGAACAAGCCCTTGACAAAGAATTTATCAGATTCTTTTCTGCTCCCTCTGCTGACTCACTGCTTCCCAATGGTTTCAAAACTTGCAGCTTGGACATGGCTCACACAATCCTTGGCAGGTTCCAGCTACTTGACTCCACCGGGACCTGTTGCTTTATAGATGACATGCCAGTATGGCAAGCCTGCAGCTCTCCAACCAAATATGAACCATCAGGTTGGCCTTTTTTTTTTTTTTTTTTTTTTCTGGAATAATGCACACACCATAGCAGGACAACAGAAGTTGGAAATCAGCCTATTTAGGCTCCTAGATTTCAATGTGAGCATAAATCCTAAATACAGACTAGTATCTAAACACCTTTGTGGCACAAACACAGTGGCAAAATATTTAGTATTGCATACAAATATGGTAGAATGAGTTATGATAGCTCTGATGATATGTATGCACACACAGAGATATATACTTATTTTCTTCTCAAGTCCAAGACTTTTTATGCATCTTGTGATATTCTTGACCACAATTACTTCAAATAATACTGACTTCCCAGTCATTGTACCTAGAATGGAAAAAGTAGTTTAAAATTGGTTTTGAACATAACATTTTTTATTTCATTGTCTATCTCTTGTTCTATCTATTCCCCATGGAAACAAGCAATGTGTACCTTAATTTTGAGGTCCCTAGGCAGGAGACCTGCTATCCTTGTGTTGGCTGGCAGCTCATGGAGAGGGACTCACACTCAGGGCCATGCCCAGGAATACCTGTATGCCCTCTGAAACAAGCATTTACAAAGCAATCCTGATGTGTGCTCATGAAGAGAGCTAGAAGGGAGATTTTAACGGAAATATTTGTCAACCAATCTTTGTTTTCAACTAAATGAAAAACAAAACAAAGCCAAACAAACAAACAAACAACAACAAAAATCAGTGGCATAGGAAAGCCCAACCCAAAATTAAGCTTTTTTAAAATATTAAAATACTTTTAAAATTGAATGCTTTTATTCTTAATTTCAAAATGATCTTTCAAAATGAAATTATATAATGCTTTTGTAACAGCTTTTTTTTTTTTTTTTTTTTGTAACAGTTTTTTTTTTTTTTTTAATTCAAAATACACTGAAATTATGAATACTCTTGAAATGTTCAGTTCTGCTTTGGGACAGCTTCAGGCCATGATTGGTCAAAAACTGGAGAACTTTCAGACTGTCCTGGGCTGAAAGTCTTATAAGACATGAGAAATTAGCATTACCTACATTTCAAGCACTAACTGAGGTACTTCTTCGTCATGTATAAAATTAAGCCTGGCATCAGCTCAGCTCAAGTATTATTTTAAAACATGAGGAATAGCACATGTAGACAATTGGACTGAAAAATAAACAGAAGTAGTTTGATAGCTATTTACACTTGACTTAGAGTACCTTTTTATATGCTGTCTCAACTTACTAAAAATACACATACTTAATTCTAATTTTCCAAGACCTCAGTATGTACATCATCATAGTAACATGCTTGGCAGGCATTGGCACCTGAGACAAAATGAAAAGAAATGAGGACAAAACAAATATATATTAAGAAACTTCACTCCTACCCACTTATTCTAGCTAATCGGTCTCATCTGTACCACTGTTCAGCAAACAAAAGGTGATCCAAATCATTGGTCCTGCCTGATTTTACCTGGGGAATGTAGAGCAGGTAGATTGTGTCACCTTCCTTCAGCATTGGTTCTCCTGCTGGCTCACCAGAAGTTTTATTTTGGAAGTGTTAGGCTTGAATAAGGAACCAAAAGAAAATAAGTGACTTACTATCAAGTTGCTAGTTTGGAATTAAAAAAACCCTCTCATTCTCTCATCAAAGGTAACTTCAGTACTTGTGGAGTTATTTGTAACACACAGACTAGTGGCAATATCTAAGCAGTATCCAGTTCTCTCTCTTTAGGCCTCGGGTCCCTATCTGTATGAAGGAGATACTGTCATTTCTCAACCTCACAGAGTTTTTGAGAGGATGAAGAGGTCAATGCAGGGGGAACAAGAAGAGTATGTTGTCACTGCTGCTCCACATGTAGATACAGTACACTTCGAACTCACCAGTAGCAGCCCCACCAATGATACAGCTGTGCCACAGAGAGGTCAGGACCAGGGACAAACACTGAGGTGTGCAGTCCCACCATCATTTCTATGGTACCATCAGACTCACAAGTGTAAATTCACCCATCTCTAGGTGTGTCTGACAGGTCTTGGGGGTGTTTGACTTTGCAGTGCCCTGTCAAGAGCTCCAGCTCTTTTCTGAAGTCACAAGATGCAACTCCTGTCCAGCACAGGCAAGACCTATCCTTACTTTCAATGTGTTTTGTTCAGGTAGTGTTGGAACGTTTGATTACTACCAGCTACTTAAATTCCTTTTTCCTTTCCACTCAACAAATATTTCTCCAAGCCAAACACAAAGAATTATATTGTATGCAATCTTTGAAATGTATACTTAATTTTCAAAGAAACCATTTCAAGGAGGGCAGCGTACTTGTAGGTATTTTGAGCTAGCAAATGAAAGGGAAAAAGAGAACTGAAGCATGATTTCTCTGATTTGTGTGTGTGTGTGTGTTGTGTTTTTTGTTTGCTTGTTTGTTTAGCTTTTTGTTTTGTTGCTCTCTGGCAGCAAAATTCAATAGTGTGGAGGATTTGTCTGCAAAGTTATTCTCTGCTCTCTCCTCCCTCTCATTCCATTTCACCCTCCCCCAGCTGGAGTAGTTCCTTATTCTCATCATAGTTTATGAAATGCCTCATTTGCAAAACAGAGTGTTACCAACACCTTGTATGTAAAAGAAAACCATGCCCAGCATGGTGCTGTAACCTCCTGACAGTGTAAAAACAGATCAGTGAGGTGCTCAGGTGGGAAAACCCTGGAAAATACTGTAGCTGCAGAAACTGGTGGGTGTCACGTGATGTGTTTCTCCTTTCAGTTGTTATAAACCACTGTGTCTGGAGAAATGGATATCATACATAAGCTGCAAAACAAAGGCCATGACTTTTCATGTTCAACAAATCACTACTTTTTGCTAAGTTTGAATGTGTCCTTAAATCCTAAGGTTGCACGTTGAGTTTCAGGGTCTGTGTTTGTGATGAATTTCCATACACAGCTCTCATGTCTGCTCAGAAGGTGGAGGTTGGCTGATAAATTCTCTTGTATCAGCCTGCTTCCATGGAATCTGTGTCCACAAAGGCCTGGGAAAAGAATGGGAAAGAAGAGGGCAAGGCTGCTACCAAGACGGTCCGGGAGAAGATAGAGCCCCAAAGTGCTGTTACGTGCATTGACCACAATTACACTGAGAGGGCAGACCATGGGGTTCATGGGTGCTGAGGGCACAGTACATCACTGCATCAGGCCTCACAGATTTAAAACCAAATTAGAACAAAGTAGGTCTGATAGGATATTTTGCCAGAGTTGTTAACAATCCTTTACATTTTAACTGCCTGTAATTTCCTTAAAAGTCTTGCAAAAAGCATATTTAAAACTCTAAGTTATTGAAGAGGTAATACATCTTAATTGAAAACAAACTTTCAGCCAAAGTGCTTTTTAGCAAAAGATCAGAGCTATTAACCTTTTCCAGAACATACTTAATTTTTTTGCCATTTTTAATTATAAAATACTTTAACAAGAAATATATAAGACATCCAATTTTGTTCTGATTTGCAGCACCACCATGAGCTTCCTTTTAATTATTCACACCGACTGGAGCTGGGTTGCTCATGGGTATAAAATCAAGGATAACATGATTCTCTTATTATTGAGATGCTGGTTGACGTAAGGTGGGGTATTAGCACCTGCATGCATGTGTCAGAAAGAGAGAAAAAGAGAAAGAAGCTTGCATTCAGTCATTTTACAGAAAGCCCCAAGGAATAAACCAAGAAACCTTTCACAATCTGCCGCTGGAAACTTAGAGATCTTGCCAACACTTGAACAAAATGACCTTCCAGCTCACTTCTGGAGGATCTCTAATCATGGTGGGCAGTGAGGTGGTAGGGGTCGTGCCCACTTTTTCATCACCACATCCTCCAAGAGAGCTCAGAGCAGGGCATGCTGCTTGGCCTTCACCACCTACGCAGCAGCTTCGGGAGGATCAGACGTGTGCCGGCCCGTCTCGCTTGCTTTCTCTTCTTTCCCTCTCAAAAGAATCAGCCTCACTGGATTTGAATTGACTTCTTTGTCACCAGAAGAAAAGCCAAGTGTGTACATTCAGTTGAGAGCGTGGGGCTGGCATGCAGAAACAGAGGTGTGATGGCAAGGAACACTTAATCCCCACTCCTAACAGCTGTGGTCATGCTACACCTCTGTCCCTGTAATACCTCAGGCAGCTCTGACAAATGACAGATTTAATTACAGCTGTCTGAAGGGGCAGCAGAGATGCAGGGTGTGGGAGGGCAGGAGACACGGGGACCCCATGCTTGTGTGGGGCTTGGTAGGCCTCTGGCCTCGAGGATGAGCCATCAGTGGGGCTGGGACACTGGTACCACAGGTGGGCAGGATTGTGCTCCAAAGGGTGAATGCCTTCACATTACATGATTTCCTGGATACCTGGGCAAGAAAAAGAAATGCAAACTACAGCAGCATCCAGTCTGGCCTTGAACACCTCCAGGGATGGGGCACCCACAGCTTCACTGGGCAGCCTGGGCCAGGGCCTCACCACCCTCCGAGGGAAGAATTTCTTTCTAATGTCTAATCTACGTCCCCCCTCATTAAGTTTAAAGCCATTACCCCTTGTCCTATCATGAAGAGCCAGACATCACCTGGTCTATCACTCATTTAACTTCCTACTGTTGCTTTGTTGTTTATGCTGGAATTGCTTAGCTATGAAGCCTTCAAATTCATTGAGGACCATCTGTGGATTTTCTGTTATCTGCATTGTTAAGTAGTGCAGACTAAGGGAAGCAATGCCATGGGCCACAAGAATTTTTGCTGAGGACTTGACATTCACAGTACATATATTTCATGGCTGGATTTTTTATTTCTTTTTTCCTTTTCCAGTTCATGCTATCCACGGTCTGGCCTTAGGGATTGATTGCCCAGTAGTGACTAAAATGGATTAGGGGAGCACATATTACAGATAAATTTCCTCCAAAAGGGCACTAATTCAAGTGCTCTTAAGATGACACCATAATGCAAAACAATTTACTTCCAAAGCGAGCTCCCGATCTGAACTGAAACACTAATGCAGACACACACTCAGGACTTCACAGTGTTTTTAATTAATGGATCTGTAGTCTCAATCTGTATTTTGGAAGAAAATCGCAATTAGCTGTGCTGAAAGAAAAAAAACTAAGAACTCTACTTGAATATTTGTATTCTCTGGGATCATACCAGATGAGGCATTACGGTTACTAAGGAACTGAGATGAATAAGGCTTGCTCTGCCTTGATCTCCAAGGTTATTGATTTATGAATTTTATCAACCCTCCAGCCAAATATAAAGCTAGTGTAAGAAACTTCCCATCTTGTTGAATAAGGGATGGGCCTATTTCTCTTTCAGTAAATCTCACCTGATGTTGGCAGGGAGGAAGGGAAGGGGGGGGGGGGGGGGTAGCAGAGCAAAGAAAAATAAACTAGAAATTAAGCAGGGGATAAGATCAACACTACTATTCATTTGTCCTAAGTGTATGAGATAAATTAAAGAATGGAGATTTCTATCTTGGTAAAATGTGCATCCAGTACCCTTCTTCCCCTCCACTGAAGTAGGAACTATGTAGTTTATGACCAGCTGGGACAATCTGTAGTGAATGGCTTTGAGGCAATAAATCACAGAAGCTGGTTTGTCCACATTTCTTTCTTTTCTTCGGACTGTTTGGCTAAATCTCCCACAGAGAAAGTTACGCCATGCAGGGGATTCAGCAAAATGCATGAAAAACGTACTCAGGTCACTTACAAATTCTTCAGCTCTGGCCAAGCTCCAGTTGTGGCTTTAATATAAGACAATGCCTTACTGCTCTCCTTCCCTGAATCCTATGAGGGCAGCTGTTTAAACATTTATCATTAAATGTTTCAAAAAAAAAAAAAAAAAAAGAGAGATCACTGCAGTACAATGATGCTATTTGAGACCTCAGTTCTGTTTCCGGGACCTATAGAGCATGTGTGGGTTTGGGTGGGGACATCCCATAGTGCCACTGTTGGTTTCATTTGCTCACATTCATGCTAGGTACTTAATACATTTTTTTTTTTTTTTTAATGTTCCTGATTCTTCACAAAATGTTTCAGCGCATCCAGAGATTTAGCATGCTGGGAAAAGACCTCCTTATAGCTGCACAAAGGAAAATTTGAGCCAGAAGACAGCTAGCTTGCTTTCTCATGCTGCTTCCAACTGTTGCTCATATCCCTTGTCTCTTACTCACTTCTCAGATTTGTTTAGCTTATCCCCATGTAAGGATGTTGTGGATGCTACAAGTCTATGTGAGACCATGGAGGACAGAATAACTTCCTAAGGGAGGAATGCATTGAAAGTTACTAACAACGTAGTAACTCCTTCTGACTCTGGAAGTTCCTGAGCAGCAACTAGCTGGAGTTGGGAGAAGTCATATGTCCTTGCTGAGTTCTTCCGTGTTTTCCCATGGTCTTCTTTTGTCACTGCTGGAGACAGGATAGATGGACCTTTGCACTAAGTCAGTACAGCCAGTCTCATCTTCCCAGGGAACTGATGGCTGCTTGTGAGAGGAACCTGGGTGGACAGCCAGGCTCCAAAAGGGACAACAGTCAGCTCACTTCACAGCAGGGTACCGAGAGCCACTGTTTGAATGACTTTCCATCCTGAACCAGGCATGAATCAATAACCTGAAACCATAAAACTGATCGCCACTTCTAGAGTTGCTGTGTCTGATGTGGATCTCCTCTGTGTTCTAGAAACACACTTCCAGAACAGGTGCAATTCCATCTGAGGAGACTGATTATTAAATACCAGCCTGGACTTCACGGTATCTGTTTGAAGGCTGCCAGGATGCCTGTGCTTTTGCAGTGTCATATATGTTGTGTAAAACAACAGTGTGGCCAGCCAGTCTGCACCCAGTGCTAATCTGAGCCTCTGTTTGCCTTTCAACAGCCAGATTTCTTCAGCCTGGGTGGCTGAAATGAGGCAGCTAATGCTATACTTAATGACCTATTTAATGGCCTATTTTCCAGAAGTGATGAAAACTTAAAATTATCCCGTGCTCAGTGTGAGCTGTGGCTGCTTAGCAATCAAAAAGCCCAGACTAGGCATTCAGATGCATCATTTTAAATGGGTTTAAAAAAAAAAAAAAAAAAAAGCTTTAGATCTTTATCTTTTCTACAGTAAGGCCACATGTTGCATAACAGAATGGAACACATCCTTCTATTGACTGTCATGGGACTCTGCTTTGTCATAAAACTCCTTCAGTAAACAATGGCCATTTCCCCACATCTGTGTTTTTGATTACTTCTTGCACTTATTGAACAATATCTGATACCTACGCGACTGAGGAGAATAGTGAAGAGTGCTACTGAAATTAAAGGAGATGGATAGGAGATGTATGTCCTGTTTCTAGCTGGAGATTTTGAGCACAACTCCAAAAGCAATTACCATTTCACAGGAGCAAGGCCCACGCACAAGCTTTGTTAGTTTGGGCTCAGGGTTAGGTGTACAGACTTGCCTGATAGGCAATTTATGAGCTGACTCTCCACCTTGGGGGTAAAGCCCTATAGACTGAAAACCCTTCCCGTGCTCTGGAGTTGCCATCTCCAGATTTTGTTCTGCCTCCCCAAGTTAGCTTTACACTGACTTCAGGGGGTGGTTCCTGATCTGCTGTGCAGGATGAACGACCTAGTGGATGTCAACAACTTAGTGAAGAAACACATGAGAACTGCTGTCTCTGGGCAAACGTGACCATGTCCCAGGTAAACCTGGGCAACCCCAGAAATTCCCTGACTGCTGCTGGTCTGCCAGCACTGTGGCTGCTACAGAGCAAGCTCAGGTTCAGCAGCCAGGCTGGGTACGTCCAGCTCTGCCCCTGCAAGCAGGATCCCCACACCAGAGCCTCCTGAGCCAAAGGCAGGAGCTGTGCCAGGTCAGCCCCCTTCGGGCTGCAGGATTGCCTTACGGAGACCTGCTTTGCCCTCTAGTGACTACAAAGCAGAGAACAGGAACTTTTGCACCACCCATTCTGATGGATGAAGTCAGGTCCCTGCTGCATCTGCTGGGCAGAAGACAAGCAGAGGGGTTGTTCTGACTTTGTTTGGCTTAAATAAGAACATCCCTCTCCCGAGGCAGCCCGGTCACTGCCTCCGTACGGGATGCATGTGGCACGAAGCAAGGGAAGGAGATGCTATTCTGAAAAGTTGAGAACAGACACCCTAAATTGGGGAATGAACGTCTGAGGGAATGGCAAAGGAAAATCCTCCAGGGCTGATGTTATTTCTAGTTTGCACATGCACTGGAACTGAAAAGAGGCTATTTCAGGGGCAAAAGGAATAGATGAATAATAGAAGCAAAAATAGGCTCTCTACATTCCTTTCCAAAACTGTGTTGCCTACAAACCCTTTGGTAACAATTGACAATTCATCAGCCAATGATCTCATAATTTGTGATCTATGGGGCCATAGACTTTGCGATGTATGCTCTGTGTAAGTGGCTATTAAAAGAGCTTTTAGTTGGAAAAATAATAAAGATGATCTTTGTTTAAACAGTAGCAGGCAAAGAGAGGGATTAGAGGGGATAGCTAGATAGATGGGACAGCTGAGCTGTATGGAAAGTAAATTATTCAAAAGTACTGTACAGAAATAGTTTATTTCTCTTTATAGGAATAAATACTAAATATTTTACATTTTGAAAATGCTAGTCTGCCCTTGCTAAATTAGAAAAACTTACTACAGATAATCCAAGAAAGCAAATGCAACTAGAGTTTTTAGCATCACAGAAAAGGAAAGAAATCAAATTTCCATTTGGACTTTCTCATACAGTCAGTTCTTGTTATCAGAAAACAGGTTTATGATCATGTGATAGAAAACATACCTTTTCATGTTTTTTATGTATAAATTGGACACTCTACAGAAGCTCAGACTGTATTTGCCTAGATGTTGTGATGAGTAAATATTAGTATTTTCTCAAATACTCAGGCAAAAACACTAAAAATAAAAGACACAGCTCTAGTGCTCACTAAGCCAAACAAACAAAAATTTGAGAACATAAATGAGTTTTGTTGGAAAACATAAGCCAGAAATAATCTTTAGCTTTTGGGCAAATATCTATTAACATGGATATTCCAGGCAGACTGTAAGCCATTGTCTGAAATCATCACTAGACTCAGTAAAAATTAAAGTCTGCCTCAACTAATCTGTGAATAAAAGAGGACAAGTTTCATTGGGTGACTTGCTCAGTTGCAAATTTTAACCAAATTAAATATGCTTTATTTGGTTATTACCTACAGTTGCACCCAAAAACTTAGCCTTAATTAGCATTTGATGCAAATCAGTGCAATCAGTTGGGATACAGATGGCTGCAGAAAAGTGTTTGGCTCCCCTTGTTAAGTCATTCAGATCTACCATAAGAGAATTTGGAAGAAACTGGAATAGACTTGCGTGAAGTGTGAGTGGACAGGTTTGAGACTGCTGATGAGCATTGGCTCCACATCCATGCTGTGGATAGGGCATAAGTTTTTAAGGAAGTTCTTTTTCTGTGCTTTCTGTGACAACCCCTACAAATAATTCACTTTTACAGGTTGTTTCCTGCTGGGCTTTTTGAGATGACAGCTGGGCCAACTCTGATAAGCCATGCCTGTGCTGGGCTCTGCCATGGATTCAATAACTTGATTAATGCCAGCAGATAATTGAGAGTAACCTCATCTGATGTTATCTTTGCAACTCCAAAAATAACTGCCACTTGCAGTGCTACTTTCCTAAAGATGGGGTGTTCCCCAAATTTTGGGCTAAGAGCTCTTGTTTGCCAGCAGCCACTAGGTGGCATCAAGTGAGGAGAGTTGGAAGGTGGTTTGGCTTTGGGGATGGCCCTGCTCTAAGAGCCCCGAAATTAATCTTAATAGTGGGTCTACACACCTAGAAGGTACCTGTAAGACACTGGCTGCCCTTGGACGGGCAAACTGCTTGCATCCACTGTCAACTACAGCACGTGCAGGTGGCAATCCATGCTTCCAAAAGCAGATCAGCCTGAAGATAACAATTGATTAAAACAATGATTACAATGCTTTTAAATTTGTATTCCTGTTGTTGTTATTTGACTCTTTAGAAACACAAGACAAACTGCTCCATAACCCAAATCAGGTGTTCAAGAACTTGCATCAGATAATAGCCAAGTGCTTCACAGGAAGGAAAACCACAGCAGCAGATGTATGATAATCTCACACTCAGTTTGCTACAGATCTTAGTAGCTAGTAACTGATTTAGATTCAGGAGAACAAGAACTTGGCCATTTGACTTTTACACATTATGTTCCTTAGCTCTTGACACCTGAAAGAGGTAGAAAAACATCAGAAAAATAAATCTAATGCTTTTTTCCAAATTCATTCAGTAGTAGCTGATGATCACCCAGCAGAACAACTCAGGAATGCCAGCAAGCAATATGAAGTGTTAACCAGAAACAATTCCCCTCCTATTTCCCAGACATGTCTCTAAATGGGGTGGCTTTATGGCCATGTTGTGTAGAGGTATGTCCTCGGTGGCCAAACCATGGGCAGTACTGCTGGGCAGTTCTGTTGCCATTCTCTTCAATGTGGGGGACCCAGGTGAGACACAAACACCAGCTCAGGTACCCCTGTGGACCAGAGGGACATAGCTGCCGGTGGCCTCAGCTGAAATCTAATCAAGGCAGAGGTAATAGCACCAGGAGGAGCAAATACATAAAAGTGTACAAACTCCCCTCAGAGCTGTTCACCAACACACAAGTGCTGCAGGCAAAGTCCTGCAGTCCTGCGAAGGTTTGCTCAGAAGCAGAGAGGTGTTGCCAGCATGTACATCCTGCCCAGTTCTCCAGCTCTGAAGGCTTCTTTCTATCCCTTTTGCTATGAAAAGACCCTGAAGAAGGAGCACTCTGGCCTGGTCAGCTGTAAGAGGGGAGACAGAGGTGCAGGGGGGGGGGAGGAACAGGCTGTGACAAAAGGAGCTACCTGCCCACTGCACAGAACAGAAGTGCCAGCAGTGAAACACACAAAGCTGAAACACTCAGAATTATTTTGTTCCATTTTTAATTGACAAGTCAATTTTAACCAAGCAATTAGCATGGCTAATTACTGTAAGAGAATAGATTACTCCAAAGCAGCATAGAGGAAGAATGAATTAAAGAAATATCTAGGATTAAAGAAAAAGCATGTGCTCAAGCTGGCAAGGAGTGCTGAAATTCCCCCTAGAGTGCTTAAAGAATTAGCTGAACTAAACCTCTGAAACATTAGCAATTGCATTTGAGGAAGCAGAGATGACAGTAAGGGTCCCAAAGGAGTAGAGGAGGGTAAGTGTAATGCTCCTCAGAGGGCAGATAGAGGCTCTGGGGATTAGCCTTTCCAGGAGCCAGGACATGCAAGCAATTACCGAGCATCCCATCATTAGTAGCAAAAGAATAAGAAGATAAGGACCCATCTCCAGGGATTTGATGAGAACAAGTGTGTCAAATCAATCTGATTTCCTTGAGATGGTGAGTGACCTGATGGGGAACGGGAGCGTGATATGAGCAGCCCTAGCCTGACAGTGGTGAAGCTTCCACTGCTGTTTCACTGTCATTTTATAAGTAAACCGAGGAATTATGCTCCAACCACCTCTGACTTGTGAGCTGGCAGGCCAAGAAGTACTATTATTCCTGTAACCTCTCTATATTTTTGTTCCACCAGTACCATTATATCAAAAGCATCTTATTTCTTACCTGCATAAGCGTGCTTCTCATGTCCTCACATATTAAAACTGGAAGTACAGACCTTTAAAGATCAGCACCCATGAGGCCAATATGGAACATAAATGTAATCAGAAGCTGTCTAAAAGTGGATATGGTCCAGAAGAAAAGGATGGATCTTCCTTGCACTGTGTTTTGAGTCATTCTGGTTCTTCAAACCTAGTTATGAATAAAAAAAAGATTTTTATGAATTTCCGATGGCTATATTAGGATTTGAGACAAAAGCCACCCAGACCAGATATGCATTTGTGAACCAAATGGAATTTCTGTGCCTGACACTAGGTATTTGCCCAGTGCCAGCTAAGGGGTAAGCCTCCCTCCTCTTCCATGGAGGATTGCAAATCTTTATACAAAAGAGAGAAAGAAAGTAATTATCTTGAACTAAATTCCATCTGGGAAGATCTGCTCTGCCTGCCCCCAGTTCTTTGGTAGCAGGATACCATGCCTTCTGGTAGCACAACAGTTTCTGATCCCTTCTACCAGAGCTCCATGCAAATCAGAAGAAAACAACTTGGCAGATCCCGCTGAAGAAGATTTGACATCTAAATTGAATGCCTGGACCTCAAATTCCTACGATTCAATTGAAAAGCCAGTAGGATTGCCCTTTGGTTACTTGTGGGCTGTAAAACTGGCTCTGAGCTCCTCCAGATAAGGGCTTCTTTGTGCAGCATTGTGTAATGGGTGCCACAGGGTTGATGTGGGCCATAAATAACTTGTACATAAGTATTTTTAGCAACTACTTTCCACTCTCTGGAGATATACTGGACAGCTTGAAGTGTGTGTATCTGCATGTGAAGTGGGTGGGGGAGGCTAGAAGAGCTCCCATCCCGAGCACAGAGCAAATATCACAGCACTCCCAGTACCCATGGTAATGCAATAGGAGCTGACGCCTCCATGCAGAAGTGTCCTGGGCGAGCAAGCAAGACGTTTCAAAAGAGCTGCCTCATCAGAGTGGCAAGGTATGCTGTCTCGTGGTAGAACTGCAAACAAACCCCATGCCCACAAAAGGTGGATGCTGGCAGGAGAGCTCTGAGTAGGGCAGTACCCAGCTGAGTCCCACGCTACCAACCCTATCCAAAGATACCCTGCTCATCCCTTCGTGTCCCCTCTAATGTGCACTTAATGCAGAAAGAAGTGTATGCTGCTGGCTGCATTTTCTGAGGATAACCTGCCTTTTAGGCTGGACCTGAGGGAAATTGTCTGCCTCTATCTACAGATGACACCACTAATCTCTGCAGAAGACTGTCTGGCCCTGGAGGCAGAGCAAGGGTTAAGAGGGAAGCACAGCTGCTGGGGGCTCCAGCTGCAAGGAAAAGACTGAACACATCGTCCTTGTACAAGAAGCTGTACATTAGGAGCACAGGGCTTCTCAGACATCTCCGAAAAGGCAGAACAGGACAAAATCACCCACTCACATCCTCCACCCTCCAGGCACTTCGGAAGGGTGTGATATCCTCCATCGTGTTAGTCAGCCTGTACTAGCTATATCTGATGACACGGTGGGGAAAGTGCAAAGTGGTTATGGATTTCACTTGTATTTATCCTTACAGAATATCCAACTGCTGTGCAGCATGAGCCACAGACACAATGTCAGGATTTTGCAAGATCTGGTTACCCTTCTCTTGCCAAAACCAAATGGACCAGCAGAGGAGTTGTAGACAGTCAGAAAGAAAACAAATAAATAAATAAATGGGGGTGGGGGGGGAAGGGGGAGTTGATCAAGGCTGGGACTGTCCAGAATAAGCTCTGCATTGTGACAGCTAATCTAGGGTAGCTTGATAAGGACTAACTTGACAAAAATCCAGAGAGGAAGATGAGCACTAAACACTATTGAGCTCGGTAGTAAGAACACCCATTTGACATTAACAGGATTTGGGGACACACAGAAGAGAGAGACCTAGCCACTTATGCAAGCACTAGGAATCCAGATCCCTCAAACTCAAAGGAGCTCATTTTGAAAATAGCAGGGTGAAGCATCGGTACACATGCCTTCCATTTTTTCCATAAAGAAAATACAGAATCTATACTCAAGCTGAGCAAGATAAGCTTAACAGACACAAAAATTTTTGTCTGTTCTGCAATGAGGTCTGTATGGAACCAAGAGCAGTTATTTAAAGTATCCAAAAATACTCAGATATCTGGATTTTTTTTCTTAAAGGAAACAATAATTGGTACTTTACCATAATGATCCATAAGAACCTCCAATAACCACTGCTTCTAAAGCACACATATAGCAATCTACCCCCAACCCAACCCTGCTTCTCAGCCATTTATGAGGGGGCTTGTTTGCCTTGCTATAATCCTCAGACACAGCTGATGGTACCTACAAGCTGTGATTAATTAGTTAATGATGGGGACTTGTAAGGATTTTCCCTGCCATTTGCTAGCAATGTTATTTGCTGACAGGAAAGTTGGTTCCAAGTAACTCAGAGCAGAGCTTTGTACTCATTCTTTGGTGCTTTCCACCCTTCAGAAAGAAAGGAAAATACTGGTGTACTATGGTGTAGCATTAATTCTATCTGTTCTGCTCCTGCTTGGTAGAGCAAGAGCTTCTAACTGTCCCTCGCTACATCCAGGACATGGTATTTAAAAAGAAAGGTTAAATGCCAACCTCAGAGGAAAGTGATGAAAATCAAATAATGTAGTGGGTATTCCAATGGAACAATAAAGGTGACAGCAGCTAATGGGAAATGCTGTTAAGGTGCAAGCCACGCAGCTGTGAATTCTCAACAATAGTCCTGGAGTGTGCTTTTGGGCAAGCTGATCTTATTTTAATGTATCAGGAGAAGCATTGGCTAAATGCAGGATAATAAGAGTTAGCTTTAGTCTGTGAAATGAGAGGCCAGACTTTCACTTCATAGTACTGTAACAGAGAGCTGCTATTTGCCTGTCAACTCTCTTTCTGGGGAGGAAAAAAAAATGTTACTCTACCATAAATAAAAGTACAAGTAAAAATGCCAGAATTAATACTTTTTTTTTAATGGGAACGATGTGATCTATTTCCTCTGTCACGTCTTTCCTTGTTCCATCTCCTCTTGTAACATCACCTACTAAAGGCTAAATATAAGCTGTGCACCGAACTGAAACAAGCAGTGACAGGAGGTGACACCCTGCAGGCTGCTCAGATCCGGCTGCTCCAGCACTGGACTGGTAACTGGCAGACAGGTGTCTGCACACAGGCTGAGACCACATTTGCTGATGAAGTCACTGCTCAAAAGCATCTGCTGCGCTGACCTCTTCATTTTATGCAGGACCAAACCCGAGGAGATTTGCTGTACCTGCAGGAGCTGTCCTGTCGGGCTGTTTGGCAGCTGGGATTGCTCAAAATAAGAGCAGAAACTCTTTAGAACTGAAAGTGTCTCCTGACATCTACGTAGTACCTGGCATGTATGTCCTTACCTGTGGAGGATGGAGAGGAAGAATGTGCTAGGGACTGTGAACTGCCCAGATACTTTGACAACGGAGGGGTAGAAGGGCAGGGTGCACGTTGCTGGATTTCAGAGAGGAGTAAATGAGGGAAGATAAAGAAAGGCAGCAGGCTGGAGTACAGCCAGGCAGTGAGCCCCAGCCACCTGCTAAGTCTGTCTCCCTCTAATACCCAGCCTAGTGTGCAGAGCAGCTGGAAGGATTTGGATGCTTGTTACATGTGTTACAATGGCTATCAAGAGGCTTCAGATACAGACAGGCAAGAAAGAAAGGCAGATAAATTTGCAATGAGGATGGGAAGTTAAATCACTTTGATCTAGTCAAAAAGGTGGTGATCTCAAAACATAAAATTCATGGAAGAGGAATTGCAAGTAACAGAGCTGCACTGAACAAAGCACAAGGTTTTGAGTGAGCTCTGGGCCTCTTCCCAGTAATGTCAGTGTGCGGGAGCCTGGCAGGGCTAAGAAAGCAGCGTGCAAGTGGTCTGGCTCACTTCTAAGTGAGCAAAGTAAAGATGCAAGGTGGTGGTGTCTGTGACATAGCCCAGATGCCCTCAGTTTTCTTAATTCAGGTCCAGCTTTTTGTCAAATTCTGGGCAAGAGTAGACCAATTGAACATTTACTGTTGTTTGGATGAGCCAGGGCTCTGGCAGGCTGCTGAGTAGATGAAAGTAGCCAAAACAGATGCAGATATTAAGGGACTTCGCCAGTACTTGATTTTTATTTTCATGCATGTAAATCTGAAGAGGATAGTGAGTGAGTTTGAAATGCTTTCCAACTCTATCAGGCTGTTAAATGCAGGTAAATGAACATGTGTCAGCAGGGCTGATGCTGAATGGGAGCAAACAGCTGTTCTCTAGTACACCGCCACAAGTGGAGCAGATGTATTTGACATAGAGACAGGAAACAAAACGATAGATGTTACTTTCGCCTGCCTACAGAAAGAAGCATGCAATTAAAATATAAGCATGAAAGGAACAGGGTTTTCTTTCACTGGCAACAGTGTACGTTGAAAGAGAGTGAGTGAAGCAGAAGGCATGGATTACTGTCTTCAGAGACATCTCCATTTGTGTTGGCAATATATATAAGAGGAAAGAGGTAGTAAGACATTCTCTGCAGCCAAGAGAATTGGACCTGACACACTAACATAGTACAATTTGAGGAGCTGATATGATCTGATATGCAAACATGTTGATTTATTCCAGCTAGCCATAAGAATACAGTTGGAGGCTTTTCAGTTGCTAAAGTGTTGGTTGAGGAGCTCATGGCATCACTGACCTAATTCTTTAACAAATTTTAGAATACTGAGAAACTGCCAATGCTGAAAACTGAGAATGCTGGGCCAATATGTAGAAACAGGCCAGTGCAATGACCAAAGCAAACCTGATGGCATGTTTACAATGAAGTTTTTCAAAGGAAAATGCTGTTTTTGTTTCAGTTGAAGTGTTTTCAAAGGGACTAGTTTCAACAAAACATGCTGTACATAAAACAGAAATGAAATGCCAACATGTTTTTGACACTTCTGGTATAGCACATTTAAAATGTTTATGTTAAAAAAAAGAAAAAAAAAAAAAGTTAAATTGGGAATTAAATGCTTTCTTCTCACTATGGATGCAGATTGCTAAGAAAACATTTTCTTCATGCTAAACAATAACATCATCTGCTATTTGTGCTCTGTTTTGATATCAGTAGAGGAAAACTAACCAGAACAATGGAATTTCCTATGAATAGGAAACTCAAATACTTTGTGAATCTCTAGGAGTAATTGCAGGCTCATTCCCAGACTGGATCTCAGTACTGGGAAGGTAAGTGTGGAGTTGTCTACATATGGAATTTCACGGTGTCAGCGTAACTAATTAATAGCCAATGAACATGGCTTTATGGGATTAGATATTCCCAAATGACCTTTTCCAATCAATGGTATTTCCAGCTTGGCTGGTAACTGTAGATGCATAGACATGGCAGTCTTTTGTAAGCAGCCCTGTGTACATTCATGGCAGGCTTGTGGTTCTTCATCCTTTAACCAGCAGATCTCAAAAGATGAAAATTTGTCATTGAACATGTTTCTAATGGAAGTCAGCATCTTCATGGCTGATTTGGAGATAAATAAAACATCAGTTACTAATAATTGTGGCAGATGGCACAAAGATTGCCTGTCATCACTATTTCCCGCTTCACCAAGCATGCGACGTGATCTGGATTGCCTGATGAACTGGCCCTAGGCAGATACAGTGCAGCGTAACAGAAAATTCAGCTGAGACCATGCCGGCAGAGTGCTGGGGGACACCACAGCCATAACTCCTCCTTGGGAAAGGTGTTGGAGTGGACAAGCGATGCAGTCTGGTTTCCCACCGCGCTGTGGTGGCACAAAGGAAGGAGTCAGCAGGAAGCAGTGAATAACAGGGAAACACCTCCTTGCACAGCCAAGGCAAGAGGAGCCCCCTCTCCATCACCCATGTTCTGAAAATGACACTGAAAAATTAAATGGCAAAGAAAAGGAAGAAAAGCTTTCAGAAAAATTGAGAAGAAACCTCTCGTGAGCAATAGACTGGCAGATGACTTGTAGACAATGTGCAAATACCCTAATAGACAGAAAAATCCCCAAGAAGTCTCTTTGCTGCAGCAGAGCAAAGTATAACAAGAACCTTGTTTGGAAGCAAAAAACAGACAACACAAAAATCAATCATGATTTTAAGAAGGCAACTGATTATTCACTTGAAGAAACTATTGATGAATTGGAAGACTCTTTGATGGCAATCAAATGACCTTGTGGCTGACATATTTTAGTGAAGTACAAATCATTAGACTGATTACAGGTGTGCCAGTGTAAATGTTGCTTCCCCTGTGTCTGACCATCACTGTGTCCAATGTTATGGAGAATTAAAGTCATATTCTTCTACAAATCATTCTACAAAATTTATGTGTCTCACTAACATCTTTACAGAAGGTGCCTGAGTGTGCATTGTCTTTTTAGAGCTGCAGCCCTTCCACAGCATGGTCAGTAATTGTAGGTAGCAAGTACACCCATGAGATCAAGTGTCAAGCTTTGTCTCCTACCTACAGATAAGGGCAGGCAACTACAGGGTCACCTAGCAGCATGTCTTCCTGCTCCTGGCAGCATTTGTAACTCATGGATTACCATGGTTTCTCAATGCTTCTGGGTGCCAGATGAGGCTGAGTGCCTGGGTGGTGACCAGGGAACACCTACACCCCTAGGTGCAGCTCTGAGCTGTGGGTGCCCCCTCTCAATGAAATCCCCCCACCTGCTTGAGGTGGCTCTGGGATATACCTTGTGCTTGGGATGTCACACTGGGCAGACCCCATCTCAGTGGTGGAATCACCCTTCACAGAGCTTTGTGGTGGATCAACAATAGGAGAGAAGTGTATTTATGTGCAGCAAGAATTAAGAATCTGAGGTATTTTTTTCCCCTGTTTCTGGCATGTGTTAGTTCCTTCACAGTCTTATCATTTGGGAAAATGTCTGCTATAAATACGTTTAGATCAGATGCTCCAAGCTCAGCAGCTCTCTAACAGACGAGAATAGACTTGTTGTTGATATCCGGATTGTAGATGTGAGGAGCAGCCCAATATTGGCATGTCCAGTGGAAATTGCCAGGGAGAGACCTCCTGGGTGCCCAAGCTTTGCAGTCGCTGAGATGAAGATAGATTGATGTTCACAGGGACTAAGTTCCTGAGCTTCCTAGCCAGCTCTGTTCTGTGTCTTCATGATGACACCAGCCTTCCACAGATTAAAAACATCTAGGTAACAGCCGAAATATTGTACAAAAGGCTCTGCATGTTACGGCCTAGTAGCCTTGTAAGACTGCATGCCATAGGTAGGATATGCCAGGTTATAAGAATATTAAATAGGTGTTTTGTTTTTAAACTAGAATATAGTGGAAATCCTCCACATGTACCAATTTTAGTCATTTCTTAGGAGGACTGAGAAGAGTGGAGGGGATAACAGTGTTGTGCTGACTGGTAACTTCAGAGACGATTGCATTTTTTATGCAGTTGATAAATACACGCGTACCAAAGAGGAGAGTGGTGACTACAGTCCATCTGCACCAGTCAGCGTCAGATGGGATATGAACAGATTTAACTGATTTTCACAGAGCAGAACTCAAACCATGTGAAAAGTCTATTCTGATCCTAAATTGGGACCTTGTTTGGGTGCTTGGGGATATTTCTAAGCTACATGCTTGGGAAGAGAAACAAATACAACTGACATGGGTTCTAGGGTTTTGTCCCTGTGTCCTTGCAGAGATAAGCCATCCAGCACAGTGTGTTTTTGGGCTCTGTGAGCCTGGCCTCAGGGGCAAAAGCCCATAGTTCTGCACACCCTGGAGTCTGGTGTCTCTCGGCATCTGTTATGAGAGCATCCAATGCCCTGGGTTACTTTGGTGGGCAGTCTAAAGGTAATAAAATTAAGCTAGCTCTGTTGAAGCAACAGGAGTAACAATGATCCTTACCTTTTTTTTTTTTTAATTTTATTTTTTTTCATGAAGGGATGACATTTAGCCCAAAAAGGCTGGAGTAGGCCAGTTAGGACATCTGTTACAAGCTCCAGCTGTTGTTTCCTGCAGTTTTGGATTGCTGTAGTCGACTGAGACAGCAACACGGTCAAATAAGAACAAGGTTTGTAAGTAAAAGCTGTGTAAATGCCAACAAATAACAAACGTGCTGGCTCTGGATGTTGACTGATTGCAAATTATTTGTATCTTGTAGCTTCTGTGTTCAGCTCCACCAGACTCGCTGACAATTTAGTTGTAGACAACCAGAAACATTTAACCAATTAATGTGATTTTGATAATTTCTCACAAAGCATTCTGCAACTTATCAGCTCACCTTCCAAATATCTCATTCCCTCTCCTATTAGATTACCCAGAACGGCCGTGTATGGACAAAACTTCTGAGCCTTTTAAAATGCACCTGCCTGAATTTACAGAGAAATCCATGTCTGGATAGTATGCTGGATTCTGAATTTCTGAGCTGGTAGGGTTTGTTGTTTTTTGTTTGTTTGTTTTTTGCCCTTATTTTATGTAGATTGACTCAGCGCCAGGTTTTTGGTTTCCATTTTCTCAGCCTGCTGCAGCAGAGCTGTTAGGATTCAGCTCACAGAAACTTGTAATGGGAGAGCCATCAGCTTTACTTGATCTCAGAGAGAAAGGGCAGAAAAAGTCGAGGCACTGCTGGGGATGAGGTGCAGCTGAAGGAAGGAAAGTGATGTGTGAATTATACCTGGGCTTCAGCACTGTCAACATGGGTGAAATGTGGCTTTAAGTGGATTGCTCCAGCAATCTTACAAGGGCTGTGGCTGAGGATGTCAAATATGGGTCTGTCCTGGGAGCCACAGACAGGCTCAGCTCATATTTCCAAGGTAGGAAAAAAAAAATACAAACCTGAGAGGCAGCAACCAGAAACTGGCCATGCAGCTGACAGAATAAATTCATCACTGGGGAAGCCAGGAGGGGACCAAGCCCAGGAACAGACTCTAGGTGCTGGGATCAGGGAGACCTCAACCAGAGTGGGCAAATCGCCTCCCAGGCGCTGTGTGGTGAGCAAGACTCCAGCGTTTACCTGTTCCCGAGACTGTACACTTAACAACAGCAGGTTAAAGAACTCTGTTTTATTTAGAGAGAAGGAACTTTAAGGTTTTGACCAAGTTCTTTTAAACCACAGTGGATAAAGCACCATGCTGCATGGTGCACTCCTGTGCAGCTGGGGCTCCCGATGAACTCATTTGCAAAGTTTTATTCTTATTTTGCAAGCCTCCACATTTCCCAGACGTTCCCACCAGGCACGCTGCTTCTGTGTCCATCCCTGCATCCCTGTACCCTTGCAACCCTCCCACCCCACTGGTGGGCCCTGCCCTCCCAGCAGCAGCCTTGCAGCTAACAAGACCACAGCTGGGGAAAAGAAACACCGGGGAGATGCTCAGGAGTGTTCAGCTCCAGTTTGCTGTGTGAATTAAGCAGGAACCAGCAACACAGGCAGCCCCCAGCCACTGCTCTGTGCGTCACCACAGGTCCTTGGCTCAGATCGGCAGCAGCAAGGTGACCAGGAGTCCCCTGTGCCTGGCAGTGAGTGAGGCGGTGCAGAAAGACACCAAGTCAGCCTGCAGTACTGCACAAATGTCTGATACGGTGAATTTCTGCCCTGGGCACACCGCCTGCAGTGCCACCGAGCGCTGCCCCGAGGCTAGAGGACGTAGAAGTCATTGTTGTTCGACAGATCGCTGTACTGGCAGAGGGCGAGAGCAGGAGCCTGTGAGGGTGGGGGTTCAGGGCGACTGCTGCCCGGCCCCCCCTGCGCCCCGGGCTTGCAGAGCTGGGTCTCCCACCAGGGCTCCGCCACCGCCTGGTGCTTGCGCTTCAGTCTGTTGCCACCATCGCAGTAGGTCCCGCAGCACCGGCAGGCCAAGAAGTGCTTGGCTCGGTGCTTGGCCTTTGGCGTGGAGGCTGCGGCTGTCCCCCTGGGTGCAATGCCTGTGGCCGCGATGCCCGGCGGCTCAGGCCGGCCTTTCAACCGGCTCCTTCTCCTCTGGACGGGGTCTGGGCTGATGTCGGACTGCGAGGAGCAGCTCTCGTTCCAGCCGGAGCCGGCGCTCAGGCTGCGCAGGGGCAGGGCGAGCCGCAGGGCCTTCCAGAAATGGGAGCCCGAGCGCTTGGACTTCTCCCCCTTCCAGGTGACGAAGGAGACGGACTCCTTCAGCTGGAGGATGCTGGGGTGGGTGCACTGCAGCGGCCTGTACTCCACCACGATGAGCTTGGTGGCGATGGCGTTCTGGCACATGATGCCGAGCTTGAACTCCAGGAGGCTGATGCTCTTCTCCGTCAGGTAATCGGGGCTCAGGACCACGATCATCCTGCGGCTCCTCTGAATGAAGTCGAACACTGCTTCCGTGGTATCTAGGAGCACAAGGGTGAGGAATTGGGGTGCACAGGGGTGGGGGAGCAGGGAGAGAAAAGCCAAAGGAAGCTGTTGGATGGCAAACCTGCACAGACACACCCCCTCCCTTCCCACTGAAGGGAGCCTGGCACAAGCCCAGTGAATTTCCATTTGCCCACACTCCTGCCAGCCAGGACTGCAGGAGCAGTATCAGCATTTTCGCTCTGCAGTTAGCTTTTGAGAAGGCTGAAGTGGTAAATGAGAGGCCAGGACAGCAGGATAAGCCAGGACCATACTCTGACTTCAGCACCACACACCACTACCCCTGCCAGGGAAGGGCAGGAGCCTGCTAATAGACAGGTCCTGGTTGGGGACCACCTGCCCGCAGCCCTTTGCATCAAAGAGAAGCGATTGCCCCACTGTGCCACAGCTCATGCTGCTGAAGTGGAGATCCACCTCCCTCTCGTGCTGCTCACCCAGAAACAGAAGCCTCCAAATTTAGAAAGAGGAAAATGCCAGCTTTAAACATCTGCATTAGTTCCCCAAGTGGGATGGGGAGGTGAAAATACTGTCCTCCAAAACATTTCTTGGGGCTGGTTGCAGTTTGGAAAGCTCAGCAAGATGCTTGGCTGGAAGGGTGCCAGGCAAGGGCAGCATCTCTTTCATTATAAACATTGAAAAGCAGCAAACCCAAAGGATGTCCTTGGGCTTCTATCTATGGCCTGGGATGCAGTAAGCATATTGAAGGTGTCATGGCTCATGGGTGAGCAGCAGAAAGGATGGGAATTAATAGGGCTGTGGCACTTAGCAAATTAACTCCGGCTGATTAACAGAACTGTGAAACTTTAAAAGATAACAGGTGGAAAGGCCACCCACTTACTGCAGGCGGGGGCCTGAGATGGGGGCACCTGAGGACAAGGCAGTGCTCAAGCAGGGCAGGGTGAGAGCGCCTTGGTAAGAGCCGCAGCGGGGAGGAGAGCTGGCACTGCTACTGCTGCTAAAGCCGCAGAGGGGCTAGGCAAAGGCAGGCAGAGGAATCTCAGCAGCACCCAGCTCCCTTCTGTGAGCTGAGATTTATACACATAAAAATACCTCTCCTTCCATGCGGTGGCAATGCCTTTATTCTTGGAGCCCTTGGCCGTCTGTTTCCTTACCTCACAGCTGAAGGTGCACTGCGCACCTGAATGCATCTTATTTTAACACTCTGCAAAGAAATACTTTTTCAAAGACGTGACTAGCTGTAAAGCACAATGTCCCTAGATTATGTGGGGACCAAAGACTTGGGATATGAAAAATGATTGAACAATTAATATCCTTCTGGAGAAAGTAGGGCACTGTTTGGTTCTTTAATATAACACTGGAATTTGAATCAAACTATTTGGATTATAATTTTCTTGTGTAAAAGGTTTGGGGGATTTCCCCCCTCCACAAGCACAAGTACAGGAAAACACTGATTCATCGAAATCAGAAGTAGATGATAAAGTCAGTTCTGTCAGAACTGTAACTGAAAGACGTGAAGCACTCTAAACACCCTATTTCAAAGGCACAAAGAATTGGCAGCAATCTCCCAATTTACTGAGTCCAGGCTTCACTCAAACCTTTCTGTAACTGATTGAGATCTATTTTGAAATCAGCCAAGCTTCAGCATCTTCTGAAAGAAAAAGCGCCTTTGCTGGCTTGAAAGGTCTATCTTTTTGAAACCAGAATCACAGAGGGATGTAGGCAGGAGCAGCTCCTGGGAGGTCACCTCTTCTACCCTCCCGCTCATAAAGGACAGGTTCAATTAATGTGAATGACTCTGAAACTGCTGAAATGAAATGTTTTGATTGAGCTGACAGTGAAGATTTCTTTTTTATCAATTTAAAATTTGCAGCCTTTTCAGACTCAACGTTTTCTGGCAGCATTGATATTCAAATCCCCAAAGATACATTTTATTCCTGAGAATGGGATGCCTTTAGACGTGGCGGACCAGGGCAGTTTGGGATGTTCAGATTACAGTGTAATCCCAGCTCACAAAAACCACCGGGTGGCTGTTTCACAGCATGCAGGCAGGGCAGTTCCTGCCAGTGCTACCATCAGCACAGCATTGGACAGCCAGGAACAACACTGCAGGGCTCCAGGTAACAACAGAGCTGGAAAACCAATACTCCTGGCAATCTGCTCACACTAAAAAACTTCTCTGCCTGGGTCACAGACACCACACCTCATTGACCCCAAATCCCTAGATGATCACAAGTATTTGTTTTGCTGGTGGTCTTAACATTTGGGGCTCATTCTGAACTTACCTGGTAGCATACAGTCAAGGGAAGAAGCTAAAAAAGTGGCTTGGATAACAACAAGAAAGCTCACTACATTTTCCAGCCAAATACCTGGAAAGTGATGGGCAAAGAAGCTTAAGTTTGATTTCGGTATTCAGGGCAGATTTTCAAAACTCTGGCTCACAGCTCAGTACCTCAGGCAAAGGGATGACATTTCCTTCCCATTTTCCTATCTTGTGATTGTTCTTTGGTTCAGAGGCTTGGTGTGTGTGCATGTTGACTGCTGGGTGATATTTGAATGCTGTACATCTCCATATTTCTGCCTTTGTAGCAGTGGTAATGCCTAAGGATTTGTACAGGTGCATCATGAAACAGCCAGGAAAATCCCCCCGCTAACGCAGCATCCCCAAATGGTGTTGATGCTGGGACTACACACAGTCATCCTTCTTTCACAACCATTTGCAGACATGATGGGGGGGGGAGGGAAATGATACTCATGAGAAATGCACAAGGACTGAAATGCAAAAGTGAAAATGTTTTATTGAAAAGCAAAATAAAATAATACTGACACTTCACAGACCAAATAACACAAAGGCAAAAACATACAGGGAAGAGAAGGTAAAACTCTGGAACAGCTGTAAGACATCAAATGGCATGGGGAGATAAATATTCTTTCCAATTCATGCAATGCTGTTGCTTCATGAAATAACAATGAGGAACTTTGTATGAGCTGCATATTGATAAATGTTAGGTCACAGCACGGAGACGCAAATGAATCAACTGAAACTGGACAGAGGCTGTGACAGAAGCCTCACATGGAAGCCACAGGTGGCACTGGATGGAATGGTTGGGTGTATCTGAGGGGTGGTTCAGATCAGCATGACAGCGGGGACTGGGGTCTGTCCCTGGCCTGGCAGCTCCCAGTGAAGGCCACGGTGATGATCCTGGGGGAGCAGCACCAGAAACAGCGCTCCTCAGGCCCCCTTCACACCACTGCACCTTCTGCCTGGTGGGTGCTCTGCTGGCGCCTCTCAGTAATCCTCTTCTGGGGTTGCAGTGGCACCAAAAGCCGCTGCTATGAATGCCAGGGAAAGACCCAGTGCATTGTTTATTTGGAAAACCGAACAAAGTCAGCATAATAGATGAAGTGGATTTTAGTTCCTAAAATAATCAGACCTACTGAAACATCAGCAGATCTCTTGGTACCTCAGCCAAAAGTGTGGTGTGATGTGGTGAGGTTTGGGATGTTAATTGAATTTACATGTATTTTTGAGTTAACTTTTTAACAATCAAATTGGAATCTAATGCAGTCCTGCTTTGGCCTCAGGGCCTTCCCTCTGCCTGCAGATCTGGCAGCTGATTACAAGGATGCCGAAATCACTGATGCAAAGGGGAAGCTGGGCAAAATAATGCTGTTGGAATGGCTTCGCAAAGCTTAGCATGGCCTTGGGTGGTACCTCATCCAAACAAAGCTTTCTGGAGCGTGGGAAGCAGCTCTGCCCCTCCACAGACAGCCACAGGAAAAGGCTCACTGACAGCAAAGCTTTGATGCACTCGGAGCAGACAAGGAGCTCCACAATCTGTAGTGAGGCTGACTGCAATTTTTCACTTGCTTAAAGCAAAGCTCATTTGGGGGTGGAGGAGAAGAGTGGGTAAGGGATGGAGAAGGAGGTGAGAAAGAAGAAATTGCTACGTGTTCCACATTTGTACAGTACCTTCCCCAGTGACATGGGTGGCTGGGGCTGCCAGCTGCCCCGGCATTCTTATTATTAACCACGAGATGCTACGAGCAGGACACTTTGCTGAAGCCAGGATTCAGACCCACACCATTGAGGCTGGGCTGCTCACCAGGACGCCCTCAAAGCTCACTGCCTGGCTGAGCGAATAGTGCATAGACTCCACATCATAGTGCTTTTTAATGCCATTCACAATGGCTACACTTCACCTGCTGGACACCAACAGAGTGAAAGCATGAGTCAGAGGTGACTCAGGAGTAACCATTACCTACAAAAGATAAGCATGCATGTAGTGTGCGTAGTGCTGAATTCCACAATTAAGTGGGAAGGACCTCGCATGGGGAGCTACAGGAGTGCAGGCACCCCTGGAGCTTGTAGTATTACGTGAATATGTTGTGAACAACAGTACCAGTCAATGCCAGGGTCCCGCTGTGCTTTGGTCTGTCCTACAAGGGAGGGGACACCCCCATCCTTGCTTTGAAAGGCCTGTCGGCTGGGGGTTAACCCACCACGTCTTTTCCAATGCCTGCTGCCTTCTATTGAAGCAAGGACTGGTACTCAGTGGTTTCTGCATTTCCATTTTGTGCAAAGGTTGCAGAAGCTGAGATACATGCTCTGTTCTGCAACTCCAGTTTGGAAACAAGACAGGTGGAGGTTCTGTAAAACCAAGGCTAGTTTAAATCTCAGCCCCAAATGGTGAACAGCGATGCTGCTCATACCTGGGCTGGGCACACTGAGTCTTGGCCAGCTGGACGGAGCTTTCAGTAAGCTCAAATAAGTTTGCAGGGCTCCCTGAGGAGTTGGGCGTATATCCAGTGTCATCCCAGAGTCCTCAGCAGCGCCCTGCACAATGCTTTCCCCCAGCCAGCAGCTCAGAGACAGCAGGCAGGTTCAGTAGTATATTGGGGTTCCTTGCAGTGCTTGTGAAGTCCCTGAGTTTACGCTACAAAGAAACATCTCTCAGACATGCTCTGTGGCCTGTGCTAATGAGAGATTTTCCCTGGATTATGAGCATTACGGCCCTAAAGGATTTAGGATACTTGGAAGACTGCAGTGTCCTAGAGATGGACCACTTGTTAGTAGAAATGCTACAGTACAAAAAGCACCTAGCAGAGCTTTTTTTTTTTTTTTTTTTTAAATAAAAAATACTTCAGTATAAGCAATTTCACATTGCCAGACTACCTGAATGCATCTGCTCCTATAAAAATGCAGGGAAAAAACATGAGGAGCCTTAAGAGTTTATGCTTTCCCCACCGAAGCGGAAATCTGTGGTCCTACCACCATCAGGACTAGAGGGCTGGGACGCACATGAAAGGCTCTATTTTGGAGACACCAGTTAAGTTGCACCCCATGCTCTGCTATGGGGACCAACAACCAGGAAGGAGCAGAGCCACCGATGAGAGGAAAGGAGCCCTGTCCTGGAAGCTCAGGAATGCCCAAGAGGGACAGGGTGGAAGAGTACTGGCCTGTACAAATGCCATGCTACCAAAAGGTGCTAGCTGCATCCCACCCCAAGAGCCCAAATTCAGACTGAGACCAGGGATTGTGCAGCTGATTACAGAGGTGTGCATTTGCAGAGAGGTAGGGTATGTACTCTGGTCTTTCTACTGCCAGGGCAGTAGAAAAGCTGCAGAGAAGCACAACCATCTTCTGAAATGCCCAGAGGCCTTTCATGGCAAAACCTGAACTCCTTCCCACTCCCCAGCTTGACTTTTTCTTGTTTTGTGTTGCTTTTTTGTTTGCTTTTCTTGATGGTGTCAAACATATGAGGGGTCTTTCCCATGAAAGCTTGAATGTGTAGCAATTTTTTTTGCTGGCAATTCCACCTGCAGCTGCTTCCAGAACCTGACCTTGGGGAACTTGGATTTCTCGCCTTTCCATTTAATGATAGTCAAGGCTGCCTTGGCCTGCTTCAGCTCCTTCACTGTGCTCTTCTTGATGGCTTTGTACTGCACTAGAATGACTTTGATGTTGCCCTTGGAGGCCATATTCTCTAGACCAGCCTTGAGCTCCAGCAGGGCCTGTGTCCCCTGTGAGACGTAGTTGGGGCTCAGGACAACAAGCAGGCGTTGGCTTTTCTGGATGAAGCTCAGGGTTTCGTCTGTGACAACTGGGAGAAAGAAACATCAAGGTGGTTAGTGACGGCTGAGAACACACTGCTGACCTGGAGTCACGCTAGCAGATCTCTCCTGAAGAGGACAATAAAATCCCTCAGACGCTCTCTCCAGAGATTACGTTGGTGTTTCCCAGTCCTACAAGGAATTTCAGGTAGGGTCTCCTACCCCATGGCTGGCACCCCCTGCCCACAGAGGGACATCTGGTCCCAGCCCCAGGCTGCCTACAGATGTGTTTCTTCTTCATGTTCTGTAGAAGTGTCTGATGTAGTTACATCTGGAAGGTGCTGGCCTGGCAGCATCTGATGCTACAAGGATGCCATCTGGCACGAGAGCTGCTCTGGAGGAGATTTAGCTTTGTTCTAGGGACAGTGGGAAAAGTGGCTCTCTGGAGCAAAGCAGGAAAATCACCAAATGGACAACATGGGACCTCATGTACAAGACTCAGCCTGAACAAGCACCAGGAAGCCAGCATGCTTACGCTCATCAGGAAGATGTCCAGAATGACTCAGGGTAATTGGGTAATCCCTTTGCTCCTCTCACCTTGGTTTCCCACACCAAATACATACAATAAGTATCTACACTCACCCTGAGCAGCCTCGAGGGTTAACTTATTTTGGAAACATTGTCATCCCAACTAGTGCTACTCATCCAGCTGTTCCTGCTGCTGTCATTGATGAAACCAGATTTGAGCATTTCTAAGAGTGACAAGTAAAACATTCAGAGGACTTTTAATGAAGTTTTAATGAAGAGTCCAAAAAATGACAGCCTCAGAGCATGTCATGGTAGCTTTCTATCCTCTTTGTTTTTCTAAAACCTGCAGGTAAATTGTCCTTAGCCACCTTTCTGTAATTAATGTGAAAATCCTTTGCAAGTGTGAATTCCGGTGCTCACTCTGCTGCAGGATCTCCCACACTTCATTGACAAGAGAATGCTCTTGACTGGGCAGAAAATACAACGGAGAATAAAACTACGCTGACAGGCAACTTCATTTAGCTGTCAAGCACATTTGATTAATTCCTGTCAGCAAACTCAGAGGATAATCCATCTCCTACTGTTTCTCCATCAAGGACAACATAACTCTACCTATGACACAGATGTACACTCCAGAGGCATGACACCAGCTGCCAAAAGCTATTTCCTGGCCTGCCGTGCTTCTCCAAGAAGATTAGTCAAATCCCAGCTCAGAAGCAACAGGGAAGCCCCAGCAGTGTTGCAAACAGAGCAAGGACGAGCCACCGCAGCCGAGCTGGGGAGGGCTGGTTCGTGGAGCTCGCTGGATTGAGGCCAGCATTACCCACTGGGTGGTGGTGAAGGCAAGGGAGCCCAGGAGAGCTGTGCTGGGAGGAAAACGAGACTGTCCAGAGGGAAAGGATGGAAAGAAGTGGCAGACTGAAACAGAAAGGACATGGATGTCTTGAGGAACAACTGGTGGGAATAAGTCTGTCTGCTCAGCGTCAGCAGTGGTCCTGCAAAACCCAGAGGAAGTCAGGCTGCCTGGTACAGCATGTCTCTCCCTTTCACAGTCCCATGCCTGTGCACAAGGGAGGAAGCACCAGACTAGCATCTGTCCATTCTGCCTTCCTAATGATCTGGCAAGCCTTTCATGTCAAGTTACATCCAGTATTTACTCAGCTATTGATCGTTTACAGAACAAGTTAAAGTGCCCTTCTTGCAATCCCCTCTTCAGCAGCCCTGCTCTGGGGCTTTGTCATGCCAAAACTGCTGCTCCCCAGGGCTCTGCTGGGAGCAGCCAGCAGCAAGGAGCAGTTTGGTGGGCAGTGCTGAGCGCAGCAGGGCTACAGACAGCACAGCTAACAGGCAATATTTGCAACAGCCCCAGAAGACTTGCAAACTAAACTGAGTTTCCTTGTGCAGCTGGTGAATACACTTCTGGCATACAGCAACCTTAAATAGCAGAGAGGTAGAATAAGCTCTGTCAGTGCCAGATTAACCAGCCTCAGGTGTGAGAGCTTGCAAACTTGCTCTGAGCCTGGAACAAGTATTGAGAGCCTGGGGGGTGACCTGCCACCTCATCCAGGTGCTCTCCAGAGGGAGCAGCCTCAGGATTACAGCTGCCTCCCTTCCCCCGAGGCACCTGCACTTAGCTGCCCTCAAACTTAGAGGTGCTGTGACCTGGCAGTGATCTGGGAGAAAAAGAAAAAAGAACCTCAGACTGCTTCTGCTCCCTGTCTAACAGCTGGGCTAGGACTCTGCCAATCCACCCTGCCCTTTTCAGAAGAGGCTCTAACAGACTCCGTCTGCACAGGTTCTGACCACTGGGGTCCAAGCCCAAAGCCCATGAATTCAAAGGTTCTGCACTGGCAATAGCTCAGCCTTTGAAATCTTAGTAGGCATCAGGGATCATACATCCAACCCCCAGCTCTGGCAGTTTGTGACTGTACGCGTATCTGGAGAGCTTCACAAACTTCCATTCCTGGTGATTCCTGCATCCCTTTAGCAGACACTGTGCCTAAAAACTTGGTGCATGATTTAGTTTGAGACAACAAAAAAACCCACTCCATCTTAATGAAGAGATGAGTGTCACTACATGCAAAGTATTCTTAACCATAGCAACTAATTTTACGCTATGTTAGACACAGACTTTCTAATTAACGAGGGTGAGTGGGAGGCCTCCTGGGAGGGCACATTATCTTCTCACTGATGCTGGAACAGTGTTCCCCACGCCTCCCTGCAGCGGACACTCCTGGTTTTTACAGGCGCTCACCAACACCCTACGTGAGCTACCAGTCTGGCCCAATATCACATTCCCCTCTCTCTTTTCTTTCTAGCCTTGACTTTGTTCCCCCTTTCTTAAGGCAACTCAGAGGTTTTCTGTGAAGGTCAGTGGACCAGTTCCTTCATGTTGATGGATCGACAACTCCTGCACATAACTTCTGGCCTGGAGAGAGCAACTGAAACAATCAAAAATCACTTGCCCATAGAAATATTTCTGGTGGCTTGGAGCATCTGACATTGTAATGTGAAGCAAAAACGTTAGAAGATACCAACAAGAGATTGTTCTTGGAGATAAGGAAGAAATATAGAAGTTAGGAGTTGGCCTTTCCAAACTATCAATTTTCAGTACCTCAAAGACCAATAAAGAGAGGATGTGCATGGAGCACAGCCCCCTGTGAAATACTCACTTCCCCCAGGGAGGCTGTCTCTGTCGAAGATACACAGCTTGTACCCAAACTCGTTCTCCAGGACTCCCCGCAGCGTCAGCAGCACAAATTCCTCCTCCTCCGCGTTGCGTGCATAGGACACATACACATCATACTCCTTCCCATCTGAGCGTTGGGAATGCAGAGAAACACAAACAGCAGAAGAGACACTTATGATACTGTGCATGCTGAGCCTTTGACTTGCTTCAGAGGAAAAGCAAACACAAAGGCTCACTTTGAGCCGAGGTACTGCAGATACACATCAGTTTCCATAGCTATGAGACAGCAGTGCTGCCTTTGACTGCTCACCCTGAGCACGCAAGCATCCAGACACCATTGGGTTGCTGTAGGCATCAGACTGCAGCAATCTGACTACCCCATTCTGTCCAGCATCCTTTTGTCTTCTTTCAGCTCTGCCACTGCTTCCTCCCATTGCTGTCTACGTATATGAGCAATCCCACCAGACAGCCTTGCACCCTGCCTATACTCAGAGCCACAGCACCCCCCTGGCAGGTTCACACAACAAGCAGTGGGTCCTCAAATGCCCTATTCATCCTACAGGGGAAGGAATCTCAGCTCACAGTCTCTTAAGATGGATTCCTGGTAGCACAGGGAAGCTGTGGAAAAACTGAGGGCAGATGAGTGATTTCCAAACCCTGTACTTCAGGTGTTTAATTATCTCATCCTTTTGGATGCCTTCCTACATTTTAAAGTGATTTGCTCCCGATTCATGAAATCCTACATAAGGGTCACCAGAGAAACCAGGGAATTACTTATTTTGTAAGCCTTTAACTTCTTACCTAGAACGGTTTCATCTGTTCCAAAATGAGCCCGATAGAAGAGAACCATTTCCAGCCAGTATACATGATAGACAACGATCAGCACAACAACGAGCAGGATGGTTGCTCCCAGTCCACAGGCCAGCTCCACGGTGTACTTTGGTGCTATAACTGGGTTCAAAACAAAAAAGCAGGTCTGATTTACCAAACAGGATGGGCCCTCAGCTAAGTAGGAACAAGCTTGTATCACATGTAGCCGAAACACTGGCCCTTCAGAGGAATATGGCTAAGCCAAGGCTTTTCTGGCACGACACATGGTGGCTGGCCACCCAGGTGTCCCCAGTCTGGGATACCGGGTCTGGTTGGGCTAGCAGGGCAAGTCAAAGCACAGGCTGGGCTTCTGCCTCTGAGCACAACCCTGGGAGCTGCTGGATGGTAGAATGGCCTGCACATGGACGTCACTTGTAAAGTCCAAAGACAGCTCATGAGCATGGTCCTCTGAGCGTGAAGATATGCATCTTCTTAGGGTAACAGAACTGCACTTACTTCTAGGAGAGCCAGCTAAAGCTCATCTGCAGCAAAATAAAAGCAATGGCCATCACTTCTCCCCCCCATCACAGGTACACAGTTCTTGTGTCTTGTCCCTGACTGATAGCATGGATATAACTAGCCACAAAATATTGTTTCCAATCAGGAAAGGAGAATCAGAGTTCATACCAAAAAAGATTAAACGTTTGCAAACAAACAGGACAACCTGTGGGCATCAAGCCACAAAAATCACAGCCCTCCCTACCCACCCCCAACTCATACAGCATCTGTCATTCCACTGCTGCTTCTTTGTATTAAGGGCATAAAATAAAACTGTATCCCTGGGCAACTCAGGTTTACATGGTGATTCAGGTGGCAGCTCACATGCACACTGACAAACTGGATGACAGAAGAACAGCAGTGAGTACAAACATCACCAAATTCCAAGATTCATTAAGTTTTATTTGAAACTTAATTACCAAAGAGAAAACACAAGGAATTTAACAAGTTTCATTAGGTGATGAGCAAAAGTGCATGAGGATGAAAGGGAAAGCATCCAGAAAAGTCAGGAAACATATATAGCCTAATGTAATGAAATAGCTGGAGCCAAAATATATAGCAACTTGCTAGAAACTGGAAGGAAAGTGGTGAGGGGTTAGGTTGTAGCCTGCTTGGCAGCATTCCTATGTACAGTGGGGTGGATGGTCTGCAGTGAGCTTAGCTTAAGACTGTTCTGCCAACAGTGGTCACAGCTGGTCCTTGCAATTTGCTGTGGAATGAAGAAGAAAGGAGGTGTGGTGAGTAACAAGGTCTGCTCAGAACAAACCCACTCAACTGCTGCAGGAACAGCAGAAGCATATGGAGGAGGAAGAGAGAAGACAGTGCAGATCAGTCCACTAGAAACAGCATTTAGGCACTGCTGTATAGAGAAAGAATTTGAAGGCCCTAGAATCACTTCTGTACCAATATCATCACCCCAGAAGAATTAGGGATGTAGGGTGAATGCACTAGCAGACTGCTTCAGTCTTTCAGTTCTGTTTTGGGATTATTGTTCCTTCCTAATGATTCAGAAAAGGTCCATCTCAAAGAGGACTAAAAAGTAAAGAGGATGAGGATCAAGAAGGAAGAGAGAGAACCCCGAGAAAACAGGTCTATGAGCCTTTCCACGCTAACAGGGAAAAGTGTGAGGAATATTGTATTTAGCATGATCTACACGAGGCAGAGTAGCACCTCATATGGGAAAGTGGAGGTCTGACCTACAGCAAACAGGTGCTGAATCTCTAGATGAGATTGATAAGGAGGCAGAAATATCCGCCTTACTCAGGAAATTTCATATACCTGTGGTGAAGGCACGGTTCTTATTACTCAGAGATGGGGCTGTGAAACAGGAAAAATGCCTTTGAAGAGATGTAAGAAAAAATGCCCCTCTGAACAAAGCTTGAACAGAGCTAGATCAGTCCATACCAGTCCCACAGAAATGGTTGTATCTAGACTGGAGCATCATCACGGTAAGAAATAAAACCTCAGAGCATTGCACTCAGAACACCTTACTCCCTGTGCAATATCACAGAGTGCAGCTTGCCTTCTGCAGGATGCCAACAGGTAGCTGTTGCATCACACAAAACCCTCACACAATAAAGGAATCTGAAATCATTTCAAATAGCCTGTCCCTTTGGGTCTACATCAACCGAGGTACACAGATGGGATGAGAACAGCTCTACCCCTCCCTTTTCTCCCCAGATACTTGACCATGGCATGGGAATGTGTGACACAGACTTTGCTCCCGGCCTCTGAGAAGAAGTACGGCATAAGCAGTAACAATACATTTATGCATAAAGAGTAGTGTGTGTTGGAGAAAAAGGCCTGAACAAGTTATTTGTTCCCCTGCTGTTTTGCAAGGCAAGGTTCAAGGCTGGATTAACAGCCCAGCCTGAGCACACCTCATTTCACAACTACGCTCTGCAAGTACTTTACCTTTCATGCGCACTATGGCCTGGCTATAGGTCTCCCCTCTGGCATTTCTGGCATAGCAAGTGTAATTTCGTTTCAAGTCTTCTGGCGTGGCTTTTGCAACTGTTAGAGTCCTTACGATAGTTTTGTCTTCAAAACGTTCTATAGTTTCACTGTAAGAAAAAAATAGAGTATTACACACATGAAACTGCAGTGAGTTCTTACTGACAAATACTCCTTTCCTGATACAACTTATCTGGAAGGTACCTAAACTGGTATTTATAAATTGAAAAAGACTTCAGTTTTTTAATGCAGCTGCAGCTATCCCTTTATCCTTTTTTTTTTTTTTTTTTTTTAAACCTGATAAGTTTTTCCCTTTGCTTTTTTTTTCTGTATAGGTTTGCAAGCTGATCAGGCAGTGATTGCCTTCCATATCTAACTCAGCACCCAACAAATAGGTTTCTGAAGCTCATTTGGGTTTTTCACATAATTGCATTTCTCTCTATTCCCCCCGATCAATACTATGCATAATACTATATATTTGTTTTCAGCCTCTGTCTCTTGAAACATTATCGTTTGTGGTATTACAGAGCATGCCTCTAAACAGAATTGTGTCTGCCCCTGTTTTAGAAATCTGACAGTACCATCAGCTATTTGTACTGCTACCAGGACCCAAATAAGTGATGATGCGAACCAGTAAACAAGGGCAGCTCTAGCAGGGGTATGGTAGTGTCACACACCTGCACCTACACTCCTCTGTGGGACACAGAAGGGGGTTAGACACAAGCCTAGGCTGACGTTACTGAGCATTACCGTTGTGTGACTTTAATCTTAGGGTCCATGATGTCATCTGTGTTTTTCCCATCTATGGTCCACCACACCTCAGTCCGGGAGTCCTTCAGAAAGGTAAAGAAGACCTCACAAGACAGAACAAGGTCATCTCCTGGGAAGAAAGGACCACAGTGAAGTAGAGCAAAGCAGGAACAGCACCACAGTGACTGCTGAGCTTCCCGGTGACACTATCAACTTGAGCTCTGCCTCCCCTTCAGGAGGCATTGAGGGCAGCACACCCCTTCAGACATCTAACTGTTGAAAATCCTGGACACATTGACTTGTGACAGACAAACAGGAAAAATTATCCTGCTTTCCTAAATAACTCAAACTTCTTGACTGCATCAAGTGATGCCCCAATGGGAGGTATTCCATGCTAACCACTTCTTAGAAAGCTTGGCAGTCCTAATCATCCCCTCTGCACAGGGGACTGCGACCTTGAAGAGAAGCATTTTGGTGTTGAAACACTTGTTCAGGCACTTCACTTCCCCCCAAGATCAGGCTTGGGAGCCTGAATATAGTTGTGATCAGCCCATACATGACTGTCTCAGAGAGTCAGTGGGAGAAGTCTGATTTTCTCAGCCAAGAAGTGGTGCTTTAAAGTGAAGACTCTACTGCTAATCATCATCATCGGCATGACATTTATTACAGCAGTGTAACGGGACATGATCCATTCAGAGTAGGGAATTGCTCCAAAGAGCTGTCAGTCTAAACAGATGGGGTGGGGGAAGTGGTGTAATACCCCATTACACAATGCTGTAAGGCCAGCAAACAGAGAGCTGTCATTAATTAGGAAGTAACCAGCCAAAAGGGAGATGAGATGAGCAAAGAAGTGGCCAGAAGGCTGAAACCACTATGTGCTGAATAAAGGAGGGTGGAAGCAAACCACAGCCAGGGACAGGGCTGATACAAAGTCCTACAGGAATTCCTCTATGCAGCTGAGGGTCCTCCATTTCATCTGCTTCTGCAGCTGCACCAGTTTGCTGGAGTCCTCAATATCCATGCCTGATTATTTTAAAAAATAAAATAAAATCTGTGTGCACAAAAACTTTAAAGCTGTGCTCTTCTATTCAGTCATGGAGAACTGGCACCCCACACCATCTGCCAGACGGCTTGTGGCAGCTTGAGTGCTTGGCGAGGGGAAGCACTGGGAAAGCAGCTGAAGAGAAGAGCCTCTGTGCCCAGCTGGCCATGCCTTCCCATCCCTGCAGGCATTCGTTGCAATTTACCTGCTTCCAGTTCGTAGATGACTTTCTCATTTGGGGATGTGAATTGTGGTGGCAAGGCCTTGTTCGGAGATCCTGTGGGAGAGAACAGATAGGCCTCCATCAGGAGCTTTGTGAGAAGCATGGTCCTTGCAGCCTTGCTTGTGAAGCCCTCCTGCTCTGGTGCACATCACAAATTTTATGGTAACACCATCCTGCTGCAGAGTTTTGCACAAAAAGATCTAATCCTAGTTCCCAAACAGACCCAGATTTTGAGGCTCCTTCAAAGTTCAGGGAAGTCTAGATGCACGGTTTGGGATTCTCAAATCAGAAGAGCCCACGCTCCTCTGAATACTCAGCATCTCACATAAATTACAACTTATCACAGAAATTCTTTTTATTTCTGCTCCTAAAAAATAAACATAATTTCTTGTCCTAAGCATTCAATTCTGCTTTTAAAGCAGTAGTTGTCATGGAACTCAGCACATGCTCTACTGTTCACTAGGTTGTTAAGCTCCATCTACAATTCCCTTGCAGGTAGGCTGAGCCTTTGACCCCGGCACAGACTCGTCCAAGCACTAGGCTGGGTAGCTGGAATCCCGTCTGACCAACTGGCACTCAACCTCAGTGCACAAGGCTTTGAGGTTGCAAGAAGACTGGGACAAGTTGGCTATTTTGGGACATCAAATAATGATCAACAGAGTGAACTGGAGACAAAAATGAGCAAGAGTGCCAGGGCAATGCACTCACACGCCAGCAGAGGGTACCCCTGACTATCTCATGGGCTGTACCTCACCTTCCTAAGCCTGGTCACCCTCGGTCCCTCTGTTTTTCAGGGCACAGGACATGATGGTAGGTAGGACCTCCAGCATGACATGCCCTGGACAATCACAGGAGGCTGAACCCAGCAAGCAAAAACCAGTGACAGGTCAGTTGGGTAATACAGATTGAACACAAACAGATTCTGTGACAGACTTTACTAGCCATTTTCACCGCTTCTGGTGTTAGCCACCTGCAGCTTACGCTTCTAAAAGTCATTCTTACCCACCACCTTCATCATTACAGTTCTGGTGAGATTATATGTTCTTCCGTGGTCCTTGAACGTCACAATGCAAGTGTAATTCCCTTCATATGCACTGCGGACAATGCTAATGACAAGCTTGGGCCCTTGGGGGTATCGGTTGTTGAAGCCATCCACTAACTTGCAGGTCTAGAGTCAAGCAGAAAACAACATTTGTGCTTTAGGACTCAAAGAGATACTGGTTTATATCCCACTAAGAATATTTGTTTGGGGACTATTGATATAATACTTGGGTATATGATACAGGTCAGACCTAAATGCCATGAACCCTGGAACACAAACTAGTACATTCACCTTGAAAACGAGGTGATGACCCTAATGGTTTTTATCCCACCTCAAAATATAGAGGATTTCAAAAGACAAATCTAGCTCTGATCTAGAAGTGCATTTGCAATCAAGGTGAACACCTCAGCAGAATGAAGAGAGAAAGCAGGAAGAGACAAGAAAATGATGATGTACTCACAAATTGATACTCACACTAAAGGACATGTCCCCAGTTGATGTCAGCATCTCTAACTCTTTTGGGACTAATCATGCTACCCTGACTGACATCAGCTGAGGATGAGGCCCCTGCACTGGCAACTGGCAAATGAGAATATATAGTACATAAACCTTAGTAACTCTTCTCTTTCTGTTAGGTAAGGCAGGAAAACCTTGGCCAACTACCAAGCTAGAGATCCCTTTTCAGGAAGGGGTTATGCAGATGACATCTTGATTGTCAGAAAATGTGCATATCTTTGAGTTTTATAAGAGATTATTTCTGAATGGTACATTTCCAAATCAGATATATCCTGATGGGGCAGCTTAAGACAGGGGTCATATACCATTCTTAATGGTTTTTATTAGGCATAGGATGATTTGCTACCTAAAAAATGGCTTCCATGGGGCTTTTTGTTTCACTCTGCTAATTGATTGTTGAGATGTGAATTTCAATGAAGAGTACAAGCAAAGCATTTCAACTACAAGAGTGAAACTGCTCCTCTTGGCTACAAACCTAAGTTCTCTCCTGAAGGGTTTTAGAGTTTGGTATTCTTTAACTTATTTTTTTCTTTTCAACTGCAGATATATTTGTTGCCAACTTTTTTTTTTTTTTTTTTTTTTTTTTTACTATTAAATTTGCTCATACAGTACCTTCTACCTTGAAATCTGAAAGTGCTCTACAAAGCTGCCAGAAAATTCAGTCCCACACCCCCTGGCTGTGCATCCCCTGAGAATTTCTTATTCTCTCTTGACTAAAGGCATCCATCTAGAAAAAAACACTGGAGGTCAAAATTTAATAAAATTAGGCAGTAGTCGTGTAGGCAAGTGCCTGAGGATAGCTGGAAACAACCTAATTATCAGAGCAGAGTGGGGTAGGAACGTCTCCATCTTCAGAAAAGAAGTTTGCCAAGTTATGGCAAACAGAGCATCCATGGTCCTTGCAGAGCCTTGTTGTACAGCTTCATTCCCTGATCTTATGGGATTTGGAAATTGTTTTCCTCACTTAAGAAATTGCTTTTTTGTTTAACTAGAAATGGAAAAGCGTTTTTCTTCACAGGGATAGCAATTTGCTTGCCTTACAGGTCAAGCATACAAACCCCTTACTTGAGCCCTCTCCACTTAAGCACACCAGTCAAAAAAATTCAGTGTTAATTCTCTTATCCAAGGACAGTTTTACTCTCAAACTCAATAGAAATAAAACTTTTATTGTAGCTTTACTCATCTTAACGCTTTAATTGCTGGGCAGACTCTGAAATACAACTCCATGATTCTTCTGCCACACATTCCTTTTTCAGATCCAACACTGCATCCCACCACTGCCCAAGTAAAGACAAAGTGCTTCTTACCTGGTACCACTTGACAGTTGGTGTCACACTAGCAGGGAAAAACCCATCAATATCTGGACATATGATCTTCTCATTAGCATGCTCCAGGTAGAACTTCTGCTCAGTGGGTTTTATTGAATGGCTCACACAGGAGTCTTGGTCTTTTGGAACAACCTCCAAGGGAAAGGCAACTTTGCTACAGTAGGTTGTATTTCTAAGGACAGAGGAGGATAGGGTTGATTAAATGAGAGTGGCTTACTTCTCTATCAGGGGAATGAAATAGGAATCACATATGCAATAATGAGCATCGTAGCTCTGATGTGGTATATACAGCCTTAGTTGATTCATTTACATTTGTGAAAGGAAGTGCTATCAGAGATGGCTGCGCCAGCTCAGAAAAGCCCATAAACACGATTAACAAGCAACATCCAACTCTCCTGCTGGTAAAGCAGATAATAGGGTCAAAGGCACTATGAACACGAAACAACACAAGGAAGATCAGAAAGAGCTCTTGTGCTCTGTGCATAGCAGATGCTATGTTCATTTTGTACCACACTTAAAGACACTTAATTTCCTAGAAGTCTAAAACTCATGAATCTTTGCCAAATTAGCATGCAGTCAAAACATCACCCCTGCATCTGAAGCTATTTTTACCCCAGGCATACAGATCACTTCTTAATGGTGAGCGCCTGTGGGCTTTGCCATGGGCTCAGCAATAATATTTTCATGGACACTTGCAATTAGCAAGGAGTCATATTCATTAATGTTTGCAAGGCTCTAAGCACCATTACGATGTAAATTGGCGCAGTGCTGAGTGGTCTTATAATTGTAACATTCTTTTCCCATTAATGCTTTTGTAAATGCTCTTCTTCCTGCAGAAAGATATGATGCTAACAGCATTGTTTTCCTGCTTCCATGAAAGTCCTTTGATTACAGAAGTTGTACCACACGACCTACCTGAGCATGCACGTATAATTCCCTGTGTCATTGAGAAGAGCAGGCCAGAACCAAAGGGTGTCTTTCTCCTTACTGATGCGATTATCCGGGAGACGAAAGTTAATGGGCTCCTCCAGATCCCGGTCCTGCCCGATCCTGTACCAGATCAGGGTTAAGCCAGCAGAATGGGCTGTACTGTAGTTATACTTCAAGAAGGTCTCAAAAAGCGGGCATTTGATCTTGGCAGGTTCCCCATCATAAATCTGGATCTGTTTCATGGTGTCCACACCCCAGTCATCACAGCGTTCTGCAAGCAGGAAGAACAAGGTGCCTGAGCTTGCACATCTCCAGGAAAAAATCAATTCTGCCCCCCGTTTCCTACAGCCCTTGGTACTGTCTCCAAGGAAGTCAGAGGCAAAAATCTAGTGTTTTAAGTGGAAACAAACTTGGTTTTCACAAAGCACAACAAGAATGGTGTGATGAGCTCTAGAGAACTTGAAAACCTCTACTTTCATTTGCAGACCTGCTACATTTCTTCCAAGGTACTGTCATGATGGGAAATAAATATGATAGGATATTCCTGCCTAACACCAGGCTTCCTAGAGAGCTCCAAGATAATACAACCTTAAAAAATAACTGCTGTGGGAATATAAGATCTGCATGAAAACAATGCTAGAGGTGCGTCCAATCACACAGAATGACAGGGAAGATGGAAATAGAGGTGTCCTGAGAAGAGGAAAAAATGAGCACTGCAAATATCAACCATCCCTTAGAGCTATGGGCCATTGCCCCTGCCAGAGGAAGCTGGGCTGGCGGAGCTGGAAGCAGGCGCTGCCTCTTCTGTGATGGATTTGTGCAACTCCTGTGCATGCCATACTAACACTACAAACTACAAAGTGACACATAGTGACTGTTCACAGCAAAGTTTGGGAAGGGAGGCTAAGGATCAGGAGAGACATTACAAAGGAGACAGCAGCAGGTTCACTTGGGGATCACAAGCAGCCCCCTGGTGCTTTCCCCAAGTACTGTCCAACAGGATCAGCGTGGCTCACAGCAGACTCCAGCTAACAGAAACTGGGCAGTAAGAGTAAAAGCTGTTCAATTATTTTTATTATTTTTTGAAATTGCTTCTAGTGAACAGGACCAAGACAAACAGCACGCTCAACACTCATTTATCTTCTAAGAGCTCCTTCCCACCCTATTCCTCCCACCCATGAGAATGCCCCATCACAAAGGGATGGGGTGCAAGCAAAGCAGGGTGCCAGCTAACCTGGGAACAACCTGCACTTCCCAAATCCCCATATGCTGACAGGGCAGAGGTGACACGGCACGCTTCCCAGCACACCCCTGCAGCTGCAGCGAGGCATTAGCTAGGGCAGCCTGATGTCTGAGCCCTAAATGAGTCCAACAGAAAAGGGGTTGCTGCCTGCAGCTGCCCCAGGAGAGGCATCGCAGCCACTCCAGAGACAGCACTGCAAAGCTTCTCTAGTTTGCAGATTTTAGAAGAACTTGGACAGAAAGGAAAAACAGAATACAATATGCTCTTTGAGCCCAATTCTTCTGAACTGACTTCACAGGCCCAAAGCACAATTTCTGGCATTTTATCTTCCTTAAATAGACAGTAGGATGTAGCTTGGCCCCAAATTCATACTTAATTAAAAAAAGCAAATAGAAACCTTTGAGAAGACAGGCCCACAGTGCTTTAAGGCAGCAATGCTAACTCGTGTGGCTCAGCAGTGTTTAGTCATGGGGAGACAGAATTTGGGCCAATAATAAATGAAATGCTTTCTGGCTGTTTTATACATAAATGTAAATACAAACTGCATGGCTGCTACAGCATGGCAAACACCCATGTGATGGAGTGCTACTTCTGGACAGAGGGAAATGGGCTGGGAGGAGGTAGCAAGGTTAGCAAGAGTCCAAGTATTAGGAAAACAACCCGAACCATGAGGAATGCCTTAGCTCATCATCTCAGACATACAGATTTCTTTCAGAGCTACTCTGCTTCAGCCTGCACCCATCAGTCTGTACCACTGCTATTGCAGCCAGTGACAAGGCTCATTATGAAAGACCAAAATCACTACCAGAAGCATCACACCATGAGAAGGTACAGTCACCCTGCACCACCATGGTGGAGGCCAACTGGAACCAGTATGCTGGTTCATGCTCATCAGGCAATTGCATTAGGTCAAGTTTCCATGTAGTCAAAAACAAGACAAATGAGCCTGCCAGTGCCTGGCTCTAATTGCATGATGAAGATCTCATTACCATTCACGTGAGGGGCATTTGTTTTCATAAAGAAAGCCTTCCCCTCTGAAAGGAGCAAGGTCTCAATGCAGACCTGTGCCTGTACATCAGGACACCCAGGTTCTCTTCCCTGCACCTGACTTTGCAGTGTCCTCTTGGGTTGCAAAAAGGAAAATTATCCTTATTACTTCAAATAGCAGGACTGAAAAGGAAGTAAACTATATAAAAAATTACCGTATTGAAATTCTTGGAGTAAAGATCAATGAATTTTGCAATCATGAGCAGGTCTTGCATTTTGCAAGAGCTCATAAATCAGCATTGTAAAGCTACTTACTCGTTCTACCTGAATGAGTAATTGAAAATAAATATATTGCTTTTGAGTAATGCAGAGGGGAAAAAAATACATCATTGTATGGGCCTTGCTTTCTTAGCTGGGGGAGGAAGTGAGACCATTGCTCTGCACTGTAAGAGCAGTACATGGAGATTTTGTCTCGGAGCTGGCCAGTTCACATGATTTCAGGAATGCCAACACACCAGGTGGCCAGCCCTAAGGCTGCCCCATCAGGTCGTGTTCAGGTGTCCGGCACACTTCCAAGCTCAACCCCAAGCGCAGCACGTAACCAAGCCAAGAGCAAGCTGCTACACAGAGATGACAGCAGCAGACCTGTGGCTTGAGCCTGCAGGTTGTGCTTACCACTGCACTGACAAGGCTTAAATCGAGTGGGATCAGCATTCATACTCCGAATTCAGGGCTTCCCTTGACAAACAGAAACCCAGTGAAGCTACGGGAGCTATATACAACACCACAGTCCCTTCCACACTGCAGCAAACAGCACTACACCCGTAACAGAAGGAGAGAAAATTCTATAAAAAAAAATCCATCACACAAATGAATCTTCCCAGAAATGCCTTTGCAGAACACTTGAAAGCAGCCCCCCTTTTCTTCTTACTGCTCATGGTTCAGCTGACCCCCTTATGCTGAGTGCTCTGCAACCATGCAGCAAAGCAATCTATAACCCGTAACACCTTCCCTGACAGACAACGCAGATAGAGGTAAGGAAGATGTGTATTTTTAAATGTATTTGCTGCATTGACAGCAAACTGCCAGCAGGGGTTGATCCACCTAAAGGCCCCAGTGCTTCACAGGTCCCAGAGAGCACCAGAAGTGGTAGGCTGCATGGTAGGAAAAAATGCCTCCAGCACAGGAAGAGAAAGTGCAGGCAGAAAGGCCATGGTACGGATGCCCACCTTGCTTCACGTGCCTCAAGATAAATACATGAGCATGCTGCTGCACTATGGCTCTGCCCTGATGCACACTGAGAAGTAGCTTGCATACGTAGGTGAATCAGCAAAGTTAATTCAAAAGCGTCTTCCTTGCTTGGTGTGTATGTTGCAGCCCTCATTCATAGGAATACCTACTATTGTACTAGGGACGGCAAGCTCTTCTGTTACAGAAGCAGCCTGATCTGCCCCATTTCAAAATCTGGTGCTGTAACACCCTTCAACATCAGGCATCCCAGTACAGACTGCTCCTCAGAAGCCAAACAAAGCTGAAGAAAGTGGCTTCTCCACACGCAAAGCAGAAAATGAGAGGAGAGAAAAATAATGATGTTGCTTAGCTGCACAGAGGTGAAAACAGACATTTCTGGAAACCTTTCCCAACCTTTAATTTACCGCACTGATTTACCCCCTAGGGAACTGAACACTGAGTACACCCAACTGAAACGCTCCCTTCAAGATGTGTCTGCAGCACCTATTAGAAGCACCCACACAGCCAAAAATGAGATAAAATTGGTGCAATTATTTGGATTTTCAAGGGGAGACAAACTGCAGAACCTACGGATTAAAAATAAGAAGAGAGCAAGGCCACATCAAGAAGCACAATGCCCTTTTTTCTCCCTCCTGTTTAGCAGTTCTGTGCAGTCATTTTAAGTATGCTCACGGTACCTCCATTTAAAGAAAAAAAAAAAAAAAATCTCCACCACAAAACCACCAGCTCCACCCTGCTTCCACCCCATCTCTCTGTCCCTCCCCTGGGGCTACAAACAAAAGCCTTCCACTAGCTAAAACTTCTGCAAAGAAATATAGAGCCACTCTTGTGACAGGCCATCCATCACACCAGCACAAATCATCCTGCTATTTGCCAAATTGATGCATCCTTTGTAGTCATCTCCAATCCCTAGGAGGGGGCCCACCCCACGCAGAGAGGGGCTGTGCTGACATTTGGGATATGCTTTTCCCCACTCCATGCCACCAGTAGTACTAAAGGGGGCTGTACCATCTTCCTACTTCCTTCTGCATTATCTTAAGGCAAAGCTGAGCTGAGTCCATCTCTTTGTGCAGAGGGCAGTCACACCAATGGTTAGCTTGATACGAGCATCAATAAGGCAGAAAGCCGGTCCAGGAAAGCAATTAAGACTGAATTAATCACTACCACCTCTAAGAAAAAATTTCCCCCACCCTCTTTCAAGCGCACAGCAGTTTGCCAGCGAGTGGGAAGCAGAGGAAGCCAGGCTGAATGGTGGAGCTGCTCTCGGAGTAAAGGAGGCACCAGCTGTGGCCAGCCACCACGCGTGGGTGCGCTTTCTATTCACACGGGTGCCAGGAGCGCCCACGCTTCCACTAGGCCTGGAGTTTTGCTTTCACACGTGCAGCCTGCATAGGAGTGTGGCACAGCGTGCTCCACGACAGCATGTTTTGTTCAGCAGCTGAGAAACGAGGCAGCGTAGCAGGAGAGCATCTCCCACTTGGCCTGTACCCCATCTGACCACGCACACAACCGAGGAAGGGTGGCACCGAGCAGAGCGAGAGAACATTCTCCCTGTGCTGGGAGAAGAAGCAGATCCAAACACTCTGAAATCAGTGGGTATTAGAGGACTCGGGTAGCCCCAGCCTAGATCAGCTAGCTTTTCGCATTCATTCCCACCATCTCCAAAGCAGAGACATTGGTCAGAGGGTCTGGAAATCAGGAGGAGCTCAGCACCACCTTGGAGGCTCAGCCTAGAAGCTGCATGAACTCTGCGGGAGTTTATAATCTGACTTCCAGTGTGAACACATCAAAAAGAGCCTGTCATAGCCTCACTACCTCCTTCCCCCAGCCTCTCCAACATAAGCGAAAGCGGTGCCAGCACAAACCTCCTGCGATCAGCTGGGAGGCACAGCGTGCAGCCCAGCCCCGTGCGTGCGTTCCTGCTGCGACGGCACCAGCAGTGGGGCTTCACACTTCTCCCAGGGCTCCTCCTGCCGTGCTGCTGAGCTGCAGTGCTGCTGTGAAAGCATCTCCACAGGATGCTGCTGACAGAGCAGCATCTCCCTCTGAATGCTTATCATTTCAATACATGGGATGGACAAGAAAGGAAGGAGGAAAGAGACTCGGTGTTTCCAGAAGCACTTATACAGTGTGGTTGATAAACTTCAGGTCCTGCAAGTCTAGTTCAAACAGGTGTGACAGCCTGTGCTTGTGCCAGCTTCACAAAAAACAAGCTGTGTGAACTTATGTTGACTTCAGCACAAGCCAGGACTTCAGAGGAAGCAGCCAGAGCATGACATCCAAAAACGACCAACCTGTAACAGAGCCCACAGCACTTGACTCAGAGCCTCCTTACCGATCAAGCAGTCTGTAATGAGGAGAAGGGTGGTTGTTGTTTGTCTTAAGACTCCTCCACAGTGAGCTCTGTGCCTTCACTCTCTATCTGTGATTAAAGCTGTGTTTACTGAATGTGGCACAGAGTGTTTTGGTTACCTCCAGCACACAAAAAAACAGGCACACAAAAAAAAAAGTGTTCAGTTTTCTCTAGCAAGCTTGACATGTTTTCCTGAAGGCTTTAGAGGAAAAAAAAAAAAAAAAAAAAAAACACCATGAGATCAAAATGATAAAGGTATGGGTATGAACTGCTTCAAAGCCTGAAGGAGAAAAGGAGCAAATAGCTACTTTCCATCCCACTTCATTGAGGAAATTGCTGCATGAAGCAAAGTAGAGCAGCACAAGAGGAAGAGAGAGAGAGAGAAAGAGAGATAAAGAGAAAACAGAACAGCCTGTTGCAATATTATCTGTATGAAAGGCAGAGGTGGTTTGCCTGATTCATGCCATGATAAAACCATGCTCAAGCTGGCAGGGTCTCTTCCACACACCCGGGACATCCAGTCAAGTCAAGGTCCAGGCTGAACTCCTGGCCCTACCATGGACTTGCAGAATTAAACCTGTGCAGCCTCGTTACTGCACTGAGCCAGGATCTTGGTTGCATCCCGTCCTTCTTAAAAGACAGCAAAAGATCCTGCACTGTGACTGCACAAGTGGCCATCTAATACTGTAACAGTGACATTCCCAAAATGAGCTTTCTTCCACACGTTTCTGCATTTCTGTGCAGAAAGGTCACTCTGCATTCATGTCTGTACAAAACTCACCCCTCTCAGCCTCTCTGTGGCCAAGAAGAGGAAGTGAACACTGTTCCTCTCTCCTTGCCAGGCATGATTCTGGCTGACACGGAGAGAGGCTGAAGGCTGCAGCTACGTGTAGACACCCTGGGTAGCTCCATCCTGGAGGTTTTGTCTCTACTTCAGGGCCACACACACCTTTCAACACCCTCAACTTCATGCCCTCCAAGTGCCATAAACTTCTACAACCGCAGTAACTCAGACTGGTATGGATGGTTATAAAATCATGTCCTAAATTAGGACAGCAAGAAGCTGCGATGGGAAGAGTAGGAGGAAGTCAGGAAATCCCAGGAGAAGATGGTGGGGGAGGGATTTAGTCTCTTTAGAAGACAATAATGCAGTTTAATCTATTTTTCTTTTGACTTTACACACTAAAATAAGCTTCTCAGCTTCTGGGGCTGTCACAAATCATAAGGAAAATAAGGCCACTGGAACCCCATCAGTAGAATAAGAGCGATACAGTAATAATCCTGAGGAGCTGCGCAGGGCTTTCCATCTTCAAAGTGTTTTACAGACAGTAATTTATTAATCCGCAGATTTCCCCTGGCCACAAGTAACTACTCTGCCTCTCTGCAGAGAGCAGGGAGACACAGGGTGCAGACTGACACTCGAGAGGGAGTGCAGAAGGCAGCTCTAACCTCCCAGGCCAGACCAGAGCTCCTGGCTGCCCTACAGCTGCAGGTGTAAATCCATTCAGGATTTGAGCCCATGCTGGGCTCACCCTAACACAGCCTGCCCAATACCCCCAGAGCAGCTCTCGGAGGAGTTTCTTACACAAGCACGGTGCCTCCTGGCACTGAAGGATTATCTGTGGACTGCTGTTACCTGTTAAATCAGTATCTAACATAGTCCAGCTTTGTTTGAAGACAAAGGGATAACATTACTTTGTATTCATACTGACTGTTACTGTCTTAGACTGGTTTTTCATCTCTTAAACCACTGTGTATCTACATCACCCCAGTGTTGTCAAAGAAGTCATTAGAAGACTGAAACTAGGTTCATTGGTTTTTGCTGTCTTTTTTTTTTCTGAATAAAAAAAACATTTGGGTTCATTAAGCATCTACAACACAAGTAGAGATCTAAGCCTTATTTCCATCTTAAGGATAGCTTAGCAGAGACAAGGAAAACAGAAGACCCTGAATACTGTTGCAAACAATGTCCCAGAGGTCACATGTAAGGAAATCAAACCCAGGCACTGCAGATTATATATAGTTTCAAGACCAGAAGATATTCGCCCATGTGCACAGCATGAACAAGTAGTAGACTCAGGCATCCAATTGAAATGACAAATTCCTTCCCTTCCCCAAGCCTGTTTGTATCCCACACTGTGTAGCTACTTTCACCTGCCTGCTCCTTCCACTCATCACCTCCTCTTCTGTCCTCCCCAGTCAGACCATGCCCTGACACAAATCCAACCCACCTTGTCAGCCAGGGCTCATCTCCATGACGATTGAGCCAGCAGAGGTGCCCAGGCAAACAGTTCATACCCATACACAGATCCAGCTCTCATCCACACAATGTCCTGTGAAACTGGGCTCCAAGGCATCTGAAAAACTTCAGCTGGGATATTTAAAGTGCATTCAGGAGCCAGGTGCCGTGGTGCAAGGCCCACACCTGCATGGAGCTGCTTGGTGTCAGGAGAGCACTGGGGCAGCTTCAGGCCACATCCAGCCTTTCTGAGTTCCCTCCCCAACTTCTGCAGTTAGGGAAGAAATTAGACAGCCCAAACACCATACACCATTACCAGCGCATTTCCAGTCTCCCACACTAGACTATTTATGGCTTTGCTGGGGTGAAACGGGCTTTAGCTGCCTTTTGGTGCCAGCCACAGGAAACCACACAGCATAGCAGAGGGTTGCACAGGCGGCTGCCCCTCCCTCCAAACACAAACAGCCATGAAAGCCCATTAGTAAGGACAGTAGATGTTCTGACAGCCAAAGTGGCTTATGGCATACACAAAACAAAAAAGAGCTCTGCACTGAGCAGTGGGTCTGCCATCCACAGACATCCAGAAAATTAAATGCATATACTATAGCAGCTTTGCTGAAGGGATGTTTCGAGTGATCATGTGTCCCATGCATCACCCTTTGACATTTATCTTCCTGCAACACTCTACCATGACTTTAACTATACCGTACAGAAAACCTGAGGAGGAATATTTAAAAAGCACTAAACACCACACAGAAAAGCAGGGAGAGAGCCCTGTCAGATCACTTGGCACGAGCCTGTGTAACCCAAATGCCAAACTCACTCTCTGAGCCTTCAGAGTTGCTGCCACATTTCCTGGGCAGTCCCCACCGTGTCAGACCCAGCTCCCAACACCCCACAGCGACTGCCTGGGGAGGTCACCATGCTGCTGTGACAGCAGAAGGACGTCACGTCAGCAGCAACAGAACGGCAGGTCCAGAAATCCACACAGATTTTCCCTGAGAGCAGTGGATCTTCACGGCTGGGTCCCTCTTTTCCAGGCACTCCTAACACGTGGGGAGTGGCAGAAGAGACCTGGGCAGTGTATTCCTTCTCCTTTGCTGTTTGTTTGCCAGCACTGCAGAGAGGCAAGCACTTTGGGGGGTGGGCTTGCTAAATCCCCAGGGTTTATTTTTGATTGCTGTCCCCTCAAAGCCACTGCCTGTTCTTTCCTCCCTCCCCCTTTGCCTTCTGCAAATCGTGCTGTCTCCTTCCACCCCCAAATAGGAAGTCCAGAGCCGAGACGCACACAATCTGCCTCTTCACCAGAGCCCGGCTGACTGCGTGCCAGGGGAGCCGCGAGCATGACAGCATATTTCCTGTCAGGAAAGTGACTCAGTGAGACGGCTGCAAGAGCTCCTCTTACCCGAGAAGTTCCCCTCTCCCCTCGCGTTGCTGAGGCATGAGTCAGAAGCCGAGAGCCAGAATTTCAGTCCCCTCCGGATCCAAGCAGAAATAGAAGATTTCAAGCCCAGGTCCTGCCTGCAACTCCACAACAAGTCGCTGCCATGTGCTGAGCCCTGGTTTCATGCCTTGCAGAAGGGGAATAACAATGCTGACCAAGCAGGGAGACTTGAATTTGCAAAACGCTTTTAGTCAGAGATGGTGGTTTCCACTATCAGTTTGCTTACGAACCGTTCACAACATGCTCGTAGCCACTGTGTGACCACTATACAACCCCTAAAGACAGCCAGTGTTGGCAAAATGCACAAAGACAAAGCATTTTACGCATGTCCATTTCATCCAGAATATGTGCAAACACCTAAAATAACCAAAAGTCAGTTTTCTTCTGCTGGCCTCGGCTGATTAATTCCCGCAATAAGCAGGCACTTACCAGAGCTGCTGCAGAAGGGGATCACGCACAGCCACAGTGTCACCAGCAGGGCACCGACCATCTTCATCCTGCCAACACAGTACACCAAGGGGTTCTGGTTATTCCATAACACTTCATTGCTGCAGGCATTTGTTACTTTTTAAGAAAACTGAGCATGTGTTTATTCCCACAGATCCTTTGCCCACCCACAGATCCTTTAGTTCTTGTATATATATATTTTTCATTAAGACACTCTAAGAAGAGCATCAATCTGCATGGCAGTGTTGTCCTGCCCACGGGAGCTCTCCCAGCCTAGGAGGTGACAGCTCAGAAGAGGACAGCCAAGCCTCTTTATTCACTGGAACAGCCGATATTCATGCACACAAAGAGTAAGGAAGCTACTTGCCTGTCACATACAGCAGGGGAGAAATCCCAACTTTGAGGTTTCAGCAAAGGACTTCAATATTTCAGGAGTCATTCTGCCAGTGCACACACTTGCTTTTCAGAAAAAAAGAGGGCTGAAGCACATTTGCACCAAACACACACCTGACTGCTGGGCACAACAAAGGCCCACACAGAGCCTCTACAGGGCCTGCACGCTGCTGTGGCCCTACAGGACAGCCAGCCCACCAAAACCTCCCCACACGGGGCAACAAGTCCCTGACTTGTGCACACTTCAGAAGTAATCCAGACAAACCTTTGTACTTCCTAAGGCAGGCAGAAAACAATCCCAGGCTTCTCGGTTCCTGCTATTTGCTCATTTCCTGTAATTTGAGATGAACGAATGCTGCCAGTTTCACTTGCCACGTGCTCTGGTGTTTGGCATTCGGCTTGCTCTGAGAGCTGCTCACTCACTAGATTCAATTTCCCCGTGTTTCTAGGTTTTCCAGGACACAACCTGGAAGCTGCTAGTCACGACAGCTGACATTTACCAGGCACTCTTGTTAATGGAGCAAAGGTTGCACGTGATATTCCTGGGTGCCGTCAGAGCACAGAGGGAGAAGAGATGGTTAAAAAGGATGAACCTCAAAGCAGCTCAGCCCTGCCAGGCAGATGTAGTAATGAGCACGGTGACACTGCCAGGAGCACGCTCCTGAGGTGACATGGAAGACTGTTCCATCAGAGTGTGCTGCAAGGGCAGGGAGAGAAGCCACAGGGCTCCCTGAAACACGTCCCTCAGAAGCCTCTCCATAATACACACATTATGCTGAAGGTCTTCAGGCACAAGCGGAGAGCGGCTAAGATTGCACAGATTGCAGGTATTAACAAGAATGGGATGTGTGAACTACTCGAAATCCAGCAGCAGATATTTAATCCTTCCTTTTCAATGCCTGGATTTGAAAAGCCTTGGAACAATGCTTTCCCTATGCTGGGCTCATCTCTAAGAGACAAAAGGGAATCTGGAGCAAGCCCGCTCTTCCCTGCACAGCCCACGCACCTGGCTGCCCTGGAAGCCAGGAGTCCTTCAGAAACCCGCGGGCAGCTGCTCAGTTGTATTCCCTAAGGTCCAGCTGAGACAGCCGGTCATCCCCTACCTCTGTCACCCAAATTGACAGGGCAGCCACTAGCCAAACCCCCTGCTACAACCATCTATAACCACCTCCAATGTCACACAGGAAGCCTCCATGGGGAAGAAACACAGTTAAGTACATCCATCCTTTGGAAATGATCAAGAATGGTTGAAACATCTTTGCACTATTAGCTTGGCGAGAAAGAACCAGTATGTTACACCTTCGGTGGCAATGTAAGAGCTTCTGGGGATTCAGATGCTGGAACAGAGGACATATAAACAGCAGGAGATCATTTCCATAATAAAGTTTCTTCACAACTCCCTCTCCATTTGTCATTAGATAAGTGCACAGCACGTCCTAATTCACCCTTATTTTCCACCGATTCTCTCCTGTGTTTTGCACAGATCAGACTGAATTCAGACCTGACCAGGCAAACAGGAGCAACTACTGACTTTGGATGAGTTTCTCCCCTTTAGAGCAAGGCCATTCATGTGGCCTGAGGCCAAAATAAACTACTATGTTTCGCTCTGTGATACATAAACTCTGCAGTGAGCTAATATTTACATCCATTAACTGCTTGTAAGAACACACTCCTTTCAGCGGTCTCAGAGCCAGTAGGTCTGTTCCCAAGAGCAAGGTATCTAGAATTCCCATATTCTGCCTGCTAAGATGGAAATTCTCATTTCTTTTTCTACCTAGCTATGAAGTCAGAAGTCCTGCACAGCTTGATTTACCTCTGGTTCATTCCAGGCTCTCCAGAGATTTTATCAGTGGAGACAGACAGACACAGAGCTTGTCAGATTACAGCAATTTCTCCATTACTGGATTGTGAATCGTTTCTCCTCAGCCCTGGCTGCTCTGACACTTTATGAAACCCACAAGGCACTGAACCACAGGCTGGCTGAGGGGAGCAGACAACCTCCTCGATGCCCTGACCACCCCAGCACTTAAAAGCTGAAAGACCCCCTTCAATGCTGCTAGAACTGTGATGCTTTACTTACATGGCCCAAAAAGCTGTGATGTGCCCCAAAGAGAAAGGTGTTCACAGAACAGTCCCGTTGTCACGCAGTGTGGTCATTTATCCCCAGAAGCACAACATGTTTCTGCCCGTGACATCAGGAAAAGAGCATTGCACCCATTTTGTTGCAGACAGAAGAGATGGGTTTTGTAATGCTGTAAGCAATCGCACTAAAACCCACCCGCTCTTACCAGGAACAGAAGGATTTTTCCTCAGCCTTTTCCAGCAACCTGCTTCTTTGTTTCATGACACCGGAAAGCATGTTGTAATTTTACCAGTACGTGACAACTGCAGCAGTGACTGGTTAACTTCTTGCACAATTTGGCATCACTGCCTGCAAAACCAGCACCTCCGGCTGCAACTGAGGAGCCAGAAATCAGGGAGTGCAAACCCCAAACTGCGCTGGTGGGGCTCCCCCAGCTGTGTTCACCCAAATTGGTCACAGACCTCAGCTCCGGCACACAGGCAAATTGCACAAAAAGCAAACCCCAACAGGAGCCAGGAATAAATCAGTGAGCAGAGGAGCATACCGGCTCAGAAATCACACAGCAGCTAGACAGCAGGTAATCAGAGAAGCCAGAAGAAGGCTGGATAGCTCAGATACATCCTCAGCACTCCAGGAACTTCTCACGAGACCAATATACTCTGAAGTGTTCTTAATGCCTCCATAAATTAACATGTTAATAATAATTCATAGAGCAGTTGGGGAAAACAATTCACCACCGCCGTTAAGAATCCTATTAAGGAATTTATTTTCTTTCTGTTTCTGAGTGCTTTCTTCTTCAAACTTTCACCTTCCACCTTGTCTGCTACTGGGCAAGAAAGAAAAGGAGCAGGGGGAGCATGGTCATGGTGGGGTCTCCTGTTCTCAAAACCAAGGTGGTAGAGAGGGTTGGTTTTGCATTTGATACTGACTAAAAGCAGACTTACTGTCACCAAAACACATGGTGTTTTCATATAAAACATTTTTTTAAAACACCTTTCCCAAACAGATCTAAGTGAGGGATTGTTCACTATTGCTTTTAGCAGCATGGACCCCACAAAGCCTCTGCTTTTTCCCAACAACTGTAAAAACAAAGACATATCAAACAATTAATGAAGAGAGCTGCTCTCAAAGTAGCTACTGTACACTTGTTCTTAAAGACAACCCTACTAATTCTACAAAACAATGCCATATTTTAAGAAACTGCCTTTGCCCCTTCTAACTACAGGCACCCAGAGAGATCTGACAGCCTTTTTCCTTTTCACTGAAGTCACACTACTGTACACAGAACAAAAGCACCCTTCAAAACATAGCCACTAAGTGCTCTGGCTGAAAGGGCATTTAAAATAAAACAGTTGTTGGGAAGAGGGGAAAAAATAAAACTGCTCTGGTCATTTGAACGGTGTTACATATTTTTCATTATGTAATTCTGTCCCAAGCCCCTCTGAGTCAAAGGAATTTGAGAATACAGGACTGGCTCTAAGAAGAGGGATGCTGACATTGGAAGACAAACTAAAAACAGAGTAGGCCAGCTTCAGAGTTGCTTTGTTTCTAAACTCAATAGGTTTGGGGCTCTTTGGGGCACCAGTAAGGGAACAAACTTCTGGGCTGATGCTGCCAGGGCTTCAAAGCACGCATCAGCAAGAGAGCCCCACTCCCTTTGCTGGCAGGCAAGTTGGCTGTGCAGGGCCATGCTGCATAGCGGGGCCAGCATGCAGGAGACAGGCAGGGCTCCTCTGCTCCCATGTCACCGTGTGAGCATGAGCCCAGGGTCCCTGCATCCTCACACAGCACTGAAGAAGGCTGCTTGATGCATTTACTGTGTTTCTTATGTGTACAATCAAAGCAAAATTTAGAGAACCCAAAAGGCAGACAAAGGGTATCTGCAGCTGCCTTTGCAGCCTAAGTAACAGAAAGAGAAAAACACTGAGTGGGAAAAGGCTTTTCAGGCTCCAGGGAACATTTTTGCTTTTCAGTACATTTAGGACCAAGGCAGACAATAGGGGGGATTATTGTAGCATAAAGCTTGGTGCCACTTAGCTGGGACTTGCACAGCTCATGCTGCCCCTGCCTCTCCTCCCGAGGCCATTGGGGTGCTGAGCAGCACCAGCCTCTGCTACAGAGTCCGGGTTTCCACTCTCATCCCTGCCTGAAGCAAAGCCACTCCTGCAGTGAGTTTGCCAGCCCCTTGGAAAGCCCTCCCAAGCAATGTAACATTACACTGAAGCCCCTGGAGACATGAGTTGAAGGACACGTGACAGGTTTTGGAAGTCCAGCCTTCCCTCTCCAGGATGAAGCAGCACATTTATCAACATTAAACCAGCAGTGGTTTGATAATGACCACCACAAGCAGCTGAGCACACTTTCTCTGCTCTCACAAGCTTTGTCACATCACTTCAAACACAGGCCCACTGACCAACAAAGGGTCCCAAATGCTCTCCTTCAAAAACATATTTGCATTTCTCCTAAGTGCAGGGAGCCCATTTTGCAGCAGCTCCATGAACCAGGCACATTTTGGCAGGCTGTGCCAGGGCTAAACCCATCCCTCAGTCAGGGACAAGCACAAGAGCAGCAAGCATGACCCAGTCAGCACATCTTGGGTGACGCATCCGCTGCGGAGACTGCGAGACCAACACGGAAATCCCACTTTTACCACAAGCTTTGCATATTACCCATGGTTGTCCCTGTAGACCTTCCACCCCCCAGTTTTCCCATCCTCAGAAACTTGTGCAGGCAATTGTGCACCTGACAGCAGAGCAGGCTGAAAGCATTTCCTTCTGAGGTGTTTCTAATACAAAGGCAATTTATGCCATCAAAAACAAAGGAAACAGATTTGGGCAGACAAACTTTCTCTACCAGCTAAAATCACAGCAACAATTACACACTTGCTTTTGCAGAGAGGGGAAGCAAAGGAAACTAGTGGGAGTCGGATGGAAAGCTGCCCTGGTGAGACAGCTCCCCTGCTGCTAGCACAAAGCATCTTCTGTCCTCTCTGGCCAGAGCTGGTCTCCATTACACCATCTCTGGAAGCACTGGGAGCTACAGCACTCACACTCAGCTTTACAGCAACTACTCCCCACCCAACCAAAAAATAATAATTAATGAAACAAACCTATTAAACCTGACCTGGAAGCGATCTTCTTGGTCAGTAGCTCAGCCAGCTCCTTGCCAGCTCCCAGTCACAACACCAGGCTAGCAGGGCAGCAGCCTGCTAGGTTCGAGCATCCCATGCCCTGCCTGAGATCCCAGGGGAAAGCCAGGCTCATGGGAGCCCTCACAGGAGTCCCATGCACCTGCCTCTGGTGCTTGGCAGCCGACCCAAAGGAAAGCTGGAGCTCACTGCCCTGCCCAAAGCCAGCCTGCCTACACAAAGGGCATCAGAGTGGGAGGAAGGAAGGATTTCATTTCCTCCTGCACATCATCCTAAAGCCCTGCTGTCCTGAAAGGACACAATCCTTTCATCACCTTGATTTTAAGGACATCCTTTGAGGCAAGACGTATTGACCTCTAGAAACATTTTTTCTTCTGCTTTTTTTGACAGCAAATCTTGTGGATGAACAAAACACAGAGGTGCATCACCCTAGGGGTCACACAGGGAAGCGGGGACAGAACAACTCCCAGGCTGTTTCTGCTTTAACCCAGCAAAGCAAACTGCAGCAGCAAGGTGCCTGTCGAAGGCTGACCAAAAGCTCCAGTGAGCAGAGAGCAGCCTTGAGCTCAGAGGCTCAGGGGAAAGTGGGAAGAGGTTTCCTGGGAGCAAGTCATTTCTGGGAGCTTTCTGGTGGTGCAAGCTTTGGCTCCATCAATGCTCATCTGCTTAGGTCACAGGTGACTGCCAAGCAGGAAATTTGTGATGTATTATTGACATTTAGATACCATCTCCTAGAGTCCTTTCAGCTCAAAAGATTTAAAGCTAATAATCAGAATTCAGAGGAAGTGGCCATTTACACACACACCAAGAAATAAAAAAGGAAAATGACCCAGACAGGCGAAGAGGAAAAGAGAGGTATTGAAGATACATCTGGAGAAAGCCATCATTGCCACCTTTCCTTTTCAGTTCTTGTGGGGTCCTCTCAGGGCTTGGCAAAGCAGAAGTGCTACAGATCCTACACACTGCTCTGCTGGAGCCCAGGGTGCCACCGATTATACTCTGGCAGCTGCTTAGCAGGCAGAGCACATTGCATTTCATACATTTAAAATAAACTAGTTCAATAATCCAGCATCTCTCAGAAATGTATGCACACCTGGACAGGACAAATAAACAGCTGTGACTGTTACAGAGAGATCTGTGGAGTGGGCTGAAGAGGGACAGGCTGAGCCACAGCTATGAAATCAAACGGCACAGATTACTAATGCATACATGCTGGCCACCAAACAGTTCAAACACCAATCTACAAGAGCACTTCTGTGCTCAGGCAAAAGGTATCCAGCCAAGATTTTCTATTTTTTAAGTCTGAATAGCCAGGGAATGAAAAGCTTCCAACAGAGCTTCAAAGAGAGCTGAGACCTTCTGCGAAGCCAGACAATGCTTCTATTTTGGATGGCGATGTTATAGTGAAAGAAGAGCTCCAAGAAACACCAGTGTGCTGCCCCAGCAGAAAATAAACTGACAAAATAATCTTTGCACAGGAAAAAATAAAAATAAATATAAATCTGCAACCAATGTGGCTTAAAGACCTGGGGAAACTTAAGGAATTCAGATTCCTCCCCCTCTTCAAGAGCCCTGGTGAGCTCCTGTGGAATATCTGGAGACATCTGAGAATGAGCATTTCGTTTATACGTTCATCCCCTTGACCTTTTTAATGGCTTTTAGATGTAGGCAACGCCACTGCCTTCCTTAAGAGGTTATTCCACTCTCCATATGGATACGGCAGCACATCCACATTGCACAACAGAGCACCCAGCAGCAGTCCCCAGCTTGCTCAGCCCAAGGCTCTAAACCCAGAGCAGAATGCAGACCTGGGCAGGTCCCTCAGCTGGGCTTACCGTCTTTCATAGGAGCAGCTTGGGACTCTCAGACCCAGAACAGCTTTCCCAACAGCATCTCCTTTTAAGCACAGCAAGTGCTTGGCTCCAAATGCCAGGGAACAGCAGTGTCTTTGCACAGCCCACCCGTCACAACAGGGACTGCACAAGCTCTGCTAAGCACTAGCTGTAATAAGCACTCAATATAAAAAAAAAAAATAAATAAAATCACACTCTTTAAGTTCAAGCACTTACTGCCAGGTACATACCTGCTCTTTCACTTTGCCTCCTTCCCTTTATACCCCTCAGTGCTTGCAGACCACATTCCCAGGATGGCTACTGAGCTCCAGTCTCTTTCCCATTTCATTTCCCACAGCAGGCAAAAAGCCCCAAGCACCCTGAGGCACAACGCAACGTCTCACTGCCCCTTCCAAGCAACCTTCTTACTGTGCAATTACCACAATCCCCCCATGCAGATTGCAACGTTTCCAACACTACAGACAGGCTTACCCACACTGCTGTTAAGGGATGAAGAACTGGTGTCTAACCCTACCTACAGCATAAGGAAAGATTTCCTCAGGTGACTCCATTTATCTTGGGATGAGCAAGATATTCAAGGGTAAAACCAAGCCAACTGAGATTTTTCATTCTCAAATTTGGGCCACACAGGGTTTCCAAACCTGGCATTACTTATAATCAGGTTAATTTAATTGCATTTAGCCTTATAATGGGCTGGTCCCTACAGAGAACTTGCTCAGGCTCTGTCTGTACCAACCGCAGCCTTCAAACCATGGCACCCTGAAGTTTTGAGTCCAGCAGCCTCCTGCAAGGCTCTCCTGTCCGCTCTGTGACCCCTGCACCTACAGGGTGGGAAGGCCAAGAGGGAGCTGCAGGCAGCAGCAAGCTGTGATTGTCATCGGTATTAATTATTTGGGGAGAATGTGATCTCTTGAGGGCAATGAATTCATTTCTCCAGCTGAATGACAAACAAAAGGCAATATAAGCACTGCTGACATTTCTAAAGGAGCGGTGACACGAGGAAATACCACTACACATTAAAAACCCTGCTGCAAAGGGATATAACACTGAAAAGTCTCCAACACTGTCTTTCTTGAGCTCTCTCAATGCCAGGAAATGGGTACCTCGATATTCTCAAAGCTGCACTGACCCCTGCCCTGGGCTGGTCCATTGCCACGAGGAAGCAACTGCTGAGTGCCCTTGGAAAGTTGGGTTGAGTTTCCCTCTTGCTCTTTGATACTTCTTGTCAACAACTACAAAGTCATCACACCTGGTAGGCAAGGAAAAAAGGCTTGTAGAGGGGAAACGTGGCCCACCTGGGTAGCCACAGCATGGGCCATTCAATAGGACTGGCATGCCAGGCTGCTAGGTGTGGCTCTTCTGTGTAATGGAAGAGGACACAACAAGCCTGGAGAAAAGCATTTCCCTTCTCTGCAGCCTCCCAGGGAGCCAGATTAAGCAGGGTCTCCCCAAAGTCCCCACTGCAGTGCCAGACAGAACCGGGGAGGTAGAAAAAGAGAAAATGCACTGAGGCTGTGGCTGGTTTTGCTTGATGGAGGAGAAGGGAAGACAACCCATGGGGTTTCAACTGTAACAGGCACAATTTGCTAGAGTGACACATTCTGGGATTGTGCAGCACGCCAGTGCTTGTCTGGAGAGGTTGGGTGCCCTACTAGCCCTTGCAGCCTGCCACCATTATCGTGTTAGGCAGCAACATGTATCTCCTCCCATTATCAGGATCCCTTTTGTAAACATGGGCTGGAAGGAGGTTGTTCTTGGGGGTGGGGAGGGGTAGGCAGCTATATCCCAGCAGAACAAATCCAATTACGTGTATTAGAGTGAATTCGTACAGCCTTCTTGTTCAGGATAAGTATTTTCTACAGATCCTGGAGCTTTGAATCAACAAACTGCTGATCAACATGTGTAGGTGGGGCCCTGGATGTTACCACAGTGGGATGGAGGTGAGGTTATTTTAATTCTGGTTCTTGGTGAAGTTTGCTTTTTGCAATAAGGTCTGCTTGAGGAAAAAAAAAAAGAGAGAGTGGAATTTTGGGCTCCCACCCCTGTGCTGTGCTCCTGTTAGTCCCTAACACTGAAGTTTTTAAATAGTCCACTAGTTTAGCATACCAATATGAGTATCTGGTTAATCTACATGAAGCCTACAGAGCCATTTATTACTGCGTGTAGTGTATGAAAAGATGTAGTGCCTCCCTGGTAATCAGGCATCAGGCAGTGTACAAACGGCTGTCCCCTGAATTGAAGACATTATCAGAGGCTCCTAAAATCTGTGCCTCCATTTCTCTAGCCACATTTATAACAGCCTCTCCCCACCTCGCACCACAGCTGTGCGTCTTAATGTCTCTAAAATGCTTAGAGATGCTGAGATGAAAGATGACATATGAGTGCAAAGTATAGATTAATTCCCCAGGCTCAGCAGCCACTGGAGCTGATGGGGATAAATGTACCACATACCCACCACAGAAAACTTGGGTTTGAGCCTGTCTTAAACAGTAAGTACTTAAGCAGCAGTTCCCTTGGAACAAGTCCTCTTTGGCTGGGCACTGGGAGCCCCAGCAGGCAGGAAACACAGAAATGCAATATATGACTATGAAAAATAGATGCCTTTCCAGAATAAAGCCTCAAACCTGTTTCTATAGAATTTGGTAGTGAGATTTCAACTCATTTCAGTAGGAGTACAACAGAGCTGTTCAGGTTTATCCGCCAATGTGTTAAGAACGTGGCCAAACATAATTTGAAAAGCTATTTCCATTTCTGTTTGTTTTTTAAATGATTAAAAATCCAGTTTAAATATTGCAAGGAAAACTTGAAATTGAGCAAGATAAGTTCTGGCTTCCTTCCGAGTAGAAGGCAAACCCCAAAATGCTACCGCAGATCTAACAGATGGGAATTATTTTTCACTCTTTAAAAGTCTCATTCCTTTGCTCTGAGATTAACTGTAATTAGCTCATTATTTACATGTAGGACAAAAGGTAAAACATAAAGAAAGGCAATTGCGACCACAAATAACAGGCAGAAAAAGGCAAAAAATAAGTAAAAACTCCCTCTAAGAAGAAAGTGTCACATCTTTCTCACCAAGCAACATAATTGTTATAAATATCGAGTTAAACAGCTCCGCAGCATCCTGTCAGCACTAAGGATAAACATTTAGGTCACAGCTTTGCAAGCTTTTACACACAAGTTGACTGAACATATAAGAATCGTTCTCTGAAGATCTGAAAATACCACATGAGTGGACAGGATCAGGCCTAAGAGAGCCAAGATATTCCATTACACTTCTATGTCAGTAATGAAAGGGATTAAGCAAAACTGGAATCAATACAAAAAAAACAAACAAACAAACAAACAGCAGCTTTTCTAGTTAGATACAGGGTTATTAAAAGTTTTTTGTGTTTTGTTTTGTTGTTTTTTTTTAAAGTCCTATTCTAATTCTGATAACACCTCTGCTCACTCAAGCTGAAGAGACTTCTATTCTAAATTATTTGTGCGAGGGTGTGATTTGCTGCCTCCCAGCTGCACCACAAAACTGTCCGTGGAGCTGCCTGCCCAGGCAATTACCCACCTCTCAGTGGGGTATCTCCAAGCAGAGCCCCAAGCTGACCGTGTTAAACAGTAAGGTTTGCCCAGCCGTGGTAAGCAAGATGTTAGTGGTAAAGAAGAGTAAAGGAGCTTGATGGCAGGTTCTCAAATAGCTCCGCACCAACTGGGCACCCTCCTGTGGCAGCTTGGGGATGCCTGCAGCTATGATGGATGCAGGGTGGGAGTGCAGGACCACGCAGTGCTCCTTCTCAGGCACCTCCCAGCACCTGGAAAGAGCTATTTTGCTCTGGAAGACCCTGCTCCAGGTGGGATTTCCAGGGTAAAGGGTCTCTGCTTCCAGGAAAAGCCTCCTCCCACCCCCTGACTCAGCCTAGGACCCAAACCAATTTCTTATTGTCTGCCCATACTCCCCCACACCACACACAGCCTTTAGGTTAGCAGCCCCTTTTTGTCTAAAAGGACTCCGTGAGAATTAATGTAGGGTTTTCCTATACATGTAAATATGGAGTGCAAGAAGCAGGAGGAAAGAAGAAGGAAAGCAAGCAGGTATACATGACACCAGGACCTTTGCTCTGCTCACCACAGAAGGTAAGAATGGGAATAATTCTCCCCGATTTACTGATACACAAAAGTGAAGCTCTGGCTCCCTTATACTTTCTTGTTCTTTTCCTAATGCTCTCTCAGACTTCTATCTTCAGCCAGATATCCTTGCTGCAATTTTGTTAAAACTGTAATTGGATAATCTCCCAGACCCCAGGGAAACCCTTTGTCAGAGGAATTCCTGCGGAGGTAGCTCCTGTTTGATAAAACTGAGAGCTGATAAATGAAGAAGGGACTGACTGAAGAAATGATTCTTTGTTCATAGTAGAAATCCTGTTTTACTAGCAACTATTTGTAAGGAACCCTATAACAAAATATGTGTGCTTGTACATTCATGTTCCTGTATTTTATTTTCTATCAAATAAGACTCTAAATCTACAAATATCAGGATTTCTCTATGCTTCTCATTGGGAATTTGGACCTCAGCCTGTGCACTTACTACCCTTGACCTCAGAGATCCCAAAGGCGTAGGCACCTCTGGAGCTAATTTCCCCAAATCTGTTTCCTTTTTGCACTCTGAGTGTACACATGGCTCAGTCGCACGCAAAAGCCCCACGTGTAACAAATCTTCGGTGAGAAACATGAGATGAGCCTTCTGCTTTGCAAACACATTGGAGAGGAGGGAGGAGAAACCCTAAAACACCTCCCAGAACACGAAGCTCTTTTGTTCTAGTTTTACAGCGACCAAATCTCAGCCATCCGTTCTGCTGCTGGTGGAGCCGAACGAAGCGGTTACAAACAACGTGGGGAAGGAAACCCACCGGCCCCCGAGCTACACCCAGCCCACAGGGTTTCGTTGAGGAAGTCAGCTCAAGCATGGCAAACACAACCACGGGCTCTGCTTTCCTCCTGCTCTCCAGCTGGCCCACCCTGCACAGCCGGAGGGCCACCAGCTCTCATCTGCCAGGCACAGCTCGTGGGGACACCAAAATCCATCCGCTGTGGCAAGAGAAGGGCTGGGGAGGAAGGAAGAGAGCAGGCAACGTCTGAACTGCAAGCTTCACCATAGAAAGTGTTTCAGTTCCCAGATAACGTGGCGCTGTTCACAGATTTCAGCTTATATAGGCTTTTCCATATATCTATTTTTATTCACGAAGCATTCCCGGTTGCTGTATGATGAAAAGAAGGATCGGACAGCACGGATGCTCTCAGCTATCTGAACACGTTCACATGCTGGTTGTAATCTTCCTAACCGTGCACCTTGCTGATGCTACCTGTGCTCTGAGAGCCAAGCCAGGACACTCCTTGGCCATGCTGCCAGCTGCAGGGGCCATCTCCATGGCAAGTTTTTGCAAGTCAGAGCCTTGCCGAAAAAGGAGGGCATTTGACAACAGTGGGGAACCCGGGACAGATGGGAAAAGACATATGAATTGTGTGCCTGCCAAAATAGCCAGCATAAAAATCCAAACATAATAAGTGAGAGGAAAGAAGAAAGAATAATAGTAATTAAAAAAGCATGGTCTTGCCTCTTTTTCTGTGGGAGCAAAACGCTTCTTCCCTGGTGCTGGCATCTGGCACATGCTGGCTTTGGAGGAACGGAGCTGGGACAAGCTCTCCCTCCACCTCCTCCTTCCCATACGCATATTTATGAGCACAACATTAGAGCGCCAGGGCCAGTGAGGAGGCATTCCCCATCCCTCCACATTTCCAGGCATCATCTAACCTCCTGCTACACTGCTCACCCACCCCCCTGAAGTCTCTCCCACCTACACAATCCTTCCAAGCTCATCAGGGTGACCTGGCCCAGGTATGAGCCTGCTCTAGCCCAGACCTGGCAGCACTCATCCCCGTTGTACACCAGCAGCACTCAGATGCAGGATACCTGCACAGACCTCAAAGATGGGGAAGGAGAAAGCCCAGACATGTTCATACACAAACTTTCCTTCACCGACTCTCAGAGGGACCTGGCACGGACAGATTTGAGCAAGTACAGCTCTTCCCATGCACTGTGTAGACACTGAACTCAAGCTACACCCAGAAACATGGAAAGAAAGTCACAGGGCTGCACGCATGTAAAGCTGCCCTATGCTTGCATGCTGGCACTTTGTTAACAGCTTAACCTCTTGTCCCACAGCTCCCTGTTCCACCTCCATGCACCAGCTTCTACCTTCCCAGCTTACTGCTTCCACCATGCCAGATCCTCACAGCCTTATTCCCCAAGCCCATAAATATCCTGCAACTCAAACCATCCAGAAATGGAACGAAAGCTGCTGTGGAAAGGATGCTGCGAGTGACTCGAATCACTCTACACCAAATCCAGGTAAGGAGGACATCGGGTTTTAGAGCTTAACCCTCTCAGGTCGCCCTTCCCTGCTCACCACAGCCAAGCAGGCAATGGGGGCAGAAATCTGGGCAATGAACGTTCCCACCAGAAAGTCCTTGGGCTGGAGTGATGCTCTCTCCATGCAAGCAGGAGAGACTCTTCCTGCATGGAACACAATACTGCACGTAAATCTTCTGGAGCTGCCAAAAGCAACCTGTTATAAATGGCCCTCTAAGTTATGAGATATGGACTCTCCACTGCACGGTTCATAAATAATACTCCGAGCCCTCTGTGTATGGAATCATAAGTTCTGTGACAGCTCGCTTATCTGAGGGAGGACACGGTTAAAAATGGAGCGTCAGGAAAATACTACTTTTTAATTACATAGCAAATAAAAAAAAAAAAAAAAAAAAAAAGATAAGAAGCTTGCTGCGATCTCCCAAATCCAGAAATAAAAACCCTTTCATATCTTTCTTATGACAACAAAACTAAATGTACTTAATAAGAAAAGAAGATACGTAAAAGAAAACATTTTTTTTTCCATGCATTATAACCAGCTATTCACAAAGCAGAGGCTGGGATGGAAAGAGAGAGTGTGCCTGTGAAAGTGTATTTATAATCTGGTGTTCAGCAGCATCCGAAGGCCCTGCGAACAGGATCCCGGTATGCTGAGCACCGTGCAGACACAGTCCGAGGAAGCAGCCTGAGGAACAAGCACAGCCACTGCACCGAGGGGAAGTGGCAGTGGCACAGAAAAAGGCCACCTGAAGAACTGGAGCCCCGATCGTTTCTTCTCCCCCCTGCCCTTTCAGGAAAGCATTCCCACCCGACCTATTTCCACCAGACCCCCTCCCACAACAGAAGGGCACACGCTGCCCCCAGCACACACCTGCCGCCAGCACCTGCTCACTTGCAGGCGCCTTCCTTGGACGTGTCCCTTCCACTTTATTTTTCTGCCGCGGCTTGAAGCTGTCCCCTTTCCTCTCCCCCTTCCATTCTAACCGGAGAGACCACGTATCAGGCCGGTGCGTTTGCAATGCAGACGAAAATTAAAGTTGCGTTTATCGCTGGATAATCCAAGCGCCCCTGGCGCAGAGGAGGGCCACCAGCGACCCACTCCGCATTTCGGGCAGCGGGGCTCCCGCAGCTCGGCTCTACGCCTTCTTTAGCATCGGCTGCGTCCTCTGCCGAGGTGCAAATCCGGCAGCAGCACACGCCGCAGGGACCTTTCCCCTTCCCCTTGTCCCCTTGTCCCCGTGCTCCCGTCCCCCAGCCCGGCCCGGGGGCGCGGAGCTGCGGGTCCCTCCCGGCAGTTCCCACGGTGCGGGGACCTCGGGCTCCCCGTCGCCTTCCCGACCGCATCCGAGTGTTTCCGCCTCTTTTTTTTTTTTTTTTTAGGGGTGATTTTCCCCCGCCGGGCCGGCCGAGAAGGGGCTGATTACCGGCAGCGCGCCGCGACCGTCCGCAACCACGCTGGAAGCCGCCTCCTCCGCCCAAAACTTTCCCTCCGAGTACGGGAAGTTCACGGCCGGCCCGAGCCGAGCCGTGCCGAGCCGAGCCGTGCCGGGCCACCCTTCCTGTCCCGGCGCGCAGTGGGGCTGCGCCCCCCTCCTGCTGCCCGCACCCTCGGGTCCCATCCCCTTCCCCATCCCCATCTCTATCTCTATCCCTATCCCCATCCCCGACTTTATCCCCAATCCCATCCCCATCCCTTTTCCCATTCCCATTCCCTTCCCTTTTCCCATCCCTGTCCCGTTCCCATCCCTGCTCCATTTGCATCCCCGTCCCGTTCCCATCCCCGTTCCCGTCCCCAGCCCCACGCGCGATCACCGTGGCTCACCTGCGCACGCGAAGAACGCGCGCCCCACGCGCGCCGCGCTCTCCTTCTTCTTCTTCTCCCTCTTCCTCCTTCTCCTCCTCCTCCTCCTCTTCCTCGGCCCGCACTCTCCAGCCCCGCCTCTCCGCTCGTTGCACCGGCGAGGAGGAGGCTCCGGGCCCCCCCCCCCCGGCCCGCGGGGGGCACTCGGCAGCAGCCGGTCTGGGGGACCCCGGGAGGGAGGCAGGGGGCTCGCAGCCAAGTCCCCGCCGCGTCCCTCCCGCAGCTGGCGGGGTCCTGCCGGCAGGAGGCGGGTGGCACGGCCACGCGTGGGCCAGGGCTCCCCCTCCTGGCCCGAGCTGCGCTCCCAGCCTGGAGCTGCTCGGGGGGGAGGAGGAGGCGCGGCCCCAGCGCTGCGGCAGCCCCCGAGGAAAGGAAAAAGGGCTGGGGGCGAAGGGGCTTCGTGCCGAGCCCCCTCTGCCCACCGCAGAGCGTGGGGAGGGAAAGGGGCGTGGGTGGGAGCCGTGGCACCGTGCTGCAGGTGTTGAGGGAACATGCACGCTGTGCCAGGACGCTTGCAGGGGGTGCTGCGGGTGCTGCTCCGCCGGTTTTCATCCCTGCATCTCCCCTTCCACATCCCCAGAGGCAGCCCCACACACCTGGCCCCCAGCTCGCCGCCTGCAACACTGGTACTTTTTGCCCCAGCCCTGCCCCAGGCACGGTGCTGGGTTGGTGATGAGTTTGAGTTTGCTCGTGGATGAGGAGGGAAGGCCTGAAGCAGACTCCTAGGGAAAGCACGGCGAGGCTGATGAGTGGAAGAAGAATTTGCAGAAATTGGGGCTGGCACCTTCTGTGGGACAATGGGGCAGCAATGACCAACGCAGCCTGTAGCTCAGGAGTGCCCTTACCATGGGCAGGGTCCGGAGCTCTCCCCCCTTGCAGGGTGGCCAAGAGGCTTCCTTCCTGCCAGCGAGTGACCTGGCTTAATTCATGCTTTTGTCACCTCTTGGCAGCTGGACAGCAAAGTGATGTGTCTGGACACAAAGCTGAGGAAACTTTTATCATTTCAAAGTGCTGCAGCACTTCTTGGCACTGTTGGCTATGGCACTGCTTCCACCTTGGACTGAGTTTGAGATTTCTGTTGGTATCCCCAGGATGGGGCTCCAGGAGATCCAGGAGACTGAATGTCACTCTACCTGCTGAAGCTCCTCTGCAGCATACCTGACCCAGAGAGCAGGGCTTGGGCAGGAGCTTGCAGCAGCCTCACACAGCCATCCCCACCTTTCCCTCGAGGCCACAGGAGGCACCACTGCACGCACCCTGCTGCTGTGAAACGGGGGACTTGTCCTCGCCAGCCCACCCCAGCTCGTCACCACAATTTCCCCCACCCCAAGGTTGGGCCACTGGGTGTGAAGGAGCTGTGGTGGGAGGCAGGAGCAGCTCGTCCTCTTGCACCTTCCTACCATTCCCTTACCAGGGCTCTGGAACAGCAAAATTAGGCAGAAAGCTTCTTGTCTCAGCATCTTTCTTGTCCCAGCGGCGAATGCCCTTGAAAAACTGCCTGCTTGGCTTTTGCTTAGAGTCAGCTCTACTCAAGCCACCTCTAACCCAATGCATCCCAGTGCCACAAGCAACTTGTTAAGGCAGAGCTCTGCATGGACTGATCTACCCCACCTGGAGCAGATTAATCTGTGTTTTGCCCTGTGCTCCAGGATCCAAGCTATCTTGTCTGGAACTACTTTAGGTATTCATACACTCAGCTGTGATACTGAATATGCACAAAACTGGAATGGCCAGGCACATTTCGTGAGCTGCATTCTGCAGCATTTTTATGAAGAAATATAAGCTTAAAATCTGTTGAAACAAGACAGTCCACTTTTCTCACAGAAGATGAAATAACAAAAGGATTGCATATTTTAGTCAAGATATTTAATGCAGCTGTGGGAGTAGCTCAGCTGCTCTGCTGATTGTTAGAAGAATTAAATAATAATAATAACGCTACCTTGTTCTGTGCAATGTAATCCATCCATAGATACAGATCTCGGATAGGACATGTCATTGTTCACTTTTGGGAGGATCCAGGCACTGTTGCAATACTAGCACTGCAGGTTAACAGTCATTTACACAAATACCCTGAGAAATTCCCTCCATTCCAAACTCCTAGCCTGGCTTCATCAGTGCAAATTAGGGTCTTTACCCCAACGTCATCAGTTTTCCCTGATGTTGACGGGAAGCTAGAATTCAACATTAGATGTCATTGAAAGGCTCACAAATTCAGGTTCAAGGCCAAGTTTCCAGGGAGTTTTAAGGCGACAGCTGATAGCAAAGCCCCGGGCCACACCTGCTTATTGTGTTTTCATAGGAAATGTTTCAGATTCTTATTTGCTTATAGATGAAAAAAAAAAAAGCCTTCTGCAATTCCCTACTGTAAAATGAGGGTAATATTGCTCAGTTGGGCTCAGGGCTTTCATAAGGATTATTTCTGTATTGCTATTTTTTCTCCCATCTTTTCTCTATGCTTGTGAATGCTATTTCTGTGCAGGTTAAAATGCAACACAGTTACACCCCAGAGTGAATTGTACTACAATTTGCAGAGCAATTCAGTAAATAGAAAACATTTTTTAAGCACAAAAAAGCAGCATTATGCCACAATTTTTGGGCAGAGAGCAAAAAGTAGCATTACTAAGTGAAACCACAGGGGGGGACTTAAATAGCAGCGGAATGTGTTGGTGTTTAGCCAGGACACTGGAGCTGCTGGCATTGCAACTGCAACAAAAATATTCCACAGAACTTCAGTAACAAGTGGCCAAATTGGGCCTTGGTTTGCTGCTGTTCTGCTATTCCTGTTGCTGATTTAGTGCTAGAAGCACACAAGGAGCATGGATCGTGCAGCCCACTTCTCTGTCGCATCAGGCACTGTGGTGTGTGGTGTTTTCACGAACAAGCCATGTTCCAACTTAAAAACAAGTTTTGTTTTCTGGCCACTATTCTTCCTGGGCAAATTTGACTGTCTATGTCCCTGATGAACAGAAACCTTTTTGTCATTCCATCGCCAGTTTGCTCCCTCACGTTCTGGCACCAGCTCTGGCTCTCATTTCGGAAGCTGTTTTGCTCATGGCTCCTTACTCAGGGATTTTACAGAGATCAGAGATCATTTTCCCCCCAAGCTCCACAGGACTGGCTTTTCAATCTTCTTTCCTAAATGACTCTCCATTCACCTCAGACCTCTTCTCTGAATGCGTTCTCATTTAAATTAATCTCAAAGTGCATATCGATGACCCAAAGCAGTTATAGCATTAAGTGGGAGGAGGTCTCACTGATGCTTTATACAACGATATTAAGATCCCCATTTCTCACTGAAATATCTCACCTGTTAATTCCATGATTGCATTTATCTTTCTGTAGCTAAGCCATACCGGTGGCCTCATATTTCTCCTCCATTTTTACTTCCAGTGGTAAGTTCCCAGGCTAGATCAGAGTCTTGTTACTCTCCCCCTGTCAGTTCCCAAATCTCTTGTATTTGTCCCAGCTCCCAGCCTGCACACGGTTTTCTGGTTTGTTTGTTCTTAGCCAGCGTTTCTGATACCGGGAGATCAAGGCAGTTTTGTAACCTCTAAAAGACATGTTCATGCCTGTTACTTTACTCACACCCACCTAACCCAATTTTCCTCCTTCCCAGCTCAGGAAACAAGCCCTAGACTACATATAATTATAGTCTGTGTAGTTATAAATGAACGTGCCTTCTGTGTTTTACACCTACGTTTTAAAAGGCATTGAGAAGAGCATGCCTGATAACCTAAGATACAGGACACAGGAGAAACCGGAGAATGACAGACGTTGCTAACACAGCAGCACATGCACCTCCCATCTGCTTGTGTCAAGGAAGCTGAGGTTACCCACACACGCATGTAGGGATGGCTATTTTCTGCTGAGACCATTTTCTGGTGAGAAACCTGTGCTGGCTGTGCAAGCACACGTGGCTTTCCCACAGATATCTGCTACTCTTTTACCAAAACACACAAAGAATTGCAATTGTTTTGGTGCCAGGTAATCTTGACTAACATACACCATGCGTTATTTGCTGTGTTGGCTATGTCCAGACCAGATCTCAAATCACCTCTCCCCTCAGTGAAGCATGTTGCGTGAGCCTCTGCAAAAGCCCTGCTGTGTGAGGAGGGCTTGGAAGCACAGCATCATTAGGAGTTTGCCTGCATTTATTCCTGGGGATGTAGCAAATAGCTGTTGTCCATGTTCATGTGCTAAACATCGTTAGTGTCTCTTCCTTTGCATTACCACGGTGGTAGCACTGCTAATGCAAACAGTTCGCAAAAGGAAACTTGACCTTACATGACTTGCACCTAAGTCCATTCAAATCTCTGTCACAAATGGTTTGATACTGCCTAAGGCCAGAGAGATTTTCCAGTCCTGTGAGTCTGTGTTTAACACAAACTAAAACCACTTCAATTCAGTGATGGAGAGGAATATCTTCTCATCCTGCCAAAAGGTTTTGACTTTTGGCAGGTATCTGACCCACCAGGACACACATAGGACACAGTTTGGGTTTAGGATGCCTGAACATCCTTCTGCACAGCTCATTGTATACAATCATGTATGATTTGTATAAACTGTCTGACAGTGGAGTTTGTAGGGACCCTTCAATTGGGTTGGAATTTCATTGGGCAAGACCAGCGTCGGTCTCAACCAGCCTTTGAAGAAAGCCTCTAACCTGCAAATTAATTAGCTGCAGCTCACCTCGCTTGCTCACCAGTGCCAGCGAGAAGCAGCAGGCTGTCAGCAATTTAATAAAACTAGATAGTCTGGATACAGCCTTGGCCGTCTAGACGATTCCCTACCGCTGGGTATTTCTACACAGAGCAGTCTCTGGAGTTGTTTTCAGACACCGTGCTTCTGTCTGACGGTTTGCTGACAGTGCTGTGCCTGACCATTGCAAAGGGAAAAGGTGCTGAAGTAACACACTGTCTCTCCTGAGTCAATGGAGCCGCTGAAAAGATCTAAGAAAAGAAGGAAAGGCCTTAGTACATCATGGTTTTATCTCATCTAACTGTAAAACCTCTCCCTGTTTTGACATATGCCTATGTAGATGTTTTGATGCTTTAATAGTCCTTTCGATAGTCTTTTATTCTGAACACAACCCAGCTTTTCTGAGTAACTTTTCTGTCCCATAATGAACTGCAATGGTTATGGAAGAAAGAGAACATCATGTCTGGGAAATGAAAAAAAATTCCATTAGCACATTCCACAGACTTATTATAATCAATAATAGTTTATTTTTCCCCCTAAAAATGCAAGATCATCCTGCAGAATGGCCTTTTAAATCTTTGATTTCACTTCAGCACAGATGAAACAACATTAACCTTTAGACTTTCAGTTTATCTGTGCATAAGTTAAGGATTTCTTAAGGAAAACAATCCTTTTGTGTAACTCTGCGAAAGGTTACACAAGCAACAGAAGATTTTCGGAGCAAACTCAGAAACTGCAGAAAACCTTACAGGGTCCCTGGAGAGGGCAGCTGCAGGTTAGCAAGGCTTTGAGGTACAGATGCAATAGGTCCCAAAACTGGGAATTCCTCCACATCAGGCTGGCATGTTTTAAACAAAGGACAGGACCGTCTGCTAATGGAGCTGCAGTGGCTCATGCTGGTGGAGATTTCTGGCAATGGCCAGTGCTGTGGTTAGGCAGCATAACCATCTGCACAAAGAGTGATTCCTGGCATCCTTGCAGCTTGTTTCCCAGGTTAGTGTATTTCCAGGCACTTGAAAGTTCCTTTTTCTCTCAATAGCAGTGATCCATCATTATAAAAACGAGCATAACAGACAAAACAAAATGGCTGGTTTTGCTCTAACTCCATTGACCTCACTGGATTTACATTAGACAGGACTTCAGAGTAATAAATTTGCATTTGTACAATTACCAGGAATGTGCTCTAATTCCTCCCAGACCAAATGCTATTGATTTCCCGGGCACTGGAGCAGCGCAATGCAGCCCATGCAGCTGCAGAGGGCCAGCACTGTGCTGGTGCAGCTCGACCAGGGGTGCAGGTGAACCCTGAACCCCCCACATTTATCCTCACCTCCTGAAGAACCAGGGAGGAAAGTTTCTGGAGCAGCCTCCTGGTAAGAGGCAGTAAAATAGCCTATCAGAGTGATCAATTTCTAAATGGAAATCAGTGGGATTATAAATGTCATCGTGAGCTCCATGAAAACACAGGGCAGGACTCAGAGATGCTTGCAGTAACTTCCAGTACAGGGTTTCCTCTTCTGTATTCAAGGGAAAATCAGCAGTGCTTAGTACTATATTCTTTCCTGTAGCATGAAGAGGAATTGAGCCAAAATTTGCCAAGGTGCAATAAATATTATTAGCCTCCTAGGGCATAACAAGGTTGGACAAAGTTTTTTGAACGACTGGCTGAGCCACAGTAATATTTCATTAATTGTGGATGATATTCAGAGAGCAGCCTTAAAAATCAGCAGAGGAAGTATTCAGTTTGTGTGAAAAATGATGAAAGGATGCTGCCTGCGTGTGTGGGTACAGCAACCTACAGCTCTTACAGGAATGTGGGCACCTTTGAGGAAAAAGCTTTGGTTAGGGCAGTTAATTACTGCTATGTAATTTGACAAAAAAAGACTGAATTAAGTCAAGGAAAAACTGTTAGAAATACAGGCAGCCTTAAGACACAAGCCATACTTATGGTAACTCTTCTTTTTTGGAAGCAGATTACCCACCTGCCTCTTCCTTATGAAATGAGAGATCTTAAAGATCACTGAAGAGGAGGGAATCAAGAGCAATGCATTTGTTAGCAAGTCATAAATTTGCCGGGAGAAAGCGAGGGGAGCAGAAAAAGAATGAACTTGAATTTCACAAGGGCGCAAGGCGTCCTCAAACCTCCAGTTGCTCAGCTGGTGGCAAGAAGCCATCGGCTGGGAGAGGCAGAGTCGCAAGGCAGCCTCCAACACTGAGGTTCACAAGTCGTTAACCAGCGATGTGAAGATGTGCTCGACAGGCTGCAGGTTAAATGACCTCGTGAGTTCAACACTTACTTCTGATAATATGCTGGAGAAACTTCTGAGGAAGGTAATTGGCCGAAATGGAATTAACGATAAAGCCTACGATCACAGTTAACACTCCTGGGAACTTCTATTATTTTTTTTAGTTACATTGCCATGTCTTATTATGTCTTAGAGCATGGCACGGATGACAGGTCCTGAGTGAAATGAAGGCCTCTGCCCATCCTCAGAAGGCCAAAGTTAGAGGACATTTCAAAGCAAGGTTACTCATCCCGATAAACATAAAATCTTCATCTAATCTGAAACAAAAGGTGTCCTTTCATGTATGTGCCACTCAACTCTTTTAAAAACCATTTAAAATACTTTAAATTTGCATTTTTTTGCTTTAAGATTTGACTTCTATTTCCAGCACATTAAAATTCTCCCCTCCACTTCTTTTTAGTCAAAGCTCTTCACTGAATTCTTCTTCAGTTTATAAATAGTTTTGGTCCCTCTAAACCATCATTTTTTTGACTTTCATATTTCTAGAAAAAAAAAGAAAAAAAAAAAAAAAGCTGCTATTATTAGTCACCTACAGCCTTCAAGATATTATCCAAAGAGTATTGTCAAACAATTTCTGTTCCACTGTTACTGGGAAGACACCCTATTGAATGGATATTTTTGCTTTGACCAGCCACTTGAGACAGGTTTCTCAACACACAGTTGTGCAATCAGTTAGCAATTTGAGGCCAAAAATACCCTTAGAGTAATTTTTCAGTTTGCTCTGACACAGCTTGTGCTCCCAGCTGCCTTATTTTTTGTCTGAGCCCAAGTCACCATGCTTGGTGAATGACTCCTGTCCATAGGGCAGGGGATACACCTGAGATACCACCCTACTGGATGAGTGCTCCCATTTCTTGCTCTTGCCTCATCTGAGATGTAATTACAACCAAATCCATCTGTACTTAAGTCAGGTTTGGAGAATATTTAGCAAGCTCACATTCTAAATAAAAGCTTTACCTTGCACTGGGTGACAGTTTTCTACAGAGAAGTCTCCTAGCAAGCCAATTAAACAACTTGTAATTTGGATTTCCTTGTGCGGGTAAATATGGCGCGCTGCAACTCTTCCCTTCCCCATGAGATCTCTGCTCTACTGGTGAAAAAAAGAGACCTTCTTAAGCTTTTTACTTGAAAAAATCATCTCACCTATCATTTACAGGCATGGAGTTCTTTTGCTCACACATGCTGTCAGTCATTCTGTGGGGTTATTTCTCATGCAAACCAAAATAGTTCCTGATTTAAAATGTTCCTCAACCTGACTGTTCATATGATAAATGACATAATGGAGTCGCATTCGTTAGCACCAGAAACAAACTCCAAAATAGAACCAGACAATTACTAAACAAACATTCTGTAATTACCTTTTCTTTCCTGGCCAGCTGAACGATGAAGAGAGAAGCAATGTGTGGAGCTCATGATTAGAGCTGGTCATTTAGGCAAGAAAAAAATATCGGAGTCAAGCATATTTCATCAATAAGAGCATGGAAGGAGCTGTTTTCAGCTGATGGGGCCAATATTGTGGCAGATGTTGATTGTTTCTCCTGGTGTTGACTCCCACTGACTTCCCTTTTTATACATTTAATCTGTCTCCTACATAACATCATGCAATCTCCTCTGGCATATCTTCTTCTGACTTGCATTAATAATTGATTCCCTTGCTTTTAGGCATGCTCTTGGGCTGCAGCCATTACCAACACCTTGATATAAATCTTTAGACATGTCATATTTTATATCACGTTGTACATGTATGAATACTACAATGAGGTGTTTGCAAGTAGGCACGTCCTCATAAGAACTGCAAGTCTTTTACAGACCTTTGTTAGTCCTTCTTTGGAGCTCATTAGTCCATTAACTGGAAACGTAATAGCCTTGTTCTGAGGCACACCATTATTTCAGTTACAGAATGACCATAATTAGGCTCGCTGTTTATTAGGATTTCATCGTTTAGTCTGCAGATGGGAGCCTGTATAAATCTTAATTAAAAGAAAAATACTTGTTACTTAAACATGATCTTAACCTTAAATGTTATTCTTCAAGTAAAGGACAAACGTAAATGCTCTTTTGTATATAGCAAGGGTAACACCTATTTAATTACTTGTCCAAGGGAAAGAAATGTTCCAGATCTTTGGACCAAAAGAGCTCAGAGATGGTGCACATGCTTGTGAAAGAATTTGTGTGTACTTGGCTTTAATAAGTACTGTCTCTGGGCAGATATCTCTGTTCTCTGCAGTCCCCAGAGGCCATGGTGACCTTCGATGCATTGGCTGTGGGGGTGTTTGCCGGAGGTGCAGGCAAGGAGAGCACCGTGAGGAGGGCTCTGGGGAAATCTCGAAGGATGAGCTGGTGGTAAAACAGCAGCATGGTCCCCTCTGCAGGCTGCTAAAAGCAGCTCCTGCCTGGTGGCAGATGGGAAGAGAGTTTGGTTTTATTAGACTGTTCTGGAAAACATTTCATTTTTTGGATGAGGAAGCAGTTTCTTTCGATGTAAAGCACAAACTGTCACTGGGGAATATCCTGGAGGGAAGAATCTATAGTTTAAGGTTGATTTGTTCAAAATATTCAGCTTGTATTTATGAACAGCATGGCACAGCCAACAACTGAACTGCAACATGGGGTGAAGTTTAGTCATTCCTGACAGCATTTATAACAAATATTGTAGTTAGCTGAGCTGCTGGTGAGCTCCACCAAGGGAGCATTTGGCCCCTGAAGCTCTGCAGCTCAGTGGTGCAGGGTCTGTGGAACAACCATCACACAAGTCCTCTCTGCATCGTGCTCTAGACAGTAAAACACCGAGCCAGGTGGATTGCTAGAGATATGCCCAAAAGAGTGGTGTGTGCACCCAGCCTGACAGAGCTGGTGAATCCCTCAGGCCTCCTCCTCTGCCTGCCCGCAGAGGAAAGGAGATGTTGCAAAGCCCCAGGGAGCAGCTCTGAATGTTTTTCTCCCCGTAGCCAGGTGTGCTTGCACTTCTGGAAGCAGCTTGTTGAGTCCTTTGCATTTCATTTATATTTCCAAAGGGCATGTGCTTTTGTTATTGCTGGTAGCATCTGTCATCTTCTCCTGAAACAGCTCTCCAGGCAAGAGGTAGATAAATTTTGGTGGCACTATGGATAAAATCAGCTACTGTGAGTTGCTGTAACAAAACAAACAACACTCCAGCCCTGCATTCAACATGGGAAAGAAGGTTTAATATGCAAGGCAATAACTCACAAGAAATCTGTTGTCCTCTTTCCATTAACCTTTAAGATTAGCCTAAAGAAATGTAGAAGATCTGTCCTTTCCTCCTCCCATCACTGTGCTTCGGTACGGAGTCCATGGCTTAACTTAGTAAAGTGCTACCGGGCAGAGATAGCTCTATCTTGTGTTCCCCTGTAATAAGCTGGGGATTGAGGACACAAGCAGAGCCACTTCATCACCATGACCTAATGACATTCAGCAAATGCAAGTGCTTTGAACTGCTTTACTCCAAGAGCACTGGATGATTGATTAAATTTCCAAGATCATTTAATGATTGATTAAATCTTAAGTGTTTAAGATCAGAAATAAAGTTGTGGGATTCTGCAAAAGGCCAGGAAAGCTGCAGGAAACGTTGGCTGGAAATCATTTCAAGTGTTAGGGAGCATATTGTCTTCCCAGACCCAGGGAAAATATCTATTTTATTTTATTTTATTTTATTTTATTTTATTTTATTTTATTTTATTTTATTTTATTTTATTGTTTTGTTTTGTTTTATTTTGTTTTGTTTTGTTTTGTTTTACTTTATCTATTTTTAAACCAGGAGATAACATCAAACTTGTTCATCTGGTCCAAGAGAGAATTTAGTCTGGTCTCCCTGATTTCTATATGTTCAGCAAATTATGCAATATCAGATTGAATGCTATTGCTTGAAGATTCGTGGGATGTGGTTTGAAGATCCCACTGACAAGTGGAAGGGCTGGGGCAGACATGGGACTGAATGTCCCATTATAAAGTTTAAATATAAATGCCATTATAAAGATAAAATTTATAAAAAATGACTTACAAACACAAAAATTGATCTTCTTTTCATTCCTTCCTTTTTCAACTTTTTTTTCCACTTTTTTACACTATTATGACTAACTTTTTTTTTTTATTTTATTTTAACCAAAAATGTATCTCCTTAGTTAAAAGCAGAAAATTCCATATTTCCACATGTAAGTGATTGTTTTCAGCTGTGATATTCTACCTCTCAAGGGAATTAACGAGTAAAGAAGAGCTCTTCATAATGCATGTGTATATGTGTGTGTGTCTGTATATTGATATGATTTTGTTTATTTATTATTTATGTTGTGGGAGTTTATTCAAAACATCCCTCTATCTTTTTCTTTGGAAAACACTCATGTAGAAAAATCACAGACCTGTGTCTCTGCCTTGTTCCTTTCAGTGACAGCTCAGGACTCTTTGTGTGACCCCACTGTGGGCTTCAGCACAGTGCCGCAGCCTCCATCGCACGGGGACAGGCTGCTGCAGGGCCTGATTCCTGCTCCAGGGTCCAACTGCTGATAGATCTAAGACCTGCTCTGCCACACCAGATGGGTGATTTCGCTCCTTGTGCCTGCTCTAGCGCTGCTCTACATCCATGCCCATGATGAGAGGCACAACGCAGTGCCATGAGAGACCCAGGGACCCAGTACCAGAGACTTCAGCATCCTGCTGAAAGTGCAGGTCTTCTGAAGGAGCAAGGAAAAGAGGGCTCTTTTGATTGAAAATAGGTCAAGATTTAATTCAAATGCAGATACATTCTTAGATGTGCAGAAATTTGAACTGGCATCGAGTGTTTCTTTTTTTCCCCCCATTTGATGCTCATTATTTGAAAGATGTACAAAATTCCTAGGTTTCTAGTGTTGGTGATGACCTAATAATACAATAAAGCTCTCCCCACTGTCCCTTCCCCAAAAAGCTTCCTGAAGTTTTAGGCACCATTTCATATATCACTGCGAACACATCCCCCTTCGATCACTGGCATGGTAGAGACTTACTGCGTTTTTTGTACGGCAGAAGGATCATGATATGAAATGCAATACAGAGGCACAGGCAATTATGGTATCCTTGAGTTCTCTGCCAGGAGCATGGAAAGCAGTTCAATTTCAAACCTAATGAGATTAATTTGCAAGTCACTTTTATTGAACTTTTTGTGATTTTGCTATTCTCTCCAACAACTACAAGTCTTGACTAATAAAAAAGTGTTATTATATATAACAGGGAGAATTTCTATGTGTCTGTGCACAGTGTGGCTAGAAGCGATAGACTTTAGCTAGATTTTTTTAATATTTTCTCATTAGTGACCAGGCATTACTGTTCAAACCTGTGTGGTGCAAGTTTCCAATCATGGCTCCTTAGCAACTGAAGTAATGTTAAATTAAATTGATAAACGATGTTCTAAAAATGAAGAATTCCAGCAGGGAGATTAATTTGTGATGCCCTTTTAGAAAAGATTTACAGGATGTGATGTGCATTTGCTATCTGCCAAGAGCAATTCTTCAGCACCTGAATACACAAGCTTTGCAAAACAGTTTTCTGATGAAGTGTAGTTAGCCCTGCTCACCCTTCCCACATGGTGGGGTTGGGCTGTGCCTACCTTTCTGGAGCACACCCTGGGAGCCCTCTTTCTTTATATACCTGGGGAAGGGGATGGGTACTCTGGACAATGCAAAGCTGCAGGTGCTTTCTCTGGGCTAAGCTCCCTAACCATTTCCAAGTCTTTCCTCCAGTCTATCCTGCCATGTACCAAAGCCTTGCCATGACTCCCAGCTACACCACTGTGAACTTGCTAGTACAAAGCTGCTTGTTTCATACCCTCCAGATCCCTTTTCCTTTTCACTGACTGCTTTTATATTTCAGGCAGTCCTTCTGACATGTGCACTTAATCAGTTTGTGACAAGAATATGGGTCAATGGATGAGCTCTGAATAAACAACAAGAGCCTAAAATTGGAAATAGGGACTGCTCTGCTGAGCACGGTTCTGGTGACCTGGCTCCCACAATGGCTAGAGGAAAGTGAAGGGAGAATTTACAGGTTATGTTTCTTCTTTACCTCTGTTAATGTGAATCTAGTTTATGCATCAAAATGGTCAGGCTTTCCAAATAACACTCCATCATTCTGCAAATTCTCCTTTTCTATGTTGATGTCCAATTCTTTTCACAGTTGTGCTTGGGTCTTGTTCTCAATAATTTCCAGCAGCTTCGTATTTCACAGGACATCTATACAATAGCTGTGAAATCTTTTGATGAGATTTTAAAGGTTGGATTAAAGGATTTGACACCCATGAACTACCTGCCAGTTGGCGGCCAGTGTCTTCTAGCTTCTCTTCCTTCTGTTGTTGCTATCAAAGCAAATTCTTGGCCTCAGAATATATAACATTTTGCCTTGAGAGTGGCAGTGATTCTCAAAAGGTTATCTTCAGGCTCTTCATAAAGAATGAAACAACATCCATCAAATCAACACGTCTATTCCAATGGGACTACACAGCCTTGGGTACGCTGTAAGCCTTTCTCCTAGAGCCAAAAACCACTGGAGATGGAAGCAGCCATGTCCAGGTTAGCTAGTCCATCCTCAGGTTAACTGGTCCATCTGCTTTCCCTGACAAGACAGAACTGAACTTTATAACATGTTCTCCACTCTCCTTCTTAATAGGTTTCATAGCAGGATTTATTCCTTCTTCTTATCCTGCAACCATTACTCATAGGCTAACAAACAAGTCATTTGCTCCTGATAGCCACCTCATGCCTCTTGTGACAGTCCTTTGATCTTTGCCTGCTATGGGCAATGACTTACATTTTCCAATATCTCTGCAGTATAACAGATGTCCTTGGAGTCTATGCAGCCAAAACCCTCCTTCTGGTTTGAAAACATTATCTTTCTACCATTATTTGCTCAACAGCCTGCAAAAGTCCAGACTGTGGGAAATCAAAGTATATGAAGCCCAACTGACCCATTGATTTTAGTGGAGTGGATCTATTTTAGTGCAAAGCTCCTACTGTTAGCAGTTCCATTTATTTTTGGTAAATTACATAAAAATACTCCTTGTGAGCCCTGAGAGAACAGGTATTTTGTCATGGAGCAGAGAAGAGTTTGTGACTCCCTTTCACTTTTAATTTCACTGCCAGTGACTTCTGTTTGTAATGTTTTGAATAGAGCATTGTGTTCCCCCTGCTCCATGCTGTCAAGCTCTTTAGGCAGACAGCAGCTTTGTCACAGCTGGGTGTGATGCTGGAACTTACCACGCTTCAAGGAAGAGGGTCTCCAAGCAAAAATATATTTGGTGTTTAAAATATCTAGATTTATTGAATCAAGTATTTAACATCAAGAGGTAACATGCTGTATTTTATGCAGAAAACAATTTTCCCTGCCAAATGAAATCTGAGGGCAGAGTGTCTCTTATTTGATATAGCTGCTTGGGCATTACTCTGTCTTGGGATTAATGGTGATGGTGTAATTTAGACTCTGTAACAACCTGAGACAGATGGATTTACAGAGTTATCAGTCTAGCCACATACAGGCAGCTCAGCTTTAATTGAATTTAGTGCTGGGAAAGGAAGAACTTGATGAAAGGAACTCCTTCTCCTCCTGCCTTGAGAATGAATGTCCAGCTGAGGCAGGAGCAGCATGCCTTGCCCTTACTGCCAGTGCAGGCAGGATCTGCAGGCAGGATGGCAGAGGAACGGCGCCTGGGTGGGTGCACAGAGGGTGCCGGGGAGCACAGGGCAGCAGGGAGGCTTTCTGCTTCTCGTGCCCACCCCAGGGCATCCTGAGACTTGGGAAGCAGTCCTAGGAGAGCTTATAGCTCATCTGCCAAGTCTGCCCTGGAGGTGCATTTGATTTCATTGCCTACTCTCCTCATGAAAGAGGGCTGTGTGATCATACCCTGTCCGTCAGACTCATTCCTGTGGCTCCAGAAACTGCAACCTGTTTTTAGCCTGATATAAGTCTTCACAAATCTTCTGGAAAATAATAGTGACTTTCTGCAAATTTAGGGAAAAAAAAAAAAAAGTCTGACTAAGAAGAAAAGAGAGAAGTATTAACACTTCCATAAGCTCAACAATGTGAGCTCGGCCTTCTTGGACACCAAGGAAGGGAGATAGAAAAAGAATTAAAGCATTACCTGCAGCCCCACAGCAGGGAAATACCTGTCTTATCAGACACAGAGGAATTCACCCATGAAGCGCAAATCCTTCAGGAAACAAACCCAGCTCTCCTGTTTGTGGATCTGTGTGCTTGACAGGCATCCACCCCCACGGAAATGGCCTAAGGCCTTTCACCCCCTCTCTGCAGGCTACGTCAGCCATGTCAGATACGATATGGGGATCTTGGGACAATAGGGGTGGTACGGGGCTGTTGGGCTGAGACCTGGAGTGGGAGAGGAGCACATCTGAAATGCTAAAATGCCAACCTCCGGCTGCCGAGCTCGACGCCCGGACACCCTCTCTTTTTTTCTCACTGTGTTGGCAGAAGATTTGCGAGTACATTGCCATGTGCCATTTCAAGCTTCATTTGAATAAACGTCCCATATAATAGACTTTTATAGCTCTCTTTCTGTGAATTCTAAATTAACGCAACTAATTAAAATGTTCCAAAGTTTTATGTAAATAACTAATTAGCATTTGAGAAGGAATAGTAAATTCACAGATGGTTGTGCTCCATTCAAGGCCCACTCAGCTCTCCCTGGCTGTAGCCAGAGCACGGTTAGGCCCCTAGTGCAACATCCTCTATGGCAGGAGCTGACCACCAAGGTTTCACCCTAAGGGTGAACCCAGCACCATCCACCAGGTAGCTGCAGGAGCAGGAACCCCTCGTCTTGCAGGATTAGGCCCATTCTTTCCATCTTTTACACCACGGCTTGCAAGAAAAAGGATAAAATGGGAGCATGGATGGGAGCCTTGAAGAAGATGAGGGCTGTGCCCAGGAGATGAGGTGAGTGCCTGAGCTGTAGTTTTCAATGTTTGTACTGGAGCTGCTGTGTTTCCAAATGCTTCAGGAGGAGGATGTTCCCCTTGAAAGCCTTCTCTTTCAGGTATTCAAGGTGTGATACTTAACGGATGAGGGTGAACCTCAGGACTCGTCTGGGTTAAAGCCCCAGTGCTGCCATCAAGTCCTTGGAGGACTTTTCAGTCACACACTGTGTCCAAGCATCCTAAGAGGTACCCAAGCTAAATATTTTATTCTCTCATAGGACCAGGGCTAATCAATGTCTGTAGCACACTGGAGGGACTCAGGGACAGGCGGTGCAGGAACAATTCTGCATCTGGCTTTTCCGGACCTTTGGGTCCTTTGTGGGCTGTCCTTCTCCAGGTTTACCAACAGAGAACAGCTCCTGGCAGCAGAAGGCAATAGGTTTAAATCATTTTTCCAACACATCTCCTTGCAGCAGGGTGGCTTTGCACTTCCTTCCCACACATGTTGCAGGGGAAGGTACTGGCCTTTTAAACCTCCCCCTTGTAAGAGTGTGAAGGTCTAAAAGTATATATCCATATTTAATGCTGATTGCAGTCCAGGTAGAAGTGAGAAGACCATCACATCCAGGCTCCCATTTGTACCAAGAGTCTTACATTTATACTGAACTCTGCAAACCTAAGTGATAGTGAAAAAAAAAAAAAAATGGAAAAAAAAAAACCACCCTGCAAATACAAGGAAGTACTTTCTGAAAGTGGCCAGCTGTGGTTTGTTTACTCTAGAAGAGAGCAAATCATTAAAAAAGGGTGGAGGAGATCATTTTCCCTTCCTATTGAAGAGGTCCTGCACAAAAGCCCTCACCTGTGTTAAGAGCAGCTTTGTGTGTTTGCACCCCTTTCTTCCTGAGCTGCAAAGGCTGTGAGATATGGGGGAATTATAAAAACCTGCTTCAGGGAAAATTGAGGCTTTCTGGTGAATTTGAGCCAGATCTCCAGGGAGGGGAGATAGGCTTGGGAAGATTCATGTTGCTAGGAAGATGCTGCCTGGCTAGAGGGAAATTCAGGGAGTAGCACCAGGAGTAGTCAGTGGGGAAATCAAAGGATGAGTTTCAAGGGACAGGTTGAAAGAAGGAAGCATGCAGAGCCTGGCTGGTGAGCAGGTAAAGGATGGAGCTGCTGCAGCAGTCTAAGTATATTTGAACGTGCTGAATTAAAAACAGGAGGTCATCCTACAGAAATATTACCGGGGATAGCTATAAAACTGTGAGATTAAGGGAAACAGTAAAGCTGGAAGGGGGTTTGCAAGGTGAGGAGGGGAAAGGGCTACACCAAGTGAGCCCCTTGTGCAGCCTTACTTGCAATCCCCGTCTGCCCTGGAGGAGTCCCCAATCTGTGTCTGTCTGTGTATATGTGCTGTGAGCTCCTGCAGAGTAGGGAGGAAAACAAGAGCTCTCCATCTGTATTTCCAGCCCACGTTTCTTAGCCTGACACCAACCAGGCAAGAAGAGGAGATAAGCCGCTGGAGGGCAGTCTGGTGTGGAGGGGGGTGTCCCACAGAGCTCCCTCGGTTCATCCTCACCCTGAAACCACCTACACAGCTCATGGGGAGCACAAGGCAGGTGGCTCCTCAGCATCTCACCCCACGCCATATTCCCAGGCAGAACATTTGAATTTTCACCTGTAACAAGAGAAAAGTTAGAGAGCAGCTTGCTGCTGCTGCATTTCTTGAATGCATAAGCACTGACATGAGTCCTCCCAGTTTCTGGGTTTGCAGCTATTTGGCTGCAGCCTGTCCTGAGCTCTGCTGGTGAGGAATGAGGCCCTGAAAGCACTGTTCAGCCCTGCTCAGGAGGGCTGGGGGCACTTGACAGTTTGAGACCCTCCAGCAACTCTAAATAAGCCCATAAATAAGGACACTTTGCAAAACTTCAAGATGCAATATAGGGCTCAGCAACAGACTGTGGTGACAGTCAATAGATACTGGGAAAAGCTGGAAAAGGCAGCAGTTATCTTCGTTGAAGGGCACAGCACATCAAACCTGGGTGCTGGGTGTTGCACCAAGAGGCACAACGGGGTGGCCCTGTGCCTGTGTGGCCACTGTTGCAGGTCAAAGCCCCAGGCTGGGAGGTTTCTTGGCTATGTAGCGCATGTGCCAGCTGATAATGACCAGCAGCCGTGATGTATTTCAGTGTTCATTGCTAAGTGGTTCTGCCTAGAAAATTGACTTGAAAATGTGTTTCAGGATGTGCCAGATATTCTCATGCTAATTTCTCAGCCAAAACCTCCCATGTGGTGTCCAATGTGATATCAGTAACTCAAAGGCAGGGGAAAATGAAGCCTCTATCTGCTTTCAAGCAATTTATTCCCCTTTTGTCTTTTTACTTCCAGCAGCTAAGTAAATTACAGGGATTAAAATACAAAAGACATTTAATTTTTTAACTGTAATTTCTTAGCTCCTGGCAACAGAGTAACAAAAAATGAAAGGAAATTAAGAAAGAAAAAAAAAAAAAAAAGAATTAAAATGCAAATACCGTTTCTAATGATTAAAATACAAATACAATTTTAACTGATTAAAAGTAAGAGGACCTGTTGGAACACAAAGAGACAGCAGCAGGCTTCAGGATTCAAGTAGCCATAATCAGCTTCAACTTCACATTAAAAACCTGAAGGGGAAAATTTCTGCTGGTGAGTACTTTGCATGTATTTTTGGTATACCCTATCTTTCTCTTTATTCAAGTTCCTTTTAATTTTATCAACTTTATCTCTAATTGTACTTTTCTATTACCAATTCTCAAGAGTTATCCAACCCTTTGAACTGATTTCTGACATGCTCTAGGGGAGGGAGAGCCAGCGAGCTGGAAGAAAGGTCTCTTACATGCTTTTTTCAGGTGGACTCTGATACAGAGAAGTGGTTATATGGGAAGTTGGTGACAGCTGGGAATTATCTCAAGTCCTAATGTCCAAGCCAAAAATAAGAGAAGCCAAACTACCATTCATTCGTCAGGTGCAACAAATCTTAAAAAGTAATTCTGAGCTCTGAGTTCTCCCACCTTCTGTAAAACCAAACAAATTACATTATTTTTACACTTTTTTTTTCTTTAAGAACTTGATTTTGAAGTTTTCAAAATGAAACCACTGCAAGAGGAGAAAGAAACACTTTTCTCCATCCTTTCAGCTTGCTGTTGCCCCACCACAACACAGCCCTCCACAAAACTGCAACACTGTTCATGGCTTTCTTCTTTTTTTTCCTTTTTTTTTTTTTTTTTTCATGGTGAGATCAGAGGTGGTACCAGAGTTGTAAGTACACACAAGGCACTTGCTCCAAAGGTGCACTAATCAAGGCTGCTTCCCCTGGTAAATTAGAGCAAGAAAGTTCCTGACTAAATCCTTTTATGTATGCTCAATATTTCAGTTGTTGCAGTAGCTATTTTTCATTTGCTCATTATAGGGCTGGAACAGGGGGTATTTTGGACAATTCACAGCAATTTCTCACAACTGCTCAGTGGACTTTTTATTTTGAAGAGTTTTAGAGATTGGACTTCCCATGAATGTGCAATTTAGGGATTTGATGACTCTGTGAACACGTAAGTGCTGAAGACAGTTTTCTGTACTTCTCAGTCCGTGATACGCACTCACATAGAGGAGAAATCCCTTTTATGAATAACTAACCTAAAAGGAGATTCCTTTTCCGTTAGCTTTCTGCCAAGCAAAAGGCTTCTCTGACCCCTTGTTCTCTGCTGGATTTTCCCTGCTGAAACACCCGCACAGGCAGAAGGGCTCCCTGGACTGCCAGGAACAGCAGCGAGCTGCAGTTGACTCAGATGTGAGAGTGACCTGCAGAGCCTTGCTCCTGGGGAGGATGCAGCAGAACAACGTTATCCTTGTTTGCACTCATTTAAATTAGTGCCCGGAGTCTTTCCTTCCCCCAGTGCAGCACATCCCCCGCACAGGCTCACAAAGGGCCGTATTCATCAGTGAGCAGCAACTAGTTATAATCCTTTTGAAAGACAACAAGCTGTGCCAGCTCCACCAAGGTTTGTTTTAGAGAGTTCATGCTGCCTTGCTCACACAAGCTCAGAGCAGTCATTGCTGACTTCTGCATATGCAGATGGGTTTGGGGGTTTAAGGATGGACTGGGGCAGTTTCCCCAGTATGTTGTTTGTTTTTTTTTTAGAGAGAGCAATCAGCTCCTTGCAGTTTTCGCTTTGTGGGAACAAGAACCATGCTCCTTTAGCTCTCCTGTCACAGAGAGGCAATATTCATCCCTTGTTCTTCCCATTATCCTTCTCTTCTCTTGGACTGAACTGAATTTACCTGCCCAAAGCCTTCCCAGGACACGCTGGGAGGATGACTGCAGTCCGACCAAACCCAGGTGCCAAGAACACAGCTGCAAAAGCAAAGGCCGAGCCAACCACAGCAGAGGGGTCGAGCAGGGAGGGGAGCTCCCAGCAGACATGTGCTGGACAGAGAAACTGATAGTGGTGGTTATGTGAAAACACAGACAAAAAAAAAAAAAAAAAAAGCCAACCTATGTTTAATTAACAACATCAGGCTGCCCTGCCTTTCCTCATCTTCTTTCCATATCACGTTTCTCCACATTCTCCATCCTGACCCATATCCTTCTCACATCCTAGACATGCCTGTCCTGCCTCTCTTCTCTTAAAGTCATGGCCCCATGCTGGACTCTACTGGAAGGTTGGTCAGAACTCAGCAATGTGTTTGCTGTCTCAAAAAGCATCCCCAACAGCCACCAAATGTTCTGAAGACAAGCTAAAGAAGAGCTTTAAATGGATTTAAACTGCTAGCTGGGCTTATCAGCTGCCAGGGGCTCTGTGTGGGCTCCTACTTGCTGGCAAATCCCCTCCCACTCTCACCAAAATCCAGAGGTCCTCAACTTATTCCCTGCAATTTTGGCTCAAACTGAAAGTACAAGTGAAAATTGCCTTATGACACTCAAGCAAACAAGGTATGTACATGCAAGAATAAGCTCAGTTCCTGAAATGCAGACCCCTAACCCAGTCTTGGTCCTCCCCAGATTCCCCATCTCCCACTGTTGCATCCCCTCTCATGGCACCCAGCAAGAGCCAGACCCTGGAGGAGCTGGTTTCTGTGGCAACTTTAAAAATCACCCTTTGGATGATCCTGGAGTTGCACGTCTTCCTCCCATCGAAAGGACCAGGCCCATTAAGCAGAAGGGATAATGGACAGTCATAAATTGCCGTATGTTGCAGGAGTCCCTCTTGCTGCCTGGGAGATGCATTTATCACCTAGCAACGACACAAGGTGATGAGGAAATAACAGATTTTTAATCTAATGGCCATGAGTCAACAGCTATCAGAGAGACCAGCCTGCAAAGTCCACTGATGGGGGTGGTTGCAATTGGTTGAGAAGGAGAAACCCAACCCAAGGAGAAGGGAGTAGGGATTGCATTCATAAGCATATATATCTGTGTGTACATATATGCATATATAGGTATATACATCCTCAAGAAATGACAAAAAGTCTGGAGAAATCCCTCAGATGAGAAATAACCCTCAGACACAAGGTTACCCAGAAGATGAGTCTCTGGGCTTTGCAAAGCCCCCAAGGCAGAAGGCAGAGGATGAGGCAGGACAGGTTGCAGCCTCCCATGGATTTCGGTGCAGAGCTCCTCTCAGCTTTGTGTCAGGTCCTTGTCTGCTCATCTGAAACCTCTGTATGGGACCAACCAACAGAAAATTGCAAAGTTTGCCCCTGGGCCAGGAAGCTGAGTAGTGGCAGAGTTCACTTCTCACCTTTTTATTCTAGAAGTAGGCCCCAAACAGCAGCTATGCGTTATTTTTCAGTACTGAGAGCTCATCATGATAACTTCCTCCCTAAATACTGGGGATAATGCATGGGGCAGCAGTAAACTGGGAGCTCTCTGGGTGCTGGCATCGGTGCATGGATAGAAGCATCTCACTGGAGCACAGGAGGGAGCTTCAAGGGAATTAATTGTGAGAGGAAGAAATCTGAAATTAGTTCACTGACGGATGATCTCTTTGAAGCTTGAAACTGTAAGAGTCACAAGATTGCCAGCAAGGCTGTGCACGTTTTTATACTGCAGGACCTTTTTCTTTTAAGAAAACAGCTCAGAAATTGTTTTGGCATTTCGCTCTTGAAAGAAATTGAAAAGGACTGGTCTGAACCAGGACACCAACATGTTCAGACCATTTATATTGTGTAGTACATCCACTTAGCAACAGCGTAAGAAGTGCTTTCTCAGAAGGCATCATTTCAGAGACTTGCTTTTAATTAGCAGTCAGCTGAAATACACGTTTGAGAAGACCAGTGTTAGGACTGTGTTTATTTAAAACTTTAACCATAAATAAGAAACCTGGCTTGAGCATGTATCTAGTTGGTTAGAGTTCTTGACCTCTTAGCTGAAGAAAAACTGTGGAGACATGCCTCCAGATCAACTTAGCTTTGTCAATCATTACTGAATTAATAGCACCACTACATAATGCTTAACTTCTGGAGCGACGGCTAAACATATTCACAGTAACACCCTTTGTGTTAAACCTGGAAGAACCATAGCTAATGATGCATCTCTGCCAAGGGCTGTAAACTTCTGTGACAATCTATTACTGACTGCTGAACACACTGAGATCATCCCCACTTCGTGGTGATCAGAGGTACGGTGCAAGTGGTCTTCCACCCCAGTTTTAACTTCATCATCTTGGCATAGCTATCAGTCGGGATGAAATCGGTGCTTGCAGCAAAATTTGGTGTCCCTTATGAAAACTGCTCGGGATGTGTCTTTTCTTGATGTGTCATTTTCTTCTCCAGTCAACCCCTAGCAGCTGTGTGCAGCAGTGGTGGTGCTGGTGGAGGTGGCCTCAGGCTGGGAAGGGTTTCCTTCATCCCTGATGCATGTGTTTGAGGCCGGAGGCATGGGGCATGGAGGTGGCTGGAGGCAGAGATGCTTTTCCTGCAATGTCGGAATTGCAGCTGAAGGCAACATTTGATGAAAGCACAGCCTCAAAGTATGGTCTCCAGTGATCTTTTATTTGTAGCAGATCCTGTTAAATAGCAGTGTTGGTTAATGTGGAACTGAAATTCAGCAACAGGAATTTGTGAACAGCTATGAAAATGCTGAAACACCTGCAAAGTGCTGACCTTAGGCTAATGTTCATTTAACTTGTAGCAGCTGTTTGAGTGTGTCCATGCAAACCTGAGTTCATTCCCTCCTGGTTAGTTGTAATTTCCAAAGGGCGGGAAGCCATTGGGTAGCATGCTCTGTGGCTAAATATGCAGAGAAGTTTTTAAAGCTTCAAATTGCAGAGGGTAAAACAGTGCTGCAAACCCAGCTCTTCCCGCGTTTCTCCAGTTAGTGATGCAGAGACCCAGAGCTTTGTGTTTCACTTCATGGATCACAGAAGCTGGGGTCCTGTGTTTTACCTTCTTCCAGGTAACCAAACCCTTCACTGGGATTCTAGGGAATTGGAGGTGGGAGAAAGATTCAGCTTTTATATAATTTAATCAACATGGTTTTTTGTTTGGTTGGTTGTTTTTGTTTTTTTACTTGGTAAATTTGGGGAGTGTTTAATATTCACAACAGTTCCAGCTAAGGGGTAAAGAAAGCATGACTGCCTTAATCTTTTATTCTATCTATGGCTATTGAAATGGAAGAGCGTGAGTCTTCTGCAGCAAGGGTGGGCGTTTGGCTGCATTGATGGATTACTGCCTCAGAGCAGATGCTCTTTGCTGCAGCTTAACCATGCAGTGGTAGCTGGGCTGAAGTAGTTTGAAGAATGATAAAGGAGAGCCCAGAGGTTGTCATTCAGCCATGAAGAATACTCAGGGCACACGTAATCACAGCAATTGGCTGTCTGGTTTTGACCTGTTATTCTAATAATCAGTTGAAGTGGAAAAAAAATCTTAAATATTCTGCACCAGGGTACATGTGTGACACGGCAAATTAGCTCAATTTTCAAAGGACACGTCTGGAAGAGTTCATTTTGAAGCTTCTTTCTTCTTCCCTATTCCTCATTCTAGTTTCAACTGCTCATGAAATTTCATAGATAATGAAAGAGTTATACCTAAAGACTTCTGGTGAAACTAGGGACTGATCCTGCCCCCATTAAACTGAAAAGCAGTGTGCACAGGATCAGACTGATTTGTGGAGTCATTTGTTGCAGCTTATAGAGACACAAGAAGTCTTGTTAATAAGAGCTATTATATAAGATCTCTCGAATATACATATTTGATACGAATTTCTAATACTCGTTAGAGCTTTCTAGTTTCACTCAAAGTCTGAAATCTCCATATCTTTTGGGTATACAGACAAGGAAATCCAAAGTAAAGTAATGATACATGACTTATGTTAATAGTTTTCTCCAAGAAATGCACCTGCATTCTTCCACCTTGTTTATTCTGTTTCCTGGTGTTATCGCAATTCTATACCTATCTTGATTTCTTTTTGTAGCAAAGATGGCCAAGTGTTAAAACACATCTAATGTGAGTTGTCCAGAAATTCTAACGAATTTGATTCAATCTTGTTGATGAACCACTCCAATTACTTTGTGCCCAGATAATACGAAACTGAGGCTAAGATCAACAAGGCTTGCAAAAGCAAACTTGCTTTAGTGGAGAGTAGGAAATAGACCTGAAGAACAAGTTTCGGGTTCACATATTTGCAGTTGCAAATACACATACCTGAAACCTGACTCTGGGAATGATGCACTACTACTATCCAAAAAAAGGAAAATGCTGGGTATAGCACATATTCAGTCAAAACAACTCCAATTTACAGCTACATTCACAATTAGCCTCTGGAAAATAGCTACAGACCAAGAATTAATCATGAAAAATTCTTCAGCAGACATTTCTGTAGAGTAAAGTCCAGCTCTGTAAACAGATCTCTGATACCTGCTTGTATCTCCCTGCTCTCAGCCTTCTCTTTTCACATAAAATGAAATGCTTCCCCCTTGGTTTAGCTTTCATCTGCTAACTATTGAATTTATTGAGCTGTCAGGGAGATTATCGGCTGATTTTAATATGGGCTAGCTCAGAGCACAATACACATGCAGCAGTCCCTGGAGAGAGCAGCAGTTTTCATCCCTGCAGGAGCCAGCACCTCTGTTGCTCTTCCTCTCCAAGACAAGATCAGTAATTATATTGACTTAAAACAAAGCAACGAAAACAACAGAAAGCACAACTTGCCCTCTCTGATTTACGTGTGTTTTCAGTTAGCAGGCTCCGAGTCCGACTGTGAGCCTGGTGAGAGGTGAGTGTGTCTCTCCTGTTTCCTTCACACTGCCAGCCAGGGACGGGCAGGCGGCTGTGGCTGCTCCCACACTGGGCTTTCAGGAACTGGCTGCCTGGTTTTTCTTCCCAAAGGGGAAGCTATCAGCTGTTTGTTCCTCTGGGTTTTCAGCAGAAACACTGGTGGTGGGTACTGGTGTTGAAAAGCAAACCAGTTGCACGCTGCTTTGTACATCATCTGCATCTGCTCCCATCCAGAGAAACTTCTGATCAGATTCCCTCGATGGAGGAAAACTTCTCAATCATGTAGTTACCAATGATGCTTTTCTTTATGCTGACAGATGTGTGCTGGAGCCAGTCTGGTCCCCACTCACTGGACTGAAGCTTTCTTTTATTTCTCCCTTTTTAGGTGCGTTGGGCAGGAAGACGAAAACTTCAGCAGCTGGTATGTGTGGTAAGTTTCAGCTCAGTTCTGTTTTAGAGGGAAAACTGGCAAATAATATTCTTTGATGGATATATGGAGAGAAAAGCATTAAGAGAGACTGATAGCTGGAGAGCATTGCTTCTGGGCTGTCCCTGTGTTCTGTCTTTACTGACTAATGGGAATCATTAATCCATATCCTCACTGTACACTGACAACTGAGCTGGGCAGACCTGATGAATGATTTCAGAGAGAAATGTCAGAATTTCCAGCCAGCACGCAGCACTGAGACGTTGGTTTCCCAGGACTTTGATCATGTCCAGCACGCTGATGGGGGAACCGCAATGTTTAACGGCTATTTGCAAAATACGTTAATGAATATGTTAATTTGAAGACAGGCGGCCATCTGTTGGTGCTGCCCGCAGATGGTGATGGCACCGTTCCTCCTCTGCTGCCTCTGCCTCAGGTTCCTGATGTTGTTTTTCCTGGCCTTGCTCCTGTCCTGCGGGATCTGCTGCTGCCTGCAGTGCTGGCTGAAGCGGCGGAGCTGCCTCCTTCACCCACGCACCCTGGCCGTCTTCGCGCTCAGCAGCTCAGATGCTTTCTGCGGTTAGTCCTCTCCCTGCCCTCTGCAAGGTCCCACGGGGCCCATCCAAAACCCAGTGAGAGGTGGCCAGGTTTGAGTGGGAGCCGGGCTGTGGCTGTCCCTGTGCGTCCATATGTCCCGAAGATGCCTTCTAGGCTTGGCCACGCTGATACTAGAGGTGTGTGGGGCCTTCTCCTTGATATTAGGGCACTTGGCAGCCCAACGTACTTGGGGGTCAGGCAGCCCTTTCCAACACATGACCTGAATTTCTCACCCAGACAAGACCACACTGGTCTACTTGAGCCACCCGAGCAGGCAGCTGGCCTGGCTGATGCACACTGGGGTCTGTCAGGAGGCAGTCTCGGTGGATGTTATTCATCACAGTAGCTGCTCTCAGCATTCTCCCAGAAACACCCACAGTTTTGAGGACAGGACTATAATGACTGTGTGCAGCACTCAGTGCTGACCTGGAGTACTGCCAGCAGGCTGGGCCAGACAACAGCCCCCCAGGAAAAATAAAGCTAGTTCTGTCATTAGGCAGCATTGAGCCCTTCCCAGAGGAAGTACGGCCTGCTTTCTGGGTGGCCACAAACAATGTCTCCACTGGGAGGACCCACCCAAACCCACCCAAATTCCTCTGTTCTCACTTCTTGCATCTGGAGTTTGTGGTGAGAGGTTTTGTGATTTAAAAATTACATCCATGCCTTTCTTGTTCCCAAGTGGTTTGGCAGCTCCTCCCCAGCTCACCCCTCTCACCCCCACGTCTGCTCTTCACTGTCTGCTCTACAGTTTCATCTTTGCTCTTTCTTCAGCCAATGAAGCCCCTCAGTGCCCGTTCTCCAGATCTCCGAACCCCTGTGTGAACATGGAGACGTCCTCTCCTCCTGCCCCCCGGTTCAGCCTTGGGGGAACTGAGTTGCCTCCATCCTATGAGGATATTATGAAGGAAAACAAGCTCTAGACACCACGCGTTGGTTTTCTGCGATCCCACTTGGTTCATCGGAGACCCTCCGTGATGACGCAGTAGTGTGGGAGCAGATCAGCCCTTTCCACAAGTTGGCCAAGAGACTGAAAAGCAGCACGTATTTCATTTGAACCTAAAAGGGGAGCCAAAATGCAAGAGAATAAATACCAAAAGCACGTGTTGAATCTGTCACAGGGGTTCAGATTGACATTATGATACGACTGAATTTTGAGAAACTCCCTCAAAGGTCTGTCTGTGTTGAGGGTTTCTCTCTTGAAGGCTGCTCAATCTGGTGCAACCCCATGTGTTTTAGGACTGGATGTTGATAAATGACTCGATAGTTACTTCTCAAGCTTGGGCTGCCTCCTTCACTCGGAACAGTGCCAGCAAACACCCTCTGGCAAAGTCATGATGTTCTAATACATTGTAATGCAATCATGCCACTCTGCGATGAAGGATCATTTGCCACATTTAAAATATTTAGCACAGCATATCAGATTTGTCTAATCCAAAAAGCAGTGAATTTAAGGCCAGAAGAAGGAAAGCAAGGGCTGGAGGTTATAGGGACAATCTTGACAGCAGGAGCAGGCTACAAAACACAAACAACAAAAAAAGCGAGTTTGCTCATTTGAGCTGTTCTTAATTTCATGGTGACTGCCCCCAATTCACTTCTCTTGCCCTAGCATGCCTGCAGACCTTGTATGGCCCAGGACCCACACAGCCACTCCCCACACACAGGAATTACGGGGTCAGAGATTTGGTGTTCAGTTACAGAAAATTATGAGGATAAAGACTGTCTTTTTCTTTGAAGTGGCCATTGCAGACAAGATGGGGAGAGACTTCAAGAAGCCATCCAGACTGCCTTATACTCAGTTGGGATCAGCTCTACCTGGGCCCTTCCTAGAAGGCACGGTCTGCCTTCTTCTCAAATTACAGAGAAAAGATGTAGAATTTCCCCCTTAGCTGGATTCCAGATAAAAGCAAAGATTTCCTTTGTTTTTCACAAGGTGGCCACAGAAGCCTCAGGTCAGCCTGACCTCTCTTCCTCTGCTCTCTCACTGAAGAGGGTTGGGGGCTGCATTAAGAGTCACCTAGGCAAATGTCACACCTAGTGCACACTGTGTGCCTAGGGAACTGTGAGCTCTATGTCAAAGTGGGCACCTGGGTCCATCTTAGGCACCACAAAAGACAAATTGAATCCTACAGCCTGCCTGGTAGAGCAGCTCCCCACCTGTAGAGTGGGGGTGGTATGAGTTCCCCTGCTCAGGAAGGAAACTGGGAAGATAAATCCAGTAAAGGTTATGAAGTGCTCACATATTCTCATAATGAGACTATATAAGTACCTTAGCTAGATAAAGAATAATAGCATATTTTGAGAGACAAATTCTCTGCCAGCACCACCACAAATTATCTCCATAAAATCTTATTTTAGAAGCAGCTTTAATGTTTGACGCTTGTGTGAAAGGAAATAAATGTTACTGTAGCAAAATGAATGTTTGTGCCAGCAGGCTGAAATATTGCAGGGTTTATTAATAAGGAAAATTAGCAAGTACGGAGTCAGCCAGCGGAGAAGTCGAGCAGTTCCTGAGTCTCCTTTCACTTGCTGAACTTAGTGAGAATTGCAGGTGATTAGCACCTCTCGGGATCAGACCTCTTACATACATAACTGCTTCCACCACTCAACCCCTTCAATTTATGCCCTGAAGCATGAGATTTGATTATGTTTGTCACTTCAGCTTGCTCAGCCTGCTCGTGGGCATTAAATCAGCCACCACTTCCTTCCAACCTCCACCCGGCATTTGCTCCAGTGACCCTTTTGTGGAAGTGAACTCCACAGGCTGTCTGCATTACATGCTGCATAAAACACTGCTGTCTCCTGCTTATTAATTGCTCGGCTCTAAATACATTGCCACCTCTAATTTCACTGAATGTCACCTTCTAATCAGATGACTGGAGAGGCTAACAAGCAAGGACTGATCTGTTTGCAGTGCCTCCACCACTCCGAGTCCCTCTTTCACAAGGTCCAGCCCTCAGTATTTGTTTCCGAGGTGGTAAATCCTTCCCCAGCCACCCAACAGAGGGCAAGCGAGACTTTCAGCAGTGCTCCGAGGCGGCTGCTGCTCTTGCAGAAACATTCCCGGGAGCAGGTTTGTGTTCCCGCGCTACTAGCATGCCTTCAACTGCATTCTGCTTCATCTTTGAGGTGCTTTAATTATTAAAAAAGAAATGAAATAATTCAATCAAAATCTCAGCAAGTGGCTTACAGTAAAGTGAGGTAGTGGTTACAAAGTCAGGCTCCAGCAGCAGCCACCAGCATGGAGCACCTGCATGTGCACTGCAGTACTTGTGCAACACAGCAGGAGCCCTGAGGAATTCCAGCATCTGCAGATGACCAGGAGCCATCTCCAAAAAGGGTCCATGTGGGATTGTTTGGGGGCAAGCTGGTGGGTTTTTGGTATAAACCCATCTTGCTGCTGGCTTGGGGTGGAGATGGAGAGCACCCCGAGGGGGGGCTGATGGCTTCCTGGGCAGGGCAGCCTAGTTCATGAGGACCTGACCTGGTCCTTGGCTTCCTGGCCATGCAAATGGAGAAAGGGATGAGTTCTTTCCTTCAGGCAATGTAGCTGGGATGGCCACACCAACCACACATTGCCCCACTAAAGCTGCCTCTACCAGCCTGCTCCCCTACTCCCCGGTGCTCCAGCAGAGTGGGCGAGGTTTTTCCAGCCCCTTGTTCCCATCCTTACAACAGCAGCAGCTTTGCTTGGCATATTCTGCTTTTGTAAGCACTCAGCCCTTAACAAGGTCAGTTGCTGCAGTTTGGCTGATGGTTCCTGAGTTATGAGGAAAGATGAGCCATTTCTTTATAATTCATCACCTTTGGAGTTGGGTCTACTTTGGAAATGCACTTGTTCTGTTATGACCCTCTGACTTCCACCCATCTTGTAATTTATATTTCCCATTGACTTTGAGAGGAAATAGCAAACTGTTCTAGAAAAGCCCAGAGAACTCTGGAAGGCAGGAGTATTTGTGAGGGAACTCATCAGCAAGCCTTGACAGGGGGAAATGGGAGCAGAGCAGAGGAGATAATTGCTTGGTGACCATCTGGAAGCAAAAGACAAAGGGAACGTGGGGAGGTGAAGGGCTGGACTTTCACCTCCACACGTCAACAGCTGAATAATAAAGTCATAAACTGGCTCTCGGGCAAAACAGAGCAAAAAGAAAGGCAGCTGAGTCATAATGGGGGGTTGGCCAGGGCTGCCAGGAGGGCTGCAAACAAAAGATGTGAAAAAATAGAAATATTCTTTAATCTGTTATGTGTTTTATTGTTATTATTATTATTATTATTGTCATCTGAAGGCTTTTGTGTAAGGAAGAGGATGAGGCTGTGGGCAGATGCTCTCTCTCTCTCTGGGTCACTAGATAGGAAAGTTCTGGCTCTTTCTTTCTTGCTCAAAGGCATCTTACAGCAGGAACCCAATAGCAACACGGACAAAATTGTCCTCTGCTCCCTGTAGCAGTGCTTGGACAGAATATTTCGGTCATTAGTTGCTTGCCCACAGTAGTTAAAAGATGCAGAAGAGCAAGCTGTGGTGTCCCAGCCCCAGCTGAGAGAGAAAGCCTGGTTTTCTTGGTGTGATTTTATTTTTCTCTGTTTGCAAGTTTAAAAAAAAATAACTAGAAGTAGATGTGGCGAGAGATAAAGTCTGCCAACTCTCAAAGAGCTGCTGCTACTGGTGTGCACTGGGGTCTGGCATCTGCAGGTAATGGTGAAAGTCTGGGCAGCCTCTGGAATCCACCCCATTGTCCCAGAGGCTGGTTTCCTTACAACAGAACAATGATTTCCCTCCAGGAATCAGGGCAAAGCACCGTTCTGGGTGAAACTTGGAAGTGGTGTTAGAGGAAGCTGACACTCAATGACAACTGCATTTATATTATCTCAAAAATATGGCAATCTGTAAGGAAAAGAGATTTTTGAAGTAACATTCTTATGTAATGAAAATAATTGTTCAGATCTATGGCATTCACACACACATACACACACACACAAAAAAACAAACAAACAAACAAACAAAAAAAAAAACATTGCAATGCATGCAAAAAGTGGGGAAATCCATATTTTGGAACATATCCGTGTACCTGCATGAGGAGATGTTAGTTCACAAGGACAGGAGAGTGAGTCCTCATTAGTGCTGGGGTAAGAGCCCTTGTGAAGAAGGCTCATTGAGATGGTGAGAGGACAAAATGCTGCAGGCAGAGAAGGACAATGACTGCAGATGTCATCGTTTTATTGGCTATTTCTTGCTTGCATAAATCAAAATGGGAAATCAATACCTATTTGTAGGGTATGAAATCAGCTTTGCAAAGAGCTTACCTACAAGACATTATTGATTTCCATAACCTGCGGCCATCTGGAGGCCTGGCAAACTGTGCTGGGCTGCGTGGTGTGAGTAGGGAGGGCAATGGGGAGCCCCAGGATTGAGGAGATGCTGCAGTTGAGGAGATGTCAGGGAGGAAGAAAGGGAGGTCTTGGCTCAGTCCCCACCTCTGTCTGCGGCCTCAGAAACTAAACGATGAAACTGAAGTGGACTAGATGCTCCAATGGGCAAAAACGCTCCTTAGGAGTCAGTGAAAAGTGGGAGAAGGCTAAAAACCTGTTGGAACCAAAGGATTAAATGTTGGGCCTCGTCTGGAAAGTGCAGCTGAACAGTCTTGTGAAGCCACCAGTGGCTGTCAGGAAGGCAAGGGTGGTCTGTTATATCCTGCCCCACTCCTCCTGTGAGCTGAGTAGGATGCAGATAGGAATTTGGAAGAGCTAAAGAAACACATTAATACCTGAGCTCAGCTGCAATGCCTCAGGTCTTGGCAACTGGTTGTGATTTTGAAAGAGAAAGGAAGACCTCTGTACTTTCTGGGGGAATTTGTTGCAAATGAGTAAATGACCATACTAAAATAGATTGGCATTGTGGCATTATGACAAGCTAAGGAAGACTTCACGCTGCAGTCATGAAATCAGAGTTCAATCAATCAGTGAATCAACAATTAAATATTAACAACTGATCAAAACATCAGATGGAGTGTCAGCGGGATTTGAATGAACCAATGCAGCACTGGAATGGTTGTTACAAAACATTAACCCAGCAAACCTAAGGGCTGCTGTGACCTTTTCTTAGCCCTCTTGTGCAGGATGTAGATCCTCAAAAGCTACTGTATAGCACAGGAAGAACAGAATTAACCCTTATTCCACACATATACTGAAGAAAAGAAGGTCTCGTGAATGTTTATGGAACAGTCTCTTTATACGTGTATATTTGAGGAATGTGCACCCTGAGTTAAGACAGTATTTGGGGTATGCATATACCTTATTGGTACCCCTGGAGGAGCACAAGGCTGAAGGAACAAATGAGATCAGTCCTCTATATTTACCCTTGACCAGAGTTTAAATGTGTAATCCCAAAGTGTCTACTGAATGATTGCTTGTTGTGACCCATGTGTTGCAAGTCACAAAACACTTCTTGGCATCCTAAAGCAAACTGAAGACCATCAGGACAAAGGCCCAGAAGTCTCCCCAGCTACAGCATACCCCAGAAAAAGAGCAGGAGAAATCAATGGCCTGAGATCTGCCGGCACACCTGTATTAGCAGGTGATCCCCGACTGTTCCTCCTCTTCTGAACAAGAAACAAAATTTCCCAGAAAAAAAGATAACCCATGGATAACCCATGAGAGGACTAAGCCCCTCATCTTCCATTGTAGGGGCTCTCAGAGGGACTCAGCCCACTCCATCCCATCTGCCTGTGGCCATCAAGCTTCACTTTGTATCAGAGGAAGGAGTTTTTCCTTCCAGTCCACCAAGTGGTCAGTGGAGGAAGCCTCCATTTGGTGGGCCCTCTGTTCTCAAGGGTGTGCACACCCCTAATGAAACCCCTGATGTTTCTCCACCACCCCAGATAGGTACCTCTCTGTGCTGAAAGCCTTTTCTCACTCTCTGGTGCCCATCACTGAATAAAGTGGTGCTCATGGCAGAAAGGACTGGATTTGGGCAGGTCCCACCCAACCTAACAAAGCCATGTCTCAAGTTCTTTTTCCTTCAGAGGTATTGAAGGGCTGTCGGTGCTTTTGCACCCATCCTTAGGGAATGTGCTAAAGGCAGCCTGGATTGCAGCAGGAGACAGCAGTCCTGAACTGGATTTAAATACCCTTTGATGGAAAGAGGGAGAAGTTTTTACAATCCTTTATCCTGCTTTCTAGCTGGTATAGGTTCATTGTCATGCACAAGGCCAGGTCTTGGATCTTCAATCACTGTCTGTCCAGGCAAAACTTTTACTAAACAGAAAGGAGCTGGCAATTTCCAGATCTCAGTGAAATCTAGTGAATCCCTAATGTACATTTTAGCACCTACAGAGAAAATCTGTATTTTACAGGAAAGAATGCACCTGAATTTCCAGTGTTTCCTCAGTGCAGAGGTTTATGGGCCAAAAAATGCAGCCAGGCATTTAACACAGCTCTTTATCTTCTGTTGAGCTCCCCAGCTACCTTCAGGAGCAACATCCCCCGTGCTGGCTGCACGGGGCCCAGATGTTTGCCAGATGATCAGTCCCTCTCTCCACAGGAGCATGTATTTTCTGCTTTGTATGTTCTTTCAACACATTGCCAGACAGGGAGCAGATCCACCTTGCAGTCTGGGGATCTTCACACTGAACACTGGTGGCTGATTCCAGGAGCAGCTGATTTATTTCACTCGCACTGATAGTGATGAGCCAAAAGCTGGAAGATTTTGTGTTGGCTATTTCAGTCTATGCTTATGCAAGCAGCCCCAGTACTCGAGAAAACTGGAATCCTTGAAGCAAAGTCTTCCTGGAGATTACTTTCTTGAAGGCAATTTTTGTGAAGCTCTCATAATGCAAATATTGTAACACACAGTATATCGTCAAAATTCAACTTTTCATCTATGCCACAACCCCAGGAGCTCAGGTTCCTGCACAACCCACTGGAGTGGAGCTCTTTCTGGTGCATTTGCCTCCTCCTCACACTCTTGTATCCACGGCATACATTTTGGCAGTAGCTGTTTGTGAGGATGGCAGGTGCACATTGGTTACAACTGTCCCAGCTGAGGAATAGCCTTTCCTCAAGGAGTAAGCAGGGTGAAGCCTTCCAGAGCTGGTCTCTGTGAGGAGAGAAATAGGATCTGCTAACGAGTGCTTGGTGACTTTCAGCTTGTAAAGCCTCGAAATACAGAGAAAGAAGCATTCAAAGATATGATGTAATAACACATTTTATGTCATACTTACACCTCAGCTCCCACCCAAAGCCCTTGATGTGCTTTATAGTGCTGCTGAAATAGCATTATTCCCATTTTACAGCTGAGGATGCTGCAACTGGGGATGAGCAACCACCCTGAAGGACATGCCTGAAGGACATTCCTGATGCCATGTGCCTGTAGTAGGCCCTAAGAAACGTCTGTCTCTTTGGTGCATTTCAGCCCTAGAAGAGCTCCTCACCTCTGAAGAGGTACATGCAGCAGGTGAGCAGGGCCCCAGACAAGAAACAGCCAAGCGACCCCGCCATGCCGAGCCAGCAGGACCAGCCAAACTTGTACTGGATGCCCAGAAACACGTTGTGGAAGACCAGAGAGGAGCGCTCCACGTAGACGTCAACGGCGTACCACACCGAGCCAGTAATGCCTGGGAGACCTGCAGGACGGGAGGGAGGTGCCACACGGAGCTCCCACATGCTGCAGTGATCTCAAAGAGACCACAAATACAAAATTTTGAGCTACAGCCTGCTCTCTTTTGGGGCAGACTTTAGGATAGGAAGAACTTCCTTGAACATGAGGTTTTGGCCCCTGCTCTGTCTCAGCCCAGTCACTTTGGCTGATTTATCCTTGCCCCTACTGATGTCAGCTTGAGCCCTTTCAGACAGCGTTTGTACCTCATGGCCCCAGCCACTATAAGCTCCAGTTGGTAGCACTTAGAGTTTTGCATTAAAAGGCAGAAAGCTCCTTCTTTCTTAGCTTGTTGTAAAGTTGCTTTGAGATTTTAATTTTCTAATCTCCTTTGACTTTCTGAACTTTAACAGCATTTTTCAAGTCAACTTTGTGAGGTACACAGAGGATGTTTAAAAGAACCTCCCAAAGTACACGTGCTCCCAGTAGCTGGGGTAAGTTGCATGTTAAATCAGCATATGCTAAAGTAGAGGTAGATGGTTAATACTGGCAAAAAGTCAAATGAAAAGATCTGGTACCTAGTCAGCTGTCTATTTATATTGTGTTTAAAATCCTCCCACTGGCTGTAACAGCAAAGCACCTAGGTCAGCCAGGTACTTATCACCTGGGAAGGAGAGCTGTGCTATTATCCTTTTATTACAAATCAACTGCAGAGATTTGGGGCTAAGTGACTTGCCCAAGGTCACACAGTCTGTGCCAGAACAAGGAACCAAACCAGGGTGCCAGGGCATTTCTAATCCTTCAGCAATTCTGCCTCTTTGCTCTATCAACAGCACTGAGTTCCTCACAGCAAACCAGCAGTAAATGGAAGTCAGTCAACACAGCAGCCAAGGCATCTGGCCAATAAATGAAATGAAAGCAGATAAACTCAACTATGTGCTGCTAGGGGCAGGTGGTGAATAGTGGAAGCTATATTGCACAAATAAAGCAAATAAACATCCTTCTCCTGTGTTTACCCTCTAGAAAATCACCAACTCCTGTCCCCAAATAAGGGAAGGCTTTAAAGCTTTCCCCTTTTGCTAAAGGGTGTTGTGCAGGGCAGGGGTGCAGTGGAATACCTGCAATGAGCAAGGTAACTCCAGACACCAGGCAGATGCGCAGCTTGATGAGTGGCTCGTCCGGAAGGAATTTCACACAATCCAGTCCCAGGACAAGGAAGAGAAATCCAAATCCTGCCAGGATATCTGCTGTGATCATCATGGCTCGGGTCAGCACCAGCTTCACTGCAGGAGAGAAGCAGATTGTTCTAGCATGTGAGGAATGTCCATGTGGGTGGGTAATGGGGTCAGGTCCTGTGGAAATATTTTTTCCTGGAGTGAAGCTTTCTCCGGCTTCCCCTGGGAATAATACCCAACTGAGAAAAGAAAGATGGATGCAATACATGGGTACACCAAATTATCTGCTCTTTTTGTCTCCCTGTTCTTCACTCAGGTCTCCCCACTGCTCATGGAAATACCTTTATCTCTTACGTACCGGGGTGCTCAGCGAAGATGGAGTCGTACTCATCGCAAGTTTGGATCCCATCAAAAACATTTGTGACACATTCCCACCACAGGCCACGGCATTTTGTACTCACCTACAGGTTAAGAGGAGAAAAAAAGACCATAAATTACTATATCCACCAACACAGCGGACGGGCAGCTAGGCTGTTCAGCAGGAACCCTGGTCCAGTTATGTCAATGGCTCTTTGGACTTGTTTAGTATGAAGAACTGAAAAAGGGTCAGGATGGAAAGAAAGAAATAAATTTTCTATGTCCCTGCTCATGATTTTAAATTAGAATGAAATAGATTCAGATGAGACATTGGGGCACAAAACCATCATTTTGGGAAGGATAAAAATTCTGAAGGGAATGTCTGGGAGAAGCTGGGGGTAGGTGATGTTTGCTCTTGCAGCCTTGCAGCTCTTGCAGCACTTGCAGCTCTTGCAGCCTTGCCAGCTGCTTTCCCAGGCTGAGCTGGGCAGGGCTGTGGACCAGATGACCCATGAGTTTGCCATCACACTCTCTTTCCCCCACCTTCCTGCAGAGAAGGCTCAGGAGGACGGAGCTGCTTGTGACTCACAGGGACCAGCCTCACACCAGGAGAGCTGGCCTTGGCGCAATACAGGAGTGTTTTGCTGCAGAGCAAGGTGTGAGCCCCTTCCCAAATGTTTCTGAAGGGCTACCCCAAGTGACTCAGCCCTGAACACCGGCTGGAAAAGCAGAGGAAGCCAGCGTTAATCCTGGCCCTGGGGCTCCCGCTGCGCTGCTGTGGGACCGATGCACCTGGACACTCATCGCCGAGACATCCAGACTTCGCAGACCTTGCAGTAGCATCATGGCTCATCCTTTCTGTCCTCTTGAAGCCTTAGATAGCATTCCCAGCCCAGCCTTTCATAAATCGCTTTAATATGGGAGGCATTTTAATTACCAATGCAAATACGGCAACAAGCGCCTCTAAAACATTCCTGGGATTGCTCATACAAGGAGCGGAGATAATGTGGGTGCAGCTTTGGGCTCCAGCCTGCCCCTGCTGCTGCCAGGGGCACCTTACTGCTGCTAGTGGAAAGAGAAATTTAGGGGGAATGGGTCTCACGCAGGGGACAGGAACCGTGCTGGTTTGGGTGATGTGAAAAATTCATTTTTCCTACGCTTTGTAAATCTCAAAGCAGATAATAACACATCTCAGCTACTTAATAAAGTCTAATCTGTGATGTATTGAAACCTGTAGCCAGCCACAGTACTTTCTTCACAGCACAGTGTACAAATTGTACAAGCTCTCCGTGATACTGCAGGGTGGCCTAAAGGTGACTAAAAATGATTCACTATTTCAGGCTGGCAAAAAGTTGTTATTCAAGTTTCAATGAAAATAATCTACATGTTTTGTTTTGTGAAGATGAAAACTACTTACAATTTCTCAGAATTTGGGGGCAAGTTAAATGAAAAATATCACAAAAAAAAAAAAGAAAGAAAAGAAAAAAAAGCTGTTTTCATTGATTCTTATTTTTCAAGAGAACAGTTTCATGTTAACCAATTTGCATAGGCGTAAGCATTTACTGTGGCCCTCAATACAGCTGCAGCCCCTCTTTGGTCTTTATTTATCAGCATTTGGGCTGTGCTTGAAATTAACATATTTTTATTAAACTGCATTTTGTTCCACTTGTGTTTATACCATTTCACATTCATCTCAAATCTCTGTAGGCTTATTCATACTACTCTATATTCAGCTACTACTCTCATGCACTTCCTCACTTGCTCACATTAGTATTGTTTTTTAAATCTTACAGGCAGCATCCTCATCTAAATTATTTATAAAGAGGCTAATGGCATTCCAGGCTTCATTTGCTTCCAGGTAAAACAGAGGCAGGTCCTAGAGGTAAAAAATTCATCATGATCTAGCTTGTGAACCTACCCCCTTCCTAGACTGGAAAAAAAAAAAAAGATTTTTTTTTTTATTCTTGGGATGTGCCACCTGTCATCTACTCTTGCTAGCACAGAAGATGAGCATAACCAAGGAATTCTGCAGCACATGCACAGCCAGGGATAAAAGTTTCATTGCTTGATGCAAGAGTGATGGGAACAGAAGTCGGAGGGGGAGACTTGTGGCTAGCCTGAGCCACTGCTGAACTATTCCAGATTTTGTTATCAGTTTCTTAACTTCCTTGGACATCCCTTTCTCCCCTCTGCTTTGTGTCCTGTTTGTCCTTCTGGTTGTTAGTCTGCTCCTCAGCTAGCCTTGGGCATCTGCCTTTGGGCAGGCACGCACCTGGCACGTGGAAACTCGCTTCTGCAAACGGAGGGGTCAAGGCCACCTGGGCCATCATGGGGACACAACACTGATGTTGTCATCCCATGGTCACAGCCATGCACCATTTTGTTAGCACCCCGTCACCTCTTTCTTCTTGTAGCAAACCCACTCCAGCTTTCCTGAGCCCAGCCAAGGACTCCCCAAGGAGCTGCAATTTCTGGCCAGAACTCCTCATCTCCCATTCTGATTATGAAACACATCACCACGACCTGCTTTCCCTAACACAGGTATGCATGTAAAACATAAACTGCATAATGACTGTAATATATATAATCATATCCTATGCATGATGTATAATTACTACTAAAATAAATCTAATATAAAAAATGACAGAACAAGCACACGCTTACCCTTCTGGGGAAAGCACAGAAGACAAACATGTGAGAGACGTTAGTCACGGTGTTTTACCGCACTGTAAAAGGTGCCAGCACACAGTGATGATGAGCCTAGCACGAGAGTGAACCAGGCAGTGTTTAACAGTGGTGGTGAGACTTTTAATTCATCCACAACAGGGAGGGACTGAGTGCACACAACAGTACTCACTAGGAAGCAGTTTATGGCTTTTTCCAGCACAAACCACTGCAAAACCTGGCCCAGGTTTGCCTTGATGCTCACAGTGAGTGCAAGAGTTTGAGCCCCGCTCTGTGGTGCTGCATCTTGCTGGATCCAGAGTTCTGCAGTGGAGACGAGATGCTGTAGGCCAAGGTCAAAGGCAAGAGAGATTTCCGTGCTGGAGGATGGAGGTGCTTTCTCCTGAAGTTGAAAGTTGTCTGAATAACCCTTTTCCTAGCTGAAAAGAGGAGTTACTGTGCACTCCAGGCTTTCCTGGCCATGGACAGTTTCCCTGCATTCCCATATTGTGAGAGGCAATGAGTCATTAGGGCCATTAGGGAGGTCATTTGGTCAGGTATTAAGGCTGGGGGCACTTTGCTCCAGTATTTAGTATTCACACTCAGAGCAGGAATGTGAGAGTGGAGGCTGCTAATAACCACACTGGGTGTTAATGGAGCACTTAGGGACAGCCCAGCACAGGTGCCTTTGTGGCAAGAAGACAAGGTTACACAGCCTTGGGGTATCGGGCTGAGTTCTTTCCCGGACTCACTTTATTCAAGATTGGGTGTTTTGCCTCCTCTGTTTTGCTCGGAAATGATGCCTCAATATGGGATCCATTTGGCTTTTCTGAACATACTGATATTCTCAGCTGATCCCAAATGATTCACGGTTTCCTGAAATTAATCTAAAATAACCCCCAAATTAGGATGACAAACAAAGAGCGATATCCCAGCCAGAACTAGTGGGTCCACACTCTTTTTCCTGCTGGGGGTTCACTGGCAGTTCCTCTCAAGTCAGCAGCCTTGAGCCTGTTATGCCCTTTCAACTGTGCTTCCTTCAAACTGCTGAACATCCCATTACCGTCACTGAATGCAGAGGAGCTCCTCTGATTTCCTCTGCTAGCCTGCAGATAGAAAGTTTCCTCCTGATAAATTCAGCCAAAGTCTCTGTCCTGGGAAGTGTTTCACCTCAGCACAAAGCACCCAGTTTTCCAGACAACAGATTTCCACACTGTGGCCCTGCAGCCCTTCAATGTGCAGAAAATGATGCCTGCCTGGGGAAGAAAACTGCAGTACCACATCCTAGGGAAATAGGGATGATTTAGGGTCTGGAGTCTGGGGCACAGCTTGCAAATATGTGCCATTCTGCCCCTTCATTTCTTTCAACTTACTTCTGCCAAAACCGTTCTCTAACATGAAAGTGCTAATGTCTGCACAAGTTCAAGAAAATATTTTTGAGTGCTGGATCTGACAGCAGTCCCCATGGTCCCCACACATTTCTGTTAGCCCTAGAGCTCAATGGCTATTAAGAAAAATGCTTGTGGAGCACAGACGTATATATTGGATTTCTTCACCAAGAAGACTGACCTACAGAACGAGAAACACCTCCAAAATTTTTGTGCAGGCTGGAGATGCTGGGTAATGTGCTCCAGTTCATGCACATTTAAATCTGGAGTCTTTAGACTTTTCCTGAGAGCAGAGCCTAGCAGAGAGAATTACACAAAATGACCACTTTTCCCCTGCTCTTGCCAGAGTCATTTGTTTCATTTTCATCCACTTTCATCCAGCCCAACCAGGGAAATGTAGATGAGAGTGGAGCAACGATGCCACGGTCTCCTTAGGACACATTTGATTTGGAGATCTGGTACCCTGAAAGATCTTACCTCCAGGGAATCATCAGCATTCACCATCCAGCAGTCTGTCCAGGTAGATACTATCAAAAACCCAGTAGAAAAAAAAGCAAAAAAACAGCCAGCATACTGGAGGAAAAACCTCATCCCAGAAGGCTGCAGCACATCCAGCGGCATGGGAAAAACAGTGCCCGGGTCTTTTTTCTTAAAGCTGGAATAGAAGCAGAGCCTTCGTGTCCAGGTCACCACTGCCCTTTCCGGTGGCCATGAACAGTGGGAACTCCTGACTTCTGCAAAAGCCGAGCTGCAGCAGGGACAGGAGGAGGGAGCCCACACCAAACGTGGAGTTGTTGCAGCCAATCAGCCCCGCAAGGCTGGAGCTCTTGTCATGCCTGGCTGAAGGGAAATGGGGCTGTGCAGAAGTGACACACATGTAGCTGGAGTCCTGGGCCTCCAAGGGAAGGAAAAGGTATCGTCACAGGGGTTAGCAAAGTAGAGATTTTGTAAAAGAATCAAAACTTGTTCAGGGAAGAAGTTTTGAGCACCGCTACGTGTAATACACAAGTGCATCCATGTGCACACCCATGCAGCACATTAATATTTATTCCTCCATACTAGTTCATGCCTCGGTACTGACAAACCCTGTCGGGCTCCAGCACCCTGATGATCCAGTTCAATGCAGGAATGGAAGGGAAAGGGTAGCAGTCATGGACCCTCAGCGCCAACACCAACAACCACAAACAACTATCCCAGCTCAGATATGGAGCTCTTTACTCTGCATTTAAGCCAAACCTACATACTTCTCATGCCCCGTTCATGGCCTTACTGCAGATCACACATGGAAATCTGGAACTTTTCAAGCTAGACCACAGGGCCAGCTTCCAGGAAAACCAAGGGGGAGAAGGACTAGAAAATCCTTCCACCCTGAAGGTCCATATGTACAGAACCATCACATACTCAATAATCTTTATTTTTGGAAAGAGAAGCTGTAAAAAAAAAAAAAAAAAAATGGAGATTTACTTTTAGTGGGCAAGTCTTCAGCACAGGGCTGAGGAGCAGATTCTTGCTGTTTGCAATCTGCTTCCCCAAACCGAGCGTGTCTGTCACCTCATCTGCCACCTGAAGATGGAGCCAGTTTGTACTTTTACAGAGCTGTTCAAAGCTTGCTTTCTCTTCTACAAGAATTCCCTCCAAAAATAATAGCAATAACTTGCTTGTTGTTACAGCAGTATATAACCTGGAGAATTCCTCTCATAACCTTACGAGGCAGTTTTACTGTCAGAGGTATCTTTTTGCCTCTACCCCAGGATCACTCGGTGCTTCAGAGGACGCACTGCAGAATTCCTCAGTATGTGCTGCTGGGAGACACTGGATAAAGAACAAAATGCCCAAGTCAAAAAGGCAGGGTCTGTAGGGCTCTGGGCTGCTTTACCTTTCCTGCTGTGTTTTTTAATTCCATTCTTAGAAGCTGAGCACCGAGGAACTTTTCTTCCTTCATTGCCAGACGCATGTCTTGATATGGTTGTGTGGGTATGAAGCTTTCTGCTGAAATTTCTTGCTTCCAAGTGCCTATATAAGGCAAAAAAAATACCATGATCTTCACTTTATAGCTTTCTATGACAAGGGCAAGCTTGTGTTTCCAACAGTTCTGACCCACAGGGACATGGCATTGGCCACACGGCCTCATAAAGGGTAATGACTTTCATTAGCCACATGTATATGGATTGCACTGACATGAGACAGGTACTGACATATGCATAACCTTCCTGTACCTGCCTTCTTCTATGTTAATTAACCTGTGGCTGCACCAGTTTTCAGAGTAAGGTACTGTGGCTAACTGTTATTAGTAGTAACTCAGAAAAAGTGGTGTGGTGAGCTCAGAGAAGACCTGGAAAATTGGAGTGAGCCTTCCCACAAGCAGAACTGAATCCTTAGAGAGGACAAGTGCAGAGCTTGAGAGTAGCAGAGCTTGGACTAACCAAACAATGTATTATGGCCATATGTATCTCCCTGCCTTCTCACTCTGTCCTGAATTCAGACACAAGCCTCCTTCAGAAATAAATCAAATCAAATCAAAATCCCATCTGGGGAGAATGGGCAATTGTTCCCAATACAAGCATGAGGTGGAAAGCTAAAAGCTCCCAGGAAAATACCAGGACCACACTACCAGCCAGAGTGGAGTTTCTAAGCTTTTGTCATGAGCCCATCACACTCAATTCTTCTGGCTTAGCACACCACTTGTCTGTGCCTGTCAGCCCAAGGAGCAAACTCCACAAAGAGCTGTAGGCAGCGTGTTCAGGTGCAGGGCTCCCAGTGGCTTGCTCCATCTCTCCATAGCTCTAACAACATCTCGTTTATGTTCCGCATGTCCAATGATTCGTGTTGTTGTTCCAGCTCCATCTTCTCTCCCTGTGTCCCCTTCCTGTAGGGCAGGGCATGTGAATGACCCTTCCTAGAGCAGGATGCCAGTGCTTCTCTGGCCATGAGTCACTGAAGGACATGAAGTGGCTTCACACCAGCTATTTGCATCTCACTCAGGGCTCAGGAACATCCTGGCTCTGGTGGCAGAGCAGGTCAAGATGCTCCAGTTTTCCCTGGTGTAAGAGTGCTCCAGAGCGTGCAATATGATGGTTTGTGATTTTCACCTGACAGAGAGACCAGCACAGTATCTGCTCCTTCATTAGGCTCATCTCTCTAAACAGTCCCATGGAAACTGCTGGAGTTATTAGAAAGAATGCAGAATTCTTATACAATAGAAACTGACAGTAAATATATAATAGTCTTTATTTAAAACAAATCCACATCTTCATGAAGCAAAGTCTGTGGCAGTTTCTCATTATATACTGCGTTCCTAGCTTAGCATGGCAGATGTCCCCTCATCTTTGGAAATCAGCTCTCTCAAAATATCTCAAGATGTCTTTGTATAGCCTAAAACCAGGCTGACATGATTCAGTATAGCTTTCAAGTGGATCTGTAGGCTGCAGTATATACACAAACTGTATCGTTTTCTGTCAGCTAATCTAACATTTGCAGTATTTTAACACTAACAAAAGCATTGGGGTATCCTAATAATTATCAGAGCTTGGTTTAGTAGGGCTTTTAAACTGCGTGGCATCAATGCAGCACAACTTCCCTAAGGCAACAGCTTTATCACCTGGTCTACATGCTCCTAGCAATGAGATGAGTGCACTCCAGGTCGATTGCTTTTATTAGTCCATTAATACAAGGTGGTCTGTGCTCCCTGTCAAAGGCAAGCCATTATGGTCTCATTTCTGTTATGGATGTACTTACAGAGAGTGATAGATACTACTGCCACACTTGGGAGGATCATAGCTGGTTTTCAGCTGCATATCCACAAAATCATTCCTGCAACAACACCACAGCGGGGCTGCCGTCCCATGAGCAGGAAAAAGTGTGTCCTCCTTTTGCTGCCATGTTATCTAACACACAGTGTAGCAGAGGACCTTGAGCAAGAGGGATGTTCTGATGCTGCCCATCAAATACTTGAAATACAGATCTAATTGCAAGCGAGCACACCGTCAGTGGAGCAATTGTCATGCTCAGGGCCAGGGGCTTGTCAGACAGGCACAGCGTGGGAGCCAGAGGTGATGGAGAGATCTGGGCAGTGCGTATCAGCTGCAACATACCTGTCCTGCTGTGCTCATGTGGTCACAGAGCCCTGGGAGCCAGCTTGGTGTTAGCTGGGTAACCCCAAGGAGGGCAGTAAAATTTCTGAGCAATCTGCTGCTTTTCAAGCAGGCAATATACAGGATTAAATGAAAGTAGGAAGATAAATGCATTTTCTATTAGAGTTGGGCTTAAAGGTAAGTAAAACCTGTGTGTGTGTTTGTGTGTGTATGAGTAATACACGTGTAGATATGATGCCTGCATACACTCCTTTGAAAGAGTATTTTCGGTCACTCCAATGCAACCATAATAAAAAAAGCATTTCAATATAGACTTTTCAGGCTCTGATATGCCTTGTAATCTCTCTTCAGTAAGATACATTTTTTATACACTTTTATAGCAGCATAGTAAATCCACAGCTGACAAACACATGATCTCAGGGATGTATTACTAACCCCATTTTAGAGCGGGGAAACTGAGGCGGTGACTAAGCAAGTGACTTAGATCGAGAGCGAGGAGTCACAGCCCCGCTCCTCCTGTAGCACGGTGGCTGCACTCTCTGCATGGGAGTGGTGAGATCCTTATCTGCCAAAACATGCATGACAGCAGCTCCGGGTTCCTGAAAGCAGCCACCGAGAACACACAGTGCCGGCGCCGCATACCAGGTTCGCGCAGGCGTGTGTGGACAGAGGAGCAGGGCAGTGGATCAGACACACCTTCTCTCGGCATGTCACTAGATCCCGTGAATAGCCCTTGTCCCCAGGCACCCTGGGGGTTGTTGATGCCTTGCCACTTCCCTGTATCGTCGTCATCCTCTTCCAAGCACAGGTTTCCCAGCATGAGTCTGAAGTCTCCCGCACCCTGATGCAAAGGTGATAAAATGCAAGTGAAACACAAGGTCCGTGCCACTAATTGCAATCATACTGGAAGGACATGGAGAGTGAGGAGCATATTTACGCTTTTTCCACGGTTTAAGGGAAAAGCCAAGGAAGAGAAGTCATTACACAGAAGGAGTTCGTATTGTGCTTGTTCTCCGGCTTCTGCTTCTCAGGAACAAGGCTCACGTTCACGGCACCGAGGGGAGCTGTGTGCGTGCCTCTCGCCCTGCCGTGCTCCCTGCTGCAGCCCAGCCCCTCCGGTGACTCACTGCACAAGAAGCATCCGCTCCGGGCCACGGTACCCCCCTCCACTCCTATTCAGCTGACCTTCTTATCAAAGAATGATAAAAGACCCTCCAGGAGACTCACCTAGGGGGGATAAAAGGGACTACTCAGTTAGAAATGGCTTGGCTTCAGGATGTTTGATCTGCTATAGAAAAGCAAGAAGGGCAAGAGTTAAAGCTTGGGAGAAAACAGTTGTGGCCGTGATTCATGGCCCATGAGCATGGGAAAGGTTTTGGAGCTGTCTGGGTGAGTGTGGGTCAGTGCCTACTGACCTGCCAGGCACCGGTCCTTTGCTACCTGTTTTCTGTCCCCTAGTTTAACACCAAGCATCCCTGCTGCGCATCCAACACTGCCCAGAGCAGATGCAGCAGCAACCCCAGGTCTGCCCATCACAGTGGGCTCTGGCGAGGGAGGAGAGCCACCTGCAGACACCCTGGGGACTCACCTGCCCCCTCACCAGAGGCACCCTTTCCCTTGTCAATCACCACCACAAGGTTTTGGTGTACCCTGGCAGCTCCTGTGCTGCAGATCAGAGCCAGAGCATCTTGTGCCCTGGCTCCAGCCCTGTCCCTGCACAGGAGGGGACAGGGCAAAAATGCCCCTGCCTGTGCTGCCGAGCTGACAATTTGAGCAGAGCCGCTGGTGGCTCACACTCAGCCCAGCACCCTCTGCTAGCACCCGGGAGCAGAGCCCTGCTGCAGGCTGGAGGGAGCAGTGGGGGCATGGAAGGTGGGGAGGACAGGCTAATCTTTGATGGAAATTCCCTGAGGAATGGGTACCACAGGGGCAGAGCTGCACCCCCAGCCCTAGGATAGGAGATGGCATTGGTGACTTCAGCCTCTGGAGCTCATCTTGGCCAAGGCATCTAGATAGGGAGTGTCTGTAGGGGCTTTCTCTCCTCTTCTCTCTCCCGCCCTGGCCTCTCCTCTGCGCTGGAGTCCCTCCGTGCACTCAGAGAGGAGACCATGGCATGCTCTTTTCCTCTTTCTCCTCTTCTGTCCCTGTTGTACCCCAGATCTGGCTGTCCAGGTAGGGTTTGGTTCCCTTTCTGTTCTTTATTGCAGGTGTGCTGCTTCTCATCTAAGCTCTCCCAAGGCAGACTGCCTACTCCCTGCATCCTACATGCATCCCAAATAAATGAGGAGGGCATTCACTTTTCTTTCCTAATGGGGACCTGGACCAACCTGCCCGTTCACCAGGCATTGTGCTCATCCCTCTCCTGTCCTCCCAAGTGCCGGGGCTCCTCTCACTTCATGTGTCACACATGGGAGCCCCACCAGGCCCCTGCCTCCACAGCTCACAGTGGCTGTCCCGCTGCTTCGAGCTCGTCTCACCAGCCACGAGGAGTTCCTCTGCCTTGCTTCTTCTACTCATGCTTCATTAAGGCCTTTGTCAACCCCACAGGCCGCAGGTCCCAAACCTCTGGTGTACACAGACCTTGGAAGGGATTTCATGAACAAAGAGAGGCAAAGCTGTGAGGAACACACCTACAGCCTCTGGCCTGCAGCCAGGTAGCTGGGGCTTTCAACTCCCTCGAGGCACTGAAACATGACCCTCGGTTGCCAGTGTGCTCTCCCAGTCCTAACAACAGGGACAGCAGGACGGGTGTGCCACCAAGTCCAGGCGAGACACTCCTTCCTTCCTCCTCCTCCTCCTTGCACACCCGGGCACGCACATGCTGCTTCCCAGGCAGATGTGTCTTGCAGTCAGCAAAGGATTTTCAAGTGTTTCATTCTCACGTAGGCACTAGAATAACTGTGTACGTTTAAAGATTTCTGCATGTTTGACCCTGCTCCCCGCTGGAAAATCCAGCCGTGTGTGCCACAGTGGCAGCTGCTGAGTGCTTCAGAAATACCTGGCTCTGATTTCAGTGAGGGACTGAAGCGTATTGAATGTCGGGGCTTACAAATCCCATCATAATGTTCCGCTCATTTATTGCAGAGGCAACAGCTTGTTGGAGGATGGTTGTACAGGTTGACCGTAACTGTGAGGATGCTGAGCAATTGTTCACCAGCCCCAGACTCTCATAAAATTTTCTACCACACAATAATCTGTGTACCATGAATCATTCCAATATCCAAACACATCCCAAATGCGTTACACCTGATGGATCCCCAGAGGAATTCACGGCAATATGTGTAATTGGCTGGGTTCAGAAATCCCAATATACCTGTAAACTTGTGCCCTAGCCTTTACCTTGCACATGAGCAGCTTGAACAGTCTGATCTACAACCCTGGCAGAGGTTCATGGCACAACCTTTCTAGTAAGGGCCCTGGATTACTTTATCTTCCTAGCGTCAGTTATTTGACTTGTCATAAAGTCTGAGGAAGTGGAAAGAGGATGTGGTCCAGGTACAAAGAGGTGAGACATAGATATACATTGGGATGGGAATCTTTGAGCAATCTTTAAAATGCTGACTACAGCTTGGGCTTTTCCTTGACATAAAGGTTGCCCCGAAACCAGACTCACAGGTACTCTCCTGGGTGAGCAACATAAAGGGTGGTAATTCTGGCTTCATGGTGAGGACTTTGTCTCCAACCTTGGCTTAACGGCAGTTCCTGCAGGAACATTCAGATCTCATTAGGCATCTGCATTAGGTATCTTCTCTTCTGCCTCCTGTCTGTTTCTTATACCTTTCTTCCATTCCAGTTCCTCCTCTTTCCTACATCTCATTTCAGGAAGAACCACATGAGGAAAATTTTTCAGTGGTGATTCTGAAGGGGATCAGATGTTTCACGTGCCAGTTTCAGGAAATTCATTCCATAGCTCAGCCATCAAGCTCATACATGAGCACAGACATTGCTGAGCCTCTGGTGGAGGCTTGGGGAGATATAGGTAGAAAGGGGGTCCCTGCTATGGCTGGTTCCTGGTGGATCAGAACTGGGACCCTGCAGGCATCAGGAACATGGTGAGAGCAAGGAGGATGGCTGCATGCCAAGGGTTAGATCTTTACAGAGCCCATTCTCTGAAGGACCTCAGAGATGTGTTCTGAACTGCTCTTAGAAAACTCTTCTTTGGATATGCAGGTACCAGGGATTAATTTTATTTTGTTTGGACCTTGGTGTACATCTCATGCACTCATGCCCTGAGTGTGACACTTGCAACGCATGGATCTGCCTCTCTCTCCCTCTCTGAGTCTCACTCACACAGGTTACTTGCCTCCTTTGCCCCAGAACTGCAACACCATAAGCTGCTGTGCTCCACTTGCACCTTTTGGCACGTTTTCCCACTGAGGCAGAAAACAGTCACATTTTTATTGCTTGACCCTTCCAACAAGGCAAACTTTCCACCTGTCACTTACCTATTGAGACCCTGGATGGTCCACCACACCTGTCCCACCATCTGACACCATGATTAGGGTTCCTCACAATCTGCGAAAGGCATTTGTTGGTGATGTGGCAGAGCTGCCTTCTGTCAATAGCATGCAGAAGCCAGTTTAATAACTTCCTGCTTTTCCCACCCTTACCTCTCTAGTACTGTGAAGCTCATCTTTTCCATGAATTTGGCCGTGTCCAACTTTTGTTTTCTCTCTGGCCTCTGGTACAGAACGTCCAGCAAAAGAACAATCCTAAAATAGAAAAATCCAAAGCAAAACAAATCCTACCGTACGGGTCAAATCTCTTGGCCTCCATGGGATAGGTTTCATGCCATGGAGTCTTTATCAGAGCTTCCAGTATCACTTTGGAAAACAACAGATGAGTGGCAGGGTGCAGGACCACGTCTGTGTCTCAGCAGCTTGCTGCCCTGCACAGACAAGCCCTACGAGCTGAGCACTGCGGGTAATGACAGACACGATGCAGCTTTATACATGCCAAAACCACTTGTTTACAGATGGGAATGATTTCAGTGTTTTGGGGCTTTCTGAGGAACATTCTCAGGCCTTGTGGTCATTTGTGGGCTGCTGATTCAGGAGAGGAGGAAAAACAACGGCAACAGGTGAAAACCAAAAAGACAGGGAACAGGCATGATCCCATCCAGAGCCCTCACCAGAGGGTGGTTTGGAGAAGCCAGCAATCAAACAGCCTCCAGCCTCCTGCAACCTCAGTACGTGGCATATAAGCACATTTTAACCAGAGCCAGATGAAATCAATCATGTGAAGAGCAGAGTGAAACTACTCCCAAAACTGCAGCTTTATTACAGCCAGTGAGGAAACACAAATGTTTGAATGACTGCGAGAAGAGGGTTGATTATTAGCTTGGTTTATCTCTAGCAGATTAGAAATTCCAGGTCGTGTCTGCTGACCAAACACTGGGTGGTTTAGGCTGTTTCTGACCCTCAGAATTTGAAAAGGAATAATTCCTGCAGCCCATTTCAAATCCAATTTTCACAATACCCCTGCGTAGTCAGTGTCAAAGAAGTACAGCCAATCCATCTGACTCTTCCTTCATCAACTGCGTATTTTAATTCCAAAGAGGAAATCTGAGCTTTCCTACTGGAAATGGAAATTTCAACTTGGGTGTGCAGGGAAAAGCTCCAATTTTGGTGCTGGTTGCTATCCTGTTGCCTTTTAGGCAGTGAGTCATTTGGAGCTGGTCTTCTCCAATGACCTTCCTTAAAACTTTGTACTGAGTTTGCGGTCCTGCAACAGTGAGCAGCTGATGAAGGGTTAAGCTTTTATGTGTGCGTGTGCTGCTGTGCTCTCCAGCCCTGCTAGCTGTGATCTTTGGCTGCTCCAGCTGCCCCTATGGTCAAACACGACGTCTGCCCCTCACTGCAGACTGGGTTGGACGCATTCTCACACAATCCCTGACTAATCCCAGGGAAGGTTTGCAGCAGCCTCTGATCCTCCTGACATCTGGGCAAAGACAACACAGCAGTGCTGGCTGCAAAAGAGTGCTTGGAGCTAGGGTTCAGCAGGGTTGTTCCTCCTGGGTGGATGGGTGGATGGGGGAGTGGTGGGGAGAGAGAGGAGAAAAAGCTGCCTGCAGACATACTGCAAAGTATGCTGGAGGTTTTTCTAGGCAATGTGAACCCAAACTAAATGCATGTGGTCCCACCAGTCTTCCCCTTTTTTCCCAGAAACTTGGGGACAACTAATGAAAAAACAAGTTAGGATTAAAAATAAACAAAGTGTTGTACTTTCCTTATGAAACAAAGAATTAATCTGTGAAACCCCTTGCTGCAGGATGCTGTAGAGGCCAGAAATTTCAAAAATTAAACAGTCAAATTTATAGAGAAAAAATTCCAGTGAGCACAGCTAAAATTAAAAGTACCAGCAATGGCTCGGGATACATTGAGATGTGAATCAAGGCTGGCTGCAGCACATTTTGGAGAAGGGTCACTATGTGTTTGTGCTGTTCCCTGGCCCTGCCACTGGCTGTCACCAGATACAGGCTGATGTCTGGTCATTCTCACTTTCTGATCCAGAAGTGGATCTTTGCTCTGAAATCTGGTCTGTGTAGCTGTGCCTGCTCTGCACACCTGCAAGTCCTTCCCCGAGAAGTATCTCGCAGAAAAGGAAACCAGGCTTCTCACCTGCAAGTCCTGGCAAGCGTTAAAACTTGTTTTTGCCAGCAGAGGAAATGGGTATCATTAACTACCCACAGAGCACAAATCTCTGCTGAGCATGAATGTGAGGCTGCTCCTCTGCCCGACACCACCCAAGGGAACAAAACATGACCACGGCGCTAAGCATTTGCTCAGCGCAGAACAACACAGTACCTATGTAGCAGGAGGAAAATCTCTAAATCTCTATGAACAATTAGTGCGGTCTGTCTACTCGCAGACTAAAACTTTGCAGTTGGATCTCAGTAGCTATATACATGCACCTTAGCATCTTCTCACTTGATGCTGCTTTTGTAAAGAATGAAGACTCACCTGTTTATCTAAGAAAAGATCAGTCACTAAAGACCGTCAGTGCAGAAATACCTCTTGCCTAGAGAATACAGAGGATATTGCAACATCTTGGATAAAACCAGGTATTTCAGCTGAGATTAAGGATGTGAAGGCATGGTATTTCCTTAGAAGCCAGGTAGAAAAAAAAAATGGTGCTAGCATGTGAAAACTCTTAGGGACTTTCAGTGAAAAAAAAAAAATAATCCTAGGCAGAGGAGGAAAGACAGTGACTACTGAGTAAAGAGGATGTATATTTTGCCCATTGAACCACTGCAGAAAATCATTTGAATAAAAAGGAAGAAAGAAGATATTTAATGCCTCAAACAAAGAAGGGAAGGCCAGGAGAGAAGACCTGATGATTTTAGCAATGCTGTAGAATTCCCAGCAAATTCCAGAGTGCTGAGAACACTGATGAGTGATGAAGGGGAAATGCACAGTTTCAATGCTTTATCTTGATCTGTAAATTCCTTGTGATGTCCACAGAAAGAGTTGCTGGGTTTTGAAACCCTTCATGAAATGTGACTAAGAAGTATCAACTTCAGATTGACCCTGGAAAACAAACTGTAAATCAGGAGGCCAAGCGCACATGGCTATACCTCAGCATGGCTTTACATCAGCTTTTTATGACCCAACTCTGTCATGCATTCACCCAGTAGCACTGCCCAGTGCAGTACCTGTTGGGGATGGAGGTGCAATGGGACCACCGCACAGCCCCTCAGGCATCCACCTCCAGGCAGCTGCAGGCTCTAACACCCACAGCCCCCCTCGCAGAGTAAAGCTGTCTTCAATCTAAGCTCTGTGGGCTTCTGGAAGGGGGAAAAAATGAGGACTCATGGTGTCCTACTGTACGTCCAAGCAGTCAGGCTCATGCTACAGGCAGGTTTGGCACAAAGTGGCCCAAAAGTACCATCAGGACACACACTGAGCCCAGCTTTTCCCAAGTACAGGGTGGGCACAGATTGCAGTCCTTCAGGGAGGCAGCAGCACGGTCAGAGCGCTACCTGACAAAGCCCATGCCTGTATGCACACTGTCCCTCCTGGTGCAAGTGCAGCCTGATTGTTGCCACCCAGGAATCCTCCCCTTGTGTTCCTATAAGCTCCAGTAGAAACTCCAAGTCCTTCCTCCGCAAAACTTCCTACAAGCTGCTTGGAGCCTGTAGCCAAAGGTTCTTAACCTGTTAAAAGCACCTCTGGAACTTATCTCCCTGTCCAGAGCTGCCCTTGTGCTGTAGGAGTCAGCAGGGAGGTGGCAGGATGGTCAGGAGAGGGGTGAGTCAGTTCAGGGCTGTGAAGCACCCAGGAACACTGAACACTCCTTTGCAGACGGACGTTATCAGGCTGATATGACTACCCAGACATCAATGATCAGGTCCAGACACTTCTAACCCTGCTCTCCTCAGGGTAGCGTGGGTTTCTGCCGTGCCTCTTCATCAGGCAAGGGGCTGCTTCTCCCAGGGAGCAGCTCCACGAGCCAGCACCACCCTGGGTTTTCTGCTCAGTGTAGCAGGGTTTTGATGAACGTGCAGAGTGATGCAGCTACTTTGTTCTCTCTTCTTTGCCAAAGAAAACTTTGCTGTTTCCCTCTTCTTCACTCCCGTACCTACAAAACCGGGGCCCACAGAGACCCAGAAAAACATCATTCCTTCAGCTACAGATTCATAGCTGCCTAATTCCTTTGCGAGTGAAAAACGACAGGACTGGAAAAGTTTGCTACCGAGTAACGAGGCTCGATTTCATCACAGCAGTGCTGCTGCTGCGTGGAAGCCGGGGACCGGCAGCTGCAAGTGCTTTGAGAGCAAGCCAGCCTGCCTTTGTCCCTGCCCGGTGCGGTCAGATTGCAGTAGCTTTTCTCCCCTTTGACCCCCCCATCGTTGCGCAGTACTGGTCAGGTAATCACGAGCCTGTTTGTTTGTCTGTTTGCAAACCCCAGGAAGCAGCTCCAGCAAAATCTCCTAAGTCATCAGAACGCACTAAACCACGGTGTCAAAACAATACAACCCCATCCCCACCTCCAGCAGGACCTTTATCGGTAATTATCACCTGTTTATTTCACAGCCCCGAATTACAGCAGGTCCAGGCTGAACGGGCCCTCCGTCCAGCTCAGGGTTAAAGGCAGGCAGCACCACCCAGCCCCGCCATGTGCTCCTCTCCGAAGGAGACACTATTTCCTCACCCCACCTGTTCTCAGTACGGAGCGATCATATTCAAATACTCATGTAGGAGAAAGGGAAACTCTAGCAGCCAGACAAATACATGCTTGAGAAAGAGGACACTCCTTCCTGGTCTGTAATCCCCTTGTTCAATAAACCTTTTTAAGCCACTGGGCTCACTGAGGCGTTCAAAAAGTGAAATTTCTGCTTTAGGAGAGACCCAGTAATGCCAAGAGGCACAGCACATGGTCCCCACTGAGACGGCAGATCCCTAACTTTGGGTTGAGGGTCTTGGTGCATTTGTACCCAGATGACAAGGGTTTGGTGAGTTGCCTCCTGGAAAGCCCTTTAAAATCAGAGAATTTCCAGTGCTTCCCCTACAGCAGTTTATTCCCACGCGTGCTGTGACCCCGGTGGGAAATTCCCCCCACCCTTACATCACGTTGGCAGCACTGGGGTGTCGCGGGGATGGGACACGAGTGGGGCGAGCCGCACAGCCCACCTCCCCCTGCCCCATTCTCCACCAAAACCACCCGACTCTGGAGGGCACCGGAGGTGGCTTCACCCCCCGGGGACCCCCCGCAGTAAGCGATGGGGACCCCCACGAACACAACCAGTGCACCCCTGGGGGTGGGGGGTGGGGGGTATGGCCGAGGTGTCCCACGCCGGGCCGGGGCGGGGCCGCCAGGGGGCGCTTTTTGCGCGGCTTTAAAAGTTGCGCGGGGCGCTGCGCGGGTGCCAGTGCGCTGCGCGGAGCCGGCTGCGCTCTCCTGTGTGTGTGTCCCCCCCCCTCCGGTGTCACCCTCCGCAGGTGCGGAGCAGCCCCGCGTAGACATGGCCAGCGGGGGTCTGCAGCTCCTGGGTTTCGTGCTGGCTTTCCTGGGCTGGATCGGCATCATCATCAGCACCGCCATGCCCCAGTGGAAGATGGCATCCTACGCGGGGGACAATATCGTGACGGCCCAGGCGCTCTACGAGGGGCTGTGGATGTCGTGCGCCATGCAGAGCACGGGGCAGATCCAGTGCAAGGTGTACGACTCGCTGCTCAAGCTGGAGAGTAAGTCGGGGCGGGGGTACGGGGGCTGCTCGGCCGCGTCCCGTCGGGGTTTTGGCGTTTAGGAGCTGCGGGGTGCCCGTCCCTTCGTGGTTACCCCCAGCACCCCCATGCCCCTCCGGTAGGGGATGAGGGTCCGGTCCCATCGGGTCGTTCTTCCCCCTCTTAAGCCCTTTCTGGTCTTGTCGAGGCTCGAGTTGAAGCGGTGGGACAGGGGACCCCAGTCCCGTCGGGTGCCCCCACCCTCTACCCTGCCCTGTGGGCTGCCGTCGGATTCGCCCCTTCGGCTCCTGTTGCCGCCGGTTCTCGACCGGGGGCTGGTCTCAAGGTGTCTCTGCCCTGTTGAAGCGCCCCCACATCCCCACCTGTCCCTTGGGGTGGGGGTGACGGCGGGGATTGGGGGTGTCCCAGCCCGCCGAGGAACCCCTCCATCCCCGCTGCCCTCCCCGTCGGGGCTCCACAGCGCCCGGCACCGGTGGGGAAAGCACCTGGGGGGGAGCCGGGGCCGTCCCGCAGCCCCCCAAAAAACTTCGGGGAAGTGTTGGGGCGGATATCGGGTCCTTCACGCGTGTCCGGGGAAGCGCCGTGACAGCAAGAGCTTTAGCAAGGCACTCAGGCAGGGGCTGTCTTTGTTCAGGTATGGCTCAGCAGCGAGCAAAGCTCGAGAAAAACGCGCTAAAGTTGTCTTTTTGGCATGGATCCTTTTATTTTTTTTTAATTTTATTTTTAAATTTTGTATCTTTGTGTTTTTTGTTTTTTTTTTTTTTTTTTTTTTTTTTTGGCGTTTGACTGTTAAGTTTTGCTGCACTTCTGTACGGAATAATTTTGTTCTCTGGAAAAGCCACTTCTACTCCTGTGATATTTCTTTTATTATTATTATTGCTTCAAGCAAAGGGTTGGCAGGTGAACTGGGCTCCAGCCCGGCACATTTTAGGCAGGTTGGCCCACTCAGGTGATCGCAGGGGCTCTGCTCCCATCCAGAGGTGGCAAAGCAGGAGCTGCGCCCTGCTGTTGGGGCAGTACCTGGGGGTCTGCATTAAGCTGCCCCCATCTCAGCTGGCTCCAGCGCTTGCAGTGTTACAGCACTTGCTCACTCCATAACTTACAAAAGGGTTAAAAAATAAGTCCTTTACCAATCTCCCTCCCTTCATTCCCCGTCCAGTAAGGACACACCAGTGAGGTCAGTGTGTCCTGGAACATCAGCCTTCTCCCTCCCTAATTAATAAAATAGTAATTATCAGCTTGGTCACCTTCTTTCCCGAAGGAACGAGCATGCAGTTTCGCATACGCCGCAGAGGGACCATTGGGAGTGTCCCCAAGGCCGATTGTCACCAGCCCTTCCTTTCCCAGTGTCAGAGCGGAGCTGGCCTCCCTGGCCCCACCTGCACTGCTATCCCACATCGGTCCCTCCCGTTCAACCCCCGTGGGCCCTGCAGCAGCGGCTGGAGGTGCAAATTACTCCCTCGGGAGCACGGTGCGCCCATTTCACACCGACAGGGTGCGGGGCTGTGGATAATCAGGGCTGGGCTGAGCACAGGCTCTGGGGTGGTGGAGTGGTAATTATGTGTAAGCTCAGCTTCCAGCCTTTTATCTCGCTCTGGGGGTGGGGGGCCAAGATGCCAGCAGGGCTGAGGAATCTCCAGCCACCCCCTGGATCAGTTGCGAAAGGTAAACTCGCCTGGGGGGCTGTGGCTGCAGCCCATTGTGCTGTAAATGATACCTGCCTGTAGAACCAGACCCAAGCCTTGCCCGGCTCCCGAAAACCTGCCCGAGGACCTCCAGACCTTCCCCATTGAGGGCTGAGTGCTCAATAGCAGCTGCTCCCTTCACCTTTGTTCTGCGGACAATGAAGGCTCCTCCAAGGCTACAGGGGAGGTGTGAGGTGCTGGGGACTGAGGCTGAGCTGTTAATGGCCTTTTATCCCCTTATGGAGCCCTTGGCCCTACAGGGGGCTGAAAATTCCCAGAAGAAATATGGAAGTAGCAGGGGATGCCTGCTTGGGAGAGTCAGCAAAAGTTTAAATGCTCCTTTTGCTTTTGGCACCCCTGCTTCATCAGGCTGTGCCCTTTCCAATTCAAGGCACTCGTGCCTCCTGACATACACCTCTGCTGTTTTCCCAGCCTGTCCTCCCCTCAAGGGCTTTGTGCAGCCACAAAGGCTTGAGCAGTGACGGTAATGCTGTTTTGGCTGGAGGTGTGACACCCCCCAGCTTTTACCCAATTCAGCAGCTGTGCCCTGGGACAGGTGCAGTTGTGCAGTAAGAGCTCCCTTACTGCTTTGGTTTAGGTTGTGTTGGTACAGCTACAAGGGCAGGGAAATTTCTCTCTGGCTGTGCCTTTCTGCCAGGGCTTCACGTGCCCTTAGTGCCCTGAGCCTTGTGCAGAGATGGGAGAGGCACACACAGATCCTGCAATGATTCAGTCCCCATAGAAAGGGCTGAGTCTCCCCACCTGCAGTAATTCATGGCCATGGGAATGGTGAAAAACTTTGCCAGTGAGCTCTTGGATATTTATTATCTATTGCCACTTTGTTAGATACATCCATCTTGGCTTGGGCTGATGCTGCATGTCCGAGATGGGGTTGGCACAAGGTTGAGAGGCACCGTTAGCCACCTGAGGGGCCTTTGGCTCCCTGTGTGACCATGCTGCTAGAGTGCACCCATGCTGGCTCTTCTCCCACAGCTGCATTCAGCTGAGGGCTTATGTCAGGCCGGGACGTGCTCCTATTCAAGCTGTGTTTTGCTGGCTTGGGGGAAAAAAGCGTGGCCACATGCAGGCATAGAGGCACAAAAGCCACCCTTGCAACCAGGCTTTGTTGCCCAGCCTCAGCATTGTTCTTGTAGCCCTCCAGCATCGTCCATGGAGCTAGCTCAGCTTTGTGCTCCTCCAGAGTCTCAGGAATGGGACCAGCCAGGAGGGTCAGGGGCTCCTGGTGTCTGTCTTTTGGAAGTTCTCAGCACCATCTGTCTGACCATTCACTTGTGTTCAAAGCAGGGGTTGTTCAGGGTTCTGTTTAGGCTGTTTCACCTGCAGACACTCATTGCCGTGGTTGATGGTGTTGGTTGGAGATGTTCTGTGCTTGAAACAAGCTGAGACTCATCTACTACTTCATCACCAAACCTAGTACATCCACAATGAGTCTTTGTGCCCTAGCTTGGAAAATAAACAAGGGTTTGGATGCCCTCTGGGTCAAACAACATCATGGAAATATGAAATCTTCCCTCCTACATTTTTACCACCCTGGCTGAGCCTGTTCCAGGAGTTGGGGAAAGGATGGGGGAGGGAGGAAGGTTCATCCTCAGGTTGCTGTTTGTGATGGTGGGGGAGCTGGCAGGTTGGTCTTTCAGTTATCAGGAGGGACAAATGTGTCCTAATCACTTGTCACCCCCCTTCATCTGGAGTAAGCAGGTAGAACCTGATAGTATGTGTTCTTTCATGTGGGTTAAGGGTTAATTTGCTCCAGTGTTTCTCAATCCCTGTTCCCTGCCTCATGAAAAATTGTGATCGAGTGATAAAGTAGTCTCATTTGTGCTGTGCTTTGACAAGGTAGAGGGTTACTTGGAATGCCACCGAGGCTGTTCCTGTTTGGTGCAGTGTTGCCTCTGTAGAGGGGACAGGAGTCTGTTGCAATACACTGGCTTTATTGCTCTACAAGCAGCTTCTGCTAAGCAGCTTTTGTGGTTAGTGTTAGTCCCTCACTAAATCTCAGCAAGGGAATTTCCAGGTTTTGTAGAAAAACAGACTGCCCAGGTCTCCTCTGACCACTAATCTGGAAATGGTGGTTGCCTCACTCATAAGCTTTCTCTGCTGTTTGAGTGACTGCAGGAGGGCACTGAACTGTGCTTGCTTTGGGGCAGGCAGAGTACAAGGCCACTATTGCTTGCTGAACGTGTTTTTGTTGCTCTGGATGTGCAGTGGGGGCTCTCCAGCCTTCCCATGCCCTGCTTGAGTCTGCATCCTGCCTAGATTCTCTTGTGTGGTCTCTTGGACTTGTGGGGAGCTGCTTTGGAGGAGTCCAGGCTGGGATATCTGACAGTGAGGGGTGTGCTGGGTCTTTGCAGGGGCTGGTAATGGATTTGAAATTCATAACACCTGCAAGCCATCAGCAGGCTTTTAGGTCCATCCAAAACCGTTGCAGTGTGTCAGCCTTGCTAATTGCCTCTGAAGCTCTTACTGCTTGCTCAGACCTTCAGTCCCTTGCCAGCCTCCCAAAAGTTGTGCTTATACACTGTTATGGCAGAGCAGCAGGATATCAGATCTGCTCCTTCAATGAGATCAAGCTTTTCTGATGAAACCCCAGTGGGAAGGCTTTGAAGGCGGCTGACTTTTCTTCAAGGTGGATGGTATAACATGCTTCTTGTGCTATGGGGTTGCCTGTAACTCCAGGGAACTTGCCACACACACATTAGCGGGAGCTGTACAGCATCCATGCTTCACCTGTCTTCTGTCATCACTTTGCATGGAGGCCCATAGGAAAGGAAGGAAAAGTCCATATAAAATATGCAAATGAGACAGTCAATGAGCATTCTTATCAGAAAACAATCTCCACACAGAGCCATTACAGCAATTTTGCATTACAAATAGGCATTACAAAAATCCAGTGGCACTTTGCCAATTGTTTTTTTTTTTCTATCATGTAGTTGATAGAATAAATAAGGAAATGTGGTGACAAAAATAACCCAAACTTGTGGTGATAAAGTTCTCTTCTGTAACTAAATGGTTGCTTCATTGTCTGGTAATGACAGTGGGAATCTTATTTAGGCTTCAGATAAAACTGCATCATGTAGTTTGTGTCCAACTCCCCAAAGTCAGAGCAGGTTTGTTAGCAAATTTTAAAAACGTTGGTTTCACTGTGTGGAACTAGTGAGAGCTGCTATGTCACCTACAAGGACTTGTATGGTATTTTATAATGGCCTGCAGGATTCGTGTTTGCTATTAACCTTTCTCAGTAGTTTCAAGACTCTTTACTTAACTGCTTTCTTGCTACAGGCATTTTCAGGCCAGGTCTCAGCTAACTAGCAATAAAAAGGCTTGGCTTCTAAGTAAATAGTGGGTAATATTGACAAAACACTGTTGACATCTGTTGGTAGGTGTCCAGCCAGTTTGTCCAGCGTGATGCAGGGCTGCTCTGTCCCAAGGGCCTCCGAGCCTGGGCTTTGCGGCAGCCTTGGTCTGGTGTGGGAGGCTCTGCATGGCAGCACTGGGTCCTGCTCCTCAGGTGGCTGCTGCAGTCAGGAGTGCAGAGGAAAAACTGTTTTTCTCTAATAGAATATAGTTATAAGTTTAAATTGCTGTAGAGTACTTCTGCCTGCTGTTGCTGTCATGTCCAGTTTAGCAGCCTAAGACAATTCTGCACGTTTGTGTAATCTGGGGACTTTTGCTTTGTTGCTCACATGGTGCTGTAATACTAAACTAGTTCCCTCATCCTCCATATCTGCAGCTTCCATTAACGCAGTTGTTAATGAGTAAATAACTAATCAGTTGTTTTATCATTAACCACAGGCAAACATGCTGCCTCCCAGAACACAGGGCAGCCAGTCTGGGGGAAGAGGAGGGCGGATGGATAATAGTGGTGTCACATTTAAAACTTCTTGAGATAGTGGGACAGTCTGTTCTGCTAATGCTGCAAGTTTTCTAAATGCCTCTGTTCTCTTCCATGGATAAGGGAATGGTTTGTGTACTGGGGGGTGAGGAGCACCAAGGATGTTCCTACAGGGTCCCATGCTGGAAGAGGGTGGCTCTGGGAAAAGCTCACAATCTGTTTTCTTACCTCAAGGAAGATTATTTGTTGTTGTTGTTGTTGAACTGCTTCTGCAGAGCTGTCATGGCATGCATCCAGTTAATACTTGCATATTTAATGTTTGAGCTGATTTCATAGGTAGGACTCCTGAGGTCATATAAATTTCTCACACATCTTACTATGAAGCCACGCTTAAACTTCTTTGTCCCATGTTCGAAGGTGGGAGGTCTCTCTCTTGGTTAATTTTGTAGTTGCTTTTAAGATAACATTCTGAAGCTTTTTAGCTTCATGGAAACTCTGTAGAAGATTTGGAAGAGTAACTTTTGCAGAAAAACTAAGCTTGGTTTACTGCAGACTTGAAATAATTTCATACCTCTGTAGGATGTGTACTTTCCCATGCAAAGGATGGGCTGATGTCTTCAGCCATCAGCCTCTCCAGAGCTGCTGCTGTAATGTAGTTTAGCCTTAAATGTATGGCAGTAGGTGGTGACCCATCAGCAGAAGCACTTCTGAATAACTGGCATAAATTCTGTAAGCTAGAAGTTTTAGTGTGCTCTCCCAGCACCGGGGATGGCAATCTTTTCAAGAATGTGTTTGGATACTGCTGCTGTGACTTGTGACAAATGGCTTTGTAAATGGGTTTCTGCAATCGAAGCAGTAGATGGGCTTTGACTAACAGCTGGGTGGTGCAGAGGTGTATCACCCTTCCCCTTTGAAGGAAGTGAGATGTCAATTGGCTGAGCTGATTGTGGGATATTTCCTAAGAAAGCCAAGACTCTTCTTAAGAAAGTGTGTCACTTCCTAATTGCTCCAAATAATGCCTTTTTACTGTATTGTTCTTTTTTTTTTTTTTTTAATGAACTACTAGAACAATGCAGTTGTTGTGCGTAGCGGCTAGTGCAGATTTTAAAGCAGAACTAGAGGTCAGTAGGCTGTTGTGCTTCAGAAGAATTTTCCTGCAAAGCATAGTCAAGTAGCAACTGCTGTTGTTCAAGCTCCAAGTACACACAGGTCTACAGAATTTGGGCTTCAGACTGGGGAGTAGATTCTGGCAATACTTTGCTAAGGCTATGCGTGTCACGCTTACTGCTAGATAATCTTCTGTGTCAGGGGACACTTCTGCCTTGGTCACGGCATGCTCCTGGGAGCTTGTTCCCGTCATTATCCAGTCCTGTTTGTTCACACGTCTTTATAGGACTGCATATTAAAATGCGTGCTGTTCAAACAAGCCTGATTTGCCAGGCAATAAAGCTCAGGCTCATTTCACTGCTATTTACTCTTCCTGACAGTGTTTTGTCACCTGAAAGTTTTTATCAGTAATGGCTTAATTTCTGTCATTGTTTTTCCTTTGTTATCAAGAAAATCTGAATTCAGTAGCTATTGTACATCGGGTTAGCGTGGTGAGTCAATATAAAGCCAAATCCTGGATAAGGAAGTATATTGAGTCTGTCTGCTGAGAACCTGGGTTAAGACAACCTTTGCCTGTGGGAAGGCATCATCCCTTGATGCAATTCTTCAAAAACCACAAGAGGCTCTTAAAACATTTGTTTATCTGTGTTTAAGTTAAATATTTCAGGCAAAAAAAGTTTTTAATTTGGCTGGGAAAATCCTGTTTCTTTTGCAGTTGTGACTTTTTAAAACCCTCTGGGGTTCCTACTGAAGACTCAAAATGAAAATATCTAAATCAGCACTGAGGAATTTGTATAAAAGACAGGTTTTGGAAGTGTTGAGCAATAAAGGGTGTTTGTGGCCTGCTGTGGGACTATTCATATGTATGGTACTATTCATATTAAAACATGTTTAAATGCTTTGTCAAGGTGGAACCTAAATCTGAATACTCCTTTTGATAAACAGATATGTCCTTCCAATTGGGATTCAAATGACCAGGGAACAAAAGATGTCTGAAGGCAATTCCCAGGTCATTTCCTGCAAAGAGCTGCATGCCCTTTTTTGCCATGCATTTTTAGAAGAGGTTGAAAGTCCTCTGATCCTCATGCATGACAGTCCTGGAGCTTAAAGCTATAAAGAAATCTGGCTGTATCCTGTACAACACACTATGGTGTTTTGAGATGTGATTGCTGAACCCAGGGATTTGAATTTCCTATTCGTACCTTGAGTTTTCTTTGTGGTAACTCAAGTCCTTATGCCTTGTCTTCTAGGCAGTCTACAGGCCACACGGGCTTTGATGGTGGCTGCGATACTTCTGGGCCTCGTTGGCGTATTTGTTGCCGTGACTGGCATGAAATGCATGAAGTGCATGGAAGATGACCAGGTGAAGAAGATGCGGATGGCTGTCTTTGGTGGGGTCATCTTCATAATTGCAGGTTGGTAACTTACAAATGTGTTAATATTAAAATTTGCCAGTACCTAAATGATTTGTACTGCATAGGATGTGAGTGCAGGGGAAGGCTTGCATCTCCTCAAAGTAGCAGCATATCAGTGTCATTCAGATGTTGGTTCTGCTATGTGGTTGCTTTTTGTAGTGATTTTGTTGATTTACTCTATTCCTAATAATAAGGCATGGCATTGTGTTCCCTTCACGTGCAGGTTTGTCAGCGTTGGTGGCCACATCGTGGTATGGCAACAGAGTGGCTCGGGCCTTTTATGACCCTTTCACGCCTGTTAACACCAGGTACAGACTCATTTGATTTAACGCTACTTGTACTGCATGAGAAATAATTGCTGTCTTATAGTTTTTTTTCCACTAAACAATTAAGGCCTAGTCTGCAGAGCTCGGTTAGTTGGGTGGTATGGGCAAAGCTCTGGGTCTCAGAGTCAGTGGGGTCTCAGGAAGCTTCAAACCTTACCCTTGCAGGAAGCCACTTTGTATAGATTTCTGCTGCCTTCTACTTTGTGTGGATGTGCCTGGCCTTACTTGTAACTCTTTTCCTTGTTTCTCCCCAGATTTGAATTTGGATCAGCCCTCTTCATTGGCTGGGCAGCTGCTTCACTGGCCATGCTGGGGGGAGCCTTCCTCTGCTGCTCCTGCCCGCGGAGAGAAACTTCCTATCCACCCACCCGAGGCTACCCCAAAAATGCCCCCTCCACAGGGAAGGATTACGTATAATGGAATGAGGATGAGGAGCCACCAGCACTAGTAGTGAAAGCGTTTCGGAGAGGACACTACAATGCCGCTGTCCTGAGCAGAGTTCAGACTCTAGGTTCTGCCTTCCTCTTCTCCCAGAAATGTGTATATTTTTGTAATCATCTTTGCTACTGGACATAACTTTTCCTTTCTCTCCCAGCCTGTGGAGGAAGGCTAAGCCTAGGTTTGTAGGTATTGCCACTTGAAAGATGAAGCCTCCAAGCTTGGGTTGAGTTTAGTATTTGGGAGTAAAAGGGAAAATGATACTGTTTTTAGATGGATGTTGGTGCTTTTTTAGTTTTTTTTTTAAATAGATGGTAACAATTCAGTCCCATACCCCATTAAGTTAGAGCCCAGTGTGGTGTGTATAGAAATTAAAGGAGCATATATACAAAGAGAAAACCAATAGCTTGAGGGGAAACATAATCTGGGGAAATGACTTTACATGTGGGAATGTTTGAAGAGATCTAAAATGTTTTTGTACTTTTTTTTATTGGCATCATATTCAGCACCTTCTTTTCTGTGCAGATTGGCATGACAAAGGGTCAGAGAATTAAATTGCTGTGAGTTAAACTAAATATCGTAGTTGTCCATGCATGTGCTGTTGGCCAAGATGTAGTGCGTAAGGCCGCTCGGCTTAACTGTATGTCATCACTCTTGACAAGATCTGATAAGCTGATTGTGTCTGGGCCAGCGGCAGCAACACTGCAACTGCAGCAGCTAGCAAACACCCAAAGCAGCTGCAGGTTTCCCTGGTGCCAGGGAAGAGGCAGAGAAACATTTCCCTCTGCTCTCGCTGGTGTCTCTGTGGGGCTGTTGCTGCTGTTCCTTAGACACTGAGCGTTGCCAGTGGCTGTTTCTGATATTCTCACCTTAACACCCACCTGAGCTCGAACCTGTATTCCCTTGTCTGTTACAGGTTGCCTTCTAGTAAGCTCTTTCCTATTCCTTTAAGTCATTCCCATTTGGGCTTAGTTACAAGTTACTGATCTGTTTGCCTTATGCAGCTAAAAATGTTAAACCAAACAGAATGCACTGCCACTCCTTGATGTTTCCCCACAGATACCTCATGTGCTGCCATTTGACCCTGTCTTTACTCCTGCAAACATTTTCAGTGATATGAAGGCAAATTCCAAGGAAACTGACCCAAAGGTTATAGCATTTTTTTTTTTTAATCCAAGCTCACCAAAGAGGAAGAAACACATCATTTTAAAGATAAAGCCATCATTGCATATGAAGTTACATGAAAAATGCAGCTCAAAGGTTCCCACCCCTTCCTCTGAAACACCCAGTCTGTCACCAGTGTCTGACCAACACAAGTGAGGCTGGCTGGAATTAAGTCTCGTATTCCTAGAAGTATGGTACCAGCTCTCCAAAGCTCAACCTTGATTTTTCTAAGGAAGAAAGCTGGTTGCTTCTGACCAGGCTTTGCGATGGTGTACGTGTTCAGAGGCATCAGGTTTCTTGATTTCCTTTGTAGACTGGGAGAGCTTCTAGGGCTGAGCATGTACAACCACAGCATTAGTGGTTCGTATAAGCCTTGTACCTCTGTTTGACCTGACTCTCTGCAACGTAAATCAAAGTTACTAAACCAACCAAAGCATTTTCTTCAGGCTTGGTCTGATGTTGGCCTGTACTTGAGCTGGGTCACAAGGCTTCCACTTCTCCATGGGGGATTGATTGCCTGTGCACAGGAGCTGCCTCTTGAGACCTTGTTTTAAGGGGTGGCAGCTCAGGTCACATCAGAGCTGCTGAGGTCTGTGCTCGTGTATTTGCGTTAACCCTGAGCCAGGGAGCAGATGCTTGTATTGGGAACTTGTATAAAGTGTTTAAACAATTTCAATAAATGGACTTTTTTAAGGAAAATCAGACTGCGTTGCTTCATTTTTGTTTTGAGGAGAACTTGGACAATGTACATTGAAGACAGGAGTGGCAATTGGGTTTTTGGGAGTCTGCCTGCCAGAATGGAACTTGTTTAGCTGTGTATCTACAGCAGATGTAGGTGGGGACAGATCTTCTTCAGTGAGTCAGGCAGTTGTGGCCTCTGGCACAAACTCACCCAGTAATCTGCTATGATTGCAGCCCAGGAACCAGAAGGTCTGCTCCTCAGTGAGGCAGGCTGCACCCTGGGTGGAGCAGGAAGGGGCAGGGAGAAGGCAGATGGATCCCTTGGAGGGGAGAAGGAGCTGCAGGAATGGGGAAGGGATGGGGTGTGGAGCTGCAGCCCTCCTGGGAGGGCTGCTCTGTGTTGCAGTAGTGCTTTGCTTTCTAGCTTTATCTGAGGAAGGCTATGTACAGGCTGCAGTTTCCACACAAGATGATCTGGATGTGACTTCTGAAGATTTTTTTTCTGTGGAATTCCTTGACAATTGAGTTAACAGGGTCATGAAGAGATGTGCCCTGGGAGGCTCTGTCTTACTTTAAAGCCCCTCTTCAGGCTATTATGCTTCTCCCAGCTATGATAAGGAGCATGATTTGCCAGGTGTGAAGTTTTGCAGGTCAGTTAAAAGTGGTTCCAGCTGAGGATGGTCTCTTCTAGTCTGTACTGATGCGTCCCCAGGGCAGCAAGGATGAGCCCCCTGCTTGCTTTTGCCTGGCCTGGAAACCCTTCCATTCACTGAGGCTCTTGTGTTCGTCCTTTTCATCACTTCAAGTACATGTGGTGAGAGGCAAACTTTATTTAAAGCCTGTTCTTACACTCAGTCAAGGAGCTGCCTCCTCTGTTCCCTCTCTTTCCAAGGGCTATTTGCTTTTGTGATACAAACAAAAGGAATAGAGCTAATTAGGCCTTGTAAAGCTGGCAGAGCAAAACAGGCAGGCATGTGGCTGAGTGAGCTTGCAGTGCCTGGAGCAGACTGGTTGCCTGGCATAGTTTGGCATCTGTGGTCATTCTTATTCCAACCTGTCAATTAGTCAAGGATTTCCATTGAGATTAATTTTTTCCCATGTTTTTGTGATTACTCCCTCTCTGAGGACTTTTGCAAGTTTCAGTCTGAAGTTCCTTGTATAGGAGTAAGGGCCTGAGCAGGAGAATGGGGAAGGAAAGTGCTCCCCCATAAATAGATGTCAAGATGTCTCAGCTGTTGGCACAAACAGGCCCCTGTGGGAGACATATCTGTGTGAGACCAGCACAAGGAAGAGACAGAGGCTGGCTTGTTTACTTGCTGTGCTTCTTATTTCACAAAGTCTGCAGGTAAACTTTCATTGGCATTGGGTTTGTGGGATCCATCAGGTTGGCCGAAAAGACAGGGTGAAGTCTGGGGGCAAATAATCCCATGTTTTATAATCCTAATCCCAACTGAGTGGTGACAAGGGGCAGTATCTTTTCCCTTACTATCCAGGAAGGGAGACAAACTTGGAGGGCAGAAGTGTCAGGAGCTGTCCCTGCTCAGAAAGGTGCTTTCCAACACTTTTCTCATGTATTTCACTGAATCAAGCAGTTCTGCTTGGCTGTCACATTTTCTGCTGTCCCTTGGCAATCTTTGCTCTAGGTTTTGTAAAAAAAGGAGTGACACACTGGGAGTTGGGTGAGAATTTCCCATTGGATTTCAATCCTTGCATGCGACCCTGGCATTCCTGCTGCTAAGGCCATCTTGTAGTAAATGATGGCATTTGTCTGTAGAGACAATGGGAACTTTGACTGCTTCTCAATGTCTTCTTCCATGCCATATTTATTACTCACATGGTGCCAGAGCTGTGTATGCTATGCTGGGAACATCACGTGAGGGAATTACATGCTTGTTTGTACCGGTTGGGTATTTCAAAGGAGTAAGAGCTCAAGATGTTTTTGGAATAGCACCATACTGTTGGATTTCTGGGCTTCTACAACTCAATCAGAAGCTGTCTGTGCTAATGCCGTTTATCAGATTCAATTTCTGATTTACACAAGCATTCTTTGTAATAAATCTGCCTTTGTCTTCTGTACTGCTCTGAGCATATATGCAGTGTATTAAAGCATTCCAAACTCTGACAATGGAGATCCCAGAAATAGCCAATAGAGCTGGTAACAGCTGGTGGTAAATGGTTGTGAAATATTCATACAAGCTCAGAATCTTTTTTAATTAGGCCAAAGCAGAAATGAAGGTGTTACTGAAGAAAAGAGGTTAATGCATCACTTCTTAAGATCAAATCCCAGAAGTGCCAGTAACTTCCTGAAGATGCTCAAAAGTAACAATTTTTTACAAATTTAGGTGGGAAACTAGACTGAAAGCTAGAGCCTTTGTCTTGAATGCCTAGACATTGACTAACTTCAGGGCGGATGGTGACCTGTGAATATTGTAAAATTGTCTCAGAGTTTTGGCAAAAGACTTCTAGAAGCTGCCAACAGAAGCAGCACCTTCTTCTAGGGTTTTACATCAGTGTCCACCCGAAAAGGCAGTCAACCCTTGCAGTGCAAAACCTTTCAAGTAGTCAGGGTCCTGCCAGCAAGTCACACCCGTGTGTGTGTGTGCCATCAGGGTCCTCTGTTGGAGGCTGCTTGCATGCTTTACCTTCACACCCACCATCCAGTGAGAAGATGGAGGTGTCCTGCAGAGCAGAGGGGTGCTTGCAATGGGTCCTCTCTCCCTCCCTGCCCCCAGGAACGGCTGCTCTCAGACAAGGTGGAAGACAGCAGACCTAGACTCAGATCTCCAGAGTGTTTATGGCTACCTGTGCACATCTGCTCTTTTTGATGCTTTTTATTCCTCCTTCCCCTTTGAGTTGCATGAGGCTTAATATTTATACCCCAACCATGAGGTTTTGCCTCTCACAAAATTCCTCTAAGCTTTCCATAAGCTCCACCACTGAATTCAAGTAAAATTCCTCTTCTCGGTCATTCTGTTCAGGTATCTGGTGCCCCTGCAGAAGTCCCGGAGGAATATGATTGTTCTTCACAGGCCTGGTCCAAGTGCACCCATTTTTCAGAGAGGGCTATAATTCACCCCACCAGCCACAGAATTGCAACAACCATGTTTCAGCTGGGATTTTGCATCCGTATGGGCAACTGACCTGGGCTTTCAAAAAACTGGCCCTTTGATTGCAACACAGAGTTGCAAGGATTTCCTCATTATCCTCATTTATTAGATTCTTCGTTCCTTCAACCCCACAGGCTCTTCAGTGTGCTTGGTTGCCGTTTCCTTGCTTCCAGAAGCCCAGCCTGTGACAAGAGTTTGTTCTTCTGCAGCACGTTCCTTCCAGCCCTGCCTGCAGTCCCTGCAGAAGCCTTGCACACCATGGCATCTGCATCAGTGAGCAGAAAGTGAAAAACACTTTTGTTGAGCCTCATGTGCTTGATTGGAAAACATCCCAACTCCTACAGCTTTTTTCAGAAAAGCCCTGCCTGGATTCCTAGCATACTGCGTCAGGGACTTGGTGTTTTTAGGGTCTACAGCTCTTAAAAAGTCCTGCTGGAGACCCCAGGAGCCCCTGGCCATGGGAAGCTGGGGATGCTTCTGCTTTGCTGCAATAAGCTGCAGCCAGGGGCTGAGTACCAGGCAGTCCCTGCCGGGTTTATCTTGGGGCACAGAAGCTGCCCTCTGCTCCTTTCTGGTCCATCAGCCAGGCCCAGAAGGATGTTTCATATCAGGAACCAGAACTTTGTTGTCAGGTTTCCCATGTTACAGTATTTTTGTGTGATCATTTTTCCCTTGCTCCAAACCATAATCATTTTATTAAAAAAGGATTTTCTCTCTAAACCCCTTACTTTCCAGCTGTCTCCAAAACTTCTCTATAGTTGCCCATGCCCTCCCTGAGGAATGACTTTTCCAAAGCCCTGGCACCACCAGCTCCATCTGAGTATACCAGGCTCTTCCTGGCCAGAGCTGCCAGGCTGGGCTATGTCAGCTGCTGGCACATTCTGGGTCATTGCACAAGTCCTGTTTGTACCCTGATATTTATGTACTTCCCCTACCCCATCACCAAACACCATGCTTGTGGAAGGTACATCACCAGCTTTTGCCCAGGAAGGTGGAGGATGTCCCTGCCATGACAAAAGGGTGGTGTTTTCACATCAGGGCTGAGAACAAAACATCACAGCTACGGACCTACATTGGCATTTCTAGCAATGACCTCCAGGACTGAGGGGTACAAAACCAGCATACCTAGGCCCTACAGTTTTCAAGCAGCTTTCCATGGAAAAAAATAAAAAGAAAAAGAAATATAAAAGAGCTGAGGCTGTGCTGCAGGAGGCAGGGAGGGAAGCATAGCACACAGCAGCTCGTGCCAAGCTTTCCTACTTCCCTTTGTCCTGGGAGAAACTCAGCTATCCGAGAGCTGCCCAGTGCTGCCTCTTGTTTCCTCCTGCCATGGATTCACCTCCTGCTGCAGGGCAAGGGCTGTTATTTTTAATTTCAGAGCTGCACAGCTCGGTTCTGCAGGTGGGAGGGGAGGGATGCTGGTGCTCCCAGCCTCGCACTCCTGCCTGCCTCCAGAGCCAGCTCCCTCAGCAGGACAGCAGCAGGGGAGCCGTGAAAACAAGCTCAGCCAAGGGAAAAAAAAAAAAAAGGCAAGAAATAGCATTCTTATTACAAGGTAAACAGCATTAACTCTGTCTTGGGGGAGTAGGAACAACACAGCCGTGATAGACTTTTCTGCCCACAGCCCTGGACAGGCGCTGGAACGCACTCCACCCTCCACTTGTGTAACGCTTCCCACGCTGCAGCTGTAAATAATCATTTACCTGCGTGTGCTCCCCTTTTGCTGCTTTTTTAGAGGGAACTTTTTTTTTTTTTTTCTTAAATGCAGACAGCCACATGGACGTGTGTGTGTGCAGGGCTCTGCCACCAGCCGCAGGTCAGAGCAGGAGCTGGTGGCCCCGGGTTGCTCTTTCAGGCAAGGCTGCCAGCAAGGGGGATGGGACAGTGTGGGCTGTGTTGGTTGTTTTTCCAGTGAAAAGAGCTCAAGGGTTCATTTTAATTTTATTCTGTTTTTTGTTTTTTGTTTTCCGAGACCTGTGATAGGATTTCTCCACACTTTGCACTTCCCTGGAAAAGGCCTGGTAAAATCATATCCGCCGAAACACGCCTGTCAGCCAGGCAACAAACTTGTTTACCTGATTCAGGTGCTCTGGTGGGGGGCTGTTTGAGCCCTCCATTACTCCAGGTGCTCAGAAAACAGGGAACAGCATGGGGATGCCAGACCCTCCCTGTGTGCATTTTTTATGGGCGCAACACAGCACAATAAAGGCCTTTGGGGGTACACATGGGATTGAGGAGGAACACACCCCCCTGTCACTGCCTTCCTTCAGGGAGGGATGCGATCAGTCTGCACAAGAGGGAGTCTGATTTACAGTGCCCTGTAATTTGCCGATGCCGTAATATGTTTAGCTTGGGGAAAAGGCTCTGTTGATGTTAACCTGCCCGCTCACATTGGAGCTGAGCTATGTTCTATCAGCACGAAAAACAACAACAGGCTGGGCCAGGGCTGGGTCAGCCTTGCAAAAATAACGGGGCTGGAACTGGGCTGGAGCTGAGCTACCAGGGCTGCCTGGAGGTAGGAGCAGCCTGCTGAGCCCTCCGGGGCCGGGCAGTGTGTATGCCATCCTGGCACCTGCTGCAGCAATGCTGGATCTTCATTAAAAGCTACTGCCCAGGTTAATTAGATCCAGGGTATCAGCACTGGATCAAGCAATATTTCCCAAAACTCTGGAACTGGACCCAAAACCTGGTGATACCATCAAAAAGCAAAGCTCCAGCCCCCACCTACAACCTGTCCCCTAACTGCTGCTTTTTGATTCCAGATATTGATGGCAATTATATAGTTAATAACAGTGAGAGCAGCAGTGAATGATCTCAAGGCACAGACCGGGGTGCCATGGCAATATACCTTGCACAGATACCAGGCAGAGAGAGAATAATTGCTGCACTGTCAGCCAGTCCTGCTCTGGGATACAGCATTGTCGTGGCTCAAGCATACCTCCCCATTTGCCTACCAGATTTGTTATCGATAATTACTTACACCTATGCAGCCCTGGGACTGCTCCAGGCTGCCTGCTTCCTTTTGCAGGGTAAGCCTACAGGACTAAGCCCTGCAGACAGAGAAAATACTTGTCTGAAATACAAGCCAACATGGAGTATTTATCTCCATGGGACTGACTGGCTCTTTATGTTTTATCTGCACACCTCAATTCCTCATCATGCAGCTCCTGAGCAGTGCAGGAGATGTGTACATGCTGCTTGCAGGTTGGCAGCAGGCAAACTGTAGCCCCAAACCTTAAACCCCTGAGAAGTGCCTGCAGACCCAGGAGGCTTTGAAGCTTTTCTGTTGTCTTTGCTGGTGCTTCTCCTCCTCCTCTACAGATGATGAGTTTCTTGGCTCGGGGTGCTGGATAGGATGATGGTGACTGGAGCAACCCCAGGCAGGGAGCAGGGCTAAGACCCCTCAGCTCAGGGGCTAAACAGGGATGTGGGGTGGTAGGTTAGGACCATGATTTTAGTGCTGGTGAGCCCCAGGGCACTGCAGGCCAGCAAAGCTCACAGGCTTTCTGCAGAATTTCTCAGAAACTGGAACATAAAACAGCTAAGATTTTGTCTGGAGTTTTACTGGAGGCAGGGGCCAAGGCTGCAGAAAAATGACAAGCCTTTCCTTGCACACACCTAATTCTGCTAAAGGCATGAATTATTCCTGACACAGAGCAGCTCTTATCACCACACCACCATGCTTTAATAGGAATTTCCTTACAATCTTTCCCCAGAACCAGATTCAGGCCAGTTTTGAAATGTGATGACATCATGACCCCTGTTTAGGAGCAGGCAAAAACTGCAGCGATAGAACCACATTTTGTGTGAACCTTTTTACAAAGAAGACAGGTCAGGTGTATCAGATTGAGTTAAAAACATCAATTACAGAAATAATAGTAGCTCAAAATGCAACAGGCCTCTTAGGACTTGTTTGTTACCCTAGATCACAATGTCAATATTGCAAAAGTGTATTTTGTTTCCATCACAATCAAGTTGTCTAGCACTGAATAATGGGCTAGTGGAGGCTGCCTCTTTTTATCTTGGCATGCACAGTGTTTAGCAGTGTGTGTCAACACAGAGAATACTTGAAGGATTGCATGGCTTTGTCTGCTTGGGCCCCCAAACATAAGGGCTTTGGAGGGGATTCAAGCTGATCCGTAAAGTACCTGGTCCAAATCTGTTCACCCCCTCCTAATACTGGCAAACTTGCTTATCTGTGTCCTGGTTTTCAGAATTTAGCCCTCCCTTTCCTCCTATTCTTCACCTGGATAATGAAATCTGTACTGTGCAAAAGGGGCAGTGACAGGCTGCCTGTGAACTGGCAGAGTTTCCCATCAGTGCCCTGCTAGCCCTAATTCCTCCAGGATCCCACAAACACCGTCGTTCCCCGGCCCCTCCGATCAGTGGCTTGGGTTTGGCTGTGTCAGGTGCTGTGCAAACAGCTTCGAGCTGGAAAATAAATAAATAAATAAATAAAGGATTGTATCAAGGGTGGGACAGAATGAAATGTCTGCATTTCAGTGAGTTTGCTCATGCATGACTGAAGGCCAGTAAGGGCTCTGTGAAGCAAGTAGTGTGGTGTCCAGCATCCCTGAGCACACACCACGAGCTGCAGCACCCGAAATCCCCTTCAAGAGGCACCTTGACTGTTCATAACATTTTTAAAGTTTACTAGTGCCAAAGTGGACAGTACTCAGAAGATAAATCCTATGAGGTTTGTTAAAAGCACAACTCACAACAGGCTGGGGAAATTCTCTGCACTGGAAGTGTCTGGAGACAGGGGGCTGAGGAGGGGGTCTTGTTTCTCTGGCTGTGGTGTGGTCACTCCTGGAGAAAACCAGGAGCTAGGCAGCCCTTAGTTTGTATCAGCAACCACTTCTTGGTTCCTAGGCACACGTCCTGGGTCTGACCACAGCCCTGTCCCTGGTTTGGTCGGTTAGACTTTCCTTACAGGATAGCTGGGGGTCATACAAGAAGTGCAGGGCATGCCCTGCTCCCTTCCTGCCAGGGAGATTTGCAAGAAGAGTAACATGAGTGTTTCTCTGAAGGCATTTAGAGAAAGGCCTTCTCTGGGGTCCTTTTTCCCCTGTGACATGGGCAATTTTGATTCAAATCTCCTGGAATAATAGGAGGTAAAAGAGGTGATTACAACATCCATGACTTCCCATGGGAGATTCTTCCAGGACTCTCTATTTTTTTTACCTGTTATTATCTTTTCACAAGAACTGAAAGAATTTCAGAAGAAATGCTGATAAAAGCAAACTAAACACTTTTCCTTCTCCCTCGGGAATTCATCTGCAAAACAACTCACAATGCAGCAGGCCAGAACCGGAAGGCTCCTCTCGGAGCAGTGCGTGTTCCACTTAAGAGCAATCAAGGTGATTTCCTATTAGAGGCTGCTTCTGCTCAGCAACTCTCGTGGTGTTTTCCTGCCCAGGACGGATGGCTGCACACGTTTGCAGAGCCCACAGGTGCACCTGCTGATGGATGGACTCACTGTAAGGTGCAGGGGGGGGAAATGGTGGTCCTGGCAAGTACAGAACCTGGCTGGGCAAGGAGCAGCTCCTTGGGTCTGCTCCCGATGCTGCTGACCCCCAGCACAGGGTCCCTTGCTTCCCTGTGCCCCTGTGATACCGCAGTCTTCTCCATGACAGAGGTTTCTTTTCTCCTGGTGTATGCTTGTCTGTGAATTTAGGTCTGGCGAAAGACAAAAAAATCAAAATGACAGAGGCTGCTGTGTGCACGCAGACCCAAGAATGGGGTGGGGGCAAAGTCAGCTTCCCACACCTTGTCCCTGGCCGACAACCACAGGTGGGAAGGGAGGCTCTGGGCTCCATCCAGCCCCAAACCTGTGAGGTGGCTGAGGCTGGTTACTATAATGACAATATCTCCTTCCAGAGGAGACGAGAAGAATGCAGTGGGTGCAATCTGGGACCTGTTCCCACACCCATCTGTGTATACTTACACTCATTCAGCTCGAAAGTACAATTAAGCTTGATGGTAGCAATTAAAAAAAAAAAAAAAAAAAAAAAAAAAAAAAAAGAGCACCAGTATCTGGTCTTACTCATCTGTGAAAACCAGTTAGAGAGATTCTGTTACAGATGATCAGTGAAATTTTAAGCTGACTGTTGAAGCTAGGCTCTCGGGTTAATGTCTTCTGGAAAGGCTGCACTAGTGTGTCAGAACACAGGGCATCCTGGCACAGGCAGCCTTCCCACGGGGTGAACTTAAACAGTTCTGAGAGAGGAGAATGGGTCTCCTTTCTGACCAGGACCTGCACAAGTGTCTTTATGCAAGCGTGCACACTTGTGGGTGACATATGCATGGTGGGCTAACTGCAAAGATGGGTGCCAGAAGGTTGGAAATGATCACAGCATCTGCTAGTAAAAGGGGTTTCTTTCATAAGGGTAATGAAAGCTTGGGACTGCTGCCATTTGTGGGGCAATTTCTGTTATTTTTATGTGGGTTTCCCACTGCGAAAAAGGTTAAGTCCGCTTGTTTGTTATAACAGCAAAAGAAGGGAAGAGGTTTTCCTCTTATCCTGCTATTACAGCTACCTTTGTCATCACATCCCTTTCCTCAGCTGGTTGAGGTCTGTATTCAGAGCAGCAAAGATCTTGTCCATAGTTACCGTTCAGTAAGCAGCAACGGGCTACAGCCAACTCTTATCTAGATTAAATTAAGCAAAGCAGCAGATCAGAGACATAACACATTTACCTTCCCCTACACCAGTGCAGGAAGGGGTGTGTTGGACCCCATCAAGAAAGGGGCTCACTTGGTTCTGGTCACAGAAACTCATGGCTGTGGCTGATGGAACAGAAAGCTCATGAGTCCTGAGCTGAAATGTCCTCAGTGAGGCTGCTGAGCTCCTGGCAGTACCAGTGGTGAGCCCCTGCTTCGTCGGGTGCTCACGTCAGTTCATATCCAGAAAAGATCCCGATCTCTCCTGACTGTTCCTAGCTGAAAATGCCATCAGATTTTCAGGTCTGAAAATGCCCTGGGGCAACCTGTGGCTACAGACTCTCACCACCCACCAAAACTTTCAGCTGAGCCCTGTCTCCGGATGGATAAACAAGGCACCTGATCCCCATCCAGAACAACCGTCACTCCCAAAAACGAAAGCAAGCTTATTTACTGATCTAAACTGCTCGTTTCCCGACATAATATTCGGGGCTGTGAGTCACCCGGGAGGACTCTCCCCTTTTCCGTTAAGGTCAGGAGCAGTTTCAGTGGGGAGCAGGCAGGGCACCAGGCTAAGCTGGCAACACGGTGGGAGGAAGGCTTCCTGCCTCTGCCTCTGCCACAGCCCCTGCGTGTCCCTTGCCTTGATAAGTCTGATTGTGAGCTCAGCTACATGGTGGCAAGGAGGGGATGACTCCCCTGGACTGTAATCTCAAAGGAAGTCAGGTGAAAAAGACCAGCAGCATTTGCCTGAGCCTTTTCTTTTTTTTTTTTTTTTTTAGATGATTCTTTTCTGATGCAAATAACTCAGTTTAATAAAGGTAGGTGCTGCCCCAGGACTCAGCGTAATTTGGGTCACAAATGAGGGATGACTGGGAGGCAGGGAGCTTCACCTAACTTTAGAAACAGTTTCATCTCTCTCTTCCAGCTAAAACAATGAGGACTTTTCTTTGTGCTCCTGTTCTCAGACAAACTCCCTTTGTTCTTGTGCAGTTTCTCCTCCCCTGGAATTTGCTGTCCCAAGTGCCTCGCTGGGTCATGTTCAGGCTTGCTCCCATGCCAGCATCTCAAAAATCTGATGAAACCTTCACGATCCCCACTCCCCTCATTCGTTTGTACCCAGCTACACAAAGAGAAAGCCGCGGAGCCAATTTCCTGCAGGAAAAAACATCAGCCAGCAGCATGGGGCAAGGAGCTGGGAGTGGAGAAACCACCTGCTGGAGCCAGGCCAGGTGGAGCAGATAGTGAGGCTGCTGGGAGCAGGACTGCCTGGCCAGGGATGCGGGAGGCTGATGGGTGATGTACCAGGCAGGCACGCCTGGAGGACACCGGAATAGCCACCGGCCCAAAGTTAGGAAGGTCAGGGCACTCCCTCACGGGCCATTTACAGCCTCTGAACCAGCCAGAGCAGGAGCACAAATGAAATCCTCCACCTCTCACGTGGACACCAGCCCCTTTGCTCCAGCTGATCCTATTTTTGGCTTTGGGCACGCCTGCAGGGAGAGGCTGGGGAAGTGAAGTGCCCGTGAAGTGAATCCCTGAGACCCTAAGCTGCTCCTTTGCAAGGCTCAGCTCCTGGGCACCATGTCATGGCTGGGTGACAGCTCGGGGTGTGCTGGGCTGGGGAGACCAGCCCATTCCCCCCCATGAGGGCTGAGTCTCCCAGCGGTGCTGGCATCTGACACAGCCCAGCTTGCCCATTCACCTTCCCTGGGAATCGCCTCGTAAATCGCGGCGTCACTCCAGTCCCAGGTGAATCAGCCACTGGGTGAAGGAGTCACTCCAGGATTTATGGAGCTGGGTGCAGAAACTGCTGCCCTGTCCGGGGTCATTGTCTGAAGGGCACCACAAAACCCGACGTCTGAGCCAGCAGGGTGTCTGCTGCAAGAGTGCTCCTCGGTGCTGCTGCTGCACGTGGGGCTGCACGGCTGTTTCTTCAGGCACAACCAGGGCACCCTGAAACTTCTTGCGTCATGTTTAACCTTCAGCGTGTTCCTCTGCACACAGAAAGTCCTTTTTGCAACAAGAGGGATCAAACCTAGAGCTGAAAAGTGGCCCTGTGTTTGGCGGGGGGGGGGGGGGGGGGTAGGATTCTTGGTATCAGTGCCCGAGTTTTGGTGCTTAAGTAGACAACATCTGCAGTGAGATGAGAGCTGGCATCACTTGGGAGGGCAAAGTTTTCCCCTGAGAGGCTGCTTCCATCAATACTGCCCGCACCTGGCTGTGTGAGGCTGGCTTTGAAATTACCAGTAGTGGGGGGCAGAAAGGGGATAGGCTCAGGGACCCCATCCTTTGCCTGCTCCCTTGCCTCAGCTCCTTGCTTTTGTCTGGCTTGTGCTCATTCACGTGCTTTGTGGGAGCAGAACTGAAGTTTCAGGAAGCGTCTCATTAATTTTTCCGTATTTTGAAACAACATGAGTCACCTACAGGGCCAGCCTGTTTTTTGTCCCTGTGTGCCGAAAGGCGCACACCTCCCTGTGCCCCACGGCTGGCCCCCGGAGACCAGGGAGCAGGGGGCAGCAGCAAACCCTCATCAGCATCCCCCCCACCAAAAAATGTCCCTTTGCAGTTTTTAGGCACAAACATGAAGGCACACGAAAGGGCAGAGGGTGGGGGCTTGTGCTGAATAATGAGCAGGTCTGGTAGCAGCAGCCAAACAAGTCAGGCAGGTCTGGGGAAGCAATTCAAGGCAGGCGAGCCAAAAAGCTGGGTAAGGTGAGATGTAATTATAATCCCCGAGCTGGGACACCAGGAGCCGCCGGACAAACAGCACATCAGCAGCACGGCAGTGGCACACGATGGGGAATCGGGCCCCGAGTGGCAGCATGTTTACAGCCCCATGGCTGGTGCCACCCTGAGCACCCCAGCCTGATGTGGGGTGGCTGTGTGGGACCGGGTGACCCACTGGGGGTGGCAGGACCCATCCCTTCCCATGCAGAGCTTGTTGTATCCTAAAAATGTTTAATTGGAGAGTGATTTATTTTGGATTTTTCCCCTGTTTTCCATTGTGCCTCACATGCTTTGCTGGTGCATTTATAATGAAGAGATTGCAGAGCAAACGGCTCCCATCCAGCAAAGGTAAAATGAAGGTTCAGAGCCCAAGCAAACTGCTCCCAAATCTCTGCTACCCGGTTTTTAGAAAACAAAGAGGCCAGAAAGTCCACTGGTTTTCACTGGTAAAATAGCATTTGAAAGAACCCATTGACCTGTCCCTTGCTTGTTTTCTTCAGCTGTGTGAATTTTGCACTCTTGGCTGCACAGTGGCACACCAGCAGCAATGGGATGGAAGGATTGCCACCATGAGTCAAGCACCCAGGCAAATCTAAATGAAAGAGAGAGAGAGAAAGAGGGGGAAAGAAAGAAAGAAAGAAAGAAAGAAAGAAAGAAAGAAAGAAAGAAAGAAAGAAAGAAAGAAAGAAAGAAAGAAAGAAAGAAAGAAAGAAAGAAAGAAAGAAAGAAAGAAAGAAAGAAAGAAAGAAAGAAAGAAAGAAAGAAAGAAAGAAAGAAAGAAAGAAAGAAAGAAAGAAAGAAAGAAAGCTTTCAGGCTTTGTTCATTTACAACAAGAAAGCAAAAGACAGGCATATCTGCCCCTTTATAAATTGTATTCAACAGCTAGATCCTTCTTCATTCCAAGCCAAGGGAATTTTTGCTTTTGAATTTAAAAAAAGCAGAACCAGGGTCATGATTTCTAAAAAAAGCTTAAATCCCAGGCATGTTTTAGAAACAGATTCAGAAGCATGTGCTCGCTGTGATTATCTGCGCCTGCAGTGTTTTCGGACATGTGGACTTCAGGAAAACAATAGCAAGCCCTGTTATCAGCACAAAGGAGGATCAGTTTGGAATTACCATACCTGTAACGTGGGCAGCCCACAGCTCTGAGGGTTCCCATTCACCCTGTTGTTCAGCCCTGAATTTACTCACAACATTCCTGAAAAAAAAAAAAAAAAGAAAAGAAAAAAAAAAAAAAAAAGAATGAAGGGCATTCCAGCCAGAAGTCTGGAGCAACTGAGAGAGCTGGCACCCTCTAAACAATAATCTTAGCACAGCCTTTGCCTAAAACCTGGGAAATATTCTGGCAGTGGAAACTGATGGCTTTTGAAGCAGAAAAAAATAAAAATAATAAAATAAAATAAAATAAAATAAAATAAAATAAAATAAAATAAAATAAAATAAAATAAAATAAAATAAAATAAAATTGAATAAAAAAGTTGAATATGAGCCAGCAGTGTGCCCTGGCAGCCAGGAGGGCCAACCGTGTCCTGGGGTGCATCAAGAACGGCATCGCTAGTAGGTCAAGGGAGGTGATTGTCCCGCTCTACTCTGCGCTGGTGCGGCCTCACCTCGAGTACTGTGTGCAGTTCTGGGCACCACAGTATAAAAAGGACATGAAACTGTTGGAGAGTGTCCAGAGGAGGGCTACGAAGATGGTGAAAGGCCTGGAGGGGAAGACGTACGAGGAACGGCTGAGGTCACTGGGCCTGTTCAGCCTGGAGAAGAGGAGGCTGAGGGGAGACCTCATCACAGTCTACAACTTCCTCGTAAGGGGGTGTCGAGAGGCAGGAGACCTTTTCTCCATTAACACCAGTGACAGGACCCGCGGGAACGGGGTTAAGCTGAGGCAGGGGAAATTTAGGCTGGACGTCAGGAGGGGGTTCTTCACAGAGAGGGTGGTTGCACACTGGAACAGGCTCCCCAGGGAAGTGGTCACTGCACCGAGCCTGTCTGAATTTAAGAAGAGATTGGACTGTGAACTTAGGCACATGGTCTGAACTTTTGGGTAGACCTGTGCGGTGTCAAGAGTTGGACTTGATGATCCTTAAGGGTCCCTTCCAACTCAGGATATTCTATGATTCTATGATTCTAAATAAAATAAAATAAAATAAAATAAAATAAAATAACATAACATAACATAACATAACATAACATAAAATAAAATAAAATAAAATAAAATAAAATAAAATAAAATAAAATAAAATAAAATAAAATAAAATAAAATAAAATAAAATTAAATTAAATTAAATTAAATTAAAATAAAGCAACATATGGGGAGGGGTATCCGAGCACTGGGAACAGAAAAGGGGGAGCTTCAGCTTGAACACAGGGGCTGCACAAGGGTAAAGAGGTGATGGATGTGACCCTGGGGTGATATTCCCCTGTATAGGAGTTGAGTCTGTTTCTATCCATTTCAAACATAAGGCAGTGATGAATCATGGAGGCACCAGTGGACATTTTTTGAACAGGAAGTTTTGGAGATGATGGCAAATATCCTGATGTTACCCAGCATCGTCACTCAGGCATGCACGTCCTTGGGTAGCTGGGCTGGGGAGGAAATATCTCTTGTAAGCCCTTGGCTTGTTGTTTAGGTTAAGTACATGTGAGCCCTAAGTGTCTGAGTTTACTGCTCCCAAGGATAATATTGCTGAATTTCAGAAAGCTGGATGGGACTCGGGCATTGGCAATTGGGCCTTGAGGACTGAGCTGAGAAAAAGGTGGCAGTCTGATGAATTTTAGGGGCACCCCAGGAGCTTCAGAAGCACCACGCACAGCAAACATCACTTAACCAAAGGGCCAGAAATCTCTTAAAAGCACCTTAGGGCCCTCGGGTCCCTACCCCAAGGGCTGCAAATCTTCGGTGGCCTGGGCCTTTGTGGTGTGTCACCGCAGGGTGACAGGCCACCCTGTGGGTAGGTGCTGTGATGGAGCAGAGCCCATGCAGGCGGCCGGGGGCTCAGTTGTCAGCGTGACAGCACAAGTGCCAGTATCTGCAGCAGCCATCTAGGCTCCTGTCGTTATCGATGGGGAGAAACCTGCAGGAAGGTGTGATTCACCCAACCCAGCCGGCTGGCAGCGCCCCTGTGCCGTCCCCCATGCAAAGCCTGTCACCTGCAGGGGTGATCCCTTGGCACCTGGAAGTGGGAACAGGCTTGTGTCACCCTTATCCGCGCCATCGCGGCTGTGCCTCGTGTTTCTCCACCTGGCAGAGGAGCTGAGAGCTGTACCAGGTGTGATTCATGGGCTCTGCAGCTTGTTGTGCCACTACAGGGGTGAGCCCTGGGGCGGCTATTAGCAATAGCTTATATAAAACACCAGGTTGGGTGGGTATCAAGCACTTAGGAGCTGAGATATGTTGCAGGAGTGGGGTGTTTGGGAGCTCCCATCCCCTGGTAGGGATGCCCAGTGCCCCTGCCTAATGCTGACCTGAGCTCCGAAGCTGGATGGTGGCAAGCTGAGGTAATGTGCCCTGCCACAGGGCTTTCCCCTGCATGGGGAGCAGGTTCTTGTTCCTCCTTGGTAGGCTTATCTTGAGAGATAACAAAGCCAGCAGGAAAGGACTTGTGATGAGGAGGAGGAGGTGGTGGTGGGGTGATCTGTGGAAAGGAGGAGGTGGGCCAGGATGTGCGGGAGGGGCAGGGTGCTGAGGGGATGAGGTTGATGAAGGTGTAGGGTGAGAAGGTGGAAGCAGAGAATGGGGATGATGTAGGAGCCAGCCCTGATGTCTTGTCCTTCTGTTGCAGGTGGCAATGTGCTGTCCTCTGTAACTCAGGATGTGCGGAGAGACAGAGCACAGCCAGGCTAAGAGAAGCTGGATGAGGGATAGAGCTCCTGCTGCCACCCAGGGGATCCTGGCAGAGCCCCATGGAGCTTGGTGAGCCTGGAGAACGGGGCTTGGGTGAGTTGGTCCCATGGGAGCCCGGTAAAGCCAAAGAGCCAGCTTGTGCCCAGCTCTGCACTGGTTAAAATCAGCTCTGTTCTCAGGGAGAGAAAAAAACAAAAAACAAAAACCAAAAACTGATAGATACACAGCTGGCTGACTTATTTACCTTCCAACCCTGGCCAGCACTGACATGCTTTATACAGCCAGGCCCCAATCCAGCAAGAGGGGGAGTGCTTGGGAATGTCGTGGTGAGGACACAGGAGGATTTATTGCTGTTAGTAATGGGGGCTGCTGGGTCACCTGAGCTGAGGTCGTCTCCCAGATCCTGTTCTCCCTTGCCAAGAGAGGTCTGCTTTCTCTCTCTTCCCAGAGAGCAGGGTGCTGCTGAGCCTGGGAAGTGAGCCCTGGGGTAGGACTCGTACCTTGGGGGTGCTCGGTGAAGGAATGAGCAGGGCTGTGTGTATGCCCCATATAGCTGAGCACTTCTGTCCTCTTTGTGCATCCCCACCTGTCCTGGCCGCTCTCACACTTCACAACAGCAAGAAAAAGTCAGATCTTTCTCATGTGAAAGAAGGCTGATGCCTGACCTGGGAGGGGAGCACAGAGGAGGGCTGCTTTCTGTTGCAATGGATTAGAAAGACTTGAAGCACTTCACTAAGGCAGGAGAGTGCTCCCCAGGAACCCCCTTACATTAACCCCCTGCACTGACACCCAGGTAGCTGAAGCTGAGCATCCTCTACCTCGCACCCCCATCCCTGCTCACTTGCTGTTTTTTATTATTTTATTTTCCCTGCCAGGCTCGCAGGAACCTGCTGCTGCTCCTGGCTGCCTCGGAGATGAGTTCAGCTTCCAGTGCTGCCGCTTCCAAAGCAGAGCCGAGAGCGCAGCCAGCCGAGCGCCCGCGGAGCTGCAGCCGCCGGGGCGCCGCTCCTTTCCCGGTGTGCGCGGAGCAGGCGTGGGAAAGCGCTTTTATTTTAATTAAATAGCTTTTCCTCAAAGTTCATAGACCGTTTCACGGCGATAAGTGGAATTCAGCTTTTTCTTTCTTTTTTTTTCCTCGTAGGAACATTTCCACGGTTCATGAGGGAGGCTTTTCCTGGAAGGGACTGAAAGCGGTGGTGAGGCTGTCAGGGTCCCCCACAGCCCGAGTCGGTGGATAGGGTCAGCCTTTCTGGGTCAGTGAGTATTCAATACTTATGCTAATCGAAGAGCTTGGCAAGGCTGAGGCTGCCTCTACAGCTCCCTGTGGTGGTAGCTTTGCTCCTTGCTTTAAACCGTGCAGAGCTCTCATTGCCAAAGCAAAAGCCCCAGCGCTTGGATTTGGGGCTGCTGCTGTGGGGGCTTTTCCTGCTGACAGGGCATCTTTTCCCACAACTGGGTTTTCTCTCTCATACTAGTTAGGAAACAGTACCAAAGCATCACCAGACCCCTCCATGTGAAACAGTCACTGCACAGCTTGGGGAGCCCTGAGCTTCCTATGTCAGTCTGTGACCAAGTCAGGGTCCCCCTGCTGTGCCCACCCAGGCACAGTGAGTGCACTCTGCAGCTGCTGTTCTCACAGCTCTGTCCCCAGGTGCTGAGCCCATGGTGTGGGCTTCCCATCTGGCTGTGTTAGTCAGAGCAGGGCTTGCACACCCTGCTGCTGTCTGGGCTGTTCTAGTGAGTTTCTGCCCTCATTGCAACACAAGGGTGCTGCTCCCCTGGCTGTCCCGCTGTCTGCACAGTTTGCTTCACCCTCCAGGCTCTTTGAACTGGTCTCTGAGATCTTTCTTATCTTTCAAATCATCTCAGGACAGGATTTCACTGGGGCACTTAGGAGAAGTTAATTGCCTAGCTATGAGGAGAAGAAGGGTGTGTGGTGCTGCCTTCAGCTGCTACCAGCTCCGTGCAGGGCTGTGGCTGGTTCCTCTGCACTCTGGTGGTCCTGGGCTCCTCTCTAAAGGAGAGTTGGGGGCACCCAAACAATAGGGCATCTTTTTCTGATCAGTTGGTGGCTGTGATGGTGTCCCTGTGTGCTTCTGAAACCACAGCTGCAAGGTTACTGCAGTGACCCAGGAGCTGTGCAGTCAGACTGGCCCTCCAGGAGAGGATGCAAGGACTGAGGAAAAACTTAAAATCCTTGTCTGCATTGAAATCTGATATTCTGATAGCAGCTGTGACTGTGGGAGCTTCTGATCTTGCGCTATTAATGACAGTACCAAGCTGGTTAACTGCAGTCTGACAAAACTGTGTGGGGCTTGCATGTGCACTTCATGCCCTGTTTGCTGTGTTGTGAAAGGGCACCTGCTCTGAGATGTCTGCAGGTGGGCATGTCAGGATGCTGGAAACTGCCTAGGATGGAGGTGGCTCCTCTGCCCAGGGCTGACTCACTGTCAGGTAAGATTACACACAGCCTGCCTTTCTTGTACAAAATTACAAGATAAACAGGAGCACTGGCCTACAAGTCTTTTAACCCAGCAGTTTTCCTGTACACAAAAAAAAAAAAAAAACAAAGCAGACAAAATGAGCCAGAGATGGCCAATCCATCAGGCTTCAGCCCTGTTTGAAGCAAAGCAGCCTGCTGCCCATGGGATGTGTGTCGATCTCGTTAACCAAATGAGCTGATAATGAGATAACATGAGCATGGTTCCTCCTGTCAGCTGGATGAGCACATTGCAGCCCAGCTTTTCTGCCTGCACACACAGACCTTGCTCACCCACCTGCAGCAGACAGCAGTGGGGGCAGACCGGCCCCCAGCTGGGAGACTGGGCACTGCTGGGGTCTGTGCTCAGAGAAATCCCACCACCTGCATTATATAAAATGAAGGATAATGATGTCTAAGCAGAAATTGCTTGGAGCTGTGATGGGGATTAACTAGTTAATCCCTGCAAAGTGCTGTAGACATCTGATGTGTGATGTTAATATCACTGTCTTCAGTGCAGGTAAATAAAACCCACATCGCTTGAGAAGGTAAAGCAGACTGCTCTCATTAGGGCTCCCAGGAGAGTGTTTGTAACCTTTTGTGTATGTGACCTTGTCAGGGCTGATGTGACCAGCCTGTGTGAAATAAACTTATGAAATAACTGTGATCCTCTTCGTTTCTTTTAGCAGTCAAACACCGTTCTTTTATCAGCTCATTTGTCTGACACAGAGACTAACACCTGGGGTTTCTGGCCCCCCGGACCGAGCCTGGTGCTGTTTTTGGCACAGCTGGGCTGCTTTTGGCCTGGCCTCACCTGCAGGCTCCCATTTGAGATAAACCAGCAAAAAATATAAATATATATAATAATAAAACAGTATCAATCCACAAGTCTAAGCTATGTGGTCTGGAGCAGAGATGCCTTGGCTCGTTCCAAAACTAGGCAGGGACCAGCTCAAAGGTGATGAGGAGGAGGCTGCGGCTCGCTGGGGGAGCTGGGATGGAGCCAGCAGGGTGAGAGCAGGGTTTGGTTTTTGGGGGGGCTGCCTGGAAGCCCCGGGGGGGTCTCAGGGAGCTGCCGGAGCAGTGGGGCCGCCAGGGGGCGGCTGGAGCCCGGCCCGCGGCTGAGTGCGGGGGGAAAGGAGGGGAAGAGGCTGAGGATGGAGCCCGCTGGTTCTGGCCCTTCCTAACCTTGCCCCTTTCTTCCTCACCCCCCCGGCTCTCTGTATTCGTGTTCCCTGCTTGCAAGCAGGGGCTGAGAGGCAGAACGGGGCTTTGTGCCCTGCTAAACCCCTTTAAGCTGGCGTTTGTCAACAAAACGTGTGATTTTTGCTCCAAAAGTGCATTTTCTGCTTCTTCAATCCAGCCAGGCTGCTTTGTCCCCAGCTGATGCTGACTGGCTCTGTGGAGGGGCTGCCGGCTGTAATTTCGGGCATCAGCTCTGCCCTGTGGGTGATAGAGCCTTTCTGCCCCTTTTGTCCTGCGTTTGGCCCTCCTCGTGCAGTGTCCAGCTCTGGTACACAAGAACTATGCACAATTAATCCCTATCCTTACACCGAGATCATTTTCCTCTCCACACTTCCCCATTAGAGCAAGAGTGAGGGGCTGGAGGCATTTCCCCCCGCTGTATGACTGCTTTGGCAGGATGGAATAACGCTGGGTGGGATGCCTGCTTGCGAAAAATCAGAAATGGGTTCCTGCCATGGCTGCTGGGCTTTGGTCTTGTATTTCTGAACCAATTTTTTTGGTCTTGTATTTTTCTCGTATTTCATGTGTCAGGGAGTGTTGCTGGGGATGCCAGGGGTGCAGTTCTGCATCAGGCTGCCTGGAACATGCTGGCCTTGTCTGGTTCCTGCAGCTCCATCTCAGAGGTGCCCTTCATGAACAGACCACGCAAAACCTGCATCTCCCTAAGGGTCTGATCCAGCAAACCTGGAAAATAAGCTATTCTGTTCAGCAGTGCTACAAGCTGGAGCAGAGCCTTACAGGAGAGCCAGGAAAAATAGGCAACGGTAATGACACTAATTCCCTTCTCTTCCTGCACGGGGACCATCCATCTGGCAGGAAAGCCAGCTAAGAGCTTTTCCCCCTTTTTCCTCCAGTGCATGCTGCTCCTCCAGCTAAGCAACTGCCACTGCTTGTGGCACCAAGCTATAGGAGGGTAAAATACTCACAAATTACAAATGCTTACCCTGAGGGTGCATTTTGCTGCTATTTACAGGGTGCTGTAACTTCCTTCTCCCCCCTCGCACCCATCATAGCCGTGAGACTCAGGGCGAGGTGAGTGGGAAGCCTTCAAACTCCCTGGGCAGATGTAGAAATCATAATATTGAATAATACCCTCAAAGCTGACTCAAGCCAAGGGTTGTTCCACGTGCATGCAGCATGCAGAAGAAGATGGCCTTAGCTTTTGGCACGCTTGAGGCCAAATCCTGATTTATTTATGGCAGTTCTCCAATCAACTGGAGTAGACCAGGATTTAGGCTGAGACACACAATCTCACTAATGTTTCACATAACTGTACTTATTATTGCAACACAATGGTCTTATTAGCGGTTGGAAGGCCTCAGAAATGTGCAAAACACATGCAGGTAATTTGGGGTTTCCAGTTTTGGGAATGTTTGTGCCCATTGAAGTCAATGGGAAAGCTACCACTGCTTCCAGTGGGTGCTGGAACGCCTCTGATCTGTTGGCTGAACAAATCCGACTGCCTTAATGAGTAGAGGAGGGCTGAGGTTTTCCACTAGGGAAAATAATCAGTAGCAGTCAGCTCTGGAATGGGTTGTATTATCACCTAGCTGTCTTCCATGAAAAGAAAAGAAAAGAAAAGAAAAGAAAAGAAAAGAAAAGAAAAGAAAAGAAAAGAAAAGAAAAGAAAAGAAAAGAAAAGAAAAGAAAAGAAAAGAAAAGAAAAGAAAAGAAAAGAAAAGAAAAGAAAAGAAAAGAAAAGAAAAGAAAAGAAAAAAGAAAAGAAAAGAAAAAAGATAGGAAGGAGGGAAGGAAGGAGGGAAGGAAGGAGGGAAGGAAGGAGGGAAGTCCTGAATAGGGGAAAGGAGTCAAATAAATATATATATATATTTTTTTTTTCTTATAAGCTCTGAGTGTTCAGGGTGCTGTGAGCCCCCTTAGAGCAGTGATTAGTTTGGGACTTGGTGTGTTTCTCTTCCTGTGCTTATTGCTGGTGCTCAAACCTTGGGTCTGAAGAATTATGCAAAGCTCAGCCCCACGGCATCTCACATGCTACTAGACCGTTCAGGGCTTTTCCCTGAAAAGGGCTGGCTCCATTCTCCTCTGGATGAGAGGTGACTTTTTGTTTGCAATGACAGCTTTTCTGTCCCAGCTCAGTGAAGCAAACATGATTTTGAGAGTTACCTGGCTTCCTTCTCTTCCCCCCCACCCCCCCTCTTTTTTTTTTTTCTTTTTTCTTTTTATCAAGGAAAGTGGCCCCTGCATAGGCATGAGGCTGATTTGCTGCCTCCTGTGGCACTGCAAGGTGGCAAAGGGCAACCTATATTGGGATGGGGTGTTCCCAGGACAGACAGAGAATTTCAGACCAGTTACAGAAATATCTCAGTAAGGAAACGTTTATCCATGAGATATCATGGGCTCTTTAAAGAACTCATGAAAGAAATTGCCTTTTGAGATTTTTACTTGGTGAACTTCACATTTTTTGAATGCAGGAATAGGTGATGGAAAAGCCCCTTTCTACTATCAAACCCTAGTAACCGCCCCCAGACAGAGGGGTGTTTTTCCTATAGCATGTTTTCCCTTTTTATTGTGTTATTTCATCACTTTAATAACCCTTGCTTGCATTTCTTCACCTCACAGCTACAGAAAGTGACTTCAGCTGCAGCTGTCCTGCAGCCAAACTGATGTGCTCCGTGGAGGAGGCATCCTGTGGGTGACCTTGCGGTGACTCCTCTGGGTGCCTCACAGTAACCTATAGACACCGATGCTGTAAAAAAAAAAGGTTTTGTGAGAGGTATAAATACAAACACCATGAGATCACATATTCCGAACTATAACTGAATGCAGACTGTTGGAAGAAAATCGACTCAAAGTCCTCCTGGAAAAAGCTGTCAGGCACTTCATAAATTTTTCCAAAACCCCAAATGTGCCATGCATCAAACAGGCTTCTTTCTGGAAGTGGTGCTGTGAACCCCATGATGCCTGGACATTAGTTTGAATACTTGTGATCCATCCAGGATGGGGAAGGGGAAAGGAAACAGGAAAGGCATTCTCCATCCCTCTGCCCTCATGGTGTCCTGAGTTTCCCTTGCCCAGGGAATAACACCCAGCCTGGTTACTTGCAGTCGGTCCCTGCAGAAACACTGGTGATATGGGGTGGATTAAGATGGCACACCCAGCCCAGTGCTGATCCTGGGTAATTAAGAGGCAAACTGGGAAGAGGAATCTGGGCTGAAAACACCGTTGAACTTTATGGATTCTGCTCCCAGTGGACGCGGGACTCACGCACCTACCCATTAGTTTAATTCTTGCTTTCTCCAGACTTCTAGGTAAGCCAGAGTGAGGACGGTCCAAGCAGGACTCCAAACTGTTCATTACCCTTGCTCTGGAGCCATCACCCTTCAGATTTCAGTGGAGATTAACCATCCTGGCAGACGCACCTGCTTGCAGTCAGAATAGCCAACATCTGCTGTGCAAATGCTTTCATGGCAGTTAACCCGGCTATAAAAGGTGCATAGCAATGACAATTGCAGTGTGGCCACATGGATCTCCGAGCACTTTACCTTATCTTTATCTTACCCTTGAGACCTCTTAGGGGTTTATTGGTGTCTGCTGATGTTGCATAAAAAGCCTGGAGCAAGCAATCAAAAAGAATTATGAGTTTAATTAAAAACCACCATAACCATTCAGCTGGCCATAATGATGCTATCCGACCTGGAGTTTGTGCAGCATTTAAACACTTGCTTTTTCAAACGAGTAAAAATGGTCAGGAGTTGTTTTACATTTCAGGGGGAAACGGGACATACAGTTCTTCAGCCCCTGTCATTCCAGCACAAAGGAAGGGCATCTCCCATCACACCAGAGCTGGGCATGGGGCCACCCTGGCACAGCCCCAGCCAGGACTGGTGCCCAGCTCTGCGTGCTGCACACCAGACTCCGCCATGCTGCCTTTATTCTCCCTCTTCTTGTCTGTTGCTCTTTCATTATTCACTAAGCAAGGACTGGGTGCTGAGAAAAGAAAGTTTGTGCTGCTATCCTGCCCCTCTCAGGCCAGTAAATAGATGTTGGTGTTGAAAATAATCCATCCAGGCTGCTGTTTGGGGCCGGAAGGGGAGAAAACAGTGGCTGCACAGAGGTTTCACCCTGCTCGTCAGGGCTCTGTCCCAGCAAGGGAAAGCAGTATGGGAATATTTGCCTTGGGAGGGCTGCCAGAGCTTGGTCTGCAGGACCCTGGTCCTGCAGATGACTGCAGCATTGCCCCTATAGAACCACAGGCACAGAGCAGGGGCTGAGAGCCCACCTATGCCTATGGGCAGCACCTCCCAGCAGAAAATGTCTCTCCGCATCTCTGTCAAGCGCTTTGAGCTAAGGGTTTCCATGAGGGCTGTCTGCCTCAGGCATTTCTGTGTTTTTGGAAACTTTCAGCTGTAATTGTCCTATTCTCTGTGGCTAAGATTTGGGAAACATGCATAGTTTTGAGCATTCTTGTCTTTGGTTTGTTGAGAAAACAAAGTGCTGCCCAAGCCTGGAGTTTTGGCAGGACATGTCCACCTTGAGAGGGAGATTTGCTGCAATTCTGACTGGGTTACAGATGTCTGAAAACCTTCTGGTAACACTTGCTCAGGAGGGTGATGACGCCTCTGGATGCTGAGGGCTCACTGATCCAGCTGATGTTAATAGAAATTGTACCCTAGACATACAAATTATGCCATGCCCTGAAAAAAAAACAACAGTGTATTGATGTCTTAGAAGGCCTGCCAAAATTTGCTTTTCTCCAAGCCATCATGAAGCCACTTACTTGTGGTTTGCCTTTGGTACCTCTGGTCCTCTGACCTCCCTAGTGTTAATTCTGGGGTTCTCTGAGGTCCTCTGCCTCTCTCAGAAACCTGTTCATGCTCAACCTTCACATTCCTCAATCCCTACGGACTGGTGGGGTGGTGGAAGTTTCCCTGTTTTGTTTTTCATCGTGAACACATAACTCCAGATTGCAAATCTTTTTTCCACCTTCTCCACAGTCAGGCCAAGCTTTGAGTAAGTTCACATTCAGTTCACAGAGAGCCTGTGCAGAGTTATAGGTTACTGTAGAAGCCATGCGAAACCCTTTTTTTTTTTTTTTTTTTTTTTTTGGCACAGATGCAGGTAATATCACACCAATTTGTTTACAATTAGAAACAGCATTTAGCACCTGCAACGCTCAGAATGCTGCTCAAATGTTACCAGAATCTTAGGAAAGAGGCTCTACTGAGGCAAGAGGCTTCTGCAGAAACCTGGCCCTGAGGCTGTGTCCTCTGTCTGCAGGCTCTGGTGTGCTTCAGCCTCCTCTAGCATGACTGTGATCTTCCTCATCCCTGCCTAATTGCAGCATGTGTGGTATAGAGAGCAGCAGCCCTCAGGTAGGAGTTGCTGATTGGGTCAACCCCATTGCAATGCCTTTACTTGTCCTTACAGAGTCTGGAAGATCTGTGTTTCCCTTTGTGGTAAAGCCATATTGAATGTTGACTGTTTAAGATTTGATGTATGCTGGCTATAGTAATGTGTTAGATTTCTTCCTAAAAATATTCCTAAGAAGGTTTTGCTTTCCCTTGTTCAATGTCCCTAGCATGTGCATTTAAATAACACCCGGAGGCCAGTCCCTTTGTGTGCCCTTAGGCAAAATACTGCTCTCTCTAGCTAGCTGTTGTCCTGTGAAACCAGACTTAATTGTGGGCACAAGGAGCTGTGTACTGGCAAAGGAGGTAAAAAGAAGAGCTGAGAGGTTTATAAGGCACATAACATGGATGGAGGTGTGGGTGTAGAAGGCAGCTGCCTGTATTTGTGGGTGCTCACCCAGGCAGTTGCCTCACAATATGAGGAGATGCAGCACCTTAGCTCCTAAATGCAAGGATTTATTGTATCCTTGTCAGATAGTGAATGCCACTGAAATCTCTCTGTCTCCAGCTTTTCTGTATAAAGCACAGCAGAAACACAGAAATATAGCAAACCTGCAGAGAGGTGAAGTTCTGGCAGCAGCAGCTGGCTTCCCTGATATTTGGGACAAGTTCTGAGTACATTTGCAATGACCCTGCTCTGTGTTTGGGGCAGAAGGATCTTGGTCTTGGCATAGCTTTTGAGCTGGACATGTGCAAGCCTCAAATGATGTTTTCTTGAGCACAGAAACTTGCTCTGTTAACTTGGAAATGTTCACATGTGCAAAGCTGGGGGGGTAGCGGAGGGGAGTCTGACTTGCTATGATGTTTTTGTGATTGAAATAGTGGACACAGAGCTGAAGGAAAAAGGTTCCATTTTCTCATGGCCAAGCCTCACTGGTGAAAATCCAACAAAATCGGTGATGTTTGGCCCAAAGCGTGAACGTGTTGGCATAAGCATGAAATGAAGCATCCAAACACTCATAGATGACTTATAGGAATTCCTATTGCATTTATTCCCATATCCTCTAGCTGCCCAAACTCCATTCACACTGGGGGAACACAAATTGTCCTTCTTTTTCCTAAGCACTGAACCTGGGGGAGACATCAGACTGAGCAGATGTTATCCAGAGATGCCCAGGGGAACAGACTTAAATATTGGAGGGTTTTCCTCAACATAAACATGCTAGCTCAGTCCCAGAACTCTGGAAAACCAAACACCTCTTTTGGGCTCCTTTAGTAGGCAGTGTTTCCCCTTGCGGAAGCACAAAGTAAGTGTTTAAAAGAAAGTGGAAGTGGCTGAGCGCCTGCCTGAGGATGGGAAGTAGCAAATGAATTCTTTGTTTTGCTTTGCTTGCCTGCACAGCCTTTGCTTCACCCAGTAAAGTCTCTTTATCTCAACCCAGGAGTTCTCATGCTTTTACTTTTCCAATTCTCTCCCCCATCCAGCCTGAGGAAAGTAAGCAAGTGGCTGTGAAGGGCTGAGCTACCTCCTGGATGAACTCCTGGATGAAGTCCTTTTTGGTGCCCAGTGTGGGGCTTGAAGGGTTTGAAATGGAGACAGATTTGACTGGAGTGTGCTAGACCAAACGTATGGGTGTTGTGGCTGTTAGCTGCTCATCAGTAGGCTGCTGTGCTTGCCACAGGCTTGCTTACATTACTGTGTGTCAGAGTCCTGATGCAAATAGCATCCCTCAGCACTGCCAGGCCCCTGGCACGCAGATCAAGCTGCTCTCAGGGCAAGTCAGAGAAAATCCCCTGACGTCCCTACTCAGCAGCCAGGCTCTGGCCAATGCGCTCCAAGCCGTTCTGGTCGGATGGCTGGTGCAGAGGGAGAAAAGTTTCCCAGGCATGACTCACAAATTCCTGGTGATGAATATGCTGAGGTCTGTCTGAGATGAGGTCAGCTTTCACGGAGGATGAATGCTGCAGAGGAGGGTTAGCTGCTGGCTTGGGCTCTATTCCGTGTGTGGAAGAGACACCAGCAAAGTCCAGCACAGATGTGCATCCCTTTCCAAAGGCTGAGCACACAAAAAACCCTGTTGGCTTCTCTTTTGCCATCTCTCCCTACTGGATGAATATATCAGCAGTTCCTTGGGATTTGGTCAGTGCCTACAATTTATGGATATACTTATGGACAGAGAAAGAAACAGGCATAAAAACAAGGAAATGCTGCAGGCAGCACTGACATCAGACTTGCTTTGATTTTGGTTTTCAAGGTGATTTTCCAGATTTTGTTTTGTTCAGTAGTTGAAACTTTTTTTTTTTTTTTTATTACTCACAGCATATTGGACGTCCCTGTTCTTGTTGTTTTGACTTCTAGGTATTTGTGAGTTTTATAGGGTTTTGTGTTTGTTTAAGCAATTATTGCCCACCAGATCGAAAGATAATGGGACACTGTAGCCATGCCAAGTGTTTTTATGCTTCAATAAAACAACATGCAATTTACACAAGGCAATAAAACAGTACCCTGTGTCCCCAGTGAAGAAACACAAAGCAATGTTTGAAATGTCTAGCTCTGAAAATAAATCCACCCTTACTCAATGCACTCCATAAAATTAACTAGGCACAAAATCCCCCTTGCGCTCCCCTTTTCCCAGAAGTTTGGAAAATTAGCACGAGATGTGCTTGAAAGTTCTGTAACATACCTTGCTGTCTGCAAAACAGGAGACTGATTATTCATTAAGTCTACCAAAGGAACATAAGTTTGATCACACACCCAATTATTCCTGATTTCTTCTCTTTGGGTCGCCCAACTGCACAATAGGATGGAGCATCTCAGGCATCATGATGTGCCCCTTTACCCAATTTGCTGTGGGGCTCTAGCATTTGACCTGCCATCTGTCCTCCAAACTGATCTGCTGCCATCTCTGCCCAATGGCTGAGAGCATCCACGAGCTGTCAGTGGCCTCTTGTTGCATTGCTTGCTTCTTCCATTGTGGCAAAGGAGATTTGGAGTCCACCCAAGCCACAGTGGGCATTTGCATCCCACAGATACTTGTATTAGCAGAGAAGAGCCCTGTTCCCTCAGAAGTGTGCTGCTATGCCTTGCCTCATCTGTAGTCTTGACCTTCAAAAGACCACCTGGAGCTTCACCTGGAAGAGTGAGGGACTCCTGGCCATGAGGATGCTCTGTCTTGCCCTTCAGGGACTACACACAGAAAATATCTCAATTTCTCTCTGGTCTACGTGGCAAGAAGAGACCTGACCCAAAATGGGGCATGAAAACCCTCTTGCTCTTGGTAGAAAAAGGTTCCTCCTAGTTGTTCCTTAGGAAATGCCACAATGAAGCCTAAACTCTTTCTGCTTCCTATAAGCAGTGATTTGCAGCGTTGGTGTTGTTGTTGGTAGTGCCTTAGGGGCACCACTGGTCAACAAAGACCCAACTTTACCTTTGCAGAAGCCAGATGAACTGAGACCCTGAAGCACAGGATGGCAAAAGGCACAGTAGAAAATGGTGGCAATGCTGCCCTTCCCCAGAGCTGTAAGCCAGTGGGGAAATGCTCTCCAGGGCTGGTCAGGGTGCCCATTTCAAAAAACATTGAACCCAGCATTTCAAAGCATGTATAATCATAGAATCACTAAGGTTGGGAAAGAACACCAAGATCATATGGTCCAACCATCCCCATACCACTGGTATCACCCACTAAACCCTGTCCAAAAAAAATTAAAAATGCATGTAGTAATTCATGCCAGCAATAGCCCTGTTGGCATGAGTCACCCCAAGATCAGCATCCAGCTGTGGCCGTGGACCTTCTGAGTTGCTTTTTAAGGCTGCATCTGCAGCCAGCTGCTGTAAACCCCTTGGGAATGCCCTGTGCTCTGCTTGGAAATGCTTTGATGACCTTTGCACGGAGCACCCACCAGTCCCCTCAGCAGCTGCAGCTCAGTTACACTCCTGGCTGGTAAGAACTGGGGCTGCTTAAAGCAATAAATACCCAGTTTGGCTGGCTGAAAAGTGAGGTTCACAGCAGTCTTTCCTGACAAAAGATAAGGTCAGAATCTCCTTAAGCTGAAATTCACCCTGGCACAAAGGTTAAACCCTTCACATACCTCCTTTGCCATTAAAATCCCACTTCTCGTGAAAAACCTCCCTCCTCCCTCCATAAAGCATCCAGCCCTCTTGAACCACCCAATTGTCAGTGGATGATGGATTAACATAGCAAAAGGTTGCTGAAGCTTTTAGCTCTCCTTCTCTGGGCATCTACTTCAAACAACACCCTTGGCCTGGCACGCTGAGCAGACTTCACTCCTAATCCTGAAGGCTTGGCCAGAGGGATGCCTGGGAGACCAGATCACTGCTCGCTGCAGAAATTACAGGGGTCAAAGAAGTAACCACACTTTAATTTCTAACAGCTGAGATTTTCAATGCAGGGAGCAGATACAAAAGCAGCACTGTCTATAGCATTTTTTTTTTTTTTTTCACTAGAAGCTATATTACAGAAACTAGAAAATGAAGGAAAACAGAGCCCCTGCTACTGTACTCAGAGATGTTGTCCCCCTGGCTTCCCTCCTGAATCTCTCTTTGGACAAATCCCAAAGGTAATGCAATCTGGGAGAGAGGGAGCAAATGTGCACTGGGGTCTATTTTTAATGATTGCAGTTAGGCAGAGATCTGCTCCACCACTGCCCCCATCCATCCCCAGCCAAAAAGGGTTGTGGAGAAACTTCTGAAGTTGTAGCAAATGCCCTGTCCTGTGCAACCCTGGCTGCTGGGGTGCTGTGCTTCAGTGTCTGGCTGAGCAAAGCGTTTCCCGTGTGAGGTCTCAGGGAGGAGAGGCAGCATGGACAGTCCTTCTACACAGCTCCCTGTGTGTTGGGTGTTTGCTCCCTTTGAGACTTTCTCCTGCTCCCCTGGGAACAGCAGTCACTAATGCAGCAACATCAGCTTTCCCTGAGCTCTGTGCAATGGGGAACAGAGACAATTTCCTGCTATTCAGCACCGTATCTCTTTTGCAATTTCTTTAATTATAGGAACGCTTCAGTGAGACGGGATATTTTCTCCTCTCTACTTCATTATCATCATCTGGCTTTGCTGCTCTTGCCACATGTTCACCAGCTGATGTTACAGTCACTCAATGCAGTGTCACCACCGGTGACATGCTGCTGGCATCCTGAGTACTCAGTGTCACTTCCAAAGGATGGAGAGGGTGGCACAGGGGACTGAAAGGCAGATTTTGAGCACCATGGCTAGTCACAGACTCTCATTCTCCTGATTCCCTTCTGCTGGGCTCCTCTGTTGGGGCTGCTCAAGGACTGGGAAGGTTCTGCTGAGAACTGAACATTCATAGCCCAATTCTGAAATCTTGGGGTTCCTCTCATTTGCAGCCAAGCCACGCAGTTGGCTTCAATGCTCCATCCCCAGAATTACACCAGGATCCCAGGAGGTCTGCACGTTATGCTGGATGTTAACAATTCTACTTCTGCTTCCTTCCCCAGGGGGAATTTCATTAATGGCAGGGTTTTGCTGAGATGTCCTAGGTTGGCTGTACCCTCCTCACATCTGGGTGGGAAGCAGGGGGCCAGCAACCTGCCTGCCTAGCAGCTGTAACAAAGTGAGTTTTATGTCTATGGCTTTAGCAGAGCATTTTAGGATTCTCTAGGATGAAAACTACTGCCATATAATGCTAACACCTTGCAGCAAAGAAGCTTCTGCCAAATGCACTATGCAGTTTATTTACTTTTAACCAGCCCTGGGCCTCTCCCTCTGTGTGTGCAGCACATCCATGATCTGCCCTTTCACCACTGTGAAGACATTTTGTTCCTCTTTGAGGAGATCAAGGAGCAGGTACAAAGCTGCAGAGACTTATACTGAAGCACAAGTCATTTCTTCCAGTTTCTCTTGCATTGTGGAGGATAAGATCAGCACATCGATGTTGATTTATGCCTCTTGCTTGGATTAGTCAGAACCGCATCAATGTATGAGAAAGATGAGCTGTGAGAGGGAAGCCACAGGAAACTCAATACTGGTGAAAGAAATGAGCTCAATGTCTTTTATAGTCTCTCAACCTCCCCTCCCCCTGCCTTTACACCAAATCATAAAAATTAAAATCAGGAAAGCCTGGCCACACGAGATCCTCCTGTCCTGCCTGCACCAAGGGCCACTGCTGGGGCTGGCAGCACTCCCGGCCGTCCCTCTTCCAGCAAGCTCCTCCGTGGCGACCCACTGCCAAATTCAGATTTAATTTCCTCAGTGGACTTTCACTACTTCTTGGTCTTTCCACACAGATCTCTTCCCTCCTCCAGGAACGCTGGGTTCCCCCTGCTACAACTCTCTTATCCCTCCCATGGGGTTCCCCTCCCTGGGGGCCTGGCATTTCTTCATTCTTCCCACCCTATACTGGGGGCTCAGTTGTGTGGAGAAATGCAGAGAAGGGAAATATCTATCTTTGGGGACACAGTCATTGCTGGGTGTTTCAGAGAGAATAGTCTGTGGGTGAAAGGTTGCTGCCTGCAGGTCGTGGTTTGGAGTGGGGTGCAGCACCTACCTGAGCTGGCCCAGCAGTCCAGAGGTTTCACAAAATCATGTTTCAGAATTTCAAATAATGAATGAGGTCAGACTAGGAATGACAAAGGGAATGACAAAAATAATAAATGCATCAAGGTGACCAGATAATGAATTAAAGGGTAGAAAAAATAAGCATGAGGCCATGCAAAGACAAGTATTGCCACCCAGGATTTGGGGGTACATATTTTGATTTTAGTGGGGGTACTTATGACATTTTGCTAAAATATACAGTCTGCATCAGAACAGCTCTTGTGGGGTCCCTGAGCATTTTCCCTACTATCCCTTTGGTGGCCACATCTCACTTGTATGAACTGTGGTTCTGCCATGCCGTCCATGGCAGCTCAGTCCTCTGCCAGCACAAAAAGCCCCATTGCAGGCAGCACAGCTGCCAGCAGCAGAAAACCTGGGAATCAATCTCATCAGGTGCTTACTCTGAAGGATTTCATGGTCACAGACCAAAGGGAATTGTAAGGTGTTGCTAAATAACCCCAGAGCAGGTTTGCTGCATGGTGAGTCTCCTCCATCTCCCATCTGCTTTCACACACCACCACAGGTACAGAGGACTTGTTGGAAAGAAATATCACCTCTTCCCCTCCTGGATGAAATCCTCACTCCTTGCTTTGGCAAGCCTGTCCCAGCCCCATCCGCTCCCCATGTGTGGCACCTCCTGCAGCTGCAGCCAGACTCCGGCTGTGCGTACACGCGCGCTGCGCTTAACCCATCCTCCTGGCAGTGTCACCAACTTCAGCCCAATTACACCGGCCATGAATTGGACCCTGTTCACACTGAAACTGCCACAGCTTGCAGCTGAAGTTCAGGCTGTTATACAATGAGACCATTCACACGTCTCATTAACTCTGGACTATGCATTGAAAATAACCATGCCACTTGATTCCGTAATTAAGTTTTCTCGGTTTATATCATTTATCGGTGTTTTTTCCTTTTCATAACTGCAACTCTCTCTAAATAGGTGAAACATTTTGTGCTGTCAGTGGAGCAAAAGTGCTACATAGAGCACAAAATAGTGATTTCTTAGTGTTAGACTGATTGTTGTCATCTTAAATAATACAGTCCCAATTTAAACCCAAGCTCAAAGATACGGGCATGTGGCCAACACCTCTGAGACAACAGTGAGCCTGTGGTTGCGTGTTTTGCACTTTCTGAGCTTTGTTTTTATTAGTTTTTAATGTATAACGGCAGTAAAGTGCAGTCCAAGTTTCTGAGTAAGCAAAATGTACAGGCACATGGAATTTAATAAACTTATACTGCTGCCTACACATGGGAAGACACACGAGTCTTCTGCTCGTGATTTACGTTATTGTACTCCTCTGCTGAGTGCCAGCAGCGAGCCTTGTGTTGTACATGGCTGTGCTCTTGTATGAAGGCTTGGATAACAGATCCAGCACATGAGCATTTGAGAATCACAACGTGCTTGCAATCTGCAGCATGTGTTCAAAGCCTTGGGAGGCACAGTGGAGGGAGCACTGCAGAGATGGTTTAGGGAGATGGTTTTGGTCTGTGCTGCAGGAGAGAAGCAACGGTGGATTCTAGAGCACAAAACCTTTTCTAAAACAGGCATAATAAGTCATAAGACATATAATAAGTCTCACAAAACAAAGCAGAGAGATAGGCCAGACCAGGACAAAGAAAAAAAAATGAGCTGCCAAGGCTGGTATTGATAATGGAGTGTGGCAGGGAGAGATGTGGACAAGCATGTGTCTTCTGACTGGGGCAAGGCAACCATCCACTGGATGCTGAAAGGGAGGATATGGGATGGCCGTTAGTGTGTGTGAGGAAGGATGCATGGGTGAACGATGCATTTAGAGCAATGGCACTGCAGGCAAAGCTCCGTTGGCAATCATTTTGTCCATCTGCAGAGGTAATGTGGGAAGTCATGATAAAAGAGGCTGTCAGAAGCACAATAGGAGATGGACATGTCTTGAAGAAATACCTGGATAGAGGTTTGTTGGAGCAGAGGATATCACCAGTTCTTGTGACTGATTGTAGGTTATGGAAGAAAAACATGCAACATTTGATCACAGGTTAGATATGTTTGGGAGAAAAAGATGGTGTTAGCTGTTCTCAGATCCTGAGCCTGGATCATATAGAAATATTTCCAGAAGTAAGATTTAAAAGGTTTAGGAGCCTAGATCATATTGCTAGAAGGAAGGAGAAGTGAAAAAGGGTTGTTGGAAACATTGAAGACCTCCAGTTCATCTGCACTGACCTCAAGTCACCAGTGACCCACCCTGAACAAGGTGTCAGGCAGGCTGAAACACAGAGTGGACCAAGAGGCAGGTCGGGTGTGGGGAAGGAGGTCTGTAAGCTGCCAGCAAAGAAACAACAGGTACAACCCAGATGAGGTGGAGTGGCCTCCCCAGCATGCATCTTGCATGGTCTCACTATGCAAGAAGAGAAAATTCCTCCTTGGTCACTCATCCTTTCATCCCTTCCAAAACTAGGCTAGCTTTATGTGACCCTGATGATGGACTTTTCCTAGAAGAACAGTCCCAAAATGTGATGCACAATTATTATTGCAGCAAATCTATCTGCAATTCATTTCCTGTCGTTCGCTGACATTCACAATCACTCCCACTCCTTCTTGAGTAACAAAAGAGATGGGCAGAGGGAGACAGTCTACAGAATTCAGGTCTGGATTCAGGTCTAAATCATGAAGTACTTCAGTAATGGTTTTGATGTATTCAATAAACCTCTACTTATATACACGAGGCAAGGATCAAAGTCCTTCAGTGAGGCTATGTTGTACTTTTCCATCTGATTCAAAATTCTCTCTCTCTCACTAAGGTACATGGCTGGAGAGGTCACCTGTGTTTGATTTGGGAATTATGAAGTTTGTTCATGTATTAACTAGGAAGGCAAGCCTACAAAGAAACAGAGAGGACTTGAAACATAGCTCTGCTTGTAAAATGCATGTTGAAAGGCCATTTTGAAAGGTATTATAAAATCTGCTCTTATCTTCTTGCCAAATCATCAGTGGTTTGACCCACATATCAGAGTTTTCTGAAAAAAAAAAAAAAAAAAAAAAAAAGCTTCAGATGAATTTATTTACGTAGGAGAAGGTCTTTCAAAACAACTGCACAGGGGCCAGGATCAACATCTGAACACGGGCTGAGTTGTTACATTTTTAGAATTATTCCTTTCATTAGAGGCATGAGGGCTATCTCAGGCATCTTGGGGACTGATGCAGAGTTATAGCATCCTGAACCAGTAACTGCTCAGCTGGGTGAAATCCTGCTTTCACACATGCAAGGCTTCTGAGCCCAACTCCTTTCCACACCGTTGCTGCCACTCAGGGCTCTAAAGAAGGCAAACCCATTGTGTCTACCATGCTGAATTGCTGTGGTTTACATTTTCTGCAAGAAGATGACCCCCAGACAGGGGACTACCACACTCCTTTCCACCTGGTGCCTGTCTTTTCATTTATGCAGTGAAAAGAGGGAGAGAAAAAAGGGTATTTAGTTGTTCAAGTGACTGCACTGGAAGGCCCCCGAGATGCCCTGGGTTGCATGCCTTGTGTGTGCCAACTCTTGCTGAGCTGGTAGCTGTAATTAGGTAGTGATGAAGCATCAAGGTGAGGAAAAGCACAAACTGTTGTGAACAAAGGAAGTATGACCTTAGGAAGGAGGACTGCAAAGTGAGGGTAGTGGCAGACTGGTGCCAGAGTGAATAGGAGCCTATGGAGAAACCCCTCGAGGGAGTGATATAGAATTGGGCTGCAGGATGTCAGAACTAAAATTTTTTCTTTGCTTTTTCCAAAAGATTTTTTTTTTAAAGAAAGAAACATCTGGATCAGAAAATGCAGCAAGCTGAAATAAAATGTTTTGTTTCACTTCATCCTCTCTCCAGTCAATCATGCTCTTTCTGCATTCCTTCCTATCCAGGGCTTCAATATTATCACTGCACAAAGAAATGTCACTGATGTGGAAAGAACGTGGAATTACATACGGCACTTCTGCAGACAAATCATTTGAGGTGCATCCTTCAGAAAGTGCAGCCAGGGAGCCAGATGCTTTGTCTGTGTTTTGGTGGACAGATCACTCCCAATCTAAATTTTCATGGTTACCAGTGGCACCTCAGTCTCGTGTCTTGGCTGCAAATCCTTAAGGGACCCTTGAGAAGGTTGAAGTAGCCATATCTCAACCTCGTCTCCATTCCCCAGGAGTGCTGATAAGCCTTCCCTCTGGAAGGGCTTTATCTGGACCTGAGAGCTCATATTGCATGGGCAAGTGGTTACAGCACATATCTTTCCCATAAGAGATCTACCTTCGGTGTGTTTGGTTCCAGAAGGAAGGAGGGACACCCAAAACTTCCAAACATTTTTTGCCAATGTGCAAGAAAGCAACAAGGAAGATTGCTTCGAAATCTTTGCCAGATGGGAAAGCCCTTCCCCAAAAATCTGGAAAATCTCCAGCCACATGGGAAAAAACCTTCCTTTACATGAAGATGTTGTGAACCAGGCTCCATAATCTGATGGATGGCCTAAAACTAGGGTGTTGAGCCCCATTTCTGATCCCAGACACAGCAGCATAAACCAGGAACAATGTGATCAAAACCACCAGAGCAGTAGAGGGGGGAAGCCCAGCATGACCGCGAGGAACATCTGGCTTGATGCAGTAACAAGATCTGCACCAAATGGGTTTCAAGCATCTCCCGTTTGCTGCTATTTCAGGCTGTTAAAAGATAGACAACTGCTATAGAGATATTTCTGAAGTGTCTGCAGTAACTATGGCCACAGTCCCTGGTGAGAGACCCTACTGAGCACAGTGCTGTATGTGCAGCCTTTGGAGTAGTCAGGCTTGGAACAGCTCACAGGAAAGCATCTAATGAGATCCAGGATTTGCCCATTTACTCTCACTCAGGAAAAACTGATTTCAACCAAATTAACTGTGTTAATATTAAAGACCTCTCGCTGACAGGTGTTCGACACTGAGATTGTTTAAAATGCCAAGTAGGACTTTTTGTGTGCGTGTGTCACTGGGCCACGCTGCCAAACGTCTCGTCACAAGAATGCCTTCAAATTCATGCAAAAATGAGTAACATTTTGGCAGGGCAGGGCTTTGCAGCACTGGAACGGAGAAACCCCGGAGGAAGCGAGACATGCACACAGCTGGGAGCCGAAAAGGCTTCAACAGCCACTGACTGTGCCCATCCCCGATGATTTATTCACAGAATTCCCAGCGGCAGGAGGCTGTCGGGGCAAGAGGGGCCAAGGGTGGAGAACCCAGCGAGAAATGATCCAAGCAGTCGCGGGAAAGGCATGGTGCGAGCCGCGGGGATGCAGGGAAGCAGGGGAGGAGGTGTGGGGAAGGGCACAGAAGGGCAAAGCAGAGAAGGAAGAGCTGCCCTGTGTGTGTGCGTGGATTTAAATTTCACAAAGTCATTTAATAATGATAATAATAGTAATGATGATAATATTAATAATGGTATTAATAATGATGATAATAATGATAATGAGGAAGAAGATAGTGAAGAAGAAAATGATCATGAGAAGAAGATAAGAAAACGATCGTGATGATGATGATGAAAAAGACGACGATGATGGAGAATAAGATGATGACAAAAAAGATGAAGAATAAGATGATGATGAAAAATATGATGAAAAGATGAAGATGATGATGGAGAAGAATAAGATGATGAAGATGATGAGAAAGATGAAGATGATGATGAAGAAGATGGTGAAGAAAATGATGATGATGAAGATGATGAAGAAGATGATTAATAAGAATGAGATGGTGAAAAATAAGATGATGATGATGGTGAAGAAGAACCTCTGCGATTTACAGTGAGCGGCGGCGCGGGGATGCTCCGCGCGGTCCGGGGCCGTGCCTGTGCGCCCCCCTCCCGCTCCACCGCCCTCTTTTCGGGGGGGGTCTGGGCGGGGCAGGGGGGGGCGGGCCGGCGGCTGGGAGCCCTTTAAGAGGTGCGGGAGGGCGGTGCGGGGCCGGGGGCGGGCGGGCGAGCAGGGAGCGGAGCCCGGGGCAGAACCACACCGGCTCCCAGCATGGCTACGAGGGGGAGCCGGCCGGGGGGGACCTTGCTGCTGGTCGTGCTGCTGCAGCAAGCGGCGTGCCAGGCGGCTGGGGGGTGCGGGGGGGAAGGCTCCCCCCTGGAGCCCTTCGACTCGCTGTATGCCGGCGGGGTGGAGGCGTACTACGGCGGCGACTTCGCGGCGGCGGCGCGGTGCCTGGAGCGGGCGCTGCGCAGCCGGAGGGAGCTGCGGGAGGCGAGGCTGCGGTGCAGGAGGAGCTGCCGGGGGCAGGTGCGGCTGGAGGAGTTGGGGTCGGGGCCCGGAGGTGAGCTGCCCTTCTGGGGGGCCTTGCTGCGGCGAGCCGGCTGCCTGCGGAGCTGCGAGGAGGCGAGGCTGGGAGCAGCGTCCCGGCACCGAGCCGCCGAGGAGGTGCGAGCCGATTTTCAGCGCAGGGTGCCCTACAGCTACCTGCAGCGAGCCTACATCCAGGTAGGCACCCGCAGCATCCCCCCCTCTGTCCGCCCCCCCGAGCATCCCAAGCGCGGTGCCCACCCAGCAGCCCCCCTGCTGCTGCGTGCCCAGGCTCGGCTTTGTCCAGTTTTGTGCTTCTCCTGCTTGCTTGGTGGCACTGGTTATTTGTTTTCCCAAAGGGTGCTTGTGAGTGGCTTTTGGAGTAGTGTGGTACCCTTCTGAAACTTCTGCCTTTGGGCATTTGGCAGGGAAGAGCCCTACAGAGCCCCCAGCTAACACCCCGAGGCTCCACGCAAAGGATGCTGCATCCCCTTGATGGGAGCTGAGTAGGTGCTGAGCTCCAGGAGTGGGCATGAAGCTGGGGGATGTACAGCTGCTTCTGGGATCTGATGGTCTTCAACCTGTGCTGAGATACACAATCCTTTCCATGATGCTATACGGTCACTGTTAGCAGCCACCGATGTCTTAAGCATCTTTCTGTAGTCCCAGTACTGCTGCCTTGTAGCTGTTACCTTCCACAAGGATATGGTGTTATTCTTTGTGAACTTCTTTGCCAAAAGAAGAAGAAAAAAAAAAAAAAAAAAAACCACACAAAAAACCAAACACCTATGCCAGGGTACTTAAGGGGATTTTTCTTTTAGTTCAAGACCTGTGCTCTATCAAGGCAGGTACCTGTAGCAACTCTTCCTGTCCATGACTTGTAAGGACAGAAACTGTGGGAATTTTATTTCATGCCAAGCTGAAAGTGTTTAAAACATTTCTGGAACATTTCCCCCTGGATTTCTGCTTTATTTGAACACAGTCGTAATCTTTTAGTTGCTATAGGCAACTTAATAGGTGAAGACCTGCACAGCAGAGCATGGAGAGGGTGACCCTGCTGAAATCCATTTCCAGTTGGAGAAGGAAACGTCTGTCCTAGACAGTGCTAGGATTGGTGGTGCAGTGACTGCACAGCAGCTGGACAAGGAGGCAAAGAGCTACTGCATTTTTTTTTTTTTTTAATTTATTGTAATTCTTTTTCTGTCATTGCTTTCATGTCATTTTTACAAGTCAGAGGCTGGAAATGCCTTGGCTTCAATTCTAGCGTATGTGTGTAGTATAATGCTCCTGAAAGGAACCCTGGGAGAGAACCAAGACTATAATTCAATATATATTGATCCTAGTGAAGCTGGTGGAATTTTCCTGAAGTCCTTACCCTGAAAGATGCTCTGCCCCTATAGTGTCGCTAGGTGTGGGAAATTATCCCAAATTTGCCATGCTAAAAATTAAGTGATTTCTTCTGAGTTCAAAGCCTTTCCCAGAATCACAAAAGTTGGTTCACATCAAGCACACCAGCAAACTTTCCTCTGAACTAGGGAATGAGCTTGACTAATTTTGACTCCCACTTCAATAAAATCACTATGCAGAAGTCCAGATGATTTTTGTTGACCTATGAACAACACTTCTGGGTCTGAGGTTTTTGTTAGCTCATTTTAAAATATGCTGTAGCCTTATCAAAGCAATTTGTCAAAACCAGCCTTTTTTATTATGTGCAAGCCATGTTATTTTGCTTTTGCACTGTCTGGAGATCTTATATCCACTCTAACATTTGCATTTTCTCACTCTCTGATGGAGTAGCAGATATTCCTGCTATCTGCATGGATGCCAGGGTGCTGGGCGCTGTAGCCAAGGGCAGGTGCAGTTTGAATTGAACTATTTTTGGTTTTAATACCTCTTCTTTCACCCTTTTTGTAAGGTGGCTGCTCCTGGGTTCTGGCCAGCTTTGCGAGCAGCCCTGGGGCCAGCTTTGCCCTGCTGAGAATCCCCTAATACTTTCTTACATTCTCACCCCACTGCTGCCTTCCTGGATTGCTCTTTTGGTGTGCCCCAACAACTCCATGTGCAGAAGAAACATCCCATGCCGGATTTGCCTGTACTTGCACAAAACACGAGGTCTGATGCCTGGCACTAGCACATGCATGGATGTGAACCGTCTTCCTGTGCCAAGGCTGAGTGAATGCCTTGGCAATTTCCCAAGTGTTGGGATGCATCCACACTTGCACCCTCTGAGAGACCTTGGCATCTGCCTGGCTTTTTGTCAGCTGCGACAAGGGGCTCGTGCGGATTGTGCGACTCCAGGTGGCGGTACCTCTGTTTGGCTGTTTGACCCCTGTTTTGCTCTTTGAAACCAACAAGGAAATGAGATGAAGTTCAACATCCTGCAGCGTATCCTGTCCAACCCCTCCCTGGGCTGGCTGCTGGGTACTCGCAGGGGGCGATGGCATTGATGGCTCTGGGGAGGAGGAGGAGCAGCCTGGGTTGTGCTGCCCACCTCCTGCTGCTGGGGACCAGGGTTGTTTGCTTCTCAGGAGGGGAGAAACACCTCCCTTTGGGACACAGCAAGGAGTAGATTTAAAAAAAAAAAAAAAAAAAAAAAAAAAAAAAAAAAAAAAAAAAAAAAAAAAAAGAGTAGAGTTGGCATTCATGTAGCTCTTTGAAAAATGGTACTGAATAAACATGAGCTAATCCTTGCAACGCTCCTGTGGGGTGTGAAAAGCAGAGGTTTTTATTCCTGCTGGCCAGATGCACAGGCTGAGCATTGGCTTGCAGCGTGCAAGCATGGTTAGGTTAAATGCTGATGGTACTCCTGTGTAAGAACGTGTCCCATCAAGTCCTTGAATCTGTCCTTCTACCAGCTCCCTAAATTATTTCCTAATTATTTTTTTTTCTCTACATATTTTCCTAAAGTAGAAAGGAAGACCTCTGTTCTCTCTCACAGACACGATCCAAGTTTCCCGGTGACTGCAGAATGAAGTGAGGGGAGGTTGTGGTGCACTGCACAACAGCTGGAAGTGTCTGTGGGCTTTCCACTCTTGATCAGGCTGATTGCAGTCTCTACAGAGACTTTAGACAAACTCCTTTGAACAAGCAGCCTAAGTCCAAATGTGCTTTCACATCTCGTGGTTTCCAAATGCACAAGTAGGAAAACTCCGGGGCAGGATTTTCTCTGAAGTTGCTGATGTTCTTGGGTGATTCAGAAACATACTGGGTGCAGCTGGCTGGAGCAGTGAGTGAGCTGGGTTTTGAGAAGAGGTGAAGATGGAGGAGGTGATGAGAACGTGGGATTTAACTCCTGTAGTGCAATTGGCGGGCTGTCCTGCCCCCAGAGACAGAAGTCATCCTGCAGTGGGCTTCTGATGTGATGTCCCATGGGCAGAAAGACCTTTTTGCCTTATGCCAGTGGTTTCCTTTTGGTGGTATTCAGTGAAATGCCCTCTAGGCTTGGCAGATGGATGTAGGGGGATGTCTTTGCTCTCTGAAATATTTTTTTATTAATCACATCCTGCTCGCTTTGCTGCCTGAGTCATCGTGTTCCTGTTCAAACACAGCCTGCAGGCCATGATGTTTCTTCCCAACCCCTTTCTGGGAGGTTTCAAGCTCTGAAGGTGAGCAGAGGAGGAGGAAACCACACACGCCGTGACACCTCCTGGTTGAGGCTGCTGACTTGGGAGCCATGCTGGAGCTTGCTGCAGGTGGCCTGCTGCATACCCCGTGCTAGACTTGTGTCTGGTCCCGGTGCTGACTCCTGCAGGCCAGCCTGGTCCAAAAGCAAGTAATCTGGAAAACCTGATCACCATATCAATTACAAAACCAGGTCTTCTCTTTTATCCTACTTACTCTTCCCTCAAGGTCTCTTTCCCTCACCTCATCATGTTCCCAGCTGCAGCATCCCCTGGCCTGTTTGCTGGCTGGTTGCTACAGCCTGTTTTTATTTTCTCTGTGTATTGGTGAGCACTTACTCTCCTCGTAAACACTGACTTTCAGTGGTCTCATCTTACCACTCGCCTGCATGCCCTGTTGCACATCAGTGAAGCAGGGCAGGAATCATATGTACGCAGTCTGCGACCACCAGCCTTTGGTCTGTGCTTGTCTAAAGCAGTAAGCAAAGCAAGTCTCCAGGGCACAGGGCCTTGCTCCTCTCCTAGTGGTTTCTGCTCACAGGTGGAGCAAAAGGTGCAAGAGTCTGACCCTGTCTTGCTTGTTCTGTCTTTGTGCCGAGTTCCCCCTTGTTGCGTCTGAGTTGTTCCAGTTCCTAGACAATGTTATCGTCAGGATTTCACATGCTGCAAGCAGCAAACAATAACATTTGGATTTTCCGTGCCATAGGAGAGGCTGTTTATTTGTTCTTTTAAAGTGTTCTTTTTTATTTCTTTCTAAAAATCTTTTCCTGTTCATGTGAACTTCATACAAGCAGCTTAATCTTTCTGATAGTCTTGTGTGGGGAGGACTCCGACTGTGTGCTGTCACCCTCTCGACTGGGTCCCCAGCTGTACAGTTCAGGGGCAGCACTGAAGGCATGGCCAGGAGCATGTCCTGGGTCACGTTGTGATCTCCTGCCCATTCCTACCCCTGGAAGGTTTCTGAGATACAGCACAGACATAGCAATGGCCTGGGAAGAGACCACAGGGCGAGGGAGAAAGGACATGGCCATCCAAACCATAAGAAAGCATTGTGTTACTGATTATTGCCCTACTCCAGTTGTGCCTTTGAAAACTTTCTATTTATGGGAATCTGAACTCAAGGGAGGAGACTTGCACGCACAAAATTGGGCTCCAACCTCTCTACACTCACTGCTCGGTCTTCTGCCAGCGCTCGTGAGAGTCTTGCAACCAGCTGTGCTTGGGCATCTGTCTCTGTGCACTTACAGCAAGCCTCACAATGTTTGTTAAGATTTCCCTATCAAATTTTTTCCATCTCAAGCAGCTCCTCACTGCCTCTCTCTGCACTGTTGCACTGGGCCAGAGCCTTTTGATAAGGGTATGGAGTATCTGCCTAGGAATTGTGGAGTAACTGGGTTCACACCAATGTAGTTGCTTTGCTAATATAGCTCATTTCACTCAAAAAGTGATGTTTTCCCTGAAAATTTGTTCAGATTTTCTGTATGCTGCAATTCTACATGGACTTCAAGAGTCCTGTGCTGGGGTAAACTGCATCCTCTGGGGGGAAGGCAGTGATTTCACATGTGGGTAGTGACATGATAACATGCAAAATGCCAGTACTTAGAAGTCTCTGCAGAAGCAGCCTCTTGAAGCTGTTTCTCATCACACACACCACCTGTCCTCTGCGGTCTCCCCATTTGGTCAGCCTTGTTTTCATTGGATTCAAATGAAACATCACATCCCAGACAATGACCTATAATAGATCTGGCTGATAATCATTATTATTAGGATTATTGCTATTAGAGGTGTTTGCTTATCTTATGTCTTGAGAGTTGGTATTACTCAGATGCTGGGTAAATAAATAGATCTCAGAATTAATCTCTTGGAACGTCTCTTTATTTAGCTTCTCTGAGACAGCATTCCTGGTCCTCAACAGAGGGTAAATGTTAGTGCTCAGGCATTTAAAATGATGTGGACAAAAATAAACTTGGTTTATGGGATGGAAAACTCCTGATGGTTGGGTCAGCGTCCTGGGTGTAGGGCAGGACTGAGTATCCCTGTTCTTGCCGACCTGCATCAACCTGCTGCAAACGGAGCTGCTGACTGCAGTGGTGTTGCTTGTGGTGTGCCATGCTGGTTGCTTTGAGTTTGTGGGAGCTCTAGGTGAATTCCTCCTTACAGCAAGTTTGTGGTAAAACTGAAAACCTGAATTCTCCAGAGCTGGGGCAGTCTTCAGATGCTTGGAAGGGGGTGCTCTTCAAAAGGAGGAAGCTCATGGCTTGAGCTCGTCTGTTTTCCATTGCTCTGCTTCTATTCAAAGCAGATAATGATGCCTTAGCTGTTTTTGTGCCAGGAGATCCTGGGTGGTGTTGCATGATGTCTTAGTAAAGCAAACCGCAAATGGGAGTCTTGCTGTAAATGCAAGAGATACCAGATATAAGGTTGTCCTCTCCATGAATGCATGGGGTTAGCATCCTTTTGGAAGAGAAGGGTCTTTCTACTTGACAGGACTTTTCCATCTTAAAAAGACTGCTGCTTCCCAGGGGGCTGAATAAATGCTAAAAACAGTGACTCAGCACTGAAATCCTAGGGATGTGCACATGTGAAGTCAGTGTGCTGGATGGCCATTTCTGAAACCTCCAGGTACTGCCCCATGGAGCAGCTTTAGGGTAAGCAGTACAGGGTAAAACAGCCCCTTTTCCTTGCTAAATGACCAGTACATCTCAAGAAAGGTATGGGATGAAGTCCAAGAGGTCACTTGTGCTTTGGATTTTCATATCCAGTGAGCACCCATCCCACACTGAGGACTGGGGGCAGCTCCACAATGCCTCGGTCTGTGTTTTGCTGCATTTACATCTCAAAATTATTTTCCAACAAGAAGGAAAAAAAAAGTTGATAGTTTAACTGGATTTTATTTTTATTATTATTATTTTTAATGTGAGAGTAGTCTTTGTTTTGACTCTATCAATTTTAAGGAAAAAAAAGACAAACTCCCATTTAAAGAGAAATTTCAGGTTGTTTCATTTGGGGTTGAAAGTACTGTCAGAGGGGGAGGGCAGTGACATAGTGGCTGGGTGCTGGAGCTGAGCAAAGGCAGGCAGTAAGACAGATTTTTGTGATGAAGGTGAGCAAACAACTGAACTAATTAACAAGAATTACTTGGGGCTAGCTCACTGTCTTCACAGGAGGCTCAGTGTTTCCTCCTCAGATCAGTTCTGCTCTAGGTCTGACAGAACCTGATTCCAGCCAGCTCCAGGTTGGTGCTGTACTAAAAGTTAGTTGAGATGATTGTATTGGCTGCTTTCTTTTTTTTTTAATTTAATTTTATTTTTTTTTAATTACAGCAAATCTAAACCAAAACATTGGTGTTTGCAATTTCTGCATCATTTTCACTGATGGTAAATTAGCTCAGCCTCGCTCAGCCCCGCTGCAAGTTAGAGCTGAAGTAGCTTGAGTTTGGCAGGGAAGGACACCAGCAGTTAGCGCAAACTGCTCTTACACCCACGAAGCTCATTTCATACAGCCTGGTAACGAGCCATTTGATGGCCAGAGCTAATTTTTTTTTGTCTTGCCAAGTTCCTCTTTCTCACCTCATCGCTATGTAGCAATGCCAAGGCTCCAAAATAACTGGCGGCAGGGCTTGCCTGCAAAATTTCTGTGTCTTTTGGAGAGAAAAAAAGGTAAGTCTGGATTCCTTCTTATTTCTCAGTAATCCCTGGTGCTCAGGCTTGGGTGATGGAGAAGACAGTGCTGTGACTCACACAGCTTTGCCGGATCTTCGGGGGCCTTGACCTGAAGGCATCCCAGTGATTGGGGCTGGGCCCATGTCCTAGCTTGGGCAAAGCTGGGCATTGATAGCACCCAAGGGCCCTTTGCTTTTAGAGGACCAGCTCCTGGTGCTACGAGAGGCTGGCTGTTGTCACCTGGGACCCAGCCCTTCCCTGTTCCCCAAAGTTTCTGTCCCTTGCCCTTCACTCATCTCACTGCTGAGCTGCCCTTTCCACGCACTGCATTGCACTGGGCTTTGGTAAATGGCTTTTTGTGTTGCCTGTTAATCCTCATTCATGCATCCTAGCAAGCCCTGCTCTGGCTTCTGCCGAGCCCTCCTGTTGTCCTTGGCCACAGCACTAACTAACAGCAGCTGATAATGAGCTGCATGTGAAAGAGCCATGCCATTTAGCCCTGCTAAGCAAACTTGTGCCCAGTACTTACTAGCTGTGCCTGAAGTTTCAGCAAGGATTATTCCCATTTCCTCATACGAGCGGTGATTTCATCATGGATGGCGTGGGCAGTATGGGGAAACCATGGTGGCAGTAACTGAGCTGTCTGCTGCCAACCTGCTGAGTGCTGTGGGAGCTTTGCTGGAGGGACCCTGGGCTGCAGGCTGTGCCTGACATCTGGAGCAAGGGCTTCAGGGGCTGTTTATCCTTTTTTTTTTATTATTTATTTTTTCTTGGAGGTGGTAGGTATTAGTCATGGTGATTGGGTTTGCTCCTGAGGAGCAGGGACCCCTGCACTTTGCACGTAATGTATTTCCATGCCTGTAGTTTGGACTGAGGCCGGCCTGGCTTTGGTTCCATCCACGTGAACCTGCAGTGACCCAGCTGATGGCTGCAGAGTTTCTCGCCATTTACACAGGGAAAACTGAGGTCAGAACTTGGCCTGTGCTTTTTAGCAGTAACCCATGGCAGGAAGAAGGGCGCGAGGTTCCCTGGGTGCTTACATTTCGAGACTACATATTGGCAACAAGGTATTGACGTTTTTATTTCTTGACCGTGGTGGGTGATGACTGGTGACAGCAGGGGGTCTGCCTGTGTGTGGGTTCAAGCAGCAACGAGCTATTCCTCATCAGCCTGTGCCTGCGGACCAGCCCTCCTCCTTCCCATGACAACTGGGCAGTCAAACAGACCCTGAGAGCTGACGTCAAGTGTCAGGGATTTGGCCACTGAATAATTACAGCAACAAAAATAGCATCCCCTCTCCACCCCTTCCTTCCCACACGCTCCTGCTGAATCCCAGCTCATAAACGTCCTTTTTTTCCCCCCTATTCTTGGATAGGAAGCAAAACCCACATGTATTAGCTGGAACATATGGCAGAGCTTGGCTGCAGCTCATCAGTTCTGAAGGCCAAATACTCGCTTGTAGCTTCTTGTTCACTTAAAAAAAAAAAAAAAAAAAAAAAAAAAAAAAAAGCTGAGGAGGGGGAGAAAACACGTTCTTTCAAGTTGGGATGAAAGGCTGGGTCTGTGCTCATGCTGAGATGAGAAGCAGATAGGGTGCGGGACAGCATGCTGCTGCGCCGAGGAGCACGTCCCCCGCAGCGCGGAGGGGACAGGATGGCCATTGAGAGGCTGGCCGTGTGCTGGCAGCTGCCATTGCCCCACGTGGATGCTGGCTCTGCGGTCATGCCTTGTAAAAATCCTGTTTCCAGCACAGCAGATTACATCCTTAGGAGTTAAAACCTGGTAGTGGATCAGATTTGTGTTCTGGGGATGTTGTTGGCTGCAGGGACCAGCGCAAGGTGCTATGCTGTGCTGTTCCGTACCATGCTACCTGTGGGATGTGTGTATCTGAGCATCCTCTGATGTTGTGAGCACTGCTACCACCGCACAGAGCTGGTGTAATTGGGCTTGGACATTGCTATTCCCATCAGGAATAGCATAGCTGCTGCTGTTCCAAGTGGCACCGCTCCTTCCTTGGCATGGAGATGCATTGCCAAGCCCTCTGCTCCTCTTTGGTGCAAAGCCACCCCAGGTCTTGCACGTCCTCCTTTCCCTCCTAACATAGGGAGGGTTTTCTAATAGAATAAAAAAATGGAAAAAAAAAAAAAAAAAAAAAAAAGGAAGAATATTGTACACCAACTTGCTGCTTTTCATCATGGTTTTCCCAAACCAGCTGCATTTGTGGCTGTGACTTCACCTTGTGTCCCTGCAGCAACAGCAACCCAAGACCATGCTGTGTCCTGTCAAGATTAGTGGAAGGAGCCTGGGCATCTTTCTACCTGCAGCTTTGTTGCCAATGGTGGGCAAATCCTGCGTGAACATATTGCAGGTAGGGCACAGCATAAACCCACAGCTCTTTGAGGTCTCCTGTGGGCACAATGTGGAGATGTGCTGAAGTTCATAGCCCAGGACTGCGGTGGGATGGGAGATGCGGAGTCTTTTGAAGATGGAGCCAGCTGTGTCCCTTCCCAGAAAAGATCAGTGTGGTACTGAGAGAAATAGCTTGGAAAATATGCTTGAAAATATTTGCTGAAGGTGTTGCTGTGACTGCCCAGGGACTGAGCCGGAGTCTGTTGATTCCCTTGCTTAGAAAGTTCTGTTTTTCAAGTGGTTTTTGCCAAGGCACTGCCTGTTCTGAGGCTTATATTCTGGGGCATCCGTGTCCTGAGTTACTCTGTCTCTTTGGAAGCAGACGAGAATCCGCAAAGTTTCAGTGAAACATCATTAAAAGAAGAGCACTGACTTGTATGCTGCGCTGCTGCTGGAGGACAGCCCTGTGCAGGGCTGCCAGTGTCACACTGCGATCGAGCAAAATGCTGGAGGGGTGGGCAGGAAAGAGCCTGGTGTCTTCCTTATTCTTCTTATACAGCTGTGTAATATGTGATTTATTTTATTTTGTTAATGCACTGGTATTCCTGAAGTGCTTCACTGAACTGAACATTTCATTTTGTTCTCAAGAGTCTTTCTTGGGATAAAAATGGTGAAAGGGCTTTTGGAGTTGTGTAAGTAGGTGATTAGGGATTGCTCAGAGGGGAATCACATAGCTTTTGGGTAAGGCTTCTGCTGCTTGGTGGTGTTCCCACGTTGGTCCCTTGTGAGGGCAGGGTGTTGGAGCAGCCTGAGCAGATGATGCTGGGGCATGTGGTGCTGTGCACGGACACGCTGGGGTGCTGCAGCGACTGCAAATCCCTGCTGGGAAGGCTGGTCTGAGCCTCACAGGGTGCCAGCACTGCCACTGCTGGAGCAGGCACCATGACACACAGCACTGAACCTGGAGAAGCTCCCCCAGTTGTCCCAACTCCTTCAGTTGTCCATCATGCTAGAGGAAAGGAGTAGGGAGAAAAGGAATGAAAAGAATGGGATTGCTCCTGCATTCAGTCACTTCTGTTCCCCTTGGTTTAAATGCCAGTATCTTTTGGCAGCCAGTTCTTCCCCTCATCCCTTGGTTGGCAGCTTTACTCCATTTCCCTTAATGTAAGCATTGCATCCCTCTGTCCAGATGTCGGTGGCTCTGCTGCTTCTCCAGGGCTGGCTCTGTGGGGTCAGCCGCAAGCTCACCAGCTGTGCTGATCCATCTGAGCATGTCTCTTTCTCCAGCCACCTTGGCTTGCTCAGTTACTGCTAATAAAAACTCAATCTCAGGCGGGATCCTTTTACGAGGAAGACAAACAGCAAATAAAAGAGCAGCGCGTGGCTTTAGGAAGCGATGTTTGTCAACGGCGTGTCCCTTTTGTGCAGCCCCGGCCGTGCTGCAGGCTTCTGGGTGCTCGCCGCTGTGTGCTCGGCACCTTTCCAGCTGGAAACGCTCCCTTACAGTTGCTATTTCTGTGTCGTGCTTTTCCAGCCATGCTTCGGCTGCTCGGGTTTTCTGTCCCCACCGTGTTTTAATGCAGGGTGAGGGTCTTGTTCCAATAGCCTCAACGACTTGGGTTTGCAAAGTTATTGGTAAAGGTTTGCTGAGGCAAAACACTCACCCACCAGCGTCCAGTTGTTCCCCAGTGCCACTGGGCAATGGGAAGTGACATGACAGGAGGTTCCTTGCGGGGAAGCAGCCTTGCTGTGTGTGGGGCATGGAGGATGAGGCTGGTGATGTGCAGGGGAGCTCTGATTGTAGAAGCTGAGCTCTCCGCTGCTGCAACCAAAGCTCTGGGAGCCAGGTGCCCAAGTTCAGCTCCAAGGTTAACAGAAGAGAGTTCCCCATCTTGAGGAACTCCTTCCAGTCTGATTGCTGTTTAGGTTTTGGATGTGCAGGAAAACAATTCCTGCAAAATGACTTTTGCACTGCAGTACAAGGCTTCCTGCAGGGAGGTTTGTAGCTTCAAATCTCTGTTATTTTAATCAGCACGCTTCTGGTTTCCTATATCTATTTTTGGATGCTTGCTTTGAAATTGCACTCAGTGATAGAATCATAAACACAGCATTTTTAGCTTTGGGTATTTTCTAAATCAAAACAAAACAAAACAAAACAGGTAGGGGGACCTGAATAATCATTTGCCTGGACTTTTTCTCTGAAAGTTACAGCACTCAGAGCTGTCACAGGTCTGCCAGCAACCAGTGCACTCAGTGATCTTGGAAGGCGCAGTGTAGAAACTGTCCCGTCCTTCATGATCCCTTTGAGAAGTATTAGATAGGAAAAGTTTGCATACTTCGGGCTTTCTGTTTACATTCCTGTTGCTTTGCTGTTATTTTATGTGTTGGATGTTACAGTTCAGCTCCGCAGTGGAATTGTCAGTGCAGTCAGACAATGGAGCCGTCTCTGCTGTTGCAGCCAGCCTGTGCTGAACAGTGAAATTTCACTAAGTAGAGTTGACAGCTGTGCTCTTGCACGCTCTGGGTGTGCATCCATGGGCTCTTTCCATGTGCACAGACACACTTGGGGCTGGGGTGATGTACAGGAAAACCCTGCTTGTGTCTGTCTGCCTGTGCTGCACAGCTGAGACAGGAGGGGTTGCTCAGATGTAAGGGGCAGCAGTGCCTGTCCCTGGCCAGTGAGGGATTCCTGCACTGGGGCAATAGTGTTACGAGCCTGGAAAGCAGAAAGATGGAGCTGAGCCGGTTCCTCTGCTTGCTGGGGACTTGCGTCAATGATGACGGATCGCGCTGACGCCGTGCTGAAGCACAAAGGCTGCGTTGTGTGTTGAGCTGTGGATTTTCAGCCCCAAATGCTGGATTTTCATTCTGTGTCTTTTCCCACCATCTGCTCTGCTTGTTCTTGGTTCACAAAACCTTAGCTGTTGGGGAGGCCACTTTGGTCACCTGGGGTGTCCCTCGAGACAGATTTTGACTGAGGATGCTGAACAGCTGACCCCAGAATGAGGGGTATGTGAGTGGCTGATTTCCCTTTAGGTGATGGGGGTGTGATCTGGTAGCTGTAGGAAGAATTGATACAAATCAGCCTTATTCTTGGAGAAAGAGAATAAACAGCCTGATAAAACCAAGCTGGCAGCTGGTGCAGGGCTGCCTATAAGGAGCGTAAGATGGGCGTGGATGTGTAGATGCTGTGCTTCTTGTTGCAGCTGAGCTGCTCATGATTAAATAGGCCAAACACCTCATGCTCAGCAGGTTCTTCACAAATGTAGGAAGACACCTGTCTGTTGTAGCGAGTTTGCAAGGTTTACAGTGCTTTATTTGGAAGCAAGTGACCCAGAAATGTGCTGCAGCGGCTGCTTACAACACTTAAGGCAGATGGGAATGTCTGGAAGTGGTCCAGTGCAGCCCAGGTTTTGTCAGGGTGGAGGCAGAAAGGGAAGCAGTGCTCCGTGCCCTCACTTACTCATCAGTGAAATGAATTTGATGTGCAGGAGTTACACACCACACACTTGGCACCGTAAGACACAACCAACATTACTTGTTTGGAGAGCCTCAGATGCACTGCATGATGTCTGCGCATGCTGCGAGCGAGCTCCAAGGGGAGCAGCATGCATAAACAGTAGCAGATTAATTAAAAATGTCCAGCCCTGCCAGAGACAAGTCCAATTATGGGAGCAGTTTGCTCAGTCAGTAGCGCTGCCTGGCTTATTAGGAAAACATGAGCTAACTGTTCTCCTGGTTGCAACAGGTCATGGCGCAGTGTGACCAGTCCCCACCACCATTCTTACAAACATAAGGACACCGTACAGCAGACATTTCTTGTTAGGCAGCCCTGATTACCTTTACAGAGATCTCTTTGACCTCAGCATCTTTTATTTTATTCCAGATGTTTTGCCCTGAGCTGCTGCTGCTCAAAACCCGATGACGTCCCTAAGAGTTGGGGGGAAATAGAGCATCTCAGATAAGTGGGAGCCCTAAATCATTGCCAGGTTTTAGAATAACAGTGCTCCTTGTTTGGGGCCTTTAAAACCTGATAGGATCAATGTAGGAAATGTGACCCAGGGGGATTTTTTGGAGTGGTTTCTGAGTTACAAATGTTTTCTGGTGGGGACCTGGACTGAATCTGTAAAGCCGGCTGGCTTGTCCAGGAGCTTTCATTTCACAGAGCAGGATGTGTCTGGCCTGGGATGAGAGGTGAAGTGGGGTCTACTCAATGTCCTTAACCCAGCCCAATCCCTCTGTCACATCACCGCACCATGCCGTAAATCCCATCCCATCATCACACCACAAATTGCCCTGGGAATCTGCTCTGCACACCTCTGTATTTCTTTCTGCTGAACCTCAGCAGCAGAAACCATACTGTCAGCACAAGGTGGTGTGAGGAGAGACAGAGCCATCCCCTCCATGGGGCTGAGCAGGGGGGACAGCTCCATCTGGAGCTGTGCTGCTTGAGGAAGGTTGCTGCAGGTGCCTCTCCCTTTGCACAAAACTTATCAATTTTTCATTTACCCTTGCTTGAAACGAAAAAAAAATGCTGCTGGAAAAATGCTTATTTCAACATCCATTGAGATTTTTTTTTAAAGTAGCTATCCTGTTTAACTTCACATCTATGGCACCATAAACTGTAATTTCAGCTCTGCAGCATGTCTCAGTTTGTCTTCCTCCCGCGGTAGAGCCAAAAGAGAAATGAGTGAAAGTGAGGAAAGTGGAGGAGGGAACAGAAACCACAGAGGATCCGTGGGGGAAGGAGCCTCAGCACCATGTAAGCTCAGCAGGTCCTGTGCTGAACAAGGAGGAGGTTGTGGGGACACAGACCCATGGAGGGGCACTCACCTGTAGCATGTTTTGAGGATAAGTCATGTGGGGCCAGTTTGTCCTGGAAGGAGGAACTTGCTAAAAGGCTGGATTTGAACTGTATGGATAAAAACTGGAGCAATGGTTCATGTTGGGAGCTGAGTAGCTCTGCTGCTGCTGGGAAAGAGCATCTTAGCCTGTTCATAAACACCCCTTCTGCTACAAAGTGAGGATTTCCAGGAGCTTCTGGCCTTTGCTTTAGCAAGCAGTATGTGTGACTCAGTGCCCAAAGCTCTGCTTTGCCTGGGATGTACATCTTCCAAACCAATTACAGAAGTATTGATATATCAAACTGCTCTGCTAGGCCTTTCGCAGAGCTTGGCAAGGAGTCTTGTTGATTTGGGACATCTTGGAGCTTGCTTGTGCTTTAGGAGCTCACACGCAATCATGGGTGCAGGGTTTTAGGAAAGAAAATACCAGTGTGTTCCTTGAATCCTTCAGAGTTTCCCACTGGAAGAAAACTTGGCAAAAAATTATGGCATCCCGAGTTTGTAAATGTTTGCTTCTTTGTTCGCATTTCCTCATATCCCCAGAGGAATGAAGTCATTTATTTGATTTGCCCTGCTGCCTCGCGCTCAGGCTCATGAATGGTAGGGAACAAGGCTGCGAGTATGAATAGTCTGGCCACATGTGGTTTTGAAAGACGTGTTCGCTTGCACATTGGTGTCCGAATGGAGTAGCTGGCTCTGAAACACTATCAGTAAGGCTTTTGAGTAACTTAAAACCTTTCTAGTAGATGCTTAACATTTCTTCCACTCCGACATTGTGTAAGCCCCTGTTGAGGTTTCATTACCTCAGTAACCACAGAAAAGCAGCCTGCCTTTTCGCTGAAACCTTCCCCACAAAGGTCTGGATTCATAGATTTTTTTTTTTTTTTCCCTTAAATGTAGAGCACAGCTTATTGTAGTCTAAATACAGAGTAGAAAGCCAAGCTCACATATGGATTTGGGTGGCAGTCGTGCTAAAGGTGGGGTATGAATGTGTCTCGTCCCCAGGCTATGTCTGGGCAACTTTGCACTAAATCTGGGATGGAAGACTACTAATTCCACTAATGGAAGACGACCTGTATAATTTTCAACGTAAATAGGATATTCAGTGCTTTCTTTAGAGTGGCTTATAAAAGCCAGACCCAAACAGCTGCCATTTCATGGGCAATTCTTTGTATTTTCCACACTCTGAATAACCCCAGAGCTTCACCTTGTGCTTTGGTGGGAGCTTTTGCTTCACACCGTCCCCATCTTCTCTCCAGAAGTCCTCCCTGCAGACCTCCAGAAACTCAAGTGTTGTCTCAGGGGTCTGTGGGGGACTGTGGTTTGGGGGGGTCACAGGATTTCCATACTGCTCCTTCTCTAGGGTGTAGGTTTCCCTGCAGAGGGACTTCAGCCCTACCCAGAGCAGCATGTGTCCTTCTCAGCACAAGCGACCCCTTCCTGCTTTCACTACCAAGCCCCATCGAGGCTGTGTGCAAACTGACTCTTCCTGCTGCTGGTAACATAGATCAGAAGAGCCACCCAGTAAAATAAATAAATAAATAAATAAATAAATATATATATATATATATATATATGCGCCCAACTTTTCACCTTGGTTGGTTTCACACTAGGAGATGGTGACAGCATGTGCCACTGTCACTTAGAGAGCCTAAAATCTCCTCTTGAAAAATCTGGGCAAGCCTCCACCAGCAGCCAATGCACTGAGTTGCTGAAGACTTCATCTTTCTGTGGGATACTGCCAGGACTTTTTAGCAGAAGGAAAGATTTTAATTTTTTTTTTTTTTTTTTTTTTTTTAAGTCTTGAATGCTCCTAATATGACCCTAAACAATGAAATCAATGGCAAAAATGATCACCAAGTGGAAAGGTTTTTGCATTGAACCTCTTGAACTCTCTAAATATGATCAAGTTCCATTTGGCTATGCTGGAGGGAAGCAAAGAGAAAGTGCTTTTTAGGCACCAGGCAATGCGCTATATTTGTCTCCTCAGTTTCTCATTTTCATTTTTCTTCTTTTTTAATTCAGACACCTATAAAATTCAGAGATTATTATTTTTGGCACAAGATCATTCCTATTTTCAGAAGCATCCAGAGCTGCTCCAAATGCTGCAGTTATTGCTGCTAGGGGAATCGGTGCCAGGCAGCTGCTCTCCATTTTTAGGGAATTTAACAAAAATTCATGGTGTTTAGCTAGCGTTTTGTGCTTATCAAAGCCTCTGCTTTCTGAGGTTCATTAATCACATTGTTTGTTGCTTAAGCAGCAAGGTAGCAATCAGACGGAAATGATTGATGCTGTTTGCTCATATTTGATGCAAAGTTGTTGAAGTATGAAGAGATGAGAAGACGCCTCAGAACTGGGAAAAAAAAGCTGTTACAACTACTATATGTGCTCTAGGGGGTCCAAGGCAAGAGGCTTACCTAAACTGAGCAAATAAGCACACAAAGTTCATCTAACAGCTTTCCTGTTTCACACTGGTGATGTCTTTTTTCTTTTTTTCTTTTTTTTTTTTCCCAGGTCTTTTTTTTTTTTCACATGTAATCTGTGCAGAGCCAGTGTGTGGTTCTGCTCTGTGGCAGTGCTAATAACAGGCTTACAGACTTCTGGAATTTGTGGACTCAGAGCCTGCAGTGCTTGAGACTGATGTGGCAGATGAATTGCTGGGAGGTGAGTCGAGGAATGAGCCTCGCTTTGTGACCATGGGCAGAATCTGCCTTCACCCAATAAAATGAAAAAATATGAAGCTAAAAGTTTGTTCATGTGCTTTGCTATAAATTGCATCACACTTCTTAGAATTATACAATTTAGAAGAAAGGAAAGATTAACAGGCCCTAGTAAACTGCCTTCCAGAGAATATAAAATAAATAAATAGAAAATCAGTGAGTGACAGAAGAGTAGCAACAGCAAATGGACCAGCAGGGCTGCTCTGTGCCCTGCTCCAGTTGGCAAGGGGCTCTCCAAGGACCTGCAGCCTATCCCTTTTTCTCCTTAATGAGTTAATTTCAGTCATGTAGGTTCCTCATCCCTTTCTCTCCTTAATGAGTTAATTTCAGTCATGTAGGTTCAGTGCTCCAGCTCTTGTGCAGGTGGGGGGTTTTGCTCTACATGCAGATAACTGCATGAAGAAGAAGGCCTCACCGTGCCCTGGGGATCACGCTGAGCTGTGTGCCTTGGCAGGCAGACAGGAGTTATCTCTTCATTAGGAAGCTGTGAGTGTTTGATCTAACCTTGTCATGGAGCAGCAGGTGGGAATTGCCACCAGCAATTCCCTTTCTGTGCTGGCTGCTCTCAGGTTAATCAGCAGAGCCGCCTGTTTCCAGCATGTGGCTCTGGTGTGACTGAACCAAATCCACAGGTAGGGTGTAAGAGGGGCACAACTCCTGCTCTTTCCTTAATATTCCAAAGACAGAGATTTGCCTCTTCTTTCGGTGGCAGCAGATTTTGTCACTGGGTCCCTCTCTGTATGTAGGTGACAGGACAACAAAAACCATTTTGCCATAAAAGCTGTGGCACCAGAGCTGCTTCCCCTAAGACAGCTGACATTTCACATTCCCTTTGGAGAAAATCTTGCTGTTATCTCCTAGATAAGGAAAATATTTTTATTTCACCTCCCTTTCACCTCCTGTTATGCAGCTTGTGCCACAACTGCACATTTCTGCAGGGGGAGGAGGAGGCTCTGGGTTACCGCAGATGCTGTCTTACCCCCTTATAGCTTGCTAAGCCAAGCAGATGCAGCCCAGGGATGATGTAGGTTGCATCTCAGACTTCTCAGGGTTTATCCACCCTTGCAGACCTCCCAGTTGGTCATTGTGGTTTCAGCCAGAAATAGAATTTAAGGGACTTGATTCATCCCTGGGTATTTCCTTCAGGGAAAGAGCAGAGGATGGTCCTGGATTTTCAAGTATTTTTGGTGCAGGAAGCAGGGTTGATCCTATTTCTTCAGGAGCTCATCACCTGAAGCTCTGCCGTGTTGCCCTGCAAGGTACAGGGTCTGGGAACTGCTCCCAGCTCTAAGCCCTTCGCTGGGATGTGGGGGTTGCTGTTACTGGCACTGTGTCAAAGGAAGCAATGCTGAATAGGTCAGAGTAGAAACACCAGCATGGCTTTCTCTAGAAAGTAGCAGAATGGACCTGACCTGTGCTGAGAACCATTTGTCCACAGCGTTCTGAAACCAGCAGCCTTAATTTCAGCATCTCAACCCACAGGAGTGCAACTAAGTAAGGTTTTGGAAGCCCTGAGCACTGACAGCTGCCATGAACCCCACACTGGCATTCTAGAGGCAAATGCTGATGGTGGCCTCTCTGGCTTTAGCACTGGGGAGTAAGGACAGCTTTGGGATGTGATGTTTCTGGCTGGGATGCTGGCTGCTGAAGCACCTGGAGCTGGGAAACCTGGTTGGGCTGGGAATTACTGTGGTTCTGGTACAGAAGGGCAGGTGGGGAAGATGGTGTAAGATACCTATATTGTGACTGTTGTCCAAAAGATACTATTTTTTCAGAAAATAATATCTATACTTCTTTCACAACTTCAGTTATAGGCAACCAGCCTGGAACAGAGCCTGGAAAATTTAGAGAGTCATGGGCTTTTTCATCCTAGGTCATACACAGCCTCTTCATCTGGGCTTTGGCCCCTTGAGAAAGAGCAGAGCTCTGGTTTATTTTCCATTTCTCAGCCAGGGAAGTCTAGTCTCATGGAAACTGGATCCCTACAGAAGAAAAATGTAGAGGGTGTTGGTTGATTTTCTTTGCCATTTATCTTGCTGGAGAATTGGAAGTGAAGGACTGGAACAGAGACAGGTATATCAGCCCCTGATTAATGTGGGTTTTCTAGTGTGTTTTGGGACGAATCCCAGTTTCCTTTGGTTATTTTTATCCTAAGAGGTGTGAAGAGCTAATCTGAATTTCACCAGGCGAGTTATTGATGCTACGCACACAACAGACTCTTCTGCTGCGTGACGTGGTGAGGAAACAAGAAGCTCAAGGCACTGACCTCGCACTACCGATCGATTTTCTGCTCCTTCAAAGATAACTGTGATATCGTTAAGCAACTTTTTTTTTTTTTTTTTTTTTTTGGTGTATCTCTTTCCCAGCTCCACACCACTGGGTTCAATAGGGTGCCCAGGAGCAGCATGAAATCAGAGGTCACTCTGCCTGGCCAGCTCAGGGCTCCTTTGCCTTCTGCTTTCAGGAGCCAGGGTTGGAAGGGAATCAGTTTCCCACCTGGAATTTCCTGTTTGGGTGGTGGGAAGCTTGTTAGGGATTCCGATCTTAATTGGGAATTCTCCGTTTCAATTAAGATGCCTTCCAGATAAACCCGAGTCACATTCCAGATGTGTCATAAACCCTTCCCCGCAGTCCTGCTCCTTTGAAGCTCCTTGCAATAGCAAGCTATTGCCATGCAGCACAGAAACCACATTTGGGCTTTCTGGTGAGAAAACCTATTTGTCCCAGGCTTTTTGTTATTGCTGCCGTTACTCTTAGTAACGTTGTGTGTGCTGGAAAACAGATGATTAATGGTATGGAGGAGTAGGGGGAGATGTTTGTATTTGTTTTTGTTTTTAAGCAACTGACCCAAGAGCAGCTGTATCCAGTTAGTATAAAGGTCCCTAGGAGTGGCCAGCAGTGGGCATTCGAGGAATTTTTGTTGCTGTTTTTGTTTCGGCACTCTGCTGGACTCTCTTTAGCTTGTGTTCATTTTTCCAAGGCATAGGCATTGCATTTCTTGTCCTTGTGTCATCTGGTGGGGCTGGTAGGTCTTAGGTAGGTTCTCTTGAGGTACACTGTTGACTAGGGCAGCCCACATTCCTCAATTTCTCATGCTTACGTTCCTGCAGAAATCAGATAATTTGCCGTGCAGGTGTATCCTCTAAGACTGTAAATCTAAGGCTGGCTTAAAAATAAGTAGGGCTAAAAAGGTAACTTCTACTTGAGCCAAGAGCTTGCAGGAAGGGCTCTTCCTACTGAGGGACCTGCTTCAGCCACAGACCAAGGGACACTGATGCCTGCCCAAGCGTGCTACAGCATGTGCAAACACACAGATGTTTGGGAGGCCACAGGACAAAGGCAGAACTTCCTGCTGGAGATGGCCCCATTGCTGAGAAAGTTTTATTCAGGGCCAAAAAAGCAAGAGCAGAAGAGTCCCATGGGTGGTTTCTCGTGGTCCTTTTCCAGTGATGCTGATTTAATGCTTCCTGTTGTTCAGTGTTGCAGTGGGATTTTCCCATCCCCAGGGCAAGAGAGTTCGTGGTGCTGAGCCACTGTTTGGTGGTGTGCAGGGCAATGACCGCTCTGAGGACACAGGAAGGGATGCTGATGCCTGCTCAATCAAGTCGGAAAACAGCTAAATTCATTAGCAGGAGTCAAGAACGGGGGCAGAGCTGTGGGGAATTGCTTGGCAGACAAATCCCTGCCTTGCTGAGCTCTGGTTTAGGGGGTAAGATGGGAGCACCAGCTCTGAGCTAGCCACAGGCATGGGCTGCACAGCTCGTGCTGACTGCCTTACTGCTCTAGGGAGCAGCCTGTGGTCACCCTGACAAGCAAATTCCCTTCTGCTGGGTAATGGTTTATCAGATCCAGACAGAGGAAGTCTCTCATCGTTCTCCTCCTCTGAGGTAACTCGTATTCTTTGTAAATTATCTTGTTTTACAAACTGAAAGCGCAGGATACAAGAACAGTGGTTAAAAATCTGCTCCAAATAGCATTCAAGCGGATGGAAACTTAATATAGGTCAGGTTGCTGTGCCAAATTCCAGCTATCCAAATTGGATAGCTGACTTTATGCTTTCCTAGAACCCTTCTCAGATGTAAGCATCACTAAGCTGCATGATGCGTGCATCCCTGTTATAATCATCTATGGAAAAAGCCACAGGGAAGACATTCTCCTTCAGGTTGAAGCTCTTAGATGAGCTCTCCTTAAAAAATGGAGGTGTGTTTTCTACCTTTCCCTCTCACTCTGTTATCTGTGCCTCCAAAGAGAGCTGATAACCTGTCCTCACCACATCTTGGTTTCATACTTACTGTGAGCTGCTGATAAATGAGAGCAGAGACAAGTCCATGAGTGCGCTGTCACTACAGGAGGGTCATCGTCCTTCACCTTTGCAAGAGAGCAAATCTGATATTATCTGCTCTTAATATATCTGTCACCCTGTTGTTACAATTTCAGATAGCTTTATTTATGCCCTTTTCCCTCTGTTTGCATTAGCTGCTGCTGGAGTCAGAGTTCTAGTCAAAAAGCACAGAATTTTAACCCTCCTGCTCTTTTCCTCTGTTTTCCTTACTCACTTCTCTTTTATTTTCTTTTTCCTTTCTCTTCCCTTCTCCTTGAGATGACGGGGGGGAGTTAAAGTTCATTTGTTTATGGCTGAGCACATTTTGTCAGCCTTCCAAGCAGCAAGTAGTGCTTGGCAGGGTGATGCTGAGACTGCGTAAGCCAAAAATTATAAATACCTTGAAATTAAGGTTGTACGCTCCCAATTTCAGTTTTTATAGGGGGAAAAAAATATTGCTTCATGTTACAGAAGGAAAGTGGAAGAAGTGGAGAAAATCCAGTGTTTCAAGCAATTTTTAATCCAAGAAAAGAATCCAAACAAGTGCTGTCAGCTTGTGGCCTCTACCGACAGGGTGATCCTGTAGGAGGACGTGAGCTCTGCAACGTGCTTGTGTGCCCGGGGCTGCGGCTCTGCTGCTGCTGGGGTGCAGGGAGAAGGGGCCAGGGATAACTGGAGGATGCTGCTTCCAAAATGAGGAAATCCTCTTGTGAAGAGGGATTAAATGTGAGAGACCCTTCACACTGATTAGATAAAATTTTGGGGGGAGGTGGACAGAAAGATAGGAATGGGCATCTTCTGTAGATGTCTCCACCCTAAAGCGTGCCTGTACTCTGCACTGTCTCAGTGTCTTACCTATAAAATAAGGCCCATAGCTGTGAATAAATTCATTATATTTATAAAATCTCATAATATGTCCATATTAAAAAAAAAAAAAGAAAAAAGGCAGATACAGACCTGCATAAAATTCTGGGTGAGAACAGAACAGTTGGAATGAAGTTTTAGTAAGAGACAAGCCGTGATTTACTGGAGAGATGACAGTGGGGCTTAGGGAAGAGCTGAATTGATATACTCCTGCTTCGTTAATTGAAAAAAGCTCCCAGTGAGAAACAACACAGTACATTTCTGTCAGGAGCTGGCCACCAACATTTAAATACCAGCTATGGTTTTGCCCTATGGTGTGACACAGCAACCCCAGTTAGCAATATGTTGTAATTAATGTGTCAGTTCCCTCCTCTGAAACAGGGAGATCAAAGATCTTTAGAAAATGCTTCCTTCCCACATGGAGGGCTATTCCTAGTGTTATTTTTGGAACTGGGGTTACCATAAGTTTTCCAGGAAGAAAATTGCAAATCTCAGTGCTCTGCAGGCCATCTGCTTAATTTCTTCTTCTTCATCTTTTTTTTTTTTTTTTTTTTCCTTCTTTTTAATACATGAGACATTTTGGAGCCTGTGTGTAATCAGACAGTCGTGTTGACTGATTCTGGCATGTTGCAGAACAAACACCTTGTATCCCAGACCAGATGTGGAGCAGCTAAAGAGGTGTCTGCAACCAGAGTGTGAAAACCTGAAGCTGCAGCAAAACTTTGGAATTTTATACTTCTTGAGGTAATGGAAATTAGTGTTTTAGACAGAAGAGAGAGCGCAGATTTGAGGAAAAGTGCTATAAAAGGCAGTGAAGCAGTACGTGGATTAGAAATGAGGGGGTATACTTTGAAATATTTAGGTTTATTCAGCATGTTGGTAGGGCTGTCACTGTCCTGTGGCTGTCCTGGGAGCAGTGGGCTGTGACCCAGCTGCCACTGAAGTCCCTGCTGCCAGCAGTTGCAGGAAGAAAGCTGGGGAGCAGCTAGAAAGTGATGTCCCTGGAGAAGCTTTCATGGTGCTTCTTTACATTTCATTATTTTCTACTGCTGGGAAAACAGGACTCGCAAACTTTTTTAATTAAAATTTTAATCCATAGTTTGCTTTCACCTGGAGCATGATTTTGTGTCTTGCATTGAGAGACTGGACAATGCCTGTGGGGATGGCAACTGTGTCTCTCAGCAGGGTTTGGAGCAAGGGAATAGGTGCTGGGTATGGGCTGCGAGTGGTGACACAGCCACTTCTCCTCCCTGGCCACCCGTAGGTGGAGATGGGGTTGTTTTAAAAGAAGCTCTTTTGGGAGCTACGAGGGGATGCTGGATTATTTTCTGCCTTGGCAGGAACAAGAAAACAGCTTTGCAGCTGTGTCCCTCAGTCCACCATCACTCATTTTGACATGCTTTATCCTCCAGCCCCACAGCTCATGTGCAGAACACAAACTGCTGGTAATTGTATTATTATTATTTTTTTTTCACTTCCTGTTTTGACATCTCCTTTGGAGTGTGACAGGTGGCAAGGGCAGAACTAGCAGGTCTCATAGCTGGAGGAGATGTGGCACTGTGTTCTGCTTGTTATGGCATCCTTAAAATGTACATTGGAGACAGATCCTCCCTGCTCCCAGCACCCTCTTTGGGAACGCAACCCAAGAAGCAGTACCAGATGCAACAATCCCACCCAACAGTAGATCCTGCTGTTGGTGTTACAGGGTTTTCAGGCTGTAACGTGGGGGTTGTGGACAGGAATGAGGAGAAGCCACCTGGTGCTGTCCTGGGGCTGCAGAACTCCCTTCAGATGTGCAAAATTGGATTTAATTTCAAATGTAATTTTTTTTTCTGGTAGCATTCTCCCAAAATAGAAATGAACGTTTTGCCTGCTTTTGGAAATTCCTCAAACGATGTGGATTTTCCCTATATCTTGCTATCACCAGGTGTTACATATGTTACTGCTATCTAGACAGATAGGAATGGCTATTTTAAATTATCCTTCTTAGTTGAGGGCTTTTGCTTCTCTTTGGGACAGTTCTCTTCGTTCATCTTCCTTTGGGAAACTCCATATGCTTGTTTTCCTCTTGCTTGTTTGGCATGCTGAAGCAAAATGATGTGACTGACCTCCAGGGTTATGGATGAGGCCTCGTTTCCGCTCCCCATTTATTTAGGAAAGCTGCAGGGAAATCTCAGAAGCTCTGTATATAGTGCAGATAAAAGCAGAATTTGAATGGTTTGAAGAGGTTCGGCACTTTGGAAATGTGTAAATATTCAGCTGAGAGAGAAGTGGAGTATGAATGCATGATTGATTTACTGGGTGTCCTTGGCAATCTTCACCCCCGTTGACGCAGAGGAGGAGCAGCCTTCACTTGTGTGTTCTTTTGGGTTTTTAAAGCATGAAATCTCTGCAGCTGAGCATCACCAGCCTGAGCCTTGCCACCCATGCCACTGTCCCCCTACTCCCACTGGTTTGCAGCTTCTGAATGCTGCCTGTGGGAGAGTTGCTCGGTGTTTTTCCCAGGGATTTTGGAGTATGTTTCTGGCACCACGTGCACCACATGAAGTCCCTCTGGAGTGAAGAGGAAAGCGGTGTGCTGTTCCCTGCCAGCGCCAGGAGTCCTCCTCTTCCCCTGGATCTGTCCCTTGTGAGAAGTTTCTTGGGAGGTGACAGCAATGCCTGAATTCAGCTCTGCAGGGGCAGGGAAAGCCTCTCTGCTCTGCAATCTGCTGTAATGCACATCGGCCTGTGGGACAGAGGGGGAAATCCTCCCAGCCTGCACAGGCAGGACTGCTGCGTGCATCTGGGTTTGTACAACACTGAGTCTGCAGTGATGATGTTCCTGTTACACCTCCCAGGCTCTGGTTTAATCATCAAACTCCTTGCAGCATCCCTGCGTGTCCTGCTGCATGGAAGCAGAGGCTCTAAGGCAGTGAAGCCACAGCAATTCCCTGGGAGGCAAAGGGTAATTAGTGACAAGGCTGTTTACATGTCAAGCTCCCTCTTTCTGACCCAGTGTATTTGGCACTTGAACACAGCTGCTGGTTTAATGCTGGAGCCATCCTTTTCCCAAGAAACAGCGATCTCAGCTGTGAGAGGAACGCTTCAAAATGTGTTGCCTAATTGCTCTTGCTTAATTAGAAGAAGGAGCGTGCCAGCTCTGCTTCCTGGCTGTGCTGCGGATGGGGGCAAGCAAAGCTGGGCGGCTCGGGAAGTCTGGAGCAAAGTGGCTTTGTGTGGGTCTTAATGGTTTATTGAATGGTGCTGAACTTCACTGGGATGCAAAGTTTTCTGTCTCCTGTGCTGCCTTTTCTTCCCCACACAGAGCAGACTGCTATAAACTGGAAGGGAAGGTGCTGAGCTTAGCAGATCCTGGAGTCTCTTGCCAGCTATCCCCCTGGCTGCTGAGAAGCACTGCAGGCAGGACCCGTGGGCTGCCCCACAGTGTCCTCCGAATGTGCTTGTTTGCCCTGAAATGGATCTGTGGTCCTGCTCAGCTTGGGGTAAGCAGGGAGATGTCTGCACCCACAGTGTGGACATGGCTGTCACTTCACCTTTCTTTCCCTTTGTGTCTCCAGACCAATTCTGCAGGAGTTTTATTTTTTTTTTTTTTTGGTTGCATTTTCCTACAATATACTAAACTTTGAGATCTAGAGGCAGGAGAGGCTTGTGTAGTCCTGGTCTAGTTGCAGAGGTGTCTGCTTCTGGGAGGCTGGGGGCTGAGCAGCCCTGCCCAGCTGCAGTCTGTGGTGGGAAGTGCAACAGGAGGGTGCTGAATTCCTGCCTCAGAAGCCACCCCGCAGCCAGCTGGCTTACGGCGGTAGCTGCTGCAGTGGAAAAGCCATATTGAAGCAGAACATCCACGGTGTGCCTCTTGGATGGCTGGGGAGTGAGTGAAGGTATGAATAAAGAGGTGGCTCTTTTGCTTTCTGGAGACTGATACCTGCAGCTAGACCCTCGTGAGCCCAGAGAGCAGTCAGATACATCTGCAGAAACGCACTCAGCCTGTGCACTTGTTATATGGATGTTTAGACTTGCAAGGAAGGGCTCAGATGTGATATTGTATACAAAATCAAAAGGTAAATGGTTGAGGCTGTGTGTCTGCCATCTGCTGAATGCATCGCAGGTAGCAGGGCTGGCTGTGCCCCACTCCACAGTTCCCAGTGTGTCTCTTGTCAGGGAGAATTCCCATTGCCTGTGTTACATCACTGCTCAGCCACGCAGCAACAGGGTTTTGTTCTTTTTCCAGACCAGCTTTTAATCCACTTATTTTTCAGTAGGCCTCTTTGAACATAAATGAGTGTAATTAAATGCATCTTGCCCAGCTGGACAAAGGCAAGGTGGAGGGAGGAAGGCAGCTGGCCTGGAAAGAGCCACAAAGGCTTTGAAACGGGCTGCTGGGAGGTGCTCTGATCCTCATTTTAGTTAGTGAGTGTCCAGCGAGGAGGATGCCAGGGAAAATGTGGTTTGTCCTCATGTGAATCGCCTTGATCAGAATCCTCCTGTTCTTTGCGGAAATGTGTGGGACTCGGCAGGGGAAGTGGTGAGAAAAATGAACGTCTGGGATCCCAGTTATTTCTGTTACATGTGTGTGTGTGTCCTGCTGTCGCTGAGGACCTGCTGAGGCTGTATGATCTGTTGAGGCACTGCGCAAAGAGCTCCTAAGGTCATTGGTGTTGGAGTCACTCAGTTTTCTGCTGGATTTGACATGAGTAAGTCAAATGAGGTGTGTGTTATCACTTTCCCACCCCAAATTCCAGGACGCCAATTGCTTGTGCAACATGGTCACCAAACCCCTAAGAGACACTGCCAGGTCAGAGAGACACAAAGAGGTAAAAATACAAAGTCAAAAGTCATTTTTTTTCCCAATTATTTCCTGACATGATTTGTTTATTTTAATTTATTTTAATTTATGTATTTATTTATTTATGATTCTATTTAAGGAATATCTGAGCCTGCAAGATGGAGGGGTATATTAAATTTGTGTTTGTTGGTGCATACAAAAATGGATTATTGCTTAGGTGAAGTCTGCACCTGTGTCTGAGCAAAAGGAGGAGGCATGGTCCCACCCTGTTCTTTTCCAAGAACCCAGCTGTTAGGAGATTTGCAGGAAAGAGGAAAATCCGCCATGACCACTGCTGGCTGGTGGAAGCTGATGCATGTGCCTTAGGCTCTGCATTTCTTTCTGTTCTCCTGCAGCCAACCCTAAAACACTCGTGCACGCTGAAGAAGCAGCATAAGGGTCATGTCCCTGGCTGCTGGGGACCACTGTTGTTCCAGGCAGCGGCCAGCACCCCCTGGGCTCTCTAGCATCTCCCAGCAGTGTTGCTGGGTGAAGGAGCAGGAGCAATGTTCTCCTGGCTTTGGTGATGGGGGTGTAGCTGGCTCGCTCCTTCCCTCCCCCTGGCAGCTCAGCGGGGGCAGCAGCCGCACTGGAAGCATTTTGCTCACCCCCATGGTGACAGCAGCAACATCAAGGCTGCGTGAGGAGATGAAGAGCAGCTGCTCAGGGCATGTGAGTGATGAGAAAGCTCCTGCTGTGGCCTCCCAGCACCTCTCCTGCAGCCCAAGGGCCTCAGGACCTCACTGAGGGGACTGGGGTGCGGGGAGCCCGTGGGCCCCAAACTGGAGTGGGACGAGGTCAGAGCCTTCCCGTTCCTGTGCTGGGAACAGCAGGGGAGAGAAGGGAGTCAGTATTTCCAGCCTTGGCCTTTATGCTTTATTAGTGCTGTTTTCAGCAGCCTTGTTTGGCAGGAGGAGCAGGAGGGGGCTGCAAACAATGGCTGCTCACATTTTCCAGCTGTTAGATACTTAAAGACATTAACTCCCCAGCCCCTTATTTTTTTCTTTTTAATTTTATCATTATTTTTTTTTTTCTCTGGCACAGCCAGCTGAAGTGTTGCCAGCAGCCAACTCCCCCCAAGTCCTGATTGCTGCCCTTCCCCTGCAGGGACCCCGCTCTGCTACGTGCCCTCTGGCAGCACCAGGGTTGCATCCTGGTAGGAAGAAAAATGCCCAGTGGGGTTGAGATGGTGTGGAGGTCTCCGGTCTTTCCCTCCCCTCGGGGATTTATAAGTGTACATTAAGTAGGTGGATGTGTGGGAGGGAAGTGTCTCACTGAAAGCAAGGAAATAATTTGTTTTCTGTATGGAGAAGGTGTCTGTTCTCTGCACAGACTATTCAGCAGCAAAAGCCATCCAGTCCTAGTATTCTGGAGAACACTAGTTTTTTTTTTTTTTTTTTTTTTCTTTTTTTCAGCTCCATCATTCTGCACAGCCACCAGACTCCCAGGAAGTGCCAGGTGTCTGGCTTTGTCCTTCAGGACATGGTCCTGGCACCAGTGTCTGAGTGTGTTGAGGACTTGGTGGGAGCAGTATCCAAATGGGTCTGCAGCAGGTCCGCTCCAGCACTGGGGTCTTCTTTAGGGGCTGCAGCTGCCTGATTTATTCAGTTAGTCTTGCGAATTAACTGACAGCTTATATTCAGCCCTTTGTGGGGGTAAGGGTGCTGATGGAAGAGACGTTCAGCAGGGAGGAAATACGGAAAATGCCTTTGGACTCTGCTTAGCTCTTTGAATTCTGGAGCTGAGAAGCATCGCACAGGTCTAAAATGATCCCTTTTGCCTAGCTTTGAGTCTAGGCATGCAGTTTGTCCATGTTATGACATACATTTTAAGTAAAAGTGCATGCAAGTCTGTACAAACACTGTACAGTTAGCATGCTGCTGCAACGTGCCTGCTGCTGGGTATGAGCCTGTTTGTGGGTTTGGATGATAAGTGCTCTACAGCTTTCAGGAAGCTTTGGAGCAGGAGCAGGAGCATCCTCCCAAAGACTTACGGTGCCTTGATCACCACTGCAGGGTACCTGGTAGGTGTGTGCTCTCATATGCACACTGCTTCCCCCTCACCATGTACTCTGTGCTTTGCACAGGATCTACAAGGAAAAAAAAAAAAAAAAAAAAAAAAAAAAAAGCTATTTTAGGAAGATTCTGGAGAGTTTCAATAAGTTGCTTTAATTAATTCTTCAGTAGTCCCGCTTTTATTTATTTTTTTGCTGCCATAGCAGCTGGGAGTCACAGAAGGTCAGTGCTTTATTTGTTGGTCAGAGTGCAAGCATGTTACAAAACCCTCCCAGCCCCAGGGAGCCCAGGGCTTTGGGGCAGGGCAGGTGGTCTGCACTTGGTTCAGCACGGGACAGACAAGGCAGGCATCGAGGTCTGGAGTAAAGTCTAAGTTGTCACTCTGTGTAGCAGCGGGGAGATGTTTGCTGCAGGTTTGGAGCCTTAGCATCACACTCTTGAGCCACAACTCAGCGTGGGACACAAAAGCCAGCCAAAAAAATTTTTGCTTCCCTTTGGCAACTCCCACTAGAGAGCTGGGTTGGGTTGGGCTCCGTGGACTTGGGAGCTTTCTTTGGTGGCACCAATGCCAGCAAGATCTGTTGTAAACAGATCCTGCACGGCTACATATTGAGAAGTGTCTGTCTTTTCCAAGAGCATCCCTTGGGGGCTGTTAGACACATGTTCAGCTGCCCATGATGATGGGTACAGAGGGCCTGTGGGCAGCTGTGGACCGTGTCCCTCAGACGGGCTGTGAGTTGCCTCCTGAGGCTGGAGGTCCAGGCGCCATCTCCATCTTCCCTGGGGACACTTTTGGGTCCAGCCATGGGGATTGGGTCAGTCGCCGAGCTGCGTGCTACCTGGCAGCTCTGAAGGTGCATTTGGTGGCTCCCGGAGGTGGGTGCTGTCAGTGCAGATGTCCTTCCTCCAGCAGGGTGGCGTGGGCAGAACAGTGTCCGGCTTGGGGCTCCCAGGGGCTTGCTGTAGCTCGGAGGAGACACTAGGCCAGTTCAGCAGCAGCAGTGCGAAGGCTGGAGCGTGGGAGGATTCCTGTGGGGCAGTGGGTAGGAGGTAACAGCCTGTATCTCACAGACCTCCCCATGGCGGAGAGAAAACTCGAGCGCTGAGGGTGCGTGGAGGCTGTATTTCCTGGAGACACCGCATTATTCCAGTCCATTTCACCTGGGGCTTCTCCTCTTTGCACCGCTTCGTTTTCTGCTTGGCTGCTAATGAATGCAACACGCTTGTTTGATACTATTAGTGGTAGAAAGGCCTAATCAGACCTTTTATTTCCTTGACAATATCTGCCCTGCCAGCCTGGGAGCCGATCCAGCCCGCCTGGCCAGTAGGGCAGGGACTGCCCAAGGGCTGTGGCACGGCATCCTCCTCCCGCTCCTGACGCTTGCCCCACTTCCCAGTCCCCAACGGCTGTGGGAACAAGGGATCCTAACTTTGTGAGCTTCCTTGCCCTGACCTGACATCTCCCCATATTGCTCGCTGGGCTATCAGACCTCTGCTGTGGGCTGAAACTTGGCAAAGGCGTATTGCAGGGGACAGACCACAACGCTTTTTTTCCTGTGGGAAGCGTCCTGGAATGGAGACACACACACAGGAGAGGCTTTGGGTTTGCATTAGCTGTGACTGCTCAGGGATGTGCATCCTGTACTGCTGTGAACCCAAAAGCAAGGCTCTGCTTACTCCATCAACCCGATTTCTCCTTGGCTTACAGACTCAACCCTAGTGACTCGTCTGCTTCCCAGCAGTACCAATGGCATCTTTATACCTTAAAAATCAGCTGGGAGAATCCGCAGGAGAGGTTTTGTGCTGGAACCTCTGGCTGCTGAAGGTTAGAGGTGCAGCTAGCTAGCCAGGGGTTATTTTGCATGTTAAACTGGAAGTTACATTGGCAAATGCTGGAGCTGCAGCAGCTGGGTTTCTGCTAGGAGCTGGGGCAGGGAAGAGATGTGGCGCTTCCCTGAGTGGGGCTGGGCTGGCTCCTAGCACCGTGATCTCTGGGATCACTGTGGTGCTCACAAGTTCAAGTCACCACCACTTTTATCTTTTCCTAATTTTTATCCATAGCACCTTCCACGTTTAATCTGCCTAACCAGACATTGACCTGAGGGACCAGAAGAATGATGTCTGCCTTAAAGCAACCCAAGGCAGGAAATTATCTTACAAGTCTAATGCCAGCCTGAACCGTCGTCACTGGGCCTCTGGCTTTCTTCACAGCAATGTGATTTATGGGCAGGCTCTCGTCCTAGCTTCGTATTTCTTCTCTTGGCGTTTGTGGGCTGTGCTTTGTGCTGATCTACTGTACCTCCAGCTCCTTCTTGCCAGCTAAAAGAGTGGCTCATTCTTGTTAGCGTCATTCATTTCGATGCTTGGAGTAAAGTAAGAGAAATAAGGATTTCCAACTGGAACAAAGTAAGCTGTGGAAGCAGGCTTCACCCCCAGAGAACAGAAGATGCATGGGGATCCCTGTGATCCTGTCTGTCCATGGTGATGCTCAGAGGTTGGGATCCCTTTCTTAGGAGCTGGAGGGGAGCAGTGCCATCCGCTGAGCACCACCACGACTGCTTCTGTACCCACATCTCTGCTGCTGTGGGGCAGCCAGCCACGCTGGCACAGTAGCTAGCTGTGATGCCAGTGTTTAAGAATAAGGTGGGTTTAATCTGCCAAATTGAGAGTGGGCTTGGGGAGAGGTTTTGAAGGGATAGGCACACCTGGAGCATCTGTTTTTTTGGGCCATTTTACCTGAGGCTATGTTTTGAGCCCCCTTGGAGTTAGGATGTCTGCTGCTGGCTGCACTGGTTCTAAGTCCTGATGCTTCCTTGTATCTGTATGTGACTCAGAAACTTTCAGCATTATATGCAATTGTAGGGGAAATATTCAGGGTGTGTTTTACTTTTCCTAATGCTCTACAGCAGCAGGTGGGGAAGGAAACCAGCCCAACACCAGCGTGGAAGCAGCACCCCATGGAGCACAGCGACATGCCTATACAGCGCATCAGCTCCCATGCACTGTTCCCCATGTGGGGACAGCCATTGCTCCCCTTGAGCAGGTTTGGTGAAAAGGGTGTTTTAGTCATGCAGAAACAAAGGCCACCTGCTCAGAGCCTGGTCCCGTGTGGGTGCAGCGAGGCTCTGCTCTGAAACGCCCTGCACACCCCTTCTCCCCTTCCCTGCCGGACTGTCGCTGCTCTGGAGTGAGGAGAGCACCTTCCCACTCAGTGCAGGATTTTCTTTCATTTTCTTTCACCAGCTTTCTAATTTAAGTCTCCTTCTTGTCTCCTCACTCCAGAACTACTTCTTTGGCAGGCCAGGAGGGTGAGTCATGGCCGTGGCCCGAGATCCTGCCTCCCGCTTTGGACGGCGGTGCTGCCTCTGGGCCAGAGCAAACCCGCTGGAGGTGCTCAAGTGCCCTGGCTGGGAGAGGGACAGGGGAGGCTTTCCTGGTGCAAGTAAATGAGTATGTTAATGAGCAAAATGCCTGTTCTGATGTATAAGCTCACACTGCTTGCTAACACATTGTTTTCCAAGGAGAAGGTTGTGTGCACTCGCTCGGTAACCCCAGCAAACATCTCCCGAAGGAAGGACCACTCCTAAAAGCAAAACCATGTGGGAAATGCATCTGCGCAAAGACTGTCTCCAACATCATGGGCTGGAAAATGAAACCACATTGTAAACAAAGCCGTTCCTTAGAGATTGGATGAGTTCTGCAGGATTTGTGCTGAGTATGGGCATCCTTTCCATAAGATTCACAGGGACTGTGGGTTTTGTTCTTTCTGCTGATATCTGAGTATGTTCTTTGCGCCAAACCTGCTACTGGAAGTCAAAACACCATTCCAGTTGGCAGTGCCATGAAATCCTGGGGTTCCTGGAGTTGTCCCTCTTGCTTTCCAGCAACGCAGGGCCCTGTGGATCCTTCCCCAAAGATTTGGCTTCTGCATCTCACTGCTGAAAGAGAGCAGAGAAAGTAAATAAGCAGACCCTTGAAAGAACAGCCTGGCGTGCCAGCAAAAATGCAAGTGTCTGCTGCTGATAAGGAACACGGAGGTTTCATGGCTCATGTGTGCCAGCTTTGAAGTCAAATATTTGTCCCCTCTGGCAAAGCTTTTCTAGCTACCAGCTGGTCTGTAGGCTCTTCTTTCTGTGCTCTTGCAGTGAGACCTGCTGTGCCCAGGGAGGAAGGAGCATCCAAGCGATGGTCCCTTGCTGTCCAGGTCAGGAGCAAGGTTCCACATGTTGCTCCCCTTGTGGTGTGGAAGAGCAGTAAGTGGGAGGAGTGCTTTATGTTTCTGGTGCATAATGCTAACAGCAAACAAAAAGCCCCTCCTAAAAAGAAGAGAGATGCTCAGAAGTGCTGTAGCCTTGAGCTATGCAGCGCTTTGACCACAATCTTGAGGACTTCCAGGCTAGCGTCGAGTGTGGCATGTGCCAGACAGACAACAATGGACCCTTTGAGAGCATATTTTGGGACAGAATTTTCTTGGAGGGAGAAAGAGAAGTGCTGGTGCTCTGCTCTTATATCAGTGTCTGTCTGTGGTAAGCCCCAGATGCTTTCTGCAGATGGTGTGCACAGGCTGGTTCCTGGGGACTGAGGTGACCACAGTGGCAGCTCTTCTGCAGAGTCATCGCTCAGCGCCCCTGTAGCGAGTCCTCTCTCCTTGCTCTGCAGTTTCAGAGAGAGCTTTTCAAACACTGTGGGAGTCTGTGGAATATCCTGCTGCGACGTGAGAGCTGCTGACATGGGAACATGGCAGCATGTCATCACTTATTTCCTGCCTAAGGAATCATAAGGGCTTTTTGCATTGATTTGGGCCCATCTGCTTTCCAAAAGCAAAGCTTTATTGGATCCCTCTTGTCCTTGCTGTCCTCTTCCAGATGGTCTCTGGAGCCTTACTTTGGCTGTGTTCATGAACACCCCTGGGTGAGGGCTCCCTAAAGCCTTCAGTCGGCTTGGCCATGGGAGAAGGTGTGTCACCTACCTTCTTGTGTGTCCTGGGGCTGTGCTGGCTGCCTGGCACTGAGGGCCCTGAGCTGAGCTGGGTCTTTGGACCTCTGTCATCAGGTAAATAAATAACAACCATTCCATCAAATGATTCATGAGGACTTCTTTTTTCTTGTGCAGTTAATGGACGTGTAAGTCTGGCCACTTTCTCTGAATAACATGGGGCTGAAAGTACTTGTGAGCCAGTTGACCTGTTGGGCAGAAGAGCAAAATTAGTGACATGGCACACAAGTGAGATGTGGTGATTGCCTTAAAGCCCTCATTTGAGGTGCCAGGCATGATGGGACAGCCCTCAGCCTATGTCTGAAGGGCAGGTTGAACCTCAGTTCAGGTTCAAGGTTCTGGGTTTTCCTGGTGTTTCAAATCATCTGTGTTTTTTTTTTCACGGACATCAAAAGCTGTCATTACGGGTTTTGGTCTGGTGTACAATCCAGCCTGGGGGTCCTGAAAGGCTGGAGGTTGATGTGGTCCCTCCTGACCGATCACAAGCCAGTATTTTTGCTGCTCTGCGACCCCTTAAGTCAGAGATTTTTCACCATGCCAGCATGAGGACAGGTCTCTGCGCAGCTGAGGATCAGGGATATGGGCAGTCTCATGCTGAACCTCTTTGGAGAGCTGCTGAAGAAGGAGCTTGGCTCAGGCCTTATGTCAAGTAGAACGAGGGAAGGAAACGTCTCCAGCTTGTTTGTGGTCTGGCAGCCGGAGAGCTTTCTGCTGCTGACACTGGAAACCTTTTTTTTTTTTTTTTAATATTTCCCTCATTCTTGAGATATTTCTTCTGTGTGTGCTGGTGCTGGAGCTCAGCATCATCAGCTGGCTGTGATCTGCAGAACCTGATGGCTCTTGGGCTGCTCAGCACAGGTGGGCAGCATGGCTGGGGAGCCCCGGGAGGGGACCAACACACTAGGATGTCCTGACAGCCCTTAAACCTCAACTTCCCATCCCCATATTACCATGATCAGGAACATCCTGTGCTCCACAAACATGGCATGATTCAGCCAGGGATGCGCTCACACAGAGCAGTGCCAGGGAGAGGGGGGATGCTGCCGTCACTGAGAGCGTCTGCAAATAACCCGCAGAGCCAAATGCCGAGCTGGTGCTGGTTATGCAAGTCTGCCCATGCAGCCACGTTGCCAACCGAGTCACTGCTTAGGTCTTGTGGGTTTTATTCTGTGGCTCAGATTTATTTTGGATGGAAAGCCACGTGTTTCCAGTGAAGCTACACCTGTGGTGATTTATGTTTTGGATTAGCCTCGGCAACAACCAAAGCACATTTGTCAAAATTTCTTCCATATTTGTACTTTTTAAAGGCATTTTTTTTTTCTTTTTTTCTTTTTTTTTCAAATGAAGTATGCCCTGCTTTTTTAACAGTAGTCTAGGCTGGGAGCAGATGAATGTGTTTCCAGTGGCTTCTTGAAATGAACAGCTGTTATTCACTGCATTGAACAAAAAGGCCTTGTGAAAAGTATGTCCAAAGTGATTCTTAAAAAAAATATATAAATAAATAAAGGCAAAAAGCTAACAATAACAACAAAATTAAATATGATATTACAGTTAGCTCAGCTGTTTGGGGTGAGTCCTATGGGTGTTGTTACATCCTGGCTACCTTGCTGCCTTCTGTGACTTCAATTTAATCCTCCCTCCCTCAGCTGCAGCCCTTGGTCATCTTTAAGCAAGCTACAGGAACTTTGTGAACCAAATGATGATTAGGATTACCACCATTTATTAATATAATTAGTACTATTTTCTTTCAAAATTCCTGCATTGAAGTTTCTGCCTCTTTAAGCATTTTCTCCTCCGTGCTAGGGAAAATCCAGACCTGGTATCAGACAGTGAGAGGCAGTCCCTCTGACTTCATTCACATCATGTGCTGTCACTGGAGCTGTTTGCAGTTTTGTTTTGTTTTCTTTATTTTTTTTCTAAAAGAAATAAATACTTTTCTGAGGGTTCTTGGGTTTGCAAATTTGGTTTTTGACAAAATGGAAACATTAGCAGAAAGCGAGGGTGAACCGACATTTGGCAATTTCCTCAGCCACCGGATTCTTTTCTCTTTGTGGATAATTGCACAGAAATTTAAGTGAAGTCTTTGTGCAAATAAAAACCCTTCGCTGTCCGAGCATGATTGATTAGGGATGCTCACTCTTTTCCTAATTCTCTTACTTAAGCTTGGCATCATCCTCCTTTTCAGTCTTAGCTGTTTCCACCGGAGATGAAGCGGTTCTCTGCGGAGGGGCAGGAGCCACCCACCCACAGCTCCTTGGACAGACAGACTGCTGTGGGGGGGCATGTGGGGCTGGGCAGCCACCCCTCCCTGGCCACAGTTCAGGGCAGCAGAGCCTGACCCTATTTGACTTCTCCTCTGTGGATCCCAGTCTCTATAAACAGCCTTTTATGGCATTTGCCTCTCAAAGAGGAAGCAGGGTGTGGATGGGAACAGTGACAAAGAGCCACTTATGAGGATTGAGTGAGCTCTTACAGGAGACCGGTGCATAATTTTAAGATCAACAGAAAAAGCTCGCAATGTCTTCGAGCCCTGAAATGTCATCCGAGGTATTTAAATGCTGTCATTCAGCCTCCCAGCTACCAGGGTCAGAAGTTTTGTGCTGCTATTCAACAGGGAAACTGAGTCATGGAGCTGCTGAACGACTTGTTGAAGGATTCACAGCAAATCAGAACCCGAGCCAGGAATTAGCAGCTGAGACCCAGACTGCCCGGCCCCTGGACTGTGCTCAGAAAACGCTGGCTTCTTGCAGGAGCCTGGCTTCAGCCGTGTTCAGTGAGGACAGGCAGTGGGGCTGCCCGTTGTGACTGCCCTCTCCTGTCTCAGGCAGGCAGAACGGAGTGGCAATAATGGAATAAACACCTGCTTTATTCCTACAAGGCGTACGCATGTCCTTTAGGATGTTGTGGCAATGAGAGATGAGAAACTAAGGAGGCAGCACAGGTTTGAGAGACCCACGAGGATCATCTGCTAGTGTGGGTGCCTTTGGCGTAAAGTGGGCACTGGAGGCGTGTGCTGCCATGGGATTTCTGGGACACGGCAGGATTCAGAAGCTGGAATGAAATTGTCTGTGTCAAAGTTTGTCTGGGTCGTGGCTGGCATCCAGCCTGGCTCCATCCTTATCTGTCCCTGGTGAAGGAATCTGTGCAGACAAAGCATTTATCTGCAGCCGCAGATAGCGCTGCGTTTTCTCTGTGCATGTTCCAACAGTGAACACAGAGCTCTTCCCTCTGACATCCTGTCCTGCAAGCAGCCACTGCAGATGTCCCTGTGCCAGGGCTTGGAAGCCTTTATGCCCCAGGGCTGAACAACAAGCCTACCACGAAGCCCCTAGAGATGCTGCCTGGTGGGATGAGACAGGCAGAACCACACTGCCCTGGTGCCCAGCGTGGCACTGCAGGAGGCATAGGCAATGCCCTGCTCTCTGAGCTGCTTGAGGAAAAGCTTTCCTGCTGCTGGGCTACAAATTTTCCCCCAAAAAAATGGAATGGGAAAAGCTACAAATCAGCTGGCAGCTTGATAGGGTGAGTCCGGGCAGGCATGGCAGGGGAATGCAAGCACGTGCTTGCAATCTCCAAGCCATGAGCACTGCATACCTTGGGTTATAAATAAATTGTATCAGTGACAATGCATTTGTGAGAGAGGCCAGGAGGGCTGGGGATGCAAAGCACTTGGTTCTGTTTCATTCAGGCTGTTTGGTGCCTGGCCACCAGTGCTAGGGAGGTGGATGGGAGGTGCTGGCTCTGCTGCTCGGGCCTCCCTGATGGGTTACACCAGGCTTGGAGTGCTCTCACACAGGGTGGTGGGGCTGTGTCTTATTTCCAGCTTTTGGCTGGGAGGAAGAAGAAAGCTGAAAGTACATACCTGTTGGAGAGCACCCCAGGGTCAGAAACGTGGGATCTGTGCTGATCAGCCCCGAGCAGAGGATGCAACCCTCAATTGTTCTCAAGGAGGAGCTCTTGGGAGCATCCACAGCCCTGCTCTGCCTGTCTGTTACTCATCCCATTATCCCAGCTTGGGATAATGGGGTGAGTAAGACTGTCTGGGAACCTTGGTCAGAGAAAGCACAGCCCTGTAGCACATTTCCCTTCTGGCTCTTCCCCGGGCAGGTTTGCTGTAGGTCTCTTCCCTCGGGAGCACCCACCAGGATAATCGTCAGCTCACACAGTAAAACCTGTGCTACCACAGCAGAAGATCTTATAGTTTGGCTCTACTGGCATTCTAACCCCATTACTGTGCATTTGAGGGTTTTTTATACGGTAATTAGCCAAGGGTTTGATTTGATGGTGATACGCCGTGCTCTGTTACAAAGAGCCGATTGTAGCTCGGCATCCCGGCCAGCCCTGCAGCGCAACGGAGAGGCTTTGAAAGTGCTGCTCTGTGTGCAGGGCACTTGGCAAAGCCTCCCCCATCCCACCATTGGATCAAATGTCCTGATAAAGAGATGGAGCTGAGAGGGTTTGTTTCACTCCTTCCAGGAACAGCGTTAGGAACCGGCAACCCCGGGATCTGGTTGTGATTTGCAGGAGATGTTGGGCTCCTTACCTGCAAGCTGGGGAAAGTGATACCTCTGCCAGGGGCCTCCAGGGCTCAGTTAAGATTAATAAGGGTGGGAGGGGAGATGAAATAGCTGTGACATTTTATTTTTATTATTAATGATGTAGAGCAAAGCCAGGGCATCTCTGTGAATAATCGCTCCGGTTTGCCTGTGGAGATTTGGCTGCATTTTTTCCCTCCCTTACCCTCTACTAATCAGAGCAAGTTTGACTTTGTAAGAGGAGGACTTAGAAAGCAACATTTCTCAGTGTCTGAATAAAAAGCTGAGCGTTTCCTGGAGTAATTAGGTCCAGGCTCTCAGGAAATGAAGGCCGTCTACTTGATAAGTGTTTAGTAATGATTACCAAGCTATGGCTGGGGAAAGCAAGCAAAGTGTTTTCATTTCAGAAGCAGCAAATCCAGCTGAGACCTGTGATGTGTGTCGCGTATGGAGGCAATTGTCCAAGTGGTATGTGGCCTTGTTGGCTGAAGCATGAGCCAAATTCACCCTGGAGTAGCTCCACAGGAGACACCAGGGTTGCACCACGGGGCTGAGCTGTGTATGCTGTCCATAACTTGCCCCTGGGCTGAGGGTTGGAGGTGACATTCTGGGACTGGTGGCATTATTCTTAAATTAGTAACAGTACTCATCAAAGCTTGTAGAGCTGGAATAGGGTAAGGGACATTTGCATGAATAGAATTAGATCCTCTCCAAATGAAATACCTGTTTCTTCAGTGGTGTTGGATTAATTGATGCTGAAAGTGCATACGTTTGGCTTCACTGGTGTGTTTTTGTTCATAAGTCAAACTCAGCTGCAGCAGTCAGAAGCTCTCACAAAAGAAGACCTCTCCAGCATTTGCAGGGGCAAATTTGGCTGTGAACATGTCTGATAGTCTGTGCAATTGTCACCGTCCATTTAATGTCAGCATACTCATCCTGCCACCCTGAAGCACCCTTGAGATCTTATGTGCAGCTGAGGGGGTGGGTTGCAGCCCCCCAACCCCTGCCCCATTTTGTCTACCTCCATTTCAGAGTGATGCCTTGTTGTGGGAAAATCCATCTCTGGTTTTCTCAGATGGGCTGGAGTTTTGGTGTAACATTGGAGGACTCTGAGGAAGCTTGCAGTCCTGCTGCAATGACTCCTGCCTTCCAGACACACCAATGTGTGTGCAGGTAGGTTTTGCAACAACCCCCACGTCTTCTGAAAACTCTAACGTAGCCTAGCGGCAAGGCTTTCTCAGCTGCACATCTGCTCTGGTGAAAATAATATACTGATGTCTAAAAATCTCTCAAATCCCTTATTTATTGCAGCTTATATAAATGTCTTCCAGAAAGGATTACACAGCTCAATGGAGGATAGGTCCAAGGGTGGCTTTTAAGCACACTGGTCCAGAGGCAAATCTTTCTTTGGGAAACCTGTAAGCTGCTGCTTTGACGAAACCCTGTGTGCAAAGGTGTCTGTGTACTTGCACGTCCTTATGCTCTGCCCACAGGAGTCCTCCACTGGCCACTGTTGGGGGAAGGCTCCTGGGATCAGCCTGATCTACCTTGGCAGCTCGTACACGTAGTGTCCTTTGCAAGACCTTTCCTTTGCTTTCCAGAACAACCGAGAGTGTACTGCAGAACTGTGGATATATTTTCGTTTCACTCTTTGTACCTTTGCCCTTTCTCTGCAAGCTTTGCTTCCTCACAGACAGTAAATGCAGTAGCTGGATGCTGGCCCAGTAACTGCTGAGTCTATTGGATCAGCAGAAAAGTTTCTTTGCAAAACTAGCAGTTGTCTCCAAAACCACCTAAGGCATAAGCTCGGTTTGCTTTGCCTTGGCTTCAGTCAGTTTGCCTGATGGTGAGCAGACTCCATCCCTGATGTGTAGATCTTTAGTCTTTGCAGAATGGTTGTTTAATGATTGTTTAATTGGCATGGTGGTCTGATAATTTATTTGGTCAGGTCTGCAGTGCCATAATGCCCATCAACATCGCGATGGTTTCCAAGCATTCATCAGCTGGGAGTCATGATCTATTGGTTTATAGCTCCAGCCCTGGAAAAGGCATTTTGGAATCACAGTGTCAGGAAAAAAACATGGCAATCAAACCCATTTTCTTAAAGACTGGGAGGGTTTGGGGTGAGAGGGAGATGCACATATATGCTATGAGTCGGTTTTTATTTGGGGAATTAGTTGTTTTCCTTCTCCCTTTGCTGTCCCATGTTGGCTGGGGGAAGAGGGAGATAAAGACCTCTTTCTCGGGTAGTACAGTCCTGTTTGCAGCCCACCCCCAGGGCTAAACACTCTGCTTTTCAAATAAATTCTCTGGTATTTGTTTATTTCTGCAAGAGATGACCTTTTATTGTGAAAGGGAAAAGGAGGGAGAGGCAGACGTCAGGCTCAGGACAGGGCTTAGATAAGCCATTTGACAGGACTCCATTGACATCAGAACTGGACTGCAAAGAGGGTATCATTTTATCACCGCATCCGTGTGGCTTTCTGGCTACAAGATGGTCGTGAGTAATCCCTGCATCTTCATGAAAAGGCATTTTCTAGGGCTATGCAAAGCTGTTTGGATGATGTTGAGTAACAGCAGAGAAGCAGATGCATTTTCACAAGAAACTTTGGCTGCTGGTGGACATTCAACAGCTCATCATGTCAGAGTCTTTTAAAAGGTGCTGAGCCATCGCTAAGGCATGGAAAAGGAGGAAATCTCTGCTGTAAGAATTTTTCTGTTTGTCTCAGATTTTTCTGTTGTGTTTTTCTGAAGCATTTCAGCTATTATTTCTATAGAGATAGTGACATGGAAACAGCTTGGCTGAGTCTGCTCCAGTGCCTGATACCATCAGCCAGAGCAGCTCGACTGGTTGCAGTGCCCCAGCTTTCTGCCAGGGAGGCAGGATGCTAGAGAAAATACACATCTGAACTCGAAAGCTGTTGTTTTATGGACCCCAAGGAAGGAAGATACATAAAAGCAATAAAAACTCAGAATCTTGAAACAGAGTCCGTGGCGGTTCTGCTAATTTTGGATCTGGTCTCTGACCTGTGTTCCGTCCTTGCAAACACACCAGAGAAGTGTGGTTTGTTGCTCTGCAGGCAGAAGTGCTCTTGTCCAGAAGTGTGCCAGAATAAGCTGCTTGCCTTATTCTAGGCATGTGGTTGGTGTCAGCCTGTCGTGCAGAGCTCCTGGTGACTCACCTTTGCTTGTGCAGGTTTTGTTCATCAATTCGGTCACAGGAGAGTAACCCATCCTCTTGCAGGGAGAGGAGGTTGCATGATGCCAGTGTTATAATGCTGTCCTTTCCTGACGGGTCTCTTTTAGTAGAGAAACATGCCTCAGCATGCTTTGGCCTTCCTCCTCATTAGAATAAACACTTGGGTTTGTTTCCATGTGGATGGCTGTGTTGTGGATGACACTTGTGTTTGGATTTCAGGCACCGTGAGGCTGTCTGTGAACGCGCTGTCCACTGATCCCCTCCCAAGTGCCTCCTGTTCCATCTCTGTGTCATCACTTCTCTCCAGCTCTTTCATCACGGATGAATTTGCTTTGTTTCTGGTCCAGATCAAATGCCAAATGCCTTCAGGTTCCTGAGGCTGGAAGGCTGTGTGGAAATGCAGGATACTGTTATGTTCCCGTGGCATCCCTGCTGCTGGGGCAAGTGCCCTGTCTGCCTCTTCCCGTGACTTGTGCTCCCACGATGTCCCCCAGCCTTTCAACTGACTGCCAAGTTTGTTTGCTTTGTTTTTCCCCCTAAAAGCATGCAATCAATTTTAGCCCTAATCAGATGGAAGCATTTCAGCCTTGACCTTCCTCCCTTCATGCACAAAGGGCTCCCTTGCTCCTTCCCATGCATTTCACACGATCTCCATCTGTCCTCCCAGGTATTTCCTAGGCTTTGTGCTGGGGAACACCTGCATCTCCTGCCACTTGGTGTGTCGGATGAAAGCTCATGGCTTGTCTGCCAAGCTGGGGCCCATGGGACTCTTGCCGGTGGTCTTTGAGGAAGGGATAATCACGCAGCATGTGTTCCCAGCTGTGCAGTTTCATTAGCTTAAAATGCACGGGCTGATCTTTGAGTGATGCCTTCCCAGGAGTGCAGTGACAGGGGTTGCCACAGGGATACTCTAACACAGGAGGAAAGATATGCATGGGAAATCCTCCAGTCTGGAAAGCCTGTGTGGCTCTGTAACCCCCCTTTTAGTATCTAGCACTGCTTGTTGCCATTAGTCTTTAAGTGTATGGCTTCTCACATACCGCTAATCTCCAAGGGCCACCACCTCATCTCTGATTACCTGACCAAGAAAAAACCCTGGGGTAAAGGAATCTCATGGGCAGCCACCTGCACAGATTCCTGAGGGCTGAATGCATCCCACCTGTTCCAAGGAATATCACACAGGAAGCCCTTACTTAGCTCTCAGGTTATGCTAGCATCCTTAAAAAGGGAGCAGGAGCCCATTTGTAGCCAGACACGGCTGCTGGAGGAGCTGCTCAGAGCCCTCATGGCCCCGTGAGCAGGATGCTTTGCCCCACTGGTGTGGTGTGGCTGCGGGATGTTGGTGGTGTGGTCGGGTGTTTGCAGCAGGGACGTTTTTAAACAAGGCTAGGAAGGAAATGGGGTTTTGTGCCCAAGCTTTAAAGGGTTTTGATTGTTTTTTTTCATCTTCTTTTTGCCAGGAGAGCCCCAACTGCATATTCTAGGAATTTTTCCTCATTAAAAATGTTGTTTTACACACAACACAGCTGTCATCAGGGTCTGTTAAACACAGCTAAGTGTTTATGTAGGACAGAAACTGCCTGGGAGTGTTTTTCACAGTGGGTCAGACTGAAGGTTCAGTAAACATAAACACATTTCCCACTGATTGCTCCCCGGATGAATCCTGCAATGCATCAATGTGGTTGAGATTTATGTGGGAAGGGTCTCTCCTGCTGGGGAGAGGTTTAACAAGAAGTCGCTTGCTCCTTGTGTGTTCTTTATTATATCGGGGTGCAGTTAAGCATATAATGCAGGGGCACAAACCTGTGAAAATCTTTATTTAATTTAATGCCTGTGAGGAATTTAAGAGGAGTTTATCAGAGAAGGAGGGAAGGATGTGTTGGAAGGGAGGGACCAAAGAACTTGCTGGCTCTCAGCTTCAAAATTAGTTTGTCTCACTGTAATTTAAAAGCACCCTCACAGTGGTCTTAACCTGAACCTCTGGCAGATGAGAGTATTTGTGCTGCACGGTGCATTCCCAGCACACCTGGGGGATGCAGCTCATCCACTCTGCACATACATGTGAAAGCTCATGAAAAATAGTGCCAGTATGGCCCAAGTGAGAGATTCATTAGGATGTCTGATTCCTCTCCTGGTTAGTTGCAGAAAAAAAAAAGAAAAGAAAAAAGTTCCATGAACAATGTTGAAATGGTTTGTTTAGTTTTAAATTTCCAAGCATCTGCCGCTTTCTGCAGACTAACTCAATGTCTAGTCAGCTCTTTTGTCCGTGTACCTACCAATCCACATGTTTGTGTGCCTGTTGAAATAACAAAAAACCCAAACCCTTCCTAGGTTTCTCACGAGAAGTTTTCCCTGCGCCAGCTCTCCAGATTGGTTGTGTTTTGGATTTGGGACCATCTTTCTGCCAACATCGGATCCCATCTGCAGACGGAGAATTTCCTAATTAACTCTTCTTCTTCCGTTTGTAATAGTGAAACAGTTGAGACAAGGTCACTTGCTATTTATAGCCATCTCACACTACTTGCTTCTACTCGCCCAGGCAGTAATCTCTGCATAGACACAGCAAGATTAATCCTTCATGACACCAAACTTTCCATTCCCTTTGCTATCTGTGCTTACCCACAATTGAGCCCCCCTCCTCTGCAGAGCCTGGTGTGCTAAGCCTTTGATAAAACACAGCAGCAGTGGGACTGTGGAAAAAGTTTTAAAAAACAGCATCAGTTCAACAACCCAGGAGTTGGCTGGGAGGTTTGAGGCTTCGGTTTCTAGGTCAGGAGAAAAGTTTGAAATTTGTTCTAACCAGCTCTTTACCAGGCTCATGCATTCAGCAGTTCACTGAGGTGTATGCAAGTAGGTGCATGTAAGAAACTGCAGGGTTTTGAGAGATTTACCCCTTTTTCGTGGTATAAGTCTTCTTCACTCCCCCTAGAAAAGTTTAAATGCCAATTGTGTCTTACGTGTTGAAGATACCTTAATGTAGAAACAAGTTGGGTTATGGTAATTGCCAATAACTGATGATATGTTCAGTGAAATGGGACTTCATTGCCAAAAGTTGTATGAGGTCTTGGTTATATTGTGTACCATCACCCTTGTCTCAGGCAGGCAGAATCAATAATGGCTACTTTCTAAAATTCTTTTTTTGCAGTCTGAGCCACCCTCGGGCAGGCAGTGGTTAGGGCAGCTGTCTGTGCTTCTGTGTGCAGGACACAGCAGCCAAAGCAGTGATAAAATCAAACAGCAAGGCATGGGTGCTCAGGAGACAGGCAGCATTCGTTTCCTAAGCATGGCAGTTCAGTGATGGTGGCGTTGGGGTACACAGCAGATTGCTTGGCACAGGCTGTGCTGCCTGATACCTAGCTTGACACATACCACAATGACAATGAGTCAGGAAAAAAAATATTTTCCAGCATCAAAACCCAGAAACATGTAAAAATTACATTTTCTCCTTCTTTGCTCTAGCTGTTGTCATGGTAAAGTCAACAAGGACAGGGTGCTCCAGGGTCTGCCTTGTGCTGCCATGCTGATTTTGTGTCTGCCTTAGCTGAAGTACACAGGGGTTGGTGCAAAGGTGCAGCAACATTCCAGAAATCTCATCCCAATAATGTGAAGGAGAAGAACTTAGAGTACATACTAAGGTTGTGGTTTGACAGTTGTTATTTTTTCCTGCTTATTTTGCTTCATTGTTTATTGTTATGCTGTGTTATTTATATTACTTTTTATTACATTTATTTATATTGCATTTATATGAATTTTTGAGAGCCCTACAAAGATCAAAATCCACTTGTGTTACGTGCTTGTATTTTCTTATAGCCCCTGAGTTGCTTGCCATCTAAATAAACATCATAATTCCCCCTTAGGAGAAATACTATTTTTTTATTGCTACTCCTTGAAAACAATGGAAAATCAGGCACAAAGAAAACAAAGCATTTTTTTCCAATGGCTGCACAATGAAATTGCGACAGGGCCAGGAACTGAGTCCAGGTGTCCTGAGTCCCAGCCCAGACCTTTAAACACCAAAATATCCTTCTGTGCCTAGTGAATTCAGTGTTTTGGCAAAAGTTTCCCTGAAGTGTTTCATAATTAATGTCAGTGCAAGTCTCTGAATGTGTCTTACCAGTTAGGAATTCACTTTTATATACACACATCCCCTTAAAAACTCCCCCAAACTTAGCAGCTGTTGGCTTCTTTGTGTTGCTGGAGCATTTCTAAGGCTAGAATGGGACATGATAAATTGAGAAGTGTTGATTTGAAATGTTCTGCTTTGAGTCCACTTAGCAAAATTGAAAGGTCATCTGTCCTCTAAAGAGCCAGCAGGACTAGACACAGTATGAGCCTTGTTTTGAGGGAAAGGGATTTTCTGTTGTGTCTAGAAGTCAGACTTCGCCTATCTCATGGGAGTGGATTTCATCCAGGAAAAGCTAATCCCCTCCTAGGATCTGTGACAGTTTTCAACAGCTTTCTGAAAAGGAGCTAGAAGCAAAAAAAAAAAAAGGACATTGCAGTCCACGACAATCACAGCTTGGTTCTCCAGGGACCATGTCCCTTGCTGGGATGTATCTGCTCCCTTTTAAGGCTGCATGTGCGGGATGCTTCCAGAAGAGGAGAGAAATCAGCGCTGTGGTGTGGAAGAGTGCAATTTCTCCAAGCAGCTCAAATAATGGCTCAAATGCTAGCACCCTCTAGGTCAGGTCAGCAGCTTTCGTGCCGTCTCAGCTCAAAAATTCTTGCAGTTATTTTGCTCACCTGCTGGGAAACCAAGGGCTTGCTCTGGAGAGTGGGATCCTTGGTAAGACTCCTAGGCGGGAGCTAAATGCAAGTGTTTTAGAGTTTACAATTAAAAGAAAACTGAAACTCAGAACCTGGACCTAAAATACATCATTGAAAGAGTTTCTTGACTTAGGGAAGTCTGAGAATCAAGAGTCACAGCTTGAGAGAAATCTGGAGTCAAGTCCCTGAATTTGGTTCTCAGCTTTGCTCCGATTTCTACTCCGATGCTGGGATGCTTGCCTAACATACCTGTGAGACAGAAGAAACAGAATTGCTGAGGGGAAATGCCAAGTGAAAGACCAGAACAAATACTCTCCTGACAGTAAAAGCTGGTTTCCCCGCACCCATTGTCAGTACAGCACTAATCCTGCAGATCTTCTGAAGTTTGCACAAGGCAAATTGTTTGCATTTCCATGGGCAGTGCAGTGTGGTGGTGCTTTGGTGTTCAAAGGGCAGCTCTGGGAAGCGGGATGAGATGTCTGACTGCGGCTTTTATCCCCTTTTTAGAGGTATTCACGCGTGCCTCCTCCGCTGGCCATGCCCTGGCCTTGCTGGGAACCAGATGAGCAATTTTGGCTGTGCTTGAGCAGCGGCACAGCTCGTCAGGTGGCTGGGCTGTTCCTCCAGTAGGTTTTCATGTGCCTGGTCATCTGCTTTCAAACCGCTGGCCAGATCCAGCACCTGCTCCCCCTGCCTGGGAGGTTTCTGTCAGTGGTCACTGGGACAGGATCACTCCCCTGTGAGAGTGATGGGCCTATAAAGGGCCATAAACCGCTCTTTGAGACAGATGCTACCACTAAATATTTGTCTCAACATCTCAATTCCCTGGGAAGCAATGAGAGGGTGTGACAGCGCTGCTCATTTGATATAAAAGTGCTGGTTTCACAGCACCCTGGTCTGTTTGGGTGCCTGCTCACAAGTCTTCCCACTTTATTTTTTAAAGCAAAAATGCTTCCCTTTCAAATTTCACCTTCTGTTGGGAAAAAGCCAAAGGAAACCTATTAGAGTAATTTTTTAATATTTGCCACTTGGAAATTCTGTTTGGGAGTGGAGACTCAAATGGCACCGGCTGCTCCCTTTGCAGCCAAAACATGTCCCCCTGCGCCAGTCAGGAACGTGGTCTTGCAGCCATAATCTGTGTCTTCGTGCTGTGTTTTCCCAGGTCTTGCCAAGCTTGACATGCAGTAGGAAAGGAGGCATCCTTATGGCAGTTAAACAAACGGGGTATTTTATTAACCCTGGCAGACCCTTTCCAAGTAGGAACAGGTTAGCCAAGTGATTTGCTGTGGGCTCGCTGCTTCCAGAGGGACTGCGCGGCTGAATCAGACCTGTGGCTCTTAACCCTGCTCCGGCTCTTCTTGCTCAGAGCAGAAAAAAAGAAGGACTTTTTGCCATGCTGGTGCTGCAGTCAAGTGCCCTGAGCAAATCCCCTGTGCAGCCGGGTGCCCGGAGCAATGCAGGCAGAGCATAGCACTGTCAGGGCTTAATCCTGGCTGTGGGAAGAGGAACCCGTGCAGCTGTGCCCAAACCTTTTCCCCGTCTCTGTAAAAGCATTTCTCACAGCTTGGCTGAAAGGCAGCAATTTATCAAGCCACGGGAGATAGAGTTGATGCTCATTAAGAGCATCTGAGTCTTAACTCAGTGTTTACAACTGAACCTTAACATAGAGCACAGCCAACAGCCGGAATTAAATCACGGCTCCTGGAAGATTTTACCGTAGTGCTTCACTCTGGCCAGGCAGTTTGGGGAACCCCTCCTCTGGACCACGTCCTGGGCTGCAGCAGAGGGATGCTGAGCTTGCAGCAGCTGGGCTGGGTGCTGTGGCTGGCTGGAGGGGACAGCAGGATGGTGCAGAGCAAGCAGGACAACGTGGTTTGCCATCACCTGGGCTGTATCATGCTGTGGCTCTGCCCTGGGCTGGCAGGAGACCATCCTGCTGTCATTTTGGGTGTCAGGCGGGTATGCATGAAGGTCTCAAGCAGGGTGAGCCTGCCAGGGGCCTGGCTCTGCACCTTGCTGTTAGGGGTATTGGTTTGCTTTCAGGTGCAAGTGCATTGGCCATGGAAGTGGCCCTGCTGGGTCAGGCAGATGTTGCACTCAAACATCTGTCCTGCTCCCTGCACTCCGGGCAGCTCCACGGGTGTGTTTAGCCCTGATGTTTGTTTTTGCTTAGGAGGCTTTCTCTGGGGTGAGACTGATGTCTGGTCTCAATTATGAATCTACAAACCCAAAGTAACTTGATATATCAAAGGTAAACTTTTAATCTCTCCGCCGCTATCAGCAGAGTCTGGTCTTTTGCAGCTGCACACAGCTGAGCTCAATAAATGCTGCCAAGTCCCCTGTCACTAGCAGGGGCTCTGAGCTTGGACACAGCTTTGCTTCTAAGGCTTACAGAGCGAGCGGCTTCGGCAGCTGCTTTTCCCTCCCGTCTCCCTCACACCTCACATCTCTGCACCTGGGACTGTGCAGGGGGTTGGAGCAGCTGAGTACAGAGGATGTGCAGCTGGAAAAGAGGCTGGACCCCATCATGGGTTTGCCCCATCAGAGGCCATAAGTGACCTGCCTGGCTGTACGGAGCTCCAGCAATTCCAGCTCCCCTTACACTGGGCTTTCCTCTCATTTCAGCCATTTTCCATAAACTCTACATTCAGGTTTTCCTTGGTCATCGCATCACTGCCCAGCCCGATGGTGTCAACCAACTCAGTCTTTCTTATCTTGTTGCAGCTGAACCAGCTGGAGGAGGCGGCAAATGCAGCTCACACTTTCTTCATGGCAAACCCTGAGCACATGGAGATACAGCAGGACATTGAGAACTACAAGACCACGTCAGGGAAGGTCAGCCTGATTGACCGGGAGGCCAAGCCACACATGGTGAGTCCGAGCTGAAGAGGTCTCTGGGTTAAGTGTCAGACTGCCTGGAGAGAAGAGAGTTAGGAGGCCAAGAGAGCATCCTCTATGAATGGGGAAACACTTGCCAAGGTCCATGTCACAGTGCAGCAAAATAAACTCCCTTTCAGAGTTCTTCTTTAAGCCCAGGCAGCTCCTGCTTTTTCCAGGCTCCCTGCTGTGTCCCCACCACGATCCCTCCATTCAGGGGCTCCTGGGTCATCCGTGGCTGTGGTCACACACCAGCAGGCAGCTGCGATGGATGCTTTGGTGTGCTCCAACGGGCAGATCTTGGCTCACGTGTGTTTATTCCAAGCTGGATTCTCCCACCTGGGCAGGGAGCATCCAAACGAGTGACTGTGCTGGTGACAGTGCAGGGTGACAGAGAAACAGACAAATTTATCCAACTCCGAAAGGTGAAAGGCCAGCAGGAATACCAGGGACTCACTTTCTGATTTCACAAGATGCAAGGAAGCTGACATTCATGGCATTATTTGGTGTAATTAATGGAGCTGCTTATTAGGGGCCATCCTAAGACAGATCTGCCTGGGCCAGGTGCAGTCTTTTCCCTTGGCATTCAGCATTGTTGTTGGGTAGGAGGGTTAAAACAGAGAAAAGAAGTGTTTTTGTCACCTAAATGGATGATCTGTAGCCTGCTTAAAGACTTCTCTGCCTGCTGGCTTTGCAGGAGGACTACACTGCTGGCGTAAGGCACTACGACAGGGAGGAGTATGGGCTGGCCATTGACTTCTTGGAGCGTGCCTTGGTGGGGTACTACTCCGAGGATGAAGACTGCCAGATCATGTGCGAGGGACCACAGAGATTTGAGGAGCACGAATACCTGGACTACAAGGCCAGCCTCTATGAAGCTGTGGCGGGTGAGGTCTTCTTGCATCTTTTGGGTTCTCACCCCTGGCCTGGAAATAATTTTAATTATTGAGTTTGGGTGGGTTTGGTGCTGGTGAGTAACGCTGCAGGAGGTGCTTGTGAAGCCAGAAAATGCAAATACCAGGAACCAAGACATCTCATTTAGATCCTAAATAGAAACTGAACTATAAGAATGGCATTTCCAGATGTGTGTGAAGTATCTGCAGCTTTCAGTAAAGTTGGAAGGTGCTTTAACACAAACTGCCTCAGTTTCCCTCTTGTACTGCTATGTAAATCTAGATGTTACTGGCCCTGTTTATATTTTCTCTGATTTTCAGTGTGTATGAAGAGAGCAGCAGAGTCCTCTTGGCCTTGCTCCAGCTGACCAGGAAAGTTGCCAAAAAGGCTCAGGACGTAGATTTCCTCCCCATCCAAAGGGATGGATTTGTCATTAGTGGAGGCCCACCTAGTTATGGTCCTGCCTGAAGTCTTTGGAGAGAACTGAACATTGCTACGCAGTCTTCGGGTTTGCATGTGTGGCTCTGAGCCAGAGGGGATTAAATGGCTTGTTCTCAGTAGAAATAAGTTTACATGTAATTAGTTGTAAGGAAAAGGAAAACAATAAATTAAGGTTTGTTTGCTGACAGAAATCTTATTTATCTACTCTTGGTCTTGGAGTTGCATCATCCTCCAGAGTTTTGTTTCTTCCATGGAAAATACTTCACTCGGATTCAGATTGTTTTTTGATTTTGCATAATTCTGCTTACCTAGAGACAAGAAATTTAACTGAACCTACCAAGATGAAACCACCTGCCAATGAACATGCAGTCTTCCTGGAGGTGTTCAAGGCCGGGGCTTTGGGCAGCCTGATCTAGTGGGAGATGTCCCTGGCCATGGCAGGGGGGTTGGATTAGATGATCTTTAAAGCTCCCTTCCAACTAAAACCTATGGGTTTATTATTCTGTGATACAGGATGGGAAGCAGCCTCTGCTGGGCTTAGTTACTCAGGGACAAATGTGAGTGCTGTAAGGACTAAGTTGGTGCCAATGTCATTGTCATCTGGTCATGCCTGCTTTCAAAACCATGACCAGGAAACCAAGGGCTGTATCAAGCCCTCCAGGAGGAGAGTTTTTGTTGGGAAAGAAAAGCCACCTTCCTTCTTAGTGAAAGCTGGTGCTCTTCAAACAGGTTTTGGTTTCTGTTAGGTCATTTCTGTGCTGTGCAAGTTGAGTGCAGCCCCAGCGAGCAGAGCAGGTGCTTCAGCGTGGCCACCCAGTGACCATGGTGTGGACCAGTACATCTGGAGATGAGAAGCCGAAGGTCACAGCAAGCACTGTGGCTTGGCTAGATCTGCCTGGGAATAACCACTCCAGGCTCCAGGGCTGCTCAGACACCCAAAGAAACAGGGAAGGGAGGGAGCAAAGGAGGGGAAAGAGTTCCCCATAGGAAACTGTGTGGTCATTACAGGACAGCACAACCCAGAGTTTTCCCCTGGGTCCAAGGCTCTCAGCAGGGACTGAGGACTCACACACACCACAAAATGAGAGTTTAGTTCTGCAGAGCCCCATTCTCTTTTCAGTCCCAAGCTAATTTGCCATGCCGCTACATGGGGTGGAAATGCTCTTACCTCCTCACCCCAGGGACAGATACATTTCAGTGCATTGATTCCAATAGACACAGCCTGTTTCTAAGGCATCCTGAGAGTACCAAGTGAAAGCAGTGCTTGTCAGTGATGGATTGCTCCATGGCTAGGATGCTTAAAGAGGTTTAAACTACAGCAAAATTATTTATGTCCTTTTCCTTCTTCCTTTCCATAATAAAATATCCTGGATGTAGATGGTATATCAGACAACTACTCAAGCTACCTGCTTGGAAAAAATGGGGACTGTTTCAAGTTTCCACTTGATTTCAGCACAAATTCCTCAGGCTGTTTTTTTGGCAGCTCCAAGAAGTGCTTTGGTAGCTGAGCACATGTTTTTTTTCAAGCCTGTGTTTGTTTCTTAAAGTTTTTAATGGTGTACAGAGACAGAGCGAGCAAAGTAGATTTGTAAGTACATTGCAGCAAAGGCTCCAAACAGGAATCAGATGTCAGCTTTGGCTTCAGCATCGCACAGCTGATACAAGGCCTGCATTGTGTACTCCCACTGATTAGAAAACGTGCTGATGGCAGATGTTTACCGCGTGCTTTCATTACCCAGGAGATATTTCATTGTCAAGAAGCAATGAACATGGGGATTTTGCTGCCAGTATTTGTACCTTAGACCTTTCAGACCAGCAGCAGTGCTGCCTTGCTTGGCCGTGCTCATAAAGCTGCTCTACCCCTAGCTCCTCTTGTCTTCACCTCTCCTTGCCCTTGGGAGCTTTCTTACTGGAAAAAGGCAAGGATAAAAGATGAGCTGAAGGGTATGGTATGGAGGTGGTCACGCTGTCTTCACACCTACAACTTGTTTTGTGGTTGTCCTTGCCTCGCAGGGCTCTTGGGGCTGAGCACCTGCCTGCCACCAGCAGGTCCCTGGCTGGTCCAGTGTTCCTGGGATGCGACAGAGATGCTCAGGCTCCCTCTGCAGTTGACAGGAGAATGGCATTTCAAAGGAGGCCAAAAATATGCCTGCAGCTCTCCATCAGCTTTAGGAACGAGCCTGAGCTGTTTCTCTAGGTGCTCCATCACCTGCTGGACCATAAATTGCATGTCCTTCAACTGGGGAAAAATAATCTCTGTCCTGGGCTCAGCACCATCACCACCCTTCTCAATTCTTCTCCTTCTTTTCCTGGCAGATCACTACATGCAAGTCCTGGCCTGCAAACACGACTGTGTCCGGGAACTCGCCACACGTTCAGGTCGCATCTCGCCCATCGAAAATTTCCTCCCCCTCCATTATGACTACTTACAGTTTGCCTATTACAGAGGTAAGGCCTGTCCTTCTGTTCCTTACAGCTCTTGCTGAATTTTTTTTCAGTTATGAATTGTTTCATGGGGAAATCAGAATATCTGACATAAGAAACTGCCTGTTCAAAAGTCCTTTTCCTTTCAGGTTGGCTGAAATGCATGGTTAAGTATTTTTGTAAAAGTATTCTAAATCACCAGTCAGGTTTTAAAAGCTCAAAAGGAAGCTTAAACATTATTATTCTTTAAAGGAATCATGCTTTGTGGGGATCCTTTCATTTGGCTTTTGATATTAAAGTTTTGGGGATCTATATATTTCTAGTTTTCTAAAACCAATGAATACATTTTATAAGTTGATATGTAACATATACAAGTTGGCCCAAGCTTATTCCCAGATGCCAATTTTTCCAGTTACCAAATATTTTAAGATTAACAGTAAAATTACAGGCAAAATATCAGGAGTTGGCAGCATTATGAAAAGCTTCCTGTTGTGTGGTCCTGGGTGGTATTTTATTATGTTGAAAGAAAGAAAATCCAGGCAGAACTCTGGTATCTCAGGCACGTGGTAACAGCTCCTTCCTGATGAGGGTCAGAATTGCTATTCAGACCAAACACTTCTTCATTCATCAGTGCAGTGGGAAAAAGGTTGGAGGAGGCAGTATTGCTTCGTGCACAGTGGGCAGGCTTTTTAAAAATTGTGTATTCTGCCAAATTAGAGGTTTAATGTGGTGGCGAAAACCCCCAGAGCCCTGAGAGGTACTGCACATGAGAAAGACCTCCTAAAAACTGTTGTGTTGCCTCCCAGTCGGTGACTACGTGAAAGCCCTGGAGTGCGCCAGGTCCTACCTCCTCTTCCACCCAGATGATGAAGACGTCTTGGAGAACGCAAGCTACTACGAGGGCCTCCTGGAAGGTACTATGGATCCAGGCACCATCAAACCCAGAAAGGTGAGAGTGAGCATCACATACGGGCCAGTGGTACAGGGTTTTAGGAAAAGCGACAGCTGGAAACAGCAGCTTGGCAGCTTCCCCACAGCGAACGCAAACGTGGAGGTGCTGGGCTAGCTGGCAGCACTGCTTGTAAAGGTTCAAGTCCAGAGCCCGAGGGAGAAGCTTCTTTAAGTGGGGATTTCAGCTTAGCAAAACCCAAGCGAGGGCAGGGAGGGTGATGGCCATGTGCCTCAGTGACATAACCCCTCTCCTCTTGGTGCTCTGGAGGACGTGTGGAGGAGGAATGCAATGAAGAGCAGAGGGCAACTTCTGTTAAGAGCGGGCTGGGAAATATTTTCCCAGGGGAAGCTGGGGATGTCAGCGTTACTCTCAAGTCGCTGGCAGCTGGCTTGGGGTTGTGTTTAGCCTGTTCAGCAGGGAGCAGCTTTGCTATCACAGGGTGAGGCTGGGGTCAAGCAACCAAACAGTGTTTGTTCAGTCACCCGACGGGCCAGGCTTCCTCTCCTCCGTTCAGGGCATCTTTGTTTGCAGTCCTGGGGCTGCCTTTCTCACGATGAAGCTCCGCGTCCCATCATAGCTCTGCTGAGGCTCGTTCCCCTGGCAGAGGTGGGAAGGAGCTGGATTTTCCATTCCCTATGGAATTTGGTGAAATTATAAAAAATAAAAGTGAAATGGTAAAGAAGAAAACAAGAACAATTGCAATCTCCCCTGAAACAGCACATCCAGGAAAAAAAAAAAAAAAGAAGTTGAGAAAATAATTTCAGTGTTTCCAGTGTTGTGAAATTTTCTGTGGGGAAAAAAAAAAAAAAAAAAAAAAAAAAAAAAGCACTGATTTTTGCTTTGTAAAGTAATTTTCTAGGAGAAAGCCCAGTGTTTTGTTTACATATTTTTTTATTTCAAAGAAACACCCTTTGGCGGATGATTTCCAGCTAGCTGTGCTTTATGGTCCCCATCCAGTACCCCAGGCTGTGATGCTGCAGCCCACCCCCTGCTCCTTTAGGACAGGACAGGGCTCCCAGCCCTGCACTGCAGACAGGGAAACTGAGATACATCCCAGCCAAGGACCTTGCTCCAACAGCCTGCACTCACCTCCACATCCAGGGCTCCACATGTCACCAGATATTTAGAGGTTCTCCAGGGTTTCCACTGCATGGATGTATTTTGAGGGATTCATGCTTCCTGGGGTTGCTCTGAGGCATGACCTAAGCACCCCCCACCTCGTAGAAGTCTGCGGTGTTGCATGAAAAGCAAATCCCTGCTGAAGCAGAGGTGTCTGGTGAAAGCTCCACGTGCAACATCTCCCCTTCTTTCTGCCTTTCAGGAAGCAAAAGCACTGCTGCGGCGCCATAAGCTGGAGTCTCACCTCCTGCAGGTGGCTTCGGCCGGGCTGGGATTTGCCTACACGGAGCCGGTAATACCTGGGTCTGCTGCTGGGAGGGCGTCTGGGAGTTCACAGCTGTAGGGTCTCCTTGCCACTCTCCCTGCTGTAAAGCCAGTCCCATGTAGGGGACTCAGGAGCTGGGACTTGGGCTGGTTTGTCCCGTGTGGGAAAATGGTGTTGGCAAGGTGAGGGGGCTGGTGAAGGAGGAGCAGGCGCAGCCAGGTCCATCTCCTGCCTCGTGTCCTGCTGGGTCTCAGCCTTCAGTCCTGAGACCTCCTCCATGGGGTGGGATGGGGAAGGCTGAGTTCCCACTGTACTCATGCTACAATGCCAGTTCAGGTTTGGGTTGAATTTTCCATTTGGTCACCCCAAGCAATTGTCCCAGGTGGTGTGGGATGTGGCCCACCAGAGGGCCTGAGCAAAGGAGTGAAGCAGAGCTGACTGGCTTCAGTCTGACCATCAAACTAAAAAAACTCAACCTCTCCCTTTTCCCACAGAACTACTGGAAGAGGTATGGTGCCCGCCAGGACGAGCACAGGTAAGTACCAGTTTGCCCATTTTTTTCATGTGTTGGTTTCCAAGAGACGCATAACAGCGTAACTCCCAGAACTGGAGAAAAGTCATGATGTTCCTCTTTTGCTCCTCAGTGTCCCATCAAGTATTAGCAATGAACCAGAGGAAGGGCCCAGGCTGTCCCTAACAAAGAAACCCACACCGAAACCAGACCGAGAGCTGAAGGAGGGTAAGTCTAATGAAGGTTTTTTTTTTTTCAACAAAATCAGAAGTTTTTTTCTATTGCTAGAGCCTACAGACTGCAAAGGCTGGCAGATGAGCAATGATGGCCAGTCCTACCAGGGGAGCTGAAACTTTTTATAAGAGACAAGCTTTGATGGTAGCTCTGTGGGTCCCAGCAGCACTGCTCTGCTCTTGGACCTGCTTTGCTACCTGCTGAGCTGTTCAGCGCAGAGCCCTAACATACAGAGCTGGGAAGCTGGGGCCTCTCCATGGGGATGTGGCACCCACATACAGTAATTTTTCCCCCAGATGCTTTTAAGAGATGTTCCCTGTTGTTCAGGCTGCTGTAGGATGGATGCTGTAGGCTTAGATTTGGGGAACTCTGGCTTTGCTAATGTACTGGATCACACCATCTTCACAAACGTTTTTTGTTTGCAGCCTGGTTTGTGGTATCATGTTTTGGCTAACACCAAATAACTTGGTTTTAAGGTCTGTTGGTAGAATTTTCAACTGATTTCAGCACATTCTCAACAGCCACGGAAAATACCATAACATTTACTAACAGGCAAGATTTCCCCTGTAACAGTTTAGAAGAATTAGATTGCAGCCAAATAGTGATGCATGCTCCTCAGTGCAAAATAACAAGATCTCAAGCCAAGAGGTGTTCTATGTTTCTAGTGGGCCAGCTTCACAGTAGCAGGCAATTAAACCTCCTTGTAATGCAAGGGATGGTCATAGTTTTGTGGGAATTTCACAGCTTTTATGGTCCAAGTTGTCCCCAGCTGCTCAGTACCTTGTTCAGAGTCTTGTTATCCCTTCTTTAGCCATACACATAAAGAAGGAAAATACCAGAGGAAGATCTTGAAGAGCTTCTTAAGCCAAGAGCTGTCTGATTTGTATTAGTTGGTTTGTTTGCCTTTGTAACCAAATAATTTCGGAGTATGTCTTTCTCGGTGCTGTACTTTTATGCTTGCTGGTTTAGCTGCAGAATGTTTTCAAGTTTACAAAGAAAACTGAAACCCTTCAAAAAAAGGATTTTTGTCTGTCCAGCTGCTTTGTTTCTTTTTGTTTCCCTCTCTTTTCATTTGGAAAAAGAGAGAAAAGGTCAAAAGATAAAAAGAATGGTGCATTTTAATTTTGTGCTCCTCTTCTATACTTAGCTCTTTCACCCCTTCCCCTCACTCCCAAAAGTCCAAAGAATTCCCCAGTTTCTTTGGGGTGTTTTTCATGTGTGTCTCATCTTTTGTTGTCAGCCTTGGATCCTGGGACTCTCTTCCACAATAATCTTGGCCCCATTGCAATTTTAACTTTGGGAACTGTGCAAACCCAGCAGGCCATGATGTATGTACCAGAGAGCCCAGAGTGTGGGCATTGGTTTGAAATAATCCCTACCCATCCCTGCTGGGTCCAAAGGACAGTGAGAACATGTTGGCCGAGAATTGTTCAATGGGTTAACACGTCGTATGCTCTGAATCAGGGCAGAGCAGAAAGGAACGTGGTTGTGGGAGAGTAAAGGAGCTCTGTCTAGTCCTGGTGCTGGTCCCATGTCTCACCTGGTTCAGAGCAGTCAGGGTTAGGAAATATTACCATGAAATATTGCTATTATCGTGTTGTTTTTAAAACTGAAGACTTAAGTGACAGGACATTGACCAAGGCAAACTCGATATAGAACTGTGAAAACGAGAGACTAAATAAACCATGATATGAGAGCCCAGACACCTGGTTCCCATTTCAAAAGCTTTATTTGTCTTCTGTACCTGAGTCTGCCCAGCAACTGAGAAAGAAAAATGATGCTGCAGCTCACAGAGTAGTGCCATGGGGCAGACAGACAAAGAGTTTGAGAAGGTTTGAGCCAGCCATGGTTCCTTAGTACAAATCATTGTGTGAAAAAAAAAAAAAAAGACACCTTGCAAAAAAAAGCAGCACCCCTCTCTTTGTGTGTAGACAGAACTGAGTGAGGTTTACTGGCTGCTATGATTTACCAAAGTGCCCATGTCCTGATACAAGACAGCAGAGCTTGGGTCAGCTGATGGACAAGAGGCAGAAGTGGTGCAGAGAGCAGGTGTCTTCCCTAGGCTGCTCTGTGGCACAGTTAGCAGGAGCTTGTAAACCTGCTGGACATTTTCAAACCTCCTTCTGATAGCTTGGTCCTGGTGGCCAATGTCTATATCCTATATCTATATCTTTACGTGCAACATCCCAGCTGGAGAACTCAGCCCTGGGCTGGGCTGTGCCAGAAGTTTGGATTGCAGCACTCTGTTTCTGATCCAGCTGCATTTATAATAAATGTTATTATCGTGCAGCAAAGTGGACGTGAGGGACATCCCATCTCTTCCGTTTCCAAGGAACTCTTTAGAAATGAAGCCGTGGGCTGGTGGTGGAGCTCTGCTCTCAGGCCTGTGAGAAGCTTCATTGTGCCACATGATGAGAGGAGCTCAGTGCCTCCGCTTCCTCTGTTTTACAGTCCTCTGTGACTACAGATAATTTTTCCCATGACTTCACCTTCCTCCTGGAGAAACACCTGGTTTAGGATTTAATTGATATTGCCAATTCTTTCATCGGCTGTCTTAGGGGAAATGAGAGGAAGAGGCTTCAGAAGGTGGTGAATTAGTGGCCTCACCGCATTTTTCTGATCAGGAAAATCCAAGGCTTGTTGCAAGGAGCTAACCCCCCTCTGCTTTTTGCCCATTTACCCTGCACATGATGAAGCTCAGTTGGGAGACCAGCAGCATGCAAGAGCAGCCACCAGTGGGACTGAGCACAAGCAAAGCTTGCTGCAAACTCCCCCACATCTCAGCTTTTCTACAAAGGTAAAAGACAAAAATCCTCCCTGATGACACTTGCAGAGAGTGACTTTGCATGCCAAGCCAATGAGAGCCACACAAAGCCAATGCAATGGAAACTCAGAGCCTCTGGTTACCCTGGCTGCTGGGCAGGAGAGCCAGGTTAGCCGGTGTCTGTCTGTCATTGCGTCCTGTCCCTGCGTTTGCAAGGCGCAGCTAATGAGAAAGTGGAAAACTCTGATGCTCCAGCAGCAAATTGATTTCACCTCTGAGTGTTTCCATTGCTTCTGTTTCTTCTGTTGTTGATGTGAAGCCAAACTCTGCTTTCTGCTGTGAAGTCGTTTCCCTGGAAGTGCACCCGGGTGACTGCAGCTGGCCCTTGGCCATGGTACAAGATGTCCACGAGGCCAGGTCATGTTCAGCAGGGTTGTTTTGTCTCTCTCTTTCCATCAGGGGGTCCGCTTCTCTACAGCGACGTGAAGTTTGTCTACAACTCACAGCAGCTGAACGGCACCCAGCGAGTGCTGCTGGACAACGTCATCTCAGAGGAGCAGTGCCGAGAGCTTCACAGGGTGGCCAGTGTGAGTAGCAATGCCCCTGGGAGGGACGTGACTGCCCCACAGGCTGAGTCTTTGATGCCCTCCCCAGCAGTTTTGTTTGTCAGAGCTGAATTTTATCTGCTCATGGGGAGGCTCTGGGTTTGTTCCTTGCTCCTAGGCAATGCAAATGATGTTGTGATGCCTGTGGTGAGTGGTCAGACATTTAGTGCACCTGTAGCTCCAGCAAAGAAGCTGTTCCTCCACCTTACATGGTGCAGCAAGCATGCTGCAAGACAGAGGGTACAGAGAGAGAGCTCTTTGCCCCATGTTGTACACAGCACCAGAGGATGCGGATGTACATCCACAATGTTGGTGGAACTTTCTAATCCATCAGTGACTGGGTCTGGAGAAGAACATCTGGGGAAGAACATCCCATTGCAACTCTTCCTCCCCTGGGGAACCAGCTCACCCCTCACTCATGTTCCTGTCTTTCCTGGCAGGGGATAATGTTGGCTGGAGATGGTTACCGGGGCAAAACCTCCCCCCACACCCCGAACGAGAGATTTGAAGGAGCCACTGTCCTCAAAGCCCTCAAGGTAGAGCTCCCTCCCTCTCAAATCCATGCCCTCCTCCGCGGCCAGCACGGCGCTGACCCCCTCGCCCCTTGTCCCTGCCCAGTACGGCTACGAGGGCCGCGTCCCGCTGAAGAGTGCCCGGCTCTTCTACGACATCAGCGAGAAGGCCCGCAGGATCGTCGAGTCCTACTTCATGCTGAACTCGACGCTCTACTTCTCCTACACGCACCTGGTGTGCCGCACCGCTCTCTCCGGTGAGGCTCGGGGGTGGCAGCAGGCTGGGTGGGAAAGTTTGAGACTCCTGTGGGGGGTGACGGCGTTTTGAGAGGGGACACAAGTCGGGAAGTTAGTCTGTTTTGTCCGGTGCTTGAGCTGGTGGCCAAGGGCTGGGCAAAGTCACCCTCCCCTCAGCTGCAAAGGGTGGGCACTGCTGTCCCAGATAGCTCACTTCTGGGGTGTCTTCTGCTGTTTGTGTCTCCAACTCTCCCTCTTTTCTCCTCTCTTCTCTTTCCCCCTCTCACTGTTCCTTCTCCTTTCCATTCCCCCAGCTCTCCATCTCTCCCCCCAGCAGTAATGAACAAGCCAAGCTGTGCAGATCTCACCCCTCAGATCTGGCTTTTTCCTCCCCAGCATTTCCTTTCCTCTTCTCACCTGTGAACATCTACAGTGGGGCTGCGCAAGCTCCCCATCCCATGTCAGAGCCCACAGAGCATGGCACTGCCATCTCATCCACCCCATCTCCTTCCCCCTTCTTCCTCATGGTCCTGCCTAGGCCAGCAGGAGAGGAGGAACGATCTGAGCCACCCCATCCACGCTGACAACTGCCTGCTGGACCCTGAGGCCAATGAGTGCTGGAAGGAGCCTCCTGCTTACACCTTTCGGGATTACAGGTAGGAAGGACAGGGTTGCCCCAGTGGCTGGGCACGCTGCTCCAAGGCTGTGAACCCCAAAGCTGGAACATCCCAGCAGGTCATTTTGGGTGGTAACAGGCATCACAGCTAAGCTTTGAGCCAGGGTTTAACTGTAAAGGCTCTGCAGTATTTTAGGGCCCAGCTGTGGCCTACAGTACTGTACCTCTGTGAGGTATTTGGGTGCAAAACAGAAGGGTGAAAGCTGGTGTGACCCAAATGTCACCATTTTGGGAATTGCCCCCTGATAGGAGAGCAAGCAGAGAGGCTTGTCTCCCCTCTCAGAAATAGCCCCAGAGAAGCCACCACCACAGGGCTCTCCTGCTTTTTCCCCCAGTGCCCTCCTCTACATGAATGCGGATTTTGAAGGCGGTGAGTTCATCTTCACCGAGATGGATGCCAAAACCGTGACGGTGAGTGGGTGTGCTTTCCTGGCCGAGCTGCTGTGAGCTGAAGGTGGGAGGTAATTTCAGAGGCAGCGCCGGTGCCCTTCCATCTGCAATCTGCAGATGAGGGGCTCGCACCACCTCCATCGGGCAGAGGGCTGAGACAACCAGCAGGGAGAAGCTGCTGGAGCAGGCTGAGAATAGTCCCTGCCTGGAGGACCGCTGAGCTCCCACCCCATCTCGTGGCCAAACATGAGGTGATGCCTCAGAGCATGCACAGTGCCTCTGTCCTTGGCTAGTCCCGTCCTGCATGAAGCAGTGGCCCTGGTGCTGTGGGACACACTGCAAAAACCTGGCCTGGCCCAGGCCTTGCTCCAGAGCAGGTCACAGCTGTGGACACCAAGTCCCCAAGAGTCCCATTTGTGCCCCCTCTGTGCTTGGGCATCGGGTCTAGGCACTGTGCTGGGGCTCTGGAGCCTGGAAGGTGCTGGAGAGCACATAGAGTCTACCCAAGACCGGTGCCCAAGGGTTGGTTTTGTCAGCTTGTCTGTCCCTGAGCTCCTGCAGGATCCCTGCTGTGGACCCAGAGGAGAGAACGGAGCAGTGTTGACACATCGTGAGCTGTGCCCAGAGCTCCTCATGTCCTCCTGAGCAGCTCCCAGGGTCCTGGGGCGATGCAGAGACACCCAGCTGGTCCCAGACCCACAGGGAGCCCAGACACGGCCAGTGCATGCAGCCATGCTGCCCTTTGTCATCCTGTCCTTGCCTATTTTCCTGCAGGCGTCCATCAAGCCAAAGTGCGGGCGAATGATCAGCTTCTCATCGGGCGGCGAGAACCCCCACGGGGTGAAGGCAGTTACCAAAGGGCAGCGGTGTGCTGTGGCTCTCTGGTTTACCCTGGACCCACTTTACAGAGAGCTGGTGAGTCCCTCCAGCACCACGTGAAGGGAGTCGGGGGGAACCCAGCATCCCCAAGGAACCCAGAGCATCCCTAGTCTCCAGTCCCACCACATCTATTTTCCCCCCATCAAACTCCCCACAGCAGCATTCCCATCAGTGGCACCCCAGGATGTGAGGAGGGAGGAGCTGCTAGGAGATCCCAGAGCAGTTTTCTCTGCTGGCCCTGAGCTCCTGGGCACCCGTGGCCCTGCTGTGGCTCGCGGGATGCTGAGCAGGATGCAGAAGGATTGTGCACGGGGCTGGGGCTGGCCATTTCTGACACCTAGTGGCCAACAGCCCGATGAACGGGAGCACCTTCTACGATAAAAGACCAAACCAAACCCTTGTGCCTTTGCCTTGTGAGCACCCCGTGTTGGGCTAGCTGGTGGGCCATGACATTTTGGGAGAAGCTTATTTTAGACATGCACCTTGCTGTCTGTGCATTTTGGTGCCAGCTGCAGCTCCTCTGTGCTTGGTGCATGTGTGGTAGGAGATCAGCCCTGCCCAGGGAGCTGGAAATCTTGGTAGACACACAGGGGATGGCTGCCCGCGGCTGTTAATGAAGAGTGAGAAGGGACCCACAGTGCATCAGCTCTGCCCCATCCCTTTGGGAATTAGGTATCAAGGTGCAGATTGATGGGGTTCATTCTGTCCAGCAAATCCCCAGGACAAGTCCTAGGCTGTGTCCTGCCCTCCTGACTGCACTGCTGGTCCTGGGATGAACTGTTTGTTGTGGCTACTGCCAGCAGGCTGAGCTGCTGAATGAGCTGAGGGTGGGCACTGAAGCTCTGCTATTGTGGTTTTCTTTCCTTGCCCTCTTGCAGGAGCGAATCCAGGCAGATGAAGTGATCGCAATGTTGGACCAGGAGCATCTAGGACCCAGTGAAATGAACATCAACCCAAAGGATGAGCTATGAACTAGGCCAAAGACTTTTTCTATTAAATATTTATTTAATATTGTTAATCTTATTAGAACCTTTCTATTTTTGTACAGAGATGCTGTATAAATTAACAGGTTAATATGATTGTGGAGTTTTCAGGAGTGCCTCTTCTGTGTTTAGCACAGCTCTTGCTGGGACCCCTCATCCCTGTGCCAGCATCTCCTGCTGGGACTGACTCTGCTGCTGAGGTTCCCTGTCCTTCCCTAGCACTGCTCAGGACCCTTTCAGGCCCACTGCATCCCATTTTTTAATTCCTCAGCCAGAAGATGCTGCTTCTCTTTAGCCTCTGCTAGAGAAATGTTGCAGGTGTGTTGATGGACCCCTCTCCCTGTCCCTGCCAAGAGCTGAAGACTCATCAGTGCTGCCCTGGGAGAAACTGGAGCACTGGTTGTGGCTGTTCTTCCCATCCTGGAAACTGCTCCACATCCATCCTGTGAGCTGCCAGCCCCTGCTGCTGCTGCTGCTGCTGGTAAAACCCAAGGTTACAAGTCGTGGTTTCCAGGTGCATGTTCAAAAGCAGCTGCAAGTCTCAGGGATGTTACAGTGCTGTGATATTGGATGATCACGATGCTGCTTTGTATGCTGGGTGCCCTGTCTGCATCCTCCCATCCTGACAGTGCAGAAACTGCAGATGTTTATGGCATGGCAGCATCTAATTGCTCAGAGTATTTCTGACACAGTCTGAGGGTGTTGCTGTGAAAGCACATGCTGCTTAGCACAAGAAATTTACCCTGCCAGCACCTGCTGCTGAGCTAGTAAACCATGGCTCACTCACCTTTAAATTAACTCCTGTGCATGGGACCAGAGCAGCCCTCACCTGAGTCACAACAAGCACTAAAGTCTCGGAACTGCCTGCACCCCAGACCCAGGGACAGCTTTCATTTTGACCCAACAGCTGCTAGAAAGCAGTTCCCAAAAAGTAGGCTGAAGCAATCCTTGCTTTTGAATTTCCAGCAAGGCTTCTGAGCTCTGCAGAAAGCACCTCAGGGGGCTTGGCTGGGGCTCACCTCCCCAGGCAGCTTTGCTTATCTCCCTGCTGCATTTGCTTGGCATTTTCTCAGTCCTTTTCTGCACCCCTCTGCGTTTCAAGGACTTAAATCAGGTGTTGGCCCCTGTCCCCACCATGCTGTTGCCTCCCAGGCTTGGCTCCTGCTTGCTGCGCCCTCGGCCCCAGTTTGTGCTGCTCCCCTCGCAGGCTGGGGTTGGTTTGCTGCTGCCGTGGTTAGCCAGAGCTGTGGCTAAATCCAGGGGAAATAAACTAAACTAAACACAACATCGGGGCCTGTCTCTGTCTTTCTTTATCCAAGCAGGAGAAGGGGAGATTGGGGGATGCACAGGGTGTCTCGTGATGGTGCCTCTCCCTTTGGGGTTCCTGGCCCCAGACACACGCATCCCACATGCTGGGGGAGCACCAGAGGATGCAGCTCTTGGGGACTTGACTGCAAACACAAGTGACACCAGCCCTAAATTCCAGGGAAGAAGGAGGACCCCAAGCAGCCTGGACTGTGCCACTTGTCCCTCTGTGCCACCAAGAGCTGCCTGTGGTCGGTGGTGGGCTGCAGGAAGCAGGAAAGCAAAGACTCAAAGGCACTTTTCCTGTTTGCTGCTTAGCCTGCGCTCTGCTCCAGTCAAGTCTTGCTCGGAAGAGGATTTTTATTTCTGTGGCAACAGCAGAGGTGAGAGACAGGTTTATTCATACACCATAGCCTGGTGGGAGCAAGGCTGGGCCATGCACCAAAAATGCAATGTAGGCTTTTGTGTCAGGGTGGCCTGGCCACTGAGAAATGGCCCACACCGAGGCACTGCACTGAAGCTGATGTGCAGTTCACAGCAAGCCTGGCAGCTCCAGGGCCAGCTCTGAGCTCCTCCAGCCTTGGCTGAGCCTCCAAAAGGATCCCTGGCCCTTTGTTAGATGTGCCCCAGATCTATCACCCGCAGTAGGTGTGGTTGGAAAACGGAGATGCACGAACAATGTCTGGGTTTCTTGTTAACGGCAGCGTACCCCTCCTAGTCCTAGCAATATACGCAGGCTGGATTAGCAGCGTTGATTTATGACAGTCAAAAAAAAGGGGAGAAAAAAGCTCGTAAAGGAAACAACATAATAGATTTCAGCAGTGTTTGAAAACAACGTAAGAGGGTGCAAGCGCTTGGGTGTGGTGCTCGCTCTGGAAGTGCTGCACGGTGAGGTGATCCTCGGTGCAGGGGCTCCTTGTTAGCGAGGATTTGGGGTTTGCTTTGACAGCCACGTGTCCCCAAGCCCAGGGTGATCACCCCTTACCCAGGGTGCTCTGTGCAGGCAGCTGGGCATCGGCAGCATGAGGAAGCTGCGGGCAAAAGGGATGCCGTCGGGTATTTACAAATTCCTGAATTCACAGTCAAGGCTGAAACGCCTCGAGCTGGTGGTGTACCAGTGGCTGCAGAGGCTAATAAAACCTGGGCGTGCCCATGGGCATTAGCCAAGCAGGCTTTGTGGTGCTAATTTTAAGCTGCTGAACCTCCCAGGGTTGCTGCGGAGGCTCAGGGCCATGCGGACATGTCAGACTGCAGCAGCTCTGCTGGGTGTTGACTAAACCCCATTAGTTCCAACCTGGGGCGTGATAGGCTTATAAACCACCATGTAGTCGGACCTTTTGTATGTGCCCTTTATTTCCAGGAGCCAGGCTGATGGCCCAAAGGCATACAGCAGCTTTGCTGCCTACTGGAGACCCAGGAACAAGTCCTGATAGCTGAAGACCCCCCAGCTCCATCCCACCTTGCAGCAGCATCTCTCTTGCTGTATTCTCTCCTCTGCTCTGTCGGTGGGCAATTCAGGTGGCACCATCTCCCCACCGATATTAAAGGCTGCCCAGTCTCCATCCAAGGGTCCTTCCAGCCCGAGGTGCTGGTGGTGGGAGGTGGCAGAGCCTGGACACGTTTGCCAGGTGGAATTAACAGCTGCTGAGTGCCTGCAAGCAGCAGAGGCTTGGCCAGGAGATGTGAAGGAGATGGAGTTTGCACCGAGCCCTGCTCATCCCTCCTGGATAAACTAGGGTAGAGCCAGCCCAAGCTCTCGCAGCAGCCCAAGGTCTTCCCATGAAAATCCATCATTAAAAAAAAAAAAAAAAAAAAAAAGGTTGTTTCCTCTTGTCCACACCCCTGTCCAACCTGGGAGGCAAAAAAAAAAACAAAACAGCTGGCTCTAATAGTGCCGGCAATGAGGAAAAAATGGGCTAGTCACGCTTTGGGGAAGAACTTTATTAAAAAAAAGGAAAGAAGCATGCACTTCTTTTGTTTCTGCAACTGGTCCTACGCCCACACCCCATCACCTACCTGCAAGAGCCACTTTTTCCTGGAGGAAATGTTGCAGCTTGTCTGTGCATCAGGGTATGACCCTCAACATGGTGCTCTTGCCCAAGTGCAGACGGGTGCTTGTATGTCTGTATCTGCATGTATACAGATAACACTGAGGATGGCAGGGCCCCCACAGCCTCCTGGAGCACGGCTCCTCCATCCCCAGAGCACACAGCACACCAGCAAACTGCTGTCTTGGCAGGTCTGGTGGATGCCACGTCCAGCCCAGCATTACTTTTATCTTGTTTTAAACATATGGTGAAAGCTGGCACAGGATTTGTTTCCTTGTCCTTTAGCAAAGATTTATTATATGAAAAAAAATATATAATAATTTAAAAATGTCCTAACCCCTGGCCACCATCCAACCCTTCTGAAAATATGCCCAGCACAAGACAGGAACTTGGGAAAGCAAAATAGGCAACTGGGAGAGCTGCCTGGCCCCTCTCGCCTTGGTTTCAGGGGCAAGGCAGAGAGCAGGGGCTCTCCAAGGAGCTGGGGGATGCAGGGGTCCCAGGGGTGACCAAATCTGGGCTGGCGAGCAGGCAGGCTTGGCAAGGGAGCAGGACATTAATGATCACTTCCAGGGCTGGTTTGGGTAACGAGCATGGCAGTTCCAGGAGGTATTTCCTGAGGTTGAGCAGGGCAGGGCAGGGGGAATTAACATGAGCTCAGTTTAGCTTCTACCCCTCCTTTATTTGTAATGAGATTAACGGCGGAGATGGCAGCGGCAGCACCGGGCTGCAGCCGCGATGGGGTGAGCCGATAAGCAGCCTCTGCGCTGCCTCGCGTGCGAGCCCAACGGCTCTGCTCCCAGGGAAAAACACCAGCAAAAAAACACACCACACTTTTCATGGCTTCAAAATGGCTGTAAGGTGGCTTCACTGCCAGGTTTGGGGGAAACACATAGCACTGTGCTGACCCAACTGCATGGTGGCCTCCTAGTGCTGCACAGTGCCACCACTGTCTCCTCGCAGTGCTCCTGCTGGAAGCATCAGCTGAAGGCCGGGCCCTGCTGGAGATGGGGCCACCAAGGTGGTTTGGCAGCTCCAGCCCTCCCGAATCCTAGAAATGAAAGCAATTGCTCTGATGGCCATGAGACAGAAGGTGGAAAGAGCTGGAGATGCACCTCCAGTGCTTTAAGCGGGCTGTAGCAAAGGCTGGGAAGAATTTTTTTTTATGATCCCACTCATGGCTTTTAAAAGAGGACAACGTGCCCCCTTTGCGTTGTGCCCCAGCCCCGATGCAGGAGCTGAGCATGGAGCTGGCCACATTGGGATGTCCCCAAAAACCACCAGCAGTGACAGGCGCTCCTGCATGGCCCTGCACCCCCAAACCCCATCAGCCCAGGCACTACGGGGATGGGATCCTGGTCCCGGGGGGGACACGGGCTGCCACCGCTGCCACACAGGGGAAAACAACCCACCAGCATCTTAAAAGCAGGCCGGTGCCCCCAGGCTCCCAGGGGTTGTTTGTTCACCTCGTTTTGTTTCGACACCTCATGTGCGAGGCTGGGCGCTGGCATTTCACTGCTCCGACGGTGCCAGCGCTCAGATTGTTTCATTTGATTTGCCGGCCAAATTGGGTGGATGGGTGGAGACTGAATTTTCCCTTTATTTTTGTTTTCAAAAAACCCTTCTGGCCCTGGGTGAGGCAGGAGGAGCTGAGTGGTTTCATGTCTATCTGCTCCGTGACAGTTACCTGCCTACAGCTCCTCTGAGCACAGGGGCCGGGCAGGGAAAGCTCAGCCACTCCACACAATGCTTTTTCCCTTTTTTTTTTTTCCCTTTTTTCTCCCCCTCTCAAGAGCTTTGAAAGCAGCTCTAGTGTGCGCCCATCAGTTCTTGCTCTGCCAGATGGGTTTCCACAGCTGCAGGGAAGGACTTTGTCACCAAATGTCACTTTAGCCCTGAGGAGCTCTGAGCGAACAGCTTCACAACAGCCATCCCCACACCCAAGTGTGGTCCCCATGGACAATTAGGGATGGGAAAAAGCATACAGGGATCTTTGCCTAGCTGTGCCCTGTGCTTCCCCAAGTATTGAACCCATATATTGCAGCAGCTCCACCAGCAAGTTCCTCCTCTTTTTGCTTGAGTTTCTGCACCGGGAGCTGCAGCGTTAGCCCTGCAGCCCGTGACTCCACTCTTCCAGTGCCTCGACGTGGCCTGGAGCTGTAGCAGCACCTCTTGGGAGGAACGAGCACAAAGCCACAAATCACATTGCTCTGGGAGCCCAACGAAGCCGTAATGGTTCCCCTTGAGGTGCGAGGCACTGCATCCTTTCTCCCTTTCCACGCTAATTACGCCGAAACAAAGGCGGGACATGCAGTGCCAGGAGCATTCCCCAGGCAGCGAGTCCTCCACCCAGCAGGATTAGGTGGGAGCCCCAGAGGCATGCGCACAGCATGCCGGCTCCTCTTGCTCAACCACCGGCGCCACAAGACAAATGATAACAAACATCTCCTGCTCTCCTGATGGGCCCAGCAGCAAGAGGAAATTTTCCAGGTCAGAAGCTGCTGCTGGGCAGCCCATGCCCCGGGTGGTGTGGTGGAGCTACCAGCCCTCAGCAGCTCTTTGGACCAGCTGTGAGCACCACCTAACAGCAACGCCAGCACACGGTGCTGCTGCCTTGGGCTCTCCTCTGCTGCCTTCAGAGTGCAAAGTGCAGCTCGCTGCTGGCACATCCACCTGCCCAGGTTCTGGCACTGCTGCTGGTGCTTTCTTCAGGATATCTTAGAGTTTTAAGGAAAAAAAAAACACAAGAGGACTCTTTGCTTCCCCTTCCCTCGGCAGCTGTGCATCAGGCACCATGATGCTGGGGTGTGGTAGCTGTAATAATCAGGCAGTTGTGGGCTAATAGGATCAATGGCCAGAGGGGTCAGGTGTAGGGCCTTTCTGCACTAGCCATAGAAGGGGAAAAAAAGCAGGGTGCTGCCTGGGAGAATAGGTCAGCTCTGGAGCATCACCCAGACCTTTGTCCTGTCCCAGCTGGAAACCCAGCCAGCATTGCTCCTCTCTCGCTCACAGCCAGCCAAAGCAGCATGAACGGAAGGAAAACCTGGCCCAGGATGTCTGCCTGTATGAGTATAGACCATTTTCTGCAGCTCAGTTTTGGAGGTGTGAAGCAGAGCCTATGGTACTGCAGTGTGTGCTCGGTGCCTTCCCAGCCCCTGTCTCTGGCCGGGCTTCGTCCCCTGTGAAATAGCAGAAGCCCTGTGCTGCTTCCCAGACAGGGGGGCACCACTACAAAACCATCAACCAAAAAAAAAAGTTAAAAAAAAATAAAATTTCCATCAGCTCTGTCTGCTCCTGAGGGGCCGCAAAGTGCCTTCATTTCCACTGCCCCACCTGCCCACCTCCATCTGCCTGCTGGCATCCCCGGCAGGGCTTTCGTTCATGTCCAATTTCCTTACCTCCCAGGCAAGTCTGAAATAACCCCAGACAGCCACTGCCCATGGCCAGACCGTCCCTGACTTGTCTTAATTACTCCTTGCTAATAGCTTTCCCTTGGGTGAGACGATAAGGCCGGGTGGAAGGCGTTGCCCCATCCCCTGGCTGCGGCTGGCCGAGTCATTGATGCCACGGCTGAGCAACCCCAGCACGTGGGTTCGGTGCGTGGGCTTTTACCATAAGGCCTCAGCCTTCAGTGCAGGGCACAGCCCAGCTGGCTGGGAGCCGTGAAACACTGGCTTCCCGGTGCCCCTAAAACAGCAATGTCGAGTCAATAATTAAGCAGACATAAAGGGGGGAGTATACATTATAATAGAAGAAACCGTCTTGATGCCCGGAGGACTTTATGCTGGAAGGAAGCTTTTCTGAAGGAGAGCAAAGTAAGGTCGTTGTGCCCTCAGCAACAGGCAGGCGCGGCCACAGGCTGCTCCCACCCAAACTAAGCCCTGCTCAGGGCTTAGCAAGGAGGTTGTGGCTTTGGGGGTGAGGTTAGAGCCAAAACTCCAGCAGGGAAGGGATCGGCTCATGTGCACCAACGCTCAGGGCTGCTTGTTTGTTGGAGTGCAGGAGCCCTGCATCACCTTCAGAGGGCCAAACACAGGGAGAGGTGCTGGGCTCCGTGCCACCGGCACCTCACCATGTGTTGGATGTGACCCTCCAGCTCCTGTTTGGGTGAAGGACACCCCCATGACAACCCTGGTGAGTACCTTCAGGTTGGCATCTCCTCCCCAGGCTCAGCACAGGCTGCTTGACCATGTCCTTGGCACAACGGGTGGATGCATTTATCTCGCATTTCTCCATGACGCATGGATAATTTGATGCAATTGTGCATCCACCCACACCTTTAATTAATCAAAGAGATTTTTTTTTTCTTCTTTTTTTCACGTAGGGCTGTGCAATATTTTGTTTCCTAACAGCCCTGCTCCAGAGGACTGGGATCTGTTGTAACATTTCTTACCCAATTGCAGCGCTGAGGGCTATGCAGCCAAGAATTTGGATCACATGTGTAGAAATCTTCAGCATTGTCTCCAGAGGCGATTTCCAAGGAATCAGAAGCCAAATGAATCAGAAGCTCACAGAAGAACTGGGGGGGAGGGGGGGGAACACAACAAAAATCAACCAACCAAAAAATAATAATAATCAGGCAAAAGCAACTTCAGGATGAAAATGGGAAGAAGTCAGCAGGTGCCCTGGGATGATGTTGAGGAAGGCCGGGAAAAAATGGAGGAAATCAGAGGCTCTCCTGGAAAATTGTAAAACACTGCTCTAGGGCATATCTCAAACCCGTTCTAAGGGATCTCCCCAGCAGCTTCCCTTTCAGAGCTGCTCATCTTGCAGCTGCTGATGGGGCACAGAAAAGTGCAGCCATGGACAGAAGATGGCCAGGTATGACAGCACTAGGAAATGCTCAGACTGAAGGCTGAGAAGCTGAAAATAAACGCCTGACATCTGCATGTCCTCACCTTGCAGCTGAGCAGCCAGCTCACACCGTTGCGCGCACCGGAGTGGTTTGGGCACCCTTCCCTTGAGTCTCCCTGTGGGCCACAGGAGGGACCTGGAGGCCAGGGCACAGTTGAGCAAGGGGAGCACCTTGGTGAGAGCAAGGAGCCCATGTGAGCTGAGCACCAGATCCTGCAGGAGCACTGCCAGTACATCCTCTCCATGTAAAACACCCCCATAGCAAAGCCCTGCGCTGCGGTGGGCACCTACCCGCTGCTGGGAGCTGCGCTCACGTTTGCCCCCAGCCCTCCCAAAATCTCATACGGTTCCAAAACAGGCAAGGTGAGCTTCTAAAGCACGCGCCAGCAAACTGAGCCAGAGCCAGCAACCCCAGCGGGGAGCCCCGGGGGGGAGGCAGCACCCCGCAGAGCCGTGCAGGTGCACAGTGGGGTGCTGGGTGCCGCGGGCGGGTGGGCCCTGGCGGGGTGCCGGGCTCCCCACCCAGACTGGCTCAGCTGGCTCCTGCGGTGGCGTGGGAGCCCCGAGCCGGCCGCCGGTGCTGCAGCCAGGTGCTGCAGTGGGAGTTCCTGGCTGCGGCGTGCGCTCGCTGCAAAATAGCTGGTGGTGTTTTCTCAGCTGGAGGAGATGCGTATCGCTGGGGCAGTGAGGACTTTTTTGCATTTTGCAGCCGAGGTGCTGCGTGCATGGAGGGGGAAGGTGGAGCGCGTCTTGCCCTCGGGCCAGGCACGCAGGGTGCTGCTGCAGGCTGGCCGAGGCTGCGGGGTGATGCTGCACCAGGGAGCCACGCAGGGCTGCTTCCCTCCAGCCAGCCTCCCGGGGTGCGTGAGCTCTGGCTCCAGAGGCAGCTCCAGGCAGAGGTTTTTGTCAAGCCAGGGCACAGCTTTAGCCTTTTGGCACCCAAGATCTGCCCGGGGTGAGGGCATTTGGCCCTGCTGCTTTGGCCGGGGACAGCTTCATGGCTTCGCCTTCTGCCTTTCCCACTGGTGCCGGTGCTGCCTGGCATGGGCACTGCTCTGGGGGATCCCTGGGTGCACAGCAAAGGGAAGGAGAGCAGCACCTTTCCCCAGATGCAGCTACAAGAAATGCTGCTCCAAAACCCCCACAGGTCACTCGTTTATCCAAGCCATGCAAAATGAATATCCAAGAGGCACCGAAACAGCTGCCGCGCATGGGATGGGTTTTGTGTGTGTCAAAATTAAAAATAATAATAATAATAATAAAAATGCAGTTCTGCAAAACTCGGCCACGCTTCTCGCAGAGGAGCAGCCCGGGGCGGGGCACAGCGGCTCCGAGGTGGGGGCTGCAGCCCCGTCCGTGCTGCTTCGGCCCCGGGGAGCCTGGAGCGCGGCCCCGGCAGAGGGCAGTGGTGCCCGCCCGCTGCGCTCCGCTCGTCTCGGAGGAAGCCCCTGCGACAAAGGAGCCGAGGAATGCGGGAGCGAGCTCCCCTCGTCTCTCTCTCTCTCTCTCTCTTCTCTCTCTCTCTTTTTTTTTTTTTTTCTATTTAATTAAAAAAAAATATATATATATTTTCACTTCTGCTGCTAGATATTCATTTCGAGAGTACTGGCTGTAAAAATAGAATAGGAAAAGCACCAGCTCTTACCCAGGTCTCCCAATATTTTTTTCTTTCTATTTTTTTTTTCTCTATTTTTTCCTTTTCAGCTCCTGCACCAGTTTCTTCTCTGCACGTGGAGCCCTGCAGCCAGCTGCTTGCCTGGCACACAACTCTGCCGTGGAAGCTTCTCTGGCAGAGCAGCCCCGAGCCTTAGGAACCCAGCAAAGCTGATTGCAGGGACAGAGCCATCCTGCTTAATATTAACAAACAAACTTCGTCTTCCCTTGACCTTTATGCAGGCAATAATGAGACCACATCTTCCAGGGCATGATTCAGAGTGGGAAGCTAATATGTTCTGAATGGCTCCCCGGGGACTTTCTTGCCACTGATGATGCAGGGAGCCTAATCTCCTACCCTAGGCAGTTGGGAGAGACAATGTAAGCATCTCCCTTGTATGCTGTAATGGTTGGTATCAGCCCAGCTGCCTGTGAGTAATTGCTGAGCATGCCAGAAGGCACCCACCTCATGTTAGAGCACGCATCCCCACCGTCGGGGGAAGTGGCACAGCCAAAAAAGCCGCTGGCTGCAGTGCCTGTGTTGGTGCTGAATGCAAAGAGCTGTGCACTGCAGTGGAAGTGAGAAAAAAACACAGATGAATGCTGCATGAAGACCCTCCCCAAAAATTTAGAGCTTTCAGGCCAAAATCCAGATGCCCGTGGGCTGTGTTGGGTGTTGCTGGGGGAGTGGGGTGATGCCCTTTGGCTTCGGTGCTGCAGGCACCCGGTGGCCGCACGCTGGCTCCAGGCTGTCCCGTGGTGCTCACCGTGCCCCAGGGGCAGGCAGATGCAGCCCCCCCCCAAGCTGTGTGTCTCCTGCCCCTTCCCCTCCCACCCCCCAGCAGCTTTTCCTTTACTCTCCCCCAGTCGCAGGCATCTGGCTTGCTTCATGCAGGCAGAGCCGACGGCTCCTGAAACACAATGCACGAGTCTGTGGGAGTGTTTACAAGGAAGTCAAAGCATTTTAACAAAACCAGCTGCCCCTTCCTCCCCCCAAAAAGGAATCGGACTGGCACACGTCTGTGGGGATCCCAATTGCCGATCTGGGGCAGCACCCGGCTATGCTCACCCAGCAGCAGGGCACAGCACGATGGGCAGCACCCACAGGCAGGCGCAGGGGGCTGTGGAGAGGATCCAGGCCCCACTACCAGAAACACATGCATGTAAACACACACAGGTACACAAAGCCAAAACCACCCAGGCCCACAGAGCTGATATTAATGGCTTGTGCTCAAGGGATAACATATCTAACCCAGAGAGCATGAGCATACAAAGAAGAGGGACCAATGGGACAGCAAAGTTGCAGCAAAGGGTAACTGCCATATACCTGAGTAAAATATTGGCACTTCATTCCTAAGGAAGCAAGCTGGGAGAAGGCTGAACTAGTCCTTGCTGACAGAATATATCTTTTCCTTCACATTCATCTGACCTTCACAGCCAATGTACCCGAGCCTCAACAAAACGGCTCCAAAACTCCAGCCTCCTCCCTCTGCTGTGTGCTCGGGAAGTCAATTCCCTGTTCTCATGGATCACAGAGAGCCAGAACATCCCAGGCCTCAGGCTCTACTCCAGCCTGGCTGCCAGGCGAGGCTGTAGGGCCCAAACTAGCTAGCTTCAGTGTGCTTAGGAAACTTCATACCTGCATATGAGTTATCTCATTATCCAAAGACAAAATTCCAACAGGAAGATGTGGAGGATGAAAGGGAGAGCATTAGCTTTGGATTCCTCTGCACCAAAACCATTGCTCTCGTATAAGCAACGCAGAAGTTTCTAATCTAGCGATGGTTCACAGCAGACAGCTATTGCAATCATCAGCAAACATGTTTCAAGCCTATCTGGTTAATGGAAACTGAAATCTTATTTTACCTGATTCAGTTTGCTCATCTAGAGGCAAGGAGCCCATCAGCTGAAACAGCAAGTTCTGGCAGTCATCGCAGCAGCACTTCTCTCTTTGAGGGTAGCATATTAGTTTTCAATAGCACATTCAAGCAATCCCTGCCTATCCAAGTGGAATAAGGGCAATGATGCCTCCAGCTAGCGATAGCCAGAGACAAGAGCTTCTCTAAGCCTTTGGCCAAAGGGAAAAGCAGCAGTGACCAGAACCAAAGAATTCAGGCAGGCATTCCCTGCCTTAATGGTCAATGTGAAAGTAACTCCCAAGAGAAGCGATGGCATTTTCCTCTTTTAAGATGAGTTTTTCCCTGACCTTTTGGTGCCTTCCTGAGCCCTTTCCTCCAGCCACAACCTCAGGAAAGCTGTAGGAGGCAGACATGGTTTTATACAGAAACCACTGATGAAGCTGGGCCATTAAGGTGATAGCCCATCAGACTGAAGCAGTATCAGGAGGAACCAATATACAAAGAAAAAAGCAAAAGGTAGAAGAGAAGATGAATGTAGTGATGCATGAGGTCTTTGATGTAAGCTAGGCATGAAGGACAAGCATCCCCAAACTCCAAGGGTGGTGCTGGATGTGGCAGTGCGAGGCTATTTCACAAACGGAGAGTAGGGAAAAGGGTAGTACTGCCCCTGCTTGTCCAAAGCCCAAATTCTCTTCTCCCCACCCCACGGGCACACAGCCTTGCCATGTTTGAGGAGGATTTTGAATATAAAGCATTTCCCCATACCCTGCTCAAAAACAGAATAAAGGCTGAAAGGGGAAAAAAAAAAAAAAAAAAAAAAAAAAAAAAAAAAAAGGAACTATGCAAATAATCCACAAGCCAGAAGCCTCTACCTTTCAGGGAAAGGCCTACAGGGGTCAACCATGCAATGTGCCAGAAACATGACAGATGTGGATGTGGTGACGCTTCGTAACACGCCCATGCAACATGGATGATACAGAAATATGAAAGGTCTCCCTGTTGAATGGGAAAGGTTTTTTAATAAACAAGAAGTGGATGCCTGAATTTCTTGCTTCAGCTATCTCAATTTTAATGGTGAACATGAAGCCAGCTCTCAAGGGAAGTACACAGAGAGGGGATTTTCCCTCTCCCCAGTCTTTGCAGAAAGACAGACTGAGTGTGCAACTTAATGGACCTAAGGTGGGACTGCATGAAATTTAACAGCCACTGAAACAGCTGCAGGTCACATCAGCCAAACCACCACCTCCTCAGCCTCTGTGTTGGGTCAAGGTACAGCTGCAAAAGAAGTGACTGGTGAGCATCTAAGGGGATTAGACAAACACACACATATGCAGAGGTGACGCTAGGCCCCGCTGCTCAGAGGAATAAGCAGCAGCACAGGCTCCTGCTCATTTCCAAGGCGGCGCACAGGCAAGAAAGGAAGCTGTTCGGGAATTCAGCATCATTTTCAGTCCGGCTTTTATTTTCATCGACTTCAACAACAGGGTGTTCCAAAACACACACAAATCCTGGTGCAGGCAACACTGTCATTGCTACAAGCATTGGTAGATCCTCAGCTCAATTAACCCACGGGCTTTGATGTATCAAAACAAAACAACAACAACAAAAATAATCACAGCTCTACAGGGGAGGGTAAAAGCTACAGCTGTTCAAACTCACGTGAAGATCCCAGTTACACATAAGTGCACTCCGTAGTGGTATACAGTGGAAAGAAGGTTTTCACAGCATATATTTTAGTCACTAGTGATGTAGCAGAAAAGCTCCATCTTACTGCTGATTTGAAAAGCAGATACTAATGTTCTTGCGCCCAGACTCTGGGCACGGCATTAACTGCATTAACCTTGGTAGTCAGAAGCTTCCTAGTTCCTAGAACGAAGGTCATGAAGGCATCAATATTTGTACAGTACTGAAGCAGCTCAGAAGGATTACACAATGGAGATGCAAAACCACGGAGGTGAGAAGGGCACAACCCAGCTCACCTCCAGGACCTTGCAGAGTACCCGCACTAACACTTTCCCCACGCTAACACTGCCCTGCTGAATGAATTCTTGCATTGAGTCAAGAGCAGGCTGACTCGCTCCTTTTGTAGCATACTAGAATGAAAAAAAAAAAAATAGACATAGTAAGTTTTCACACTGAGCATGTTAAATACTTTGAAATCTAGGACGCTGCTCTTTGAAGTGTTACAAAACAAAATGATAAAACAGGCTTTCGGTACCTGCCCCCTCCCCTCAACTGCAAAGTAACACGGGAATCTCAGTATGAAAAAATACAAATATATTTGTCCAGTGACGACGCCATTTGTTACACAGTATACGGTAAGCATTCTGCATAAAAACAATAATTAAAAAAACAGAAAAACAAAAAACATTTTAACGTGGTTCTGTCAGACCCAGTAGCCCAAGAAGAAATAAAAATTGGCATGTTATGCTGTAGGAAACAAAAATTACACATACAAAAAAATATATATACAAACTTTACAAGGTAACCATCTTACATTACCGCTCAGAGCTATCCAAAATAGGCTTGCACAGTTACCTAAAGGCAGTCTTTGAATGCAACCTGGCACAATGGACAGATGGAGGAGGATGCTAACAGTGTCGATTATGTGAAATAAGAGGCACACAGCAGGGCCCAGAAGACAGCCACTGCATTGAAACAAGATTATTTGGTTGTAGCAAGGTAGGATGACAAGTCCTTTAAAAGCTGCTTCTTCCATCTTTCTCCAGTAAAAAAACAAAGCCAGGCTTACTGTTAACAGCAAAAGCCAACCTGAAAGCAGCAGTCCTGAGCCAAGCCCCTTGCTTTAGTTTTTCCAGTCACACTACCTTGGCCAACATAAATGTGAAAATGTTCAGTTACTTGTCCACAGTATCACTGGCAGTCAGAGGAAATGCCTCAGAGCACAGCTGCTGTTCAACCAATGAAGAAAAAATAACAGAAAAATCATTTTTTTCATGTAAACAGGACTTCTGCAGTAGCAACACTCATACTACCACAGAACTGGTGTTTGTTCTGAGGCTGCTGGAAAACGCGTATTACGTATATTTTTTACTCTGCACTTTTTGTTGCTCATTATTTAGTCTATAGTCCCCAGCAACAAAATAACACATTCCAGGCTACTACAGGCATGTCTAAAGACAGCTCTACTTTAATTAACCAATCTAACAGTCTAAATAAAGAATTGCCCGTGTTCTGGGTAGCTGAAGCCCTACAAATCAGTGTGCAGCTCCCAGTAAGTCCTCTGGTCAGAAGACAGGCAGGCAAACCCTTGTGCTAAACTAACCAGGCGGCATATGTGGCAAAGCCTAATTCTCTAGCTTAAGTTTCAGTAGTAGTACAGAGTGGCTAATGTTGGGTGGGGGACAAGAGTCAGAATTACTGACAAGTGTCAGAATTACTTATGGCTGTATCGGCATTTATATCCTGACCAAAGCAAACCAGGATATACAAGTAGAGCGTACATTCAAAATGAGAAGAGAAACCAGGTTTGTTTTTCCCCTATAGAATGCAAAGGAAAAGGAAAAAGAGGGTTGCAGGTGGCCATAAGCTCTGGCCTGTCCAGCAAAGTGCATGTGCTGTCTCCGCTGGAGAATAGTACACATGAACAGAGCGCTCAGCTCTGGGGGAAGAGGCTGTTTAAGTGCAACATTCAGCAGACCAATTCCCATTTGTTTTTCAGATGAACTGTTGGTTTGGTGGCTTTGGGTATTGATTTTTACTTTTTTGGTTTTGGCTTTAAAAAAATGTTTAAACCTTCCTGCTTTTCAAAGTGGGATTGCTGGATGAGAGAGAGAGTTTGCAGGTCAGGACACCCACAAGGCGTGTGAGGATTCAAAAAGTCAAGAAAAGAAGCCCTCTCCCCAAAGGAAAACATGAAACAAGGACAACGCCTTCTCAAGAAGGCCAACGGCTTTCAAGGAAACGCCACCCGCCTTCCCCCTTCGCTCAGCTCCTCCTCTTGCAAGAGCTGGGGTGGAGGCTGCGGTCCAGGAGCATGGCCTGGGCAGCGCCAAGGGCATAACTAGCACGAGCGAGCAAGGAGGCTCCCTCCGCCCTTCGTCCGGGGGTGCAGTACCAAGCAGAAGGGAAGACAAAACGAAGGGCTGAGCAGTTTGTGGCTGAGGCGGGGCGGAGCGGGGTCTGCGGAGCTCACTCCCCTTCCTCCTTGATGCGTTGCTGTTTGTTGCGCCGGGCATCCATGTCGAAGTTGAAGTCGTTCCACTCGTCGCGGGGTGGGAAGGAAATGGTCTGCCGGAGCGTGAAACGGACCGCGTCGATGACCCGCTCCCCACGGGTCTCGCTGGAGCCCACGCTGACAGTGGAGGCGCCGCTGGGGGTACGCAGGAGGTGGGGAGGGGAGGAGAAGTCATGGAGCTGCCGGTGGTCCAGGATGCCCTTCCAGATGGCATGGCGGAACTGCTCCGGGATCTTGAGGCTCACCAGATCCTGCAAGGCAAGGAACAGGGCTTAACAGGGCAATCCCTGGGCAATCCAGGGGGTCTGGGCTCCGGTAGAAGCAGCCTCTGGGCCACCCTGCAGATGCTTAATTATTAACCCACGGTGGCTGTGATGCACTACGGAAGACAAGTCACTGATCCACTGATCCTGCAGGTGGTGGTTCACTGGCTCACCACTCCTGAACAAGTATGTGTAGCTGAGAGGCAGCAAGGACTGATGACACAAGGTCCCTTTGGAAGTGACACATTCATGCATAAGATATGATGACCTATGATGAAGCTAGAAGTTTAACTGGACTGCAAGGCCTCCAAAACTCCTTTGAAGAGTTCTACTGGTTGTCTGTGGTGGGGGATGCTGGACTGCAGAAGTTCAACAGCTTTGAAAAGTTCACTGTTCATTTCAAAGCCTGCAAGAGGATTTTAGAATTAAAGTTTGGGCTCCAATATTCAAAGCTCTGGGTCTGACTCTACAGAAACTGCCTAGATGACTTGAACAAAAGTTTAAGACAGAAACCTAAGCTTAAAACATTTGGATTTTGAGGCCCCATCAACCTCTGCGGGTACTGTACTCGAGGGCAGCCTTACCTAACTCTGGGAAATGTGACATTGGCTTTTGAAAACAAGTTAGCATCCAGCTTTGGTTAATTTGGGTCAGCTTTTCTAATTAGAGCATCAGCAGAAGGAAGGCAGCCCAGCCTAGGAAGCATCACAGCCTTGCAAAGTCTTGGGGCAGAAAAGGGAGGGCCAATCTCTGGAGAGCAGCAGCACAGGATAGGAGGAAGCAACCCTGCAGCAACAGCCATGCAAGAGAAAAGGCAGCTGGGCCGAGACATCAGTGGCAAGGGAAGATTGTTAAGGTAAGGCCAGAAAACAGAAGCAGGGAGGGGAAAAACGCAGACCACTTCTGGACAGCCTACTTGTCTGCAGGCGAGTGAGGTGTTTCAGAGGAGCATAAACTGAAACCAAGCCTTGCAGATTTAACAGGCGTGTGGGCTGGGGCCACTTTGGGGACTAAAAAGGACAGCAGTGGGGAGGGGGAGATGCACTTTCTCTGTGCCAGGCAAGGTAGTTACAACCACCAACTGGCACCGAGTCCAGCCTCTATACCTCCCGGTAAGTTTTCTGTCGTGTGCAACAGTCTTAAATCAAACTAATCACATAAAAAAATCCTGAGTCTGGATTTGACCTGTTTCTACAGCAGGGCCAAGACTGCAAACAAAGGAAATGGTGAGGAGTTACTTACATCCATGGAGTAATGCTCAATCTGATAGATGGTGGTCAGCCCCTGGGTCGTGAAATAATCCACACAGGATGAGCAGCCCAACCTCGCTAAGAAGCTGCAGAGGAGGAAGGAAGGAAGGAGAGAGAAAAAAGGATCACCCTGGCTGCAACAGCCCAAACCACAGAAAAACCAAACACTAAGCCAACCTGCAGCAACAGAAAATGAAGCTTTTACCCTTGGCTTGACCTCCTCCAAGACATCCCAGGCCAGCAAGCCACATCGCTGCCACACCAAACAAATGAGGGAGTCCTTCAAGGTTGGCTCCTAGTAGACAACCCTCATGGCAGCACCTTGCCTTAGCCGAAAGCTGGTGCTGCATCCCAGATGTCAGGGCAGGAAGGCTCCCAAAGACCTTCTTGCCAGGTTGACCCAGAACGTAGCTGAGCCCATGGCAGCACGCCACATAGACAGAGGGCTTCACCAAGGCGGTTGGTCTGGGGCTCAGACACATCATGCACCCACAGTACTTCAAATCATCACGTTCCTCTCTAAGTATAAAGGATCGTGGGGAGCATTTTTCAACCTGTTTGACTTCATGGAGGGCAGACGAGCTGCATCTCTAGGGAGGCTGGTTGTACTTCTGACCCCAGCCACAGCTTGCTGCATGGCCACAGAAGAAAAAAATACAAGTGTCAGTTAAAAAAAAAAAAATCTGCAAGACTCCCTGGCTTATTTCAGGGTGCCCTCTGCTCCACCAGTCCAGCAGATGCTGTATCCCTTGGCTTTCTTGCAGTCCTACTGTCCCTGTTTCTCTCAGCTGCTCAGAGTTGGGAGGGTTGAGGCTCAGGGCCCAGAGGGTGGCCCAGCCTCAGGCCTGCCGAAGCCCACTGGATGCAGAACTCCAGGAAAACGGGGTGAGGGACCTGGCAGGGGCTATTCAGGCTCCCGGCACGAGGCCTCTGCTCCCCATGGGTAGATGTGCTGGGCAGCCTGCTCCTGCTCACCTGACAATGCTGCAGTCTGTGGGGTATGGAGGAGGGGGAGTGCAGTGGGACGTTGAAGGCATGGAGAGGGGAGGAGGCAGCGCCTGCGTGGGGCTGAGGCCATTCATGTCGCCGGTCATGGCCATGTGGGTGCCCATCATGGGAACTGGAGGAGAGAAGGAGGAGCACATTGTTACCAAGGCATCCCTGCACCTCGCCTCACCCCCAGCACAGCGCAGCCCACAACCCAAGCAGCCTTAAACCCTCACACAGAGGAAACTCACGAGGAATTTAAGGCAGGGCCCCAACGACTGCACAAGGACCAGATGACAGACAGTCCTGCAGGAGCTCTCCCCTTGCCGAAGCCACTGCTGGCAGCGCTGCCTCTGCATCACCTTCCCTTACAAACAGGCTCTGTAGAAACCTAAGCAAGCTGTGGGCATCTCATCTTTCCCTGCTGCAGGAAAGGAGCAGGACTGAGCCAGCAGAGTAACCCAATACAGAAGCCAAACAGCTTTGTTTTCAGAGACACTGAGCACCCGAAGGGGATCAGCAACAGGTGTGGGCGAGAGCCCAGTGCTTTTGAAATTAAAAAAAAGCAGCACTTCTTAGCCTCCAGAACCATGTCTGTCATCCTGGATTTACAGGGCTGCTGGGCACTCTTCAGCAGCCAGGAGGAAACAGGTTACAGAGCTGGGAGCTGCAGACGTTTCCTTTGAAACTAAGAAGCGTCTTAATTGAAATGAAAGAAAGTTTGCCAATGTTTCCATCTCCTCTGCTGGGAAGGTCTTTAAAGACAGACAACAGTGCAGCCAGCAAGATTTGCAGCGTGAAGGAGCTCTGTTCACCCCTGTGAGGCTCAGAGAAGGATGCTGAAGCCCGGAGAAGACTTGCCCTGTGGCACAACAGCACCTCAGAAATGTCCAGTCTCCTTCCCCAGACCAGCAAGGAGCATGCATGGAACAGAAGGAGGAGCAAGGGTTTCTTACTGTTGGTTCCCATGCCGTCAGGGATGGTGGTTGGGGTCAGGGCATTGCGCTGCTGGGGGTTAATTAACTGGCTGACCGAGGGCAGCTTGTTCATGCTGTTCATTTTGCTGAGCGGCGGCGAGTTGGAGCCATAGGACGACTGTGACTGCATGGAGGTCCTGCAAAGCAAGGAGATGTTACAACAGGAGTCACAGCATTTGATTAACAGTGCACATCCAAGGGGATACACATTTTGTTTGTAGCAGGGTGAGGTCCTGCTAGCAAAGTCACTGACACTGTGGGAATGCTGTAGCTAAAGATCATCAGTGAGAGTTAGCATGAACTAAGCATTTTCCCCACATATTCTAGGAATTTAAAGAAAAAACGGTGCAATGCTAAAGAAAAAGGGCAGCTTTGCTTTTGGCTCAGATTTTGTATTTAAAGAAAAGTTTCTACATTACTTTTTCAGTTGAAGAGAACATACCCAAAGCCACCACACAGCTGCCAGAGCTTGGAAAAATGTTTTTCAAGCTCTCTTTGTGGTCAAATGCTTTTTTCCTAAGAACAAGAACTAAAAAAAGAAAAAAAAAAAAGCTATCTCAAACCATCCTAACTACCCCTAAATCTGACGGCAGTAGCATTTTTAGATCAAGACACATTTATCACCTTGGTTCCTCCAAAATTCAGTTTTTCATGTAATCAGGCTGTTATCATGTCTATATAAAACCAGAAGACAGACTCCACACACCTTAGGGAATGGACACCTAGATGCAACTTTTGTTGGCATTAAAAAACCTGGTATCCAGACCTCCAGACCCCACAGGCTGCTTGCAGAGAGTATCAGATTCCTGTAACTTTCCAGCAACACCGTTGACCTCCCTCAAGTCCAGACAACCCCCAGCTCCATCCCGCATAACCCCGAACTGGGCCAGAGACTTGCTGGCAAGCTCATCCCTACCCAGCCCCGATGGTCCCAGCTGCAATCCCACCTCGTAAGCGATCCGGAGCATGAAAACCGGGCTGCTTCTGAACGGCAGCCCAGCTCCGAGCTCAAGTTACGGCTGCGGCATCTCATTTGGAGTGGGGTCTTAGTCGGAATATGCAGAACACGACCATTAGAGCAGGCCCAACAGTACGCTTGGCAGGGCGCTGCTGGGCCGCAGGAGAGCAGGTTCTCTCTCTGCACACCAAGGGAGCTCACAAGACTGGGCAAAGACGCTCAGGAAGCGGGCACGCTTCCCAAACACGACATAACCCTCGCACAAACCTCCTTGCTGGGCTTGCAAGGAGCCCAGCGCCCATCTGGCCATACCAGAGTGACCCCATGGTGAGTGAGAAAGGGCACATTCCCATCTGATTCCCCATTGAGAAACTCGTTTGTCTGGGTCTAACTGGCTACGCCAATTCCTGGGAACTGGCTCTCCTTCTATGCAAAGGGAATAGTTATTAAAATAAGCAAAGTGTAAAGGAAAGAAAAGGCTTATTCTTGGGTAATTTATTAAAACCTTCAGCACTCAAGGTCAAGTTCCATACAATTACATCGTCTCCAGCTTCCTGCACTTTTTAAAACTTGTAACGTTGGGTGGAGAAACATCTATGCTAACAGGCTTGAATATCTAAGGCCCTGAAGAAATGTTACTTAATTACACAATTACAGGAGGTGCAGAAGGGTGTGAACTGTCCTTTGGCAGTAAAGATGCAGGACAAGATCCAGCAAACTTCATAGACTCAAGGAAGTGGAAAGCAGAAGCAGCTTCGCAAATTAATATTAATGATGGCAGCAACTCCCAGGGGGAAGTGAAACTGAGCCACGAAGTTCAGGCCCAGCTTTTCAGAACGAAGGGAATTATTCAGATCGGAGGTTTCACTTCAGCAATTATAAAAGTTGAGGCCAGTCGTAAGATTCGAGTCAGACGGACACTACCCTTAAGAGACCTCCAAATTTCGGACTAGAATTAATAGTTCTGCTTTGCAAGTTCAGGAACCTAGACTAACTGAGCTTCAGCTGAAATTCATATACACCTGAAGAAGCCCCTTAGGGCAGAATCTGCATGCCATGCAAGTGGGGAGGTCACCGTGTACAACAGCCTCCACAGTGAAATTCCAAATGAAACCAACAAAGGCTTCCCAAAAGAGATTTATTTTCACTATTTAAGCTCAGGGCAGGTTTTATTTTAGAGAGCTCATGGCTCTAAACACTTTTTTTTGGATACCTGTAGGTAAAGAACAAGGTTCTCCAAGGAGGTCAGTAGTGGGCCTAATTTTTCTCTCAATGCCACCAAGAGTGATCTCAACAAAACTAGTTATGCTCCTGCAGAACACTGGGGGAAAAAAAAAGTGAACAAGAGCCAAAAGCACCCTATGCAATATGAAAAAAATACATACTTCCACTTACAGCTTAAGGACTCCATTCTCATCTCTTTTGTACTCATAAGAATCAAGATTAGCTCTATTAAGACAATTAAACTCATGTCAATGAAACAGGACAGAAACAAAAGCATTTTTCTTTATACCCATAATCTTTTATACTGAACTATTCAGTCACATAAGCAGACATGAAAGGTCTAGATAAAGCCATTTAGCCAAAGAAAAGTCCCAAGATAAACCAAGATGCAAAATTTTATTCAAAATTAATGTCACACATCAATATAGCAACAGCCTCAGAAACACAAGAAAATGTTTTTGGTATTAAACACACAGACTACATGGTGTTTTGAGGATTCATTTAAAATATATTGCTTTTTTCTCTTTTTTTTTTTTTTAAACAGGTATTATAAGAATGTCATGCACAGTGATTTTCATTAAAATTATACTTACTATATCTCAAGAAAGATTAGAAGTAGGAGCATTAACATTTCTTTGATATCAATGCCAGCAAAACACATTTTAATATCAAGGTATAAGGACTTCAATTAAGAGACTATTATGCTTCTTGGAACAGTCTGATACAAAAGGCACTGAGTCACATTCTGCAACTGATTTTTCTCTCTTCAAGAGGCTATGTAATTATTTAGCCAATAACATTTGTAGTTATGCAAGCTCATATGAGGGCAATCAACTCTCACGCTTCAAGGCATATACTGATCATCTCAAGAGGTCAGGAAGGAACTTACTCTCTCCCACATATGAAGCACAGTTCAGTTCACAGGTTACCTTATATAAATCTGTGCTTTCCCAGCTCACTGGATACCAGCCCTGCACCAGAGGTAGAAAACTGCTTGGATAGACCAATTACCTGATTCAGTAGCCAAGTCCTTGAGTCCTCATTCACATTAGATGAGCACACCATAATGTAAGCAGTCTTTATGCAAATTACGAAGGTTCCCTAAGTGCAGGAGTAGAGCAGCTCAGGGTTGGAGAGTTCAAGATCTCACCCGAGCCCCTGTGCCTATGGCTTGCTATCCCTGAAAACTTAAGAGCTAGTTGCAATGCAGAGACCGAGGAAGAATTGAAGCTGCTCAGTTCTGGGCCTGCTTTTCCTTACAGTGGCCAGAGCAAGTGCATCAAGGTTTACATGGCAAGTTCATACATGGTCTATATGCCCAGTGGCAATTCTTTTTCAAGTAAGGTTGCCTACTGCATTGCATAACTCTGGGATGTCACTGATGCACTCCAGTAATGGCACAGAAGGGACAGATGATGCTCAGCTGCACTCATCACTTAGTCATGAAACCAGACACTAAAAAGCAACATTAAAAAGCAAGGAGATGCCCTTGCTCTCCACATCTCAAAAAGCTGCAGTTCTGTAACTACCAGTAGTGCATCTTTTCAATTGCTCAAGTGATCTGCGTGCTTGGTAGCCAGCTGGGAGCATGGAAAGGAGGAGCTCTGATGATGGTCACTAGGCAGGCAGCAGCTACAGCACAGGGCAAATGGTAGAAACAATTCCCTTTACATTTCAGGTATGGGAATTTCACAAGGCAAACAGTGAATGAAGCTTACCCTTCAGGGAATAAAGTTATGATACAGGGAGCAGACATACATTGACTAGTTGATAAAGACTGATACAGCCTGGGTGACTGCTAAGGACCACTTAATCCACTCAGTTATTCCTTGAAAGGAAAGAAGTTTCCTTTTTTGAAGCACCAGAGACAAAGGATCAAAAGAGAGTTGAAGGCTGGTGGCATTTTTCCCCCAGCTGCAGAGGACAGACTAAAAGGCAACTCTAACTCTTCCAGCTCCAAGTTATTTAATGGAAAAAGCTACACTTTCAGATAATCACCTAGTAGCTGGAAAGGAAACTGAGTCACCATTAAGACCATTTTCATAAACACCCTCTTAAAAGTAAAGAATACAAATAGGAAAGACATCCCAGAGAACAGTGGGATCCAAATAATTCAATTGCTTGTTTGGAAATCCCAGGTGCTGCATTGCCCACAATGGTACACGAGAATTCCCACAGGTCAGACCACAGGACAACTGGAACATGAGCCAGGATCTCCTGATGAGGGGCTGTGGGTGCCTCATACCTCCTGGTGGTTTGCTTCCTCAAACTTTCTAGTGGGCAGGCCCTGGAGTACAGTTCTGATTGACATTAGTGTACCCCTATCCCAGTATTTCCATATTGGCATCCACAAGCAGACAAAACCAAGATCCAGTGATGAACCTGTGCTGGAAAGACAGACTGATATTGCCAAACATAATCCCACATTTATGTTGCAGTTGAGGTTCAGATTCCCAGCTCCCACATGGAAAGTAGGGGTATTGCCTTTCTTCTCCCAAATAAAAAGGCACGGTAGTATCTTTTCTGTGATCTTGAAACTCTTCCTAGAGTTTCCAAAGTAAAGAGGCACTTGATTTGTCTAACTTTACACAAGAAACAATGGTAGAACTGCAACTCTATGAATAATCACTGCTAGCATTTACTTCACTATTTATATTTAATCACATTTCCGGGGGGCTCTTCTGCATCAGCCCTCCCCTATGGTAGAACAAGTCTTGTTAAGACAATGCAGGAGATATCCAGAGATGGAATACAGCTCTCAAGAGATTTCAGTGCGAGTCATCACCTGCTCAGATCACAGCTCTGCTGCCTGGAAGCAGATGATGCGATGTTCAGAGATAAGAGTCTTCTCCCACTGCATCAGGCATTCTTTCCTTGGTGGGTGGCCAGGAGGCCCGCTCTGCATTGGAAGGCACCTCCTCTTCAGGCTGTGCCTAACCACAAGTGTGTCAGTGCTTGGTATGCACCTGCTCCAAACAAATCCAGCATCAGTTGAGCTGCAGGCATACAGGTCCCCATTAGCATCGATCCAGCCACCGACTTGCTATTCTCATGGGCTACTGATCGCTGGCATTTGTGTCTGAGCTCTGCTGGGCAAACACCAGCATGCAGGGAGCACCTTTCAGTAAGTTCTTCATATTTCTATCTCCCACAGCCATGAACAGCAGCAGGTTCCCCCAGGAAAGATGCCACTGCCTGAGAACATAAGTCAAAGTACACTTCTCTACCAGCATTAGCAGTTGGTTTTCATGTGAAGACAAGCCAGAGCAAGCACCATCTTGGCAGCTCCTTCCCCATCTCCAGTATGTGCTCCTCGAGCCACAATCAGCAATGCCAGTTTAATTCCATAGCGTGTTACTTGCCTGTTCATCATTCTTCCTTCATGCTGATCTGGGGTTGACACTTAGAGATGAAGCTTCTAAAGGATGCAAATCCACCTTGTCAAGCCCCATACAAACAACTTTCAGAGGCAGAGTCTGACACAAGCAGTGCAAGGATTTACAAGCCCTTGCTGAGAAAGTCTCCTGCACAGGAATTGCTAAGCCAGTCTATTTATGGACACAAAAAGCAAGAACAATGGCCACTGACTGCAAGATTAATGGACAAGATGGGTATGGCTTAAGGCCACTTGGCTGAGTCAACTGCAACATATGCTGGCACTGCTTTCCTTTGAACTGAGGTCTATAGTGACTGGGTAAAATGTAATAGGCTTAATGCGTGCTCCAAAGCAATATGGTGCAAAGTCAGAGAGTGTCATACAGTCTTCCATACAATTTTGATGCATTTTAGATCAGACCTTTTATGATTAGAAATAAAGGGAAACAATTCATGACACCAAATTAGTGGGTGTTTCTACAGAAAAAAAATTGATTTTATATCTAGTGCCAATATAATTACTACCTCCCTCTGTCCAGCAGTACAAATACTTCAGCTACTTGCACTATTACTGCATAACTGGCATTAAAACAGGCCCAACTGATTACCACAGACTTTAAACACCCCACCCTCTTCCATCCCCCCAGCCCATGAATACTTTAATTTAAACAAGACGAGGCATTTCAAAATTGAGACCTGCTCAGAGAAACCCTGCTGAGTTTCACAAATACAGAAGTTAACAGGAAAGAGTATTAACAGATTACAAAAACAAGAAAAAGTTACACCAGGAAAGACAACATTGTGGTTCCAGACCTCCCAATGCCACCGGCAACAGCTAAGAGATCTGTAGAAGTGTCTGTTGTTTTGGCAAACTTTGAGTCCCTTCAGGAGATTACTCTACGTACTCCCTTGCTATCAGGCTGCATATTTGCCCCACTGCTCCTAGTCCTGCGAGCTGGGCAAAGCCACCCTGCCAGCTCGGTTTATGGATATACTGATGGTTTTGGGGGGCTGGAATGTTTTAGGATGGTATCGGTTTGTTTGGGAGAGTCTCTCCTTGAGTCCATGAGTTCACTCCTGAAGCAGGCCGAAAGGAGACTGTAGAGAAGGAACCAGAGAAAAGAAGAGATGAATTTACAGAACCCTTCATCAGACACCAAGAGAGAAACAGCCACCTTCCAACCTTCATGATCACAGAATGGCTGTGACAGAGGGAATAAGCAGACGTCTTTGCACCTACAGTGAGGGCATGCAACAGGCATATTTAGAAAGCTGGAAAGCCCCGGATACAAGCAAGTGCTTGGCAAGGAAGAAAACAACTATTTGATATGGAAATCAGATTTCTGTGTCCCAGTCTCACGGGTGCAAACAGTGCTCTGATACTGTTCCCAGCAGCTCTTGATGGGCTGAAGAAATATGAGAAGAAAAAAGCACTCAGCCAAATAGGAAGAAGAGACAAGCAGCTTCCACCAAGTTCATTTCAAACTTCAGTTACTTGAAAAACAGACACTGCGCTGGTACTAGGAAGAGAGGATTGTGCCTACTGTGAAAGGGCTGTAGTGATTATTTCTCCAGTACTCCCTCTTTCAAACCAAGGGACTCTCTGCACTGAAGCTGAAGGGTCCCTGGGGCTGCCAGCTAACACAAAGGCAATGCACCCTCAGAGCCAGCGAAGCGAGCACTGCATGTCTTCATGTGCCTAATCCCACACTTGTATTCTAACTTACTTTAATCTTGCTAATTCTCTAGTGAGATATAGAAATACCAAAAACTTGCTATCCAAGTGCCTTGAGTTCACAACACATGCAAACACAGCACTACAAAAACAAACCAAGCCATGCAAAAATCCAGTAGAGCTTCCACACCAAGACAGAGAACAACCAGGTGGAGGCATGAAGAACACCTTCCCTGCTGGCCTCCTCCCTGCCGTGGTAGGCACCAGACTCCTTGCAGTTCCTGTCTCAGCTGGAGCACATGAGGCACTGGATAGCTCTGCTTTGTCACACCTCACTTATGAGGTTAATCCCTTCTCTTTTGGGGAATGAACTGTGCTGCTCACTAGATTGAAAGGCAGCCAGTAGGTTGGTAGCTGCAGCCCCACTAACATGAAAGAAATATTTACTAAGGCTGTAAGAGCATGCTAGGATAAGAGTTGTTCTTAGTAGGTGTTGGAAGATTCTGCAAACTCCCTTCGATCATGTTATTACACATTCAAACGCAGGCTGTTCTGAAAACAGTGCTCAAAAGGGTTAATCCCTTTTTGTTGAATATGAAGAAGTGCTTTCCATTAAAACCTTGGAGACTGGGTAGTTATTCCTTGAGAATATTGACAGTGTATTTCACAGTAGAAGATTGAAAAAACTTCCCCTCCCCATGAAAGCGTGGGCCACCTCTGGTATCTCTGAAAACAGGAATTTTCTGGTGTTTAAAACCTTTCTGTCAAGTATTTGCCAGTGGCAGACCTTGAAAATGAAGCCCTCTAAATAAATGTGCTGCTCTTCAAATATGGGCCCCAGGATTTGGCAGTGAAAAAGGAAGAACAGAAACTGCAGCAAAAAAAATAAAACAACAAAACACCTTCCCACCTATGATCATGAAGGTATTTGGCATAACAGTAAATAAGAGAAAACCATGCACAAAAAAGCAAACAGAGAGAGGAGATGAGACAGAGAAAGATGTGGTCTGGAGCAACGTGGAGCACTGCAGTGTTTTTGATCATCTTGCGGGACGTGGATCGTCACCAGATTTGTCCTTTGTATTCCAGAACTGCAAGACAGCTTTATCTGTTGGCCTGTCAAACACAATGCTGGTCTGTTTGTGCCTGAGAGCTATTATACTTTTAAAAAAATCTGGTCTAGAGGAAATAAATTACCTTTCACCATGATATTATCATCCCTTATTTTTTCTACTCTTCAAAAAAAAAAAAAAAACAAAAAACGCACATGTGGTTAGCTAAACCTGCTTGCACACGATTGCTCTTATGCAAGCCAGTTCCTACAAATTACTTTCTCTCCCCATTCTTACAGCAAGATCTCAATTTTACAATTTTTTTTTTTTTTTTTGGGGGGGGGGGGGTGCAATCATATCTATCGAGTTTCTTCAGCCAAATTTCCCTTTTCCCTCAACACATTCTTTCAGAATTAAACATATATCCTGGTTTATTGAGGCAAAAGTACCAGAACCCACATGCACCTAAGAAGCTGATGCTTGAACATGCATTTCAGCATGGAGGACCCTACTTGATGGCAAGCTGTCAGCAGAGACAACTACTGTAACCCTGGACAGACAATGAAAAAATTTTTTCACCCCACTCCCAGCATCCTTAAGAGCTCTTAATCTTTCTCTCCAGTATCCCAGCACACTCAGCAGCTGAGAAAAATGAGTATATAACTGGACAAGTGCCAGGAGACATGCTAAAAGAAGTTTCATTAAATTAAATGGCTGGACTCATGCACACTGGTCTTAAAGGTAACACAAATGCCAACTTCAGTTGCCAGGAACCCATCCTATTGATATAAGAAGAACAAAAACAGTAATTATGGCAAAGCAACTGTCACCACCAAATGAAAGCTGTCATCTGCTGCTGTCCATTTCTGCTTACAGAACCATTTCTCAGTGGAAATGGCTGTAGTTCAGGTGGAGCTTTGAAGACATGCAGCTGAGTGCACAAAGGCCACAATGTCTAGCAGCTAGTAAATACAAGTTATAGTATATACAAACGGCTCAGACAACCGAATTTTACTTTATTACTTTTAAAAAGCATCTCAAAAATTGCCCAGAGCCCCTGGATGCTCCAGCCATTTCAGCACAAGGCTTTAACATCTCTGCAAGACTACAGCTGACACTAAGAACACAGGTCAAAATGTGAACATATGCAGAGATCTGGCACAAAGCCGTGGTATTGCAGAAGTCCTGAGACAAGGCCAAGGCACCAAAATAAATCCCTACAGGCTCAAATGGGACTTATGTGGTGCCTTGGCCTTGTGCTAACCTCTGCAAAGGAATGAGTTATACCCGCAGCCTCTTGACGCGTGAGCTTACCAGTAGGAACGCGTGAGATGCTAAGCACTACCGCTGGCGGCTACCTACAGCCCGGACGGCTACTTGCTGTCACCCGATACAGCAGGTGAAGCAAGGCCCATGAATGACACTGCTTACGGTCTGTCTGGGAAGTCACTCTCTGAACCAGCCTCTGCAACTGTAAAGCATTAGGAACAGAGAGGAAAATGGAAACCAGACACTTATTTGGCGCTTCTTCTCCCCATCCTCCTGCCACTTACACCACCCAAAGTAATCCTTGCGTAGCCCTGCCAGCCGAGTTCAGACAGGGACTATGTCTGCCTGAATGCAAAGTTTCTTACACACTGTGTGGAGAGTCAGTGACAAAGTACTTTTTTTTTGGTTGAAAAACACTTCAAAAGTGCACACAAAGAACCTTTTTTTGAAATGCTCATTGTCTAGAAAGCAACTTGATAAATGTTTTACCCTCAATCGTGATTTTCAGCTTCCACTGTTATAGCTCAGGAACCTACAGAATTTACATTTCACTGAAAGACAGACACAGACACCAGCCCTTCAACATCAGCAGTGCAGCAGTATGGTCTGAGCACTTGGCCAGGCTGGTGCTCACAGTCCCAACCATGTGTGCTTCTACAAAATGCTTTGTGAATTCCCCTGAGGAGACATGGAAAGGACTTCCACATTCATTGATGGTTCTCACAAAGAAGATGGGAGAACAGCACAGACCACTTTATGTTTCCCAGCTTGGTCATGCACATGTATCGGATAGAGATGGACCTGCAATCAGTCAGGGCCTGCACTTAGGGAAGAAGGACTGCTTTGCCCCACTGCACAGACAGGCAGGTAGGTTGCAAAACCTGGATTTCAAACTCAGTCTCTCAGGTTCTGGTCCAGAAATTTGGCTTTGTCCAAATTCCTGGCATTGATTTCCATCAGCTCTGAACACAGGGTTAATAAGCAGTTCCATACTGTTGGAAAGGATTTTTCCAGTGTAGTACGCTAGGAGTGCTTAGCCCTTGGTTAAGCACCTTATCCCTATAAACCATCGCACAGAAGCCTTCTGTGTCTCTCTCCTCTCTCTCCCCCTTCCCCATCATCCTTACTGCAGAGGTCACTGCAAACACACCCATACTCACTGCTTCTGGAGCAAGTGCTGGTGCTGCTGTTGCTGCTGCTGCCGGTAAGTCTCAATCGTGTGCTGGGGAAGGTACTGCATAAGTTCCAGGGACTCTTTGATTTTTAGTAGCATTTCATATGTTTCTCTTCCCCTCACCTGGATCACAGGGAAAAGAGTGAAAAAAACCTTGAAGGACTGCATCTAGAGTGACAGCCATCTTTGAGTTGTAGATTAAGTAAACAACCAGTGCAGAATGCAAATACTGTTTATACTCAATGCATAAACAGAAAACCCGCTAAGCCTGGTGCTAGAAGTACAGCAGATAAATGTAGAAGAGCTGATAATCTGACACCTCAGGCTAGTGAACATTTTGGGGTTATCATCTAGCTTGATGTAAACCTACACTAACCATAAATATTATTTTGGTCCAATCCATTAGACAAAAAATGTATTTACCTGCCTCATATCTGGGGATAAACCTTAAGTGCTTTACAGAAAAAGAGTAAGGAGTTTGGCTGGTGGGTTTGGTTCTCCCTTCTCCCTTAAGGGCACCATGGGGTTTCCAATTTAACTCACATAAACATGGTCTATGGGCAAAGCAGTTCAACAGAAAGTTAGAGATCAAGCTTGCCCTTTCTGTTCCTACAATTAATAGAGAATATTTTGCCTCTATCACTCCAGCACAAGGGCAGCACATATAAAAGGCACAGTAGCATCCACCTTTGTCAGCAAAAAAAAAGCAGAATTCAGCACATAATTCCTACAGAAAGCTCAGGAGCCACAGATTCAAAAGTATCTCAATACTCAGTCAACACCTCCAAGACGATGATCCTACCAGGCCAGACAAGTCCTTTGAGATATTCTTATATACCTTGCACAAGCCAGACTCAGGTCAGCAAACAATGGAATTTCCTTCCACATTTTTTGTTTAGAACATGCATTTAAAATAGATATCTCTGGGGAAATGAAAGTATTTCACATACCAGTTCTAGATGCTAAACATAGTTCTCTAAGGTCTAGGTGAGCAGCCAAGTTGCCTCAGATCACTAAGGAAGATACTAAACAGAGCAAAAGCAAAGATGGAGAAAACTCACTGGTAAGTATAAGAGCTCATCATCTGGAGAACGTCTTTTTTTGATAGATGTCATCTGTATGCCATGAGTTCCTTGTCGAAAAGCTGAAAGAAACACAAAAAACATCCCATTAGACAAAGAAAAATAGAAAAAAGGAAAAAAGGAAAAGAAGAGATATATACAAGAGACATCAAATGGATGGCTAATGCTTATGAGCTGTCAGTGGACTGGTGATCCACGACAGCAGAGCAAAACAAAATGAGCACAGAGAATCCACTGCAGAAATTAAGACCTCAAATTTGCCTCCTGTTAAAGTATGCCTCTTCGCTAAGCAGTCAAGTGCCATCACTGAGCATATGTGGAAAACCAAAGTTGAGTTTCTACCCTTTGTGCATCTGATGAGCATCTTGTATTCCATGGAGCAGAGAGATGCCAAAGCACCTTAATCACACAGCAGGGTTTATGTAGAGCCTTCATATAGATCCCTGCAACCGTGAAGACGTGCCACAGCAGGAGACACTGGCTAGAACGAGCAGGGAATGACAGCATGGCCCCAAGCGAGCAGTAAAGGTTCAAAAGTGGTTGGCAGGCCCATCCAAGTACCTTGAGGCTATCAGATAAACACGTCCCCAACACTGGTAGTGCTGGCTGGAACAGATAACTACTACAGGCAGCACTGCGAGGGATCCTGTAAACCCAGACTGTCAAACATGCACAGATGCTGTGCGCATCTGACAGACATCTAACACCCTCCTGCCTCCGAGTCCACATGCAGGAGTGCTCTGTCCCCATGGCACAAGTGCCAGGGTTGCACCTGCACCTGGTGACAGCACGATCTGCAATCTGCCCAGCTCTGCCAGCTACTTACGGCGCTTCGTACCATCACCATTCTTTGTGCTGTCAGAGACTTGCTGCTTGCGGATGCTGTCCTCATCTGCTTTGCGATCTCTGCCTGGGCAAGCGCAAATGCGGGCTTCAAAACATCGGCGGCCCAAGACTTGCCCGCTGCGAAGAAAGGTGAAAGAAGAAACATTAACTGATGGCTCAGACACTGGCCAGCAGCACCCCTCACACCCTGACAACAGGCCAAGCTCACAAGCTAGTTACCTACCCCTGCTTTACCCCTCCAGCTCAGAACTAACATGTCCCATCCACTGACAGCTCATCTTAGACATGTTCAGTAAATAATGCATAGATTCACTGGAAGTTATAGAAAAAATAAGAGAAGAAATCCACATCATCTATTCACAATGATCCAGCTGTTAACTCAGACTCCTATTTTGATCTTAAATGGTACCTATGTATGCAGGGGAGGGGTGACACCTCAATCAGAGACCTGGAGGAATCAGAATCATTTAGGTTGGAAAATACCTTCAAGATCATCAAATCCAATCATCAACCTGACCTAAATCTAACGTGATTAGCCAGAATAGTTACTACCTGCTTTATTTTTCCTCTAAGTTTGACCACTGGTCTCTACCCTCTTCCTTACATTTTTGAGAGATTTGCCACATTAGAGCAAGGGAATGAAAGCACTCTGCTCAGTAGACATAGAAACAGGGTACCTAGCTATTTGCAGGTGGGGGCTAGGCATACTCCTAAGAGTTAAAAATTTCTATGCATCAAAACTCCTCATCTGCAAAAACACTCATCATTTACTCCAGGTAAGAATGCAGTAAGGACAGAGTCCAAATGATTTGGACTAGACTATGCAGACAGACCCAAACTTCCCACTCCCTAGTCAGAATGTCCCAGGTGTTGGGCAACTCTTGCCTGCAAAGATGTGAAAACTGTCCCCTAAGAACCCTGCAACCTCACAAGCAAAGGGCTATATTTGTGACACAGTACTTACTCTCTAGTTTCCAGTGTGACGATGATGAGGATTGGGCGACGGTTCATCCCTCCTACGCAGCTACTGTTACACATGAAGTTGTACAAGACTGTTGTGAACTCTGTCCCAACCTAGATGAGACAGAAGGGATGAGCAGAAGAAATGGTGGATAGAAAGCTCTGCTTTTTGCAAGGTATCCCTCTGAAAATCCTTTCCACTCCCATGGCTGTGCTATAACCAGGCAATCATGGAACTTTCCCCACCACAAGACTTCCTTAAAAAAAAAAGTGAAGAACTCCGTCTCTGAAGGGATGAAGGTATTTAAAATACCATTTCTGATAAAGAGGAATTCAACCTGATGAGGATAGGGCAAGCGCATGACCTTGTCTCCTTTGCCTACTGGTAAGACCCCAACCCTTTCACATGTCAGGATGCCCCCACCCTGAGCTCACAACATACCTGAGGTGGCTCATATGGGACCAGCACGCTCTGTCTCCCAGTGATGGGGTCTTCTACGTACTGGGCATGGCTGTTCCCTTCCACCCTGATCAGGTGGCTGGGAGGCGCAATCTGCCCTGCAAGGACAAGGAGACAAAACCAAGACATTGTTTGGTGATGCAAGCTCAAGTGCAGGGCAACAGGATCTTCCAACCCAGGGGAACCCCACGCCTGGTCCCAGAGGTCTATCACAGCACATGTGCCTCCCAGCCCTTAAAGCATCTCTTTCCACGGTTCCAACTGCCAGACAAAGGCTATATAGACTTCCTCAAGCTCACACTGGATACCTGCGAGCAAACTTGAACATGGATTTCCCAAGATCCCAAACTAAACAAGCCCAAACATCAACTGAATGGCAGCTCAAGGCAGCTCTTCCAGCAGGTAACTGGATTTTTGCAGCAGCTGAAAGCCTTCTCCTCCTCCAACCCCAAAGTGTACATGAAACCAATTCCTTCGGGTCTCAACTCCTAGTTCTTTCCAAATAGTTAGCCCTCTTCTGTTCCTGCCCATCATTATCGATCCTAAGGAGTTAAAAAAAATAGAAACAGCCAAAAAAAAAATCTTTTAATTAATGGCCTGCTTGAAAAATCATGCTTGCTTACAGCAGTAGAGGGCAAGGAACATGATCTTTGTTTCTAGGCCCCTTTACAATAGTTCAAAAAAGTTTCCTTCCTGCAAGTTTACTTTAGTGTTTCTACAACATGAATTCTGAAAAACAAAGCCTGTTTTAGGTTCATCTAAATGATTCATTTTGTGTTTGAGCTGTTTATTTCTTAAGATACAGCATATTCAGAAATATTTTTTTTCAAAATAAGAATTCATAGTCTTTAAGAATTCATAGTTTTAATCCCTCCTCCCCTTCTTTAAAACTGTCACTTAACCAAGTATCAACTCAAAAGAAATCCAGTTCTGTTGGAAAAGCACTTTCTAACAGAAAAAAATGTGTTTCAAAACACCGTCTCACTTCATGCTGATTTTCAGATCTCAAGTCCTTGCTTGTTTTGGGACCTGTCTCGCTGGCTGCACTGTAACTAGCCAAGGGAGCTAGGCTCCCAGGACATGCTGCTAACACTTTTTTTTTTTTTTTTTTTTTTACAGTAGGAGACAAATAATGTATGTAGAATAAAACAGATGCTCATCTGAACTTATGTGAACTTCAGCAACCAAGGCAAAATGGAGCCCAGCCCATGAGTTTGCAGAAAATCCCAAGACATTTTCAAAACAGCTGCTACTTCACTAATATGAGAAGAAGCAAGTAAAAGATTAGAACATTAATACTGAACTGATAGTGTTAAGCGTACAGGAAGGTTGCCTGCAGTTGATGCTGGCACTTAATGCTATCCTACTAGAGATAAACAGCCCCTTCGTCTTTGAGGTGCGGATTAAGAACTGGAGATGATATTGCATCCTGTTACTAGATCCCTGCCCCAGCGACATGGAAGCTCATTCCTGAGCGCAAAAACAGCTGCTTCTCAAAGGAGCCCAAGTAGAGTGGGGAAAAGCTGCCAGAAGGGCACTGGCTGCCGTAGGGACAGACATCCATCCAACCTGGGCAGGCATGAGGTTTATTTCGGTATTTTCTTCCCAAGTACGTGCTCACACAGGAATAGCTAAAGCATAGCACAAAGCTTCCTGCTAAGCACAGCAGCAAAAAAGCTACAAGAAACACTGCAAGGAGGTCTGCTGCCAACAGACTGGCAGCGACACTGCTGCAAAACCCCATATTGGCATTCTCCAAAGCATTGCCCTCCTTACCCTCGTTGAACTCCCGGCTCAGCTCATGGTTCGGGCAGCGTTTGACCACTTCAGTGACGTGTTCAGCTTTCTTGTAGACTGGCATAGCCCTGATGACGGCTCCCTGGGGTGGTGGGGTCAGCACTTTGATCTGAATGGGACATGTCTTGGCGATCTGGCAGTACAGCTTTTTCAGTTCGGTGGAGTACTGAATGGGGGAAAAGAGCAAGAGAGTCAGGATGTTCAGCTAGGGGTGGAGGCATGCCAAAGAGATGGAGATGGGTTTATGCACATGGCTGAATGTACCTGCTATTCCATAGGCGTTGCATTTGTTCAGAGAAGAGCCACACAGCCAGACAAATGGCAAAAACAGACCTTTACTTGTTTTAGAATAGTGGAATGTAAGACTAACACCTAGTTTTCCCAAAGGCAAAAATATTCAGCAAGAGCACTGCTATTATGTGATCAAATACAATCTTTATTTCTCTTGTGCATCCCTTGAAAGAGGGGGGGGTGCACATTACCCACCTAACAAAGTGGAAAATATTCTTTTCACAACAGCCTGTAATCCTGGAAAGGCTGAAAACCACATGAAATGTTTCATCCTGTTTTGTAAGAAAAAACTCTTGTTTTTGAGAACAGTAAAAACCATGAACGCTGGAACTGAACACTGTTTGAGAGCAAGACTCTGACCAAGCTGAGAGTTGTGCCAGATCTGGTATTTATCTTTTTTTTTTTTTCTTAAAAAAAAAAAAAAGTCTCTCATACCCCTGCTGATCATTTCTATATCAGCATCCCCACTTTTAAACTCTGAGCACTGTATCCACAAAGTAGCAGGGGGAAAAAATAAAAAGATATCAAAGCTCTGGATAGCAAAACAACCCAAAAAGCTGGTCTACAATGGAACCTGAAGCACAATCCAGAAGCTGGCTCCAAAATGGAGGCAGCCACCATCCTGGTGTGTGCAACAGACACCTGGAACAGAACAAGAAGCTCCTATTCACTGTGCTAGTTCAGAGCATGTTAGGTTCCCTCTTCCAGGACATTCTGCTCCAGTGTGCTGGCACAGCATTTCCCTCAACTGTGTTCACATCTGGAAACCTTTACTCAGCAAAACGTTACGGCATAGGCTAAAGTCACTGGTTTATTTTTTTTAAAAGCCCTTGCTGAAATAAGAATATGCATTTAGCAGGAATAGTCACAAGGACACTTTGGGCAGATACTCAGTGAGGTTGTGATAGGACAAGGGGAAAGGTTTTGACAAGGGGGGAGGGTTTTAAACTAGAAGAAGGGAGATTTAGATTAGAGGTTAGGAAGAAATTCCTCACTCAGAGGGTGATGAGGCACTGGAACAGTTTGCCCAGAGAAGTCGTGGATGCCCCACCCCTGGAGGTGTTCAAGGCCAGGCCCTGGGCAACCTGGTCCATGGCAGGGGGTTAGAACTGTATGGGCTTTAAGGTCCCTTCCAAACCACGCCGTTCTGTGACTCTATGAAACCTGTAAGTGGTTCAGTATACCACAGTCTAAATCCTTTTTTTTCTGAATTTCCCTGTGAAAGGGACTCTCCAGTCTCTTCTGCTGATCCAAAGTAAGGCAGTTTTTGCTGATACCCCAATACAGAGCAATTCGTTATTTTTTCCTTGGCGTTCAGACACTCGCGAGTGCAGAGCTCTCCCAATAACTAAGCACATAACCCACAGGAATTGCTGGCATTTCCCTACTTCCATCTCTTTGGTTCCTGCAGAGAAAGAAAAGTGAAAGCCCCAAGGTGGTTGTTTTATTGAAAACGTCTCCAGCAGCTGTGGCTGATACAGCCCTGGTCCCAACTGTTCAAACAGAGCACCAACAGGTTCATACAGGTCGGGAGCACAAGTTGGCCATCCACCCTGCTGGGATGGGAAGAGCTGGCGCATGCATGGGTGGGTGGTGGGTGACGTGGCAACAGAAGGATTAGCTAGCGATATTCAGAGATTATTTGCATTTCAAAGTGTACACATTGCTAACACAGGAAAACCAAAGCTGGGAGAGACACTGGGGAGGAGAGGGGGGATTAAAAATAAGACAGGCTGGCCCCTTCCCTGCTCGCTCAATGCCATCCTGCCACATGGCAGAGGAGATGCTACAGGTATTTAAGTCAAGGAAAAAAAAAATCTCTAAAATGCAAAGGCCAAGTTGTGCAATGTATTTTATGTGCCTGCAGGCTAGAGATTAAGCCCACAAAGGATTTACCCAGCCCGCGGAAATGGGGAACATGCCAAACAATTACAAAAAAAGTTGCGAAACACATCTAGATGGTGATTTATATCAGACATCTTTTTAACCTGAAATTCCTTATTGTTTTTTAATTAAAAAGCAATTCCTTACTAAAGGTAAGAGTGAGCTCACTATGTTGTCTTTTCATCTCCTGAGTAAGAAAAGAATCACATTTGAAAGAGGAAGAAAGTTTAGAAAGCATACATGGAAAGCCTGAAAAAGCCACCGAACTGCTTGGATGTCTTACTGTCACTGAAGTGTAAAGAAACCGTGCACCCAAATGCAGTGGGCTGAAATGAAAGCATAAATATGGAAGTGTGATGGCTTGGCAAGGGCACAGCACACACACCAGGAGCAAACGTGTCTGGTGTCTACAAGCATTCAGAGAATTGAACAAATGGAAGGAGATACACCCCTGTCGTAAGCCCGGGTCAGGGACCAGAAGTAGTGGTGTTGACTAGAGTTTTACATCTAGTATCTTCACCAGCATTAAAAGAGAAGGGGAAATCACTGCTTCTGGAAGGACAGGAAAGGCACCCAATGCAAGCAAAAACACACAGGCTCCAGGTCAACCAGTGTTACCCCTCCACCAGCAAAGAATGGAATCTGCTCCCCTTCTATCTGCCCCCCAAGGGCCCAACTGCCGACCCCTTGAGCTACAACCAGCAGGGAAGCACAGGGCCTGCAGCTTAAATTTACAGACAGAAAACAGCCAAGGGCTAATGGGTTACAAAGAACAGGCCTCTCCGATAACAGAAGAGATGTGTGTTTGAGCTTACAAGCCCAAAACACAGGACTTGTAAGCCTTCAGACCCCAGAGCTCTGGCTAACACCAACTTGAGCCAGGCACGGCAGAGGAGGGTGAGCAGAAAGCCACCAAGCCCTGTCCTGCTCACCTTTGGGACACAGCTGGGTGCTAGGAGGCAACCAGCAGCAACCCACACAGAAAGACAAGGCAGGAGGTGAGAAGCCACCTTTGTTACACAACTGCAGGAGGAGTTCGTGTCTCCTGGGCGTTGCACAGGGCTCGGGGCCGTGGCACACTGAGACTTGGCAGGGACTCCACCTCTACCCCAGCACAGCGGCCCACAAGCATGTAGTCCTCAAGAGGCCGGTCATTTAACACCGGTGTAAATCTGTCCACGGGGTACCTGCTGTCAGACAGTAAAGGGCTTGAGTTTCTCATCCTGCCAACTCCACTGTGACCACGGGTAACCTGATGCCCAGTCATCTGCTGGCATAAATAGATGCCAACAACTAGGTCAGAGCAACTTGGTACTGGATCAGCGATAATCGCTATATCCACAGAGTAAGACAGGATATTGTATATAGATTTCAAAGCAAATAAGCATGAGAAAACCCCCGAGGCAGGAGCTGCCTGTGCATTCAGAGAAAGCCTGCAGGCAGAGGACCCCAAAACGCCCCACCTGGCAGGAGGTGACGGCCACCCTGCCCACCACTTTGCTACAGGAACTGACAGATGCTCACTGTATGAGAGATAAGAGCACAAGATCAGCAACTCCCAGCAAGGATCACGAGACTGAGATTCAGTATTTTTATGCCAGCAGCGGGGGAGGAAGAAGATCATTCTTTGAAAGACACTGATGTCAGAAAAGTCAAAGCAGAACCAACACTTTGCACAAATCCAGAGAGAGACCTGTCAAGAAATGAATTGCTCTCAATTGGTAACTTTCAGGTGTAAATACTTGAAATTAAGGCAGTTAACAAATCCAGAGCATGACTATTAACCAACAGACTTCTGCTACTTGCCTGAGTAGGGAAATTAATTAAGAGGAAAACTACTAAAAAGGAGTCTGACCTAAATCAACAAGCCTGTCATTTATGGAGATGACAACAGTCATTATGTAGCAGCAGGAAGGAAAGCTGTGCCAAAAGCCTGGGGAGCATGAACACCACTTCTACAAGACATACAGAGCAAAAAAGTTATTTCAAAACAAAAGAACGGAGCCTGGCACCACATTATCCGCTCAGGAGAGAGGTGGGGGGGAAAAGGTTTGGCTCCGATTCTTCCTTGGGGTTCAATTGCTGCAAGTCATGCCCAAATAAGCAGACTTCAAGAGATTGCTAAGAACAACAGCGAATTTAGCTTTTTGCTTAATAATATGTTTTAAAAGGAAAGAAGAAAACATTCCAGCGCCTGCAGCCCTGCCCTCCCCACCTGCCTGTGCAGACATACTGTATTACCCACTCTTGGCACCCTGGCTGGTAATTCAGTATCACAATGCACACACGCCAGCCACCATCAGGCAACACCTGTCTGATTTTTCAGCAAGCCCCTTCTCTGGAAGGTGTGTCAAAGGGTTTAAGGGAGAAAACAAAACACACTTCACTCCTCAAATGGAGAATTTTCACTACAACGACAGACATCTCCTGGAAGCAAGTGCTTTGTGCAAGACAAACTGAAATGGCTTTTCACTGAGCATTCAATTCCCCTGCAAAACTCTGATGTAGCAAAATCCCCCAAACACTGCTTTGGAAATCTACCTCTAGAATCTGCCTTACCATCTGATCCAGCCAAGGGATTACCGCCCTTAAGTCTTTAAAAGGAGTGGGGTTCAAGCAACTCTGCAAAGGCTGACGAATGTCAACTTGAAGGTGATCCCAGAGGCTGGCTTATGGTGTGACAGCCCTGAGCCCCTTCTGCTCAGATCAACGGGTCTTTTAAATCTCTCGCAAGCTTCTTTCAAGAAGTCACGTTTTAGTTCAACTCAGTTAAACACCAGAGTCATTTTACCTGACATTTTCAAAGCCAGCGGACAGCTGTGATTTGTCCACTAACAAACTAGCTTTGAGAAAGGAAAAAAGAATGAGTTGGAAGAATGAGAAAGCAACATTTACTTATGCTGACGTACTCACAGATGAGAACAAAGAGCCATGAAAAATAGAAAACCTAAGACAGGGCAAAGTTAATTCATTTAGGACAAAACACAAAAGGAGTAGGAAAAAAAAGTATATTTTAGAAAGAAAAAACAGTATTTATGTGTACATCTTAAATATTTTTGCTTTGACAAACTTTTTCATTCACAGAAATTGTTGGGAGCTGGGGGGCAGGGATGTGTGTGTGCACATTCACACTCTTAGGAGCAGATTTGTGTTCGCAACACTCAGCAGGGAAGTCCCCAGGGAGCTTTCCCAGGAGCACTGTGAATGCTGACACCTCCTGCCAGATGTAACCCTCAGTTCAGCGGAACCTTCACCCCATCGCTTGCTAGCTGTTGGTGCAGCTCTGAGGTCGTCCATCTCACCAGGCTCTAGAGAGCAGGCTTTAGAGTTTGCTGCTCGCAGATGTAGCAGACATTCAAGCCATGGACACAACAGATGAGTTCCACAGCCATCAGCTCTGTGTGTCTCCAGATCCTCTGTGTTCATGCTACCACCACACCAGCAAGAAGCACCTGTGAGCAATCCCCATCTGAGTGGAAAAACCACCATGCAACAACTGGGGAGGACTGGAGCAGGAGGGGATGCTGACAGCACCAGGCACACTCTGAAGACATTTACCAGATTTCTCTGCTGCAGGCAAAGGAAATAAATAACCCTCATCGTCCCCTTGGGGAGGGGCAGAGCCTCACCCACGGGAGTCTGCCTTCGCAGAGGCAAACTTCATCTTCCCCTTGAGCTCCTCTGCCCCTTCCCTGGCCCTGCCGCTGCACGGCCTGCACCTCGCCAGGCGCGCACGAATTGTGCTGATGAGCTATTAAAATCCTTCCTCCGAGCGCTTTTCCCCAGGAGCCGCAGCCAAAGGCCGCCTGTTGCCACCTGTCAGTCCTGGGGATTAATTACCTGCGCCGGGCTGGGAGCGGCACATTCCTCCCCAGCCTCGCCCTGCGAGATGTTGACATCAGGCAGGTGGGCCCCGCATCCCCCGGCCAGCAGCGCGGAGGGGACGGAGGGGGGGGGACACAATCCACGAGCTTAGTGGGGACAGGCAGCGGCTGTGTTGCAAGAAACGTAGGAAATTGGGAAAAGGAAAAGTGTCAAGCAGCGTGTCAGAGCAGCTCTGTGCTGCCTCAGGGCACGCTGTGCACCCAGCGCTGGACTGGACACTGAGGGCGGCTTGGAAGCCTTAGTAAAAAAAAAAATTATAATATCTTTGTTGACCTGCGTAGGTAAATGGGAACAGGGAGGGGTGGCTGGGAGGAGGATGGAGAAACATAGCCTCCGGATGAGGATTCAGCAGGATGGTGCCTGGCTCCCCCTCCTGCAGACAGGGCTTTGGGAGAAGGCACTGTGGTAGAGGCAGAAAAAACCCTGCAGGAGAATTAAGGGTGGGAAGGGGCACATGGAAACAGGTCTGGAAGAAGAGTTGAACACTGCTTCCAAGGAGCTCTGCCACAAGGTTGGTGGGTATCTGTCACCTCTGAAACGCAGCTGCAAGGCTGGGCCCTGACCCAGTCTGACACCAGCACCTCTGGCAGGATGCTGCTCTGCTCCAGCTCCCTGCATCACAGATGTATAGCAAAGGGGGAGGCACAACTTACTCCCCTTCTGGTTGATGCAGATCTGCTCTCACAATCCCAGCAGCTGTGCCTGACCACCTATTTGCCTTGGCAGAGAGAGTCAGCTCCTCACTCACCCCTCTGCTTTTCTCTATACTGCACTCACATCCAGCCCCCCATTACCATCCAGCAAATACCTCCCCCAGCAACACGCCACTCTTGGAGGAGACTGATGAAGTAGGTTGAGGAAATCATTCGTGGGGATATTCACAAGTGATCACGCTGCAGAGAACCTCTGAAATTCCCCAAGAGGTTCAGTTTGGAGCATCAGCTAAACTCTCACACCATTATGTAAAGTAGACCACTCATTCATGTGACTACTTCAGCATCTCACTTCAGGTTCCCCAGAGATTTTCATGCAAAATTACCTTGATCAGGATGTATTCTGCTTTAAGAATACTTCTCCCTAATATCACCATCAAAACCACAACAGAAATAAATACTGATATTATTCTCTATTGCTCTGTGAAAGTTGTAAATTTGAAAGCTTGAGGGCTTTTGCATTTCATTTTCACATCTACAGCTTTACTTCACCAACAAGTGAAGACCTCTCAAGGTTTGGCTTGAAAACTTTTTTAAAAAAACAATGAACTGAAAAGTATCCTATTTCAAGCGAAAAAGCCCTGATAGGAAACTACAGATGCAAGTTGGAAATCTTGTGCCTGTCTTTTGATACAAAGCAATGGCTATAAAGGAAGCCGTTATGACTGGATATTATTAGAGTTTTTCTTTGCTATTTTTATAACTTTTAAAATTAATTTTTTAAAACCAAACCCATAACACTCTGTAGTGAAATGACCTTATCTGATGTACCCAGCTCGCACTCTGCTTGTGTATCATATCCAGTTTCTCAGCCTGTTTCTTAACTGAAACTTTAGCCGGACCAAATAAGTTTCAGAAGCTAATAATGTCTAGTAATTTGCATTTCTGATAGGCTACTTCACACAGGAAAATCTGCAAGCGAGGTGAAATTATGATATGAAAGAATTTGTAGTGAACATGCTGAAAGACAAACGAGCACCAATGCCATACATCCTTCCCTACAGGGTAAGTGCTCAGTGACTGGGGCTCCCACATTACAAAACACATGGGAATTTCCACACTGGATGAAGTGGCTTCCAAAAGGACAACTTATTTTGCAGAAAGGTATGACTGTACCTCTGTTTTGGGGTAATAATATAAGTTTACATATATATAAAAAACACCCAAGAATTATGCCAACAGTAGCACAGCTGCTCTAATGCAATATAACAGGACAAAGCTGTACGTGCTGTACAAACTTACCAGGCTTTCAACACTGCACTGATACCCACAGGATCAGAGTGTCTCCCAGCGTGCTATTTTGCACATCCCTGTGATGTTACATTCACAGGCTCTGCCAATTAACTGAGAATAATACAGCCAATTTACAGGCCATCAATAAAACATTACATCTGTTATACCTCTTTCTTTGAAGGATGTTTCTCTGGGATCGTTTTGTAAATAAGTTCTCCCATGAGGTCTCATGCTGCATTGCTACACTTAAAGCATTACTTTTCTTCCCTGTTTTTTGAGGCATGGGGCTGGACGCAAGCTCCTTTTATTCTGTTTAACTCTTAGCCTCTCAAGCTGATGTCTGTACATCTCCTGATGACTTCTGTACTACAAGTACAAAACAGCATAAGCAGTCTGGCTATTAAACAAGATACTAACAAACACACAGTGTAGAAAGATCGCTCTCATACAGCCTAAACTCAAAGATTAATGTGTTCACATTTGCCAGAATAAGTGAGTGAACAAAGATGGGCTAAAGAATAAATTATGATTGGAATTGAAAAGCATCAGCTTCAATTAAAAAAAGAAGAAAGCCAATAAAGCCTGACCACAAGATTTTAATCATTAACGGAGCTCCTTCTGCACGCACTCTAACAACTTAATTGCATCTCTTCCCTCCTTTCGCAGCTCCACCATCCTCAGGGACACTCAGCTGCTTCACATCCTCCTGGCAGGAGGGGGACCCACTGCAGATGAAGTGCTGTGCTGTGATACCAGGATTTGCATCTATGCAACACATACACCTGCTTGCAAGTAATGCAAGTGCCCGTAGATATATGGCCACGTGTTTGTTTACATAAAACTATAAGCTGATCAGCATACCACCACATATCACAGCAGCTAGAGGCTGTAATGGTGACATAACCAGCAACAGGCCTTCCAGGTAATTCTACTCGTTATATCAGAAGCTATTCAAAGTTGAAGCTGAAAACTCAGAAGTGATTTAACAAAAACCTCACCATATGCTTAACTTTTGGCAGTGCTGTTAACCACTGCCTGCTAAGCAGGTGTATGTCTTTATAGGAAGATTTGTGAAGCTGAACCAGGACTTACAGGTCTTAGTCAACTTGTATTTTTTTTTTTTTTAAATAAAGGATCCCAGAAAACAACTAGAAAGAGCACATCCAGGCTCCCCACAGCATACCCACCCCACCATACACCACTGAGGCTGATGTGCATGTGATTCAGCAAACTCTAAGCTCCATTCTGCTCATTGACTGCTTTAAGTAAAGCCCAGGTTGGCCATTCCAAACCTCCTCTCCTAGTTTGGCATGGGGGATTAAACCTTCTTATAACCATCCGTCTCAGGTTCGGCCAAAGAAGAAAGCTGCTGTTTGCTTCCTTTTAGACTCCCAGATCTCACTCATATCATTTCCATGTTTCAGCACATTCCATCCTACCAGACAAACTCCAAAACCCTCTAACCAGCCAGAGGAAATGTTGTCTGGAGTAATCAGACACCAGCTTTCAGTGCATCTCCCAGTCACTTTTGTCCTCTGCTGAAAGAGAAAGGGTGAGGAACTAAATCGTGAGGAAGGAAAAACAACAGCTGAACATACACGTTGTCCCTATTGACTCTTTCTGTACATTAAGGTTGGAAAAAGCCTCCAAGATCATCTGGTCCAACCATCCCATTACTACCAATGTGTAAGTGAGCAGCAAATGGCAAAGCAAAAGCCCTGAAGCTCTCCAAACTAAGCCTGGTTCCATCAACATGGATTAGCTGCAAGAGCCCTACATAAGCAAATCAAGCCTTGCAGCCCTCTGCAGAGCATGGTTATGCTATGGGTCCTCAGCAAAAGCACCTCAGCAGGGCATACAGCCACAGGTTCAAACAGCTCCACACCAAGCTGAAGATCAAGGGGGTGAAGCAGCGTACAAGGAAATTTCAGACTGAAGAAGTAACTCTAATGCACTTTAGTTCCCCCATCTGCAAGTAAGGGGATTTCATAGGTATCTCAAAGGAAGGTAAACAAGTCATTAGTACAATATCTGTTACAGCAGAGGAAAACCAAGCTGGATGAGAGAACAAGTGAAAAAAAATACCGAAGTTGTTCTGGCAACATAGTCTTTTCAATCAGCAACATCCCAAGCCTGCAATTTTCACAGGCAGGCCCAGAGGTATCAGGCACCCTGCCACACAATGTACCAGCCATTCAACACCCTGGAAAGCAGGACACTTTGCTGAATGGTGACAGATTTCCACCCAAATTTTGGCTCATGCCAAAGGGCTGACCTACTTGCAAAATACTACAGGGTCAGCATGTTATAGAGGGAAGAGTTAGCGTGTCAAACACGGACCCATTACCCCAGCTGGGGCACTGACAAGCTCAGGAGAAATGCAACTCTTCTTTGCACACCTTCATCCTGACGGGTAGCTGCAGGAGAGAAAATTCAAATGACTCAAAGCTAAAAGCAGGTTTACTGTCTTCTGACCTCTCATACTGCATACCTTCCTCCAGGTACATTTTCTTTCCTTTACCCTTTTTCTTGACTTCAGCTCTAGATTCAATGTGCTCTACTTAGAGACTTAAAGGACAAGAAACCCCTGAAGAAGTTCACATGGGCAGTGTAATTCAATGGAAGCAACAGAAGCTAGATTTACTTCAAAAGAGGGAAGTTTTCAGCAATGTTCATCCAGAAAAAAAAAGCTGACAGGTCTGGCTGAGCACTTCTATCTCCTCAGACAGTGAATCACACCTTCAGATCCTGAACTTGTGCATGACACAGCCCAGAGCTATCCCAGGATGGCTCTCTAGCTCTTTTCTTCATCCAAAGTTTGTCCCTATAACCCAAACCAGAGAGAGCCTATGAGAGTTCTGGGACACCATAGACCAGACAAACATGGAAAATGGATGTATCTGAGACCATCCCCTGGGAAACATGGATTCTACTACAGGTAGTAAGACCCAAAGCCAAACACATGGGGTCTTTCCCAAGCACAGAGCAAGATATTTGCTGCCTCTACAGTAGGCTGAGCAGTTAGAACAGGTCGATGACTGCAGGTATTCTCTTGACTAGGGTGGGCATGCCTCCCTCAACGTCATGCTGCGGCCACCAGCACAAGTCCTCCCTCACTAGCTCCTGCACCCCATGGAGCAGGGCTGGTAGCCATCCAGCATGCTGAGGGGCTCAACTGCAAACATTAATGCTCTGATGGAATAAGGGGCTAAAAAGTCAATTTGCGTTCTTGAAAAAGACTTAGTATCTCCGATAGAGAAAAGTGATCCCCTTTCTCCCCTATTTACCGCCCTTCTCCCCCCAGTTTATTCCACCCGAGGGAAAGTACAGATATTTCTCCATTCCATCCTTCTAATAAACCGAAGTATTAATCACACCTATGGGAGGCGATGGGAGGAAAGACAGAAAGTATTAAATCTGACAGGCTCTCAAAGCAGCAATGCCAGTGAAATGCATCATTAAGGTGAGCAATTTTCCTGTTTACTTCATAGGCTCTGACCCCCCCTTCTCTCCCCCCCCCATTCCTCCCCGCCTAAGATGTGGGCAGGACCCATCAAGGCAAAGCTTGGAAGCAAGCGGCAGCGTCCCCAATTTCTACATAAATGCTGCAGGCCAAAGAGCAAAGGCAAGTTCCAACTGAGCCCTTGACAGTAATCAAGCACTGCGGCGCCTCTGGTCTTGTCTTGTGCATACCTTGCAAGTAGCATCATGTCTTCCCGCTGAGATTTCACTGGCAGCGCACACAAGTGCCTTGTTCCTTGGCTTCTATTTCAGAAAAAAGAAAGTCCTGAACACATACACACCCCTGCTTTTCTACTTTGAGGTAGACCATTTTCTTCTAAATCCTCGGCATATTGTAGGGCAGCCCTTTCAGAACACACTTCTGAATTTACAAGAAATCTCTTCTGTTCTCTTGCAGAAAGGCTAGGGTGAGTCCCTTGCCAAAAAGGCATTGAGTTTTCTCTGTTAACGTCCAGGAAACTTTCCTGAGTCAGATCTTATTACTTTTGAAACAAGGTACAGGTACCAGCAAGTCTCTTCCATGATAACAGCCAGGGCCTGTCCCATTTCCTGATCACATTACGCTCAATTTCCAGAATTACATCTATGCAAATATTGTTCTCCTGCTTGCAGAGCAGTTCATTGATAATTAAAGCAAAAAGTCAGCAAAGCTTTTCTGGCCAGGACAGACGAGGTGGTGAGCAATGCAACAAACCAGCACACAGATAATAAACAGCGCCAGCTTTTCTGCCTCCATACAAAGAGTGCTTGATTAAGACCCTTTCCTCCTCCTAAAATACAGGAAATCCAAGCTGAACCAAACCATTTCTACAGTCTTCTGTTTTCTGGACCTGCCAACCTTACCAGGCCATTTTCTCGTTCTGAGTCACAGAGAAAACAAGGATTGGGAAAGACCAAAAAAGTCACACCTAACTTAACTTGGTTTTACTGAGAACATAAAAAAGCATGTAACTGTCTCAGATCTACGTTAGATCAATAAAGCGTGACAGCAGCTCCAGCATACTCAGGATTAATACTGACTAAATCACACCTTTATACCTTTTTATTCATACAATTAAGTTTGGGGATGAACAGCAAGAAAGTCAGACGAGAATACAGTCACAAGCTATTTATGACCATTTGCAGGGTTCTGGGATCTGTATTTCATCCAGGCCCTCCTCTCTCCCAGCCCTCTCCTTCCATACCCAATGACCTAACTAAGCACAGTCCTCCAGTCAACTGATGTGGTTTCTCTTGAGCCTGCTTTCAAAGTCAAGACATGACTCAGCAAGGTGTTTAAGCAGATGCCTACCTTTAAGGATGGGAGCAGCCTTGCTGACTCCAACAGAACCCCATAGATTTCACAGGGAATATTCACGTGCTAGAGGTTATGCACTCCCTCAAGTGCCTTGCTGAACTGGGACCTCAATTTTCCTACATACCGTGGGAAATGGTTTGTCAAGAACCACACGGAGGAACACAGTGTCACTGCTGCAGCCAGCGAGATGTCCCCAGCCCCAGAACACTGCACCTCACCCCCAGGCAGCTGGCAAGTGAGGTTAATGCTGTGGCATCTTCTCTGCTAGGAAGATCAACAAGCCCATCCCAGGCTTGGGGTATTCCTCCAGCTTTTTCTTGCCAGCAGCCCTGAAGCTACGCAACTGCAGCGGCTATGGGAAGACAGCCGTTCTGCAGAGCAACATGCACACAGGGAGGAAGAGCTTACAATGGCTGTAGGAAACGTTACCAGCTGCCCTTCCTAGCCACCTTCCAAAATAAATAAATAAATAAATAAATAAATTTACAGCCTTCTGTTTTGTATCTCCTACCCCAAAAAGGAGAAACTACATCCTGGTTGACATGCAAGCCAAAGGAAGAGATGTAGAAACACTTGGAGTGAAAAATGGAAGGCTTCAGCACAGCATAGATGAAGTATGTTCTGGTAGATTCTTTGGTTATTACTATAATTTCAGCAAGAATGTAAAAGTGCATAAAGCAAGCTTGCATGGACCTGGATGTACTTTGAAGGCAAGTCTACAAGTCTGTTAAGTGAACTCAACAGGAATAATCCCCCAAATACTACATGACAGTTACAGATCTATAAGTTATTGGAAACAGATTACGGCAAGTTGTCTCTCAATACCTAGCAATTGATTTCATTTAGTAAGTGAAAGATAATCATGTCATCTGCATGACCTAACTGAAAACATAACAGCAATGAGTGCTGATTTAGATGCAAATCCTCATGACCACAGTCTGAAGATGGCTTTCCAAGAAAATACCAAACAGGTCTTTGTCCCTGCAGACTTCATTACCCTTGCACTGCTTCATTTGAAAGCAGCAGGTTCTGAAGACCCCAAGCCACAGACATTTTGTGAGAAGACCTCTCATTCAAAGTAAGACTGCTTTCCCAAACAAAAAGACAGTCTTTGTTACTGGATAACAAAGAGAACAGGAACAGTTCCCTGGGAAACATCATTTTAAAGTCAGATTTCCTAACTAACCACACCCAATTAGTAAGTGATGCCATATTTTTGAGTAATTTTGGAATCCCAGCAGATTTTTTTTTTTTTTTTTACTAGTTGAAGTTCTGCAATTGCCTTAATTTTCCCCCACCTCCCCACTCCCTCCCAAAAAACAACCTAGACACCCTCAAAAATCTTAAAAAGGTTGAAGGCGACTGGACGCTAACTCCTTCCCTCTCTAAAAAGAAACAAAATGGAGCAAAACAAGACAGAGTTTCAACATCAGAGCAAGTTATTGGCTCACACTGTCCGGCACTCCCGTTTTCCTTACAGCTCATACATGATGCATAAGAGAAAGGCGCAAAGCCTCCCCGGACAGAATGTGCTGTTGCTCTGCACAATGCTGCACAGATGAATTACTACCCTTGCAGAAAGGCAGCTCTGAGGTAGCTGTCGTGAATCTCCTGAGCTGGCACCGCTGCAAGTGCTTTTAAGGACAAGACTTAGGAACAGCCCCTTAGCAGCTCCGAACTTAATGCAAGCCAAGCTAGAAGGCAGTGGGTAAGGGTTGGACCCAACACGGGCAAGCTATTTGCAATAGAAGGGTAGCCTGTTGGTGTCACTTGATGATTTTCAGACAAAGCGGGGCTTTTTTTTTTTTTTTTTTTTTTTTTTTTTTTTACACCTCCAGGAGCAGATTCATGAAAGCTAACTCTCTCTTCAGAACTTTACCAGCTACTGCTGTGCAGAGGAAGACACCGTTAAACCACCAGCATAACCCAGACAACTCGCCATCCACCAGCTTCGCATCTGAACAACGGAAGAGTCCACAGGGAAATAAATATTCAGATCTACCGTTGCAGATGCCAACCCTAATAAAAACCCTAAATAGAATGAGAGATACGACAAAAGACACTATGTGGATGCAACTCTGCTATTGCCATGATGGCCAGGATCATCACTAAGGCAGCGTGCAAAACCTCTCTGTTCAAGGCACTGGGGGAGAAGTAATCCCAGTTTTACAAAGCTTGGAGGTGAAAGATAGACCCAATCCAGAGGGAAACAGTTGGCAAGGAGCAACCTGACAAGGGAGAAGGCCTAGTCACAGCACAACAGCTACCTGACCTGGGAGGACAACAAATGATAGAGGCCCAGCTAGACTGTAACTGTTGCCGCATATTTCTTATTTAAATGCAATTTGTTTAATCTCAAGTCGGATTCAACCATCAAAGGCTCTCTTCTGTAGCACACTGACAGTTCACTCTAAATCTCTGCACCTTTAATCCTTTAATTAGCCAACAAAAATGCTATCTCAACTCTTTCCCCAACCTAAGCTAATTTTCTGCATGGAGCTTCCAACTCCTGTAGGTTACAGGTTTTAGCTGCTCATGTAGCCAAGGGGAAAAAACAAAACAGCCCCCACCCCATTCCCACACAGGCTGATGTATGCTCCTCTCCATGCTGCTTTTGCTCTTCGGAGAAGTTCTTTGCAAAAGCAAGGGGGACCCATTTTCACTTTGCCTTAATGGGTTAGGAGGCATAATTACATCATGAAATCCAGACAAAGAGCAAGCAGAGATTTTGATGTGTAGCACAGGGGGGGCTGGAAGAACCCAAGGACAGAGCAGTGCTTACACAGAAATGGGATAAAGCCCATTTACAACATTTAGCCCAATACATAAAGCCCAATACAACATTTGAGTAAGACAGCATCATTCCGGTCATGTAGCTTTAGCCACCTCCTTGATGATTTTGGGTTGGGAGCCCCAAAGTAAGCAAACCAACCCCTGGATAGCCAACTGCTTTGGGGGCTCTGTCTGAACAAACATTTCTGCAGAGATGAGCTCTGCTACTGCTCCAAAGGAAGACTGCATGAATCACCAACACATCAGGAAAGAGCCCCGTTCAGGTCATTTGAGCCCCATTCAGGCAGCTTGAATTACACATCAGGCTTTTCCTGCAATCCAGCAGAACAAACTCAACCCCGCTCTGCTCTGAATGATGAGATGAGCAGTTAAAATCCTCTTACCTGAAGCCTGACGCATAGGGTGTGAGGTACGGTGTTCTCCTGAATACAAGCCTAAAGGCTTCCCAAGGTTAGATGCTCCCTACAGAGCATGGCAAAAGCAACCACTGCTTGCTCACAGGCTGCTAAAGGCATGCCCATAGCACAGCTGCAGCAACGGCTGGCTTGACACATGCTAACTCCATGTGTGACACACTGGGGAAAGGGCTTTAGGTACTGCAAAGCTCTCTCTGCACAGGCCCCAGACTGGCATGTCCAAATTGCAACATGCCAGAGGTAACAAACCCAGCCTGTTGCTGCAGCACCACCCAGACACGGCTTTTCTTCCTCTAGCCACAGCCTGGCAAGTCCACGCAGCATGGCAGGAAGCCTAAGGCTCACCCCAGGCTGGGTGTCCACCTGCTGGGCATGGACAAGCCACGGGAGGCTGTACTGGTGGCCAGCCAGGGAGCACAGGTGAACAACTGCACTGAGAGGCACCAGGGACTTGACAAACGCATGCAAATGCAGGGGTGAGCGTATCCTCACTCTGATGAGCAAATGCACAGTGGAAAAGCCCTGTCTACATCAAAGGTAGAGGACAAGCAATTCTGAATCTTGCAGTTCCTTAATTTGCTTGTGCAGTAGGTCGTCAGCAAGCATTTTGGCAGACAATCGGTGCTAGGCAAGGAAAGAAAAAAAAAAAAAAAATCAGGAGTTGACATTTCTCATTCTAGCTGGAAAAGTCCTTCATTTGCAGCCTGCTGATGCTGAGCACTGCCAAAACACTACTCAAGTAGTCTTACAACTCTGACCATGCAGAACAGAGTGCTTTAAATGTCTACCTCCTCTGGCAGGAATTTAGAGGCAGTACGTTCACATTCTCCACCTTACTCAGTCCAAATCAGTCCCTCCAGCTACCTAGCAAGGAATCCAGCCCACACAGTAAGGAGAAAGATCTTAAGTAGAAAGATCTTAAGTAGAAAGATCTGGCCAACAGTTGCTGCACCCCACTGACAGCAGACCCCATAGTCAGTGTCTACAAAACTCACAGCAATTGTATGCACAAGCTATGGCTGCATGTACATCTCTAGAGTCTGCTACGAAAAAGTCACGCAGAGCTCAGTGTTTAAGCTGAATACAAGAACCTCTACTACCAGCCTCACCATTTCAGCTGCTCCTGAGTCATATAACTGTTCTGCACTGCCACGGGCCTTAACAAAGAGGCATTTCAAGTGCACAATTACAGGCAGGCAAACAGCTCTGCTAAGTGCAGCTGCTAAATGCTCGTTCTACATTTGGTTCTTACAGAACACTGAGGACAGGAGTAGCTGGCAAGGACCATCTGATCAGGAAGCTGCCTTCTGGTGTCCAGGCAGCCAGCCTGGTAACTCGGTCTCTGCACGCTCTTTGATCGATGTATTAGGAAGCATCTCTCTGCTGACAGTCCTCAGGGTGTGCAAAGGTTGTAAACGGTTACCAGATTCACTCCAGGCCAGAAATCAGGATCATCCTGCAGCACTGAGATGAGTAGGATTTTCTGTTTTCTTTTTAAAAAATAGAATTCTGTAGTGCTCTGAAAACAGCTAATCAAATTATTAAAGTGCTTAAAAGTTTAATGAAGAAATCAAAGCTATTAAGCAAACATTCAGCTTGATGTCTTTCCCTTCTTACCCACCCTTCCTCAATGCATTCAAAACCACTTTTTGCTGTGCTACAACATGTTTGAACAGGTACTGAGATACAAACAAGTCTTGGCCCCATCTCATACAGAATGGATTGGTTGCAGATGTTCTCCTGCAAGCTACATCTTGCCTTCTGCAAGAGCATTCATCTCCAAAACACATCATTTCACCTACTTTGCCTGAAGCCAAAACTCAAAGGTTATTTAATTTTTAATTTTTTTTATTAACTCTAACATACCTACAGCTGTGCAAGCAAAACCCCATCTGGTTTTTCAAGGCACAAAGAGGTGAACGACTAAGTTTAGATAAATGTGACCAAGTTGAGGCAGTCGTCTTTCTGTTCACCTATGCAGCAGCCAACAGCAATGTCAGGGGTGCAATAAAACAAAAAACCTGCTATATTTCAGAGAACTCTGACATATTTCACTATCTTCCTAGGACAAGTCAGACATGAGCTCATACAGTGGCAGGTGAGTCAGTGACGAGTCAGACAAGAGCTCCTTAATTAAGCTTGAGGGGCGGATGATCCCTCGAAGGTGTAATCAGATTGGTATGGCCAGTGGAAAGAAAAGAAAAAGAGAAAAAACTGAGTGAACTGTTACACCCTTAGTGATCTGTGCCAGGCAGGCTGAAGGCAGCACGCAGCCAGAGATCCCCCAGCACCCAGGAATGGCCATCCTGCCCCACTAACCAGCAGCCAGTGCCTGCCTGCATGCTCAGTCCTGTTCCTCCTGGGAGCTAAGAGCAGGTTTCCCCAGCGAGCAGGTTACGCTGGGGTCACATCACAGGCATGGCACGACCCAGGGGGTTCAGGGTTAAGGTGCACCCCAGAAATTATGCCTTCAGAGCCAGGAGGGTGGATGGCAATAGCTCAGACCTGTGTGGTAGAGATGGAAGCAGTCACAAGGTGGTCAAACCCAGCCACTAACCAACGAAGCGGATCTTGGCCACGTGCTTCCTCAGCCCTTAAAGTACTACCAAGCAACCCCACTTAAGAGAAAGACCCTACACCCTACCAGTTCTTTGCTTCGGAAGCTTGCCTGAAATTCATTTCAAAAGACACATCAGAATATCAGCATATTAGAACAAAACAGCCCCATTAAACAGATTGAAATCAGCGGTGTGACTAACAGCATTGGAGCGTTTTGTGCTCACAACATCAGACGTGCAGCATGGAAATGGTTTGCTTCCAGCGCGTGTCCCTGCAAATGCAACCCTGAATCAGGTCACCCGTGGAGCTGCTCTTCCCGTCAGCCAGGGATCGCACTGCAGCGTCCTCTGCACACCAGTAGCACCAGTGCAAACCAGTTCTGTCCATCTGTGTATTGCACAGATCAGCTGAAAAAGTGAACCCAGGAACAAAGAATCCTGCCTCTGTAGCCTCTATGAGAGGCAGGGCAAAGGAAACCAACACAAGTGACTCAGAGAGGTCAGCACACCAAAGGGTTACCAGATGAAAGTTAAGTTTATTCATTTCTTATAGGAACTGTATTTTAAAGTTTATCTATGTGCTGTCTTAGAGAAACTTTAATCTTTACATAACTAACAATGGCTCTTCTGGAGCTTTTCCTAGACACCTTGTCACCTCCTTTGTGGGTGTCAGTACTGTAGAAAGCTTCAGTAGCAGACCTAGAATTGCACAGACTGATTTTTGTTGCAGTCCTCTTTGTTCACAAGGGACCAGTCAAGAAAATGACTAAGAATGAATAACGTGAGCAGTGCGCAGCAGAAGAGACGGGAAACAAGGAACTCATCGCAAAACCAGTCACCACCTCACTGATTAATGAACAGCTGTCATTTAGTGCTCAGCCACCTGACAAAATCTCATGAGAACACTTTTTCTCTCCCACCCGTGGCGATGCTGATGCTCAAAAGGACAAACGGAGCAGGCACGCTGCCCTGATGCCACCCTTGGGCTGGACACCGAGCCCAACAGCACCGCTCCCACCCCTTTGCTTTTCCAGCCCCATCTTTTAAGAGAGGAGTTCTGGGTGCTCTGGTTTGGTAGGAAGCATGGGCTCAGCTCTGTCCCCTTTCCAAGGAGGTCAGGAGCGAGGCAGCTTGCTGGCAGAAGCTCCCAGCCACAGCTCACTTGGGTGAGCTGATAAGCCCCGACAGCGGCAGGGTGTGTTTGCCCCAGCTCAGCACCACAGCAGCGCTCGCACATTGTAGCACTGCAGCTACATAAACAGGAAGAGGCTTTCCCTTCGCACCATGGCCCCTACATCAGCAAGTCTTATACCTGGTGCACCCGATGCAGGTAAATCTTGAGGGGAAGCAATGAGCTCTCAAGAGGGGAAGCAAAAATCCAGACACAACTTAGGTAGCTTCAAGCTTTAGCCTGGAGATGTGCTTTGATTTGCTCAGAAGTTGGTTTGTAAAAAGATTTGAGTGTCCTCTAAGTAAGTCAAAATAAGAGGCCTGAAAGCTAAGCCTAGTGATACGAGATGCAATGCAAGCAGCAGCCTCCAGCCGCCCCCCCGTGCATTTCCCTTGGGGGATCCAAATGCTTTACAACACAGGATCATGCTGACACCATCCTGACTTGGAAGGTGGGCACACGGAAAAGCAGGGGGAGAAACGGAGGCAGAGGGAACAACTTGCACAACATCGCCCAGATTACATCTAAATCGCAAGGCAGGAGCAGTGCTGAGGCTGGGCTCTGAGCCAAATCCACGGCTTGCCTGTGCTGCTCCCTTCCCGAGCATCTCCAGGCGATGCAGCCTCTCTCCCCAGGAGGAAAGCGTGGCGAGCCCCAGGCATGAGGGCAGCACACACGGGCAGGAGAGGAGGACCCATGCAGGGACGCTCCCTCTGCTCTTTAAGGGGAGGGAGATTCCCTTTCCTCCTCCAGCCTTGCAAGGCAGCATGGCTGTTGCTTCTACAGGGGAAAAAGCCAGAAAACTTAAACCCCAGTCTCCCCCCTCTTATTTCAGTGGCTGATGTGTATCAGCAGATCATGAAACGCTCCCTTTATCATACGAGCAAGTATTCTACTGTCCTTGGGGGGAAAAAAGCTATCGTAATGCATCTGATAAAACGAGGGAGAAGCAGCACTTTGCTTCTCAGGATGCACCGAGTTTTGCTCCAATGTGCAAGTGTTATCTGAAACAACTGGAAGCATCAGTTTGTATCAATACAGAGATGCAATTTCTCCACTCCACTCTATTTGTAACAGGATCCAAGCTCTTATTTGGGTAACTATTCTACTGTGTTTACAATAACAAGGCTGACACACCTGCACACAGCAAAACCTCATGAAAAGATTTCCATTGCATAATAAAGTTCATGCTCTTTCTATACAGAAGCCATCCCTACCCAGGACACTTTAAAAAATAAAACAAAGTAAGACTTCTTCATAGCATATGGTCTGCCAAAGCACTGAAGCTAAACCCTCAGTATACAGAGCACCATGAATAAAACAAAAAAAAAAAATGCTTGCTTCAGCACACCGCCAATCTGTTGCTTGTTCTGTATGAAGTTAGCAGGGAAATAAGATCTACATCGACTGCAATATTTCAACTGACCTAGGGAAAGGAGTGATCATATCCAAGGCTGGTCTTTGTTTGCAGGGTAAGCAATAACTCCTACACCAGCCAACCTGAAAACCCTTAGACCAAAAGTAACTTAAGTTACTCAAATATTTTTTTTTCCTTGTGTTTGGGGGTATTTTTTCTGGTTGAAGTATCTTGAAACAGTGTTCAATTGAGACACGTAATACAACTCAGGGGCATGGGGTAACTGGCGACTTTTTTTTTTTTTTAAGGAAACTTTAAGAAACTGTGCCCCAGAGTGGGCTGCCTCCTTTTTGGTCCAGCTTGCAGTGACGTTTGGCAAGGTAAGGTGGCAACTCATCAGATGCCTTGCTTGAGCCATGCTGCAGTTTGCATGCTTCGTGCTCATGAAATCCAGGAGAGCTCAGCAGCTTTTAGAGAGGCAACCCCCAAGCTCAACAGCATGAGACCCTAAAGCATAATAAATAAATAAATAGCCCAACACACTCCAAAAGACTACTAGTTGGGAAATACCATGGACTTCTGGCACCTTGGTTTCCCTTCTCTAAGATGGCGACTACACGCCTGATTTGCCTACCGAGCTAAGGTGTTTGCTGATTAGGGAAGTAATGTTTGTGCAGCACTTTGAAGATTTAAAGTACTACATTAATCCTACATGTTGTTCTCAGTAGAAGCCAATTTTTAACTACGAGGAGGAGAAAAAAAAGAAAAGAGGATTTAAATAGTGACCCTCCCCTACTTGTAGATGTTCACTCATCTCCCAGCACCAGCTATTCTTATCTGTAAGATGTTTTTTTAACCCTTCCTTCTCAGAAACCACAAGTCTCATTCAGCTTTTATTTGAAAAGTGGCTTCTTTCCAGACTGTGGCTGTTTCTTGTAAAGTTAATTCCTTTGGTAATACTGCTGGAGGCACATTGGTATGTTTAGTGTATGTGTGTATACATATATATTTTCCCCCTTTTCACACGGTGTTGTTTTTATATGTGTAGTGAAAGATACCTAATCCAGGATTACGATTCTCTTTATTCCTTTCTCATGAAAGTAGGTGGGGCTTTTTTGTGCAAGTTGCATTGATGAAAATTATGTTTAATTAACTTTTTCTCTCCACATAGACAGAAAGAGTTCCCATTAAGAAACAAAAAGAATTCTTGCACTTAATTCTCTCCCTCTGAATTTTATCTTCAGAAAGGACAAACTTTAAGACAACTTTTGCCAAAGCCTTGAGTAAAAAAAATAAAGGCAATGCCAGTAGAGCTAGAAACTGCTTGTGCAAAGCAGCAGACAGTTCTGCTGCCCTTGTGGGCCCTAAGGAAAGACACAAGCCCTTCCCACAATTACTTTCTCCATCCTACCATGCCTGTCCCTAATGTCTCAGGGTTTTGCACTTGCAGATCCTGGGAGACCTGTAGTGAGCTCTAACTGGTCTCCAGTTAAACTGGGAGAGTCAGCATAGGCACAGCAACCAGAAGACTAAATCCTGGCTGAAAGAAAAGGACATTCACACCATCAATTTAGATGCTTTCCTCGTGTCCAAATGTCTGTAGATGAAGCATCCCTGGGCACTAAGAGCTCCGTTCAGGCTCTTGAAGTCAGCTGTACGACAACAGAGTTCTGCCGTCGCAGAAGGAACTTGTCTAAAAGGGAGCATCCTTCAAAACTTACAACTGCAACAGCAGCTCAGATGGGCAGACTGCATGGCCTTAACAGGATTTACAAAACAACAGAGGAAAAAAAATGAAGAGCCAGCTCACGTCAAGACATTTTCTGGTAACTATTACAAGGAGCTGTACAGCTGCTTGCAAGGAGTAACAGAAAAAGATAACTGCTAATACAAACAAAATATACATGACAATGAGATTAGGGGGAAAAGGAACAATTACATTTTAATGGGAACCTAATGCACTCAGATCTCCTTTTACTCAAGCACAAAAAGCAAAACAGACTCCAGCAGGCCCCTCCTGGACTGGTTCTCACAGGGAAACTGGTTCTTCCCAGCTCTGCTAGCTTGAAAACACGTCCCTGCCGTGAGAAAGGCACCTCCTTCAAAGACAACAAGCCTGGCTGCCCTCTTTCCAGGTAGGTGACCTAGGACAGGTTTCATATGCCTCAACAGCCTTAACATCAGGCTCCGTAATATCACAGAGGGAAACACTCCAAGTTATTCAAACAGGAAAGTGTGGTCGACACCTCTTCATGCACGAGAACCATCACTACAGCCAAACCCCATCCTGTCTGCTCTGAGCAGGGAAGAGGTGTGTGCACTAGAAACAGCCTCTTTAGGCAGGTACAGCTGCAAGGAAGTTTAGGACGCCAATTCTTACCACTTCTTGCCCAAGATAAATGCCCAAATAAGGCAATGCTCCTGCTTTGCTGAGATCAGTGCAGAGCCAAGCCCTGAGCTCACACCATTGCATCAGTTCTCTAACAGTCCACAGCGTATGCATCAACAAGCAGCCAGGCTGCAGAGAAAACCTACGTTTAAAGCCATGAAAACATTAGCAAAATGTGTCCAGAAGATGACCAATTTCAGTGCTTGGAGACATCTGCAGAACCGTCTGCACAAACAAGCCTCTCTTTTACGTAGACCCTTCCCAACCGCCCTGTGCTAACAGTGAAAGCCCTCACCACTGCTGACTCAGAGCCTCCAAAGAAAGGTAAATTCAAAATCCTGAAACACGACTGCTTCCATTCCCCATTTCCTAACAGCTTTAAAGAATATTCAAGGGTAAAATTGGGAAAACTCAAGCCATGCTGAATATAAGACAGCTAGCTTGTAAGAGTGGCACGCTGTTGAGGAGTAACAAAGCTAAGATTTCACATGAACACCTAGCACAGCACCACGTGCAAGTTCACTGGAAGAGTCAGCAGCCTTCAAAGAGTTGTCACTTACGATGCAGAAAGTTGATCAGCAGCAGGAGCAATACATTACCAGTGTTATTGAAACAACTCATTACTTGAGCAGCTTAAGAGAACAGTGAACAATTAGAGTCAAGGCAACACCCTCTCACTGCTGCAGTGTCCCCATGCACCAACTTCTAACTCATTTTATATATATGGGGAAACAGAAAAATCTCATTTTATCAGGTGGTTCAAGACAATACATCTCAAAATGAAAATGGAATGAATGAAATTGAAATAAGACTGAGATGAACCAGCCAAGGAATCTGCACTCTCCACCACAGAAGCCTGTTCTTGCTAGCATGGACTAATTTAAGCGCGTTCTTTTTGCCCTCCTTAAAAACACAGCCTTTCCAAATCCAATCCCTCCAGCCAGCACAATCCATTTACTTGCTTTCTTGCATGTTGCACAGATTGTTATCCAGCTTTGCTATTTAAGAGTCTGAAATCTGAATATTTCATACAGCTTTAGGTACAGCTGAGTTTATTGAGAACAGGAGAACCAGGGTGCCTGACTGGAACGTCGATTGCAGCTTTGCAAAGCTCCACATTTCATAACAAAGCAAGGACCAACCCTGCTCATCTCCAAACTACTGCAGGGCATGAGAATAAACTACTATACTCAGGTATTGCCAACATTTGAATTATGCAAGTTTTCCAGGGCTAGCTGTCTTCATCAAAATCAAAAAATTGCAAATAAATTTCAGTTTCCATATAAAAACTTAAAAACTATTTCTGCTCTATCTTTCCTTAACCCTCGTGACTACCAAGAAAAGCTTTAGAAGATTTAGTAGATGCACCCTAAAGGCTCAAAAACCTGGGGGAGAATATGAAGAACCTGTTTGTCTTTTTAAAAGTCTCATGACTTATACGCTGGTATCTTGCTTATGGGAATGGGTGGATCCGATCTGTTTTTTTGATAGCTTGAGTTTGGCAGTAACGTTAACTTTTACTTACCTTGACACACAATTTTAATTTTTACTTTCCTGCTGCAGCCATGCTGTTCCCTGTGTAAGCAGCTCTGCTGGCAACAGGTGATTGCCAAACCTTTTTAAGGGGGAAAAGCCAGTACAGTTATTTATTTATTTACTTATGCTCAGAGTGGGTGGGGAGACCTGCACACAAGTTACTTCCACATATAAAAAAAAAAAAAAAAAGAAGTCTGAGGTGGCACACTTTTGAAACCTCTTGTTTGCTTCTGCTGCAGAAATGGGAGGAGATATTGCAAGCCTGGGTATATGAGAATTCTCACAGAGGAAGTATCCCACAATAAATGACAGCTCCAGATAAGCTTCACCCAACTTTACCCAATTCATGGGGCTTCTCTCACAACCTTAACAACTGACTGTCTCAGCATTACAAAATGATAACTGCTTGATCCTCTGCTGCATGGCTTCCCAGAAGGTTTTGCTGTAACATGAGCTCCTTGCCCCCAGTATGCATGTGAGAAACTTAGTTCAATTTAGACTGCTAAGGCTTTTGTTTTTAAACACTTCAAGAGAGTTTCAATTGTTAAAGGTTTTCCTTCTGAAAAGACTGATTAACCTGCTTATATTCTTACTTGTGTTCTCAGGTCATTAATTAAAAAAATAATCAAGGATGCTTATAAAGTCCTCTGCAATCCAATCTCAATTTGTCATCGTTAATTAGCTCAACATTGCATACAAATGAAGAGCTAACCTGATTAGACAGCATGTTTTACTGGAATTCCTACTTAAGGTCATGAAAGACTTCAGAGAGAAAATTTGCAATATTTTCAAAGTGAGCTGCTCATACATATGAAATCACTCTCACCTCGCAGCAACTAGAGTTTCTCTCCAGTTTTTAGCTAGTTCCCTCCCCCCTTTAATTAGGATCCCATCACAAACCCGAGCAGAGAAGCAATCCTCCTGATGTTACAAATCATCTCCTTACCAGCTTATCCTATACCAATCCTCCTGATTTTGGCACTGTCCTAGGAAAGTAAACCTGCCTGTAGAAGTCCAGAAAATTGGGAAAAAAACAGTACAAAAAACAGTTTTGGGGGGTGAGGGTGGAATGTAGGGTTGTTTGCAGTGAACTGGTATTTAGGTACTTGCTAGTAGTAGTTTCTCTAGAAGAAACCTGGAGATATACGTATGAATTCGGATCATTCCCTCCAAAGCTAAGCACACAAGTAACCAAGAAGGCTGATGCATCTTCAGATGTACGTCTTTAACCCTCGCAAAGCAGCTTTTGCTTTTCTAGGAGAAATAACCCAGTCCTCTCACCAAGCCCACAGCCTTCGCTCCCATGACCTAATCTAACATGACTCAGCCCTGAACAAGCTCCTCTGAGCTACAGCAAAGCACCCTGCCAGCCAGGACAGGGGATCCACCACCACCACCGAGCCTTCCCAGCAGGGCAAGGTGGGTCACCTCAGCTAATCCCCTCCCAAACAGGGGAAAGTGCGATACAATGAGTTTCCTTACTTCATACCGTTGCCCTGGGGAACACAAGAGGAAAAAAAAGAACTAAGAAACAAGGCTTTCAAGTTTTGGACTCTTAATAAGGGTGGGGCCATCTAGTAATTAAACTTTTAATAGGTCATTGCAGTGGAAGAAACTCTTCCAGTTGGGTAAGTTCCTAATCCATCATTAAAAAAAAGTCAACAGGCATTAATCAAAGCACATGAAGTCACATGGGGGGGGAAGAATGAGCAACTCAGAGAACTTGCTCTTGCTGAGAGGATGGGGCAATCCTTCTTTCATCAACATTTCGCGCATGTTTCCACATTTCTCAGGACAGCAGCGGGAAAGAGAGCCTTCACATCCCTCCCCGCCCACCCCACTGATAAAGCTGTCGAACACCTATTACCAACTGCTCAACAGCCCATGTGAAATGAGTTGGTGGATTAATTAGCACAAGGGCAGAGCTCTGAAGATGGAAAGATGCCTGAGTGTGAAATGCATATTGATTGAAGGTCCCCAGCAGCCACCACAAGACTGTCATCAGCCACTGACAGCACACAGCAGGCTGCTCCTGCACAAGCAGCTAAATCCAGGTTACCTGACTCAGCACAGGGACACCCAGACATTCCTCCATGATCAGAGAGCTGTTTAGGAGTCTATTCCTTCAGGAAAATAAAGACTTTTCCATAGGCAGATGGCAACAGCCACAGGCAGCACATCTTCTGTTTGTAGCATCACCCATGTCGGGGCAAAAGAAAACAAATTGTGCTGGTCCCCAGGCTGTTGCACATTTGATGATCAGTTACCAAGGAATACTTTGTAAGACCAGCATGAAACTGCATCTTTGACTACCACACAGATTCATATTAAAATCTCAGCCTCACTTCTGCCCCCCAGAAAGCCACTATCACTACAGTGAAACATCTCAAGTGTTTGCTTCATTTTAAGCTTGGGATTAGCTCACTTGTCTTCAGCTCTGCTGGAACAGTCTACTACATATGTTCAAAATGCATTTCAAAAGACCGCTTCTCCCAGTTGAAAGGACAGCATCAAACACATTGGTTCCCTGCAGCTGCATTAGATAATTCTTAGTACATATGTATCAAAAGGGAATGTCTTTTTCATATCTCCTCAAAGGACCCTCTCCAGAGCAGCTTGCAAAAAATCCAGGGGCAGCATTTTCTTGCTCTGAGAAATGGAAAGGAGACCTGACTGATATTTCCTTCCTTAAAGGGAAGGAAAAATAGTGTGTAGTGTAAGTGCAGAAATCTGGGCATGAAAACAAGCATGAATGAGGCATTGCTCCCAGTGCAGGTAGAGAGAAGATGCATTTCAACCTCACATTAAAAAAACTTCCACCCTTTTACCCGTAAGCAATCACAAATTTGTTCTCAAGCAGACATAATACATTTTAACCCCATGAAACAAGTTTTAAACAAGGTTATTGTTAGCAGCTTTAGACAAAAACTTTCTGAAAAATTTACAAAGGATGCAGAACTACACCAACTTACTGTTAAGTGACATCTCTTTCCAGCTGGCCACTCAAGAGCACAAAGGTTCCACTGCTTTATCACCAGCAGTGCCGAGGACTTTTCGTTAAATATAATCTAGCAGGAACTAACTAAATTTGAGATGGAAGTTGTTCTTTAGTGGGGAAGAAAATAACGTTCTTAGTTTTTGATTAAAAAGTCTTTTTTTGTTTTGTTAAAAAGTCACTGCTTTTGTCCAGGTAGAATGACTTCTGAAGATGGGGAAAAAAAGCTTCAGATAATCCTGATACCATTAAACAAAAGGTACCATAAAATGAAAGTACTCAAAAACAAAACAGTTTTGATTGAAGAAAAATAGAAGACAATTCATAATATGCTGAACACTGAGATTTGAGCTGATGCTTGAAGAATCACTATATGCATTTAAATAAAATCTTTTCACAAGGGATTCAAATCTGGTTTACTTAATTATCAGGCACAGCAGGGGTTACTGGTAACATAGTTTAGGCATTTAACTCTAGAGTTATTCATAGGACTGAGGCTCAATTTGTCTAACCCTCTTCAGTCACTACACAGAGAAGCACATATAGGGGATTATTCACTGCACCAAACTTGAGTGCCTGAAGTAGAGGAAGGCAAATATTGACCATCTTTGTAGTGGAGAATAGTGCTGTCTTACACATTTCTAGAGCCCTAAATCACACCAGGACACACAGCTCCAGCAGTGCTGCCTCCTAGGTTATGAGGTTGAGGTTTCAAGAGTTTGAACAACCAAGCCAGCTCCAGAAATCAAAACTTATTTACTATTTATTTTATAAATAGAAGTAAACAAAAAACCTACTACCACTACTCTGACAGCCGGAGGAAAATGCTAAGTTACAAAATTAACCTACATCCTGCAGGACTGACCAGAGCTGGTGACACTGGGGTTCTCACACTATCTACAAGGGGGACAAGACGTGGAGAAAGAAAGCCCCACTCTGGGTCAGATCAGGGAGCATCATCTCCATCCCGTACCTCCATCCTGCTGGCACAGCCTTGCACACTGAACCTGAACCTTATGCAAACCCATGGATGCTGAAGAATGCCAAGGGAAGCACTGAAGCTATCCTTAGGTCCATCTCCTGTTTATACTCCAGCATATGCTAGACCCAAATCGAGAGCCACTGTTTCATCACGCATGGTCTTTAAGCAATTGTCTTTTTGCAAGGCATTTTATTCACCCGGGATTTAGTAATCCTATTGAGGGTTAAATTCCCACCACACCCTCCCAGAGCAACCAAGATAAATCTCTCCCTTCTGTGTGTGTGACATGTCATGCACTTGAGAGGACACAGGTTACTCCATTCTTGCACAAGCCTGGATATGTATCAGACCAGCAGTGTCGCTATGAGCTGCAGGGCTGAAGCCAGTGAAGGAGCAAGGCTACGTTGCATCCTTACCGTCCATGTTGCTGACTTTGCTGTGCTGGACTGTTGAAATGATACATCGAAGCTGTGAGGTCCCGGGTAGTCTGTGTTGGAAGGAATGGCTGGGGAGGGCGAGAGGGCATCAAAAGTCGAGCTGGGCTGGGCATAAGGCGAGGGCGCCGTGACGCTGTTCTGCGTGTGCTCCGTGTTGTAGGGGCTGGTGGAGGAGGAGCCATTCTGAATCTGCTGGTCCATGCTGTTCAGGAGCCCCAGGTTCGTGTACTGCGGCTAGAGGCAAACAGATGCACAGAAGTGTTACAGAAGCAACCTTAGCACAGACTGGCTAGCAGCAGCACGGCCTTCGTGATGGAGGATGTACAGCATGCTCTCAGCACCACCCTACATGTGTTACTCAAAGAGGAGGAATATTTGCAGAGAATATACCCAATTTTACATCAGTGACTGAAACAAAGAAGTAAATGAAACAAAGAAGAAAAGCTTTGCACAGCCACACAGTAGATCAACAGCATGTAGCTGAGCTGGGAAATGAGATTGCATACTAGGAGATGATTCACAGGGCAGCAAGCTATCGCAGGGAGGCAGGCTCCCCGGGTCTACCAACACCCAGATCCAGACCTTTTCTTTTGCAGGGATTGCTATAACTTGATGAAAATCATCAGGTTCAGTACAGTGCAGCTGGCTCCATCTTCTACAAGGCTACATCATCCAATGGTCTTGTGTTCTACCCAAAGACCATTCCTCTTCTCACAGATCAGACCATACTATGTAGGGTGACACTTAGGAGCACTAACTTGGGTAGTAATTGTACTGGTCTGACTCGCTAGCAAAGAGGCCCAGAGAGCCTTTAATCATACCTATGCCTGGGACTCCAATATCAGGGATACTGAAAGCCTACATATGGTCAAGACGACATCAGACAAATTCTGATGGAGAATAATCCATCAAGGCAACCTACCTGATTTTATAATTTTTATCCACAAAAAATTGGGAGCTAGGAAAATACTCTAGGGAAGGAGTTACACTATTACACCATTCTTTTATTCCTCCAAAAAGAGCAAGCACTGGCTGCAGACACGCAGGACAGCAGGTGAGTGGGACATGTAGCCACGTACACGTAGTCTTGTTCTTGTGCTTGTCTGAAGGGCATCATTTGTGCCAATCTTAGGGACAGATGTCTGTGGTTCACACACACACACCCATCAGCTCAGGAATCACCCAGGGAACATGCAGTGACAAACACACCTAGTTCTGCCACTAGCAGAGGACGTGGCACACAGAAATTGGGCTCCTCCCTTCAGTTGAGGGGACAGGCACCCCATTTCCCTCCGCATCCTCCAGTTTCAATCCCACCCAGAGCTCTAAAGCTTGGGTATCTCCCAGTACTTCAGCCAGTCTGCCAAAGACCTTCCTCTTTACTACAGTCACTCCTTTTCTAGAGAGGCTCCAGGACAAGTCTCTATCATAAGCCAAGCAGCAGAGGCTCTTTGCCTCGCTGAAGCCCCAGGAGCACCAGCCTCACCTCAGGCTCTTCCTTTTGCTTCTGTCTGGAAAAGGCTAATATTTTTATGGAGCATTTAATCAAGAGCCCGAGGTGAGGCTGGTGTTCCTGGGGCTTCAGTGAGGAACATGGGATCTTGCAGAGGTGATGCAGCTTGCTATTACGAGCTGAGACGCAAAAAGGTTTTGTGGGGAATAATGTAGGGGAATTAATTTTGGGAGCTGGGATGGTCTGCAGAGGGAGCAGGCAGAGAGGAGGGACAGCTGGCTCATTCCCTTGCTCTGCCAGCAGCACACCATGTCCTTGGGCAAGCCACCTTGCCTCCCCCTCCACCCTCAGCCTACTTGAGGCTGCAAGGTCTCCAGGGCAAGGATTGCTCCTTGCTATGTAAAAAGCACTGCGCTTAATGGGCCTCTGCTTTGGCTAAGGCCTCCAGGCAGTGGAGTAATAAAAGCAATTACATATTGAGTCCTAATCCTGGATGAACCAGTGACTCTCCGTGTTGCCTCGGGTTAGTCATTTACCTTCTCTGCCTCAGTTTCCCCATCCACAGCAGCACAGAAGACACTGGATGTCCCAGAGCCTCTGTTAGAGAGCCCACAGCTAGGCTCCAGGCATGCGAAGTAGCTGTTGCAGGACAATGATCCAGATGGGATCACCTTCTCCAAATGGAGATTGCAGCTTTGACAATGCAGATGACAGTTACGTCTCATCTCCTGCAGGTTATTCAACCACCCATGACTTATTTAACGGACCTGGGATGTGCTTTTGCTGGAGGCTAGTTCTGTAATGAAGGTGCTGGGATGCTGATGTGCAGCACCAGGAACACTTTTGCTGGTCAATAATTTTGTACTTAGTCAAAAAAAAACAAAACATCTCTCCACCCTTCTGCTCCATAGTACAAACAAAGCAGATTTTTCGATCATTTAATCAAAATTAGTCCCACACCTCCAGCCCTAATAACACCTAAAGACACCTCAAAAAAAAACACCGAGGTATCGCTCGGTTGTTTTACTTCTCATGGAGATTAGCATCAGACGCGCTCCCTAACCAGCCGAATGATGAAAAGGCGACTGTGATGAAAACAGTCTCCTAAACCAGCTCAGACAGCAAAACAACAGTGTTTCAGCTTTCACTTAAAGACTGTTTCTCCTAATCCCAGACTGCTGAAGATTGTGGGGAAAGATGACCAAAGGGCCAGTCAGCATTAACAAGGCAGCACGGTCTGGAAATGCTGATGGTGCTGCCCAGACATCAATTAAAAAAAATAAGTACCCCATTAAAATTTAAGATATCCTTATGAGAATCAAAGATCCTTGTCATTCCACTCAGTCCAGGGGCCATCTGTCTAAATGTTACCAGCGGAGCAGCCATTCCACCGCATTTATACACTCGCATGCCACAGCCGAATGCCATGTCCCCATTTGCTCCTTAAATAACTATTAATCTCCTCGCACTTATCCCAGCGCTGACACGAGCAGCTGTCCGACTCCCCTCTTGTCTCCCTCTGAGTCCCACCAGCCTTTCACCTTCCCTGGCCCCTCGCAGGTGCCCCCCAGCCCGGTGACAAAGCGCAGGGAGCTGCTGGCTTGGCGATAAACCTCCCAGCTATGCCCCGAGGCGGGCGGCGCAAAGAGTTGTTTGCGCTCAAGGGGTCAACATCTGAATTGCTTGCAAGGCCTCCGGAGGAATCAGATAAGGCTCTGGGAGGCACACGCCTTCTGACAACACAACAATTAGAGGGGCAGCAGGCCCGGGGAAGGCGCGCGCTGGAATTCACCCGCGCAGCAGCTCCCGCCGCAATAAAACTCCTGCGGCCCAGCCGGGCCGCGGACAGCGAGCGCTGGCGAGAACAAAGACATCAAGGGCTGCGGGCACGTCTGCAAGGCAGCAGCCTCCAGGGAAGGCTGCAGGGCGTGTGTTTGCACACACAGACGCACACACAGCCTCCCCTCACCATGTACAGAAAGTGGTTGAATTCAGGGATCAAGCCTTGCCCGGTTGGAAGCCCAAAGTTTTGCCTGTACTCTGGTTTTGGTGGGGAATTCTTCTGAAAAAACTGCAGGATCTAGTCCCACCGCTGATGCCTGGCAGAACAAGAGTGCTAGCTAATAGAAAAAAGAAAGCACAGATTATCTAATTCTCAGAGCCTTGGTTCTCTATTTTGTTCCCCCCCCATACCAGGTTTCTGAAACTATTAATATCGCTGAGGCATTGCAAAAGCCTTCAGGCGAATTTAACTGCAAATAATTAGAGAGATGCAATTAGATCCTGACTACGAATTTTGGGACATCATTTCGATAATGCATCTCGAACTATCAGTTTAACTTCCTACATCCCATCAGCTCTGCTTTCAAGTTTTCATGCTAACTCATGCTTCTAGGTTAGGAAAGCCACGGTTTCACTAGAGACACCGCTGAATTAAGAACTGGGATTGAAGACTGCAGAATCGTTTAATCCCCAGTCCCAGCTGCAGTAGGGCACCTGCCACAAGAGGGCAATGCAAATGTTCCAGTGCACAGGACCCAAACTGGGAACCACCTCTGCAGAAGAAGTATCCCACTTTTTCTGGCTGTAGCCCACTTTCCAGTCCAATGTGTTAAGAAATAAGGCTATGGGATACACCTGCACGGAGACCCTCTCACTACCCACACACGAAGGAGAGTCACACAAGTGAAGAAAAGCTTACAAGGAAACTTCATAGAAGAAAACAAAAAAGCATCATCCAGCTTTTAACTGCTCAGCTATCAACATCTCAGAGTTTTGATGTTTTCTACCTGAAAATAAAGTTACCAGCCTCAGGTGTAGAAACCCTTGATGTCTCCAACTCTACTTATCAAAACCCTTCTCCATATCTCCAAAGAAACGTTTATCTATGCTGCGTACACACGCTGACAAAGTCTTAGCTTGTAACTGCTGGATCTACATGGCTCAAGAGCAGCGTTCAGCTACTCAAAGCCTTGCAAAACACCACCACTGGTGCTTATTCTTCAAAGATATGAGACGATGAAACCAATATAGTAAACTACCGTGGACATTAGTAACAAGAAGATTTTTACAAAGCATTTTGCTACTTCTGTGCTTTGCCCCTAACTGCACCCCAACTGATGCACCAAGACTAGCAGTTGGAAGCCTAGTAGGAGACAGTTTATGGTGATATTTCAGTGCTGGACAAGACAAAGATTCCCTTTCCTCTTGGAGAACATTCATCCTGCTGCTTGTGGAACGTCTGTTTTCCAGGGTGCTTAAGGCTCATCCAAAACAGATGCCTTAAGTGTATCAAAAAAAAAAAAGATTTGAATCAACCTAGTTTTTCAGACCTTCCCACAAGAGGATTTAGTAGGTGGAAATAAAGCACTTAAGCTCAACAGAAGTGCTTCTATCATAATTATTAATCAAGATAGTGCTGACTGCAGAACTGTGCAGCTTCACCAGTTGCTCAGAAGGCAGCTGATACAATACGTGATGTAGGCGAAGTGCTTGTGCCATTACAAAGAAGTGCCAAGAAATTAAGGGTTCCACCCATGCCCCTCAGCTAAAATCAGGGCAGAAGCTGAAACAGATATCTAACTCATCACAACGAGAGGTGTGATTTGGGTTGTATCTCTCGCCTCTTTTCTCATCAAAAAAGACTAAAAAGCCCTCCTGGACTGGTGGAAAGTCTGATGCAGAGAGATCTGTGGGAAAGATCTCAGACTGGCACTCCTTTTGGGAGGAACAGGCTCGCTGTGGACATCACCCAGGCCGCCTCCTGGCCGTGGAGGCGAATTGTATGCTCACTTCAACACCAGATCAGGCCCAGGTGCCTGCTGAGAGCCCGGGTGCTGGCAGCAGGTCACACAGCCTCTGCACTCCCCCCAGCTCCATTTCTAAAATGCCAGCAAAGCCAGCAGGTCTACTTTGAAGAGGTTTCCCTCCAGACCTACCGTACAGCTTAATACAAACGTTCGGAAGCCCTCAGATGAAGCGATAATGTGTACTTTTACCCGATGTGAAGAACAAGCAAGCAAATAACTTTGGTTCAACCAAAGATATCAACAGTTACCAAGATATGAGCTTTAGGGCCTGAGAACCTAAACTCTAATTACTATGGGTCATGGCTTTTAGCACTACTGCAAATCAGATCGACCTGAATAATCTTACTGTTGGGTTATTGCTTATTCCGAGCAGGGAGGAGACTCCTTCACATCCCAGCAGCATTACTGAGTCCTGGCATGATGGAGTGTGCTGGACTAGAAGTGGCCCTGCAGTCAGCAGCTCCCATCCTGGCTCTCTGACCAGCCACAGCAAAACCAGAAGTTTAACATCTCAGCTCAATTCCACCTGTAGCAGGGAACACGAGTATTTCTGTATATTGCCTCCTGAATTATTTAGAAGGGGATTTATTGAGCCATGCATTAAGTACAACCATGGTAATTTTAAGCAGCTAGGTACAGGAATATTAATGAAAAAAGACACTCTCCTTCCAAATAAAAGTTTAATATATCCAATATATTCCTGCACAAGTATTTCATGTTCAGCAGTTAAGACAATCCCAGCAGGTTGCCCAGACAATTTCCAACACCAAACATGCAAGCACAACCTAAAGAAAAACTCAGTCCTTCATTTCACCCAGATATTAAAAAATAAAAAAATACTAAAAACCAAGTAAACATAAGCAACCAACTGAAGCCATGCAACCTTGTTTAAAGTTCAGATATATAAGCTTAAAGAACTGCCTGCTGTGCATACCTAAAGCACCCCTTCCCTTTCAGGGGTGCCAATCAGCCCTTTGACAGCAGCCAGCTTGGTAGGCAATGCTGCACACACTAAACAGAAGGCAGCACGCACCAGAAATTTGCGAAAAACACACCATCATGCATGAAAATGTTGTGTTTGTATACGGGGGAGAAGGAGGAAAGGCTGGGCAGCTTTCACTGGAATTAGCTACTCCAGTGTGCATGTTACGCAATGTCTGTGCCATTCAGGTTAACACACAGCACAGGTTTAAGAGCCATACCTAGCAAGACTACCAGCTGTGTGCGTTTCCACTCAGACACAGCTCTGTTGACCTCAACAGAACTTCTCATTGAGTAGAAGTCCGAAAAAGCAGGCATTTGTAAGCCTGGAGAATAACACGGGTTCATGAAAAAACAGCATGAGGGCAAGCTTCCGTCTGCCCAAAAGGCTGCAAGCTTTGGAGTCATGTCGTTCCCCCCAGCTGCAATTGTTCTCCTTTTTAACTAAACTTTGAGTTTTGCCCCTTGGTTAATTCATTTACTTTAACTCAGCAAGAAGTATTTTTCAGCCAGAAGCAGGGTGCCTTTTAAAACAAGCACAGCCCAAAGCAGGAATGCCTGTAATTCCTGACTCCTACCACCTGTCACAAATTCAGGTAAAAGCGTTTGTCTAATTCAAGGATTAATAGAATGACAGTGCATCCATCTCACACAAATATTAACTCTGAACATCTTGTACTGTCTAAGTATTTTTCAATGCACATAAAAACAGTATTAATGACTTCCCTATAGTGCATTTTAGGCTTTTAATGCAGGGAAAAACAGCCCTCTGAATTGGGCTCTTGAAAGTGTTCTTGCAACAAAATCAACTTCGATTCTGAAAAAAAAAAATCATTTTGTGTAAGCTTCTAGGCTATGCTTAGCTATTTTGAAAATTCAGGTAGTCTAAAATAGAAAAAAGTCCAACAACCACCTCAGTGTACGCATATACAGTCATTTCTTTACTGAGCTTCTGCACAGCGATTTGGTAAGTAATTGAAAACTATATAAACAGACAAGAAAAAAATTGTCATCCTGTGAGATACCAGATATAATAGGACACAAGAACTCCATGATTTTAAAGCAAATTGATTAATAACCCAAAACACTCAGCTTACTAGAACTAAATCAGAGGCCAAGAGCTTCCCGTGTTCTCTTATTACCAGCTGGACAGCACAGTGTCAACAAAGATCTGAGGAGCCAGAAAGCACAGACTATTTGGAAAGGCACCCCTCGTGCTCCCAAGAGATGTAAACATAACTGAAGACAAAGACCTACAACAGGAAAAACAGAAAAAGCAAGGCCTAATTTTTTTTTGCCTAATTTTAGTGGCCAAGCAACTCTATGACCACAACTCGGCAGAAACGCCATGAACTGGGTTTGTACAGCAATGCTGAGAAGTTGGATCAAAGAAAAAAAAGTAGCTTTAAATATAAAATCAACAGATTAAAATACAGAATTGGGGTTGGGTGGGCAGGAAAGGAAGACTCCAGTAGTTGATTAAAGTTGCCTTGTTTCTTGAACTCTTAACTGGATGGTAATCATCGATGGCTATCAGTCATTTCTGACATGCAGCATTTTATTGCGTTGAGAGGGCAGCATTAGGCTGGACAGGATATCTGTGTGTCATCCACGCCGAGAGGCAGACACTAACCACCAAAGTATGGCCATAGGGCACAAAGACAATGAATAATCAGGGTCCGAATAGCACCAGGAGCTGAAGTTATTTCCCAAATTCATCATTATGCTCAATAAAAGCAGAATACGTCAGTTTTCAGACACCAAGGTAAAATACTCCAGCTAGGTAGCATTTTAGTCAGAACGAGAAACTCAGATCATCTGCAAGTTAAATAAATCAAGTAGTTAAACAAAAAAAAATCCAAAGAAACCACGCATAAACCCCCACACCCACTCTTTGAAGCGTGGTACAACTACAGAATATAAGAATTCAATAAGAGTTATAGGAGGGCAAAGGGCAAATTAAAACAAGTTACAGCAAGCAACAAAAAGGGTTATACTGCAGCATGAGAGTCCCCACAGATTAAAAAGGAAGATCGACCAAATTTTCTATCATATTCGGCCAATGCATCTGTCCAAAACGGGACAAAACACATGGATAACATCTCAAAGCCTGAGCCACCAAACAGACCCAAGCAGCACCACTGGCTGCAAAGCTTGCAAGATCACATAGGGAGCTGAGAGGACTGGCTGCCAAATCCTGATTATACCCCAAGTGCAGAGAACAAAAGGAGGCAGGGCTTTGCCTTCTAACACATGGCTTTATTTGGTATATTAAAGCAGCTCCTGGCCTGCACCAAGCAGCAGCAAGCTGGCATCACCTGCACCCGAGGACCTGTTGGGATTCAGTACAGTGGCACACAAAACCAGGAAGCCACCCCAAAAAGCTGGCCTTTGAGAATGGGATCAGTGTGAACGTGTGTACCTACAAAATGCATGCAGAGGCAGTGCTCCTTCCACAGCGACTTAATTCTGTAATTCTTGCAGCCATCAAGAATGTTTTCTCAGCCATTTAAGTCACATTACCATAATGCACACATACAGAATTTCCATGGTGCTCTGTTACGGGCCCTCCAGTGTTGAATAACACAACCAAAATCACTTCCCATTTTTTCCCCTTGCTGTACAGTACTGCTGACTTCAGTATTCACATGAGCGCAGGAAGGCAGATCTCCAAATCCGCGCCTTGCCTTGAGACACTTGACTGTGAAGGATTTTCACTACCCAAACTGAGAAGTTGATGGATTTGTTGTTCAGTACAGAAGCACTCATGCTAGCAGAAAGACAGGAACTTTTTCTGCTTCATTTCCATAATATTAGTGGATGCTTCTTGCAATAAAGTAGTTAGCTGAACTAACTGCAGGGTATTTCCAAGTTATTTGCAGCCACCTGACTGCATGTGATTTCAGTAGCCAAATGCAGAAAGGGGTTCTAAACTGTTGCTCATTAAGAAAACAATAATAATGTACCCATTAGTCTCCATCCAATACCATGCTTAACTCTTTACCCCTCCAACTTGAGCATTGTTACTTCCAGACACTCAGCACAGAGGCCTGATAAAGGTTAGCCTCAACACTTTTCCCATCTTAATGTTCACGTGGTGGCTTCCTGGTTGCAAAGTGACTAATATTTTAGTCACTTTAGATCATACCTAGCCAGTGTATTCTAGCTTCCTATTCAGGAACTTCTTGCACACTTACCTGCTGCTGGAAAAGGGCTGGGGGGAAACTTTTATACTATGGATAAAATGGAACAAACTACAGCAGTGAGGTCACAATAAAGGCTTGCAGAGGCTATTAGAGATTTTGGGAACACCTGAATTTTCAGAATCCAAGTTCTACATAGCATTTAGTCAGGATTTTCATTACTTTGAGCAACTGCACACCCAAAAGATATTTTCTGAAGCACAACCAACACATCACAAGGTTACCTTAAAACAAGCAAAGAACAGGCAAAATGATTAAATATTTCAAGTCATTCCCCATACGGCAGAGAGACCCACTGGCTGACTCGACATTCTTGTTGACAGCGTGTTTATATGAAGCCACAGGCCAGGAGAACCACTCCTGTTCTGTTCACACCAGCTCCTGAGGCACCACAGCCCCCACACATCAGTTCCTTACGCAGCTGGACCTCAGCTCTGCAGCACAGGGATTTCCACCCAAGAAGCGCGACCAAGAAGCCTAGCGCTGCACCTCCTCCCCTCTCCCTGTTCCCAGATGTCGGCAAAAGTCTTTGTATTTACTTCCTAGATGTGGATTAAAACTGAAAGATTCCTATCTGCCGAGACACAATCCATCCCTTTCATTCCCAGACACTACCCCACCATAAAATATTTCCCCTTCCCTCCCTAAACTGGGCGTTTCCTCCCACTCTCTTGCCCTTGGTAAAAACATTCGTCTTCTTGCCATCTTGAGGAACTTGGACTCATCTCAAATTTCACCAGGCCCCCTTGTACACCACTTCCCAAAGTCCTTGGGGGGAAGTTTAATCCGGATCCAAACTCTGGAATCGATCCCAAGAGGCTGCTGGGCTCCAATCAATGCACTAATTTTCAAGCGTGCTCAGCCTTGCCACCTGGGTCCACTTCCAAACAGAGCAGACGACCGGGCACAATCTCAGAAATACATCACACCTCAAGCCATCTATTCTGGATACTAACATGCACATCCTGGTTAAAACACTGCTCCTTCAGTTGTATCACTAAGGCTCCAGGTGAAACAGCAGCAGCAGGGGATTTGCAGAAAAACAAGATATCATTGAGTATTCTTGGATCAACTCCCAAATCACTCAAAGTTGATATAATTAAAAAAGAACAAATGAAAACAACAAAAAGCATCCCGTTTTTGTTACTTGCTTGTTCTCTGTGAAATAGGGAGCTCATAACAGTCAGTAATTTCAAACATCAAGTTTAGACTTCAGTTCCAAAAGATGATTCAACTCCACTTTGCTAACACCGAGGAACTAAGGCTTGCACATATTTACTGAGCCCTCCCGAAGAACCACTTATTATTGATTTTGCTCCTAACATTAGAAGACTAAACAGAACTGCAATTGTTTTAAATCCCATACTGCTCTATTTTCTTCTTGCACAAAGCAATTGTAAGAAGCCAAGCTAAACCTGGAAAGCTGCTCACCAGCTTAGAGCTGTTTAGAAGAGAATCAGGCCTCCCCCAGGATCCAGCCTGGTTATAAGAAATAGGTTCAACCCTACATTTTGCTCTACTTCCTTCTCTTTTGGCTTGCTGCCACATCACAGCCCGCATACTCCATTTGTCCTGTGCAGCTCTACTAAAGCTTTGTTCTACGGCTCACCCCTATTTAAGAGCTATTCTCTATTTCCTCTGACAGTTACAATGCCTTCTCACAGGACAACAAAGCTGTGATGGGACGCTCCATGTGGGAGAGCAAGGACTGGAAGATTACTTGCAAGTTATTAAATAATACAAGAAAAAAAAAATAGGACATTTTTTGAAGAACAGCAAATTGATTCACTTGGAGACACCCTCCCAAACCCCTAACCATGCCTGAGCTCAAGTATCACTAAACATCACAGCCTCAGTTGTCAAGGCACTGCAAGTTGATCACAGCGCTGAGATGGCAGAGAATCTAGGAAAGTGTGCGCAACTTAGAAAAATTTGAACTTCAACGCCCTTGGAGAGCAATTATTTTCCTTTTAATTCCATTAGATACCAAAAGTGATGACACTAATCCAGGTCAAGGCATGCAAATAAAAGAGTTTGAGCTTACTTCTCCACTGGAGAGGTTGAAGTGGAGCATTAATGCTGGTATATGAGAAGCTACTCTCCTTTCAGATGATTTATGCAACCTTGCTTTAAAAGAGTTGCACTCATTTTATTGCCTACTCTGCACATTCTCAAGAGGCGTTGGAGGCAGTGCCAGAAAAATAACAGGGCTTAACAATGTCTAGCACAAATCCATCGGTGCAAGAGTTCCTTTCTGAAGCGTTTCCAGATTTTTTCAGTGGGAACATTTTGTAAATAGAACTTAAAATTTGCCTTGAGCCAGGCAACACCCGCTTTTACTCAGCCCTTCACGATAATAAAACAAGCAGTTTCTCCACGAGCTATAGCCAACGTCTTCCAGAGGAAAGAAAGTGCAAAGCACGTGGTTTACCAGAGTCACCCTCTCACATCCATGGCTTTCCTGTTGCGGGTTGCCATATCTTCCTGACCGAGCTAGCAATGTTTCTGCATCATGCAAAACAGAGCCGCGATTGGAAATAAACCCTTCTGCTTGGCATAACTTGGCAGATACAACCCAAACGGCCACCACCAGATAGAAATGCATACATGAGGCAGACAAAGCTTTCTTTTGTTGTTTCCTTAACGCTTTTCTTCTTTCTCTGTCCCTGAGCAATTTCACTTCACTTAAACCGTTACTTAAAAAAAGAAAAAGTAAGAAGAAAGAACACACTAAGGGAGCCACACAATAACACAGTAACATAGCTGTGCTTGTGTTAGAAGAAATTCAGAGAATTCACGTGTTGGTGACAGCGTGAAAGACTGAAGCCATCAGCTTTGTAAAAATAACCAGTTAAAAAAAAAGTTCTTGTATTCCCCATGGAAAACACCTTAATAGAAGTTAAATGGATAATTTCATCTTGTCTCAGCTAGAGTTAGCTTACACTAGCACTATGACCTTATTTCCCAGAATTTTTGCCAAGTCACAAACTGAAAATGGACCATCAGTTACAACTACCAGTTCAAGATGTAAAACACCTTCAATGCGAGGACTGCTCCTTTCCATCTCACTGTGAATACTTTACTTTAGAAATTTAGTGTAAGTTATATCCACCAAGTGAAGCAAGTTAATTTGCCAACAACTGAGAAAACGCCCTGCCCCTAGTATCAGGCTGCTTATTAGTCCTTGTTTTGAGCACAGAAGATTGTAAAATGGAAATGCAATTTCTAATCTGATGTCCAATGTAATTGCTTTACTGTGCAAACCACAAAACATGCTACTGAGCAATAACAATGCTTCGCACACAGCCAGGCTATCCTGATCTCTGCAGGAGTAACACACGGCACACTCAGAAGTTAAAGCTGTGCAGACAAGACATCAGGTTTAATTTTTGTCTATTAAAGGACATTCTCATTCAGTCATCCCACTCACGTGCAGGTTAATCACTTATTTCTGAGCTACACCCACATTTGGCTGCTGAAGACCAGTCCTTCTGCCTAAAGCGAGGAGATGATTCCTCCAGATAATACCCCCAATTCACTGTTCTACATAGGATCACGTTAGTTCTACCATCAATGCTGATATCATCCAAGCTTTTATGCATCACATTACAAACCAGAAGACCACCCATGGCATGACAAACCTGTTCTGAGAGCTGGAGATTAGACCCTTGTGGGAGCCAGACTCAGTTCTCGCCCAGAGCAGTACTTCTGTTTCAGCTGGCAGGGAGATGGGAGCACATGGCAAGAGGCAGGTCTCAGCTTCCTGCTGCCCATTTTGAGACTACTTCAATTTCTTCATTGGAAGACCCAAAAGGGGCCGTAGCATCTACCTAGCTTCTCCAAACAAAAGACGAAGTACATGCAAGTCTACCTTAGATTTTCCATCACGGGGCAAACCTTTGCAACTGGACGGGTTTTAAAATTGCTCAGGTACTTGGTTATACAGGGCTTTGACATCCTCATAGAGGACCCCTGGATGCTGCACAGGCCTGCACAGAAGTCACATTACAAAAGCTTTGGTACCTTTAGTGCAATTACAGCAAAATTGAGGGACAAACACACAAGGAGTAAGTATAACTGCAACGGGACACTAGTAAGTAATGCAACCCTCAACACACCTCCTCATTTCCTGCTCCCAGTGAGGGCCTGTGCCCAAATGTGCAGATGTTAATTTCATCTCAATGTTCAGGAGCCCCTGAAAGGCATGCTGCTCCTACCCAAACCCCACACTGCTCATAGAGAAGTTTCCTCCCAGGCATCAGGAGTTAATATCTCCCTAATTAGAGCCAGCAGAACTCCAGAACACCTTCACAAACAGAAGGACAAGGAGAGAGGTTCAGGCTTAGCCAATACCTCCCTGGAGAAACTCAGTAAGCTTCGTCTAGAGCCCTACAAGCACTTATCCCTAGCGTAGGGTGAGATGCAGGGTACAAGAAACAACGCGCAGCTTAGCCTTTCTCCCCTGTACCTACAGACTGCAGGAAGGCAACGAGACAGCCGCTTTCCTGGGAGTGACCAGGTGGCTTCCCAGGAAGACTGCTTCCTTCCCCCCAGGCTTGGCTGAGGGCCACAAAGCAATGCAAGGCAGAGCAGTTGCCACAGGCAGTTGAGGTGACCACTGAAAACTGGCCAAGGAAAGCAGCACCAGTGGGGCCACGACTTGTTCCTCCTCAGGTGGTGTGCAGCCAAGTTCAAACTTGGTTTAGCTCTAGTCCTTTAGAGCAAGGACTCTAAAATCTAATCACATTTCTACTCCACATAAATGAAGATGATACTCAAGTTCAGCTGTATCTCAGTTTCTCGATTCCTTAACCTGTAATTAAGGTCTGCTAAACCAACATCCCCAACAGAGGAACATTTCTTGTGCCACAGTAAGGTAGTGCTGCTCCCTCAGGACATGCAGCCCACAGACCCACCTGACTGCTTCAGCCAAGAGCAAAGACTTGCATCCAGGGCACTACAGGTCAAACACTAGCATCTGAATTATCATTTAACAATTTATGAGGTCCAGCCTTCTGAATAGGTTATCCTAGCCCTGAATCAAAGATTTGCAGCAATCCAGCCTATTTAATTTCCAGTACGAAGGAATGTTGCCAAAAAAGCCATGCAGCAGAGCACAAGAAGTTTTAAAGGTTTTGTATAAAACTCATTTCCCCATTCCCCTCCCAAAACTACGATAAAAATCTTAACGGAAAGAGATTCTTTAATTTGCCTCTCTCCCACAAAGAGCAGGAAGATCTTTGGGAAGAAGGAGATAATCAAAATTCACAGCACTTTTTTCTTATCAGTGTTTGAACAAGTCGTGTTTATTCTTTTGGCAATGCTTTAATTTAATTCCAGCAAACACACCAAACTCTCTACATCATCATCTCGGCCAAACTCCAGAAGAATCGGTCCCCAGAGGAAATCTCTCTACTGCTCTCATCCTCTTCTCCCAGCACCCAGGAAACCTGGACAAGACCGGGCAGACTTGCTGATACCTTCTGTGCAAAGCATTGAAGGTTTATAAGCACACCGATTTTGGGGCATGTTCCCCTGCAGATGTTTCTGCACAATACCTAGAACTGCCAAATGTGGAGACGAGGTAGGAGAGACATCTGATACCCAAGAGATCCTGTTAAACACCACCTCAACACCCCATTACAGCCACTCCAAACACACTACATCTCTATTTTTCACACTTCCTAGTTAAAGATAAAGGAATGGGCTGGAAAGGATCTCCAGGGCCACCAAGTCCAGCAGTTTGCCAACAAAGAGCTCGACCACACTTATAGTCAACCCAGATCAAACGTTGGACTAGATTAAGCTGGAAAAAGGCTGGGGCAGGTTCCACCTCCAGCCTTTTGGGGCTGTTACTGACTCCTCAAACACCCCTCGACCAGATTTTGTCTGTTTTAGAGTACTCATCTCACTGAGGCATTCACCACTGTGCCTGTGGGCATGGGCCCCATGGGGCCGCAGGCCATGGTGCAAGCTCGTCGCCCTGACCGGGCCTTGCACAAGGCCCAGGCCATGGGGTGGAGCGGAGCACAGAGCCAGCGGGCAGAGCATGGTGCCCATGAGGAGCCAGTGCTGGTAGGCAAGGTGCCCTGATACGCAGCGTGGAAGGAAACAAGATTTAGTGGGAGAGGAGCTGCCTGCTCTCCATTTTAAAACTGGATTTCAGTGCAAAAAAGTTTGACTTGCCCTCCCCCACCTTAATAAGGTTTTTACCCATTTTTAGACACAATCTACGGTCCACACTAAGTTTTTCATGAGTTTGAGTGGCTGCTTTTTGCTCAGACGAGCAGCAATGCTAAAAATCTAAACTCCAACAATACTTGCAAGAGATTGCTAATCCTATTTCCACACTGAGAGCTGAAGGTATTTTTTAAATTCATTATTAGTTTTCCTTTGAGGAAGCCATGCAAAAGCCTACAATGGGCAAGGTTCATCACCCCTAATATATTTTCATTGAGCATTAACAGGTCCCCAACTCGCTCAAGAAGAGTCACCAGAAAAACTGCTCTCCCTCAGAAACACAGCCAAGTCAATGTTAATTGGGTTTTCTTTCCACAGCACGCAACGCTTCACTGAATGAGCAAAGTCAGTGCATCATGCTCAAATCTAAGAGGAAAAAAAAGGCTAAAGCCTTTTACAAGGCTCCCCTGACTGCCACCATGATGAGCAGCATTTGAGCGGAGCGAGAACGCTCTGAGTGCATCGCTTTGACAGATGAGCCCAGCAAGTCAACCATAGGGACTCTACAGCCTCGCCGCTGCTATTCAGCGAAAGTTGATCAGATAGCAGGAGACAAATAATGCCAAGCAAACACACCAAGACGTGCTCTCCCCCCATTTAAGAGTTTATAAGTAACCTAAGGAAAAAAAATATATAGTCACTGGTGTCTTCTGGGCTGCAAAAGCAGCTAGGAATGGAAAGCACACCGTAAATTTGCACGCCCTGAAATACAGGAGACCTGGAAAATACACAGGTTTCAGTTTACCCGAGTTACAAGCCTGCCATCCCAGGTGTGCAAGCCCTAAGTGTACATTTAACAGGCTTTTCCTCACCAGCTATCACATCTCCTATCTGCACTCTCGGCCATGCTATTCCTATTTTGTTTTCTTTTCCGAGTGGCTGAGCTTCTGTCTGCTGCAGGTCCCGCACCCCATGCCCTCCACTTGAAGCATTTTCACCAGAAACACACACGCGCACACACAGACGGAGCGGAGCTTTTGCTGCATCGCCATTCTGACGAGTGTCAACACAGCTGCTGTCTCCACTGGAATGTAAACCAATATTGTTGTTAGATCTGCCTCAGCTCCAGGTAACTTCCTCAAAGACTTTCACAGTATGCGGCAGTTTGCTCAATTTCTACCTTACAAAAACATCAACCCGCGTGGTTAGAAAAAAAAAAAAAAATCTAAGCTGTATCTGAAGTTTGAGTTCAACTTGCGCCCGCCCATATGGTGGAAAAAGGTTGCATCCATTTTACACAAATTTATTCTCTAATGTGCTTAAACAGACCCATATAAAATATTTTTCTGCTGCAAGTCACAAGGCGACATATTAACAGCACTGTGTAAAAGAGTTATTGGTGTGGACGCTAACACAACATTCGCGGCAAAGAACCTCTGTTAATATATTATTTTACTTAAAAATGTAACCAAAGATGGGGATTACAATGCATTTTTGGTTTACTTCCTAAACATCATCCACTTCTAACAATGCGCAGCAATTTTGGCAATAAAAAGACTAGTTAATGAGTTATGATGTAGTCAACACAGATACTGTTCATACTGCTACAGGAACAGAATCTGTGTGCATTGGTCACAGTACGCGACTGCTTCGACTTGCTTTTCTAATGCAAAAGATATATATATATATATTTAATATGTTTGGTTAATCAAAGTTCTCCAAACAAGTTCATTGTCCTAAATGTAAAGACTCAAAGCTCATTCTCACTCCAGTATCCAGCCCAGCAAACTACCTGCCGTTTGTAAAGGCGTAAAAGTTTCAAAAAAAAAAAAAATAAAAATCAATGTATATTCCATACCTAACAACAGGGCTACAGGGGTAAAGAAATTGCAGTTTGACTATAAATAAAATATATTAAAGAGATCACAACTCAAACCTAGAATCCTTACCTCGCTATACTGGGACTGGGCATTGTTTTCCAGGTACAACATGTTAGCAGTCAAATTGATCAATGCTGCTGTTCTTTCTTCTGGCTCCAGGATTTTGACAAACACCTCCCACCCCCTAGAAGACCCTAAAAGTATGTGATGCTACTTGGAAGATAACAGGACTCGGAGTGTGCCTCTCTGCATAATTTAAGTTTCCCTTATATACCTAACTATAGGCGAGGAGGAGGAGGTGGGGCTCTCCTGCCTTACCTGTCCAATCTGTCAAAGTGCCACCTGGAGTCCTCCACTCCAATGGAGAGAGGCCTCTCCCAGCTCATTAAGTAGTTAGAATTCCTTATCACCAATCTCTAAAAAGCGAAGGGAAGGGGGGGAGAAAATGACAGGAGGGGAAAAAAAAAAAAGAAAAGAAATGAAAGGAAACTATAACTTTCCCCTGTCACTTTTCTACAAGTTTAGGAACTCAAAAGACAGCCACGGAGTTGCTCCAAAGCAGCCACTCCAAAAAAACTTCCATTTATTTATTTTCCAAGAGGAGTCTAGTGTTTTCCTCAGGCACTGGCTTCGCTGCTACCAAAGCCCAAAGCGTTTGGGAAGGGATCAAGGCATAACATTTGAGACCAGCAGGGCAGTAGCGCAGCCGAGCCTCCAGCTGCTGCGGCATGCAGCTTTTGGACAAAACACACAAGGGGCTTTCTGAGAAGCAATCCTTGTTTTGTGCACCATAATCCCGCCACATGCTCTGTCATCCGTGTGCTTTCATCCACGCTCACAGGACATCACCTCGCTGCAGCTACATTTCTTCCCTCTTCTGCACTTGTATGTAATTCTGCAGTAAGCTTAGGAGTAAAATCACTTACAAACAAAATTATTAAAAAATTAAAAAACAACTTAAAGAGACTCATGATTATGAGAGAATACATGGGAGAAATTTTTGGGTATCCTCCAGCAAAAGCCACCCAAACACTGTGCCCAGAGCAACTAGAGATTTTGGAAAGACACCTCAGAGCCCATCTGCGGTAAAACTGATCTGCTGCCTGCTCACTCTGAACAGCCCTGACGTGACTTCTCTCTGAACAAACAGATACCCCCCAGCCTGCCCCAGGTCCCTGTGTAGGTGGTCCCGCACGTGGGTTACAAAGTCTGTGCTGTGCCAGCAGCCCCGTAGCAGAGCTGCCCCACAGTCTGGAGCTGTGCACAGGATCCACAGAGCCACCGCTGTCTACGCGGGATGCACGGGGAGAACAAAAGGCAGCTCCTTTCGTCTGCTCCTGGAAGAGCAGGCGAGCTCCATCCAACGAGGGGAAACAAAACACCTTTCTAAAGGGGTGGGGAAGGGGGAGAGAGGAAACCAAACATCCAGATCACAGAGCAGCCGCCTGCCCTCCCAGCCTAATGACAGTGCTCCAGACTTATTTGAGGACCTGCTGTGAAGCAGACCAGTGGCTAATTGCTAACTACGCACACATTGCTTCGGCCACTCACAATGAAAACTGAGTCTCTGAGTGCAACTGACCCGTGGGGGGCTTTGTAGAAATAGGGGGAGGAAGAGAAGTCCCTGGCAGACCTGCAACCCACGCAGAGCCCAGCCAACGCCTCCTGCCCAGGGAGCTGCTTCTGCTCCCTGCTGCACCAACTCCCTCGCCTTCGGGCATCCTTTAACCCTAACGTCTCTGGGCTCACAAAGGGAGGACACCAGGTTCACAGGGAGATCAGTGTAAGCAGGCTGTGCTGCTCGTGAGCACAGGGTGGGAATGGCTACCCGGGCTGCCCTCCCCAGCACGTTACAGCAGGAGCTGCCGCTGCCTTCCTGCCACCCTGAGAATCAAAGGACACAGCCAGCTCCACCAGCTACTTTCCAAAACTAATAAAACAGGGCAAAAACACTTGCAGAAAGGAACTGGCAGCAGAGCAAACAGCAGAGGATCACAGTGCCCTCCCTACCCTGCAGCAGCTCCTTGCCATAAGAGGCTGAGCAGTTGTCTCACTCCGCTCTCACGCAGCGTGTTTGGCTCAGCACAGGACTGCTGGACACCAGAGCAAAGGGTTCAAGCATTTACCATGCACATTGCCTCTCCCTCCTCACCGAAAAGCACAACGCAAGGAGGTGCTTCCCCGGGATGGTACTTCCAGCAATGGGCTGCAGGGAGTAGCACAGAGCCCTCCCCAGCAAAGGGAGAGCCCAACCTACCACCAGCAGCAACACCCCAGAACAACTGGGGCCCCGCACACCCTCAGCACTCCTGAACTACCAGGAGGAGCCTGCTGGGCCCACAACAAGTTTCCTACATCACTGGAACAATTCAGGAGAACACTGCCACCTCCCCTTGCCTTCTCCATCTTCCCCAGCACCCCTTGCTGTGCTCAGTGCATTTCTGTGATCTCAGAAAGGGGTACAAGCCAGAAAACCACAGACAGTGCTCATCTGGAGATACAGGCAAGGTTTGCAGGGCACAGCCACGGCACCGTTAGCCAAACAGGTCAATTCACAGCAGCACTGCAAAGCTTGATGGACATCAAGCCGGAAGTCACCTGTGGATTTACTGCTGTGTAATAGCAGGGAAGTGTTATACTGAGCTCAGAGGGACTGGCAGTTTTGACCCCTTAAATCCTGTCAGGTTTTTGATACTTGCCCATGAGCTCAAAAGCTATGAAGAGGAAGGGGAGAGAAAGAATAAGCCAAGATGCAGTCATTGATCTCCCAACCTCAGCAAGTCATTGCAAAAAAAAAACTCATTTACTAGCTGTGCTACTGAACTCAGAAGATCCTCCTTTTCCAAGTCATTAATGCAGCACTGTTGTGTTGGGTATCTGCTATCTTCTGTCCCACAGGTGGCTGGAGGTGGTTGTGGGTGAAGCAACACCCAGATGCGCTACACAGAGATATGTGGAAGTTTATCCAGCGAGATCTGCATGTCAAACACGAGGAGAAGTGTATATAGCATGAATAAATTGACATGTCAGCACAAATCCCTGCCCTCTGTACACACAGCCCCGACCTGGCTCGGTGTTTCAGAAGTATTAGCCTGCGTTATCATCTTGAAGGAGATGCTTGACAAGGGGCCTTTTGCAAACAGCCCTTCACAGGTGCCACAAAGGAGGCCACCATCACCCAGGCATGGGAGGCAGAGGTAACAGAGCATCCCCCAGAGCTTCCAGGCTGCAGGCAGGAGACAGCACTCAAAAATTCCAAAAACTAAACACGGATGAGTCTGCTAAAACCTAGAAAGAGCAAGGCAGCATCTTTTAGATGCTGTCAGAGAAAATCTCAACTCCCTGCAACTGCAAATGCTTAAGTAGATGTCACAAAACTAAAGTGATCCCCTTCAGACTGCACGCTCACTCCTCTGCAATGGGTCTGTAATTATCATTTCTGAGCCTTCTGGAAAAGGCTTTCCTTCTCCAAGGAGAACATCGTAAATTCTGTTGTAACTGTAATGGTATAAAGTCACATGCGGGCCAATCTTTGGTGTAACAAGGTATAACCTCTACCTACAACCAGCCCAGTCAAAGGAAGCAAATTGTTGCAGGAGAAGGCCCTCCTTCCACATGTTAAAATAAATTATTTTACCCCTATTTACCCCTACCCCCTGCTCCGCCCCCCCCCCCCAAAAAAAAAAAAGACAAAAAAATAATCAACCCAAAGCATCAGTCTGGGCTTCAACCTTTGGATGCTCTTTTTGGCTGAAGACAGAAAAGCAAAGCAGCTGATGCTTGGAAAGGAAAATCTCTCTCCCTCTAAAGAGGAGACCTCCAGCACTTTAGGAAACCAAAATAATTACCATTAGTTAGATTGGAAGGTTTCAGGTGCAACCCTCCCAGGTCTGACTCAGTTACTCCAGAGAGCTTCTGGCAACGCTTTGCAGCTCCCACTGGTATGTTGAGAAACAAAGAACACAAACAAGACCCCTAACTTTCCAAAACGAGGCATCGGCCAAGTCAAACTGCAGATTCAGGTTTTTCTTCGGAATGTGCTTTCCACATGCTGTTACACGGTCTATCCCAGCATCTCTGCCTGAGTACCATTGGCAAGTTTTCGGTAACCCCTCCTGGAGAGGCAGAAACTGTGCTAAAACATGGAAATGAAAAAAAAAAAGCAATCGCCACAAGTCTTTTTAATGGTAAGGTTAATTGGAGATTGTGTAATTTCGGGGGGGGCTGGGGGGTTGCACGCACCTGCCTGCTTGTTAGGTGGCTTCATGCAGAATTTCCTGCAGATCAAAGGGAAAAGTCTGCTCAGACCTCTCCACTCTGTTGTAAAAATAGTATCTGGATCAACCGCGTCACTGTGGACTGCGACATCCACTCAGCTCAGAAATGTTTACAAATTAAGACTGAGATAACAGAAGGAGGAGGAAAAAATAGAATGTGTGGGTTTTTCCCCCCCTCCCTTTGCTACATATGAATAACTGCTGAATGCTCAAAAACGAGCCTCTGCCAATTAGCTTGGGGAGTTTTTCCAGTGAAGATTTCATGGGGACACGGGTGATGGACAGTAAGAGCAAGCAGCCAGGTTAAAGAGGGAAAAAAAAAAAAAAAAACAAAAAAACACACTTCCTTCCCAAAAAAACTAGCACAGAGGTGGTCAGCTGGCCTTCGCTGCTCAAACCAAGCAGAAGAGGTGAGGAAGAAAAATTTCCATACCGAAACAGGGACTTTCCCCATTCAAAAAAAAAAATATATATATATATATAGCAAGACAAAGTTGAAAAAAACACACACCAAGAGATGCAGTGGTGGGCAGGATGCTGCCTTTCAGCTGCAGAAAGCAGCTGGATATGGCCTCTTGCACAGCCAGCAAGCCAGAAAGATGCCCTGATTGTACTGCAAGTGCTTGCTACTAAAGGACAATCCTTTCTTCCAAGGACATCCAGCTGCATTTTTCCCCCATTTTCAAAACTCAGGGGGAAGACTGACTTGCTGAGGGCAGGAGGAGAGCCCTGCTCCCGGGCTGCCTGCAGCACAGGTCGGCTTCTCCCTCCCCAAGGCAATCGGCTGTCACAACAGGTCTGCCCTCCGACCCTGGGTAAACATCTGCGCACGCTGCTTATTTGAGCTCCTCTAGCTTCGTTATCTCCCCAGAACACCCCCAGGGCTAATTAGAGAGTTAATGGCATCATGTCAGGAGATAACGCTCTGTGGGGGGAGCGGGGAGAGGGAAGGTGGAAAGGAATTGTGAAACAAAACCAGTTCCCTTCACAACCGCTGTGCAATATTGGTTTAGGAAGGGCGCACGCAGCCCCCAGGGACTCTGCCCTCCGGCTGCCGAGCTCCATTTAATAAGGGAGCAAAGACACTCCTCTGGAGAGATTCAGCTTTCCAGCCAAGATGATGCAAGGTCCCCACGTCTTCCCTACCAGCTGCACAATCCAGCCACCTCCAGTCCTGTCTCCTACTCCTACCAAGGGAGGTTATTCCCACCAAAGCCAGCAGACTCCCTTCCTGCAGTTGGGAGTACAATGCAGGCTGGAAACCAGGTAACCAGATCGTTTATCAATCCAAAAGCTCTGTTTTATTCCTGGTGCTCCTTTTATGTATTTTTCCCCCCACATTTGTGTACCCTGGTAAGTCCTTAAAGAGAAGTTGCTTTTAGTAAAAGTGCTTAGGGATAAAAGGAAACAACCTTCTGCAGACAGAGACCTCTGCAGGGCAGCTGATCAGCTTCAAACCCACTGGCCAGACAACATTTCTGCACAGATGAATGCAAAATGATGGGCCAGCAGACACCTGAGCATGGAGCCATGGCCAGGGGACTTTGGGGATTTAAGCTTTTGCCACCAGCAGCTCTTTTGCCTGATAGCTCTCGATGTTCAAGCTTTATTTTTGCTGAGGACCTTTGGGTACACACATACACACACCCCTCCGCCCGCCATTCACAGAACATTTTGCAGAAGTAAAAGAGAAAGTCATACAAGAAAATTCAGGAGAGTTACAGTTCATTGTGTGATTCCCAAGCAGCAAAACCAGACCCATCCCTCCAGCTGGATGTGGGCATGGCACAAGCCTCCATCCGACAGAGTGATCTGGCCAGGGAAAGGGAAAAAAAGAGATAAGGACAGATTAGGGAGCCTTTGTTTTTAGTTACAAGAGAAGCAACTGTTGACAGATCAGGTTTGTTCTTGCACAAGCAGCTGAGGGGAAAGTGGTGTTCTTCTCTTATCTTGTATAAACTACAGATCACTCGCAGGAAATGCAAAGCTGTTAATAAATGCACAATCATAGCAGTTCTTTACAGCCAGGCTCTAGTGCCTTGCCAACTCCACACACACACACTCCATCCATTGGATAACATTTAAAGAGAGCCACCAGGCTGCAACAATTTGAGATTGGTCTCCCAGACCTCTGGCTAAACTCTGACCTTGCACCTGGCAGCCACCAACACTCCTGGCACAAGCACATCAACATTACCCCATATTCCCCCGGTGCGTTTGGTCCCCAGCTCTCAACTCCTGCTGCAGGACCTCCAAACACTGCTGCCACCATCCCAGCCAGGCACTGAGGCTGCTTGTTCCTTAAGTTTCCTATGCAGAATTGTTGGATTTTGCCATGCTGGTCTTTGCCTGCGTATCCTCTGCCTGCTCTCACACACCTCACTGGTATGGGGACAGCCACAGGGCTCAGTTATGTGGCCAAGGATCTTCCCCAGTAGTTATCACCTTAGTTTTAGGCTGCTTTAATTTTAATCCAGTTTGGACATCACCGTGTGGTCCGCCTTACCTAACCATGACTGCAGAGAGAAAGAAGGGTGCTTGAGGGTACCTTTCCTTCCTCTTTAAACAGGCTGGAGATACAAATCCTTGTTTCAGAGATGACATAGTTGCAGTCGTTACCAAAGACTCCTTTGATCTTTCATTAATCTCTGCAAATTCAGATGCTGATTAGCAAAGGGTTTATTCAGCAGTGACTGAACCTACCCAGGCCAAAAACCACTCCTTAATCTCTGCTTCACAGAGATTGATTTAATTTTCTGTGACTGCCTGACAATTCGCTCCCTCGTTAATTTAAATACTATCAAATCAGTGACACTGAGGTGGAAAGCAGACAGTAGAGGCATTCAGAGGAAAACATTACCCAGTCCACAAGTCTCATCATAACATATTGGAGGAAAAATAATAGTCATTAACAGGACTGCAGGCAGGATCTGCAGAACCACAAAGCAACACAGCCAGGCTTTGGATGCACCAGGCCTTCTTCAAAGCAGGAATCCCAATTAATGCAGGAGAAGGCTTTAAAAACAAGAGCTACACCCCAGAGCGACACAGACACTTGGGCCATGGTGGATCAGGAAGGGGAGCAGGGCACTCCCAGGGCTGTGCTCCAAAGGAGAATCCTGCGAACCTCCAGCCCACTCACAGATTGCTGCACAGCCCCACACCGTGCCAAACTGGCACAGCCAAGATGGGCACAGTCAGTGCTGCAGCCTGGTAGCAGGGCTGTGAGGTGCCCATCCACAAAGTGGACGCCACAAAGCTCTGCGAGGTTTTCATTTGGCTGGAGGTGAACAGCTCAGTTCAGCACCCTACAGAAGTGCCTCGTTTCCCCTTTTCCACCAAGTAGGTGGCAGGAAAAAACAATCCAGGTCATTGGGAATTTGGGGGGCGGCCACATCTGTTGGCATTCAGCTGGTCTCCATGGGATGATGAAATGCCAGGTGCCCTAGTCATTTACTGTTTCTGGGCTCCACAGTAATCACAATGTTCCCAACTAATAAAATGGGAAGTACACTTAGTTTAAAAAAAAAAAAAAAAAAAGGGGATCCTATCAACTACAGACAGCCATATACAGTGAAGTTCCCAGCAAGGCAGCATAATCCCTAAACTTACTCCGGAGGCAAAAAGTGCCTATGGTCTGTTGTTCTAAGATCAAGATCCTTTTTAATTAAGCATTTCTGCACTCCTTTTAAAGATGTAAAATAAGTGCTAACACGTTATTGCTCCATACCTACGCAAGGAGCACGTGCAGCACCATGGAAACCTTTGGAGGCAGGCCTGGCTGCTGGGGGAAGACGTCTTCTGAAGCGACTGCTTCTTTTGTTCTGACGTATTTGCATGTAGGCAGATGACAGCATTTGCAATTGCAACACTCTTCCACCTCGCCTGCTGACAGCAATACGAGCTGGGGATTTAAAGCCAGCTCTCCTGAGGAGCCAGGCTCCTCTCCCACTTCAGCCTCACACTCTGGCATGCTGCAGAGCACCCCACCACACCTGGCTCATTTCCACTAGCCTTGTGCTTTTTAGCTTCAAATGAGCTTATTCCCTCCCAAACTGGAAATGAAGCCATGTACTAAATGGGTAGAAAAATATTACAGTTCTAAATATGCTTCCAAGATGGTCTTTAACAGGGTAGGCATCATCTGTTTGTTTTCTCCAATGCCGTTAATTAAAAAAACAAAGCACTCAGTGTCACCATACTCGCTGACTGGCTGCGTTCCTACAAAAAGGAAACGCAACCAGCCCTGGTCTGCAGCCAGAACCTGGGCAAAAAAAAGCACAAGAATGGGAGCCATGGAAAATTTTAAAGAAACGAGTAGCTCTGGATCGCTACAATACATAGAGTGAGAAGAGTCATCAGGCTTTGTTTTGCCCAAATTGAATGCACATTCTCAATATGCATGCTCTATCTAAATGAATTGACTCTTTCTGGATTTGGATCTGCAGCCCTAAGTGTGATTAGATCTGAAGGGACCCATGCCGCATGAGATTAAACATTCAGCAGTATTATAATGCCAAGCCTAAATTAGGAGAGCTTATAAATTCAGCTGCAAACAGGAGAGGTGCTGGAGGGAAGCTTCCAACAGAATAATGCATTTACTCATTATGGAAATGCCTTTGCATAATCCCAACTTTCTTTACACAGCTATGGAACGAACAAATACCCACACAGAAGAGAAACTTGGCAGACCTCAAACTCTCTCAAGCACAAACCAGACAGTAATAAAAGCTTTGATCACATATCTGTGCTGTACAAAGTCCTTGCTTCCTTTCTATGGTCAATCTGGGAATACTTAATGCATGAAAGCAGACAGCCACACAAGCCACTGCCACATCTACTTATCAAATCAGACCTCACCTCCAGGTGCAAAACCATTTCCCAACAAACTTCAGGGCTGTCACACCTGCCAGGGCCCTGGGGAGCAGACATAACATGTCACCAGCCTCTGCACAGACGACTCTCCCTGCACTGCTCAGCCACACCACACCACCTCCCTGCCTGCTGCTGGGACAGACATTCTCCCTGTCCTGCAGCCCCACCGCCACCTTCCATCCTCTTCCTCAGCCATTACCTTGCAGCAAGCAGACTTCTCTTCTCCTGACCCAGCAAAACACTTAAGTGAGCAACTAAATTAACAGAGATGAGAGCCTGCCCTTTAGTATTAAAGCACTGGATAGGACAGGCACAGCAAACCCTTTTGAAGAGTATTTTTTTTTTTTTTTTTTTTAAATGCCTGTCCATCACCTTCTTGCTCAGCAAAGCCTGATTCTGACCTATCCTGAACAAGCAGTAGGCTCCTTGGGACACAGGAATTTAGTGCATGGCCTCCAAATATGAATTACTGAACTGATTTACACAATGCTAAGGCTGAAGGCGTGCAGAGGACGGTGACCTGCTACCCAAGGGTCTCAGCCCCACTCTTCTCCAGCTGCATGGGCTGGTGCACAAGGTGACTGGGGTGGCTCCCCTGATTGCCCACAGCAGGTTGAAGATGTCTGGGAAAGGTCTCCATTCCCCAGGAGGAAGTACTGAATACCAAATCTGAGACCTGTTTCTGGTGCAAGGACTGAGAGCATCAACGCTTCCATGTTCAGAGGCTGCAGCCAGCTTCTCCCACAGCCTATTTTTTCCTCCACCTCCCTGTATAAAGGAGAACATCGGTCTGGGCAGCAGAGCTGCAGAACTAAAGTTGTGACTTAAACACAAAATACACACTGCACCTCCCAGACTTCTCTGGCCACCAGGACCGGGACACCCCCAGCCCACAAAGCTGGGGCCTGAATCCCAGGAGGACGCTGCCCTGCCCGAGGTACCCACACCACCACCCCAAGGTGGGAGCTCGGTGGGACAGGCAGCGTGGTGGTGTCCACCCAAAGCAAACACCCGCGACAACAGAAGGTGAGGAAGGACAAAAAAAAGCCAGGAATTCTCCCCCTTTTGTGGGGAGGGACAGATACAGGTTAAGAAAACCCTGACCAGAGCTGACTGTCTGCAAAAAGGCATTCCACTGAACTGGTTAGGCAAGGGGCTGCGAGGACGGCTCGCTCAGGGGCATGAAAGGAAGGTATGTACCTGGGGGAGGGGGCCGACCCACTCCATTACTCGGGACAGCGTGCCTGCTCCCACCCGGGAGGGCCCTCAGGGTCCCCAGAGCCCCCAGCACGCTGCTGGGCCAAAGGCAGCAGACCAGGAGATTTCCAGGCTCTGCAAGCCCCTCCAGTGATGCCTTTTCAGGATGCCACCCGCTGAAGTTCTTAGCCCAGGCCACCTCTGTTTGGGTCCCGACTAGCACCGGGGAACTATTTGAAAGGAATTCCGAGGGGTGAAGGAAAACGATTTTATGGCAGGCTGACAGCACGCCGGGAGGGCTGCAGGGCAGCGCAGGGGTTATTGCACTGCCACACGCCCGTTCCTCGACAGAGGTCCCCGGCCCCCTCCTCCCCGTAGCTCCAGGGTGCTTAATCAGTCAGAAGAAATCAATTTTTCATACAACATCACCTGGCTCCTAGCGCCACAGGAGACAGCCTCAGAGACCGGCGTGCCTCCAGGCCGGAGGAGCAGCGTCCCCCTGCAACACAGGCAGCTGGTCAGGGGAGCATTTTTGGGGTGAAACCCTACAAAGAGCAGGTGGCCACGAGGATGCACATTCAACTTACCTTCCTGGGCATCCGCAGCTCCCTCCCACACCAGGGCCATGGCACAGACTAAGCGCTCTCCGTGCCCGCAGGGACCACCAGCCTCTCGTCCCCGCTACGTGAAGAGGCAGATCTCTGCTGGGGCTTCCCAGCCTGCCTGTGGTTAAGGCCACAGGAGCAAAAGGGGCACAGCCAGCAGCCAGGGCAGCCAGAAACCAGCTGTGCAGGACATTGTGAAAGAGCTGGTCAAATCACACGACCAGGGGAAGGCTGCTGACTGTCTAATTTCACACCAGACCTACAAACCTTCTTCCTGTCCCCCTCCAGCTCTTTTCATCCCAAGGTAGTGCCAGTCACCAATTTCTCTTAGTCCTTTCTTCCACAGGACGCAGGAAGGATATTTCTTCCTTACAAACAGGAGCATGAGAATGGCAAGGTTGTGGTTCAGCCAGAGACAGAGCCGTAGCTCAGACAAGAGGGGTTTCTTTGTCACCCAACCTCCTCACTGCACTTGCAAGGCAATGAACACAACCACAGGGTGTTCAGCAGGGAAGGATCCACGCTCATTTTCCAGCCCACCAGTGGGACAGCTTCTTCAGGCACTGCTTTGAACACTGAAGCTCCAACACTTCTGTTGTGAGCAATACCAAAACAAGCAAACAACAACAACCACAGCTCCCAGCAGAAAGACTCCTGGGATTGAGGGTGGATATCTTTTAAGGCTGAAAATTTCATTTTTCAGCCATAAGTTGAGTGTAGGTGCAAAACTTATTTTAAACCCTGGTGGGATTGCCTTCAAGTCCATGGAAGGACAATTGCTTCAAATAAATGAGTCTTATTTGCTGTGCATCTATTTAAACCTCAGATGGTGGTACATTTTGGACAAAAGCTTGCCTCGCTCTTTTCCTAAGACTAGTCTAATAATAAAAATCAGTCTGCCTTGATCTCACTGTTCATCTCTCAGGGCCCCTCTGTTTCTGCTGCATTCCTTTGTGTTTATCTGCCCTCTTCAACTCTTTGCTGCAATCAGCTGCGTGCGGCACCTCGTGTCTAGGAGTGACACGGCTGAGGTTACAGGAGAGACAGGTGCAAGGGGAGCTCTTGCCCCGCAGCTATCCAAAGGAAAAGAGAAGCTGGAGGGGAAGAGGGTTGTAAGGTATTTCAGATTAAAGACGACAAACAGCAAACACCTTGCCCCAGGCTACACATTCCCTGCCAGTGCAAGCTGCAGAGGCTGCGAGCCCCAGAAACAGCAAAGCAAACACAGACTGCTCTGCAAGGGGGAGTTGTCACCTGTCAGGGATGTTTGCAAATTTATAGGGAGGTGGTGGTGGTGGTAAGGGGAGTAAAAAGAGCTTTCCTCCTTTTAAGAGACGGGCTGTTTGCACAGGTTTGTGATGCATATTTTGCTTTGTAAAGGCTTTTGTGCAGCTCTCAACTGAGTGAAGGTGCTGTCTTCCCGTGAAGGCAAAGTGGAACATTTGTTAATGAACATGGGGACACTCAGGCTCAAGCAGCTCTGAGCTGCTGCCTTACAGTAAGGGTAAGGATGGGATGGAATTTTCCCTGCTCCCCCTTTGGCTGATCAAGACAGTGAAAAACACTCCTTAAAAATGTCACCATGCCATTTGGCCTCTCCAGAGATGCCTCCTGCAAGGCTGGGATTAAAGCCATCATAAGCAAGAAATAATTTCACAGCAAAAGCTGCCTGCCTTCCTCTTCTGGCCCCAGTGCTCAGTTCAGCAGTGGTCAGAGAGGACAAGAGGAAGGGATTTCCCACTGATGTTTCACTGCACCACAGACAGGAGAGGGAGACTCTGAACAAGGGCTTCAAGCAAGCCTGCCAGCTACTGCAGCACTCTGCTGACAGCTTGGAGGAGCTGGAAATGCAAAGGCTTTGCTAGCACTCAATGCAGCAAGTCCAGGTATGGAAGGAGCAAACCTTCTGTTGGCAGCTTATAAACTATCAGGGATTGCTTCCTAAGGGAGAATAATTAGCTCAAGCCACCCATTTTGAGAAGTAGGTACCCTCAAAACATGGGGAACCTTCTGGACTAGCTACTGAAGCAGACACCATTTTACTAGAGCTGTGCTACAGCACTGGGAAAAGAAGTGTCCTTCCAGACTCAGACTGAAGGCTTGCATGCACACAGCGCTGCCCCTCTGAGCCCACCCTGAACATCAAAAGATGATCAGACTTGACATTTGTCACCTCTCTGTGCACTTGGAATGGCTTTACCACATTAGCCAAGCAGATACCCAACCTCAGCATGGCCTTTCCACCCTCCACAATGCTGCAAGCAAAGAGGAATACACTACCCCATCCTGTGCCATTTTTCAGCAGCCACATCAGCCAGGCAGTGTTCTGGCACCAGGGACTGCCATCAGTGTGACTTGGGAACCCTTTCACTGCAGATGCAAGCCTCGGGGTTACAAGCACTGCCAACCAACACCTCTGCTGCAAACATGCCACGGTTGAGCACATAAGAGATGTTTTTCTATTAGTCAAGGAATTAAGTTTCTCAGGACAGAAATACAGAGGCACAAGAAAACATACAAACACTAACACAAACTTCAAAGTACACAGGATTTATACCAAAAAGTATACAAGATTCAGGAAGAACAGAAACTAACAGCTCAAACTCGTGAAATACCTCCTGCTCCTGCCTGCAAGAGCAGCACCTGGCTTCATTACCGGAGCAACTGGTAAGAAGAGCTCTGCCTTTGGCACAAACTGACATGAACCAGCAACCACCAGTGCCTCATCTGCATTCCAGTCTCAAAGTACACTGGTGAGACACCCACAGCCAAGACTAGTTACAAATGCTCACTAGCTCTGCCCATCTGGAGACGCAAATCTAAAAAAACAGTTAGGGTCTGAAACCAAGTCTTCTCTTGAAGGCCAGATACAAGTGAAAAACAAGTCAGTTAAGAACATCCTCAAGTCTCACTGCTTGGTCAGCAGAAATGCAACAGTACTCAAAACAACTATTTTAACCCTCGGGCCACATAAACAAGCCCTAAGCAAGGAGACAGCAGGAAGAGCCAAGTAGCCAAAAACAAGCACAGGAGACTCCTCAGCAATTCCACCTGTTTCACCGCCTCATCCCTCTCTGCTGCTTTTGCTTTAGCAGGAGAAGAGCTAGTCTGTTGCAGCCCTGGGGAGGCACAGAGGAGCCTTTCCATGGGTCTCTCCCAGTCTCAGTTAGCCACAAGGATTGGCACTGCAGTTCACCACCAGTTGCCTGTGGCACCATGCTCTCCTAACCAGCTTTAATGGGTGAGACACAACAGGCAGATCAAGAAGGAACTTCCTCAATCACAGAGAGCAGCCACAGCTCCACCCAGAAGGGTAAAAGATCCTCAGGGAAACACATCAGGAAGGGTTTCTACTGAAACCCCTTATCTTTCTCCAGAGGTTAAAGAAATCCTTCTCTCTACTCACCCACATCGGGTCACTCAGCTCCGTATCCTGCAGCCGGACACAATCCATGCTGATTTCTATTTTATTTGTAGGGCCATTTTCAGATGGGTCATCAATGAAGTTCAAATCAATTGGCTGAACTGAGCATATTGGCCTGAAAGAAACAGAGTAACCCAGTTAAAACGGGCCAAATCCTGTCCCTTCCAACTAACCATGTGCCAGGGTGTCCTCCAGGATTTAGGCATAATCAAGACCCAGTCTCAAGACAAAGCAAGAGATTCCTAATGAGCACCCACTCACCACGCCTGTGGCAGTCCCTGAGCAGGACTGGGCCTGGAGGGATGTTTTATTTGCCTGACTAGAAAAATGAGGCAAGACTGCTGGAGTTAAATCACTAAAAGACAGAACTCAGGGAGGATTTATAGCAGTAACTGTCTCAGTATCAGTCACGGCAAGTCAGGAATGGGAACAGGGTTGGGTTTATTTCCTTCAAAGGACCTGACAGTGAACTGTGCACCATCATCACCTCTTCTCTCTTCCTGGCATGAGGAAGAAGGAAACTTGCTGCCAGGACATCAAGAAATAGAGAGTCATTACCCCATTTCCTGAGGGGGAAAAATGTCACCTATCCAGCTTATGTGGTCATACGCTGGAAAACAGTTGCCACAATAACCAAAAGTCTCAAAGAAAGTCAGCGTCAAGAATGATCCCTGCATCTGTTCCTCCTGGCCCAGATAAAGAACCTCTTCACAGCTCAAGAGCTGTCACTTGGACTCACACCCACATCTTCTAAGTGACAGGTACACAGGACTCTGAAATCCCCGACGTCAGTTCCCTGAGCAACCTAACTGCACAAGTGTCCCATCCCAAAATGCTTTCTTCCACAGGTTCCACCGAAGGATTACTTACTGCTCCAGGAAGTCCCAGATATGCTGGATCACCTCTGGGCTGAGGAACTCCCTGGGCTGCGAGCTCTGGGACATGGCTGATCTGTAGTAACTCTCCTTCCAGGAGAAGTGGCTCGGAGTTTCTACAAACCTTACAAAATAAAAAAAAATAAAAAAAAAAAAGGAAAAAACACACAAAGATATGTTGAATGCATAAGACCAACTTGATGAAAACCCATAAATAGAAGCTATTGTGTGAAAAAGGAGACACACTGAATGCCTGGGACATTCACAGCTGTACAATGCACATTCCACACTGCTGCAGATGCTGTATTTAGACAGCAGAGAATCTGGCCACCCTTCTCAATAAGTTAAATACCTCTGTGTCCACCGGGATGCTGAATCATAAGGAATCCCAAAGAGGGGGGAAAACACCTCCATTTTGTTCCTGAAACATGAGCTTTTCACCTAGAGCAGGGACTTTTGAGCAGCAGGTAAAGCACTTCAGTGGTGCACAATTCCCCTCTGCCCAGCTGTCTGTAGATTGCAGTACCTTAAATCATTTACTGACTTCACCTACACCTAGCCACTGCAGCAGAGGTCTTGGAGTAAAACAAATATTCTTGAAAAAAATCTGAAAAATTGCTGTATTTTAAAAAACAGAATAAAGTTCTACCACATCAGGATATGCCTGCTTCCCTACCACCTTTCACCTCCAATCATTTCTGAACCCACTCGGCTGATTTCTGCCAGATCTGCTAATTACCTTGGCCATTTTTATCCCCTTAAGCTCCCGCAAGCCTCACAGAAATAGGTGGGCCCAAGAGGAGCGGTGACGAAGCTGGAGCACTCGCGCCTTCCACAGCTGCACATTCTCATCCCACTGGCCCATTTCTAAATTGAAACACAGCAGCTTTTATGCCCGGGTCAAAATACTCAACGGCTGCAGGGACATGAGGGGGAATTTCTCGAATATATTTGCACTTGACAAAAAACTCTCAGTTCAGCTTAATTAAAGCATGGGTCAGGTGATCGCTTTTCCTCCTGCAAAGATGGGGGCACCCCACAAGATTTTCATATAAGGGTTGTTTCACCACAATGCTAGTAAACAGCAGTAGCCCCTGCCAGAGGAGCAGCTGTGACAGGAGCCAAGACTATAAATGGATTCCAAGGAGAATTAGACTAACATTTGTTTTGGCACATTTTGGTGCTGTTTAGCACAACAGTCTAAACAAATTGCAGGGAAGACCCTAACTTATTAAGCTGCCAAAATTAATAAAGTGTTTCAGATGGATGAATGAACAAACTACAGTTGTTCTTTTGCTCTACTTTTTTCCTGAAGCATCTATTACTGACGGCTGTCAGAGGAGCAATCTAGCTCTTTAGTGAATTTAAAAGGCCTCTCATGTTTTGAGAACGACTCGGGTCTGCAAAAAGCTGGGTTTTCCTCACTGCTGCTGCTCACAAACTGCACGTTGCCTGAAAAGGGCAGATAGCTTAAGAAAACTAACAGAAATCAAGTGGTTTCAGCCCCCAGATCACAGCTGAGCGTGCCTTAAAAATAGGTGAAAGTATCACTTCGGAGGTTGCTCATCTCTTTTTTTCCTCTTTTAAATAAAAACACCACCTTTTAAAACATCCAGGGGGGGAAAAAATATCAAAAGTACCAAAGCTAATAGCTCTATCTCCCTGATGTGAGCACATACCCACACTAAATGTGAATAAATAATCGCGAGTCCTCCGAGAGCAGCAGTTATCCCACAAAGTACCAGAAATTACTCCTTTCAGGCTTTCAGTCTGGTAAGGCACTTTCAGGAGTGCCATATAGAAACCCAGACAAACAGATCTAGCCTAAAGCCTGCTATATAAGCTGAGCAGCAGTGCTACAACAAGCTTTGGAGGAGAGCAACAGGACAGCTTGGCTTCAGGTGAAGACCCACAGCTGCTCTGCCACTTATCGCAAGTAGCCTTGACTTAAACACTAACAAACACTTTTTAGGAACTCATTCCCAAGGTACTGACAACAGCCAGCCACACCGGCTCACTATTACTTACACAGGAACCAATTTCACCAAAAAAATAAAGTTTTCATGAAAGACCGTCCTCAGAGACCTTCATTCTTCTGAAAATCCTCTGAGCAATGAGGTTGCTGCATGCCATGACATGTCCCAGGTCTGGTTCACAGCTGCACAAAGTCCTAGGTCACAAGAAGACCAAGCAACCAATTCAGCCCTGCCCCCTTTGCAGCAAAACAGAAGTTGCTTCTCACACACCTACCCCAACCTAGCACTCCCCACAGCACAGGAGAGGAGGGAGACACTAGCTACACAGGGTGATAGAGCCAGAAAGCTTCTTATTCTGCACCTCTGAACTTTCAGGGTGTTGTATCACACCACCAAAGGATACAGCTGATGTGTCCCTGTACTAAACCCAACTCTAGTCTTCTCTGGAGAAACATTTTCCAGCTGTGTCATTTTCATACCTGTACCCCAGCCAAGGTCCTAGCATACCATTTCTAAAAAAGCTCATCAGGTTTTACCTGATGGCCAACAGACACATTTCCCCATATCAAACAAAAGAAGCTCCCTGGTTAATGCTTTCACAGAAGCAAGATTTGAAACTCCTTCAACCCTCTCTGCATACAAGCTACACTGTTTCCTTCCCTGTGATGTTACCAAACTCTAAACTTGGTGTTATTTACCTTAAGGAACAGGCTTTAAGAGTCGAATAGCCTCTACCAGTTTACTAAAGTAAACAAATCTGATCTCCAACTACAAAAAAACAGCTGAAGACTGAGCAAGATCTATGCACAAATTTCACTACTCCAATTAATTGCCTTTCCCCACATCAGCAAGCCCTCAGCTTCAGTAAAATAATCCCTGAGTGCCTGAAGTTAATCACAAGAGAGCATGACTTTGCATTGTTTAAATTGCTCCTACCAGCTGCTGCCTTTTTTTTTTTAATTTTATGAACAGACACTTAAACAACACCCCTTTCACCCGCAGCCGCTCATACCAAAGCTCATCACAGGAGATAGTGCTGCTAAACACAGCCTGCTGTACCAAAACACTGACTGTGACAGGACAAAGCACCCTGGTAAGCCCTGTCAGGCCCGCCCTCTGCTTTAAATCCACAAACTATACACTTAATTCACTGCATTAACGGCTGAAATAGTCAGCAGGCAGCTTGCCACAAGCTATAAGCACACCAAGGTGGAACTGCAAAGGGATTTATAGCCCCCATTAAGCTGGGAGCTGAACAGGACATCACACTCATGAACCCTCTCCTTTAGAAGCCACCAAGGGCTCTTTAATTAAAAGAAATAGCAGTTTAAATCTTCTCTGAGAGACATAATCTCACCAAGAGCACAGGGTTTGCTGGCACCGTGCTGTGGCACTGCTCCTCAGCCACTAGCTCCCAGGGTAGCCTCCTGCTGAGGCCTAGCCCAGCCCTACCCTGCTTATCCTGCACGAGCTGAAGGAGTCACAGCCCAGACTCCAGGTGAAAGCACTTTGCCAGATTCACCCTGTTGATTTGAACATTGAACATTGTTGATTTGAAGATTGTTTCCCCACCAGAGTGGGGCTGCAGCCCAGCTGATGCAGTTTGCCATCACACTGAGGAGCAAGAACTCTGCAAACTGGCAGAGAAAGCAGCACTAGCTGTGCCCACACAGCAAGTAACACCAGAGCACCAAATAACACCAAATAACTCCCCTGGAATGTTAAGCTTTGCATTTAAAAAATAAAACAAAGTAAAACTAGCTAGCATAGCTTTTAGCTTTCATAAGCTTTAGTCCATCAACACTGCTGAGGGTCCCTGCTACCAAGCCTGGTAGAAACAGCACTGTTTGCTCAGCTCAGCACCCTTGAGCCAGGGGGGAAGCCAAAGGAAAAGAAGGCATTGCAGCTCCCACTATCTCATTCTAACCACATACTTCCTACTCTTTATCACCTTTTTCCCCTTCCCACGTTTACATCAAAAACATAAAGGAGAAGCAACAACACACAACAACAACAAATCTCTTTCTGCCCCAGAAAACAAAGACAGAAAAATGTTAAACTCAACTATTGCAATATAGCAGCGTTCCCCACCTAAACAGCTAACTTTCACTATGCATAACCTTTCTTAGAAAGGGCTAAAACCAAAACGTTAAGGCTTGACTTACCACTGGGACAAGGCAGGAGGTCCCGTAGAAAGTAAGACCTGGGTTTTATACAGAGCATGCCCAGACCCTCCTGCGTAGCCTCGACCTTAAAGGCAGATGTGTCCTGCTTTCTTCTTTCCTGTTTTTCTCCTGCTTTGTACAGGGTTAGACCTGATGCAGGGCACAACTTAGCACCCCTGTGGTGCATGCTGAGGACCCACAATCTCCTTACAAATATAAGGCTACCACAGCCAGGGGATAACATAGTTTTCTTCAGTTTCCCCTCCAAAACACACTCGGACGCTTCAATGCTCTCTAGACTACCCCCAAGGTTTAAAGTTAATTACATTGGGAAATCAGAGTAAGATATCTTAGTGAAATTTCTAGGTTGGCTTTCAGATCTGAGCACCTCCCATTTTCCTTAGTTTCCCTGGAGCTCAGCACCTCTGGCAAGTGTTTTTTTTTTTGAGTTTCTCTTTCCCCCCTGCAGTGTGCAAACTCTCATAAACTGTCAGCGTGGCTTATAGATTCTGAGCTTCATGGCTTCATACTGGTTCTCTGCATTATAAAACCACAGTGTGAAATCTTGTGGGAAGAAATCATTTGCAGTTGGGACAAATAGAATGATTTGGAGCTTTTTTATCGTCTACTGGCAAAGTAAAGAATAACTCTTTCTGCTTCTCCCCACCAAATGCCTCTCATGGGTGTACAGTTTTCTGTCACTGGGTCTGTAGTACTCAGTCAGTGGACAAAGCAGATGGGGCCAGAGAAGTCTGTCTTTGTAAGCTACAGATTTTTCTATTTGTTCACAATATATATTCCTCTAAAGGAGCTGAGGGCAGAGTACTTAGGAAACCTTGATGCAGAAAGAGCATCAAGTCTTATTAAGAAAGCACTTCCACAGTATACAAATGAACCAAAAGAATAATTAATAATGTCTAAATAATGATATCTAATGTGTCTCATTTTATTCATAGCTCTCAAAGTGCTCTACAAAGGAAGACAGAATAATTACTCCCATTTTACCTGTGGGAAAACTAAGGCACCAGGAGGTCATAGGATTACTCATGGTTACTCAGCAAGCCAGTCGTGCAGCCAGAAATACAGCCTTGGTCACCTCAGTGCCAGCCTGGTGCTGCACAGAAGGAACTGATGATTTGGGGTGTCTAGGCAGAGACATTGAAAAGACCCTCAATATCTTCAGGTACAGTACTTGCTGCACTTCCTAGAGCAACAAAGCGCCCAGACTTCATTTATCTTTAGGCACCAAAATGCTGATTCCCAGGAATGAATATTAGGGCTGCCAAAACGCTGTGACTTGCTTTACACCACGCTTGGAGTTCAGGGTACAAACAGGATCTAAATCCAGATGTCCAGGCTAAAACCTAACCTTTCTTCCTGTGTGCTTACAGCAGTTAACCACTGAACAGCCCCGAATTCATGCATATATTAATATATTAGCTCTCTATTGCCACGAGGTGTGGGCTTGGTAGGGAAGCAAGACACAGAGCAGAGCAGTCGGCAGCCTCAGATTGGCTCTAGCAATCCCAGTCCACGTGCTGGTCTCTGCCTTCTCCGGTTTCACATGGAAGGTCATCAAACAGAACAATAAACAAATGATTATAAATTCATGGGAACTATGCTTAGCTGCCTGGATCTTGCTATTACTTGGATGTGTAGTCTTAAAGCGGGGAGGGGGCTCTTTCTCGGACCTCACCGTTGAAAGTCGAGGAATTGGCAGCGCTCGTCCTGCCGGAATTCCCCCCGCTCTGCATTTTAACACTGCCGTGATTTGTAGACATCGCTACCTAATGAAGCGCACAGCTGTGCAAGAGGAGAAGGAAGCGGGGGTCTGGCAGCACGGGACAGGCGTGTGCCTGGCAGGCAGCGTCATCTGGAATTCCCCAGAGTGAGAAGCGTGCTCAGCCCCCCCGGTCACCCTTGCCTGGCCAAACACATGATGGAGAACTTCTGCAGCCAGCCGTGTTCCTTGCCATGATCAGAGGGAGCAAAAGCCCATAGGTAGACAGGGAGCCCACGAGAGGCTGAATCCCGTTGCAGCAGAGGCAGGTCCTGCTGAGCAGCAGGCATAAGCATTCATGCTCCTTTAGATTTCCAGCCCAGCTTTCAGATTTAGCTTTCTGCAATCTAGATCTCCAGCACTTTCTCTAAATCCTTCAGATTGTCCTCCCATATAACACTGTTCCTATGTGTCAATCCTATAAAGTAGTTCCAGATAAAGGGTGATGGATGCATGGGTTTGGAAGGGCAAATTTAAGGAATAACAAACACTGACACAGGATTAGTATTATTTCCTTTTTTTTTTTTTTTTTTTTTCCCCAGATCCCACATCTTTTGGATGTTTTCCAATCTGCAGTCTCACTGAGAAACATATAGACCACAGCATGGGTTATAGGAAAGGGCTGCCAGTAGAAAAGTGATCCAGCAACAGAGATGTGCAGTAGAAAACTGAGGAGGCTAACTGCCCAAAGGGTGAACCCCAGGCTCAGAAGCAGCCTCCAGCTTAGGAGATTTGGGGAGAATGTGAGTGGAACTAGGAGTGACAGTAGCAAAGGATTCTGTGACTCTGCTGGGGTCCTGGGGCCCTACAGCATCTATCAACGACAGCCTAGGGAGGACTGGAGCTTCTTCCTGTTCTCTAGGCAAATGATACCTGCATTGTACATACCCTGCTTCGGCTATGAGGTGTATGATATTTAGAGGAATTAAAGCAACTTTGTCTCAGAGGAATGCTAACTGCATCACTTCAAAGAAACAGCGTTCCAGTAGAGTCTGCTGTAAGCGCATCCCAGTTTCCCTGTGACTTAATTTTCTCTTTTGGGGATGTATGTGTGTGAGTGGAGCAGAAAGGGGGAGGAAGGATGGTTCGGCTTTCCGGTTGCTTTTTGCTCAAGCCTTCAGTGCGAGGACAAAACTGACCTATATCAAAGAAAGTGAAACTGCCTGCACGGAATGATCCTCCTCATTCACCATGCTGAAAAACACGAGGGGGATTTTCTCCCATTCATCATCTTCTTTCACTTAGAGTCATCTTGCGTTTGACTGTGCCCGCAGTGGATGCAACCTTCTCAGCTCCGCGGCGTCCCCTCAAAGCACGTTATATCACTGCAGCCCCAGCCCCATGCCAGCACCCCGCTCCAGCAGAACTCCCTGGGGAGAAAAGGGTGCTCCGAGCACCAACAGAGCCCTGCTGAGTGGCTCTCGGCCTGGGCACTGCACAGCCCACTGCAAACTGAAGCCAGACAGCCTCAGAACATCAGCAGCAACCCAGGAACCCACCGCCGCATCTGCTATCTACATCTTATCATTACCAGCCTGACAACAGTGACCGCTTCTACATGTCAGAGGTATTTCTTTGTCCTCAGGGCTTCAAGCAGCTAATTGCTCCACCAGCACCAGGCATCATCCCCTAACTGTCACAGCAAAGTACCCCTATTTCTTTTTCCTCCATCCATTAGCATCCTGTGAACTTTCCCAGACCTCTCTTATCTCCCACTCACCCTGGACACCCCCTTCTCCACCCTCAGCTTCTCACCCATCCTTGGAAACTACCTCCTCACCCGGCCGCGGACATTCCCTCCCCTCTGCTTGGCCCAGACACCCACTCCCTTTCTCAGCAGGGGCAGAGAGAGACAATGCTCTGGCCAAGGTGTAAGCCCTGCCACAGCACGTCCTCCACCATAAAAGACGTTTTCCTGCCTGCTGCTTGCTAGTATGGGATACAGAGCCCTCATAACCTCCAAAAAAAACCCCATGAGCCTGAGCAACCCACTTCAGGAAGCCCAGTGTTAGAGCACAAGGCTGGGGCTTGTGCCCGTCTTTGCCCTTCCATTTCAGAGCTACAGCAATGCCACCAGCTTTGCAAAGCACACAGGGTCCTCCTGGCAATCCGTACATCTCCAGGGAGACACTGTTCTGAGCCTTTCCCAACTTATATAGTAAAAGAAAATTTAAATCTCCGTCCACTTTTGAAAAGCACTGTAAAACCGATTAGGAAGCACTCACAATTGTATTATGTTGTAACTCACTTTTGCAGCCAGTCCTCACCCCAAGCCTATCTGCAGCGATGCTTAAAGGTGGTGCTCATCTGGAGAGGGAGCGGTGGGAGCTGCCGGGCGGAGGGGAGAGCTTTGCTGCACCGAGAAAGTCTCACAAGCGACAGGAGCGGAAAATCCAGGCCCAGCCCTCGAAATTCTGAGGTAATTTTAAGCCAAGTTTGAAAAGAAGAATTGCAAGGTAGACTTTACGGGGAAAGTGTTCAGAAACATATTCAAGTCCATTAAAAAAGAAAAAGAAGAAGAAAAAGAAGAAAGAAATCCCTTTGGCCTACAAAAAAAAAAAAAAAAAAAGTTTCACCTGCTCAGTTTTAGATACTGCTGTGCAGTACAAAGGGAGCCCCTGATTTCATCAGGCAGCTCATTTCTCGAGGTGAAGGAGGAGAAAGGAAAGCATTAAATGCCCATAGCAGCCCAAACCAGCCAACCCCATCCCTTCTGGTTATCCAGACCTCTGTAACACCAAGGATTAGTAACAGAAAACAAAACAACCCCAGGAACATGAGTGTGAGTTCACTTTTAAGATTACAGTCATGACAAAATACAGCTATTACAGGCCTTCATCACTGCACTGTAGTGATTTTAGGTATGGAAAAAGGAAAATTAAACAGTTCTGAAAAAAACTATGGTCAGAAACCTGAGACCTTCCTGAGGCTTTCTGAATCCAGTCCCCCCTTTGAGCTTTGCTTATCAGTATTTTCCTTCGAGCATTTACCTAATAATAATTTTTGCAGCAGCCTGTTGCTGTCCATTTTTTAACAAGGAGCTTGCTCTTAATATTTCCCACAGGAAACGAGGAGGCCTGGGTTTTCCCTCTTTAAACTATTGTCTGCTAAAATTTTGCAGTGCTGCGTGCAGCCAACATCTTTCAGGTTTCACTAGCCTACCTCCTCCACCACCTCCAGCACAGAGACCACAACACAGAGCCAGAAATCGCTGTATTTATTACGGATGGTAAAATAACTCAGCCAAGCGCATCAGAGCTTCAGAGAGGCAGCCAGGGTATCAGGAACAGGCTCTCACAAGATGCTCATGGCTCTGGAAGAGGCCAGAGCTTGGAATTAGCATCTCCTCCTAAGGGCTGAGCATGCACAGAGCAAGTGCCAACCACCAGCAGCACAGTGCCAAGCAGGCCTAAGAGAAAGCCCCCAGATGAAGGGTTTGCCACAAGCACGGCCAGTCCCCTGAGCCAGGGACGTGCACGGTGCCAGGGAGACATCTTTGGGTTCCTGAGCAGCTTGCTTGTCAGAACAATGAAAGTGAACAGAGCAACTGTTACAGTCAGTGCAGCCTTGCTTGAATTTTTTGATGTGTGCAGGAATCCAGTCCTCTCTCTGCCAGGGCCTTCCCAACAGCTCTTGGGGTTGGTTTGCCCAAGGGGGAGGCACTGGGCAGTCCAGCACGATGAGCAGCGGGTGCTGAGATGCTGCTGTCCCCAGCCACACAGGGCAGACAGTCCCCAAACCTGGCTGCCTTGAGGAGGGACTGGTGAGGGGACATCCCAGCAAGGGGACATCCCATGCAGGTTTCGATTCAGTCCCCCCATGGGGAGGGAGCAAAGCAAGAGAAATCCTGCAGCCCATGCTGGTTTTCAGCCCTGGGATTCCACACGTTTAGTCATACAAACATAATCAAAGAGGAGAGGGACAGCTTCCCAGGCTGCAAACATGAAATACGTGATTCTTGTTTAGGACAGGAGGGTCTCACAGACATCTACAGCAAAAGACTTGTGACATTTTGAGCATTCAGGCAAGACTCTCGGCTCCCTGCAGCACCTACTCTTCCGAAAGTCACCTTAGTCTTTGGTTACACAAACTCTTTTATTGATTAACCACACAGGGGACTTACAAAGCCTCTCAAGCTCTCCCAGGAAGGTTGAATTTTACAAAAATAAAGTAAATCATCACGATAATGCAGAAAGTCCCTAGAACTCTTTAAAAGCAGGAAACTGCAAAGAGCAACATCCTGTGGTTCAGTAAATAATTAAAATGCAAACCAGAAACACCAGCAAAACAGATGTTAGGTGCAGTCCTGCAAAGTGAATTTGGTTGAAGGTCTCACTTGTTACCTCACAGCCAGTCTGCTAAATCCAATGTACTTTAGATGATTAAAAAAAAAATAAAAATAATAATCTTCCATTCCCTACCCCTGCCACCACTGATGTTCCTACAGGAAAATGAGGTCTTCTGCTGAATATGATGCTGGCTGCATTTTTCAGCTTGTAGCAACTCTGTGGCAGGCCAGCTACTGCTAAGCCCTAGGAAAGAGAGAATCCTTCTCCCAAATATAGGAGCACTTGCAAAAACCTTATTCTATGTCACAAATTAGCTGCAAGACAGGGCAGATGAAGGACAAAGAAATAACAGATTATAGTCCTGGAAGACAAGGACAAGTAAACTGCCTATTGGAAATGCTGCTAGAGTGTGGGAACAATACCTGCCGTGCTCACGGAACCTTCACTTGTGCAACTATGCCTGGCATTAAGAAATTACAGGCTTGGCTCCCCATAATTTTATCAATACATTGCCACACCCAATGTGATTTATCATTTTTGCTTGTGATTATCTTAAAGCACTAGCTCCCAGAGTGCTGTGAGTACACCAGAATTCCCAGCTCCACCAACAACAGGAATAATGTTGCCAGCCTGCATGTTTCGAGAAGAAAAATTCAAAAATAAAAATGAATAAAGATGGAAGAAAATGTAAAGGATTTTTTTTTATAATATTATGTTTTTATTCTTGTGTTATCTGTCTACCTAATGCTCATGCTATCTCTCAGAGCTGCTGCTCACATTGCAAGCTTCTTTCCACGCATTGTTTCAGCATGCATCAACTTAGGGGCAGACCAACATGCTAAATAGGCATCTTTAACCTCCCCCCAACAAGGTTTCGTAAACAGAATTATTTTTGTGTTGTATAGAGCCTGTTGAACCCCTGATCGCTTACTGCAGGGTTTCCCCCTGCTCACTCTTTGGGGCAGCTGTTCCCTTTATAGCTCCATGCACTAACTGAATTCCCCTTGCTCATCTGCATCAGCGTTCATCGTGTCAGGCCACCTGTGGCATTCAAACACCTGATAGGAGTTGACTCAGCAGCAAATTCCCACAGGGTGATGGTCTGGTACGCCACGGGAAGTCATTGCAATCAGGCACCAAGAACACACGGGTAAGCCCTAGGAACAGGTACAGATGTTTTGTGAAGCTACACAAGCATGTGGGATGATATTACCTATCTATTAGCAGCAGATCTATTCAAACAGCACTCAGAAATTCATTAGAATGAAGCATTTTCCTTCTAATTATTTCAGTTTTGATCACAGGTTACAGCTCCTCAAAAAGTTAAAGAGAACAGAAGTGAAAATGTGTACGGCAGTGTAACTGCTGGCTCCCACCACAATGCCCGAGTTCCCATGGAGGTTTTCACAGAAGTGCACAACTAACTCAGAGCTCAGTTCCTTTTGAAGGCACCAAATAAATACCCAGGTTTCCTTCATTTCTTACTCCTTGATTATAAAATCCCTGTTTTATAAGAGGAGCTGTTGCAAGTCAGCTTGTATCAGGGAGCTACCACACAAATCAGCATGGAATTATATTTATAGCACGTACCACGAACACCCTAAACATCTCTAAACAGATGAGCTATTGAGAGCTTGTTTCTTTAATCTCTTCAGCTTTTTTTTTTTTTTGGAAGTTGAAGTTGAGCAAGATCCTATGAATTAGGTATTCTCTCCTCAAAGGAAAAATGACCACATGAAAGACTTCACACATTTTCCTTCCAGTCCTTTGAGAGATGGAAAAAACAGAAAACGGTCAATTTGGTTCTCCCTTAATCCTTTAAGCAGCACTAAAAGGACCTCCAAGCAGACAAATATATATATATATATATATATATATATATATATATATATATATTGTTGACACTCTGAAGAGCCTGTACTGCTTTGAAGAGGAAAAGAGAAAAGTTATGTCTCTGGCACTGACTGGGAAGGATCTGTGACAGCTTCAGCACAACGTGGTTTCTCTGACACAGAGCAAAGAGGTCTGGTCGGGACTAAATAGAGGAGGGCAGTCAGGGAAAAGCAGACTGCAAGGGCTTTGCTGGAAGAGAGAACTTAAGAGAAATGAAGTTAACATGCTGCCCTTGAGCTGTGTTTTGTAAATCTGCACACCACATGCTGTCCCCTCTTGCACCCCTGCTCCAGCCAGGGAACCCCCTTAGGATTTCTACCAGGGGTGAGAGCACAGCCATGAAGGTGACCACCACCTCCTGCACACAGGAGAGCATACCAAGGCCAAGAAAAAAGCCTCTCCCCAGCTCCCCTCCACTTTTCCCTCCTGTACAGAGCCAACCCTGCTCCTCCAGAAGTCACCGACCATGCCGAACACACCACGAGCTGCTCAGGACCATTTCTGGCCCCTCTCTGTGTCTTTGGAAAGTACCTGCTGCACCGCTGGCTGTTTCTGCAAAAAGACCTATGCGAAGCCACGTGGCTTCAGGCCTCTCTGCTAGTATGGCAAATCCGGGCTCCCATCGCAAAGGTGACAGCAGATTAGACTTGTCAACCCTGTCATGCCTGGAATTAGGTTATTTTATTCAGCACCACACAGTAAGAGGAAAGAGGAAAAGCACTTGGTTACCTAAATGCAAGCGCTCTGCGGAGCTCTGCATACAAGATGAACCCCTCCTGCAAGATATTAACCTGTTACAGCTTAAACACCTCTCTGCCCCAGTAACCCCAGCTAATACCCAAAGGAAAGGATTGCTGCTGACACCAGCACTGATTCACGGCTGTGAAGGGACGCAGCTGCTCACCGCTGCCTGGGATCAGGAGGGGCAGCTTGCTGGTATTGCTTGAGCGTGCCCCCTTCCAACCCAAAGGGAGGAAACCTGCTGTTTAATTACTAATCATTAATGACAGGAGAGCATTGCCTATCAGCACTGATGAGAGGTAGAGAGTTTTTCACATTTATGCTGCATTGCAAGCGTTAACATTGGCGAGGCTCCTATCTGATAATTGACATCTGTTTGCCAGCCCTGTCTGATAGGTGTGGGAACTGAAGAAGAAAGGTGAAGTGACACGTGCAAGGCTCCTGATGAAAGATCCCTTTTGAACCCAGGAGTTCTGGCCCTGCTCACCAAAATCTGTCTGGATACAGCACCCAGCAGACAATGCTGCTGTGCCCTTCACTTCCTTCCGTGCCCAACTAATTTCTGACAGTTTCCCTCATTCTCTTCTACCAGATTTTCTACATAATCAGTTGCTTGTTTTCTCCTTTGCTTGATTGTTGTGTTCTTTTTGATTTATTTATTTATTCTTAGCAATTCCTCAGCCAAAACCCAGAGCCATGCCTCAGACATCCAGTTTCCCGCATGGCCCCGTTATTAGTGAGATTTGGGAGGCTGGGCTCACATCGCGCTGAGAACACAAAACCAGAAATGAAAGAGGAAAGAGCAGTTAGTGCAAGGGGCCTTTCATTCAGAAGGGAGGAGCGAGCCACAGCAAATGCCTTCAAAACACTGGCAACCCGAAATTAGCCTGGGCGCGGGGAGGGGGCGAGCAGGGCAGGCAGGACCCCGTGCAGAGCACGAGCAGATGCATTCCCCACAGCCCCAAAAGGAGGGGGCTCCTGGGCAAAGCACAGCCTAATGACCATTATTTCCAAGAACACAAGTAACTTATCTGTAAACATCACTCCCCCAACCAGGCATTAGCTGGAAGGAAAAAAAAAAAAGAAAAGAAAAAAAAAGGAAAGAAAAGAAAAAAAAAAATCAGCTTTGGAGAGCGAAACTAATTACACAGCTCTCAACAGCTGGACTTTGATCATAATTACAGTGCCGTCTTCTTGCATTAGCGTCTTTCAACTGCAGCTAGGTGGGCACTTCTTGGAAGGTGGAAATCCCGCCCGTTTCACATCAGTTGTTTTATGACTCAGAGCTAGCCTGGGTTTTCTGCAGCAAAGGATGAGCTTTGGCTCCCACGTTACTATCCGAACAACAATTCATGGGGTCAGGCTTCAGTACAGGTGCCTCTGTCCTTACAGCATCTCCTTCCCAGGGTCAGGAGTCAGAGCACTGAGCCTGCTCTATCACCGATTTCAGGCATTTCATGTCAATCCCTTTATAAGGGAAACAAGCAGAAAAACTTTGAGGTTTTTGTCTGATTCTCTTGCTGCTCAGTTTTAGCATCTTGTAGATCTTTCTGCTTAAAGGCAGAGCTGAGTCTGGATGTACCTTTCCAAGCTCACCCCAGGCAGCCACGTGCTGTGTCTGCATCCCTCATTTCTGCACGGGGTTGTACGTCCTTGCGGTGCCCCATACCCCTGTGCTCCCTGGGTGCAGCTCCAGCACCAAACCCCAGCGGGGCGCATACAGGAGGAGATTGCTTGTCCCATGTCCCAGTCAAGCTGTCTGTCATTTTGCGTGATGCAGGGAATGTTTTTGTTTTGATAAACATTTGCAAAGAAATAAATAGCCTAGAGAGAGAGGGGGCAGAAACTGCTGAGAGTGGGACTGGGGTTGCCTAAACCCTAAGGGTCAGTGCTGCCAGTCCAGGCACCCAATCCTTTTTCTCATCTATGGCACTGCATTACTGCACTGCTTGGATGCAGTGCGGTGAAACAACAGGCAGTAAGCATGTGAGCATTATAATGCCACATCAGTGAACCCTTCTGAACGTGAACTGGGTTCATCTCTTGACAAAGGAAATGTTTCAGCTGGCTCCCAACCCATCTGCCTGCCAAACACCCCCAAAGTGAAGGGATTCATAGACGAAGCAATGGTAGGGGATAAGTCTAAGTCACACTTCTTTCCCCTCCACCCCGTCCCATGGCTGCTGGAGGAGTCAGCCTGGGACACATAACCCAGAGCCACCTCCACCATGGAAGGAAGCCCATGCAACCAGCAGGGTCGGACAGGAACAGGGCACAGACCTACAGGGATGTCAGCACGACCACCCTTCCTCCCTTTTTAACAGGGTTTCAAACACTTCTCACAACTGCTATTTTGCCAGCACGCCTCAGCTCAGTGTTATAGGTTTGCTGTTTGTGTTGTTATTACATATAATTTTAAGGAAAGATATATTCATGCAGCCAGAATTGCAAAGAAGCACATCAGTATTAGCTAAATAAAGCACTTTGACCACATCAAAGCAAAAATGTTTCAAACTGTAAAATAAATGCAATTATGAAACTGTTTAATTTTGTTAAATCAGTCAGAAGAATGTCACCCAGCGTATCATGAAAGATATCCAACTGACAGAGCTTAAAGCACAAAGTGTGAATGTCCTCACACCGAGAAAATTATTTCAGGGAGCAACTTCCAGCTGATTTTGACCACGCAGAGCATGGCCGCTAATATCTGGACAAATGCCACTCTCAGTTCATGAAAACAGACATGCATAACAGCTGAGACATGTTGTTACTCTAAGCCAGATCTTGATCAGGTTTTATGACTGAGGGGTGTCACAAACTTTATCTGTCCCAAGCTGTCCCGAGGCTTCCCACAGCACAATGGTCACTCACAGAAACCCCTCATGCTGCTAAGGAGCTGCATTTCTAGAGAAAGGCCTGATTTGCTGGAGGGTACAGACTGAAAGGTGAGAAAAACCCATTCCAATAGTTCTATAAAGGACAGCCAAGGGAATTTTATTCTTTAATTCCTGCTCCCGATGGGATTTTTGCCTGAGCCGCAATGCCAATTCTACAAACCCATTCTTTGACACAGGATGGGATGGATGGGATGGAGTTCAGAGCATCTGGAAAGCTGTCCCAGAGCTCAGGTACCCTTGCTAGTGCATCTCTGAGCTTTCCAGTGTTTAAATAATATATAAAAGACCCCACTGCTCCAATCCCCAATCTGCCCTCCTGGATGGGCGCTGCTCCAGCATTGCTCTCCTCCTGGCCACATGCAGCTCCCGGGTGGGTTTGGGAGAGCAGTGCGTGGCCTCACAGCCCCGTGTTCGTGTTGTGGAAGGTCTCGCCGGGGAAACCAATACCCCCGGCCCCGTTCCACATTCCTCCACTGCGGCAGCACAGCCAAGGACCGCGTGCTATGTCCCATCTCCCCTCCTCTCCTTCGCCGCCACCGGCCCCGAGGAGCGCCGAGCAGGGTGGCACCGAGCGCCTGCACGTTAAGGGGGAAAAACAACAACACTGCGACAAGTCATAATAGCAGGGGAGGAAAAAAAAAAGTAGAGATCAGAGTGGCCGAGCCCTCTCTTCAGCAGACGGCTATGCAACACATGCACGGTGCAGAGGATGAGTTAACAGTTAACCCTTCTGTGGATTGAATGCTGTGGTGAGACCCCAGGCAGGGCTTTTGCAAAGCACAGCCAGAAAGTAGCCTTAAAGCAGCTTGACAAGCGACTGCACTCGGAGGATTTCACCTCTCTGAACTTTACGACTGGAAAAATACCATCTACATGTCATTTACATGCTTAAATATAGTAGCTCCTATTGGGAGAAACAAACAAACCGACAATGTGATATGGTGATACCTCATGCGGACATGCTCTTTTATCTGCTGGAAAGTTATAAAACACAGCTTAACAACAAAGCTAAAATAAGAGTGGTTGTCAGGCTCTATATTGGCTGTTAAACAGAGTGAAAAAATATTCTTTGAGAAGCGCTTTCTCTTAGGAGATGTTTTTTCTTCTCTGCATCTTTTAAATGATTTATTTATCCTTTAAATTCCCAAATCTCAGAGCTTAATAATTAAGCTTATATTTTTTCCATGAGCTTTTCATTTAAAGAAACAAATAAACACACTATAGAAAGCAAAAGCAACTCCTGCATGTCGCAAAGCACTGAGTAACCTTCACCTCGAAAATACAGGGAAAAGATACTATCAGCTTTCACGTTATTTATCATATATTTTTTCCTCTAACGCCAGAGAGGAAAAGGCTGATATCTTAAGCGGATGCCTATAATTAAACAGTAACCTGTTAGAAAGCCAAAAATAATAATAAGCTCCACTGAGCATGAAGAGAGCAGCACATTTTTTCCGCGTGCAGCCCAGCTGCCGCCGGACGATAGCAGGAAAGTTAACAATTACACAAGACACCGAGATCAAACCTGCGATAGGAGGGGGTTACGTCACGCTCAGGGACTCACCGCTGGATGCAGGGATCGGCGTAGTACTGCAGGGTGGTGAAAGGTGCCGCTTCAAAATTCATTTCCTTCCAGCCCCTCTTAGGGTCCGAACCAAAAAAAAATAATAAATAAATAGATATAAAGTCAGCCGGCTAAAAGCAATAAGGTCAAGTGGTACACGAGATACAACTTTAGAGATTTATTTTGCACTTGCAGATGGGTGGGATCTCCCGGGGACGTGGCCAATGGGATTCATCAAGTGACCCGAGCATCACCACCAGTCCCTCCTCGCCAGCTGGGCATCTTCTGCGGGGATATTTTCCCCTCCTCTCAACATCCTTAATAAACTTGGGAGTACGTCGGCCACACTTGTTGTTGGGAGCTCATCTGGGGCATCTCTGAACTTCTGATCTCGCCGGTCATTGGTCGCCTTCCTGCCTGACTTCACGGTTTAATTTTGGCAGCTCTTGCGATTTTGCAAACTTCTGTGGCCGATGGTCATCCTCCTCTCCAGATGGCCGGAGTTTCCTCTGCTGGGTGCAGCACCCGCACCAGATTTTGTCGTGCTTTAAAAGCTTTCCTGGTCAGCTCTGTGGCTAATACCTGCGTAACGCTGCCTGGGGAAATTTTCTTTTTCAGTCTCTCTCTTGTCACAGTTCAAACTGTCTGTTGTGGTCATAGTTTCAAAAGCTGAATGACAAAATATGGGGAAATTCCTCATTTAAATTTAACTCTGAACTTTTGCTCTTCTTCCTCCCCTTCCTGCCTCCCCTATCCCTCAAACATCTGATGTAATTGGTAATGTTTTGCTCTGCATCTTTTCACTGAGAGCTGAGGTATTTGTGTTAGTGTTCTTAAAATAATATAAATGTTTTTCACATGAAAAATTACAATACTTTCAAAGATCCTGAGAAGCAAGAAATAAAGAAAATAAGCATGGTGTCTTTTTCAAGCCACTGAAGCCTAAAGAAACATGAGCAAAATTAAGTCCACTAAACCAGACTACCAAAGGTGAAAGGAAAATCAGATCTTCCTGAAGAAAACTGCAAGTAAAGAAGGGAATCTTTAATTCCCCCCACCATTTTTTATTTATTTTTTCTGTAATGACACAGATAATCATTCAGGAAAGCAACCTGCTTTATTCCCCTGTTTTTCCCCCTCCACAGCTCGTCCAAATAGTACAGGCTGTAAACCTATCCTGGTTTTGTGGTTTTGGAGAATGAATGAAATATGAATCAGGAGCTAAATTAAAATGGATTCCAGCAGGAAAAAATAGCACGCATATATCTATGCACCAACGGGGCCACGTCTTTAAGCAGACACGTATGTTTGTGCATGGGGAGAGGGGAGGGTGCTGCCCGATAGCTCACCTACTGTGCATCTTTTGTGCTGATGTCAGCACAAATGCCAACCTCCCGAGCAAAAGTCAGAAGCCCTCTGAGAGGGCAGTGATTGCCTTGTATTTTTCCCCTTGTGCTCTTTCCTCGTAGGAAATTTTGGTTCGAAGAATGTCATGTGGAAACATTTTCTTTGCTGCCTGTGCCAGGGTGGCAGGGAGCTATTTCGGACTTGACATTCTCCACCCACACTCAGCCTGATAGCTCCTAACATCTGTGAATTGTGAATCCCGTAAACTCGCAGGGCTGATCCCTGCCCAAGTCCGAGCAACTTTCATTATGACAAGTGGCACTTGCCAAGGCAGAGAGGCTGGAGATGAAGGCTGTGTTTATTAACGGAAGTTAAGGATTTCCTTGCTGCTGGATGCTGCTTCTGCCTGACCCGGAATAAGCACACAGAGCAGGCAAATCTTGGGTCCATGTTCCCCTGGCTCTAGGACTCAGCTTCAATCTGCACTCCCAGGGATGTGTATGGATAATCAGCCTGGCTGGGAGGCAGCAGGCTGGGCTCAGACCCTTACTACAACCCATGTGGGAGCATCACTGAGACCCCATGGTTGTGCCCATGGACAGACCAGAAGCCTGTTGGATTTCTTCTAGCATGGCCCTCTGGGGTCTAGCTCCACACAAGTGGTTTTATGCAAGCCATCATGAGTGCACTGATTCTGAAAGAGTTGGCATTTCCTGCTCGATTTCAGCCTAGAAGGCAAAAGTCTCATGAAAAGGAAATGCTGCATGAAAATGGTGGTTCTTGAGGACTCCTGTTCCACCCGTTTCTCCATGGGAGCTGGAGAAGTGCTGTTCCCAGCACGATCCAGGTGCCAGGACCAGCACAGTGGAAGCAGGGGAAGGCTGCACAGCTCCCCCCCAGAGATTCAGACCTGCCCTTCTGGTCTTGGCCAGTCTCCTCACCTGGCATGTGCCCAGAGCATGCCGTGTGGTCACATCGCTCGTCCCAAGGGCCCTGTGAAGTGCACGGGCAGCTCCTGGAACTGGTGCTGCTGGGCTGCCTCTGCTGATGAAGATGAACCTGACCCTGGCTCTTCCGCTACATTAACTCTGCACAGCAGCAAAGGTCTAAAAAGCCCAAATCAGCAATGTCTGAAGGAAATTCACCAGACATATCCAACATCAGCATGCCCTTCCATGTGCCCTTTGCTTCCTTGGACCCATTAAGCACAGGTTTGTTACAGCCCAAACTACCGAGCCTGTGATTCCTGCTTCCAGTGCCGAACATGTCTAGCAGCATCCCAGTCAAGCAGAGGCAGTTAGTCTCCAGCTTGTAATTCACACCAAAAGAATATCTTCTCTTGAAAAACCACAATTAACTTAAAAAAAAAAAAAAAAAAAAAAGCAGCACCGCATAATTGTAATGAGTAGTAGTAGCTTGGAGCAGGGCTCTCTTCTTACTTGCAAGGCACCAGTGGGAGGGGGTGTCTAGCAAGGACATTTCCATACGGACTTCAAAAGAGGCTACCAACTGCCCAAAGTCCTCACCAGCCCTCATGCCTGGGGTTGGGCAAATGCAAATGGTTCCCAGTTTGGCTCATTTTGGCAGCGCGCACAGCATCGGGCCACCTTTCCCAGAAAGCTGGACGTTTTCAGCCTCCCACAGAGATTTGGCTGTGTTTTGAAATGGCTGAGAATGTCCACCTTCTGCTTCTCCCAGCTGCAAAAATGGAGCTGTGTGAGCCAAAAACTACCTGCAAGAGCATCCTCATCCCCCTCCCCCAGCCCCAGCTTCCCATTTTCCCCTTGGTCACAGCCAGTGCTGAGCTGTGGGTTCCCAATGAAGAGCGATTTGGGATGAATTTGGGCAGAGATAGCAGCCTTTGCAGTCAAACCACGCTGAACTCCTCTCAGCTGCAGGGCGCTCCTTGCATAGCACAGCCCGCAGTGGAAACACAAGCCACAGGGTGTGTGCATGTGTGTATTGCCAGTGCCCCGTGCATAGCTGGGAGGCTCGCAGGGCTCAGTGGTATTTGGCCAACCCCATTCTCACCGCCTTGGAGAAAACTCACTGGGAGATGGAGTTCTTGCAGGAGCAGACCTCAAAGGTGGTCAGCTCATGAGGAAAAGGGGTTTGTGATAACTCTGTCATTCCCTGCTCTTCCTAAGATGTCTCCAGGCTGGTTCAAGGGTGATGCTAATGTACCAGCAGCAGGCACGTGGCCTGCAGGAGGAGGGTGGAAGCCAGGGTGTCAGGGATCTGTCTGGCGAGCGGATTTACAGCCCAGCCTCCAGTGCCTGCGGTAAGCAGGCGGCGTGGGGATATGCGGAGGAAGCATGTGTGTAGGTGGGCAAGAATGCGGGGCATTGCTCCGCCGCCACTGCTTCCACGTCTGGGGAAGAACGGGCAGAGAAACAGCTGTGCACTACTCTCCCGTTACCCTTCCGTGCACCCACCCTCTCCTCTTCAGCTTCTCGCTGAGATGAGCAGGAGAATGTTTTAGCAAAGGGACTCCTACGGACTTATGGTGGTCACCCCACCATCAGCCAAACCCAGTGCCAGGATGCATGCCAGCCCCTGTCCTGAGCTAGGGTGAAGTGCAGAGAAACAGCTCCCTGACACCTCCGTGGCTCCAGTCCTGATCCGTGGGTCTGGAGATATCTGAACGGTGTGGAGCTAAGGCAGGCAGGAAGGGGAGATGCCAGCTTTGCTCCCAGCCACTTTTGCAACTGCGGGCTGCAGGATTTGCCTGGAATCAACCCCACCCCCTGCACTAGGGGATGAAACGTTTCATTCGCAGCATGGGATTTCCAGGGGAGTGGTTGTGGTCTTCCTTTTTTCTTTTTTTTCTTTTCTTTTCTTTTTTTTTTTTTTTTTTTTTTTTTTTTAAGTTAAAATTAATTTATTTCAAAAGCAAGAAGTTTATCTGTGGGATATTTGGGGATTTATATTTATTTTTGTTAGAAATATTTGGAGAGGGAAATAATTCCTCTTTGCTCAGAGCAATAAAAAGTCTTTATCTTGTCTATCCAATGCGGAAGAGGTCACGAAGTGTTAATACCCCCTTTGAGCACATTTTCCAGTTTCAACTACATTTTACTAATACGTAAAGGTTTCAAAGATATTAAGATACTAAGAATTTCACAAACAGAATGAAGCAGGGGAAATACACTTTAACTCCAGCAAAAGGAAAGAGGTAACAAATATGGCCCTCACAGACTTCAGAGGATCTACCCAAATGCCACAATGATGGGAGAAGCTTCCATAGATTTTCGTATTTTCCCTCCAGCTGACAGTGATCACTTGTCCCACTGCTCCAGAAATGCCAGACATTATACAAACCTTTACCCCTGTCATCCCCAAACTGAGACAGGGACTCAGACAACAACAAACTGCAGAAAAACCTGCAGTTTTACACAAAGCTTTCCCCCACCACATTCTGTCCAGTTCCTGGGCACTGGAGCTCTGCACTACGCTCGTGTTGGCTGCCAGCTGCTACCAAGGGCTAGAAGGAAACGAGGGGGAGCAGCATTGAAAGCCTCCTCGCAGAGCAACCAGAACTACTTTCAGAGCTGTCTGGTTGCTGTTGGTGGCTCGTCTGTCACATCCGTATTGTCAGAGCACCATCCACCTGCAGTAAACAGTATAGGCTGCTGCTGCTGTCTGAGGGAACAGCAAATGAGGCACAAACCAACTTTGTCCCCAGGACCCTGTCCCAGCAGGGACTCAGGTGACAGGGACTGCAGGAATGTGGCTAACCTAAGGATGAAAAGTCCTGCACGTTCTGCCCCCACATCACCACTTACTTTGTGGTCTGTCTGTCCATCAGGACTTACCCCTGTCTGAGCAACCTTGAAACTATTAAGACCTTTAAGTGATCCACAACGGCTTTGACAGGAGCTTCTCATTGCTTTCTTTTCTACTCCAACCCCACAGCTTGCTTCTACCCAAGTGCTTTATACTCTCCTCTAGGTGTCCTGCGTGTTTTTGGAGACTTCTAAATCCAGTGGGGGATTTAGAGGCTTGCCTTGTTCACTCCAGTCTTTACAATCTCCCAGGTCCCAGGGACTGGTACCAGAAGCAAGCGCAGAGCACCCATCTCAGCAGGTGAAATGGGACCGTGCTGTGGGCATCCCACCTGTGCTGGCCTCCGCGGATTCCTTGGGATTACTCCAGCCAAACAACCTGCCTGAGGCTGGCACCACTCCTAACACACCTGCGTTTGTATCTCAGCTGTGTGCTAAAAAATCACCGATCCCCCCTCACAGGAAGGAGAGACAACATGAAAGCAGGCTTGAAGTTGGACGTGCGTTTTGGAAACTGCGGTTTCAGTTTTCTCACTGTTGAGAGAGTCAAAGAAAAGCCCAACTGTAAGGGTAGTGCTATCAGTGAGGAACATATATGAACACCAGAGGGGTTTCTCTTGGCTCTTCCTATACACCAGGGCTCTTCTCCCCATTGAAAGGGAGCAGAAGGAGCCAAGCTCAGAGACCAACACCAGGACACCACCACTCCAAACTGCAACTGCTGCTCCAGTTTGTCCATCCCCCTATTGTGCCAGTCCCTATGGTATTGGGAAGAAAGTGGGACAAAGATAAACCAGAAACAAAACCAAAAAGCAGACTCCTGTCCTCCAGACTCCAGCCAGCTTCCCATTAGTGCTTTGGTCCCTGCCCTGTCCCCAAGATCCGGCAGGACACTGTGCACCTCTTATGGGAAACTCCCATCGCTAAAGGCGGAGAGGGAGAGACAGAGCTGCTGGGCAGAGGGAATTTCCCTCCCTGACGTCCCCGCAGCTGTGCCACCATCTCGAGGCGTCCCCGAGACACAGCGGGGCCCCAGCCTGGGCTAAAGCTGGGCTGGAGGCTGGGACAGGTGGCAACACCCCGCCGTGGGGTCTGGATTGCATATCAAAGCGGTGGCAGTGGCTGTGTAGGTGGAAGGCTTGGCCTCCCCATACAGCTGCCACGCGACATGTCTGGCATTCTGGCCAAAACTGCGCCGCAAATACACACGGCGTCATCGCGCCCGCGGGGTTGAGCCCAGGTTGGGGACAGAAACCCCGGCGGCTGCATCCTCCGGCTCTGCTGCAGCACCGTGCAGCGGGGTGGGCGGCAGAGCGGGGCAGGATGGGCAGCTCCCTGCTCTCATCTTTCACTTTGCTAGCACAGGCTCACCCTCAGCCTCTCGCCCCAGACACGTTCCAGGTTTTCTCATGCCCTCTGCTCCAATCTCCAAGCTTTCACCATCAGAAGCCATAGAGGCTGGTGAAAAGGTATCAAGGCTGTTTCTGTTTCTGAAGTCCTAGTGACGGCCAGCAGCACCAGACCAGAGTTAATCAAAGAAGAAATTTGTTCTATGTGAAGCAAGGTGAAAGCTTTCAGCATGCTGTCTGTACGGAGAGATTCATGCAGAGAAACTCACTAGCAAGGATGGCATTTGCTGTCAGCCTCAATGCAGGAAACAAAACTGCTGTGGACTGAATATTGCTGTATCACTTGTCTTTCACTCCCTCTAACTTTTTCCTTGTGAGTCAGAGCTGAGCTAAATCTTCACAATGTCTCATTATTGCTGCTATTGTCCCCTGGTGTTTCCTTATCTCCGCATAATCTGCACACAAGCAGAAACTTCTCTGCCTTTTTGGCAACTTCAGAAAATAAAACCTCCATGCAGAAGCATAGCTCTCAATAGATTTTCTAATTTCCAAACAGGATACACCAAAAACTCATTGCTTGGCTGGCAGGACTCTTGTTCCCAGCATTAAGGATATTGCAATCCAAGGTGTGAGCGCAGCTCCTGCAGGCATACCCAAACTAATGGGATTAAAGTCAGTTCAAGAACCAGTAGCAATTAAAACAAAAACACCCAAAGCGTTAACCAGCAATGGAAGCCCTGGTTGCAAACCTGCACATCCTCTGCTGAAGCCTGCACTTCCACACTTCCCCAGCCGGCAGTAGCCAGCTCACCAGGATTACCATGAACGTGGGTGTTTTCACACAGGTAGGATTTGCCCTCCTGACTGTGCTGGGGATGCAGCCTGGCAACACTGCTTGTAGGGACACTGGGACCTTTCCAAGGCTTACAGCTTGCAAAACAGTAAAGAGAGGGCAAGCTCAGCTCTGCTGGGCAGTCCACTCTCAAGATGAAGAGCAAAATCCACTTAATCAGTGACAGTGAAGCATACAGCCAGTGAAGTGAGGGTTTGGTGTGGCTTGAGTAACGTGAGAGTTAAAAAAAACTTTTTTTCCCCCTCTTGGAGCAAAGATCAAGAAAGCTGAAGAGCCAGTGTTTCATGTCTTTATGGAGAAGATAATGACCTAAGGTAAGTCTCTTACATTCCCCCCATCCTTGCACTTTGATGTTAATAGCCCATATAAGCAGCCTTGGGAAAAAAAAAAAACAAAAAAAAAACACACAACCCTAATGTGATATAATCAAAACTCTGCACCTCACTTTTTTTTTTTTTTTTTTTTTTCCCCCAAAGCAAAGATTAATTTAGATTAATTTCTGCTGTGACCCAGCCTAAACACCTCATACATTGCAGCCTTGAAGCAGGCAAAGGATTAATCCTCTGCCCCAAGCTCTCAGCCCAGCCTCTGGCTTTTCAAATCAGGGCAAATTGCCCCACTGCCGCAGGACGGGGTAAGCCGGTGCTGCTCTTTGCTAGGAAGCAGACCTGCCAGAAGCACCGGGCTGGCGGGGTGATGCTGCTTGAGGTCCTCACCCAGCCCAACAGCGGGGCCCTACCACACAGGCAATCCTACACTTTAGAAACCCTCCTCCTCGGGGATCAAATCTTCAGGGCAAGAGGTGTAGCATGCAGACTCACTGACTCTTTCACAGAATCACAGAATCACAGAATTTTCTAGGTTGGAAGAGACCTCAAGATTTGCAACAGCTCCTTGCAAAAAATGACCTCCTCACGTTGCTGGCAATGCGATGCATTCAGCAGCACAATGCCTTGGAGGGGAGTGGGCTCAGCAGTGCCCCTGTGCTGCTGTCCAAGTCCAAGGGGCCCACTCCCAGGAGCCCTGGGGACCCTCTGTGAGGTCTTGCTGCTGCTTCTGGCTTGTGGGGCAGCAGGTCAGAAACAGTCCATTTGGGACAATGGACATGTGGGATACTTTTTTTCCTTTCCTTTTATTTTTCTTTTTTTCCCCCTTTTCTTTTCCCTCCCTGCCTTCCAGTTTTCCTGTAGAGTCCTGTGAGCATAAGTCTTAGCAATGCTAACCTGGGTGTCCCATTCCCCATCCTCTTACAGCACCTAAGAAGGCTGAGCAAGCCAAATCCAGCCCTTCACATTACCTCTCCAGCCCCTGCCTTTCCATAGCCTTTTCCAGGGGCTGCTTAGAGCCTGTCATCTCCATGGGTACAATAGTAGAGTTCAGCTCTGCCTTGCAGGGATGTACTGACTCTGGAGAACAAGGTTCTTATGTTATTGTAACTTATATTATATATGTTATATATATAATACAATATGTAATAATAATATAAAATAGCATAAGACCAAAGTTCTTATATTAACCCCCAGGCCCATATTTGGGCATGAGTTGGGGAGCATTCCTGATTTTTTAAGTAACCCTTCCCAAGGGTAGGGTATTGAAGCACGGTACAAGTGACTCAGGCAACAGCAGAAAACCTTAATGCCACCAGCCTCCTGCTGGAGGATTCCCAGGCAGCCTGCGGAGTCTGCATTTGCTCTGCAGCAGCTTTTGCAAGCCCTGTGGAGCCCACCTCCCACACACACGGCTCCCACGCCCAAATCCACGGCAGCTTGAGACAGAAGTGGAGAGACAACTGAACTCAGCAGACAGGAGAATTATGCCGTGCACGTGGCACGCTGTCACACAGCCACCGAGCAGTTACCGGCTGCGTGCCAGTAATCCCCAGAAAACAGCAGGTAATTGGGGCTCCCTTCACCCTGGCTACACAAGAGGTGCCACCCAGGTCCTCCTGGGACAGGGCCACCCTGGGCTGATCTCAGCTTTGAGGAAACCTGCTGCTCCGCTCAGCCCTCGCCAGTCTGCTGGAAGCGAAGCAGAGGACACGTGGCTGATCTGTTCATGAACGTCCCAATATCCCAGGTAAATGCAGCTGAATGTTTTAAATCACCTGAGAAAACGGGGAAGGGAAAATTAAGACAGCTTGCTCATAACAGCGTTTTCTCATCTCCTCTGGACCTTTCCCGGAGACTAAGAAGTGCATTTGTTCTCCTTGTGGAAGAGCTGGCCTCTGGTACACTTGGCAGGTTGCATTACAGCCTTCCCTCTGCCCTAAATATATATAAATACATAAAAATCACTTCCAGTCTACAAAAGCCCAGGCCTGCACTGCTCACAGTAATGTCTCTCCATATTTCTTTGTCTGGCCCCAGCTCCTAGCCCTGTCTCCCAGGAAATGAGCAGCTTTTCCACTTGCTTCCAGTCTGCTGCCATGAGATGTCTAATGACCCGTGCTTGAAAGCGGTGTTAAATATACATTAAATTATTATTACCGATAATGCCATTTAAAGCAGCTTTGTAAATAAAATGTATTCCTAAGAACACATAATTAATGGCTCTTTCTAAATAACTTATCCTAAAGCATTAACAATCAATTATTAAGCAGACAGGCTTTAAAAGCCTTTGCTGCTACAGATTGCAACATGCAGATCCTGTGCTGTTAAAACAGTTCATGTGCCTTTTTCACATACGATTTCAAGTAACTAATGTAAACAAGACCACACAATATAACTTAATACATAGCAATCAAAAATTTCCCCACAGTCCTTTAATACAGAGCCACGTCCCTACGTAAGAAGTGATGCAACAGACTTTCCCTGAAGTCCCAATTCCTACAACTGAAGCTTAAGCCCAGCAAAGAAAGAATTAAAATTATTTGGTTGCTGCTGAATCACTGGCTGCATTGGGTTATTTTACTGTGCATTAGACTTTAATTACAACTAAGCTCTAGCCATCTGTTCTCCCTAATTATACGTGCAACAAACATTTCACAACTCCTACCGTTAAAGAGACCTAAGAGAGCTCAGTCTATGGTGTACGAGGTTGGCTTCATCGGGACCCTTTGCACTCGTGTTAAGTGCTTAGGAAGAGGACAGCACTCTGCAGATGAAGTCTGCAGTTTCTATTAATCCCAGAGGGCCTTTGCTACACCAGCTTTCACATCTCTTGAAAGGACGGGGAACCTCCCTTTGCGCAGAGAGCCCCATTAGTGCTACCTGCTGGTGGCCTGCAGCCCCGACGTGGCTGGTGCCAAAAGAGCTCTGCACAGGGAAGAACAATTCTCATCTCCTGCTAAAGGCTCGTGCCCTGGAGCCTCATCATCAGTTACAGCATTTCAGAAAGGACTCAGGCAGACAACCTCTGGGATTTTTTTTTTTTAATTTTTTTTTTTTTTTTTTTTTTTTTTTTTTTTTTTTTTTTTGCTATGGAGGCTGAAGGTGGTTCCACACCTAGCTGTCCACCTGGCTCCTTGGTGCACTGCTCATTCCTACATCACACGCATCCTACTAGGACAAGTCCCTGTCAGTGCTTCAGCTGTATCGCTTCACGGACCAGCCTCCCAGCCATCACCAGGAAAGGTGGCACTGTCTTTAGGTGTCACGCTGTGAACAACAGCAGCTAAAGACAAGGCCCCCACCCTACCCCTTGGTGCCTGCTACAGCATTAACACTCCCAGCCAGGCAGGTAAGTGGTGGTTAGCCCAGGAGGAGAAAGCTGCTGCAGGCTCTGAAGCCCCTCAAACACCTTCCCAGCAGCTCTGCCCACTACCTAGAGGCACAGAGGCCTGACCGTGCCACTTCCTCCCTCCCCGTCCAGAGCTGCAAGCAGACTTACAGCCACGGGGTGTGCAGGTGCCTACACAGGCTGCCCAGGCAGCTGCCCAGCGTTTTATAATTACCCACACCACCACTGACCTAGGCCATCCCTTGACCAGCAATAAAGCCAGATGCCCAGCCTCTGCCCAGCAAACTGCAGAGGCATTATTCATCACAAAAGGATTTTGTTCCGTAGCAGCACCCTGCAACTGTGTGCCCTGATGTGGAGAGGAAGGGGACTTCTTTTCAGCTGTGCCGGAGAGGCTGTTCTCATGCCTGGGGACAGCACAAAGCAAGTACACAGGAGAATAAAATACTGGATTGATAGGACTTGAAATTTGAATGTTTATATTTGTTGGTGTACCGAGGAAATAAAGCTTTGTAGAGGAAAGAGAGCTAAGGAAGGGAAGAATAACCCAAAAGAGCCCACAGTTTTCACGGTGGGATTTTGCATATTTGCTTTTAAATTATCTTCTCTCCTGCATCCCCAATAAGTTTTTAGATGAAATCCCGTGGTTTTCTCACCACAACCATATGCAAGGCCTTCTTTCCATTTCAGTCTGCTTAGGTATATGCCCAGACTTTCACTCTGAATGTAATGTCAAAATGAATTAAAAAAAAAAAAAAAAGAAGAAGAAGAAGAAGAAGAAAACAACCAACCAACACTGCTCTGCTGTGCTTTGACAAGGACCCAAAACCACCACGTTTCTTGTGGTTTTCTTCTAAAATCATTATGACAGGGTTGAGTGGAATCACGAGGCAGGTTTGCTGAGTGGTTTGGTTCTGAGAATATAACAGAGTCCAGAGTCAGAGCATTTATCTCTGGCATCGGGCAAGGGATCACGGTGTGGGTACACAGAACCATGTGTGCACACGTCCTAGCCCCCAGCTGGTTATATATCACACAAGGCGATAACATGCACACTGAGAACAATGCTGCAGGAGACACCAGGCATGGAAAGAAATAATTCTCCATGATTTCCTTGAAGTTAGTTGCAGAACTAAAGCCAGAAAGTCCTGCTCCATAATTCTAGCTCAACTTCAGCCCACAAACGAATCAACAGCAGAGTAACAGGAGTTGCTCTGACCTGGAGAAGCAGGCCAAAGCTTAGCACTTTCCAAAGATCTCCCAAAGCTTTCCACAGCCATATGCTGAGTTCCCTTTGGCCTCAGACAAGCCACAGTCTTATTTATCTCTGCAAATCTCCTGCAAACCTGTGGCTTCCCCCCAACACACACCCCGAGATGATTGTTTGGGTTAGACTTTGATTCAGTGGCCACCAGAGGAGTGACCAGAGCCAGCTCCCACAAGGACAGCCCATGGATGAGAGCACAGCCTGAAGTTCAAAGCTCAAATGTAAGCAGAGGTGAACTCCTATAGGCACAAAACCAGCATTAATAGGACACATGGCACCTAGACCTGGGCTGAGACTTTGTCCTTACTCAAGTCACAACAAAATTCTCCCCGATTTAAGTTTTTCGCTATGGGGATAATCTCTTCAGTTTAATTAATAGGCAACAGCTATATCTTTCCCCTTTTGGCACTTTCCCATTTTGCATGCCATGGGAAGTACTCAGCAAGCTCGCAGCCTAAGGAAAAGGTGTTCAGAAATCCCTCTTAGCATGGGAGCTGACATCGTGAGCAACTTTCCCTGTGCTAAGAGGCTGGCATAGACGCTGCAAGCAAATATCTGCAGAGAAGTCCGATTAGGGAATCTGTTTAAGGAGATTAAGTAATTCACTGTGGCATTTTTCAAGAGCTAAATTAAAAGGGAAACAATCTCTTAATTGAAATGATTTTTTTTCTTACATAACAGGATAAAGAACACCTACTTTTCTTCCCACAAATGTGCAATTTTATTCAATATTATTTCTGTTCCTGATCTCCCTTTTTCCACCCAGTTGGTTTCTGCATCCACCTGGAACTGCCCTGATCAATAATCTAAGCGCAGGGAGAGGAGGAAAGCAGCGCAGTGAAAGAATGCAGCCCAAACGGGAGCTGTTCGCTTTGAATCAGCACATCAGATGTATGTTTTTACTCATAGATGTAATACAAATTCTGAATCAAAAGCCAGGATTTTCCCCACCCACCACTCTATATTCACTGAGCTTCACCAAGCAATAAATTCAAACCATTGCACTGGGAGATTAAGTTATGCTCCCTGCATAGCAAGGACAGCTGCACTGCACTGAAGATGCACTAACAATGTAGATTTTTATTGATTTTGTCTGATCTCAACACTGTTGACCTCAGGACGTGTGATGCTAGATGAAGATTAATGGTGAGGAATCTGGATGGGATTGATTACCAGCTTCTACAGACACAGATTCAGTGTGTCTGTGGGGTAAGAATGTCGTCTTCTGAGCAGGCACATAGCGAGGTCTACCCTGACCAGATCAGATCCAGCTCAGGACCAAAAGCCACGTAGATACATGAGCCTGGCTGAAAGCCCAGGCCAATAAACCCTGATCCTCAGCCATGCCCAGCACCAGCCACACAGCCACACGGCTCAGACCAGCCTGGCTTTTGGCCAGTCCGCCCAGATGGAGCTCACATCTGCCTGCAAACACTGCACGGCCATCCTCTCCATCAGGTGAGGTGTGATCCTCTGCTCGGGGTGTGCACCATCCCTCGCGATGCATCCAGCATCACCTCAGGCCAGGCCATCAGTAAACTGTAGGAGAACTACCTGCACATTCATAGTGGCTGGGAACCGTGCAGTCCAGGCTGGAGAAGGCGTTCAGCAGTTTCGGGCTGTCCTTGGGTGCCGCAGCTGACCTAAAGCAAGTGATTTGTGGGTGATTGGACAGCAGTAAACAAGTCATCCTGCCTGCAGGGGCAGAAAGCAGCATAAATAAGCGAATTACAGTAACTTTCCAGAAAAGAAGAGAGGAATAAGTGGAGACCTGCTCTGAGATGAGTAACTGGATGGAGTCATCTGCCCTAACCGCAGTGCACCTGCTCTCAGGCTCTCTTGCTCCAGCCCTCAGCACCCTCACCTCGCCTTTCCTGCGCTGCCACATCAAGGCAAGCACCAGGCACCTCGCTGTGCCCCAGGCAGCTCGAGAATTCCCAGCAGTGCAGTCATTAGCAGGGAAAGGGGCAAAGCTAGGACATGGAGCTGGGAAGGGTAAAAGAAAGGGCAAGGAGCCTTGGGGCTCCTGCTCCTGTTGTCAGATGAAAAGGCGAAAGAGCAACAGCCCCTTTCTGAAAACATCCACTGCCCAGCAGGAGCTACAGACGAAGTTTGCCCCAGCAGGAACACAACTGGTGCTGCCCCATTAGCGTGGCTTTCCAGGGCTCTAGTCACAAAGAAACAGAGAACAAATTTTGCCAGGATTGCTTTGCCATGTTGGCAGCTGGCTAACACAGGCAACTGCCTGTGGTTGCAGTGAGCCCTAGAGGTAAGAACATCAAAATGGCTCTCACTAGGTGTTTCTGGAGAAAATCAAAGGGGTTTGGACCAGCTGAAAGGTTTACAAAAAGATGTGTAAGAGTGGGGGGGAAAAAAAAAAAAAAAAGACTGTCAGCAAGTAGGAAAGCAGCCCTGAAGCAATGAAAAATAGGAAAGCGTGATTATAACAGACTGCATCCAGCACAAACGATAGGCTGGAGTGCCAGAGTGAAGGCTGTAAGGCCTCTCTGAAAACATGCTTCAGCACAGGTCTCTTCCAAAGCTGAAAGTGTAGGTGTAGAAACTGAGGCTGGCAGAAATGTGTGAAGTGTGCAACAGATCTGAGGCGCCTACCATTCACAGTAGACCTCTGAAGATTTATTTTATTTTATTTTCAGTTTAAGTTGTGCCATCCTCATAGAAGGCCACTGAAATATGCGAATGGATCACCAAAAATATGGATAGGAGCAAAAATCAATCTACAGATGTGTGAGGGAGCGTCCTAGCAAGGACACAATGTCATTAGTCTAGTTTCTACCAGGTATCAGGAAGCTATTCCTTTCCTTTCAGATAAGGTCAAGTGGCCTAAGGAGTTACCATTATAGTTCTCTGGGACTGATGGGCCAACTGTGGTAGGGCAAGCACTGCTGTGCTTGACACAGAACATGTACTGTAACCTAAATGTCTTACACTGGTCATGCCGTCAGGACCTTTTATCTTCAATGAATGCACCTTTGCAGCAGGCACCATCACAGAGGGCTCGGGCTCAGCGAGTCTGGTCAATCAGTTCTGCAAATGTCACACGGCTTCCTTAAAGGCTCATACCAGTGCAGCCACACGTGCACATAAACGTCCACTGAAGGAGCAAACACAGCCCATAACACATGCAAAGCAAGGGATGTTCTGAGGGAAAAATCACGAGAAAAGTTCTCAGCTGCATGCTAACTCAGATGCCAGCAGCCACGAAGCTCTTCATGATGAACCCTTTCTATTTGTGAAGCACAATGCATTCTCAGAAATGCTGGGCGCAAGCATAAGTATGGGTTTTAGTGGAAATGACCTGCTAGGTATTGAACACTGTGAGTTAATTGCTGGTGTCATGAAGAACAATGCATACAACACTGTTCTAGAAACATCAGAAGTCAAAATATTAATCTATGGCTTGCAAATGAACGTCGCTCCAATTACTGAGATGTTAACTCGTGTTTGCAAATACCAGAATCCCCGGGGCTCCTGGGATGTGAGGAACAAGACAGCCAAGCTGTTCTGACCCAGCGTAGCACCGGGAGCACACAGGGCTGCTACAAACTAAACAGGAACAGACAAAAGCTCCTCCTGCCACAGACAGGCAACTAAGCGCTGCGGTGACATCGTCCTGCTCTGGCAGAACAAGGTGAGGACAAGCCACATGAAAGTTAATTTATCTAGGCTGGAAAACCAACTGAGGCTGGTATTGTGAAACAGTCACCTACCCCTCTGCAGTGGCTCCTGCTCGGCTGCTCTGTTCCTGACCAGAAGCAGCTTTAACTCGGAGCAGTTCAAAGACAGCTCATCGTCCCTGGGCAACTCACCCTCTGTTTTGCAACCTTGCCCCCATCGGGAGTGATTCTGTGCACTGTGCTCTGCAAGACAAAGCCCTGGTTCCTAGACAAATTCAGCCTTTCTAAAGCAAGATAATTATACCCAACATCATTAGCAACAAAACAATTAATTCCTAATTCCCAAGTGCTCACACAAATAAGATGGAGATAAGAAAAAGAACAAACCCTTTGAAAACGCAGCAGAGCATAGGGTGCCTGCATACGCCTCACTTAATTATCTATTCAAAAGGAACAAAGCATCTTCCGTGCTGTGACTCCTAAAATTAATTAGTCTCAGTTCTCATTAAATAATGATCCAGTTCAGCTCTAATTAAATTAGGCTGCCTTTGACAATCAGTTGCTGTCAGCTGCAGCAGTCTAGTTAGGGAACGTAAGTAGCTCTTCTTCCCAGCATCTCTCTCAGGTGCTGGCGGAGGCAGAGAAGCTGGCAGCCTCCTGCAGCCCCTTTCCTGCACCCAGGATGTGCACAGGACATGGGTACAGCTGGTGTTCCTGAAGCCTTCTGGACTTCAGGTCTTCTGTCACCAGAACTAATGCCTCAGGGTGACCTAAGCTCCCTGCAGCAAGATGACATGCACTCAGCATTGTATTTCAGCATGATCTGCTTTTTGTTTTTTCTCCCTACTGTTCTCAGCCACAGGTGCTCCACATACCTGTGTCTTCCTTTGCTCTGGCTGCCCAAGGATACTGGAAAAAAAAAACAAACAAAAACAAACAAACAAAAAAACCCACCATATTCTTAGCTTTGGCTAGAGAAAGGAAGACATGGAGGTTCTGCCCAGTCACAGAGAGCTTCTTTAAAAAAGGATGGGGGAGGAAGTTTTCCACAGTACCCTGTCATCACTGATGCTAACCCAAAAAATCTGCCCTGCAGGGGTTCAACCCTGACTTCAACATGCATTCCCTCCTGCACAGAGGCTTGGGGGTGGTAGGGACTGGGATGTGCTTGGGATGGAGGGATCTCAACCACAGCAGCATCCTGCTGGCCTGGTGCTCTGCAAGTCTTGTTAATCTGTAGCTGAAACATGACAATTTGCTTCCTGCATTTTCTGCTCTTCCTTCCAGCCTGGAACAGAGTGAAGGGATAGGACAAAGACTGATCTATAACAGGGCCTGAGGAGTTGTCACAGCAGACCAAGCTCACCAGGTCTCTGCCTGGAGCACTTCACTAGGCTTCAACATCATCCAGCCTTGGAAGACCCCAAGAGAAAGTTGTTAGTCTTGCATTTAGTAGCCTGGTGCTTCATCTTCCATTAGTTTGTCTGATTTTAAACAGCAAGAAGCTTTTTGTATCTACTGCTTCCTCTAGTAAACGGTTGCATGGTAGAACTGCTCAGTGTGCCATGATGAACAACTTAGATCAAATGAAAGAACCCGCTTCGGTGACTTTCAGGCACCGTCTCCCGTGGGCTGCTCTGAACTTGCATCTGCCAGCCCGATTTTAAACTTTAGCTCCTGAGACTAAGAACACATGAAGTTCACCTTCTCCACGCTGCTCACCAGCTCATCGGTTAAGTGACTCCTAATATTATTTACACTCTCTCTCACAATTTATTTTTTTTAGTCCCCACCTGCTTAGCCATTTCTTTTATAGAAAATGCTTCAAAAGAAGTGATTGATGATTGAAGGCAAAGTTTGACCAGAGATCCAAACACTTCCCAAAAAACCCTGGGAAATACAGGGGTGGGAACAGCCACACCAAAGAGCTTTTTCTCCCGTAACATTTTACAAAGTACATAAGAAAGAGATATGGAGGCAGGGAGATTAGAACTGTTTATAGATCATCAGCAGCAAACCACAGATAAACATTTCAGAGTTTGCATAATAACCCGTGTTAATGTGCTGCCAATAAAACGTGACTGAATAGTAACCTTGTAAAATGAAGTACAGCTGTCCAGCAAATAGCCACTGCATTATTCAGTCTAATTCAAAATATTCACCTCTATAAATGAGCATATGAGCATCTCCCTGGCACTCTCGCACCTTTATTTCTCCAGGTGCCACTCAATGATGATTTTTTTTGGTAAATGCCTATTCCAGGAGAAAGGCAAATGGACCTGCTGCTTCCCCAGCCACTCATTTCCCAGGCAAGTGCTGCAGCTCCAAACCCCACCAGACCTCCACGCTCAGATCTGTGGAAACTTGCAGTGTTCCAGCAAGTTAAAATTACCCTGAACTCCCTGAAATCTGAGAGCTCCCAGAGTGCCCCTACATTAAGGAGATTACACAAAAATGTGAAATGCTCAAGCCATTTGAAATTGCCATGTGATCAGCACAGGGTAAAGGGACATTACTGGACTGCTTTGAATGATTCTGTAAAGCCTCGTAGCTTGGGATTCAACGATCACTAGGAGATGTACACACATCCCTTAGGAGGTATCAGGCAGATGGACATGGGCAAAGATCGACTGTGGCAGAGAGAAAGAGAGACTCCTTGGCTCAGGTAAGGTGTGTGCAGCAACTACATCCTGATGAAGCAACTCGCTTCACTTGAAAAGACCTTCTGGGGATCAATGAATAAAACCCATTCTGTGTAAGACTATAAATGTTACATTATATAGATTATATATATATATATGGTGGTGATAGTTAGGAATGGGAGAAGCTGGGGAGCAAAAAAAAAAAGAACAAAAAAAGACTTGCAAAGATTTAGACATTTCCTCAAACATAAGTAAAAAGAATATGTTCCCACTCACAGCTCTGTAGCACGTGTACGGAAACCTCCAGAAAGCTGGTAAGATACCTTTCTTCAGAGACTGGTTCACCGTATTACAGTGCCTGAACGCTGTGTTCCCACCTCCCACAGAATCCCCCTCACAAGGGTTTGAGCAGAAGGCACTGTCTGTGCAAGAAATCTGTCCAGCTCCCACCACTGCTGACAGGTTCAGAGCAATACTGAATTCCTACAAGTTCTGTGCTACCCAGTGGCTGGGTAGAGAGAAACCACCATAGATGCCCTGTGCTCTTTAAAGGGAAGAGCTGCAAGATGTGGTTTTGTTTTAATAGATATGAGAATTTGTACACGAGAACATCTATAAAGTTGGATGTAGGAGAAGTACCAATGGGAGAGACTATTTTATTAGATGACAGGGAATCCACTCCTCCATCAGAGGATCTCTCTGCTTTGGACTTCCAGTGCTTATTATTACATTGCAGCCCCGATATAGTGGGCTGGGGAAAGAGAATGATCTAGGGTAAAAGTGAAACAAAAAAAAAAAAAAAAAAAAAAAAAAAAAGAAAGAAAGAAAAAAGCCTGCACTAACCACTAGATAAAGCCCTAGGAAATCTGGCTTTACTGTCTTTGCCAATCACAGAACTACTTGCCTGTAGTTAAAATTGAAAAATGTCTTGATCTGTCTTGGCAGGGAAGGAAGAGAGCCTGGGAACATGCTCATTTTACGCACTTTTCCCACTAGCATGACAGGGAAATGGTGCTGGTGGTTTTGCTGCAGAAGGAAGTAACATCAGGCTTGCACCCCAAAGGCAAGAGCTGGCCTGGTGGCGCACAGAGCAGATGGGTTTGCAGGGCCTCCCCAGCAGACACAAGTGACACAAAGTGGTTTTCAGCTGTGCTACAGTGCTCATTACAAACATTTCTGCACCACTGCCATGAAACTACCAGTGCTGGGCTTTTGGAGGGATGCAGTCCTGAACAAGAGTGAACACTGTGCTCCGGAGAACAGCCATGCACTTGTACCCCTGGCCCCAGAGACACCCACCTCACCACTAAAAAAAAATAGAGTCATCAGTGGGCTGTAGGATTAATTGCTTCAGAGATGTAAATTTGGACAAGCTACTGCATGGGTGTGTTATTTTGGATGCCGAGTATCCTTTCAAGTTTCTATCATTTGTTGCATTAAGGGAAGAGGAGGCAGGGAAGGAGGAGACCGAATTCCCCAGCTGAAGCAGAAATACAGCTTCTCAAGCCGCAAAATGAGGGAGTGTGCAATGAGCACATCCCAAACTCAGAGCAGGGGGTGAGGGCAGAATTGTTCTCCTCTGAAGGGTCTAGTTTCAGTAGGGTGAGATATGCATGGTGGACTCTGACTTGGCCCACGAGTCACAGTAAGAGGCCACCCTGTTCCTGGTAAGCCAACACAGAGTAGAAGCTGTGCTGCCTCCTTTCTCTGAGCGCAGCTCTGGATCCAAGGCTTTTTTTCAAAGCCAGTGAAAGAAGTACCCAGAGCTCAAATTTATGCAGCGATGACGAGCTGCAGGAGAAGGATTCCACTTCTTACATTGCACATATGAGGATTTCAAGGAGCTAACAACTTCTTCTAATCAAAAGCCATTTTCACCACAACACTCAAAGCCTTTGTGTGAAATCAAGATAGTTTCTATTCCAATTTTTCCCTGGGTAAACTACTGCTCCTTACGTGCCAAGCTGAGTAAAAAGAGAGTAACAAGTTTTAACATTTTTCTCTGCTATTAGTCAGAGAGGAGAGCTAAACCACTGAGGCTTAACTTTTCCACAAATATTCAGTCTAATTAAAAAGAAAAAATGCATAGGAAATTTTTACCAGTGTACCTGGAAACAGGGACAGGGGATAGAGAAGCGAAGACAACTTGAGCCAAATCAGGGCCCTCTGCTCTCCTACAACAAGGTACATCTCTGTGATTGAGGTGTGGATTTTGCAGAGGTTCAGTCCGGGCTGAAGGTGCCCAGACTTCGCAGAGTTCCCACACAATAGGAACAAGAGCAAGAATCTCTCACGCTGGTTGTGAACGTTTCTGCAAGGCAGTGCCTCACCCAGTTTTTAACAGGAAACTTCCCATTAACAAAAAGAGAAGGATGATGAATGAATGCTTAAACGCTCTCCAAACAAATGCATTTCTAATTGTTTTATGATATTAACCATGCCCGTCACACAAGCATTTCAGGGAACTTATCCTGTGCATTCAAGATGGACTGAAGTGGTTCTGTGGCATGTCTACCCACTGTAGAACATGCTGCACAAGCTCCTTGGGGACAATCTGGAAATGATGTTTTGGTTGGCTACATCATACCACAGGCATGGTGAAAACCCAAGAACTGCATCCACTTTCTCATAGCTTTTGCCAGGTATTGATATAAATGGGGAAAAAAATAAATCAGTCTTTTGTTCCACAGAGATGAATGCAAAGTCACATCTGATCTGCTGCGACTAGCCCACAAGAGCAACCCTACACTAAGGAACTTGTAGGAATTTCCCACTGACCACCTGCTCTTGAAACTGCAGGGGGAAATCCCACACAATCTAGGATGAAGGGAGCTCAGTTAAAAACAGCCCTTAACAACTACAGCTGCAGGTTATTTTTAATTGAATTCAGATGATGAATGTGAAATAGATGATTTCAAGGGAGATAAGCAGGGAGATTCTTACTCTTGTCAAGAAGGTACAGAGCACACCCTCTCCCCAGCTTGCCCAGAGAGGAACTTTTTAATCACTGAAAGAAAAATTGTCAGTCCAAACTATCAAGGTTTTAGCCCTCAAACTAAACCTAGGGTGAGTCAGCAGGAGATGCTTCTCATCTCCAGGCAGACCTTGATGGTCCCAAGAAGTTTTATCCTTCAAGGAGTGACTGTAGAGCTGCTGTCCAGCCCTTCAACCCACATTGATGCCCTCGGCTCTGGAGGAGGGAGAGGAAGGATGCTCCTGCACTTACTGCTCTGCAGCTCAGCACAGAGCTTATGAAAATGCTTGGGTACCAATAACTGAACTATGGCTTTTGGTCCTGCAATGCTGCCAGCTGCTTTTCACTTATCACCATGCATTCAGATGAGTAATGGGATGCTGAAACACATGCTTTGTAGGCACAATGGATGCCCCTTGGCATTGACAGAGGATATGAATAGACTTGACAAGTCTGGGATATTTTCCACAGAAGCTGACAAAAACATTCATTAAACTAGAGACATTTTATGTCAAGCTAAATGCCAACAGAACAACATAGAAATGTGCACAAACTACTGAGGTGGACATCTCCCCACATTATGACATCTGCTATTCAGATTCCAACTTAATTTTATCTATGTTTGTGGCAGAACTGCAAAAACAAAAACGTTAGACTCTTGTTACACAGAGATGCAAGTAAATTCACTCCAGTAGAACTTAATCAATGCTCATTTCTAAGGGAATGAAAAGAGCACCCATGCAGCTCCTCCTTTAGCCTCAACTGCAGGGCAGACCTTTGTGTGACTTTAGAAAAAAAAAAAAAAAAAAAAAAAAAAAGGACTGTAAATTCATGTGTGCAAAAGAAGGGGATGAGTAGAGCTGGAGAAAAAAAAAAACCAACATCACACCACATTCATCATCACACCATGCTTATGCCTAAAAGCACACACGGTATTTCATAATGTAATTGTAGAACAAATAAAGTAGAGCCAGATAAATACTGACAGCCTGTGCTACATTCTCATGACCATCTCAAAAGCATTTTAAGGCAAAGAGAAACAAAGAAGATGGATTTCTACTGAGCCACTTCCTGAAATCTTGAAGACTACTAAGAGTAAAAATGATGTAGACGCACTACTGAGCAGGCACAGATCATGCATGGATTGTGCACGTCCACACTCAATACATGTTTGCTGGGAGCAAGACATAGCTCAGCACAAGACGGAACCAACCTATTTCTTAAATGTACTCCACAGACACCATATAAACAAGAAATGTCAGTTATGACCTAGATAGGTGGGATTTGGGCTGGCAAGTCCCTTGCAAACATGTGCACAGATCTACACAAAGCCTGCCCTGCCATTCTCTCTGTTAGAGATGCAAGTCAGTTGGACACATTAAATACACTACAAAGAGGAAAGGAAATCCAGCAGTTATCTGCCACAAAATAAAACGTAAAGTAAATTCCAGGAAATCACTACCCAAAGAACTAGAGGAAGAGACACCCTGAAATCTTACATCCCATGGAGCACCCCCCAGCAGCCCAGCTTAGCTGCTGGGCTGGTGAACGACCTGCCCAAAGGGAGCGTCGGCACGCTCTGCCCTGGCTCCAAGCAGCTGAGCACTGTTAGCTTCCCAGAAGTAGCAGGCACTGCACTTCTGCCTGGAATGTAAGCTGATGTGTTAACTAGCTATTGAAATTAGTAATCCTTCGTTGAGTCAACAGTTAGGCAGTTGCTTATATCACCTTACAAGGAAAAAAATATTGACATTCTTATACTGTCAACAGATCTGGAAGTAGGCAAATACAGACAGAGATAGAGTATTCAGATAACCTGCCAACCCCTGCCAATTGCAAGCAAAAATATAAACATAAGGCCCTCTGTTTTATGAAGATTTGCAACAGGGTAACAGCTGCATGAAGAAGCCTAGAAGCATCTTCCAGGCTGAATTTAACGCCAGAGGAGCATTATTGTTTTATCACAAGATTTTTCAGGTCAGAAGAGCCACCTTAAACCAAAATCCCCACTGCCCTCATCGATGTTATCCTGCTCATTGTGGTTTATGGACAAAATGGACACAGATATCCCTAGTCTAAGGCCCTCCCCAGATTTCAGGGATATAGTACATACCTTTGCTCTTCATCACTCGCATTTTTTAACACAAAGGAGACAAATAATTTTAGAAGACCATAGACCAGAAAACATCTTGGATTATCCTGCCCTATTCTTTCTTCTGTGCCCCCTCCCATTGCTCATTCTCCTGTAGCTCTTTCTTCCACCTGTATCTGAGCAGCTCTCCCTCAGCTACCACCCCAGAGGGTCTTTCCCTTGAGCACAACTCTTTATACGATTGGGCTACAAGATTCTCCCCATGCCACAGAGCCTAGGAGGTATTGATGCTTAATAGGCTACTCCTGTGGAGTACCTCTCAGAAGGTCTTTCCATTAAAAAGAAAAAAAAAAAAAGTTTTTACAAAATCAAGCTAATTGTTTTCCTTCCTAGACCAGCTGGAACAAGGTTGGGTGAGGGCCTGGTAATACTTTCAGCATTGAGCTGCATTTAATACAAATGCAAATGTTAGAGCTCCTTTGCTGTGCAAAGACCTATTCTTTGCAGAGGTATGATCGCCAATGTTACCTTAAATGTTACCTGTTACCTCCGTGATCCTATGATCTCTCCAGGCAGCCCCTCACTCTAATTTTTCTGACTCAGCTCAGAGGAAGACTATTCAATTGCTTCCCTCATAAAAACCACACAGACTCTCCAACAACGACAAGTGGCTGCTTAGGCTAACCACATGCATCCCCACAGCCCCTACTTTCTAACACACTCCTGGCAAAGCCAAAGGGATGCATTAGTTTGTGGTCCTGTGGGGAGTAAATCTCCAATGGAGTTCTGAAGCCCACACTAGTCTAGGATTAGCACGCACAGAGTAAATACTGGCTGGCGTTCAAATAATTAACCTCAAGGGAGGGCAGAGGTGCAGACATTCAAGAGAAAGATTTTAAGATATCAGCCATGCTTTTCACATCATCTATGAAGGTTCTGTTCTGAGGACAACTGTGTGCCAGATTTAGGTTTGTGAGGGGGAAGAAGACACAATTTAGGCTGGGCCTATCAAGAAATGGGCAAAGGTTCAGTGTGAGCTGCAGTTTCTTCTACCTGAACCAGTTTGCCCAACCCTGGAGATGCTGCTCAAGATATTACCTTTGCTGAGGTTCCCACCTGACATCTTTCAAGGAGGGCAGAAGGGCTCAGAGAACTTCAACTCCACCTTGGCTTATAAACCTGCCAAACATGTTTCTTGGCAAGGTAGCAGAGTCATTTCCCCAAAGGCATGGCGGTTTTGCTTTGTCTTTTACCAGTTCTAGCCCTGTGGTGCTAGCAGTTGTCACTGGGAGACAATCCTAAACCAAGAAAGCAAAGCAGAAAATAAAAAAGTAAATAAATAAAAAGCAACAACAACAAAAAAAAGTTGAGACCACAACTATACACAAAAAAGGACACTTTGTTGAGCAGACAAAAGCCAAGATGGATGAAAAAAATAAAAATGACTCACTTCTTTTCAAAATTTTTTTCCTTGCTCCAAATAAAAAAACAAATGGTGGAATAAGTAATTTCCATTGTATTTAGCTGCTCTCTGTGGTTTTTACCAGTAGCCACAACGGTCTGTGTTGACTTAAGTATTATTTATAAGGTACAAGGAATAAGTTGTGGAAAAACCAATTGGGGATTTGACAAACTGCAAGAAAAGACCTTGGAAGTTTTCTTGGTCTTCGCTGTGCCTGACACTTACCACCACCAGCAACTTTCTGTCTCATGCCTTTTTCTGGCCCTGATTGGAGAGTTTTGCAATTTCTTCATCTTCCGTATTACAGACTAGGAGAACCTTTGCAGGAAAGCATCCAACAGCAGTGACAGACACTCTTTCAGCAACCAAAAAAAAAAAAAAAAAAAAAAAAAGAAAAGAAAAGAAAATGAAGAAAATGCAGGCATCTCATTCAGATTAATTGTTTCTCTGGAAGGAGACCTGCAGCCATCCCAGCTGGAACAAGATCATCATTCCCCAAAACACACAGTAAATGCAGAGATGCCTGAGCAGGCACATGGCAGCCTTGGATTACTGGGATTGATGAGGGCAGCAAGGGTACTTCTGTGCTGATGGTGCACAAACCAATTCAGGTCTGGAAACGATATGGCCACGTTTCCAGGCACTGTTGTGCACACCCAGTCACTGTGTTTCTGGACAGGAGTAACATGCTGAAATGGCACTTTTCTAGCCTGCAGTTATTTACTGGCTCATATCTCCGGTTGACAGATCCCTATTTTATGCCCTACAATGGTAACACCACCTGGTTCCTCCCATGGCAAAACCACCTGGTTCCTTTCTCTTCCCCTCATTTTTCTTAGCTCAAACAGCTTAAATTAATCAGCAAGGCCAAAATTTTCATTTTCAACTAACTTTTCAGAACTGTTTCAAACTAGTTAATACCTGAAGACACAGGAAATGTTTTATTTCCATCAAATTTATCACAGAAGTTTTATTCAGTGTTTCCAGGTTAATGTACTGTATTTGTTTGGAAGAAAAACATTTTTTTTTAAAAAAAGTCCACTTTGTTTCATTAATATCTTGACAGTTTTTCCCTCTTAGGATGAATGCAAACATATCTTAGAGCTCCCCAAGCAACAGAAATGTTCTTTCCTCTCCAGTACTACTCTGATAGCTACCTGAATATATTGGCTGCATATTGGGACCTGGAGTCGATTATTTACAGCAAGTCTGGCCACCTTTCTTAAAAGGTCCTTTTCATTGGAAATAGCAACAAGGCAACCTGGGACGGTAACAGAGGAATCTAGTCAATGCCCTATAAAAACAAATGCTCTGAGCCTGACCATTAGAACATCACAGGCTTGTAAAGTTTGCGGAAAACTTTTCTGGTTTGATTATGACAAGACAACCCAGTTGCTCCCCTTGCCTCACCTCTGAATTTGTCTCAAATCAGGGCAGAAGTCAAATACAGGCAGCATGATTCATGTGCCTCCCACCTCAATCCACCCTCTTCTTCTTGGAAAATGAGTTGTCATTTGCTCTGAAGTTGTATTTCTCTCAAGTTAACGTTTATAGGAACCATAACCTGTTTGCTGAGTTGTTTTGGCATAAATCGGTCTATTAGTGAGACAATCTTACTGCAGAACACAGCAGGATGGTGATAAAAAGGGCTTTCCTGCAGCAAGACCATGTGGCCCTTGTGCATTCAGCTCATCTAATTTGTTTTTTACACTCCACAGCAACTCCACTGGCACACAAATAGAATCAGAATAGAACCCAAACTGACTTTGGGTCAATCAAATAGACTTTTGAACTACGCAGCTTTGTCTGCTGTAGGAAAATCGATGCTGGACACCCTAAATCAAGGCTAAGAGCAATGCAAACTTGAATAACCCCAGAGCGATCCTTACCCCATAAAAGAACTGTAGCTAATCTCATCTACTGTTAATTAGATCAAAGGAGAGAAAGAGAGGCCCGGTTCCAAGACCAAGGAGATCTGGACATGCAGCAACTTCATTTTCTTTGAATCTTGTGTCCATACTGATGCTCATCTAAATTTTCTTGGCAAGACTGCTTGCAGTCCAGCTTTAAGCATGTCCTCCTTCACTACTCTCTCTAAAGTAAGATATCCTGCCCGAGGCTAGCAGCCTCTTTGGTTTGTACTGGTCCCTCATCAGAGTACATGGAACTGCCATCTAATTCCCTGGCTCCCTCAAGCAAGCCCTTGATACTATAAATCTTGGGCTCATTGAAATTGCATATGAAATCTTCATTGGCTCAGCCATTGTTAAGTCATGATTAATAATCAAAATAATAAAATGTAAAAGAAAAGTTAATTACACCCATCCTGGTAACTAAAGTGAATAGATCTCTTGCACACAAAACAAATCCCTGTACATTGACTTCCTCTGAGTCACGCCCCAATACACCCAAGCCTCGCCTCACAAAGGTATTTCTCATGTCATCGTAGCCTAAAGCAAACACCTACACTCTCTCGAGCCTACAGAAGAGACAACCCAACCTTGCACCATTGGGATCAAAGGTGCAAATGCCACCATCTTCCCCAGGATGTCCTGCAATTAGCAGGCGATAAAACGGAGATGGTAGCTTGACCCAAGGTAATTTTTCTCAAGAGAAAGAATGAGTGATGGCTTCTGCTGTAGTTTAAGGCTCCAGACATTGGACCAGCTGCAACAAAGGAAAGGAGGAGTCAGCTCCTCTGTTCTCATTCAGCTCTGAAGATCATGGCTCAGATGGAGTGAAATGAGGCTTTTGCACAATCTGCCTCATTTCAGACTGGGGCTTGCAGAGATGCTTGGAGAAGCGTGTGTCGCTCTTCATTCAAAAAACAGACACGGAGAGAGAAAAAAAGATGGAAGAGCAGACAGACACAATGCTACAAGAGCAATGACGGAAATGAAAAAACAAGAACAAAAAAGAGGGGAAGGCTGGAGTGTTGGAAACACTTTCAAGAAGACAGCTGTCTCCAGTTTGTTTTGTTTGTGTTTGTGAGCATGTCCCCATCTGATATCTCCATCTGTGGTGCTACAGAACACCCCTGGACAAACACCTTTTTCCAACACCCATGGGCAGGGTGTCTTACAGATGAGCACTTTTTGTGCAATGGCCATCCACAGAGCAACCTTGCACAAGCTCTAGCCCCTGAAGAGTGGTGTTTCCAACCAGACCTAGAAAATTTAATAAGGATTCGCTCTCTCGAGTTAAGAAGGGCAGGTCATGTTACGGTCACATACTGCCCTTAGCTTGTTTCAGACCAGACTAGAGTGAAGCCTCAGTAAATCTCAGCCTCCACAAAGTGACCTCAGGTGCCTCTGGGCTGCAGCTGCTTCTCACCGCTGTGTCATGCGGCCTCAGCTCCTTGGCTAGCCAACTGCCTGCTGTGGTTGCCCTGCCAAAGCTGCAGTACAGCTGGACATCAATTCCAAAAGCTCACAGCTGGAGCCATGACCTGGTGCACCACCATTATGCTGTTATCACCCAACACACTCTGCACTTGCCCCATGCTGGCTGCTTCACCAGGAAGATCCATATGTCCCAACAGAAAGCCCTCACACTTCTCATATCTTCCAAGTACCTGCTAGTGACAAAACAGAGGATACTCTGCCACTACGCTCTCCCTGGGGCCACCAGGATTGTTGAGGGGGGGTTTGGTGGGCCACCACCACCTTCGAGGGGGTGCCAAGCCCTCAGTCAGGGTTGGAGCTGACCCTCAGTCCAGAGTTATACAGCTGTTGTGCTCTGGGTTGGACGATGCTTGTCCTGGGCTATTTTGGGTAGCTTAATCATTATTTATTTAGGGCAAGATTCATACTTGCAACGTTCAAGCCTGAAGCAACAGCTTTCATGCCAGCAGGGTGACCAGTATAAACAAGGCCAGAACCAGGGGCATTAGACACAGAAAGAACACTAAATGAACACTCTTCATGGTCAATGTATTATCTGCAGGGCTTTCCAGCTTCAGCAATTAGAAGCAAAAGTTAAAAAATAAAGTCAAAAAAGTGAGTGAAGAAGGAGTTTCACATCACAAACAGCTGTGTGTGGCCAGAAACCATTCCACGGTTCTGTGGCTGGGTCCAACTGAACTGGATTTTCAGCAATAGTGCCCTTGAGACAAGATGAGAAATTGTGAGGGTCCTCACCTCCTTCTCAGCTCACAGACATCTACTGCATCCCTGAATTTATAGCTGCTGAAAACCCCAGGAGACTGAAAGAGGAGATGAGGGGAGCAATTACACCCACATCACTAACTGAAGTGCTTTGGTACCTGTCCGTGCCAGCAGTGTCCCTACCTAATTCCAAATGGTATGGAAAAGGAACATCATTAGCAGCATGCAGCACGCTGATGTGTTTCAAAATCTTTGCTTGAATACCGACAGCCAGCCAAACAAGAGCATGCTGCAATGGCTATCGGCCCCATCTACAAATAAGGGCTCTCCTGATTTCGGTATTAGTAACCTGCAGTGAGGAATTCTGCCTGCGGAGCTGCCAGGCCTGTGCCAGGCAGACAAACATCAGGGTTTCTTTGCAGCACCCAAGCGCACAGAGACCCAAAGAAAGGTGATAGTGATGGCACAGTTGGATAGTCCCGAAATACCAGTTTCCCCATAAATACGCAAATCAATTAAAGGTTACGAAATGCAGTAATTTTCTATGGGTGTAGCTACATGCTTCTCAATTTAATGAGCAAGTAAATGAAGTTGGGAGAGGGAAAGCAAAAACACACTTTCAGCTTCTATTGTTTTGTTCCTCCAAACTTCACAAACCTTGGGTTACACCTGGTGACCCTTATAGGACCTTCCAGTCAGTGTCATCCTGCAAACTGTCATTTCTGCCTGCCATCCCCCTAAGCCTGATGGCTCTTGGCAGGAGGGAGCAGTAGAACTGCCTGTCAGGCACAGAAAGTCTGGCAGCGGATGCAGCATAATCAAACTAATTTTGCAGCGAGACTGAGACGTGCGGAAAAGAACAGGGCAAGAAAAAAATAGCAGAAAATATTCAGGGCTGGAAATGAGACTCTCTGATTCTAATAATGCCCCGATTTTTTTTTTTTCTTTGATTAATATTTTGACTGTGTTCCTTTTCCAAAGTCAGATAAGGCACATTAAGCATCCAGAGGGGTTTCATATCTCCTGCAGGAGAACATCCCTACCCTTACACAAAGGACAGACGTCCTGGATGTTCCTCTCTGTCAAAGAGCAGGATCATTTCCCAGATGACTTCAGGTTAACTCTTTATGATGCCCCAACTTTGCTTCTTATGACTTGATCTCCCCAGTATCCTACCTTTAAAACCAAACATATTTTTTTTGGAGCTTTAGGGGCAAGCATTCACATATCCCTATGAACCTTTCAGCTTGTTTGCCTTGTTCACTTTACACAGTGGAAATTTTTCTAATTCAGAGCTATGACAGGTAACTTTACACTGATTTCGTTCTCTGATTGATTTTTTTTTTGTGGTCATCCTTTGCAGCAACCCAATTTTTATGGAGAGGTGATATGGTGATTCATTTTGCTGGCTGCCCAAGGCTGGGGGAACAATAAGGACTAGCCCATGCACAGGCAATAATAGGTTTTCTGAATCATTCTGCAACAATTTCTTGGCATTGCACTTGGGAGATGAGATACACCTCCAGATTTCTCCACTCCTCAAAATAGAAGATACTGCCACTTGGGTACATTAAGTAATTGATAAAGTAGGATTAGAGTTGCTCTGCCATTACAGCTGTTCATAGAATTTCATTATCCTATTTGCTGGTGCACAGACCCGTATTTGGTTACAATTTGCTGCGTACAAATCCACTGCTGTGATGAGCTTTGTCATGCTGTGTGCCCTAGTCCTAAGCGCTCGGGCCACTTTCAAGGGTTTGGTCCAAGAATCAGGAACTGATGCTCCTAGACATGGCCAGAAACCTGACATTCCTTCCAGGAGAGGGCAGCAGTCTTCACTCATGACTCAGAGCTGATGAAACCACTGCTTTCTGGTCACCGGCAGTTTTGACAGCTAAAATTAGAGATTTCTGCTGTGCTGGGATGCAGAAAGATGCAGACTACTTTCGTTGAACTGACTTCCAACACTAGCATATCTGAACAAGGTGTTTAGCTAACATATGCATCAGCAGGATCAATAAGACAGTATTCATGCCCTGGAATAATTCCTGTTTCATTTCAGTTACAGAAGGGAAATCGTGAGTGTAATTGTTAACACAAGACCAGTCAATCTTAACAACCTTAACTGTGCTTCCCCAAAGCATATCTCAGCTTTGATATTAGAGCTGTTCATTGGACTCCTCCTGGGGTCAGTTCACTGCTGCACAGCCATCCTGTTCTCCATGTAATAGGGCATGGGGAATTCATTTTACTTCTCACAAAGAACCACTCCACAACCCTTAGTTTAAATTTGCATTGCCTTTAAAACCTTTAAAAAGAGGGTTTTGGTAGGCTGGAGGAGCTGGCTTTGCAACATGCTTCTAAGGCAATAATGCCTTTCACATTCTGTAACATCTGAAATATAGGGATGACATAAACCCCACGGAGGCTCATATCACCAAGGTACTGCTAACTCGAGCCCTGCAGCCCATCTCATTGGGTGCAGAGGACAAACGCTGCACCCAATCACCCTCCCACAGTAAGCAAAGATGCTTGGATACTTTGCCTTGGAGTCACGTCCCGCCGTCAGTGGTAACCCTAGAAAGACTGTATTTTCAGTTTGGTCATTACATAATTTACAAAAATATCCCAGGCTGTGATCCCAGCACAAAGGGCACATGACAGCACAGGTGGAGCTCTGCTTCACCTCAAGAGGATGCTAAGTGAAAACCAACGTGGAGATCAGTGGCAGCAAGGGCAATGTGTCAGCATTTGGCTTTCTGGAGAGGTGGCCTGGTGTTTGGAGAACATTTATAATCACTCTGGGAGACCTGAACACATCTCCCTGCTTTGAGACACTTCTTTTCAAACCAGAGGCATACAAGACTGGACTTTCATTTGTTTGTTGGTTTCTGTTTTGTTTTAGAGTGAAGTTCTGAAGAGAAATACCTTCAAGATGGATTTTTCAGCTATTGCGATGACACAACCACACAAGCATGCCAGAAAAATCAGATGGTCTACTTCCCATCCTCCTGTGGCACTGGTAAGGACACGATGCTCAGGTGTGTGATAAAGTTGCTATTGCATAATGAGCTATTCACGTCACCCAACACAGAGCGAGTGATTATGTCCTGGTCCTACTCCAATGTAGCTTGGCTCTTTCTCCACACGCTAAGGGTAATTTGCTACAAGGTAGGTTTCCATGTGCATACTGTTATCCTACAGCAATGGATATTATTAAATGTCTGTAACGTGAACAGTGCCTGTTGCCTCCCTGGCACAAAGAAAGGCAGGCTTGACCTCACCAAGCACGTAAGCACATGCTGGCTACCATGCAAGCCGGCCAACTTACGTCAGTATAACTGCTTTCATGGCCATGTGTTACACTGCAACAGCGTCCATGTGTCAAGGGCACGAACACGAAAAGTGCTTGCACACACATTTCAGTGGGTCAGGTAAGCTTTCCGAGAAATACTAACCCACAATCAGCTCACTGTGAAGCACAAGCCTGACCGTGTAGTTTGTAAATAGCTTCTGCATCTGGAGGCAGGATAGCTTATTCTTATGTTTCTCTTCTCTATATTTATATTAGGTAGAGATGTGAACTGACTGAAAAATTGTTCGTTTTCCTAGGGAGTTGCATCTGATGTGGTAAGCAAGAAAATCTCCTCAATGAAAACTTTTGAAAATTGCATGGCTTGTGAAACAGGAGGGATTTGGGCAAGAAAAGGGTTGCTGCTATGGGAAAAATAAAGCTCAAAAGGAGCAAAGATCACTTTTACAACCTGGGGGAGAAAGGATACTGAAAATCCAAAAAGCAATCATCTAGAAAAATCTTGAGAAGTGTTTGCATCTTGAGAATCTTTTAAGTCAGACACCTCTGCATCTCTCTGCAGCTCAGTTGTGGGGTTGTGTGCCTGATGTTTGACACTCAATGCTAGGAGCCAGGCTTGTGGGTCATTACCAATCTCAGCTGAGCCAACCTTCCATGATTTTGACAGTAATGCAATTGCTAAAAGCCCAGGCAAGACTACCCAGAAAATCTCACACATGAAGCCAGTCACTAGATCGAGCTGTAATTCCCAAGTGGATGTAAACTCAGAAACTCTTAGCTTTTAGTTTGTAAAATACTCTATCTACAGAGAACAATATGAACTAAATAGTACCTCAGAGCTGGGCTGTCTTCCAAGCTCCATCTCACCTCTCCTGAGAGCCTGACTGACAAACTCCTGGTATTGCAGAATAACAAATGTTTGAAGCTTGGTGCCTCTGGGTGCTCCTCTGAAGCCTAAGGTACTTAAATACCTGCATCTGTAGTATTGGATAAACACTAAGTTTCATGGAATGACTTTGCTTAAAGGGCATTGACTATATGTATAATGAAGAACATTTTTCTTTCCCCTCATACCTCCCCAAAAAGGGAGGAGGGGATTTTTTTAATTTTTTTTTTTCTTTTCATTTATGGAAGTCCCTGGAGAAAGACAAGGAATGTCACAAAAAGAGGCACAGTCATCCTGAAAGCATTTGTGTGGGTATCATGAAAATGTTGTGGGCTTCAGCTAGCTGAGGAGCGGAAGCTGTGCTTCTCAAGCAGGTGACTGATGAGACACTCCTGGCAGCTGATTACTAGCAAAGAGTCAGAACAATAGTTGCGGTGAAGAGCATCTGAATAACCAGCAGGGTGGATATATGGCCAATGAAGTCTAGGTGAATAATTTCACACAAAATAAATTTGTAAAACTGTTTGCAAAACATGACCTCATATTTAGAGAGAAAATTTGGTGATGAATTTTGTCTGTCGAGGTGAGAGGAGATGAGTGTATTGGATTTCAGAGGCAAAACACGTTTTATGAGAGTCACTTTTCTATTCTACTGCTAAGTCTTGACCTGACATACCTTGAACACAGCACAGTCCTGAGTGCTGTTTGGAGTGAAAAGGCTATGGCCTGCCAGGTAAGAGCTGTATTTTGAGCTTTTTCAGGAATACACTGCCTGCAGCGGATTCTGAGCACATCGAATGCTGCAGGGTACCAAGTGTCACAGTAGGACAACGCACACTCTGCGCAGCCTAAGCAACATATAGAGAATTTCTCCTAACTAGACCCAGTTAGCTGTGAGCTTCAAGGAAATTTGGGAATTTTGGATCAGATCACAGCTCATTTGCAACTGAAAAAGGATCATATCAGAAAACATACACAATGCAAACTTCATCACTAGATTTAGATGATTAGGTGTTCTAGAAACTTGGACTACATAAAGAGGTAAGTAACTAGAGGAAAAAGGACAACTGCTCATGAATTCTACCAAGGCACAAGAGAAGAAGCAGGTGGCCAGCAGGGAGAAGAGACCAACAGCACAGACCTTTGCACACAGAAGTGAAATTCTTCATGCCAGATAGAGTGCTTTTAAAGTAAAATGTGTAATCAGGAGGGATTACACCCCCCTCCCTTTTTTTGTCCCTCTGTCAAATTAAAAAAGAATACTTGCATGTGTGAGAGCAAATCTCCCCTCTGGAAGAGCAGGTAGGCAGGCAGTGGCAGCTTTGAATTCTGTGCCCAGGGGCAACTGCTGTTCTGGTCTCCAATGATGACTATTTTCCATCTGTCTGACTGTGGGACTATACGATGATATAGTATAGAAAACCACACCATTTTTCACTCCTTGTCATATGCTTTGTGAACTCCTAAGAGGCAGATGTTATTCCTTTCCAATGATTGGATACAAGCTACAAATTTCTTTAAAGCTGCCTGTCAAGCAGTTATTAGGTCTCACCAGAATGAAAATTCACCTTCTTTTCCAAAAACAAAACAAAATGAAAAAAAAAGCCCAGAAACAAAAGAAATCTTATGAGAAAAGTCCTCCTCCAATACTTGTCAGAGGAGATACAAATGGGAGAGTTATCACTTGCTCAAAAGTACAAGCAACAAGGAGGGAACGTACACGATGTATCTTGTACAAATGTGCAAACACACTTCCATTTGTCAGCCACAGCAGCAGTTTGCCTTCCACAATAACTGGTTGCTACAGGAGGGGAAAGGAGATCTATGGACACCATGCAAACACAGCTAAATGAGGAAAGCAAGGATAGCAGCACGCTTTAGGACACCAGGGCTGGCCCTCTGATGTGGTGGAGTCTGCCAACATTACTAGCCACTGTACTTTTCACCAGGTGACCTCTCCTTGCATCTTCATGCCAATGCAGAAGTTGACTTCATGCAAGCACATCCACACGCAGGGAAAACTTGCTAATTGTCCCTAGTGCGCAACAGCGCAAAAGCATATGGCCACCAAGGGGCAGATGAATGCCATGACAAGTGCAGCAGTGTACCTCCCTGCTGATCAGTCTCCCAGACCCTTTAATGAGCTTGTAAAAGAAAGAAAAACAACAACAACAAAAAGCAAGCAAACAAAGAACACACAAGGAAAAAAAGCCGAGCAAACACGTGTAAATTGTGAAGGCAGCAGGCCTCTGAGGGCCAGGAGGCCTGTCAACACCCTGAGGGACTGCAAGTGCCTGCATTGGCTTTTTGGCCAAGGCTGCTTCTGCAAAGGGTCATCCAGGGAGCACAGGGAATGACAGCATGGCCTGAAAGATGAGAGGGAAGCAGCGGGGTACATGGAGGTGCCCAGGCAGCACGGCCATCCATCCGTCAAAGCAAGCAGCTGCAGGACCCCTGAGCGTGAAGGGAAAGGGATGTGTGTATCCCGTGTGTTTTGCTTTCACCACATTCCCTATGCAGGCTGTCACGGGCCTGCATTGCCATGTCCCCTGGTCCGTGCTGAGCCTGCCCAGCAGCCCGTTCCTGCAAAACGTGGCCTTCCCCGTCCATGCTCCATGAGGGTGGCTGATTTAAGGCCCTCACCGTGGCAAGGCAGACACAAAAGGGAGCCTCTGGGTCTGAGTGGCAGGGCCTGAGGAGGCAGGAGCTGGCAAGCCCAGCAGGAAAGAATCCTGTCACCCTGCAGAGGCCCTCACCTGTGTGAAGAGCTGGCCAGCTCCCACAGGGCACAAATGCTCCCAGTCCACCCTCAAAATGAGGGTCTGACACCCTGGTGTGTAGGTAAGGTCAGCACAGAAAATCGCACCTATCTATCCTTCACACCCCAAGCTGCCTTGGAAGGCTCCCAGCCAGCCTGGGCAGGTTTAGAGCTCACCAAGCATTTACCCACTTGTCCGCAAGCCTCTTAGATGCGCTTTACAGTCTCACATCTTCTGTGAGGGCCTCCTCTTCCACAAAGGCACATGTGTAAATCCTACACGTAGACACGGACCAGGATTTTCCCCATCTCATTCACATGAAAGCACTGGGTTCCCCTTCACATGCTGTAAGTGGCAGCGGGCAGCAGATCACAGCATGGGTGATCCTCCAGCTTCTGCCATGGAACAGCAGCCAGAAACTCAGCAGGGCGCTGGGGCACATTGCTGGGGCCAGAACAGGACAGGATTTTTCTGAGAGATTTTCAATTTTTCAGGTTATCAGCATTTTTCAACTCATTTAACAAACAATTAAAATTCAACTTTTATAATACTTTCTTGGACTGGGCATGTTTTTAACATCCACATGGGCTCCAGTAATGACTGATGGAGGGAAGAGATTAAGAAAAAGCAAGGCAGCTCCTGCTGCACAACGGCATCGTGTTCATATGCAAAGCCAGAAACCCAGGGCCAGGGTCAGCTCAAGTAAAGACCAGTTCGGTTGCTAGAAGCTTACACAGATGGAAAAGGTGACCAAACACACTCAGGGAATTTGCACCTATCACGTGTCAAGAAAGTATGATAGTATGGGAAAGGACCTGGAGCAAACACCACCACTTTGCTATTTTCAGACTTATCCTAAGCCATAAATGACTGGGGTACAGCCAGAGGCAGGATGTGGGCTACACAAATCCATAGCCTCAGTCAGTATGGACACTCACTAGTGACACGTACTGGACTCTGTGGACTACTTCTGGGGTTCTGTTGGAACTACTTCACCTCCCTATAAATGCCTAAATGTTCATCAGATTAACATGTGTACACTGGATGTCACAGTTCACTGGTCAGGGCTGGCATCTGGAACAGAAAACTGAAACACAAGTTCCTTGATTCTCTTGTGGGCTTCATCATATGAAAGCTCCCGCTATCATTGCAGTGTAAGACCACAGAGCATAGTCGTAAGAACTCCCCCAAAAATTGTTTCTCCCCCAGCAGCACCAATTCTATGAAAACCTGAATTTCTAAAAAGTGCTACAATATAAGCTGATGGTATCTCCTAAGATGCTGGCAAACTGCTCAAAGGTCCCAAGCTCTGCTGGCTGGTAACCATGGCACTGCAAATTCTGTTTGCTAAATACTGGCCCTGAAAGGGAAGGCAAAGGTGAGAAGCTCTTAGGCTATAGCACATGTTGCTAAGCCACTAAGCAATAACATGTTGTGTATCTGACAGGTTTGATGGCATCAGTTAGAACAGGCATGTGACTCAGCCCTACCAATGCTGCACCGAACCTTTTAAAGCACATGGCTAGATTTCATTTCTACCTCTTTGCATCCTTAGGTGATAGCGGAAGAGAAGAAAAACCGAGAGAAAAAAACCTTTAAATTCAGTTCACAGCGACAGCAAAAGACCGAACTGCCAAGCTGGCTAACTTCACAAGTGATGGATATTTTCTCAGTGCAAGATAGCCAGGCCTTTTCACTTTCACCCATCAGCACTTGGTCAGGCATACCCCTGACTTCCCAGACACCAGGAACCACCACCCTCAGCCCTTCTGACCCTTGGCAATAAGCCTGGTGTTTGACAGGAGAACCAGAAGTGACCTGGACCCTGCACCCTCAGGGCCTTAGGACTCCAACTTCCAGTGGTCTTCTAGTGGGATGCAAAGAACTTTAAAGCTCCTTAATAAAAGCTCGCAGAGATCTCAGTGCTCTTGAAGTAACCACCTGGAACAGCCTGGTCAGGCTATGCCTGCACTAGAACCAGGGCCCAGTGGTACGGCAGCTGGTTTAGCCTTCCTAAAACTCTCCTCTGCTCCATGAACAATGTCCTTTGGACAAAATGAAATAAAATGATGCCCCTATTGGGACTGTTTGCCTTTGAAAATGTTACCCTTCCACTATTTAGACGGGGGCAGGAGAACAAGGGGGAAGGGAAGCAAACAGCATTGCACAGTAGGTGCAGCCAGCAGCCAACCTGTTGAGTCACTCCTGTCTGGCACACTGGGTTTTTAGGGTAGCATAAGGCTCTCACCGTTTACCTTTCCTGGCCACCTTACACAGCTCTTTCTTGCAAGGATGAGTGTTGAAGAGCCTCGAGTGTTTCTGCAGACACTAACTGCATGTGGCTAGTCCAAGCCATAATTTACCAATACCAGCTGGCTCTCGGGATGAGCAGAAACATGTTGGAATCAGGATGTGTAAAGAAACTCTATTAAATTATTTTTTTTTACTGGCTACCTGTGCTCATGAATTCAGTTTGCATATAGTTCATGAAAGGAGCTGCCATGAGAGCAGCTGAAAGAGAGGATGAGGTTCATGCTCCCCATGAATGCAGCGTGGCTAGCCTAGTAGGCATGGCAGCAAGTCCTTTGGGATCATCTCCTGTACTGGTGCTCAGAGCACAGGAGAAAACTCATGTCAGGAATCCCACTTCTGCTGGGAGGTTCCCTACCTTGCAGCATCTCAAAAGAGAGGACAAGGATTGGTGAGTGAACTGGGATGGAATACAAGCGTGCTTTTGCTGCTTTCCCCCACCTCCTGAAGCACCTGAAACTTTGTGCTTCAGAGAATTTGAAATTTACTTCAATTCTCTTGATTTCTACATACACCAGCCCTGTCCTTCTTCAGCACTGCAGCTTAACAGCCAGAGAACTAAGGTGATGGTGGTGTTTTTTTGGTTTTTTTTTTTTTTTTTCCTTCAGGAAGTCTGCTCTCAAAGAATTTTCAACTCAGTTTGGGCCACCAACACAACCAGCTCCTCTTCTTGTACCCAAAACTATTAACCAGAAAGATTTCTACCCAACATCTCTGACAGTTTCGGGGATAGGTCAGCCCCAAACCTCTGGTTTTGAAACTGGCATTTTTCATAGCATGCGGCCCAGACTCAAAGGCCTGCATACAGGATCAAAGCAAAGATTGGCCCCATTATGTCAGTGGCAGTATTCTTACGCTTCATAAAGGTTCCCTGAGCCCTGAGCCTTCAATTGCAAGCACACCTCCCACTGCACAAATCCTCTGCCTCAGAGGCTCCATCGCCCTGGTACACAGCAGATGTCCGAGGTACACTTACTGCATCTTCCATCAGTCAGTGCTAGTTACGTGGGAGAGCGTGTGCCCTGCAGCACATTTAGTGGTTATTCACAGCTTTCTAGCTCATCTTTTTCCTTTCAGTCTCTACCTCAGAAGAGAAGTAGCCTTTATATCAGTGATGCCTGCAAGCCCTCTGTAGTTCATAGCTGACGCAAGTACTTAGAGCCTAGATGCCCTGGGGTTACTGGAGGCTAGAAATGCCTTTTCAGATAGGGCAGAATATGGTATACTGAAGTTTAGGTACAGGAAAAGAGCACCACGGACATGCAAAAATAAAAATAATAAATAAAAATAGCTCTTTTCAGTGTCTGAGAAAGACACATACCACTGGGTCTTTCACCTCCCTGTCCAACCAGCACTGTTATCTGTGGCCACTACTCAATCACCTTCTTACACAGATCTCCTGGGCCAACTGGATAAGAGGCAAGGAAAGGGAAGGATAGTGCAAAAATGAAGCTCAGAGTCTTCTCTCTTTATTTCTTTTCAGGACCCAGTTTGGCCATAACACTTGTTACATCGCCCTTATTGAAAGAAGTGTACTTGGCACAAATTTTGCGTATTTTTCCATCCCTGGATCTTCTCCACCCTCCATCAGCTTGCACCCAACATCTGGATCTGTACACTTTTTGGAGCAGGGACTCATCTCTCACATATATATGGCAACTAGAAAACACCAACCCCATAATACTGCCCCATCAGTATCAATACAGTGCCAATCTTAAACAGAGACCCATTACAACCCCCTTTGGTTTTGCAGTGATGTTTTTATCTGCATTAGGACTCCACAAGCCAGTTCAATTACAGCGTGTTTTTCGATAACCACACTAGGCTCTTTTAAAAAACAGCTTATATATGACGAAAGGCCCTAATTAAGAACACAGCAGCCGGGGCAAGATTGTTGTATTACCTTGTTGAGGGCACACTCAGTTAATCCTTGTGGAAAGTCCCCTCCAGTCCCCTGAAGTCATTGTAACATACACACAAGTGTGCGTGTACGGGTATAAATAAAAAAATGCATCATGGCCCTCGGTCACCAAATCCAGCCTTATTTGTAAGCGTTCCACTTGCCACAGCCTTTTCTAGCCTTGACGTGATGGGGAGGAGGAAGGTGTCACCTGTTGGTGTCCTTGACAGATGTAAGTGTGGGCACGCGAGGGGAGGTATTTCAGAAATGGAAGGAGGCAACACCGCTCTCGGCAGCAATGAAGGGTCCAGAAGAGGCCCCTGATGAAAGGTTCAACACTGAATAGAAATGAAAAGTTATTTGGAACAAAATGGAATTTGGGGTTGGAGAAAATTCAGGGCAGCGGTCCCTATTCTATGAGAGACAGAGACTGCTAGTAATGGCAAAAGTATTTATTAGCACACAAAACTGTCCTCCATGTAACCTGCTCGTCTGGGGTGATCAGAAAGTTTCAAAGAAAATGTAAGGAAAATATGATTTTTGGACCACATTCATGGCAAAGCTGTCACACAATCATCCCTCTCCTCCACATAATGTTTTTTCTCATATAAGCTGCAAGACACAAGCAACTTGCTGGTGATGTTTTAAGATTTTTACAGCAGTTTTGATTTGTGTTTCTAATTGGGCTTTCCAAGAAGAAAAAAACAAAAACACAAAACCCAACTGTTTGGATTTAGGGATTTTCCCTGAAAATTTGAAACAGAAATGTGAAGTTGTTTCCTTGTTATGTTTTCTCATGTGCTTGAAATTAACGAGAACAACATTTTCATATCATTTTACAGATGTTGCTCTTTTCCTTCACCCATTTAATCCTCTTTCATCATCTTATGTTCTCAGGCTTGCATGTGTGTGAAAACATCCTACAGAGCAGAGAGCATGGTCAATCTTGGATTCTGGGCACTGCTGTAATGCAGCCACTAATAGCACTACGTGCAGTTTAACATCTGGTGTATCTGCTGTTCAGGATGGCAGCGCAAACAAGTGGCTCCATAAACTAATACATTAGTTATTCATATTTGGCTTCTGCTTCTTTAATCAGAAACAGTTGCATCCTTGAAGTATAGTGAAAGAAATTTGATTTACAGGGTACCTTTATGCATTTGTATACATACGCGCATGCATGTGTATAGAGCCTCATACAGAATTGCACACAAAACCCGTTCTCCTGTGTGTTAGCAGTGCCAGAGGGCCACAGGGGAAGAAAAGCAGTCTCCACTTAGCTGAGCACTGGAAACCTGTATTTCAAGTCGCTTCTGTTTGCAGAACTGAGCTGAACTCCCCTGCAACCCAGGTGGGAGGCAGAGCAGCCCTTGCTCCCTGCAGGGACCCAGCTGCAGAGCTCCCCAAGCCCCTGCGCGCACGGAGGGCTGCTCGCATCAGACAGCAGCTCCGCAAAACCACAATGAGTTGATAGTCAGGGACACTGGATCCTAGGAAGCTGCTCCTTAGGTACCAGAGAGTGTGGACAGGTCCTTCAACTTCTGATGCCCAGGGGCATAAGAAGTGCCCAATGGCTTATTGCTATTTCAGCAGCGCTTGGGCAGCCCTGGACATTCCAGCTCGCAGCAAGTTTGGACAGGAGATTGCAAGTGTTCCCAACACGAGGGATGCCCCATTTTCTACGCAACCACACGGCTGCCATGCCAGAACTGGGCAGAACTGGAAAATTATACCATATATTAATGCGGCATGTGAGAGGGTTACGGTTTACCTTTTGTTCTTCTTTAATGAGAGGGCGGGAGAGGAGGGGGTTAAGGGAGGGGGTGAGATTATGATAGATGAAGAGAACTTGCTTGGCTAACTCTCCATAGCCTGTAGCTACTGCAATATTTATGAAAGGGAAGGTGCACCTTGGCAAGTTAACCTGCCTGAAATTGGAAGGTTTCAGATGAAAGGGAAACCCTGTAAAGCAAACCTGAGAGCGCTCGAGAGGAGCACGATGGCAGAGGACGAAAAGCTTTGTTCCCTCTATCTCCTCACCAAGAGTTTCCTTTCCTGAATACTTCACCTTGAAAAAGCACAAAAGAAAGCAAGCTGGGCAGGCCTGCCAGCTTCCTGAGCACAGGAACCCAAGTGCCTACAAACATTGAACTCCCTCCTCTCTATTCAGCAGAAGTCCCCTGGCCTACATTAGCAGAGCACTATTGCACTGCCTGTGATGTTGGAAGGGCCCTGTCCTGACACTGGCTGATTTCCACTGCAGTTTGCTGGGTTTTGAGAGTATTTGCACAGAAAGGGCAGGGCACTTAGGTATCCATTACACGTCTGCTTTTTCAAGAGGAAAACCTTGAAGATGCTGTCATTAAAGACATTTCCTGCTTCCTGTGCAATTCTTACTGACTTTTTAAAACAATAAAAAACGAATTTTCTTTCAACATTACCAAGATTTCTTATTTCCCAAACACTGCATCAGCATGGAGCTTGGACTTTTTCAGATGAAAAAAATATCATTTAAATGAAAAAAGTATGAATGTTAAGATCCTGCAAAATATTCTCTTGGTTTCTTTTTAAACACAAGGCATGGAAACAAGTTTGAAAATTTTCAGAAAAAAATCTTTGATATAATATAGATAAACTTTAATTAAGATCTTGCCTTTGGGCATATCCACAGCCCTGGCATCTCAGCTCTTATCTACCAGCACGAGGCACTCCCAGTATCCTGTGGTGCCTTGGAAGGAACAAGCTCTGTGCATGCAGGGATGGGTTTCTTTATTTGCTTAACTGTTTCCTCCAGAGAGACAGCTCCCCAAAGCAAGGTGACTTGATACTGTTGGAACCCAAGTTAATTTTTAAATTTGGATAAAAAATAAATCTAGATCTTTCTCATTTTCTCTTCCCACTAAAACAAAGCATTTCAACTGAACTGGATGGGTGGTTGTGTTTTCTATTGCATTCATTTTATTTTATTTTTTAATTATTTCCCTAATTGCGATCTCAACCTATCAGTGAAAACAAGACAGCAGTCTGAAAGCTTCAAACAAGAGCGGTGTGACTTTCCAGCACATTTTCCTTATTGTCCCTGCCTTCCCACGCCAGCCCTCGTGCGCGGGGGCCGGGAGGGGAGCGCTTGGCAGCCTGGAGGTTCTCACACCCCTCTCCTGTCTAGACCAGGGCTACGTCTGATTTTCTATCACCCCGAGGCTACAATTTCCAGAGAAGAAAAATACTAAATTCAAAACATTCTGCCCATCTTGGCTCCTTCCAAGAAGTCAAAGTCTGTCAAAAGCCTAATTCCCACGTCTGACTTCAGAAACCCTCCTGTCCCGTTTGCAGCTTTAATGCCACAGCTGCTCAGCAGTGCTATGCTGGGACAGGGATGGGCATTCACACAAAGCAAGGATTTCATCTGGACAATGAGAAAGGAGCACATACAGCATGGGATGACAGTCCTGGGAGCTGGGGAGACTTTAACCAACTTACATCTGCTCCCAAACATCGGGTCTGACTCAGACCTCTGTCCTCTGACCTTTCCCTTTGGGGACCTTTGGCTCAAGCTTGCCTGCTGCCGGCTGGGCCAGGGTTTCGCTTGTAGCATTAATCACAGGCAGCCCTCCTGACATCTCCGTGGCAAGCTGGGGTCAGTGCTGGTGTGCTGGGAAGGGGGGAGGAACATGGCTAGTCAGTCAATCTGCTGCCTGGTGTCACCGGTGATTTATGGCCCGCTTCAAACACAGCCATTGATCTGCTCTGCTTTCCCCAGCACGCTTGTCAGCGTGTAATAAAGCCAATGGGAATTCCTGGGTGTTGAGTCAAAGAACTGAAGTATGCTCGAGTTTGCTTATTAAAAAAAAAAAACACACCTGAAGTCTCCCCATTTGGGAAGCAGCTCAAGATTTACAATCCTGTAGAAATTTGCAAAGGTAAGAACAAGAAATACAACCCCAACCAGCCCTTCAGGCAGCCGGCCAATTAATCTTCCCTTTGCTGTCTGCTGCTTGTTCGCCTTTCTGCCTTCAGCACTTTTGGAAGATCTAAGCGAGGCAGCAGCAGCAACTTCCTCCCCGCCTGGCCCGCAGTGAACCCCGAGAGCCGTCCCAGAGGTGAACCCGAGCGATGCCCTGGGCCGAGCCTCCTCTAAGGGCTGCTCTGGAAATCACCTGCCCCTCTCTGTGCCGGCTTCCCTTGAGGCCAGGCCAAGCACCCCAGCAAGGAGAGGGCCTGCACAGACTCCTCCAGCTTATGGGGAAATGTCCACACAGCTCCGGGACAGCCTGAACTCTGCAGCTCTGAGGCTGCAAACAGTTCTCTCATCACCCAATATTTCTGCAAGGAGGGAGGAGGAGCAGCGAGGAGCCAGGCCGGGCAAAACAAGCCTGTGCTATCAGTGCTTTAGCATGATGCTTGCTAAGGGAGCACATAGATCAAGGCCTTCTCTCCTCGCTGCTCCCTGAAGGTTGCCCAAAGCCACAGCCCCTCTGTGGGTTTCTATCCATGCAGTGCGTGTTGGAGAGTGAGGACTGCAGGGCAAGCGAAGCGCCGTGCCCAAAATACAGCACACATGAAGTCACTGGTCACAAGGGAACTGATATTGTTGTGCCCTTGCAGGGTTTGGCCTTGCAACTGTAGAACCAGACTCCTCATTTCCACTACCCAGCAAGAAGGAAACATTGCTCTACTGCTTAGCACGGGCTATCCCTTTAAAATACTGAAAGGGTAAAACTTCTGTTCAGTAGTGTTTGAAGGCATCTTACTCTCTTGCTTTGCACTTCATGGAAAAACATAAAATTAAATCAAAACAAACAAAAACCACATTTCTAATTTTTTAAAAATCTATCTCAGATCAAAACTCTTTCAAGCAAAGATGCCAAACTCCCAAAATTTCACTTGCCATGAGGAGTCTTCCTAAATTTAGCATTTGCAATATATTTTTCTGTCCCTAATCGGAGGACATTGACTGATGAAGCTAATCAGGAAGAAGTTGATAGGCCCAGCAATTTTCAGTATGACTAAATACCCACTGTTTTCAAAGAAAATTCCCACTAACAATTACTAGGGAATACAATAAATTAGACTGCAGAGCTGAGCTCTTCCACAGACCTCATTAAAACTCCTAACCTAGGAGCATGGGTTACTCCATTTTAGAGCACTTGCAAATGCTCAGCTCTTCCAGAAAGGCCGGGGTGAACCATTGACATCATGTAATTCCAAAATCACCAAATTCCCAGTCAGTGGCCATTTAGAAGATGTTGGCCCCAGTTCAATGAATTTTAAATTTCAGCTAGTGTACATGTCATAACAATAAAACTGCGTGAAAAGAGACACAGACAGCAGCAGGTTCCTAAGAAATATTAGCGCCAAGCCTTGTTGAGTAATGAAGAAAAACTCTCACCTATGGGACTTTCCACAATTCTTATCAGTTATCAAAAAACCCCCAAGAGACACACATTCTCGCTTTTTTTCTGGGGTGAACTTCCCAGCAGCCTGAAGAAGGGGGAGCAGAACAGGAGGAATACAAAAACCATTCTTGAACAAAACACTGAAGTAAATGCCATTAAATGTTGATTAAAACACCCACTTGCGTTTGGACAGCCTGGGAATGTCGCTGCGGTCAGAACACAGTAGTGCTGGATTCCCCGGCCCGGTGCATAAAACTGCCTCTGGTTTTGCCCAGCCAAGCCTTATTTCCAATAAAGCCTACCCTCATTATTGGATCTTCTCATCCTGCCACACAAGGAGACTGGGAGAGTGAGGAAGAAGAGAGGCCATTTTGTAGACAAAAATCGAATTTGCTAGTGCAGGAGGAGGGATTCCTTGTTTTCTGTACTTCAGTTTTGTAGCAGAGCTGCTACTTCAGTGAGGGCAGAGACAATGAACACCCCAGCCCTGGGACTGCAGGCATCTATCATGTTAATAACCACCAATTTCTTCTCTTTTCCAGGGGAGATTGTGTTTTTTTCTTGTCCAAAAGCAGGTCTCAGGGTTACAAAGCTTTTCCTAGTACTAAAACAGATGTTGCCTCATCTCTATAGAAGAGGGAAGCTCTTCCCCAACAGACCCTGCCTGGCTAAATCCTACTGTAGCAACTAGCTGGCGCCTGTACATAAAGAGCACACATGTCCGAAAGCAGCTGGGCAGCTTGTGTAAATGCTGGCATCTGCAGTCGAGCACTTGGAGCCCAGCTCAAACAGAAAAAATAGTCTTCAGTACAGTCCTTGCAGTAGGGTTCTCTTAGTTTCTTCAGTGAGCTCAGGAATGGTTTCCCTGAGAGTCCAGAGACCAGCAGAGATTAAAACGTCTGCAGGGGAAAAGACTGTGCTGGTACCCTTTAGCTTTTGACTTCAGCTTTACCCTACTCCCAGCTGGACAGGCATCAGTCAAATATACAGCAGCCCCTCAGTGGGAGAAAAAGAAGTCAATGTATAGGAGTTGGGGACATTGGTTTACACTAGCTGGAAATCTAGACCTAAATATCTCACAAAATGAGGCAAAAACCTGTGCTGACCACTGCCAAGAGGGATGTTCTGTCCCAGGGCTTTATAGAAAAGACAGGCAAAATTTACCTTGTGACTTCCCACAGATCACCCAGTAGAGGTCCAGCGAGAGAAGCCTTGAGTTAACATGGGCTCATGCTGTGCCAAATACTCCCCCACATTCTCCCTGATAAAGAGAGGAGTTGTTCTTTTACCTCCCAGATCAAGCCTTGAACAAGACAGTTAATTTGAAGAGGGCAATTTGATTAGACTCAAAATTGCCTGGGGTAAGAAACATCCATTAATGAACACGAGCTAATGAGAAGGTGATTCCCCCCAGGCTTTCTGACTATAAGCTTGTGCTCCAGTGAATTTGTCAGAGCTAAAGGTGACAAGGTGGGGTTTAACACAAGACACTGAAAGCTCAGCTTTTTCATATTCAGATAGGAAGCAAACCCAAGATGCCCACCTAGCTCTTCACAATGGAGACAGCAGGGAGGGCACACAGGCAAATAATGCACAGATAACCTGTCTGTGCCCACCCTCGGACACTAGTGCAGGGCAGGGACAGTCCCAACAGTAAAACCAGTCACCTCCCAAAACCAGCAGCATCAGTGAACGGTGGGAGATATTGCAATTGTGGGAGATAATCCCACGATTACGCTGCAGATGACTTGTCTCAATGGGTAAAATACCCGTAGATCCCACATCTCCACACCGAGGGATGACCATACAGCCTCAACAACCTCATTTTACCAGTTTGAACGTGGCTATTGCTTTGTTAAGCCTATACAAATGCCAGATGACACTCCTTCCTGGAGGGCCATGCAGACAGACTTAGAGAAACTCTCAGCACAGATGCAGATCACTTGCTGCTGCAGTGCAGTGCCTGCACCCAGCTGAGGATGCTGGAAAGCATTCTGTGCAGCTACACGTCAACTTTCTCACTCTGACTGTGCATGCGTATCCACCCACTCACTGCTCATTCACCACTCAGCTGTATTTTCTAGGCACAATCTGGTGAGCAGCCCAGACTGTCACAGCCTGAGGGATACAGCCACCTAGCACGTATGTATGCCCTTAACCTGTCAGCAGAAGCAGCAGCATCTCTTGGGACACTCAATACAGCTGGAGTCACTAAGGGGAAAACCACCTTCTATCATCACATGGATGACTACGAGAGCATGTATTAGTACTGTCATAAATGGTACCTGTTCACCAGCAGATTCATTTAGAGCTAAATTGACTTTTTGGCTAACTCCAGTTGCTTGAGCCAAGCTTGCGGGATACCAATGGAACCACCATAGGTATTACTACCCCACTGTCCTTTTGGGCCTGAGCTTATGGTAGCTCACTTGAGGGAGGAAAATAAATTAAAAAAAAATAAATAAATTAATTAAAAAAATAAAAAAAAATAAAAGAGAGTATCTGCTTATTGAGCAGATTTTAACAATAGCCTTCGTGCCCTACCTGTGTGGTAACAGTGTGTTTAGGCCACTGACAACACCGAGTTCCTTGAAGTCGCTAATGGGTTAAAGCTGGGACATCTGGTGAAATACTAGCCTCAGCTGTTCCTCAAATGACATCTTCTTGGGTCAAATTTATCTCTTCTTGCCAGTCCATCTGCTCGCAGCCTGTCAATGGTAAACACTTGAGAGTCACAGAGCGAGCAAGGCAGCAGACAGCAGTGAAGGACAGCACCTTGGAGTCTAACTAGATAGCGATACAGGAGCAAAAATAGCCCCTGCATCCCCCCACCCGTCATCTTCCTCCCGCTGTGCTCCAGGGTCAGGGTCAGGCCAGGGAAGCAGCGTGCCACCCAGCACACACAGCTCTACACTAGGCCACCCAAGGGCTAATGAGGGACTTATTTGTTCCCTAAGGCAACAAGGAAAACGCCACCACACACAACTCAACCCACTACTGTACACGCTCATGTTTCGAATGCCCCAGGGGAGCAGTTCACACCCATGCTGCCAGCTGGAGAATGGTCATTTCTTCCAGCAAGACACTACAGAGCCTCCTGGTCTTTGTTTCCTGCCACTGCTCACAAAACACCAGCCCAGAGCAATGCACATGGAAACCGGAGGCTGCCAGGGGTGTGCTTCTCACTTCCCAAAGAGTTGGAAGCATCAAGGGTCAGCATTTTTTCCTCCTTTTTACCCTTCATGCCAGAAAGCCCAGCGCTTAACTTCTGGTTGACAAGCAACCCCACTGCCGAGGGATGCTACATAGATACCTGTATCTGTACCAGCCATAAGTCATGCTGGTAGGTACAGTACAGTGGCACTGACTGTGATTTATTAACTAAAAACTGAGGGAGGGAGCAGTGCTCTAAAAGCTACCTAAAAGTTGAGACATTCCAAGGATTTCTGGAGGTCAGCTGGCACATGAGAATGGGCAGAGTCATCTTAGGGCATAGCTGTTGTCCAATGATGAACAACAAGCTCTCAAGATACATTAAGTTGATTGTTTGTGATGTGTTGAATAAATCTTTTTGTTTAAAGTGTGCAGAAAAAGGGCAAGAGCCACAGTATGTCCCATGGGTTACAAGGACGTACTCACTGTTAAATAAGCACTCCGTGCTCTTGCATGCTAGATATCACAGTGGTGATATCCTGCAATACGTGAGGATCAGTTTCAAGTTGGCCCTTTTCTACACGATGAGAAATTTCTACCTTGAGTCACTGCTTCTTTCACAACAGCGTCATAACCGTGCTATTGCAGGACACCTGCTCATATCCAGATGCTGCCCAAGACACAGCAAGGGAATATCACTATGACCTCCAAGGAGCAATGAGGCTTCTTAGCATGCTACAAATACCCTTGAAGAGAAAAGTTCTTCACCCTGCCAGTGCTATGCCTCTTCTCTAACGAGCCACACGACTGTAAGAAAAGCATTTGCTTTCTCCTCCCCAGACTTTTCCGTATCTGCAATTAACTATATCAACATCACAGCTAACCTCCTGTCCCCGGCGCGTGCTGGCACCTGGCAAAGCCCATGTTTCAAGACATGCTTGATGCATTACTGCAGAGTGGATCATGAGACAGACATTTTAGCGTGCGTCAGACACCGTATTTCTCCATCCTCGAAACTGATCCTGCCAGAGTGTGCTCTGTGCAGAGCCAGGACTTTAACCCGAGAGCACAGCTGCATTTTAAGGTATCATGTTAATACGGTGCTGCGGTGGGGAATTTATTCAAGGGAGGGTGGCTCCACTCTGACCTTTGGCTCCAGAGGCATGCTTTAAAATTAAAACCTTGCTTCTTGAGTGACCCAGCACTCGTTTATCTCCATTCATACAGTAGCGTGATTTTAAGAACCGGGCGCATTCTCGCCTGCTAATGTACACAGTGCTGTGAACGGCCTACGTGCCTGCAGAGGCAAACAGAAGAGCAGTACATACTCTAGTATTTTTAACCCAAGAAATCTTTTATACATTTATTAACTTGGAAAACAGAGAAAGACCTTGGTATTCTCCATCTGGCCTGCTGGTTTTCTAGCTCAGAGCTTGGACTCACAGCTACAGCCACCAGTACAGCCAAGCCAAAAAGCTCTTGTGGGATCCTGCACCGTGGCAAGGAGGATGGCCAGCAAGAACAGGACCAGCAGTGAGAGCCCGGCTCAGCCTCTGCTGCTACATGCTCAAGCTTGGCCATAGGAATCCCTCCCCTTGCCTTGAGCTCCCTGCGCTGCCCCATCCGTGGCCATGGGGTCTGCATGGTCTCGGCACCCCGCTGCGCATCCACTGGTGCGGCCAGCCCGGCTGCAAGGAATGCGACTTCCTTATGTTTTTAATTGTGCTACCCTCTAGTGGCCGATCCCATCCCCTTGAAGCTCCCTCGGATCGTTGCTCCTGGCAGAGGAGAGGTTGGACTGCAAACCTCCAAGCCCAGAAACCAGCCGGGTGCTGTGCAAGGATGACTTGCACATTTAAAAGGAGAAAGAGACCTGGAGAGGTCAAGTGCTAGCCTGGGCAGAGAGCATGCCTCCAGCCCGCCTCCGCTCTGGCCTGGGGATGGGGAAGATCCCCCCGCTCATCTTGAGAGGTCTGGGCAGGAGCGGGGTGAAGCCAGCTCAGCATCAGGTGCTTGCAATGCAAACACCACCACCAAATTTGGGCTCTTGGCAGGATCTCCCAGAGGACATGCTTCCTTCCTCCTCCCTGCCTGCCTCCTTCCCCTGCTCCCTCACACCAGGCGCTCCAGCAGCTTAGATGTGGAGCAGAAGCACTCCACACGTCAATAAAAATGGGTTAGAATTCAAGGAACGTCCTTGCAATTACTGAGATAATTGCTACATTTCAGAACCAAACATTACTTAATGGTGCTCAATTATCTTGTGGCAGGGCCTGCAATGGCAGCAACTAATTGCTTAACTAAAGACTTTCTTCTTTCCACCCTGTGTCAACACGCACACATGCAATTAGGCCATTGGTGCAGGGAGGAGAGGAGATAGCTGCTGTGAAAAGAGGGGTTAAGTAGCAGCCACAGCCATATTTCTGAGCTCAGAGGACAGGTGTCTTGCCTCAGATATTATAAGGATGCAAAACAGAGATAGAAAAGCCCAGGAGGGGATGAGGATACAACCTTTTGCTTCATTTCTTGAACAGGGAACTCGAACGAATGCACAATGTGCCTAGTGCCACTCTTACACATCTACATAGCCCCCAGGCTTTGCTATATTTCAGTAGTCCTGGCACAGCTTATCAGTCTGGAGAGCATTCAGACATTAGCAAGGGAAGAGGAGGGGGGGAAAAAAAAAAAAAAAAAAAAAAAGGAAAAAAGGAAAAAAGGAAAAAAAAAGCGAATGAAAACTTTTCTTTGGTTACTTTAAAGCTTGTTGAAAATCTGCTTTTTGCTTACCTCTTTCTCTGAACATCTTTCACATGACAGAAAAGCAAAGGGAGAATAGGAATACTTGGTATTTGTCATTTTGCCAGTTCTTCATCCCCTTTACCATCTCATAAGGAAGGAATCTTTCACTCTGCCTTGACACAGAAGTACTCCCTGTCCACCAAGCCCCCGTCCCTTCTCCCTGCTTTTTCAGCTTCTCATCTGCCCAAGGAGAAAACACAAGACCGCAGAGCAGGGCCTTACCCTTGTAAAAAATCAGGTCTTGATTTCTAACCCTTTCTGCTTTTGTTTTGTCTGTTCTTCTGGCCACACAGAGCTTACCACAGAGCAGCCCCAGGCCTTGTCTCCTGAACATTGGGTACCCAGGAACCCAGGGCTGTGCCTGTTCAGCTCTGCTCATCCTTTCCGGAGGAACATTTCTCAGACATGAATTCCCAAGGCCGTTTTGTTGTTCAATTACCAGCTCTGTTCCTTCCCTTTGAAACCCCTCTTCACTACTCTTAATACCATTTTTTTTTCTCTGGTTCATCACAGTTTCCACAGCACTAGTAAACAACTAGTAAACATAGGGTTGAGAGCTCAGCTCAAAGACATCCTTAGGGGCCTTCAGCTTCATGGAAAACTGTTCTCATCCTGGTTTTGTAGCCTAGACAGTTTCAAATCATGGCAATAGTTTACTGTTATCCTTTAAATTATTGAACAGCCCTGTAAAGTTTTGAGACAGAGGCTTCAGGACACCCGGATTGTACTTTTCAACTCTCCTTTTTCCTCTTTGCAACATGAAAACATCTCATGGACCAAAGAGCATAGTTTCCTGTCCAGAATATCATGCTAGCTTTTCCCAGGATTTTCTCCCCATCATTTAAGTACTACACTTGATCATTGGGCACACATTTTGGCCACAAGCCTAGGAAGGGGATAAGAGCCACCAGGCCTCACACCAGTCATTTATAAGATTCATAACTCAGCAAGAGAATAGTTAACAACCCTTAAAATGGAGAGCAGTTTTATAGCAGACATTTCAGTTCGCTAGCAACGTGCCCTCTCTATTTTCACACACGCACGCACAGGGCAATTGTTTCACAGTAGTAACCTCACCTGCAATTAGCCACTGCTTTAAGTCTTTGATCTTTACAGCTCTCCAGAGGACAGCAAGATTCCCACATAAAAGCGTTTTATTATTTTATACTATGTGTGGGAGTGACCCTACGCTCCTGTATTTATTAAAAAGGAAAGTCCTTACCTGATCTCAGAGATTCCCATTGAGCTGAGTGAAGCTGTGGCAAAGATGAAATCTCACTTTTGGGGACTGGCTCTCCCAGGTGCTAAGGATAAGCTATCAGTGACCCTACATGATAGCATTCACCTGCTTCTGAGCAGGCTTCTGCTCTGCCAGCATCCCAAGCACCAAGCCCATCCAAGAGATGGGCTTCTTGGGGCCATGCCTTAACTTGCTGAATCATTTCCTACGGTTATTTTTGTTTAAGCTGTTGTCCAGTTCACAGCTACGGATCAGCACGTGCCTTCTCAGGATGCTTTTCACAGCCCCAGGGCAGAGAGGACACCTCCTCCCGTAACACCACGCCAGGCAGGAGGGTGCACGTGTCTCCCAAAGAGCCGTTTGCTGAATTTCACCTGGTTGTTTTTCAGGGAAGGGGTTGAGGCAGAGCAGGTAGCTCACAGGCCCAAGCTATAGGTTTGGTCCCAAAGAAAACAAAACATCTGGGCCTCGAGGCTCTTAATTAACTCTATTAGAGTGATAATCGAGGCCTGCCCAACCCCAGGGGAATGGAAAAAAACCTCTAGTGTGAGGCGTGCAAAAAGGTACTGGACTGAAACATGAATATTTTTACTCACTGTTAGTGGTTAGAAGGCAGTGAGAGTGAGGGAGGGTGAAAAAGGGAGAAGGAAAGATCCTCAGCTTCTGCTTTAGCACTGACACATAGGACACAGCCTAGAAAATGGACAGATTTCTGTGTAATGTTTTTACTTTAGGGGGAGCAGCTTTCAAAATATCTCTAAAATTTAGACTCTATATTCTCTACAGTTCATTAGTGCATGTTAAAGTGTACCCTTAACCGCTTCTTTTTTTTTTTTTTTCTTTAATTTTAAATTGGATTTGGCTTAAAAATAAGTTTCCTCGGCTTTTCCTTGCAATGGAGCTGATGGGATGGTATTTTAGGAAAGCCAGCATTGCTCCCATTCCTGTGCGTGAGAGTTGGGCTCCAGCAATGTTTTTTTCATGTCACAGGGCTGTGCTTCCAGCGACTGGTACAAGGGAGCGGAGAGGTGCCCAGCTCCCGCAGCCAGAAGAGCTCAGCCAGTCCTTGATACAGCAGCTTCTGATGCTTTCCAGAAAATTGCCCTGAGTACAGCCAGCCAGTGAAGATAAATTTGGTATTGGGGAAGTAAAACCATGCTGCCCTACATTACTTCCTCCTCAACCAGTGTACACAGAAGGTTTGTGTAAGATTCACACGAGTCTAATAAGGCATTTGCCCTCGTGGTAAGTGGGGCACTGTCCTTTGGGCACTTCTCATTTCTCTCTGAATGCGAAGGGACCTTACAGCAGCCAGGGCAAAGCCACCCCACCCAAGAAGCACTCTGGGACTGATGCAAAAGGACCCTGCATCTGGCAGGCTGTAGGAAGGAGAACCTACTCATATCGCTCAGACTGTGTGGGTTTGGGGTTTCAGAGGTAGTGCTGATGAAGATGCCATAATTAGAGCACCCGAGAAGCTACTTTAAATTCTAAAGTCAGCTTAATTTGTCTGCTGCTATTGGAAGGATGAGAAAAGTTCAAGCCGCGTTTCTCCGTTCTGAGGTTGTGTATCTTCAGCACAGACTGACAGGATTTTTTGAGATGACACCCTGAAATGCAGTGCTGGCAAGGCACAGGCCTAAGGCTCCCTTGGCTCTGTATTTGGTACCAGCACCTCCTGCCAGCTGCCCACCAGCACAGTGCCCTTGTGTTTAAGCACACAGTATGTGATTGTTACCAAATTCAAAATCCCTCTCTCACTAAGCAGCCAGCTCAACCCAAGGTTTCAGCCCTAAGATGTCTCTTTTGTCTCCTTTGGTTGTAAAACCTAAAGCACTAGCTCATCATTCAGAAAATGCCCCATATCACAAAGTCTCTCTGAAGTATGATTTGCCCCAATTACAAAAATCAAACAATCAAAAAGAACATGTATTCAGAATCATTAGTTAAAGGTTTCCTTTGCTTTCCAGCTTTTTTGCTTTCAGGCAACACATGCTTCACCTTTTCAAGCTTCCCTTTGCAAATCTGGAAGCTAGAAATTCACTTTGATCTTAATGAACACCGAGACTGGGGCAGAGAAATGCAAGTGATTGACTGGTCCCAGCTCCAAGTGTAAGTGTTCCCCAGCTGAACCACGGGCTGACCATGCTCTCACTGCTTACCCACCCAGACCATGATGTGACAGCTCGGTTCAGCTGATGTTCTCTGCTCTGCACTGGGGGAAGCATGGTACTCTGAGAGCCTGAACCTTCTGCTCTGCTTCTAGAGTTGGCATGCTACAGAGGGGGAGAAAAAAAGAAAAGGGAAAGTAACATGAATTTCCCAATTAGAATCACTGAACAGTGACACTGGAACTCAAAGTCAGGCTTTATTTTCAGCTTTGATCCCCAAAAACCTACTGCTGTGAAACGGAGGAGTAGAACAAAACTGGAGGGGCTGTTGCCATTCGGTGGGGCTGCCTGAGCACGAAGACCCTCCTTTCCGGCAGCTGCAGGTGCCACAGGGGTGCTGAGGAGCCACACGGATTGTTTCTGATGTTACTGCATCTCACGGTGGGCAGACCTTGCCAGCTTTCTCCTTTCGTCTCACAGGTCCCTTATCTTCACATGCAACTGGAAAAAGAGTGTATCAGCCAGAAATCAGTCTGTGCTGCCCTGGTACCTGTGGGTAGCATTCAATAATAAGTGCTGCAAGCACAAGCTGCCACTGCCCTCACCCTCATGCCATAAGTCTGTCAGGCAGCTGCTCTGTCTAAACTGTACCCTGCTTAACAGACTACAGTGCCTTCCTTTTTTTCCCTTCTCCCCCTCCAGGGGCTCATATTTCTCACCTCCCACTGAAACACTTATTGGAAAGTATATCCTTCATCTCTGGCCTCAGTGTCCCCTTCCCCAAGCTGGAAAGTCACTGACGATGGGGGTGGAGAGTGGCAGCTTGTTCTCAGCTCATCAATCTATTACATGTCACAAACCTCTGCAGAGGCGAGCTGGCTCCAACCCTCATTTATTTCCAAGTGCAGAGGATGTTTGTGTTTGATCGGATACGCTGGATAAATGATTTCAAGCCGTGGGTTTCATTTCATCACTAATCACAGATACGGGTTGCAGTCCTGTTCACCAAGTCAGCAGCTAAACTTCTGTTGACCTCCCTGGCAAGACAGGATACTGGTCACTCTGAAATAAATGATGGAAAATTAAATCAAAGAGGCTGCAGCAGGGGGATACGCAAAACAACAATGACATTGATGTCATTGATATCATCTTTAACTTTCCTCCTGGTCTGTGGATTCACATATGAAAAGGAAATTAGCCTTCCTGTGTTAATACTAGCTGCAAAGCAGAAACATATCATTAAGGAGCCTCACAACTGCAGTTAAGACAAACCCCAGAAGTTTCTAAACAAGGGCCAGGATGCTCTTATAACATCAGCTGGACCTTCACCTTAGCTGATAGCTTTGTTATCCCGCCGCCTCCCCACAAAGTTCCCTCCATGGGAATTCCTCCGATGGAAGTTGCACTGCAGCCCTCAGGGCTGGTGGCACAGCTTTCTGCCTTCAGCATGGTTTCCTTCCCTTTTTCCCTGTGCCCACAGACGAGATGACCCAGACTCCCTTTCCGAGGACAAGAAGGGACATTCCCCCTCCAAACTGCTAAGTCTTCTGGGTGCTCAGCGCAGAGATCCTCCCACAAATCAGGAAAAGCAACAAACTCATTTTGTTTCTTACCCTTTTCTCCTTAAATGCTACTGACTGTGAGGTAGGAGCTACATATGAACACTTAGCTCTTTTTTCACAAAGACCCAAAACCCAGGTCAGAGCAGGAAATTAGTTACTAAAGCATTTCCTCACACCTCCTCCGTGCCGAACCAGGCTAGATGGATAGTTTTTAGTGCCCTGCACAAAATGAGCCGGTGAGTTCTCAGCCCAGTCCCTGAGCAAAGCCAGGGGGTTCTCAGCCCCCTCTTTGAACAAAGTCCCTGTATCGGGTATAACATCACAAAGAAGTGACAGAGAAGAAAATGGAGGGAAATGGGCGGGAGGAGGAACAGAGAAGACACAACAGCAAGGAAAAATCAGGACCTGTGCTTATTACTAGTGTAATAACACGCGTCTGCATTTCACAGCTTGTAGTCCATGCTGGGGAGCTGCTCTGAAGGCCCTTTCCAGCCACTGTGCCATGTCCTTCCCCGTGCAAAGAAAAGGGCATTTACAGAGAAAAACCTCAGCGGTGCAGCCACCAGGGACAAGCGCTCACCCACACCTCTCCATGGTGCTTCGCTGGCCTCCAGAGCCTAATTCCTGAAGTTAGGTACTAGGGCAGAGGTTTTTGGTTTCCAAAACAGACAACGCACTGGAGAGTGGCCAGAGGCTGTGGGTACACCGAGCAAGGGTGGGGTAATTTGGGGGGAAGCTTTCTGCCTACAGGGAGAGCAGGATGCGTGAGAGCAGGTCTACAGCATTCAGCTGGAGCAAAATTACCAGCAGATCATCAGCTCGATAGCAGGATTTAGCGCAAGGAGGGCCAGGCCTGGTGAGTCACCGTGCTGCCGCTGCCAATCGCCGGGGCTGCTGACTGCTGCAATATCCTGAGGAACATGGAGCGGGGCCTGGCAGGGAGATCGCCAGGTGAGTTATGGAGCCAGGCACCCTCGAAAGCTGGCAGCTGCTGCCCGTGTCCGTGCCCCTTCGCAGCACCAGCCCCTGAGGTGGCGGAGTACCAGCGCCAGAGACCTGCTTGCTTTTGGCACTTGTTGCTTGGGTGGGCTGCGGCCTGTGCACGGCACGGCCATTCCCCCCAGGAATGGGGAGAGGAGGCAGGCTTTGCTCCACCACGAATTCCTCCTCCAGGGTGCACACGAGGAGCTGAACTGTGCCCAACCCCAGCATGGCAATGGCTGAACTTGGCTCAGTAGGCACTGGGGACCTGAGGCCATGCCCGAGCTTCTGGGCAACCCCAGAAGCAGACAATGAAAAAAAAAAAAAAAAGCAGAGAAAACAAACAAAACCAAGAACTGATTGCTCTGGTTTTCAAGATCACAAGACCACCAGGCCCTGGTAGGACAGGCCCTTCTGGGCTCTGCTGTCTTCAGCTCAATCAGCCCCTTACCTCAGCAGATAATGAGCTCAGATACTTCCTCATTACTTCACACCTTGCCTATCCAGCACCCTTCTCACCTCAGCAGGTACCATCACACCAGCTATCATTTTGACACACTGCTACTTCGCTCTTGCTCCATGCGGCGCTGGGACAGGCTCCCAAACAGTCAAGCTCAGCCTATTAATCAAGGATCACATCGTGCCAGAGGGTGTGGAGAGGCCCTTGACACCAAAATGTTTTGACAATCAAACAAACATCCCCAAGCGACTGTAGGCATCGAGCACAGCTGATGCACGGGTAGCCAAAACAGCTTTGAACTGTCTAGCCACACAGCCACATAACAGAGAGCTCTGCAAATCCTCCCTGAGAAGCTGGGTGAACTCTTGGGTTACTGCTACGCGCGAGGCCAGCTGTCCTGCCTGCACATCCCGCGCTACCTATGCCGCCTGGTCTGATGCTAGCTCCAGCCCGTGCAAGCTGAAATCCTGGCACAGGCCAGCGTTGCTGTGTGGTTTTAAGGTATTACATCCACTCTATAGAGTATATTGAAGCCATCACCCTCTGCGTGCCCTCTCCTACCTGGCCAGCTCTGCATCCACCAGGCCTTCCTCACCAGGAAGAGAAACACAGATTCTTCACTGGCTACAGACACTCCTCTAGCAAGGGCTAAAAATTTCAGATTCTCTGTTTAATGCTACTGCAAATCCTGTTTAAGAGCAGAGCTAGCCACGTCCCCTGCCTTGCAATCAGGGTCTCTGCTCTGCGGATACAATCTGAGCCCAAACCCACCGCCCACCCATCACTGGGGCTCCCCCTTCCCTCTGCTTCAGGTGGAGGTGGTGACTGGATGCAACGAGGTGGTCCTCAGCCTGCAGAGGCTTTAGATGTTGCAGTTGGTTGCACAGGGGCTGCAGCTGGACTAGATTAGGTTAGACTGGGCTAACCAGAGGGATTTTTGCTGGGTTTCTCCAGCACCATGTTAACCACAAATCATGAAGTAGCAAGAAAGACCTAAGAAAAGGCTCACATCTGAAATGCTTTCCCTCAAAGCAGGTCCAAAAAATAAAAAGTCCCATGAGGTCAAAACAGAAATGAAAAGTAATCATTGGGGTCTGAGGTTCTACAACACACAGAGTATTGAGATGACTCACCCAGCCACAATAGAGCTACCAGATTTCGTGTTTGCTCAGCCCCAATCTTTGGGTGTTTTTCAGCAACTGGAACTATGAATTAAACTGCTACACTAGAATACAGCTGGTGGCAATGGAGGTGGGGGTAATTTCATGAGGTAACCATGACACACCAATGTGAGAAGACTTTTTGATCCAGTTTTGGTTTTAATTCAGAGACTAAAGTTCACTTCAGTCCTTATTTTGTCCAAATGGCTTATTCAGCTCGAGTACATATTTTGCATCCCTATTTCCCCCCGCTGCACGGTGGAATATGATGCCACGCGCTCTGCTTGTCATAGCTCAGATCCTGTCTTACATTTCTCTAATGCCTTGCATGCTGGAAAGTCTTAGAGTGCTTCACAAGCTGCTGCATACGTAGCCAGAATCAGACATGCAGCCACTTCTGGGGTGGAAGACAGCAATAACTGCATGTGCTGCACTAGGAGGAATAAGATTCTGTCCCGGAAGAGATACTTTTGCATAACATGTCATTAACGTCAATCTCTGAACACCCCAGCAAGCTGCTAGCTACATCTGAAGGACTGGAAATATTACTGCTGGGATGTAAACTTGCAGTTCCGGGCAATCTATTTCTACTTAACCTGTTGGCAGCTGTTTTCATCATTTAGGTACACCATAGACCAGTAATAGATAAATATCAACGGAGATCAACCTTCTGTGCCCTCTGGGGGCATAGAAGTACTGCTTTCTCGAAGGATACCTTCAAGAAAGGATCCAATGGCAGAAGGGACAGGAGTTAAATTGCTGGAAAAAGTCATCTTCTCTCTCCTACCTCTGATTTGCAAGTCACTCTGCTCCTCACCACCCAAAAATGTGGGGCTGTAGGTGGTGGAAAAGGCATAAGTGCAAGTAGCCCCGCAGAAATTGCAGGTTAGGAAGGAAAATGCAGAGCTGCAAGGAGGTTTAATTTGTAGCTCGTGGTCTGGGCTGTGGTTCTCAATGAGCTGAATTAGCAGCAGAGACTGAGGAGTGTGAAACAGCAAGGGCGTGACACCCACTCTGTTCTCCCTGTGTCTCCTACAGCCCTCTCAGTGCCTTCACATCCCTCCCGTCTGCTATAGCAGTGTGACAAGTCAATTGTCACAATGCAGGTTTGGAGCTTGGAGCTGGCACATCCCCACCGAACAGACTTCAATTCAGGCTTCCAATCCAATTCCTGCACCAGATGCAGGCTCTAGGCAACCTGCAGCTTCAGTAACAGCCACCTGCAGCCATCCACCACAGCCTGCCTGCTCATCTCTAGCCCCACTTCCAAGAACCTGCATGCCAAGAGCTCATCGTGCCCGTAGTCCAAGAAGAAAGCTCCAACAAAGGTCCTGTTGAGATAGCCACAAGTTACCTTGCAGCACTTGGGATGGTGTCAGTGAAAAGGCAGGTAAAGCTCAGCAGAGAGGAGGTTAACCAAGAGGACTTGTGACCTGCTCTTAATGTTTCTACCAGCTCCTTCCTTTGGGTTTTAGTTTACTTGGTTTAGTTTACCTGGTTTACTTTAGTTTAGTTTACTGTTTTTTAACAGACTTACAAACTGACTATTCTTAGGGAAGGAGAAAGAGGAAATAAAATCCCTTTCTCCAGCCTTTCTTGTCATCCTAAAGTGAAAGAGGGGAGAGCAATGTCCCCTTCTTCCACACCCCATACGGCACAGAAGAGCAGTTCTCATGGCCCTGAGCACTGTCTGGGGTGGTGGCTGGCAGCTAAAGAAGACCTGGTTTCCAGCTGCTCGCCCAGCTGCTGTGGCGTGCATCCTACCTCAGCCTGAATCACAGCTGCTGCTGGGAGCTAACTTTCAGGTTTGCAGGGGAGCGCTGCCTTCAGCTGCACCCAGCTCTTTGCTTTCAGGAAACCACAGCCCCGGTTTGGTGTTGTAGCTGTTAAACAGGCAAGTGTCTTTAACCATATTCACAGGGGGCAGACTACAGCTGTTTTTCAGAAGGCATTTGCATTTTGGAGGGGCAGAGGATTAAGAAGGGCTTGCCTAAAAAGTAGGGTCTAGCGTAACGCAAAAAAATGATTGCTGCTGACACACAGTAGCCCTAACAGTAAGTCTGTCCCTGGGTCCATTTGTGACCCCATGCACCAGCCCACCCTTGTAGGATGCTGTGGCTCAGCTGGGCTGAGGACTAACCTCCACTGAAGCTGCCATCTGTATCCTGATGCTTTCTGCTCCTCAACAGCATCTGTGACCCTTCCAGCTTTCCCCTTCCTCTTAAAGATGGGCGTGAAGGTCTGTGAGGCAGTAAGGCTCTTGCCTGGTGCCTCACAGGCACATTTCTGCCTTGTGCATTTCTGCACAGCCTGAAAAACCATCGATGGGGGCAGCCCTGGGGTAGTCCCTACCTCCAGCCCTGCCTCTTCTCCCTGACCACGCACAAACCCGGTGCCAGCTCAGGCTGGGACATCTGTGCCAGCCTCCAACAATGTTATTTCTTCCATTGCCCAGACCTGTTGTTTTCAACGGAGCAAAGGGCCAAGAGATCTATTTGTTGATGGTGTGTATGTTGGTTACTACCAGGACTGGCAGTTTTAAGGATTTTCCACGTATCGCGTGTCCCTCCACGTTGCGGTGCACTGACCCAGACACAACACTGACAGCTGCAGGGTAAATAAATAAAAACAGAGTATTTTGATCTTGGAGGGGGAGGTGGTTCGGAGGGGAAGGGGGGGCCGGGGGTGTCAGCCAGACAGAACAGGGTGGCCACAGCTGTGATGGGAACAGATGCGGCACAGGGAGAGGGAGCGGGGAATAAAGTTCTGCAAATGTAAGCAATGCTGGAAAGTCTTGGAGAATGGCACGCATATTTGGGACAGGTGGGAAGTGTTTACATTGAAATAAGAAGGACAACGGTCTGAAAGAATGCTGGTCACATTACCTGTGACCCAAGCTGACCGATCACAGCTCCACAACATCTCAGACCACCATTTCTCTGTCACACCAGAGCCCACTGAATGCACGTAGAGTCTCACCCAGCGCTACGGGCATCCGGTGCTCTGCAGAGCTCGTAGGTGTTTGGTCCCTCTCAAAAGCAAGCTGACATTGGCTCTCAGCCACCCTTTATCCCAGTCTAGCTCATAGCAGGGCTGGGTAGTACCACTATGTAATCCTTGGACCAGGTGGGTACAAGGCAGGATTGAGACCAGACTCACCTGAGCCAACAAAGCTGGCAGTGTGGTCTGCAGCACAGCTGGCATTGCCTGAGTACACCTGCCCAGCTGACCCCAAACAGCAGCCCTGCCATGGTGGGGACCAAGCTTGGTGGAGTTTTGCTTGTTTAAAGCCTAGCAGAAGCTCTTTCCCAACTGACATTTATGCATTTATACAATGGTGCAACCAGAGTTGCAGATTTTTAATTTTCAGAAGTGGTGCTGCTGGCAGGAGTTGCTCAGCACGGCTCGTGCAGGGCAGGTAACCTGCTGCTAGCCACTGGCCACCTGAGATCATCTTCTGGTACAAAGCAGTTGTGCTGTGTGCTCTCTGCTGATGGTCATTACAGATAAGAGGCTGTGGCTTCTTCTATGGGATCTTTGCAATGCTTCACTGAATTGCCTTTGCCATTTTGGAGAAAGGACTCATCAGAACTAACGACATGAACAAAATTCTTCTTTTCTCCCGGCACATTTAATCCTTTCCCTAAAAGATTAAAGGCTGGATTTTTCAAGAACCCTAGAGGCACCCGTGACCCTATTTAAAATCAACAGAGTGCTGGGAACCCACCTCCCTAACATGTTATTGAAACCCCAGCTGAGCCCAGCCCACAAAGGCATATGGTGCAGCTCCGGACTGCAGGATGAACACCTGCATCACACCTACATTATCCAAGAGCGGCCAGGAGACTTGTCCAAGGTCATTTCATGTTGCAGTGAGGAACAGAGACCAGGGGCTCTGCTTCCCAAGTAGCTGACTGCTGCCCTGTGAGACCCATGGGAGAAGAAATCCTTCTTAACTGCAGCTATTTCACCAGAGGATGCTCGAAGGCAGCTTGCAAGAAACTTTGAGCATTTCTAATCAAGTTAAAGGAGGGCTTACAAACACAAAGTCATGTTGAGAGACATTCTCTGAATTTATTCACACCCTTGCTCCTAGATAAAAATAGCTGTATATGTTAAGTTTAGGTCCACCGAGAGCCTAGAGGATAGCAAGGGATTATCACAAAAGGGCAGCAAGGCAGTCAAAAAGAGCCTGGGGGACATCTTGTACAATTTCCATGAAGGGAATAATTAATTCAAACTGTATACAGACTGCGCTGGGAGTGTCCACTCTGGAGATTTTCAAAGAGTCCTTTGCTGCTTTGGGCTCACTTTAAATCAAGTGTCCTAAAAAAACACTTCAGCTATGCATTTCATTTCAGTTATACAGTGTGTTTAAATGCCAAGGGATGAGGGAAAACTTCGTTATTAAAGGGCTGTAAGACTTTAATAAGGTACACAGTCATTAGAAAGTTGTTGAGTCATGAAAATAGTCTCAATAATTTGAAATTAATGTTTAGTGTATGCTCTACCATAAAGTGCTTAGATGTTGTGGCCATGGATACTAAAGAAAAACCTTAAGGCCATGACTACACGAGCAAGTTACCGCAAGGTAAGCTAGGGTGTAATTTCAGAGCACACCACTTACCTTACGGTAACTTCCCATTTGCAGGCTGTTGTCCCAGGACCAGGGGAGGCAGCGAAGCTCTTGCTGGACATGGCACAGGCTGCCCATTGTGGGCTGCTGGCTGAGGGCACGCACGTGGCTGGGTGCTGCAGAACACATAAGGTGCAGTAAATCTGTGCAGTAACAGCTGTGAGTAACTTTGCTCTCCAGCATAGATGCAAGGATGGACTATATGTAGCAATCAATGCAATAGAAATGGGCACAGTTAGAAAGTCCAGAAGTTCAATGAGAAGGGCCAGAACCTGATGTGGAGATTCTGCTTCATGATAATATTAAATACATACATTAATACATGCTTGCAAGTAACAATCGGGGCTGTAGCATCCCTATACCACTGTCTCTGTTGAAGAGGTAGGGAAAAATGACTAACTACCAGAAGTTCTCCTCTCTCCTCTCTTTTCTGGAAAAATACAACCATTTGAGAATTGAGTCTGCTTCTGCTGACCTGCCCTTTCTTTTCCATCTCTGCTTCCTGCCAAGCAAAATTCACTGAGTTCCACTTATGACTTTAATGAGACCAGAATTTCTGGATGTAGTTGTTGTGGAATGTGTTCCTGATAAATCATTTAAAACCCAGACAACAGAGCTCCTATCGCAGATTAACGATTCATCCTGGAGCTTGCCCTGAGCATGTCCAATGCTGGGTGGAAAATCACTGCCCTTCTAACCCCAGTGACTAGGGGCATCCCAGAGCCTGGAGATTTTTCATTTCAACTCAGTAATTCAATTCGCTGCACGACTTTTCTTTCCTTCCTCCCATTGGTTAGTTCAATGAAGGGAGAGCTGTAAACTCTACAAATTTTAGAAACTGTTTGTACCTCCTATTGTAAAAACAGGAATGGACCTGCACCAAGAGAGCCCAGTTACTGCACAAGTGAGCAGGAGGAAGCACATGCGTCCTCCAGACCAGCACTGTAGGTACTGCACACCACTTAGTGCTTTCTAGATGGAAGGAGAGAGAGAAAACAAATAGGACAAAGAAGAAAAGTAAGGTTTTCCCACATGGTTTTCCTTCCCCATACTCCTATGCCCCCTCTCTTAGCATCACCTTTCTGAGCAAGGGGAGTGGGATGTATTTTGCAGCCATCACACCTTACGCAGCAGAGGAACATGCCATGGTGGGAACTGCCTCGTACCCCACATGGACACAGGGAACAGGTTGCTGATCCCAGTCAGCACACTGCCTGAAACTACTAGAAAATAAGCAGAAATTATGGTTCCCTTGCCAGGATAGAGTAACCCGTATTTCTACTGTTGCCCAGCTCTACAATGAAGAAACATCATTATGATGTTTATCAAAAACACAAGACCACTGTCTGGTTGACTGTGGGCAGCTGTTTTCTGTAGGTAATCACAATATCAGTGTCTCAAGAGTTAAACTACCTGGAAGAAGGGGATTTTAGTAGAAGATCCGGAGTGGCAAACATTATCAGCAGCGTTAATCTGTCACATCTTTCCTGGACTGTACATACCACGCTCCATCACTCTGGCATGTCATGGCCTGCATTGTTACAAGATGTACTGAAGCTGTAGCCAGCCATAGTTTGGCATCTCAGTGAACCTTCTGATCCAAGAAAATACGGGAAGGAAAAAAAAAAGATGCCATTTCCAAAACAAAACAAAAAAATAACAAACCAATCCACCTCTAAAAAAGTAATCAAAACTAACCCCAAAACTTCTAAGCAAGTACTAAGATTTTTTTTTTTTTTTCAAATGCAACCATAAAACAAATCTGTTTGAGTTGAGGGTGAGCTAGACCCTTGAATCCACAGCACTTGAGGAATGCCGGATGGCCCTAAACCTACAGCTTTTCTTTGTCATGTTTCTCTCTTATTCAGACACATACAAAGGAAAAAAAAATAAAAAATAGAAATTTGTTTTCCTGGTTCTGGCTAGAACCTGGCCCACAACCAGGCTGTCCTGAAAACATCCCATATCTGAGCCTGGAAATGCAGCAGACTCGAGCTGGACCAGTCTATGGAGTTGACGCCACTGGGGTGCCCAGAACCCACAGCCCGGAGCCCTGCCCTGCGAGCAGACACCAGACTGCAGACACCAGATGAGAGAGAGGGAAGGCTCTTGGCTCTATTGTTGTTGTTGAGCTACTGGAAAGGAGCTAGGGAGAGGAAAAATGATCTGGATAGGAAGAAAAAAGTCTCACAGGAATGGATGATCTCACTTGTCCACACACACACGCCCAGACGTACAAATATATATAATTAACTGGAAAATACTGTGTGGTATAAAGGTTTCTTCAGCTTGGGTACATCATAGTTGGGCTAGTCAACTTTGGTACAACCATAACAAAGAGTGCTTCCCACACACCTCCTGCTAAGAGCTCTCCTACCACATCATAGCATTTTAGTATGCATTTATATCTGTTGATAGGTACCCCTATGCTTTTCATACACAGAAAACTAGACATGTGATACAATTATTAAATGTATATGTAATGGCCTATGCAGTCATCAATAGAATATATAACTTCTGTGTACACACATGTTCTTATACAGGTCATTTGTTGACTCCTGCAAACTGTCACAAGGGTATATAAGGGACAGGAGGTCAAAGCAATATCCCATTCAAATACCATAAAGAAGACAACTCAAAGGTTTCATCAGCTTTTGTCCCTGTGCAGGCCACACATGGGAGAACAGAGGGACAGCAATTCTAGCACCCCATACTATGAGATTTTAGGGTTCTGTAAGCAGGCCCATGACAACTTAGAGAGAATTGCAAAAAGCAGCCCAACTTGCAGCCAAAACTCATCAGTTTCACAGGCATCACAAAAGACATTCTGAATCCTCATTTCCTAGACCATTCCTACTAAGGGACACAGCAAAGAGTGCTTCTTAGGCCCTTACCAGCATGCCAAAGCAGTGATGCCATTTCTATGCATTATTACAATGCCATATGGCATGACACAAAGGCTCTTGTTCTCTTCTGTTCCAAAGAGGAAACTTTTATCTGGGCTTGTTGTTTCAAGTGAAGCACATGGCTTCAGACATGAGCCTCTATTTGTTTTTGTTTCTTTTCTTTTATTTTCTTTTAAGGAAATAATGTTAAGTAATCCCATGTACTTTCCACTCATCCTGCAGATGAGGTTGCATCCTCGAACACAGCTGGTGGTACATAACGTCTCCACTCTGGATGTGCACAGGTTCCCTAATGGGGACCCTCTGCTCTGACCACGGCATACTTAAGTACTCTGGAGCCACAGTCTGACAGCAGAAAAACTTCTTCATTGCAAAAAGTAGATCATCTCCTAAATTTTTCAAGAGCCAGGACTGTCTTAATACAACCAAAGAATGAGGGAGCAGGGAGGAGAGAGGAGCTGTGCTAGGTACCTCCAAAAGCTACAACATGGCTGTGGCATTAATGGAAATAGTTAATGACGTTCACTGTCTTGCTAGAGTAGGAGCTGGTATGTTGTTTGTTTTTCACTGAAAAATAGGCCAGTATTTCTCAACAGGAAGGCCCGTCTGGATCCCAGACAAAGAGGGCTCAGGAACACCAGCCCTCAAATAACCTAACCACTCGCTCATCCCGACCCTTTACACATTCAAGAAAATTTACCATCACAGCTGCAGAGTGGGTCCAGCTTCCCCACAAAACAGTTAACTTGATCCCTGAGCAGAGACACTAATAAGAGAAGCCAAGAATGGTAATTTTTTAGGTAACAAGAATGCCCCAAACTTTGCTGACCTTATGTGACTTTTAGCTTCTTGTTCCAAGTGCCAAGCTACTGAAAAGCTTGTCTGTTTTTTAAGACTCCAGGTCATTCCTTTCTCTGTGTCCAAGCTGTTCTTCCAATATCTTTTTAAATCGGCTGCTTGTTTCCAGTGAGTAGACTCTGAGAGACAGGAAAAACTCTGTAAGAGAGATTGTCTTCTTGCATATAAATCTTACTTTGAAAGGAGACGGTATTTTTGGAATTCAAGGGTTGGTTTTTTTTTTTTGCTGCAATATTTTTTGCTCTGTCACTTACAGGAACCCTGTGTATCTAGAATGAAGGTACTTATTCAACTCTAACCTAAACCAAGGGGCACAAGATAAAAAATCTCCTTTTCCTAAACATATTTTCTAGATTAAGGAGGTATTCCCTTTTGGTTTGCTCAGGACTTTCTTTATTTGTCTACATCCAGGTGTGCAAGTTTCTGGGAGGGAACTTGTCACCCACCTAAACACAATATAGCACAGGTTGTTGGTTTTGTTTTTTTTTTGGTTGCTTTGGTTTAGTTTGTCTTGCTCTAAGATGCCCTGTCTGTTCCATGCTTCCCCTGTTTGTGTATTGGGAGCAATGTTAGTCATGGCACAGACAACTCAGAGATGCTTTGAGGTTCAGTTGCACGTTGTAAGAGCCTTGACCAAAAGCATTATTTATTGCCGGTTACTCACAACAATAACAACAACAACAACATATGTAAACTTGCAAGAATGAGTTAGGAGTGTCAAAGGAAGAAAAGCTCTGCCCTCAAGGCTTACATTTTATAAAAACCTGATGGTCAGAAAGAGCACAACACAGTCAGATTGAAAAGCAGCCCAGAAAAGGGCTTGTTTAACACCACAGGTGGTGCACAGGCTTCAGATGTGTCCACCCATACTCACTAAAGCCAGCTCCTCACCCTTGATGCCTTCCAGCATCCATCCCTTGGTCTATACTCCACTGTTCTGGCTGGCAGAGCCTCTGTCACTGGGGTCTGGAAGCAGCATGGAGCTGGAGAACAGCTAGCAGGCTCCTGGCCACATGGTTAAAGCCACTTTATATCCCCTACGGTGACCGAAGCCTGGTGCTGTGGGCTTTTCTTTGTCATGGGGCCCAACGTGCCCCTGGCAAAACAAGCTGAGGCATGGTTTCATGCTTGGGCACAGAGAATACCAAGAGATTTGAGGACTTTGTGTCTTACTGGTGGTAGCTCTCAGTAGGCTGACATCCTAGAAAAAGCAAAATTTTTTCCTGTCCAGCACCTGGCTGGTTGCACTAGCTGCTGAGGCACACCTCGGTGTCCCCCAGCCACACTGCTAACTTCATTATAAGGCAAAGAGGGAAGTATAAAAAATTGAAGTTGGGTCGCTGGCTAATGGCTTGCTGTTCCTTTCTCACCCCCACAAACAGCAGGAAACCTCTAAGATGGGGAGAAGGGCAGAACAAAGCAGCTTTCTGATCTGTTAATGCTCACATAGCCACATTTAACACCAGAAGAGCAGCAGAGCCCAGTTTGCCTTGCAGTGCAGATACCTCTGCCTGATCTGAGCGCTCAGGGCTCACGTCATTGCTTTTGGAGAAAAATAGGCATTTTTAGGAGAGATTAGCAAGGCTTGTTAGGGCTGTCAGGTAAAGGTGACTCAGCCCCTAGACACACCTCTTGCTCTCTGCTTAATTAGAAGGGGTGTCTAGACAGCTCAGGTCTGGGCATCGCCATGTCCACGTTTGGTGGGAAGAATCCCCCTCAGAGAACCAAACACTGTGCCAAGGAGGCTCTCTGATACCACCTCAGTAAGCAGGGCAGTGCACTACAATCTGGAAAAAGAAGCCTAGACCCTCATGGGGATTTAGCAGCCTCACTCCTGGCTGACTTGCAGAGTCAGTCGTGGGCTGCGCAGGGAAACCAGCACCCAAACGCCAGCTTTCCTCCACTCCTGGTCTTTCAGTAACTGCTGCTGCCTTCTTGGAGCTCTGCAGAGACAGCCAGGAGCCAAGGAGGGAGGGGGCCAGGTGCTGATGAAGCTTGCAATTAACCCTCCTGATGGATGGGCTTCTCCAAGAAACTCTCAGCATCTGGATGCAAACAGGCACGCTGCCCTCGCTGCCGCGAGGTCTCCAGGGCAACATCCATGGATGTGTACACAACAGGACCGTCAGGTAGCTGCTTGTGTGCCACTGAACGTCATCACAGCCTTTTATACTTGGCGTCGGGCTCATAGAGATGAATGAGGCCGATATGAAAAATGACACCACCCTGCTGTAACGTGTCTCCTCCGGTGTCATTTTCAAGAGCCGATTACATGTCTACATGCATTTATACACAGACACAAACACACCTCACTGTTCTCTCTCATAGCACCACTCAGTTGTACCTGCACTGCTCACCCGGAGGAGTTAAAGTCCAGAATCTGTACCTAACACATTACAAGACTCTTTTTATATATGTTTTGTTTGTTTATTTTCACTGTTTGGAGTCCAATCCTAGTCAGGGCCATATGCAGCAAAAGTCCATAATAATCAAGTTTGTCTTCTGTTAGTGGGCTTACATAGCTTGGTACTGAATAATGGTAAGTGAACAATTCTCATTAAAATTTCTAAATGCAAACATAAATTTGGAGTCCAGTTCTGCTTCCATTTGCAGGTGACTCCTTGAGCAGACAGTAACTCTCCAGAGAGAAAACAGGTGAGGTCTAGATGATCCTGGAGACAAGTTGCCTGTCCCAAACACAGGCAGGATTCCAAAGAGAGGAGTTAATGAATGATATTTACTGCCTCACACAATGGACGTTCACATTAAGAACTTCACCCTCTATGAACCTGGTTCACATTTTACCAAGCACCCTGTACTCATGTCCGATGGCTTCTAGGCTTTAGTTATCCAACCCCTGGGAAGAATTGTTAAAAAAAAAATTTTTACTCTTACCACACATATCAAGGTTCAAACAGATGAATCTCTTTTGGTAACCGGACCTGTGATGATCATGAACTTAAGTGAAGAACTTTTTGACCATTAGGAGCCGTCCCAGAGAGATGACAATGCAGCCCTGGAAATCAGGGGACAATGAATGCACTGACAAGTAGGTAGACAGGGATTCATGCAGAAATATCTGCATGTGCATGTGTGAGGGGAAGAGACAAGATGAACTAATCCGTTTCCTTGAGGCTATATCTTTACTCTGTCAGACTGGCACGTGTCTCCTTTGTTTTCGATAATAGAAGTAATTATACCTTAAATGTTCAACTGTAAATCCATCACACAATTAATGGAATTCAAACTGCACAGATCTATAGGAACATTTAAGGATGGATTATGGTCAGACATTCTGAAAATCACCCTCCATGTTTTCCAGCTCTTGACTCAAAGACTCAGGCAGCTTACTGCTTTCCCCAGGGACCTATCTTCCTACCACAAGATAAGAGAACCACACATTGATTCTAGAGAGAATCACTAGTGCACTGTGGTGGGAAAAAAAAAGCCTTCAGAGAGGGGTTTATGGTTTGGGTTTCCTTTAAATTTTTTGACCCTTCTTATCACTAAACAAAAGCTTGTGGTCTTTTTTAGATTGCCTACAATTAAATTCTTATAAAACCACATGCCTGGATAAAGCTGGTCTTATGCAACTTGGATGAAGCACTTTTCCCACTGTAATTTTTATTGAAGAAATCTATCATTATATTTTACAGAGAAGCCTAAAATGCACAGCACTTAGTTAAAAATACAGCTGATCCTCTGTATTTCCAAATCTTCCCACCCTCTGCCACTTATATATGTGAAGGCGAAAGAAAGGAAGAAAGGAAGAAAATGTAGTAAAAGAGGACTCATTCTTTGCACGTAGGATCACCAGTGATGCTCACCTTCTGTGGGCAGTGAAGCAGGGCGTGCCCAGGCTTACCTTACAGTTTTGTCTGCATGGAAGCCTCCCCACTTCAATGCTGGAGCAATGTTGCTGGTGAAAGCATGTTGCGGGTCAAGGGTGGTCTTAAATGCAGACTTTGTTATCCTCTGTGCTTTTTCTCCATATGTGTGGCTGCGAGCTTGGCTTTGGGCCCGAAGGCATTGGTTCTTGCTTAGGAAGAGTGAGCTTGGACTTTCTGCTGCTGGGCTGGTGCACAGCTGGCCTGAGCTGCCAGGCCAAGTGCAGGGTAGGTACTGTGATTCTTCCTCAGGAGAGGGGCTGCCATTTCATTGCTTGCTTAGAGGAGAGGAAGAAGAGACTGGCTTGAGCACAGCCTCATACTTGGGCTTCACCAGCAAAAGTGAGACAGAGTTCAGGACTAGAGATTGCTCTGATCCCGATGGGTCCATCTGGTTTCTGATGCACACGTGAGCTGCATCTGACATTAAGAGCAGAGACAAAAGTCATCTACACCTTTCTTCCCAGCAGTACTTTCTCAATATGAACTGTGATTTTTTGGGTGATCTTTGGGGAAGGAATGCCATTACTTACACCACAGTCACTTGGGATAATATTTATTACCAATAGCATTTTGCAGGGCAAGCTTAGGCAAGAAAGACCAAATCTTTCCTTCAGGGCATCCATTGACTTACAATTGCAGAAATGCCAACAACAAAAAAAGTCAAATGAAAAATGGAACATGAGTGTACAGGGCTTGACTGAGTAACCATAAAGTTTGAGGGAGGCTTTGCTTTTGTTTGTTGTTGCTTGTTTTGTTCGTTTTACTTTGGGATGTACTTAGGTAATATTCTACATAAGTGCAAGGGCTAGAAACACTTTTTAAAATGAAATCTGATTTTCTTATATAATAACAGATATTTTTTTTTCCAAAAGCATATCATTGCAAAATTCATAAAATTATGAGAATTGGCTACGTAGTAAGTACTACTCCCACTTCTACATGCAGCATTACACAAATCTTTAGTTGATTAAAAACTAGATAACTTTCTTCCACTCACCACAATTGGATTGTTAACCAAACCAAATATCTTCATGTTCTGACTGTCACCCAATCTTACTTGAAACCTTTTGGCCGGCTGGGTTTGTTTCTTTGCTGGAATGAGTGGGACAAGTACTCCACCCCTCCTTTTAAATAGACTTAAGCTGTATCATCTAAGCTACTTGGAACATGGTGCAGGGACCAGCAGTAAAGGATTAACTGTAACAAAATCTTTGTGAGGTTAAAAACTGGACAAGCTGGCCCTTCAAACTTTGTGATGGGCTATTTGCCTGTAACAGACCAATCTTCCAAAACCCAACCTAATTACATCTGTCTGTTTTAAAGGTGATGCGTGAGGGTTTCTGTGGTTAATGGAAGATGCCCCAGTGGAAATGCATCCAGAAAGATGTTAAGACACCATCTCAGACACAGTGGACAAGTGGACTATAGACTAGGATTTAATTAGTGAGAGGCGTTAAAAACCAGCAATCCAAGCCAGCATTCCCTGGATTTTGTCTCTGGCACAGGAAGGGTTTGCATGTTTCCCGCCTGTGGCTTCTATTTTCGCCTGTATTCATTGCTGAGATGCTTCAACACAGCTGTGCTGGTTCATTAACTGAACAGCATGTCACTCAGACCAAGCAAATGGCTTTAGGGTACTGTTTTCCTCAAAGGAAGGGTAGACCTCTGTGAGGAAAGGGAAGTGTTGGTGTAGGAGATATTTGAGAATCTCATGAGATACATTAAAAAAGATGACCAGAGAAGAAGACTCAAGCAAAAGCAAGGTAGCTTCTCACAGCAAAAAGGCTGGCACTCAAAAGGAGATTTCACCAGTAATCCTCAGCCACTGAAACCCTACTGAGACACCAGTGACAAACAAACCAAGATCTTCCTTTGTGTTACAGCCAACATCTCAAGCAGAGAGCTCACCTCTCCTTCAACTTTCCCTACAGGCCAAGAAGTAGATACTTGGCAGACACTAAGGGGACACCAAGAATGAGAGAAAGTGATTCCCAGCATCCCCACCCTCTTCTACTCATCGCATCCTGCTCTCAGGCAAGAGCCACGCACAAAATTATAGCACGCTCAAGCCTTGCCCTTGAATGCTTCAGTTAGGAAGGTGCCCTGCCCTATTCCAGAAGCTGCGTCAGAGATGTGCTGAGCCGTGCAGCTGCTCGCTGGGCACCGCTTCCAAAGAAAAAGGGTCCCTATCGTGCCGCGAATGACTCATGCTGAGATCATCCCGCTCAGGAAGAGACAGAAGGAATGGTCCCACCTCTTCCTCCAAGGAAGGGCTGGAGGCGTGGAAGGGCAAAGCAGGTGCTACAACAAACAGGGAGGTTCGGGGCTTCCCGATGCCTTGCCCCTTGGATCCCTGTTTTGAGCAGGGCAGAGGGAGACAGGCCGCGAGGAACATGCTGTCCGCCAGCGCACGCTATGGCATCCATCACAGTGACAGGCCTTGGCCGTGGGCGGCCTGGGAGGGGTATCTGTGGCACGCGGCCCCAGCATGCCGGCGTGCCTCTGCTCCTCTGCCCGGGCCCCGCTGTAACCACGGTGTTGCCCAGCCGCAACTCAGTCTTCCTGCCCCTGCCTCACCTCATGAATGAATACAGCACCTCGTAACCGCTCCGTCCTTCGTGGAGGTAGTGTCTGGAAGACCGCTGTAGGTCCAGGTGGTGTAAAGGGACCTGGCTTTAAAGGGAAGAGATTAGGAAATCCACATGGCACTGTGGAAAGCACAAAGTCTCCGTGACTATTATCATGCTGGTACTGACCCTATCTCAATACCTAGCTGTAGGGTCACTCATCAAAAACATTTCTCGAAGCATCCAAAACTAGTTTAAAAAATGAGTTTCCTCCAAAAACCTGGTTCAGGTTCATGCAGCTCAGCAAGAAGGGACACCAGCAGCCCTAACACTCCCAGCTCCCCCTTTGTAGTTCACAACTCAGCATGAACCATTTACATGGCTGAATCTACATCTCCAGAAACAGCTGCTTGAGAAAACAAGTCTGTAATGCTATTTCTCAGTCCATCCTGATCTGCTCATCACCGTGTTGTTCTAGCCTTAGACTTGCATTGTTACAGCTCTTCCCAAATGGGATTCCTTGGCAGTAGCCTCCCATACACATGCACATGTCTGCAACATGCAAGCTGCTTACGCCTGCTCTTCCAAGCAATCGTTGCTGTTCAAATTGCCCATTAGAAATCCACCTTGGCCCCAAAACTAAAGAGATTGACAAAAACACATTTTACTGCTCTTCCTGCAAAACTCTTGAACTCCCGAAAGTTGAACACATGAAAGCAATCTGAGGTTAGCGTGTAATACACAAACCACATAAAAGAGATAATTTAGCATTAGACACATGTTACCAGAAACAGGTTGAAACTAATACAGGTTTTGCATTCAGGTCATAAAATACAGCACTTATATCATCTTGTGAGGCATCCCTACTTAGTGTGCCTTGGTGGGGGATAACTACAAGAGCTCTTACGTCTATACAAGCTGAAGACAAAAGACACCCTTCCCACCTCCTCCCAGGAGAGACACTCACCTTTCCAGGACAGTCTCTGAAGTCTCTAAATGGTGACAGACAATCCACAAGATATGAGCCAAAGCTCTTTTCTTCTTTTCTTTTCCTGTTCCAAACCTACTGAAAGGTCACAACAATGGACCAAATCCAAACACTGCTTCTCATCCAGATCCCCCTCTACTTTGCTCTCATAAGACCCCAGCTGGAGCACTGTGTTCAGCTCTGGGGCCCCCAGTACAAGAAAGACATGGACCTATTAGAACAAGTCCAGAGGAGTCCATGAAGATGATCAAAGGGCTGGAGCACCTCTCCCATGAAGGCAGGCTGAGGGAGTTGGGGTTATTCAGCGTGGAGATAAGAAGGCTCCAGGGAAAACTTACAGGGGCTTTCTAGTACCTAAAGGGGGCCTAAGGGAAAGCTGGGAAGGGACTCTGTCAGGGAGTATGGTGATAGGATAAGGGGGAATGGCTTTAAATTAAAAAAGGGTAGGTTTAGATTAGATATTAGGATGAAATTCTTTACTATGAGGGTGGTGAGGCACTGGAACAAGTTGCCCAGAGCACTTGTGGATGCCACATTCCTGGAAGTGTTCAAGGCCAGGTTAGATGGAGAAGGACTTTGGTAATAACACTGTTGTTTAGCACTGCCATAGTGTGTTTTAAAAACTGATGACAACGATCCAGATGGAGCACCAGCAGTGACAGATGGGCATGGAGGGATGAGCACAGAGATCAGCCTACAAGAGGTACTAAGGAACCCATGTGAGATCTGTCTTCTGTGTGAGCCACACGCAACCTAACACAAATGACTTCTGTCCATTTTTGATCCTGTAGGATTCAACCATGCTTCCACTATTTTTACATACCTTGATGCCCAGCCTCTCACAGTAAACCAGAATCAACAACAAATTAAACATATTTCAAACAAGATGGAGTTCTGAAAGTAGAGCTGTATTGCACCTTTAAAAAGCATGCTGGCTGAGAGACTGGCTATACTTTGAAAGTTTGGTATGAAAGAGCTACACAGCAAAATGCTAAATCCCTCTAGAGAACAGAATGAAATAAAAGCATATATTTCATTTCTTAACACCTTGTCAGCAAAATTCTGTTTCCTGGGCAAGTTTTTTTTTTTTTCTCTTTTGCAAAATTATGGTGCTAGTTTGCCAACGATGCTTTCCTAAGAACAACCGCCGAAGCAATGTAGCAGCTTTCTCATCCTGCCTCTTCCAACACTTTAACACTCCCTCCTGCAGCCCAAGTAGAAAATTCTTTGCCTTGGGGCCTGCAATGAAACTCATACAAGTTACCAAGAGAAAATGCTATAGCGATGTAGAATCCACTTCCCTCTTTCTTTTGTCCCTCCACCTTTTTTTTTTTTTTCCTTTTAAGTTCCTGGCCCCAACTTTCAAATACCATTCCAGCTAGAGTCTGAGAAATTGGTTTGATTTGAGATATTTCTACCGATGTATTTTAGATTCATACAAACCCATTAAAGGGGCACCAAAAATATGAAGACCTATGCTGAAAAAATTTTCAAAGTGACCAATGGCCCAACTTCCCTTTATTCCTAATGATAAGCTGGGCAAACAGGATGTTTCAAAAGATTTTGTGGTCTGCATTCAACTTACTCAGCAGTTTGAGGAAAAACTTGGATGGAGATGTGAATTTCAATCAAAGCACACTGTCACTGAGAATGATTAGGACCTGCCTGTAAACTGGGCAGTCACTGAAGACTACAGGAAAAAAAAGTCTACGTCCTGTTTTTTACTCTTTATTCACTAGCCTAGAATAGCTGGAAGAATAGCAAAGATATCACACACTGACCTTAATTAAGACAGTGATTCACCCTTTGCTTTCTGAACACAAACAGAACAGCTTGGTGCTGGAAGGCTTACTGGCAAACAGAGTTTGGGTGAAAAGGGCAAAATTACCATGCAGGGTCTCTTCTGAGGCAGAATAGGGTTCCTAAAAGTCACAGCCCAGAAAATAAGCTTTCTTTTTTTTTTTTTTTTTTTTTTTTAAGAAGCTCAGAGAAAAACAAATATTGAAGATACTGTCTTGATACTTTTTTTTTTTTGAGAACGTGGAAATCCTAAATTAACATAACTTTACTCAGATATGTATAAAAACAAGGCCTTCTTCAACCTGCTGAAACAATACATCTATTTTACAATTAAAAAAAAAAATTACAAAACACAGAAAACAAGCTTACATTTGGATTCTTCCCCAACTCTTTTTTCTTGTTCAAGACAAAATACTCCTCCAGAATATCTCCAGAAATAATGTTGGCCTTGTAAGATTTAGCACAACATTTTTCAGTATTATTAATTGGACCCACATGAAGTTCATTTCAAAAACAATATTGTTTTTCACAAAGGAGACCCAATATTGACAGTATAATGGAGAAGAGAAGATTTCTTTCCAGTTTTATCACTCAGTTGTTCCAGAGGTCTCTAGATGAACCAAAACAAATTTCAAACAAGGCTCTTTCAAAGAACAGAAAAGGTACTAAAAATATCACTAATGATATTTCTATGAGTGATCTACAAATCTGTTACATGTAGTCACTACACAGTCTATCTTGAGTGTCTAAAAACTGTCAATAACTAAAAATATTCAACTCAGTTTAGAGTCAGGAGAGTAAATGCCTTCATAAGAATGAAGGAACATGTTGGTAAAGAACATTTTCCTACTGTGTCACAAAGCTCTTGGATTTTGATTTTAAAGATTTCAAAACAACAAGGGCATTGAAGACAACATGGACAATTTGGTGTACAATTCAGTTTTTGCAATCCAAGAGCAAATGCTCTTACATTGCTGTTACAACAATGGCATGAATGCCTGACAGCAAGCTAGAGCAGTTAGCACAAGCTCAGAAACTGCAAACACTAAGTTCACAGATGAACCCCTCCAAATTGTTGGCACAGCATGTGCCCTGGACAGCATCCCCATCAATCTGGAATCCTGGTTTGGACTACTTTCTATGAAGAGAAGATGGAGGGTTTACAGCTGACCAATACTTAGATGCATTGCTGATGAAAATCCGATGAAAAAATGTGCTCAGGGAGTGAAATTCAATCCTGGCCAGAAAGCCAGCATAGCGAGATCACCACTGCTGTTGGATGGATGCTTCCCAATGCTGCCACAGACATGACCTCCGTGGTGAAAGGCTGTGCACTGCCTTGAAGAGGTGTGTATTGCTTCCTTAAATATTCACATAAAACAACATTATATTTGGGATTAAAAAAAAAAAAAAGAAATGAATGAGAAATAGGGAAAACTAAGAATACAAAATCAACTCCAATCATAACAGAGTCAGAAACTTATAAAGAAGCTTCTGGAGAAAGCATTCTGACATGGAAGTGAGCAAAAAGCCTTGGAATAAGACATTTCAGGCCAAAACTTCAACAAAATTTCCAAACTTTGTATCTTCCTGGTGACAATGCTTTACTGTAGAAAGAGGCAGAGTGGCCTTTCTGGCAAACTCACAGCTCAGAAATCAAAGCAGCCCAGCAGGGAAGTGGGGAAAGCCACAGTTCTGGTCTGATTTGAAGACTTTTAAGTGGTCCTAGAGAAGCAGACCAGAAAGTAGCATTTCTAAAATGGAAAGAAACCAAATTCAAGGCTCAGGCATCCTCCAAATTTGATGTTTGATCACATTTAAAGAATATTTGGATTCAATCCTAAATTCAGTGAACTGTGAGACATGGCATACCCATTTCTATTTTAAGGGCTGGGGAATATTTCAGGCAGACTTCCTTCTCACAGAGCACGAACAGTGTGGGCAGCAGAAAGGCAGACTTTCTCACTGTGCCACTGCCAACATGCTTTTGTGCTGCCCAGGAGAAAACCCCTTCTTAAAAAGGAGGGCAAGCTGCTCGGTAGTAGGAACTGCAAGCATGGACTTTGTTAGAGCGAACATTGGCACCAGACACATGGGTCTTCTCTTCCCCGTTCTCCCTGGTCCACTTCACAAGAGTTGGTGGATCCTTCTGCCAGACCATGACTTCTTTGAGAAAAGAAGCCTGACTCTAACTGTTCATTTGAAACCTCCTGACCTGTCCCCTGCCAAAGCCAATGTGCTTATATGGGAATTGGAAACATCAAGAACTGACTTTGAAATGAAGATCTAATCCCTAGACTCTTCATGCAATCACACAAAGTCTGACATACAAATACTTCCAACAAAATCTTGATTTTCCTATCCAATCCTATGGTGAAACTGGAGAACAGAGTTTAGCATCCAGATCAGACAACAGATGCATGTGAAGGATTTTGTTTATTTAGATTATTAACAATTTGGAGAGAGAATTCTGATTTATAAATTAACAAAACCAGAGAGAACAGCGGTGGTCAGCTAGGGCTGGCTTCTGAAAGGACGCCAGCATCAAGGCCACTCTGAATGAAAACCTGCATGAAGCAGGTAGAAAAAGCATCCATTCTCTATTCGCCAATGACAGAACAAATCACAACCCTGACTTTTGCTCCAAGAATGGTGTCCACTATCAGAAGTTGAAGGCTTATATACAATATGATCTCATCCAACTTCTGACTACTGATTCTCGTTATTACTAATGCCCAAAAGGGCTTCTGGTTTTGAACTTATGTTCCTTATATAGTTCGCTTGAAAACCGGACTTGAGCTTTTCTTGAATTGCTGCTTGGTAAGATAAGTAGATGGGCTCCACTGCTAAAGCATGTTTTCCAATCCTTCAGTCATTCTTGTGGCTCTTCTTTGAAACATCTCCAATTTTTCAACAACCTTCTTTAATTGTCAGTACCACAGCTGGATGGAGTGCTCCCAAAGCAGTTGCACCTATGCCAAACACAGCAGTAAAGTGATCCCTGGGTATATAAACAGGGGATATCAAGTAGGTGTTAGGAAGGATCCAAGTATTGCTTTAGCCCCCTTGGCCACAGCACTGGAGTGAAAGGTGACATTCAGCCAATTATCCATTCAAACTCTTAACTGGTTTCCAGATTCCTATTTCTGAACACATTCTATCCCATCTGGTACATAAATCTCACAGTATTAATTTCCTTTACCTGTAGCATCCTGAAAAGAAAAATTATTTGCCATTTCCACTCTATTGAGGGATCCAAACTCTGCTAAGCCAGTCTTTCTGCATCTGCTAATGTCAGCAGTGGGGACTCAAGGTCTCCTTCCAGTCACTACTACACCATTAAACAGCTCAAAGCACAGACTAGATGACTGGCAGGATCCAACTAGGAACACAGCTAACTGATGTGTTTACACTTCAAATCTATCCAACAAATTCCACTTTGAGATCTGTAACTGGAATAATTGGAATCCATGTAACTTTTCCTATTTGATACTCTACCATTTGAGTTTATGAAAAATACCTGTGGGAGCAGGTTAAAAGCCTATAGGAAGTTCTTACATCAACATTACTGTGCTAATCAAAGAGGTGTCTTTTATTTTAATCCATCTGAGTTTGACTGAAGTTATTTTCTAGTAATCCATACTAAACACCTCTTCATAAATCATATTGCTTTAGTATGTTCTTTATTGTATGAGTCCTTCTGAATTTCCAGGGATTAGTATTAATTAATATTAAGGATCATAGCGACCTATTTAAAATATTGATCTACAATTAGATTTCCTATGTCTCTAATACTTCCCCACTATTGAAGGGCTTACTAGTAATCAAAATAAAAGGCCTAGGGAGCTCTTCATTTTTGTAACTCTAGGACTTAAATTTAAAAAAAAAACAACAGCAAACAACTACTACAAAAAATCCACCACAGTGATTTGCATATGTAACTTTAGAACATGAATGTTAAGTGTACTCCCAAGTATCAACAAAGTGAAAGTTACTTCCTTATCTAGAGAAAACATTCACCCTCTGTTTATTTTCAAGATACAAAGAGGGCCTTTTTTGTGCCCCTCTTGCCAATTCTATCACAGCCAGTCAACTGATTGAAAACCCAAGGATTATTTAGTTCAAAATCTATTGTTTTCTTCATTTAGCTGATTTTTTTGACAGTGCTCTAACAAGGCTTTCTTTGAAGCACCACAACCCAACTGTAATTGGGCATTCATGGGCAAAGAAGCAGAGGCACTTTCCATACTTATGAAAGCGATGAACTCAAGCATCCTGAGAAGATCTGATGCACAGTATTTTTTCAGGCCACAGCCCCACTGCGAATGTTCCCATATTTCATTATTCTCCAAAAAGCTGTAGGTTACCCTCTGTCTCAGTGATGGTTGAGTCCCTATGCTCTGGTCTGCTGCTTCCGTGAAAACACAGACCTTCAGATCACCAGCAGCTGGCTGCTGAGGAAGACACTGTTTCAGAATTGTTAAGCTTGCGATTTTACTGAAGGTCATTTTCTCCCCATCTGCAAGCAAGCATGGCCCAACTGGCGGGTGTATTAAAATAAACAGATGCTATCAGCACCAGCAACAAATTATCTTCTGAGGCTTTGTAATTTCTGGAGAGTGGCAGGTTGTGGCAAGTCGATTTACATTTAGGATGGAGAAGGAGAGAAACAGAGGTTACACCAGCATTAACATGTAATTCAGTACAAGGGAAAATGAACAGTAAATTGAAGCTGGACATCTAGACTATGAAAGAAGCTATTAGTTATGTACCCACCTCACTCCTAGTGAGGCACACAGCACACCACGTGTATACAAGTAGGTTTCACACCTGAAAAGAATTTGTGCTTTGTGCTCAATTGATACAAGCCCAGAAAAAATATGTGTCCATGAATGTTTTCCCTGAAGATGCAACTGTTTGCTTCAAACACTTCATTGCACCAGAACTTGGGGGTGGGTTACAGGTGGCAGCTGGAGAGGAACACCCACTGCTTTCTTCCCGTTTCCGGGACAGTACTTTTCTATCTATGAGATTCCAGTTCCAAAACCAGAGATCTTAGGTGGTATATCAGAATTCAAGAATCCTTTCCTTGCTTCACTACAGGAATGGGTGGTTACATCTCCCTATACATCTTCAAATGCACAAATATTTTAGCATATACTATAATCTATATATATGGACTTGGACAAATAGCTGACTAGCTACAGGAGTGCAGTTCTTCCATTTTCAAAGCCAGGAATGCAACAGGAGGACTGAAAATTCTCATAGGTTGTGACAAACAAGTTGGTTTCATATTATTCTTGGCCAGGAAGCCTTGACTGATCTCACCTGTTAAAGCTGCTCTTTCTATCATAAAGCTCAATATATTTAACCTATGAGCTAGTTCCACACAGGACCATCCTCCTTCAGGTATCTGCTGGTTTCACTTGCTGTCCTGATTACTCATTTCCCTTACCTGTCAGAGCACACTGAAACTTAAATTACAATTCTTTGCCTGGTGTTCACTGAAGGTCTAGCTGGGGACAGCTGTAGACCACAGCGTTCAATGAAGCAGCACCAATCCTTCCTTCAAACAATTCAAGGGAATTTGCAGGCCTTATTATTTTTCCTACTAAATAGCAAGTTCAGAACAAAAAAATATGTTCAGTAAGATGACTCAAAACTAGGAGTTCTCAACCATTTCAAGTAAGCAGCCTTTCAAATTCCAGGGCAGCAATTCATGTGCGTCTGAAATCAATCTGGAAACACCTAGATTGTTCTACCAAGAGTCAATCACTGATTGCTCTGACATCTCCTTTTCAAACTCATGGTTCAACTGCAGTGCAAAACAAAATTAGGTGCTGATTCTATGATTTAAAGAGCATCCAACACTAGAAATCAATGAATCCAGGCTCCTGCCTCATACGCTTCTGGACTGGTATCAAACCTGGGGTGCAGCATCTCATCTTTCTAGCATAACATTTACAAAAATCTGCTATTTCTCTCTCAAACACTGCTGAAGTTCCTTGATTTTCAGCTCAGTTGAAAACAGGAGATGTATTGTTTCCTTCCCTCCCCTAATACCTGCTTGTATGTTAGGGAAATCTAGGTGAAATGGCTTGTGAAATGGCTTTCAAGGGTCAGGTCTATATATTTGATTATAGGCAAATCACTACATCTCTCAACGTTTTAAATGATGCTGAAAAAAACCTCACCAGAGGAAGAAGTCCAAATATTCTCCCAAGAAAACTGGGCTAGCACAGTTAAAGCACAAAAGTTTCCATAGCCAAAAAAATTCACATCTGGATGCTTTTAAAATTGTCAGCGTGGCCAGACACCCACTTGTATTTGGGTGTTGTGCAATTCCAGCATGAAACTCAAACTCACACCATGAAACCAGAAGAAGCAGCCTAACACTTCTGCCATCACACCCTTTCTTGTAAATATTCAGTCCTAGAGAACTTCTTCCAGCTCTAGGGTTTGGAATAACTTGTTTTCAGACCAAAGCTGTCTTCTCCAAACCAAGTCCTGTATCCTGGCCGAGTTAGCTGAAGTTAAATCAGCATAAAATTAAAATAGCACAATGGAAAGTCAAGGCCTAGTGTTAAATCATGAATCTATTTTTACCTGGCAAAGCATTTAAACATGTGTTTGAGATCCAAACATCTTAAGCATACACTTAAATTTAGTCCTGTGTTTACATGCATTGTTAATCCGGATCTTATAAATCAGCTGATTTTGTGAATGCAGCTGAAATTTTGAGATTTTTAAAAGAAAACACACAACATTGATCTCCACAGATGAAAAAGTACTCACAGGCTCAAATACAGAAACTTGCAAATGGAGCAGGAGAAGCTGAATACTTGCAAGTGGTCCAAAAGCTCAGGCAAACCTGGAGAAAGGAAAAGGAATATTACAAAGAGAACTGAGATGGCACAAGGAAAACAAGAACGGGAGCAGGTTCAACCTCAATCGCAAAGGGATACACAAATGGTGGTGCATGGCAGAGAAAAGTTTTAGCTAAAAAGCTAAAGGCAGTACTTAAAACATGCAGGATGCAGGCCTTGCACAGAGTGGCTTTTTTTGGTCACTGCCTTCCAGTTTCTGGCCATCCACAATTTAGGGATTTGAGGCAACATCCCAACTCATACAGGTCATCGTGTTTAGTAGCCTATGATGGATCCTAGGGGATTTTATTTGATCCTATTCTGAATTTATTTTCATTTTGCTATTTTCTATATCCATTACTACTTCCACAATAGAATCACTAACAATACTGCTTTGATTTTATACTGCTGCCCTTTTAGTTTCTTTAGTACTCTTAGTTCTAATGTTAAAGGGAAGAGGGAATGATCATTTCCTACCCACCTCCTCTATACCGCTCATGATTTTATAAGCCTTTGTAAAATGCTTAAGTTTTCAAGACTGAAAAACACTGCTTTATTTATATTTCTCCTTAAAAATAAAAGGGAGACATTTCAGACCTCTGGTTACTCTTATTGCTCTTTTCTATGTCTTTTCTACTTCTACTGCATTTTTTTTCCCCAGTTTGAGTGAGCAGTCCTGCACACAGCAGGAAAGATGCAGGAACATCACAAAGAAACCATTACCTCTATCTCTAATGGGTCTATTGCAATAGCATAAGGTATTTGTTTTCTTCTCGATTATTCCCAGCTCCAAGAATTGGTCACTTACATGACTGCTAGAACTGGTCTGATATCTGTGGAAAATCAGCAACAATGGCTTTACTGATCATGTTCCTGAACACAGAAACCATAGCTACCTAGAGGCATGAATGGTCAAGACTATTTCCCCCTGTATTATTTAAACTTTTTGACATTGACTTTCATCTGCCACTTCATTGCCCAGTCTCTCAAGATCTAAAGATCTTTCTGTCTCGTGCTTCTCCAGATGCTTCGTTCCTTCGAAGAACTTCACAGTTCGTGATGCAGTGACGCACATCTGTATTTACAAAGGCTGTGTTCACACATCTGCAATATAACATATTTATGTATGCAGCCACTAACTCTGTTATAATTTCCTCCCATTTTTTTCCTGGTACCAAAGCCAGACTTCAGTAGTCTGTAGGTTTTTTTTAATCCCTGCTGGAACCCTTTTTAAGATTGGTGTCACATTATTTACCTCCTCTGGGATCAAGACTGATTGAACCCAAAATCTCATACCAGAGTAATTTAGAACATTTGAGTGAATATCATTTGTCATGGTGATTTGTTATTGTTCATTTCATTGATCTGTTTTAAAAGCTCTTCTATTAACAATTCAATTAGAGGCTTTTCCTTGAGCTCAAACCTTGGAGGACTTCCTATTTACCATGCATCCATTGCCTTCTGCTATTTGTTACACAGTGGCCTTATTGACCTCGATTGCTCCTTTCATGCCTTGGTCATTTGCTGATCCCACCATTTCCAGGCAGACTTCCAACTCCTGTTGCGTTTGGAAGAGCTTTTGTTATTAGTTTTTGTCTTTTGTGAGTCACTCCTCAAACTATCTCAGTATATGCTATTATGGTTTTACATTTAACTTGGCAGACATGATATTCCTATTTTCTTCATTTAGGCACGATCTCCACTTTTGAAAGGATACCTTTTTATTTCTAATAGTCCCCCTTGCTCTACAATTTAACTGTACTAAGCTTTTTAAGCTTTTTTTTTTTTTTTTTTTTTTTGGTTGGGTTTATTTTTGGAAGAAGTGAGATGTTTTCTTTGATTTACAGGGATGCCACTTACACTGCTCATTTACATGCTCCTTTAGTGTTATTTAAACCACTCTTTAAAGAAAAAAAAATATTGTCATGGTGTTTGTTTCTTTAAGGGTATTATTCCTATGAAATTATTGAATTTGACCATGCAATGACCACTACTACAGAGCAACCTCAGTACAATGGTTATAGCTGAGACTAGGCCTCAGTCAAGAGTGTCTTTCCCTTTTATTGGTTCATGAGTTTTTTCAAGTAGTTTAAACATGTTGACTAAAGTTTACTCTTTATATCCTACCTAGGATAAATCTTTTGCAGTCTCTCTTCTTCCATAGTCTCCTTCTACTGCCTGTAACCTTTCTTAGTATTTCATGGACATTGTCACTGCTGTGGCCAGCTGTTGACAAGGATAACCTTTAAAATGTTTTTCTTGATTTGGCATAGCAACTTTCAAGAAAAAGTGGGTGGTAAACGATGATACAGATAACTGATTTATCTTATTGGACTCTGATTTCCAACACATTGTGAGTCACTCTACCAACGGCAAAATCTATTCTTGTCATTTCTACATAATAAGTATCCTGATAATACAGCTTCATACTGATTAGCTTCATTCAGTAAGATTACTGGGAAGCCAGTACAATACAATTCACCCATTCTCATTTTATATACATTTATAGAAAGGCAGAGATAGTTTTGGTCTTGGTCTAGTTGCCAATATGTATGTGCCTTGTTTAACTGTGGAATTGCTTAGACTGCTCTATTTTATGTATAACTGAACTTCATTGGTGGTTGTCCTTTCCTGCCACAGGGGCACAGAGCTTTTAATGCTGGGGAACTCAAAATCAAGAGAAGTATGATCTTTTCCAGGTCCCCATTTCAAATAACTTTTAAGGGCTCCCCTACTATTTGTTTTTGTTTCCAGTGCCACTAACCTAGTTCTCACTATTTTGGAAGAAAACAACTATCCCACAGAATATCTCCTTCCATTCCTAGTGTCTGTCCTGTTCTAAGTAGTCTAATTCCTTGTGGCCACACTGCTTCTTCAACCACACACTGCATTGCTGCTTGTCTGAGTGACTTTCCACATGCTACTGGAAGCATTTCTAGAATACTGTAACGGAGTTCCTGGTCTTTACCATCCTTTCCTATCAAAATGTTACATTTTGCTTCCTGGAGCCCTCCCCTATGTTTTGTCAGTGCTCATACAACCATGACCAGACATGATGAACGAGGAAGGTCACCGGCTCCTTTCCAGTATACTCTAAAAGGCTGCCCAGACACCACAAGATACAAAACCTCCAGTGCTTAGGCAAACCACCACGTGCTCCCTCCTGGCCTCGTATTCCCAGTTATCAACCCCACACAGCACCGCACCCTGCCTCTTCCTACCCAGCGGCATTGTTACCCTTTCCTCATGCCTTACTTCAGTGGATTCACAAAGTCACCTTCCAGCAAGACACAAGGGTCACATGGATGACAACTTTTGCACGCGTTTATTTATTAATTCTGTCTGAAACACAGTTTTATGATTTCTCTTACTGCAGTGTTCAAGTAGAACAGCAAATCAAGCAAATTCTCCTAACCAAATCCCTTCTAAAACATTCACTGTGCTCAGCACCCAGAAAACAGAAAGCTTCTCTTACCACACATCTAAACCCAGCACAAAAACAGGTGAACCTCTGTTTTCCAGGAAGGAAATCTAGTGCTTGTATTTCCTGTCACCAGAGTTCTCACTTTCCCGTGTTTAGGAGAGTTTTCTTCTGTCTAGAAGCCAGTGTTTTGGGGAACACAATCAGGGGTTTCACATTTATTTTATTTCCTAAAGACTGACCCTGAGTTTAATTTGCAGAGAATACATGGTATAAAACAGATCAGGGAGTCTGGCACAAAGACAGGAGGTGCCTTTACCCTTTGGGCAATTATACATGAAACGTAAAACCCAGCAACAAGTCTTGCATTTAATCCTCTTTGCACCCCTTAGCCCCCTGCCAAAGACTAGAAATCCTTCTCCTTTTAAAAAGAATAAAAGATTTCAGAACACATAATCGACTCCTCCCTTCAGCCCTCAATACTGACAGTTTTATCTCTATACACAAAGCTTCTCCCCCTTCCTCCAGCCTGGCAACAAAACCCAAGCTCAATGAATATTTTATACGTGTGTGGTTAATGGAGCATTCTGGCTCCAGTCCATTAGGAACCTTACACAACGGCGCATTAACTGCTTCTCAATGTAACATTTCGAGTCTGTCCAAAAGAGATGTGTGTTTGCCAGTTGAGCCAACATACTATTATTGTCTTGTCAGCCTAGTTCCTGTCTTCGGTTCAAGAGTGGGGTCCCTTGCCACAGCACTTTGCCACCATTGTGCTCCCAGCAGCAACCCGAGAAGGTTAGCCCCGATCCCAGCTCCAGTCTTCCCTCTATATTCTGAGGTCTGTATCTCAGGTGGGGTGGGGAATGCCTGCAGCCTCTCCTGCAAAGATGTACACAGGGATAAGCAATCACATCACAGATTAACACAAGGGTAAATATAAAGCAATTAAGACGAGATCTTTAATTCTGATGGGAACCAGGCCTCCATATTCTTTCATCAGCTCTGAAATTTTGGCCTTAAAATCCACCCGATTGAAAAATTGATAGCAGAATGACGATGCTTGGCAAAGCACTTATCTTCTCACTTTAAAAACCTCCTCTGTTCCTTAGTTAGACAAGGGCCATCGCAGACAGAACACCATCTCCATCAAACCCAGCACAAAGTTATCTCAACAAAGAGATGGGCAGAGATCATTCCCCTTACAACAAGAGACATTATAACATTTCACTGCACATGAACAACACCCATGGTAAATGGGGGGAAGAAGATCACTGCTAGATTTGCCAGATGAAGAGCTCTGTGAGAATTGGGGGTCTAGCTTTGACCGCTCACCTCTGCCTCCCTGACAGTTTGGGTAGAGTTCAGGCGCTTCCAAAGTGTGAATCATCCCAACCTAAGGCAGATGTCTAGAACAGGTAAGATGAATGGCATGGGTTGTTTATCACTCCTCACCGCCCGAAGAGAGAGCCTAGATGAAAATCTTAGACTTCATGTCTAAGTTTTAGATAACTAAAATCAGGTGAGATGATTCCCAACCCCAAGGTTTGCAGACTCATTTCCAGATGAGCCACAGACCCTGACAGACTAAGTAGGGCAGAAAACAACGAGATAAAGAAAAGTGCTGATGTGGAAGGACTGATCTCATTCCTTCCCTGCCTGAAAGCAGAAAAAGCTTAAGTTTCAGATGGCAAAGCCCAGCCTTTGCTCTCACGTCACTGCTGAAGCACAATGGAGGAAAGGAGACACCACTATTTCACTTTGCAGGACCTTGTGGTGCTTTCCGTAACATCTCCAGGAGGTAGTCACCATTCATGAGGTGACTGGGTATTACACGCCAGTAAGCAAGACCCAGCAGAGACACCTCTGAAGTCAGGCTGCTTCTCCTAGGGGCACGCACAGCAAATCAGTCATTCTACCAACAGATCCACTTATCAGCCCACTTTCTTCTCCCTCCTTGATCCCTCAGCTCCCCTCAACATTTTTTCCCCCTTCAGAGCTATCATCAATGGAAAGTTTTGCGATTTAGCCGAAAGCAGCCAAAGCACCTAATTGACTGAAGAAGGGAAATGGCAACTTCCATCATCTCAAAAAGCTGCACCTTTCTCCTACTCATCTCAAAGCTGAATAAAGGAATTAAAAACATAGCCCGGGGCAGCCAGCAGAGATTTACAAGAAGCAGACATTAGTTCTCACTCTAAAGGCTGGGCGTGTATGCATGTGAGCCAGAAGGAGCAAACACAGAGAAAGGGAGCAGAAACATAGAAACATACAGTCTTTGCATTTAAAGAGGAGGAAGGAAAAAAAAAAAAAAAAAAAAAAAAAAAAGACCTTTAAACCCTTCCTAATAAAACAAAGATCATCCTGGCAACATGAAATGCTACCCTACTTTGTTTATTTATCGACACAAAGAAAGAAGCAAGTTGGCACCTCAGAGGGTATTAAATGCTGTTTTTTTGCTGACTGAATGACCTCAGCCGAAATATTTTCCATGACAAGAGCCCAGAAGACGCTGGCACAGAGTCAGACAATAAGATTTTCAGAGTGTATTTACATTCTATCCATGGCCCCAGGCTGTTCCAAACCCATAGGCAGGTGCTGCCTTTATCTGTTCTTTGCTCACCTGGCTCCCTAGCAAAATGTTCTGAGGCCTGCGGCTCAGCTGTCTTAACTGTTTGCTGCCTGGTGCTCAAAAAGCCAAGAAACTTCAGAGACATCGAGGAGCCTGGCAAATGGAGATGGGGACTCTGGTCACCCTTCGTGCCTGACCTGAGTGATGCGTAAGGAGATTTTCCAACAAGCAGACAGAAAACGATGGTGCTACAATAAGAAAAGGCAAATAAATATTTGTTGAATCCACTTTGAAGAGAGAGATTCTCTAAAAGAGGAAGGGAAAAGGTTGTTCTTCCAGGGATGCACTGCATTCTCCATTGCTTGGGGATCTTTAAGCTAGGTATGGATAGCTCCCTGAGGAAAACCTCAAGATCCTGCAGAAGACCAGAGGAGAGGGTCACAGTTGCACCTTCTACCCATGAAATCTATCTAGGACAACATGCCACTACCAAGCAGGGGATGGCCACCAACCCACATCTCCACAGCAGTGAACAAAAGGGATGGAGGCAGGCTAAGCCACAAAGAATCGCAGGCTTGCATCTTCCAGCTTCACAGCTCGAATTCCCTACATCACAGGCTTCCAGCTACATTTTCTCCCCGTAGACCAGCTCCTGACCTGGTCTTCAGCAAAACTATCTGTTCCATTCCTGTGGTGGAAACAACCTCCTCTTTGCCCAGTTTAACTTGGCTCCCAGTGCACAACTCCTCTCTCTTGAGTAATAAGCCTCCAGGAGATGCTGCGAGAGGATACGCCCTTAATACCGCGCAACCAGGAAGAATGATAATTGCACTTTTAACAGCACTATGTACAAGGCAGCCACCAAAGCAGAGGAAGCATGAATTAAAGCAGGATAAAAAAGGAGGGGCTTTACCATCTACCTAATAAGGTATTATTCATGGGTTTGGAAATCTTCCTTGCAGATAGTGAGAGGCATAATGGGTAGTCAGAAGCAACTGTGTCTGGAAAAGCGAAGGCCTGCCTGCCAGCTCACAGCACCCTTGTCATGCTGGACTCAGCCTCTACCTTCCCAGCCTACAGCTCCCCTCCTTTTTCCACCTTCTTACCACACATCCTTTTAACCCATTTCATACACAAGTCTGCTCCCCCCTGCCCACATGCATGGCTCAGTTCTGGCCCACTCACGCATACCTTTACACCAATTCCTCCGGTCCCATTACCTACCCCTAACCAAGGAAAATTTCTTTTTCCTGTTTTTCCTTGCAGTGTCATTCAACTCAAATTTGCTTCAGCTTGCTGTGGATAAAGCCTGTCCCCCTGCTCCAAACCACACCTATCAGCTCGCTAATGCCACCCCACATCAGACAGGACGCAGACATCTGCTAACTGTGCTTGCACTGGTACTTGTGTGAGGAAGCTTTTGTCTGGCTTCACTTTCCACCAAAGAAGCAGAAATGTGACCTTACCCTCCAACACACATTTCATAATAAAAGTTTCATTCATACTCCCAAAACAATGCTGAGCTTTACAAATCTTCCCAAAAGTAAATTAATTAATGCTTACTTATATAAACTCTTTTTGAGTCCTAACCAATTAGTTATGATAATTTATAAAGATCTTTCAGCCTTTGCCATTGCTGAGGCTGTTTCTGTATGTACTCTATGAGGGCTTGTCATGCTGGGAATTGCACCTCCAGGAAGCCTTTCCTAGCAGGCAGAAAATCAAAGGAAAAAACCCTCTGTCTACTCAGATCTTATTTCATAAGGCTCTCAGGTCCACAGCAGGTAGACCCCTAGTGGGAATTTCAAAGGATCCTGACCAAGTTAGACAATCGGATATCCATTGAGCTGAGGCACTGTGAAAGCTCTGTGTGCATCTTCAGGAACAAAAAATGCCCATAGAAACCGAAACTAGGTGTTAAAGTGCTTAACCAGGTCTGTGGAAGCTCCTTAGCTCCTATTTCTGGATGCAACAGAAAAAAAAAAAATTCACAAATGCAAGGGGTAAGACCAGTACACAAGGAGATGTGCAGAAAACACCTTTTCTAAAGGTTTCCCTCTACTGGCTCTGCACTACCAACCCAGCATCATTATGGACTGGCTGGAAAAACAAAGAGAAAAAAAAACACCACAACCAAACAATCTGCAGTCCTCCTCGGATGAAATAAATACGGTATGAAGAGCTCCTCTGAGTTGGAACAGTGAGGGTAAAAACGGAAGAAAACACGAGACTAAGCAGGTACTGCACATGGCGTCTGCAACCTCCCAGCCCTGGCAGGAACTGCACGCAATGCTGCTGCTGTCCAGCCCAAGGACATCCTCTTAAACAATGCCTCGCTGTGATAATCCTGAAAGGATTTTCAACTCTGTCCTGTATAGCATTTTAATTACTCATGCTGTTTCAGGATCTCAATCATGTACAGAAGGTATTTTCATCCCACTAATTGTAGGTTTCCCAGAGGACTCAATAGAGTATTTCACATCCTCGGTGCTATTAGATGCTTCAGAAAAGCATCCAAACTTCCAGAAATTATTTTTTTTTTATATATGTGGACGTGAGGAGGAAGGGAAAAAACAAAACAAAACAAAACAAAAAAACAGGATAGGGAAGATTTTTAGGTCTTAAACAGAAAAGAAGTTCTGCCTGTCAGCTTTCAGGGAGGAAAAAAAATAAAAAGAATATTTAAGATAACATTATAACAGTCTCATCTAAGTCAGTAGCAAGGCTGGAACCTGTCATTTGTAATACTAACATCATGTAGCTACACCCTTGCACATAGAAGAGCAATTTTATTAGCAGCTAAAGGTTGTACCTATATCACTACTGGCATCCACCCTAGGAAGCAGTTCCCAGCCTCTTAGGCCAGGCAGTACAGAACATCCCATGCCAACACTGCCCCAGGCTATCTTGGCTCTAGAGCAGACTGGCCATGCCCATAATGTATGACACTTGGCCTTGTGGCCACGAGACATGAGTTGCTTGTGTGCCTGTGCTTGAAGTCAACAAGCCTGAAACAATTTGAGAGTGGTGCTGCAGCCCGTGAAGGCGATGTTTTTACAGCTCGATGCCGACAGGCTGTGTTGCCTGCCCTGCAGAAGGGGATGGTGTGGGTGGGGTGCGCCCAGGAGCACAGGGTCTGAGATAACACGGATTGTAAGAAGCACAAGGAAGCCAAACGAGGCACAGTGCTGTGCTGCCTGCTGGGACTAGGCGTGCAGGTCCTCTCGTTGGGTTCAACCCAACGTTGGACATAAAAATGGCCGAGGGAGCTGACATGTCCAGCAGTGCAGACTTATTTACTGCAGGCTGTCATCCTCCAGAGTATTAAAGAGTCAGAGACCTGCAGGCTCTGAGTGCATTAGCTAGAGCCATGTATTTTGAAGGAATGGAAAAAAAATGGAGATTTCTAAGTGTATCTGTGCAACATATCTGAAAAGTAATAATTGTACGCTACTGCGTTCCCTGGAGTGGTTGTAACATCATCCCCTCCCACCATGCCAAGGAAATTTAGACACAGCCCAAGGAAAAAACTGTGATTCTAGTAGAAAAAAAAGGCAGAGACCTGCCAAGTCCCAGGAGCTTGCAGGGCTGGGAAGGGGATGGAGACTTAGTGGGTGGGGGGTCTGTAAACCAAAGTAGAGCTCCTTTTCTAGCCCCTTCCTATTAGTTACAAAGTGCTTTAAAGTGAAGATAATGCTCGTCCCACAGATTAAGATGCTTGTTTGTGCATTAGCTGAGCAGAGATAACCTTTCATACACATGATCTTAGTCATATGAAAGGTAGCTTTGACACCTTGGCTTATAAGTGGGTCTGCAAACTGATCAGAGAGATTTAGGTTGCTGTACCTTAACTGTGACCTCGAGTCCTCAGGAAAATAATTCTTCATAATTACAATCTCTGGACTATTGTGGTGTGCAAATCCCACGAGGCAAGTCTGATTTACTCTGCCTCTTAGTGAACAAGAATCTGCGTCACAAAACCCATTATCACAGTTGGCATTAACCAGCAAGCATCCTGCTAATTATCTCTGCAAAAATACCCAGTTGAAATGGTCTGGGCAAGCCAGAAGACCCCTACCTGCACGAGAAATGTCCTTGTTGATGTGAACTGGCTGATCAGGACATGAGAACATGCAGCATCTCTGCCAGTGCTGGAGAAGGATTTTGTAGCTGATCTTAAACATTTTTTCAATGACAATTAAAGGTGATGGATCTTAGCACTGGTCAGGAATTAAATTGAATGGAGCTCCCTTAACCAAATATAAAAAATAAGGGCAAGACACTCTACTAGGGACTTCAGAGATCTCAGGACTTTGGGTGTGTTTCCACTCAAAAGGATGATGTGGATTGAAAGGACAGGACAACAGAGCCAGTCACCTGAAACAGTGACCTGGGGATCCTGTCTCCACCACCAGCAACTTTAGCTGGAGGGAATTCACTCATGCTGCCTGCAGCCCCAGCACTCTCACCTGGCATATCTGATATGGGTGGACCACGAAATACTACAAAAATGGAACTTTTACATTCCCCGCAGGGGTACAAAGCACTGAGAAAATGGCATGACTCAGATACTGCCTGGAACATATAATGAGGATATTAAACTAGATCGTCATTTTATAGGTTACTTTATTTTTAATTGAAAAAAAAAAAAAAAAAGAAAACAGAAGCCAACCAGCCTACATATTTGGCCTTCAGATGAATTTCTGGTTTTACGTGACAGCTTTTTCCCCTACTTAAAAATTTGCATAAATACTGTCAAGACAGGACACGCATGGTAAAGAATATGCAAAAGCCAGAGCTAAGCCCAGCTGCACGCCTCTCCCACCGTGCTCTGCCAGGACAGCGCAGACTGGCCAGGGCTGGCACTGGGAGCAGTCCCCATTTCTTCATGTCACCAGGTCAGGGACTTGGCCCTCCCAGCACACAGGCTTCCCTTCTGCAAGCCTTTCTCGACTACAAGGACCCTAAATTGAGAGCCTGGTTTCAGTCCACCCAGCCCTTTTCCTGCACCATCACTGTGGCAGTGGAGACAGGAGTTTGCTTATTTTCCTGTGAGGTGACCTCCCCAGCAGGAAGCTGCTGCTGCTCTCCTGCCAAGAGGGGAGAGCAGGAGCAGCACAGCAGGGAGAGACAGGGACGCTGGAAGGAAGGTGTCACCGTAAGGTTGTGTTTACCCACGCAAGGGCACCTCTTCAGCTCTGGGTGATTTCATGCAGATTTAATTCAGCTGGTTCAAACGCCCATGCAGCCACTTAGCTTGGGGTTCAGGATTTATTTCAGCTAACAGGATTAAGAAAGGTTTAAGCTAAAGCAAAAGAGAAGAATGCGCACAAGCACTTTCACAGCTTAGAAAACAAACAAATACAGTGCAAATCTGTCTTTAGCCATGGCCAAAGTAACCAGAGCTCCCATCCCAGCAGCCCTCCTCACAGTGGACATTTTATCTAATGCCATCCTCTTGGCTGCTTTTCCTGCTGCAACCCTACCTTACCACCCACTCAGCACACAAAATCGCTGCACTTTGCACCTACATACTGCTAAATAGCTTACATTGCTCCAGAATTTGGCCCAAGTAGCCACACTGGCATAGGAAGAAGTGTACAAAACAACAAATGTTTTCTGTCCCTCTAAGATGGCAGCAGGCAACGGTACATGCCTCTGATAGGGGTCCCTGAAGAGGGAATGTGCTGCAGTGGGGAAAGCTAGAGGCAAAGAGGAGGGAGCCACTATGATGCCTGAAGCACAGGGAGGCTCTTGCTCAAACCAGGCCCCACCAAGGCTTCTGACATCCCTACTGGCAGGAAAACACCTCCCATTTAAACAGTCCTTTTCTACTGAGGACACTTGCACAAGTGAATTGAAAGGCCAAGCAATTCTGCTGCCATCTGTACTGAGCTCTGCAGCAGTTCAGCTGGAGGTACAACGTGACCGAGCAGTGAAAGCAAAGTTTCCTGCATCCTCCTGAAAGGGCAGGGCGGATCTCCATATGCAGGGTGCGGTTGCCTTGAGATGGAATTTGGTTGGGACTCGGGGTAATAGCAGGAGTCCCGTGATGCTCAATCTCAAGAGGTGAGGATGTTGGTTTTACATTTCTTCCAAAAGGTTAGGAGTTGTGGTGAGCCTAATCATTCCGGCATGTCAGCCTATGCCATCTAGGGGGAAGAGCACCACCTTCTGAATTACCAAGTCAAATTGACTGCAGCAATCAACTTTTCCTTCTAAGTCCCCCATCCAAAAACAAACAGGCCCAACCCTCCTTGACTTATGAGATAATAGCCCAAGGCACTGTAGCTCTCTGGGACATCGCTGCCTCACCCATCATCTACAAACATCAGTTGTGCAGGGATGGTATAGATCTCTCCCAAATTTTACATACACAAAGATCTCTGACCAATGACACAAGCCCATTAGAAAGTGCCTGCAGCACCTCTCCGAGGTGGTAGGTAACCAGCAGAGCCATGGAAATAAGAACAGAGCGGTGGAGTCAGAAGGAACACTCACGGCACAGAGCCCTAACCTCTCCTGGCTGGCACCCAGAGAAAACCTCTTGCCCAAGCTGGTGCTTGTCATTCAAAGGCTGCCTTTTGTGAACCCTGCCACACCAACACTTTGCTGCCGCTCAGCTCAACTCTAAGTAGCATATTCATCTTCCCATCATCACTTCAGAACCTATTTGCATTGTTAAATTACTAAAAGAAATTGTTTTTCCCTTGATATCTTACAATCAAAGCTGCCTGGGCTAGAGATCTTTCTTTTGTTAAAGCATGTTAATGCTCCTAATGGGTTTCTCAAATGCATAATCCATACCTTCCACTTCAGAAGTCATAAAGTCTTATTGTCCTATAATTCAGGCCTGGTTCAACACCTACTGAGGAGAAAGCAGACAGTTCTCATTGACTTTTGTCTTGGGTCAGGCCTCAATACAGAAACCTTCACCACTACTGAAGGAAACAACTGTACTCATCCATACCTTACAGGTGACTAACAGAGGTACGACAAGCTACAGAGGTCTGCGAGAGGTCAGGCTGTGACTGACTCTGTGTTAAGACCAGAAGGTCTGGACTGTGGATCCAGCTGTTTTAAGCACTACCTGCCACTTCCCTTCAGGTGCTTTGCAACACTGAGGGAACCATGAAACAAAAAGAAAAGGAGAAAAGTAGCTATTAATCTTCTAGCTAGGGCAAAAATGCTGCTGCCTGAAGTATGCGACTGGTAGATGTGATGACCATTTCCTAAGTGTCATAATCTTAGCTGTTCTGTTTGACAGCCTTATACCTCAGAATTAGTTCTATTCAACAGCTTAACAAAAAAAATCAAATGAAATAAGAGAATATGAATACAACTTCTGCGTGCAAGAAAGCTTGCAAGGGCTGACATTATATAGAAAAGAGGATCAGAAGTCAAATGACCTTGATGGTCTGGAAGAATTGAATGAGGGGAGGAGGTGTAATTCAGTAAAAATCAGTGCAAAATGTTGCACTTGAACAGTAGTAATCAACTGCACAGACACGGGACAATAGATTGAAGGGCATTAGTGGCTCATGAAGTGAGCATCAACCACACTGAAAGAGCCAGTGAGACAGAAGCCATCGACCAGCCCTCCCTCAGTAACTCTGTAATAATTTCACTTCTGATTCCTGGTAATATTTCTGTAGTAATTGTACACTTTATGGTTAAGAAAGAAGCTTGAAAAACAATTTAAGGGTAATCTAAAGGTTAAAAAAGTTGAATCTTTAAAAAAAAAAGCTTGAAAAAAAGTTTATCTTATGTCATGATTTGGCTCATGCTGGATGAGAAGATCCAGGATTTTTGATCACCATTTGGCAATGCTTACTTGCTTCCCTAAAGGGTTTTAAAATGGCACCAACATTACAACAACAGCATTACCTCCTCCTATTGTCTCTGTCTTCACCACATGGATACCTCCAGTTTGGTGCAGCTCACAAAGCACCCAGCCTGCACAGGGGTACAAAGCACCTCCATGCTGTACTGCAACTCAGCACCAAATTATTCTTTCTTTTTCTGCAAAACTTTCTAAAATCTAATCTAATTCACTCTGCACTGAGTGTGTAGGTTTTGCAACACTCTCCACCTCCCAGATTTCACTCTCTGTACACAGCAAATGTTAACATTCACAGCAAGTTTTCCCTCCAGGTATCAGCTTGGCTTTCTTTCAGAGCAATCTCATTTTCCTACCTTCATGCACACTTGTATTTCCTTAAAGAGCTTGAACTCCTATTAATAGAAGAATCTAAACAACAAGTGTTAAAATGATTTTTTTAACCTATTTTGCTTCAGTCAACACCCTCTTTCCCTGCAGACTCGGCACCATCTCCAACCTACTCAAAAAGTTGTGACCTTACTGACACCAGCATCTCATTTTTATTCTCATTTTCCATTCCTTGTAGACAACAGAAAAATATCAACTTGTGTGGATCACATCTTAAACCACGTGCATAAGTTCAAAGATAATTAGCCTTTTAGTTACTTAATGCTGTGCAAAGCACACATTTAACAGCTAAAACTGATTTTAATCTTTGCTTAATTCTTCTGCCAGAGAGTCCCATTCACAGTGAGGCAGCTGTCTAAATATCTCGGCCCCTTGGGGCGAGGAGACAAGCGAGCCTCTTGCAATGCTCTTGAGTGACCCCAGCTGGCTACTCCCCCCACAGCACCCAAAAGCCCCTTCCAACTTATTTTGGGGCAGTGGATGCAAAAGGGGCTAAACCCCCCAAAAGAGTATTTATCAGGGAAGTGCAAAAGTTGTCACTCTCCTTCGTTCAGATAACCCTTCTTAAAGCTGTAGCAGAAGGTTGGGTAGCAAGAGTGGTAAAATTAATGCAAAGCAACGTCCTTATTAGTGAGGAGTGCATGGATTTACACCACCGTCACACTGGCTAAGCACAAAACTTCACCTTTGCCCCACAGGACAGTGAAATGGGTCTCTCCCTTCAGCCAAAAAGGCCCTGAAAGACCACAGGGCAACTGCAGAAGGTGGGACAGTCACACGTGGTTGTACCCAAAGCCACAAGACTAATTTTTTTTTTCCTTCATACCCCCTTGTATATGCTTTGCCATGCTATGAGCACCTGCTTGCAATAATACTCCTCAAAAGAAAGCAAATAGGCTATTTCTTAATCATCTCAAATGGCCTTCTGCAGAATGTGATTAGGCATTAGTGCTTCCTCCAACAAGCAGTGCACATACATCCGCAGAAAGGGATGACTTGAGGACACAACAGCAACAAAAAATTAATGAATCTGTTCTCTGCAACAGGCAGTGGCCTACATCAAGGTTAATTTATTCCGGTGTCTTAATACACTCCAATATTTAGGGTACCAAGACATTACCATGTAACCAGATGATTACCCTCACATGTGGGCTATGTAATGCATGGCGATGAGAAGGAGCTGAACTAAGGAATATGCTTATGCCTGCAGTGTGATGACAAGATATACTTTGCTCCTTCTCAAGTAGGCTAATGTGGAACTCAGCTTCAGACCAAGGCTGATGATCGTTTTGGTATTAAAACACCCATTACTGTATTTTATTTTTGCTTGATTGGTTTCTCTTATGTTGGCCCTTGCACTCTACAAAATAGGGAGTAGTAGCATAAAAATTGCATCACTTTCAATATGTTGCTGGCTTTTAATCAGGCAAGGCATCCAGTTATAACCGTTTGATAGTTCTTCCCTCCCGGAGATGTGAGGAGCTGGAACAGACAGCCCTGTGCAAGGAACTGAGGCAGGAGCTGGGAGGTGAAAGCAGGAGAGGAAAGGACCCAGATCGCAAAAGGCATTCATTCGGAAAGCAAACAGCCAGAAGAAATTATTTTACTTTCAGGCCGGTGTTCAGACAGCCTAAATGTCAGTCTCTCTGCCAAATTACTTCCCAGTGTGTGGCTCTCAGTTGTTCCCTGCTCAGTACCTTACTTGAGACCCAGGACTGACCCTTAAGAGACACAGCGCTGATCGGGAATACCAAGGGTTTAGGAGGAGTTCAAATGCCCTTCAAATGGCAGGGAGTTTTATTTACCTACTCATTTACTTAAGCTGTGCAGTTAGCTAATAGCTTGCACAGCACTTTGAAGCAGAAAAGCTCTAGAAAGGAGCATTAGAATTAGTCATAAAAGCTATCATAAAGAAAAGGCTTTCTCTCCCCCTCTCCCCAGCTTCCCTATAAACCCAACATCCCCAGCACTAAAAGAGTATTACCTCACACAGCAATGATAAAAGCCTGATCTTGAATAAAACAACGAACTGAACTCACAAATCATACCTAAAAAATGATAGTGCAAGCTTGCCTGGAAACTAAGATTTCAAAAATAACAACAAATCCATTTGAGATCCTCCAGACTTGCCTCTGAGCCTTTCAGCCCCCTTCACAGGGATCTGTACCAACAGCACAACTGTACAAGCCCTCTTCTCTTGCAAAAACAAGTGGAAAACACAGGCTATCACAAGACAGGTAACAAAATGATGAGGTTGTCAGCTATACCCTTAACATTCCTACTTTTCCAAGTTTAAGAATTTTCTCAGCTTTATCACCTGGGACACTCTACCCTTTCCTTCTCGTGTGAGGTTGATGTGTGCTGAGGGCCTCCTACAGCTCACTGAAGTGCTCAGCACTTGCAGGATAAAGCTTTGGATCAATGTTCTCAGCCTTGCAGATAAAAATACAAATAAATCAAGCCACAACCAAAAAACTCCCTCTGGCAACCCAGAAGAAAGCTAACAGTCATTATATTCATCTGCAGGAAGTGAACTTTCCCTGTCCTTACTGATTTCTCTTATTAAGCACTCATCAAGCACTGATAGGAATTTTTTGCAGGAAATGGGAGTACAATGTGTTAGTAAGAAAAACACCAATAGAGCAGGCAGCCAATATGAGCCACTTGACATTTCAGGAAATTAAGTTATGCTGTGGTCCCAGCTTATAAGTTCAGCAAGACCCACAAGGGAACCCTTCGGAGACCTGCTGTGCTTTCATTTCAAATGTGCCTTCTACACGGGCTAATTGAGGGCAGTAGCTGTGTGTGCTCTGTCACAGCCTTCCTGCTGCCCTTCCCCTCTCGCGGCGGCTCCTGTGCTGCTTGGAGACTGCATCCCCACACAGCTTTGTCCTTTAGATGCTGAGCGAGCTCTTCTGGGGGTGAGGAACAAGAGGATTTGGAAGGTAAAAAAAACAAAAAAACAAAAACAAACAAAAACAAACAAACAAACAAACAAAAAATAGTGAAAACAATGATAGAGTTTCAGAGAAAGATGCTGAGATCTCTGTCAAACATGAACATATATGTGTATATATATTTCAGGATGGAAAGTTCAAAGCCCAAAGGATCTGGCCCCCTGGACAACAGATCACTTGGGGGCTGCGGGTACTGCAAGTACAAGCTGGTGTGCCAGGGTCAAGGACTGAAGCTCAGAAGTTGAGTAGCTTTATAGGTTGCTCTTGTTACCATGTTATCATGGGCAGAAAGCAGAAGGTTTAGCAACAGCAGTATTCAGGCCAATAATGTGGGAGAGAGACAAGCATCCTGAAATGAAGGCAGCAGCCACCAGGGATGGTGGTTGTTCAGCCATATTCCCAGGGCATCTCCTGCTGTAGACATGGGCACAGGTGACAGCAAACCACCTCATACAGACATCCTCTTCTTCCCATAAGACAAGGTTGAAGCCAACTGGAGAAGCTGTGAGCTGCCACCCATGAGCCAATGTCCCAACAGGTTCTCATCTGTGAAGATGGCAAGAGAAGGAGCTATAGCAAAGCCAAAGCACCCTTTGCAGGGAGGACAGAGAGAGGAAGGAACTTTGGAAGCTCCTAGGAAATGTGCCCAGGCACATTTGCTTTGGGAGACAAAGGACTGCACAGGTACAAACACAACTTGGGTCCCCAGGGCTCTACATTTTCCAGAGCATGCTTGGAGCATTTTGGTAAGCCAGCAGGATTGCAGCCAATACTGCTGCTATTCCCAGTTAAAGGTACCTTCCTTTAAGGTACCACACAGGAAACTACTCCTTCCTTCTCCTGTTAATTTGGTGGGTGCTGACGCTCTCTCTTTCAGCCCCCTGAAGTGACCAGAGCTTGCAGCATAGAGCTTTGGACTAATCTGGGAGAGGCAGCTGGCTCGCTGTTGGTCTGTGTGCATAACCTGGCTAAGAAGGGCTTTGATATCCAGCTTAGCCATCGATCTGTTCAGTGACACCAGGTAAGCAGACAAAAGGTAGGCCTGAGGAGCTGAAAGGGCCTGCTTGAGGTCACCCAGCTGGTCAAGGGAGAGTAAGAAGCAGTCATAAGCTCCCCTTTTCTCCTCATCCTCATCCTCCCAGCAGAGCCCTGCTTCTGACAGAGAAACAGTCAGGGATGAAACAAACCCTGACAGCTCCACCCAATGAAGCATTATGAGACCATAAAACAACCCAGCTACTGACCATCCCAACAGAGGAACAGCCAAAACCTTTGGGGGAAGGGGCACTGGGAGTCCCATCATCTTCCATCCCCTGTAACATCTGCTCCAGCATTTGCACTGTGTGCAATACAGGGAAGTCACAAGAAGGTAAAGCAATTAAAACAGTAATGCTGAAAACATTCACCTCCATGTAGGCGTGGAAACCTTCAAGTTTCCTTTTTATTATACGGATGGGATCCTGCTTTTCACTGGCACAATAGAAAATAGCCACAAAAATTCCACACACACAGCATCAGACCCTGCGACCAGCCTCGACACGCAGAGCGTCAGTAATAAAACACACCCCTACAGGGATATAGTGCTTTGGCTTGTGCTCAGCTGGGGGGGCTTGGGCAGGACTTTCACTCTTCAGACACAAAAAATATTAATTATAATCAGCTCTGTCATTATTTCAATCCCAACACTCCCCCTTCCCTGTCAGCAAAGGGGAAAGGAGCCATGCGCTGGCAGAACCGTGGGTTTTGCATGAATGAGGCCACGCGCACGCGTGCATCTGCCCTAGAAATCAAACAGAAGCTTTGGAAAGGGCATTCTGGGAAGGGTCCCCAGGTGCCAGAGGAGAAATTCGGGGAAATATTGTTTTATTAGAACAATTACAACAGCTGCTACATGCACTTCCTTATGCGCACAGGGGCACAGCCCTCTTCCTGTCTGTCCCACACAACCCCTCTACCACAGAGGCTCTTGCACAACCAGGTGCTAAAGTAGCTTCCAGCTGAAATCTGTGCAGAAGCCAGGGCCCTTCTCTTACCCAAGTTCCACACATCCCTGATATGTTTGTTCCCCTCGCACCTACCCCCAGTGAAGCTCCTGCCCTGTCCTGTCCCACCACAAGAAAGCGAGTGCCCACAGTGCACGCTTAGGAAAGGTTTTGTGCTGGCACCACAACAGGTCCTGCAGTCATTAGGGCAAGCTTGGAGTGCAGAGGGTCTGAAATGGCCAGCCAAGAAAAAGACAAACCAGGGACTCCTCAAATGCTCTCCCTTCCTATAGGCTCCCCTTTCCTCCCTTTCTAACTGTCTTTTGCCATGAGCTGAAGTAGTGGTGTCTTGCAACAGCATTTAATCAATGGTTAAGTTCAGGGTTAGCTGTTGTTTGTCAAACACCTCTATGCTTGTTCATTTGCATGGAAGAATAAGACAACAAAAAACATCCATCTCTCCATCAGAATTTGCAAGGCTGCTACCGCAATGCCTGGAAACCTTCTCCCCTTGGGTCCTGGTTAGACTAGTTGCAAGGCACAATTCCTGATTTTCCACTACACCCTTCCATTTCACTGTCACTTTCTCCTTCCAGCTCTACTCCACCCACCTGTCTGAGCGATTCCACTTCAGCCTTTTATCTGGTATCCAGTCTGAGAGCTTGAGTGGGATGGTCTCCTCAGTAGCTGTCTGTGTAGCGTCCACCGACGCAGCATCCCGATCCACATCTAAAGGCTCCAAGCGGTCATCCATGAACCTGTGGGGACACAACTGCGTTGGCTTTCATCAAAAAGCCTCCAAAGGCAGAAAATACACGCAGACCAGTGTCCCTCTTACAAACACTCCCTCCTTCCCAGTTAACCTGCAATGCAAATAGAGTTTGGGAAGAGCTCCAGGCAGGATCCGTGGACAGTCCAGACTACCCCTGGACGTACTACATGGTGGCACTCCTCTGTGCTCCCCCTGCATGTAGCTGCAGGGCTTAATCTGCAAATTAATCCAAATGGACAATTACTAGAAAGATGGGGCTGTGATATATGATGGAGTGAGACAAGGGGGACAACTACAGAGATGTGCTGCAGCCTATCAGAAAACCCATAGCTTGAGACCATCAGCTTAATTTTCACCTTCAGTGCTGCTGCTTACGCTTTCACCTGGCCGTGCACCCAGCCACAGCTGATGAGGTCCCAGATGCTGCTCTTCAGGTCTGTTAGCATGATGCCTTTGCTTTGTGCAGGTGTTGGCAACCACACTTGCATACAAATCAGGGCAAGATCAGCCTAGTCTGGGGAGCAGCACTCCAAGATCATCACTGGAGGCTACATTTCAGCTTGCAGGCCCCACCCCACAGGGGATAGGATGTCCTCTCCCTTCACACAGTTGCACTCCATCCGTTCCCAGCAGGCTCGTGCACCAGAAACAGGAGGATATTGTGACCAAGGCTCAGAGCAAGGCTCTATGAAACTTGAAGTTAAAGAACTTTTCTGGTTAGACTTGCTTGGGACAAACCACTTCATTGCAACTCACTATGCCTCAGCTTCTCCATACAGATGTTGGAGGGATCTCAGACTTCTGAAGCTCCAGAAAATCTCAAATGGACAAGGGTTAAAAAGCTAAGGGTTGCTGATGAAGCCCAATAACATCCCAGCTACCTCAGGAGCATCTGTCCATGTGCAATTGATATCGAACAAGCCTTTGTAAAAAGAGGTCTGTAAGGAGACAGGCAACCTTTTGACCTGTAAGAGAGCCATCATACTTCCAGCGGAGGCTCGCAAAGTGCTCAAGCACCTCTAATAACAGTGCTTCAGCTCTAAGAATCGAGGAAGAGTAAAAGCATTTGCAACGAGCTCATAGCAGGATGCATAAAGGTCTCCCAGAAACATGACACCTAGACAGGCAAAGCATGGATGTCTACAAAGTGTTTCTGCAGGGACAGAACATTGGCTGAAGCTGTGAAAGATGTAGCTCAGCAGCTCGCCCCATTGCCCTAAATAACAAGGTGGTGGCATCTGGGATCCTCCCCCACCAGGCCCGCCAGCAAATGCCCCAGCAATCCCTGCCTGTGTGCGCCCCTGTCATCACGCTCCGCCGGGCATTAGTAGAGGACAGCACCCCACCCCAAGAAGACATGGGGCATTCCTGGCACCTCGCCCCGAAGGCAAGGTCATCAGACTCTATGACAAATTCTTTGCCTGCCGCATCTCCGGTGGTATGCAGGGGAACACAATCCTGCCACGAGCAAGAGCCAAGTTTGATTAGGGCTGATCACTCTCAGATCCTTCCTGTGCAGATCTCTCAAACAGGGACTTACTGGCTGCCCTGAATAAGCACAGAAGCAAGGGCATGAAGGCTTGGAAGGGAGTTTGGACAAGTCTCATTGGGATATAAAGCAGAGCTGTAGAGTCCGTCAGAGCAGATGGTCTTCCTGGATGGAAGTACAATGGAAAGATGCACTTTTCCCAGTGCCCTACAACCCAGCATGCACAAGACACCACAAATGGACATGGCAGAGCCTTCCAGGCATCCGTTCCAACTTGGCACTGACGTGGACCTTGGAACAGAGCAACTCTGGCCTTTTCCAAAATGATTCGCTTGACACAAAGCTCAAATACTTGGCTGAGCCGAGCAGGGATCCACCCTCATTCTCCCTCGGGCACTCTCTGTGGGACCTTGAGAAGGTCCATGTTCTCTACTCCGTGCTTCAGCTCCGTGTTGAGGACAGCAGCCCTTTCTCACCTCGAATGAGAGCTGTGACTGAAATCATTAACACAGAGGACATTTGGGCCATGGTGATGGCCTTGTTCCCCCCAGCCAGCTCTGGGGCACATATCTAGTGAAGATTTCCCTCCTTGTGCTCTGCAGCAGCAGCATACAAATGCCATCACAGACACTTCACAGATCTGCTGAGCCCCCTGGGCCCACAAGGCCAATGTGCGAGGCCTCCACAGTGCCTCTAACTCTGGGAAGGGGGTGTCCCAGCTCAGCAAAGAAGCCCATGAAATGATAGCAGAAGTCTAGATTGTTTTTCGCCTGTATCCAAAATGCATCTCTGTCTTATGTGCTGTCTGTCTTCTCTCCGTGATGGAAACCCACCCTGCTTCAGCCAGCAAACAACAAAGGCAGCTACAGAGGCAGCAAATATTAAGAAAACCCTGTCCTGAAGTCCTCCTGGTCACATTTTCCCTGCCACCATCTGCTTTGCAAATGCAACAAGTTAAACTAAACAACCCCCCCGGTAGCTGAATTCCTTGCATCTCAGAAAACTACATGCATCCCGGTGCCAAAGTAAACAATCTCACAGATAGTTTACATCAAAAAGAGCACTAATTTCATTGTAAGCAAATGAACAACAAATTGGTTCAAAGCCTGCCACGGTGCGCTGCGTGGAAACTTCTCCCACCTAAGAAAACCATAGTTCAAGGCACACTTGTGCTTTCTTCACGTGGATCTGCCTTTTTTCCTGTGTTCACGTGCAAGGTGACAATTATGGGATATAAGCAAATATCCAACAACTCAATCCCAAACTGATCCTCAGACAATGGATACCACCAGGCTGAGAGGAAAAAGGTCAGTGGAGGGGAAAGGTGAGCCTCCTGTTTCCATATGAGGCTGGGAGCTGGTCTAGCTTTGGCTCTGACAATTCCAGAGCTGGGGGGGATCATCTCCTTTGGGAAGAGTCTTGCAGCCCTGGCTCCAGCTAGGATCCCAGGTTTGGCTGGATGCAGGCTGAGGACAACCCTGCTCAGACTGCGCTGCTCAAGAAAGCTGGGGGATTTATGTTGGTCATTCATTAACTGGCTCTAGTACCAGCTTCTTTCAAGTCCTCCATGCTCATGGCATGTTTCAACCAGTGGGACCCATAAAAAGAGGCTTTTTAATCTGGACTATAAAGAGTTGCAACCTAAAAGCATGTCCCAGAGGGCTGAGCTCACCCATGCCACTGCTAGGAGGAGAACAAAAGGTGCCTACCACGGAGGAGAAGCGGGCTGCTTGGTGGCACTCCCCCCCCCCCAGATCAGTATGGCGCTTTTCAGAAGTTATTATGGAGAAAAAGAAAATGAAAGAAAAAAAAAAAAAGCCACCCTATAATCACTTCAAAGTGCATTGATTTGGAATCAAAATGCAGAGAACAGATTATTTTCACATGCTCCAGCTCCTGCAGAGACCCATGTAAACCCGCGCGACACCCCAAGGCGAGTGCAGAGACTTGGGAAACAGGCTGAATCCCAGGGGCTTTGCTAAATATCACAGACAATTCTCTCTGGTACCAGTTACAGCAAAAGAACCAGAGGAGATGAGACACTAAAGAAGGGCAATAAAAAAATGTTTTTCTTTTTCCTCTCATTACGTACTCCTGGAGGTGGCATACTGCAGAGAGCAACTAAATTAAGCAAACTCATTCCAGTGCTTTATACGTATTGATTATTTGACAGTCTCCCGTTAAATCAGTAGCTTTAAAAGCTCTTATGTAAAGGACATAGCAGAAATGCATAAAGCTTGAGTTTGATATCGTCTATGGTAGTGTAAATCAAAAACAAGTCCACAGATAAGAACAGAATTAGAGTGGATACAATAAGTACACAAAAAAAGGACTCAAAGCAGCTTACAGATTTAATGCATTCTGCTGATGGGGTTGCAACGGGGGGAGGAAGGTTGTTTGTTTTTTTAATCCAGAGAGTTTTCATGCATACAGAAAAACAGAAGTAGATAAGGGATCTAAACCTAGATCCCATTGCAATCTGAGGAGGTTTGCCTATCAATTTCTGCGGCTTGAAGCACTTGGTTCTGAAGGCAAAGTTCAAATGAATATTGCCCAGGTGGCACTGCACAGCCCTCACTTTGCTAATCATCATGCTGGAGCAGCTGATAAATTGGCAAAACTAGTTCGGAGGGCAGTCAGGGGAGGGATGGAAGCAGCACACGGTTGCCTTGGAGTTATCCAGGGTTATCTACACATCACGCTGTACGCTCCCTGCTTCTCATAATTAGAGTGTCTAGACAGGAGATGATGCTGGTGAAGCAGCAAGTAAAAAGGTTTTGCAGAATTTTTCAGAGGAGCCCAGCTAAAGCAGTGATTACAACAGAATGACAGACACAAGACTTGCAGAACCCAGCTGAGATTAGAGCCAATTTTGACCTGAGTAAAGGTCCTTTCATAACCCTTCACATCCCAAAAAAGCTGCTGAATCAGAGCCCTGACGGCTCAAGCACTCAGGAGGGCTCAGTTTTTGAACCAGCCTCAGACTGGAGGTTTCTGCAAAAGTAATTGCAGCTGTGTCTCAGCTTCATCCAGATGCTGGCATTTAGCAGCCTCAACTTGTGTAAACCAGCTTCACTCCACTGAAGTCAACAACAATTGACACCAGCTGAGAATCTGGCTCTCAGTGCGGTTTAAATATAGTCTAAAGAAAGAGAACTTACAGAAGGATTGCCCAATTCCTCATGTCCATTTCTCCCTTGGGGTAGGGCTGAATAAGATGATTTTCTTCTTTTTAATTTAGCCCCAGTTATTTTTAACAGCAGCATTATGAGCTCACATTTATTACAGCACCTTCCATCCTGCAGGAGCCAGGCTGCGTTTCAGGCTTCACCAGGAATCACCGAGAGAGACAGACTTGATGCTCTGCACAGCACGGGGAAGGAGCCACCTCTGAATGCAACGTAGTGGATGCTCAGCGTGCACAGAAGCCTGGCCACAAACAAAACAAATCGTTGAGGGTACTGAAACAATTCAGCTTCAGCATTGCAAGAGCAAGCCCCAGCCATGTGCACCAGGAAGCAATCCAAGTAGCAGTTTCAAATCTTGCTTGAGCTGGCCAGGAGATGGACACGATGTTTTCACAGCCATGCAGGGTGCCACAATCACACACTGTGGCCCTATAAGCACAAGGAAAGACTACCACATGTACTGCTGGGGAAAGGCAAACATCAGTGACTTTTGGGAAAGGAAGAGTAGCTTGATTGCTCCCTGCTGTGACAAACCAGCACTCCATTGGCATTCCCTCTTCGCCCTACCTCAAACATCTCTGAGAAAGTTAATGGATCTGCCTCATTCATACACAATCTTCACATAGACGTTACCAGGTTCGAAAACTTCAACAACACTTATTGCCTAACTAAGGTGGGGGAGCATCAGTGCCAGTGATAGGCAGATTGAGGGCATAAGATAGGATTTGATTCAGAGGACCTTTCAGAAACCTGAAAAGTCTGACAGCCCTGTTTGGGAGCAGGTGGGATAGTTGCCAACTCTTTTTCAATACAGAGGAGAAACTGGGAAATTGGAAGAAGAAAAATAAATCGTCTCATGGTCTTAAATCTGTGTGGTTATGCTAGTGATAGAGTGACGCCGACTTTTGTCAACAGCAGTACGGTTCATTTTTTCTGGGCTCAGACTAGGAAACTAGGGCCCAGTTAGATGCTACCATATGGAAACTGCTGGGAAACAGCATCTTCCAGAGAGTTCCCCTCAAGCCACCACAGAGCAATGGAAACGCAGCAAATAAAAGCTGCAGCCACCACCCAAACGCTCCATCAAAGACATGAACTCTGGCCTTTTTTTTTTTTTTTTTTTTCTTCTTCTTTTTTTAAATAAATAAATAAAAAAACACCACCACCACAAACAAAAAAACAGATCCATTAATGAAAAATAAAGCACAAGGCAAGGGGTGATGAAAACAAATAAAACTAAGGCTGTGAAATGCCTGGTATGTAAGATGTGTTGAAACTTGCTGCTGACAGCAGCTTGAGCAGACATTCACATGCAGCCATTCATAAGATGCACAGTAATTACCTTCTCCGGGAGACTGTATTATGATGATTTCTTTAAGCAGAGCACAATATCTCTAGCAACAGGATATAATTACAGCAAAGGATATGCCTCTTAACCTCCCTCCACCCCCCACAGCTGGCTCAGGGAGAGAGCTGGGAGCCAGGGGCTCCGTGGGGAGGGCAAAAGAAGTTTACCCTGCGCTACCACACTCGTTACCTGGAGTCGAGCACATGTTTGATGGGAGATTGCGGTGGCATTGCTCTCACAGGAGCCCAACCTCTCTCCCCCTTGGCTCAGGGTGGGAACACTCCCACCGCAGCAGGACTTGGATAGAGCTGGCAGCAGCCACGATACCACCAGAGGAGTTCGGCACAGCCAGCCTGCTCTGGGCTGACACCTCGGTGGTAAATAAACACCAAAAATAAACAAGCAAGGGAATGACTCAGAACTGGAACGTGGTGGCAGCACGGCGAGGTGGCGGCACTTCCCACCTCCAGCCTGCAGACCAGGACCTGGCTGGCCCCAAATACCCCAACTGCAGAGCCTCTTCAGAGACCTAGCATGTAATAAATAAAAAAAATAAAAAAAAAAATAAAAAAAAAATAAAAAAAAAACCACCATGAGAAGAAACAAGGCTCCTAGATAAGAACTGGCACCGTGCCCAGCATGGGCTGGGGCATCTCTGGGGGATGGATGCCACCTCCTGGTGATTACCTGGCCCACCTGCAGCAGCTGAAATGACAGAGTTGATGCTCCCAGCCCAGTTTCCTAGGACTGGCCATTCTGTTTTAGGCTATGCAGTTTCCCTCACTGTAGCAGTTCACAATTGTCCAGACATTGCTGCCATACATAAGAGCCCTCCTAAATGTTTGAATTGAGGAGATATACAGTGGAAGCAAGTAACACCAAACCCACTTACCTCAACTCCTGCAGCTCTGGTCCTTGAGAGGACAGGAAATTCTATTGCTGTAATGTGTTAGATTAATGCATGGAGTGTCCAAACGCCCATGGCAGGGATTTCCATAGTGCTTTGTACTAGATGGATCCCAGAATTGGAAAAAGTTGAAAGCAATGGCAGAGCCCAGGCAGCTGCACACTCAGCCAAGGCACTCAGCCTCTCGCTGCTGCCATCCCCTCCCTGGTACTCACTTCTCCAGATGCATCTCTGGGATGAAGAAGCAGCTAACACAGTTGAAGGGGGTGAGAAAGATTTGCTGTGCTCAGGAGCTGCTCAGCATGGTGAAGTCCATCTGCAGAGTAGCAGGTAGGAGGACATGAGCAGTGCACTTGCTCCTTCTTGTTATTTCTGTCAGTCCTAGGAAGACAATCAGAGAGTTAACTCCCAGCCCCATGTCTTCCCACCCCACGCCAAAAATGCAGTGCTGCATCCAACCCAGGGCTCTGCTGTTTCTATTCCATACACTGATTCTCCGAAAATCAAAACAGAAGCTCAACCTTCGTTTTCCAAAAGCATCCAGAGCAGGAGCTCTCAGTGGGTTGGACTGTCCATACCAGATATTGAGAGCAGAGGGTCAGGAACGTTTTCAGATCCCCTTTTCAAGATCTAGATGAGTCTACTTCCCATTCCAGGGTAGAGAAAGTTTTATTTTAGATGGGAGATTGAAAAGCTCCTCTCACATAAAATAACTAAACAGACAGAAACCAACATTTTCCTTACTGGCCTGGAAATCATCTTACAAGTGAGAGTCAGCTTGGTGCAAGTCTGGAGGCTGTGGTATCAGTAGGAGAATTTCCCTTCCATTTACAAAAGGAAATGATTTCTGCATCCACCGGATGGCAGTGTAGGGAGAGCAATCATATTAGTCGTAGTATTATTTTCCTTTTAAACCTCTCAGAAGTGATTGCAGACACAGCATTTCATTGCTTATTAAGATCTCCCTGCACTACAACCAGGGAAGGAAATCTAGGTCTCATTAATAAACTATCTTGTAGGATCTCTATTAGAAGACAAACCTGATTAGCCAACATCATTCAATACATGATTTGGCTTGTCTGACAAAAGAAAAAAAAAGAAATTCATTGGAAGGGAGTGTGTTTTACATAGTCCACTCTTTACAATAAAAACAAAGCTTTTCTTTAGAAATATAAACAGTAAAAAGGCGATATCTCTAATACAGCAGAAGATAACCTCATGCATCAGGCTGGTCCATGCTGACTGCACACACAAAGTTCAGTTCAGAGTTCAGATTCTGCAGGACTCTGGATTATTCTAAGCCCAAAAAGGCAACGTTTTCTTCAGCTTCTTTTGTCAAAACATTTGGATGAGCAAGAAAGGAAAGTCTGTAATGCCCTGCCCTACCTAAACTAGAATTTATCTACCGTAGAGAGCAAGTTTTCTTTCCTGCGCAGCATCAAACTCCAAATAATGAAGCTGAATGCTAAGATCGAGGTAAGTAATATTCCTGAAATCCATCGCATCAACAAGACGACTGCCCCAAGGTACCAAGTGGTGGAATACTAGCAGAAAAACAAAACATTTTAGAAAGCCAACCCAGCGGCTGCCTTATTGCCGCTAGAGGGCAATAGCAAACAAGCGACCAAAAATCTTGGGGTGAGAAGTTGTTTGCAGAAAACTGGTGAAACTGTCAAGCTGCCTTCAGTGGGGCAGTGACCCTGGGAGCAGCCTGTGATGACGATGATGAGCATCTTGTGCCCACCAGCACAGCCCTGCTGCAGTGGGCAGGTAGCTCCCACGGTCGGCTTCGGGTTTTGGTTCGTCTGGGTCAGTCAGTGGAAAATATTCACTGATGGTTTGGGGCTAGAGAACAGCCACAAGCAAAAGAAGCACTTTTAACGGCATGTATTTAAGCATCATCAAATGGAAGGTGGTCAGATGCCGTTCTGAACAGATGACTGATCCAACATAGCACATCGTTTGATTCCAGATGTGGCAGGGAGCAAGAAAGGAGAGGCTTTGGCAGCCAGATCTATTTGGCTTACCGAAGGGAAGGCTTGGAGGTGATTTGATCTAAATCTATCAACGTGTCTCAGCTGGGGTGGTGGTGGTGGGGAACACAACTGTGAGAGATGCTAAAAGGCTCCAAGAACCCAGCAAACAAAAATGTAACTAGATCCAGAAGCTGAAATTAAAAGCCGGATAAAATCAAACTGGAAATAATACGAGCATTTAAAAATTAAAACTTGCAATAATGCCAGTAGTTAATCACTTGAACAAATCATGTAGAGGAGAGTTTTATTCTCCACCCCTGGAGCACTTAAAACAAGATTTGCTGTCTCTCTAAAATATGTGCTATAGCTTAACAGTGAATTATTAGCCTTGATGCAGACATTATGGGTCCAGGTCTCGTCTGAATGAAGCAGAAGGTGAGGCTAGATTAGCAAAATGGTCTTTTCTTATAATTACAGTCTACAAAGACCAAGGTTCTTCTCGCAGAGAATTGTCTCAGTTGTCGAGGCTGACTCCCACTTTTGCAAACTCCCTTCACAGGCTGTGTCAATGCAGAAGTGGCAGCAGCTCCAAGGACTCCACCACACAAGGAACAGAGGCGGCCTCTGGCTGTTGGGGCAGCTTCTGTTGCCCAGTCATTACCCATCTCTTCAAAAAAAAAAAAAAAAAATCACAGGCCTAAACAAACCTTTCTTCTGGCCAAATTGTCCAGGGCCAACCACTGCTGGGTCATGCTGTGCCCCCGGTTGGTGCACCAGTTCCTGGGCTGTGGTGCAAGCTGGGAAGAGACTGGGGCAGGAACTGACATATGACAGTGATGGAGAAGAGGTCTGGCCCAGTTTCCAAGGTTTGAGCCTCCAAAGACATTAGTCACATCGAAGTCATGTAGCAAAGAAAGTAATGTCTGTTGTGTTTACCCTCTTTGTCCCCAGACCTGGGCCACAGGGAGATCTTTATTGAAGGAAAAAAAGGAATTTATAGTGGATACAGCTCCGGGGGAGCTGCACAGACGAAGACAGACCTGTGACTCAAGCATCCGAAAGCATCATACCACAGAAACACCCCCAGCCTCAGCCCAGCCCTTGTGTGCTGTAGGACAGACAACACCAACATAAACAAAAGCTCAGCCTTTCCCACCAGAGGCACAAAGCGGTGCTGTTCCAGCTACAAACTATTTCCAACCTACCCAAATGTCAGTGTTTTACAAGAGTGGACAGTTATAAAACAGACAGCATGTGATGACAGTGCGCTGGCCTTTGCAGAAACTCAGGGGCACTTTGCTGCCGGAGCAGCACAGAGATGGTGCAGGAATGAGGCAGGTAGAGAGCAGAGAGCAGCAGAAGCACATGGTGCTCGTGCTCCTCTGCGGAGGGAGGGCTTGCAGATGTTTTTAAGTGTTTTGTCAAGGCTGAAAGGTGCTGTCAGTGACGGAGGGAGCTCACCGCAACACGCTGCAGACACAGACGTGACATGCTGCACCGAGCAGTGGATGATGGCCACACGTGCTGAAGTGAGTGTGCTGGCCCAGGTTGCATCTGCCAGGCCTCCAAAAAGCTGTCTGGCCGCTGCAGTGAGGGGGAGCTCCGCGTGCTGGGCTAATGGCTCGGTTTCCTGAATTGGAAAAACAGATGAAAAACAACAACAACCCACAAATTAAAGCAAGAGGGTCTGCTGTGAGAAGGAATGTGATAAAATGTGTTTCTACATTGCACTATTTTGTAGGACAAGAACATGCCCTGGTCCAACCTCTTCCAAGCATCCCTCCCCGTGACTCATGCGCAGCAAGTTTCCTCTTCTTCCTCCCACTAACCCCAGCCCCACGTAAAGCCCTTATGGGTGTCATTCCTGCTTTCTTCAGGCTTGAACTCATGTCTGTTCACAGATGTGATCTCAAATGTCTGCACCCTAGCCTGATAAAAAAAAAACATGTGAGAGGGGGGCTCCTGTTTGGCCAAAGTAACCAGCAGTTAAAACCCATCTCCTAGGATCAGCCTGCGATGCCTTTCTTCTTCTGCTGGCGTGTAACCAGAGCAGTTCTGCAAACCAGCAGATCTGCAAATCAACAAGTTGTACTGCTTCTCCTGGCGGGTCACCTCCAAAGCACAAGGCCCAGAGCGACAGCGGTTCTACACCTTGCCACAACCAGCAGCACAGGGGGGGCACCTTCATGTCTACTTGCATAAAGTGCCCGCTGTCATCATAAATGTAATTGCTGGAGCTAAGACCATGCTCCTGCACTCCCCTCCTCAATTCACAGAAGAGGAGGGAGGAGGTTATGGGTCAGCGAGTCTGATACAGGCAGCTGTCAGACTGCCACAGCACCGGTGCATGTAGGAAAGCGAAAGCATCTAGGTGGGAGTGCACAGCCGAATGAGGGGTCAAAGGGTTAAGAGAAGAGAGCCCATTATTCATCACTACCACTGTGTTCCAGGCATAAGAAACATTTGGAGCTAATTAGAGGGAGAGCAGAACAATGCACTAGAGAAAGCAACAATGCCTTGGTTCAACCCAGCAGATGAGCTCCGTGCTCAGAGCAAATTGGTCTAAAATGAGTATTGCTCCATCTCAAAACCAGGAAGGTGTGACCTACTTCTCTGACCCTGGCATCAGCTGGCAGGAAGAGAATTGACAGAATGATTCTTCATTCCTGTTGCGAGGAGATTGAGCATATTCAGTTCCGTGTCTCAGAAATAAAAGCCAGCAGCTTGGCCAGCTGATTTGGGGTAACTAACAACACAGATCTGCGCTCATTAACTAAGCTGGCTTATATTGCAAAGATCTCCAAGCCAACAACTAAACAAGCCGGGTATGTAACTTAGGAACCTTACTAGTAGCCTTAATATTTTGAAACGTAAAGTATATCCAGCTTTTAAATGATTTCATGGGACATTTGGTGAGACTTCTGCTCCTGAGCAGTGACAATTTCCCCAGCTGAGACTATGGCACCTGAACGTTACGCTGTATGCGAGATCCGGGAAGCACTTTGGGCTGTCTCGGATGAACACTCCCAGAGAATTGCAAATAATTAGCTGTAGATCTGGAAGTTATTTTCCAAAGCCACTTAGAATTTGTGGTGTCAGACTTGATTTTATTGTGAGCCGACTTTTTGGGTGTCATCTTTTAGCGAAGCCACTCTCAGACACTCAGTATGATCACAGAATTCATGCTCTGAAGAAGAAATGATTGCTTCAAGTTTTGATGTCTGGGAAGGAGGGAAAATGATCAGGGCTCAAAGGAAACCCATTTATCAGTGGAATTATGGGCTGCAAGGAGGTATTTTTAGGTACCCTGATTCCCAAGTATTTGTCAACATAGAAATCTTGAAAGCTCCTGTGTCAGAGAGCATCCCAGTGAGGGTGGCATGGCCACTACCTCTGTTTGGTAGCCACTCAATAGGCAGCTTTAAAAATTTTTGTCTACGGACAGAAATTACAGCACCAACATCTGACAAACACCAACGACCTTTTATAATGAATACCCACCAAGCACTTTCAAACCTTACACAAACTACTGCTGTACTCGAACTAGCTTGAACGCCCCTTGTTGACATGCCTACACAAAACGCAACAAAGCACAGGACGTGGAGGATGGCAGCAGGCTGTCCTAGGGAAATGAAAATTGTCACATCAGCCAGCCTGACATCCTCAGCACCTCGGCTGCGCTTCCTTCACAAAAGGAAGAGCAGGTCACATCAGATTTGCCCTCCTTGGCTAGATGGGCTATTTAAAAATAAAGCAAAATGCACGATCGCTAGGACAGACAAGTGCTAACTCAAGTATCGTTGCTAAAAGGAGGTATTACCTCCACTGGTCCAGAATGTGGACGTGCCTGACAGCCGCCAAGGATCACAGCACCATTCCCTACCCACAAGGGACCTGCACTGTCACTTCCAGTTGGCACTTAGCCTATCATTAGGCTAAGCAGCCTGCAGTATTTGCCGTGTAATTACACTGCCATGGCAGTATGCACCCAGCCATTACGAGATAATTTCACTGTAGTTACCATTATATGCTAGAGGCTTTAGTGTATGGATCATAGCCCCAGGGCTGCCACTTGCCAGACCAAACACCACTATGATATTGCAGAGTCGGCTGCCTAACTAATTTCTTCCCTAAAATAAAATTAGCACACACACACACAAAGAAGGGGAAGAAGTTGAAAAAGGAGGCAAAATGTTATTAATAGCAGGGATACAATTCCAAGCAAGAAAAGAGAAATCTAGTATCTGTGTTCAGTGGAACCCACAGATCTGGATTCCCGTCTCTGCCAGAAACTCCCAGCATCACAAAGCCTATCCAGTACCACAGTACAGATCCTGGGGAGCAGCAATGGAGTGGACATTCGATGAGATGCCAGTGTTGAGGTCAATGTGTCCCCAAAGGAGACATAAGAAGCCTATTGACAGATTATCGAGTGATCGAACCACTTGCTGCTGGAATCCAGCTATATTCCCTACCCTGTGCTGGCCACGACAACTGGATCACAGCAATGTTTTTGAGTGCAGACGCCTGTGTGCACCAACACCAGCATAAAACTGGCTTACAAAAAAAGGACCTCCTTCATCCCCTCTTTGTTTGGTCTGTTCCTAAGGTAAGATCTTTGGGTAAGGAACTGAATGAGCCTTGGGATGCGTGTGAGCACCAGGAGCTCCAGCATCAGCTTTGCCTCCTGTGACAAGAATACATAAAAGACAGACTTGGCACCTTCAACCTGGGATTTAGCACCAAGGTGTTTCTGTGACATCTGGGATGAAAGCCACGTAGTATCGGCTGTCTGCTAGCTTGGAAGATTTTTATATTGTTTTTTTTAACAAGACCAGCATCTACAGGTGGGAAAGCCATTTACTCAGTCTTCTCTACTTTCTTCTGCCTTCACCCACTCCACTAAGATCAGGTGATGCTTTTTGTACAAAGTACCACTTCATGCAAAAGCAGAATGTGATTTTTGGTTATGGACTTGGCCTGAGCAGCAACCAGGTGTGAAATGGCTTGGTCCCAAGTTCAGGAAAACTTGGTGAAAAGTGAGAGGCATTCACCACCACAGCACTGCCATGGAGATAAATGCTTTGCACCATTTCTAAGCTAAGCTTTCTCCTGCTTTCAAAAGTTTTTTTCAAGCACGTTGAATAGCAATAGTATGAGAGTGAGAGAATACATCAACGCCAGTTGATGCTGGCTCCTTCAGCAGCTATCCATTCTGTTACTGGCATAAATGGTCACCTGCCTCCCAGCTACATCAACCTCCACTAACTCAAGAACAGGCAGAGACTTCTGTTCTGCTCCTCTTTAGGATGACAAATAGAAATATGACAAGTTTTTCAGAAAGTATCACAGGGGAGCGGTACTTAAGAGTTGGAAAAAAGGCCTTCTTGCAATAGATGACATTTTGTGAATGATGTCTCATGCTGATATACAGCTGTTTAGCACAAAATGGCTTTCAAAAGCACCTAAACCCGATCCTGCCAGTATCTACTTCTGCACTTTTCAAATGGCTTTGGGAGACCTCAGAAGTGTCAGGAACAGCAATGGATGTTATTCTTGTCTCTGCTAAATCTAGGGTGCCACCTGCAAAGATCCTTAAGTACAGAACATTTACACTCCCAGACATGAGTGATGTGCCACCTATTAGACAGAAGAGTTGTCATTTGCCAACTGCTAGGATTTTCTTAACTAGAAATAGGCACTGCAGAGAAGCACCGAGTTCCAGCAAAAAGAAGAGCTCTGGCATCAACCTTTATTGTTTCCTTTAAAGAAATTGCTAGCAGAGACCTTTAAAGTGAAAATCAATAATGATTCAAGTTCCCATCTCTCCTTGCCAGCTCTAAGCAAATCACACATGCACTGACGTTGACGTATCTTATCTAAACAAAGCAAATAGTAATAACTTCAAAAATGCATCCAGAACTTGTAATCAGTAGGTCTCCATGTCCTTTTCAAAAAGGGCTGTGTAATTATCTCAGTTTTATGGGTGATTATCTGTATTTTAATGGTGGAATAAGTTAGGCAAAGGAAGAGGAATTAGCTTCCTCAGATGGCCAATGAAATACCAAGGAACAGAGCCAGAATTCCTGAATCCCCATCGAATGCCCTCCAGATAACACTCTTGTTAATATAATCAATTAGAAACATTATATATCACCCATCTTCAAAGAATTTCAGTGAACATGTATCATGAGCATTAAACTAAGCTGCATCTTGGTATCCCATTGCACCACATGCTTTGATCAGTTGTGCTCTGTGCTTCTAATTCATGTAATTAATAGCTTCCATTCTAAGAGGAGTGATATAATTGACTTATCTAGCAGTCACTTCAGAGAGAACATTATTGGCAGGAGGTCTGCAGTTTAAACACATGCCTATTTCTAGATAAGCCAGGTCAAATACCACCTCCTTGTGAAGCAACAGTACCACGAAGACCAGCATAAGCCAGCCGGTCAGGCATTTGTTCTTAGCTCACATAGCTCAAATGCACCACAGTGATGGATCTCTTCCAGGCTTCCCTTGTCCTCTTTCCAACAACCCATCACACATCAGCACCTCAGCCAGACTCCACATGTACCTTCGTGACCTCTCAGTCAACAGCTCTGGGAAGTTTACTCTGAACTCATCTCAACGTAGACCTTCTACAGTTTGTTTGAACACTCCTAGCTGAAATGAGGGAACATTGCAAAAGATTACTAAAATAAACCTGACAATAAAAGATAACAGCTAAAATATGACTAGTTCTGCTTCAATTCCAGATCGTCAGATTGATTTCATGTAAGTGGTGCCCTGATAGAAAGCCATTACCGTTAGTTTGCCTCACATCCTGCACTCCGCAGTACCCGAGTCAGAATGACTCAGTCTCCTATCAGCCTTCTATCATGATCTCCTTCCTTCTATCGGGCTAAAACCATCTGTGTCCCCATAGATCTTGTGCAGATGGCAACAGGGCAGCCATGGCATCCTCACAACAGTCCATCATAGGATTCATCACAAGGTGAGACATACCAGATCTGAACAAGCAATGTCTCAGTCACCCAAAACAAAACATTAAGAACTACCAAAGCAGTCTCAAAGCTCTTGCCTGTTTCAACAGAACCCTTGGTAGAAGTGCAGGGAGCCTCAAGAGTTACTGCCATCATCTTCTGTTGGTTTGCAAAAGTTTCTAATACATACAACTGGATTCCTTGTAGCATGTTACTTCAGCAGCTTTCCTCAAACTACTTCAAATGAGAAGAGAGACAGGAGAGGAGAGGAGAGGCTGATTCTGTATGGAGCATTAACATTAACAGTTGATACCAATGACAGAGCCAGAGGGAAAAGTATGGAGCAACTGGTGGTCTCACCTGAGGTATGGGACAGAGTGAGAATTGTGTGAAGCTCCCAGACCCCACAAGATCCACCTCTGGAAGAGATGGAAGTAACATTTTCTCACATTCTCTTTGTTAAGACCACAGACCAGCTGCTCTCTGCCTATAAAGCCCACAACTTTCAACAGGAGCAGCTTTGCAAGTCAGTAGCAAAATGCAGAACCGGGAGCATTGCTGATTGTTTCAGCCTCCCTAATACTCTTCCTGAACAGCTCTGATTTGACTGTATTGACCATCTATACTCAGAGGAGATAAAACTACTTTCCATAGAGAAATGCAGAGTTAAAGGACTTGACAGAAAGGACCATAATTAATAAAGTAAGTTTTTTTTCTACTAGCAAGTAGCATTCAGTTCTGCACTTTCTATACCTTTGATCCCCAAATACCTCTGATCCACCTTACATTTGATTCAACGTCAGTAAATAACTTTCTCAAATAATCATAATATTTGAGATTTTAACCATCTAAATATTATCTCCTAAAAAGAAAACTCAGTTACATGTGGGTTCATACATTTGATTTCGTACAATCACATTTTTTGACTCATACAGGCAGAGCATTATCTGACTGAGATCTCCAGATTGGTTTTTGGAAGCATGCAGCAGGCCTGAAGTGGCAAGATCCAAAGCTAAGCACAGGGAACCCGCCTATTAGTGTGTTGCTGCTTCCAGCATAGTGCAGGCTATGGCATGGCAACAAACAGCCATTAATTGGATAGCAGCAATCCCATGGGTTTAGCTTCATTCCTCTATACATCACATGTTCTTAAGCGTTAAATTCAGGGATAATTATTTCCCCTCTCCCTTCGTCTATTGGGTAAAATAGCTCCTGGACAGCCACTGATGGCTTCTTACAAATATCTCTGCTGATGAGTACGGCTCTCCTGAGGTGGAGTTTTGGAACAGCAGGCTCCAAGACAGAACTGAAGACCACATTCACAACATGCCAGAGATTAGTGGCTTTCAATGCTATTTTTTTTCCTTCCAGAAAGCCTCTCTGCACATCCCTCAGATCAGTACAGGAACTCAGCACACAGCCTTGCAAGGTGCCAAGCAACTTCTGTCTTCGGTGAAAGCAGCAGGAGTTAAAAGCACTGAGAATTGAGCCCTTGCAGTAAGTGGCTGACACGACAAATGGCAGTGATCAGCCAGGCACCCCCTAACACCACCCTTGTACATTCCCATGTTACATTTACCAGCATCAAAGAAGAGGTCACCAGGTGCTGCAGCTTGTTGCTGCAAGGTAATTTCAGTTCCCTCTACTGAACTTTGCTTCCTAAGCACTGGGGAATAATCCACCTCCAATATAACAAATCAGACGGCAACATACGTTAGGCATTTGCTGCAACTCCAGCCCTCAGTGACCAGTACAGTTTCAACTGTAAACAAACAAAAAACTGCAATTTGCACCAACTGTTTACTCTGATTTTAAGTCAGGGTAAGCTCTGCCAGAACAAATTATGCCTCCCTTTGTCTTCAAGAAAGCTGGCCATAGACTAGAGGAATTGAGACTTCTTTTTTATTATTATTTTATTACATAAGCCATCTGATTAGATAGATCCATTTTCACCAACTTTTACTTCTCCATAAATGACCAGGGATTTTACAGCTTTTATTATACCCCTTGTCTTCCACCATTACTCATATATAGATTTATAGCCTGTATGCTCAGTAGAAGTTAGGATAACAAAAAGAAAAATAATCATCTGCTGGTGAAAATCACAGTACAAACGCCAGTGAATGAGGTCAAACTCATGGGCACTCCTCCTTGTTAATGTAAGTAATGAAGCTCCACTTCAAATTTGGGGTTGCTACAGCAGAGTGCTTATGATTTGCTCAGCTGTGTAAAAGCTTAGTATTCTATGTGAGACTCCAGCTCCCAACCAATTTCCAGCATAGATGGACTACTGCACAGGGAAAATAAACTGTTGCAGGCTTTGCTTACCCTGGTTATGAAGAACTTCCTCAAGGCATACTGCTTTGCATAAGGCTTGCACAGTGATTGGGTTGGGAAGTCACAGGTGAGGACATGGGACTCCCAGCTGAGAGAATCCAGAACTTTCCCATTACCATCTTCGGCATGTTTCTCTTCCGACTGCCCCATCTGGAACTCTTGGTTGTTTTTACCATCTGACATTTCAACAGCCTAAAAGAAGCAAAACAACCCTTTTAAACAACCAAAATGTTTGATCAGATCTTTTATATAAATGAAATGCTAGTGTATGCCAGGCATCTGAACTTGGTAAAAATAAATGAGTACTTCAAACCCACTATTGTTCTCAAGGTCTCTGACCTTTAAAACGCCATTCTATTCTATTTGTAAACAACTCTGACATGACAGAACATGTGAATTCCACTTCACCCTTTGGTAGCAGCATCTATCCCAAGACCTCAAAGTGTTCTGCAAATATTAGCTAAGACTCATATGCCTCTAAAGAACTACTCTTCTACAAATATTAGCTAAATCTCATGCCACACTGCTCTGCTCATAGGAGGCCAGTGCTATTGCCCAAGTTCAGAAAGGTTCAGTGTTCTGGTTAAGGTTATTCGAGAGTTCTGTACCAGACACCAGCAACAGAAATACAAGATTGTAAGAGTTACATATGCCTGGACCTCCAGCAACTCGTCCAGCATATTGCCCAGGTCTGCATTTCACTTTGGGTAAGTCTAGTAACACTGGACCCAAGTCTAAAACAATCCAAATTTAATCTATACAAGAGAAAGTAGCCAAGAAAACCAAAACAGTAGTTTAATTCTCGCCTATCCCCCACCTTTAGCTCTGACACTCTTTTGTGCACAAGGGAAGCCAATAAATAGGAAGCCTCAACTTACATTTAGCAATGATCAAGAAGAGGCATAGGGGCCTGAGTGCAACACACCCCACTGTTACAGCAAGCAGGGATGAACTCTGAGATGAAGTCACCCAGATTCCAGGCAAATAGCAGTTTAGCGTAGCTGCATTGGCACAGCCAGATTGCTTGCTAGCCAACGATGCACAGATTTAAAGATAAGGCCATGACAACATCTTCATGGTAATCAGCCTAAACTGCCTAGGATGACTCTTAGGAAGCAATTCACTTCCAAGGAAGAGAAAAAAATGCTTGACTTTCACTTGTGCTTCTCTTCAGTAAAACTGGTCACCGACATTTGTGTAATGAAACTTTTCAACACCTCTTGTCAGAGGATGTCACTCCAGGCTCTGCCCAGAACCATCTTTTATGTTGATTTTGATTCCCTTTAAGGCTATGCTTCCAGACACCCTTCCCTTCACCTTGTTTTAGGTAACCCAGACTTCCCAAGTGGCCTTTCTACTTTAGGATTACTGAAAGAATTGATAAGCTGCACAAAGCTGAAAGCCTGAGCTTGCAGAGTGGAAAAACAGAACAAACTTTCCAAATATGCTTTTTTTTTTTTTTTTTTTTTTTTTTTTTTCCTGTAAATGACAGTTTATTTCCATTAGTTTAAGAAGAATATCTTCCTAAAGGTGTGATGCGACTCTTTAATAACACAAAATTGCACCAGTCTAAGATGATAAATATGATGCCTAGTCTCCAATTATAGATATCACGTTGGTTGTGTTTTTTGTTTGGTTATACTTCTCCAGAATTTTCTCCTCTGCATTTTATGCAGCTTGCAGCACACATTGAATGTAAACTGGAAGTGCTGAGTGACGCAAGCAACAACAACAGCAGGCAGCATGAGGTTCCAGTTCTTCAGGTGGTTACTTTATTGTTGGATAGAAGGGGCTGCTCCACGTGGGTGTTGGCTCGTGGCCTTTCTGTAACACATTGTTGATTCATGGAGTGCACTGTGAAAACCAGACAACACCAAGGAGTGTTCCCAGAGACTTCCACACACTGCAGGAGTAAAAAGAGGTCTCTGGATGACTTCATGACAGTATACTGTTAGTATCTGCTTCCCCAGCAAGAAAAACTATTTGTTACTACAGTGCACATAATGTCACAGGCAAAATGCAGAACAAAAAGCAAGAACTAGGAACCTGAGACAGCCAGCCAAACTGTAGGAAAACAAAACCTGCATCATTCGCTTGGGGTGGGGTGGGATGGTCCAAAACAAGCAAAGTGATGGACTGTTTCCCTGAATGTGTGCATCTCAAGACTGGGTACCTTCCTAGGGTAGAAACGAGTTCACAGCTTTTGGTGCAGTGGTAACGACATGTTTTGGTGCTGACTTACAGAGCTGATCAGACCAGAACAATCTTAGTCTTTGATACAATGCTTCAAAGTGGGAAGGAAAACAAACAAAACCAAAAGAGGTTTGAAAGCCATTTGCCTCACTCTACAACTCAAATTACTAGAAGGATGAGAGTTCTTCCATCAATAGAAGTGATTTTTCAGTCAGCAGAACTGACACGTAGGCCACAAGGGTTGAGGAACGCTCCTGTTCTTAACAAGAAGACTCCCTCTTCAGAGAGGTCTGCTGGAGATGTTCTTGGACTGTTACTTTTCCCACTTCCCAGTAGTTTGGCTTTGCCTCTTGGCCATTACGTGCTCTGCTCCCATCCCCTTCACCACCTCCTGAACCCAGGTGTGCAGCTGAACACAGCACACCACCGAACATGGTTACTAACTTCCATGCAGGAAATGCTTCTGAGCCAACACAGCTGGGGCAGAGTCTCGCGGTCCTGGAGAGTTTCCTTTTCCTCAGAAATAGGGTAGGTTCTCTCTTACAGGATCCTTCAGCTCATAATTCCCTGGCTGAGGAGCAGCTCTCAAACCTTGTCTTATCATGAGTGATGGAAAGTGCCCACCTCCTCATGCTGTCCCGTGGTAGATGGAGCAGAGATGTGCGCAGCTGGAATTACCCTAGCATAAGTCACAAAACAACCAACAACCCAGCTGCTGTTCCTCTTCTCCTCCCTGCACAGAGCCCCAGAGACTCCCTGTGAACCCCAGCCTCACGGTGTGAGCCCCCCTCTCTCCCACACACCCAGCTTAAGGACAGCACTGCCACGAGGCCCCAGCACCGCAGCAGGTTCCCCTTCTGCAGGACACCCTATAAACACAAGCTGAGACACTCCCTGCCCCAAAACACTTCATGCTTAAGCAGACAAGGAAAAGATAAAAATAAAGGGTGGCCTTAACAAGTGCACACAGTTATTCTGAGAGCCAGGAGTTTTGTTGCAGAGCCACTCAAGGCTTACCACTGATGCTGCCGGTGACTTTCTAATAGCCCAGGGGAGCCACAGCACACCTGGATGTCTCGTGCTTCCCAAAGGCTGTGTGTGCATCCGAGGAGTGAGTGGAGCTAGGTGACCTTGTCTTTGATGTCGGATATCAGGATGAAGAGAGGATGAATTTGTCTTCAGAGTGGTGTCTTTCTACCTATTAATTTATGCCACACCACAGACTTCTTTTGAAGGAAGAGCAGTTGTGATGCACAGCTTTCTCATCTCCGCTTTCCTGCTGCCCTATCCAGCTGTCCACAAGGAGGTCACATCCCCTCTAAAAATCTTTGCTTTGCAGCTTACTTCTGCTCATTTCAAAGTTGCTGCCAGTGTTACATTCTTTTTGGAGAACCCCAGGGAACTTCTAACCTCAAAATTAAGCAAAACAAAGTCCTTTGAATATTTTCCAATTAACCTGAGATTGACACTAGCGTTTTGCTTTCAGTGCTCCCAGTATTTGAACAATTGGATTTCTTCTCTATGCCCCAGCTGCCTGGCCTTTGGCAGCATCAAAGATCTAAGTAATTCCTTTCCCAGAGATCACTCTGGTTTTAAAACAGAGAGACCCTTTTCTGCTAAGTTCACTTATACACTGCTCTTCTAGGCTGTGTCATTTAGCAGCAGAGATCAGAGAAGCCTTGCAGCAGCACAAATCCCGGGAAGATATCAAAGAGGAGTCAGCATGGCACGTTTCTCACACACTAGCAATGAGGGCAAAGATAACACTGTTGAAAGCCTTCCAGGTTGCATCCTGCTCTCGGTCTCACAGCATAACATCCAGAGAAAAGTCATGCTGCCATGACAGAGGGTTAGTTCCGAATCTCCAGAGCCAACAGGGAGTGAAATTGCAATGCCAAAAAAATATCAACGTTTGTAGTTCATGCGAGAGACCGGGGGTATCAGGCACAGTCCCAGGCTGCTGTGAGCAGAAGCACGCTGGCCTTGAGGAGCCTGCAGGCACCACGGCCAGTTAACCAACCTTCATTCGAGCTGATGGCAATGCTGGAACATGCGACCCTTGGCAATGCACGCACAAACTCTCTCACTCAGCTGGAAACACAGTTCTGCCAAAGTCACAGCTGGACTCTGCACAACCCTAAACAAAGGGAGAAGGCTCCCAACATGTAGTAAAACAACAGCACTCCCTGCAGATACATGCAGTGCCTAGGGAACAGCCACCCTGCTAGAGATGTGTTTATACCGTGTGTTGTCCACTGTTACTTAGGTAAGGCCAACCTAAAAGCTCCTGGGTAGGTTGCCAATGTGTCCCAACTGTGAAGTGGGGAATTTGAGAGCAAATTGAGTGCTAGCCTGCAAACATCCCTCTGAAGAAGGCAAAATTGCCACCCACGCTGTATAGATAAGAAAACCGAAGCACAAGAACCAAGCGTACCAGCTCTCCCTCCCTTCTCTCTAAACCACAGACAACAACAATCCTTCCCCCAGTTACTGGAGCCGAAAGGCTATTTCAGAAAAAGGGAAGCTGCCCCTTGCCTAGAACCAAGTAGCCAAGAGTAGCTAGAGGTAACAGCCTGAAGCCTACGCAGTGCCTTCTATAGCTTTACCTTGAGATCTTTCCTCCAGCACACCCCTGGGGTCCTTGCTTGTACTCAGGAAAACATGCTGTGCTCTGTATGCTCAAGGAGTTCACCTTCAATAAATAATCCAAGCAAAGGGAGCCAGTGCTGGCACAGTTGCACGGGTTGCTGCAGGGAGAGTTTGCAGCAATGTCAAACTCACCTTTGCTGGTGGCTGCTGCCACTTGCTGGGAAGGAATCCAGCCCCCAAAGGGGAACACTTAGGAATATCAAGAGCCAAGAGCAATTTAGCCCCCATTAACTAATATCAAAAATAAAGGACACGTTCCAGCACATAGCAAGCAGCCATTACCTCCTTGAAAGGCAGTTAAGAAAGATCTGGGGTTTAGGACCCAGAAATGATAAAATGGAAATACATAGAAAATTTTTCCCTCCTAGAATGATTGCAGGATACTGTTGCTCAACAAACATCAGTAGTACTAGTAGCGTGCAAATTTCTGCCTGGAAAAGTCCTGGGTCAGAAGCATATTGTTGGCCCAATCCAGAGACAAAGCAATGAGGCCCATGGGCAGCACTGTTCCGGATGTTAGGCAAGATGAACATTAGCATCTCTTCTTGCCTTTAACAAAATCAAGTTGCATGCATTCTCCCTATCCCGAGGAAACAATACAGGACAGGTCATTCTGAAGGAAGAACAAGATCCAGGATTAAGCAATAAAGGCATACCAAAGTACTGCTGAAACTCCCCAAAGTTGCTAAGCAGGGCCACGCTACGAAGCAGGACTATTCAGCTTTCAGGTCGAGATCCCTTGGGGCACTTCATTTCATGCAGCCCTCAGCATACTTTGTGTGGGATCAAGACACCAGCCTGAGACTCTTCTGCAGAATGCTGTTTAGCCCACAGGTGCACTACAAAAGCCTTCCACAGCCAGAGGTGATCCTTTCCAACACGGACTTTGAGAGGATGAAGAAAAAGATGCTTTCACATTCACCTCATCACCCTTGAGATAGTTGCAGCCCCACAGAAAAGCTTAGCCTTAAATCTTAAATCTCTCCAGAAAGGTGGTAACAGGAACATGAAACTTTATAAAGGTAATGGTAAACCATCAAGAACAGAGGCAGCTTGTCTGGAAATGTGAGTTTCTAGCCTGGTTAACACAGAGCTGATGGTGAAGACCAGGCTCATCCTTTGACTCTTAGGCCCTCCAGGGCCAGCAGCTGTGCCACACCACTGGAACCAGCCCCAAGCCATCACACAACTTGCCTTTGCTTGGGGCAGGTCAAAGAACAAAAGCTAGTGAAGGGGACACAGGAGTACAGCGAATATTCACAGATTAAGGACAAGGGACCGAGAAAATTCCTAACATTGGTTCTCCTACAGACACTCTGCATGGCCTTTTGAAAAACATCTGCCTTCCCATCCTTCTTCATCCTCTTCCTGAAATCCTCTGTTACTCTTCCTGGAAAAAAACAGGAACAGAAGTATTTCCCTCTTTTCCATGAGTCAAACGCACCAAAGCACACATATTTGTAGCTACCTAGAAGAGGAGACAGAGTTCCCCCTTAAATTTACCACCACCACACTCCTGGTGCGGTGTAAAAGTGGGAGCATTTCTGACAAAACCTGGATCAGAAACCATCTCCACTGCTAAATAAGTGCTAGTAGCAGTAGGTAAACAGCTTTTCATTCCATCCTACTCCCTGAAAGGCAGAGCATGCCAGCAAAGACAGCACAGACTCTCCAGAGCAGTAAATAACCAAGTAGGCAAAGCAAACAAACATTTGAAACTCCATATGGCAGAAAACCTCGCTTTGGAGGGAGGGGGTGAAAACAGTTTTGTCAGAAAGGAGGAAGTTTTCTCCCCTCCCCTTCTCCCCACTTCCCCAGCCCTTCCTTCCCTTGTTTACTTTGTTTCCCTGATTCTAACCAAGGCAGAGAAAATCTAGTATTTGTGGAACTGGGCTCTTTCTGTTTAACTCCAGCTGTACCCACAGCCCACATACTGGCTTGGTAAAACTCGCCCAGTCTCACAAAGTGGTTTCTCTAGCTTGAAATAAAACCATAGTGATTTTTACACTACTGAAATGACTGGTTCTTGATGGGGCTAGCAATTATCCAAAGACAGACCATGTTGCACAGCTTGGGGATGCAGGGGCTTTCTGTGCTCTTTGCTCTGCCACTTCAGCCTCTTGAAATAAGACAGAACAGGGAGCTCCACAGCAAAATATCAAATCTCACAGAGCACAGCTCAGAAGATTTTTACCTGTCATAGGTGTGGGGTTGGAGGGAGCTTGCTGTTAGTCTCAGGTCAGGGAAGAAGCAGCATCTGATTTCAGAGAAAGGCTCTTGCCAGAAACACCAACCGTGAGGCTCCCTGGGGAAGGTACCTCAGGGTATCTGTACCACTTTCTTTATGGGGAATGCCTGCTTGCATAGACACAGATTAGAGGAAGCCACTTTGTTGCTTTGGGATCAAACAGCCAGCTCTTATCAGGGAGGGTCTGGGGCCAGCAACTGCACAATCTGGTATCAGAAAGTCCCCTTGGGCAGGGACTGTGAGCACAGATGCTGACCTCAGCCAGGCAGCACAGAAACAAACCTTGACACAAAAGGCAGAATGTCATGAAATAAGAGAGCTTGGGAAAGGAAACAGGGAGAAATTGAATCTGAAATCCCGATGCTTCTAGGAGCCCTGCAGAGGGCTAGCTGAGCAGAGCGACACGCAGCCAGCACAGGGTTGCACGAGGGCAGGCTGAGGGTCTGAGCGTGGCCACAGCCTGGGCCAGCTGGAGAAAGAGCAGCAACACCTCTGCTGCAACCCAGGGAGCTTCCAGGGTGGCAAGCGAAACCTGTCAGCGCCAGCCACGCTGCTGCTTGCTGTTTGTGCTCTTGCTGAGGTCTGGCAGACAGACTCGCCCTTTGCCGTCTGCCTGGTCAGCGCCCAGCACAGCACCAAGGGCTCTCAGTCCTGCTCGAAGGCAGAGCAAACCTCTGCCCGGGAGAGCAGGGATGAGACAGGCATGGGGAAGGTAAGTGGCAAGCCCGTTTTGCTTTCATGTCTTTTCAGACCGAGCGTTTTGGAAGGAAAGTTTGCCTCGGACTGAGCCTCTGTCTGGGATTAATTCAGCTCAAATTTGTAGTCACCGCAGGCAGCGGGGAAGCTGCAGTAGCTATTAGAGGACAAGCCAAAGAAGTAAAAGCAAGCAGGCACAAAGAATCGGCCCTTGCCCTCCCCTAAAAACAGAAAGGAGGCACAGAGATACAAATTAAAAAGCAACTACTGGTCACCAATACTAGCCGGTCACTGCGGGCTGGCCAGCAGCGGGACGGCGGCCTCAGCCAGAGCGGCTCTGGCACGGGGATCATGGCACACCCTGCTCTGGTGTTCGAGTCCAGCAGAGCCACCCCAAGCTGACTGGGAAGGCCAGAGGAGCTGGGAGCAGCCTCGAGGGGAAGGAGGGGAGAAGTTCTGCCCCCAGCTCCAGCCCTGCCCCAGGGGACGGGGAGAAGCGGCCGGCCCGATTCCTCCTGCAGTCAAGATGCTGGCGTTGGCCGGGGGATCTGTGGGGTTGAGAAAGCCAGAAAGAGAAAAGTGCAGAACGAAACGAGGCCATTGCGTGGCAGAGACAGGGAAAATGCACCAACAGGGCTCAGCACCCAGACATATCACTCTAAGTGCCCGGCCTCCTCGCTGCCTTGCACACAGAGCTCTGTGGAAGCCCAAGGCGGTGGCGATGTCCCCCCTGGAGGCTGTAGGGTTTCCCACCAGCTCAGTGAGGCTCCCTTGGCTCCCCGCATGCCATCGCCTGCTCGGACAGGAGGTGGCAGCAGATGGCTGCCGATAGCACCCAGCCGGGCCCAGGAGCATCACCCACAGACACCCCGATACACGGGGCAAAATCCCTCCCGGAACCCAGGGCCAGGGCAGGAGGTGCTGCCCCATCGCAGCCGTCCCCCCCCGGGGTTTGCCTTCCCCCCATCCACACACGTAGCACCTTGCAAGCGCTTTGCCTCAAAACAGAGCTGTTTTTCAAATTCGGCCCGTATCACAGAACCAGATGGCAGCAGCTAGGAAGCTCTGATTATTATTGATTAACGCAGGATTACAGGCAACAGGAGATAGCAGGAGCAGCAGAAACGAATGCAGGTGTTAGCAGCAGAAGAGGACAAAACACAAAGTAAAAGCACAGGAATGAGAGGTGTCCTGCCCAGGTTCCCCCCCCCCACCCTCTGCAATCAGGAATCATGCTCAGATAACACCGTGCTCTGAAAATGTTTGCCCCCTACATCACCTGTGAGATTTCACCAGAATAAAACTTTTTCTGATAGTGACTTGAATTATTTTCCAACACCTTGAAATGTCCATTTCCATCTGCCATCTTAGGAAATGCCAATGGGCAATGAGCCCAGCTGAAACAGGGAGCCCCAGCAGTCCATTCCCTCTGAATGCCTTGGGCTACCTTTGCCAAACCTCTAAAACCTGAAAAATATCTCGATTTTGGAGTGTTCCTGAGTCATCTCTCTAGAGCTGCAAAGGAAATTTCAGGGTTGGGTAACAGTGTTGTAAAACAGTGACATGAAGCAGAATGGAAACTAGCAAAAGGAATGGACTGGAACACCAATAGCCAACCACCAGCTTGACCCCCAACCTTTCATTCTGATTTTTGCTGTCTCGTGCCTGGGTCATTCCAGGCTCTTGTCCCATTCAGCTGCCCGTTTCACAGCAGTTATCCTTCAGGCAGCGCAGCACTGGCTTAGTTTGCTCCTGCAGCATCAAATGAAACTCGATCTTTGGGTGGAATGCAGCTGCAGTGATTGAAGTTGCTCCTTCAACCATCCCTTTTTTTTGAGTGTATACTGGACTCCACCTCTCATGTAATATTTGCCCTTCCAACAGAAGAGGTTCACACACCGTTGTCAGAAATGTCACCAAACAGAGAGCAACTTCCATATGCTCTTCCCAGACAAAACAGCCCTACTTCCTGGGAGAAAGCCCTAAGAAACAAGGTGGGTCATAGAAAGCAGTGCTGACTAGTAACTCAACAAGTCACCAATACCATCCCCAGTGTCCTAAGATGATTATCTGCACTTAATTCCTGGTCTGTTTTTAAAGGTCTCCAGCAAGGAAAATTGTATAATCTTGTTTAAAAATCCAGTAAATATTAACTGCTCTTACCCTCAGAAAACACTCTCTTGTCTAAACGAAACCACATTCTCCATTTCAAGGTAAGCCCAAGACTTTTGGGGCTATCAACAGGCAATGTAAAAGCTTTCTTTTTGCAGTATCTGTTTACATATTTGAAGACTACTCATGATTCCCTGGCTTTTCATCTACAGATCTCTTCAGGTAGAGATGTAATGGCAACTTGATGTAATGGCAACTCCAATCTGTTCTAAGAAAGTCAATACATTTGAACACTGCTAATATTACAAGTTGGAGGAAGCAGAGGGACAGATCTTCAACCTACCAGCTCTTTAGAAGTAATAGAAGCCACATAACCCAAAAGTATGGTTTATTTTGTTTTCTTTTTTAAAACCAGATTTATAATCTGTTTGTTGAAGACAGTATCAGAGTGGAAGACGTAGACTTGCCTGCTCTACAGGTTACTATGGAGACATCCTTCCTTTCATTATTCTGTAAACAGACCATATTACACAGAAGTGAGAAGTTCTTATTTTTGGCCATTCAAAAATTGCCCATGGTCAGAGTGTTTCACATGCTATGAACGAACAAACATCTGTGGTGAATTGGTTTGTTTCATTCCAATTTTGGCTAAGGGGAACTCTGCTGACCAGGAGATGAAGTTCAAAGATACACGTCATCTTTTGAAGTCCCATCAGAGAACTGATGGCTTCCCTTGCTGCTAAGTACCCCAAAACTTTGATATCTGTCCCCAGAATAACACGGGAAAATCCCATCAAGCATGATGAATCACACACTCTTCTCCTCAAGCACAATTCTAAGGAATTATTGTAAATTACTTTGGACTGTGTCAGAGTATGAGAACTAATGATGCCAAACATTTGCTATCAATAGCAATGTCTGCTGATTCCCAACAGCATTTAGGCCACAGCTACAAGATTATTTTTTAGATAACTACAACCAACTGACAGTCCTCTTCTGTGATCAATACCAAAGCAATGCCATGACCTATGATCTTTGCATCTCTGAAAATATGCCTTCAACTTTCCCAGTTGAAGGTTTTTTTTTTTTTTTTTTTTTTTTCTTTAATTTCACCAGAACTCTTTAAATGCCCAAGGTGTAGCACCTGTTAATCTTGGACTTTCATACTGCAGTCCTCCATATCAACTCCTAAACTGATTACTATAGTTTGCAGAAACTATGAGAATTCTCATCTATTTCTATCATTTATGCAACGTTTTTCTTCCTAGAAATCAGAACTAGAAATAGGACAGTCAAAGCTGCAGGGATAGGTTAGGATACAAACTGAATGAGAAAGAGATAGCAAAAGTTCAGCAAGACTTAAGTAGAACAGCTAATGTACTGTGAAGGTGGCTCTCACAGAAAGCTTCAGCTAGGTCAACCAAGATCCAAGTCCCAAGCCACGTACCCAGCACCTCTGTTTGACAGTCTCCTTTTGGAGAGATGGCCACAAACAGGGCTGCCAATTAAGCAAGAGTCACTCCTGTCAAAGGCACCCAAAGCCCAAGCATTTTTGGTCATGAGAAGTGCTAAAACCATCAAGCTGATCACCCGTGACAGGACATAGGAGGTCTGCATCTACCTCCTCCCTGCATATCATACCTCTGCAAACCAGAGCTCTCACTTTTCAAGGCAGGGACAGCATTTAGGGCAGGGATTTAAGTCATCTGAAACAAACTCTGCCAAACTGAATCCACAAGCATTTGGGGGCTGAGAGCTGTAGGTATTTCCCCAGCACACAGTCCTATTAGTGCCAACAAAACCTTGTGGAGAGCCTCACAGGACTTGCCTGTCCTTGTCGCAGGAGCAGAGTGGAGCCCAGCACGGACAGCTAAAGGTCTCTGATGACGGGGCCTGGGGATATAGGTTAAAAACAAAGAAAACGCCTCTTCAGAAAATAATCCTTCCTTCTTCCCTCTCAAGATGCAGAGAGTTTCTGCTCAGTTATTTACTTTGCAAAACCACAGTTATTCCGATGATTTTTTTTTCTTACATGGAAATGTGGACGATTACCAGAAAAACAAATAATTGGGATGGAGACCAGTTGGATATCACTGAGGCAACTAAACGAGTATGCCTTGTGGAGGAGGAGAAGAGAGTTACACAGTTAGGAACTGTCTGTTGTCACATTTAGGATAAACATGACAAGCAAGAGCTGCTTGTCCTCCTGCTACCGAAGACAAACTAACCACTCACAGTCAGAAAAAAAATTGACATCCAGGTTTTTTCAGGGAAAAAAAAAGGTTTAAGAATATGACTCAGGAAGTTATTTGGATATAACTCTTTTCCTACCCACATTCATGTAAACAAGTAAACACACATGCTTTTTTTTTTATTTTATTTTTTTAATTCCATCATATTTTTCAGGATTTAAACCTGTGCTAAATAGTTTCTTGAGCTGCATTTTTATCTTCTTGGATTATATTTGGATTAGTCACCTCCTGGGGGAAATGAGATGTGTCTTGGTATGCTCTGTTCTCACAGTCGAGATTACCCGTATTTTCACCAGCCACAGTAAGCAAAGACTGCATACAGTAGCCTAGAGCTCAAAAAGGAGACCTCCTTAAATTAAGAATGTGAGGATTGACCTAAGTAAAGGAAACAGAGGAAGGTGAGGTTGGGATGAACACACCTATTTTTTTTCTTCATGTAAAGCACAGACAGTTTTGTCCACGTGAGCACACATGAAATATTCTGGCCATCTGGAATCAAAGAAGAACCAAAGACTCCCTCATCTGCTGGCTGGTCCAGGTCTTTGTCCTGTCTACAACCATTCCCTGAGTACAAACCCCAACAGCTTGTTTCCATCTTTCTCACAAGTTTGCCTACAGTAGTCCCCTGCTCAGAGTGCCACGGTATTATAGGTCAGGACTCTAAAATATTCCCCAAATGGTTTTGCAGGTATGAAAACTAATGACAGAGCCAGAGCCCAAGGTTGGTAATATACAGTCTCCTAAGTCTTAGCTCTGCCAAGAAGAATAGAAGAGTGTAATAAAGAAGGAAGCAGCTATATTCAACAGGCACATTATTCTCACTTAAAGATAATATTGCCAGGAAGCACTTTGGGATGCTACAGTCACTCGTAGCTTCAACCCTATGGGATTGAACCTTCCTAGATGGAGAAAAAGCCTTTGATCTGCTGCCACCTCTCACTCCTACATCTCAGGACTCCAGGTATTACAGTCCCAAATTACTGACATTACTATATTTCCAGCACTATCCAACAGCCAGACACAGGCCTCAGTTGAAATAACTTCCACTCATAAGAAATTGTCAGAGAAGCCTCTAAGAAAAAGCAGGTGTTAAGATCAAATGCACTCAATCACTTTTACTTCTGACCTTAGCCCAGGAGCTTAGCTCTAGGATTCTTCATGCATCAAAGACACAGGGCGCCAAGCACAAATCGGTGGTTTTGCAAGTAAAAAAAATAACATGAGTGTGCACAAGAAGAACAGATGCTTGTGGTCCTCGGGGTGAGATTGACCAAAGAGAGCTAAGAAAAAGCCAGAACTGCAAGCTCATGACTCAGATGCCCATGCCCCTGCTGGCCCATGATGATAGATTTCTTGCCTCAAATCCAATTCACTTCAGATACAGATTGCATCTTTTTCACTAAGGCCAAAGCCCTGAGAGCCTCAGGGAAGAAGAGCTGAGGACATCCATCAGAGCTGACAGTGAGAAAACACTGTGAATTATTCATAACACTCAAATAGCAAAATTAAAATTAAACTACCTTACAAGACAACGGGAGATATGCTAACACTGAAGAAATTCCAGGGCTGCTTTTATGTGCTGTGCAGCGAGCTACAGCTGGAAAGAAATACTTAATGGATAAAAGCCTTGTCTGTTTGTTTTCTCTGTGGATGGATGCATTTCTTGTTTTGCCTACATTTATACCCAATCTTTACATAACTGTTGGCTTCATACCCGAGGCTATCCTCCTGAATCAAAATCTCTCCCATATTGGTAACAGAAAGATAGACTGCTTCTGGCTTTTTAACTTGTTAATTATGAACTTGCTCGTCTGATTCTCTTTGTCCCCTTTTCCCTGTGCAATACCTGCCTTGGGAAGTACATGGCTTTTGCATCAGCGTTCAAGTCAGTTTTCTGTACTCGCTTAGCTTGCTGTCAGGGCTAGTTTTCAAGGTACGGTCTCCTTTGATAGCTCCCGACAAGCTCTGCTAGAAGACAGCCAGTTCCTGAAATGTATTTCACTCACTTGTTTTTTAGGGTTCTCCACTCTGCACGGATTGACAGTGTGGTAAAGAGAGGCACTCCAGACTGGATTTAATGCTACCATATGCTAGACAGAATGAGAATCCATACTGCAGGAGAGCAGCCGGTACATTTCCACGTTAACAGAAGCCTGATTGCAAATTACATTTAGTCTCAACAGCTCAGTTCAGTGCACACAGATGCCATGGGGGACTGTAAAGTTAGCAAGATGTGGGGGAGTATGGCTGGATTTTTGAAAAAGCCTTGGCTGATAGGATGCCACAGACATTTGGAGCTGATGCCATGGAAGAAAGTTGCTGCTGCATTTGTTCTGCCAGAAATAAATAATAAGAGTAATGTCATGAGCTGTTAGTCAAATTACAAATTCTTGCTAGGCTGGTGATTGTCTGATGATACAAACGGCAGTATCGGCACTGTCAAATGCTGCTCTTATAACTTGACAGCCAGCACGTAAATAGAGCCGAAGCAGCAGCATTTACTCTTTCAAAATAGGTCAGTATGAGATGAGATGGATTTTCAGTCAGTGTGCCGTGTCTCCCCGGGCTGGCTGCAAAGTGCACCTTTTAGCTCTTGCAACAGACTTCACGCAACCAGAGGTACAACAAGACTAAATGACTTGGGCAGGTTTTGCTCTCGGCTCATGGATCTGCTCAGTGCCAGTGAGAGCTCTCCCCTGCTTACTTGGGCACAAGCAACCAAATGACTTGGGGGCCTCTGCCCAGAGCCTATGACACAAAAATACTCATGTTCATCTTACCAGGCCTTTGGAGGAGCAGGCTGAACAAACAGGGTGGCCAAGGACTTTTTACTGGCCTAAGTTCCTGGGGCAGAGGTGCAGGACAAGGTGTAGATGCCTGGCAATGTGTCAGTCTGTGGTTCAGAGGCTTTCACTCCCCAGAGCTACCAGGTTAGCACCAATACACAGGCAACTGCGGCACTTTCAAATATGAAATGAAACCACAGGTGCAGAAGTAACGTGTAAAGACAGCCCTTGTGCTGCAGGATAAATGCTCTGCTCCATGTGAATAAGGCAAGATCTCTTCATCCCTCCTCCGTCCTGCTCACAGAAGACATCACACAGCTCAGCTGCTCTGATCAGTGCTGGTAAGTGAAGCAAACAGTCTCTCAAGGCCTCTTTTCTAGCATGACATCTCTATGAGGAATTCCAACATTCCTGAAGAATAAGGAAAAGCTTTCCCCACCCCCACTATACAGCCAGCCTGCAAATTTCACTGTTACCGAAGGTCACCAAGTCAAATGCTGCAGCTGGGTCATTTTATAGCCATTAATAATCATTGCGGCTTGGAGAATAAAGATAAAAGTGATCTAAATCCTGCTCTCCAGGACATGAGCCAATCTTCACCAGGGTCACAAAGGAATTGCTCCCACACATACATCACATAAGGGATTGCACTGCCTGCCAGGTGCATGGCGAGGTTTCCTTTTTCCCCCTCTTCCCCATCATGTGTTACCAGAGACAGCAGACAGGAGCATGCTCCATACCGCACGTTCACGTTTTCACAGATGAGTGACCACCAGCCAGAGCATCCTGGGCTCCAGGTTGCTCAGACATGAAGGCATTCACATAATTTCCTAAAAGCCCGTATCAGTGAGGTGGAAATAGCTCCCATGCGCAGCGAACTGCCTCATGCAGTTCCAGGAATAAAGCACTATGGCTCAGCAGTCCCCTGGGACGCTGGCTTTACATTTCTGGGCAACAACTTCACTGCTAGGCAAAAGGCATTTTTCAGACTCTCCCTCTAAGCACATTCCCAGGAATCAAGCCTCCAAATGAAGACAGAGAGACAGCAGAGCTAGTTTCCCAGGAGGTCTCTCAGTCAAGTCATACTCAGACTGCCGGGGCAAATAATGCTCAAATGAAAAACGGGTTTACAGAGGAGCTGGGGATTTCACACAGCAAGAAGGGGAGAAGCACTCTCCAGCTCTGCCCACACCAGGGGCAGGAGGGGTGCTGAAGATGTGCTGGCTGACTGCTCTGTGTCTAGGGAGATAGGGTATTTTTAAGAGGAACAAGGATGGTTTGCACGGGGCTACTTATCATCAAGCTTCCCCATAAAGTCCTCTTTTCCCACAAAGCACTTAAAATACATTAGTCACTTGTTTAGGGATGATCAAGAGACAAGGACAAAGCTCCCAAGCAAGACCTCAATCCCACAGTGCACAAGCAGCAAAAGACATTCTACAGAGCACAAACATCTCCTGCAACACCCAGACATTGTCTTGGGAAGTCCCAGAACAAAACACAGCAATGGGAATCGTGGGAAGAGGAAGGCCAAGTCCCCAGGTTTGCAGCCCACTCAGTATGAACCCTTTACATAGGAAGAAAACCCACTCGAGAAGGGAGCTGCTGAGTTGGCTGCTGGTAGAGCCAAGGAGCTGGTAGCACCTTGGGTGTCATACAGCTGAGTAAATCTGTTTGAACCTGCACAGTAGGTATGAACGTGGCACCCAGTTCCCAGCTGGAGCTGAACGTTCCCACTGACACTGTTCTGTGCTCCCAGGCACCCATGCTTCATCCCGTGAAGGAAAAATCCTTCACAGCTTTAATTTTCCACCTTGTGTTATATAAATTGGGAGGGATTGGGGTTTCTTTCCACTGTGAAGCTGTAATGAACTATCTCAGAGATGGTGCAAGATGGACTTTTTTTTTTTCTCCAAGACTACAAGAAGAGGAAACCAGAGATGTACTAGTGCAGCCTGCAGCATGGAGGCCTCCTTCAGTCTATGTCTTATCAGTGAATTAAGAACCTAAGAAGTTTAATTTAAGCCTCCGACACGGAAGTTCTCTTCACGATGGGATCCATGGTAATTTCCTGCACTGAGCCATTCTTCCTCTTCCCTAACCCATTTCTTTAAAAGTTGCACCAAACAAGGGAGACGTGCCATAAACCCTGGAGGCTTACCTGTTCATACTGATACCAGCAGCAAAATTCCTACTTCTTTCTTTCTGAACAGGAGCCTACAGAAGGGCTCTCCCTAGGCTTAGGGAAGATGTGTCTTATCATCATGTAAGGAACCGTTGTTTCTGTTGTTGTTGTTTGCTTTTGTAACATGTACTAGAAAAATGGGAACCATGTAGCCTATATTCAGTTTTTCCAAACAAAATGTTAAGATATGGGTTTTCCACACTTAGGAACAAGGCTCTGAAATTTAAATCTAGTGCTGTGGTTGGGAGTATCTGCCAGGCCCTAGCCATGTCCATCTGACTGATACATCCCAACTTTAGATCCAGAGCTTGGCCCCACCATAACCTCCCTTCAGCTGGCAGAAACCACACCAAAGGCAGACCTACTCAGCCTCCCCCTTATTCCCATCTCAGTGAGGGAAGTCTCAGGAGGATTTGTTGGCAGGCTCCACTGAACATGCTGAAATGTTTTTTTTTTTTTCCCCTTCCTTTTGATAGGCAGGGGGAGAGAGGGAAAGGAGATTTATACTTCAGCAATACACAGCTTTCCGTACATATGCTGTACAAGGCACCACCACCTTAACACCATGAGCACCCTATGAACTCCTCTATCCTCTGAAATCCAAGATCCTGCTCTAAAATACAGAATTTGAAGAGAACAATTAAGCTTATTTGTGCTATTAGCAAACAATTTCCAGTCTTGTTCTCCAAAACCGCTGAATCACTTTAAATGAACTTTCCAAAACAAAAAGAAAAAAAAAATAAAATCAAAACCAAAATTGAAGAGAATGGGATTTTGCACAGTAGGCGTCAGCTGAAGCAGTCAACTGCAACCTATAAGCCCCTGAAAACACAGGCTTCTGACAGGAAGGCATTAACTTTGTCAGCGTTTCTAACAGCTCTACCTGTAGTGCATGTGCTGTAAATACTGGCAGCACTGGCTACCGAATGGTCTGCACAGCTCAGGAGAATTCACGTACTTCTGCTGCATACATGTAAAGGACAAGTCCCATGCCCACCATCTTTCAACAACCGTCTTGGCTGCAGGTGCAACGTTCGACTCAGTTGAGAGCAGCTTTGCTTCTGCCCTGAACAAAGTATTGCAGCTTACCCACTGGACCACCATCACCACATTTCACACCACACAGAGAGAAGTTACCCCAAAGGTTACAAGTGTGACAGATCTGGATGCTAGACAAACTTCCTCATAAAATGTTTTCAGGAAGAAAACAAAAAAAGCGCTGTGGCTGCTGCAACTCTAGAAGTCAGTTCACCACAACCCCGGTAGTGACCCAGCAGCAGCCATCAACCATCTCAGCTAGTGTCAAGCATTTACTTTACCTCTTCATCTGGTCTTTAAAAATTTTTATTTCTCGGACATGAAAGCTTTCCCTCCAAGTTGTACTCAAGCTCCAACAAAAAAAAAACAAAACCACTTGATACTGCCTACTAAATACCTACTGGCTGTCTGCTTTGAGCTCTTGCTGTCTATTACCTACAAAGAACATCTGTAATCCCTTTTGCCTCCTTTCCTCCACACCCAAACATACTGGTGGGTCACGGTTGCAACAACCAGAGCACAAAAGATGAATGACAAGTTGTACCTGGTTAGGTGGCAGAGATCTTTTCCACGCCTTCAGGGTGATACTCCTGCCGTGTTTCCACAGGACAGCCCCTTGACTTCCCTCCTGAGACCTCCTTCAATACTGAAGCAATACTATAGTATACTTCAACACTATAAAAGCCCCACCAAGCAGAAGTTATTTCATATTGTCTTAATTTATGCACTGAACAGCTCAGTCCGTGAAAGGTTTGGGTCCTGTCTACAGCACTAATAAAGTCACTCACTACTAAACCTCCCCACCAGTGAGTTTTGTGACTTGAGAATTTGCTTTTAGCTTGTTGCTGGCTGAGCAGGTTGCTGTATACCACTCCAACTTTCTAGGGGTGCAGAAACCATTTTCCCACAGAAAATAGACAATTCTCGTTGCTCTGAGGGGTTGTCAGGAATAAGCTCTCTCTTCTTGCTTCTCTGATGCCTAATAACAAGCTAGCAAATGTTTCAGCCTTTTCCCCACTTTGGAACTACTCATGCAGCGTTTCTTTTGTCTCTGGCAACCCCTTCCTTGAAACCTTGAAGGAACATAATACCACAGTTGAAGATACAAGAATTGTGCAATATGGGATTGGGAATGTGCTCTATCCTTCCTTCCTTCCATTTATATCATCTGCACATCATCTCTACAAGCACATGCTTCTAAAGGTGCAAGCCCTCTGATCGTTCTCCATCTCCAGTGCACCCCATACATCTCTATGAAAGTCACATCATCCTAATAAAAAGCATCCCTGATATGGACTAAGCTTATCTGGGGATGGAACAGGACATTCCTCCTGAGACAGTCTCTGGTCACACACCAAGACAATAGACGTGTGCTGTCCTTCACTGACCTATGTGTGCATTGTGAGCTCTGGGCATAAATGCACCTGGCTAGAAATTCAACAGACAACTAAAGGTTAATTTGCACTTGTTTGATTGTCAAGCACCTGAGATATGACGACAACACATTGGCACGCTGTAATTGCAACATATTATTAAGTACCTTCAGTCCCCAAGGGCTAAGACACTTTTAAAAAATAATAAAGCTAATGCACATAATAGCCTGTGTCTTGTTATTTAAGAAACCTCTTCCCGGCATCGGACGTCGGCAGTACGTGTAAATGCACTTTCTCCAATAACTACGCACAAGGAGCAGTTTGATGGAGTGCCAAACAGCACAATGACTGTTCTACCTTCGCAATGTACAGCATATGACATGTTCCCTTTAGAACTAATTGCTTTATTTAAAACAAATAAATAAATAACAAAGCCATTTGCTAAATCCTAGCCTGGTTCCTTCTCTTGATGAGCAATTTCAGACTCCACGCTGGACCTTCAGTTTGTTGTTAAAAGACAGGGACAGAAAAGTGTTTTGTTAAGCCATTTTAATTTTCTTATTTAATGGAAGAGTTCAGAAGGGTATTTTTCATTTTATTATTTGAACATCTGCATTATACATTCTGCCGAGCCTTCCCTTATGTGACTCAAGGCTGACAAGTTCAGGCTGTCAAACACAACCCTTTGCATCAAATAAATTACCCTACACCAAGATTCCGTTATAACTATTGACACAGACCAAGCCACACATCTGAAAGTCAGAAAATTCTTAACTTTATTATTACTCTTATCATGCATTCTCACATACGTAACGTGAAAGCACTTTCAGAACCATTCCCAAAATTCATTCTTAGTGTCAGACTGCTTCTCACCTCTCCATGTTCAAAAAAAAAAAAAAAAAAGCAGGAATTCCTTTTCTTGCTCGTTGAAGAGAGGAACAGCTGTAATGACTTCACAGACAAATCAATGCCATTTCCAACAGAATTATTTCATTTTTCTCCCTACTTCGAAAAAATTAGAACAATTTCACAATAAGCCCTAGGGAATGAGCTCATGAAAATGCACAGAGCAGACAGCATGAGGAAAAGTCTTTGGTTATATATTTCAGGAGGCAGCAAATAGGCCTCTCTGATGCTCTGTGAGCTGTGAGAGTAATTATGTATGCATTTGCTGTATCCCATAATCATCACTATCACGGAGATGACATTTCATAGCAGAATTGGGAATCTGCCTTTCCCAAAATTATTTTTTGTTTGGAAGGAGAAATTATTCTAAATAATGTCTGGGGGAAGATAGATATAGGAGAGCATAGATTTGAGAGTCGGACACTCTAGAGCCATAATCCTATCACCAGCTTTCTAAATGATAGAATAGAATTATTTAACTCCACATTTGCAAAATGGTAACACATCTGTCTATGGCAGAGGCCTAGGCTACTGATAATTTCCATGAGATATTATGAACTGGTGTCTAAATGTGAACTAGTCAGATCATGTCTTCATGAAGGAAGTCTTAGGGACTTTGTAAAACCTTGGCCAGATGGGAGGGCAAGGGGACTCTCTCCATTATCCTGGTGAAAGTGCTCCAGGACCAAGGTCACTGCCTGGCCATAGAACAATGTGCACAAAAAACAAAGAGCACCTGAAGAGTTGAGTGCACCTCTGCTTCCCTCAGACAACCCCAAGTCATCTCTTAGTTGAGTGATAAGGAAAAGGGGAAGGTGAAGCAGCTTGAGGCAGTGTGGATTCAGGGAACATCCCCTGCTAAGGACTGAGGTTAGCACTCTCAAAGAAGGCCCTGTTATCAAGACCCAAACCACAGGAAGGACTTGGCCGGATGGCTCTGGCTGGACACACTGCTGGATCCCCACTGACACAGAAGAGAGGCCCCAGGTGTGACAGCATCAGCCAGGCCCACATACCATTGTCCATGACTCTTCTCCAGTATCCTGGCCTGTCTTCCAAAGAAAACCAGTTTGTCTTACTAGTTCTGCATTAGGCCACATTAATTGATCACAGAGCCAACAATCATATATTCATCCCAGCATTTTTCTTGCTGGAAAGTGTATAACTGGACACGTATCTTCCTTTTGATAAACTGGGCTGCCATGCAGTAAGTCAAGGCTCCTTCTGATCATAAGGTCTCAGGTGAATTATTTTCTTTCCTTCAGTGTCCCTAAAATACGGCTTGTGTATATTTATATGTATTGCTCGAGCTCCAGAAGTCTTTGTAAGATAATCTAGTTTCCATTTTCATTGGTGTGGCAAGACAATGGGGCCTAATTATGAGAGGTGTTAGCACACTTTAAATAAACCTGAGTGTAAATGAAATCCTTGCCTCTAGGAGAACTGCATGATATTAGGCATCACTCATTAACAGTTGCAGTGGGTAAACATCACAGCATTCCTTTGCACGATATTCCAGTAGGATTTTGGCTTTGTAATCCCACACCATCTTTACACATGCAAGAGGTTCATACAGGTGCAGTGGGCTGGTATGAGTCAGCTTGGATCAAACTGGGCTTGATCGAGTGCAATTCTGGTTTGAAAAGAGCTAATTAGAAGTATGTAATGCCTAAATTCCAATATTGGGAACGCTTATCTGCAAAAACAGTCTTAATACACTGAAGGCTCAATCACTAAATTACCCATGAGCTTGCCTAACACACAGATCAGCAATCTTTGCTTCTCTGCTACCTAAATATGTAACAACTACGTGCAAATGCAAAGCATATTCTCCAGGTGTCCTGTACAGTACATGCTGTGCAGAATACTGCTACCAAACTTCAAGCCAGGACAAATTGCTGGCTGGACAATAAAGCAACACTTACCCAATGACATGATGTCACTTATGCATATGGGGGAGGAGGAGAAAAATCTTTATTTGTTCTGGCCATAGATGAGGGCACAGCTTGAAATTGATTGATTGTGGGTGCCTTCAGAGTAACAGCCTGATCCAGTTCCAGCAAAATCCAATGGCAAAGTTCTGGTGCAAGACTACACTGAGTATGACAGCCTTCCTTCCCAAAGACTCTGGCTCACACTTCATTGTGCAGAAGCAATCAGACCCTCTGACACCTTGCTCTGGGAAGTTCTGATTAGGCATTTGGACCTGGGCTCTGTAAGAGGTAGAGGGACGATAGGCTGATGTTTAAAGATTTTATTTGTTATACAAATATTCACAGTAGAGAACCAAATAAGGTAACGTTGTATGAAGAGCATTCTGTCAGGATCTCAGTCCACAGATGTTTCTTTCTACCTGTATCACCCCCACTACCACAGTATCATAGCATTTTACAACTTAATTTTCTAACTACTCCACGAGGCAGGAAAATGTTTGCTGTCACCTTTCAACAGACACAGCTCTGCAGAATTAGCCTAAGACTCCTATCAGCATCATTCTGCAGAGTAACCCTTTTATCTCACACATCCAATCTACATTTGATCTAACAGTTTTCCCCTAATGTTCACTTTCCCTCCCACTGATGCCTTACATTCAACTTGGAAAGCAAGGATTAGCCAACCAGTTCCACTCCCATTTATGATTATGTTAACGCCATGGCTCTAGAGCACCTTTTGCTATGGTCAAGACCACTGCAACACAGTTTTGTTTAAATCCGAAATAATATGCTGACGTAAAAATTAAGCCATTGTTCTTCTCACACTAATAAAGTGAAGTGCTGAAAATTGAAACGGTCAACCTAGCAAAACGGTCAGGAGTAGCTATGTTTGTCATCTCTTGACAACTCCAGATGAAGAGTGCCTAATTCATAAAAAGCCAAAATATGAGTTCTCTAAGTACCAATGTCACAAAATTGGAATCTCAGTGTGTTTTCTTAGAGCTACTTAATAGAGAGAAGTGACTTTATTTAGCACCTGTCATCTCAAGCTCCCAAAATGCTCTCTCAAAAATTAAGTTTCCAATAAGCTTCCTAGCCAGACATCAGGCTCCAATTTGCAAGGGGTAAACTTGCTTAAGGTCACCCAGCATGGGAAAGAAGAGCTGGGAAGCAGCTCCAGGAATCCAAAGGACCACACCCTTCACTAGCCACTAGACCACACAACTGTCCCCATTTCACTCGAGCCATTATTAAGCAGGATAGAAGAACACTGTGGTTTTATTTTGTTAGCTGAACTCTTGCATTAATGTTTTACTGTCCCACTGATGTTTTGCCTAGAACATTCTGTAATCCACAAATTAATATGTGAAGAACATCCAGTACATTTTGGAGCAAAAATTTCAAACAGCAATAGAGTTTTGATTTCCAGCAGTTTCATAAATCAGAAGAGCTGGAGAAAGAAGGTTCCTTATTTTATCACACATTGCCTTGTGTAATGCCAGCAAAACCACTGCCCTTCCCAAAACCAAGCAGAAACCCTATTGTTGCGGCAAACTCCATCTGGTCACTTAGAGAATTTAAAGCCTTGCATCATTCAAGCAGTAGTCTGTTTTGCATAGACAGAAAGGGAGTATGGCTCCAAATACATGACAAGGGCCAAAAATAAGCGTGCTCTACCTATGCACAGTATCTGTCATTTGCTTCCCTGCCCTTATTCATCATCCCATGCTTGATGATCTTGCCTTTAGCTTCTGGGGTAAAGGGCTTCCCAAGCCCGTAAATCCTCCTCTATTCTCATTTTTGTTGAATCACTTTGTTAAAGGATTATTCCAGGTAGAAGCAAATCCTCCTCTTTTTACAGACATGTCCCCACTTCACTCAATGCAGTGAAGTACAAATCTAAGACAACCCTGTCCATACTCAAAGTCTTTGAATAAAGTAGCAGGAAACTTGCTAATGATAGTACGACTTGGATTGGGCTTAGACCCTGCTAGCTAAGGGTGCAGAAGCAGCTGGGGAGGATGTATCAGACCACAAAGTCATGCCTGGTCAAAAAAAGCCATCATTGTCAATCAAAATCCAACGCCCCAGCCTGACTCTGGAACTCAGCATGGAGCTAGGCAGAGCGTAAACCCTAATCTGAACAAAATTATTTAAAATCTGTCTAAGGCAAACTAATTAGTAAACATCTCCCATCTGCCAGATAGCATCGGATGTTTCGCATCAGCACCGCCTGGAGCTGCGATCCCTGCAGCCCTTGTGCCGGGCGGAGCAGTGCAGAGCCTGATTAATGCCCTGCTGGAGCTCTCCCAGTGCTGAAGGGGCTCCTGCTCGCAGCCAGCTGACGGCGTGCAGAGCTTCAGGCTGAGCACAGCCAAACGTGAGGTTTGAGTGAAGCTGCAGGGGAAAAAATGCAACCAGGGGGCTGAAAGGAGAGTGAGTCAGTAAGATCTACTGACAAAGGAAGATGGGGAAATGCCAGCAGGGGACATTGGTATGGCCAGTGTGAACCGAATGGAGGAGAACAGGAGTGTGCCATGTGTCACAGTTTCCAGTAAAGTGCCCTGTGCCTTCTGTCTAGCCCCTAGCACCCTCTACTCAGTAAGACTGCACTCTCCCTTCGCCTCTCCTTGCAAACTGAAGAACAGCATAAAAAGCTCCACGATGACAACAGTTTAGGAGGAACAAAGCTAAGCTCCTCTGGTCACTGAAGGTATTGTACCACTTTACCCAAAAGCAGGCCTGTTAACATTAGTGTCCTTGGCCAACTTCCAGCTCAGGTCATCATGGTCAGTGCACCTAAAATCAAATCACTGCAGTAACCAGGGAGGCTGTCCTGCTTTATCCCTCATGTGTAAACATTGTTCAGTATCATGATTGCAAACAGAGGTGGACACGTGTGCCTGGGCATCCAGCACTCTGGATGAGCTTCAGGCATATCTACAATGGAATAAGCTAAAATACAGATCAGAAAGCCAGGAAGTAGTTTTAATGCACCTCAAGTAGGTACGAGTACAACATAGCCTTTATGCCCTTTGCCAAGGAACAGAGGGGCTGAAGGTGTGCAACTCTTCTTTGGTTCACCTAGAATGACAAAACTGAGTCCTGATGCCCAGGTTCCTCTTATATAACGGTCTGAAAAGGAAAAAAATCTGGAAACAAGTACGAGCACTCTTGGAATCCTAACAGGATAACCACTGGATGATCAACAGTGTAAACTGATATGGGATTGCACCTGTAATCACTTCTTCAAATGGGAAATTGCGTAATAGAAGCAATTTTAATAGGTCAAGCACACTGCAGACATCCCCACTGCATCCATCAAAACGTACACCCAGTGGAAGCCAAAATACGACCTGCTCCACCTCTGCTTATTACGAGGTCTCAGAGCACAAGCAGCTACCCAAATGATTATATTACTATTGTGCTTGGAGGCTGCACCTGAGTTCTAGTGGCCTTATAATTAAGCCTACCTAATATAATGAGATCTGTACTGTGAGTGAAAGTTTAGAGGCCATTCCCTACCAAGTGACAAGCTATGACTGAGCATTGCAGGAGTAACAGAGCTAGCCCCTTTCTTCAAGGGCTTTGCCACCTAGATAGACAAGGGAGCCGTAAGACAGCCTGGCAGAACAAGGTAGACTGAAGAAACAGTTGTAAAGAAACAGTATAAATGTGATGGTGATAGTGCAAGCTGCTGGATTAAAATAAAACCTTTGGGGTAAGTAATAAAGGCCTGTGAGGCCAGAGGACTTCGCATCAGAGAGAATCAACATCATGGAGAGTATCATGGCTGGGTGCAAACGCAAACCATCTAAATGGCGAAGAGGGTATGGCACTGAGTTAGGGAAGTCTGTGCCAGTGACTTGATGGACAACAACACATTTTCCAGACGCACAAGGACTGTTCTGTTTATGACAGTGGCAAAAGGCAGCCAGCCTTGGCCAAGTGCATTGAAAGAAAGCATCCAAATACTGAAAAAAGTAAAGGGGATGCAGTAGGAGTCTGGCAGCTCCTCTGCCAATGGCTAGGCATATTGTCCTTCCAAACACAGCTGATGGCACCAGTGCAAAGGAAGTTTCAGTAAAGGATATGGATTTCCAGACTAATTGCACAGTTGAAACAGGTAAGCATTATTTGCTGTTTTATGAACAGAAATGTCCAAGTGTTTGGTCCAGAAACCACATCCACTGCACTAGACACTCTACAGACATTTAGCAAGGGGTAGGCTGTTCCAAAGAGCTTGAGATTCAAAGACAAGGTCACGGGTGCATTTAATGGCTTGCCTGTGTCAGTCGTCCGTAGCCTACTCAAAAATCCATCTGGAATCTCCTATAGTATTTCCTGAGCTGCAGTCTAGCATGTTGCCTAAACACCCCACCTTCTCTTTAGCCTTTTCTTAAGAGCAGACCACAAAGATGACACTTCAAGCTACAGTACAGCCTCTGCACTGAAAAGAAAACATTTAAAGAAGGTCAACAATTACGTTTCTCCACCACAGTAAACTGATTCATTTCCTAGATTTTTCCAAATCTCTATTGGCAAGTAAAACCTCCAAAAGTGCTGAAAATTACAGAGCACCTCCTACTTCACACCAACATGCTCCTCACCCAAAAGGACAAGATCCATCTCCAACAGTGGTGAAAAGCTGCTTCTGTTGAAAAGCTCAAAATTGCTATTCTTGCCACTCGTCAGTGGCAATCAGTAAGGTCACTGCAGCACGAGCTCCCATTGAATGTCTAAAGCCATTCCATTAATCTTAGTTTGCTGAGAACTCAGAGAATTTAAGTAAGGCCAAAGAGTTAAAAGATCAGGGGACTTTACATTTCCACTGACTTGATACTTCCTGAAGAGCTGACACAGACATATAAATTACTCCACTGACAAGAAAATAGGACTTTCTGCCATCAAAACCCTAGCCATATATACATTTATTTGAGCATGTAACAAAACATCTGGGCAATGCACCTCATCTCTGCTTGCTGCCCCCCATTATTACAGTGGCCAGATGTCTTTCTGCAGGAGAAAGAGTTTTGTTTTACAGATCATTTGTGCTGTAGTCACCACAGGGTTACCCAGCCAAGCTCATCTTCAACCTCAGGTGAAAACTGGACAGCCACAGATGGACTGCTCCAATCCTGGGGACATCTTCGGCAAAAATGTCATCCCAGAGTCCATTTTATCCACTAGGTCTTCGATAGACTTTTTGAATAGCTTGGAGCTCTTCACACATAAAAAAAAAAAAGCAATAAATGAAAATAAACAGCAGGAAGGGTACAGATCATAATGACAAAAAAAGAGGGGAAGCCACATAGAAAGCTCCAAGCCCACTGAAACAGCCAAAGTGCACCCAGACATTCCACAGGTGCTGCACAATCAAACTTTGTCCTGGCACATTAAAGCAGAAGAGACCTGAAGATCTTCCCCTCATCCAGCCCCTGCTCCCCAGGAAATCCAGCAGCATAACCCTTATGTCTGTGCAAGAGACAGAGAACACAGCTGAGGAGCTGAGAATTTCAGTACAGAAGCCAGGCAGAGCAGGAGAGAGTTCCCCATGGGGAACAGCAACTGGGAAAGAGTATGTGCCAATGAGAAAGAGCTATAGAACTCATGGATCCTGCCCAGAGAGAGGAAGGTAACAGGACAAAGTGGCCTCAGATATCCCAAATCCAGGTGCTCCCATCATCACAACTTCCCCCTTGAGATACGCAGTACTCATGCATGACTCAACTACATGCACTTGCTTAAGCATGTGCTTGAAGAGGCTTGTGCTCAAACTAGAGTTCACAGCTGGCATCCCAGTACTAGGGAGAACACTGGGGACTAGCACTGAAGATACCACCTTTTATGGCTTGCATTATATCAAAGGCAGAAGCACTGGAACAGCCCAGCCAAGCACGCCTGCCAACAAGCCCAGCCAGGGGTGCAGGGATCTGCAGTCCCCTCCCAGGTCAAACCTCAGCACATAAGAGCTGAACAAGACAGCATTCAGCCTGACAAATCATCAAGCTTTAACTAAAAGGATCTCAGCCTTCTATCAGGCTAGCTTTCATTATCACTGCCTGGACCATCTCCATCATCTGCTAATGCAGAACAGATTAGAGGGGCTATCTATATATTATGAGATTCTTCCTGCTGATACGGGAATGCATTTCAGTAGTTATTATAAGTGGCAGCCGCAGAAACCCAGCCTTTCTGATCATCTTACAATTGCATCCTTGTAAACAAGGAGACAGATGTTGCTCTGATCATCAGCAATGGGAAAACAGCTCCTAAATGCCATGTTGAACACAAAGCGGCGCTTGTATCACCCCCACAGTTGCATACGTAGCAGAGGATTCCTGGCAGCTTCCCTAACAGCGAGGGCAAGCCAGGGCATGGAAGAAAAGTGGCAGGAGTGTGATTTTACCAGCAGCATTTACAACAGAGCAGCCTACAGGCAGCTCTAGGATTAGCTAGGGTGGGGAAGCAAGGGATGTTGATTCATCGTGAATCCTTGCTCCAACTTCTATTTCATCTCTCCTCAGCTGTACAGGGGAGCTGGGTGAAGGAGAAGCCTGCCCTTTTCCTAGGGACAAAGCAGGAGGTTATCTGGGAAGGCAGCACCTCTGCCTCCTCCACCAAGTGAGGGGGAGAGCTGTTACTCTTCCAAAATAAGCATACAGGGCACGTAACAGCACTGATTGCTACAAACAGCATCTCCTCCCATCTACCGGGAAAAAGCAACTGTGCAGATGGAAAGGATAGAAGGTGCTGGTAGGTGAAATGGTCCTGGGAAAGCAGCCCACTAAAAATATTGACAAGGGAAATCATTAAGCATGCATAACTCTGGACACAGCCAGTGCTCCCAGCAGGCCCACCAGAATGAATCCTTGCATCAAGACGACTGCTAGGGTTTATAAACCTTTTGCCAGGAGATGCTGGTATCCACAATGCCTGGATTCACACAAGCTCCCTCTTGCAAATACAAAACACAATGAACAGCATCCCTAATGTACCTGCCTGCTCTTCCAGGACAACTGCATTTCCTTGCTGTCCAGTGTCATTAGTCAGGCGCAGTTCCTTCAATCACCAACGCAGAGCCTAGCAGAAGACAAGAAGAGCTTTGTTCAGGAAGAAGTTCAAAGATGCAGCATCATTTTGGGAAGACACAGCAATGATTTATCTCCTTCAGTGATAAATACCCATGTAACCTTGGCAGCCATCTGTCAGCAGCATTCCGGGAATGCTAGTGGTCCCACAAGCAAATGTTTCTTTCACTTCACCTCCTTCTCCCATCCACTAAACCCCACTCATGGTTTGGCATCAGTGGGCAGCTGCAACCTCACATAGAGAGGTAACTTGGGGAACGGCTCTGTAGAGAGTCTTACAAAGTATTTTGTTGTGATAATTCACTACTTAGCCCAGCTACATGCAAAAAACCTTGTGAAGGGAGTCACTGGAACTCACTCTGCTCAGCCCTCTGTAATCTCACCCAGAATTTCTGTTCAGAGAAGTGCCTCTGCTTCAGCTTTTGTTGAAGGCTGCCATCAAATACAAAGCCTTGAAAGGGAAAGAGTATTACAGAAGAGCAGAGAAGAGACCTTGCTACAGAGGCTCCATATTCTGCTAGAAAGTAAAAGCCACTTCCTCACATTGTAATTTAGCTTCCACCATCCAAGTGTTTCTGAGTCATACTACAGCGATCCCAAGGCATCACAAGAAAATGCGAGTACCTGATCTGTATTTCCTCATCTTCCAGGAGTTTGTTTTCATAACATGGTGTTTAAAAAGCTTTTCTGTGAAAATAAGCAATCCTGTGCTCATCCTTCTTGCCTTTCAACAATACATGGGTAGAAGGCTTATTGCCTCTTTCTGTATCAGACTGAAGATAGCAGCATGCTGTGAAATCTCAGGAAGGACAAGGACTGAATGAGAGGCTGCCCATAGACCTTTATGCCATTGTTTTCAGCACTCCATGTTTTTCAAAACTTTTCCCAAAACTGAACCCTCCCCAGTCTCTAGAAAGCCAACATCTCATCTCTATCCTATAGTCACAGGAACAGCAGCATCAGTTAAGTGACCTCCACTCACCCAAAGGACAAACAGGCACTTGAAGGACCCTCCTCTCAAAACCTCTCAAAGATCTAAGTTTGATGCAAGTTCAGCCCTGGTATCTCTGGAGTAAAGCCTCCAAGATGAGAGACAACATTGAAAAGATGTGTAACGCCAGCATAGAAGACCCTGATGTCCATGGGTGTTTTCTGTGCTATTTCAAGGAATTACCACCTTGCAAACACAAGCGTGAGATTTATTTCAAGGGTGACCTTTGCACTCATTTAACAAGGCAGGCCCAGCCTGGCAGCTTGGCAAGAGCCAGAGTATGGCAGCTGTTTAAGCAGCTTCCCCATTACTGGTTCTGTTCATGGCAGACCAAATCCCTGAAGACAAGAAGTGCTGTCTGTCACCCCAAGCATGACCACAGGGCTCACACGTATGAGACCCTACCCCAGCACAGCCAAGGCGTACGTGCAGGCTCTCAGCAATACCTTGTGAAGCAGAAACAGGTCCAGATCCTCTGTGCCCTCCACACCGCCCAGGTTTTATAAAAATCCTCCTCCCCTAATTCACAAGCCTGCTCCACGTGTGTGGTTTTGATTTTTTTTTTTTTTTTAAATAGCTCACCTCACTTCACACCTGCCTCTCCAGCCTGAGGGCTGAGACCAAGCTGGCAAAAGCTGGAGGAGCTGAGAAGAGAAAATACCTGACAAACAGGCCTCTCCTTCTCTCACCAAACAAACCAAGCCCAATGCAATTCCCACCTCGCAGGCAACACACCCAAAGAACAACACAAACAGAAACAAGCCTGCAAGCAACAAGAAACATCCAAGATTGAGGAGCGTGACTTGGCTTTACTGAGTCGTGGAAGTATTAACCTCCTTCAAGGTCAGATCCCACATGAGCTTATTATCAAAGGACTGAAAGAGGCATTGAAGAGGCACCAACACCTGACAAAGAGGTCTCAGCTCAAGCCACACTTACCCTTGGCTCTGTGTGGCCACTTGTCCCTAGCTCTCTTCCCAGTCCCAACTTTCTAAGTGTCTACACAAGCTTCTTGCCAAGCAGTGACCCCTTCCATGTCACAGGTGCTCTTTGTTTCAGGAAATAAGCAGTGGGTTATTTACTCTGTCAATTCATTAATTGCTACCTGATCGTTTTGGAAATAGCAGCCTTAACTTGGCTCCTAACAAGTCCCACAAGAAGCAAACCACAACACCAGAAGGATGCCTCTACCCACTACTCTGATTCAGAACTCTGCTCACGAGCTGTTATTATGATTATGGGATGCCAAACACTATTAGTGCCAAGCTACAGGTGCATTTTCTTCCACAATTTTCTCCTAAACCTTGGCTGAAGTTCTCCACAGATCCTACAGTGTGAAAGTTAACATCACAGCGAGGCTTCAAGCTGGGAGAAATTTAATGGTACTTATTAATAGTAAGTAATGCATCGGACAGCCAGAAGAAAGGTATCTACCCCATGTATACTGAGCTAACAAGGTCACACACTCGCATGGTATCAGTACGGTGTCACACTGAGCTGGAAAACCTCCTGAAGCTTCTTCTGTCCTTCCTTTATACCAGTTTGTAAAAGAAGACAGAGAATAGTTAAAGGACTATAGATATTGATTAGACCCAAACCATAGCCTAATAAAGCTCATCTGAGCAAAGAGGGATTTGAGACCTACTTTGGTGCCTTTTCTTGCATGTTGGTCTATTCTCATTATGCTGCTGCCTCTTCTGTGACTGTGACAGAAACAACCCCCCAACCAGCTGTTACAGATGCCACACTGCTTTCTAAAGGCAGAACAGCAGGGAGTCAGCTGTGATATAAGCACTTTGCCAGAGCGCCTGAGACTAATTGCTGACCCGCAGTTTTGTTATAGACCTGAACTACTAACTTCCAAACACTGCCACTTACGTGCTTAAGCCAATTGCTTCAGTGTCACTTGCTGAACTGTGTATACACAGCATCTCTGAAACACTGGCCTGAAACTAGAAAGCAGGAGCTGAACTAGGTCCTACCCCCTGCTTCAAATCCCAGGTCAGAGCATCTCCGCACTTCCAGCAGTTCCCAACAGCAGACCTCAAAATATAGTTAATTCATGTACACAGCAAGCCAGTGACAAAATAAGAATCTAAACCCAGTTCAGATGCCCCAACTGCATGGGACTTATTGTCTCCAAAGCGTACAGGACCTTACATTTTCCAGCACTTTGTCCAATCCACTTTTAAATATCTCCCAGAGGGATAAATATGTCATGGTCTAATAAGCTTCAGAGTTGGGAAAAGTCTGTTTGCATTTCCCTCTGGAGTTAATGTGAACTAAAAACACCATGAGAATTACACTTGCATCAACTTCATCTCACGTGATTTCAAAGCACCCTCTCAGCTCAGCTGTCAGACCTCAACTCAACCATCTCAGCCTGGTTTGCTGTCTCTATGCCATCCTCAAATCCAAAATTTGATGAAGTCAATAGAGGAGGTAGTTTACCTTAGAATATTTTCTCTATTCTAAGGCTTAATGCCTGCAAAGATGCAGTTATTACTTTTCCACAACTCAAAGTGTTTGAGGGAAGTATCAATTAGAAAATGATCAAATATCAGACACCACTGGTAGCTGAGCACAAGGTATGTCATTTTTAACATGTTCAGGTAACTGAGCCTTTACCACCTGTAGTGATGAGGAACTCCATGATACTCCCAGGTGCTTCAAACTACTGCATCAACATCCTTACCACTAAAAACCTTTCCTAAGTGTCCTTGTCACAACTTATGGGCATTATTTCCCATCCCACTTCCACTATTCTGGACAACAGTGTTTTCCTCCTTCTGTGCATGAGTCTTTCTATATACTTTGAAGCTTCCGTTGCTTTTTAATTTTAATTCCCATTTAGTCATGAGAATTGCTTTGAGGTTGTGCTTTCAAGATCTCCAATTGTTCTCCCTGTTCTTTGGCATCTCCCCATAGTCCACATCATCCCCAAAGTATACCCAGCAAATTGTACACAATGCTCCAGCTGTTTCCCCAGGACTATGCAGAGTAAGAGAATTATAGCTGACTCTCCTGACACTACATGAGTACTTGTAGCTCTTTATGATTCTAATATTCATTCGTTCTCCTGCTGCTACACAGCAAATCCAGATACTGCCTTCTGTTCTTGAAGATCTGGAATAAGTAGGCAAACAAAGCTCTTCAAATCTACAGCAACAGACATTGAACAGAATCCCAATTTAAGGGGGTTTCATTGGAAGCCATCATCATCATCCTTTATTTAAGGGGGGGAACCTCTCTCCATCTTTTCACCAACATATCTATGCTTTGTGCCAAGTCTGTTTTTAAGTACGCTGAAGCCTGACAATACCACTGGAGGAGAAAAAGAAACAAGCTATTCTCTGGAGAGGTTATTATGAATTGCATGTTTTCCTATTTCCTCTGGGCCCATTTTTATGAATCAGACCCAAAAAAGCAAATAAGTCATTCAACAGTCTCACCATAGGGTTATTCATGAGCGCAGGTTTTTAATTTTAGCAGGGCAGAACTTTTAATTCTGTTTCAGAATCACCGTTTCAGCATCAAACCGAAAATTTGCGTAGTGTAGAACATTCAGGTTAAGCTTTCTTCCATACTCAAGGGACAGCAGCATTGTGCTCTAGCTTGTCCTGAGATGGCTCCTCGGCCAGCAGCCCCAGCACAAAGAACAACAAACCCAGACTCAAGGTAGATATTAAGAAGTCTTCGTACTTTATGCACCAGAGTAGAAGCATTGACCCCAGATTCATCCCAAGACTCACTAGCTGTGCCTCTTATTCAGCACAAGCAATGGTTAAGCTGCTGTCCAGAGAAAAATGTACAAAACTGTTATGCACGCCACAATGGGTAGAGTCAAAACAGGTAACAAGAACAGTCTAATGTGGATTACAATACAAAAGCCAGGGCATTAGGCAAAAATAAATAAATAAATAAATAAAAACAATTGTTTGCAAGTTTCCAGAGGCACGTATAGCTACCTGCATCCACCACCTCAGTCAGGCAAGCTTGCAAAGATGCGCTGTTCCCACGCAGTTTGTTTTTTCTTTCTATGCTTCAGCAGCCTTTTTTTAATGGTGGGTCAAAATAGATTTTTCAACAGGAAAGGCTAATACCGACTATTGTTATTCAATGGAACTGGAGGATAAAGGCAAATGAGCTTCATATTTTGGGTGCAACTCCTAGAGTTATGATCTAGATTCATTTAATTGTGCTTGGATCCAGGCAGTTAGTTACACCCATTGTAACAAATGGAACCAACTGCAAAATTTGGAATCCAATCCAGCAGTTGATGGTACGATTTGTTACGACTCTTAACATTTAAAAAGGAGAGAAGAAATTAATAAAAAAAATGATTTGGCACAACAGCCCCCTGCAAAGTTGAAGTCTTGAATATCAGAATACCTCCTGATCACCAGGAACAAAAGATTAAAATCAAAAGTGACACCAGCCAAGCTTTAAAACATGTTTTTGATTAATAATGTAAGCTACTAAAAGAAACATTAAAGCCATTTTTGTCTTGGTTGCACCCAATTCAGTAACCTGATAGGATTTATAACCTTGAACATAATCAGGGACAGCCTGGAGATCTCTGGATAAGCAACATGAACATCACCTGTGCTTTGATATCATTTCAGCTACTGCTGCTTCCCAAAGGCTCTCTCCATCTCACTCACCAACCCAAACACCACCATTCCCATCTCCCAGTCTCATGAGATGGAGCAGCCACACAAACCATGCTGTGCTTCCAAACAGCAAGAGCTGAAAATAGCATGCATTTGGCAAACAGAATACACCAAGTTTTGGCAACTCCAACTGAGCCACTATGTCTCAAGAAGTCCATCTCATGCCTCAGTGTTTCAGCAAGTTGTTTTCAAGCTCACAAATAGCAGATGGGAGAAGGCAACAGTTGCCTACATAGGTGAGCACTGTGTGCTGGTTCAGTTTCCTCTAATAAATCAGACCGGCAACTCAAGGACAAGCAGTGCCACTGGGAGAGGAGGCACAAAGCTGGCAGGTACATTGAGCATGGCAGCAGAAGCCAAGAATGCACACATGGGGACAGAGGTGGGCAGCAACATCCCTTCACCTCTTGTTCCCTCCATGGATGGAATAAGACCAATCCTACTTCCCAGGCAGCCTTCAAAGGGCATCAAAGCTTGCTAGTGCCTGCACAGCATTCAGAGAGCCTTGAAGCTCAGATTTTTTTTACAAGCACAGAGTAGGGCTAGAATTCTAAGTCAGCCAGTTCAAACATAGGACATTTATTTTTAACAGGGGAGGCAAAATTGACAGTTGGCACTGCTGAGGTTCTCACTCTGGTTGGGAGAACTTGCTGCGTGCCACGGGCAAGCTCAACCACCAGACGTGGCCTGTCTGCAAAGTGCCTGGCCGTGGATCTCTGGCCTGTGCCTATTAGCTGATGGCACCCTCCTGAATCCTGCTCTTTCTAGGCAGACCTATTTGAAAACTAACTTTAAAAATCCATGCCACTGAGCCAGCAGCAGGCAAAAACCTTGATTAGACTAGAGACTGCTGCCTGCACCAGCCACCAACACTTCCAAGCATTTGGAAAAGTGAGTAGGCTGAAAAACAGGAAAAGATGGAGGCATCAAGGACACTTTAGACACAGGATTTTAGCACTAGTTTCCCTATGAATGGTCAGGCAGCAGCAAGTGTTAATAATGCCAGGAGGTTCCTTGACTGTGCTCTACCAGCACTGTTTATTACCAAGAAAGAGTGGAAAAAAGAGGATTTAATCTTGTTCAGCTCCCAGCCCCTGGACACAAGAGGTTTGCTCTGCTCCAAGTTGCCGAGGAAGCTCTTGGAGTCAGAGAGTGGGAGCTCTGAGCAGAGTTTAAATACCAGCCCTCCAGAGAACATTTGGGGTTCTTGCAAACAGAACTAGAGATAATCAGGCACTCCAGATTGAAAGAGGAGCCTAGGTTTTGGCCTTGACAGTTTGAGCCTTCTTTTTCCCCATTGCCAAATGTGCTCTGAAGGACGGGGAGACCTGCAGCATGCGTTGGCCAAGGGCAAATTCAAAGTGAATCCATTCTGAGTGACAACAGCCATGCTGTAGACAAAAAAAAAAAAAAGAGAAAATTACTGTGCCTCCAAGCTTACAGCAAGGTTAGGACCCCAAACTCTATCAGCAGGCACTCCTCTGAAACACTTAAAAGGCAAGTCTATTTTTTTGTTGTTTATTTTGTTAAGAAATGGGTTAAAACCATTAATTAGGAAAGCAGCCAAGATCACCATCCACACCTGATCTCTGAATGGTATCCCAAGCCAGTAAACAGAGAAGCCAAACCTCCAGACCTGAATAACTCTCCTTAAACGAGGTATCTTGAAATGCTGCCTCAGATAAGGCAAGACTTGTGCCCATCTTTCAAACAGATCTATTCCAGGCCTGGTGAGTAATGCTGGGCAAGAGTCAACAGTACATAAAAAAACCTCCTTTTTCATATGTTAATTTGGCAAAAAATAGCTGAAATAAACCGAGGGACTCATAAATCTGTAAAATTCAGGAGGAAAAAAAAAAAAAAAAGATTTGCAACTAAGGATTTTGGACCGCTGAAAGCTGATTTTCCATGCATGTCTCATGCTTTCTGCATTGCCTATTTGAGCTGAACTGCGGAGGGATTTTTTTATATTTTAAAAAAAAAAAAAAAAAAAGCACCACCCCAGCTTGCAAAAGGCAAGATTTGGGGGATGACCAGGACTCACCTGTGCCAGCAGAGGGCACTCCGAGCAGCCTCGGTAGGCACCTACCAGGTCCCCGGGCAGCAGCAGCCGGGCTGGTGGCACCGGGCGCTGTCACCTGCTGCCACCGCGCTCCCTGCTGCAAGCTTTCAGCCCTGGTTATCCCTCACAGCTGGGCGTTCATCTCCAATCCGAGAGCTTTTTTTTTTTTCCCTCCACTCGCCCGGCTCTGTATTAACGCTCAGCTGCCTTACATGACACCATGACCTACTTTTTCCCCCCCTCCCAGAGAAGGGAGAAGCGCTGCTTCAGTGTGGCTTGCAGGGAGGAAAGCAAGGCGAAGCTGAGGAGTGCTGGCAGAGCAAGCCCGAGCCCTTTTCAAAAATTCATGGCTGCTTGCAAGGGGTTAGGCAAGGAGAGGCGAGGCTGGCCCAGGCTCACCAAACCGTGCAGCTGAAAAGGCAGCAGCAGCGAGAGAGAAGGGTCTTGTGTTTGGCATCTGAAAGGAGAGCCCTATGATAACTTCCCCCAAATCAGATGGCTTTCCCACCCAGCTCCCACAGACAGAGCTTAAGTCAACCGATCCAGAGGCAAGGGTAAGAAATGCTGTCATGGGCAGCAGCAGTGACTTGAGCAAGAGCACAGTATGGCTCAGGAGACACAGGCTCATTTCCATGCACCCCTACAGACACGATCTAAGCAAAGTGCGTAGCCTCAGAGCCTCCAAGATAATCAATTACACGCTTATATACCAGAAAAGTCAATCAGCTTAACCCTAACCCTAGGGAAATGCTGCTATCTCCACCAGTTTTCAGTGCAAATTACAAATCTACATTCCTTTGAGGATGTGGATTTTAGCCTGTCTCACTTCCCTGGTGTTTGGAAGGAGATAAGATTCCCCTAGTTCTGCAAGGTATTCTGTGCACCAGACTGTCAGGCATGCCTAATAGCTCAGCAAAGGGGTACCTAAAAGAATAAAGGAGAGACATCTACTCCTAAAATAGCTAGAATTTGGTCTGTTCTGTAAGGCCAAATAACCCTACGTACTTCAAGGACTTTTTGATCCTCCGATCCATCCAGACATCTCTAGTTCTTGAGCTATCAAAAGCTTACATAACATGATTTCAAAGGTACGTTGCTCTGGCTTACCAAGACTTTCCTCAAATATGTGAATGGTTGTCCTTGGTAGCAAGCTCAGAGCACAACTGGAGCAAGGCAGCAGCATCAGTCTGCCCTCTGGCAAGACAGAAGAGAGGGATCACACTGCTTCCTAGCTGGCATTTGCTTCTTCATTGCTGGAGAGCTTGCAGGACAAACAGAATGGATTCCTGTGCTTGCAAGTCAGGTCCAGAAGGGTCCTCATGACTTTTTTTTTTTCATTTTCACTCCAGGACTCAGTTTGCAATGGAGCCAATACAAGCTCTGGAAGCCTTTGGATCGCACTCATGGGCCTTGGGATAATGCTCACTGCGCTCCCTGGTAGAAGTGTAACCCTGCACCAGGTTGTAAATGCCCGAAATAAGGAACAGCTCCAGTCACCTGCAGCAGCTGCAGGCTTTTACATCTTCACTCTCAGAGCTCTAATCACTGCAGCACCTGCTGCTAGGGAGGAGCAGAAGAGCTCAAAGATGTAGCACTATGCTTTGAGAGCTTCTTATAGCCAAGTTTAGAACTTGGACCTGCTGGAAATCGCTGCCACTGTACTTACTACCCACTGGTGCAGAAGGGTTACTTCTGTGTTACTGCTGTTCAGGGAAAAGCATCTTCATTCACTCACCTCTGAGGGTTCCCTTAGCGGTTATTATTATAAGAGGTGCTGAGCAACCAGCCTGTCACCTAAATGCAGCACAACACCAAGGCCCCATCCAGTTCCACCCACTGCCTACCCCAAGCTGTGCTCAGCTGGGAACGTGCCCCACTGGAGAGCCAGCTGGGGACCGCAGCCCCCTCCTGTCATAAACCATCCACTTCCTCATATGACCTTCAGTGGGTCTCACATGTTAGGAAAAGTTGGAGAAAAGAGCCATCATTGATACCGAGCTCTACTACAAGATATATTAGTGAAAAGAAAACAGGTCCCAGAGCTCACAGCCTCACTTTTTTCTTCAACTGCCACCAGCTCTTAAAATCCCCTGAACAAAAATATCCATAGCTGGAATCTGCTTCCAAGTCCAGAAGACACTGGTCCATTCTGAGCACTTTCCTAACTTCCAGAGCTCTCCTGGAACCCAGCTGCTCTGCTGGATCCCTGCTCAGGGACAGCACGCAGCAGCCCAGCAGAAGCTGCTCTGTTTTCCATCGCAATTAGCATCGGTGGTGTTTATCTTATTTTAGAATGACCTGGCTCCTCTGGGGAAAACCCATGTTTACAATTCATTCAGAAAAAAAAAACACAGCAGTGTTCTCCTCTCAGCACGAAGTGACCTTGCAAGTGGTTGGGACTGAGGAGTACAGGCTAAATGAGAGTCACCCCCACCTAGGCAGCTAGTGGCACAGCTCCGCAGTGAGCAGGGCCTTACTGCGCTTTGGTTCACAGCCCAGGGTGATCTTGGAGGATGCAGCCTGGATTCTTTGCAGATGAAGCCAGACAGGGAGATACGTGACAGAGCAGCACACCTAACGCATTCCAGCTCCCAACAGCCAGTCCTAGGAATTGGTCCTCCAAAGCACAGCTAGTCCAAAGAACCCCAGCCCCCCTCAAAAACACACACAGGACATCCCCACCACCACTTGATGCGCTCACACCAGACCCCACTGCTCAGTGAGGCTCTCAGTCACTCCAAGCCCTTCCAGCTATGCTCTGCTCCCACCCATCTGACTGCTTTCACCTGTTTCTTTTGCCTGGTGCTTAGATGATCTGTCCTTGGAGACAATCCTTCAGCTTTTATTACATGCAATTGCAACAGCTATTCAAACAGGGCCTTCAGCTCTCCCTGCCTCAGACATCTGAATAAAAATCAAATTAATTCATTGCAGTTTTTACTGCTTCCAAACTCGCTTTCTACAGATGTTTCCCCCATTTCACCAAGAACCATTATACTTCAGCTTCAGTTGCAGAGACCATTAACCCATTATGAATTGCCAATATTGGTCTCGTTTGAAGAGCTGGTTCTAGCTCCTCCACCACAATAAACATTAGCAGTAAAGCTGCTTGGCACTAGCTGCCTTCTGAGAGGCTATTCAGTGTTTCAGTGTTTGTGCACACTGCATGGTTTACGGCAGGGATTTTGCATTGTTTATTTTCTGTTCTTCTGCAGACAGTGGCATTGTTAAACAGCATGTGTCCGAGAGAATCCACCCTCTCCATGGGATCTCCTCCCAGCTATTACAGCACTTCCCAGAAACCTACTGAGCTCTGGAATAAACAAGTCTCAATGGGGGGACTGAGCCCACACCCAAGAAGTGGAGTGCCATGAAGCCTCCATAGCAATGAAAGTAACTTGGCTTTGCATGAAACCGTCCTTTTGCCTAATGAAAACCCTGTGTTGTCACCCTTCCTAATGATCGTCTCTTGTCCCTTGCAGGCATAGGACTGAATAATGGACTTGTCTCTGAATTGCTCCAGCTGCGGCATGAGCCACGAGAGAATAGGTTTCTCCTCCTCCTGACCCACGAGCTTGAGCACCCAAAATGTTTCACCTTGGACAGAAGGAGTAGCAAACAACCTTTGGCATAGATGAGCACGTGGGGGGCATGCTAGGACTCCTCCCAATGCTGAGAAGCCTCCCACAGCCTCAGTTGGTTTGTTTTTCTCACCCAAAGCCAGACCAATTGCCAGCTTTGGGAACAGAACGGAATCTCCTCCAAGTCAGATTTCAGCAACCATTATGTAAATAACTCGTTAGTCCTTTTTCCTCCTGCAGTTTAGGACCTGGTACACCCTCAGTATCATCTAGCCATCCTCTCTTGGCAAACACCCTCCCGCAGCAACTCTGGGAAGCCTTCACTGGCATTCTGCCTCGCGTACATACACTCATCTTTTGTCATGGGATATGGAGAGATGCTTTGCAACATGCTATATTAACAAAGGTCAGGGAGCCCCTGCTGGTCTAAAGATCCCATATGCAGTAAATTAAGATTGTGGCAGCTTTTGATTCAGGCAGTGCATTTCATACTTGCATTCCTAGGTTTTTGCTCTGGCTGACAGCAGATGTCCAACATTTCTGCTGCACAAGCAAATCACTAGCAGCTAACACAGGCTCATTGTAGCATCTGTGGCTGGCAGCCCACCTCTCTTCTGGGCCAGAACAGGTCTAGACCAACAAGCAGTGTCAGCAATGGGTCTCCCTATGGCATGACAGAGAAGTGTTCTCAAATCTCTTTGTAAGCAGGATGGAAAACAGCCCTCCATTTCTAAGCTTTCACCATCTGACCTTAGATTTGCTCTCTTTCTATTTGCTCTTTTATATTTGCTTAGAACAGCATTTATTCACCTATCTGGGTCTTTCGGTTTCGCCATGTTTACAAGGCATACAAGTTTTGCTTCCCCTTGTAATTCATTCACACTATAGCCTAGCTCACACACAATCAAAGCAGAAGCCCTTCAGAAGCACTAAATCCAGTACTAGGTTGCATAAAAATGATAGTTCCCATATGTCCTTGTAAACACCACGCCAAACTGTATTTGTGCTCTATTTACATTGTGTTAACATCTACCAAATTACCAAGCCAGCAGGAGAACATACACCCATTCACATTTCTAAACAAGGCTTATAGTCGGGGTGAGCATTAATCTTGCCTTTTTTTTTTTTTTAAACAACTTGTATGAAAAAAAAAAAAAAAGAAGAAAATTTTAGCATAATCTTGGCCTGTAGTTTCATGCTACTTGCCAGAACTAAAACATCTGCATCCTGTGGTATCAGACTGCTTGGGGACTTGGTTAATTCAGAGGCAGCTAAATCTTGGATGGGATTACCCCTGGGAGAGCTTCCTGTTCTCCTGATGTTTCACATTGTTCAGAAGAGGAGAATCTAAGCTACCACGACTAAGTTCTTTCTGTCCTTTACAGTTGGGTTTATTTTCAAGTGTACCTTTCTCCCAAAACATGGAACCAGGCCCATTAATACCATCTGAGGATCTAAAACAATTTGAGAAGATCCTTTCCTATACAGGGATATTTCCTGGCTAGCAGACTTCTGGTTTTCCCTTGGCCAGTGCTTTTCCTATAGCTAGTAGCTGATCAATCTCAAAGCTTGTAACAAGAGACCCTCGCTGCAGTTTTTTTCAGTTGGCAACCAAACATGAAATTCACTCTTTGGGGGAGTCATAGGAAGTCAAGTGGCAAACAGATCAGAGCAGTAGTGTGTTAAGCCTGCCTTACCCTTACAGCAGGGGAAGACAGAGATTAAGTAAACTCTAGACCCACCCAGGATCATGAAAGCTTTTCCTGGCTGTAAGAACTGGACAATCGATTGTATTTTTAGACAAGAGGCTGGGATCTTCCCTTTTTGAGCTGTATGGGTACTGCCAATACCTCTATTACTCATAGCTGTATACAGTAATCAATAAGATTCATCCCAAGACCTTTGAGTTATCTCCAGTACTCCAGCAAGCCAAGTCACCTAGCCCAGATAAGAAACAGAGGCTGAGTTTACAGGATGCAGTAAAGTTACTTGGCCTTATAGGGTGGGTATCACAGCTGGACTGTGCTGCAAGTTCTGGCAATTACGGCTGCATCTTTTCTATGGTCATCTAGGACTATCTTGCTACAATTTCTGCTAGCCAGATCCCTCTTCCTGGTCATCACAAGACACAGACTTGGACTAAACCTAAGGCTGAGTCAGTATTGTGGAATTGAGCAGCAGAAGGGCCAAGTCCTCCTCCAGAGCTACACAGCTTCCAAGAGTAAAGCTAAATGGTTGGCTGAGTTTGGGAATTAAAATATCTTTAAGTATCTCTTCAAGTATCACCACATACAAGATACCAGCCTGTAAAGGTCTCTAAGCAGCAACTTCTACTACAGCTGCAAAAAAGCTTAATGGCTGCAAGGTAGATATTAACTATCTGTTCCCAATGGAAAGGTAGTGTTTTTGAAAGGAGCTATGAGGAAAAGCCTGCCAGGAAAACCCTCATCCTGTTTTGTACAACACGTACAACACTATTGCTCACACATTGCCACTCTACATTGGCAAGAAGACAGGCTGTCTTCTAGTCTATTTAATTTCTTGGTATCCCCATCATTTCTCAGCCACTAGCAACATGAGTGGCTCTCCCAGTGCCTCTTCCAGAGTAAAGAGATGGTCAGAAGGACTCGAGCAGCAAGGCCATTGGTGCCCAGAGCAATCAGGGCTGAAAGCTACAGACAGTGAGGGGCAAATCTGAAGCAGAGGCAGAGGATAAGCAGTTCAGTGGGTCATACTATAGACCACATTGCACAGGCAAGCTAAGCAACCTCAGAGCATTAATATGCAAGTGTTCCATAGGACCGTTTGGGCAGGCTTTGATTATAGACTGGTTTTCTTGCTGTTTACTCACAAGTCATTGCATCCTGGCTTCCCTCACACAGCTTGCTGGATAGTGACAGCTTTGTCTGCTCTCTTGGGCTTGATGTAAATGGACAGGCAGAAAAAGATGAAAGACCTTCAAGTGTTGTATAACTGTCCAATAAACCTGCAAGACCAGAGCGGAAGAGCGTTAATAGGCCCTGATTCTTCACACGCTGACTCCACGCATCATTGTGGCTTCTGAAAGTAAAAATTCAAATTAATTTGTCAAACTAGCCAAATACTAGTTTATAGCTATTATGTTGACGGGGGAAAGCAAAACAGTGATGTTTGGAATTCATCATATATGCCTTATAAGCTTCCTGCTTATTCTTCACACTTGAGACATCTGTCAGATCTATAACAAAATGAACAGACCCTTCTTTCAGGCCAATAAAATCAGGAGATGATTTTCAGATATTTCAGTTTCAAACTACACATGCATTTGGTAGACAATACAAGTGAAAAGCTTTGTAGTTAGGAACTCAGGGCACAATACACAAAGGGAGTTCCTGGGTGGTCATGTCCAACTCTCCAGGCAGCCATATTTTACGCAGCATTTTGGAGTATCTCTGCAGGCAAGTTCATGCTTGGGTCTTGGATTTCAACCAGTATTTTGTCCTACTTTTGTATTAGTTACGGTGATGCTGATGCATTCTCACTTCGCTGTCAGAGCAGCATACATTCATTGTATAGGGAGAGCAGAGGCAAGGTATGGCCGAAGAAGAGATCTTGTACGTGAAGGATTTAAGCATGACTATTGGTCTTAAAGACTGAATTTTGCCAGGAAACCTTAGCTGCATTAATGCTTACAGTTGTTTCATGCTACTTCGGGGCTGAACTGAAAAACCATACAGGACAATGCCCTTTGCTTAGCCCCCAACACCCTTCTCCCTTCTTTTGGAGAAACTTGATCTGAAAAAAAAAAACACCCACAGGAATAGGTAGGACATGTCTATTCTGACAGCCCCAGGCATGTAGGAACTGTGTGCCCAAGAACCAATTCACCCATTCCTCAATGAAGGAAGCAAGACACAAAAACCTGCCCGTGGTCTACAGCTTAACCATAGTCCTGACTGCATTTAGAGCTCAGGTCTTCCTGGTCACTAGGAAAGCATGGTCTGAACATCATCCATCTGCTGGAGGGTTAGTTAGGTGACCTCAACCCTCCCCAGTTCCCAAGCCTTAAATAAAATTGCTTTTTGCCTCCTGCTGAGCCTAGATTTAAGTGCCTAACAGTAAAACTTGCAAAATGCCCTAGTGATTTGGAAGCACAAGGCATCACAATATCTATGTGAAATTACTGGGAAAGAGCGACCAGCTCCTAATATGGCAGAGTCAGATCACTGTGATTCCAAAAAGATGGAAAGAAAACAGCTAATCTCCAGAGAGCCTGAGCACAGCCTTTGAAAAACATCTTAGTAATTCTTTGTCATGCATAGCTTCAATGCTGGAGTTCCTAGAACTCATTCCTCTAGGACAGAGATTCTTCTCACCAAAATGACATTTAAACCCTATAGTCATTCATTTTGGACACAATTCCAGACATTCCTTTTCCCTTCACATAAATACCTGCTCAACCTAAAATTAAGAGCTGAGAACTATGAAGGACTTCTGATGAGTAAGCCTAAATGCATGAGAAAGAATTCAGTAAGGGGACCTTGAAGTCAAGGAACATCCACTACCTAAATTGCAGATTTCAGTTAAAGTAACAGAATATCTTAGAAAAGTTCTTTTTTAAAAAACAAAAACAAAAAACAAACTCATGTCTTTTCTGATGAACATATTTCTTAATATGGGAGCAAGTCCAGTTTCCTTAACACCTACCCTGCAGTCCTTTCATCTAAAAGGTTTAAGACCAGGTAAGGAGGCCCCAAGTTCTGGCATTATGTTTACAGTGTAGAATAAAAATCCCACCCCTCCTCCTTCCATAAAAGCTTTGTGAAATGCTTCAAAACCAGTATTTGATGCTATCAAAAGCCCAATTCCAAGTAACCTCCCAGGGGAAGTCTCACAAGAGGAAAGGCTCTCCAAGACAAGATCTTTTCCAACCAGCTGAAGAAACCCTCCATCTGCATGCTTGCAATCACTAGTTGACAGCACACCATGCAGACACATGGTGGAGACAGACTTGCACCATATACACGTTTGCATATCAAAGCAGAGTTGACTCTCTCTCACCAACACAAGTCTAACTCAGACCACTACTGAAGAAAACCCAGTGATCTCCAAGGAACAAAACAAGAAACCCTAACAATGAACTGTTTGCTCAGCAAAGAAAAGGCCTGAGCACCTCAGGGATGAAGGCAACAAGAGGCAGATCATAAAAATGAAAGGCCACAGCAGACAGACTTGGCAAGGACACCACACCAGCTGAGCAGCTCTAACATCTGAGAGCCATGAGGACATCAGATCATGGGCTCACAGACATGTACACAACACTATGAGCAAAGCATTTCAAAGCAAAGAGTAAGGAGGGGCCAATGCTGAATTTACTTACAGGCTTTTACCAAACTTGCACGGACAAAAGGGGTCAGGGAGCCAAGCCAGTCTGAGAGGATGGCCAGTTATTACTCAGCAGGCTGACAGGGAGCTCTCTGGCAGCCCACTGTCCCTTTCCATCAGGGTGTCAGCTCCTCCATTAGTGAGGCCAGGTTTGCTGGGATGTCACTAGTGATCTGTCAAATCACAAAGCTGCTTTCATCAACCTACTCAACCAGGATCCTTCCTCAGGGCTGGAAACACTAATAGAAGCACTACAGCGTAACTTCTCCACCATCTTGATAAAGTAGGAAGAGGTGGCATCATCAGCAGTACCTTTGTAGGCGTGCCCTTTCCTGTACTTCACTCCTCACCAAAAGCATCCTAGGAACAGCTGAGATTGAACAGAGTCAGCACCAGGCATAAGAAAGGGGCTAAGACAGCCACAGGCCCTCTTGAAAGATGGTGTGGTCATCAGGAATAGAAACTAGAAGTTCTTTACCTTCCACATGCACAAGCACCACGCTAGAAAGTTCTCTAGAAAGCAGAGAGCCAGCTTTTTCTGCTCCTTAAGAGCTGCTAGTACTTCCCAGACAGGGAAAGGGGAGAGGGTGTCAGTCAAATACCAAAAACCCCAAGTAACTTGAATGACAGATGTACATTTCAGCACACAAATTACTTCTCCAAACAACTTCTGGAAGGCCTAAGCATGCCAACAAATGTGAAAATTAAGAAAACTGCAAGTGACAATGAACTATGCTGCTCTGCAGTAGGCCAAGCCTTCCTATCCTGATTGCTGATAATAACCCTGACTTCAGGCTCTGCCTGCAGCCCATCAGAGAAGCCTCCCACCACACTGCTCATTTACCTGTGACAGGACAGGGCTTTATGATCAGATGGCACCCTAAGCTTCAGACAGGCTGGGGTCAGCTCCCATCCCAGTCCACTGCTTGCTCCCCACAGTCTTCCCACACTTCCACGTGTAGAGGCAGGCAGCAAATACCTTAGCAATCTCCACTGTTCTGGCTCAGTTATGACAAGGGCCATAAAAACCACTATAAATGCATCAGAGTCTGCAAATCTCTCTTTTCCTCCCTGTTCTGCCCCAGGCTTCTGTTTTGTTTTAGCCCTGTTTTCCCCCCTCCCCCCTTTTCCCAGGAAATGTGATGAAGGAGGGTGGGGTGGCTCAAGCTATGTACAAATATTCAGACAGTCTCTTAGCAATAAATGGGTCTCAGTCAGTTCTATTATCTGTCTGGCTGTGGCTCTTATTATCTGCTGTGAATTGTAGCAGCGATCCCTGGAACAGCATTCAGACACCATCATTACCAACTTCCACACCCTCCAAAGACCACACTATAACAAGGCTTGCTGGATAATACTTACCATTAGAAGAGGGAACATAAAGGATTCAAGCTATGACTAACACAGTAAAAGGCTCCGCATGAGGCTTTACATTCATTGACCCTGGTTTGTTATTAAAGAAAATTCTAGGTTCGAAACCTAGACCTGCATTTTATATGGCGCATCAGCTGATCCATACAGAAAACTGATTTCATCCTGTTCTGGCTCACTCCTCCCACCAGCCTACATTTTTATGGGGAACTGCAGCAGAAGAGGCCCAGCGCAGGCCTGCCAGGAGCTCACGGTGCCCATTTGGGGCCAAAAGCATGGGGCCTAGCAGTTCAGCACTCAGCTAACTCCTTGCAAAGAACAGGAATTTGGGGATTCAAATCCACATCTGACTTCCTTGCGTTTCTCACAAGGCCTCCAGTTCAGTTGGGGCCTGTCTGCAAAGTGCAAAGTGAAACCCAATACCTTTCCCCAGGGTAGGAGGAGGGCTTTGAAAGGCAACTGCTCTGGCCTCCCTCTGCCCTTGCAAGGCAAGGCCACAGACATTAGCTCCAGCAAAGCTCATTTTCTTATGGGTTCCTACCTAGCAATGGATTGGTTTCTGCCTCCAAGGCACGCAAATGCTCAATGGAGGTTTTGCTGAAACTGGGATATTTCAAAAGCCTCCCTGCTGCAAGCTCACTGGTGCCTTTCTCATTCAGGCACCTACTTCACAGCAGGCCTTAATGTCAAACTATTACACCCCTCATTCAGCATGGCTAAAAAATTAGTCATCAACCTAAAAAGTTATTAGGAAACACTTGATACTATGATTGCTTTCCTGTGGAATGAGGGAAAGGAAAGAGGTGGGGGAGGGAAGGCAGAGGAGGCCTCTCACTTACAGTTAATAAGGTTTCTCCAGGGCCACCAGCACAGGCATGCCACTCCTGGAGGCCACAGAATGGCACCAAGGACATTGCCCTCAACACAGCTAACACCAATAGCCCCAATAGGGCTGGCAGATACTGCCTTAAATAGAGCCACCACTCCCTGCAGCCATCGCTCAGGGCAGCACCACCCATGCTTAACACAGTCCAGCTGAAAGTCATTTTTTGCCCGGCAATTGCTCACAGGCTCAGCCTGGGAAGGCAGCTGGGGGGGCTGCCTGTAGGTACTGGGGTGCAGAGTTGGGCTGGTTGTTGCCTCACCCATGTACGGAGCAGGATGGGGATGGAGCTTGAAAATCCATGAAAGCCCGTGGATGGGGAAGGAGCTCCAAGGTGCCAACAAAAGCAGGGGATATATCTCATCGAGGGGCAGGGTTTGTGTGCTTGTCTCTGCAGGGAGTCACTTGGGCAACGAACAGTGCCCTTGTCCCATGTCCTCAGATGGCTTGTGGTAACCCCAAAGGTGTCACTGCTGCTATCCAGCCTCCTGGGGGCTCCTCCAGACACCATGATGTGCAAGATTGGGGTGGTGATGAGCAAAGCTGGGCTGGAAGAGCATACGGTGCTGGACGGAGGGAAGTAGCAGTACTGAAAGAGGCTACATGGGGTGGCCACTGCCTCATCTGTGGAGAAATCACAAAAAGCATGACAGAACATAATATGGCACCTCTCCGTGGCCATTGTCAGTCAGTGCTCAGTTTAACTCAAGTCAACCCAAAAGCTGGGGTTGGAGAGAAAAGTAAAGCAGCTACCTGTTGGTGAACAACAAAAAGACATGGCATCTCCCTGAGCAAGCTTTTCAGCGAGGTGGAGCACAGCCACAGTATCTACCCACTCAAACCCAGCTGCCCTGCAACTGAAAAGGCATTCGCTGGGCAGGGGCTGTGCTGGCTAACAGCTCTACATGGCCACAGCAGGGCTGGATGGAGCTGGCAGTCCAAAAAATGCATTTTAAGTGGCTTTCTGGCAAGCAGTGCCAAACATTTGCAGAATATGTTTTGGGAAGGCAGGGGGAAGAAAAAAAAAAAGGCCCCCCTCCCCCATTTTATAGTAATAAAAACATATTTGATTTGTATACAGTTTATATGCTTCATAAAACTGCTAATTACTCTCCTGAAGAGAGGAGAAACAGAGCAATTTTGTGCATCCCACCCTTCCCCCTGCACTATCCTTTATATTTTTATGACGCAGCATTTATTTAAGTCGGAACTGTGCCCAGCTCTTTCTGCCTTTCGCACGGCACATCCTCCCCTCTCTTCCCACTCGTAAAAAAAAATAATAATAACTTGCAAATTTATTTCAGTGGAAATTTGGAAGAAACATTATTAGGAAAAAAAAAAAAAAAGAAAAAAGCCTCCAAACATAAAGCACACAAGGACTCCAACACCCTCCCCACCCCCCCAATATTTTTCCTTTGGTGCATACATTTTTCCAAGGTCACCTCGGAGGCTTTTCCTAGTTGGCTATTAAAACAAACAACAACAACAACAAAAAACGCCTGCCCCAAGAAGCACATGAAGCCATCGCTGTGGCTTGGACTGCTTCCCTGTGTACAGATGCCACGAGAGAAGAAGCAGAGCAGTGGGGGGGGGGAAGTGTGCTGATATTTTTCCAAGACTTTTTCTCTCACCAGAGGAGGAGGATGAAGATGGAGTGATGAGTGAGGTTCCATTTGTCCAGCAGCATGAGTCACTCAGCAGCAGTTTCCGATACACTTTTTTTTTTTTTTTCTTTCCATTACAGAATTTGGTGTCATTTATTCCTTCCTCCTCCTCAGAAAAAAAAAAAAAAAAAATCCCGCTACCGTTATGTGTAATTTATTCTGGGAACTTGTTTGAGGACCCACCAAACGTGGTGGGGGAAGGGTGATTTGAAACACAATCCAAAATATAATCGGCTCTGGAAGCTTTTAAAGAGATTCCTTTAAGGCTGTGCCAAACCTTAAAGAAGGAAAATACTTCCACTAAATCCCTCCCACCATGAATGGGATCCTGTATGTCTGAGGCTTTTTATTGGCCGGGTGTTTTTTTTTTTGTTTTGTTTTGGTTTTGCTATTTTTTTTTTTTATATATCAAAGATGTTACTCTTTCAAATAGGGTCTGAGTTCTGTGGCTTTTCAGCAGGCAGTGAATTCTTGCTCCTTGGGCATGCAGTGATCTGACACAGCCCTCCCCTAGGGTGGGTCGGGTTCTCATGCTAAGAGCTGGCTCCTGGAGCTTGGGCTGTTGTTTTTTTTCTGGAAGCTGTTTTTTCCCCTCTTCACCCTTTCAAAGCAAAACTAAACAGCCCTTGAAAACCTCTTAAAAAAAAATAAAAATAAAAAATCACAAGGCCCAGAAAGCCAGCCTGGCCTCCCTATACCTGAAACATCCCCATCGTCTGCAGGCAGCGGGAAATGCAGCCCGTGCTCCTCCGCAGCCAGCTGGCACCGCGAGGGGAGGCAGGAGAAGGTGCCATCGGTCACGGGCTGAGGACACGCACAGGACATCGCTGTCACAGAGCCAAGACCACCACATCAACAGCTTTATGAGCAATGTGTGGACACGCGTGGCAACATTGCCTCTTAATTTCCCCCTCGAGTAACCCTGCTTGGTCTTGCTCCACATGTCAGATGAGCAAGCCCAAGCTGTCGCTCTGCCGTGCCTCCCCCGTGTTCATGCTGACAGAGCTGGATCAGGCTTTACATGGCGATGTTACCTGCCTCGTCCCCTGTGCTGGCAGAGAGCAAGGATGATTGCAGTATTTATATGTTCCTTAATTTTGATGGAAGAGTATTTTAGGGAGCTCTGGAAGCACTGTTATATTTTATCTGCTGCCCTGTAGCTCTCTCCTTCCAGCTACACTTAAACCCAGGCCTGGAAACACATACCTCTGCCATTTCTTTCTTGGAATTAATGGCCTTAACTCAGACACACAGCCTGCGCTGTGCCGTATTTAATCCTGATTCTTTACTCTTTCAGATGCTACATTTAGCTTCTGCGGCTCCATCCAAGGCAGTGTGAGCTCCACCAGTCCACCCCATGCAAGGAGAATAAACAGGAAAACTCGGCAGCGGGGAGAGCAGTGCTCGAGGAGCAGCAGTCCCGCTTCCAAGTTCAAAAGGCACGGAGAAAAGGCTGCAGGGAAGGTGGCTGGAACTTTTATTGGAGCAAACCCCATTTTGTCTGAATCCAGACATACTCACGAGCCAAAAAAGGGACCTTTCTCCATTAAGCAGGAGGTTGAAGACCTTCAGGCATCTTGACTACAGCAGCCTCAGTCTTCACATGCCATATGCAACTTTTCTTCATTTCAACTTCGTCCCTAGTGCGATCTCACTGAAAACTGGCAAGGCCCATCCTTGTACTGGTGACTCTTCTCGTACAGACTGGGAAACCAGTCAGGAACACTGGCACCCCGACGCTGTTTTCTACCTAATTAACATGCTTCTCATAAGGGACAGCTGCAATTCAAGTATTTTATCACCGTTTCTGCTGCTTTCCCTAGAGGGTCATGTGCTTTTGGAGTTCACCGGCAGCTCTGTGCGATGGCTGCAGCAGAAGGGAATTGGCTGGAGCCAGAGCTTCCCTCGCTGGTGTGGGGTCACGCCAGGGAGCACAGTGTTTCACTGCCCAGCTCACCAAGAGGCCCCGAGCAGGCCATGTGTCATTCGCCACGCCAATGCCTGACCGCTGTTTTCTGCTTGGCCATTTGTAAAACATTTGGTCATTCAGGGCCCCAGAACAACTTTGGAGACCCCACGAGAAATACACCCACTCGGTTCTGATTTCCTGTTTACAATTACGCTTTGGGATGTGTTTCCAAGTCTGTGTTTAATCCTTTTACTCTTTCACATTGATTTTGAATCATTCTTGTTTAAGTGTTTTGAGTACCAAGACAAATATTTTTCATGAGTCTCAAGCCACAAGTATCTTTATTGACCATATTTTTAATTTCATCATGAATAATCCCAAGTCTAACTCGACAGGATACATCTTCCATAAGGTATCAGGGGCCTTCTGATTTTGAATCAGACTCGTGAAAGCAGCCATTTAGTGGCATTTCAAGGCAGCTCTGAAAGGAATCGGTTCAGAGCCCCTACCCCACTGTAAAAAAAGACCTGTAACCCCCTCCAGGAATGTAACACAAACTCTAGAATAAAACTGTGTTCATCTAGCTTTACATTTCTCATGCATTATGTTTCAGTAGCTACCAAAATATGACTGGCATTTCCAAAACACAATCATTATTTATTAAAGGAAATTGGAGTCCCCTCCCTTAAACAGATGAAAGTCTAACGGAGCACAACCCAAACAAAACCGAGAGCACTCAAGTACTGCTGAACCCTGAGCACCTGTCTGCAGGTTTGCAGCTGTTTGCAGCTCAAGGCCTGCTCAATACACTGGCTAATTACCTCTACACAGGAATACGGTGGGGTTCTCCATAGGGACAGCTTGAGGCAGAACAGCCGGTGCATTTCCTTCCCTATTTAACAAAAATTGTGACTCGAGGCTCCAGCGTGACCCAGCAGAATGTGTTTTTTGAATCTGTGTAGGAACCCAATTTAAACACTCTAAGCTGAAAGGGAAGAAAAAGAAGCCAACCTCACATCAGGTTTCCTGTGCCAAACCTCACCATATAGAAATGTGCAATTATGGAACTTCCTGAAATATATTTTTGCTAGAAAGCGAAATGGATGAAAGTTATACGGGACTCTAAAGAGCTTCAGGAAAGGATTCAGAATCATAACCAACCAACCCGCTGAGTGGGGAAAGAAAACCACGGTGCCCAATTTTAGGCAGCAATCAAAGTCTGAGCTCTCAAATATATGATATTTATGATATGATATATAAATCTCTGATAAAGGAGGCATTCTCCACATGCAACACGTGCCAGCATGCTTTCTTGAAGCACTGTTTATAACTGGAGGCAGTGGGCCATGCGTGCCATGCTGCAGATTTCATGTTACTGGCATGAACCTGCTCATTCGTTCCCAGGAAATATACAAACAATTTTATTTTATTATTATTTTCTTTTCTTTCATTTCCTGCAGTGTGTTTTAATCTGAACTTCTCAGGCCTCCTCCTAAAATGTCAGCACTTCTGGTCAACTGCTCAGTATCAAGAGAGACCTGGAACCTCTCCCAGCACAGGCGCCCACATCTCACCCCCTGCGGGGCCCTGGGACAGGCAGGATTTCTTCAGCCCTCGGTCGAGTTCCAATGTGCTCACTCACACAGTCGTTCATGTTGTTTTTTTAAGGATTTTTTTTTTATTTTCCTCTGATCCTCATGAACCCTAATTATGAATCCAAGGTCATTATCAGTGATGTCAATTATACAGCGGCTGAGCAGCTGCTCCCCCTATTGCTGGCCTAATAGTGCCATGTTGAAGTAGACGGCAGAATTTCTTGTGCCATTGAAAATTTGCTATATCATGAGTTTCCTTTCAATTGCAAAAGCAGAAAAACAGCTTGAGTACTTTTCCTCCTACATCTTCACTTCAAGCTGCTTTTACTGTCCTCAGAACATCCTTCAGCATCTCCTGCCTTAAAAACCTACCCCAAGGGGAATAAAGGCAAATTCAACAAAGAACAATTTTTCCCAGATGGTACCCAAAGTCTTCTACAAACACAAAGGTAGGAACTGCTATAAAATAAACTCTAATGGAAAATTTGGCTATGGGAGCGTAAGGCATATGGCCATTCACGTGTTAGGAATCGCTGCATTCGGCACTGAAACACAGCTCCTTCAGGGGGAGAGCTCCGCGGCAGCTTAACAGCGCAGAGCAGCCACAGATAATGTCGGAGTACTGGAAGCAGAGCGGTTATTTTGCATGCAACTGTAACGAAAGAAGCCTTTCTTCACCTGGATATATTTTCTAACAGTTTAGATAACTTGAGCGAGGTAGCCCCAACAGCAAACTATCACAGTTATCAGCGATTTCCTCCTCTGTGCACGGGGTGAGGAGTGTGGTGTGCCACATCCCACCACGGAGGAAGTGCTAACAAGCGCTGACTTGCTCGTGGCAGGCACCGTATAGCTAGCAAATATCAAGAGAGACCCAATTCTTCCCCTTTCGCATCTCTCTCTTGTTTCTTCTCTTCTTCTTCTCAGAAGATGAAAGAAGGTGGGTGAATTCACACGGGGTGGCCTCCTCCGTGACTTCCTTTGCGTGGTGTCACACACTCGCACCACTGGGAAATGCCTACTTGCCAGATTTAAAGTTTGTGGAGGGATCTGCTTCAGTGCCTCTTTTATGTGAAGCAACGCTAACGTCATGTTGTGCAGAGGAACAACGGTTGTCTTTTAGTCTGTACATCAAACGCTCATTAATTGATCTTTTACTGAAAAAAAATCCTTGCCTCCTCTTCCTCCCAACCTCCTTGCTTCCCACTCCCGATTTCTACCTTGCAAAACTCCTGCTGGGGTCTGGGAGTAGAATTGGGCTTCTCCTTGTTAATTATTATTCCCAGCAAGGAAAACGGATGGGCCAATTTATCATCTCGTTGATGCTTGCACAATCCTATTGCTGTCCCTGTCTTTGCTGTGTCCCCTCTACTGTACTAATGAGGATAGAAAGCAAATTAAAAAAGCTTGCCTTTGTCAGTGCAGCCAGCAGCTATGACTCAGAATCCAGAGAGCCTGCAGATCTGGTGAGTAAGATGGAACTTCTCCCCCACTACCTATCCCCCCCCCCCCCCTTTTTTTTTTAAATAGTCATGATGGAGAATAAAAGAATTCTATTCTTCAAAGAATGAACTTCAAAGAATTTGACTCATTCTCAAAATTACTGGAAGATTAAGGATTTCTGCTGTAGCCACCTCTTTGGTTAACTCCAGCGATGGCTGAGGTTCTCCATGCTGCCAGCTTTGCATGGTCTAAACATTTCCAGAAGCTTCAGCACCTCTCCGAAGTCCTCAGGCTTTGCACATCTGGGCTTTAACCATGCGAGATCCAGAACCGTCGGTGTCCTCAGACTTTGAGAACTTCCTGCTCAGGCCAGGGGGCTGCTGTCAAAATAGGCTTCTTTACCGAGTGACTCAGTGCTGCTTTCAGGCCTTGCCAGAAGCCAAGTACAGAGGCACGAGGAAAACAAACAGAAGTTACTGAGGCATTTCTGAGCTTTCAGAGAAGTTTGGTTCAGTTTTAATTCCAGTAAAGCTCAGAGAAGGATGAAGCAGGAAAATATTTCCTAACCAAATTTCCCAGGCAAAGGCTCTTAGTAGACAAGCATGTGTAAATTTTACAACAGTTCTGCATTCCTGGTCGGGACCTGGGAGGCTCTGCATCCAGCCAGACAACGGGAAGGACAATGCACATACAGAATGCATGGAAAAATGCTCCGTAGATACCAGCTCCACATCTGCTCCCCCAGCCAACAGACTTCCCTGGAATTGTATGTTTTTCAGATCAAAATCCAGTCTATTTTTTTTTTTTTTTTTATAAGCATTATAAACACTTCACAGAACTTCACAGAAGAGCCTGGCAGACTCTGAGGGCTGCACACACACAAGCATGCTTGCTGGGAACTCTCCTCCAGGAATGCTCAGCTTGGATCTGGCCAGCTTTTCATATAATTCAAACAGTAGAATACCAGTTTTGAAAACAAAACAGTCCAAACATACTTGTGTGAAAAAAAAAAAAAAAACAAAGCTGAATTTGCCTTAAGTTAGGGAAAAGAGATTAAACCTCAGAGACATGCTCACAAAATACGTGAGCGCGCCTGTCTTGGACTCTAGTCTATATTCATTCACATGCTCTGTTGTAGGTTGTTTGTGATTAACGTCAGTTTAGCACTGGGGAAAAGGAAACCATCAGATATATCATCAGCTTCTTTCCCCTGCCTCCCCCCAGGAAGAGTACCATAGCTCAAAGTAGGACAGCAGAGCAATAATACAGTCACCCCCGAGCTTGTAATGATGCCTCAAGGGGAGAAAGCACAACCCAAATGTTGATATACCATGTAAAATGTTAATTTCACCTAATCTGGGCCACAGAACACCAAGATGCCTTCTTCATGACGATACAGTTATTTCGTAACACTGCTGAACGGCAGAGGGAAGCTGAAGTCCCCAAGAGGACTGTTACAATGGTATTATTTTAACTTCACCCTTTTAAGATTTCTTTTAAATATGACTTTGTACTTCATGGGGCTTATGACGCTGTGACTTGGAATATTTCATTTTACTATTTATTCTCAAATCATGATTTTCATATGCACGTACACATAAACTTAAATCCATCTGAATGAGAATTCCCCGATCTTAAAAGTTATAAAGAAAGTTACAAAACCAGAGAGCTCCAGCCTGCAAACCCTGCAGGACAACAGGCCCTGCAGCTGGGCACAGGCACAGCACCTCCAGCCACGGCCAGGCCGTGGACGTGCTCAGCCCTACCTCCTTGCACCAGGTCCCTGATACCTGACAGCATCAGGCAGGCACAGCTGCAGCGGGAGGGTGGTCACATCCCCCCAGCTTTATCTTGATCAATGGCCCAGCTGCAGGTTGGTTAATCCTAGCAGACGGTAACCAGCGATAACATATCTTAACTGCAAGCCCACGTCTTTAAACACAGCTGTGTGCACGGTCTCTCTTAATTTCAGCAGTACAGCAAGCCTAACACTTTTTGTTCCATCTTTACAGTTATTCAAAGCAGAAGCAGCATGTTTTCCCATCTTTTAAAACAAAATAAAAAATAATTTCCTGTAATTTAAGCTTAATAATATTAATGAAGCAACTTTGAAGCTCCCTGGAAATCCACGTGACATGCAAAGTCCAAGGGTTACAAGTTTAAGGAGACTGTGAGGCTCTCATCTTCCTTGTGCAGGACAACAGGAGTTAAACTCCAGCTTTTGCTACAAAATAGAGCCTCTGATTCATCCTTGCACCAAGCGACTAGCACAGTAAGACCAATTTAGGCAGCTTCTAACTGACTCCAGAACCCAATCCAAACATGCAGCAAAATTAGACCTCTTCTTCAGGGATGGTTCTGACCCAGCTGAAAAAACAGCAACTGCAAGTTTAGGTTGGTGATTATAGGATCACCCTTCCCTTATCAAACTCACAGGAGGTCCAGAAGACAACTTCAATGCGTTCTCCCAATTAAACAGCTCGTTTGGATCTAATACGATGTTTATTGACTCCTGGGCCTGTATTGATTCTGAATAGGCTACAGCTAAGGTTTAGTTAATGCCTTGGAGATAAATCAGCATGCAGGTAATAAACTGCAGATTGCATAAGCAAACATTACTTAATTATATTCCTATTAATATATCGAGTCTGTAATGAATTTTTGAGGCATTTAATTATCAATTTGACAAGATAATCTAGGGGTAGTTAATGATGGACCAGCAAATTGTTAAAAAACTACAGATGCTTAATAAGTCTCCTAACTGACAGTGAATTTACTTGCTTTAGCTGTCTGGTTAAATAGACAGCAGTTAATTACAGAGTGCTTAAACAGTCTCACAATTTTAATATATGACCCTCTTTGCTGTTCAGTAACCGTGCAGCTGGAGACACGGGGTTTTCTCTGTGCATTTCCCTCAGACAGCTGAATTACTTGCTGTTGCAACCACTTTGACTTCAGTCAGATTCTGCAGTTGGGACCTTATTTACAAATGCAACAGACCACTTGTGATCAGAACTTGCTGTGGTTTAGTCCCTGCAGAATCAACAACTAAAGGGGATTTTTTCACTCGTGGGAAGGGTGATACTTTGGAAATGGAAGGGGCCACCATCAAGCTCCAAGTGGTCCCAGGACAGAAACAGTTGTCAGCTTCTGGGCTAACTGTGGATGGCTGAATATCACTGACTAGATATTCGCAGATATCCAAGAAATGCTTTGCCCTGTGCCGAAGTGCAGCTCCTTCTTTGGATAAAATCTGATACTTCACTGCAACAACTGGTTCAGCACTGACTCATACAAAGAAGATCACTTGCCATAGAGTTTTAGGATTTTTTTTTATTTTATTTTTTTTAAAGGCAATGAGCCAGCAAAGGCAGCACCAGAGACGAGCTTTAACAGTTCATCACAGAGGTTAGTGAATAAGGGTAACCTACAGTAAAAGCTCTGACACCTTCTCTAGGAATAGCCCCGAGCTGCACTGAGGAAGCACAGCTTCCCTGAGCTGCTGCGGAAGTCTTGGCAATGGTTGGTTTGAAATGTAAAACACTGCTGATAATCCCGGGTTGTGCATGAATAAAACATTGTAGATCCTTAATCAGCTGCAGAAAACACATGCAGATCCTTTAAGAAAAAGTCATTTCAGGAAGAGGAAGCGATGTTGTTTGACTCCAGGAGTTCAGAGGCCCCGAGTCATCAGTCTCTCCTATCATTAGCATAAAGAGAAAATTTCAAGTGGTGGTTCTTTTAATTTATTTACTTTGGGGAGCCTTTAACGATCAAGCCTTTTTCCCTCAGTAATTATGCAGCCTAAAAGCCCTTTCTCCAGAAATAAATAAAAAACATTCATGAAATAACACAAATCCAGGAAGAAGGGCCACCAAAAAGCCACGAGACTGAAAAACTTCAGCAAGGACCCTTACTCAGGTATTTGCATCACAGGGCAATGACACCGGCAATGGTATTCTGCTCTGAAAGTCACTAGCAGCTGTGGCAGTGAGAAGTAGCAGACTTAGCAGACAGAGTCCGTCCATCACAGCCTCATTAAAGTACAAATTTAGGAGAGAGAGACAAACCCTCTGTCTGGGAATGAAGAAGTCACCATGAGCACTGGAGCCTGTGTCCCCAGCTGCTTTATTTAAGTCACATCGTGTTCTCCAGAGCTAGGACAAGAAAGACCAAACAGGGCTCTTGCAAGGCACAGTCCCCAAGGCATCATTCTCCAGCTTCGCCCAAGCGAAGGGAAAAACATTCCTGCCACCTCTGCTTTGCCAGCTGGGCTGACAGCAGCTTCAACATCTGAAGAGGCTCTGCTGGCCACAGAGGACAGCACCATCTTCAGCTCAAGCAGATGGAGCCCAAGAGGGGTCCCCAGGCTCAGCTGCAGGAGGTACATGGCACAACTCAGCATCCCTGCAAGGCAGCACTGTTTTTGTGTTCAGCGCTGCTGAACTGCTCCTGCAGGCCTGTTCTGACCAAGGAAGGCAAGAGAAACCAGGAGGCAACCTCACCACCCCCTCAGGCTTTCTCACTGAATATTTATCACTGACACAGAGGGAGGAAAGGCCCACATCTTCAAACATCTTCAAACACAGGTGTCTTGCCCTCTTCCCCAGCTCCACCCAACTTACCACTGATTTCCCATCAGCTGAGCAATGACCTCCTTCCTAGAGGCACCTGGTTGGTTTGGTTCAAACCACGGCAAGACCAGGATCCACAGTGACGGCTCCTCTTCCCGGAGCAGCAGTTATGGCTGGAAGGCATACCCAGCCCTTCAGCTGGTGATGGAGGTGATCAGACCACGGCTGATTCACAGACCATTCCCTGAACAGGGCAAAGAGGAGAAGCAGGGCTGAGTTTAACCCCTTGCCTAGTCAAAGCGAAGGCAGAGCTTTCCCTGTGCTGACACCGAGCCAGCGAGGTCACTGGCAGGGCTGTTCTCTGCACGCTGTTTGCTCACGCAGTGCCCAGTTGTTTCAGACATGCCCTTAGAGGAAGTGTTGTGCCAGAGACATCGCCAGATTTACTGCCAGCTCCACGTGTGAAACAGCACACGCGTTACCACCGTGCAGCAGTGTGTTTTCCAAAGCTGCTTTCGGTCCCAGCAACCCTTGGGATGTCCAGAAACAGCCCCTCACCTCTCCTCCACCACGGCCGAGCGCTGCAGCCGTCGCACATCCCTCTCTCTGCCACGGGCGGTTGCCGGGGTTTCTCTTTGGCTGCTGTTTTTGGGCCCAGCTGCAGGAGGGCTCTGCTCCAACACAGGCTCAGCTGGGCTAGCACAATGGGAAAACAAAGGCCCGCTCGCTCGGGATCTGAGCCTTTTCAGCCCCGTTTCCTTTTCCGATGCTTTCATTTCCTCCGAGTGAAGTGCTGCTGAAAGGGGAACAGTGTCGCCGGGGCTGCTGCAGCAGGCATGGGGGCTTGGATGCCACTGGCTGCTTCTTCATCTGGGTCAGTGATTTCAAAGGGGCCTTCACTCAGCTCCTCCCTTAGAAATAATATTTCTTCTAAGAAGGCTTTCAGAGGCAATCAGTGGAGACTTGAGCCCCCTCCCCCTTAGAAGCAGCCGGCTTTGCCCGGCCTGTCCTCCCGCAGCTCATCCCACAGAGGTGCTCAACATGGTGGAGTGACCGCAGGCGAGACAGAGCCTGGCAGAGTTTTTTGGGGGGTTTTGGCATTTGCTCTGCAGTCTTCAAGGCACCCAGCAAATCTGAGGAAGCGTTTGGGGAAGTCAGAAAGACCTGGGGTAGTCTCTGCTTTGGTGATTAGGGTACGGGGTGGGAAAGGTGAGGAGGGAGCGAATGTGGCTTGATTTATAGCACGGTTTTACTGCTGTGCCTTTGACACCGAGGTGCTAGGGGACCAGTTGGGGAGGTCATGCTAATTTAAAAGTTTTTGGTGGCTGACAAAGTTATCCTTGCTGGGAGGTGTTAATTTGCACATTCGCTAGGGAAGAATTCATATTCCCCGAGCTCCCAAGAACCTTTACGTTAAACCACACGGCAGAGAGCCCTGTACTGCCTAGAGGTGGGCATTCCCCAGACCCACTCGGGGGGGAGGCAGCAATCCCCCTGCAATCCCCCCTGCAAATCCCGCACCGGGTCCATCCCCACACACTCCTGAGGGGAGAAAAACCGGGCCGGGCCCTTCCCCAGGCCCTCAGCCGCTTCACTCCGGGCCGGGACCCACCGGAGTCCCCCCATCGACCTCACACCGCCGGCCCCTGCTCCAGCCCCGGCTCGTCAGCAGAGGGCACTCGGGGAGCGGCATTGCGTGGGGCCGGGGGAAGGGGGAGAGGCTCGGCCCGGCCGCCCCCGGCCCCTTCCCGGTGGCTGCGGGGGGCGATGAGGGCAGGTCCCGGCTGCTGGGTTCCCTCAAGCCTTTCTCCGGGCTTCCCATGGCCGCCGGCACCTCAGCGCCCTCAGGGCGGCCCGGGTGCTGAGCTGCGGTCACCGGCCGGCCCCAAAGCACTGCGGGGGGCTGAGGGGGAAAGGACGGGTTCCCCGGGGGCCATGGGTGGGCTGTGAGGGCACGGAAACGGCAGAAAATGTCCTCATGGCCAGGTCAGGGTGCTGCCCTGCTGCAGGGTGCAGGGGTGCGGCTCATTGCCACCTCCTCTAACCTGGGTCGCAAGGAGAGATCCAGGTTTTGAAGGCAGCGCTTTCCCCTGTTTGGCCCTAGCTGGGAAGTGTTAGGGCTGGTTTTGAAACGGGGGGCGGATAAAGAGCAAAGGGAATGTGTGTTTGGGTGGGAAAACTCGTGCCACAGGATGACATCGGGCACAGAAGTAAGCCGTGGGGTCCTTGGAGAGCCCAAGCAAACCGGTCCTGACGATGGATTTCCTCCAGGGGAGAATGATGAAAACAAGACAACTCTGAGGACCGAGTCCAACCCCATGACACCTTTATTCCCCTCTCCCATTCACCCCACTAACCTCCACCCTGTGATCCACTCCCCAGGCACCTAGTGCGGGTTGTGGAAGGATTTTGGAGATGTAGCTCCCCCCCAAATTTGGCTACCCCTTGCCAGGACCCACAACCCACCCACCCCCACACAGCAGAGGCCTTGCTTCCATCAGCAAACAGGTTTCACTTTATTCCAAGCTGCACCGAGTGGCACGGGGACAAGTCATTTGTGCTCGGGGCCCTCCTTGGCACATCTGCTGCCACCTCGCCACACAGCACCCCAGAAAGGACCCAGCCACCTCTGCCTGGCCTCAGCACCTGATGGCAACTCACAGCAATGGGGTGGCCAGAAACGTGGCGTGCAGCTCTGCTGGGACAGCGAGGGGCTTGGCTGCCCGCTCATGGGGACGTGGATGGTGGCAGCGTCCCCATCCCACCTCTCACAGAGGTGGCAGGGCCCTTCCTCTGAGCCCCTGTAACCACGAACGGCAGGAGCAGTGTGCCTCTGGAAGCGACTGGTTTGCTCCAGTAGCCTCTTTACAAGCACCCAGGGACAGCTCCGCGGGGATCGCTGTGTTTTTAAAAGGCCACTTATAAGCTTTAATGCTGCGCTGGGGGAGAGGGGAGGGAGAAGGGGGGTCGGGGAGGGATGGTTGCGTTGACTGCTTAGGACTTAAAGCTGTAAACCTCTTCTTCCCTCGCTCATTGCTGGGACATTTTTATTGGCGAGATGAAGGGAGACAGAGCACAGCTCCGCAACTTGCTCTTCTTCTAGAGGTTAATGACCCAGTTAGCAGCTCTTGGCTGCATTTCCCGACATTTTGCAGACATCAAGACCCGTCTCCCTGCCAAGTACATTCTGTTCCCTGGAGCTCGGCCAATGCATCTCAGATTACTATGTAATGCGACAAAGAGGGAGAGCTGGAGGTGAGGGTGGGGGCTGGAGGGGAGATACAGGAGCCGTTGGGAAGGAGGCAGGGAGAGGGTGGGAGAAGGGGAAGCACCACTTCTAAATTTAACATCTGAGATGGAAATGAAGCTCCCAAGGTGCTTATTTGCTGGAGAAAAACGTGAATCCCAGGATAAATTGGAGTGATGCTTCTGGGAAACAGATGCAATCAGCAAATGATTTCCCTCTAGGGACTGTGCAGGCCTGCACTTCCCGGCTCTGCTGGCAGTCATGCTCCTGCTTCTGATGCCCTTGTGCCCAGGACAAATACTGCTTGGGACCTGGGACTGCCTTCCTGAATCAGGGTCCAATATCGCAAGAGGAACAGTGGCTTAGCCAGGAAAATTGGGAGCGGAGAGAAGAGGAATAAATTCCTGCGTGATCTTTTACTTGTCCTTTTGCACCTGGGACCAGAGATGCTGCTGAGATGCACCATTATTGGAGATCTTGGCTGGAAGATCCAGTCACTTTAACAGTAAACGGAGGAAAGTCAGCCCTTAGGGAAGGCTCTGTTGGCGGCGATTGAACTTGCAGCTCACAGAGCGGCTGAGCTACCAAACCTATCAGCAGCAGGTATCTGCCGTTGCTCGAGGCTGATGTGAGCAGAGACTCCACGTGTGTCCACAAGCCTTTGCCCAGTGAGCAGTCTGGTGTCCTCTCCTGAGCCATGCTGGGTCTTCCCCTGCAGCTCTGTAAAGAGCCCTTGGCCTTTGTACACCTCCCTTCCCAGGCATCCTGTGCTATGATTCTGAGACAAAATAAAAATAAATAATATATATATATATATATTCTTCTAGGTGGTTCCTTAAACCAGAGATCTTCAGATTGTGGCATCAAGACGCAGGACTGGGGGCTTGACCCACAAGGAACCCTTGCAACCCATCTTTCTCCTCAGCTGGCATCTCTGGTACAGCTTTCTACCTAGGGGCAGCAGCTCCTGCTATTTCAGCTCCAGCCCTTACTCCCATCTGCTCCGAGAACCTCCGAGGCAGACCTGCAGCTCCATCACATCCCAGGCTCTTGTGTAGCACCCTGATGGGCTGCAGGCCTTTCCCTGCCCAGGCTTTCCTTCCCTCCCACCGCTGTGCTAACTCCAGTTGCATGGCAGCAGCTCGGAGCTCCCACCCTGCTCCTGTCAGCTCGAAAGCCCCTCCGCGCGATCCCTCAGGATGCTGTCTCATGTACTGCAGGAGCAGAAACATGAGAGGTCTGGCTCAACGGGACTGTTTATCTACCCGGAGCAGAGCTCTCTCTCCTCTTCAGGAATTATTTCCTTGAAAGACAAGAAGCAATGCAAAACTCCCTCTTGCTCAGCTCCATCTGCCACGTGGGGGCTGGGTGCCGGGAGGCCACGATTGCTCACTGCACTTGCCAGACGTGGCTTTAGGAAGATTTTTCACCACTTGCAGCCCATGAAAGAGATGAGTCGGGTTTACCTGTACCAGGAACTACCCAGGAAAAAAAAAAAAAGAAAAAAAAAAAAAAAGAAAAAAGTGTGTGCTTCTGTGGAGAGGAGCTTCCTCAGAAACCACAGAAAATGCCAACATCTGAAAATTTGGCACTGCTTCACCTCACTGCTACGCATCTGTCCTTGAGGCCAGCCCCACAGAGAGAGTCATCAGGGGCCAAAGCATCCCTCTAAAACATAAGCCTAGGCTAACCACAAACATGCAACCCTCCCATCTTCTAAGCCACATGTCAGAGTCCTCCAGTGGATGAGAAGGTCCAGCCACAGCCCTGTGATGTAGCTGGGAGCAGGGACAGGTTGAAGGAAGAAAGGAGCAATTCCTCCTCAGGAGCACAGTTGCAAGAAGAGCCGGGTAGATACATACGTGAAAACTTGGTTTTCCAGCAAAGCCAGCCCTATCTTCTTTGCCTGGCTCACATCCTTGCACAGCTGATGCCCAGCTATGAAGGTGAACCCACATCACAGCACACTGAAGGAACCCAGCATGAAATGATGTCCTGGCCCAAAGCATGTGCCATTCTGCCGCACAGCAGAGTTGCTTGCAAGTGGAGCAGTGCTCAGTCAACAGGGAAGGCACAAATGATGATGGTATGCAAATGGGGAAAAAGTTGCCAGAGGCATCTCAGCATCTGGTACAACACTGAGAAGACTTAATTTGGGACAACTACAATTTAGTATTGCCATTATTACCAGTGCCAGAAAGAAGCACTTGCCCCTTATCAGGGTAAATAATAGCAGGCAGTTGACTGCTGAGTTCATACGACTTTTTTCTACCCTTCCCTTTCTGCACTGGAGTAGAAACCACAGCGGTGGGCAATCATCTGGGCCAACACATATAAAGAGAGTGAAATGCTCCAACCCCACCTGTATGGAGCAGGTTGAGCGTGGCACACCTGGCTGGGTCCTTGTATGATTTGTCCTCATCCCAAAAGCTGAGACTTTTGGTGATTTAGAAGACCAAGGAAGGCCTCGGTCATCAGCTGGATCCTGAATTTACGAACTCTTGGAAGTGGTCAGGCAGTATTTTTGTAATAACTCTGACTAGTCCAGGCTAATTTCTCAGTGGATAGCATGACCCCCCAGATCCACCAACCAGGGGAAGAAGTAGCCCAGCTCGAGTTCAGGTTATTAGTCCACTGTGGGCAGGGCAGGAAATAATAAGCTTAGAGTGCATCAAGGAAGATTTAACCTTGGCACCATCTCCAAATGTCTCAACTAACGAACGCAGTTTAAGCACTGAAAAGCTTGCCTGGGAGACCGTGCAGTCTGTAGCCTGGAGTGCTTTCACGAACAGGACAGAGGCAAACATCTGCCTGGACTAGTTTGGGTCCAGCTGGTCCCATCCTGTGGCAGGGCACAGGCCAGGTGACCTCTCGTTATGACCCTTCCCGTCCCGGTTTCTAGGTGCATTTGTTCAGCTTTGCACTGCCACACGCTGTCCCCTCCCTGTGCGTTCAGGGGAAGCTGGCACGCTGCTGGATGTGATGCTGAGCAAGCTGGCCCGACTCGTGGAATCATTTTTTTTCCTTGCAAGTAGGATGAGCTTTGAGATATACATAAATGTATAGAATACCAGGGAATATTTATTAGGGTTGAAATTAACATTGATTGGTTTGATTTTTGCTGATTAGGTAATTATGAAAACTAAAGGGGTAATCACCTTTTCAACGAGGAAATGAAACAATCATCCAAGCTAGACAAGTCCTGAGTTTCTAATTAGAGCAGGGGAAAAATAAAAGCTACGGGTGAAGATCAAAGAGCCATTTCTATGCCACTTCATCTCTCTCTCCAAGCAGACATGGGGCTGAAACTTTTCCTGTTGTGCTCATCTCAGCTTTATGTATTTGTGCAGTGCCTTGCAAATGAGGGGAATCAGAAGAGTTAGCCCATGGACTAAATCAATGCAAGGAGCCATTCTTGGCTTACTTCATGCCCAGAGGAGGAGGAAGTCTTCCCAAGGGCTCTCCACCTCACCAGAAGCAGGGCCAGGCCTGTCAGGTCACTGACAGCTGAACACGGGACTCTCACAGGAGAGTCCTGACCCATTCCCTTCCCCATTTTCTCTCCCTGGAGCTGCCTTGCACATCTGCAGCCCATCAGGGCCTCTCTCCCCAAGGTGACCCCATGTGCCAGACCCATTTGCTCAAAATCTGGGACATTTCCAGAGCTCACATCTCAGCACTCCAGGATTTCTTTCCCAGATAGCAACACGGGAGGAGGCCACCAAGTGCAAACCTCAGCCTGACACCCCGTGCCCTGCGACTGCAACCTTTCATTGGGTTGCGTGTGGCTTGGACACCCATTCAAGTGCTGTAAGTTCCCACCTGCGTCGTAAGCCTCCTAATGAAAACCAGGATGAAGGGAGCTTCTGGAAAGCCAGCTACCATCAATCCCTTAAAAATAAAACAAACAAAGGTCTGTTCTCAGCTGCAGTGGCACGAACGGAGCTTAGTCCCCGTGGTCCTTCCAGGATGTGGCTGAGATATATCAGGGAAGAGCAGCTGTCAGCATGGAGGTGCCTAAAATTAGCTCAAAGAGAAGGTTTCCTCCATTTATTTATTTATTTGTTCGTTAAAAGGCCCCTTCTTATTCGATGCAAATTCAGCACAAAAGCTTCGAGCCATTACAAAGGCGCTGCTAATATTTATCAATTACACCGAGGAGGAAGTCCCAGCACTTTGTGCTTGAACTTCTGCTTAGTTCTGGATGCTCTTGGGATAGAGACTGTAAAGATAACAGTGATTCTTTGAATGTCTGGCTGCAGGAATATCTATGGAAGAGCTGTACTAAATGCAGCAGCGTCATCTGAAGACCAGTGCATCATTTATTTAGTGTTAAGAGGTTCTCTAGGAAGGAATCATAGAAAATGAGCCCGTGACCTGAATTTAGCTCCTTTCAGATATACACCACTTCCCCCCAGCAGGTTTCTTACTACGCATAATGGCATTTTCTGCCTTCATCTGATAGCCAGCTTTTCCCTACCATCCATCTTTCCAACCTTCTGGTACCTTCCGGACCTCCTTGCCACTTTCAGCCAAACTGGAGGGGAAGAAAAGGGATGGAAAGGTCTTGAAGATGCCAGATCCCTGCAAATTTTTGTCAGAGAGAAATACCTCAGGAAGGCCTTCTGCGAGCAAAGAACTGCAGAGTGAATTCACTCCTTCTTAGACAGCACAGAACCACATATGGCACAAATTCATAGGAAAGCAGGCTCGTTTGCTTCTGCTGCTCAGGGGACCAGTTGTTAATTATAGAGCTCTCAAGAAAACCTTGGTTTCATCTCCTCTGTTTGGCTCATGCCACAGGGATTGAAATGAGAGTACCTATACAGACATTTTGAAGTAATGAATAAAAACCCACAACAACCCTTTGTGGAAAGACAAAGCAAAATTTCTTGTAATGTACCTATTGCATCCCACATATCCGTCTTAAAAAAATACCATAATATTGCTTTGTGTTTATTCCTGGAATGAGCCTAAAAGGACACAAGTATCTGCCTTCAAATCCTTCCTGAAATCTCACTTTGTAGTGACCCACAACCATTTGAGAGCCAGTTTCCTGAGGCTGCTGCTTTGTACTGACTTGCTGCTCTCACAGCTGCCTTCTCCTGCTGCCTTTCATTTCCTACCATGCTTTTTTTTTTTTTTTTTGAGGTGAGGATTTGTCTTCACCCTTGCAATAAAGCTCTGGGCAAGACTGGGGCAGCTGGTTCCTACTGCAACATGAAGAGTCGATTAATGAGGCAAGGCAGGAGTAGCAACAATAATTAATGTGGCTTCACAGCTGGAGATCACCGCTACACATGGTCGTGCTATCATACTGCGCAGCCTGGACTAGTCCAGCAGATCGTCTGTGTTTGCAATCGTCTGTGTTTGCTGAGACCAGAAGGATTTGGACCCAGGTTTTGATTTGTGCAAGCACGAGAGGCCGTGGACTACGGCTGTGTGCTATCAGAGCATAAATAATAGGTGGGCATAAATAATATGTAGTGCTGACTTGGGCTGGTCTCTTCTACCTAGAGCCAGTCTTGATATTCAAGGTCCAGGAGCAAAGTTTCCAGACCGCAGCTTCAATTCTTTTCTGAACTGCCAAATTATAGGGATGTGCAAGCAAGCTAGACCCTGAGGAGCTTATGGCTTTTTAATGAGAGTGGGAACTATTTATACTCTGCACAACTTCTTCCCTTGAGACAGCAACCCAGGTGAGGGCAAAAGGCCTGGTAGAGCTACCTGCCAGCCGTATCATCCTCCTCCTCTCCAGGAAAAGTACATCAGAGAGCAGAAACTCAAGCAGCTTACGGTACAACAGGCTTGAATAAAAACATCCCCTCACCCCATATCGCTCATCCGTCTGCTCTGATGGCATCAGCGTAGCTCTGAACAGCGCTGCGAGTAGTGCTGATTGCAGAGCAGCAGCAGGAAGATGGGAATCATTAAAAAGACTCAGCCAAAGCCCTGTAATTAATTAGTTCGGAAAGCATCTCGGCATTATTAGAGAGGCCTCTGCAGAGGAAGCGACACCTCCGTTCTAGCAGACTCACCTTCCGCCAGAGCTGCTGCTGCGATGTTTGACATTGTGCTGGTGCAAACAGAAACTGGACGTCGGTGTGGCAGGGAGAGCAGCAGCTCCAGGGCTCTGCCCTTGGCCAGGGCTGTCCTGAGTGCCAGGAGGTTTCCCTGCTCTGCTGGCGTGCAGACAGGATCCTGGAAATGGCTCAGGTAGGGACGATTGCTACTCAACCAGGAAGACCCTGCTTTTTTGCTGTGATTAAAAGCAAGCCCAGATTTCCCAGAAAGCTGGTTATCCAGGTGTTTGTGGTTATAAACAGCCAAGCATATACAAAAATGTCACCCAAGGCACTAGGAACTGGTGTCTCCTGGGATCTAGACATACGCAGGATGCTGCCATCCCTTGCAAACATGCACAGGCTGGCTGCATGGAGAACTGGGCCATGCTCAGAGCTGCATATTCATGGCATGCAAATGTTAAGCTACTTGCAAACTCCCACAGCTGTCATCAGCACACAGTATCATGACCATGAGCCCCAGAGATGGAATAATATCCTATGGAGAGCAGCAGGATGCTGCAAGATCCGCGTGTTGCTGAAAATAAGAGCATCAAAAGGAAGATGGAAACACAAGACTAAAATAGCCAGGATTGCTTTAAGGACTCTTAATTTCCTTTGGGGAAGGAGGCCAGACAATGTGGCTAGTACATGGGGTGAGGAGGCAGGAGGCCTGGCTCTCCCACTGACCTGCCGTCATACCTTTGGCAACCCTCTTTCTTTCCCATGTACTAATTTTGCCCTTTTCCCACTTGGTACTGTCAGCCCCTAGGAATTCATAAGACTTCAGTTGGGCCTCCAAACACCATGATTTTGGCTTCAAAATCGAGAGTTATAAGTATATACGTATGAATTATGGGCCTTTTAAAATGGTCTTGTGGTTTCTGACTCTTTAGCGATCGCGTTTCCAACTGAGCGGGTCAGATTTTTTATTTTTATTTTTTTATTTTATTATGATGATTATTATTTTAAATGAAAGCCAAGAATTTCACATAAACACAAGGCTCTGGCAGCTTGAGTTGGCAGCGCTGCCCGCTCTTCGTTTGTCCTGCCTTCTTCGACTGGGAGCGTCTGAGGCATGGGCTGTCACTAGCCATATCTGCACAGCATCAAGCAAAACCTCCCCAGTCTCGGCAGGCTTCCTGCACTTCCCCTGGACAACTGAAAACAAACAGCCACTCTCCCAGCAGTTTACAGTGGGGATGGTATTAGGGACAGCTTCCCTCAGTTTAGCTTACTTTAGGTTGCAGGTGACCAGCAGACTGGAAATGACCCAACAGTAAGCTCTTGGGGGAGATTTTTGGTGCGTCCTATTTTGGCCTTGCTGTTGCAGCCTTGCCGAGGTGTTTCAAGTGCTCTTCAAGGCAGCAGAGATATTAAAAACCAAGAACGTGTCCGTGCATGCAACTGTTTTGTCTGCTGAGTTTCAGTCAAGTTCCCAGTCATTCTCTGGGCAGAGGTTTGAGGGGAAGATTGTGTTTAGCTGAGCTGCCTCGCTCATCCCGTGATGTTGAGCAGCTCAGATCCCCCCTGTTGTACCTTGCACATATGTAGATGTATCACGGGGAGCTCCCTGGCTGAGCAGCTGTCACCAGCTCCACGATGACAAGAAGCATGTCTTCAGCTTTCAGCTCTGAAGCTCATGCCTTTACAAGTGGCTGCCAGTGAAGATGTTCTCCGAATAAATGAACAAACTGCAATCTTTAAATGAACAACACATTCTTCCTCAGGTCAACTTTGCAAAGGAAGCAAATATTTCAAGAGAGTATGGTTACTGCTCATAGCTCTCTGGAGCCAGCCTGCTAACTCTTCTGCGGTGGCTGTAAATCTGACGGTGGTTCAGTTTAAGAACCTTACAGGTGCTATTTCAGACTGATATAATGTACCATAAATGGGATTGAAAGCTCCCATCTATAGCAGACAAAGCCTTTCTGGTTCATTCAGACACTGAAGAAACAGACGATTGTGTATATGAGCACTTGGGCTCCATCCAAAAGTGAGTGATAGCCGAAAGAATTTACACGTTTCTTGGCTGGGGAACATGTTGATTTCAGAAGGCAGCAAAGGTAACACGAGGATACCGAGAGGCTGCCTGGCCTCGCGTTTCGTATTTGAATCTTGCCCTTTGACTCACCTCAGGCTCTTCAAAATGGAAGAGCCCCAGAAGGGCTGAAGAGCCCTCACCATATCTGAGGGTTTAGAGGCAACAAAGCAGTTGGTCTCCATGGGGTGGCAGCTGCTCCAACAGCCTCAGGCTGAATTTGAGGGCGTACCTGTCAAGCTAAAGAGATAAATCAACATACAATATGTCAATCAGCTTGTGGAATGCGTTTTTATAGAACACCACGGAGAACCAAGTGACTCCTGAAAGGCTTCAGGGTTGAGATTCATCAGCTCTCAGTAAAGGTAACAGCCACCAGACCGCCTTATAGCAGGGAAACTTAAAAGCAAACAAGGAAGCCCAAATGCACACTGTGGTGAGGGGAGCCTGCCTTCAAAGCCCAAGACCCCCCTAATTAACGGGGGTCAGGGGCAATGTTCCCTGGGGCAGACGGGAACAACGCGGGTACGAGAGGGCGTCCTGGGAAGCCGTGGTCCTGGCGTCGGTCCCACGCGGGCCATAGAACGAGAGGGATCCTTGGGCTGATCGTGTCTGGCAGTTTCTGTGCAAAATGGGGCCAATTTGCTGGGAAGCTTCCCACCCCCAAGGAGGGAAGAGGTGGGCTGTGAGTTTAACAAACATTTTGGTATTTGGAAGTCATTCCCAGCTCTCGTTTAACACACAGACTGCATTTCCCATTGCTAACTGGCAGCAAAGAGCTCATCAACATTTAAATAAGAGGCTTGTTAATGCCAGCGTGAGGCAGGTTTGCATGCCAAGGCTGGCTAAGGTTTCGTGCCAAGGATTTTCTAAGAGAGAATTTCTCTAGGAAACTCCTTCAAAAGGAAGAATTCACTTCTGGTTAAAGAGAGCGAGGGCTTAATTTGAAGAGGTACTGAGCTGGTTAAGTCAAATGGATAGTGCAAGAGCTTGAAAGCCTGTGAAAATCAGACTCCAGCTTTTAAATCAATTAGCTGAAGAATGGCATGTGGTGTTTTGCAACTGATTATGCTTTCTGCAATTCAATAACTGAGAGAAAGAAAAGGCTGCACATAACCTCTTCCACCAGTGCCGCTGATTTGCCCATCGATGCTCGATATGCTAGGGTGAGGCTTCAACCGCACCTGTTACCCTAAGCGTGGGATTATTGTTTCCTACACATGGTCAAATGCACCTTAGTAAAGGAAGGTTCTGCAATATTTGGCTCCATTTCTAGATCTCAAATGGGTCATGTGTATTGTGAAAAACTTTCACTCCGTGACCTTCTTTTGAGCCTTCCCTGTGGAACCCGAGTCCCCATCCGAGCGTGAGGGGTGCAGGTTCTGGCAAAGCTAATCGCAGTCCTGTACTATACGTCTCTATAGCATGGTTTATTGCCTTTCCTTGTTCTGTCATATAACAGGAATAATGTCCGTGGTGTCGGAATATGCACATGGTAATTGGCTTTTGCTGTAATTAAATGCCTCGGTGCCAGCGTTTAATCAGCCGCCAAAGCCGTTTATTGCCTCATATACTGCTGCACCATGAGCATTACCCCTTAATTAGTTGCTGAAATAGTGATGATTTAGCAGCGTCTTTATATTTATACTTTAAGACAGCAGATTCAGTCCAACATCAACAATATTGCAAGATAAAAAAGCAGCACATTCTGCTATGCAGTGATTTGGCCTTATTTATTTTCCCTTACCTTGTGGAAAACAGTGTCATGTGCATCTCCTGGTGACGCTGCACTGGAGGTGCAGCTAGCACTTTGAAAGCAGTTCCTACGTCTCTGCTCTGCTCCAGGGCTGACCTTGTGTGCTTTAACTGGATTTAGCATCAATAAAACATTGCCTTTGTCCCCAGAAACTCTCAGCAGCAAAGGAGGTGCAGGCTTCAGGCTTCCCCCACTTCAACTCGCTGTTACCCGGAGTGCCTGGATTTGGTCCAGCAGAGCAGGGGCAGCGAGCTCCCAGTCTTCCTCCCAAAAGCTCCCCTGTGTCGATGGAGGAGCTCATCTTGCACAACCCCGGCAGGTTGTGACGGGTGACGCTGACAGCAGCAGCAATTCTACTGACAGCCTAATGCAAACTCCTCTCCCCCCTTTCCCTGCTTGTTTTTGCAGCGGAGGTGGTGTTTGCTATGCGGCAACTTGACGTTTGCTGAGAGTAGAAAGTGGTGAAAGAGCCTGCTCACTGCATCCTTTTGTCTCCTTCAGTTGCAGAAGTCTGGTCTGTGCTGGTCTCTCAGAGCCCCTCGACAGCACGAGAGGCACCTCTGGAGGACACTTCACCCTACCAGGAGAAGGTAATCCACGAGATGTTGGAGGGAGCCCTACACTCCCTCACACTGGACTCTTTTGTCCCAAACTATTGGGGATAGCAGAGAGGAGCCCCATCCAGAATGCCAGTACTGCCTGCTAAGACACTCTCTGTGCAGATTCTCCTGGCTTTCCAAGTTTCCCCCTGGCTTTGAAACCCCCAGGGAAGTTTACAAAGCCCCTGCAGTCTCCTCAAAATGGACTAGAAAGGAAGACCAACCTTGCTCTGTAATGAAACCCCATTTGTGAAGCAGAGGAAGTTAGCCTAGGTATCTTTGAGACAAACATACAAGACCCATCTTTGATTAAAGCCAGGTGGTTAAATTTGCAGTAGCAAGGATTGAATACAAGAAGGCAGCTGTACGATTGCTTCACCAGTTGTCCAGGAGGGCAACACGTGGGGCTGCCAAATAGTCTACACCACCTTCGTCCCACGCTGAACCCTTGGTACAGCTAGCCTTGACACCTCGCTTAGATACACTTCACTCCCAAAGCTTTCATTGTCTTCAAAGGATTTTTGCCTTTGATTACAAGAAAAGCAGCGCCGAACTATCAAACTGAGAGCTCCCCCACCCTTGGCCCTCGCCTCTGGCCCTTGGCCTGCTAATGCATTTTGATTTGTGCGTGGACAACACATCCCTGGAACTTTTCCATCCTAACAAGTTTAGGAAAAAATACCTTGTGCTATAAAGGAAGTAATAATATCGAGCTTGAAAAAAAAAAAAAAAACACTATACTGTAGTTTGAATCGACTTGAAAGCCTGCAACACCACACTCCCTTTTCTGCCAAGACAAAGCCCTTCAGACTCCCGTGTCCTGTAGGAACAAGCTGCGGGATTCATCCCTTCCTGAGGGAGGACACGGGACCTTCCTGCAGTCCCCTGGGTGTGGGGAGGAGGAGCTGGCAGTGAAGCTGCTGCTCGCGCCTCCTTCCATGGCTAACAAAGCATCCCCTGACAAAACATAACCTACTAAGCAAGTCCTTCGTGTTCACTGGAGGTAGGAAAGGAAGCATGGGGTTTAATTGGCAGCCAAGAATATTTAGCCTGGACACTAGGAAAAGCTGTCCATGGGTGAAGACAATGCAGCTATGGAATAGAGTGCAAAGAGAGGCTGTGGGACCTCCATCTGTGGATGTCTTGAAGGAGATGCCAATTAAATTTTGTAAGGAGGGACAAAGGGGAATGAGTTCAGCTGTATTGCATGCCTTGGGATCTTTCTACAATGCTCTGAAAAACGGTTTTAAGAAAACTACCTTTGCTGATATGAATGCAGGAGACAGCATTTACCTCAGCTAACCCTTAAAGGCAAAAAAAACCCACACAGCCCCCTCTACAGAGCAACTAATCAAACACTTATTTAACAAAGGGATGACAGACCTTCTCCACAGGCTACAGAAGACTAGAGGGCCACCTCAGACATCAAAACTAACTTCTAGGCTGCTAAAGTTCATCGAGATGAATCCACCTGAAGATAGCCTGTATTGCTCCACGCAAAAGAAGATTTCTGAGAGCAAAAGGCTTTTATAAAAAGGTCCAAGGATAGAAAGTATAGGGAAACAGAAGCTAAAAAACAGGGTGCAGACATTTAACAAGTAAGAAGCAGCTTACCTGGAGACACACTGGATTCTCTGTCACTTGAAGCGTTTTGGTCAGGGAAAGCGCTCGATGAAGGTTTGGTGCTGTGCCAGTTGCTTTGCCTGGAGAGGTGAAGGTCAGGCTCTGTGATGAGCACTAGTATTTTTTTTTTGAAGCAGATTGGACTGGACGAGGAACAATTCAGGTTATTTACTGCAGTGACAGCCTAGAAAAAAACTTCCTAAAAGAGATACGCTTTGCAAACCACACTTCCTTCTACCCTCCCCGTAGTACTATGAATAATGCTCCTCCGTTCAGCTGCAAAGCAAGGCTTGGCTCTGCTGCCACCCCATCACAACTCAGCCTGGAGAATACTCGTGGGCAACCTCTGCACATTAACCCACCTCTGCAGATTACCTCATGGCTCAGGAATGGAGCGCTCTCTTCTGCAAAGGCACACGTTTGTAAGAACAGCCCCAAGTTTGTACGAGACGGTCAGTACAAGCAGGGGGTAGCCTCTTGCGACATATCTCTAGCATCCTTGCTTCACCCAACAGTGAAAAAGGCTCACTCTGGAATTAAGCACATTAAAGAGCCACACGGTGAAATTTTGAATGTGAAAGAGAAAGATGGAGGATACGAAGCATAATTGCAGGTGGAGGTTGGGAGAAAGTAAATACCATTCGACTTGAAAAAATAATTTCACACGCTAGCAAACAAAAATGAAATTTATAAGGAGTTTATTGGATTGGTAAAATGTAATAAAAAAGCATTTGTGATACTTCTGCAAAGAAAAAAGGCATCTGGCGATTCTGCATATTTATTTTCCCTTACAAAACATTAGAAAAGCATAACTGATAAAATAAGGATAACAACTGAGAGAGCAGAGCAAAGAGGAAAATACATCTCAATATAATTGGATAATGCATAATAAAAATACAGAAAACACATGCTTAAAACAGCTTTCATTCTCTTACAGTAAAAAGTCATTTTATGTGTTGAATAAAAAATATACGCCGGTTGCTCTGAAAATTGCAGTTTAGAAGAGGTAACTAGCTGAGAACAAAATATATATATCTATATATATTTATAAATATAGAAAATGTGTATATGCTGTATCTGTCCTCAGAACAAACTGGAATAAATGGTTTTCAATTCATGAACACAAGTTACCAGAGAAAAAACTTCATATATTACCTAGCAGAGCGATCCTGTAAGGTGCTGATTGCATTTCCTGAGTGCCCTCAAAGCCCCGTGGAAGTAGTCAGTGAAGGAGCCGAGTGGCCTGGTGGGTTCAGTGAGCAGGGAGGGGACTCAGCCTCTCACAGGTGCATTCAGCAACTCGCAGGATTCATGAAAAACTCCAATGACAGCAGGATCGGGCCCCTCACAGACTTGGGTGCTGCTTGTGCTCAGCAAGGGGTAACGCTCTGGTAGCCCCATGCTCTGACAGACAGGAGACCAGTCCCAAAAGCTCAAGTAATGTTACTTCGTTAGGATCTAAAGGCACGGAGTTTGCAGCAGAAGGCATCCCTCGTACAGGGAATGCCTCCTCGCACCCCTCTCTTGCCCAGATACCCAGGCTAGTGATTCACATTTAAAGGAAGATGCTTCCCATACCACTGAGAGCCTCTGTCTGCTAACGGAGAACCAGGAGAAGGGCGAGCAGCCACGCTCCCCTCCCAGCCGCACCAAAGGAAACAACACAAAACCTGCTCTACCTCAAGGGCTAAACCAACAGCTACCAGAATGCTGAAATACCATCTCAAACCTGGCCTGATCATCCACTACCCATTAATATCCAACGAGTAAACAACATCACCAGTGAACCCTAGAGCAGACAGGCCTACAGCTGGCAGGAATAGGCCCAAGCATAGCAGCAACAGAGGGCAAATACATTCCTGGGGGCATGCCCTCCTTGCAGTTTGGACTAGCTAAGCAGATCTCCCAGCCCATGAGGCATTTAGCCAAGAGGAATCTTTCTGCAATGACCCACACGTGGTTCGGACCCCCTGGTGTCAGCCCACAGGTAAAGTAAGTGTTAGGATTAGGCTCTGAAATGCAACACATCTCTGCTGTTTGTTCTGAGCAGGAAGGTGCCCTTACCAACACTGCACCATCAGTACTCTGCCTCTCATTTCACTAACTGGGAGGAAGGCACCTGGAGGCTGCCCTCCAGGCTCTCTGGCAGTCCAGAATACAAACCACGGTGTGGGAAATTATAGGACCCTTAAGGAAGTTGAATTTTCACCAAGGCACATCCGATCTAGCAAGGTCAGGAGAAAATCCAAGCGTGAATTTGCTCTGCCCATAGCTCGACCAATTCTCAGTCCCCAGTCTGCAGAGGGACAACAGGGGTCATGGCGGTGCAGTCCCGAGCATCAAAGAATCAAAGCTTTCCCTTTACTGCATTTCCAATAAAGCTCGCATTTCCTCTCCATCTGCAGCTGGAAAAGAGCTTCCTAAAACAATTTTTTGGGGATTCAAAGTGAAAGCACATCAGCCTTTTTAACACAGCAGCACGAGTCAAACACCCAGCCTTTGGTTCAACCTTTGAATTTTCTCTTCTAACATCAGACAAAAATGTGGATAACGGAGAGCTTATAAAAGCCAATATTAAGCAAATAAAATCTCCAGATATGAATGATTCTGGAGCTCTGACAAGATTAAAATGTTGAAGGAGATACACCCAAGTACCTCCACTGCTGAACAGTTGTCTCCCAGACAAGGTGGTGCAGTAAACAAGACAACAAGCTTTGCTCATTCCAATGGAGAACAAACAGATGGTCAAAATTAACCGCCTGTTGATTCTGTTCTGTATCATTCCTATGGTTTTCATCCCTGCTTGGCTCCGGGGTTATTTCTCTGCTGCCCATGAATGACTACCTCAGGTCTCTGAAAAGGCACATTGTGAAGAAAGCTGAATATATTTTTTGTAAAGGCAACTCAGTTAATAATAACCTACTCTCCATCTTGCTGGTTGTGCTGCTTAGATGCTTGTCAGGTGCTTGGCTACTTGGCCATTGGGCGCATTAGAAATACTACTTCTATACGGACAGATCAAAGAACTAGATCAGACTCAAAGGACAAGGCAGAAAACATCCCTTTGCCCAAGTGGAATCGGCTTCCTACCCAGACAGAGCTGTCAGGGACGCACTGGCAGATGTGAAGCAGTGCCTCAGTTCTGTGCTTTCAGCGGGTACCACCTCAGATTGAAACAAACCACAACCTCTGGCTGTGCATTTCAGTAACACTGCTCGTCTCACACAGCCCTGAATGAAACATTAGCACAAAGGCAGCCTAATTGGAGCAGGATCCCCCTCCCCTTCCCTGCAAATCTGAATCACTGTACGGCTAACAGCAGAGAGAAAACACCTGTTTCAGGCAAAATACCTGCACTACAAAGACAGAATCAAGCCCTAGGCTGGCTGCAGACTCACCACAGGGAGCAGCTCTGGATACGGAGAGGATGAGGTGGGCCTTGGTTCATCAGGAGGATTTCCTCACCTCCTAGATCTGCAGGGAACAGGCTACAGCAGTGTGGAAAGCTGGAGCAAACATCTGCCGAAGAGGTGCTGGGCTCTAGTTTAGGCAACATGCCAGAGGGCGGCTTTTTTCTCGTTGTTGATAGAGCAGCTGCCACCAAGGAAGAGTATAAAAGCAATGAGGAACTACAGTGAATGCCCATCTCCCTTTCGTTTTGAAATCCGAGCACTTTCCCAAATGAAGGCATTCCTCCCACATAGGCTTCATATTTGGAAAACTTCCCTGTATCAGAACTGGAAAATATTCTGATTGCATTTTCTAGTCCTAAAATCTGGGTGTGCTTTCCTAAAGAGTTCCTAACTTTGTTCTAATTCAGTGCCCAAAACAAAATGGACCATATAAGGACCAGATCAAGCCTAGGACACAGCTAGCAAATGAATTTAAAAAAAAAAAAAAAAAAAAAAAAAAGACATCACTAAAGAGCAATTGGTCCTGACTACCAGAAATGCTGAAGAAGCAAAGCTTCTGTACAACAAAATTAGCACAAAAAGCTGAAACTTAGCCACTAAAAAAAAAAAGAAAAAGAGCAATTATACCCTTTAGTTTTTGCCATGTTTATTATTTTCACCTCTCTGCTCCCAGATGAAATGGGGCTGGTCAGTTCTCTTTCCCATTCAAGCCGGCCTTGCTCTTTGGGCTGTCCCACTGCTGGCACGGAGCTGCAGGAACACGACTTCCCGCACCTCGGGGGAATGCTGAAGTTGGGCTATTTTTTAAACATCAAACTATTCCTGTTCAACATACACTCTGCTTCCCTTCCAAAAATAAAACAAGCATCCGAGTCTTTAAACAAGAGGACTGACCCTTTATAGCTTCACAACAATGTTTTAAACCTGGGGTAGGCGGGATGGGAATGGGTATACATTTTCCTACTTAGGGCAAATAACGAGGAAACCTACATTTCTGGGTACGAAATGCTGGGTAATAACAAATCAGAGGGCTGTTGCCGAGCCCGTTCTGCCAGCCAGATCCCTTTGAGAAAAAAAACAGTAAGAAAGGATTTTTTTATTTTTTTTTCACCGATGAACTTAGAATGAAAAGAGGGGCAACACTCAGGAAGGGAAGAGGAAGCCAGGTACATGGCATGGAAATGACTTGCCTGGAGCAAGAACACAAGCAGGCAGAAAAACGGCAAATAAAACCTGTCTCCTTATTCCCTCCAGCCTTGTTCCCCCAAACTAGTCTGGGAACAAACGGTGGGAAGAGGAGGGGGGAGCAGCAGCCTGAGCTGGGCAGATGCTCCAGTTTAAAGCGTATCTTCCCGAAGAGGAACCGAGGCTGGGGGCAGGGGAGATGGCTATTATTAATGTCCTTCCGTATATAGCAAAGCAGACATCCTGCATAATGGCAACACAATACATCAATAATAGCCCAAGAATAGCTTCCTACCGTTTTTTTCCCCTGACAGTTAGAAACATAAAGAGAAAAATCAAGCTGCTGAGATAAATAGCTGAGTCTCCACCCCCACCTCAAATTGCCTTGGCATATTTTAAGAGATAAATGGTTCTATGAGAAATTTAAATAGCTTTCTCTTTTCTTTTTTGGCAGCTGCAAGAACTGGGTCAGGTGTAGAAATTATTAATTTTGAAGCCTGAAAAACCCATGTTTGAAAGTAAGTTTTTTTTTTTTTTTTTTCCTTTAAAGCATCAACTTTCTTAGAAGTAGAGTTAGAAAAAATTAAAAAATAATTGTGCTTTTTTTTTATAAGTCATACCAAAAATAATTAAATAACAGTGCAAGCTGCAGAAAAGGGACGATTTGCATAACGCTTTAATGGACATTAAATGTATCCATAGTGGGTTGTTAATATTTTTTGCATAGAATAACAGTGTTTGCACAATGGCTTTTGTTCCTCTTGATCAAACATAGCGCTGGGAATATGGCTTGAAGGAAAAGACTGGGGGACATCCCTCTCATGTTCTACCCTAACTTGAGAACACATTTTAAAAGACAGAAGAGACTGCTGTGGGAGTGACCAGCACCAAGGACTTTCACAAGGAGCCCGTTTCCTCATTGCCAGGCCTCAGGACTGACATGCCAGGGAGCTGACCTGCTTGAGGCTTGCTTGCTGGTGCTCAGTGCTGGTGAACCTGGTGCTGATCCAAGGGCAAATCGCTGCCTTCCACTTCCACTCAGGTTACTGTTGTTTTACATCGATATCAGCATTTGTAGCTCAGCTACTCTGCACGCTGCCAAAACCCATCACCCTCCTTGTGCCATATCTGGAAGGATCTCTTTGCACCCATAAAATCCTGAATCTTACAGAAAAGAAAGGCGAAATCCTGTAGAAACTGCTCGGAGCAAAGAAATACTGATATATAAACTCCCTCGCAGGATAGTACACTAGTTAAGACCTGTAAAAGGTTCAAGTTTCCAGTCCTACAAAGACTCCGAGATCTCTAAAGATACACAGCTGGCGCACAGCCCGCTCCCCTTGCTACATGCCTGGTAAAAATCTCTTTTCTGTGTCCCAAAGCAGGCAGATACGTGAGGAGGAGGAGGATGCCTCATTGCTGGATCTCCGCAGGGCTTGCAGCTTGTGCTGTTCTCCCCTTAGTGACCAATCAAAAATTTAAAAGGTGACAAAGACAAATGTAAATAGAACTGCAGTGCCTAGAAAGTCAGAGCACAGATAGGATCAGAAGACAGACTGTAATTACAGGCCCTGCTACTTATTACATAGGCCAGTTGTGTTACATGAGCCTTCTGTGGAAACTTCCTGTGTAATTAATAAAGGAGAAACAAAATACTTTTGCAATCACTTTTCTAGATTTCACTGTGGGGGTCCAATCCTGCCATCCTGGATTAGCTCTAATCATAGTCAATCTTTCTCTGCATAAACTGAAGGCATCTGTTCTGTAAGACGTGGAAAAAAAAAAAAGAAAAAAAACCTTATTGCAAACCTACACCACGCAATCAAGAAGGAAAGGAAATCGATCCTGAAAACCCCCACCCAGATTGTAATCTGACAATGTTTTCAAGACATCTGGCAAAAAAAGGAGAAGAAAGAAGAATGTTATGAAATATTTAAAACCCTACTTCTGTCAGGAATACATGAGAGGGGAAAGGTGAATTTGAAAAGGCTGCATTATTTTTAAGCCAAAAATGAAAGCACCACTGTTTGCATAGGAGCATGAGATGCTCTTGGCCCAAGCCAGAGCTGTCCTGAGAAAATGTACCAGGCACTGATTTAACAGGGGCTGGCATGACGAAGTCCAGGCTGCCTATGAACAGGGCCAAAGAAGCTGTCCTGCACACCGTGGCATGCACCACAGGACTTCAAGGGTAAGGCAAACGAGAGCGTTGATAACACGGTAAAATATCTGAGTATACACAGCCCATCACTGCTCCTCATCTAAAGCTTCAATCAGATTTTCAACAGAGATGAGAAGCAGATCCAAGGAAGGATTTCTCCTAAAAACATTCCTCTTACTGCTGAGATTCTTACTAAATACCCAAGGATGGCCAAACTGCCCTGCAAGATCTGAGATACGCTGAGTGGCACTTTGCTTTGTTCCTGCATCTAGGATCTTGGCCCCTCCACTTGCAAATCCCTACCAGCATGAATCACCTCCCCAGAAAGATCTTAGCCAGGCCTGACCGCTGGGCTGACCAACCTGCACCACCACAAGCAGGCCCAGGATGAGGCTGTACGTGCCCAGCTGTCGTCAGGAGGGGAGCAATGAAGCAGACAGAGGTGCAGGAGTTAGGATGCTCAGCAGCGCCTTTGCCTTGGTTACATCCACCTGCCTGCAGGACAGTTCCTGTAGAAACCATAAAAGACTTCAGGACAAGCGCTGGGCATACAAATGGGATCAAAACGGTCCTGATAAGCTGAAACAAAAGACACTTTGGAACAAAACTGGCACAGCCACAATCCCCATAACACTTGTGTAAGACAGCAAGAAAGAACGCCTAGAACGTATTTATCAAAAGCCATTTTATGCAGATTTTTCCTTCTGAATATTTAAGATGTGGTGAATATTAAACTTCAGAGATTCTTAATACGTTCCAAAGCCCCGTGGACCTTTGAAATGCTAGCTCATCAATATGCAACATCTAATCTTGTCAAAAAAAAAAAAAAGAAGGGAAAAAGAAAAGCTATTCATCCTTTGCTCATAGAGGTTACAGAAAGAATCCCAAGGAAAAAAAAAAAAAAGAAAAAAAAAAAAACACACACAAAAAAAACCAAACTTCCAGCATCTTATGCAATAGGTTAAATTTGCACTGGTTGGGAAAGTTTCACTTTCTGCAAGGAAAAGGGAAAGTGCCTGTATGTGCGTTGCTGCTGGAAGCTTCTTCTAAAGTGTGAGGCTGAAACTGTGTAGCTGGATTACAGTAAGTAGTTTATTAAGAAACCAAGGCTTGTGGCTTTGCATCCTGTTTCAGTCAAATGTAGTCTCAGGATCCCCCCTCCACAGCCAGCAGACAGTGCGCCACCTAAAAACCCATTCTTGTCCAAAACACTGTGGTTAAAATGGCTTTGCTTGTTTATAAAGTTTAGTGTTTCGTATCGCTTGCATCTGACCTTCAGCAGAAAGAAAAGCTCAGTTAAATTGTGCAAATATGTACCAAATGGGAGCAAGGGAAAGCGGCCAAAAATGCTGCATGAGCTTTTGCAGGGCTGCAGCCTTTTAGGAGCACCAGTGAGATGAACTGGATGAGAGGCCAAATTGATTTAGGCTCCAGGCAGGGGCTTTAAAACACCATGACATCCAAATTCACAAAGAAAATGTTCTGTTACTGCAACCCCAAATTTCCTGCACATGAAAACACTGTTTTCTTTCATCTTTGGGAGATGCTCGTTCTGTAATCCGACATTTAAAAATGAACAAACAAACAGGAGTCAGCTGACAAAGGATTCTTGCTGGTGAATGGAAGTAGGTCACCGAGTGTTCTGCCTTTACAGTCTGGCTTAATATTAGTGTCGTACACAACACAGTAACAAAACTGCGCTGGAGACAGGGAAAGGACTCTAATTTTGTCTTTTCTATGAAAATTAGCATTAATATTCTGCATTAACGTGCAATGCCTCCCCAGTACCTGATATCTGGATAATTAAAAAACAAAAACACAAAGCAAACCACACACTAAATTAAACAACAACAAAAAACCCTTGCAGGTCAGCTTGCATTTAAAGACATCTAAGTATGAGTAATCGGGCAGAGAGGAATTTTCCTGAAGGAACATAAAAGAAAATGAAAGCTCCACATACAAGACCAAATAAAATCTTCTGTCTCTCACGAATGCAAATGTTGGCTGCCCTTTTACACAAACATATTAAAGGAATAAAACTGGAGGAAAAGAAATAAAAGAGGGAAAACTAATAAATTCATTTTTGGAGAAAAAATACTTAAAAACAAACTATCCTTCAAACAAATTTCTTCATGATAAGTCCCTGCAATCATGTGGTTCTAAATTACATGGTTAAATATGACTGAAAAAGTAAGGCACAATTTCACAATCATTTTAAAAGCAATAATTATAATCATTTTCTTTGATATCCATATGGCAGGCCACTGATACTATGGATGCGCAAAACTACTTGATTAGAGATCTGGAAAAGTTTTTCCGACTACTAGCTGAGCCTTGCAATACTTCTGTGAAGTAAGTAACATACCATCTTCACTACAAGGACAAGAGCATATTGAGCAACTTGAAAAAGAGGGTAAGATTGCCACTCGTGGACAAAAGGGAGGGCAGAGACAAAAAGCAAAGAGCCCCCAAGCACCACATTCCCAGTGAGGGATGTTAACCCCTGGAAATGTAAAGGTAATGACACCCCTGGGCCTTTTGTTTCCTTCCTCATTTTCTAAAAGACCTATGCGTAATGAGAAATGTAGACAAACAGCAAAACAGGAAAAAAAAAAAAAAAAAAGTTTGGACTAAGAGCTCTTGATATCAGCGATCAGCCCATGGGGTAGTTGCCTACACACATAACGTGAACCCAAAAGAGACCAGGAACACACAGCCAGGAACAAAGCCCAGTGGGTATAAGAAGCAGTGCTTAATATTTCAGCCTAAATATTTCTTATTTGTAGCCCCACGACCACCTTATGTGTGCACGTGAGTCTATATGCCAGAGTGGTCTGCAGGTGTTTGAGCTTAGTGTTTGCAAATCGCAGCAGAGAACCTGCAAGCTGAAATGAGAGCTGTTCCCCAAAGGCCATCAGGAAACCTACTGAGCTTATGGCTGTCTCTTGGGTTTTTAGATGTCAAGAGAATTTTATAATTTCACAAGTGTTAAGTTTTCTCTCTCTCACAGCACTCGGAAGCACCAAATGCCAGACAGGCAATTGACTGTTGCAAATTCAAACTTGAAATGTTGAGGAAGGCAGGTAATATTTCTAGAAATGTTTCAGGAGAAATGCCATTCCTAAGCCCAGAATGGTGATGAAGCTCAGTCGTACCTCTTGATCTTCATGGCAGCTGCAATAACGTGCTTATATTTTCACTGATTTTAAGGAAAAAAAAAATGCAATTGCCACATAAAAAGTCACAGGCACTCTCCATAGCCAGCCAGTCCATGGCTTTAAGAAAAACAAACCCAACAGAAGTAATGCTGTTATTTTAAGAAGAGTCACATTATTTGGATTGTTCTGGCAAAGGAAACAGGGACTTCAAAGTTAGCAAAGCTAGTCAAAAATAGGGGGTAAAATACCTTGTGAAAAGTTTCAAAGCTTTTTTTCTTAAAATTTTACTTTACCAGGCCTAATACTGAATCATTTTTCAAGAACACGTGCTTTAAAAAATAAAAAAAGATAATAAAATATTTTTCCAAAAAAGTTTTCAAAACCATTACAGAAACTTAAATTTACCAGCAGAAGAAACCCAAGAACTACAAAAAAAACGAGGGAGACATGGGTTTTTGACAAATGAAAATATTTGTTAACAACTCTGAAATCTACTTAGATAAAAATTCAATATGGTTTTAATTATAACAGCAAGAAAAACTGTTGTGGATAACACTGAAAAGAGAATATCTCATTAAAAAAAAACGGCACTTCTGACATCACATAATTTAGTGTAAAAATTGTGACCAGCTCTAACTGGAAATAGTGTTCTCATTCACAGCTCTCTTAATTTGTACATTACTAACCTCCAGATAATTCTGAGTAGTTCCTGCTATCCTTTGGCAACAAACCCTCAATTACCATCACTAGTGTTTTCTCCTGGGAATTTCACCACAGCGAGATTCTTCAGCACATCTCTCTGCTAGCCCTGACTTACAGTATTGAAATCTATATCAAGTGTAGCCAGCACAACTCTGGGAACAAATAGCAAATCAACGTGACGAACCGACTGCAGGAAACAGATATCAATAAAAAAACAGTTAAAAACTCAAATCCTTTCTCAGCCAAGGCATCAGGTGTCTAACACGGTTACTGAAGAAGGTGAAGCCACAGGACTTCTCCCACAGACCACCTCTGGGGGTCCTGTTAGCCTACTTTTGTTGGACTGTCTCAAAATCAAAAGGATCAATACCATAAAACCAACATTTATCAGGCCTAGGCTAGGCTTGGCTCACCACGGCCTAGCAGGAAGGAGCAGTTTCAAAGAGACTTCAGTATGATTTGTTGCATATTCTCTTCAACTGCCACCAACTCTCTATAAAAACACCTTTTCCTCATTCTTCTCAGCCACATTTTGCCAGTAGGCAGAAAGTCAACTTGAGGCCTGTGTCTCAGGGAAGCCTTGCTCCTGCCGTCAGGCTGAGCACTAGTATGCAAAGTTGACTCTGATAAACACTTTGCTACTCCCACACCTCTATGATGAAGTCATTACCCGAGTGTTTCGCAGCTGTGATAAAAATCTAAACTAAAATATTTTTTTAAAAAAAAACAAAAACAAAATTAAAGGTGCATTATCTGATATGCTAAAGCCATGGTGTTGCTTTCTGCTTTTAAAAGCAACGTTCAGGCAATGATTAAGATAAGTGACAAAAAAAAACCATCACATCCATAAAATACTAGTGTTAGCCTTGGGGAAATGCTTAAGGATTGGGCTGTAACCAAGGCAACCCAATCTTTTGGAGAAAGTTTAAGTAGACACTTAAAGCCATGGTTCGAAGATACAGTAAATCTGGCTGTAGGGCTACTTATGACATAGGGAAAGTGCCGCAGCCACCTGACACGAAGCAGCGATCTTGTAATAACTCACCCCCCCCCCCATTGTCCACATGCTGCATTGGGTCATCTCCTGTTTGCCCTCCTCCAGGCAGCATGAGGGCGACGCAGGAGCTGCATCATGTGTTCAAGCTCATTTGACAGAAATCTGTGCCCACATCCTATCCAACTTGAATCTGCCTGACTGGGCAATACAGAATCAGTCTGGTATTAATGACTGTACACCCATGGCTTATGTCACACTACGCAATGGCTTTAAGCCCATGCTTAAACAAACCCCGTGGACTTAAGCATTTTGCTAAATTAGAACCTGATCCTGGCCCCTCTTGGGCCCTATCTGGCCACACAAATCACGGGATCAGGCTCTACTCACCAACAAATGCTCAAAAAAGCCAAAGCAGCACAAGCAAAACCTCTGTAGACTCAAACAGATGTATGTGATCTTCCAAATCTTTCTGAAAGGAACAGTTTAGACGTTACCACAGGCACAAACGAAGTGATTTTTATCATGGCTAAGAAGTGCACCTTAAAAAAGCAAGGCCTCTTTGGCAAAATAAAGTCCTTCTTTGGAACAGATAAATCAGGTTATATTACAAATATGCGATAAATATTGTGATGTAGCAATATCCCAGGGGTTCTTAATTACAGTGCAAGTAAGATAAGTCCACCAGCATTTCCTAATTAAACCCTGATGCATCAGAGGGGAGATTTCCATACACAGGTGGGTGATGAGACCCTCAGTACATACATGTATATATACACATATATATACATATATGCACTACCTTTCAAATATATTTATAGCTATTTTAGAAGCCAAAAGAACATTCATAAAGAAAATGAAAATAAGCTTTTTGGACACTCACTCCTTCCAACAGGCAGATGGCTTTGGTGTTTCAGAAGTGAAAACAAAAGCACGACAGTACCTTTGTCCAGATATATCAGGTACAGAAATTAGCCACAGTACCTCATATAACACTGCCCAATCTTTGTCAACTGCTTTCCATCTATGGGGTATTTAATGCGTGAAAAGTTTGGCTCTCACCTCCCTGCACACCGGCCCAACTCACCACAGCACCCTAATAACACAGAGATTCAGATCTAGACCTCCTGGCTGGCCCTTAGCTTTTAAGTGGGCTGGAATCCCAAACCTACATACCAGCAAACTTCTCTGGAAAGAGAAAACAGAACTCCAAAACCAGTAGTTTGGGCCAATCTGTGATTAGTTTAATTCCCATAGCATCCCTGGGAAGTTGTAAAGAAACCTCGTGCAGAAGATGAGAAGCCATATGACTTGCTCCAAGTCCAGCCTATGGCAGAGCCATAAAAGCCCAAAGGGCTCTGGACTTCAGTCCTCCTGAGTCGTGCCTGCCTGCAGCCTGTGGCCAAATCAGCTCATTTCCATCAGTTACCCCACTGTTATTTCTGAGAGTCTCATCAGCCACCTGATTTAACACTAACAAGAAGGAAGTTCAGAGCTATGTTTGTAGCCTGATGAATGGCTTCTTCTCTGCATGCTTGCAGAAATGTAAAATCCTCTGCAGGCATACAACAGTGTTAGCAATCCCAACTCTGAACTCTGGTGTTTCTGTGGGGTTAATTCAAACAGGATTTGCTCAATAGTTGCCAGGGTTTTCGACCAGTGGTGGTGGGGACTGCCTGTAAAGAAGCGAGCTCAGAAGTATCTTACGTGCCATGGTACAGGGAGCAGGAGCCCAGATGGAATCTGGCAGAAGCCACAGTGCAAAAAAGTCTGTTAACGTATAAGGCAGTAAAATTCTTGAAGGCCAGGGTAGAAATCTAGTATAAAAAGGCAAACTGCTTCAGCACAGTCACTACGGTGGAGAACGATTTCTATTGCTTAACGATGCCACCCTTCTACAAAGAAGGATTCATTTTGAGCTGTGAATTTTGGGAGTCTTCCCTGACACCAATGCAGCTTGCCAAAACACAGAAATACCTATCTGAAACCTCTGTTCCTTACACAGTTTATATTTGAATTTACTGTATACGGCTAAAGCTATTACAGTTCACAGTATTCTTCCATAAAGGTTAGTGCTAAACTGAAAGGAAATGCACCATTTGCCGGAGCTGCAGTGAGTATATCAATTTTTTCTTCTTTGTTTCTTACCAGCCCAGCTCATCTAACTTTCCTTTTTTTCCAGCATTAGTAGGTATAATTATATCAGGCTTCTGTTATAGAGATTAAAGATGAAAGCACCACATTCTCATTGCTTTTCCGTGGGTGCATGAAAAAAATTTCTTATAACACTGTTGAAAAGTGCCAGTTTGTCACTAATATGGTCAATCAGCCTGCAACTGTTTCAGTTCTGCTTCTTAATTTGTTAAGTGCAAAGAAAGGTATTCTCTTTGATTACATCTGCAAATAAGATATTAATGTCAATTCAGTGATACGAAAATTACTCCCTCACTATGTAATTTGCACCTGAGTTATTATGGGTTTCATGAACAAGAATATTACAGCTGCTCAGAGCGAGCTGCAAATTTATTATTTTTTTAATTAACAAAACAACAAAAAACACAAAAACTCCAGCAACATGAGGAAAAAAAAAAAGGTTATCTGTGCCCAGCTTTTTATTTACCTTGGCATTTGTATTAACTCTGGACAGAAGATGAAAGTGCTGCTCCTGGCCCAACACTCTTCTGCAATGACATTTTACCAGCAAGGAGTAATAAGTGGCTGGGATTAAAATGAAAGAAAAAATGCTTGCTTTTTGGATTGGCACAGAGAACAGTTTAACACCTTCTTTAACTTTTTTAAGATAAAAACTGAACAACTGCATGTGTTTAGAAAGGTTCTTTTGCCGTTGTTGAAATAAGATACCTTTTTTAATGAGAACTCCAGATTGTGCACGTTACCATCAGAGAAACATCTATCCCAAGGCCTGATTCAATCCCTGTTACAGCTGAAGAAAAATTCTCCCCACTGCAATAAACAACGGAACGAGACTGCACTGCTAAATATCTACCCAGAAACCAGCACTGACATTGGTCCCACTATAATGAGTGGCATAAGATTTTTTTGAGCATCGCTTTCTGCACTGCAGTTCTATGTAGTTGTTTTTTTTTTTTGTTGTTTTTTTTTTTTATTATAAACAACTGGGATTTTAAGAAAGTGTTTCCAGCCCCAGATCCTTAAAAGACCTTCTCAATGGACATGATTGACTTATACCTCTAGTAAATCAAAAGCACATTGTGTGTGTTTGTGTGTGTGTGTAGTGTATTCAAGCTTATGTCTTTCTGTGATTGCTCATTTTGTGAATTGGAAGCTTCACTAATGAATAAGTTTATGCAATAGCAAAATATAATTTCATAAGAAAAAGAAAAAAACCCTATAGAACTGGAAGGGATTGGAGACAAGTAAGGGCCCAAGACAAAAGATACAGACAACAAATCTGTGTCCCAAAGATACTATGTCACATCTACGCTCTTAGGTGCAGCATGGCTGAAGTTGTATTGTTTGTGATGTAATGAGAGGAGCACTGGTCCTACTCTCATACTGGTTTCACACCTTCTGTGACAGTGGAGCTACTTCTGCTGTGACCCAGACCCTATTAAAGTCAAAGAGAAGCTCCCCTGTCTTCAGTAAGAGCTGATCAAGTTTTCAAAATGACTTAGGAGAAGGGTCTAGCTCAGCCACCTTTCACCAGTTCAGACCTCCTTCTACAGGCAGATAACTTAGGTGTTATCACCACTTGTCGCCACCAACTGCAGAGACAGCTGGTGGTCTGACTTGCCACCCTCCTGGGGAATCACGTCTAAATTAGGTGCCTACTGCAGGCAGTCTGAACATGGCCTGAAGAACTGCCCTCTTGCTCCAAGGCCTTCCAGTTTTACTTTTTTTTTTTTTTTTTTTTTTTTTTAAACAGAGTTTCAGACCCTAGGCTGGAAAGAAATCATGCAAAGCTTGTGCAATTCCCCCAGGAAGGCATCCTGGGGAGGGTCACAGTTGATACTCAGAGATCAGTGCTGGCCTTGGCAGTCAGAGCCTGGATCCGAGCTGAGTTGCAGGTCTTGCAAAGGATGTGCCCGTCCAGAGGGTAACAGCCCTGATTGTCCCCTTCAGACAGGAGGCCTCCGCAGTCCTAGGGAACAAGCAAACAGCAAGAGCAAAGTAAATAAGAAATAAGAACAAGATTAAGCGAAGAATCTATTAGTCAAAGAAGCTCTCTCCTCACTCTCCACCTTGTAACATGATCCAGCCTGAGTCAGCGTAACACAGAAGCTGAGGTACGTGATGTCTTTCATGATTAAGCCATTTCCTGATAAGAGACAATGCTGCAGAGAAGATGGGTTCCCAAGCTCTCTGCTGAATTTAATCCAATTGAAAATAAAAGGAGATTATTCCCTTCACATTTCTGAGGAAGGAAAGGTCTTCGCATTGAAGAAAACATCAAACTTAAGCACATATTTAATAATGCAAAAAAAGATAAAAAAGGAAGCATCCTCAGGAAGGAAGTTCAGTACTAATATCTGACTACAGGTAATCTCCTTTGGAAGAGTTAATGCCACAAAGCTACAGCATCCTTTCCAGGGTGACAGCTAAGCAAACTCCCTGCCTGTCTCCCATGACCAGAACTGCCACCTGTGTTTGTATTGCTGTTGGTGCAAAAGGGTGTGCCTGAGAGGAGGATTTCGCTGAGACAGGAACAGTAGAAACCCCCAAAAAAGGCCCAAGCCCTGCCCCAGAGAAGTCTATCTGTATATTTCCAGGCTGACTTAAGTATAGCTACTAGGAAGACTGGGAATTACTCCTCATGGTGTGATCACGCAGTCATCATTTGGGCACGGACTACTGATGGCCATGCCTCTTCAAGATAAATCTGTGTTTGTAAATACACCTGGCAAGCAAGTGGTAGAAAAAGGAATGTAACTATTGCTTCACTTGAGATAGCTGAGGCACGTGGAGGCAAATGCCAAAACACAGAAAGATTTTCAGAGATTACAAAAGACTTCTGTACCTCACTGATTTGGGAGTCTAGCTCTCCTCTTTATTGTCTTACTGACATGCAGTGCCTGTAGGAAGACTTTCATTATGCAGAGATCATAGTGCAGCAATCTCTGGAACAGCAAATCCACATGAACACTTCAGGTCAAGCCCACAGCAGTTCAGTTGCCCATGAGAAGATGTTCCAAGCTAATAATGTACTGTTCTGGGACCTATGATGGATTTCATGGAGCCACATGTCTGTCCTCAGTTCTCCACTGCACCTACTTCTGACATCCATGTATGAAGCCCAGGTATCTCAACAGCCAGCATGAAGAAATGCTGTATGATGAATTAGACTCTGCAAAATTTAGCGTACGAATGCCCCAATGCCTTACAAAAACTAGGCCTAAGTAATGGGCTGAACCCCAGATGCCAGTGTCAGACTGAGAAGTGAACCAGATGCCTCAAGTCTCAGCTAAGACCTTTAAGCCAGAGTCCATCCTTCTTTCCAGTTGGATATTAAAACCTGCAACTGCGATAAGAAATACGTTTAGTCTCATTTTCTTACCCTGCCATCTGGCTGATATATTATCCAGCAAGTAACACTTGCATTGAGGAATTCTTGAAGGTTCTCTAACACAGCTGTTCTCACATGTTAATTGCTTTAAGGTGATTTTTCTTCTGTCTTCAGATTCTTACCATCAAAATTATATGAAGTGTGTAATGAAACTTAACAGGAAAGTAGCACAAAAAGCATTGCACTGAACAAGAATGATCATGTTTATGTGTCCATTAAAATTCTTCAACCCAGAGCCATATGTTGAGTTTCCTGTACAATCTTGCTCAAATTCTAACACACATTAGCTTTCATTTTAAGAACATAAACATGAGCAACGCTTGTGTCCAAGCTATAATTTATGATGCTCTCAAATATTAAGCTCTAATTAACTGAGTCACATTCTCTTGCTCTCCTAATGAACCTGTTATGAATAAGGGACCTGATTTTCTTCTCATTTGCGCTGATATAAATGAGGAAAAATTCCTTGCATGCTGGAGTCAATGAAGTAATTTGATTGTAGAGCCAGTGTTACAATAGGGTATGCCTGTAGTGTTTATAGCATGAGGCAGCAATGAAATTATACCAGCCTTTGCTTTCTCTCCTTCTTGTGATTAGAATACTAACCTCACACCGGTAGCACTGGACATGGAAGTCACGATCCAAGGCGACAATGCGGACAGTCTCCTCTTGTCCTGGGGCCGGCATGATGGGCTCCTTACACACTGAACATCTTGGTGCAAATTTCCTGAAGAAAGAAGAGACAGCCCCAGTTATTCTTAAGCTCAGAGCAAAAGTTTTTGCTAACTGCACCAGGAAGGCAGAAATGTGTGCCTGTGTATAAATGGCATATGCACGTGCAGACATCACATTTTGCAGCTTTGCACAGCTGCCTCCTTGGAAAGAAGGCAGGAAGGAGCACTTTCATCTTACAATGCAATTTCAGGCTTGCAGAGTATTAAAGAGCATCTTGCAGACTTTTAGTAAAGGTCTTAAAGAACACCTGACAGTCAGCAAAGCATATTTTACCTGCCCTAATTAACAACTGAAGTATCTGTTGAGTCACCCGTGACCGTGACACCAATGCACTGCCACAATGCTTAGGCTCAACCCTCAACCTAACTCTAAGAAAGTTTATCCAGTTCCTAAGGTTAGAAAGATGAGCAGGATCTGCTCCAAAAGCATCTCTTGGAAAAAATAAAAATCAAATATTAAAAACAGGCAATTGGTGAAACAGACCCTTGGTAAAAGAGGCAAAACAAGCCTTTTATTTTCCCACCTTATATTGTCCACTACATGAGTTTCTGGTTATTTCATGTATGTTCTGGTTTTGCTCCCCCATCTGCCCATGACAAGGGTTGATCTCTGCTCCCAGGCAGGTGGGTGTGCATGGGAGCATTTAGCCTGTGGCAAATAATTACTTGCTGTTTTGGTTCAAAACATATTGGTACCAATTCTCTGGCTGCAAATTCTCTGCTCAGAAAAAAGAAACTTAGACCTACAGAATCTGCTGCCATTTAATGAGAGACAGGGTCATGGGCTATGGAGTGACAGAGGGCAATGCTTATAGCAAACATCAGAACACAAGGAGATCAAAGACCCTTCTCCTCTGAAATATCTAAGAAAGATTGACTTTGCCACCCAGCCTGTCACATGAACCACCCCAGAATTAACTAGCTTAAAAAAAAAAAAAAATCTATCTGTACTAGGAATAAAGAAAAATATTAATTTCACTGGCAGCAGATGAAAGATGTCTGTGTAGCTGCGATCTAACGGAAAAATGAATTAAACAGTGGCGATAGTGAGCACTCTGAAAAATAACTTAAATGGATCAGGATATGACCGGAGCTGTAATCGCAGTTAATTATATGCTGCTTCATGCAGGCGCTTCCTTGTGCCATTTAGCTCAAATGCAGTGCTTAAAAATACTTCAACATTTTGCTGTCCAGGCCACTGCGGGTAATTCATTATGAGCCAAATATTAACTTCAGGGGCCCAGAAATGACTCTTGCAGATTTCAAGGGAAGTGGATGTGCTCCTGGGAGCTCCAAGCTCAAGGGGTACCTAAGTGTAGCATGAGCATCAGGAACTGTTTTATTATCAAAACTGTATACAAGATGTGGAGTGCTTGACCTCCAGACCAGAATATCATTGCTGATCAGTTAAAAAGGGGCTGGCCAAAGTCATGCTGAATGCATGGCAACCTGACCAAAGACATTCTGAATGTCCCACTAGGTCTTCCACTACTCCCCCATCACCTTCCCCTCCACCTTTTGTTCAATGATTTTATGTCCTTTACTTGGATTGACAGCATCCCGTTTTCCACTCTCAGAGCCCTGAGGTCCAGATCTGTTCACTGCCAAAAGACTTGAAGATGGACATCAACCCCTGCTCATAACCTTTCTCCAGAAGGAATATGAAGCTCAAGACCTGCAGGACTTGAAGGAGAAGCAGCCTCCAAACCATATCTGGTTTGGAGAGAAACCTTTCATGCTGGGCCTCTGCTCAGGACCAATTTCTATCTTACTCGTCTTCTGACACAGAAAATCAAACCAGCACACAGCCATTTCAGCACCTGTCAATTAACCCGACCTATCTGAGCTCCAGGGAACATCCTCATGTTGGATTTTAACATGCGAGTTGATCGTGGCTGCTTTCCTTTCTGTCAAGTCAGTCTGCTTCTTTGAGCTTTCAGGCCCACACACTGATGTCACGAGGCTCTAATTAAGTCTACCCCCTTAGAAATTAAGAGATAAATGGTTGAGATGTAAACTCACATTTGTCAGTATTGATTTCCTCTTATAATTGAGGGGTGTAATGTGTCTGTCTTTCCCATACAGGGGAAACATTTGTGCTCTGATTATATCTACCTGTCTTCCTCAGATTAGCTGTGATGATGGGGGTGGTAGCATGGCAATGACAGAAGCTATTTGCAACTATACCTTTCAACTTACTTTAAATAGAGGCTTCACTATAAATTATTACCAGGGCTGTATTTTTAGCAGCTTTAAAATCTAATTAGCAACTAGAAACAAGAGGAACTGTGAGCATCCTGTGGACACCTAGATCCCTCTAGCTGGTAAGCAAATACCTGCAGAGTCCAACTGCACAGGACCTCTCCTAATTGCTTGGTAGACAAAGGGGAGAGACACTGATGTGGAAGTGCAGGTAGAGCCAGGGAAGAGAAATGTGCACGTGCTGAAGGGGGAGTGCAAAGCATTTAAAACAGAGGAACACAGGGGATATCCATAAATTCAGATCTAAGCAAGATCAAGCATCAGCAGCTGTTAATCAATTAATCTTGCCTGTCACAGCATGCCTGATTGAAGCAAAGCTCTGATGACTTCTTAAGAGTCTTCAGAGTAAGCCGCAGAGGGTCCAGAGCTTTTTGGACACTCAGCAAAAAGAAAAGGAGGATTTTTAGGAACAAAAGAGAAAGACAAGCAAAGCCACTGAGAGCAGCTTGGGACGTACTTATGGAAATCCTCGATGCAGTGGATGTTCCCACCGGCATCCACGGTGAAGGGGATCCCATCCAGGCTGCGATGGCACATCACACAGGTGAAGCAGTGGGGATGGTAGGCCTTCCCGGTGGCTCGGAGAATCCTTTCCATGATGGGCTTCGCACAGACACTGCATTGCTCCAGTGTGTTCTGCAAATAAAACGTACACAACCACATGTGAGTGCCATCTCAGCAAGACACTGCAGCTTCTATAGCCAAGAACACGAGAGTGTTATGCAGCCCGTGCTCCTGTGTGCTTTGCCTCCATACTGCCCAGCCTGGACGACCTTTTGCAGCTGAGTTATCAGAGACAACCTCCATGATGCGCAGTGCAAAGCTGAAGCTCACGTTCCTGGGGCTGTACAGAGACCCCTTAACTGCTCTGCAAATACAGGTCTCCTAAAGAACCTTCATCTGCCTCGTATGTAAATCAATATTCTTCTACCAGCAGGGAAACTGCTGGTGAGTCTGGGGAGAAAAAACAGCAACCCCAACAAAAGCACTGCAAAGACAGTTCAGGATGACCTCATGTAATCGTTTATCTCTAGCCCACCGTGTCTGAGATGGCTGAAATGCCAGCTCCAAAGCCAGGCTATTTTGCCTCACAGCTTTTATGTACTGGCCTGCTCCTGAAGCACTGGAGCCAAAAAAACACCTTTCAAGTGGGCTGCACTGAGTGATTCACCCCATTTCAACTCTCACTCAGCCCTACAGTCAGTTATAGAGAGACCAACACAACTGTGCTTCAAAGAGTTGTCCGTGAGACACTCCAGCCCTCCGGACACCAATGTGCAATTCACCATTTAAACCAGGCACCCAAAAGACACGTGCCATGACTTGAGGGTACAACACACAGAGATGCTACCAGTAAGTCTATGGCAATGACCTGGGTCATTTTGCTGGACTTTAGGAAAGCAAAATTTCACTCACTGCTCTTGCTTGATGAACCCTAGAGATTTCAAACAATGTTATCAATCAATGTTTGAATCCTGGATGAGACAGAACACCTATGATTACAATACTGCTTATGACTGAGATACACAGAAATGAGGAGAGTAAAAAAAAAAAAAAAGAAAAGAAAAAAAAAGGCACAGAAATATAAAAAGCTGCTGAAAGGCAGCTCACGTTGACAAACGCAGGAAGGCTGAAGTTCTGCTTCCTCATGCAACAAAATTCCCAGGGAAAACAGTGCTTTGACTGACCGCACTGTTATTGCTTCTCTGAGCCAATATTCTCAGGGGTAAGATCCAGTCCTTACATGTGCAGCCAAGACGTATTGTCAGGAGATGAATCACCCAGGAACTCAGAGAGGTTACTTCTGCACTCACACATACGCTGTTGGACATTATCTCTAGGCTGCAAATCACAAGGATGATACAAACATATAAACACACAGGTTCATATCAAAAGATCAAAAGGATTGTTTTTGGAAAGCCTGATATGAAAAGTCCTGAATTTCAGCCCGTTTGAGAACTGTCTAACACATTTGTAAAGAGAGCACAGCCAGACTAGCCTAGGTTTCAGACTGGATTTTGCTTTATGCTTTGTAATAATGGGCAGGAAAGAATTATTGCTGGCCTTTCTGTCTGGTTACTGTCACCATCATCATCATTATAACAGTAGCTGGTATGCCAGAAAAAGCAAGGTCAATAATTTTCTCCTTGGAGGAATAACCTGGCAAAATTACCATTTTGCTTTGCATAAGCAGATCACATCACCTCAGTCCACATCCCTGCTGTTCTCCGTACTGCCAAGGAAGGAATGCTGTATATCTGCAGATGCTGATGGAAGATTGTGCCACTCGTAAGGCATCTATGACAACTTCTGAATACGTACAGGTACGGAGCATTTGCCTCACCAAGTCACTGCTTGCCTCGTTTCCAACAGTTGCCAGCAACAGAGGCCAAGGGCAAATGAAATCAGGACAAACAAATACGGTAATTGCTGAGGATACGCTCCCAGCCTCCAGCAATTTCTGGCTTAAAGACTTCCTAAGCCAGAGCTCAACTTCTCTGTGCCCAATAGCCTTGAGTGGATGGTCCTCCCATGAAGTTTCCTGATGGCTTTCTGAACTCTGATAAACACTGAGCACCCACAACCTGGAGTTTCACGGCTTACCTATGTATCCAAGAGCTGCCCTGCTAAGCAGTTTGCCTGGTCTCCAGACAGAAAAAGTGAGCAAAATCTACCTCGTGCTGTGAGTGGAGCACAAAGCAGTAGCTGCCATCCATCCCACAAAGGGATTTAACACCAAACGGTGTGGCCTGGAACTGCTTCGCTACAGACCTAACACAGCTCCTACTCACGCGTTTCAGAGAGAGTTAAGACTGCAAGGGGATAATTGCCATCATCTTGCCTGACATCTCATGCTGTGATGGCTTTGGTGGGAGTTTTGCAGTGACCAGGGTGGCAGGTAATCACGTTTCTGGATTATGCCTTCAGAAACAAGTCTTCTACTCCCAAATCTCAGCTCGGTCACACTGTCTGATGTTCTCACAGCCAAACACGACGAGCATTTTAAATTAACCAACTCCTGATTAAACCGATACAATCCGAAAATCAGACCTGAGAAATTTATTCTTTTCATCCTTCCAAGTCTGTACCAGTGAGGAAAAACAAAGTCATTAGTTTCAGACTACAGCTCACTCCCTGTCTGGGAGTATATTTGCTTAAGCCTTTTTCCCTGCTAGAACCCTGGCTCGAACCCTTCTCTTCAAGGTGTTACCACAAGATGCCAAAGGGAAAGCTTCCTTGATTCACACCCATTTGACATCGGGTTGCTGTAAGGCAGGATTTGGCCTGTGGAGCTAACAGGGTTTTCTTTGATTCTCTAATCAGGTTATCCCACATGCCTAAATGCTGCCCCAGCAGCTAACAACCTGCACAAAGGTATTTCTGCACATTATGGGAATAGCTTTGCTATAGGATTTCAAGTTCGGCTTCTTGATTTCGCTCTTTTATGGTTCAGCTAACTCTCCTAGCACTTCTTGGAGCTTTTAGGCCTTTAGAAAGCCAAACAAGATGAAGAAAAATATAATGATGGTGCTGTTTTTTTTATTATTATTTACTTTTCCTCCTGAGCTGCCACTGCCAGCCCCAGGGTGCCTCTGATGAGCTACGCAGAGCATCAAAGTAAGGCAAAGAGAAGAACCAGCTAGGAAACATCAGACCTAGGTGTTGTGGTTGAATTCGCATCAGAAGAATACAGCCCACTATCCAGGAAGGGCTGAAGGGCAAGTTTACCACCATTTTCCAGTATTTTTTGGCTAAGAAGCAGGGAGTGACCTCCTTTATTGGAGACACTTGTGTCTCCAACCCTGATTTTGGGGGGGTTTGAAAAGGACAAGGCAGGAACAAGTGATACAATCCATTTCTACATGGGCCTTGCATTAAAGACCGAGGCTGGGTCCAGGCCTCTTGTGAGCAGAGCTGCTTATCCATGGCAAAGAAGAAACATCTCAGCTGGGGAGAATAATGTAAACTAACACATCTGAAAAGAGAAATAACCCCAAGTGAACATGCACTAAGATGCAGGGAAAGAACAGGTGAAGTGAGCAGGTTATCAATTAGTTGCTTGCAGGTAAAGACGTGAGAGACTTAAAAAAACACAGCCCAACCAGCAACAAAATGGGAACACCTATCGGATAATAAATGGCAGGGAAAGTCATTCAGGGCCTCCCCGTAGCAACACTTGGTCCTACAGAGACACAGAAACCCAACGGGAGCTGCTCTGCAGATGGTGGGATTAAATGTGGGAAACAAGATGAAAATCCAAGCTGCTGGGGAACAGTTCTGGGGTGCAGGAGCCATTAAGGACTGGAAGGGGTTGAATCCCCTCCTGAAAACTGAACGTCCCAGATGGAAAGCTGGCAGACAGCTTCAGGAGCAGCGCTGCAGCGACAGCCAAGCAGCCTGTGGGCTGCAGCACATCCAGCTTCCCTGCTCTGGATTAAAACCCCCCAGAACCAACCTTTGGGTGACAGCAGGAATTCACAACACGGTGCAGCACACGGAACCTCCCACAATGACCTAGCAGTAAATGCAGGAGAAAAGCCACCAAGATTAGTCACTGCTGCTTATGTGCTGGCAATTCATCTGGAATGCTAATGAACGTAACCTCTCCTGCACTCCGCATGGCAGACAGAGGAGAGCTCATGCACTGGGACACGAGGATGGTATAGCTTGTTTTGCTGGGAAAGGGGAGGGAAGTTGCTGGAATAAATTACGTTGGCAATTCATGCGTGGGGACATGAACTCATTTCGTGAGCACTGGAGAAGAAACATTTTTGGAGTGACTGCAGAGGAGATGGTATTAGCTGCGGGAACCAAAAGTGACTGTTGTGCTAAAAACAGGCACACGGTCAACTACTGTAGTTGAACTGTAACTTAGTAAAGTGTGGTAAGTGAATTGCTTTAAATCTTGTGACTCTGTCCTTCATTTCCTCAGACTGTGAGGAGAGCGGAGCAGGAGACATTTTCCCCATTGTGGGATGATTTTTGAGGCTTGAAAATATTTCCATACTTAAGTGAAGACAGAGCGCTTTAATCTCAAAAAGTCTGGTGAATTTATAAACCCCAAATTAGATCAGGTCAATTGAAACGCTGTACTTCATATGATTTCAAATGGTTTCATTTAGGGCTTTGGTCTGCAAACATATAGTTGGATTATAAATTAAATATAAAGCAGACAGTGGTGGAGGGGTTAAGTGTCAAGATGTAATTTCAACACTTTCAAAACCTTTCTTTTTTTTTTTTAATATAAAAAGAGCATTGAAGACTGAGACCCCAGTTCCCTTCACAAAGTCCTCAGCCGTCCCTAGTGATGATTTACCATCTTTCTCCATAGATGTGTAAATCTTGGCACATGCAGCTTTTAATTCACTAATGACTGGCATGAAATTCCCTCCTCCCTATCCAAAGGGAAAAATCTAGGCATGTGTGGGTTAACTTTTCCTGCTTACCTTACCAACTGGACACGTTATTAGCAGTGGGTGACACTTTCCTGCCCTTTCTGCTGCTCTCAGAGGGGTAGGTGCTGGCAGATCTCGGCTGGATCCCTGCCGCTCAGGTCACATTGCCATATATCTGTGCCAGTGTGTATGGGGGGAGGGAAGAGGCATGACCCCTGACAGCCAGGAATAATCTGGAAAAAGTCCCTAATTCAGCCACAGTGGTAAGCAGTGAGGGTGCTCTTTAGGTGGTAGAGTTTGTTTTGCTGGGAGAGGGGAGAAAAGATGCCGGGATAAATTACCTTGGCAGCCCTGCAATGCTACCAGTGTGATGTGGGTCGGCGCTGAGCACACAGCTACCGACAGCTACACAGGGTAGGCTCAGGCCCTGGAGGTTGCTGTTTTCAGTGGCTTTCAAATAGTTCTTCCATTCGGCTCGGTTTTCAGTGGCTTTCCCAGCACAGTAGCAATACCATGGCTGGCACGTTTCCCCTCTGCTGGAATCTGCTTTTCTTGTTAGGATCAACCCAATTCAGCTTTGTGTTTTTGGACTCTGAGCAGCTGGAGGTGAATCTGGCCCGGAGTCCTCCCAGCATACATGGTGAAAGAGTCCCTTCCCCTTGCCCTGTAACTATTAGAGACAGACTAATGTATTTTTATGGCTTGGGTGAGTAGTAAAAATGACAACAACAGGCAATCGAGTCCACAAATGTGCGATAGCATCAAGACCATAATTAAAATGGAGCAGGGTTCAAGAAGAGGTTCGTGAAAGATTAGCAGGTATCAAAATAGGCTCTACAGCGAGAGGAAGGAGCTCCATTTGTGCTTTCTTAAGACAGCTATCTTACCAAACAGAGGTTAAGGGGTTGCTTTACTATCATCTGAGCATGCCCACGGGTGGAGAGGAGACCTAGAGAAGGCAGCTGCTGGATCTGGCAGGCTCACAGGCTGCCCGTGCTAACTAGAGGTAGATATTTTTAACAGTGAACATAATTAAAATTAGGAACAGGGTGATGTCTCTCTTGCTCAGCCCTGTTTTACAGAAGACCCACGGCCATCTCCAGCGCCAACAAGTTGAGACCCATGCTGGAACACCAGGGTTAAGCGATCTGCTCTGCATTAGGCTCAGCGTCCGACCACAATCACACTGACTCCTTCCAGCTAAAAATCCACAAGCTGCCTCATGTTGGAAGTTACTTAACTGCTCTTTGGCACTCGAAGCTACTCATCTTCTGTGCATTCCTCGCTCTGACAACACTGGGGTCTTTGTCACTTAAAAATGGCAGCACTTAGGAACTTAACTGAGGGATTCGTACTGTAAATTTTTGGGCTGGAAGGTAAAACGCCTGGTTTTACTTCTGCTTTTTCCATCATGTAACTGTCAGAGGCAAGGCAGTTCCCTGCTCTGTGCCTCAGTTTGCCTGTACACTCAATAGCTATAGGAGTTGCACAACCCTGGGAGAAACAGGATGCTGTTACATTTGATAAACACTTGTGAAGCGGTCCGTGTGCCCAAATTGTTTCTTGATGGAAATGAGATATTTAACAGCCACAATTCCAGCTAATCTGTAATGACTGCATGCACCTCAAAAGTCCCCGAAGTCTGACTTTGGGAAGCGCAGGATGGGGGAATAGGTGTTGCAGTGCTTCAGTGTGCCCACTGCAATTTGCAAGAGTAAAATATTGCAGTCTTGGGGAAGTGTTCTCTAACTCACATGACTCTTTTTATCCTCTAAGCCTAGGAAATTTTTTCAACAACAATTGTAATCACAGATAATACTACAGTAAATCAAGTAATTGTTAAGGATGCTTTCAAGTGCTATGTAGAGGAACTTTGTTACACATCTTGGTAATCAGCTCCCGTTCCTTCAGTAATTTTCCTTCTGCTGAAGCTGTGTGTCCAAACCTTCTCATATCTTGACATCAAAAAAAAAAAGAGGAGCAGCACATTCCTCACACAAACCCAAAACAGTGCATACCGTACGTCAGTGAGCCCTGCTCATGCTTTCTGTTAGCACTGCTGACCACAGGTACAAACCCCAGCGTAACCATGTGAAGTCAGTTGTGTTGCACCAGGACTGCAGCTGGAGCAACAAGCGTCCCACCAGGCTTCTGGAGCACTGAGAGATGAGCGTCAGCAAAGCAGAGCACCAAGTATGAGCCTGCCTTGTCTTACTGGATCATCCACCCCAGATTTCTTTAATCCGAGGAGATCCCAAGCTCATGACAAGCCCTCCAGCCCTCGTTCCAATCTGCTGCATAACGCACTGCCTGGGGTAAGATGCTGATTTTCCAAGATTTCTGATTTGAAGGAAATCCCTCACAATCCCTCCCAGAACGCTGGAGGTAAGCAGTTTGTTCCAGGCTTCGTCGACTCAGCAGAACTGGCACAGAGCTGCCACCAAAATCCCTGGACCCTGCTGGCGATTAGCATCGCTCCAGACCCCGGGGTCGCTACCTAGGGATGAATCACCCGCCGGCTGTGCCAACTGCAGAGTGACCATCTTCAGCTGGCTCAAGGATTTGTTGGGCTTCTTTCTACAGCTACTGAGGTTCACTCCACTGTGAAATAAAACGATGATACGCCATTAGCTTTGCTCCTCAGGGACAGGAAGAATACATTGCACATTTTGATAGCCTGTGCTTTTACCTATTATTAACAACACGCCAGGTGACAGCACCTACAACCCGGTCACAACACCGGGCTGCACGGTACAAAGTGCTCTAGGGGATAAAGCAAAGCTGTTCCCTAAAAGCCCAAGAGCTTCCAGTCCTTGCACTACAGATGCTGCCTTGCTTGCCTTACACGTTCTCACCATCAAATCCATCTCTTCCCTCAAAACACGATGTGCCTGACCTCGTATGCCACCCTGGGAGTTTTGCCTAAATAAGGCCTGAAGGATCTGTCCCATCGTGATTGCTTTCCGCACAGGCAGCAGGAATTACACGCAGCTGGGAGATGTGGCAAGCAGGGAGCAGCTCCACTCTGCTCCTTGTTTAGATACAATTGTGGACAACACAGAGATATAAAGCTTAATTAGCAACGCTGAGGAAGCTGTTAGAGAGGCATTTTAAACCGCTTGCAGTTTAAACTGATTAGAACTTGGTGAAAACAAAACAAAATTGTGTAGCAAATCGTTAGGCCAAAATCCAAGTACAATTGAACCGCATCAAAGGAAAAACAAAGAAGTTACTATCAGCAAGAAGTAGTTTTTTTTTTTTTTCTTTTTGGTAGCGAATTTAATTTCATAGCCTTTAATAAACCTGATGCTCCAATCCAAGCTTGCCACTCTGGCAAAGCGCTTAACCAAAATAACACTGGAACTCATAGTTGGCAGACTGAAGAGGCTATAAATTGGTCAGATCTGGGTGGAATACAAGAAAAAAATCCAAAATTCCATTCAATCTTCCTGTTTTAGAATTTTGATGTAACTGACCATTGACATGGAAATGTTATCTTGACCTTAACTGCTAAAGCTGACTTGCGGAGGAAAAAATGACTGACTCTGTGACATTTCGGTGGTTATTTATAGTTCCCCTCACCCTCTTCTTTCTTGGTCTTCTTACATTAGAAATGAATTCTCGCCTGCCATGCTTTTCCTGAAGGACTGAGCAATGCAAGAATTTGTGACAAAAACTATCAAGAAAACGGAATCTGGTTGATTAGCATAGAAATAAAGTTTTATTTGAAACTGTTTTTGTCAATAAGGCAGCACCCAGCAAAGATGAGCTTGTCTATTTATTTCTTTTGTTACGGATTGACCACCAGCAGCCCTTTAACTACCACCTATTTATATTTAAAGTTGTTATTTTATGCCTCCCATGTTCTCCAGGAGAGATTTCATGGAAAAAACAAAGCAATGGAAAAGATGGAGGAACTGCTTAAGAGCCTGGATATTTCTAGAAGTTAGAAGAAAAAAAAAAACAGGCAGAACCCTTCCCCTCCACTCTTCAAGAATAAAAACCTCACCTCTTTAAGCCACAAGGAGAGGCACACAATCCATTTTCCCCTTCCTATTTCAAGGCACAGATAAGGGCATGTCTAAGCTGCTTCTAATAGCTACCAAAGGTTCAATATTTCAGCTGAATATCAGTTTAACATCTCTGCCTTCCACCTAAATTACTCGAAGAGAATGCAAAGCTCGTACTCCTCTCACCTAAGTCACAAGGGACAGTCATGTTTTCTAGTGGCAGGGAAAGAGCACTGGGGACTAAGGATGCCTGGTGTCTGTCCTTGGGCTCAGCAGTGACTCAGAGCTTCATTTTATTATTTTCCATCTCCGTGCCTCACATTATCTGCAGAGTGGCTTCAGTGTGATATTGGGAGGCCTGTCATGCTCTGACAGAAGTAATGTCACTGGTTTGAATGCCAAAGCTGACACCTAGAACTACCAAGAAGTAAACAAGTCCCCAAAACAACAGAACCAAAACCAGCAAGATGAGATTTTCTTTTTTTTCCACAAAATTTCATAAAACTGCCACTGAAGCACCTTTTGAGCACAAGAGATTTTTTTCAGTGTATACATACAAGTTGCGAAATACAGGTCATGGCAACGGTTCAGCATAAAAATAGCTGCTTTTAATAGATAACGTAATCCAATATAAAGCTTGGAAAAAAACGCAACAGAACTCTCAATGCACTTGGATGCTGCTGCTACCTGGACTGACAGTGAAAATATGATTCTTCCAAATCTCTGAAGTGTTCTTCAAGAGCTGCCAAATGCATTTAAGTCCCTGATGTGAGGAGAACATGTTAGAGCCTTTAGGGCAATGGGAAACTTATCTGTGCCTGGAACATGAGGGCTGAAACCTCTGTAGGTGCTCTGAGATCCTTCCAAATTGAGAGAAAATGTAGGTTTTTATTTTGTATTTCTTAAAGAAACTCTCTTGAGTGAAACGTATTTTAATGACTTTGGAAGAACATTGGGCAGGGATGACTGGCAACAGGCACTGGCCACTGCTGAGGATAACAGCAAGAAGAATTTAGAGAGTCACTGTAAGGCAAGAATTGTGTCTACTCGTTCCCCACTATGGTGAAGGGGGCAGGTTTTTCTTTTTTTTTTTTTGGCCAGGATTTCTTCAGAGGTTTGAATCGAGTTATCCCCTGGAGCGACACCCATTCTTCTGTCTAAAGTCAGGCTCTAATTAGAAATAAACGCAGGCTGCTGAGTAAGTCCAGGGTCAAATATATCCCCTAGCAGGTACTGGGATTATTTTTAGATGTAATGACATCCCTAGTTCTTTTCATTCAGGTGACCTGGATGTTTGCTTCAGTTCCTGGTCTGGAGAAGAAAGTTCGAGCTGCCTGCTGAGATAAGAGTGACAGAGGAGAAAGGGATACAAAGAGGGAAATGGAGACAGCTATATATGGAGAATCTAGATGAGACAGAGCACATGAGAATTACCCAAGGAAGTCTACAGTAAGATGTGAGAGAAATGAAAAACAATCTGCTTTCTAGCTGGAGACTGATACTCCACCATAAGCATCCATCCATCACCCTCCTTCCTCTACTACAAGATGTTTTAAGCCAGAGAAAGACGTGGAGATGTAGACATCAGCCCCTCTGCAACTCTAGCCTACCTCCGAGGGCAATTCTGCTGGAACTCCACTGCTATGGACATCACTGACAGACAGTGACATAGGGTGGGGAGAAAAAGGATGGTACATAATTTCTTCTAACCCCTACAGACCTGTGCTATAGACCAGATCCTCTGTGCCATCCTTGGATGGATGTGTGAGAAATGACTGAAAAGCTTTGGGCTACTTCTTCCATTCAAATATGGGGGTGGGACTGGTGGGCAGAAGCTTCCTTGCAATACAATTACCTACTTTATCTAACATCTTGGTACTGTTCTGTTACTCATGAACTGGAGATATTAAATCTCCTTGTGAAAAAATGAAGTTTCCTTACTTCGGAAAGACAATATGGATACTTGGACAAATCCTGATGGCAAAACCATCGGAATACAAATGAAAACAGGCTCTGTGATCTGCTGTCGAGAGCAGATGGACATATCTGAGTAGGTGGTAATTCTCTGGTGTCAGCAAGGTTAGTCAAGGATGTTCGCTCTAAGTCATTTCTTTCCCTTTCATCACCACAAGAAATTCTGGATTAATTTGGAATATGAAGGACACTGGTCTGAGCTGTCAGGAAGGTTTATGTCAGAGCAGAACAGACTGAAAATCAAGCTGACAGTTGGCATTTCTTTACCCGCTCTTTTACATCACTTGAGGAGGCTGCCCTGTGTATTATTTAAAGTTGAAAAGCACAGACACTGAACATTGTGCTAGTCAGCTAAGTGTCAGCTCCTAATATATACTAACCAGATTACTCCGTAGTTTGTGAAAGCAACACCACCAAAGGCTTTCAGCCAAGTATTACATTAAAAGAAGAAACAACAGTCGAGAAAATACAGTAAACCCCAAAGGTGAATGGAGCTTTTGAAAAGAAGAGATTAACTTGGGCACACAGAGCAGTACCACAAGCACCACGGTCTTGTGACAGCGCTTGAGAATCAACAAGCAAAGCAGAGCAGCAACGGAAGAAGAAACCAACTCATCCAGCCTCACCGTTCTCCTAGTGACACAGTTACATAAGGAATGTGCATTTATATAAACACATCAAATGCATAATAAATATTATATAACGTGCCCATTCTCCAGTCGATAGCGTCCTCTTGGCACATGGACTTTTGTGCTGAAATCAGTGCCTATGGAATATAGAGGAAAAATGACATTATTCCAGGATGACTGCTCTGTAACTTTTCCGTTCTGTTCTGGGGATTTTATTTTCCACAGTTGTGGAAAAAAAAAGTGCTCTGGTGCTTCACATAGTATTTTAAAATGTCTGAGATCTTTCACAGTCACCTGCACCGGTGGTTGTTTCTTATTAACTGCTGAATTGCTCGTTTCCATCCTAAATCAAGTTACTTCCAACTTTCCTTTCTGAATACCAGAAACTGTCTTTTCCCCAGCAAGAACATCTGAACACCCAAACTAATCTAACCCTTGCCTTCTGCCAAGCAGCTCATGCAAAGTAAAACTGGTATGGTTCATATCTTTCCATAGCTGCTGATTTAACAGCTCTCCTAGGAACAGAAGGAAGGGCCATCCTTCACCACACGCTAAATATGGATCAGGTCCAGGTGCAAAGGCGCGAGACATCCTGGTAGTAACACGTGGCTCATGTGCCTGACCAACCCAGCTACACACATCGATGAGCACTGGTGGTCTCCTAATGGAAAAAACGCGTTTTGTTGCTGGCACCATACTACCCTACTGTGCAAAATGATCCCTCCTCCCCTCCCGTACCGCTACACCAGCTTCCAAAGAGATGAGGGAAAAGGACAGAGGGACAGGAAGCAGTGGTGAAGGGTGTGGAGCTAGGAAGTGACCTAGGACTTTCTGAGTCATCCTCTTTTTTTCCGGGTTTGCTGCTAGGGCAGCATAGCCCAGCTCTGCCCTACCTGTAAGCTTTCCTATGGAAAAGTTAATGTTGGCTCCTTTGTATGCGATGCAAGTCCAGCGGGCATCCTCCTGCCAGTTCTGCAAGGGCAGCTAAGGAGTCTTGCTGGAAATCTGGCCCCAGAGAGAAACAGCAATGGAAAGCAGCCATTTCAGAAGCACGTTATTAAGCCATCAGACCAGTAGCTACAGGATCCCCATGGAAAAGTTGATCCAGGCACTTCGTATAATTACTTGAGCCCTCCCAGAGTCATTTATTCCCCTTTGTGGTTGGCAGGGAAAGTCAATATCTTCTCGAGCTGCAAAGTCATAGGGCTTTTTAAGAAGTCCAGTTTGTAGGTGAAGATGTTTCTCTTAGCAAAGCCTTCACTTGAGTACACTGCTCAGGAGCGATCCAGGCATTTCACAGAGCTAATGCAACAAGTTCAGATGAGCACGGCATGCGGTCAGGTTTACGCTTTCCATTTGCTTTACCTACATATGTTTTAACACTCACATTTTTAGATGAAGAGGAATAAAAATAGATTAATTGTACATACTGCCTACAGTACTGCTGGACTCCACCTGTGGGAAGGAACTGGAGTTTAAATTTTATTAAAGTTGCACATGTTTCCAGGAGGCTGCTAATTATCCTGTGTCTTTTATACAGTATTTCTGGCTCCAGGGTCTCTCTGTACTTTTCTGAAAGAAACCCAACACAAAAATATTTGAGCTGAGATCTGGAATGCGTGACTGAAAACCTTGCACTCACTCCAGGGTTCATCTGACCCTACGTATCCTTGTTCTTACCAAGCTTTGGAAAATGCTTTGAGATCTGCCGGTGAGAAAATACTGCCTGGATACCAAAGACCTGTCTTTCCAATTCAATTCTTCTGCTTCTATGAACTTTAAACTCCACTGTTTCTCTGGCATCCCTAGCATTACAGCTGGGTGTAGAGCTGATCTTTTCAAGGCCTGATGTGTGAAGTAATTCACTTTTGGTACAGCCTTCCTTTTAACTGCTAATCGCTCACAGTCACACGCAGCAAAGTGTCCTTGGGGACGGGGTGTTCTACATTTTAGGGCGGTTAATTTGAGCTGTCTTGTCTTAAAAGACATTCTATGCCTGCAGCTTGAGTTGGGGTACGTTCAGCAGGTTAGAAAAAAAAGAATAAAACAAAGCAGCCCACAGCCTCTCAAGTCAAACCCCAAGATGGCTAGAAAGAAGGCCAATTTTTGGAAACATCAGCTTTTATCTCTTCTGACCTAGATGGCTGACCACTCCAAGCACCATCTCCATAAGTGCCTTTCTTGAGCTCCTTGAACAAAGGCAGACAAATCCCCAGTGGCCGTAAATCATCATCATTCGGTAGTATCAGCTGGATTTAATAACATCTGGACCTGCCATGGCAGAGGTCTAACAGGAGGAACGTGTTAGCTAGCACCCTGCACAGGACACAGGGACCCTGCCAGCATACGATGTGCACGCTTCCCATCTTCCAGCCATGCCTGGACTCTCTGCACTCTTCTGGGAAGAGTACAAAAAGAAATCAAGACACCACCCCTTCTACACCAGCTCCACGGTTTGTGAGGTCCTTGGCACCACCACAGCATTGTTTCTGTGCAGAATCCCTGGCAACCGATCCACTTCAGACTTTTAGTGCTTTACAGGTTTAACATCAGCAAGCTGAGCTTCTTGACAAAAGATCCATCACTCGTCTCACGGGACCTCCTGCACATCACAGACCAGAACCATCACTCCAGCTCCAGCAGAAATTCATCGAGAGCTGTTGAACTAAGTTGGGATTCCATGACAGCGTTCGGCCTAGTCTAAAAACATCAAGAGATGAAGACTTATCGCTTACCAGTCTTCTTTTGAACCAGTAGGAACCGGTCATACTGCTAAATTATTTGTCTCATTTCTGCTGTGAATGTTTGGCTACTGCTTCCACCATTGTTCTGCCTTTCACCACTATAAAAGTTCCTTTAATAGCCAGTACCTCGCCTTGCACATTACATCACGCCACCTCTGGGAAGCTGAACTGTCTGAACTCACTTTCAAGTATTTTTTTCCTCCCACCTTTGGCTCCTTTCTTCATCCTCTTTGGTTTTCAGTATCCTCATAAGAAATGGAGAGCAGACTAGATAGGGGATTCCACTCTTCCACCAACACTGAACTTGGGTGCAAAACCACTTCAACTTCTTCCCTCCCGGCTTTTACAAGTAGGCCTTTTGCAAGGGTTGGTATCAGCCAACACTGGAAGGCTTCCTTAGCTGGCTGTATAGAAAGCTGTGCTCCTTCCTAAGCAAGGCACTTTGCAGGATGAGCCTCCACCTATAGATAGAGTTGGTGTGCCAGAAGATGCTTGTTTTCTTCCCTGGAAGAAAAGAAGGCCTCCCTATTGGGTGTATTAAACTAGTTTTGCTGAAGCGAGCCCAGAGGCATGGACTGATGAATGTCCTATTCCACTGACATCTTACTAAGCTGCTATTTTTCATCAGCATTTTTTTTCAGCATTGTTAACAACAGCTTACAGATAAGCCTAATAGTACTCAATGCTTAACAGCTCTGCAGAACAGCACTAAAAATCAGTTTTAGCCATGCACTATCACATGAAGGGACACGTCTCTTTCTCTTGTAGAGACAGTCACACTGGCCTCAAAGACATTGCTGGGAGAAAAGACGACATCCCAGGCTGCCTGGGTACTGTCGTGAGGAGTCTTAAGCAGAAACCATTAATAAGTTGCATCATTTAAGCGCATTTCTAGGTTTGTATAAAGAGAGGTAGCTACTTAACACATGAAATAAAAAATTCAGCATGTAGAAGGTTTGGCAGACACATTTAAGAATTGCTTCAACAGGAGAAAAAAGTGTTTTCCCTTACTACAGAGAAAAAACTTGCTAATCACTTTGACAAGCCCCTAAAAACCAAAGAGCCAACACTGGTTACTATTGTGTAGGGGATAGTTGTAGTTAAACACGTCTGAGTGGCAGCATTTTCAAAGCTACTGGTCAAGCCTACTTCTGCCAAAAAGAAAGGACTCAAAATCATCAGAGATGATCCTATGGCTGGAAGAAGGGAGAGAGCTTGGAGGCTGACTGTTCACCAAAAGATAAAACTACAATACAAAAGAAGATATATTCCCGATGAAAGACCTTTCACAAACAGAACCAGAAAAAGATGGAAAGATCCCCAGGGAGAAAGATGGGAAGCATCTGTCACAGCTGATACAGAGCAAGGGGAACCTCTGAAACTCATCTAAGCATAAGGGAGTTTTAAGCGTATGGAATTCCATCTCCGTAAGTTACAGCGTTATAAGCCCTTTGAATTATTCAGTGTCTTTTGGATGTTACACTTTTGTCTGCTGTAACCTTAACTCGCTTTGAGTTAATGGTGATAATACTACATCAAGGTATTTAAAGCTGGAGTACCAAGAGGCTAGCGATGGCCTCTGTCAATAACACACTGCTCCAGCAAGAACATTTTCCCCAAGTTGCTCTGACTACACTAGCACACAGCGAGGTGTAGAAGAGAAGACCAGCTAGGAGAAGCTCCCAGCACCCCAAGATCCAAGTGCTCAGCTGACTGGATGGCCACGAAGTCATTCCATGCACATCTCAATCAGCAGTTCATTAACACCAACCCGTTTCTCAGGAAGGAAAAACTGAGGCATACTGAAGCAACTCAAGCTGAACAATAACAACAACAAAAACAAAAAGCAGCAGTAGAATTCAATGCAGGAATCCCAGCTTTGAGATATGGACCCAGGACCCTGTTCAAATAGCTGAGCTCCAGCTATTTTACCTTAACCACCGTTCCCATTTCCTTGCTCCAGGGAGCTTTCAGCAGCATTGGCAGGCTCAAAGCTAGCACACAGACTGAATTAGGGATCCTGGAGCTAAGGAAAGAACTGGTAGGCACCTGAACAGCCATAACGATGCTCAGGGCTAGGTAGAACAAAGGGCAGGAGGAGGAAAAAGTCATTTCCCAGCTGCCTCCTAGAGCACAGACTTTATAGGGTACATGATATGACTCAAACACCAGGAAGACATTCAGGGAACAAGGACAGAAAAACTCAGCTGAACACAGCTCCTGCAGCCTGGCCACACCACCCCAAGAGCTGGTGCTCACAGCAGGGCCTGAGGTAGCTTACTTCCCCATACATCCCACACAGGGTAAAAGCAGCACTACAGGACAGCTGTCCCATGTTGGGACCTCTTTGCACTGTTTCTGCCCGTGAAGCACCAGGAATTCCTTCTTTTGACAGACGTGTGAGTGGCTGGTAATGTTTTCCTCTCCCCTTCTCACAGGGGCTGCCATTTGGCACATACAGGGGGCACCCATCAGCTGCACATGCATCCGAGCTTTGTGAGTCCCACGTAGCAATGTGCTACCTCAGACATGCCAGATGAACTCAAGGTGTAGCAGAAGAAGAGTGGCACAGCTGGACCCCCCCATTTTTCAAATCTGTGGAAAGGATAAAGAGGGTAAGGCAGCTTTTACCTTCTGCTTTCGTATGCCAGGATAGTTTTCTAAATGGCTTGTGTGTTAGATCCCATATACTTAAAAAAACAACAACAACAAAAAAAGTCATCTTTTCTACCCAAACCTGGCTGGAAGAGCAATCTATCTACAGAAAGGGACAGCTGCACCATGCACATATGCACAGCTGAAGATCTTTCCTGTACGACTCCCCCTGACCGTGTAGAGAGCTGTTAAGATGTCAGATCATGGTTTGTTGCTCTCAGGGAGGCTGCTGCAGCACTCAGTCAGAACAAGTTTACGTCTTGGAGGAATTAATTTGTCTGAATAATGTCATCCTGGTTAAACAAAATGTTAGGGAAAATATTGCAGCGTTCTGGTGCACCTCCTTGAACTGATGCCTATATATGGGGATCAGCCAGCGTGAAAAGGATCCTGCTGAGTCAAACTAGATTATAGCAGCATTATTTTATAGAGGCAGGAGAAAAGGGGAGGGAAGGAGAGAGGGAGGGAGGAGCTAGGGAAACCTTGCAAAAATGCCAGCTGTTTGACATGTTAAAGCAAACAGCGTGGAGATGAAAAATGCTACCCACTTACACAAGTGCAGAGCCAGGTCTGCTGACAGTAGCTGCCGAGGCTTTTATTCCTTCCAGCTTTACAGGCAACAGAGTTGTCAGAAAGCAAGGCAGGCTCCAATCCCTTCCTGGGCATCAGGATGAGCTGGCTGGGTTCCCACTGGGTACCGGTGCCACAGCAGCATCTCGGTGGTGAGGATGTTCCTCGCACGGGGAGGATGTCCCGGAGCACCTCGCTCGGAAGGAAGGAGGCAGCTCACAGGCTCAGCTCTCGGAGCCCCCGGGGAGCCGGTGCAGATGGCAGGGAGGGAAAACACACAGGCTTTCAATGAAGTCCCCGAGGTGCCTCCATTTTTCATCACCAGGCATTCGCGCAACCATTCACGCGCTGATGGTTCAGTGCTGGCTGGGGACAAGTCATAAATGGAGCGTGCCCTTGGGGGTCTCGTTTGCAGAGCTGGGTCTGCAGCGTGTTCTTAGAGCGAGCCTGGAGGGCTGGTGTCCTCTCTCCAGCAAACAGCTTAACCTTACAGCCATAGCATCAATTCCTCTGCCTGTCTCTCTCTGGCCCAGCAAATATTTACCTATGCAAAGCAGAAATGCTTACCCAGGAGAAAGCGAGAGCTACCTCCATCAGCCATCTGCACCCTGCAGTGCAGGGGGATAGGCTGGAAGCTAACTCTCCCTTCAAAACCAGCCCTAAATAATCTCTATTTAGGTCACTGCTCTGAACAGTCCAAATGTGGGAAGGGTCTGTGGGTAGGTGAAAATCCCCTACCCTAATTATGCTATTAAAGGAGAGACCCCACCCTAAGCACAAAAAAATACTCAGGCTGGGAGGAGGAACCTCTTTCTCAGGCCAGAGAGATGTCAAAGCAAGAGGTGAGGCTTGCGCCTCTCTTTGCAGTGCTTTTATTCAGCAGTGCTGGCCTCAGTGGATCAAAATCCCTGTGCTTGGTTATCCTGAAGAGTGACAGAGCATAACTGAGCATGGTGGATTGTGCAAAGAGTCGTGCTTTACAACGCTAAGCTGAAGACCGCTGTGGTAGCAGTGGAAAAACACTTCTCCATCCTCCACTGCCCAATGCCAGAATATCAAATGCAACGCGAGGCTAGCCAGGGCATACAAACGCATGGTTCAGAGGGAAAAATTCAAATGGATTTGAGTCATGGGAGTACATCAACAAAAAAAAAACAATTCTCAAAAATACAAATAAAACCTATCAGTCATGTTGTAGCTTCGAAAACCAGAATTTCCTCCCAAAGCCAGCAGTAAAACAGAAAATTTCCATGATTACAGGATGCATCTCTGTCTGGAGCTAATACAGGCTTCTTTTTTTAAATCCGGTTTTTTCAAACCCAGTAAGATTTGTGTCTAACAATAAGAATCCCTCCTGGTTGGCTAGACAAAGTGATCTTGCCACTCCTTTTCGACCCCCTTTTCCTACAGGTGGCATCGTGTACCTCTGCCCCCATCGTGGTACTCACCATGGAACAAGATCCACGTTCACCTCCTTTTGCAGTCAGCAACATTAACCCTGTACTTTTCTAAACAGAGAGCTGGAGCAGGCTGGGAGCCTGTGGCAGAAGGACAAGAGCCAGGGTCGTTCCTGACCCACATCTTCCCAAGGGTCCCTCCTACCCCCTGCGCATCCCAGGGTGCTTTCTGCATGCTGGCATCAGCGAGACCCTCTCCTCCAGGCAGCCTCTCTGCTCATCTCCCCCATACCTCCAAGAAATGGTAGATTTGGGGAGGTTTTGCCCTCCAACTGACGAGGTTTCAGAGGCCAGGTCAGCCACCTCTAGGGACTGCTTCCTAACCACACAAATCTCATAAAACGTTCTGGGCGTACCACACCTCCACTTTCTTTTCCTGGCTGTGCCTTCAAAGAAAGTGGTCAGAGCTGCCTTTTCTGGTGGCGTCAGCCCCGAAACAAGGGTGAATTAGAGCATGACTAAACAACCAGGCCACTCAGGAGCTATAGGTGGAAGAAAACCTACTTTCTAGGTACTCAGATGGGGTTTGCCTTAAATACGCCAAGCAAAGGTGACACCGACACCAAGGCGATTGCAAGAGGGTTGTAGGTAGGGCTGGCTAAAATATTCCTCCCTGAGAGCTGCCAGCAGGCCTCCACCCTCACTCCTAAGAGTCGTGCATGTTCGACCAAGTATGCAGCTTCCAGCTAGATGAAGTTATCTGGGATGAATCCCACCACAGGCATCAGACCCATTTAATAGAAATCCAGTTGTCGCTGAATCACAGACAAAAAATGTGCTCCCTTAAAGGAATAACAACTGTAAAAAACAAAGCACCCCCCCCCCAACTCCCTGCGTGTAAACAACAACAAAAAATAAGTTGTTTAATACATTTTATAAAAGTAAAACCAGAAGAAATGCTTTGCCTCCAACACATAAGGAATATATTATTACCACATTGTCTTCAGTGATTATTCAAGCAATGCATTTAAACGTTCAGGGAGAAGAATGTTTGCTAAAATATTGTTATGTAACATGGGGAAAATGACTAATTCAGCCCTTGATCTTTTCATTTCGCTCCAAGTAAGAGTCACTAGATCTTATTCTTTGGTCAAAGCAGCAGCATAGCCGAATTCTGACCCAATTCCCCTGGTGGCTTTTACAGTGGGCCGATCCTATCCCCCCCCCCCTCCAAACTGAGTTCCTAAGCATAACAGATTTCTGTACCAGTCCTTCAGGGCTGCAAGTTTCCAAAAACAGGTGGAATAAACAGAACAGACTTCGCTCTGCTTCCTGCTGGAGGTCAGAGATCATTTGCTTCCAGTTCCTCATGGCTCACATGGAGTCAGGAGCCGTGCACATAAGTCAAGCAGTGCCGACTGCATAAAGCCATCATAAGCATACTTCAGCAACTGCTGATTCACAGAGTGGGTTTGCTACATGAATTCCTCTCCTGATAGCAGGCAGAAGTTACTGAAGATCTGTCCTGTGGGTATCCTTATTTCCAGTTCATTTGCATCAAGAGTATACGTAAAAGACAAATAGGCCTGTCTGATCTTACGGACACCTACTAGAAACTTTCATTTTCCAGTCCCAGTGTGCATGTGTGGGGAGGGTGGTACAGAAATTCGGGGCTTATAAACCTAAAAAGCCATTAGTTTTATCTTGAAGTTTCATTTGTTTTATTTTTTTCTTCAAAGCTGTGACCCAGTCCAATCTGTATTGGAGTGAAACCTGCTCCACGTCCAAAGAACAAAGTTGATGCTGACCCTAATGGGACGTAGTTAGGGCTGGTGAAAATATTTTGATTATAGCTTCAGAAATGCCCTGAACTTCCCATTCCAAATGGAAATTTCCACGGGAAATATCTGATCCTGACATTCTTCTGAGAAGCGTGGGGAGAAAAGAAAAAAAACTCTGTTCTTGGGGTTTTATTTCCAAGCTTTGAGATTCCATCCTTCAAAACATGTGATTTTCCCTTTTGCGGGAAGGGGGTAAGCGGGGTGAAAGCATCCATTCCCAACCAACTTCAGTTGAAATCTATTTCTTTTGCAATTTTAAGTATGTGTCCCTGAGTGACTGGAGAGGTTTCAGTCTTCACTTTGATCAACACTGGCTGTGTTGCCCCATCAAGTGATGCGGTCACAGCTCAGGTATCTGCAGTCCTCAAACCAGGATTGTGTTTATCCTTCCTCTAACCTCCAAATAGGAGCATAATGCCCTGCATGATGAGATGGGCTAGATAAGTCTAGATCTTGTTTAGCTTGGAGTTAAGAGGGAGGAAGGTTATTGAAATCAAATGTTTGGGATTTATCCAGATGCTCCCACAGCCAGAATCCAGGCCCTTGGGGCCAACCCTATAAAACATTTGCCATCTTTTCCTAAGGGCTTCCTCAGATTGAGGTTCAACGGTACTCACGAGGCTCTGTCACCATACGAACCTTTACCAGTGTGATTTACCCAAGCTGCCACAGGGGCCATAATCATCACCCACTGAACACCTGTTACAGCACTTCTGTTATTTTTAATTAATGACAGCCAAAGTAAAATCATCAGCTCAGCCCTCCCTGAATCTGCCCTGAATCCATGCCCTCCTTGGTAACAGCCAGACCTCCTGGCAGTGGATGAAAATGCAAAAATCTGCTAACAGCAAGGCAGAACCCCCCCCAACCACACTGGAAAAAGTTTCAGAAAGCAAACAAGGTTCCTTCCCCAGCTACAGCACGGCTTATTTTGCAATTAGGAAAGAGAAGATAAAGGGATGAGTGAATTTCCTGCTGTGATGGGGCATTTGCAATAGAGTCCCTATAACTACATCTTGTTCCTAGCGGTACCAATCTACACAGTACTGGGTTATTATGTAGTGTCTTGGACTGCTTGGAGGTAATAAGCATTCACCGAAAATGGACTGCTATTAGCCACCGGCAAAAGCTGATTATAATAGTGCCAGCACTGGAATATGTTTTCCACCCATTTACAAGAGGAGTAAAATAACAGGAGGAAAAAAAAAAAAAGATTCACATTTGCCAGTGTTTGGAGCGTAGTGTGCTCTACATACAATTATCGAGAGAATGACAGGAAATTGACCCATTTACGCAGAAAAGTTCCTATCGTGTTCTGCACTATTTCATTTCATGCCCATTTGAGAACAAGTCATTTCTCTTCAGGGCAGAAGATAAATTGTCAGCTCGTACACACATCTCTTTTCATTGCCAAGCACAAAAATATCACAAAGAAACATTTCCCTGCCCTCTGCTTAATTTTCTTCTTCTTCTTCATCTTCTCTAATAAATGGTGCTAACTATAAAAGTCAACGGACTGTAAATAAACTCAATTCTATTCCTACCTTACCTTATGATTGATTTTTGGACATAATGTATTCCACCCACAAGGTCTCTCGTCTGATTCAACCACTTTTCTCAGCACCAGAGAAAAATGAGATAACAGCCTTGGTGGAATAGCTTTATATAAAAACAGAAACATTTGGCAACTGCAGTTTTCTTAACAGCACACTGTAATACACGCCGCACCACATCGCAGCCGGGTGGACGGGCTCTGTGTCAGTACCGAGGACGTTTGTGCTGCTGCAGGAGTCTCCGGTGCAGTGCCTTCGGTGTGCATTTTGGCAGAGGTGCTGTCAGCACTGCCATGGCAAAGAGGCAGCGTGAAGCAGCTGGAGGATGTGTGGGACAAAGCTAGGGAGCCACAGCCATCTTCCCAGCTCTGCCTTACGACTTAACTTGCCATGGGAATCAATCACTTCTCTCACCAAGTACTTGACAGGGGGCAAAAGCAGCAATGGGATCACCGGAATAGGCAGAAAATTCATAGGAGAAGAGGGAGCGGTGACCCGAAGACAGCAAGATCCAGGGAGAGAAGCAGCACGTGTGGGTGAGAAGAAAGAGCATCACAGAAACCTCTACCTTCTGGGCTCAGCTTTCTAGAGAACTGAGCGCTTGCTCTCTCCCTGCTGCTTTCAAGGGACAATGCTCAGCCCTAGTTAAAATCAAGGACACAGAGGAACGCAGGATTAAATGGAAGTGCCAGCAGCCCAGGTCTGCAAGCAGAACGCAGGTGTCTCCTGCCTGGTATGACCGGAGAACTGCTGATGTAATGATGAGCCTCGGGCACAGAAGAGCCAGCATGGCAGTAGTTTTTACTTCCCAACTCCAGCCATATCCTTCAAACACCCTTCCAGTCCTCAGCTTTCTTTTCCAGTTCCTTTAAGTCAAAGCAGCCCAGCAAACCCTGTGTTCACACCACCTTTCCTGCAGCTGGCATCCCAGCTGACACACCTCAGCTCATCCTCCCAGCCTCTCCTCTTTCCTACATCTGCAGAGCACAGTGCTGAACACACTGTTCATTTGCTCCAGGACTTCACATTTAGTTTGTTCTCTTGCCACAATTCTGTCACCTGGATATTGGCTTTGCTGTGCTCTTCCATCCTGGAGCATCATTGCCAGGAGTGAAATTTAGTGACCATTTGGAGCAGGAAATGAGATGGGGAAGGGAGCCCGGAGTCAGAACCACCCTCAGCAGTTGCAGCTTTTCATTACTATGCACAGGGCAGAAAGCTCATGCTCTACACAGACAGCAGTCATGGGAAATGCTGCTCTGACCACTTTTGACTATGATGGAGCTGTATAGAATATGAACTTGGGAAGCGCCTTGGGAAGGAAAGAGCCTTTCTTCAAAAACAAACAAAATGTTCAAGGTCCTGATAATTCACACCCAGACTATATTTCCTTCCAAAGACTATTTCCCAGTTAAGACAGGGGATTAGCAAAGTAACAAAAGGAGGAGTTCCCAGGTCAAGAATCATTTGGAAATCTTAGCCAAAACCAAATTGTTGGGGTCTGTTCTTTCTCCCAGGGAAAAGCTGTTTGCTGCTGCTCCACGCAGAACACAGCTGCCTCTGAAACCCAGAGTCCGCGTATGCCTACAGGGAATGTGAAAAAGGGGGGGAGAAAAAGAAAACATCGCTCTGCCTTTCAGTGAGAGGGTTTTGTTCCTCCCTGGCTGACAGCACGGACACTTGGCCATGTTGCAAGAGAGCAGCAGAGAGCATTACCTGCTTGGAAGCTGTACTGCTGTTCCCCACCGTGAGGGCAGCCAGATTTACTCAACTCCCTAGAAAAACAGTGAAAGCTTTAAGAGACACTTTTACCTGCCTGTCTTCATCAGCTGAGGAAAGAATTTCCTGTGGCTAATTGCACATTTTAGCACCAAGATAGCGATTGTCCTCTAACTGCAAACATCTGCCTCCAGCCTGGGGTACAGCCCAGCTGCAACCACAGGACCTTGGGCACCAGCACCAGGACAGGATGGTGGTCCCCTGCCTCCTGCCCCGTGACGCAGGCGCAATTACGGGAACATGAACCTTGCTGAAACGGGATACAGCTCTGGAGGTGCCAGCTGCTGACTCTGCAACCTCCTGCTACGTGCCAGCCTCATCCAATCCTCACTCCAGCCACCCTCCCTGCCTGCTCGAAGCTCTTACGTGAAGCCTCTGTGCTTACTAGCTACCAGAATGAGTCTGACCTGAGCAAAACAGCTCAGCTCCAAGCCCACCAATTCATATACCGGTGACAATTTTTCCACGGGTGTGATTTGGCTCAAGCATTTTTCTGGTAATCACTCACTGCTTATGCACAAGCTGGGTTTGCTAGGCTCACTCTTGGAGCTTCAAAAGATAACCAAGCTCTTCCTAACAATGAGGAAAAGACAACAGGGTCCTTCGCATGCATGCCCTACAGCTTGTTATAGACATATGAATAGGAAGCAATGGGAGGAGGAAGTACAAACCAAACGTTGCTGTCAGACCTGAGGTCACATTGACCCCCAATGCAAGGGACAGAGCTGGGATGGGTCCCATGCACATCTGTGCAGAAGCAAACTCCTTCAACGCAAGGAAACTTGCTTCTCAGTTCCCTGTCTCATTTCAGACATCAATGCTCACCTTCTCAACACAAAAAAAAAGGAAGAAAGAAAGGTAACAAACATCTTCTGCCAACACCTACGTGCATACACATGCACAAATATTTTGGAAAAACTGAATAATCTGTAGATGGAGGGGTTAGTGCCAGATTTTTAAAAATTATTAAACATTATGTACAAAGAAAACATAATTAGCTCCTACGGGATGTAAAAAAATTACCCATGAATGAGGGGAAAATGGATAACCACTCCTGGGTTTGCCACTTGTGAATTATTTAATAATCACTCCCCAGCAGATGGAATATATTTATCCACCCCATTGGAGCACATTTTGCAATTTATTTACGCTGCTTTAAAATGATTATTTATTTAAAAAATAAACAAGGTATCCACAAGGGAAAATGGAAGTAAACACAAACTAAAAGAGAAAAATGCATCTTTTAAGCTTCTTCAGTTAATTTTAGGGAATTTCCATTGAAAATCACTTGAATCCTCCTTACTTATCTTTGGCTTTAAAGAACAGAAATTGAAAAATGTTAACGGAGTCAGTCTAGAATCCTCACAAGAGGGGCACTTTATGAGATAGGAGTCTGTGCTTCTTACAGCGTCATTAGCCACATTGTCTTGGGTAACAAATCTGATTCAGCTCCTATTTTAACAGAACACATTCACATCAGGATCGGTGGGAGCAGGCCCATGGCTTAGACTACTTTGCTTTGTAGGAACAGTTCCTTTGCCTAACCTAGAGTGACTCTACACCAGTGGTCCACCAAACAGCAGTTAGCCTTGCCATTTCATTAGCTACTTAGTCTAAAAAAAAAAAAAATAAGGTGCCATTTAGCAAACACTGAAAATCCAAAAAGTATTATTTAGTATTGTGCAAGTGTATGAGTTTACTGCCTGTTTCTGAAATTACAATAGCAATTCTGATCAAAAGGCCTTGGCCACCCAACAGCAAAGTGTGCTACTGATAACTGCAGAGTCATTGGGACAAACCTGAGAGAAGTCCACAGAAGAAAGACAGACCTGATCCAGGCAGATAACAAGTCATTACAGATGGATTCAGGCTTCAGTCCTGTGCCAGTCTGTGTGTATGTACAAGTATGTATTAGCTGTGTAAGGTTGCACAAAAGCTCTACTACCCAAGTGGGCACAGATGGTTTAGGAAACAGAAGTCATCTGGGAGAAGTCTAGAGACTTCCTGACCCAGAGCATAACACAAGTTTCCATACTTTGCCTGCACTAAACAACAACAAAAAAACAGCCCCCAAATACTATCCCCTCACAAAAAAACTGCAAGAAAAAACCAACAACAAAACCACACACAAAACTAGCTGCTGTTGGTGAAACCTTTTCAAATTTTTTTCCAAGAATCTACTATAATTTTCTTGAAGACCAGGGAAGGTTATTAATGGCTATCAAATGCAGGAAAGTCCCGTTACAAGACCATCATCAATGGCTGCTGGAGAAAACACACTTTCAAAAGTGAAAGAACCACCAGATGATTTAGTTGCCAGGAGTTCAAGTCTCCTTGTCAAGAGCAAGTTAGGAGACCAAAAAGCAGCAAGTTCTTCAGTCACTTATGTGCTTTGAAGAAATGCTTCTCCGAGTCCCAAAGATAATGGCTTTCTCATACCTTGTTTCCCTTCCCCAGACCAAGAAAATCCACAGCTAATACAGGGCAAAATGTTTTGATTTTGCAGAAGAGAGAACAGAATTGCAGACATGGATGCCAGGGCTTTGTCAGATGACTAGTTTGGTAGAAGGGCTAAGCTACTTTAACTGGTATAGTGAATGCCTTATGGTTTTAAACTTAAAATGAACTACCAGCATAATACTAGTTAGAGTTTTGACTGAGAAGAGCAAATTGCTGTGTTCTTCTCTTTGCTAGGAAATGGCTCAAACAATCAAATCTTCTCTTGAACTTGGGCTTCTACACTTCTCAACAAGCAAGCCACACAGACCTCGAGGATTTCAACATCCTGGAAGGGCAGAAGCAAATTCACTGCATATTACTTTCAGAAATGCAAATCAGATTTTAGAAGTCGTTTCCATCACAACAATCTAACATATGATCATGGACACAAATACAGATGTGCACTTCTCCATCTCTGCCGGGATGCGGATGCTGCAGGCAAGGGAGTGCAATGCTCCTCTGCCCCCTCCTGAGAATGCAAAATGGAAGTGTCAAACGCTTCATGTGGAGTTATGCGCTCATTCATTTTAAAGACAGAAAGGATTAAATACATCTACATAAAGGAAAGAAAAAGTGTTTAAACAACAATAAAAGAAGATTTAGTGGTATTAATAAAGAACTCCCTTAAACCAGCATGTCACCATTAAAGTAATTAATAGGGCATGCAAGACACTTCAGCAGAAAGCGAGCAGAGCTCACATTAGAGCCTTTTAAGTTTTCACATGACCTTAAGATAGACTATGGCATTTCTGTGCAGAAGTACCCTCTAAAACAGAGATGGGGCATTCAAGTCCATAAAAAAGTGATTTTAAAATTTAACTGATACGGTGCAAGTCTAAAACGCAAAGGTTAAGGGAATATTAGAAGGGCAATAATTCTATCTGATTAAACTTTTATCTGAAGGGACAATAAAATGTTCAGAATGAATTAAGGATTTTATTAACAGATGCAGCAGCTCTATAAAAGAGATCAAAATCCAAGTGGCAGAGAAGAGAAATTCTGCTTTTTCTCCCTGGTCTGGATGGAGGTAATATTACTATAAAACTTTAATCTTATTGCCATGCCACAGTGAGAGTAAACCTGTCAGAGGTAAAAGAACAAATCTAGACAGCTTTCTCTTCCTCCTCTATGCTGCAAGAACCTCTTTTCAGCATATAAGGAAGAATACATGTATTATTCTACGTATGGCTTTGATCCTAGAAGCGACAGACACATAGACAGGTTACGTGCTGGCAGTTCACCTGGACTTCTGCGGGTTGCGGCAGTCCCCGGGTGATAAGCACAGGTCAGTTATATGGACCGTTCCAAATGAGTACTGAGCAGAAATCAGTGCTATGCCACTAGGGACCCTTCAGCACATTTCAGCCTTTCCAAAATGGAATTAACTGTTTGAGGACTACCTCAGGTATTTTAGTTAACACCTTTGTGCAATAAAAGGATCACACTGATTTCCGAGCCCTTGAGCAAATGCGTTTCACTACCGTAGGCAATTAAATTTACACCAGCCGTAAATCTGTGGAACAGGATAAAATAAAAGCCTCCTGTGAAAATCCTCAGCCAAAGCAAGGCACGTATTACTTAGAGCAGGGCTCAGTCCCATCAGAGTGGTTTAGACTCAGCAGTATTTGCCAGCCGTGACTTAGGCCATCACTGGTTTTTCCCTCAATTCTGGCAACTCGGTTGCCTTGGTGATGGCTGCAGTGCCTGTGGGAGGTGTGCTGCAAAACACCTCCCACCCGTTTGGCTTTCCTAGGAAATCCGGAGCCTTTTGCTGCTGGCAGCAATACCACGGTGGCTCTTCCACTGCCCTCTACACCCACCAGGGGCACAGCGTGGCCCCCAACCCACCCATCCCACACCACAGCCTCCATGCAAGGACCCAGGGCTCAACCCCTCTTTAACTCTCCACAAAGCCACACCACGTACTAAAGCCTTACCAAATGCTGAGGAGTGAGCCCAGGAGACAACCTCAGGGATGTCCAAACCTGATGTGCATCCTTCTTTTACCCTACTCTACCCACAAGGGAAAAAAAAAAAAGAAGAGTGGCTCCAAAGAAGAGCAACCAACTGCAAATTGCCAGGGAGACTAAGATGTCAAACAAATATTTTTCTTTTCACAACAGAACATAAATATTTGGCAGCACATTTAATTTAAAAAGTCTAAAAGTTACTCAAATAGAGGGAGGAACGTTGCTATGATGTTCGCTTGCTTCCTAAAATATGACCAGTCACAGATGGCTTGCTGTAGGAAATATTAAATAAATTTTTAAAAGTGTTGTCTGGCTTATGCACAGATTGCATTTACACAGATACCTCTGTTGGTGGAGCGCCAAGATGGTGTATTGGTTCAAACATGTCCTTAAACAAAAAACTACATTGTCAAGAGCTAATGGAATATTCATACTTAATCTCAATTCCTGATAATAATCAGTGTTGAAATATAAATTAACTTCCAGATGTTATTTTTTTTTCCCCCACTTGCTGTATTTCCCTTCACAAGTACGGGAAACTACCCAGGTCAGTAGCAGCTTTTCAGTTTTGGGCACCGTAACCATTACTTGTTCAGAATTTTGGAGTAGTTTGAAAAGGACCTGTATGGAGAGCACCAGGTAACGTCAGAGTTGTACAACAAACTAAGTGCCATGAAGCAGTATTAGAGTCCAGAAGCACGGATGTAAATACAATGAGCAACAGCATTGGACTATCAAATGTTAGCAGATTAACTGCAGCAAGAAAATGAAAACCAAAACAATCAACACAATACAAAGATCTTCTGCAGTCCCCAGCATTTGCAGCAGTCCATTCCTATAGTGCCTGAAGAAGCCTGTCAAATTCCTGCTTTATACTTGATTGCTGTTCTAAAAACAAGCATGTTACTGAAGGGTCCTGTTCTACAGAACAAGAACAGGTCACAAAGCTCAGTTTTTGATGACAGGGAGGCCTTGGATGAGCTGGGCATGGTACATAACATTTGTCACCAGTTTCCAAGTCCCCACACTTAATGCACTGTCTCAGAGAGCCGGGCAGTGAAGCTGCTCAGAGGGTTACAGCATCAGGTTGCTGTGAAAAACCCATGTGGTGCTTCTGTGTCAAATATTTGTCAGGAAACAGGCAGGGAAAGCAGGGGCAACACTGTGCAGATCTCATCACACATTTTAAACCATCCAGGGGCCTTGCCAGCTCTCCCTGCAGCACAGCAGGCTTGCTGATATGCCCACCAGTGCCACTGTCGCCCTGACACACACGGATGGTTCCCAAATGATGAACAAACGGTCCCCAAATGATGGGTGCAGACACATGGACCATGGGAATCGTTGGCTGCATTAACCAACGTGTGCTCTGCTGCTGTGAGAGCTGCCACCAACCAGCACAGTCATCACTTGTCCCCATTGAATGCAAAAGCTGAGCAGTACCAGATTCCAGCTATAATCTGGTCTTCCTTCTGCCCAAAATACCCCAGCGAATGATTTACCTTTTCTGTTAATATTGTACTTGGCCCACACCTTTGTAATCAGTGCAGCTGTGAGAGAAAACACTTGCAATTTGCTTTTACCCTCTATAAGCACCAAACACTCATGATACTCTTAGAATCAATAAACTTTCTCTCCTGTCATCATTCCTGCTTGTTGTGCTTTCCCTAAACTGGCATGAATTTGTTTTTCTAACCAGAAATCTACCGAGCCCATTGGGGTTTTTGAGTGTGCGCGATGGCAAGTTAAACAGTTTCCTCTACTGCAAACAAACATTGCACGCAGGCAAGCTGATGTCCTGGAGTGAAGAAACAGAGGCAGGACGCTAGAGGGAGGATCGACTCGCAGACTGAGCTTCTGCCAGAGCAAATTCCTCGGAGTGTGGCTTCACCACGGAGACGGGTTGAAGTGGCAAGCTGCAAACGCCCGCTCGCCTCCCTGGCAGTCGGGCTTGCAAATTGCTGTCTGGACCAAAGCGAGAGGACATCTTGAATAAGAGTGAGCGAGACAAGGCTTTCTGTTTTCTGAAAGGCTGCTATGGGTAAATCATACCTGCTAAATCCACACACAGCCCAGGACAGAGTCAGCTCTATTACTGGCAGCTATCACAGCCTGGCTGCGAGGCCTGCGCTTTACCAGCAGCTCCACAAGCATAAGAGCAATGGTGCAAAATAACCAAAAGGTTTGCTAACTGTATTAACCCTCTGTTTTCTTGTGCTAATTCTGACTTATCTGTGGACACTGGCATTTTGACATTACTGTGTTGAGCAGGACAGAGCAAATTCAGTAATACATGGATCTGATGGAAATGCACACCTAAATTACAGGACCTATTCCAAACAAACCACAGCCCTTCAAAATAACTGCCTTCAGTGGTTTGAAGGGACAAATAAACTACATGGGATTATAAGCAAGCAGTAAAACTCACAGAAGGGAATACTGTCACGGTACCTCCCACCCTCCTGGTTTTTTTGAGAGCCCTCACTCAGCTTCCAGCTGCTCTTCACATTCACCTTATACCATTGCCCAAGTCCCCAGAGTGCAGTGGTTTGAGGAGGGGAAGAAAAGAAAGATAACCCCTTCACTTGAATATCTCTGCAGGCTTAACTGCAGCTAGGCAGCGTGTTGGGACATGGAAGGCCCACGCTGCACACTGCAGGCTGTGCCTGTGGTCCCGGACAAGTTGCTTGAGCTCAGAAGTGGAGGAACCAGAGCTAGGAGATGACTCCTGGATCTACCCGTACCTAGATCAACTAGATCTAAACCATTCTTTAGAAATGCCTGCACCGCCTGTCCTTGAAGGCTTCCAGCAATATTCATGCCCTTTCTAAACAAGCTGCATTTAATCTTCTTGGGGACAGCTGTCTGCTTGCAATAAGCTGACAGTGCCACCGCCCTTTCCACCTACCTGCTGCTGTTTACCAGGAGGTTTGTATTGAGGTGGAGGCCACTGCCTGTCATCCACTGGCTCATCATAAGGGTAGTTTATTAGAGATGGATCTCTAGATGCTACTCAGGTAGCAAAAAGGATAAAAGCAGCAAAGAACATGCTGAGAAGGCAGAAAATTACAGCTGAAAGTAAAGCAGAGGTGAATGCTGCAGGACTGACATCTAATATTCATCCATACTTGATTGCAAATGAAGATTCTCCTACTAATGCTGTGCGCAAGACTTTCTTCTTGACTTATAAGCTGTTTCTGCTAGCTCTAGAAGGCATATGCAAGAGTTGGACTACCTTCTAAAGTGAGATCTCAACACACAGCTTGAAGTCATTGCTAAATGAATTCACTGTCCCCACTGCTGCAGTGTGATCCGTAAGCAGATGTATAGCCAGGAGCCATAATGGCTCTACAGAAAGGGAGACTATTATCTTCCTAAGAATACACAATTAGTCAGTGGAGTTCACCCTGTGAGGTGAGAAATTCACTGAGTGGCAGCAGCTGGTCCTTCACAATGTCATCTTCATTCAGATATGCTAAGAACTCCCTCCACAAAGTTCCCATGGTATAATTTTTCTAGATTACACATGTCAAAGCAATGCTTTCTTTACATAATCAAATATGATAAACGTCCCTAATTAGAAGAGCTCAAGGCAGAGACAGGAAGACAACTGAAGATTCTGGAGATGCCAGTACACACAGGAGGAAAAAATCTGAATTCTACTAAGAAATCACAGACGCCCCAAGCAAACCCCAGTGTAAAGGAGGAGCCTTCACTTGATAAAGGATATATTAATGAAGATAAACCACGGAGAGGAGTGGGATATAATCCATCCATAGCAACATTTTGGCCCACCAAGACATCTCCCACCTAGTTAATCAGCCCTGCTTCATGGCCAATCTTACAACATCGCTCTACCTCTTAAGATGCTATCCAGCACTGTGATGACTTTTCCAGAAGTATCCCCATTATAACACTGGTACCATCACGCTGTTTAGCTCTGCAGTCCACAGCTGGGCTCTCTCTTAAGCAACACTCCACCCAACTTTCTGGAAAGTCAATTATACCAAGGTGGGGCCTGATCCTCTCGCTATCTGTTTCAATGTCACTCAGCTGCATTTGCAACAGTCAACAACATGAAGGGAAACAGCAACAGTAGGTTGAAAATAGGGTGCACAACACCTTTAATCCCATCCAGTGATTCAGAATGGTTAGCCAAGCAGATCCTGCTGTGCTGAGAAAAGAATAATGTTATTGTCTCTAAGCCACCCTCAGCAGACAGGTGTCAGGTCTAGCTCAGAGAATTCTCCACCAAGGTGAGCCCACTGCAATTCTTTTTAGGGCTGATGCTTCAATATCTTCCAAGATTACTAGGAGATTTTTCTTTTACAGCCTCAGTTTGTAGACTTCCTTGTGCTGTCCTTGCTGGGCAGTGAGATGAATTGGCCCTGTCCTCTTTGATATGCCCCTCCGAGGAGCTGCTATACAGCACACCTCATCACCTCAAGGTATGCTTTCTCCCCTTCCTTTATAATTCTGGTTTAGAAAGGAGGTTACGAAAAAAACTCTGCCTTCTCCCTCAAAAAGGAACCTTTTCCTTCTGATTAGAGACAAAACAAGAGGCATGACCCAACTCTTGTAACAGCTAATAGCCCAATGGAAAAAAAAAAAAAAAAAGATTCACACTTCACATGGGTCAGCTAAGATCAGCATCTGCCCCAGTTTTGATAGAAGCTGCCTCACTGACATTCTCAGGCATTTTTTTTTTTTTTACCTCCTAGACTTGAACTCCTGAAAGCTCCAGGTGTAACTTCTGTAACAGCACCCTGTCCTCCCCTATTTTATGCTCTGATTGCAAAAGACCATTTACCAAAGCAGCAGTACTGAGCCTATGCCCCACTCCCCTCCCTCAGCTTCCACCTGTGCTTTTTTAAATATATCAAACGAGTTGAGTTGAAACTAACAGAAAGAGCTGGTAAAGTTATGGATTTATTCATTTTCAGATTTACAGTGATAATCAGTTTGAGGAATGACAGTCATCTTTACCCCCTAGGACTTCCCCTCCCCACCCCCCCACGAGACATCACCAGTTGGGCCTAGACTAGCACAATTATCAAAGCTAATAATCGATAGGATCAGAATGTGCCTGCAAGCAAGCCAAGGCTCTGGGCCTGTTTTATGTCTGCTATGCCCACAGGCTTCCTCCACTGAGGGCACAAAACCCAGGAGGCAGGAGCTGGCTGCACCGCAGCAGCAATGCTTATAGGGTCACAGGTTCAGCTCCCTGCTGCCGGTGACTCAGGCAGGAGCTCAGCACTAAAACGAGCAACACCAGCTTTTTTCTTTCTTAGGAGAAGACTAAAGAAGAGCATTGATCTCAATGAAATATTTCGAGGGCAGAAAAATTCCACCACGTAAAGAGTGCGTGACTTCTCTTTAGTTTATTTTATATTTTTGTTCCAGTTGTCATTTTGAATTCAAACTCTTTGGAAAGCAGGCATAATAGTCTTAATGATCCCATTGAGCAGTTTAAATTCAAATTGTGGAGCACTCGCAATACCATGCTGGCAGCACTTTCCATAAATTACTCTCAAATTCAATACGTTGCTTGACAAAAACAAGAATAAAGGGCTTTTTACTTTAAAAAGAAGAAAACTTGTATCATGAAAAAAAATCTTTAAATTATAGTTTCTCTTTTCTGGTCCAATTTAAATTGTTACATGGTTGCTAAATTAGTGCTGTAATCTCTGCTTACAAATTGCAGAATTATTTTTAAAAATAGATGTAATTTTACTGCAGGGATCAACCTCACGTTCAGCTAGATGCGCTGGAGGTGCCTTCTCTGGAGCAGGTTTCGAACAGCCACGTTCTTGTGCGAGCAATACCAGACACATGAAAGCTGATCGTCATTTTACCAGAGACTTCCATGAGCACAAATTGAGTTAACACTGAGATTTCCTAATGATCAACAAATTTAAGCTTCCGCAGGATGCTCTGCAGCACCAGTGGCTCTAGTTGTACCGTTTCATGAAATATCCAGATTTCTTCTCCTTATGGCCTGACCTATCTTCTCCTACTGCACTACAGCCTCAACAGGCCAGAAAGTTTGAAACTAGGAAGAGGTAGAAACCTTGATTTTTTTTTTTTGTCTGTGTGCACACAAATAAAAACAAACTTAACTGATGAAAGAATGCTACAATCCTGCATTTTAAGCTGGGAAATGGCGATCAAAGCATGAAGTCATGCACAATTCTTCCTCCTTCAAGCCCTCCTGGTACTATGGAAAGACAAACCTCACCCTGCAAAATCCTGGCAAGCAATCTCTGGGGTAGGTTTTAAGGTTATATTCTCATATCTTGTAGAGTGCAGCAGCACCTGGAAACCTCCATCGCTGGGTGTCCACAGGCACTTCCCTCAGGGCCCCACAGTAGGTTGCATTAACTTAGACACGACAGGAGAAGTCCTCAGAGGCCAGGAGCATCTGCCAGAGCTTTCTGCGCTAAGTGCAGGTGCTCAGCACCTCTCAGCCCTCAGCCCCACAGAAAGTTTATCTCCTACCATCAGCCACTGGACTGCCAGGAAAGGGGATAAAGAACAGAGGGAAATTTCCATGTCCTGGAGAAAGTCATTGGGACATCAGAGAACACCCCATTCACAAAACAGCAGCATCAGTCTTGCCAGACTGGTGTGTCTGGTTAACCTTGTGTTCAGTCCTTACAATAATACTGTATTTGGAAAGCAGACAGCTGGCACTGCTCTAACATCTTGCTCTTCAATCTTTTACAACAACAGTTCTACTGATATTACTCTTAACCTTTTCTTTGCACCGAGCCCAGCGCTAAAATCTCTTCAACTACAGAGGAAGCAAACCAAATGTTTTTTGTCAGTAACTTGCCCTGTAACACAGGAGGGAAGTATACTGATAACATATTGCAGACAGCATTCTTCACATGTACAGCAATGAGCTGGTTACACTAGAAACCCTATCGTGATATTTCAGATATTACTTGCCTGCCGTAAGGACTAGGAGACATCTGCCTCCTATTAATGCTTTATTTTTTTACAGTTGCTTTTAGTTGAGCAGAAGTGTCTTAATGGAGAAGACTGGTACTCTTTTAGAAATAACATTAATAATGAAAGAATCCTTGGATGCAGAGCAAAACCAGCAAACATTGGCAGCAGAACTCACTGCATTCATACAGAAGTGATAGTGACTGGCTTTTGGGTGTGGGGGGGATTATTTTTTTTTTTTTTTGATGAAAAAATTAACTCTGGTACTCACATTTCTGTTAGCAAATGTTTTCAAACAGGTGAATGATTCCTTGGATGTTAATTCAGAGACTTTTGGGGAACTTCATCTTAACTGGGTCACTAATAAAATCAGAAACAAAAGCAAAATACAACACTTCTGCAGGCTATTTAAGCCTGGTATTGACTAAATACTAATTAAATACAACTCTCCACAGTAATCTTAATTACTCCACCACAACTAAGAGTCACATAAACTGAGAAGATTAGCCAACTCTAATTGTTGAAAAAAAAAAAGTGTATTTTTGTTTTTGCACAAAGTTTTTGTGTGTATGAGTCACACAAGGGAATTATGAAAAACAAGAATTCATGAATTTGTATACCAGGTCTAGGCAAATATTAGAGTTGACCTTCTTTAATGTAAATGCAGCAGCTTGGTCTAATGGCCTACATAACAGACCAAGAGTTTTGAACACAGAGAGGTGGGGATGTGTGGTGGAAATCAGCATGAATTAGACCAGTAAATAAGCATCACTGAATTATTCAGATTGATACCAGCTGAGAACACTGTTCCCAGAGCTGGCTGCAGCCACTGATGAGCTGTGAAGCCTTGGGCCAGCCAGGCAGGCTCCACCTTCCATGGGAATGCAGGCCCACAGGAACCTGGGTCTGGGATCTTCAGTCTCATTGATTTCCCCTACAGAACTTCATGTGTTCGAGTTATCTTCTGATAATAGGACTTGGAAAAGCTCAAAAAAAACAAAAAAAAACAAAAAAACAAACACAAACAACAAAACAAAACACCACAACAAATTTGAGTCTTCAATGCAGCAAAATCCTTAGGTGCAGGCTAGATTTTAGGCAGGGGATTAACTCTCGTTAACTTCAGTATGACTGCATCACACATCTACTCATTCAGACCATGCCCTAGCAATTTAAGGGCCCCTATTCCATTTGCAAGAGCAACTTGCAAACCTACCCAGGCCCTTACTGTACCCACTCATCATCCCACTGAACCTAATGCAGACACTGCATTTGAAAAATCAGACGGCTCCATGACAAAACCCTTTGGGGCTAAGGAGCACAGACCCCCTTGCAGATCTGACCTTCCACACAGCAGAGTCCTGAGCTTCCTGAAGGGTAACAAGACAGACTCCCTACACTTGCTTCTTCCAGGCTGTCATGGTTTTTGGCTGGGATGGAGTTCACGTTCTTCATAGAGGCTCAAATGATGCTGTTTGGGAGTTTTGATGAAATAGTGTTGATAACACAGCAATGTTTCAGTTGTTGCAGAGCAGCGCTCACACAGAGCCAAGGACTTTCCTGCTTCTTGTGCTACCCTGCCAGTCAGCAGGCTGGGGGTGCACCAGGAGCTGGGAGGGGACACAGCCAGGAAAGGGGACCCACACTGACCAGAGGGATGCCCCGTGCCATGTGGTGTCATGCTAAGCTATAAAAGTTGGGGGAAGAAGGAGGAAGAGGGGCATGTTTGTAGCAATGGCATTTGTCTTTCCAAGAAACTATTACAAGTGATGAATCCTGATCTCCTAGAAGTGGCTGAACACCTGCCTGCTGATGGGAAGCAGCAAGTAAATTTTGCTTTGTATGTGTGGCTTTTGCTTTACCTAGTAAACTGTCCTCATCTCAACCCGTGAGTTCTCACACTTAACTTTCTAATTCTCTCCCCCAACCTAACTCAGGGGAGCAAGCAAGCAGCTGTGTGGTGCTAAGCTGCCTGCCAGGTTAAACCACAACACAGGCTATTGAGTTTAATGTTTACTTGGGTTATGTATTTTTTTTTCTGAATCAGATTGCCAGAATCCTGCTTTTCCATTTCCATTCATGGTACCAGCCGCCCAGCTACCCATCAGCAGGACAATCCCTTCCGCTTCATGTGCAGCAGCATCCATCAATCCCAAAGTGTTTTGGGTTGAGTCCATAACCATTTTTTGTGGATTGTATGAACATTTAAAGGCCCCTTCTGATTATATAAGAGATTGCTATTAAACATTTACTCATTCCTCTGTACTCAGAGCTGCAAAGCCGTATTGCAGAACATACAAATGCAGATGCAACCAGGCAATTATCATTCCTTTATCCCTTAAATAGATAGAAGACAAATTTGAAAGAAAATGAGGAACAGAATCCTTCTTCCTTTCCTTTTTTTATCCTTTTATCTCCCAATGTAGGAAGTTTACTGAACCCTTGCCAACAATTCACTCAGGCTAATGAAGTGTATAAGTAATGGGATTAAATAATCTTAAACCATTACTACAGTGGCTAATGCAGATGTTTTCCCAAACTAAAGCAGATGAGTGGCGAAGAATATGTGCTTGATTTAAAAAAGAAGAAAAGTATCAATCTGCAAGCAGATGAAGTCATTTCCATCCTGAAGTGAATGAAATGTTTAACTCCAGTTGTATGAAGTTGCTCCCATCCCATTATGAAAGCACCTTCCTGAAATCTGCAGTGCTTTGCACGTGGTCAAACTTCCCACAAAATTAACCTTTTATTTTTATGATACAATCATTTCAGTGCAAACAAAAAATGGAAATGTTTAAGAGGTGTATTTTTCAATCAAAAAGATCACTTAGTTTTTGAAAGTCAATTACCATGGCCCATCTATCACTGCCACTGCAAATAAGACAATCTTCCCTTTTTATATTCAATATTTCAGCAATAATCCCACTGCAAAGACTCCACAGAAATAGAAGGAATAAAGGAATATTGGTAGCATTTACAGAAATACCTATTACTTTCTTTAATTATTGAAATACCAGAAATGTCAAGAAAAGCAATTTCTGCTTTCAGAAGTGCAGTCTAATTCTGGAAAAGCCTCACCTTCCCACCCCTAAAAAAACCCCAAACAAATATCTATGGAAATAAAAGATGCTATAGAGCATACCGGAGGTACATTGGCCTTCACAAAATTTTACCTTTTTCTTGCAAAGTTAACAGGTAGAACTTGGATGCTACAGTTACCAACCTTAAACTAGGCCTTGGTTTAAAATAAGGTTAATTTAACAACATGCAAAAAAAGCAAGGGTTTATAAAAAGGACTCTGAATTTGAGGTTTACAGGAAGACCCATGAATGCTTTAGTAATGTTCTGATGTTTCTGGTGCTTTTCTCATTCTAAATTATAGGGATTATCCCAACATATTGTATGCTAAGGTCACAGTAAGGTAAGGCCTCAGGTTCGGTGATGTTCCCTTAATTTGCAACCGTACAACTGGTTCCAATTGTCTTTTATAGGAGCCTCTTAAAAAGTGCAGCTCCTCAGAGCAAATGTTGATTGTTTGATTTAAGAGCTTGTTGGAAACGTAAAATGAAATTTTAAAATAAGATAAGCTTCAGAAAAATATCCAATCCAAAAGTTTAGTGGAGAGACTTCCATTAATATTAAACAACATGAAGGGCAGTTTTAGAAATTTTAGTGCTATCTTGAGTCCCATCTTTCATTTTAGTGGGCATCAACATCTGTATGGGTTTTGGTATCAGGTTTCTCAATGCAGAAAGCTTCTGAGAATAACACCACCTCTTAAAAAAGGAAAAAATTGCTGCATAGTCCTTACAGAGCTAAAATAATCACAAAAACCACCTCTTTCCCCTGCTTTGGCCACTTCATTTCAGTGTTTCATAAAAACAGAAATTGAAGTTAACCTAGGAAGCTGAAGAAATCCGAGTTCTTCTGAAGACCATGGAAAATTGGTGCTTACAGTACTGCCATGAGATTTACCTGCAAACTGGGGCTTTAACTATAATGCAAGAGCGTTGTAGAGAAGGAAATGAACATTTCCATTGCCTAAACATTAAAAACCAAAGGGTAAATAAGCACAGGTACTTACGATATAGCAGGGTTCACAGTAGGCTTTCTTCTCCACTGCGTAGAAAGGCTGTCCCCTCAGCTTGTTGTTGCACATCATGCAGGTGAAGCACTCCACGTGGAAGACCTGGTCCATGGCCGTGCAGCCAGTGCCTTCCCCAACAACATTCTCCCCGCAGCGGGCACAGCGGCCTGTCAGCAGAAGGAAGGGACATGAATCAGTGCAAGTTCCCATCCTCAACTGCAAAGAGGGTGCTCCTGCATGTCTGTGCTGAAAATCCTAAAATCATTTTATTACTGGTACTACTAACAGTGACTATCCTAAGGAATCTGAACCCCAGATGCAAACCATTCAGCTATCATCTTACCCAGCTATATAGTCACCCTCAGCTCCTCAGCTAGATGGGATAAACCTGTGCCTAAAGCCTTGCCTCTGCATGAAGGGGTTTTGTGGTAGGAAGCCCCATAAAGCTGCCTGGTGGCAGCACAATTGTTACCATTTAAAGAGTAGTTTTTGCTTGTACAGCTTAAACCAATTCTCTCAATGGAGCCAATTATACCAGCAAAAAGACTTCACTTTTATGATATTGCTAGTATAGCACTATCAATCTGTGCTCTTGCTGACGTGCTGATGCTGACACAGTTCCTATTTTAAATAATAAAAAGTAGTAGCTAAGGACTGAGTGATCACAAAGAGTGCAAAACCATCTCCTACATGGAAAAATTACTTTTTTTGTGCTTGAAGATTAATATGGGTTCAGACACTACGTCTATTTAAAGTAAAGAAACTGATCTATGAATACTTGATTCCTACAATAATTCAAGGAAGGTGTATCAGAAGCTACTAATAAGGACTCTAAGAGAAGCTCTAAGAATTCTATCTGTTTCTGAAAAAGATCCCTAACGCAATACACAAATATATAACAAAAAAATCTGCACACACAAACATACAAGGCTTGCTTCCTTTTCTACATCAGTGCTGAAGAACTTACAGGGCAGAAGTGAAGACGGGTTTTAGAGAAAGAGGATTTCTTAGTTCATGGGGAAAAGACGTTTTCCTGTAGAAGACTGTAGTGCAGAGATTATGGAAAAGAGTGGGTGAAAGGCACACCTTCGCACTTTTGCTCATATGCTGAAAGGCAACCATTCATTCTAAACTGTGATATCCCAGGCAGATTTGAAGTCCTTGGCCAGCAGCCAGTGTTGAGAGTGGTTCACAGAAAAGGCCATGGAGGGAAGTTAGGATAGCAACCTCAGTCACCCTGCACAAGATAGCCCCATCAAAGGCAACGGAGCATCTATGGTCTGGGGCTTTACCCCACTCAAACCAGTATTCTCCAGCTGAAGAATAATTGTGGTGTCCCCAGTTGTGGGATCCTGCTTCCTCCTCTGTGCGTGGAGTAATGTGGTCACTGAGGGTGGGAAGGAGGGGAAGGAAAACAAGACCTGAAGTGAGAGAAGGAAGACAGACTGAGCTCAAAATGAAATTACTCATAAAAACATATACAAGCAAGATGTACCTAATAATACATGTATTTCGGTAATCCAACAATTATCATTGTTCTCTCATACCATGCTCTGTGTTTATTGACTTTTTCCAACAAATACTGCAAAACTTCCTAAGAGGACTCAGACATGTCTTGTCACCCCGACAGCAGGGCTGCTGCCCCTGCATGGGACAGCTCCTAGCACCCATGTCCCTGCACTCACACCTTCTTCCCTGCCTGCCCCAGCCTTCAGCAGGCTACACCCAGTGAACAAAGCATGTAAGCTGCTTTTGTATCCCTCAGGAATGTGGCAAGATCATATAGATACGCATTTGAGATGCATTAGGAGAGCTTGGAAAAGAACCCAGATCATTCTGATTTGCTACCATGGCATAAGTGTTGTTGGCACTACACTGGGCAGATGGTTCCTACTCTAACAGCTCCAAGTCTAAGCAACGTGGAGAGAAAAGTTACCAGATAAACCAAGAGAAACCTGGAAATCCCTCCAAAAAGGAATTAATAGATGTTGTTTTTAAGTTTAACCTTCTTTAGCATTTGTTATTAACGTTCTGATCGACAGTGCTGGACTTTAATCACTCCACTGTAATGCTTCTTGTGAGGGCTCCTTTTTTACGAGCAGAGGAGGAATGCAGGCTGCCCAGCATGGTGAGGAGGCTACAGAGCATGGGGGAAGAATGGAAAAAACCGTGAGGACTAGGACCAAGTGAAAGAAAATCCCACTGGAGAGAACCACAGGAGCAGTAGTGCTACGAGCAGAGGCAGGAGAAGCCTACTGTATGTAGCACAGGAGTTGCATGTACAAGGGGAGAGCGCTGCTCGGTCCTGCGTGCGGACAAGACCGAGTGTGCTGCGGGGCCTTCTCCAAACTGCTCATGTAGCTGGGCTGTAATATGAAGAGACGTCTGGGGAGCAGTTAATATCTCTATATATAAAACATGAAATTGAAAGCCATTAGTGTATTACTTTACACAGTGTTTTTCCAGCGGGAATATTCCGCTGAAGAATTTATTTTCCCTGGTGTGCCATTCTGTGATCATCCGGTATTATTTTTATGAGGCATTTGGACACAGAATAATGTAGTGTCTATGCAAACACTTCTCAGCTTTCTTTGTTAACATCTGAGTAGAACATGTGGGAATCTTTTCTTCCCCTCCTCCTCTTCTCACATTCATAATTTAGCCACTCTTGCATACTTCACCATTTATCTTCCTCCTTGACCAAGGCATCTCTCCGTTTGCTGCAGAAACTCTCTATACGGGGACCGTTCCTCCGGCTGCACTTCTTATGTCGGGAAATCTGGGTTTGCTTCCTAACTTAGATATGCAGTCTTGAAATGCTTGGCAACTCACTCGGTGCCTTTGTAGCTCTGTCCTCTCTTTGAGCAAAGGGCATAAAGACATCTTCTCTGCCCCGAAAGGTGCCCTGAGGCTACATTCCTCCACGGCTCTGAGGTATTCCCCAGCTTCGCTGCTGGTGGCCAGGTACAGACCAAAGAACAGCACAACAGAAATCTTAGCCAGCTTCTCCCCTTGAAGTTGGTATTTCCTTAGGCTTTCCTTCCTCTTTCTGGGTTTTTCCACAGAAGATTCCCATTCAGGCAGCAACAGACTTAATCCATCTACATTTATGAGAAGTCCAGCTCCTGCTATTATGTACACAGACAGAAATGCTACTGTAAACGCTCGCACAGGAAAGCTTAAAGAAAGCTTCCTTTTTCAGAAGTTTATATGCAAATCGTAACGCTGTGGCCTGGAGCAAACCATGTTTTTCATGAGACACGGCCACTCCAGTGAGAATCAAAACACAAGCTCTGTGCCTAGCAACACCACCAACTGACTCACTCGCCCGAAGCGTAAAAGCAAGTCAGCCAAAATATTCAAATTTGGGAGCTTACAGTTGGCTGTCTGGATCCATGCAAAGGCACACGGGCAAATGTGGGACTGATCTGGTGTGCAGGGATGCAGCTGTTAGGCCCTGAGCCTTCTGCGGGCTTTGGTGCAATCCGTGAACTCATGGGGCTCCTGTGAACCCAGGTCGCTTCTCCTGCCTCCTGCCTCTTACTCAGATTCGGCTGAAAATGGCTATCAGTTTCCAGAGTCGTCGGTGAGGGAGGAACTGACAAACAGATAGGCACATGCACACAGGCAGTGCGATTGCTCAAGCCTCATTTCCTTAGAAAACCAGAAAAACCCCACCAAAAACAATGCATCTATCATTATGTCTGATAAAAACAAAACAAAGGTCTGCTTTTCCTGTGTGCCAATTACCAACGGCGAAGGTATTTGTGGTTGGATTTACCACAATTAAGTGCCCACACATGTTCCCCATTTTAATATTTTCACACTGGTTGAAATAACCCAGTCTGTTGTGTGCAGAATGCCCATGAGTGAACACAGAACAAGTTGCGCTGCTTATTGGGAAAGAAGTAGCAAAGGCGAAGCTTGCAAGACTCAAGAACAAACAGATTGCACAAAAAAAGATTACACAAATAATCTAAGAGAAAAATAGCAGGCAGCGTATTACAGTAGAAACACAGAACAACGTGACCCATTTGCTTCCCACGGAGACAAATAGCACTTAAAAGGCAGCTTAAAGACAAAGGACAAAATTAGTACTAAACTGCACGAAGATGAAAATCTGTCATTTCAACATTCTTCTTCTGCCCCTCCAGTCCTTTTTAGGCCCTGGTTCAAGATCATTTCAGCAGAACTAGAAGGTGATAAGTTGGCAACAAGCCTGGGAGACCGGAGTCCTCTATTTTTGCATGAAAGAGGTTCGTAACCTTGGCTGCGACCTTCCTTCGTCATAGCCAGGCTGCCACGTGTTGGGCTTACCTTGGGGGGACAGATAGAGGTGCCCACAGAGGCTTCCCTAATAAAACTGCTGGAAATGCCATCGTTACTCGGTGGATCACAGGGAAACACTTCAGCAGCTGAAAGGGAATGTCAGCTCCTATAGTTTATTCTGAAACGTCCAAATTTCCTGTCCTTTGTAGTATAAAAAAAGGTGAAATATTGCAAATCTGAATCGAGGGGGAAGAGAGTAGAGAGGCTCAAATTGCACGCAATGCCATGTTCTAACTTTTTCTTATTTTATTACTATTATTGCCTGTTTTTTGCTTGTACTACCACAGGTCCTGGGTGATCAAATTGTGGAAAAGCCCTACCATGCTGGGTATCAGACAAGCACAGAATAAAAATAAGGGCCCAGCTGCAGGAGTTTACAACCTATTACAAGCAATAATAACTGTGCATGGATAGGAAATACAGAGAAACAATCAGACAGAACTGGTCAGCAAATAAAATTGTGGTCTCAGCACTCTAAATGTTTTACTGTTGACAAGCAGCCTTTAGACAGCCGAGCCAAGGAAAAGGTTAAGAAAGAATTTGAAAGAGGATCTGGAGGGAGTTTGAGGGAAGTTTAATGGGATGCTTCTGAGGAAAGGACAAAGAGAGCACAAAAGGGAAACGTAAGTGCCTGAAGATTGAACATAGATACCTGCAGACGGGATGGATGAGCTGATATGCCTCTGGAGATTATGAGAGCAAAAAGGGGTGGGAATAGGTCATTAAAGGCCACACAAGTAAAGACGAGAAGCTTCTGTTTGATACAACACAGAAGTGAAACCAGAGGAATGATTAAGAGGCAGAGGAAATCTGGTCTAAGTGACAAGCCATACGGTGATCTCTGTAGCTGCATGCCAGTTGAGCATGAACAGGGAGAAACTGCATTTTTTGAAAAGGATGTTGCAGAGATTCAAGGTCACTGGAGCTTGGATGCAGGTTTTATCTGTGAAGATGAATAGGAAAGGCCTTAATCTCAGCTGTTATTCAGCAAGATTCTTAAGATTTGGCCAGAGTCTGGGTGTGATCTGGAGATGAGGAATCAGGTACAGGGTGTCCAACCTTATCTTGGACATGAGTCACTTTTAAATGTCAGATTAAGAATGTGAGCCAATCAAGCAAGCATCTACCACTGAAGATGGATGATGGAATACGTACATGCCATACTAATGCTTATGGCATAATATTCCGATAGCAATCACATTGGAGCCAAATCCAGAGGTAATGTAACTCCATCCAGCTAGCTTGAGATGGTCCTGTTTGTACATCCAAGGGCTGCATTAACCTTATTTAGGCTACAGCATTATCTGTCTGTCATACCTACTTAGACACTAAGCTGTTGGGGGCACAGATCATCCCTTGCTATGTGATTTATAGTGCCTAACAAAGATAATTCAGGCAGCAACTAGAGATACTAAGAGTGAAGAGAGCAGAGAGAAAATGTGCAAGCCTTCTCTCTACAGAAGGCTTAAATTCATGAATTCAAAGCATGCGTTCTTTATAGAGAGGAGATAGGGGATAATTTTCTGATAAAAGCATAAAAGTAGGAATGTTCTGCATTTGCTCAAATGTGGGGAAAAAAATGTTGATATCTCAGAAACTCCTGCATGATGGAAAAAACTGTTTCCCACCTAACTGTACTGTGGGAATATACCACAAGGTCATATCCTCACTGCCTATCAATTACACAATTTCCCTTGATCAGCTAAGTGTATTCCCTGGTTCTCGCTGCAGCCCTGATACAATATGCAAGAAAGAACTAAAGAAATACAGCATACTGCTTTTACAGAAGCGTACTAAGAACATTTTTAAAATATGTAAATACATTGGACAAAATATCTCACTAAAAGTTCCCCTGGCAGCCTCAAGACACCCAGTATTTCCGCTGTGTTATTTTTCTAATCATCTCTGTTTAGAGTCCGCCAGCGAATGCATTTTAGAGATTCATGACACATTCTGCTTTTGGACAGCTTTGAATCAGCTGGCAGTAAATGTGGAAAAATCATTATTCCTAATGAAGAAATATTGATGACAAAACAGCATTTCGAGGACAACGTTGACCATAAGTCAACAATGTAACAAGATTTTCCCCTCTCTCCCTCCTCTTTCCTAGTGACTTTTATCCAAGGGTTTTCAAGCATTTCCCAAGCACATGGGATTCCTCAGGGCACCAAAGCCAGACAGCACAATTATTCCATTTTAAAGGAATACATGAACAGAGGTTAATCCATTAGGCCAGGAGTATAAGAGCAGACCTTAACTGCCAGGGTACCTTAATTGGGTTAAGTCTCAGTGGCAGAGATCCTGTAACCCAAAAGCACCCAATGGGTTCCTTGATTCATCCAAAGGGCATAAAATAGGAATCTTTGATCCATAAGGTAGCATTTATTCCATTCCTGTGGAGCATGGGAGGCATGTGTCCAACTGTGATTATGTTTGGGAAAGATGCCTTGACTGTATCTGTCCTACTGTTATTCCAGCACTTTGGCACCCAGGGCCTTGCAATTTCAGGGTGCTGGGAAACCTAAATGTAATTTGTGCATTTTGTAGGAAACTATGATACTTTCCTCAGTTTATCCTTGCCTTCCTTACCTACCCGTTTTTGTTTTTGTTTTTGAACTCAGACTTCTGAGTGGGAAGCCCTTGGCAATGGTTTATTGTGCCAGGATCCAAGCTTGGAGTTCCGCCGTTTGACAGTAGCAGGCTGTATGCATCAGTTGTCTTACACAGCCTTTGGACACGAGACAGATTAATCTTAATTCCCTCTTCTTCAACAGACGTCAGAAAACACAATCTCTCACAGTAAACAGAGCTTTATGCTGCAAAGTGTGCCTGTAACACTTCATAAATTCAATCCGAGGCCGTGATTTAATTACTGTGTCCTGGTTATTCTGGTTTAGCTGCGTTGCACTTGTACTCCAGATGTACAGGTCCCTGCAGTGACCTCCTTGTCATTTGTACTACGCTCGTCCAGTAGGAGCTGCGCTCTCCTGTTGTTTGCATCCCTTTCCTCCAACCACAATACAACTTCATCTTCTCACTTTCCTTGGCTGCAAACCTGACACATTCTCAGTGTGCCCCAGAGGTCTCATTCCACTCTGCACAGCAAAAGCACTGCAACTGTGCGGGCTCAGGCTACTGACACTTTCCTGTGCCGTTTCAAATGCTTCTCCGTGCTGCACGGAGGTGAGCTTGCTGTCAGAGCTGGTCACTAGTCCTCACGGTGAATCCTTCCAGCTCCTGGGGAAGGTGGAGGACTCTTAGGACACCCAACATGCAGACGGGGAACTGGGACCCATGTAAGTTATATCACTTGCTGAGGGTCACACAAGGAGTTTGTGACAGAGCCAGGAACTGAAACCACATCTTCTCAATCCCAGTCTAGTCTCTTTAACCACAAGACAATCTCTAAAAAGGTCTGATGGTGAGACAGGCTTACAGCACAAAAACCCCACCAATTCAGAGGGATGTCCCAGCCCTGCTGGACAATCCTGCCTTGGGACAAGGTCCTTGCACAGGCCGTGCCATCACTCCCCAGCAGCCTGGCTAGACACAGTGATGGAGCATGAAGAAGTTCGTGCCTCTCCAACTGGCTCTGTTCAACAGCAGAGGAGGGAAGGTGTGTATTGCCCTCAACATCCACGTGCTGATGGCCATTGTCACTTACTCATCTGCATCACTCTCTCCCTGAGACGTGAGAGACAATTTAGCCTGCTTATGATATAAAACAGATTATAGCAAGTGCTTACCAACATGGTAGAGGCTCCTTCCTGAATTATCAGAACTTCAATGCATCAGTGACACAAAATAAAGGTTCAGAGAAGAGCCTTCCTGATTTTTCCACAAAGCTATACAAACTCAAGTTGAAGAGGATCTTGAGAGATTATGGAAACTGCCTTACTGCCTCGAAGGCAGGAACAGCATTCTCTACATCATTCTTGACAGGTACTTATCTAACCTGTTCCTAAGAACCTCCAGCAATGGAGGTTTCACCAACAACCTGGGCAAAACATTTCAGCGACTTTCTGACCTTACCATGAGCAAGTCTGTTTTTCCTTCCATCAGACCAAAATGCCCCTCACAGTTCTCTAAGCCAATGCCTTCTTACTCTACTCATGATGGACACACAGGACACATGTGGGCTTGGTTTGGTCTAACCAGTCTTATGGGAAGCTTTTGAAGCATAGATCTGCATGAACCCTTAAAAGAAATTGGCCCCCCTCCCTCCCCAGACAAGACACCTGCTGAAGTACCTTTGTAATGCTTTTCAGTGCAGGCAAACGTTGATCTGATCGTGTGCCCAACTCATCAGCGAGGTACCAGTGACCCAACTCGGGTGATCTGCAGTGAGTGTCCCAGCCCAGTGGGGGTCAGTGATGCTCTACAGTACTTACGGTCCCAGATACTTTTTGAAGCGTGCCTTTTTTTTTTTTTTTTTTTTTTCACATTGTGTCAACTTTCTGGCACATGTTTTACCATGTGCAAAGGGGTTGAAATAGAGCCTCAGTAACATCTGGAGATGTGAAAGAAAGGGGGTGAAAAAAAGTGTGAGACAGGAAACATTCCTCCCTTTGCTGATTGATCAAGGAAATGCAAGGGAGCAAGTAAAATGTACTGTATTTCCTTTATAAATGTTCCCTTTAATGCTGATGAAAGTTGCCAGATGACAGAGACTACAGTTGTATATCCACTAAAGACCCCCGGCTGGGGAAACAGAAGAGCAAGCCGTTTGCATAGCTTTGCCAGGCACTTTTGGCTGGGGCACCGGCTGTTGTCTATGGAAGCAACAGCAATTCCTCCTCCAGCCAGCCTGCCCCATGGCTCTCCAGGACTGCAAACAGGGTGTAATGTCCCATATTGCCTCCTGGATACTACCTGCTTCTCTTCACTATTGCTCCCAGTTTGGGCTCAGAGCTAGGCATGGAAATGCCAAAGAAAAGGAGCTTTAAGTTGCAAGTATAGAGTTGGATGAAAAGAAGTACAATTCTGCAACTATATTCTAAAATTAAAATTTTTTTGTGTCTCTGGGTGAGTTTCAAAGCACTGATTTGCACCCCAAAAAATCTGCAAATGAACACTTAACTAAATAAGGAATTCATTCGTTTCATCTGTTAAAAGTAAATGAACGAATGAATCTTACTTTCATTCCCTGTCTTCCTGTGCCCATCGTTCCTCTCCATCAGGGGCCTATCACATATAGGAATCCTAATCACATATAGGAAATTAGAAAAGCAAGAGACGTTAAAAAAAAATCCTGCCTCTGATTTCTCTCTTTACTTTTTTTTTCCAAAATAATAATAGGGCAAAATCTTTTAAAGTTGTGAAGAAGTGGGACTTTCCATGCTTTCAAAAGCTGAGAAAACTGTTCTTCATTTTACTTCCACAGGAAAATGAGAGTTCTTAAAACAAAGATGACTCTTCTCCTTGGAACATATCACTAAAAGAGATCTCTTTTTATTATTATTATTTTTTTTAATTATTATTATTATTTTATTTATTGAGACTTCACCATTATGTGCTAGCCAGGGAACAATCTCAGCAGCTCTTTACTAACTCCTGGGTAACAGGTGAAGGTGAGGAGATCAGCCAGTTCCTTGTGAGGTCGGCAGAAAAGCTTTCTCTAGGCAATCTATCCCAAAGCTGGTACTGTGGGGTTTTGCCCTTCCTAAGAGGGACCTCAGCGAGGTAAACTGTTGCTGGTAGAGCTGTGGATTAGACGTATTTTGGCAGTTCTGGTGATCCTAATAGCAGCAGCCACTAAGCTAGTTCCCTTTGTATCCACACTTGCAAGCCACATTCCCTGGACAGAGGAAGGGCCAAATATACGGTGGCACACAAGCTGTATATTTGTCTGGAACTCCAACAGGGAGAGCAAGGCAGGACAGGCGACAGAAATCACTCCTCCTCCCACCCTCATCTTAGGGCGATGAGGAGGGAGGGTTTCCTGGATGATCCCCAGGCCCACTGGGCTCTCTCTCTCATTCTGCGCCAGATTTCAGGATCCTCATTTGGAAAAGCACCTGGCAATCATCGAGAGGGCCAGTGGCAGAAGTCCCAGCCAGGGGCTAGGTGGGGGAGCTCTCCCCGGCCTGTCTGGGCCTCCTCGCAGGTGTCTCTCTGCGCACGCCGTCCCAGGCTGCTCACCCACGGACTCAGGATACCAGACGTGCTGGTCGAGCAGCGGAGGGTAGTTTCAGGGGCTGTTGCACTCGACCCCGTAACATAAGCGGTAGTTGCAAAACCGAGCAGGTCTGGAGGGCAGACGAGCCGGCCTCCTCTTCAGATGCCTCGTGTTTGTTGTGCAACGGTTGGTGCACCTTCGCCCACCCACTCCTCCAGGTGGGGAGGACCAGCGACCGCCTGCCCCCAGGATCACGCCACTGCTCAGCGCAGGCGTGCCTCAAGTGTAGATCGAATTCTCCTCAGCATTTGCTGTCTTATGAGCTGAACTGAGAGTGTAGTTAAGGCCCAAACTGATATGGGTAGCAGCCTTTCCATCGAGGTCAGGAAATAAGTTGCCTTGTAATGTATGCCCAAAGGATTTTTCATGATGAAAGCGGCCCCCAGCAGCCCAAGCAATGGGCCAAGGCCCTGCGGTGTTTGGTGCTGAATTAAGACAGAGCAAACCAGGTCCCACTGCCCAAAGACTTTCACATCCAACTGTTTCTGTGTTGCACAAGGGCACTTCAAACCACTTCTGTCCCCCCAGCCCAGCCAACCCATTTCATAAGCCCAGGATGGGCGCCATCAGTATGTTCACCAGACTCGAATCCAGCCAAAAATCACATCCGCTGCTGGGCATGAATGACTCAATTCACTCTTCCATAGCCTGGCCGTGCTCCAGACGGCGTTCGGCAGCTTGTCTCTACCCCTCTGCATCACCGTGAGGGTGGTGGCATGAAGAGATTTTTACCAAAGGCTCTGTTCAGCGGAGAAGGTGAAAATGCCTGAGTAATGGTGAAGTTTTGAGTCAGAGATGCTTCCCGTGCCAATGGCTCCGGCCTACCAGCCTGGCATGCCTCCTGCATGCCTGCCTGGGGAAAAACGTCTGACAAAAAACAAGAAACAGGGAGGGAACCTGTCTTCCCCCTGCCAAAAGTAGAAAAAAAAAAAAAAAAAAAAGGTGGAGAAAGGCTGGATCCCACAAAGAGCAGAGTCCTGAACAAATGATAGCTCTCATATTCCCCGCGGCTTTGAGGCTTGGAGTTTTCAAAGGTGTCTGACCTGACTGCATTAGAAGAAGATGTCCCACCAAATTTCAACTGGCACCTCATTTATTTAAGGTCTTTTAAAACCCTGCCTTTCACAATCCGGCACCAGCCCAAAGCTTCCTTGCTGTTTTGAAACATGCGCTGTCTGCGTGTCGACAGCAGCCTTGCTGTAAATCACATCCATGAGGCGCTGGAAAACGCCTCACCTGTACGCCGACCATCCACCGCCCCCTGCACTGAATTCCATCATCCCAAGTTTCTCAGCAGCTGGAATCAACTAACTCTGTTTTTTCTCATTAAACCAACCTACCGGACAGAGGTTTCCTTCTTTGCCCCAAAACCTGGGACTTTTCCAACCAGGTGCAAGGTCCAATATTTGTTTACTCTCTTGGACAAGTAACAGGAGCTTTACAACCTGGGATGGAGAGGCACTCCCATTCTGGCGGGGATGTGCAGCGCTTGCTTCTACTCAGGATGACCAGACATGTCATATCCTTAAAATGGGACACTGGTATTGAGAGCAAAAGTCCTTTTAAAATAACACTTGATGTCGGTAACACCATATTACTTATGCTCATGTAACCATGCAATAATTACAATTCTGCTCATCCTCTGGTCATGGGACCTACTTCTACTGGCTGAGGTAGATGGAAAGTAATACTGAAAACTCTCCCAAGTATTTTCAAAATGATCTCCCTGTGGCACATGCTGCATATCTGGAGTCCATGATGGTGCAGGTTGGTATCAAGTATCCATAGACCGTTATTCTCACCTGATTGTCATATTCTCAAAGTTTGATCAAAAAGGAGAGAGAAGTTTTCTTGCCTGGTCTCCACTGGCATTGAATTAGTGCAAAATATGAGACACATATTTATAAAAATTATTTTATTTAAAGAAAATCTGTGGAAAACCCATCTGCACAATGGCATGTGTCACCCTCACACATCCTACAGCTTTTGATTCATAATTAGCAAGGCTTAAAAATAATAAGAATTAAAAAACAAAACAAGAAAACATAAAGCCGAGCTCTTTAGTGGCCTTAAGACTGCTCTGTTTGAGGCTAGGGCCTGTTGACTAACATAGGAGACATTGGGAATGTCGGTTAGGATCCAGGTTTATCATGATACTGGAAGGGCAAAATAAAATCCCAGTTTTGCCAGCTGGACAGATTGTCTTGACATTCAACCCGCAGTCCTCCATGAAGAGCCTCTGATGTTGATCAGTATCTATGAAGACGAGTTCAAAGTATTACTCTTATCACATTTCTAAGATGGAAAGTTAGTGCTAAATTGGCTTTTGCATGAAGGGCACCAATTCCTGTCTCCTGAATTATTCACACAATTCTTGACCTGAGAATTTTGCGCTGATGGAAACTGAAACCCCAAAAGCTTTCGCTCCTCGTGCTAGGGCAGAACCAATCAGAAAGGACCGATCCGATATCCAGAGGTCATGGTGAGTCCTGCCAGTCCAACGTCCTTGAGCGGGCATTAGAAAAGACTATCATCAGCAGGGATTATATGCGTTTGCCAAAAACTCAGCGTTGAAAAACCTCCTGAACATCCCGAACCAGTCACGGTAACCTCCATACGGAGAAGGATGACAAATCGCTGTGCTCTGAACTTTCAGGGCGCTCTTTATCATTGTGCTCTGAACTTTGAAAGCACTCTTTACCAGTTTCCTTCATACAAGGCAGTTCACTGTGAAGATGGTAAGTATATTTAATCCTCATTAAGCGCTTTGGTATGACAGCAGGGAAAACTTATGGACTTGTTTACATGTGATAACAGAATCATCTGAAAACCACTAGACCTCCAAATTTAGATCTGAGGTATGTGTAGAGACACTCATTTCAGTTTAGCCCAAGCTGGATTTTAACTGATGTCAATGTAGGCAACTTCGGGCAGTTTTGAATATACATGATCAATCCAAGAAAGCCAATGCTGGTTTATCTGAGTTGGTTTCCATTTGCACCTAAAATGATGCAATTTGTTTTATGTTGACAAAGTCAGATGTGATGGGTAGATTGGGGAAGCTATTATTCATACCCCGACATAGGAAATCGTGTGGGAGATTTTCACCCCAGCAAAAGGCTACAGTTTGCAGAAGCTAGCATCCAAAACAAAGAATTGCAGCCATGTGAGGTGAGACCCAATGCAAATGCAAATTTTTAAGGCTTCAAACATTTTGGAAATATCTTTCATTGTTTTTCACTGCTCTAAGCCTCGCCTTTGCAGCCCCTACACAGTTGACAACCTGTGAAATAATGTGTATAATGCAGCTCCTGGGAAGTCTCCAGACTGCATTTTAGATCTGATGACTGATTAAGTTTTTGAATTAAGCTTCAGATCCATGTCTGAGCATTAGAAAACCTGGAAAAAGTCTGCATTTTACTATCCCAGTGCTTATCATTTCAGTATTGCTTCACAAGAAAGTTGAAGCAACTTCTCTGTAACAAGGAAGAGACAGGCTTGTGTTTTGGAGACCACAGACTGAAGACCTACCAAACTTCTTTTCCTGCAATACAGTAAAAGGCTTTTCCAGGGAAAAGCTGGGTTTGAGGTTCTAGGGGTCACCATAGGATATTCCTAGCTAAGAGGGAGATAAAACAAGTAAAATGTTTCCCCAGGGGAAGAAAATATGACTCTCATTTTATAGTGATATTTCCACTACGTATTGTTTTGCTCTGCCCTGTCCCCAGAGTACAAGCATGAAGCTACTGCACACACTGATCTCCTGAGAGCTTAGGCTATATTTAATCAACCAGACCTCTAGCCAAGCTGATGCCAATTTGAACATCTTCTAGTCAACACACACCTATTGAGATGTGACCCACTATGTGTCATGATTAGACCATGCTCCAAAATATCATCCCGTAAAACCTTACTCATTTATCCGAACAGCTGCAATTTTCCTGGGCCAGAAGAGCTCTTGTAATCAGACATTTGCTGGGTGCACACCATTCCTAAAAGCTGTTATTCACAGTCTTGGGACTTTGGTCAGTTATACAAGATCTGAAATCACAGGTCAGCCTGTTTCCCTCCTAAATGAAATGAAGTTGTTCTGCAATGGGCAATAGCAGTGAGACTGTGTGTGAACACCTTGCAATTAGATAAAACATAAGGAAAAGCCAATGCTGGCACACCTGAAATGGTTTAGTTACAGATCCTCACCTGATGGCCTGCTATAATCAGAACAAAGATGTTACAGGGAAAAACACCAAGATCCCAAGACTAACTGGCTTTCTATGAAGTATTGTTTTTGTTTGAAAGACCTAGTCAGCCTTAGATCAATGGGCCTTATGAACAACTTTAGACACGAACATGACATGACCAGGACTAGCTCAGGGCACAGACCTGTTCCCCCAGGACACCCATGTCCCTCTGCACTAAGCCTGGAGGAGGTCACTTTCCTGACACTCCTGCTAAGGCTCCTGAAGCTTGTGTTATCTGTCCAGTTTTTCATCCGAGTCCTCCAGATCTGAAAGTATGTGTCTCTCTCTGTTGTGAGCAAATAGAGCAGTTTCCACTCCTCACCTGGTATCCTCACAGTTTTGCACAATGAGACCGGAGGAGTTTAAATGACAAGCTTCCACTAGGAGCTGCCCATATGACTGACACAGCCCTTCTGGCTCTCCTCAGCTCCCCTTCTGAAGGAGGGATGCCGAAAGGTTTAAAAATAGCCCAACTCACTTCCACATCCATTCTTACTGTAGCCATAGCCTTCTCAGTCCTGTCCCCATTTCCATACTTTCTTCTCTGCTTCATATACACACATCAGACTTGCCAACACTGGAGAGATATTCACACTTCACAAGACCCTGTAGGCACCAAAAGCTGGATCAGTTGATGTGAGATGTTGCGACGAAGAATGGGAAAGAGGGGAGTGCCATTAGAATCCAAGGTCCACGCAGCATCCTGCACTATATATACACACACTATACGTATGCCTTTTAGGATTCTCACTACTTCCAGCCACAGGAAAGAAATGAGAAGCAGCTGCCCAGCTTGTGGAGGTGACAACGAGAGCATGTGACCAGAATTAGCTCCACGCTGGCAATGACGATTGCTAGGACTTTCCGGTCCAGAAGAGCTGCCTGCACGTGACAGTGCACTGCAGAGCATAAGTGACCTACACGAGCATCCCTTCCAAATGTCTCCCTCTAGGAAAGATTAGTCAGACACAATTTCTTAGGTCACGTGATGGCACACAATCCCCGAGTTAAAAAGAGGTGGAAAGTCAGTATTGTCGTGCCCCAGCCATCCATCAGCTCGAGAGAAAAGTCAAGGTAGAAGTCATCTGGCTTCCTGCAGGTTTTTTGGAAGCCAGAAACTGAAGTCACCTGGCTTTCAGAGCATGCAGATAAGGAAATGATGGCATTTTAAAAAGCTGTTTTTTTTTTTTTTTTTTTTTTTCCCAGAGTATAATTTTAAATGACAAAAAAGAAACAAAACCAACCAAACTCCCCACAAAGACTTTCCCCACTCCCTCCCCACCCTGATATGAAAGGCTGTGCATCATCTGTTTGGTCTACCCCGACAGAGCAGATAGAAATCAGAACATGCACTTGGTAGATAGAAAGTTATTAACCTCTCAAGATACTGTCTGGAATCCAAATTTGTTGGGTAAATTGCATATTAAAGCTGAATACTGCTGCTAACTGCATACAGCTTGATTGAGAGCTTTAAACAAATAACTTTGCATGGCTGGAGCAGTGATTTGGAAGGACCTATGAGAGAAAACCATTCATATTCCAAGACCAGGTGCTGGTCTTTAGCTGTAGAGGGTGTCTTACACTTTGGATGATGGTTGCACCCCTCTAAAATCTCCACAAATGTGTCTCTCATTGCCAGGGTGTTTTACTGAACTACTGTGCTCAATGGGAGACTTATTTCTTCAGCTTCTAAAATCCATAATCTGTGCATAAACTAAACTGTGCTGTCCCCTTTTCACCCTAGTCCTGGTGCTGTGAACATCCTTTTTTCAAGGGTTAAGCTCTACTCTTAGCTAATATCCCCCGAGGTAACTATTTCTAAATCTTTGTGCATACCTTGGAAGGCACAAAATAAAAAAAAATAATGCAAATGAGCAAGTTCATAAAATAAAGCTTTTTTTTTTTTTTTTTCTTATAAAAAAGCATAGAAGAGGTATCAGGTGTGTCTCCTATCTCCAGTGATCCTATTGCTATGTAAGTTTTCCATTTCCCTCAGTAGGACTGGCTCAGGCCAGGCCATGGGACAGGCACGGTGGTTTGCCACACTGATAAAAACTGCATGTGCACAGTCCAGGCAGGTGACATCTAATGGCAAGTTTCACAAGTCACAACGGGTTTACCCTTGGCTGTTGGTAGCGTCCCAAATGTCTGCCAGGGCTGGCTGCTCATGATTTCCCTGTCAGTTTGGGATGACAGCCTCCTGACTTCTGAGCACAGGCTGTGACCTAGGGTTGTAGCCAGAGACACAAAAACTGTGTTCACGTCCAAGATGACATGACGAACGGCAAGGTGCATCTGCAGACATGAAAACAGTGCAGCCCACTAAAAGCAGCAGGAAAGTTTGGCTACTTCTGCTTCTTTTCATTCTTTCAACACTCCCCTACCTCTTTGCACCACTGAGAAACACTCTGTATTGATTATGCTGACACTGATAGCAGAGTTGGAATTTTTTTTTTCTTTTCTTTTCACATCTGAGATGAGAAAGTGGGTTATGATTCATCTCACACAATCTGAGTCAAAGTGATTCCTTAAAAAATAAAGAAAAGAAGAGAAAGAAAAAAAAAAACACAAACAGTTTTGATGTATTTCTATCAGAAGAGAGCAGGCTGGAGAAGAGCGCCCAGCACACGAGAGAACCCTGCTTATTTTTTTTTCACCACATTTCACTCAGATAAAATCTGCCCTTTCTCCCCGAACTAAACTTCAAGTGACACTCAAAATACCCCCAAAAGTTACTGGCAAGACACTAACCACCGTATCAAAAATGACAGCGTGAGGCAAATGCCACCAAAAGAAGAAATAATAAATGCCACACCAGGCCCCTGCCCACCCCCATGGGACACTGCTTGCTAGACTGGAAAGTAACAGATTACTACGGTGAATTATCAATTTTCATAATAGCCATGAACTATCCAAATGCTAAAGTGCGATAGCATTAGTGGGTACATTATATTAACAGCAGTTAAGATTACCAAGTGTGGTCCTGGAGTGCTTTTTTTCCCCTTCCTTATTTTCGCAGCCGTGTTATTAACCCTGGAAAATAGGGCCTGTGATCTAAATGCTGGGAAGAGCCTTCAGAGAGTTGTGATTTCTCATCAGACAGGGCTCACAAGCCCATTTGGTTGCTTTTCACATATAATAGGAGCGAGGCCATGGCTGTGGGTAAGGCACGGGACTTGGAGGAATTTTAGGCTCAATTCCCACTCTGCTACTGCTTCTCTGCGTGACTCTGGGTGACTCAGCTCGGCTCAGCCAGTCAGCCCCTCATTTGTGAATTAAGGACAATAATAATTTCCTGGTCCTTGCTGTATTTTCAGCTTGGAAGCTCAGAGGGATGCATACTGTTTCCTCCTTCATGGTTAATTTGCACATAGTGGAGCACGACTGCAGTCCCGCTAGCAGGCCTCAGATATCACTGCCGTACAAAAAAGCCACAAAATAACATGGAAGCAATGGCAAATTTACTGCAACCAGCTTCAAAAAATAGGTGAGCTGTTGTCAGTTGTAAAAAAAGCAACAACAAGAAAGGTTCTTCTATGCCAGGTCATGTGCAAAACTAACTCTAAACAAAGAAAAATGAAACTGTTTTCATGTCACTGGAACAAAGACAAAGAGTTGGCCAAGACTGCATGGCTGGAAGCGTGGTTTCTAACCCCAGCTCCAAAACTGGCTGCCTTAATATCTCTAAACAACTCAGACTTAAGTTATGACAAAAAAAAAAAAAAAAAAGAATTTTGTGGCTTAAAACACTCCAAAGCACTATCTGAAGTGAAAATTACTTCTAAAAAACTAGAATCCAGAGAAACATTCTCACTCCTTGATAGACACACAAACATACAGCCCCTTTTAAAATACCTGTCAGTGAGAATTTAGTGATTATGAAATCCTGGATGGAAAATCCTGGTTTCACTTGTCTCCATACAACAGTGAGGAGGAGAGGGAAAGCAAACCTTCTCCATCCCACCTGCTCCTAGGCTAACAGTCTGCCTTCAGCTCCTGGCCTCCTCGAGGAGATTCCCAACGAGGGGTCCTCCGGGTGCCACGATTTATGTTTTTGGTGAGGTGATGACGTACCCACAGAGAACCCCCCTGAGACCAGCCAGCTCATTTCATATGGGGCAGGAAGCAGCCATAAGGTAGGTCACACTTTCAGTTCTTAATGACCTGAGTTAGCTACGGACTAATGGCCTGTAGACGAAGTCTTCACGGCTCATTATCAGTTCTTCAGCCATTTCAGCCCACATACAGTTCAGTTTGGGCATGTAAGTCTATCATGGAACAAACTGGATTCTCTTTGAACTGCTTCTCAGTTCACGATAGAAGAATGGACTTTGTTTGCAAATATGAGCTATTAACTTTTGGGCTTTGAGTATGAGCCTCATCTTTGGCCAAAGTCTTTTCAGAAGGAGACTGAGCTTTGCTATCCATTTGTACGGCATCTAGCACGGTAAGGGCCCTGTTGCAACATAAGAAATGACTTCCAACTTCACAGAATAATTTTTTTTCATGGATATGTTCATTTTTAAACATGCTGCAGAAATCTTGTAGAACATTGCTGTACTTAAGAAAGACATTTCATTATCATGTTTCACTCCTCTTCGAAGACACCAGGAAATTGTCAGCTTTCATTTTCTGACTGTTGCTTCAAAAATAATTCCATTCACGACCTGAAACCCACCTTTGTTTCACAGCACATAGGTGATCATCAAAATCCCTTTGTTAAAGTGCTAGCTTGGTGCTCTGCACTTATTCTCCATTAAATGATTTCTGCATCAAATCAGTTCTATTTAAAAGTAAAAAATATGTCTAGATTGACTGCCAGCAATTCAAGCTAAACGAGGGACTTAAAAACACCAAGGTTGTCATGCTGCCTTTTACCTGCTTCAGCTGGCATTTTATCACCTACAGCAACAACGGGTAATTTTATTTTTGATGCAAGATTTAGACCACATCTGTGAAGCAGTGCTGGTCTCTGAAGTGACTGTACTTCAGAAACACTCATGATACAAAGTCTCGTCCACTCTTGGGTGGATATGAAAAGAAAGAAGGGAACACGAGGCTGCTGCCTCTTGGCACATGTGGGTAGCAGGTGCTCAGAGCTTACAAGAGCGCAGCCTCCCCTCAATCCTGACTGCTGCATCTGCTCGATCTGCATTAAGGGACGTATGCTCAAGACTTTACAAGACTAAGATTCCTAGCATAAACAGATATGGGTGCTTGGCTTTCCAAAACAATTTTCCCACAACTACTCCAGAGTAGGAACGATCAAACTTTTGCACTCTTTTGAATGCTGAAAAACAACTTAAATCAGTTCACAGGCTCTGCATCCGTGCTTTCTCACGCCTTACTCATGGCTGGAGATAAATGCATGCAGACATGGTATGTTTTGCTCTCCAGCCACTCATGGGGCTCCTCTTTTTCACTCCCCACTTGGAACTGTGGGCCAGCTGTAGGCATTGAGACTACCTGTATAAATTCACTCTCAAACCCCTACCTGCACTTGCTGTTCCAGCAGTCACAGGACTCCCTGAAATAAAGTTAGATGCGGGTGGCAAGCACTGACAGAAGTGAGACTGAAGAAACAGGCTCTGAAAGCCATTTAGCAGGGTAATTAAAGCCCCTGGGGAGCAGAGGGAGGATGTCTCCCCTTGCGGCAGGCCACAAGAGGGCAGCTGGATGCTGATGGTACTGCACCACGACCTACCCGAGCGCAGGCTGCTCCCCGACGCTGTAGCTTGAGCGTAAATGCTACAATATGGCTTGAGCATAAAAGATAATAACTTGAACTGCAGTGGAGAAAAGGGTCCCCATTATATGTATGCTCTTCCTGCTTTTGTGAGTGGTTGCATAACAGAAAATGACTGTCGGCTCATCAGTCGCTGAAAATCTAACCTACTATTTTCTGACCCAGATGTTGCTCAGATGAGGACGGATGCTCTCTTGCACCAGAAACCCTGCCTTTAAACAAAAGACACGATGACGCATCACGTTACATGGCGAAATTACAATGCAATTATGCTCTTTTAATAATAGTTGCATCTTTTGATAATAACCTTTTCAGAAGAACCCGGCAAAATACATCGACTTTCATTTTCCTTTTCTGGTGGTAATTCCAATGAAACTCTTACAAAAATACAGAGTGAAGACAAAAATGACATGCAGACCACATATGGTTTAGAGACACTAGAACTGTTTAACCCACAGAGCTATGTCAGGAAACAAATACACGACGAACTGAAGGAAGCCCTACCTGCACAATCTCTAGGGAGCCTTCTCATCTCCATCTCCTCTGAACCCATCAGTGTCTTTCCCATACCTTACTTGGTCTGCTACCTGCTAACCCGTGTCCTGCTTCTCAAGCAGCAAAACGAGGGGACACCATTCTGACATCAGCCATTCTGACATCACGCTTGGTGCAGATGTAAACCCAGTAGGTGGAAAGGTTGACAGAACCGTGACAGGTTCAATCCTGGTGGCACTTATCGTTCTTTACTGTGACACTGCATCTCAAAGAACTGTTGGAGATGAAGGCTTCTCCACGGGGGATATTCACAGAGCTGCTGCTGTGAATCAACTCCTGTCTGAAGGACTAGGCACATTCAGTGCACTGAAAATTGGGTGAAAGGGGAAAAATGGAGTCTGCAGAGGTAAATCAATCTGCTACAGGTCTCACAAGAGGTCAGGATGAGAACCAGGAAAGGAAGCCAAGCATCCTGCTAGCTGGCCTTGCTCCGCACCATACTCTGCACCACCTCTACCATTGCTTAAGTCAGGACATCAAGTAAATATGAAAGAAGAAAACTGTATCTCCTGGACTGTTAGCTCTGAGACAAATAGAAGTCCTTTTATTACATGAATTGAGTATTTTCAACAGGACCATCTCAGCATCTCTCCTCTCCCCCTGTGCATCCCTACAATACACTGGAACTACAAGAGGCTGCTTTGGTAGCTCTGAGCGCTTACGGTAAAATGCCAGTGAAAGTTTCTTCCCACCAGTTAGGGAAACTCCTCCGTTGTGGGAAGTGACTCAGCTGGGACATAGTCCAGAAGGCAACAGGAGATGAGGGGCCCCAATGGCAATTTTCCAGTCTTAATCAGCACTGACTGCATGGCGATAGAGACTGATAAGCTGCCAGAAGTCATTTCTTTCTATGAGATTTGAAACGGTGGTCCAGAACAGTTGTGATCTTTGTGTGTGTGTGTGTGTCTTTTAAAAAACACAAAATCATGGGCTGTAGTTCCCCACGGTGGCCAACAAAATATTCATCCTAACCTCCCGTAAATCTCCATTTCTCCTCCTCCACCCTTATTCAATTTCCACTCCACACAGTATTCTATTTTTCCTTCAACATGCCTATCTGTAATCACACATTTAGCAATGGGAAGAGCTGTGACAGAGAGAAAGCATCCTTACAGCACAGTGCATAACACGTGGGAATCCTTTCTAATAAAAAGGGATTTGATTAAAGACAGCCAACTACCACAGATCAGCAACTGAATCAGCAGTAAAGAGTAGCCTAGACTTAGGAGACTTCAATTTGCTGATCTGCCAAGGACTTCCGAGGAAAAGTCACTCAGTAAGTCATTCTGTAACCTACAAGAGGGCAGAAGGTGACATAGACCAAAGATCACAGCTCTTAGATGTAGTACAGTAGAGTGGGCTTTCAACAAAACTGAGTAAGGCAGAATAACCAGCATGCGAGTTTAACTCCTAAAATATATCTATTTTTAATTGTGGTACTGAGTTATGATACTTCTGTGCTTAAACCCTGCCTTGCCAGTGCCAGCTAGAGGATTTCCCAGTGAGTAGATCATGGTGTGGTGTTAAGTTTAGGCAACAAACAGCTGCAAACTGTGATCTTGCTGCTCCCAAGTGTGCCTACAGCACGCTGCTTTCTGGCTTGCCACGCGCCCTGGCTCCTCAGTGTGAACCCTGCCGTGGTGCCAGCTGGGTGTGCTTTGGTAAGCAATCGCTGGCTAGAGCAGTTTCCCCATCTCTGAAACCACCTTCACGCATTTGCACCCAGGGAAGCTACAGAGAGGTGCTGTGGTGAGCACAGACGTGATGGCAGTGCGGGTTGTCCTGCTCCCGAGCTCAGCTCACCCAGCCTCCAGCAGCACCAGCCGGTATTTCCAGGGCAACGAGCCCTGAGTGGCTCCTACTCCTCTTCCCTCCCCAGGAGCCCCCACTCTGCCCACGCTGAAACAAAATAGCTTGATTGCAAACCGGAGATACAGAAAGTGAAATTGCAGAAGGAAGATGGTTACAGAAAAGACCCCAGAGTGCTGACGGGCCAAGTAAAATGACCTTTCTCCAGCCTGACAGTTCAAATGTAATTATTCCAACAAATTATTTTCATGACTTAATATAACGCCTTGCAGCTTTCTAGCAAGGTTAATTAGATTCCTCAATTCAAAACCTATCTGTTCTTAACCAACTTTTAATATGCTGAAATCCAGTTTTCTAAATTCAAACTAATAAAAGTGATTAGCTGACAGCTATCTGGTATGCTACAATTACCATGGCATTTAGACCTCAGGCAGAAGATATTTAATGCAAATCAGAGTCAATGTCTCTGCCCATTTGTCCTTTTTCTGATAATTGTATCAATGTGCCATATGAATCTTGTACAATCCACGCTACCATGCTAAACAAATAAAGAACAAAGGCAGAGATACTGGTTCAGACAGTTAACCAAAGTTGAAAGACTCTTTTTTTCCTCCCACACTTAATTTCTTCCTTCCGCATGAGCATGAAGTTGTGGCAAGGCACTAGGCTGACAGCTCAAGTAGATGGCTATTTAGCTCTGACATAGCCAGAATTAGTACAAAACTCCTGGCCCGCGCTGCCATATCAAAAAGCCTCAACCATTGTGATCCCAGAGACCATTTTCCCCTGAGAGTGGCTTGGGTTGGAACGAACCTAAGAGGATGAGGGCAGACCACCTCTTTGATTTTATCCAACCATAAAAAGCAGTTGTGCCCCAGGACTGCTGGTTTTGTTTTGCGTTTTTCTTGGTAGGTATATAATTAGTTGTGGCTGTGCTTCCCAAATTGCTGCACGGGGCACAGCGTGCTTAGAGAGCTGACGAGGAGTTCAGCCCGACACGCAGTTCATCTGCACATCAAGAATGCCAAGGCTGGAAACCGCTTCAGAGATGACCTTCAGTGGCATACATTTAATGCAATCAGATCAGTCAGGTGCAGCTTGTAATTAAGCATCACCCACCCAAGATAGGACTAAGGTTGATGGGTTTTCATCTTCCAGCTTGCATCATGCACCACTCCATCTTTGACCATGCTACTGCTTGTAGCAAAAGCACTCTTAAAATTTCTGAATGCTGTGGAGGCTCCTTTCCATCTCCTGTTCTCCTGCAGAATTAAGAGCTATTGGCGTGGCATTGGTCTGACCTCCCATCTGATAGCTAAATTGATGACCCAACACTGAGAGACTTTATGTTCCAACCCTCTGAGCTATGCATCCTTTTTGGAAGTAAAAGCTTTGATGTACCGCACTCCCAAACGGAGCAGAGCCATCCTAGTGATACATTATTAGTCTGCAAAACCCTAGCATTTCAGCTTCATAAATACAAGTGCTAAACAAAACTAAAGCTCCACTTCAGGAAGCAATTTCTGAGCTGTGAGGAAAATTAATCACTAGAACAGCTTATCAGGGTAGGTGGTTGACTCACCATTGCTTGAAATCTTTAAGATAAGATTAGATTTTTATTTTTTTTTTAAAGTCATGATTCAATCAAGCTTTCTGGGAGAAACTGAGAGTAGGACACTGGGCTGTATAATGGCAAGGTCCTTTCTGACCTTGGATCCTGTGAGTCTTCAAATTCTTTGTTCAACCTGACTACTTTCTTGGGCTATAGGAAGAGTGGGGTGGGCTTCAGTTCGGCTCCTGCCACTTACGGTTCTGCATTAAGAAAATGACTGTAATCAAATCTCATGCTTTAGGGCTTCAGCCATTTGCCTGAAGGGAGCAGGAAAAAGGTTTCTCCTTTTTGCCTGCCCACGCTAATAGCTAAATACATGTTATGTTTGTTTGGTTGCTGCTTCCCTTTTAAAACATCAGAGAGTGAACACAAATGGGTATGGGACAGAGACGAAGTCAAATGCAGCAACACAGAAAATGCTCTCTGGTTATCTTCCCTTCAGCAAGTAGTTCTCGCTTACATCTCAGATCTGTGCTTCTCATCAGCTCTGATGATTGCCAATGTTTATAGAGAGGACATTTTGGCTCTGAGGGTGGAGGCCGTGGAAAGCAGAGGGTACTGATGGAGCATGGAGACCGATACCTACCCCATCTCACAGGGCAATATTTATCTGATGAGAACATCTTGACCTTCTCATGTAATCAGATCCTTGTCACTGCCACATTCCGTTTATTAGCTAAACCTTGGTCCTACCTGTTTTTCGATTACACAAAACCACTGAAGTTTCTTTAAGCCAACCGAAATCTATAACCAATAGACCTACAGGGCAATCTAAATGAAATTTTTCAGAATTGCTGAAATAAAGGAAGGCAACGAGGACAAAATAAATGGCCTCCCCTAGCACTTAACCTTACAAACTAAAGCAGTTTGTTTCCTAACAATTCTATCACCGAAGCCCGTAAGAAGCTAAACACATGGGCAAGATGTATTGAATATGCCCAAGTCTCATGAATTTAATGCGGAGTTTAGCCTGTACCACCTGTGTTTCCTGTAGAAGTAAGATATGCATTTTATCCCTATAGATGTCTGAGATAATTCAGTTATACACCATTTCAAAAGGAAATCAACTGCTTATCTTTTTGCCAGGCAAGGAAGATGATATGGTTATGCTCAATCGGTTATACTCAATCAGTTCAGATTTGTCTTCCTCGTATTTGCTGGACCCAGTTCTGGGCTAATGGGTGTCCATATAAAACTAACCTGATTGACTCAAACTCAGTTTCCTTTTAATCTATGCCAACATAGAGAAAATGAAAATCCATGCCTCAGGAGCAGAACGCATTTACATTGCCAGGCTTTCTGCAGATGAAATGAGAAGGGAGGAACAGGGCAGGTGGGCAGTATAGCATGCAGCACCTGAATTCAGCCTGGTAATACAGAAGCTGGGTACAGGTGGTGTCAAAATGAACCAGACATTAAAAAATTCCACTTTATAACCAGGAAGACTGTAAACATACAGCAAGTGAGCATGAGATTTATGCTGAAATTACAGAGGAATTCCTATGGATGATTACACTTCCAGCCCAAGCATGGAAAGCAAATCTATCAATAGGAATGTCACTACATTAATAGTGCAGCTGTCAGGCTTTCCTGTTACCAAACCTGGTAAATATAGAAAGGGGCTATGGACAGACTGATTCAATGTGACATAGCACTGCTCACCAAAGTAGTCATCAGAGGGAGGATTCTCCATGTCATACAGCATTTTCTTGGTCAGATGTTCCAGCTCATCCTCAGGCCTGAAGGCAGGAGTGCTTGATGCGGGTCCAGAGCTCGGATACCCACTCTAAAAAAAACAGAGAACAAACAGTCTGTGATGTGGTATAACAGAATTCCCCTACAGTAAAAGGGTCTATTGACTGTTCAGTGTTGAACTTCATTCTTTGTCTTTTAGCTTTTTGTAAAGCCCAAGGGATTCATACAAGTAAACATCCCATTTAATGTAATGAAAATGGACTCCTAAAAACATCCAGTGAAGTGCTATATATCCTATTAGAATGAGAAGTACTCTGTGCCTCATAATTAGGTGTCTACTGGGTAGCACATAGCAATAAATAAAGAAGAAAATTATTCCAAGGATAACTTGATACAAACATTTTCCAGCGCTGAAAAAAGGCTTTGGAAGCTTTTCAGTTTGGATTTGGCAAAAGCTTCCATCATTTAACAATGCAATAGAGGAGATGCTAGAACAATCATTCCTACAGTGGTGGAGTATATAGACAAAGACAGATAATTCCAAGCTGCTAGTTATGTTCTCTTCTTGTTTGTTTTGACACAAATCCCGCTGTTAACATTAGCGAGAGCAGGAGCTAGTCCACAGATTTTTAGTACTGGGGATACAAAGGTTTTAGTATGTGCTTAAAAATTGAGACCTCTTGGCCTTCATGTGCTAACAGCTGGCATTAAATATTTAAAGTCTGTCTCAGTGAGTCTTCTCCCTGGAAAACAGCAGAAGTACAGGCATATTTTGAGAAGCACAGAAATAGTCGCATGCCTAAGAGTTTCTTAGAAGAAGCTAAGTTTGGTGTCTGCAGCGAGAAACTCGGTCATTTCAGGATTAAAAAATGCTGACAGAAGCTTTCCTTGTGTGCACTGCTTTCTTGAAAGACTTGCATGGGAAAACTGACTTATTTATGAAATGCAGTATTTTAGTACAGGAAGTTGTTTAATTGATCAATTGCTCTCTTCATCAAAGATTGGACCTTATATATGAAACTTCTGAACATCAGCCTATTAGGAAGCACTTTTCATGCTCTTTACCTGTTTACATGGGGAGAAAATGTAAGATTGCCAGAGAAACAAAACACTGGCCACCTCTACCTAGCTTACACAGACAACACCTGAAATGGCGAATCCTTATTGAGCCAGTCATGTTCAACAAGAACAGCAGCTTTAAAGCACTGCAAGAGAATTAGCTAAATGTTTTCATGCCTTTTTTCTTTCAGGCAAGAAAGAGATTTCAAATGAGACATCAATCAATGCAGAGGTCTCCAAACGGCGCTTAGCAATAATATTTCAATCATCCACTCCAAGAAACCAAACACTTGCACGTTCCTGACCTTGTCGTATATATTTTTCTAGGGCCCATGCTAAGCTGCACACCATCACCCCTCTTTGCTTGTTGACCTGACCTACCTCACATGTGCTGCATCCAGGAGTGCCGTAGCACAACTGCACTTCTTGGAAGTGCTGGATTTGCTGTGCACACACAATAGGACAGCTGTACCTGCTGCCTGCCCATCTCTTGCTCTCTAACAGAGCAGCATTGCACAATGGAGCTGAGTGGCACAGTCCCCTGGAACAATGGGAACCTGGAAAAAGCCCCAGGCTGGATGAATGTCCCTGTAACGCTGTGCAAGGTCTATCTGCCATGTGTCCGGCATCCCTGGCTGAGAATACAGATTGAACCAACCATACCTTCAGGTTTTCCCAGGGATGTTTTATTTTAATGCTGAAGAATTTTTCCCGAGCAGTACTCAAGGCTTTTGTACCCTAGTCCAGGATTTCTAGATGCCTAGCAGTTGTTTTGAGTAAGCTCTTGAACATCTGGAAATCCTGAATGTCCGCACACAGCTCCATAAACTCTATTGTACAAATGCAACCATGCTGTGTTTGGGTTACCACAACTTTTTTTTTTTTTTTTTTTTTTCTTTCATATGGGGAGACGTGCCTGTATGATGCACAGAATTGCACTTGCTTTCAAAGCCATGTAAGTGTCACCTTGGTGGGATATAGCTTTTTTGTGTGGATAAGGCTATTCACATGACTAAGAGTTTCAGAGCCAGGTACTTGACCCAGCATAACCAGATGCCCTTGGCCAGTGTTTTGTGACTGTTTTTAGAAGGCTAGTTAACAACTGTTTCATTAGAAATAATAAATAACATAACTCTGAAAAAAGGGTTTATTAATAAGCCAATTAAGGCTGCCAGATATAAAGCATTTAATCTTGGAAGAACAGCATTTTTTTCCTTTGCTCTCTTGTTCCTAAGAGCTGATCATGAATCTTGCTTGAACATATATTTTAACACAGCAAGTGCAGCCAAGGATTTATTAGCTTGAGAAATCAATCTGGCAACTGAGCATCTTAAAATATTATTCCATCCTCTTTCGGTTTCTGTGCAGAAAGGAATGACCATCGCCACCCCATTGACTGGGACTCCTTCCCTTTTCACAGACAGGACGGTACGCCCAAGCTGATGATGGCTTCCACCCCTTTCTCTTCCCTGTTAGCAATCACCAGCGTGGCACGAACACGTGCAAGCACCACGCTCCTGCCTCTTCTGCTGGGCTCTGTCCACACAGCATCTAAAACATTGCTTTTACCCTCAGGCCTGATAACATAAATGGACCAAAACAGAAGGCATGAGCTGCCGTCTGTTCACAGAAAGGGAAGCAAGATGCGTGGAGCTGAAGTGATTTGCCACACGCGGGCTGTGAGGCAAAAACAAATCCATGCCCAGGCTGCTGCGAGTCCTATCCTCATGTCTTCAGCTGCAGAGTACTTGGGCCAGACTCGATGTTGTAGACATGCTCAGGCTGTTCTCCAACCCAAGGGCACCCCACACGCAGACACCATCAGCACGAGCCTCCTGGCCCCGGTGCCAGCCAGGCTTTGGTGGGACACCCGCGGCAGGCGATGTGTGACCCCGCTCCCTCTCCTTCATGCCGGCTTCCCACTTCTCTAGATCAGGGGGCCTGCTTGTGTCTGCTTGAGTAGGGGCTCTGGCTGTGCCATTTAAACTGAAAGACACAAACCTGCAGGTTTGCAGACCTGTCTGACTTTCTCTGGTTTTGGAGACCACGTAGTCTCACACACACAAGAAATAGGCTGCTCTCGTATTTTATCTACATTGCACTTTTCCAAACCGGGCAGATTTCTTATCCAGTATCCACAGTCAGCAAAAATAACAAATATGAACCACAATGTCAGAAAACAGTTTAACTTATTTTGATTAAAATGCTACGCTTTTTTGACCAACGTTTAAGCAGTGCCAGGCACATCATTTTTCTCCTAGCATGGCACATGCTGGCTACATGCCTCCAGGAAAATGCACTTCATGCATATGAACATGCTGTTGAGTTTGCTGGGACATGCACGCACACAAACAGAGAGAGAAAAGTGTATCCTTAGTGGATCTAGATCTGCTTGTTTCAGCAAAACAATTTCCTTCCTCCTCCTTTGTTAGGTCAGGGTAAAAATATAACTCTGGCTTTCCTTACAAAACAGAGCTATGCTGTTTATTAAACTTCCTCTATTTTTTCCTGATCTGTGCCATGATCAAGGCTGTCTAGAAATCCAATTTACTGTCTAATCTAGCACAGTTATCTTCATGCATTCTCTTTTCTCCACAATGCCTCGATGCACACACCAATGGACACTGCCCGAGCTACAGGGAGCTGTGGCCTGTGCCGAATGGCAACCTGGCCTTCCAGACCCTCTGAGCATCACTCTGGCTAATCCCAGCAACATCAGAGATGACAAATTGACCCACAAAACAGAAAAGAGCCATGGTCTGCAAGGAGGGACCGTGCTTTGGGAGCAGGAGCACCTGAATTTAAACTTAACTATTGCCATCAAATATAGAGCAACCTTGGGGTAGAGCATGACAACTGTGGTTGCCTTTGCAGATGCAAATGCTTTCATGAATAAACATTGCCCTGTGTGCTTAATTAATGGCATGCCTAGGAAAATGCCAGCGTCCCTAGGGTTAAACCCCATGGCAGAAAATATCTCCTGCTACAAACGAAAGGAAGTGAGTTAATCGCTTGTGCCACTCCAAGCGCTGCAACAACATCTGGCTCATCTTCCTCATTAAAGTTCAGTTCCTAAAAAGCCAGGTCAAAAGACGCAGTCGCATGGAATGGCTGCACAATTATTTTGGTACATGGAGTTTACATTTGCTTCAGCACTTCTCTGGCTTGTGCTCTGTACTCCAGACCTCACTGGTAATCAGCAATCTCTGGTGCTCTGCTGCCCAGAAAAGGGAGCTCTGGAGGCAGTGTGCTGCATACTCCGACACAAACCTTCCCCATCTGTGGATAAAGGTCTACCCGAATGGGTAAAAATCACAACTCAAGATCTACAAAGACATCTGAAGATCACGCTGTCATGAATGCGCCGTCATTCAGAGTACACTGTATGTGGTCATTTTTCTTGTCCATTTGCAAATGCTGTAGAAGAAGTTTCTTCTCTCTGAGAGAAAATAACTTCAATTATGTGTTCCCAATTACAGAAACGTGGAAATTATCTTCTTTTCAGAAGGTAGAATTAGCCCAATTTGGAATTGAAAAGCAGCCAGAAACATCTCTCACTGATACTTACTTTCCTTTTCATTTTTTTTTCTTTTTGTTCATCTGCATGAAGTTAGCACTTTCCTTTCACTTCACTCACCAAAGCTGATCATCAGTTAAATAAACAGTTAAATAACATCTCAGCACATTTTTTGTTCAATGGCCTGACAAAGACCATACTTTTTCATTTAAGTTATTGACTGTCCAAAACAATCGCAAACTTTCAGACCAAAAAATTCAGCATGGTGCCACATCTCTCATGAGCTGAGCTCCCAAAGAAATATCAAGATTGCCTGCAGCTGTAATTCAGTCTGTAATTAAGGCCAACTGAACCCTCTTACAGAGGAGATGCACTGGAAAAAAAAAATAAAAATAATTCTTGATTTATTTTCCCAGTGAAAAGTCACAGCTGCCCAAGTACATACACATTCCTGAAAAGACGACTCTGTCTAGATTCCTGCCGCATGCACACTCCTGGGTTTACTTCTTGGAGAACCATTTGTCAAGTCCCTTTGAAGAAGGTGCCCTGTATCCCCTGAGGGATACACCAACTGCCCGGGACCTCCTGCCCACATAAATGGCCTGAAAACACAAGTTTTGAGGCAGGCAGAAGAGAGTTTTCCCCCAGGATGAGCCCGAGCGGGGCAAGCCCTCGGTCCCCTCGCAGGCCACGTGCCTTGCCACCGCTTCCCGAAGCAAACCAGGAATCCAGAACGGGCATCTCTGGCAGCAGAGCCCTCATTTATTAAAGACTGGCATGCTTTGAAATAGGACAGTTTTGTAACTACTCCAAAGCTCTAGAGGATATTTTTCTTTATTTTTAAACTTCATTATTGTAACTCTATCCTCACTTAGCTATTCACGCGCATTCCCAGTCCTATTCAAATCCTGCGAAGCTTCTCGTTTCAAAAATCTCTTGTGACAATGTTACACAAAATATGGGTAATAATAATAATAATAATACAAATAAATTCCTTCTGTCTGCTTTAACTTGGTCAGCCTGCGATTCTGGCCAAATGTCTCCTTTTTTCTACACTTTGAAATAGGGACGTGGACAGGTGGAAGGGCAGGCATCTTGTCTGTAGTTTTAAAATCCAGATGATAGAGCCAGAATGCAAAGTCATTAAATAGCTGAGGAGTTCCCAAGCCTTATGAAAATTAGACTGCCTATTTTGACTACCTGGAATCCAGCTTTTAGCTCACATTTATGAAAACCAAGTCTTGGTCTCTGTGCATTGACACTGAATTCAACAGAATCACCCTAAATAAACCTTAGTTGCCCTGTAAAATGGGTCTAACGATATTTCTGCGTTAATTAATCAGTGCCTACAAAGCTCTCCAAGCTTCTGTGATGCAAGCAACTATACAGAGACTGCTTTATTAATCATCAAGCGCGGTAATAAACAAGCATGACTGTTTTGTCCTTGGATTGTTTGCATTCTATTATATGCAAACAGACTAAATAGCTTTTCTTGCTATTCTTCACGTTCTCACTTATGTTCTGAATGGGGAAGGGCTGGTTGTTTCTGCTAGGTGTTAGCGAAGTTGGATAATCTGTAAACACCGCTGGCTGGTGCTTGCTTCTGCGCTGAGCATGATTGTGTTAAATGACAGCTTCCACTTCTGCTGTGGAGAGTCATTGTTCCTGCTGGACACTGTGGTTTGTTTACAATACCCGGGGTTAACAGGAGATGAGCTAGGCTTTTATGGAGCAACATTGGCTGTTTCTAATTAGGAAATGCAAAACAAACAAATCTCCAAGTAATGCATCTTTGACATGTGATAACACGGAAACAGCAGATTTAAACTGCATTTCAAATAAGAACACCTACACAGCACTACATGTTAATGTCCCGTTGCTGCTTAAATGCATATACAGAAACAAGTGCAGCAGTGCCTGATCTTGCCTGGGGCCTCCTGGCTCTATCATTACACAAATACACTTTACCTGTCAAGGCTTATCTCACACAGAAAGGGGAGCGGGCTATTTCGTTTCGTGTTTTCCTCTTAACCCAACTTACTTGGGTGGTAGACATTTTAGTAGCCAGGAATTCAAGGCACAAGCTGCATGGTACTATTGAGAGGGAGAATGAAGCATCACTGCTATGTCAGTATATGGATAAGTAAACTGCATTGTTTTAGCCCTACGTTTTTAGCTGTAAGACCTAATTCTGATTCATAAAATTAGATCAGGAAGTCCTACGTTTACTCTTTTATTTGTTTCAAGATAGAAAGGTTTATTCTGCTCTATCAGCTTGCCTTGCCACATCTCTTTGGGCTCCGAGTCATGTACTCTCCCATTCCCATGTATCACCACTAGCAGTAAAGACCTTAAGGCCTGCTTACCAACTCCCCTTCTTTTGATGTCATAATAATGTAAGTTTCCAGTGGATGCCTTTAAAACATTAATTAAGCATCATATTTACTGCTATCAGCAGCTCAAAATACGCACTTCAGAGCAGGAGCCATAAGCATCCATAGCAGATGACAGTCTCAAAGTTTTAGTTCCAAACTGCATAGGGAAATGCTGTAGATGGCCTTGAATTCACCTTTTTGTCCTCATGGTTATACACCTCGGGGTACATAGTGCCATCCAGGGCTTCTTCTCTGGGGAGATGACGTACAGAACATTGTTGTAAATCCATGCTAGCACTACTGAAAGACCCAGGGCTGTGGGGGACTCTGGTCACAGCAGCTGGCACCCTGAAGTGGCTTGTGGTCTCCCAACCAACCAAGCCACATCCCTATCTCATAGGTCAAGCACAGGGACACACCTGGTGAAAATGAGAATGCTCCAAAATTCATAATGATAAAAAGAGATGGGTTTGCTTGCACCGGACACAATTAGCCCGAACAATTCATCACCACAATAAAACCACTTTTAAAAAGGACTCTCCTTCCAAACCCCATCCTTCCAGAAGCATCCCGAACCCGCGAGGAAATAACTGAGCTTTGCTCTTTCTGAAGTTTTTCACTGGTAAAGCACTTCACCAAGGCAGAGCTCAACCATTCTCGCAGACGACGAGAAGCGAGGCGACGGGCGTGCGTACACACGCCTCGGGTGCAGGGCCCTCCCCGGTGGACCACAGCGGCGAGGGAGCTCACCGCCATTCAGCAGGCGGTGCCGGAGCTTTGGCAGGCTGTTTGTGCAAGGAGCACCACCTGCCCTGCGGTTCAGGTTCGTCACCCGCTGAAAAAATACGCTGTCCCAGCTGCAGGGCCTTATCGGGTAACAAAACCAGAAGTGCTGGGGCATCACTTGTTTCAAAAGAAAAATAAATCTCACCATTTTAATGGTACTAATTTTGCATGTGAAACTTGCATTCATACTGTATTAACAGTTTAAATATAGCTTTCTTGCCAGATGCCTGAATATGCTAGAAAAGATACTTAAAATATGCAAATGGGTTTCTGTTTTAATACACAAAGAAACTTAAAATCACATCACTTTCCATCATCAAGACAGGTTTCAATCTAAGCTTTTTTCATGTGAAAACTATAACAGCAAACAAATGGTTAACCAAATGTGTTTAACCCACTATCTGCAGTCTCACTTTTAGTCAACTGTGACATGGGCCATTACACTTCCCAGGACACCAGTGACTTAAATGAAGACTACACATTTTGCTTAACATTGACAGATTATATATATTTATATATAAACTACAGTAAGAAAAAAAGCTTCTCAGACTAGAGAGGGCACTTGGTTCAGCATCCACAGGATTGGAGGGCAGGATTCCTGAATTTTATCCTCAGCAATATGCTTAACCAGTCTGATCCTGCACCCTGCTGTTTTAAATGGTCTTCATAATGCTTGGCTGTCTCAAGAGACTTTGAGAGCCTCAATGAACTCATGATTACAAAATGCTTTGAGATCCTTGAATGAAAGATGCTGAATGAGTACAAATTATAACTATTATTAATTATCTTTGGTTGCCAAGTTGTGCCTCCTTCCACTCAATGTGTCTACGTTTTGTCTTGTAAGATTATAATGTCTTCAAAAGAAACACTGCTCTCCCAACATGCCCCTCAGCTGCCCAGGAGGTGTCTTGTTATATAAATAAAAGCTGTAAGAATAATATTAGCTAAAACAATAGTGTGGCAAAAGCAAATTATATTCCTGCAGCACTCCGAAATGTCTTCTTTTTCTCAGGACAGGAAGATTTCTCTGTTTTACTGTTCTGATCCCAATGTTCTGATCCCCAAATCATCTCTTCTCTTTCCCTCATGTGCAGTTGCAAGATCTTTGCTGTTTTTCTTTTAGGTTTGCACAGCCCGCACCTCTTGAAGTGGTTACTGCATGGCCCCAAGCCCTTTTAACAACACGAGTTCCTTTGGAAAGTGGATGGGGAGCTCCGAAGACGTCAGACAGCGTAAGCACTGAGTACGAGTCTTCATTTGACTTTCAGCCTCCCAGGTGACCGAGTCAAGGGAGAGAAGGCAGAAATTTAACAGACTGTCCAGACAGCTGGATTCTGCCCAAGCCATATAACTGCCTGGCTCCTCAGCCAAGCCACACTACGAAGGTGACAAAATACATCCAAATGGATGGATACCTTTTCTAGTGATGCAAGAGAAAAGAGAATTTGCAAATAGTATTGAGAAGATAGATTGCTATTTGTCAAAGTCAAAGGACAGCTCATTTGCTTGCACCTCAGGACGTTGCGGTGAAAGATCATGGAGTAGAGTATTAAAAGGGCAGTGCTACAGCTCAAGACAATATGTAAAACAGTAAAGATCAGAATTCATTCCCTAATTTCTGCCTCAATTAGAGTGTCTCTATATTTTATCCCATCTACGTGGATGGTTGGATGGTTTTGTTGCTGAATTGCTTTATACTGAAGCTTTATTGCATTTAGAACAATTAATTCTCCTCATGAAGAGCCCTCTCCAGGTACCTCTAAGTTGCCTGAATCCCAGCTCAGCCATCTAACATCCCATCAAGTGCCATTTGCAATGACCATCTGCAATTTAATTCAAGCAGAACAATCTCCCTGGACGTGAGTGGTAACTCGCAGCAGCTCCCATACCCCACTTCTACCAGCAAGCCCTGGCCTCTCTGCATCCCCAGCCCCAGCTATGACAGTGGCCTCTTAACAAAATTACCTGACTGCAGTTGATCGTAATGACCGGTCATTAAAAACTTTTCAAAGATCTCTTCCTCTTTTGGTGAAACAGGGGTGTCCATCAGAAGTGGACAGTTTGCTTGCAGATGAAATGCTTTCTGCCTATGTTACAGCCCAGGAAAGCGTTCAGCAGCAAGCTCGTGGTGCATCCTATATCCACGAGGCATTAGATGTACTTGCAGATGCTTCTCTGATGCCGAGCACTATCAGGCAGAGGATACGATACATTAGCACTAAGGGAAAAGGTAGTAAGGCTAAACAGTCCCATCAGGGGCAGAGGGAGTAATGCACAAGAAAGGAAGCAGGAGAGAGTGAAAGGCTGCAGTCCCCAGTGAGTTTCATCTCAATAGCCTGAGCACTGCTGCTCTAGAAGGGACTTGTATATGTTTTACTATCAATTACCCCAGGATAATCAGAAACAATATTTTCAGAACAAAGCGGTGCCAAATTCTATACTGCACTTGGGGAAAAGGCCAGGGCAAATGTCTGTCATCTAGATGATCATTTATTTCATCCAATGTACTTATGAAAATGATCTCTCATTTGGCTCACAGCAGTAGAAATTTCTCAACAAAGTCATAATTCTCCTGTAATACAGTCCAGGGCAGTTAAGTATTAGTCAGATAAAAGCTTCAAGCCTCCCTTGAAACACTGCCCCTGCTTAGGAATTTCCCACAAGCAGTGGGAGGTGGGAGCCGAGCAAAGGGCAGCAAGAGACGAGGGATGATTTTCCCTTGGAAGGAACCACGGGCAGAGGACCCAGCACATCCCACCTGGTGGTCAAATTGTGCCAGGGAGGCAAAGAAGCAGGGTTTATAGGCTACAGAAAAATGCTGCAGGAAGCTTCACTGTGGGTATTAAATATTCAAGGGGTCTTTGCAACGTGCAGGCACAGGGGTGAAGATCTGAGCTGCCTGTGCTGTTGCGGTGATCCTGCTTGGAGAGAGGAGACAGCCCATGGAGAAGAGCTGCAGGAGCAGTGAGGTCAAGGTCAGAGCTAGAATGAGGGCACTGGCAACATGGGTAAAGAGCAAAACAACCTTTTCCAACACAAAAATAACAGTTAAAAAAAGAAGAACTACAAAGGCAAGAGAGAAGTGTTGGCAAAAAGAGGAAGGGCACTCCGAAGGCAGTGTGCAGTAGGGGATTTGAGACATACCCTGGTGTTGGAGGAGAGGATATGACGAGCCAGAAAGGAAGGAGAATAAAGTGCAACATGGCTAGGAGCTTCCAGAGCTGGCAAGAGCCCATGGAGAGCCAGCTGTGTGCACCCTGTGCATGAAGGAGAGTGGCTCAGGGAGGAGCAATGTGCAATGGAGCAGTACGAAACAGAAGGCTGCATCCTACTACCTGCATCCTCAGAACAGGGAGCAGGCAGGAAAGCAAGAGCAAATGTGAGGTATCAGCATCTGCTAATTTTACTGAATCAGCTCCCCCATACAGGAACTACCGAATGCTAACCAAAAAATGACCAGTTTCAGATGGTGGGATTGGTCAAATGCTTCTGGATACATGCACATGTGCTTCTGCTGGGGCATCAGGGTGAGAGGGCACTCAGAGCACAGCAGTACCCACGGACTCACTTGATTTCCCCAGTGAAGGGTTCAAAGGTCAGAGGTTGCCCTTTGCTTCCCCTGCTGCACCTACTGTGTGATCCCACATCCACCAGGGGCACACTTTTCAAACACAGAACTACTTTGTGGTCACAATGCCCCAGATGATAAGAGCAGAGGTGCTTTTTCTGTGGTGATTGGGCTGTTATCCTGCAGAAGTACCTCCGACCTCCAAGCCAGATCAGGTTTGGAATGAAGAGCAGGGGGTCTTAGCTCAGCACTAGGAGCCAGAAGTGGATGCAAGGCTTGCTGGATTCAGGGCCATTCTGCTCCTTTCCCTGGTCCCCTGCTTTGCCACTGGCCTCTTAAAAAACCCTGAGACCTTGGCAGCCACACAGGCTGTGTGCGAAGGGAGGGAATGTGAATTTCCCCAGCTGCAGCCTTGAAGACCGCTGCCAGCCCGGGGGCACAGCCACTGCTCTGACTTGGAGACCTCATGATCTGCGCTGTTCAAGGCATCAAATGCTTGAAGAAACTTGCCCTGCTCAGAAGGCCACGCTTGAGCTGTATTTCTGTGCTGTCTTTTGTGCCAGGCTGGGACTGACTTTGAGGAGGTCAGGAAGAGCCTGATGACTCAATAAATAAGAAACACTTGGGAGAGTGAGCAGAACTGACAGCTCAACAAGATCCATGTTTAGCTGTCAAAACGTTCCTCCATGTACAGAGACGCAGCGAAGAAGGCTATCCACATAGCTCCCGGGCTAGAGACGAACTTATCCTGCTAATTGGCCAAGCAGTGCTTCGTGCAGGATGGGGCGCACTGGAGGAGGCGGTGGCATGTGCAATTAGGGCTGAGGAGGCCGAGGGCTGTGGCAGGGCACAGCGTCATGCCTGGGCCACTTTGATGTATTTAAAAGCTCGCTTTGTCCGCGAAACGTGTTCGTGTCCTGTTCAACCACAACAACAGCAGCAGCCCCCTTCTGTTTTTTAATGATTAAGCAGCTCGCAGGTTGACTGAGCAAAGGCTGAAGGGGAAGAACAAAGAGATAAATATAATTCTGCTTGCAGAATTTACTTGTAGAGGATGGGCTAGACTTTCAGACGGTGCAAATCAGTCGCTCGAGGGAACTCGCTGATTTACACAGCAGCGGAGGGTCTAGCTCAGGGTGCCAAAGTGAGCAAGTACTCAGGTGTACATGGGCTGCTCGAGAGGCACTATTTGAGTCAACGAGGTCAACGCAGGGAGAAAACCGGCTCCCAGTCTGCCAGACCAAAAGCAAGCACTGCAGACTTAGACCCCACTCTCTCTGGGGATATGGGTTATTGAAACCTGCTTCCTTGCAGGTGACACTCTAGGGCTTACTTAGCTAAAGTCCCTTTTGCTAACTGCGGTGCCCCTCTCAGTCTGGCTTTCATAAACTACCACTACCACTTCTCAGATTAGACCAACCTGGTCTTCAGGGCTTCTTCTCTCCTTGCTCCATTTGAGGAGCCAGTTGCCCTTTGGAGCAGACCTCACAGCAAGCATGCCTCCTCCACCTTCCTTCTCACCTACCTTCATTTTTCCCAGGGTAACATATTAAAAAAAAGAAAAAAAAAAAAAAAAAAAGATTTCAAAAGCTTATCTATAAAAATGCTGTGAACCTCAAACTCTACACAACTACGTAATCTGCTGTCTATGCTTCCTGCCCCTCCTGCCCCTCCACATTTGTGTTACACTATTAATCAGGGAACTCATGTCCCCTCCGTGTGCTGGACACGTATTTGACAATCACCCTGGCATTTTGAGGGGGTTTGCAGTGTGGAGGAGGAGAAACAGCGAGGACAGCAAAGTGCTGGAAGACATTGCCTGGGGAGAAGCTGTAATTTCCATCACAGAGGCTTTTCTGAGTAGGAACAAATATTTCTGAAGAATGGCTTAGGCAGAGTTGATCCTGTCTCTGAGCAGCAGACAGATCTTCGAGTGAGTTCCAGCCTTATTGTTTATGCTTCTGTGATTGTGATAACGGTTGTGACAGATTCTGCAACGGAGCTGAGCAAAGCCAGCTGAAGGCCCTATGGATCATCTTCAGGGCTGAAGCTGCTTACAGGAAGGGAAGCTCATGTGTGAAGTTGCTTTATGGTTTTGTTCCAGACTCTAAATCAAAGAAACTTTGCTCAGACGTGGTATGACAAAGAAGCTGGGTCCTAAACAGGCACAGCGACTGCCCTTCTTTTACCGTCTCCAAAACATTGTGTCTCCAGCTTAGACTTCTGGTACATAAGGTTGCTGAAATTCAGAGAACCCACTGCGTGGGCTGTAAATACTTCGTTAGACAAATGGAGGCTTTGTCTTGCCCAGGTTCCTGGGAATGCTCACCTGGCACTCGGTGCTGAATCCCCACTAAAGCCTCTCAGGGTGCAGTGAGCCTGGCCAGGAAGCATGCAGTAAATGAGCACGAGTGCCCCAGACAGCAAAACGCTCCACGTGCCTCTTGTGCAAAGGCCCTCGTGTGTCTGCAGCAGCTGGCAGGAAAGGGAGTTACTCCAGAAACATCCATGCGAGCCCATCCCTGCGATGCCACCTTACGGGGAAGAGGAACGGCAGGGGAGCTGTCTCATCTACTCATCGCAACATCTTTAAGCCACAAGATGGTATTTACTAGCCGGCACCAGACAACATTCAAGCAAGAACAGAAAGTCACTTTCCCAGCCCTCCCCGTGAATTGCTCCCATCTGTGCAAGAGAGCAATCCAAAAGCCCTTATGCCCATGACAGCGCTGCAATCACACGCTTCGGTTTCTAAACCCAAAATAGCGCGAGCCAGACCCCGGCGAGGCTGGTACATCGCATGCAGCTGCGCTGATAAAGAGGAGACGTCGCGAGCGGCTCTCGGGGCCGTGGGTTGCTAGGGAACGTGGCGAAGCCCCGGCAGATTTCGCTGCCACTCGCTGGCTCCTTCCCCTCTTCCCACCTCGCTCGCTCTGCGCCAGCTTCTTCGCCCCGCAAGCGCCGTTCCTCCCGGCTGGAGCGCGCACAAACAAATCTGCCGGCAACAATGGAGCGCGATTGCTCGGCACGCGGTTCCCCAGGAATGAAAGCTCGCTGGCCTTTCTCTTTCAAAGGCAGCCAGATGATGGTATGGGAAGAAACACTCTCGCCGTTTTCTCTCCGTCGTGTTGTTTCGTTCAACTTGTGCCACGCGGAAGGGTGGGTGGCGAGGCCGGGTGGTGCAAGCAGTGGGCTGACTTTGTGGGAGCTGTGCCGGCGTGGAGGCAGCAATGCGGCGCTGTGCCCTCCAGCTCCCTGCTGCTGCCCAAACCTTTGTGAAGCTGCTGCAGGAGGCAGCGCAGCTCCCACCACTGCACCTCGTTAGCAAGGGTATATGTGCAAGGGTTGTGCTGCTGGAGAGCAGGAAAGGAAAACCTCTGCCTGCCCCTAAAAGCCTTGCGGTGAGGAGAGACCGGTGACCAAGGTGGAAGCGAGAAGCTTTCCAGTATTAATCAATCTTTAAACAATTTGACTGAATGGTTAGGAAATGCAATGCTCCCTGCTGAGGCATTAGGGATTTATATTTACGTGTCGCTTATTTCTTTCCGCCCGGTGGTATTTTTAGCTCCCATTTGATGTCAGGCCGGCGGTGGCTGCTGCCGGATCGATGAGGCTCTCCCACGATGGCAGCTGGGTGAGGGATGGCAGTCGGGAGTGGGATTCTGCTCGCCCCGGGATGCTGCCTGTCCCTACATTGCATACAAGGTGAAGCAGCGGCTGCTTCCCCAGCCTTACCTGCACAGCGAGGCTGCAGGCCTGGTCAAATGCCCTTCAGTACCAACGGGGACTTAATTAAACTCTGAAGGCTGCAGACATTAACAAGCCCATACACCTCCAAGAAATAACAAGAGAGAACAGATCTGGAACTGACTTAGATTGCTTCACAAACTTCTTTGTCCCACAAAGGAGGAAAACACAGTATATGTTTGAGGACCTATTAAACGCAGTTAATTCTGGAGAATGAGGAAGTAGCGTTTCATTTTCCTAGTAATAGCACAGCACAAGTCTTGTCTGTCCACAGTGCTTGTACTCACCATACCCTATAGGCAAGGGGAAACTCACATAATCTCCAGGGCAGACCAGATCTGTGGTTTCCACCTACTCTCGGCTCCTGTCTTTAAGAGGGACCATCACTGTGATGATGGACTGTACAAAATACATGCAGCACAAAACATTAAAATACTAAACAGCATGTCAAAAGCCTAACTTCCTCCCTGAGTCCAGGTGATTTGCGATTAGGCTACTTAGAGATAGGAGTATTTGTGTTTCTTCTCAAAACCAGAGAATCTTATGCAGTGTGACAGCGCACATTCTTCTTCCATGACAAGCCAGGCAAGGGTGGTCAAGGTCTCATCTTGACCTTTGCCCAGCAGCAGCACGCCAACATGCAAATACCCTCCCTGGATTCGTGTTCTGCATCACGTGTTGAGCTCTACACAAACAAGGAGGATTCTCACTTTATGAGGGAATACAAAAAGTTGCGTGCAAGTGTATGTCAGTACGGCAGCATTCCTACAAAGAACTTGCCCGCACTGCTTCATCATCCTCCAGCAAGCCAGTGGCATGGCCTTAAAAATGTGAGGCAGTGCCAGCATCTCCTTCCTGGTCTATTTGTGCTTAAAACACTAACCCACCTTCATTTCCCCTTTAGTCTACACTTCAAAAAATGATATTCATCTGCAGAGACATGCTAGGTTGATACATGCCAGGCGCAATTTATTCCTCAGCTCAAGCCATATGGTTCTAATAATAGTGGCTAATAAAGGAAGAGTGTGTTTTCACCTGTAATTTTTCAAATCCCATCAAAAAGTGGTGCACCACAGAACGCTGCAGACTGCAGCACAGCACATGTGCTCAGTCACATTCTGCACTGCTCTGCACTTACTCTGCTAATGGCCCTTAATTAATATGCACAACCAACTCAGCATCAAGGGCAAAGAGAAAGCGGTGCAGCTTTGTGTTTGCAGAAATTGTACCTTAAATTAAAACAAACAAACAAAGCAACTGCAAGTTTATTAAAAGTGATTTTTGGGATCTGAGCCCTGTAGCAGACTTTGGAAATAACCAGCAACAAAAGACATCAAGTTATCTAATGGGTTCTTGGCAATCATTTTGCTTGAGAAATAAATTTGCCGGTAGTGCGGAGACAAACGTTCAAGGCCAACCTTGACATCTTGGTCTTGGCATGTCTCAGTAACCTCTGTAGTTAAAAACATCCAGTGGGCACTTCCAGGAAGGAAAGCCAGTAGATTTCTCACAGAGGAAAATCGGCAAGTAGCGACCATAGCTAACTCAATAAAGCTTAATGGAAAGGAAGCAAGAGATATGGTTGGTATTAACACCCTGATCAAGAGCTAGGGGATTTCCACCTGATTTACTGTGGAAAAAAGTATCATTCACAAAGTCATCCACAGAGTACACACTACAACACAGCGTTTAATATAATAGCTTGGCATCATCTGACTCCAGATGAAAGGGTAGGAGGATATATTTACACTGCACATGACTCCAGCCTCCAAGAATGCCCCTCAAGGCAGCAGCAGTGTGGTCTTTTACCCAATGACACCCTTATCCTGCCACAACTGCTGTGCTCATCAGCCCAGAAGCTTGCAGGGGGGATGTTGGGGTCTGGTGAGCAATCCAGCACGCTGTGCTCCACCACTGGGGCACTTGTCCTCCAGCTGCCTCCCAAAACTCCCTGAATGAGCCTTAGGGCCAAACAAAACCTTCCAAGGGGCCTTTTTAGCCGTGGAAGAGAAAAACAGCAAGTCACGGAGAGGCTGAGCTGACAGCCCCACAACAAGCTGGGGCAGATGAGTGCCCTTGGAGATCCCAACACCACGCACATGGCCAGGGAGGATGCAAGCACTCGGGTTTCACAGTTCACCTCTGGGCTGAGCTAAAACCATGCTCCTCTGAACCAGACAAACCCAACAGTCAAGGCGGACTTTCTTCAAAGGACTGCGGTGAAGCACAAGGCCACCTCAACAGGATGCTTTTCAAGTAAAAGCTGAGCCATCGAGCTTTCATGCCTCAGCACAAAGAGGGGTTTGTTTAGGGTAACTCCAGGATGCAAATCTCCACTGAGGTCCATGTCGTGAGTCCAACCTGAATGTACAAACTCACCTGATGAGACAACTGCTTTCTCAGGGGATGCAGAATACATAGGATCAGACTCAAATCTCATTAGATACACGTTTCATTGCTCAGGGTGTCACAAACATCAATGCTGCACCTAAAAATTAATCCCCTCCTTACTGCCACGCTTGGTGTTTAACCAATTTAGGAGTTGAAATCTACTTTTTTTCACCACATGGGTGAGGAGGCCAAAAGATAGTGGGAAGGGAAAGAATGAGATGACCATCTGCATTCTCAAGCCTGAACTGAAGATTTTTTCCTATCATTTTGTGGGTCCAGATAATTACTATGCTTACATATTGCTTTCAATTCAGAAAAGTTCCCCTCTACAGTAGGGAGAAAGTGCACAGCAAGTAAATGCCAGAAGCTTACATTCCTCACTTGGGGGTCTTATCTCCTGATATACAAGACCCCTGCTGAAATGCATCCAACTGAGGACACTTCTTGTTGATATCACAGAAAGAATTATCATTAAAAAGAAAGTCTTCTGGACAGGAACAACGAAACCAAGCAATATAATGTAAAAAAAAAATAAATAAAAAAATCACATTCTCAATAATCAGAGCAGCTCATTTCAAACTATGTATTTTTAGTCCAAGATCTATTTTTCTCCTGTTGGCAGCTTTTGGATTTGCAGAGCAGATTCCCACCAACACCTGCTCGCTCTGCTCAGCGAGTACTAGTGAAGCACGCTAGTACTAGCTCTAGTACAACAACGAGCTGACGCGCAGTTCACGGCTGCCTCCACTTTGCATCCCATGCACTTTCCCAAAGCTAGCTGCTGTGTTTTCAGCGACCTGAGAAGAAATACTTGTTCCCTTCGTAATTAGATTCACAGTAAATGCGGGAAGCGAAGCAAAAAGAACACAATGTTCAGAGCTGCCACTCATGGTTAAATAATTAGTCAATATTACGCTCAAATGCTGCCTCCAGTGTTCATGCCAATCTGTACGAGGAGGCATTTGTCCTTACATTACTTTGGCGCCTCGTTTCAGTAATTTCTATAAGCTGGCAGCCTGGCCTCTGCAGAGAATGGGTCACACCACTGCTAATTCAGATAGATTACTAAATACAAGCAAAAAACAGAGAGGGATTAAAGGTGGTGAGATGTTAACAAAGCTTTGGGAAGTAATATATGTAAGAAATCCTTCCACCTGATTTTTATAAAGAAGGCCTCACCTAAAAACAAGGGGGTTAATTAGTTTATAATTAATGCACAGCCATAATCCTATTTGGTCTATGTGTCTGTTATTGTTTTCTTACACACACACAAGCCCTATCAGTCCCCAGCGGGAAGGATTCAGTTGCTTGGCCACCCTGCATAGGAGCCCACTCCTGCTTAACAGTCAGTAATACTGTGGGCCCTGTTAGGACCATGAAACTCTTCCCCAGACTGGAAACAGCAGCTCACCGACGTACTGCTTCATCTAGGTATTCGTGTCACTTCCCCCAGGGCAACATTTATCATGGCTGTATTTTTCCCCAGCGCACTTGTGTGTGCTAGAAGGGTTTCTGACAAAAGGAGTCGTGATGGTTTCTGGCTGATGTAGAGCTGAGCTAGATTCCCTTGGAGCATCAGGTGATGCCTGAATTAACGCTGTTGCTTGTCTAAATAAACTAGCTTACAAAGAAAGTATGGAACATTTTATGAGCGATGGGTACAGACTGAGTCCTGGAACGTTTCTGCATCATCTGCGCAGCCTTTCTAAAACGCTTCTATGAAAGGAATGGAGACTACATCAATATTTACTTTAATCACTTAGCAGACGCATGGCTGCCTAGCTAATACGTGGTTAGGCGGTGGAAGTTTCACTTCCACCTCGTGCCAGCCAACAGCAGGAGGACTACAGACATGAATGAACTTACCCTGTTGTAAAACAGAGGCAGGAAGAACAGCCAGCGCTGTCACACAGCACCCCATACAGCTCTGGGGACTGCAGAGCCCTTTCCTGGAGGCTGTCCACAAGGGACAACACGATGATCTTCAGAACAAATTGATTCCAATGCTTTTCACCAACCTCGAACTCAGTAAGGGTCAACAAGACAGCCAGGCACCACAGATGTGGCAACAAATGGTGCTCTGCAGCTCAAAGGAGCCTGGCCAAATACCAGTCCCTTCTCGTAAGGCTGCTTGCTCCTGGAAAGGAGCCACTTCTCCCTCATCTCTGCCTGGTGCAGAGGCTACTCAGGCCTGGGCTGCTGAGAGCATCGCTGCTAAAACCAAGAGCATGTCTCACAGGCAGGTCCTGCAAACGAATCAGGTTGGCAAAGTTCAACTCTAATTTACAGCACCTGTGGGATATGGGGACTAACGAGGACTGAGATCGTGTGCTTATGCCTGAAGATCCTGCAAAACCTTTTAGCAGGAGGAAGATGGGGGAGAAACACCAACAAGAGAACTCTGAAGTGATTCATTTTGTCTGAGTTTTACTATGCATGCCTGACAGCGACTTCATTAATCGCACAGCTCGTCTCTGAGTTGCCACCCTCCCCTGGCTGCTTCATCCATCCACGCAGCTTGCTGGGGGAAGAGGGAGTGAGACGGGATCCAAATTAGAAACTATTTATTATTGTTGAAGTAGAAAATTAATTGCTTTTCTTCTCCTTCTTCCCCCATTCTGAAACACCCCTCCTAGGGAAACTTGTGCCGAGAAGTCCTTGTGAACAAACACATGGAGAGTAACAGAACATGGTCCATATGTAGTAGCAACCAAAAATAAACCCAAGTCTGAAATGCGTACAGTCAAGTGGATTCATAATGTCTCTCTCTACGCCACAGTAACAGATGGTCAGTGAACTGTTACAAGACAGACCAAGACTAGTTAAACAGATGGGGAGTGTTATTTTTATACTGGTTTATAAGTGAATATTTAAATTTCCACTGGGTTATCTGAATTATCATCAGAGGAGAGCATTCCTGAAGTCCCCATCCAGCCAGAGCTACATTCTGGAGAGGCTTTTCCCCAGGGAAGCTGATGTGGTTTCTTCTTATGGCCCTTCACCGGTGCTGCTTTACCTGTGATGAAACTCTCCCGGATCTCAGCAAGGTCTGGCCCAACGCTGTGTGCCCCTGGAAGTGTTTCTGGTGCCTGACACAGCCCTGGGAGTTTGCTCTCCCATCCTGTCCCAGCCGCTCGGCAGAGCTCTGTCCAATGCTGAAAGAGCCGCTGCCGGTGGCTGCGTGCGAGCTGCGGGGCTGCCCGGCCTCCTCTCCTCATCTCTTCTCTCGCTGCTTTTGTCCCTTACATTAATTCACAAAGCAGGAAGGCTCTGAACGGCTGGAGCTCAGCTGAGGGGCAGGGTGGATGGTGGTAGCTAGCAAGAGCCATTACAGTGGGGTGGCATTTAAAGAAGACATGCCTTTAAAGACTTGTCTGTGTTGAAGGAATGCATAAGAAAGACCGTAGACACAGCAGACTTTTCTCCATTTGTGCAGTTTGCATTACTTTTTTTGCAAGCTTCTCATCTCCGGATAACACTGGTTGGGTTCACTTTCCCTTCTCAGGGTTTAAGTGCAACATCTGGTTTCACAAGAGGGCAGGACAGACTAAAAAATAAGTTGATTAGCACCTTGCAGCACTTTGAATCACATTAAAAAAAACTAAACCAGCAGTTGATGAAGACACTGATACGTCCTGCTGCCAGATGTCTCAAAGGAACTTGGCTTTTTAAAAACCACTGAGCACCCTTTAACAACCAGAGTGGTTCAGTGTTTCAAGGTGAGCATAAAAACACTAGAGAAATCCACATTCTCTTAATTACAAGTGAGGAAAAATGAAAGTGAAGCAGAATACCTGGGATTTGTAGGCACTCACACACTGAAAAATCAGTTGTGTGTCCACAACATGTCTGGCTGATACTGCCCTGCATCTTTTTAGCAAGTCCTCCTGGTAGCAGTTGGAGATTATATCCATTCCCCACTTTAAAAACCTTTTTACAACCATACAGATGCACAAAGTCTTTATGTGTGATCTGACCCAGGCCTCCCTTCTCTGAGACTCCTGCAGCCAGCTGTGGTCACAATTGCTGGAATGGCACCTGGCTTGGAAATACCACCCCTGAAATCCCATTCTCACCTTCCAGAGCGACCATTATCCTCTCACTGTTTGAAATACTGCTGACTACTGGTATGAAGCTGCAGGGTTCTGCCTGCAAGCCTCAGAAGAGCTCCTGCTTGTACTTCTTTATAAAGGAGTTCCACTTCATGGCTGCATTATCTGTCCAGATGCCTTCACACAATAGCGCTAAAGAAAAATGAAACTCTCTTTGCAAGTATTTATTCCTAATTTACTAAGGGCTAGCAGGAACCAGTGACAAAACCCCCAAAAGTTCTCATTGAAACATTTCATTTACCTAACAGCTTGAAATCTCCAGGCTGAAGATTACGTGCGCACACAGGCTTGCGTGCTAAGTCTTCAATTAAAGAAAATAGAAAAGCCTTGCAGTTTAGCCACTGGGAGACTTTTAAGCATTCGCAGCCTCATCTCTTTGCACATGAAATGTTAATGGGGCAACCATGCACGGCTGGCTCCACAGATCCTGCTTCAGATAGCAGTGTTTTTTTTGTGATACCTATCACTGGGCTTCAGAGGTGAGGGGGCCTGTCCTGCTTCATAGCTGATGACACCTTGTCAGCATGCCACTTTCTCCACGTCAGTTCAGGAGTTCATTACATCTAGATAACACCCTTTTTGCTCTCTGCCTCATGTTTTTTAATGCCATGCACAAGGCGGTGATTCATCAGAGAAGATGGAGCGGTGCTCTGCAGCAGGCAGACAGCTTCCAGTTGATCTACTGCCCTGGTTGGAGTTCACCACAGGGCTTTTTATTTCACGTGTTTGTTTATTGCAGTTCCTGAAAGTCCGGTGCTGTTACAGAACAAGCTCGTAACTGCACCTGACAGAGGGTCAGGGCTTGTCAGAATTGGTCTAATTTGTATGTTGTGTAAACAACATTAAGACTTTGGAAGTATAGTATTAAGCCTTCAGTTATTAAAATTGTGTTTTAAAATATGCACGACTAGAGAGGCATTTGCAGAACACGTTATTGTTAACGTGGCTTGGAGCCAGCACAGACCTGCAGTCTGCTCTGTGCTGCTCCATGTGCTGTTCCACACACAGGATAGAAGGCTACTGGTGCTCTCTTAAGCCAAGTGTCATAGTTCACTGCACTCTGATGTGGAAATTAGTTTCCTGAGATCCTCTAGCAGTTACACAGAAAAGGCTTTATAGGTTTGCCTTGTAGCTTAAAGTAAACTCATCTGAGAAACTGGTGGTACTGAAAATGCTTGGAAAACCTGAGAAGGGCCTTAGGCCTGATACATAAGAGGTCAATCTCTGGTAATTCTTTGCATTAAACTTACATTACTTCTTGCACTTGGGTGTGCTTGCTATGCCCCATTTTCCCTCCATCAGCCTCAGTCCTGGTAACATACCTTTTCCATGTTCTGCTTTAGGTACCCACAGAAGAACAGTCGTTGGGAGAACAAGACCAAGATTTTGCAAGAATATAGTCCAGAGTGTGCTGTATACACATACACAATAAATATAGTATACAAACATACATACAGATATTTACAGACACACACACACATAACAGCATCTAAATTATGAAGCTGTGCAGTTCAGTGAAGCTTGCTGGAAATGCTATGAGACCAGCATTTAGAAGATTGAGTCACTTGTCTTGGTGCTTAACACAGATGCAGGAAATTGTATCTTGGGACTTTGTTTCTGAACTCATGTCATATATACAAGAGCATCCAGCTACTGGAGTTGTGATCCTCTGAGACAGCAAGGCAAAAGGGAAAGAATGGCTCCGCACACTATATGAAGTGTGTACAGTTCTGTGCTGCTCATTTCTGGAATTAGTGCAGGCATGTTTTACTGGGGCTCTGGTCAAGTACGAGAATGCGATTTGCAGGAAGAATAAAAAATACAAGGATGCAAAAGGCCTTTGATCCGACTCAGTTTCACTTCAGAGGGAAAAAAAAAAAAAAAAAGGTGCTTACTATATCACAGGTGAAATTTTGGCTCATTCAAAGTCAATGGGAGTTGAACCAAAGACCAGGTTTTCAAACCGTAATTTCTCCTCAGAGGCTAGCACAGTCTGGTATTGGATTTATCCAATGGTCTGATTTTATCCCTGGATTGAGTGTTTTTGAGGGGAAAACAGAAGAATGAATGTTCCACTAAATGAGTATACAAAATACACAAAATAACTATTGTTAAGACAAAAGATACTACCATTATGTTTTACCTTAGTTTGATTGATAAATATGCTACCACAGAACCTGTTTTCAGAAACAGCAGTCAGCTGAAATCTGGAGGGTGAGCAAATCCCTGCTTTTCAAGAAAACACCTCCAATAACTTCAGAAGCTAAAAACAGCAAAAAACCATTCCTCTCTGTTAAATAGAAGTTTATTCCTGAAGCATACTTTTTAGACAGTTTATTTTCAATCCAATTTGCAGTTTTATGAACCAAACTGGTGTTATGGTGGTTGCTAAAGCAGTTGTATTAGTTGTTACAATTATAATCTTCCTTCTTCCCAGAGCCATAAACCTTCCCACTTGTTGCATAATGGAGCAATTACTCCATAAACTCTGCTAGTCTGTTCGTTGACTGCAAAATAAATAAGCGCCAATGAGAGCCATTGGCCTGTACAAAAGATGAAAATGCAAACAGAAAGCAGGGAATTCACCAGATTTATGGAGGAGATTTTATTGGCCATTATCAAAACATCCACAAGATTCAAACTTTCCTCAGCATATAAAATTTGCAATTGTAAAACAACAACATCGCAATGGAACTTTCCACTGCAGGATGTGACGAGGGGGAGAGTGCTCCCGGAGCAAGAAACGCTGCTGTGCTCGGGGAGGTCGTGCTCACCCCCGTTCTCGTCCCCTGAGCTTTACTTCCCCTCCTCTAGCCCCCAGGGTTAACAGCATCCCCTGGGTGTAAGTGGTGGCTGCCTTCAACACGGGCTGGGAAATGCTCAGGCTCTACTGGGGATGCGAAGGGAAGCTCTTGCTCTGACTAGGAAGGAGGAATACGGACAAAATGCCAGCAAGTTGCTTTTTATCTTCAATTTCTTGGACTGCTGCACACTATCAAAAGTCTTTTGCTTCCTCAAACCCTGCAGTTCCTCTTCAGCTGAGCTGTGAAGTTGTTTCATCAACAAACTCAATATAAACTCTCAATGACAAGCCTGGAAGATTTATGATTTTTGTCATCTTTAAATAGCCATCATAAAAAAATACTGAAGCTGCCGAATTCGTTTGCTAGAAATTGACACTTATTGATGGCCACTGCTCAGGGATAAGCGTGGTGACCTGCTACAGTAATGACCAGATAAGAGCCCACTATAAAATGAAAGGGAAAAAGAACTTTAGGTCAAACATCTTCAAAATTCATGTGCGTGAAGTCAAGCTTTGAAATGCATCTGTAAACATGAAATCAGGGGTCAGCTTTTCAGACCTGCTGTGTTCCTGCAGTCCCTACTGAAGTCAAATGCATTGTGCCATGGAAAAGCATACCTTGGGCTGCTCCTTCAGCAGCCTAAATATAGATGTATACGCCTAATGCTGGGTGCCAGAGAGAAAAAACAGGCATTAAAGGAAAGAAGAAGGAAGAGATTACATGGTATAGCTGTGTCAGTGCTGCAGCTATTGGTCTCTAACTGCAAAGCTATTTCTAAGGAGAAAGATCTACTTCCAACTTGTGTTTTCAAAACTAGGGTTCAAGGCCTTAATTTTTTATATCACAGAAAGAAATTCACCATTTGGCAGCAGAACTGCAGATTTCCTTCTTTTTAAAGAACAGAGGACACAGAGCAGCCCAGGTCTCAAATCCTTCCAGATCTATTCCTGAAAGCCCCATAGCTCACTGTGGCCCATGGAGACCTGAATTCCTCTCGATATCAAACTTGGCACAGGGACAGATGCCAAACACCTTGACAGAGCTGGCTTGACAAATATGTGCTGGGAGAGCCTTGGCTTCCTCATGGCACCACACCAAGAGGATCCTGGATTGGGAGCCCAGCGATATTTGATAGCAACAGCACGCTTCCCAACCCGGAATGGCCTTTGCCAGGAGCAGAGCTGCTCCCTGGGATATACTTAGATCTGGTTCACTGACGGGCGCAGGATGAGATAGTCTAAGTCCCTCGCAGCCTTTACATTTCTAAGATTCAATGAACTGAGGCATCTGGCTGTTCTCTCAAGAATGTATGTTTTTGGCAGAGAGACGCCCAAATTGCTCTTCTCTGCCAGCAGGAAAGACTTCTGGCTTCTCCCGCCGCTCTCCATGCTGGAAGTCAACACAGAAAGCATAGCCAGAAAGGGCAGACAGCTGCAAGGACCTATTAGTTATATTCCACTGTCACCTGGGAATTTCCCTATTGCCTCTCCCTACCTCTTTTCAAAGAGTCCCTTGCTGTCCCCTGCTTTCCCTATAATGGGAGTCAGGATGGTTACCAGATTGTTAAATTTTTGCCTTTTGCACCCTGGTGGCATGGTGGGTGCTAAACACTTCGGTCTGTCCTCACATCATGACTCCAAGGCCCCAAAATATCCCCTGTTAAGTATCATGCTGCTTCATTTGCTTGACTTTGTACCAAACCAAGCCCCATAGGCACGGCCGTCAGCACAGAACGGAGGGAGTGATGGGTCCTCCCTGTTGCCAAAAAGCAGGCCAGGGATGTCCGAAGCTGAAAACCTGAGGCCAAGCTGTGGCTGTCACGACAGGATCCAGCCAGCAGCCTGAACAGAGGTGTTGTCAAAAAGGAGAAGGGTGAGGAGCACAGTGAAGGAGCAACCGAAGCTGCAGAGAGGTGAATAAACCATGGGTGCTGGGGTGCGAACCTCAAGCTGATAACCTGAAGGAAAAGGTGGCAGAAACGCAGTGAGCAAAGCCAAAGCTAACCTAACCGAGTTCAAAGACAGGCACTACGCTTTGGGCAGTCACAGAAATAAGGAATTAAGGGGAAGAAAGAGAACGAACAACAACCTTACAGGCCTTGCCACAGATACTGGGAAATGGGCAGCAGCACCAGGCTGTGACTGACTGGGGAAGGGCCCGGCCGTGCCTCGGGTCAGGGCACGGGGCAGGTGGCACCAGGGAGGTGACTGGCTCTCGTGGCTGGGTCACAGGGCCCTGCAAGGCACAGCACTCACATGCTCCAGCATGAGCTCTGGCCGGCTGCAAATCCTACAGGACTTAAATAAAACGTGGCTCTTAATCAACAGATTGAATGCTGAGAAACCTGAGCGTGAGGTGGCTGCCAGAACCCGCAGCCAGTGAAAGTTGTTATGCACCAGAAGACATGGCCAGACCAGGCTTCGAGTCTGAAATGACTGTGATGGGAGCAGCAAGTTTTCTCTTTTTAATGCGCTGCTGTTTCCTGCACCGTGTGGTTACAGCAGTGCAGGTGACGGCGCAGCCGAATGGTGACACCACATACCACAAAGTCTAACTTCTCATGGCTCTTCTTGGGGCCGAATTGGTGGAAATTGACCATTGCTTTCATCTCCTTGGTCTTAGCAACTTCATATGAGTTGCTAAATGAGGTGCAGAAGTAGCAGAAGGAATGTCCCTCACTTCAAGGTGTTTCAGTCTCAAGCTCAGAGCTGGGCTCTAGCACCCAAAGCAAAGTGCAAGCCCTGTGCCTGTAAAAAAGGGCTTACAGGCAAGAGTGTTTCATTAACCAGCAACTCGGCAGCTTGCACATGTGTTGTGTTTTGTAGTGTAAAAGATGTAGGAATAGCAAGGGTTGACGTAAGCGGTTTGGAGAAGACATAGACTGGAAAGTTTCTCAGAGCTTTTGACAAAGGGGTTTGCAGTCATTTCCCTGTGGTTTCTTGTTTCTCACACACTTAGCAGAGGAGTCGCATGCTAGAGCTCTGTCAAAACCCTTCAGAGTCACTCTACCCTAGTTCCTAACACTGGGGTACCTAAAGCACGGCCCTGTGTAACAACCATTTCAAACCTTCTTCTGACTGTGGTAGACACGAATCCTTAATATCCTGCTTTCTTTGCGTCTTTTCCAGCCTTGGTTTGCTCTGGGCAGAATAGGGCTTCTGTGCTTCTTCAGCCAGGCAGGTCTTCTACTTTGGCCAGAGTTTCTGCTTTTTCCTGCTGAAGCCTTCTGCCTTCTTTTCTTCAGATAGGAACTTGTATCTGTCGTTCAGAGGGCAACATGTTCACCTCTAGAATGACTGCTGAGCCAAGACCTCGCTGTCCTGTTGATATATCTACATTTTATTTCTGACTGTAGCCGAGGATGACAGAAAACTAGAAATGTATAGGCTCTGTTAAACTGCAAGATCTCTCCGCCTTACAGCATTTTAGGTGCTATAAGGTAATAAAGAAACAACACTGCTTTTGTTCTTCTCAGTGCTGAAGGGTTCTGCAGGATCTCTCTCCCCACAAATGGTAGAAAATGCTGTTCATGCATGAAGCCAGCTCTGGATAAACCCTGTCTAGTCACGCATCCCTGAGAGTGGATTTTTCAAAAGAGATGCAAAACAAAGTACTTGACCCCCTTGTGATCATTGCTGCCAATACACCCTAACGTTACCTTCCAGATCCAATTACAATTGTTAACATTCATCGCAGGGCACCATCTCCTAAGCTCTGGGCACCCCAAAACAGGCAAGAGCAGCTGGGTGCGCTCCTTTGGAAAAGCAGGTGCGCGGGCACATCTTCTGAACGTTGCAAGTATGCAAGAGAAAAATAACATTCCCTTTCTTGGAACTTGTTTTCGGCAGTTGAACATTTCACAAAGAGAAACTGTTAGTACAAACACTCAAAAGGTCAAGCTCTAAATAAACAGACAGACACAGTGATGAAAGGGGTTAGTTGTTATTAATGAAGCTGAGATGATCACAAGTCAAAAAAAAGCAAAGCAGCAATGAAGACAGAGGGCTATGAGCACGCTAGAAATTTTGGCAAGATCACATGTGAAGATACAAAAAGCAAAAGTTGCATTCCCCAGCCTGAGACGTAACATGCCCCAAAAAGTCCTCCTTCACTGTTCCCTGGGATTGTCAGCTACTTTGCAGCTCCTTTCACTGACTTTAGGAAGATAAACAAACTGGATTTGCACTAGAAATGTGCACCACCTATCCCCACATGAATACTATACTCAAACTAAGGCAGAGGATGAAAACAAATCCAATTTGTATCTACTACACAAGCCTTGTTTTATTTTCATGCACGAACAGGATTTCCTTCCAAATCAGGTGCATGTTTTTCCCTGACACACAATACTGATAAAACCTGGCATATAGCTCATATTAGAAGAAATCTGTGCAGAGTCAATCACCAGCCATAGAAAGATGATGATGACAACATCAGAATAAAGACAATAATTGAAAAAAAAATCATGGAAATTTCAATAAACTAAATCATGGCCAAAGATTTCCTGTTTTATTGGTGTTTACTTTGGGGATTTGCTTGTTTACCAGCAATGTGGCAGTGTTACACTGAGTATTAATACGTACTTTACAGAAAATAGAGAACTGTAGAAGCTGCAGAGCAGCTTTTGGCTCTGAAGCAAAATTCAGATCTTATTATGTATCCCAGTTTAGGACTAGCCCTCCTTATAATGAGCTGAGCCCCAAACATGAGCACAGTCAAAATTTGGCTCTGTAGTTTGTAGCTTGACCTTAGGTAAACCTCAAACAGGATCATTTGTGGTTCAGAACAAACAAACAAAAAAAAATCCCTTGATGTTTCTGAGTCATCACATTGCATTAGTTCAATTTTCAAAGGTGGATTTGTCTCAGTCGGTCAGGGAGCTTTTGGTGGGATCAGTAAGTGCTTCTTGGCTCCAAAGCGATTCAGCACTGAGGACACGATGCGCACAGAGGGAAGACCTATCCGAAAACAGCCACGTGCTCATACCACGCAGGGCCTCATGTGCAGAGCTACACGCAGCTATTTGAACTGTTCGCAGCCAGTGCCCAGCTCACGAAGAACAAGGAGAGCACTTCCGACATTCCTGTGAACATTAAACAGTCGCTGAAAGGGCAGGACGAGCTCCTCCCTCGCACGAGTGAAACCTCCCCATGCCGCCTCACACGGTGTGGTACATCTTGTCCTCCTCCTGCTGGCACCCATCCGGAGCAGTAGCATTAGGGGACAAGCCGTGTGACAAGAGCAAACAATAGGGCAGACACACACACACCAACCGTCCCTGATACACAAGTGCCAGTGGGGCTGGCACAGAACAGAAGGGCTCAACAAAGCCAGCAGCTCCCCAGCCACTGAATGGCGATGGGAAAGTCTCAGAAAGGAAAGACTGGAACCTAAACAGCTCCCACACCGATGGGAAAGTTAGCAGGTCTCTAGGGAGGTTGATCTGTGCACGTGACACCAGTGGATTTGCAAACAACCCAGAAAAAGTGAGCCAAACATCTGTGGGTATACGCAATGGCCTTTCACAACACACAGGACTGCAGGCACTGCTGAGTCTAACAGTTTTGGGGGAAAACAAAACAAAACAAAACAAAACAAATAAAATAAAGCAAGTGCTGCTGGTATTACAGACCAGTGTGCTGAGGAGACAGGAAAGGAACAAGCTGGGACTCACTGCTGCAAGAAATAACCAGGTCAAACTCTGCTGAGCATGAAATGTGATGGAGACTTGGCCCTGGCCTTGACCTGTTGCCTCGCTGTGTTGTTAAAACATGAGCAGCAAGGAAGGGAAATGCTGGAGGTTGACCCTGCAATGAGCAGAATGCTTTCAACAGAAGCCATCTAGTTGCACAAATCACTTCTTATATGTTAAGAGATGGAACAGAGGGAGATGTGGAGTGAGGAGGAGAGAACATGTACGTTCATGAACAACGTGCACATGTGTGTGGTGGTGGCCAGAAATGGAAAACAAAGAGATCAAACCAGCAGGGCTGGCTATGCCTCGAGCTCCACGCAAAGCCTCTCTGGAGGTTCGCTCTTCCAGTGGCATCCACAGCAGCCGTTGTGGGCTTGCTCACTTGCTAGGCTGCCATAGACTTCGGACTAAGACAAGGCAGGGATAAAAACTTGGATGCTGTGTAGAAATTGCTGCACCCCGATAAACAATACAATCAATTACCTTTTGCTAAGGAAGGCTGGTGACCTCTGGCAATGCCCTTTCCCTTGTGATCTGAAACACGCAGACAAGGCCGCTGTGCTCTGATGTGCAAACACACACACAACCATACGTGCTTGCTTTGCTTACTGCCCCGTGCCTGTGCATCCCAGCCAGCGAGGCAAATGTCCTTCAGTAGGATCACTTGAATGACATTGCAAATCCAGCTCCTTGCCCAGAGCCAGCCCTGGTGCCCAGCAGCTCCCAGGACGACACACGGACATGCCCCTTGCCCTCGGAGCTTCTCTAACCATCTAGCACACCAGGAACACAAAGGAAAACCCAAAGACACACTGAAACTTGGATATGTCAGTTTGGATGGCCTCACACACACAACCCTCAGACCTGACAGGTGCCTTCGCAACTTCTCCTTTTAAGAGGAAGCACAGACCACTGCGTGTCAAAACCCCTGGGTTCACTTCCCCACTTCAACACCAACTCACTCTTTGGACCTGGGCATGTTAATTAACCCAAGCAAGGTTTGATTTCCCCATCTGCGTGAAAACTGCCAGCCCTTCAGAGGCATTCTTACTCAGTCCTTCAGTGCTTGCAGACAGAAGTCCCCTGCGTGCAGACTTCGAGATCCCACCATGAATGAGCCATCAGTATCGCAGCAAGAGGGCTTAGATGGGAGATCTGTGTGGGACAGCTCATCCGTGGTAACTCCAAGGGGAAAGGAAAAGAATACAAGGTTCAAGTTGTCAAAACTATGCCGACAAATTCTTTGGTCAGTGTGTCAAAGACTGATGTTAAGCCACTTATAACCCACGTTTTGGTTGAACACTTCTCATTGCCCATGCTTGGCTTAACGCAGTAAGCTGCAGTCCTTGGCTTTGCAGCAATCTGAACTCATCGGGTAGGATGCACAAAAGGAGCAGAAATCATGGGTGACTGCAGTGAACTCTGAGAACGTGGGTAGAAGTGCAGTGACCCAGCTGATACCCGCCTACACACGTGTGCATGCCATGTGGGTGTTTAGCATCCCACAGCAGAACCCAGGCTCCCTGTATGCCACACAACTGCCAGGTCGCTTCTTTTTGCCAGGCAGGTTTTTACTGTTGTTCCTGTAGTCCTCTGTATCCCCACGGTCTTCCCAGCACTGAAACCTCCTGCAGTTCTGCCAGGCTAAATCTATCGGGTGGCAATCACACGGGTCCGAGGAAAGCTGTGCACCTCTGCCAAGAAATTGTGCTTTCCTGCAATTCAAGTGAAAATCAGTGCTGGGGAAGGAAGGCATCTGCAGAACAGCTGAGGCAGATATGAGCAGATACGAAACCATCAGCAATAAGCACTCATCAGGACAAGCTGAGCGAGACTGCCTCGCTCACTGTCATCACAACGCTCTGGACCTTGTATATTGAGCCTCATGCGCAGAGCCTGTATATATTCATCACCGAGGAGGAGTGAACAGCTGCCTCTTGCGCAGCGCATAAGAGAAACAGGAAAACAACTCTCTCCAAGAAAAATAGGATGTGAGATACAGAGAAATCCTTCTGGGAAAAATCAGAAGCAGTAGGCTTGGAAAGAAAGCTTAGAGAAATATATGTCTGTAAAGCTGGCTCAGTTTTTCAAGCAGAAACCTACTTTGTATCTGTAAGGACGCATGTCCACAACAAACCTGTTCTGATATCCACTTTTGCTACCCTGCCTGTCCTTTCTGACTGGCCCCACATTGCTGGTGGTGCCAACCCCAATCAGCACATCCCAGCCAAGCTCCCCAGAAGTGGATGGATATCCACGCTGGGGTGCCATTCACCTGAGTGGTTCTCTTACTGCGTTCCTCTTCACACTTCTTTACCATGGGCACCTTCTTATACAGCAAGTAAAATCTGTTTGCTCAGAATTTCTAATGTAATCAACGTCTCTTCTATCCTCACAAAAGAAGGTATCAAGAAGTGTTAAGCATACAACAGTCCAAGGTCTCCTGTGTACCAGTGTGCATAAGGTATCAATTCCCCTGAAGCTAAGCGTAAAGCTGCTGTAACGCCAGAATTAGGTTCACTGTGTAATTTTTCGAGGCAGGCAGGGAGTAACCAAATAAAGAAGCTACTATGTGATTTACTCAGTCTCCTAGTTGTTGCTTGAGAACCTGGGATGACACTGTGTTAGCCTCTGATCTATACTCCTAGCTTTTATTAAATCAACATAGTTGCTCCAAAGTTAATATAACTATCCTGGCATTACTCTGGCCCACTATACACATGACAAAACGCTAAACTGCACTGTAACTCCATGTGCCTTCACAGGATAGATCAAACTCACCGCTACAACAGCATTACATACATTTTCTGTATGTGGACTTTGGATATATACGGTGTCATATCTGTGAAGGCTTTCTTGGATGTTTGTGTGCGTCTGTTCCTGTTTCCTTGTCTCATAAAACCCCAACAGTTGGAATTACCATACAGAGATACCCTGATTCCAGCTGCAAATCGTTTCCTTTCATAAATGAGTTTGTTTTACAGCCTTCAAAACCTGAATGGGGATAACACGGCCACCAAATGTCAGATGAGCCATTAGAGACTGAACACCAATGGAAAGCGTCTGCATAATCCTGAATGCCGGGGCAACAACATTTATTCTCATCCTCACTTCCCATTCTTTGCATCTGGTTCGCTATAAAACGTGCAGATGCTTCAGTAATAGGAAAGCCCAGGATGCAAGTAGTCATGCCTGATCTCATTGTCCTTTTTCCCTGCTTGGCAACAAAACACATACTTCAGCCATGGCGAGGACGGCCTCTTCATGCTCCAACCACACCCTCAGCAGATGAGGGAGTGGGCTACACTCACCCCTAAATTCCACAAGAGTCCTCAGACCCAGCCAAGGTCAGGACACTGCATTGTTGCACTGTTCCTCACGGCTAGCGCTGTCCAGGAACTAAGACATCCTTAAAACTCTTTGACTTGCTTAATTAAGTCATTCTCTGTCTCTGAAGTGACCTTTTTACCCCCTCAGCACAGGCACCTAGCTATCCCTCTGACGCTGCATCAAGACACAGACCGGTGGAGGAGAAAACCACATGGCTGCTGCCTTCGTGAGCCTGGCTGAGTTACCTTCTCCTCCTGCGAGCGCGGGGAAATGACTATAAAAGTGGGATATTGCTGCATGCCTTGCAGAGGCTTTGCGAAGAATTTAGTTAAGATCCATCGGAGGGCTCTGAAAAATATAAAACACTACATAAATGCTAAAAGTTAACTGCTTTTAATGATGAATAGCCTCAGATTTAAGAGAGGTCTTTTCTTAGTTTCCATACAAAGGTGCAAAAATATCCTTCATTGCAAATAATCACTGTGCCTGCTGTGAGAGGCTCTGCACATGATTTCAATTCCCTTTCACATAGAAAATAGGAATAATACTTTGCATTTATAGACTTTAAAACTACTTTGCAGACAATCAAGTTTCAAAACCCCCACTGTGATACAGGAGGCAAATATTATACCCGTTTTACAGAGGAAACTAAGAGGCAAACATTTTCAACTACCTAGCCTAAAGCCAGAAACGAAACATTTGAGAACTTGGGCTCTCTAGCAAGGTCTATCTAGACCCGGCTTTGCTCAGTTGCTCTTCTTAGTAAACTCTTTACGCTTCTGCCCCCAAACTTTGATATAGCAGGGCATGCTCACGGCACAGCAGAAGTGGCCATGGCATTTATCTGCATTACCAGTGCATTTAGTTTTTTTGTAGATACCTCTATTGCCCACAGAGTGTGCCTGGAATTGCATGAGGCCACTTATTCCATCTTTTAGCATGTGTGGCAGTAGAAAAGTTGTTGACAACTCCAAGTTAACCAAACATGTATTTTTAGAACCTAAGTCCGACGTTACAGTGTCTGGACTCATAACTACCCATTTCTCTGACATTAAGCTGAGCTACCACATGAGAAAATTGCTAGAATGATAGTATTTCCAGGGCATACTGAGTCATTGTCCAACATCTAAAATGGGAAATAAAATAATTTCTCAGAAATTGTCAGCACAGTGGGAGGCAAAGTTTGCAGGAACTCAGCTTGTGTAGAAAAATTCAGGTTTCTACTCTAAAACAGGTCCCTCAGCACTAAACACATTTTTTTTCCTCTTTTTTTTTTTTTTTTTTTTTAATTTCCTGATGATAGAAAAGCAATTAGGTCCCATGGCATTGATTTCCTGGCATTATCTCATATTTAGAACAATTATTAAGCAACACTAGCAAAATGATAATGGTGATGACTAGGGAGCAGCAGGAGAAGAACTGCGTAGACCCAGAAACACGTTTCATTTTTTGCTTTGATCTGTCCTAGAGATGAGCCGAGGTCCTTGCCTGATGACACCTTTTGCCCAGTCCCTGGAGAAGGATGCTCACGCACCTCGTCCCCCTCCACAGCAGCAATTCCTTGCCCGAGTGAGACCACCTTGGCTTGCCTCCTCAACGGCCTGTGGGGAATGCTAATGTGGAAGAGTAGGAAAGTCCCTCGGGCAGAGGTTTTCAGCCACTTAATTTGCATACGATTATTTTTTCTCTCCCTTGGAAGTGCAGGCCCCCGCATAATGAAGTTAAGCTTCTGACAACAGGCTTGCATAGATCAGGAAGTGCAGCTCAGAAGTAATTTGCTGACACTTGGGATTTCCAAGGTGAAAGCCACTGACCTACTGTCCAGGTATGGGACAGCCTGCGCTCAAGAGAAGCAGCCGCCTGTGGTCCCACAGTTAATAATTAACTCCTAAGTGGAAGCAGAAGGGTTGATGAGGGTTTATGACTGCATATCCTTCGTATCCTTCTTACAAGGAGAAACAGATGTTTGCAAAGACCACAAACCTCCATTCCACAAATCGCTTGCTCTGCCTGTTACCTTCAGGCAGTCAGTTCCAAAAGCTGAATTAAAAACCAAACAAATTAATTGTTTTGCTGGAAGGTTCAGAGAAGAGCATGGGGTGGAGAGGCAGAGGTTGTACAATTCCCTCACACAGCAGCACGTCTCCGGCCTGCTCAGAAGGCAGCAGACAGCATGGGAAAACCCTGTCCTGCCACTGAGTTTCCTGCTGGTAATCAGGGTTTTCAAGATTCAACTACAGAGGAGCACTGGAAAGTCTTCTTCATCACCGAAGAAGCATAGACCCTGTCTCATCTGTCAGACCACGGACACGTCTGGATGTTTTCACTCGCATTCATTTATATTTATAACCAAACACCAGACACTACCAAGTCGTGTAATGGTGAAGCACTTCATTTCAGCTGAGATGTTTGGTTCCCCTCCCTTTTATCTCACTTTAAATTGATAGCATCTTGATTTCCAAAAAAAAAATGAGGGGATGGCACTTTTGAGTGCTGCCTTCAGCTATGCATTTGTATGCATTTTCCATCTTTTAACTAACAAACAGGAGGAAAAAAAGTTAATTTTGCTAGCAGCCTGCTGTGGTATAAATAAAAATAATAGGTACATTCACAGATTTTGAACTTTTTACAGCCACTGCTGCAAAAAGCAATTTTAATTTATAACCACGGAGTCTTGCAAAACATATAACGAAGACATAATAAAATGGAATGTTTATCCTGTGGCTCCCATTAGACCTCTTCCGTTCGATGGTTGTAACTAATGACTTGTTTTTCCACTTTTGTATTGGAAGCCTTATTATTGGGCGGCACAGAGCATACCTTATTTGATTTCCCTAGCAATGCCTGCACCTCTTGCTGAAGCCTGCAATTAGATGTTTATGAAATAATATTAAAAAGCTGCATAATCTTGTCTGTGGTCAAAAATTAAAAAACAACAACAACAAAAACCAAACACAAACGCCAGCAACAAACCAGCCCTGTTTGTATAATATTATACCGAGTACAATAGACTAATGTTCACTCCACTGCATGTGTCCTTTTGACTAACCACTTCTATCTGACAACCTTTTTTTGGCAGCAGAACACATTGTACTTTTTGGATAATTGACTGTGGAATATAATGTTGTTTATTCAAAAGCAGGTCACACAGAACTGAGCTTCCAGTTGTCTTTATCCTTTTACCTTTCTTACCTTCACAATGTTTAAATTTATGCTGAACTTCTTTTAATTACACATATGGTTTTAATTGCTGCGCTGTACTTATTCACCAGAAGGTGACTTGATAGAGAAAGGGTAAAGAAAGGTAGGTGGGATGTTGAATTCAGATTTCAAAACTAGGGTTGGGCATATTATTGGTGAGAAATCTGACAAAGACACAAACGCAAGGACATGCATTTCCAACACCCTCTGTTACCTCCAGGGCCATATTTGCCTGCAATATAACTCCGTTATTTCTTTGTACTAAAAATCTACTGGACACAATCACCCACCTCTTTCTCACTCATCTGGAAATTCAACAATGGCAATAGCCTCGGTTTCAAGCTTAAACCCTGGGGACACGCAACCTCGTGGAAAATGATGTGGAAACATGTAGAGGTTGTGAAAAATCTAAATTTGGGTACATGCAGTTAAGGGAATGGGTTTAGGAGAGAGTTTTAACTGAAGTGCAAGATGAGGCAGTGCAAGAATTGATGCATTTCTAAAGCATTCTCTTGGTTTGCAGCCTGGGAGAAGAGAGGTCACAAGTAAGTGGTGCTTAACAGGAGAGAGAAAGGGCTCTGATGCTGCAAAGGAAACAGAAAAGCCTGGGGAAGGAGGTGCAAGAGAGCACCTCTGTGATGCTGATCATCAGACCAGGGGACCATGGTAATCACCTGAGACTTCAAGTCTGCAAGATACTCATGAAACTCAGCTTTGCAAGAGTACAAATGTCGCAGGGCACTTCACAAGAGATTTCTTCTGTAGTCTGACTACGACTGGAAAATACCCCTCCAGGCCTCCTGGTGACAGCCTAGAAGGAATCAATCAGTGGCAAACACACAGCAGGAGCTTCCCTGGTCATTTATGCAGTTTTTTGCCCTGAAAAAGCCACGAGTTTTCCTTTCAAGCTCTCACGGCAACAACAGAAAAGGAGGTGATTCACTTAATGAGCCTCCAGCTCTCACAAAGCCGGAGGAAACACCTGAGAAAGAATATCCTTCAGGTGAGGGTAAAATACAGCCTAACTAGGAAATAACGGGATGAAAATGATTATGTCTAATTTGCTCTATTACAGCCCAGGTGTGGTTCCATTTTCCTGATGACTAAAGTAATCCTAATGTGTCAGTCTAAGTTACTGCCAATTCATTTGAGGAAATTTTGTTTGTTTAGAAAAAGCTTTAATCGGGGTGGGGGGGGAACGATTCTGACAGTAATAATAATTCATCTGTCTGTGCTGGTGCTAAACCACACGGTGGAAAATCCTTGCTAATGCTAGATTGATCACCTAACACACAGCAGCTCCGCTCTTCTAATTTGTTTCATGTTGCTGACTTCAGACAGCACATTTCACTCTGGACTATTTTGAGGATCCATGCAAAACTGAGTAACTGCCCTATTAGTGTGAAGGCATATGAATAGTATTCTGCAACAAGCAAAGCAGAGTTCGTCTGGTATTTTTTCAAGCAGAGAATACACAGTGTTTGGAACAAACAAAAAATGCGATTGGAAAGTTTAGAGCCCTTAAATTAATTCCCTGGACAAAAAGTTGAGGCACCATATTCATAACATCACGTTATGTAACTTGCACTGGAGCCAGGCAGCTACTAAGTGAAATAGTATGAGTTATAAAAGCAAAATATTATTGTGAAAACAATTTTACAACTTTATAATTCACTATTATTTTCATTTAAGAACAAAACTGTCAGTATAATTGCAAATTCTGTTTGCCTTGCAGCAGTTCTTTCAGCTGGTGATAGGAAACCTTTTTTTTTTTTCCCCCAAAGGATGATATTTCACTTAATATATTGCATTTCTTTACATTTATCCAGAGGTAAATCTAAACTGGAAGCCCATTATTTGGGTATCTAAGGAAGTTTTATATCAGAACATTTACGATCGGTAAACGTAACCATATATTACCAATTATTTCTTACCATTACTCTTGGAGGAAGAAATACTATATCAGCATCCAGTATAGACAATTCTCTACTCTTTATAACTGAGCATCTATTTTAAGGGACATCCCACATGACGTGCATTTCTCCCTCTGCACCATGACCATTTTCTACCTTGCCTGCTCGCAGAAGGACGAGGCCCAAGAGCCTAGCTGTGGACAACCACGGCTATCAATGGAGCAATGAATAATCTTTTGAATTGTGCACAGCTCCCTGCACAAGGTTGGTGCTTTGGTAACAAGCCATTGCTATGATAATGTGTGCACATTCCATTAAGAACCGGATTAAGACCACAAACATGTTTCACAGAATTCAGTGGGAAAATCACCCCAGTATGAGCGATCCGCTCTGAATGACACAACCAAAACATCACATTAGCCAAAGCAGCACTATGAACTGGGCAGTTCCTTGCCAAAACACTGGTATTACCACTAGCTTGCAAGCTGATTTTCAAACCAATGGAGCCAGAGCCCTTCTCGCCTCAAGCAGAAGAGCCATCCAATGACACTGAGATGCTCCATGCCTACTCTTTGTCCCCAGCTCTTCTACTGGTTTATCGCCTAAGCCTGGGCAAGTTACCTTTCTCATTCATGTCCTAACTTCATGTCCTAGCAATCAACTTGACAGCAGAGATTATTTGATAGATGCACAAGATCACCATGTGCTTCGGTACCTTGGCTTTGGAAGAATTACAATGTAGTTGGACTCGATTGTATTTTAAAACAGGAAGACTCAGCCCCTCCCACAATCAGCATCACCAACACATGCAACAGCCAGAGTATGCCTGCGAATTACTTAAGTAGTACTCACTTGTATGGGTGCTGCTTTTCGAACTGAAAACTGTAAACTGATAGCTCAAATCCAACTGTCCTTGCCTCATCATGCCTCAGACCATGCCATCCACCAGAGATCCAAGCTCAGATAGCCCCATGGTTCGATCACCACTGCCTGCAAACCAGACAGCCTCCCCATTAGAGGTTTCTTCTCATCCGTAGGTAAATATATGCTGACCATATTTTTTGTCCACAGATACAAAATCCTTACCCACTAGACTGTAACACAACCTGACAGCATCTGTCAATGTAGACACTTGGTTATCAAGAGTTAAACAGCACACAAACAGAGGCCTTAATTAACTTCAGGGTTGCCCCATTCCCTATCATGTATGGAGGCATTGTCCTCGGCTTATTTTAAGAAGGAGCAAGAAAGAACATCCACGTATTACACCAAAAGCCTCTTTCTCAGTTATTCCTCTTTTATTACTAACCCAGTGTGGCTGAATAAAGGCTGAAACTGAAAAACCTGCATCCCGAAGCTGTAAATTTAAGTTGGATTCTCAGTATTTGCTGACCTGACTTACTTCTGTAACTACAGGATCCCTGTTATCTTTAACTTCAAGGTAACTGCTTGGCAACTTGTTGTTTCTCTGTGATTCCTAGGAAAGAAATCTGATGAATTCCTCTGTCATCAGCCAGTCCTCCTAATAAAAGCAGTGCTTAAATAATAAAATATAATACAACAAACTAACTGTAAAGTTCTGAAACAAGAGTGGTAAACACATTTTACAGTGAGAATTGGGCTCTTTCAAAAGTTTAAGGTATGAGAGAGAGCGTGCCAGATTCCTGAAGCAAGCTGTTCTGAAAACAACTCTTTGCAACTCTTGACAATACCTTTGCACCTAAAAAATCTGAAGAAACGCACAGAGATTTTGATGTCGAGATTTGTATTATCTCTGATTGGAAAATACCATTCTCAATGCCACAGAGTGCCAACAAGTCCCAACTCTGAGCCTCTCATCACAGTGTTAGACACCACTGCCTTCTTCCCCTCCTCCTCATTTTAACAGAAGCAACAGCATTTAATTTAATCCACCCAGAAGCAATGACAGAGTCAGCAGCTGATATACAGCTAGTGCCGGTTAGAACTCAGAATTACTGTTTTGTGAAGAATGTCAACATTTTGACATTTGTTACTATTCTCAGGGTAGAACTTGCATATTCATTTGGAAATTTTGAAATTGAAATGTCACACTGAAATCACAAATTCAATTCTGAAGTTTGGAATTTCACCTTTTATTTCACTTTACAATATCTTTCCCTTTTAATTCATTCAATTCCAGACTGCCATATTTTAAATAACCATTTTTAATTTTACTATTATTTATTTTAGCGTTGTAAAACTATGGGCAATTACTAGCTCACATTGTCAGAAAACTGACTTCAATCACCCTTTTATACTATCTATGTCTGAATCCCATCCAATGGAAATTCTTGATGTGTGACTTTTGACTTGGGTGCAGATGAGAGATTCTGGGGGAGAAGACTCTTGGGGGGAGGCAGGCTGTGCACGCTAAGCTGCCTGCCTCTCTCCACAGCAAAAAGCAAAGCTAAGAAAGACTATATCTGTGTGACAGCAGGAGGAAATCTGGCAGATTGCATTTACTCATCTGCAGAGAACAAAAAATTCCTAGCCACTAGATTAACAGCAAACAGCAAGAGCATTAGTCTCAGTTCAAACGCAAGTGCCGGAGGTATCTATTTTATGTGAGTGATAGCAGACTGTAAAAATTATTAAACCAGTACAAGAGAAGTGCATCAGTCATAGCAAAGGACACTGGTGAGCAGATGTTTCTGAGGCAAAGATGAAACTTCCAAGCGAATGTCTCCATCGCAGGTATTAAATCAGTGGAAAAACTGACAAAAGCTGTGTAAAATGAGAAAACAGCAAGCCGTCACAGTCCTCTTTTGGGTACTGCAAGTTTCATGAGACCGTGTCAATGCTGGTTGCAGCAGGCAGCAAAGAAACACCACCTCCAGCAGTGCGGAAAGGATGCGGTGGTTGAGGTCTGCTAATCACGAGCAGCCACCACCGCCTAAACCATGCCAAAAGCAGGAGCTGCCTCGTTAACTTTACCTCCTGATCTCCTTTTGTCTTTCCATTTTATTTCCACAGTGCTCACCTACAACGATGCACAACCCTGAGAGGCTGTTTGGGGTGGTTGTCCTGCTCCACATGCATGCCACCTGTAAATAAATAAGCGGGGACAAGGGGACTTGGGGCTGGCAGATGATAAGCATATGAGGACTCATGCATTTGTGCCACGGGAGCAGGCATGAACAGACACAGCTACCAAAGGGAAAATTACTGCAAATTTGCAGTAAAAGAGCATGGATTTGGATGCTGTACTAGATCAGAGCTACAAGACACTTTTGTCCTCCTCATATCAGCAGATTGCTCTGAAGAGATCGATGGTTTTGTTGAGATTTCCACCATTCTGGACCAAAACTACAAGCCGTCCTCAGGTGATTTCAGGTGCACCCAGTCTGGAAGCTGAAAATGTGCAGATCCCTTTGGAAGGGAATGTGGTTCCTCAGGACTATAAGTTGATTCAGAAAGAAGAAGGAGAAACCATGGGATCCAAGATCTAGGAAGGACAGACCTCCTGGGTGTCTTCAGCTGCCACCTCTCTTATATACCAGCTGCCAGGTGAGGTCCCTGAAAGTGTGAAGAATTTTCTGTCTCCTGCTCAAATCTTAAAATCTAAGTGCAGAAAAAGGATCCTCAACTGCCAAACTACACACTGTCAAAGCTAAACATTTGGATTGAGGCCCCGGGTGCCCATAGCTCCTGTCATTAGACAAAAATAGCAAAGGTTAGGGCAACAGGGGACTGAGCCTTTGTAGGACTGAAGGAATGAGGCAGAATGAGAGCTACAATGGATGCCAACAAGGTCAACACCCATAGAGTATTTTCGCCTGACCCCTTGGAGATATGTAATAGTATCTCAAAAACACTCAAACATAACCAAAGTGAAAGGACCTAGAGTTATTTGAAGATATGAGAGCGTGACAAGGGTATTTGGTGAGTCAACCAGTTCAGTACAGAAATATTTGATGATAGCTGTGTCGGTCAGTGGTGGTAGTTTCTTCAACTCTATTTTGGCCACAGGGCAAACTGGCAGGAATTCTCCATGTCAGAAACCGGCTTTGCCATTCTTTTCTTCCTACTGTGGACAGACATCTTGGTGCCAAAAATGAACATACCTAATGAGTCACTCTGGTCTTGTGCTCTCTGACCTTTGGGAGGGGGGAAGTTAAGAAAGAGGCTTCAGACTTGGACTTGGTCTGCAAGGACACAGTACCATTGGCAACAGGCATGAAGGCAGCCGGTCATTTCACACGTTTCTGTGATGGTCTTGTGACAACTCCCCTGTTGCTCATGCAGAGATCCCTACTACTTTCAACTACGAAGAGAAAGCTACTGAGATTTTTTGGCCCTGAAGCACATGATGGTTTAAATGAGGACACGCACTCTACTAGTTCATTTCCTAACTAGGACTTGGGCATTAATGCTACATGGAGCGCTACAAAAGACTAAAATGCACAGAGGTTTCACATGCACTGCTCTCACTTCCATAACTGGCCCAAGGACAGAATGCACCAGTTGTGTGTGAGTAAAACTCATTGTTCTCAGCGGGCTTTAAGAGCCCGTACAGATTATTTGCTGTTCCCATACCAATCCAGATTTATTTTGGATCAGCGGCGACTTCAACATGATTAGCACGCAGCAGTAAACATAGAGCCACAGTACTGTCAACCTCTTCGTAGCCAGAATACAAAATATAAAGCATGGTGGGTTTTTTACCCATTAAAAACCCTAAATGAACTGATTGAAAATTTCAACTGTCACAGTGACAGTTCATGGTATGTATTAGAATCAAGGACCATGAATTGCTAGTCTGAGATTGATTTGTTAAGACATCCTTAATATTTTCCACACAAAGTGTGTTCGAAATTCAGAATGCACTTTTCTGAATACATTTAGGAAGCATTCCATATCTTAAGATGATTCTGTTGCAAGAACAAAAATACCTAAAGGTATTCTTGCATTTTAAGTGACAGGTATCAATGTCTGTTTCTTACCCTTGTCTTCTCAAGTCATTCTCCTTAACTGAAAGGCCTCAAACTAATCTTGAAAAAACAAAACACAACAAAACGCAGAAGCTAGTTTTGTGTATAAAAAATATACTACAATTCATGTTGCAGCCAACAAGTAGAATTATGGTGACAGCTCTCTATCAGAAATCTGGCACTAACTAATAGCCTTTCATTTTCTCCCTTTAAATCAAATCATTCCAGAAGTTGGTTTTATGAATGAGTTAGACTGCAAAGGAAGAGAACGTTTAGCAAAACTGGACAACACTGCTTTGCTGGCAAAGCACACCATGTTTTATTACTGACCATTTCCTGTTAGACTGCAAGATCATCTTCAGTTCTTCACCAATTAAACGGTACACCTTATGAAGCAGCAATCAAGCAGTTTGCCACCAGTATATCAGAGATCAGTTCAAAGGTGAAATAGGCAATAATGCCGATATTTAGCAGGCTAAAAGGCAGAGTATATTCTAGAAGAATTTATCACTGAGCGGATCGTGGTCTGTTTTGCTGGAGAACTGAAATCGTTTTTATATAGATACATATAAAATATTTCTATATGTGTATTTGCAAACGCCACGTGCACACACACAAACACATATGTAAATATATATAAATACATATTTATGCATACGTGAAACCCCAAACTTGAGCTAAATTAAATTGTCCCTCCAGCTTTGTAATGCAAATGAGACTAACAGGCTTGTGCTGTTTGTGGTTCGAGATGATTTGCGTTTCCATAGAGATGCTGACTGAATTAAAGTTTTTAATTTTTTTTTATATATAGGCCTACTTGTATCTTTAAAAGTCTAAATATGTATCTGCTGTACCTCAGCATTTCCTCAGTGACTCCACACCAATTTCCACCAGTTAAGGCTATGTGCAAATTTTGAACCCTTCGCTACTTTCCAATCTAAGCCCTGTACCAGGCACCTGCAGAGCTGAGTTTATTGCTTCTCTCCTCACTCCTAGCTTCTTGGTAAGGAAAGGGGGAAAAAAAGGAAAAAGAAAAAGCAGTTTATTAACTGCTAGCAGATCATATTCCAAGGAGTTATTTATTTATTGCCCTCTGTATACTGCTCAAGAAACATCTTTGCCGTCAAAAGTTCCCACTGTCAGAAAATCTGGAATTCAGGGAAAAACAGACTGTGCGCTTCTAGTGGGGGAAATGCCAAAGGACAGACTTTTTCTTATGTGTCAGAAGCTTTTTACCCTTTCTCTTTGAGCAGTCACAGGCTGGAGAGCAGGGACGTGCTGAGACGAGCCAGGGTAGCCCTGGCCAGCGATGGGTTCACCACCTCCCTGCCTGGGCATGGCTGTGCTCGCCCCTCAGTGGAACTTAAGCCCGTCTTATACAAGGATCGCACAAAGCTCAAGTCCCCACATGCCCCTGGAGCCACATTAGAGATGGCCGCCAGCAAAAGTGACAAGGGTCGGCCAGGGTTGAAATTTGGGCAGGGAAACCAAGCAGATCAGTTTAACTTTCTGTTTCCAATCGGCTTTGCTTTATGAGGCCCGGGCAGAGGCTAAAGTGGCTGGATGCCACTCGCCCTGCCACCACCTGAGAGGAAAATCAGAGAGCCCGCAGCACTGTGTGGGAACTCATTTCCATGTGGTTTCAGCAATATGTGATTTTTAAACAGCGACACACAAGAGGTCAACCTCCGGAATCGCTCTGAACCACAATCAAAAACAGTGTCTTTTGTACCTCCCATCTGCGTAAGAAGAGGAACTATTTCTCTGGTGAACCAACGATGTCCATAAGCACCCATAAGACGAGATGTTGACACCCAACCTCTCGTTTGATCCTGGGAGAGCCCGGAAGGGAAGTCTATGGCACTAACGCCATACAGACGTATTGCCGACGAGCTTATCGTGTAGGGGCATGTTGCAGGGATGTAGCTCCCTCCCGCCCCGCGGGGTGAGCTCCTGCAACTAAGGCTGAGCCTCTGCACGCAAGGCTGCCCTACCCTCCCATGCTGACGCAAGTCCTAAGCCCCCAGAAGCCTATTTTTGAACCAGAACAGAGTTCCCTGTTTCCAGCTTTTTGGAAGCCCCATGGAGGGAGACTACTGTCTGTATTCCTCCTTATTTTCCTCCCTTTGACATGGGGTGTGGAGACAAGGGGCAGAAAAGGCAAGAAGCTGAGCCCCTGCTGACCGAGATAATGTGCCTGCAGCCCTGACCTCCTGGGAAGAGGAGCCTGAGCTGTGGCCACCCTACTGCTCAGGGCACATGGGTGCAGGCAGAGCCATTTAAACCTACATGCTGCCTTTGTGGAAGGGTCCCAGAGCCCTCTGCACTCCCCCACTGAAGCCTGTGAGCGCTGCATCTCTTACCTTTTGCTGCAGCGGCTGCGGGGCCATCCCTGGGTCGGTGATGTAGGTCTTCTTCGTACCGGGCGGCTGGTACAGCCCGGGAGGAGCTTGACCCACGGTGTTACTAGCAGGATACGCTGGCTCGACCTTCCATGTGCTCTGCGGCATGTAGGGCGCTTCGGAGCCGTTCCTCCCCCCGTACCCACCGTAGTACGGGTCCTGGTACCGGCCCTGCTGCGGCGCGTAGCCATAGCTGGGCTCCGACGGCCGGGCTGGCGGCGGGGCGTACCCATAGTCGGGCCCACGGGGCTGCGGCGAGCCGTACTGCGGGGCGCCGGGCGGGCGGGACGGCGGGGCCGAGTAGGGCTGGCCGGGCCCCACGCTGCCATAGTGTGAGGGCTGAGGGCCGGGAGGCTGGTAGTGAGGGCTGGGCTGCGCCGTCCTCACCTGCACGTTGAAGGTCGGGCGGCTGGGCGTGGAGGCCGTGGCGTAGGAGGCCGGGACCGGCTGCGGCTTCAGGGTGCCGATAGGAGTGACCGGGATGGGAGCCGGCTGGCCCGGGCCCTTGGCGGTGGATTTCTTGGTAGCGGTGAGGGGAGGCTGGTTGGGAATGATCATCCGCTTGTGGCCGGTGACGGGGGTGGACACGGACGGGGCGGTGGCAGCAGAGCTGCTGGTGGTCCCGGAGCCCTAGGAGCGAACAGAGAGAGCGGCGGCGTCAGCAGGAGGGGCTGCTCGGGCATTGGGTTGTGCGCGGAAGGGTTAAGAGGGAACGGGGTTTTGCAGTAACATCTGCACAGCAACTCAAACTGCTTAGGAAAGCAGGAATGTACCTGAGACCACACATTATAAAATGGTAATAGCAACCTTTTCCAGCTCTGACAGAACAGGGACAGCGCTGCTGCAGCCGAGCAGAACTGCCACGCACGGTGTTTCGTCTCTCCTTGGGGTTTTCTCCTCTGCCTCAAAACAAGCAAACAAACTCAAAGGCGATAAATGTGAGGGGAAAAAAAGGGGACTCACTGGAGAATAATTAGGGGGGAGACTCATGTTCCTGTGAAAATGAGAGCACTCAGAAAAAGAAGGAAAATGCAAGTAGAGTCTCTGTGGAGATGTGAAATTCCTTGGGTCCCCAGAGTGCTTGGAGGGTACTGCCCCCAATATGAGACCATCTTTGATACAACACAGGAGGCAGCAAAATGGGATGGCACAAAAGCAGCTCCCAAGCCGTAAGAATAAGCTTGGACCAAAGCAAGACACAGAAGTGTCCCTGCTCCTGGCTGTGCTCCTAAGCACTGCAAGTCTGGAGTGACCCCAGCAAAGGCAAATGCTACACACGGCACATGAAAGGGCAGAAAGCAAGCCAAGATTCCCAAGAGCTTCAGAAGTCAGCTCCTGCAATGGCAACCCTGTAACCCTGCACCAGCACCTGGGCACAGCAGCGCTCGGGCAGCCAGGGATTCGGTTCACAGCAAGCACCGCCACTTCCTGGGATTTGGCGACCGAATGAAGATTTAGTGAAGCAGTGACACTGTCCTAATGGGTACCTTACATCTTTCTGTCTAACGTACTTGTTTCTCTTTCTTAAAATTCTTGTTTAACTCTCATGTCACAACACACCGGTGTAAAAAGACAGCTTTGTTAAAGAGCTCACAACATGAAATGGTTTCTGAAGACTACTGAAGATCACCATTAAGCTGAAGATCACCAGTACTGAAGATCTCCAACTCTGGAGCTCAGGGTTAGGTAAAATTTCATGCCTCTCTTTATTTTCCTTTATTCAAAAAGGACACTTGAATTCCATGCCTTCTGTACAGAGAGGGAACACACGCAGTTTGACAGCATTTCTTTGCTGTTGCCCTTAGCAAGATGGCTCTGTCTCATCCAACCTTCCTGCACTGGGCTTGATCTCACCCCGATCCCCTCAATAACCTCTCAATTCTCAGCATCCCAAAGTCAGACAAGCTGAGCTCTCACCACAGGCTGTGTTCAAGCTATGACATACACCTTTTTCCTTAAATGCTCAGTCTTGTGCTTGTCCCCAGGCACTGCTGCTCTGTGCAGGCTCCCTGCCTGCATGTGCTGCCTCACCACGCTCTTGCTGGCACTGCTGGGCAGGGGAGAGGGCACTGGGGGCTCAGCAGGAGCACCCCGCGCATCCCTACCCGGGCCAGAGAAATCCTCTGCCTGGTCAGCAGGTGGCGGCAATAAATTGCTGCCAAATCAACCCAGGTCAGTGGCTGGAGAGGAACTTCAACCACCCATTTACTTCCCTGAGCCTCCGAGGGTACCAAACTCACCATCCGTGCTAAGGTGGGAGAAAGGCAGGCCCACCACCACCATGTGGCAACCACCACACACGAAGGGAGGTAAGAGCAAGCCACCCAACTTCTCTTTCACAGCCCACAACCATGTCTACGTGGGATAAGGAAGCTCAACTACACGACTGGGAGCTCTTCACTGGTGACAGGTGCAAAGACATTTTTGCTGATGCACTGGAAAAGAACTTACTTCTGCAATCACACCTTCAGGGCAAACCTCCCACAAGGAATCACTATAAATGAGCAAAACAACAGGAAAATAAGAGCATCAATCTAGTTTTAGAGGTGTAAAAGGTGTGAATGCAGAGGTGGGGAAAAACAATGCAGCAAACTTCTGCTGGAGAAAAAACATCTCAATGTATTCAAACCCTGACCTCGTAAACAGATCCATGACAAAGCATAGACAGACTGAAGAGATTTTGAAAGTGAGAAGAACGAAGAGATTTTGCTGAAATGCAAAGACAGAGACAAGTTAAGGGTCTGTAGCCCTCTACTAATATCGCCTGAATCTTCTATTTCTGAAATACCTGATAAGGAGCAGGCATTCCTCCATCCCTGCCTCCAGAGCACAACTGTGCTCAGTGCTAGCACGAAAATTTGCTTCCTGTTGGAATTATTCTCCCATGTCAGCCTGGCGTTTATGTCCAGGAGTGCTAGAAACTTACCCATTTCCTCACCTATTTCATTCTTGTAAATGACAGTAGTTTGTCCACTTACTGTAATGGGATGAAAGGTCCACAATGCGGCACTGTGTAATTACCACCAGAAAAGCATTTTTTTCCCATGTGAACAGGCAGAAGGTAGATAATGTTTTAATGACAATGGCACATCAGCGGGGAGGGGGAAAGCTCAAAACAAAACAACATCAACGAGCCCTTATTCATCACATTTTATGTTTCTGAATGCGGACTCTGGAAGCAAATGATGACAGACTGCCAGTAAAGCTCTTGCAATCGAAGCCTGTCCCACCCCAAGAATCCCTGGGGATTTTGATCTTATAGATAAGCATCCACTTAACACATTTCCTGTATTGGTGCCAGTCTCCTGCCAGGACTGGAATACACCTTAACAATGAATGATAACCTCTTCCTCCAAAATAACCCTCGCTGCCTGCTCTCTGGCACTCTGAAAGGCTCTGAGCAGCTCCCCCGTTTGACGCCACAAAAGGGATGCACTCAGTCTCCCCTCCTGCACCAGGACCCAAGTGAAGGAAAGGTGGCAAACCATGGCACCAGGGCCACAGATCCAGCTCTGCCATCAGCTTCGGAGCAAAGGGTCGAGCTAACAAGTGCCGGCTGCATTGTGGCATTCAAACCACAGCCTGCCTTGAGGAGGAGGAAGTTTGCATCAGTAGGAGTCCCCAGAGGCACCCTGCGTGACTCATTCTGAATTCCTCTGAGGGTGCTGGGCAAGTGTGTGATGAAAGCTGGGCTTGAGTGGGAGGAGGAGGGTGTAACACTAGTTAACATGGTGTAGTAGAGATATGGGACAAGTTGGAGGGAATTTAACACTACTGGAGTATTAACGATTTATGGGGACGCAAAGAGGAGCTTTGGCTGTAGATCCTGAGCAAGGGCACAGGTGAGGCAGCACCATAAATCCTCTGCCCTTTTGCTTGGGAGAGAAGGGTGGCTACAGTCCAGGCTTCTGTGTACCCTGCCGCAGACTCAAATATCACCCCCAGCATAAACCTCTAGATCATTAGTGGATTAAGAAAAGACGCTATACATGCACATGAACTATGGACAAGATTCCTGCTCTGAGGACAGGCATGTGCAGAAGAATGAGAAAACGACACTCCGATACCGTGGAGAAGAGTGATTTCAACAGATGTCTGTTAGGCACTAGGAGGATAGGAGAGATGGATGGGGCTATAAAGATGTCGGGTAGATGAAGAGGGAGTACCGAACAGAAAGCTGGAAAGGACTACCTATATCACTGGGTACAGTCCCAGCAAAACAGATGACTGTCACAAATGTTTCATCCAAACGAGTCCACGGAACATCTAGTAGCGCAATGAAGTAGGCTCATCCAAAAGCACATCGAAATGACAGCCCAGAAGCACGAAAACAAGTAGAAATAGGAGTTAGAAAAAGGATGAAGACAAAGAGTGGCTTCATAGGATTTCAGGCATCCCTTCCTCCAGCAGCTCCTGGACAGCTCATTTCAAAACCGTACTGCATTTGCAAGTGACTATCGCAGCCAAACACGCTCTCTGACATCCTCTAAAGGCTGTTTTCAAAGGAAGACAGGCTTTCCTCTGCTCGCCATGCACTAGATGAAACTGTCTGACACACTTCGCAAGTGCAAATTAGAACCACGCTACTTACCATCAACCCCTTCTTGCAAATTCATATTTGCAAAGAGAGAGTAAACTAGAAACCCCAGGTGCTGATAAGGCAGAGTTGTTAAGAGAAACTAGAGTAGGAAGGAGTTAAATTCAGAACCTCAACTACCACAAACATTATAATACAAAATCTTTTTTTTAATGGGGAAAGCACAAGAGCCTTGTTTAAACACAGATGGAAGTACCTAAATGTACTGCCTCTTCTACAAATGAATTATCCAGCAGTTCAAATAAAGGTGAACTAATACTGACAAAATGAAACAGAACTCAATGAATGTGGGAGGAAAAAAACCCCAAAACACTTCTCCTAAATAAAGCTACCATGCGCAACTGTGAGGGGAATCATTCTGTTTGGTAACTCCTGTCATGTCTACTGAACTGCAGTGAAAGTTTATAAACATTTGCAGGAGTTTCTTGCACCAACCACCGTGTGAGAAGGCTGTGCCGTTATCACAAATCCGTGCGTTTCTACGGGTCTGACTGTCAAAGCTGGAGATCTGGATTCAAAGCTACCCTGGTGGGGAAACCCAAAGTTCGGAATATCTGTGCGATTCTTCATTCTGTAGAAATTATTTACATAGATCTTACATTAAATTCAGCGTACACCTACAACAAAGTCATTAAATAGGTACTAGAGATGAAATCTGTTCTACAAGAAATAGTCTGTAATTCTATACCATTTGCCAGGGTTAAATCCTAAGAAGAGTACAAAGTAACTGTAGTGTACAGCTGGAGCATGGTTCTATATGATCAGCTGGAAGCCTGATGAAAAGGACTCGATTCTCCTTTTATTTTGTGTATTTGTAGAGTATTTTCTATAGAATCCCTTCAGTTATTCAGTTTCAGAGACTGGATCAAAAATGCCTACACAAAGTTTATCACGTTCTATTCAATTCTCCAGACATTTTTCATAAAGGTACAGTTGAATAGCTCTAGCCCTTTAGCTGTCAAATTATCACATATAAAGATACATTACTCCAGCTCAGTGGTTTTCAACCTTTATGCTCTGCAGCCCCCAAATGTTTTTCAGGAGAGACAAGTTCCTTTACGGAGAGAGTTAATCTACTGACAAAAAACATGTTATTTTTTTTTTTAAGTTACCTTTCACAGAATTCTTCTTAGTTACCTTAGGAGTGATGCAAGGACCCCCAGGGTTTCCAGAGCACAGGCTGCGAACTACTGCTCTAGCTGGGGCTGTCTTTTTTGAGTATTTCAGTCACATTTACTCCGGGAGAGGAATGAAACAACCCTCGAAAGGCAAAGACCTGGCAACTACTGGTGGTCTGAACGCAGGACGCAGCGTTCCCAGGAGGCTGCCGGCTGCCAATGCCTGTGCAGCACCTCTCTTCCTAACCCAGCTGCTCTTCTGCATGGTCCATGAGCACAAGCGGGACCGAAACGTGGGGCCAGCTCGGGCAGGCACCAGGACCAGCTGCAGTCTTCTCAGTGGGGCTTGGTGGCAGCAGTGGTTGGAGGCCTGTGTGTGGCAAAGCCAGCGAAGGGTGGAAAATTAACTTGGCTTCTCCTGACACCACGGGTTGGCGTTCACCTCGGCTAGATGAGGTGCTTAAAGCTGCGAGATCGGTGAAGAAATGCATCTCCACGGGGCCATTTATCCCACTCTAATATTGAAGCTTAAAAAGGGGAGATGAATCATCCACTGGGGGAATCTACTTCTCTCCTCCGACTGTAGAAGAAGCACGAAAACAGCCAAGACAAGTCGCTGAATATTTAGACAGCACAAGTTAGTTGAGACAAATCCCACAATAAGCAGGTAATTTTGACGTGACTGTTAGAAGCAGAGATACCTTTCCCCAGCATTGAGTGTGCTGCCACTCAAGCTCAGCTGGTGCTTTGCACTGAGGGGGTTTTGGAGTGCCGATGAGCCAGGACCCTGCCATGCCTGCAAGACCAAGAGGCTGGGCAGCGAAGGCATTTCCAGCAAACAAAGGGGGTGATGGGGGTGGGCTGCACTTTTCCACCTACATGCTGCACAGTGGCTCCCACTGGAACTGGAGCTGCTGCCTTGCCATGAGAAGCATTTGGGCTGTGCCTCCTTCCTGCCTGTGGCAGCAGAGCCCAGCTCCCTCTCAACGTGGGAAGGAGAGCCCCAGGGAAACATTAAATACCCTGCTTTGAAACCTGGGCCTTTAGGTACCTGAAAACGTGAACAGACATTTTATGGGGTTTCCTGGTGTGCAGACACATCTAACACCTGCTGACTTCAAATTCTGTATTTGAACAAGCAGCTTTGCTAGTAATAATGTATGCTCAGGTTCCCCTCAGCATATCCTCTTTTTCTGTCTGAAATACCATCTGGGTGAAAAAGAGAAATCTGGCCTTTTAGTTGGGACTTGCAGATACTTAGCATTCTGGTAGAGCTCTAGCTGGGTTGCTGAATGTCCAGAGATCGTGGGCAGATGCACTGCCCCCATGCAGCATATCCGATGCATTTGCAGTAGCAAGGATTTTCTGGCCTTCTTTGTAATGTCCAAATAGGAGACCGAGCACACTGAGGACACGTCGGTCCCCTGTGCACTGATGCTATGCCTCGGTTGCTAGCACAGGTGTCTTTAGGTGTCAAAACGTCCTTAGAATCTCATCCAAAATTTTGAAGTCTGGTCCAAAACCATAAAAACCTCAGCCAAAACACGGTTATAATCGGATGAAGCTTTTCTTTTCAGTTTCATCATTCTCTCATTTCCAGTTTACAGCTGCCATGTGAGCATCACAGAGGCATGGGCTGTGCATGATCAGCAGCCACACTCGCACTTCCCAGCAGTGTTTATATGGGATTCAGCTTGTTGGCTTGACTACCAGAAGCTATCAAGGTATTCGAACAGATTGCTCCTAGGCATTACACCAAAAGAAAAAGAGGAGAAATCTAATAAAGTGTTCATCTCTGGTTCTCAAATGAAGAGAATACCTTACAGATGCCATAAAGTGTTACAAGAACACAACTGCTTCTGAGCTTTGATCTGTTTTTCAGCTGCTACCAAGGGTGGAAAAGGAGTCAACATAATTGTTAATGTTTCTGTTCACAACCTCTTTTGCACTCCTTGTGACAGCCCAACACAAGGGAGAAGAGGGTGCACAAAAGAAAAGGTGATAACAAGTTGACCTCCAATATTTTATCATGGAAAAAAGACTTTCACAACAGATGTGTGCAGTTACAAACACCTTGGTTCAGCTTTCAGTATGGGTGTCAAGTTTTCTAGGCAAGCTGGGTTTCCACTTCCCAACACTCCATTAATTCCACAGAGCCTGAGCACATCTGAAAAGTTTGGTCTCCAAAACACAAACGCAATGCCAGGGAGGAATTTTGCTTGTCCTTCTTGGTTTCATATTTACTTTTCTGTTTACCCCAACACTATCACTACAATAACTACTGTGAGACTTTTTATTTGTTTTTCCCTTTCTGATGAGTGATCATCCGGTATTTATGAGAAGGACTACGTGAAAGACCAGCTATAAAGATGTGCAAACAATTGACCTAAATACTTCTAGCTCTGGTAGACAGTCAAGGGCCATAATTTGAGCTTAATTCATTGATAGAGATTGCTAGAATTAAAACTCTCCTATTTAAGCAATTCCTCTTGATCAGTTCAACTGCAGTAGCCACTTCATCTACAAGGACATCTGACATTAGTATGAGAAGTATCATTGTCAGAAAGCTACAGAAGATGTCAGTTGTGAGAAGTTGGATGTTTTCTGAACTAATCTTGGGATATTTCTGTAATTTCCCACCTTCTTGACTAGAATGACAAATTTGTGCCAGTCTGGACCTCAGGAACACGCAACGGCAGCCCCCCACGTGGGCTGAATCTCTGGCACATCGACTCAGCAATAAATTATGTAAAGAGCTGCGCACCACAGCCCTTTGGTTACATCAAAATGCAGAACTACTGAATACAATCCCGGAACAGAAGACCACAAAAAGGGTAGAGCGGTATGCTGGGAACACAAGTGCATGGTGTAGAGAAACCAAGCTCCTCAAGGAACACCTTCGCCAAGGTTTAGTCAGGCAGACAGCATCCAAAACATATCCATTAGGCAAGCTGGGCACTTTAACAAGTTGAATGAGTCTCCTTGCTTAACTTAGGTAAGACGTTGCATTGCCTGACAATGGGGAAAGCCCCCGCTCCCCTATAAATAAAAACTTTGGGTGAGCAAGGTATTTTTATGACTTTTGCTATTACTGAGCTAGTGAAGCTTAAAGTATCATAATTACAATATCCACAAACTTAAAAACGTTTTTTCTTCCTTTTATAACTCGCTATTTGTAATGGAAAAGAAGCTCATGTGCATGATAAATATGGGCAGGTTGGAGGGTTATACAGATTATGCAGCTATCCATGGATGTGTATCATGATTCACATAAATGGATCAAAATGGAATAATGGAAGATGCATGAGCGAGGGGAAGGGTTGTGCAGCTGTGAGTGACACAATGAAAAATATTCACAAAATCTTCTGGAGAAGTCTTCTCCAGCTTAGATGGAAAAGTTAGTATTTTCCATTGTGTGTTAAACAACAGATTTAAAAAATAGTCCAGAAACTCTATAAAAGGTTCTCATTTCCTACTAAATTGCAAAGGAGTTTTAGAGTGTTTATAGAGTATGCAAGCTTTCTTCCTTTATTAATTCTAGAGGATATTAAAAGTGTGCATATGCACACATAAAATAATATGAAATACATATGCACTCAGTCTCTACTTGGTTTACTTTGCTTTACTTGTTATTTGTTTACGATTCCATTTAGTTGTTGCATTGCTTGCATTTATGACCTATTTATCTTTTCAAATTCCAAAAGTCTATTAAACCAGATTAAAAAAATTATCCTACCACAGGGCATAAACATTTTCAAATGTTAGTATTGTCTCTATTTCCTGTGAAAACCATGTGTTTTTATTCTTTTCTTCCCCACATTTTAAAGCCTGTGCGAAGAGTAGTACAGAAGAGTAGAAGCATCACTGAACAATTCCGTGTTCGTACGACATCTGCTTTCTTATGGTTCATTTGAGGTCCAGAACCCACCATCATCCGCCAATATTTTTAGTGGGATACAAAAATGATTCAAGTTAGTAACTTGAGTGGTTAGCAGCAGAGAAAAACCATGCAGCCTCACCAAAAAAATAACACTTCAAGAAAAACAAAAACCAAAAAACAAACAAAAAGAAAACACAACACCATAAAAGGCAAGCAGATACGACAGAAGGGTTATTTTTCCTGTTAGGTCCAACGTACACCTTTCCAAAACGCTGACGGGCTCCAACAGGTCAGCTTTAACTGTTTTCCCAGATGGCTCCTTCTGGGAAGTGGAGTGGAACGTTCCCTCATTTATCCGTCTGCTTGGGTTATCACCGCTGCCCGAAATACCTTCGTCTTTTCACAATATCACAGACTCCAACTTACGATGCTGAGAAATATATACGATTGGAAAGGTTTTCTTTCACCCTCTGCAGCTCTTAAAATTATTCTGTACGTATATAAATACATACAGCAAGATGCATGGAATTTACCCATTACAAGTCTATTCAAAACACCAGGGCAATACTGTAACAAGCCAGGAAAGTGAGAGTATTAATTTGTAGCACAGAAAAATACCGTCTGTAACACGGCAATACTCAAGCAAAAAGCAATGCAGACAGTTGGAGAGAATATTTAGAAATTAAGGTGCTAACTCAGAATAATCACCTTCTCCACTATTTTCCTCTCTCAATAGAAAACATAAAATTACTTTAAACATGTGGATAATAAAGTGTTTACTTAAAAAACACGTTGATAAAAGTTTAGAATAAAAATTTAGGACTGGTATTTTCCATACTTAATATCAAAACAATATTACTCTAAAAAGCCCATGTACAGCAGTCTCAAATCCATTGCCTCTGCAGGCTTGGTTCTGTTGCAAATGGCATTATAAATCAATCCGCTTTTCCTAAATATGCCTTGAGGAAACAAAGTCACAAATAGCCATTGTAATTTTTAATATAAAAACACACACACACAGAAAAGAACAGCAAAAAAATCTCTTCCTCATTCTGAAGCAGAACGCAAGAGCTGTGTTTTTCAACAACTCGTATTGCTGAATAGGTTATATGCTTGTTCCAAAAAGGACAACTATTTTTTGAAGCAACTTAATGCCACATACTAGTTTAATACCAGGCTTTCTTGTATGCCACGCTCCTCTCAGCTCAGCAGTTTTAGGAAAAAAAAAAAAAAAAAAAAAAAAAAAGTCGTTACACTTCATCAGTGATATCTAATGAGCCCTATTAAGTTATGATTTATAATTTTCCTCACTTACACTGCTCTTGGATCAAAATAACATCTCGAGACATTTGCTCCATGGCTGCTGATCGGGTTAAGGTTATCGCAGACACAGCTAAGAACCAGAATATTCTTTAAAACCTCGTTCTGCCCGAGTTACATTTTTAAAAAGTGCATTATAAGAAGCCAGATTCTGATCTCAGTGACACTGGTGCCAGCTTAAGCAAGTCAGTTGACTCCAGGAGATTTACTTCAGCACTGTCTGTGGCCGATCAGGATTTGGCCTGCTACTGCCAATGAATTTGGAGGGCTTTTCTCCGCACTGGGAGCACATCGGGGGTTGCTATGCAAACTTAACAAATCTTAAAAATGAACATCTAAGGAGATCTTGGCAAGTCATACCTGAACGAAAGCAAATGAGATTTCTAACCTAGGCTGAGCACAGGCTAAGCAGAGGCCTGGACCGGCCTCCGGCTGCAGCCCCTGCGAGCCCCGGCCTGGCGAGCCGACCCGCGGCACGCTTCGAACCAGGAATTGAAAAGCAGCTTGCTAATTCAAAACAAGCACACATATCCTCCCGCTCTCCTCACTTCTTCCTCGTGGTGGATGTATAAATGTATACTGATGGCTCCTGGGATTTATAGCCTAACCGATTTTGACATTTTTAACTTCAGAATTTGAACCAGTGACTTTCTAGCCCCGGGGCGGGAGTGCTAAATGCTAAAATCTTTGGGACTAGGGAGTATTAATTTAGTCCTTCTGAGCAGCTTGGCTTCAACAATGTTCTAACAAGGGCTCAACGCTATCCAAAATTCAGCAGTGGACGCCCAAAAACTGCAAGGAATTTTGGATCCAAAGTGGAGTTTTGTGGCTTTGGTTCTTGTTTGTCACAGGGCAAACGAAGCTCCAGACCTGAACTCGAGGGGAGCGGGGAGAACTCAGGTCTGGGTCTGAATTTACAGCAAGATGAACTTCACTTCCAGCTTGCGTTGCTTCTTTTTTTGTGGTTCATGACATATTTGTATTTTAAGAAAAAATAAACTATGCACGGAGCAAGCGTCCTGGCATCACAAGTCATCAATAAATCTCTTTTCCATAACAACCCACAAGAATTCACTGCAGGACCCAATTGTTAAAACACAAAGCCATGACACTCTATAAGCTTTCAGAAGCATCATTCTAGCCCTTGTGGACTCTCTGAATTCTCTAAATGAGTCACTGGCCTCTCAACGGAATTGTCAAAACTTAAGTTAAGCCAGGTTAATTCCCTCCCCCCTTTAATTTAGAAGTCCAGCTGCAGCGTGTGGCTTTCCAGTGAAAAGACCTAAACGCAGAGCTCGCTCACCCTGAACAGGAAATCTCACGGGGCCTAAAGCTCGTCTTTTCCTAAAAACTAGATATAAGCCACACTAAAGGGGGAAAATGTGATTTTCAAAGCCTTGTGGGGCATGTGATGTAAAAATCAATATCCTACTTACACAGCTCAAAGCATTTTCTGCTGAAGGCCAAAGGATCACAGCTGAAGCTGTTACGGTTGGGAAGGGGCAGCTGTAAGTGGGGACGGGGGGAGCAGACCCTAACAGAGCAAGGACAAGGGAGAGGCCAAACCCAAGCACTTTCACCAGAGCAAGCAAGGGCTTCTGCTAGGTGGGACACGGTGAGGACATCCCCTCTGCCCTGAGGCTCTTTTTGGTGGAAGGTGATGTGATGGTGGGACAACTGCAGCTCGCAGCACAGCATCCTGCTTGGCTTTAGCTACCTTGCTCGAACTAACGACGGAGTATCAGCTATACAGGACACCCAAAACCAAGGCTTTTGCTGGGCAGGGTCAGCCTGCCAGCAGCTAAGCCCCAGCCACATGTCCCTACCACCAAACTGTCCGTGAGAGTGCATGTGGAGCCATCTCTGACCAGTCTCTGTCTGCTGAGGCCTCACCTATTGAGTCTGCTTTAACATGGAGATGAAGCAGGGCTCCAGCATGTGAGCATCTTCACAAGACGTTTCACGTGTCTCATGCACACAGGGTCCAGTAGAATTTACCAGATGTTATTACTTATTTATTTTTTTTTGTACACAGTTTGCTAGGCTGTCTTTACAAACTTGTCTCTGTCCCACTCTGTGCTGCATCATACTCGGCATAAAGGAATAAACTACCCTGAAAATTGCTCAAGTTTTTGTACCCTCTCCCCCACTGCTGGAAGATCATTTCAAAACACCACTTTGTAGTTTGTTAGAAAAAAAACAAACAAACAAACAAACAAAAAAACACTTAAATTTCCAGGCCAAATATTTCATGTTGTCCTGTTTGTCCTTAGGAACGGGTACAACAACAACAACAGCAATTAGTCACAGAAGATCATTGTGTTGATTTCAATAGCTTATACCAATTTGGTAGGAATTGGTAAAGGCTCCATAACCTTCCAACAGAACTACAATTTTCACCACTGAGGATATTATCACAAGGAGGAAAGGTGTTCCCTCAGCTGTAACTAATTCTTTCCTTAATAATAAAAGAGAAGCCTACCAGCAATTCTTCTGAAAATGGAAAAGATGGAAAAGGAAAAAGAAAAAAAAAAGACAAAAAAGAAGGATGGAGGAGAAGAAAAAAAAGTAGTTTCTACTACTAATGCAGAAAAGAAAAATTTAATTGAGGATTTTGGACTTCATTAAAATAAAAAAGTAGCTTTCAAGACTGCAGAAAAAGTTTAAAGCATGATAAGAACTCAAAAAAAAAAAAAACAGATGGAAAACTAAGAAGAAACTGAAATTAGTTGTGGGTTGTTGTTTTTTTGTTTATTTTTTAAAGGGAAAATATAAATGATTTTAAACTGATCCCATGATACTTTTAACAGCTGGAATTGATAATGCTGAACTCAGCCATCGTTGTTCTATATTTAGTTTTGTATCTATCAAAGTCCACATGACTTTTCCATGAGACAGACAGATATATAGGGTGATACACAGATAGAAACATAAAAAGAAAAAAGGAAAAATATCATTAGGAAAGGGTACATTTTCTTGTCTGCTCTTTCAGTATGATTTTTTATTTCAATTTCTACCTTATTATTTCCTATAAGTAGAAACAGATTTCTCTCTCTTTCAAAAAATTCTTAAACAGAAAACCTCTTTTGACAGTTTCAGCAGCAGATTAATCACTTTTGCAACCCACAAAAAAAAAAAAAAAAAGTTTTCTGGAAAGCATAACTGTCTGTAAATGTAAATGACAGAATTACTCTCTCTTATGCTAAGACGCCTACACATTCTCTCACTTCCATGACTCAGCACCAGATAAAAGTATGTGAGATAATAAGCAGTGAATTTTCCTTTAGAACAACAATTAAAATGGTTAAAAAAAAAACAAGTCTTGTTCTCTCCCCCCTGTCCCCGCCAAATAAACAGAAACCCCCATGGTGTTAAAGCAAATTCTGCCAACAGATTTCCCTTCCACTGGAGTCACTGGAATCGAGTACAAATATCCCAACTTGAGACTTCAGAGAGGAAAGGGACCAGGCTCAACAGCATCAAAATCAAAACACATGCAAACACGAGAGGCTTTTCTTTTTCTCCAAATGAGCAATAATGGGTCTGTTTCAACAAAGAGGAATTTTATTACTGTTCATCCCCTGCCTCGCTCTAATTTGGTAGACAAATGAGTCGAAATTTTGCTCACCTATAATGAAAATTTCCAGGCACTCTATGGCAATGCACTCATGCCAAAAATCACAGAAACCTGTGGGGAAGGGAGGGGAATTTCAGTGGGACTTTCCCTCCTGCCCTGTGGTCGTCATCTGAGTTGTGCGAGGAGCTCGTCAGGAGCCCAGTTATTTCTCCCGCAGCACGCCGAGGCGGTGGCAGACCCTTCAGACCAACGTGTAACTCTTATTTTGGACCAGTCTCCAAGAAGAAGCCAACCTCAGCTAGGCTCTGATGGTACCTCTGATATAAGCAGCCACGATCTCAATGCAGTAATGCTGGCAGCCGGTTTGCAAATGCTGCTGGCACAGGGACAGCCACCTCCTCCCCACACGCTCCATCAGCCCCAGCACGCAGGGTGCTGATCAAGAGGAATGATTGTTTATTAAGCAGATATACTTCATAAAAGGGGGACTTCCCAAGCCCCCATACAGCCCGGAGTCCCCCTTGCCCAGGGCTGCACATTTCTGCTATGAGCTTTGACCATCTCGTGAGGAGTGGGGCACCAAGAGCCCACGTCCCTTGGAGGCAGCTCCCTCTGCCAGGACCTGAAAGTCATAGGATTAGTTAAATTATTAAATAAAGCAGAAAAAAAGAGAGCTCATGCCCGTCACCTTCAGAGGAAGCCCCATCCAGGAGAGCCACACCAAGCAGCTCTGCCATCAGGCCTTTGTACTGCTGATGGCTCTTAAATATTTTATTCTAGAAATCGGAAATTAATGGCATTAGCCATTAAAGTTTAAATTTAAAGGAAAGCCCCAGGGTAAGGCTCCTGCAAGGCAGCAACCCCGTTAGGTCCCTAATCTCTGTGCTGTGAGGATTAATGTCCCATACACAGCACACACACACAGGCAGCTCGTGCAACAGCATCGCGGGCCACCGGTGCAGGACATCTCATCAGAGGGATGCTTGGGGCTGAGCCAGAGGCAGAACCTAACCCTTTGGCAGACATTTATTAATAAAGCCCCTCTTCTTTACGTTGGGGTTCCTGGAAATTTGGGGCAGGGTCCCCCAAATGATGAATGCTTCCCATGGAGAGAGACCAGGGCTGGGAGAGGCATGGGGAGCAGGGTCCTGAGCACCCCAGTGCCACCCCAACCCAGTCCACCTTTTCCCCAATCAGCTGTACTCCCAAGGATAAGCCCTGTAAGTTCTAGATGGGGAATTGCAGGCCCCAAAAACCCAGCACTGGCCCGTTGGCATCTGTGTCTCAAAACCGTGAGTTTTATTTCACGAATGACAGATTTCCAAGCCCAAATCCGACTCAAAGCAGGTGTAGCTCCAGTGGTTTCTGTGCAGCCACATCTGCTTACACTCCAGGGCAAATGCCAAACTATTTATTGCTACTTAAAATTTATTGCATTTTTAGTCCTCCATCCCAAAACGGCTTTTGTTCAAAAATTCCTTTTAAATCCTTCTATGCTGACGGGGTAAATCAAACCCGACAATTAAAATTGTGAATTGGTCAGAACCTCACAACTTCCACCTGAGGATCTCCAACCACTTTTGGAGCTTAAAGGCATTTAATCACTCCCATGCCTCTTGCAAAGAGGAAAAAGCAAAAAAGCAAAAAAAAAAAAAAAAAAAAAAAAAAGCATACTTTTAAATTCTCTTTTTGCAGATAAAAAACTGAAGTACTGGGAGCCCCCAATACCCTGCTAGGAAGCAGCCTGCCCCAAAGACCGCTTATCTAGTAAATCAGAGGCAGGGCTGGGAAGGGAAACCAGGAGTTTCAGCAACTCTCAGTCCTCTTGTTCTCACCACTTCATCAAACAACAGGCGCAGCTATGTGATCATACAGTTGTCGGTGTTTTCCCTCAAGGGGCTGGTCAGAAGATGCTGAAAGCATTTGATCCACATGGTATTAAATGCTTGCACTGAACATTATTGTTCGACGATGAAAATTCAGACATAAATAACTGGCTTGTTTCAAATGAGTAAAAGGATGTCTGTGTTTGCAGGAAACTCACAAGAGGGAGTAAAGAACCAGGGTGTTCCTTTCCTTTTATTATTACCCCCTTTTTTTTTTCTTTTTTTTTTTTTTTTTTTTATTTCTTTCTCGGCGATGTCTGGAAATAAACCATCAGACAGGGGAGCTGCTCCCGGTGCTGCTGTGGCAGATGGCAAGCACGGCTCGAGACGGGGGCTCTGCCTCGGCGGGGCTGCGTGGGGAATTCTGCAGCGGGAGGCAACAAGGCGCAATGTGCAGGCTGCCGTCTGCATTCATATAAATCGCTGTCTGTTGCTAGCAGCACAAGTTGTTCTGAAAACAAGAGTCAATCATCTGTAGCCTTATTTCTGTACATTTCCTGCAGGGGTCTCATGAAATAAATGAGAATAAATGTAAGGGCGAGAGTTCCTATTAGGAGCAGCCTCGTCAGCATCACCCAGCCAAGCATTTACGTCATCAGCATGCTAATTTAATCAGACCTGAGCAGTGATGCTATAAATGGATTACCATCCCAGCTAGTGTGGTTACCGAGGTAACTCAGCCCTTTGTGCCACGGATACAATCGGCTTAATGATAATAAAAACCTCAGCACAAATGAAACAGAAGGAAAAGCCTGACAGGGCTGACGCATACACGACCCTTTCTCTCCTCTTCCCCCCCACCCTTCCTCAACCTCAGCCGCTTACTGCAATAAAATTAAGTGCTGCTGTGATCTGTATGCACAGCATTCCCATAGGGAACACGCAAGTAAATAGAACCCGCGGAAATAATTAATACAGGCCAACAACTAATGCCGTCAGCACTACTTAGTCATTCCACAAGCCCTGAATGGGAGAGGGACACGCAGAGACAGAAACGCTGCACGGGCAGACTCCAAAGAGCCTGCAAAGGACTTCAGAGAAATAGTTGCTCGCCCCCATGCAGCATTAATTATCCCAATTAAGCGCTCGGGCCAAGAGCCAAGCGCAGTGGTGAGTTTCTGCAGTGCCAGGAGGGGGACGTTCCCCCACTGTGTCCTGCTCGGCCAAGGCTGGAGGTCAGGCGAGCATGGGCAGGCAGAAGGCCGGGGACAAACGCAGCCACAGTGCCCCTGCCACAGCTGTGGAGGGGAATTGTCCTTCGTGGGGAGGGCTGCAAGGGGCTCCTGGGCTTTTCTGCACAGCCAGCACCTCCCGGCTTGGCCTGGGAAGGGATGTGCCCTGTGAAGCCTCGGTGGGCTGAAAGCAATGGTGCCACTGTCCTAAAATGGCTCCGCGAGCTCTTCACCCAGATGAGCCCAGAGCTCCCTGTGGATGCTGAAAGCCACATGTTTTCTTACTCATCTGCCAAGGAGCACATTTCCCCTTGCTTTCAAGACCTGATTTTCTTTTCCTCTTGCCCAGTATCTCAGCAACTCTGAGCTCCAACAGCAGCGCCTAAGTGCCCAGTGCTCAGGCGTTTCACCTGCCCTAATGGCAGCTGCCCTACTAACGCCTCATCGGAAAGCACCAAACACTGCAGCTGCATCAAGAGCAGGAGTGCACCCGACAACCTCAGCTCATGGGGCTCCTGCTGGGTACTGCTCCAGTCCAGGCAGGACCCTAAGGCATTAACACGAGACCAGTAACTTTCCACGGCTTCACCAGGATTGCAATGAGTTTTCAGCTGCCTGTCAAATAAACACATATATCAATCTTGATGCTTTGTACATCCCAAAATGCAGCCTATGGAAAGAAATCCAGAGTTTTCCCAGGGTTTATAACTGGGCATGCACAGAAATGGCTTTGGCCTTGCCTTCATTTTGCAGATTTCTTATGGAAAAGTTCATATCGCCAATTCCCGTTACGAGAAGGACCTGAGACTTGCTGCATTTCAGTAGCAGCAAGCAGCAGACAGGAGACAGCATCCCAAGACCCACTCCCAGAACCTGCCTTAAGACCACCGATAACAGAAACTATTTTCCAGACACTAATAGAAATGCATCCCATTTTTCTCCAATCCTGTGCCCTGTTAGCTCCGTGTCAAAGCTGGGTGTGTGCAGTTGGTGGGATCATGTGAGGGAAGCCCATTCCACCCCCAGGAGATGGTCTCACCAAGCCAATCCAGCCCTTTTCCACAGAGTAGAGGTACCAAGGGTTTGGGACCAAACAAGGGTTAGTGGGATGAGTTCTTCCAGAAGAGGAAACCCTTTCTGAAGCAGCAGAACACCAGCAAAGCCAAAGCAGCCTCCGTGCACTGTTGCATGTCCCTGCAATGAGCAATAATAGCAGATTTGTCTATAGAATAGAAACATTCAGGCTCATCTCTTGGGAAATCTCGCTAAATACTTTCTCACTCCTCCACTAAGCAGAAGAGCACCAGTCCTCCCGGGAAATTCATTACATGCTTCTAGAGAAATAGTTAAATGGTTCCTTTAGGAGCCCTTTTAGATCAGATTACAGGAGCACACTTTTCCCTGGAAGGGAGAGAATCCTATGCAAATGACACCAAATTAGTATGAAAAGTTAAACTCTAGGCTGGAAAAATCAGTCTGGCTGCAGGACTGCACCTCACCAGGCGCCAGGCCGGGAGCTGGGAACAACCCCAGGAGAGGTGGCTGGGGGGCGCACACCCTCGAAGCAAAAAAAAGGTGCCGCTGTCGATGTGAAAAGGAAACCCTCACCTTTGCTTAAACTTAAAAGTCACGGTGACAGCTCGAGGGATTGTAACCTTTCAGTGACACACCGGCAGGCTCGAGGCTTTGCTGTGCTCCCTGTGTGCAGCTCTGGGGGCAGAGGGGTCCCAGGAACGCGGCATCTCGGGGTGCCTTTATCACTTTGGACAGTTTGCTGTGTCTGTGAGCTTAATCAATACCAGAGATGAAACCGGGAGGAGTGTACGGTCATGTCAGCATATACCACGCGTTCCTAGGGCTGAAGGCAAAGCCTCGGGAAAGCGTGGGGGTTGTTTCAGCAGGGCTCTGAGCCGGGGGTACAAATATTGGACGTTTGAAACTCTCCTCACACGGTGTTTTAGATCACCGAGCTGCACGTAGCTAAGCTGGATGCTGGTTGTTGCACCCCTTGTACCTGGGGCGATAGCACTTCATTTTACAAAGGGGTGAAGCACAACAAAAGGGAGGTCACGACTTTGCCTCTGGTTGGCTAGGTCAGTGCAAAGCCAGGGCTCAAACCTTACAACCCCAATGCACAGACTAAGCACAAAACTGCAGGGTGTAAAGCAGCCGGTCACTTTGGAAAGGAACCTACCAAAGGGATGTGATGTTATAAATGTTCCTCCAAGACGGTCTCTTGACCAGTTATTCTGCAAATACCATTCTGGTCAGGGTATATGCGGCTCCACATCTACATGCATGGGTACGCCCAGGAGAGCGCTTAGGAGCACACTTAAATTTCAAGCATGTGATTAATTTCTAGCAGAGATGACGGAACTTCTGTGTCTGGGAGTTTTTTTAGGTTATGGTTTTTAGGAAGTCTGAAAATTACAGCACAAAACAACAGACATTTCTAAGAAAAAGGGAGGAACTGGCAACGATGTTGAGTGTTTCCATTAATTTCAATGGGAACTACAGGTGTTCAACACTTCAGAGAAAGCATTTAAATATTTTTGCCACCACAATCAAGCAAAAATCCAAGCTGCAGCCTCCTTTTTCCCCTTACACCTCCTCCTGCCAGCCAGGTGGGCCCTGGGGTGGTTACAGCAATGCAGTGCTGTGCACAACAGCCCCATCCAGCTGCAGGTGTCCCAGCCACATTAAAAAGAGAATTAGGTGTTCATTAAAATTTATGGTATGTTTCTAACCTCTTTATAGTTAGGGGCTTGTTCTCTTGGCCGTAAGGTTATATTGGGTATGCTAGGCCTAATAATGGTGGTGGTTTTGTTTATTTGTTTTTTCCCTGCCCCTTGTCTTGCTTATACAATTTCATGCTGTGGAATGATGCCAGGGGAACAACCCAGGCACCGATATCTTAATTTCACAGATGCAGAACAGCCAGTGCAGGCATTTCTTTTCCTTCTTCTTTTAGAACACCACAGGACGGCTGGGAGGGGTTGCTCTGAGCCTCTCTGGGGACGACTTCTCAGCACAGCAGGAGCTGTGGCCATTTACAAGTGGGTCCTAACCCTGGGCACCAGTGAAATCAATGACTAAGAAGGAGCTACAGGAGAGTCTGTCTGTGAAAGAGAGTCGCTGGGTCAAATACTTATTTCACTGCTTACCAGTGGGAAGCTGAAGTCTTACTGCGCCCCTTCCTGCTGCCCAAAGGCCTTGTCACGCACAGGCAACATCACAAGAATGATTTTGTTATTTCCATTATTAGGATGACTCTTTCAGTGACCCGCAAAGGTAAGCAGCACAACACACGCTTGTCAACTGTCTTTGCTCCACATATACCCTAATGCCTTCAAAAAAAACCAGGTCTCCTCTCTGAAATGAGCATTGTTAGCTCATTTCACTCTCTCAGGTTGGCTCAAAATAAATAAGAAGCTGAAATATTTTTGCTGCTGTTTAGTTTCCTAAAGGGATATTATATACTTAAGAACCATTAAGGCAGTGACCATTTTGATCAGAGAAACCAGCAGCAACAGAGCTTGCTGTCTTTGGAACATCTGCTCTGCTTTTCAAGTCCCTCGGATTGCAAAGGAAGCCAGAAAATGAAACCTTCAGGAATGGCTCATTTCCAAGCCTTTACGGGTGGATCAGCGGCAGGGCACGCTTTCTCTTCTTCGAGAGAAAGCAGGGCATCCTCGGCAGCATCCTCATCCAGAAGGGCTGTCGGTGGCTGCAAGGCAGCCCCTTGGGGATGTGCGGGTCTCAGATGTGCGTGGGGAGGCCAGGTGCTGCTCCTGTCTGAGTGCACCCCTTTGGGTAAGGGGAACAGGTCAAAGTCCACCAAACCAACTGGTGATTTTGTACAGCCTTAAATTGCGTCAGCAAATCTTGCTGCAAGCTTCCCTGCAAAACCAGTGAAGAGAGGCTGAAAGGGTCCCGAGGACAGCATGCAGTCCAGTCCTGTCTCTTCAGGTAGGGCTGAGCCTATCTGACTTGCTCCTAAGAGGTGTTTGCACAACCTGACCTAAATCCCCTCCAGTGATCGGGGACCCACCATTTCTCCCCGCTGTCATTTTCTAGGGCTACCTATTCCTCCTACTACAGTTAATCCAAAATGGCTAATCTAAACCTCTTTAGCTGGATTTGAAGCCCCAGACTTCGTGCGTTCCCAAGCAGACACGCAGAACCTTTCATTCTCCTTTGCTTTGCAGCTGGAAGCAGAACAGACCCTGAACAATTAAGAGGCGAGTACGCCCACAGGGAAAAGGTTATTTACATAAACAGGATCACAATGTGCGTGTGTTTATGTATTTATTACTTATAAGAAAATACTGCAATCTTTTCTCTTTTCTAATTAAAGCACCCAGTTTGCCCTGCTGCACAATTGCTAAGCAGATTTAAAATGGGGACTTCAGTAGCTATTTTATGGCTAATCAAATGAGTAAATATAATGATCTGCTCCAATTCCCATTCTGATTACACAGTGTAGCTATTTCATTCCCTAAATAAGATCCTTGCACCCAAAAAGAATAGTTTAACAAGCTTAAGAGCAGAATGTGAGGCTCAATTTCTCTGAAGGGTAATAGAGTGGGAGTGTCTGTATAATTAGCTTTGTTGGGCTTCCTCCCTCACTATACAATGCTTTCTATACAGAGCTTTCACCGTCTCTACAGGTCCCCATGTTAAAGCTGCAAAATAATGCGGAACACATTAGATTCACACTGGCTTGTGCAGAGGAGTATTGGAAGACAGAAAACGAGCTTGAGAAGTGCTAGCTATTTCAGCCCAAAAGGGCTCCAGTTTTAATTTAGCTTTTGCAATAAAAGCACATGTGCTCATGCACATATCTTATTCATCTCTAATGTATTGAACTCTTAGATGTTTCTGAAAGTTAAGATCCTCCAGACTACTAACACACTGATCAAATCAAAGTATAAATCACAAAAGTACACCCAACATTTTCTTTGCTGCACAGAACTTGGAATTACATTAACATCTCACAATCTCACAATCTATAATGCGAAACATTAACTCATTTGGAAGAGTCTGATGTTGAATTCCCTCATAGAAAATAAAAGTATTTCATATACTGATTTTTCACTGCAAGAGGCATTTTTTATATAAGCTGGCAAAATCATGATATTTTGTACTTGCAGAAAGAATTTTCAGCTGAAGATCTGAAAATGCTTTCTGAAGTCTGACAGCCAGGTGGAATATGTTATTATTACCATCTCTGTTTTACAGATGGGAAACTTAATGCTAGAACAGCTCAAAATCTCACTGAAAATACAGGGGGCATGTCAGAGATCTGGAAGGAAGGGGAAAACAACAGATCCCATTCGGTTCCAAAGTACTCTGCCTACTTCAGACCTCTCCCAGTGAGCCATATGGTCACCAGGTCTCTCTCCTGTCATTTTCTATCTGGAAATATCACATTGTCTGTAGATACTATCTTCAGAAACCATCATGCAAAAACTTTGGCAATGAGTTTAAAATCTAGTCAAATAATTTAATTCTGCAATGACTGCAAACATATTTGAAAAACAAAATGGGATACTAGGGAAGTTACTCTGAAAAGAAAGTAAAACAGTGGAATCACAGGCTTTACCTGTAACAAACAAAATGCACAGTGAATCCAGTGCTTCACAATAAGTTAACAGCAAATACCAAAGGCAATAATACAGGTCCAGGAGCCACTTCCATTGTTACTGCCTTCAAACTCCTCAGTTTGCACTTGGACAGCAATTCCTGATCAGAAACATATGGATACTGCACTTAATTTTTCAAATTACTCTGAAATAACTAAGTATACCAGGACCTCTGAGCCTTGAAAAGAGACAGGTAAAGCTATGAGGGGTACAAAAAGGAGGAATGATTGTCCTGTCTCTTCCAGTGCTAGAAAGAAGCAACACGGAACAACTCTAAGTGGAGGCAAATGGAGAACATACACAAGGGATTGAGTCTCCTTTGCCATGGGATGTGTTAGATTCCAGAAATTTACCTGATCATAAAGCAATTAGATGACCTGACAGAGGAAAAAAGCCCAACTGAGTATTACTGGAGAACATTTCTGATAAAGTCATTCTCTTTGAACAGCAAGTTGTTGGATAAAGGGAAATATCCTGGGGCAATATTGCCATAAATTTGCCCTACCTGTCTTCTTTAGTATTTACTAGGAAGGACACTGAGCTGGAGCAACCATTCACCTCAGACAGAATGGAGACTCTTCGGTTCTTAATTTCAGGCCTACATATGCTGACACTTGACAGAAAAACACTGAAAAGCCAAGGCTTAAATTCCAACTTTGGTCCAGGCAGGGTGTTTTTCTAAAGCCCAGAACCCAGACTGTATTTCTGTCTCTGAAAACAAAACAAAACAAAAAACAACACAAGATGGAGATGGCAGTCCAGAGTGTAAAGGTCCCTTATGCCATAATGCACTTCTCTGTAGGAATATTTCCCTGCTGTTGGGCACAACATCCCACCTGGGAAGCCCGTTCAAGCATCTCCACAGAACAAGAGGATCGCCTTCATGTTCCCTTGAGACATGAGCATAGAGCTCCTCGGAGGTGTATTAGCAGAGTGAGAGTCCTTGTTTGGACATAGAGGGAATTTCAAGCAGAGAACAGCTTGAAAATGGAGAACAGCACCCTGGTAAGTATTTCAAAGACAAACAGATACCTGCTTTACTGCCAGCAGTGCCAGCTTAGCCACATAGAAAAGTGAAGTAGCTGCACAAATTTTTCAAGGTTGTGCTTGACATAAGCTTTTGAGAGAAAAGAGAATTTATCCGGATCCACCCATGCAGTCACAGAAGATCAGGAAGGTCCAGATGCAAATACGACAGATCACAAACACTACAGCATTACCTACGCATCCTCACGGCACCAGGTACTGAATGCTCACCCGAACACCCGGCAGTGAGCAGACAGGCAAAGACACGGGTTTATCCCTCTTTAACAGAAGGAGGAGTGCAGCCCTGAGACAAAAGATGGCTCAGCCAAGGTTAGACAAAAGCAGGTGACAGATGTGGGAGTCTCAGGGACACAGCTACAACAAAGGTCTGAGAACTCGCCTTCTCCTTAGGGTCAGGGTGGGACTACATCAAAAGGAAGTCGAGGTTAATGACAGATGCTTCAGGCTATTTCTTGCCTCCTCTCTTTCAGCATAGCCTTACTATCTTTAGTAAGCTTGGAGGAAACAATTAGAAAAGCTGATGCCAAACAGTCCAAACTGTCCCTTTCTCAGGGACAAAACCCCAAATTCCCACCTGGCAAAGCTGCCTATCTAAGAGTCCTGCAGAGTACAGCAAGAAAAGCCCTTTCAGTGCTCAAGCTGCTGTTTTACAACAGGAGACATTTTTAGTCTACAATTTTCTCTCTTCCATCCTTCCCCATTGCTTAAAATTAAAATAAACATGGACCAGGGCCTAGGATTTTATTTTATCTGTCACATATTGCTATCATTAAACACACTCAAAACGAGTGGGTTTAGTTCAAATAAAACTGTCTCTTCCCTCTCCCTTTCTCAGCTCAACAAACATAAAATAGGAAACTGCACTCCAATACATTCAGAAGCAATACACGTTACATCACGAGTAGATGATCCATCTGGCAGGCTGACATGGTAATAAGTTTGCTTAATTGTCAGGTCAGGCGTATTACAGATCCAGTCTGTCAGTTCTTTTATTACAGCTTTGTACTGGGGAATTTAAGCCGCCTTCTACTCTGTATGTATATATGAGGTATGGAAAGTGAATGCATCCACATGGCACAGGCACACATGCACGGACACATATAGGAAGTGTCACTCTGAACAAGGAGATTAAATTAAGCAAAGAAATACTCGAGTCAAATAGCTCTTAGCAGCTGCATGTGTTTCAGTCCGGAATAATCACCCAAAGAAAGCAGTGAGATATTTACATTTAATTTATTTGAAACTGGACTGGGGAAAGCACTGATTATAGGGGATAATTCAGCACTGGCTTGTAAGCAAAAGAGCCAGGGATCCTCAGATGTTCCCTCCACTTATACTTAGTAAGTGATCAGTCCATTACTTTGGTTTTGGCCCTGTGAAGTTCCCACCATGCAGTCTCCTGAGACTGTCCATACATCCTATGTCCTCTGGAGGTATCGCTGAGTACATTCAGCAAATGTTTGAACTTATCAAATGCCTGTTTTGCCTTTAAAAAAAAAATACAATGAAACAAAGCAACCCTTTTTCATCCTTTGCTTTTGTATCTTACTTCATCTCCTTTTCTTCGTTAATGAGCTCAATTCTGAAATTACTTTATTTACAGGAAGACTTTAAAGTGTTCTGAAATACAATTTGTAGGAAAGATGCCAAAGATGAATTGTATTCTCTAGACCTGCATGCATTTGTGATTTTACATGAGCACGCACACATATGTTCAATATAGGAACAGCAGGTGTTCTCTAAAGTTTTATTGCTGCTAGTTAGAAATGACCACATTACTCAACAGTGTCAAAGCCAAGTCTTGTCAAAAACAAGTCTTGCCAAAAAGCTAAAAACGGCTGTTGTGTTATACAGCTCTGCTTTGGGGTACTGATTCTTCCAGATACCTCCAAGACCTGACAGTGATCTACACTTAGCCTGAAGAAGCACTAAACGATTGCATCTTCCCTGAGATAGCTCTGCAGCTTTTCATACTAAGCAGAGTGCTGTGTTGAGCACAGTAGCAGCTCTCTGTCACCGAGGCCTCATAAAACACTGTGACCTTCATGGCCACCTTGTTCCACAGCCAGGTCCCTGTTTCTTGCACTTTGGACATTAGCCTCCGATGTGGACTCGAGTCAAAATGTTTCCAGAAAAAAAGATTAAAGGGAGTTCAACATAACATTTGTACTACATCCCCTTTTTCAAAGAAACCCAGCTGAAAAAGTGGCTTATCCATCACTTTTTAAGACCTCAGTGTTAATTATACAGCTATGCCATGGAACACACAGTTGGTCTTTCTGCAAACCAGCCCAGTAATCAACCCCAACACCTTCTCTTCCCCTCTTGATAATTGCGATTTGGAAGTGCATGCGTATCCTGGCTTTCTGCCAGATGGACATAGAGTCATTCCTTCCATCTTTCCTGAATCCTTCTTGGATCACTAGCTAATGGCTTTGGAAAAGGGAGCCAAAATTGCTTGAGCCCCTAGGAAGACTGGAGTGATTGCTGGTCTGCAAGATGGCACTTCTTCAGGGCTCCCTTCTTGGGACAGAGGCATCCTCTCATCGACTTCTTATAAATCATTCCAAAGGGGACAAGATACCCAGTCTGACATCAACCCAAAGATAAACACCAGTGCTATTTATGACAAGATAGCAGGGTCACTGACCTGGGCTATGCTAACAACCAGCTAAGATGACCGCAACAATCCGATCTGTCTTTACGTGTATAATGCCATAGAAACTGCACAAACTGCCCTTGTTCTTGCCGTACTCACCCACAAGAAACCACTACTTTCTGAGCAAAGAATTCATGCTAAGACAAACTATTTTGCTTGGGCAGTCTCAGACTGCAAACATTGGCAAAAATATTTCTAACACCTGCATCAAAATCTCATTTTTTCTGGCCAGGTCCACTTCTGTGTTGTTTTTTTTTTTTTCTTTTTCTTTTTTCTTTTTTTTTTCTTGGTGTTGTTTTTTTTTGTTGTTGTTGTTTTGTTTTGGTTTTGTTTTTTTGTTTTGGTTTTTGATTTTAAATCTGCAGGAGAAGACAGTAATACTCATTGGAGCAACACGTTATTGATTTCCCATAGAAACGGCAGCTAGAGTACTCTCTGTCAGCTGTGAAGCAGCATGTTAGGCTTATCTTGCTGTAATATTTTTTTCCATCCCATCCTTTTACATACTCATAGATGTCTCCTATTCACTATTGAAACACCATATGGCGATAATATATGCTAACACAGGCACAGTGACACAGTCCACAAGCCTGTTATTGAGCAAAAGTTGACAACATAAGGCTAAGAAAATTGTAAGTGCTTCCAAGCCACAATATGTACGTCATCTAATTGCATTTTACTGTGATGCAAAGAAGTCTGACTCAAGGAAGGAACCTCCTTACAATGAAACTCTAACAGCCTGGAGTAATTTACAGTTATTTGAAGAGCTATCGGAAGAATCTATCAATTCATAGCTTTCAGATATGGGCTGGGTTTCGGTTGTGTTTTTTGTGTACTTTTTTTTTCTTCTTAGCCTAGGAAGCTTTAATGTGCAGAGACAGTGCATCTCAGCACCACAGTCATCTCTCAAAAGGTTCCAGACAGGAAGGCAAAAGGCGATCAATAAGAGAAAATATAGACACAGCCCCTTAAACTATCCGCAGATACATCTGTCTCTTCCTCTAATGGTTAACGGTTTTGAACTAGGAACATCTTGCAACAATCCTGAGATATGTTCGGGCCATAAACGTATCATGTTTATTTATGCACTGGTAGCAGGGTCTAATGTAGAAAATGCATTGCCAGCTCTTACTTTTTTTGTAGGGCACTAGTTGCTTCCAGGCAGCCCTCTTTTCCCCCTACCTGAAAGCAGGCTGGGAGCTGTTCTGCTCTGCCTTCGGGCTGTCCAGCAGGGGCTCCAGGGAGAGATCCTCTCTTGCCAGTAGGACAGACTGTTGCATGGACAGGACAGACCAACAAATGACAGAACTATCCCAGAACTTCACAGATGTATGTCCAAAGCCCTGCTTTACAATGAGCTGTGCATCAGCTGTGCTTCAGCTTTTCATTTGTAGAACAGAAGAAGAATCAACTCTCTCCTTCCTTAAGGCATTACAAAGATAAATGTGCGAAATCTGCAACAGCTTACGCAAACTGGCACCAGGAAGCAACCAAGATAAACTTGTAAAGGCCATACTATAAATGCTAGGGTTCCCTAGCACATTCATAGTCTTCACCTTTCAGATGCATTTAGAAACTGCAACCACAGAAATTAGTTGCCCTCCTCTTTTCAAGAGCACAACTCAACAGGAACTCACATCAGCAGCAGCAGTGCCAGCCCTTCGGTGGTCTCTGGATAGAGTTAAGCTGAAAGGCAACGACTGAGGCAACACTCTTCTTGCTACGAGTGTAACGCACAAACCACAAAGTCATCGCTGCCAGTGTGGTGGAAATGGCCCGGGGCAGACATCCAGCGCAGGCACAGTGGGAGCAAAGTCCCAAGCGATGCATTGCCATGCAGGTGTTTCTCTAAGTTGCTGTGCTGTTCCCTTGGCTCTGAACTATTTCCTTTCCCTGACTGGGAGGGAAACGCAGCTGGTTCCTAGGGTGTGCAGAGGAGAAGGAGCCAACACAAAAGGAACAGCAACCATCAAGAGCAGAGCAAAGGAAACCTCATTTCCTATGGACTTGTGTCTTGCATCTTGAGCAGACTGACCCTTCCTGTTCTCTTTCTTTACCTCTCCTGACCGCCCCTCCTGCTTCCCTTCTCCTAGAATTAGCCTTGGCACTTATCTGTGTGTATCAGCCAAACAATCTGCCTTTCAGGTCAGGGATCCTGGTTACAGCACAGATTGGAAGAGCAAAAGTCCAGGTTGCCTGCAGGACATGCAGCGGGCTTGGAGCTTGGGGCTCACCATGTGCGCGTGGGGCCAGCCCATGGGCCATGGGGAGGGGAGGACAACCAGCTCCACACTGCAGCTCCCCGAAATAATCCACGTGCTTTCATTTCCAAATATGCCAGCTATTTCTTTGCAGAGGGCAAAGAAGTTACTGATTTGTGCCATAGGAGTAAGTGCAACTTCATAAAAATCCTTCAGCCTTACACAGGTGGGGAAAACAACTTCCCACTTCTCAAGTGCTGCTGACTTCAGTGATGCTGTAGGTCCAGGGCACTACAGCTTTCTGGGCCTGGGGGTGTGAATCCTTCAGGATTTACTCACAAGGCACAGCAGCAAGATCACGAAACTGTAGCTGTGCATCAAGCAACACCTCCAACAAAGAAGGGTAAGGGTTTTTTATTACCTCTGACCGGTTCACACACTCTGGGACAGGCACTGCTGTATCACCCCACACCTGAGACCCCTCTCTGTGCCTCTTGAGGGGAGTTGTCCCAGTGTACCTTCTATCCATCAATCCACACATGCTACAAGAGGAGAATAAATCAGTGACAGTGTGATGGGGAGCCCACGGCCTGCCCTCAGCTCCTCTGGTGACCCTGCACAAACCAAGTTGTCTCATCTCCCGGTGCCTCGGTCCCTCCCTCACCTGGGAAAGAGCAAGAATACTTCTGTATTTCACGGGGCTGTTGCAGTGGTAAATCTAATGCCACCGAAGCACTCAGATGCATCGACCCGTGTAAGGATGAGAGCAGAGCCAGCGGCCCAGCGAAGCGCAGGTCTCTGCCCCAGCGGTGGCTGCACTTTGCTGGCTGGACACGTGGACAGCTTGTGAAGTGCGCTGGGTCCCTTTGAGATGAGTGCCAAAGCACTGCGAGTGCCAAACACTGAGGATGGGGAAATGATGACAGGCTTCCTGAGCTGATGGTATACAGCAGCCTGGTCCCATTGTGGGGAAAAAGACAGAAAACAAAACATAACAATAGGTAGAAGGCCTTGAACAGCTTTAGAAAGCAAGAGTCCAGCTCTCAAGCACTCACAACAAAACAATCACGAATGCAGAAGGAAAAAAGACCAAATTATGAGGTACTATTTGTTTTTTTATCACTGATCCCAAAGTAAATGTTTGCCTTTATCCACACACAAATTTGAGATGCCTGCACAGATTTTAAAGTCCAATATATCCAACACCAGTCGCCATCTAGGTGCTGGAGCCAAGCACGTAGGCAGAAAACCCAAATGGATGCAAATATTAAAAAAATAAAGAGAAAGGGAAAAACAAACCTTCCCAAGATTTCTGTGAACTTGGTTATCCAGAAAAAAAAAAAAAAAGAAAAGCAGGAGTAGTGGTGTTTTATTTTCATTGTGATGATAGCACTACAGAAAAGAAATAATACCCTGCAAAGGTCACTCTTATCCTGTTCATCTGTGATGAGCTGATAATCTTGGATCTTAGAAAATTTCCTTTAAAAATCTTCACGGACATGCTCTTATCAAAAGGATTATGCTCTAATACATACCAGCAGATGCAACCGATTCCAACATCTGCTAATCAGAACAGTGTCAGCTCGCTGCACGCGCCGGCTGGAGCCGATGAGCGCAGGAAGGTTCCCCTGCTCGTACATGTAGGCCAAACCCAAACATCCATGAGCTCAGCTGTTGGCTACGCCTCTCAACTCACACGTACGCGGCTGAACATCCCCTGCCTTGTGCACGCTCCTCTGCCTGCAGGCGTGGCAGGGACAGCGTGACAGACGTGCCCCGCCAGCAGCCAGCACGCCCGCGGCAGCGCTCCTAGAAAGCTCGAACCTTGGGACCATCTCCGCCGCCACCCACACGGGAGGGATTGTCACTGCCTTTGGGGACGGGAACTGCGGGAGGAAGAGAGTTTCCTGGATGTAAAGGCTTCGCTTCTCGCCTGCTGGGAGGAACCCACTGAAACGGCTCCAGATGGGACACTTCCTTTCCTACTTCTGTAATTGACACGGGTTTTACAAAGAGTACAAAGCCGGCGTGCTGCAGCCAGGAGTGCAGCTCCCTGAGGTGACCCCGTGGTTAAAACAGCCTGTGCAATTCCCAGTCCTTGTCACCACTGATTAGAAAGCCCACAGCAAACAAAATGCACCTACCTCAAGTAAGTGCAACAAATACAGAGCAATGTGCCACTGGGAAGGCCTCACCCCGTGCAGCTGGAACCAGAAGCCTCCTTGGTGCAGCTGCCCACAGATTAGATGTGCTCAGACCAGCAGAAAGCAGCCTGACCCTTGTATTTACCCCAAATATCACTTTTGAATACAGCAGATTAGCCATAAAATTCAGCCCAAATAACACTGAAAAGACGCAGCAACTTTCTGAACACCTAAAACAGCCAGATCCCACTGAGCCCTGTAAATCAGCAACCATGAACTCTTTGTCACATAAATGCTACAGGAGGGGGCAATTAATTCAGAACCTGTCAAATTAATCTTAATCTACTTGAACCCCCGAATTTTCATTCTTAAAAGGAAGAAGAATGTTCCTGACAACTGGAATAGTAGCAAATATTCCACGGACTGTGCTTGCAAAACCTTTAACAATCCGGGCTCAGTCAACTAACAGGAACAAGGAAATCAGACTCCGAGTCTGGACTAGAGAATTTGCATGGACTGTTTTTGAAGCGAGCTTTAGCAGTCTGTTATTTACAGAGCCCATATGCCAATCCCACAGCCCACACCAAGAGCAATCATAGGGCTTTTTTTTCCCGATGCCGGGGAATGCTCTGCTCTTTGCTGCCTGGGAAGCTTCATTCATGGCTGGAGATCCAGCTCCGCGTAAACAAAGATAAAACACCCGAACCCTTAGCTGCACGTTCCCGGCCCAGATATAAACGGGACGCTAAAATTAGAAATGCACATGAAAGAGTGCTCCTAGGAGTCTTCCATGCCGAGCGTGTTGCCTTGTTTCTTGGTTTCCTATCCTATAGCTGCTCAATCCTCTTCCATCACTCTGCAAGAAAATACATCCACTGCCTTTTCACTGCTTTTGTAATCCCCAACTGGCTGTCAAAAGAAGTGATGGAATAACAACCAGTGCTGTCAAACATTTAAATCCCTTTTAAATTCCAGTCATTAGAAGACATTATTTCCCAGTATGTTTGGAACTTAATGAAAATGTATCACTGATTTTTAATTTAATTTTATTTACTTTTTTATTATTCTGGAGCTCACACTGAGAATGAGCTTCTTTCCCTTCAAAACATTACTTGCTTTGGCTGACAGTGTTGGATAGTGGCAGATATCTAGTACTGGGGGCAACGATACACAGGCAGAGATACAGGCGTGAATCTTTAAGATACCTCAGCTAACTCTGCCTTCATTTTCCCCATCTGTTAGATGAAAAAAAAAAGAATTTATTTCTCTTTTTCATTATTTGTAGAACCGCATCACCTAAAGGCCTTCAACCCAGACCAAGGTTTCATTTTGTTAGATGCCATACACGTGGGTAGGAGGCAGATCACGTTGAAGCAGTTGCCAAGCTACACAGCCAGAAGAGATTTTGGGAGGAAGCAAAGCAGAAATGCTACGTTTGTGGTCATTTTGCACAGTGGTGGTAGCTGGGAATGAAACAGGTCTCCTAAGTGCCAGCCCAGACCCCTCTGGATCAAGCTGCCTCTGAGTGCTGAACACAAGTAGATTTGATCTTGACCATCAAAGCAATTTTTTTTTCTATTTGAATACTCTGTAAATTTTGGCCACCCAGTATTTGCTTTTTAAAAAAAGCCTAATTACCAGTGGACCAGGTACATTTTATTACCTGGTACACCTCCCACAAAGTCCTATTTTGCCAAACAGACAATCTATATGAAATTCAGGATAAAAACCAAGAGTTTCAGAAGGTAGGTGTCTGATTCCAAACAAAGCAATCAGCATTCAATACATAATTCACAGCAGGGACAAAAAATCCTGAGCTTTCATATGCTGCTATTTCCAATATTTCATTTTCAGAGCCTCTGCTGGAAGCTTTCTCTCCAGAGTCACAAAGTTTTCTTGTTCTTTTAAAAAAATGCAAACATTTATTTTATGGGGTGAAATTTGGCTTCTTTTTTTTTTTTTTTTTTTTTTTCTCTTTTGCTTAAGGCCTTGCTACTCTCATCTCCTATGCTACGATTTAAAGAGAACAGTTTAAAAAATATCTCTAAATTGGGGAAAATACCCTTTAACAGAAGAGTAAGATGACCACAGCATCCACCAAATCCCCACCAAATCTCCACCCAAATTAGGAATTGGCCCCACTCCCATCCATGGAACTCACGCACCTAAATGCCTTGCCTATACAACCCCCTTTTACTATTAAAAGGCATAGTGGGTTCCCTGCCTCTAAACTTTCCAATGGGTTACTGTAATTTAGAGGTGTGATATGTAAACAGAAAACACATCGCAGCTACACAAGAGGACCTCTGTACTTCATACATCACACTAATATTTCTGAACTTTACCAAACCGGAGGAAAATATGAATACATTTTGTCATAATGCATCTGCAGTTCTTCAGACAATACCTACGGCAAGCTGATTTACTAACACCCCACTGCAAGCACAGCAATCTCCGGATCAGGCATGTCTCCTCCAATTCAACCACAACACTGGAAGCAGCAGCACTGCTGAAGATCACACAAACCTCTCAAGCTCAGGTGCTGTTTGATCCTTTCTAAACCCCTAATTCCAACTGAATTTATGGATGTTGGCCTCTCCTCCCAGCTCCCGTGACAGAAAGCATCCTTAGACACTGCTGTCTTGCAGCTAAAGATAATGACCCAGAATTGTAATTTTCTGTTGGTTTAGGTAAGTGCAATTTCAAAAGGAATAAAAGAACAGCATTTTAATCAATTTTGGCTGCTCCTGTGACTCAGTCGGTGAGACTCTCACAAGTCATGGGCTCAGCTTGGGGCTGAGGTGATGGTGACCAAAAGCTGCTTCTCACCCACGTGATGCTGATTATTGATGCTTGGAGAACCTCTGCTGCGGAGGACACTCTCAACAACAGCCTCAAGACCAAGGAGAGACGCCTGGGGATGACGGGAACCTCCCTCAATCTGAAAAGTATTTTGGACTTCCCAAACGTACTGAGGAGGATACAAATCCCTCTTGTCCAGAGGCACCTCCCATTGCACCGCGTCTCACTGCAATCCCAAAGTCGTACCGAGGATCAGAAGAGATCGGCTCCTCTGTGAATGTACGCCGACGAAGGCAGGGTTTGTTGAGTAAACCACTTGCCAGTATCCTGCCAGCACTCCTCCTCCAGCATGAGAAGCCTATTTTACAGTTTAGTTTATGTTGCTTTAAAACTATTTTGAAGATAAAAGAAAATAAAGAAGCCCAACAATAAAATTTCTCTTATTCCAGAATAGGAGTACCCCCAAGGGCAAGGTATACCTATAAAATTATTATAATGCTTTAACTGCACAAGCACAACTAGAAATGTCTTTCCTGAAAACAAGTCGTAACTCTATTTTCCTATCTGCAGCCATTATTCTGGTAAATTTGGGAAGGTCAGCTAAGGTGTAATGCAATAAATGCGCTGATGTTCTGAGTAAGTACCTCACAATTTGCAGCCTAATCTATTATCCTACTAAAAGACCATCAAGTGACTCACCACTTTTAATACTTAGTACAGATCAAACAAAGAGAAATATCAAAGCTTTACCTTCTAGTTCCACCCTTCAAGGACTTGTTTGAGTACTTTTTAATTACAGTAGATGACACATTCAACTCTGGCATTTTCTTTTTGTAACAGCTATAGGTAAAGTTGCTGCAGCTGTACTTTTCATGGGACTTGGTTATGTTAACCAATGAATGCTGACAAGTCTGAGAAACTAAACACAAAAAGTTGGCTTTTGGTCCCAGAAATGAAATTCAGCTTTTCTGCCCCCTGTATCACGCAGTGACTGCACCACACTGGGAGCAGCATCCCATCATTTTGAGAAGGGGGGGACAAGTCTGCAGAGCCTCCACCAGAACCGCGGGCACAAAGCCCCATGAAGGAGCGCGTGCAGCTGGCAGCACGTGTCATCCTAGGGGCTGATGAGTTTAAAAAGTCAAATCAAGTCCAAAAGTTGGGCTTCCAAACTACAGAAACTCAAATAAACCTGCAGAAATTTGCGTTTGAACTCTGCGAGTTTTTTTTTAATAGTATGGGTACAAAATAAAAGCAAAAAAAACACCACACCAATCTGTTCGCACAATGCCAGATCCCCAAGCAAAAAGTATCAGGAGGCAGTCAGCAGTACTGTCAGAAAACTGCAAACGCTCGGAGAAGTGGTTACACGAGTTGCATGTCTCTGCTAAGACACTGTAGCTGACTGCAGGCACTGCCAAGGAAAATGGGTACGTACAAATCTCTTCCAGTTAACTCTCTCGCTGGGTTTTGACACTATAAGGAATCTCCCCATAGCATTGTGCCTTCGTACGTGGTTGGTCCAGAGACACAAAATGAACACAGATTATTCAACACGGTGCCTGAGCACAAGCACTGTTAAAACTTGTCTCATTTATCACAAAAACAAAAATTCCACTGGGAAAATGACCAAATTGTGTCTGGTTTGTGTCATTGCTGGTTTTGACTGACTGACCCAAATCAGTGTTTACAAGGGTAATGCTGTCAGTTTATGCAGCCACTGTGTAGATGCAGCTAGAATGAAAGAAGAGTTTACTGGGAGGTCCCCACAGAAAGGACAGAAATGGCACTGGCCCTGACACCAGAGCTCTGCTGGCAGGTGGGCACCTGGGCTGGAGTCTTGTCCAAAAGTGCCAGATCTGATTTAATGCTGATTTTGCTAAGTTCACATACTTAAACAAAAACTTAAACCTAAACAAACCCCTATCACTGATTTTGTTCTTCTCAAAAGTACTGTTCCTGCATTACTTGAAACAAATGCAATGATGAAAAGAACCAGAAGAGCCACAAACTAAAGAGATGGTCTATACGGATAATGGGTGTGCACCACCTCACTCAATTTTCCCTTTGATTCTGGGAACTTCTGGGGTTTTGCACTTCTGGGGTTTTAGCCACAGCTGACACTGGTAAGGCAAACATAGCTGCAGACGTGCCTACAGATCCAGGCACATGTAAGAAATGAGACCAGTCATGAGACAGGACATGAAGGAGGTGCACAAATGGGCACAGACACATCTGGGATGATTTTAAAGATCTCACGAAACGCCCTTATGAAATGCCACTAGGGTTTCACTTTTTCCTCTGATAAGGAGATGACATCTTTCCAGAACTGAAATAGCTCAATTCAAGCACTACCTATACTAGAGACAAAAATTAGCTGAGCAATTGATGCTCCAACAGTCCTCACCTCAACACAGTGGAGTAAGTGGGAATTCAAATCTGTCTTGCTGGGCTACAGCCACCCTGAACACTAAGCTATTATCCAAGACACTTTGTCGCCATTGATTAGATGACAAAAACAACAGAAAACAACTTGAGATGCAGATACCTGGATCATTCTGGCAGTGTGACAGATAAAAGTTAACAAAACATGGGGGAAATAAATAAAAGTGAAAAGTGCTTGTGAATTGATCAGGTTTTAATTCACATGCTCTTGTTGACGGAAAGTTGGGGCAAATGAAATGCCATTTTTTTTACAAGTCTTTTTTCTAACAATCTCCACGGCAAATCTAACAATTGGGATCAGAGGCCCTTCTCTCAGAGGTACTGCAGCTTTTGAACCGGTGCCCCCTTCAGAGCGGCTGCGCCCTTCTTCCCATTGACAGCCACATCTGGATGCTATCAGGGCAAGCTGGCATGCCTGCTCGCAACAAATACCAAGCGGTTAGCAAATTGACTCCAGCAGTCGATTCTGGCCACCTTCCCGCTCGGTTTACGCAATGCGCCACTAACCTGTTGAGTCCGAGGTTTGTAAGGAGAGCTGCTCTCTAGGTCGGCCAGGATGCTGGTCAGGGAGTCGATTTCTGCATCTAGGCTGGACCGCCTCTCCTCTAGTGTCTTGCCACCAGGATTCACCTTCAAGGAGAAAGAAGAAGAGTTCCGGTTATTCAAACCACTTGGCCCAGCACATGGTTTCTTACTGTCCTCAAATGGAGCTACTACCATGCCCCGGCAATAACTCTTGGGTTGCAGGGACAAACATGTTGAAATGCTATAGCTCTCTCCCAGAAGCTGGGCCGAGCAGAAAGCCTCCATCTCACAAGGATTTAGGCTGCTTTGGGGCTTTTCTTCCTGCGTTTCCCACAATGGTCCCATTGTGTTAAGTTGACTTGGAGGATTATGCAACTCGGAGCGCAATCTGCTGCCGAGGTGAGGCAGGACAAGCCCCACAGATGGAGAAGCTGTATTTTAACCGGATGCCCAGCTGGGCAGCCAAAGCTGGGTGCAGCCTTGGAGCATTTGGGTACTGAGAGCATCTCTTCTGCAACATCCCCACCCAGACAAAGCTCACACAGAGCATGGCTGCAAGCCACTGGGGCCAGCAAACGGCCACCTGCACACTTGTTATTATTTTAAATCAATCTGTGGTAGCTGTACCTGGACAATTCAACACTTCTTTGTAATTTCCATCGAAAAAATAAGCTCCTTTGAGGAGGAGTGAAAAAGTTCAATTCATTTCTGGCTGACTCAAGGTGAAGGGCATGATTTGCAGTAGGCAGTCACAGAGTAATAGAAAGAAGGTCCTTGGGAAGAAGGGCTATTACTCAGGGAAGCCCATGCCCAGAGCAGACAACAACCTACAGCCAGGACACTTTTGGATCCAGTGCACCTCGCTTTATCTCTGCTTTCAGAGTGGCTTGGCCCTGCTTGTACCAGGCTGGTCTGGACACTCGCTCTAGCAGGAATAGGAGTTCAAGAAAGCCTGCAAAGGATCCCCATCAGGTGTGGCAGAGGTGCCAGGAGCTTACACACCTAGCCAGTCCACACTTAGGGCATGCACAGAGGCAGAAGTTCTTGAGTTAAGTGAAGTCTTACACAATTAAACTCTTTTCTGAACCTGAGTCATAGTCAGTATTTGTCTTCTGTCCTTCCGTGTCTGACTTATCTGCAAATTCCCCAGGCAGAGTCTCTCCATGTATGTGCAACGACAGAGCTCAGTGCAGAAGAGCACACTCACAGCTCGACTATTACAATAAAAAAAATAAATAAAAGAATTATACAACAACTCACCTAATTTCAACTGTAATGCCTGTTCAGACCATACCAGCACTTCCCCACAGACAGTCCAGCTCTGTTTACCTTCATTCTCACCAAGTTACTTCAATTTTCCGAGCCAAAAATTTTCCTTTCCCTTTGGCTCGCTGACTGCTCCAGATAGGTTTTATTTAAATTTCATTTCAGGAGCACTAGATCATTACCTGTTTTACACAACTCCCCAGTCATCAATCCGACACATAAATGGCAAGTTGGTCAAAGAGAGACAGCCTATGCAAAGCAGGGAGGCTCTGATCTGCCAAGCTTATACGTGCGAAGGCATTCATTAGTTCCTAATGATTATTAAATCTTATTGGATTACAATAAATTTGGCTTGACTAACAAGAAAATGGAATCTCCAAGGTGCTTTATGCAAGAACACATCATTTAACAGACTGAAAGTCAGGTTAGAAACTACTTTCAAACTCCATTTTTCTTGCTTCTTTTTATTATAGAGGCAGTCAAAGTTTTTCCATCCAAACTATTGTTCAAAAAAGAAACACCTTAGACAGGAACTACCCCAGATCGTTACTCCTAGCCAGCTGTAGGTATCCAGATTTTTAAATCTGAAATAGTCCAGTTTCCTTTCCATTACTAGTACACTTCATGGCTCTTGCCTGGGTTTTCTCCATCCTCCAATTGATGGCCTGCGACAATGGCAGGGCATCCACAGCCTTCCCAGCCTCAAAACCTGAGATTTCTCCACTCCAGAGAACATTTGAGCTCAGTGGCCAAAATCCAGCCTGGAAAGAGGGGCAGATGTGGATGGCAACCAAGGCCCCAGCACTTGAGGTGGTAATCAGGCAGAACAAGGAATAAAACTGGGGCCTGCAAAGGGGCTGCTTGGTACCCTGGCTGTGGGACTGTGCTGACCCTGGAGAGGAGGGATGGCAGTGGATTAGAAGATCAGCCGAGTTTATTTCTGCTTCTTAGCATTTCTGTGCCATATTACTCCCAGGTTCTCATTCCCCAGAACAATTATGCAATAGCTGACTAGCAAATGCTGCAGAACAAGTTGTAAGGTTGTAAAAGTTAAATGTCCTTAGGAAACCTACAAAAATAAAATAAAAATAAAAGCATGGAAACATCTCCATTGATTTTGGGCTCTGCAAAAGATTTATTTATTCAATTAAAATATAATCAGCATAGATTAAGAGCCCAGTTCTACAAATGCTAAAGCACAATGCAGTATGACAGTGCCAACGAATAATGTGTGGACGGGCCTATTGGGAAAGGACTGGACTTTGAGAACACCGGAGAGATGCTAATTCTCACAAAGGCAGGTTTCTGCTTGCTTTTTCTTCCCCATCTCCATGAATCCTGCGTTTTTCTCCCCATAGAGCTCCAGTTTCCATCGAGGGATTCATCGTATGTGGAAACAGGAGAAGAATTTGCAACTCTACAACTTTAGTAAGAGAGGACTAAGTTATTTCTGCTCTCATGCTCTTCGTCATGAAGCTGCTATAAAAGTTTTATGATATTGCTCTGGAACAAAACGCAAGCACCAGCTCCCAAGGCACAACAGGTTAGTGCAGACAGGGCTTTGCTCCGAGGAACCCAGGCTGGTTAAGTCCAGGACATTGCAAATACGAACAGCAGAACCAGAAAGAGCTATTTCTGTCAGGATTTTACTGCATTGTTTCAGACAAGTCACTTGTGTGCCCTCCGCTTCAGCTAGCTGTATATGGAAAAACGGGTTTAAAAAGGGAAAAGGATGCTTTCTTTGGCCTGGCCAACCTGAGTTCGACAAAAAGCAAACATAAACCAACCCCATCCAACAAATTACTCCTGCCAGAGCCCATCCACTCACGTGAATTTCTGCAACGCCTACACTCCCATCCCCTGGCTCAGTCCCTGCTGCGAGGCAGGAGAGAGAAAAACAGCAGAGCCTCACTGCCGGGCCCGTTTGGCCACCCCTGAATTCCTGGTGTGCAGCTCAGAGCAGCTGTGGCAGTAATCCACTCCTGCGCCCTGTCAACCCACGCTGTCCCAATGAAAACTGTCTTTAATTTTGCTAGTCCTCCCACCCAACACCAGCCCGTGCCACAGGTCCCCCTCACCGCCCCATGGGACGTGCAGTGCAGAAGGCAACGTGAGGCCTCACAGCTCAGCTCACTGCGCTGAAATAGGCCCTGAGACTATTTGCCAAGCTGGGAGATAGGAAAAGCACAATGATTTCCCTAGGGGCACCTTTTCCTACAACACCTGCTCTTATCACACATCCTAAATTCAGGCGGAGATGCAAGGACACTGCTGTTGGCCCAAGCCAGCTCCTTGCAAGGGGCTCAGACAGACAAGGCCACACAGGGCAGCTGCCTGCGGGCTCAGGTACCTTTGGGCGATGGGAAGGAACCAGACTGGCAATGACACACCACGATGTTTGACACTGGCCAAACTTTCTTCCACTTTCCCCACTTTCCATCCCTCACAGCTCTTTGATGGCTGTTTGCTTTCTCCAGCTTGCGCCCACTGCTGCTGCCTGCCCTGCTCTGCTGGCAGGGGGAATCCTCGGTGGAAGGCAAAGCAAACAAAACGCTCTCCACACAAGGAGAAGGCATCTCTTTCTACTCCACGGCCCTGGGCACTGGGCTCAGATGCAGCTGCAGACAGGGAAAGAAGGACGGATGGGGCTCTCGTTCCTTGTTTTCGCCAGGGGCAGGCGGGGGAGAGGAGGGGAAAGATGTTTGGTTTTGATGGCATCCACTCTACCTATGAGAAGAGACTGTGAGAAATTTTAACCAGGAAGAAGTGATTCAGTCTTGATACACTTCAGACTGCTGCTATTTGTTTTTTTTTTTGTTTTTTTTTTTTCTCGCTTTGCACTTTCTCCAACAATACCACTGCCAGAGGCAAAAACCTTTTCAGACACACACCCTTGCTACTCCATCTCCCTCACTGTACGAGTTCCCAGAATTTCTTCTTTCCAAGGTTACAGAAGCCATCTAAAGCACAAAAAGCCACAGCAGTGGCAAAAAGATTCGTCCTCGAGGGCATATATCAGGAAAATGAGGCACCCAGAAGCTGAGCTGCTGTGACTGTTCTCCCCTGAGCCTAAAGACAAGTGCAAACATTTTGTTTCAAATTCCCCGATGTAAATTAAAACAGCTCGCAGAGGCTGCCCCACCAAGCACGCACATGCTGACAAGAGCTGACTACAGCATTTGGGGCGAGGAGGGTCTTGGATGTTTGACTGATGCAAAATTGCTGTTCCAGGCACCAAGGAGGGGCTGGAAAAGTAGTCTTGCCCTTTAAAAACAGACAGATTGAGTCTTTTGAAACAAATCTGAAATGATGGAAGATTTCAGCAGATGTGACCGCAGTGATTTCACCAGACGTGATTGTATCACGGATCTAATAGAAAAGAACTTCCCTGCTGTTCCATCAGGCTGAAGCCAGGCCTGAAATATCCTTTTTAGTCTTTTGATGACATCAAGGATAAAAGCCAAAGGGAAGTTAGGTTTTGATTTATTTTTTCCCCTGCTCTTTCTATTTTAAGTCACAGAATAGTTTTACCTGGTTTATGTTTCTGAATATTAGCCGGACCAAAGAAAAACACTTCAAAAGTTTGAAGTGGGCTGTTCAAAGGCATCGCTTTGTGTCTCTCTGACACAGCTGTCAATTAACTGAGTGACGTTTCTACAACTCTGGCCACTTTTGAAGATAAGGAGGCAGGTGGGTCTGCCTGCACCCCACTTAAAAAAGGGGGTTCGGGTGCCAATGACCACACAGCACCAGTCCCCTTGCTGCCCCGGCAGTGTTCAACCTATGTGCCAAATGCCTCCCATCAGCAAAGCTCACGGCAGCAGCAAACTGCAGGAGATGCTGCAGGGTAAAGGGGGCTGCCCTCTTAAGACCAAGGCACAGCTCCATCCCGCACTGATGGCATGGGTCTGGGGCAGCCATGGTCCCACTTGCAGCTTCTCCACCCATGTAAAATGTAAAGAGCTCTGGGTACCTTCAGGGTTTATTTTCTCTCTGAAGCAACATGGTGTTGTAAAGAACTACACAGTTCTAGCTGGGGTAAAGGAACAAGGAGAGAAAAGGAGTTATTTGTTAGCATTGCTAGGAGACATCTTGCAAAATCTCAAAAAAGCAATTTATAACCTCGCTGTTGTGTAGGAGGCTTACAAGAAGGACAAATAATAAAAAAAAATAAATAAAAAAAAAGATAATAGAAGAAGAAAGCAAGAAACTGGAAGGTATTGGTCTCAAAGCAACACAAATGAGGTGTCTCGTCACACAACAAGCTGCTAAGCTGCAGAGCTACTTTTGCTGCACGACACGGTGGTTGCTATGAGTTTATGTGGATTTCAAAAGCAGCTCGAGAAACACGTGGGCCAAAACTCTACCATGATACTTCAGAAAAAATATAAAAAAAAACTCTGTGCTTCCCTCTTACATTTCTGTCTGGCCACTCACTATTGACCCTTGCTGATCTGATTTGGCTCTTCATAGACATTCACACTTCCATCGAGCCTCCACTCGTGCTGTCTATCTGCCAGCTGTCACCACCCTGGAGTCACTCCGTCTGCTGGTGGGAACACGTCAGCCTCTGCAGGTTAATAACTGATTATTGCCTCAGAGCTGGGGCTCTGACCAACACCTGGAAACCCACTTCTTCCCTCCTTGTAGCTGAGATGACAGAAAATGCAGTCAATTGCACTCAGCCTCCTGGGACCCATATATGAAGGAGAGCAAAGACTTCATTGCCATTATGAATCTGTATTACACTGAAGTTTTTATATTTCCCTAGAGATCTGTCTGATAGGCTCCGCTCACATATCATAGTTAGGAAACATCCCTGTCCCAAGGAGCTTATTGGATACTGGCCCTGGAAAGGGAATACAGGCAGAGGGCTGGAAGTGAGGAGCTGAAGATGCACCTAGCTGGGCAAGTAAGAAACTCAAACAAGCTCCTTCTGGCCACCAGATGAAGACACTAATGCACTGGGCCAAAACAATTCCTAAATGGGCATCTCATTCTCTGCATTTGCTGTCCCAGCCCTGACAAAACAAGCCAGATGATGACAAACCACAATCCAAAGCCATCACATCGCCAGCTGCAATTTCACTGCAGGATTGTCCTGACTTCACATGATCCGAGGGCTGGGTCTGAGCTGCCACCATGTCAAGTGCTGACTTGTGGGCCAGAGGCCCCTCCACCACCATTTAACAAGCCACTGCCCTCTGTGCATCCTGAGAGGGGATCCAATCCCAAACCCAGCACTTGGCTCTGCTCAGGGGCAGGATACCACTTGCTGGTGTCCCCAGGCTGGAGGTGCTGTGCTGCCTGCCACCCCCAGGCCCCACCTGCTCTGCTCCAGGATGATGTTATCCAGCCCCCTGCTCCCAGCATCACAGACACCTTTACTTAGGGCATTCAAACCTGCAGTACGCCTTTTGGGGTTTCTAACCACTTGCTTTTGCTCATGGAAGGAAGTCTTGGAGATTTCAACATTGGCTAAGTAAGGCTTTCAAGGCTGCGGCACCACTAAAAAAAAAAAAAAAACACAGCAAAATGGCACATGCCATTTAGTCAACAGGAGGATCTTCACACTGTGAGCCAGCTAGCACACAAGGAAGAGACACCATGATCCTCAAGCACATGAAAGCAACAGGATGGATTTGATAAGGAACAGTCCAGGGATGAAGGGAGAGGAGGCGTCCCACCAGCTGACATCTGCCAGAGCAGCAGAGCCGACAGTCCTGATAGTTTACTTACCATGTCTGATCAAAAGCTTTGGAAGTCTTGTCTGTGTTAAGTGCTACCAGATGCAAAATCAGCAGCAAGATGAGAAGTGTATTAATAAACTAAGGAGGCACATAAAGTTATTTGAAAGCTGAATGGGAAAGATGGGGAGGGAAGGGGGAGAATAAAACCAGTTTATTTTTCCATTAAGGCAATTTAATATTCTCCGGGTGGAGTTACAATCACTCGTCCTTGGGAATTAAATTGAATTAGCAAAATGTTCTTGTTCATCAGCAGAATATACAATATAAAGTGGAATGTATCAATTATTTCTTTATGTCTTCTGCAGGACGGCGCTACTTCTCTGTTCACAGGGCAAGAAGAGTTGGCCATGAAGTCCTTTTGACCCAGAGTGACTTTCAGTGGCTGTAACTAACTTTATGGCAGCAGGGAATATATACTTTTTCCTTTAATTAATGCAATAATATTAGGACTCGTTATTGATAATTATGGTGATTGCTAAAAGTTTCCCCTCTCTTTGCCCACTCCCCCGCCAACTTGAAATCTGCTCCAATATTGTCACAAATTAACGTTTAATTAGCCATCTAGCAGAACTGATGTTCCCCACAGAGTATTGCTGCTTGCAGAAAACCCGAGAACTACGAGGAGATATTGGATATTTCATCATCTGCCTCCAATGGGAGCCATAACCGAAGAGTAACCAATTACCCCAATACAGTTCCAAAGTTCAATCAATAATAGGAACCAAATAGCTCATTAGGTGTCCGCTGCAGCAAAGGACGGCCTTTCCACTGACTCACATTACATGGAAGTTACGTTTATAAAAGATCCCATGGCAATGTCCAAGAGCAGAGACTCCCTTAACCTCCACATCCTGGCCAAGTCGTAATCTTCCTCTTTCCTCTTCTGGCGTAAGAGAAGAGGGAAGAGGAGGATGCCTCCAACTGCACAGGACGTGTCTGACAAGCCACGAATTACACACGCCTACACACACACATCTGTTGGCCAAGGCGCTGCCTGAGCGAACCCAGCAGCCACAAGAGGAGGTGAGGACACTCTCTTGCCATGTTCCCCCCGGAGCAGAGTGGCTTTTGCACTCTATTTTGTTTCCTCCTCGTGAAGACTGTGACAGCTCCTGAAGCTCTTTGAAACTTCTATGTGAACTACGCCATCAAACACGAGCAGGCTGAAAACAGCGAGGGGCAAGAAAAGAAACGCGTTTTTGACAAGATTTATCTTGGATGGTTTTCCACGCAAGGCTATCCGAATGGAAGCCACATGTTGGAAATTCACCTCCTAGAGCCAGCGTTGGAAGCCCCACTGCTGGAGTACGGCACCCAGAGATGCAACAGCCGGGGAGCTCACCTTGGGGGCTGTGGGCAAGCCATCCCCGCCAGCCCCCATACCAGGATTTGTGGTCCAGAGGGAGAAACACCGACCACCAGCTCCTTCCCAGTGTTGTGCAATCCTGTGGCAAGGGAGGCTGAAGATTAGCGATTTCTCTTCTTTCAACACTTCTGGCAAGTCTGATGCTGAAATACCGCATCCAGGTTGGAAGGCAGCGTTTGAAAAACTTGAGAGACTCCCCAGAAAAGCAGAAACAGCTGACAATGAGACACGTACAGAGCTCACTTGGTTTCACTTATAAAGGAGACTGAGTAGCTCAATAGCTATACCTAAACAGCCTCGCAGAATGAGAATGCCGGATACAAGACTGCCCTGCCCCATCTAGCAAAACAGAACAACGTGCAGCAGCCAGGAGGCTGAAGCGAGACCGATTCCGGCTAAAATAAAAGAGATGTTCACTTTATGCCTAATAGTGCAGGTAATTAAATGCTAGAACCAACTTCCAAGATTTCTTCATCTCTTGGCATCTGCTGCTCAAGCCGAGGTGCCTTTAGTCTCTCCAGGTGACCGGGTGAGGCTGTGATGTGCGACAGGCAGAAGGACACAGCTGGCAATTTGCTGGCTCTGCCTGGCCCCCAGATCCACGGAGGGGAGAAAGCGAAGGCGCTGCTGTGCTCGCAAAGCTCTGCTGAAATCACTTTGTATTTGTAGCACTTTAACTGGAAATTAAATTTGCATGAACAAACTCTATCCCACACAAGACTGTATATTGTGACAGTTAAATGAAGAGCTTTTAAAAAGGGACACGTCTCAGGCAATTTTAATCAAAAAAGATAGGTTTTGTTAAAGCTACCAATTTCAGAAAATTAAGGTTGACTAAAACTGTTTTTAAAAACTCCTTTTGGAATTTAATCACATGTTGGAAACCCATATGCAGCTGCTTGTGTCACCTGCAAAGAGACTGTATACAACATAAGCTTATGCTTAATTTTACACGTGTGCTGAAGTTCTATCAACTTCAATGAAGTTTCAGCACACAGTCGAGCTTCTCTGAATTTGAGAAAGCATTCCTGAGCACGGGCTGTGAAGCTATTATGAAATCACCACCAAAAAATAAAAAGTAAAACAAAAATTGGCCATTCAATTTTCACAGCCTGAATAAGCTCCAAGCGCCAAAGTTAAACATATAACATATTTCTGAATTTGTTTGCTTGTTTTGCTGGAATAGGAAGGGGTACATGCCAAAAAGTTTGCAAGGATTCAAGAATCTCCCGGAGAGCCTGGCAAGATGTCAGGAAAATGGATGTATAAAACTACATGAAAGTGGATGGCTCGGGTTTGGCTTTCGCAGAACCGAGTCAAGTTAAAAAATTTACTATATGTCTCTCGAAGCTGAGAATGGGAAAGCCTGGACCCTGCCTCAGTACACATGCTTAGGGCAGATGACGGGTGCTGGCTCAGAGGGCAGCCTGTTGCAGCCCACCAGCAGCTTCAGATAAGCCTCAGCTGGGCAACACCCATCAGGTCTTATTCGCTGAGGAAGGTCCTCACCTTCAAGAAGTTGGCTGTCTCCTTTTCCAAACCATTAGGCCTGCATTTCAATTCCCTTCAAGGCTGCAGGACTCATGTCTAGTACTTGATTTGGCTGAATGACCACAGGTTTTCTTTCTTTTGTTTTTAACCACAAAGTTCTGTTCAGACACCTTACCTTCTAGACTTTTCCAAAGGACTTCGGGAGAGGAAAAAGTATCTGAATTACACAAAATTGGAACAATGAACAACTTGCAGAGACCACCATAAAACCTTGCAAAGAGAACTCTCAGTATGCAGCTCCTTCCCAGATGAACTCTGAGGTTTATTCTGGTACTGCCCACATGCAGATAAATGAATTAAAGTCATTTTATTTTAATTACGAATTCATGCCTGAAAACAGATATGCATCAGAAATGATGATTTCTACAGTACACATTAGGCCACAGGAAAATATCTCTTAACTCTGTTTCTGCTTGGAGCCAATACAGCCACAGAAGCCAAATGGCATTTACCTCGGTGCAGAAAACATCCTCTGTCTGGATTTCCTTATGAGGGTCACTCAGTTTTAGCACCTGCTGCATGCTGCTCCCGGTGAGCAGCCCTTCCATCAGCCATGGGGAGTGCTGACACCCTAACACCTGCACAGGCCCCAGCAGTGACATCTTTTGGGAAAACACAGTGCTGTGTTGCAGGGCTGAGCACGGTGAATTTGCAGAGCCCGGTATGGGGAGAGCAAGTCAGGAGCGAGGGGAGTAACTGAGCCAAAGATGAAAGCTAGACCTGAGATGCAACAAGACATGAGGCTGTTTCCATGGCAAAACAGAGACGCGTAAATGATGAGATAGAGAGGGAAGGAGCTGTAGGTCGGGGCTGCTGAACGAGAGAAGCCTGTGCAGCACCTCTGACAGAGTCCTCGCTTGCTTGTTTGAGCAACACTTGGAGCTGCTGCAGCCTTCCCAAACATTTCTACTTTTACTTCTCACACAACTGAAAACAAAGCCCTAAAAGCAATCTGTGATATTTTCCAGATGCTCTTTCTTACCTGTGCATTAGAGCTAACCAACATCCTGCATTTTCATCAGCAAATCGTAATGGAAGAATACAGTTGTGGGGAATGGTCCTCAAAGATAGAATTTAATGGCAGCAAACACGTAAAATCATTCCTGCCTTTCTGTTCTGGAACAAATTCCTCCAGCTCTGGCTGCAACATTTCTCATTGTTATTTCTACCACCTCCCAGCTTGCTCAGTCACTGTGCCACACGCTCCTCGCAGAGACAACAAAATCACCTGGCATGGCAACCGAAGCCTTGTTTTTCACCAGGGATAGAAACTGAAAAATGGACAGGAGCCTGCATTTGAGCCACTTCCCTTCTTGGTGACTAGATGCACTCGCATCATCTCCATATCCACATCTTGCTACTGTTGGGCAAAATTTACACCTAAAATAGGATGAAGTTTGCCCTACACTTTGAACTACTCCAGGGCTGCAAATCTGAATTTAGACAGACAAGGAGTGTATGTGCATTTCCTTTCAACTTGTTTGACCAAAGTTTACTTCACTACCCCAAAATATTGTACTAAAAGCATCAAAACCAAGGTGGAAATCTGACTTCTGCCTGCTGTGTCACGTCCCAGCCTACCACCATGACCAAGCTTCATGGAAAGACTTTGTCTTTCTAAACCACATCTTCCAACCCCAGCCAGCTTCACAGAAAAGGCAAAATAATTTGTCTCCGCTGCAGTTTTTAGAATTCCTTCTTGCTACTGACAGTTTGTTTGTCTTAGTCTCGCCGCTGCATTACAGTTCCCTAATGCAACACAGCCTACCCAGGATTTGACATGAGAGCAACCGATCCTGCAAAAGATCTTTCCTAGGACCTGCTAATCCAACAGAAAATGTGAATAGCACTCAGAAATGAGAAGAATGGAAATGTCGTCAATACCGATCATGTTATCTCGCTCTCTTCCATCACTTAGCTCATTGGCTATAATGGGAGAATTCCCACGTCTTCATTATCTATTTTCCCCATGTTTAAATAACTCTACCTTGGATACAATGATGTTTTCGCTTCCCTTTGTCTGTCACAGCCTGGTACTAGCTCAGTCTGACAGGACCAAATTGTCTCCTTTTTCTGCATGCTCTCCCTGCCTCCCTTATTTCTTACCCCATTCAGGTTCCTATTACCCACAGGAGGATAACCCAGGTCACGGATTAACCTCTCTGCAGGTGTGGGCACTGGACCTGACTGTTGCCAGCAGGGTGGCAGCGTCCCACAAAGAGATGTACCCTCATGAGCTGGGACGAGCCCACCAGGGCTTGTAGCCTCAGGCACAGCCCCAGGAGACCCACAGCCACGCTGCTTGGACCACGTGCGCAACACTGCCTCGAGTCTTAACCTGGGATGGTTTTAGCTTGGCGACCTCTGAACATGCCAATCAGCAGTCTCTCTGACCTTTCTGTTTCCTATTACAACCCTTTAGAAGGGCCCATGCCCTTATTTACATGTGATCTGTATTAGCTGCTGCTTTCTTCTGCTCCCTCACCTCATTACCCGTCGCATGGCAGATTACCAAAAGCTGCTTCTGTTCCTTCTCTGAAAGTGTTTCACAGCCCCGTCGCAACCCTCCTCCTCCCAGGGAACGCACGAGTGTGCACCAGCACAGGTCCTGGCACATCCTGCCTGCTCTGTTACTATATTAAACAATAACATAACAAATACATTAAATAACACAGTAATAACCATGATGAAAATAATGAGAACAGTTAACTGTTTGGATCCTTGCTTCCTTTGTAGTCCTTGCCGAGAGGTTTAGCTATTAAAGGCTGTATTGCATTATAGCATTGCCAAGATATTAATAGCCAGGCACAGAGATGAATGGCAGGCTTACGCTGTACAATTAAAACTTTTCCAGTTCACCCTTTCAGTAAAATTTGTGGTTTATAATAAGCATCTTTGTCTATTCTGAAGAGAGTAAGGATTGGAAAGTTACATAGATGGGAACAGAGGTTCATTAAAGATTTAAAATAGAATGTGGTTTGGCATTGTAAAACAAACATGCGTATAAGATGGGTTACATCAAGAGCTGACTGAAAGACATGCTCAGTGTTCCTTTTCTCTTGTGATCCTGGATTTACTGGTCATGCTACCCACAGAAAGGATAAAAAAGCAGCAGGAATAAAATGTGCTTGCTTGTTCCCCAAGAATATGGAGGCCTGCTCTATATCCCTGCTCATTATGCATTTCTCATATATATATATATAAATATATATATATATAGTGTGCCTACGTGCATATGTATATATGTGTAGGTATATGAGAAAACCTATGCAATTTCATATACCATACATCCAAATATTCATCAACATAAAGGCTTAGAATTACTGATTCTTCTTACCTCAGCGCCCAGAGACCTCTGTAACAGAACTAGCACACATCGACCTGTAGGAGCCGGTGAGCATTTACACATGCAGAGAGCATACATGTTATTTGTTCAAGTCTAATTCAGAACACAGCCCGTTCCCGTTTCTCAAACACACAAGGACGGCAGAAGGAGGGAGACAGATCAAAAGCATTCCTGCAAAGCCAAGGTTTGAGTAAGAGGGTTAACATTACCAGGTAATTTATTTATACTGTTGGACACGGCTTCAATTTAGATAAAAGGCTGTTACTTATCACCTGGATTTTAATAAATCACATTAAGAGTCCCAGAAATCTGCAAAAGCGGGCTCTCAAACTGAAAGCTGTACACACAGACCACGGTTTTATTTACAGAGCCACCAGGAGCGACCGCTCCTTGCCTGAGCCCGGGGAGGCAGTCAGCTAGAGCTGCGCGGTGCTACAGATGCTCCTCTCCAGCGAGCACCTAAACCCGGGCCAATAATCCCAATGATTAACAAAATCTAGCACTAGAGGGAGGCTGAACACACTTTCTGCTCTCTTTGGCCTTTTCGGCTTCTCCAGCCATTCAAAGGAAGGCGATTTTGAGCCAGGCCAACACCCCGGCAGAGCCCAACTGCGGAGATGCGCTATTTAAGGCAGCACCCCCTGTTGGCAAAACCCGCGCCCTTCCTTCCCCAGTGGTTCCTCAACAAACGCACCCAAAACCAACAAATGAACAAATTCCTCTGTGATGGATGAGTTGGAGCCCAGGAAGAGGCAGAAGCAGCAGCAGCACTCGCCCAGGGGCCGGCAGGCGGTGAAATGCTGAGCCACAAGGACGGGGCTGGCTGCTCGCACCCGGCACACGTTGCCACCAGCTCCCAAGGCTGGCTCCTGGAGAAGCACTCTCCTCTGAACAGCCTGGCAGAGGAAGGCCTGTATGCCTTCAGACCATGTTCTGTTATTTCTCCTCCCCAAACTCCCCTGCTGAAAGGAATTTCCCGTGTAACCCTACAGCACGTACAAGGGCAGGTGCCAGGCTGCTCTGTGACCTGAACGTGCCGAGAGCTGGCGCCTTAGCTTCTGCTTTACCCTGCACCCCACGCAGGCAGCACGTCTGATGGCTTCTTCACTCTAAACCCCATCCTCAAGCTCTTCAGCACGTCCCCTTTGCCATATCCCAAGTTCTATCTGCTCCCAGCAGCGGATGGTGTTTATTCATTAAGTCACCGTTTTCTCCGTACCGAGGCGGCGCGATGCGGCCAACAATTGCTCTGGGATGCAGGAGATGTGGGCACTATTTTTAGCCTGCTGCTGGCCAGCCCGGTGACCCAGGCAAATCACTTTCCCTGCTTCAGCTTCCTTATCAGAGAGAGACCGGTATTTCTTTTGTGAAGTGCTCTGCGGCCTGTCAATAAAACATGCTGATAACGGCCGGGGGCTGTTGGGAAAGAGGTGATCTCCCGGCTCAGCACCGTCCGTGCTACGGTAGCAGCTCAGGTCCCAAATTAAAATCAGACCCGGGCCGCAGACACAGCACCTGTGGGCAATTAGCAGCGATTTGGAGACGCGTGTTTTACCGGGGTGGCCCTTGGCGGGTCTGCAGCTCGGGGTCACAGCTGCTCGCAGGCACCCAGCTCCTGCCCCGACAGCTCCAGCAGGCACTGGGAAGCTTCAAGGCTCCGTGTGAGCCTCTGCCGGACAGCCCCAGCCCTCTGCCACCCCAATTCCCCCCGGGGAATCTGCAGGATGCCCCCTTAATGGTTCGGCCTCCCCCAGGATTGACGCAGGGTAGGGGCCGGCCGTCGGCAAGGGTCCTGCTGGGAGCAACACCGGGCACTTGGAGAGGTTTCCTGTAAGGGTTGCTCACGTTTGCTTTCCTTCAGAATGCCCTTTTTGAGACTAGAAGGCAAAAAGAACAACAACAACAAAAATCTCCCTGTCTCCCAGATCTATCTATTTCCCTTTGACAAACAGTGATTTCATTTTTCTTTCCGTCCAGGATTTTTTTTTTTCTCCTTTTTTTTTTTTTTCTTTTAAACTGAGCACAAGCCAACGTGGCAAAAAGCTCTTTGCTTATGTCCTTATTTGTCAAACACGCCATCGCCGCGCCCTCACCACCATTCTGGGAACAAGCCCTTGCCTCCGCTGCCTGACTTCAGCCGAAGGGGAACTTCCCAACACAACTGGCCCCCAGCTCCAAGACGCTGCTTTTTTAAAATAAACATTTCCTTTTCTCTTATTATTTTCTTTTTTTTTTTTTTTTTTTTTTTCAAAGCATTACAGTTAATAAGAAAAGAGTCAAAATTTCCTTCCCCTTTTCTCCTGCCCTGCTGTGAATCTGAACGTGAGCTAGATGAGGAAACAGAAATTACAAGAAAACGCCAGATCTACTGCAAAGTTGTTTCATGGCCCACTCCTCCTTTGATTTCAGCCAGTGTAGGCATCTAGAGGGAAGTTAGATACTAAAGTACCTTTTTGGATCTGATCCTAAGTGGTCAGCTCCACTGTCCAAACAGAGATCCAGAGATAAATAGGCCTATGAAAACCGGGCATTATTATTTTAACTGCTACTCCATAAACTCCAACTTAAACTGTAATAATCTGTGCAGCTTGCAGCTGTCTGCGAACGGTAATGCATGAAATGATAATAAACTAAACATATATCTATCTGCTGCTGCCCTCATCAACTTAACACCTAGTATAAAAAACTTTACCTGGAGCCACAGTGCACATTTTTCACGAGCTGTCAGCGGCACGAAACCCTCTGCCATACGGAGAGAATTTCTGCTGTCAAGAGGCTGCGCTGCTGGAGATCAGTTTCCAGCAGTGGAGCAGACGTGGAGGGCTTGCAGCGAGCCCCAGGAGCAGAACCTTGAACCTGCCCCACACTCAGCAATGGGATCGTCTGCTCCTGGGTATGCATTTAACGGAGGGGGTGCAGAAATGAAGTGCTTGGGGTCAGAGAGCAGAGCCAGGTTTAGGTTGGAACGCAGGCCAACACACACCCCAAGGAGTGTTGTCTTTGTGCTGTGATGTCCTGAGGCTGTTCAAACACCGTCAGGATTTGCAGCAGAGCGAGCACAGCCACCACCCCATCTGCCCCTTCAGCAAGGGAACCTCTGCCCGCAGTCACATTCAATACCCAGAGGCATCAAATCGTTTTCTCCATTGCCACGTGCCCTTTTCCCTCATCTCCCAGGCCTTACTTCTCACATCAGTGTGGATTTTGCTACTCCTGCAAGACCAGGACTGCTACTCCTGCTCATCTTGCAACACGAGATCTTGCCGGATCCTGATTCTGCACTGGCTTAGGCCTGCTCCCAATATATTTCACTGAGGATGGAAGGGAAAGGAAAGGGGAAAAGGAGCTGAGAGCAGACGAAATGCAGGGGTCTGTGTCTGCTGGGTACACCTGGCGGTGGTGACACGCAGGACTGCAGGGATGCAGCCCCAAGGCTTGCCTTCCTCCCAACAGGCTGCCATCGGAGGAATCCTGATCTAACCAGATCCCTGCCAAAACCGAGGCTGTTAACGCTGCCCCAGCCCCGGCTTTCCAAAGGCAGAGGGAAAGGGTGTGACAAATAACAATTTCATGAGCTCAGCAGGCAAGAGCCAGTCCATCTGGTGGTTGTACCAACAGGCCAGTTTCAGTGAGAGCCCCGTGGTGCTGTGGCACATCTTCGGACAGTCAGAGGATTGAGGCGCGAGGATCACAAGACACAAACCCCTTCCAAAACATGTGGCGAGGTTTCCTCCTTGCAAAAGCCCTTCCCAGGCCATGGCTGGATCTGGAGAAGCACAGAGGCACCACCACAGCTTCTTCCCATTGCACAGGGAGCTGAGCTTTGCCCCGCGGCAGGCGCCTGCTGCGCTGCTGCTTCCCAGCACCCCGGCTCCCAGGGGGACCACGCTTCTTGGAGAGATAAGAGGCAGAACAACACTTGCTGGGGAATTACTTCACTCCCCCAAGGCTGGGAAAAGCCATGCTCCTCACTTGGCTAATGTCTCCGATGGCTGCAGCCTTTCCTGGCAGTGGGAAACATAATTGTCATTAACCCCTTCCCTCTCCAAGGATGCTGAAACCATCACGGGAACACGCTTAGACTTTGGGATAGCCTCCGAACATCTTGCTACAGGCAAGAGTTCACAAGAAGCCCATGAGGGAGAGAAACGTTTTCTTTTTATAAAGGCACAAAGTGGATGAATTGACTCCGGAGTTCGTGGCAGGGTGAGGAACAAAGTCAGACCTCTTGAATCCTGTTTAATGCCTGCTCACTTGGCTGCCGCCAGGCTCAGCTCCAGCGAGGGACAGAGCGCTGCCACCACCTTCCTGGGCCATCAGAGGCAGCCCCACGCCACAGACACCTGGTTACACAACTCTGGCCAGTCTCAAACCCAGATCACGCTGGCTTTGCCCTCACCGCTGCTCCCAGAAGGCTCTTTCAGCCCCAGTGCTTAGAAGCTTGCTACGCACTGGCACAGAGGTACTCTGGGCAAGCTCAGCGCCTTCTGCTCCTGCCTGACCTAGCACAGCAGTACCCGGCACTCCAGGTGAGATGGGGAGGTCTGCATGAAGGAGGCCATACCTCGCCATCACACAGGACGTGTCGCTGCCTCGTGCAGCTTACAAGTTGTGCTTCCACCCAGATGGCAAATCTAGAGGATCCAACCTAGCAAAAATGAGGTGGAAAGGGTCCCAGTGACATCACCGGAGCCCGGGCCAGGGCTTATTTGCTGCATTTAATTTTAGGCAACTAAACAAAGCACTTTTAGGATCAGATTACTGCCCTAAGGTCTCTCCACAGTCAGTGGAAGGAGGTGGCCCTTCCAGAAAACAATTCATTCTGGGAAGGTTTCACTCCCATCCACTATCACAAGGACGTAACGCAATTAGTTTTCTAATTCAAGCCGGATGGGAAAAATCCTTTAATAGCCCAGCAAGTTTTGAATGGAAATATTCCCTGCTTGGGAAACAGAGCTTGCTAATGCTGACTTGGTTGTTCCTGACACGTGATCTCAAACCCCAGCACTCTGCCACCTTGTTTTATTACCATTCACTTATTTCCACAGCCCCTTTGGAGCAGTTCTGCGCTCACAATAAAATTCTTGCCTTCTTACCTGCACGTTGAAAGTAACATCATCCATAGGGGGTGGGGGGGGAAAGGCACCTTGTGATGTGATGTTCCCGAGGTCATCCACAGGAGGTGGGGGTGGAGGAAGGAAGTCTCCTAGGAGAAAAAAAATCAAGAGAACTTAAGACTCATTGCAGAGCACCAGCATTTTCCTGATCATTTCAGAACATCTCTCTGCTGCCCAGAGAGAAAGCAGGGAGGTAGACCAAGATGCAGGGATGGACTGGAGACTGGCTCCTGGGATGACTCGTGTGATACTCACAGCTCTGCCACTGCTTTTATGGCAGTCAACACATCATTTAACCATTAAATACTCAACTGCATCCCTTGCTGATCCAGGGGATGGCTGTGACAGCTCAGGAGCACTTTCAGATTGCTTAGAGGTCCTCGGAACCCGCAGCAGCCTGGAGGCAGCAGCACCCAGACCAAAACTCACCTCTCCTTTAAATGTGCCACAGGAGGCTGCAAAACTTGCACTGCCGAATGCCCCACATCCAGCCTGGCAGCAGATCCCAAGCAGTTCACTCCTTTCCTGTGCCAAATGACGCCAGCTGGTTTTGGTCACTCTAAAGACCGCATCAGCTGCTGACTGCAAGTCAGGACCGCCTGCCTGCTGGAGGGGACACTCAGAGGGCTGGGGCTGGAGCCCAAAATCTTCGGGGCTCGAGTTGAGGCTGTTTAACCTCCTGGTCAGCACCAAGCCCAGTTCCAACCTCCTACAAGCTTCCTCAGGCTCACAGCAGCTGGACCCAGGAGAGCCAACATCCTCTCGTCTCCAACCGCTCATGGAGCCCAACGTGCTTCTTTGTTTTACTCAAAAATGATGTTCTCTAGACCAGCCCACCACCCTCTTTGCGTTTCCCTTTCTTATAGGGACCTCATGGCTTCACATAAGGAGCTGCTGGGAAAATCAGAAGCTCTCCTCAGTGACAACAGCCAAGGAAAGGGTGGGCCAGTTGCAAACCCAGAAGCATCCACCTCCTTCAGCTCCGAGGAGGCTTTGTATGTGGGGCTGATGTGTAAAATATCTCCACTTTAAATTTGCTTTGCCTTAAAGTTCTGACAACGTCGATGTGTAAATACAAGTACAAAGCAGCACACTGGCTGCAAAGCCATCCAGCTTTGCACAGGGATGGGAGACCTCTCCTAAAGGACATCTCAGGAGGTGGGAGCAGGAAGGAGAAAACATGGGCAGAGCAGCGCAGGCAGCAGGACACCAGGCTCTGAAAGCACCTCCTAATGATGGGAAAAAAAAAAAAAAAAGGAGCTTGCCATTAGCACTGGATTTGGCTCCTGGGGAGGCAGCTACCTGTAATTTGGACCACTTTGGTATATTTTTATTTCCTCTCATAAAGCTTTATGCTGCAAGCAGAGCTGTTTACTGTTGGTTCTCCTCTGTGCATCTGTGATGGAAGTTTAAGATAAGTGAATAAAGTGTTGTATTTCACATAGCTCAGAGCTGTGGCTTTTGGAGGGTTTTAACCCTTTCTGTGTGGAAACACAAGCTGTCTCCTTGACCCAGCATCGCTCCAGCTCCCAGCTACGGGTCCCCCAGCACCATCCCCAGTGACCAAACCGCTCACAGAGGTGCTGAACCGAAGCCCAGTGACCTGCAGTCCCTGGGGCTCCCCATGCCGAGGATGAAAGCCCAGGGCTGAGCCACCACAGGGCAAGCTGGGTCTGCAGCCCCAAAAAGATTTCCTGTTCTCCTGCAAATCTGCTAAAGCCACGAGCTATCCAAAAGGCACAAAGTCCCCCTGGAACTTTTAAGGATCTTATTTCCCAGGAAAGTAATTTCTTCCCAGTTTCCCCAAAGTGAGCATGGCTAGAATTCAAAAAACCAACCAACCAACCAACAAACAAAAAAACCCACTTCTGAATCCCTAAGAAAGAACTGTCCCAAATACAGATGCTCCAAGACAGCTTGAAAACAACACACTGAAAACTAATTTAAAACAAACATGCTGCTCCAATAGACAAAATCCTATGAAACCTACTGGCTCGTTGTATGGCAGAGTTCAAGACTGATTTAAAAAAAATACATGCACAATAACATCTGCAGTATCTCCTCTTTGCTCTATAATTAATCCAACCTTTTATTTCGCATCATATGAAATTCAATACGGAGTAGAAACAAAGGAAGAAATATTTTGAAACGAACATCTTAAGTGTTTCATTCTAAAAGTGCTGGGATGTCTGAGTGCTATGTAAACTTCTGTCCTTTGCTTTGAAAACGAACCTTCAACCAACCAATGTGGTTTTGCAAACAAATTCATCTCCAGCGGACGCACGCTTCCCCAGGAATACACTTGAGATGCTGTCGCTCCAGTTAGCCCCAGCTCCAAAGCCTCACCTCCCTGCCAAGCCGTGCTGCTTTTATTACAACCCTTCAATCCACCTAAGCCAAACCCATGGAGAGAACGGGGTGAAGGGGATGAGATAAGGGAAGGGCCGGGGTTTGTGCACAAGCAGAAGGCTGAGGGGGAAAATAACAATCGCTGTCACAACTTCAAAACAAATACCATTTTGCCACTTTGGAAGAGCCATTGCTCCCCAAAGAAAAAAACATTGGCAAGAGGTTTCAGAAAAAGAGCGAAAGGACAGAAACAATGAGAAGAGCTCTTTTTAAGAGTATGGAAGAAAACACTTCTCTCTGGAGCAGGAGGCAGCTGTACCGCGCCCCAGCCCAGCTCTGCTGCCTCTCTCCTCCGCGGCTGATAAGCTGCTGGCGACCGGGAAGGGTTTGGACTGGGAAGCAGAAAGCAGATGTGTGATGAACTGGGGGGACCTTGCAGATGTTTGGCCTTTTCCTGGTCCTCTGTGAACAGATGGACTTTCCTCCTTCACAGCTTTAGTTATTTATCCTGCCACTGCACTTTCCTCTTTCCCACACACGGCCGTAGGACCCCGTCCTCCTCCCAGCGAGCTCACGGGAGCAAGTCCTCCCTGAGGCAGGAGGCAGAGCTGTTCCTGTATTGTTATTGGCATTGCTCTATGAATCCCTCAGGCACAGAGGGAAACACATAAACACCGTCAAATCTGGGTCCTGAACAGCGCACGGTTTACAGATGACTTGCAAGGAACAGGTCTTCATCTGGGGGAGAAAAGGAGGAAAAAAGCTGAGTACAAGCTGAGAAAAAAAAAAAAAACAACACAAAACACAAACACAAACAAACATCCTGTTTCATGCACCAAGCACCTTTCTCACTCGCAGGCAAACCTTTGAATTCCTAAGTGCACGGAAGTTTTCTGCAGGATCAGACTCATCTGCCTCAAGCCTTTGTTTTCAGGGAGATGCATCTGCCAGTCAGCAAATGAATTGCAGCACAGTAATTGCCTCCCCCATCGACTGACACAGTTGTTTAGACATCAAGATTTGCAGCTTTGAAACTTCTAGACACGAAGATGATCTCACATGTTCAGTAAGAAGAGACTGTTTGGGGGAAAACCCTCGGAAACACACAAAAGCAAAACATCATATTTTTCCCTGGAACAATAACTTAATGAAATCTATCAAGCAACAAAACAGGATTCACACTGGCGTTCCCAGATCTCTGGCTGACATCTGAAGACGATATGCCCAGATGTTTTTCATTTTTCTTCCTCCAAACCAAAATAACCCTTTCTCGTCATTTCTGCCTCTGAGGCTGGTTCAGAATTGGTTTGAATCACCTGAAAAACCAAGCTCCCCACCGGACCCAGAGAGCAGAGTACAGGCAGTGATGGAGCAAACCCCCACTGACGCGTTTCTCTTCTGCTCCAAACAGCTGAGCAGATGCAGTCATCTTCCATTCCCCGGTCAAATATTTAGCTTCTACTGCAGAAAGCCAAATTTGGGGGTGATCTACAGTGAAACAATTAAGATTTACACTTTGAACCTAATCCATCAGGGCTAAAATCCCTTTGATTAAGCTTACCGTGAATTTCTCTCCGCACCCATTGACCTGTATCCCACAACAGGCACTGGGAAGCCCTGCAGAATCCTGCAGCACTGCAAAGTGCTCTGGAAAATTTCATGTTGCAAAAGCCACACTGCGGAATTTTTATAGAAAACGTCAGCTCGATACGGCACGGTGACTCGTAGGTGCCACCACGCCTTACATTGACATGCTGCCTTTTCCTGTAACATCTGCATTTAACATCCATCACTGGACGAGGAAAACACACGATTAAAATCATGCTTTGTGCTGGCGCATCTTCGGTCAGAGCCATGGCCCAGGTGGTCCTCGGCACCGTGTTGGTACAGGGGAACAGCCACACCATTACACACCAGCTACACAACCCACTTAATTACACCGCATTCACCTGCCACGTACAAAATAAAGCCAACCCAAAGCACTGCTCAAACGACCATTTTCTTACCAATTACTCACTCTACCATTTGAACTACTTTTGTTAATCAGCTACTGTATTAATAAGCAGGGGGAGAAAAAAAAAAAAAAACATAACACACTGGCTAATTTTATTCTTAGCATTTAAAAAAGGAATACTGAATCTGTCAGGTAGTTGCACTAAAAATTTACTTCACCACCTGCTAGCTGAAATATTGCTTTTATGGATTTATATTGTATTAAAAGGTCACTGGCTGTTTAAGTCTTAAACAGTTTTAATCATTCTAAAAGTCTCTTAACAGTAAGAAAAGGAAGCTCAGAACAAACAGCAGCAGGGATTCTAATTAAAAGGGCCAATTCATCTAATTTTATTTGGGGTTAATTATTCAGGATTCACTCTCTGATGTGTAAGGAATAGCAATTAGTAATTTTAGTGATTTGAGGAACATTGGAGGTGTAATCAGTTAAAATGAGTGAGTGTTTACAACACAAGATGTTGAATTAGTTTCTCCCAGCTGGAGAACAGGAACATTAGTCCCCTACAGTTCAGGACTATGAATCGCAGTCCTGCTTAAAATATTCCCTTCAAATAAAAAACACACGCCAACAATCATCTGGCAATTCTGTTTACTACACGACGAGTCAACAGGCAATGTGTACCATGGCAGCTTGCGTTCCTCACCCCATCCTCCATCCCATCGGCCAACTGCCCGAGCCCCTGGGATCTGATAGAAACATTTCCCCAGCATTTCTCCCACCTGCGCAACTTCAGCCAGGCTATCAGCCTCCTGTCACACAGCCTTTTGCTACAGCTCGCTGAGATAATGAAAAGAAGCAGCCTGTGAAACTTTCAAATGTTAATTAACTTCTGTGTTTAAATATACAGAGGAAAAATGACCGTGCGATTAACTTAAAACCTCCAGGTACAATTCCTCCTACAAGCACAAATCCAAAATAGCTCTGCTGGAATCGCTCTGGCCTTCTTCCAGCGTTACTAGAGCAAGGAGAAGTTACTACAGCTCGCAGGAGCAGCAGATGAGGCTCTGCTGGGGACAGGGGAGCTGCATGGGCGAGTGCCAGCGGGGAGATTCAAATCTGGCTGCTTTGACGTTCGGGTCTGAGCAGAGATGGTAGCCCAAAAGCTGCTTTTTCCACCTTTCAGGAAGTAACTGGGGTTTATCAGCAGGTAGCACAGCCACATGGCCACTGGGACAGGAGCTGGACCCCTAAGCTGAAAGGTTTCAGCGTGGCATGACCGCTAAAAGGAGCAAAGCTGGCACACCAGACCAAGTCTCCTTCAAATGATTCAGCTTTTATCAAGCAACTTGATTTAGCACAGACAGCTGCTATTTTTGGTGTTGTGTACACAGATCTTTCATCCCGGCTCTGGTCACCGGTGGGGAAAATCCCCCCCTTCTTTGGTTCACGTTAGAACTCATTGAACTCCCTCTCAAACACCCGCAAAGGCAGTAATTAGCACAGGGATAGGAAACGAGGGCTCAGTTCCCCAAATTATGCAAAATCTCAGCTGCTTCACCGCACTGGATGCCCCTCATCATGAAAACAACACTTGTGTGATGAGGCTGCGTTTTCAGCCAGCTTGTGGCTGCAGGCACCGAGGCGTGCCACCCTTTCCAGCCACGCAGCCTCGGCGCCCCAAGGATATGGGTATATGGGGAGGCAGGTGAAAGCAAAGGCTCCTTTGCGTCCCCCGTGCACATCAGCCCATCATCCTACACGCCGTATGCTTATGAAACATGCCACCAAGTACAAAGACATCTACACACGGCTGCGTTTTGATTCTTCAAGTCGTTTTTCCGTGTGACTGTGGGGACAAAGCATTCCAGCTAACGTCCCCCGCCAACCTCTCTGCAGTGGAGATCAGATATTTTGCTCACCTCGACAGCAGGTGCTCTGAACGCCATGCAAACGGAGCAGTTCTGCTCCCACGCGTGCCGTTACACCTAGCGGGTATCTCCGTGACACCGGTGTCTGCACGGAGATGAGGTCAGCTGGTATCAGAGATCAGCTCTCAGGAAAATAAACCTGTCCTTTACTAAGGTTTACTGAGGCACCGCAAGAAACAGCCCGTGGCACTGTGAAATGTTAATTAAAATCTGTGTTAAAACAGAGGGAGGAAGAAGAGCTGTAGGATTAACCAAGAAGCTCCGGGTACCACTCTTTACTGCAGACTTCTTTCAGGACTTAGGGCATGTTCCTTAGCCCCGCTGTGCCTCGGTCCACAGGCTCACAAAGCCATCCTTTTCCTATCCTTACAAACACACTCAGCGGAGGGAAGCCTGTCCTGCTTGGTCACTACTACAACAAGATCCCACTTGGAGCTGCAGCTGCTCAGGTCCAATAAACGGGGACAAAAATAGTTCCAAACGATTTTAAAAAATGACAGAAAACAGCCTGCTCAGATGGAAAGATTTCAACACAAACAACTGGAAATAGGCTGGAAATCGGGGCATCTAAGGCAGAAAAGCAAACCCTATCCTCAGAGGGGACACACGCCGCATTCCTGCACACCATCCCGCTCCTCGGAGCAGCAAAAGGTCCACGAAGCAACTCAGCGAGGGAAGCGCTGCCTTAGTCAGAACAAAACCGAAAGGGGTTATCTATTTGTTTATTAGATGATGGTGTTAAACTCGTTTGTTCATTGCTAAGAGTGCCTGACAGGAGTTGACACAGGCATTAATTTACAAAGGAGGCTGTTGTGAAGGAGTTGAAAAAATGAGTTATATCGCTGGGTAAGAGCTCGTTCTCTCTGGCTGCGGCTGCGTGGCCTGATCAAAACAAATTTTGTTTTTTTCGGCACGAAGAGCCACGGGTCAGCTTTCTGCCCCGAGTGGGCAGCCGGGGAAGCTCGGGACAGCATCCTTCAGATGCATCCTTTCTTATCACCAGTCAAACCCTCTCTGTGCCTCGTGATGAAATACAAGACACTGTGCAGATCAGGAAAGCTACCTCCCAGAGCTCTTTATTGCCAAGGGACTTCCTCAAGTTTCGGAAGCTGCAGCCAATAGTTTTTAAGCAATCTTGGACTTATCTTTGCTTCTAATTGCTTTTTGTTTGTTTGTTTGTGTGTTTCGTGTTGTTTTCCTGCTTTGGGGGTGGACTGACATCTGAATGGTCCGAGGAAACCCTACATGTTGCAGCCTTGGAGCCAGCAGCGGCCCGTGGTGCGGAACATCTGGAGGCACTGGATCCATCCTGCTCCCCCAGCATGCGAAAGAGAGAGCCAAAAGAAAATAAAAAAACCTGCTGTAGCCAGAGCACTTCCTTGGGTGATGGGGTCAACCTGCCTGCGAGGCATCCTCTTCACAGAGTGTGCTGCCACTGGCTTGATAGAGTGGAACAAAAACACCAAGTGGGAAACGCCTGGACAGCTCTCACAGATGAACTGAAGAAGAGAACACAAGCTGATTTTCAAACTGGCTCCCTCAGTTCCTTCCCTCCTCCCTCCCACCCCTCCCCGTGTAACTCTCATAAACATCCACACTTGGAAAGACTAAAGCAGAACTCGTGTCTTTATCAGATATGCCTTAGCTCACTTCACTGTTTTCAGCAGCACAAACAGCACTGGCTTTCTTCCTTTTGCTGCAATTAGTCAATGCTACTGGGGAGCAGAAAAAGGTTGCTAGATTTTCTTCGCGATATAAAATGAATTTGCTTCTTATTCACCAGTGTAACAGTTGAATAATAAATTACATCCTTAATCCTTGAAGATTATTCAAGATAAAATCAAATGTTGGATAGACAGAAATCATTTCTATTTTCTTCTTTCAAAGTAAGTAACTAATGCTCCAAATCTCCATATATAAATACAAATTTATATTTATAAATACATATAAATATACATAAAAATATGTTTACCCATAGTGGTGTTTTTTCTCATGGTTGGATTTGGTTCTTTTTGCCAGTTCCTGCTGGCAACGTCACACATGATCTGGCTAGATCATGGAAGAGAAATGGGATTATGACCAGATGTAAAAAATAAAGGAGGTATCGGGAGATGCTTTACACCCTCTCTGCAGTACTTTTGGATAGCATGGAAAGCAGAGGACAAAGTGTGATGTAGGCTCTCTTCTTTGAGCTCAATTTTACCCTAAAGCACTGATCCACAATGTTTCTCAACCAATGATCACTACCCAGCACCCCAAAGATACTATACACACTTATATGTGCAGTTATCACCACATTTTAAGAAGAAATGCTTTAAAATTTATACTTTCTTACATAATTCAGCGAAGTAACTGACCATCACTTATAGTGGCCTCCTGGCAGCTCACGGACCTCTCTAGTTCAGGAGCAAACTGCTAAACTGACTTTTTAAATAAATAACTACATTTCTGTTCTCTACATCCCACAGAATCCTCTACCAAGTATCCCCTTGCTCCCTCTTTCTCCTTGCTGGTCAGTGCCAGCACTATGGCAGGTAAAACAAGAGCAGAGAGAGCAATTGCACACCTCTGTGCCACTTCCCATCGGTAGGATGCTAAAATGTGGAAGGGAGGACTTGCTCGGTGCAGAAAATGGATGCAAGAGAACTCAGCCTTCATGGGCACTTCTGAAAGCTGCAAAAAAGCAGAGGTGGATGCCAGAGGCACAGAAATGGCACATTAGAGGCACATCACCAGGATGACGATGATATTGGCACTCATGACACTGCTAAAACCCATTACACTAAAATTCTCTCCCTAAACTGACCCAAGCACGCTGCCTATTCTGCAAACAACAGCAGGCCATAAATGCCAGCACTGTGGTTCCTGTGCCAGTTTGGGGGAAAACACATCTCTCGTCTTGCATTCCCTATGCCCATGGCCACGATATTGCACTTACTCCAACTTCTGACCGTTCTGAGAAAGCAGTCACTCACACAACCAGCTTTGCTGTGACCCTGCTCAGCACAAGGTGCCTCCCTTCCAGAGAACAAGTCCTGGGGTCTGGCACCAGCCCAGGGAAACGGCAGGAACTGCGAAGGGGCCCTCGCAGTAAAACACACCGCACCAAAAGCCAGGTCAATTATTTAGTGTAGGGAAACCTGGGTGAGATCATTTTCAGATTGAGTTAAAACTTTTATCTTTAACCAAGGCTACAGAAAATGAATTACTGAAATACTTGTGGATATTGTTAAAAGGAAAAATGTGGAAGAAAATTAAAATCTTCTGCAAAGATTGTGGTTTTCTTTGAAATGCCAGAGATTTTTATTCTCGTAGAAAAATGTTGTGGAAAAAAAAAATGATAACAAACTGTAGTAGCATACTGCCACAGCTTCAAGGCTGGACTTCTGAAATCTTCACTCTGAGGTTTGGTTTTCCTTCAGAGCTGCTACTTGGGCAATTTTGGGAAAAGAATTATGTTAAATTAAGTGGAGAATCTCTCTCGATTTTCTTCCACCCTAACTTCTCTCCCAGCCTTGTGGCAGGAAAGCACAAATCCATTCTTTTCAGCTGATGATTGATCTTCAATCTAAATCCCCACTTCAATATTAATAACCTCTCAGAAAACAATTAAAATAGATATATTGTTTGAGTGTGTGCTCAGGGAACAACTGAAGAGGATAAATCTTCTAGGAGCACAAAACGCTCCTTTTATTGTACTTTGAGACCTCCGATGCCTGCAGTGACACGCACCACGTTATTCTCTGTAACGCACACGTCTCCCTGTGCTACCTGAAGTGCTCGTCTGGAGCAGTGAAGGGGAAGGAGAGGAGTTCTTAGCAGCACAGGGGAAGAGTGGATGGACCATCACACCCTCAAACACAAAGCCCTGCATCAGGAAGACTCTCCAAGGGTGGACCTTTTCTTCCGTCAGACAGAAGATGCTGCAGGAGGGAGAGCATCTTCCAGTTCCACATCACCAGCCAGCACAAAAAGCCACGGAGAGCCCAAGCAGGGGCTTCATTTGGGAATTGTTTTAATGGACAGAGATGCACAATATGCTGGGATGGTATGATAAATCATGGAACCTATGTAATTCGTAGTTGTTTATGAGCATGGTCTCCCCAGGCTCTGAGACCTTTGCAGTCAATGTCTCTTGTCTCCATGATCCATGACAAAGAGAAAAGCACCTCCTGGGCCTGCTGTTCTGGGCTGCCTTACTTCAGCACTGCTCAAGGTTAGTGCTCTCTGTAGCAGACCGGCTGCATCTACACTACCCAGCCTTTGGTCTAGACTCCCCCCAGCCTCTGCGGTGCCTGGAGCTGAGGGCTAGCACTACTCACTTGCCTTCTTCCAGTCCCAAGTGCAATAACAAAAAGGCTGTGTTCCTGCTTGCCAACACACTGTTTTTGCAGCATAGAATGAGGAAGTGTGCTGTGTGCCATGGTAAGAGCGCATGTGGAAATCTTTAAGGGTGCAAAGCTTTCTCGAAGGACTGCCTTGGGCACAGGGAGACAAACTTGAGTCCTAATCTTGGTGTCTGCCTAGAGGAGAAGAGACAACCATGCTGCTTTGGAGAGCACTAACCAGGTTTCCTAAACAAAACCGAACGACAGAAGGTTTTGCAAACTCACAGCATCAGATTTCTCCCCTCAACAATGTCACTGCAATCCTGCAATGCATGAGTTGCTGCACACAGTCATCCAAGGTGACTGCTTTATAGTTTCTTGTAGTCATTCCAAAAGTGAAGCTCAATCCTAGAGGGTTTAAAGAATCATAGTCAGGTTTCTTTGATGAAAGACACCCAGGTGAAGAATAACCCCATTTAAATAGAAAACACGGAATGTTTGAGTACCAGGCCTGTCAAAAAAAACACAAAGTAATCAAAACACACCTAAGAACGATCTGAAATTAGCCAATATTTGTCTTTCTATACAAAGAAAGCATTCTGAATTTAGAAACAGTGACATAACCTAGATTTAAAACCCAGTACCACATCTAAGCCAAACTTAGATGTGGCTGTTGAAGATCACTGAAGAAACAATGTTCTCTGCTTTCAAGAGACTGTGTGATTTACCCTACATCCTTATCAGGTCACATATATCACATCATGCCATGGCGATTAGCATCTTGCTTGATTAAAATCTGTAACTCCAGTGGATTTAAATGGCTGATTTGAGAGCCACTCAGATGAGAGCCCAGGGCTGGATCTGATCACAGGCAGAGAATGGCATGCTGCGATTGCAGAGTTGATATCTGCTCCCCTAGCTCTTGAAAATGTTGCAGCTAAGATCACCTGGCCAAGACGGGTAAACAAAGGTGTGTGTCAGGTCAGCCAGCAAAATTTTTCTAAGCAATGGCTCTGCACTCCTCAGAAGAAAGAAGATAAAATCTGCTTTGGCTCCTCTTTCCTATATATCTAACATTTGCAAGAGAAAAAGCAGATGACTGCTTAAAGCTTGGGATGATGCATGCCATCTTCAAGCTATTCTTGAGTGAAACGTTTAATGTTTCATGTGGTTTGGAAATGGCTTAAATTCCCTGCTGAATTTTTCATGCCCGTACACAATTTAGCCTTTATCAAAAATTCCCTTCAATTACGTACTCTGCAGAAAACGCAGAAATTCTTCCAAAGGATCCTGGGTGATGCAGTCAGTTGCATCGGTACAGCCTCTTTTTCCCCCTTTTTTTGTTTGTTGTTTTTCAGCTCGGGTTTGCACAAAACATCCCTACTTGGATAAGCCCACTGCAGCTATCTGGACTTCACCATCTGTGCTGATCATAAAAAATCAATGCCACTTTCTCTTCCCATGCCTGTATTTTAGTTGAGGAGAACGCGAAGACAGAAGAGCACCGGAGAGGGCATAAAAGGTTGCAAACTTTTGGACGGACCCTGCTTCTTACCTTGTTCTGCAGGGAGCTGTAAGAAAGCTTTTGCACGACAAAGCCTGCAGAAGGCTCGCTGTTCCCGTGCAGGAGATGCGGTGGGGAAACGGGCGTAATTAGAGCACTGCAACGTGCCAGCTATTCTTGGAGGCACAGCAGCCCCTCAGGAGCTCTCGCAGGAGAGCGGAGCGAGGACAGCCCTGAGACTGCTGTAACCTATGTCACAGACATCCCCCGAAACTTGGAGCCATCCTCCGGCGTCCTGTGTGCCGAGCAAGCACAGGCTAAAGACACCGTCTCTCTGTTGCTTTTGTTCTGTGAACACCTTCATTTTGCTGAGCCTACATCCCCTGAGGTTCCAGAAATATTAACATAAGCCACATACAAATATTATTTCAAAGAAACTATCCCCATAGTTCTATTTCTGGAGATGCATCTTAAAAAAGCTTCCCTGAAATACTGGAACAGGACCCATATTATCTCTTCATAAAAGGAATACAACTTCTAGGCTTCTAAAATCATTGGTAAACAGTTCAGACTTCCTTTTATACTGTAAGATTTCCTTCCCATAACACACAAGATATATTGCCTCGAGGGAAAAGCAGCTTTATGAAGAGGAAGCTACGTGTGCCAGAATTGTTCTCTTCCATTATTTGAACATCCTTTCTCCCTCCCATTGTTTTAATAGAGTTGGTCACCAGATGAACCTGCAGCAAAACACCAAATCCCTCAGCAGAGCGTCTATCTGCTGAGAACCCCAAACAACCTCTGCTCCTCTGCGGAGCCTTCCTGATGCCCAGGAAATATATGTTTTCTGCACACACCCCATATATAATTTTGATAGAAAAATGGCTTTGCTAATAGGCTTATGCTCTGCTGCTCCCACCAGAACAACACTTGAGGAATGGATGTCTCACCAGTAATCTTCCCCTTCCATTTATTTCTGAGGAACTTGGTTGAATAGAAGGAAGAAGAAGGAAAACAGAAAAAGAGAGGGAGAAAAAGAGAATGTATTCAGTAATGACCTGTGTCACAGGGAGAAAAAAAATAAATCTGGTGTCCGATGTTCCTACACGTGACTCAGAGAAATGTTCCACTCGCTCATGCACGTGCTAGCATGCAGCACAGACTCAGTTACACGCAGAAGTTCAAGTGCATGCTTAAATGTGACGTCCCATGGGACCTCAAAAAGCATGTATCAAATTAGGCATTTGGTGAAAAGCTTTGCTAAGCAAAAGGACGAGTTTACATACTTTCCCCAATGCCTCTGCTGAAATGAGGCTGAATGGTTGCTCTGGTACATCCCAGGAGATCCCGAGTTCTTCCCCAAAACATCCATTTACTGGGATGTCACTCTTGCACATTCAGCTCTGGGGAATCAGTACGGAAAACTGGGACCAGGGAATCTGTGTCCTAGGAATGACAGTATGACAGTATTGCCAGGGGTGGCTAATGTGACCACAAATCCCTTCCACTGATCCAGATCACGCACCCCACCAGGGGCCCTGACATTTCTCCATTTTCTTTTAAATCTCCTCTAAATGGTACAATCTCCCCAAATCCAAACAGGAAAATCCTGGGTTCCCCCAGATCAGAAACTACTTGGTTTCAGACAATAGGGATCTGCTTCTAGAAGGCCTGAATGGAGTTGCTAAAAATAAGCAAATACTCCCAGTCTTTCTGCACTCCTCTCCCTGAAGTGAAATGATCAAGAGGATTAATTTTAGAGTATGCACAGTTTTAATGTGAAAAAACACAAGTTGCATCTTAGCTTTTAAGCAAAGACCAGATGGAAAGTCTATCATTAGAAATGCCAAAGGGAGAACACACTCAAAGTTCGCCCCAGGATGGAAAGGTCATTTCTAGTCATCCTTGTTTTAAATGTTCTCAGAAGCACTCAAGCTTTTGTAATAACACAGCCTTCTTTCAGTTTATCAACTCGATTTCCTCCAAAACAAAATAAAAAACTCCAAAACAAAACAAAAATCACCAAACAATACCAAAGGCAGAAACTTTAAAGGAAGGTGCCAGCTCTCTTTTTCTTTCCTCTACACAGCAAAAGGATCATTAAATTTTTAATGAATTATTGTTTAGATGACGAGAAATGCCACAAAGATGATCTGTTGATCCCACACAGGGTTGTTTACTTCGAGCTCCATGAGAGGCAGCAGACAACGTGTCAATGAAGGCTGAGAAGCTGTTCCTGGCTTAGCAGGTAGCAATGCTGATAAAGAACGTGTCCAACTGCTCAGGTTTCACCCATGGGTTCAAAGCAACTTCCCAAACCCCCAGCAGAGACCGTGTGCCAGCTGACCGACAGAAATCCGCTAGCCCATCTGCATCGTAACTACGACTGGTCACAAGATGTGAGCAGCTCAGGAAGGATCTCACTGGTGGTACAGACGCACTCCAGTAGCTCGCATGTGACGATTGAAGAAGGCAAAATCGTGACCTGTGATTCTCACCTGAGTCACTAGGATGACCTGAAAATAACGTAGTGCTCCACTCCACTTGCTAACATAGATAAGAGCAACAAAATATACAGCTTCAACCGAGACTTCACCAGCCACTAGTCTCCACTTGCCAGCTAACTGTGGAACAAACTTTTCCCCCACTAAGAAAAGCCCACAGCTGAAGTACAGTATGTGAATAAGCCTGCTGGGATACAGCCTCCAAATCCTAACTGGAATATATTTAATCAAAGACAGAAAAAGCTTCATTCTCTCTTATTTTCTAACAAATAGAAGAAAAAAAAAAAAGACATAGATATTATGATATAAAATTGGCATTTTCACAGTAAACACATCTGTGTCCCAGTGCAGATTATTCCCAATACAAACTGGAGCTACTGGCTAAAGCTGAAAGTGTTTTCTCCTTGCAGGCTGTGCCTCTTCTCAGCTGTACTGGGCCAGCCCTGACAAGAAGAATCTGGCTTCAGTTCTTCTTTGTGCATAAATAACAAACTTATTTGCAAGGTCCAGACAGCTGCATTTATGTAAAACCACTCAGAGGAGCCATCGCTGACCTAACTTTGCAGCCACTGGGCTGCACAAGTGTCAGAGTGAAACGTCACCTGCAGCATTGCTGAATGAGGCACAGCAGAACAACAACAACAAAGACTTTATTCACAAGTACCATGCTAAAATTTGGGGACCCACAAACAAATGCTTTGTCATTTCTTAGCCACTTGCAAACAGCGATCGTTCTGTATGAAATCATCAACAAACAGGAAGCACAGTATCCTCCAAGCTCCCTTCAGAAATCTTCCTTTCAAAACATACCCCCGTTTTAATCATTTAGTATTTGCAATAGAGAAGAAGGAAAAACAAAAAGGTAGGAAATCTGAGAAGATCAAACCTTCCCTTGTCCCCACAAATAGACATTCTCTGCCTTCCAATAGACTTGACTAATCATTTTTCTAAGTAGCCAAAAGATTTCGCAATTAAATGCTTATACAAATAAGATGCATCTTTCTGCTGCTTCTGATGCCTCATGAGTTTTCCAGCTCCTCTCAAAGAGCTTTCATTGCTCTGGGCATGACAAAGCCAAAACCGCTAGAATAGAAAGCTTTGGTTTCAACTCCATCCCAGTGACCGAACGAATTCCCAGAACCTTCATCACCGCTCTTGGAGCACGAGAAGGAAAGGAAAAAAAAAAAAAATGAGAAAAGAGGACTTTGATTCCTAAGATCAGAACCACATTTGCTGGACAAATTTGTTAGAAATCCTAGCTCTGGACATAGCGTGAATTAAGCATATTTAGCCAGGTACACAGTGATCAAATAAATACGGAGCCTCACAATTCCCCTCCTGAAGACTAACGTTTATGGTGGCTACTGCACTTTCAGCCAGCAAAATGTGACCTTTAGGCCCTGACATTTAGGCCCTGATTTTCCAACTTGTGTTACCTCCGCCTCCAGTTTCACAGGTGGAATTCATAGCACTTGAACGTTTAAATAGTTGGCGGTGTCCACCAAACACGATGCCGTGTCTTACCCAACTGAGTCTTAAAATGGAATATTCCTGCTCTGGAGCCCCATGCCATGCTGGATGGTCAACTTACAGGAGGTACTGGACATGCTGTATCGTTTGGGAAAATCAACATGACAGCCGAAAGCTCATCTCTCAAAATAGTTACCACGCTGCTTACTTTTTTCTCTCTTATTTGTTTCCCTGCCACAGTTACACAACACATTCCTGCTGGGGCAAAAGGGATAATTAGCAAGAGAAGAGCTTTTGGACACACACAAACAGGCAGCGCCGAGTACAAAGTGTACAGTATCATATGAGAAACAGGAAGATAACTGTCTTCCCACGTGAGAAAGAATAATAAGGAAAATGGATCCTCCATTAGTTGGTCTCAGGAATACCTCTGGAAAGCACCATACACTCAGAGTGGAAACACGGTGGTTCAGCAATTATTTGTTTAAAAAAATCCAACAGCGATTGCAGGGAAAAAGAGCTCAGCTGTAATCATGCATCACAGCTCCTGCCTTGGATTAGCTGCTAGGTTTGAAGTATTTTCTGTCTGGCCAACAAGAGCAATTTACTGGCGCGGAGAAATATTTTATACATCGGAGTTTTCAGGCTCAGCCAAACCAATCATTCCTGCAGCTCTCTAAACGACTCTTGTCCCTAATGAGGGAAGTGAACAATTCAACAAAACCTAGAGATCTGGCGGCTGGACATCCACCCATCCGACCCCCTTCTGCTGCCACAAGGTCACTTCTCCCTCTCGAAGGCACACATCTTGTTCTTTCCCACGCAGGCTGAGTGCTGATGCTCACAGAGCAGTCGATCAGGTAACTCTCTCACGTTACAAACCCAGCTGCCTGTCCTGCTGCAGAGGAGGATTAGAGGCTTGAACGCCACAGGCCCACTGTCGGCAGGAACGGGTTAACAAGGAAAATGGGATCTACAAATTTAATCCAAATCTAAGGCATCAGGATATGGAGCCTCTCTGAATGGAGTAAGCAGAAGACGAATGCACTACAACACCTCATACATTACCTGTTAAGGCTGTGTGGTCTCATGTCTGGGCTGGTATCAGAGGAGATGCAGGCCAGCTGTGATTTTACCCGGGTCACGCTTCTTTCATGTGTTGCCTCTTGTCTTTATAAATTCGTTTTCACGTAAGACAGCTGTGTCAGACCTGAGCTCCCAATGCAATTTTCCTTCTACACTTGCAGAATGAATTCAGTCAGCCAGGTCCCGCTTTCCCTTGGGTACCACACAAGGAATTACAAAACGGCTCGATTTGTGCCCAAATGGAGCACAAAAAGCCAGTGCAAAAAGTGATGTCAAACACCATGAGGGGAAAGGACCCAATGACAAAACCAGGATCTGTGGGAGAACCTCAGTCCCAGGACAGTGAGGGGTGGTGATTGGGAACATCAATTCTGTTCATCAGTTGGGACCATTCGATGAGCCCGTTCCTGATAGGACACCATGGCACCACAAAACACCAAAACACCATTTACAAACAAATTTCCGGACCCAAAGTGCACTTCAGCCTCCCCCAGGCCCCCGTGCCTTCACCTCTGACATGGCAGGAGGGTAAGCCTGAGCAGCAGGGAGGCAGTTTACAAGAAGGAGCTTAATTGTACTGCAGTTTTAAAAACCAATACAGAATTAATCATTTTGCAGAAGTTGTGCTCTCTGCCTGGGGGGCTGCTTGGCTGCGTTGAGGAAGTGCATGGTGTTGACTTCCCAAACTGAGTCACCATTACAGGCCCTGGGCGGTATTTATAGAGTTGGGGGAAAATTTCCAGGAAACATCACTTACTGGCACTCCTAAAAATAGCAAAGGAAACTCTTCAATTACTAAACTTTTAAGGAAGAAAGTCTTTCTTCTTCGTGACAAGACAGCAAAGCAGCAGCCTCTCTGATTTGTTTGGAAGCAGTTACAATTAATATTGTTCCTTATCTCACTTTTCCCTGACAGCAGTAGATGTTGCTCCTAAGCTATTAATTCTGAACAGCTGCAAGGTTGCTTTTTTCTCCTCTCTCTTCCACTGATTATTTCCAGGATAAGATGCTGAAGTCAGCCTCATCTCAGGAAACTTTAACAATTCTCTGCTGGAACACGTCTGCAATACAATCCATAGGCTGAGCCAGAGATCTCTCACACACGTACTTGAGCAAAGCCAGGTACCAACAACAGCACGAGTTTGGCAGCCCAGAGGTTGGCCCAAACCCTTTAACCAACTGTCCAGGACCCCAGTTTGGGGGAATTGTTGCAGCCTTCGTCAAACCACCTGAATCTGCAGGTTAACCTGTCTCTGGAAGTCAAGCTATCCCATGGAGGGATGAGCCAATTCCTCCACACAACCTAGACCTGCGTTGGGATGGAAAAGCAGACAAAACCACAGGGAGGGCAGGATTTGTGGCTGGATGAGTCACCTAGAGGTATCTGTTCTCCTCCACAAATGCAAGAGTTTCTCTGTCTCCTCAGAGCCAGGCTTTCAGCGAGGAAAGCGAGGCTTTCAGAAACATTCTTTCTCCTCAATAGCTTAAATGATGTAACTGCAAATCTGGGAGAGGCTCGACCATCTTAACCTTCCCACTAAACACACTTCGATTTATGCTCTTGCTTCGTGAGGCTGGGCAGACCACTCCAGACCCAGTCCCCTTTGCCATGGCAGTGGCATACCCCATCGGGAAGGCCGTAAGCTGGCTGACTACAGAAGTGCAACTTACTGAGAGAAAAAAAATATCTTTTAAAAGCATAAGATATGAGCCTATGAGCTTCTCCCCATCCTGTATACCAAATCAACATGACAGAATTTATTATTATGACTGCCACACTGCCCTCACCACTGCCCTCCCCTCTGAGCCCTGGGGCCAATGTCAGCCAAAGAGCACAGAGGACGAGGAGGCCTCCGAGGCCTTCCCCTCCATGGAAGAGACCGTACCGGGCATGGACTTGGCCGGCACCTGCCCCATTTGAGTGCCCAGCCCAAGCACGTTGGCTCTGGCTCTCCCCAAAGCCATCTGTCAGCCGGCACAAAGCCCGTGACCCTCACGGGGCATGAAGGCCCATGCGAGGCCCACCGAGTTTGTTGTGCGCATGCCACCGCGGGGCCGGCAGGCACAGCAGCGTGCCTCGGCTGGCTCTGACACGGGAGGCATGCAAAGCACTCGTGCAGATAAGATGCTCCCCTCATGTCTTGCATGAGACGTGCCGACCTCCCCCCAACCCTTTCTCCTTGGCATTGTTAAAGATAACATGAAAATCTGCTACTTATTTCTCCGAACGTCTCTGTTTTAAAGGTTCTCCCCCTCCCTGTTTTTCTGAGGCCAATTAAAAATAAAAGTTTACCAGGAAGACGACAAAAAAAAAAGTGCCTGATATCATTGGATTCAGCCTGTAAGGATCTCACACATAAAAGAATTATGTCCCTGAGCACTTTCCAGCAGACTTTCAGAAAATTTCATCTTTCTACTTCCCTGGCTGGATAGTCTGTTTGAGTAATTTTCTCTTTCTCCTGGGGTTGGTTGCTAAGAGACGCACTATTACTTCTCCCTCTCTTATGACCCGATTACTGTGATCAGCAAAGACAGCGTGCAGACAACAGCCTGACACAGCTCATACAAGGACATCGGGCTCGTTACAAAATGATGGACTGTATTAACACTCTGCAGCCCCTCCGCTCGCCGCGGCCTTTGCCGAGTCTCCAGGCACAACTGGGGGCTTTTACTTCCCCGGCTTCTGAAGTGCGCCTTCAAACATTTTAAATCACAGGACTGGGAAGGGAGAAGAATGGACTTTTACCTCCTGTGTTTCACTGCCTGTCAGCCGGAGCAGTGTTAATGGATCCTTATTGAGAAACGCTCCTTTCCTTCCCCTACCTGAGAAGTGGCTCGGGAACTATTATTATCCCTTTTCACCCTCCTGCAAAAACTTCGCAAATACACAACGCGCTTTGGGTTCGCACATTCCTTCAGACAATTCGGTGGCATGTTGTAAAGCTGGCGCCGACACTTCAGGGGTTGAGAGGTGACTTGGTCCTGCGAAGAGCTGAGCTGCATTGCTCTGGATGAGCACGGGATGAAAATGATTCCACTGTAGGTGCACCGGGGTCCCAAGGAAGCCAGCATGACCCCCAAAGCACTCCCAGCACGTGCTGAAATGGCCATGGCCTGGCACTGAGCCCTCTGGAGAAGACCCCGAGTGTCAGGGCTGGTGGGGAGCAGGCCGAGATGGGAAACTTGGAGCTCAGACTGTGTGCATTGAGGGGAACATGGGGCAAGAAGTTAGGGGAGCTGATTTTGTTGATGTTGCTACCAAAGAACAGGTCCACTGCCAGCAGGTATAGCTCAGGAGAAGGTCACCGACCTCACAGACCTTCAGTCTACACTTTGCAAGAATTTAACTCTCATCAGATTAGCTTTTCATAGTATAAATTTTAAATGTCATTGATTATATCAAACCTACTTTTGAAAAGATTGTGTTTACCAGCACCGTTTTCCTACCGTTACCAGCCCCTTCTCTTCCCACCAGCTTGCCTGCAGCAGACCCTTACACACCAGGCAGCTGGACCAGGCTACCGTAGAATATCTAGAAAATGCACTGCTAAATCTTTCAAAATAGATTTTAAACAGAGGTGGCCCAGCTGTCCAGGCCCCTCCTCCTACAATGGTTCCTTACCTCCATGGCATTTCCCATAAATTCAGTGCTCAACAGAAAAAAAAAAAATCAGCTCTTATGTCAGCACGATTTCTACCATGCTACCAACAAGCCCTTTATGCCAGGCTCTCCATTATGGTTTGGTCATGTCTAGACTAAACCAAAACCTCCCCTGAGTCACTGTCATCTCAGGAATTGGCGTTGAAAAAGACCTATGAGTCTTTTGGTCTGTCCCCTCTCCAGGCGGCATTCTCCTCTCTGGAGAGGAGCCTTTGCAGTCTGCTCGGCACCCAGAGCAGCCGAAGGGAGCTGGGTGCTTCTTGGCACGTGGCTGTGCCAAGAAATTGCTGGATGTGTAACTCCAGCACTGTGCTCTGCAGCTCCTGAAATAGTTCGGGTAAATCCCCAATCCCCTCGTAGGCTCTGAGAGCACGCTTGCACATTCTTTCATTGCTGCAACCTTCCAAGGTGCATGCTAGTTAAGGATGCCAAGAGAAGGGGAATTTTTTAGATAGTGATGTCTGTTTATTAGGAACTAGACCTGCTCATCCCCTTCTGCTTAAACTTTCTCCTCTGCAAAGCCAGAGCTGCAGGACTCTGGGTCCCACCCTCGGACCCTCAGCTCTTGCACCTAGTCCATCTTCATGTGCTTCACTTAAGTGACGAGCATTTCAGGCCTCGTATATTTATTCCAAATCATAATTGTGTAGTGTTCGCTGCCAGAAATGCCTTCGCTCTGGCCACAACTACAGCTTCTGTGGCTTCAAGAGTTGCTCATTCATTCTTCTAACCTTTTATTAGACCAACCTGTAATATAATCCAATAGACATTTATTGGTTGCTCTGACTTAGCAGTACTCCGTCTGGCAGAGTAAAAAAGCTTTAGGCAGAGAAAAGGAAAAAAAATATACGTATAATCCTTTATTATAACAGTTAGTTTTCAGGGCATAAAAAAAAGCTGCATCGAGTGAACGAGAGCAAAAAAATAAAAAATGTTACTTGACTGTTAACTGTCATATAACAATTGTTATTATTTAACAGACTAGCATCTGGAGGATGTTAAAATTTCAGATTAAAATAAAAGGGACAAGTGCTGCCTGCTTGAATTCAAGCTATTTCAGCATTAACATTGCTCTCTCGTTTTGATTGGGCACCACAGCCCTTTAGAACTATATAGAGAACAAACATTATCTTTTTAAAAGTAGGTTTGATATAGTTGATGACAGATGTTTGCAATTTGAGTTATAAAAAGATGGCTTCTTTCCAATCCAGTGTATGTCAGATCCGTCTTTTTTTTTTCCTTCCCTTTTTTTGCCCTTTTTCTTTATTCTACCCAAACTATTGTGGTTCACAGAACAGGCCACTGCAAAGATGAATCACTATTCAATGTTTGAAATAATGAAGTGGAAAAATTAAATATAGTATCTCGAAAGAACAGACAGGAGGAAAGGAAAAAGAGAAAAAATATGCACGGCAGAAAAAATTAAAAATCTACCTGCTGAGGAGTGTAATGTTTGCTTTACGATACCAAATAACAAAGAAAATACAAGCTCACTCACCAGAATGAAAAACAAGGCTAGGTATTACTTCAAGCAGTTCCCAAATAAGTGGCAATATGTTCCAAAGCCTCTGAAAGTTTAATATTTGTAATTCTAACAAAACACAGTCAGAATTGTTAATAAAACCCGGTGGCTTGACTTGACATTTTGTGAACTACAGATAAGTATACTGGTTCAATAATAGTCTTTATGCACCTGTTCTATGTTGCATTTTTTCCCAGTGCTATTATCTGAGGTGGTATTTCAGAAAAGAAAATGTTCATCCTGAGAGCAAAGCCAAGAGCACAAACCTCCGTATTTGTCTCCAGCAAAAAAAGAAAAAAAAAAAAAAAAAAAGAAAAAAGCAGACTCAGACACTATAATCCAGCCCGAGCAGTAACTTCTGGTGAGATGACTGCAATCAAAGCGGTAGGGCCCACCCAGCGCTGGTTTATTTCCACCAGGGAGAACGCCAAGTCCTGACGCTGGTCACCGCACCGCAGACACCGCAGCAAAGCTCGGTCTCCGTTTAACTTTAAACACAAGAAAAGAGGTTGAGAGGAACCGAGGCAAAAAGGCAGGGGACCAGCAGAAAGGGATGCTACTGCTTGGCCAGCATGAAGGGTATGGAGTCTGTCTAACCACTATCAAGGTTTCATAAGCCATGGAGCAGAGGGGCCGCTACCCAGGCACAAAGGCACCAGCTTGGCCTTGTGTCTTCAGCGCGGCTCAGCTTGCTCGGGGTGATTTAAATCCACTATTACACAAATGAGAACCACCACTAACTTCCAACTGGTTTCACTTGGTTCTTAACCAACGGGGAAGAGGATGTCATTAAAGGGAAATCAATCGAGACTTCCGAAAGGCTGCTCCAAACTGGTTCTCGGCAACCCCGTAATGAGGGACCCCCAGCTTCCCACGTGTTCTGCGCGGTTTGGGGGCTTGGTCCGCCCGTTAAATGCTCTTGTGTGGAAGGTAGCAAAGCCACCACAAAGAGGCCTGCAGATTTAAGTTCATTTTCCCTGGCTGTATTTTCTAAGTGCCTGTGGATGATGCAGTCCTGACACTAATGAATAAAGTATTGCTTCATCTGCTCCATTTCATTCCGCACAAGAAACACATGGAAGAACGAGAGCAAGAATTTAGAAGGGCTTTAAAAGTTTATAATACTCGTTTCAAAAAAGCTTTCTTTAAAAAACAAGCACCGACGTGGGGGCTGTGCTTAGGCAGTCAGGATGATTTGCAGCAGTGGCAGCCCTCTTTATTCCCACAACATTTCTCATCTCTGCGAGCGCAATCCTGAGAGCGTGATGGCAGCGGAAAAGGGTTACAGCATTTCTCAGCCTATTTTCCTGTCCCATCACCGAGATGCTGCCTCACTCCCGGAGCTTCAGTGCTTTTATCAGCTGGCGGCAGAGCTGGAAGCAGACTAGCAGGTCCTGCTGGAAACTCCCTGGGATTTGCAGGACCCAATCCAACATCAAAACGAGTGGATAACTGCACATTGCCGTGCCTCATGTGGGCTGCAGCAGCAGCCCAGGTGCTCAGCTCACAGCACGTGAAAGGTAGCAAACCTTTGCTTCTACCACGATGAAAGGGCATTGAACTAAATCCCATTATCTCGTGTTAGTTTGGGGCTGAGCGCATGCAAACCACCACCAGAGCACGGCTGGCACAGGGCTCATGTGTGTGAGCCTCCTGCCAACTACGAGCAAAACTGAACAAAATGCCCCAAAAGCTCGTGGGAAGCAGTAAGGAGAGCAGGTACACCTCTGCCACGCAACCAAGCGCAGCCCTTCCAGCAGCAGGGTTTGCTCATGCCATGCTATGGTGCAGACCCAGCACAGACAACCAGAAAAACAACGGGGGAAAAAAAAAAAGCAGAAAAAATGCAGAATCTCCCAAGTCAGCCTGAATTTATCCTTTCAGGGCTCTCATCCAAGTAATGAATAGACTCTGGAGCGGTTTAGTTTCTATGAACTGTCAAAGACTGCAGAGCAGGGAACAGCACAGCTAAAACACTGAGTGTCTATTCCAATAAATCCATACCCAGGCTTCAAAAATTAGACAGAGATACTGATAGCAGCTGCTGTAAACAAAACCCACTAGGTATATTTGCCTACAAGAAAAAACAAACAGCATGATAGTTCACGCTCCCGGTCCCTTACAGAGGCAGCAGAATATAATTAGCCACTGCTCGAGATTCTCCACATAGATGAAGAGGAGGAGGGCAGAGAGGGTCAGGACCTGGGAAACCTGCATCAGCCAGGTTCAAGCATACACGACGTGGTGTCAACTACATAAGCTCGCCCTGGAGCCAGCACTGCTGCTGTGCCTTGCCTCGTGAGTCGCAGCCCTCTCCTCCAACTAGGGTAGATGGAAGGAGGTGGTTTTAAGAAATAAAAACAAAGACGAAAACCGCAAAGACCTGCGCATGAGCCTTGTCATTCACTATACCTGAAAGTGCCCCCAAGGAAAGAAAGGAGGAGAATGAAAAAGCTTGCATTAATTCTCATCTCTTCGTTTAGTTTCCGTTATTAAATCCATATTAATCGTTTCTGCGGGTATTACATTCACCAGGGGTGGCAACTGCAAGGAAAAGACAACGGCACTGACAAACACAGAATTCAGAAGGAGTTGGCGGCATAAACTCAAGTGGCTGATTTTGCAAAGCCTGTCCTCACAGCCTCCAAAAGGGTAACAGAGAAACCTGCCCAAGCGCTGTGCAACCCCATAAACTCCACGACTGTCCTGGGAGGGATGTTATCTGCATGGCCCTTTGTAGCCAGGGCTGGACCTGTGCTATCTGTCTCACACACACGCCTGGTCACATCCCTGCAAATGAAATATATTGCAAGACGATGAGGACAGACGGAAGCCTTCCCCCCATGCTTCCTAGCCAGGTGGTACTTTTCATCCCAGTGCTGGTAAATGCTGGGCTGTAAAGCCCACCCCTGCCTGGGGAGCAGCCTCCCAGGGCCCATGGGCTGTGCTTGATTTGCATCAGCCCCGTGCTGCTCCCGGGCTTGCACCACTTCGTGTCTGTGGGGTTTTACTTGGAGGGGAGGGGAAGGCAAAGGGGAAAGAGCTTTTGCGGTTATGAAAACCAGCTTGAAACCAAAAGGATCCAAACCAAAGGCAAATCACACCACAAAGCCTGACACTGTGACTGCACTCAAGCCATCCGATAACCTGAGGAGCCCCGGCTCGGGCTTTTCTGAGCACCCGAGGCTGCACAGTTTTGAAACTCCTGATTTTGGCCTCGCAAGCTTTTTTACTGCTTGAACGTCTGGATACCTAATTTGGATTTCCACTTTAGCTCATTTGCAGCTATGTTTCCTCCCCACAGACACTTGCTTTTCTTGCACAAAACCATCTCCCCCTAGCCCGAGCAGCTCTCCTTCCCCTGGGGGGCACAGAGGGAGCTGTGTAGGACATCAGGCACCTGCACGGGGAGGGATTGCAGCGCTCACGCCTCTCAGGATCAGGCCCACGCTGAGCAGCAGCGTTTGCACCCTTGGGTTGAACTTATTGAAAACAGACCCCAGCAGTGACTCTTCCCACGGAGAGAGCGTGCAGGGATTTTGGCAGGGTGCTGCAGAGGGCTGAGAGACAGCGAGAGGAAAGCATCTCCCTCTCCCACGTGCCGGGGAGGAAGGATCGGAGATGAAGAGCAGCAGCAAGGGCCCATATGGACGGGGTGGGGAGCAGATGAGCCCCAGCACACCGCCATGCCAGCACGGCTCCTGCAACCCAGCAAGAGCTGCCACCCGCCAGCCCGAAACCCCAGCACAGAAATTCATCCCCACCCCAAAGAGAGAGGCTAAGACAAAGCAGGAGGTACAGACCCTGCAAAACAGGGAGGAAGCATTTGGGGTAAGCAAGGTTAATCCTCCACGAGCTGCTGCCACAGGGCAGGCTAGCACGAAATCCTCCAGAAAGCCAGCCCAGACCACAGCACATGGAAGTCCAGTCTGCTGTTTGTAGGGTCTGTAAAAACACAGCAGTCCCCACCTTTCTGGCTAGCTGTTCGGCAGAAACCCATGCAGCACGTTAATCAGAGCTGTGTTCTTATTTATTATTATTATTATTACTACAGTCATATCCCAAGGTCCCCAAACAGATCCCTGTGACTGCAAGACTTGTTTTTTTCTCTGCTGAGGTGACAAATCTAGCTCACAACAAGCCTCAGCGAGGCACTGTGGCAAACAGCGAGGAGGGGGACTGGCACCACCGAGAAAATTGCTCACTTAGCTGGTCTGAACCACGCACGTCTTGACTGCTTCCAGCACATTAAAATGCTCCTGTTTTATAAACCGCTGGCTGATGCGGTTTCTGTTTTCGTTTTACTCGTTTAACTATTTCTAACTTGCTTCGAAGTTCTGTTTTCATTGGCACCTCCTGGCTGGCTTTTGTGCAGGGATCCAGAAAAGCATAAAAGTCAAGGTGGGACCAAGAAAAGGCCACCGCAGAGGCACCAGAGCCACATGAGAGGCCAAAGGCTGGAGGAACTTGGGTCCAGCCCCTCCTTGTGCACACAGGTGCCTGGCTCACAGGTTTTTCATTCTGGTGTCTTCCCAGTGGAGGGATGAAAATACACTGGAGTACAACAGGGAGCCGCAGCACCTCCGCCTACGGCCTTGCAGCTCACCAGATGGGAAAGCCCCAGCTGAACAAATTTAGGTGGTGCCCCTTTAGGCAGCGGGACACGGAGCTGTCTCCCTGGCTGAATCATTGCTGCAAAACCAACAGAGGTCGTTGAAGAAACAATTAGGGGGCTCGGAGGAGAGAACAGAGCCATAAAAAGTGAATGAGGCATGGCGAGCTAAATATTTTCTTGCTGTCCCTCCTCACCTGCCAGATCCCCAAAGCCTCGTGTTCTCAGGGTTATATAGGGTTGAGCTAATGGCTTTGCACCAGCTGCTGACGCCGACTGGCAGCGTGTCACCTTCTGGAAGTGGATTAGCTTAAGCTGCCCATACGCCATCACATCACTAAGCCAGTCCCTGACCGGGTCTTTGCCATCCCTCAGTTCTTCCAAGCCTGTCCGGTGACGACAGCATCTCTAAAAGCCCAGAATAATGTGAGGCAGAGGACTGATATGGAAAAAAAATAAATACAAGTCTGCAAAGGTCTCCTGTAAATTCCCCAAATCTCCCCATTTCTAACAGACCAGATGCTGGCAGGACTGGGTAGCCCATGTTGCATGAGGAACGCTTGCATGGCTCACCCACCCCTCCCAGCCTGCAGCACCCGGGTGCTGCTCTGCTCCTATGGGAAGTCTCCTTCCCCAAATGCCAAGGAACAGATTTTTTTTTTAGAAGGTGGTGATGTTCCTGAGTCACTTATTATCAGATCTACAATAATTAAAGCATCAACAATTAAGGCATAGTGACATTTCTGACAAAAAATAGTGGGTGATCAACAACAGTTTTCCTGGAGGAAAAATAAAAGTGTCACTTTTCATTATTATTTTAAGTTTTAGGGGAATTAAAAAAATAACAATCTTTTTTTTTTTTTTTTAAGAATTCCACTTTACTTGAAAGTGACATTTTCACTGCACTTCAGAAATGGATTATTTTTACTTTTTTTTTTTTTTTTTTTTTTAATTCCAAATGTCTTTCTCTTCCCCTTACTTGCTAATGTTTTGTTACTGAAGGCAACAGAACAGGTGCATATGACTTAGTTTCTCCCCTCCAACACATTTTCTTTTTTCGTTCCGAATTCTCTGAAGTTAGAGTGGCAGAGGGAAAAAAACGAAGCACTAGTCAGACTATTCCAACTTTCCTACTAAACACCCTTAACTTTAGAAAATTGCTTAAGTGTGAGATTTTATATGTTGCTTTGTTTTTCTTTCCCCTTTCTGTTACCCTGTAGTCTTCCTGAAAATGCACACAATTTGAAAAAATAAGAGTAGAAAAAGGAAAAAAAAATACAGATGAGATTTATGTTACGGCACTCGATACAAAAGAAGGAAAAGTGGAGATGGAACAAAGTAGCACATCCAAAACTGAAAATCAAAGGCTGGTTTGGCAATTTTCTTGAATACAACTGAGTTTGTTCCTGCTTTTATCCCTGCCTCCACATGTCCGTAGAACAGGAACCCAACAACTGTGTTTGCTGCTCAACTGCATGAAGAGAGCAGGGCTGTTAAAGCAGGGGGTAGAGCACGGCTGACATGTGGTGATCGGTAGGCTTTTGTTTTACTGACAGAACATCTTCAGAGGTTACTGTAATGGTTGTGTAAATATCCACATAATTATACCATTAAGTTATTTCACATTCAAGAGCCTGCCACAGTAGATGAAAAAGAATAAAACTGAATCAAACCAGCAGGCTGGAGAGGAGGCATGCCTAGAACCATTCTGCCAAATCCATGCCCTAACACCTCTACCCACATCCCAAACTCCATCCCATGTTTGTAGAGGATTCCCATTGTGCTGACACACAAAAAGAAACATCAAGGAGAGTGCTCAAGCTCTAGCTCCTTGGATCAACACATAATGGCAAAAGGAAAAAAAAAATACAAAACTCATTGAAAAGCACCGATCTTGGAGATAGGACATCTGCTTCCAATTAAAACCAAGAAAAATCTGTCCCCCTGTCCTCCTCCAGCCCTGCTCCCTTCAGGAAGGTAGCTAGCCAGAGGAAGGGGGAAGAGATACTTTCACATTCTTCTTGATTTAAATGATCTCAAGAAGGGAGGCTGCCACAAATACATGAGCCAAGAGAAAGTCAAGCATGGTCTGTATTAAAGGTTACCTCCCTTGAATTAGACAGTTGCTTCCTCAAACAATTTACTCACCATCACCTCCTGGTTGCTTGTATGGGTTGTACTTTGGCTTGGGGGCAACAACGGGTGCAAACTTCTTTGGCGTCTGCTGGGTGGACACCGAAATGCTGGGAGTCCCAAAGGCATGCGTGGTCTCCATCCTCGCTGTGACGTGGCCAACAGGCTCGTTGGTACTCTTGGGTGGCAGCCAGGACGGGTGGGACATGGTTCAGATCTGAGGAGAGGCAAACAAGGATCAATCGCACATGCATTAGGAAGTTAGGCTGGGGAGCTAACAGTTGTAAACTTTGCTAATTTGTTAAATTAAACCCACAAAATATGTAACGTGATTAACCTCTGCATGTTTATCTTTAAGCGCGTTGGTCCCACTGCACAGGAATTCAGATCCGAACTTGCATTTCTTTCTCCAGTTGGTTGGAATTACTGATCAGCTCCTTGCTGGTGTCTGCAAGAGTGTTGTTATTTTCCTCTTCTTACCAGAGTTGAGGCAGGCTGATACCCCGGAGGAGCCCATCACTCCCACCATCTATTCAGCACGATAGCGATGTATTTGCCTTTCCCTGTTAGGCTTTTGTGAGTACATTAACGTAGAGCACTGCAGGTGCTCTGGGGACAAGTGTCATTACAGGCAGGCAGACACACTTCCAAAATACACCTTTAGCACTTTTCAACATGTCATTTGTGGCCCCAAATCCCACTGTCGTTCATTTAAACTTTTAAGAAAAAGGATTTCAAAAGCAGCTAATCCTTCCTGATGCCTCCATTTCTGAATGCCCAGCTTAAGATATTTTAAAAGCACGTCAATTTTGAAAAAACGCCAGGATTCCAAAACCACTGACAACCAGGCTCCTTTTAGACATCTCAACTTGTGTAACAGAAAACAGAGGCAGCCCAAATCATTACTTATTTATGAAAATCTTGGCTTCGGTCTCTTTAAAAGCCTACATCACTTTTGAGAACTGGACTCAACGCTGCTGAAAATATTGCCCATAAAAAACCTGTTTGTAATGGGCTGACCTGCAATGAACAAGTGCTTTCCACTGCACACAAGCCACAGCCGTTGGGGAGCTGCGATGGTCCTACAGCACCAGCACGTTATGCCTCTAAGCTGGTTTTGAGCTGTGGTGAGGAAATAAAGACCCCAAACGGACAAAAGCCACTGCTAATTTTGGAGCCCTTGAGTGCCGGTCACTTCTGCCCGTGTCCTGCTTCGGTGCTGGGACTCGCCAGGGCTCTGGAAACCAGGCACAGCTGGGACTTGCTCTGGAAAGATTTGTTTAGATCAGAAAGGCTGGAAAAGGATCAGTGCGAGAGACAGCACCGGGCCAGAGAAGACATTAGCTGACTGCTGTTGCGTAAAAGCATTTCCAGCTGGGCACGGCAGGGCAAAGCAAAGGCACGGCTGGATTTGCAGAGGGGTCTCTCGCTGCTGCCAGGGCAGAGATGCTCGGGAGTCCCAGCTCTGCTGAGTGCGGCAGCACAGGGCTTTAGTGGCTGGTGCGAGCAGTCCTCTGAGGTCAGGGTGGGGAAGATGAATGGGGACAGATGAAGGATGGCCTCTGGCAGATGTACACCCCCTCGGAGTGAAATCATTACCAAGCCCCACAGCGCAGCAGCTCTTGAGCTGTTCTGACACAGCTCTGTGGTCACGCATGCAGCCATCTATTTGAATGTCTCACGGGGAGGCATTTCCAAAGCTGAGAAGTGCAGCCACATATAGCCAGCTGTAAAGGTCAGTGCTTAAAATCCGAAAGCAAACGCATGACTGATATTGTCACCTCCGCCACGTCCCATTAGACAAGGAGACCGAGGAGATCCTCACTGATATGTGGGGGAATGCAGGGCCACCTCCTGCCTACCTGGGCATGTTCTTGGTGCCTCGAAGTGAACACTTCCAGGCACACGTCCATGCACACACGCTTCTTAGAAACAAGTAACATTGGAGCTCTGCAACCAGCCCCCAGGATTATATGGAAAATTTAGGCATGAGGAAGTCACTTCTGACAGTGCATTTAAGTCTACCTATAAAAAAAAAAAAAAAAAAAAAGGAGATATCACACTTCATTTCCCCTTTCTGCTAATTTGGGCTCAGGTGTCACTAGAAATGTCAAGACCAAGCAGTTGGGGTTTAGGTACGGAGCTATTTTGCCAACTCACCCTGACTGGCAAAGCATCTGCCTCCGAGAAGCTTTATGGTGGAGCAAGATCAGTTGAGTCCTTTATTGAAGAAGCATATAAGGACTCTTGGATTTGAACCAGAGAAAGTAGTCTGATGGACTCCTATATGGACAATGGTGCCCCAGCAATTTGCTGTTAGACAGTAATGCTGAATCAGTGGGGGGCAGAAGTGGGAAAGGAGCAAGGTCTCCACATGGGGCAGTACCTCCAGCTGACAGCAATGCTTGTTAAACCGTACGCCTCTTCTAGCCTAAGACTCCTCCAGGTAACAAGCTTCTTACTGGAGGAGTCATTTCTCCTTAAAGCCTGCAAAGAAAAGCCAGTCCCAGTGTCTGACCCAGCACTAGGAAATGGGCAATTTGTGGTCATTTTCCACCTCTTTCACTCTTTGTGTGCGAGAGGAACCACCATGTGCCAACTATCAGCCCCAGCACTCCCTCACCATGCAGCTGGACTGCTCGTGGTCACAGGTTTTGCAATCCCTACCGCTGGAGGACGAGCAGGAGGCCACTGGTGCCAGCACGGAGGGACTGGCTCAAAATGAAACGAGTGGAAGCGTGGCAGGGGCACCCTGGAGTCAGACAACCATCGAAGGCCGAGCTGCAAGGATGCATCATTCCCTCCCACATACGGCTGCCGGCCAAGCTCACGATGACAGTGCAGAGCATCATTCTGAAAGCAAGAAGTGAAAGGCAGGTCCTCCCCGCAGGGCTGCAGAGGAAACCAGCCGTGACGGGTGGGCCGAACCGCGCTCCCGCGGCCTGGTACTTCCCGTTACCAACACCAGCCCTGTCGGACCACGAAAATGACCATTAAAGCAAGGAGATTGACCTATCCTGCCACATCTTCCTCACACGTCATTCAAAGACGTAAAGGATGGCAATACAAGTCAGGCAACCCTCAGAGCAGACAGCAATGTGGGTGCTCAGCCTTAGCAGGACAGCTCTGAGCTCTGCTCTCTTACCACATCCGAAGGTGACCGTACCTTGCCCATTGCTGCAAGCATCCTGGAGTTTTATTCTGACAGGTTTTCAGCCCCTGGTTTGACATCTCGTATGAAAGATCATCCCACTGTAAAAAGCTCCCCCAGGCCCCTGGCATTACCTTCCCACTGATTCAAAGCAAACAAACAGCACTAACAAGATGATCATCATTCCTGCCCTGGCAGCTCCCCAGTTCTTCCTAACCCACCACCCAGGCAACGTGCCTTGGTCCCACTGAGCTCTTATGGTCTGCCAGGTTGGTGGCAGGGCCGGGTTGAGAGATGCAAGGAATATCTGCTTCAGCAGGCAGGTTGCACAGTGCTGGGGACAACCAACCACAAGGTGACATCCCAGGGAATGAGCTTAAAGAGCAGCCTGTTCTGACGGGCAGTTTGGGAATGTGCAGACCACGCTGCTGTGACTCGGTTGCTGACTGTAAGTTGGCATGCAGCTCCCTCCCAGCTACCCTCTAACACATTTGTTTTGGCGGCAGTGGTGTATTCTAATTGTTTCCCTGTTAGCCTTTCTATTCCTCTTTCTCCCCCTCTCATTTTCTGTTATGTATTTGCTGTCACTCGTTTTTGTTATCTGTGCCTTGACAATGTTTTCAGCAACTTCCCTTTTCCTCGTCTGTTCCAGCCCCAGCCTCGATTAAATTTAGCCAAACTACTTTGCAGAATGATGAAAAAGGAAAATGAACTAACTTCTTTTTAACAGCTGAAGCTGAACTTCTGGGTTTGTTCTGTTCTCCCCTCAACGTTTTTAATCTTTGCAGTGCACATGACTGTGTGCCTAGGGTAAAAGGCCAAGGGCAAGGCAATCTAAGGGTCTGTGGCTTTTTATGGAGCACATCACCCCATCTCCCTGCAGCCTGCTCCACAGTGGTGCACTCCGGCTAATTTAGACAAAGCAGTCAGCACTCCCTCACCATTTCCCACAATATTGCCTATTTTCCACCAGAAGCTTCTTTGGAGCAAAACAGATTAACATTTTTTGATGTAGACAAGTAATCAGAATAGCACAGGAAAACCTGTCTTACTCTAAACTTACTCTTATCTGTGTCACTGCCTCGGCATCGTTGTGCTTCCTGCACTTGGACGAGAACCTCCAAAAGGTAAAGGCAATGCTCTTCTGCATGGATAGCAAACACGACCAGCAAGAGTAAAGTGTATATTTCACTTTTGTCTTAGGAGTGTTTCCTTCCGAATATATATATATATATATATATATATATATATATATTTCTGCCAGTTCTACAATGAATAGTGTAGTTTTCAGAAGTTTCTAGCTGGGTGTGGGATGTAGAAGATTGCAAAAGTTGGTGACAGCAAGAAGGCAGAAGTCACTGAGAAACTCAAAAACTACAAAGAACAAAGCTGCATTGGATGTTGCAGGCTCGAGAGAGGTAAGTAACAGGAAAAATGCAATGAAGGGACCATCAGGATGGATGGATTGGGGGAACCCAAGAAGCAGGACCAGAAGAAAGATCCTGGGAGCATGCACACTGGCAGGGGATGATGGAGCTGTTAAAACAGCCGCATTGCCCATGTCTGTGGGTGAATACAAGCTCCTCCTTCAAGGTTAATAGCGGCTGGAATGAAAAACCATCAGATCCAGTATGAATCACCAGTTCTCCAAAAAAACAATTCCCCCACTGGAGGAAAGTGACTCTCATCAGCCTTTTGCTGTCCAAGCCAGCTACTGTTACTCCTCGTATGCCAAATGCAGTGCATTAAGGGCCTGATCCCTCTGCTGCTCCAGTCACCAGTTGGATCACAGAGCTCTCATCGAAAAGCTGAGGTGCAGGCTAAATCTCTGGTTGCCTCACATTTCTGCTTCAAGCAATGCATTCGTCAGGCACAGCTTCCCTTCAACGAGTCCCCTCCCAGCAGATCTAGCCATCCAACATTTAATACAGCCTGTCTGGAATGATCTTTGTCATCAGAGCCTGGGACCCGGGGAATCCTCCCACAGCAGCTGTGACCTCTTGTTTCCCAGTTTGTGCCCTATTTCCCTCTGTTTTGTCTGAAGTCTTCTGCATTTCTGCTTGCCTCTCACACAGCCACCCTCAGCAGTAACTCAACAGGTCCTTCCCCAGTCTGGCTACTTTTTCCTGTGACTCCTTACGCCTTGGCAATAACACTTCAAACCAAATTCACAGACTCACCCCATAAACTCCCCTAAATCTTCCTTCTGTCACCACTTTTGAAGTCCTGTTGACCATCTCGTCTAGCCCTCCTGCGTGTTGAAGGGTGTTGAACTCCACCCAACTCTTTTTCTGTGAAGCTTTGTTGAGCTGAAGAGTATTTGTTAGAAAGTATAAGCAGTCTCTACTTGAAGAATGCAACCAATGGAGAATCCACCGCAACACTAGGTAAATTGTTTGGGCAAGCAATTAAGCACCATAATTATAGCTTCTTCTTTATGTCTGGCTTAAATTTATCGAGCTCCACTTCCAACCACAGGATTTTGCTACACTCCTCTCATCTGCATTACTGACCTCCTTAGGCAGATCCTCTCAGAACACAGCCAGGTCTTTGGTGAAATCAAATTAAAACATTTAAATTAAGTATCAATTAAATACACTGTTAAGAACAGACTTCTCTTGATTTACTCGTGTATTTACTCTGAACTCTTCAATTTTTCAGCAACCTTTTGTGAAATGGTGGATGCTAGCATATGACCGTTTTTTCAAGAATGATAACTAAAAATGGAAAGGGTAATACAATGAATAATATCAAAGACAAAAACCATACTGAATTCAGCTGTGGCTGCCTGAGGTTCTGTTATCCTTCCTTCCTTGGAAGCAAGCATTAGTCATCATCTGCTTTTGGAGGTAGAGGATAAGACCGGACTAACTATGATAAATAACATTAAGAGCAAAGAGTGAAATCACACTGAATAAATAAGGAAAACAGCGTGCTCTGGTTCTATCATTAGGACAATCTTAATGCTGTAAATTCAGAAAATTCTAACCATGAAAGCACACACTGCAGCAGAGGAACTGGAATCCACGAATCCCAAGATGAGACCACACTATCTAAAAACATCAGACCAGGAATATCAACAGAAGATAATGCCAGGCTAATAAAATCCTGACAAGGCTTTTTTTTTTAATGTTTTTTTTTTTTTTTAAAAGCACATAACGGCTTGGTTGTTTTTTTTTTTTTTTTGCTTTTAATTACAGGATGTCATTCATCTTTGAGAAGCAAAGGTAAAACAGAGGGTTCCAAGTCAATTTAGCCTGCTATCAGATAAACAATGGAAGGGTAGAGTACCAATTTGTCTATTCTGAAATTGTTAGTACATTTGTCTCTGAGGCAGGCTGGCTTTCCTGTGATTAGACTGTTACCCAAATAAATCTTCATTTCATTTTCATATTTGTAACATGGACCAAATACTCCTTGGATGTTGATGGGCTTTGCCAAGACTGAAGAATTTGTCCCTGAGTTAATTAAGCTAATGCTATGCAGTGGGTAGAAACAGTGTTTAAGAAAAAACGAGGAACAACAGTCTGTTCTTCCAGACAGTCCGCTCTGTTGTCCATCCTACTCCTTCCTAAATCCACTGGCTTGATCTAGATCCATAATGTTCTTAGTATCACCCATGCACAGTTAACCATCAGCCTTAAGGCCACGGGGATGACAAGATACGGGGAGGCCAGTACTTTGTCACTGACACAAGACGCAGCTGGAAACCAGTGGTTTCTCTCGGATGCAATTCAGGAAGAGAATGGAGGCCTCTCCTCCGCTGGATGAGCAAAGTTCATCTCTATGGGCTTACAAGAGCTACATGTAGACAGGTAGATTGCAATCTCCCCATGCTCCCTTCTCTTCCATCCACACAACAGGACTCAAAGAGAAAAATTCTGGCTTTACTTCATCTTCCAGAAGAGTTTTAAAGACAAGTTCTAGCACTGAACCAAGGAGACATCCGTCCTGATGAAAAACCATGCCACACATTGCCCCTTCCAGTCACAGGTACAATCCACAACACTCAACATTTCTACTCTTCTTTTTTTTCCCCTCCTGAAATTTCCAAAAGCAGAACCCAAATGCTCTGCTGAAATACAGTTCTTTGCTTTGTCCTTATCACCTCCACTCCACTAATTATCCAAAAGCAGTAATTGAGGCTGACCAGAGAAATTTGCTCTTTATAAACTCCCAAAGCTGCTTGTTTCTCTTGGCATCGTTCCACTCTGAATGTTAATTTATTTCTCCATTTAGGGCCAGTGATCTCTAGCCATGAAGCTTTCCTGCTTCTTGTGGTCTCCAAAAGAGGACATAATGTCAAAATTCTGGTCTCATTAGAGGGCTTTAACCAAACATAGGAAGTACCATAGCTACTTACAAACTCAGCCCAAGCCCTCTTGGGATGTCTTTCCCATATGGTGCTATTTATCCTCATCAATTTTACATCATACGGGAAATTATGTGATTTGGGGAAATTGTGATCCCTTTTGAACCCCCTTAATTCTCGCTGATCTGCACAACATCTCACAAAGTTTAAGGCCTGTAGCACTAACCAGCCCAAAGAAGCTCCTCCTTCAGACGCTGCCAGTGGCAAACTGACTTGGGTTCTCAAACATCACATCAGCAACCAGGAGAACCGAAAAGCCACAAGAACAGCTCTGAGCACTGGGATTACTGGGGGGGATGACGTGACCCCAGTCGCTGCTTAGCAGCAGAGAGCTAGCAGGAGTCATTGAGCCCAGTGACCGTCTTTTTAAACCTTACACAAAAAAAAAGAACAAAACAACAAAAAACAACAAACTGATGCACATGGACTCCAATTTCTTGGGGCAGATCTCTCCCTGAGATTAATTTCTTTGCTTGCATATATTTCACACTGTTTCTGGACATTTGTTCATGTTTTGCTTTAGTCTTTTACAGCAGCTGTCAGCTGGAGCAAGTTGAAATCTCTCTCTCCCCTAGACCTAGATTTTCTTCCAATTGCTTGGATAGGGCTGGGTTTTGTATCCTCAGCTCAATCCCCTTAAAAAGAAAAAATTAAAAAAAATTGAAATCTCTTCTTCAGTTAAACGGGGCTGAAAGCATTCAGCAACTTCCTGCTATGGGACATCACTAATGTAATCACAGGAATTAAAGGAGAAAGAAACCTAGTTAGAGCACTGCCTGTGCTGAATTATTCCTCGATTCATATAATCTAGCATCATCTTGCTCTGGCTTTAACAGCTTCAATCAAATTTTTATGGGATCCTTCGGAAGACCAGACTTAAATTCAGCGTTCGTCCTGCTTTGAGCAAGGGGTTTGCTCAGATGACCTCCAGAGATCCCTTCCAAAATCAATTATCAACACTTTAAGACCTGAGACTTCCAGCTACGGCTTTATCTGCCCTCAAAAGGGTTTACAGCAATATAGTTCTCAAATACGGACTGAGCCCATTCTTCTAACGAAATAACAAATACTTGGAAAATAACTTCTTTTTCTAACTTCTACAGTATCAGTCAGGCGTAACAGGAAGATGGCGAGTCCATAGCAGAGATGGTGGAGATCTGTTAGAGATCTCTGCTACCAATGCTTCCTGCAGGTTAAAGGCACCAGACACCAACCCAACACCACTTTCATCTTACACCAAAATCCTGCTGCTGGGACGACAGCATCAACCAAAACCTTACCCCTCTCTAAGCTTCCTTCTTGGTTTGTTTCTCTCATATCAGCCTCAAATGTGGGAAAGGTAGAAGGGCAAACTAAACATAAAACTCCCTTTTTTTTTTTTTCCCCAATATAATTGCATTAGTAGTTTTGGGATTAGATGCAGGCTATTTGAATTTGACTGCTGCTGCAAAACACACCCATAAAAACTGATGAGCAAGATCTTCCTTTTACAGCCATGTCACATCCTGGTGTTGGATGACAAACTAGGCTTTAAAAAACTAATAAATTGAACTTGACTGGCCCATGTGCATTGAAACAAAGAGATAGTACTGGCTCCCTGGAGATAGATAGATCTATCTAATCTAATACAACTCTAATGACCGCATTACAATTTCGCCAGAGAGCAGGCTGATTTCTGACTCCTGTGGTATGAGACAATCCTCAGCAACTCCAAACACGATCATATTGGATAAAACGTTAATCCGAGGCCTTAGCTACTTGTGGTCACAACAAACCCCAGGGCAATTGCAACGGAGGAGGTAGACCTGGTGGCCTGCCCAAAATGCTTACTCAAACACAGCAAAGTTTGTGGTTGAACCTTGAGAGCTGAGCCAGGAGGTAGCTCTGAGCCAGGCAAATTTCTTCCAGTTCTTAAGCTTTTCTTCCTGGTAACTTGACCTACAAGTTTGTGAGGGGGATGCTGCACTGTCAAAGGAAAGTTTGAGATGGATGTTTGAGAATTTTATGTAGAAAACAAGGAAGGAAATACACTGATAAGGATAGCAAAAGATCAGGCGGAATGACGCAGAGATGTTACTGTGGGGAGTCTCGGACTATGAGCTCCCTTATGCACACAATTTATTTTCAAGATCCTTTTGCCAAAAAAGTTGCCTTTATTCTTGCTGTGGCTCTACTCGTTGTCGTGCCTACAGTATAGCTCCATAATTGGGTTCCTACTTCAGCAAGGAGCTGCCAAACACAATAGAGCGTATCCAGCCGGTGCACACGTACTGGAATCAGGTCTACCAAGAAGGTCCCACAGAAGAGCAAAGAAACCAGAACAACACAAAAGATGGCAAGGTTAAAACTTTTAGAGCAAACCCAGGCAGTTTGGATGCTGATAGTGCCTGTAAACAAGAAGGAACCATACGGAACTGGCGTTCAGCTCAGCAGCAAGATATCAACAAGACCCCGGTGGGACCCAACAGGACCGTGGCAGCGTATTGACACGGAGCTAATTGTATTAGCTCTGCAGAGAGCCGTGTGTACGGCTCAGCCTGGGGAGAACAGCAGGGACCTGAGCCGAGCAGAGAGGGGGAAACTGATAGTGAACACAGAAACAGAGCAGAGCTTGAGGTGCTAACCCAGCAAGGCTGGTGGGGGTGTAGGTACGCTACTCCTTATGGCAGACCCCAAGCCGTCCTGGAAGTCACAGCCTGGTGTATAACAAACCCTTGGATGCTTTCTTCTCCTTCCTGAGCACTGCACCAACCTGTGCCTCACTGTTGGCAGCTCAGCCCATGGCACCTTGCAAATAATCAGGGGAAATAGCCTTTTTCCTGTGGAAAATCCTATATCCTAATACACAGAAGAGTGATTGCTACCAGATGGCTGGGAACTGATGCTGCAGAGAGATTGCTAATGGAAGCAAGATATCTGAGTGCCTGGAAACTGCAGGAAAAGAACACACACCCCTTTGTGCAAACAGTCAGAAAAAGACTACATTTCTCTAAGTTCACAACAGGTGATTTGACATTCTCAAGAGACCAGCACCCTAATGTATTCCTACCTCCCTTTTGCAACACAAAGCAAAATTAGAGATTAAAGTGCTTTCTTCTTTAAGAAACTGAAAGCCCACGGTACTCTCAGGAAAGAAAGAGGATCTCTGCTGGTTATCGAGTCCTGCTTTTAGATAAGGCTTGACCTAACACTAGATAAGGCTTGCTGTGCCTTTGTCATTGAAAACCTCCAAAACGGAGAACCGAGGCTGGTAAATTGTTCAGGTGTGCACTATTTTCCCAGCTCTTGAGCTGAATCTCCCAATCCACTCTGTATATGCAGGGCATTTTATTTTGCCATTGGGACAGCAACGTTTGGCTCTGACATTGTTGTAACACCCCAGAGAGTGGCTGCAGGCTGCCATTGGGTCACTGTTGCCTCCTCTCCACCAGGCTAAGCAAACCCAGCTCCCTCAGCCTTCTTGCAGACCATGTGTGCTAGGACCTTGAGTCTCCCGCAGCCGTCCTCTGGGCTCTCTCCAGCTCTGCAACACCTCACTGCAACTGCAGGACTCATGACAGGACAGCAGCCTCACCAGCACAGAGCAAAGGGGAGCAATAATGCCTCCAGATCCCTCTTGGGTTCTCCTGAAGCAACCCAGCACACACTTTGCTTTATTTGCTGTCACAGCATACAGTAGACTCGCATTTGATTTGGCATCCACTGTATCCTCCAGGTTCTTTCATCAGAGGCAGCACACAGCAGAATAGAAGGTGTATTTTGAGATCATGCCTAAGCCAAGGGAGCCCCAGACTGTCCACGGACACATGGCTAGAAGAAGTTATGAAGTGATGTTAGCTACCCCGGGCTATCCGCAGTAAGCACAACATGCAGCTGTTTGAGCAGACGGCTGCTCAAAGAGCGATGTTCTGGAACTGGGGGAAATGGGCAAAGAGGAACATTAAGAACTGAGGCAAGTGTGCTGACACTCCCGAGCACACCAAGATAAAGCTCCCTTGTAGTAGCTCCAGGGCATTAGTTCTGCTCTGAATAGAAACCGGGGACTGAAGACAAGTGGTCGGGATTTAATTTTCAATTCTGCTTTCAAACTCATCAAACTACTGAGGACCATCCTAGTAAGCTATTGCTCTTCCATGTCAGGTCAGTGTCTGCTCACTCAACAACTGCTGTGCCCCGAGCTCTGGGAGCAAACCAGCAGTTTGCTCCCCTGCTGAGCAAACCACGGGGCCAGCAACGAAGCTAACTCAGCCAGGCACCCAGGTTGGCCTCACAATTTTGCTAAAAAAGTGCATCATATCAAAAAAAAAACTCATTCCAGTTGCTCCACCACTATCACACCTTGTCATTTTGATGAACCACTTCAGCCCTTTGTTCCCTTCCCCAGCAATCGGTACCAAGCCTTGTGACAAAGAGCTTCCAGCCGAGGGTGGTTCCCCAGGTGTGACATGGATGAGGTGGATCGTGAGCACGGGGAATTTTTGGAGGAAAGGAGGAACCAAACTTCTAATAAACCTGGAGCTGGCTTTACGCTGCTGCGTTTCAGCCAAGGCTGGTGGCCGCTTGGGTTCTGTTTTTGGATGCTGCTGGAGCAGCTGGGCCACGTGGCTGGGCAGTGCACACAGCTCAGCTAATCCAATGTCCTCCAGCAGTTGCTCCTGCCAGCTCGCAGGTCTAAGGCAAGGCAGGTTCCCCCACCAGTAAGTGGTCGTGAGGCATTTCAGCACGCCTTCGCTGTGTAAAGCACGTATTTCTCTTTCAAAGTAACGCGGTTGCCAACACCTTAATCATTCCCCAAGGACCTCCAACCCCACCAGCCCCTCTAAGTGCTTCATTACCTCCCGCAGACTCCTGCAGAGCTCGCATCCCAGGTGAGCCGTATGAGCGAGGCTCTGTCAGCTAAAGAAAGCACACGGAGCTGCAGGAGACCAGAATCTGCAAATCAGGGCTAATGGCTTATCCATCACCACTCGTCGTGCCTACGAGTCCGGTCTCTCTCACTGCAAAATATCCAGGACAAAAAGGAAGACAGCAACAAGAAACCACCTCTGAGATTAAAATTATTTCAGGTTTCTTTTCATGACATCTCATGGGAGGGAAGACTCCTTCCCTTCTTGATGGACTCTTTAAGGTGCTATGGGGACCAGCCAAATAATGTAACTGAGGTACCTGAGCTGTGCGCACATCCCCAAAGCTTTCTTGTTTTTGAGTTAGAAACTGCTGCCTCAAGTTATAAAAACACCATGTTTTGAAATTGTATTGATATGTTCTTGGCACTGAAAAAAATTAAAAAACAAATAAATAAATAAAACTGCAAAGGCAACCAGTAAGGAAACTTGAGCTGCCCTTTGTTTCTACAGGACTTAAAACACTAAGGGGAAAACCTAAGCAACAAAGTAAATTGATCTGTGGAAAGATGCAGTCTGTTAGGACTGGTACACGATCTGTGTTTTGAAGCTAGCTTGAGCATACGAAGGCATAACCAGTGCTCTGAAGCTTCTAGGCTGCTGCCATCAGGTTCCTGGAGATGGCCCTGCTGGAGACATCCCCCTGAGGAATCACGTCCAAGGCACGTCCCTCCTTAAAGCAAGCAGCCACCAGGGACCAGCTTCACCTGCTCTCCACACACAAGCACAGCCAGCTTCTCCTCTGCAGTCCACTCTAAATTCTATCACCCTCCTGATTTCCAGTTGAAGCGATGACCCAAAGGCTCTAGATGATAGAAGGTGGTTATTTAATCCTGCAGGGAACACACATGCATGCACACAGACATGCATACACATGTGCACATCACTTTTTTTTTTTTCTCCCCGATGCTACATCGTTTGCTCAGGAAAGTGGGAAAGGAGAGAAACCAACAGTTGCTCACATGGATCAACACTTCCAGGCTCTCTCTTTTGCAGCTCATCTCACTCATACTTGTGGTTTTAACATGTGATTCGCATTAGGCCCCTCTGCTCGCCATTTGATGGTTCTGCTAAACAGATGTGAATTTGTTTAGTCACAGAGCCTGCTCCTTACACTGCCTCTTTGTAAAACAGATGGGCTTTTTTTTTTTTTTTTTTTTCCTGTTCAGCAATATTCAGATAATGATCACACCCCATGCACAGGTTTGCTTGATGATTCTGGACGACAAGGCACAACACGTGAGCACGGACATGATCACACTTGAGCCCTCTCCAGCAGCCAGGACACCGCAGGACACCATGGTACTGATGGACAACACCAAACCCCAACACCAGCAACATCTCGAGAAGACCCCATAGATCTCCAAGTCCCATAACTTGAGGAAATCGAGTGATGCACAACGAACCTAGAAGGGTCCAGAAGACACAGCTCCACCACTGCCCACCTCAAAGGATGTCCCCCCACGTGAAAGCTCCGGTGGAAGAGAGAGCTGAAGGGCAAGCTCCCGCAACGTTCATGGGGACATGAAACCAGGCGCATCTCCTGGGACTCCTCAGCATGGGGAAATAGCCTGGAAAAGCTATTCGCTCCCTGTGTGGGCATTCTTCTCTCTGCTCTGAGAGTGCCTTTGGCAATGGATGAAGCAGAACTGCACAAAGGCCCTCTCAGAGCAGAATAAGGCTGCCCACATGAGAAGTGCGCTCGGAATAGCTATTGCACTTTAAATTCACACCCTGGCTTTGTTTCACAATACTCCCCCTGTGCAGAAAGGCCCTAGGCTTCAGATTCAATTTCAGCCCGTATTATCGATAGCTGAGGACTGCTTCCATCTGAAGGCAGGACGCAGCCTATATGAGAAGTATGATTAGAGGGGAGAGGGATGAAATCCACAACTCCTCTGTGCTGTCCTGTACGTGGATGTGCCTCTGTACTGCTTTAATAACCGAATGCTGATGACTTCATCCCAGCAAATGGCCCTGCTCTGGGGGTAAATGATCTCTGCTTCACCACAGAAACCAAGCACAGGATGTGTATACATGGCACACACAAATGTCATGCTCCCACCTGTGCAAGGATCTAATTCCTTTCCAAAAGCTGCAGTCCTGCCCCTCAGTCACAGCTCTGCCCTCCGTGCATTGCCCACCTGTTACGACGATGACCTCAGTTTCTACAAGAAGCTACTTAGGACTTGTATAAACTTGCCTCGGGGGTGAAAAAAGAAGAAAAAGAAAAAGCTGTAAACACGCTCATATTAAAATTTGGGTTATCTGGAGAAGGAGACTCCAGGTTTCAGAAGAGAAGCAAAAGGGCAGTTCTCTGCCTGAAAGGCACCCGGGACACAGCCACTAACAGCCCTCCCTCTGGGCCCTAACTCTCAACATTTACAAGAGCAAAAAGTATACGTTCCTTTATTTTTTTGTGTGACGGGCTTACAATAAAGCACATTAAAAGGCCAGAAGATATTAGGCAGTAAAATTTCCCTACAAGAGAAGACCGGTGCTGAGAAGGACAGCTGAGTCCTTGCAGGAGGACAGGCACTTCAACTACAAAGCACCTCGTGAGGTGCAATTTTCCTTCCTGCTAATGATCCAAATATTCCGCCTATGGATCATACGGCAGCATTTCACTTTTGTGCATCTTAAGAAAAAAAAAACAACAAAGTGAACCGCTGTGAAAGAGAGACTTTCATAAGCATAAAGCAAATTTATGTGTCCAATTCCCAGGGGCTGGTTTCCTAACCTTCATTATGAGCCCTCAATAACTTTCTCTGAGGAACGAAACAATGCGCTCGTCTTACTCCATTCAAGCCAAACCAAATTCCCCCAGTTTTGCCCCACCTGCTCCCCAGCCCCGGGGCTGGTGCTCTGGCTGGGACAGGACCGATGCTGCACCGAGGCAGAGCGTGGCATCCTCCGAGGTGCAAGCCAGCCACCTCCTGCGTCCTCCCTTCCTCGTCACCACCTCCTTTCCTACACGCTGGGGAGAAGTTTTAGCCCTTTCCTTACGACACTTGGAGCTACGGGATGAAGAGAGCTCTGCAAGTGCCATCCTGCCACATGTACTTTTAGAAAAGCATCTGAAAAGCAAAGGATGGATACACACGTTCTCAGTGCGGGGTTAAAGCTAATGGGGAGCGGAGCTATCCCAGCTGGCGAAGGCTCATGATGGATAGCAGTGAGATGTTCTGAAGAAAATTAAGAAAACATTTTGAACGCCCTCCTAAAAGGGAACAAATAGGTCCAACACTCCAACAGAAGGGGATTTTTTTTGCATCTCTGAGTGATAGTGCTTCGCTTTTATGGCCTGCGGCTGCTTGGAAAATTCAAAGCTATTTCTCTGAAGAATTCACTTGGACAAGCTTTATGGCTTTGATCAGTTAACTATTTTTTAATGTTAATCTACCCCAGTGATATTTGTCCTCCTTTTCCCCATGTGCACAGAAGCACAGATGCAGACAAATACTACACAAAAGCAAACATTACCCAGATGAACAGACAGGAACAATCACATCCAGAGCCGATAACCCCACACCAACTGGGTTCTGTCTTATTCTTTTCTCTTCTAGCAGCCCAAGATCCTTTTGTCCAATATGACCTGCTAATGGAAATTTGGGAATCAAATTTGGTGGCCAGCAGGCGTAATGTACGTGCGGTGATCTGGCCACAACTATTCTCGCTCAAGTTAAAAAATAAAAATTGTATCGCCTGAAAGCTGCAACGAGACACGTGGCTGAAAGGCCTTGCTCCATTAACAGACAGCCTGCAAGCAGCCCAAGTGAAGCCCCATCCTCCAGATGAACAAATAAAGGTGCAGATATGAGGATCTTCTTAAGTGTATGGAGCAAAGATATAAACTGCACCAGGGACAGGACTGGAGCTACCTGGCAGCCAACATCCTCCTGGGACCGCTCTGAGCTTCCCTGCAGACTCAGGCTTACCCCCTGAGCACGATGCTTAGCAAATCTCCATTCACAGTCTCAGCATACGAGCTTACCTTCCTATTTAGAGCACCAAATACTGGAGATCGATCGAACTGTGTACCAGGAACACGCCGAGTACATAAGCTCATGCACAATTACCTGCCCCATCAGTTGTATCACTGTGGCCTCCTGTGCCATGCAGAGCAGCCTTTACACCTAGAAAAGCAGGGTAAGAACAGTCCCTGCCCTGCAGTACCTCTGCTCCTCAAGTTGCTATCTAACTTTGCTTTTTGTCTTTGGGTAACAGATTCAGGCAGTATTTCCTGTGGCAGAGAATTACACAGGCTGATTACCCTCTGCGGAAAAGTGAAAAAATCCTGGAAGCAATTTTCTGTCTCAATTGTTCCCAGAGCACAGGAACAATCTCTTCGCCCTCTTCCTATTTTCTGCTCAGTGCCGTCCGGGCTCGGCATGCCGAATTCATCACGCTGCTGCCTCAGGTCCGGGTCCTGCAAACACTTACCCAGGTGAAACTTTGCACATGAGCAGTCCTAAAGACTTCCACTTGCATCAGCCTTGAACTTGGCCGCGAAGTCTTTAGAAGTCATAAAGGATGGATGGAGGTAGGTGTGAAACTCAAAGTATTCAAGAAATGTTCAATCCTAGGTAGGCCCAGGCTAACCTCCACGGCATGACATAGATGAGCAATGTGTTTGTGACAGCCATTTCTTAACTCAGCACTTTTAAAATTCATGAGCACATTTTTAAAGACAGTCATGGAAGAGCAGCTTGAACTGAGAACCATGAATCTCAGGTAGAGCTCATAGGAAGGAGGAGCATTTTCTCAAACAAAAAAATTCATTACCATGAAAAAATAAAAAATAAACTAAAAAACCAACCTGTTTTTTTTTAAACCAACCAAACTAAAAAACCACCCTACGCACCCCAGGAGGCAGCACCATGCTCTGCTCTGCTCCAGCACCCAGGTGCCTCGGGGAGTCCCAGGCTTCATGACCTGATGAGCTGAAATTTGGCAAAAGATGGTCCCACAAGATGGGGAGAGGACCAGGGACTGAGCACCAACGTGCACCTCTCCGGGCATGCTGCAGCAGGGGCTCCAACCATGTATTTTTTAGCATTTTGACAACAAATACGTTCTGTACATGTACACACCCACACTCTGAATGATTTAATCAAAACCTTATTGTCCAGCCAGAAGTGTTTTGATAGAAAATGCTCGATTTGCCCTCATCAATTGGGCTTCAGCATCAGTCAAAGTATTTTCTTGAATTGACACCGCTGGTCCTAGAGCAGAACAAGCTCTTTGGATAATTTGCCTCCGAAGGCCGGTACTGACCTTTCAGTTGCATTATTATTTTTTCTTTAAATAAAGCTAACTTCTAAAAGATTGTTACTTTTCTGCTGATGCTGCTGGGAGAGGGGAAGCAAACAGGGCTGCGTGCCCGCCACACAATCTCATGGCCAATCTTAATATCGCTTAATTTTCAGATGAGGAATTTGGTAGTAAACAACCTTTTCGTTGTACACAAACATTTTTAATTTCATGCCCTGCTAATCATACATCTGTTAGAGTTCCTTCTCCATCCATTGCTGTAACGATAATAAAAGAAAAATCATCACGCTAAGAACGTGGTTTGTCTGAAACGAAAATTGAATAATAATCGATTTTCCTCAGCGGGATGGGGGAAGGCAGCGAGCAGCACAGCTCGCCCGGTGAAGCTGACAGAGGTGTGGTTTTGGAAGTGACACCTTCACATTTGTCCTGTCGGTGGATCCCAGAGCCACCACGCTCGGAGGTGGCAGCCCCACCGCCCCCCAGCGGGGTGGATCGCAGCAGCCCCGTCCCATGGGCACTTTGTCACCATCCCTGTTTGTGTGAGAGCCTTTTCTGAACTGCTGATCCATCATTTTTGCCTTTTTAAGGCTCCTCCTATTCCCATAGCCGTGCCAAGCCAACTCCAGATGAGAAATGCTGTGCTTGTAGCAGCCACACAATGAACAAGTGACGGGAATCCACCTGATGCCCTGGACAAGGCGACCCAAAGACATGGGCAGAGGTACGGGGCTCTGCTACATCCGAGATGCCTGCCCAGGCTCCAGTCCTCATATCAGCACCCCGTAAGCCTCTCCTTCCAGAGGCTGTCCTCTAAAGCACTGTTATCTACATCAGCTCCCCCTCATCTTCATGGAGAAGCGCAGCAGTTTGTGTAATCCAGCTCTAAGGAGACTCCCTGGGGTTAACTAGTACCAATTAATTACTCCCATTTTGTAGATAAGCAAACAAAGGAACACAAGAGAGCACTGAGCGCCCCGGTCTGCATTTACAGAGCAGAGTTCACGGCACACACACGCTGACCTGGCTCACGGGTCAGAGTTACCAAAGCCCTGGGGAGAGGAACTTGGGATCCCCGGCCCCTGCCTCCTCCTCCTGCAGCAGCAGCACCAGCCTGCCTCACACAGCCACCACTGCAGGGCACAAAACCCATGAGGCCGAGCAGGATTTTGCTTGGCCCTTCATGCTGAAGCTATATATATGTAATAAATACATATACGTTGGGCAGAGATCCCCGGGCTGGTGTTGGGAAAGGCACTGTGAAACCCAAAGCAAGGCTCGCTCTGCTCACCCACAGCATTTTATTTCATTCTCCACTACCACCCTCCCCATGCACATTACAGCCATGCATATCAACATCAGAGCATCCCAGCCACAGCAGGCTCGGGGCAAAGACTGGGGGAATACGGTGAAGGTGATCCTAACCAGCCTCTGCCACCTGTAAGGCTAGGTGACCACGATCAGCATCAGGACAGGCACTGATACCTCCCGGCTGCAAAATGCAAAAGCGTTCAGCTCCGGGCTTTTCAGACCTCTAATCAAAGTGCATTCAGTCAAACACCGCTACCAGAATTACCAGCCTAAAGGGAGGGGAAGGAATAAAAAAAGACTTTGTTGAGCAAAAGTACTCCGAGACACATTTGATGTAATAGTCATATGATTAACAAACTGTCATATCAAAGTTTTCTGCAAAGTAGGAACACTCTGACAGTTCATATTTTAAAAACTGACATTTTGATTCATTACTGTAAATAGCACTCTGTATTAAATATTGTGACAAGGCATACAGTGTATTTTTTGAGCTCTATAACATTTAGGAAGTACTGGATTTAAAAAAAAAAAAAACACGTATAATATCAAAAGCAGTTAAAGCAGAACTCCAAGACGGCTTGTAGAGGAGAGGATCGTTATTTCTGAAACAACCTACTTCTTCGCCGTCATCCTGAGCACTGCTGGGAACTTTGGCCCACAAGGATCTTAATGTACTGTTTGCATAATAAAACAGGGAATTGTCTCACGGAACAGAAGAGCTATAAGGAAAGTGGCTACATTAAATAAGGTAAAATTACTCAGCAGCACAGCGTCTTGGAGCTGGCGTAAGGGGAAGAACGCTAAAAGGTGCTGAATTGCCACTCAGGATATCTGAGAGTGCAGGATCGCAATCAAAATAAACAAAGTGACGTCCAAATGAGTGCCCACACGGGTATCTTGCTTATCCCTTAGTCTCCAACCACGTTTTGCCCATCGCAGGCAGAGGTGAGAGGGAAGGGCTGCCCAGAGGGAGCTGCTGAGGACTTTTTCTTGCATGGGACTGCAGGAGAGCAACCCGAGCCGCAGGGATGCTGTGAGCCACCAGCACTGCCCTGCCAAACCAGCCCATTTCATACCTTTCCTCCCACCCCCGGAGCCTCTCTCAGCTCATGGGGCCCTTCCCTGACTCAGCAGCACGACAGCAACCAGGACCGGGCCCATCAGCAATGCAAATGGTTTGCATTTCCTCAAAAGCTGTGCACAGGATAGAGAAATTAAAAATAAAGCCCCGGCTAGCAAAGAAAGGCCTGACAAAGCAGCAGGAGAAAACCCGAGGCTGCCTAGCCTGTTTGCAAGATGCTCAGGTGTTATTAGGACCGCAGTCAAGGGCTTTAGGAAGAAAAATGGTTCCCATTACCATTACTTACAGCCAGCTGCAAGTGGAGCTCTGGGCTCAGTCTGCTGTGAGAGAATGGATATGCTGCCACAGACACGAGCAGCGAGCCCGGCCCGGGACACGGTGAGGCAGTCACGCACCCTGAAGATGGATCACAATGCTATTTCCACGTGGGGCTGATCCAACACTGCCTGCGTTTCTTTCCCTAGGAGCAGCTACATACCGCTCATATGCTGGAAATCTTGTGGATGGGTTTGCATGCCAGCAAGTGTGGTAGTAGTAGTGGTCTAGCCAGACATCCAAAGCATATTGGCACCGCTATAATTTGTCCATTCACCAATATGTTTTCCTAAAAACGCCCATATGCTTTTCCTGCAGTTCCCATATGCTTTTGCGAAGGGAAACAAAAACATTTTGTTAGTTGCGAGCGATTGATCGCTGCATATTTCACAGAAGTCAAATAGAAAAACAACAACAAAAAAGCAGTCAGCTGCTTCCCCCTCCCTTTCCTCCCTGCTCACGGAGGGAACTGTGAAGAGCAGGAAAAATTCAGCCCACAGCAAAATACACACACGGCTCATTTTTTGCACTGCAAGATATTCTAGGAATTACAGGAGGAATCTTCATTAAAAACAAGCTATCAAAGATCTGGCAGCCGGTGGCATTCCAGGCAGTAATTCAGCGTTGGGTGTTTGTCTACGTCTCCAGTGCTAGCTCGGGTCCTCAGGAAGGAGCAGCGCCCGTCGGGTAACGCAGCCCACAGGAATCCAGGCTCCTGGAGAAGCACGTCAACCACGCCTGGGGGATGCTGCCACAAAGAGGTTACAGCCTTCCTGATGTGCAGGGACAGCTAATTTGATGCCAAATCTATCACAGAAATCCCCTGCCATGTGCAAGGCTTCCTAGGAAGGCACGGAGCTGCTGCTGCAGATCCCAAAGCAGCGAGTGCGTGCACAGAGCGGGCAGACAGCTGGGTTCAGCCGGGAGCACGAGTGTGGGTGTGTAAGTTTGTGGGTGTGCAAGCTTGTGGGTGTCAAGGCTGGACCATGTGGGAACCGTGGCTTTTCAGTCAGAGACTCATTAAGAAATGTGGCAGACCCGGAGCCAGCGTTCAAAGAGGAGCAGTGTGAAATGTTTCTCTGGAGAAAGATTAGTGCATGTCCTTCTTTACACAAATAAAATTAAAGAGAGAAGCATAATATGGACAAATCAATTAACTTCTGAAAAGCCAAGGGCACCGAACGTAACAGCAGAGGAGATGGGAAGAGCTTTGTTACAGGGACACCGAAGCAGTGCAAAGCCTTTCTTCCTTGGAAAAGAAATTCAGCTACTGCTGCATGAAGTCCTGATTCCAGCCCTGTGTTCCTCCAGTAATGTTCCAGTAACAGTGGAGTTACTGGAGTCTGAGGCTGACTTTCTGCACGGGACACCCCCAGCTGCATGCACCCTCCTGCCAGCATGAGGACTTTCAGTGCTGCAGTCTAATGTTCTCCAGTTCTTCAGCAAATTTAACCAGAAATGTTCTCCCCGAAGTTTGGGTTTCCTTACCAAGATCTAACCTCACGCAAATGGCCTAATCAGAGACCAGGTACAATAAGGCAAGAGCCCCGTTTTCCCACCAGAAAAAAAAAAAGCTGAAAAAACAGTCAAGAGAAGAGAAATCAATCTCTTGCACAAGGCTCACAGTAAAAAATAATAAATTTGTCAGAGACGGCTTGCTTGGCAAGACACATTTTATGATATGCTTTTGTCCTGAGAGGAGCTGTGAGCACCTGAACATCTGACTTCCCAATTCACAAATATATTGGATGCTGTTGCTTAAGCTTTCAACAGAGAGCAAAAAAATACCATCTCATTTAGTCAACAGTCTACAAGGGTAGGCTTCTCCCTAGGTTTCATATTTACAGCAACACTTTGGGACAGTCTATTAGGCTTAGCCAGGAAAGCTGCCACGGAAGGAGCGAGACTAAGAGAAGTGCTGCCATTAATCTTTGATAACCCAGCAAATGGGAAGACCAGGCCTTGAACCAAACTCTACTCTCTTGCTATTAATCTCCTGTCCTCTACTTATTAATCCCTTGTCTGTCTTTCTCCTTCAACATTTATTAATGCCCCCAACTGTTTGCAGTAAACAGGGCGCTGAAACCTCATCTCTAGCCAGCCATAATTCACCAGACAGAAAGAAAAGCAACAGAAAAACAAGAGGGTAAAAAGGAGGAAAGGAAGGATGTGGATTGCCTTACTGAAATGGCAGGATGAGTGCACTTCTACTCAGTGACACAGGAGGGTAAAGAAGCTCTCCCAGATTCTGCATGCCACACAGACATCTCACCAATCTCAAGCCAGATCTGCACTGAGACAAACGAAGTAGCTCCTCTAGTCAAAACCGGGTCGCTGGGTCTAGTGGCCTGGGTCCAGCAGCAGCCTCTGATATGAAAATAACCCCACAGCAACCCAGAGCATGAAGGCCAGTGCTGTATATACAGCACAATTAAAAGGGATGACGAGGCCAAAGCTACCAGCCAACCCCATCCATTTATTATCCCCTTCTCCACGGGGCTGCTCGCTGCTTTCTCCCCACAGCTGCCATCACCCTGTAGCATCTCTAACACCTCCTTCACCTCCTGGGATGTTTCAGCTGACGGAGGCCTGAGGACAGACCCACTGCCCTGACACCACTCCTTTTTAGCAACCTCCCCTGAGGGCTCCCCCTCACGATTCAGTCGCCATGGGTCCAGACCTGGGCCCAGAAATAATAAAAACCACATTGAGTCTCCTGGGGTGCCCTGGCCTCCAGCACCACAGGCTCTGGAGAAACACCTTCATTTGCTGCAGGACCAAAGGACACTTTGCAAAGCCGCCCTGGGGTCTGCAGGCTCTGCCCAGACTCAGCTGTCGGCCAAAGCCCCACGAGCTGATGCGCTCCTCACCTGGAAGCCAGGCAGCCCCCTCAGGCCCCGGGACAGACGTAGGGACAAGGCTCTTCCGAGGCACCTCTGCGGATGGAAACGGAAAGGGCAGCATTAACCTTTGTGCTCACAGTGACAGCAGAAAGTAAATCAAGCTGGCCGTGACACCTCACGGAGAAAACAGCCCTAAAAGGGCCTGTAGGCCCGCTACCTTCCCTCGCGGAGCAGCTCATGACTATTTTTCCTCTGATCCAGCTCCCGTGTCAGCCTGGCCCTGCTTTGCTCCATGTAAGGGCTTTTCACACGTCGGCAGGGCAGATTAAATCTGAGCGAGAGCATCAGAGCGACGGAGGTTTATTGGAGAGAGGAGCTGGTTGTTTTAAATCAACGCGGAGCTGGTGAAAGGCACTGACGTAAGGGCTCTAGGTAACAAAGCCTCTTTCAAAGCCCGACCAGACACCCTCCTGCCTCTCGTGCTTAAAGGGCCTCTTCTTCCCCAGCCTCCTTCTCCGCGAGGGCCGCACTGAGTCACCCTGCGGCGCCAGGTAGGCATGTGAGCACCCAGAAGTAGCCAGGCTGAGATGGGATGTGTTCCCCACGCAGCACTGGGGGAAAAAAAAACAAGTGGCAGAGTGGGACGGTCCCAGTCCCACCTCCACCTCCAGCCCTGGCTTCTTTTGGATGCCTCCAAAGGTGCCTAGCAAAAAAAAAACAAACTAAAAGTCAGGTTTTTGAAGTAACCACAGGCTGCCTTTAACCAGCAGCTTTTCATACTGGCAGCTTATTGATATCTGAGCCTCCTCTTGTGTTTTCCATCTCCTTTCATCTCAGCACCGGGGAAGAAATAAGCAGGCACAAAATATCAGCAAGGATCGGTGCAAGATCCCACATACCTTCCCCTGCCCACCCCAACACCAGGGTCAGAAGATTCCCAATCACCTCCAGCTTCTGCCCATCCCCTTCCCCTGCGTGCCTGAAATTAATTATCTCTTAACAAACACAGCTGAGATTAACTAATGACTTAAAAGATCCTTAAAAGAAGGGAGGAGAACCCAGCACTGGTGTCTTTGCCTAGGGGAACTGGGTCTGGCAGGGCAGCAGTTTCACCCTCCTGCCCTGGGTGGAGAAAGGGGAGCACAAAGGAGAACTGCAGAGGTTGCTTCAGGCCCTCACCGAAGCACAAGAAGCCCGGAGAAATTTCCCGAGGATCTGCCTGCTCTGATGCTGGATATTCCTTTCATATTTGCCATGACAAATAATTCATGTTAACATTTTTTCGAGCGCTGTAAGCCCCGTATCGAGTAACAGCAAAGAGACAGACAGGTGTCCCGACCACAAAGGAGGCAGCATATGCCAACAGTTTGGAATTTATTATTATTGTTATTTTTTAAAGGGGGAAACAAATCCCACGGATTATTCTGTGCATGATACATTTTCTGCTCCCTGTTTGATGTCGCTTTCAGACCGAGGACTTCAAATAGCTAACGCTAACCTATGCCTCCAGCCTGTTTGAAACTCATGCCCCTTGTGTGACAGGCCGTGAATGCATGGTGAATCACTTCCACCACACACGCAGGGGGTGAGGAGCGGTGGTCCATGCCTCCCAGGCACTGCACGGACATGAACATGTCAGGGGAAAGGAGACGAGGGCCCCCTCTGCGTTGCTGCCTGGGAATTCAGCGCTACCAGCTTCGTGTTTCCAGAGCTGGGAAGCTCGAGCTGCAGGTCAGCAGCCCAACCACGAGCAGTGAGATGAGAGAAGAGGAGAACTGCTGGCGTTTTCTGCAGAGCACACACATACAACCTGCACAGGCTGCACTTCCACTCTCCCTGCCTGCCTCCGGGAGATGCTTAAGAGAAGCTGCATTTTAATTACTAGTCCTAATCAAGGGAATCTAATCTTGACAGCGAGGGAGAGAGAGCTAACCCAAAGTTACAGGCGTGGGGGTACGTGGGTCCCAGCTCTTCGCTTCTCTGCTGACATTATGGCTTCCAGGAATTAAATCAAAACCCCACTTACCTTCGGAGAGGTTGCAATTTGCATCTAAAGCGCTGCCCAAACCTCAGTTGTAATAACCAGATAGAGCTCCTCCGAAATCAATGGAGTTCCTCTGATTCTGTCTGGTTACAGATCTACAGACCAATAAACATTAAAGCTCCTCCAACCTGCAGCTAAATATCTTCTAATAGAAGACCATTATCTTTGTCAGATTGATTTGGACACCTTGTTTAAAGCGTGCTTGAAGACTCATTAGAATCTTTGGGGTTTGGTAGCTGGATTTTAAGAATAAACCCCAGCAGCAATTAACCACTCGAAGACGGCACGTTAACAGTTTACAGACAAAGCTTGAGTGGAAATACAACTTCAATTTCTGCTTTTCATTGGGAAATTGGTAAAATGGAGGAAGCAAATAAAACGCAGAAAAATGAAAAGTGAGTTGTGCACACACCAAAAAATCATCTGCATTATTTTATAGACACTGAATTAAAAAGAAATACAGGGATAAGAGAAACAGAATCATAACAGAGAAACCCAGTCTTCTCCTCCTCTGGAGCCTTACTAAATTATAGCACACACAGAAGATGATGCTCACCCCAGGAAACGCAGATGTGCTTCCTTGGCTGCCTCTGGCCCTAGCAGCTGGGCTCAGGTTGGGCTCCTCTCCCTCGAGCCTTCCCAAACCCCCCTGTCACAAAGCCTCCCAGCACTGAGCTCACAATGGCCAGGCTCCCCAGCAGCAGTGCTGCTACCAACACGTTACCAACACGTGTTACAGCTCTCTGTCCAAAGGTGGATGCTATGGACATTGCCACATCCCGAAGAAAAAGAAATGCAGCCCTCCAGTAGCCTTTCAGTCAGCAAGACAGCGCCGTGAGCGAGGAGGTGGCACTGACCCAGGAGCGAGCAGGTAGGATCCTGGGGTAGGATGGTGGCAGATGGGATCCTCCTGTCCTGTCCCAGCTGGGCTGGAATGTCACAATGCCTGTGGGGATGGCTGTGGCACCTGCACCATGCTCCTTGGTCATATATGCCTGCCCTGACCACAGCTCTCTGCTGGCTGCGAGGAGAAAGGGCAGACAGCAGCACAGCCACCCCAGGCACCCAGCACAGGGCACGCACCAGCCTGGGCATCAGTGTGTGGGCAGGGGTGGCGGGGACAGGGTCGTGCACAGCCCCCCGAGTGCACTCCATCATGTTCCCTTTCGCTGTTTCAGATCTGGATGCAGCCTTAAAAACCCATGGTGCCAGGCACCTAACCAACGTGCTGCTCCAGCTAAACAAGGGCAGGCTGAGCTCAGTTTTGCCAGTAAAATGGGAAAGGACAAAAATAAATGAAAACAACAGCAACAAATCAGTAGTAGTAGCATTTTGTTGAAATCAAACAAGCCCGAAAAGCCCCAGCAAATCAAAGACAAAACAGAACAAGGGATGTGGAGAAACACTCTCAGTCTCTGCTATTGCTTCGAGACAGCAGCCGTGATTGAAGCTCAGGTAGTTCAGGTGCTGGAAGCAAGACACCGCGCTCCATTAACACGGAGGTACGATGCTCCTGTGCCGACGTGCTCCTGCACCACGAGAGCAGCTCACTGTGGGGATGAGCAGGATGCTCGGACAGGCTGCCTCTCGCACTGCAGCCCAGCAGCCGAGCCGTGAGGACCCCGTGCAGGCGAGCACCCGTGCCCACCAGGAGGACGGATGCTCCTGGTGCTCCCACTGTGGTGTCGGGCACCTCCATCGAGGGTCCCCTCCCACCACCCCCGGCTCCCCGCCGCCACGCAGGAGCTTCCCAGACAGCCCGCAGAGAAAGTCAGGCACAGCTCAGCTAAGCACCTGGATCTACAAACAACAGATTAAATTCTCAAGCTACAAAAGTATGTTTTAGCAAAAGTGCAATTGAACTCCATGTACTTGTTACATTTCTAAATATACTCCGGTTGTCAAGACAACAAAGAGACTGATGGATCTCTAAAGTGTACTGTATCTATTTAATTGTCAGCATTTCAAACTGACTCGAGGAGGGAAAAAAATGCTGCGTGATAAGTCTAATCGTCATGGTTACCACTGGCTAACCCCATAATAAAAATATATATATGCTAGCTGAATGTGCCAAGCCATGTGAGGAGCAGATGGGAGACATTCTCATTACTGCGACAGCCTCCACTGGAAAACTAAACTTGAGGAAGGATGCGAGAGACTTTACAGAGATCTCAGACACAACAGACGTCGTGGGCTGCATCTTCCCAGCCGTTTGGCAGCAGCCGCTCGGGCTTTTCCGCCGCGCTTCTTCGCCCCTCGTGGGCTGGGGCAGCCCACGGGGCTGGGGCTCCCTAACTCGCTGGCGTTCCTGCCTGGGGAATCTCATCCCTCCCCATAAAAAGCCTGGGATGCGAGCTGTTACTCCTTAAAAACCTCTGACAAAATGAGATGTGCAACTGCCTGGTGTTTGCGCTCCCACCCTCGCCTGCTTCTCTCCTCCCCGCGGGCAGCCCACGGGGATGGCTCTGGCAGGAGGCTGCTGCAGCCCGGCCCTGCTGCTCTAACGCGGTGAACAGCTCCAAGGAGAGCCACATCCCACCTCAGAGAAGGGCAACAAGCAGCAAGAAGCTTCCAGCCACTGCTGCAGGTAGCATTGCACCAGCCTCAGGTCAGGCTGGGCATTTTCATGCACCCCCTCCAGCCTCTGCACCGACGTGACAAGCACAATCCAGCACCGCCGTCCACGTGCGGTCCCTCCTGGAAGAGATGCTTTCCAAAAAAAGCCTCAGACACTGGCTTTTTACGTGGAAGACCTCCACAACTACGTCTGAGATATCTACCTGGGTATAAAATGATCGTAAAACCCAGGCTTTCTTCCTCTGAGCAAAACTCATCCAACCGCACTCGTTTCTCACTGTTCTTCCACCAAGCTGCAATTTAACTTGTAAGGGGGAGGTACGGATCTCATTTGGACACAAGAGGCAATGGAAACCAACTCACATTCACCTGACCAGCACTGACGTCAGTGAATGACCAGGTTTCCAACCTCCCCCAAAGGCTTTTGACAGAGAGCACGTCAGAGTTGAATCACCCTTCCAAGTCTCCCCCGTGACGCTCGGCTCCCTGGCACAGATAAAAGCTCTGCACCTCCGCCGCCAGATGCTCCCATGGAAATCCATCTCCAGGAGAGAGCCACAAAATAAAACTCGATCTGGTTGGAAACCACCATTTAAGACACGCTCCTTCCAAGGCCTCTCGAGCGAGGTGTCTGAGGCTGTGCCGTATTCCCTGGAGCTCGCCCTCGCTCACTACCGAGATGACCAATTTCTGAATTCCCGACCTGAGATTCTCGGTGACAGATATCTGGCTTTCGTGCCTACCAATACAGTCACCGTGCGGTTCACCATCACGCGCTGCTTCACAGAGCCCTGTGTGCACGGAGATGGGCAGTGAAAATCAAAACAGAAGTAGCACAGAAGTGTTATTTCCGGGGCTGGTGTGAGAATTACTGCAGCTACCGCTAAGGCTAGGAGCCAAAAAGGAGTCTCAGGCACAAAGAAGCCTTCAAGTCAACAGGACGTGGAGGCAGCTGGTTTGCCCAGGAATATGGCTACACCTGGAGTGAAGCAGCACCAGCATTTCATCCCGAGGTACCTAAGTACTTCTGAAACTAAGCATTTCCCATAAGGAACTTCAAAGAGCTTGCAGCCCTTCTGCAGGCTGTATCCAGAGCTTAAGTGAGCTGAAATCCCAAACAACCGGGAGCTTAAAATCACACTCCAAAGCGCCTGTTTCGACATCGTAGGGGTGCAGGAACCTAACTTTGGTTTTCCTGTTACTGAAAGTGCTTGCCTGGGGCACCAGGCTCTCAGCTACGGCTCTGGGACAACTATTACATTCTGTTCTAATAAAGTGCACGCTCTCAGGAGCAAACTCCCCAGGATGACTCCTTTGCTTTGGCACAAATGGACTCATTTGGTTGAGATAAAAGGATGTCTCTTGCATCACTTTCATTTGATTTTTTTTTTTAAGATAGAGAAACAGTTAATTTTGCTAAATGAGTGCTCTGTTGCCATGACTTCACTGCAGACAAACACAAAGCCATCAAGCTCCTTTTCTCTGGGCGTTGTTTTTTTCAAACAGGTATTTGATTGCCTGGATTTTCTTACTTCTTTTCCCAACATCTGGATTTCCAGCAACATCCCCCAGCCATGCAGATTCATAAGGGCTATACCTGCTTATTTAGAGATATTCCTGCACATATTCATGCACTCACAATCCATCTCTGCCAGATGTGCCACCAGGCCTTCTGCAGCTCCAGCTTGCAAATCTCTCCAAAGGAAACCCGAAATTTATGGGATTAGTCCCTGAAAGGCAGAATTCCCACCAAGGACTAAAGGATGGCTCCATCCTGCTCACTGGCAGAGACTACTGCCAGGATTTTGCCCCAGTCCAAAAGCAGAAGCCTCCCACAATTACAAGTCCTTCCCAATGCCTCAGTTTCCCAGGCAGGGGAAGGCTGAGTGTACATGGCATCTGCTTCTGCAGGGAGTTGCACGTTGGCTGAGTTAATATTCACGAAGTACACTGGGGATTAAGAATATTATTAGACTTGACTGAGGTAGACGCTTTTTTCTCTTTTCTTTCCTTTTTCTTTTTTTTTTTTCTCCCCCTCTAATGTTTGCATTGAATAGACAGACTAAGCAGAAACAGCATTTGTAGCCTGCAGCCATTATCCCAGTAAATGGCTTATTACAGCACGCAGCCTACCCGCTCACCTCCAGCCTGTCGCACTTCCAGGCAGGTAGGTGGAAGCGCAGCTCATTCCGGAGAACTTTCCTTTTTACTGTCTCTGCCTGATGGAGACTCTCGATACCCGGGCTCACAAGACAGGGATTAGGATAGAAATGCTTCAGTAGAAGCTCGTTGTTTGGTACCTATTTACGACAATCACAGAACAATTAATTACTTCCTGGCTAAGACTAATTCCCGTCTCTTCCAAAGAGGTGGGGGGGCTGGGAGGGAAGGAATTGTCTCAAGACTTTCGATTTCCTGATGAGTCACAGCAGACCCACTCGGACGCGCTCGATACTTCAATCAGGCTGTTTCTTATCAAGGTATATTCAATACATTACCAAGACGTGGGGCATGCTATTTTAAGGGCTCATTTCAGGCCCTGTAGGCATAACGCTGCTTCTGAACGTGCGTTTGGTCCTGGCCAAGGCAGGCTCACCTCCTGCTCCACCGCCCCTTCCCCGCATTCCCATCACCAGAGAGAAACAAACACTGCAAGAGACAGAAAACAAAGAGCCGTACGCTCGCTGCACTGATTTTCACAACACGCAGCCCTTCAGTAAGTAGCCCTCTCTCCCACTTCATTAGTTCATTCCCTTCCCTTTGGCAATGAAATTACTTATGTGACAGCAGCATCTGACAAGAAGAAAACATTCACAGACTGCGCGGGTTGCAACAAGTCCGCAGCCTCTTGCTTTCTTCGTTCTAGGGCCAAGAATCATACATTTATTTTTCTGCCCCGGGGAGCAACTCGGCATCCCTGTACGAATCCTCAATTGTCCCCAGTTCCCACGCCACCCACTCACAAGCTCCCAGGCTCCGTAAGGCAGGCGGGAGCCACCTTGCCCAACCTCTGAGCAGCAACGCAGGTTTTGGGGACCACGGCAGGTGCCCTCTGGTCCTCGTTAATTCCTTTATTTAACGAACTGTTAGATGTAATTTATCATGCCGATTGGGCAATTGATCCCAGGCGGGTCCTTTGAGTCCACAGCAGGTTGCGTTCTGCATCAGCCTGACTCCAAAATGTGTAAAAAAAAAAAAAAAAAGAAACATGGCCATGATAATAAACTTCAGCTCCTCTAAGAGCAGCCACTGCCCAGACACCACCTCAAGGCCACGCTTGAGCTCCTTATTCCCAGCGGTTTTCCCCATGGCACTGGACTGTGCGAACAGTTTCTGTGCAAGCAGCTGCAGTGCCAGTTTCTGCCCAGCCCATGCTAATTGCGAGCGATTCCAGTTCAAACGCTCTGAAGCCAGAAAGTATTTCGGTGACATCCAGCCCAGGTCTCATCTGTCACCAGCTCTCCAGCGGCGAACAAACCTGCAATCAGCTATGAAAACTTGTCAATGTCTTTTCTTTTCCACTCCTTGGAAACACTTCTGTGCAAATTCCAATTTTAGGCAGCTCGTTTTTGATCCTTGCAATGTTTTCAGCCCGTCAGTGTAATGGGACTGCCAAAGCAACACAAAGGTGTGGCCGTGGATGTCCCATTGAAGTCGATGGATCCTCCAAGCCTTAGCGGCTCCTCAGGTGCTACTTGACAAGTATCATCACCTCGCCCTGGATCACGTTTATCTAAAAGCCTCAAGGCACCTTAGAGATATTCAACCAGCTTCAGAGACTCCGTGAATGCAAACAGCACGTGATCAAGGACTGCTTCACATGGCCAAGCTTGGTTTGGAAGACCCGAGGAAGGAAATACGCCGAGCTGTAGTTTAAAGCATGGCAAATCAACTCTAGTGGGCTCTGTTAGTTAAAGTCACCTTAACTAGAAGGGGAATACTCACACTAATTTTATATATTTCCATGAAACACACTATCACCTCGGTTTGGGTGTTTACAGGACAAGCAGTGACATTCACTTTGAGCTGCAAGGGGCTGAGCAGCACAGCTCTGAGTGCACGTGAATCCACGCCGGGAATTTCAGCGCCTGCTCTCTCTGTTCTACAGTACCCGTGATAAAATCCTTCACCACCCTTGGGCTGCACTAGCCAGCCCCTAACAAGATCTGAAATGCTTGCTGGACTGTGCAGCTCTCTTCTTCAGGCAGCAACCAGCTCCTTTAAAGAAAGTGTGAGGCAGAAAAGGGGATCATGAGCTGGTGGCCTCTGCCGTGCCATGGAAAAGCACCCATGGAGCTGCTGCCTCAGGGCACAGTGCAAGCAACTTTCTTACAAACCAGTGTTGTGAGCAAAGGGAATATACAGGACCATGTTAACAAAGATGACAAAAACAACTTCAAAGGAATTCTAAGTTCTCCTTGTTTTGGACAATTGCATATGGCTCTGTCAGCTCAAGCAGATGAATTATCAGATTTGGGCTCATCTCGTTTTCTTAAAATGTGTAAGCCTGGGATTCTCCCATGCCAGTCAGTTAAGTTCCCATGCTTTCCCAAAAAGCCACTTGGAAAGTTTCTAAATGCAGAAGGAGAAAAATAATCCTGCTCGGTCCACGCCTGCGTCTCCCCTCTCCTCCCATTAGCACATGGGGAGAAGGTTGGCTTGGAGCAATACACCATTTCCATTTGAATATGAATCACTCCTCTGGTGAGAAAACAAAACAGAAGCCCATTTCACACGAGCCTTATCTAAAGACATAATGAAAACCGACACATCTAACAGGAGCAATGGAAATAAAGCACGGTGAAAATACCGGCTCAGGCAAACGAACAACAATACTTTCTGTCCCAAAAGGTCCCAAAGCTCACAGGGGCAGGAACCACTCCAGCTGCCACCAAAACCTCCTCACCTCTGGATGGTACCCGGGCAGCTCCACCTGGAGCTCACGACGGAGGGAACAACATCATCGAGCTGAATCTGCACAGGAGCATGATCCTTCTGGGAAACTGGACCACTCTCCTGGAAAGTGGAAGCTGGTTTGATTTGGATTCATACCATTCGAAAATGGCATTACGTGGGCTGAGCACCTGAATACCAGGCACACACAATGCTGTAGTTATCAGTGACTGGCTGAAAAAAGGATGGAAATCAAACCTCTGTATTCTGGTGCTCTCCAGCTTCTCATTCAAAAGGTTACAAAAATAGTAGTGAGGTGGGGGATTGAAATACATGGAGTACAAATGGATTTCTTACTGCCCACAGAATGGAGGGAGCAGGATTCCCTGCCCCTGCTTCAATTGCTGGCTTCCCGTGGAGTTTTTTTCTCCTCTCCCCAAGTCACTTTTCCTCTCCCCAGCTCGGCCCTCCCTTGTCCTACAAACACAGCGATATTCCACCAGCATTAGGAACAGCCTGGAGGAAGGCAAAGCATTACTATTTAACACTGCTACTGAAAGGCTGGTCTTCAGAAAGCAGCAGGTCTTGCCTCTCTCCAGCTTTGCTGAAGCCCTGACCAAAGCACTGCTTTCACCCTCTCCTTTCCCACCAGCACAGCTCACGCTGTCACCTCCCTGGAGGTGGCGGTGGCTTTTTGTTCCAGCACTGTTCAACAGAGACACAGCCCAAACTCAGGCCCTGTGCGTGCTACCCAAATACAGGCAAACAAGACATTCAGAAATCCTTCGAGAAAGAGGCCCTGAGCAAGCAATCCGCACGCTTCCAGCACTAAATGTTTGCTTCTCCTCCTGGCAGCATCTGGAGGCTTGCAGAGCATTTACCTGCATCTTGGCAACAGCTTTTTAAACCTACAAACTCATCAACAATTCACCTTGACTCAAAGCAATGGTTTTCCTGAGTGCCGAGGAAACAATGAGCAGAACCATCTTTTGCTTTTTCCCTATTTATTTTTTTTTTGGCGAATTTCTGATAAAGCTTTTCTGAAAGGAACTTACTTAATCTTTTCCCGCATTGTATTCTGTATACAGTTGCCATTGCAGAAATAAAACAAACCAAAAAAACTTTGTGCACAAATGCAAACAAATCGGAGAAGGGCTTGGCCCGCTCTGCCTAAAACAAATGCCAACCTCCTCTTTTACTGGCTCAGCAGCAGCGACCCAAAGCCAATACGTTCTTAGCATTTCTGACAGGCTGACTTTTGGAGGAGTTTGTGCAAGTTTGCCTTCAGTGCCTTGGGACTGCACAACAATTCGAGGGAAAATTCCCTTAAAAGGAACGTGCACGGTGATGTTTCGATGCTACCGAGCTGGTTCCCTGCAGAAGTGACCTCTCTCCAACCAGGCAGTCATGTTCCTGCAAGCCGGAGACACCCCCTCGTCTTGGTTTAAACAGAACAAATTCATTTCTTTTTATTGAGAGGGGGGAAAAAATCAACAAATCGATGAACACGAAAGGAAAGTTACAAGGAGCTGAACATGATTTACAGGCAAAGTGAATTGCCAGGGGATTCAGGCAAAGATTCATCGCTGATTCATCCAACAAGTCATTGAGATGTCTAAAGAACGAGCCATCAAGAGAAGTCCCTCTTCCTCTCCACCTCGTATTATTAGTTACTGCTGGAAGTGACCTTTTCTGCAAATCTCTCGACCACTCTGAAGTGCCGGAGACTTCAGGAAGCGAAAATTAGTTCTTAAAGGAACTAAAATGCTTCAAAAACATTTTATTAAAGGTTGCATCTTGCTTCTCTCTCTCATCCCTTCCCTTGGGCATTTCGGATGAACTACCTGCTACAAGAAAACAGTCACTGTGCAGTTCTAGCTGACAATCCCCATTTCCTTCTCAAATTCCCTTCCAGCATCCAGCCCAGGACAGTGATGACACGGGTGCTCAGCACACTGTAGGAACCAAGGGGTTGATTGGGAAGCTGCCTGATACCACCGGAGCGAGGCAGCAGCAAAGCCAGGAGGAGAAGCAAGGGGCCCAGTCCCTCTGCTCTGCCGGCAGCCTCAGGAAGAGCTTATCTGGGGAGCTGGCATCGCCTGCAGCCAGCAGAGATCTCGCCTGGCTCCGGAATCTGCTCAGCCCGGCAGAAGAGTGGGAGGTGCAATTGCTGGCAGGAGCAGGCAGAGCAGCAAAGCTGGTGGAGATCATAAATGAAAGAGTGTTGTAAAACACAGAGGTGAGCGCAGACCAACACTCACCTTCACAGTTCCCCCACAGACAAGCACGCCACGCTAGACTCTGAAAGCTTTGAAACGCATCCAGCCCTCGCTGCGTTGATCCAGGAGCCTCATTCGTATGCAGGTTTGTTCTCACACACAAACACGGCAAGTTTTTAAGTTGCACACGTTTTGCACATGTCCCACGGGCTCAAGCTTACAAGTTCCTTGGGAAACCTGGTCTTAAATGGGACTGTAAAACCAAAGGCAAGAGGTTACAGATAAAGGCAAAGAACACAAAGAACCCCACAGGTGCATTTGGGTTGGAAGGGAGCTTCGGAGGTGCCCAACACAAAGGTTCCCCAATACCCCCAATTTCCAGAGGATCATTTTCTAAAAATAAAACATGCTTAAGAAACTGAGCATCCAAAAGTGATTAGTCACACAAAAACATAGGCTAGGCTCTCTTCATTTCATATCACTCCAGACTGGAAAGTTTTCATCAAGGCCATAATATATTCCGTTCCAGAAGAACAATTAGGGGGCATTAGACAGCCAGCTGTAACCCTTCGTATTAAAAGGCCTTGCTACTTATCACCATGTGCTGTGCCTTTAAAAGTTTCCAAAAATGACGGTCTTTTTTGTGCATGCTGGAATATTCAAGAGCATTTCATATCTATTCTCATATCAAGAAAAGAGCAATTAGATCAATAACGAAACAGGAGTGCTCCCTTTTACTTTCTGTGGTTTGCAAAGAGGTTCATGTTTCTGTGCGAGCACAGCTCTTGTTTTAGTGATGTGAAAGTGTGGTTTGTGCGATACCCAGTTTCTTCTAATATTTGAGTTTCTGTTGTTATCTACCTACAATTTACAGTAAAGTATCTTTTATTCTCACACCCCTCAATCTCAAAATTAGACCGATTTTCCCAACAACAAGATTTTATTACCCCGTGTGGACCTTTTACAAATACTGGAAAGCTTGCCGACAACACGCTCCTCGGTAATACAGCACGAGTTCACAGAAGAAGGCATCAGCATTACCTGTCTATGCATGAGGCTGTGTGTACAGACACATAAAGAAGAAAATGCCTTTCTTTAGGGAAAAGGACTGATTTTGAGTTTAGAAAAACAACTACAGTTGGGCCGCAATCCATGACAGGGGTCCCGGGGCTCTCCATGCAGTGTGAGAAGATCACTGAGCAACATTTGAACCTCTGTTTACATATCACTGCTGTGCTATTTGCTATCATTAAATAATTATTTTCAAAAGTAATCAAAATATTTAGAAGGGGTTTTGTTTTCTTGTTTTGTTTTTATTTTTGTTTGTGTTGTGTTGTTTTTTTTTGTCCCTGCTGCAGAGCATGAATCCAATTCTTCTAATTTAAACAAAAATTTCTTAAGAACTCTTTTGAATTGGAAGGACACTGCCAGTACTGCAGATGGGTAATCTGCTGGCTCCAGCATCAAACAAAACCATGCCATTTATAGCATTTTGACTCTCTATACAACAGATGACAGGACGGATATTTGAGCCAGAAAAGTTCGTTTTCCAGATAGCTGTTTACAGCCACGTGCTCCTCTCCAAAATTCTTGACTGTGCCGTTTCTGTGGCCCTCAGAGCAGTCTGCCTTCGTCAAATATGCTGAAGGTCCCAAAGAGAGACTTCACCTTCTGCTACAAAACAAAGATCAATCCCACAACAGAAATAGTCAGTATTCTGGTTGGTTTGATGTTTCTGCAGAAGAAGAGAAAATCGCCAAGAGCAATCTTTTCAGCCCTATGGCAAACCATCTGACGAGCTCCGCAGCCTGAACCTGCAGGGTTTGCTGAGGGGACTCCACTTCGCAGTGCTGCACCTCTCAGGACCAGCCTAGGAGCTTGTACATGAACATTTTTAATGGTCAGAACATTGCCGTGCCCTCTCCGGCACCGATTTAACTCCGTGGCCTAGCAGGGCATTACCTCCAGCCGCTTCAACTAGGATTAGCTCAGGAAGCCAGGACAGAAATGTCCAAGCCCCTTGGTGCCTCTTGCACCCACCCAGGCAGGACCAGATTTCGGCCAGCCTGCATAAACCCTGGTGGGATTAACCAACGTTTGAGAGGCTCCTTTACGGGATTGGGTCGAAGGTGAAGAGCTGCCATGTAAAAGGGGACATGATGGATGTACACACTCCCCAACAAGGCACATCCCTCCACCCATTACAGCCAGTAACGGAGATGTCTAAGAGCACACAGCAAAAGCCATTACAACCGAGGCCATGGAAATTGAAGTGGCAAATACACCACTTACACCATGCAATGAATCGATCTGATTCTGTTGTCAAACATGCCCAAAAGGACTTGTTGGGAAGAGAAGCGCAGAGAGGAACTGTAAGAATATCGCTTACTTGGTTCTAAGCTAGAGCGGAACTGCCCAAACCCTCCAGTTTTGTTCCTTTGGATTCCCTGTAAACAGCCCCAGAGCCTGGGAAATGGCAGTAGCCGGATCTGCACCAACACGAGGCACTTTAAAACTTGCTTTTCGACTGTTTGGGCAGTGCTCAATAAAACCAAGACACGACGCACCCTGCCCAGTGAGGTGCTGTCACCGTGAGCAGCTGTAACCCAGAACGCGCCGTTTCATCAAACGTTTGAATTAAGGGTAGGCACTAACCCAAAAGTATTCTTATAAATCAATGTTGTAGTAGATCACAGTGACCACGGAGCTCAAGCATGTCAAATTTAAAGGGCACTCGGTTTCCCCACTGCTACCTGCATGCAGGAGAGCCAACCATGCCCAGCTTCCAAGCCCCTCCAGACCCAGGGACTTCTCCAAGTCTGATGAGATTGCACGTTTCAAAGAGCGAGCCCATAAAGACAGACTTGACAGAGTACACAGACTACGGGAAGAGCGTTGTTTGTTTTGATGCAAGCTCCCTACACACCTTAGGAGAGCCAGCAGCTGGCCTGCCCCTCACCAGAACACCAGAAAAGGGCTCGTGCTGCTGCTGCAGCTTAGCCCCGTGCTGGGAACGGCTCCAAACATCTCGATGGAAACTAACGTGAGACTAAAACTTCTGCTGAAGTCATTCCGCTCTCTATCGGGAAGCAGAACCTACCTCCAACCAACCACCTCCTTATCAAAGGAGACTCCGGCCCGCAATGCAGCACCTGCTATGCCCTGACCTAGGCACGTGGCCACCAGGACGTGGCAGGAAAGGCAAGCTCACTGACCACCAGACACCAACCGACGACCCGAGCAGGATTTGGAGCACTGCAGATGGGCTGAAAAGTTTTCTTCCCATCCTCCAGTCCCTGCCGAGTGCCTGCACGCCCTCACCCCCATCCCAGCCATAGCAGCGCCTGGCGTCAGCTCACAGCGACCTTGGGGGGAGTGGTAACTCTTGCCTCTCTGAGCAAGAATTTGGAAGACCAACTTTTATCGGACAGATACGTCTGCCTGAGATTTGTGATCAGATACAGTGCACGCTACAGTATGTGACCTGGAGAAATATTGCCATCAGCTAACTGCAGCACCGATTTCTCTCTTTCCTGTCCTTCATTAGCCTCAGAAGCTGGCCTTGCCAGCAGCAGTCATGCAAGATGAGACAACAAAGCACTTTAATGATGAGCCCCATCGTGTTCTGTATTAATTACTGTATCTGGTGGTAAACTGTTGGTTATAAATTGTATTTTGATAAGCTGTCCTTTCTCTGACAAGCCAGTTCCAGTGCTTAAGGTTGCACGGAGTCCTCGGGTGATACCCCAGGAGTCCTCACTGCGCCCAACACTGAGCCAAAACAACCTTTGAGAGGCTGATGTGGGGCCCCTTTTCCTACACACCCCAAGCTGAGGCCATCATCCCATTCCACTGAGTGCTTTACAATCCAGCTCCAAAAGCTGAGGTGCCAAAAACAGCAGCAAGGGTCCTTCAAAGGTGCCCCAACACCTCTCTGGGCAAGGGAAGGGACCAAGGCAAAAGCAGGTGCAGGGTTGAGCAGCACAGCCCTTGCTGAGCTCCTTCCTCCAAGTAGCACTTCGGGGTGAAGCTGCAGCTAAAGCCTGTGGCACTCGTTCCCAAAAGCTAAAAAATAAAAAATTAGAATTAAATTAAATTAAATAAAAGATGAGTAAACTGGAGCCTATTGCCTTTGATAGCTCTTTGACAAAAAAGCATTCCTCCTGCAAGGTTCTACCTTTCTGAGTAGTAGATGGTAAGTGGATGCCTCTATTTTGTGCTCTGCAGTTAAGTGCAATACAAGGAGAGCATGCTCACATACACAGAGAACAATTTTCCAGAAATGCTGCAGTATTACAATGTTCTGCAAGATAAAATAGCAGGGTAGCAATCTCCAGAATATCTCAGAAATCAGAAGAGAGGAGGATTGCTTCTACCTGGGATTGAAATTATCCACTAAAATTCTTGTTCTAAAACATCACATTCTTTCTTCCTTCTCTTATCTTGTTTCCGTTTAATTCAGTGACATTTAGTTAGCAGAACAGCTGCTAACAAAGGTCTCCGAGAGGTGGAATTTCATTTTCTATATAAAGAAAAATGTTTTGGAGCAAACTGCAATTTGACAAAAATACATATTTAGCAAAATACATTTTTAAAAGTGGGAAATACGTTGGGTTTTGGTGGTGGTGGGTTTGTGTTGTTTTTTTTAAAGGCAGCAAAAGATGCACTGCAGCTCATGAAAAGGATCCCCAGTCGCAGGAATGAAGATAAAGCATTATTTTGGAACACAAATCCAGGAAAACAAGGAGAAGGGAGGTGCCTGTTCAGAAACTTCATCCTCGAAGCCGGAGAGGGATGTGAAGCCCTGTGGCATCCCTGCAAGATAGAAATTAGAACTGCTTGCAGCAGTCCAGGGTTTGGTCTGGTTCTTACCCCACTGGTGGCAGATGGTGCCTGCTATTCTTAAATCTTTATTTCCAGCTTGTAACAGTAATTGTATGAAAACTTCTGTCCTTGGACAACATCACTATCTTTATTTTGGGAAAAAAGCAGAAGAAGCCTTGCAGTTGAATAACTTTCCTATTTTAACAATTAAAAAAAATAAATCTAACATACTTCTCCTAATTGGAAACACGCAGAAAATAGGATATGGATGTATTAGTTAAAGGTCAATGCACATTTAGCCACCTCTTTCGAAACTGACAATATTCTCGTGACAGCCATAAAAGCTGCTTTGAATTTTAGTTCCCTAGAAAGTAAATATAAGGAATCCCAAAGCCGTAACCACAAGTGCCACAACTCTTAACACTGATGTCATCCCCAGCCGAATGTGGACTGCAGCAGCCGGTATGGTAAAGCTCCAGGATTGCCTCCTCTATGGTATACGGGGAGAAAACAGCAATTATCCCTCACCCGAGTGCCCCTGGGCACGTACCACAACGCCTTCATTTGGGGCAGCATTCACAGCAGGATGGGTTTTGTCCCCCAGCATTCAGCGTGGGGCACGGCAGGGCTGGTGGCACTGTTTACAGCATCTGCGAGAGCCAAGCAGCTCAGGCTGCCATACATTTTATTTCCTTTCGTGACTGCTCCTTCCTGCTAGCTCCAACTACAAAGCAAAATTTTGTTTTCTTTAGGAACCGGTTTACTTCAATTTGCGCCAATTTGTTTTTGTATCAATTAGCCAGGGCAAAGGGGCTGCCTTTCAGAGCCCTTTCTGCTACATTAGACGTACGGGGACGCTGTAATTAAAAGATGTCAGGCGCAGTCTCTCCCGACGCATTGATTTCTTACTACTTAGGAAACACTAGGGGAGAGCACAATCACCCCTGACTGTCAGGGGTCCTCATAAAATCCATAGGCCTGGATTTACAGAAACTGCTAATCGCTTTGGATGCTGAGAAGGGGTAAGGCGCAATCTGAGTTAGGGAAGCAGAGGAAATCTCTTATTAATTCTAACGCCATCGTGCACTTCAAAGGCAGCTTACAGGGCTGCAGAGCCGGACAGCCAGAAGACTTCCAGAGTAAGATGCCAGCAGGAAAAAAAACCCTCCAGACCCCAGTCCAGAGCCAAATCAAGGGAGATACGAACACCCTCCCTAAGCCTGGAGCACCTGCACCCTGCAGTGCCCATCTGATTATCTTCATCACCCCCTCATTGTACCCAGGACTGTGCAACTAACAAACCACGCGAGACCAAGATTTGTGCAAAGCCAGTTGAAATATATCTTCATTTCCCCTACAATAAACTGCCCAACACGCACCCCACAAATAAAAGGCACAGAAGGAGGAAGACAGATCACCAGCACAACAGGCAATGTTGCTGAATATTATTGTAGCTTTCCACAAAGGGCCAAACCCAAAACTGGCTACCCAAAACTGCCCGCTCCTACCCACCGCAGGAGACCGATCCCTGATTTAAAGGAAAATCCCTTTTTTTCGGTTTGCTGGGTGATGCCCAGTCTCTTCAGATAACAGCACCTTGGCAGGGCAGCACATTTCAATACAACAGGGCAGAGGGAGGAGAGGTTATCCCTGAAAGGCAACAGCTCTGCATGCTGCAGATCTCTTATTTCAAATAAGAAAATGTTCTTATCCCAATACCAGTGGCAAATTGTGACAGCTCTCTCTGTACAAGCAAGAATTCAGAAGACAACCCTCTTCAGTGTCTGCCTTAAAAACACTGCCCTGTGCAGGCATTGAGGCAACTCAGTGATCTGGTCTAGGACACGGAGAGGTGTTTGGCAGAGAAGAGAGGGAAGCAAAGCCTGGTGTGAAGCAACACCAGAGGTAAAGCAATGCCAGAGGTCCTGCACCACCTCCCACCCGAGTACACTTCTACCAGCAGCCCTGCTTCTGCAGCCAGCACTTAGCGAGTGCCTTTCCCACTGGAAACCTTACTGTTTAGATTTCCACGATGATAACCCACTACAAAAGGCAAATCACTAGAGGAGGACACCCAAGAGTTTCCAGCCAGAACACAACACGCCTTCAGCGAGGCCTTTGATTTCCACAGGCACACACTGAAGTTGTTCTTCAAAACAAAGAACAGCCTGGCTGTTGCATAACTAACCTTAGGCTGTGTTAGATAAGTCATGCCTTCTCACAGATCAACTGACCTTAAATAATGTCCCCAGTGTATTCAGAGCCAATAGGTTTCTCTTTTAGAGCTCAACTGACAGGTCTTCTCTCCTTCCAGCTATTTCTTCAGAAAGGCACACAAAGAAGGTTTCAAGAGAAATCTCATGCTTACTGTTCCAAGAGCAGCTTTGCAGGCCAAAACCGAAGCACAAGATCTCAGCTCCAGATTCACATCTCCCTTTGAAGGCTTCTTCCACGCTTCGTTTCAGCAGAGCAAGTGAGAGCTTTCGCAGCACTGAATGGGGATTGAGGAGGAAGATAACTGGAAAACCCAGGCTACACTGGGAAATTTTGCTGCAGCTCCGCCAGTGAATCGAGGCAGAACCAAAGCAGGCAGGCAGGCCGATGAAGCCCCGCTTTGTACTCGGGGCAAGGCGAAACAAAGGCCTGGTGATGAGGGGCTCTCGCTTGTCATGCAAGGGTCAGCAGCAAAGGCAAATTCCACCGTGGCATTTCCGTTCTGTCGCCCAACCCATTGCTAGCAGCGGATACAGCCGGGCCTTTCATGGCTTATCCAAAAATGCCATTTATCACAGCAGTGCAGCATCACCCCGCTGCCACGTTTCAGCCGGGAGGTGGGAAATCCATCCCCACCCCGAGCTGAAGCCACAGCGCGCTGGCACCAACAGCTGAGCCTGGTCATTCCCACCATGGTGATGTAAAAGAGAAGATGAGGGTTGTTGTTTTTTTTTACATCATTTCTCCATTGTTTCTGGGTGCAGGATGATGTGGTAGCTCTGCAGCAGCTTGAGAGGTAGAGACACTGGGGGAGGAGATAGAGACGGTGTGAAAGCTGACAAGCACAGCTCTGCACCGCTCCTGGAAAGTTGTTTTGTTGCCCAAGCCAACGTCTGTGCATTCCCCACTGGTGGGAGCGATGTTTTCGGAGTGAAATGTTCTGCAAAGCAGGGCGATAATCCTTCGGGAATGCAAGTGCCAAAACAAATGGCCGGTGAACCTGCAGCGAAGGCAGAGGCACTAAAAGCCTGGCTATTTTCTGACACGGGTTAAGTTGTCATACATCCTCCACTTGAGCAACAGTTTTCCGACGTATAAATCAGGGCCGTTACGGCTTCTCTTCTTGCTGCACATCGCTCTGCTCATTCAGCTGGTGTTTGATGGGAGCTTTGGTACCAGGGCAGGAGGAACACACAGCCAGCAATCCCCAGACCCCTTCCCATGGAGCACTTGAGGACAGGAGCCCTGCCTCACCTCTTGCCATCAGCCAGACCAGACTTCATTGACAAAGCTCTGCCACACAAAGCAGCCACGCTATTTCCTATACCAGCCATCATCACCTCTCTCTGTAACTGCAAGAACCCAAATTTGCAGGGATTGTTTGTGCCAGACAGCTCAATGGCCACAGAGGAGCTTTCTAGTAAACCGAGCCCTGAATGCTAAGCAAAGGGCTTGCAGAGCTGAGTTACTGGAATCTATTCCTTCTGCATTAGTCAGCATATATGAATACATCCTCTTGCTTCATTAAATTTTAATTGGAGTACATGTGAATAGGTTTTACTGGTTACTTTACCAAAGGGAGCCTGAGTACAAGGTGTTCACGTGAAAAGCTAGAAAGCAGCATCTTTTCTAACTTTTCTTTCTGATTTTTTAAAGATCCACTGTTGATTTCTTCAGGTCAGTTAACATTTTGGGGCTGCTGCAAAGAACCATGAAAAACAGCCACGAAGTGCAAATAAAGCACTTTGGAGGGAAACCGGACACAGATCATTAACCCTGTGTTCCTCGTTATTATTGAGACAAAAATTAAATGCAAAATCCCTGAGCAGCTGTTGCATTAGCTAGTTGATTGGTAGTGCTAAGCACAATGATTGCTTTGCTTCTCTGGGTCATGCATGTTTGGGCTGGACTGTCTGGAGTTTCATTATTTTAAGCGTCCTTAGGTACTCTGAAACCACAGCAGATTTGAACCTATAAAGAAATCCTACTTGTAAACTTTGAGATTTCCTCGGTAATTGCCTTCTCTTGTACTTGAACACAGATGTTTGTTTGTTCACACACACTTTTCTTTAGCTTAGGGAGACTTTGCGTGTACTTGCTTGCCTACCTAGAACAGGACAACCACCTCCAGAGCTCCTTCCTTATAAAACATGGGCTGTTTGACCAGATTCTCAAGTCCATAAAATCCACATGGTCAGTGCAGCTTGAATCGACTTACAGTGGCTTACACCAGCTGAAAATCCACCAGCTGAGCAACTCCACTGCCTTCCCCTTCTTCTGCCTGCAAGAGGCACCGCTGGGGATGGGGCTTCAGCATCTGACCGCACGAGAAACAAAAGACGGCTGTGTTGTTCTGCCCGGCACTGTTTGCTAAGTGATTCAGAAAAAAAAAAAAAGGAAAGAAATTGCAGCAATTTAAAACCACAACAAAGAACTTACCGGACTACTCCTGCACACTTGCTTAGAAATGTATATTCTGTAGGGCAATACGTTCTGGCAGTCTGGGGCTCTAACACACTTTCTATGGCGATGTCCTAATATTAGAAAAATCTGGTCATAAGCTAAAAATGTTACAAAAATAGCATAGGATCATAAGTTACCAGCTGAGTCAGAACGCGATCTGCTACTTGACTTTTATACTATTTTATTCTTTTGGAAAAAAAAATAATCAGGCACGTCACACTTTTTTTTTAAACAGTTTGTTGCTGCCACTGCTTGTGAAGGAGAATGAGCCTTTGTAGGAGGGAATTTCTCGTGTGCTACCCACAAAAGTCACCCAAAATGGCAGAAATCAATCTGCAAAGGAGCAAAGGACACAGATCCACTCATGTACCATAGCCACGTGTGTAGCAAGTCTTTCACCAAGAATGCAGATCCTCTTCGTGCAAGGTCTACAAGGCAGGAGGCTGCCTCTTGCTTGTGGATGTATAAGGAGTCCTCAGTAAGAGGCTCAGGGATCACAACGGGATTGTACCTGGCAGTACAGTGGCATAAATACCAAGAATCTTACGCATTCGATACAGCCTTCACCATAAAAGCATTTCATTTGCATGCTGTACTTGTAAATCATCGGTAAATAATTAACAGACAGTATGAGCATGTAACAGAACTGAGTCGCAGGTGTTGGCTAAGGAAAAATGCTATAAATGGATATGTCATAGTAATAAGCAGCCTGTTCACCTGTTAGATGCAGAAATTAATTACACAATTTAGTTTTCATAAATTAACCCCTGACACCCAGAGCCTTACTAGAAAGCACAGCCATATTCTTTCTCTGTTGTTTATGACCATTCGTTTTCCTCCTTTCACAGATCTGACAGATCCTCAACGAAGCAACCACGACCGTCGCCTGTCTGCCAGGCTCCTGTTTGCTGGGGAGAGCTCGCAGCCAGTTCATGGGTCCAGCAGAAAGGATCCAGGGAAGGGGCGGTGGGGGCCAGGGAGCCCTGCCCTGCAGTCCCTGAGGGAGCTGCTGGCCTCGCTGGCTGCAGCAGCCACAAGGGATTTGAAGAAGATGATCAACCAAACATAGCAGGAAAGGAGACCCCCTCTTTCCACATCTCTTCAATTCCTTGCTCCTTCTTGACGCTGTTCGTGGCCTACAGGCTGTGTGTACATCACCGGAGCTCGGCGCAGAGCTCTCCAGGAGAAGCTGTAGGGCCGAGCACAGCACCACGCAGCTCAGCCCTCCTCTGGGCCTGGATGCACTCAGGCAAAGATGCAACTTTCCAGCTCTGAAACCGCCAAGCTTTTTGCACACTTGGGCATCCTCTGCAGTGTACTTGCCTGTGAACATGGCCTGAGCCCCCTCGATGGAGAAGGGGGGCTCTTCCTTCCCCACAGCAGGGTGGCCAGCAGCTCTCTCCAGCAGCCAAGCTCGAGGAGTTGCTTCTGCTGCACACCCTTCCCACAACAGCCATTTCCAGGCCTGCTTTCTGCAAACGTGGCCTAGGAGATCACCCTGTGTGAAGGCAGAGGAGCAGAAAGCAGACGATGAATCAGGAAATCCTCCTGTCAGGTGTCGTGCTGCGAGGAGGAGCAGAACACAGCTCCGCTATCAGACTTCTCCGTGCTCCGTAAAACGCCGACGACGTTCAACATCACAACATTTCAGCCCGAAACACACAGCTGCTTGAAGAGCAACATGCAGCAGCCTGCTTAAATGACGAGGGAAGGATGACTCTTCAGAGAAAAGCAGATGACTAAAAAGTTATTCAATCCAAAACAGTGCAGTCAGGGAAGTAAATTGTCAATGCCTTACAATTGTTAGCTACATAACCCTCGGAAAACATGCTGATCCTGGCTCATCTACAGCTCTGCCTGCAAACAAAACCTAAAAAAGCCCTTTTCTAGCAACAACTTCAGAATGTTTAAGTTCATTTCACCAAGTTTGTTTTGGTTTTGAATACAGTAATACACAAGCAATGAATTCTTGATTTCCCCCCCTCCAAAAAAAAGCAGCTCCCATAAGCTTAAAAGTAAATGGGAGTGCTTTGCTTCCTGGGGTATGTAACTGGAACATTTTTCTAGCACCTAATAAAACATTGTTTGGTTGATACTAACCATTAAAATATGTGTTTCAAGTCATGTAATGTTCCCTGTGAAATTTGCCTTTTTGCTCCATGAAAAAAGGGCACTGAAAGGAATCCTGCAGCCATAAGGATCTCACTTATTTCATGGAAGTATCATTTTAAAAGCCTCACAACATGATCAAAGCATTGTCGAGAACAGATGTTCCAGGCTTTACAAATTCCAGCATAAGTATTTTTATGACATTTATCACTGCTAAATTCTTTTAGCCTTTTTTTTTTTTTTTTTTCCTGCAAGAAGCATGCGTGCACTTCCATCCTCGAAGGAGACGTGTCAATGCGTGGCGTCAGCTGCTGACCCTATCCCTCCCAGAACCCCTCAGGGGGAATTTGATGCAGTACCTGTGCATTGGAGCACCTGGACTCTGGCTCTGGGCTGAATCTTCATACAAACCCTCTCCCCAAATGCTCATTGTTCCACTCCCTTGACACCACACTGCAACCACCAAAGCCCTCCATAAACCTTCTTCGTGCTGGCCAAGGCACACGCCACCATCCCTGGTGATGACACCACTGCCATGACCAGCCCCAACAACCTCATCTAACTTCAACAACCTCATCTAACCTCATCTAACTTCGTAGCTAACCCTGCTTCGAGCCAGGAGCTGTGCAAGAGACCCACCAGCTCCTTCCTACGAAAGCTGTAGGAGGGTTACAAATCTCTGGTGGGTGCTATGTGGAAATGTCCTCAATCACATCAATACCCCAAGAAAGCACCTCCCCTGGTACCCCAGCTCTTCCTACAGATGTGGGATCCCTCTGCATATGCACAGCACCTAGAATGGGGCTTCCCTTGCCAGGGCAGCAGGCAGGCAGCACTACTGAGCTACAGGGCTAGGTGCAAGCAGGAGATGCTCAGGGAGCTAACGTGTCAGACTCTACTAAAACCAGACGAGCAGAGACAGAAGGAGCAATAGCAGGGACCTGCAGGACTGCACAGGACCATGTTTCAACTGAAAGTCAAATCACAGCCAAGTTTCCCCTGTGACTGAAGTTCCCTGGAAGTTTAGCTCTCCACAGCTGGTTTCTGTGTTTTCTATCTTCTTCCCAGGAATATCATCAAGCCCGCTGGTTGCTGAGAAAGTCTAAACATTGAGCAGTACTTGGCAGTTTTGTGAGAGTGAGCTATGTACCAACAAAATCCCAACTACCCAAGAGTCTGAATTATACGGTTTCTCTCCATGTCTCAAGAATAACATGGGCTTTTGTACCCCCCAAAGAAAGGGGATCTGAAACAACCAACTCCTTTGAAATCTCACACGTTCACAGAAGAGGGTGTTTGTGAAGAAGACCCCACAAGCACATCACTTCTCTAATATGTGCCCAGTTTAGTTTCACCTGTTTCCATGTGCTCCCTTCTCAATTCCTACAACCTGCTTGCACATCCTGTTTCACTATGAACATGAGCTTCTGCCCCGGGGCAGCGCTGCCTTCACTTCTCCTCGTGGGGTGAGCGGCGATAACAGTCAAACTGGGAGCAAAAATAAAAAAACAGACACGTTTACCCCTCTCGTTTGCTGGAACAGCAAGCAGTCCTAGCTCCACCATCATCCCTCCAGTCAGAAGATGGAAGAGCAACTGAAAAGGCAGCACAAGGTAGGGGAGGTCTTCCAGAAGCAGGGAAGATAAGAAAAAGGATGCCCAAAAGATATGAAAGGAGAGAGATCCCAGGCTTCAGTGACAGGGGGTGGGAGGTTGGAGATGCTGGAGGCAAACAGAGGTCTGAGCAGAGAGGACAATCAAGGGTGCCTGTCTGAGGAAGCCAGGCAGAAACTGGGAGGTGTGGAGGCGCCAGCTCCACACTGAGCGGTCTGAGAACACCCCGCAACTGCAAAGCGATATGAGACAGAAAAGGCCGTGCTTTTCACTTGAATAAATACCACAGCTTGCCTGTCTCTGTCAGCTACCACCTCACAGGACTGCAAAAGACACGTGTCTGCGTGTACCCACCTAGCCCAGAGCACATAGAGCAGGAACGAGCTGAGCTGAACCACCCTCTGCAGGAGGCTCCATCAGCTCTTTCACAGAAAGACCAGGCCTCTGACTCTGGCAACGTGTGACCAATTTGAGCCTCGAGAAACAATGGTTTCCAACAAGCTTTCTAAGGTCTGTCTCCCAATTCCCCAACTCCCGAAGCAGTCACGAAAGCAGCAGAACGGCAGTGTCTGAAGCAGGCAGCTCCCCTGCATCCACCGCGCATGGCGCCCACTGCCAACCACCTTCCTCTCACCATGTTTGTTTTTGCCCTTGATGGACCTCTTCTGAGGACTTCTTTCATTGTTTAAAACCTCAAATGTTGTTTTCTTCTGTTTTAACGAGGTATATTATGAGCTTATTTTGAATGTCCCTGGTAAATTTGCCCCCCCAAAATGCCTTTTGTTGCCAATTAAAACATATACATGAAATCTTGCCACGCTGACTGCAATGACTGCGTGCACACACACGTGTGCGTGCACAGGCAGGTGCTTGCACACAGACGTGCACACTCACATCTCGGCTACAGATCCTCTGGAGAAGACCTGTTCCCCAATGTGCCCTCAAAGGGAGAAGAGAAACAGCGGGAGCACGCAGCACTGTCGTGCAGCCACACCACACTCCTCTGCTCTGGCCTCAGCGACAGCCACATCCCGTGTCCCTGTGGGTCCCATCCCATCCCTCCCATCTGTGGGCACGTCCCTGCATAACCTCCAGGTTGTGGTACTGGCAGGGTGTGAGTCTGGGCCACCTCCGGCCCTGCGCCGTGCTGCTGACACCAGCAGGCTCCTGACTACCATAGTTGCTTGGCCAGCCCCATGTGTCCTCCCTGGGGCAGAAATCTTGCTTTGAAAACCAACGCCAAGCCCCAAAGCCTCCAAAACCAAGCCCACCACCCACACATCCACCCTTGGAAAGAGCATCATCGCTGCCTGAGCGACCGTCATGGGACGTGACTTCAGGCCCCAGCACGTGGTGAGGGGACTTAAAAGGGCACTTGGGATGGTTCGAAGAGTCAGCAGGATTATTCTGCTGAGTGAGGGACACTGCGAACCTACTCCAGACCTGAGGTTTTGTTTCCTCTTCCTATCCCAAGCGAACTCGCCGAGCACTTTTAAGAAACAGAAAAAAAAAGCTGTGACCAATTTTCAGGCCTTCTAATTCAGCTATTAAAAAAAATCCTACATCAGTCCCCTCTTGTTTTTCTAAATAAAAATAATGTATAGCCCTAACTTGATAATAAATATGCTCAGAAGCTGTCCTTAAGTAAAAGCTTTTGATAACAAATTGCCTGTGCTAACTGCTATTTTACTGTTGAATTTTTTATTGTTGCTTAAGCACTGCAATTATGCTAATAAGCCAGAGAGGATGGTACACTAAAGCATTGAATGTGACAGATATAATACTCAATAAAATGTTAATCTTACCTGAAAATTGGAATCAAACAGCCTTATTAGTATTTATGGATATGGCATCTTCAACATGTTTCTTAAGAGGAATACATGCAATGGATATTTTCAAAAATACCCTGCTATTTTCTATGCCTCCATACGATTTCATTCAAGGTGCCTATTACCCCTGCTGATAACTTTCAATTCCTTTCAGAACAAACAGAAAAAAAAAAAAGCATTTTGGTGCTTGAGCCACAGAAAACTCCTGCATCACCAAACGCTTTTCCCCTCCATGCCCTGAGGACGGGGACACCTCTCCTCGGCCCATGGCAGTGACCCCAGGGGGACACAGGGCTTGGAGGGTGCACAGCAAAAGCATTGCTCTGCCACACTCCATGGCCTCTTCTTCCCCTATTCCTAGCTTAACGGGCAAGGCAGGTGAGTCCAGCAAAGGGTTAAGTCAGTGTTATTTGCAGATTCTGGGGCTTTTGAATTTTAAGCTGGGAAGAAATGCTCATTTTTATTTTTGTTTCTAAAATTTTCAGCCGACTCTGACGAGGAACCGGCCCCATCTGTTTGGCTGCAAGTTACAGCATTGCAGAGTTGGACCCAGAACTGCTGGGCTGTCGTAGAGGATTTGTCACTAAGGTGCCACATGACTTTCCACAAGTCGCATTGCATCTTTGCACAGTTATTTCACCACCCAGTCTAAGCCTGCTTTCTCAATTCATGGCATAATTTCTTCAGGGAATGAGCCACCTTTCACCACATGTGCCTTTTTTTTTTCTTTTTCCCCCTTCCTTCCTTTTTTTTTTTTTTTGCCAAACCTACGGGTGAGATGCTCTCAGACCCAGCCTAAGGCTCCGTTGCTGTGCCTTCATGTGCTCATCTTTGAGAGGAGGAATAAAATAACCTCAAAATATCCACATGCTTCTAACATGAAGTGTATTTGCTTCCATGATCAGGCCCTATAAACAGAGCGTTTCGACACAGTGCACTGCTGTGGCTTTCAGACACTGCAGGTTAATGCTTAAATAACAGCCTGCTGCCTTGCAGCCTCACTCCTCCTGCTGCTCTCACCCAAAGAAGTTAATTCTGCTGACAGGACCGCAGAAACGTCGATAATACACCATTACACTTCCTGACAGACAAGCAAGGTTCTTGCTGCTGGATGCTGCCAGCCTCCTCCGAAGCTAACCTGAGGTAGGAGCCATCTAGGAACTGCTTCGATGAATATTCACGATGGGGAAAACCCAAGCGGCTGCCCACCAAAACCTGCGATTCCCAAAGTGCTCTAAAAAATCACAGAGAGCTACCCACACTCCCTACTCACAATATGCTAGGACTTTAAGCCATGCCTGCAATGCACACCAGCCTACGCTCGGAGCAGGACGTTTGTTCTCAACTGCATGGAAGGAAACGGGACTGCTCTGTGGGACACGGAGCTCCCAGCAGTTCCACAAACCTCGTCTGCAGGTGGAGGCAAGGAGCATAGAATTAAGAAAAAAAAAAAAAAAAAGAATTTTCAGTTGCAAAATCATCCCAATAAAGCTACGGAATTGACTGAGCTTGCACCTTGCAGAGCTGGGAGAGGCACCTCAGGGCTCCTCTGCCCCAGTTTTGCCCCAGCACGAGGTGCCAGACTCCAGATCTTCAGGTCCACCCAGCAAGTTCACCAGCTGCACAGCTGCCTTGTGCTGTGAGGCTGCAAGGCAACCACTCCCATAAAGGTGGCAAGACTCATCTCTGCCACGTTAGGTGAGTCTTGTCATTATTTTCAACCCTGCAGGGAAATCTAAATTGGACCTTGGCATATTGTTTTCTTTCGCTAAGCAGCGACGTTTGAATGTTAACTCCGATCCTGACAGGCATATTTATGGAGTATTCCTTGCAAATAATCTTACCCTGACCAGTCCAAAAGGTTAGAATCATAAAAAATAACAGCAACAACAAGAATAAAAAAGAACAAGGCTGGAAAACCATCAGTGCCATCGGCACAACCCCTCAACTTATTAGCCGTCCTTGCAATAAGGTGAACTGCAAGGTCTTGGATGTATTTGATTGATTGAGATCAAAAGATCAGGGGGCACACAGTAAATTGTATCCTTCCATGAATGCATTTTGCTTTCAAGATTTGAGCAGGTAGTTGCACGAATTTTAAAGCTCAAGAGGAAAAAAAAAAAAGACATACAAAGGTGACTTCAGAGAAAGGCATCCCCTTACTTCTCTCTTGACAGCATCTGCATTTCTTGGAGCTATTTGAAAGTTTCTTCCACGATCCTGTACCACTGGGACACAACAGCTTATCTCCGCTGAACAGAAGATGCTAACTAACAATAAGACACTCATGTAACTCTAGGGGAGACACCAGTATTTGCTGACATTAAGAATGAAAGGCAAATGTTAGAGAAACCAAATGAATCCCAAATTCCAAAAGGAGGCTGAAGAATTTCCCGTTCATTTTCAGGTGTCCTCAGGCACAGAAGACGGATCTCACTGTCCTGCTCAGCTGCACAAGAAGATGAAGGACCCAAACTCTGCTCCTCTGGTGATGATCCCTCAGAGGTGCCAGGGCTGCCTGACCCCTGGCCAGGTTTGTCATCTGCAGCTCGTGAGGGAGCAAGGGAGAAGCGAGAGAACTAAAGGAGCAGCCATCCTTAGGACATAATTTCAACACCCAGCTGGTGAGCTAGCATTTCTAAACACAGAAAAAGCCTGCTGTGTTCACTGTCAAGACGGGACAAAGAAACACAATGGAGAACAGGAACAGAAGAACAAGAAAAGAAATATGAAACTGCCATCTCATCAGCCCTGGAAACAAAGAGGAAAAGCAATCATTTGGCTCCTCGGTATGTGTTCCATGCGTTATTTGTGTTTTGCACAGTGTACCTCAATCTGTAGCATTGTCCTCTCACATCAGAGCAACACATTTGAGACTACCCACCTGAAAGTAAGAGTAAAACCCTTAACAAGGATCACAGAAGAGACCCAAACTTGCAAGAACTTGCTACAAAGGAACAGGAATTGACACAACCTCCTGTTTCTATGGCAAGGTTAGATTACACACCAATAACCAAGGACCGAACTGCTTTTCCACCTCTTTGCACTTCACTCCAGAGGGACATCACCATTCAGTAACAAAGATGCTGAGCACAGCTATTGCCATAGATTCAAAGCTCATTATCAGACCAGGCAGCTCCTTCTGCACATTTTCTTTTTCCTTTCAATCTTCTGCACAGATAGCTTTCTACCTTTTAAGTTTTGAATAGCGTCAAGATAAGAATTACACTTTCTCCAGTTTCTAACATTCAACAGGTTAAAAGGACTCTCCAGATGTCATCTAGTCCATTTCCTCACCACACGGAAAGATTTGTTCTTTTAAAACACGTCTGATGGAGCTTTTCTAACTCATCCTTAAACCTTTCCAACAACTGAAACTCCACGAGCTCCTCAGGCAATCCATTCCAGTGCTCAGTTATTCTTAATGCGAGAGATCATTTACTAATGTCTCATCTAAATTTCTCCTGCCGCAACTTAAGCCTGTGATTTGTCTTATTTACAGTAAGTGGATTTACAGTTTGTTCCCTCTCTCCACAACAAGTTCGCTATTGTCAAAATTTACGAACTGAGGCACCCGTGTGGCTTGCCCTTTCTTTGCCATTCTGCTTCTGCTCAGAGCAGATTCGTAGTCTTGTGTCTCTGCATGGGTATTGCTTTCCTTACCCTGTGAGAACAGGCAGCTAGGATATCACAAGGCTGCTTCAAGAGAAGACGCTCACATCCAAAGGCTGATGCATTCAGGCACACCCAATTATAAAGGACTCTGAAAAAAAAAAAAAAAAAAGAGGTTTGTTTTTAGGATGGTAGGCACAGGGTCCAGTAGTAAACCGACAGCTCTGAACTGCAACTTCTTCCACCCTATTATTTAACATTCAAGCAGATCTTCAAAAGCAACATCAATGACTGCAGATACATCATATGCCACCACTCAAACTTAGCCACATTTTCTCTGACAGCCACCATAAGGGTTTGATAAATCTTTGTTCCAGGAAACAAAGTGTACCACTGCCTTTGCATAAAGTCCTGCCAAGCTAAAAGCAGTACCCAGTACACATCAAAATCAGATGGCTCTGACTCCAGCACTGTGACAGAGGACAAACCTGAATATTGCCACTGGTGGCTTTATTTTCAGCATCATTGAAACCAACAGGGGCAAAACTTCCCATCCACTCTGGGACTTGAGTGTGTGTAATTGTGGGATGGACCCAAAGGAGAGAAGTCAGATTCGATGAAATACTGAATAACTTTTGTGTTCACGACATATGTCCTACCTCTCCATCTTCTGGATGCTCTAGCTAGCAAAAAGAAATCTTTCTCCTGAACACAAGGGTTTAGTGATAAAGGAGGAAGAACAAAGAAAGGATTTACATGAGCAGCACTGGGAAACACAGGGGAAGAGTTCTGAATAGCAAGAATGTCCCAAATTTCAGGAGATAACAAGCAACAAGGGAAAGCAGGGATTTGCCTTCTTACGTTTGGGGGGTCTCAAAAAATGAGAGCCACATAGTAGCAACCAATTTGCCACAACTGTTCCATGGATCACTTTTTGCATCCCACCCAGCCTAAATTCCTCTCTCGCCTTAACAGGGACTGCTCTGAGCCTCAAAGTGGGAACTTCTTTTGGCCAAGATCCACTCCTTTTGCCATCTGCTGTGAAAACAAAGATGCCTGCTGCACATCTGGGGGTCAGAGCGCCAATGCAACAACTCCGTGCCTTCTCTCTTGCCCATGCCACCCACCATCTATCCCTTTCACCACCATTCTTTGTCCATATCCAAATTTCCACTTGGAATTTTTTTTTTCCTCAATCCTTTTCATCTGCCCTGGACTTTTGCTTCCCTTGATCATCTCCCTCTTACCAGTAGAGCACTTAGAGCAAGCCCCGCTGCTGTCAGCACAGGAAGGTGACACTCTCCTATTTAGCACAGATTTGATAACAGAAGTGGTGTTTCCAAGGATAAAGACAAATACCTGCAGCAATAACATCCCTACAACACACAGGAGCTGCAAAGAACCAGCAATAAATGCCTCCTACTGAAAATGAAGAGCTCAAAGTAACCTCAAAAATGTGCATGTCCAACCAATGAAAGAATTTAAATACATGCCCATCCTTAGGAATGCAAGTAGCTTTGGTGATTTCAACACGACCGTCTGTAGGATCAGATGCATTACCTCCCGACATACCAGTGAGAGCTATGGATATTCAGCAAAGGATACAGGTGTGAGGAGTGCTTCCACCAAGAAAACACAACCAGTTCCACGGCAGGATTGTGGCTGTTGAAACCCATGGAGTAGTACTGAATGGCAGCCCAGGACAGGGAGCCAAGAAGACTACCACACGCAATTGAAACTGCCAAGGGATTAAGCTAGACCAAATGTAATTACACAAACTGGAAGCTGGCCAGGGTACCGGCTGGTTTAAGAAAATTAAAAGAGGTGTTCAAAAGTTTCAGAGATAGAGTCCTTCTTCTGTTAATTATTTGGTGAGTCAGTCGCTGAAGTCTCGGTACTCTGGGAGGCTGTCTGAAAACGGGGGAAAAATGAGGCATAAACTTAAAAGGCATTAGAAGCGATTAGCAAAAGCCTTTGTTCTCCATGGCAATGCTCACTGCGCTGGTGCGCGAAAGCCTTTCATGTTCATGCTGAAAAGTGGCCTTAGTTCCTTTGATACTTCTGGGAGGAAGCGTTTAAGTTTACAAATATCCCGCTGTCAGAAGTTGCAGACAACAGTCGAGGAACTTCTGCGTGTCCCGGCCGGGTCGCGTCCAGCTCTCAGACGGGCAGCGTCCCTGCTGCAGGGACGAATGCAAACAAGGACGCAGGGAAGCTCATTTCGACCCAGAGGAAGGTTCACCCTACTTGCTAGGGATGTACAGAAGCCAGGCGGTGCAGAAAACCGGGTTGCAGCGATGTGGGGCAGTGGGCTCCTCACTATCTTGCAGCTTTCGGAAGATAGGGAGCATGTAGGGTGGGCAATGGTAAGGAGACCAGAAAGGATGTTTCATGGTTAATATGATCCTCCTGAACAGTAAGATGGAAGTCACATAGATCATGGATTTTTTTTTTCCGGATATTTATTTCTGTGCTTTTTGTACCAAAATAAAGAAACACAGAGACCACATCCAGAAGAGATGAGCACTGACTGACGTGCTCTGTTCAGTCTCTGAGGCTTGTACTACAACCATAAACAAAACATGGGAGTTTTTTGGAGAAAAGAGAGTGTAACTCTCAGTTTTGGCACCTGAAAGTAGTAGATGTAGTAAATGCCTCTGCTACCTCTGCATGTGAAATTCATCATTAGAGCTACACTCATTACTGTCTTTGAAGCAGTTGGATTTGACAGTAAAAGCAGCGTGGAATTGGAGATTAACCTCTTTGGGTGGTTTATTTGGTGAACTGTTCAGCTGATGCACATTAAATACACCGATTTTTTGACTGATGTGAAAATAAGGGAAAGATTAAACGGCAATCTCCCCCACAGGTGCCGTACACCACGCGTGTTGAGTGGCACAGTTCCCCCTGCAAGTGCCGACAGCTGGACACACAGCCCAAGGCTCTGCATGATTAACTTCATGCATTTCCCCAAAAAAAACAAGCCAGAAAAAGGCAGGCGTTTCACAGCACAGAGCGGTGCAATTTGTGGGAATGGTCTACACACAGATGGACGCAGCAGCTCCATTCCCTTTGTAAGGAACAGAAAAGGGTGGACAAGGCCAGGAGGGGACAAATGCTGCTGTGCACACCTTGTCCCAGCCCAGAGGCACCTCATCCTCCCTGTGGCAGCCCCACCAAGCAACACCAGAGCCACAGGCACGGGAAGAAGTCCCTCTGCTGTCTTGCAATGGGATGGAGAAGCCAGGGGCAAGCAACCGCAGGAAAAGCACGGTCTTTGCTGGTCCTGTGCAAGCCGATATTCTTCCAAAACGTCCAAGTGTAGGCAAACGGTCTTCAAGACAGCAAAACCACACATGGCCCCAATCCCTCATCTCTGGCAAAAGGGTTTTGTACTCAACGGGAACCGGCCACCAAGGGGACAAGATGACCAACGTGGCCAGAGAGTTCAGGCGGAGGTCTCCCTGTGACCACAGCTGTAATTAACCAACCCCGCTAATGGCCTCTGGCGCCCGGTACGAAGCACGGGGAAATGGCACAGGAAGCACTAATGCCAGGCAGCGAAAGATGGAGTCGCGGCTGTTTCTCAAATAAGAAATTTTTGCCTAGATTACTTATTATTTAAAAAAAAAAAAAAAAAAAGTTTCAGCATGCAGGGACATCCTGTTCGCTGTATTAAATTAAAGGGATGATTCAAGAGGGAACAGCTTTCAGGAGGCAGAGGGGGAAAATCAATTTCAGGTTGCTACGGACAACTGGGCTGGTTCCTGTAAGACTAAATCTGATTCAGCTCCGTGAACCTGACAGCGAAACATTCCCTGAAATACAACGCGCGCACGCTCCCTAAATAAATAAATACAATAAAACACACGCTCGTGTCACCTCCTGACTTCTGCCTGCTGAACTAAGGACGTGCTCGAGCCCGCTAATTGCAGCACGCCAGCCTGGAGCTTTGGCTCAGCGGTGACTTTTTGACTGCAAGTTCAACACCTACCGCTGCCTTACAGGAAGAGAGAGATTCGGGGGCAGGGTGGCATTTGGCAAAACGACCCAGAGCAGCAGAGCAGCCCAGAGCTGGCAGGGAAGTGGCTTTGCTCCTGCAGCCCCACAGCATCCTGCTGCATCGCAGCCGGTCCCGGGGCAGGACACCAGCACGTCGGGGGCAGAGCTGGACGCTGGGCTCCAAACCCCTGCTTGGAGGGGCTGGAGCAGAGGAGCTGAGGTACCTGCTTTTGCACCAGTAGCTGTTAAGCGACCAAATAAATCCATCTCGATCAATCCCTCCATCAAGGCAACAGGAAATATTCCCATCCTACGGTACTATGAGTCTTAATTTTATGGAGCAGCTGATGTTTTTCCAATGCAAGGTACCATTAAAATCCAGGATTTTATTAGCAAAATCAATGATGTGTGCTGAGACAGTCCCTCATGGCTTTTAAAAAACATCTATGAATAATTATAAAACTGATAGCGACAGAGAACATTGTGCAATTATTGCAGCTGTTTTACAGGATTCTCTAATAATGATGGCCCCTACTTCTGGTAAGACACCTTACGGCAGTACCACAAAAAAATATAAATAAGTAAAAAGCAACAGAAGCTCAGCATTCCCCTGCACTTAGAAGGTGCAAACATGTTGCCTGCTTTGTGTTTATTGAATATTTTTTTATATTTTTTATTTTTTTCCAGCAAGAAGAAAACATTCTGGAAAGCAAAACATCACAACATTTACGGAAATATTTACCAGTTGCCTGCCCGGTTCTCCTGCTCCACCAGTTCCAATGTGTTATTGCTTTAGAAACACAAGCCGGGGGGATTATTCCCTTTCAAATTTAGCAGAAATGGAAGCAGCAAAGAAAGGCTGTGGCCCTGCAGCAGCCACAAAAGTCACGATGCTCCATAGCCACGCACACAGGTCAGGTTACCTGCAGCATCTGAAAGCCCTCCGCAAGCAAACCAACCCCTGGGGACACTGGAGGAGAGTCCCAGGTATGGCAAAGTGCTCAACGATGCACTTACACGTAGGGCAGAGCCAAAAAATGACACCTGTCAGTCCTACTCCAAATGTTTCTGCTTTGCACCCATAGCTACACGTTTGCGAGAGCCCTGGGTACGCGCTGAGGGGAAAAAACATGAAGTCTCTTTACTCCACCTGGCTTTAAACAACCTCCGGATGTGTGTGGGGATGGCTGAGGGAAGAGTGGCAAGAATACTCAACAGATGTTTTCATTAGCATAAATTTGCCATTCATTCCTCTTTCTTCTACCATCACAAACTCCCCTATTATCCTCGCCGGATAATTTACAGTGCTTGCTGCAGAGCACAGGCTCTGAGAACAGAGACAGCACACACTCGGTAATGTACAAGTTCAAAGAGCTGAGCCACGCATGACCTGCCAGCAGCTTGTTGCTATTTTCTTGCATATATAAAAGAGCTTTGCCTTCCTGCAGCGCTGGAACTTGTCATCATGAAACACCCTCCTATTACAACATGGCCCAGAGGAGCTACTATTTCGGGTCCTAATAACGTGCTTGGTTTTACAGGAAAGCATGAAGGCAAGTAACATGGAATAACCCAGATGTCAGGCACAGAAACAGATGGGCTCCTCACAAAGCTCCGCAGATTGCCTCTGCTGAGCACTGTCACAGCCCATCCTCTAGCCGGGAAAGCACGGTGCCGAAGGCAGATGAAAGGAGCACGTGAAATGAAGCAGCAGCATCACCTCCACGAGGCCTGCGAAGAGACAACAGCGGGCTGCTTTCCAGGCAGCCTGAGCCCGAGGCAATAAAACATGACTCAGTCGTGAGGCTGTTCTTTCCCTGACCAGAAACACCTGCTGGCTAAGCGACACTCGCCCGGTTCTCCACCTGCTTGGCCCCACGAGATGCAAGAAGCATCCATGGGAAGGTGCACGAGGACGCAGGGGTCGCATCCGTGGTCTGGGGAAAGCTCTCACCAAGTGAGTGCACGTGGGGCTGGCTGCAGGAGTCTGCTAGCACGGCCACAGGCAGCACCGTGATTCACTCCGCTGTGGCTTCCCATCCCCAATTTGCCTTCCAAACAATCTAGGAAACCACAGCACCTGCGGTGGTGGCTCGGCGAGGAGCTGTCTGCGCACACGCTGAGTCAGTGGCAAGGCGGGGAGGTGATGGACTGGCCTGACCTTCCTCATTCACACTCACGAGAGGATGCAAAACCCAGGCGAAGAAACCAACGCTTCCGAACCCCAGGCACGTCTGGAGAAATCAGGAGCCTTGGTTAATGTGTGCAGGGCTGGTGCTTCATACCTTGAGGGCTGGGGTCGCAGCACAGCCCCAGAGCAGCTGTCCGGTACCGCAGGGCGAAGCCAGGTTATGAATGAAGTCCCGGGATCGATTCCCTGATCTATCCTCTGCCTACCACTGACTGGAAGATGCTATTCAGGGAAAATATAATTTAAAGGCGGAGGCTAATGATGAATCAAGATTGATTTTTTTGGACAACCAGGACAAGAAAATAAATGCAATTGGAGTCTACCTGCTCGCAGCTTGCCAGGAGTCAGAGCCAGTTTCAGGACAACCTGGCTCCTCTCCCCTTCCTCGTTCCAGCCCTTTTCCCTGCTCTGTCCCCCACCAAAAAAAAATAAAAAATAAAATAAAATAATAAAAAAAAAAAGAAAGAAAGCCCCTCGCAGAGGAGAAATGCACTTACACAAGACAGTCACTGTTCCCTGGAGCCAGCTCGATGCTGGCCCTGCTGAACAGTACAGAGTGACTCAATGGATGTGCAGAGGGCTCACTTTCTGGGGAAAAGCAAATTCCAAGAGTGCAGTTGCAAGGAATGCATTGTATGTCTGGTATTCACGCTGCGCTCCCTTTTCCTGTTCCTTTTTTTTGCCCTATAAGGAGCTGAGCACAGCCGGCTGGGCTGGGAGGGGGCAGCGCTGCGTGCTCAACGCCTCCCCACTTCCGACTTTGTTTGTCTTTACTGGAAACCCCATCGATCCATCTAGGAAAAAGGCTAGTGCACACACGGCGGGGTGTCAGCCTCAAACATCATGCTGCTGACACGCAGGACACAAAGAGGAGGAAAGCTGAACCACACCAGCCTAGCACGGGTTCCCTGTGAAGATGCATGCACATGTGCACATGCACGAGCAGTAATTTTCTTAATTATATTGTTGGGAAGGGGGGTGCTGACTTAAAAGCTAGGAACTATTGTGGCTACAGTCCTAAAGGGCTGGTTCCCAGGCTAGCAGCGCTTCAGTTGTATCTGTGCTGGAAATAAAAGGCAGCCTGGCCTTCGGCACACGCAGCTGGGGCTGGGAGGGTTACGTGACCTCAGCACAGAGAAACTCGTCCTCTGTAACGCACACGGCTTGGAAACAGGAGCGTGGGGCTGTGCATTAGAGATGCAAATTGCTGGGAGTTTTTCTCAAGTCCTGACAACCTCCAAGTTAAAGTCCATTGCAGCAGCTTCAGCAACAGACTGGGATTTCCGTATCCAGGATGCAATTAAAATATTACAGTGTAAAAAAATAAAACCTTTTTGCCATTGCTGCTTCCTCGGTAATCAACCGCCTATTCCTGGGGGCACTCAGGATTTTGCAGAAGCAGAAAGGCAAAGACAGAGCCACTCCACCTCCGAAGGCAGGAAATCTTGGGTCCCAAACACCCAGGAAGAGTCTGCACCAACTCCCATTTCTCAGCACATGTCAGAATCAGAAGAGCTCTCATTTAACCCTGCAGAGGAAAGCAGTGACAACAACTGCAGAGACTCACTGGGCCCAGTGAGGCCACGCCAGAACTGGCCAGGAAGAAGATGGGAAAACCTTGAAGAAATCAGCAGCTTGGCCCATTTACCCCTCCGTGTCTTGTCTTTGATCCTGGCTGCTTCTCGGTGCCTTGAAGGATGATGCAAAACCTCCCTAACAGGCAGGTGTGCAGTACAGATGCTGTCTTATTCCAGTGCCCAAAAGATACAAGACTGACTAAGTCCTGAGGCAGGAGGTTCAATATTCTTTCCAATTTTATTTTCTTCTTTTGGTCATTAGCACTGAAGTTATTCTTTACGTGCACAAAAGCATCCAGGCCACCTTTGGATCTTACATCACCGGCCTCAAAAAGCCCCACAGAAAATTAAAGGTTAGGTGATGGAGCTGCTTGGTTTGGGTTTGTTGTTGTTTGTTTTGTTTTTCTCACTCGTTTCAAAATTCTCATCTTTCCGTTTTGACTATCACACGCCTGCGTGCCGGGACAAGGAGCGCAGACCGACCAAGGCTGCCTTCCCACACCTCTGCTTACAAACTTTTCACTCCGTGCTTTGAAGAGGACGATCCCAGCGCTTTCAGTCCCTCTGCAAACACATTTAGAGGGCAGGACACCCTCACCATCCAAAATATCTGTCCCGTGCTGAGTTGCCTGCACCGGGGAAGGGGCTGGGCAGCAGCCAGAAACCTCTTCACCCAGTTCTGCTACTCATGGATTCATTATATCAAAATCCATAATGGTTTACCTGCAGCCCGCTGTATTCAAATGGAGCCAAGGATGCTCAGAAGCACCCAGTGGAGGCTCTTGGATGAAGACACGCGGCTGAAGCTCCTCTGGGGGAGGGGAAGGTTTCTAGCCTCATTAATAACAGCCTGAAATTAAAAGCAGAGCTTGTAGTACAGCTGTGATTCCAGCTATCCCGCTGCTTGTGTTAACAGTGCGGCTTTATTATGGTCAGGGATTAAAACCAGCTCCAACAATTAAAAGAAAAGAAAGAAAAAAAAAAAAAAGAGAGATGGAAAGAAAAAGAACCACCAGCACCAAAAATCAGCAAAACACGAAATTCCTGTGGGCTGGAACGATTAGCAAAACAAAGTTGCGTGCCGCGAGAAGCAAGAGTGAAGGCTTCCTCCCCCGCTGCCCCGCAGCCCCCTTCCCCCTTTGGGCAGCCACCCGGCGATGCCCTGCGAGGCCACCACGAGCCACTGCCACCCGTCCCCGCAGGATGTCACCTCCTGCCCCCAGGCAGGCACCCCGCTGGCACGGCGCTCCCACTGTCCAAATGCTGCGGGGTTAAAGGCAGAAAGGGAAAGGTCTCGCAGGCGGTGCCAAACGCGCCTGCAACTTCTCAGGAGCCACCAGCGCTCCCGGAGCAGCAAGCGTTTAAGCATCTCCTCGGACAGACTTGTCTCAGAGTTGATGCAATGCTGATCTCCAGCAGCCGAGGATTTGTCCCCTCTTCCTCTGAAGTGAGGGGCTCGGCTGCTGTCATTTGGAGCAGATCCAGGGTAAAGCTGTGACGAGGCTGCCTGTGTCGGCTTGGTTTTAAACAACCGGGAGTTGAGAGTGGGGAAAATGCAGGCTTAAGCATCTTGAAGCGAACAGAATACGAAGCCAGTGGGAAGTTGTGCTAGGAAAAGGACGAATTAGCCTTCCCTCAGTTTGTCACTAGTTGCTACTTTCACCTATTTATTTAAGGGTGACCCCAAAACCGCAAGTGAACGAACACCTGTATTTCTTCACTTGTCATTCAAAGCTGACGGGAAATATTGCTAAATGGGAGAGAAAATCCTTTCCTCCTACGCCAGCCCAGAGCAGGGAAGCCTCAGTTTGCTGTGTCTTGATATGCGAGTCAATGCCTTTAAGGGCTTGGTCAACACTGGAGAGAAAGGAGGCTCACATCTCAGCTTTTTGTAAATTAAAAGCAATAAATTCACAAGAAAGAGACCTCCCTGCACCTCAAGATGCACAGCAGGACCTGCTGCTCCCCTCTGGTTATGGTGGGCACAGAAGCAGGAGGACCAAAGGCAGCAATGAAGAGATTATCATTTATCCTTTGTTTTACCATTTTTTTGTTATCATTACCACCAAAATTGCCATGGTTTTACTTTGACACCTTTTGTCTCCATCAGGACAGAATAAAACCAAAGGCGATGTTTCCAGTGAAATCACCAACAAACAGTGCGAAGCTACTGAAGACCACAAGTTCCTTATGGACCAAAAACCTCACACAGGAGGCTCACACGTGCTTTCCCTCAACAGTGCTTCTTCTGCCTGCCCTCACAGGTTCGTCGCCCAGTTTGCCAGGAGTTTTGGGGTTCAGGATTTCTTTTACCTCTTTTATTGTCGTTGCTTTTGATTTTCAACACTAGAAAGTGCTAAAGAGTCTGCTTTGCATGGAAAAGCAAAGAAGAGAGAAATGTGGCAACCCCCTGGGCACCCCTGCACTCCTGCAGAGCCTGAGGAGGTCGCTTGGGTGTGCAGAGAAGGGGTCCCTGCTGGATCCCTGCAGAAGTGGTACTTGCTGACAAACCAGGCACTGAGTAGAGGTGACAGCAGACACCACGCGGTGCACAGGGTGGGCACTGATGAATTCAGAGCTCCCCCCCCCCAGCACCGTGACTGTGGGATGGCACACGGCCTCTGCGCTGCTTCTGGAGGCAGAACCGTAGATTCAGGTGAGGTTTTGCTGCTGTAATGAAGGATGATGATGCTTGAACCAAACAGAGAGGATCGGTTATATGACAATGCATGTGCCTGGGCAGCTGTTCTCAAAAGCATGCCAAGAACGTTTTACACCAGTTAAGTTCAGAAGCTCTAAGCCGGGCTGTGCAAACCCTTTAAAATTCCCTTCCCCGTAGGGCTACAAAGTGCTTCAATAGAATTGCACTTAAAGCCGTGTCTGCAAAAATATCACAGCTAAGGTGGCAAGTCCCCAGCAACCACACAGCTGTCTGCACCACGTCCAGGGCTGGTGTGATAGCGTAAGAAACCCAAAACCTCCTTTCTTTTTCCCAGCAGAAGTCTCCAGCGCTTTGAAAGCATTTAAACTAAAACTAATAAACCCCACGACACACTTTCCTTCTCAGACACCAGAGCACTTTCTAAATACCAAGGTGACTGCAACCAAAAGTCACTGTGGCTTAGCAAATCGGGGCGAATTGACTTCCCGGTGGTTTCAGCTGAAGCGCTTTGCCTCACGCTTGCAGCAGGGGCTGGGAGCGCACGCAGTTGTTGCACCGCTGAGCTGTGGTGGTGCACCACCTCCCTGCAGCATCCCCACTTTGCAAACGGGAAAAACGGGACAAGAAACTACACAGGAAAAAGAAAAACCATCAACGATGACCCCCACACGCAACCCAAGAGATGAAGTTGGAAGCTGTGCCCTGAACAGGGCAAGTAGCAGGGCTGGCATGAAAGCTCAAGAGCTCTGCTGAGGGAGGAGAGCTTGTGGTGGGCTGGAAAAGGGAGCAAGGATGAGCAGTAATTGGCCCCCACACTGCTCAGCTAGTCCCAGGAAAGTTTCAGACTACTGCAATCAGCCACGCTTTCTATCAGACCATTGGTACCCTGTGCCAGAGGCAGAAATATCAGGGTGCCACCCAGCTACCCGTGAACAGGAGGCGGAGCCCATGGCGTGTCTCATCTAGAAACGGCCAAGATGTGCTGCACAGGCATTTGCACTTGGGTGATTCAGATCCTGCCCTTACAAAACAGATGCTACAATCTCCTTCTTACACCGAGAAATTGCCTTGAGAAAGATTTCCTCTCTTGCCCCAGGATTCATCAACTCCTTACATCACAGACTGGTGGATGTAAGCGATGTCCAACCCTGCACAGACTGGTGGGGATCGATGCAAGGGATGGCACCAGAGCTGCTCCTTCCCTCAAGGACCTGCACCGTCAGCACCAGGGGAAGAATTACACTCAGCGCTGCCTTCCCTTAGAAGCTGCACCAACAAACATCTGAGCAAAATCAGCATGGACCATACACATACATTCCTCATTTCTCCCCCAAATTTATTCAGTCCAAACCCACCCCTCCCTCATCTCCTCTGACACGGGGACCCCTGAACGCATGAGCTTGTTTTCTCCATTAACGCTGAGGTGCTGCTGACATGCTGAGGAGGAAGGTGATCCAGTGAAATTACCAGTTATAGCTCAGGGTGGAAAGCAACACTGCGACCAGTGGCCCTCGTGATCTTAAACAGCTCCAGAACTGGCTTGATAGTGTTAGTACAATTTATGAGGTTAAACAAGCGAATATATCGATCCCTCCAAGGACGTAAAACTTTGTACCTAAACAATGGAAGAAAACATTCAATACAGACGTCATAACGCGCCTACAATAAACTATTACTGCATTTCCAGGGAAAGAGACTCGGGCACCTGTAGCAGTATGGGGTTGTCAAACCACAGCCAAGGAAAGCACTCAGCTCTGCCCCATCTTCCAGCCCATCGCACAGATGTGTGCCCCCCAGCTACCCAACTCTTTTCTTCACTAAATGGCAAACCAACAGCCGTTCTATGGTGAAACCTCAAGCTTTGTTTTCCTTTCCCACTTTAGGGTGTGCTGGCCAGGAGGAGCTAAGGGGACCTGTGATTTGGTGCTTCTCAGAGACCTGGCAGTCCCGGGCAGCACCTCAGGGCTGGTACCTCTGGGCGAGGAAAGCCCCGAGTCGTGTCCTTCTCCTGTCCAAGTGCCACTTAACATGGGCTTGAGTTATTAGCCAAGGATGTTCCTCAGGAAAGGGGGTCACCAGGCACCTCTACACGAGCAAACACCCTCCTCAGAGCGACCTGAAGCTGCAAGGTCTTGTTTGGGCCAACACTGGCGAGGGAATATGATCAGAAAAGCACCTAACGTCACCGCTGCTCTTGGCAAGGGAGGATTTACTACTGTGAGGACTAGAAAGAGGATCTGCCTGGTCTGGAGGCCAGAGGTCCACAAGGCAAGCCAAAAAGTAACTCGTTCCCTTTCCTAACAAACTGTGTTTTCAGCTGGAAGTCGCTTGGCAGCTTTCCTACCAGAGGATGCGGCAGGTCAAGACGAGGGTTCACTCCCGGCCAGGCCGAGCGGGGACACGAAACACAAGCCCAGAGAGCGCTCTGCAAACAAGGGCTGAAACGCCACGAGGACGGCGTCTGCGGGGCTCCCCACGGACAGCAAGGGACGCTGCCGGCCGTCAGGAAGCTCCGACTCGCAGGAGCACGGGGACGGGGTTAAGCACCGAGGTTAGGCACCCAGCTGCACTGCGTCTGCCTCCTGAGCACCTCTGGTTTTCTCTTCGCCGGGAAAATTAAACCGCGGTGGCATTCTGCAAGAAAATTGTCACTTAAACTCCTTATTAAATGCAATTTCCTCTCCCACCCTTTTTCATTAGCGACACTCGAGCGTTCATCGAATCATCCTGTTATTTCCAGACAAAATGTTAGTCTTGTTAGGGAGAACTTACGTATTAGCACTGGCTGCAAGTGCAAAAAGCTCCACCAAAAATCAATTCAGAAGCAAAGCGTCCCATCCACCTGCATGGGAATGTACTTAAATAAGCCTCGCACACAGGGAAACCCGTAAGTGCTTGGGGAACAATGGTTCTGTGGGAAAAAGACGCAGCAGTAACCGCATTACTTCTCCCTCCGAGGCAGTAGCTTTCCACTTAAATATAATACAGTGCACCTGCTTATTATTCTTGTTCCACAATATCACATTCAGATCCATGCTGCAAGCATCCCACTCATTGCAGAAAGACTTCAGGAAAGGGGAAAAAAAAAAGGCATTAAAGGAAAGCAATCTATAGTAGCACATTACACCACACCAATTTCAAGCAGGCTGTCATTCTCATCACACCAGACGGCATTTTAACTCCAACAGTATCCTTCGGTGAAACATCCTTGTTTCTGCCTTCGACTCGCTATGCTGAGCCCTCCTGAAATGAATGGTACAAATTCTCTTAGTCATTTCAAAAGGACGCCGCTGCTCGGAGCGCTCTAACTTTTCGCATCATCTTTCCCAATAGCACGCAAAGCACTAAGGCCAAAACAGGCGTTTTTAAAGACGGGATTAAAAATAAATAAATCAGCACCTCCTGCCTTGGGATGGAACTACAAAACGGGGCTGGGGACCTCAGCTCGAGGGAGCCGCATGTACAATCTCAGATCCAGGCCAACTCAGAAAATCGCTTAATTACACGATTAACTTTAACACGTGCTTAAGTTGCTTTGACTTCCGTGGGACTTAAGCATATACTTATGTGCTTTCCTGTACAGAAATACTCTCTTAAATCAGATCCTGTTTTGAAGGGATGCTGCATACACACACCCACGCACACTCACACACGCACGTGCAGCTCGTGCCCTCAGGAAAGCTCCGGCTCCTCAGCCCAGCTGCAGATCAGACTGCCTTACTTCTGTGCCTACCGAGGGATGGAAATGTTTCAGCCCGAGCTTTACGTACCCAGCCTGAGGTTTAGAAATGCCTCGTTTGGGACAGGGGCTTTACGAAGGGTCAGCTCTAGATTTCAGACTTGGTGAGTGACGCAAGGCGCTGGGAGGACTTTCTGCTGGTCTCTTCTGCAGGGCTAAGAGTAAGGAAGGATGCAGAAACCAGCAGAAAGCATGGGTTAGCCCTACGAGGGGGGCTGTAGGACTACAGCAGTGACTGAAAGGCGTCTGAACCAGCTCTATCATCAAGGAGCTCTGGTTTTCCAATGTACAGTTTGAACCTCCCCAAAACCCCTTTGCCCAATGCCTCCCCTCTCTTGCTGTTGCAGTTAATTGCAAGCACATCGCTCCAGCAGCTCGCCTCATACAAAAGAGCTCCTACCACGTAGGGGCCTGCTTTTCCCACTTTGCCCATTCTCGTCGCAGTGCAATAAATTATTATTATATACGTCGGTTTTGCAAACAACTACAGCATCCACGCTGAGTGCCTGCGCGGGGGCATGCTGTTTCTCAGTGTGATCCGAAATAGCCAAGATATTAAAATCCCACAAAGAACTGTGCTTCTAATGGAAGAATTGATGGGCCAGATGTTGACACTAATGATTATTCTGCTTAGCCCGGGGCAGAGCCCAACCCCTCTAGGTCTGAGGGCTTCGCCCTTCCCCGTTCCCCTACGCCTGCACCGGGGTCTTGCTGCCCCCATAGCTTGTGGGGTGCTCACCCAGGAGAGCGATGCATCAGCCCTTCCCCAGGGTTAATCATTGCTCCCAAAGCACCCCGAAAAGGGATCAACGAGCTCTTCAGTGCTGAAGTTAGCACGGGAGAAGAAACACTGGGCAGTAAGTCACCCTGTGCTGCGTCCAGGCTTTGGACTCCACCAGCCCGATGGCTCCACACAACCTTCCTCCGCTTGGGGAAGCCCCAGCTGAATAACACCCAGCTCTGTCCAGCACTGCACTGGTTTATGTTTACCTCCTGAAATCCCTGGCTTTCTTTCAGATGCCAAGCAATGCAAATACAATGGGAAATCTCTGCAGATGGCCCATAAACCCTCACACCAGCTTAAGGAGAAAGAGTTAGGAGGGTCCCTTTTCCCAAACACCCCCCTGGGCCCTACAAGCCCCCCAGTCTCCACACCCAGAAGCCATTCCTGGCTCAAGCTGTCCTCTTGTTGCTAAACAGGCCCGGGGAAGCTCCAGGTTCCCCTAAGAGCCCAAGATGCAGGTTCCTGAGCAAGTTTTGGATTCTGTGCCCACTGCACTAGCACCAAAAGTCAATTTGGTCTCAAAATCAAGCCCTTTGCCATGCAGCAAGAAAGGGCCTGGACAGCAAACCACCGACTCCCAGTACATGTAAAACTTCTCTGGGACTGGTGTCCGACTGAAACCCACGCTGGCCTTTTTAAACTGCTTTTCCCCATTGCTCTCCAGCTCCAGGATCAATGGAGCTGCCTGACACAGCAGCTTTGTGGGGCAAGCATCAGGGTTTCTCATCAAGCATTCTGTGTTTGTGCCATGTAAAAAAAAAAAAAAAAAGCAGAAAACAAAAAACACACACCCAACTGTTTTTCAGTATTCCTCTCTCCTGGCTGGCTGCTGAGGGAAAGATTTGCTCAGACCGTTGGAGAAACTGACAACTTTGAAACACAGAAATGATAGTATAAGTCCATTCAACATGAAACAAAACCGAAACACATGGTTTCCCCAAATTATAGCATGAAATTTAGATAAAAGGGAATAAAAGGGAATGCATTTCTTTTCTCTGAAGCCAGTGCTGTCCTTTCAAACAGTGCTTTGCTCGCCTGAAGCACGTGCCCAAGCTCCCCGCCACTATGCAATTTTCAGGATTTATTCATTTAAGCTGTGAGAGAAGGGAGCACGTTACGTCCTGCTGACAGCACGCAATCGTGCGTGTGAACGCAGATGAGGACGAGGTGAGATTAGGACAAGCTTGCAGGGATTTAGCCCAGTAGGTTATTTATTCCGTGACAGCACAGATTAAGAGGGTTGACCGCCCCTTTGGCCTCACGAGCGCTCATGTGAGCGAGCAAGCACGTTTTATATCGGAGGAAAGGGGAGGAGGTGTTACCATCCAGGTAAATATCTCAATAAAATAAACACAGAAGTGGCATTTGGCACTTGATTAGCAGGGCATCTCCCAGGATCCTGCTACAACTTACCGAGAAATGCTCTTGTTGAGCCTCCCAGGGATGGAGCAGTCCCAGCTGACAGGTGGATGCGGTGAATCAGAGGGACTGAGTGCCCAGCCCAGGATCTCGGGGTCCTCACCACCTCAGCACCACTACCTACAGCCCCATGCTCCCAGTCCCACGTGGACATGCTCCCAGCACCTCGTTCGTGCCCTGTCCTGCTGGACCAGGCTTTGCTGCAGCTCTCCAGGAATTAAGCAGTAGCAAACAGGCAGCCTCATTCCTCCTGCCCTGTTCTCACCGTAAAGTATTTCTCTCATTTCTGAGCGACTGGCTGTTCTGTCTCAGTTCTGGTTAATATTATTTGTATCCTAATGCTTTCTAGGAACCATTCCAGCTTTACAATGCAGCAAATACCACTCGGTAGAGGAAACAGCCTGCCTGGCCATGCTTCACCTACATCGCTTTAGGAACTGGTTCATGCGGCCAGATAAGCTGCCTGCCCCACGGCCACGGCTCTCCCCACGCACACAGCCCCACTGGGGCCGTGCCCCGGTAGGTCTGAAGGTGCCTTTCACCAGGGGAGACGCTGGGCTGAGCTCTGGAGCTCCTCCAGAAATCCTCCAAGGAGCGTGAGCAAGCAAACTGAGAGAAAACCACAGAAGCTCGAGATCAAAGGACTTTTTGGGTTCCGCTTCTTACTTGCGCTCACATTGGGTATTTCCCGTTTTCTTCCTCTTGGTCTCACCAGCAGCAGGTCTTTCCTTCCACAGCCTCACTGCCGTGGTATGCACCTGATCAAGACCGAGAACAACGGCCAGGAGGAGGCTTCCAGAGCACCACCTACCAGAAGGGGAAGCCGAGGCACAGAAACACCTGGGAGCTGGGGGTTGGTCTGTTTCGTTTTTCCCAATCTCCAAGAATCAATTCACCTGAGACTATTGGTTCTGCTACTGTGACCCTTGCATTTTACACATTTCCACTTGAACTCCACCAAATCACAGCAACAGACACAGGCCTTCTGGGAAGCATTGAAAGAGCCCAAAATTACAAGAGAATCCAAGACAGAGCTGAAAACAGAAATATTGGATTTTGTGAGTTCTCAGCTCAGCTCACCCTAGAAAAATCTTCCTCTGTCCCTCAAAGGTATCTGTTTTATGAGATTCCTAGGAGAATTTCTACAGAGATGTTTCCCCAGGCCATAAAATAGCTTTTGTTTTAAACCAGCCAGAGCAGAGGCACTTTGGGGTGACATCCAAACCAGCTGGAGGTGTCCGGCAGCGTCCCTGGTCCGTATAGGGCATGGGGGCTGACACTCGCACACAACAGAGAAGTACACGCAGGAGCTGGGACTGTTTGCTGTTCCATAAAGGCCTTTGGGTCAAATAGCAAAAATAAATAAATAGATAGATAGATAGATAGATAGATAGATAGATAAAGTGGGATAATCTCAGTCACCACAGCCTAACCTGTACCTACTGCCCCGAGTGCTGGGGAGGCCACATTGCCTCTGCCAACCTCAACACAGCACTTCCCAGCAACAACCTTGCCCTGAGCTTCTTCATTACCCTAAGGACCACTTTAATTCCCATGAGGAACTCAGAGAACCAGACTGGAAGGGACCTCTGGAGACCATCCTGCCCAACCCTCCGGCTCGGGGGGGACACCCAAAGCAGGCTGCCAAGGACCACGTTCAGGTGGCTTCTGAAGATCTCCTATAGGGAGAAAACCAGACCCCAAAACCAGACCCCAGCCACGTGCAGCTTTTTGCACAGGCTGGGTTTGTCCTGGCACCCGATCAAGCCAAAAGGACTCATTTTACTTTCTCTCAAGCAAGAAGCTGTTTCCTCCACTGAGCCAGGATGTAACCAGATCAAAGATTTATAGGTCAGCTCCTCGTCTGCAATTCCACCTCTCGTTTGCAGTTTGTGCATTATTTACTCTCACAAAGAGGAGGTAAAAGAAAAAAAAAAAAAGAAAGAAAGAAACCGAACCCAATCAAGGAGATCCACTCTTCAGGACAAGGACAACAAGCTACAAAGGAGAACACTCACTGTCACCGGCCAGCCTCGGGGAGGGGAGCTCAGTGTTACACCGCGTTAATTATTTACCCACAGATTTTCTCAGGAGCTTGTAACCCACACCCAGCATCTCCGAAGCACATCTTACAGGGGGCAGGCAACAAGGAAGTCGGGGAGGTAGAGGTGGAGGAGATACCTTCAATCAGCAGGTAAGCATTACGCTTTGAGGCCGGACCATCAGTTTGGCAGCATTACCCAGTTGCACAGCTGGGAGGAAGGCAAAAACCCAGCAGAAGGCAGAGGGCTGCTAGGTTCCCAAATCCACAAAGCACAGGGGATGGCACAACTGATAACGGGCATTACATTATAATTATGAGCATTAAACAGTATCTGCCAGCATTAAGAAAAATCCTCAAAAAACTTGCTCAAACACTTCCCAGCAAATCCACACATTGCCATAGAGCAGCAGGGAGCACCGGAGCTCTGGGCAGTACCTAGGGGTCTCCTGGCAATTTATTCCCCAAGAAAACTCATTTACCTCCTACCTCAAGTAACAGAACTTGTGCGTGATTTTTAGACCATGTTGTGGTGTTTTGGAAGGAACAGGGTTTTGCGTTGTACTGTTTTTCTTAAAGCAAAGAAGAAATAGAAAGTTGAGATTCTGGAGAGGTCTGTGGGTTCTGCAGGAGGTAGGGGTGAAGGTGTTTGGGAGTTATTCTTTGTCAAAAACAGGACGTGCTTTTTCCTGTTTCTTTTTAATCCCCCCCCAAAAAAAATAAAAAATAAAAATACTTCCCATTTCCCAGCCAAGCTCTGGTTTTGAATTCTACGCAGCAGCAGCCTCTGCTCTGCCAGCAGTGGTGGGGAGAGTTTCAACAGGCTTGCATTACCCCAGAATTTGCAGTGCCCTCCTTCTAAGCTCCAAATTCATCCCCTACTCATGTTAATGTTTATTTTTTCCATTGAATTCATCTTTGGTCCCCCTCTTAGGGATTACTAACCCGTGGGCTGAACCAACACCTCTCAGTTTGGGGAGGAGGAACTTCTCACGCCGCCACCAGAACCACCCGGGGTGCCAGGTCCACCCCAGGCACGCGGCTCCTCCTGCGGCCCATCCAGCAGACAGCTCCAGGGCACCGTTTTTGTGTAGCTCCTGTAATTCCACCCACCACAGTAAGTGCTTGCTTCAGACTTTTTGGTTGGTCGGGTTTTTCTCTCTTTAACCAAGTAACATTTTCAAAGCAGGTGACTTTTTTCCACTTCAAATGTTAACAAGATAGCAGGGGAAAAAAATGGTGAGAAAATTAATCAGCTTATCTCTCTCCATTAGATTGATGCAGCGCTGTCTTACAAGGCAGCAGCACGTTTCCCTCACCGTCATGTTTCATTATCACCAAGAAATCGCCTACTAAAATGCTTAGTGTACACATCCCTTCTCTTCTACCACTTTTCAACCAGCATTGCTGAATGCATTACCAAGAACTGTTTTCTTGGCTTTCACCAAGTTTCTTCACCTTTTAGACAACATCCCTCCAACTTTTAAAAGCCACAAGGTCCAGAGCAGCTCCAACAGGAACACAGAGCAGATGAATCCAATAAAGGCCCTCCAGGCTAACACACCGGGAGCAGGCACGCAAGGTTGAGGACTAAAATTTGTAACTTTTGAAGTCTATCGTGTTTGTCAACGGTCAGCCACAAACTAAATGAAGACTGAAGCCCTTAGGAGATTGCCACATCACCTCCTCAGTCCATCGGAGCACCGGAAAATGTTTGGCACAAGACAAAGGCAATCTTTGTCCCCCCTCAGGCACAGGAATGACTGAAGTTATCACTTCTGGCCCAGTTCATCTTCTTGTTCGAGCAGGAACCACATGCCGGTCAGTCCCAGCAGGTGAGATCACCTCGTGTTTGCCAAGCTATGTTATGGGGAAGGAGAGCTTCCCTACGAGAGGAAAAGGCACGGTCCTGGACTCCAGGCTGCTGCTAGGGGCATGGAGACCACTTCAAGGAAGGGTCAGGCCTCAGCTTGGGCACAGCAAGAACAGGAAAGGGAACCAACTTTATATGCAGAGCGACTTCCAGAAGGGAGAAATGAAGGGGGGTGTTCTGACATCACTTTCTTAAGCACAGACACTTGTTGTATTCCTTTCAGAAGTGCACGCTTCTCTGGAGATGGGGCTTGCCTGGATGTGAGGTGGGGACAGAGCCAGACCACAGACATTGGACACCATGGAAATTCATTTTTACCCTTCCCCTTCATTCCTGCTCTGTTCTTTTCCAAAAGAAAAGAAGACAAAAATCAAACAAGGGCAAGAAAACCCGACTGGAGTTGCTGCACTGCTCACAGGAGATGAGAGGAGCCGCAGCACCCAGGTGTGGCAGGGCGAGGAGGGAGCCCTGCCACCAACCCAACCGCCCCCTCTGATCCCAACGCCAACACGTGAGCAGGCAGTTAGCCCAGATACAGATCCCGTGCCGTTCCCTTTCCCCTGGGAAACGTGAGGTGGGACGCAAACGTGTCACCGGAGAAGCGGTGGCACTTGGGCAGCACCACGCTACACGGGAGAGGTTACGCAGCACCGTGGGAAAGCCAAACTCAAGCTCAGCATGCCCTGCTCCCCAGGGGACGGGTCATTTCACAAAGCCAGGATCTGCTCCAGAGCATCACCTGCTGCCATTGTGCTGCCTGAGCTGCTGGCCACCAGCTCCACGGGGGTCTTTGAGAGGCCAAGAGGCCCGTGACCGCTCGCAATGTCACGCTGTCCACCCGGGGTGCCGGCGCTGAAATCTACTCCTGTTTTCCATGAGCTAAGCGAAACGGCTTAAATGTTAGCCAGCGCTGCCAACCCTTGTGATGGGTAAATGCTTTCGGGATCAGGGGTACATCTTTATTTAAATGGCATCTGTACGGCAGGTGGGACATCAGCTTCAGCACCCCATTCGTTTGTGTCAGCCCCTCGTGCTACCAGGTGCAAGCACGGCCCGGCACGCACCCAGCGCGCTCGGGCGAAAGGATGAGGTGCCAAATGGGGCACAGAAGGCAAGCACGCCAGCCCCTCTATTAAAACCAGAATCGTCCAGCTTTTTATAGAAAACATCTGATCTCCTAAGAGCGCTGCCTTAGCAGAAAATGGATTGCAAAAATTCCAGTTTGTCACGGGCCTGCCGCGTGGCCTGGGAGCTGCCCGCCCAGGTGGCAAAGCCAAAGTACAGCAGCTCGCAGCAAAGATGCCCAATGCAGATATCTTAATTCAGGAAGAACAGAGCATTTTTCCTCCCTGTTTTAGTTTACTCCTTCCAAAATAGCCTGAACGGAGTCAAAAAAAAGGCATGTTCATTTTGGAATGAAGTTGTAGGCATATGAGGTGCGCGCAGAAGAGCTATGGCAGAACAACTTGTTCCTCAACAGCTATTCTGATCCACGGCTCGGCAACAGATCCAGAATCCCTCTCTGTAAACGAGACGTTGCGTTGATCTGACAAACCAGTTAAAGAGGTGGGTAGAGGCTTAAAACCTCTACAAAAGTGTAAGCTCTCACCAGCAATCCCCTTGAACCAAGGGCACGCTGACCCCATAAAAATCAGACATCATTGATCTCTTTTTCTAGAGCCCTGCTTTCCAACCTTGAGTGTAAGAAATCATCAGTCCAGCCCCATAGCTGATAAGACCGGCTTAAAAATTAACACAGTAAGGATTAGTATGCTTAAAGTTTCCCCCCTATTGGCACTCTGTATGGAGAGCACTTCTCCAAAGCGCAAGAAACTTAAGGTTCTTTCAAGGGAAAGATTAGATATTCAAAGTAATTACAGATTTAATGGAACAGGGGTTGTAAAAGACATCATATGTGGCAGAGCTTACAACAAGATCACAATCAATAAAAATCACTGAACATCTCGAACATCAAAGCTCAGATACTGAACATGTCAGACTAAACCTCCATTCTGTTGTTGCTATTATTTGTGATTTCAATATCCTAAATCAAAAAGTACTTCAGAAGAATGACCTTTATCCTCCCTGGTTTCACACTGACTGAAACACCTAAAAAGACCTTTTGAAGAGAGACAATTTCCTGAAATATAGTGTTACAGTTTTCCTTTTTCTTTTCTTTTCTTTTTTTTTTTTCCTTCAAAATTTTGTTCTGCGTTGCGAGCACTACTTAACGGAGTCATTTTCTGTGCTCTCTCGTTCACTTTTAGGCTCTTGGTGCCACCATGCCCCCAAGTAGACTGGGAAAAATCTTTAGAAAGTGACATCTAAACAAACCACTGACATCTTTCCAAAAGGTTTCATAGGTTTAGGGTTTTATTCAACAGACTGTTTTTACAAAGTGTAAATTAAGGATCCTTAAGGATCCGGTTTAAATCTCTACCTCATTTCCAGCCCCCTGCCTAACACATGCACTTAATTCCTTTTCGGCAACGTGGCCCTGCCGATGATGGCCAATTCACGCCACATCCATAGAGGCACATCCGAGCTAAACGCTCCCATACATGCTACACATATAGATAGCTATGAGTGGCACGAGGCTTGTTCAGCCCCCAGGAGGGTTACTGCAGCGTTATCTGCGCTCAGAGCGGTTTAGCGTTACTGGGCTGAAAGGAAGCCGAGAGACATCCTGTTTATAGGCTGTAGAGCCCCGATGGATAAACAAGCGTACCTCAGTTAAAACTAGAGTGGAAAAAGAGAGCGAGCGAGCGGCTCAGCATGCCCCCAGATAACGCCGTACCGGCTGAGCTACATGCCTGAAAGCGAAACGCGCGGCTGCCGGGCTGCTCCCGCGGCCCCACGTGCTGTGGGGCTGCAGAATGTACAGAATGTGCCGGCGGCCCCGCCGCCCCGGCCCCTGCTCGTCTTTCACCCCGATGCCGGGCTGCTTCCTGACACCCGGTGACACGACACCCCAGCTATTTTTCCACCACCCTCCCCCCCCCCCGCCCGCCGTCCACCCTCCCAGCGACGCCCACGCTCCCGAAGCTTTCTATGCATTTTGTTTTTCATCCGGCGCCCGGCGGGGCTGCACCGTGGATGCCCGGGGTTTTTGCGAGGTCGGGAGCGGGAAGGGCGTCGTGCAAGGTCAGGGGATCGCCGCGGCCGTGCCCCGATGCTGGCGGGGTGGGGAAGTCGAGGGCCTTCCCTCGGCATCCGCGGCTGGCCACCAGCAGAGATTGTTCCTCTGAAGTCGGAGGGAGGCGTGGGGCTTGGTGATATTTGGGGTATTTGCAGACAGGGCCAGAATTCTGGGAGGGATGCATGAAACAGGACATCTACAGAGAAAACCTACGAGCATCCCTCTGCTCATGACCTTAATGATCGACTGACAAAGTGATAGAGAACATCGAGGACCCGGAGCCCTGCAGAGCGGACCCACGGGGCTCGTGCTCCTCCAATAAGCCTAACCCCACAACACTCACCTGTTTGTGGGTTGGCTCTGAAGGGAAGCAGAAATCCTCAGGCTGTTTGACACCTTCGCTGGCAGCAACACCGTGCAAATGGCAGCTCACCAGGCCGGCTCCTTGGAGCTGCAGACTGCTTCCAGCCTCTACAGCAAACCTGCCCCCAGCAACGCTGCAGTTCTGCGCAGGGAACATGGCCCACCCGCCAAGCTCAAGAGGCAGGGACCAAACCCCAGACAATTAGCAAGTCCCACAGAGACTCTTCCTACCCGATCTGTAGTCACAGGAAGACCTGACCCCTTCTAACCCCACTTTCCACACATCCGCTCTTGCTGCTCCACTGATCACTTCTGCCCTCGCCAGTGCAGGTGGGAAATGAAGGTACCATAAATTCCCCAGACCCACAGCCATAGTGTCCATCCTCAGCAGCCAACACAGAAGGGAAAGTTTGGGTCCCCAACCTTTTTCTTACAGCACAAGCATCCCAGCACGCAGACCAGGATTCTAACAGAGCGCTGACACCTTGCTTGGTAGCCTGAAACAAGAGGCCTGGGTCAGGAGCGACTCCTCACAGCTCTGTTGTCTTTTCATTGCCTTGCTTTATTTACTGGAAGTCTCTGCAACAGAGGTACAAACCCCAACATGTTCTCTGGCCCTGACAGTCTGAAAAACTCCACCCAGAGCAGGTCCAAAGCCTGAGCAATGGAGAATTACCCCTGCGTGTACGAGCAGAGCTCCCTGGCAATGCCAACATTGCTCTCTGAGTGCTTCCACCAGAACATGCCTGGCACAGCCCTGCCAGTGCTTCACGACTGCCACACAAAAGCAGGACTTGTCCCCTTCTTGACAGGCACTGGGGTTGAAGCAGCACCACCAGGTCCTCGGACGGTGAGCTGAGGTCCGGAGAAGCACAAAGCTGCTCCCAAAAGCAAGTCCTGAGCACGTCATTTCTCATTTGTTTCCTACCCTGCCGTGTCTCGTGCAGCCGAGACAGGTCTGACTCATGCTGGGTTTCCAGTGCCTGACACAACAGGTCTGCGGGCTCGCCTTGAAATAAAACAACAGCGAGCGTGAGGTGACCGTGTCTCGGCCGGGCAGCCCAGCCAAGCAGGACCCTAGTTCTCAGAGGCACGACTCCAAGGTAAATAATTGTTAATGAACTCGCTCGTTAACTCCGCGTACTCCCGAAACCTTTATTTTGCCTCCCTTCCAGCAGGGAAGAAAGTTCATTGAGAATGAAAGCTCGAGACTTGCAGGGAGGAGTGACAGATGCTGCCTGACTGGATGTGTGAAAAAACTGACAGGCAGAAGTAATGCACCTCACATGTCTCATGGCTGCAGCGAAGCAATAAATAATCTAATAGAGTACTGAGGCTCGTAGTAATAACGCTGTGCTCTCTTTGCAGAAGCCACTCCCCACGCCGGATGACATCTGTCATGGTATAGATGTTCCTGGAACAGGGGGGATATTTTTAAATCTCTCAATGTGGCACAAAACTGTGAGTGTATCAGCCAAAATACCAGCCACCAAAGCGTTTATATATAGCCTTGCACATACCGTATATAGCTGGGAACACAGACAGATACGTGGTATCTCGCAGCATTACAAACAGACGTTCTTCTGCCCGTCTCCACGCACTTGACAAGAAACTTCCCGGGCTGCAGCTCTACCCGTGTCACCTTGCCTCGTGCATCCCTCTCTCCGTCAGCTCTTGCTCCTCGAGTGCTCTAAGTGCCGTGTCTCGGTTCTTAAGGATCACCAACAGGCATCTTCCTAATGGATCTGTCAGGCTCTTCTTGCACTTCCTCGTGTTGCCCCCCTGCTATAGGGCACTGAAGTCCCAGCGATGGTTTCCCCGTGCCCCGAGTACCTCTCCGTACACACACACCTTCCAAACCAGAACCCAAGTGGCCCCAAACTTCCCTCACCTTGCTGAGATAAGCCCTGAGAAGGGATCAGAAGATCCTCAAGGCAGTCCAGTTCCCTTTGGGCACACCTCCCTCCAACAAAGACAAGTTCTAGGTATGGTTCCTCTGAGAGGTACGAGCCAGGTGTTGGTTGTAACAACAGAAAAGGATTTGCAAGCTCAAAACCAACAACAGCTCCCCTCGGAGCACCTACAATCGTTTCCCAGGAACTCCACCAGCACCAAAATTATTGCAGGGGGAAAAGAGAAAAAAAAAAGTGGCTGCAGACACCACCATCTATTTTCTCATAAGCATCAAACGTGCATCAGCATTTCAACAGAGCCGCAGCCTTCACAGTGGGGTTGACGTTCAAGTCCTTGATACAGTTATCTGCCTAATAATAACCCCAAAGAGCTCTCCTTGCCTGGCTGCGTGCCAGACCACATGCAGCCTCTGCACTTTTCTTAAATTTTATTATTGTTATTATTCTTTTTTAGATTTTGTCAGACGTGGAAATGTTGACTCTGAGAAATTCAGACTCTCCTGTGCAGCTGACTGGCTGAGGCTTCTGTTTTGGTGCTGAAGAAACCGTGACGGGGTGGGGCTGGGGAAGGGAGACAGGGGAAAACTCATGTGTTTTGCTTTCGTGTCTGCTTTATTTTCTCCTCTGTCAGGAAACAGTGAGAAAAGGAGCTGACCCAGTTGCCATTCAGCTGCGTTGGAAGTGATTTTATCAGCTCCACCTGCTTAACGTGGGTTTTATTCAAGACTGCAAGGACAATGACTCGGAGACAAATAAGCACCGACTCGGGCATTCTCGAGGGACAACGAAATACACTCGTGCAGGAGACAGGCAACCCACAGCAGTGGGACAGTCTCGAGGCTTGGGGAGGAAGGAAATGATGGGAGGGAGGGCTGAACATCTCCCCACATGTTTGTCTGGGGAAAAGAGATATTACGAGGAAAGCTCAGCTCGTTCAAACATTTCGGAGTTTGCTCCATCTTAATTTCAGCCGTCGGAAGCAACAAAAGAACTGCTCAGAGAAATACAGGGCGACATCTCAGGAGGAACATTGTGTCCACGTCAAGCTTTCTAAGTCTTATAAACTGCTCCGTTACAAGCAGTGAGAAACAGCCTTGGCAGACCAGGCTGTAAGGTACCACACTGCCGTTACACCTGCTATGGACCTGGCCCTGCATCACCACGCTCTGGTTATGGTGTAGCCTCAGCAAGCAAGTCCTGCAGACCATTCCTTAAGGATGCTCTACTTGGAAAAAGGAAAATTTGCAGCAACAAAATAATAAAAAATCTTCCATCGAGCAGGTAGACAACGATATAGGGTGAAACAACCACTGTAGAAGGCACCACAAAGACACTTGGTGTTTAAAAATAAATTAAAAAAAAAAAAAGATGAAAGAAAGAAGGGAAAAAGTGTGCCTTTTCATGTTCCAGCATAAGCAGAAAGCCCCCAGCCACTGCTATATCTAACCATTAGGGCGATGGTAGCTTTAGAAACAGCAAACTGACTGTACATAAGCACGAACAGCATCATGTCCACAGCAGGCTGCTGGTTCGACACCCATATCACCAGCAAGACCCTGTGAATTTGTCATGTGCGGGTCATACCCACAAAGATTTTGTCACCATCTGTTCAGTCTCCACCACCTACCCTGCTCCCCGAAGGCTTTACTACGACAACTTCATGGGCTTTCAGCAGCAAGGCTCGCAGACAGCAGCCCGCACGCAGGTCGAATGGAAGAAAATGGAAGAAAAATGGACTCGATGATCTTGAGGTCTCTTCCAACCTATAAATTCTGTGATTCTGTGAAAAGCCCTTCAGTGCTGGGACAGGCAGGGACAGGTCCGTTCTGCACTTTATCCCTTTGGGATTTGAGGCAACAATGACATCTGGTAACTTGTCTGAAGCCCTGAGAAATGCCAGGGTGGTGCACTTGCCCTTCTCAACTGCTGTATTTACTCAGGCACATGCACTTACCCACGCACAGCCATACACACACACTCCGTGAGGTCAAACAACACTCCACCAAAACAAACAGCAGGCATTGACCCAAATGGTTCAGTGTACAAAAATTCACCACTATGGCCCTTACACAGTCTCTATCCATAGAAGAGGAGCAAGCCATGACCCAAGCACTCCAATGCCCCTTCAGCAAGCCCTGATCTAAAACCCAGACACCTTTTGGCTGCATGGCTAGCCATATATCAGCCCATGTGCACCCAGCCACCACCGCTACACATGATGAAGCATCCTTTGCAGCACCTCGTGGAGAGGGAAGCCAGCTTTGACAATGAAAATATAATGGAACATTTTGCATCGATCTATTGTGGGATGAGTCATTTTTAGAATGACTCGCCTCCTCTTCCCCACCCCCAAATTATGGACTACAAGAAACGAGCCCAGATGATGGGCAATTTCAGATGTTTTAAGCTCAAGTTTTTCTCCTGCTGGAGCAACATGCCATGACAGTACACAGAGCTCCAGAGGATATGCCCTTCAAGTTCCCACACCTTTTATTGGCTACAAAGAAGTTGGAGAAGAAATAAGAAACCAGAAGGAGGCAAGCTGGAGGAGGACTAGATCTGGGAGGAAAGCTGAAGTTATTATTGCTGCTTCAGGAGAACTCAAGGGGCTTTCCAGTCCATGGACACTGGCTGCAGCGTAAATGCCAAAAATGAAGGGCAAATATTTTCAAAAGCAGAGAAGAAATCAGAGAAAGGGAAGTAAGACTGGTGACAGTAAATTCTTCCCTGACTCCTTCAGTTCTTGGGACTGGAACAAAGCCCAGACTGAACCTGTGGAAGTCCCAAGCTCTTTTTCGAGAACTGGAAGCAGGACACCAGGAACCAGCTGACCAGTGAGTTTTTGCCATCTCAGTTCCACGGAAGTCAATGCACAAAGGAGCTGGCTGCAAAGGTTACTGCTCTTTTACTGGGGAGTGGGTAAAACACAACAAAAACATCCATCCCACCCACACCCTCTCAGATGTCATTGAAGTGCAGCCTGTCTCACTTGAAACCCTACTTATACGTGTATAATCTCTGACTTGGTTTCTAAGCCTTTGGAGAGCTACCTTTGATGGCACCAGGCAGAAGGTGGCAATTTACTCATTCACTTGCCTGCTAAGGCTTTTGCAATGGTGCACGTACAGGATGGCACGGTGTGTAGGCACCCAGCACCCCACCAGACGTACGAGGCATTCAAGCCCAGCCAAGAGATCCTCCAGCCCTGGAAGTCAGACAGGACCACCCCTCTCCATTCGAAGAAGAAACTGGTGCTTCATGCACCAGGAGATGACTAATCCCAGTAGCTGAGTTACAGCATAGCTTTTAACACACACACACAGAGGTGTTAAGGTCATCTCAACTCTCATCTACAGCATCCCACAATATCCCCTCCCACAGCGGCCCTGTTGCTCTTTTTTCCTCCTACTACTTTTCTTGTTTTCTACCCTCCCCCTTCAACCTTCTTTCCTTTCAGGTCTTTTCATCTCCTTCCAGAGCAATTTACCCTCCCCTGTCTATCCGCTCCCCTGGCACCTCAAACACCCTTCTCCCCACCCACGACTCCCCCCCGAGAAGCCCTTTTCTTCTAGGAATCCACTTTACCCGGATTTCTACCTCCAGCAATCACCCCTGCCCTCCCTAACCAGGCCCTCGAGTGCATATTTGTCCGTCGTGGATTGCAGACTCTTTCGGACAAGGACTGTCTTCTTCTCCACTTGTAAAACACGACACACGTTTACGGAGCGGGTAAATGATAAATACGCGATCTCAGCATTCCGGCGTAGCTCAGCGTCAGCTCCCTCCACCGAGCTCCCTCGGTGTTTGCCTTCCCTCTACAGCAAACTAATCTACCCTCAAGACTTTTTTTTTTTTTCTTCCTTATCTCTCAGCTACAAGGCTATTACTTAAATCTATCAGCATTCTTCAAAACCAGTTGAGAAAGGAAGGAGGGCAAACAAAGGGCCTTCAGCACAAGCTCACACCATGAGCCACACGGGGGCTTGGGGGAGCACCGCATGTGCTAGCAAGAGGAGAGCACGGCCACAGATACCTTACCAGGATTATTCTACCTCACGTGCCTCATTTCTATTCAGTTGTCAGTCAGTTGCTGGACCAGCAGGCGCACAGATATTTGCTGGAGGAGTATCCAGCACATCTACGTTGACCTTTACCCGCCAAGAGTGTCTGCTATTGGGAAAGGGGAAAAATGGACTGCTGAAATGGAAAAGTGGGGCAAGGAAAAGAAAGTTATGAAGAGAGGATTACGCACAACACACAAGGCACAAATCGGTGACTAAGAGGCCCGTGGTCCACGAAAAAGCCAGTGGAGGCAAAACCCTGCTCCGCCTCAGCGCTGAGCTGATGCCCTGCAGCAGCTGGCTGTTTGGCAATGCTGCCCATGCGTGACGGGGGATTTGTCTGGTGGGCGTAGCACTTCTCAAGAATCAGCATGGTAAGATGCTCGTTCAATAAATAAATAACTAAATAAATAAGAGGGCAAGAGTACCGGCTAGACAGTTCACAGAGTTGATGCTATCAGCTGGTTCCTTATCTCAGCAGAACGTGAGCTGTCTGGGGTTTCCTAACGCCCCAAGTCGCTGCTCTCTGGCCCTTCTGCCCTCCTCCACCACGTGGACTTCACCCCTGCCTCCCACCGCACGCCAGCCCCTCGCCCACACGGCCTCGAAATGTCGATCTTGATACCCTCCCGGGTTGAAGAATTTCTCACTCACCCACTCTGAGCGTGCTCAAGAGCCACGTCCCGCTCTGTCCCTACAGCTTGAGCAGCCTCGACGAGATTATCTGACACAGCTTTCTTGCAATCCTATCTCTGCAGATGGGTTGCTGATAACCAATGAAGAACCGTGGATAGCATCTGTGTCAGGATGCGTAAAGGATAACATTATTATCCTTTTAGAAACCTCACCCAGACACTTAGGAAAAAATTACAATTTTTGTTACTGGCTTTGTCTGAACTCATATAGCTACCCTCAGAACAGGCAGCAAAGGGGAACGCGTTCAAGTAAATAACTTGGATGGGGAGCATCAAACCCCTCCTGCGATTAAAGGAGACAGCCACTGCAGGCGAGAAAGATGCGAGTAAAATTAAAAACAGGAGCACCGCTGAAGACGAAGCAATCACCTGGAAAACAACAGAACATCTTGTAGGAACAATCACATCGACAAGCTGCCCTCCCTCTGCTCCGAAGGCTCTTGTCTGTGTGGCAGCCTTTCACACGATAGAGATTGAAGAGCTGCTGCTTAGCGCTGCCCCTGGAGACTTGCCCAGGAGTTTTGACGTGGCTCAGGGCCCTGTGCATAAAAGGGCAGCAGTGGCTACACTCCTTGTGAACTCCTGCTGGCCAAGCTGTCTGGCAGGTATAGCTAAAAAAAAGGCCCTTTTTGGAAAATATTGCTTCTTTTATAGCTTATCTCGGCGCAGACAGCTGCCTCGCTTCGCCAGAAATAGAAGAATTTAACAGCCATGTTTGCAGGGACAGATTTTAAAGGTTCCATCTTCTAAGAAACAACCTACACATCCAGAAACAGAAGGCCAGATTTGTTTTTACAATGGAACCCCCTTCCATATGCTAGCTGTGCCCACGGATTTGCAAAAGCCCTGCTCTGAAAACGGGATGTTCATTCAGCAACAGGCGACGAGCAACTTGCCTTTGCCTTCCTATAGAGTCTGTTCCTACCAAAACCAGTGGCAAAACAGCGCACAGTTAATTGCATTTTGCTGAAAATCTCTGGCATTTTATAAGCAAAACAGTGGTGAAGGAGAGCATTAAACATTGGAAAAACAAGCCTAAGAGGTTCGATGAAAATACCCAACAGCTACAGCTGATCAGCACCTCTCTGTTGTTCCTTTTCGGATCAGATCCCAAAAGGCATTTAGGATTTGTTCGGGGTGATAAAGGCAGGGACACAGGCAGCATTCCCAGGTCAGCCCCAGCTGCAGGTGAGGAGCTTCCCTGCCCTGGCACTGGGACCACGCTGGGGAGGACCCCGAGGAGCAGAGACCTCTCCGAGCACGGCTGCAAACACCCCGTGAGCCCGGAGGAGCCCCTGCAGCCATTCTGCCTCTAACACGTTTGTGAGTGCAATGGGAATAACGTTATTTTCCTGCCTTTTAGAAATAACAAGCCTGACAAGCTTCTTTAGATCAAAAGTGCTGAATTCCCAGCATTCCCATCAAATTTAACACTGGAAGAGCTGATGCTAATGAAGTAAACAGCTCTGAACCTAACAAGAGCTTGCAAAATTTCAGTGGTATCACCTTTTACCTGCAACAGTTGGACCAGTTGTCTGCAGGATATTTATTTTTTTTCCTAAAAGTGAATGAAGGGGTACTAAAGACAGGGGCCTGCTGCGAAATGACCGAAATTCCCATGCAAACAACCCATTAGCAGTGCTCAAATGCAATTTAAATTACTAGTTGTTAAAGTGCTCCTCAATTTCATGGTAAGTTTCCAAGGAAAATTACATGCTATGTACTATTTAATTGATTGTTTTCTACTTCTTAACATCCATTTATTCCCTCCTCCTGTCTTTTCCTTAATTTCAAGAGATGATAATGACTTTTCAGGGAGGAAGGGGGAACGGCTGACAGGGCTGACGAGGGATTTACCTGAAGAACAAGCATGTAGGAGGGAAGTGGCTGCCAAAACGGACAGCTTCTCTGGGACTCCTCTGTGCAATATTTTCACAGTAGGGGTGTGAGACAGCACAAGAACTCCTTTCCTCCTCAATGCAGGCAGCCAGGCTTCCGAAACCTGACGTTTCTTTAAAACGCAGTCACCCCCATATCAAGCAAAAAGCAACTGGGGAGACTTCCACACTGTTCACTGATGCTGCGAGAGGAGCAAGAGCAACTTGTTTATTCCTCCTGGGCATGCGAGTCCTTGAACTGACATGCTCACTGGAGGCAAACAAGTTCTTCTCATCTGAGAGATCTTACCCCAAATGCAAATACCTCGTTCACAGGAGCAAATTTCCCTCAAAGTTGACTGAAGAATTAGGCTGAGAGTAAGACCTCCTGCTGCTTGCAGCAGCTGTTACACAAGAATGTGCATTACAAAGCTAATAAGCACAGACATTTCTTAAAAGACTGCGCTCTGCTCAGATACTAAGAGGTAGCAGTGGCACCATTAGGTGAAGTGCCATCTGGAAGCTCCAGAAGCCACGCTACACGTTGGGATCCTGTCACACACGGGCAACATAGATCAGCTTTATGAAATACTCGGTATGACTTGGTTTACCTTTGAGCAACTGAAGCAGAAATATTTCACGCTCAGAAAAGTATGACTTTATTAGAGTGTGTTTAACAGCGCTATTCGGCACGAGGCTGTAAAACAGCTGCTGTGCAGGAGCTGAACATGAACAGTCACACGGAGTCAGAAGATTTGCACTTTTCCCAAATTTGCCACAAAGTGCCTCAGTTTCTGCACCCGCACCCACCAGGATAGCGCAGCTTTCCCCAGCCTGCAGACACGATGTGTTTCGGAGCTCTGAAACCTCTGCCTACAGAAATGCAAAGCACCAGACACACAGAGCCACCCAGGCCTGCGATCTTGCCTCTCCTTCCTCCCCTCCATGCTGTCTGGGGCAGCTTCTGGGGCACACACACTTGGTGCCTGCTAAGCCCCCTTACAGCCCCCAGCTCACACAGTGGCAGTGTCACCACCCTGCCACGTCCTGCACGGTGCCAGCCCAGCGAGCTGTGCCGTGATCATTTGGTGCAACCGCCGGGGTGAAGGACGGGCTGTGAACCAATCCTCCTTATACAGGAGCTAAAGCAAATCTTCTGCATCTATAAAAGTAATCGAGGGGCTTAAGGAACAGGCATGGAGCTCTCTGAACGTCCTCAAGGTCCACGGAAGCCACCTAAGGCTTCTCAGGCTCGAGTGTTTCCAGAGTGCCAGGCTGCAGGAGGAAAATCTTTAGCCGTGTATTAGTTTACAGGTCAGCCCTTAATGGCTCCGTTCCTAGAACAGAAGAAAATCCTTTGTGTGGCATCCGCTGCGGATCCTGGTTAGCATCAGCGATCACCGGATCTGTCCGGGCTCTGGAGAGACACCAGAGAAGAGCCCTGGCAGTCTGCGGCCCCAGCCTCGGGCTTCCTCCAGGCAGGGGCTCTGCCTGGGGGTGCTCAGCCTTCAGGTCCATCCAGCGGAGATGTGTCAGGGAGAAGGATCAGCACATGGAGGTTATCAGCCCCTGGCGTGCCCGACGTCTGCCCCGAGGCCTCCTGAGGAAGCGCCTTCACTCTGGCGCTGCCTCCAGGCCTGGGGACCCAGCTGGGCCTTGGCACCTCTCGTCTTGGTCTTCCAGCAAGCATGGAAGGGGGGAGACTGCGAGGGGAACAGAACATCATCATTTCCAGCCCTGTCCCCAACAACCAAGCTGGGCTACAAGCGGCTGGCGAAGCCTGGAGGCGCCACATCCAAGCACCGCCGAAGCAGGGGCTGCTCGAGGCACGGTGCAGGAGGAGGCATGGCCCGGGGCCGCACGTGCACACGTGGAGGCAAAGCACAGAGCACGAGGAGCAACACAGAGCTGGACTCACCGCCCTCCACGGCTCTGCCCACCACACACGACAAAGGAAGGTGGCTCCCCCAGCAAGTCACCGTGCTGAGGCTTCGCATGCTGCAGCAGCTCCACGCGCCTCCCCAAACCCCGTTCTCCACGCCGTCGCCTACGCTGCCAGCTCAGGCTGTGAGCTCCTCAGGACAGCAGGGCCCCGAGCCCCAAAGCTGCACCTAATCCAAGCAGCTTGTTGAAACAGCGTGGATTAAAATGCAACTGAAATGTGCAAACTCGAAACCCGACCTGCCTGCAGGAACACACCGCGGCAGTCCCTTCACTGCCGGCTGGGGTACGATGCTTTTCTGCTCACATCCTATTCTTGTGCAAGCTATGTCGAGCATTTTTGTCCTCCCCAAAAAAAACATTTCAGTTTTGCACCTAAGAGACCTGATGCAAATCCGTATCTCCTAAGAAAACCAAACCTCACGTGGAATAATAATCCCTAGTCAAAAGGGCAAAAGAAAATCCAAGCAAGACCTCTGCTAGAAAGTTACATCCTAAATTTAAAACAAGGAGGGTACGATAACAAGCTTGAATCAGCCTAAAAATACCATTTAGCAAAGCAGATGCACGCATCACTAAGCAGTGGTACGAGCCATACACCGTTTTTCACCAACATCCCTTCCCAAGTAAAAGGACAAAGTGCAGTGCTTTCTATCTGAGGCGCAGGACTCGCTGCTACGCAACCCCCAGAGCCAGCACTAAAAGCACTCTATACGTGTTACATGCTCCAAATGACAAGAGGAATGCGGGATAGTGGATCTCCACTCCAGATTCCTGGGCATGGCTTTAGTTGCCATGAATAAAACAGGAAGCAAAACATGTTCCAGGTTCCCCCCCGCTCCCCTGGTTTTCTCGATGAACTGCAGTTTCCTTTCAGGAAGGAGAAAGGAAAAGGGGAGAAGCAGAGAAGCAGACAGCTGCAGTATCAGACAGATAAAAAACCACCCCGCTAAGGAAAAATAAAGAATAACAGGAAAAACCACACGTTGAACCTTCATACAGTTAAAGCTGTTAAACTTCTGCAGTTCCCTAACAAAACAGTTAAATATTAACGTTGGAGATAAATATATCCCTGTGTCACACAGCCTTCTGAACACACACACTTGCTTAGGAGACAGAAATCTTTCTTAAGCTATACTTTACTTGCTGACCACATGCACATAACCGTACCCATTTAACCCTACAGAGCTCTGCTGCCTTGGTGCATCAGCCAGAAACTACAAGGAAGAGCCTGGCTGAATGGGAGCTGGCTGAAATTATCTTTGTACCTAGGCCTGAAGAAACATTTTGCCTTTGAGACCAATCTATTAAGCTAAATTTCCGAGCTTGAGAAACTTTCATCGGGTCCTTTTCTGTTGACTGGCGATCCACATGCCTGCCTCCACCAGCAGCCACGCACACACTTTGATGCAATCCATCTGACTAAACAAAACAGAAAATCCCAAGTTGCTTGCTAAAGCAGCAATGATGCACTTACCAGCATCCAGGCAAGCTCCTTCGCTAATACGCTTCCCTTTCGAGCAGATCAAATTTGGAACAAGGTCCAGGAGCAAAAGAGAACTGAAAACTGACCACAAGAAGCTTCCAAAACAAGAAGGACAAAAAAAAAAAAAAAGAAAAGAAAAAAACCTTACTACAGGAATTCAAATCCTGCTTCCACCAGACCCTGAGTCACCTCCCCTCCCTTGCAATAGATCAGAGCAATGGGTAAACATTTCCAAATATGGAGATCAAAACTCCGAAGGATGTCAAAAAAAATCACCCTTCTCTCCCTGCCTTTGGCACGGGGATGACTTGCCCCTCTCCAGCCTGAATTCCAGGCACCGAGCACATCACCGTGGCCGACCCACGAGCAGCCTGAACTCAAGGCCACGCGGCGCCAGCACGGTCCCGGCCCGTGCTCGGGCAGCTCCCGTCCCCTCCTGGGGATGCCCGGGGAGATGCAGCCAGGCAGCTCCAGGAGCCATCGCCCCGCATCCACAATTGCTGCTCAAAACCACCCTCTTCTCGTCCCTCAACTCACCAGCAGGAAAGCTCCCAAAGCTGGTTTTCTGAGTGCTATTTGAAGGCCAATAGGTGAAATCGGGCTGTGCTTATGGTGACACGAACTCAGTGCCAGAACGGTGAGCCCCAGCAGTCAGAGCCACCTGGCAAGCAGGGCACAGGGCACAAGCAGGACTGCGCATGGCCTCGGGCTCCTGCTCGGCTCCAGCTGCTCACCTGGGGCAGGGAAAAGCTCCCTGAACCTGACTCATCCAGCCAGCACCCTGCGAGAAGCGCGCATGTGATTCTGCTTCGTCAGAGGCCAAACAGCTCTGCAGAGAGAAATGCACCCTGCACGAGCAGAGAGCTCCCACGGGGAACAGGAGCCCCAGGACAGCAGCATCCCTCAATCCCAAAGCCATTCTTCCTGCCTGGAATCAAAAAGGTTCCCTGCTCCAGCAAACGGGCTCTCTGGGCAAGCAGCACAAGGAGAAAAAGCTCGCTGCCACCTGGGCAGGATCCCTACAGGGACGTGGGACATGGGGATGGCAACAGGGGAGCACCGAGTGTCCCCACTCAAAGTTCAACATCCAGCAAGCCCAGGAGGCAGCACAGGTACACTTACAGAGCAAATCCTGCCCACAAAGAGGGGTGATTTACTCCCACAGGGCAGCAGGGACCTCTCCCAGGCACCCACATCTCCCCTCTGGCACCCCAGGGATGGCCGGGAGGCGAATATCCAGGCTGAAACCCTCCCAGCCCCTCTGCCCCAGCAGCCCGCTGGTGGCTGCAGCCATCGGCCAGGCTGAGCACGCAGCATCTGAGGAATGTGCAAATCAGGACGTTTTCAAGGGGAACAGGCTGCCCAGGCAGCACTGCCAGAGTGATTCCCCAGCACCACCCACAAGATGCTATTGAATTTATAGGGAAGGAATTCCAGAGCTGACTCTGCCCATGTATGGCCAAAATAAGCAGTAAAAAAAAAAAAAAAAAAAAGTGACAGTAAAAAAAAAAAAAAAAAAAAAAGAGCACATCTGGCTCTCAGTGATACCGAAGCACAGGCTTCAGGAGAAGCCAAACCCCTGCAGTGACAGAGGCTGCACAATTACCTCCAGCTGCCAGGCAGGGATCAGGGGCCCGTCACTGCCTGAGTTCAGTCCCTGATACCACAGGTGACAGAAAACATCTAAACCCTTGCTTCTGAAGAAAACAAAGCTCTGTGTCTTTCAGAATAAGGACATGTAACTTGGTGACCCATCACTACCACTACAAATTAACCTAACAAGGCAGCACCAGCACATACCCATCACGCGTGAGTTATAAAGACAGCTTTAAGGAGCCAACAGCTCCAGTGGTGCTAAGTGCTACCCCAGGGTAATGCCAGAGCAACATCTTCCCAAAATGCAGGCTGGGACTAGCCCTCTGTGGGCAGCCAATCAATTATTCTTTAAAAATAAAATAAAATAAAATGAAAACAACTGAGACCTTCCCCAGAGCTAAGTGCCCCAGCCAACAGCTGGGCCATGAGGGACATCCTCCTTGCTCAGAAACTACACCAATCACCAAAGATGCTCCAAAACCATAGCAAGATGAGTTGTTAGAGTGCCTGGGAAGGCTTTGCAAACTCTGATTCCATTTTTCAGTCTTTCACTGAAGACAATTCCCAGGGTATCTGTGTGAGGACACGCAGCAGGATGAAGCAGGGATCAGGTAAGGAAGGGAACAAAGCCACGGAGGAGGAGGGACTGGGACAGCAGCAATCCTGCCCCCGGAGCGCAGCAGCCCTCGCAGCTCCGGGCTCCAGCAGCATTAAGAGATCAAGGTTCTCCCTCGCAGCTAAATGCCACCACCTCGCTTGCCCTGCCAGCAGGGAAATATTAGCTGCGTCAGCTCGAGAGGCAAGGGGCTTACCGAGCCGGAGAGGAATGCAGGCGGCGGTGGCACGCAGTGGGGACAGGGAAACGAAACCCCAGGGAAGGCAGGCTGTTAACGCTGCCTTCGCGCAGGGGTCAGGCAGGGTATGTTTTATGGCTCCTGGGGTTGAACCCTGGCTTCGTGACCTTAGAGGGACTCCGTGCCAGGAATGAATATAGCTGTTAGAGGGGCTGGGAGGGCAGGGGGCCGAGCACACGAGGACAAGCCGGTTCCCGGTGCTGGCAGGCAGCCCAGCACGGCCTTTCAATACCCCCCGGGCTGGGAGGGAGCGCTGATGTGCTCTGGGGACAGCCCCAGGGACAGGGCACGCTCGGCACAGCGGCCACCCGGCACCCAGGAGCAAGCACACACGTCCCCTCAAGCAGCATTCGCTGACTGCAGTCCCACCACCTGGTGTTATGGTGTCCTTTTTGGGGTCCCAGCTCAGATGGCATCGTGTCTTCTCTTGCTACTGTGCTTAAACAGCAGTACTGAAGTATAAACCGAGGTTCAGTGCCCCCTGTTTTAGAGCACCTACCACTCCAAACCACAAAGAATAGAAACCAGAGGGATGGACAGGTCCATGTCCCAGCACAGCTGAACCAGCAGCTCCCTGCCACGCTGAGCCACGAGTCCCTCTCCTTGCCACAGTCCTGATCCTGGAAAGTGAAAGCTCAGGGGCCTGGGAATAAAATCCAAGCTGAGCCTCCCGCACAGCAGTATAGATCATTATCACTTGGCCACTGGGTCAGGCGTGACTAATTTCATTTACACGGCATTACATAAGCAGGACACTCAGAACATTTGATTCATAAAAGCATCTCAGAGAGATGGAGAGCACAACTTGCACGACAGACGTAACGCGGGGACTGCTGCAGCATCGCGGGGAGACAGCACAGAGAATGCTGTAACGCAGGCAGCCAGGACCAGGGGTGTTCATACACACATGCACAACTGCATAAACCTACACTCCTTCCCACACCATGCACAAAAGCAAGCTTAGGACTCGCAAGCTGAAGTCCTGGGCAGCCGAAAGTTAACACAAATGTTTGTGAGAGTTCTGCTTTGCGGGCAAAGGCAAAAAAACTGTGTGCAAAGGAATAAATATAGAAAGCAAGGCAGGAAAAGCAGGTGCTGGCTTGTAAAACCTTGGCCAGAAAGGCTTCCCAGGAGGTTGGATCTGGTAGCTTTGCAACAGCTCCACAGAGAGACAGAAGAGACAGAAAAAGAGAAGAGAACATGAATGCATATGCATTCTTTCACTGCCATATATAGTATATACAGACATTTGGTACACACACCCCCGAGCTCTCACACGCCACTGTGTAGTATATACTATATATGCACTGCACATCTTTGTTTCCACGTGCCCGGATCCGTACGCTGGGTGTACGCACACGTAGACACGGGATATCTGCATTTCTTACGCAGGTGTTTGTCAGCGCCCCCCACATCACCTACAAACACACGCTGCCACACGGTGCTCCCCGCGACAGCGAACCCACAGCCCCAGCCCTACAGGCTGGGGTGACTTCTAAACACTCTCAGCTTCTTGCTGGTGCTGAGCCCTTCCCCTCCGAGGTCTCTTTGTGCAAGCAGCACAAGGGAGTTACCATTTCATCTGTTTCCCAGTTATCCCAACCCCCTTCCACGCTCATTTAGGAGCTTTTTTTGGTCCCCTAGATGAGAGTCGCAGCAAGGTGCTACTGCTAGAAAAGCTGCAGCTCCTTCCACTCCCCTCGTGCCTGTGAGAAGTGTTTACGTACCGGCTCTCGCACTGCACAGCTTTGCTGGTGGGATGAACTCAGCGCGGGGCTGTTGGAGACACGCGGGGTGCTGCCGGAGTCACGACTTTGGGTTTCTTTCCCAGCCCTGCGAAGAGAAAGAGTTTCCATGTGATGCACGCTGGATGGGCTTCCCGACAGCTCTTCTCCAAAACTTGCAGCTTAACCCACACAGCTTCTGGGAAACGGAGCGTTTTCCTCCCCAGCTTTCTTCGACAGAAGCCTCCGTGCTTCTGGGCTGTTTTACAGCAGCTGCTCTGCGCACCCTGTGTAAGCGAGCATTTTGACCCCAAAGCACCGAGCTTTAAGCTGTCACACTAGGAATACAACAAAACATGACTATTTGTAAAGATACCGATGCGAGGGGGACATAAAACGAGGCACAAAATATGAGAACAGGTGAATCTGTCCTTAGTCACTGTGGCTTGGGGCAAGACAATGGAGCTATGAGGCTTCATTTATTTGGTTTTGAAGCTTACAGGATTTTCTGTTTTGACCAAGCTGACGCTGTTTCTCCCTGTGCAGGAGATGCAGGCAGACCAGAGGGACCAGCCCATTATCAGCCAGGCCACACAACCGGCATCCTGCACATGTCAAGTGTCACGCCAGGACGCTGCTGGGTGCATCCCGAGGAGCTGCACAGCATCTGCATGTCGCACTCCTTCCTGCCTCCCGCCCGGCATCCCATCCCAGCCACAGCCCCGACACCCCCACGTCCCTATCTCTGCTCGTGACGAGCACAGGCTCGCCTCGTCACCACCACAGCACAAAAAGCTGTTGCTGTTTGCTGCCGTAACGATGGAAACGCTCGGTTCGGGCTTGCGTTTGTTTTACCTGCGCTGCTCGTGAGGATGCGTTGAGCCCACAGATCTATAACCAAGGAATTGCACAACACCAGGTGCAGCTCACAGCCCCAGTCCCCCTGACCTGTCACCCGGTGGGATGGCGTCCTGCCCCTGCCACCAGCCCCTTGTCACTGCACATCATGCCTGATGCTACAGCAGCCACGAGGGACACGCGACCCTCGCCTCTCCGACACCGTAAGAGCACATTGGGGTCTACCCTCGCCCCATCAGCACCTTCCCAGATCCATCCCACTGATGCTTGGCTGGTGCCCAGCCCTGACTGACTCCCCGCAGGACCCAGGTGTGGATAGAGCAGGTATTCAAGCCCCCAAGACCCTCGGAGCTGCCTTCAGGTGCTGCAAGGACAAATCCAGCCGGCGATCGCAACAGTGTCTCCCACTCACCACAGGCTGGGGATGAAGATGAGTTACTGCAAGGTTTTATTGCTGCTGAACTCAGCCAAAGAGCAATTTCTCTTCATCCATCACGGAGGAGACAAGTACAAGCAAATATTATGGTTCTGCATGTTTACTTTTCATTTTAAAATGATGTAGAGTTATATACAATTTAGGTCCTTCCCACAGGCTCCTGGCAAAATGCCCTTCGGTCTTATCTGCAAAGGCAGAAGACAACAACATTCCCCTCTGGTTCCAGCCCTGTTTCAATTCAATTCACAACAGCACCTCCGGGAGCTCCAGGTAAGGCAATATTCTTGGGACCCAACCTGTGTGTAAAAGACCTTGGCTCAGGCTCGCCTTTCATCAAGTTTAGCTCACGAGATGTTTATAAGAGCGTTTACAGGACTCTGGCAGCCTCAGCTAACTGAGCCGCATCCGCCTGGCTTTTCTCTCCACGCTGGCCGTCCCTGTCAGCTTGTGACTGGGTCCTGCAAGGCGAGCAGGACCCATGGGTGCCATCCCCAGGGCAGGCAGCAACCAGCTGGTGCCAGCACCCACCTCTCCTGGCCAGCACAGCAGTACCCACCTGAGCTGGTCCACCAAACTTCTCCGTCTGTGACCCCAAACAAGACCTGGGCAGAAGGGAGTCATTCAGCCCCGCTGCTTTAGCAGGAGGCTACAAAAGTTGGTCTGGGTTTGAGAGTGCAGAGGGAGCCAGGAGAGATGCTGAGGACGAACCCGGCAGAGCTGCCCAACTGTTGCATCACAAGCCACGGAGCCATGAGGTCACCTCCAAACCAGAGATCTCCAGGACATGATCTCAACAAGCATTTCTTGGTGGAGAACATTTCTCAGGACTCGAGGACCCCATGCCCCAAGCTGCTTGTACGCAGCAAGGAGCGCCGCAGCTTGGCAGCCAACCCGCTCCCTGTCTGGCCTCATCTCTCCCAAGGTCGTGGCTACCCGTGTCCCAGGCAAGCTGGTGGGAACATCACCCTGCCCCAAAAAAAGGGCCTGCCCCTCTCCCTGCCATGGCTCCACAAGCCTCCTCTCGGCCATGCTTATCCCCTTTTGGCTTAGGTAGGGAAAGATGAACAAGCACATCATACAAACACACCCACGTTATTGCCATCGATTCCAGCACAAGTCTTTGCTCCGCTGGAGTCCTCAGGGAAATACGTCCACAGCCCAGCCCCAAGGAGGCCCCTCTGGGTTTCACACAACTTTCCCCTACAACCTCAGTGGGAAATGTTCAGGTGCTTTTCCAGCTCACTGCAACAGACGCTCAGCAGCCAGCGTGCGGCTGATTCTGATTTTAATCCTGCACTGAGAAAGCCCAGACTGCTATCGTGGCCGTGCAAGAGGTAAGAGCAGGGAAGTCTCTCTGGTAACGCAGCCTCACCCCACCCAGCTCCCCCCTGGCAGGGCTCAGCACACCTCAGCTCATGCCTTCAGATCACAGCCACAGCCACCGGGACTTCGAGGCCGTCCACACGTACGTGCGCGCATGTGCATCCTCATTTTCGTGCTTAGTGCAGTGCAGACCGCTTATTTTAATGCACCCTGAAGCATTTCAACAAGCAATTTATCATTTAAAAGTAATTTAAAGCGAAAAAGCTGAACAGCGGGGATCAGCCATCCCATTCAAAGCACCGAGCAGCCTCGGAACAAAGCGCTGGGACCGGAATTCACTGAGAGCGACGCCTCTCACAACAGATTGTTTTCTTCGTTTGTTTCTTTCCAACTAGTTAAGTTTAAGGTACAGCTCGCCAAAAGCTGAGAAGGAGATTCAGAAGTCATAAAAAAGCCATCCCAGGCCAAAAGAAGAATTAGGTGAAAGGTTGAGATCTTACTCAAATCCTGAAGGACGCGACGAGCAGCAGCAGCCTGCTCGCCCTGCCTGATAGCACCGATGCCGTGTTATCAACGGCGAGAATCAACAGCTCCCGATAAGAAAAGCCATTAATGTAAAGCACCAGTATGTAAAGCAACATTTCCTGCTTGCTGATTTAAATCACAACGAAAAGCAGTAGCTTACAATGCCTGAATTTAAATGGTGATTCTCCGATGTGTTTTGAGTTTTCTTTTATTCTTCGGGTTTTTCAGAAACGGACAGCTTGAAACCTCTGCAAGAAAGCTGGTTCAGAGAAATACAGTCAGCATTTTTGGAAGAAAAGGCATCTCCAGCATAACATTGCAGCGGTCACTTGGTAATTGAAGTAACAAGAACCACCAATCCCTTTAAGAGAAAATCTTAGCCGTTAAAATAATTTCTTTAAGTGCTAATTACATTTCTCATCCAGCAGCCTGGCTGAATGGCAGATGTTTTTCCTGACTGGTTGAAACTTGCATTCACCTTTAAATCTGGTTTACACTTGTAAGTCTTACAAATACTCAGAGCTCCATTCTTTTTCTTTTTTTTTCCCTTAAATCAATAGGGCTGTAACTTGCAGAAGCCCACCAGTGAACGCCAGTTAAACTGGGATAAAGCAGCCTCGCGCTGGGAAGCTCTCATTCCCACCCCAACGAGGAACACATGTCTCAGCCTGACTGCTACAAGGAAAATTGTAGTTTTAGCTGTTCCAGTCGCCAGTTTTCAAGCACCAACAAGTTCTCAGGGAGTCAGCCATCAGCACGGGCTGACAAGGGTCCGCTCGTGTCTGACTGGCAGGTGCACGTGCAGGTCCCCAGCTGACAACCCCATTCAATCTGACCTTTTCATTTTAAGTGAAAAACACTTAAAAGCCTGCACCGTTTTGACATATGTATTTTTATGCCTTTCCCACACTGTGCCAATATTTGTTTTCTGCTGGCCAAAGTCCTCAATTCAGAAATCTCGAGCTATTTCCTCTGCTACAAGCAGCCCTGATCCTCAGCGCTTCTGACCATCACCGAGCTCCCCACACACTGCACACTTAGGAAAATCAGACCCCTTCTATGCAAACCTGAGCTTAGAGTCCCAGCCTGACTTCAAATTCAGCTTACGTGCATGGGCAGCTCATGCATATGAACACAGCTGCTCCGAGACACGGACCTATCTTGCTGTACCACGACACTACTGCCTGCAGGATCCCTACCAGCTTTCTGTGTCTGTTTCTGTGCTTCTCGGGCTTCATTTATGAAACTGTTCAATTCAGAAGAACATTGCTGGAGTTATCTAATACAAAGATCATGCAAAATAACAAAAGCCGGAGACGCATTTCCTCCGTGCTGCGGCTCTCCAGCACTGCCAGCAGCAGCACCTGCTCAGAAAGCCATCGATACAAGCAGCACCAACCAACACACCGGGCTGCTGGTTTTTCTTTTTTTGGAGGCCAGATCCCGTGCTGATGTGAAGCAGCAAGCACGCTGCACAAATGCAGAGTTTTGATCTGCGAGGAAGCACACACCTCTTGCTCGTTGTCCTCAGCGCTGAGCTCTTCTCCAACCCACCACAACCCCGCGTGTCAAAATTGGCCGCAAGGGGACTTAGCGCTTCCGAAGTCCTGGTCCAACCCTGGTGTCAGCCACAGCACGGATTTGCAGCATCGGCTGTGATGGGTGAAGTTAGCTTGGATCGAAGAGCCAGCTCACCAGCAGGCCCTGCACACCGCAGAGCAGCAGCGCCTGGCCTTCGGTCACCACCCCGCAGGAGTCCCCGTTTCCTAGAGCGGTGGCACAGCTGGCTTCGGGGCCAGGTGACTCACCTTTATCTTTGCTGTCACACCTGATTTTCAGGTTTGTCCTTGGGTTCATAAAATGAGATTAAAAACAAGCGGAAAAAAGGAGCAGGGGTGAAAGCGGAAGAGGCAGAGACTGCTCCAGCGTGCTCCTTCGGGCCTGGCAGCGCTGGTGGGGTGGGATCTGGCCTCTCCAGACAGCGATTGCTGTATTAAAATACATGAAGAATTATTTGGGGCACAACGTATTCGAGCAGGGGCCGAGGAAGCTGTGACAGCCCTACCTGCAGCACCCAGGAGCCACCCCAGCGACTCTCAGCTGCAGCAACTGGACAGCAGTGGAGGAGGAACCCAGCTCCAGCAGCAGCCATGTCACATCCCTCGCCTTTCGACTGCACAAAGCGCTGAGAAGGATGGCTAGGAAAGCAGGGTGGCTAAGGAATGAGAGGAATCAGCATGCCCATGCCAGAAAGCCCGCGGGTCCCATTCTGCAGTGACCTTTCAGCAGCTCCCCGCGGCTGCCAGCGGCGCTGCCCGTGATTTACGGCTCTGTAATCGACACCAGGCTCGGACCCTGGATTTTCAAGCGCAGGCTGCCGGCCTCACGCTGTTCACACTCCCCCAGTCTACTGGAAGCGGAAGATTTTCAGAGCAGCCCCACTGATCTCCCCCCAGCACACACACACACGCACAGGCCCCGTTTGCTGGCTGCGTTTCACTGAGGCTGGTTGCAGCGACCTGGAGCAAGAGGGGGGCAGTTTCACTTTCTCACTCGAATGCACCCCGGCTTCTCGATCAAAGAAGAGTAATTGATTTCGCTTTCCAGTTCGCATGCAGTATCAGAGCACCACAGAGCCAGGGTTTCAAACAAAGCATAATGTTTTGCAATTCAAAACCCCCCAAAATGTCATTTTTTTTCCCTGAGGAACGGCCAGACTCACAAGGCAGAACGCTGCCCTAACACGATTCCCAAGTCTTAAGATACTTGGTAAAGAAAAACAGACCAACAGTGACCAAGAAGAGCACAGGGGAGCAGAGGAGAAGTGCTGCACCCCAAGTCCTGGGGTCACGAAGGCGTCTGGCTCTCCCCAGTCCCAGCCCCAGGTCTCCAGCAGCCCACGCTTAAGCTGAGATCTAGAGCAGAGATGGCATTTCTGTGCATGCTTGCTCAGTCTAATGGTGTCACACCTCAATGGAAATGAAGAAGTTAAGTTGCATTATAAAGTAACATCTCCTTTAATCCATTTGGGTTTTAAATGGCAAGAATTTGAGGGGAAGGGTTACCTTCACCCAGGTCTGCTTGGGTCCTGCCACGACAAAACCCTTGACACAGAGGTGGGCTCTCTCACTGCTCGTCTTAAAACCCTTTGTAAATTAAACCTTTGAAACTTTGAGCCTACAAGACAGTCTTTGTGGTTCAAAGCTCCTGTTTTACCCAATTTCTGCCAGGTCATTTGAAAACGGCAACAGACACCTGCCAGTAATTGGGATTCCCTGCTCCCACGTCTGCTTGGCCCAGCTAGATCTCTTCAAAAGCATAGTAATCCATCGCAATGGTTAAATAAGAGCAATCATCCAGGACCAGGAAACCTCTCCATCTGCTTTAGAAATGTCCATCCCCTTCTCACCTCCATCTCCAAGGATGCCTAAGTGTTCGTTATCTTCTTTTATTTCTATATCTTAGTAGCAAACTGTTAGTTTCAGACTCACAACGAATACCTCCAGAGGGGGCCTCAAATGAAAAAGCTGCTCCACTGCTCCTCTCTCTAAACAGCTGGATTGAGGCCGAGGACACGAATTTCTTCAAAAACAGAGGAAAAAGCAACGGGGGCAGGGAGGCAAAGGTTAACGTGGAAGTGTGGCAATCAGCCAGCCGAGGGGAGCAGCCTTACCACCGACCACTTTTCACGAAAACATTTCTGTTTTCAGCAAATGTTGTTACCATCGCAAATGGAAGAATAAGATGAAAAAGTGCCTTTTTCCTCTGCAAAAGGAGAACTGAGTTGCAGGCTGGTGCTTCCCACAGAAAACTCCATTTTCAGAAAAGAGTCATTTATACCAAATATAGAGAAAAAATTCTGGAGACGTTCTGACAAGCCCTAATAACTGCTCTTACCACTTTTCAAAACTGGGAGGAACATGGATGCCTGTGCATGCGTCCACCTTCCGAACAAGAAAGCCCCATTACTTCCATTCCAGATGGGGACTGAGACAAAGAAAAAGGTATTAAAAAGCTGAGTTAGCTCCTAAATTACCCTGACGTCAGCCAGAAGCCAGGTCACTCACTTTTCCTCCCTGGGGTCAGGGAGGACCAGCAAGGGGTGCACCGCCGCTGCCCCTTGCCTTCCCCAGAGGACACCTGAGCATCGCTCCCACCACGTGCAGGGTGCCCGAGCCTCAGCCTGGTGTTGACGACTAAAATAAGGTGCTGCATGACATCCCTGGTCCTAAAACAGCAGGGGCTCAACCGAGGCAGTGGCGTTACAATGGAAAGGAAACACGAACCTAATCCCCGGCTCAGCACCATCGTGAGCGCTGTTCCACGGCGGAGCTGTCAGGCGCCCATCCATCTCCACTCAATGTGGTCACCTGCCGCTGGGACGGCACGCAGCTCAAAAAAAAACAACCTTTTTCTGCTTAAAACCTGAAAATAAGAAGTCTTCTGCCACTCGGTGCCATTTTACCTTGATCTGGAGAAGTCAATACGCTGGACTTGCGCTGCAGTTCCTTCGTTTTTTGCCTGGCACCAACAGTGGCTGTAACAATCGTACCCTTGGACCAGTGCAACATATTTTTCTGTGTTTCTTCATGGAAAGAAAGAAGCTCCTGGTTTACAGAATGATGAATTTATCAGTTAAACACCTCTCAGTTCCTTCAGTGGACCTCCTTAGTGCTCAGAGGCAGAGATCACACCTGCCCGGTACCTGACAGTTTCTCAGCACCACGTTTTCTTGACTACCATTTCTTCACGTTCTTCCACAGCTTTGCCACCCGATATCCTCCAGCCTGCTGCCCTGAGCACTGTATTTTGGCCTATTTGTCTGACAGGCCAGCTGCAGCGTGTGGGTGCTGAAGTACGGAAAGCTCTGAGACCAGGGAAAGCCTCCTCACCCTCCTCCGTCCCGCTGCTGCGATTCACGAGGGCAGCAGGCAGAGCAACGCCGCGGCCAGCCCCGTCCTCACCTCCTCCGACTGCACCGCGCTCAGCTCGGCAGTGGGAACCTCACTGCTGGCACCGAAGCTGGCTTGTAAGCTCACAAACCAACTGTTTCGGGATTTTTTTTTGGCCAGCTCCACGCCAGCTATCCGTCGGGCTCGAGGAGAGTTAAAAACTGCACTCAGGAGGGAGGGAGGAAGGAGAAGAGAAAGATTCACACTGCTCCCATCAAAAGAGTCACGGCCGCGTGCTTGATTGCCGCCCGAGAAGGAACCACAGGGCATAAAATGACGGGGAGAAAGGTACCTTTTGGGTGATACCATCCAAAACAGGAGACACCTGCGGGGGCAGAGCTGGCCAGGGAAGGCAATTTCCTCCCAAACCAGCGAGGCCGCACGCTGCAGAGGCTACCAGCAGCCTTGCATGAGCCGCTCGCTCGTAGCCGCCGTATATCCAGTTACATCCCTCAGAAACACAGCTGACTCCATCACCGAGCCTTTATCAGCATTCACAGGGACCAGAGAAGGTCAACAGAGGCGTCATCCAGGAACAGAAAACAAGCAGGGCGAGCTCAATGGGAACTTGACAGGGCAAGAATGACTGCAGTCACGGCGGAGCGAGGAGAGTTCAGCCGCCCGGCCCTCTTTTGCTGAGGCTCTCAAAGAAGACAAAACCCCTGACCTTTGATTAAACTGCGCCGCTCTCAGAAGAGGGGGTGGCTGAGGGGCCCGGGGACTCAATAAGAAACCATTTATCTCAAGGTCATGAGTTCATCCCCCCCCCCTCTCCGTGTGCTTTTTTCTTTAGTCAATTAAAACAGGGCACTCCATCTGCATTAAAAAATGTTCCGAAGGGCACGGGCAGAGAGCGCCTCGGGAAGCTGGTGGATTAAGGAGCCACAGCAGCAGCTCTGCTGCTCCTTGCAGCTCCGGGAGGCTCGTGGGATGAAGAGGGCTCGGGATGGTTTTGTGCCCCACGTGGAGAAGCTGCGGAGGGGACCGCGGGCAGCCAGCACCAGCCGCAGGGTGGATGTGCCCCTGAGGAGCTGCAGGGGGAGCTGAGCCCGCCCGACCCCCGGGCATGGGATGTGGAGACCTTTGTCTGTTCCCATACGGAGCTACGGGGCGCTGGAGGAGCACGAGCACTTCTGGGGACACCTGGAAGGAAGAGGGCTCTGCCCTCCTGCCCGCAGCAGTCCCAGCCCCGGCGGTGACAGGATGGGTGCCACGCACACACGGAGCACACCGGGAGGAGGAGGACACCTTTCACTGCATCACCAGCCCTGAGCAATGCAGGAATCCAAGCTAACGTGTGTCTGAAACCCATTACTGAGAGAAACCAAGCTGTCTAGGAACTCCAGCTGCTGCACTCAGAGTTCCTGGTAATGAGCGCACAGGCGCAGTCAAAACATCGGGTTTTTTGTTTTCTAACCCATAAAAAAGTCAGGACAAAACGTGCTCCTGCACACGGGGTGCACGCACACCCCTCTGCTGCTCTCAGTAGCTTCTCCCCAAGCAAACACACACCCCAAAAAGTAACTACTGGGCTTCATAAAACATCCCCATCCTTTTGCTGTATTTACCCTTTCGTCCAAAAGCCAAAATTTCAGCAGAGAAAGGGTCCGACCATGAACTCACAGCTGCTCTGACAGCACATCAGGGCCAACGTGCGAGTAAAGTGGCAAAAGGGAGGGGGCTGGAAACAAACGGGAAGCAGAGATTGCTCCCATTCACCAAGGGTGGTAATTATTTTGGAGAGGGCTGCGGACCCTTTTGGCTTTTAATTAGCCTCAAACCAAGCCACTCTCGGTTCATATTGGTGAGAAACTATTAGGGGCTACGGAGCTGCAGCCAAGGAAAACAAATCTGTACCAGTCCTTCACCCCCAGAATAACTTCTGATTGTCGAGCACAGTTACCAGGGGAATGAATGGCTTCTCCCGCGAGCGCCTCACTCAATTAAACTAATGCAGACAAAAAGGCCGGGCAGCGGCGGCAGAAAGCACGGGGCGAGTCAGATGCACGCGCCTGGCACACAGGGAGCACCAGGAGCAGGTTCAGGATGATGACAGAAGAGCTGCCCACGGCCTGCGTGCTAGCAGAAGACACCAGAGGCTTCTCCTTGAGATGCTGAAAGTGTCCTGAGGAGCCTCTGTGAAGCTTTAACCGAGAAGACGGAAGCACATGCTGGTACCCCAAGCTGTGATGCATTTTTAACAGGGACTGACAAGGATCTGAGCAAGGACGTACCTGCAAAAAGTCCTTGGTTTATTTATTTAATCCAGACCTATCCTATTGCTGCCTCCCCCTCAGCTCAGCAGCCTTATAATTATAACTCTGCCTGGAAATCAGGGCAGCAATCAAGACAGAGCACAAAAGAGAAGCCAGGAGAAGCGAGTGAAATCCTTGGCCCTTTTTGAGCGAGAAAGCCCGAAGTCTAAAGCATTCTGATCATCTTTCAAAGCACCCAGAAAAAAATAAAATAAAAAATCAGGTGCTCAGTGTTATCTCTGGCTGCTGACGGGGTGTCACGGATCTCAAACCTAAATGTTTCTGCTTGGGGAAGGAGAGGGAGGCGAGCAAAGGCATCAGGCTAGCCATGAACACCAAGCCTTTACCCTGCACCAACCATGAGCTGGGCACATCAGCACATGGAGAACGGCGGGCAGCAAACAAAATCCACCACCACCTCCTTTTCTTGGGGTTTTAATGAAGTATGCACGTGCAAATGTAGGTCTAAATCCCATTTCCCTCCTCAAAAGCTGAAGGAAGTTGTGCCTTCGATGTCAGTGGGGACACACTCAGCCTGCACATAGCCGCGATGTAACGGGGGCAGGTGCTATGCAAAGCTGAGCCCACACAACCCCAAAACCATCCCAGCTCAAATGCGCTCCTCAAGCAGGTGCTCCTTGAACCCCGGGCACCTCTCTAGCAAAGCACGCTGATATTTAACTTCCTTCTGGGCTCACCATGCTGCCAAACATCTGCTGGGATTAGCTGGTTCGTGTTTGCACACGAACGCTATCACAAGGAAGGGGCTGACCTATTTATGGATGTGAATGCTGGACCAGGACCTAAACCCACAGGCTGTATTTGCACATACGGCCCTATCTCCCCTGCCAGATTTCCCTTTCTGTAGCCAGGACAGAGGCACGAGGTTCTCCTATAGCTCACAGCCTGCTTTCCATCACAGGTAGTCTAAGTGAGCCCTGTTGCTGCCCTCCTCCACCTCACCCCCATGCAATTGCACAACTGAACATTGCAAACGAGCTGGGGTAGGGCAGCTCCACCAGGAACCCCCAAATGTCATATGGGTTGACCTTTGCAGGAGAAACCCACGTTACCTCCAGCCTCCGCTCCACCCCCTGGAGCCCCAGGGCTGCAGGTCACACAGACTCCCAGCCCCACAGGTCTCCAGCGGGCTCCACCAGGCCGCTCTGTAGCAGATCAGCCACCCAGATTCCTCGTGGCAAGGGACTTTGCATCGAGTTACACGTTTCTCATGGGTGTCCCTCCCTCCCACAAAAACCTCCTGTGACTAAGCGCTGAGGAATGAACGGAGGAGCTGCACAGCTCAGAAGCCAGGATAAAGAGCACTGAGGGAGACAAGCTCCCCGGGAAGAAGAGAGGAGAGCACAGCCACGTTTCTGATAGACCTGAGCAACTTTGCAAAAAGGATTACACACGGTAACTGTTTGTGATGGCAGGGCTACAGGAGCCTTATATTCCTGTGACTCAGAAGTGCTCTGCACCAAGCTGCAAGTCCCAGGCACAGAGCTCTGCTCTAGCAGCTACCGCTCTCCTTTCCTCTGCAGATACATTTCAATACTTATCAGGTCTCCATCTTAGTCACATTCTGCTAACACACACTTTTTTACATCCTTTTCATCTTCCTTCACCATCAGGCTCTCTGTCCCCAAGCCAATTGCTCTGCTCTTCTCTCAGCACTCTCTGGGTTGTCGTCACCTCCTGGGGCTGGAGCTCCTGGACCCCCACAGCCTCTGCTCAGCTTCAGGAGGTTTCCAGCAGGCTCACTGCTCTCCTGTGGGTACCATCACCAACAGGCTCACCCAAGATGCCACCTTCATAGGTGGCATGGACAACATGAGACAAGAGTAATCCTGGAACATGGAAGCAAAAATAAAGAGAAGGGTAATGGGGGACGCTGGAAAATGCCAACACGGTGGCCACAATTACTGGTGTCATTCACCAGATGGATAGGCCTGGTCTGGCTCTGGGGATCAAGAGCATCTGGAACCATTTCCATCCATCACATGGCAGGTAGAGCGTGCACAACTAAAACGAACAGCAAATATTCCTGTCCTAAAAGGTGCAGTCACCAAAACAGCTGGAACAAGACCAGATGATCCAGCGTGGGGCTGCCTGATAACGCGCAGCTACCTTTGTACATCCAGTTCCACCCATGGAGTAGGGCACACCCCTAACCAGGTATGAATCAAACCATCTGAGACATGGGAAATTCATCAAGAGCTGTTAAAAAACACCTAAGGTTGCTCCTGTTTCACTGCAATTTACCTTCAAGGTATGGCGAGCAGCTGAGGCGGGCAGACAGCGGCCCTCAACACAGCAAAGCTGGAGCGAGCAGATCACTTTCACACTTCTTGCACGTAACAGCACAACGCAAGAGCTAAAACACCACCCCAGGCACAAAACATGGGCGCACGCAGATCAAAGGCTTGGGCTACTGCACAGATGAAACTCCAGCAGGCAGGGAATGAGCGGTGCGGGTATGGGTACAACACCCCTGGGAGCGTCCTGACCCCAGCCAAGGTGGGACATCAGCAAGATACCTACTTATAAAACAAAACAAAAAGGGGGTGGGGAAATCACATAATGGCATGAATCTATCCTGAGCGCAGTGTGGGGACGGGAGCTAACTTCATGCAGAATAACTCAGAAATGAAGATGCCCTGCAGGGATCCCTGTGTGTTGTAAGGAAGCGAGCACTGCTCTCGTAGCTCCTTCTCCAGCTCTCCACTGATTTCCACAGCCTCCACACACACCCCGAGTTCGCAGCTCTCCCACACAGCAGAGTAAAGCACGCTGTGCCAGGAGCAACACGAGGAGCTGAGGCACTTCATCAGCTGCCATCCTTTGCCCTGGACACTGCAAATACCTGGGTGGGTGGAGTGCCTTGGAAAAGCACACTCCCTGGTATTGCTTGAAGCTCACCTGCTGCTCTGGCCTCACTCCCAATTCTCGTAGGCCAAGGGAGACACTGGAAGAGGCGTTATGTGCCAGGGACACTGCCCTCACCCCTACAGTAGCACAGAGGTACGAGGTGTCATTCCTAGCCTCTGAGGTACTCTTCTGACTCACAATTCATCGCTTAATGCCACTATTGGAGGTTTGCAACTTGTCTGCCTCATTCACAGCGTGATCTCCTGCACCGTGTGAGGGTGTCTATTGCAACAAGGCTACTGCCAGTCTGCATGCTACAGCATTGTGCCAGAAGAAACCAAGCCAGACATCTCCGAAGCTGACTTTTAACACTTCTGCCCTTTGTTTCTTCCCTGTCTGCATTTGAAGCAAATTAGGATTTGGGTTCAGGAACGTACTTAAACCCTTGCTTATCATTAGGCACACAAGTAGCTGCAGAGAGTTCAGCTGGATTACTCACGCACTTGAATTTCAGACTGACTCTGCAGAAGGCTCACCAAGCCCTCCTTAAATGGCAAAGATGCAGCTCCGCACATCCCCGGGAAGTCGGGAAAGAAGAGGAGCCTCTGTGAGCACACCAGGGTGGAACTGTGCTAGGGAAGGCAGAACAAGGCATTGTAACAGGCAGCTCCCCCAGAAAATAGTCTGTTGGACGAGAAGCAACAGAGAAGCACTACAGCTCTAGAGGAAGCCTAAACTACCTTAAAAACTGCACTTTTACTGTATGCAGGAAAACAAGCCACTGAGAAACGTACAGCGGATGATCTAAAGTCTCCATTATCCCTATTATATTCCTTGAAATACCTTATTATACACAAACATCACCTGGACCTTGACCATTTTTGTGGTTTATTTCTGGACTTCCCATTTCAGATCCAACTGATTAAACTGCCCTGGTTTCCAAATGCTGGGGGCAAAGCCCAGCTCCCATCCTAAGCCAGGCACTATGAGACCCACACACAGTACGTACAGCCCTTGCCCCCAGTCAAGGATGATGATAACACGTAAGAGGAAGATAAAAGCAGAAGAGATGAGGGAGATGGACTGTAAAGATAGATGTAACTGCACTGAGCAGTTCAGGGCAATCTCCAGAGCTGGGTGAAAAGGATGCTAAACTCAGTCTATAATTACAAACAATTCTTTTCAGCTGTTTTTCTCTGATTATCAGTTATGACTGCAAACTAAAGCAAGCGACCCTGGTCTAACCGGCTTCTTTCGCTTGGATTTCAGTGTCAGGGATGATGTGAGACTCCCAACTTCACTCCTCACTAAGCCTCGGTGTCCCATCAGTAAAACAGCAAGAACCTCTACCTGAGGAGGGCACCGCCAAAAGTCACTCCAACTTGAAGAGCACTCACACGGAAGAGCAAAGAGTTCTCCAGAAAAGCAAATTAATAATTCTGCTTTCAGCCCTCGGTTTGAATGGTATGTAGGAAATAAGGCTTGGGGCCATACAATGCATAGAAAGAAGATAAAGTGAATAGGTGCTCATTAAGCATCACCTTCCATCCTGAGCACAAAGAGGAGGTGCCCTGGCAATTAAGTGGCTATACCATAATACCCGCTTGGGGAGGGGAGAGGAAAAGGACAGCAAATTAAGGCTTCATTGACAACCTTCATCCTGGCATTTTGCAGCTTTGAAGCACTCGGACTTTGCAGCTTTAACACCGTTCTCTTAACCAAGTGCATCGCTTGTAGTTAACTACAGACTCGTCACGCGGCTGGGGCAATCGCTATCTGCTGCTCTTGGGAAACCAGATTAAAGGCTCGTCTTGGCCACGCTAATAGTTTGAGGTATCTCTCCAGATTTGTCCAAACCCATGAAAAGCAAATCAAGCCTCTACCTCAAGCCATGAGGTGTGTTAAACTGAAGCCAGCTGATCTCCTTCGGGGCTGAGCTGCAACACGAACACCGCTGACTCCAGAGCGCGTAAGGCAGGGGAGATGCGGCAGCTGGAGCTGCAACCACTTATCAGCTGCTAATCCAATCACCCTCCCAACCCAGTCCCTGCGTAAAGCGCACTGTCTGAGAGACTCCTCGCCTTCATCCAAGCCTGCCTCATTAAGTAGAGTAATTCGAGTCTGTTAAGGTGAGGTAATAAACTGCTGAAACAGAGAGAGCTCCTCGGGGTCCGTGCGCGCAGCACGTGGAAGATGCGCACACGCTGCTGAGACGCCAGGCACAGCGCTCCGGGTGCGATTAGCGCAGGGACCACAGCAGGGCCAGCTGCAAGTCACCTGTGAAACAACCACTCCAAGTTTCTCTACAGAAAACTCACCGGCCTGAGTTTCATATAGACGTCCTTGTTGCTGAAAAAGCCCCAGAGGATGTATTTTATATTTTACATTTGTTAAGCGCAGCAGAACTCAAGCACGGAGCTGGGCTGCTTTTAACTCATCGTGCAAAGCATCTGTACCCGTCCCGCTGGGCCCACAGCCCCTTCTCTGAGGGCTGTGCCAGGATCCACCAGCCTCCCCCATCCTTCCTGCCTTGCCCAATGGGCCAGGCTGCCAGGGAGCCCCCAAAAAGCAGCAGGGTGCTGGTCCCCAAGCAGTGCTATGTAGGATCCCTGCTTTGCAGACCTGGCAGAGGAGGAGGGAGAAGAGGAAACAACTGCAGCTCCTGACAATGGCATCCACCAGCCTAAAGAGGAGGGGGGAGTTACAAATTGATGCATAAACAAGACCTGACTGTGTAATTCAGAGCTAACAGGGTAGTTTACTGAATGTTAATTAAATCCTCAGTGCCTGTTACCAACTGTGGAGATCAACTTATTTTTAAATTAAATAAGCAATAAATGCTTAGCTGAACTTCTATTAAATTTCACCCAGTCAATGAAGTATGTGGGGCTTTTAATAGACATTAAACAAGATAGTTATGGCAAGTTAGTTGATATTTTATTACCTAAAGATAATGGCCATATTAAATCTCAACTAACTATTCCGCCGGCGGCACAATCATCCAAGATTTGGTGGAAGTTTGCCTGCCTTGAAGCATCACTGGGCAGTGGTAGCAGGGAGATGAAGGCAGCCGAGAGCTGAACAGCCCCTACTCAGAGGATGCTCAAATGTGTAAACCCACCTACATGCAGAAGGGGATCCCTTCCAACTAACCTGGCAAACCCAACGAGAGCTGGTCAGCTCTGTCACACTGAGCCAAAGCTGGCATAACGCTGGCGGAGACCCACAGGCGTCACGACCCAGACCAAACAAAGTTATTTATGGGGTTATTGAGGAATCTCTGTATTACAAGGTTCCCTTACGGCATCAAGGGCTGCAGTAAACATCCTCACTTGAGTCTGCAAAGCTCAAAAGCTTCTATCTTTTTCTAAGAAAAGGTTATCAGCAGCCCACAACTCCACCGATGTTTGTTTTCCTTTCTTGAGCATATTGCAATAGTTTGGGAGCACTTATGAGTGACTCACACGTGTGTCACTGTCACCCACAGATCCCAACAACAGATACCAACAACCTAAAATGACAGAGACTTGCTGACAGCTACTTAAAATGATGATTTTCATGCCAGCTCTCGCGCTTGCTCAGAACGTGATCGAAACCAACTCTTCCGAGATAAAAGCTGAGTCCCTACTGAGGTGTCTCTACCAGTAACCTTAATAACAACGATTAAATGTGGGCAGCGTTTTTTTTTTCATGTTTGGTTAGAAACATTATGAACCCTACCTGCTTGCCGTGCCCAGAAGTAGGAGGAACAGAAAGAGTGGAGCCCTGCACCCAGCTAACCCCCATTCCTTGGGCAGGCGCAAGCTGTCAAAAGCTTTTTAACTTTGTGGGGTTTTTTTGGTCTGTGGTTTTCGGTTTGATTTGTTGTTTTCTCTTCTCTGTTTGTTTCTGCTTTACAAAACAAAAAGCTCCCAAAATTAAAAGGAGGAAAACATTGAGCTCTTCATACTTCACTGGCACCGTGCTTCGGAGAGGCCCAATGTACTTGTGGAAGTTGACTGCAACATCTTGCTTCCAAAACCTCCTCTGGAACTGTTGTTCATGAAGTTATTTCAAGTCCTCTGTTTTCCTATACGTAACCCACACTCTTTTTAAAGGTATTGTTCCTTGCGAATCCGTCTCTTAGATAACCCACATCCTCAGATAAGCTACGGTTTCTGTCTCCCCCACTCCTGCCTGCTTTTCAAACGTGGCTGCAGTTCCAGTAAGCTCTCTAGCTTTTAGCAGAATTACCCTGCTGTGAGAGCAGAGGGAGATAATGAAGTTACCGGGCTAAGAAAACAGGCTGTGGAGGACTGAAAGAAGGTGAGAGTCCCGCTGTCTTGCTCACGCATGCATATAGCGAGCACAGGTGCTGGATCTCAGACTCCTGGCAGATCACGTAGACAGGAATTTGTATTCATGTTGCTTCCCTGCCGTCCCCTCAGTCTAAAAAGTAGCGTGCCTTAGAGACACAGACGTACCTAAAGGAAACACACATCTTTGTCATCACTATGTCACCTCTAAAAGCTCTCAGGGCATCCTCAGGGATGACTGTTCAGACTTCCCCACACCTGCAGGGTTTCCCAGAGCTGCAGGAGTCTTCAGGCTGCCAGAGGCTGCAGGGTGAAGAGCACAGAGGACCAGCCACCAGCCTGTAAGTGACTCCCAGCTGGCTGCCCAGCAGCCAAGCGAGTTTATTAGGAGAAACTGCTGCACGGGTCAGGCTTTCAGACACCCGACACGGACTGAAATGCCACCGAGTATGCATTGTTCACACAACCATGATGGGCAAAGGAACAGAGAAGCCACTGTAGGCACCCTGAGGGTATGTGTTTCCACAGACGCATGGAAACTGTCTTATTGCAAACCATTTGTCACTCACCCAAGCTACTGCTTTTCTCCAGCTACAGTCATCAAAAGTTTCAGCGAAACCTGCATGAAATGGTCTTTTCTTTCCAATTAGATGTTTAGGATTCAAGAGGCAACACTATTGCCTGGCAAAGCTCTGAATGTACCTGATAGTCCTACAGCTGTCCTATCTTCTTTCCAGACCTGGCTACATTCTTGTCCTCTGATAAATTCCACCTTTTAGTTACACCTACGTGGAAAAGCATTTACATTTTGTTCATTTCAATCAGCCACTTTCACCTTGGCTCCAAGGGAACAGAGACCCTTTTTCCACAAATTCATCGTTCATTCATCAACTCTGTGACACCTTTCTAGTGCGTGTTCTTTCCATAGGAGCAATCCCAAACTGTCGATCAAACTCCCTCGCGTTTTCCAGCTTCCCAGCATTTTTGCTATCCCTATTCGAGACCACATACATTCTCCACCAGATTTCACAAATCAGGAGGGAGTCACTTCGGTTTGTCGTCAGACATTACACTAACGAACCCAAGCAGCGACACTAATAAACAAGGCAACAGTCAGGCTTTGAAATCAAGTGACTGGTGTCTCCACTCTGACCATACTGTAATTGGTACTTACGTTGTAATCAACTTATGTTGTAATTAAAAATATATACTGATGATCATTAGGTATTTAAAAGCACTTCAGCTCCACTGAGACCATAGCTGAGCACCAACTCACTGCTGCAGCTCTGGAGCTTCATCCCGTAACATCCTAGGGGAACGTGTGCTTTGGCAAGCAGTGCACCACTGAACCTACACTTATTAGTTGGAAATTTGACTTACACTGCACCAGTTCCTGATTCTGGTAAGACAGCATCCCATCACCCGTCAGAAATGCAGCACAGCTGAAGCCAATTTTCAGAACAACGCACTTTGATGTCCAATTTGCTCTGCAAGTTTCCACAACACAAGGCAGCAAAACCACACCTGGGATTTTCTGTACCCTCACTGTGATCGTTTGGATATTGGCTCTGAAAACCACTCCCGGCCCACCAGTCTGGAGGCACATTTTTGCTGGTGTGCACTGGTTTCACGTGAGATTGTACCAGCAGTGATTCATCGCAGTTTGGGCCTGTACCTATAGAAGCTGCCATGAGATAATGTTTTAGCTTCACTTCCCTGGACATGTCCCCAGTTTACACACAGGAACTTATGGAGCAGACTACAAGGGACACACACCTCTGATAGGGACTCCTGGACAGCAGGACTGCTGGCACCATGGGATGCCCCCAGGGCCTCCATTGAGCACATGGGGCGGGCCTGGCCTTTGGAAAGCAGGCCTAAAAAACTACCCACACGCCTTCTGGGCACAAGGAGCTCATTTCACAGCCCAACCAAGTCACCTCATGCCTTCTACCCATGACCAGGCACCAGCCAAGAGGCGCCCAAAAAGTCTACGCCAACCTTCAGCTCCACTCAGGGCCTCCAGCACCAGGGTGGCAGAAGAGCCTACGAGGTGCAGCAGGCACCTGATGCTGGAAGAGCTGCCAATGCCATCACCAAGAGGGATTTAGCACTGCCACCATCCCAGAGCAGGTACAACATTCAATCATTAAAGGGCGGCAGGGCTGAAGGCAACCCCACCATTTTGCAGGGCAAGACAGCAAAGGTAGGAGCTCGCTGCTGGGTGGCTCTAGAGCCACCACCCAAACCGTCACCCATAGACAGCCTGTCCCATTAGGGAAAGACCCTCCAACAATGTCCGAGGAACTGAAATAGGGGAATAACAGCGCTAAAAAACTCAGGAGCAATGGGATGAAGTGTCACGGGTGAGGTGAACGGGATGAAGTATCAGCAGGAAATACAGTAGGCCAATAGGCAGAGAGAAGTTTTACACAATACATTTTAACCTCAGACGGAAACATTTCCTGAGGGAAAACCCATCTCCTGGAGCATTATTTAGCCTTGTTTGGCCTAGTCCTGCTGCAGCAAGGGTGGGGAGAACCAGAAAGTCCCTTGCATCCCAAGCCTGCTGTGCTGTGCAGCAGGCTTGGCTGCATGCAGGACAGCGAGCCACATTTTCCAGTGTGAACAACTGCGTTGGTAACATTAGATGAGATGTTGTGTCCTGTTCTCTGGCTCCAGGTGTTCCTCTGCCTTCCTCAGGTCCCATATTGGCCATCACTTGTTGGGCCACCACCTGCTGTATGACTCCCAGGTGCACAGGGACTCCCTGCTCTCTCTCGGATTTGGTCCCTAAAATCACTCCTGGAAAGTACAAGCACAGACTCTACAGGAAAGTAGGTCCCAGAAGGAAAGAATCTCTCAGATCTAGAGCACTTCCCAAAACTGGAGACTCCTGTGCAAGAGCTCACACTCCACATGGGTCAAAACCACTTTCTGCACATGGGCCAAGGCATTGTGGATGCATAGGAAGATGCATCAGCAAGTCTGGAGGTTCCCACAAACTCTTAATACTTCGTGTAACCAAGTCACCTGGGTCAGAGACAGATACCAGACAGGAACCCAACGCCAAAACCAAACAGCTGGGCCAAGAAACCACCTCACCCAGGTGCAGAAATCAAAGAGAAACAAACCAGAAGGCAACGCAACCCAACCGTGGGGCCATGCTGCACCTGGAGGTACAGTAGCCAGCGCAATTAGAGCGGGAGCTTTCTCCATCAACACCTCCTACTCCGGAGCACTGCCTTCTCCCAAGCACAGCCCCAGGGCGTGGAGATCACTCCCCGAACAATGGCAGGAATCAGATTTGTCTGTCTGAAAGGGGAGGGCAAAAATTCAATGGGGGAGGGAGGGAAACAAAAAAAAAAAAAAAAAAATTTTCAAAAAAAAAAAAAAAAAGAAAAGCCCTGGGTGACGTAAGGGTGTGGGAAATTTCTACGTAACTTACCTGTTGGGGAAGGGTGGGCCTCCCCCGGGTGTATAAAAAGCTGCTGGGGCTTTGCTCAACTTATTATTTACCAGCGGGGGTCGGGCCGGGCCAGGTGCCCGCTCGGGGGCAGCGCCACCCCCGTGTGTCCCCCCCCCCCGGGCCAGGTGCACCTGCGGGCGGCAGGACCCGGGCTGGGGGCTCCGGGGGGGCACCGGGACCAGCACCGAGGAGCTCTCCCCACCCTCCCCCGGCCCACCCCGGGAGCTGCTCCCACCCCAGCGCCGTGCTCGCCCCGGGTATGGAGGGGGGGCACCGGGGAGGAGCCAGCCGCGGCCACCCCCCCCCCTCCCCACCACGACTTCTTCCCCAGCTCCGGCCGGGGGCTGCAGCTGCTGCCCAGCTGCCTCGGCGGGGCGGGGGGGGGGAGAGGCGAAGAAGAAGGGAAGGGGGCAAGTTATTATTCGCAACGATACCTCGGGGGGGGAGGAGGAGGAGGAGGAGGAGGAGGAGGAAGAGGCGGCGGAGGCGAGCGCGGCGGCGGCGGCGGGAGGAGGCGGCGGGGGTGGACCCCGGGGCGGGGCTGGGGCCGGGGGGGGGCGCCCGGGGCCGCCCCTCTCCGCCCTCCTCTTCCTCCTCCTCCTCCTCTTCCTCTTCCCCCGGCCTCTTTCAGCCCCTCTACCCACCCCCCCAAACCCCAATCCGGCATCCCCAGCACCCCCCAGGCACCCCCTTACCTCCCCTCTGGGCGTTGGAGGTGGGCTGGGAGCTCCGAGGGACGCCCCCCGAAACAAAAAGCGAAAGCGGCCGCCGCTGCCTCCCGCCCCGCCGGGCTGCTGAGCTCTGCCCGGGGCTGACGTCAAGGCCCCAAAATTCCTGCCTTTCCCCGCAGGCACATTTGGCCATGTAAGGGCTGGGGCCGGGGTTGGGGCGGCGGCAGCCACCGGCACCGACCCCTGCCAGCATCGCCCTAAAACTCGGGGTGGGGAGCCCCCAAAAATCCCCTCGCTGTACCCCCAGCCCCGCGGGATGCTGGTGGTATTCAACTTTTTTTTTTTTTTTTTTTTCCCCCGGAGAAAAAAAGTTGCTGTGCTTTTTTATTTATTTTTTTCCCTCGATTTTTCCTCTCTTCTTCCCCAAGCCACGTTAAAAAGCTTTGTGGGGAGGGATGGGATGCTGGGGGTTACCATACAGGGTCCTGCCCTGCTCGGAGATTCAACACAAAACCTGGCGAGCACGCTGAGGAGAAGGGGGGAAGGGAAGCTGCATTTTCTAATCTCTCCGTTTCGTGGCTGTTTATAAGGACTGCAATTAAAATAATTCCGATTTTGAGTGTGATCGTTTTTATAAGGGACTGCTACCCCTGGCACAGCGAGGTTGGGTCTCCACAGTTTTTCAGCCTGGCTTGCCCTGAAGAGCAGGGGAAGGCAGAAGGGTTACGCTGCGTTCAGGCGGCCGAGGGGAGAGCTGCCAAGCCTTACTCATTTGGAAAGAGATCTCTGGATGAGTTCTTAAGCGCTCCAAATGTATTTCGCTTTGACAATAAAGGGCTCTGCTGTGTACTTTCAGAAGATGTTTACAATCTTGCCCCATTACCAGCTTTAATGTCCGCAGTCGCTGCTTAAGAGCCCCAGGAGGGAAAGTTTGAGCCTAAGGACCCAAAAAAGGACGTTAAGTGCCTAAAAGACTCGAGAAGCTGAAGATTGGAGTTCTGATCCAGCCTCCCCCGCCCTTCCCTGGCTGCTGAAGCATCTAAAACAAGGAAGGATGGACCCGCACACTCTGGCAGATCAGAGACCCCAGAAGCTGCTGCTGCATCCTTAGGGGCACCCCTTCCCCAGCAGGCCCCACAGCACAGGAACTGTGACATATCCCACATTCAGCCCTTGCTGCAAACGATCTGTCTGTGGTTTATTTGGTGTCCTGCGCTGGCCCCCTGCACCAGGGGTGCTAAATTCCTGCAGAGGGACAGGGAGGACTGCTGAGGCCAGATGCCATCGTGCAGCTAAATCCGTGCGAGCCTTTCAGTCCCATCACAGAAGTTTTCTAAGCACTGTGACTAGAAATACCTCAGCCTTGCCCTAGCCGCCTACCCCGTGTTTAAACCCTACTGAGATCCAACACCAAAGCAGAATAGCATATGAGTCACTAGGGCCCCATGCTGTAGGTGTACCTAGAGTGCCAATAACGCTGCGAGCGTGGCCTGTTGTGAAAGACAAACGTGGCTGCTTCCTAAAGCACTGCTGGGCAAGGCTGGAGCACTGGCACTGGCTGCATGGCCAAAGGCTTTGCCCAAGGCCCTGCAGGCCTGGCTTCAGTTCCTACCCAGGGGATGCTACAGCTCAAGTATCTCCTTCCAGACCACCAGGCTGCAAGGCCATGCTCCTTCATCACACTGCGAGGAATGCTCCTGATGGTATTTTCTGCTGCAGAGGTCAGGGAGCCATCACGAGGGACTTGCTGGCACTAATGGCTGTCAGTCTCAGCGCAGTGTGGCTCTCGCCAGAGTCCTGATTTGTAGTGCTCCGGAGAAGTGGATTTACAGAGGAATTGTTGCGATTTTTTTTTTTAATTATTATTATTATTCTCCTTGAAATCCTCTTTTGCAAATCTGCAACAGTCCTTGTGTTCTATCAACTGGTATCTAGGGGAAGCGGCTGAAAACTAAAAGAAAACTGTTTGGCCCAAGATGAGAGACAAGTGTTCTCCAGTTAGTATTTCAGAGAAAACCAGTGGTCAAATATTTTCCTTGTCCCCTATCCAACAATTATTGCTTCTTTATCCATCAAGCTTATGCAATTTTCCAGTCGCGTTAGCAGAAGAGAGGATACTTTGCACGTCCATAGCAGCCTCCTTTGAATGATCTCAACAATTTTAAGCTTTGGGCCTCCAAAGTATGAGATAGTACTCCCACTACCTCCGTTTTGCAGGTAGGTGAGCTGTGACTAATCCTCTGCAGCACAGCGGTGGAAGTTTGATTCCCAGCCCATTACCCTTGTAACATGCAGCCCAGAACGGTCACTGCCTTGTCAAGCACTGTGTGAATTTTCTATTTTTTCAATTTCCTATAATGACCAATATCATACATTTTGGAAATGAAAGTAGAAACTTCAAGGTGTTGAGCCTGGCTGTGAAAATCTACTCTTTGCCTGGAAAGAATCAAAAATACTGGCAACGTGCGATCATTCCTTTGGTAATATCTACCGCACCCTGCACCATAGCAGCAAAATGAATTAAACAGCAAAAGACTGAAATGCCTTACATTGCATAGGCCACTCAGGAGGCAGTAATACAAGAGTCAGCATGGGCCAATATTAATTCAAGGAAATGAAGTTTTTTAGTGGTTAAGGTACATGACTTGAAGCCTGGAAAACTGGCCTCTGTTCCTACTTTTCCTGTGTTGTATGACTTCAGACCAGTCCACCTTCCTGTGTCTCCAGAAGCCCTTATAAGCCCAAAGCACGCCTGCAGGCTCTGTACTGCACTTATCCTGTGTAAGAAAGGATATAGCACGACCAGCCTGAAGTAAAACCTCCCACCAGATTATTTGCAAAGGGATTCTGAACAAAGTTTTCAGAAATCAGCAGATGAAACCTCATTTTTCAGAGTCTGGGTCTCTCCTTCTTGGTGAGATTCTAGATGCAAAATCATCAAAAAACAACAACAATCGCACGCACAAAAACCCAAACAAACAAAAATAAAACACAGGATTGGAAGAGCTCTTGGGAATCCATAGTAATTCATCCCTCGCACCATAAAGATGGAGCAGCTTTGCCTAAATCATACTTGCCAGATGGTCACCTGGTCTGCTCATAAGGATATCTCCAGGATCCGTTCCAGTGCTTCACAGTTAGAAAAGCTTTCCTTATCTCTAACCTAAGTCATTTTTGCTGCAATTCAACTCTTAATCAGATGAAATCGTGGGGATCTGACGTGTTCCCTCGCGAGCAACAATTCCAGAACAACAGGAAAGTCGCCCACCTGGTGAACTAATCCTTCCGTGGGTAAAAGCCAGAAAGGCTGGAAAACACACTAAGTGTGTGTTTCTTAGGAGAGTTGCCGCCTAATTTCCAGACAAAGATCAGATCCAATTAGCCCTAGATCAACCGGAGACTCCTCTGCCCCAAACAACAGCACTTTTCACCCACCTTGCCACGAGGATGCCTCTTCCCATCAAGACACGCTGTGGTGGTGCATTTGACCCTTCAGTCTCCAGAGGGTGTTCTTGGAAGCACATGCCAAATGTGAGTTCACAGCAATAGCATTCCTGTGGTAGTGGGGAAGGAATGAGGAAACACCAGCATGGATGCTAGACAGAGAGGAAAGAAAACACTCAACCTGCAAGCCTGAATTCATTTCTAACCAGGGTGCACGCTCCTGATTTAGAGATACATGCATGTTTGTTGCCTGGTAAAGGGAATCTAGGAATAGCAGTGGGCCAAGTTTTGTCATTCTCCATTTTGCAGGTATGTTTGCATCCAGACAGGAATGCAAGGCATGTGCTGGGCAGGCATTAGGATGTCATAGATCACTGACAGTGATCGAGTCTGGGCCAGAGCCCCGAGGGAATTCTCACTGACGGGGAAATACAATTTCCAACAACCCCTCCTTAACTTTTCATTAGTGTATCAGAGATAGCACCCATTATCAAACCCTTCTGCATCTCTGTACGCATCTTTCAGTTGCACATGGTTCACCAAACTCCCCATTTTACCTGCCAATTAGTCCTAATTAATTCCATGTCATTTTACTCTTGGCTAAGATAAGCTTTGGGTAGCTCAGGCCCTTCCTATCGTCTTTCAGAAATGTATCAGCCCCTCTGCAGTCACTTCAGGCTTTGCTCCCAGCTCTGCTCCATAGCTGTCTGCTCTAACTGTGCAGCACTTGAAAAGAATGGTAAAGCTTTGTAAAACTGCTAAATCCCATCACTGAAAATGGCAGTGGAGCAATGTGCCAGTGTAGCATACTTAATTTTAAGGACATACTTAAATCCAATTTGAGTCCAGTGAGATTTTAGCTTAGGTTTAAGTGTTCTGTTGAACAGGGGTGGATTTAAGGATTGAAGTGTTTTGCTAGACTGGATCTTTGGTTAATGAAGAAGGAGGGTTGCTAGTGCCTAGAAGAAAGAGCTGCCTAGCACTCTGGGTCCACAGGCAAGCCGTAATACTGCTAGTCCCTGTTGCTTGACCATTTTTCTAATGAAATGTGATGAAATTAGCAGATGCAATTAGTAAAGTTGACCATTTCACTAAGAATCCTCACTCTCTGGGCCTCAGTTTAGTGGGGAAATTGGGGGGGGGGGGGGGTGGAAGTAAGTTTATAGTATCTCATCAGAGTAATGTGATATAATTAAAGCAAAAGTCACTAGACTTTGTATTTGCACCATCTGGTATCTTGCATGGTATCTTGCTAACGGTGAATGTCTCATGTCCAGATTTTAGCAGTAAAATCATGAGTGCTTTGTTTTACAAGACAATTGGTCAAATTCTTTAAGGAATTTACACTGAATACTGAGTACCCCAGCTTTAAAAGAAATGTTCGTGGTGACAAATAATTTGGGGGACATTTTTGCATAGGCTCTGACCTCCCTGTTGAGAATCAAAGCAAAAATATTGAATGTACTAAGCAGATGTCTTCTCCTAGTGACAGCAAGATGAGCAGAGACAGCTGGTTAGAAGAACAACAACAACAAAAACACATCATCATTCCTGCTTTGGCTCCAAAAAATCTTGGACTTGTTGTCAAGGAAGAAAGCTATGTATGTAAGACGCCAAGAAAGAGACAAATATTATTGAATCTGGTAGCATTTTAGTGAATGTGCTGGAAATAACTTAAGTAGGAAGAAAAACTGGATGCGCTCCATTGTTTATTAAAAGAATGCCTTTTCTTATTTCCACGGGGACCTATAGCCCATGTAGTCATTAACACATTTACAAAATGTATATTTTAAATACGTTGCCTCACTCATCAGTCTTGTGGGCTCTACTAAAGTAGAGTTCCAGCACATAAAAATATGTACAGCCACATAAATATATCTGCAAGCTAGAGGTGCCAACTGTGAATTTCACATGTAACTCAGTCAGGGAAGATGGGTGTAGTACAGAGACAGCTAGAGAAATCAGAAATATTAGGAAGGGCATTCCCCCTAGTGAAAAATGAGAAGGAGAAGGAGAATTCTAGATGAAAATCTGAGCTGTGGTGAATAACATATCAAAGAGTTGTTTGACAAGACCGCAGAATAAACCAGTGACCTTCTGGCCTCCCTGCACAAGAGTAGCATAGTCTTTCCCTTGATGATTTTCACACGAACAAAACTTGAACTCTCCGCTTGGCTCCTGGACAGCTCCGCTTCCCTAAGCTTTGGACACACTTGAGGTAAGAACTACAGGATCAATGGGAAGAGTTTAAGAAATCAAAAGCTGTGCAGTTTGGCTAACACCAAAGATGAATGACTTGAGGTGGATGTTCCAGGATGTCCCACATTCCACACCATAAATTGTTGCCTTGTGCAACAGCAAAGGTCTGGATTTGCTGACTCAAGAGGCCTCTTCCATGGAATGCATCTAAATCCTTAGCCATCTCCTACAAAAGTCCTAAATAGTTTAAAGCCTCAAAGAAGCAAAGAGTTTAAGATGGTATAAGGAATGAAGGGTGTGACCAATTTGACTGACTAGCTTCTAAACAAAGAACAACGAAGGTGGACAGCCAAAAGGAAAGTGCTGGGTCTCCAGTTCTTGGTTGCCAGCTTTGCCCATTCTCAGCTTAGCAAGTAGATGACCTGTATACCATCATTTCCATTGTAGGAAATCACGGTTAAGTATCCTGCTCTGCAGCAGAGCAGCTGTGGGACTTTGGGAAAGTTGTAGATTGAGCTAAGCTGGAAAGAGCTCCCTCCATTTGCCAATATCTTTGAGAGTCTGGAAACTTTCCCGTCTCTACTGTGACAAAACCAGTTCTCAACAAAGCACAAAAAGCACACAATGAAAAACAAATCAGAGTGCCAGAACCTACTGAAGATCACCATTCTGCTTTAATTTCCTGTCTTGCTAGCCTCAGCTCCAAGGCCTGACCTGCAGTCTCCCAGCCACCCCAATAATTACCATGCCACAATGGAGGACCATCTTGGCCAGGAATTCCATTCTGATGCCAAGAAAACGATTCCTAGAGTGTCTTGCTGAAATGGATACATTCCCACATACAGAACACGAAAGGAATCATGTGTGACAAACATTTTCTAATGAGAAACATTTATCCAACATGCTCCTCCCCAGTGACTCTGGAGCTTTGTGCCTCAGTGCACCATCTATAAAAAGACAACTGTACTTCCAAGTCTTTGGGAGAATAAACTTAGATAATAACCTTGCTACCTCCATCAATTACTCTACGATCTCCATATACCTCATAGAACATAAATATACACGTAGACCAAATTAAGGCCCATTATAACCCACGTGCTTAACCTTGACCAACAGCATCTCTGGCCAAAGGCTGCTCCATCTGCTCCATTCTTCTGTGGGACATGGAGGCGATGCAGCGTGCCCCAGCAGCCCTGGACTCAGCTGTCCCCAGGAATTTGGATCACCAAGGAGCCAGCCCAGCCCTGCTGCCAGTGAGGTGACAGATCCCTGGCACTGGAGCTACACTCGAGCTGCTCATGAGCTGCTTGCGGCTGGAGAGGAATGTCTGCAGAGAGCTAAACCAGATTGCTCATAGATCTCTTCCAAATGGCTCGCCTCTAATCTAGCAGACAATTTGAGAGTAAATGTGAACTGGGAGCAACATCTTTACCCCTGCTGAAGTGTAGCAACCTGACAGGAAACACAAGAACATTGAGTTTATGCACAGATATTTGGAGTTGGCTGCACAGGAGAAACCTTGGAATCTCGCTGGTCCCTTGAGAAGTGCAGAAAATGCCAGACCCTCTTATGCATAGTCTTTCCCCTCTTGTAGGACACGTCTGCTTCAGTTATCTGTTGGGTGCTATGGACCCACAACAGCCATGGCAGCTGCAGGAGCACAGTCATGGCCCAAGCAAGGGCTGGCACTCCAGACGGAGCTTGGGAACATGAAGCAATATGCTTACAAATATCTGTTCAGCACAGACCTTTTAGAAAGGGACAAATGGTTTCAGAACTTCAAGAAGGCTGAAAGCAGTTTGACATCACCCATGTTTTTCAGGTCCACACCTACCACAGGGGGGGGAAAAAGAGTTTTTCAGTTGGTATTTCCATTATCCTGCCCACATTTCAGCCAATCGGCGCTAGCATTTGCAGAAAATCTGGACACCCATCTCACGTGTTCAACATCTCACTCTTCCAAGCGTGGGCTGAAAAATGCCACTTTTCTCCACTATTAAATCAAAAGCTGGCTACACCCATGTGTCAGCTGTTTACCACTCTCTGTCCCCTCCCTTTGGGCAGCTGACCAGGGATAATGACCTATACCCTTGAAGTATTTGTTTTATTTAGTATTACGGAGCAGGAGGGTTGAAGGCAACAAGCAACCTAAGAATATAACCATTCCCACCCTATCTTATTACAATGAGAAAGATCAGTTTGTCTCTTTGCTTGCAGGAACACAGCAAAACCAGTCATCTCAACTCTTTGTGGCCAAGACTTTATCTGGGCTCTTTCCTGCTCTGTCTTTAGCCTAACCAGACTGGAGCCTTCCAGTTCAGACCATTCACTCCCGCTTTACTTTTGGGTGTGAACAACAAACTGCTTGGTTTTGCCTTATCTGTGTTGGCGCTGCTCCAGAGATGCCTATGTGAGGTGGCCACTCCGCACAAGTGGTACCAACAGAGAAGCCAAACGTCGCAAGGAAGCATTTGAAAGTGCTGAGACACTGTCACAGCCACCCAAAGAATTGCACCAGTTGACACTGCTGGTGTTGAGCCCCAACTGCAAGCTTTGCAGGAGGATCTGGGAATGGTACACGCCCTGTGTCAAGCCTCACCCCATGATGAGACAGGCAGGCAAATGAGAAAAATAGGGCCCTGGCCCCTTCCTGTGATTAGATCATTATAATGGGTAAATATTTTCCTAGATAGAGAGCTGAGATAAGGAACTTCTGATGTCTGAAATGGAATTTGAACAAGACTCAGAAGGACTATCCCTACCTTGTAGTTCTTTGTAACATGCTTTTATCAACTGAATGCCTTCTTCCCCCAAATACCTGGGAAATTAAGTGGGAACTTGTTAATAGCTAAAGGTGAAGACATAGATCTCATGGAATAATTTTTTATTGAAGAACCATAGCTCAGTTTTAGTCAGCAGTGAGATCAGTCACCAGGAAATATATCGAAGTGATTTAGAAATAGGTATCAAGGGTTAATTCCCTGACAACATTACAGCTCTACACCATTCAGTCTAAATATTTACTGAGGAGTAAAGAAAAGCATCTGAGTTGTAGAGTCCCAGAGATTGGCTTAGTGAAGTCTATAATGAGAGCCTGTTGCAGCACATAAAAATTATTGTGATTAGAAAAGAAAAAATTAAATCGGTGCTCTTGTGCTATAGCAAAGAATGATTAGTCATTCCTCGTTCCTTTCTCCACATTATTCATGATTTTTCAACCTCTGCTATATCCTCTCCCTTGGTGTCGCAATCCCCCTCTGACCTTTCTCAGAGTTTGGGGGCTTTTGCATCAGAGATGTTGGTTTACGAGCCTCCTTAGTGGCAGGTTGTCTTTGAGGAACAAGTCTGACTTAAACCTCACTTAATATCCAAGAATGTTCTCCGGTATTTGACCTCTTCGTGGCTGAAACAATATTCTTCACACAATAACCTTGGTGTTTCAAAGCTGTGACCAACACCTGTGGAGTTTCCAAACAAATGGGCTCAGCGTTCCTTGATGCACTTCTAGTTACTGATCCCATGTTTGATTGCTTTGTAATTATACTTGTAAAACATGCTATGGGGTTACACATAGGGGAAAAAAAAAATAAATCATATTTCAGAATGGTAGGGGATTTATGGGAGCTGCAAGACAAAGAAAAACCCACCTTTCTTTCTTCATTGTTTTCCTTGGAAGCCAGCCACCAAAGTTTCCTTGTCAGTAATACAGGGGTTTGTAAATAGAACAAAGAGCTTCCTCACACCGAGGCTCATTATATAACCCCAGTGAAGTCATGGTGTGTCTTCACATGCAGTTCCCTTGAACTTTGCATCTTGCTCCTCCTGAGAACAGTCTTGCATGCCAGCTTGAACAGATGTGGTTTCCTTTAGGAAAAGTTTTCTGTTAGGGTCATTCTGACTTCCCTTTCAGAGCTTTCCAGCTTCATGTGCTCTTTGCTCAGGGGATTACTGCAGTGACCACTTGCTCCATGTGCTACTGTTAAGCTTCTCCTCACCTGCTGGCTGAGCTGAATGAATGCCGAAATCTCTGTTCTGCAGAAAAACCTGACATTTCATGTTTTCCTGAATTGAACCGGAAAGTTGCCATTTCCTTTGAACCCAAATTCTGAGAAACGTCATTTCAGAAAGAGCAAAATGGCCTTACTGCAGCCTTTTGTTTGGGTGTTATTGACATGTAGTCAAACAAGACTTGAGCTAGTCTAAAATGCCTCAGGTTCCAAGGGCTCCCCAATGCACCGGGGCAGCGCCCACTGTCCTGAAGACATCTAGGGGGGCATGGACCCTCTGCTGAGGGTGTTCTGCTGGACAGACAAAGTCAGGAAACACGGCTGGAGATGTGACACTGAGCCAGGTGGAGTTTTATCTCGACCCATGTAAATATTCTAGACTTGTTTCCACCTCAATGCCACCAGTCCACCAATATACTCTAAGCTTGTAAGTATCTAATTCTTGTTTTCTGGCCTCGCTGAAAGCAAAGGCTTTTACCATATCTCACTGAAGATATAATTCAAAGAGAGTTGTAGAAGCTGATATTTCCAACATACTGCGTGCCTATCAAGTGAAAAGTGCAGCTTTAAGAAGTTTTAACTTTAATCAGGACACAAGGTTGTGCAGACCCCTATATTTAAATACCAGCACATCTGTTCTTTCAGCTTTGGTTGGTTAGAAAAGTTTTCAAGTGAACAAGAATAAGACATTCTATGGCTGATAAAGAGCATCAAATGAAAAAGTTCACGCTGGTTGAACTAAGCTAAGATAAGCTTGTGTGTAGGCAGCTCTGAAGCAGCAACAATATAGCAGGAAAAACAGCCCTACCCTGTGAACAAATGAGAAAAACAAAACAAAGAAAACAATGGGGGAAAAGCTGCTTCTACCTGGCCTTCATGGAAAAAAAAAAATTGAGAGAAAAACAAAAAACAACGGGGGGAATAAACAAAAACACACTTCAAGACTGGAATCTCATCAGAGTCAAAGTCAGTGTAACTCCTGTATCACAACAGTTTGCAGGTCTAATAGATACAAAGCTGTTCCTTCACCCGAAAACCAAACACAGAAGTCACGGAAACCCATCATGCCAATTCTGTGGCTGCTTTCCGGAGCAGAATCTCTTTAAATGTCAATGTTCCCTTTGTTCTGTTCACCCTTTATAATGAATCTATCATCTGTTTGGTAAAAGATCCAATGAAATATGTAATAAGGTTATCTCACCATCTCTGTCTATTGTAAAGCCATATCTGCTCTTCCACTCATTAATTATTGTCTTCCATTTCCTGTGTCAGGTCTAAATTAGAAAATAAAGACTCAAGACTTACGAGCTTAACAACTTACCATACATCAGCTGAGCTGTTTTAACTCTCCATGCATTCCCTCTTAGCCCATAATAAACAAAACCAGTGTGACTTTGCAGTGCGTAGGCTTGCAATCTATGCAATTTAGCTTAACTATCTTGTAGTGTCAGCTAAGCTGACAGTGATAGTTACCATGGCTAAGCTGATATTCAGTCCTCATATTGCAAGACTTTGTCTTAAAATCTTGGGAGCAGAGCTCTACCACTACATCCAGAAAACTACAATGATTTATGTGCTGCCAAAATATGCTGAAAGAAAGAGAGAAAGAACAGAAAATAAAGAAAAAACAGAAAGGAAAGAACAGAAAGAGAGAGAAAGAAGGAGAAAAAAAAAAAGAAAAAAAAAAAGGAAGGGAAGGGAAAGCATATAATTACATGATTATCAGTCAATGCCCCTTGGTTTGCAGTTTTTAAAGCAAGAACTGCTCAAACTTTGGATCAAGAAGCGAAGCAATCTATTTCTGAAGTGCAAACAGGGAAAAGTTATATGAGTCTTCTAGCAATTTCAGGCAAATATATCACAGAAGCAGCATGCTTAGGCTTTTTACTGTGCATCTGTCTGAGGTTTCCAGTAAGATTTCCCTGATATATAGTAAGAGTCAAAACTCTAATCTGTTTTAACTCTTTTTTATTGTCTCTGCAGCACTAACTTTGAAAAATGGCCTCGTCCCCAAAGAACTGCACACAGTCCGTGTAGGGAAGCTGTTAAAATAAATGCATTACATAAAAATATTGCAGGGAAACTCAGCTCTGAGGGTTTGGGAGCCACAACATACAGATATAAAACAGAACAGCAGAAGTATGAGTGGAGGTCAGAGGCAGAGAACAAGGGAAGTCCCCTGTCTGGCAGTTGTTGCACATGATCTCTGGAATCAGCAATTCCTACTCTGCCTTCTCAGGGCTGCAATGTTTTAATAAATGGCTCTGCTTATGTTAATGTCCTTCTGCCTTCCTCCTCACTGACCTCAATGCGCATGGAGCTGATTCATAAAGTTTCTTCTTTTTCTGTATTTGAGTGCTTTCTGGAGACCTTTTTTGTACTGTTCTGCCTGCGGGATGTCTAGCTGATTTATAGAGACTCAGACACAGCCGAGCATTGCGTTGGCCGCCCTACCTGAATATTGTATTTCCTACACACCGTGTTCCTATCTCTGTCTACCACAGTCTGATTTTAGATAATCTGTACGTTGTTCAAAGAAGAGAGTGTACTTTCTCCCTCCCAGAAAAGCTCCTGAGATACTCTGGAGTAAAAAGGTGCTTTTCCACTTGTCTTCCTTGCAGAGCAGTGATATTTGTCTAGACACCGATTGTGGAAACTCAGGCAAAGAATAATGTGCGGATGAGAACATGATTCAGTCGTGGAAAAAAACAGACAAATCCCAGGTTGCCTCAAAAGGTTGAATCACAAATAAGATGGCAAAAAGATCTAAGAACACAGGAGATGACAGAGGAGCTCAGCTTGGCGTTTGTCTGTTAATTCCAGCAGAATATGCAGATTCCACCCTCATGACACCACTGCATCATCTCACCTCATCAGTGCCTCATGACGCAACCCCTTTCTGTAGCGTTGAGTCAGCATCGCTGTGCGATCTCATCTTGGTCATGCAAGCTGGGAGAAAGGCTGTCCGAAGAGGGAGAAAGCTGTGACCGACCTATCCAAAGGTCCCCGGGGGGATTTAAATACTCGTGGTCATTTCACAAACACTCCTCCCAGGGAATAACATGGGCTTAAAAAACTTTAATGGATGGGACATAAAATGACACAGCACTGTGCTACAGGGGAGCTCACACAGCAGGTAGAAGGGTAATAAATATCATGGGTTGAAATGAAGGACCAAAAAATGCCTGCACTTAACTCTTGGAGCTCCAAAAGAAGTTGCAAAGGACATTTTCCCTGAAGTGACCGGTAGGACTGATTCTGCTTGCACAGCTCTGCTAGAGGCCTGGAACTGAGAGAAGTTTTCTTACAGCATCAAACTCAGTGTGGAGCAGCAAGCCTCTGCTCCCCCAGCCAACAAAAGCTGTTCCCTATTTTGACCAAAACATTGAAAGAATCTAAAAACTCATGCAAGAGTCCACTTCCAAGAGGCGACGTAAAGAGTAGCTTTATGCTAGAAGAAACCCAGCCACACACAGATTAAAATACTGGGCCACTAGCCCTGAGTCTGATCTTAGACAATCCCTGAGGCTTAAACACAAGTCTAAAAATGCACCATGGCACACCGAGCTGTGCACTTCTGTAATACCACAGTCAGAGTAAGAGCTCTTCCTGGAAGCACCAGTTCCAAATACCTGATCCCAGTCAGAGGCCAGGTGCTTCTTGTCGTATTTGCACATACTAGTCCCTTTTGTTGGGGGATTTAGGTCACAAGAGCGTAGGAAAGGCAGCTCTGAATCACCTGGCTTTTGCACGTGTTGCCTACACATTGTGCAAAGGTTTCTGAACTCAGCCTCCTTTCAAGACACACCCTTTGTTTGTTACTTTCTCTTAGGGCTTTTTCGCAACCCCATCCACTGCCAACATAAACAAGGTTTCAACATCTTCCTCCAATCTGTCTTGCTCCGCTCTGCTCTAAATGTCAACCGGCAACATAGCGCTGTTCACTTGCTTAATTGGGCAAAATACTTGCCATTGCAACCCCGTGCCGTGACTCCCTCCGGGAGAAAGTTTCTTGGGAATTACAAATGACAGGACCTGCAATTCCGTGTTAGTCACATTGCTACCAGATACCAAGAGCCTTGCGCAGGTAGGACTGCGGCTGGCACTGCTGAGCAGCTGTCAAACCTCTGCAGCACACTGGGGAAGGCGAGGAAGAGAAACGGTGAAGGACTGCGATGGCTGGTAGTTGTTTCTGCAGTTATAGTGCTTTCTACTGCTTTCACCCTGTGCATCAAGTGCAGGGGAGACAAGATGCTGCCATCTGAAAGCATCAGCTCAGCTGGCATGAAACAAACTGTGGGACGTGCTTCCATTCCTAATAACTGGGATAACTGGGGTAGGTGCCCTCTCACTCAAGGGACTCAGTGGGTTGGACCTGATGATCTCTCGAGGTCCCTTCCCAACCCCTACAATTCTGTGATTCTGTGTGACACCACAATAAATGCTCTGAGACCAGTGTCTGCAAGCAGCTAGGAGACACAGCCACCACAGAGACCTTCTTCATTCCCAAGTATTGTCCACAGCAGCAAGCAGACATAATGCACTGAACAGGGCACATCTAGCAAGCCCAGGAGCATGGAGGGTTGTGCTGTGCCTACACTTGGCCACTCGACACGGCCCGTGGAGCTAAAAGATTAGCACGGCTGCCCCAGGACTCCCTGCGCACGGTGTTTAATGTATGTTTGCATCTGTCCACGTTTTTGGCAGGGCCTGCTGCGTGTCTCAGAGGGAGCTATCCTGTGCGTGGGCTGGGACAACATCCTGTTATGCTCGCAGGCGACAGGCACACACCATGCCGGACTGTCATCAGCCTCCTGAGCCTCTGCCCAGCCCGAAGCCCGTCTGTGGGCGGTGCTGCTCACCGGCTGAAGGCGGTTGCTTTTATCAGCAACCTTGATCACGGGGATTTTCTCTTATTCCATGCTCTAGCTTCCTCCAGCCTTGGATTTGCATAAAATCCTGGGTTAAGACTAGTCTGATCCCAGGATGAGAACGTTGCATCATGCCCGGCAAACCATCCCAAACTGGCACTCGACTGGGTGTAACTGCACTGGAAACAAAACCGTGCAGGGACAACTTGAGTTTTCCTTAGAAATAGGAGGTGCTTGCTTTGTAGATCAGACCTCTGCATGCCGTACCGGATTGTGGTGGCAACTCCCAGCCAAGTCTCTATTTGTTTGCAGCCCGTGTTGCCACAGCAGCCAGGTGCTTTCCATGTTCAGTCCCCAGTGCTGCAGTGAGAACCATGCCCAGCCTCCAGGGGCTGCCACCAGCTACTGAATAATACGAACATGCTGACCTTGGTGATGGAAGGCAGCATCTTGCTTTCTCTATGTGCTCCCTAGCCAGCAGCAGCTGCAGAGAAACAGAGAAGTCCCATGGCGTAGCTAAAAGTATGAATTCAAGTCTTGTTGGACACGCTGGTGGATACTCCTGGTTGCAAAAGGTATCATTCAGACCAAGGAGTTAAAGATAACAGGTTGCAGCAGTACCCATGATACTTTCTGAGGGGTTGTGCTCTACAGGAAGGTGCCTGATGGGCTTTTCTAGGTCCTACTTTGCTAAGCCCAAATACATGTTTACAGAGTTGGGGGTGATCATCCAGGCAGCGTTCACAACTCTCAAGTTTTTCTCTGGGTAAAATAACAGAGCAAAACCAAGGTTGAGCAACACCATGTGTTCAATATAAAAACCACCCTCTATCCTGTTCACCTTTCCATTGTCACCGTATGGCCGAGAAGATGGCTCAAGCTTTTTCCTTGCTGAGTGCCAGATTCACCTGCTGCAAGCTGCTTTGACAAAGCATGGACACAGATGGACTATCAGAGGATGTAACATCAACACGAGGTTGTGAATGACACTGGGCTACAGACTGCCCCACGGCCTGAAATCCCTCAAAGCAGTGCTGATCTACTCGTAATACCTATATTATCTTGCTGTAATATAAAAAGATATACTTCCTGCTAAAAATGGCATGCTCCCCTTGCCAGCTAGACGCAATCTAGATCTGTCTTTGTCATTACAGTATCCAGTACCTGGCAAGCCAACAGCTGACAAACTCTGAAACTGAAGACAGAAATATGACAAGCGGAATGGTGCTGGTTGGATCCGAGGTGCTTGTACACACAGGGAAATCACTCATCCACTGCCATGAACCATCCTGCAGCTCACAGCTGGACCAAAGGGGTTCATCCTCGGCCTTTCACTCACTGCTGTCATTAGCTGGAAATGTTTTTTCAGACATTGTAGTATACCCAGGCTCAGCCAAGATGTCACATCATGAAACCGAGTGTGCAGTCATATTGGTGGGAGAAAACTCCAGTGCTTTGTGTCAACAGTGCTCAAAAACCAAGAGCTCCTGCACCCAAGAAATAAAATACCCCATCCTTTGCCCAGTTACAAGCAATGCATCAGCTCTGTCTCATGCCAAAATATCCATTCCCCAACACCACAGTGACCAAAACGAAAGGAAAGAAGTCTGCAGATTGCAGTCTTAAACCAGAAATGAGACTGAAATTGTGATTGCAAACACCGTAGGAGCTTTCCCACCTTGCTGCTGAGATTATTTATTTATTTGTATGTGATTTCAGTAAAGATTTTACTTTATTGAGAAGTTTTCTGTTTGGGGATGTTTTTGTCCTGATGACAATATTGGATCATGCCAGACCTCCACCTGCGCATCTCACTTGCACAGCTGCAGCCCCACCTTTCTCCTAAGAAACACCGAGAGCATTCCTCCTTGTAGAGGAAGAGAGTGAGCTCTTTGCCCAGAACAACAGAGGAGCCTGCCTTCCTGGTAGCAAAAGCCTTTTCATATAAACACCCAGAAAAGAAGACAAGTTGGTGACAATTCGTGCTTGTACCACCAAGCAAATGAAGCAAGCTAAGAAAAGAGTTTAATGGCTAGTGTGAAGGCAGTGTATAATAATAAAAAAAAATAAAGAATATTTATCAGTGCATTCCCTCTGAGAACCAGGTTAACTGTAGTTAAACTTTTCTAGCCCCATTTAAAAAGTAATCTACATTTAGGTAAACTGAGTCAGAGATTTTTCAGTTGGCGCAAATACATGGCAAAGCAAAGACTCCCATCTCCCACTACTTACTTCATACTCCTAGATGCCAACCTTCCTTCTCCAGGAGGACAAAAAGAGAAGTTGGCTCTAGAAAATATAGCCAGTGTTTACATTTTATTGATCTATGGACATTGCCGTTGGCCTCAACATGACAACAGTGCAGCAAAGAGAGCCTTTCATTTGCCTGTGCTTGGCAGAAAGTGTCTTTCTTTGGTTACTCAGCTGAAGTTGACAAGTTGCCCAGTATTTTTATTATCAGTTTGTCAGCTCTATCTCACTACTGCCCTCTTAATTTATTATTTTGCATTTCAAAATCACAGGTGTGACTCATTGCGCAGCCAGAGGTTATAATGAAGTGTCCCACTCATATTTTAGCTCACCCTTTGTTCAAGACAATGCGGATTGCAGAAGGTTTCTGAGGAGGTAAGAGGATTGCAAAAGAGACGAAGACTCTTCTTTTATCTAACCAACGTGTGGGCAGTGAAACTACCTGATATGAAACCGGCTGGGTGCAAAGGTGGGCACGGAGGTTCATTTGTCATTATTGTGAGGGCTGAGACTCAGAAGATAGAGCAGCTGTAACTGAAGATAGGCAACCAAACACAAATCACCTCACCTTGAGGATGAGGCCAGCAAGGGAATCCTAGGATAATACACACCTCTCAGGATTGCCTCTACTCTTTAGTTTCCAGTAGGACAGAAGATGAAAACCAAGCAGACAGTCGCTTTTCAATTAGCAAGTCTTATCATCCCCATCCTATGATTTAAATCAAGAAGTGACATTAAACACAAGATTTTGAACTGTTTGTTCTGCCAGCATTGTGCAATTAAGCATCTTGTTGCATTAGAGTTTTTGAAATACGAAAATATGTTTTGTAGCATAAAATGACGCAGCCATCTTCTACGGTGCTGGCAGAAGAGAAGATGGAGCACGTGGAAAGAGCATCTTGCTATTGACTCTGAAAAATGTTGTGGAAATCATGGTATGAATCAAGAGATTGTCTATATGAAAAATTGGTAGGAATGCTTCCTGTTACCTGTTCCTCTGCTTAGCTCATGCTAAGAGAAGAGACCCTTTTATCCCTGAAGAGTCGTCTCCAAACCCAGAACTATTCTGAATTAATTTGCTCTTTTAATTGGCTTCTGAATGGAGCTGGCCCCCACAGCAGAGATGCTGGTTTCACCCTACGTGCATGCAAACCGCACAAACTTGAGAAGGCACAACCACAATTTGTTCATAACAGTGAGCTTCCAAAGTCACCCTCCACAGTGTCCTGGCAAGTCTTATCGCCCTTCCCAGGGGACAAGATGCATGTCCTGTTGCCAGAGTACCCAGAGCAGTGACAAGCAGGGGCAGAGCTGTTAGCAACACTCAGTTTCTTTAAGGCTGCAACAGAGAGCACGCAGTCTGCTCTATCTTACTAGAGGGGAAAACTGCGACTCAAAGGCTGTCCAGTGGCAACAGGGAAAACTACACCAAGAGCACTTGTTCAGCTCTGCCATATCCAATTTCTGTCAAGTATAGAATAATAGCTATCCAGCGAGCTGGGACATGCTCTACCAGCATCAATAGAGTTGTGCTTCAGAGCATCCCTCGAGGTAGCAGAGAATTATCCCTATTTTATAAATGAGGTAACTCAGGTACAGGGATTAAAGCCAAAATGTTCCAACCTGGCTGCCTACTGCTAGGTACCTACACCCATATTTACGCAACTTATGTGGCCTGATTTTCAGAAGGGCAGGGCAATGAAAATTTTGGCCTGAGGGATTTGTTCACACACAGTTTACTGGTAACAACGCCCAGGATGGAAGGCTGGTCTCTGCTACCTGTCTTACTCCTTAACCACTAAAAACATCCTTTCTGCCACTAGCCAGAAGCTGGCAAAAGTCCCTGCTGTCCCCATTCACCATGCATGAGCTCGGAATGAGCAATGCAGACTCGCTGTCTACATACTCACAATGAGAGACTTGGAAAGAGCAGCAGCAGGAGTAAAATTCTTGCTATTTCTTTGCTCCCCTCTCTGCTCTTTGGACCTTGAGCAACTTTGCTTGCAGTGCTTAGCTAAACCAGCATGTCTGGTGTGCAAACTTCTGTTCTGTCCCACGTGCCATCTTCCTCCTCTCCTCCCCATGCATCACGTCCTTGTCAAGGCACCTGTAGTGCCACAGCACAGGTCCAGTGCAGAACCAGTTGCACAGAGCAGTAGGAAAAGGGGAAATCCAGCCACATGAACTTCTGAACTGCTCACGCACAAAAGCACCAACAGGAGTAAGCTGATCCCAGTGTCTCATCACCTTCCTCTTGCAGTCTCTTTCTGGGCTTTAACTGAGCTTCAAAACGTGCTGTGGTTTATGGGGAAATCTTAAGTAGTAAGAAAGCTTAGGAAAAATATTCCACTGCACCAACAACCACCAAAGCCCAGGAGGCAGAACACTTGCTGGCTATAAGGGAGCCCTGCAAGTGCCCCTGCTAAAATCAACCCTGCTAGGGACTAATGGGGTACTTGTCTTATCTCGTTAAAGAGCCTTGCTGTCTTGAGAAGTGCACTTAAAAAAATAGCACTGGTGGTTGGTTGCTACAAGAGGAAAGGAGGACAGAGGATTTCAACCGTCTCTAGGGAACAATTGCTGGCCAGGTCACCTCAAGCCTGACCTGCAACACCAAGTCCTTGCTACAAACCTGCTGCTGTCCACCCTCGTGCCCTATTTCATCTGCCACTTCTTCCCCCTCCCTGAGGTTGTGCCCTGTGCACGGGGCTCCCGCTCGGCTGCTCTGTAGCATCCTCCCAGCTAGAGGGAGGACGGGTGAGAGGAGGCGACAACCTCCAGCAAAGGTTAAGGCTGCAAAAGAAGGAAGTGTCAGCTCAATCAGGTCAGCTCAGTCAGCCGACTGCTGCTGTAATCCCTCTGCCCTGGGTCTCCTGCATTGCTCTGCCAGCACACTGGAGGCTGCCACACAAGCAGGACCCCATTCACCCTGTCTCCATGGTGCTGCCAGCCCGCAGCCCCCAGGGAAAAGGGGTGAGGAGGAAGCAGCTGGTGACAGGAACCTCCCAGAGCTGTTTCGAGCCCAACTCTTTGCAATGCTCGTTGCTATAAACTGCTTCTCTGTATTTTGGGAACGTGGACTTTGAGAGAGCCCTCACTTGAGAGCAACCTGAAGTTCAGAAATTGGACTCGGCACCCTCTGGTTTCTTCAGAAGAAGGCTGAGAGCTGGATCTGAACCAAATCCTGCACTCCAGCTCAACTCCACATTCCCAGTGGGCCCAGAAGTACTGAGAAACAGGTCGTGAAATGGCAGCAACCGAGTCCCTCCGGCCTGCTAGCCACCAGGAGGAAGCCAGCAGAGCACATGCCTCCTATCTGATAAAAGCCGGTGCTGCACTTCATGCGGCAGCCAGTGCATTATTCCACAGTGAAAACAAACCCTATTCTTCTCTGCCAGATAAACACACTTGATCCTATAAAGAGCAGCATTTCTGACTATTCAGCAGCAGCCAAACTCACGATGGGAAAAATAACAGGTGTTTGTCAGGCATTCCTTGTTTATTCACAGTGCTTAAAATAATTGCTTAAAAAAATCCAACAGAGATTTAATTTTCTATGCTCCCACATTTAAAAAAAAAAAAAAAAAAAAAAACAAAACTAAGCTTGGCTCATGGTAGTTGAAGGCAATTCATTATGAAAGAGGTGTTCTTTCTGTTGTGGTAGCAAAGAAACCTGCTTATGAAAGCTCCAGAGGAGCAGAACAGCGGAGCAAATTCCTGTCTAGAACCAACACCTCCCTGTGCTTTTCATCGAGCTCTCCAGGTGGAAGCTTTCGTTATCAAAACGTGTAATTTCACTGTCAAAACGGGGCAGAGCGGGGATTAAGCTCCGCCAGTCAGTGTCTTTCACTGCCCATCTCCGTCACTCTGCCTTTTATAACACAGCGATAGCCTTGGGCTGGCGTGTGCCCTTCCCTCTTGTTCTGATGGTGGAGCGGGAGGAAAAGTGCGCTGCCCCAGGGAAGAACGCGTGCATCAGAGGCACAAAGTGTGCTTCAGCCTCTGCTTGCTTCTCCGGGAAGTAATTGGCAATGTATCCTGATCAATAGACTGCTCTCCAACGAGGCAGGCTGACACACGGTGTGGGAGAATAAGAAGAGAGACTCCATGTCTCCATCCTCTCTCCCTGTGCCACACTTACAGCATGGATAGGGGACATCCCGAGCCCCTTGGGGTGCTCCATACCAGGGGTGAGGGGACACTCAGCACCTAACAAAGCTGCGTGGCATCTCAGTGCACGGCTGCTGCAGGGGTTCTGTCCTAAGAGACCTCATGGTAACAAACAGACCATTGGTAAAAGGATATAGCAGATTGAGCACCATTCCTGAGAACTACGAGCTGTCAGGAGAAGTCACAGAAACCTGGTAGGGAACTTGGAGGGAGAGGAGTCCACCCAGGAGCACCCCAGTGCTGCTGCTGCTGCTCCTGCTGGCCCCCAGGCTGCTGGCAGAGGCACGGGGGGTTGCAGCCACTGCTTACCCCCTTGTCTCCAAGGTGGGGCCAAGACCCCTGGAGCAGCCAGCCCCATGCTGGAATAAACAGCCACATTTTTGTCATTGCCATTCCAATGAAGGTGCAGGAGAGGCCACCGAAGTCAACCCTTCTCCTTGAGGGGCTCATTTATCTCCAAGCAGCAGCCAGAAGAGGCAGGCCGGACTGCGGCCTGCACAGACAAGGGGCAAAGCAGGGACACGGTGACGATCTTCTGCATTACAGCCGAGGCCACACTGTCACAGTACCATCAGGCTGGTCACACTCAGCAGCCTCCAGCCCAAGCAAAAAAGGCAGATGAAAGCCAGAAAGAGAAACAGAGGCACAGGGGAGAGCGCTGACTTCCCCGAGGTCACACAGCAGCGGCTCGGTGAGCGCCCGCAGCCCCATGCCCTGCTGCCACAGGGCTCCTCATGGAGCAGTTCAGATGATGGGCATTTCCACCAGCAGAGAGAAGATGAAAGAAGGCTGGCTGCAGCCTGCGTAAAGGCGAGATGAAAGGGGCTTGGAGGCCAGAGGAGCAAAGAAAAAGGACTGACTGTGAGAGCAAAGCCGGTGCATGAAGGGCAGCAGCAACCACGGTGCGAAGAGCGGCTCCGGCATCAGACACAAAGCAGCAGCAAAGGCTGGGCTCGGAGAGGGCAGCCAGCACGATCAAGCCTATCCTGAGCCCAACCAGACTGCAGATGTCTGCGCAACAAAAGAGCGAGTGCTTCTTTTGTTGGAGGCCTGCAGGGCAAGGCAAGGCTTTACGCACACAGATGAAGTAAAGCCAAGTCCCGTGTAGCTGGTGTGATGACCTGAGCAGAGAGTCAAGGAAGAAAGGCAGAGGAATGGAGACATAAAGCTTGTCTCTCTGCTTAGCCTCTAAGCCTTTCCCTCTTTGCTCACGCCCCTCAGGCACCAAAACCCATGAAGTTATCCAAAACCTGCACAAGCCAGTGGCATTTCCAAGTCACCCTTTGCCTTCCCCATCCACCCACAAGCTGCATGCCTGCATGCCCCCAAAGCAGATGGATGCACACATGAAAATCCTTTGTAGGGCAAGCTGCCGGGAGCCCTGTGCCACGTCTCACCCCGGCTGCAGCAGCACTGGTGACGCAGCGCTTCCCCTGCTCACCAGAGCCCCGCTCCAGCCCTGGGGACCGCAGCAACAAGCCCGGCACAATAATGGTGTGGCTCAGCAGCAGGGATTTATGAGCAGGCAAAGAAAATGAGAATTATAGGTGTCCGGTCTCTATGACAGAACCGCCATATATTTCCTCTAACAAAGCGTGTGACAACAGCTCCATAAATTCACATAGTAACAGAAGCGAGCGCCAGCTCGTCATCGCAGCTATTTAAGGAGCCAAGTAGCACTCTGTACTTATTGCAGAAGTTCACAGTTAGTTAAAAATAAACATAAAAAAGTCACTTTTAGACCCTGGCTGAGTAAGGCTTTTTGCTCAAGATGCCCAGCATTACCTCCCATCTCTTTTCCTTTTATGCCTAGACAAGCTCTCCTTTGCAGCATTTGGTGCTAGGCACTGCCAGATGCCTACCAAAGTAGCTTAGCTTGGGATGTGCCATAATCGATTGTAAAACTTAGCAGTGAGAATGAAATACTAGATCCTTCTCATTTACCAGCAATGCTGAAATGTGCTTTAAAAGTTATTTAGCTATGACCCATTAAATATCTAAGGAGAGCTTTACTGCTACGTAATTGCTAAAGAAAATAACCCCAATGTCCACCACATGCTGAATTTGTTTTATTTAATGCTGTCTCATGATTAGATTATTTGCAGTACCTGTCAGTTAATGTGCTGTTTTCATTGCTAATTTAACACTTCTTCCTAAAGGGAGAAGGGGGAGAGGGTGAAAACACCTCTTCACAGCGAGCTGCAAATCAAAAAATAGCTGCATGCTTCGTTGTCACTTCTGCTACTCTCCTTTCTGACGTATAAAGAGAAGCTCACTTTATAAAGACAAAAATCACCTTTCAAACATGAGAAATATTAAGTTTCTCTGGATCCTGTGGCTTTTCTTTGTTCTTAAAGCTTTGGGCAAGCTTTAGAAGAATGATCTCAGCTAGAACAAAAACTTGGAACTTCCTTAGCTTAAAGCTTAACTTCAGCACCAATTGGAATACAATTTTCCTATAGGAAAAAATTGTCTTTTCAGTGAAAACCTTGAAAGATAAGAAATGGAAATTAGGGCTTGCTCTCTGTGGAGCTAGAGCACCAGAGAGCTTGGTCCCATTTTTCTCTCACAGCCCTGCTCAGACTTCATTTCCCATGCAGCTCTTCCACTCCTGACCATTATTCCTCTTCTTTTGGGGAGCCTTTCCTGGCCTCAGGGCAGTGAGTGAGGGACCAAGCCCTTGGAGGGTGCTGAGGACTTGAGGCCTTTGAACTAAAATTTTGCTGAGGCACATCCTGTGACATTTTCCCAGGGTCGAAATTATGCAGATAGCAGAAGAGAGAGGCGATTCTTGTTTGGTTGGTTCAGTAAGTAGCTGGTGTTTTGTACAGAAATGACGTAATTTTGGAGGAAAAAGAAAATAATAAGGTTAGTCAAGAGCCAGGTTAAAAGAAGAGTGTTTAATGGAAAAATTTCAGCCAGCCCCACTAAGATCCCTTCTTTATCTCAAGGTTTGGAAGAGCTGAGGCTCTTTCTGTAGCGCCTGGTGTCACATTGCATGGCTCCCCCAAAGGCAGCAGATTGTTTATGCATTAGTTCTTTTGCATAATACCAGCAGCTATAGTGGATTCTTTTTACACACATTGTTCACGGCTAACAAACTCAGGAAGGAAATTTACAGTCCTGAATCGCAAGCAAGGTCTGCGAGGCGTCCCTGACAGGGCTGCGCTGCTGAACTTTGCAGTGACTCACACGGCACAGGAAACATTTGCTCAGCGCAGCCCCATCTCCCCTCCATCCCCTTTTTGCTTGAAGTGCAGGGTTTAAAAGCAGGTCCCAGGAGTTTCTTTTAATTTTGCTTTTGGGGTCTTTTTTAATTGTTTTTCTCAGAGCGTTTCGCTGCTTTCTGCATAAAGAGAGGTTATTTACTAGCGATAAGCAGTGTTAAATGGACAAAGTGCTTGGGCAGAAAGCCTTGGGAAGGGGAATGCCAGCTTTTATGGCAGAGAATCTGCTGTTCTTGGTTGGATGCTACTGTACCAGCTAAGCTAAATTAAATGCTGTTGTTCTCTACCTCTGTTCCCACCTGGGAGGCTAAATAATGCATATGCACAATTGAAGGGCTGTGTGCGAGGGTGCAGCAAGCACAGAGAACAGAGGAAGATTGACATAAAAGACCACCAGGACCCAGGTTTTATGCAGAGGAGGGTTCAACAGAGCACCTGTGACATTATTGTATTTCTATCTGCCAGCAGCTCTCAGTGTTCAGCAAGTTTACCCCGCCTCACTCCTCCCGCAACCAACATGTAACGAAACCAATTAAAATACTTGTTAAAGTAAATAAATAAATAAAGGCACTGCAGAAGATCTGGCTGTTCAAAGCCTAGCAGCTTTTACTTGTGCATTTTTGTCTCCTCATTAATCTGTTTATGAAAGGGTTTTGATTAGTTCCATATATTCAACTTCTGAAGTTAATACCTTAGCGGTCTAAGGTGTTTATACCAAAGCTAACACTGAGTTTTCTCTCAGCTGCAATAAACATGTAAATCTGAACTGATTCATGCATGCAAAGCAAGTTCTAAAATTGAGGTCAAAAACGTTTTTCAAATGATGGTTACAACCCTATGGTAAGAAATGGCTCGGGACACCTGTTAGCTTATTCTGACCAGGGAGACTTCATACATCCCTGTATTTGTGTACGCCTGTTTGTCTGCTACACTGACTCACACCTTTTTAATTATTATTCTATAAGATAATTAAAAAAATGCAGCAGCTCCAAAGTTCTGTTAAGCTGTTAACTCAAACCCATAACCCAACCCCTATCTGATGCGATCCTAATCTGCACATACACGATCCCAATCTGATTACCACTACGTGCTCCTCTCTACGTGTTCCAGCACAGCTAAACCTTGTCTTAAAGGAGACTCCCACCCCTATCAGCACTAAAGCATGTGCTGAGCCTCATTCCCATGACCGGGGTGGGATGGTTTGCATGCAGACAGTTAAGTGCACGTATAAATATTTACAGAGTTTGAGACATGGTCTGACTAATTAGGTTTCCATAGCAATTAGCCCAATATCTTGATTAGGACCTGAGGCTGCTTCTATTGTAATAAAAATATAGTAATATAAACCTCATTATATTGAGATGATGAAACCAGAACGCTCTTACAAGGAAAGAATAAATGTTGGTTCAGCAGCAGGCAACGGACTTAGCAGGGACACCAGAATAAAGCAAATAAAACTGACATTCTGCGGTGTGAGAACGTTCTGCATCTAAACACATGGATTTAAGAGGAGAGGAGGAATTAGACATCTGCTAAGAGCAGCCATAGCATTGCTTTTCCTGGATTTTAAGCCTGGTTTTTGCTGTTGTTTTTTTTCCCAGTATTCTTCGAAAAAGGGTGTTTGCTCACATGATAGAGAAGTGCCTACAGCTTTACATTTATCTCAGAAATTTGTGGGGTTTTACCAAAGCTCAAATTCAATGTTATTAGAGAACTCTCACTGAAAGTGGAAAACACGGGGTCAGCGGAGCAATAACTCCTTCCCTGAGAGCGCATTTTATGTCTCAACAGTTGCTAATGTTGTACATATTAATTATCATGAGCAGCAACCCATGAAGAGATTACATCCGCATAGCAGTTGTGCTTGTGCCGTAGGTCTGCCGCAGCCACCACTGGGGAGGGCAGCGCTGCCGGCTGCCAGGGACTGACAGACCACATGCACACTGGATGGACAGATGTACAGAAAGCTGTAAAACCACCCAGCCTTGTCTTCCCTGAAGTCGATAGGAGGGCAGGCACTAACCCTGTGAAGTGCCAGCGACTAACTCCTGCTTTGCAGACACTGACACCGCTTCCCAGCCTCAATCCAGAGTCACACCGATGCTGAAAACGCTTTGCCTTGTTTTGCTGTTTGGACACCATCATTGTTCTCTCAACATCTTAAGTTTTCCTCCTCCCCCCCCCCCCCAAACCTTCACAATTCAAATTAAAACTGTGTTATAACCTCAGAGCCTGGATTTTCTTTTTTAAAAAGAAGATACTGCAGAGCATCGCTAGATCCACAGCAAATCTAGATTAAGCAAAATGGGAGCTCATTAGCCTTCATGGACAGGCATTTAAAGTACTTAAGAGGGGACATAGAGCGCTGCCCTTTACATTTACTTTGGCACTAATATCAGATTAAAAAGCAAAAGGTTATTAAGTAAAGGTAATTGTCTGTTTTGTAGAGGGAATCTTTCTGAGGCACTGCCTGAGGCACTTAACTTTAAGAAGGTTAATTGTCTCATGGTGGAAGTCAAGCTATTACTGTTATTATGGACAGTTAGGAAAAATTCAGCCTGACATCCAAAGTCCAATAACAAGCCTCAAAAATGGAGCTGATTGGCTGATAGCCACAGGTCCATAATTAGAAAAATTGGCATTAGGAAAACAAAGCTGAGCCAGTGGTGAGCCCTGTCTGTGCAGATGTGGTACAGCAGCTCAGAGCAGCACGATGCTGCCGGGGCGGCTGGTTGGGAGCTGAGCTTCAGAAAAACCCTTGAGCTGGGTGAGCAGAAAGCTCTACAAGCCTGGGTTTAACTCTGAAAACATGCTGAGAGGCAAGACAGTTTTCTTCCGTACCTGTCTTCAGGACAGGTGGGGAAAACTGAGCATTTAGGCATGTAAAAAATACCAAAACATTCCTACATAGAGCTCTGGCTCAGACTTGCACGCTGCTGGCATAAAGCTCAACAGGAAGCCCATTGCAAACCACTCCAGGAGCAGTTTCCCTCCGTTTGCAAATATTTGATTTTGGTAGGGAGGCTTGAATAACAAAAATCCCTCTCCTGAGCATCAAAGTGCTGGCTCAGCAGCTTTCTACCCCATCTTCCTGGGGAGCCCATCGCATCCAGCCCCAAAGGAGACGTTTGGTTTACAGCTTAGCATTTCCATCTGACTTTTAACCCCAGGCTAGGGATCCCTCCTCAGGCACAGGAAAGCCTTTTCCTCTGTGAACCCACCTCTCTGTGCTACTCAAAGCCTTCCCTTGCTCGGCTTCCAGCTCTCTGGGCTGAAGCAGGCACAAGATGAGTGGTTTTCACCACCACGGTTACCATGTGCTGGTATCACAGAGGAACAGCTGTGACCTAAGCAGTGTTGGCAAAGAGCTCTGGGATGTTTTACGCTGTAAATCCTTCACCCATTCCGGAAGAAGGCAACTATTTCTTCTATGTTTGCATCAATATTTAAACACCTCAGCACATCCTGCTGACAGCTTAATGGTAAGAGTCAGCCTGGACATTTTCCCACCCCAAGCCAATTTTCATCCTCCAAACCCCCTGCAAACAGCACCTTGGCAGCGCTGCTGGGAGCAGGAGCTGTCACCAGCCATGCTGCATGGGTTGGAGGAACCAGTGGACAAATAGACAAAAGCCTGATCCCCCAAGTTTGTGGTATAGCCAGAAAAAGGATGTAGAACTACCAAGGTCCCAGGACATTTTTCCATGTTGGAGGGACTGCAGCCCCAAAGTCAGGCTGTGCAGTCAAAAGCAGTCCTGAGGATTTGCATGGCAAAGACACAGGAAGGAGCAGATAGAGAAACCAAAGGAAAAATAAATCAGTCACAGGTTAGACAGGAGAAGCAGTGAGGCACGGAGTGATTGAGGAACAAGCCTCCTGTTCCTTTCTCACACACCACGGTGTGCTGCCAGGAGGCTGTCCCCCAAGACCCTGGATGTAAGCCGCCTGCAGACAACTGGCTGAGGATGAGATGCTGGATGAACACGCTTTGATGACAGGGCTTGACTCATGCCCAGAGATGTGCTTTGAGTGGACAGGGCAGGCCAGTGGGACGGCTGTGCTTGGGAACAAAGCACTGGAGTCCAGGCTGCAGAAAGAGTCTGGGGCCCAAACCCATGCATTTCCCAGGAAGAACAGGGAAGAAGAGGAGCAGAAGCTGACATTGGCTTATACACTTAAGTTCTCTGGGGATGGAGCCATCCTTTTGTCCCATGCTCCCCCAAAACATGAGCACAGCCCCTGAGCTACGTGCTTCAGCTGTGATGTGGATGACCACAGCACAGAGAGGCGCTGTGCCTGCACGGCGGCTGGCAGGGCACCTGCAAAGGCACAACTTGGCAGTGGCAACAGGAAAACAAACTGGAGAGGGCCTTGGGAAAAGCTCTCCTCTGGAGCAGAATAAACTCTCCGGAGGTCATTCCCGGTTTCCTTGTTCCTTAGTTAAGACCTTTGTTTGTTGAGTTTGGCCCTACGCTAGGGCAAAATATCACCATCTTCACCGTGGTGTGGCTGAGAAGAGCACCAAAACCAAAGCAGTGCAATGTGTTCTTGTTTTGGAGGTGCTAAAACGTGGGCTAATCAGAGGCCAAGTTTCAGGATGCCCACTGACTGCAGCATTTACTGGGTAGGGAAGCACAGCCTCACTCAATATTAGACAGCTTGTACGCTGAATCAGAGCTTAATTATAACTTTGGCTTTAGTGCCTGTACTAAAGGAGGGTCCCCAGGGCTGAACAGGACCAGGTGAGTGCTGTAGTGATCTGCAGTGTTATCTCAGCTCAAAATTCAGAAGGCATCTTATTACTAATGGAGTAGACTCATTTAACAGTTTTTTTTTTTTTTTTTTAAGGATAATTAAGCCATTTGGAAAGAAGACCATAGCATCAAAGCAAGATCCTCCTGTACATGAGGTACAATAGTAATTTTTTTCCCTCATACTATCAACTGTGCTGATTCATAACAGTTGAGGGTCTGCCTCAGTAGATCAACCTGAGAAAGTCAGCACAGTTAAACCTTCCTACGTCAGCTCCCCAGATGGGCTCCTGTTGAAGGACACTAGCATACAGGAGTATTATTTTATTGCCAGGAAAAAAAAAAAAAAAAAAGCATGCATTGATGCAGCAATTTGCCAGTAGCCCTGCAGCTCTTTTTAGTGTCACTAAGGACCAAGGGTCAGCACATGGGGTGAAGAGATCACTGCAGTGAGGTGATGTTTGCCCATGTAATCTAGGATGATGAAAGCCAGGTCTCCAGACTTCCAACACAACACTGTATATCCAATAAACCACACTACCCTTCCCCTTGCTCCTTCTCAGCTGATCAGTCCCATCCCTGTGACTGCTCTTCCAGATCTGCTTTCCTTCGTGCTTTCCTACAGCTCCACATCCAGGACCACCATCTCAGCTCAGGAGAATAAGGTCAGGATGAAGCCATGAGCAGTAGGTAGCAGTTTCCTTGCAGCATATTTCTGCTGCCAAGGAGAAAGAAGATGGTCCTACGAGTTATGGAAATTGGCAGGGTCCCCGTGAGGCCATTCTCTGCTGGCCAGCCGTGACGATGTGCTGTAGGACGAGAACTGGCCAGGACCCACAAGGCAAACTTGCTGCAGATTGCAGGAGAACTTCACAAAGGTTAAAACACTCACCCCATTTCACTCTGACACCTCTGCAGCCCCTTCCTCCAGCCAGAGCTCCACTTAATAATTAATTGGAGAAATATCCCCCTTACCAAATAGCAGCTAGAACATTTAGATCCTCCTGAGAAAAGCTACGTCTGTATTTCTATCATGACTGGCAGCAGGAGATATGAGGCATTTACAGAAGGAGGGTGGAGTGCTGTCGTCACTGAATCAGACTACCAACCTATTCCTGCCAACTATTTCAGGGCTTGGTGCAGGAACTTTTTTTTTTTATTATTATTATTCCTACCACATCTACTTACTGCTGAGCTGTGCTAGTTCCAAGCAGGTGTATGGAGGGGTTGGGAAGTGGTTCTCTCCCAGAGAGAGGAGACAAAGATCGAAGGAGGACACAGGAGACCTGAGAAGTGGATCCCAGACACGGTTCCACTGCTACATCATGCTCCTCTTGTTCCAGCAGAGAGTAAAAAAAAAAACAGAACATGAAGTTCAGGAGATTTGAGCTCAGAAATAATCAACAAGTTTACCTCCTCGAATATCCCCATCCCAGGGGAACCATTCAGAGAGACCTCTTTCCTCTTCCTTATTCCTTTCACACACCACACAGCTAGGCCATTCTGGCACACATCTGGCCTGTTTCTGCACTGCTTTGAAGCTGTGCTTACAGGTGCATGACACTGCCTGGCCCAGTGAGTGGGACATTGCACTAGATATATAGGAAATTAGATTTGTATTCCTCTATCATGTGATGGCTTGTTCAAACCTCGGATGGTCACCAGATCTCCCAGATACCACTTTTCACTACCAGTGTAATATGAGCAAGAATTCATTACAGAACGATCTGAGATCCTCTGAGCATTAAGTGTTATCATCATATGGTCCACTGAAGTATAGGCAAAAGATGTATAATTAGTTATATTTATGGCATGGTCCTTATTATTCATTTCACTCTTGCTCTTCTCACCAAGCTATATTTACTGCTTGGACCATTTTACACCCTTACACAGCCTCAAATTCTACCCAATTTTGATTGAAGATGGGCAGTGTTATGTCCTAAGCTAGCAGCTAACTTAAGTTTTAACAAAGCTAACTACAAGAACTTGAATTTGATGGAGAGCATATAATCCATGTGTTACTAAATATCTACGTGCTGTGTAAGGGTGTGATGTTTGGTAAACAGGAAACATGTAGCTGGAACTCAAGCTATGTAGAAGTTTGTACACTTAATAGTTTTTTAATTGACTACCTCATCATTAAGTTGGCATAATTCAAAGTATCCCAACCCAGGTGCTAGGAGTTCTCTTTCACAATTTGTATCAGACTTTGTACTCAAGCAGGCCAGATAACAATGACTTTCAATGTTATTTTAAAAACTATTGTGGCTATATATTCCTAACCTCCTTTTTCCTTTTGCAGGTGTTGGGCTAAGGGTAACTAAGGATCCTGAATTCACAGACAATGGGATAAATGTATAACTAAATGCTGCAGTGAAAGCTTCCAGAAACAATATTATTTTCTGGCAGTTACTTAGAATTAAAAATACATTAAGGCACAGGGGAAGAGGCTATTGATACTTGCTGGAGGTGATCTCATGGGTATAATGGAGGTCACGCCAAGCCCCAACAAGAAATTGCACAATAAAATCCAGTCTAATTTCCCCAGTACAGGCTGTGCCATACTCACCGCTCCCCACCTGTCCTTCTTCTGCCAGGTCACCTGCTGCCCAGCAGCACTGAGACCTTTTAGCAGAGAGACTGTCTCTACCTAAAGGCTCAAAAACTTTCACAGCTCTGTAGCAGAAGAGAGAAGTAGAAACACAGCTGAGCACCAAGTCCTCCTTTTTCCCTTCTAACCCTTCAGTGTGCATCTGGACACCCCAGCCCTGCAGGCTGAGCTTTCTGCTAGCATGGGGAAGCCTTGGCTGTAGCAGAGAAATTATCAACACAAGTGTCTTCTCATCCAGGAGACTTCTGGTTTAGACACTTCAGTATTTCTGCCCCTAGTTGTACTGTTCCTGGGTGCACAGAGACAATATCAGCCCTCATGTAGGTGACCTGGCTTTTCTCCATGACTAACTCAGTCTCTTCCTGTGTCTACATACAATACCCACCCACCCATTTCTTCTGTGCCCCAAACCCTGTCTGCTTTACTTTCCACACTCCTACCATCTCACCACACTCCTCAGCACCACCCACCTTACTTGTCTCATCCTGATAGCTGCCATCTATGCCCAGCTGCAAGATATTGCAATGCAGATGGACCCAGAGGCTGGCTGGCATTACTGAATTGTTTTTACTCTGATCAGTTCAGCTTTATGACTCTGAGTTTAGGATAAACGGCTCACAAGCCAACTCAAGCTTTCAGAGTATAATTTGAAAGCCATCACAAGCTCAGTTTCAGAACAGTGAGAAGGGAAAGTATTTTCCACTACAAGAACAGAACTCTGCATTGTCTGTTCCCTTAAGGCTTTTAAGATTCCTTTTGTGGGCCTGAAGTCTGATTTCTGGTAAGTAGCAACTGTGATATTCCTGAACACGTTTCAGTGCTGGATATGTTTGGTTCCTTCCTTTCTTGGATGACTTTGCTTCTTCCCTGATAACAAAAGCTTTCCATCTGGGGCATTTTATCCAATTTATCCTTTTGTCTTTTCTACAAACAGAAAGAACAAAAGGAAAAGTGGCTAAGAACATCATGACTGGGCTGCTGTCCCAGGCTGGCAGAGATGTTTCAGACAACAAGTAGATTTTCAGGAAGTCCTTTCCAGGGGAGATTGCTCATCTGTAGCCCTCACGACAGGTTTCCTCCAGTGCTTTATAGCTGCCACTAGTGCCCCAGGAAGGTAAGATTCAGGATCAGGGGGCATAGCTCCCCAAGCTCTGCCAACACACTGCTCCACATCCTTGCACCACATCACAACCAAGGGGATTTAAAGTTACGTGGATTCACTGGGGATGCAGATGGATAGGTGACAGCAGCTCTGGTAGGTCCCTATGAGCTGCCTTCCTGACCAGCAGTACTGCAGCAGCAAAGAGCTTGGTGCAGGCAGGAAACTCGCCTAGGAATCCACTCAAGCTGGAACTGAATCCTGATGCCAAGACCACAGCGATATCGGTACCCAACCCCACGGGTCTGGCACCAAGCACGTTGCTGCTAAAAGCTCTGGTCATGCCGCAGTGCAGAAATAGCCACTCAACGTGGGTGCCCAGCCAAGGGCTGCATCACACAAACCAGAGCTGGGGTCAGGTCAGCACGAAGATGGGCAAGGCAGAGAATAAGAGAAATGCCCATGTTTTACGATGGAAATAAAAGCAATGAAAACAAGCAATTTGTATACAATCGTATCTGAATCCTGAGACAGATGTGGGAATCAAGCAAGTCCTCCAGAGCCCAACACCAGGGCCCCAGTTGCAGTATCAGCCCTACACACAGACACAAACACAGCCTCTCTGGCATCTGCCCTGCAGGAAGCAAGGAACTTAATATTTATCTCTTAAGGACTCCTTCTTGGCAAATAAAATCATGAATATCTGTACAGCACTTTAAAAGCCTTGAACAGAAGGCTCTATCAAAGCACTGTATTAATAGTTTGTTTGTTTTTGAAAAAGGGAACAGATGGACAAAATCTTGGAAAAAGAAAGAGAAACAAGATGTGATTTTATGTTGTAAAATTCCTTTCCCTCTTCCAGAAGTGACTAACACTCCCTGCTTGGTGCTATTGTACAACAAAGATAAAGGTAATTGCTTTGCTAGATTTTTTTTGCTATGTGTAGAAATCCCTCCATCAAGCAAAGCTGCAAGCCACCAGCCCCCCTCTCCACTAGTCAACAAAAACTTGATGTAGAGTTGCCAATTGATAGAGCCATTTCTGGCACTTTTATTCCCTCATCTCAGGGGGCACTGCACAGCAGCTCTCAACAGGCAGCTCCATGAAGATGGATTTCCACTGACAGATCGCTCTGCATCATTCTGGACAGACTCAGGCTGACGTGCCTTTTCCTTTGCTTCTCCAGGCTTTAGTTATTTCAGAGCCACTTCATTGCACTCTTCCCTGTGGATATTCCCAGAAAGCAAAGCCAATTTATCCCAGGTTTGTCAGTTCATCAAGGATTTTCTTTTAGATTAGCAAAGGGCCTGTAGCACACAACCCTGGGCATGCTTTAACCACAAGTTATCTTATGGTAGACCAGGCAAGTGATGGTCACCTGGAATCACAAAAATAAGACCAGGAACAATTGTTTCACTGCTTCCAAGATCCCATGGTTGCAAGGAGGCAGTCCCCACCTTTCATTTGCACCAAGCAGTCCACATAAGAATAGATAAGCACATTCAGTTCAACAAAATAGAGCAGGCTCCAACAGTCAGCAAATCCCTTCACAGCTACTGAGACAGCTTTCATTAATACCCACATAGCTCCTCTTCCCTAACAGCTAACAAAGCCATTTTTAAAGTCAGAAAAGTGCTTGAGCCCCATCCAGCCCTTTAACAGGCTGGTGGGCTGCAAGCTGTGCAGTAAGACAGGTATTTGTTTCCACGGGAGATTTTGAAGTGTTCCAGCATGGCATGGTTTCCAGTCCTGAAGGAATCACAGGGAGATAACCTCCAGAAAGGAGAACTAAGCAGCTATATTTTTAATTTTCAAATGCAGCCCACATACGTATATTTACACATATGTAAGGCCACTGCAATTAAAGTTGAAAGGTTTCATTAGAAATAATAACAGTTGGATGTTGAGAACTTGTTCCTGTGTAATAGGCAAACTGAGACCTGGGTGAACACTACAATTCATAGCTTTTCAGTTCTTTTCAACAAAAGGTTCAGCTGGAAGTGCAAAAAGCCAGTGCGTGTACCCAAAAGGAAAGGCAGCAAAATGCATACAAGAAACCCTCCTCCTCTAGCACAGAGCTCCATGGATATGGCCATGTGTAGCTGGGCCTTTCCCCATGCCAACAGCTCAGCCCCTCACACCCTGCCAGGGGCTGGTGCTCAGCACCAGCCAGCAGTGACACTGCCACCTCTCCTGCCTTGCTGCAGCACATGGGATTCCTGGGGATCAGCAAGTTCTTGCTGCTGACTGGAGAAATTTGATCAGATGTGGCTTGAGATGCTGCAGCTGGACCTGAATGTCTCTAATAGATGTGCTAGCTAGAGCACAGGGCTAGGCTTCCAGCTGGGGTGGACAGCCAGCCTCCACCAAAGCACATCGATAACCCTTGCATGGAGTTTGAGTACCACACCACAACCTCCTTCCATCCCTGAACAAAAGGCACAGGCAGAGATAAAGCTCCCCTTCAGGGCACGAGAGGGTTCCCAGTGTCCTGCTGCCCCTGGCCCAGCTGGAGCAGCATCTCCCCAGGCATTCAGCACCAGTGAGATGAGGAGAGCACTGCCAGCAGCAGCCCAGACCCAGGACCCCTCCGACCTCCCCCAGAAGCACAAAGGAAAAGCTGCTGAAAGCATCCGACAGTTTCTCCAGCTTCATCCTCAAACTACCTGGGGTTGTTGGGTTTTGGGGTTGACTGTAGTTACTGTCCCAAGGCTGCTGCTTGGCCTGCTCCAGAGGCTTTTTTCCTGGAGCAGTGCTGAGGGCAGGACAGAGCAGGAGCACTGCCCCGGTCCCACGCTGTGCTCCAGCACACAGAAGCAATGTTTGTACAGAAAACAGCTCGAGCTGCATCCACAGAGGGGAGGCACAAGTCAGCAGGTCATCCACCAAAGCAACGGGGCAAGAAAACATCTGAGCACACTGCACGTGTGGCGAGGATGGGACTGGAGCTCCAAACACAGCTAGTTACAGTAAATGCACTTCCATCCACACCAGGATCCAAGCCTCATTATAACAATGAGTGCTATAAAACACAGAGAGGCAGTGCCCACACCAGAGTGCTTCTGCTCTAGGTACAGGCCTCCAGAGATGCGTTCCCTCCTATGAAACCAGTTTTGCTGACCAGGCTGGAGCAAGTCACCCATCCTCTATGTCAGCAAAACAGGCTTGCTGTACTCCGAGATCCTTGGATGAAGATCATCACTCAATACCAAATTCTTTACAGTCCCATTTCACCATCTGATTTCTACAGCAGCCAGTGCTCTATATAGAAATGTCATTTGCTTCATCTCACAAATCCACTGATGAGCTGTTACAGGCCCAGATGTCAAGCTTCACAGCAAGAAAAAAAAATTAAGATATTTGTAGCAGTTTTGTATTTTGTTTAATACAAAAATAAAATAGACATTTGTGTTAGAAAAACACACTGGGCTAGTGGATGGATCTTCTCGACATAAATGAAAAGGAAGAACTGTACCAGCAGAAAAATGTTTTAGTTCTCATGAGCAGCAGGAAGGGGACAGCCCGGGTGCTGGTATGTCTGGAGGAAAAGATGGACACAGCCACTGCAATGACAGGGATACAGCACTGCCAGCCCCAGCCACAGAAAAATCATGGGTTAAAGCGCTCAAACAATTTGAAATAAATGGAAAACAAATATCTTGCTCTGACAGGTGCTGTAATCTTACTTATGTGCTTTCTCTCAGCCATCATGAGCATTAGGGAAGAAACACTTCCAAACGAGATTTACGTATTTGCACACCTGGCTCCAGGAGCAGAGACCCCACAGGAAACCCAGAAGTGGGGTGATAAAATGGTGGGATCTGTGCCTAATGGGACACCTTATTTCACTTCCTCTAGTAACTGGTGAAGAAAAGTTGCAATTAAATATTTTTTGAGAATTCTTTGCCTTTAAGGGTTCATTATTAAAGTCAAGATTTTTTATTTTGAGTGTAACTTTTGACATTGCCCAGTCTTGGACAGGGGAAATCACCTATATAATGGGGGATGTAGAGGGTGGGTGAAAGGGTGTCTCTGGAACAGGTCCTCCCCAGGTGTCAGGCCAGGTTTCCAAGCAGACATTTATTTTCCTTACACAGCCCAAGCATATGCATAGGGGCGGGAAACAACCTCACGCTTCTACAACTGAGTGCAGTGATATAAAAACCTCATTCTCTCTCCTTTTATGCTGCCCATAAAGCTCCAAATGTTGCTCTTACACGGAGTCCCCCTCATGCATATAATTGAGTGATTTCTCACCACCTGCATTATGGCATCACTGGGACAAATATTGCCCACTGCCTACGTTAAAATGCTTTTTGCTGACTTCTCAGCTGCTGCTAAGCATGAATTTTTCAGAACCAGAGCAAGGGTAGACAGCAAACAGTGTAGGACAATTAATATTTCCCGTTGACCTCATTAACTTCCATTATGCATCAAGTAGACAATACAAGATTTGGGTGGACAACACTTGCCACTTTCTTAACAACCCTGAAAGTCTTTCTGTACTCTCCTTTTTCTGAGAGCCTACCTACAGCAATAAACCCAATGGGCCTGGAGTTAATTCATTGCCACCACACTCCAGAGAACGCTATAGCTCCCTGACAATGATGCATAGGAAGGCTGTTTTCCTCCTGCTCCTGCCAGGCTGGATTTTCTGATGTCTAATAAAGTAGTGAGCTCATTTTGTAACTTTAGCTGTAAGAGGATTTCTCCTCCTTTCAGGAGATAGATGGCCAAAGCAGGTAGAAAGTGTCTATACAAATTAGGTAGAATGATGTAAAAATGTGTGTTTTTATCATTGTGTATTAAAACTGTCCAACTTCCAAAGAGTTTGGAAGAAAAAATTATAGAAATCAGAAAACTGAGGCATCAAAAAAGTCATAAGAAAAACTCACTCACACAGCTTGCCATGGGCAAATCAAGTTTTTTCCAAATTGGTGTTCTAATATACCAATAGCTGCATTGTCTGGTACTTGGTAAAAGCAACGGGATGAAATTATGACAGTGAGATCTGTGATGAGGCTTTTTTCTTAAACACTGTTTTTCCTCAAAGTTAAGGTTTAAGAAAGGAGAGTAAATTAGATTTCCTCCTACATCATTAAGACAAAAAGTTGCACCAAACATTTAAGTTACATCAGTTATATCTACAAGCCTGCTCCAAAGGGCAATGCAACACTCACCCTTGGGTCCCCACAGACCCTCTGTGCTTTTTCCACTGAGAAAACATCTTGATTGCACATGCAGATTACAAATCTGAAATGTTCCAGTTTAGTTTCTACCTACAATCAACTTCTGGAACTACAAAAACTCATTTACTCTCCCTAGCTGCATTTTTATACTTCAGACCTTGCAAAGCCACCCTCAGTACATCATAGCTGTGCCTTGGATAATGATCTAGCAGTACTCATATTTTGCTGTCTTCCTGGCTAGTTTAAATGGATGTTTTGATTTCTGGCAAATTCACAAATTAGGTGGCAAGGGGTAAATATGCAGTACTTAACATGCAAAACAAAATCAAGGACACGTTGATCTTAGTCTGGCTTTGCATTGTTCAGTGTAAACAAAGTCCTGTGACTTCCATAAAGGAAAGCTAAAAATGAAATAGTATGACTTTTTTGTCCAGAGAATATTTTGTGCCTCCTTGTGCTAGGATTTAACCCATTCTTGTTGCTGTGTAGGCAATTTCTTCAAGTTCAGTGAGGCTTATGGGAAGATCTAGCACCCCACCCAAACTGACCTCCTCACCCACTCATCTTCTTCCAAGATTAGAGCACGGGTTACAAGAACTGCAAAATATCCGGTAATCCTGCTTTATCTTCTGCCTGGCAATGCTGAATTACATCCTATAATCCCTGCCACAGGGCAACACTTACATGAAGAGACTGGACACTGAACGGATGCTACAAGTTTGTGACAGACTGCACACTGCCCTGGATGGTAGCGGAGAAGTGGCTGCTACAGATCACTCGTTCCTTCCCCTCCTGGAAATCACTGCCCAAATCCCACGAGGTCAGCAGCTGCTTTCGATGGTGCAAACTGCCTGTGAAAGGCTGGCTGAGCACTCAGATGCACTCAGTACCTGAAGTTGACAATGGTTGGGTAGCCAAACTCTATCCCAGGACACTTATTGGGAATTTTTATCCTGTTTTATTGACAGCTTTTGACTTCACAACTTGGGATAGTGACTTCTGCAACCTAATATAGACCTGTGGACATTGAACACTTACGCTGATTTTAAACAGAGATATGGTAGGGAACTTCAGCTGTAGCTCTAACCCCACCATATGGGAAGTGCAGCTGCATGGGCCCTGGTTTTGACAGGAGGTGCTGGGGAAGGCAGCCCCCAGTCCATCCCCAGCAATCACATCAGGAAAGGGCAGCAATGACCCTGTGCCTGGCAAGGGCAGGAGCAGGTGACAGGTAGCAAGATCCTTGAGGTTATTTGGAGGTAAGACTGTTAGGTGACAAATATAGAAGCATAAATGTGTATTTCTTGTTGTGCGATGACCTGGTGAGTAGAACAAACCATTCCCCTCTACCAGACACTGCAGTGGGATGAAGTGGAACAGGAACACAGTGAAAGAAAGGAAGAGCAACCAGGCTGCCTTGGGATGAGACTGAAGAGAGTAGGGGTATGGCCACACATGGACATAAGCACGACAGTGTGAACAGCAAACATCCAAAGTTAGAGGCCTAGCTCATGCCTGGTGCTCTGAGAAATAAGCCTTATTTAGCTGAGACTTCCAGCTCTCTGGGGAGGGATGCTGCACTGATAAACTTTACTCTTTATACACACACTGTGCCAGAGATCACAGCAAGCAGGATTCAGAGCCAGACCCATTTTTAACCACATTCATTAAATTGATCCTCTTTCCTCTTACAGTAGTAAAACCTATAGGGTTCAGGGGACTACCTAGTGGGACTAAACCACTACATTACCATAGTCCAAACCTTAAAGCATCTAGGAAAAATTGGGGATTACTTTAATACTTCAGTACTAAAACAGCTTGATCCCACTGCCCCCAGCTCCTACTCCATGCCATAAGTCTCAGGGTTGGGCTTGCTCCCATGGCATGAGCTGCCTCACCTCCTGCATGTAGGGCTAGAAACCTATTTGGGATCAACACAGCAGGCAGGAGGAACAATAGGAAGATGAGACAGGTCCTGCTCACACTGTGGCTTGCTCCCCACCCCCCCCCCAACCCCAAACTCTGATTTAGTTTAGCTACCAGATTTCTGCCTTAACCACAACCACCAGATGCACCCCAGATGAAACACGGGCCCTCGTACAGTTTCTCAGCAGAGCTTCCTTCCAGCTCAGACACCACTTCACACTCAGCAAGTCACCGGTCACCTGGCAGACATGCCATAAAATTACGGTTATTACAATTGCACAGTTCTTTCCTGGCCATCCAGTCTGGGCAGCTGCAGGTCACGGTCTGCAGTGCATCCCCATGCTGCCTTCTCCCTCCTCAGCACCTTGTGGTTATTTATCTCCCTTGCAGACCTTTTTTACCCCACCCCACTGCTCAACCTGCAGTAAGGAGACCTCCCTCCTGCCCAGCAAGCACCCAGTGGGGGAGATCCCAGCAGAGGGTCTCATCACCCTGCCCACAAGCTATGACCCTCACAGCCCCCTGTCTGGGAGGTGAGAGGCTCTGCTGTGCTCTTACAAGCTCAGGACAGCCAGTCCAACACAGGGTTTAAGGCAGGGATTTATTCCCTCACAGCCCCTTAGCAGACTCATCCCACCTCTCAGTGAGCAGCAGCCCTTCCTGCTAGGCAGCTTGACCTCCTCCTTGTTTTGGCAGTGCTATCTAAAAAGCAGCCAAGGCTGAACAAGTACAAGCATCAAGACATCCCCTTGGGTCCCTAACATCCCCTGTTGGAGAGGGTAGCCCACTTCCCAAAGACAAGCCTCTGCCTCCCAGCAGGGTGGAGGAGCTGGGAGACACCCAGGTTTTGTTCTTTTCCTGCCTCATTACTCTAGTGAGGGATCCAGCTGATTTCTGCCACCCCTGTTCATGGTGGTGAGCAGCACCCACCCTCAGCAGGCTGGGGAAAGCCCAGTTTCTACCCCATTCCTGTGGTATCCTTCACCTTCCTCCCTGCAACACACTGTGGTACTGTGCCCTGTCTTGGCATGGGTGCCTTCCTGCAGATGCCACTGCCAACCAGGTAATCAGTGGTTATTGTCATGATGGTCTCTAAACATCAGTACCCAGGGGAAATCCTGGGGTATTTATTAGGTCACAGCAGTTTGAGTGCAGAGAAATGAAACTGGGGTCCCTCATCCTGATAGTCCACACAGAAGTCCCTTGCACCTGTTAGCAAGTCCTACTGCCAACAGATAGGAGTTATTTGATTTTTTTTTATTTTTTAGCAGCTCAGTAGATCATGTCAGCAGACAACAATGTGCTCACTCCACAAGACACAGAATTTGACAGGCAAAACAACCTGCCAGTTACTTATCATTAGTGCAAATGACTGATTTTTCGGTTCACTGGCAGTTCAGAATAATCTGAAGGTTTTATTTTGAGTCAAACTGAAGATTTTCTTTCCTGAATTTTCAGTTCACCTTGATATTTAACATTTCAGCCCCAATCTCTAAGAGACCGAAAAGGTTCTTTTTAAATACAAAAAGAAAAAAAAGTCATTTGATCGAAAACTATTTCTATTAGTTTTAGAACTTTCAACTAAAAATATTGAGATTCAATAGCAGATGTTTCTTCCAGCAAAGAAACTTTTCCTAGTTGAAACACAGACTTTTCTTGGGCAAAAGCTTTTCATGAAAAATTTGGAACAGCCTTAGCTTGCCTGTCTCCTGTCATGCTGCAAGTCTATTAGACTTGTCCACATCTATTTTTCATAGGCTCAGCACAAAGGAGCCACAATCAAAAGGGAAACGAGGTGCATTTCTTCCCCCCTCCCACCTGTGCCCCCAAGACCTTCTGCACACCAACAGAATCCTGTTCTGCCTCATCCCTGGCTATTTTGCCTATCCAGAGTCAGCTGCCTTATGCCATCCACTGGCTTGGAAAGAAAAACACATTGAGGAGTCAACCAAAAAAAAAAAAAAAGTAGTAGGTATTCTGGCCAACCCTGCAGGTGCTTCTGCAATTGAGCTTTGGCTTAGGGCAGCAAGTGTTAGTGACTTTTAATTTCCTCTGTCCCCAGGCATCCTGGATAATATCACTCAGATAGCACCAATTCAACTCCTGACCTGGCAGACAGTGCTGGGTGTCCCACCACGCTCCACTGAGTACAGTAAGCTTTGCATAAGCCTGATAAGCCACCAGGCTAGTTTGGTGAGTCATTTAATAATCACTGAACACGCTTTTCCCTACAACTTCCAAAGGATGGGAGGAATCTACCACCAGGGGATTAAAGACCCCCAAACAAATTTGAAACACAAATTGAATTTCTTAATTGGACTGGAGTGCTGAAGCATACTCAGATCTTGACCTCAAATCAGAGCAGAAAGGAGAAGTAGGAAGTCAGTTGACTCTGGAGGTTTGTGGGGGGTCACAGGTGCCTTTAATAACTGATTCTGCAAGTTAATAGCTTGGTTAGGGATGGGAATAGGCTGAAGATGATACCAAGAAGCCGAAGTTTTAGCCAGGTCACTTTAAAACAGAAGCTAGTATTGGAAGATCACAACTGGAACAGGAGATAGGAAAGATCACTATATTTAATCTATTCTTATTGCAAAACACATAATTGTGACAAATTTTCAGAAATTTGTCAAGCCACATCCTATCCTTAGGGAGGACTTCCTTGCATTCATTGCTCCTGCTGGGGAGCAATTTCAAAATCCGAGGATAAGAAACTTTCTCCTAATTAGCAGCCCAAGACTGTGGTTAGAAAATAACCTTCTTTAGCCACAATTATCTGTTTGGGAACAGCCACACCAAGGGTGCACAGACTTCTGCTACACCAAGGACCATGTTATTTGTCCCAGCTTTGAGAGGACAGCCATTGACCAACTCCTTCACCATTGTTTTATGTGCCTATCAGTCAGCTGTTGTGGATACCCAGAACAAAATGTTGAACCACTACTTGATCTCCAGTCATCCACAGCAATATTTTCTGATGCAGGTTGCCCCAGTAACCTGAAAAACCTACTTATGGCAGATTTCTGGGTGTTACAGGGTCCCACTACTGCTCATAGCAAGAAAAGGATTTAGTGTTAAGGCAGAGTGGGCAGCTGCTGCCCTACACTGCCTCCCTCCTTGTTCTCTGCCTCAGCTGCCTGTGGGCACACATTTCCAAAGGTGTCAAATGGAACCAAACCACATTGAGAGTTTGTACGTAGCTTCCTGGAGCTGCTCTGAAAGTTGCAGAGTCCAGGCAGAATTTCAGATCTGTCTCAAGTTCAGCACTTCACCAAAAGATCAACAAGAAAATCTTTGAGTGTCTGAGAGCCACTGGGTTGTGAAGTGCTTAAAGACTTGGCTGCTACTGGGAATCTTGTTCTGATGTTTATTCAAGTCATGGCCTGAGCACCCACAGCTCTGATTGCAGACAGCAGGAACCAGGAGCACTCAGCATTTTTGAGCATCTTCGATCTGTTAACTGACATTTTCTGAAGATGAAAAGCTTTTAGGTTGACTACCCAGGAGAGAAAGCCCCCTGCCACTCCAGCCAGCTCTCGCATGGGCACTGGGCCCAGACAGCATCAACAACCTTTGAGCCTGACTTACAGGACTGAGGCAGTGAAAAAGAGCTCCCATGACACCATCCACATTCAGGTCCTGTTGATGAAACTACCAGCTGCTAGTTCCAAAAACAGTTTTTTTTAATACCATGCTGGCTTCAAACTCCACACCAACAGGCAGAGTGGCATCTTTCACATAGCTCCTTAAAACTCTCCCGTGCCACAAGCCTTACACCTCACACCCATCTGGCACCAGGCTGGCCCATGGCAAGGCACAGCTTCCTCCTCATTTTGTTCTCCTCCCGACACTCATTCATTTTGTCCACTTGTTGCATCCTGTCTCATTCCTGTTCAGGCGTTTGTCAGGGAAAGGAAGGTTGTTTTTGCTACTTGCCTGTGCTGCACCCAAAGTAATGAGCCCAGAACTTTATGCAATCTCCTACCTGATATTCTGATTTAAGCTAGGACAAGATTCCACCACCACCCCCCGATGACCAAGTACAAAACAATTTTAATAAAACAAGAGTAATTGGGAAGTTTCCTTTAGAGTCTGTCCAAAAGCCTTTGATTTAAGGAGCAAATTTTGGGGTTGCAATGGTTTAACTCCTCCCCTCACCCTCCCCCCCCCCCCAAGAGCCCTGCACATAGAAAACATCCTTTCGAAAGGAAAGAAAAATTGTCTGCAAGCCATTGGAAAATGTTTTGTCAACATCCCTATCCTTCCCCTGACCAAAACCCCAATCCATACTTGACACAAAGCAGCAAATAGGTTGGGCCTTACAGAATCAGATATTTCAGGCAAGTTCACTGCTCATTCACAAATCCAAGCCAGTTCTTCAGGCAAAACAAGTAGTACAACCATGACTTCAGGTCATTTGTGACCTTGGCCTTATTTGAAACAAATGAGAGCCAAGTGCTTACAGATTCTAAGTCTTATCCCCAAACATCCAAAACCTCACTTTGTTTGCTTGGTATTAAAAAAGTTTGTTGTTTTTTTTCCCTTTCCAAACAAATCCTTCCTGCCTTGGACAAACTGACATTGTGCACGCCCTTGAGCATTAAGAAGCAAGGCAGAGTGTTCCTTTCTCATTACATGGCTTGGCTTATCAGCCCAGCAAAGGTTTGGGTTTCAGGCGTGGCTCTGTGCCAGGTGCAGCAGGCCACTTGCCATTCACACAGCACCGAGGCAGGGAGCACAAAGCAGGGCTTACAGACTTTGTTATCACAGGCTCCAGGAAGCCACGCTCCCACCTGCTGATCCTAACAGACAAGCAAACAGCCTCTAACCCCAGAAGATGGATCAGGAGGAATTCAATTATATTTACCAGGTTGATTGAGAGATATCTTGTGATTTGCCCACTGGAAATAGGAACAGATCCTCAGCTGCTGTACTTTGATTTCGCTGCTCTATGGCCAAAATCCACACAGGAGAGGGACCGACAAAACTGGGACAAGATGTTTGCTCTAACACATTATCAAGAGCATTAATGCAGAGAATTTATCTTCTAAATGGATTGGAAGTTATTTAAAAGTGAAGAACCAGCAAGGAGTCCATTCCTAGACAGGGTGATGAGCTGGTGTGCTAGATAATGCCACAGAAGAGAAACTCCATCCCAGGTTACCTATAAAAGCATGACCGCCTTGAACCAGTGAGAGGGCCTGTTAGTGTACACTACTAACAAAACAGCAACCCATCTTCCACCTATTGGTGTGGGAACTGCATGTTGCATATACATACGCATGCAAAACACTCTACTTGGGAACTGTCCTCATTTGTTTCCTAGGAAAAATTGGCTCCATATCCTGTCTGGATGTTCTTCAACAAAACCCATGAGATGTTTTACTGCATTTCCTTGTGTCATTTTACTTCAGACCTCATAAGCTTACTGTTAGGATCCTTCAGAACATGCATCTCCAACAGGATTTGCAGTGAACAACCCCAACCAAACTAGTGCCCCATGGGCACGATAAAGTAGCCAAATCAAATTTTGTTTGTAGTGGATTGAAATGCAGTGCCATCGGCCAAAGGGTCACCTCTTTCTCCAAGAACATCAACTCTCAGACAACGGCAAGGGGTGGATGGAAGAAGGGAAGACCCTACAGGTGTGGAGCATAAGTACAAGCTTTGAAGGGGCAGTTAGTAAAAGTGTTGCCCAAAGCATTCAGCAGGTACAAGAGCTCAAGTCACTTTTTTATACAGTAGGTGCTGAAGTGGCTGTCCTGATCACCGAAGCACAGCACCTTGAAGACTTAGAGGTGTTTATCACCAAACTAATCCCACAAGTTAGAACAGCATTGCTATTTCCATTGTACTGCTAGGGAACTGAGTCACGGCACTGACGTAACTTGCCTGAGGCAGAAGATGAAGTCTGGGACAGAACAGAACTGAGCAAGAGTCCCTCAAATTCCTGGTATGCACTCCAAGTCCAGACCATCCCCATGGCCCATCACATTTGTGAAAACATCTGAGAGGGCTTTCAGTAGATAGTTAGGTTTTTACTTGCTTGAGCACACACGTGCCAGCCATACCTATCTGGGTGAGTCTGCTGCAGCAGGACAGCATGCCATTGCATCACAACCCAAAAACACGCTGCAAAGCCCACAGGAAGAGAACCCAGTGCCAGGCACGGGACTGCCTGGCAAACCACAGGGAGCCAAGGAACCTCCAGCACAAGCAGCATCATGTAGTACCTGATCCAAAGCCCAGCAGCAGCCACTGTCTCTAGAATGCTTTCAACACACTTGTTTTAATGATCACTCAACATGAGAGGTATTTGCAAGAGATCTGCTTTTCCATGTAACGAGGTCCAGCAGGTGAGGGATGGCAACTGGATTTTGCACTGCTCTGCACACTCTGAACCAAGCAAACCCAGACCTTAAAGGCATTAAGTTCTAGCCTTATGTTTTCCCTTCCAAGATGGAGCTTAGCTGTTAAAATCCAGCTGCAACATGACGCTCAACTGAAGGAGCTGAAGCCATTGGACAGCTGAACTTAGTAGAAATGCTCACCAAGAGTTGGAGAAGCTCTCCATCTATTCAAAGATGAGTCAAGAGATGACAGTGCTCAATCTCTGGTGAACTCCAGAGATATCTTGGAGCTGTTTTCTCTGAATAACAGTGAACATTGGGTGAAAACCCTGATGAAACTGATGGAAGTCACTTAGCACACTTGAGCTCAGTTCTCTAGCAAGAGGGCATTAACCACGAGGCACCAGGGTGGGCTATGGTAGCTGTATTTTACAAAGATTAAAAAAACACTGCCTGAAGTTTGTGCAGCTGGAAAATGAATGGAGTCATTGCACAAAAACCAGCCACCACTGGCAGCAGCAGAGAGATAAAAGTTGCTAGAATTTGATTGCTCTCATTATTAAAACTTATCTTTAACCATCTCTGTCTATTGATTTCTAGCCAACTATTAACTAGCAATGACCTTAGCAGCTTGAAAATAACTGGGGAAGTCAAGTAAACAAAGGGGAACCCAGCTGCATACAAAGAACCAAGATATTTACAGAGACCCTCTTTGCTTCTGCTCATTGCAATAAACTTGAGCTGAGTATTTTTCCATTTAAACATCTGAGTCAATGATCCAAGGAACTGAGGGTGTGGACAAGCAACTGAGTATAAAGAGGAGCAAAAGGAAGGAATAGGAGCTAATTGCAATTGTTTCTAGGGTCTTGAATTAAAATAATCTGAGGTAAAGTCAGAAGACAAAGGCTTATATATTGGGAGTTTAGTTCCACTGCCTGTAAGCCTTCTTGTATATTAAGCAGAAGCACTAATTATACACAGGTCAGTTTGACTTTCAGGATGCACCATTATACTGTACCTACTGCCAAAGTGCCAAAGAAAGGCACTGTCTTTTAAAAGTCTGATGAAAGTGAGCATCAGGAGTTCTTCTGGAATGAGAAACCAAGTATTTGATCTCACACATTCTTATCATCAATACCCCAGGCATTACCATTCCTCTTTCCATGATTCAAGAATTTGCATCCTGTGTGCCTCCACTTCACCAGCACATCTACCCTGGTGTCCCCCAAATTTGCCTTCATACAGTGCCCCAAGATCCCCTCTACAGCCCCCATGACCTGCCCCTTTCCCAGCCCGTGCTTCCAGGACTGATGACATCCTCCAAACTCTCCCCCTTTCCAACAATGTCAGCTCCTTCCCATGTCCTGTAACTACCAGTGGGGCAAGGAGCAGCATTTGCTATGGCATGTGTCAGGCTGTGTGCCAGCTGTACACCCATCCAACTGGCCAAGCAATATCTAACTTCTGATAACTCCCAGAATCTTGTACACAGGGCACACTATTGCCTGATCAGTGATTTTTCTTTTACAAGAAGCTTTTAGAAACAGGGTTGTTTGAGACTTCAGCTTCCTTGTTTACAGTGTTTGAAGGTCAACAAGTGTTTTTTGTTTTTTTTTTTTTTTTTTTTTAAAGGAATACAATAGAAACTACCAGTATTACTGTTTGGGAAATAATTAACATTCTTACACACCACTTTCTGCACTACCTCATTTTTGGCCTTATGATCAGAGCAGTAGTTCCTAAGAAAATCTCAAAATCCTGGAAAAACCTTGTTAGCACATGAGCCTGTTGAATCTAATAGCCACTCTCTGCAGGAGGAAAGTCCAAAATGGGGCCAATTTGTGGTGACTACACAGATCAGAGGGGGAAATTCTGGAGAAACATTGGAGCATTGGGTTTCAGAGGTCAAATGTGGGTCTGTTTCTCCTTGGAGAACAGAGGTGGGGGCATTCACATATCCAAGTTCACACAGGGCATTGTCAGCTGTAATGGAGCAAGAACCACCAAGGTCTCTTTAGTCATAGTTCCACACTACAGAAGAAGCTCTTGCAAAACCCTGGTGCTTCCAGTTTGTGGGGAAATCCTTCAGAAGAGCTTTGTGTGCTCTCATCCTCACCCTAGAGGATCTAGAACTGCCAGTGAAGCATGAATGAGCAAAATCATTTGAGACCAGAAGAGGAAGCTATCCAAGATCTTCTGATTTCCAGACATCTGGACTTAAGTAAAATATTTTTGGCAATTCAGCCATCCACACAGATGACTTTTTGGACTGACACTCTGATGACCCTTCAGCCACCCAACCTTCACATTGAATTTCATAACTGTTGACCCAATTTGGTCATATTGAAAGGACTGGTAGAAATTTCGGCAACAAGAAGCATCCAGTGTTTGGAAGAACCCTGGAAGTAGAGATGAAGACCCAGATGAGGTCCCCATTGCAGAAGGGCCTGTGCTACACAATCCTTTGGAAACAGCTTGTGTGTCCTGCCTGGCCAACAAGCACTTGCTAGGTTCTGTCCCTCTACAGCATTACGTTATCTTCTGTGTTGTAAAGTCACAGGAAGAGCTGCGTGGAAAGAGCTGGGGTTGTTATGGCAGAAACAGAAGTAGGATGAAAAGGCCAAAGGACAAAAATCCACAGGAGACTGCAGTAACTCTGCTGTTCAGGAAACAACAAGGCTCTTTCCCATCCCTTCATCTTCTTCCTGTGAAGGGTGAAATTACCCACCCTAAAGACAGGAAGACACATCCACCTCCCTCACCAGAAGAGGCACAGTGTTATAATAGCAGGGCTATTTTTTCCCCAGGAAAAAGGATGAAATCAGCTATTTACACTGGACAAATTACAAGCTCTGGAAAGCACATGAGGCACACAAAGAGAGCAGTTGTATCACAAATAAATATATGGTGGGGGTTAAACTTATTGATTAGCTTTGTAAACGCAGTTGCCCAATCAATAGCAATTTCTGGAAATGCCTGGTACTTATTTGGTGCAGCTTGTACAATGAGGATAAATAATAAGAGTACTTAGGGAGCACGTCTCCTGACACCGTTGCCAAGCCCCTTACAACACAAAAACAAACTATGGTACAACAACTGCACAAACCAGAATTAATCCACTACACCTTTAAAAAAAAAAAGAAAAAACAACAAGCACAAGTCCAAACACTCACACTATCAAAATAAGCACTTGGGTCCCAAAGGTATCTACTTGTGCTCCTGCTGGTTTTGTTGTATGTGACTAGGGTTGGATCCAGGACAGTACAAAACTCATTAATTTGCTCTGCTCTGTCGGGTGAGCCATGGATCCTCACAAGATCCCTGCTCTGTGGAAGTACACAACACCCTCCTCTCCTCCCTGAACAACCAGATTGCTGTAGGGATCCCTCTGGACACAGCCTCAAATCTTGGGAGAGAAAAAAAGGCAAAAGCAGCTTGCCAGCCCCAACACCATGCCATCGCTAGCCCTGGCCCCTCAGAGCCTGGGTTTGAGCACATTGCTCTCTCCCATCACTGTATTCTTTGTCTGGACCCAGCCATATGAGAGCAGGGTCACATACTGGGCAGCAGGACCCCAAATAAGCCATGACATGCACTGCTGGCACAGTGGAGATGCAGCACAAAGACCAAGCTGCCTCACCAGGGGGACTGCAGAGTTCCCCATCAGCCCTGACCCAGGCTTTTGGATATACCTCATCTCTGCAGTAAAAGTAGCACCTGATGGGAAGGAGAGAAAATCCACTCCAACTCCCCACGGGCTCCTCTGCTTCCCTTCTTCACAGATAGGAAGTTTGCTCACATTGTAGCATGAGATCATAGCACAGGAAAGACTGAGGAACCAGACACTCATTTAAGCTGCAGCTTTTTTAGTGCAGCTGCCAAAGATAATGATGTTTGCATGAAACGTGTTTACAGATATTGCTCACAGCCCTCCAGTGAGGTGGCCTGCTCAAGAGCCACTGGCCAGCTCATCACAACAAAGACTTTCACCCACCCTTCTTACTTTACCTGGCTGTGTCACTCCAAACAAGATGGGGCAGGCAGCTCTCCAGTCTATCCCAGAGCACCCAGCACAGCTCCTGGTGGGGGAAAGCAAGAAGGAAAAAGTCCTTACAACCTAATTCCTCATATACTTTTTGGCTGCTGGTGTATTTACATGCAAACCGCTGCCAGCTGCATGCTGAGGGGGTCATGATAGCCACTATTCTCACTGGGAATAACCTACAGGTGTTTCTCATTCTAGCCAGGGCTTTGCTGACTTTTCCCTTTAGCTCAGCCTTTCTCATGAGGTCTCAGGACCCAGACTAAGACAAATGCTGAAACCTTGTCTGTCCTGCAGGAAAAATATCATTTACTCCATCTCTCAGTGAGAGGCTGCATGGGACTGCGTTGGTTTGTAAATTGTGGCAGGATGAGAGCAGTTAATGTGGAGTAGGAATGATTCATTTTTCTGCTCCTAAAATGCTGGTATTACTCACCAGAAAACTCCCCACATATTCTGAGGGATTTCAGTGCTTTGTGCCTTTTATTAACAGCTCATCTTGTTTGCTTCCTCGTCACAGCATCCTTCTCATAAGGACTTCCTGCATCCTTTGTCACCACCTCACAACATCATCACGGTGGCCAAATGGCCTGTGGAGGCTGGAAAAAACATTAAGCAGTTAGGGATCACGATCGTTCCGGCACTTCCAGAAGGCCACGTTAGCCTCCGTGACTGCAGCCAGCATTCACCAGCACCGTTAGGCGCTCGGACTGTGGGTTGCATGGAGCTTCCTTGTGACTCAAAGCAATTTTCATTTACAATCTAGAGCAGAACACGCGTTACCAAAGAGTGCATAAATGAAAGCCTTCAGGCTTATTGCACAAATGGGATTTGTGCCCTTCCTTGAATTCCAGCAGCTCCATGGAGGGAGTGCATGCATGCTGCTTTTGGGTAGGATCATGAGATAGTATGGGGAATTAAAGACATAGCCAGGTTACTGCAGCTATCTGTGCCCTAGTGTCCCCAGCTGTAAAACATGTTTCTCTTGCATTGACCTTTAGGCTAAACAGTATAAATCTGTAGGCCTGGAGCTGCTACACACAAAAGGCTACACCAAAACAGAGGAAAACTGGGGGCTATTGAGAAAGTAGAGGAAGGGGACACATTTAATATAGGAACATTGTGGGCAACGTCTCCGCTTTTGCTCCCTCCTACCAAAACCTGAATTTGCTCCTTGTGTTGTTTTTTGTTGTTGTTGTCGTAAATAACTGATGTGTGAAATGCTGACTCATAAGTCTGGGGTTACAGGAAAGGAAACTTCGTTTCTTGGTTAAAAAAAGTTAATTTCACAGCATCGGTGGCTTCCTCCAGGGCTGGCTGGTGAGACCTTGGCCACACAGCGCGCCCTGCAGACACGGCTGGTCGGCCGGTGGTTGGGTTTGTTGGTCTGCAACCGGGAACCCAAATGCCCTGCCAGGAGGCTGGTGACCCCTCTGAATGAAGAGGAGCCTGGCTGAGCTCCAGAAGCAGATGCTGGCCTTCCCCAGTTGCTGTTGTGTCAAATAACAGTGACGAGTCCTCCCAGAGCTCAGGACATGGGCTGCTCGGCGCTGCAGCTTTAGCACGAAGCCCTTCACTCCTCGAACACCTTACCATAAAGGATCAGAGGGTACGTTATCTGCATCTCACAGGAGAGAAGAGCCTCAGATCCTTACATTTGTCTCAGCACCTGACCTGCACTGGTTTGCACAGCGCTCAGGCACTCGCGCTCCTGCAGTGAGCCACACGCCGGTGACTCACCCGGCGTCAGACGGAAAGTCTGCAGCAAAGACAACTTCAACTCTTCTGGCGCTCACGGAGGCACTTCTAGCACCCAGGGCGCAGTGACACTTCCCCTCACTCCCTTCAAGCAGCATTATTTCGTCGTGTCTGCCAGGCACAATTTGCTGCTGGGATTTTGCTACTTTTATCTCTGCTCTTTGATGGACACCCCTGCGACACTTTTGACTCATCTTCCTTCTAATATTGTCGTGATAGGATTCGACGCCCCCTCCTTTCTGCCCAGACTTTGTAGAAAAGGGGAATTTGGAAACCTCATTCTTGAGCAACTGATGATAGCAGCTCCATTGTGCCTAAGAAAATCAGTCACAGTCTGTGCCTCCAAAAACCGTAGGAATTTTGTTGCTATAGCTGTGCGTTGTGTTGCCTATGGCTGTGTGAGGCGCACAATAGAGAACCGGCCTCTGTCCCACAGAGCTTGAAGTCTTAGCAGCAACCCATACACCAAATGTTTACTGTATAAATATTTAGCTAAACAAAGCATCCCAGTCACATAAAAGCTCCATAGCTCAGAAAGGTCAATGGAGAAACGAGTTTTTCAGGAGGCTGGGTTTATCCATAGTATGGCAACATGCAGAGCTTCCTTGTCATGCCTAGAGTGAAGTGAAAGCTCAGAGGGACAGAAGGAAGCTGAGATGTAAACCCTTCCCATTCAAACCCTTCCCTTGCAAACCTTTCCTAAGTAAAACATTCCCCATAAATAAATAAATAAATAAATAAATAGAAGCTCCAAAAGTTGAGCAGCACCTTTCTACATTGGGCTGATGGAGCTGGGAAGTGCTCAGTCCTCAGTGCCTGTTGTACAGAGAGATGGCTCAGATGTGGGGTAGAAAGGCAGTTATACTGGCTTGAAATTCTTCTATCATGGCAGATCAGTTCCTTGAGTATATGTCAATAGGTACAGATGCTGCTGTGTGTATGTATGCATAAGAGAAAAGAGATGGCATGACATCAGAGGCAGCATTAGAAGAACCCCCTAAACCTTGCTCGTTTACTGGGAGAGAGGCTTCCTTGAGCTCTTGATACTAATGAGAGTGAGGAAAGAGTGTTTCTCTTAACTCTTGAGGAATGTTTTCCTATTTAAATAATGATCAACTCTAGACTGAAGTGGGATGCTCCTATGCGGAGCCTACACAATAACAAGCTGTATTTTTTTCTGTCTTTCTTTTTCTTTTCTTTCCTTTTTTTTTTCTCCTTTGCCAAGCAAAGTTCAAACCACTAGAAAGTGCTTATGGTGCTTCCTTGTAGCACTCACGCTACACACTGCAAAGTACTGGAAGAAGACAAACAAGGACTCAACAAACTTGCCAGGTTCACAAACCTACACCTACCACAAGGGCTCTTAGGGGTGACTGAGGAACCAGCATCCACGCCCTGTAAGCCCACGCTGTGGCCAGGCTTGAAGTCCTGCTGTTCCTCCAAGCCACCAAAGCACCATCCTCCACGGCTGCAGCAGGAGGTGGCAGGACATGAAATGTGGATGCATGACTGAAAAAATAATAAAGAAAGAAAGAAAGAAAAGAAAAGAAAAATACAAAGAAGAAGAGCTTCATTTCCTCTTGGTCAGGCTAGCTTTGTTAACTAAAGTGGCTGGAGAAACTGCCTGTGGGCTTGGCAGTGGTGTGGGGGACTGGCCAAGCAAGGGCACAGGTCTCTGGGAAACAGCCAAAACCACAGACATTTTTGTGCTTTTCAGCTATGCCAAGGACAGGTCATGACTCTGCCCTTCAGCCTCATAGTACGAGGGGTATTTGGGTATCCCTAGAAATGCCATCCTCTGCCTGGCTCTCTGCTGCGAAGACCAGTGTCTACAAAACATGCACACATGCATCAGCATCTCCCTGTGTATAAACATCTTCATACAAGTGACTTTGAAGTAATTTATCTCTTGCTGTTAATTTTTACAGCCGGTGAGAGCACCTCGTATGGCTGAGCTCCCTGTGTATCTTCAATAAATATAAGTTTTGGAAATATGGTGGTGATCCAACGTTAAGACACACTGTGATAGGTATATTTCAATAAATCTCATGTTATTTTTCCCCTTTTTAGACCAGCACAGCCACAAAGATGTGTATTATGTAAGAGAGGAGTCAGATGCCTGACAAAGCTCTTGCTTCAGCAGAGGAGAGCCACTGCTATCTGGACGTGTGAGCGGTGCTGCCACTCATGTGTGAAATGAGAACAATTCAAAACAGATGATTTATGAAATATTTTTTTGTTTGATGCTGTATTATTATTATTACTATTATTATTATTATTGTTGTTGTATTCTTGCTGATAAAAGCCTGTGGTTACTGGGCTTTTACTTTGTATTTCCTGTCTTACGATTTGGGTTATTCCTACTGCAAAACAAGACTGAAGGCAAGATAATTCAAAGCAAATTGATTACTGCCATATTCTCAATGGCTGTTAGCACATCCCAGCCTCCTTCTCTAATCTCCACCCCATCCTGAGAAGCACTGGCAACCAAAACTTGTTTTAGGGAGATCCCAGTCTTTCAGTTCTTCACTGCACTTGGGATTACCTTGGTTTGTAACACGCTCTGATTTTGTTTCGGTCTGTGTTATGCAAGATTTTTTCTGGTCAGTATCAGACGCAGTGTCTCACGGTAGGTTATAAACTGTTCACAGAGGAGAAAAAATGATGGCTTAAAAAGCTTAGAGGCTGAGATCCGGATTCTTTGGCACCTCAAATTATACCCAACAGCACTTCCAATGCATCCCATCAGCAAAACCCTGCTACAGCCACATGTCTTTGCATTACTGTAGCACAGAGAATGCCACTTTTGGGGCAGGACCTTTATTATGTGAGATGTTGTAACACAGGGCAAATGATTGCTTGCCCCCAGAGCTCGCCATAATGCAGTCTGTAGGGCAAGGGGTGCAGGCGCAGGGGGTACTCCAAGGAAACACAGAGTGGCACAGGTCGGAGTGACAGCCAGTTGTCTGAGTGCAACCTGGCCCTAATTTTTCCAAAGAGAGGGCTTGAAGGAGGTCAGCGAGGCATCATGTGGGAAGTTTTGGGGTGCTCGCCCCAAGCCCGCCTGTCTGCATTCCCAGCGCCCCATGGGAGAGCGCCTCTTTCTCGGGGAGCATCCGGACCAGTGGTGCCTATGATGCTTCCTGACATTCCTCTGATGGGAAATGTGCTGAGCTACTGAACTTGTCTCTGCTTATTATAATGGAATTATAATGACTGATTACAACCTCAAATCAATGCTGGAAATCTCACCTGGAGGCTGCACAGCTCTCAAGTCAATACCATCTGAGCCTCACTGAGACCTCATCCAGCTGGGGCAAATCAAGCCACGTCCATTTCCTCCGTGGCATGGTCTAGAAAGTTATCTGAAACGTCTGGTGTGGATTTGCAGCTTGTAAATATGTGCAGAGACAGATACCTCTCCTGAAGAAAGAAACAGTCCTTTGGAAGGTGTCAAGAAGACGAGACAGCATATCACAGTCCTGTAACAAGGGGGTGGTGAAACTGCCATTACGTTAAGGCTGAGCAACTTATGATTACCGTGTCCTGCAAATGTTTTCAACGTTTGAGCATTTTTTCTTAAATGCAAATGGCGGTGATGATAAGTATTTTTACAAATAAAGTGTGGAAAAAAGCTCAGTGGGGGCAATCAACACGGCTTCATTTTGATAACTTTGAAGTGTTTTGCGTTCAGCCACGTAAAAAAAAAAAAAATCTCATTAGCTTAAATTGTGAAATCAAAAGTCATTTCAAATGAAATGAATTTTTCATTTTGGAAATGACAAAAGGGCAATTTCCAACCCTTAAAACACAATTCAAATTGAAAAATTTGCCCAGTACAACCCCTTTCAAGGAAAATGTTTCTTTTTTTTTTTTCATAAATTAGCATTTTGGGGTGATAATATGGTTCATCAAAAACCTCTGCGCCTCAATAATCTGCATCCAGGCTTCCCCTGATTGCATGGTGACTGTGCGTTGCTTAATTGTGTGTGACTAATACAATTTCATGTGCATTTCCGTGCGCTGGGGATTCATTGTTGCCACATACCACCATTGGGAAATCGCTAAGCGTGTGCCTGTGAAACAATGACAGGGAGACAAGAGTGCCTCCTCCGGAGAGAAGACCCAGGAGGAGGCGTATGACTGGGAGCAACAAATTATTCGTGCAGAATAGACAGAAAACAGAGCGGTTTGTGTCTTCTCCCTGGTTTGAGGAGCACCAAGCCTCCTCTGCTGAGCAGGACTCACCGAGATGGTTTTTAAGAGGACCTGCGTAGGTGATGTGAGCAATGAATCCTAAAAAGTGCTGGAGAAAGGTGGGAGTGGAAGAGAAAAAAACTTTCTCAGGGAGAAATATTCTGGCTCCAAAGAGACAGGTGGACCATGAGTCCTCAGCAGCATGAGGAAGCAGCTTAAGAGGGACTCTTTTCCCTGGAGCTGGAAAGCCAGAGGAAAACTTTGAGCAAACTCCAAGCTCAGGGGCAGGGTTGGGACTCTCCAGGAAACACGTGGGAGCCTCAGAAATGGGATCCAAACAGCGAGCATCCTGAGCAATAAACCAATGGTGGTTGAGCCAGAAGGAGAAAGCAGGAGTGACTGTGGTTTTGTGTTGCTGGGAGGAAAGGCTTCTCCATCCGTGTATTTGCATAGACGAAACACATCACATTTGATCCAGGAAGGTGATGCACGTGAGTGCCTTAACCAGGAGGCTGAAGTGATTCACCACCTCACTAGGAGAGCCAGGGAGTCAAGCCTAGACAGCCTAGAGCTTGGCAGCGAGGCTGTGCTCCCGTGTGGTGGTACATCTCATCAGCGAGTCAGGTGAGGGAGAGGGAATGTGCAAACCTCAGCCCTAAAGGTGGAGCAGCTTGCTGGGTGTCTGTTGTGTGTTCATAACACATCTTCCAGAAAGTGTTCCCCTGGGAAGCCAGGCTTTTCTCCACCTGGTTTCAGGATGCTGGAGGTGTAGGCTGTGCTGTTCGATGCTACCAAGAGTTGGAAGCTGTTTGGGGAAGGGGCAGAAACATCAGCGTGGGTGCTGCAAGAGTTGGAAGCTGTCAAAAAACCTTGAGCTGAGGCATAGTCCAAGGTTAAATGGCAGCTGAGCAGGCTGCTTCCAGATTTCAGTTGTGGATTTGTTCCCTCATTTTCAGTCCTGTCTGCCTGCACCCAGCTCCCTGCAAGGGACAGGTAAATGTGGGGAGAAATCCAGTTAAGGACACGAGGCGTTCAGATGCTGCGGAGAGGGGAACCCTATAAATACCTGCGAACAAGGGGATGCAAACAGCCGTCTCCCAGGGGAAGCACCTGCTTTTTGCAATGTTTATAAAAACAAAAATAAATGCAAACAACGAAAGTCCTGCAGGCTCTGCCACACACAAACGCGGGAGGGAGGGGCAGGAAAACCCTTCGAAGGAGACTTTTGTGAGAGCGACAGGCCTTCCCTGACCCACTGCAGTCCCAGAGCACACCAGCTGCTTCGCCTGCCCTGCCACCCCTCTGCCCTGCCACCCTGCTGGCCCCTGTGCTGGGGGGGCTTCAGGGGCACCCTACAATGGAGGCGGCATTATTGTCACAATTCCTGCCAAGGCATGAATAAATGAGATAAATAATAGTACCTGTTCTGCAAGCAAGATGGCAGGAAGAGGCCTTTTCAATCAAACTGGAGGGACCCATCCCTTTTCCTCTTCCAGTAGGCACAAAGCTTCCCAGCGACACGAAACCACTGTCACTCCTCTGCTTCGTTGCCTACTTGCTTTTCACTACCTGTTACCATTCAATATTTCTTCCTCTCTTTCTTCTCCTTCCCCATGTGTTGGGTTTATTTACTCCCTCTCCACACATCCCAAGCCCCCACTGCTACTCTTATTGCTCATCATCCTCCCAATCCCCCAAAATATTTGCTAATCACTTAGCTAGCTCCTTCCTTTTCAAATGGTAAAGTTCTGCAAGGCAAGAGTACCCCTGTCAGAGGTGTCCACACAATACCCCAAACCCTCACGGTGTTCTTATTGTCCCAGGCATCACACAAAGGACTTTGGTATCCGCCACAATGGGCCAGCTAATGAACTTGTTGCTGCAGCTGGGCCGGTCTCCTGAGATGTCTGGATGTGGAGGGAGTTCTCTTCAAGGGAGAGAGGATACACAATTTTGGATTGAATGCAGTGCTCCAAAAAGGAAGGTGACTCATTGAGCCTAATCATTAGGGTGTGTGATGATATTATCTAATGAGGAAACGCTTGATGATGCTTTTAGAGACTGCAAAGAGCAGCGAACTGGCTGTAGAGGAAATCAGAATGTGAACGCTTTCGACATAAACAGTGTTCAAGAAATGGGATCTGAAATGTCTTTGGGGAGAAGAGCAGAGCAATTTCAACACCCTCATACTTGCATCAGGGTGTGTTGCTGCTTGTGTTTAATCTTGTTCACATAAGTCTCTCCTTAAATAACCAGCTCTCTAGAATTCAGGACAAAGGAGCTTTGCCCGAGGAACAGATGTCATCTCATTTGTTTTCTGAAGTTTGGTTTTGTAGTTGTTGTTGTTGTTGTTGTAGGTTGAACAGCGGATGAGGTTTTAATTAAAGGAAACTGTCAGGTAGGTTTAGGTCCCAAATATAGGTTTAGTTAAGTAAGGGGTTTTACAGAACATCTAAGATAAAGACAAACATTCAACTTCTTTGTTTTGTTTGATTCTTTTCTTTTCTTTTCTTTTCTTTTCTTTTCTTTTCTTTTCTTTTCTTTTCTTTTCTTTTCTTTTCTTTTCTTTTCTTTTCTTTTCTTTTCTTTTCTTTTCTTTTCTTTTCTTTTCTTTTCTTTTCTTTTCTTTTCTTTTCTTTTCTTTTCTTTTCTTTTCTTTTCTTTTCTTTTCTTTTCTTTCTAGAAATCTGCTTGAAATTGTTTGCTCGGCTTCCTGTAAAGAGTACGAAGCTTCTTGCTACCTCATAAGAACCAGAGAGTGAAACTGTTTAGAAATACCGAGTGGTAGTCCCCATTCTCTGTTTTTCTAAGCTGAATGAGCTACCTGCCTGACTTGCGTTTCTCCCTCTCCATTACTGGTCTAAGGCATCTGTGATACAGCCAGGCACCCTTCAGTAAGTGGCCGTGGCAGTGAGTACCATTATGCCCCACCAAAGTCAGTAGCAGGAGAATGCGCTGAGCATCCCAGGAATATACAGAAGAGAAAAGCCTGCTTTATTGTTTCCATCTTTTATTTTGTTTCATAGGAACTTGGCCTTGATTATCTTATTTGTCTTTAAGTCCCCTAAATCTGATCAATTATTGCACTCATCAAGAAAGAAATATTGCAGAGGGAATAAAAACTCACAAATTAAAACTAGCTTCTTCCCTTACAACAGCAAGACAGGTCTGTTTTTCTAAAACCTAAGCTTTCTTTACACACAAATTTTCAGTCTAATTTAAAATGCATTACAGGTAGAATGGTTAAAGCTTTTTCCTCACATGTTCCAATTAAACTAAACTAGCAGCACTTTGAATAAATGATGTTAAACTGGTGTAAGTAGACTTGGATACTTTTCACTAGTCTGGACTTTAACTATTGCAGCTCTGAATGTAATGAAACTTTAGTTCTTTATCTCCATTTTAAGTAAGAGAAAATGAAACAAGAATAGAGCCGTGATCAAATGAAGGCTAAATTCTTGAGTGAGTGCTGTGACAGCTGTATCTCTGATGCAAATGTCTGCAGAAATATCAGGAAACCCTAGTGCAGGTGTTTGGGAATCCAGACATTATAACAGAATTAAAAAAAAAAAAAAAAAAAAAAAAAAAAAAACTTTCACCAGCTCTAACTAAATACATCTCTGGGCTTGAAAGCACTGTGTGGGCCAAGGCCAGGCTGGTCTTACGGCTGCAGCTGTGTGTATGTGCGTGTGTGTGCGTGCATTCCTTCTCACTCATAAATGTGCAGCGAAAGTGTGAAAAAGAGCAGCTGGCACATCTGAGAAAGAAAATTGCATGGAAACACCACTTATTTTTGGTTGCTGTGACATAAATCATGAGAGCTACCATCTTCCTCTTCAAAGGTCAAATAAAGCAGAATCTGGCCTCCCAGTCCTCCCAGGTCCCGAGGCCAGTGACATTCTGGGGTCTTCAGAAGGCACAGGTTGGGCTGCTTCTAACTGATGAATTCTGCCCATTCCTCAGACATCTTTTATTGTTAATAATCACGAAGAGGCACAGGAAGTGATGAGGGTTGCATTTCTGAAGATGAGGTGGCTATGAAACACGGGGTACTTGGGCTTCCCTTCTAGAGCACCTTTACAAGAACAAGAAAAACCATTTGACATGGCCATCAGGAGGGAAGTATGTGATTCAGAGACAGTGGCTGAAAACCTGGTACCACAGAAGAGCCGGTCTGAACTCCTCAATAAAATATCCTTCTCCCAAATGCAGCTGAGCTTCTAACGTGAAGTGGCTGAGTCATATAAAGCAAAGCAGGAGCTCAGCTCTTCAGCTGCTAACATGACCACATCTCACACAGAAGTGGACCAGCTCCATGCAGATGCTGTGCAATCTTCCCGTGCCTCCCTGCAACACACCCTCGTGGCAAGGAAGGAAAGACAAACTTTCTTTTATGACACTCACCAGGGAAAATTCACTGAGCAGCTCAGCTTAGAGCAGTGTCAGAACCCCTTGGGATGCTCTTTCCATCATTGAGGTCAGAGATCCGAAAGTTTCACCTTGCTTTATAACATGATAACGCTGCTTGCTTTCACTAGACTGACTCAAGGGACTCGAGTATGGCCATCCTCAGGTAGTTCTGCAGAAAAGACAGCACCTGGCACCTGAGAACATCCCTTCTTCTCTGCTTCTCCAGACCCTGAACACAATGGAGTCGTGGTATTGCCCTGCTCTGGTTTGGGAAGGCTGTGGGCTGGTGGTAGGGCAGGGAGGGATGAAGCCCTTTCCCACTCCTCTGTCCTGGAGCTGGTGTTTCAGACAAGCATGGTTTGGTGTGGTGCTACATGCCCAAACCCAAGAGATATCCTGCAGAGCTGCACTCCTGCTTTGGTGTGGGTACACAACAGCAGCCACAACCTAGCCCAGCTGCACACCAACCAGTCTTTTTTCCTCTCTGGTGGATCCCTAGCATTCACCAAATTGTTGCTGGTCCCTTATTATCTGGTAGTCTGGGGGACCTGGTGATCTTGCCCTACTGGGAGGTGTTACATCCAAGAGACCAACAACACAGAATCTGCCTTCCCAGCTAGGTGAGGACAGCAGATGGCTAAAGATAAAATAATAATATTTAATAGCCTCTTAGCATTCCCCTCTTCTGAGAATGTGATTCAATGTTGTTGTAGAGAAAATAGCACTTAACAAACCTGATTTAATATTATGAGGAGATTACAAAGTTGCCTGTAAAGGTAACTACGCAGATATGCTATACTTAGATTTTTTACAAGGGGATTGAGCTAAAACCATGACATCCTGCTTAAAAAATAGCACAGAATAGTATGAACCAGAGGATATGCGAGACAGATTGAGAACTGGATAACTGACAGATCTCAAAATGTTGTTGTCAGTGAGGACTCATCACCGAACAACAAATCCCAACCAGGTTTGAGACTCAGCCCTACTTCACCCCATGCTTTTTATCAGCAATCTGGAAGATAATGTGAAACGGCCCCTGATGGAGGGCACAGGGTGCTTGATGAAGCAGCCCCCCAGGAGACTGTGGCCGCTGGGTGAAAGGGGCTCGAGGGGCAAGGGCTGCCGGGGAATGCTGAGCACACACAGAAGGCAATGAGTAGGGACGGGGAGGTTAATTTGCCTCCATATAAAGCACTGCGACTAAAGTGGATAAGATAACGCATCCAGGCCTGGGGCTCACATTTTAATATTCAAAAGGTGGTTAAAGCGAGGGCAGGGAAGAGCCACAGACATGAATTAAGGAATAGAGAAAATGCCTTAGAGCGAGATACTGAAATTGTTCGATCTGTTTCGTGCACCCAAAGGGGGAAGGAGGGGAAAATTGAAGGGTGAGTTAAGTCCAGCACGTAAGTAATTTCATCAAAGAGAAAATAGTGAGTGGGACATCGCTTTTTAATGCAGAAGAGAATAGCATAAACACGAACCGCCACTGGCTAGAAGCTGAAACCAGACAAATTCAAATTAGCTGTAAGGCGCACGTGTTTAACAAAGAAGTGATTAACCACTGGAACAAACGACCAAAGGGAGGGGCAGGCTCTCCTCTTGATATCTGCAGATCGTGACTAGACACCTTTCTGGAAGAGATGCTTTAGGCAAGCAGAAGTCACTGAGCACTGGGTAAGGGGTAGTGAGGTACGAACAATTGTTCTGCGCTCCACGGGTCAGATTGCACCGTCTAATGATTCCCCCTCATCGTAACCCTCTGAGCCTCTGGGACCAATCCACTCCGCATATAGGAAAGCCTTGTTCATCTGCACAGTGCACTGTGTCACCCCAGTTAGCACCCCAGGAACGTAGGGCTCTTTAGTGAGCTTATATAGGAAGCCCATGCCAGAGCTTAGCATAGAGTAACTGCAGATTCCCACCTGAACATCTTGACTTCAGACACTATCTTCCCTGCAAGAACCACAAGATTGTATCTAGGTCACGCAAACTTTCCCCCAGAAACAGCCTCTGGGTATAACAACAGTGTGGCAGATACAGCATCACAGCATGCATTAGTATAGGTGCTCGTAAAGGCTATGCCTCCGAGGCATCGGCTTGGGCTGGGAACAGCAGGTTTGCTCCTCTCCCATCACGGACAGCAAGAGTTCGATCGACTGACCCTAGGATCTGGGAGCTGCTCCTCTTCCTGCATGCTTTAGGGAGTTCATCCTGAACAGTGTTATACAAGGTGGACAGGAATAGAAAGGGAAGAAAACATGCTGAATTTCCATGCCCATAGCAGGACTAGGGGGTAACTGGGGAGAAGGGGCTTTACGTTAAAAGTTCCCCTTGAGTTACCACACGTGCATGCTGTCTGCATTACTGCTGAATCACTTTTTTTTTTTTTTTTTAAGAAAAAAAATAACACAGCACATTATACGTGTGAAAATATAGCACTGCCGTGGTCTATAATGGGTCAAGGCCTCACCAACATGCAAAGAAGGGGGAAGTTGTTCATGTAGCCATGAAGAATGCTTTACCTCCTGTATCCTGTTCAGTTAAATTCAGCCCAGAGTGGTACCAAAGTTAAAAATATCTGTATAGTTTATATAATTGTGTCTATATATTTTTGTACATAAATTCAACTGACCAGTTCCCTCTGAATACCTCAGGCTGATGCCCCTCAGCAAGCAACCTCACCCTGACAGTCTGCCTCCATCTCTGCTAGCCCAAAGAGAAAACCCTCCAAACCCAGTGGTCATTCAGTTTGGGGCCATTTCCCCCAGCCCAGACACACGATGTGTTGGTGGGGCCAGTGACCACAGGGCTTTCTTGAAGCCCTTGCTAGCTGGTGAGTAATGCGTGGGTCGGCACATGCTCGTGTCTGTGCGCTGGCTCTGTCCCCGAGGAGCCTTCGGTTTAGGGCTCTGGTGCCGATGTCTGCGTTCATGATGAGTAAGCTGTAAGTCCCCAGCCAGCTCTGCTGGGTCCACAGGCACTGTGCAAGCCGTGGGGCTCATTTTGGGATAAAGGATGGGATATTCAAGCACCTCTGCACCCTAGAAGAATGGTATTCCCATTCTGGTCACCCATGAAACCCAAAATGTCTGTGGGATACCTGTTACAATTGCAATCTACTCAATTTATGCTCCCAGACTTAGCTGAAAGTCAATGAATTAGTGTTTCCCAGCCAGTTAGGCTCTTCTGAAGACCCCAATGGACTTGAACTTAGAGCACACAACACCAGCACCAGTGCTCATATTGCCATGGGAAGGATGCCATGCGATGGGGTTAGCATCAAGAAGTTGTGGGTCCAACACAAACCACAACCCTCCAAGTTCTGCCTGGTGGTGGATGGGGAAGGCATGGAGAAGATGACCTGGGATGAACAAACGGAGGTGCTGCTGGTGCTCAGCAGAGCCGGGGTTCCCCCAGGACTTGCTGCCCACCCCGCAGAGGCCCCGTGCCCGGGATTGGGGTGCCTGCAGAGGCAGGAAGCTCTGCTCCGCAGGGGAATTCTCCTCCAACGCGGTCAGGCAGGATCTGGGCCCTTCGTCCCACCTGTGCCCGTGCCAAGGGCCAGAGCACAGCCCAGCACTAATCCAAGGGTGGTTTCTGGGACAGATTGTTCAGCCAGCCCCTAGTGCTTAATGCATGATCTCACCCAATGGCCTAGTTTTTCCAGTGATAATGCTTTTCAGGAGCTTTGCGAAGCCTTTCTTAGCATCTGAGGGGTATCAAGACGTGAATCCATCCCCCCCGTGGCAAAACCAAGGGCCATAAAAACATTTTATGCATGAGTAAGTGGCAGTAGCTAACCTGACCTGCCCGGCAGCTCTGACAGAATAACACCAACAGTTCAGCACTTGAGCTCATTAGTCAAAATCTGACTTGCTGAGGTTGGGCAAACATCATCCTTGTTTGACACAATGACTGCTGTGGGGAGAAAGAGCTGCTGGAGGAGGAAGGGAGGGGAGAGGCGAGCCCAGGACCATGCCTGGAATCTCGCATGCCGCTGCCCCGGCGGAGGGAGGACGGGCATGTGGCATTTTCCGCTGGCATGCAAACAGCTGAGCCTATCTGATATCTGGCACACAAGTGTTTGGCCTGCTGTTTACCAGCTCACAAACAGATAAAGATGCGGAGGGGGTTGCTCACAGCTTACCCACAAAAAGGGAAGAAGGAGAGAGAGAGAAAGAGATGGTGAAAAAAAAAAAAAAAAACACACACACAAAAAAATGAGAACAGGAGCAGGAGTGAGAGTTGTCGGTGCCCGCAAGCACTCGCTGGAATAATAGCAATAATCACTGTCATCCGTAAGAGGCTCTTGCGCCAGGTTCTGCCTCTCCCCCTCCCTCCCTCCCTTCGCCTTGCTGTCTGAGTCACTGGATCTGAGTCACACTCCTGTGCTATTCCTGTACCCTTCCCTTCAGCTGGGGATGTAGATTTGTTTTGGCTGGAACGATCTGGGCACAGGAGGGACCATCTGCTGCTAGTTCTTGCTTGCTTTGCTCTTGTTTCTTTCCCAGAGAAAGGAAGTGAGTGCTGCCATTGCAATAATTCACAGAGAGCATGCCGGGAGCATCCACCCCTTACCGTACAGCCAAGGACTGTGATTTGTCATCTGAAGGCTCATTATCCATGGCTGACCCTGAGCAGTTGTCTCCACATGCTTAACCAAGCAACTCTGACAAAATCACTTCTCAGCCTCCTCGGCCCTTCCCGAGGAGGGTGTTTTTCCTCTGGTCAACCCCCCAGCACCCTTCGTGGGCCGTGCAGTTGGGTGCAGGGTGCTCAGCGCACGCCTCCGCATCGCTGGGACGAGGGAGAGGCGCGAGGAACAACCCGACAACACGCAGCGACTTGCTGTGAGCACCAGTGGCAATGTTGTGATGGAAGAAGTGCTCCCTTCTGGTCTTCCCATCAGTGGCAGTGGTCACAGTCACCGTGAGCACCCCGGTTTTGGTGCAACACCACTAACTGGCAGGGAACTCAGATCACTTCGTGTCAAACCCACCTCCAGCTGCGCCTTGGCTGATTCTGGCATCCACATCCCAAGTAGGAAGGGCACAAAACAAAAGGTGCACAAGAGAAGAATCCACGGAGCAGCAGACCAAAAGGTGGACTGGAGGATGGGGATGAATGATCCGAGGAAAAGGTCTGGGAGGGAACAAAGTCAGTCTTACAGTAGAGGCATCCCAGGAGAGCCGGGAAGCTTGAGAGGCTCTGTGTCTGGGGCATCTCTCTGGAGGGAGCTTCAGGGTTGCAGCAGTCAGAGACTGGTGCCCAGTGATCTCCAGAGGAGAGGCCACTCCTGCCAGCTCTGCCTGGGCATCCCAGAAACAGAGGTTCCACAAGCAAGATTTGGAAAATTTCACCCCAAGGTGCAACTTGACCCTGACCTGTTTATGGGGGAGACAACAGAAGGGGTTGCTCCATGCATAAAGGAGAACACAGCTGCCTATTCAACAACAAAGCCTGAATCCCGGCCCCTCTGGAAAACCAAACCAACCAACCCAACCTCCTGCTTTTCATTTTCAGTCCATTAAGGCCTGTGAACTTAACCTCAGCTCCCAGTGAGCTGGAGCACTCTACAGGTGAGTGCTTCTGCAAACCCTGAAGACACATCCATTTCCACTGATGCTTTTCTCAGTCTCGTTCCTCACCGTCTCTCCTGAATAATTTAGACTGGGATTCCCAGATCTCAGGATGTCAAAATGCTCCAAATAATCCATCCCAGGATGGAGAGTACTCCAACACCTGTGGATCAGGGAGCCCTTGGCAGCAGAATGACTGATGATAGCCACCGTGCTAATGTCATCCCCCCGAGGATCAGAGCTGTCAGGTTAATTGATTCTCTGAAGAGTGATCTCTAGCTCCAATTTCAGCACAGTGGCTGCTCTTTTGGAGGGAAGGGTGCTCTGAAAGCAGGCTGCTGATCAGGCATTGCTCAGAGGGGCTGGATGGCAGCAGATGCAAAACCATCGCGTCCACTGGTATGTGGCTCACGTTGGTATTTAAGGCACTTGTAACCATTAGTGTCCTTAACGCGGAGGGAAATCAAATTACCCAGAGGAGCTGACTAAAAAGGTCTGGGGCAAATTCTCCACGGGTGGAGAGCGGCTGCGTCACTCTTAATGGAGCTGCAGCGATGTGATCTGCCCTCCCCACAAGTGATGGCGAGACACTCGCATCACACTTCCACCCCAACTAACTCTAATTTGCTCCAGGTCTGACTCATCTGCCCAGCCAGAGATGAGATGCTTCGTCTCCCAGTGGCTGCGACGGGCACCCATTCGCTAAGGTTTGCCTTGCAGGTGTGCCCTGGCCAGCACCCCTGGCTCTGAAGGCTGCCAGCACGAGCCACCAAAGGGCAGTCCCTGCCACAAAAACCCTTGCAGTGCATGCAAATGCTACCGCAGGTGCTTCCTGACTTCTCTAGGGGTTGGACACGGGTTGCAGCAAAGAGGGCTGCAGGAGAAGTTGATAGGAGAGAAAGGCCATCCCTTTCTGGGGTGCTGGTTTACTATTTTCAGTGCTCTTACTCATTCCCAGGCTATGGAAAACCATTTAGACTCCAAAGAGGTTCCTGTCCCACCTCACCACTGCTTGCTGCTCCAGCACACTCCTGTCCCAGCAGAGAAACCCTGACCCCTCGGGGGCTCTGGGGCTGCCCACGCAGAGCTGCCCCTCAAGCCCAGCCAGTGCCTCCCAGCTGGGATTTAACCCACCTTAAATTGCTGTTTTCCACAGCCTTTTCTGAGGGAATTCTCTACAAGGGGCAACTCAGAGCACATCTCCCGACCCCTTGCTTTTGGCCATGTCCATCTGAGATGGCTGCCCAGGCCAGCTGTGCTCACTCCAAGAGACAGGGAGGGGGAGTTTTGGCCCATGCCAATTAAAAAAGCATGTTAATTGCTGTTCTGCTTGTGTTCCTTCTCTTTGTTCAGGAGATATTTCCCACATGCTCTCTACCACACGTTGTGTAGCCGATTCCTCCCAAAGACACAACAGAAACCAGACTAGACTGGGGGTTTTGGTGATGTTGCTTTCCCCTCTATACACCTTTCTTCCTTTTTGCATCCTCTCTTTTCTGTGTGCCAGATTTTGCCCCTTCCCCACCTCCGAAATATGTGGCTGATTACAGTTAGCCCAAGGCAGAGCACGAGCAGAGACAGCTGATCTCTGCCACTCTGCATTTCTGATCCCAAGCACTCTCAGGACGACGTCCTCCACATTTCTCCTGTTCCCAGGCATGCTTCGGGACATCCTGGAATTGCAGTACACGTTGCTCCCCGAGATTTACAGCTCAGCAAGTTCAACTTCAGATTCTTTGAATAATATTCACACATCTTGCTAAAACTGGCGCATTCAGCGAGGGCTTGGCATAGCATCTGACGCAGCTGGATTAAACCCCCGTGCCACTTCAACCATAATAACCCAGGCATACATTATAACTCAAACCACACGTCATACCCCAGTGCTGTCCCCTAACTGTAAACCCTCCCATCTGCAGATCTGCCGCGTCTTTGGTTTTGTTTGCTTCTGACTAAGATTGCTCGGCCAGCAAATGGGAGATATCAGCCGAACAAATGGGCTGCGGACCCAGGGTGGTGCAGACATTTAGCAACAGCCAGCCCATGGTGCATTTGCTTCAGAATTTGTCAGATAAGACACATGTGTTGACTAGAAAATGATTATTGCTGCTGCTGGCCTTAACTGATCAAGTGCAGAGTACGCTGCCTGCTTTCCCCTTCACTGAGCTCCAAAATCCTCACTGGAGAGGCTCGTCCTGGCAAAGGGCCGTGCCTTGCACAGGGCCTTTGCTGCCTGTAGATGGTCCTGACATTCTTGTCCCCGTGCTCACGGAGGTAAGGGGATCCTGTAAGAAAATGTCACATCTGCTGCTGCTGTGCCCTCCAAAGCCCGGCCCTGTCTCAACAAGGTCAGACTCGCCACAGAGTCCGGAGTCACGAGACCTTTGCAAAATGTTACATGAATCATCCAGTTTGCACAAGAATTTGTCACATCGAGAGCGATAACATGCAGGATCAGCTGGATCTCTGAGAGCAAACAGCGAGATCACTGCCCATGGAGAACCAGGGCTACATTTCTTTTTCTTTCCCCGGGCCGGCACACTGCGCTGCTCCCGGACACATGCATGCATATGTCCTTGCCAAAACCTGGTCAGCAAAACGAGTCTGGGACCCTGTGAAGCCCTGACAGAGGCTCAGACCTGGGGACATGAGGGGCAGCTCAAAGGTTTCTACCATGCCCAATTTCCTACTCTAAAGTGAAGTATTTCTCCTGATGCTTTGCCATTCGATGCACATTAAAAGGAGATATTCGGCAGCAGCACTCCCTTGGACATGCATGGGATGCCTCGGATTTCGTGCTGTAGCACTTATGATTTCATCTTTCCAAAGAACAGCCCACAGAGTGACTGGAGTTTATTTCTAAGAGGTTAAACAATAATAATAAGCTTTTCGCACAACCTGGATGAAGGCGAACACGCTTGGGAATCTCAGACAGTGTGAAATGTGTCCTGAAAGAGCAGGGATAGGGGGCGATTTCTCTAGCAGAGGCAGTGACAACCTGATGCCATTCCCCTCACAGGCAGGAGCGGTGCTTGGGCTGGGTGAAACCAGGCCCCTTGCCTCTGAGTGATGGCAGGGCCCGGCTTTTAATGGTTGGAGAGTTGTGTTTTCATCAAATACGATACACAGTGATTAACATAATGAGCTGGAACAAGCCAAAGTTATAATTGCTCCCTTTCCCCTCCCCCAAGTCGGCCGGCCTGCCTTCGTTAACTACCTTGATGAACCAATCAAGGCTTGGCTAAATCAGGGAAGGAGCAGACAAGCCCTGGGAGACATCTGTACAAGAAAAGGCATAATCTGGACACCGAGCTTTGAAGGCAAGCTGTATAATGAGAGCTGACTGTATCTCAAAATCCATGTTAGCTTGAATGAACTTATGTAATAAACATTTATCACAGAACATATGTCACCAAGCACCTGCCAGACTTCAGGAGTGGAGCCAACGCAGCTTGAATCGTATATGTATTAAAAAAAAAAAAAAAAAAAAAAGAACTTGGCGGCAGGAGGCTGGCAGACGCTTTTACTAGAAAAATCAGAAGTGATTTTGAGAGGAGCAGAAATTTCCTGAAACCTCTTTCTCTCTGTGTATGAATTTCACACATGGAAAAAGTGAGAGGCAGATTCACCCGTGTGGGGTTGGGGGGCGTGGGCGAGCTCGCCACTCAGCCCTGCTGCTCTTCTGAGACATGTCCCCACGTCCCCATGATGTCCCCATGTCCCCACAACCCCATGTTCCATATCCCCATGTCCCCATGTCCCCACGTTCCTGCCATCCCAGGCTCCCCATTCACATCACTCATTGGCTGGGGCAGTCTGAGCTGCCAAAATCGAAGAGGACAAGGTAGTCTGGGGTGAAGGGAGGCTGTGAGTGGGAAGGGTTTCAGGGATTTTGATGGAAATGGTGGCAGCAGAAGCTGGACAGCTTTCAGAGCGGCAGAGATGGGGCAGGGCAGCATGCACCCAGTCAGTGTTCCCAGGGCAGGGGAGGCAGCCGATGCTCTCTGTGAAGTCCTATCCAGGCTGAAGTGGAGGAGGAGGAGGTTCGCTGGTCAGACTGTCCAAACTACACCTGAGTAAATCAAAATCCTCCTGCTATCTTACCTGAGCACTTATGTGACTGATATTATCGTTATGTCTGAGCACCATGGGATGCTTCTGTGCTTTCCTCCTTGCTTTTCCCCGCTGCGGGTGTCCTTGCTTTTCCCTGCAGCTATAAATGAGAAACTAAGCCTTGGGAACGATAAGCAGCTTATCTCCAATTGACCCTTTGGACTGCTGACCCTAACTGGAGTGTCTGGGGACTTGGCACCTGACCGCTCACTACTCAGCTGCCTGCGTGTGGGCTGTAGCCGAGGGCCAGCACTCGCCCAGGGGCATCTTCTGGAGGAGCTGGGGGCTGCAGGGGCTGGCTCAGGCACCGCACACACGGGTGCTGCTCGCTCATCTCCCCAAAAGCCTGATCCCAGCTGCTCTGCGGGAAGGCAAGAGCCTACCTGGAGAGGAACCCCTCGCTAACCACCTGATGGTACAGTATCAGCAGTAAGAGACCCGTTGTTACTGCAGCTCTGAATCCACGGCCGTTCATTAACACGTGTGTGAGCTGGCTCAGCCCCAGGGGTGCAGCATTCCCCTGCTTGCTTTCCAGCCTTCCACCTCCATGTGTCCTGGCACCAGATCACTTGGTTTTCTACCCCATCCCTGTAGGAATATGGATGCTGATTACGTGTCAGATCCCCTCCTGAATACCACCAGGGGAATTGCTCCAATAAAGCCTTGCTAAAGCACAGCTATAACAGGTCACAGGTGTGCATTTTTTCCACAAGTGTCAAACACAGGTGAAGATTATGGCAGATCTGGTATCAATACCTGCCTAGGTTTAAGGGCTTTTCTATTTAAAAATTAGTTGTCTTTTTTTTTTTTTTTTTTTTTTTTTTAAAGTCTTGTTGAAGACAAAGTGTAAATTACACCTTGAACAAAATAAAAATGATGGTGCTGAGAAGTAGGTTTTCCTGGAAAAGGTTCAGGAGACATCCTTCTCTTTCTCTCTCCTTTTCGGCTGCCAAACATCATTTCTCCCCCCTATTTTTTGATGAAGAATACCAGATTTCAGTCACCAACCCAAAACAGAAGTTCAGCTTCCCAGGTGGGAGCTGGGCTTCCTCAGCAGGGAGCTGATGCTGGCACCCAAGGGCCCCTTCCAGAAGAGCCCGGCTGGTCTTACTGTTTCTGGAACTGGGTGAGTAAAGAGCAAACCCTTCCTCTCCGCAGCGCTGCGCCGGCTGAGAGAAGCTTTACTCATCTGCCTAACCATAACCTACATCGTGACAACTCATGAGTCAACACTTCTTCCCCCACGTGGTAGCTGGAAACAGGTAAGGGTGGTAAAGGCGGCAGGGCGAGGGCACCCACGCTGTCCCCCCGGCTCCCACCAGCCCAGGAGTCTCCGTCGGGGGTGGCAGCGTGGTGGGGACATGGCTCGTCCTCTGCCGCTGACACCAGCACCCGTCCCACCCGCCCGGTGGGGAAAGAGAGGCATGAAAGTGAGAGGAAGTGGAAAAGATCAAGGCGAGAGCACCGGGCGACCAGCTCACCACCGGAAAACAATAAAAATAAACGTGCTCAGAAATAGTGTAACTGACATGCAAAGGAGATCAAAACAGGACCTCAAAATAGCTCCCTGCTGGGGGGGGGGGGACAGGACGGGGTGTCTTGGGTGGCGAGTGCTGGTCGGCACCCGGTCACCTCCGCAAGCTGCCCATACCCAGACCTCATGACCTGCAGGTCCCCAGAGCCCCAAAGCCTTAGGAGATGAAGAAAATCTTGTGCCATCCCTGGGGTGTCAGAGCCCACAAGATGCCAGCATCTTTCACAGGGGATGGCATTGAATCGCTGCTGTCAGCGCAGAGATATTCCAGTTTGTTTAAGTATTCCAGTTTGGCCCAGTCCCTTTTCCCCAGCTGTTCCTCTGCTGCAAAGAGAAGCACCGGAGTCCTGCTCCACTTGCCACAGCAGAGATTCAGAGCATGTCCGGTTTAACTCAGCAAAGAGACTAGGCAGAAGTGAAAGAAGAATCCATTTCTCCAGGGTTTGCTTTGCTGGAAAGGATGACTGCTCTTAATTTACCTCCCTGAGAATGCTAAGGTCTCAAACTATTGAGGCATTTAAGCATGCTCTGACCTTTAAGCAGAGATAAGGCTCCTGAAGCCAGCACCGTTTTGCAGTAGGTTGCTCCCGAGCTTAAAGCTGAGCACATATTTAAAGACTTGTGCCATGGCCTGGGAAAAGAGCGTGTGCTTCTGCTGGCTGCGAGCACAGCTCCAGGGAGCAGGACCAAGTCCTACAGGGACCACTCGCAGCATACAACCAGCCTGCCTCCGAGGAGGCTTGGTCTCCAGAAGTGCCAAGCCCAGCCTGGCTATCCCAGCTGGGGCTCTGTCCCACCACGGGTCCAGAATAATATATCTTCCCCTCTTGGTACGAAAGGCAGAGCAATCCCAGCAAGCGTGGTTAGCTCTCCGGGGGAGCCCAAATCGGGTCTAATCTGCCCAAACTTGCAAGACCCAATTGCAGGCTCGCTGCTGACCCGGCAGCTTTCCAGCGTCCTGTGAATCAGGGAGCACTGCGACTGCCACTCAAGGACAGCAAACTGTTCGGACCATAACGCCGTATTCCCATCTGGTGCACCGAAATGCACGGATGCCCATGGACGTGTTATCCTTCATTTGCTCTATAACAGAGCGTGCGATGGAGAGTTTTCTCCGAGGAGCAGCAGGGCATGCGAGCACAGTCAGGGAACGTCATCGTGTGTCTTGAAAGTGTAAAAGGTAGGGCTAAGTGCTAAGGATTAATTATTACAGCTGCTTAGTGATGCTAGGGGGTTTTAATGTTGTTATTTCTGTGTGTTATCTCAGGCAGGGCCATGGCAACAAGAAGACAAGAGGACCACCTGCCTGAGCCATGCTAAATGAGGGTTTATATATTGATTACCAAAGGCACGGGGACAAAATGCTGGGGAATGTGAGTCCTGGCTGGGCTGGGCTCCCCAGCAGCTTGCAGCAGGGATCTCCATCCTCTGTGTTCACACATTCTGGGTCAGAGCTGTGCAAAGATCCCAGTGCAAAGCAGGCTGCTCGCCTTGAAACTACTAGCCAAAAATGGCCAGCTGATGGTTTGGTCCTGCAAAAACATTGATTACATCAGGACTTTGATCCACCAAAACACCACTGGTAATGTGCTTAAATCTTGGTGGTCTGAGCAATGAAATGAGCCCAGAGGGAGCTAGAAACTGTGCAGTACTGCTCCTTGAATACCAGCTCAACTTGCAGCAAAGTTGGAGCAACATGCTCCTAAGTGTGAAAGGGCAACATATTTTTTAGTATTATAAGCTTCATCAAGCAAGGGAGAATTTTGCCCATGTACTGAAGTTTAATAAAAATCTAATTAAGTGCCTCGATCTAGATTTAGATGTTCTCACTTCTGGTGTCTGAGCTTGAAGCTGTTAGTCATTAATACTCATCTCAGGTAACCTCCACCACCCTCAGCCCCTCACCTGACGCATGCACGCACTTGAGAAAGATTGCTGATATCCTCCCTGAAAACTAATGAAATCACTGAGCGATATTTTGATTTCAAGGGCATCAAAGTAATGCAAAATAATGATGGAATAGGGAGGCTCTGATACCACCGCCAGAGCTCAGCTCTTCTTGTCTATAGATCTGGGAGCATTTTGTGAAGGAGATCAGAATCGCTGTTCCTTTGCTCCCATCGGAGAAACTGAGGCATGGAGCATTGAAAAAGTTAATTCCTGCAGATCTGGGATAGAGTCCAGGCTCGAAGCCAGCTGTCCCAGACTCAGGCTAACACAACCACTGTTGCCCACAGCTCTCTCTGGAAGGAAGGATGGGATTTGGCAAGGACAAACGGTCTCTATGTGTTTGTGTGTGTTTGTCTATGGGTACACAAGTTTTACGGATAGAAGGCTACCAGACACAATAACAAACAAAGAAATCAATTCTGTCTTCATCCAGGAAAGCCGGTCCCACTTTAGCTATTTGGAGTTTAAAGGGCAGCGGTGGGCACAGGGAAATGCTTTGTAAGGGCTGGAGCGGTGTCCAGATTTTTTTTTTCCTGAGATTATTTAACAATATTTGTGGTTCTTGTTTGCTGTGCAGGAGATTAGGCAGAAAAGCCTGATCCCCTCTTTGTCCTTTGCAGCAGAGGAGAGTGCTCCAGACCCACAGACAGGGAGAGCCTGAGGCTGGGGCTGCCGCAGTAATTCAGGAATTACTGAACTTCAGCAGGAAATGGTGCTGTAGGTTTCAAAAGAGTCTACTGGGAAGCGGAGGGATCATCAGCAAATCTTCTCTGTGTGGGGCTGCGAGTTTACTGCTAAACAACAGAAGGCATGGGGCTCTTAAGGTTATTAATAAAAGCAACAAACGTTTCCTCTGCTTAATAGCCTGAGTGTGTCCAAGTTTTGTTATGGGAAGAATGCCATGCCCTGGTGAGGGTTATGACAGGGCTCACCTCTACATGCCGAGATACTGCTGGGTCTAGGAAAGGATTACCCACTCCCCAGAGATGCTGTGGGTTGCCAGAAACCTGAAGCTTAAGTAATCAAAAATCTCTTTTTCGCCTTCTCCCCCTTTCCTTTCAGGCTGGCTATGCAGAGCCTCTGGAGTATGCATGGCCAGCATTCCCAGAGCCTGCCCCACAGCCCCACAAACCCAAAACCCCACAACCCCAAAACCCCACAACCCCAAAACCCCACAACCCCACAGCCCCACGGTGATTGCTCCAGCTGGTGCTGGGGGTCGGGATGCACCAGGGACAAGCAGAGCTCGAGGGAGGTGCACAGGATGAAGCGATGCGCTGCGGTCACAGCCGCTGGCTGTCCGTGGGCTTGCAGCCTCTCTGGGTCTCGCAGCAACTCTCTCAAGATGACTGTGCTGGTAAGAAGTGTGATATCAAGAGCCGTGAGGCTTTGCCCCTGGAAGGCTGCGGGCATTAAGGCTCCAGGTTTGCTTCAGAGAGCTTCCCCCTCCTCCCTCAGGAGCACAGTGACTGAATAAATGACAACCAGCACAGTCTCTCGGCTAGTTTGTAGTCAGGGAAACTGAGGCACAAAGAAGGTGATTCACTCCACAGTTATCTACCAGTCAGAAACTGACTTAAGGGACAGAAGCCAGGACAAAAGCCTTTGTAAGATAACACCATTTCCCCTAAACAAAGTCATCATATTCTTGCAGTGCTCAAACTCAGGCAGCCAGCACATGGCAGCAGGGGTCGGCCTACCTTGTGTCCTCGTGCTCCTTGTTCCCCCACATGGGTTTTAAGGCTGCTGGATGGGTTTTAAGGCTGCTGGATGTCCACCGTGGAGGCCAGAAGAGTTCTGGTATCTTGGGCCTTATTGCCAAGGCTTCTTGGTGTCGGTGCCAGCCCAAATCCCAGCTGATGCCAGAGCGGACACCAGTACAAATGCTCCAGTGCTGCAGGCTGCCTGTGGAGCACTGCCCTCAGTCCTACCCCCTACCAGTGCTGCTTCGAGAGGGTTATCTGCACCTGAACAAGAGCAAAGCCTCCAGAAATATGCCCAAATGCAAGCAGGGCCTTTGCCAGCAGTGGAGAATCCACCACGGCCTCCAGGGCTGTGCCGGTGGTTAACTGGCCTCCTGATAGCAAGACACCTTAGGCCTAATCTGCACTTCTCTGGCTTCAGATAGCGGCCACTGGATCTTGTGTTGCCTCTGACAGTCAAACAGGACTCGTGTCGTCCATGTCCCATGTCACAACACGTCCCAGCAGGGCTGCCGCGGACCCTTCTCCTTCCAGCAGGCCGGAGCCTGCGGGGAATATGAGCCGCATGGCAGCGCACACGTGCCCTGATGCACAGCTTCACTTTGACTTCCTTGCCTGTGTTTATTCCATTTTCCTAGAAATCTTGTTTCAGCGGAAGCTTCCTGAGCACAGCAGGTGTGTGTGCACCTGTACGTGTGGGTACACCCCACTGTGGGGTGGGGGTTCCGGATAACCGGCCCCCACTGCTACCACTGGCACTGCCACGGCTCAGTGCATCCACACGGTGTGGGCTGGGGGGATCTCGGCATCCGTGGAATGAGCATCTGGGAATGTGCATCTGATCCTCAGACCACGTGGACGGGGGGCTAAAAATAATAACCAACTGCTGCTCCATTCCTCGGCAGCATCTGGGGGAGTTTGTGCGGGGAGGAGCAGCCATCAGTCCCTAACAGCACCCAGCAGCATCCCCATGCTTTGCAGCCTGGGTTTGTGGATGTAAAAAGGGTCAAAGGCTGGAGGCTAATTTTTTTATTTTGTATTTTTTCCTTAGGGAGGGATATGCAGTGAGTTTTCTACCTCACCCACCTGCTGTTGGTGTGGGCTGTTAAAAGATGCCCTGGTTTTGCACATGCAACCTCACTTGGCCTTTGCAGAGGAGCTGGCACAAGTGCCCCATGGATCAGGGAAAAGGACAGCATTACAAAAGGAGGGCTGCAAAGATCATCCACAGGAGTACAGGAGGAGACCCCATTCTGAAAGCAGCCAGTGCCTTCCCCCTTCTGCAGAGCTAGGCAGAGCCCGGCTGTGACAGGTTTGCAAGGTCTCTAAGTGGGAATAGTTGCTGCCTTGCCAATGCATTTTTGCACTTCTTTCGATCCTTGGCTTTAGCAATGCCACTCTGTCTGTGGTGGCATAGACCAACTGTAGGCTACAGAGTCAGAGAAGAGTTGCCTTTGGTAACAGCTTTGTTTAAACCTGCCTGTTCTAGAGTTTTGTTTCATTTTTTTTTTTCCCTGTCCTAATAAAAAATAGCTTTTCCCAGAGATTGCTTTCTGCAGGTAAATACCATTTACTTGCAGCAACCAAGAAACAGCATCAGCATATGGATCAGCTGCTGTGCAGCTAGGGGAGAAAAGCTCTGGAGAACCCAGCCCAGCCTAAACCTGGATTCATTTTGGTCCTCTGCAGGGACTGGGCAACTCAGGAAAAGCAGAGTGTGGTTAAACCTCTCTGTTTCTGGTTTCTTCCTCTGTAAAATCTGATCTGTGTTTCTCCTTTGCCTGCTGGCAGGAGGGGGAAGAATTCTGCCACCACAGGGCTGCAGGCAGGGGCACATCCTGGCTGTTGTCCTTGGTGGATGCTGGCTCAGCATCCTGCATCCTGCAGGGTGCCCCTCATCTGGAGGGACAGGAACACAGGGAAGGCATAGGGGAGCACAGCGTTCCTGCAGCAGCTTCCTTGCAGGTCCCACACCTGGTGCTGTAGCATTTCAGGCTGGCAGATAGGGTAACACCTCCGGGGCTGGGCAATCCATGCCCTGTGGGCTGCCTGTGGTTGCCAGGCTGTTTCAGGCAGTTCTTGTGCCAGGCAAACAGTGGTGGCTGCAGGTGGGCTGTCACACAACCCATGTTCCCAGCTGGGAGGGAAAAGGGGTGACCTTGCCAAAGCCAATCTTGCTGGATCAGGCAGGAGCTCCACTGAGCACTTGTCCCTCCTGCTCCACCAGGGAGCTGAGGAGCTTTGGGAGCATCAATATCTTTCAGCACTGCAACCATGGCTTGTCATACCTGGGGTGACACCACTGTCCTGTAAACAAGCGTGAAGGTGCCTCATCTTGGATTGTACCAGGAAAAAGTCCAAAGCAAGACTTGCCCTGCAGAGCAGAGGTGTGTGTGGTGGTGGGAGAGAAACAGCACAATGCAAAGGGGAGATGGGAACCCAAGACTGCAGCATTTTGCTTTCCCAGTGGGTAGGAAAAGGCCCGGCTGGATTGCCGCCGCAACCACCGCCAGGATGTGCCAAGACCGAAATCCACCTGAAATCCTTGTGTGAAATTGGGTCTCCAGGGAAGCCAGCTCAGAACACAGGTATATAATGCCCTGCCTGCCTGGCAGCCCTGGCAGGTAATGAGCAGCTTGAGTCATACCTGGGCAAGGTGTCCGCAGGCTGTGATAGACTCCCAGCCTGGGTGGGTCAAGGTGCAATTGCCAGGTTCTTGTGCCCCAAATTTTGGGGCAGGCCTGGATGCATCGCTGGCAGAAGGCGGTGTGGGGCAGCAGGATGACAGCTAGCAGCCTGCTGGAGGAGACCAGGCTTGGCAGGGAGATCAAGGCTCTGGGAGTGGGAAGGAAAAGGAGAGGAACCGGGAATGAGAATTGGGTTGGGGTGGGGTGTGGGAAGCACAGCTGAAAAGAAACCTCTGAGAGTCTTTCTGTGGGAGGCTGAGAATTGGATTCCCCTAGCTGGCAGATCCATTGAGCTCTTCCAAGCAGGCCAAGGAGGTTCTGCAGCATCTCCACCCCTGAGCCTTACCCTCAGCAGCATCCAGAGGTGCTGGGAAATGACAGAAACATCTCTGCCAGCTTTGACACCAACCATTTGCGGAAAAGAACCCCCATCTCCTGTGCTGTTTGCCATGTACCACCCAAATTTGCAGTTTCTGGTGGCTGCAGAGGTGGTCTCTTTGCATGGTGCACCAGGGAGAGGACAGCCTGGACAAGCACAAGAGTACCTAGGGCTGCATGGGACCACCAGGACCAGGAGCAGGAGGGCTGTGAACACATCTCTAAGAAGTGTGGTGGGGTCTTGATATGTTTAGTTGCTTTGCCTGGCTGCAGGGGAGAGAATAGTGCTCAGGATGGGCAGGTGCCCCTTGCATTTCTGCTGCACATGGCTGTGTTCCTTGTTTCTCCCCCATTCTCCTTCTTATCCTTCCAGCCACTGAAAATACTCACTTTTTGTTTGCAAATCTAAGTCTCTCTGAGCTGGGAAATCTGCTGCTGCCTCTCAAGTCCTACGCCCTTTCATGTTTCCTGGGAAGTGAGCTCCCTGCACGTGTTATCTCCTGGCTGATCAGCTCTGAATCACGGATCATCGATGGCACTGCACACAGAGGGAGAGTGAGGCATAATTACAATCCCCAGGGAGAGCCGCGGCCATCTCCCTGTGCTAAGCCTTTGAGGTTTTCAGTCGTTCATTAAAAAGCTCCCTAATTTTCTATTGAAGAAAGAGGAGGAAAATTTCCAACAGCTCAGTTTCCAATCTGTGGCCAAACCACAGAAGGTTTGCTGTTGCTTCCAGACAACCTGCCCAGCCAGGGACTGGTGCTCACAGCTGAGCCTCCGGAGGTGCTTCTCTTCCAAAACGTGACCCCCAGCAGCAGCAGAAATGTGGAGAACCGCTGCCGTGTGCTCCTTGTCCAGGCCTGACCAGCCTCTCCTGCTCTGCACACCAGGAACTTCTCCAGAGGAGCAAGCAGAGCAATGCCCTGGCACAACATCAACCGTGTCCAGCCCGTCTTGAGCCGAACCCTGCAAGCAGCTCCTGAGGCACTGAGTGAAAATTATTTATGGGTGGTTTTTATCGCCTGTAAGAGGATGTAGAAATTGGAGAGTGCCCTTGAGGTTTCCTTATGTCAAATTATAATCAAGGTTGCTATTTCACTGCCCAAATATTTAAGCATGAAACACAAACCTTTACAAGGGCTACCACATACCTTAGGTTATCTATATTGGTCCTGCCTGGGCCTATAAATTCTACAGGGACTACCAAAGTAAATAATGCATTTGTCTGCACATATGTTGCTCCAGGAGAACTCCTATTTCCCGTAGCACCAAGGTCAGTAGGTCAGGGACCTACTTGCAAATCAATAGAAAATTACCTTTCAAGTGACACCTGCATTAACCTTTGACTCCTGTTGGTCTAGATGAGGCTAAAGGCACCATCCTCTGCAGGGAGAGTCCTCCTTTGTGCTATGATTTATTTGCATTATCTGTCTTCCCTGACTGATCTTTGGAATTGCTGGCACAGTTCCCACAGTGCACGCAGGGACGTTTCCCTGCAGGTTGGTCAAGGATGGCAGGAGATGCACAAGGCTGTGCTGTTTGCTGACAGGTGTCAGAAACAATAAGGAAAATGTATGTGTTTGGAAAAGAAAAACAAACAAACAAACAGCAGCACAACACAGGAAGCAATTACAAAGGCCCCCTGTCAACATACAGCTTCTCTATCCAGTGTCCTTAACTCAATCACTAATGACGCCCATAGGTCATTAAAAGCGAATGAGTTGTGAAAATCAAACCCACTTGCCATTAGAGCAGAGCTGGAAAGAAAATTGCTGGATCCAACAGCCTCCAGACTGGTGTGAATCACTCCTCGTTCTCATCGGGGGCTTGTTCACGCTTTGTATTCCTTTCAGCTTGCATAAGGAAATCAGACTGGCCATTTCACCCCGCTTGTTTATTGTGCTCTCCATCCCTCCCCTTGTCTGCATGGCTGCAAGCTGGTGCTGATCCACCAGGAGCAGAGGGTTGGGCACGGCACCCCCATGCACATCTCTTACTGTCCCTTGGTAGTGCTCACACGTCATCAGTGCAGTGTCACAGCTCGCCTCCATCTCCCTAGCCGGGACTTCACTTCCAAAGGGGACATGGACCTGTCCAAGACCTGACAAAGGGGTTTCTGACCCCGTTACGGATGCTTTCACCCCGAGACAATTAATGTGGAAATTGGGCTGTGCCTCCCTTCCCTCTGCCCTTCTATGGAGGATCCAAAACACCACTGTGCTGGGTATTGCTGAGCCTTGAGAGTCACACAGGGACTCCCGAACACAGCACTCTTTCCATCACTTCAGATGCTGCTCCTTAGTGTATGAGGCAACTACGTCTTTTGTTTATTTCTAACTCCTCCTTCGCACCCCAGAGAAATGCTGCTTGGTTGCTTTGCTGCTGGTGGAAATCCTTCTGCAAAGCACTGATGTCTGAAGCAGGGGAGGGACGGGGTGATCACTGCAGAGCCACTGACATGTCCCAAACAGCTCCTGCAAGGACAAAATTCCCAGTCAGGCCACATGAGCCAGTGTGTGAAATGCCCAGTGAGCTTTAGATGACTTTGAGGAACTCTTGGCTGGCAGGAGGGCACAATATCTTCAAGCCCACCTTGCTGGCTTGCCAGAAGTCCTCTGGCACAGGCTACCACCCTGTCCCTGACACCCTTTGTTGGTCCCTGGGGACACCACAGCTTCTAGGGGGCCCTGCAGCTCTCTGGAGCTGGGCTTCCCCTTGCTAGAGGCATCTGAGCTTTTGGCCACCGGCTTCAGATTGTCACTTGGGACCTGTGGGTGCTTCTGGAAAGCAATTAACAGCCGGAATTAAAATGGGCAAACCACAGGACTTGGCACATTGCTGTTGGCAAATGTTCCCTACCCCTCTGGCTTACTTCAGGCCCTAAACCTAGCTGATTGTATCCTGTTAACAGGCTTTAGTTCTGGATGCTGTTGAGACCCTGCCAAGTACAATCTGTAGGATGTTTTAATTGGAGTACAGAACAGTAATAAAAAGACCTTTGACCGGGCCCTGCAGATCAGGCTAACGGGAGGAAGGACGGTGTTGCTGTTCGGTTGCCTCCCATGAGTTGTCCTTGTTAGAGGGAAAGGACCCAAGGTCCAAATCTGCTTGCCAGCTGTCTCTTCTGCCCAGCTGCGTTGCACATGGCAGAAATGTGCACGGACTGCCCAATACTGGACAGGCACAGCAGCGCTGAGCAGTTTGCTCCGGCTCCCCGGAGGCGGCTGGGGCAGTGGCATCCCTCCTGGTCTCACGGGGGTGGCTGGGACATGGGTTTGGGGGTCCTGGGCACCCTCCTTTCCCAGGCCTGCCATGGGAGCAGGGGTCAAGAAGCTGCTCTGGCACGGGGGAGATGTCCTCCTCACCGCAGTTGCATTCAAGTGATTTCATTAATTCGAGGGACTTCCAGGGTGTCTGAGGTCAGGGTCTTTCCCATAGTCCCCACCTGCAGCTCCCCAAGGCAGCAGCACCTTCACTTCTCTCTCCTTGGTTTCTCTGGGTCCCACAAGCTGGGCTTTACCGCAGTGGGATGTCACTATTTGTTGGGGTTCTTGCGGGAACCTCCCCTCCCCAGCACCGAGCTGACCAAGCTGCCAGCACCTTCTGGAACACCTGCCCTGAGCAACCACAGCTGAATCTCAGAGCAGGGCAGGGCGAAACCTGTGCTCTGTCCCGGCAGGCAGGAGGACGGCTGCTTCCCAACCCTCCTGATCTACAGCTCTGCTGGTGACAGCTCGAGCGGTGGGGCTCGATGCCACCTGGGAGCCTCAGCAGGCAGAAAATGTTCCCCAGTGTCCTCCCTCCATCCCTTCAGCCCTGAGCTGCTTGGTGCTGTGCCCCTCCAGTTCAGGTGCCCTCTTTTGGGCTGGAAACTGGGGCCAGGAAGAGGTTGCGCTAGACGATGCGACGCCTTGCCCTAATTCACCCCAAATTTAATTCTGGGTCCTCCTCCCACAGCCCGGCCCTGCTCGAGCATCCCGTGGCGTGCAGCACGGGAGGTGCTGGTGGGATGGGGCCGCGTGGGGTTGGGGAGGAGGACGGGTGGCAGCGTGGGAGCCCGGCTCGCAGCGTGCCGACCACGCTGACTGAAAGCACGACGACGTCTCGCCCGGCACGGAGGGACCACGCGGGCGGGCTGGCTGCCCTGGGGGCTGCGGAGGGGAAGAGTGAAGAGGGGGGGGCTCGGCTGGGACCTCAGTTTCACTTCCTGCCCTGTGTGGGGAGAGATCATTAAAAATATCTGACTAAGGCAGACTTCTTTGTTCTCGGTATTACTAAGTCCTCCCCGCTCCCCAGCCCCCCCCCCCTGCGACGGCAGCGGTGTGGGCAGAGCTATTTCACTTTCCCCTGGCTTGCAGACTGTCACAGCTGGCCGGGCAGGTGTACAGCACTGCCGGACCACACGCCTCCCGGCCCTCCTGGCCACGATCTGCTCGCCAGCAGACCTGGGTGCCTTGCCCCCGAGCTGTGGGTCGCAGCGTCGTGCTCCTCAGGGAGGTCTGGGGACACCAAGCCAGGGGGATGTTGAGGTGCTGAGCGCTGCCAGGTGGGGATCAGGTCCTGGGGACAGCCCCGGGGGATGCTCAGAGCAGGGGGAGATTTGGGACCCTGCTTGCTGGGCACAGCAATGCTGGGCTGCACCTCTGTCACTGTGTGGGGTCATGGAATGGGAGAGGTTGATGATCTCGGGCTTGGCTGCCATCAAGTTCATCACAAATTGATTTCCTCTTGATTAATATGACTGCCATAAAAGATATGAGCATTTTAATATCTGCCTCCACAACTGCAATATAGATCTTTGTTGGCTTTAATGGCCCAGTTGACTAAGGTGCACAGTACCCTACAAATCTGCAACATGCCTTTTCTTGCCAGAGTAGCTTGCAGCCTAGTTCACACACGGACATTGCAGCTTAGAGGAACAGTGGTTTGTAATTTAATGCACCCCCTTTCACATGCATCAAGCCCTGTGGTGCAATTAGATGCTCTCTTTTGCAAAGGCAGTAATTAAGGCTTTTTCAGTAGTCTGAGAGTTAGGAGTGGGACAGGGCATGTGAGGTGAGCTAAAGCCAGGTTGCGTTGGGGTGGATGGCTATCAGAAGCTCATCTTCTGAAACAACAGCAGTCAGGAGAGTGGCACAGCAGGTCAGCTGGAAGGACTGTTTCTTCTTGTTTTTCCACTCCTGCCTTACCAAACCTTTTTATTGATTTCACTGCAGATAAAGACATAAACACTACACCTACGTGGTCTCTCATGAAGGCCTGTTTCAGTCCACATTTCCAAATTCCAGGCTCATCTTGACTCCTGTACTAGATCAGCTCTCCCCGTGCGCATTTCTGCCCATCTCCAGGCCGTTCTCCCAGCGGTACTGGTGATTGCCACGGGACTCCATCAGGTGCTGGATCAGATTTCAAAATGGGTGAGACCAACCCGGGGCGAAATCTCTACGCACCACTAAAGCTTTAAGTCCCGTAAGTTTTGTTGCTACTGCAGATTTGTGTTTTCACCTTGTTGATGCAAGCAGGTGGCAACCTGGCAGGTGATAACCTGCTGGCATTAACACCGTGCTGCAGGTTAGTGGAAGCTGCCTTATCTCCCCATCGACAGCTTGACTGACGTTGGATAAGGCTGTGGGGCTCTGCTTCTGGGAGCTTTCAACCAGGCAGCGTTCAGCCAGGAGGCTCAGCTCTGCTTGCACACAGCAAGGAGGGTTTGGCTCTGCTTGGGATGGGAGTCCCGGAGCCCAGCTCTGCTGCAGCCCCTTCCCTCAGCCACGGTGTGTGGGATGAGTGCGTGGGGGCCTCTTAAACCTCATGTGTGGAGTTGCTCATGGAGCTGAATCTGGGAGCATTTGGATGTCCTCTGCCACGTGGCAGGGACCTCACTGCTGTCACCTCACATGCGGGTACTGAGAGCAGGAGCAGGGCTGGCACCCCGTGGGAGGGCACCGTAGAGGAGGCACCTGCAGCATTTCTGAATGATAGCAGGAGAGGCTGATAAATGAGCCCTGAGGTGCAGGGCCAGGCCCACTGCGGGGAAAGAAGGTGGTTTTCAGTGAAACCACCCTCCCTTTTCCCTACAGATGTGACAAGATGGATACCAGCAGCGGTGGAAGCACTAATAGGATCAATTATTTCCTGGGCAGGTGGAATTCTGCATCTAAAATCCTGGGGGTGAGCTGTTTGGAGGAGCTGCTGAACAGGAGCTGGTATAAACGGTGACTTTCAGAGTGGATATAGAATCACAGAATATCCTGAGTTGGAAAGGACCCACAAGGATCATGGAGTCCAACTCAATATGCTGTGGTGCTTCCCTGGAAATTAAGCCCTGAGAAAGCTGTGCCCTTGGTGGGCACCCTATGAATTCAGCAGTGGCTCCATCCCCTCCTGCACAGGCTGCTCCTTCAAAGTAGAAGAGCCTGGTCAGAGCAAAGGGGGCTTTTTTTGTACAAAGAAGCCAGGGATTACAGCCAGCTGGCTGTTTTCAAAGCTTTATTTAAAAGAGGGTGGCTTTGTTGCTGTTGTTGTTTGCATATGATTTCATAAAGCACAGGAGAGACCTTCCCTGATAACACTGATCTTCAGGAAATGTTTCCAGCAACCCAGGGTGCTGCAGGTGTGGAGAGTGATTAGGATGCTTCAGAGAGGAAGAAGGAGGGAGAAAGAGGCTTTTGGGGTGAAGTGGTTGTCCTTCAGCTTATCAAAGCTCCTTGCTCAGGGCTGGAACAAAGTAGCCAAAATCTCTTCCTTTCACCATCATCAAACAAGAGAGGTCCTGGCTGCTTTTCCAAAATGCAGGAGGTTGCAGTCCCTGTTCTGCTGTCGAGGACTGAAACCCTGCGTGATGCCTTCCTCCAAATCAGCACCCCCCTCCCAGGATACCCCAAATCCCTGTGCCAATTTAGGGCACCTGCAGCCTGCTCTGGAGGGGAAAAGCCAAACGTGAGCACTGCGGGGTGGGCCCTTGGTGGCTGTACGGGGGCGGCTGCTCTGCAGAGGGGATGCTGCAGTCGTGCACCATCTATTCCAGCTTTTCCAGGGCAGGAGGGGTGGAAAAATGCATTGTGTGTGTATGTGTGTGTGTGTGTAGGGTTGTGCATAGGTGTGTGTGGATGTCTGCGTGGGTGTAGGACAAAGCGTGTAAATAGAGGTGAAGAATGTGCTGCGTATCTGAGGAAGGAGGCTGGGAAAGGAAAAATTACCAAGCCACAAAGCAGAACTCCTTTACCTGTTTTTCTCATAATGCAGTACGAGGATGTTTCTGCTAAAGCAGTCTCCTTTCACAGCAGCTGCATTATGAAATGACTTCTTTTTAACAAATCCATCTGCCTGCTTTTTAATAAGCAGGGCTTTCCACCATTGTATATGTGCGAGGTCTGACCTTTTCATAGGAAAAAACATTCATAACCAAAACCTATAAATAGAAACCTTCAGACTGGAGCAGATAAAGATGTAGGTTATGTGACTTTTTTTTTTTTCATTTTTTTTTTTAAACATAATGTGGGAGGGAAAGGAGTAAGCTCTTTTAAAAAGTCATAAAGTTCTTTTATTGCCTTAAGCTTTCTTAATATTTACTGAAACACTTAAGGAAAGGTTTAAAACAGTAGGGCTTACAAGACAAACATCTGCTTCTGGGCAGGTATTTTTACAAAGGAAAAGAAAAGAAAAATTAGAAATATGTTTGGTTTAGGAAAAATGGTATTTTTCCCAACTGTGAAACAAATAGTTTATGCAAGCTTTGTATTTCTAGGGTAAGTTAAGTTTTATATTTTTTGATGTTCTGGTTCTGCAGACTCTCATATATACACATAACTTTGCTCATGAGTATAGATCCTTAACCTTCAAAAGGACTACTCATGTGAGAAAAGCTGATCATTCATTGTTTCCACTTCTAGCCATATTTGGTCTTGTATTTTAAACCCCAGCTGCCAGAGGCAGGTGATTACATGAGAATCTTAGCTTACTTTAAAAAAAAAAAAAAAAAAGTAAAAAAGTAAGATTCAAAAACTTGTGGTTGAAAAGAAAGCTTGAAAACATGTCCTCCACAGAGCTTCGGAACCAGAAGGCAAATAATACGAAACCAATCTTCAGCCTAAATCTGCTAATCACACACATTTCTTGATTGGGAGCAGTATTTGTTAAGCGTACAACAAAGGCGTCAGAAGAAGGAGCGTAGGAAATGATCAGTGCAGTTGTGGCTTATCTGAGCCACGCTGGCAAATCACTGTTGCCACATGCAAAGACCCTTGGTAGGTGCTAGCTCACAAATGCTCTGTGAGCTTCACTGAGCAAACTCTCAGGTAAGTCAGAGTGACTCCACAGAAGGCTTTAGCTAAGCATGCCTTTAGCTGATCTGCTGTATCCATGCCTCCGATTCTAGGATACGCATATCTTTTCAGATATTTAAGACAGCACAGAAAATAAATCAACTCGCTTGGCGCTGTCAGCATGGAAATAAAGATAAGCTGTTAGCTGCAGCCACTGAAGTGTGCAGTGGTAATACAATACTTGGAGTCTCTGTGCTGCTTTTTGATATACTTCAGCAGCATAAGAAACAATTACACTGATCCATATTTCATCAGGCATTGCAGGCTGAGCATCTTTTATGACTATTGTGTAGCTTTCAGGTGCCGGCTTTGGCTTCCTGATCGAGGTATCTTTTTGCTGTGGCCGCTCAATGCCAGGCTCCATCCTCCCACGGTGGGCTGTCTCACCATCGCTGCTCCACGGCACGGCGCGGTGACAGCCTTCGCCCAAGCTGAGCACCTCCAGTGCCGTGACACCGCTCACGTGAGGGACAAACCAGAGCGAATAATGGGGTTTGTCCAGCAGCCACAACAAGGAACTGCGTCTCTTTTCTGCTGCAAGGCATGTTAAGATGGGTTTGTGTTGCCACTTCCCCGATACTTACAAATATATATATATATATTTTTCATATATGTGAAAATGGGAAGCTACTTAGAGATCGTAGAAACAAGAGCGGGACGGTGATTTCTGCAGAGCCATCTGAATGTGCCACCGCAGCGCCGCAGGCACAACCTCACTGCGTGTAGAGTTTGCTCGTGGCTTTACTTCTCCCAAAGGATAGCCTGTTAACCCAAAACCTCCCGGCAGGAGTGTTTAACATGTTTTTTCAGAAGCTGCAATTGCTGCAGAGATGTCAAGACCCCAAAATCATGAAACACAAATGCATCAGGCAGCCAAGGAAGATGTCATGAATTCTGCGTGGGTGGTTTGAAGCGGGGAACCCCATCATCTATCCACAGAGAAGGGGGGCATGGATGGTGCCCAGCACCTGCTGCAATGCTGCTCTCCATCGCTTGGGGTGAATGATGGAGTGGTCAAAGGGGAAGAGGGGCTGCCATGGGGAGAACTTTGACACTCCAGCGAATGCCTATTTTAAGAACAAATGCATACTCCTTTCTGCACGGTGTCACCTGAGGTGATCATCAAGGTGAGACCTGGCCCTGCAGAAGCTGCTGGCAAAGTTTCTGTGGACTTTGGTCTAGTTCAAATTCCACGTCTTGGGTTTGACTGCGGTCCAGCGGCTGCCTAAGCCTGAGGCTGGCCTCCTGCCCTCCACTGAGTTTCCTTCTACAGCGATGGAACGGGGCCCAGGTTGTATCTCACCAATAAAACAAATAGAATTAAATGATGCAAGGGTGTTTGAGTCGTGATTTTCATCAGCATTTCCTTTTCACTGAGCTCAAAGTCTAGTTTGAATGCAGCCTACTATTTTAGTCTACAAGAAAAAGCTACACAGAAAATAGGTTTTGAATCAGACGCTTTACATAAACCATGGGTTTTACTAAAAACTGATCCATTCTTCTCTTTTTCACTCCTACAATAGCGGCTCTGCAGGGAGGTATTAGAAGTTTCAGTACTTTCATCTTGTCTCAGAACATTTAAGGTGGCCAAAGGAGGTTATAACAATAATAATAATAATAATAGTAACAATAATAATAATAATAAACATTGAAATCATTCATCACAACTGATTTATTGGAGGAATTTTGTCACATGTGGGTGTGATAAGTCATCCAGAAATAGGTCACGGTTTTCTGAAATGTATCTGAGGTGCAGGATTATTTGCCAAGTAATTTATACCAAACAAATCCTTCTCACTGTTAGTAGGCAGCACTTTTATTTTGAGCTGTTTTGACTGAGCAGCACCGTGGTTCACATGGTGAATATCTGTTTTGTGGTTGGGAACTGGAGCAGGTAGCTTACTTTAACCACGTGCTGCAGCTTTCCTGATTGAAGCCAGCCATAAATGCACGTTCAGGTTCATGAAGGCAGGGAGGGTGATTTTGGTGACAAGTCCATGTGCCAGCAGCACCCAGACCCTTCGGCAGCAGTGGGGTTGGTGCTGAGCCTGGGGATGCTGGAAACCCTTCAAGGTGTGTGGCAAACAACATGAAACAGCAGCAAATTGAAGGCAAAAGAAGTTTGTCAAGGCCATCACAACTCACATTTTTATCGGAGTTGAATCATCTGTCCCACTACTTTCTTTTGAACTCATCCCACAGTAGGAAGCAAAGAGATGCTTGCTGATCCGGGCCTCAGTATTTATTGTAAGCCTGTGCCTGTGTGTGGGAAAGCAGGAAACTTCCCTACTGTGCATGGAATTGTAATGCTATAGAGGTGTTTATACGTATGGGGCTTATTCCTTTATAAGAAGGGGGCTAAATCACATTGAATAAAGCCATCACTACATCCACCCTAGGGAATCACTCTATCTGCCTATCACTCTAATACTCACTCTATCGCTCTAACTGCAGTAGTTAAAGAAAAACACACTCTTGACCAGCACACAAATACAAAATATGGTGCAGATCCAGGTTTTTCTATTGTTCTGGCAGAACAAAAGCGAGTTAAGTTGGTTGGAAATTAATTTCTGTGTGCATTAAGACTCTGCACAGCCTGAACAGTATAAAAGAGATTTGGTTTCACTCAGAATTAGCCTGAATAAATTCAGAAGGCCATATTTCTTTACACAGCACATAATCATTTCCAAAGCATCTGCCATAAAAAGGGGCGATTGAAACAGATTTCCTAGTGGATAATTTCCTGCCTGTTCCTAAAACTTAAATCTCAGAAAAACAAATCCAAAACTCATGGTCGCCCGTGTGAAAACTCCATTGATCTCGGTGGACGTTGGTGCAGCTCTGAAAGATATGAGAACAGGTACTGAGAGTTCGTGTGGCTCGAACTCGGGGCAGCACCATCACTGTTTCACACAGCACAATGAGACCAATGCAGAGCAGAGCTCCTTCCCTTCCCGTGGCATCCCCCTGTGGTGTCCACCCCTTTCTGGTGCTCTCGGGAATGCAGCCCATAGACAGGCACAAGCTGAGGTTGTAGAAGTGGATAGCAACACGGTCTGGAATGTATATCTGAAACTGAAATGGTTGGAGACTACGGGAGTCATTTGTTGATCATCCTGGGAGTCACGATGGGAAACGACAATTTCAGGTGGATCTTCCCCATGTTTCCTGCTCTCAGCCCTCCCCTCTTCCACTTCAGCAAGTGACTGTGGGGTTAATGGGTCTCCAAGAAGGGACATAAAGATGGGTACTGAGTGTCTAGGGAAGCTTCTCACCTTGTTCTGAATAACAAAACTCTCTCATACCACAAAACAGGTACCTTCAGGCCCACAGGAGCAGGGACAGCTGATTCAGTGGGGAGAAACCTGGTGTTAGCTGAGGAAGCTATTGCTGGTTTGAGTCAAGAACAAGATCTTCAGTGAAATGAATTGATGGTTTCAGTTCCGGATCTGGTGGGCAAATTAAAAAAAAAAAAAAAAAAAGAAAAAAAAGAAAAACACAACAACAACAACAATAAAAAACCCAAATCGGGCCGCATATCTCAATGCTTGCTTTCAGGAAGCTGCACATGACTGAAGCGGAGCATGGAGACTGATTCAACTCTCGCTCTTCGACAGGAGCCCACGGGAGGCAGGAGAGGCAGGACCCTGCCTGGAGAGCTGGCAGCCCCCAGGATCAGGTTTTTTTTTCCTGGGGTTGGTCCCTGCCCATCCCTCTGGGGAAAGCAGCAGCACCAGGGGAAGAAGTGAAGTGGAAAGCAAACCTCCATCTCTGTGAGATCCCATTCTTCCCAAGATTGTCCCAGATGATGCAGGTGTAAATGGTGTCAAACCAGAGCCTGCTGGCATTTTCATTCAAGTGTAGCATACAAGGGAATTTCAGCTAACCCTTCAGTGGCCAGAAGATGTGGGGTGGTGTCATTTATTGCACATCTCAGGCAAGTCACGTCTGTGAGAGCTTGCACACCAGAATCCCTGCGTCTCTTGCCAGTTATACCAGTGTGTTTCTCTGGTACCATCTGAGGAACCATACGCAGCTTTCCAAAGCTTTAAAAGTCCCCAACAGGCTGCTGCGAGACAAGTAAGAAATCACCTCTTTAGTCCCACAGGGAGAAGGAGACACTGGAAACAAAAAGCTTGAATTTAGGAACCTGGCGGCGGAGCAGCAGGGAGCAGGCAGGAGCTCCTGGCTGCCAGGAGCGTGGCCTTCCTGAGGAGGCAGTCAACAGGACAAGTGGCAGGAACAATGAGCTAAGCACTGCAGTGGAAACAAACACCTTTTTTTAGGCACTCAGCACTAAGCTGCTGCTACTTTTATCGCACCATTCATTTGGGAAGAAAGCAGCGCAGCAAAACAAGGTGCGCGCACCAAGTCTGAGCTCATGGAATTTAGCGGCCTGCAAATTAGCTATTAAATTATTTCATTTATTAGTCTGGGATCACTGTGTTCTTCTGTGATTTTGGACCGGATCTGGCCAGGTCAATCCCTAGGGCAGGACCTGGAGGATCTGTAGGGAGACCAACGATGATGGCTGGATGCTGACTTCTTCTGGAGAGCTGAAGCCAGTGTTTCCACTGCTTAAGTCTTCCGTGAATGCTCTTGAGCTGTTTTACAGATAAACACATACACACGTGCACGTGAAACCCCCTGGCAAAAACAATGGTTGTTTTGCATGCCAAATGTGTCAGTTGCATTTCTTTTTACGACTGAATTCATTCTCGAGTCATGAATGCAAAAAAAGCCTGGTGCGTGATTAAATTTAGGGCATTCGTTTTGCATTCCAGCACAGAGGGAACCCAACAGTCTCAAACCTCAGAAAAAGCCTCTCCACCTCTACTTTATGGACAATTTCATTCTGTTTGTGTTTCCAGAGCCTACTTCAAAGTGCAGATGCATTTCAGGTAAATAATGACAGCTTCAGAACAAGTTTTCCTTGTAACACAAATCGCCTCGCTAATGAAATCAGGGAAAAACATCAGAACAACTTGATATCCACCTGCGCTGAAATCAAATCTTTCTATTTATATAGTGGAATGGGGGACCTGATTCTGTTCCCAGTCAAACCAGGTGTGAAGCTCATGCTGACTTGAATGGGAATGGGGCCAGCCCTGCAATCCTGCTGGTGACCGTTGCCCGAACCTGGGTGAGGATGCCCTGATCCTTGCAGTGCACAGCAGAGAACGTGCCTGCGGGTGCAGCAGCAAACAATGGGGTCAGGTTCAGAAGAATACGAGGCACCTTCCCTCGGTGCAGAGAACAGTTTCTATAGTTTCCAGATTTCCTTCCTGCTAATGTCAATCATGCATGGGAGAAAACAATGAAGAAACACCAGCCTCACTTGGAATAAAGTAACGGGGACCCAAGAATGAGGCATATGCTTAAAAAAATAAAAATAAATAGAAATAGAGTTGTCACATCCAAGGCTGAAAGTATCGACTGTCTGGACTGCCACATAAATCAGGCTAGCCCTGGGGACTTGGATCTACACCACTACTTACCTCTTCACCTCAAACCTCAAGAGCAAGCTTCTCTCTTGCTTTGGAAGTCTGCAGGTGGGCGGATGGCACAGCTCGTGGTCATCTCCTCTCCATCACTGAACCACTTGCCTTGCTGCAGCACCACATCCAGCTCCAGAGCTGCTGCTTCTCCCAGGTCCCACCACCCTTCCCAAAGGCTCTGCAGCAGGATGAAGGGGACGGAGATGTCCACTTGGCTTGTCAACAGAGAAGAACAAACTGCACTTGAACCTGGAAATTTACAGGAATGCAGAGCAGCCGTGTTGCTAAGCCAGCTGCAAACCTGCTTTGCTCGGGGCTCTTCCCTTTGTAGGGCTGAAGGAATGAGGCGCGTGCTGCCAAGTAGGACATCAGTGCTGCAAGCAAATGGAAAGTCCTTATCCCACCAGCAATCTTGACCTGGTAACGGGCAGGCGGCTAGTGTAACAAGAAAGCTGGGCTCCTTCCTACTCGCAGGAAGGGGAGGCGGTAGGGCACAGGTTATAATTAGAGCCACCCACAGCAATTTTGGGGAAGCTTCAGCACATGGATCAGGATCTTCTTGTGAGCGCTGCCAGTTCACCATCTGCTTAGACTGGGCCAATCCAGAACCCCAGTGGCAAGCCTGCAGACACTGCTCCTGCTTGCCTGGGGTTTAGCGGTGTTTTAAGCCACTTCGGTGCCTGTAGGGGAAAGCACACAGCAACGGGAAATTCTCTGCGCCCTTACACTGAGTGTCCAGCTAATTTAAAGGATTTGCTTCAGCTTTGGAGACAAGCTCACACTGGAGCACTCGCTCCTTTCTTTCCAAGGGATTATAAAATGTCAGAGATTCATTCAAACTGGCTCTCCCCGGTACAGTTTCCTGCAGCTGGAAAAACACCAGTCCTGCCAAGCTCCGCGTGCCGCTGTGGGCGCAGCACGTTTCGTACTGCAGCCCCCCCTTCCCCATGCAAAGCTGCACAAGTGGCCCCATGGAGCACGACAAGAGGCACATGGGGTGCCCGTGCCTGGACCGAAGCACTCGAGAGCCATCCCCAGCCCTCCATCCAGATGCTGCAGATGCTGAGAGCACCCTGTGTTTGCAATGCCTCGGACAGGTGGGCTCGTAGCCTCGGAGCTTGGCAAAGGGGCTGGTGTGATCCTCGTGGCACAGGGGTCTTGCACCCTCATGGGCTGAGACACAAGCATCTGGTCCTAACTCTCGTGGTGCTAATTCACAGCACTGATTAAAACCTGGTGTACAAGCCTTCAGGAGCATTGCTGGCTCTGTACAGCAGCCACCCCTCCCCAGGCATCCCTTCTAGCCCCTGTAGTGCAGGCTAAACCTCACAAATGTGAAGACTGAAGCATCTATTGGGAAGGCTAAGCTACGTGAAGCTTTTCTATGAACCAGGGCCCGTCTAGAAGTGGCTGCTCAAAGGAAGCAGCGCTCCTTTAATTGTTAAATTTGTACTGCACTTCTCACCAACATCCCAATTTTTGGTGTTTTCCCTCAAGGCCCTGCTCTGTTGCCCCGGGCCTGGCTGTGAAAACCTCAGCTTGTGCTGTCCCTGTGTTTAACCGCCTGCATTTCCGAGCCTCACTGTTCACAGAAAAAAAAAAAGAAAAAAAAAGAAAAAAAAAAAGCTTGAAAACGTGAGCCCAGCACTCTCAGAGGAAACAATTTAATCATTCTCTTTTTTCCCTTACCACTGTGATTTATTTAAAAAGGGACTCTGGGGCCTCACCCAGGAGTTTCGGGTGCTGCTCAGCGTGGGGAGAGCAAGCACAAAGCCACTGCTGCCGCCCGGGGAAGCGTGGCGAGCACAGCTCTGCGCTGCCCACCCTGCTCCCTTCCAGGTAGATGGAAAATAATTACGTGGGTTATGAATGGCGGTGCGTCTGCCGGGGGTGGAGACGGGGCAAGGGGGGTGTCAAGTGTGTCTTACGAGCGCTTTGAAATGTGTTTGTGTGTTTCTGAGATGAACCTTAAAGAAAATACCTGAAAACTGGTTTAGCTTTTCCTAAAGCATTGGCTCTTTCAGGCGGCATCTTTGCCAAGAGTCATTAATCACATCTTTATTAACAAGGGCGGGGGAACAGTGACCTCAAACAACCGAGGAAAACAACTAAAACTGCATTCATTTGAAGGACCGCTGTTAAACTCACTGCTGGCCAGCACATGCTACTGTTGACGTGTATTTAAAGTGCACTGAGGCTTTGGGGTACATTGGGGCTCCTGTACAGGACCAGGGCAGGACTTAGCCCAGGAGTATGTTCGGCTTAACCTTACATCCTCTGGAGTAAGAAGAGGAGAAAGAAGAAGGTTTCCAAAAGGTCTTCACACTTTCCTGCTACCTCTAAGAGTATAGTGTGAGCAGGCAGGCTAAACTCGCTGCCTTTTCTCTTCTGAAGCCTCATAATTCACAGGTTCATGGATTTCATGATATGAACGCTTTAAATCCAACATCACGACTGCCCTGCGTGAGGGCCTGGGCCCGGCTCCTGCCAGCCCTGCCAGCCGGCTTGCTCTGAAGTACCCAGCCCTGCTGTTAACGCCACGGGACAGAGTCCACCACATCTCTCACTAACGTGCTAATTTTCTCGGCTGGAAATGCAGAGCCAGCCGAACGAGTAGCGTTAGGTGCAAAAGGGGGAGGAAGGAGGCGACGACAGCACCGTTCCTCCACCAGGATCAGCGCCATGGCTCAAGGCCCTGCAGGCTGTGCAGCAGCACTGGGACCATCCCTGCCCTTCAGAAGTGGTTTGGGGGTCTTAGGGTATTCATCTTGCTGCACAGGATGATGAGGAAGCCCAGCCCCAGGAGCAGGAGGACAAAAGAAGAGGCCACAAGGCTGCTTTTGCTGCCTGCCTGGGGCGCACACAATCAGGAGCCCCGTGTCCATCCCTCGCCCCTCTGTAACTCCCTCCGTGCTCATGGTTCCCCACTCTGAGCTGGTTCGGGAGCACAGGGACTTTTGAGGGGATTTCTGGAGCCTGCCTCAAGACGCTTTGGCTGCGGAGAGGGCTCTCGGCAGCAGCGTGGGGAAAGGGCAGGTCCCCACCTTGGGCAGGATGCTAATGGCGCATCGCGGTAGGCAGGCTGCGAACACAAACCCTGGAAGGCTGTTGCCACTGATAACACCCATCTGCTGTGGCATCATGTCCGTTGACATAACCTTAATTAATGACATTACCAAGCTAATGAGGAGATAAACCACCGATCCCAGGTCCTGTTAAGAAATTGTCTTAAATACCAGTCCCTAATCGCTATGGAGAAACAGACAGTGGGCCAAAACGCACACCTGGAGCGAAGAGGTGTGGTGCTGTGTTTTCTGGTGAAGCTGCGTTTGTTTACTCCGGGACTGACTGCGAACCGTCCTGATTAGCACACGGCGGGCGTGCGCTGGGCGGGAAGTTGTAAACAGCCCCGGCCTTATGTAATGGCACGGCTCTTGTGCAAGATCTGTCATCCAGATGGCAGCAGGATTGATGTCTGGGGAGATCAGCATCGTGCCAGCCTGGGGTGCAGATGTGCGTGGGAGTGCACCAACCCCAGGCTCGCTCTTCCCAGACCATGGGCGGGCACAGAGGGGCTCCCCGGCCCCCTCGTGCCCTGGGATGCTTCTCAGTGTGGTGCTGCTCCGTGTGCCTTTGGGAATTAGTGGACATCAGTGGCCACTCCTTGGTGGCTGAGAGCTTTCTGGGATGCTTAAAAGGGAAAGATTTACTGATTGTGACTAGAAGACTTCCCGCTAGCATCGGGGTGGTGTGGATGTAACTCGTAAGGCAGGGAAGGGACCTGTTTCACTGCGCTGACTTGATTCTTTGGCTGTTGCTTTATTTCCTTGCTGTTGTTATTCTGATCCAGTGAAATTAAAAAGGCATGAGTAGCCTATTTGGATCTGAATGTGTGAGTTCCTGCCCTGCAGAGCTTTCAGTAGAGATTAGATTTTACATGCCATTGTGTGGGGGAGATGTGCCATCAGGCAAAGGAGGAACAAATGCAGGCGGGGCGAGACTGGAGAGGCAGGAGCTGGTGCGCTTGCATGAAGCTGCCTGCTGCTCATCGGGGTGGTATCCCCATCTCCCTGCTGTTTGCGCTGCTATCTCAGAAAACAGTCACCAGCTTCACCGTTCTGCAGCATGTTCAGCCGCTGGAATATCTGAGAAAAGGCAGCCACTTCTTCCTCATGTTAGTCCTCTTCCCTAAGTCCTTTCCCTAAGTGGGCCTAGAATAAAACCTGTGCATAAATACCCATCCCAAGCCTCGTGTGTTCCCGAGCATGCAAGCAACCTAGCAGGGGGAGTCTGTCCTATAAGAATAATCCTTCAAGTCACCGGCGAGGTAGATGCACACTCAAGTCTGCTGGTATCCAAACAAATGGTGAGGGATTCCAAGGATTTATGTGTTCACGTGATGCACGACACAGACATCAGGAGCAGACAAGCCTGGCACGTTGCTCATGCTACCAACCTTTCACCTATTTCAAGTCTTTTACTCTAGACCTCTGACAGTGTTTCTATTCATTCAGGCTGTTTCCTGCTTGACAAAAAAAGAAAAAGAAAAGAAAAAAAAAAAAAAAAAAAAAAAAGGTGTTTGTTTGTTTCCTGAGTGATCACAAGGCATGCATATATCAGAAAAAAAAAATCTATCTTCTTCTTACATCTCTATTATTTCTATTGTTCAGGTATGCCCCAGGTACTTTCCCAGACATGTTGCCTTCTGTTCTTAACATTGCCATCTGGGAATCAGATATTGTACATCATTTGTGGTGCTGTTCAGCGGGGATGGAATTTGTTATTGCTGCTCACAGATAGCTGCGGCTCGATGCACACGGGTAGCTCAGAGAAGAGGGATGCCGTCAGCTTTGGGGCTGCCTCCCTCCAGCTCGGGGATGAGCTAAGGCTGCGTGTGCACAGCACGTCTAGGGAGACAAGCTGGGAAAGTTCCCCTGACACCTGCAAGGCAAGTGATGTCCACGGGGTCCAAACTGTTTCACCGCCAGGAAGGCACTCAGTCAGCTAATTTTGCACTGAGCCTCCTTGCAGTCTGGCGATCTGCCTTTAATAAACGCTTGCTTTGCGGAAATCCAGGGAAAGAAGAGGTGAGCCCCGCGCAGCAGCCTCAGACAAAATCAGCCTAAATACCAGGGCACTCGGAGCTCAGTGCAGAAGCAGATGCAGAACTGAGCTTTGCGGGCTGGACCCATCTCTCGAAGTTGATTCTGATCATTTCCTGATTCAGAGCCTTGTGCTCTGACCACAAACCCACCATATCCCTTCCTGTTTGGTGTACGTCTCTGTCTGGTCCCTTAACCAAACAACAGCTCAGTAAATGCTTACAAATTCAAGAGGAGAGGCTGCTAATTTAAAGTGCTGCATTATCAGAGCAGCTGGAAAGGAAAACTAACAGGAAGAAGCACCAAATCAGAGCCAAAAGGAAAATCTGGGTGCTTGGATGCAGGCAGATGGTTGCTTAAGAAACACTTCTCCAACGTTTATTACAGATGTTTGTGAACACAAAAACTATCCAACCGAAGGGTGCAGCAAGTTGGAAGTTCAGGTGGGTTACTCCAAGGCGGGCCACTCCCAGCCCTGGGAAATTTTGTGAAGCTGTTGCTCTCCATGCTTCAGCCTCGAAAGCAGCAGAGCCTCCACCCCGCGCTGTTATATAAGGTCGGTAAGGGGAGCGGGGCGATACGCTGCTATCACGGCGGGGAGGATCTTGTGGGACACCAAGAAGTGAGCAAACTGCGACAGAGCCTGCGTGTGCGTGGTTTCTTCTTTAAAAATAAGATCAGCCTCTTTTTTTTTTTTTTTTTTTCTTCTTTGCTTTAAGACACAGTGGCTATAAATGGCCTTGCAAAAATAAATCGAGCCTGAGGCTGGGTCTTGAAAGCACTTGACGAGGAGTAAAAGTGGTTAAAAAAGGAAAAAGGAAAATTCCCACACTATTCCGAGAGCCCAGACCCCCTCACCTCTGCTTGTAAACAGCAGCTAAATCACACTGGAGCATTTCTGCCCCTTTCAGACCTTACCTGGCTCATTAGGACAGATGATGGGGGAGTGGAGCACAGCACCTTCCAAATCACAAACAGGTTATAAAGCAAAGCTGTAGTACACAATAGCATGAAACCAGTTGTAGAGAACACGGTGGAAAAGCTGCTGGGGAACTGAACTGAGCAGAGTTAAAAGCTGTGGCTATTATTTATGGCTGTTGGCTCAGCCTTTTCACATCAAAATCAAGCTTTTCAAACAGCTCTGTGTTCTCTGGAGAGGCTAAAAGTTGGGCTGGGAAAAGCAGCTCTGTGGATGTGACAGATTTTGGCAAGGTGACTGACTTAGCACGTTCTAGCAACAAGTAAGGATATCCAACATCAACGTTATGCATGTTCTGTGGCTTAAGGACCAGTGAGATTAAAGACCTTGCAAATGAGCAGTCCCCGGGCACTTCCCCAGAGAAGAGCCTCAGGGACTGATAGGGCATCCAATAATTTTCAATGCTTTTATCAACGGTGTGGAAGGTGAGCCACAACAAGGGCTGCCAAAACCTGCGAGTGACACCAGACAGGCAGAGCAGCAGCTGGTGAAGAGGCCGGGGCAGCAGTGTGGGGAGATCCAGGTCACTGGGCAGCGTGACAGCCCCGTGTGGAGGAGCAAGGCACACAGTCAACTTGCACAGAGGGACAATCCTTATCTTGGAAAGCAAAGCCAGGATTTGGGATAGGATGCTACGGACAAGCAGCCCAACCTGTGTTTCCAGTGTGCTGCTGCAGCTGAGGGGCCTCCCAGGAGCTCCAGATGGATGGACAGCCAACTGCAGGATGGACCAGGGCTGCTTCCAGCCAGTCTTAACCAGACAAATATTTTCCCTGTTATTGTTGGTCTCTGCATTTTGAAAAGGAAGTTGAGAGACTTGAGGAGTTCAATCTGCTAAATGTATTCAAAAGCAAAGTGAGAGGTGATGTTATGACAGAGTGTGCAAGCACCTTCAGGAAGCGATGCTGGTAGGAAAGGGGTCTTTAGCCCCACGACAAGCACACTAGAGCTTGGTAATTTCGAGTAAGAAAGTAGCATGCGTTTATCAGTGAAGATGCTTAATCTTTGGGAAGAATTCCAGGTCCAGGATAGAATTCACATTTTGTGATGCCCTCAAATCCAGGCTGGCTGCCCTCCTGGGATGCTTGATTTAGATCACGTTGTACTTTGCCAAACATGAGTTAAACACAGAGGTGTGGAAGCGATATCTGTGAATACCTGAAGTGCTGGGGATCAGGCAGGAGTCTCCAGCCCTCCCGCACACCCATGAATTCTGGGACTGAGAACTACATAACTGAGGAAGAGGAATAAAATTCAGATGGCCTGATGCCTCCTGGAAGGTACAAGAGGGTGCAAAAGCCAATGAAAAAGCCTTGGAGTTCTTGGTAACCCCTCCCAAACTGATAAATACCCAAAAACAAAACAAAACAAAACAACAACAAAAAAAAAAAAAACACAAAAAACAAAAAACAAACACCTCTGTCCTTTCTCCTTTCTTTCTTTCTCTCTCTCTCTCTCTCTTTTTTTTTTTTCCTTTCAGTATTTTAAGTGAAAAAAAATAATAATTATTTTATAGAAGTTTTTGTTTTGTTTTGTTTTGTTTTGGTAGTGATCTTTTCAGCACACTGGCAAGTTGCTCCTGTTTGGGTTTTGTTTGCTTTTGTGAACAACTACAGTTGAGTTTTCCACTCTTTGTTTCCGAGCGTGTGTTTAGGACTTGCTGAGAACAAGTTAAACACAACAAATGAGTTTTGGACAGAGCTTTGAAAGAGATTAATTCTGTGGTCATTCATTCTCCTCTCTTGGGAAGTAAGTCCCACATTCCAAAACAGCTTTCTGAGAAAGTTTTGTCTTCATCCTAACCAGAATCTTCACTTAGGTATCCTTGCAAAGTGTCAGGCTGAGAACCAAGGACTCAGTCCTGGAAAATAATATCAGATACTTACCCTTAGCATTGCCTGGGGGTCGGTTCAAGTATTGATGAACTAGTAGAGATGGATTTGAAGGATACTGGCCCGAAAAAATACTCAACAAAATGCCACGTCAACACAGTGGCAAAGCTGGGATTAAGCATCCAAAACACATCATCGGTGTGGCTCTAGCAAGGCAAGAATGAACAGGGCAGGTAGTAAATCTAGAGGAGCCAGCAGGAAGGTCACAAGCTCTGGAATTAAAGAAAGAAGAATGGCTAAAGAATGAAGCAAACATACTGCTGCTGAAGGAAATAATTCATAAAATGTTGATCGTCTCATCCCCATATGCTTGTAATAATTTTGACAAGCATTTCATTTTATCCATTATTGTTAGGAAAATGATTCCTTTAAGGGCAAAATTTAACTGCATTTTTCAGATCAGCTTGATTGTGGGAATCATTCTCACTTGCCTGTGGTTTTCACTATCAGGCCAAACTTTATCCCTGGTGTATTTTTCTTGACTCAGTGGAGTTGTGTTGAAGATCAGCTTGGCCTTAAGGCCTTTAGTCATATTGCCAATGGGTTTCTTTAAAGGGATATTTCCCTACTTTGAATTCAGGATTCCGGGCAGCGATTTTCATTTTGCAATCTGGAAGCACTCCTGCATATCTTAAGGAAGTTTTAGTAATTCTGGTACTGAAGAAACCTTTCTTTGGCAATAGATGCTATGCCTCATTTTCATCCAGAGGCAGGTGTGTGCATGTGCGTCGGCTGGTCTGTGGATGGCAGTCTAGAGAGCCAGGTGCCTTCCATCGGCAGAAAGGTATGGTGAAGAGTCATAAGAAGGGAAAAGAAATACGTAACAGCCTCACAAAAGCATAACAAATGCTATTCACAGTGTTTCTGATTAACAGAGCAGCATCTTATCTTCCCCCGAAAGCTGTGCTCCCAATCCTCTGAGTGTGTGTGCATGGTGTGGGGAGCCCAGTAACCTGATTTTGTCTGAAAGCTAGTTAGGAGGATTGTTTAGATTCCAGTACCATGGGGAGCAGCTCTGGGAAAGAGCCCTTTGCTTGGAGTCAGAAGGAAAGACTAACTGAAGACCCAAGAGCTGAAGGATGGGCCCTTCTGCATCCTCTGCCCTGGACCTGAGTGGCTGGGAGATGCTGCTTGCAAGTGGGTACGGTCCCGTGCCCCTGCACAGACTATTGGTCTCAGGCACAAAAACCCCACAGGAGAGGTCAGCACACGGAAAGTCTCACCACAGAGCTTTCTCTGCACTGAGAGATGCTTTGTGTCTCATCCCTGGATCAAAAGGCAGGACTACGAGCTGATGGGCGCAGGATGGTGGCAGGACGGTATCACACCTGCTGAGATGGGCTAACAGCGTGCTCCCTGACCTGAATGTCTCAAGTGTTGCCTGTTTCAGCTTGCTTTGGCAGCCAGGCTGCTCTCTGAGTGCTCCAAATCACAGCAAAAAATATTATTAAATCAAACACAAACCTCTTGGTCCCACCTCACACAATATGTGAAACCTAATAGTGAACCTGAGTGTAGCCAGCCTCCTTATAAATGAGCAACACCTGAGACTGATACTGCAGGTCTCAGAGATCTGTCCCGAGGACAGAAAAGACCTGAGAGAGCCCAGGGCTAGGTACAGACAAGCTAGGAAGTGTTATGCAAAAGAGCAGCACAGAGTGTACGGTATGGGATGTACTCGTGAGCTTCTAAACGAAAAAAATTTACTTGTAGGGATTGATGACGGGCATGTCATTGAAAAAGAAATTTGTCTTGCTGTGGTGAGAACCTCTGCTCTTGCTATTATTACATCTGGTCAGAAGAGAGAGGAGACTGTAAATCTTGATGGCTTGATATGATCAGACAAGCCACAGTCTGAACTCTAGGGGTGCTTGTTGCTGTAGGGTGCTCCAGCATATGAATGTGCATCAGAGGAGAGCATGGTGTGAAGGAGCAGGGCTCAGGAGAGCTGTTTCTGTCCTGCAGCCATCGCCAGCTTCGTATAACTATCGCTGTGATCCAGCAGCCTGTGAAGCATAAAACTATCTGAATGCAATTTGGATACAAGCAGCATCAGATAACTGATCTCATTACCTTGAGAGAAGAGGGCTGATGTGATTTCTGTACATCGCAGCCAGTGCCCAGAGCTGTCTGCTGACCTGATCATCAGCCCCGAGATCCCAGCCCTCCACCATTCTGCTGTCTCCGTGTGCCTTCCTGAAGACCAGCTTGCCAAGAGCCTTGACATTAGCAAACTAAGGCAAGTGACACAGTTGCCCAACTCCACTCATTGCTCCATCTCCATCCCAAGGAGACCAGCTCTGAAGGTGGTTCTGGTAAGGAATAGTGGGAAAACCTTAAAGGGCTGGGGTGCAACAACCGGCTGACTCAGAGAGCAGAAACCATTTGCTGTGGTATCTGGAGAGATCTGAACAGCTGCAAAATCCCAGTGCTGAGATCTTGGTAAGGTCGCAGTTGCGATGGGCTGGGCATATTGCCAGGGTGGAAGATTCCAGGATCTGCAGCCTCCTGGGAACACCTAGCAGCCAGCACGAGTTGTTATAAAGACACCTGAAAATCCTCGCTTGGAGCTTGTCAGCTTAACGTTAATAACTGGGACGAGAAGGGTTTGGAGCCATGGTGGTGCAGCCCGAGAGGTGAAGCACAAAGCCAAAATGGAGGAGAGAGAGGAGGGAACTCAGAGAAAATCAGTCACGCCATTTAAAATGCACACTTTTGGCTAAAAACCTACTCTCTCCCCACAGACCGGCCTGTTTTTACAGGGTCATACACACACATACAGCAAAAATAAAAACAGCTAAGGAGAGGGTCACTGCAAATTGCAACAAACAACAATTTGGTAATACAATTTTAATGAAGAAATCTGTGGCACCCAATAAATTTAAGATTTGGCACAACAGCAATACCCAATAGCCATAAATAAAGCAATCTGCTAATGGCAGCCCATTCCACCTCATTTTCCTTGATGTTTTCCATGGCATCATTCCTCGCCATGAAAATCATGGCTGAATCATGACTTTTCTTTTAATCTCCTCTTAATCTCCACCACTATTAGGTGCTACACGTCTTCCTGGACACCACCGTATTTGAATGGCCTTTAAATAGGGCCTGCTGGTGAGGCTGTACCACACGCTTGTCTCCTGCAGGCTGAGCCCGCAGAAGGCTGCAGAGCACGCCGTGGCTGCCCGCAGCCACTCACACATCATCAGCCCCGGGGAACTCAGAGCCAGAACCACCCCGTGGCCCCCAGCAGCTTTTGCACTTGGGACTCAGCTCTGCAGGTCTGACATGTCGTGACAGAGGTATTTCTCTATGCAGCTCATTTTGACCTGAGCTAATAGAAGATTAAACCAGCCCACGGCAGCAAGTCAGCTGCTGCTGGTCTAGGGAGGGCGTCACAGGTTCTCTCCTTAATGAGCTTCACATTTGGCCTTCGTTAAGCAAAAGAGAGCTCGGCATCACAAACATCGTGCCAGTGATACGGTCCTTATCTGACAGATGGAGCCCAAGGAAAGCTGTTTGCAATGACCTAATGTTGTTTGCAGCTTACCTGGCAAGACACCAGCAAGTTGCTTGTCCCCTGCACCGAGAAGTCACTAAGCAGATGCTCGTGTCTCCCAAACAACATCTCTTTGCTTTCTGAAAATGAAGCCAGGGTTTCCAACAGAAGGTACCTCGGAGTGCCTTTGTCTCCTCTGCCGCACGCTGGATTTCTGCAGGGACCCCGTGTCTGCAGGGCTTGTCCCCACCACGCTGCTCCATGGGCTTTAGTGTGACCCTGTCGGGAGCGTCGGGAGATGATTAACCCTTTTGTCACCACCAAACCACAAGGGGAACATCTTCTTCTTTTTCTCAGTCATTAAGTTTTTGCATACTGGAATTATGTGCATTTAACAAGGAAGTTTTCCAGCAGGGTGCACATCCTCGAGTCTTTCAGCAGAATGAGCTTTTGGAGTGTCCATAATCACAGAGTGTTTGACAAACCACAAAAGAAGCCTCCTTAATTTTAACTTCTTTTGGCCTAAGTTGGGCAGGATCTGAAGTCAGGGTTTGAGACATGCACAGAACTACTTTGCCATTACCTTACGATCCCACTCTGTGGGGGGAGTTTTGCCATTCAGTGTCGCCGCATCTGCTTCATTTCTCTTCAGGTTTCCACCTCAAATTTCTTCCTATGCTGTCCTGTTTTCTTATGCAACTTTATAGGCTGTGGTAGGTGGAGATAAGGAGGCCAAGTCCTGAAATGATCTGTCTGCTTTTGTTTTGCAACCTCAGTGACAGCAAATATTAATGTGCATGCGTTCGCCGCCCGACTTGTCTGACCACTCTGCATGGCCACTTTGGTGACAAGCAAAGACCTTGCATGTGTTGACCGATCCCCAAGCACTGCATAAATACAGCTTATGCTGCTGTGAGCCCCCATACATGCTCTCCTCTTTGCACCTCTTGCACAGCTCTTTTTTTTTTTTTTTTTTGCATCAAGGATGTTCCATGTCCAGCATTTGTCTTGTGCCAGGCCCTTCCTGGACTGTGGCTGTGTTACACAACAGTGCCCTGTGACTGAGGCGAGGATTAAAGGTGTCCAAATGATTAGGAAATCAGAGCAGTGAAAGGTCAGGGATCTTTTTATTTTCTCTTGGCTTTGGTAGGTGGTTGCTGAAAAATCACAAACGCTCTTCGAAAACAAGGGCTAGCGAGGTGCAGCTTTCCAGAGAAGTTGTTGGCATTCGTGTCTGCACACAAACTATTTACAGGTATGGCAAAGCGTTACTAATCTCTGAGCTATTCAGAAAGGAAGTACCTCTAGGATCTCCTCATTTGTCTCCCCTGTTTCTTAAACACCATTGAGTCATGCTGAATCTCCTCCCCTCCTGCAAGAAAAAATGCTTTGCAGAGTTCCCTGAAGAAAGAAAAATGTCCCTGGACCAGTGAAAACCAACAGGCCCAAGTGGGTGGGTCTCCTGCAAGCTCATGACCTAGTAACTGGGTAAAAAAGCCCGGAGACCTGGGAAGGAGAGGTCAGCCGAGTGGCCGCTGAGGATTCAGATGTTCTCGAGGCCCACGGGAGGAACTCTCTTATCAGGGTCTGGAGTCCAGCTGGAGCCCGTCTGGACCTGACCCTTCTCAAAGTTCATGAGTGTTTGCATTGAAATCTCTGATTCAAACTTATCTGTGATTTCAGACAGCCCCTGGAAGATGGTGTTGCCAGTTGGCTTTGCGAAGCCTTGCTGGATGTCCAGCTATGTCTGAGCTTCCCTCCCCTCCTCTCCAGCATGCCTCTCTGCACTTGGCTTTCAGTTCAAGCTTAGCCCCAGATGTATCTCACTGCTGCTCGGTTCCTGGGATCCTGTTGCAAATGGCAAGAAGTTATGAGCAGGATTCCTAAAGGAAGCCACACTGAGGAAAGAGCAGAGCGAGAGGGAAACCTCACCATTGCCATGTCACTTTTACCAAGCACACACTTCTTGCGTTGCTCGAGTTTCAAAGAAAAAGGAAGTGTGTATAAAGGCTGCCTTGAACAACCGGAGGATGGTGGCACAGGCAGTGAAGGGTAAAAAGAAGAAGTAGGCACTGTGGGAGAACTGGTGAAGATGAGGTGGGTGAAGGAGGTGCTCCAGAGCTGGGTGTGTGTGCACTGAGAGCAGCAAGCAGCAAGGATGAAACAGCCACCAAAACTGGTGGATTAGGCAGTGCTCAAAGAACAGATGTGAAACAGAAGGAGACATTTATGGAGAAAAGAAAAAAAAGGATTTTCTCAAAGTAAGATAATTCTGAAGTGCAAACACTAAGGAATGCTGTCCCTGCTTCCAAATACAACCCAGCAGGCAGCAGAGCAGCTAGAAGGCCAGAGCTCCTGAGCTCTGACCCTGGTGTGCCACCAACTCCTCCACCAGTGTGCCTACTAATTGCAAGTGCTGCAGGCAGCTTTCAAAGGCTAATATAAAAACACAGAGCAGGGAGCTCAGAACCATGGGGAAGCAAGTCAGGATTGACTCAAGGGGATCTGAGAGCAGCCAGTGCCTAATATCTCTGGCCAGCTTTTGCCCATCTGAGAAATGGAGCATGTCTCATCTGCCACAGACAATGCTGGGAGGTTAATAATGGCATTTCATGTCTGAGGTCCTCTGACAGAAAGCTGCCACGTAACACAAAGCATTATTCTACCCTAAAGCCAAAAGTCTCCTCCACCCAAATAAATATGTATTTGTGTTGCCTGCCTCCCGTATTTAATCTACCAGCGATTCTCACAAAAAATAAATAAATAATTAAAAAGATAAATAAATCTCTGGCAATACGAGTGTGCCAAGAACTTGGCTAATCAGTAGGATTCTAGTATGTCGCTACAGATTTTGGCAGCCTTGTGTCAAGAAAATGATGCAACCCTGTTCCTGGGAACCAGAGCGATGGAAAGCGCTTCCAGCTGATTCGGATTGTTTATTCTAGGTGAAAGTTTGCAACATTTCCATTTGGTTTCACCACCGTGAGCTTTGCCAGGCCTTCTTCTCAGGCAGTGAGCGCTTTCTCATTCCTCTGCTTGATCTCCTACTTAGAGGCTTAGTTGCTACACTTCTTTTATTACTCTGGAAGGCATACACTTGGTCAAGAACGGGTGGATTTCACCTTGCAAGAGGTGCAACACTTTCATCTCCTGCTGACATCAGTCAGGCTTCAGGACCAAACACCCATCATCATGAGCAAAGGCTTTATGGTCTCGAAGAAGGAGGGATTATGTCAGAAGAATGGCCAGAGCCTGGGCAGGAATGCATTAATCATTATTATTACATTTCTATGCAAGTATTTAACCTGTGAGTGCTTTCACAGAACAAGGGAACGCATAGAAAATGCTCCTTGCATGGTTCTGGAGCGCAGTCTGGCACGTAGAGCTAGGCAGCACCTGCAGCCTGGCGGAGCTTTGGCCTGGAGAGACAGGAGCCTTGCTAAGAAGGACGGTCCACCTGTACACAGGGATTCCTGCCGCAGCATGGGCCAGGCCTGTGCGGGGGCTGAAAGTGTACTTCCAGGAACATATTGCTCTGTTTTCAGCCTAAACCAACTATTTCCTCATTCTCTTTGTTCCCCTCTGTCATTTCTTCTTTCTGCAGCAATATAACCAAGTTCCACTTTGAAATGAATCACTGTTCGAGTGCTCATTAAATTAAGGAACTGACCATTCTGGTAAGACTCTTGCTGACTAATTGCAGGTGCTGTTTAAATTTCCCCAATAAAACTTCTACAAAATCAAAGCCATTCCTAGCTGCCATTCAAATGCTGGGTATCTGAGGAGCTTAGAAGATCCAGTTAGGGTGGCTTTCTAAAGGGAAAGCTTTCACAGTACATGTCCTAGTCGTTTGCAACCTGTCTGAGACTTTGACCTTTTATTTACAAATTTGGTTGGATGATTAGCTGGCCAGGTCAGCTAATGTTAGATCTTCTGACCATTTTGCAGGCCGAGACATTGCTTAAAACACTTCCTTAGAAGGAGTGCCAGCGTTGCAGTGGGCAATATATTCACCTGAACGAGTCATGGTATGCCCACTCTGTTAAAAAATCATTGCGAGGACATAGATGCTGAAGCCGTGCCTCTTCACCAAGCCAACACGTAATCCCTAATAGTCCATGTGTCATCACAAATTCCAAAATCATCTGCTCTCTTTTACATTAATTATGACCCAGGAAGTTTTCCACGTTGCTTTTCCTCACTGTGCTATGGGGAAAATAATGGACCCAGAAATACTCCTTCTCTAGAGCTCTGCAAAAGTGTTTTTTTGTTTGTCTGTTTGTTTCTGATGAAAGAGGGAACCTCTGGACTGCATAAGTGAAGCCCTGAATTGATGCCACATTTCCAAGTTGGGCAAGTTTTGTGATTGTGTGATGGTTGTGTGTCCCCCACCATGTGATGGGAGCAGCAATCTCCTCATATGATGCTATCATTTGCTTCACTTTGGGTGGAGGATTCTGGAGGAATCCCCGCCACTTACTAAAACTTTTCACAAAGCGTGTCACAGGAAGCCCTGAATGTCCACGTCCAGCCTTTTAATAATAAACTAACTGTTTGCTTTGCAGAGCTTGTTTCCTAGACAGAGCACCAAGAAGGTATCACGAATGCCTGTGTACTAACCTCACCTTCCCCGTAGCACCCTGTGTCCTATTGATAGCAGGACAGGACTGTCAGCCCCACAGAGACAGGGGAAGCTGAGCACTGTGCATGCTGCAATAAGGCAGAGGCAGATCCAGGCACTGCTGGCTTTCTAGCACCTGTGCCTCAACCGCCAGGCCAAATTAGTACTGAAGGGACCTGTATTTTACTGCCCCCTTCTTCTGCATTAATTAAAACACATCACTGCACACTTAAGCGATTTAAATGTTTTGGAACGAGTCTCGGGACAGCCAAGGGCATTCAAAGTGAAGGGAAGGCTGGCAGCTTGCCTTCGGCTCGCTGGCTTGCCTGTCTATCACCAGCACACGTCATGCATTACAAAACCGTGAGATCTCTGCAGATCCAGCAACAGCACTATGCAGGAGAGAGCAAGGCTGAAGTCAGAAATCCCTGGTCTTCCTGGGGCTCCATCACACAGACTGGCTGCCAACATCTCCAGTGACCTTTTTTCTTTTTCTTTTATTTTTTTTTTAACACCTCTTCTCTATGAAAAGCTCGTGGGAACTGCTACTGTAACAAGTACTCCACCACCATGGCTAATGGAAAGCCCTGCTAGACCTGGGAATTAGAGTATATGCTTTCCTCTCGGGGATTTTTTTGGAGCTATCCAGGGCAAGAAAGAGGGAATTAGCAGCGTGTTAAATAAAACCCAGGGCTTGCAAAGACTGTGTTTTACCCTTCAGGTCATACTGAAGGTCAGGGTATAAGCGAACATTCCCCCGAAAGTCTGTTTGCCTTTCCATCACCTATCAGCTGGCTGCGGGAGGCTGCAGGAGAAGGGACCTCGGGTGACCTCCAGAGCTACTTGTGTGCTGTGGACTCCAGGCAGCAGACAGCTGACTACAGTCTAGAATGGAAATGAAGGACTAATTTGCCCAGGGACATTCCCTTTTGTATTTTAAAGTAATGCAAAGTGCCTTTTCACTTTCAGCTCTGGATTTTAAGGCCTAAGATGAAGAGTCACCAACATTAGATCCACACCATCACAATTGTAACATCAAAACAAGCGCTGTATTAAAAATAAACACAGCCGGCATTCACTGGCATGATTAAAATGCATACATATGGGTGAGGTCATTGTAATAAAGGCCTTATGCACAAACATGTGCATTTCTTACCATGGCCCTAGGCTCAGAGCAGGAACACTATGCATCCACAACTACCTGCTCTTGTGCAGTTGCATCAGCCTGGGCTCTCCAGCTGTTCAGAACATCTACCACAAATGTCCTTATCACATCCATGTGCACTGACCTCCCCTTAACCCTCACAAAGACTAGAAAAATCACAGCCATGGCTTACCGCATTAGCAGAACATCTCTGATCACCAGCAGACCACTATGTCAAGGTTCTGCATCCCCTCTGTCAATCATGTAAAGGCTGATGCCGATGCCACTTGGAAATAAGTCCATGAAAATATTTCCTTTCTCTAATCTGTGTGCCTGGAAAAAGCTTCACCAGCCAAATGAAAGTAAACTGGACTTTCCAGAATGACATGAAAATCTGCAAAGCCATTAGTGTCCATCTGCACACTAATGCAGATCTTCTGTAAGTCACTTGAAAAAACAAAACAGGACTTCTAAAAAGTCCTGACCTTATGTACCTTCCTAGCTCATATTGCATCAATGCTCCCATGCCTCCAGTTATTATCGGCCAAGCCTCCACAGCTCGGGTGAAACACCCCTTGCTCTGGCAAGCCCCTATAGCAGGCAGCAAAGCTGGCACATGAGTCCCACCAAAGGCTCTCCGACGTTTTGGGTGCCTCCCCATGGGTGCTGCACTGTCCAGTTGCCCCAGGCTGCAGCTCCCAGTACTGCTGGGGAGGCACCTAGTCAGCACTGCAGAGACAGATCTGCTCTGGGAAAGGTTTTTGGAGGAATTTCTCAACTGGCTTTGGTTGCTTGGTCCTAGGCTTGCAGGTATCATGACTGCAGAGACCCTGCCTGACTCTGGGGCAGCCCTGGGCCTGCGCTGACCGTACCAGTGACCATGAGGATCCCAGTGCTCCCCAGTACTGCAGAGAGAGATGCAGCTGGGATGTTTGTCCTCAGACTGAGGTGACGGCTTCAACCTCAACAAATGGTGATTTTTGCATTACTCATCTTACTGGTGTCTCTCATACCCAGAAGAAACTCCAGCCTGCGCCTCTTCCCAGCAGGCAGAGACAGCCATTAGCTGCCTCAAAGGAAAACCTCATCTTCCTCTTTGGGGAAGTCAGTGTCTCTCAGGGCCCAGTGGCGGCTGATTACTGACTTTGTTTCTTTCTTGATACCTGAGAGTTCTTTGGGAATGTCTCTGCTTGTGACATTTCTAAAGAGATGTCCGGGAACAAGCAGGAAAACAAAGCTTAATATGGCTTTTGCAAAGTCCTGAACGACGGGATCGGGGAGGACGGTGTGAGGAGACAGCGCTGTCTCCTGACGGAAGGAGTCACAGAGGCCCCAGAAGACACGAGCAGAAGTACGTCTGCCCAAATGCTGGGGAGTGTTTCCACACACGACACGTGTCGTAACGCCTGCCAGGCCATGGGGCAAGAGGAGAGGGCTGGGCAGCCCACACGGGTGGCACGCAACGTGGAGGTGCAAGGCCCATGCGCCCGAGGCAGTGGCACCTGACACACATGGGATGCCGAGTGACAAAATCACTGCTGGGGGACCGTCACCAAAAGCTGTCCTGGCAGCACCTCTCTTCCTCTCCCGGCCACCACTGGGGTCTCTCAGATGACAACCTGGGTGACAACCAGAGGTTTGGGGTGGCTTCTGGCCTCCTCTGATTCCTTTGGTGCTGGCACTGATGGATCTTGGCCTACAAAATTTATCCCAGACCTTGTCTGTACCCTTTGGTCTTGCAGACTCAGGCTTACCTTCTCTGCAGGACACACCTTCCTGGAAGATTTTCGCTGGTCTGTGCTACTGGATGAGCCATAAATTACCCCAGGAACAGCTTGCTTTGCTGATGTGTATTTTCAACCTCCATTCCATTTTAATATATGATAATATAGACGGCACTGTCCCCAGCCAGGACCCAGAAGGAGTGAGATGATTAAAAATAATTCATCTTACACTGAATTAAACAACTGAGAGCTGCAGGAACGGTCCCATTTGAGCTCAGTACAAATCATGGGTGACAATCTGGGTCAGTTTCTATTGGGCGTGCACCTTTTTTGCAGCCCTAAATCTGCCAGCCATCAGGTAGGTTTGATAGGAAGGGACAACAAGGAGACAAAAAAGGTCAGCCTCTACCGAGGAAGGTGGTGGAGAGGAAATGGGAGACAGGGTGGGAAGACAGCATGTCCCAGCAGACGTGCCAGCAGTGATGCTTCCCTGGGACAGGCAGAAATACATCAGGTTCTTCAGAATGCAAGCAGGCTGCACCTGGAGCCCATTCTGCTGTTTGTTGAGACTCAGCAGCCCAGACCACTTGCGGTTTCCTCTCTGAGCCTTGCCTCTGCCCACAGTGACATACAGAAAGTGAGGGAAGGGAGAGCAGACACGCCTGCTGCTTTCTGACCAGCCCCGGCACAGGGGCACGGGGCTGTTTTGCCCACCCTCCTGCTAGGAAAGCAGCAGCAGGTTCACTCCCCAGCCCACCTCTGCTGAGCCATAACCCCTCTGTGTGCCACTGCCCCGCGCCAGAGGCCCATGCATTGCATTCCCCTACCTTGGATCAAACCACCTCACTTCCCCCTCCCGGAAATAACACGAGCAAGAATAAGAATGACTCATCTGTGCGTATGAAGACATGCATACTCACACACACGAACGCATCTTACATGTTGTGAGCCTGGGGCAAAAATTTCACCCAGCTTTGGAGCTCCCTGGTTCACACGATTCTGCGAGGTTTAGTGAAATGAAGAAAACTGAAGTAAAAAAAATCAGAATGGTGCCAAAATAGTAAAGAAACAGCAAAAGTAAAAGTCAAATCCTGTTACCATCAAGCCTCTAGCTTGAAATGAAGCCTTCCTCCCTATGTCTGCTCTAGCATGCAGGTCCTGCATAGCCTCGGAGCAGCACGGCTCCATTCAGTGAGCAGGGAGCTGGTGTGCTCAGGGACTTGTTCACTGATGACTGTTTCAAACCCAGCTGTGCTAGGTAAAACCCAGCCACTTCTATTACCTTGGGAGATGGGTAGATGGTTTCATTCCCTGTCTAAAAACAGCTGATCTGATAATGTTCCGGGCTAGTGATGCTGATAATGGACACCACATGCATACCTGTGCCATCAGTTTGAGGCTAAGTGAAGACACTCAGGCTCGAACCATTCTTGCAGCTTTATAAACTCATCCCCTCCCATAACACTCCCTGGAAAGATGCAATATTCCAACAAAAGGACCTTCAAGAGCTTGTGAAGCTTTGTGGTTGGGTCTGGCATTCCTTTGTACTGTTCTCTACCAAGGCTGCACGAAATCTGGTGTTGAATGGCTGCACCAGGGACACAGATTCATGTCCTGTACCAGCCATGGCTAAGCAGATCTGGAGCTGTAGATCCCCATTTCCCATCACAGCTGAGGGCATGTAAAGTCTCCAGCAACAAGCAAGAGAAGACAACAGAGCTGGATGTTCAGCCACCAAAATGCACCAGCCAACAGCACTGCTTCTGCACGCTGTCCTGGCGTGTGGATTGCGCTGCTCCAGGCTCCCTCGGCCAGCACAGCCAGACATGATAATATGGTGGGTCTTTTAAAAAGGGAGACCTTTTAATTATCCTGCCGGCAGAGCTGAGCTGGTGGATGGGTCTTGCTGCCCAGGCGTTTTGCAGCAGGGAAGGGAAATCAATTATTCACCACAGCGTTGTTGTGACCGGGCATGACAAACACCCTGAGGCGGCTGTGTCTGGTGCAAGAGTCATCAGGTGGCAGAGCCTGGTAAGAGCAGCTGCTCCCTTTTGCTTGGGTCAAAGCTCCTTTCTCCACAGCAGCCCCCATAGCCACCGCTTGTGCCCTAGCAGTGTGACATGATGCGTTTCATCAGCTCTTGGGAGGATGCTAAGCTCACTTTCATTTCATGCGACTTTCATTTCAGCCAAGCTACGTTGCTTAATAAAGAGCATGGTAATCACAGACATCAGCTGCATAGGATTAGGGTTGCCTTCCCCCTCCAGTGTGTTTTACCCTATACCTTTTTTTTGCTACATAGTCTCTGCACCTCTGTTTTTTTCTTCCTCAGGACTGCTCTAGCTGGTTCTCTCAAGATGAGCAGGGTAAGTGTGTGAATGGCACGGCTGCAAAGGAAGGAAGTGGTGGTGCTGATTCAATAGAGGGTGCTTTTCCTTCTGAGTCAGTGCAGAAGAAGTGTCTCACTGGGCTCAGAAAGTATTAGAACAAGAAGTCTGCACCGGCTATGTGTAGGCTTGTGTTTTAATCCCTGTGACCCAGAACATGGCAAGATTGCACAGGAGGGATTTTAATTATCTTGAAAGTTACTAAAGTCCAATTAAACTTGTTGAGTCAGCACGGCAGGTCACCTATCCGCTGCATCATTCTGTGGGCCCTTTGTTGTGATACAGGGATATATATAACAACCACAGGGCATGAACCTGCTTCTAGAAAGCAGAATGTGTCAAGAAGTGGTATTGCTAAAGGCCGGGTACATGACATTATTGGAGCACAGGAGTCCCTGCCAGGAACTGCAGCTTGGGCTCACAGAGAAGAATATAGCAGACAGCAGTCACAAGCAACTGGGGGTTGGGGAGAAAATGAAGGGAAAAAGATAAAAAGTTATCAAGCTAAACTTCCAAAATTCTCTACAGGAGAGCAGGAATAAGAGGCCTGCAAGAAAATTTGAGGTTTGCTGGATCACTCAGGACAAATACCGAAGAAAAGGAAATCACACAACAGAGTTCAACTCAGGCTTCACCCCTAAAGGTTATCAGGTTGATACCTAGTTCCAACAGGAAGAGATGACTTGTTGGTACACTGAAAGATAGAAGAAGGACGTTTGTTTGTTGGAAACAAACTCAGGAGGAAAAAGTCACAGCATTCATTCATACTGCCTGTGCAAAGGATTTGGTGGGAGCCTTGGAGCGAAGGAGACAAGACGCCTTAAAGACCGCATGCATGCATTTGAATCAATTCCTATATCATTGCTTGGAAGGAAGCAATGTTTTGATTCATATTTTTGTTTACAATCTTATTAAAAACATGAACGAGCCTCCAATTTCAAAGTTTCATGCACATTTCTAGAGAACAGGCCCAGGCTGGAGGAAATCCGGGTAGTGTCCTCTTTCATGCTACTTTCTGTTGAACTCATTTCACCTCAGAGATTTGGGTGAGCCTGAACCCTAAACAGAAAGCAAAACCCAGGCGGGCATAAAGGTAGGGCAATGGAAAGTGATTGCCCAAGCCACTGCGAACTGAAACTGCCATGTTTTGTAGGGTGCAGGTGTCAGAAACCCACGGACTTCGTGCTGCAGCATCCTGATGCTGAAAAGGACTCTGGCTGCTAGCTCTGACGCTGTCAGAAGCAGAACTAGGCTTCTCCACAACCTGCTGAAAGCTGTCCATGCATCATAAATGGTGATGAGGAAACCTGGATCCCAGCAGCTGATGGCCCACAGGGCTGTCAGTGCCACGTACATGGAAGTGAGGCAGGTCTGATTCCCTCCTGGGCTCCACAGAAGCCTTCTCATCAAGGTGTTTCTGTGCTTTTCATTCAGTCATTAAACAGCACAGTAAATATTTGTCACTTACGAGGCTTTGTCTTCATTGCTGCTGGGCTTTGGGTGAGAAAGACCAGGGGTCTGTTTGGGAGGGTCTGGTTCTCCATCTCAGGGAAAGGATGGGGGATACCACAGCTATGGACAGGCTCCTGCAGAGATCTGTCTCTCTCAGGTACAGCTGACTCTTACTGTAGAGAGCTCTTTTGTGCTAGGGAAGAGAAATTACCAACCCCAGAGTCGCTGCTTTAAAATAGTCTAGGCCAAGGCTGTCTCAAAAAAAAAGAGTGTCTCAAGGATAAAGCTGCAGGCTTCAAACCTGATTCAATAGCTTGCTGCCTTTCCATAAAGTGCTTTTGGTGCTCTGCAGGAACAATGTGGTGTTTGAAATTAAGTATAACTCTTTGGCAAACAAATATTAAGCCACAGCTGAAATGCGCTGTTCCCAAGGCTTTCTTAAAATGAAGTAAGATGGCCCCAGATTTGAAACCCATTATGTTTCCACTGTTGCCTTCCCATTCTGTATTCCCTGCTGAACTCTGCTCACCCGTTCTGCTCCTACATGACATTTTGAAGCAGCAGCATGTGTATAAGCAGACAGACACACAGGCAGGTGCAGGCAGAGCCCTCAGGAAGGCTGCTAGGCTGCAGCACTCCGCCTGCTTTCATGGTATGAATGTGCTGCTCCACGTGCCGCTGCCCGCAGGCTGCTGCAGCAGCCTCGCAGCTCTGGGATGCAGCCCGGCCAAGAAGTCATAGCGAAAAAGGGGAAATCACAAAAAAGAGAAAGCTGACCACAGCTGCTCCTCTGCAGGTCTCCACGCCCCAGCCTGCAGCACTGCAGACAGAAACCGCGTCCTCAAAGGGAGGCCGACGGTCCGCAGGTGAGGCGTTTCTCACAAGCTGGTGGCAATCCTTTCACTGCTTCACAGCCTGACGCTCCGAAACCTGGCTCGTCCCCACCGCACGCACACCCTGCTGCAACCCCAGGCAGCTGAGTCCACTCTCCCCTGTGATGTGATGGAGAGCAAAAGGTGAAGGAGGCCTTTCTGCTGCTCTGAGCCTGGAGAAAAGCACCTTCAGTGTAGAGCTGATTTCTTCCCCCTCCCTTAAATCGAACTTTTCCGAATGGTTATATAAAATTCCTTCACTCCGGGAGGGATTACACAGGGGTAAGCTGAGGCTCGCAGCTGCAGGATGCAGGTAGCTGCACTAAAGGTTGTTTGGTTGTGCCCTCAGAGCACGAGAGCAGCACAAACATCCCCCAGACAGCAGGCGTTGAGTGGGCGCTGGCTGAATAAACCCGTGTGTGCAAGGGCACAACCAGCCCCACGGACTGCAGAGCCCTTTTCCTTGGGAGATCAGAAGGAGGATAAAATGCAGGGGCTGCACAATTATATTTTTTTTCCTAACTGGAAGGAGGGAACGGGAAGGAAAGAGGAGTAGCAGTTATACAGCCTGCCTGCCCACATGCTACAAAACTGGGTGGCAAATACAGCTTTTACCCACACGAACAGCTTTGCATTCTGAAAATCTGGTGCTGGCTATTCGGCAGACAGACGGACACAGCAGGTGAAGGTCTGAGAGTGGGATGGGTGTGATGCACTGTGGTCACCTCCAGGTTTAGCTGCAAGGGATCATAATGAAAACAGAACTGGAGAAATCATCCAAGATAGGGATGGAGGAAGACAAACCACCCTGGCAGTCAGGCAGACACCCTCATTCCAGCAGCTGAAAGCAGAAGCAGTGCAGAAGCAGCATGCACCCAGGAGGACCCCCCAGCAGCCGTTCCCGTCAGTGTCCCAGGTTCAGCAGGTCTCAGGAATGTGTTCTTCACCCACATTCAAGACAGTTTAGCTTGTTTAGTCTAGCAAAACTAAGGAGAAGAGGGCATAGCTTTGTTGTCTGTAAATACACCAGAGGCATGAACACTGGGGTGGGAGCAGAGCTATCCAAGCTAAGAGCTCCTGTTGGCATGAGAACAAATGGGGGACCAGCTGGCGTATGAAAACATTTGGGATAAAAATTAGGATGAGGCTTCTAACCAGCACGGAGTTCAGCAGCAACTGTCTGCAAGGAGCAGGGAGAGCGAGGGGCTATAAAATGTTGGATGAGCAGGGGACCAGGGAGTCCTTTCTAACCAGAATAAGGGCAGAGGAAAGGGCAGGAAAATTGGAAAAGCAAGAGCTGGAACTGAGCTCTGTGAAGGAAGATCACAGAGAGCACAGGAGAAAGCACTTCCAGATGGGGAAAGGAAAAGCCCCACTGGAAAGAGAAAAAGAGGCCAGGAGCTTTTGGAAGCATAGGTGAAGCATCTCTCACCTTGTCAGCAATGTCTGGGGAACTGTCTGCCTGGGGAACTGGCCTGTCTTTATCAATGCACTTCCCACCTGAAAGGCAGTGCGGACTTGTAAGCATTAAAAAAAAATAAAATCACAGCATCCAAAGCATTTCTGCCTTCTCATTACTGCTGTTTGAAACATCTATGATGTCCCAAGAGCTGTTCCTCCCAGAGAAGTCCCGAGGATTTCCATCACCTCTGAGACAGGGCAGGAAGATTAGGGAAAATCACAGCCTGCAAAATAATTTCTGGCAGCCTTTAGCTGGGCTTTCCCCTGGAGTGGGGAATAAAAACTTCTGCTTCAGGGAACAGAAGAGTCCAGGAGAGGCGTTCCAGATGACAATGTCGCCTGGCTCAATGGCACCATCTCCTCTGAGGTGAAGAGAAACTCCTCTGCTGAAGGGACTTTTGAGCAGAAACCCCAACATTTAGGAAGTGGCCTGCCTAGGAAGGAGAACAGATCCAAAGCACCACCACTCGAAGTCCTCCACCCAGCAGGAGTAAGGCACGTGGATGCATTTTTCCATGCTTGCATTCTTTAAAAGACAGAAGCAGGACCAGGGTGTGCTGAGGAGGGGACACTGTGCAGCCAAACAGCCTCACTCGTCCTGCTGGGGAGAGAGCAGTGCGCTCAGAGGTGTTAATCTGCACGTGGGAGGAAGGGTGAGAGCTGGGAAGTCCATGGTCATGTCTGTATCAGTGCTCCCTCGTATGCATGTATAAAAATGTGTATAAACACGGAAAACAAACAAAAACAGCCCACTGCACACTGTTCTCCCCCAGGCAGGGAGCAAACAAGCAGCAGATGCCAGCCAGGTCGCCTTGCCTACAGCTGGAGGAGCATCAGATCCCGAGGTGGGGTGAACCCCACCAGCCTCAGCCCCTGAGGTGATGCAAACCCCACCAGGATCGACCCCAGGGTGGTGGGAGAAGCCCAGCAGAGTAGGACAGAGGTTTTCTTTGAGGGACACCCCCAACCTCCTCCACGCAAACACGGGTGGGCCAGGAGGAGGACAGCAGGGTGGCTTTTTGGCGGAGAGCTGCGGCACAGCCCCGAGATTGGACTTCTTTCCCAGCTATATATTTTGTCTATCTTCCAGAAAGGCATAAAGGGCCATGGCGTAAACAAAAGCATGGGTCCCCTCTCCCCCAGTGACCCTTCAGCAGTGTTTTGTGTCTCCTCGTCCATCCTGGGGCGGTGGTGCTGAATGCTGATAAGGCCAAACTTGGACGAGCCTGTCAGACAGTTGGTGCAATTTGACTTTGAATGACACTTAATGGTTTGTTTTGAGCACTGTGTTGGGGTGAGTTGGGGTATTTGTTGTCGCTGCTGTTGATTTTGCTGTTGTCGCTTCTCCCCCTCCTCCTTTCCCGACCAATTAGGTCCAATTTATTTTGGCAGAGGACATGATTATTGGGGCCGGGTTCCAGATGGTTGGGCGCTCAGCCGCTCGCCATAAATAAGGCTGGATGAGCAGTGCTCCTGGCAGTGTGCACGCAGAGCTGGGCAGCAGGAGGCCCAGGCTCAGGAGCAGAGCATCCCACAGCTCTGGGGGGCTCTGTGAGCTGGGGACCCTGCTCGAGCCCTCCAGAGAGGGAACCATCTCACCTCTCCTTGGAAATCTCCTCACACGGATTTGTTACGGCTCCCAGGCCATTAGTTGTAGGGCACTTCTAATTTTGCTGCTCCTTTGTCTGTGAACTAACTCTCCCTTGCTCCAGTGAAAGCCTTTGGAGTCTTGGAGATGTGGAGAACAAACTGCCTCCATTTCTCCTTGCAGCATCCTTCTGAGGACCACCTCCTCTTGCTCCTGGATGGTCCCCAACGTTGAGTGCAGACACAGGGGCTGCTTTGGAGGGCCTGATGAGCCAAAACCCATAAGGAAGCAGGAAAATAAATATGGGAATTTTATTTTCTGCAAAGAAATATGGGATTTTTTCAAAGCTTTTCTAATTCTGAGACTTTTTCAGTGTTTTCCTAACAAATAATTCTATTATCAAGCAATGGCCAGCTCCCTCTTGTGAAATCTTTATCGATTACCTTCTGTAACACACTTAAAGATCTTCAATAAGAGAAGAACCGAAAGTACAAAGTTTATTGTCATTGTTGTCTCGGAATTTACGAAAGAGTGAATTACAAACTGAATAGTTATCCAACATTTCGTATTAGCTTAGGTAGGTAGGCATTTGCTGGCGATGTCTTATGCTTCAGGACAAATCTGATTATTGATACATTTATTAACTAACAAATAGAAAGCTATATTCTATTCAATTTATTTACTGTGGATGCAATGTGACAACTGTGCTGAAGCTATGGGGCAGACACAATACAGCATGGAGGAGATGAGTGACATTTAAGATGTTCTTGGGCATTTTGTGTCTTTGGATGGAGCTCTCCTCTCTCCCCTGCCTCCTGATGCCTCGCTGTCCTACAGTGTGTGCATGTGGGGTTGCCTGGGGACTGTCACCTGCAGGAGCACACAGCAGCAGGCATCTTTGTCTGGGGAAATAAACCCTGTCCCGGTCCATGTCCATCGTCCAGATCTGCAGGCTCACCTCTGTGTCGGAGGGTTTGCAGGTGCATCACAGGTGCAAACACAAGATCCCTGTCCCTTGCTGGGCACTGCAGAAGGAGGCCACCCAAGAAGGGCTGGTGCAAATGCTGCAGGTGCCAATGCCATCAGTCAACCATGTCCCACCTTGCCTGGAGCCCGGTCATTGTTGTGTCATGCCAGTGCACAAAGGCAAGGTTTTCTTCCACTCATTGCATTGCTTCCAGTTGGAGATTTTCTGGAGAGATGTTGTAGAAACAAACCTTAGGTTGAACTGAACACAAGCACTGAGAAAATTGAATCTTTTCTGGAATAGGATTGGGCCCTGCACTACTGGGAAGCTGCTGCAAATCCCATGGCCTGTGGGTATTCACAAAAAGGTGCAGCAAACTGTCAGAACCAGCAAGATTTTTTTTCTGGTCTGGATAAAGACATGCGAGCTGGAGATGCAGCAAACCCTTCCCATGTAACACTGAACCCACGGCTCACGCAGCCGTTCTCAAACAGGTTTAGGTTCGGCTCTGTTCATCTCTAAAACCTTTGTAAGTGCATGTGTATGTACACACGTACTTTGCAAAGTGCCTGAGAGAATCATGACAGAATCTAAAGAAGTCAGAGATGGAAGTGATCTATTAGGTCCGTTTGCATTCTCTCATGAGCCAGGCAGAACTTTCCCTGGGCTATATTCCTTCCTTTGCCTGGTCTTGTTTTCAATCACTCAAGCAAAGGGACTTGAACAGCCAGGCAAAGCTGTCTTCCTGCAGCAGCAGCAGCGGGGAATCTTGTATCTCTGATCAGCACTGAGCCCCACAGTTGTACAATGTGTACTTAGGCATGTTTGATGTGGTTACACAAATCCTATGCAGAAATGCATTTAATTTCTGTAAGTACTCGTCTTCCAAGAATTTTTAAGACCTTGCAATAAATACAGCCAAAGCCATCATTCAACAAATTGAAATCACAGTTGTGTTAATGGTGTTGCTATATCCAGATTAAATTTAACCCTCGTGACTGTTTCTTGTAATCCAGCAAAGCGAGTGGGTCAGCAGGAGTTATGCCCATAGAGGTCTGCTGCTGCTTCCCTGATTTAAGACACTCCCCCCAGGGACCCCTCACCTAGGCAGAGCTAATGTATTTCTGTGGATGCTTTGCCTGCCTCCACTGAGAGCCTCTGCTGGATTTCATATGTTAAATTAATTCGGTGTTGTTTTCTAAGGTTTACGTGAGGGTCTGTCCCTCTGCAGCAGTGGCTGCTTCCAGGACAGCGATGTTCCACCTCATGCAAACCAGTAGCAGTCACTGACTCAGAAAAAAAATGTGGTTGTGGAAGTCACTTTGTCACCACTCAGGGTCCTGGTTTTCTTCCCTTGAAAGCAGAACACAGGAAGGTGCCCTCCCAGCAGCTCAGAGAGATCGCAGCACAGATAAGCCACAATGTGCACGCCACTCTCGAGTAGCTGGGCTCACATGAAGTGTAACGAGTCCCTCCTGCCAGAGACAGGGGGCTCTAAGAATAAACGCCCAGAGGATTTTCTAGCCCAGTTGCATCTAGCCAACAGACATGTTTTGTTTCCTTAAAATGACCCTGGACATTTCTGGGGTCAGCAGAGCTAAATAAAACAACCAGCAACAATGCTGTGGTCTAGGAAAGGGCAAGATCTTTCAAAGGCTTAGCTCGTCTTGGCAGTACAGCTCCTGTACACAGCGAAAAAAGTGTTTAAGGCATCAGAAAAAGCCAGCAGTGACCTGCAGTAAGATGCAGGGCCCGGTGAGATAGGCAGCATCTTGCTAATGACCAGCTGTGGGTCAGGAGATGACACCGCAGGGGGACATCACCATCCGCCTGGCAGCAGGCAGAGCTGGGCTGGCCTGGCGTGCCCCTGTCCTCTCCACAGCCCTGGGCACGTTGGCTCCACAGAGGTCCAGAAAGGGAGATTGAAGTTTTTAGAGATAGCACCCAGGAGTGGGGATTCTTCAGAAAGCTGCTCAAAACTTTTCAAGAGAGCAATCTCACCAGAAATCCGGTGTCTCCTGTGGGCTGCGTATCCTGAAGCTAAAACTGACACTGTTTGGCTACAGCTGCCTACTCTTTTGGTCACCAGAATTAAACAAAAGCATCAATGAAAACAGTGAAATTTTATGAACTTCTCGAACTTGCAAAAAATAAAGCTTGGGATTTTGCTTGGCCAAATATTTGAACTAGGAATGTGAGGACAGCTGTAAATTGTTCCCCAACAAGCTTATCTTTTTTTTTTTTTTTTTTTTTTTTTTTTTTTTTCTCCTCCAGGCAAAGCTGGCAGTTTTCTGCCCTTAGCACATGGTGCTGCCTAATGAGGATACAGAGCCATCCAACCCAGAGCCAGCCTTCTGCCTGGCCCAGGAACCGTCTTCTGGCATGAAGAAAAATGGCTGAGGATTGATGGGTTGGGAGCGTGGTGCCAGACACATCCTGCTGCTCCAGCTCCTCTTGGATCTGCCTGGATCCCCGTCCTCCCTGCCCAGAACTGTGCTTCCCAGGAGGCTTTCAGTTTTAGAACCAGGAACACATTCCCAAACAGAGAGGACATTTTACAAGTGGTCCTTGTAAAGTGGTCTTACAAGAGCCTTGGCCAGTTCTTGCAGCACTTTAGAGCCACCCTGCAGGGTGTAGCCATGTCCCCAGAGCCCCGTTCTCCTGGGACCCAGGCTGAGATTTGGCCATGCAGAGAAGCACCGTAGGCATTTCTCTCCCATTAGCATATCCCTGCCGCACAAGCCTCAGTTTGGCACTGAGCGCATTGCTAAACCTACACGCCTTGCAATCCTCACCCTCTCCGGAGAGAGAGAAAGCCCGATGCACGGCGGCGAGGTGCCACGCACAGCCTTCCCCAGCAGCCACCACCTCCATGGGCACGTCTGGGGTGCATCACACCACCTACCAGCACCCCCTCCAAAAAAATAATGCACTTGCAAACCCCGGGCCTCGGGTAAGGGGCTGGGGGAGGGCTGGAGGTGGCCCCGTTGCTTCACGCTGCACATTAGCAGCCGAGTTCACTTCACAAACACAAGGTGCGCTGTCAGAACGGCCTGGGGCAAAGTTTGTACTTTGCTTGAATTCTAACTTTTGTTTACCAAGGTAATAAACCGGTCTTCTCTTCCAGGTGTAAATGCTATTATGAAAAGGCATATTTGTGTTTCAACTCACCTCAGATGTACAGTATGTGCTCACATCCTACACCGTGCGTACAGCCCACATCGCTCCAGATCAAGGGGAAGAAAGGAAAAGGGGTAAAAATAAATATCCCCACTCCGTCCTCAAAAACAGTGTTCTGGAGGACTTGGGACCTTAGTGGGATCTCTGTCCCTTCAAACCCTCTGCGTAGCCTTGAGGGTGTGCTCAGACCTTTCCCGCATCCCCACTATTGTGCCGAGGCAGACCTGGCACAGGGAGCTGGTGGAGACGACCCTGTGCAGATGAGCTGTCTCCAAACAGCTGAGTTTAGTTTCACCAAACTAGTTGGGTTGCCAGCTTGGCTCCCTTCCCCTAAAACCGCCTGCATCTCCATCACGCCGCATGCATTCAGATACGCGTTTGGTGTAATCTCACTGAAACCAATGGCAGAGGAGAAGGAGGTGGGAAAAAAAAAAAAAATGAAAAGAAAAAGAAAAAAGCCTGGCATTGTTGTTTCTTACTCTTCACCTCCTGTTCCTGGTGTCTTGCCCACTTGGCAAGATCTAGAGATAGCAGACGCGCTCTGGATAAAAATGACCTAAATGTTTCCTCATCCCTTCAAACCTGTTCGGTGGCCTTCTGTCTCCAACCCGCGAGTAATTTGGCCTGGCCGCTGAGGCCGGCACCCGAGCGCTCGTGAAAACCAACGCCACGAGATCTGCAGTGACTGAAGTGGTCAGAGCCCTGCTCCGGAGCGTGGCTCCCCCTGCACAGCCCAGCTTGGCATGGCTTGGCACGGCACGGCATGGCACCGCGGGCAAGAGCACCGCCTGCCGAAGCAGCGTGCCTGCTCCCAGCATCGCCTCGCTCCTCTCCCATTATGGCCCTGACCTCACCTGCTCCCACTGAGCTTATAAAATTTCATGAGATGACATCTTGAAAAGCTGAGTGTGAACCGCCAGGCTTGGATGGAGCCCTCACAGAAGCTGACCAGCTGCAGGTCAGCAATCATTTCCTCCCTTGCCTGTTGTAGCCCTTTATGAGCAGATTTAAGAGGGCAATAACTGTGCAGTAATTTTTTTTTTTTTTACACTAACTATTTATTCTATTAAAAGCCCATGCCCGTAATTCCATCCGTGCAGCAGAAAAGCAGAGGGAGAGAAGGATGAGAAAGGGCTGATGAGGACCCTGGCCTGAGCGGTGCCTGGTGGTGATGATGGTGACCAGCGCGGGCGCTTTCTCAGAACACCTTTGCTCCTGAAATCAGAAACCTCACGGACGGATGCAGGCTGCCAGCACCGTGCAGGTCGGAGCCTGCCCGCGCCCAGACGCCTTCCCCACCCCCAGTGTTTACGCCAAAATGTTCGCACTGATGAGGGCTGAATCTGTGTCCCGAGATCCGCACCTTGCTGCCCACCCCTCTGCGCCCCTGCACCGCCCTGTGCATCCCAACGCCAGACCCACACCCCCACAGGGCAGATGGAGGGGATGTGGGTCCCCAGCTGCACTTCTGTGCCTCTGCTTTGCCTCAGGAGCCCACAGATCCTCATCTGGAACAGTCTGAAGGGTTTTTCTCTTTGTGCCCAAAACACTTGTTGAAGGTTCTTAGCAGCTTTTGCATGCATGCTGTTATTTCTCAGCTCCCCCTATTCCTTTATAAAATGGGAAAATTGCCCACAGGGAAGACACTTCCTTCAGCCACAAAACCCAAGCATTACCAGCAGCTCTGCTGTCCCTTCCCACCAGATGTCCTCTTGGCCACCTCACTCATGCGGTAAGCAAGGACACCCTCAGCAAAGCGGGTGGCCTGCAGCAGCAGGGTGAAGGGCCCAAGTCTGCTTCACCATTAACCAGCCGTGGGAAGCCCCCAGGAAGGGGAAACCATCAGGGCCCCAGGAACTGCTCCTTGGACACGACCATTTGCAAATGAGCAACTGGGAGGGTGGTGGAGGACGAGACAGGTGTGGGCTTCCCCTTGTGTCCATGAGGCTGCGGGATGATTCCTGCCCCGGTGCCAGCTTGGGTTCACCCATCGGCTGGGTGGGGTGGACGAGACCACGTCTGGGTCCACCCAGTGCTCCCAAAGACAGCCACATGTCACCCCAGTTTGGGAACAGGTGTGTTCAGTGGCCAGATCAAGGCACGGCAAGAGGCCTAGAACTTGTTTGACACGGGCTATTATTTCATGGCACCTGGAGTGTATTCCGCATGTCCTTTAAGTGCTCCAGCAAAGTAATGGCCCCGGCCAGGCTTTCCAATCGTGTTCTTCTAACACGTCAGTTTGGTTCTTCCAGAACAGGGAGGGGGTGGCAGTTTGCCAGCATTATGTAAGAAGCAGAGCGATTGCGTAAGTTCGGTTGGTCGCGAAGGTATAAAATAGGCTTTATTGGCTTTGACTACCACTGGAAAGTTTTCCAGAGGCCTCTGGACATTTTGACGAAGAGCTTGTCCTTTTCTGGAGATAGGCTTCCTTGGGATCCTCTTTCTTCTGGGTGCTTCTGCTGTCGCAAACCATTGTGCAAAGGGAAATGTTTGGTTTTGTGCAGGAAGCAGTAGAAGGACGTTGTATGTCACTTCGCCGGAGCTGCCTAAAGTGTTTGAGTTGCTCTACTGACATGCAAGCTGTGCACACTCAGAGGCAGATGCTTGCTTTAAATCAGTCCCCAGATGCGAGCCCGGGACACTTGGTGCACTTGTTCCGTCCCCCGGAGAGCACCAGTGAGGCCATATGACTGCAACTAAAGCAGAGCTGCTCTACTTGAGCTCTTTCCTGAGAACTGCATAGTAAATAACATCTGATACCAACAGTAGGAGCTTGGCACGATTTCCCAAGCAGGGGAGGATCGTTGCATTTCCAATGTCCAGGTGGGGCGTGATCTTGCGTCTTTCAGGGAAGGGGAAGAATGATACAGCATCTGCAGCGATCACCTGTAGCACGCAAACAAATGGCACACTGAGCTTTGTCCCTCTGAATGTCTCCTATATGCGCAGCACTAAGCATATGGAAAAGGCTTTGCAAGACCAAGGCCTGATCAGAAGCTAATGCGTTCCCAGGTTCAATAACAAGTACACTTTGTACATCGGAGGAATGGCAGGCTGCCCAGAGCTTTTGGGCAGATGCTGTTTCTAAAGAAATTAAATGCGTGAATAGATAATAACCAAAAGAAATCCCTGCTGGAATAGAGAATGGACAACCTCCTTCTGATAAAATCAAGTTCTTGCTCAATCATTCCCCACTTGAACACGAAGACCAACCTGAAGGTCCTGGAGCCTTCAAACATGCGGTTGGGTTTCTTTCCTGTTTGTCATGCTGCACCTTAAAAAACACAGCAAGGATGGCTCCTGCGTCCCAGTGCAGGAGGAACCGAGTGGTGACCCAGCGAGGAAGACCTGCATGACATCGAGTGGGGGCCCAGTGGTGGCAAGATGAACATGAGATTGGCGAGGACTGTCCGAGCTGTGACGTGGGCAGGAGTGAGGTGAGGGTCAGGGTTAGAGGGATGGAGAGAGGTAACCGCAAACCACCTCGGTATTTCAAGCAGCTTCCAGTCATGACGCAAGGTGATTTCCTCAGCTCGCCTCCCCCGCTGGTGGATCTTCTCCCCAGGCTGCTGCCAGAGCCTGCTGGTGCTGTGCCCACCTCTGGCTGATGTGGTTTTTGCTGGCCTCACTGGGAGCCCCGTGGGAGCTGAACAAATACTGAGCCATGCTCAGTGGGCCTCCTGGCAAGGAGAGCTGAACACCCAGGTGGTGGGACGGTGCTGTTGATGTTGGTGTGGCCACTGTCGCCTGCTGGCATGTGAAGGTGGTCAGAGGAAACTGTGTCCTGCAAACCACACTGCTGGCACCACATGAAGTTCTTCTGGGAAGTGCAGAGATGTTTGGCCAGCCCTTCTCCAAGGATCAGGGTCCATGTCTTGCTTCTTTTGTCCCTCTTTCCCCCCATAGCCCAAGGGGTGGTGCAGCCCCACAAAATCTCTTCCAAGGCGATGAATGTGAAGGACGGTGATGGTTCTGCCCAGGATTTGGCTCTGGAAACCAGGGGTCAGAGCACATAACTGTAGCTAGGAGGCAGGTGGAGATGCCCTGAGCAACAAGTGGGACACTTTTAGATGTCAGACATGTGAGACAGCTGCCTGCCAAGCCCACAGGCTCTCCTTTTGCCTCCTGGTGAGGGTAGCCAGGGGATTAGTTGTGGTGCGGTTGCCAAATCTAAACCCTGACATAGACAGCAGTGTGAGGGCAGGAGGGTTTTGCACACAGGCTTGGTGCCCCAGCCCAGGCTGTGTGCTGCCCATGGCTGGGATGTGCCTCTTGACCATCAAGACCACCGGGATGCCTCTGAAATGTCTCACGGCGAGGGGGAAGTTCAGTGCAGCCAGTCATCTAGGACAGCTGCAATATCTGGAGTTCCTGGATCTCACACAACCTCTGAAATACATTTCTGGTCTATGTGACAAGTGGTTTATTTTCAACACCTAGAGCATAGTAGGCAAGTGAGATGATGGGCTGTCATCTAGGGCACTTTATGCTCGTTTAGTGCCAACTATGTTACAATATCATTTTGATGTCACCATTTCCTCCTGCTGAAATAAAAATAAAAAAAAAAATCCATTGCCAGACAACATTTCTCAGCAGGGAGATCTCTGGGTTTGTTTTCCATTGCACCTGCTTTTTATGACTTCATTGACTTGTTCAGAAAAGGAAGAGGAAGAAACTAGAGGGAACAAAATTAATAATTTTCTATAACTTTAAATCCTTTTAATTATAACAGATCTGAATCCTTTAAAAACTACCTGACTTCAGAGTGTCAACATGCAGTTGATGTCATGAAGTATTCATGGGGTTTGGGATTAAAGCTGACATTTTTTAGAATGATTAAATTTGAGAACCTGTTGACTAGAGCTGGGTTTTCATTATCCCTCCAACACGAGTGGAAAGTTTCAGGATTTGACAGTTTCTAAGTATCCAGCACATCTCTGCGGAGCCCACACAAACGGGCTGGGGACAGCAGCAGCAGACGGTACCCAACGATGGGTTCGTGTTTTCTCTCACTGCGTCTCCAAACCCTGATTGCTTATAAGCAGCACTTTCACCCCGATTTGTTCCACTAATCTCTTTCGCCAGGCTCCCCTGCTGCAAACTGGGGGCGCAGCTGCAGGTGCCAAAGCGTTTGCCAGCCGAGGAGGGAGCGAGAAGTTGCTGGCAGGGCCAGCCGAGCCATCGCCGTCTGCAGCCTCGCTGCTTGGCTGCTGTGGGGCAGCCGTGTTGCAGCAGGCGGGCGCGTTGCTCAACGCCTTCCCCAGCTATTTGGGCTGGATGTGCTCCAAGGCAGCGCGTGGGGCTGGATGAAGCTCTGGGAGCTGCTCTGGGCGCAGCTGCCGTGGGCGATGCAGTGAACCAGGAGCCTGCACACCTCTGGGAGATGCTGCCAGACACGGAGGAAGTCCTCTTGGAGGAATGTTTTCCATGCAAAATATTGTCCCTGCTTGAGTAAGGCGATCTGGTATCAACGCAGGGCCCCTCTCAGGAGACCTGTCCTCAGGAAGAGCTTCGTTCCCAGAGGAGAGTGCTCTGCAGAGGTTACCTGCAGTGCAACCTGTAAATGAGCTCTGCGAGGACCGAGCTCTCCCGGGCAACACTTCCGAGTGCGCAGACTGAAAAAGGCCCAAACTCCCTGCAGGGAACACTGGGGGACAAGTCAGAGGAAAACCACTCAACTGCTGAGCAGCTTTAGCCAAAAGTACCCTCGATTTGACAACGGGGTTTGGAAACACCTGGATTGGACCCTTTGGAGCCATCAGCTTTGGTAGGGCACGAGGTTGCTGCCTGCTGGAGGTGTGCATGGACCCTAGAGCCTGAAGGCTCTCTCACCAGCACCCACCCCACCCCTGCAGACTGGGGCTGGCTTGCTGGTGCCCCCGAGCTTCCAAGCACAAGGGATTGAGCACAGAGGATGCCCAGCCCTGGCCCTCTTGCTCAGGACCTTCCTTGCTCAGTCAGGACGCTTCAGCACATCCCAGGGAGACAAACCTCAAACCTCTGCACTGCTCTGAAGAAAAAACTGTGAATAAAAGCACCTGGGAGTGAAGAGAGACTTCCAGGCCTAAAAATGTAGGAATTTTCCCTCTGAGCCCTCTCTGCAGTGCCATCACCTGCTTCTCTCCCAGGGCAGGAGGAGCTGAGCTGGGCTGCCAGGACCCATGGCATCGACACAAGAGGTATTCTCCAAACCTTCTTCCTCCTCCTCTTCCTCCCCAGCCTGACAGCACCTTCTGCAATGCCCACATAATGACAGCACCTTGGTGTTTGCCTCGTAGGGCTCCTACAGCTGCCATTTCAGGGCATGGGCCCCAAAAATACTCCAATTCCCCACTGCAGGAAAAGTGAATCTTTGCACTTCCATGGGGCTGGGCACCTGCAGCAAGCTGCTGCCTTCCTGCACCTCCCAGAGCTCGCCAGGAAATGGTGCTTTCTGCAGGAAAATCACTTTGGGCTTTTATTATTTTCTCTTTCTGCTCTTATTTCTTTTTTTTTCCACGAGGGGGAGGGGAATTGAGCTGAGGGATTATGCTCGAAGTATATATTATAGGGAAAAAATATCCAATTGCTGTCTAATCGGGAGAATTTCCTTGATGCAGACAAATATCTCTGCCCAGAGGACTGAATTGCTTCTGCTTCCAGTTGCTGAGAACCACACTTTGTTAGATGGGAGTTTGATGAAAATCTCAAGTGGTGGCAAAAATGGAAATTTTGCAGAGATAGCTGCTGGATCCCTCAGAAAGGTCATGTCTGGCTGCTGAGGAGGCATTTTAAACCTTTCTTTGGACCAGACCTATTAGCGGGATGGCTTTGCCAGAGAAGAAAGAAGTGGTTTAGGAAAAGTGGATGACAGATGCAGTGAGGGGAGACAGAGTGAGGGATGAACGTCCTTCGGTGCCAGCACACAGGCAGGAGAGGTGACCTGTGACCGGTGGATAAAAGTGTGGCTGAGGTTTCACTGGGGGACTTTCAGCTTCCTAATTCGAGCTCTGGTACCAGGAACTTGCATTTCACGCCCCCCCCCCCCCAAAAAAAAAAAAAGTATTGGTAGAGTAATTCAGAGTGCTACAAAGGTGATGCTATGCAAATTTCTGGTGGGAAATACAGCTGTCTTAAAACATTGATAGCCTGTGGTTTCATTTATGTGGTGGATGTTAATGCGTCTAATGGTTCTGAGAAGAGCTGCCTGAAAAAAAAAAAAAAAAAAAAAAGAATTTGGAGTTGTTTTGTTTTATGAATAGTTCTGAAAAGTCAGGAAGGAGGGAATTAGTTTTAGATTGCGACTAGAACTATTTATTTAAATTACAGCGTACGTGAAAGGTGAGGAGAAAATGTTGCACTTTGATTTGGAGCAATTTACAAGTAAAATGGAGGGGAATTTCAAACTGAAATAAACATTGCAAATGTACTTTCTTGGAATTTTTTTCTCAGGACAAACAATTTAGCACAACCCGCACTAATGCTCAAAACTATTTGTCACCAGATTTGCATTTTTCACACAAGGGAAGTTTCAGGTGAAAAAAAAAAAAAAAAAAAAAATCACCCATCCCCAGCCCTGAGCCTGGGAATATCTGCAGAGGTCTCGCAGCCCTTTTGCTGTTGCATGGATTGACTCAGATGGACACTAACACCCAGTGTCTCCCTGCTGAGGACCCATCTCCAGCTCCTGGATGAGGATGGATGTGTGCAACCCCCCTCCTGCAGTCCTGCAGCCCCCGGTCTTCAGGCCAGGGAGCCCATCCCCAAGCTCTGCCCCAACCCCAACCACCACTCCCAGCCCCGCAGCATCCAGCTCGTGGATCCAGAGACAGAAACATCACTCCCAACAAAAGACCAGCACATCAGCTGTGTGGCTGCAGAGAAACCAGCCCTTCAGGGCTTTGCTTGTAGATGAAATTTGGCTCCCTGGCTGGGGATGCAGCATCTTCTCCCCTGCCCCAGCACCCAGGGACGGAGGGGACGAGCACCCTAAGAAGTGGTGGCAGGAGGTGGTGACACAGCACAGCCCACGTGGACCTCAGCCAGCCCCAGCTCCAAGTCCCAGAGGACACAGCAGTGGTTTAATAACATTAGGCAGCCAAGGTTAGGAGCAACATTTTTCTCAGAGGTAGGTTAAGTGGGAGGAAATAGTTTTTCATCTGAAATGAGCTGAAAGTCCATTTTAGAGCCATGTGCATTAACTCTTCAGGGGCAGGAAGGTTTGGAGACACCACTAATGGCTTCCATGAATCTCTCAGAGTGGGATGAAACAGGGCAGCTTTTGAAGTGGTTCATATTTTCTGAAATGGCTCAGGAGGCACCACTGAGGTAGCCTGAATTCCCATACTCCAGGAGCTCCAGGAGCTACACAAAGAAATGTTAAAAAAAAAAAAAAAAAAAAAAAGGCATTTTTAAATCCAAACCTCCTTCTTTCCCGTAGCCTTAATCGTTCCCTGTGACCCGCAGCCCAAACAATGAAGCAGTGTGCTGGGGCCTGAGAACCATTCATTAATGTTTACAAGACACTGAGATAATAAGGGAAGAGAGCCATAGAAATAGCGCCTATGAATAAATGACAGAAATAATATGTTCGTTCTCTGCAATTACTCATGCTCTCAGGACTGAGCAGGTGCACAAGTTTTTACAGGTTTGGGCCTTGATTTGTTCCAAAGATCCCTTAAGATCAGCTCGTTCGCTGCGTGAGCACTTACAGCATCTACTTGGCTGCCCTGGATAGGAAGGGGGGAAGCTGCTGGCCACCAGGAATTTGGCACCGTCACCAGATGACTTCAGCCATGTTAGCGACACAGTGACACAGCCATGCTAGTGGTCACTCACCGAAACACAGCGATGACAAATGCCACAGAGGCGTGGAGCCGGGGAGGTCCAGGAGGACAAACACTGTTTAGGTTTTACAGTGCCAATTCCACTAGGAACGGAAAAATGTATTTCCATTTTCCCAATCCCAGACATTCCTGGGAGCACAGGCCGTGGCTGCGCTATTTTTAAAATCAACAAGTTCTTTTGATGAAAAAGCAAAGTTCCTGATCCTGTGATTGCAACAGGGGAAGGATCTGTCCCCTCGCAGCCAAGCTTCCTGCCAGCTGGCCCCGCTGGCTGCCCAAGCCCTGTCCCAGAGATGCACAAGCTGTGTCTTATCTGGCAGGTCAGGCTGGAACAATGGGGTTGAGACATTTCGAGATAACATCTGGGAGAGCAAGATAAATCAAGGTGAGCTGATTTGTCAATCTCTGCCACATGCTGTAAAGCAAACAGCCATCGTGTTGCCCTCGCAGCTCCAGCTGTGCTGCACCTTCATGGTGCACCAGTCCGTCTGTCTGTCCATCCACCTCACTTATTTGCCCTCACCATGAAGATGTGACACAGTGTGATGGAAACACCTGCACAATTTATCTTAAATGGAAAAGTGTTTTGCACCAGAAAAATGTAAAAGTGATCCCGCTTCCATTTTCTGCGTGCTTTTCTCCTTTATCAGCATCACGTAGTGGCACGCAGTGCCAGAAGGCGGCCGCCCCATCACCAGGCTGTGCCTGCTGAGCCTTCTCTTGTTCTCAGTTCAGTTTTACACTGGCTACTTTGTACCAGTTGAAACATCTTATCTCCTTTGCTAGATCAAGGTCTTCCCTCCCTGTGTTGCAGTTCAGCAGTCTGGCATTCAGGAATTGCAAGTTTCAGCTAACTCCAGCTGCTCTGGGGCTCTGCACAAGTCACTGAGTTTCCCTCTGACCTGATCGCTCCAAAGCCTGGCTTAAACCCCAGCACCTGCCATGGGCTAAGCCCTTGCTTCCTGCTAAGGATCCATTCAGTCTCTCTGATGGATGAGGATGGAGAGAATTCCATGTTTCCCCGAATTCAACTTGACACACAAAAGTGATGTTTGGAAAGCTCGAGGATGCAGGAAAAGCCAGGGGACTTCATGCTGCTTTCAGGACAGGTGTGCTTGGAGTGGAGATCTCAAAGAGCTCTGTGACATTAATTGGCCCATCTTCACTAACTGGATCGTAAAAAACAAGCATCCACCTTCTGCTGCAGGGTCAGCAAAAACAGGGGCTGTGGAGAAGGGTGCAACCAACCTACCATGCGCTGCTCCTTTAGGGCCCAACTGCAGCATCTGGATTTGTGTAGCTGATATGGGAGCAGCGCATCTGGCCAGCCCCAGGGAAGGTGCTCACACTGGGGTATGTACCCAGGCTCACACAGCAGCCCAGCACCCGACCATACCACCTCCCCATTCACACCCACTCGCCGCCCCAGAATCTCTTGGCCCGCAGAAGTTGCCCAAGTCTCCGGAGTGAAGTTCTCAGCGTTATCATTACTGTTGCAGTGTCTAGAGGGACCCAGCCAAGAGCAAGGGACTTGTTTTCCTGCATCCTACACGCTGCATGCTCAGAGGGAGTTTCTCTGCCTACGAACATAGTCACTAAGATCCTGGTCTCATAAACTCTTACAGGCATTACCATAAAACCTCGTGAAAGGAAAATGACCAGGCCTTATGGAAACTGCCTTCTCCTCTCCCTGCGTTTAATTAATGTGTCTGCAGGCTTTAGCTGACCTGAAACAATTGGTGAGTGGGGAAGGCAGGGCAGGGAGAGCTGGGGAGTAGTTTGTGCCCCGTGCTGAGCACAACCCAGCCAGCCCGGGGCTCTGCCTGGCATGGTCCTATGGCACACACTGCGCCGGGGGCTGTCCCACATGTTGCCAGTGTCCCCTGTGTGTTTGGCTGTTGGTAGGCAGTGAATGAGTCTGAATGTCCCTGCTGAGACTCCCTCTTGTCGAGGCTGCACCTTTTCCTAGTTTTGCACTTCTGCTCATTGCACAACCACATTTATTTCTCCTGACAGCTGTCCCCCACAGACCTGCACACCTGCGAGCAGCGGCTGTGGCACTGACCCCTCCAGAGCAGGAGCTGCACAGGGACATGAAAATCAGCCGTGCCTGGCCAGCACCTATGTGCTGGGGGCTTTCTGCAGCCAGCTCTCCAAATGCCAGAGCTAGACCCAACCTGTGCAATAGACCTGCTCCCTTGCAAGGGAAAGCCCTACACTGTCATCCTCCTGCCTTACCCAGACAGACAGACCGATGAACCTTTAAGATACTGGGAACGCCGGCTGCTAACAAGGTTGGCCAATGCCTGGGATGTCTAAGGGCTGCGGGTGTCTTAGCTGAGCTCTTCCTGCTCAAGAGAAGGCTAATTAATCAGCTCTGCTATTCTGGCATCACCCAAAAGCGAAAATACTTTCTGGCAGAGCAGCAGGCACAAAATTAGCTGCTACATTAAACTGCCAAATCTCCTTTACTCCTTTATTAGTTGCATTTGGTGATGATGAGGAGCGAGGCATTAACCGGTCCCTGATGGATAAAGAAACTATTACTCTGCTTTCTCTTTGCAGCAGGGAGGAGGAAATAGGTTTTATTACAGAGATTTCCTTGAAGACATTCACTTGACTTTGTGGCATCAGAGACGGAAGAGAAATGAAGAACACAGAAATCTTGGCACAGCAGGAGAGATTGCGCACAGATAATAAAAAAGAGAAGTACCAGGTCAACGGGGATCTGGAATGTACTTAGGTGATTGAATCCCTGCATCGGGTCGAGGCTCTGACGATCTGCTGGGCTCAGGATCACAGCCAGGTTCTCCGTGCTAGCTGTGCGGGCCTAAACCGTGAAACTTTCTGGGGTCAAAAGGTTTGATTCACCAGAATGTCATAGAGCAGAATAGAGATAAAAGGTTATTCAGTCTTTTTTTTTTTTTTTTTTTTTTTTTTTTTCTCCTTTTTTCCCCCTCAAACTAGACCTTGAATATATTTACCCCTCTTCATCTGAGATCCTGGCTAACATGGCGTGGCCCTCCTAAAGGTAGGGATGTACTGGAATAGCCCATGCCAACTGCTGTTTCCACGTCCTGAAATATCCATCAAGGGTCACGGACCAAAGTCCAGCGTATGAGCTGCAGATGAAAGTGGTGGTGAGGGAATGGGGCAGGCTGCCAGCTGGGTGATTAGGTTGCAGGACACGCCATGGCCACAGTCTGCCACCTCTGCTCCAAAAAAGGCCAAAACAGAGAGAGGGATGGGCAAGAATCTTAAAAAGCACTCTAGAATGAAATGTTGAACTTCCTAAAGCATAATCCCAAGTTCCTGAGTTTTCCACCCATTTCCCAGCAAGATAAACATGGCCTGGAGGCAGACGTCCAAGATGCCTGCAGCTGACAGGAGCGGGAGGGCATGTCTGGCACAGGGGTGGCCTAGACATGGTGGGGAGCCAACGTCCATGAATAAATGTAGGGTGGAAGCTGGAAGAAGCACCCTAACCATGAGTGAAAAGAGGTCCTGCACGAGGCAGCCAGAAGCAAGGAGCCAAGCTGGTGAGCATACAGCTGCCAAAAGTTTGTGGTAGTCCAGAGAGGCATGGGTTGGCCTCCATGGCCCACCTGGGCCTCCTGCCCTTCATCACTGAGGGGCCATCCTCATCTCCCTCATCACCAGGAGGGCTCAGAAGGAAAACAGCATGAAAACATCTCTGCTCATCACTTCTGACACTGAGGGGAGAAGGCACAGGCTGGAGGCCCAGTGAAGCCCTCCTGGTCAGGGTGGATTTGAACCTCTTGTGGGAGAAAGCAGCAGCAAGGGGAAAGGCTGTACGGACTGGTGCAGCACCACGGAGCAAGGAGGCTGCTTCATCCTGGAAACAGCCGGTGCTGTGCCCTGCGCTCACCCGAAAGGACCCAAGGCAAAGAGCTGCAGGAAGGGCAGCCTCCTCCATGCATAATGCAGCCCAGGAGGGCAGCACCTCCCCGGCTCAAACCCTAGCAGGGTATGTGATGGTCTGGTGAGATGAGCTTCCTTCCCAGGACATGTCCTCCCAGAGCCCAGCTGAGGCTGGCTGCTACTCGAGGCACACTCCCGCAGCCCCAGGACCTCTCCCCAGCTCGGCTGCAGCCTCTCAGCCTCGCTTTCCCCATCTGCAGCGCAGAGCTGAAGGTAATTACAGCCCCTAGAGCAGAGCTGCGTGGCTTGGCTTTCCTCCTATTTCCAAAACGCTCCAAGATGAAAGGTGCTTGAGAGAGCAGGGTATTGTTATTACTAATAATTACAAAAATTAACCAAATATTTGTCTAACAGCATCCCTCCCCGCTGCTGTTTTTCACGTAAAACACACACCTGCCCCGGCTGCCAAACCAAAGCCCCAGACTTGCTGCATTAGCCCTCCAGTATCGAGAAGGGGGGCAAAAAGTGCCTTGGGTCTGAAAAGGGTTGTCTGTTCCAGCAATTAATTTAATTGGCCTAAAAATAACCCAGGTACACTGCGGATCCAAATTGCTTGCTGACAACAAACCCAAACAGGGCCCACGGGCAGCCAGGCAGCGGGTTCACCGCCGCTGCCGAAGCTGCGGGGCCGATCCTGGCACCGAGGGTTTTTTTTTTTCTCCTGGTATGAGCCACCGCTCTCTGCTGCGGAGCCGGGCTCTCGTAAAACGTTTATCAATGCCTGGGCATCTTCCAAACCGAGAAAGGGTGCACGCGGAGAGAAGTCTCCCCTCGCAGTCAGCAGGGACTGGATTTCATCACTCGTTTTAATTCACGTCCTTATAATTTTATTGCCTTTCCCCCCCCCGTTTTCTAATAAGCTCCTCTAACACCTAATAAAATCAGTCCTTTTCCCTTCTACTTACCTCCCCCTGCTGCCATCGCGATTACCTAGACAAGAAAAATACAGAGCACGGGGTCCTGCCGGCTGAGGTTTTAGTGACTGATTTCAACCGACGTGAGCAGAATCGGCAATAAACTTCAATGTCATGGTATTTTGATTCCTCCTTCTTCCATATCGCATGAAATATCTGAAGGGGACAAACGCCAGGGAGTGAGAGGAATTCTTTCGGGTCGCATAGCCAAAAATGAAACTAAGAGAGGAGCCATTTCCAGAGAGAGAGATGCAGTCAGCTGTGCCATAGTTATCTGTAATAGATGGCATCTCTCACCGACGCGATCTCTATTATCCTCCTATCTCAGCATCTCACAGCCCTCAATAGATTCTTCCTCCCAGCATCTTTGCGAGGCCATGCTATTGTCTTATCCATATTTTACCAACTGGGACCAGAAGCATAAACAGGCCAAGACCCAGCTCCCCTAACCTACTTTGGCACCCAGTTCCCACTGTCGTAGGCTAAAAATCCATCTGTATTCTGGTCACTAGGCCACGTACCCGTGAGTTTATTTGTGAAGGTAGATAAAATGCTCTGTGACCACAGAGAGTCAAACAAAGCTCGTAAAAACCAAGTTTGTTATTTCCTGCTCTGCTTTCAAAACAAAACACAATAATTTTAGCAGACAATTAAACTCCCTGATTTCCAAGGGAGGAAGGCACACAAATACTTTTGAGGATCTGAGCCCACATGATTATGTAAGGAATTAGCAGGAGGGAATTAACCCAATCGCTGGAGCATCCTTGTAGCGAGGCTCTCATCCACACTCAGGGCTGCTTCAGGGGGATGCACCAGAAAGAAATATAAATCCCCAAAATACTTAAAATTCAAATCGGGGAAATGCCAGAAAATGGCCGGGGCATCTCCGCCCCTGCCATCATGCTGCTGTTTGCACTGCTTGAAGCCAGCAAAAACAAGCCCAAGTCCTTTGCAGGCTCCCTCTCCGACCCATGGGACTGGGTGGCGAGCCTGGGGGCTCATGGTCCACGTTTGGCCCCCTCCCTCAGCACCCAAGGAACATTTTTCAGGGGTCCAGAAGTGCAAAGGCACTCGCAGCAAAACACGGGGATGAGGCAGGAAGAGTGCAGGGTTTCCACATCTCGGCAAGGAGCTTGCATTCCTCCCTCCAGCCTGGGGCTGCTTATTAAATATGCTGTCATATTAAAACAGAACTATTACGAAAAAAAAAAATAGAAATGAGCAGGATTTGGGGAAGCAATGGGGTAGGCTGTGGGCCTGATCCTGCTCTCCCTGGGGCCGGGGCAGTGAGGGGCATTTTAGGTGAAGCTCAGGGAAGAAGAGGAGCAAAGCAGGTCAGCAACAGGTTCCTCCGTCTCAGCCAGGGTGGGATAGAAAGGAAACCTGGCCGCTTTCCCATATTTCACACCATTGCAGCCCCATTTATCACCCTGGAAGCGGCGGGATCGCTTGCACAAGCGAGGGCTGAGGCAGCCCTGGCAGCACAGAGCATGGCCAGGGGAATTTGGGAATTAAACCCGTGGCTGGGACGGCAGCAGCCCCACGCATAGCCAGCGATGCCAGCACCCCGTCCCCACCGCACTGGGAACCTCCCGCAGCCCTGGGCTTCACCTGGTGTTTAATGATTCACCTCCCCAGCAGCCCGCCTGTACCTTTGTAATCTTTCTGAAGGTTAACTTGTTGATCCTGGAAACTCGTCTTGAGAGAGCGAGGCAGGCAATTTTTCAGAGAGGCTCGGAGGGGAAAGTATCGTGTTTTCTGATGAAAAGTGTTTTGTTTTGGTTTGTTTCTTGAAGGAGGAGGAAGAAGAAATAAATTGCAAAATTCATAGGGGCCGATAAGACTTTGGAGAGAAAAAAGAAGAAGGGGGGAAAAAAAAGGAAAGAAATACCCACAAAAAAAAAAAAGACGAGGGGAGAAAAAGCAGTTGGGTTCAGTTTCCAGCTCCTTGGAGAGGTTTTATTTCTACTTTATAGGAATTAAAAATATATTTGTCATTTACTAGATTAAATAAAAATAATCCTGGAGTTAAAATATTTTTAGGACTTGAAGAGTTACATTCTTATGGGCAATAATCTATTTGTAAACTCTAATGGAGTAACTGGCAATTTCATACAGCTCAGAGATCGATCCTTCCCTATTTGCCATGTACCTATGCAAATAAATATCCCATTCGATTCATGTCCATACCATAGAATCTGCCTGCTTCTTTCTGAGTCCTTTAATATTTAATTATTAAAAATAAGGAGATATCCCATGGGCATTTTAGCCTCAAAAAATAGCTGGCTTATTCTTGTCATTTGAGAGTAACTGAAAAGGACGGGAAAATCTAATTCTTTTTAAGTCCTAAAACTGAAACTCAAATAAGAAAAAAAAGGATGAGAAGAAAAAGTCTTAAAACCCAGGAACCAGTTCTCCCCCCCCCCCCTTCACATGAATATTCTGCTTTTTTTTTTTTTTAATGTAGCTATTCATAGTCGTACCTAAATGTAGTCTATAAATCTACTAATATATTATTTAACACTCTAAATACTGGTATAAAAAATATAAAATAATTTGTTGGCAATGCATTTAATTGAATTCTTTTCAGAGACAGTTTGTTATTGCCAGCCATGCTTTTAAAGATAGTACAGAGAAATAAAAGAATTTCAGGAGGCAGTAAAACAAATAATTACCATTTTCATCATTACTTCCAGATACCCTCCCACCCAGTCACTAAATCCTTTAAGTCTAAATCAAAGGGTTTCACTGAAATAAAATGTGCAGATCATTTCAAAGAATATAAAAATTACGCTGATGCTTTATTTGAAGAGAGAAATTGAAATTCCCGCAGCACTCGACTGGCTGAGATGTCCGAGGAGCTGTTAAACCTCCCTGCTGCTGCAGCCTGAACTTGAGAGGCCTGTTTGCAAACCATCAGGATCGATGCAAACCCCTCTTTTAATTTCCATTTTTCCAGGGCTTGCATTCAGGCTCCCTGCAAAACTTTGAGGCTCTGTCCTTTTTCTTAGGCTCTCTTCTGCATTTTGATGTCAAGGATCTGAGAGATTCTTGAACAGAAAAAAATAAAAAAATAAAAAAATAACAACAAAGCTATTAACCATCCAAAACATTTATTTTATTTTTTTTTTTCCAACAAAGCAACTTCTTTTGCATTAGGTTTGAGCAACTCCTTATCAGAGAAGTATCTGTGGGGGTTACTGAGGTTTTTTTAACGTCAACAGCTGAAAGCTGACAGCTCTGCTGCAATGGGAGAGGTCAGCGTCCCCACGCAGTGCCAGGAGAGGGATTGAGCACTGCCACCGGTCACACGCTGAAGATTTCTGAAGGTGCCAGGATGAGAAAAATGTGAGGAAAAGCAGGCGAGCTGGGGACATGGGGCAGGTTGGGGACGTGGGACAGGTGCTGCCATCAGGCACGCGAAGGCTCTCTGGCACGGCCCCGCTGAGGCACTCCCAGACTTTGGTCCATAACTGGTTAAAAATTGATGGGGAGCGGGCAGGGGTGGGCAGCAGTCCTCGGGTGCAGCGTCTGGCAAAGCTGGGGCTGCTTAAATCAAATCCCATCTAAATCAGAGCTGGGGCACGGACAGCGAGGGCCGTCGGCGCTCTGTTGCACGGTGCCGGCACGACGGCAGGCTTTGCACCCTCTCCGCGGGTAAATAATGTTTACTCGCCCTCGTCCTGAGTGCTTGTGAGATTAGGCAGGCAGGCAGGCAGGCAGGCAGACAGCTATCTCGCTCCTTCGGCTACACGGGAGGAAAGTCATTTTTGACAGGCAAGTTTGCACTCTCTCCTGGCAGTGGGAGCTGAGGAGATTCGCCAGTTATTCGGGCAATTTCACGGGAATACGTGCTGGGATTTTATCTGAGTGCAGCGGGACCACCTTTATCATAATGCTCTTTTTGCAGGATATTGATCCGAGCGGTGTTTATTGCCCCAAAGGGGGCATCTGCATGCTGTGGCACTTGGCACGTAAGAGGCAACACTCTCAGACAGAGCCATGCCATCGCACAGAGGCTGGGGGCACCCGGAGGCACCCCTCCCTGCTGTCCCTCCCTCTGTCTGTCCGTCCATCCCTCCGCTCATCCCGTCCTCTGTCTGTGTCCCTCTAGGAGATGCCAAGCTGTCACCCAACACCTCTGCACGGGGCATGATGGGGGCAATAAAAATGGGGCTGGGGGCTTGTGGAGGGAAAGCTTGGGGTGGCAAGGAGCAGGGAGCTGGGGGGTTTGGCTCAGGTGTGCCCAGGGCATGTTGGAACAGCCGGGCCCTGCCACGACATTCAAGTTTTTCCACTTCAGTCCTTTCGCACACAGCGAGGACCAAGCCAGATCACAAACACTCCAATTAAAACAAAAAAAAAAAAAAAAAAAAAAGAGAGAGAGAGAGAGAGAAGAAAGCAAGAAAAAGTGCCCCGATGCACATCACGATACTCCACTCCCTGCCATTTACATGTTCCCTCTTCCCTCCTCACGGAGCTGATGGCTCTTCCGATACCGAGGAAAACATTTTGTTCTGCGCGAGGGCTGAAGCCTGCACATGACCAGCGAGAGGCGGCAGCTTGTTTAGCTCGTGGAGTTTATTTTAATTGCGGCCTTGTTTTGTAATGAGCGCGGCCGCGGCAGGGGGAGCCTGCTGGGAGCAGGGGGCTGTTCCGGGGGAGTTTCCCTTATCAATAAAAAGGAGTCTCAGCTATTTAAATTTACTAGCACCGGATGGGATGCGTGCTTGCTGGCTTGGTTTGCGTGGAAGTTACATCTTGTTCATTACAGGTTTCGGTGGCCAACAGGGACGGCAGGGCAGGGAGCACTGTCCCTGCTGAGCGCTGGCCTCCCTGGCCCCAGCCTCTGTCGGGGAGGAAGGAGAGGAGCTGATGCTGACAGGCAGAAAGCAGCCCGGTAAACTTGAGCAGTTTGTTATGATGATGCATGAAAAAAAAAAAAAAAAAAAAAAAAAGAGGAAAGAAAAAAAAAAAGAAAAAAAAGAAACCCCATGTGATTTTTATGCAAATCAGGTGAATGGACGGTTAAAAAAACCCTAAATGTCAGGTAGATAAGATCGCGTACACCTAGAGCAGTGTCATGATATTCTTTTGTACGTTACATTCATACTGGAAACCAAAACGTGTTACAGAAATCAGACACCCACAAAAAGCTCTGAGATTGCACTGCGAACAGGTTCCTGCAAAGCACCAACCTCTGACAAAAAAGAAATAGTAAAAAAAAAAAAAAAAAAAAAAAAGTAGGTTAGATTAGAAAACAAGATAGTTGGGCTGAACCAGGGAATACAGTGTCCCCGTGCAGCGTGTGGCCCGGCCTCGGGCACGCACCTCCATGTGCACCCAGCTCCCTTCCAGCAGCGTCGTGCAGGCTGCGGCCACCACCGTCCCCTGCTGCCTCTGGGTACTCCTCTTTAAGGCTGAACAGCCCCCTCCCGGACACAGCTTTGGGGTCTGCTTTTTGGAAGGGGGCTGGAGGAGGCTCGTGGCCTGAAGGAGTTAATTTCTGAAGGGCAAAGTGATCACGGGGCGCTGTTTATGTCCTGAGCTCAGGCGCTTCTTGACAGGGTCACCTGTGAAGAGGTGCGGGCTGCGGGGATGCCTCGAACCCACCGACGTGAGGGGAGGTCCCGCAGCCCCTCACCTCTCACCCCTGGCTCCGAAGGTCCCCATAACAGAACTGTGGCCCTGGCAGGGGATCAGAAAGCGTCCCCAGTGCCACTCAGCCCAGCAGCTCAGCCAGGGCACATCACCCTCCGTCATGCCCAGCACGGCTCCGGCCCTGCACAAACGCTCTGCCAACACCACAGGGACCATTTTGTGGCGGCGATGCCCCCGTCCTGGCATCACCGAGCAGCACCGGGGTTGCAGTCCCAGCTCCGAGGAGAGGCTGCCTAGGGCTGGCTGCGTGATGTGGGCACGGGGGGCCCTGTGCCAGAGGGGTCCCGGCAGCCCCGCTGCCCCTCCGTGTGCTGCGAGCTCGTCGTCGCCTTCCTCTTGGGCAGCTGCCACCAGCTGCAAAGTGACCACCCCGAGCCAGGGCCAGCGGGCACCCAGCTGGGCCAGGAGAGGGGCAGGAGGTGACAAGGCCTCGTCCTGCCCGGCACGGACCCCTCTGGCCTGTGGGTGACAGGCACGGCGAGGGGGATCCTGTGGAGATGTCCCCTTCCCTAGCACCCCGGAGCTGCCATCGCTGCTTGCATGGGGTGCTGAAGCTGTGGTGGGAGACAGCGTGGGAGCCCCACGGGTGATAGGATAGAGGGATGAGAAGGCATGAAGCTGCGGAAGAAATAAAAAATATAATAAAAAAATAAAGAAAAAACCACTCTATTATAGCACCCAGGCCGAACAGGCACCCGCTGAGTTCCCGGCCCAGCAGGGATGCCAGTGGGTGACCTCCGCATCCCCACTAAAGGGGGGGGGGGACACGATGCAGACCGAGGCAGAGCCAGCCCCCCTCCCAGTGCCACCAGAGCAGAAGTCACGCCTGACCCCGGGGCTCTGCAAAAACCCCCCTGCGAGCCCTCTTGCCCTGCCTAACTTTCTGCAAGCGTTGCGTCCAGCCAGGCACAGGGGCCGGCTAAACCGAAAGCGTCACGCTGCAGAAAAATGACAAACAGCAAGAAACCTTTTTTTTTTTTTTTTTTTTTTTTTTTGCTCTTCTCCTTAACCCCTCCACCCCCCCCTTAGGCTTTTTAATTTCCGTGCTGTAAGGAAGCACAAGCCCGGAGGGCAGTCGGTGCGAGTGGGTCCCACGAGCCGGCCGCTCGCAAACACCTCCCGAGCCTGCTCCCGGGGCCCGGAGCCTCGCACGGCTCCGGCCGTGCTCCCTCGCTGGGAATCCCATCTTGCTTTTTAACTACAGCTTTCGAGCATATCTGAACCATCTCAAGTGTCTCGGCAGCACCGTTCCGATCTTGCCACCGGGCTATTTTTAATGATAAGATGAGTCGGATTAGCAGAACGGCTTTCTTCTTATTCCCCCCCCAACCACCACCACCACCACCACCCTTCCACTCCCTGACTTCAGAGCAGGCACCGAGCATTTCGGCTCCCGAGCCCGGCTGCAAAACCAAAATAAAGGCAGCACCCGGCACGCAGGAACTTCCCAGCAAAGGCACCCGTTTCGTGGGGCTCGGCGGCGACTGAATCAGTAGCTCCGAGCGACTGTATTAGCGGAGGAGCGAGGGCACCGTGACCCGTGGTGGTTATTCTCATAAACAAATTTCTATTAATTGCAATGGGAAAGGCAGCCCGGCCCGGAGCGTGCCCTCCCCCTGCTCGGCCACACCGGGCAACCCGCAGCCGAAAAAGTGTCAGGGCAAACGGCACAGCGGGCTGGCGATGTGCTGATGCACCCCCCCACCCCTCGAGACAAACCCAAGCCGCAGGCCCCAGCGCCGGCACGGTCGCTCGAAATAAATACGCAAGGCTCGAGGCTGGAGAAGTATAAATCTCTACAGATTTACATACAGGGCGATACATTTACATACGGGACCAGAGCAACGCTCGGGTGGCGGCCCCCTCCCACCCCCCTCCGTCCTCGCCCTGCAGAACCCAACTGGAAGAAGGGTTTGCAGAAGTCTTCGCCTTATCCCCACCGCCTCCCCGCAAGGGCCAGCGCAGGCCTTCGCCCTCCCCACTTTACACCCGGCAATAGGAAGGGGTAAAAAGTGCCCGGAGAAAAACCCCGGGCAGCCCAAGCTCGTCAGGAGGAGCCGCCGGCGTTTTTGCACCCCAGCAGAGATTCGCGGAGCAGCGGAGGAACGCGAGGATGTGAGCACTTACAGGCTGGGCTGCAATAAGAAGCACAAGAGCTACAGAGAATTAACCCACCGCTCGGGAGTCCTGGGAAGGAAAAGAGCGAAAGCGTCTGAAAATAAAGGAAAATAATAAGGAAAAAAAAAAAAATTGACATCGTCATCCTTTCTTTTTTTTTTTTTTTTTTTTGCCTCCTCTCCTCCTCGAGAATCCCAGCGTTAAGGAGCAAAGCCGAAAAAAAAAATAAAAATGCAAAAAGTAAAAATGAAATAAAATAAAAAAGAGGAAAAAAAAGCGCGTGGGGGTGGGGGGGGGGCTTTCAGGAAAAAGCTTCTGGCCCCAAGAGTAAATCCCATCTGAGGCTGTGAGCCGAGCGTGGATGTGTTTGTAAAAAATTAGCAAAAAAAAAAAAAAAAGAGGCAACGGAAGGAAAAATAATGAAAAATGCAAAATTCCAGTGCAGTGCTGCAGGATCCAGGCTTTTTCTTTTCTTTTTTCTTTTTTTAAAAGGGGGGGGGGGGAGGGTTGATTGTTGGCATGAGAAAGTTGTCCCCCCCACACAAAAAAAAAAGGATAGAAGGGAAAAGGAGAAAAAAAGGAGGGAAAAGGGAAAAAAGGGGGGAAAGGAGGGAGAAAAGGGGGAAAAGGAGGAAAGGGGAAAAAAGGGGGGGGAAGGAAAAAAGGGAAAAAAGGGGAGAAAAGGGGAAAAAAGGAGAAAAAAATGGAGAAATAAAGGGGATAAAAGGGAAATAAGGGGAGAAAAAGGAAAAAAGGGGGGGGGTGAACAAGGAAAAAGGGGTAAAACAGGGGGAAAAAATGAAAAAAAAAAAAAAAAAACAAGAAAAAAAAAGGGAAAAATGAAAAACCAAGTTAAAAAAGAAAAAAAAAAAAGGAAAAAAATGAATTATCATTAAAAAAAAAAAAAGCATATATTTTTTCACACGCCCTCCTTCCCCCCTGCGTTATATTTTTTTTTGGGGGGTAGGCGAAGAGTTGGGGGGGGGGGGTCCACGTGCGCTCAGCCCCGTCCCCGCTCTCGCACCCGGGACCCCCCTTTAGCGTCCAGCGCGGCGCGCGCGCGCGCGCGCTCCCCCGCGCCCGCCCGCCCGAACGCGCGCGCGCGCGCTCTCGCCGCCACCCCGCCGCGCCCCCACGTCACGCCGCCGCCCGCCGCCACGTGACCCCCGCGGCCGGGCGAGACCACCGCGGGGGGGGGGCCCACCGCGGCGAACGGGGGGCTCCGGCACCCTCCCCGCCGCCGCCTCCCCACCGGGACCCCGGCGGGGGACGCGGAGAATCCATTCGGGACCACCGGAGGGGGGGCGGCTCCCCGGCGGGGCGGCGGCGGCGGCGGGGAGGCGGTAGGGGAGGTCCCCGTCCCTCCCCGCGCCGCGCGCAGTGGTAGGGCCGGCAGCTCAAATTCCGAGAATTGGGCTCTGTTGATTCTTAGAACTGGGGTTCTTAGAAGTGGTGATGCAAGGAGTTTCTAGGAAAGCCCGGAGACCAGGTGATTGCTGCTTCTATTGCCGCGGCCGATTTTACCCTTTAATTCTCTCGCTCTTTTTTTTTTTTTTTTTTTTTTTTCTCCTCTCTTCCCTCCTCTCTCTCTCTCTCTCTCTCCCTCCTCTTTCCCTCCCTGCCCCGCTCTGGCGCCCAGCCGCCCCTATATATTTCTTACCCGTTTTTTTCCCCCCCTTTTTTTTTTTTCTCTCTTTTTTTTTTTTTTTTTTTTCCCTCGGCAGGTGCCCCGACGGCACTTTTAATCCATCCAAAAAATAATAATTTTACCACCCCCTATTCCCCCTCACCCCTTATTCCCCCTCACCCCCTTCTCCTAATTTCCCCCCGTATTTTTTCATTATGATAACAATTCGCCTCCCCATCCTCAATTAACGCGCTCCTTATTAAATCAACCCGGGGACACCCCAACCCCCTCCTTACACCCTTAATAGTAAAAAAAAAAATAAAAAAAGGAGAGGGAAAAAATAATAATAATAAAAAAAAAAAAAAATCCTAGCCCCGGCTGCCCTAACGGGGCCGGTTCCTGCAGGGGGGGGTCCCCCACGGTGGTCCCCATGGAGTCGCTGGGGGGTTTTGTCCCCCCGAGCGCTGCTGTCCCCATGTCCCCATCCCCGTGTCCCCCGGGGGGGCCCGGCGCTGTCCCTGCACCTGCAGGCGGCCGCAGGACGGCGGCGAGCGCGGCCGCCGGGGAGCTCCGGGCTTTTTATTTTGTTGGTTTGTTGTTTTTCTCGGGCTCGTTTCTCGGTGGATGGAGCTCGGGCAGGGTGTTTTACGTTCAGTTTGCTTTATTATTTGGTGTTATCGTCCTTTCGCTTCTGGGGGCTGTTCCGCTCCTGCTCCCCGCGTGTGCGTCGTGGCGCGGCACCGGGCGGCTCGGCCCTCTTTCGGGGTGATTTTTTTTTCTTCTTTCCCCTTCTCGGAGGATTTTTTTACCGCAGTCCAAGCTGGGGCTTTTTTCCCCGTGTGTGTGTGTGTGTGTCCCATTTCGGCTCCTTACCGGCTTTTTGCAACCTGTGGCGGGGCCGCGCCGGGATCTGTCAAAAGCCCCCGGGGGGCGAGGAGCCGGGCGGGGATGGAGCGGACTTTGCGGCATTTTGTCGGCCCGGGGAAAAGAAGCGGCGTGGGGCTGGGGGGGGGGGGAGAGAGAGAGAAAAAGAGCCACGGCGGGGAGGCTCGGCTTCCCTGCCGGCCTCCCTCCTCCCCGGGGCTCGGTGGCAGGAGCCGCGCCGGCCCCGACGGCACGGGAGGCGCAGCGAAGGTGCGGGGAGAGGGAGAAGCGGCTCTGAAAATACCGCGCAGGGGAGGGCTCCGAGAGGTTTTATTCCTTCCCCTCCCCGTCCTTTTCCTTCCAGCGATGCCGCCGCAAACAGCGCGGTGGAGAAGGAGGAGGAGGACGGGGGGTTCCTCCGGCCGCTCGGGGATGGGGTGCGCTTTGGGGAGGGGGTCGCTTGTCGGGGTACGGGGGAGCCCGACAACCCAACCGGGTTGTGTGTCCCCCCCTTTTCGCCGTGGCAGCCCTTTGCCGTGTGTTTACTACCGCGGCGGACTTGGCGCGGCGACAGCAGCTCGTAAATCTGCCGCCGGGAGCTGCGCGCCTGGCCCCCGGCCACACGCTATTCCTGGAGCGAGCCGCGCAAATAGCGCGCAAACAGCGCGCAAACCCCGCGCCCGGCCCCCTCCGCACCCCCCACCTCCTCCCCCCTCCAAAAAAAAAAAAATAAAAAAATAAATGCGCAAAAAAAAAAAAAAGGCAGCAAACAGCATTTGGGAGAAGGGGGAAAGCTGTTTGGGTGATGCGTGTTTTATTTTTATTATTTCATTATTATTATTTTTACACCCCCCCCCTCCTTTAAAAAAAAGGGAAAACAAAACCGAAAAAGCCCAACTTTGTTGTGAAAACTTTCGTGGTCGGGCGGCAGCGACCTCTCCCGGCCGTCCCCCCCCTCCCCTTTCTCTCTCTTCCCCCCCCCCCCGGCCCCAGCTCTCCGCCTCGCCAGCCGGCCCCCCCGCCCGTAGTTTGCAAAGTCACAGTATGAAATGTTATGAAATCGCCTCTTGGGAAGGAGGGAAACAGAAAGCAGGGCGTTTGTTTAGAGAGGAAAGAAAAAAAAAAATCAGCGGCGGCCTCTCAGATGTGCCTAAAAAGCTGCCTTTGACCCCCTGTTGCATTTCCAGGGAAAGAGGCGAGTCGGGGCTTAAAATCACAGGTCAGAAACAACAAAAACAAAGCCTGCCTCGCTTAGTTTTTTCCACTGGCTTCGGCTAGGCGCAGGATCGGTGCGAGGCGAGGCTGAGCCAGCCAGCTGGGGCTCAGTCCGTCGGTCCCGCAGCTGTCCGGGGCCGAATTCTTCCCCACGCCGCTGGACGTGTCAGCAGGGTTCAAGCCCTGGTTCGATCCGGGGCTGTGTATCGATTCCTGTCCGGAGGTTTTAGATGCTTTAAAATATATATATTTGCTGTGTTGTTTTAAAGGTCGGCAGGATAAGTGCTTGAAGAACAAACGCAGGCTTCCACCTGCAGTCCCTGGTTGGGGGGGTCTGCAGTTCAGAAATCCCTTAGAAAATATTTTAGGGCAGACCTCTCTTCCTCTCCCTCCGTAGGCAGAGCTACGGAGGCAGAACCTGAGGTTCTGTTATTTTCCTGCTAGCGATGGGATTGCTGGCTTCAAAAAAAATAATTAAAAAAAAAAAAACCACCTTACGTTACAGATAGCAATTTTTGCCCCGTGAAACAAATCAGCCACCCATCTAAAATATTCAAAGGGTGTCTAGCAATTTTCCAGAGGAATGGATTATTACATTGTTCCAGTAAGAAAAGACTTCATCTCCGAGCATTCAATTTTGACTGGCAAAACAGATCAAAGATCTCTTGGGATGCATTTCAATTCCAATTTCCAATCCCCCTCAGTTCTGCCTGTCTGAGTCAATATTCAGAGAGGAAGTGGAGGTTAACTAGTTAGTTATTATTGTGAAGGAAGAAGTTGGAATGAGAAGTGATTCTTACAAATCTCGCTTTAAAGAGGGGAGGGGAAAAAAAAAAATCTGTCAAAAGTCTTTATGCTACTTTTTAGACGTCCCTATTTGCAGCCCTGGGAGGACGTAAGCCTGCTGTCTGATGAGACAAAAATAACCCTAGCAGAAACATTAAGTTTTGAAAAACAAGGCTGGAAAAGCTCATAAAAATAATGTTGCTCAGACGCGTTTTAAGAGAAACAGAATTACATCGACAAAATTATATGTTTTCCAGGTTTGGTTGGGGTGTTTTATTTTCCAAGGGGAAAAATTGGTCCCGCAGCAAAGCTGACTGGTGCCATCTAGTGTCGGGTCTTCTCCTTCCTCCCCGGCCAGGGGCTGAGCCGAGAGGCTCGGGAGAGTGGGAACATGTTTATTAACGCTGCTTTTTAAAAAAAGAAAAAAATGCTTGCTAGCTCGGAGGAAGGTGGCAGAGGAAACTCCGGATGCCGCTGAACTTACTTAAGGAGCCTAATTGGAAACAACCGAGTGCTTATTAAAGTCACTGACATTTCCATATGGAGCTCTCTCTGCATCTGGTCATGAAATCACATGTGAAAATCTTTCCAAGTTGTGGTGCTAATCTGCCCTTGAATTTCTGCCTAATTTAGGTTGTATTGTAAAGCTATGCTTCTTTTTTTTTTTTTGCTTTTTTTTTTTTTTCTCTTCCACATCATGCCCCCCGGAGGGGCTGAAGCGTTCAGCCACCAATGGCAGCAGCCTCAGGTTAATTTGCAGGCATGTTTTTTAGTAATAACACCGACGCTGTCCTCCAAAACCCATTACAAAGACAGGTGGTAAAACTTACTGAGGCGGTCCCGTGTTTTTTAGCAGCAGGGGTGGATGTCGTCTTAATTTGCTGGAATACCCCATTAAAAATAAACTCGTGTTACAGAGTCTGTAGGTGAGTGAAATGAAGCTCTGACCTGTAGACAGACTATACGGTGTTTGTTGTGGCTGAAAAATACATTTCATGCCCGTTTTAGTCCGTGTGTGGTAGTGTTTGGGCTGCAAACTCCACGAGAAGGGCTTTTACGGGTTCAGTTGGATCCCAAAATGTTGTTTTCAGGTTTCTGAGAAGTTTGTAAAATCTAAATTTGGTGAAAAGTTGCCTGCATGCTCGTAACCTCTCGTTCCGTTTTTATAGCGGCATGGGAGTCTATAAACAGGAGCCCTGTATGCTGAGTGCCTGTATTCTTTTCTAATCTATTTTTAAACCATTCTTCTGTTTGGCAAAAAGTGACACTTGGTTTCCATGTTTACAGCAGGCATTGGCAAACCTCAGGAGTTCACAGTTTGCAGTTTGGTTAGATGAATATCCAAAAGTTAGCATCTGACCACTCAGCTTCTTCAGACTGCAAATTTAGACTGCAGATGTAGTCCTGCCTGCTTTTTTTTTTTTTTTTTAATCCGTGCTAGGTCTTGGGTTCCCATTACAGCAGGGCACCGGCAGCCAAAAGACACACACACACCCCTGGCCCTTCAATCAGAGCAATTCAGGGCTGCTTTCAAAGCCCAGCAATCTCAGTGGAGCTTCGCACCTAGAGCAGGGAGAGCTGTGGGAGTTGAGAGGGGGGCAAATTTGGGGCTGTTTTTTGGTTTTGTTCCTCCCTATTAATTTCTCCTGGCTGGTGTGCCCCCTTTGGCTTGCACACCAGGAACCCATGAGGACAGTGGGCTAAATAAACACGGAGGTGTCTCTCCCCAGCCTGGGGACCCCCAACATGTATTCATGTCTCACCCCAACTAGGGGGGATGCTGAAGCTGGTCCTCGATGCCACAACGAGCTGTGTCTCCCTATCAGCCCCAGGCAGACAGAGACAGGGGGGTCAGTACAGGGTGGGGACAGCGGGACCCCTCCTCTGAGCCCAGCTGGGACAGGGATGCCCGGCCCCAGCTGCACCCTGCCGTCGGCTCGGCGCGGGGCTTGGCAGCGCATGGCGTCAGTCCCTTGCTCCTTTGGCTTCAGCCGGGACGAGTCCCTGCCTTCCCTTGAAAAATTAATGTGCCAAATTGCTTGGGGTCATTGGAAATGCTGAAGGAGGCTCGGCTCCTCGCTTCCCAAGGGCACTCGCTGGCTCTGCCTCCTTGTTCAGCTACGTGAAGGGCAGGGGGAGTCTTCCTTAGTGGAAAATGTTGGAGGCAGCTCTGATGTCCCCCCCCCTCCTGCTCTGTTTTTTCTTCTGCAAAGACCAAAACAATGCGGAGACTTGAGCTGGGCCAGCTTTCAAGGGCAATCCTTTTAAACCCTCTTTTGAAGTACAAACTATAAAGTTCCCTGCAGCGCTCAAGAAAATATGCAGTTTTCCTGGTTCCAAATGCTGATAATAAACCCGTCCGGATAATGTATTGCATTTCCTAGAAACATTTGTTTGCTGGCAGGAAATTGGATCAGATTGAAAGTTAGCAGAGACCGCTCGATATAGCGAGTGCAATCTGCTCACGGAAGGGTACGATGGAAAAAACTACAGGGCTCGCACTGGCGATGCTGCTTTTGATCTGTGCTGACACAGTGCGCTAGGACTCCTCTCCGTCTCTTCTTCGGTTATTATTAACCAAGCCACGTTTTGGCCTAGACGCCAACCAGAAGCTGCTAAATTAATAAAAACCGTGCTGTGACAGCTAAAGGACGCTTGGTGCCCCCTGATTGTGTGATGTGGGGAAAGCCGAGCTGGGAACTTGCGTACCCCCAGCCCACAGCATCCTCTTTATGGTGGCTCACGGCACCCCTGACTGTGTCCTGGGTCCCCCCCTGCACCCCATTTCTCTTTCTGTGCCTCTGCTCCCTGCGCTGGACAAAGCGAGCATCCCCTCTTGGTTTTGGGGGGAAGCTGGCAGCCTGCTGGGTAGGCAGGGGGGTGCTTCCCTCTGGGGCTGGGCTGGGGGGGGGGGGGTGGCAGGATGGAGCTTCCCCTGGGCGGGCAGTTTCGGAGCTGTGTGTGGGATGAGGCTGTGGGGAAGAGAGACTTCACCCAGCCGCCCCTCCAGGGTGAGGTGAGGGAGTCAGCGCTGCGGGCTCTGGAGCAGCACAGGGTGGAGGGGTAGGAGAGCTGAGCTCGGGGGGGTGGTCGGTGCCCCCACCCAGATTGTGATTGTGCGTGGTGGGGGGAGAGGGGCAGGATGCGGGGTATCCCCCAGTGCGAAGAGGATGGGGAGGAAGGCGTCTGCGCTCTGCACAGGGCTGTGGGAGGATGGATGGAAAGGGATTCCCTATAAATAGGGGAGTGGATGGCTGGAGGGATTTCCCTGTGAATGGCAGGAAGGCAGGATGGGGGGTGGGTCCCAGCTTCTCCCCCCACCCCCCCCTTCCCGTGCCTGTGGCCGGGAACAGCTGCAGGGGTCTCCCCTTTGCATGGGGTGGAGCTGGGGGGGTTCCCCCAGCCGTGGGCACTCCCTCCCTGTGCCCACTGTACTGGCCCCGGGGAGGACAGTGCTGGCCCTGGGCTCCCTTCCAGGAATGGTTTTTCTCGGGGAGGTGCCGGCAGGGAAGGGCCGTTCCCTGAACCGCTGGGGCAGACCCACTGCCTTCCTGGAAGGCAGCAGCGGTGACGGTCCCATGTGGCCACCCCCGAAATGGGCCCCGACCTTCCTCTCCGGGCACAGCAAGCCCCGGCGTGCAGCCCCGAGCACTGCCACTGGCCCCCACCTGCGAGGTACCGGGCAGGAAAACTTGGTGAGGGGGGACACTGGGGTGATGCTCTGAGCCCAACTAAACCTTGGGGGCACATCCTGGGCTGGAGAGGGGTGTGGGTGGAGAGGGTCATGCTTGGTGGTTCCCTAGTTCCCCACCGCTGTCCTTTTTTCCTGCTGTCCTCCTCCCCAAGCATCCTCCCTGGGGTGCGGAGCTGGTGCTGTGCAGCGGCCGGGAGGGGCAGGGTTAACGCAGCTGGGCTCGGAGGGGAAGGAAGGTCCCTCTCCCTTGTGCTGCACACATCCTGCAAGCCGGAGGGCTTGGGATGCACCTGCCCGGCTCCCATACCCCACAGCACTGCGCTGGGGAGAGGCGATTTGGGGAAGGGGCTGAGCGGGGTCCGGCGGTGGGAGAGGAGCGGGGTGTCCCCGCAGCCGGCAGCGCTGTGGGTGAGGGAATTTGGTGACAGCAGCAGCGTCTCACGTGATGCTCACGGGCACAGAGTTCATCTTGCAGTTTGTTGGTTTATAGACGGGTCAGTCCTGGCGGCTGTGACACCGAGGTGAGCCACCGGGAGCCCGTCCGAGGTCGGGATGCGCCCCGGCCGCCCTAAATACGGCCGTCTGCTGGTATAGGAAGCATGGATGCGTGCTGGGCTGCTTGCAGGGTGCTGTGAGTCCCTGGGCTTTCGCTTGCTGGCAGTGAGCAAGTACAGAAAGGTCAGAGTCTGCAGTATTTGGGAAATGAGTCACTTTGTGTGTGTGGTGGAGTTTGAAGATAGCCAGGCTCGGAGTAGGTCTAGAAGATTTGCATTTTATGGCCGGGATAGGGCTGTAAGACACCCTTCTGGGCTTTGCCTGCGACACCATGCCTTAAATCACTCCTCTTCTTCCCACCTCAAGGTTTCTGGGGTTTGGGGTGCAGACCCACATATCAGCTGTGAGGGAGAGGGCAGGGGACACCCATCCTCGCAGGGCTGGATGCGCTCCCCGCAGGTGCTGGCAGTCCTGCCGGATCCCTCTGCATTTTGGGGTCAGCCCTAAAAATAGCATGGTAAGGTTTTGGGGTTTGTTGGTTCACTTGCTCATTGCACTTCCTGTTCCTGCTGGGGCGGCTGCTGGGGACCTTCCTCCTGGTCGGTGCCAGGTTGGTTGTGTTTGTTGGTTTTTAGTCAATTCGGAGGTAGCAGCACGAGTTCTGGCAGCGAGCTCCTGGGTTTCCTTGCCCTGCTGCCCCAGCTGCGTTACCCACGAAGCCAGCTGCTGGAGACAAAGCCTGCGGTTTGGGGGAAGGCTTTTCCAGCAGCCAGAGGAAGGCATTTGTTTTGGGTCCCCTTCCGTCTCCGCCACCAACTTCCTACGTGATCCCGGCCAAGTCGCTTTGTTTGGTTCTTGACGTCCGCATCCTCCCAGGTCCGCTTGGCAGCGCCATCCAGCGCGCTTGTGCTGGTGTCTGGGGCATGTTGGTGTCCCGAGAAGGTTTATCACTGCTTGGAGGGCCACATTCAGGCTCTTTCCAGGTTTCCGAGCGGAGTGGCAGCAGGTGTTTGTAAGTCATACCTGATAACGAGGTGCTGGGAATATGACATTGGTCTTGGATGTGGCGCTGCCCGGGAATTCGGTCTTGGCAGGGGAGAGCTGTCCCCGAAAGAAGTGGTGAGAAAATTCTCACTCGACTTCCCTTCCCCACCTGCCTTCAAGTTCCTGAGTCATGGAAATGAAAATCTCCTTGGCATACGCCCATGGTTTGGGCTAGAGGGTGTGGAAGAAGCTATGACGGGATTCTCAAAGCCTGTGGTTGTGATAAGAACGTACTGTACCGGAAGAAACAAATGTTAACCTTACTGGAGAGTGGAAGGTTTGTTATCTCTAGCTTTTATCCCACTGATACTCGAGGGAAACAGCAAGCTTGTGCGCTGCCCCGGCCAATTCATAATTATCGGCTAACGTGGTGTTTGTTTTCTTCTGCTTTTATTTATAGGTTTGAAAGAAACTTTTGGACTGTGAATTGAGGCATTGGGTATGTAAATTTAAATTTTGTGCTTCCCTCCCCCCCCCCCCGCTTCCCTTTAAAGTGTTGAATGAAATGTTTCATTAGCCCCAGCTGGGATTTGTTTTCGGGAGAGCAGCTGCTCTGTGGAAAATGCTGTACGTTCGCATGCCACTGGGGAAAGAGGAGGAGACGGGGCTGCGGGAAGGGGCTGGTCGCTGGGGAACGTGGTGCTGGAAATGCACGATCCAGCCCAAACCCGGGGCAGGGGGAGGTGCAGGCTGCCCCGAGAGGCTGGTGGCAGGGACATCTCTGAGACGGGTCGGTGTGTGTTGTGCTAGGAGAAGGCTTTGTGTGCCTTGACTAACCCAAGCCTTCCTCACTGGGATGGACTGGGCCGCGGTGTGGGTAGCAGCCCGGCAGGTTGGATGGGTTCTGCTCCTCGCTGCCACCATCCATCCGTTGGGAAACCATGGACAGGTCTTCTCCAGGGTGGCCACCTGATAGCAAGGAAGTAGTTGGGCGGTGGGTGAGGGTTGGGTTGAAATCAGACAGCTCCAGCTGGGACCTCTGAGGCCTGTTTGGCTTCCCGTGGCTGGGTTCGCAGCCAGCAGGCTGGGGGCTGAGGTGGGTGGCAGCCCAGGAGGGATCTGAAGGCTGCCAAGCTGTGCTGGGAGCTCCTTGGGGATGAACCTGAGGAGCAGTGGTGGTGGTGGGAGGAGTGGGCTGGGGTGGAGCCGCCATGGGCGAGGCGAGGAGAAAAAAAAGCTGGTTAGCTAATCCTCAGGAGGGTCTGGGCTGGGTGGGACTGAGGCACGCCAGGTCTTGCTGTTGGCCTACAGACCTCACCAGGAGACCTGGCAGGCGCTTGGCACGATGCGGGGCTGTTTGTCCCAGCACCGAGGAGCTGGGACACCCATCCTGGCCACCCGAAGGCATCCCAGAGCAGCAGCTGCCTCCCCGCTGGGGTTAGGTGCTGTCCCGGCTGCGTCTCCATTCGCGTCCTTCTCCCGCTTGTGTTTCGGGCAGACCCAAGATGGCCTCGCCGGCAGACAGCTGCATCCAGTTCACCCGCCACGCGAGCGATGTCCTCCTCAATCTCAACCGCCTTAGAAGCCGGGATATCCTGACGGACGTCGTCATCATCGTGAACCGGGAGCAGTTCAGAGCCCACAAAACAGTCCTGATGGCCTGCAGGTGAGAGCGCCTGCCGCTTCTGGCCACCAGCACCGCTGCTGCGTCCCCAGGGAGGCTTGTGGGTTTTACGGGCAGGGAAACTGAGGCAGAGAAGCAGAATAGAAACAGGCTGCCACGCAATTAGCACCAGTAAAACGGGATTACTGAGACCTTACATCTCCAGCACGGTGCCCACGTGCAGCCCATGGGGACAAGCAGGAGCACAGCGGACACGGGGCATCTCTGAAGGCAGGGCACAAACGCTGTGTGGGATGGGACAGGACGGGAGGGCTGGATGCTGCTGAGGTGAGCGAGTCCTCTGTGACCGCGGTGTCCCCTGCCACTGCTATTTTTAGAGCTATTCCTCCCAGGCTGCTGGCTGCACCCACCTCTGTGGATTTTCAAGCCTGGTTGGGTCTGAAATCCCTTCCCAGGTCCAGGATTGCTTCCTAGTGACCTCTAATTAACATCCCTCCACCGCCTAGCTGCATTAACTGCGGATGCCTTTCAGGGTTTCGTGCTGACAAGATGAAAAGATACGGAAAAACAAGGATTTGACTGCTAAGACATCTGAAAAATATTTTATCAACATTTCCTTTTTTTTTTTTCCTCCTTGTTAAAGAGGAGCATGGATGCCCCAAGAGGCTTCTGAAAGAAATGAATCACAGTGGGAAGGGGGTGGTGGTAAGAACAACAGAAAAAGGTGAATTTCTAAACTGAGGCAGTGGGGAGTTGTTGAGCAGGTGAGATCTAAAAGCAGGCTGTGCAGGTTGGTAAAAGTGCAGCGCAGAAGACGCTTACTAAGCTAGGAAACCAAGCTTGATAATAAGGGGGAAGCTCAGGGAATACTGTAATTGCCTCCTTCTCCTCCTTCCTTATCACGCACAAAACTCTGTGAGCTAAGGGATTTCAGGTAAATTCTCCTTTCTTCCTCTGAATCGTCGTTAACACTCATCTTCCCTCTGCCTCCTCTCTGCAGTGGCCTCTTCTACAGCATCTTCACTGACCAGCTCAAGTGCAACTTGAATGTCATCAACCTAGACCCTGAAATTAACCCCGAGGGGTTTTGCATCCTCTTAGACTTCATGTACACATCCCGCCTGAACCTGCGGGAGAACAATATCATGGCTGTGATGGCCACAGCGCTGTACCTGCAGATGGAGCACGTGGTTGATACTTGCCGAAGATTTGTCAAATCTAGGTGAGCACCTTAGGTGAACTTTGGAGTTCCTGGCATGGTGTGTTTGGGTGGGAGGGGGGGGGACTGTCTAAATATCTGCGAGCTTATCCTTATGTGCTGAAAATGACTGCATCTCTTCCTTTCTGCCTGGTTCCAGTGAAGCTGAGATGGTGTCTGCTGTGAAGACCCCGAGGGAAGAGTTTTTGGCTGGCCGGATGCTGAGCCACCCAGAGGTGATGGCTTATCGGAGCAGAGACGTCTCGGAGAACAGCATGCCTCTCCAGAACGGGTCCCTCTGCAACGGGAGGGCTTTTGCGCCTGGCTTGTTCAACAGTTTGTCTGGATCCTCCATTCCCTACCCCGGGTACAGCCCCCTCCCTCTGAATGGCTTCCTTGTGGATGACGAGTTGCGGGAGATGAGGATGCCTCTCTCCGAAGTCTCAAGGGCAGGCGCCTTCCCCAAGGAGAGGATCCTGCCGTGCGACAGCTCCAGGACGATCCCCACCGAGTACATGAGAACCATCACCGACATCTCGGCCAACATGTGCCACGCCACCATCTACGCTCCGAAAGAAGGCGCTGCTGAAGAAGCCAGGAGCGACATGCACTACGGCGTAGCCTCTGGCCCCAAACCTGTCGTCCCCTCGATCCGGAACAATCCCTACTTCTCTTGCGACAAAGTGGCCAAAGAGGAGGAGAGGACCTCTTCAGAGGATGAGATCAGCCAGCACTTTGAGCCCACCAACACCCCCCTGGACCGCAAGGGACTTATCAGCCCCCAGAGCCCCCAGAAGTCAGACTGTCAGCCCAACTCGCCGACCGAGTCCAGCAGCAGCAAGAACGCCCGCATCAGTCAGAACTCCAACTCCCTCTTCACCAAGAGCCCCACAGACCCCAAAGCCTGCAACTGGAAGAAGTACAAGTTCATCGTCCTCAACTCTCTGAATCAGAACACCAAGCAAGACAGCGCTGACCAGAATGAGATGGGAACCCTCTCTCCTCGCACCTACATGCCCATGTCCACCTGCCAGCAGTCCATGGAACCGGAGCATCTCAACGTGCAATCCCCCACCAAGATGAGCGTGAACGGAGAAGACTCCAATATCCCCCAAGCGAGCAGACTCAACAACATCGTTAACAGGTGAGAAGATGTCCCTGGGGAGACAAGGACTCCCTGTGTTGTTGGTGAGGGTTTGGAAGTGTGTGAAATAGATGTAGCGTTGCAGTGGGGTGTCCGGCCGCGGGCAGGTGGAAACCTCTGCACGTGGTGAAGCGCTGCCAGCGATGTCGGCTGGTGGTGGAACTGGGAACACTGGGTCAGGAATTCCTGGCTCGCTTCAGCAGCTCTGGATGGTTTCTGGAGCCTGGATTCGTCGAGCCTGGTTTTCACCCTGTGCCTAGAGCTTTTGGTTGGCTTTAGGTGCTGGAAGGGCCAAACTAGCGTGGAACAGTGTGCTATCCCCTGGACCTGGATGTTCCTAGAGAACTTTGAGGTCATTTTGTGATGGGCATCTGAAGGATGTGGCTCAGGGACCTGTTGTTGATCAGGGCTATGCTGTGCATCTCACCGCAAAGGTCTCCCCATAAAACGTGGATGTTCCTCGTGTCTGGAAGGGTGCAAACATCAAGGGCCCAGTAGCTCAAGCACAGCAAGAGCCTTCTCACGGCTGTGTGCGTTGCTGTCCTTCCACAGGTCCCGGGATGGGTCCCCTCGGAGCAGCGAAGGACAGTCCCCGCTGTACATGCATTCGTCCAAGTGCAGCTCCTGCGGCTGCCAGTCCCCACAACATGCTGAGATGTGCCTTCATACCCCTGGCTCAGCCTTTGGAGAGGAGATGGGGGAAACCCAGTCTGAATACTCTGACTCCAGCTGCGGTGAGTCTTGCATCCCTGCTCGCCTTTTTTTTCAACGGGCATGCGAGGGGGCTGTGCGCTCTGGGGACCCGTCTCCCTGGTGCCCTTCACCCAAAGGGCATCAGACCCATCTCAGAGGCTGGTAGATCCCAAGGTGCTTTACCCTTTCAGCTGGCTGAGCAGCATGTGAGATGCTCACACGTGGGAATTGCTTCCGTCCTCCCCTTCCCCAGACACCTTGTGCGGGGAGTTAGTCACCTGCTGCCAGCTTGGCAGCTCAGGACAGGAAACAAAGCGCACCCCACCCCGCCAGAACCACACGAGAACAAGCTTGGCAGATGTAATGACCCTAATGGGGATTGGGCAAGCTGGTGTGTCTCATGCATCCGTCACGGTGTCTTCATTATCAGGGAGCCCGATGTGCACATCTGGAGAAACGCAGATAATGAGGCTTGCAATCTCGTTGCAAAACTCCCCAAGCCCAGAGAGGAGTATCTGTGCGCTGATCTGCCTGCAGCTCAGGGAGGGGGAACGCAGGATTGGCACTGTGGTGTGCTCAGACGTCCATAAGGGAGCCAGGTGTAATGCTCACAGCTCTGCAGAGCATTTAAGAGTTAAGCTAGAGGGGCCTGCCTGCCTCTTCAGATCATGGCAGTCTTCCCATTCTCAGTGTAGACATCTGTACCCATAAAGGTTTGCACCTCTAAAGGTGCTGGAGGTCCAGAACTGAGCACCCCTCCTTCAGAGGATGCCTGGTAACTTGGGTGCCGTTGTGGGCCTCTCTGAAAAATGCCCAGGTGACCTCCCTGGCTTCTTAGAAGCAGCTTTATAGAAGCAGTAGCTGGTGTCACACTGAAGGAGAGGTGGCTCATGTTGCCTCTTCTCTCTCAAGCCATGCACGTTGATCCTGTGTGCATGAGAAGGCTGTGGAGGTCATGGCATGGCTGACCACAAACACATCTGGGCCTCCGTCCTTATTCCAACACTCGCTCTGCCTTCCCCTCCCCACCTCCCCAAGCCATACGCGGGCCCATTTTGGTGCTGGCCGCTCAGTGCCCATCTCATCTATCTCATCGCTCCCCTCTCTGCCCTCCCAGAGAACGGAGCCTTCTTCTGCAACGAGTGCGACTGCCGGTTCTCCGAGGAGGCCTCCCTCAAGAGGCACTCCCTGCAAGTGCACAGCGACAAGCCCTACAAGTGTGACCGCTGCCAGGCCTCCTTCCGCTACAAGGGGAACCTCGCCAGCCACAAAACCGTCCACACAGGTACGGCGACGTCCTGGGGGGCTGCCAGGGGCTGGGCTGCGTCTCCACGAGGGCTGAGCTCATTTACTGTAAAGCCCTGGGCTTTTCTAAAGGCCGCTTGCACAACGCGTGGCTGGGAGCAGATGTGTGGCCACCAGGTCACTTTGTGGTAGATTTAAAAGAAAATAAAGAAATCATTTAGGGGAAAAAAAATCTGTTTTGTTTTGTTAGTTGTTTTTTTTTTTTTTTCCTACATCCTAGAAATCCAGATCCTATCTAGCCTGGCAGAAAGTCTGCTGATGGGAAAATCTGTGAGCGGATGGACTGTGTGAATCAGCACAATGAAAGCTGAGAAAGGAAAGGGATATTAAGGGTTTAGTCATTTGCTGACAAACCTGGGGATTTTTTTTTTGTGTGTGTGCTTTTATTAATGCCTAGCATGTCAACAGCCAGCTCCCCGGCTGGGGAAGGGAAGTGCGTGCTGCTGGGCTGTAAAGACACCATCCCACAGCCCCAGCTGAGCTCCACGTGGCCACGGGGGTAACCAGGGTGACACAAGCACCAGGGCAGGGTTTGAGGGTGTGGGGGTCAAAGTCCTCTGTCCCCCCAGGTCCTCTGCATACCCCAGGCCGGAACATATTTGCTCTTGAATCAAAAACAAAAGAAAAAGGCAGGAAGGGTTAGGCGATGACTGTATCCCAGTCCCCACTGAGCTCATCTTAAAGCATCCTGAAGAAACTGGTTAAAACTTTTTTGCAGCTCCCCTCTAGCCATGTGAAAGCCAGCCAGGGCTGACAGCATTAATTGTAACCAAATAACGAATGGGAGCTGGGCTTGATCATCCAAAGTTCTTCTTGATCATCCAAAGAAGAACCAAATGGCCAGGACAGGATGTGCTGGGAGCGCAGAGGGAGCCAGGTGGCTCTAGGTGGCTGACTCAGGGCCAAGGGGACATCTAAGGTATTTATGCCTTGCCCTTTTTGTTGGTCTCTGCAGGAGAAAAGCCGTACCGCTGCAACATCTGCGGGGCACAGTTCAACCGGCCGGCCAACCTGAAAACCCACACACGCATCCACTCCGGAGAGAAACCCTACAAGTGTGAGACCTGCGGGGCCAGATTCGTCCAGGTGTGTGTGACCGCCGGGGCAGGGGACACGGCCGGGGTCCTGCCCAAGACCTGGGGTGCTGTGAGGGGGCTGAGGGACCACACTCGCTGCCTGGGGCAGTTTTTCCTATGTGATTAGGGGATAAATAGGGACTTTGAGGTCTGCAGGGACAAGTTTCATGGCTTAGTAGGAAACTTGATTTCTGACGGTTGCTGTTAAGGATTGGAGAAATCAAACCTCAGACATGTGGTCCTGTCTCTCTGCTAGAACCCATATACAAATAAATACATAAAATAAGCTGCTGGGAGCTCTGACCCGGGACTTACTCCCCGCAGGTGGCCCACCTCCGCGCTCACGTGCTCATCCACACCGGGGAGAAGCCCTACCCCTGCGAGATCTGCGGCACGCGCTTCCGGCACCTGCAGACCCTCAAAAGCCACCTTCGAATCCACACAGGAGAGAAACCGTACCATGTGAGTGACCCTGCTGCTTTCTTGAGGGGCTCTCAGATTGGGGGGGATGCTGCCAAACCCAGGGACAGGGTGGGAAGACACCCCCATGCCCTTCACCAGCCTCTGCTCCATGTGTCCCATCCCTGTGTTGTGCACCAGCCACATGCAGCCTGGGCTGGGCACATCTGAGCTGCTCTCCTTTTTTTCCCCCTTCTCTGGAAGAAGGTCATGCTTCTTCAAATAGCTGCAGCTTAAATTACAGCCTCCTGTAGTGCGCCGGGATGGGGCAGAGGAGCAGGCAGCCTCACCGGTGCTGGTGGTACCCCACCCTGCCTTGCTGCAGCCCTGGAGGCTCTCGGCTCTTTGCTGAGGCTTTTTTATCTGCTAAGGAGGGAACCAGAGCAGGGACTGTCATCCAAACATCCCTCTGGAGCCACCCTCTTGGCAGGGGTCAAAAGCAGCTCCCAAAATAGCCCTGTAGCTACTTTGAGTGTCTGGATTAGCAGCTTGTTGGTGCATCCATCAACAGCCAGGGTCACATCCTGAGGGACCTTTGCACGTCCCATAAATTTAGGTGTGCTGTGGAGAGCCTGGCATGTGGTGTGTGACCCCAGTAGAGGTTCCTGAGCTGTGGGGATGGAGCGACAGGGCAGAGGGACAAGGTCTAGGGACTCAGCAGCCTCCCTGCTGCTTCTCCCCCCGTGCCTCCACTTCCCCAGTGCCATCTGTGCAATGGGCACAGCGTGCCCAGGTAGCTGGGGGAGGACGGGATTTTGCTGCGGTCACACTGCTTGGCCACCACCTCCAAGGGAAGGACATGTCCCCTGATGTGATTTTTGATGCCCTGCACCTTTGCCTCTCGCCCCACAGTGTGAGAAGTGCAACCTGCACTTCCGCCACAAAAGCCAGCTGCGGCTCCACCTGCGGCAGAAGCACGGGGCCATCACCAACACCAAGGTGCAGTACCGCATCTCGGCGAGCGAGGTGCCTCCGGAGCTCCCCAAGGCTTGCTGAAGGCCGAGGATTTCCCAGGAGGAGGTCAGGGGGGAAGCTGTCCAAAGGATACTTGCAACACTTTAAAAGAGGAGAGGAATATTAAAAAAAAAAAAAAAAAAAAAAAAAAAAAAAATTCATCACATGATGGAGTGCCTCTAAACCCATAGTGCAGATAGGTGGAAAAACATTAGAAACAAAACAAAACAAACAAAAAAAAAATACACGGGTTTTATTTTTCCCAGTTATGTGAAACTAAAAGAAAGATAAAGTTATTCAGATCTTATTGTATATAAAACATAAAAATAAAAATAGTCATTTTAAATGTCTGTGCAGTGGAGTGTTAATAAACTCTGGAGTCTAACCTTCACAGCCTTTGCCGTTTGAAGATGAGGAATGTAATGTTGATTTATGGGAACAGATTTTTTCTTTTGTATGCAAAATGTGTGTTCTTTTAAAGAGAAAGTATGCTATTAAAGAGAGGGCTTTAACTTTTTTAACCAAAGGTGAAGGAATCTATGGCAGAGTTGTAAATATATATAGATATAAATATATAAATATATATATAAAATAAATATATATAGACCTTTAAAAAAGCTATATTAAAAATATATAAAATGCATTAAAGGCTCAGTTGGACTCTGCAGGCAGAAGCCATTCTGAGAATCTTTATTATGATAGAGCACTTAACGAGATATTTTAAAGTATTGCATCTGTACAAGTAAGAAAATATTTTGTCTAAATGCATCAGTGTATTTGTATTTTTTTGCAAGTGAAGGTTTACAATTTACAAAAAAAGTGTGTATTAAACCAACAAAGCTGCAGAAGGAATTTAAAATAATAATAAAGTGTAATTTTTTTTGTTCTAGTTCTCAGTCTGTATATATGTAAAATGTGGTTTCGCACGGTGCCTTTCTTTTCAATGGAAGTTTTCAATGTATGGACTATATTGAGCTCAGTTTCTTCTTCAAGGTACAGCCTGATGTTGCAAAAGGAGTTTTGGTGGAACTCTCTATCGGGGAATGTTTTTTTTTTTGTTTGTTTCGTTTGTTGTTTTTTTTTTTTTCAGTCTTATTTTACATGCTTGTGTTATAAACAATCTCGGGAGACAGGGTTTGGGCTGTGTCTAAACTGCATTAATGCGTTCTGTAAAATATAGCTGTACAAATAAAAGAATAAAATGAAGAAAAGTGAAGCACGATGCTGTCAGAGGTCTCTTCTTACCCCTCTTCCTCGTGGAGCGCCCCGAGCCCCAGATGCTGTCCCCAGAGGGGCTGAGCAGATCTCTTGGACAGGTCCCGCAGAGATGGCTTCTGGCATGGCCTTGGAGCAAGGTCCCCGGGTCCTGGTGGGCACCGTCCCCCTGTGCCACCTCCGTGGGATTTTGTGCGTTTGCAGCAAGAAGCTGGCAGAGAGAAGGCAGAGCCCGCTGCCAGGTGACGAGGCATTTGTTTGCATTTCCTGGAAACCTGTGCGATTGCCAGGGTGGCTCGGGGAAGGGGGCTGCTGGTTCAGCTCCTTGCACAACATTTCGGTGGAGCCGGGGCGCTGACCTCCTCCAGGAAGCGGCTGGCCCACAGCACCTGGCTTCCAGCCCCGCAGCCTGCTGCCCCTGCTTTTGGTCCATATCCAGGGGCTGAAGCCATGGGGGGAGAACTGATTCTCAGGAAGCTTGTTTAGCTCCAGAGAAAGGGCTCTGTGCAAGCACGCAGCAGCAGCGTGTCCACAACTGGCTGCAGAAAACCAGGCTCAAAGCTGTTTGCACAGCACCATCTGTACCGGAGCAGGGCCCCGGCTCCTCGTGACCTGGGTGGGCTCAGGGTCTGCAGCTCATCTTTGGGTTTCCTTCACTTAATCCCTGGCCAGTTTGGGAGGCAGGGCTGGAGGGAGGTGATTCACAGAGGAGGACTTTGAAACGCCAGCGTGAAGGGGAGGTCCTGGCTGTGAGCGGTGAGGAGGAGCTGCAGAGAGGATGCGCCATGGGGCACAGGGTGCTGAGAAAAGCAGGGCATGGAAGGGAAATGGCAAGATGGGGGCAAGCCAGAGTGCAGGGCACTCCTCATTTCCCAGTGCCCAGGGTCTGCCAGCAGGTGAAGACATCCCCATAAGAGCAAGAGCTGAGCAGCCTCTGCCTCCTCCTGCAGCCAGCCTTGGCCAGCAGCAGGACCTCAGCCCCACAACCTCTCTCCAAGTGCTACCCCTATTTGACAAATATTAGGTTTCTCCCCTCTCTGTTGCGATCTGACTGCCTTTGAGGCCACTACCTCTCAGGTCACTTCAGCTGGCACTTTTTGGAAGCTGCTGGGCCGTGCCAATAGCCCCCACTTCGCCCAGAGGAGCAGGCTGCGTATCCGCGCCCCCATTGAGCCGCTCGGCTGCGTTTGCAAAATAAATACTGTACTTTCCTGGATCATGGCTGCGTTTCCTCCCTGGGACAGATTTTGTGTGTTTGTTCTTTTTTATAGCGATGATGTCACGGCTTTTCCAGGCAGCTCGGCCAAAGCGATCACAATCTCTGTCCCTCTCTGTCCACGGGGCAGAGGTCTGCAGGCAGCTGGCACGGCCAGCCTGTGCCGGTGAGCTTTGCTCCATGTGGGCCGTGTTGGTAGAGGCGAGGGAGCAGTCAGACAGCTCTGCATGGCGTGTTTTAGGGCTGCCAAGCCCACAAAGGGTGACCTGGTACTGCCTGTCCGTGTCGGTGCCGCTGGGTTAGTTGGAAATCCAGCTCCAGACAGGGGGGTTGGTGCCTCCCAGCCTCAGAAGGGCAGGCACCAGCGAACTGACAAGCTGGCCGCTTTCCAGGAAGGTTCCCAGAATATGTTGGAGCAGCTCCTTTGATATCCATCTCCCCCTCCTCCCACATGAAGGCAAGCCCTAAACATTGGGATGTGGTCGCGTTTCCCTTCAGATTTCTTCAGCACCGAAAAACATTTCCCACGCTGCCGACACCTGCCTCATTTCACTTCCCAGCACAGGCTGTGGGGCAACCCTGCAGAGAAATGGGGCTTCGAGTTTCTTCGGGCCAAGCACTTTTGGGGTCTCCAGCAGCGATGCAGCAAGGTGCTGGGGCTCAGCCGGTGCTGCGCTCACCCATTTATCCCCTGGTCCTCGGGTTGGTGCTGAAAAACTCGTGCTGACACTGAAGCACGGAAGGTTTAAATGCAGGCACGGCAGTCAGCTCTTTCCAAAATGTGGAAATGTGCACAGCCGGGCCCTGCGCACCATCGCTGCTGGCAGCCCCGCAGCCTGCGCCCAGCACCGGGGGGGCCCCGCTGCCTTCTGCGGCGTGCCCACGAGAGGGCGGGCGAGGATGGAGATTGGGAAGGATCCCGGCAATAACCGAGCCGCAGGAATAAATGAATAGAGATGAGAATTAAAAATAAATATAATAAATTAATTAAATAAATAAAACCCCTATTTTATTAACCAGAGCCTCTGTTATTTCATATTTGCATGTGCTCACCCATCACCTGTATCCATCATCTCTTGCCTTGTGCTGATCATTGAGGAATAAATAATAATCCGGGCAACTGGGAGACTCCAGTTCTTATGGATTTGCACCCAAATCTTGCTACAGAAACTGCTTTTTATCCAGATACCTCTCAGCACAAGCACCCCCCAGCCCTCTCAGCCTACCTTCGTGGTGAGTGTGGCCCTTCCCGGGCTAAAAGCCACGAGCTCTGCGTGACACCCGCAGCAAGGGAATTGCAGTCAGTGCACAGGGACATGACCTAGCAGACTGTGGCCTGGAGACCATCACCATATCTGTCAGAAATAGTGTGCACAGGCAAGCAATAAAACGTGATCACAGTTCTTACTTGTGCCCAGGCACAGAGGCATTTTATCTCAACTCTACTACTTTAAGGCTCTTTTTTTTTTTTTTTCCATGAGAAGGAGTAAGAGAATTTCTTGACCTCACATGTTGCCCATCCCTGTGGGAAGCAGAAGGCAGCCCACCACTTGCTGAGCTGGGTCTGTCCCCAGCACCCTGCAAAGGGCTGTTACAAGCCCATATGGCATCCTGACACCACTGCCCCCTGCACAGCCCATCCCAGGGACACACAGCACCAGCTGGAAGGAGTTTCTCCCCTTTATTTAGCTCTCGTTTCTCATTAACTCCCAGGCACAGCTGATTATTCTTATTCACTCATTTGCATCTATAAAGCATATATGCTTTTCCAGAGGAATTTTATGATGAGGAATTTCAGAGCCCTGGCTCCTGGATCACAGCTTGGCACTACACCAAGGCTGAGTGCTGCAATATAATATATATATATATTTTTTTTTTTTTCCTTGCTGTCAAGGTAGTGATATGTGGCAAGGTTTTTCTGCTCATGGAAAAGGAGCTGAGAGAGCCTGAGAAGCATCTTGTAGGCAGCAGCTGGGGTGAGGAGGTGCGAGGAGAGCTGGTCCTGCAGGCACGGTGACAGCAGAGGGCACGCTTTGCTGGCGCAGCGCTGAGCACTGTGCACACAGTCCGGGCACTGCTGGACTGCTCTGGATTCGTGGAGCAAGCTGGAGGAGAGCTGGGGGTAAGGAAGCAGTCCCAGGAATTCAATGCAACCCAGTCGTCTGCAAAGCCACATGCCCTGCAGCGCTGCGGCACAGAGGAAGGAACAGAATCGCCCTCGCCACAGCCGAGCGGACGGATGATGGATTTATCTGACTAGGGAACGAGGGGAAAAAAAATCTGAGCACAGTAATCCCCCGGAGGAGCCGTGGGAGGGGGAAGTGGTGAATGGATCTGCACCTTGCTTGCCCCTCCGTGCCTGTGCCAGCATCCTGAGGATGTCTGACGGTCTGCCCTGCGCTGGGGGCATGGCAGGAGACGCCACAAAGAGGCAGGGGGCAGGTGGATCCCCCCTTCTCCACTCCCTCTCTGCTGGTTTCCTTCAGGTCAGCACAAGAGGGTTTTCAGAACCAAAGCACATATTTTCATCTTCGATTAAATTGTATTTTTCTTTTAGGCATTATTTGAAATGGAATCCCAAAAGTTTTTGGCTGGAGAACATCAGAGTGATCCCCCCAAATTCTGCCTGAGGGAACCAAGATTATTTTGGTCCTTTCAATATTTTATCCAGAGCAAGGTTCAGATCTAATAGGAACTCAATTTTACTCCATTAAAACAGTCAAGTTCCCACTGGTGCCCTGGCACTGGTCCTGCCTCCACCCAACCTCAGCTGAATCCCATGAGGGGATAAAGGACCAGGGTGGGCGTCAGAGCCTTCCTGAGGCTGTTCTGGTGCCAAGTCATCTCCTGGTGGGGCACAGGACCAGAAAAAGCAAAAAAGCACTGCCCTGCTTTTGTCAGGTAGGTGTCTAAAGCTCAGTGGGACAAATTCAAGATGCTTCCATGCAGTAATGTTTCTCCTACTGTCAGAGGACACCCCTATAATTCCTCCAGCATCCCCAGGCAGGGGCACAGGTCTCACCCCCAGTGCTGGAGAATGAAGGAGCCTGAGCCAACCTCGTCTTCCAAATCTTGTCCCCCTCTGGCTGGCAGAGCCACAGCATGCACTGACACCACGAAAACCTGGATCCTCAATGGGACTGAGGGTGCTCCTCTTGGGTCCAAATCAACCCCGTTGCACTCATTTGCAGCGTGATTTGGGGAGGAGGCAGAGGATGAATGTAAAGTGGCTGCAGGTATATCCATAGAGAAAGGGGTGCATCGTGCAGGGAGGGCAGCGCCTGCTCAGCCCAGAGGTCTGCCCGGTTGGGAGCCAGCACCCAGCACCAATTCCCCTTGCTGGGCTGTAAAGTGGAGCAGGAACACCTCGGTACACTCTCCTCACTCCTAGTCCAGCCTCAGCAAGGCAGTCTGTGAGTGTGCTGGGTGGGTGTTAATTACACATGAAATGAAAGAGTCCTTCTGGAGATTTCTGGAGACCTCTGAGCAGCAGCAGCCTTGTTCCCACAAGCCTTTGACTTCTCCCAGCTGGGAATGGGAGGAGAGGGCCCCCGACACCACACAGTGGGGTGGTAGCAGAGCCCCAATCTCTGCTCCTGCTGCTGGCAGAGGGCTGGGGAGTCCCCTGGTGTGGAAGGATCCGTCTGTGTGGGCACCAGCCAGCCGTGGGGACAGGCTGGGGGAGATGGGGAGACTGGTTATCCCAATGATGGGCACATCCCCCATGGGACCAACATCATTGAACCCAGGACCGGGGGGACACGCACGACACCAAGACACCGGCTGGTCCCCACTTTGCCCAGCTGCAGAGATGCTGCAGAGCTGGGGAGGCACAAATTGCCCCCGGGGACAGCTCAGCACCCCCTGTTCCCTGCTGCTAAGCCGCTTTTTGGGGGAAGGTTTGCATTTTCCCCCATTCTGAAGCCTTTCCTTACCCGACGGGGCGGGCAGCCCCGCTGGGGCGCACAGCCGGGGGGTTCCCCACCGCCCCCCGGGGGGATGCTGGAGGCTCGGAGAGGGGAGAGCAGACGAGCAACGTCGAGGACCCAGACAGACGGCGGTTTGGGGAGAAAAGGAGGCGGGGGGCAGCCGGAAAGCACCGAGGAGGGGAGTACAAAGTGGGGGGAGCGCCGTGGGCGCCTGGCCAGCCCCGGGCAGAGCGGAGCATCCCCGGCCGCGGCTCCCCCCCCCCTCCCCAAGCCCGGGCAGGGACCCACCCCCGGCGGCGTGGGGCGAGGGGGGCGCCCCCGCCTTGACGTCAGGAGAAGGGTTTATAAAGGCGGCGGGAGGCGAGGAGATCCCCAACGCCGGAGCCGAGCCGCAGCGGAGCCGCCAGCGCTTCCCCGCCGCCTCCTGCCCGCGCCCGCCCCGCCGGCGAGATGCTGTCGTGCCGCCTCCACTGCGCCCTGGCCCTGCTCTCCATCGCCCTGGCCCTCGGCACCGTCTCGGCCGCCCCCTCGGACCCGCGGCTCCGGCAGTTCCTGCAGAAATCCCTGGCTGCCGCCGCCGGGAAGCAGGTGAGAGCCCCCCCCCGACGGGGCGGGCACCCCGCTGGAGACCCCGACAGCCCCGCTGCGCAGCCCCGCTTCTCCTCCTGCTTCCCCTCCCCTGCTCCCCTCCATCCCCCCTGGCAGACCCCCTGCTTTCCCCTCCGCAGACCCCTCCGCTTCCCTGCTGCGCACCCCGGTACCCTCAGTGTGTTCCTCCCGTTCCTCACCAAACCTCCCCGATGTCCCTGCTCCAGACCCCAGGCCGCTTGCTGCAGCCCCCGGTTCCCCGACAGACCCCTGGTTCCCCACCAGAGATGGGCCGTGGTGGCTGGATGGCTGGGGGCAGGATGGGGAGACCCCCCCAGCCCAGTCTGCTGGGGGACGAGGAGCGGCTGCTGCCCGCACAGAGGGCACAGCCCCTGGAGAAGCTCCCCGAGGCTTCTCCAGGGTGCAGAACCAAGGCAGCTGCCTCGATGCAGCAGGAAGGTGTCTTCTGCCATGCAAGGGGGCATCCAGGGCTTGGAGGGAGGAGAGGAAAGATCCCCCAGTGAGAGGGTGCCCCAGCTCAGCTGCTTTCCCAAAAACCTGCCCCGTGCTGCTTCAGCAGCATCCTTAGCATCCTCTCTGAGTTCATCTGGGAGGGATGGGGTGGCAGGGAGATGCTCGGGTGAGCTCCTTCCCTGCCCAGTGATCCTTTCAGCCCACCAGGTAGATGTCGGTGCTCTCCTGCTCTGCTTTATTTTGTAGCCACGGCTGCTTCGGGGCAGCTGCTGGTTGGGCTGAGCTGCTGGGGAGATGCAGCTCCCCGTCTCCTGAGGAGCTGTGCCGCTGTCCTGGGCGCAGAGCAAGGGCACAGAGCGAGCCCCAGGTAGCCAAAAAGTAATCGTGCTTTCTCTCCCTCTTTTTCTCCCTTCTCCCCAAGGAACTGGCCAAGTACTTTTTGGCAGAACTGCTCTCAGAGCCCAGCCAGACAGAAAATGAAGCCCTGGAGTCTGAGGACTTGTCCCGAGGGGCCGAGCAGGACGAAGTGAGACTGGAGCTGGAGCGCTCGGCTAACTCAAACCCCGCTCTGGCGCCCCGGGAACGCAAAGCGGGCTGCAAGAACTTCTTCTGGAAAACTTTCACATCCTGTTAGCTTTTGACACCCACCTCTCCTCCCCATCCATCCCTGCCTTCCTCCTAGCCCCCCGCCCCGAGCAGAACCTTCACCACACGAGGCGAAGACTGTAAATACACGGTTATGGTGAAATGAAACACACGAGGAAAATCTGAGTTCAATTTCAAGTTGTTTTAATAAAACTTTCTGTTCCAATTGTACACGATTTGCTTGAGTTGTGATTTCTGACTAGTTCCTTAATGACATGCACTCTGCGGCTCTTTCAGATGTACTATTTTTAATCCTTTGTTGCAATAAAGTTTATGTTTCAAACAGTGATGCTGGGACTCACTGGTCACTGAGGAAACCTAATTCACCTCTCTCAACCTGCTTGTCTTGGAAACGCTGCCCGTCTCGGGGCAAATGGCAGCACAGCCCCCACATGCACATATATAACACAATTTCTTTACGTAAAATTTTTTGCTGTTGTCTTTCTAAGGGACCTAGGGACACTGCAGTATTTTAGACATCAAATCCCTGTAATTGGGATTGAGTCAAATCCACAGCACCGGCAATTCAGTCGGGCTAGAGGATTTGCACCCTGTTCCAGTGTCACTGCTGGAAATCACAGCTGTGTGTTGGAAGCTGTGGGTATCAAAAAAGAGGCTCACAGTGCTGCTTCACCCCCAATGTGCCTTTTTTCTTTTCTCTCACAAACACCAAAACATTTTCTTACCTGGTGTATTTTCTCCCTTGCAACATCCCCAGCAAACACCGCTTCTGAAATCCCTTCAGAAACTTCTTCTTTGTTCCACTGTGCAGGGGGGTTGCATCCCTGTAAAGGCAAGGTGCTAGCCCCACGCCATCAGCATCTTTCTACCTAGTAAACCCGCTACAGCAGCTTTTCTACCCACTACATCATCATTAACGACAATATTAAAAGTGTCAGCTGGGTAGGAGATGGCACCGAGAAAAAGAAACACTTTCCTCAATGGAAGATAAATTCGTCGTGCTTTTCCAGAGCCTCTTCCCCTCCCAGCCGTGCTGCTTTCTGTCGTGCAGTCATGGGTGAGCTGGAGGTGTGGGGCACAAATGTCACTTTGATCAGAAATTCATCATTCGGGAGTAAAGGTAGGAAATATTTTGCAGACATCGTCTCTGAAGGTGAGAACTGGGGTTGCTGTTCTTTGTGGCTGGTGCAGCTGAGCTGGGTGCAACATTAACTCACCCCTGGGAGGGAGCAAAGGGGCAGCCCTGGGGGAGCCTCCTGGAAGTGCTGTGGGAATTGCAAGCAACGTAGATCATTTTGCTGCCCTGAAAGCAGATAGGGTGAGAATAGGACCCCTTTTGAAAGTGTAGATGCAGACCAAGGGGAAAGCACCAGTCCTATATCACGTCTGATTCCTCTGCTGCTGGATGTCCTCTAAGGAACGCATTCTAGGGGACTCAGCAAAGCTGAGATCTCCCCACCCCTGTCCCTTTGCTCCTCTCCTGACTGAGGATCCAGTCAGCTTTCAAAAAGCATCCAATTCTTCAGTGCCGAGACAGCTGTAAGACAACAGCTATAGGAACAGAGAGGGGGGTGGAGGTGCCGGGGGCTCGAATATTCTTATGCACCGGGTCCATCCTTCACGGGCTATAAATAGAGCGCTCCTCGCCTGAGGTTTTTCCTCTTGGCCACTATGCTCAGGCAGTTCTTTTGAAGGGAGTTGTTTAATCCTGCCAACTGCAGGAGTGAAACCCATCACACGCAGGGATATGGATGATCCACGGGCACAGGCAGGAACCAAGACGAAGTGATTCACATGCTACACCAGCCCGGCACGGCGGCGCGGCTGGCGGCACGGCGCGGCGGCTTCTGCGCGGCTTAATGAAGATGTACTGGTGGAGGCAAGTGTGAGTCCCCTCTGCTCAGAGGCAGACAGACAAACCTGCTCCTTCAGGCAGCTCAGAAGCTCCTGGAGGCTGGGGAGGTGGCTCCCAGGGCATCAAACACAGCAGCATCACATGTAATAGCACCACAGCAGCACCTGCAATCCCAGGGACTGGGAGCCGTGCAAACACGATGCCAGAGATGGACTTGCCCTGCTGAGCTACAGAGGCTACAAAGACAAAGAAAGATTTATTGCTTCTCTTAGATAGGTGGGAACTATGGGCTAAAGGGATTAAATGGCTGGATGTAATCCCTGCCCATGCAGCCACAGCACAGCATACTGGCCTGGGAAGACTCGTACCGGGCTGGATGTGGATGTGGGGTGAGAGCACACGGTGCAGTCAGCTCCACGGGCCTGAGCTGCCAAAGGGGAAAAGAGAGGCTTTGAGAGAGGTTTTCCAGTGAGGTTCTCGGCAGCTCAGAGCCGAGGCTCCGTGGAGGAGCAGCCCCTGCATCATCTTGGGGCAGCCTGGGGGCTGTGATGATCCCCGCTGGCTGATTCACCTCTCCTCGTGCACTCAGTGGCACGGGCAGACCCAGAGCAATCCCCACGCCAGCATGTACCTTCAGCTGGTGATTCATGAGGCACTGCAGGGAAATGTCCACGAGGAGCCATGTAAAAGGGCTTGAAACTGCTGTCCAAAGGATTGCTTTTATTGAAAACCAGAAAAGATTGTATGAGGCCTGAGAGCACAGATGCCCCCATGGGAAGCCAGCGATGAGCTGCTCATCCATCCCCAGCAGCAACCTCTCCAAGTAACGATGCCAGGAAGGGCCATTGGCTCTAGCAAGCAGGCCAGGATCTTCGTTATTTGAGGCCCAAATTGTTAGAAAGGCCAAGTCTTCCTTGGCCCAGAGGGCTTGTTGGTGACAGATAGCTCGAAGCAATCCTAGCTGTGGTGCATGAGGAATGCTTCTGGGATCCTGACTTCATAGCCTGGGGCCGCTCTGGCATCAGCTTGCTCTTTTTGGCTCTGTAGAAATTATAAAGAGCCCAGACCCCTGGGCACAACTGTCCTTCACCCAGAACAGCCTGTAAGATGTTCCATGGTAGTTTTGCATTTTATCTGCCCCTGTAGCTCCCAGCAAGCGTCAGGGCAGACTCATCATTGCTCTGATCTGTGGGCACTGGAAGCATCCCCTATTCCCAGGCTCTTGCTCTCACCGTGGGAATCTTTTTCCCCTCCATCCTGACAAAATCCCAGCACCTCTGGGGAGCACTGGAGCAGCCCCCAGCCCCTGGGTGGGTCAGCACCAGGCAGCTGGAAAGAAGCATTTGCTGCTGTAACCGAGCCCTAATGCGCTGAAAACAAAGCAGCAGGATGCTTATTGACCAGGGTGAGAAACTATACCTAGGCAATAAAAGTTATTATGATAAAGGAACAGGCTGTACTCTCTCTCCTCTGAACACCTTCTGACTTTTTGACAGCTTCTCACCAGAATAATGCAGTAAAATTCACTTACACTGAGCTTTTTTCTTCCTCCTTTGTTTTATTAGTGAATTATTTGTCGCTTTTGTTAGCACCTAATAGCATACCCAGAAGAGTTTTTTGGCCAGATGCTGTGAGTGCCTCAGCAGTCTGGATCCCAGTCCTGGGAGACTTATCCTGCAAATGCCTGGCAGAACCCCCAAAATTAACAAGCTCTCTAAAAATATCTCCAAGTGCAGTTTTTCTCATATGTACAGTACACATGGCAGTTTGTGCCATGACCTGATATTTCCAGCATCATCCAGCAAAGAAACCCACCTGGGTGGAACCAAAACCCACTCAATTAACAAAACGAGGCTTCACAAAGGTCCACGGTATTTCTTATAGAGAGATGCCCTGAGAAAGCATGAAATGATGCGCTCAGAGCCAGGCTTTGCTCACTGCTGGGGCAAAGGGAGAGGGACTTGGTTCTGCTCACCACCCAGAGCATCGCTGCTGCTGCTCCCTGCTGCCTTCATCCCGATCCCTCGCAGCTGCAGGCAGGCTGCCGTGCTCTGCTAGTGGGAGGAAATGCTCCAGCCTCCAGCCCCGACAAAGCTGGCCCCAGAGGGATGCTGCCAGCCCTCCCGTGTCTGTCCCTCAGCACTTGTTAGGCTCTGTTCCCCCAGCACGGAGCAGAGTTGGTGAATCCCTCCCAAGTATTTGCTCCCTTGCGCAGCTCTGGGTTTTGCCTTCAAGGAAAATCTGTCCCTCCAGCTGGAGGCTTAGGGAAGAAAAGGATCCTCCTAGAAATCAGCTGTTGCATTTGCAAGGCTTTTTGGGGAAACCTCGCTGCCACATTTTTCCTTCCCTATTTTACTTCTAGTGCTCGTTGTGGTGTGTGATCCTTCCCGGAGGCCCCAACACGGGACTTCTGTCCCTGCTGCTCTGCTCCCCACACCAGCCTCTTCCCCAGGGGTTGCAATGTTGGGGGACCCCCTGAGGAGCACCAGCCCACGAGTGGGGTGCACTGCAGCCAGCAGAGAGAGCCAAAGAGCACGGATTGTCCTGTTTGTGGTCTGTGCATCCCTGTCCGTGAGGGCAGATGCTCTGCACAGGTCTCCTCTGCACCAGGAGCTGTCCGAGCAGTGGAGCTGGATGCAGGGCTCCTGCAAAAAAAGGAGCTTTCCCTGTAGGATTCTCACCTCCCTGTGAGGACGCAGGCAGTGCTGCTGCACTGCCAGAGATTTTTGCCCACGGCTGAGGGCCTGTTTTTCATTTCTACAGGGCATTTCTCATGCAAAAGGTGTCAACTTGTAACAGGCTGGAAGAAAGTTAAATAGCATAAAAGTGAACTGTGCTATCTGCGTTTAAAAGCGGTGGGTTTTGTTCTAAAGAAAACCTTTAAAAAAATTGGCTCAGTGAAAATCTTCTCTCCCCTGGCAATTTTGTTGTTGTTCAGCATCCCAAACTACTCCTTACTCACTCAGCTGCCAGCCTCCCAGTCTCAGCAGGAGCCGTGTGGGCAGAGGGAGGAAAGGTTATGTCCAATTACAGGCTCAGGGGACCAGACGGCTGTGGTGGCACGATGCGTGGCAGTCCCTGCCTCTAGACTGCATCTTCCACAGCCCGAACAAACCACCCCTGGGGGCAACGAGGGCTGGAGGTGATGCTGTCTGTGCTGATGCCTCCTCCCAGTGGCTCGGACCCACCTGCAGGAAGAGTGGTCGCTGCTGGTGACAGAGGTGGCACTGGGACCCCACCGCAGTGCTGTGGCTCTCCGTGGGTGGCTCCGACCTCACAATGGCCAGCACTCGTGGCAGGTGGCTCGTGGGCTCCATGCACCCTGCCAGGAGGGGCCCAAAGGTGCCGCCGTAACATCTGCACCTCTCCATTGGCAAGGACACCCCGCGCCGCCCTCTTGCTCCTCGTTTAGGGTGCTTGGAAGGAAACCTGGCCGGCCCTGGAAGGACAGAGCCCAACAGCAGATGTGAAGGGTGGGCTCGAGCAAGATGTGTGAACCAGAGCTCTCGGAGGAAGAGTGCAAGGAAAAGGTGGCAGCGGTGCTTCCTGAAACCTGCATTCAGCATTTGGAAAGCAATGATTGGAAAGAACGGATTTCCAGCATAGAGACCCTGCAGAAGGCTATCAGGGAGATGAAGAAAAGCGAGATACCGTGCCAAGCCCTGGTGAGACTGCTGTCATGGGGGTGCAAGGAGACAAAGCTCCAGGTGATGCAGAAGAAACTTCACACAATCACTCTGCTAGCCCAGGAAGGGGACTTCTCCAGGACGTCTGCTCAAATTGTCCTGGAAAGTGTGGTGGAAATGGTGGGAGACGTGCTGTGCAGCACCAGTGCCCAAGGAGCCTTGACAGCTATAGCAGAGGCATGCTCATTGCCATGGACAGCACAGGCAGCTGTGGCACTGGCTTTCTCACAGAGTAATTCCAGGATCCAGACCAAAATCTTGGACTGGGTGTCAAAGGCAATCCTGGAATTTGGCTTTGCTGGCATGGAGGCCAAGACACTGATAAATACCCTGAGGATTGCTCTCGCTGCTGCTCAGCCCAGCGTGCAGAGATCGGCCATCACTTTGCTGGGGGTTATTTACCTGTACTTGGGAGACCCGCTCAGAGAGCTGATGGAGAGTGAGAAGCTGCCCCTTCTCCCCCAGATAGATGCTGAGCTGAAGAAGGTGCACGGGAAGGTCCCACCAGCTCCCAGCCGTGCCAACCCCAAACCAGGCCTGGATGATGGGACCCAGGAGGATCACAGAAGAACAGGAGCCATAGACATCAGTGACAGGATCACGCCACAGCTGCTGGCCAAGCTGCAGGAGAAGGATTGGAGCGTCCAGAAGGAGGGCCTGGAAGAGGTCACCTGCATCCTTCAGGATGCCAAACGCATCCAGCCAAACATAGGAGAGCTCCCAACAGCCCTGAGGGCTTGTCTCCATGACCCGAACCCCAGCCTGGTACAGATGGCCCTGAAGGTCCTCCAGCACCTCCCCACAGCCATGGGCTCCAACATTGCACAGCACATGAAGGACTTGGGCCTTCCCCTCATCGCTCTGCTCAGGAACAGCAAGAGCAGCACGAGAGCGGCCGCCCTGGCTGCCGTGAATGCCTGGGCTGCACAGCTCGACATATCACAGTGGCTGGGTGGGCAGGAGGTTTCAGGAGAGCTGGGAGAAGCAATGGCTTTCCAGAAGCAGGAGCTGGCACGGTGGCTGGCCGAAGAGCTGCCCACCCTGCGGTCAGCTCCCTCGGACCTGCTCCGCTGCGTGCCGCTGCTCTTCTCCTGCCTACAGGACAGCAACGGGGACGTGTTCGCAGCCTCACAGGCAGCCCTGTCCTTCTTCATCATGCACCTTGGCTTTGAGAAGATGGCTGAGGCCACCAGCGAGCTGAAGGCGGGTGCAAGGGATCACGTACTGGCGATCCTGGAGAATGCCAATGCCAGCCTGTCAGCACAACCTGCTGCTTCTGTTGAGTCACTGTCTGGGCACCCTACAGACAACGCCACTGCCACTTTGCCCTCTGTTCCAACCACACCACCTGCAACAACAGCCTTCTCTTCACAAGCCTCAGCTGAAGAGCCAGCACCCAAACCCGGCAGAGAGCAGAAGCAGGGTCCCAAGGAGCCCACACCAGGAGAGGAAGGCGTGAAAGACGTGGGTGCAGCCAAGGGGAAAGCACAGGCAAAGCCAACGCTGAAGGATGAGGACAATGCCATACCCATCTTCATTGTTGTCCCCAGGGGGAAAGAGCAAAGACTGAGGGACGAGAAAGGCAGGAAAGTGCTGCAGTGGAACTTCACTGCTCCCAACAAAAGGTACATCGAGCAGCTGAAGGCCCAGATGAGCAGCTGCGTGTCCAGGAGCTTCCAGGTGGAACTGTTCCACCCCAGCTTCCTGCACCAAATCAAAGCCTTGGCCGTGATGATCAGGCACCTGGAGACAGAGAAGGAAGGAGTCATCAGCTGCCTGGACCTGATCCTGAAATGGCTTTCCCTGCGTTTCTTTGACTCCAACACGTGGGTGCTTATCAAGAGCCTGGAGTACCTCAACCTACTGCTGACTTTGCTGATCCAAGAAAAGTACCAGCTGACGGAGAATGAGGCCCTTTCCTTCCTTCCATACCTCGTCCTGAAGATGGGGGAGCCAAGGAAAGTCATTTGTAAATTGGTGCATGCTGTCCTGAAGGGCACGTGCCTGGTGTACCCGGCTAAGAAGGTGTTCAGCTTCCTCATGGAAGGCATCAAGTTCCAGAACACCAAGCAGCAGGCAGGATGCCTGGTGGAGATGGGTCATCTGCTCGAGGTGTACGGCCTGGAAGTGTGTGAGCCCAGCCCTGGCAAAGCCTTGAAGAAGATAGCTGCCTTCATCGGAGACAAAGACAGAGCTATTCATAACGCTGCTCTAAACATCATGGTCACAGCCTGCAAAACCCATGGGGAAATTGTGCTCAGAATTGTTGGGGATCTCCCTGAAGAATATATGCGGGTGCTGGGACAAACTGCAGAGCAGGAACCTGGCAGGCCACAAGTGTGTCCGGCAAAACATCTTTGTGAAAAGCCTCAACAGGAGTCAAACACCGGCTGTGAAGACGTCTGCCAGCAGGCAGGAGGTGCACCCTCAAAGCCAGAGCCCACCAGCCCTGAAGGAGGAAATCTGAATAAGGCAGTTGAGGCTCCTCGGTCTCTGCCTCCACATACAGGACAGCACAAGTGCAGGCTGGTCTCCAGAAAATACAAGCACTTAAAACTGAGGGACATCATTCATCTAGAAACGATCCCTGAATTCCAGACCTTGCCCGCCTCCTCAGACACCGAAAACACGTGTCATAACATCACCCCTGCTATTAATTCCCTTATTTGTGGCATCAGAAATAGCGATGCTGACACCAGCATTCAGGCAGTGGAAGAAATTGAGAAGATCCTGAGGCAGAAGAACAAAGCAGAAGCCATGGCTGGGCACATTAATGAGTTCCTCGTAGCCAGCTTCCAACCATTCAAGTTGATCAAAAAGCAAAAGGAATCTGATGAGAAATGTGGGAAAGAGCAAATCATCCTGCGATGCAAAGGCGTCATCCAGGCCATGATGTTTCTCTTCCAGGAGAAGAAACTGGCTCAGGAGGCCTCGATGGAGGTGCTGAAAGATGTAATGCACAACCTCCTTACCTTAATGCTGGAATTCCTGGAGGGGGACCGAGAGGAAGATCAGAAGCTCATACAGTCCATTAATGTCCTCATGAGAAGGGTCTTAGAAAAATCTGACCAGACGAGGATCTTCTGTGCCTTGCTCAAGCTGCTCCAAGGCAGCCTGAGTGCCGACGGCAGCCCAGATAAGTTTTCTGACCTGTTGGCCAAATGTCTCTGGAGGACTACACGTCTTCTCCCACACACCATCAGCACCATCGACCTGGACCAAATCCTGCTGGATGTCAACACCCTCCTGAAGTCAATCCCAAAGGAGAAACTGAGGCAGTGCACGAACGAGCTCCCCCTGCGGACCCTGAAAACTCTGCTGCACACTTTGTGCAAGCTGAAAGGGGCGAGGATCCTGGACCACCTCACCCTGATCGAGGATGCAGCTGGCTCCGAGGTGGAAGCTTACCTCCGAAAGACGGTCAGTCCTGCTGGGCAAATAAAACAGCTGTAGGGGCAGGGGGAGAGGTCCCCTGGACAGCTGGCAGGGTTGCAAAGCACAAAACAGGCAATGCTTTAGGGAGCATCTTCCAGAATATTTGTTCCTAGGAGAGTTTGAGGGAGGGTCTGGAGGAATTGTAGGAATGTAAGAAAAAATGTTTTAAGTGAAAGTTGGAGTCTTTCACGGTAAACCTCTCCCTCTTCTTGCAGAGCTATTTGAATCAAAACCTGGCTGTCATCAGAACAGAGCAAAACACCAGAGAACATCTTCCTCCACCCCCCCTGGACAAGTCCCCAGAGGCAGAAGCAGCTCCCCTTGGATCAGCGGGGATCCCAGGAGCTGCTCATCCACCCTGCAGCCTGGAAAACCTGCCACCCATGGCTGGCTCCCCACCGAGGGGCCCGTGTCACGCTTCTCCCTCTGTTCCAGGGCTGCACAGCAGCGGGGTCCCTGAGGGCACGAAGAAACAACAGCAGAAACCGGAGCGGGCCCTGAAGCCAAGGTGGGTGTTTAGTCACCGGTCCCAGAGCTAAGCTGGCACTCTTCTGGGCACCCATTAACGGGCAGGTGGTGTGAATCGTATAACCAATAAAGAAAATCTCTAGCATGGATGCCAGGAGAGGTATCTGGGATCTGGCTTCCCAGGCTTGCAAAGCCCAGGAGCTGGTCTGGGTTTCTGGTTGATGTCTCTGTTGCTGTTTTTCGGAAGCAGGGAAGTGCTGTAGGACTTGCCTGTTTGCAGAGCTCAGTGTTCATAGCAAAACCGAGTCTGGGAGAGAGGTCTCAGGACAAAACAGGGCACAGAAACAGTTGGGATGCTGATCCTAGCTGGACAACCTCCACGAGGGGGTCCACGGCAGCCCCTGACCCGCAGATACTGTGAGTGATAAGAGAGAACTGCAGCAGCAGAGGCACCCAGAAGCCTATAGGAGCAAGTGGTCTCTTGCATATTCGCAGCACTTACCCATCAGTAAAGTCTTCAGCAGCAACCAGAAGTGCCCTGAACATCAGGACAACGATCTACAAGGTATTCATGCTTGCCTCTCCTTGCCCCTGACAGACAGCAGCGTGCAATGGGGTATTGAGGTCCAGCATGGGCTTAGGTGCTCATCTGGGGTTTCCCCAACAGTTGCATTGCTTCAGGTGGTGCTAAGAAAGAGAGCAAGGACTGCAAATGTGCTTTGTTCAACAGCTCTGGGCAGGAGCTATTTCCAGCACAGGTAGCACAGTGTGCCAGGAAATCCTGCCTTCTGCCAGGGAAATTTTACATTTTTAGACAGTCCTTTGAAGACAGAGGAGCATGATCCTGCTGGGGACATAATGCTTAAAGGATGGGTCCTACCACACAGGATGAAACCTCAGGATCCTGGGATGCTCCTGCCAGCACCATGTGTTTGTCAAGTTTTCCTGAAGGACAATTCAATCCTTCCCCATCCCACTTCCCTGCCAGCCAGCCCTCCAGCCCATCAGCCTCCTCCACAGCTCTGGGGAAGAGCAAATAGCAGAAGAGCTCTTGGGTCAGGAGGCAAGAAAGAAAGATGTGACGAGCTCGGGAGGGAGAGCTGACCCATACCTTTTGCTCTTTCCTGGTTCGGGTCACACTCCCTCTTCCATTTGCTGGAACCGTGACCAAACTGCAGGCTGGGGAGGTAGCAGGGTCAGGGAGATCAATGCATTATAAATAAATGCAGCATAAACAAATCAATCAGAGAGATAAAAACATTGGACAGAGCCACGCTAATTAAAAATATAATAATCCAGATAGCGGACATTTGTTTAAAATGGTGCAATTACAGCTTTTAATCATCTTGGTTTAAATTAACAGCAGCAGTGAAGCGGCTGTGCAAACGTGTTCCCTATAATGAACTGATATTAGAAAGCCAGCTCGGTGATCTCTCCCTCTCAGGCTAATTCTCCCTCCTCTCGTTGTAAAATAACCTTTTGATGTCGTTTTCTTGTAGAGTCTTGAAGATGAAGACACAGTATCAGAGCTAAATTAAATCCCCTTCACATATTTCTCTCCTTTCAAGCTGTAAAAATTGCTGGTATCAGTCATTCAGTCTCTAGTGCTGACGCAACCACACTTGAGGAGAACATCTGGGGGCCCCAAGAGTCATTATAGGGAAAATAAAATCCTATATTACAATCAGTCAGCAATTAAAAGGCAGGATGCAAGGGGGCCAATCCTGCAAGATGCTGAGCTGGCTTGGTGGGGAAATCAAATGGTCGATTTGTGACCCTGCGGGGCTCTTTTCTTTGAGTGGACTGGGAGGAGGCTAGAAAGTTCCTTAATCTGCCCCTGCCCAGCACAAATGATCTGGGAAGCAGCTTGTGTTAATTTAGGTAGGTGCTGGTGCAGAGGTCACAGGTTTAGCACCTGCTCACGGCCACGTCTGGTGAGCTGGGGGCTGTTTCTGCCTCAGCCTGGCAGGTCCCAGCCAGGCTCACATTCAGACAGGGAGGTCGTGGTGACCACTGCGTGGCTGCAGGGTGATGCCCCCATGGGAAGAGGGGCTCGATGCAGGTATTTTTAAGTCAGAGATGTAAAAGCTGTGTGCCCAGTGTGGTTCTGACTTAGTGGTGTGATGCCCTGGGCAATCATCATGTTTTTCCCCCAATGTGCACACCTACTTCTGCCTTATAAAGCATCTTTCCTACAGAAGAGGCCAGTGTCCACCAGCCAAGATGCCAAGAATTGCCCAATGCACTGATTGAAGTGAGCGGATTTATAGACATGGGCAAGCAAACTGTTGAAGGCAAAACCATCCAGGCACTGAACTGGGCCTGAGCCAGCAGCCAAGGAGAGGTAAATATCCACTGGCTGCAGAGGAGCCAGGGCAGAAAGAGCCCCAGAAGTTCCTAGGTTTGGGGAACCACCTAGAAAATTTTGTGATTCTGTGATTCTGTGAACCCGAGATGTCGGTGACAGCACGGTACTGGCCCTGCTCACAGCACCAGGATGCTTCACGTCTCAGCTGGATGCAAGGAAAGGGACAGGGAGAAAAAAAAATGCGGGGAAGAAAAGTCATTTTGGAATTGTGGGAAGATGTGTGTGTGACATGAGAGAGCTCCTGCATACATGTGTACGCCCACGGACACGTCTCTGCCCGCGTAAGCCATGGCTCCTCCCGGAGCTGCTCACCCACCCCTGGGTTTGGGCTGCTGTCACCAGGCACAATTACCGAGCTCACAATTAAAATCAGGAGCCCTTTGCAAAGAAGATTTCGTCTCCCTAATTAGCACCAAACCCTCCTCGTTTTCCTGTTTACCCAAAGGGTGTGCAAACATACAGCGAGAGAGCAAGTGAGAGTCACGCAGCCCTCACTGCCGCAGCGGGCAATGCAATTACCTGGCCTGCACATTAGGATTAATAAATATTAACTTTACTCGTGTTTTTACTGTCCACCTAAGATGGAAACAATGAGCTTTGCCGCTTAATCAAATTAGAGCTATAAAATGATTTCCCTTTTAGAAGGTTCATTTCTGTTTTGCTGGCAATTAATGCTGATGATTTGAGTCCCATCTTTAAAACATTTTGAAATACGGAAAATGGCAGAAATGCCACAGTGCATTAACAGAGCCATAATACACATCAGGTAATAAAGCATGAAGAGCCTGTTTACTTGGAGTACTCTAATTATTTGAGAGCTTTTTTTTTTTTTTTAATAATAAAAAACAGCAAAGCCAACATGTGAAAACTTTTATTTCATTTGAATTAATTTTTAAAAACAAACAGGAAAAAAAAAAACTTTTGAAGTGTTGCTTTGAAATTCCCTGCAGACAGGCCAGGCCCTAAGCAGACACAGAGGAGAAAATTCCCCTTTCTGCTTTTTTTTTTTTTTTTTTTTTTCTTTCTTTTTTTTTTCTTGCTTTTCTCACTTTGGGGTGTGCAGGGCCCAGGGCTGAGGGGCTGGAGCACCACGCAGCCATGCCAGCACCTTCTCAAAGCATCAGCACACCATCCCATAGGGCACCCTCACCCTTGTCACTTCCTGATCTGGGAGACCTGAAAACCCCTCACACCTCCAGCACAACTGTGGAAATGTCCTCTGCTGTAGCTTGTCTGAGGCTCAGCTGTCTGATGAGGCAGACTGCAGATCCCAAAACATCCTCACCTCTGTGGGACGAGCGGGGTTTAATTCCTTCTCTTTGCAAACCAGCCCAGCAGAAGCAGAGTGACTGAGGCACGATGAGACTTCTGGAGGCCTCCAGCTCTGCACAAAGGGGCCAGCTTCCAAGCTGTATCACAGGCTTGTCCAGCTGAGGTTTGAGCATCTCCAAAGGCAGAAATTCCCCCATCACCCTGCCCCTGTCCTGGGGCTGAGCCTCACATTACAGATACGTCGATAATGTCCTCCTCCCACCTGCTGGTCCTCCCATCCTGCTTCCACCTCCACAGCACAGTCACAAAGATAAAATTACATGGAAGGGCCCAAATGGCTGCTAGCAGCTGGAGAAAGCACAGCAGGGTGCCTGTGGTCTCCATCCAGCACTACCCAATGAAGCTGCCCATGGGGAAAGTGCAGGGCACTGGGCTCGAGGCCGTGGCACTTTTGGAGAGATGTTGGCATGGGGCAGCCTCTCTTAGCCTGCTGCCCGTGTCCCAGCACTCCTGCTCTGACCACTGCCCTGCAGCTTTTGGGGACCTCCGTGGGCATGTGGCACACATCAGCCTGCACGCTGTCACCCAGGTTGGGTGGCACAGCCTTAGCTCAGGACCGCAGCCACCACACGGAGCACAGGGCTGTGCAAAAATCACCCCCAGATCGTTTGGCCTGGTTTTTCTGCAGCAGGCTGCTCTCCCTGTTGCAGTTCATGTATTGCTTCACCAGTCAAGTGTATTTGCAGCGCTATACAAGCCAAGATAAATTTGCCCCCAAAGTAATAACTTTTCAATTACCTTCCTCATTCCTTGCTCAACACAAGAACAGCACAGCTCCTCTTGAGGGAGCAGCTGAGTATTTCTCTCCAGGGTGCACATTTATTATTTTAAGAATCATTTAATTTTCCATCTGAACATGCAGGGCGAATGTAGGTCCTGAATGACTCCAGGGCCCCGTTCAATACCACGCCGCGTTATCCATCATGGCAATTACACATGGTAATCCATCTCTGAGAAACTTCAATACGCAGATCAGAGAGCATTTGAGGTACCTGGCATGGCTCACAACTCTGGGAGCCCGTAGAAAGAAGGCGTCGTGACTGGGAAGCGTACCACTGCTCCCCAGAAGCTCAGGCCAAGCCTTTATTAATATAACAGGACTTTTAGCATACCAGCTGGTTGTCCAAGGCTGTCTTCAGGTACCCATTTGGCAAGGGCTGCCTGGTCTAGTGAAGCTGCCGTGGGCTGTACATCCATCCTTGGCACAGGCCTAGGCAGGATCAGATCCCACGGGCATCCTCCAGCCTCTTTACACAGCTGCTTGTTGGTGCTGGGAGCACAGCCCTGGTCTGTAACACAACAGGGACAAGCATGGGTGAGAGACTGCCCTCAGTGCTACTGCCACGTGTGCCCATGTTCAGCACCTGTAGGAGCAGAGTGTGTCCTAAGCAGGCACACAAGTGGTGTCCTGGCTCTGCTCCCACACCATCCTGCCCCCGAGCCCATCACCCAGACAGAATGGCTCCAGGTACATCATTTCTTTTCACTTTCTAGATGATATTCTTGAGAGAAGCCCACCCAGAAGTCTAATAAATACTCCTGACTGAAGGGCTGGCTGCCATCAGGCTGCTGGACACCCCAAAAGCTCCTGATGCTGCTGTAGCTCCAGGACTAACTGGGTGCAGTCGGTGTGGAGACCCCTGTCCCCTCCAGCCAGGGTACATTGGCAGGCCCAGAAGGTCCTTCAGGCTGCATCAGAAAAGCCACCTGAGAACCTCCAAGGTACAGGTTCAGAGAAGAAAAAGTATTAGATAAGCTGGTAGTCACAGAGCTGGTGTGCTCAGAGCGAGATCCACCCGTGAGGCCAGGATGGAAATGACAAGCAGGCTGAGTAATGCGCTGCTGAGGAGCTCTCCACACAGCTCACGGGAGCCAGCCTGAGAATTTGGCTAATTGGAAAATCATCTCAGATGGCTGCCGAGGTAAAGGGCCTCTCCTGAATTATCACTGCTGAGAAAACCATTGCTAACAGGGAAGCAGAGAAAAGATATCTCGTGCATTTGCGTCCCCTGCTATTTTCTCCTCTTTGCTTCTTTACAATCCCCCGAATTATCACAAACCTGGAAATGCCCACCTATTGCCTCATTCAGCAAACAGCCCCCCACGTTGCCAAAAACAACTCAGTTAAGAGAGAAGCATGGCAATGCTCAGATGTTATCAACATTCTTGTGTTCCTCATGTCCTCCCCCATGAGATTCCCCAGGGACACAGCTTGGCTTTTTTTTTGGGTCACTTCTATGCCCAGTTTCTCCCACTTCTGGGGTTCAGCTCTGTGCACCAAAACATTTGGTGGGGTATTTTAAGCCAACAAATGGTGTCTTGGATATAACAACAAGCACTGCCCCAGCTCTGCTGAGATTCTCCTCTGCTTTGCTGCACTCCTCTGGCACAAAACCCACAGAGGGCATGGGGAGGCCATGGTGTCTTTGCCAGCAAGGTCCTCTGGAGTGGGCAGAAGAGCTTCCTCGATGCTGTGCAAGAGGCTAAACCAACAAGAGTGCAAACACAAAGCTCTGGCATGTGTAGCTCTCTCATCTCTGCCTCATCTTGAAAAACAAAGCACTTAGCTCTGATTGTGCGCTGGCTGTCAGCTGAGGGTAGGACAGCACTCAGAGTCACAGAGGAAGGAACAGAGCAATTTTTCAAGCACTCTGGGGTGGGCTTTTTTCAGGAAGACCAGAGCATATCGGCACCCCCAGACACAGGGAAACAAGCAGGGAAGGTGTCAGGTTTTGGTGGCACCGATAGACCAAGGAGCCATGCACAGACCCTGGCCCTGGGGCTGTGAAAAAACCACGAAGCAGCAAACCCAGCCTTCTTCCAGTGCCGTGCCTGGAGGATGCCCTTTGTTTCCACTTGCTGGTGACTATCAAACATCTGACACTGTAGAGGGGTCCCAGAAATAACAAGAAAATAACACAGCTAATTAGCCCTGTGGACGAGTTTAAGCAGCTCCCTCCGGAATACCTTTGTTGGACAGGGTTAGGTTTCTTCCCTTCCCCCTACAGCTCATCTTCCCATGTAATTAAACTGGAAACCTGGCTGTGCCCGGCTCGGATGGAGTATTTTACTGCTTAAATGGTCTTTGCAGATAAGAGGTGCTGCTGTTATTGCACAAGTGGCTCTGAGAGGCCTTGTGTCTCCTCTGGGAGGCTGCAGCTCCAGCCTCCTCCATCTGTGAGACCAACACAGGCAGAAATCTTGGAGGGGAAGGTAATAACTCCCATGCCTTGTACAGGAGGAGCAACACTGCCATTGTGTCGATCCTTTCTTCTACTTGGAGAGGCTAAAAGTGATGAATTGTCAGGTGAATGGTCCACGCGGGAGAGAGGAGATAGGATTGGTTCTGGTGGAGGCCAGACTGATCTCCAGGGATATCAAGCCTCGTGAACAGCTTGCTCAAGGGCAATGCCAGGCAGTCTGGAGAAAGCAGGCTGGGCATCCATTTCAGACAGGCTATTCAAGGCAGTGTCACCTACAGTATGGTCAACAGTCGGGGTGAAACTGCCGTGTACGACATCTTCCATTTCATCAGTCAATCTATTTTCAAGGAGCACGAAACTGGGCCCCTGGGAGAGAAGTGATGATCCCATGGATAAGAGACAATACTGGGCTGTGAATTTAACATTTAATCCACTTTTTTTTTTTTTTTTCTTTTTCTGCCAACCACTGATAAGATCTTTAAAATGGGCACAGCATTACTCTTGTTTCCTGAGAACACCGTGTCTACTTAGGCTACAAATTCTTTAATATTGAGGTCTTGACATCTCCTCTTCCATCCTGACACCATTTGTCACCCCACTACGTAATGCACAGCATCCACCCACAGCCAGGGACTGTGTCTGCCCCAAGACAAGCCCAGCAGAAAGCCCAGCGGTGTCCTGGAGCTCTTCATGAGACAGTCCGACTTGGTTTCCTTGATAGACTGGCAAGAATTATGCTTGAGTCATGTAATCATACAAAATTCTCATCCTCTCAAAAGTTATTTTCTCCTGACAGGTTGAATCTCTCCCTTATGTTTTTCCTTACACTAATATGGAGCTTTTCAGACAAAAAAATTCAAACTAATTGTGCACAGCGGCAGGTTAATATGATCAAAGGAGGCTAATAGGCTTTCATATGTATTTACATTACATAAGGCTCTCAAATTCAAAGACTGGATCAAGAGATTTGCGATAAATTGCACGAGGATTACTTGTCTGCCTGTTGCGTGGTGGAGAACTTCTCTGTTCTGTTGCAAAAGTCAACAGAGCATTTGCCTGGGCTGGGAAGCAGCAGCTTTTTTGGTAACACTGTACTGCTTTCACCACCCCTGTGCACGCAGGGGAACCTCAGCAGATGCCATCAGCCTCACCTCGTACAGAGGAGAGCAGAGCAGAGCTGCCCAGCTGAGAGCCAGGCTGGGTAAAGGTGGGAAGATGCTCCTGAGCTGAAACTTTGTGCTGAGCAGGGGCACCACACAACAGGAGGAGTGAGCAGAGGCTGGAAAGGGAGCTACGCACCAAGGGAAGATTTTCTTTGGAAGGATCAAGCACAATTTGCCTACCAAGATCAATGCCTCGTTCATCTTTAGCTGCTTAAAATAAGTCAGGGCAAGGCTGGGAGAAACAAAACCCAGAGGGTCTATTCTATTTAAGTTGTGCAAAAAGGGAGAAATTTGAGCAGAGGACAATGAGAGAGGTTCATGACAGATAACTAAGCTTTTTATTTTGTAGGAGATGTAGGTTCAAATCTCCTATCCAAATCAAGCAGTTGAGGGACACGAACCCAGGTTTCCAGTCCATTGGTAGCACAGCTCATTGGGAACCCTGTGCTTTGTTTCATTAAAATTCCACAAATCCTCTTTTTTTTTTTTTTTTTTTCCCCCCAGTTCTGAAGCAGGCAAACAAAGTTTTAAGCCTCTCCAATGTTGCTGGCTTTTGAAAGCTGTTATAATGGGAAATGTTTAGTTTTAGTGAATTCATGCTTTGTTTTTCTTTGACCTTTAAAGCTATATCAGATATATAGAGGGAAATATGTATATAATAAACACCGAGTTTGCTTTTGCGTGAAAACAGAGGAAAGATGGAAACCATCCAACGCCAGCAGATGAGTACAGGGCAATTTCCTAGACAATATTGTTCAGAAATTGGTATGTTTTGAAAAATGCTTCCTTTTAAATGAAAATAGCCATTTTCATCCAAAACTGTAAAGCTTTTCTGGCCAGCTCTGTTTGGAAGCTGGCTGATTACCATCTCCTTCTCTTGGTACGACTGCACTGAACCCAGCAAAGCCCACTTCTGCTGCTGGGCTGTGACAGGCTGTGACACGGGGCCGTGTCACACTGCGGGGCTGGCACAATACATGGGGACAGTGGGGTTGGAGGGGGGACGGCGTTGTAGTGCTGGCAGGGAGGCTTTGCCATCTCCCTTCCTGTCCCCTTGTGTCTCAGGTTTGGATTTGTTAGCATGGGGTAGGAGATGAGAAGGGCACGGGGAGGACAATGCCTTGAGCATCACCGCTGCAATCTCCTGGGTCTGCGAAGCTCTGTGAGGCGCCGCAGAGAGGGAAGGAAAAGTGAGGGAAGAGGGAAGAGGGAAGAGCTGCCTTGCTGAAACACCCTTTGCGTGGACCAAGGAGTGCTGCATTGCAGCCCCAAGCCTGCCCATCATGGGCAGCACACCGTGGGCAATGAGCTCCTCTCCTTCCAGCATGACTCCTGTTTCCACACACAGACTTCAGGTGTGAAGGCCCATTTCCAGGAAACCAGGAGCACAGCAACCAGGCTGATCCTTTCTGGGGCAACGAGAGAGAAGGGGACATGTCCTGGGAGGCAGAGAGCTGGTGGGGTGGGAGGCTTGGTGTCAAGCAGCGTCTCAAATATCCTCTTTGCATCATACTGGCTCTTAATTGTCACCAACCACGGAGGAACTGATTGAGCCCAGCAAGGGTCCGGCAAAATAGATAATTTCTCGCAGGCATCTAAAATTCATGAACGCGGCGGTGGTCCCGTCGCACCATTGCTATGTTGTTCCACGGCCCAGAGTCTCCCTTGAAGGGCGAAAATATCAGGGGTAATTTTTTTATTTTTTTTTCCCGAGCGCAGAATACATTTGGGTGGTTAACACGCGGCTCGCACTTCAGGCGGATCCTCACCGAAGGACCAGGAGCTGGTCTCAGACCGCGTGTTGTAAATTAACTCTTAATGTGATGAATGCATTAAGGGGCTGTTAGGCCTGAAGGATGTGCTCGGAAACCCGAGCTTCTGATTAAGGGCTTGATTCATAAAAGCTTTACGCACCATTTACGCAGGTCTCTTTATTGGAAATGTTACTTGGAAAGAGCTCTGGAGTGGCTTCTTCCCAGAGAAATGGAGCTGGGAGTCTGGACACGCAGGCACACACGTGTGCTTGCAAACATGGGGACTCGTTGGGCAAGCAGGAGGGATGCACACATGTAAGTGTATGCAGGGGTGCACTCACACTCGTTACACACCACTGTCACGTGTGGCTGGTGTGCACCCAAGCAGAAGCATGAGGCTGTCCCCTACACTGCAAGCAATGATTCTCCTCCAGCCTGAGGTCTTTGCATTGCCCAGGATGCAAACCTTGGTCCTGCTCAGGGATTTTTCCATGGGTGCTGGCTGCTGCAGTCTGCAAACGGAGAGGATGCTACCTGGGCTGCTGGGTGCACGTAGCGTGTGTCCCCAAGGGGCAATCATCAGGGCCATGTGCCTGTGGCCAGAAGCATTGGAGCAGCCTGCCAGCTCTGCTACCTGGGCTGCTCAGGGCGGAATATGTCCCTTGAGGAAGCGAGTTATTTAATTTCCACATTGGCTGCATGAAAGCGGATATTTGCCATTTTCTATATCGTGCAGATCTATAGAGAGGAGCAGTCAGAAAATCGCTGGAGGGTAAAAAATAATTCATATTAAGTATGTCATTCCAGGGGGATCCAGATGAATCAGGTTTTAAGTGACGCCCCACGCTGATCATGACAAACATCCCACTTGCAAAGCAGCCCCAGGAATTTTACAGCCCTTACTTAAGTAGCTTCCTGGGGAATCAGAGGAGAGTTTGCTGAGCACTGGGGATCAGGGTGGTGGGGAGCTGCTTGCTGCTTCTGCCCTGTGCCGTAGGTTGAAGGACAGCCAGGGTAACACCAGCTCCTGTAAGTGCAGCCACAGTGTTCCAGAAATGTGCTGCCTCTGGGCAGAAACCTGCCTCCTTGTTTCTGGTTTAAATTGGTGTTTTGCTAGTTTTGGTGAGTGTCCCAATGTCTCAGTGCTGTGGGATGTGGTGAACAAGTCTGCAGGCATCTTAGTGAAAACTTTCATGATTTTCTCAGCCTTCTCCTCTGCCTGCTGAAGAGACCCAGGGTTTTTATTCTCTCCTCATAAGGCAGCTTTCCCATCCCCTGCACCACTTCACTCTTCCCTGCACCCTCTCTAGCTCCCCTGCATCCCGGACCCCAGGACTGCCTGCGCTGCTCAGCTCCAAACCCAAGCAGGGCAAGGGTCCCCTTGTCCCACCACCCAGCTCCCATTCTCCAAAGCCAGGGCATGGCAGGCATTATCACCTGCTCAGAAAACAGCAACAGGTCTTTTGTATCCCCTCAAGTCTTTGCAATCACCTTGTACCTTACACCCAAAGTCCCCCAGAGCAGCACAAGCACGATGTGCCGAGGCAGAGGGTGCTGCAGAACCTGTGCTCTGCGCTGCACCCGGCATGCCTGGGTGTGCACAAAGCCAGCAGCTCTTCTCATCAAAGTTCAGTGATGACATTTATCCTGGTTTTAATTATAACATGCTTCTGTGAGTCTGCTATTAGCGGGACAGGATAATGGCCCGTTCAATCCAAGCAGTCTGCCTGATCCCAGAGATGTTTAATCAGGCAACGGCAACTGTACCTGAAATCACCACATTAGCTATATGGCAACATCCCTCCTCTCCTGATGCTGTGATAATAAGCCCCTGTTCAACAGGAATGGGCTTTATTTGAAAGGCAGAAGGAGTCTGCCTGCCTGGAGCTCACAACCAGAGCCTGCTCCAGAGCTAAGGGATAAGACAGCCGTCGGTGGCTCGTGTGTCCCATCCCTTGCAGGGGTGTGTCTGTCCTGAGTGCAGCTAAATGAGGAAAGAGGAGAAAAAATCAGGGGATATCAAATAAAAGAAAATAAATAAATAAAAGTGATTGCTCATTTATAGCATGAATAGCTCTCTCATTTCCAAATGTTCCTACAGAAGAGTTTCTCAGCAGGCAGATTCGTGGAAACGCTGCACTGGGAGAGGAGCAGCAGCTGTGACCCGGGTGCCTGCCCCCCAGGAGGAGCAGGAGCAATGCCCTTGACACCCAGCAAGGTCTGTCCAGGGCAGCTCCCATGCAAGGTACGGAGCCTCTGAGCAGCCCGGAGAGCAGGAGCAAGCAGCAGGGCTTTGTCCAAACAGAGGGAGCCAGGGCTGCAGGTACCTGGCCTCTGCTCTCCTCTCCAAGTGCAGCTTGCAGTTGAGCTGGAAAAAATGAACTTGGGGAAAATAAGAACCTGAACAGTGCAAAATCAAAATGACAGATGCGATTCCCAGCCACGTTTGAAATACAAAACAGTTCAGCCTGGCGGTTTTTAAGTGAACCTCAGAAACTGGAAGGAGGAAGCTGGTGTTTGCTGTTTGCTTTCTGTACACACAAGGTGAGCAGGGCAAGCTGGAGGGCTTCTCCTGAGAGCTTGTTTACAAAGCTACTTTTTTTTTCTTTTTTTTTCTTTTTTTTTCTTTTTTTTTCCTTTTTTTTTTTTTTTCTCCTGGCAGCATAAAGCTTCAGTTTAATCACTGTTTGCTGAGGAACAGCCACAGGAAGCTCTGCTCCCTTGAGCAACAACCAGAGATATTCAATTTTGAACCTGCCAGTCAACAAAAGGGCATGAAGTTATTAGCTCCAAAGACTCCATTACCTGCCAGCTTGGACCCCTGATACCATCTCTCACAGATTTTTCTGGGGATTCCCATTTCGAGTAGGGTCAGAAGCCAGGTGACTGACAGGTGACTTCCAAAACATCTCCAGATGGGAAGGGCTCAAGGTTCAGATTTTGCATTTTTTTGTGGGGAAAGAAGAAAGCAGCTTATTAATAAAATAACCATGCCCAAGGACATTTCCATGCAGAGCTGCAAGTGTTCTTAATGCAAGTGGATAAAAAGCACAATGATGATAAATGTCATGGGCTGATGAGGTCGTTTTCCTTCCCCTGTCCCCTACGGTCCCCTGGGAGGGTCCCCAGCTGGGGCATGCTGCCTCATGACCCAGAGGGATGGAGCCAGGAGCATCCCTGGGCAGAGCATGGACCTGCAGAGGCAGGACAGGCTATGCCTCATAGAAATGCCATAAAGTGTCTGTTCTCAGCACCAGGAAGAAAATAAATAAGGGTTTGCTGCTTAATCCCTTCTCCAGCCAGGACAATTTCAGATTTGGCAGTTTAAGCTGCAGGAGGATTTATCTATCAAAGAGCAACTTTGAACACCTTAAAGAAATGCAGACAGAGGCCACTAAGTGATGGTGTCAGGCAGAGGGAAGTGCTCAGATATCGTGGTGAGGAGTGAGGGAGGGATCAGTCCCTGCCCACCCGCCCGTCTGCCTTCAAATGTAAGTGGATTAAATGAGGAAAGTGAGCAAAATCCCCCAGTGTGGTGAAGAAGGTTTAAACAGAGCAGCTTCAGTACACACCCCAATCTCGGTGGTTAATAGACTGGGGAGCCTTTTCGGTATGTTTCTCTCGAAGTTATTCACATCAGTTTTATCTTGGGGAATCAGTGGCTTCCCGGTCCCATCCCTCGCCTTCACGGCACTGCGCTAACAGGAGCCTGAGCTGCTCACAAAGCACAGCCTCCCCGCTGAGGCACAGGGCTATAACTTTACAATTTGCCTGTAGCTAATGGAGTAAATAGAATGGAGTTCATAGAGCCAGGATTTAACAGGAAAAAATATCTGTATTTACGGTCAGCAAGGAACGTGCTCGGAGATATCCTCTCCGTATCGAAGCCGGGTGATGTTAAGCAGCTGGATGCCAGGATTCAAAACCTGCTGTGTTTAACAAGCGGTGGTGGCGTCTGGAGGAGATCAGAGAGGAGGGGAATGATCCCGGGGAGCTGCGGGGAGCTGTGAGCAGCACCAGGGTGGGCTTGCCCACACCAGAGGGCTCGCTGCCTCGCGGGGCTTCAAAAGGGATAAATTCATGGGGGGTGGCTCGGGTTTACAGGCAGCCAGGGAGGAAAAAAGGCATCTCCGGGGAGCAAGTGGGAGGTGGCACTGTGCCTGAAGGTCTCCTTGAGCTCTGATGGATGCCCCTTCTCTTTGCTGGTTGGGGTCCAGAAAACCTAGCTGAGGACAGGGCAGTGCCTGGGTACAAACAGCCTCGAACCCCACCACGAAGCTCAGCACAGGGCAGTGCTGCCCCACCATGGGACCCAGGAGAAACCTCTGGCAGCATCACCCACATCGCGTCAGAGAGCCCCGGCCTTGCCTTGCTCACACATTAGGCCGAGTTGCCACCCAATTTATCTCCACTAATCTGCTCCTTTATAGGCCTGTTAAGATAGAAATCTCTGAAATGAAGAGAGAGCTGCCAGAAAGCTTTTGAATTGACAGTGGGTTGCTCGACTGTTTTAACACACTATCATCCTAAATTGCCTGCTGCTTGGCGCTCGCACCGGCTGCCCTAATGGCACTTCTGTACCACGCAGAACTGGAGGCTTCATCTTCCTGCATTTATGAGAAACTAGGACATTATGTGAAGGGGGTGTAAAACAGCTCTGAGATCAGTTGTTAGCGCCAGGGACATTTCATCAGCTGGTTTGTGGGAGAAAGTTTGGGAGAGCAGCAGGGATGTCCCTGGTGCTGAGCAGCCAGACAGACAGTCATCGCCAAAAGCCAGGATCGAGCCCTTGGTTGTGAATCCATGGGCAGATAAAACACTGGTGGCAGCAGCAGGAGGCTCAGCTAATGTTTTTTGGCCTTGGTTTGGCAGGACCTGTCCCAGCACAGCTTGTAGCTGCCATTCAGAGCCTGGGTTTTGAGGATAATCTGCATTTATGTTTTCCAGAGCAGGGAAGCAGATGTTCCCCACCCTGGCCCAATAGCCCTGAAATGGTCACAGCTCCCTAAAACCAAGCCAGGCGCTGCCTTTAGAAGTGAGCAACTGAGCACCGCAGGGACCTGGAGATGCAGCATCCTCCAGGCCTTGCTTTGGAACAGTATTTTTTGAGATGTTACTCAAATGAGACAAGTGGGAGCCCTGCTTCTGAGAGCCAGTTTGCAGCCAGCAACATAAACAAAGCAACTGAGTCAGAGACACGCTGGTTCAGGAAAGGGGGGTTGCTCTGTAACTGGTAGGAAGGACTTTGAAAAACCCTTGTTTTATCATACATCACTGCTGAAGGAGGCAGTGAGGAACAGAAAACCATCCTGGCTCTCTGTATTCCCCAGCAGTGCCAGGCACAGCTCTGGGGTAAGCAAGCAATTCCCAGCACACTCCTTCACCTAGACCATGACCCATACCCCTGCTTGGCTAGGCCAGATGTTGCAGAAGGTTAAAACTGGGACTCTGGGTTCCAAACCGGTGCTCCCATCTCCCTGCACATGAGCTGTCACATCTTGGCTGCAGGGGCAGGAGAGGTTTCCCACGCCAACGTGTTTTGGAAGAAGACAGCTCAAGGCTTGGTCTGTCCTGCAACCCATCATCCGATCCGCTCAGCTACAAAGACATCCCACATCCTGGTTGCCAGCTGTCTGCATTTCCTACAGCCCTCAGCCTTCCTCAAATTATTGTCTCGTAGATGAGCCAGAGCATGTTTTACCCCGATGCTATACAGGAAGGCTGCAGCGGAGACAAGGAGCGCTCCGAGCTCCTTCCCGCACCTCCTACACCATCTCTCCTCCTGTTGCAGGCAACAGCCTTGTTCCCAACAACCCAGCTCACCCAGATCAATAACTATAAAGCCTTCTGCTCAAAACACAGGGCCTGGGGACAGCGGCAGGCTCGGCGGCAGCTCGCTCCGTGTTTCATTAAGCTGCTGCCTCGGGAGGGTCGCACTCGTGCTGCCGGAGCAGCTCGGCACCCCCTGCGCAGAACGGATGCACGCTGCTATTTGCGACGCTGTTGTAGTGAAGAGGAAACAAAAGTGTCACATTAGCAGCCGAGGCGGGTCAGCAGTGCGATAATTGAGTACAAGAGCCATCCAGAGGGGGGGGTAATAGAATAACAAGCAATCAGCTACAATGCAGGAAGAATAAATTAAGCGGCGTGCGTCTGCTCGCATCCAGGCATAATTAATGCTGTTAGTCCTGAGAGATGATCCGGCTTTCTGGGGATAGCTCAACGAGACAGGTGGCACAGCTGAAAGGTGTGGGGTCTGCTACCAAAACCCAGGTATCCAGAGCTCCGAATTTCAACCCCATCTTGAACACCATTGGTGTGGCGAAGAGCCCTGCTTACAACCTCTCAGCCAACAGCCGAGTCGCCTCCTGCCTGCCCGTGATATTTGTCACCTTATAAATTAATCACTTTCAGCCATTCCTCAGCTAAAGCTGTTAAGATCTGGAGAGTCTGGGACAGTTTAATCTAGAGTAAACAACTCCACAGGAGCTCTTCTTATTTCTACCATGTTTTTATTTTTTTTCCCCTCTATCATGGAAAAAAAAAAAAATTGTTTTATTAATACTTTCCTGATGTTTCGTCTCAGGAGCAGAACTTCAAAGTGATTTCACGGTCTAGCTCACTCCTGAAAAGAAATAAATCACGAAGTCAAAGAGGCTGGTGGCAGAGCCGTAGTGGGGATTGTTAAAAATGCTGTTTTCAGCCTTTTCCATTTTCCAGGGAGCTCTCCCAAAGACTGCCCGAGGGAGATATTTATTCTGTGTTGCTTTGGGAAAGACACATCTGAATGGTGCAGGCTTGCTCCCACGCTGGTGACTGATGTGACAAAGCAGGGGGAAAGGCTGCAGCCCCGTGACCACAGCACGGGGAACCTGAGGGCAAAAGGGTCTGTGGAGCTGGGATACTGCTGGCCATGGATGGTGGTGGGGCTTGTGGGGGCTGCAGCAGTGTTCTCTGTGCCCAAGTAGGAGTACCTGAGGCAGTTTGTACCTTCTTCCCCTCCCAGCACCACCCCTTGTCCCCCAAAATGCAGAAGGGGGGCTGACTTTTTTTAATTATCTTTGTCTCTCCCAAAGGCAGATTCCCCAAGCAAGGGCGGATGAATAAATATTTGCACTTTGCAATTTGGAAAAGGGAGACGGGCTCCCCGGCCCCGCCTGGATCCCCATCTCCTCAGGGGGATGCTCTGGGGGAGAACCAAGGGCTGATTTTGGTGGTGAGCCAGAGCCACCACCGCTGGCTGAGGGAGAGCTTTGGGTAACAGCTCAGCTACTGCGTGAGCAATAGCAGGGCTGCGAGAAGCGGTGCTGATTAGTGTATTGTCAGCGCTGAGGCCTCCCACACAGACAGCTCTGTCTGCGCTCCCTTCCCTCGCATCCTCAAGGATGCTACATTCATTAGCGTGTTTCTGTGCTCCGTGCCCTCCATCCCTCACCCAGTGTCCTGTGCCTGTTTATTCAAGCTTAGTGCTGAGGCAAATAATCCACCTACGAGGCACTTCTCCGCACTCCCGGTGAGATGCTCTGTGCTCCGGGTTAAAAGCAGCGGCCCCGTCAATGCTTCCTCCCCACGAGGGATGGGGACAGCAGGGTCAGGGCTGGCTGCCACATATCCTACACCTGGAGACTTCAAGTGCCTTAAGAACATGCTGCCACCACGCTGCCACCGCCCCTCGGCAGCACTGGGGAGCTTTCCTCACGTCTTTTGGGTGGCTGGGTTTTAAAAGGGTGAGTCTGGGTCCCAGAACTACCAGAAACCACCAGAAATACTGATGGATTGAAAGGGTTTTTTAAATGGACTCCCTGCATGGCCTGGGTACTCCGCGCTCTGGGATATTCCCAAAAACAGACAGAGGATGACCTCCCATCCATGCTACCCTCCTGAGAAACTGGGGATGACCAAGTCCCAGAGCCCCTGAGGAAATTTTGGGCTAAATAACCAGGAACTTTGCATTCCTCAAAGCATGTTGTCTTGCCTTGGTCTCACAGAAAGCCCGCAGCAAAGGAAGCAGTCTGTGAAAAGAGCAGGGCCAGGCTTTGTGTTCTTAAAGGTGGTGATCACAGGCTAAGCCTGAGAAATAAGGATTAATTAGGGCTGCTCGACATGTGGCCACAGGGTCTGCAGTGAGGGGCATTACTGGTGCCCAGCAGAGCTCCATGAGCCTGTAGAGCTCCCTGTCCTCCTATAAGGCCACCCTCCTTCTCAAGGACCATCATCTGAGAGCACAACATTATCCATGTTCCTACAGCAGCCCACAACCAGCAGGGAAGGGGCTGCTGACATGTCAGTGCACAGAAAAATCACGGAAAACCACTGCCCCTGCAGCTCTGAGATGGATTTGGGTCAGTTCCAGGGAGATTTTGCTCAGGGACCCTCAACCCCCCTGTGCTCATCCTCATTAACGGAGGCTTCACCAAGTCCCCGCTGCAGCAGCAGGCTCCATGGGGAGTGGGGAGCCAAGGCAGGGCAGATTTGGGAATTTACACATGCAGAGGATGCCCCGGCTTCTTATCGGCATCCCAGGCTCCCAGAGGAGAGCTGCGATAGCATCCCAACAGTTAAACAGCAGCCAGGCTCATTTCCTCACTCTGATGTTCCTTTACGTAAAGGAGCCTGGGATGCACAGCGTGTGCTGGAGATCTGGAGGTGGGAGCCCCTTGGAAATGAGCTGTGCCCCCCTCTGACTGCCACCTTCAGCAAGAAAATTGGCCTTTCAGTTCTAATTAAAAAAAGAAAAAAAGAAATAAAGGAAAAAGATCCATGTGCTTATGTGCACAGATATAAAAAGCAATTGCAGCCCCCACAGAGTGAAAGGAATAAATAAAGGAGTGGGAGAATGATTCAGTGGCAAAGGCTGGTTATGTGCGTGCCCATTAACGAAACTTAGAGAGGAATAGCACTAATGACACTGGAATAATAAAGTCATTAGAGTGAACAGCCAGAGCTGGTGCTTACACCAGGTAAGTGCTGCCGTGTCGTGGAGTAGATTGAGTTCATCCTAGTGACCACGGCTGCCTCTTCTAAAGTAATTATTGACAGATCCCCGAGCTGTTTGCTTTGCCTTTAGTGATCAATTAGAATGCAAACACTCTCCAGACCGGCGGGAGAGGCGGGATGTTTCCGTGGTTAATTATTTAAGTGCTTAGGTGACAGGATAACGGATTTCAGGAATTTTGTTGTATTTGAAGCCTGGCTGTGCCCCGCGATGTGGAAACAATCCGACTCTCATTTTAAAATTTACATCCCAGCAAGAATTTGCTCAGCTAGAGAGGGGAACTATCTGCGGATGCATCATTAAGATCCTGCAATAAAGCGCGGTGTTATTGCAGGGCTCGGAGCCGGGGGTGTGCTGGCTGGGGGGCTGGTTTGGGGGCAGGCACAGCAGGGGCACAGGGAGAGCCAGGAACCTTCATTGGTGATGAAGTACCAATGTGCTTGGCCATTCCCCTTTTCCCTGCCCATGTAGAGCCGGTACCCATGGATCCATCCTCCCTGTCCCTGTGGGAGCACAGAGGGCATGTGGGGAGTCCCATGTCCAGGCTGTGTGAACGTGTTAAACCACATCCAGCCTGAGTCCCATTATCCAGTTCCCAAACCTTCCTCTCCTCCAGCACAGCATTCTTTGCAAAGCAAAACACCATTGATTTCAGTGCCAGTTTTCCAGTCCCACTATTTATTCAGCATGAAAAGGCTAGTTTGCACGCTGTCTCCCTCTCTGCTTATCAGTCAAGGGATGTTTACACTGTGAAAGGCATCTGTTAAGACAACAGCATCTTTCTCCATAGCAATTTATTGTTCTCCAAAAAAAAAAAAAAAAAGAGGGCAGTTTAATATCTTGTTAACGAGTCTGTCAAACAGACTGTGATGGCCGGGGAAAAAAAATAAAAATAAAAATAAAAAATGGAGCTGATATTGAAATCAATGGGAGTTTAACTACTTTATAAAATGGCATTTTTCCCATTGGGTGTCGATTAAGCTGTCAGACTTAATAGGCCTGTCCCAGGAAAAAAATATATATCTTCAATAAATAAATGGCCTAGATAAATACATTAATAACTGGTGTGTACTGAAGGCTCCTCTGTTCTGATATTTTTTATCTTTTTTTCTCGTCTCTCAAGTTTACATAACTGTCTGAGAGCTAAAAAGCACTTAATTCTCTCCTAGCATATGGCTATTAAGGAGGATTTACTGTAGAAAGTGCTTTCTGACATGTGGCTAATAAAGCCTGTGTATGTCTCGGCTCTTTAATAGGCTCTTGAACCGCAGCCGCATTGCCATGCTGCTGAGGACTCGACACAGTCTGCTCTCTCCTGCTGCTGCTCTCTGCCAGCTCCACGGTAATGTAACGAACCTGGGGAATGCTTAATTACTTCGTCCTCCTCCCTGGTCCCAGCTCCCAGCCCTGCCTGTGGAGGGACATGGGGACAGGACCCCAGGTGGGTGCAGTGATCCCGCTGACGCGGCTTCTCTGCCAGCCCCAGAGCCCCCGCATGCTGCTGACACCCACGGTCACAGCGAGGCCAGGACCGAGAGGAGAACATCACCAGGATGGTTAAAATAAAAGTTTGAAAGGCTCCGCTCTGAGGTTTTACCCCACCACTTGGCCACGTGTCATTTATCTGCCTGAAGACTCAGCGAGCAGGGGGTCTCTGGGGCTGGGTACCCACACTGAGGTGTAGCACCAACCCAAGAGCTTCTCCTGCTCCGGGTTTAAGCTGCAACAGAGAGCCCTGAGATGGCTGGAAATCTCCCTGGGGAGCCAGCCAAGCTCCTGGGGATGAAGCCATGGGCACGCACACAGAGGTCCCACGTCATGGCTCGGCGAGGCGGCAGGCCCCCCCTGGGCTGAGCTGCATGGTATAAGTGGAATTGCTTAGATATTCACAGCCTCTTCCCCCGTGGTGTTTACTGGGATTTACATTTCTGCAAACACTTTGATTTCACTGTGTTTCCTTTCATTCTTCCCCCGGGGAGGGTCGTGAGGGGAGGTTTCTTCCCCTTTGCTTTCCAGCAAAGCTCCCAGCCCTCACATTTCAATTTGGCGTGTTTCCCTTTTCCCTTTCCCCTCTCCGTTTTCCTTCAAAGGGCTAAAACAAAGAGGCAGCGGCCTCCCCCACCTCCACAACCACCACATAAAAGCTCTCCATCCTTCCCAAGCACTTTGCCCACAATCTCTCCTCTGCTTTTGCCAGCAAGCAGCAGCAGCACTGGCAGGTGGCCTAGCCTCCGTGTGCTGCTGGGCCAGCTGCCACCACGCTTGCTGGCCGTCTGTCCGTCTGTCCCCTGCCATTTTATGGCCACCAAGCTGGCCAGGAGCTGCCTCTCCTCGGCTGGCAGAGCCCGCAGCTCCTGCTTCTGCAGGCCAGATGCTGCGTGGGTCTGCGCTGGGGTAATAACTGTAATTAATAACAATAACGTGCCTGCAAACCGCGAGGGCAGCAGGCCCCGATCTTTCATAATACTTTTAAGACAGGAAGAGGAGAATCCTGCCACACGAGTCCTGCTCTATATCAGTTTGGAGCCGATACTTGGAGGAGGCAGAAGAGCTCTTTAATGCCATGTAAATCTGTTTTTCATTGAGCCGGGTTCTAGTAATACCACCAACCCTTACGCTGCCTCGGGATCCGCTTCATCCCGCGCCTCACAGGCAGAAAACATACAGGAAAATGGCAACGCAATGTGATTACAGCTGTTCCCCCAGGGGAAAGCAGGGAGGATGCCGTGCCCTGCAGAGCACACGGCCTCTGTGCTGCTCTTTGTCCTGTGGTGAGAGATTTGCTTTGGGTGGCTGGCAGTGGTGCTCCTGTATCTGCCCCAGCAAAGCATCCCTGCTTCTGCCCTGCGGTGCCAGTCTTGTTTAAACCCCATAAAGCAGGACATTGCTTACCCCATAGCAGAAAACAGCTTTAGGGGATGGTTTTTGGCAGAGGACTCTTCACGTCTGCTTTAGCTGACCCCATGCCCCTCGTGGGCAGAAGGGACTGCTCTGCTCCCACTCTGCCTCACAGCCCCTGCCTCAGTTTCCCCATCTGTGAGACGTGGGCTGGGTAAATCCTGCTGGATGAACTGGGAGGATTTCAGAACTGTAGGCAGCCCGTGGGTACCTTGGCTGTGTGGCAAGCATTTGTGAAGCAAGCAGAGCTCCATGGCAGAGGTGTTTCCACACAGGCTTCACAGAAACAACAGCTGCTATTTACACAGCGCTGCTGCTTTGTTTGCCTGCCCCTACAAGCTGGGATTACAGGAGGCTCCCAGCGGGATGTCAGAGCTGACGGGCCCCTTCACCCTGCGGTGTGTGGAGTTATGGGACCGTCTCCCACAACAGCCACCACAGCTCAGCGCCTGGGTGGGCTCTGCCACAGCGGACTCATCTCCCAATTACACTAATGAGGTGTGCAAGGCCCCAGAGAGGTCTGGAGATGAGACACGTTGTTTGAGGTGGATTTTTAATTGGCCAGGGAGGCTCAGGGCCACCGGAGGCTCCCAGAGGTCCTGCTCCGGTCTCAGTACAGAGGCCTTGGCACGTCACAGCTGGAAGGATGTGGGGTGACCTCTGTGAGGACGGGGAGCTGTTTGCAGCCACAGCTCTCAGAGGCACACGTGGAAAATCACGGCTTGCTTTGCAGAGGGTCCCCTTGGCACTGTGCCCCATGGGATCCTGTCTGCCTCCCCCCAGCAGGATGGGCGAGATGGGCAGGGCTGGAGGAGAAATGCAGGGCAGCAGCTCGTGGCTTTTTCTGCTGTCCCCACACTCCCAAATCCTCTGCCAGGGACTGGCTCATCACCACGTGCTTCCCAGTGCCCAAGCATGGAAATCCCAGGGCTCTTCTTCCCTTCACTGAGTGGTGATTCCTGCCACGATAGCCTGTTCTGAGGTGGCTTGGTATCAAACAAAGTAACCCATTTGTGTCTGCGTTATCAGGAAGGTGACCTTGGGAGGAGCATGTAAAATTTACTAAAGAAAAGATATTTTTTCTTGATAAGCACCACAAGGCTCTGCTCTGGGAGCTGCCACTGCATTAACATCCCCAGCACACCTCTGCTCTGGGTTTTGGGTTCTCTCATTCCCCTGCAGGAACAGCACAGGCATGGCACAGAGTACCCAAAGGGGCCATATCCATTCGTAACAGGAGGGCTGGACAAATCCAGAATCCTGACCAGATTTTTCTAGAAAAGGCCTGGCAGAAGGACCAAGCCCCACACACATTTCCTCAGGTCCCTTTGGCAGCCACTGATCCTGAGTTGCAGAGCCCGAAGTGCTGCACGAAGAAGTGACAACAAAACTATGGGGAAAAAAAAAAAAAAAAAAGAAAAAAAAAAAAAAAGGACTTTTAAAGACTTATGATTAATGTGCATTTAATGAGAGCTTCATTGCAATCTGAGCCGTGTACCTGCCCAGGGGATAACACAAATCTCTCCTGCTTTGGCCAAAGGACCAGCTCCAATTATTGCACAGCACCTGATGGCATGAATCAGGCTGAGGATGGGACAAAGATACGCACTATTTTTGCTGGGGTTACAGTAGAGGGCATGTCTGAGTGTTGGTGCCTGTGTACACCGAACCCACCCACAGCACTCCTAGATTGGTAGAGAGAAATGTGAGGGTGGATTTTGGGGTAAAAACACAGCGTTTGTACATCAGTGCACAGCTAACTGCAGGGATCAGGGAATATGAACGGACGGACGGATGGATGGATGGATGGGTGGATGGGTGGGTGGATTCACTAAACAGTAAAGCAAACCAAATCCTCAGGAACAAGTTATTTGAAAACTCTTAGTAATGCCTGGTCTGAGCTCACTGCGACTGTCTTGCTCTGCCAGTCTCAGGCTCACAGAAATGGGAAAAGCTTTTACAGATTTCCTTCATCATGCCAAAGGGGTAAACAAACAGGATTGCCTGTTCCTCTGGATTGGGGTAAACTTGTCTATCAGGTGATTGGAAACCAGAAAGCAATGGAAGCTTTAGAAAACACTACCATTATCTATCAGCTTTACATTTGTATTCTGTGTTAATCCTTACTTTGTTTCAACACAGACAAAAACTGTCCTTCATTTTGGGGGGACTCTTGGTTTTTTGATGCATGACTGATATTTTTTAACACTGCAGAAAGTAATCTATCTGTAGGGGAGGATGAATGTTATTCTTCCTGTTGAGAAAATTATTAATCGAGGAGGAGGGGTGGTACCCCCGCCTGTGATTCAGGTGCAGAACTACTGCATCGTGCTCCAAGCTTAGTGTAGTAATCCCCTTCCACATCTGCAAGAGTAACACCATCTTTCTCTGGAAGGGCCGTAGGCAGGATCAGCAAAGCTTAACATACGTTATATATAAGTGTACAAAATTGTTCATATTTCGAACGTAGGTAGAATCTACCCATTCCCTCCTAGGCTAAGGGCTGAAAGAAACACCAAGCACGACAGGCTGATCGTTATAATTAACATTTTCTACAGCAGTTTAAAGGAGATAAATTCAGTTTTGTTTCTTTGGGTTTTTGTTCATACTTTCCAAAGTAACTACTTGCTATCTTAAGAAAAGCTTGTACAGATGAGGCAGAGACAGAAACTGCTTATTCAGAATGTTCCTTATTATGGAAATGTTTGACTGCCCTTTTGGGATTATTTCAGAGGAATTAGGCACACAAGACTGGAAGGGAAGAAAAGGGTCTTCAAGCCACATCCCCTGCAAACACAGCCTCAGGGCAGCTGCATGAAACAAGCATCCCCAGTGCATCTGGTCCGCACCCAATGGGTAGGTCACCCCAACGTCTCCTGAGATGGCAGAGAACAATCACATGGCACAGGGAGAAAAGGCAGCAAAGTTGCCACTAAGAGCATGAAATCACAGTGGATTTGCTTGGGGAAATGCAGAGATGAGCTGCTCAGGAGATGGGACATGGGGTACTGCAGCCCATAGAGCTTCCACCAGCTGCTCCATGCTGAGACCACTGGTACGGGGCAGGGTTGTGCTGCAGCAGGACCTGCAGCCTGGGTCTGAAAGCACTGGGAGAAGGGTATTTCTCAGCAGCCTCTTCCAGGTAGAAGCCATGGTGTTAGAAGTGCATGAGTCATCCCACGATCTGCCTGCAGCCCCCAGATGCTGGCTGCTCCTCTGTTTGCTCTGTCTGCCCACAACACCTCCCAGCACTCATTCAGCTCCCCTTTGCCCCACGGCCAGCTTGCCCCCCGGGCTGCCAGCCGCTGAGATGTGCAGAGGTCCTGCTGAAACCTGGCTTTTGCCATCTGTGTCATCCACTCAACAGATGGACACAGTAAATAGGGGTCCTGAGCGAAGGCCCACTTGAGCCCTGGGTTTTGATGAGCTGTCTATCAAACCCATTAGCAGGGCCCGCTCCATGCACAAGCAAATGAGGGGTTGCCTGGCCAACAAAATGATGAGGATGGCAAAATGATGAGCCTTTGGCAAGGCCAGCGCTGCACAGAGCCAGGCTGGCTGCAGCTGCTGCCAGGGGATGGGTCAGAGCCTGTCCCATGGTGGCTCCATCCCTAGGAAGAAGTGCCTCCACCCAGCGGCTGCAGGCACAGAGCGCCCTGCCCTCCTGGCTCCTTCGTTCATGTGTCCCTTCCCGTTCCCGTGGCACAAGCAGCCCAAATCTGCACTCCCACCATGATTTGGTCTCAGCCTCTAGAAGCAAGGTCTGAAAGCTCAGAAGGAACTCAGTTAACAGAGCCAAACAGCTCCACTGATAAAGGTGCAAGGCGTTGATGGCAGAGATTGCTTGAACATCATTCAATGCATTTATGGCCTCCGGGACATAGTCCCAGAGCTATAAATATGCCTGTGTGGCCCAGACTCCTCGCTGTAGGAAGAAAGAGTCAGAAAAGGCTGCGGGAGCCTGCTGTACACCCCCCAGCCCCCAGAGTGAGCCATTTCAAGTGAGCGGAGGTGGCCGGCCCTTCCACCCAGCCTTCGTGCAGGGACACTGACTCACGGTGATTTCACCCAGTGCCTCCATGGGTATCACCTCGTCCTGCTGTTCCCTGTATTTCTCTCCCACAGCCCTACCCCAGCTGAAAACACGAGTTTCTCTCCTCTTGACTCAACAGAGGCAGTAGCAGGGCGGAGGGGCAAACGAGCTTCCGCTCTGCCTTGCACATCAGCAACAAAACATGACTGACTGCCTCCTGATTGCAGACACTTTATTCTTGGTGACAGCGTGGTGGAGGCACAAAGGATACAGCTGGATTCGCAGAGCCCGAGATGAGCTCTGCAGAACTGATAATTAGAAGAAATCATCTTTTTGACTTGTGAGCTGAGCACATTTGAACCAAGATCAGTGAGGGGGAATAAATACGAAAACCAATTATGTCATTTGAACCAAGCCACTTCCCTGATTATCATCACCTCCCCGTATGGGCATAAAAAAGGTGAAAAAATGCCCGTGTCAAATTATTAAGTGAATTAGGGTGACCAGACTGTGCTTAATGACTCTGTCTCTAGTAGAATGTAAGGAAGTTGTCTGATGGGATTCTGAAGTCAGACGTGCACCGGGAAGGATAATTGGAGCATCGAGATGAGGATTTATAGCACCGTGGTGGCAGAGGACTCGGCGTAGCTTGTAAAGCACTGCTCTGCTACAGGAGGAAAGCTTTCTGCTGGCAGGGAGCAAAGCCTCGATGTGCTCATCCTGCCAGGAGTTTTCCCTCTGGTGCAATCCAGCATTGCACAGCCTGGTGGTCCAGCACCACTCTTGGCGTCCTGGTGATGGCAGCAAACAGAAGAAGGGAGGAAATTTCACTTGGAAAAGCAGGGAGAAGTCAGAAGCTGCATGAAACAAGCAGCTGCCATCTTCTTGTGAATGGGGCTGAGACCAGGCAGGGTCAAAGAGCCACAGGCACTGCCTCCAGAAGCAGATATCACCCCGAAGGGTGCACCCCAAAGCTACTTACCACCAGTTAAAGGCCGGATCCTGTAAGATGCTGAGCATCCACAAAGAGGTACCCAGTTTATTCCCTAGAGCACATTCAGATTTCTTCTCTATCAGGCCTAAATTCACCAAAATTAAGTCCAGCATATGCCTATGCTCTCATGCTCCAGGCAAAAGACAAACCCTGCCAGGAACCTGCAGTTCTTGCACCATGCTCCAGCACCCATCACATCATTGTGACCCTCTAAAAAGTCTTAAGAAGAGACGAAAAGCTTAAAGAGCTGTTTGCTGGCTTCTGCACAGGCACGAACCAAGCCTGTGCTCAAGAGCTCACAGAGCAGTGTTTATACCCCTAAATCCACTAAGCTTCAGCAGCTTTGTTACCTCTTAGTGGAGATACGTATTTGATCCTCTGCTAGTTACCCACCGGAGGTCCTGTGGAATCTGAATCAAACACCATTAATCTGCAGCGTTTCGAGCAAAACCAGCTGGTGTCTCTCGAGCCCTCCTTCGCCAGAGGCTCCCCGCCACGCGCATCCCTCACGCTGGAGATCAGACAGCCGGCCGGGCACGCGCCAGGCTGGACTTGGCCGCCTTCCCCTGCTGTTGGAGGGGAAAAGCCAGCCCGTGCCAGCCAAGGGGCTGAACCAATATTTGTTCACGGGGAGGAAATCAAGGAATTTGGGCAGCTTTTCCCAGCGGAGTGCCAGGAGCATCTGAGAAGCTACAAAATCCATTGCTGTCCTCCGTGCGCAAAGCAATGCGGAGAGGCATGAGCGCTTATGTCTGTCAAACTGTTTAATCTCCCTGGCTTAAGCTGTCTGTCCAAATTTGAAGCCTAACTAGATTTTCTCCAGACTGCTTGTAAGTTTGTCTTATCCTTTTATTAAGATGAGGAGGATTATTTGAGGCTTTTGTTCTTTACAAATCCCCTCGTGCAAAAGCAAGGTGGTGCTTTAGATGAAATCTTCATCCCGGGCTTCTTGGAAGAGATGCGGTCCTTTCTCTCAAAGGATTTAATGACATTGGATGATGAAAACTGATAACAGATTTTTTTGTGTGTGACCTATGGAGCTCCAGTCTCCATGACTTCTGCTTTTCTTCCTTTGAGCCTAAGAAGCTCTGGCTCTTCAGCCCTGCAGAAGGTGGCAGAAATCCTCATTTTTGGTGCTGGAAGCATAAAAATATTCAAACTTCCACTTGAAATGGAGGACAGGAAAAGAGTTCCCTCCAAGTGCTTGAAAACATTGGCTGCTCTGACAGCCTTTGTTTAGATGCATCGCTTGTTCTTATTTTAACTTGGATTAACTGATTGGCAATCAGCACCACTCAGCTGAAGCATGTCTAAATCCGAGCCCTGGATCCCTGCAAGCAAAGTGCCCAGGGGCACTTTGACGTGCATCAGGGGTCTTGGGGAATAAGGAGGGCAGGTGGGAGCCCACATACCACAGGGTTTAGCAAGCACCTGGCCCCCTCACATGCCCTGGATGGGATGGAGAGATGGGCAATGAGTGGGATGGAGGGATGGGCACAGAGCTGCACCTGCAAAGGTGTCACCTGCAAGCTGCAGGTGGGGGTTCGGTGAGCAGCTCAGAGCCAGGAGCAAGGCATGAAACCCTGTTGTGGTACAGCCACTTCCTTGTTCATTCTTTTCCCAAGCATTGCTCAGCAGAGGGAAAAATGCCCCTTTTGTTGCTGAGACACCCAGCTGGGAGCTGTGCCAGTTCTGCTATGGCCTTGGGGGACTTCACGGCATTGCTGAGTGGCCGAGGTGCTTAAATACCTTTCTGGGGCCACCTCCTCATTTCCCTTGGCTTCCAGCCTGTTTTTTTTTTGTTGTTTTTTTTTTGTTTGTTTGTTTGTTTGTTTGTTTGTTGTTTTGTTTTGTTTTATATATAACCCTTTTAGTCTGTAAATTATTTTAGAGCAAGAAGTCTCCCTTACCACACACAGCACCAGGCACCCCAGAGCCCCCTGGACAGTGTCACAACAAGCCCTGCTACATGCCACCAAGGACAAGGGTGGAGCAGAATCAGAGGAGCTCTCATTAGCAGGCCAGGCAGGGATGCCGAGGAGCTGCCATGCTCCCTGACATGCTGCACAGGCACCCAAGAAGCCACCAGCTCTTTCAAAGCCACATGTTGCCCTGTAATCCCCTTGCAGGATGCAGGGAAGCCAGCAGGGAAGCGATGTCCGACAGGCACATTGCAGTGCAGAGGATATCAGCAGGAGCGGGTGCTGGATCCATCCCCCCGTGCCCGTCTGTGCCTGTTTTTCTCAGTATTTTTCATGTGGCTGTGGCAGAGCCTTCCCTCCTGTAGGTATCTTGCCGGCAAGTTGCAGTGACTTTGGCTTAATCTTTGGGAAGTCATTCTGGGGAGTGGAAAGTGGAGCATCCCGTAAGCAATTAGCAGGAGGAACACGTGCATTGCAGATGGTTAATCTGCCTGCTTTCATGTGAACAAAAGAGAAGTCCCTTGAATGAAAGGAAACGGGTAACTTTAATGCAAGCTACAGTAAATGCAAATTAATTCCACAAATAAAGAAGCTTTTCTTCTTGTAGCCAAGAAAACATTTCTCAAAGTCTGTATTTTAGATATACAATAATCTCTTTTATACCTCAGAAAGCCATCCCTGCCGTGAGCAGTCTGATATCTTCCTTGCAGACTGTAATCAGCCCATCACCAGCACTCAAGGATGAATATTAATGTGTGATTGTTCTCTTTGTGTTCAGGCACGTCCAGTCGGGGGCTGGAGCCAGACCAGCTCCCCCGGCACACCGAGAACCCGAAGATCTTGGTGCGGACCCACCGCCCTCCTCAGCACTAAGGGCAGATGGGGTTTTCAATCCATGATCCTGCAAAAACCCTGCTTCAGTTCAGATTGCCCTATGGAGCTCATCCCTTGCTAGGGATGCTAGAGGTGGACAGGGCTGTGTGTCCTCTTGAGTACATCTGTCCATCCTCGGCTGCTCCAGGACACTCCAAGGACCACGCAGAAGCAGTATCCTTTATCTGATGGGGGAACACAGCTGAGACAAACAGAAATCTTGGGGCACAGCAGCACTTTTTCAGGCAAGGGAGTTGGTGCTGGCTAGGAGAACAGTCTCTGCCCTCCCCTATCCTGCAGGCTGGAGGCAAGAGGGTGCCCAGCTGATCACTCTCGGGCTCAGATCCCATTTTCATGCTCAGGGCAAAGGGCGAGGGGCCCGGCAGCGCAGGGTCTGTGCTGGTGGAGCAGCTGGACCAGCACTAATGGGCTGACTCCTGTAGTCTGCAGGAGCCAGATGGAGCTGGCAGGCTGGGTCAGGCGGCCAAAGAGCCTGAGGAAGCATAGCCTGGAGGTAAATATGGCCAGGGCAATGCCCCAGCCCTGCAACTAGCCAGCAGAGACTGCCAAAGGGATGACGCCAGCCCCCTTGGCACAGACCAGGGCTGCTCTCAGCTCTCTTGAGCATCTCCAGCCCCAGCACTGCTGGTCCCACCTCCAGCCCCCTGCTCAGCGGTGGAAAACAGCCAAGAGCCAGTGCGGATCAAGCAGGGGAGGAGATGCAACACCGGTTTCCAGCATAGCCTCCGACGGTCCCACTGCTCTTTCCACCTGAAGCTCAGCGAAGGGCCATGAAATCCAAAGCAGCGGCAGGCTCCGCAGCCTGCTCCAGCATGACAGATTTGTAAGTCGGTGAAGCCGATGGCATTTGTGAGGATTTGGTTGCAGATGGATCAAAGCAAACCCATCCCCGGAGAGAGCGTTTGCAATGAGAAGCTAAGTCGGTGTGTGAGACGGGGAGGGGGGAGCACAGTGGGGGAAGAGGGACGGATACAAAGCAAAAGATGATTTTAATTTCCTTCTCTTTATTAACACCCTGCCAGATCCCTGGCTGCTGCTGCGGTGTTAGGGGCCAGGCGTGGTGCAAATCAGAGGCAGAGACCGGGGCACCTGCAGAGGCCACAGCAGCAGAAGCTGGAGGGGAAGAGCTGGAGACGGGGAGGGAGCGAGGAGCAGGGACAGCTCCTGCTCCTGGGACTGCTCCAGGGGACCTGCTGCAAACACAGCCCCGAGAGCAGGGGACGCTGCAACATCATGGTCAGTCTGTACCTGTTTGCTGGCCTTGTCTTCAGGAGGAAAATGCTCCCAAGGTGGCACCCGTGGCCAGATCCTCACTGGGACATGCAGGCAGGGAGGGAGGAGACAGCCCAGAGCAGCTGATGATGATGCTGGGGCTGGAGAAAAGGGAATCTCGTGGTACTGAAAGGAGCAGCCAGTTTCAGCTCTTGGGTGCAGAGCTTCTGCCATGGAGCTGCCCAAGATGCTGTTTTTTCCCTCGGCTTCCCAAAGACACAAGGTTTGTGTGGTCCCAGTGGACATGGAAGCACCACACCGAGAAGGGCTGCCCAGGACACCAGTAACCAAGTGAAATAAAGTCAGGATCCAGAGACATAATAAGAAGGGGAAATTCCTGGCTGTCCTTACCCTGGGCATGGCTTTGGGCAAGAAAACATCTCCAGCTCCCAGTGCTGAGCAGGGGAATTTGCACCCACCCACACCCACCTGCCCTCTGGCCAGCAGCCCCAGGCTGCCCCCATGCCCCGGGGATGGCGATGCTGCAGCGGCACGCATGGAAACCTCCATCAGGGGCACGGGAAGTGACAGCAACACCAGCGAGACAGGCCCTGGAGTATTAGGGCTAATAGCCATCTCAACCAAATTAATTCAAATTGCGTTCAGTCGACCATTAGAGCGTTGTTGGTGGCAGCGCTTCCCCATCCGCTCACATTTTCATGAAGTAATTAAAGCCATTAGAATGTAAACCAGCCTTTTTGGGCTTGGGAAGGAAAAGAAAGCAGGAAGGGAAAAGGGAAGCCGAAGACCGGCTTAGCTAATATTCCCTTTATTTCCACATATACTAATTAGTTCCCATTCTCCAGCCGTCTCCATACCGATGCACGGCCCGGCTGGGGCAGCTCTGCAGAGGTGCCCCCGCTCCATGGAGCTGTGCCCCGCTCCCATCTCACCCTCACCCCTGGGGCTCACATCCCTGGGTGCCAGTTTGCTCTCTCCTCCACTGAAAACGTGTGGGAGGAGGGAAAAGAGCAAAGAGGTTTTGTGCTCAAAAGGAAAAAAAAAAAAAAAAAAACTCCAAGAAAATTGAGAAAAATAGGAGATTTGGGGTGACGGTGCCAAAGCCCTGAGATGGACAGAGGGCAGATATTCACAGGCATGCAAGTATCTGGGAGAAGCTTGGTGTGGAGGAGCCCACTGCCCTCGAGCCCACCTCTGCCCTGTGAAGCTGATGTGGCTGTAGGTCACTGGATATTTATTTTCCAGGCAGAGCAGAGCAGAGTTCAGGGGCATTGAGGGGCACGTTGTGTCTGCACAATCAGAGCAAGGATTCCTCCCTGCCAGGCCCTTGGAGGAGACCAAGGGGCAAGTAATTCTGGACGTGGCATATATCTGGGGGCTCTCCTGAGCTCAGCCTGTGCTTTATTAGGCCATCCCTCACCCTGGCTGACTTATCTCAGAGCTGCAAGCCCGGCAGCATCACGCAGCCTGCAGGACCCGGCACGGTGTAACCCGGTGGGCTCATGGCCTCCCACCTCAGCAGGCTGCAGGAGAAGGAGCAGGTTGAGAGCTTGGCTTTCACCAAGGATTTGTCATCAGAGGAATGATGTGCCCACTGCCTAGCTGGACTAGCAGATTTGTGAGCATGCCTGGCCTAAGCTCAGCAGGCTGATTTTGCCCAGGAGTGGTGCAGGAGCGCTGGCATGAGCCATGCTGTGCGCGCAGCGCTGCTGGGGCTGTTTGTTCCCACATAAGGGTCAGGACCTGGACTAACACAAAGGTACCTTTGTTCAAAGGGCTTTCCTTGTAATCCAGGTCATTTCCCACAGCTGGTTTAGAAAAAGTCCCCAAATTCCTGCAAGGATGGGACAAGAGGGGGCAACAATAGCAGGCAGGAGGTGCCAAGTACCCCTGGGCTGGGCTTGCAGGCAGATGGACAAGGAGGAACAGCACCTCGTGCCTCTGCTTTCATGGCTTTCCCAGCATGGCCCAGAACAAGCCCAGGGGAGGCAGGATTGAAGTCAAACCTAGAGCATCCTTTACCCATCCCCAGGATGCCAATTTGTTTCGTGCCCTTTCCCTTCGAGGAAATCAGAGGATGCTCCCCAAGACGTACATTGCTTTTGATTCCATCTTCAAACTGGGGTCCCCAGCAGCAGCTGCTGCATGCACACACAGCACAGATGATGGGATAAGAGGCTGTGGGAAGCAGGGGCAGGAGGAAGAAGCTGCATTTAACTGGCAGATCATCGCCGAGGGGCCGCGCTCACGGCTACCCGAATCCCCCCTGCGCCACCTCCTTGCGGCTCACACAAAGTGCTCCTTTGAGAGCACAATGCAGCAATCACCCCGGGCATTCATCCCACCTGGGCCTCTCATCCGAGCGGCGCTTTCAATCAGACAACATGAAAAATAAGAGAGATTCACTTTTTCATTGGCATCAGCAAAAAAAGGAAGAAGAAGCCAATTGAGCCCAAGGGGCTAAATAGCATCTTTCACTCCATTTTCTATGGGCTCCTGAAACTATGGCAGAAAATTGAAATCTGCCTCTTTCTGTCTCCTTTTCTTCCTTTTTTTTTTTTAATAATTCCCGGTACGCAGGGCCTTGTGCCGGGCCCAGCACTGTGGGGGATGAGTCCCGAGGCAGGCAGCGGGGAGGTTTGCGCCCTACCCGCGTGCGCTCGCCGCGGTTTGGGATAATGCGCCTGCCGGCTTGTCAGGTGCTGATGGGGAGCAGGAGGGGTGGGGGGGCTGAATGCATTTTTGATTGCTATAATTGCCACAGATTGGGTGCTTGAGAGGAGCTAATTAACAAGGAGGCTATGGGCGGATTATACTTGCAGAACAGAATCCCATGCAGATCCTTCCCTTTTGTGCCACACGCATGAGATCATTGGTAGGTGATTATGGCTGTGAATGCGGGGCTAATTTACTTTGCACGTCTGACGAAAATCCTGTACATAATAAACCATGGAGGCAGCTCAAAGTGGCCCGGTTCAGAGGGGAAGGACGGCCTTGCTGCTAAAGCCCTGAGCCCAGAGCTAAACCGAAGCCTCCTCATTTTCCTGAGCAACCACAGCTGCCTGGCAGCTCTTCCTGCTGCCTCAGTTTCCCTCCCCAGCAAGTGGAGGAGGCAAGTTTGTAGCTATGGATGTTTGCACGGCACCGGGCACCCTTTCAGGGAGGATGCTATAAAGGAAAGAACAGGAATATCTTCGTGCCGTTGGAGCAGATCAGACAGCACAGCAAAAATAGCAGCCAGAAAGCTGCGCATGTGGAAAAAATAGCATCTTCGTGAGCACTCTTGCTTTCAGAAGAAATGAATGTAAGCAGCAGCCCCAGCTGTTCCTGCAGCCTCACGATTAGGGAGAACTGACAGGCAGGGTTAGCTCCACCATCCTGGTCCTGCTGCTCTGACATTGCCTCACCAGCCCATCTGCTATGTCCTCCTGGGTTTCATTCATCCACCCATCCACCCACCCATCCATCCATCTGTCCGTCCGTCCGTCCGTCCGTCCATCCATCCATCCATCCATCCATCTGTCCATCCGTCCATCCATCCATCCATCCATCCATCCATCCAAGGTGGGGAGCTGGAGAAGGGCTTGGCCATTGCTGCTCTCTGTGTTGGTTTCACCTTGCTGAGAGCCAGGCATCTTGATTAAGTACTGGTAGTGACTTTTAGAAAGTCACACGATGAATAAATCACATCTTTCCATCCAGAAATGGAAGTCACTTGCTGGTTTGGTCAGACCTTTTGTAGTCGTGGGTAATTTTAATTCAAAATACTTTCCACACTTTTCTATGGAACTTTCTTTGCATGCATGGGCTTTTTTTCATTAAAGTCAGCATTTCAGAGAATAAGAAACAAAATACTTTTCTTTTCTTTTCTTTTCTTTTCTTTTCTTTTCTTTTCTTTTCTTTTCTTTTCTTTTCTTTTCTTTTCTTTTCTTTTCTTTTCTTTTCTTTTCTTTTCTTTTCTTTTCTTTTCTTTTCTTTTCTTTTCTTTTCTTTTCTTTTCTTTTCTTTTCCTTCCTGTAACTAAAATCACCATTTTGGGCTCCAAATTATATACAGAGAGTTGATCTGAAGAAGGAAAAAGTCTATTTTACTACAACCATTTTTTGATTAAAGCCACTGTTTCAATAATGGCTCCCTGTTGATACCAAAATGAAAATATCACTGGAGTATCTCCTAATAGGAACACGCCGTTTCATGACATTTCCTCAGATTCATTTCATTTTGTGCTTATTTATTATGCTCTGTATGACAGTTCCTAGAAAACAGAACTCCAATGCTGCTTCTGTCCTGGGATCAAGAACTACTCACCTAAACTTTAAGCTGAAATGACTCTCTCACCTCTCCATGCATTGGTGCATGGTAGGACTGGCCCCTTGATGTGCAAGAGGCATGAGCCTCCTAGCCATGGCAGCCTCATCCAGGATGGTGCCAAGAGACTTTTCTTCTGGGCTGTACTCAAACAGAAGGTTTTGGTGATCCCAGTGCTTCAATATGCATCAAACTTCAGCAGCAACTTGCCATTTGAAGCAACATCCCCATCATACCAAAGTTTCTCTTTTTGAGAACAACACTTCTTTTCATTTTTTATCTCCTTTACAAGACTTTTTCCATCCCTCCAGGTCAAAGTCTGGAAATTTTCCTTTGGAAAGTTGGAGAGGGATGGGATGGAAGGCACAGACAGAGCCCAAAAATGTGGAGGCACCTCTGAAGGCAACGTGACGGTGAGCTCAGCGGGAGGCTGGTGGTGGGAAGAGACAGAGGCCACGTGAGAGGACATCGTCAGGGGGTTGGCTTTGTTTAATCACTTGCATTGAAACGCTGGCATGGCTTGCCCTGATTTCTAAGCAAAATATGTATCTCTGGTGCTGAGGAGAGACAGGCTGTCACAGATGCGAGACACGCAGGACACAGATACAGGCGGCACACACGGCTAGCGCTGCAGCATTAGCATACTGGCATTTGGGCCGGTGCCTTATCTGGGGCTGACTTCTGAAATCCAAGTCTTTTCAGCCTCCCTGCTTCTCCCCTGCTATGGCACTTCATTATGAGGCCGGGTTTTGTTCTGCCCAGTGCCGCCTTCCCCCACTGAGTGGCCAGCGGGGCTGCATCATGTGCCATGGGGTGGCCGTGCAGGAGCAGCCTTGTCTCCCTAGAACACCAGGGCGCAGGGCAGCTGATAAGGGACAGGAGGGGAACAGAAGAAAGGCTTGATGACAAACCTGGCGCAGACAATGAGGTGCTATCCGACTGCAGGCTGGCAGCTGGTGAGTGCGCAGCCCAGATAACGAAGCATCGCGCACACGCAGCCCTCGCCAGCTCGCTGCCCGGCTCCAGGTGCTGCTGGCCCCTCTGTCACATCCCCGCATACCCCTGCCCAGATGGGGCTTCTGCAGATGCTGAAACACCAGTCCATCTCTGAGATTCTTCTTCTACAAAGGGCCACGTACGTCTCGTCTTTAAAAATCAGAAGATTCCCATTAAATACCACAAAGAGTTTATTGGCCAATGGATAAAAAGCAAGGGGTTCTTTACAGCTGCAATGATCATTAATGAATTTTATGGTCTCTCTTAGGACCATGGAGCACAATAAGTGATCTCTCGCTGGTTGTTTTTTCCCTGGTTTCTAGCACTCTGAAATGGAGCTCCACGCAAGGAAAACCAGCAGCTATGGAACAGACTGAAGTAAAAGCACCTCGTGCCCCAGTTCTGACTTAGCTGTGATGAAAAACAGACCCAGAAGTAACTTTATAATGGGAGGAAGCTCATTTAAATATTCCCTCCCAACAGAAAGAGATTTCAGAATTAGATGAATGAGGAGATTTTCCTTTTAATGAGATTAGTTTTCTATAATTGCTCATTATGGACCACTCAAGAGATTTGGAAGAAAAAAGTTAGACAACATACCTGGAAAACACTACACAAGAAACAGCAAAACCTTCCCCTTCACTGTCAGCTGTAAAAAACAAAATTCAAACTAATTTCTAGTTTCAAATCACTCACTCAAAGTGGCTGCAACTCCTCCAGATCCTCTCTGCAATTACTTGGCTTTGTAGAGAAAGAGAAACAGAGGCTTGAGATTTGCAAAATTTAATACATTTGCTGGAAATTCTCCCTTTCCCCCATGTTTCAGTGGAAACATATATTTTATTTGTGAGTGGCAAAGCTATGTGATTTGATTTCATCTGTCCAAATTTCAGCCCTACTGAAATAAAGGCTGGGCAGAGCAGTCCCTTCTGGGCTTGGAAAGCCAGCTCGAATCACAAGCTCCACGCTGTGGTCAGACTGCGAGGCTTGCATTTGCATTTGGAACATTTGGCTCCCAAGTCCCAGCTTTGGGCTAGGTAATAATACAACTTCAAGGATACATAAACGCATACCCTTTCATCCCTCTTTGATTGTGATTTATATTTACTGTCAAGTTCTTTTGATTAAGCTGAAACTAATATTCAGAGCAGGGTTTTGTTACCAGCACCTGACAGCTGGCAGCACCACTATGGGGACATCTCTCGGCCACACGTACGCTGCAGGATGGGTCTTGTGCCTTTCAAAGAGGGATTCCTAAATCCTTTTTCCAGCCATTGAGTAGCAGAAAGGCTGGGTGAGCACAGCTGTATCCTGTACCCCAGGCAGCCCAGGTGCTCATGGGGATGCCCAAGGCAGCTCACCAGGGCTGGATGCTTGGTCAACAGCCAGAGGTGCTCACCTGGCTGCCAGAACTGCCAACCCTGCTTTGTAAAACTGCTTGGGTTCAAAGGAATTGAGAAAGGGCTGGGCTTTTTTCATTTCAATTTCAGCTTTTCATCAGCAGTCAAGTCATTAGCTGTTAGGTTTGTTTAATTTGATTGATACTTCCTTCCCATGTTTGTAAAGGCAGACATTGTTTGCTGAGCATCTCTGCTATGCACTGCCCACATCCACATGTAAAGCTGGGCTGGCACCAGAACCAGTGTGGAAAGCAGAATATGTCATGAACAAACCCAGCACTAACCCCCCATCTGATGCCGTGCTCCCTGCTGGGCTCTCCAGGGCTTGGGAGATGCTCCTAATTGTGCATCAGATAAAAGGAACTCGGCTTACCCGTCCTTGGCCTTGAAAGCATACAAATAGGCTTTATGTTAATATTTGCAAATAGCTTCTCAGAGAAGAAAGCTATCTCTGAGATTCTCATCTTCTGGGCTTCTCTGGGTGATGTAAAACATCGGGATGGGGCAGATGTAGAGCAGCAAACAAGGGTGCTGGCACCCACATCAGCATCGCATCTGTCCTCAGCCTCATTCACACAGCTGCTGGGCAGGCACATGGGCCTTGCACAGGGATCTGACATGGACAGGTATTTTCAGTGAAGAAAGAGGGGTGCTTTTGCTGAAAACCAGACGTTCAGGAGGGCTGGAGCTATTTGAGAATTCAGGTCAAATGCAAGGAGCCTTGGTGGAGAAGAAAGGAGGGCACTGGGAGAGAAACTGTCAAAACATTTTCTCTGTTTCATTTCCTCTCCCCCCCACTCCATTACAAAGTAAATTATTTTCTTCAAAAATTGCCCTAATTTTCTGGAGACATTAAAACAAAACCCAGACAAACAAACCCATCTTCTAAGGCTGAGCAGAAGACGGGGGTTGACTGGAAACCTCATTTTCCTACTGAACTTACGGCTCTGCTAGCAAGAGAGCTCTGCTGGAGTAGATAGGAAGGAGGAGCTGGGACAGCACCGTAGGAGAGACCCCTGTTGCTGTGCCTCTGGGGTGTCCATATAAGCAGGGTTCAGAGGTTCCAGTCTGTCAGTTTTCAAGGAAAAGTGGAAGAATTACATTTAAAAGTGGAAAAATGACAGGGTGCTGGTCTCCAGTTCCTGCTACCCTGCCAGGATGGCAGCCTGTCCCCGCTTGTCCCTGTCCCCGCAGCACTGCAAGCGAGGAGATCTCATCCCTGCTGTCACCCCAGCACCATCCACCCCTGCTAGACACTTGGAAATTAAAATAATAAACAAAGCAACCAGCGCTGCGTGCGGAGGCTAATGTTCCATAATGGTCTGAAACCCAGGCAGCCACTGCCTCACGCTGAGCAGAGAGGACACGTTTGAAAAATGTATCATCCTCTGACAGCAATTATTTCAACATTACCCTGCTTTTTTTTTTTTTTCCCACTTCAGATAAGGCATTTTCTTTCCCCCAGACCATAATCTCCTTACTCAGAAGAGCGGAGTGCGGTGGGGAACAGCAGAACGATGTCGCTTTTTAACGCAGCCAAGGTTGGTGGGATTTAAATAACGGGAAAACAAGCAGATCCTCTACATGCTTTCGGGTGACTTTTTAGGACTAAAACCAGCCCTCCCTTCCCAGCAGGGGTTCCCAGCACAGATCGAGGGGTTTGGGGGCTGCGTCCTGGCCATTTCACTGGGATGTGGATGGTTCAATCCTCCTGCCCCCGCTCACATTGTGCACCGGCAGAAACCGAGCTGCCCACCAGGACAGCCTTCCCACAAAAAGGTGATCACAGGTTGCCTTCCAAAACTGGTTTGTGTGTTGGTTTTGGTGACTGTCCCAGAAGTACTGCTGCTGGGCTGCCCGTATTGTCACACTGGGGAACTCCCCACCCCACGGTGTCCCTTGGTGTGCAGGGCTCTGAAGAGGATCTGAACAGCCATCCCTGCCTGTACACCCTTTTTGGCAAATTCCCCTGTAACCCTGTAAAATTTGCCAGCCCACCCCTGGCAGGAGGCATCTGGAGACCTCTTGAGTTCCAAACCACGCAGTCTGGATGGGGTTGGCACACAGGCACACAGCAGGCTCTGAGCACAGGGTGCTGGTGTTTTGCTTTTCTGAGCGGAGTCGCGATGGGTCAGTTCCCCAGCAAAGCCATCTCATCTCTGCTGCAGGAAAATAAACCCCAGAGCGTACAGCCAAACTGCTGGATAGTTTGAAAAGGGCAAAATCCGCTAAGAAATTCCCCTTTTCCAATTCCCAAACTAACGTGCCCGTGTTAATAAAGCAAAGTGCTCTCACCCGGAACACCTCTGGCAGGGAGAGAGATTTAATGCACTGAGAGGCAGAGAGGGATGGAAAATTGGCTTACACGAAGGCCAGGTCCCAAGGGCCTGCAGGACACAGTCAGAGACCCGTTTTAATGAAACTGCTCTTAAGAAAGCAAAAAGGGAAAAGCCCTCTGAGAAGTCTGACTCCTGGGCACCTCAGAGGTGGTGTCTGTGTTGTCTGGTGTCTGGCTCAGGGGGAAAAAAAAGGGGGGTGGAAACAGGCTGAGTCTCGTTTGGGGGATGGAAAGTAAGGGATGGAAGAGGACGGGTCATCTGCTGGCTGGTGGAGGTGGATCCAAACCCATCTGAAGGCACGATGGGCAACGTAAGACATCCCTGGTGGGAGCAGCTCTTGGCTGGACCCTAACCCCCAGCTCTGTGCTTGGGTTTGTCCGTGCTGGAGGCTCTGCAGGGAAGGAAGGACACAGGACCCGCTGCACCCAAGGAACCAGACAAAATAATTAGCAACAAAATCAGTGGAAATAAATTAAATGGGCAGTAACGCACCAAAAGGATGGGAAGCCCCCATTCTCCGTGCCTGCCCTCCAGACATCATGCTGCAGGGAAGGTGTTGGGGAGGGGGGCTGGTGCAAAGCGACCTGTCACACTGCTGAAACTCCAGAGGCACAAGCACATCTGCACAGATGGGAAAATTACAGTTATGGTGCCTGGGTGGTATGACAAGTAATTTTGTTGCACCCCGAAAAGAAAAGAAAAAAAAAAAAATTCAATTGTGGGAGGAATGTGTCAGTTGCAATTTTGGAGCGTAATGAAATAAATCAACCAGATGGAGAGAAGAGATGAAGACGAGCCCACACAGCCTCGTGGGAACGCACAGGCCACATGAAGCCAGCTGCCGGGGAGCCGAGATCTCGTCTGGAAGGCTTCGGAGCCACCCTTGGGGTGATGACAGCGAACTCCCCAAGTGAGGAAGCTTCTTTTAACTTTCTCCAGCCGCTGCGGATGAGGTTTGAGGAACGCACGGCCACCGGTGTACCAAAAAGCAGCTCCTTGCTCGGCTCAGCAGTGATCCTGGGGGGGGTCTGGATGGCACCCTGCTGCTCCTGACCTGCTGGGTGTGCTCAGGGGACAGCACACAGAACAGGCTCTTCCTTGGGCCAAGGATGCCCGAAATAACCACGCCGCCTGCCCAGGATAACCAGCGAAGGCCCCCGGTACACGGCTCTCCAGAGAGGAGGCTTTGCAGCAGGAAATTGATTTCCATAGGCTCCCTCATTAATTTTCATGGCACCCACAGTGTGGTTTTAGAACAAGCGGAATTATTAATGTTCCGAGTTACCCAAGCACTGTTGGGAACACGAGGCCCTCCGAGAGCCAAAGCGGGGCTGACAAACCGGGGAAGGAAATGCCAGAATTGGTCGCGTCCATCCTCCAGACCCCAATGGGTTTGGCCTCGGTGCGGGGAGGAAGGCAGAAACCTTGGAGAAAAGGGCTCGTGCCCCCAGATGCCTCAGCTGTCTGGAAGGAAAAATAATAATAAATAAATAAATAAAACAAAAAGCATAGAGTTTGGGCTTTAAAAAAATGAGTGATTTGCCTAATTGCACCTGTTCAGTATTGCTTTGCTTCTGGGCCACCCTGGGCTTCCAGGGAGCAGGACAGCAGGCAATTAGGAAGGGTGAAATATTCACACAGGCTGGCAACACCGATCCTGCCCTTGAAATCACATCTGGGCTTCGGTGACAACTCAGCTAATTAAGGAGAGAGCCTCCCAGGCACAAGTATTCGCTCTGGTCAGACGTAAGGCAGCATCCCCAACCCACCCTGAGATGCCTGCTGGCTGGTACGGGAGGGAGACTGGAGCATCCCTGCCCAGATTTACCCTGACCGTGCCACCCTTGGCATCTCCAGCCACCGGGCACAGCCCCACGGAGCAGCAGGATTTGTCCTGCCCTGTTGGAGCGAGAGGAAACAAGCCCCATTTGTTAACATGCCAATCGTTCTTTACACCGGCTGATTAAAAAATAATTACCCGCAGCCATTATTGAGCACTCTTGCAAATGAGCTGTGGGAAGCTGTGACCGTGCACTTAGCACACTGTGTGTTTTGCTTGTTTCAATATTATTTTAATTAAGTATCTGGGTGAAAGGCGGTTTTCAGTGTAACTTTCTTTTCATAAGCAGGGTGTGGACGGGTGGCTCTGGGCCGTGGCTGGCAGGGTGGCTGGACCCATTTTGTATTCAAATTCAAGGAAAAAATCCATAGGTAGACCCATGAGGGCAGGAGAGCTCATCTGCACCCCAGGAACATGACCCCTGTCCTTTATTTGGGGGATTTTGTCCTTTCACGTGTGCTTACATTCTCTCAGGTAGCTTTTAAGTGGCAGCACTGCTTTCAATTATCTCGTGTTTGCAAGCAAATTAACTCAGCAAACACATTTCAGATCCTCAGCCAACGCAGAGCCAGCATTGCTCTAGAGAAATCGAATTACTGCGTAGATTAAAGCGGCACGCCATGGCCCCAGAGCTCCCCCTTGATCTCTCAAGCCCCCGCCTTACCAACCCAAATCCCAAATCTCGGGTTGTTTCCACCAGCACAAAGAGAAGAGGACCCCCAGACTTGGACCCCTGCCGAGGTCGGGTGGAAGCTGAGCCCAGGACGGGTCCCAGCCTCCAGCTCTGGTCTGGGGGCTGAGGCAGCCGAGGGGGATGGAGGTGTGGAGGCAGTGGGCAGGAAGGATGAGGCCATAATAAGCTGACACCACACAGCCAGCTTATGGGGCAGTAGCTCAGAGATCTCTGTTTTTTAAGCTAAGGGTCAGGCAGGAGGCTTTGCACAGCAAGCTGGTCCTGCTCCATGCCCAGAGCAACACAGAGGGCACACAGCTTTTTGGTATCCAGAGGTATATTCCTCTTTGTGAGCTGAGACGTATTTATCCCAACACACGCTCCTGAGAGCTGAAACCCTGAGCTTCGGGCTTTGAATAGACAGAAATAAATAAAAATCAGAGGGATTTTCCCTTGCCTCGACAACAAACATATGTTCCCACCAGACTTTCTTTTGCCAGAAAAAAAATAAAATAAAAAAATACCACATTTCTGAACCAGCTCTGAATACTGCAGACAGCTTCGTTTCCCATCTCAGACCCCACAGTGGCAGGAGGGCAGGAGCAGGACAGCTCAGTGAAGGGGGAAGCCTGTTGAAGGTGAGCTTCTGCTGCTCCCCCCACGCCTGTCCATGGCCATGAGCATCCCTCTCACCAGGGTGCTGCCCCCCTGCTGAGCTCTCAGCCCCTCGCAGCCCGTGCCCTGGCTCTCTGAATTTCTTCCCTCAGCCCCAGAGCGTGCTTCCTGTGCTGGAGGTGGAGCCCCAGCAAAAATTGGTGTATATATAGCTCAACACTGCACTTTGGGACCCCTTGGGATGAAGCTTGCTGGATCAGTGCACTTCACCATCAGGAGGATGTTGATGACTATCTTAGTCTCCCCTGAAAGCCAGGCTACCAATCTACAAAGTCTTTTATTTTTTTTCCTTCTGCTTTTCCTTAAGGCAATAACCCTTCCTCAGAGCTTCCCCCAGGCATTTGCTGCTTCCAGCACTGTAGCTTCACACAGGTCACCCAGATAACCTGGAAGGAGCCCTTCCAGCCCTCCCTGCCTTCCACATCTTATTTACCTCTGCATTAAGCAGGCTGATACCACAGCAGAGCTGGGGATGCACTGCAGTTTGCTCCATTTTTTTTATTTTTTTTTTTTACCTTTCTTGGATAATTTCACGGTCCATTAGCTTCCTGTAGCTGCTCCCCGCAAACACTCACACATCTCCATGGCATATGAGCTTCTCTCTCGCTAGGGCAGGTACGGAGCAGGCTACACTTGTAGCAGTCCTGCTCGCTCCAGAGACCAGGGGCAGCATCCTCGTGCAGGGCAGTGCAGCAGGACGGGCAGCCCTGCTCCCCTGGCCTCCCTGGACGGGCACGGTGTGGGTGCTGGGGACCGATAAGACTGATGTCTCTCCAAAATGACAGCTTGTGCTTGGAGTTCGCTTGTCTCTCCCAGACAATTGAACTTGGCTGAAAAATAAATAAATAAATAAATAAATAAACAAATAAAAATAAAAGAGGGAAAAAAAAAAAAGAAATAAAAAAAAAAAAAAAACAAAGGGGAATGAGATTTGGTAGATCTAAAGCACAAAGAAATGTTATTCATGAGTATTATTGATTAAGTTTTCCTCACCGACACATACGTAAACACTTATCTCTCAAATGAATAAGAGGCTTTCTAATGCTGGAAGGAAGAAGGGAAAAGATTATTGAAAACGTGAGGGTCAGAGAAGCATCCGGCTGCAGCGGATGCTTTGAGAAGATAAACGAAGATGTCTTTGTCAACAAATCAGTCTGCCAAAGACCAAGTGTGACAGAAGGCAGTGATTTTCGGGCACTAGAAGCAGTGCTGGGGCGTTGATAACAATGAAATAAAGATTGTGGAGCAGATCCTCACCTGGGCTAAGTCAGTGCCAGGGCAGCTACATCGATTTACATCGCTGAGCATCCTGCTCCCTCCAGACAAAGCAGCCCGTTAGCAGCAGGGCAGGAGCTGAGATTTATGACAGCCTCTGCAGGGCAGGGAGAAAAGGGAAGAGCAAAAATCCCCAGGGGGAGAGCAGCAAGGAGCGGGATGAAAGGAGAAACGGAGGAGAAAGGGGGGCTGCGTCCCGTGAGCACCACCCAGCCTCCACCTCCCACAGGGAGTCCCACACCCCAGCATGAAGCAGGAACATTTGGTGCTGAGCGTGTGGCCGTGACAACCCAGAAGCACTCGAGCCATCTGAAGGCCATGAGGGAGCATTAGGGTAACCCGTTCTGGCATCCACCACCCCCAGGGGACCAGCTCGTGCATCCTGCCCACCGTTTACATCTCCATCACCGTGACAGGCTCCCCACGGCACCGTGCAGGCTGGTTTGCACTGGTGGCAGGGAGGACAGCCCTGCTGTGGCCAGGGGGACTTGGGTGCCATGTGTCACCTCACCAGGGATGTGCTGACAGATGCTGACTGTGGGTGCCCAGCCAGGAGCTAGAGGCAGGCAGGTTCCCCCATCCCGGGGGGATTATCAGGGTGTGTGAGTGCAGGACATTGCCTTTTGCAGCATTTGCCCACCACGTAGGGTTGGGGAGGGCACGTCCCCAAGTGTGACACCAACTGGGAAAGGAGTTGGGGGCTTATCCTGAGCTGCAGGGCTGTGCTCCCTGTGCCTCAGTTTCCCTGTCCTTCAGCAGGGACTCAAGCTGGGATGCCTGCTCAATCAAAAGAAAAAAAAAAAAAAAAAAAAAAAAAAAAAGACTTCAGGGCTTTTCCTGCCTCCTCCTCTTGGTGCCTGCATCGCGGGTGCTAGCCCCGGCGAGCAGCGGCTCAGGAGCTGGAGCAGGGCAGCCCCTAGTGGCTGCAAGCCAGGAAATACCGGCCCCAAACCCACGGTTTGCTCCCGAAGCAGCCGGCCTGCATAAACCAGGGCTGGTGCTGCTGCTGCAATGCCCAGAGCCCCCAAAAGCGAGCCCTTGGACTCCCCTACCCAGGGAGGGTCAGAACCTGAAGGAGCTTCTCCCAGCACATAGCCAGGACCTTGCCTGTTGTCTTGTCCCCCACCTCTGCCAAAAAAAACCTTCTTCTGGTGGAGGATTGGGGCTCTGCAGCCCCTGCTCTGCAGCGCTGGGCTCCCTTCGGTGTCCAGCACAAGGCTGGAGGCTGGCTGCAGTATCTCTGCTTCTTCCCACCACCCCTGCCCTCTCTCTGGCTTCCCCAGAGCAAACTGGTAGTAAGAACTGAAGATTTCTGACACTCGGAGCAAAGACACTCAGAGCAAAGAGCCTGGGGCTGGCCATTGTTGGTGGTTCACCCTGGGCAAAGCCAGGCTGGCTGCTGTCCCCCTCTGCAGAACCCAGCAGGGGCAAAAAAACAGCAGCTCATGCACTTCTTTGTCACACACATCCCCCAGCCGAATGCAGATGTCCAGCTGAGCGGTCGGAGAGCTTGAGCATGAGGAACAGATCCCAGTTAGCTCTTCATTTGGGTGCCAAAGCCTTGCTTGCAAGCTCCTGTCCCTCGCAGGGAAGGGAAACGCTCTTCCCCACGAAGGGCCATCCCACAGAGCCATCACAGACCTTCAGCTCCCCCTCCCACGGGACATAAAACCAAGGAGAGCAAGCCAAGTGAGACAAAATTTCTCCTGGCTGCCTCCAGGAGCCATTTGGCTTCAGCTCGGTGCATCCCCGCTGCCTGCCTCACCCTGGTTTTATCCCTGTGAGTCAGAGCTCCCCGCTAACCAGGTGGGGACGAGGCAGGGAAGACAAGATATAAATGCTAGGGCTGAGCAGGGACCGGGCTGGAGGAGGGATGCCTGGGAGGACAGACACCTACACAGGTGCATAAATCAGCTGGGCAGAGGATGGAGAGGACGAGGAGCTCTCTGCTCACCGCTGCATTGCTCCCTAAGTGCAGAGGATGCCCTGACTTCACAGGGGAGAGAGCGCAGGGGTCCTGGTTAGTGAGAGAAATCACTCAAGCTCAGGTCTGAGACAGCCAGGAGTGTTTGGAGGTTATCACAGGTGGTGACAGGGCTGGGAGCATCCTTTTCTAGCTGGAGGCCGAGCATCCAGACAGGCTGGGCTGCATCCCTGCGGCGTGAATCACCTGCCCACAGCCAGCCAGGCAGCCTGGATGCATCCTAAAGAAATCTTCCCTTCTCTCTGTTGAACAGCACCTTGTTTCTTTTGACTGCTTCTTGCCTTTGTCGAGATAAAATAGAAGCTGGAAATGTCCCAGAAGCCTTGTGGGATTATTTCTTAAAGCCCCAGGTCCTTCTTTTTGCCACTCTGTAATTATTCTTTTCAGAAATTTCCAACGTGTGACGCTTCAGAATGACAGATTACAGCTGCCCTCCTCCGAAAATGCATCACAGGCAAGATAAGGCAGGACAACGGCCAGGCAAGCTGCTGAACGAGCTGACAGGGCTGTAGGGGAGGAGATAAGAGGAGGAGAGGGGCAAGATACCACCTTGTATCCTCTGCCTTCACCGTGATGTTTGCCTCTTCTTCGCTGAACCAGGCCAGCAACATCCGCACTGAGCAAGCATCGGACCCGAACCAACCTGTGCTGTGCGGGGCACAGCGGGGCTGTTTTCGGCCAGATCCCTGCCTCCAGCCTCTGAGAGCTCTCCACATGGCCTGCTCGATGCTGAGACAGCGGCTGAAGTAGTGGCTGTGTTCCTGAAAGGGGTTTAATAATGAAGAGGGGACGCAGCTCCGTGAGGCACATTAGCAGTCGGTCGGGGTTCATTTGCCTCGTGGCTCTGTCATTAAGCACTGATGGTCACAGAATGGCTGGCAAAGCACCAGGGGCCTCTCGTGATGGGAACCCTGTCTGCTGGGAGAGGATGGAGGAGCAGGATGGGCTAAATTGGCCTCCACCAAACCAACCCTGCCTCCCCTTCACTCCCTGTCCCTAAACCACTCTGGATCTGGATATGTGGTTTCACCCCAAGCATGGAAAGATTTGGTGCTGAAGCCATGAGTCCCCAGATGGAGAAGCCACACAGCTTTCTGAGTCACTCACACTGTACCCAATCTGTCCCCAAAATCCGCTCTCCTGCCAGGGCTGTGCCCTCTGCTGTTGGAAAGCACGGCAAAATTTCTCTTGATCAGAACAGAAGAGGGGTCATCAGATGAAACGTGTCCACCGAGTTCTCCTTGCTTGCTTCTTGGTTACTGAATTTCTGCAGTCGAGCTCAGGCCATGATTTTCAAGCTGTTTCCCATGATTGTGAAGCGTAAAATGTCCTTTTCTTCACTAAAAGCTTCGAGTTGCAAGAATCCATCTGAATCCAGAATGAGGAGCTTTGGAACAAATGCCCATTCTTGCAAACATCACAATAAAATTATGTGAGCCAGTGATACTTGAAATAACACCCGATTTATCTTCCCGCTTCCCTGTATGATTATGTCTTTCATTTCTCTGGGGCAGGAAACCTTGAAAACAAATGAGTCAGTTGGATTTTTGCTTCACGGAGAAGTTCATTTCCTGGCTCCTTCGCTTGCTCGCCACGTTCGGCTCTTGGCCTGAATGCTCTCGGAAAAAGAGAAGGGCTTTGGAAACGTGGGCTCTGGGAGCTGGGAGGGCAAGGTCCCACACCCCCTGCCACCCTCTGATTCCACAGCAGCATTCCAGTGCCTGTGGTACGGCCTAAAAGCTTGAAACGAAGGGGACAGACCCCCCTGGGGACACGGGGACCTGCCTGGGGATACCTCTCCCCTTGTGCTCCGGATTTTGTTCCTGCAGATGCCATTCAGGTGTGTTCAGCAGCCATAAATCCACCAGCACAACTCCCTGGGCTGTCTCCAGTCCAAATCTGCTCCTTTGAGCTGGATCCTCATCTCTGGAGGCCTGACAAGGAACTCAAATCTCCTTTCAGCCCGCCCTGAGGAACAACCCTGAGTCATGGACTTGCTTTTCAAGGTGACCCCACCAGGCGATGCAGCAGCCCAGGGGTGGTTGAACCTTTCCCTTCCCCAGACCTCTGGGCATTTCTCTCCATCCCCTAGCTCTGCCCTGCATCGTGCCCCATCAGCCTCGCCAGGTTAATCAGACCTTGGGGAGCATCCCCTAAACCCTTCCCTTGCCTTCAGCATTTTTTCTCCCCCACGTAGCCGGTACGAGGCTCGCACACGTGGTGCTCTGCAGCCTCGCGAGGAGTTACGGCCAATTTAACAGCATAATGAATGTACGTACAGAGCAGTCCTGATTCAAATGCTTGCATTAGATTTAGTCACTGCCTCCCAATGCAAAATGATGCTGACACCGATTCCTCCTCAGCCTGAGTGACTAATTGTGACACAGAGGCAATTAGGCTTGGTTAAATGATCCATGTCCCTTCAAAATAATGGTCTGTCAAACTGCATTCGCCCAAAATAATCCAGGATTGACTTGACGATCAAAATATCTGTTTCTTCAAAATTAATAAAACCCCAGAGCTCCTTGCTTCTCCGTGGTGCAGCTGCAGCATGAGCGGGCTGCCTGGCTGTGCAGGGGAGGGTGAGCTGCCCCAGCGAGGTGGGAGCATCGAAAGGATGCTCTCGGAGGCAACAAAACAGTTGCAGCAGGGACAACACAGCCGGGCAGAGCTGGATGGGTCACTCTGGTCTTATGCAAACCTCCCTCTGAGGTCTCCAGCGTGGGCAGGAGCTGGAATGAGGGCAGATGGGCTGGGCAGGGGTCTCTGGTTGTCTGGCCCAGGCTGTAGGTGTCCTCATCAGAGGCCCCAAGCCACCAACAGGGGCTTTGGTGGTGGCACCTCAAGGGCAATACTCTGTCCCTGGGAGCTTCCCTCCAAAGGAGGTTGTTGAGGTGACGCTGCAAAACCCACAGCCCTGGGAAGTGCGTGGGTCACCAGGTGGAAACACCTCGGGAAGAGCACTGTGCTCCCAGGGACTGGGGTGGCCGTGGGGACAGCAGGGACACTCGGGACACAGGAGCCTGCCTGGGGTACGGGGACACTTGGGACACAGGAGCTGAGCTCCTCCAGGGCTCAGCCGGCAGATCCCAAAGCGCCCCACGCTTCCCTATCCCATATCCCAACCCAGAGTTAATGAGGGCCGACCCTCGAGGTCCTTACCTAGTTATCTGCCTCCACAGGGAGCTTCTGCTAATTAAGTATGGTGGGTTAATTGGAAGAGCCCACACAGACCTCCCTCAGGAGCAAGCCCCAGGAACGTGCTCCCCATCTCTCGTTCTGGGGGGATTCTGACATGCTTAATGCTGGTGATGCTGGTTTGGGTCTCTCTCCTCCGTCTTTCCCTGAACTGAAGAGGAACTTAACATCTTTGGGGCCATTGCACGACAGCTCTGGCTGAAATGGGTGACCCCGCTCAGAGGTGACGGGAGGCAGGGTGAGAGATGGGGAGCTTGGCTGCATTATGCTTTCATTCCTGGAACACAAAGCTGAAAAATGAGACATTTAGAGCCCAGAGCAGTGGTTTGTCTCATTCATGCTCCTGTTCCCACACAGCAGAGTCCTCTGTGTCCCCTCTCACCACGTCCCCTCTCGCACACATCATCTGAATCTGCCACCACCACTTTGCAGCCAGAGTTCCCCCCCTGCTGTGGCTTTAGAGGCTTCTTTGAGCCACTTTCAATAACAGCAGAGAAGGAGAAAATCATCTGCTGAGAAGCAAATTACCACCTGGGAAACGAGAAGTTTCACTGCCTCCTCCCCAAATACGGGTCCATCCCACATAATTTCCTCCTCCGTGCAGCTGCTTAAAGCAGCGTGGATGGGGGGCAAGTGTCCAGGGGGAGGTGAGCTTCATGTTCGTGTTTCTGATGAGCTCTCGCCAGCAGCAGAAGGTGGAGGAGGGCTCCCTGAAGCTTATACGACGCTGTGCTTGTGCTAGAAGGGAGGCAGAGGTGATGCTGCCAGAGGTCCGTAACCTGCGTGCACCACGGCTGTGATGTACAGTCAGTGATGAACAGAAATAGTACCTTACTACTGGGAGAGGTTTTTCACCAAACTGTCATAGCTTCTGTGGCTGTCTGGGCTATAAAATACCTCCAAGGAGACGTGGGGATAAAAACACAGTCCTCCGCTGGAAAACTAAAAATCATTGATCCTTTAGAGATAGCGGTTTGTTCATGTTAGCTCTCAGAGCGTGTGATAATCTCCCTCTCTGCAGCATCCCCTCTGTGTTGTGAGGAGATAAATTGCTTTTATCCCCCGTATCCCAAAGGAGAAAGCTGGCCCATCGCTCCTGCAACAGCCAAGCCCAGTGGTTGCCAGTGGTTTTAGCTCTCAGGCCAAATAGATCAACGTGCCCGCTCCAGCTCGGGGTGGTTGTTTTCAGTTTGTACCTGACTTCAAGGCTTCCTGCTCCAACACAGTGACCCAGCCCCAACTCCTTTGGGATCCCCCCACATCTGGGGCTCCTGGGTGCTCCCGATTTGCAGCAAGGAGAAGAAATCACAGCAAAAGGCACAGCAGGAGGCGGGCAGCAAGGCGTTAAGCCTCCGGTGCTGCACTGGCTCTCCTCCTCCTGCAGTGGGGACTTCATCCTTTATTTATGGGCTGGCCTCCTCTCCATAGGAGACACTTTAATTTTTCAGCAAGGTCCGTGTCCCATCACCCGGGGCAGTTTAAATTTTCACTCGTTTCATCATGCACAGACATCGGCATGGGGATCAGCAGGAGGACAGTAATTACAGCAGAAAAGGATAAAAATGAAAAAAAAAATCGTTTCTGCCATGATTATTCCCTATGTAAAATAGAATGATGTATATTTTACAAGATGAAAATGATCAGCCTGTTGCACCACTCAGCACACAGAAAAGAGCTGTAAAAGAGCTTTTCATTAAGGTGTTGTCCCAGCCAAAGCACGCTGCTGCTGGGAACAGCCATTATATGGGAGGAAACCCCAAAGAGCTCAGCTGCTTTGAGCACCATGTGCCCAATAACGACTGATTGCTCATCACAAGGGAGCTCGAGAGATAAAAATTGCTTGGCACAGGAGTCTCCAAACTGACTTGTAACACAGGATGTGTCTGCGCAGGGTCCCAGCATCCAGCTTTTAAGGGCTCTGACCTGCAAAGACTTCAAAGGCTTCCCCTCCTTTCCCAGCCACCCACCCCCGTGCATGGGATGGATGTCACCTTCCCACCCCTCCAGGTCACTGGCCTCACTGGGAGGGGGCTGCAAGGAGTCCCCAGGCTTTGTGGACACCAGTTCCCCCAGTTCCCCGAGCAGCAGAGCCAAGAGGTGGCACAGAAGTCCTCGTTCCCAGGCCACCACAGCATGGGAAAATGGTACACCACTGGGAACCCCACTTGTTGCTTCTGGAAGGAGAAATTAAAAGTTTGTTTGTTTTCTTCCGCATGTGGAAAGCCCTCTAATTGCACTGGACTGTTTGCCAGAGAAGGCTGTAATTAAAAGTGAATGGCTCCAAGTCTTTTATCGTCATGATTATTAAAGAAAGGTAAACACTGCATCAATATTCATTTAAACAGAAACAGAAAACGAAAGCCGGGGCTTGATCCTGGCTGACACTTCAGAAATTTTGTAAACGAAGCTATGCAGCTAGGGAAATAATAATAAGAAGAAGAAATGACCTTGGAACAACGCAGCTGGGGCAGGCTGGAGTCACCAACCGTGCCTTGCTGCCCTCCCTGTCCCCAAAACTGGCTGCTCCGGGGGAAGGCACAGGATGATATAGGGCTGACAGTTCCAGCATGAAGTGGCCAAGGTGCTGGGATTCACCCTCACCTCTCTGCTCACCTTGTTCTCCACGAACACAGCCCAAGGCACCTTCTCTCCCTGCCCACCCTCAGCACCGACAGCCTTCTCCTTCTCCCAAAAGCCCAGCTCGTCGTCGGCTGGGTCTTTGTGTCTTGGAGGGCTTGGCTGGGGGGTGAGTAAGAACTGAAACGTGCCTTGAATGGCATTGCATGCGAGGTTGTGCGTAAAGGCACAAGCCAGGGCAGATGTTGAGGATAACAAATGGCCTGTTGCAGGCTTCATAAATGCAGGTGGGTTGTGAAAATCCACCCAGCGCTCCAGCCTCCAGCTATGTGATCTATAGGTTGTTAAAATCCACCCAGCTCTCCTGCCTCCAGCGATGTGATCTATAGGTTGTTAAAATCCACCCAGCTCTCCTGCCTCCAGCGATGTGATCTATAAGCTGTGCTCCCCCTCCAGCCCCCAGAACACGTCACATCGCCTGCTGCACATCTAACGCCAGGCAGCAGGTGATTAACAGGTTGTTAATGAGCACAGGGCTGGTGTGTGTCGATATTATTCCACAGCCAGACCCACACAGCACTGTGTAGAGGCAGGCAAACAGCTCTCCTGTCCCCAGAACCCTTTTTGGCCAAGTCCTCTCCTGCCACCAGCTCCCAGGCTCTGCACCACTGCTACTGGGGTGGATGCTGGCATCGGTGGGCTAAGGACTTGTTGGAGACACCTCCTTGCAGAAATCCTCCATAAATCTTTATGAATGGCTTATCCCAGCCACCACGGCATCACCGCCACCAAATCTAGAAGCAATGCAGCAGCCAGACAGGGAGGGCTTTGCTGTGGGGAGTTTTGAGGGTCTGCTGACCCCAGGAGAAAGCAGACATCCAGCTCCTCCAATAGCAGCAAGCCCTGGGTTCCCCAGGCTTAGTTTTCAGGCTTCCCAGGGGAAAGAGGCTGCGTTTAGGGCAGAGAATTAGGTGCACAAAGCAGGGGCTGCAGCCCCTAATGTTGGGACCTACGAGCTGCAGGATTTGCTGCGAGTGCTCTGGAGGTGAGCAGGGGATGGTGCTGCCAGAACCATTCCTTGCAATGACTCATGCCGTTGTTTGACACCAAACAGCTTCAGGCAAGCCAAGCTTTTGGAAAAAAAAAAAAAAAAAAAAAAAAAAAAAAAAGAGAGAGAGAGAGAGAGAGAGAGAGAGAAATAATGCTCTGAGGTTTTCAGCATCTTTTTTTTTTTTCTTTTTTTTTTTTTTCTTTTTTCTTTTTTTCCCAGGAAAGCAGGGTCCTGGAAACAAACTGTTGATTGAGCTCAGCCAGCTCACGTTATCTGTGCTCGGAGCGCGGCGCAGCGTGCGGCCCCCTCCAACGCCGCAGATTTGCTATCGGCCCCTGCCACCCGCGTAATCACCTCGGTCACGCCAGGCTCTGCCCCCGCTGCAATTTCACAGCCGCTCGGTCGGGGGGAAATCACGGCGATCCGGGCTTGTCTGCCAGCATCACAAGAGCGTGCTGTGCTGATGTGGAGCACTGATGTGCACAGAGAGGGGTGGGCACGGTAGGACCCTCATTGGGGTCAGAGATCCCGGTGGTGGAGCTCGTGGATGAATCTGGATGAGAAAAAGGGGCTGGATCTGGGCACTTGGGGGGATAAACAGAGCCCTTTCCTTGCCAGGAGCCCCCCTGGACTGAGGAGGGCTGAGGGCATCAGGCTGCAAGGCAGGAGTGTGGGCTTCAAAGCCAGTCCCTGCCCCAGCTTTCCTCTGGAAAAAAAAGTCTTGTAGGTTTTGTTCTCTTTCAGGTGTGCAAAGGATGCTCTGCTCCCTGCCCCTGTGGGTGCTAAGTGCCTTAAATCCTTGCAAACCTTCAGCAGTGGTGTAGACACAGCTAAGCCCATATTCTGTCATACAGGTGGATGCTCCAGCACTTCAAATCTCAAAAGCATTTTGGGGCTTCCCTCCCAGCAAAATACAAAAGGGAGCAATGCCAAAATACCCATCAGACAGGGCCAGGGCACATGGCTAAATACCCGCACAGTCACAGCTCTGGCAGCTGTCAAGAGCCGGCGAGGAAACGAGGAGGAAGGAAGCTCAATGTTTCCATCCACAGCGTTATGGATCTGCTTCCCTCCCGCAGCCGGGCGCAGCATCGATTTCTTGTGAATAGCCACGGGGCTGTGCTGCTGGAGGTTTCCAGGTCCCTTCCCAGGGATGCTGCGGCTACCCCAGAAAAAAAATAAATAAAAAATAATAATAATAATAATAATAATAATAGTAAATAAATAAAAATCTCTGCGAGGGGCCGGGGCAGGACGTGGGGTGGGATCGGGGGGCTGCATCTCACCTGTCCCCAGCAGCCCCCCCGGTGTCGCGCAGCGCTCGGGCCGCTGTCCCCGCAAGCAGAGCTCCAAGTGCCACCTAGCGGCACGGGGACAGGCACACTGCCAGCCGGTCCCCTCTGGGTGTCCTCCCCTCTCCCATAACCCTGCTCCTTGCCTTCCCCACCCCCGTGCACCCTCCTCCTCTCCCCAGCCCCCGTGCGCCTCCTTTTTCCCACTGCCATGTGTGTTTGCCGTGCTGCGCATCCTCGTCTCCCCCCTGCTTTAGGGGTCACCTCCGCCTGGGGCTGTCACAACGCAGGAGCAGGCTCTAAAAGCAGGGGACAGCAAAGACAGCGAACGACCTAAAAAATCTAAGGCTCACAAAGCAAGGAGACAGTCTTGCAAGGGGACCATCTTCCCCATTTGGGCACCTGGGGGTCTCCGGTGTCACCCCCTGCTTCACACCCTGGAGATGCCCCCAAAGAGGGTCTTGCTGCCTCCATAGGGCCAGGGATGCAGAGGGATCCCCCACCCCAGCAGGGGGATGCTGGCCCACCAGCAGCTCCCCGGGGATGCCTTTGCTGGGACCCCACCAGCGGTGAGAGCCACGAGGGGGCTCCAGGAGCCCATCAGAGCCGGCTGCTGGGAGCTGAGCTCCCGTCTCCTGGAAGCTGGGCTCCTCTCCAGCAGCCGGGCTGGAGGAGAGCAGCAGAGATGTCACGGCGCTGTCTCAGAGACAGGGCTTTTTCCTCTCTCATCATGCCGAGGAGCAGCGAGTATGCTGCAAGGGCACAGTGTGGGACCTGAGCGAGGCTGTGGCACGGGTTGCGCCGACCCAGCAGGGACACAAGCTCTTTGCCAGGCACTGGTGTTGGGTGTATGATCATTTACACCAGCTGTGGATTCATGCAGGGCCAGATTTATTCCTCACAACTCTTTTTATTGCTCTCTTTCTCCACAGAGTGCAGGGTGTTATTTCCAGGAGGTGACTCTGGCCCCAGCATTAAAGAACTGCCTTGGGCAACACTGCTGAGGTCTCTCCTAGACAAGAATTGTGGGCACACAGAAGTAGCTCCAGGGACCTTCTCTTTGAGGATGGAGGCAGATAAAGCAGGTCCAAGCCCAGCTGCTGCTTTGTCACAGTTTAACTCAGCTGTCCCACCAGCACTTGGGGAAAAAGCACTTCTGGGTAAAGACTCTGCGTGCCCACTCCTGTTACTCCATGGCCAGGCCTCATATAACATGTACACGAGGCCCTGGTGAGGCCGGGCTAAGATTGACATCCCTGGCATCACCGATCGTAGGAGGGGTGTTTGCAGCATCTGAGCAAGCAGCACAGAGGTCTGCCACTGGGGTCTGCAATGATTCACATCCTCCCTTGCCCTGCAGTGCTTTGGGGTCGGTGTGGATGCTTTAAACCCTGCTATGCCCAGCAGCATGGGCTGGATCCACATTGAACTTGCATCACCACTGCACAGGTCACGGCCAGCCTCACAGTGTAAACACAGACTTTGACCCTCAGTGATCTGGCTTGAAAGAGGCATCAGCAAGCAAAGAAAGTGTCATACGAGGCTTAGGGCTGCTCCTGAAGTGCAGGAGCTGTTCCAAAAAGCTATAGGAGGTTGTCATGGTGGAAAAATGAGTGCATGAAGGACCCACCCTGCAGAACAGGCAGGGAAAAAATAGATCACAATGTATTCAGGCAAGAGCACACTTGCCTGCAAAAATAAAGCCCTGCGTTTGACACGTTGCTGAGCTATTAATTAGTTTGATCAGCTTGCCTGGGTGTGTTAACATGAGGGACAGCTGGTGTTTGTACAGTGATGAGCTGTTAAAACTTCCCAAACAGAGGCAGAAAAAAATGGCAGAGTGAGATCTCCCCTTTGCCCAGAGCCTTCCTGCTATTCTTCCAGTGCTTTCCCACTCATATTTTTTCTATTTTACCCGGCTGAGTCTCCTAGGTGCCATTTCTTCCCCGGCACAGAACCAGGGACCCATGGGAGCGACAGAAGCGGTTTCGGCACTGAAAGCCAAGGAGCTGTCAGCCCCCAGAGCACAAAGGCAAGGAATGGAAAAACCACCCCGTTTTCCTCCCCACAGACCCCTTCCCTCCCAGCTTCTTGGGGGGCTGCACGTAGCCGAAGGGGCAGGCGAGTTACCATTGCCACTTTAATGGCTGGGGAGGGCTGGGAGCTGCTGCTGGGGGAGCGGTGCCAGCACATCCCTGTCTCCCTGCCCCTTGTTTTTGTGTCTTCTAACACGCCGCAGATGTACCCGTGCCTGCCAGGGGGTGTCTGCAGGGTGTACGTTAACCAGCTCAAGCTGAAGTTGGTCACCAGCTATGAAAGTTTCATTCTTGATGTCTCCGAGCTTGGCGTTTCTGGACGAGGGGGCCACTTGCACCCTAAGGCAGCCCTAAGTAACGATTCGGGTTGTGCAGGCAGGAGGGGCCGGGGTTTGCTTGTTCCTGGGGCAGGGAAGGGAAAACCATGTCCCCTGGCTCGGTGGGCAGCGTGCAGGTCCTCACCTCGCCAGGAGGGACTCAGGCTTTGGACCTGCAGCTTTGGCATCTGCAGCTCTCGCTCCCGGGCAGAGTCCGCATCCGAAGCTGCTCTTTTGCCCTGGGACAAAATGCAGAGCCCAGCCAGCCCCGAGCCCTGCAGGAGGCTCACAGCCTGCTCTCGCCTTTATCCCGACTGCCACCAGCGGAAAGTTTGCAGGAACCAGACTGCAGCCCCAACCAAGCCGGGCACGGCTCAGGGAGGAGAAGCTGAGATCGGGTCCTGAGCGCGGGTCCCAGCTGCAGCACATCCCCGCAGCTCTGCACTTCTGTGCAGGTTTTTATTTTTATTTTTTTTTTCTTTTCACACGTTCTTGCCTTCTGTTTTTGCTGGAGGCTCCCGTCCCTATTGAGAGGCAAATTTTAGCCATCTGGCAAAGCAGACTGTAGGATAAAAAAAATGAGAGAGGGAGAAAAAAAACACACACACAATGTGCATGGGCACACACACACACACACAAAACTCTGGAGATTAGGGAAGACAAAAACTTCTCGGCAGTTGCTGGAGAGGAGAGGAGAGGAGAGGAGAGGAGAGGAGAGGAGAGGAGAGGAGAGGAGAGGAGAGGAGAAGGAGAAGGAGAAGGAGAAGGAGAGGAAGAGGAGAAGGAGAGGAAGAGGAGAAGGAGAGGAAGAGGAGAGGAGGAGAGAGCCTTCAGCGCAGGCAGGTCCGTGTGTGCGTGCGGGGATGTGGGGAACCGTTGCAGGCAGGGGAAGGCGTGACCTGCATGGAAAATGCCAGACAACTCCAGACACACACGCAGAGGCGCGCACACGCTCACAAATCTCCGGCCAGAGATAAGGCGGACAGCGGAGCGTGGGGAAGGAGGCGAAGCCGGCCCCCGCCGCCCAGCCAGCCGCCCTCCCCTGCCTCCCCAGCCCCTCGGGGAGCTCTCCCAGCAGAGACATGAGGTGAGTGCCTCCGGGACCAGGGGCGATGCGGCGGGGGAGAGGCGCACACCGGCTCCGAGGGGCTCCGGGGGGCATCGGGGGGTGGTTGGGGGACGGCGCCGGTTTCACTCCGGAGTGGGACCGGGACTCGCGGAGAGGAGCTGGCCGTGGGGCGAGCCGGCGGCGCTGAAGGCAAGGCGAAGCGAAGCGGAGGGGGTGATGCCCGTTTCCGCCAGCCCCCGAGCAGAAGAGAAACAGATTTTTTTCCCTTCGCACATTTTTGTGGTTTCAGACGAGCTGTCAGAAAAAGGCATGTTCAACCTCACTCCACTCGGATGAGAAGTCGGCCCAAGTTTCTCGGTGCCCCTCGACTTTGCTTTGTACCCGGGGGCCGGGGCGAGCGGTGGCACGAGACAGACGAGCCCCAGAAAACTACTGCCCTGGTTTTGAAAGAACGCAGACAGGTTAAAAATAATCCGCTTATATAGCTTCAATTTCCTCATCAGCATACCTAAATCAAGCCCTGCTTCTGAAACCGTGTGTGCATGCACGTGTGGGTAGTTCCAGCGACTGTAATATACACCTACAAGCCTCTGCCAGGCCTTAGTACCTATTTTAGAAAGCGGAAATTTTCTCTAATGGCTCTAATTTCCTGCATGTTTCTGTTCCTCTGTGTGCTGTAAAAAGACGGAGGTCTCTCCTCCAGCCGGGTCCCTTGCAATGCCATGGGCATTCGAGTTTGTACCCCTAGCACGGGCAGGGGTTTGCTGAAAACTGCTCCGCTGGTGCTCACCTTGCTGTTCAAACAGAGCTCCAGACTGGTGTGCAGGGTGACCTGCAATCGCTGTCCTCTGTGCCCTCCTCGGGCACAAACAAGTTGGCAGCTGGGACAAACTCTCTAGGATCAGATTTTTTAAAAATCCGAGTTTGATGACAAAAGGTCTCTATGGATCTTAACTGCTGTGTCCTTCTTCATTTGGGGTGAGTGGTACCCTAAGAACTGAAGAGAATTGAAGAGGGAAAAGAGAAGAGAAAAAAAGCAAAATGAAGAGAAGCGAAAAGTACAAGAGAAGCGAAATGGAGAGAAGAGTAAACGAGAATTGAAGAGAAGTGAAGAAGAAAAGAAAAGAAAAGGAAAAGAAAAGAAAAGAGAAGAGAAGAGAAGAGAAGAGAAGAGAAGAGAAGAGAAGAGAAGAGAAGAGAAGAGAAGAGAAGAGAAGAGAAGAGAAGAGAAGAGAAGAAAAGAAAAGAAAAGAAAAGAAAAGAAAAGAAAAGAAAAGAAAAGAAAAGAAAAGAAAAGAAAAGAAAAGAAAAGAAAAGAAAAGAAAAGGAAGGAAAAAAGATAGTGTGCTCGAGGGGAGCAGTGTGCAGGTTCTGCTGCTGGGGCCCTGGCCCATCCTCGCCTGGCTGCAAAGCCGCGTGCTGTTTGCTGGGAGTCAGTGAGCCCCGTTTAGCAGGGTGAAGCTAAGCAGTAGTAACAGCAGTAGTTATTGCCATGATGCTTTCATTAAACCGATTCAGAAAGCATCGTTATTTTATTAAGCATCCTAATGTTTACTCTTCTATTAAGCGAAGATTTGCCCATCGGCTGCTCGTCCAAAGACGTGTAGCTGGTGGCTGCAGCTGCCAGGAGCGAGAAGCATGGGGCTCCTGATGGTGCCTGGAGCTGCAGGGGTGCCTTTGGATCCCACGGGGCACCTCCATCACCCACCCTTCTAAGGGGTTTTCCCTGTGCAACTCCCACCCTCACCTCCACATCCCTACGAAGAGTTTGCTGGCAGTGGCATGGTGCCACAGCTCTCCCAACCCAGCATGCTGGTCTCAACTGTGCAACCTTACACAAAGTTGTAAGGGTTTTGGTGGAAAAAAATGCATTTTTTTGGAAAACCAGACTGAGCCCTGACAGGCTTTGGGATGGCCAGAGTTTCATTTGGTGTCCCCATGTGCTTTCCAGGTACCCCCTGGCCTGGTCGCTCTGTGCCTGGCTGCTCGGCGTGGCGGATGCTGTTGAGCTGACGGAGATGTTTGGGGAGATCCGCTCCCCAAACTTCCCCGATTCCTATCCCAGCGACTCGGAAGTGACGTGGAACATCTCCGTGCCCGAGGGATTTAAAATCAAGCTGTACTTCATGCATTTCGACTTGGAGTCCTCCTACCTGTGTGAATACGACTACGTGAAGGTGAGCAGTGGTATCAGGGGACGCACGAACGGGCAGGTGGGACATGCGTTTGGCCAGCAGGGAGTGCTGGAAACGCTGGGAACAAGGTATTTTTCCCCATTTGTTGGGCACAGGAATTGTCTGTCCAGTGGACAACAGGGAGAGCACAATAAGCTGACAACATCCATTGGGCTAACCAGTGGGTGGGACACCCAAGTCAGAGCCCAGCCACAAAGGACCAGATCTCTGAAACTACAACACTTATTTCTCATTGAATCCCATGGGATTCGCACACCTGCGTGCTGATGAAATCCCTGTGGCAAAACCCCCAGGCTGTGCTCCTCTGATGCCAGGCACGTGCAAGCAGGCCCCTGAGCTGGGCACCCTTGGCCAGGTCATGGCTGTGGGGACACCCAGCAGACCCAAAAATACGGGTTAGACCCGAGCTTAAGGCTGTAAATTGGGGTCTGCATGCAGAGCTTCCATCCTACGAGCAACTGGGACAGACCCACAGGCTCCGTTGTGTTCACTACAAACCCATATCACAGCCCAGGTCCAATTTTTGGGGCCACTGCTGGCAAATACCCTCAGCACAAAACAAGCTCTGGATGTTCCCAGGGAGCTGTCATGACCAAAACCACAAAAGATTTCATTCTGCCTCGTTGCTGGGCAGTAACCCATCAGAAATGATGGTGGGCCACACGCTGCGGGGCCACACATAGCATCCTTGCCTCTTGCAACTCTGTGTCCCCAAACAGGGTTCCCCTGGGCTCTCCGTCTCTCTGAATTTGGTCAGTTTTGGTGCTTTCTGGCAGGCCAGGTGTAGAAAACAGGTGCTTCCTACATTTCAGGGCTGAACATTCATCACCCATCGCCCAGCACAAGCCTCACCCTGCCTCTCTGCACGGAGGCAGGTGGAGGTTGCACCCAGGTCTGGAAGCACTCAGCCCCGGTGCTAGGTGCCAGCTACTTGCAATTATTGTTTTATTCTCGCCCTAAGAAGACAAAGCAAACATTTGCATTTTTTTTTTCTTCTTGGATCTGTTTGCTGCTTTAATTTCCCCTTTGTGCTGGCACTCATTCTGCTACTAACAGCTCTCATTGAGGTTTGATTAGTTCTTTCTGCTTCTCCTGGATCTTCTCCAAGCACGAGGGCCAGGGACATATATAGAGATATATTGCTCTAAGAACCCAATAAGCTCAAGGAGCAGATTTCTTGGAAACTTTCCCCATTCCAGGCTTTACCCCTCCTCCTGCCCTTCACCCCCTGCTCATTTTTCCTTTTTCATAAGAGCTCCCTGTTATTTGGCCACGGTGCCAAGTTGGCATCACAGCTTTCCCTGCTGCTGGATTTCCATAAGAAGGCGGCATTTTTCACAGGGATTTAGATCTCAGCTGTATAAATTTGCTCAGGGCTGTAGCTCAGCTCACGGAGCCTTTACCACAGAACTGCCTTTGAAAAGTGCCGAAAACGCTCAGGAACACCCGTCTGGGTGGATTACAGGTGATCCGTAAGCTGCTCCGCTGGGAAGACGTGCAATTTTGATGCTATTAAAGCACCAGCTTGGAACACGTAAGGAGAGCAGCAGATGAATAGAAGACCATTTTCCTCCTTGGGAAAACCCAACACGTATAGATGTGTCTGTAATACTATGGCAGCCCCACTAAAGAGGCTCATTGAGGCTCAGAAAGCCAGAGGTGCCTCCTCTCTGTTTGGTACCATCTCCAAACGAGGGCTCTCCATCATCTTCACTGCCACAAGACAGAGGTCGAACACGGGGGCTAAACAGCCCTGGTGCAAGGTGGGGACCCAGCTGGGGCCAGGCAGAAAGCCACCGTGCCATGGTTTTTGCCTCCCTCACCTCCTCGGCTGCCCATGTGCCCCAGCTTGAACAGTGCAGAGAATCATCCCCAGCAGCAAGCTCGGGGCCCGCTGAGCTGCGAGCACACGCCAGTCTCTGCCTTCGGGGTGGTCTTCAGAAGGGAACAGTTTCCAGAGCCCTGAAACAATGGCTAATTAAAACAATAGCTGTTGATTTATATATATCCACACGCACGCGCGTGCGTGTGTGTATATATATAAAACGAACGTGGCTCCTAGGGAAACGTGGCCAGCGGGATTGTTTGTGCAAAAGGGGATGGGACGGGTGGCACTTCAGTAAGGAGGTAAGCGAGGAGGAGCAGGAGGAGCAGGCAGCCCCGAGCAGGTAGGAAACACCAGCCTATGTGCTCCTCAGCAAGCACCCGGTGTTTCTGGACACAGGTCTCCAGCAACCCTAGGGCAGAAGCAGAGAGACGGGAGGTGCAAGGTCCTTGCCCCAAATGGGACAGGTGTCTTCTCTTGAACCAGGGGAGCCAAGGGGAGCTTCCAAGGGTGTGAGTTAAAACCTCAGCACGATTTTGCAGGGTTTTTTTTGAAGGAGCTTTCTGCTAAGTCTGGGAAACCTCCACCAGGGAGAGGATGCACGCATGTGGGGAAGACTCAGCTGCAGGCTCTTGCTCCCGGCTGCCCCATCCCCACCTCGTTTCCAGCACCAGGCAGCACAGCATCAGGCATTTCGCACAAAACCCCACTAATCTGGGTGTTGCCTCCTCCCATGCACTCCGGCTGCAAGGCGGCTCCGCAGGGGCCGTTCCGTGCCCTTCCCTGCCTCTGAGCCTCTCCTCCCCATGTCATGTTCCCAGTGTCTTCAGCCCGGCGCTGTGATTTCTCGGCCTAATGAGCCATTTATATATATTACAAGCAGTATGCTTTGCCCTCGTCAGTCCAATTAGTGCATTCCTGGCGGGCTGGCGGCCGCGTTTCCGTACTGCCGGCTCCGTGCTCCTTTCCGGTGGCAGGGGCTGAGCCGCCCAGCCAAATTCCCCGCGGTGCTGGGGGGGCTTTGTTAACCCGGCCGCTGCAGGAGGCATCACTGGGATGTCACTGCTCCAGCAGCCAAAGCTGTCTCCTTTCTGGGTGCCCTGGGCACAGCCTGCGTCACCACGTGCGTTGTGACAGCCTCTGAGTCCCAGCACCAGCCAAAAATCACGGGGACAGAGCCACATCCATGGCAGGGACCCCCCTCCATCCACAGGGGCAGGCATCCTCACAAGGAGAGTAGAGGCAAAAGCAGACAGCAAAGCTGGCGGGAGGCAGTGGCACGGGTAAATTTAAGGCACGAGAGTGTCGCTCTGTTTTATTTTTCAAAGCAGGCTTCTTTCAGCGTATTTTTATAGGGAATTTCTCCGCGGCAATTGATATTTCCCTCAGGGACACATCTTCTCTAGTGAAAACGTCGACATCGTGACCCGAGAGGGAGAAACTCCAAACAAACAACCAGGATTTAATTACCAGCCTGCTCGCTGGATGTAAATGATCTACGAAAAAGTATACAGTCCTCAGCAGAAGCAGCAAATATTAACCAGGGAGGATGACCTCTCTGTTTAGTTTACAGCCGGAGGGCTGTCTCTGCTCCCTGCGTCCCGGGGCATGGGACCCGTCACAGATAAGGGGCTGCCGATACCTTCGGCGAGGCCCCACGGCGAGAGCATCCTCGGGCAGGGACACGGGCACAGGGGACATTTCCCCGTGCATCCCTTCAGAGGTGATGGCAGCACCGGCCCCGCACCAAGGATCCGGCTGGAAAACACTGCTTCCGACAGTTTTCCTCCCCAAAAAAGTGTCTTTGCAGAAAACGCAGTGTGCCCACTTTTCACAGCAGCCAAAGAGCCAGGCTCGTTCGCTTTTTGTAGATGGTGCTCCCGTTTTCCAGCCTGAAATGATGTTTTGTTTCAAAACACCCTTTATTTTGGATTTTTAAACGATTCTAAAGCACCACAGTATATTTCAAAGCGATTGAAACCAGATGGACCCCAAATTACTTGTTTTCCTTTTTTTTTTTTTTTTTTTTTTTCAGAACTCTGTTTCACAAAAAAAGAATAAAATTCAATTGGGTTTTTGTCCCAATGCGGGACGCATGCTTTTTCTCCAAATTCTCAAAATCTATCATCGGAAAGTCTCTCTCTTTTCTGGCCAGCTCTTGCTCATATGAGAGGATGGAAAATATCTGGAGGCAATGTCAAGGCACGCTGAGCTGCCATTTCCATGTTGTCTTTCCCTGGTGTGAACGAGTTTCCTCCTGCATGCTCAGCCCTGGGAAATTTCCTTTTCTCCCCACTCCCTCCCCAGCCGGCGCATCCCGAGGGTCTCGGGGAGCCGTGGTGGCAGCCGCAGGAGGGTCCCACCTCGCCGAGGCCACACGAGCTGGGGGTGGCACTCATGGGTCCCCAAGCTGTGTGCTTTGTTATGGCCTCAATAACGTGTTCTTGGTGTGAGCACGGAGGGCTGGCGTGGTGCAGAATTGCTCATATTCCTCCCCTGGGGGGTTATTCGTATTCAGAATATGACAGGGTGCTGGGAACGAGGACAGGGTCCAGAGGTGGGATTGCAAGAGGAAGAGATGAGGTTGGTGCTGAAATGGTCCTGTGGAAACCGCGACGTAAAAGAAAGGGATGGGGCAACGTAAAAGGAAGGGATGTGGAAAACAGGAGGGTTTCCCATAGGGATTACAGTGCTTCCAGGCTGTAAAGAGCTGCACAGAGGGGCTAGTGAGCACGCTGAAATAACAGCAGGGCATGGTGGCTCCTCCATCCCCTCCTGCAGCCTTCTAGGACACAGCACATGGACCCAGGGTGGTGGGGACAGCACCGAGCTTGTCCGAGCCAGCCCAGGGAACTGCAAGGCCATCCAAATTACAGCTGCTCTGACCTGATACAAAACCGGAGTGATCGATACTCAGTGCTCCCAGAGCACGCAGCAGCTCCAGCTCTTCCCATGGGCTATCTGCTCTGCTCCTCATCCCAGCACCACCAGTGTGGGGGTCCTCAAGGGTCCTGGCACCCTTCTGAGCAAAGGGAACACAGGTACCAGCAGCTGTGGGTAGGAAAGGCACAGCTGGGGGCTGATTTTCACCCTCTTTCTTCCCCAGCTCCTGCCCACACGTCAGCCCTGTGTGATTCATGTGAGCCAAGCACTAACCCAGCCTTTCTGCTACAGATTGAAGCGGAGGACCAGGAGCTGGCAACCTTCTGCGGCAGGGAGACAACGGACACCGAGCAGGCCCCCGGCCAGCAAGTCATCCTGTCCCCCGGCCCCTACATGGGGCTGACTTTCAGGTCCGACTTCTCCAACGAGGAGCGCTTCACTGGCTTCGACGCCCATTACACGGCCGTGGGTAAGCAGCACGCAGCCTCGGGACCTGCTGGACACGGGGGGCTGCAGCGTGTGACCCCCCTCTCCTTGCTGTCACCATCCCACCTAGATGTGGACGAGTGCCTGGAGAAAAGCGACGAGGAGCTGGCGTGCGACCACTACTGCCACAACTACATCGGCGGGTACTACTGCTCCTGCAGGTTTGGCTACATCCTCCACTCCGACAACAGGACCTGCAAAGGTACTGGGCCGGGCACAGCACGGCCGTGGGGATGGTCATGCATGGTCATGTCATGAGGGATGAGATGTGGTTTCTCCCTCTGCTAAACTCTAGAGATCTCAAGTGGGAGAAATGAGAGGTTTTAGTCTCTGCTCTGAGTATGCCTGATGAAGGTGAGATGGGTTTGGCTCTCAGCCCAGGACCCTCCACATCATGGGCATATGTGGAGCTTGGCTTGTGAGGTTCTCCTTGCATGGACCCACATTCAGGGCCGTAGACCCCATCCCGTAAAGGGGCTGAGCAGGCAGGGTGCAAGCAGGATCAGGGGCTGGGACGAAGGGGAGCTGAGAGCTGGGTGCCCATCAGCACCCCTTATCCTGAGTATGGCCGGGGCTGGGGGAGGCTGATGGGGCGTTGATCCATCCCGGCTGTGTTTCAGTGGAGTGCAGCGACAACCTCTACACCCAGAGGAGCGGGGTGGTCACCAGCGCCGACTTCCCCAGCCCCTACCCCAAGAGCTCGGACTGCCTGTACCGCATCGAGCTGGAGGAGGGCTTCTTCATCACCCTGAGCTTCGAGGACAGCTTCGATGTGGAAGACCACCCCGAGGTGACCTGTCCCTACGACTACATCAAGGTGAGCTCCCCCTGCCCCGCTATCCTGTCATACCCCCGGTGTCGCGTTGATGGGGCCAAAATGTCCCCAGTCTAAACGGAGATGATGAAGCCAGCAGGAGCCCCATGATAGCTGAACCTCTTACCACACCTGATGGTGACCCTCTTTCTGGCCCTGGGCCCAGAACCAGTCCACATCGCCCCACCACATGGTGGTGAAACGTCCCAGTCCATCGTCCTCAGGGTGAGGAGGTCCCCAGGTATCCACACCCCACCTCAAGCCACCTCTTTCCCTTGGCAGATCAAAGCTGGCCCCAGGGAGTTTGGCCCTTTCTGTGGAGAGAAGTCCCCAGGACGCATCGAAACCCAAACCAACAGCGTGCAGATCCTCTTCCACAGCGATAACTCAGGGGAGAACAGGGGCTGGAAGCTGTCATACACAGCAATCGGTAACTCCTGCTGCTTTCCCTGGGAAATGGGAAGGAAGGGCTTTATACACTCTGCAGGTGGAAACCTGTTGTTTTGCTCTGCTTGCTCTTCATTCAAAGGAAACCCGTGCCCACTGGTGCAGCCACCCATCAATGGGAAAATCGAGCCTTCCCAAGCCAAGTACACTTTCAAAGACCAGGTTGTCATCAGCTGCAACACCGGCTACAAAGTACTGAAGGTATGGGGTGACGGTGTGGAGCAGGGAGGAACCCTTCCTCCCAAAGCCATCACATCTCTGCTTGGGAGAGCAAACATGACCCACACCCCCAGGCCTCCTCCCCAGGGCCTAGGGCACAGCCTCCTCTAGCAATTTTTAGCTAGAAAAGTCCTCTTCCAGGGAGGTCTGGTTATATCTTTACTAAATTGCCAAGAATTTGACTTTTTATAGGCTCATACCCTGATGGTGTTGTGGTTTCTGTTTTGTTTTGTTCGGTGTTTCTGCACAGGATAACCTAGAGAGCGAATCCTTCCAGATCGAGTGCCTGAAGGACGGGACGTGGAGTAACAAGATCCCTGTTTGCAAAAGTAAGGAAACCCCACGCACACCCTGTCGATGTCCTTTTCCTGCTGAAATTTCACACTGGATGGAGCTGCCCTGCCAGAGCGGAGCTCCTTACTCAGACCCAGCCAGAGAGACTACGTAATTCTGCAATGCTCTCTTGGCTCTTTCTTGGGTAGCATAACGGGGCTTGGTCCAAATGCCACAAGCAGGAGGTTTGTGCTTTCCCTTAGATTACTCATAAGTTGATTTGTGACCAGCTTGGCCGTCTCCCTGTCAAAGAAAGAGCAACCCTGACTCTTGGGAGCTGGATGAGCGGTAGCACAGACGGCTCTGCTGCCATGTGAAGGATGGCAAATTCGGGGCTGAATCCTGCTCTCGATGTGAGAGCAAGGGCTGCGTGAGATGGGATGACTCCCTGCTGTCTAGAAAACACCTACGAGCTTCCACAAAGCTTTTTTAACTGTAAAGCCTGGGCATGGATCAGATCAGACTTACCTCTGTAGTGATGCACCTTCATGAATGGCTGCTGCTGGAGGGAGGGAGGTGGCTGGTCCTGGGTGAGTGAGGTGGGATTGTTTGAGCTGTCAGATAAATCTGACACAATTTGGGATTATCTAGTTCCCAGTCCAACTTTCCCTCCAAATGGAAGCTGCTAAGATCACAGGCTTTAGAGAGGTGCCAGGTTCTAGCTGGGCAGTGCACAGCTAAGAGAAAGGGGACAGAAAAGTTGCCCAGATACTTACAAACCTCAGAAAGAGAGAAAAGAGGGAAAAGAAAGGAGATTCCATTTGCATCAGCTCTTCTTTTGTCTAACCCAGCTCCTCTCTCAGCTCAGGCCCGGAGCTGTGCTTCTCATGTACCTGGTAACACCTCTTTCCTTTCCCCAAACACTCGCCAGTACCTCTCTGCCCCAGAAGGCACTCACTGCTACTCAGCCTGCTGTAAGGCTGGCCCAGAGAAGGGAAAAGCAACAAACACTCTCAGGGAAGGTCCCAAGACCTCCCAGGACAGGCAAGACGAGATGCTCTCAGGGGATTTGGCACCCAGGTTCTCCCCTTCTGGGCATATCCTTTTTGTTTTAATGATGTCGTGGATCTTACCTTAGGAGTGTATTTTTGGAGTTTTAAGTCACGTTTGCTCATTCAAAATGAAAAATGGGAGGTTGCCAGACATGCTAAATAGATTCCTATCTGAAAGGGCTTCTTACAAAGTATGGGATCAGTGATGTCTCTGCCCCACCAGAGAACTACCCCTCTCACCAGCAGCTTCCCATTCATTTTATCCAGCTTGGAGAGAGATCAGATAAACACTGGCATTGCCTAGGAAAAAAAAAAAATGCAAAAGTTAGATATTTTTAACCCCCAAAGCATTAATTTTTGGAGATTACCTGCACTATTCCATTTGGGCTGGAACTGGTCCCTTCTTGCATGAGATAAATCACTACACTAAATTTCTGTGGCTTTCTTGGAAAGCCAAGAAGCCCCTAAATGGGCAGTCCAGGCCTTCAGACTGCCATGCCTCCCACCTCCCCTGTACGTCTGTCTGGGAGAGGCAAAAATGGTTTGAAGTGAAAAGCAAAGAAAATAGAAACCTCCCCAGCCAAGGTGGATAACATCCAGCTCTGCAGCCTGGCCAGCTTCTCCCAGCCACTGTCCCCAGATCGCCCCGGATGAGCCGAGCAGGTCCCCATCAGGGTCCCCATCAGGGTCCCCATCGGGGTCCCCATGGCTCCTGGTGCTCATTACAGATCTCTGGTGTTTTGGGGGCTGGGTTTCCTGCATGCCTCTCTCTGCTCGGCTACTAATTGAGCTTTCTCTCTCTGCTCTCCTCCTTCCCCTCTGCCTTCGGTGCAGCTGCAGACAGAGCCGACAACCAGACAGACAGAAGAGCCGGCTCGGAGCAAGTGGCTGCGTGAGGCTGGCGCCGGCCGCGCCGCCGAGACGGGCAGCCTGCCTCCGTGCCCCTCTCTGCTCTGTCCCACACCCAGGGCAGCTCCCCTTTGCCCCTGGCTGCCAACTCCATCTCCGCAGCTTGTCTAACCGGCATGGCGCTCCTAACCCCCTGCGCACGCTGCTTTCTTAACTCCGTCTCCAGAAGGGAAATTCGGAGCCGAGCCCCCCTGTCCGTCCGTCGGCCCCTTTGGGAAGGTCCCTGCCTGTCCCCGGGCTGCCGCCAGCTCCTGGCACATCCTCTGCACCCCTCCGGACGCCCCCGGCCGTGCTCTGCTCCCCTCCGAGCCGGCGGTTGCGCAAGGAGCGTCGGCCCCGCACATGGTTTGTTTGTTTGGATTTAACCTCCCGCTGCCCTTCCTCCCTGGCCCAGCGTCGCAAATAAGAAACACTCCTTCCTCTCCTCTCTCCGAGCATCCTTTCAGCTCCCCCGCCCCGGGGTGAGGGAGGATGGGGTGGCATCAGCAGCCTTCTCCTGCCAGCCCTTGGGAGGATGCGTGCGGGACCGAGACCTGGCACGGGTACGGGGGATGCTGCTCTGCCTCCCCTCGGTCCCTGCTGCTGGCCCTGCGGAGGTGAGGATGGGCTGGCCTCGGGATGGTCACAGCCAAAAGAGGGCAGAGCCCCGTGTCTGGCCCCATCCGTGTCCCCAAGAGCCCAGGATGTGCACACAGGGCTCCTTGAGGTGTCAAGGGCTGCACTGGGAGGGGGACCGGAGGCTGGAAGAGGAGGAGGAGAGTGCTGGGGGGCTCTGTATGGCTCTGCTCTTAGGAAGATGGCTTAACAGCCCCTCTCCTGAGGCAAAAGTCTGGAAGAGCTCAAGGCACAAACTCTCCACTCCCTTTGGGCAGGACCCGGGACACCGGTGGGGCAGCACCTCCGTGCAGGAGCCCATTCTGGCATCAGGGCTGCCCCCACACATGGGACACGCAGGGAGGGAGCAGGTTGTGTGGGCTGGGGGGCACAGCCCTGCAGCCATAAATAGCCCTAGAGCAGACGTGCCAGCCATACCGATCCCCCAACACCCATTTCCCCCTTCCTACAAGCCCCAGCATTTCCCAACACCTTATACAGGTCCTGCAGGTGTTGGTACCATGGCACAAATCCACTGTGCTCCTAAGCATGGTGGAAAGAGAGCAGGGAAGCTTGGGGACCCTGGGGCTGGTGACAGGAGTCTATGTCCCCTGCTCTGCCCCTCTGAGAGGCACCCTGAGCCTCCTCCAGCCTGGCTGCACCCATCCCATCACCCGCTGTCCCTGCCAAACCACAGCGGGGCAGAGGGGACCCTGGTGAGCAGCGAGCCACAGCATTTTGCCATAAACCAGGCTTTTTTTCACCCAAGTGGGTGGCTCACCCTGAGCATCGCTACATGTCCCTGGTGCCAGCGTTGCTTCTAGTGATTTTTTTCTTCATTAGCCTGGATCACCATGGTAAGGCTCCTGACCTCACTGCCTGCTCTGCTAGCCCCCTCCCCATCCTCAAGCACCCAGACCCATGGAGCTCATGTGCCCCTGACACACTGGACCTCCTTTCCCATCCTCTCAGCTTCAAAGTGGCAGAGCCCAGCTCTGCAGAGCTGCATTTCCCAGGCAGGATGGGACCCTGTGTGGGTGGCACAAGCCTGGCCCATGGGAGAAGAGGCATGGTGAGGGATGTGGGGGAGAAGACAGACCATGGGAAAGGGCAATGGCACCCTGGAGGTTGGAGCAGGTAGGTTTTTCCCTACAGCTGGTAGTCTGCCCTGCCTGCAGAGCAGCCAAGCTGTGCTCTCCATGTCCTTCACCCCTGGTTGTCACAGGAGAGCCAGGACCTAGGGGTGCTCAGCCTGAGCTGTAAATGGTTATCAGCAAGGCTTGCTGAGCAGGTCCAGAGCAGGAGGGATGGGGCTGTGCTACCGACAAAGCCTGGTGCGTGGAGGAGGTGTTTGATGAACCACTGCCTGCTTTTTCCTGCCCATTCATAAGGCATGCAAAGACAAACTGCGGGAGCAAGTCCTAACAGCTCCTGCCCACCTGTGCAGATCCCTTCCCCTCTCAAAGCTACAGCAGATCTCGTCCTAAACACACAGCTCGGGACATCCTAGGAGGGATGGGAGCCGAGCCAAGGAGCTGCCTGAGCCGTGCCAGGCTGTGTTCCTTGCATTGCCCTAAAGAAGCGAGGTATGGGGCTGTCGGAGCCTCGCCCTGCCCTGTAGGACCACCACCCATGCTGAAACCCAGCACTGCCTGCACGGGGCTGGGCACCCCGAGCACGGTCACAGGGCTCAACCCCGATTCTGTGTTGGCTTTCAGTTGCTGACTGCAAAGAGCCGCCGGAGCTGGAGCACGGCTTTGTCACCTTCTCCTCCAGGAACAACCTCACCACCTACCGCGCGGCCATCCAGTACCACTGCCAGCACCCCTACTACCACATGGCCCCCAACAGCACCGGTGAGCTGGGGGACAGGTCCCCATGGTGCGGGTGGGCACGCGGGGGGAGCCAGGTATATGGCCACAATGGGGTCTCCGTGCTTGGGGGAGCACCAGGTCCAGCAGCCCTAGGAAGGGCTCCTTAAGGCACCCATCCCAAAAATCCAGCAGAGCCAAAGCCCTGCAGAGAGCAGTGGTATCATGGCAGGCAGAGCTTCAAGCTTATCCACCAGCAGAGACACCATAAGGGGTTTCACAGAACACCACGGGTCTCTGCACCCTTTGGATATGGCTCTGGGCAGCAGCCCGGGTGCACATATGTCCCAGCCCTCCTTCCTCCTCCTCCCTCAGTATGGAAAGCCAAAGAATTTCCTCACATTCCTGCCTCCCTGCTCACAGCCCTGTGCATCTGGTCCCCGCATCCAGCACTCATTAGTGTAATGGGCGGCAGCAGCACTAACGGGGTTACAGCTGAGAGGGCTTCAAAAGGAGCCCTCTGAAAGGAGCCCATCCTGGAAAAGGGTTCAGAGGGTCGCGATGGCAGGGCAGCATTTCACTGTCCCTATACTTGGGCCACCGCCCAGCTAACACACTGCTCTCTTCCAGCCACCTACACGTGTGATGCATCAGGGGTGTGGAGGAGCGAGGAGCTGGGCACGGCGCTGCCGTCATGCCGACCAGGTACTGGTGGAGACGGGTACCACGGGGAGGGGTGCAGGGATGTGCGGGGAGGGGGCTGCCTGCCCGACCTCACCTGCTGCTCCCGGGCAGGGACCCCCCTCCTCGGTGACAGAGCTGTGTGCTGTACGTGTCTGCTGCAATGTATGGCAGAGAGGGCAGTGAGGACAAGGTTCAGGAAGGCAGCAGCCCCAGCAATATGGGCACGTTCAGCCCCCAGCATCGCTGGAGCTGGCTCCAGCCAAGGGCAGCGCACGACCTGCCCGGTGGCGCCGGCTCCCGGCTGCCATTAGCAGCGTGTCCCCATGCAGGAGCAATTAGCACGTCTCCAAGCCTTGCAGAAAAAAACAGCCCCTTCACAGGGCCAGAAGTCCCAAGCCTTTAAGCAGTGGCAGAAACGTTTGCAGCCAGCAAGTTTCCAGGCCAGGCGCCCGCTTGGGATTAAACAAAAGTCCCTGGGACGTGGGCTGGCCACAGCCGGCTGCAGACGGGGCTGGCGGCAGCTCTGGGTGCAGGCTGTGGTCGGATGTGCGGGGACAGCTCTTCGGAGCGGTGCAGGGACACGGTGGCAGGGCTCAGCCCCACGGCAGGTCTCGCTGGGTGTCTGCTCTCCAGAGACCGGGGCTGCGGCTGCTCTCGTTTCGGCAGCTGCTCCCTGCATCCCTCCTTGATGTTTCAGCCTGAAATAATTTGTGCCGGGAGCATACGGGGACATTTTTCGGGGCCTTAGCTGCCTTCATGGGCCATTTCCAGACCTCCTGATTAGTGACAGAAGTCACAGGGAGGCTTCAGGATAATGGAAAATCCCAGGGAGAGGGTGACGCTCTCCTGAGATTGGGATCTGCAGGCAGCAGCTGGCCAGCTGCTCTTCAGATCTTCCCTCGTGTCTCACGCTACCTCCCCATCAATAGAAACTCCTCTTCCAGGCCACGCCGCGCCTGCCTCTGCCATTAGTGGGAGCATTTGCAGCCTGGTCAGCGTTTTTGATATGTAATTTAATAGAATAAATATTTGGCTGGATGCGTTTCCTCTAAAATCATCTCCCTGGGATGGCTGTCAGCTTCAGTGCAGCAGCACAGCTGGGCTGGGCTGGGAGGCAGGAGCTCTTAGCCCAAGCACGTTTTCTGTTCCCTGCAGCACTGGGAAAGGCAGGGGAGTGAAGTGCAGGCAGATGCTCCCCACACACTCTGAAGTCGCAGTTTTCCTAGCAGCAGCCACAGCAAATCCATGTCAGCAGCTCCCGGTGCTCCTGCCCCAGCTCTCAGCACTGATCCCATCACCTTGGGAGCCTCTTTCTGGGAGGTTCAGCATCCTCCCCTCACAATATGAGGGCATGGGGCAGAGTCATGGCAAGCCCAAATCGTCTCCCACAGCTTCCCAGTATCATCAGCACCCCTGGGCACTAACCAGCCTGGGACTTCCCTCCCTGGCACTGCCCCAGGCACGAGCTAGCTCCAGCACCACCACCTTTGTCCCAAGGAATATGTTCCCCAAGGGCACCTTGGTTCTCAGAGCCACCTTCAGCTGCTGAATTCTTCCCGGTGGGTCACAGCACGTGGATAAAGCACCTGGAGGCAAACCAGGCAGCACATCAGGGCCCCTCAGACATAATTCTGGGTCTGCTGGAGCTGAGCAGAGGGAAGCTGGTTTGGCTGCCAGAACTGCGGCGAAGACTTGGGATGCAGGAGTAAAGCCCACGGTGCTAGGCAACATCCCGCGGCCAAGCCTCCTCCGGCCACAGCTCCTCCGGGAGGGTGAATGCCATGGCCGTGACACCACAGACCTCGTGATGGGTCTCAGGGCGAGGGGTGAGGCCAGGCTGATGTAAGGCTCCAGCCCTCCCGGTGGCGTTCCCCTGGCACAGGCTGAGCAGGAGCCCGAGCGGCTGGATGGCTGGGGAAGGGCTGAGCGAGCTCGCGGGGCAGCGTGAGGCTGCAGGATTACTCACTTGGCCTTTCTGCTTCTGAAGTGGTGTGGGTCCAGCCAAACCACTCCAGAAACTGAGCTGCAATGGGAGGAATTGCAAAGTGCAGGCTGGCCCACCAGCCAGCTCTGTCTCCCACCCACCAGCACAACTGTACAACAACCCTTCACATGGCAGCCCTGCTTTACTGCAGCCCAGGCCTGGCAGGAATCCTAGCATCCACCAAGTCTTTGACACAGCAGCATTCTCCTTCTACCTCCTGTTCCATAAGGAGTCTGGTAACACCACGGTGCACATCTGGAGCACAAATCACACAGGTGTAAACCAAGAGTAAGATCTGATCCTACTCAGAGAGCTTGAAGTCCCACCCTGGCTCCCCCTTTGCTAGGTCTGTGCCTGGCTTCAGTGGCAGGAGATCTGGTACAGCACTGGGTAAAAGCCTCCTCCACGTCCCATGGTCTGCAATGAACTGTTCCCATGGTCCATACTCACTCAGCAGACAACAGACCATTCTTTCCACCAGCTGAGACCACTCTTTTCACCCACTATTTGCAGGGCAAATCCTCCAGCCCCTCTGGAGTGGAGGTCTGGCACACACCACCCATTTGCACAAGCCCACCTTTTTCATCAAAGGCTTTCTGCCTCCCTTCATGATAGGACCACATGTACTGTAGCCCTGCCCTGACAGGCACCAAAAGCTTAACCCTTCCCAAGCTCAGTGGATACTTTTTGGGACAGAGACCTACCAAAGCTGGTAGCCAAAACTGTGCCTAGAAAGCCCATGGCCTCATGGCCAAGGGCATCTACCTTTTGTTTTCACAGCCTATGGCAAGGGTGGGAAAGGAGAAGGCGGCCAGGAGGCTGTTTTTTGGAACAAACATGCTGGGACAACCTGGGCCTTGCCTGCCCGTGGCTGAACCCATGTTGGAGTCCTGCAGAGCTGGGACAGCAGCCAGAGGGAGCTCCTGGCTCTGAAGACGTCTCCTTCCCTGCCCCAGCACCTGGCCTAGCGGCCAAGCTTGGTCCCAGTCCCACCAGCTGAAGAATGGCCTGGTCTGGGCAGGCTGCCATAGCCATGGGAGCCATGCAGCCATGCTTCAGGGTGCATGGGGAGATGCAGAGGCAGGTCGGACCCTCTTACCCCCCTGTGAAGGTATTGCAGGTCCCAAAGGTGCAATGATGGATGGCACTGAGCAAGGTGCATTGCATGCATCATTGCAGGTAGATTATGCCACAGGCCTAGTGGTACCTCCTGGGAGAGCTGCCTGGGACCCTCCCTTGGGTCTCCCAGGGTGCCATGTGGGAGCAGATGACAGGATTGGGTCCCCCCCAAATCCTGGAAAGCAACAGATTGTACTGTCCCATAAACGAGACACTTTTCTAATCTATGTCTCATTGACCACAGCCACAAAAAGCATGGACAGAGGGCTTGGTATAGTTACTTTTAACTCCAGGAGAGCATTGTCCCTATTGTCCGGGGCCCATGAGCAAAGGAAGATGTTCTGTGCTCCAAAAGTATTGCTGACATAGCTCAGGCCAAGAGAGAACTAGCTCCATAAGGGCTGAACAGGGTCTGCAGGGGTCACCCCACCATCCTTATGGTCATGAAGATAACCAGCCATGTGGCATAATCTACAGGGGAGTCCCTTTTCATTTGTTCCCCAGATAAGTGCTGGGAGTAACAGTGCTGTCCGTTTTGTCCCCAGTGTGCGGCCGGCCGGCTCGTGCTCTGCCCGGGATCATCAAGCGCATCATCGGCGGGCGCAACGCAGAGCCCGGCTTCTTCCCCTGGCAGGCCCTGATTGTGGTGGAGGACATGTCCCGGGTGCCCAACGACAAGTGGTTCGGCAGCGGGGCCCTGCTCTCAGACTCCTGGGTGCTGACAGCTGCCCACGTGCTCCGCTCACAGCGGCGAGACAAGACGGTCATCCCCGTTTCCAAGGAGCACGTCACTGTCTACCTGGCCCTGCACGACGTGAGGAACAAGATGGAGGCTGTCAACCGGACAGTGGAGAGGATCATACTCCACGAGGAGTTTGACATCCAGAACTACAACCACGACATCGCCCTGGTCAAGCTGAAGGAGAAGGTGACCATGGGGAACTACGTCATGCCCGTCTGCTTGCCCCAGTTCGAGCATGAGCTGGAGGGACCTCACCCCAACACTCTAGGGCTGGTGGCTGGCTGGGGGATCTCCAACCCCAACATCACGGTGGACGAGATCATCAGCTCGGGCATGAGGACGCTGTCCGACATCCTGCAGTACGTCAAGCTCCCGGTGGTGCTGCATGCGGAGTGCAAGACCAGCTACGAGTCCCGGTCGGGGAACTACAGCGTGACCGAGAACATGTTCTGCGCCGGCTACTACGAAGGTGGGAAGGACACTTGCTTGGGAGACAGTGGGGGAGCCTTCGTCATTCAGGACCCGGGAACCCGGAGGTGGGTGGCCCAAGGGCTGGTCTCGTGGGGTGGCCCGGAGGAGTGTGGCAGCAAGCAAGTGTATGGGGTGTACACCAAAGTCTCCAACTACGTGGACTGGGTGGAGAAGAAAACAGGCTCCTCAGAGAGGTGGACATTTCTGGACCCTGAGCTGGAGAGATGAGTGACTAAGCACTGCTTGCTGCCGCAGCTTCCTTTCTTCTTGTTGTTTTTTAATATGCTCCAGACTCTGGTCTTTCGCAAGCAGTAGCCACGATGCTCAGCCGCACTTCGGGCCTTTGCCAGCCCTCCACGTCATCCGTTGCGCTTGGTCCCATCCCTTTGCTTGCTCTCTTAGGAAATGCTTGCTAGGGAGCTGGGGGAAGGGAGCGAAGGGTGAGATCTCATCCGGCATCCTTAGCTCATGCTGCCGGGCTCCAAACCTTGCCCACCCTCCCGGGGAGGCTCCCTCCAAGCTGTGACAAAGGCAAAGTGACAGAAGCAGCATTTCCCTGCCACCAAAGCCTTGGGCCATGCACAAAGACTTGCCCACACCCTCAGGGCTCTCAGGCCAGCTCTTCCCATCAGATGATGTAACTGGAGGAGCAACAGGGGCTGTGGACAGCATGGGAAACCTGGATGGGCAGGTCTGGACCTCACAGGTCCCCCCCACTGCGTAACACCTTTTCTGTGCAAGGAGCAGTGAGAGAGCCCTGTGGGTTTGCTGGTATTTGTATTTGCAGACAAACATCCCTTCCTGATGGCATCTCAGGTGATGTCCACCTGGCCCCAGGGATGTGAGGATGTGTCCACATTAGCCCTAAACTTCAGCCATGGCTGGAAAGGTAATGGCTGCTGATATGGCACTGACCCAGCATATGGGATGGCCAGGTAAGCTTAGCTTCCTTCAGCAGGGACATCAACTCCTTCACTTGCCAGCAAAGCCCTCCTATAGCTGTAAGCAACATGCAGCAACTGCCTGCTGTTCCCTCTGCATGCCTCTAACCTCCTTTGGACCTCTCCTCCTCCTCCTCCTTTGGTTTTGCCATGCAAGGAATGAGTCAACAGTAAATGAGCCACTCTCCATTTTGCTATCGTCCAAAAGGCCATTTGTAGAGCATGTAGAGGAGCAGAAGGCCTAAGGAAGGTCTGATTTGCAGACACGCTAAGAACTGTATTCTTGGCTATGTCATGTAACTGCGACTGTATTTTTATATATATATATATATATATTTCTTTTTTTGATACTACATTCTGTAAAATATCCAATGTCATGTAAGGATGGTTCTGTGTAATCTTCCTCTTGAGAACAAAATAAAACTTTAATATTTACTGAGTTTGTGCCCTGAGGCTTTTATTCCAGGCAGATCAAGGTCAAGGACTGAGGGCAAAGGCAGGTCATGAGTCTGTGCCACACACCCCTGCTCCTTCTCCATCGCATCTGCTCTCTGTCCATATCAGTCCTTATCAGCCATGCCCTCAGCTCCACACAGTCCAGCTCTGCATCACACAAACTCTTTCCATGGCCAAGACAGAGGCTGGAGCTACTGGATTTCACACACAGTCATCCTGCCCACCCAAGTATAGCAGTGCTGCAAAAGACCAGCTCACTTGAAAGGATGAAGCTCCTTAGCCTTCAGTCAGGTTCGACAACCTGTGGGCTTTACAAGCCTGAATACTACCCGGTCTCACAGTGATCAGCGGACAGAAACATCCATATCACTTTGGGAAATCTGTCTGCAATTACTGTCAGCTTCAGCAAGCATTTGCTGAGCAGAGAACAGCCAAGGCCCGCTAGAAACCTCCCCATGGACCATTTCCCAGGCTTCTGGTCGCTGCTGGTAACGCAGGCTGCTTTCCACACTGCCAGCGACACAGAATCAGAGCCCCTCCATTCCACATGGCCTGGGAATGCAGCAAGTACTCAGGACCATATGGCTCTTTGGAAACCCTTGGAAACAGCAGGAAAAGTCTGGGAACCCTCTCAGGGTTGTAAGACCCAAGTGATGGCCTCAAAGTGCCCTTCGCTCAGGCTTAAGGAGAGGCACCCCGTATCCTTTTACTCCACCACACCCCAGTAAGGGTTTACTGCGAAGTCTGGGTGTTTCCATCCCTCACATCTCACTTTCTTGCCTCTGGTTGCAGTGTGTGGGAAGCCCAGGTTTTCCAGGAGCGCCGTGTCCCGGCCCGCAGGCAGACACCTCTCCCAGCGAGGAGCCTCCCCCTGGATCGCCATGCTCGCTCGGGGCGGCCGGCCCTTCTGCGCAGGCTCCCTTCTGGGTAAGCCCATCCTCGGGGAGATGCTGTAGGAGGTAAAAACCGGGCTGGGAATATCCTGCCTGTGGTTAGGGAGGATCGTAGGATGCTGGGAGCCTCCAGCCTGCTGCTGCCCAGGGACTCCCAGGCTCAGATGTGGTGCCTTTGAGCTTCACCATCCTGCTTGATGAAAATACTGATGTAGTTTTTGAGCAAGAGCAACTAGGGTGGACTCTTCAGAGGGACGCTGATGCCCTGGGGGTTGTTTTCTAGGGAACAAGTGGATTGTCACCGCAGCCCACTGCCTCCACAACGAACTGGACATGGAGATCCCCCAGCTCCGCAGCTCGGATCTGCTCGCCCCTTCCTCCTTCAGCATCATCCTGGGTGAGCAGAGCACTGATGGGGGGTTGTGAAGCCATGCCCAGGGCTCTGCTCTCCCCACAGTGGCTCTGGGCACAGCTTGCACAATAACCTCTGAAAGACACATGCAGAGCACCCAGCCACAGTGGGAGCTGCCCTAATGGCCAAAACGCCACAGAGCCACCTCCCCCTTTGGTACAAACATCTCCCTGCCTCCCCTCCCTCCCAGGGAAGCACAGCACCCTGAGGCAGGATGCCACGGAGCAGCAGATGCACCCCAAAACCCTCCTCGTCCACCCATCCTACCGCCCTGACACCTTGGAGTATGACATCGGGCTGGTGGAGCTGTCCGGTGCAGCAGCACTGAATGACTACGTCATGCCCATTTGCTTCCCCGACCAGAAGCAGCCACGAGGCAAGAGCTTCACTGCCCTCCTTTCCCTCTTCTGCCATGGGGAAGGGGCTGTGGGAGGGCTCAAGAGGTGGATGGGAGTGGGGATGAGGAGTGGGAGCAGCCAGGGTGCACCCCGAGAGCGGCTGGGTGATGAGCCAGGGTGGGTGCAGAGGGCACCTAGGTGTATGTGGGATGTCTTGGGTAGGTGGAGAGGGAAAGAGACAAGGTGTTGAGGAGAGGCAATGGCAGGGACAAAATATTGTATGAAATGGTGCTGGAAGGGACCTCACAAGGCCTCTGGCTTGGCTTGGGATCAACCAAGTGAAAGCATCCCTGGCATGTGCTTCTCAGACCTCACCGGGGTGTCAGACAGCCTTCTAGAGCTGGAGCCACAGCGTTTGGTGGTGGTTAGCCTCCTCAGAGACTGCATGAAGCTGATACACTCATCCTTGCACCTCTGAGTGATTTGTGAACCCAGAACCACAATCCCCTCCCTCTCCTCTTCCCAACCCCTTTGTCCCTTATCAAAGTGTAGCCCAGACATCCTGCCTGACAGCTGTTTCCCCGAGCTGCTGCACACCTGTGTGAGGTCCAGGCAGTTTTACTACCTGCTCCACACGTCTCTTTTAGCTCCCCAGCACAGCTATGGGACTCCCCAGCCCCGAACCACAGCTCGGATGGGGGAGCTGGGGCAGGAGCTGCCAGGCAGGAGCAGCCTTCAGGAGAAGAGAGGTGGGAGGCAGAGACAGCCTGAAGGTGGGCAGGAGGAGCATCCAGCATCTGAGAACCACCAGACAAGGGCAGCACACACAGTGAGCAGTGCAGCATCTCCCCTTTCCCTTTCAGACACCCTGGTCATCGTCAGTGGTTGGGGGAAACCCTTCCTGCAACGGCTTCCCGAAACCCTGATGGAGGTGAGAGCTACAGCTGGCCTCAGGGGCTGGTACAGAGATAATTTTCAGCAGGACATGGCACTGTCCCATGTCCCCATCACGGTGGGGTTCCCTCCATGGGGCTGGGTCTCACACAGCACTTGGTGAGAAAAACTAGAGGCTCAGGAAGTGCTGGGGAGGAGGCTGGATGGGGGAGGCAGGAAGAAATGAACCAAAGCACTTGCGTTGCAGGTAGAGGTGCCCATTGTCGAGCACAGCGAGTGCAGAGATGCCTACGCCAGGCTCCACAGGACGGTGACGGATGACATGCTCTGTGCTGGGGAGAAAGAAGGTAAAATCCGTGCTGTTTCCAGCCTCACATCCCAGTCCCTGCTCCCTGCAAGCCCTCCAGTTCACTCCACCAGGGTGTCTGGGTTCCTGGAGAGGTTCTGCAGCAGTTTTCACCCCATGCAGGTGGGAACGATGCTTGCAGCGGAGATTCAGGCGGTCCCATGGTCACCTTCAGCCCCGAGAAGAGCCAGTGGCAGCTGCTGGGCACAGTGTCCTGGGGGGATGGCTGCGGGGTGAAGGAGCAGTACGGGGTTTATTCCAGTGTCATCCAGAGCCTGGAGTGGCTCAGGAAGGTCACAGCGGTGGAGCACTGACTTCCAACCACCGGCGTCCCCAGGCATGAAGAGCCCAGCAGGTGATGCAGTGGGCTGCTAAAGCCCAGGTGTTGATGTGGACCCATGGATATCCTACATGAAAAAGGGAAGTAAAGCAGATTCCTCAGCCCAGAAAAGGGAGAGAATTGTGGAGGAGAGGAGTTTTTTCCTGCGGACCCAAGGGGAGGGCTTGCCTCCTCACCGCTGCCCAGGGGTGTCCCAGCTCCCTGCCCCGCAGCAACGCACAGGTTGAAGGCAGCTCGGAAACGGTCCCCAGGGGCTGCAGATTGCAGAGAAGCCTCTCAAGGCCAGGAATCCTGCAACACCGCTGAGCCCTTTGGCTTTCAATAAACTCCCTCTTCAGAAGTGCTGGGGGAAAAAAAAATATTTATCCCTGAAAGCAAACAATTAAACTGAAGCGCCTGCAATATATCTCTTGTTCCTAAGCATCACGGGGGAAATGCTAACGAAATCCCCCAGGATTGCAAATCGCCCTTCGTCTCTGCCAGCTGGGCTGGTGTCCAGCAGCGCATCCACCACCAGTCACTACCGACTGCGACTTCCAAAGCCCTTGGGCTCTCCGTTTACGCTGTCAGTTTATTTTAAGCTACTTGGGGATCAGAGATAACGCACAGAGGGGAGAAATGCTGCGGTTCCACCAGCATTTGTGGTTTCACCTGTGTAGGGCGGATGCTGAGGGGCTCTGCCCCGTGTGCAGGCTGGCAGTGTGCCTGCTCAGCTACAGCCCCTGCAGCTTCATGGGCTGAGGCAGACCTGGACTGCCCAGGAATGCAAACTGCAGGGAAAAGCAAGAGGTGAGAGCCTGCCCTTCAATTATTTATAGCCCTCGCGTGTCATTAAAGATGGATTTGGTGGCCGGAGCAGAGCGCAGCGAGAGAGAATAAAAATTAAAGCTGGGTTCAATCAGCATGCAGAAAAAATAACAGGTAAGGGACTTTAGTTTTAAAAGGGGTGAAGAAGCAGCCCGTCCCTGCTAGCTGTTGGGAGAAAGCACATCCTCACAGCAGGGGCTCTGCAGCAAATACAGATGGAAGTTGGGGCAGGGACACAGCTCTGCTGAGCATCCCTTCCCCAAGCTGTGAAAATCCAGCCTTTGGAGGGAGCCTAAGCCACGGGCATGTTTCCTGCCTTGTGCCCAGATCCAGGGCTGGGAGCTGGGCTGTTGGCCCTCATTTTCCTACAGCACAGGACTGGAATAACACCACTGAGCTCCTCGGAGTTCACAGCAGGGTGGCTGCCCAGGCTTGCTCACACCCGGGTGTGCTGGCATGTCCAAAGACATCCAAAGAATGAACGGAAGGAGAAAGAAAAAGCAAAAGCAAAAGATGGTCCCCTGGGCATCAGACCATCAGCTGCAGGACCTGTGCCTAGACAGCTCCCAGGCAAGTTACAAAACGCTGCTGCCCACAAGATACCCATCACAAATAGAGCCTGTCCTCCTCCTCCTCCCTCCCACAGCTCTGCTGGGAAGTCCCCGATGCCACCCAGCCCGTGTCCCCTGCATGCCACCAAATGCCAGCCCCTTGCCCCAGTGCCATGGGGATGGGAGCGGGCAGCAGAGGGGAACAGCAAAAGCAGCAGCTGGCCATGTGTTCCTTGGCACCTCATGACCTGCCGGGGTGCTGAGAGCCTCTCGCCAGGGAGACAGGCACAGAGAGAGCAATTTATCAGTTAGGTTATGGTAAAAATCCAGCAAAATGCCCCTGGGTGAGGTTTGCCCATCCCCGGCCAAGTGTAAGCACCAGACATTAGCTGCGGAGGAGCCCAGCCCTGGACAGACCAGGGTGGCACAAGAGGGACAGTGAGGACCTGCCCAGGACCCACCAGGAGAGCATCCTTCATCCCTCAGCCACCTTCCTTGGGCTCTCTGTCTCCATGCCTCTCACCTTCCCTGGTCACTGCGCTGAGCTGGGGGGGCTTGCTCTGACCTCCAAAAGTGCCAAGAGCCATGGAGAGCAGCACACAGAGGGCACTTTGCTAAGAAACCTGTGGGAGATCGGCACAACCGCACATCAGAGCGGAGTACCCTGGAAAAAAAAAAAGCCCAAAAATGAGGCTGTGGCTCAGAAGTCCATGTATACATGGGTGTTGCTGAGTGATGGGAAGGGGATGAAGCAACTGCACAATGGAGGGGGCAGAGCCCCCCCAGAAACACACACAGCACAAGGAGACAGGCAGGCAGCATCAGCAAGGGGACTGGGGAAAAAGCAGCGTATGCGTGCAAGGCCATGAGTGAAAGGAGCCTGGGTGTGTGCAGAGAACATTTTAAGGAGGGTTAAGGGATGCCCTGCCCTTGCAAAAGAGCAGAAGAGACACAAGCAAGAAAACAAGGACCCCCGCAGGGATGTAGTCTCCACCAGAGCTGGCTTCGCAGGAGGAGGCGAGGGAGTTCCCCCTGCAGCTGGGTGGCTGGGCAGGCTGCAGGCAGCCAGGCACGGGGACCGACTGGGGCTGGGAAAACCTCAGCATGGAAAGAAAAGGGCCAGGGGCAACGGCAGCAAGAAACTTGGCAGCGTCTCCGCCTTCATGACATAACGCTGGCGGGGAGAGGGCTGGTCCCAGCACCAGGGCAGCCCTGGGATGGAAGGGACAACATCTGCAGCACCAGCTCCTCCTGCGGCACAGCTCAGCCCCTGAGCAAGGAGAAACCTCCAGCAAGATGGGGACATTCAGGTTCTCCTGCCCAAAATGCTCAGGAAACATGGTGATTTGCATCACTTGTGCATCTCTCTCCAGTGCTTCAAGACTGGAAAAATCAGAGTGAGAGACCAGCTCAACAGGCTGGCACCATACCCACAAAGGGCATGGGTTGGGGGAGCCACGCCGCAGGGAGCCAGCAGGGCACTGGGATGGGGGAGAGGGCTGCCCCCCTTTAGGGAGGGCTGTCCCCTCCCAGTGCTGGCAGGGCACTGGTCCCAGTGCTTCCCAGTGCGGTGCCGGAGATCTCGCAGCTCCATCTGCTGGCGCTGGGGCTGAGGGAAGCAGAGGAGGAAAGGGTTGGGGAAAGGGAGAGAGAGTTGGTGGGACAGAGAAAACCCCAGAGAGAAGGGCAGAGATGAATAAGCAATGCAGCTCTGGTCCGTGGGGGCTCAGGGACACACACACACTGCTCGAAGGTCCTCATCTGCACCCATCTGCACCTCAACCTGGTCTGGGTGGCTGTGGAAAAGGCTGATGGCCTGGGCTGAGCTCTAAAAGTGCTCACATCGGGATCACCAGGCACCGAAAGAGAGGAGAGCCCTGGTGGTGAGACAGGGCAGCACTGAGAGGAGCACAAAGACACATCGTCACCCACAGCCCTGCTGCTGCAGCAACCTGGGGACACTCAGGATCCCTGCCTGGCCCCATGGCACCCGTCTCCAGGGCAGTGGGAAGCTGGAAGGAATAAGGGGGATGCCCACGGCATGGCTGGGATCCATTTTACAGGTGAGAAAACCGAGGCACAAAGTCACCAAACCACCTGCATGGTACGGATCGGGCAGGTGCTGCTGGCTCCCGGTGCTTTTGCTGCAAACCTTCAGTTTCAGGTGTCCTTCGGCTGCTTTGGGTACCCATCTTCACTAAGGCTGAGCCAGGAGAGCACTGGGATGTCTCCTACGAGCTGATAAAGGAATCCCCTGCTTCCAGCTGAGCTGGTCGCACATACCCAGAAAAAGGCTTTGGAGAAATTACAAAAGCACAAATGCTGAGGACAAAGAGCTGGTTTATTCTTGCAGGTACACTCCATCTTTTTTTTTTGGGGGGGGGGTCATCCTCATGCAGAATATTTCCCAAAGGAAGCCATCAGACCCACCAGGCTCCCCCGAGCTGGAGCCAAGGTGCCCAAGCAGGGTGGTGGTGGCCGTCCCTGACCGCTGTGTGCTGGGGAGACAGGGAAAAAGGCTGGCCCTGGGCACCCAAATTTCCATCCACCACCCCCATCATCCCCATCCCCACAGCCATCACCCCAGCTGCCCTTTGCCAGCTCCAGCTCCCACTACTTCAAGAAGAAATAACACAATGAAGAGGATCACAAGCACAACACATACAAAGAGGGGACTAAAGTAATATTGCTTGGGAAAGTCACTGAAGAGCTGGAGTGGAGGGCTCGTGGCCGTGCCCAGATGCCTCCTGGGCTTCCAGGCTGGTGTCTTCGGGGCCACCAGTGGCTTGGAGCAAGCCCCAAGCCGGCAGCCCTCGCAGTGGCTGCTGTCGTGTGGCCCCGTTGGCACGGTGTCCACCATCACTTCCATGAGATCAGAGGGCTGCACGGGCACCTCGTAGAAGTCCTCGAGGATCTGAAGCACCAGGTTGTGTAGGATCCTCTCCATGTTCTCCTGGCTGAAACTGGGCTCCTCCAGCGGGGCGCTGGAGCAGTGCCGGCATCTCTGCCGGAAGATTTGCATCCTCACCTTGCCCCGGCGCATGTGGAAGAGGATGTGCACCTTGGCTGAGGACCACTCACGTAAGCAGTGGGAGCACTGGAACCTGCCGGGGGGCACAGGGGACACCCGCTCATCCCCGGCTCCCTGCGGCAGCCCAGCAGCTCCCCACGCCATCAGTAGGGACCAGGGCAGTCGGGGCTGAGGGATCAGCTTCACGCAAGGACACCCATGGCCTGTCCTCCCCCGTGGGCCTGACACCAGCCTGGGTAGCTCAGCAAGGTGAGCTGGGGGCTGGCCCAAGCTCTATACAGATTTTAGGATGAGCCTGGTGCCCTCACCCATCTGGACCCCGCCACCCCAAGCAGAGGCCCTGGGGGAGGGAAGCATCTGGCACCAGCTCCATTTGGGGCTCCAGCCCCCAGCCCGTGCTGTTGCAGCACATCTCAGCGGAAAGCCAGCATCAACAAGGGGCAGGGGAAGTCGAAAAAGAAGCAAAATAGAAGGAAGGTGTGGGTGGAGGCCGCAGGGCAGGTGAGGAGATGTCTTGAGCAGTCAAAAGGGGAGAAACCTGCAGCTCCTCGTCTCTCACAACACGTACGGGGGCTGGCAGCCCAGCACCCCTCTCTGCATCCCCTCCTGCCCCCTGGGCTGCAGGGTGCTGTGGCACAGGGCTCTGCACCCCTCCACCAAGGTCACCCTGCTGCAGCCCAAGGATCGGGAGGCTTTTTGGGGAGGACAGCGGTGGTGGTTCAAAGGGGACCGAGTCGGCAGCCCCTACCTCCCGGCTGCAAGCATCTGCAAATAATCCCTCCGGCCATGCTTGGGGCCGTTCACCTGCAGGCTGCCATCCTCCTGAATTGTCCACGGCTCCTCCACGCGCATTTCCGCAATCTTCTGTGCAAAAATCTTCTGCCATGTCCTCATGGTCCTGCCTGGAGCCGGGGAAGCGGCGGTGGCCAAGGTCAAGCTTGCAGCTTCTGGGCGTTGACACATGAGCAGCTCTTGGTGCCCCACACCGTTCTTCCCTCCCTCGTGGGTACAAAGTCACATCCCGGTGCCTGGAGACGGGAACCTTTGCTCCCGCGTGAGCAGCACCACCCCAGCCCACTCCCTGCATCCACTGGTTCAGCTGACGCTGTGCCACACCTGGACAGGTGAAAAGTCCCCCAAAGCAAAGCCAAGGCAGCTGTCCCCAATGCGTTTTGCATGTAAGACTTGGGCACGGGGCAAGCTCCCATCCCTGCTGAAGCTGTCATCGCTGTTCCATCCATAGGCAGACAGGCTCAAAATGCAAAACCTCCATGCTGGCCAGGACCACCAATATCAGAGCAATGGGGCAGAATCAGCAGAGATTTGGCCCAGCATAGGAATAATGGAAGCAAAGCCCACCGAAAATGCAGAGCTCAGCAGCTGACAAAACCCCAGGTACATTTATCTCTCTCGATAGCTGCCACCAAACATGGGGTGTTTTTAACAACTTTCAGCCAACTCGAGCAGAAAAAGCCTGACACGAAACCACAGAGTGGAAAGTCGGGGACGATGGCACCGCACATAAAACCGAAAGTGGGGAGGTGAGCTCTGTGCCGAGAGGTGAAAGCAGCGGGGCCGGGGCTGCTGACACCCCCCTGCCTCCCCCATCGCCGGGCATCCCACCCGGAGCCACGCAGGGTGGGCAGATAAGGGGCTGAATGGCACCTGGTCTTGAGAGAGAAGCTGGGGGAGGATCTGCTGCCCGGTGGAGCCACCTCGATGTGAAACCACCTCGTCTAGCCTGAAGGATCCAGAGGAGACCATCCTCTGCACAGAGAGGGTGCAAAACTCCCCAAAGCGCCTGGCCTTAGAGGGTATCACCAAGGATGCATCCCCTGGGGAGAATTACAGCAGCAAATCGTGTTGGGTGCCTGAAAAAGGCTGTGTGGGCCACCACAGTTTGTGCACAGGGGCTGTAACCCCTCGCCAGGTGTGGCGTGCAGCAGCTCCGCAGGACGATGCCGAGCTTCTCCTCCAGAGGCTGGAGAAGCAGCAGGGTTCCCTGCAGCCACACTGCCTCCTGTGCCTGTTTAATCCTCGTTTTGAGGTCCTTTCACCCTTAATAGCAATCCCTCCCTGTCATCTGGAGCAAGGCCAGGAGGGAGGAACGGAGATTTCCTGCAAGCAGAGGAGCCAAGGCAGAGTTTTCGGGACCTTTACGGAGAGCTAGCAAAGCCCTAACCTGCAGATGGGACCCGAGCACCTTGCCACGGGGACCCACTGGCATCCTGCAACAGGGCAGCAAGGACAGGGCCACCCCCCTGCAGCACCTGCCCACCCCCTCAGCCCCTCTGCTTTCGGGGCTGAGATTTATCCCAGGGGATGAATGCAGGGAAAAAGAAAAGGGGAGGCTCCAGGGATGCCAGCATTGCTCCCCGTTTCCCTGCTGCCCCTCGGGCTCGGGGGGCCGGGTGCCTCCAAAACCCCGCTGTCATGGAAAGCCTGCCCCGCTGCGTCACGGCAACACGACTCAGATCTCGACTCGGGGCGCAGAGCCCTCTGCGAGGAGCCAGGCGCTGCTCCCTCTGTCAGAGCCCGGTGCTTGCCGGCACTGAAGGGACTTTCCCAGAACCACCCACAGAGCTGAAACTGCTTTGACGTCCTGTTCCACTCGGCGCACACCTCCCGGCGCTGCCCCAGCGCCCTGATGCTTACTGGCACCTGCCTGGAAAAAAAAAAAAAGCTCCTGTGGGACCCCCGGCACGGCCCTGGTGGGTAATAGGGATCAGCCCCATCCCACCACGGGGCCGGACCCCACAAGCCCTCTCCATCCCAGAGCTCCAGCCCTGACTCCTCCGCGGGATGCGTGAAGGAGAAGATGAGGCACAGCCCGCGAGGTGCTTTCCCTGCCACTTTCACACAGCCCGAATTTATTTTTGGCTTCGGTTCCCACCCCCAGGTGAGCTGGGGCTTGAGGAGGGAGGTGGATAGATTCCTCTCCTCCCCTCCCAGCTCTCGCTGCGCCAACATTTTTTTTTTTCAGGGTATTTTTGCTCCTTCCTCCAGCTCACCCGTGGATTTGGTTTCTAACCCTGATGGCCTCCACAGCCTCCCTAAAGAGCAGGCTGCCTTTATTCGGGCCACGCACATCCCTTCCCTGGAAAAACCCTATCTGAAGAGCCTGCCATCACAGGCTATTGATAACTCTTTTGGGGATATAGCTTCTCAGGTAGCGGTCCACCCACAGTGGGAGAATTTCCCATTTCCCTAATTTGCTTACGAGAACGTAACATAACACACTGCACAAAGATAGCATCACTCCCAGTTTCCTTGCACCACCCAGCTCTAATGAAAAGAGCATTAGGTTGGTTTGACACAATTTGTTCCTGCTAAATCTACGTTCTCAGTCCCAGCGCTGCCCTCTCGGTGTTTACCGCTTGGTGGCCTTACTAATTTGTTCCAGCGGTTTTCCGGGTACCGAGGCTGACTCATCTGTAGCTTCCTGGATCCTCTTTTTTCCCTTTCCTTGATGCAGATGACAAGTTTGGCATCTGTACCCTCTTGGGAGCCAGCACCGTGCCAGCTCCCTGCGCCCCTGTCCCCCACTGGTGCCACTGCTTGCCACCCCGTCACGGCGAGGCCCACGTCCTCTAGGGACCAGCATCCCTTCCAGGCTGGGCTTTCTTCACGGCTGAGCCCTTAGAGAAGGCAGGTCTGTCCCAGGATGGGTTTGAGGCACGGAGAATCAGATCCCAAGGAAATGGGGACATGCCCGAGATGGGCTGTGGAAAGGGGACATCGCTGCCTTGCCTCCAGCCTTTTGGGATGGAGAGGGATGCTGAGCAGTGGAGAGGGATAAAAGGGGGGAATCAGCTGAGGAAACACCATCGGGTACCACCCCGAGTGGGGTTTGGTGCCCCGTTGGCCTGGTGGCCCCGTGATGGTCCCCCTGGTGTAAGGAGAGGGCTCAGCCCCCCGGGGAGGCTGTGCCCGGTGCGGTGGCAGCGGGTTTGTCCCCGGGCGCAGGGCTCAGCACCGCTCAGCCAGCCAGCCCCTCCAGCAGCACATCCCTCCCAAGGGAGGAAGAGAGAGAAGGAGAAACCATGGAGCCGACTCAAAGCAAAACTAGAGAAAGCAAAATGAGGGCAGGAGGAGGAAACGCAGATGCTCGGCAAGCCTCCAGCACTCTCGGTCGCAGGCAGGGCAGGGCTCTCGGTGGGATTGCATGGGATGGAGGAGATGCTGTGGGTGCAGACCCATCAGGACACGTTGGGGTGGTGCAGATGGGCTGTGGCTAGGGGTCCAGGCAAGCTGCCCAGCAGCACGTCCGACCACCTGCAGCACTCATCCCACCTCAGCCGCTCTCCCAGCATGACAGGGCCATGGAGATGCTCCGTGGCCACCACACCTGGGGGGCCAGTCCCACCCAGAGGTCACCACCTCACCAACCCAGGGGCCAACAACTCGCACACCAATCCCCCTGCAGCCCAGCCCTTCCAAAAACCAAAACATTGCTGTGAAACCTCCCAGCTCTCCACATTTGTAAGTGACCAGGACGCTGCTTGCTTCTAAGTGACCTTATTGCCATGTGGCCCTACTGTCCCTTCTTTCCCCTACATGTGCAATGCCCTATTTTGCAGGAACAGGGCTTTGATGTTCCTTGGCATGGCTCTCCTCGAAGACACTCCTGCAAGCAGCAGAGGATTTCCTCTCCACCTTCCTGCCCGCTTCCTCAAAACCCAGCCCTTGGGCTAGGGCATCGTTAAGGGACTCACATGTTCCCTATCACCTCTGACCACAGCTGGGCTACATAAGGAGGTACAGTGAGGGGTTAAAAAGCTCTGCTGGGACATTTGCTTGCTCAGGTACTTTATTGTGTGTGAAGCTTCTTGTGTGTGCTGATGGGGACCAGCCCCAGCTCTCGGAGGTCTCCCAGCCGTGGGACTGGAGCTGGGGTGAGCCCTGCTCTCTGGGTGCACCTGAGATGCTGACAAAGCACTTCAGTGATGCTAGTGACAGCCCCGCTGCCCTGAGGAAGTGTGGGGTGGCCGTGGTTGGAAGTGGCTGCTGTGACAGACCCAAGAGAGCAGGAAATGCGGTGGCTGCAGCCAGCCAGGCTGCTCCCCGTCCTGCACAGCACCGGGGCTGGCTGGGGGCACGGCTGCAGGGTGTGGGTGAGCTCTGGTGGCCACAAGGCTGAAGTGAGCTCAAAGCCAGAGCAAGGTTTTTGGGGGTCTGGCTGGCTGCTCTGCAGCAAGCTTTTTCTCTGCAGCCTAAACAGAGGACCATTAAAATCATTCCTCGTCACAGCAATGCAAAGCAGCTGCTGCAGAAAGGCCAGAATTTGCCAAATCCCCCCAAAACTTCCTGACCCATCAAAGCCCAACCTTAGTGCAGGCAGGGAGAGTTAAAGTACCTGCAGGGCACCAGTCCGTGAGGGTGTCAGCTCAGCCTCCCCAGAAAACCTGATGCAAACCTTAGCAGGGGTGGACATGAGTTGCTGGGGTCCTGGCTCAATTCGGAGCAGAGAAAAAGGGTGCCAAGTCGGTGCCAAGGCCAGCCGGCGTGGGCATGGAGGAGGGCAAAAGCAGGAGGGCTGTGACACAGGGAGAGGGGCTGGGAAGGAGGGATGTGGGATGGTGGGGCTGGGAAAGCCAGAACAGGGAAACTCGCACTAGCACTAGCACCCTGCCCTGCAAACAGGGGTGGGAGATGGTGCCTGGGGCATCCCCACCGTGCTCCCCAAATGTCCCCAGCCCCACTGCCTTAATCCCTGCGAGGCACAGGGAGATGGCCAGGCTGCTGGGTGCCCCGAGGGGCACAGCGCTGCGGTGGCTCGGGGTGCTCGCTGGGGTTTTCATGAAGTGCTGAGCCCCCACGGCGTGCCTGGCACCCCTGCTGCCCGAAGAGGCAGGGTGGAAAAAATGAAGCAGGGCCCACCCTCCTGCGTGTGCTCTTACGGGAAAGGCAGAACCAAAACTGCTGACTGAGCTCCTGCTTCTTGTTTGCTGCAGCTGCCTCCTGCACGACCATTGCGCTGCTGGGGCAGCGCGGCGCTGCTGCAGGGCGAGGAGCGGAGCTGCTCCTTGCACAGAGTCCGGATGGACTGAGCTGCACTGTGACGTGTGTGAACGCGGGGTGAGATGTGCCACTGCCCCAGGGGAGCTTGCAGAGGGTCACGGGACTGAGCAGGGCCACCACATCCATGGTCTTGCCCTAGGGAAGGATGTAAGCCGCTCTGGATGGATGCTCATCCCGTACGATCTTCTCTGGAGGCTTCTCATGGGTGTCACAGCCCCCAGAGGGCACAGCCCTTGGTGCCTGCTGTCTCAAGGCTATGCTACTTTTAGCTGTGGTAACGGAAGAAGAAAGCTGCTGACAGTGCCACGAGGTGCAGTATGCAAATGGCCCTTTGTTTGCTTGGGGTTTCATGGTCTCCCAGCAGGACGCTGCTGCCTCCAAGCCTGCTTCTCACCAGGGCTCCTCCAGTCTCTAGCGACTGCCGCTGCTTTCTCTTTTGGTTTCTGTAAGCTTTCGGCTGGGTTGCGCATCCCTGGCATCGCTTTCAAGGGAAAAATGGAAGTTTGGAGACAGTTTCACAGCTGGGCTGTGCCAGGCACCACACCATGAGCGTCACCCTACGTGGTGACAGCCAGTCCCCGGCACCTTGTCCCCAGCTGGGCAGGCAGAAACCCCAAGCTGAGCCCAGACAGGGGAGTGGGGGGCTTTTTTGTGGCTGCCCCAGCCCCGTCTGCACCCAGGCAGGGCTGGGAAGCAGGGAGCAGCTCGTTCTCTAAATTATTAAGAGCAGCTTCATGGAAGAGCGGCTTGCTTATCGCACGGAGGGGCCCAGGAACCACAACAGACGCCGCCGCCTCCCGGCTCTCACCTGTGTGCTGCCAGGAGCTGTTATTTGCCTGCCCACGCGCCTGCCACCACGAGTCAGCAAACAGCCCGGGTGCCAACCCCTTTATTCACCCCCGTAGCCGGATCCGGCTCCCACCAGGCACAGCATCCTCGTCCTGGGATGCCCAGCGGTGCCCCTCGTCCCCACGGAGGAGGGAAGTGTCTGATAGCACCCGCCAGCTTCCCCGGGGCACGATAAATAGCAGTACGTGCAGAAGGCCCTGCCCCGAGCTGGCACAAGACCCTGGGGTGGGGATGTTGCTCCCGTGGGGTGGCAGCTCCCAGCACTGCCCCTGTTCTCGCTCTGGAGCCCGTCCCAAAGCCCTGCTTTGCCATCAGGGTTGGATGCAGGGCGGCTGCCCCAGATATCCCCGGGGAGAGGCGGGAGATTGATGCTGAGAGGCCATCCCTTGGCACAGACCCCTTGGCATCGCTGCTTCGTCCCATCCTGCCCTTAGTACAGAGGCACCTGGAGCCCAGCACCAGGCCAGCAGGGACCTGTCCCCGTCCCTCGGTGCCTGTCCCATGGCCGTGACACCAGCACAGCCAGCGCTGTCCGACACGAACTGCAGCAGCAGCACCTCCATCGCTCTGCTCAGCACACGCCTGGCTTTGGGGCCAGCCCGGCCCTCAGCAGGGCTGTGACGGGGGCTGCCACGTCCTCTCGTCCAGGTGCCTCTTGCCCCGCTCGGGTGTGACAGGTTTCTCCTCGGGGAAGATGATGGTGGCGTACTCGGTCTGGTCGTCCGGGCAGGTCTCAGGAGGCAGCTGGGTGTGTGGGTCCCACTGAAACTCCAGCACACCGTAGTCCACGGTGGACACGGACACCACGGGCGGCTTCTCTTCCTTCTGCAGAGAAAGGACGTCCCGTTGGGATCCATCCTCTGCCCAGAGGCACCATTCATTCCCAGCACGAGTCCCTTTGTACAGCAAGTGCCAGAACAAGCATCCCACGAGGGCGAGAATAATGCAGAGGGGAAGGACGTACAGACCTGGGGTGGCATTAGTGCAGGGAAACCAGACCCTGAGCCTTGGGGTCACCCGCAGGCACATCAGGGTCCCTTTTGCCACCTCTCCACGGGCACCAATGGCACAGGGTGAGCTTGAGGCTGCAAGTGCTCAGCCCAGAGAGGGGAGAGTGAAGGCTGCCCTCAGCTACCTAACGGGCTTGGAGGAAGACAGAGCTGGCCTCCTTCAGGCAATGCCCAGCAAAAGGAAGAGAGGGAACAAGCCAAGCTGCAGCAAGAGTTGGGTATGGAGTGGGAGAGTCTCCCATTATTCACAGCAACACAATTCCCCACCAGATAAAACCTTGCTCTGAGCAAGGCTTGGAGTAGAGAGGCCCCCGTCCTGCCTCAGGCGGTTTTTTGATTTCGCGATGGGGCCGTGCTGCAGGTGCAGCCGTAGCAGTGCCGGAGAGATCGCGCGGTGCCAGGAGGAGATAGGGGAAGCGAGAAGCCCGATAAAGGGAGGCCCCGTGCCCTCCGCTCCCGCACCCGGCGCCGCTCCCCCGCAGCACGGCGGGCTGTCGGAGGCGGAGAACTCACCTCTGCGGTGTTTTCACTCGGTGGTTTCTGCACATCTGCAAAGTAACACATTTGGTTAGGAGGTGCTTGTGTGCCAAGGCAGTCTGAGCGGCTGGGGCTGACCCAGCCTCATCGTGCTGCTGCACCGGGGCTCGCCAGTCCCCTCATGTCCTTAGATGCTGCTCCAAGGTGAGGTGCAGAGCCTCAGCACGTGGGCTGGAGGGCGAGCAGCAGCCCTGAGCACCCTTGTCCCATCAGCACGGAGATGCCTGTCCCACAGGGACACGCCACACTTGAGTTTGGGCATCCAAACCAGCCCGCGTGCACCCCACGTATCCATCTGCCCCCAGGTCCCAGCTGGGTTTCCTGAAGGAGCATCACCCCCTGGGTCCCCTGGAGCACCCCCAGCCCCTTGGCACGGCGAGCGGGGTCCCCGAGGTCCCCACCTCCTCTCCTGTAGGTGACGAGGCAGTAGCCGAGGACCACCAGCACGACCACGCAGCCCAGCAGCAGGACGCCCAGGATCACGGCCTTGATGTGGCTTGGGGGGCTGCTGTCCTCCACGCCAGGCTCCTCGGTGGTGTTTATCTTCTCAGGGGCTGCTGCAAGAGCCGTGACAAAAGCCAGCAGGTCAGGAGCGTAAGATCTCTGTGAATGGCACTAGGGGAGCACAGGGGGTGTCCCCAGAAAGGGCTCGGTTCCAGGCTGGCTGCTACAGCCCCGCCATCCCTCCAGGACCCTCAATTTGGGCTGATGTGGGGTTTTTTTTTGGCCACGTTCCACTCCTCCTCATTGCGGGTGGTGAGGATGATCCCACTTGGGGTGACAGTGACAGTGTAGGGGCCAGGACACCCACAGGCAGTCTCACAGCAGGACCCCATCCCCATCCCCAAGGAGAACACGGTGCCCCCAAGCCTCCCAGACCCCTCCACATCTTGGGGCCAGCTCACGCTGGCAGGAGATGTGTAAGAAGACTAAATTTTGCAGTGTTTTCCCCTATTCTTAAAGAGAATGCCTTCAGTAAGTACTCATTCCTCCCCAGAGCATCCTTGGGGACAGAGACCTCCTGCCTCAGGACCAGACCCAGCTGCAAGGTGCTCAGGGAAAGGACAGCCTGCTGTGTCCTGGACCTCAACGGTACGAGTAAAGGGCAGGGCTGTGCTCTCCTCACCCACACCAGGTCCTCCCCAGGAGGGTGCTGCCTGCCTGGGGCCATACACTTAACCAGGAATGTGGTTTCTCCATCTCTGGGACACAGCCCCTTGGAGGCACCACAGCTGAGATGCCACCAGCATGCCCCTGGTTCAGGGAGCAGGGCAGAGGGAGGACATCACTCCATAGCTGATGTGCAAAACCCCACAGGGCTCTCACCAAGAACAAGCCCGGGAGTCCCCATCTCCTTGCCATCCACCCCAGTCCCTACCCTCTGGGGTGGCACCGCAGGGTGACACCGACAGCCTGTCCCGTTCAGCTGACCTGTGACCACCAGGTGGGACCGGTTGCTCTCCTCCACTTTGTTGGACTGGAAGAAGGCGATCAGCCCGCAGTAATAGGAGCCCGAGTCATTCTGGTGGAGGTTCAGGATCTCAATCTTGAAGACAGAAGCGTGGTTGGAGAGCAGGTACTTCTCCGTCTTTGTCTGGGGGATGCTCCGGCTGATCTGAGCAATTTTTTGGGGATCGCTGTGGTTGGTCTCCTTGTACCAGTTGAGGTTGTACTCCAGGCTGGAGTTGTTCTCTATGGAGATGTTGCAGAAGAAGGTGGCTGAGCTGCCTGCGGGGCGAGTTAACATGGCTGGGGAGAAGGTCACTGTTGGGGAGAGAAGAAGCAAGGAAATGACACGGTGACAGCAGGTAGCAGGAGCAGCCATGCCCCTCGTGGGATCCTGGGCTGCAGAAAGGGTGAGAGCCCCCTGCAGCTCCCATCCCGCACGGAGGTGATGGGCTCCCAAGCCCCTCATGCTCCTGCCTCGTGTGCCAGAGTCCCCGCACACTTCTCAGCTGTCCCACCCTCAGCTCCTGAAGGCCCTTAAGGAGATTTGTAAAAATCTGCTCGCACGCCAGCCCTGTGACCTGTGCCAAGTGGGCTCAGCAGAGCCCCCTACAATGAACCCACAGGAGCTTTTGCAAAAAACAGACTTCAGGGAGGGGGAGGCATATTATTACTGCTATTAAATCCATGCTCGGTGTTAACGTTGGGTTTCACCCTTCCTCTAGCTGGTGTCGCCTCCAAAAGCGAGCAGAGGGACTGGATCCCTGTTTGGGGCACCTCATTTCTGCCCACCCAGTCCCAGCAGGGCTGCAGGCATGGGCCAGGCACCTTCTACCACCTCCTGAGAAAAGCCAGGGCTGCAGAGCCCAAGCAGTGCCCTCTTGTCCCCTAGCAAGCCCCTAATTAGCAAGAATTAGCAATATTAATCCTGCCCATCAGACTCTCTGCCTGCCTCTCACTTTGGCTGCTTGAGCCACTGGAATGGGTGATGTCCTGGCAAGGACAAGCAGACCCAGCAGGAAGAGGTGGCTGCTGTGCTATATTGGGTTCAGAGCAATAAAAAGCAGAAAAGAAAATTAAAACAAACAAACAAACAAACAAACAAACAAAAAACATGTAGGTTTTCTGACTACACGTGATCCAAACCATCGGTGAAGTTTAACTTCCCATTTTTCAGAAACCAGCACTGACACCAGCCCCTAGACTTGGAAGCAGGATCAGAAAAGTGCCTTCTCTCTTCAGCATTGGCCTGAGGCTGGTACAGGCAGGCTCACCAAGCAGAGAAGGAACCGGGACAGTTCCTTGATTACAGGATGAGCTAGAAAACAGGGCTTAAAAAACTGAGAAACGATACCAGACAGGAGGATGGAGAGAGGGAACTGCTCCAGCTCCCGGCGGGCAGCGTTTGCTGTGGCAGTGCCTATGCCGAGTTTTAATTTTCGCAGTATTCTTAGTTTCTTGTGTTTAACAGGAAATATTCAGCAGGCTCAGGGCTGTGCTTCCTACCGAGCGCCACTCTCAGCAATGAATGAAGTGCTCGGAGGATGTCCCGAGCAGTCCCTGGTTTTACAGGTGTCCCTGCCTCCTCCCGGCACCAGCTGCCATCGGTGCCTGGGGAGGGTCCCACGAGGGGCTTCCAGCCCCGTGTTCACCACCGGGACAGAAAACAACCGATGCCACCAAAGCGGGGACCCGGCCTCACCAGGACTCTTCCTTACCCTGCCCAGACTCCCCCATTCACTCTCCACCTGCCTTTCTCTCCCAAAATTTCACGCCAAACAAAACCAGAGGCAGAAGCCTGGCTCGGTGAGGATGAAGCCCACCCCAGGAGGCGAAGCACGGGGGCATGAAACCCAGAGCAGGAAACCTGACAAACCCAAACCTCCAACACCAAACCCCAACCGTGGTCGGCACGCACGCAGCCAGGCTCACACCCCACCAGCACCACGACCTCAGCACCTGGCCCTTTTCTCCATCCTTTCACCCCATTCCTCCGCTGAGCGCCCCCCATTCCCCTTGCCCCTTCCGTACCCCAAACCTTTGGGTTTTCCACCTACCCCGGTGGCAGCCGGCCAGCGCGGGGCTGCAGCACAGCAGCAGGACGAAGAGGCCGGCCAGGGCCACGTCCACGTTGCCCGGTGTGGTCCTCGAGGTGCCGGGAGCCATGGCGAGGCAGCGGGCCCCCTGCCCGTGCCGCGTGCCCCGTGCCGTGCCGCGCAGCCCCGGCTCTCGCCGCGCTTCCTTCCCCACGGCGCTGTCTCGTCCTCCGCCACACGCGGCAGGGGTTGGGGTGGAAATGAAACGTGCCCATCTCAGCCCCACAGGGAAACCCGGGCTGCCTCCCGCCCCCGTCTTCCTCCTCACCGAGGCAGGGAACAGCTGAGCTGTGGCCTGGCCCCTTCCCCTCCCCGTGCGCTCCCCCCGCGGGCCCCATAGCATGGCCCCAGCCCCAAGGATGGCCCACGGGTGGCAGGGAAGGGGTGTCTGGGTCTCCTGGGCACCCATGGGTGCTGAGTGCTGGGTGCTGATACTGGGAGGGGATGGGGAAAGGAGGGAGGAGGAGAGGAGAAGGTGAAAATCAGAGGGGGGAAATGAGAAAATTACAAGAAGGAGAAAAGGAGAAAAAGGAGCAAAGGGAGAAGGAGCAAAGGAAAAGAAGGAGAAAAGGGCAAAGGAAGACAAGGAGGAGGAGAAAGTGGAGAAGAAAAAGGAGAAAGAGGAGAAAGGAGGAGGAGGAGGAGGAGGAGGAGGGGGAGAAGGAGAAAGTGAGAAGGAGGTGGAGGAGAAGGAGAAGGAGAAGGAGAAGGAGAAGGAGAAGGAGAAGGAGAAGGAGAAGGAGAAGGAGAAGGAGAAGGAGAAGGAGAAGGAGAAGGAGAAGGAGAAGGAGAAGGAGAAGGAGAAGGACACTTTGCCTCCTTGGGCCCGTTTCTAGCGAAGCAAAGAATTTACAGGGGGCAGGTGCGCAAGGTTTGGGTACAGATATCGGGGTGATATTTTCTGCAGACTTCTTTAATTTCTCTGCCAGCGATGCTTCCCGCTCGCCCTGCTGACTAATATTCACGTCGCAAATAAGCAGCGGTGAAACCGCACTGTTCACTGGCTCCTCCTGCTTCTACCGAGCCCAGCCGTGATGCGGTGGCAATTTTGGAAAGTGTCTGGGGAAAATTAATAACTGGGGCAAAGGATGCTATTCTTATGATGATTTAATAATTTTCCAGGCTCTCAGAAACTAAGCGGCGGGGCTGAGGCTCACTCACATCTCACTTTCAGACCCAAGAGCAGCCTGGGAGGAGGCTGAGCCCCCAACTAGACCCTCCTGGATCTCCCCTCAGGCCTCCGCCTGGTGCTGTAGCTTCACACCTTGGTCCTCAGCTTTTACCATTGCATGGTCCGAAGAGAGAGCCCAGGGGCTGTCCCGTCCTTGTCACCTCCCAAGGCCACCACGCAGCCCGGCATGGTGACAGGGGAGCGCTCTTCAGCATGTACAGCAGCGCTGGTGGATTTGAGATGGTTATTGCCTCATCCTGTGTTCCCATTAAAAAAAAAAAAAAAAAAAACAACAAACAAACCAACCAACCAAAAAAAAAAAAACAAAAAAAAAACACTAAAGAAACTAAAACGAACTCTGGGAAACGGCTCAGAGCAAGGCAGATTTTCCCCCTCGGTGCTCTGTGTCCCCACACCACAGCATCACTGTGCCACCCCAGTTCCCTTTGGAGACCCCCCAGCCCCATCTCTGCGGGCCCAGGGCTCTCACCGCCTGCCCTGCAGCCCCAAAAAAGCCTCAAGGCAGTCCTGACGATATGTTTGGGTGGAAGATGTGACGGGTATCACTGCAGAGGCTGCAGCTCGCCGAGGGAAGGATCGGCAGGAAAAACTGGCTCACACCCCTGCACGGCTGGCACGGGGCTGATTAAAATCATAGCGCGGTTGCTCAAACTTTCCAACACACGCTCGAAACGAGGCGTCAGGGGGTTGCTGCTCAGCGGGGCGGGGAAGGTGGCTGTGTCCACTAGAAAACAACGAGGGGGAAATGCAAGGAGTAAGGCAACATTTCGTGATACTCAGGTTCCCTCCGGGTCTGGCAGCAGCTCTCCACAGCACTCTGTGAGCGAGGTGGTGGGTCCCAGCAGAGCAGGAAGGGCAGGGAAATGCCCACTGCTTGGAATCAAAAATTCCTATGGGAAAACGCATTTCACAGTGCCAGACACCCCTTAGTTTTGCTGTTTGCTTCCTGCTGCCTTAGACTCTTCTCCTCATCACCAGCTCAGTGGCTGCGTTTGAGTGCCAAAGCTCAGGGGCAGAATGCGGCCCCGCCACTTGGTCACGAAGCACAGGGGAGGCTGCAGAGCTGGGCACACAGCAGAAACCACGAGCCCGGAGCTGTCCAACCAAGCACCAGCAGAAAGCACACAAAAGGGTGATTTTTTTTTTTAAAAAAAAGGCCAAGATCTGCCTTGCTACAACAAAGTGGCTACAGGGGAAGCAAGATGTGCAGCTGTGCAGGGACCTTGCAGGTGCCCCAGGTGCTGGCATCACGGGGGGAGCCTGGCCCCAGCAAGGGGCCCAACTAAGATAAGACAAGGACAGGGCAGACAGGTAGGGGGAGTTGGATGCCAGGGCAGGAAAAGCAGTGCTCAAGCTCTACAAGATCCTTTGATGCTTTAAAAAAAAAAAAAAATTCTCCATCTCTGAGCTGGAACAGCACGTGGTGCAATCCTTCACTGGCATTCTTCACCCTGCCAAGGCCAGCACACCCCAAACGGCTCAAAGGGCCTAACGTCAGTCCCGAAACAGCTTGAAATCACCTGGGGTATTTATTTAAGGAGCACTGAAAATGTGGAAGAGGAACAAGAAATCAATGTTCAGGCACCTGGTATGCAGTCTGCTGAGGCCCCAACCTGGATGCCCACAACGCCTTGGGAAAACAAAGACTCCCAAAATGAGCAGGACCATGAAACCAACCATGAACAGATGCTGAGGAAGATCAGCCCGCAGATTTATCACGTCCCCACACACACACAGCTTCTTAATTGAATTTGCATCTGTGGCTCTGATCCAGGCAGCAGGCGGCAATAGATGGGCAGCAGCAGGAAATGGTTAATGGTGTTTGCAAATAAATGCAAAGCAAGCCCGCTGCCTTTCAGATACTTCTCGGAAATTAAGAAGGCCCGTGCAGATGATTTGCATGAGCTCCGCCTGACCCTGCGGGAAAGCGAGGCGGCTCCAACCCACACAGCCCAGCGGTGCCTCGGGCTGAGCAAGTGCTGGGTGCGAAGAGAGGGAACAGCGGCACTGAGGGGCTCCTACAGACAGCAGAAACCTGCATGGCCCTGGTATGGGGATGGGAAAAGCTCCTGAGCTGCTGACCAAGGTGCTCCCGTGCCCAGGGCTCTGCTGGATCATCTCAGAGAGTGATGCTGCTGAAGCACTGAGCCCATGGGCATCAGCAACTGCTGCACCTTCGGTCTCAGCAACCCGCATGTGGTCAGGGGAGGCTCGGGGCAGGAGCTGGTGTGAGCCTGGCTGTGTCAGAGCTCACAGCCGCCGCAGGAAGGGGCTCTGGGAGAGCAGCCCGTGCCCGCGGGGTGGCCAGCCTGCGCCCGTTTGGCAGCCGGGGGTGGTTTCCTGCTCCCCCAGCCCCGCGCCGCGCTCCACCCCGCAGCCAGCTGCGCTTTTGGTGCCGTTTCTATTCTAGCCCAGGCGCCGAGTTCTCAACGGTGTCACCCAGCCGTACGTAGGAAACGCAATCGGAGAGATTGCCGCAGCGAGATAAGCGGCAGAGGAAGCAGGATGTCAGCTCCTCAGCGAGGCACCAGCCGCGAGCCGTTACCAACAGCGCGGGACGGGGAGCGGGCAGGGGGAGCAGCACAGCTCTGTGATAATGGTGTGGAATTACAAAATGGTTTTTTTATTATTATTATTTTTAGGACCCCAGGGTGCAAACCCCACAGCAGGGCAGCGCAGGAGGGCGCATGGCACCCAGGGCAGCGAGCAGGGACCCGGCTGCACCGTGCAGCAGCTCCATCCCCGAGCCCTGAGGGTGGGCTGGGGGCTATAGGCGCACCCCGGGGAGGGCTCAGCAGCACCCATGGGTGCGGGCAGGGACCCCACAGCCCCCGCGCGCCACGTGCTGCGCTTGGCGCGAAAACGGGGCGTGGCGCCGTGACGTCAGCAACGCGGAAGGCGGCAACGCGGAAGTAGCGAGGCGGAAGTGCCCGCGGTTGCCATGGTAACCGAGGCCGGCCATGGGCGAGCTGGGCCCAGAGGGCTCCGGGGATGCCCACGGGCTGCGGCCCGGCCTGCGGCCGCGGTGAGAGAGGGCCGGGGCTGCCCCCTGGCCGTGTTTTTATTTTTAGTAGGTTTAGGAGATAATTCCCTTCGAGCTAAGCTCTTTTCTCTGCAGTTCTTCGCTTTGTTGTACTTTTTAATGGGAAAGCTGAGCTTGTCTGTGGTGTGTGTGTGTTTCTGTACATAACATAAATATCCTGAGCCTTTTCTTGCTGCTTTTTTTTCCCCTGGTAGGTTTAAGTCGTCCACGGTGAAGGAATGCATCCACGCGATACTGAAGGAGAAGCTGGCCGATGCTCAGTACGTCCCAGAAGAAGTGCCTCAGCTCACAAAGTCGTTATCAGAGATAATAAAAGATAGGCTGAAAGGTAAGGAGGCGTGCGGGGAAAGCTGCTTCTTTTCTCACTTTAAACTTAACTTCTCTAACTTTAAAATGTGTCCTCTTCCTTTCATAAATCCCCTCTTTCCTCCTTTATTCTTAAAGCCTGTTCCTTCACTGTCAAATGACTGAAGTCTGCTGTTGTTATCTGCATAAATATGTGCCTCACCTGTGGAAACAGAAACCTAATTCAAGCAAGCAGCTTTGTTTTTATATGGGCTGGTTGGTGTGGGATGTCAGCCTTGCAGGGCTGTAGGGGAAAGAAGCTTCATTAGAGAGGAGGAGGAACGATTGCCTCTTGCTTCAACAAGCAAGTGTTCCTCCTGTTTTTTGTTTTGTTTCATTTTTTGTGTCCCTGAGATGGGAACAAGACCAGGTGGGAGCAGTGAAGGGTGAGTTGGGAGCACTGTCGGTCAGGGAGGGATGTGAATACAGCACTGGAAGCGTGGTGGTGCTGCTGCACAAGATACCCTCCAACGTTTTTGAGTGCAAGATCCAGCAGGTGTTTCCTGTGCTCAGAGCTGGAAAAAGTAGGTAGGTGTGAGTTGGTGTGGTCACTTCTTTTCCCTCTTTTCCTTGGGACAGGCTGGTGCTCCATCTGCTGGGCTGACGAGCAGTGGCTGTGCCGAAATGCCATCACCCTCAGCAGGAGCCGTGGGTTTATGCTTCCCCCAGAGTTACACATCTGCTTTAAAAGCAGCAGCAGCTGTCGTCCCAGCACATGTTGATGCCAAGCTAATATGCACAGGGCTTGACTTCAGCAATCTGTAAGCACACTCGCAGTAGCCTGAAGCAAGACTGGCCCAGTGTGGCCGTTGTATTGGCTGACATCTCCGATAAGCATTGACACAGTGGGTGTTACCAGGCCCAGCATGTAACGTTCAATCTTTCAGCGGAAACAGGCACTAGAGCCTTCCTTTATGTTGCTCTATTGAAGATAAAGGCATTAGGATTAATATTTTATTTAAAACATGGTTGTTCTGGTTTGAATTCTGGAATCTTGTCATGGCCTGATTGGATCTGACCTCTGCCCCAAAGGTATCCCTTTACTGTTGTGAAACAATCATATTTTTGCAGACACAAACTTAGACCTGCCTAAGCTTTTTTTGTGACCTTTTATCTCAGCTCAGAAGCAAAGGAAACAACTACGTGGCAGAAAAATCTCTAAAATACCTTTGCATCAGAACAGCTTTAAAATAAACCAATTTTATTAAATTGGCTTTTGCCCTACCAGCAGCCTTATTTACATTCTCACCATGTGTTCAGTTCTTGAACGCTGTAGAACTGGAATGCTTACATAGAAGAGGGCTGTTTGGGGATATCTTATGATTTAGATGCATCTTTTGATAGATACCAAATACCCTGCTCATCCTTTGAGTAAAATGAGGCTGTGGTAGTCCATATCTAGGAGAGTGAAGTGATGAGACAGTTGGTCTGCTCTGCCTATTGCATGTACTTTTAATTTGTACAGGACACTGCTTTGTAACTAGAAATCTTGCTCTCAGTGTGTCCTGTTCTGGGCTCATATCTTAAACAAATACAGAGTTTGAAATTGCTCTTGCTTTCTTTTGTTTTTCTTTTCCCAGAGGAGGGATTTGACAGGTACAAAATGGTGGTGCAGGTTGTGATCGGAGAGCAGAGAGGAGAAGGAGTGAAGTAAGTTTTGCATTTTCTAATTGTATTTCTATGATTTTTGTTTAATCTTTTTCCATTCTCCTTCGGGAGCTCCTTCCAACTTTTCCAGATTCTAAGATATTTCTGCCTGTACTAAAATGTAAAGCATTTTCTTTCCTCTTAAGCAGCAAGTGCAGGCTTGGACTGTGGCTGATTGAATTACTAGTCAGTTGACTGATGATAATTGGCTGTGTGATGGGTATTAACAGGCTGAAATGCTGAAAAGCATTTGTGAGGTGTGTTGCAGAAAAGATTTTATATTGTACTCACGATGAACTGAAGCATACATCCAGTCTATTCTCAGGGCCCTGCTGGAGCACAAGAGCCATGGTAACTCACTTGTGCCTAAAGCCTGATTTCCATAAGTACTTCATTTGCATTTAATCCCCCCAAATAAGTATTTTTCAGTAGTTCAAATTCCTATAATCCTCCTGCAATACTGTTATGGGAATCTAGCCCAGGCTGGGGGTGCTGAGCACTTGGAAATCTAGCTCCCAATGCCTGCAGTCAGACAAAAGAATTCCTCTCTGCTGCTGTGGTGGGCTGTAGCTTTCTGTTACTGCTGGGTAAGGAGAAGACAAAAAGGAACAGCCCACAAGGTTTATGTGCCTTATACACAAGGCTTCACGTTATTATTGTGCTTGGTATTGCAGCAGAAGATCAGTGAAGCAAATAGGAATCCTGTCAGTTGAGACTGCGTGGGGAAGGTAGTGAGCTGGGCATTTGCAGGAGAGAAAAGAGTGTCAGTGACATTAAACAAGGCAGCGCTGAGGTCTCATCCAGAATATCCTCTGACAGTCTAGTTGCTTGTCTTCAAAGTAAAGCAGATGCAGAAAAAGTCTGCCAGAATTCTCAGGGAACAGGCAGTGTAGATATGAAAGGGCCGTAAGAGTTCAGCTTGGTTCTAGTAATGTGAAGGCTGCCAAGGAATACGATAGCTCCCTATAAATAAACGGGTAGTATGCATCAGGAGGGCACGGGAGGTGAAGGATGAGAACAAATCAGCTAAATTAGCCACTGATATGCATACAGCAGAAGTCAGAAGGTTCTTAAGCACGAAAGCAAGGAGGCTGCAAGCCCTGCTGCACAGTGCAGCTGGCAGAATTGATAGTTGAGGAGTTTCAAGATGCATCTTGATCAACATACAAAGAGGTTTATAGCATGTGGTGGAATTCAGCAATGCTCGGGATTTGGGGGAACACGTCCAGTTTCCTTTATCCTTAAAGGAAGCTTAGCTTGCTTTTTCAGGGAAAGTGTGATCACTTAGATCCTTACACCTAACTTTGCAGGTAATGGCTGTGCTTTCTCCTTTTTCTAGTATGGCTGCGCGGTGTTTCTGGGATGCTGACACTGACAGCTATGCTCATGATGTTTTTGTTAATGTAAGTATTGACTGTTTTACCATAGGAAATGTAAAGCTACTACTTTTATGACAGGCAGACTAACTTTAAAATGTGAAGCAGGCAAAAGGAGCTGCTGTTGCCTTTGGAAGGAACCAAAGCCAAATCAAAAGCGTGATTTATAGTCTCATTCACAAATTTATGAAATAGACATAATACCCAACACAGTAAAACTTGTTTATTGAGTACACAAGTCATTTAAGTTGCACCATTTTACAGGTAGGGAGAGGAAGCACAAGAGATGAAGTTGTTTTTCTCTTTTTTTTACATGCTTTGCCGAGCTGCTATCCAGAAGTACCGCTGGAATTCAGGACTGAGCAAAAGCCAGTATTTTATTTTAAAACCTCCTTCTTTACTGTCCTGACTCCACGGAGCATTTCCCAGGTTTAATTCTCTATGAAGGGCTTCAGGCTCTCTGCTGTCAAAGGCATCAGCCTACGGGGCTTTCAGGAAGGAGAATGTCCTTTTTGTGAGCTACAGATAACAGGCAGGAGCACTGATTGCTCTTTGGTGAGGACATTCACCTGGATTTGGGTTTGGTCACTGCAGCAGAAATTTTCCATGCTTTACATTGTTTCTGGGTCGTCATCTTATCTTCACTGAGCTGCAGTTGAGAAATCACTGGGACCCGTTCCCACAGTGCCTGTGGATCCTGAAACAGTAGGGGTGCTCTAAGAACGCCCTGTGAGTGGAGCCCAGAGGTGAATTTGTCTATGGGCCCTGGAGAGGCGAAGGCGGGACAAGGGTCAAACTAGTCAGTTCTGACATGACTGGGACACTTCTAGGTACACAGAGAAACGACACCTACACACCTTTGGGTGTGCAGCTGGAGAAAACTGAGGCACTTTTGGCATTCAGACTCACTGGCCTGGGTTACACCACACCTGAAGTAAATAAGTGACTAAAACGACAAAAATCTGAAGGACTTTACAGCATAAGGCTCTAACTATTTTTAGTGCTCTGGTCCAAGCCTTCCCTCAGGTTAGCTTTTTCAGTTACGCTAGCAAAGAGTTGCCTTTACTAATGCAGAGCCTTTCTGTTTTCCTCAGGACAGCCTCTTTTGTGTGGTAGCTGCATTTGGCTGCTTCTACTATTGAAGATGGTAAAGATTGCACAAAAGGACAAAGGTGGGGAGGAATACTTTAGAGTATTTTTGCTAACACACACAAAAGCACCATACACTTCCTTTAATACCTAACACAATACAGCTCTACAAAGCACATCCTACACCTGTTACACTACAACATCCCTCCTCCCTTGTGGATATCGACATAGCTTTAAGCACATTATTATCATCTCCTTATTTAAATCATCCTTTTGTTTTTATGTAGTGTACTGGTTTTGTCCTAAACAGTATACTGCCAATAGCCATTGTTTCTACGGCAAACTGAACTTGTGTTGTAAAAGAGTTCTGTTATTTTTACTTTATTAATTTTCATAAGTGAACGGAATATTTCTAAGAAATATAATAAATCTGTGTATTTACTGTTTCTCTCCTGTGTGTTTACCTTTGCCATTTCCAACACTGGTTCTTTTTCTCCACTCTGCGAAATGCACTGGCCTTGATTGCTCATCAGTGCTTCTCAGATAAGCATTTTCTGAAGATTCTTTGTAAGTTAATAAATAAAGCTGATCTCTAATTCTGACTATCCAGACTTGTTACTAAGACTTCTGTAAGAATTACGCTGTCAATCCCAGCTAAGTGTCACATGAAAATGATATCAATTGACAGGAAGACAAGGTATTTAGGATAATGGTTCAAAACAGTAGCCTGCACACCCCACTAAGTGCCCAAACACCCAGCTGTAAGCCCTCATTGGTTTGGTGCAATTTGGCACCTGTGGAAGTGTTGAATAACCATTGCTCAGTGCCCAGTTCAATAGATATTGCAGTGCTTTCTCAATCTTTGCCTTTCTGTAACTGTTTCAGGATACACGGTTGGATGTTTGGAGAGCAAAATTGATAAAAGTCAAGCCTTTAAAGGAACGATAGAAAAGGCTGCTGTAAATCAGAAAGGGAGAGCCAAAATCTCTTATCTCCCCCAAAATTAGAGGATGAGGTTGGTTCCTGGGAGATGGGTGCTACTGAAATGCATCTTAAATGCCCATTGGAAGACAGGAGGAGTTGCTCTATGCTGATGCCTGTTCTCTGTGCTAAGGAAGAAGTATAGCTGAACAATTTCAACTGCATGAATGGCTTTTGTAGCACTGAAGTTTAGCATTGTGAATCCTGAATCCCACCCTCACCAACTGTTAGAGCAGAACACGCTGCCTGTGCAGCTCTTACCAGAGAAGTCAAAAATTATGGTTCATCTTCTAGAATCACTCTTCTGTCTAAAATTGCAGAACTAGCTCATTCCTATTTCTGTAACAGGTTTGTTTGAAAGCAGCTTCATCTAATTTACCTCTGATGGGAAATAGATGGTGACTTCCCTGCTGTCTTTGTGTCTGTGGCATGTTAAATGAGCTGCCAAGATGTAATGGCACCACTCAGTGTGTGAGCCTGAGAGTCCACAAGCTTTGGAAAACAGTGGAAAAAAATAAAAACACAGAGAGATTATATATACCTTCAGACTTGTTTAGACGTTTTTATCAAGTCACGGTGATCAAATCATGCTTTTTTGCCTTGCACGTGTTCTGGTTTGGGCGGTTTTTAACCCCCGCTTCACAAAGACTTGACACAAACCCCCCAGTTTGTGACCATCCTGCTTCTTGCCAGCCGTCAGGGCGAGCACCGGGGGTCCTGCCGGCAGCTGTGGGGCTCAGCACCCCCCTGATAACCTGCCGGGGCTCGCAGGGAAGGCGGCGGGGCCCGGAACGCGGCTTCGGGCTGTGGTTTCCCGGAGCGCCGCCGGTCCCTTCCTGCGGCCCGGGCTGTGCGCGGCGGCTCCGCCCGCGCCCCGTTGGCGGCAGCGGGGCGGGACCGGCACCGGCACCGGCACCGGGCGGCTCCGGGGCTCCGGCACCGGCTGAAGGTGTGTGGGGACACGGGGGGGACACCGGGAGGGGTGGCTGCGGGGTTGGGTGCTGAGACGCGTTGGGAACGGCTGCGCGGTGGTTAACCGGGGATAACCGCAGGGTCGGTGATATGGGTGGGTTGGGGGGTCCTGAGCGCACGGAAAGGGGTTGGGGTGGGCTCGGTGTGACCCCAGGGGGGCTCTGGGGGGCTTGGTGGTGATGGGCAGCCCTCCTGGGGGAGGCTGGCACCCGGCTCCCAGTAGGTGCTGCTGGCAGACCCTAAAACACGGTTTTCAGCCCAAAGGTCAGGCAGATCGGCTGCCCATCCCTGTATGTTGCAGCCCCTGAGCAAGCCCCAAATCTGCGATATTCTGCAGAAATCTGCTCCTGCAGACCGCAGCTGAGACCTTGGTGTGTGCCGGGATGCTCCGGGTTACGGTGTGCCCAGTGGGGCTGCAAATTCACCAAAAAGGTCCCGCCAGCAAATCCTTTATTTTTTTTTATACTACAGGGACTTGGGGGGTGCCCAGCATCCTTCCCCTGACCCCAGAGCTCTGGGTGTGCCAGACCCTGCTGAACCTTGGGCTTGGGGGCTTGGCACTGAGTGCAGGGACAGCCACAGTCTGGGCCATTTCCACCCAATTTTTGTGCCGGTGCCCTCGGTCTGGGGGCATCAAGCAAGGCTGGGCTGTGAACGAGGCTGGCATGGAGATTGGGCAAGGTTTTTAAACACTAAGAGGGATCCTGATCTCTCCCAGTAATTACGTACAGGTTAACCCCCACCTTGTAAACAGCCTTTCGTCAGTATCTAGAGGGGCGTGTGACGAGCCTTGTCATTAACTTCTGAGCCGTCCTGTCTACAGCGGATCCCTACAGAGAGGCATACCGGTGAGATTAATCATAAATCAGGGATGGAGAGCACAATACAGAGGCTGTGCTCCCTGTGGCTGAGGCATGCAGGGCAGGTCGGGTGCTTTGCAGCCTGGCAGGGGAATTATTGGCGGTGACAGGACCTCTTCCTCTTCCCTGAGGCTCTCGCTCCGTGCCTTCCCTGTGTCAGGGCAATTCTTCCCCGCGGACAGCTGCCAGAGTGCAAAGTTTGGTAGTATTTGCCTGCGGATGAGTCAGCAGAAGAGAAATAGCTTGCTTCTGTGCAGTGGGATCGTCTTGTAGGCAGAGCGGCACATGACAGTCACATCTGACCGTGCTAACAACGCCTTCCGAGTCCAGCGGGCGACGGGAGCGTGCGAGGAGGCTGCGGAGCCTGGGGCCGGGGGCTCGGTGTGCCGGTGTGCCGGCCTCCTGCTGACCTTCGTCTCTGCTGGTAAATGCAACAGCTCGGGGCTGGAGTGCTTACGGGATTGTGGCAGCCACCTCTCGTTTCGTACGTGTTTTGAGTTTAAGTAGCAGGTTTTGTTTTGCCTCGGTGTGGGAATCTGCAAGGAGGACGCAGCAGGAGAAATCCGGCTGCTGCACGTAGGTTTGCAAATCATAACGCTCTCCGAGAAATCCCTCGAGTCTCGAGACGCGAAGAATGCAGATGAGCCAGGTCCCCGTTCCATCAATGGGCTCGGGATGCAGGAATATCTGGTCTGCTGCTGTGGTGTCAGAGTCCTGCGACACCACAAATGCTGACACTCGGGGCTAAACTAAACCTCGGTGCTGCCCGGGAAGGAGCAGCCCCTGGGGTAAGGCTTTGGTAAGCAACAGGATTTGCTGCACCTATTCCGGGACCTTGTCCGTATGCCACAGGTGCTGTGGTGAAATTCCAGCTCAGATGATGATGAGTTAACTTGCACTAAGGGGAAAAAAAATTAATTTTCCGTGTGCCTGTCCTTTCTCCCCTCTGAGACGTGGCTGCGTTCCTGTGGGAAACGCCCTGAGCTTTGTAGTCGGCTGCTCCTTGCAGAACCCAGCAGGCAGGTGATGGAAGGCGCTTCCTTGATACGGGGTGCAAGCCAAAGAGATGAGTTACAGAAGCAAAGCCCCAAATGTTCTGTGAAGTGGCACAGAGGCTGGGATCTGCCCCATGGGCCTGCCCTGATAGGGCACTCCTTAGCTTTGCTCCTAGAGAACGTTTTCTCATGTCAGGCACAGGCTCGGTCCTGCAGGAGGTTGATGCTTTAGGCAAAGTGGAACAGTGGTAATGTTTTACAACAGGGCCGTTCCTTCTGGTTATGCCATTTCTTTGTCTTGGAGGTTTTCAGAATAAGCTTTCAGAGCTATCTTTCCTTCCCTGCTCCCCATCTGCTGCAAGTGTAATTCATTTTAGAACAGGCAGTGTTTTACTCGTTTGGGGAAGCAAAGATGTGTGCTCATGTGTTCAGCTCAGCTACAGATGCTGCATCCCATTGTTAGGAAGCAATTGTTTAGGGTGCTATTTTAGTCCTTTGGGTCAAAAAAAAAAAAAAAAATGTTCTAAGAGCAGTAGCTTTATCGCAGTGAGGTATGGCTTGTTTTCCAAAACAACTTGTTCCCAGTTATTTTCATTAATAACTTCGGTGCTGGGAGGAGCTCCCGGAAACGCGCTAGCCACGGGGTGAAGGTTTTAGAGCCCCGAAGAGGTAAAATTACTGCTTAAGTTCTGCATTAATTTGAGTAATTAACAGAGCTGCGTCACTCCTGAGGTGCCCAGCCGAGCTCTCCAGACTCTGCAGAGGCTCCTTCAGCACGGTCTAGCCTGAAACATCAGGGCAGGGAGAGCGCTTGTGTGCCATCCACCAGTCAGGTAGTCAGGAGAACCTACAGCTGTTTTCCCCCACTCTTTCCGTAAACATTAAGGTTGCTCCCACCAGAGACAGAATTGTGCTGCTAAAAATTCTCTTTTCCTGGTCGTAGTGCCTCACGTTAGGTCTAACAGAGCAGCCTGGGGTGCGTGTCTGCAGGTAACACCGCACCGGCTGCGCTTGGCCCTACGCCTGCTTGTAAGGTTGATGCTTGGTGGGGAGAGTTATTAAACTGCATTTGCCTCCTTATCTGGGGACATTCTTTAACATGGAGTCAGATAAACCCAATCCCTAAATCTGCTCCTTCACAGCTCCCTTTTGCAGAGCCCAGGCTTGCTGGCAGCCGAGGAGCAGGGCTTTACCCCACGCAGAGGGGCACTGCCCTGTCCCCTTCCCTCACACTGCCCCGCCTAACGTGTTCCAGCTCATCCTCTGCAAAGGGTGGGGAGAAGCTTTACATTCCACCTGGCTCTTATTAGAAGGGTGTAGAGGCATGCACATAATCATCATTCCTGGGTGGAGGGAGGGCTCGCGCTGCTCGCGGCTCCAAAACGCTGCGCTGGGAGCTGCGCAGTTCAGGTGAGCAGGAGGGACAAGCCTTGGCTGCTGCTCTTTCCGTACAGCCTCTGCAAATGCAGCACCTCTCTCTATCTCAGCAGCTGAAAGAGGAGTGTTGGCTGCCACGCGTTTTATAAATCCCTAGCTTTGCTTCAGCTGCTTGGAGTACTTCCTAACGCTGCAGGGCCCTTTGGGAAGGTAGCAGCGAACGGTAACCCCAGTTCACACGCCAGGGTAGCTCACGACCAGAGAGCTGTCACGATTTGCGTCCCGAGCTGCTCGTCCCTCTGCCCGTTCAGAATCACAACCTGGTACATGAAGTGCCAGAAATGTGTGCCCAAACGTGGTGGCAGCAGCTGCCTCGCCGCCAGCTGAGTCACGGCTGCAGTGGGGACAGGGGACGAGCGGGGAGGACGGTGGCAGCCCTCCCAAGGTGAGCTGTCCCCACTGAGCCCCGGCTTGGTCTTACGCAAACAGCAAAGCAAACAGCGAGCCGTCTCCTTAGTGAAGTTATGACCGTGGGTTGCACCCCTTTGCTCCTTCCCCTCCCCTTGTCCTTCTGCTTAAACCAACTTCATCCTTGCATTGGGATTGTGCAGGGCCCCGGGGTCTCAAAGGGGGGCTGCAGCACTGAGGGGCAGAAGGGTTTGCGTTCGGTGTCACCCAAATGAGAGCTGGGGGAGGGCTGGATGCGGACTGGGCATGCCTTAATCCTTAGCTTGCCTTTCAGATGCTAAACCAGCAGAATTAGCCTTGTTCTAGATGATTTATAACTTGCACTGCAACTCCTGGGTGAGTTTCTCTCCAGCCAGCTGACTGCTGCATGCTCCTCTCTCTGCAGCAGAGCCCCGGGTTGCACTCAGTGATTCCGTATTCCCACCAGGCACTGTTTGTCAAGCCTTGGCAGCTGATGCCAAATACAACTGGCTAAGCCCCTTGTTAGGTGGCTGTGTCTTTGCACTGACCTTCTGTGCGCTGTGCCTGCTGCTGACTGATTTTTTTTTTTCTTTGCTTTGGAAGAGCTGAGAAATATCTCTCCCTCCCGTCCCTTTTTTATTATTATTATTTATTTTTTTCTCCTCCTTCATTTTGTCCTAGTTCCTACTGGACGCGCTTGGCGAGATGGAGCCGCCGACCTCCTCCCGGCTGAATTCCCGCAAGAGAAGAAAAGATGGATCTGGCCCCAACGGGGCGACGGAGCTGGATGGAGTCCCTCCAAAAATGTCCCGGCGCTCATTCGTAAGTAAGCAGAGATAGGGGCTGTAGGTGCCTGGAGATTAGGCACTGAAGTCTTAGCAGCAGGAAGATAAATGTTATGGGGTTTCTGTGGAGACAGAAAACAAGGGGGAGGAAAGACAAATGACTGTAGCTATCCTTCTTGTAGAGCCAGTCTGAAATCTTCCTTTGCCCATACTAATAACATGCTTACAACATGGGCTTAAATTAGATCTGAGGCGAGCGTTGCTAAGCTGCTTTTGTGGTCTGTCCAGCCTCTTTGTATCATTTAATCTGCACCCAAAGAGGCATGTGTATAGATACCCACGTGCTACAAAAGGCAGCTTGCTCTTCACACAGGTGGCTTTTCTCAGTGACCCAGCAGGAGGGAGAAATGCACCAAACAAGTACAAAATAACTCGTGTACCTAGCAGAAGGTCTGCGTCAAGGCAGGGGACCTATTGGTGGGCTTGAAGTTTGTTAGCACCCGCAGAAGACCGCTGCTGAAACACAGGGAAGATGACTTTTTGGTTCTCCTTGTGTGGCAGGATGCTGCATTTATGTTGCTGGTACTTCAGGAATGTTTAAAAAAGAAAATATGGAAAGTATTTTTCCTCCTAGATCAAACTTGGAGTCTCTTCTAAAGGTCATGTGTCCATCTGTCTCAGCTAACGTCACTGTGAAGAGCTGATTTTACCTTGTCCTTGCCGCGATATTGTGGTGATGGGCTTTCTACAGCTCCTCTCTGCTCCTTTTCCTCGATCTCTCCTGTGCATCACGTGTTTGCTGGTTGCTCCTTCCTTATCTCTGAGAAGCAACTACCGTCCCTGCCACATCACGCTGGGGTCATAGTCCTTAGTAAAATTTGGTGATGTGTCACGGCTTTCTTCTTGGATAACGTTTTGCTCTGAAGGAGTATTTCAGTGCTGTCCCAAGACATTTGACAGATGTTAACAGCATTGGAAGTGAAGGATTGAGCTGTTGCATGACTTAATTCCACAAGGCCTTAATATCCTCGACTTCCATAAAGATCCATCTCTTGAAAATTCCACATATTTCAGTGAGGAAAGAGAAGCATAGGGGTTATTCCATGGAAATCACTTGTTCTTCAGTTTGGTGTCTGTCCTGTGTTAGAAATAAAGCATCTCTATATGAACAACATGAAACAGGTAATACCCAGCCTGTTGTATTGTGCACATCTGGTTGTGTCCCGACCTTTGTAGGTGCTGCAGAGGAAGGGTGAGATGGGCAGGAGCTTTTGAGAGCATTTCTCTGTGATTATCTGATAATTTCGGTAATTTTTTATGCTGTTATTCCTAGCTTTGCGTCACATACATGGCAACCAAGCTGCAAGGAGTCTGGTTTTATTCACAAGTCCCAAATATAATGGCCGTGAGGAAAGGAAAGAGAGACAGGCCTTACCTAACAATAAGGTCCCACCAGAGGAGGTGATGTGTGAAACATGGGTACCAGAGCCTCAGAAAATGCTCCTGTTAAAAGAGCATCAGTTTGCTTCAGTGTAGTGGTCAGTGGGTTGCTTTTTCTCTGCACCTCACTTGGAGCACTGTAATCAGGGATGACATTAGCAGTACTAGCAGTGGTCCTTCTGTTTGCAGCGGTGCTAGGTACTGTGGCAGGACGCTGCAATGGGACAGGAAGCCAGAGAGGAAACTGCTGATTAGCTTTCTGCAGCTTGAAGGTATTATTGTAATGATCTGCAGGCTCGTTTCCTAGCCTTCTGGCTCAGGAAAGAGAAGGCATTGCTGCCTCACACCTTCCTGCGAGAAGGAAGTTGAGCTGTTTGTTCCATTATGGCAAGGTCAGATGTTTTGTTCCCGCTCAGAGGAGGCCAGAAAGGATACGGGGACTTCAGCTGCTGATGAAATGTAACTGCTGTGATCAGGTTAGTAGATTAGAGAGGTTTTCCTGCAGCACTAGGATACGTTCTGCCACAGATCGAGGTCAGTCTCTTGTTGCACGTCTCAGAAAAGGGAGATGATGCACACGTTCCTTGGGGATTTGTGCTGCTGCTGGTATTGCTCTTTTGCTCATCTGTGTATTCAAACTGAGGAGCTGTTAGAATTTGCACATCATGGCACAGGCACGCAAGTCCAGCAAAGCGATTGTCTTGCCTGGGTGGGCAAAGTCACAGCCGTGACAATGAGGTTTGCTGAAGCTCCCCCTGTCAAATTCAGGCTAATCGCCCTGCAGGGCTGTTTTGAGGTTTAACGCTAATTAGTCTTTCAGTACACGTGCCTGAATCATGCAGACACAGCAAGTCACTCCACGACAAGAGCACTGCAGGTGCCTTGCTGCTGCTACACAGCGCGCTCGCCTTTGCATCCTCACAGCTGACCACCTCTGGCTTTTTAGGGACTGAAGGAACCAGCTCCGTTTTCAGATGAAGTGGAGATCGACTACAGCAAGCCATACATCAGAGTGACCTATGAAGAAGCAATGAGAGGGACCCCTTGTAAGTAAGAACCAGACTGGACGGGGTTTGTATAAACGTTGGGTTTGGGGAAGAGGTTTGATTCTTGGTATCTGACTCTGATCCAACCTTCTGTGTCAAACCAGGTTTGCAGCCCATGACTTTATTCATGCTTTGGTGGTTAGATAGCTCTCCCTGTGTGAAATTAGGTCTGCCAGTCCAACTGAAATTGGAGGCTCTCTGTGTGAGGTGTTGTACCTTTGTCAGTAAGACTCTCTGAAGTAAATAAATATTCATATTTTAGCTCTTCCTGTGCCACTGACAGCTAAAGAGTACTATCAGAGCTGAACATTTTTCTGTACTACTTTGTCTGAAGCAGCTTAAAGTTAGGCACTTTAAAAGTCATCTCTTTCGGAATTTGAAATGCTAAGTAAAACCAACATATGTCTTTGTCCAGAGTATCCCATTCTAGCCTGGATTTGAATTAAAGTCAGTGTCATTAATCAAAATAGGCTATCCCCACAGCAGGAACATGCCCTTTTATTTCATAAAACAAACGGAGGAACTGTGCTCTTTGCAAGTCCAACGGGGAGGCAGAGGCAGGACTGGCTCCTCCTGAAGGCCAAGCTGTGTGCAGACCGTACTGCCTTGCTTGGCCTCTCCATTCTGGAGACCCTGAGACAATAAAAATGCTTCACTTCTGATTACCTGACTGCTGCCGATGTTGAGAGAGAAGCCAGCATGGAATGAGATCTGGCAGTGATTTCCTGCAGGAGTTTCTGGAAATTCAGCGCTTTTCACAGCCCGCGTTATTCTCCCAGCTGAAAGTCTCCAGAACCTGCACAAAGGTCTCTGATTTCAACATCGGTGGCTCTCCTGCCTGCTAAGACTAAAATACACTGCATGCTTCCTTGTTGTTGTTTATGCCTGTGCTCAGCAACTGTGGCTGCTGCAGGTACAGAGGGAAAGATAGAGATGTCCCAGCCAATTCCCAGAACATAATTGCGCTGTGACAAAGGCGTGCCAGGGCCAGCCCTCTTCTGGCATACAGAAAGCTCGCACAGTCTTAGGCCTCCAGATCCTTGGCCCTCCAGAGCCTCCTGGCACCTTCAGACAGAGGCAGGTTTGCTGACGAATGACTAGAGGAGGCCATCCTCAAGCTGACTCCTCTGCTTAGCTTGAACTTAACATCCTTCCCTTTGCATCAAGCCTTCCTCTCCCATGTTGTGTCACTAGGTGCAGTCAGAGCCCTTCTCGGAGCTGTGAGGTTTCAGCTCTCCTCATGGGTCTTCTCTCTGCCCCTTCCTCGCTGCAGCTTTGGTGTGCCTCTGAGCCAGTCTATGTGGCTTTCTGTCACCAGCAACAAGAGAGCCCAAGCCCCGTGTGGTCCCAGGGGACCAGAAGTCAAGGAGTCTCCTGCTGCTACGTGGCAGGACTCCTCTATCTCAGCTTATCTTTGTGCTGAGCTCAGGGAAGAGCTACGATTTACCCCGGCAGAGATGGGCTGATGGCCTTTGTTCTTCCTTATTAATCTGTGATTTCAGTGCATGCCAGCAGTTCAGCAGGATTGTGTTTGCATTACTCTGAGTAGCCCAACTGGGTTTTCAGATACAGACACACACTTTGTTAGATGTTAGGGAACCAATGATGCTGGTGGGGAATCAGAACAGTCTGGTCCCTCAAGCAGATGTGATAGCTGTGGCAGTGGGCTGCAGAGAGGAGGATTTTGAGAAGGCCTTGGATGCCATCCTGTACGGCAGGGCGAATTGGGCACCTGTGAAATGTTTTGGCCAATTCCCCTCTGGTATCTCCTTGCTTTGCAAAAATGAATGCTACATTTAGATTTCTGTAGGAGGGAGATATTCAGAGTTTGCTTTCCCCATAGTGTCCCTTCATGGTAGACATGTGGTAGGTTTTGAGTCTGTTTTTGAATATGGTTCAGTTTCAGCTCTGTTCTCTGCTGTGTTTGTTTCCATGTGCAAAGGAAAAGAGCCAGCCATTTCTTTTCACAAATGTTTCCTGGCTATGGCTCTGTATTCTGCCAGTTTCCTGCAACTTCCCCCTGAGTTTCTGAAGGTCCCCATATGCATGCATGAGCAGCAGCTACTTCTCCAGGAGGGCATCTTCACAAATGTCTGTCTGTCTGTCTCTCTGGCACAGTGGATCGCCCTGTCAGAGTTTACGCCGATGGAATATTTGACTTGTTTCACTCTGGACACGCCCGGGCCTTGATGCAAGCAAAAAACCTCTTCCCAAACACATACCTCATTGTGGGAGGTAAGGAGTGATCTTGTTGACTTTGGCTGTCAGGGGAGCGCAGTTAACCTCCGCTGTTGTGCATACAGATTGGCATAACAGGGTTTTTGTCCTTATGGCCTTAGTGCCATAAAGACATCTGCAGAAAGAAATCCTGTACCAAAAGAACACAGGGAAAAGATTCCTCGTCAGCCTGTTCAAATTTGGCCCCTCTGTTTCTGACAGATACCATTGAGTATGAAAATATACTGGCGGCAGCTGAGCATCTGCCTCTCAGTTAACAGTCCCCCCATGGCTGGTTGAGCTTTGTGTCACTTGCATTGCCCTGCAAGGCACCCTCCTGCTCCAGCTCTCTGCTGGGAATGGCTTCTGGCTAACCCCAAGCCAGCAGCACGGAGATAACAGTGGTTCCTTGGGCACACGAGTGGCCACGTGGAAGTCAGTAAGGCCCCTTTTCTCCAATAAAAAAATCCCATTTTGTTCATTAGATTCAAAACCTTGAGATAAAACCAGGAATACCCTGCTCACTGCCTGAGGGGATCCAGCAGAGGTGTTTCAGCCAGGTCTCCTTCAAAAATATAACACGAAAGAAGAAACCCTTTCCTCTGGCTGCTGCAACACGCTGGCCTCTGTCCACGCAGTGCCTCTGTGCCTGTACCTTCACCCACGTTTCTGATATGTGACACTGGAGACACGTCAGGCTGTGGATGCTGTCTATCAGGAGCTGACCTCTAATCAGGCTGCGTAATAATGCTGAGGTGTCAGGAGCTGGGAATATCCCTCACTAGTTTTCTCAACTGTCATTAACTTGCTGCAGCAAAGTGAAACTGATTCTGTGACAAACCATTAATAATGCCTTTGCGTTTTGTTTCACTGCTGAGAGCAGTTTCACAGTGGTACTTCTGTATTTTTTGTGTGCTCCAGTAGTGTCTGGAAGGGGAGAGAGGAAGCTGATAGAGTTAATCAGACTTTCAAAACGCTCTAAACTCAGAAAGTTTCTGCAGGCAGAAAGACAAGCCATGTACATAAATGTACATCAGGCAGGAAAATACCTTCAGGTAACACTATTAACATGCTGGTGTAGCAAGATGTGTAATCTTGGTCTCTGCATCTGGGAGACTGGTGAGCTGTAGAGGGCAGTGAGCTGCTCCCCTTGCACCAGGAACTGAGGGAGATGAGGCCACAGCCCAAGTGAATGTTAAGTCCAAGCTGGGATCAATCTCACCCACACTTTATCATCCGTTTGTTTGGAACATAAATACATCCAATACCCTGAGATTGGTAATCCCTTGTTTACTTTTGAGTCTGATAACCAAGTGAAACTGCTTCCTCCTCAGTGTAGATTGTGAAGAGTAGTTCATTTACTTTTTCATAGAACATAATTAAATGAACTTAATTTGCTGTGAACTCACTCTTCATTTTAGTTTTCCGAGAGGTGGACTATGGTATGTTATTTATGAAATTAGAAGTTTGGGAGGTGTTTTTTTTGATGTTTTTTTGTTTGGTTTTGTTTTTCATATGGGCTCCAGTTTCCAGAGCTAAGACATCCAGAAGGTCATAAGCAGGTTTCTGCCAGGTGCCATTTCATACAGGAGAGTTGTCTTCTGTATTGGCTGATTTTCTTGGAGAGTATTGCAATCTTTAGGGACCTTGAGGACGAAGGGTGTGGGTCTCCAGCTTGTGCAGAAATCCCCCAAGCAAATGGACAATTCCCCTTGCTCAGCCTGCCTAGAATGGCTCAAGAGTTTAGTGCCCTGTCACCACTCCCTGGTTCTAGTGCTTTTTGGCTCAAAGAGTTAGGTTTGGAAGCGCCAGCCTGTCAGCAGCTGGAATTGTCTGGCTTGGCAGGGGTGTATGCAGGGTCCTTTTGCTGTGAAGTATGAGGGTAAGTACATCATCCCACTCTTCTCTCTGCCTGTTTCTTCAGTCTGCAGTGACGAGCTGACCCATAACTTCAAGGGCTTCACGGTGATGAATGAAAACGAGCGGTACGATGCTGTGCAGCACTGTCGCTATGTGGACGAAGTGGTGAGAAATGCACCATGGACGCTCACCCCTGAATTCCTGGCAGAGCACAGGGTAATATGTGGCATCTGATCTGCTTTGAATTTTGATTAGCTGCTGTCTGTGCTTGCTATTTACAGCAAGAATTCATCCGTGGGGGTGACCTCTGCCTGATCAACCCCTTTCTGTTGAAGATCCTTAAATATAGAATGAGCTGGGTTATGGGAACCAGGTGGGGCTTCTTGGAAGATTAGAAGTGTGTGCTGAGCTGGCAGATAGCGACAAGGTAAAGGAGCCCGAGAGGGCAAAAGGGTTTTCTGTGTTCCGGGAGAAGCTGATGCTGGTTACAGATTGGTGTGAAACATGAAAAAGGGAGAGCATAACATTGGGTGGAAGGGATTTCTGGAGGTCGTGTGGTCCAGCCCTCTGCTTTCAGCAGGGCCAGATTAAATCTACATCAGCTTCCCCGCAGCAGGAGACCAGGCAAGCTGTATTGTGAGTCTTTTATCGGTAGGTAAGATGAACAAAAAGAGCCTCTGACATCTGTTGAACTGCTTTGGGAAGTGAAACAGCATCTGGGGAGTGTGCTTAGTTTCCCCCTGTGGCCGTTAACAAGCTGTTTCTCTCTGGGGCTTAAAGCAGCTGTGTCCTTAGTCCCAACCCTTCCTTTTTGTTGTGTGCTAACAAGTTTGATCTGCAATTGCCAGTGAGAATTTGTGACTGCTCTTTGTTGGTTTTTCAAGGGGAAACTCGTGCAGTTCTCGGCCATGCCTCTGAGTGGAGGTGTTGAGCAAAAAGTTACTCTCAGTGACAGATGCTCAGAATAAAATGTTGATTCTCATATTATTCTTAATTTTCAGATCGACTTCGTTGCACATGATGACATCCCCTACTCTTCTGCTGGCAGCGATGATGTATATAAGCACATAAAAGAAGCAGGTGAGTCTGGGTCAGATTCTCTGTTGTAGTTTTTCTTGTGCTCCTGTGTATCAGGGTTGTGCCCTGCAGAGTGGCCCTGAGGGCAGGAAGAAGTACAGCTTTGGGCACTAGTTCTAAGGCCAAGACTGTTCCATGCGCCATGTCAAGGATTGCCTTGCATGAATTTTTATGTACAACCTTGTTACTGTGATTGAATTCACAGCCACCTTTTGGAAAAATATAACGGCTTGTTTTATAGATTCTCACGAGTGGAGAATCTTACAGACTTCGCAGTGTGGATCCTCTAGCTGATTGCTGTGAAACTCACTGTGGGGTACAGTTTATTTTAAGCTATCAAACCCCAGCCATCAGGGCTTATGTTTCCACCCACTAAATTGTGGGACCCCTTCTTCTGTCCTTGCCACCACGCTATTCTCAATGCAGTGGGTTGTAGTCAGTAGTTCAAAACCAGGTAAAGTGAAGAGTTGGAGTTTTTCATTAGAAGATATATTTATATTTGAGTAAGAAATTGTTTCTGACATGCTTAGGTCTTTCTTAGTTCCTCCCCATGCTCCCAGAAAGGAGGAGCCAGGTATTGTGCATTCCAGGGCAGAGACAATGGTGTGAGGCCAGTTAGGAGTGTTCACAGGAGAAGTTATTTACTGTTAGAGGTGGCAGCAGCTTTTTACCACATGTCTTGCTACAGCTGTCCCGAATCCTGTTCCCCAACTTTAGGCATGTTTGCGCCAACTCAGAGGACTGAGGGGATCTCAACGTCAGATATCATCACCCGCATCGTGCGGGACTACGATGTTTATGCCAGACGGAACCTGCAACGGGGCTACACGGCTAAAGAGCTCAACGTCAGCTTCATAAATGTGAGTTGAAGTGTGTCTGGCCACAACTTCTTGCTCAGAGAAGCTGTGAATGCCTCATTCATGGAAGTGTTCAAGGCCAGGTTGGATGGAGTTTTGAGCAACCTCATCTAGTGGGAGGTGTCCCTGCCCTTCAGGGGGGTTAGAACTAGGGGATCTGTAAGGTCTCCTCCACCCCAAACCATTCTGTGGTTCTGTAAGCTGTGTGAAGCTGTGCCTTGCATAGCACTAGCACGCTCCTGCTGTATGCCCGTGAGCAGCAAGTCTGCAGAGCTAAACAGTTACACCAAACTGGTGTCCTTGTAGCAGAAATTAGATTTCTTTCTCTGCTGAAACTCTCACTGTGAAGAGTGGGCCTGTCCAGAGGAGCTGGGGTTTTGCTAATACTGCTCTGTTATCAGAAATTACTTGGTGACATTTCACCAGTTGAGAGAGCTGGAGGCCGGGGCATGTGCCAAAATGTGTGTTTTGTCAAGTTGAGTGAAGTGTTGGTTGTTCCTGGCAGCGGCTGCAGCGCCTCACCTCTCTCCTCTTCCCTCAGCCACTTCCCTAAGGTAGAGGCATTTGTTAGGATAAAATCTGATCCTGTTCTCTCTGTGCTATTCCCTCTCTGGAGCTGCAGGAGTTAGGGGAGAAGGACGTGCTCTGATCCTCTACTGAGTGTCTCTTAGCACACAAGTAGAATACATGGCAGGAGGCTTTTCTTTTGTAGTAAACATTTTTCTTATCGCTCAGACACTGTGCCTTTTTAATACAATCAAATGCAAAATGAAACGGGAGAGGTAACGGCTGCTTGGCCTCTCCTTGGCATCCAACTGTCCCTGTTTACGAACACCCAGCAAAAACTCTTGTGCTGCCTCGATATGCAAGGAGACCTACAGCAGGTCACTCAAATCTAATCTGTATATTTTATAAATATTTCCCTCTTCCATGCACTGCTCTTAGATAGCCCTTATCTCTGGGTTTAGTCTTGCTTTGTGGACTGTGCCAGGGCCTGCCACAAAGCATCTCGCAGCCCCACTGAGTGTCTGCCACTTAGTCTAGGGAAGAAGCATCGCTGAAGTGAGGGCAAAGTGCCACAAAACTGGTGGAGATGCTGAGCCTCAAGCAGCAGTTCAGTGTAATAACACAGAGCAGAGGTGGTCGCCACTTAGATCTGGTGAGCTGCGTTCTCATCCGTCGTTTACTCAACAGGAAAAGAAATACCACCTCCAGGAGCGTGTGGATAAGGTGAAAAAGAGGGTGAAGGACGTGGAGGAGAAGTCAAAGGAATTTGTCCAGAAAGTGGAGGAGAAGAGTATTGATCTCATTCAGAAGTGGGAAGAGAAGTCCCGGGAGTTCATTGGCAATTTCCTGGAGATGTTTGGCCCAGAAGGCGCCTTGGTAAGGAGCTGCCCGGGGAGAAGGGGAAAGGGGATCTGGGAGAGCTTGGCAGCTGACACAGGGACGGTGCAGCCCATACTGCAGAACAAAGCCTCAGGTTTGTTGCAGTGCTGGATGTGCTGCCAGTCTCCAGACAGGCCTTGGGCAGGCTGTTTAAAGAGAGCCCTCACTGTTGCTCGCTGAATTAAGCTAGTTCTGGCTGTAGCACAAAAGGTCCCCGCTCCCCAGAAGCTGGTCTGCGAACTCCAGCTTGTGTCCTGCAGGCCACAGAGCAAAGAGACTGGCAGTCATTTTGTCACTGGCATGGGACGGGATGGGTCTGAAATGACTTTTTTGCCTGGCTGTCCCGTGGTGCTGGCCAAATGTCACAGGCACCTCATGATAGAGGTGCTTGAAAATGGGTAATGGTGAAAGCAGAGGCAGTGTCTGAAGGCTCTATAGCACTGTGTTGGGTTTCTGCTCTTATATCGTGTGAGGAATTGAGGCACAACAGCTCAAAACACCGCACGGGCTGTGAGCAGTGCCCATTTCCACCGCTCTTGCTAACGTCCCTCCTGCTTCCACCCCAGAAACACATGCTGAAGGAGGGCAAGGGCCGGATGCTGCAGGCCATCAGCCCCAAGCAGAGCCCCAGCAGCAGCCCCACGCACGACCGCTCCCCGTCGCCCTCCTTCCGCTGGCCCTTTTCGACCAAGACTCCTCCTTCCTCGCCGGGAAACCGCTCCAGGAACGAGTCTGCAGTCACCTACGACATCAGCGAGGATGAAGAGGATTAAGCTGCCAGCCGGGATTTGCCGCAGCCCGCTGATCGCCGAATCCTAGGTCCAGACCCACTGGGGAACTCTACCTGAGCAAGAGAGCCATAGGAACAGGGCTGACGGGGAGCGCAGGGCCTGGGAGGCACCCGCTGCTCCTGGCGAGGGCTGCTGCCTGGAAGCACATTCAAACCTCCTCTCCCTTCTCCTCAAATCCCCCTTTTATTGTTTACGTCCTAGCGGTCTCCAGGGGAAAGGTGGTTTTTATATCTGCAGAAACTGCTCTTTTAAAACACAAAGGATGGCACTCGAGTGTGGCTCTTGTTCTGGTTTCTTTGCCCCTGTTAAGGCTCTCCAGGCGAGGCAGAGAGTGGTAAGACCCACCTGCCCCTTCCTCCTTTCAGCTCCCCTCTCTTATCCCTCCCAGCCCCAGGCAGTATCCGTGCTGCTGCCAAATGAAAGACACCAGGGCGACCTCGACAGCACGCAGGGAGCAGTTTTTTAGAGAAGCTGCTAGGACACAGGGACATCTCTGCTGCCCTGGAAGGAGTGGCGGCACCGTAGCCGCACACCCTGCAGGTGTGCAGCATTTGCAGCTCCAAATCTGCACAAATTGGCTGCGGGGGAGAGGCCTTTCCCAGCTGATCTTAACGGGACTGCTAAATCCCGAGCTAAAATTGAGCCCTCCGGTTGCTGATGGAGAGAAGAGAATGAATCCTTGCTTCAGGGCACTTTCTGTCCGTGCGTTTCCTCGGGTGTGTGAGCGCCCGGGTGGGAAATAACGTGTGTGCTCCTTTGAGAAGTTCCTCGTCCCGGTCTCTGGTGTGTCCTCAGTGTGTGTCCGTCCCCGTGGCCCCTCAGCACCGTGCTCTGTGCCTCTGTGTTCCCGTTGCTGTGCTCCAAGGACTGGCGCGGTCCTTTACACTGGTCAAGTTGCTGCTATCAGGACAAAACAAGAATTCGTGCAGCCGGTTTGCTGCCTGCTGTTAAGTGCAGCTGGGCAGATGGGGGACACGTTTACCACCCGGTGAAGGTGGCGGTCCCGTGTACCGATCCTGTGCAACAAATGCACAGATCCTGCCCATTTATTCCTCGGAGAGTGCTGCAGCTTTTCAAGATTTTAAACGTGTGCTCTGCTCGTTTGAAAGGTCCTAGTGCTGCCTGCTGCTGTGTGTGTGTAGGAAGCACCGAGCTTTGTGGCCCGCAGCTCTCCGGGGGAAGTTTCCCATCCCACTGGGGAGCAGCAGGGAGGTGAAGCATCCCGGGCTGCTGCTGCTTGCTGGCTTTCACCCTGCTGCTCCCCCGTCGTGCTGCCCGGAGGGCTTGGCAGAGTCTCGGAGGAGAGAAACCTCTTTGCTCTGGGCTTCTGCTGAGACCAGAGCCTGTGTGAGAAAGGGAATTTGGGGGATTCCTCAGCCACCGCTCAGACCTCTCTCAGCAGGGGTGTGCACAGCGTGGCTGGCTGCTCTTGGCTTTAAGCTGTGAGAGCAAAAAGGGTCCCTTGGTACGAGGCAGCCTTCCCTCACCTGGCTTATTCACCATGGTGGAGCACTGATTTTGTACCACCCGCGGTCTCTCTCCCTATCTTCCCCCCCTCCCTCCTTCTCCCTTCCCTCCCTGGGGGTGTCGAGTCGCTTTCCCCAGGCGGATCGCAAAGGCCAGGCTGCTTCAGAGCCCTCCTGCTGTTTTAAACACAACTTATGCAACGGTGTTCTGTCATTTTGGGTAGCAGTGGTGTGTTTTGGATGGTGGCTTGTTCTGTGGAGACCCCTGCGTGTTTCTTGGTGCCTCTGCACAACCCCGGGGCGCTTGGGAAGAAGCCAGACGTGGTTTTACGTGTAGCTTGGAGTATCAGAGCTGTTTCTTGTAACCGATAATCCCTGCTTCCTCCTTGCACTTAAATTAAAAAGGACACTCGAATCCCAATGTAGTCTTTTATTTTTTTAATTTATTTTTTCTTTTTAGTTTTGTTTGTTTTCTCCTGTATCGCTGGACTGGCCCCGTTTCCAGCGCTGCCCTGTCCTACCAAGACATTTTAGAGGGTCAGGACTTTATTGTAACCCGAGGCAGGTGCTGGAGCACTGAATACACCTGGCAGGAGCGGTGCCTTTGGGACAAACCCTGCGTCTTGATCCCTGCCCTCAGGGTGCTCACGAGGGCTCCCTGCTGGGTGTCCTACCTGCCGCAGGTAAGGAGCTGGCCTTGGCTGTCCAACATTGGACCGAGTCCTGTATTTTGCTGCTTGCCTGCCTGTTGCTGCTTGTCAAAACCAGGAGATTTCGGGGCCCAACGCTGCTGGTGGTGCCTAGAAAGTCCTGTCACGCTCCGTTGCCAGCAGTCTGTCAAGCCCCACGGTCTCCCAGCTGCTCACCGCTGTGTCTCCCAGCTGAGCAGTTTCACTCTGAACGCAGCCACCCACAAAAAGCTTTGAGTCACTTTTTTTCCCCATCCCCCCTTGATGGGAAAGAGAACTTTTTTCCCTGAAATGGATGAAAGAAATGAAAGAGTGGGAGTCGGGAGCTTTGGCTCTCTGACTCTTCTTCTCTTCCCCAGGGTTGCACCGGCCAGAGGCAGTGCTGGGGGGCACTGGGAGATGAGCAGGGCGCTGGTCTGGTGGTGCCCAGCAGCGAGCTCTGCCCTCAGCACCCACGTTCTGCCATCCCCTGCCCATCCCTGGCCTTGTGCTGTCACCTCGGGCTGGCTCTTCCCGATCCGTGTTCACTGTGCTGCTTTGTCTGTATGGCCTGTGTGCACAGCCCCTGTGTCTTACTTGTTCTGGGGTTGTTTTTTTGGCTTCTGTGTTTAGCCAAATAAATGCAAAGTCATTTTACTCATCGTGTGCCAGGTCCCTTCTGCTGTTCTAGCCCAGCCAGCGCTCGTCGTGGCCTCCTCACGTGCTGTCTTAGCAGGGCTTGGAGGGAGAAGGGGCTTCGGTGGGGGGTGCTGGGCACCTCGTGAGCCCTGCACCATGGCTCTGCTGCCCTGGGCTCCGACCTCCCGCCATATGAGCCCAGCAACCAACACGAGACCCACGTACAGAGTTACATTTATTAAGTGGAAAAAAAAGATAAGAGCCCCCCCGGGGCTGGACAGCTGCTTCACAGCTCCCTCTGGCTCATGGCCTTCAGGTTTCGGACCCTGTCACCCCTCCGCTGGCCTGCCCTTTCCCCCTTCTGCTGCCTGTGCCCCCAGCAGCTTCCCAGGGCCGCAGGAGGAGGAGGAGGTGGCTGTGCAGGGCGGGCAGCACCCCGTGCTCTGCCCCTCGCACCCTCCTGTGCTCTCCCCCTGCTCACACCTTGGCGTTGCTGCTGGTGGGGGTGATGTTGGAGGGCTGGTAGCCCGGCTTGTCATCCTGCTTGCGGTAATACATCCGCGCCACCACCGCCAGGATGAAGGTTTGCGGGATTAGCAGCTGCATGTTCATCTCTGGAAGTGATAAACGGAGACAGGTTGGTCAAAGATGCCTTCATCGACTGTGTCCGTACCCCGATGTGTGCTGGAGGTGCTCGGCCAGGAGCGAGCCATCCGCTGCCACGTCTCCCGACTTACGCTGCGACCTGGCCTTGGAGGAGAAGGGCGGCGAGCAGGCGATGTTGCCGTTGTTGGCCAGGATGCTGAAGATGGCAGGCTGCAGCGCTGTCAGGATGAGGAGAACCTGCAAGCACAACACCCCCGGGGGGAGGACACCGTCCCCACCCGCAGCTGGACCTGGATCTCGGCCACCACCACGTCCTGTCCCTACACACCTCCAGCCCGCGCTGCGAATTGCTCCTTGTGCTCGGGCTTACCTGGAAGCAGGTGAACTTGGCCTGGATGTTCTGCTCCGCCAGATGCACCCGGGCCTGCCGGAACAGGATGCCCAGAGCCCACAGCCCGAAGAGGGTGGAGGCACCGACGACGGTGTTGATCCAGAGCGCCACGCTCTCCGCCGAGATCTGGGGGGGGAAGGCAGGAAATGCGTCTGGGCTGCCAGAGCCACCACCCGTCACCCTGCCCGGCCCCACGCTGCAGCACTCACATCAGCGGGGTTGTAGTTCCCGTCAGCAGACAGCACCAGCCCCAGAAACACGGCGGCCGTCCTCAAGAAGGCGTACTGGAAAGTCCCCAGCATCAGCAACCGCAGCTTGCTCCTGGCACGGAGAGAGAGGTCGGTGGCACCCCGAGGTTTCCGTGCCCGGGGTGTTCTCCTCTGCCCCAGCCCTCCCTCACCTGCTCATGGTGATTCGGGGCAGGCAGGGGCAGCAGCAGCAGCAGGGCCCGGTGTTGAGCACCATGGGCACGTCCTTCAGGGTGCTGAGCACCGCCTCCTTGCCCCCAAAGCCCTCCACCATGACCAGCATCAGGAGGTAGAAGCAGATGGAGAAGTACCTGGCGAGGAAGAAGAGGATGAGGAGAGAATGTGCTCGGCTCCCGTGGGCTCCCCAGCCCCTCCGCCCCTGGGGCAGGCGCTACTCACATCGTGGTGGCCATCTCCACCACCATCATGGAGCGCGGGATCCACAGCCCGAAGCAGCTGAACACGGCCACGACCTGGGGGGAGACGTGGGCATGGCACGCAGCCTCTCCCCATCCCCCCAGGGGGGGTGCTCAGACCCTTCAGGTGCCCCCTACCCCACCGCCCCCATCCCCAGCTCACCGTGGGGGCCGAGCTGCTCCAGCGGAGGGTCTTCATCTTGATGGGGCAGCGGATCTTGTGGGTGAGGTAGAGGGCCTCTTCCACGTAGATGCCGACCGACACCAGCGTCAGGACGGTGGCCAGGCCCATGATGGAGAGTTGGACCATGTCCAGCTCTGCCGGGGAGGGACGAGAAAGGGGTTTGGTCACGTCCCGTCCCATCTCCCTTTTGGCACTGCATCAGCACCCCCCCTTGGGCAGGGCTGTGGGGTGGGAGCTGAGCCCCCAGCAGCACCCCGTTGCCTCCCTCCTTCCTTGGGGCCGCCCCCTGCTTTCCCCCGCCGTCCCTCATCCCCGTCCCATTCCCCGGGGGGACAGGAGGAGGCTCCCCCCACACCGCCCGCTCCCCCCTTACCCTGCAGGAGCTGCCGGGAGGTGGGCGGCAGGGAGAAGCAGGCTGGCGGCACGCTGAAGTTCACGATCAGCATCTCCACCAGCGAGCGGGGGAACCTGCGGAGAAGGGCAGCGCTGCTGGGGACACGGGGACACCCAGCCCCATGGGGTACCCCCGCCTCCCTCCCTTCCTTTAACCCAAAATCTTGCTCCCAAAAGCGGCTGTGAAGCATCCCAGCAGCACAGGGAGGATCCCCCAACCCACCTGGGGTCATTTGCCAGCTCCATGGTGGGCTCCATCCTGCCCCGCTGCTCCCCGGCTCCGTCCCAAGCAGCTGCTCGGCTGCCTCCGCGTCCCCTCCCCGATCCTACACAGGGTCAGAGTCCCCAGGGCAGGGACCTCGGGGAGGCCTGGGCGCCTCGTTCAAGTTTAACCAGCTCCAGGCACTCATTGGCGGCCCCACAACCCCCTCGGCCGCCCGGTTATCGACCCGGAGGAGCGGCCGTCCGCGTGCCATCGCGCCTGCGTGTCCCCAAAACCCAGGGTGCGGGGCCCTGTGGTGCCGTGACACCGCCTGCCCGCCCCTTGGGGCACCCCACGGATGGGTTTGGGTGGGGGTCCCCGTGGTGCCGGGGTCCCCGTGTGTCCTCCTGCCCCCTCTGCGGCGGTGGCTGGGGGGGAGGTGGTGCCACCACGCCTGCCACCTTCCGTCTGTCCTTCCCGGTGGTGGCACCTGCCCTGCTCGTGGCAGCACGGGGCTGGGCCCCGCTGGGAGCAGCTCCCGTGACGCTAGAGGGCAGGGCCAGCCCTGCTCAGCACCACGGCTCAGCACCCACAGTTAGCACCAGCACGGGGGTGAGGTCCTGGTGACCCCCCCAGCACCCCGAGGCAGACAGGCTCTGGTTTGTGTTGGGATTTCAGACATCTTCCAGCCCTTCTGCACTCAGGCAGGGGGGTCCTGCAGGAGCCAGGGTGCCGTCTGCACCCCAAAAGTGTCCCCAGCACCCCGCTGCAGTTGCCGTGGGGCCGGGGTTCCGGGGGTTGCTGTGGGAGCGGAGTGGGGGCGTTGGGCTGCGGCCAGGAGAAGGGGATGCCAACCACCCAGCGGGGCCACGGCCAGGCAGCTGCCCAGCCCAGCATGGAGCCCGTCACCCCCCTTCACTTCTCCATCCTCCTGTGCCTCTGCTTGCTGCTCCTGGGCCCGTAAGTCCCCCCACGGCAGTGTGCCAAGCCCCATCCTGCCCACACGGGGTGACAGAGCCGCCCTTCCACATTGGCATCCTGCAGATGTTGGAGCTGGGCATCAGCTCTGCCATCCCCGAGCTGCATTTTCCCCGTGCCCACCTCCCCCTGGGCTTGGGCACCCCGCTGCCTGCTCGGCCCCGACCTCCCCTCGCTCCTGCCGCAGGTGCAGCTGGCCGGCTCTGCGCGTCCTGCTGCTGCTCCCCATCTCCAGCAGCATCTTCCTCATCTCCATCCTGGCTGCCACCTTCCTCATCCTGCTCAGCGTCGCCTGCCTGGAGCTCCCCCAGCCAGGTGAGGCGCCCGGATGGGTGCGGGATACAAGAGCAGGGGGTTGGGGGGAGCGGTGTCCCCATCGTGTCGCCCGCACCAGGGAGCTGGGAGGACGTCCTGGAGCTCTGTGGCACAGCGATTCGGCAGCCCTGGTGCAGGTGCCAGCGTCCCCGCCGGCAGCACATCATCTACTGCTCTCACTGCGACGGCTACGTCAAGGTGAGGGACACGGGGTGCCCGGGGTGCCGCGCACCACAGCCCCGCTGCCCAAACCCTGCACCCTGAGGGTCGCAGCGCGCTGCACCACGACCATCCCGCTGCCCTTTGTCCCCAAACCGGTGCTCAGCCCCCTGAGCCCATCGCCCTGGGGAAGAGCCGCACGTATCCCTTGGCCTGGAGAGGCCGAGCCCTGCCCTGACGTGCACACACACGTGCTGCACGCCCCGCGGTGCCGCCCGGGCTGGCACATGCTGGAGCCTGCTCCCCTTGGCGCACGTAGCCCCGGGGTCGGCAGTGGGGCTGGCTCCTGGTCCCTGCCTGGCTCTGCAGCGTCGCCGTGACCCTCCTCGCTGCTCCCTGCCCAAATCTGCTCGTGTCCTGGGCCCTCTGCGTCCCCTGAGTGCAGCACGCGGTGCCAGGTACGGCCACAGGGTGCTCCACCAGGCTCCGTCACACCCCCCCCGTGTCCCCACAGGCTGCTGCTGCAGGCAAGGGCAGGCAGGACGGGCAGGAGCCAAAGGCAGGTGAGCACCCGCCTCCTGGCACAGGACCAGGTGAGGTTTTGGGCCAGCCCCATCGCCTCAAACCCAGCCAGGGCGCTCCTCACAGCCCCAGGGTGCTGTAGGGCTGACCAGCTCCCCTGAGGACTGCAGCGGGATTCCCCTTTCCTGCCAAAAAATCCCTTAGGTGGGGAAGGAAAACGGAGCACCCAGCAGAGCCATTCGCCCCGCTGGGCCCTGGCAATTTAAGGCTCAGGGAACCCGGTGCCACAGGCATCGTGGTGGGTGCTGTGCTCCGAGGAGCTGCTGGAGGGGGCATGCTGTGCTGGCAAACCCTCTCTGCTTGGTTAGCTTTTTCTTTCTTTAAACAGAAGCGCTTGACCTTTGAAACCCTGCCCAAAAAAAAGCCGATCGGACCCCTCTCGGCATGTCTGCATCGCCCACACGGCTGCTTGGTCAGCGTTCCCCAATACTTGGAAAAGCTCTGGAAATGCAAATATTTGCATGGGCTTTGGGGATGGTTTTCCGCCCATCTCCAACTGCCCGGGGCTGAGGCTGGAGCTGCTGGCCCAGCTCCTGGGGAGCCCGCGGGGGGCCAGCAGCTGTGCTCGCCCCCGGGGGCTGCGTGCCACCTTCCTGGTGGCTTTGGCTGCTTGTCCCGGCTGATGTCCCTCACAGAGCCCTGCTGGGAGCTGTCAGGAGGCCAAAACGCTCTTGTCTCCCTGCTCTCCTCTCCCCCCCAGCGCCTCGGGGTGTGGCGGATGGCAGGGACACCATGCAGTGACGATGTCCCGCTGCACCCGCACCGGCTCCCCGCACCGTCCCGCACACCGAGGGACACGCACGGCTCCTTCAGGCTGAGCTCCGGCTGCACAAACGGGCAATAAACATCTTCACCCCGAGCTCTCCTGCCCTGTGCTGTCGTTGTGTCGGCCACACAGCCCCGGCACCCCCGTACTAGGGTTTTAGGGGGAGCTGCTGACCCCCTTCAGCTCCTCCAGCGTGCCGGCAGCACCCCACGGAGACGCTGGAAGCAGGAGGGTGGACACGGCTCAAGAGAAACAAATAAAGCGTGGCGGTGGCCGGACTTGAGAAAGGGACAGGAAAGCCTTTCCCAGGGCGCCTGCCCCGCCTGGCCTCCCCCGCACCCCACGAGCATCGCCAAGAGGAAACTCGACGGCGAGAGGCCGGGGGGCTGGATCCTGCTGGCAGCGAGGCGAGGTGAGGCTCCAGTTTGCCATCGCGTGCCCTGCTGCAACGCAACCCAGAGCTCCTGGCGTTGGCACGCTGGCTGCCAGGCTGCGGGGGGACACCAGGACAGAGCCCTGTCCCCAGGAGCATCGCCGTGCCATGGGCAGAGCGGGGCCGTGGCCGTGCCCCCGGGGCTGGCCCCAGCACAGGAGGGATGGGGCTGTGTCCCCATGGCCCCGAGGCCGCAGCCGCCCCGCTGATAGTGCCGCAGGGGAGCCCTGCCCGCGGCTGGCCCGCAGATAAGCGCGGGGTGCGCCCCACAGATCACCCCTGGAAGGAGGCGGCCGGCAGGGAGGGAGCAGCAGTGCCCAGGAGATAGGAGCCCCAGGGCTGTGCGGCAGGAGGTGGGCTGCTCCTGCCCCGTGGTTCCCCAGCCCTAGAAGTGGCCCCGAGCAGGCGCCCATGGGGCACCCCATAACCTCCCCGGCTCCATCTTCTGCTGAGCAGCTCTGGGCTGCTTTTTTCTTTGCTCTTTCTCCCAGCAGAGCCACGTCCAACGGTGCCACGCTCGGCCGGAGCGGATGCAGCCGATCGGCAGGGCTCACCGGGGCGGGCGGGGGCTTTGTCACCTTCAAAGGGGACGAACAGACGGCGTCGGTCCCCAGCCCGGCCGGGGGATCCTGAGGAAGCGCCGCCGTCAACACGCTCGGGCGCTGCTTCCTCCCTGCGCCCAGCATCTGCTGCAGCGCCGGCTCAACCGCAGCGGGTTCCTGCGGCGTGAAAAGGCACCTTGTCTGAAAACAGAGGGGCTTTCTTCTCCTGCGGCCACCTAAAACACTGCACGTCACTGCTGATGTTTGCACTCCGAGCGTGACGGGGTGAAAGCACACTGTGCGTGGGCTCCGGGCGTTTTCTTTGGTCCGGAGTTTATTTTCCTACCCGTCTGCCTCTCGCGAGGAGCTTGCAGGTGAAAACGCTGAGGCTTGGGGAAAGGCACACCTCAAACCCCAAACTATTCTCCCAGGGAGCCAGCACACACACACACGCGCGGCGTCTTTAGGGAAGAGGAGCTCTGCTCCTGCCCATCCTGCCCCGTCTGTCCTGAGGGGACACCGCGCCAGGAATTTCCTGGCTGCCCCCTAAACCCTCGCCTCGTGCCTGCAGGCGAAGCGGGGCCAGCAGCACCCTGCGCCCAGGAGACGGGGCGGGGAGGGTGGGGGCACCCGGAACTGCGTGGGCGCAGGCACGTAGGTGTGTATGCGCCCGTACTCGTAGGGCTGTGTGGGTGTGAGCGCATCCCTGCCCCTCCTGGGGGGTGCAGCAGGACGCCCGGCACCGCTCGTCCTGGGTGCTGCCGCCCTGCGCCAGGGGTGGGTGCCCACCCGGGAGGGGCTCGGAGCACCGCATCCAAGCAGGGAGCGGGACCCTGCTCCTCCGTGAGCGGTGCTGGCCGCGCAGCATCGGTGCTCGGCAATTTGGCTGAGCTGGGTAATGAATGAAGCAGCTGCTCGGAGCAGCTGGGACGTGCAGGAGCAAAGCAGGGCGCTTTCACAAGGCACCCGGCTGATAAAAGACACAACTGCGCCCGGCCGGCTGCGGGGGAGGCAGGGCAAGGAGCCTGGGGGTGCCCGCGCCCACAACGGGCTCAGCAGCCCCCGGGCTGTGCTGAGGGAGAGGCCGGTGCTGGACACGGTCCCCGTGGGCAGCTCTTTATGGGACAAGGATGACTAAAACGGAGGAGGGCAGAACACCAGACTGCTCATCGCTGGGGGAAGGAGCGGGGAGGTTGTTTTTTGTTTTTTTTTTCTGGTTTTGGAGTGTTTTTTTTAGTTGCTTCAGCTTTCAGGCCGCACAGAAACAAAAACACAAGCTGAGATATTTTTTCCCTGTAGGGTAAAGTCAGCTTTGCCCACCGCGCGGGGTCCTGCCCTGCCGGGTGTGCACCCCGAGGGAGGCCTGCAGGACAGGCGAGGCCGTGCTGGCTGCAGACATTTTCCTTCAGCACCCCCGTCCCTGGCAGAACGTGCGCTGGGCAGGCGCCCAGGGCTGTTGCAGGGCAGAACAGCACACCCTGGAAGGTCAGCGATTTGGCCGGGCAGCGGGGCTGCTTATCTCAGGTTTTCCAGCAGCGTGCGCCCCTTCTCCAGCCAAAGATTTGCCCTTGAGGTGCCGACCGGCTTTGCGTGCCCCGGGGAAAACGGCGCGGCAGGCTCCTGCGTGCAGCTCGAGCCAGCGCCCTGGTCGGAGGCACCACGTTCGACCAGCCAGGCTGCAACTAACCCCACAAATAAACCCACAAATAAACCCGCAAATAACCCCACAAACAAACCTACCAACCCGCCCCGCGGCTCGCCTGGGCCCCAGCGCAGCCAGGCAGGCAGCCAGCAGCAGGTTTCTCCACCGCAGATAAGGGGCAATTAGCAGGAAGGCAGAAAGCTCCCCCTCTCCCTGCTAATCCCACCCCAATTAAAAATCCCCCCTCTCTGCTTTCGAACATTGTCCCCCTGGGGACAATTTCCCTCCGCCGCGCCAGCCGGCAGTGCACAGCAGGGTGCAGTTTCCCCCTCCGTTGTTGTTTTTCCCCCCCCTTCAGGCTCCCCTTTCGCCAATAAATGCATAAATAAAGGAATAAATGCATAAATAAAGGAATAAATGCATAAATAAAAGAGCAGAGCAGCAGGCAGGGCTAATCCCCGGAGCCAAGCGCTCCCTTATCTCGGCGGGGCTGTGCCGGGCAGGGTGGCTGTGCCGTCCCCGCAGTGCAGCGAGCGCACACACTGCAGAGAAAATCAGAGGGGAAATTTTGGGGCTTTCCAGCCCCTTCCCAGGCCCTTTTGGGAATAAACACGGAGAGACTTTCGCAGGACTGCTGCTGGGAGAGAGGCTCAGCTGGTGTAGCGGGATGCAATAAGCAGGCTGGGGTGTCGGGGTGATGGTGCAGGGGGCGGCAGGTGCCGAGCAGCTCCGGGGCTTTCTAGGACTCAGCCCACCAAATCTGCAAGGGAAAAAATAAAATAAAATAAAAATAAAAATAAATAAATAAAAGCAATGCTCCCGGCTGTGGCAATTGCAGAGTGAAACGGCACACAAAGCACTTTGGAAAAGGACCGAGATGCCTGCCCGGAGATGCGGGGAAGTGGGGAAGAGAGGGGCAGTGTGCTGCGCTCGAGATACGGATCAGGGAGAGCCAGAACAAAGAGGGACCGAGGGAGCTCATGAGAAACCCGTGACGTGGAGCCCAGGACCCTGGGGGCTGCATCCCGGCCCCGTGCCTGCCCTCTCCCCACTGCTGCCTTTTCCCTTTCCGCTTCCCACCGCCCCAGCCCCCCGGCCAGCTGGGGCCAGGCCGGCGGCGATCAAACACGGGGGCTGCTGGGGAGCCGCAAACTGGAGACGGGGCCTTTGATGCGCCCCGGGACGGCCGCGCTGCGTCCCCCTGCTTTTCAAAGCCCCGTCCCTGGCCATTGTGCTCGCATCCTGAGCTTGTTTGTGCACTTGTCGGGGGGGCCCCCAGCCCCGTAGCCCCCCTGCGGGTGCCTGAGCTCTGTCGGACACCGGCCCCGGCCAGCAGATAAGCGCAGCCGGGCTCGCTCTGGGGGCAGAGCTGCTATCGGGGCCGTGGCGAGCAGCGGTGTGCGGTGGTGCAGCCGCCCAGATAGCGGGATCTGGGGGCTCTGGGTCAACCACAGCACCTCCCCTGCTGCCCACCGCAGCGCTGCCTGTTGGTGGGGGCCCTATCGGCCCCGTGCACACCGGGGATTTGTCCTCGCGCCGTTGCTGTCCCCTCGGGAAGCTGCCAAAAGGTTGAACCGACGCCGGCCTCTGGCAAGCGGCACAGCGGTGGCGAGCACCGCCAGCCCGGCTTCCTTCCTCGGGCAATCTCGGGAGGGTTTGGGTGTCTCCTGGGCAGATGGAGGTGTCTTGGAGGGGTCTGGAGCTCCGTGAGGGTCCTCAGCTGCTCGGCTCTCTGTGGGGCCAGCTGAGGACAATGAGCCGGGCCGGGGCCAGGTGTTTCCCTGGGAAGGATGCGAAGACGAATTTGTTTCAAAGGGAGGACGGGGCCGCGGCCGGCTCTCAGCGCTACCTGCCACGTCTCCACCCCCTCCAGAGCCTTTTCCTGGCCTCTGCTGCAGGGAGGTGGGCTGCAGATCCTCTCCCAGATAGCGCTGCTGCCGGACTCCCTCTTTTAGGCAGAGCATTTAGGAAAGTCAGAAGGAAATGGCAAAACCACAAGGCCACCTCCTAGAGGATGGAGACATTCCTTGCCAAGTTTGGGGATATCACACTCGCAGCTGGGAAGGAGACACGAGCAGGCAGGGCAGGGTTTTTCTGGCAGGGCAGGATGAGGGCAGCATTCCCAAAATTGCAAAAACCTGGATTTAGCAACTCCCTTGGGACCATAGCTGATTGCAGCCCGGTGCAGGCTGAGAGCTGAGCGGGGAGCACAGACAAGGCTCTGCTCCGATCCGCTGCCAGAAAGGCAGGAGCTGGCACTGCCGGGGAAGCAGCCCGCGGGCAGGGCGTGTTGAAGCCTTGCTGGTCTCAGAGTCCACCATCTCCCCGCTGGCTTTTGGCCTCAGCCCTGCGCTCGGCTGCAGCACCCCTGGTTTGGCACCGAGCTCCTGCACTTTGTCCCTGGCTTTTCCACCCGTCCAGATTAAAAAGCCACAGTGCTCCCAGTATTTCTCGATATAAAACTACTCGAGTCACCTCCCAGTCTTGTTTTTGATAAGCAGCTCGCAGAGCACAGGGCATCCTTCCCAACCTGGTTATCTCTGGGGCTTTTGTTTTCCCTCTGCTCTCTAACTGCCACTGCCAAAATGTGAGCAGCGCAGCTGGTCACGCAACCATCAGCCGTGCCGTAAAGCTGAAGTGAAACCATGTTTTCACCCCCACATTTTGGTCGCATGTTCGGGCATTTGTCCAGCAGCAGGGACACGGTCACATTGCGGGGCATTGCACAAGGGACTGGGAAGTCATTTGAGTCTAAGTCAGGGGACGCACGAGCCCCTCGGAGTTCAGATAAACATCTCCTAAAAACACCAGGGCCAAGCTGCCAGGAGGAGGAACGCCCTGGTGGGAGCTGGGCCAGGGTTAAGCTGCTCTCAGGTACCGTGCTGCATCTGAAGCAGGCAACATTTTTAGGTATTTCACTGCCAGCACTAGCTAAGTTGCAAAGATAGCTGTTTTTCTAATATCAGCTCCCTCCCCTCTTCCGGGCAGGCGTAAAAATGGGGAACTGCTGAGCATGTGGCCAGAGATGTGAGAGGGAACAGAAAACACCTGCAGCCGCTCTGTGCCAAGGCAGGTTGGGGCTGGCACGGCACAGCGCAACGTGCCTCCTCCGGCATGGAGCTGGCAGCCGACGGAGCCCACGGAGAGACATAAATCAGTGGCTGCTTTTCAGCATCTCTGTCTCCAAGCTTTGCAGGATCCTGGTTTTACAAAAATGAACAGTTCTGGAGGCCTGCAGCAGTTTGCATGGGTTGCACGTAGGTAAAAACCTGCCTGGAGTGAAATTAAAGGAAAGACTCTTCTCTGGGCCTTAGGGCACTGCTGCCATTTAATAGGTTTTGTCCTCTCCGCAATGGGTGCCTCATACTGCCCTGAAGGTGATTTGATGAGCACTTGAGTCTTTAATTGCATGGCAATGGCACCTCCAGCTCCGTCAACAGCCTTCACAGCAGAAGATTTTATCCCTTTGTTCAGGAGGAACATAAAACCTTGGGCAGGGCTTGGGCTGCGTTCCCCTGGTTATATATTTCCCTGCACCCAGACTCGTATTTAAAAGCAACCAGAGGATCCACCCTCCAGGACGGCTCGAAACCCTTTCTGCACCTTTATTACACCCCTTGCCTTCCCCCGAGGACCCCGCAGCACCCCGGGGCTGCCGTTTCCCTGAGGTTTGTCTCCAGATGGCCGCATCGAGTCCAGGCCTTGCTTAATCCCCCCCCCCCCCCATACCAGCACAGGAATGTATTGCTTTTCACCAAGCGTAATCCTCTTTGCGGTCATGTGTCCTGCCAAACTACCAACTTTCTGCTCCCGTCGTTCTTTCCCGGGGGAGGATTTGAGGCAATAATCCTGCCCTACCCACCTATTTCTTTAACGAGCAAGAGGAATTACGCACAGGGCACCACAGTGTGTGCACAGCGAGACCTGGGGGCACTTCTGGCCCTCCTGTGGGGGACGGGACGAACTCAGCCCCTGCTCTGGAGCATGGACAGAGGGGACAAGTGGCTCCAGAGGCACTCATAGCATAGAAATTTTGGTGTTTTGGGGTGCTGAGGTGCCCTGCAGGGATGCAGGGATGCAGGGCTGTCCTTTCCCTGAAGGCTGTGTTAGCGTGCCCAGTGACTGTGCCGCTGTTCTCCACCACCCAGGAGCTGCTGCCAACACCGCCCACAGACGTGGTTAGCCCGGCATTGTACGGAGTGCTAGAGAACTGCCTCAGCACCGGGACAGGGCAATTTACGGAAAGTGACTCATCACCAGCACCGGTGCTTTATGTGCTGCTTGAAACACCGCATGTATAATAACATTTACTCCCCTCAGCCTTTCCCAGGCGAAGCAGAGGGCAAGGAGCCACACTTCACTTCTCCTCACGGCTCCCTGGAAACAAGAGAGGGAACCAGGGGGGGGCTCTGACACACACACGGGCTCCATCAACGGGCACGGGGGTCTGGGGTCTCACACGGAGCCCCCTCTGCCCCCTCACACACCGAGGCAGCGCTGAGGTGAGGCGAAGGCGGGGAGGGGGCAGCGCCATCACCTCACGCGCGCCCCTCAGAGGGAGGGGGTGAGGTTCCCGCCTGCGCCTGCGCTCGGGGCGCTGATTGGCTGAGCGGCGTGCTGGGGGGGGCGGGGCGCAGGGATGAGCCGGGCGGTGGGGGCAGAGCCCGGCAGTGCGTGCGCGAGGAGCGGCACGAGCGCAGCGGCGGCAGCGGGGGGCTCGCGCGGCGGCCGTTGGAAGGGCGGGAAGGGCGCGCGCCGCGCCGAGGCGGGAAGAGCCCCCCCTGAGGCGGGAAGGGCCCTGAGGTGAGGTGAGGTGAGGTGAGGTGAGGCGAGGAGGGGCGGTGCGGTGCGGTGCGGTGCGGTGCTGCCATGGCTGCCTGACCTTGAGGAGGGGCAGCGCTGCCGTGACGAGTCGAGCATGCGAAGGGGGCCCCCCTGAAGGGGGGAGAGACGTGCCCCGGGAGGGCGGCCTATCGGCCCCGCCGCTTATCGGGCGGCCGGCAGCCGGGCGGCCCTGCCTGTGATACCGTGCCTGGTGAGAGGCGGTGGCTCCTCGGCTCTTTTTTTTTTTTTTTTTTTTTTGATTATTATTTTTTTTTTCGTTTTATTTGCTGTCAAGGTGCGTGGGGGGGGGGGTGGATGCGGGTGCTGGGTGGGTTGAGGGTGCTGCCGCAGCGCTGTGCTGAGCATCGCTCCTCACGTGGGGCCTGCAGGGCCGTGGGTGCCGCCAGCTTGTCCCTCATGAGCCCCTGCAGCTGCCCCCTGCCTGTTTCCCCCCTCTATGTTGGCTTCCCTGCCTGCCAGCTACGGCCTGGGCCTCAAAACGTGGCCTGGTGAGGCCGCCGGGGCTCGTCTCCTCCACACAGCCCTGTTCTGAGAGGAAGGTGAGGCCACGGTTAACCTTTGGTCTCTGCTCGTGGTGCAGAGCTGTGCAGTGTACAGGTGGCGATCAGCGTGCACCATCAGCTTGAGCGCTCTGCCCATGTGCACCGGCTCAGAGCCATTTCTCAGCCAGAGGGTGTGCTCCAGCCACGTGCTCCCAAGCCCAGCTGGCTGGTCACTGGCTTACAGAGCTCCTTGAAACATCCTCCTGAAGGAAGAAGTCCTAAACTGATTCAAATCAGAAGTTATACCCTCCGGAGAAATGCAGGCTGTAAAAGTAACTGCAGTGCTTTTGGGTGGTTGCTCTTAGTCATTCTGGGAGAAAAGCCAGTGCGGAGGTTGTCTTTATGAAATTATAAAGAAATAGTCACCTGGAAGGGACCTTCCAGATGGAAGTGTTCCTGTAGGGTAGGAATTGGGGCTGCTTTTGGTGGATGGTGTTGTGCCACCTCTGGCTACCAGTCGGATGTTTGTCTCCGTGCTGTCATGGAGCCATAAAGTCTCCACGTGCTGTCCCTTGTCACTGCTCAGTATCCACCTATTGTGAGCCCTTCCCAAGTGGAGGTGGTCCTACAATTCGTAAGACCCTCGGCTGAACTTAGCTGTGCGAGACTACTCCTCAGTTATACCCTTCTCACCACTGGGGTTCAACAAAAAGGGTATTTTCTTGTTCATCTGCAGAGTGGAGATGTGAACTTCAGGTTGCGTTCAAGGTTAAGGGGCAAGCTTGATCTAGCATAACCAACATGGTGAAGGACTTATATAAAATTCATGGGCAAGCATTTTGCTAGTGGCTGTGGCTGATCTTGGGCATCTTTTATAATTGCAGGGGAACAGCCTGAGTTGATTTGTTGTGCTCTGAACTTCCAGGGCTTCGGTCAAGTTGCTGGGTACTCCTCCAGAAGGCGATGGACCATGCGAGAGCAGCCATTTCGAACTTGGTAAGACACTGCCACCCCCGTGCCATTTATCTCTCAGTGACAAACTGGTAATACCGTGGAAGTGCAATTCAGCGAAGTTGTTGTTGGTATCAGAGGCTGGCAAGTCCAACGTGCTGCTAGGTGCTGCTGTGCACGTTGCTGTAGCTAGCTGGCTATGATAAGGAAGTGGTTTAAGCTGTTTGGTCTGGTAGGGTTATCTTTAACTGCTACAGTGTCTCGGGTCTCTCAAGAAGCTGGAAAAGCGATAAGTGGAGGGGAGAGAGCTTTGAACAATGTTCCAGGAGGAAGTACTGATGAGGAAGCTGATTAAGTGCCCGTTGGGACAACCAGCACGGGACAATCAACACATGTTCTATTATGTTCCCCCTGGGGGGTGGGGAAGGGGAGCTCAACCACAACCTTTGTGACATGTGCTTCTGAAATGAGTACCGGGGAGGTGTTGCTGCGGTGTTTCCCCTCAGTTACAACAGCTGCCAGGCACTTCATTTCAGGTAACGTGGGCAGAGATTGCAGCAGCTTGGGTACAGGCTGCCACCTGCTTCTTCAGCATAGCAGGGAGGCCACAGGACCGCTGCTCCCAGAACTGTTCCTCTGGCTCTTAGCCAGCCTCCTGCCTCTCCCCAGCAAGTACCCGAGCACAAGCATGGCTACAAGCAGGCTCGGTGGCTCCAATGGGAGCTGTGTGGTTCTGCTCAGAGTTAAGTCAGCCACGATGCCTGGGTGCTGAAAAAGAGCTCTCAAATGGTTTCCATTGCAGCTGGACATGAGAGGCGCATCCCTGCCTTCCTTCCTCTCAGCTAAGGTTATGGGGTTCCCATGGATCATCCCTTTTCAGCCTAGCTGCTCTATAATAGTTATCAATAGTGTAATTTAAGAGTAGCCTGGGGCAGCTTAATATGAGATTATGTAGATATTGGCTGAGACTACTTGCGTCAAAGTGAATGTGGCTCAAAGGCACAGCTGTGGAGGGGTTGCCTTCCCTTTCGTCTGTTCTGATCAAAGTTGCCTTCTGTGCAAGTTGCACGTGTTCAGCTCAGTGCATTCCTGATGAAGACCAGGAGATTCTGCTTCTATCAGCCATTGCCATGGGGCTCCATGGGAAATGTCAGTACCGTTGCCTGCCTTGTATCTGGAAGAGTCCAAGCTAGAATCTGAATAGCGTAGCTTGAGCTTGTGCAGGGCAAACAGCTGCGAGGCTCTGGAGACCCTGAGTAGGTCTGGCTGTGTGTGTGAGCAGCCAGCCTGGCGTATTGACAGCCGACACTTGGCTGTGCTGGAGCAGTTTCAGATGAACACGCTGTACTTAGCACAAGTGCAACTGGCTGCAGGGGCTGTAGGCTGGCATAGCAAACTCTACCATCACGTGGCTGTCTTTCGACACAGTTTAGTGGCGAGCCGATGTCGTACACGCGCTTCAGCATTGCCCGGCAAACGGACGGAGACAACAGCCATGTGGAGATGAAGCTGTCTGCCGACGATGAGGAAGGAGGAGAGGCTGGGAGGCCTGAGCACCTGCATGCCCATGTGGCTCAGCCATGGAGGAATGGCAAGAACCTGTGCTTCCTACTCATTGCGGCTTTTCTCCTCCTTTTGATTGGTAAGAAAGGGTGGAAAACAAACTAAGTACCAGGCTCTGCTTCATGCAGTTACCTGAGGCTATCCACTAACATTAGAATTCATGTTGTTTCAGGATAGAATTAAAGAGCCTGGATCCAGGCTGCAGCCTCTTGTCACTAACTCTTACAAATGCTCAGACTTGTGTCAGGCTTGATAGCGGGACTGTGACTTAGCCAAAGGGCAAACCAGTCACTGGTTTTTCCCCTCATCAACTCCCCACACTTCTCTAGAAATGTGGGCAAACACATCAGTAAGGCCTGATGCTGGTCTTTCCAAGGTTTTAGTACTGCCACCTAGAGCAATCCTTCTCCTCCCTGTCTGGAGGGACTCTGCCAAGCACAAGGTCAGATCTACAGTGTGCCTTAGAATGTGCCAGCTCAGGCAAAATGTCAGGCTGCATACTGCTGTCTGTCCCTAGGTATTCCAGCTCGTTAAAAATGGAGTGAGAACAGTGCTGCATCTTAACTGTCAGGCTGCTGTGAGCGTGCTGGTGTGGTCATCTTTCTGACGTGTTTTCTCTCTATAGGGTTTCTGATCGGCTACTTGAGTTACCGGGGACGAATGCAGCTGGCTGCCAAGTGTCTAGAGGGAGGTGGCAAGTGTGAGGTGACTCCTACTGCATCTTACTTAGCGGATGGTGATGAAACTGAGGAAGAGGACGTTCCAGGACCACCTATCCTCTACTGGCCTGATCTTAAGAAGCTGTTGTCGGCTAAGCTGTCAGAAAGGCGTCTTGAGGAGAACTTGAGGTAACAGCTCCAGAAAGCTTAGCTTACAGCTATGGGAGAGGCAAAGCCTGTGAGCAGAACTCAGGCTTGTTTGGAGAACAAGGACATGGTGATATAGGGGGGCATGTGGTTAAAGGTGGATTTAAATGGCTCATCCAACCTGGGTTTGTAGGCTGGGGGACTGTAGTGCAGCCTGGTGCTGTAGCCTAAGCCATACATCCTTTATCTACAGGCAAAGAGCAAACAAGTACTCCTTTGAAGCTGGCCAGAGTGAAGATGAGAACATGGGCATCTACATTCATGACCTGTTCAAGAGCTTCTTTTTGAATCAAGTGTGGAAGGATAAGCACTACATAAAGCTGCAGGTCAAAGGCAGGTATGTTAATGAAAAAATGTAGGTCTCTCCCTCATAGCACGGATCTCCACAGTCCTGAGTAAACACTTTAATTGCTGTTGAGATTGTGTGCCAGTTACCTCTCTCTGAAGAAGATCTTATCTAGCCAAGCTGTAGCTGCTACTTTCTTTAGGCTTCCTAAATCCAAAGGGCCAAATAGCAGTCCTCTAAATTTTAGCTGGGACAGCTGGCTCTTAAAGCATGTGTAAGAAATGGAGGGAAAACGCACAGAGTAAAGACTCAGCTGAAAAGTAGACTCCCTGTGCCCAAGACTGATAGCAGGGTGACCGTCTTGTTACCCAGGCAGGTGCTGCAGACCTGGCGGTGGCTCCCAACAGCTCAGAAGGGTGTCAGCTGCCACTGAGCTGGCTGACAGCTCACATCCCCAGGTCTTCCTGCCTGTTCATGCTAGGGGAGTTGAATTTACTTCATTAATGTCTGAACAATCCCAGAGATTGTTTTGTGAAAGCACTGGGATGAGTCGGCCGGTTTCAGGCTTTGCATGGACTTGATCAGAATTACAGGAGTTATTAGGCTGAAATATGTGAGATGGCTAAGTATGCACTTAACGTAGGAAAGAATGTAACGCTGCCTCCTGACACTTAACAGCACCAGGAACAAAGTGTCTGTTTTGGAAGATGGTAAAGAAGAGGAACTGGAGACTCCTGATGCATATGTGGCATACAGTGAGACCGGCTCAGTTACTGTAAGTGACTCCAAGAAAATCCTGGGGTTTTTGTGTGCCTGTCAGGTGGCGATGTGTGAAATACATGTGTGTCAAGACATGTGCTGCTTAAAGGCCTTCCCAATTAAAGAGCCAGTGGGGAGAGGGAGGGAAAAGAGTGGGCCCACACAGTTTTCTTACCTTGTCAAGAGACAGAAGTTACTGTTTAAACTTCTCTGCTGGGATCCAGCCAGGAACTTTTGACAGAACTGCTCCAATACGTGTGTTGCATGTGATCAGAGTTTACATAGCTGAAATTGAAGTCCCTGCTGCTAGTGGCAGGCTGATGTGTTCCAGGCCTGTAACTGGGCAGGGTGCTTCAGGTGCCTTCCTAGCACAGGACTGCTGTGTTTATAACCACTGTTTCTGTCCTAGGGCAAACCAGTCTATGCAAACTATGGACAGAAAGAAGATTTTCAGAAGCTAGAGAAGTCAGCGATTGAACTGAATGGAACCATAGTCATTGTCAGAGCTGGAAAAATAACCCTTGCTGAGAAGGTAAGCAGCCTGTGGCCCAAAGTCTGGCAAAACGTGGCAGCGGGAAGCTATGTTTTTTTGGGTTTTTTTTGGTTTGTAGTCACACCACTTTACCTCAGTTCACGTCTCAAGAATTCATAGGTAGGCTTGTCCTGCAGGCCTGGTCTTGTTTGTTTGCTCCGAGCTTCCACGTGCAGGTCTGGACACCGAGGTTGAATGGAGCTGGTTACCACTCGTGGGGCTGCTGTTCTTAGCCGCTGGCAATCTGGTTGGGATAGCCAAGCATTTAGGAGGCAGAGGCAGTTTGGGAACTGCTGTGTGCAGAGCTGGCCGCTATGGCTGGGTGCAGCAGCGGGGCTGCTAGAAGCAGAGCAGCCTCACCCCCAGGGCACCTCTGCTGCTGCAACCAGGCACCTTTAAAGCTCAGCTGCCATGTCTCCACTGAGCTCTTGCAGACATGGTCTGAGTGAAAGTGCTGGCACTGCCTTCCCAGTCAGTTGCCACGTGTCGTTTAACATTCCCTTCATAGCAAGCGATGTGGAACAGCCAGGCAGCCTAAAAGATCCAAGTCCTGCACACAAGCCCGTTTTAGGTCTGTCCCAGAACTGCTCCTCAGAGGGGTGCTGGTGGAGAGGCTGGGGTATCGCTGCTGGGTGCCGCTCTGGCTCTGCCAGTGTGCATCATGGACACTTGAACTGTTCAGAAGGGCATTAGAGACATTATGCCTGGAGTAAGGCTGTTAGCTTTCATCATCCTTGTGTGCATATCTCCGTCAGGTGGCTCTTAAAGCCTGTTGTGGAGCTAGGCAGTGAGGAGCTCAGCCCCTCACACTGTTACTTGATGTACTTGCCTTAACTCCCCTTGCTTGCTGTGCACCTCAGGTTGTGAACGCCAAGGAGAAAGGAGCAGTTGGTGTGCTGATGTACCTGGATCCGTACAAGAACACAGACGACCTTGTCCCGTTTGGGCATGTGAGTATGCAGTTGGCTCTCCTGTCTGCTGTTCTCATGATGCTTTTGCTCTGTCGGCTGCAAACTGTAGCAGTCCTTCTGCAGACTTCCATGCCAGCAGTGCTTCATGCCCTTGTGTAGGTGGAAACTGGTCTCCTGAGACATGAAGGCTTCTTACTTTCCACAGGCCCACCTTGGAACTGGAGACCCTTACACCCCAGGCTTTCCTTCTTTCAACCACACCCAGTTTCCTCCCATTGAATCTTCAGGACTACCCCACATTGTTGTTCAGACCATCTCTAGCCACGCAGCGAGCAGGCTGTTCAGGTAACGGGCTTCTCTGGCTTGCATGCTCTGCTCTTGGTGGCTCTGCTGCAGAGGTGAGAATGATGATGAGGTGCTGCGAGCCCAGGGAGCTCTCTGCTGGTCTGTGCTGTGTATCGCAGGGAACACTTAATGAAACTGGCTGTGGAAATGTTGCTTGTCCATGTCTCCTTGCTTAAAGGCAGGTCTTAATCTAGTGTTGAGTTCTTCTTGGCCTCTGCATTCTCCCTTTCCGCACTTAATGAGCAGGGCTTCACAGGGCTGCAGGCTTGTTCCTGAGTAAGCTCTGAACAGGGCTGCACCTGCAGTTGCAGGCTTGATGGTGTTTTGTTTATTATTACTTTTTAGGATAGTTAAATGAGGACAGAGCTGGATAATGAGCTCAAAGGATCTTTTTTTCCCTTCCCCCTCAGCAAAATGGATGGAGAGTCATGCCTTCCCCAGTGGAGAGGTGGACTTCTGGTCTGTAAGATGACAGTGAGGAGCGACAAGCAGCTGACGGTGAAACTGGATGTGAACAATATCATGGTGGACAGGAAGATTCTGAACATCTTTGGTGCTATCACAGGATTTGAAGAACCAGGTAACAGCAACTGCCCTGTGGCTCAGCCTCTAGGGGAACATTTCATCTTCTGTGATCTCTGTAACACATGGCAGCTGCTCCCAGACAGAGACAACCTCAGTAGCACCAAGACCGGTCTCTGAGGATTAAGAGAGAAGCTGAGCTGCAGTGCCAGGGAAAGGCTAAATGAAAGCAGTGTGCTTCATACAGGAGTTAGACTCCACTTGGTTCCTGGCACAAAAGCTCAAAGCTGCCTCTTTGGTAGACAGTGTTTGCGATCTGAAGCTCGCAGCTCAGATCTTGATGTCTCCTTTGTAGATCGGTACGTGGTGATCGGAGCCCAGAGAGACTCCTGGGGCCCAGGAGCAGCCAAGGCTGGCGTTGGAACTGCCATATTGTTGGAACTTGCCCGTGCCATCTCGGACATAGTGAAAAATGGTAAATATCTGTATACAAAAGCATGGGGTTGAGGGGTTGATACAGGTTTAGCTCTGTGTGTAACACTGGAGAGCCCAGTTACAAAATAATCCTTCCAGAACGTGTGGGAAGTCTGACAAAGCTTTCTGAGAAGCTGCTACTTGTCCAACACAGACAGCTTGTCTGCAGCCAGCACTTGCTTCCAAGGGACTGCCTGCTTGTATCTGATATGGCTTGAATGCAAGAACATCCTTGTATAGCATGCACTGCAAACCTCAAACGTGAGCTGCCTATTGGACAGCCAGGCCTGGAGGTGAAAAACATCGAAGCAGCTGACCAGCTGGAGGGGCGGGGGCTGCACGGTGGCACTTAGTGCGAGTGCTCTTGTCCCCAGGGTTAATTCTGGGCTCAGGCAGATAAAGAAAGGGAGTAAAATGCAGAGAACCTGGCTTTACTGTGCAGCATGGAGAAGGTCAAGGAGGGCTGGAAAGGGTGCAGTGTCCTTGCTGCCACTAGTGCACATGTTTGCGGCAGGCAGAATGCTTCAGCTCTACCTGAGCAGCAGGTGACTTCATCAGCCCAGGTCTGGAGTGCTAATCCACATCTCAGGGGAAGGGCGGAGATCTCAGTCTGTCTCTTTGCAGAAGGCTACAAACCGAGGCGAAGCATCATCTTTGCCAGCTGGAGTGCGGGAGACTACGGCACTGTGGGTGCTACTGAATGGCTGGAGGTACTGGTTCTTCAGACTGTTGTGTGATGACTGCTCAGTTGTCATTTCTCATTCCACGTTTCCCTGTGGAATAAACTCCCTGGTATTATACTGCCATTGCTTATCTTAAAATGCTTGTTTTGTTCTAGGGGTACTCGGCCACGCTGCATGCCAAAGCTTTCACTTACATCAACCTGGATGCTGCAGTCCTGGGTAACTTGCCACTCTTAATTTTTCTTTCTTGAAACCAGATGGAATGAGGGTAGTTTGACAGATAACCGTAAGCCTCCAGAAATGGAGACACTTCCCTGACTGCGCTAGAGGTGCTGTTGGGTGTTTGGCTGAAGGCCAGAATGACTCAATTCATCGTTGGCCCACTGTCACTGAAACCAGGAGATTGCAGGGACCTAGCAGAACTGTCTTCTGGTTCAGGCTGCAGCAGTTTCTGCCCTGTGCCTTTTGAAAACCTTTTGGCAACAAGCCGTAGATCACTTGGCCCAGAAGGCCTTGTTGCTCGGTTGCAGGTCTGAGCTGCTCTAGCAATTAATTGTGCAATCAGTGTGTTAAACACCCTTTTTCTCTTGCAGGCACAAATGACGTCAAGATTTCTGCTAGCCCCTTGCTGTATGCACTACTGGAGAGAACTATGAAGGGGGTGAGTTGAAGGGTCTCAGGTGGATCAGAGTTAAACAATAGCTTAAGCCACTTTCCACTGGGTCCCTTTCCTCAGCAGAGCTGGCACCTCTTAAAGAGAAGCTGCACTTAAGAGGAGGGGCTGAAATACTCTGGAGGGCCCTGTCTGAAGTCAGCTGGGCTCTGGGAATTGCAGTTCACTTAAACAGAATGCAAAATTAATAAATGCCATGGTTTGGTGGGAAATGAGTGCCTGTCCTGTATGGAGTGTGTTCGTGTAAAGAAAGGTCAGGAGAGAGCACACCTGACTGGTGTCTGCATAGCGGTGTGAGCTCTGGGGCACGCCCAGCAGCCTGGAAGCTGAAACAGAGGTCAGAACAAGTGCAGTGACTGTCATCTCCCTGCAGGTAAAGGATCCAGCAACAAGCTCGAGAAGCCTCTATGACAGAGTTGGCTCCAGCTGGGTAAAATCAATGTAAGTATTCCAGTCCTGTTGAGAAAAGCAAATCTCCATAAAGGCACAAACTAAACAGCTTCTGCTCTTTGTGCTGGAACCTCATGCCACTGTCCGGGGCAGGCTTTCCCTGCTGCAGTGGGGTCAGGCAGGCGTGAACACAGAGCACGAGCCGTGCTGAGTGCTGCCCCAAGCTGCCCGTAGGCAGTTCAGACACCTTTTTTTGCAGGGCAAGAACCGCCTTGTACAAGGAGCGGTGGCCGGAAGCGGACCAGCAGCCCTTGGCACTTGGCTTGGACTCCTTGCCAAAACCTGTCTTGTCTAGACAGAGTAGCCCGGTTGGCTCAGAGCTTCACCTCGAGCCCTCTAGCCCTGTAGCTTTTCAGCTGGGCTGTCTAAACCAGTCAGTAACTATTCAATACCTCTCTCTTGCAGCGTTCCTTTTGGCCTAGATAATGCAGCGTTCCCTTTTCTGGCGTACTCTGGAATCCCAGTGGTGTCCTTTGGTTTCTACAACGTAAGTACTGCCCGCCTGCCTGCCTAGTGTTGGTGCTGTGGAAGGTGCTGTAGGGATAGCTGCTCTCCAGGATGGCGAAGTGCAAGGTGCACTGAGCTCGGTGTCCATGCAGGAGCCTCTCTAAGAGAGGAGGAGCAGCCACTGGACCTGGGGGCTGTGGCAGTACTCATGAAGGCTGCTCCTGGGATGTGGTTGGCCTTTAGCTTCTGTTTGAGCGTCTGGGGTGCTTGTGTTCTGTTGGGGGAGGGGGGCATTGCTCTTCTAGAGGCTCAGATGTCAATGACGCAGAAATAAAAAGCATTAGAGATGCCAAGCTTCCAGTACTTCAATTAGAGAATGTACTGCAGCCTGCTGTTCAGCAGGCAGAGTGCTCTGGGGACGCTGTACTGCTGGCCAGAGCAGACAGACTGTCCAGATCTGCTGTTGTAGCTCGGTGCTGGCAAAATGGCAGCAGCCTGGCAGCCTGCACTACTCCTGCTGCAGGAGTGCAGCTGGGACCCTTTCTGCTAACAGCTTCCTTGGTTCCTGAGTGCTTGGATTTTGCAAGTGTCAGGCTTCACAAAAATCTTAGGCTGTTGTGCTCAGAAAGGTTGGAAAGTGCTGTCAGCATGTACTGAAGTGGGTGATGGTTTGCAGGAGCTCTGCAGGGAGCTCTGGCAGAATGGGTCTGTGTGTTTTGGGCCTAACAAACTCACAAGGCATGCGGCTGATCAACAGAGGCTGTGAGGGACTAGAGGAGGGCATTTCGTTCCCCTCCCTCATGTTCTGAAGTTTTGCTACTCAAATCTCACTATGTAGAAGCACAAGTTGATGGGACGTGCTGAGAGCTCCTAGCTGGAGAAGCATTGCTGTCTAACTTTTACACCTTCTCTCTTGTAGAAAGATGAGGACTATCCCTTCCTGGGCACTACTCAGGACACTGTGGAGAACCTGAAGGCGATTAACAGTCTGTACACTCATCTGCGTGCTGCTGCGGAAGTAGCTGGACAAATAGCTCTCAGGCTAACCCATGACCATGAGCTCTTCCTAGACTTTGGGAGATACAGTGAGGAACTGTTAGCGTTCCAGGAAAAGTTTCTGGTCTACGATCAGGATGTGAAGGTAAGAAAGGATCTGAGTGCACTGAATCCCTGTAGACTGTTCCGGAGTCGTGTGTTAGCAAGGCTCTGTGATTACTGCATGCAGCTGGGGGGACATCTGTCTTCTTGACTTGAGTGTCACAAGTTGTGATCTGAATTAATGTTCCTTAGGGAGCAGTACTGACATAGGAGCTGTTGCAGACAGGTTTAGCTATAGTGGCTTTAGTGAGTTCTTGAGGAAATGGATGTGGCTGTGATTGTTTCTAGTCTGAAATATCATTCACAGTGCAGCTTTGCATCTCATCTGCACCTCTGCTGAAACAGTACGAGAAAAAGTGGGTGGGGAGAGACGTCACTGTGCTCGGTGACCTCAGAAGACTGCCAGGAACTTGCTCTGCTACTTGGTTAACTGGCAAAAAAAAACACACACTTGGTAAGAGCAGCAAAAGAAGAAAATCAGGTTTGCTAACAGTTCCTCCCTCGCAGGAGCTGGGGCTGAACTTAGACTGGCTGTTTCTTGCCCGTGGCGACTTCCAGCGAGCTGCAAATGCGCTGAGAAGAGACATTGAAAACAGTGACAAGGAAAACAAGGTCATCCGCAGAGCCCTGAACGACAGGATCATGAAGGTGGGTGCCTGCAGCTGGTTCGCCTCCCTTTGCAAAGGGAGAGAGCTGCCTGGGGTGGGCTTTGGACTTGGAAGCTGTGGACGCTGTGCAGATCTGTGTCTCTTACGTAGTGTTAATGTGACCAACTGCTGCTATCAGGAGAGGATCTGGCCTGTGCAGAGCTGCTCTAGGAAAGGGCTGGGTGGAGGTGGGAGGCTGGGGGCTCAGGGTGGGACAGATGAGGAAAGAAAAACGTGGGAGGTGAGTGTAACCTGAAGCTTGCACCTCTGCTCCAGGTGGAGTATGACTTCCTCTCCCCGTACCTCTCACCGAAAGATGCTCCCCTTCGCCACATCTTCTTCGGCAAAGGCTCCCACACCCTGCAGAGCCTGCTGGACCATCTGCAGCTGCTGAAAACCAGCAGGAGCGAGGTGGATTTGGACATGCTGAAAGAGCAGCTGGCCCTGGCGACCTGGACCATTAAAGGGGCTGCCAATGCGTTAGAGGGTGATATTTGGAATACAGACAACACATTCTAGACACAGCAAACACCTGGTTAAGGTACAGGATTAAGGAAACCCACTCCCTAACACGGCATTATTTTTCTGTAGAGGTTTTTTTTTTTGGCAACAGATCTCTTTTTGACCAAAATTGAAGATAAAAATTTAAATCTCACCTCACAAATTCACAGGAGGCAGTTTAAAAGCAGGTACTAAAATTTCCATGAAATCTTTTCTGACCAGGCTCCCATCTGACCATAGTCCAACCCGGTCGCGTACGGCTGCTTTGTGGGGTTTGCTCTCTGGTATACTTGAGAACTAACAGCTCATGTGAATCCTGAACCGGTACCTTGAGTGGGGAGGTACCATATCATATGTTTATTTTTTATTCTTGGCCTCCTAAATGTGGTGACAGAACAGGGAACGGATTCCTCTACTGCTTGTAGCTTGTAGTAAGGATTTTTTTTTCTCTGTCCAGGGAGCTGCAGACACCAACCTATAGTTCAAGAGTAAAACAGCTTACTACAGCAGCTTAATACTAGCCTGTAAGTGCTGGATTAGCAGCAAGCTCTGAAGTGCCCGGCCTGCCTTTTCTCAACAGCAGCCCTCCAATAAAATCTTGGAGGCTTGCTTCTGCAAAGGCAGGTCCCGGCACCCAGGGAAGATAACCCAAAGACTGCATAACGCCCCATCTGGTCTCCTTACTCGGCACCCCCACGAGTGCTGCAGCATTGAGAAATGGCTCAGGACTGGCACTTCAGACCTTGCTGTGCTGGGGCCTCTTGCGAAATCGAGTCTCTTGCTGGCCAAACACTGTTTGGCTGATGCCATTTTTGCAGGGTGGCTCTTGTTTGGCACTGAGATATTTATTTGTTTATTTATTTATCAGTGACAGTGTTCACTATAAATGGTGTGGTTTTTTTATAGAAGATAATTATCGGAAGCAGTGCCTTCCATAATTATGACAGTTATACTGTCGTTTTTGAATAAAGCAGCATCTGCTATTACAATCAAACATGATACTGGAACTTTGCATTTAACATAATCTAAACAAGCCCCCCCACCTACTTTAATCTTATAATTTTTTTAATTTTTTTTTAAATAGCAGTTAAATTTTCTGTGGCTTAAATGCCCCTCTGGCAGAAACCTGATGGTGCAAACCTGGTAGCAAGCCTCCGGGTTGCACTTCAGAACAATCCTTGAAATGCTGAAAACCTGGGTGGAAACTCAAATGCTGCAAATTTGGTTTCTCTGAGTTGCCTCTGCCTCTCTGGGCTTAGGACTCCCTCTTCTCCCCCCTTTCTGGCAGCTTTTCTCCCCACAAGGGGGCACAGCTTCCTTCCTGGCCAGGGCGGAGGGGCAGAGGCACCCTGAGCAGGGCTCATTGTGTAGCTCTTGCTCCACCCACTGCAGCACACACAAAGTACCTTGGATTAGGCATTGTCCCAATTTTCAATGGCAGCTTCCTGCAAACTTCCAGTACCTTATGTATCATGAAACCTAACTGACATTATCGGAGGCAGTGTCTTCCATAATGTGTAAAGAACAAGGTAGTTTTTGCCTACCACAGTGTTATATCGGAGGCAGTGACCTCCATATGTTGCACTATGGGTGTACGTAATTATCGGGGACAGTGTTTCCCATAATTGTTTTATGCTTATCATGCAATGTCATCTGCAAAGCTGGATGGTTAGTATCTAACATGGATTAACTTCCCGCAGTCATTTCTTTCACTCTCCTGTGGTGACGCGAATACAAACCTCGGCCTGTTATGTACTTCTCTAGACTCTACCTTCTCTCTAAGCTGAGCTTTCTCATAGCTGTGCTGTCCTGAAGTGACGTCCTGCCCTCGGTCCTGAGACTGGTGTTTGAATGTTAGTGGAAGCTAGGCTAGGTAGATCGTGTGCTCTGTGATTTAGTGAACTTCCTTCCAAAGACTTGGTGAACTCGTGCTAGGTCAGCGTACTACTGAAAGGAAGAACTCAGCCTGCTTTGGCAGTCCAAAATTTAATGGACACGGTGGGTTTTCATCGGTCTTTCTGGAAGCCTTAGGTCCAGGCTTGTGCAACTCCTACCTCTTCTTTAAGTATCCTGCATGTGTGTAGCGCTCTCTCTTAAGGTTTTTTAGTATCACTTCTCCACGTGGCAGCTACGAGCTGCTGCCTACGAGTCTTCACCGCAGCATTTGTGTGCGTTTTGATAGCATGTTTAATCGTGTGCTTTGTAACCTGCAGAGGATGATTAAAGCCTGGCTGGGGGGAGCCGCCGTGGCTCCTGGGGTGCCGATACCCCCTCCTCAGCCCTGGCGGCGGACGTGGTGTGGGGTATAACGCCTGTTTGTAGGCTACCTGCTGTCTGCTTGAATAAAGTTGTAAAGCTTCAACACTCAACGCCTCTCGTGAGTTCTTGCCGAGCCGTCGGGCTGTTGCGGACACCGGTGAGCTTCAACTTTCACCGAGCCCCCCTGGGCTTTTAGGCGCTGTCTTCCCCTCTCCCTCATGCCCTTGTCACAGCGTCCCCCAAAAAGTGACACCAGGACTCCTCCAGGAGCCCTGGCCCTGCTTGGGGTGCCCGAGTTTCTCCTTCCTCCCCATGCTACCCCGTGTCCGTCTGTCCGTCCCTCCTCACCCCCCTAACCCCCCCCTTTCCCCTTACGTAAAAGCCGGGGACGCGGCTCCTTTAAGAGCGCGGCCGGGCGGGAGCGCGCCGCCCCGGGAGCGCGCCCCGGCTGCGGGGAGCGCGCACCGCGGCGGGGTAAGGGGCGGAGGAGGAAGCCGCGGCGGGGCTGCGGCACCGGGAAGCGAGCACCGGAGCCGAGCCCCCAGCGTGCGGGGCCGGGGGGCGCCGCCTGCACCATCCGGGAGCCGGGGGTGGCGGAGGGCGGGGGGCTGAGCCCGGGGGTGGAGGAAGGCGGCGGCGTGGCCCCGGGGGTGCAGGAGGCGGGGGGCTTGGCGCAGGGGGTGCAAGAAGCGGGGCTGGGAGCCCGGGGACAGGAGCTGGTGACCGGAGGGAGGGCACCGGAGGGCGGCGGCGGTGGCGAGGCCGGGCGGCCGGGGCAGTGGCAGCGGGTGCTGCTGGGGGTGCGCTCCGGGCTGCAGGAGCGCGGAGACCGCCCGGTGCCCACCGTGGGCACCAAGCCCCCGCCGGGCTTGCTGCGCCCCCGCGAGCAGCTGGGGGTTCCCCGGGGCCGCCCGAGCCCCGGCGAGCCTCGGGTGGGCGTGAGGAGGGCGAGGGGGGCCGAAGGGGGCAGCCCCGGGTTTAGGAGGGTCCGCGCGGGTGTGCGCGGGGTGCAGGAGCGCGGCCCCAAAGCGCGGCAGGAGCAGGGCCCGAACCGCAGGGCGCAGCAGGAGCGCGGAGCCCGCAGGGACAGCGGCAGCCCCCCGGGGCGAGCCCGCTGGTGGGTGCGCAGGGGGCGGCAGGAGGAAGGGGAGGCGCTGCGAGGGGTGCAGGAGGAAGGGGAGCGCTACCGCGGGGAGCAGGAGCAGCCCCCCGGCACGTGGCCCCCGCGACGCCGCCAGGCCAGGGTGTGAAGGCGGAGACCCCGCCGAGCGCGCCCCTCGCCATGCCGCCCGCCCGCCGCCCTCCTCGCCCCGCCGACACCGCCACGCCGGCACCGGACACCCGGCGAGGGATGCCACGGCCGTGAGCACCGAGGTAAGGGGCGACGCGGGCACCGGGACCGCTGGTGGAGGCGATGCGGTGCTGGCACCGTGCCCTGCAGCACTGCGGGCATCCCGGCACCAGGGATGCTCGCCCTCCGTCCCCCTGCTCCCCTCTGCTGAGGTTTGGTGTTTGAACCCGCAGCGGAAGCCGGGGGAAGGATTCCTTTTTCTTTTTTTTTTTTTCCCTTTTGCTCTGCTCTTCCTCCTCCCCGGGCTGAACAGAGGACCCTTGTCCTCCGGGCACGGCCCCGCGTCTCGGGGGCGTCGCGCTGCTGCCAGCGCTGGGAGCAGCACGGAGACCCTCCGCGTCCCCGTCACATCCGCCTCTGGCCGCGTCGGGGCAGGTTTTTCTCACCGAAGCGCTCAGGACGCTTTCTTTTGCTCACTTTTTTCTCGCTTGCTCTAAAAGTTAACTCTGGCGATGCGCGCTTGGCAGCCTCAGCACCGATCCTTCCCCAGCAGGAGGATCCCTGCTCTGCTGCCATCCTCTCGCAGCTGCTCCTCCAGATCTGTTCGGAGCCTCCCAATTTACCCACAGCCTTCATCTCGACCCCGTACCCCTTGCCCCGCTGGCTGGAGGAGCTGCAGCAACCCTGGGCACGGGGCAGGGACCCTGCCCGCAGCCGCCACCGAGGCTCCCGCATGCCCCGGGCCGGGGAAGCGCCAGGGCCGGGCTGTCTGGGCAGGGCAGGCCGAGGCAGAGCCCGGCGCTGCCGCTTCCCCACGCGCTCGCCTCCGTGGTGCCGCCCCGGCACGGCCTCTCCCCCCTGCCCCGCGTTCCCCGGGCTGCCGCGGCGGCGGCGCGCCACCCTGCGCCGTGGGTGCCCTCGTGGTGCCGGGTCCCTGCACCCAAACCCTCGCTGGAAAATTGGCAAAGCTCATCGGGTTTTGGGATTTGCTAAAATTGCCACCTGAGCGCAGGGTGTGCGCACAAGGAGGAGGGTGGGATAGGGGGGCTGCTCCTCCAGGATCCTTTTCAGGGAGCCCCTGAGCAGGTAAAACCCCATCCCGCTCGCCAGCCCGACCCAACCCCTGCCTGGGGGCGCGGGCGGGGGCGCCCCAGCGGGATTTGGGGCTGCGCAACCAGTTAGCAGCCCCTTGAGCCACCCCGGGCCTCGTTAGCCCGGTGTTCATTAGCGCGGGGCGTGGTGCCGGTGGGGCATGGTGGGAACCACGGCTGGGCTGCGGGGCCGCCGGTGGTGCCCGGTTCTGTGCCACTGCCCCGGGCAGGGTGCGGGGGTGGCAGCCGTGACTCAGCTCCCCTGGGGCTTGGGGGGCACAACGGGGGAGCGGCTTCACCCCATGCACCTGGGTTGTAGGGCCAGGGGGGAGCTTCCCAGGAAGCCTCACCCCGCGGCACTGGGGCGCTGCAGCTGCTAGGGATGGAGGAGGAGGAGGAGAGCCGGGGGGGCTGCAGTGCCCGGGGTGGGGGCAGCGGGGCCTCCTGCACCAGTACCACCAGTACCACCAGTTCCTGCAGGTGTGGTGCCGCGGGAGCGGGTGAGACCGTGCGGCTCCTGCACCATGCCAAAGGGTCCCTTGGGTGCCCTGTCCCCCGTGGGGTGCCCCCCCTGCAGCCACGCTCCGGCTCTCAGCTCGCTGCATGGGCTGAGCAGCCCCAGGGGGCACTGCCCGTGCTGCAGCCTGGCCAATTAGGCTGCCTTCAATTAGTGCTAATGACTTGCAGATGCGCAGTGGTCTGGCCAGGGCACCGCTCTGCTCCAAACCACCGTCCCTTCCCAGCGCCGGGTGCTGGGGCAGGTCGGGGGTTTCTGGACATTCCTGCCCAGCACCCAGGGGTGCTGAGCCCCTCTCCCTCCCTGTGGCCCCGTTAAGCTCCTTCAGAGGGGAGCAGGAGCCCGGCCACGGGTGCAGGGTGACACTTCCAGCTCTGATCTGGCCCCCGACACCAGCTGGACAGATCCCCCCGTGCACGAGGCTGGTGCTCCACGGCCAGGGTACCCATGGGTGCTGCCATGCCAGCCCCAGGTGCGCATTTTGGGGGGCTCCCATCAGACCCCGGGTTTGGTTTTCCACCCCCACAGGGCTTGGGGCAGGCGACGGGTGTGGGATCAGCAGGATCCCATCCATCCTGACCTCTCCTTCCTGCTTGGCCCCAGGGGACCCTGCGGCCAGCGCGAGCGGAGCCCTGCCATGGCTGCGCGGGCGAAGCCCTGACGCCGTCCTGCGTCACCGCCGGGCTCGCGGGGACACCGGGACACGGAGCAGCCCTGCCAGGGGACCCCAGCAGCGCGGCCGCCCCGGCCCAGGTAGGATGAGCACGGGGGCTGTTGGGCACGGTCCAGCTTCGCGTTGGGGTGCTGGGTTGTGAGGGGGTGTCCCTCTGAGTGCTCGGTGACACCAAGCCCAGTGCCCTCTCGTGGCAATGCCGGGCTCAGCCGTGCGCTCTGCCAACACCGCCCTGGGCACGGGGCCCGGAGGGGGAGCTGGGGGGGTGCTGTGCTCGGGGTGCCCATGGGAATGCAGTCACTGCATGCGTCCTCACCCTTTTATCCAGCTTGCACCCCTCTCCTGCTTTTTCATGCCGAAGCAGGGTTGGTTTGTCCCTTAACCCAGCCCGGTGCTTGCCCTGCTCGGTGACAAATGGAGGTGGGGATGAGATGGGGGTCGGCCAGGGGGTCGTGTGTGCCCCCTGCCCCTCTCCATGCGCCCTGGGCAGCACGGCGTGCACCTGGCCCCGTTATTTCCCCCATCATCCCTGGGGATGTGTTGTGGATCGGGCCGGATCCTGCTGCAGATGCAGAGATGGGGATCAGCCCCTCAGGTGCAATGGGCTAGTGCGGCTCTGTGTGGGCTCGTGGCCCAGCCGGGCAGGCTGCTAGCCACGCTGGGAGCCCAGCATGCCCTCAGCCCACCCCGGGGCTGTCTGTGCCGCCACCGCTCGCCATACGGCGGGGATTTAGCGGAGGAAAGAGGCTTAGGGAGAGGATTGGGGTTGCGCCGGGCTTTGTCAGGGCGGGGGGGCACCGCTGGGTGCGGCTGCTCCCGGGCAGGATCCGAGGGACAATCGCTGCCTGGAGAGCAGGGGACGCACCGGGGCAGGATCCGACCATGGCATCGGGCTCTGGTGGCACGGAGAGCGCAGCGTTGGGGCACCTGGCACCCCGTCCTCGCCGGCCACCCCCGCCGCGGGTGTCACCGTCCCGCCGTGCCGGCTGCTCGGGACACCCCAGCGAGCTGCGTCGGGTGCCGGAGGCGAAACGCACGCCGGTATGGGGGCTCCTCGCCGAGATGTGGAGGGCACTGGGTGGGTGGCACAGCAGCGGGAGGTCCCCGGGGAGCGCGGGCAGGATGCTGCTGGCATCCTTTTGCCTTTGCCGCGCCGTGCTCTGTGTGTGTGTGTGTGTGGGTTCGCACGTGTGTGCGCGCACGCCTGCGCCGGAGCAGCCGGCCCGGGGAGTGTTGTCAGTGCAATTTGGGGCCGCCCCTGGGCCCCGCCAGGGCTGAGCGAGCCAGCCCGGGGCGCCGCGGCCATGCCGCTGCCGGTGACATCACTTCCAGGTGACACTGCCACCAGGAAGGTGGCAGGCGGGGTGGCGGGGCCCCGGCACGGCCAGACGGGATGGCGAGCGGGGCGATGTGCTGCGGGTGAGTGGGGACCCTATTTCGGGGAAGAGGGTGGGCGCAGGGCAAGGTGCGGTGTGCGCCCAGGGATGCTCAGAGGGATGCGGGGACAAACTGGGATGCTGGTTTGCCTGGAGGGCTTGGGGAGCTCTGGTGTCCCTGCGGTGGGAGGGACGCCCTGTGGTCACCGTGGCTGTCACCGCCCCGGGGGCTTTGGTGGCCGTGGTTTTGGTGGGAATCACAGGTGTCATGCTCTCCGCCTCGCTCCAGAGACCTCACGCTTTGGGTTTTGGCTGAGCTGGCACCTGAGGCTCTGTGGGGCTGGGATTGGCACGGTTTCGGTCCCCAGTGCAGCACCCCGAGGCTCGTGCCACCCACCCCGTGTCACCTGGGGCTGGCCGGGATGCGCGGGGTGACCCTGCGGGGATGGGACACGGACCCCCAACTGCACCGGCCGAATGTCGGGGTGGGATGGGGATGGGGTGGGACACGGACACGGGCGCTGCGTGGCCGGGGGGCCGGTGGCATGCATAGCACGTGCGTCAGTCACCGGCCCGCGGCGTGCCAGCGCGGTGACGCCGGCGGGCCGCGCGCGGGGGCGGCTGGCTGCTCCCACGCCCCGCGCCCGCGGGCTCGGCTCGGCGGCTGAGCTCACCTCTGTGGTATGGCAGGAGGAGCCGCCGACAGCCTGCCCGGGGCGCAGCCCACCCACCCCTACAGCCCCCCGGGGTCGGTGCCCCCCTGGGATGTGGGGTGTGGTGGGAGCCGGGGTGGTGCGGGGTGGTGTTGGGGGGGGCCCGGTGTCACCCCCACCAAGGTCAGGCTGGGGTTTGGATGCGTGGTGGGGGGGAAAGGAGAATAATGGGGGGGTGTGGGGGGTCATCGGGGAGAGATGGGGGTGTATAGGAGCGTTTCTGGGGGATGGGATGGGGCATCGTGCCCTGTGGTGTTGGCACCAGGAGTGTTTTGGTCCCCGAGGCTGTGCGATGCCGCCGAGCACAGGCAGGTGCAGGGGGGGCTGCAGAGCCCCCGCCTTCTGCCTCCTCCCATGCTCGCAGCTCTGCCAGGGGGGGCTCAGCCCCCATCCAGCCAGGCGGTGTCAGGGCACGGGGGCAGCTCCGAGGGGCCGCTGACAGCTCCCCCGTGCGGGTTCCCCATCTCCCCGTGCAGGGGGTGGCTTCCGGAGAGCTGCATGCAGACACCTCACCCAGGAGACCCCCAGCACCGTGATAAGCGTGGCGAGAGGCTTGGAGGCAGGATAAATCCTCCCAGCACATCCCCCCACCCAACCCCAAAACCCCATCGTGCTGGGGCCTGGCCTCTCTCCCTACCCTGCCGAGCTCGCGCCCGCGCGGCCCCGCTGCCGGCTCGCTGCGGAGCAGCCATCTTCCCCCAGCATCCCTTCCCCCTCCGCCGGCACACCGCACCCACCGGGGTGCCCGCAGCGGGAGGGATGCCGGGGAGGATGCTGCGCTCCCCACCTCCCCTCGCCCCCCGGGGGCTCCCCGCATCGGGGCTCGCTGCCCCCGTCCCCACCCCGCTTGCCGCAGAGCCGCAGCCGCCGGGCGCTGCTCCCCGCTGCTCCCCAACGCTGGGCTGGGGGGAGAAGGGGGCCGCCAGCACGGGCGGCGATGCCACCACCACCGCTGCCACCTCCTCCTCGCTCGGGTGCCGGGGGGGACAGCGGGCACGCAGGCAGCAGAGCCGGGAGGAAGGCGGCGATGCCAGGGCTCGGGGTGAGGACGGGTGCCCAAAGGGCTGCCCTTTTCTTTTCTTTTCTTTTCTTTTTTTTTTTTTTTTTTTTTTTTTCTCCCCCTCCCCTCTGCATCCATCAGCCCTCCCTCCTTCCCCTCCATCACCGCGGTCACCTTCACCCTCTCGCTGTTTTCCGGAACTGCAGCAACTTTCTGCCATGTGATCCCACGCCCGGCTCCAGCCCTCGCCGCCCCCAGGCAGGCGCGGGCGTCTCCGCAGAGCCCCCCGCTCGCTGCCACCACCGCGGCCCCAGCCATGGGCGAGAGATGCGACTACCAGCGCCTGAGCAGCGCCGAGGAGGAGGAGGAGATGCTCGCCCCCCTGCCCCACAGCCTCTCGGACAGCACCGGGCTGCGAGCCCCGCGGCCGGGCGGTGGGCGCCACGGGCGGCCCCCCCAGCAGGACGTCACCCTGGGCATGCCGTGCCGGCGGGTCAGTGCCGGGGGGGGAGCCGTGGGGAAGCGGTGGCACGTGTGTCCCCGAGAGGTGCTGGGTCCTGCTGGGCCGTGGGGTGCGTGGGGGGCTCGTGGCGACCCTCCCCTGCATGGCTTCTCCGCGTCGGGGCCCTGCGGGGGTGGCATGGGGACGGCACCCGCCCCGCATGGCTGCGCCCCTGTCCTGAGCCACGAGCGGGGTGGCTGCTCCTGCCTGCTGGGGAAACTGAGGCACGGATGGGGGCAGGAATGTCGTTGCTGGGGGGGAAAAAGGGGACAGTGCTGGGATGGGGACCCATGTGTCCCCGCAGTGGCACGTGTTGTCCCCTCCCGGTGCAGCTCGGGGCACGGCAGGAGCTTGGCTCAGCCGGCGCTGGCACAGGTCTGGGGATGGAGGGGCTGCCGCAGGGCGGGCACGGTGCCCGGCATGGGAGGCTGGAGGCCAGGCTGGTGGCTGTCCACGCTGGCAGGGACCTGTGTCACCCGCCCTGGGTGACACTGGGCAAACTGGGAGTCGCCCCTGCGCCCTCAAAAAGGCAGCTGGCAGGTGCTTTGGTGCCTCTCACCTGCTGTGCCTCAGTTTCCCCAGCTGAGAGCGAGGGGTGGGGGGTGCGTGGCTGCTGGGGAAGGGCCCGGCGTGGGGACAGGATCTGCGCACCCCGGGCACCTCCTGCTCTGGGGAGGTGGAAAACGGGGGGTGAACGTATGGATGATGTGTGCACGGGGGCGTAGGTGGCGTGGGCATCGCTGGGGGGGCAGCAAGCTGCGTGTAACCGGTCTGCGTGGGGGTGCAAGGAGCACGTTGGTGCATGGGCACCTGTGGGTGCGGACGGAGATGTCGGGGTGCTGTCACGGGCGGCGCTGAGCGTGGGAGGCAGACGGGGTGCGTTTGCACCCCCGCGCGCCGCCTCGGGAGGGCGTGCACGGCGTGTGCGATGCGCCGGTGGCTGCGTGGCTGGCGGGGGCGAGCCGGCTGCCAGCGGACAGACGTGACCTGTGTGTGTGCCACGGGTGGGTGCCCGTGGGCGCACGGTGCCCGTGGGCACGACGGGTGTGTGCGCAGGGGGAGCACCGGGGGCTTTGCTGCAGGGCTCGGGGTGTTTGCGCACGTGCACCCAGGCACATCAGGAGCTGCGGGGAGCGTGGTGGTGGTGATGGAGAGGGGGGTGACGTGCAGAGGTGCTGTGTTTGGGCGCCGTTAGCACGCCAGGGGGTGGTGGTGGTGGTGCGGTTGCGGCCGTGCACGTGTCGGGGTGTGTGCGTGGTGCGTGTGGTTGCAGGAGCGCGCGTGTGTGGTCCTGGGCTGCACGTGAGAGCCGGCACCGCCTGCGCATCTGGGTGTGCGCACGTAGGGAGCATCCCCCGAGCTGCAGGTTGGGCTATGGGGGGGGGAGTTTTCCCCGGCTGTGCTGTGCTACCCGGCCCCGTGCACCCCGCGCCGTGGCTCTGTGCGGTATCCCGGGTTTTGGGGGGCTGTTGTCCGCATCCCACAGCCTCTGGGGATGGTGATCCCGCACCCTGCTGGGGTGCTGGCACGGGGGTCGCCGTCACGCTCCGTTCACCGGTCTCAGAGGTTGCAGGGCTGCCCCTGCCAGGCGCCCTCGCTGTGCAGGATCAGGCCCTGCCTGCTGCACTGCGCTGACCTGAGCAGCCCTGCTTGGGGTTTTGGGGTGCTGGAGGCAGCACGGATGCTTCCCCCGGCTGCTGGGGGGCTGTGCACAAGCGTGGGGCAGGGAACACCCTGCATCCCTGGGGAGCTGGCGCGTGGCAGAGCTTGGTGCCGAGGGCACCGTGCCCGGCTGTGCCCGCTCAATGGGGCCGTTGTGCCGGGTACGGCCGGGATCCCGGTGGTGGGAGCCACCGTGGATGCCCCTCCAGCACCGCGAGGGCTCCCCGCCTGCCTCATCCCCTTCCTGGCCACCTCGGCACAGCCAGGGCTGCGGTAGGGGTCCAGCACTGGAGATTTTTGGGGGGGGTAGGCACAGCAGGAGAATGCCCCGGGTCTTTCCTCTCTCACGCCGCGGCTGCCGGCACCGCCAGCTGTTCTCTCCGGGGAGCTCGCGGGCGGACAACGCGCCCGTGTTCGGGTGCCAGCCCTTGGCCCCGGCCCCATCGGGGACAGGAGCCAGCCCCGGGACACCGGTGGTCGCGGAGGGACCCGTGCCCACCTCCCCCAGCACCCCGCAGGGCCTGGCACCCGCAGGGCAGGCAGCGCGCCCGCCGGCCCTGTGTGCCCACGGGGGTGACGGCGGCAGCGGCACGGTGCCCGTCACCCTGGCGTCGTGCCTGCCGCCTCCTTTTGGGAGCGCAGGGCCGGATGTCTCCCCTCCCTCCTCGCTTCCTTTTTTTTTTTTTTTTTTTGGGGGGGGGGGGGAAACTGAGGCCCGGGAACGTTTCCCAAGGCCGGAGCGAGGTTTCCATGGCAATGGGAGCCGGGGGTCCGGTCTCCCAGGCGGTGCAGCTGCCGGAGCGCCCGCTGAACAAGAGAGAAAGCAGCACATTGATCGGAGCCCGGCCCCCTGGGCTCGCGGCCCAACGCCTGGCCAACGCGCAGCTAAAATAAACCCTCCTGGGACAGGGGCTGCGCGGGCAGCCGGGCCGGGACGGCGCTCGATGCCCGGCTGCCGGCCGAGGGGGGAGCCTCACGGAAAGCCAGGAGCGAGCCCACGGCCGCTGCTCGGAAAACGCCAACGCCACGGCTCCGCTCCGGCCCCGGCACGATTGCGTTCGGGAAGGGGAGGGCAGCACGGCCGGGAAGGAGAGGCTGGAGAGAGCACGAAGGAAGGAGGAGGAGGAGGAGGATTGGGACAGCCCCGCGTCCTGCCGCCAGCCCCGGCGCTGCGGGGATGCCCTGAGCCCCCCTGCTCGCACCGGGGGATTTATGGGGTGGCCGTGCCCGGCTGGCAACGCGCGGCACGGGGGCCAGCAGGAGGCCGTCACCCACCGGGCTGTGACCCCCATGACTCCTCCACGGGTCCCCCGGCTCTGCTGAGCGCTCGGTGCCCCGGTGACACCGTCACCAAGCAGGGGACGTGCGGGTGGCCGCGGTGCCCCGGGCGAGGCTGGCTCCAGGGACGAGGCCGCCTGCCCCGGTGGCCGGCCAAACAGGATGCGACGCTTCGAGACGCTGCGCCGCTCCTTCCCCTTCCTCGCCCGCTTCCGCGTCTACCGAGTAAGTGGCCGTCACCCCCCCAGCCCGGTGCCCACGGGCAGGGGACCCCCGGGGGGGGGGGGACCTGTCCGTGCTGGGAGCCGCCGGCTCCTCGTGCCGCGGGTGCCCCCGTGCGCCCCGTGCCCGGCCGCCTGCCGCGCCCGCCGTATTTTTAGCCCCGTGCCGAGGGTTGGGATCGCGGTGACGCGGACCCGAGAGCGCAGGGAGGGGGGTGAAGGGGCTCAGGGGGGGTGATGTCTAATCCTGGGGGAGAAAAGAGGATGGAGGGGGCTGACTGGGGGTTTTCCCATGTCCTCTCCGGCTCTCGGGGGCGGGGGGCAGAGCCGGGTCCCTTCCTGGAACCGCTGCGACCTCGGGCAGGGGCGCGATGCGGCGAGGGGTGCGTTTTGGGGGAGGATGCGGAGATCCCTGCTGGGAGCTGGCCCCGTGCCTCGTGCAGCTGCAGGGGGCGATGCTGGCAGCACCGGGATGCTGCTTGCACCCCGTCCTCATCCCCCACTCATGGCTCTGTGTCCCCCCTCTGTCCCTTCCCCGAGGCTGCCGGCACGGGGCCACCACCCCATGGCATATCCATCGGTCTGTGCCCTGTCCTAGCCCTGCTGGGGGTGCGGGGACACGAGGGGACACCGAGGCAGTGCTGTGGGGTCTGTCCCTGCTGGGGACAGCTGCCACCTCTGCTGCCAGCCACTCCAGCTGGGCACCCAAAGCCTGGCAGGCAGTGTGTGGGGTGCCCCGTGTGCGTGTGTGGTGCCAGGGCGCAGGGCATCCCTTACAAGGCGCTGGGTTGTGGCGTTCCCCTTGCATGGGGCTGGAATCGGGGACATCCGTGCCGTGCCTCAGGGTCTGACCCGTCTCCATCCCTGGCTTCAGCGGGGCACAATGGGGCAGAGATGGGGTCCCTGCCCTTCCCTGGGGGTCCTGCTGATGGGGAGAGGAGCTCGCGTCTCTCCTGCCCCCCCCCACAGGGAGCTGGGGCCGGGCTCTGCAGGAGACGAATCCCTGCTGGCACAGGGATCAACCCCAGCTCTCTTACCCCATTTTGGGCAGCGGGTGCCTGGCTCTGGCGGGACAAGGGACGGACCCCTGGGGGCGGCGGGGCGCAGGGCAGGGTCCCCGCTAACCAAGCGCGGTGTCCGGCAGAAGCTGAGCTGTAGCATGCAGTCGGAGGAGGGCACGGACTGGCTGCTGGAGCTGCTCACCGAGCTGCAGCTGCAGCAGTACTTCCTGCGCATCCGGGACGAGCTCAACGTCACCCGCCTCTCCCACTTCGAGTACGTCAAAAATGAGGACCTGGAGAAGATCGGCATGGGGCGCCCCGGTGCGTTACATCCCCCCCCCACAAACCCTGAGATCCCCCTCACCCCATTCGGCTGCACCCTGTTTTTTTTGGGGGGGAGCCCAGAGGGACGCGTGGTCCCGAGGGATGGAGTGGGTTGGTTTTTTTTGGGGAGGGGACCCCCGTGTTGGTGACGGTCCCCCTGTGCTGCAGGCCAGCGGCGGCTGTGGGAGGCGGTGAAGCGGAGGAAAGCCATGTGCAAGAGGAAATCCTGGATGAGCAAGGTACGGCCGGGACAGGGGCAGGGAGGGCGTGATGGGGAAACTGAGGCACGCCGGAGGAATGGGGCTGCCTCGGCCCTGTGCAAGGAGCTGGTGGCTGTGTGCCCCTCTGCCACCTCCTTCCCTCTCGGTGCCCGTCTCTCCAAGTGCCCCAGGGCGATGGGGCCAGCCCTGTCCCCCCCGGTGCTGGCAGGGATTGGGATAAAACCCCCACCGTGCGTCCTGCTGCGGCATCACCCTGCCCGGCCCCGCACGGGTTGCCTCCCAGCTAGGGCCAGCGGTCGGGAAATTCATTCCCCTCGCGTGATTTGCCTCCTTTTTTTCCAGGAAACTCATTCAGGGCTAATTAGTAGCAGAGCCTCAGCCGGCTCTGTGAGCAGCATCCCCAATCTCCATCCCCCTGCCCGCCCCGGTGCCCCGCAGCGCCGAGGCAGGGGACCCCGGGGTGCGCAGCTGGGGACGTGCCCCATGGGGGTGCTGCCCCCCCGGGCACCTCGCGCCCCCAAAACGCCCGTGTGCTCGCCAGCTGGGCGCTGGGTCGTGGCCTCTCCCTTTCGTGACTCATCTGGGCCGAGCCGGGGCCGGGATGGGCTTTTAATAGAAGGCGACTCAGCCTCGAGCCGGGCCGAGAAATGCCACCTCCCACCCCGGCCACATGCCTGCCCCGGCCCCCGCGCAGGTGCCAGCATCCCCAGCTGTGCACCGGGGCTTGGACGGACCCCATCCCTTCCGATATCACCCTTATGGGAAGGGGAAACCGAGGCGAGCCGTGCCCACCAGCGGGCAGGAAGATTTGGGGTCCCCCCCCCCGCGTGTCTCCGCGCCCCCCCACATCCCACCCCTCTCTGCGCCCCGCAGGTGTTCAGCGGCAAGCGCCCCGACTCGGAGCTGCCCCCCCAGCCCCACAGCACCTTCCGCAAGCCGCCCACGCCGCCCCCCCCGGACACGGGGGGCCAGCACTCGCTCACCTGCCTGATCCGGGAGCGGGATTTGTCTCTCTTCGAGAAGCTGGGCGATGGCTCCTTCGGCGTCGTGCGCCGCGGGGAGTGGTGCACGCCCGCCGGCAAGACGGTGAGGGGCCGTGCGCCCACGCTGCTGCTGCTCGTGGTGTAGGAAACCCCCCCCCAGGAAGGTGTCCTGCCCGGTCCCGTGGCTGTATCGGGTTTATTTGGGTTTTGTTGTTTGGCTGTAGCTCAACGTGGCCGTGAAGTGCCTCAAGACGGACGTGCTGAGCCAGCCGGAGGTGCTGGATGATTTCATCCGCGAGGTGAACGCCATGCACTCCCTGGACCACAAGAACCTCATCCGCCTCTACGGCGTGGTGCTCTCCCACCCCATGAAGATGGTGAGTCCGTGGGGTTAGCGGGACGGACCCCATCCCGTGGATGCTGCCACCACCGAGCCCCATGAGGCGGCGATCCCACCCTACAGGGCACCGTGCCCCGAGTCCTCCACCAGCACCCCCAGGACTGGGGACGTTAACGGGGCTGGAAAGCAGCCCCAAATGCCTTGTCCCTGGCCTGACCACCCCGCTGTCCCCTCCCCGTGGCCCAGGTGACGGAGCTGGCCCCGCTGGGCTCCCTCCTGGACCGCCTGCGGAAGAACCAGGGCCACTTCCTCATCTCCACGCTGTGCCAGTACGCCATCCAGGTGGCCAAGGGCATGGCCTACCTGGAGTCCAAGCGCTTCATCCACCGTGACCTGGCCGCCCGCAACATCCTGCTGGCCTCCAACGAGCAGGTCAAGATCGGAGACTTCGGGCTCATGCGGGCCCTGCCCAAAAACGACGACCACTACGTGATGCAGGAGCACCGCAAGGTGCCCTTCGCCTGGTGAGCCTGGGGAGCCCCGGGCAGCACCCCAGGGTGCTGACACCCAGGGTGGAGGAGCCAGGGAGGCGCCGCTCGTCCCCTCCCGATGCTCACATCCCTCCTGATGCTCGTGTCCTTCGCTCAGGTGTGCGCCCGAGAGCCTCAAGACGCGCACCTTCTCCCACGCCAGCGACACCTGGATGTTCGGGGTGACGCTCTGGGAGATGTTCACCTACGGGCAGGAGCCCTGGATCGGCCTCAACGGCAGCCAGGTGGGTGCGCACGGTGCCCGTGGGGCCGGCACCCCCACCCACAGCACCCACAGCACCCACAGCACCCGCTGGGACCCGGCACCCCGTAACGGCGCTGCCTGCCCCGCAGATCCTGCACAAGATCGACAAGGAGGGCGAGCGGCTGCCGCGGCCCGAGGACTGTCCCCAGGACGTCTACAACGTCATGCTGCAGTGCTGGGCGCACAAACCCGAGGACCGGCCGACCTTCGTGGCCCTGCGGGACTTCCTGATGGAGGTAGGGGGGTGGGAGGGATGGGAGGAGGGCAGGGGGTCCTTGGTGCCCCCGTCCCATCAGCTGGAGCGCAAGCAGAGTTGTAGGGTACCCAAGTGGGTGACTTGGTCTCGTGCCCATTACCAGGGCTCCCCTGACCCCAAAGTGGGGGATATAGGGTTGCTGCGTCCCCATGTGCCCACGTCCCCGTGTGCTCACCCCGTCCCCGTCCCCCCCCAGGCCCAGCCCACCGACATGAGGGCCCTGCAGGACTTCGAGGAGCCTGACAAGCTGCACATCCAGATGAACGATATCATCACCGTCATCGAGGGCAGGTATTGCACGGCTGGGGGAGGGCACGTGCCAGCCTGCAGGGGGACGGGGGACCCCAAAAACAGGCGTGGGGATTTGGAGGGGCTCTGCACCCCTTTTGGCTCACCCGGCTGCACACCCCACGGGCGGGCAGCCCCCTCGGTGGGGACATGGTGGCAGGGGCCACGGGGCCACCGCCGTGCCCACGGGCAGCGTGGCTCTTCCCCGTGCCGCCCGGCCCCGCTGACTCACCCCGCTGCACTTGTTGCTTTGCCCCGGCCTTGCCCCGGGTGCACGCAGCGGGGCCGCTCCCTGCTGATAGTGGCGGGGCCGTGCCACCGTCACCGCGGGGGCACCGGGCGCTCCGTGCCACCACCGTGGCCTCTGCCTGCGCCGCGGGCTGCGCTCTCTGCCTCCTCCGATCCTTCTGCATGCCCTCGTTCCTCCCCAAATCAGGGGTCCCAGGACCCCGTGCGTCAGGCTGGGGGGGACTTTTTGTCCCTAAGGGACAGGTATTGTCACCCTCGAGGGTTCCTGCCCCGCTCCAGCCCTATTGTGCCGCTCGGGGACGGCGAGGGGACACCCCAAAAAGTGTCCCTTCCTGGTGGCACGCAGCGCTCCAGCACCCCGGCTGGCCCCGTAGCAGCGGGGAGGCGAGGGGAAAGGAGCTGCTTTCCCTCTTCCCCCCTCCCCGGGGGCCAGCTCCCTGCCTTTAGTCACGGCCCGGAGGTGAATCAGGCCGGATTTGTGTGTCTGGAGGGACCAGCTTTCTCCCCGGGCTGCCGATGACTCTTGCCCAGGGTCTGGCGGTGGCGGCGGTGGTTTAATTGCAGGGAGGGGAGGGAGGGGAGGGGAAGGGAAGGGAAACGGCGTCGGCGGAGCGAGGGAGGGAGGGAAGGAGCGGCAGAGGGCGGCGCGGCCGTGCCAGAGCGCGCACATCGTCCCCGGTGCATCACGGGCGGGCTGGGGGCCCCGCTGCTGCCGCCACCACCACCACCGCTCGCCCTGGCTGCGCTCGCCCCAGGTGAACCACACGGGTTGGGACGCGGCGGGGAGGGACGCTGGCGGGGTGCCCTGGCCCCGCTGCTGGTGCCGGGAGCCACGGGGTGCTGGAGGAGCCGGGGCGCAGCCTCTCCTGCCTCAGTTTCCCCAGGCGGGCACGGTTTGGGGGGGTGCGGGAAGGGGTAACGGGGGTCGCAGCGGGTGCCGGCGCTGCGGGGTGCCCCAATGGGATCATCGAGCCTGAGCCCCCCGTGCCTCAGTTTCCCCTGAGGTGGCCGCCCCCCTCGCTGGGTGCTGGGGAAGAAGGGTGGGGGGCTGCTGGGGGGGCCGCATCCGTCGCTGGTGAGGCCGCCCGGGGCGGTGTAAACACCCCCCACCCCTTTTTTCAAGCCCCTGCGTGCCGTTTGAAGCGGCGCCGGGCGTGCGTACGTGTGTGTGGGCAGGGGAAGGGGCCCCCGGCTCCGTGCGGGACCTACCTGAAAGCCCCGAGCGCACAGCTCGGCCGTGGGGTGGGGAACATGGAGTTGTGGGGGGGGGGAGCCCATTTTTGGGGTGGGAAACGGAGACAATTTGTGCCGGGGGTCCGAGCAGCGGGGCTGGGGGCGCGCAGAGGGGACCAGCTCGGCCTCAGCATCCCTCCGGGGCGCTGCTGCGAGCGGGGGAGACCTCCCAGGGTGGGGGGCCCGGCCCCCGACCCCTTTTTGCCCCCATCCACAGCACGCTGCGGGCGAGGGAGGGTGCCCGGTGCCGGCCGGGCTCGGGCTCAGCCTCTCCGAGGGGTCTCGGGGCTGAGTAATGGGGCTGGCTGGCGGCGAGCAGGGAAGGTAAACAGGAAAAGGGCTGAGCTAGTGGCCGCCAGTGACTCACAGGTGACTCCAGGAAACCGCGGGGCCCGTGCCAGCCTGGCCAAGCTGGCAGCGCAGGCGGCAGTGCCACCCTGAGCACGGACAGGGGGCAGCCCCCCGGGGTCCCCCGGCACGGGGCAGGGGGGACGTGGTGGGTGCGGGATGGAGACAGGCTGGGGGTGCTGCTCGGGGTGCCCTCCTGGGGTCTCCTACAGTTGTGTTTGTCCCCTGCTGAGGGGGACAAACTCTGCCACTGCCCTGTCCCACCCTGGTGGTGGCCGTGTCCCCCCCCAGGCTGCTTCCACCCTGGGGGGCTCACGGCTCAGGTCCCCCTGCCAGTAGGGTCACCCCACGCAGGGCTCCCCCATAACGTAGGAAAGAAGCAAGGGAGACCCCAAAACCTCTGCGTCCCTCACCGTCCCAAAACCTCTGTGTCCCCTCAATTCCCCCCATGGGGACTGGGATATTTGGGGTCGGACAGCAGCACCCCAGCTGCTTGGTCCCGTTGCTCGTGCTGCCCCCAGTGGCGTGGGACACGGCTGTCACCCCACAGCTCCCGCGTGTCCTGCGCCACCCAGGGCTCCGAAGGGGCACGTCCTTTGGGGAGCTCCGTTCCTCACCCCCCAAATCCCCAGCGGGTCGGATCCTGACCCCTTCCCGGGGCGCGGGGTGGGGGGCAGAGCACGCCGTGGGTGTGCAGGCTTAGGATCCCGGGCACCCTCCCCGGCTGTGCCACCGCCTGCCTGAGTCACTTTGCCTCCTCCCGTGTCACCAGGGTTGGGGACGTGCCCCGCTCCCAGCGCCCCCCCCCGGGGGGTCTCGCCGCCCTCCCACGCCGTCCCTAACGCAGGTCCTTTTTGTTCCTCAGGGCCGAGAATTACTGGTGGCGGGGTCAGAATAAGCGGACCCTAAAAGTGGGCCAGTTCCCCCGAAACACGGTGACCTCGGTGGCGGGGCTGTCGGCCCACGACATCAGCCAGCCGCTTAAAAACAGCTTCATCCACACAGGCCATGGAGACACCAACCCGCAGCAGTGCTGGGGGTTTCCCGATAAAATTGATGAGTAAGAACATTTTCTGTCTTCTCTGCACCCCCCCTGCCTCCCTCCCTGCCTTGATGGGAGCCAGCCACTGCTTGGCTTTCCTCCTTTTCTTTTTTTTAAAAAAAAAACAAAAAAAAACTCCTCTTCCTCCCTGGTGTGCTGGGGCTGGTGGCTCTGGGCAGGGTCCCCGCAGCTTGACTAACTCCCTCGCCTCTTCTCACTAATGGGGTCGGGCACTGCATGGTGGGGAGCTTGGGGGTCGTGGTGGAGCTGTGCTGGTGGGGCTGCTCGTGATGGGGTGTGGGGTCAGGCTGGGCACGGAGCCCCTTGCCCCAGCCCCGCGGCCCCTCGGTGCTTCGCAGCACCCCTGCTGCGCGGGGACGGGGGAAACGTCCCCCCACAGAGGTGGCCGCCAACGTTTTTGGGGTGTCTCGGGGCATTGTGTGCTTGGAGGGGTGTTGGTGTGAGCTTTTAACAGCGTGAGTCCTCTTAAAAAGCAAAATATATATAAAAAAAAAAAAAGGGGCTGGGCATCGTGCAGCGTGTCCTGGCAGGAGCTGGGCACCAAGACCCCGCAGCGCCCAGGAAGCGGTGGGCAGGGTGCGCTGGCTCGCTGCGGGGTCACGGCGGCTCCCTGCCAGCGTTGGGGCTGGGGGGGCCGTGGGAGGGCTGTTTGGGGGGGGCAGGCTACGATTCCAAAGCCTGGAAAGCTCCCGCCGGGCCGAGCCAGCTCCCGTGCCCACCTCACCACATCCCATGGCACGGCGACCCCCGTGGCCATCCGGCACCCCGACCCTATACAGCCAAGCTGGCGCTCCGGATCCCATTCTGCCCCCTCCCTATCCCCACGGGGCCGTGTCCCGGTGGCCTCCCCGGAGCATTTGGGTGCCGCGCGTGCGCCGAGGCGCCTCGTGCCCCAGCAGGCCTCCCCGCGCCCCGCTGCGTGGGCACGCGCCCTGGGTACGTGCCGTCCGCGCCGCGGAGAACGCACCGAGCCCGGCACACGCCCAGGCCTCGGGGCTCCGCCGGCTCCCTGCCCCACCACGCCTGGCTTGCGACGGCTCGCCCGGGCCTCCCGCCGCGCTGCTCCCGCCGTGCCCCGGGCGCGCGGCACCCCCGAGCACCCCGCTGCGGCACCGCGGCTCTCCGTGCCTCGTGCGCGTGGCACGGCGTGCACCGAGGGGTTCCCGGAGGCAGGGAGGGGATGGGTGGCACATGGAGAGCACCAGGGGGCTGCGCCCTGGAGGTAAAAACCTCTCGGGGTGCATCCCCGGGCAGCCAGCAGGCATGGGGATGGTGCTCGCGGTGGGATTTGGGTCTCCCTGCAGGGCACAGGGCTTGGGGAGGGGCTGTGGGGTTTTTCCCACGTCCCCATCCCGTAGCAAGGGGCAGGTTTTCCCCCTCTCGCCCCCCAGCAGCCCCTCACCGTAGGTGGGGGTGTGCCGAACGTGCGCCCGAGCACGTGCTGCGAGCGTGGGGAGTGCGGGGGCCCCGCACGGCGCCCCGCTGAGCCCCCGCGGCGCTCTGCTCTCTCCCCGCAGGCTGTACCTGGGAAATCCCATGGACCCTCCTGACATTTTAGGTGTCGACCTGACTGCTGCCAGACCCACCCAGCTCCCCGGAAGGGCTAAAAGTAAGCGGCTTTCCCCACCTCGCACCCCCTGCCTCCAGCCCGTCGGCTGCGCAAAGTCCCTTCTCTCCGCGCCGGGAGCTATGCCCTTTCACCTGGGTGACAGGCAGGGTCTGTCACCCCTCCGCTCTGTCTCTCTGCTGCCACTTGCTTGCTGCAGCCCCGGGTGGCAGGGAGCCGGGCTGAGGGCGCGTGCCAGCGGTGTGGGCGGCTCTGCCCAGCCCCGCCAGGCTGGACTCTGCCCCGCTGGCCTTCGGCCGGGCCCCTCGTCCCCTCCCGGGGCAGGGCTCCCCGCTGCGGGGGCGATCAGCTCGGCGCAGTCGGAGCCGCGACATCCCCGGCCAGCGAGGGAGGTCGGGCACAGCACCAGTGCCACCGACCCCCTAAATCTGCAATCCGGGGGGAGCTGGGGGGCCGCCCCCCAGCATCTGCTCCCATCCAGCAGCGGCTGGAGGGGGGCACGCAGCATGCACCGCGCCCCCGCTGCCGACCGCCCCGGCTGCCGCTTGCTCCCCGCACTCCCCCTGCGCCTCCCCTGCTCTCGGGCTCTCTCTTCTCCTGCAGGGCAGCCGCCTCCGCGCCCGCCTCAGCCTTCAATCCTGCTTACGAGTAAGTCGGGCTGTTCTGGGAGCCCCACTCGTGCCCCCCCCCTCTCTTTTTTCTTAGCTCCTTTCTTCCAAGGTACTCGGGGCGTGCTGTGCGCTTCTCTCCCGGGGCAGCCCCCGGTCCTCTCCGGCACGCACGGGCACCTCCGGGCACCCGCGGGTGACAGCGCGGCTCTGCTCCCCGCGGAGGAACGCGTCCCCAGCCCTCCAAACCCAGGGCAGGCGTCCCCGGGGAGATGGTGCCGCCCCTGCTGCCTGCCCCTGGGCGTCTCCAGGCTTGTCCCCCTCCTCGCACGTCTTCCCTGGAGGGACCGGCGGGGACTAATCGCTCCGAGGGGCCACCCGCCACCGGTACTGACCCGGGTGCCGCTGGACCGGGCATGGCTGCAGTGTGGCTTGCGCTGGGGTGGCCGTGGAGCAAGGGGGAGACAGGGCAGGGGCCCAGGGGGCAGGGATTAGGGTGTAGGGCCACTGCCCTTCCCCAATCCCCGTCCACCCCGTGAACCCTGCCCCGGGAAGGCGAGCATCGCTGCAGCCAAGGTGGGAGAGGGGCAAGGGGGCGTGGAGTGGGGGAGCTGAGGCTGCCGTGCCGTGGGTTTGGGGGAGCTTTCGAGATGCTGGGGTCTCGCCGTGGCTTGGGGAAGGAGGGCAGTTGGGATCCGGAGTCGTTCCCAAGGAGGGTTGTCCCCACCTTGGGGGCAGGAGCTGGGGATGTTTTTGGGGTGACGCCACGGGACCCTCACCGCCTTCTCCGTTGCGTCCTAGAGCCCTCCTACGACCCGGTCAGCGAGGAGGACGAGGGCCTGTCGTCTGGCTTCCGAAAACTCTGCCTGAAGAAGCCGGGCCCGGGGAAAGGTCTGCGGCTGGCCAAGCCCTCTGCCCGCGTGCCGGGCACCAAGGTGGGCGAGCGGCAACCCGGCCGGCCACCCACCGAGGGACCGGGCAGCGGCGAGGTGACCCTCATCGACTTCGGGGAGGAGGTGCCCCCCGCCAGCCCCTCGCCCCTGGGGGAGCTGACGGCCCCCTCCCTCGCCAAGCTGGCCATGGAGGCCTTCTCCCTGCTGGACAAGACCCCTCCTCAGAGCCCCACGCGAGCCCTGCCCCGACCCCTCCACCCCACGCCGGTGGTGGACTGGGACTCCCGGCCCTTGCCCCCGCCGCCCGCCTACGACGACGTGGCGCAGGACGAGGACGACTTCGAGGTGTGCTCCATCAACAGCCCCCCCGGGCGGCGGGGCAGCCGTGCCGGGCTGCCCAGGGCGCGGGAGCGGGGCGAGACCAACTACGGCTTCGTGGACGAGGGCGAGCGGGCGGCGGGGCTGGAGGACAACCTCTTCCTGCCCCCCAAGGAGGCCAAGCAGCCCAGCCTGACGCAGACCACCGAGATCTTCGAGGAGCTGCAGCAGGAGTGCATGAAGAGGTTCAACGTGCCCCGGGGGCCGGCCGCCTGCCCGGCAGACGACAAACCCCAAATCCCACCCCGCGTCCCCATCCCGCCCCGGCCCCTGCGCCGCAACGAGCCCGGGCGCTGGTCGGGGGAGCTGTCCCCGGCCTCGGGGGGCGAGGAGGACCGGCCACCCCAGATCCCCCCCCGGGACCCGCTGTCGCAGCCCACCTCGAGGACGCCCAGCCCCATGGCCCTGCAGGTGGGCTCCCCCCAGCAGCGCGGCGCCCTCTGCTCCTGCCTCTCCACCTCTCCGGGGAAGCCCATGCCCACCACGCAGAGCTTCGCCCTCGACCCCAAATACGCCACCCCCAAGGTGATCCAGGCGCAGGGCAAGGACTGCTCCAAGGGGCCCTGCATCCTGCCCATCGTGAAGGACGGGCAGAAGGTCAGCAGCACCCACTACTACCTGCTGCCCGAGCGCCCTGCCTACCTGGACAAGTACGAGAAGTTTTTCAAGGAGGCCAAAAGCCCCGAGGAGGCACCGGCGTCCCGCGTGGTCACCACGGCCACCGTCCGGCCCATGGTGCAGCAGCAGCCGGACTACAAGGCCAACTTCTCCTCCAACAACAGCAACCTGGGGCCCAAGTGCCTGGTGAAAGCCTCCTGCAGCCTCCAGAAGATTGTCTACGACGGGCCGGATGGCTACCGCCCCTCCGAGAAGATCCGGCTGGTAGGTGGCTTCCCCCCGGGGTGGCTTTTGGCCAGGTGGCCGTGGGCTCGTTGTGTCCCTTGGGCGACAGCCATCCCTACCCTGTGCCCAGTCCCCGAGGGGGTGGCTGCGAGGGGTCCCCAGACGTGCAAAAAGCATCTCCAAAATGGGGATTGGGGAGACTTTGAACCCAAAGTAACCCTACACACGGTTTGGCCACGTGGATGGGGAGGAAGGTGGCCGTCCCTGCTGGGCACAGGGAGGTGGCTGGGGGTCTGCACCCCAGCACAGGAGGCAGAAATCCCACCTTGACTGGTGCCGGTGCCCAGCTGGGGACAGAGCCACGGGGGGAGGGGGACATCCCCGGTGTCCCCCTGACCCCTCCCAGCTCCTTGCTGGTGGCACGGGGTGACCGTCAGCCTCCCCCAGGTGCAGGACATGGTGCACGGCGTCACCACCGAGGAGTGCCAGGCGGCCCTGCAGAACCACGGCTGGAACGTCCAGCGGGCCATCCAGTACCTGAAGGTACGGCACGGCACGGCACAGCATGGCACGCCGCGGCCCCCACGCCAGCTCCCGCGGGGGTGGGAGCGCCCCCGCCACCCCCTCCCTCCCCGTCCTCGCGCCCTGTCCCCTTGCAGGTGGAGCAGCTCTTCTGCCTGGGGCTGAAGTCCCGCGTGGAGTGCCACCGGGTGCTGGAGATGTTCGACTGGAACCTGGCGCAGGCCAGCTCCCACCTCCTCGACCCCTGCGGCTCCTCCCGGCAGAAGTAAGTGCATTTCGGGGTGGCTTTTTAGGGCTTCTCCCGCGCCACGCTGCCCTTGCGCTTCCAGCCTCGTCCCCTTTTCCTCATCTCACCTCCCCTCGCAGGCGGTGACAGCGGGGACCCGGCGAGCTGCGTTGGATCCGGAGCAGGCGCCCGGCTGCGGGGCCAGCACGCCGTGCCCACCCCCAGCCACACCACCCGCTGCTGGACTCTGGACTGAGCCCCACCTGGGGGACGGGGGCACCCCAAAAAGGGGTCTGGGAAGGCCCCCGGCCCCTGCGCCGGGCTGCCTGCGCCCTGGCTTGAGAGATGAGCTCCGTCCCCTGGCCTGTTGTTGAGTTGTTTTTTTTTTTTTTTGTAAAGAGAAATGTAATTTTAATATATATATATTATATATATATATATTATATATATATATAAAATATTCTATGGAGAGGAGGAGGGTGCCTGTGCCCGTCTCCTGGCTTCCTCCCTGCCAGCACACGGGGACCAGGGTGTCCCTGAGCCCCCCGCAGAGGGTGCTCCGGTGGCACCCCGTGGGGGGACCCCCACGGCACGACCCCGTTTCCCCCCCTTTTCCCCTCCCCGTGGCTCCAGCCGCCCCCGCGCCCCGCGGCAGATGTGCCGGGAGCCTGCTCGTGACTCATGCCCGGGCAGGGAGCGGCGAGCCCTGCGTCGCCCCCACCCACGCGAGGGGCGTTGTGCAACCGGGTGGCACTGCCAAGCCGCAGCCAGGTGCCGGGGAGGTGGGTGGGTGGGTGGGTGGGGGGCTGGCACCCCGCAAGCCCCGGGTGCTGCTGCTCATGCAGCCCTAATATGCCTCGGATCCCCCCCTCCCCTAAATGGGGTCCCCCCCCCGGGTGCCACCTCGCACCAAGGGGGGGGGCTTTGGTGGCCAAGCTCTCCGGGTGCTGGGGCACCTGAATGCGCAGGGGGGGTGGATGTGGTGGTCCCTGGGGTGTCCTCTGCCCCATGTGCATGCAGAGATGGTGGAGAAGTCCCCGTGAGTCGTCCCATTATGGCCACGGGTCCCTGGCACCCACTGCCCCCCAGGGGATGGGCAGCTTTGGTGGTGCTGCTGGGGCTCTCCTGTGCCTCAGTTTCGCCCCCCCAGAGCTGTCACGACATGTCATCGACATGGAATGGGTGTCGATGAAGCGAGGGAGGTGCAACACCTTAACTGACTTGTTTTCCCCCTCCCACCCCCTTAAAAACCCCGGAGCTGGAGCAGGCCCCGAGAGGAAGCAAACATTTCTTTACCGTAACCACTCCTGCCAGGTCCCGGGGGGCTGTTGCACGCCAGGGTGAGTCTCGCCGTCCTTCCCCTGGTTTAAGGTGACCTGCGAGCCCAGCCCATGTTAGAACAACCCCCCCCCGGCACGGATCTGCGTGGGTGTTTGCAATGGGATGCACTCCGATGGGCAGATAACCCCCCGCACGCAAGGACTCCGTTAAGGTCACCAGCCCTTAACGCAACGCCAGTGGGGCAAAGTTGGGGTGCCCCAAGTGCTGAGCCCATCCCCACAGAGCCCCCTATCAACCCTTTCGGGGTCCCTTTTGGGCAGGTGGGCTTACGCAGCATCCAGGACTGGAATTTTTTGGGGGTGCTGCATGAACAGGGATCGTCCCCAAGCATCAAAGCATCGGCGCACTGGGGTAGGGCACGGCCACGGGTGTCGGGCAGGGTGGGATGAGCACCACCGGGTCTCTGCGGGGTCTGGGGGGGCGATGCCGTGCCCCCAGGATGGGCAAGAGTTAAGCAGCGCCGGACCCCGAGGCGGTGGGAGCTGCTCCCTTCCTTGTTCCTCCTTGGCGGCGAGCCCACGGGTGCCAGGGGTTATCGGCTGCCCGGCCGAGCGTGGCCAGGACGTGGCAGCAAACGGGGAGGGGTGGGTGCTGGGCTGGGGGGAGCACCCCCTCCCAGCAGCACTGGGGGACCCCAGCCCCTCTCCCCATCCCGTGTCCTTTTGCAGCCCACCGGGTAGCCCCCAGTGGCTGTCGACCCTACAGATGTCCCCAACCTTGGGGTACCATCCGTGGGGTCGCCCTAGGTAAGATCCCAAAGCCTCCCCGTGGCTAACGCAAGGATTAGGGGTGTCCCCCAGCACCAGCACGTCCCCAGGGCTGGGACACAGCCACCCCATAGGAATGGGGGAGCTGTGGGTGCCCCGGGGCAGGGCACGTGGCTCAGTGGCAGCGGGAGGAGGGCTGGCACGGGGCAGTGCTTGCCGGCGGGGCCGCCCCAAAGCATCACTCCCCACGGACACCAGGAGCCACGGGAGGTGCCAGGGACACCGGGATCCTGCTGCTGCCACGCCATGGGGTGCCAGTGGCCGCTCTGGAGCTGGGGGCTCTGGGTGCTGCTGGGTAAGTGCTGGGGTGGCCGATCCCATCGGGGTTACGGGTGATGGCTGTGACGGTGCCGGCCGCTCGGCGTGTCCACAACGGGGCTGCGGGACAGGCTGTGGGGTCAGCTCGTTGGAGCCACGAACGGTGGCACCCAGCAGTCCCAAAACTGACCCTGGTTCCCAGGTGTGCAGTGCTGGTGTAACGCTCCGTTGGCTTGTGGATCAGGCGGGGATTTGCACAAGGGGAAGGCGCGAGCACCCCGTGTCCGCCTCGCTCTCCGTCCGCGGTGCTGGGGCAGCTCTTGGTGGCACGGGGACACCTTCTTGAAGCAGCCGGGCACGGTGGGGAGGAGGGATGGGAACCACGATGCTGCACAGAGCTGGCTCGCCCGTCCTGCCCTCACTCACCTGCACACCCTGCCAGGGGCAGCAGGAGCAGAGCCGGGCAGCATCTCCCGCGGGGCTGATAGCGCCGAGCTGCCTCCGGACGTGTCACCCACCGTGGCCAGGCTGGGCATGTGCCAGGTGTCCCCCAGCAGCGCGGCCAGCCCCCCGGAGCAGCCCTCTGTCCCTGGGGACAGGTCAGGTAACACCACTCGGAGCGGGTCCCTGCCTGCCGGGGAGCTCGTCCCGGCGCTGCGGAGCACAACGCGCACGCCTCTGGGCGCAGGGAGGAGCGCCCCGTCCCTCCTCGCAAGTGACGTGGTGGCAGCAGGACAGGTCCCCACGAGCCCCAGCAAGGAGCAGGAGGAGCCCAGCAGCACAGCAGCTCTCTCTGGGGGGTTGGCAGCGCGGGATATTCCCCAGGCAGGGGCTGGGTTTTCCTCCCCAAACCCTGGTGGCCACCCGCCCAGTGTCCCTCCAGCTCCTGCCACCCCTCAGCTGCTGTCCCCCATGCCAGCAGGGCACACGGTGGCTCTCAGCGCTGCTGGGCCAAACACAGCCACGTTGTCCCCAGCTCCACCTGTCCCCACTGAGAAGGGGACGGGCAAAACAGTGCCATCAGGCAGCAGCACTGCTCCCGAGCAAACTCTGGAGGTGTCCAGGGGGCTGGAGAACATCGTTGGAGAGCCAACACCAGGAACAACTGTCCCTGTAGAGCAAGGGACTGTTCCTATGGCACTTACAGGTCACGTCCCAGCACCAGGCGGAGGTTTGTCCCCACCAGCGCCACTTGTCCTTGCTGCTCAACCAGAGCTGGGGACAAAAGCATCTTTCTCAGCCACAACTGAAGCGAGCGATGCCCGTGAGTTGGCGCAGCCCTACGGCGCTGTCACAGCAGAGGGGACGCTGGGGACAGCGTGGAGCACGGTGCCGTCTCCTGCTGCACACAGCACGGGGACATCGCCCCCTGCTATCAGCGAGAGCCCCGCTGAGCCACACGCAACCACCGTGCTCCTGTCCCAGAAGGCCACCCCGGAGCTGGACACGGCCACCTCTCCTCCTGCCACAGCAGCCAGCGTCTCGCCGGCCTCCCCTGGGGACACAACCCACTTCGTGGAGCCACCAGCAGCCCTGGGTGGCCCTGTCACTGACCCCACTGCTCCAGCAGCCACCGGGGGTCCCCTCCACACAGCCACAGAAGGATCCAGGACCCCACCACCTGCAGCCCCCCCGGGAGCATCCTCAGCAGCGAGCACCTTTTCTCCTGCCACCGCTGGTGTCAGCGAGGCTGCGGAGCCAGGGACACCAGACCCCGGCACTGCTGGAGCTGGGCTGCTCGGATCCAACCCTGCCACCCGTCCCCGTGCCACCACACGGGCCCCAGGACCACCAGCCACGGCACTGGATGTCACCAACACAGAGCACGTCCCCACCGTGCCACTTCCAACCCCAGGAAAGGCTGAGCTGGTGGCCACTGCTGCCCTGCACACCGAGGCCACACCAAGGGACACGGGGCAGGTCCCCAGCATGGCCCCTGCTGTGTCACTCCCTGGGGGTGGCCTCTCCCCTGGGCTCTCCTCTCCAGTCCCCAGGATCCCCACGGCACAGGTGGATGGGGACAGATCCCCTCCGGCCAGCCCCAGCGTGGCCACGTCCCTGTCCCTCGTGGATGGAGCAAAGACGACGCCTTCCCTCCAGGAGTATGGCACCGGGACCCAGCCAGCTGCCCTCGTTAGCAAAACTCCAATTAGTGCAGCAGAGCTGGGGACAGCATCGCCAACCAGCAGCGACACTACCACCATGGCATGGGATGGCAGCTCCACTGCCACCCCAGCTGCTTCAGGGGTGCCCAGGACACTCAGCACCCCTGGGGTACCACGGGCAGGCATCCCGCAGGACAGCAGTGCCACCGCGGGGATGGCAGAGGGGGTGTCCCCATCCAGCAGCCCCCCGGAGGTGGCATTGGGGACGTCCCCAATGTCCCCAGCCACCCTGATGCCAGCGCTGGGTGCCCCCACTGCCCGCCTCGATGGCAGCACCGCTGGGCGAGCAGTGGGGACCGACCCATCAGGGACAGCTCCCAGCCATGGAATTGTCACCACCGTGCCATCACCAGAGCCATCCACCCCGGGGAGCGACGTCCCCAAAACCGAGCCACCGACCAGCTTTCCCCTCCTGCCCTCCCAGGGCAGTTTCTCGGCCCCGTCAGCCTCAGCAGCCCCCAGCCCAGCTCCGGGCACAGCCGTGCCCCTTGGCACCACGGCTGGCAGCCAGGATCCCCCACCTGTAACCACTCAGCCTGCCCAAAACACGGCCACCGAGGGCGCAAGGGACAGGTCCCAGGCAGCAGGAGACGGCAGCACCACGCAGGCAGCACCAGGATCGACCCCATATGAAAGCCCTGCTGGGGATGCCCCCACAGCTACACCCCGCAGCGGGAACACCTCCGTGGGGACAACTCCATCAGTGTCAGCCTCCCCCAGAGCCAGCAGCGCTGCTCAGCCGGCAGTGGGCACGGACACATCCCTGGGCACCTCGGGGGACGGGGCCGTGGGGCTGCCCCCCACTCTGCCCACCCCTGTGGCTGGGGGTGCTGAGCCAGGCACCATCAGGGCCACCCCAGTGTCACCCTATGCACCGGGCAGCCAAAACCCTGTGGCAGGGGCAGGGACGGTGTCACCCACAGCTCCGGAGCTGGTCACGGCACCATCTCCTGTCCTCGGCCACAGCACGGTGGAGCCAGATGTGAGCATGTCCCCTCCTGTGCTTGGGGACACCACTGTGGTGGTGGTGGCATCCTCTGTGACACCCAGCACCAGTGCCACCAGTCTGGCAGCAGGAATAACCACTGCCAGCCCCAGCACGGTCACAGCACCCAGCTCCTCTGCCTCCAGCAGCACCTCTGCCCCATACAGCCCCCGTGGCACCCCTGGGACCCCCACCGAGGCCACCAGCAGCACCCGGTCCCCTTCTGTCACCCACAATGTCCCCACCAGCCCGGGCAGGGTGACGAGCCACGATGCCAGCCCTGCGTTTGCTGCCGTGCCCAGCATGGCCGGAGGGACCCCGCCAGCAGCCACCAGCCCCAGTGGCACAGCTCCTGCCTTGGGGACACAGAGGGGACCGGCCACCACGCCGAGGAATCCTGCTCACACCACTTCCAGCCACGGACACCCCGTGCCGGAGCCCCAGCCCAGCCACGGGCTCGGTAAGTCAATTTTCTTCCTCCTTAGGGCGATGAAGAGGAGGGGGCTGCGGGTTGGCACAGCACCATGGTGACAGCAGGAAGAGCCCCAAAGCCCTTGGGGGGGGGCTCAGCCCCGTCTGTGCATCCCCAGCTCCCCCCTCACCACTGCAGGAGCCAAACCCTGCACCCCTTCCCCATCCCACCCCTCCTCCTTTTCGGGCTTTTTTTTTTCCCCTTAACCTTTACAGCAGAAGTGAGCGAATTCACCAAAGTACCCGCTCACATTTTGCCCCAATCCCACCCAGAAAGCAAGCGGGGTTTGTAGGGTTAAGCACCCGCAGGCACAGACCCCCCCACCCTCTCCCCCCCGTGCCTTAGGACGTGCCGGGCACAGCGCGCCGGGCTCGTTAATCACGGCATTCCAGCCCAAAATTGGAGGAGTCACCGAAGTGGCTCATTTCCTCCAGATGCGAGCCCTGCTTGAGTCACCCAAGACCAAATTGGGTTAAAAATCGTGACAGCATCAGGGCGGGCGGGGGCACCCACGGGGAAAGGCTCCCTGGAGGGGCTCGCCCCGCGTCCCTCATTCCTAAAATCATCCATCATTCCCAAAATCGCATCCCGGGGCACGAGGGCGTGCTTGTCTTGGCTGCGAGAAAGCCGGGGCAGAAGTGGCTCGTTTCTAACCTTCTCCATTAATCTCCTGCCCGCCCCAGGCCCGGCGGTGTCCCTGTACCCGTTCGGCACGGAGGGAGGTGACAGGGAGTGCGTCCAGCGGGCGGTGGATTTCAATTCCCCCTTGTTCAAGCCGGAGATCGGGTTCCCCTTCGGGAAGGCGCTGCGTGACTCCCTCTACGTGAGTTCCTGCGGCCGCAGAGCGTGTCAGGGATGTACAGCTCCATAGGAAAAAATAATAATAATAAGGAAAAAAAAAAACACGACACGCAGAGATACAAAAATGGAACAGAAACCTAATTTAATCCGAATGTTATTTTTTCCCAGCTTAAAATAGACATTTTCTGCTTGCATGTGGGCAGAGTAGGGATTAAAATCCCCCCCCAGGACAATGGGAACCTCTTGGGGAGCCGGGTTCCAGCACCTAATGGGTGATTTTGGTCAGTTTACAGACAACGGGCAAATCATTTTCCCACCCACGGACAACGTCGTCCCTTCCAACCCCAACCCACCTACCCAGGGGTTCAGTGGCCACGAGGCGCTGCCGATGGTGGCTGTTTTTTGGGAGGATGCAGACTTCTCGTGGGGCATCGGCACCACCTGGTACCAGGTCAGGGCCACCGGGGACCTGCACCCGGAGATCCCAGTGCCCCCGTCAGCCCTCACCCACCGAGCCCCCCTTGTGAAAATCAGGAATACCTCACCCTCGGCTCTACCCGAGACCCCCTCGTCCGTGACGTGGAGGCAAAAATTGAGAAATACCTGAAAATCCCATACACGGCGAGATGGACCCTGAAGGTGACGTGGGAGAAGGCTCCGGCGTACCCGTCCCAGCAGGACGATGCCCAGGTGACGAAGGGGACAGCCACCAGCGATGGATGGGGCACGGCAGAGCCCAGCTGGATGGGTATTTGGGGTCTCGCCTTGGTTTCTCCCAGCCCCACACCAGGGCACGGTGTATTTTTACATTTCAATCCTGCTGCATCCTCGGTGTGCGCTTCGGGGAGAGGGGAGGGAGGCTGTGGGGTGCTGACGTGTGGGTTCCTGCAGACCAGCACGTACCAGGCTGTCCTCTCCACCGACGGGAACCAGTCCTTCGCCCTGCTGCTGTACCAGGACGGTGCCATGCGGTGGGACAACGCCGGGCTGGCAGCCGGGAACGTGCTGATCGGCTTCTCCAGGTGCCCTGCATTTTGGGACACCCCATATTCCTCCACCGTGCTGGGGCCATCAAGGCATCTCCTCCCCAGGAGAGCCCAGCTCCCACCTCGCCCAACCCCATCCCTTTTAACCCCTCTCTCTGCAAACTGGCAGGAAAAACCCACGGAGCCCTCCAGCCTGAAACCCCGCCGGGCGCTCTGTGCCAAGCCATCACCCCGCTGGGCAGCCAGTGGTGATAGGGGGGTGGGAGGGAGACCTCAACCCAATCCTAACCCCAAACCCGCTCTCTTTACGCAGCGGTGATGGGTATGCCCGAAACAACGAGCTGACTCAGCAGCCACCAGCAGTGAGGTACCGACCCGACCAGCACCGCAGCCCTGGCACCGGTACGGCACCTTCAGTCAGGGGCTGGTGGGGGGACGGATGGCACCAGGACCCCCCTGTGGGGTTTTTGGTGGTCTCTGCGGCTCCAATGGGGGTGTTGTTCTCCTGTCGTCCCCCCAGACGTGCGGGGGCTGTGGCTGTACCGGCTGGACAGCCACGGCCGGGTGAATTACCGGCTGCGCTGCCTGGCGTGGCTGGAGGCACAGCCTGCCCCAAACACCTGGAGCACGGAGCTGCCACCCTGCCCCTGCTCGCGGCCCCAGGCCGAGCTGGACCCCCGCTACCGCCGCAGCAGAGGTGCTGAGCGTGGGGCTGAGCCCCCTCCCGCAGCCGGGGTGGCTGCCACCCCCCGGGATGTCTCAGACCCAGCAGACAGCACCGTGAGGGTGCTGCGCACCGCGTCCCCCAGCCGGGCAGGAGCTGGGGTGCGGTGTGTGTACCGAGGCACGAGCTTGCTGGAGGGCTGGCAGGAGCGAGCCTGGAGGCCTCCCACCCGTGCCACGGCTGGTAAGAGGGCACAGTGCTCCCTAAAACACCCGTGGGGTCCCCCCGTGTGCACAGGGGCACAGCGGGGTCCCCGCACCCCCAGCACCCATCCTCCATCCTCCCGCAGACGAGGAGCTGGAGGCGTTCGAGTGGTGCTGCCAGCGCGTGGGGAAGCCCCGGTTCTGCAGCAGGTTTGCCGAGAAGAGACCGAGGACCGGCTGCGAGGGATACCTGCCACCCACCCCCGGTGAGTCCCCGGGGTCCCTCTCCTCCGTGCTGGGCTGGAGATGCCTGATGGAGACTGCTGCGCGCTCTGATCTGCCCTCCTCCATGCGATGACGGCAGCATTCGCTTCCCTTCCTACCCCCAAAATATCTCCATCTCCTTCGCACCCCAGCCAGTGCCTTCGGGGACCCCCACATCACCACCCTGGATGGCCTCAGCTACACCTTCAATGGCCTCGGGGACTTTGTCCTGCTGCTGGCCGGCGATGCCCGGAGCAGCTTCGTGCTGCAAGGGCGCACGGCCCGGACTGGCACAGCCCAGGCCACCAACTTCGTGGCCTTCGCTGCCCAGTACATCTCCAGCACCACCACCACAGTGAGTAGGAGCAACCTGGGAATTGGTCTGAGCATCTAACGGGACAGTTTGGGTGTTGTTTCTGCATGTACCTACAAGTGCTCAGGACCAGAGGAGCATCCTGCCACCTCCCGTCAGCCCAGCAAGGTGCTGAGGGCAGTGAGTTGGGCTCAGAATAATGAGGCACGGCTCTGACACCTCTGGCAAGCTGTCCAGCGTGGGCCTGGAGCCCTGCAGGGACGTGGGCTGCTCCAGCCCTCTCTCTGCACCACATCCACCGTTCTCCTTTGGATGTGGTGGTGCCTGTGTGTGCCCTTCCTTGCTTTGCAGAACTGCTCCCCGCGCTCGTTTCAGTACATAACATCCCCCAGCGTCACCAGAAGGAGCCCCTGAGCAGCAGGAGAGAGCCTGGAGCCACCACCACAGCTCTCCACGTTGCGAGGGTCAACCAAGCAGTGGTGGCAGCCTGGATGTGCCCAGGGATGGTGGCAGCGGGGGCAGCTCTCCGTCTTCACCCACACCACCACCCCAGCTGCATTATATTTTGTTTCCTGGGGTGATGAGCGTGCCAGCACGGCCCCGGGCTGAACATCTCTGCTGGGGCTGGAGAAGGACGGGGTGTAACATCACGTCGCCAGCAGGAGGTGGGGAGGGAGGAGCGGAGGGGCTGATGGGGACATCCATTGCCACTTGCAGGTTGAGTGGGCTTTGGGGAGCCAGGGTGACATCCAAGTCCTCCTGAACAACCAAACCATCCAGTTTGCCTACTCCCAAGGTGAGCGGGACGTGGCGTTAAACATTCAGCGTGTCTGGGGGGGTTGAGGGGTGTCCCCATCCCTCAGGAACCTGGCCAGGGAGGATGGGGAGACCTCCCCTCCCCGAATTCAGAGGCATCATTTCAGACCCAGGCTCACGTGGGCTCTCCCCTTGTGTTCCTCTCCCCTTGCAGATGTGGGTGCCGAGGTGCACTACAGCCCTGGGGTGCTGCTGGTCAACTCCTCCTCCATCACGGCCACCTTTGATGGCACCGTCTCCGTCTCCATCTCAGCCAGCGCCGGGCTCCTCAGCGTGGTGTGCAGCCTGCCGGATCGGTACCGCAACACCACCAAGGGCCTCCTGGGTGAGGGCACCACCAGCTGGGCCACAGCAGCCTCGTTTCTCCTCCAACACGGCCGCAGGGCCAGGGTGCAAGGTCCCCTTCCCACCCCAAGGCGGGTGGAAGAGGCTGTGGGAGCGTGGTTCTGGGTGTCCCCGAGCGGCACCAGAGAGGGGACCCCAATCCTGCGGTGGTGCCCCCACAGGTGTGTGGGACAACAACCCTGCAGATGACTTCCAGATGCCGAACGGGACCAACATCCCTGTGAACAGCAGCGAGGAGGAGATCTTCAGCTACGGGATGACCTGTAAGGCCGGGCTGGGGATCCACCCTGGCCATCCCCGTGCTCCAGCACCTTCTGGCCACGCTTTGGCTGGAGAGATTTGGACACTTGTCTGGGCAAGACTGGTGCCAGGGAACCCTTTGGTCTCTTCTTTGCTCCGTGTAAACCATCCCTGAAGAGGAAAAAGCTAAAAACCAAAGGCCCTACCCAGTTGTGCTCTCTTGTAGGGGCTGTTGGAGAGCACAGCCTGTTCGCCCAGCCCCTGGCCGCACCGGAGAAGAACTTCACCCCCATCTTCTTGTCTCGGCTGCGGCAGGAGAAGGAAAGCCAGTACCAGCAGGCAGCCTCGCGGTGCCACGGCAGCAAGGAGTGCATCTACGACACACTGAGCACCGGGGACGTGACCCTGGGCCTGGCCACCCAGAACCTCGTGGAGGACTTCCAGGAGAAGAAGACGGCGCTCAGTAAGTGGAGCAGGTCCTCACCTCCACGAGGGCACGGGTTGGATAGCGGCTCCCTGGGTCCCCTTGCTCCATGTGAGGCGAGAGAGATGCCTCCAAGGTCTTGGATTTTTCTCCACGCCTGGGAGATGCCACCAGCAGGAGAGATGCCACCAAGGTCTTGAGTTGCGTTGCCTGTCTGGCTGCTCTCCAGGCTTTTTTTGCCATCTGGGGGGGGATTTTTGGCGGGTGGTCACATCTACACCTGCCTGGGGTCTGTCCCCTCCTGGCCAGGAGGGCTGCAGAGCCGAGGGATGCCAAGGCCACGTGGTGAGCACACCGGGCTGCTGTTTCCTCAGACACCTTCCCTCCCGTCATCATTGGCGACCCGTCGCTCACAGCCTTCAGGACGCAGCGGGTGACGAGGCAGTACCGAGCCGAGGGGCCGGGCGCGCTCTTTGTCCCCCACATCTCCCCAGAGCTCAACATTTCGGGTAGGGATGGGGACAGCGGGCAGCCAGGGCAGGACGGGCACCCCACAGACACCAGGCTTTGGGGAGAACCCCTCCGGAAGGACAGGGACGTGACCCTCACCGCATGTCCCCCTCCGGCCCCCGCAGAGAATGGCACCCTGACGTGGGAGCCCCGCGGGACGGCCCCGCTCAGCATCACCCTGCAGGCCGTGGGCTCCCAGCACCTCACCGCCCTGCTCCAGCTCAGCTTCACCCTCTGCAGCTGCCGCACGAGCCGCGAGTGCGACTACAACGACACGGCCACCGTCAACAGCTCCTCGCTGCAGGTACCGCCTCGGGGCAGCGCCGTGTGCCGCGGCCACCCTCTCTGTCCATCCATCCTCGTGTCCCCTAAGCCGGTGTCCCCGTCCCCTTGGCAGCTGGCAGCCTGCAGGTGTGAGGACGGCTTCTCGGGTCCCTTCTGCCAGCACCCACCGGACCCCTGCGCCCAAGGGTGCTTCCCCGGGGTGGGCTGCGACCCGCTCACCGGCTGCGGCCCCTGCCCGCCCGGCCTGACGGGCGATGGGAGGCACTGCTCAGGTGATGAGGGCTGGCTTTGGGAAGGAACGGGGTGCCAAAAGGCTTCGCCCGGTGCCACGCTGCGTTGTGCCCGCAGATATCGATGAGTGCGCGCAGGGGATGGCGTGTCCGGGGAACGGCACCTGCACCAACACCATGGGCAGCTACACCTGCTCCTGCCCGGATGGTGCGGAGGGTGAGTCATGGCAACCTGGGGTGTGATTTGGGATCTCAGCCCCAAAATCTGCCAGGGCGAGCAGCTCAGGGTGCCTGGTGCTGAGGCTCGGCTGGGCAGAGATGTGGTCCTCGTCCCTGTCCCCTCCCTGGTCTCAGTACCCAGCCCCTGCCAACCTGCAGTCCTCGGCGTCAGGAGAGATCGAGATGCTCCAGCCCAGGGTCCTGAAGTATCATTAATATGCTAGGAAAATATTTTTTTCAGTGCAATTTTTTTTTCTTTGAGAAAACTCATCCCATCAAAGCTTGCAGGCACATGTGAAGGTTTGTGGGGTTATAATCAGGTCCTGTTTTCAGACATTTTTGGTGGTGTTTGCTCCTGTTATGATGCAGCAGGCTGAGCTGTCTCAAGGGCAAAAGACTCTGGGAGGGTGCAGGGCTTTTCCCCAAGGACCTGAATTTATATAGAAGACTTAAAAAAAAAAAAATGGGGGGAGGAGGGGAAGAGAAGAAAGGCTCACAGCGTGGGAGCAGCGAGGATGGAGCAGTGCACTTTGACCAGTGCCTGCCCCTGAGCCGTGTGGGCACAGACCAGTGTCCCCGTGTCACCCTGCTCCATCCCACAGGCGAGGGGCCGGGCTGTGGCACAGCCTGCAGGTCCCATTCCTGCCCTGAGGACTTCTGCAGCAACGGGGGTCGCTGTCACCTGCACCCCTCCTCCTGTGCGCCCACCTGCCTGTGTCCCCCGGCCTTCACCGACCAGCGCTGCCTGGTGGCAGGGGGGGATTTTCAGCCCCCGGCCAGCCCAGGTGGGTGCCTGTGCCCCGTGCCCCGTCCCAGCTCGGCCAGCCCTGGGGCACAAAAGGCACCGTGGTGGTTTTTCCCTGCAGATCTGCCCCGGAGGAGCGTGAGGCTGCAGGTCAGGGCGCTGCAAAACACCACAGCTGGGGAAGTCAACGCCTCCGTACGTAGCTGGCAGGGGACGGGGTGTCACGGTGGCTCAGGGACGGGGGGATGCTGCAGCGTGGGGTGCCCGTGCCTCCTGCACCCCATGCATCCCCTCCCGTGGCATCCCCAGGGATCCAGCAGCTCCTTCCCGTGTGCTCCCCGCTGGTCCCCAAGGCAGGAACGAGGCCGAGCAGCCCTCGGGGCTGGGGCACGGTGCCTGCAGCCCTCTGCTCACCCCCACACACCCCTCGGCACAGGTCTCGGCCATCCTGGGCTCCCTGGAGGTGAAGGCTTTCCAGGGCAACACCAACATCACCCGCATGTGAGTGTCGAGCAGACGAGGCAAGAGTTGGGGTACAAAGGGCATTTCTCCCCCTGGACCATCCAGGAATCTGTTTTTCCAGCCCCCAGATTTCTAAATCTTTGAAAATACCGCAGGGCAGCTGCTGGCTTCGCCTTCGCCGTGGTGGCCGAGTTTGCCTACGGCAGCAGCGGCTCCGTGATCCAGTTCCTGAACGAGGAGCTGCTGGGGGCCATCGCCAGCGCCTTCAACGAGCAGCGAGGACGGCGGGACGCGGGCACAGACCTCCTCTTCGAGCACCTGCACCTGGACAACGTCACTGACGTGGTGAAGTGTGAGTGCCCCCGGCACCGTGGTGTCCCCGTGGTCCATCCCCTGCCACCTGGCGTGCCCCAGGGTCTGGGGGGTGGAAGAGGCTTGGTGGTGATTCCTATCCAAGGGAGGACTTGGGGATGGTGTCCCAAAAGCCAGGGACACCCCAAATTATGGGCTAACCCCGCGCCATCTCTCACCAGTGACGGTGGCGGAGCTGAGGCACTACTTCTCCTGCGCTCTGTACGGCTACGAAGGCTACCAGCTGGACTACGTGGGGACCACTGGCTTCCTCTGCATCTCCCCTTGCAAGAAGGGCTACTGCCAGCATGGTGGCCAGTGCCAGCACCTGCCCGAGGGCCCCACGTGCAGGTAGGCAGCAGTGACACCGCGGTGGAGGCCACCCCATGTGGCCACCTCTCCCCACAGCCAAACTTTGGCTCCATCCCTTCCACAGCTGCACCCCCTTCTCCATCTTCTCCCCGGCTGGTGCACGGTGTGAGCAGCTCGCTGTCAGCCTCGCCGCCTTCCTCAGCATCCTGCTGGGGGCCCTGGCTCTGCTCTGCCTCCTGCTCGCCGCCGCCTGCCTCGCCTTGCGCCTCTGCCGCCGGCACCGGGAGCCCTGGGGGTGAGCGAGGGGCGAGGGGCAGCGGGGGCTGGACCCGCACGGGATGGGTGCTGTGGGGTGTGAGAGCAGCAGGGAATGGAGGCTGGGATTCAAGGAGAGGTTTGCCAGGATGAAAAAATGGAAAATCCCTCCCAAAAAATGGCAAAGGGTGCTGGGGGAAGGCACCCTGCTGCAGGTACCTGGTATAACAGCATCAGCGGGGTGACTTCAGCTTCCTTTCCCCCCCTCCGTGTCAGAAATTATTTGCATTTCTTCCTCATCCCACCCAGTGCTCGGTTACAGAAGGGCTTTCCATTTGACTCAAATTTGAATGCCATCCAAATGTTCTCCACCAAAACTCATGCTCCCCTGGAAAGAGCTGGGCAGGGAAGTGTGGTCACCTATACTTGGGGCAGGGCAAGAAATGGGGTGTGTGCAGTAACAGGGGCTTTTTTCCCTTAAATCCCCATCCCATAGCCCTGTCTACCCCATGGTCAGTCACTGCTCCCCACACCAGGGCCTGGGACAAGGCAGGGGCTCTCCCAGCTCCCCTGACCCGTTGTCCCCATTCTGTGCCCCTCTCCTAGGACCAAGGACACCTTCTGGAGGCCTCGGCCGTTCTCCTGTGAGCACACCCTGCAGCCCAACCCAGCCCCTGCTTTGTGCAGCACCCGTACCCCAGCTCGGGCACGTGCTGGGTCACTGGGGTGGCTCCGCGCCCCCCGGTGTCCCCCAGCTCTGCTCCTCTTCCTCACCCCAGCCCTGATGAAGGCAGCAGAGAGAGCAGAGAGCACCCGCTCCCACGGCTCGGGAAGGCTTTGGGAACCACGGCTCCAGGCCATCGACCCATCCGTCCAGGTCTGCCCGGGGTTATTGTCCCCTGCGTGGGGTGGCGCTGGCCTGGCCGGGCACCGATGTCCTTGTCCCGGGGCTCAGAGTCCATCGGAGCTGCCCTGCGGTGCCCAGTCCTGGGGCATCAGGGACAGCGGGGGCTGCACTACTGGGGGACTCGTAGCAAAACCAGCACCTCTTGTCCCGTCCCTTCTTTGCAGATAAGGATCAAGAGACCCCAGGTCAGGGCTCCAAGCCAGCCTGCCCTGCAGCCGTAGCCTCCCTGCAGCCCCTCCAGCACCGAGACGTGGCCGCTCCTGGGGGTCCCGGCTCCGTGCCCACCCAGGGCAGGGGCAGCATCGGATGGGGGGCTCCGGGCACGTGCCCGCTGGGCATGGAGCATCGCATCTGGGGGCTGTGGGAGGTGTCTGTGCTAAAGGGGGGGATGCTTGGGTCAGCAAAATAAGGGTCTCGCCTCCTGCTCGGGACCTGCAGAAGCGACTGGGGTCACCCGCGGGTGAGTCTGTGTGGTGTGCCCTGCACAGCGCGGCTGGACCCGGGGATCATGACCCGTTATGAACAGAATAAACGTGAAATGACAGCACGCTGCTGCGTGGTGTGTGCACCCCATCCAACACCTCCCCCAGATTGCCTCTCACGGCTCAGATGGCACCGGTCAGGCCCTGGTCCCTGCTCCAAGCCTGCCCCCGTCCTCCTCCCACCCCTCCAACAGACACCACAGTGATACTCAGACCCTCCCACACTTTATTGAAGAGACTAGGTTTGACGAGGACTACTTGTGGTTTCAGAAGAAGTGCAGATGCTCTCTCACACTCACAAATTATTATTTTTCTCCCAATGTTTCTGACCGTGGGGGTGGCCCCAAGCAAGGCGACACGAACCCCTCCACCAGCAGCCCTCGCCCTGCCAGCCCCAGGCAGGGGAGCAGGGACAAGGGACACGGTGGCACTGCCTGTCCCCCTGCCACCGGCGAGGAGGTGGCAGAGTTGGGGGGAAAAGGGGAACTTCTACGGTGAAGGGAACCACTGGAACGGGGTGATCATCACCGGGGGGAGTGGGGACACGCAGGGGGACACGCGGGTTTGCTGGGTATGATCAGGAGTGAAGGACTCGGAGGATCAGCTGTGGTCCAGAGCGCGTTGTGGATGTGCATCCCTTTAGTTACTCGTCCTCCTCATCTGCAAAGAAGCGGTGAGAGCTCGGCCATCTCCTCCCTGAGGGTCTGGGGAGAGCAGCGACCCCCCCAGGGGGATTTCTGCCTCCTGGGGACGCGGCCGGCGGAGAGGAGCCCCCTGAGCCCGCTCACCTGTCTGTTCATCTGAGTCGATGTCTTCCGAGGAATCTGCTGAGGATTGCAAGAAAGACCATGGGTAAGATCCCACCCGCAGCCACTGCCTCTGTGGGGCTGCCACCCCCAGGTGCCTGCCTCGGGGAGGGACTGGGTGCTGCACAGCACCCCTGGGTGCTGCACGGAGCCCCTGGGTGCTGCTGACCCTCCCCATCTGACCTGCCCAAGGCTTTTGTTGCATTAACTGGGGGTGGCTGGGATGTCCCCCCCCAATTTGGCACAGAGGTGGCACCGTGCCTGCACACAGGGGCTGGGAACCCACCTGTGCCAAGTGCCTGGTACCCGTCACAGCCGATCCTCGGCCTCTTCTCACTGTAGCGGGCGCAGAGGCGGGCGCTTGCCGCCTGGTTGCAGCACCAGTCATACAGCTTCAGCTCCTGGTCTGGGGGCAAGGATTAAAGAAATCAGAAGGGGAGAAGAGTGGGGGCAACCGGCTGCGAGCAAGCAGGGCGCTCGCCGCAGCACAGCCCCGTTCAGCCCCAGAATGCAGACAGGCTGGCACGGGGGTTAAAATGATTTACGGGCTCCAGTTGGTGCCGTGCAGCTTGGCACAGGGATGTTTCCAGCCCACCCACGCCTTGGTTGGCAGCTCAGGGAGGCCGAGGCCGGCTGTGCTTACCACGGAACGGGGACACCTGTCTGGAGGACCTCCAGTACCTCTCCTGCCGCCCCTCCACGAGCTGCCCCCGGCTGTCGTACAGGCAGCGCACGCCGGCCCCGTACCGGTTGGGAGAGGCGGAGTGCAGCATGGACACGCGGGCAGACCACCAGCCTGAAACGGGGCTGCCGTCAGCTTTTGGGCGCTGCAGGGGGCCCAAAAGGGGATGGCGGGGTCTCCCCCAAGAGGGGACACCCAGGGGGGGACACACAGCCACCCCGCAGGGGACACACTGGGCACGGCGGTGCCACTTGCCTCCCCGGCTGCTCTTGAAGCGCGGGTCCTGCTGCCCTTGCTGCAGGGAGCAGGGGCAGGCGGGCAGGTCCTGGCTCCACATCCGCGGCTCCTGCTGCCGCCCTGTCCACGCCAGGCACTTCAGGCGGTAGTTGAGGCCCACGCGGCTCTCCAGCTTGTACAGCCACAGCCCGCGGAGATCTGAGAAGGAAGGAAGGCAGGAGATGTGATGGGGATGCCCCCAGCCCCGGGACCCCATGCGCAGCAGTCCCCCAACACCAGGAAAATGAGGGGAGCAACATTTGACAAAGAAGAAATCCCCAGGACACAGCCATGGAGCCGAAAATTGATGTGCCAAGGGTGTTTCAGGCTCAGCCTCATGGTTCCTGGAGCCCTGGTGCCCAGGGGAGGCGTTTTATGTGCAAAATCAGGGCAAAACCCCACTGATGGCCAACTCATGGAGAGCCTTGCTGCGCCACCACCTGGATTCCACCCCCTGCCTGGGGATGCCCCCATCCCTGCACAGATCTCCCCCGGGCCGTGCCCCTACCTGTGTTGTATCCCCTGAACTGGTCAGGGCGATATTTGGCAGCCGGGGGTCCCTGAGTCAGGTCATCATTGTGGTAGGAGCCATCCCCACTGCGCAGAGGGAAGAGGGGAGAGTCAGGCATCGCCCTTCCCAGCTCGGATCACCCCATCCCCGTGCTGTGACACCACGAGCAGTACCTGGTGTACCCGATGAGCACGTTGGCAGCCGGCAGCTGGCTGTAATCCCACCGCATGCCCCCGTCCTGGTACAGGAGCAGCACGTAGGACCTGAAGCCATCGGTGGTGAGGACGGCCTGGAACGTGTTCGTCTGGGGAGAAGCACGGCGGGAGGGTAAGAAACCGAGCAAAGCTGATGAGTTTAAAGCTAAATTTAAAACGGGGTGTGGGTCGCTGCAGGTGGTGGCGGAGAGAGGGGCTGGCTTCCTGACATGCCAAACGGAGGCTGGGCGGCTTCAGGAGGGATATTTTTGGCAAAAACAGCTCCTTCTGTCCAGGCAGCCATGGGTGCAGCTCTCACCTTTAGCACCCGGCCACCCCCGAGCCCCGGCAGCCCCTTACCCTCCGGCTGTCACCCCGTGTGCCGTAGGCGGGTGCCCTGTCCCAGGTGATTTTCAGGGTCCAGGCTGCGGAGTAGGAGGACCTCAGGTACCGCCGGACCTTCGCCTCCACGTCGCGGATGAAGGGCGGCTTCTCCGAATTCAGGGTGAGGAACTCCTGCGGGTTTGGGGTGCGCAAACCTCGTTGGTCTCCCAGCAAAGCACAGAAAATTGAAATGCCACCCGCCAAACCCTTCGATCACCCATCCCAAGGGGTATCCTCAAAGATGGATCACCGAAAAGTGCTTAACGAGGTCACGCACGGGGATGGCTTCACCCACCTGGTAAAAGGTGGTGCCGGTGCCCCTGGAGAAGTCGGCGTTGTCCCAGAAGACGGCGATCATGGGCACCTCCTCGTGGCCATTGAACCCCCTGGGAGGAGGGTTGGGGTATGTGGGGATGCTGCTGTCGGAGGGTGGGAAGATGATCTGCCCGTTGTCTGTAAACTGAGCACAGGGGAGGAGATGAAGGGGCCACGAAGTCACCTCCTGCTGCAAATGGACCCCGCAAAACCCTGCCTGCACGAATCCCAAGCCAGGCCCCAGCTCCTGGTGTCTCCCCCAGGTTTTTGGGGGATGGCCGCCCACCCCACAGCAAGTCAGGGCAATGCAGACTCACGTAGAGAGAGTCCCGGAGGGTTTTCCCAAACGGGAACCCAGTCTCGGGCTTGAAAAGTGGAGAGTTGAAGTCCACCCTCCTCTCCACGTACTCGCGGTCGTTTTCCCTTGGTCCGTAGCCATAGAGGGACACGGCTGCGACTAAAACAGGAAAACAAACAAACAAAACAAAGAAAAACAAAACAAAACAAAACAAAAATGGTTATAGCAAAACCAACACAAATGTCCGAAACAATTTTGCATTCAGAGACCCAGGCTGGGCAGCAGGAGGACAGGGGACACCGGGACACCCTGCACGTCACTTTTCCTCTTAGGGTCCCTCTCCCACCCCTCTCCCTGCCCTACCCGGTGCATCGCCTACCTGTGGGGCCGGGTGGAGGCACCGGGGCAGCCGCTGCTGATCGTGGAGGAGCTGGAAGCTTGGAGGATGATGCACGGGCAGCGAGAGCAGCCCTCGTGTTTGTCCCCGGCCCCGGCAGCCCCTTCTTGCCCCCAGGGCTGGGAGGTGCTGGGGACGGGCTGCAGGACACGGTTGGACGCAGGGTGGTGGGGGCAGACCCCCTTTGGGCTCCCCCCTGGCCTGGGATGCGTGCGGGGACGCTCGCCCCTCCAGCAGCAGGGACCCTGTTTGCAGGGGTGGCGCTGCCCAAGGAGGGGCGCAGGGCTGGGGGTGATGAACCCCCGGCAGGTCCCGACCCCAAAATGTTGGGCAGGGGGCTGCCAGCAGCGGGGCCAGCAGGAGGAAGGACAGAGAGAGACCCCCCAGCTCCCCCTGATCCTACAGCCACACCAGGACGTGGTTTCCCCAGCACGGGGCCATCGGTGTCCCCTCTGCCTTCAGCCACCACGGGTCTGGGGGGGACCCCGGGGCCCCCAGGCTGGAGAGGAGGCAGGAAGGGGGCAGCCCCCCCCGCGGCAGCCCCCAGCTCTCCCCGTGTCCCCGCGCCCCCCTCATTTCCAGAAACTGGAGAGGAAACTGGTGGGGGGCGAGCAGCCACCCCCTCTGCTGCATCCTCTCCCTCTGAGGCCGAAGGCAGAGCAGGGGCAGCGTTGGGGGGCGCAGGGGTACGTGGGGACTCTTCTCCCAAAGGTGCCAGCATCCCTGAGGCCATTTCGTATTCGGGGGACCCTGGCAGAGCGCTCCCAGCACCCGCCACAGGCAGTGGGGAGCCCGGTGCCGAGGGGCTGCTCCCACTTGGGGTGCCAGAGGCAGAGGGGGGGCCCCCGTTGGGTGCTGGTGCTGAGCTCCCCCCCGTGCCCCCAGCAGAGGCATCCGGGGCCACCGGGACCAGGGGCTGCCCCTCCCGGGGAGAGGACAGGACGGAGGGGGCCAGCACCCCCGATGTGATCTGGATGATGGCCCCTGCCCCGTCTGCCCCGCTGGCACCGGGGGAAGGTGCCCCGGGGGCCGAGGCTCCCGTTTCTCCCCCAGCCAGCTGCACCACGTTGGTTTGGCTCAGGTTCGCATCCGAAAGCCCGAGGTCGGCACCGCTCTGGGTGCCGGGGGCAGGCACGGGGGTCTCCTCGTTGCCTTGGGGGCCAGCAGCCTCCAAGCCTGGGCTCGGTCCTACACCAGCTCCAGGACCTCCTGCTCCCTCGGCAGCTCCACCGCTTGTCCCAGCTGAAGAAGATCCCTCGGGAGATGAGGAGGGAGATGCAGAGTGCAGCACAGCTCCTGTTCCTCCACCAGAGGCTCCAGCTGCTCCATCCAGGTCCTGGGACACCCCCAGGGACTCCCCAGCACCAGCGCCAGCCCCTTCGCCCCCACTTTGTCCTGCAGCAGGTTGGGTGCCGGGTCCAGCACCCAGGGCAGGCTGCACAGCACCAGGGGCAGCTCCTGCTCCTCCCAGGGCACCTGGGCTGGGTGTATCCAAAACTGATGGAGCTGTGAGCGTGTCACCGGGAGAGGCAGGACCGGGTAGGGACACGGCACCAGGCAGCAGATCTGTCCCAGAATCCACCCCAGCACCACCAGAGGAGCTCAGGGATGGCTCTGACCCCATCCCACTGCCTCCCAGTGCCTGCCCCTCTGCTCCTGACACCCCCAGGGCTGCGCCGGGCTGGACCCCGAGGGTGGGCGATGGGGGTCCCACGGGTCCATACGATGCTGAGCCAGGGACATCCGGCGCTGAACTGAAGCCAGATCCTGGTCCTTCAACCCCAGGGAGAGCTGCTCCTGCAGGAGCACCAGCTGCCATCCCCCACGGCTGTGACCCCACAAGGAATGGGGATATGGGGGCTCCTTGGGCAGCACCGAGGTCAGGGTTTGCTGCCATCTCTGCCCCATCGCTGGTCCCAAACACGGCTCCAGATTCAGCAACAGGAGGTGGGAAAGCAGCACCAGGAGCTCCAGGGGCTTGGTTGGGCAGGGGTCCCGGTCCTTCAGCCCCCAAGAGGCTGGGCTCCAGCCCCCCATAGCCAGGAGCCGTGGCATCAGGTGGGGACACTTCTGGTGCTGGGGCTGCTCCTGCTCCATCCCCAGGAGCTGCAGCAGGGGACAGCTCGGTGCTGGGCAGGGCTCCTGCTGGGGCTGCCGGCAGCTCTGCGGTGTCAGCGGGACCCTGCTGAGTGCTGCTGGACGTAGAGCTGGTGTCCGTGTAGGGATTTGTGCCCTCTGGGTTTGCTGCCTCTGCCGTATCCCCTGCGCTCTCGGTTCCCTGCGCCGTGGCGAGCTCTGGGCCAGTTCCGCCGTACGGAGAGCCCTGGGACAGGCGGTCAGGGCCAGGGGCTGCTGCTCCCCCGTTCTCCAAAGTGGAAGATACTGGAAGTGTGTCACTGGGAGAGGCAGGACCAGGCAGGGACACGGCACCAGGCAGCAGATCTGTCCCAGAAGCCACCCCAGCACCACCAGAGGAGCTCAGGGATGGCTCCGACCCAGTCCCACTGCCTCCCAGCGCCTGCCCCTCTGCTCCCGGCACCCCCAGGGCTGCGCCGGGCTGGACCCCGAGGGTGGGCGATGGGGGTCCCACGGGTCCATACGATGCTGAGCCAGGGACATCCTGCGCTGAACTGAAGCCAGATCCTGGTCCTTCAACCCCAGGGAGAGCTGCTCCTGCAGGAGCACCAGCTGCCATCCCCCACGGCTGTGACCCCACAAGGAATGGGGATATGGGGGCTCCTTGGGCAGCACTGAGGTCGGGGTTTGCTGATGTCTCTGCCCCATTGCTGGTCCCAAACACAGCTCCAGATTCAGCAACAGGAGGTGGGAAAGCAGCACCAGGAGCTCCAGGGGCTTGGTTGGGCAGGGGTCCCGGTCCTTCAGCCCCCAAGAGGCCGGGCTCCAGCCCCCCATAGCCAGGAGCCGTGGCACCAGGTGGGGACACTTCTGGTGCTGGGGCTGCTCCTGCTCCATCCCCAGGAGCTGCAGCAGGGGACAGCTCGGTGCTGGGCAGGGCTCCTGCTGGGGCTGCCGGCAGCTCTGCGGTGTCAGCGGGGCCCTGCTGAGTGCTGCTGGACGTAGAGCTGGTGTCACCCTGGGTGTCTGCGTAAGGACTGCCATCCCCTGCGTCCCCTGCCTGTGCCGTGTCCACCGTGTCCCCCTGAGCAGGCCCTGCCAGGCCATCGGGTGCAGAAGAAGCCGGGCTGGCAGCATCCAGAACTGAATTGAAGCCGGTGCCAGCTCCATCAGCTCCCTCGGGAGCGCCGGCTGCCGTCCCCCATGGCTGTGACCCCACAAGGGACGGCGAGACGGGCACTCCTGGGGCAGCACCGAGGTCGGGGTTCGCTGTTGTCTCTGCCCCATCACTGGCTACAGCCCCTGGGGGTGGGAAAGCAGCCCCGAGGGCGCTGGGGGTGTCTGTGGGGGACAGCAAAGCGGCGTCGTGCTGCGGTTGCTCTTCTCCTGTGGGGCTCTGCCATGGGGCAGGCTGCAGGGAAGGCTCAGCCGGACCCGCAGCCCCCGTGGGCAGGGGCAGGGCGATGGATGGGGCTGTGGCATCCGTGTCACTCTGCACATCCGTGGGGGCCCTGGAGGCCAGCAGCGAGGTGGCCGTGTCCCCTCGCTCCCCAGGTGAGCCGGGGCTGGCCGGTGACACCGCTGGGGCTCCCAGCACATCTCCATCCCCACCACCAGCCGGTCCTGGAGAGGTGGCCGGGCTCAGCCCTGCCTGTCCAGCGAGGATGGAGGCCTGCCCTGGGTTTTCTGCTGCTCCCGACCCTGTCCCATTCCCTGGAGCCAGATGGGATGAATCAGTTGTGCCAACAGCACCATCCACCGCATCTCCTGCAGCGCCAGAGCCCGGAGCTGCTGGCCCCGCGGTGACACCCACGGTCCCACTCAGCACCTCGTCCCGCTGTGTTGTGAGCAGCCCCTCGGCTTCAGGGCTGGGGATGGAGGAGGGGGCACTGCCTTCACCGTGGCTGTCCCCAGGCAGGGTGACACCTTCCTCCGCAGCCCCAGTGGCTGTGGCCAGCCCTTGGCTCAGCAGCGCGGTGACACGGGGACCCGGGGGGCTGCCGGTTGTTGGCTCTGCCCCTGCAGCTGCTGGTGGCAGGGTGGTGGGGAGGGATGTGGCATTATCTGTGGGCTCCAAGTCCGCTCCTTCCCTTGTCACCGACGCGAGGACGTCCTTGCTTGTGTCTGCAAACACAGGGGTGGCCCTGGGGGGCGCAGCAGGAGTGGTCCCCAACGCGCCAAGCTCTGAGCTGGGGGTGAAGGCAGGCTGGGGGGTGAAAACCAAGGCAGCAGCCGAAACTGTCTGGTTTCCCTGGGACGCATTAAGGGCCGTGGCCACGTCCGTCACCGCCTGGGGCTCTCCGCTGGGAGCCTGCGTGGCTGCACCAGGGCTCGGCCCAGCCTCAGCGTCGCTCCCCGCAGCCGGAGCGCTGGTCGCGGTCTCCAAATCTGCCTCAGCCCCGGAGGGGAAGGCCGGGCTGGCCGGGCGTCCCGCGAGGATGCTCTGGGTTGTCTCAGTATCAGCCACGGCGCTGCTCGTCCCCGCGGTGCCCGGCGTCGGGGCGCCCCGTGCCTCGCTCTGCGCCGTGGTGGGAGAAGCCGTGTGGGCACCAAGCGGCCCCTCCGTGCTCAGCGGGACGGCGACGGCGGCCCCGAGCCCTGCAGGGAGCACAGGGCAGGGTGTTAATGGGGGAGACGGGGCCAGCAGCCCCCTGCTGCTGGGGTGGGAGCACAGGGGGCGGTGGGACAGCGGGGCAGGGGGTGACACAAAGCAGGCAGGGGGCTGCAGGTACCCGTGTGGCTGCACAAAGGGGAATTTTCCGCCTTTATTTTGCCCCTTCGTGGCGTGGGACCGAGCTCTGCCGTCTTAGGGCAGCCCTTGTCGCTCTCTGCCTCGCTGCAGAGACGCCCCTGGGCGCAGCTTTGCGTTTTTTAATCTTTTGGGGTGTCTGAGAGACATTTAAATACGTTTTACCCAAAGCTCTTTGGCAGAGCTCTCTGGCACGGTTTGGTGAAACGTTTGCTGGCTGCAGAGGGCTCCTGGCCCACCGCAGCCCCCAAAAACCTGCCCCCCACCCAGGCCCTTATCTGCAGGAACTGGATGGAGACCCCCCAACCCCAGGACCCTCTCCCCAGCCCCAAAAGCTGCAGGAGGAGCCCAGCAGCCGCCCGTCGGGGCAGGCACCAGCGTGGTGGCGACGTGTCCCACCCAGCCCTATTTTTAGGACCGGGGCGCAACCGCTGCGGGGATGGAGCTGCAGCCTGGAGGATCTGCTGACACTTGGCTCCGGGCGGCTGCAATTAGGGGAGCCCTAATCAGCACCCTGCGGGTGAGACTGGGCGTTCAGCCCGCTCCCAGCCCCGTTGCCCCTGTTCAGCAGGTTCCCCCCACGAGGCCACCGGCCCCCCAGCAGCAGAGGTGGCTCCCAGGCTCGGTGGCGTGCCGAGAGCTGCGTGCCACCGCAATGACCCAGCCTCCTGCCCCAGTCCTGGGGTCCCCCCCCGCCTCCCCTTCCTCCGGGCTGCTTCCTCCCCTTCCCCTTCCTGCCCTGCTCCCGTCTTCGCCTGATAAGTGAAGGTGTTTGCAGAAATCCCCCCTTCCCCTATCGGCCGGAGGAGATGAGCCGCTTCCCTTCTCGGCTCGGGGAAAACAGTGAGTCACCCAGGTCGGGTTATTTTGGCACTCTGCACCCTAACAAATCCACCTTTTATCTGAATTCTTGCACGGGGAGCAGGAAATGTCGTGCACCCTGCAGCGGCCGAGCGGGGATGCTCGTGCAAGAGGAGCCTTAGCACGGAGCTGGGCTGTGGGCGAGGTGGAGCAGCCCTGGTGCACCCCCGGTGCCTGCCTTTGGTGTCCTTGCTGCGGGGGGACCTGGCTGCAACCAGCCTTGTGGGGCCGTGCCTGTCCCCTAAAACACTTCCCCAGTTTTTTGGTTGCAAAGGACTGCAAGCACTCATCCTAGGAAAAGTTTCCAATGAAGCCAGAAGGAAAAAAAGAAAAAAACATCTCAGCCATCCCCCCTGGGGCAAATTGCGCCGGGGATTTGCAAGGACTGGGGTAGCAGGATACGGGACATACCATGCAGAACCCATAGGCAGCATCCCACGAAGGCTGGAAGCGTCCATCCCCTGGTCCCCATGCTGCTGGAGCACCGGGAAGCTGGAAGGGAGCGGCGAGAGCAGCGAGGTGCAGCCCCGGCCCCGCTCTCCTGCTGGAGCTGGAGTCCCACAGGTGCAATCCCGCTCCAGGTCCCTCCTCTTTATAGGGATGGCAGAGGAGGCAGGTCCCCTCCCGCCCCCGGTGCTCTCCCTCCACGTCCCTGTCCCCAGCCCCTTCCCTCCCCGCCCTCCCCTCCACCTCCCCGCGAGGCTCTGGGGTCCCCCAGGGAGCACCGGCCCCTTACAGCTGGGTGCGGGGTGGGGGGCACCCAAAATCCACCCCACAGGGACCTGCTCCAGCCAGGGCACAGCCTGGGGGACACACAGCTGGGGCAGGCCCTGGGGCATCACCCAGCCCCTCCCAGTGCTCCTCCATGACTGGGAGCACTGGGGAGCCCCATCCAGACCCCCAGCATCACCACCCTGCGTGCGGGCGCAGCAGTGCCGGGGCGGGTGCTGGGTCGCTGCACCCCATATCCCCCCCCACCTCCCAGCCCTCTACCCCTACAGCCTCTGCTCCCCGCTCGGGGCTCCCCGGGGGTGGCAGGCGTTGCACAACACCCAGCAGTGGGTGTTTGGTGAGCAATTAATCACTCCTTAACCAGCAGTGCCCGCGGGCGGCTCCTGCCCGCTGCCATTAGCGCGGCGTGCCCGCCCCAGCCGGCCTCGGTGGAGCTGGCGGCGGTGGCAGCGGCAGCGTGGGCGATGCCAGGGGTGGCCAAGTCACGCCAAAAACCCGTCACACCAACACACCCACGCCTCACCCCCCTGCCTGGGCACCGGGAGCTGGCCGTAAATCACCGCTCGCCCGGAACGAACGGGGAGAGCGGTGGCGATGCGGGGGGACAGCTCCCAAAAGCTCCCTCTCCTCTGCGCTCCCCAAAACCCCCTCTGCCTTATTTTGGGCCAGCAGAGCTGAGGTATAGGTCAGGGGGAGGATCCAAGGATATCTCTGAACCCTGGCACCCAGATTATCCTCGCTACGAGCACGGCGTCCCGCTCCCACCCTGGGAAGGGGCTGTGCATTAAATCCTTCTGCTGTGCCCCAAACCAGGATCCCAGCAAGCCGCCGGATCTCTCAGGGCCATTTCTCACCCGCAGTTATCGAGGCGGCCCAGCACAGGATGGACACCGGAGCCAAGAAATGGGACAGAGAGCACAGGACTCAGATCTGCACAGACACAGCCTGGGTTTGGGGGTCAGCACGGTCCCACCAAACCCACGGCGGGGAGGTGCTGGATCTGAGGATGGGATCCCCTCGGGATCCTGGGTCTGGGGTGGGCAGTGCCGGGAACCCCAGTGCCGGGGGGCTCAGCAGCAGGCAGCACAGCGTGGCACGGCAGCGCCTTATCGGCCTTCCTGGAATTAATGGGCTGCTTGTTCCAGCCCCGCGGAGATTACGGCATCTCCTGCCGGCAAGGGCATCTGGAGGGGGTTTGGGGGGGGGACGGACGGGTTATCCAGGTTATCCATCAACCCCACAGGTTCTGGATCATTTGGTGCGCCGGGCACAGCGCGGTGAAGGGGAGGGGGACGCTGGAGGGGACACCTCGGTCACCAGGGGCTGGTGCCACCCTCTGGAGGTCCCCCTGGGTGCCGGGGAGAGGGGTCTGCAACCAGGGATGATGCTGATGGAGGAAAATAGGTTACAGCAGGAGAGTGAGGGATGATTTGAGGGCTGGAAGAGCCCCTCACTGCGAGCAACATCCCTGTCCCAGTCAGCAGCTCATCCCAGCGAGGTGATGGTGGCAAAACCCCGTCCTGGTGGGGAGGCCCCACAGCACAGAGGAGAAACCCCTAAAGACGTCTATGTTGGGAAGTGGAAGGTGGGAAAAATTCAAACTGGGACCCACAGGACTGGTGCTGAGGCACAGCTGGCTGCCATCACCTTCCCCCAGCTGCGAGCGGGGGCTCTGGGAGGGCTGCAGCTTCCCGGGGCGGTACCCAGAGCCCAGCATTCGGCCGTGCTGGGAGCCTGTCACAGCCCCGTGTCCCCATTTTGGGATCACAGCACCCCCGTCACAGCCGGGTCCCCTCTGCTCCGTCCCAGGATGAGGGCAGGGGGGGGCTTGGCCACCACCGGAGCATCTCCTCCCCCTGCCACGAAGGCAGCTGTGCCGGACGGGGATGGTAAGTGCCCCGGTCACCTTTTCATCCCAGCACTTGGGGACCTTTTTCCTCCCTTTGTGACGCACTTTGGCTGCCGTCTGCCGGCCTTGGCCCCGCGCCACGTCCCGGGGTCTGAAGTTATGGATTCAGCAGCCGGCAGGATCAGCCCGGTGGGACTCGGCGTGGGAGGGCTCCTGGCCCGGCGCCACGGCGTGGGCAGAGCACGAGGATGATTTCGCCCCGTGCCCTACAAGGCGTGGGGAGCGGGGACCCCATCCAGCAGGCTCTGCCCTGCTTCCCCCTTGCTCTGCACCCCGCTGCAGCAGGAGCAGCGCTGTGCTAAGGGCTCAAAAAAAAAAAAAAAAAAAAAAGCCTCCCAAAAAGCCAGGCAGCATCCCGGCTGGGAAACAGCTCCCTGGGGGATTGGGGTGTGCTCCTGCAGGCTGCTTTTCCCTGTGGGGAAACGTGTGCAGGTCCCGGAGGAGGAGAACCCCGTCCAGCTGGGGCTGGTGGCCAGCAGCAGGTGACACGTCTGCGGGTGACACAGCCCAGAGCCTCAGGGCCAGGCAGTTCCCGTCCTCTCTCTCCCACAATTGGGGTCACCATCAGCAGGGGCACTGTGTGACCGCAGGGGGATGTGTTTTTATGTCCCCATTCGTGCCCCCTCCCTGTCCCAGCCCGGCCTGCGACTCACACAGACCAGAATGAGAGGAGCCAGCAGCGGGTTGGGGACAGATCCTGCCCAAATCGCAGCATCCTGGTGAGCTCTCGGGGCTCCAGACCCCACCGAGCCCCCCCCTTGCCCAGACCCTATATGCTGGGTGGCTCCGAGGTGGCTTCAGCCCCAAACGCCCTTTCCCTTGGTGGGACAGGGGCTGCAGGAAGGGATCAGCCAAAAACACCTCCCCCCCCCCCGCAGTAACAACACAGCCATTTGGGTCATTATTTCACTTTTTAATCACTCCGCGAGGTGACTTGCTGAGGGTAAGAACTGCTTCGGCCTGATTTTATCTGCCTAATTAATCAGTTAATAAATGACTTCGCTGCGGGGGGATAGACGCTGCGGCCGTCTCCTTAACCAGAGACTGAGGAAAAAAAAAAAAAAAAAAAAAAAAACAGGGAAGGATTTCAGCCCACGGGATTTCCACAGCCCCACGGCGCAGGCACCCGGGGGGGGAGCAGAGCAGCGACGTGGGACCCCCCGGCTGTGCCCCCGCAGCCAGCCAGGTCCTGAAATCTGCTTATTTCAGAGCACACAGGGGCTGACAACGGGCTGCAGGGGCTCCTTCCTCGTCTTCCTCAGTGCCACGGGTGGCTGGGGGGCTGCAGCGTGGGGCAGTGCTCAGGGTTTCTTCCCACTCCACTGCATGGTGAAGTCGGCGTGCGGGAACATGGCCTGCAGCCCGTGGCGGAGCTGGGGGCAGAGGACAGCCGTGACACCAAACAGCATTGACGGGGGGGTCCCAAAAGGGGTTTCCTGCCCCCTGTCCCCAGCCAGACAAAGGGGAGAGCCCCTTGGGAAGGGCTGCGGGCACAGCTCACCTCGGACACGATCAGGTCCTGCACTGTTTTGTTCCCAGGGTCCACGGGGCCGGCCAGGCGCATGGACAGGAAGATGTGGGACTCCGCTGGGAGCAGAAGACACAGCTCTGCTGGTTCCCCTTCCACCTCACGCCTGGGGTCTCTCCCCAGCACCACAACCAGAGCTGAGCAGGCTCAGGTGTGCCCCCCACCCTCAGGCACGGTGTCTGTGCCACCCTGCTCTGCGCCACCCCCCGTGCGCACAGCAAACCACGCGCCCCGCACACCAACAGAGCCCCCAGGCTGAGAACAGGGCAAAAGGAGAGGGGCTGCAGGACCCCAAAAGGCCACCACCATGCCCATGGGACACGTGGGCCTTGCCATAAAGGCTTCAGAGAAGAGTTTGGGGTCCCAGGATGTGGCACTTACCGCCTGGGCTCACGATGCCGGGGCAGGCGGGCTGTGCCGTCGGCTGGGCCGTGGAGGTGCTGGAGGTGTTGTTTGGGTTCTGGGTTGAGTTGGTGGCAGGGGAGGTGCCTGGGCAAAGCAACGTGGTGCTAGTTAGTTAGCCAGAGGGTCCTAAACCTGGGGAAGACCCACCCTTCACCCCTCAGCCACACTCACCCGTGGTGGCACCGGGGCTGCGGGGTGACGCCTGGGTGTCCGGGGATGTCCCCGTGGTCAGGGTGGAGGCACCAGGGCTGGTCCCGTTTGTGGTCCCCAGTGCCTGGCTGGGATTTGGGGTGCTCCCGGGCACCCCAGAGCTGGTGTGGGGGGGGGCTGTGGTGTCCAGAGGGGCTGTCAAGGGCTCGGTGGATGCACCCGTGTGTGGGGCTGTGGTGGGAGGAGAGGGACGGCTGCTCCCCGGGGGTGTGCTGGGTGTCTCTGGAGAGGAGGATCCTTTTTCGGGGCTGGAGGCTGTGCTGGTGGAGGCGGTGGTGGGCGGCAGCGCCGTGGTCTCTGTGGGTTTCAGGGAGGCAGAGAGAGCTGAGGTCGCTGTAGCATTCAGGTCAAGCAGCCACCTCCTCCCCGAGCTGCTGCAGCCTGCCAGAAGTTAAATAATAATACTATGAAGGGCAAAGGTCTGCTCGCAGCCCCTGCCCAGGTGGATGTCTGCTCCGGAGGGCCCCATCCTCGCACAAGGGAGGAGGTGGGAGCCCACCTCTGCATCCCGTCCACCCCGGAGAGGCGAGAGCAAGCAGCTGCAGCCCCAGGCAGCCCCCAGGAAGAAGCAGAGGGAATTCACTGTGCGAGGCAGCAGAAATGAAGCAAAACCTGTTGCTTACACAGCACGGCCCCGTTTTCCTGCTCAGCAAGCAGCACCCGCAGTGTGTCCCCTCCCGTGCCCCCCACTGTGGGTAAAGCCACCCCGGGGCCACCCAAGCACCCTGGCAGCGATGCTCCCCATGCATCCCTCTCGTCCCTTACCCAGCGCCAGCTCGGGCACGGCGAGGCTCAGCAGCAGCAGCAGGGGCAGGGGCAGCCCTCCTCTGTGCCCAGCCATGTCCAGGCGGGCAGGAGCTGATGCCCCCCCAAAAAAGGCCAGCTCTGGGTGCTCCCCGCAGCCCTGGCACTGCGGTGGCTGCGCTCCCTTTGCCGGATAGAGGCAGAGCACCCAGGTGGGTGCTTTTATTCCTTGGGTGCTGGCAGGGAAGGGGGTGCTCCCAGGGCTGGGTGCGATGCCCAGCAAACCTCCACCAGCCCCCGGGGCAGAGATCCTCTGCCTGGTGAGGGGACGGCTCCGATGGGAAAAAGCCCGGGGAAGCAGCTGGGCTGCTTGGGGCCGTCCCTACGCCCCGAGACAGGGGTGATGCTCGGTGCCAGCAGCACCGCAGCCCCCGGGAGCCAACAGCCCCGCTCTGCCTGCGGCCGAGCAAGCGGCCGGGAGAGCAGGCGGCGCTCAGGAAGGGCGTGCTCCAGCCCAAGGACTTCTCTCCCGGGCCGTCTGCGCAGGCATCACTTCCCCAGAGCGTGTCACGGCGGCGCGGGGCCGCTTCCTTCTGGCCGGGCTCACGATCGAGCCCGCACGGAGGCGCCCGCAGGCACCGGGCACGGCCCCGCAAGCGGCCGGGACGAAGGCACCCAAGGGTGCCGGGGAGAGGAGCACGGGGGGCGCCCAGGGGACGGGGCTCCGGTGGCGGGGGCGCCACGGGGAGCGCGCCACCACGGGGAGCGCGCCACCACGAGGCCACGCCCACCGCGAGGCCACGCCCATTAGTAGCCACGCCCACTGCCGCCCGCCCATTCATCCCCGGCACCGCCCTACCGCTGGCCACGCCCACATCTCGCCCGCCCATTCAAACCACGCCCGTAAAGCCACGCCCGTTTTCGTTGGCCACGCCCACTCCTGGCCACGCCCACCCCCCGCCCTATATAAAGCCCGCGGCTGGGCGCTGCGCTCCCCCTGCGCTCACCTGCGGTGCTGGCAGCGGGGCTCTGGGGGGTGTCCGGGGGTGTCCCCACGGTCCCGGCTGTGGTCCCTGGGGGCTGGCTGGGGGTTGAAATGCTCCCAGGGCCCCCGGTGCTGGGGTGGGAGGGGGTTGTGGGATCCAGAGGCGTTGTGGGGTCCGGCGGGGTTGTGGAGGGCTCGGTTGGTGTGATGGGAACGGGGCTGCTGCTCCCCGGGGATGTGGTGCTGAGCGCTGTGGTCACCGCTGGCCCTTTGCTGGTGCTCGTGGTGACCACCGAGGTGGAGGGGAGGGTGGGGAGCGAGCTTGGTGCAGCTCCTGCCGAGCTGGTGCTCGGAGCTGGGGACACACCGGTCCCCAGCGATGTGCCTGCTGTCACCTCAGGCCGGGTGGGTATCGTGGCTGCAGAGGTTGGGCTTGGGGGCGTGGTGGTGGCGGTGCTGGTGGCATAAGGGTGCAGCGTGGTGCTGGTGGGAGAGCCCATGCTGCCACTCACCTCCAACGGGGGGCTGCTGGGGGCTGCCAGGCTGCTGCCCCAGGGCGGCAGGGTGCTGCTGGTGGAGGGACCCGTCGGCACGCTGGGTGTCTCTGGGGTGGAGGCTCCCGTTTCTGGGCTGGAGGGAGGCACGGAGGCTGTGTCGGTGGTGGGCAGCAGCGTCGGGGTCTCCACGGGTGTCAGGGAGGTGGAGGGAGCTGAGGTCACCGTAGCATTTGTGGCTGTGGTCCCTGCAAAGAGGTGGGCAGCAAGGTGTCACCGTGATGGAGCTGGGGATGGCTCAGCACCACCACCACCAGTTCCTGGAGGCGCCCTAGGCTATGGGGTCAGCAGCGGGGCTCTACCATCCTGTAGGGACCCAACACGGGTTCCTCCTGAGCAGCAGCACCCCGCTCATCAGTGTGGAAGGACAATAAACGCCCCAGCCTGATGAACAAGGAACCAGCTGCGGGCACGGCCACCCTCTGGGCAGAAACACCTCCTGGCACCAGCGATAAGCCCCGTGCCACCCTCTCCATCCCTCCGGGGGGGGAAGTCAAACAAACCCGTCTGACGGGAAGAGCTGAGCAGGAACCGGTTACCGCGCTCGGGCTGGAATCTCCCGGGCAGTTTACACAAAGCTCTCTGCTGCAGATCTTCAGGAACCGATAACGCGATGCATAAATAGTGGCAGCGGGGGAAGCCAGCCCCGTAGGAAGGGAGGGAGAGGGGAGAAAATCCCTGCTTGCATGGCAGATGTGCTGCAACCCACGTAAGCTCTGCAGGGGTTGAGGGATGGGGTCGGGGGCTGTTCCCCAGGGCTCATAGGAGGCCGTAAGGCTGCAGGCCCTGAATTTCCTCCCTGGACATCACTTCTGCGTTGTGCCGAGGGCAAATGCTTGCAGTTTCCCGGTCCTACAACAGCCCAGCACCCCTGCCAGCAGGGAAGGTGACCCAGGCAGCAAGGTGCAGCCCCGGAGCTCTGTGCTGCAGCACAGCAGAGGCCTTCTCTGCCTGCCGGAGATGCCATCGAAATAAAACTTGACATGGAGACGAAGCCACCCCAGGGCCACCCAGCTCCCCGTGCATCCCGCTCGGCCCTTACCCAGCGCCAGCTCGGGCACGGCGAGGCTCAGCAGCAGCAGCAGGGGCAGGATCAGCCCTCCTCTGTGCCCGGCCATGTCCAGGAGGGTGGGAGCGATGCCCCCCTCCCAAAAAAGGCCAGCTCCGAGCCCTCCCCGCAGCCCTGGCACTGCGCTGTGCGCGCTCCCTTTGCCGGACAGAGGCAGAGCACCCAGGTGAGCGCTTTTATTCCCCAGGTGGTGGCAGGGAAGGGGGTTTCCACCCCCCCGGGGCCACTCCCTGGGCTGGGTGCGGTGCCCAGCAGGCACCCACGGGTGGGCAGCGGGACCCCCAGCACCCCGGGGCCATCCCCAGCACCCCTGGGGCCGTGCTGGGCATGGGAGGGGGGTCGGTGCCAGAGGGGACCCCATAGGGGGCACAAGGTTGGGTTTAGGGGCAGGGACAGCAGCCCCTGGGCGGTGCACGGCCGGGAGGCCCCGCCCCTTATCCTGAAGCCCCGCCCCTTTTTTCCTTGGCCCCGCCCCTTGTTGTATAACGCCCGGCGCCACGTGGGGGAGGCTCCGGGGGTCCCCGGTGGGGTTGGCAGCCGTCGGGCAAGGGGTCCCGGGGCTGTACCGGGCTGAGGATGCCGAGGGGCAGCGGGAAGAGGAAAGCCTCCGGGGGTGGCGAGGCTGCGAAGAGGAGGGAGAAGGAAGAGGAAGAGGAAGAGGAGGAGGAGGAGGAAGAAGAGGCCGAGGGGAGGCTGGAGGCAGCGCTGCGGGCGGCCCGGCGGGCGGCCGCCCCCTCGGTGCGGGAGTTCAGGTACAACAAGAAGCGGGTCCGGCTCGTCTCCCGGGGCCCCGAGCTGCTGGAGGACGCCAAATGCATCCTCTACTGGATGTCCCGGGACCAGAGGGTGCAAGGTAAGGATGCCACCCCCCCCGCCTCCACCCTTCCCTAGAGCCGGGGGGCGCTGGGGGGGCTCCCCATGCGCAGCCCCCGGCTCCTTCCCCTCGCAGCGCATCCTCTGTACAGCCCTTGTGCTTTATTCCCCCCCTCCCCAGATAACTGGGCTTTCCTCTACGCCCAGCGCCTGGCCCTCAAACAGGAGCTGCCTCTGCGCGTCTGCTTCTGCCTGGTGCCCAAATTCCTCGGTGCCACCATCCGCCACTACGGCTTCATGCTGCGGGGGCTGCAGGAGGTCAGCAAGGTACGGCCACCGCGGGGACACGCGGGGGTCCTGGAGGGACACGGAGCCACCAGGACCGTCCCCCAGCCCTCTTCGTCTCGTTGCAGGAGTGCACGGAGCTGAACATCCCCTTCCACTTGCTGCTGGGCTACGCCAAGGACGTGCTGCCCCCCTTCGTGGTGCAGCAAGGCGTGGGGGGGCTGGTGACGGATTTCTGTCCCCTGCGTGTCCCCAGGCAGTGGGTGGAGGACGTCAGGGAGAGGTTGCCCGAGGACATGCCCTTTGTGCAGGTGGGTCCCTGTGATCTAGAGGGCGTGGGGAAACCCAGGCTGGTGAGATAGGGAAGAAACAAAGGGTCTTGTGTTTGGGATCACTGTAGAGGTGTACTGGAGTGGCCTGAGCAGGGAGGGGTGAGGACGTTGTCCTGGGTGTGGGTCGTGCCATCAGGACCATTTGCTTCTCATTTGCTTACGGCTCCTCCTCCGCGGCTTTGCTTCTCAGGTGGATGCCCACAACATCGTGCCCTGCTGGGTCACCTCCCCCAAGCAGGAGTACAGCGCCAGGACCATCCGGGGCAAGATCCACAGCCAGCTCCCGGAGTTCCTCACCGAGTTCCCTCCCGTCATTCGGCACCCGCATCCCCCGTCCTGCCCCGCAGAGGTACTTGGGGCAAACCCTCCGCATCCAGCCCCGGATAGCTTCACAGCTGCTTTGTGATCCTGGGAGCGGGGACGATGACCTGGCCACAGGCAGTGGGAGATGGGGAGGCCCTGGGGAAGGGAGATTCCCACCCCATTCTTCCAGATATTGAGCAAATCTCAGCTGTGCAGGGCTGGTTTGTAGCTGGCATGAGCTGGGGGCTTGCAGGTTGGGGACAGCCCTAAGTGGTGGGCACATGGGGGATGTAAATACGGCTCAGGGCAGCCCTGGCTGGAGAGCATCTGCTGCTGGGGCTCAGCTCTAGCACAGCAAACACCCTCACACCGCTTGGTTGCTCGCAGCCCATCGCGTGGGACGCCTGCTACTCCAGCCTGCAGGTGGACCGCTCGGTGGCGGAGGTGGAGTGGGCGACCCCCGGCACCTCGGCGGGGCTGGCCGTGCTGCAGTCCTTCATCGCCGAGCGGCTGAAATCCTTCAGCTCCCACAGAAATGACCCCAACAAGGCGGCTCTCAGCAACCTCTCTCCCTGGTTCCACTTCGGTGAGCGCCCCGGCCGTCCTGCCACGCTCAGCATCACAGCCGGGTGACCCGATGGGTGACCGGGACCCACACCTTCCCCCCTGTCCCCAGGCCAGGTGTCCACCCAGCGAGCCATCCTGGAGGTGCAGAAACACTGGCGTGCCCACAAGGAGTCGGTGGACGCGTTCGTGGAGGAGGCCGTGGTGCGGAGGGAGCTGGCCGATAACTTCTGCTACTACAACGAGAACTACGACAGCCTGCAAGGTAGTGCCCCGGGGCGGGTGGGCAACCCTAGGGGCCCAAACTGTGCTCACCCCAACCTGGCAAGCCCCTCTTTTCCCTAAAGAAGGGGCCGTAGGGGCAGTAATGTGCCATCGGTATCATCTAGATACAGGGCAGGAGGCGTAATGCCCCCTTGCGAGGCTGCCTGCAGGGCTGGGGTCTCCAACGCTTGGTTTCCCCCTCACCCATGGAGCAGGGCGCTCAGCGGTGTCCCTCATCTCCCACAGGTGCCTACGACTGGGCGCAGACCACCCTGAGGCTCCACGCCAAGGACAAGAGGCCTTTTCTCTACGAGCTGCAGCAGCTGGAGCAGGCCGCCACGCACGACCCGCTCTGGAACGCTGCCCAGGTCGGGGACCCCAAAGGCCCCGCTGCCTCCCCTGGGACCCCCAGCCACGCCGAGGGGGCTGCGGCCGTGCCGTGGGGTGAATGGGGCCTGGGAAGGGCTGGGACACGAGCTGAGCCCTGTGTCTGTCCCTTTCCCCACAGCTGCAGATGGTTCGGGAGGGCAAGATGCACGGCTTCCTGCGGATGTACTGGGCCAAGAAGATCCTGGAGTGGACCCGCTCCCCCGAGGAGGCCCTGCAATTTGCCATCTACCTCAACGACCGCTACGAGCTGGACGGGAGAGACCCCAACGGCTACGTAGGCACGTTGTGGGATGGGTTATGGGGTGGGGGTCCCCTCCTTTGACGGTCACAGCATGGGGATGAGGACAGGCCTCTCAGCCTCTCCATCTTCCTTGGCACCCCGCTGGCACGGGGCAGAGCTGATGTCCACCTCTGTGTCCACCAGGCTGCCTCTGGTCCATCTGCGGCATACACGACCAGGGCTGGAAGGAGCGGGACGTCTTCGGGAAGATCCGCTACATGAACTACTCCGGCTGCAAGCGCAAGTTTGACGTGGACCAGTTCGAGCGCCGCTACGCCCCCCGAGAGCTCGCCCAGTGACCAGCACAGCGGTGCCCGGGGTGCAAGGGGTGAGACGGGTCGTGCTCCTCCCTGCTCGGGGTGGACGTGCCTTTGTCATGGTGCTGGCTCACACCTGACCCATGATTAGTGCTGCTGGAGGGCTCCTAGCAGCGGCAAGCCCCAGGGTTTTGCAGGTTTCTGCTTTCTGTTACCCCCAGCTAGAAATGAGGCAGCTGTGCAGGGCTTGATGCAGGCAGCAAGGCGCAATCCTCAGCCAGAAAGATTTCCTACAACCACTGTGCCCAGGGTAAGCCAGTCTGTGCAGCTTATACCTACAGCTTAGTTTTTCCTTTTTCTGGGGAAAAATCCCAAGAACCAGGCTCCTGATGCCATGCTTCCTGCAGAGCTCCTCGGTGCGGAGCCAGCGCGGTGCTGGGCTTGCCCAAGCGCCCTCAAACAGTTCCCCCCTGGCCTTTTGGTGTGAGGTTTACAGTTTGTATCCCCGGTGTTTGTGGGTCAATGCACGAGCCCTGCTGCGGGCAGGGGCCTCAGTACAGCTCAGAACACAACCACATTTAGTTGAAACCACGTTGAGTTTAACTTAGTTTATTAGGGACGGCGTTTCACTGCTCTGCTGTGCAATAGTCCCATGGGGAGGGCTCCGGTTAAGTGCCAGGGCAGCCCCTGGCTGTCCCTCCAGACGTGGCAGCAGTGGTAGTGTTGTGCATCACCTTGCCCAGAGACCTCCGCCGGGTTTCGGGTTCCCATTGCATCCAGAGAGGGGGGGGGAAAAACAGAAATAAACCAAAATCCATTCGCTCATCTCTAAAGGTACTCAGTGCTTCTAGAACTGGACGTGGGCTCAGCTCAGCCAGCGGCCCGCGACGTTAAAGTGCTTCAAACAAAAGGGTGTGGGTGAAGGTGTGGTGCTCTGAGCCAGCTCCTAGGAGGGGGGAGACCAGCTCCGGACCTGCCGAGCCAGGTGGCAGCATGGGGACAAGAGGCAAGGACGGTGGCAATGCTCTCTGCTTGCAAGGCTGGCAACTTCAAGGCTTGTAGAGCTCCTGCCAGCTGCGGAGCAAGCAGGAGAGCAGCTGCTGTCCTGGGAAAATGAGGATAAAGACAGGAGGAGGCAGAAACATGAGGGAGAAGGTGTGGATCTACCTGTCCCAGGCCAGGAATGCTAGAGCTGGTAAGTAGCCTCTGACCCTGCCATCAGAGAGGTGACGTGCCAGGCTGAAAGCTGGTGTCCCCTGTCCCTCAACACCCTTCATCCTTCCCCCCACCTGCCTGCCAGGCTGGGTGGGCTCCAGCCCCCAGTGCTACCTTGGTGCTGGACACTGCCCGTACCGTGGGACAAAGCAGCCCCTGGATGCAGTGGCACCTTGCAGCACCCCCAGTGCCAATCCCTCTCCCCAAAAGTGCACCCCCGTGGGAGCAACCTGTCCAGCTTCTCCCCTGAGGTTCTGCCTGGCTCGGTGACCCCTCTCCCAAGGGGAGCAGGTCCGATGGGAGAGGGGCAGCTGGCAGCTGCCAGCCCCGGTCAGGGGTGAGGGACCAGGAGCAGGAAAGCTCTGGAGGTTTTATAGCCCCTCACGTAGGAACATCTCCAGCAGCACCTTCTTGGGAGGTGGGGAGCAAACGGTTAAAAATACAAACGACTGCGTTAAAAAAATAAAACCAAATCCAGCCAGTTTAAAAAAAAAAAAAAAAAAAGCCCAACCTAAAAGAACAAAGTGTGACAGAGGCTGGGGGGAGGCACCCGGAGGGCTGAACTACGAGCCTTCACACGCATCCCAGGGTGACACTGCCAGGGTGAGGTCCCATGTCAGCCCTAGAGGAGGAAAAATCCCCAAGAAAAGATGAGCAGCATGAGGGAGAAGCGAGGTTTGAAGCCTCTCTTGCTGCACTCTTTTGCCACAAGATCTCTGCGATGCCCAGCAACAAAGCGGGTCCCCTGGGGTGGCTGCCCCCTGGGTGCTGCCTCTGTGGGAACGAGGCGGGCAGGCACACCACATTTTTACCATTTTTACCTCCTCTGTTCTGATCCTGGAGGAAGAGAAATGTGTCTCTGGCAGTAGTTCCAGTCCAGATGTGAAAAAGGGAGCTGCTAAATGTTTAGTTCCCCAGCCTCCCTCCACAAACACAAAGAAGCAGCAAGACAAGCTGGGGAAGACTCGGAGACAATTCCTGCCTCCCAGGAGGGGATGTGGCCAGGGCTTCCAGTGTCCAGCCGCTGAGCAGAAAGTGCTGACCCCACTGGGGAGCCTCCCAGGCAGGAGGGGATGGGGACAGCCCTGCCTGGCCCAGCGGCTCCCAAAGGGGAAGGCTGCAGCCCAGCACGTGAGCGACTGCCTGGTAAAGGTCCGTGTTCAGCCTGCAGGACAGACAGGGGTGGCTGCCTTTCCCCAAGCCAAGGCGGCAGGGAGGTGACCGGTACCTGGAGCAGACTCCGAGGATGGAAAATGTTCATTCCCCAGCACTGCTGCCCAGGGAAAAACAGCTCCCTTCAAGCCAGCGCTCCAAGCACCCAGCGTGACAAGTGTCCCAGCGCTGCTCCTCATCACAAGTCCGCTTGGCTCAGTCTCTGGTGATGAAGGCCACAGGTATAAATAAACACCCGCTACCTGCTCCTCTGCTGCCACACGCTCATGTGGTTGCTGCTGCCTCCTGCTGCTCCAACTCGTCTTCGTAGTCCGAGACGTAGGACTCCATGCTCTGCTTGGCCAGCAGCTCCCGCCGGGCTTGGAGCCGCTCACAGCGGGGACAGTGGGTGGACTTGAAGCAGGACTTGTGGTAGCAGGCTTTGCACTCTGCAGGGAGAGAGGAAGGGCAGCTGAGAGCTGCGGGCTGGCAGAGGTCAACCCAGGCTGGCTGGCTCTCCACGCCCTCCAGATTTGTCCAAGAGGATGCTGCAGTCCCCTCCCCGCTTCTCCCCAGCACCTCACCTTCACACGTCCTGCACTTGTTGAGCTCAAAGGGGAAGATGATGTCGTCTTCATTCTGGCAGAACTCGCAGATGAAGCCTTTAGCTTGGCACAACTGGAAGAAAAGGTGAGGAAAAAGTGGCTAAATGCTCCTCATCTCCCTGGCAAGCCGGACAGGAGGTAGAGAGGAGGACAGTAGGACGCAGTGTCCTGCCCTGGCCATGTGCAACAGTCCATCCCCAGCATGGAAAAGCAGAATCAACATATGTTAGGGAAGAGAAAGCCAAAATGGGGTAAGAAACATCCCACACCTGCTGGGTAGCAGCTCTGTGTAACAGACAGGAGCAGTTAGCATTTAACCAATTAATTCTGTGGTTGTTCTGCATGTCAAAGGCCTCCCCACTGGCTATTTATGCAGCAATGGGTGCTCCAAAGGGTGCAGAGCTGCACAGGAGGTGGGTGAAGCCTTACCATGCATTTCTCAACGTGCAGGCTGCCTGCCTTCAGCAGTTCTATCAGGCGAGGCACCAGGTCCCCCCTCTTCGTGGCGCTGAGGTCGCTCAGGGAGTAGAGGTGCAAATCCTCCGTCAAGTGGCCGGGCACTGCATCAAAGGAGTCTAGGAGGCTGCAGGGACAGAAAAAATAGAGCTTAGAGCAGAGGGATTGCACAAAGTCCTCTTTCTGCACTGCTTCTGCTTTCTCTCTCCCTCCACTCAGCGCTTCACCAAGTCACCATCTCATTTTGTGGTGGGATCTTGGAAGGAGCCCTCAGCAAACACCTTCCATGCCTGGACTAGGAGACTTTTAGGAAGCAGAGGATGCCAACAAGACCCCGAATCAACCCCAATCGCTGCGGTTGATGCAGTGGGACCTGGTGCACACCACAATCCGCTGGACTTCACCGTCTCCCAAAGCCCCCACTGAGCTCCTCAAGGCTTCAACAGTGCCAGAGGTAAGAGACAGGAACAAGCTCAGAGATTACAGAGATATCAGGACAGATTTTGCAAGCCTCCATTTATCCTCAGTCTGCACAGACTCCCATTAAAAATTATCATGGGACAGACACAGGACGGCAAACAGCTTAGCCTCACATCCCAGGACTCACTCTTTAGCTAGGCGGCAGGTCTTAAACATGTTCTTCATGTGGAAGAGCTGGATTCGCAGCATCTGGAGAGGAAGGCGGGACACAAGAATCAGTAAACAGATCAGAGTCCTTAGCTAAACATGTCTGCCCCGTTTCCTGCACTGGTGCAATGCCTGCTGCTCCTCAGCTGCAGTTTCCCAGGTACTGAGACATTTACACCATGCTAGATAAAGCGAGCACAACCCAGTCAGCACATGCTCCAGGAAATAAAGCACCAAAGCCCAGCTGAACACCACGCAGAAATTCCTTCCCTCTCTATGTTACTGTACAGGAAACAAGATACGAACGGAAACCCGCAGCGCTGAGGTTTTAAGCTTCAAAACCTGAAATATCCGCTTCTCCCCAGCTGCTCCAGCACGTTTTTACAACTGGCAGCCACCCACCCCACTCAAACTCCACACAGAGAGGCACGGGAAGGGTCTTACCCACACTTGGTTGAGAGACTTCACTTTCCTGTACAGGGCAGGATTGATATCCTGCACGTTGAAGAGTGGGTCGCTCCAGATCTTGCTCAGCAGGTCCTTGGAGAAGTTGCTCACGTAGTACTTGCTGAAGTCCCACTTGCGCAGGATGCGGCTGGGGATGACCGTCTGGGCGTTCTCGTGGCAGCACTGGCAGAAATACTTCCCCAGGTACTCACAGTACCGCATCCGCTTGATGTAATCTGGCCCAGCCCAGGGAGACAGGGAGGTCGGATGATGTGCAGGCTCTGCCCAGCCACGTATCAAGACTCCCAACGCTGCTCAACGTTCCCACCAAGCAGGGTGTTCTGCCTGCTGCCACCTCCTTCAGCCCCCAGCTGCTCAACACTGGAGTCTGCAAGCTCCCTATGGACTGCGGAAAAATTTGGGACCGCCCTGTGCCCATCAGTCCCATGTAGCCTAGGCATTCAGGAAGGACTGGAAGGACCTCACGCTGAGCTCTGCCACAACCCACCCACTCTGTCTCCTCCTTCCCACTCGTTCACGGGCTATTCCCTGCTTTCCAGCTACGGGTCAGGGCCCCGGCACTCACCAGGATCAGTGCGGATGCCACAGCCCGCGCAGCGGTAATTCTGCTTGGCCACAGCCACCTTCCTCCTGCCCAGAGACAAAAGACAAAGTGCATGAATCCAGCCCTGCTGGCACCAGAGGGGCACTGTCAGAGCTCTCCGGGGCAGGGACATTCATATTTGTTGCCACCTAAGTGTGGACAACAGCTAAGGAGAGGGGAAAAGCGCCGGTGCACACCAAAAGCAGCATCCACAGGCACCAGCTCCATTGCACAGCACCAGCTAATGTGGATTTACCAGGCTGAGAGCAGAGAAACCCCACCAGCAAAGCAAAAAGGGCAGAAAATCCACCTTGGCATTGCTGGGAAAGGACAGGTACCGGAGAGCCCAAGGCCACAGGGGTGCTTACGTTGGGGCTGGGTGAACGTTGAAGATGATCTGCGGTCGCGGGGGCGCCCACTCCAGGTTTCCGCGCACCCGAATCCTCAGCTTGTAGATATCGGCATGCTCTCCATCATCGGGGGAGATGGGCAAAGAGTCAGGGATGGGCAGGAGCTGGGAGAGGCAAGCAAGAGGGTCAGATCCCCGCCTGGGACCAAAAAGGCAACACACTTGGCTGGCTTGCCAGAAACCTACAGCTGCAGCCCTCTGGAAAACTGCCTGGCACCCAGCGCCCAGCCCTGCTGCTCCTGCTGAACAGAGGGGCTGGAGAAGGGATCCTCAGGGATCCGAGCACTCTGCTACTGCTATTTCCACTTTTTTTTTTTCCCCACACACTTTCACTCTTTCCAGATCTCCAAGCAGCCCAGGAAACTGGACAAGGCTTCTTGTGCTTCCCAAGCAGAGCACATCTCCCAGCTCACCGGGGTGTGATCCTTCAGCCCTTTGGGGCACAGCTCATGGGCAAGCAGAAGAGCCTGGCAGAGAGCTGGCGCAGGGCACAAGATGCTGAACTAGAGCAGCAATGAGCCCAAGTCCCTTAGATCCCCAGGACAGCACACACTGAAGAGCAACCTGCATTTTGGGGAGACCAGACACAGCAGCCTCTGGGAGCAAACCACACGGAGGAGGGCTGAGCACAAGACAGGTAAGGTGCCAGTGTTATTTTCTGCAGACATTAGTAGGAAAAGGCTGAGGCACAGCTGCCCAGGAGGACGTGGCCACAAAATACCCCGTGAGAACATGCTGCAGGTGGCAGAGAAGAAGCCATTTCCACAGCACTGCTGGAGGTGCCTCCTGCTCCTTCAGATCTTCAGCTCTCAGCTCTTCTCTCTGGTGTCTCCAGCAGCTGCCCTGGAGGTTTGTGCCAGCTCTGGCAAACCTCCCTCTTGCTTCCAGAGCCACTCTCAGAGGAGGAGGGGAACTGGTATAAGGTGCTGTCTACACTCAGTCCACCCTCCACGCCGGAGGGGAAGATGTGGAAGGTGTTACCCGGCTGGGCACTGCTGGGTTGAGCAATTAGTGCACGCTACGGCCCACGCATGCTCCCTCCGGGCACACTGTCCACTCCCAACGTACCAGCAGGAGCTTTTTGGAAAGCTGCCTTTTCTTATACCAGCCAGGACGCCTAAAGAACTTTTTTAGAGATCGTCTCAGGCCCTGAAAACCAACAGCAAATAAGCTATCAAGGTGCTCAGCGAGAGCAGCCGGTAAGCAGCCGTGCAGGCAGAGCCCCTACCCCACACAGCTCCCACCCGTAAGCTGCTGCTGGTCCCACATTGCTTCCTCTCTCCTCCTGGCTGCTAGGCAAGGCACTGCACGGCAAGCAGCACAGCCTGGACAAAACCCATCCTTCCTTCCTCACAAAGGGATTGTCAGGGCTAGCAAAGGCCGGAGGCAGTGGGCACAAAGCCAGGGGTTCACGGAGAAGTGATCAAATAATCAGCGACTTGGGATTTCCAGAGAGCAGCGGGAGCTTTGCTTGTCTGCTTCCCCAGTCGCTGTGCTTAGGTGCTTCCTTGCTCCTGTCCTGGCATCCCCACGTGCCTTGGTGGAGCCACCCTGGCCGTTCTGGTACCTTCCTGTACACACACACACCCTTACCTTCTGCGGAGCGTCGTGCTCGGGGACGAGCCATTCCAGTTCGGAGGCAGCCGGCAGCTGCATGCCCTCAAACTGCTTCAGCAAGCCCATGGCGACGGCTTCTGCCGAGTTCGAGTTGCTGAAGGAGTGGGATCTGCTCAACAAAAGGAGTTAATGCCAGGGATCTCGGAGCTGTGCCCTCTTCACATACCCCCATCCTCTGATCCCATTCTCAACTCAAGCTGAAAATGCTCCCTCAAACACTGGTACCTTATTTCTGCACCTCTACACAGGCTTGAAGTTGATATATGTGATTTATTTGTGTCTTTGCAGCTGCCCCCAAGCAAAGCTGGCTAATGGCACACCAAAATGAGGCTTGATGTGAAATGGGCAGCACCACATAGTCTAAGAGGCTGTCCTGGCCGGTCTGGATGCTTCAGGTCCTCTCCCCAGCCTCCAGCTACCAGCAGGTACGGGGATCCCTGCAGACACCAGTACACGAGGTATCCACCTCGTGCCCACACAGCATGTGAACGACCCTCATCATCCCAGGGGCTGCTTCTCAAATTCAAGACTAGGACCCAGCTGTGCCCCATGGCTAAGTAAATACAGGGAGGGAGGGAGAAGACGTCTGCTCCAGCACAAAACAGCAGCTGATGCACTTGGAAGAGCAGAGCTGGATGGGAAGGGGAATTGGGTACCGAGAGGTCTCACTGCAACTCGAATACGTACATGGACTCTGAGGAGAGAAAGGATTTCCTGCTGGAGTCTGGATTCCTCTTGATGTCTGCATCTGAAGCACAAACAAACACGGTGAAGCAGACTGGGCAGAGCTGGAGGCTGCACTCACTCCAAACCAAAGCTACACGTTAAAACTCATCAAGCTGTTTAAAAGCACATAAACTACAGCATCAACTGCTACCGGTAACACGGAGCAGCAAGGAGAGGTGCAGCCTAATCCGTCACCTGGTGGCATTACAAGGCCAGGACGTGGTGGAACGATGCAAAAACACAGTCGGCCGGGGATTTGGGGTGTGACAAGCGGTTGCTGGTGCAAGTCACACACCAAGTCCTAGCGGTTACGTGGCCTGAAACGTTGTGCACACACAGCTGGAGCTAGGAGGGCACGACAGCGGGGTTAGCTAGAAGGTTTAGTAGCTCTCCAAGCAGTACAGGTGCTGCAGGGCGTTAGCAGTGGGATGCAGAACCCTCCTCTCTACTTAACCACAACCTGTAAGGCGTAACTGTGGCCACGACACAGCTTGTCAGCTGCTGCAGCACAGGGGATGGCAGCCCTGCCTCCACAGACAGGTCAGTATCTGTGCAGAGAGCAGGTCCAGCTCCTTCCAGCAGCTCCCCAGCAGCCCTGGGCTGCCCCATGTCCCTCCTCGGTGCCAGTCTGGGTACCACAGCAGTACCCAAGAGCTACCTTCCCCACTCATCTCTTCCTTTCACTCCAGCAGGTTCCTCTGCTAAACCCTGACGCAGAATTCATCTGGATGGCAGAAGGTCGCTCTGCTCTTGCACCCTGAGCAGGTCGGCGACACGGACCCACGCTGAGCTTGTCTGCTCCTGGCCACGCTCACCCTGCAGGGGGACAGCCAGTACCACCAGCTGTCAGCTCCCCGACAAAGAGCGGGGCTGCCCTGGCAGGACGGGGAGCGAGGATTCCCAAAGGATTAGGGCAGTGCTCTGCAGGAGCCAAGGACCCTGCCTTCGAGTGATCCTGGCTTCAGAGGAGGAAAGACGTGCTAAGAGGCCACAGCAAGCCTTCACGGCCCTTCCACTAAATTTACAGGCTTGGGCTAGCAGAGGTCAGCTTGGACAGGCAGCACTATGTTCAACATCCATTGCTAGAAACCAACATGAAAGCATCCTAATACTAAGGAACCCACGTATCCACACCATGCGAGCAGACTTCTAGAGCAGAAAAGAGGGAATTCAGGCAAACGTAGCCTCCTGACCACGTACAACACCGGACAGACAGATCTACCATGCTCTGGTACCTTCGGCTCAGCACAGGAAGGCTTTGCATGGTCCTAGGCTACGACAAGCTCAAGCGAACAATGGGGCACACAAAACATAGGGCCAAGCATTACAGGGAGATCTTGGGCAGAGCCCAGTTCAGGCACTGGCATCACCTCGGGGATGGCAGAGGGAGCCAGATTTGTCCCTAAGCTCCCTCAGGGGATAGAGCTGGGATCCTGGCACCACTCCTTCCCCAGCCCTAACTGCAGACACTCCCCAGAGACCTCCAGTTACTTGCCCTAAACGCCTCTGCTGCCAACACTTTCTCCTCGTGGGACAGTCCCCAGGATGCTGGAGAACAGCACCCAAACCCAGGGAAGTCACCGCAGCCCCCAGGGGCCAGCTTCAGGCCAGGAGGAGCCACCCTGCACTACACCCACGGGCGCTGTAAGCTCTGGGTGCAGCAGAGCTGCCAGGAAGCTCTGAGCATCAGCACCTCTGGCAGTGCTGGTGCCAAACGCCTGAGAGCAGAGAGCAGCAGCAGGTAAGCAAGACCTGGCTGCACGTGATCCCAGCGTTCGGGGCCTCCAATGTGAATAAAACGCCCATCAAGCAGGATAACTCTCCCCCAAGGCACCAACAGCTTCAGAGTGCTTTGGTCCCGTCCTAGCTCTGCCTCCTGGCCACAAGCTGACAGCAGGGTCATTTTGAGAGCGAGGTTTCTTCCTTCCTGGCTCCCTCCCTGTCTCACACGTCTCACCTGCAGCAGGCAGGGAGCTGCAGGGCAGCTCCATCCCAAGCCGTAACGCTGGAGAGGGACAGGATTTCTGGGATGGAGACCTGGTCCCACAGCGTAGGGGGCTGTGCTCTCACCCAGCCCAGCAGCTACAAAGCTGTGCCTGTGCCTTCATCTTGAGCCACAGCCCAGGCAAGACAAGCTTTCGCCACAGCAGGCACGTTGTGTGCATACAAACCACTGCAAGGCAAAACACCCTGCAGGATGGTGCTGTGGCAGAGCTCCTCTGCTTCCTCTCTGCTCCCCCACAAAGCATCACCCTTCCATGCCTTTCCTTGCTGACACTTGGACGCTGCTGTGTCACGGTTCCCAAAGCAGGCAGATCACAAGGATCTGGTTCACACTCACAGAGCAGCACGGGAGAACAGCTGAAATACCCTCACTAGTGGCTTGAGCCGGGGTCTGGAAGTAAATTTTGGTGATTTTGTGCCTGGTCTGAAGCTGACCTGCTGATGCAGCATGAACTCAACACCTCGGGAGCCTGTACAGAGATCGAGGCCTCTGCACTCCCTGTAATACCCCGAGGGGACACACCGAGGAGTGTGCACGTGCGAGGCACACACATGCACACACCTTGCACACACACGCACACGTGCCGCAAGGGAGCACTGCGGGGTACTACCTGAGAACAAGGAAGCCATTGACACTGAGAGGCCGTTCTTGGACATTTGAATCAGGTTAGATCCATCGTTACCATCTGTATAACACGGTGATGACAAAACAGTTCACTTCAGTGCTTTGGCCAGGCCAAAGGGAAAGGGCATAACACAAGAGCAGCACTTGCAGGAGAGAAACCCAGAACTGAACTCACACACCCCTCCGTGGACTTCAAAACTGAGCCCAAAACCTAGCCCTCGGGAACTGAAATGTTTTGTTGTCAGCAGAGACATGAAGATTGAGAAGTTCACAGCTGGAGACTGGATTGCTCCATCGTCTCTCATCGCACCTCTAAAGTCAGCGTGATGGAGGTTCTGCTGAGAAATGAGTCACCTACCCCAGAGGTGGAACAAGGTTTTGAACAAAAGGGATGCCCAGGAGCCCAGGCAGGTCTCCTGCATGCAATAAGCTCAGCTGGCCCAGCTGCCAGGGCCAGAGACCACAGCTAGGGCCAGGATGTGACCAGCAGTCGGCTGCTCCCACCCAAAAGACAAGTGGGCAAAAGTATGGCTCCTTCTCCTGGGTAGGAGAGCAGGGCAGCAGCTCTCCCATCTCTCTAGCTCTGACAGCTGCTCTGGCAAGTGAAACGGAAACCAAGTACCAGCTAGAGGCTCTGAATGCGAAAGGATTACAGAGGATTTTGAAAGAAAGTCATGCCACCACATGAGGGAAACTCATGCTCAGCATTCAGCCGTTTGTCTGGGAAAAGCCATCCTGAAGGCCAGAGGGACATGCTCCTCTTGGTGTGACCGACCTCAACGCAATCACGCCCAGGAGAAGCCTGGCTCCACGCGAGAAGCTACCGCAGCCGTTCCCTCTCACCTTGTATCTCGTACTCCTCCACGTCCTCCGCAGAGCCAGAATCCGACAGGCGCATGGAGCCGCGGGAGCTGAACTGGGACTCGCTGTCTGTCGCCACAAGGCCTGGGAGGCAAAGAAAAGGCAACACGGCCAGGCCATCAGTGGAAGTGGTCTGCATGGGTCACTGACAGCCAAGGGAGATCTCGATAGCCAGATGCGGCATCCTCGACAGACATCAAGGATGGAAAATGGGCTATGGGCTCAAAACGAAATCACATTCCTTACACAAATCTCTGCAGCACCCTCCTAGCAACGTGATTGTTTCCCATAAAAAGTCAGGATGCTGCAAGAACAGGCAACGGACAGAAAACCCACATCCCACCCGCTGATGAGCCCAAAAAACATCACCCACTGTCTGAGCCCATCTCCTGGCAGGCAGGGAACAGGTGCTTGGTACGGATCTGCTGGCGCCTAATGCGAATCTTCTGTTTAAGCTCCTGGATCTCCTTGTCGCTGTCTTCCTCCTCCTCCTCCAGCTGCCGGCTCATCATGTTGCATTTCATCAGCTCGATGGCAGCGATCAGCGACTCTGAGATGCTGAAGTGGGCATTCTCCTGTGAGGCAAAAGCAAAAGCATTCGAGGCTGTACCACAGGGAAATTAGGAAGCCTTGGCAAAATGTGGTTCCTTACCTGTGAAAGGAAAGAGTTTAATGTTTATGGAAGCTGGCAGAAAGACCTCATGTCCTCCTGGCCCTATGAAACCTTACCGTCCTGTAATGACCTAGAAATTAAAGTCTTCTTGGGCACCAGAATACTTACAAAACACAAGGGGAATCCTACAAAGAGATGTGCAACACATCCACTCTTGGGGAGTCAGCACATGTCCCTGAGGAGCCCCAGCATGTTGCAGAGCTACTGCGTGTATGCTGGATGGGCAGATCCTGGTGGCCAGACAACGACGTACAACTCACCATGGAAGTTCTGTGCACAGCTCTACAGCAGGAAATACTACGGGATTCTCTGTGCCACAGAGGGAAGTAGCACTGAACCTGCACCAAAATCCTTTCTCCTCAGCACACAGGCTGCCTCACCTTCTCCAGGTCTGCACAGCTGCCAAAGTCCTGCTCAGAGAGGTAGCTGATGAGGGACTGCCCTTCCGAGGGTCTTCTGAACATCCCTTCCCCCGAGCTCAGGTACTGGCCAGAGTCTAGAAGAGCAAGAGACAAACATATGAGGGAAGGACCTGGAGATCCACTGCTCAAAGCACTGGGTAACAGCCCACACTCTGCACCAACACACTGGCGAGCCCACGTGGCCAGCAGCTGGTCTGTCCCACCCTACAGATAGATCGGATCTCTGCTTGGTCCTAATGGATAACAGCGACCAACATGGGGCCATTAAGATGACAAGACAAAACGTGACAGCAGGCATCCTAAAATCGCCCAGCCCTCCTGAACATCCCACCCTAAACATGAAGGAGCAGATCACTGAGAGCCCTGAAGCCTCTTGGCTCTTCTGGCTGCCACCAGATGCTCTCGTACTTCACTGGGGCTCTCCCATGGGTGGTACCACACCCATGCCAAAAGTGCCCTGCAGTGCATGACCAGGAGCAAACGTCCTGACTCGGGCTCGCTGTACTCACCATACTCCATGTAGAGGGAGCTGGGTGTGCTCAGCTCGCTGCTCTGGGTGGAACCAGACACTGTCCCTCTGCCTCTGCCCGTGTCACCGTGGGACTCTGCAGGGAAAGACAACACCAGGCACACATCAGGATCCCGGAGGAGCCCCGACCAGATCTCGGTGTGAAATGGAAGGAGCTCAACATCACGTGGGTGGACACAAATGGATGGGAAAAAACAAGGGAAATCCTCTGCTTGGCTAGCCTGCTCTGTGCCATGCCTGAGGCCAAGCCCAGGAGGGGACAAAACTAGAGGGGCATTCCAGGCAGGAGAGGAGGAAGGGGAAAGGAGAGAAGCTTGTGAGAGCCATGGATCATTGAGTCCTGAGCCTTCCTCTTTATCCCCTAGCAGATCCAGAGAACGCCACAGCCTCCAGCAAGTGCCTCTGCCAGCCCCTTCGTCCCCCTGGAGCATCTCCAAGAGTTACCCCACAGGGCTGGGCCATGAGACAAGGGGACCCCGAGCAACCAAGGGATCAGTGGGGCTCACAGCCCTGAAAGGCAACCTGGGCAAAGGTGGAAGGAGGCGTCTGAAGGACACGCTCTCATTCGGCTAGGAAAAGCCAGGGCTCCTTGCAGACAACCCCAAAGTCAGGAGTGCTCAAGGTGACCGGCCCGTGCGTGCACTGCAGGGCCACCCGCTGCCAGGCAGAGCTGGTGGGGACCGCCAGGAACTGGCCTCATCGGGGACAAACAACCAGCAGTGCTCCCTGGAGAGCAACAGCCCCAGAGAGCAGCTGACCTGTTAACTGGAGGACTGCAGGAAGGCAAAAAACACTTCAGCTGGAGCTAAATAGCACCCGGCACCCTCTGCTGGAGCGAGAGCTGGAGCAGGGCACGTCTACCACCTCCAGAAAGGAGCCTTGCCAGCCACAGACATCTCAGCGCCTTGAGCTAGGGAACCCAGTGCCACCACTGATCAATAGATGTAAAACAGCCCGTTTTTTAGAGCTGCTACTCTGTCTCTGCCCAGTGCGGAGTAGCACCTGTGAGTCCCAGCTCCCGGTGCACACAGGGCTAGCTGGGATGCAGCTGAACTCAGCCAGCATCAAACCACCCTGTTCTGCAGCCCTGTTCCACGAAAAATACGGTGTTCAAACCCACACCTTCCTAGCTACCAGCCCTCAGTCGCTGGTTCCCAGAGCAGTAAGGGGTGGAGGAGAGGGCAGGGAAGCGGGTCAGGGACAACCCTTCCAAACACCATGCAGGAGAGCTGGGTGCCAGCCGTGGCCTGGTGTACTGCTGCCAAAAAACAAGCTGGGATCTTCAGTCAGGTCGCATGCACAAACCTGAGGCACCCCTCAAAGCACCACCTGGCAGTCAGGGAACACAGAATTTTTTGTCGTTTTCTAAATGGACATTAATGGGTTGATGGAAATCCTGAATGTAATGCAATGATCACTAATGAAGGGCTCATTCTGGCTCCCAAACCTGCCACTGGGTCTTCTATTATAATGGTGATATCCCTGAGGCCTCCTGGACAGACAGAGGAGGAAGAGGGCAGCAGTAAGGGAGAGAAAACAGAGACAGACTGGTTACTACTGAGCAAGGACCCGTGTTTCTCCCACGAAGGCAGCACAGCAGGACAGACTCTCAGACTGGCTGTCCCTTCACACCCCACTCCTCCCACCATGCGTTCGCCCATCCAAGGAGGGCCCAGCAGGTTACCAGCACTGTGACAAGAAGCACAGACCTCAGCCCAACGCCCTGCCATGGCCCAGGTGGACAAGGCCAGAGGGAAAAAGCAGGACAGATAACAACTCGGCATCACTGGTGTTTTCTAACCCTCCAGTGAAGGCCACCACCAAAACCAGACTGGTCCTGGGCATTCTGGGCCACAAGACGTCAGCCCATTGCTCCACCGTGGAGCAGGAAAAGGCAAAAAATCAAATTTCCAAACTGCTTGCTCACTGCTCCCCTCGCTCAGCTGACACACGGAGTCCAAGGGGCAGCCAGCATCCCAACACTGGTGACTCCCACCCGGCCGTGGTCCCACATCTCTGCCCACACCCCAAAACCACCCCGTGCGCCCCGAAAAGCAGCCCCATTACCGTGCAATTTCCCCGAGGCCACGTTGGTGTCAGAGTGCGAGCGCACGTGGCTCTTCTTGAGGATGCCCTGCGGGGCTGACGACTGCCCCTCCGAGAAGCTGGACCGGCGCAACAGGCCCAGGCCCCAGCTCCCACCTCCGCTCGCCCCCTGCTCCCCCAGGGAGGAGACCGAGTCCAGCTTCTGGGAGCTGCTGGAGGAGAAGAGGTTGGAGCTGCTGCTCTTGCTGCTGCTGGTGCTGGCGCTGCTGCAGGCCCGGCCCCGGCGCCCCGAGTTGCCGATGGCCAGGTACTCGGGCCCATCGTTGGGGTCGCTCTGAGCATCGTCCTGGCTCCCCGTCCAGGTGTCCTCGCTCTGGCTGGTGGTGCTGGAGCTCATCTCGCTGGCCGGAGAGAAAGGGTCTTTGGGTGAGGGGATGCGGGAGCTGGGCTGCTCCAGGGAGGTCCTGTCCTCGCTGAAGGAGGAGGAGCGGGTGGCCGGGCAGTGTTCCTGGGGCTGGCTGGTGCTGGAGCAGACGGAGGAGCTCGCTGGTCTCCTGTCTGAAGGGAGACAGGAAGGGGGCATCACACACACACCCCCTGGCACAAACACACCACCCTATGGCACTAAGCACGTGGCTTCAAACAGGCATGCCCACCCACCCTGGGCAAAGGCAAGGGATCTCCACGCCAACACAGGCAGATTTCTCACACAATGAATCTAACATAAAGCACGAAGAAGGCAAACCATTGTCCCAGCCGCAGCTTCACTGCAGCTCTGCTTGGACCCGCGTTTTGGCATCTGAGATGATTCAGCCCGAAGCGTGTGCTCTACAGACAGACACCGAGTGAGCAAGGGGCTCAAGTGGGCTTCCAGCCCCCCCCCGGTTACCTGGCAGGCCAGACGAGGCTGGATGGGGCAGGCTGGAGAAGGACCCGCAGTGGCGCTGCTGCGTGCAGCCTGCAGACGGGGCGTACGGGGACCCGGGGAGGGCAGTCAGGCTCTGGCTCTTTGTCACTGGAGAAGGACCTTCACCCCTCCTGGTGAGCTGAAAAGAGGTGGCATCATGAATAAATCAGCACTTACGGGGCTACGTGTCGAAGGAGCAGCGACTGGACGTGCAGCGCCTGCACAAGCACCTGCCCTGGGGCAGCCGGGTCTGCAGGGTGGGAGAAACACCCCGCAGCAAAGGGAAGCAGCTCTTTATTCACAGCTAAACAAAAAGCCCCCTGAAAATTACCAGGCTCTCAGCAAGATGATCCAGGCAGCCCAGAGCCCCAGGCAAGCGGCTCTGGTGTCCTTCAGCGTCACAGTCACGTGCATCTCTTGTCCCGGCAGAGGGACCTGACGCGCACAGGGAGGGCAGTGACGTGCCGGCCAGCTGAAAGAACACAGCCCCCATTTAACGAAGTGTCATTAATTATCCTCCCTCTGGGGAGCTCTCTGCAAAGAAAGCAGCCGCTGCTCCCCTCCTCTGGGGAGAGGGCAGCCGGCATGGGGCTGCACGGGGTCGGTGGCATCTCCTCTGAGGACGGCTGGCTCTGAAGCCTGGGACTTTCAGGACTTTAGAGGTATTTTAAAGGAACTGGTGCCTGCTATCAGGGCCTCAGATTCTCAGTGCCATCCAGAAGCAAGGTGCCTCACTACAGATATCTCCCCCCTACCCCAATCCCCTCTCCTTTTGCTGTTTCCAAGTCCAGGCCCTTGTCCAACAGCTCTCTGAATGAGACATTGTACGAGCAGCCACAGCCGGACAGCATTTAGGGAGGGCCAGATGCAAAAGCCGGGGGCCTCAGCTCACCATGGACGTGTCGATCTGAGCCAGCAGCCTGGGGTTGTTCTGCTCGACAGCCTCCAGGCACTGCAGCATGGCCGTGACGTGGGCGTCACTGAGCAGGAAGGCAGTGTCTGCGGGGAGAGAACTGCTGTCAGGGGGCTCTCTCCTTACCACCCCCAGCACCAGGGCAGCAGGAGGAGCAGGATGCTCTTCTTGCAGCAGAGAGGCAAAGCCTGAGCCCTCACGGAGGGGTTTGCTGCCTGCACTTCATCCTGTAGGACAACCACAGCCAGCCCACTACTCTAAAACGCAGAATTAAAGAAATATCCTGACCCAGATCAATATATGTAATCTTTGTCCTTGCTGCTGATTTTTACTTTTTGACAAAATTTCAAGTTTTCACAAAAATGCTTAACATCTGTGAAGCTGCACAAAGGGCTTCATTTTTCACCTACTAAGTAGTAGAAACACAGCTGCGTTTCCACAAAACAAGCTCTGACCTCTGATGATTAGAAAGCTTCCAGGGGAGAAAAAAGCCCAGAGTATTTTTGAAACAGATTCAAAACTGACTTTCTATGCCCATTTTGTTTCTTTCTAATGAAAACGCATTTCTCCAAGGCTTCTAGTGCAAGCCTGGACACAGGATTAAGACCAGACCGATTCACTACTTCCAGCAGAAACCTTTGAGCGCATGCAAAAAAGCTGCTGCAAGAGAAAGAAGATGAGGATGTCCAGCATGTTCACACAGGCTCAAGCTCTCGCTTGGGCAGCAGGGAGGGCCCAGACACAGGCAGGACCAAGCGTGCTCCAGACAAGCTTGCTGCAGAAAGCCTGAGCTCAGCTCTTCTACATGCATCCGGGCTGTGCTTGCAGCATGGACACAGCACACAAGTCACCCGCTTTGCCCGACAGCACAGATTGCCCAGAAGCAAACCACCTTTCCTGCTGTCCCCTTCACTCACACGGGATATTTTCACGGGCAGATGAAAAAGGCCCGTTTTTATTTACCTGCGTAGAATTTCCTTATGTACTGCCTGTTCCCCAGGAGAGGTCTGAGCTGCGCCGAGAGGCAGTGGAACTGCAGGCTGTGCTGCAGCCACAGCTTGGCGATAGCTTGGTCGCTGCGGCCGTCTGGGCCGGGCTGGCCGTTCTCGTGCAGGCTGATGAACTGGAAACAAACGCCAGGCACAAGTTAAGGCGAGAAGAGGAGCAGGGATCGTTCCTCCTCACAGCTTTGGCCCCTGAGAGCAGCAGCTTTCCAGCGCCAGGCACTGCCTGCGGGAACACGGTCACGTCCTAGCAGCTTCCCAGCTACCAACCCAGGGAGCACAGGGAGACAGAAGCACTGGCGAGGAACAACACTTCAAAGGTCAGCCAGCAGGAGCGACCAAAGTCCTCCCGACAGCCACCAGCAATATGAATTTCAACGGCATGTTCTCCCACCCCTGACCTGGAGGGACCCCACACTCCCAAACCTAATTGCTTTCCCGCGGTGACGGTCATGTTCTCGCTGACACATTAACTGACGTGTCCATCCTCACTGCCCCACAGCAGACCCTGCTCACACGTCTGAGCCTGCGTTGAAGGGCAGCACGGTGTCCATCAGGGCACAGGGCAGCCACGGGCTGAGAGCATCCCCGTGTGTCAGCAGGCAGCACAAGCCAGGCATGGAAAAACCAAATGAATGGTCAGGGCTGAGACACAACCCAGAAATGAGACAGCCAAAGCCTCTGGAGATTTGTACCAACGCATCAATCGCTCTTGTATGCACAGAAGCACTGCCTGTGCCGGTTCCCTTGGTGACGCCAGTGGTACCCAACCAAAAGGAGCTGGAGACTGGCCCGTGAGAAATAAGGACCCGATTGTCTCAGCCTAAATCACGCCGCGTTCCCGGGATGTGTCTTGCACACAACCACGTGGCTGCTTCGTCCCTTTTTCACCCGCAGCAGGCCAAGGCAAGGCGATCCCAGCAGGGAGGCCCGCAGCCCCGCTGCTCTCTCCCCACCCGCTGGGTACACAGAGGCACCCCCCAGGACTCACCTTCTCCAGGTGATGAGCAGAGCTGGGACTCAGCCGGCGAATGTCTTTGACGAACTGCCAGTAATCCTTCTGCCTGCAGCACACCTGCCCAGGAGAGGCTCGGTTAGGGCCCACCACACCAGTCCCACCACAAGGCCAAGTGGTGCAGCAGGCTCGGACTGGGGAAGCCGGACACCAGGCACCCCCAGAGCTGCCACAGGACTGTGCAGGCACTGACAGGGGACGGGTGATAAACTCCTTCCCAGCAAACACAAAATAAAAGAATCTGTCAGCTAGGAGAGGGCATTCAACCTAGAACATGATAGGATGGATCCTACAGCCTGTTCCTATCAGCCTCCTGCTTAGAGGTTTGGGGATGGGGAGCTGTTGTGACCACAGAGCCCTCCAGCTTTGCTTGAACGCTTTGTAAATGCACAGCAGGAGCACGCACAGCACGGTGTCAGCCCCAGTTAAGGACAACATTTCCCATTAACCCCATGCTATCACCAGTGGACAGCCCCCAGCCCTAGCAAGATGGGCCTGGAGCTAGAAAACGATAGGAAGAGCAAAGTTGCTTTGCAGAAGGGGACAAAGAATCAGTGAGAAGGTCTAGCCTAGTTTTATAGACATAAAATTGGGAAAGGGATCAAGTCACAAAACACTGAGTTGATGTACACAAGCTGTCTAGTGCACAGTCTACTCCCACAGTGGCCTCCCCATTGCGTTCACCCACAAGCAAGAAGACAGCAGGTCCCCTCTGCTGCTTCTCCTCCAGCAGGTAATATCCCAGCCCACAGGTCTTAAGACCGGGAAGGGACATGGCATTGAAAGTTTCTCTCCACCTCAGTGTAAGAAGGACACTAAAGGCCACCGGCAGCTCACCAGCGGACCAGGGAGCAGAGCCAGCACCACCACCCAGGCAGCAGTGGGCACAAGGGCAGGAGAAGGGTGACCTCGGGTGCTAGCTGCACCTATAGCAAAGCATGTCCAGTGCCTCAGCCCTCTGCCCGTATCCTCCTGGTCACTCTGTGCATCACCATGTCACGTACACACCCCCTGCTGCCTATGGCGGTCTGCCCAGGTCAGAGCTGGCCGAGCTCGCGTGTCACTGGTCACCTCCTACCTGGCAGCTCAGTCCCACAAAAAGGGCCAGGCTTCAGCGAGGGGATGCAGTGGGCAACAAGAAACACATCCCAGCAAAACCTGCAACAACCAGGGTCCTGTAACACCAGCCACCGACAAGGACACCGGCATGGCTGAGCACCACGGGTAAGAAACTCGAAGCAGCGTGCTCTGGCACTGTGTTTCCATCAGCAACTTGCTGTTTGCCTTGACTTTATTCAGACTCCGAGTTATTTTTTGTTTCTTATTCTTCCAGTTAAAGAGGAACTGCATAAAAGCTGCTGTTTTCCTCATTGCTTTATCGGGTGTAAACGCAGCCCCAGAATGTCTCTCTTCACAAAAATGCTAGGTTTTTTCCTCCATCTCTACTTCCTCTTTCACAAGTGTCAGACAAATTGGTTCTGTTTTGTGGCTTATTTGTTTGAGGGGGTTGTTTTATTATTATTTTTTTAAGACTAGAGCACTAACACAGAAATTTTAGCCCTTTATATTCAATAGGGGTTTTCTGGACAAATTAACAAAATTCACTCAATAGTTTAAAAACCTCTTATCCTAGTTCTCTTAACATGTACATATGTTTTTTTTTTTATTTTTATTTTTTACTCCTAGTCATAGAAAAAAGCTGATACAAAAAATAAACAAAAGGAAGTTTCTCTGGAATAAATATGAGAAAACTCCAGCGAGGAAGCTGTATTTGCATGGGCCTGCCTTTGCAGCTATTATATTCGGAGTGGTGTCACACACACACAAAACTGAAGGACCATTTCTAATTGAGAACTGCCTTTGTGTGTAGCATGACGAAATGTACTGTGCTGTCCTACTTTGCAGGTGTCTTTCCTCAAGCTGTGGCATGAACGGTTACCAATACACAGATGAGTGGAAATCATTTAAATTTCACTTCCTGAAGTCTATTAATAGCACGTCTATCAGAAATGAGCACTGTATTCCCCACATATGAAGGGTAACTTCTCTCTTTGCTCTAGTCCCAAAGGAGGTCACGGGCCCACACAGCTGGGGACTAATGGCCCAGAGCTCCTAAATGCAGGGAGCGAAATCCCAGCCCTGTTTTGGGACGATCTGCCAGCTCCTGGAGGTTTATCAGCTCGGATGCAGCACTGCCTGAATCAGTGGTAGCAGAGCCCCAGCTGCACAAACCTTCCCTGGGCTTCTCTGCACCTCTGTAGTTGCAGAGCTGGCTGGTAGGAAGCCTGCCCGAGGCATGGCCTGCAGGCTTGCTGTAACTCTCCCTTGTGAAATAACAGCAGCAGTAATTGCAAGCTGAAGGGGAGATCTTCAGGTGTCTGCACACAACCAGTGTCCAGAAAGGGAAAGAGAAAGTCTTCCTGGCAGTCGGGGAGGGCTGGATGAGCCTGGAAGGAGGCCCCATTGACACGGAGCGCAGCTGCGGCTGCCAGCCCCTATCACTAACACAGCTCACCAGAAACAGGCAAGATACAAGGCTCCTCTTGCCAGACCTCACTGGGGAGTTGTCCAAGCGCACACGGCTGGAGGCTGACTCATGGCAAATTCAGCTTTATCGCTTCGCTACAGGCTGCAGCGGGGCGAAAGAGAGGCCTCTCCTCACGGAGGGCACGGATGCTTAATAAAACCGTGTCAGAAGTGCACAAGATGGAAAGAACAGAGGCACAGGGCTCTCTGACAGCCACAGTGCTCGTGATACAAGCCGTGAGTGCCACCAAAGCTGCAGCAGGAGGACAGCAAGGCTGGCAGGACAGACACCTACCTTGTCGTGGATGAGCCCGTGGTAAAGGATGCTGTGCATGTCCCTGCAGAGCCGCTCCAAGCCACCATACTTGGACCAGACGTTGGGGTTGCTGGTGGACACCAACCCTTCCACGGTGGTCTTCAGGTTGCCCAGCAGCTTCCAGTGCTCCTTCCTGCAGAGGAACACAGCGGGTTGCCTACCGAGCAACAGATATATGGCAAGAGGAGCTTCAGAGCAAGACGCGCTCCCCACACGGAGACTCTGGTCAGACCGAAACTTTTGGTAGTCCAGAAAGCAGCTTCAGGACTTCACACCTCTCTGTGGTCTAGCCCTGTGGTCTCCAACACACGGTTTGTGGACAAGAGGCCCTACAGTAATGATGTACATATGACTAGCAGCCACCACTGATACAGCCTCCGGAGGCAGCACCGACGGGTACCACAGCTTGCCTGTGCAAAAGCAGTTTTGGGGAAGGAAATTTTGGATGGTGGACGTCTGGCCTTCCCCATTCAAGCTTTTTGACGGTGATGCCAGCTGCCAAAAAGATGTCTTCAGACAGGAGCCGCCCTCTCAGAAGCAACAGGAATGTTGCAAGGCATGCAATAGGAATGTTGCAAGGTATATTTGGGTGTGCAACTGTCAAAAAAAAAAATGTGCCTCTGCAGGATTTTAACAAAAGCATTGGAGATAACAGCCTGGAATGAAAGTTTAACCTTTACACCGCAAGAACAAGCCCCAGTGTTTCAGCTGTTAATCCCTCTCCCTGCCCAAAATAAACCAGATTGCCAAAGTAAACAAAAAAAAAAAAAAAGGAAAACCTGCTTTCGTTTTCATCCTTGTGGGATAAAGTATGGGCCGCACGCTTCTCACGGTGCAGAAAAGGACACGAACAAGCCATATAATCCTGTTCCTTGAAAACAAGCTCTTCTCGCCAAGATTCTCCTTTTGAGACTGGTTTGTTATTGCAAAACTGATGAAGTGAGCAAGCCTGATACCTCCACCACTGCCCAGGGCAGAGGAAGCCAGGGCTGCGAGCCATCCATCTGAATTGAGGGGCTTTTTTGAGCCGCCACCAGACACGAGAGCTCCAGCAGCTCCTCCCCGAAGTATTTCTGACACTCAGAGTTGGGAAATGCAAGTGAAAGCTCAGCCACGCCGCCCAGCTTCCAAGTCCGTGAGTCAGGAAAACTCCCTCCTCGCTATTTTGTGCCATAAAAAGCTCGCAGTGCGCACAGCGACGGGGGGCAGCGCACGCTGCAGGCTGAGCAGTGCTCCCCCAGAGGCAGGAAAATCGGGATCCAGCAAACAGGAAGCACAGCTCCTCCGCCACAAATTCATCTTCAAACAAAACAGCCCAAAAACGCGAAAGCAGTGCCGCTGTCGCTGAGCTCAGAGGCATGCAGGAAACAATCGGCACCAGCGAAGCACCTCCACGGAGATGATTCAGAAGCTGCCAAAAGTGAATTAAATCTCTGAATCAACACAGAGACTCCCAAGGGACGGGGCTTGTTGATCCAAATGATTCAAAAGCCTTTCGCAGGACCTTACCCACACCCAAACCGCAGACGATTCTGGGCTGGAGCGCGCTGCCTGCTGAAAAGCTGGCGGTGACACAAGCCCAGGGAAATTCAGACCCACACACCTGGCTGCAGGTGTAGGGCAGGGAGGCACGGCACAGCTGACCACAGCCACTTTTGACTGGACTTTTGGGTTAACCCTTAATTAGTGGCAGGATTTGCTCCCCTCTCATTGACAGAGCCTGGGCTGCCCGGAGGGGTGGAAAACTGCCGGCTGCCAGCTGCCCTCCAGTTCCCTGTTTCTGCAGATGTTCAGGGCGCTACTAAGAAATCTGCTTCTTTCTCACCAAATAAAGAAAACGCTTCTCTAGTTCTAAAAAAAAAAAAAAGCCTAGCACGCCCTGACACGGGGTGAAGACGATTCAAATCATATCATGAAAATACCCCTGCTCACAGGAAGGGCAAAGGGAGCAACACACCCAAGGGAGGTCACAGTACGCGAGCAGACTTTCCCCTGTAAGAGCCATACGTGCTGCTCCTTCCGTGCCCTACCATGGGTGCTTCCCCCCTCCACACCAGCTGGGTGCGTTTGCACAGCTCCTTGCTGCATCCTGCTGCAGCTCCCGGCTTCCCAAGCTTTTGGGGAGAAAGAAGAGGTGGCAGGAGGAGGTTTGCTCTGCTCGATGCCTGACCCACAAGCTGCTTTTTTGGGGTTTCGCTCACGGGAGCTCAGCCCCGTGCAGGCAGGGATGTTCTCTGATGCACTGTGATTGACGTTACCCGGGTGAGAATCTGGACGTGCTCCAGCTTCAGCGGAGACACGCAGAAAACAGCAGCTCGAGCTCGCTGGGAGCAGCAGCATTTCCTCAGGGAAACCATGGCCTGGGTGCGGCTGCACTACGTGGGGTTAGAGTCTGGAGGGTTACAGCATACGGCTCCACGCAGGGACACAGACAACGCTGGGGACACGATTTGGGGCCTTGGTCATTACGTGAGAGGAGCCCGTGCAGTACCAGCGAGACCCCAGGCACGTCTCGCTCCCTCCTCAGGTGCCCTCTGATTCAGCCAATTTAACCTCCAGCCCCACAAACCCGTCTGGGATTTATGTCCAGTCAGCCTCCTCACCTTGCCAATACCGACTCTGTTCCAGACGCAGACACCCCAACCTGTGGGCAGGAGCTGTTCGAAATATGATTGAAACTTTTGCATTGGAGTAATAAAAGACCGAACGCAGCTTGGAGCTGGGAATCGCTCGGTGCCAGCGTTGACAGAAAGGAGGGGGAAATTCTGCGGGGAATTCTGCTTGTTCTCCCAAGGCTTTCTCAGCCCTTCCACGCTAGCAAGAGTAGGAACAACCTCTGGGCCAAATCGGCAGAGGTGACTCAGAACAGACGCAGGGAACCATGCTGCTGAGTCAGGTGAACTTCATTGAAAAAAATAAAAATTAAAAAAAAAAACACAGAGGTAACCAATATCCAAGAAAATGGAGCTCATCTTCCTTACGAACAGCACGTGCCGTATGCCTTCCCATGCTCTCACTGCCCCAGCACTGTTCTCTACCTGGAGGTTTGATCCTTCTTAGCACGCTAAAGAGATCGGGCTGAGGATACCGAGGTCATTCAGGGGGAACCACAGAGGGACTTCTGCCACATCCCCGGGGACGCTCCTGCTCTGGCTGCTCCTCCTGCGGATTTCAAGGTGCCGGCGCCGTGCTGCTGCGCACAGGCAGCTCTGAATCCATCGCAGGCAGCTCTGAATCCACCCGTCCACGGGTTTCCTAGACAACGAGCAGCAAATTTCCTTGTGCTTTGCTGCCTGCTCCCCCACCAGGCTTGACACTTCTGGGAAAGGGGAATTAAAAGAAGCGCAGGCTTCGTGCAGTTCACGGGGAGCAGCTCACAAGCCAAATGAAGCCCCACAGCTCCTTCAGCCCAGCGGCTCAGCCCCACAGAGCCTGGGCAGGCTGGCTGGAAACCCACGTGCAGGGCTGCTTGCAGCAGGACTGGACGCTTGCAGTTCCTAAAACGGGGGCACAGCCACAAAAAGGTCCCCCAGAGAACGCAGCCCCCACCTGCAGCTCCCCACGGCGCTGACAGGGCCCCAGGGGAGCACACGGGCTGCACAGGCATTTTCAGCCTCTCCCCTGCTCTTGAGGAGGCCAGGAGGCTGCCAAAGCAGGCACCAGAGCCCCGTTTTCCTCTCCTGCCCTTGCAAAAGGAAAGAGACCAGCGAAGTAACTTTTGCTTCTGCATTTCCCAAGATCCATGTCCGGTCCAGCAGCCCCATCCCCTTGCTGTCAGTCGCGGCCCCAATCTGGAGTGAGACGGCACCTCGCTGGGAAGCAGGGTGCTGCAGCGTTGGTAAAAAGGACAAGGCAAAGCTCTCCAGTGCCAAAATCCTCCCCGGTGCCAAATCAGACAGCCAGGAGGACAGACAGACACCTCCACGTGCAGCAGAGGGGACGGTGCCCTCTTCTTCCCCCTGGTTAATGTGGCACCACGTCGGCCCTACCCATCACGCAGCGATGTGGTCTGGCAGAACAGGGCCTGCGCTTATAAAGGCAGGAAAACAGGCAAAGATGATTCTGGAAAAATAAACGAAGGCAGGCAATTCCATCTGTCTTTCTGAATGCACTGGGTTTGAAACCTCAGCTCAGAGAAGAATGGCTCGAACCACGCGAGGCATGGCAGCCCAAACCTGCACCGTGGTTTTAGAAGCACCGGTCCCGTTTTCGCAGCTGGCACCGTGAGCAGCCAGCCAGCAGCAGCTCGCTGAGCCTGTCAGATAAGGAATGCCTCTCTTGGATCAGGTTTCAGCCGTTCCCTCCTCCCCGGCCCCTCTCCATCCGACGTCCATTCTGCCTTTCGGGACAGCACTGCAAAACGGGAGCCCCAAACCCAGACCCGCGAACACCTGAAGCAGCACTTACCACCGAAACGCCTGCAGGGAACGAGCCGCGTTACCTGCTGAAATGCAAACCAGCAAAACCCAGCCTACAGCACAAGCCCGGATCACACCGACCGAGCTGCCGCAGCGCTGCCGCTGTCACCTGCCAGGCTCGGGGAGCGGGAGCTGCCAGCCACGTGCAGCCACCAGGCCTGGCGGCCAGAGGCAGCGAGGAGCTGGGGATTTGGGGTAAATATCCAAAGCGGGTGACGCAGCCGACTGCCAGGAGGGCGCTGGGACACAGCCCGAACCCCAAACCCAGCCAGATGTGGAGGCACCACAGGGGGACTTCCTCACCGGGTGGTTCCTCACCGAGCACCGGCAGCACAGGGCTGGGCAGCCTCCACTATGGCAGGTGACAGGGACGGGGACATCAGGCACTCATGGCACATGTCCCTGCACCACTGCCACGCAGCCCTGTCGCCCATGGGTGCTCGGCATGGCCAGGCAGCACGCCCACAGACACGCACCCCTGCTGTCTCCTGCGGTGCTGCGACCACGCAGCATGTCCCTATGTGTCCCTAGCATGTCCCCACGGGTCCCTATGTGTCCTCAGCATGTCCCCATGGGTCTCCATATGACCCCATGGGTCCCTATGTGTCCTCAGCACGTCTCCATAGGTCCCCATGTGTTCCCAGCATGTCCCCACGGGTCTCCATGTGTCTCCAGCATGTCCCCATGTGTCCCTAGCATGTCCCCACGGGTCCCTATGTGTCCCCAGCATGTCACCAGCATGTCCCCACGGCTCACCATGTGTCACCAGTGTATCCCCATGTGTCCCCAAGCATCCCCAGCCTGTCCCCAGCCTGTCCCCAGCCCGTCCCCAGCTGCCACCCACCTGCAGCCCCATCCCCGGCTATCCCTTACCCGACCCCTCCCCGTTGTCCCCAAAAACCTGCTCCCTCTCCCCTTCTCCCACCCCTTTACCCCAGCACCCCCGGGATGCTGCCCCCCCACCCCCCCACCCTCCCCCTCCGGTTCCACCTCCCACCGGTGCCGCGCCTCCCGCGTGCACGCGCACCCCCCCCACCTCCCCTATCCCCATCCCCGCTGCCCTCTCCGCGCGCCCCCGCAGCGCGCGCGCGCGCCCCCGCGCCCCCCACCTGCTCTCCGCGCGCCCCCCGCGGGGCTCGACCTCCATCCCGGGCGCGCGCGCGCGCCCCACCGCCGCCGCCGCCGCCGCCGCCACCGCCCCGCCGCCGTCACGTGGGGGCGAGCGGCCGCCCCGCCCACCTCGCCGCGGGAACTACAACTCCCGGCGCACCCCGCGCGCCTAAGGGACTACAGGTCCCGGCGTGCACCGCGCGTAAAGGGGTCGGTGTGCTGGGGCTGCCCTAAAGGGGGGGGGGGTGGAAAGGGGGCTGAGGGGTTACACGGGATTTTCGCTAAAATATAGTGAAATTGAAGTTGAAAAGGGGAAAGCTGCTGCTGCTGGCGTCAGGCTGAGAGTAGCCAAGGGTGAATTGGCAAGGGAGGCGAGAATTAAGTGTCTCAGGACATAGTGGTGCCTCAGCAAGTAGTGCTTTGCATAGAGGAAACTCCATGTAGCTGTGCTGCCCACTGGTGCTTCATATGTAAAAACACCACTGGAAACATTTCTGAGACTACTGTGAGGCTTATCGCACTGCCACTCCAAAAGCGATACCAAAATATTTCTCAGAAGGCACTTAAACAGGAGAGCGGGACTCCCCACGCATCCCAGTAATTAGGTACAATTACGGAACAGCTCCCAGCAGGATTGCCAGCCAGGCAGAAATTTCCTTGCCAGAGCCTACCTCGTTGATCACACAGGTTGAAAACACTGTATATAGGGGATTGGCATCTGATAATGGCTAGCACAGTGTAACAATTAACTTTCACTGTATAAGTATCGGAGAAAGACTATTGTAAGATCACTGTTAGTCATCACACCAGGTTAAATGGAGCGTACAGATGAAGCTTACAATTCTAATATAGCTCTTAAATAGGGAATTATAAGATTCTTCTAGCTCCACAAGTCAGAAATAGCCTAGAAATGATGTTGAGCCCAGTGGAAAAGGTGTTAAATGTGTAAATATAATTAAATAAAGAAAACATTCTTCAGGCACACCAATCTGTTGATTTACTTAGCTCTATTACAAAGTGAACAAACATAACTAACTCAAAGGCCTGGAGAGATGGAAAATGGTTGGGAGACTAAAAAAGAGACAAAAAATAATAATGATAAAAAAAAAATCTGAGGACAGAAAAAAATTGTTCTTACAGTTAAATTATAAAGTCTTTACAATTGTGAATGCCATATGGAACCATTGTCATTCATCCAGATGCTGTCACAATCCTGAGAGGTAGGCAGAAAACCAAGAGCTGATTTTTGTTTGCTTGCCTCTATCATCCCTGGGCTATTTTAGCCATTTTGAACACAGTAAAATTACTTTTTGTGATCATAACCTTTGCTTGGTTTTATGTTGTGCAGAGCAGAAGACAGCTGGTGTCCTGTTTGGATAATAAATGCAACAAATTGATGTGGCACAATCTGGATTGTGTCTAATTTCCACCTGCCGCGAGGGCAGGCAGCATCTGCCACCTTTGCAGTTAGCATATTTGTTTTGGGTAAACAGCATTTGTTTGTCAGCGTGACACAGTCACCAGATGGAGCTGCACCCTATAGCATCACAGGAATTTGGTTTAAGGTTTTGAAAAAAATGCACATTTTATTTGACACCTCCATTATTAGTATTTATCGGTAATCTGGCGATAGCATCTTTCCTTTAGAAATGTGACCTTAAAAACCTCAAGTCCCACACATCATCAATCACTTGTCATCAAATCCCACTTGTCATCTGGAGGAAAATGCATAAATTATCAAATATTTGGCTCCAAGGCTCTGTGTCTGAAGTTATGCCACACATGAGAGAACACAGAGAAGAAAATGGGGATAGAACTCACAGCATCCTGCACCGTGGTTGTGGGCTACTCCTGCTTGGATGACAGGAAAATCTCTCACTAGCTGAAGATTTCCTGTGATGTTAACTAAGCCATTCTCTTCCAGACAGTAGAATTCAGTAAGAGGAGAATCCAGAAGCATGTTATTGGCCTTATTTTAAAAGGAAAGACATGCATAAAGAGCATAAAGGGATGGAAAAGGCCTTGTCAACAGTTTATGGTGCAGCACAGATCCTCAGTTCTCTCCTGTCATTCTTGTTCTTCATGATTTATACTCCCAAAAAGATCTCATTCTGCAGTTAAGGGGCAAAGGACTGCCTAGTATTTAGATTAAGGTACCTCCTGGCATAGAAGGATAAAAACCGTGCCAGGGATTACATACATGAGGATTTAGTTGTGCGCTGGGTACTTTGGGTATTGCATTTTGGCAGAGAGGTATTTGCTAGGGAAAATTTGTTATAGCAAATGAACATATGTTGTATGTAGGCAGTTAATGAAACGTGGGAGTGTTCGCACTATAAGGGGAGGTTGTGTCTGTGGAAATATTTATTCCTGCCCAAGGGCGTTTGCAATATAGTGCCTGAAGTCTGCATGAAGTCAGTCAAACCCTAAAACAACAGTTATCCTCTGGTCGCATTGCAAAGGCTGCTGCAGGTCAAGGGCAGGGGGAAGTCAACTTCTGAATGGCAGCTTCAACACAAATCCCAGAGAAAATACAGGGAGATGTGGGCAATAACACAAGATGCCCATTGTGAACAGGAGAAACTGATACAGATTTTTTGTTTCAGCATTTATCAACTGTTTTCTGAAGGAAGTCCAGCCTATATGGTCATGTTGTCTGCCCATCTGTTCCTTTCTTTATATCTCTAGAACTCACAGACCAATTTCAACCAACAATAAGCAAGATGATGTAGATAGTGATAATTACTATCCCTAAAGTTTGATGAAGAGAGTGCCAGATGAAGGAAAGAAATTTCCTTCACCAAGTTGGGTTGCCCAGGGAATTGGTGGAGTCTTTGCCCCTGGGGATGCTTGAGGAAAGGTTGGACCTGGTGCTTAGGGACATGGTTTAGTGGATGACATGGGCAGTAAAGTGATGGTTGGACCAGATGATCTTGGAGGTCTTTTCCAACCTTAATGATTCTATGAAAAAGAGGAAGGTCCCAGCCCTGTTACACCTCATGTAGCAGCAGTCAGCTGGCTACTAGGTATGCGTGTACTGTTGCCCCTGCAGCTGTACACACACCTCCACAGAACGGAAGTTTCAAAAAAAAAAAAGCTCTGCTAGATTACTTATTGAAGAAAAATTGTTTCTATGAATCGTACTGAATTTCAGAATTGTGACTGACAAAAACCTGCAGAAAGCGACTTTGACAAAAAATCCAAAAAAAAAAAACAAAACATCAGTCCCCATATCATTTTATTTTTAAATGACAATTTTAATCCCAACGTGGTACTTTTGGGCTTCCCACCCCACAGCCACCTTCAGCCCTGACACCGGAACGGCGGGCTGAGGGGCACTCAGCGCGCACGCGCCGGCGGCCATTTTGGGGGGAGGGGGGCGCGGGCTGAGGGGAGGGCTGCGGCGCGTGCGCAGTGCGCATGCGCGAGGCCCGCCCGCCGTCGGTTCGGGGCGGCTGAGGGGAGGCGGCGGAGGCAGGGCGGCCATGAGCGGGTTCGGGGCTGCGGCGCCGCTTGCGGCCTCCTCGGCCGCTGCCGGGGCCCGGAGCGGGAGCAGCGACAGCCTGGAGAAGATCGACATGTCCCTGGGTGAGCCGCGGGGCCGTGGGGTTGAGCTAAAGGGGGTGCGGAGCGAGCCAACGGCTGTGGGGGGGGGAGGGGGAGGCGCCGTTATCGGTTGGGGGCGAGCACGGAGGCCTGAGGGGGGTTCCTGGGGTGGGAGGGGGGTGTCCGGGGCACGGCCCGCACCTGCTGCCCTTTCCCTGTCCTGCCTCCATTCCCCTGCCCTCCCAGCCTGTTAGGAAGGAGCAGGGCCGCGTCAGGCCTGCTGCCCCTCAGGTAGGGCCCGCAACCTGCCACCCTCTCTATTTGTACGTTTCCAAACTAATTCTGTTCTGATCATCGCCGCTGAGCCTGCTTGGTAGTTGGCGGAACGCTTGGTGGATGCTTGGAGTACGTCTTCCAGTCAGGGTTTGTTCAGAAAAACCCCAGCAGCAAAATAACCTGGTGGTGTGGCTCCGAGACTGCTCCGTTGTGCTGCCAAAGTATGGTGGATCGGTACCGTCAGGAGGTTCCCTTCAAACACTGAAATCATGGCTTGAATGCAATGGTAGACTTGGCTTCTGTGGATCACCTTAAAATACGAAGATATATACATTATTTCTCTTTCTAGAGGATCCAGTGGAGTTCTTTGTTCTGGTGATGACTCGTGAAATGATGTGGAGAGTTTTTCTGAATGTCAAGTCCCACTACAGCATTCCAATAAATCTGTTTTTATTTATAGACTAGCATACTGAGTCTTTGTTTCCAAGGTTACTAAGAATAAGGTCACTGATTCTCAGCGACTAGCTTACTTTCGTAAAGCCAAATATTTTCTTATTTGGCCAAATTAGCTTTTGAATTCGCCACTGCTGCATGTTCTGGGCATTGCCCAGTAACAAATGGTGAAGAACTGTTGTGGTGACACGGTGACGTTATGTTAAAGAATCTGTAGAGGGTGGGTGTGTCCCTTAGCTTGTTTAATTTCAGGGGAAACTTGCATGAGAACAGTTTTGTCACCGCCTACTGTCCCTAAGCCATAGTTTTATGGCCTGCTGTAAAGGAAGATAAGCTTCAGTCCCACATCTGTCATGGTAACAAAAAATTGTCATGATGCTAAACCAGGAAATCGTAGGATCTAGAACTTAGTGTTGAGTACTTTCTCTTGTACTAATAAAGATTAAACCTGTTTTTATTGCTAGTGTGTGCAACTCATCTGAGGCTGAGCTTCCAGTTTGATAATATCCATAAATTATTCTGCTGTTCCAGGTGTAGTTTTGATCTCTAATTGCAGACAAGGTAGGGAGAACACATTCCTTAGTTAAGACGACCTGAAGCTTAATGTCCTAGGTAACCTTCGTTTCCCCAAATAAAAGAATTGCTGAAACTTTAGTCCTTTTGTTTCAAAAACTTGCAAGCCTGTGTGCATTAACAGCTGGTTGTCTTGCAAAAATGGGATCTAAGATGGAGCAGATGAACTGTGAAAGAAGGATCCAAGTTCTCTGAACATGGTAGTTTGCATCGCAGGTACCAGGGGGGAGGTACCCATTATAGAGAAGTACCCAGAGTCATAGAATCAGTCAGGTTGGAAAAACCCTCTTAAGATCATCTAGTCCAACCTTTAACCATGCACTGACAAGTCCAGCGCTAAACCATGCTGCCTAGTTCTACATCTACATGTTTCTTGAAGAGCTCCAGGTCAGCTCTTCAAGGCCCTGGAGGTCCAAGGTTGGGAAGCTTTCTCTTTTGCTCAGCACCTGTTTATCGCTGATATAAGCTTGAGCAATGCTTCCAGTTGAGTACTGCAGTTGTCAGTGATATTTTCAGCTATTTTTGAGCTAGATACCGTTCTGAAGTGGCTTTGGTTTCCTTTGTCATACAGAAAGGTTTGTTCAGGAATCCTTCCTATAGGGACGAGTTCTTTGGTAAAGAAGCTTCTATAGCATTCGAAACCTGAGTGACCTGTATCAGCAGTCCTTTACCTATTTTTTTTTCCAGATATTCATTCATTTTTGCAGCAAAGTAGGCTGATTTTTCTCTTCACTATCAGTAGGATACAAAGCATTTGCGAACAAAATTTTATGATTTTTTTTTCTAGTTGCTGTTTTCTCTTTTCTACCCCATCTAAGTCCATTTGAACTTGGTTAAATACAGCAACCCTGCTCCCTTCTCTCCCTGACTCAGAAGGGAATGTCTGTATTCGTGGAATCTTTCTGGAATATGACGTTTGTGTCAGTTGTGCTCCCACGACTGAGATGCAATAAAGTATAATTTGACATCTTCTTTTATGGTGTTTTTGTAGACAAGCTAAGAGTCAAGTAAAGACATACCACAGCTGTTACTTTACGCTTATCTCCTGAGCCAGCTCCCTGATCAGTGGATGAAATCAGGCTGGTGTGACACGGTTTGCTATTGACAGACCTGTTTGCTTTTCATGAATTTATCAGTTTATAATCTTACACGTATTCTTAAACCCAGTAATAATTTGTTCAATGTTGTTCTCTACGACAATAGATAAGGTGATTGCTTTGGATTGCAGGTGCTTGGGGAGAGAAGTCTTGCTTGCTTTTTCCTGTTGTCTGAACCTCAGTGAACTTATAAAGATAACTGATAGACCGAGTTCCTTTGTATGATTTCGTTGAGTAACATTGGGTGAAAGAGTAAAGGCTTGAACTGACATTTTTTCTATAGCCTGGAAGGTGTGAGAGTGCGATGGGATTACCTTTTCTTCAATGGTCTACAAAAACTAACAGATCATTTGTTTGGAAACTTAATGATCTTTCAAGTATCTTGGATATTCTGAATGTGTGCAACAGCTGCTTTATATTATATTTATATTATATTATCAAATGAGGACTGTAAGACTAATTGGGACTTAACTTGTATGTGCTGGTTTCTCAAGATTAACTGGTCTGTTTCACTTAACTCTAAGCAGCTATGGTTTCTCTTCTTTAGAACTAGAATATGTCTGCAATATGTCAAATCTTTTTTTTTTTTTTTTTTTTTTTTCCTCTTCTTACAGATGATATAATTAAGCTGAACAAGAAAGAAGAGAGAAAGCAATATTCCCCCAAAATGAAAAGAGGGCTTCATCAGAATCGAACTCGGCAGTTCAGGACACCAGGCTCCAAGTGGGGAATCCAACAACAGAAGGGTGGGTGTATCAAATATGATGTGGACTGTGATATTTTTTGAGCTGAAATGTAAGCTCCTGAAAAAGCATGGATTGACACAGTCAATACGTGTGTTTTTCAAGTAGTAGTATACAATTTTGATTATAGTTCAGGTTTTTGTGATTCGTTTACGTTTGGGATTGTTTCTGCTTTAGTATTAAAACAGCATTGAGATGTCCAGCCAGCAGGGAGCTTAGGTATTTAATGGACTCTCTTGATACAAGGAAGGATTGGCTTTCTTTCCGATTCTTTTTCATTTTCTTTCAGTTTTGGAAATTGTGTTAATACTTGGTCTCACAGAGGTGGATAGAGAGTGTTCGTGCCAAAACTCATACATTAGGAAATGCGCAGGCCTTGCCAAACTTTGGAGCTTTGTGAAAAAGAGCCAATAGATTTATATATGCTAGGTAGAATTCTCCTAGTAGGCTTCCCAAAAATAGCTGTTACTGCAGTCTGTAACGCTGCCTCTGGGACATCCAGATGGATAGTGCAGGGTGTCTGAGTTGGCTTTTCTTGTTAAGACTTTGGGTTGCAAAGGAAGTACCATGGCAGCCTTCTTCAGTCTGTGCTTTTACAGTGGAGTACAGCAGTTGGGGGAAAAAAATCACGTAGGCAGGAACTGAAGAGGGGAAAAGTGCTCAGTAACACCTTTACTGCAGATTTCCTGAGTAGCTGTCAGATTTTTCAATAAGTAGGAGTCATTTTTAGATGATTGCCAGGTATTAGTCTGGTACGTGAAGAGCACCTGCTAGAAATAAAAACTTTTTGCTTATGTTTAATTTTGAAAAGTACCTCTTTAGCACTGGTTGATACTGTCCATACAGAACACTTACCACCTGAGCTAGCTGTTTAGTATACACAGTTTCTTGTTGAGTAGCATTTGTTTAAAACAAATGCACATCTGTCTGATGTATTCACAGTAAGTAATCTCATGTTTTCATTGTCACTGCTTAATATTTGTTGTAGCAGTAGTTTGTATTCTTTTGGAGATCAATGAAATGTCACGTAACTCAGAGTTGTTTTGCTTTTCAGACAGGCCAACATAACAGTGTTAATTAATTTGTGCATCTTTGGTAAATTGTTGAGAGTACGGGAGAATGTTTTATGTCAGTCAGATGAAGTGTGAGACTATTTGTGGAGGTGAGAGAGTAATTGAAGTGGTAGATTATCAAGTGTAGGCTTTTATTTACAACCACAGTTCTCCAGTGCAGTTGTTCGTGACCTGAAGGGCACAAAAGAAGCAAGTATTACAATTTAGAATTTCAGGAAGAACTAGAGCTTCAAATATAAAATCCATAATACGTTCAACTCTTGGAACTTTCCTCCCTTGTCTGCCCTTGTTCTAGGGGGAAAAAAAAAGGCAAACTTTTTTTTTTTCTAGAATCGGTAGCTTCATCATTTGTTGAAACATTGTGAATAGCTTTAACTGCTCCATTCTAGACAGGTCCATGCGTTTCCATACATTTCCTCCCATTGAAGCACCCCTCATCTATATTGTTTCTGAGCAGAAGGTATCATTAAATAGTTCCTCTGAGGGTCTTAATTATTACTTACTTATGACCAGTAGATTTACTGCTACTCCAGTGCCATTGAAGTTATTCTGATAAGTGGCAAATCCTCTCTTGTTTGTGGACAGCTACAGAAACCACAAATGATCAGCATTCAATTCCCTCTGGTTTTAGATGTTGCTGCCAAACTCTCTGAAAGGAAGCAAGGAACTCGAGCTGGGACTTTCTCAGCTTTTGTGGGGAGAAGCAGAGAGAAGATCATTGTCCATTTGAATAAAAGTTGTCCTTGGTGATACACAATGCAACTGCACAAAACCCTGGGATGCCTGAGCTGACTTCGAAGTTGTCATTTCATTGAGCAGAGCTTGGTCCAGAGAGCTTGTGAGGTCCCTTCCAGCCTAAATAACTCAGTTTTTCAGCTTTTCTTTTAATGGGGAAGAGCATTTGTTAACTGTCTACACAGTGTGGTTACACAGCAGTCTCTCAACAGCAGATTTATCCAAGCTGGATTCTGATCCACAGCTTGCCTCGTGATCCTGTCTCATGAGGAAGCACAGATCTGTCATCAGTGCTGCGAAGTCACATATGTCAGGACTAGATGTGCCTGTTTCTGCAGAGCTGACTTCTCAGTCTTAAATTTATCTTGCAGTCTGAGGTTCTAGAGGGGATCCTAACTTGGGGATAAAACCGAGGTGTGGCGCGTTCACATAATGTGAAACTAAATGGCTCCAGACAGGGTTAACCAAACCCTTGTAACCGGAGACTTGAGATGTTTATACTACAGACCTTAGACTTGCAAGCCTTTTATATCCAAAGACAGCTGTCATTTCTCAGTCTTGTGTAGACTGCAGAATGCAGGCTTCTAATTGAAAACACTTTAAATGTGATGTAATTCATACACTGTTTAATATGGTTTTGTGGGCCAGTTGCTATACTCTTTTTCTTCTTAAGTTATGTCTTGGGAACCACTGATGTACATAATAAGCTTTGAAGTTGCTTTTCTTTTTTTTTTTTTTTCTTTCTTTTTGTTTTCTTTATTAAGTTGGTAATTTAAAGTCTGCTGAATTGCTGGGGACCTGAATTATTTGGTTTGATTTTGTGTTACTCAGCACTTGATGAAGGTCCATTTTGGTGTATTTGGTAGGAGTCCTTCTGGCATAGGAAACTAAATTGTCCCTGCAGACGTGTCAAATAACAAGTTTTCAACATTAATTAATTCATTGAAGGAAAGCAAAATTGTCATCTGTATGAGGTGATTATTGTTGTGCTAACTGTAGAGCCAGACTTAATAAAATAACCGAATGACCAAACTGTCTTCAAGCGTAGCGATATTTTCTGCTCTAGGGGTAGAAGTGTGCAGCCAAATAAACCTGTGTTGCTTGCATAGCATCTTAACACAACAAACTTTGTGCTTCAGTAAGAATTGTTGAACTCTTCAATTATTTTTTATTTTGCAGGTTATGGTAAAAATCGTTTGGGACACAGAAAGAAGATAGCAGGGAAGAAGCGTTCTTACGGAGTTAAAACTGGCTTGGCAGCCAAGAAAGCAATGGGTTCACGCAAAGGAATTAGTCCTCTGAACAGACAGCCGCTTAGTGAGAAGGTAATTAATGCAGTTCCAGTGGTTCATGTAATTGTCTGCATTAGGTGTAACTCTGACTTTGCTAAAAGAACTCATTAGAAATGGAACACAGTGGCTTCAGACTAGTGCTACTGAAATATATTCCAGTATGCTGGTTCTACAGCATGCAGACATCTGGTACAACCTCTTATGAAATTGCAGGTGTGTTGGCTGAGTGTTTTTTTGTTTTGAGAGAGGGATGGACAGTGACTAGGTTTGAAAGGTTTTGAATACTTAGCAAGCCGTGAAGATTGAAGCGCAGAAGTCCATTCTGTGAGAATATGTGAGCATTTTATTTTTACAAGAAAAGCTCACTTACTAGGATTTCTTGTCATCTATGTTGCTTTGCTACAAACCAGTGGTACAACACGCATACAGGTGTTAAACATGGGCCTATCACAAAAATGAAGTTTTGCAAAATACCTCTGTCAGCAGCCTCCCTCTTCTGCGTTCCTCCAGTGCATTCCTGCCTGCTCCATCTATTCTGGTGTTGTAGAACAGGGATTGCTTTTAGATTTGTGAAGAAGAGTAATTTTAAAGGTGTGTGGAGGAGGTATTGTCAGTTATATATAGGGAGGTAAAATAATCAAGTAACTGCTAAGCTCTACTTTTTTTGGCCTGGTAATGAGGGTAACATATGATTCATAACAGCATAGATGGTATTTCTCAAATTATAGTGAGCTGTGAAAGGTGGGCAAAGCAAAATGTGCTTTGTGTGCAGCTTGTAAACAAACAAAAATTGAAGGAAAAATTTCCAGGAAAACTAACAAAGCTTGAAACAGCAGAAGTGTATACAGTTACAACGCACAGGAGAGAAATGCAGATGTTTTTAAATGACAATTCTAATATATACCTGTTTCAGTTTAACAACTAATTCATTAAATACTTCCCTTTTTAGAGATAGGAAAGGACTCAGTAATTATATTCAGGTTATAACTATATTGTTCCTAATTCAATTTAGTGTGTGTTTGTATGTACACATCGTACATATGTATTGCATTTATTTATTTTCTCCTTTTTAAGAATGCACAGCGGAATTACCCAGTTTTGAAAAAGAAAACAAATTTGCAGAGACAATCTGATATGCAGAGAAAACAAATCCCAGTCCTCAGGAGGCCTGCTCCACTAAACAGAAGGTAAAATGCCATGTCTGCTTTCTGAGCTCTTCTTGATAACTTTCCATAATGAGTCTTGTTTCTGACAGAACTGGGTCCAAAGGCAAATGGTAGGTACTGGCAGTTGTAGTACTATCAAGACTGTCATGTGTATGAAGTTCAGTAGATCTGAAGCTGAACATGGTCTTGAACAAAGGCAGGTACTTATTACTGTGTAGAACACTTGGGAGGTACCTGCATTTGTGAGCATCTGGTATTCTGCCTTCATTTAAATCATAGGCAGCCTACATGAAAATGGCCAACATGGATTTCCATAGATTCAAAGTGACAACTGTGGTTTAGTGAATTTTCTAAATCAAATGTCTTTGTGGAAGCTGGTGCCATCTTCCGTTTCTTGGAAGGTATTGCATATTTTATTTATGCCGGAATTGATCTGTATCAGTTACAAACTGCAGCTGAACTGGTCTCTGTGATGGAAATTTTCACTGTGTGACTCTTGTAGAAACTGTAAACGCAGCTTGTTTACAGTTACCAATACTGCTCTTTGTTTTTATCTAATATAAAGTGCTGGAGGGTATTACAGTAAAGAAGAAGCAGAATTATTAACCTGTGACATGGGAGTCCTAATGCTAGGTGCTGCACTTGGGTCATAAAAGCCCCATGCAGCAGTATAGGCTTTGAAGAGTGTGGCTGGAAAGTTGCCTGGCAAGAAAGGAATTGGGGGTGCTGGCCAATATATGAATATGAGCTGGCAATATGTCCGGGTGGTCAAGGTGCCCAGTGGCATCCTGGCCTGCACCAGAAATAGGGTGGCTAGCAGGACTATGAAAGTGATTGTCCCTCTGTACCCAACACCACACTTCAAGTACTGTGTTTGGTTTTGGGCCCATCACTACAAGAAAAGCATTGAGTTGCTCAGGTGTGTGCAGAGAAGAGCAACAAAGCTGGTGAAGGGATGAGAAAACAAGACATGAGGAGAGCAGCTGAGGGAACCGGGGCTGTTTAGTGTGGAGAAAAGAAGGCTGAGAGGAGATGTTATCACTCTCTGTAACTACCTGAAAGGAGGTTGCAGCAAGGAGGGTGTCAGTCTCTTTTCTCAGGTGACAAGTGATAGGACATGAGGTGACAGGATCAAGTTCTGCCAGCGGAAGTTTAGACTGGCTGTCAGGAAGTGTTTTGTCACAGGAAGGGTGGTGAGGTATTGAAACAGGCTGCTCAAGAAGGTGGTGAAGTCACCATCCCTGGAAGTATTTAAGAGATGTGTGGATGTGGCACTTAGGGACATGGTTGACCAGTGGATTTGTAGTGTTAGTTGGATAGTTGGACTTGATGATCTCAGAGGTCTCTTCAAACCTAAACAATTCTATGGATCTATAATTTCTAGTCCTAGAGATTTCTCCATTTTTAAATAACATGTTTTTTTTCCTCGTAGGTGAGAAGCTTATTGCGACTGAAATGTTCCGCCTCAAAGAGGCAGCTTCGCAGATGTCTTTAGTGGGCAATTGGGCAATTTCCTGACCTTCATAGTGGTCTCTTTCAAATGTTATCTTTGGAGCCTTTCACTATGTTTTCTAAATATTACAGGAATAACATGCCGTCTGCTTTTACCAGAATTGGAAACAAACTAAATCAACAGAAAGACACTCGTCAAGCAACTTTCTTGTTTCGAAGAGGCTTGAAGGTAATAAACATTGCTGAAAACAAAGTAGTGCCACAGAGTTTGAGATAACTCAAAATGTTGAAATTTAATTAATTGCTTTTGATCATCAGATCTAAGTAGAAACTTCAAGGAGACTGAAAAATAGGCACACGTTCTTCTGGAGACATATACTTGTTCCCTTCAGTTACTGTAACCCATTGAGTCTTGCTTCCTATTTCAGTGTAGCTGGACTGTTCTGAAGGGCATGGAACTTGTCTGAGTATTTGGGGATAGTTTTAAGCCATTAGTTCTTCCTCTCACAAGTAAATGTTAGAAAGCAATGCACAGCTTTCAGCAGCTGCCTTCAGGTAAATGATAGAGCAGTAACATGTTTCAGAATCTGAATATGTTCATCTTATTTGTATTCAAAGAGGGGTTTTTTTTTAGTTATTTTGAATAAGATCAAGAAAATAGAAAGTGGATATGCAATGAATGGTGTTCTTGGTTTTCATTTATGCCTTTATTCTACATCTGCTGTTGTTTTAACTGTAGGTAGTTACCATCTTCCATCCATACGAATTACAGAACTACAGCTGTAGCTTTTATTGCTGGCCTGGTAACACTTTGGTGCATGTTGGTAGTGTTTGCAGAAGTTCTCAAAGATGTTTCCATCTCTTTATTGGTTAAGTTACCTTATTGGCCATGTTTCAAATGTTTTAGGTTATTAGAGTAATTTTCTTCCAGTGCCTTACAAGGTTAGTAGGATAGTTAGTTATATGTCCCTCTGAAAGTAGAGCTCAGTTTGTGCATCATGTATAAACTGCTTTAAACTTCTGTTTTTGAACTGCTGTATTTCCAGCTGCTACAATGGGAGTTGTGAAACATTTTGCAAATCCAGTGTCTGTATTGATGTGCTTTCAGGTGCAGGCCCAAGTGCAGACAACAGATGATCTTGATAACCAGACAGTAAAGAGAACTCGTCAGTAAGTGTTTCACTTGGAAAACTTGAGTATAGCTTCTTGTTTGTACTGCTGTTCTCCGTTTAATTCTGGCTTCTGCTCCTAGCTATGGTAATAGAATGCTTTTTTTGTTCCCCTGTAGGCATCTCAACTGAGTGACAGCAATCCTCCCCCTATTTTCCGCAGTTGTTTTCTAAATTATTTCGTAATTTAACTAGGAGGAGTTTGTTTGCAGTAAGATGCTTGCAGGAATGAGGGGGAAGGTGGTAGCTTCAGAGGAACAGACTAGTCTGTCATGAATACTGCATAGATGAGAAGAAAAACTGAAATGTCAGTGCTCTCCCAAGCTCGTGATGCAATTTCTATTTTATTTGATATAAATATAGAGCCTATGAAGGAGTTTGGAAATATGCAAGGCAGGCCACAAGATGGACAACCTCCACTCTTACTCTTCATATTCATCTTTTATCATTCTCAGCCTGGTAGGCTCTTTGCAGTTTTGTTGTTGGTAACAAAGCAGGCTGAGAAAATTTGGCTGCATGTGGTCTTTGTATTGGCCTACATTCTGAAAACTTGCATGTTCCTTATTAGCCTGAGTTCTGGACGCACATTTGAAGATATTCTGACTAAAATTTCAGCAATATTTTTGTGATTTCTGTGTTTTCAAACTAGATGGCGAACTTCTACCACAAGTGGAGGGATTTTGACTGTGTCCATCGACAACCCAGGAGCAATCCTAGCCCCAATGTGAGTTCGAGCAATAGTTGTGAAATGTTAACATAAATGAAATCGCTGTTCCCGAGCCATTTAGCAAGTTCCTTTTGGACAGTCTTTCATGTGACTTCACGTGACAGCTTTTTCGGAAGACTTCCAAATCTGTCCTGTTTTTGAATATTTCTGCGTTGTGTGTTAGTAACACCACAGCTGAGTTTACCGAAACATCTCCTCATTAGGAGCTTGATCTGCTGTGTAGAGTCGAAGGGTGGTGGGCTGGTAGATCTTCACCTTATCTGCCTGTTCTAGATCAGACTGTTAAGGCTGTTTTCCTCCCTGATCTGAATGAAAATTAATTTAGCATCTAGTTGATGAGTGATGGTAGTAGTTTCTGCCTGATCAGCAATGACACTGCTAGAATTTTCCTTAAAGAAAGCATTGCTGTATTTGTCTTTATAAAATTGAAGGCACTGTTGATTCGTGAGGTGTTTTATTTTAAAAATCAACTGAGTTGCTTTTTCCATTATTAATATTTTATCTGCAGGGAAAACTATACCAGTTTTTATTTTATGTATTTACAAGAATAATTAACCGTGAATAATGGAGTTGTCAGTAAAAAAAAATAAAAAAAAAATTGCTTCCTTTTGGGACACTTGCTGTCTAATAACAGTAAGAAATCCTAAATTTTCATAGTTCTGCTTCACTTTAACCTCCTTGAATTTGAGCCCTTCAGCTACTCAGCTGGCCTAATCAAATGGCATGATGAAAAATTAATATTTCTATCAGCAGTAAGGCTTCATTGCATAAAACATGTATTCACAGTGTCCTGTCTGATGTTCTTCTTTCACAGTTCCCAGAAATTACGATTAACTCGCACTCCTGTGCCCCCATTTCTGATGAAGAGGGACCAATCTGAAGAGAAGAAGATTCCCAAAGGGGTTCCATTGCAGTTTGATATTAATAGTGTTGGAAAACAGGTAAATATAGTTTAATTTCTTGACTGTAGAAGTAGCTTCAGATAAGACAGATAAAATCTGGTGAGCCAGGCACTTTTCTCCTAGATTCGCTAGTGAAAAATGAGGGAACTAGTGACAACTTCATTTCCACTTCTTGTTCTTCCACTAACTTGCTGTGTAACTCCAAGCAAGTGCCTGAACTCACTGTTCCTGTTCCTCTAGTTTACATCTTGAATACCCATGTGCTTTAAATAGGATTTAAAATGCTGAATGTTTCTAAAAGCTTTCTGGTGTTCCTGCTGTGCTTGAATCAGCAAGCGTGCGTAATTCAGGAACAAGCGTCATTTGGTGATGTAACCTGATTTAATAGGGCAACTTTTGCTATGCACCTAGCCTTAAAAAAAAAAAAAAAAAAAAAAAAGGTGGGGTGAGAAAATCAGATGTGATCAGTGTGATGACACAAACACTTGAATGATTAATATTTTTCCAAAGTTTAATGAAGATGAGTGATTGGATGCAGAAATCTTAGTGCTGCCATTGATGAAATTCTTACAGGCTGACAGATGCCGGAGAATTTGACCACAAGATGAGGCTGTTCTTGTAATCAGCTCCTTGCTGCCATCTGCAGCGTACTGCATAGGGTCAGGGCATTGGTCTGGATTTGTTCCTTCAATGAAAAAGCAGTATGTCAAAAATAGTCTGCTAGTATATTGGAAAAATTACTTGAACTTTTGGCCTAGAATCCAGTCTGCAGCCTCAACTGGATGAACTGGAAAACAAACTGCATTATAGTGGTTCAACAGCTGTAGTTGTTGAAGTTACATAGAATCTGTATGGGGAAATAGGTGTAGTAAAAGTTCCCTTTTCAGTCTGTCTGTCCTCAGTTTAACTTCTTTACAGTTTTCTGAGTAGGTTGTCAGTCCTGACATTGTGTACCATGTATTCTTAATAAATTGCAAGAAGTAGCTCTTGATTTTTAAACGGTGGAGGAAAGGACTAAACCAAGTCAAACCTTTTTTTTGTTTTAGGAATTCGAGTTAGGAAGTCAAGTAATGAAACTAAAGGAGGAAAAAATATTCTTGTATTCATTACTTTGACTAAATTAACCTAACATCTTTTAAGTTTATGAAATTATTTTATTTTTCAGACAGGGATGACACTGAACGAACGTTTTGGGATCCTGAAGGAGCAAAGAACAGCGCTGTCTCAGAACAAAGGAAGCCGTTTTGTAACAGTGGGCTAACCTGTCGAATGGACTTGAGTGCTGATCCCACCTACTTAGGAAAGTGAGATAAAAGTGGGCAGAAGAATATGGCGTACGTCCCTGAAATTCTCCAGACTTCTTGCTAAGATGGTGGCACTGTTTTTATTACTTTTACTTTGAGCAGTAAAAGACATTTTGCCCTGAGAGGGGGAAAACTGGGAAACTGATCTACTGGAGTAGCACCATCACCTGGTTGGAAAAGATTCTGTTGCCCAGCTGTTAACAAACACCAATTTTGGTTCATCTTGCAACCAATATTTAAACATGAAGTTAAAAGGTTTTTCTTTCTGTTTAGAAGTACTCGGTATCTGTTCTTCAACCCCCTGCTATAGTAAAGATTGTGTCAGTGTATCATTACAAATCCCACTTTAGGATGTTAGGGACTGCCTATGAACTTTCCTCTGGACTGCAGTTTGGCACAGAGCCTCAGTCCGTGAATACTTTAGTAGTGATGTAGCAACATTTTTCATGGGAGCATTGGTTGTACTTCTTTGTGCTTTTAAAGTTCTTTTTTTTTTTCCTTTCTTGAAGACTAAATGTTTTGCATTCTCTATTTCACAAATAAAGATGTTAGCTGAGACCCGTAACATGTAATTGGGATGGAGACTATTCTACTCTTATCCTTAAAAGTGGTCCAGGCCATATTGGAGGAGTACTGCGCAGGCAGTACGAGAGTAACTTATATTACAAATATCTCAAGTTCATCAGCATCCTCTGCAAATGGAGTTTACACATCTCCCATTTTTCTTAAACTTTTGCTTACTATTTCTTTTTGTAAGTTTTTCTTTTCTCAAACTTAATGCAATAACTTCAAATTTTTGGATAATTTCATAGAAATAAATGTAACAGTTCACAAGAAAGTCAGTGGCATGGTAGAGTTCCTTGCATTCCCAGACACAGGATTTTCATCTTGCAAACCTTGACCCAGAGGGTTTTCTGTGGCTCATACAAATGGCCAGAGGCATGCAATCTAACGGCACTTGCTTGTATATACCAAAGAGAGGTAAAATGTGAAGTTGATTGAAATTTGTCAGGCGTCTTGAAATTGGCCAAAACTGGGGAATGTCAATGGAAGAAAGCCCTCAGTCTACCAGCATGCGTAAGGCATTGAGCAGGAGCATGTAGTCGCTTGCTGCAGGCATAGCTTTGTGTATCCGAATCTGCAGGATGGTAAGGACTGGGGCATTCTCAATATTAATTTATGATTCCTAAAAGTGAGGCACCTGTTCAGGAATAACATACAGTTAAAGCTGCTTCCAGCCCAGGAATTGATGAGTTTAACCCTGTTGTGTAGCGATGGAGTTTAGGTACAGCCACGTAAAAGGATGGTTGGTTGCTGCATCCACAATTGCTCATGGTGTTTGAAGTGGTTTTACTTCGTTTTATTTTTCTTGAAGAGTTTACATTGGATTTCTTACAGAACTGGTTTCCTTGCATTTTTATCTCAAATTCCAAGTTAACTGGCGTTTACTGGGGACTTCAATGTTTGAAGAGCATTGACTGTAGAAGGGCTTTCATTCATACAGCAATTTTAAAGTCCGAATGCATCCCTGATGCTATATAGAACTGAAACCCTTATTTTTAATGTTGACAAATATACCTTAGCAGAAATGAACTAAGCAAAATGGTGTTAAGGTGTTTTTTCTTAATTACTAGTAGGATTTTTTTGACAAATGAAAGATGTCCCACTGTTAGAATTTGAGTAAATAATGTGGCGTCAGTCATTCTGTTTCAGTGTATACATTTTCCATGTGCCAGGATGCAACAAAAAAAACTCTTTTGCATCAACATAGATGCAAAACATTGATGCAATGCATCAAAAAAAAAAAAAAGCTAGTTTGTATTTAATGAGAAGATGCTTTACACTGTACCTTTTGGTATTTTTTGGAGAAGTTATTACATTTGATCTATTCTGAAGCTGTTAATTTTTTTTTAAATAAAAAGTTACAGGTTTCATGCTGTCTTGTCCCTGTTATAACACTTGGGCAGTAATACGTTGGTTATATCAGAAAATGCATATATTTAAGGGGTTGTTAATGACTAAATCACTATTAAATGTTCTGAAGAATGTAACAAAAAAATAGTTGAAGAAGGCTTGCGTTTGTTGCCTGTGTTGGGAAAAGTAAGCACCTTTTGCAGTGGTGCTGTACAAGTTAATGTATATTGGTGTGACTAGCTGCCGATATCACAATCGGACAGGTGATATCACGATGTAACAGGGGTTTGCACTGCTGACGGGAGCTCTGCACCCTCACCCTCGCCTCACAGGATCAGCGCCAACACCCTGATAAACCTCTGCAGCCGCGGTTTTGAGGAAGTGTGCTTGTCAGAGGGATGAGTATAAGCCATGGAAGGGGTTCAGGATGAACATAGTGCCCGCGTGTCTATGTGACGAGGCGCTGGGCACGGTAACTGCCCCGACCCCTGCCTTTGTTCAGGGCGGTGTCAGGGCGGGCCCCGCCATGGCCCTCACAGGCAGGGAGGGGATGAAGGAGGAGGGGGGGGGGGAGCTTGGCGCATGCGCACTCCCCTCCCTCTCTGTCATGGCCGGCGCATGGGTCCCGTCCGCCCGGCCGGGGGGCGCCCCGCGCATGCGCAGTGCGGCACGAAGCCGGAGCGGCGGCAGCGGCGGCGGTGGGGAAATGGCGGCCGCGGGGCTGGCGGCGCCGGAGGGCGGCTCGGCGGGGATGCCGCTGGGCACCGCGGTGGCGACGGCGGCGGCGGCGGTGGCGGTGTGTCCTTCTCCTCCGGCGGGCCCCGGCTCGTGGAGCCGTTCCTTGGACCGAGCTCTGGAAGAAGCGGCGGCCAGCGGCACGCTCAGCTTGAGCGGCAGGAAGCTCCGCGACTACCCGCGGGCCAGCGCCGCCAACCACGACCTCAGCGACACCACACGGGCCGGTGAGGGACCGGGGCGGGCACCGGCACCGGGACGGGGCAGCCCCTGACACAGCCCTGCCCGGGGATCTGAAGGGCTTGAGGCTCGGCTCTCCCGTTGGGAGCTGCCTCAGGGGGTGCCCGGAGGGGTGGGGACCCCCCCCACGCTCTCCCCGTTTAATTTTCTCCCCTCAGGAGCACTCAGAGAGGGGCTTCCCCGCTCCCCGTCTCTGTCCTGAGGCGATGCTGGGCGTGCTGCTCCTCTCGGGCTGCTGCTCCCTCCCCGCCCTGCCTCTGCCCCTCTGCAGAGCTCCTGGGCTGCTCCGCTGGGCCTCGCCTCCGTGTCCCCAGCGGGGAGGGGTTCCCCTGCTCAGAAACTGAGTTTTAAAAAGAGTTTTAGGGGGTTTGTCGCAGCGCCTGCTGCTCGCCTCTGGGGTTTTAGCAGGGCAGGAGCTCGTTCGTTCGGTGTGTGTGTCTGTGAGCATCGCTGAGTATCGCTGTGTGTGCATACACACCCCCAGCATCCTTCCCTATCAACATTTTGCTCTGTTGACAGAGGAAAAACCACTTTGCAAGCTGGCTGGTGTGTATAAGCTGCAGGCAGGTGTTTCTCGTGCTCTTACGCTGCTGTTATTATCGCTTCTGACAGCCATGAGCAAGGTGTGAAAGGCGCTCTGAGCGGAATCGTGTCCTCTTCCCCTTCTTTCTGCATGGAGAAAAAACATTAAGGCTTTAAAAATTATTTTGCAAGGTAGAGTGTTCAATAAGCCTGTGTTTTCTCCTCTGCTCCCTAAATATGTTCCCAGGAGACTAAAAATGTATATTTATCCTGTGAGCACCTCAATTGTAAGGAAGAACGCGTGTAAACACCTGTGGCATATGTTAACATGGCTCCTTATTAATTGGAGAGATAAAAAACAAGGAGGGTTTGTATAGGATGTAGTAGTTTTCTTAATGCATTATATACAGAAAACTTAGCTTACGTTTATTTTAACTGTCTGGTTGTGTAACTGAGGTTGCAGTGGTTTTGGGAGGCATCAGCAGGCTGTTTGGTTTCAGCTTAGTTTACTTACGCAGTCATCTAGATTTTGTCATGCTTTGTGTTTATAACTTTGTCAGTTGCGTTGCCCTGCTTTTGTTTGAAGATACTAGCTTAAAAATAAACTCCCAACATGGCTTTTTGGAAATTACCATCTGTATTAGCGAGTGTCTTGATGCCCTGCCAGTGAAGTATTTCAAAATGGAGCCTTCTTTAAAATTGCCCAACTTGGTGCTCTGTCACAGAATGTCCTATTCGTGCAAAAATCTCTCACTAATACGAAAAAAATCCGAGACAAATGTGGTTTGTCTGGCTTAAACGCATCTATAAGCTGAAAGTGCTCCTTGTTAGGGTGTAATTTTTTTGTTTGAAGGATTTTTGCACAAGTGCAGTAGCACAGTGAACGCGTAGTGGGCTAATCTGTGGGTAAATGCGACGTAAGCATTTATGGGAGATTTGGGCTTTTTGTTTATAACGCTATTCATTTACTGTACTCTTAAACAATTTGTGGGAATTCTGGTTTCCACCGAGGTTCCCATCTATTGTGATGCCCATTCGCATTGTAGTTGTTCAAGAAGCATTAAATTCTAATAAGCGGTAGTGCATACCATACACTGCTGTGTGTTTATCATCACAATGAACCTTAGAAAAAGCCAGGGCTGTTCTGAACTTGTACGAAGCAAAGCTTATAGAGTGAAGGGGGGAGCATTTGCTTTTAAAGTCTCAGTTCTGAAGGCTGCTGTGAATAACTCCATCTCGTGCCTTTTTTTAGTGTAACGTGGTGTAAGGCTAGCAGTGGGGAAAAATCCGTGCGAGTGCTTTTGCCCCCAATACTCAGCTACAAATTTAATGCACTTCCTTCTCCGTGTTGATATCTTTCCCGTGAAGCTTCCAATTATATGGTAGCAGCCACAAATCGTAATGTGCAATTGTGTATGAAGTGTTATAAACACTTAAAATAGCCTCCTTGCGTGCTGTGCTACAAGGACTCGAAGCACGTCAGATGGAGCATGCATGTGTGGAGTTTCCCCAAAACCATTGGAATTACTCCCAAACTGTAAAAGTGAAGATGAAAGAACATATATGCAAATCTTACTCCATTTTATGTGCCAGAATAGACACTTCTCTAGTGTGAATCACGTTATACTGGTATAGCTCATTCCAATTCTTCTAGTAATAAAAATAATTGCACGTCACTGTTACTGCATCCATCTTAAAGTGGTGGGAGTTAATCACATCCCTCATTAACGTAACTATGCTGCTAGCAAACTGGCAGCTAGCGTAGCCTTAAGCCTTAGCAGAATCAGTGGCCTTACCTGGAAGGTGCTAACACAAATGAACCACCAGAGCAGGTCAGCAGGAGGAACAAGGTGCTAGAGATCAGGTGCTGGATCAGGTTAGTTGGGTGCTCGGTGCAGGTTTTAAGGTTGGTGATGCACAAGGGCAGAATATCTAAATCAGCTAAAAATATATATATATTTTGAAGTATTAAATGAATGTAAAGAGCACATCTCTTTGGATCTTTCCTGGCTTCAGAGCTGACAGTTCTCCTAACCCTAGTGCTCAAGCTCCAGTAGCTGCTTTTTGCATACTCGTTTCCTAATTCTAGTTATTAACTAGGTAAATAAGCAGTGGTTTCACATTAGTGAAAATTGCAGAAGCATTTACTAGACCAAATTCCAATTTATGTAATCTTATTTAAGCTTATTTTGCTCCACTTGTACCTGCTTTCAGATAGCTCTGGACTGTGTTGAGATCATTACATCCCCCTCTCACCCCACCCCATTACAGTTGTCTTGCCTGTTTTGTTTCCACTACGGTGTTCCTATACAGAGATACCATTTTCAGGTGAGCTGGAGCCCTCTGATAAGACCTAAGTTGCATGTGGCACCCACTTCTCATCACCTGACCCCAGTGATATAGTAATTAATATAATATTTCTGTTAAGCATCAGTGGGAAAATTAGGTTTCTCATTAATTGTTTGCCTCAATCACAAAATGTCAGTGGAAATATCAGAGCCCCGGCTGCCTCCAGATGCTGGAGACCCACGGAAAGCATCTGAAACCAAGATCGGTGCCCAAGGTTGTTTTCAGACCTGAGTAGGTAACTTACGAAGGCATTGAAGTAATAACGAGTTCGTGGTTGGTTTGCACTTTGACTGGAATTAAGATCACATAAGGAGCAGGGAAGACCAAGGGCAAGGCAGCCAGCTGGTCTTCGTGCTCATCCTTACAGCCTGGAATTATAGGAAGTGACTCAAGCTTGCAAAACTTATTGATGATGAAGAATGAGCAAACTTCTTCGTCACCAAAGCAAGGATGTGCTTCTCTTTTTCTTCCACGCTCCTTCACTGTTACCTATCTCCGTTTAATTTGGGTTGAATTATAATCCATTTGTTCGTTCCACTCTCCTTTTCAACAAGGGAATAGGAAAAGGATGGGCCATCCGAGTTAAATAAGAAAGGAAATGTAGTTGCATTTCGCCAGTCCTAATGTAGACTCTGATGTCATTATTTGACAGCTTTCCCAGTGGCCTAAAGCATACATAGAGCAGAGAAATGATTTGTCAAACCCGCCGTGACAGCTGTAATTACCTAAACCACTCAGCCTCCATTTTTAAAGGCGAAAATGGGAATCTGTGGCTTTTTGCAATATAAAAAATGGCTGTTGTATGGAAATTGACTGGTACGATAACTATGTGCTGAGCACTCTATCTTGTTTCTGGAATATATTAATAGAGAACAAGGGCTCTGAAAAGGGGAAAAAAAAAAAAAAAAAAAAAGGTTATCTGCTGCTGCATTGTGAAAGACTTTGCCAGTAAGGTATCGCTGTAGTTTTCTTCTTAGCAGCTCTCCACAGAAACAATGAAGGCTGAGCATAGTGTCAATGCAACTTCTGTATGCTAAATGCTTGCGTGCTTTTAGATGGATTACAGTGACTACGAGCGTTCTCCAGTACGAGGCCTCATTGGTATTTTTAACTTCTGCCAGAAATTTAGTTGATGAAATGTAAAACAGCGTGAGAAGTACAGCATGGCTCGTATAGCAGCGTCCATAACTCCCAAACATGGATCCTTATAGCCACAACAGCAAAGTCCAAACCATGCTGAAATTAAACAATTGTTTGAATAAAACTCTGGGTTACTGTAGGAATGTAATTTCATTATGGTCTTTAAGATGCCTTGGAGGGGGACGGGATGGTTCTCCATTCAAGCAGCAGGGGTTTTGTCACAAGAGCGTACAGTGTTGGCTGCTTATCCCTAAAGTTGCCGCATTAAAACTCAAAACTTAGCATTTCATTAGGGTAGTTCAGACTCATGCTGAGATGTGTATACCTGCCTCCACCCTTACCAAATCCCAAATGAAAATATGCTCCCCAGAATTGCCAGAAGTAGGGAAAGAGGGAGGGAAGGTGACGCTCTGTCCCCAAACTTAGTGGCTTAGCAAACAAAGGCTCTTTAGTTTTAGACAGTAATCTAGCTTGTTGCATCCAGTTGGGTTTTTCAGCCTTAGCTTCAAGCTGTGCCAGTCCCTTTCTAACTTGACTCTTGCTCCTTCTCGTTTCCTTCCTGCTGTTAGAAGGTCTGCACCACGCGTGTGTTCTGTGCATGACTCCTGGCACTTCCTAATCAGGGCTCGTGGCGTTATCTGAGCGAGGTGCTTTGGGAAACTGAGGTCAGTTCTCTTGTTTTTTTGTTACCTTCTAAATATGGGGAGAAGCTGACTCTGGTAGTTTATGGGCTTTGCTGAAGGTGTTGGGGTGGGTTTTGATGGAGAGCTGAGGCTCGCAGCAGTGTTCAGAGCCTCTTGGCACGCAGGCAGTCCTTTTGCTTCATGTTTTATAGCAGCCGGGAAAGTGGAGTCTGAGCTTGTATTTTTTAAGCCTTGTTGCAATAAAACTAATACATGGCATTTGGAGTTCCTTTATTTTAGTGAGTTGACCTTAAAAAAAAAAAAAAAAAAAAAAGGCACTCACAGTCAGACTTTTACTACCAGTAAACCCTCCTAAGTGGTGCTCAGGATTGCATGTGTTTCTGGTTACTTCTCGAGTCGTCCTCCACCTCCCTGCCTCCTTCACAGTCAGATTTTATTGTAAGGACTCAGTGTTAGTTGGTTTTGGATATAACTGTAGCTACATGGAGAGGAGAACGGAGACGGACTGATAGGTGAATACATCAACTCCTCCAATCTCCTGAAGGACAGATTTGAGTTTAGGAAACAGGTGAATGAATGTTTTAGTTTCTCTTGCGGTGTCCTCCAGCCTTCTTCTGTGGCTTACCTGTGTTAAGTGCTCCCTGAAGTCAGGTGAAAGTACGCAGCCTAAAGTCATCCAGGCTCTCTGCTGATGCCAAAAGGGGAAGCTCTGCCTTCAGCTCCTGCTGCACAGTCAACACCAGTGCTCCCAGTGCCTTCCAGCAAGCTTGGTTTGTACCTACCAGGCTGAAAGCTGAGCCAGCAGCTCCTTGGCAGTTGGATCAAGCCCTCGGACAGCTCGCTGTGCCTTCCCATGTGGGGGTACCAGCAGACCCAAGGGTGGAAAGACTACATGGGGTGAGGAGAAATAGAGGGCCTGGTTTGGCTGACGTGTAAACTGGTATCAACTCTGAATCACACCTTAATTTGATTTTGAAACCCTTTACCGCTGACCTATTGCAGATTTGCTAAGTATTTTTTGTAAAACAGCGAGCCTCTGAGTCGGTGGGCCTGGGAATTTCTTCGTTTCCAGCACGGCTTACAGAGCTGGGTTGCATTTGGTGAAACTTCGTTGCTGACAGGTTTGGATCTCCTGCTTTCATCTGGCTAAACACATCGTTCTCTGCAAGTAATTTTAAACGGATGGTTTGCGTTTAGCTGGAGACTGCAGCAGACATCATTAGCTTCTCTAGTGGAAGAACCAGCAGTAAAGAGTTAGCTACAACAAATGCTGCAAATTACACAGCCTGTGTTAAAAACGACATGACGTGGTTGAGAAGGCTGCAACTCAAGGGTTTATGCTCCATTCAAGGGTTCTTCTGCCTTTAATAATTAATCAGGCTTGGAGCGCATGGTTTCCGAGGTTGGCCAAGCAGCCCAGATGAATAGCAGTTGTGTATTTAGCTGAAGTCACGGGCTGAGCAGTGTGCTTTTTTCTTTTATCTGCTGATAGCCCCCTCCCAACAGTGAAGGGGGGAAAAACCCATTCATGTTAGAAGTGTCTTGGAGGTTAGACTGTTCGGTGTATTAAAGGAGTTCAAGTATTTCTTTAGTTCTCTGGATTATACATATTTAAAGAGGACTCTGATCTTTTTTTATAGGATTGTTTTGCATAAACTAGCACTTTATATATATGCAAGAAGAGGGCCTTATTTTTCACTTTGAAGTCCCCCAAAGAGTTCCTATAGTCCTATATTTCAGCATCACTTATGATTGCACACTACAAACCACTGCTGTTAATGACAGAGCACAGAAGTCTCTGTAGAGGAGAGCCTTTGTTCTTACCCGGCTGGTCATGTTATTGATTTGAAAGTGAAAATATTTGCAGTCCTGGTCTTCTCTGAATGTAGCCGAAGCACTCCAAAATGAGGACATGCCTAAAAAATCCCACTTTCCATGCAGCCCAGGTGTTGACTCCATGGTTTTTAACCATGCTCTACTCTGCACAGAGGCCAGTGGGATCAGTGAGCATCTATTCTTTTTTTTTCTTTTTTTTTTTTTCCTCCTATTGTGCAACCAACCATGTGAATTTCATTCTCTTTATTCTGCATACTGTTGAATGTAGCTGTGAATCCCAGACTGTGTTACTGTTGCCTTGGGCTTTGGTTAGTGCTCCCTACTGTTGAAAAGGCTTCAAACACCATTTTCCATGGGATCTCTGAAATGAAGCAAGGTCGTGGTACTGCATTTTACAGATACAAATCTTGGAATTACACAGAGCCTGAAAGCATTCCCTGATTTGGGGTACCAGGTTCAAAGCACTTCGTGCCTGGAGGTTTTAGGCAACCCAGACATTGCAGGTTTTTTATATATACTTTTAAAAACGCAGTTCTTAACTTCCAATGCCTCGGTGACTCTTCGGTAGTACTGGAAATCAAGCCCAACATCTAAAACAATGGAAATGTGCGATTGAAGACCTTGGAAAAATACATTAGAAGATTTGCTTAGTGCTATGAAGGAAATACGTGGCAGTGACAGGATGCAATCCATTTTCCCAAAGCAGCCTTCCTCCACTTTGGGGTAAGCCTTCCCTTTTTCTTCCTGTAGTTCTCTGCTTTGTTCCTGATGGCTTTTCAACAACAGGCTCTTGCAGAAGGCCTTTGCTATGATCAGCCCTCGTTCTTCAGTAAGCTTATCTTGTCTGAAGAGATCTGCTTGAACAGAAAAATCTCAAAGAGGAACGAAAAGTGGCGTGTGGTTATAATCAAAGACCTGTGGGCAGTAGCAATGCACAGGAAGTGAGAAATTAGTTCCGTGGGCATCTTTGATTACGGACTGTTCCGTCTGCTTGAGTTTCCAGTCTTACCTAAGAGTTCAATTTTTTTTTTTTTGAAAAAATGAAGTCTTGGTGCCTCTTCCAGGTTATGTTTTGGTGCCGAATCCTGGGTAGAGGCTGGATATCTAGATGCAGTCAGACGGAATCACGCTGGCATCCGCATGACTCGTGAGCACTGTCCAAACGTCTGTTGCGTCTCTTTCCTGAGCCAGTTGGGCTGCTGCGGGTTGTCCTTCCCTGGGGGCAATTTTGGGCAGTGCTCGGCCTCTGTGCTGTGCTGGTGTTTGGGAGCGGAGGAGTAGGGGCACGTGCAGAGCTTGGGATCTGTGCCTGGTACCGGAGGGAACAGCTCGGGCAGGGTGGGCTCCTCCGTGCAGTCGTGTCGGGTGTCCCCAGCACCGTGGTGTTGTCTCTGTTTTCTCTTCTGTCCCCCTTTTGGCTCATCTGCTTCAGCCCAGTTCCCACCTCCCAGCTCCATTCTTCTCCAAGCTGTTACTGCAGAAAAAGAGGAATAATCTACATCTTAGCATTTAGTAGAAAATTTCTTTTAAATCCAAGGAGACCATTAATTTTAGGGTGCTGATGAGACAAGTCGTAATTTAAGCCTGCTTAATTCACTCTTACCGTTATTTATGGCCGTGTATATTACCTCTCGGTTCAGTCATAGCCAAAGGCTTCTGTCAGCTGCTGTCGTAGGCGCTGTTCCCCAGGAGTAAAGGAGTCATTGAGCACAATAATAGCCGCACAATTACGTGCTTGTCACTGCGTTGACTCCGAGCTCGGCTATGGAATAAATGTTTTTGTAGAGGGCCACGACTGAATGTGGTTATGGGCCATAAAAGATCTGCTACTTCCTTTTATTCTGCTGGCCTGCTAAGGGGCAGGTGGATTTTTGCTTAGTAGGGGAAAAAATTATCTTTGGGACTCATCTGTGCTAAAGCAGCAGACCGATCCTTTGAGCTATAAATGTGTTGCAAAGTGTTCGAGTATTGCATGTTTTATGGCTCTGTGCAAATCGTATCACGTCGTTTAGCGATGTCTCCTGTCAGAAGATTGTTGTAATTGCCATGAAAAGTTATACGGTGCCCGGGAAAGCCTAGAAGCTTTTCATCATCTTTGCAGGTGATTAAATGCTGGCTTTTCATTCTGAGCACGCAGATGGTTGTGATCGCAGTGAATAAATCTGAGAAGTAAGTATGAATAAAAAGTCTGGTACCAACTGCATTTATCCTGGGTCTGAAACTAGGAGGGTCGCAAATCTTGATTACGCTCTTTTTGTTATGTGGTACAAGAATCTCATCCAGTTCATAGAATTTCATCTAGACCAAAGTACTAAACTACTAATAAAGGGAATGTTATAAACAGCTTTTCTTGCCAGAAATCTTTATTCCTTATGAAATTCCCTATGAAATGTACTACATGTATTTTCCTGGAGTTTAACTTCTCCTGTGCCGCGGCATTCTGCTCCAATTGCATCTAGGGAAGGGCGTCGTGTTTGCTGCCATCGGTTAATTAATAAGCAGGGAGCACTCTGAGGAGGAAGGGCACAAAGCAAATGGCTCTAATCTGCCCGTATCCCTTCAGCGTGATGCAGTTCTTTTCAAGTCTTGACCGTATTGAATATCCAGTAGATGGAAATGCAGGGACTTTTTTTAGAAGCATGCAAAGCGTCCTTTACGAGCTGTTTGGGCAGGTTCTGGTGGAAGTTGAATGAGGCATTGTCTGCCCTGTTTTGGGGGAGGGATTTCCTTTTTCTAATGAATGACTACAACACATGTCTCTGGAGCTTTCTCAGTAGTAGTAATGAGAAATGTATCAGATACCTGACAATTGCTCAGGACCTTGGGGATTACGAAGGCAAATAAACACAAAAGCCTGACCAGAATTGTGAGTCCTTCTCTTTGCTCCTGCGTGGCACTGATACGAGGCAGAGAAGCTCTGTCTGTATGATGGCACGGCTACCTAACCCCTCACACTTCGAGATACACTTTATACATGTATGTTTCTCCACTGAGGACGCTTTGGTCTACTTTTAAATCATATTAGAAGAAAATGTGTTCATATGTCAAAGAAGCAATGCGTCTTATTTTTGGCTGTTCTGTTTCAATTCTGTTTCTGACCTTACAGAAATCCTTCCACCACCGCTTCTCCAACCTCTTTGCATCTTGCTTTTTCTGTGCTGCTTGTGTGGTACGTGCTGCTTCCTCCCTGGGATGCCTGTGTGTGTGTCAGAGGAGTTTAGAGAAGAGCCTGTGGTGTATTGTTTTGCTTCCCAGGCAGTCATGTAATTTTAAAGCTGAAGAACACAGTTTGTGCCCCACGAAGAAAGGAAGGGGGGAAGAAATTGTAAACCATCCGTCTTATCTGAGGGACTTGAATTTCATTTTATTTCAATTTTGGTATTGCACGTACATTAAAACACGTATTAAACCACTTTGAAAGTGTTTCATATGCCCTCGTAGTTTCTTTCCATGCCAGTTGATTTGAAACCTATTACATTATGTAATTCATCAAACTGCATGTTGTGCAGGGATAGCAGTACGGAGGAGGAACTGGGCATGTGAACAGGTATAAAGCTGGAGATGCCCTTTTTGATCAGCAAAAAATAAGAGATCTTTAATTCATAGACCAGCATCAACCTACCTCTGACAGACAGCATCATCAGAGATGAGAGGATCAATGAAGAATCCAATACATTTGTACGTATTACATTGAAAATAAAGCTTTCATCTCTCTCAACACCAGTAGCAGCAGTTGCACAGTTGAACTGTAATAAATTTTATTGCACTCTGGCTGTTCGCAGGCTTGCCTCGTGTTATGTTCCACATAACAGCTTTTCCACGTGGCTCTCGCAATTTACAGACGAGTTCTTCCTGCTGCATGGCTGGTTTTAGCTGTTTAAGCAGGTGCCAAGCTTCAGTGGCAAACTTTCATTTGCCATATTTTTAATCAGCGTATGGCATCTCGTCTTGTGATCTCTGCCATTCATGCTAGCAACAAAAGTACAGTGCTCTATGTTTTTTTTTTTTTATGTAGTATAACTTGTCACAGTTAAAACAGCTGCTGCTGCTTTGGCTGTGGCTGCAGACTCAGAGATGAAGGTCTTGTTTGTGAAGAATGGTAAATGTTATCAGGTGAAACAGGCTATAAACTCAATTTTATTTTCAAATGTATTTTATGGTGGCACTTTCCACAAGTTCCTCTTTACTTCATAGCAGTCTGAAGAGTTTTATTTTACTTCGCTTAGAAGTGCAGATGTATTTCTGAGTTTCTGGTGATCTCAGGATGCTTTGTCATCGTGTGCTTAAAGTAATAACAAAGTAATGAGATCAGTGTTGCTTTCAGGGCAAGAGCAATACTGCTGCTTCAGTACCATCGCTGTTGTTAAAGCCTCAGCATCATTTTTCAGTTTGTATAAACTTCAAATATTTTTGCTTGACTAATATTTTCCTACCCACACTGCTTTCTTGTTGCATATCATTTCCATATTTATAATGAAGCTAAATTAATAATTGAATATGCTGTTTTTATGATGTATTTTCCTTTTTTTAAAATTGCTCAGCGGGGCCAATTAATGTGTGTATAACTGTCCCCCTGCATAATTCATTGGCTTTTTCTGGGGAAGATAAGTGGGTTAAATTTATGGTAAATGTATGGTTTTAACAACACTTGTAATTTCTAATAGGAAAAAAAATAGATGGGTTTAGAGGTTTGCACATGGATTGTGTGTCTTACAGTCTAGCAATAGGTCTAGCTCTATATTCAAAGCTTTTATTTTTTATTTATTTTTTTTATTTATGCCATTTGCCTTAAAATTAATTTTAAGTAGATTTCCTTGGTTAGATAATTCCTTTTGGACCTAAAGAAATTTTAACTGGGCTGGGGGATGGGGAGAGATGAGTTATTTGCTTTGCACTTCCCCTCGCTGCTAACTCAGTGAAGCACTTGTGTAAAATGAAACCTGGCTCTGCTGGAAGGCAGTCAAGTATTTCTCGAGCGGTGGCAGCAGGCAGGGTGTCCTGTTGCTGAGGAGCAGGAGGAGGCTTTGGGTGTCCTTATGCTCGTGTCCACGTGTTACAGAAACTGCTTCGTGCGTGCTAGCTTGGAGATTTTCCATTTGTGTTTTTGTTGGGTTTGCATTTTTGCTTGTTTTCGAGTTAACGCTGCTTTGTTTGCAAGGTTTTGTGCATAGTTAGAGCTCTAAAAATAAGAGATGGTAAAATATTAATGATGAAGAGGGGTGCTGGTCATCTCTGGAAGTGGGATTCTCATCGTGCAGTGCAGGCAGTCGCCAGGCAGCTTTTATTCTGGGGCTCAGTGTTTGTCAAGGATTTTCCTATCAGGCAAGCAGCTTTCATTTTCCTGGTCTTTATGCTCCCTGCAACTCATCCTGAGCCAGCATAGCTGGGATTGCCTAGGCACAAAGCCATCCGTGGTGCTTCTCAGGAGCTGCAGGGATGGTGCCACAGCTTCCACACAGACCAGCCCAAAGCTTTCGAAGTGACTACTGCACTTTGAGCCGAATTTGCATCAATGACTCACAGGAGAAACGTTGACTGTTCACCCAGGGTTGGTTTTGAAAAAATACATTTTCAACTGCAGTCAGATCCCTTTGGGTTTTGTTTGTTGCCCTGGGTTTCATAACGTTTAATTTTTTTTGTGAAAGGTTACACGCAAGCCAGTTCAAAATATTAATTTGAGAAGGTACCGTTCATTCTGAGCGCCTTGCTACTGTTTCTTAGCCAGCTTAGCTTTTACCATAATGAAGATGGATGAAATTGCGACCACCACTTCTGTAGGCCTTGATCCTTGCTAATGTCTGCGTGATGTGTTTTTGACTGAAGGTGACTTTTATGGTTTCCAGATTCAAAATTTATTTTATATTACGAACATATGTTTTGGCAATTGCTGTCATTTATCTCCTCATCTGGCTGGTCTCTGTTTGATGCGGGATACTTTCCGTACATATCCCATACCATTTTTTTATTTCTTGACACTGAAATGGCTTGTACTGTACAGATGCCTTGGTCAGGCTCCATCTCCTTTTCTAGGATTCTGGCTATAATTGTCCTATTGAAAACTGCAGCGCTGCTTGTGTAAAGTGTAACAGGCTTTTTTTGTTAGCAGTGATGTCAGCATGAGAGATGGCCTCAAGGAGTCATTAAGAGAACATAGGACTTTTGACTGCTAGGACTTTATTGACTTTTCAATAAAATACCATCCTGCTGAAGACAGATCAGTGTCTGCAGTGGCATGAGACGTATTCGGTGACCTTACTGCATGGTCTGATGAAGCTGTAGCTAAATGCCAGAAGTACGGAGGCACTCAATTAAGAACTTTGCAGAAAGGCGTTAATAACAGGCATAAAAATTTATAGAAACGCTTGCCTTTCTCTGAAAATAATTGGCCTTTTATTGTGAAATTACTTTTTTTTTTTTAAGACCTCTGAATTTTCAGTTCAGGTTTGAGCTGGTTTGTTTCTAATTCTCCATGAAAGACATTCCAAGCTGCTCTTTTAGCTAAAACTTCTTTGCACTGTCCGTCTATTACTGACTTTATTATATCATTTGACTTAAGTTGTCTGTGAGGGGAGAAAAGGAAATGTAGTCAGGTAATGTATTTTTAACTTCTTGGTGAAAAATACAGAGGGGAATATGCAAAGCTAGTGTGATACTGGGTTAAGTTGCAGCTGCTGCTAATGTCCCTGTCCTGTTAGCTGAAATGGTTACATGTGAGCATTCTTGTAGATGGAGAACAATATGTACAATATTAAGATGAATTGAAATCATTGCTAGCATTTAGTAAAATAAACAGATGAACGGTGGAAATACAGATCCTTTGTTGGTTGCATTTTACATTTCCAGCCCTTCTGACTGCCTTATTCTTGTCTTTATGGCATGCCAGGTCTCCCTCCCCGAGTTCCCGTTCGGTTGCCAAGCTGTTGGAACCGCTGAATGTGTGATGTATCTCACTGATACAGATGAAAGCCACAGCAGAGCATTAAGCAAAGTGACAGTAACATACGATCTTCTCGCTGGGAGAACTCTCCATAGCTATGAGCAGATTGCTCGGGGTGGTTTCACAGAGCAGTAAGTGCACTTGGGGTACCTGAGCTGGTTACGGGACCACCAGGTCGGACAGCAAACCTCTGGTGAAGAGGCACTCTGCTGCCTGCCAGGGGGTTTCTAGGCTGGGTCAGAGCTGCCTAGGAGGTCTTGGTACTCTTCTGTCAGCAGTGTCATTGCTGAGCATTGTACGTCATCTGCATTGTTTTGTATTAACCTGTGGTTTTGCTTTACCCACTTTATCTGCCCCCTCCCCACATCCCCCCATTTTGACTTGTCAGTGGATTTGATGCTGTGGTATCTGGCATAATATCTAGAGCCTAATCATGAAGTGTGGGAGCTAATATTTATCATACATTTATCTTCTGTGGGGAGTTGTGTGTGTAATGTAATTTCTTGGCAAGAGTCTTTTCTATTTTACGTAACGTCTTGCGTGTGCAGTGCCTTGTGTACATACCGTAAGTTATAGGCTTTCGCTGTAAAAAAAGCAAAAGTGAGAAATGGAACTGAAGGAGATGATGATGAACATGAAAACTTAGAAGTGCTTACTGGCAGGCCTCAGACTATGAGAAAAATGTTTCTTTAAACTTACAGAAGTAAGGAAATGAAACGTTGCCAAGTGGAACTCGCAGCCTCCTCTCTGCTAACAAGCAGACGTCTCCCCCTTACAGCACAGCTTAGCCACCTGTTCGGGAGGTGGCAGCCTGGCTTCTGTCCTGTAATGAAGCACACTTCTGAATGCAGCCTACTGTGACAGAAGGACAGCAACACGTTTTCTCATTAAAAGTAAGATTAAAAATACGTATCACTAAGTGGCGTGACATTCTGACTCCAGCCTACAAGCGAATGTCTTCAGCTGAGGTTTAATGAAGCTGGCGTGTAGTTTCAAGAGGCACAGTCACAGCAGGTTGAAGAAGTTGTGGCCCTTTGCCATGTTCGTTCCTGTTTTTACACAGTGGTTCAGTGCTTCTCTGCTCCGTGCTGGAAACCAGATATTGCTACGAACGAGTCACTGCCAGGTTGGTTCTGCCCTGTGAAAATAAGAAGTGGTATGCAGGTCTTGAGCTGTCACTTGTCCTGGTGTGCTAACAGGAAAAGGAAAGAACTGTGAAAGAAAATGAGAAATTGCTTCCTGACAGGGGAAGAGAGCCCATGGAAGGGAGGTATGTCTGTCCTAAATAGTATGGGAAAAGGGCAGCTCAGGCCTATGGGAAGCAAAAATAGTGAAAAGCACTGAAATGTTTGGTGGAATTTCGTGCATGTACTCATACTCATTCTGAAGCATAATAGTTTTTCCACAGTTCAGAGAATGAGAACCCAGAAAAGCAGATCTCTTAAATTAAATGCAAGGAAGAAATGCAGAAGAGCTAAATTTCACCCTGTGTTTGCTGGGATTGAGGGACTGAATCTATTTATCTGAAACAGGTAATGATTCTAAGTGGAGGTGGTGCAGCAAACAGCCTGCAACATGAGCTTAGTCTCCCTTATAGTGAGGACATTTTGCTTCTGTTTTAGCAAAGATGGCTGCTTAATGATGAAAGAAAACAGAATGTTTAAGTAATGAGGGCTCTGATCCGATTCCAAGTAGTCTGTTTAGATAATCCCGATTACAGATACTTTTTTTTTTTTCCCCAAAGTCGCCTTCTTTCTTCCCATCTTCTAAGCATTTTCACAGAGGCAGGGCTTCTACTTGTTTGTCAGTGTGCAGATAAGAGCCGGTGACTTCACAGGAGTGCTAGAGAATAAAGTTCGTAGGGGTCCTCCCCATGTTAGCTTCAGGCAAAAGTTGCAAGCAGAGTTTTAACAACTTAAAAACCAGGATGAGCTAACTTGACTGTTTTCTGGTGTGGATGGGGAAATGCTCACCCAAACGTTGCAGAATCAGTAGCTTACTGCAAGGGGGGGTGTGGTGAGGAGTACCCAACAGCTGGGATCATTTCATGCCAGTGTAATCGGATGCCAGAGGGTGCCTCTCCAAGGCTTTCAGGTTTGATTGTGTACTGTTTTGATTATAATAGTGTAAAAATCTGGGCGTACAGGTTTCGTGCCATGATTTGACTTCGTTCTTTGTTTTAGTTTAGCTTAAGTCAACTAGGAGTAGCTTTGGGTCAAGCCAAAGTAGCCGCCTTTAAACCGGGTTTATCAATGAAGGGGCGTGTGCTGCCTTACCAGCTTTGTAGGTGTCATCCAAAGGCTGCTTTTCCTGGAGATAAATCCTGTATGCATGTTTTATACAAATAAACACGGGGATGTGCAGTGCAGTCAGCCAGCCAGGAACGGAGCTTCCCCAGAGTAAGCAGAGTTGGTGAGCTGGAGACCCTGGTTCATTTCCCCGGCGTTAGATCTCTCGTGACATTGCTTCTCCGACTTTCACTTATTTCAGTTTGTTTGGCTTGATATTTTAGGGTTGTTTGAAAGAGACGCGTGATTATTCTGTTGGCTGGATGCCCACGTTCAGTGAGGAAATGGAATAAAATAGCTGGAAGATAGAAGATATGAGGGGGTGGGGAAGATATATATGAACTTTTTCAGCTGACAGCTCCTTAGGAAAGGGTTAGAATTAATCCTTCTTTTTCAGACATGGATAAACAGTTCTGCTTTGCTTGTGTCGTCTGTGCTGTAGCAGCGCAGCCAGTTGCAGTGTGTGTTCTGTCTGTAGTCTGTCCTCTTGGTTACTGACAGATCATAAGGCCCAGCTGCTGGGTCATCAGACTTCCTCCTGCATGGTTCCCTCCTCAAGTCACTGGTTTCTTCTCCCCACTCATCTGAGAAGTGGTGGCATCTCGTTCCTGAAGTGTCTGCTTCGCTCCACCAAGTGCTGTCCTTAATATACTGTGCTGTGTCTACAAGTACATACGTATAAGGAGCAAAACCTGGGAATAAATCCCTGTTCGTGACCCTGACTTTGCTGTTCTGAAACGATCCCTGTTTTATTAGGAGTGTGCATGGTAAGGAACCAGGGAAGCACGGTTTTGTGGTTATCATAAAGCAGCTGGGCCAAATCCCAGCGCCTGGCAGAAGTCATGGTCTCCTTCTTCCCTACACACATAGCCACACATTCTCCTCTTCTCCCTTGTGTTGATGTAAGAGCTTACACAACAGCACCATGAATCAGATCATGCCTCAGTAGGGCTGAAAACTATTTGTGGCTTTGTGTTTTGTTGTTTTTTTTTTCTTTCTTTCAGGATTCGTTCACAGTAATGAGATCCAACTGGCTGTGTGGCTGTGCAGTCAGCAGCGCTGGCGCGAGGGAGGGGATGATGATGAGGCCAGCGAGGAATTGTTCCCTTCCGTGGTCCTGCCGGCTTAGATTGGCTGCCTGCAAAGCCACAATCTACGTTGAAACATAAATAAGGCTTGACATAAGTTTGGTTTGTCTAGGCTACTGATTTGCCTGCGCTAGAGCCAACTAGAGGAAACGCAACTGAAGTTTGTGGAATATTAGGAGTTCTCAGCTCTTTGAGGGGACTAGAGCCTCTTGCTTTGCCTGTTTGCTAGTAACCACATGAGAACAGCTGTGTAATGGTGTTCTGCAGTTTCCACTTTTTTGTGTTAGTCAAAAAAAAAAATATATATATATATTTTCCTTGCAAAAGGAAAGTGAAATTATTTCTCAGAGAAAACAGCATTTTATTCCAGGCTGTTACTCTGATTTGGATGTTTATCCTCCTCTTGCAGTACTCGTGATCTGCTGCAGTGAGAAAATCGTGCTGTCGGGGGGAATGTGCTTTCTTGTCAAAGGATGTACAGCATCTGGTCTGAAGTGCGGGACTGTAAAATACATGTTTGTGTTTAGTCAGTGTTTTTTTTTTTTTATGGTGACACCTGTGAGGTTTTCATTCATCATGTGCAAAAGAAAAAGCTAAACCACAGCAAATATGCGGTAAAATAACACGGAGAGCAAAAATGGAGGGAACATGGGAACGAGTTCCTAGTCTTCTGTTTTCCTCCTTGATCCCAGATTTTTCTCAATTCGGTAGAATATAAATAGAAGCAGAATTAAAGTTCTTACAGATCTTTGTACGTAGATTTTCCTAGTCTGAACGGTGGATGGTGAATACTACAGAGACTAAGCTCAGAGACAGTTCTACTTGATTAATTTCTTGTGCAAGTGATGTGGTTTAGTGGAGAAGAGTTGAAGGGGCAACTTGAAGTTAAAAACTTAGCATAGTTCAAGTAATTGGCGACCACAGTCTGCAAAATTCTGTTGTATGACTCTTAGTAAGATGTTTCTGAGCTAAAAATAAAAAAAGAGGTTTCATTTGGTAACCTCTGTGTTGAAGCAAGAGGTGAATGCTTCGGCCAAAATCGCTACATGCAAGGATTTGTAAGAATTCTTCAGGGGAAGTGAGGGGTTTTCTTGTTTTGTTTCAAATAGTTGGCAAGAAACTTGATTTATTTTGTAAAAAAATCATGAAAACAAAGCATATCCAGAGGAAATACCATATGAGAATCTTTGATCCACACATCTGAAACTTGACAATGGTTTGGCAATGATGTGGAGTCCTTTTTACAAAGGGCAGCGTTAAGCAGCGTTGGGTAGAAGCGTTCTTGCAAACCTTGTCTTTACAACCTTTGTGTGCAGCACACGAGGCAGGAAATCTAGAGGGCTGATTCCAGTGCAGAGCGCAGTCTTTTGGTCCGTTCTGTGTGCTACATGGTGTGGTCTCGAGGTGGTGAAACAGACTTCGGTGGTGAGCACCTCTGTGTTCGAGGCACAGCACCGCCGAGCTGACGTTTGGAACAAACCACTGACTTTTGCCTCGCTTTCTGTATCTGCAGAAATGATAGCCTGTTCGTCTTGTAAAAAGCAACAGGCTTGGCTGGTTCTTGGCTCCAAAATGGTAGTCCCTGGAAATGGTTAAAAGAGTTGAATGCTGCTGGTATTCCTGCTAAGGCAGGATGTGATCATACGCACCAAGAGTGGGTCTGCTGAGAATTGAAATGCGAGAAGTGTATCAAGGTCAAATTGCGTGTCTTAGTCTAATGCCTAACCTCATGAAATACTGGAAATTGAAACTGGGAATATAGGGCTAGAAAAATCATGTAGGTTAAAGGGAAAAAGGAAAAGAAGGAACAGTTTCAGCTCAGGCCAGTAAATGCCACCCTCTTTCTCCTTGACTTAATAGGTTTCTGAGAGGTGTATCTAAGATGCGTGGGGAAATAGCTGGGAAAAGTTCAGGTCTGACAGGACTAGCAGGTAGAGGGTAAGTCAGGAGATGACATTTCTGAGGTTTGTTTTAAATTAGGGTATGACAAAAGTGGTGGTGTTACATCACAGCAGACAGGAAGAGGTAAAATCACCCGTCCTGTGCCAGGAAATCCTCCGAGTATGAACTGAAGCTGTAAGCATGCCAGAGTTTGCAGTGCTTAAAAAGAAAGCTATTCCTATGTAGCGAGACCATCAGTATTAGATTTATAGCACAGGTGTTTTTTATGATTTTTTTTTAGTTTTCTTGCACAGGAAAAACATGTAATAATAGCAGTAACTCGTCTGCTTAGGGCTGTGCTTTCGTTTTATTCATTTTCTTTTATTAGCTTTATGGGAATGTTTTCCTAAAAATCAGTAGGGCTGCAAGTATTGCTCTTAGGTTTTCATTTCAATTTCTGAAATGTTTGCGAGGTGAAACACACCAAGTCACGAAAACAGTATCAGCATGCATGAATTTATTTGGCTAATGGCATGGATGACAAACTAACGAAATTGGAGTTATGGTTTGTGTAACGATGTGCTTCGAATGCATTTGAAACTGTAAGTAATCGTCCTGAGAGAGCTGCCTCTCAATGTCACACTTGAGCTATCAGATGACACCAGGAAGCTCCTCAAAAGGTCTGTTTTGTGACATTATCTGCAAGATGAGGCTTGTAACCTCCGCAGTGAATTCCCAGGGAGCAGGCTGCCTTCAGGAGCAGCGGTTGTAAAGGAGCTGTTCAGGTGAGCTGCTTTCATGTCTGCGAGATCACATCAACTTCTTCGCTGTTTTACAAGAAGCTGATGATAACAGAAGTCGTGTTATCATTGTGAAACCGTGGTGTGAAACCGAGTTTGCTGCCGGTTTTTAAGCTGTGTATGTGAAGAAACCCATCTGCACAGAGATTTTGAACGTGGTTCTTCTTGACCAGCTGGCCTTTGTCATCGTAAAGCAGTTCCTGCTGCTTCTTTCTGTCTGTCGTTACTCTGGCTATCAGCCTCCTGGTCATGGGTTGGTTGACTTAATTATTTATATTAAAATAGATTTTGTCTGTCATCTGCAGCCTAATGCATCTTAGATTCATCTGGCGTGAAAGGAAAACCGTGAGAGTGCTTTTTATTTACAACACAGGGAAAGCAGAACGTTTTCTTGCCCTTCGGTGAGGTATAATCTCAGCTGAGGTCAGTGCACAGCAGCAGGCAGCGATGCTAGGATTGCCAGGATTCAACCACGTCACAGACACCAGTCACATTGCTTCACTGAGCGCCATCACACCTGATGTCACGACACGTCATGACTGGGAGTCCACGCCTTGCAGCTGCTGTCCTTGTCGCAATCTTTCACATCAGTGTTTTGCCAGCAGGTGTTACGGTGGTTGCTGACTTTTGGGATGTGATAGACAGACAAAGATCTTGGTTTTGCTGGTTTACATTTTTACTTTAAAAGAAATAAAACCTTTATGGAACGCAGGCAAGTCTGCACTGACAGAATTCTGATTTTTACCAACAAAGTTTTGTCTCCCAGGCCAGGCTTAGGGCTGCCTTTCGTTGTCACAGTCGGTTGGAATGAGACGCCGTGCTCCCGCTGCAGCAGGCTGGGCAGGCTGATCATCTCCCCAGGAGCTGGAATTCGCCACCGCCCTGTTGGGTTGAGTGCCAGCAGCAGCTGAGCTGCAGCTCCCTCCCGGCCCAGCCTGGGCAGCGGGTTCAAGCACCCAGTACCTTAAACTTGGTCTTGGTGCATCGGGGTTTGTCGGAGACACGTTTGTGTTACAGCTGAACTTCAGCAGGGCTCTGTTGGCACGTCTTGTTGGGTATTACTGTCACATTCTTCTTTGAGCAGAAGTTTACATTTGATGCTGAGTGATGCAACTTTAACGTAGCATATTCTTGATTTGCATTTACCCCTGGCTTTGCTGGCCTTCTGAGTGGAATCCCAATTAGGATGGAAAAGGTCAGTGATCTGACTCCGCTCTGAGATTTCGTTTTGTGTTTGTGCTGCTGGCTGTTTTATCTTCCACAAAGAGCTTAGCTTTAAAGAACGTTTCCCCTTTGCCAAAATTCCACAAGATCGTGCCTTCAAGGAAATGCATCCATTTTTAGCAGGCAAGGAGAACCTTTTTTTTTTTTTTTTTTTTTTTTAAATAGATTCCTTTAAATGGTTACTTTAACCCATTAAAGCTGAACACAATTCATTCCGGGTTCAAATTACAGTAGCTGTATTTCACTCATTTGTTTCTTCATAGTAAAATTCAGCATTTGTGCTTCTGAGAGGGAATTAGTGTGCTTGCTCTCTGCATTTTGTGGTATGTCAAGGAAAAAAGGGTTTACACATATTAAATCAAGTATTTTTATATTTATTCACACTGATTATTGCTTGCTTGATTTGGCAGTTATCAATTACTTCTTAGTTCATGCTACAATATTTGTAAAAAATATTAAAATGTAAATAATATCTCACTGCAGCATTGCCACTTTTCTGAGAAATGGAGAGAAATCTTTGTACAAATTTTAGCTTTCACAACAGTTCATACTATTAACACCTTTTTATTTTTTGGTTGTTACTAAACAGTTACTTTATATCTGCAGTGACAGGAGAGTATTTATAACTAAAACAAGTCATAATTGTCAAGATATTTTTGATGAAATGGCTTTTTTTTCGTTTACCTCACTTCCACTTCCTCTTTTTGGAAAAGCACCAGATGCTGCCATGCTGCAGGTATATAGCCTGGCGTGCTTTTTTCTTTAAATATTTACCTCCCAGTTTTGTTCGAGCTGTTCCTTTCATTCAGATATTTTTAGGAAGAAGGTGGGGAAGAGGATGGAGTTGAATTGCTTCGTACAATGACTGCTGTACTCGGCCCTGTTTCTGCTCCCATTGAAGGTCTGGTTTCAGGGGGGGGAGACTTCCAGAGGAAGTGGCCAAAATCAGAAATGTCGCTGAGGCTTAGGATGCGGTCGTGGAAAGCTTAAATTCTTGTTGGAATCTCCTGCAGGACAGGAGAGAATTGCAAATTACCGAAAGCAGTTCTTCATTTGCAGGTTTAGAGCTCTCGCTCTGTTTTATAATAAATTTGCTTCCTTCTTATTCTTGAAGTGCTCTTGTTTTATTCTACAGCTCAACGTACTTTTATAGTACTTGCCTTTTTTTTTAATGTTCCTGGCAGATCTCCTTAATTCTCCCTTTGAGCACATGATATCATAGTTACTTTGTGTGAGATGACATTGTCATGACTATCATGTGAGTAAATGCTGCAGCATTATCAACCAAACTTGTAATTGGTTAGACCATTTTTGAACGATTTAAGAGACTGTACCGCTGTCCCAAATTTAGCTCCAGCTTGATCTGCTTTCCATTGAATGAGTCCTAGAACAAAATGCCAAGATTTAAAAATCGCTGTAGATTGAGAGAAGTCTGGAAAAGCTTAGTTGTTGCTGCTAACTGGCTTTGATGTCTCTTTTCTATCACGCTCTGAGCTCATTTGTTGTTTAAAAAAGTGTATTTTCATTTCTTCCTACCTAATCTTATTTTGCAGGGAGTTATTTCTAAAGAAATACTGAATCATAGCTCAGAAAATACAAAGTTCGTGTCTAGTACTTGATGCTGTGAGGGTCTAGGCAACAGAGCAATGTGTAAACACGAGGTTTTAAATATTCTTTGGGAAGATAAAGCGAAACAAAAAGTAATTGAGAGACTTCTCATGTTTGTGGTTAAACCCTTTCCAAAACAGTGAAAACAAACTTTTTCTCTGTGGCTCTTCTGCCAGAAAACATGGTTCATTACTTGGGAAGTCTCGTTCTTTGTTAAAATGAGTAGTATTGAAAACAGGCAGCGCAGCTGTGCGAAGGAGGGAAAAAGCTGTGTGCTGGAGGATGTCAGTATCCTGTGGTACAACTCAGTCCCAGCCCCCAAGATCCCTAAAAAAACAACAAAAAAAGCACCTTAACCCTTAGATGAGGACCGCAGTTGTAAGTAATTATTTAAAATAGATGCTTAAGCATGTGGGCAATGGAGAAACTGAACATTTTTCTACATTACTCGTGCTTGTTTCTGAAATAATTTGCATTCTTTTCCCTTTCTGATATGTGACAAACAACTGCGCTGCGAAACCTTATGCGAAGTCGTATTAGAGATGAGTTCAGTGATTGCAACTGCTGTGGTTGGCTGTGCTTACTATGAAATTTGCAGGATGCATCACTTTTGTTTGTGTTGGGGCTGTGTTTGTTTGGAAATCACTCTTCTCCTACATTTTAGGACAATGTTGGCACAGGAGAGGTTCCCCTGGGGATGTCGCAATTCTGGCCATCGCATTGTTGCCTAGTTTTAGTGCTATTACTCTGCTTTAAATCTGCTGCAGCTATACGGCTTTTATTCAGAGGGAAGTGGGTTGGGGTTTGCTGTCATTTTTAGTAAATCACTAATGAGAATTAAATTAGGGAAGTAAAGCAAAATAAACCCTGGGACAGGCTCCTGTCTTACAGGAGACGGCTCGTACAAAATGTGCCCGCTGCGTAAATTCACTTGAAAGTGTACACTGTGTCCCTGCAGGGTATACACGGATATTTTATTGCTTCCTTTTCTGTCTGCAGATTCTGATCAGTCTTAATTTGTTCTCTGTCTGCGCTTAGGCTGGAGTTCGGAGTTTAAGGCAGCAAAAGGAATCCCTGCCAGCAGAACAAGGAGCTCTGCCACCTGCACCACCGTTTCCCTGCTGCTCACATAGAGTTTGGATGATCAGAAAAACTAGATTTAATTCCCACAAACTGTGGCAATAAAAAGGGCCTGGGGCGAGCAATGGAAGTAAGAAATCTCGGGGTCTGGCAGGAGCGGGAAGTAGGATCCATCACGGTGGTCTGGCTTGGCGTTTGATGTGTTTATCTGATGATTTATCAGGATTAGGACATGGTAAGGTTAGGATGTTTATGGAAGCTGTCTTCAGCAATCAGTAAGTGCAGGTTTTTCCTCAAAAAAAAAAAAAAAAAAAAGCTTGACCTCTTTCTCAAAAAATAGAAAAAAGAGGAAAATCCATAATCCTGATTTGTTAAAAGGCCATTCTAGATATTCACTGCAGACTTAATGCTAATGGCTTCTTTTGGTTTGTAGTTTTAGCTCCCACTGTTAGAGCTGGTCAGAAATGTTGAGTTAAAAATGCTGGCTTTCCAAAGTCAAGTTCAACCTTAGTTTAAGCTGAGGGCAAGATTGATGTTGAGATAAGCTGAAAAGAAAACCCTTGGTGTAATTTTTCCTACTTTTTGCTGAATAGGCAATGAGTTTTGTTATGTTCCCCATTACTCTTTTATATCCATGGATTAGAGGTTTCCTTGATCTTCATGTTTTCTTGTGTGTGCCTTACACAACCTTATTTTGTATCCATCATATTCTTTGCTATAGTTGACTATGGTCTTATCTGCAGATTGGATAATGCGGTCTCTTATCACTTACACTAAAATACATCTGAGAGTTTTTCCCTGCAAAGTTCAGTGTGGTGCTTCTTTTTTTCTGAGATTTTAAATTGCGGGTTCTTTATCAATAGTAGCTTGTGGCTTTTTCTGACCAAAGTTGTAAAAATTGAGACAGACATAGCATCAGCTCCTGCTGCCCTAGGAGTAACCTTTCTTCCTTCAGCACCATAGAGCCATACACTGAAACAGAGTGGTAGACAAGAGCTCTGCAGGGAGGGCTTTTTTACTCTGTAAAAGCTTCGCTTTGTTTAAAAATAACAATAATAGTCCAAGACTCATGAGACCTACCTGAATTGTCAGCCCTTAAAATGTAATCTGTATTGGATGGTTCCTTCGTGGAATAAAGGTACACTATAAGCTTATTTTTATTTGAAGGACAACCCCAAAACACATAAAGGATAAGAACCAATAAAGAATATAGCAATTCCATTTGGATATTTGCTTTGATCGTTCACAACGCTGATTTAGATTAGCTGAGCTTTTACAGTGAATGTCTGCCTGCTTAAAAAGGTGTGGGTGAAGTCAGTTCATTACCAGGCGGTATCTCTAAAACTCCTTCCTGATGCAAAGTCATCTTTCTTGTGCTCTTAATGGTGACCATAACCCCTGTCAGATCTGGGTGTGTTAGGAAGTGGGAGCTACTGGTGTGTGTTTGTGAGAATTGTCCTTTGGCATTCATAACCGAGAGCTTGGCTTGACCTTTAAGGAGAAAATAACACTTTGAGCCGTGTTATTTATCACAATGCAGCTTTTACCCTTGGACTCCTCCAAGTAATGCTGATGGATACACGTAGGACTTGAGTGAACTGGCTGAGGAAAAATGTTGATTCTTCAAATACAAATATTTGGTGGTAGTTTTGATTAAACTTTGCCTCTTGCCCAGCAGGGAATGTTTGATCACATCGAAATAGTAAATCTTGCTGCTAGCAGTGAGCAGGCATTTCTCTGCTCCCAGGACAACTGGTTATTGCATTACGTGATCGGGATTTCAGGATTGAACCGGTGTCTTTGTGAAGGGGGGGATGCTTTGGCCATGGTATAGAAGGCTTATATATGGTGTATGCCCCATGCTTCCCTTACCGGAGCTGCTATATATAAATGTGCACCATGTAAAGTGAATATTTTAGACTAGAAGTTGAACTAGAAGCTGAGATTTTCATGTGACAGCGTAGCCTAGCAGGGGGCTGAGAGAAGAGTACTTGCGGGTTTTGTTTGTGTTTCATTACAGCACCACTCACCCTATACAAAATCCATAATCTAAAGGTGGAGGAGCTGATCCTGGAGCAGATTTGAAGCTGGGCTTTCAACATCTTAAACTAACTCCCTTAAGCTTTAAGTGGTTAGGGATGCAAAAGCGTGACTGTGAAAGGAATGGAGCATTTGTCTCTCTTTCTCATTGTCACTACGAGATTTTAAGATGTTAATTTATTTCCTGTGTTATGTGTAAATCACTTTCTAATCTTGAAAACTTTGCAGGCAGGATGGCAAAACTGCTTCCTGTCCAACTCTTCCCACTATGTGATGGCAAATATACAGATAATACTTGCCCTCATTAAATTTTAACATAGCTTCACGGAATGTTTTTTTTCTTCCCCTTCAGATTTGTCACGGAACAGACTGTCAGAGCTTCCAGCAGAAGCGTGTCACTTTGTCTCCCTTGAGAGCCTTAATGTGTACCAGAACTGCATTCGATACATCCCAGAGGCTGTTTTGAACTTACAGTCTTTAACATTTCTAAATATCAGGTAACAATTGTCTTTAAAACTTTGCTTTAGCATCGGTAATCTGGGTTGATCAACTTTGGCACATCCATAAATAATACAGGCACAGTGTGTGATCATCACATTGTTATATTGTGTGTCATTGAAACAAGGCAGCCTGTACCAGTCTCACTTGGGTAGATCGTGGAACACAAGGATTAAAGAGCAGCTTGTAGAAGTGGAGTATGAAGAGGAAAGCTAATTCCAATTTAGAGTACTCACATAATAAGTTCCAGTAGTTTTCATGTGAAATACATCCATGCTGACTGAAAAGAGAGGATAGAGTTGTTGGCTAATCTGTAAATTTCAAATTTGAGCACCTGAATAAGATTTATGGAATTGACCTTCACTGTACTAGTGGCTTTTAAACAGCTTTCTCAAGCAGGAACACCTACCTGCCAGTGCTAAAAGCTAATTGGTGCAGTGTATCCTGTGGATAAAATTCAGCTATGTACAGCATTCTCCGTTTCTAAAAACAGTCTTTTAAGAGGTGATGAAGGGTCTCAATTACAAATTGTCTCTGATAGCAATCAAGAAGAATGTCAGGCTTTTTCATTCTGGTGTCATACTTCTGCCAATTCAATTAGCTTGTTTTTTTATTTCTGGTGAGAATTATAGGAATAGGATATAAATAAGGTATGGGTTTCCTATCGCTCTGATCTCTAGCAGGTACAGTCCAAGTATAATCCTTTGAAAAGCTATTGTTGATTCAGCTACTGCTCAGATATTTTTAATAGCAAGGAAATCTGGGCTTCAGGCATGAAAAAACAGCATATTTTGGTAAATGTCAACATCTGATCAAAGCCTTAGTTAAGATCCTTAGCTACAGTCATAATAACTTCCATTGTAAACATCCATGCTTTGCTCTTTGCTATGTTTTGTTTTGAAAGATAGTCTTTCTCTTTTTATAATCCATTCTCATCCTACTTGATTCTCGTCTGAGGTTACAGTCGAGTCATATGATCTCATATTTGCTTTAATAGTAGTCTGTTGTGAAATGTACAACACTGGATTTTGGAACAACCAAATCCATCCTGGCAAGATTTGTGATCCTCATGACTTCCTGAATATTTCAAGTATATTTCTAATTGTGTATCTACTGAATTTCTCTGGAATTTTGTATGTGCTGACCTGCAACACTACCCAACTGAAAGACTTTTGCACCATGTTCAAACATAGTAAGTTTGCCCAGTTTTCAGAAGTCCCAAAAATATTTTGTGTAGCTGAGTCCGAAAGCATCAGATCAGGCTTGGTATTTGACATTCAAAGTGTGCTCAGACACAGCTGGATAAAGCAAGTAATGGTTCAGGGAGCAAGGAAGGTTTCATGGAACTAGTTTTACAGTACTTATATTATTTAAAAAAAAGTTGATTGTCAAAACAGAGTGTGCTTTTTGAGTATATCATGCATTGCATTTTCATTGCTTTTGAGAGGTGAGCTGTCATGAGAGTTGTAATGATCTTGTTTTCCTTCTGTCCAAAAAGCCGAAACCAGCTCTCAACGTTGCCAGTACACCTCTGTAGTCTACCACTAAAAGTTTTGATAGCAAGCAATAATAAATTGGTTTCAATACCTGAAGAAATAGGACAGCTCAGACAGCTGACAGAGCTTGTGAGTATGCAATTATTCTTTAACCACCAATATTTGATCTTTAATTTAATTGACTTAATTAAATGAATTAAATTGATTTAACTATGCGTAATAGGTTCAGATGTTCTTCAGATAAACTGCTAAAAACAGGGCAGTAATTGGGATGCTATCTGGGGATCTGCGAGATTAACATTCTGTTAAGAACTCTGTGATTGTAAACCGGTCATTGCATGCAGCAGCAAGTTATTTGAATCTGCTTTTAGTCTAAGAATGATCTCTATCTACTCTAGTATCTCCAGTTATGTTGTGTGGAGTGTACTAATGCACTCTTCACTTGTGCTTTGTAGGATGTGAGCTGTAATGAAATACAAACAATACCTCCGCAGATTGGCAATTTGGAATCTTTACGGGACCTAAATGTCAGAAGAAATCATCTGGTGCGTTTACCTGAAGGTGAGATAAAGGCTGTCAGTCGTAACAGCAGAAACTTCAAGCACTTCTGTATTTTTAATGCCTTTTTCTTCCCCTGAGAACTAGAAGCAGATACACTTAATTATTTTGTAAAGTAACATGTACAGGGTTTTTTATACTCTTGCTTTTAACTCTGCTGAGTTAATTGTTTATTTTCTACCTGCAGAGCTCGCTGAGTTGCCTTTGATTCGGTTAGATTTCTCCTGCAATAAAATAACAACAATCCCAGTTTGTTATAGGAACCTCAGACATCTGCAAACCATCATGTTAGAGAACAACCCTCTCCAGTCACCCCCTGCACAGGTAAACTGCAGCTGGGAATTCAGATAACTAGGTCAATTAAAAAGGGTGGAACAAAGTTAAAAGCTGAATAACTTTTATTAGAACCTTTACTTAAGAACAAGAGGACTTTAAATAAATTATATTCTCTGAAAGTGTTAAATATACAGCACAGCTTGAAAAGTCCCTTTTTCTTCTATTTATTGCATTAGAAATCTCAGCTGTGCGATTATACTAAAAAATCCACTATTAACATTCTGCTAATATTAGGTGAAGATATCAAATAGCTTTAGGACATGTGTGGGAGGGAGGAAGCTCTGTTATGGAAAGCTGTTTTTGTGCCACTCAAATGTCAAAATTTTGACTGAGGCCTTGGTGCTGCTGTGCACCAGTTCACTTTGCAGCAGAGTGATCAAATTGGCATTGGAACTAGAAACTGCGGTATGGCTAGTGACTAATTTTGAATGCAGGTATATTAGCCATTGAGAATTACAAATTCTGCCGTGAGCTTCTGCTTCTGAATCTACAGTGGTACTTGCTGAAATCTGTAGTTTACACAGGCTTTTGCCTCCCTTTAGAAAGCAAAACAGTGATTGTCTTCAGTCACTTTAAGTAAGAGCTTGCTTTGGCAGTCTGCCACTGCCATTCAAAGCTGGACATGGGTAGGATGCATCTGTTCTGATGCCAAGGGTATAAATTCTAGTACTTGTACATACTTAAGTCTATTTTTCATGATGAAGTTTCAGCATCCAGCTGACAGAGTTGTATGCAGACCAGATGTACTTGGAGGACAGCATCCATTTGTTTAACAGGCATCTCGTGACTCTCCACTACAACTGTTCATGTAAAATGCACAGAGGTTAAAAGAAAAGATGTATTGGTTGACATAAATGTGCTCATTTATTACCCTGCACTGCAGGTTAAATCTCTGATAGAGTATTTTGAAAGTACATTGTAAAATTATAGTTCTTTTTTTTTTTTTTTTTTTTTTTTTTTTTTAAATTCACAGATATGTATAAAAGGAAAAATCCACATATTTAAATACCTGAACATAGAAGCATGCAAGATAGCTCCAGACTTGCCCGATTATGATAGGAGGCCCATGGGATTTGGATCTTGGTAAGTTTTGCACCATCAAGGTTTCCAGTTTTGATGTCATTCAGGAAAGTTTTGTCAGCAATCTGAATTTTAAAACAAAATAGATCCAAGGATTGTTCTTTGGTAAGTTCACTGATGGAGGTAGCTTTGAAGAATATCATTTATGTTATCATGGTACGTTTTAGCAAGGTATTACTATTTAAGAAACAAAGAGATGTTCAGAAGAAAACCTTAGCAATATCATATGAAAGGCAGTACTAGAGTTAATTGTACAGTAAAAAGCATATTCTTAGTATGGGGGCATGCTGTCTTGTTGTTAACGTGTTCAGTTTATAAGATCTCAATATATTCCACATACTTGCTGAAGTATATCCCTGCTGTGATTTTTAACCTGTTGTACAGAATTTTATAGCTGCTACGCTCAAACTGCAGGTGTAAATGCTGATCTCCACCCGGTTAGTAAACTGTTATTCTTGGCAAGCTTTCACTTGGCAGTATTGCTTAGCTTTGTAACACAAATATTGGAACAGTCAGCCGTATCAGCTGCTAAATTAAGATGTCTAGAGAAAAGCAGGAGTTGAGATTTATTTCTGTTATATGATAGAGAAGAAAGGGAGTCAGTGAAGTATGAAACTAAGTGTATATAAAAGTTACCTCAGTCGTCTTGGAAGGTGGTAATAATGTGTGGAGGAGTAAGTTGCTAAAGGATGTACTGCAGCAGTAAAACACAGATCAGGGGGCCTCACAATAAATCATCACGAGTCAGATTTGTGAAGAAGAATTTGCACGAGGAACTGACAGAATGATTTCGTATCAGCACTGACTGTCTTAAATTATTTTCTGTCTGAAGTCAACATATGAATTGAATATTTTGGGTGCTCCTTACTTTCCTAAAACATACGCTGTTGCAGACAGTCTCTGTGCAATACTTGGGATACCATCCTGCTATTGAAAAGAACAGGCTCTAAAAGACAATCTATGATCTCTTTTTTTTTTTTAGAGAAAATCCCAAAAAAGGGTTCTCACTTACTGACTGTTGTATTACTATCAAGGTTTTCAATAATCACTTTTCTGAAAGGATAATTTTTGTTTTAATCATAGCTTGGAAATATGAATGCAGAAAGAGAAAATTTGTATCAAAATGCTTTTCCGTTTTTGAGATGTAGCCAAGGAGCCATTTTGATGCTCTTCAATTCTTTGTAATCGATCAACTTAGAACAGGGTTCTCACAGCTCCTAGGAATATGGATGTATTTAAAACGTAATTAAACGGCAGATAGATTTTTTTTTCCTTCTCTGAGACATGTTTTACAACCGTTAAGTATTGTGAACTATCAGTGTAAGTGTTGTTCTGTCATCAGTGTCTCAAATTTATAGCTCATTAACTGCACTCAGCAGTTTTCTCTTTTTTCTTCCCAACCCTAAAGAAGGGAGGTACTTTTTTCCCCTTATTTCTTGCAGAGGCTTTTTATGCAGATGATCTTTCTGTTCAAATACTAGACCATAACAGTGTGACTCTCCTGAGTTAACCTAAACTCCATGCAGGTGCAAGAACTTGTCTTTTGGTGTCTGTTTGCAGAAGTTTTAACTGCATAGACGTAGATGGATAGCCTAATATTTCTCATCTGTAGCTCCCCATCCCTCCTATAACTTTGTGTTTTTTTTTTTCTAAATGTCTATCTGAAAATGTAAGTAGCCCTGGGTCTGTAAGTTTTGAAAGCCCCATGCATGCATATGTGCTGCTTAAATAATAGTAATGAGTAATTTAAAAATAAGTATTTCCTGAAAGAGGGATTTTTAGAGGGGAGCAGCAACTTGAGAGCAATACCAGTGAGAAAATGCCTGGCAATTTGGTTATGATGGGGTGAACCAATTAGCTTCCTGAAGTTCTTCCTTGTGTATTATGCAGTAATTACTGCTGCAGTTCTCCCTGGGGCATCGAGTGCCAGTAGGACAGTTGAGCCATTGTGAAATGCCATCTGCAGTGGGTCAGACAAGTCCCATTGTCTCTTTACTGCAGCTATCTGCAGCAGTTGCCAGGCTTGACATCTGTGATGGCTGTACTGCTGAATTATGTAGTTTCTGAGCCCAGAAATTTAGGGATCTTGTATGGCTGTTTGTTTGTGTGTATTGTAACACCAGGCACATGTTTAATGCCTTTGTCTAGACGTGTCATCAACAAAGTCAGACTGTGTAGATGGAAGCCATACTTTTATATTTAATATATTTTGAAATATTTGAAATATTGCCCTGCTTTCTGTATGTCTTAGGTAGATAATTAGGATACAGAAGATAGTCACATAATACATGCTAGGTAATTTTGTGTAGAATAAATATATTTTGCTAAGCCTATATTTTTTGTAATTTTACATGCTTTTTGCTTGTTTGAGGAAAAACTTTGTGAGAAGTAAACAGAAGTGGTTTTCAACCAAAACATACGAGTAGTGGAAAATGAAAGCTTGACATGCTAAACTGTGAAGTAATAATGAGACCACTTTGCTGTTTTCTTTGTCAGAATTTCTGTTTGGGAAACGTTTGCAGTGTGGATAAATACTTTGGTCAGATTAGCTCTTAAAATGCAGGTGAACAGCTGACTGAGCTCATGCCTCTTGTTCTACATGACAAATGCAGCACGATGCTTTCTAATATGCTGAGCTTGTGAAAACACTGCAACTGTGCTTGGTAGCCTGTTCTACCTCTAGTTCTGTAGTAGCTCACAACTTTTCAGTGGCTTCTATGTTGCACTAACTAAACCATTGTGTTTGACAGCCACGAGGAACTTTATTCCAGTCGTCCTTATGGAGCACTTGATTCTGGCTTCAACAGTGTGGACAGTGGAGACAAAAGATGGTCAGGGAATGAAGTAAGTGTTGCAACTTTTTTGAGTGCCATATTTTACAGGAAAGAAAAATAGTAAGTATACATCTGGAAGCATATTCAGTAGGGAATGTGTACATGTTAGTATGGAAATTGCATTCATCCAATACTTGTAGATTTATTCAAGTAAAGCAAGCATAATTTTATATGGGATGCACATGAAGTTAGAAGTGTGCATGACAGATGAATTTACTGGAGCACAAAAGATGAGGAAAAGGGAGTTTCTCATTTAAAAAAAAGTCTTAGCTGTCATTAAAAGAATGAGTCATCTTCATTTACTTATGAGTAGTTGTCTCAATAAAATCTGAACATGAAAATTGAGCTTCAAAACAGTGTCTCCTAGCAAGGAGGTTGTCCATTTTTCATCCCAGGAATCAGCACCCTTTTTCTCTTGGGACAGGTAGAAAAGGCAGTAGCCAAGATCTAATGTGCTTCCTTGAACTTCTTTCTGTATGCTTCTTTGTGCTCCTAGCTTGGTTTTAGGAAGAGTTGTAGGAGTTTTGTCCTGGGATGTTCTCAAGCACTTGCAATTATTCCAGAGAAAAGCTGTAGTCAAACTGTGTTTTGTTTGATTTTTACTTTGTTCAGGAAAGCTTATTTAATGACAATACACCTTAGCTATATTTTGATAGTGTTTTATACATGCAAAAGAAGACAGTTGAAGTAAAAACACAAATCAAGAGATAGCAACTTGCAAGATGTTTCCCAAGAAAATGTTTCTTCACCATTTGTTTTTCTAAAGCCAACAGATGAGTTTTCAGACCTCCCTTTACGTGTGGCAGAAATCACTAAAGAACAGAGACTGCGAAGAGAAAGTCAGTATCAAGAAAACCGGGGGAGCACAGTTGTAACTAATGGTGGAGGTAAATAGTGATCTTTGATTAATAATATTTATTGTTGTTATTATATATTTCAGAATATTTGCTGTAAATAATAGGTTATCTAAAGATAAAAAAAAAAAGGAGAAAGAATTAGGTAGAATTATTCTGAACGACTGTTGTGTAAACAGAATGTTAAGTATGTTGCAAGGCAAACTTAATTAGCATTGAAATTAGGATTATCTGGGAAACATTATGTTAGTTTCTGCATATGTGCTAGAGTAAAATTGCCAAATAATTTGAAGAGTGCTTAGGAATCTTGAACTTCAGTTCATGGAGGTTTGCTGCTTGAGCTACTGGGAGAATTTGTAAATTGGCTGTGCTCTATGTTGACTGCTGTAAGAACTGGACGAGCAGTTTTGTCAGGGAATTCCATGTTTTCAAGCAGCAGATGTGCCTTGTTCAGGATTCATAGGTTTTAACACAAACACATGAGCTTGTTTTTCTGTACTTCCTCAATTTGTTGTCCTGCAGTCTGAAAGTAGCACCCTCCTATTTGGTCAATAGATGACAGTCCTTCCCACGTTTCTTGATTTCCACGGTCCTTCTCTATTTTCACTTTAAATAATCCCCTGCTAACACCGGCTTGCAGTTCAGTCCTCTTTTTGTTACTGTGACCTGTGTTAGCGTTCTTTCAGGCTTGTTTGTTTGTCTGTTTTTTCAGTCATTCCATATTCTCCATTTCATGCAGTACTGGTTATTGTATCTCTCATCGCCACATACACTGATTAAGTTTTCTTTTTGCTTAGCTGCTCTCTGTTTTCCATTTCCCCTAAGGGTTCCAGTTCATGTACCCTGAGTCTCACTCACTCTTTTATTATAAATAAAAATATTTTTAACCTCTCTCTTGCAAGGGAAAGTGTTCTCTTCCCTCTTCTTCCCTCCTCACCCTATTCAACTTTTGCCATCTTCTTTTCTTGGTCTTACTCTTTTCTGCTACTATGGTTTTGTTTTCTTCACTAGCATGTAGAAATACCTGAAACTTTTTTTTAACTCGCACTCCTCTACACATTAATAGATTAGAAAAATTAGTTCAAACAGTTACATTCTGGCAAAGCTAGAGGAATTGAAAACATGATGTTATAGGAAGCTGTGGGCAGCCTTAATAGCAGGTAACACTGCCAGCTTTACCTCTAAGACTAACTTTGTTCTTTGGGTTTTGTACGCCAGGCATTTCAAAAGGCCTCACTAGTCCTTTAAGTTGGAGTTTAGTCAGTTCACGAGTAGGAGTACTGGAGAGCAGCACAAGCCATAGCATGTGCTGTCAGTGATCCAGGAGATCCTTTCCAATTTTGTGCTCCTAACACAGTTACTAACGTCTTTCACCCTCTGCTGTATTGTTGTTGTTAAAGTTTAATAAGGTGGTGGTTGTTGTGGTGTGGTTTTTGTTGTGTGTTTTTTTTTTTTATTATTTTGTTTTTTAAATATTTGAAACTGAGATGGAGATTTAATGAAGCCAAAATGTATAGGAATGCTGGGTGTAGTAGCAGAGGAGGTGGCTTTGGCAGTAACAGTTGCTAGATTGTGTGGTGAAGCAAAGAGAAGTCTGTTTTAGACAAGCAGGAAAGGGGCGGGGGAGTAGAAAAAGAATGTCTGCAAGAGAGGCTAGAGAAAGTTTGGGGACAGTTTTAAGAATGAGAAAACCAGTGCTCAGAAAAACAGCTCATGCCTTACCCTGCACCCATGGCGCAGTATTTTTCACCTAGGTAGTTTACTAGATGTCATGCTTCTCGGAATCCCTGGGCAGAATGCACATTCTAGGTTTATAAAATAAAATTTGGAGGTGCTTTTTGGTGCTTTTGAGGTTTCTGTTGCTTTCTGTACTACCCTCCATTATTTCCACATTTTTTTATTCTTCACATTTGCATCCTGGTAACTCGGTCACACTGTCATCTTTTGTTGTTCTAGTAATAAAGTACTAGTAGAAGTATGTCACATCCGTCCTAATTTGTCTGAAGGAGATGATTTAGCAACAAGATAAATTGCTCAAAACATACACAACTCATTGTGCAGTCTTGGTGTTAGGTGATAGATTTTGATAAATACTTTTCAGCATTGAGAAAGTAAAAATTTTTTTAGTCACTACTAAATTATCTGCAGCTGGCAATTTAAAGCTACATGTTTGATATGTTTATCATTGCTTCTTAAAAACCATTAATTTTATCATTATTTCCAAATCTGATGTTTAACAAATGTTAGTGGGCCAGGCAGAATTCAGTACTTTTCAGGCTGAGCTTTCCCAGATGGAAGAAAAACAGTATGGTCTTAGTTCCTGACACTGTTTTTGTTGTTGATTTTTCCCCTCCTGTTGGTCATCTAATTATGGGTGTTTCCTTTGTGTATGTATGTCAAGTGGAACATGATCTCGATCAGATCGACTATATTGATAGCTGTGCCACAGAAGAGGAGGAGGAAGAGGTGAGGCAACCCAAGTGCATGGACTCAGACAGCCTCAGCTCACAATTCATGGCATATATTGACCAGCGGCGAATCTCTAATGAGGTGGTGCTTTTACTTAAACTAGTTAAATTCATATGCCACAGGAAAGCCTTTGTGATGATATTAATGTTTCTTGTCCTCAGAGGTTTTCTTCAGTTTTTTAAAAAAGGAAACGACAAAACAATGCCAAAAAAAACACTAATTGATCTGGAGGAAGAGCACAGTGTTGTGCTCTGTGGAGGGTCAGAACTGGGATGTTAAGTTGCTCTCAAGTGCCCTTTGGGATATGTGGAATGAGTCCAACACAGCCACGCTGTTCTCCTGTCCTGGGGGTTCTTGCAAGCTTTTGCTTTAAGCATATGTGAAGTGAATGTTTTTCCAAAGGAGTGTTTTCATCAGAAAGCACAGTTGATGCTTCCATTTGGTAATTGGTGATACCTAGGAAATTGTTCATGTTTACTTGGTGAATTACTTGCTGAATAAATGTCTTTTTTTAAGGGAAAAAGTTCACTGTTATCAGCTTAGACATACTTCAGGAATTTTGGAACTCCGTTAATCTGGCTGTTCGTATTGATTACGAGTTATTTGCCAGTAAACTTACTGTCTTAAGCATCCATTTTAAGTTTAGACTAACGTCAGTGCTCAGACTTTTCAGAAAGCCTGCTGTTTACAGAAAACAATTTCTCCATTTTGAGCAAGGCTCTGAAGTGTCACCACAGGTTACAGACTCGGATATGTATATAGTCACCTTTTTGAACAAAAGGCATCATCAGTAGTTCAAGATAAATCTGGCATTAAATTGTTCTCAGTGAGTAGAAGTGTATAGTTAAATGAGCAATATATGAAAGCATTGCTAGACAGGTTGGAAAGTTATCCGGACTGCTTTTTCAAATATCTGGAAGCAGGCACGAGTGGCTCCAGACATTGCCCTATTTTCTTCTTTCACGCACACGCAAAAAAAAAGAGGGGGGGGGCAAAGAAGCCTCTGTTCTTGTTTCCCAACAAGTCTAAACAGTATCCTTCTTTTTTTGTTCTCAAGAGTCTTTCTATTTAAGCTGGTATGCAATACTTGCACTGGAATGCTGCATTTCAGAAATCACAGAAACTGTAATATAATTCCTGAGAGTCACAATACATGCACCCATTTCCCTGCAACACAGGGATGAAGAACTTACTTAGTTTGCACATTCACAATATAGTATGGTAATAATAGCTGCTTTTATTGGCGGCTTACTATAGCCGGATGAAGTCCAAGAGCATACAAAGGCAATGATTTCTGTGAAGTTACCGTCATTTTTCTTCTGTTCACGTCCTTTCATTGCTTTCTAACTGCACAAGGATTAGCGTGCACTTGATCAAAATTCACTAAAGTTGCTTTGAAATTGTATGAATTGCCAAAACTGGAAACTGTCTTTGTTCCAGTTGTAGTAGCCACTGCTGTGAACAAACACACAGAGAAGACTGTTCCCTGTTAAGTCGCCAATGCCTACCACTTGGATGGTAGACATTGGAGAGTATCCTCAGAAATCGAACTACAGAAATGCATTTTTAGCTATATAATGTTTCTTTCTATGAGTCTTACTGCCTGTGTACACAGCTTCACAATTCAGTGGCTCATTGTATATGCTACATGAACAACCTGTCTGAGAAAATCCTTGTGGTTGATACGCTTAAACAGTAGCTATTATGCTGCAATTCAAACTTGTCCTTTCGTATTGTTTTGTGTTTTGAAGCAAAAAGATATTTGCTCTTTGGGGAAAGAAGGAGCCATGGATCTTTAGTATTCACGTAGGAGCCTTGTGCCTGTTTTGTCCACTTTATGGTACTGTTCACTGTGTTAAAAATCAGTGACATAAATATCTATTGGAGATGCATTCGTTTTGCAAATCTCACAAGTTCTCAAGGACTCTTCAGTGTACATAATGAAAAGACATTGATCAATATCAAAAAAAATTTTTTCATAGGGTTCTTACTATTCATAAAAATTAAGCTTTTTGCAGTTTTTCTGAAAAGACAAACAATCAAAAACTCTAACCTAAGTAGTAGTCTAGCTGTATGCAACATAACAATATCCATACGGGCAAGAGTGAAAATTGACAAGTTGATCTTGAAGCTTCCATTTCCCTATGTTAGCGGGTATCAGGAGAAGAGGAATATGTCTCTGTTCCCAGTAGGATAAATGACTTAATAGCTCAAATGAAGCCATAGGTGTTCTTTTCCATACCTTTTTTTTTTTTTTTTTTTTGCTTTTTTATTCACCTGTGACCTGTCTTTAGGGCATCAGCTATTGTGTCCTGTATTTCTGAGATTCCAGACTACATTGCTCTACAATTCTATATGCCTTCTTCAGAGCTTAATTCTACATTTCTTCTAAGTGATGTTAATTATTTTCTACCTACATTTACTTCTCTGCATTATCCTTAATAGTGGAGGTTTCAAAACTCATTTAAACAGTAAGCATATTAAGTCTTGAAATTAAAGTTTCTTTAAATAGCAGAGGGAAAAAAAAAAGTGAGCTTGCCTAGCTGGAAACAAAATCTTTGAGCTGTGTTTTGTTGTTCTTTGTTGGGTATTTTGAATACTTTGTATGTATGTATGACTTTAATGTACAGTGTTACGAATACATGGCTAATTTAGTCTTCTGTGTTATTCTGCATAGGGCTCCCCAGCAAAGCCTGTATCCATAAGAGAATTTCAAAAAACAGAAAACAGATATTTACACCAAAATAGGTAAGAATATGTGGTAGCAGTAATTTTGTGCAAAGTTTCATGATGAATGCAAAGCAGATATTTACTGAATGTTTTTTTAATTATGTTTTTTGTTGCTGCACCAGAAATGTACATGGTGCTTCACAAATAAGTTATTGCTCTAGATTTGGAATTTATATTCTAACAATGACAAGGACCAAAAGGCTTGACTGTTCTATACCAGTGCTTAGATTGAAGTATATTGGTTAAAACATCAGGGGAAGAAGGGCTAGATTGGAAGTCACTGATGACAATGGAAAAACTGCATGGTCACTTAGTTTAACAAAGTTGACCTTTCTGAAGTATGCCCATACTTCTTAGTGATTGCTTTGCTTGTCGAAGGATTAGTGCTTATCCATAAAACATGGGTCAGAGCCGGACAGGATATAAATGAGGTGATTAGGTTTGAGAAGAGATGTCTGGGTTGAAAGAACAGGAGATAGGCAAATGTATAGCTTCTTCTAATGAAAGTAAAATCAAAACTGGCAGAACTTTACATATACCATTGAAGGATTTCAGTATTCTGTGGAGTGAAAATGAATGTGAAGGAATCAGCAGAAAACCAGTTCAATCGGACTAGGAATGTTTAAAAAGAGAGATAGAACTGCTAGCCTTAGGTATGTCATTATTTACGCAGTCAGTAAGTTTATAGGCATTCAAAAATGGTCTTCAAAGAGAAAATGAAATCAAGAATAATGTTTAAATTTCTCCAGAGTTATGGCAATGTTTTAGTAGAGATTTTGAAATGTACAGTCAGTGTGTAAATATAGCAGTCGTATTGATATAGTGGAGGGTAACTCCTTCAGCATATATTGGCATTCCTTACCCTGTAGTGTCTACAAGTAAAGCATAAAATAATATAACAGTCTGACATGTTCTTCCCAAATGAAGTGCTTTTGGTTTGAAAGACTGATTTTTATTTTTTTTCCTATTTGAACATTTGTGGTCAACATGGAAGTAATTAGACAAACACTGGATTCCAAGAAATATCTACAGAAAATAAGACAAGACTGCTAGCTAGCCAGGAGTGAGCTGCTGTTTACATACACAGATTTTAATGATAAAGGAAGTTGTATCTCGCTTACGGTGTCCATTGTTATCAAAATTTTACATGGGAATGGCAGTGGATCTTGATGTGCAAGTAATTAATTAAGACCTAAAGGAATTGTAGATTGTTCATATTCTGGTGCAGCAGAGTAAATGAGGCACTAAAAACAGGTTATGTTGCCCTCAAGATTATGGAAAAACAGACATATGACAACTAGTCTTTTTAAAAAATAAATTAAAAAAAATTTAAGCATATATTAGTCAAATATTTCATTTGTGCCAACCACAAGCTGTAAACTGCTTCCACAATAATTCATTGCAAATGCCTTGGCAGGCAGCCTCTTTTTTTTTTTCTTCAGCATGCTGAAGCCATTAAAACCCTTGAAGAGTTGGATGTAATGCAGGCTTCATCTTAAGAGTACTTACATTAGTTGATTCAGTTCAGTAAATAAGGTTTTTGCCTCTGGACAGACTGTGGTTCGTTTCTGATACAACAAAGCTGTGTGTACTCTAGTCTGAATATGCTTCTTAGCACTTAGTTGAACCCAGTCCTGTCTATTCAAAGCTCTGCAGTAGTGGATTTGTCATGTGCATCAGTGCTAACTCAAGTAACAGGGGAAACCTGTGGCGCATGCATCTTCCACATCTTTTAAGCTTCTCCACAGAGAGTAGGTGTAGAATCAGTCTGTACACAGGCAGCAGGAATAATGTTTTTCAAAGTGCATTGAGAAGTCTTTCCCTCTTCCATGGCTGATTCAGGAGCAAGGGTTGCTGAGCCTAGGCTACCAGAGTAACCTACTTGATTTCCATCTGCCTTCTTGTATGAAACCAGCATGGCAGGGAACGTGTTGTAGACTGGAATTGTAGACCCTAGGAATTGTTTCAGTGCTCACAGCTACATTTTAGCTAAGTCCTTACTGCAGAATTTCTCTTTTATTATTAGTATGATAGGTATGAGACAGCTCAGTTATTGTTTATCTTGTGACTTTGATGGCTTACATCACTGATGGTTAGGAAGTCATCATTTGATTGGTGAAATGAGATTTGTTCTGAAAATATCAGAGGATGATAATGTTTTAAAAACATGTTTTCTTTCCTGAAAAAAATAAGGCCTGCAATCACCAGAATATAATCTTGAGAAATTCCATTTTTGTGTGTTTTGAAAACATTCCATTACTGAAGCAAGTTACATTTATTAAATTATGAACTGTAGTAATTGTGATCTAACTTGGCATCACAACGTATTTTCTTTAGTCATCTTAAATTTCACCTTTGTGGTTATCTGAAGCTAATTGTCTAGGCAATTTCATAAACAGCTGTAGTCTAGAGAAGAATTCACCTGACAGTAGTGTTTATGCATCACTGGCCAATCCCCCTTCCACCTGGTGTTTACCTGCAGGGATACTGATGAATTACGAAGACCTGAAACTCTAAATTTGGTGCAGGACAGAGAGCATCACCAAGTACTAAGGAGTTATGTGGACAGGACAGAGAGGTAGGGAAAAGAAATGCATAGTTTCTACTTTTTTTTTTTTTTTTTTTTTCTTTTTTGCTAAACAGCCATTGTAACCAGTTGTTCCTCTACATGAGGATCATCTGAAAAGTTCCTGTATTGGTTAATCAGTTCCTGAAGAATGAGTTTTGAGATACTGGATATCTCAATATAATAGGCCAAATGTACAAACCCATTGATACATCCTTAGCTGCAGAAGGATTTTTATCACAGTTCGGGAGAAGAGGTAGAAATGACTGCACAAAATCTATCAAGCAGTAACAATAAGTTAAATCGTAATTGCAGCAGTTAAGCAGCTTACTAAATAGTTACTTTCCTAGAGTTGATGAGGTATATGAGTTGTCAGTGATGTATGTGTATGACTTATTATTTTTATTTAAGTTTAAATAATAATTACTCTCTGTTTTTTCCATTTGTCAGGCCCCCAGCTGATTCACCTTATTTTCTCTCTCTATCAAGTCATCACAGTCAGGTAACACATTGAACTGTACTGTTCTATTCTTCTGGCTAAGCTTGGTGCAAAACCAAACTTGTGTAAGCCAGAAGACATGGACTATTGCTCTGTAACCCTTCTGTCTTACCTGCTGTAGTTCTGTCTTAACAGCATAGTGCACTGTTTTGTTCCAGGTGCCCAATACAGATCCCGAGCTGCACCGCAGGCACATAGAGCGTACCCGTCGAGAGGCACAGCTAGCAGCCCTTCAGTACGAGGAGGAAAGGATGAGAACGAAACAGATTCAGAGAGAAGCTGTTCTTGACTTTGTTAAAGTACCTCCTTTTAGTACCTACTTGATTCCAAACCTTTATCTTTTCTGATTCTCTTAATGGAAATTAGTTGCGAAGATCATTAACACTTGAAAATAGCAGAAAATAGTTGTAATTGTAAAATTACAATTGTAAAATTGTAATTGTAGAAAAAAGGTTTCTAGCTGCCTGAAACAAATATGTTCATTATCACCAACTAATCTCAGACTCCTGGCAATGTTTTGCAGAAAAGGTGCTTTTATTAAAGATTCAGCTCAGTCTTTCAGTTAAAGACTTAAGATTTGTAGGATGCATTTTGTTCATTGACAAGCCTTTTTTCTTTTTCTTCTTCTGTTGCCTTTGTTATTCATGAGCACTTTTTTCTCAGCAATGAAATTACTCCCTTGGGTTATATTTTGGGTTTATTATGCATCTTTTAATATGCAAAAACAATTTGGGTTTTTGTTTTCATACAGAATGAAAGCTATTTTTTGACTAATAGTATTAGTGTTTTCATCTCAGTGGAATCTTGAATTTCCCCAGTACATGTTTTATTTAAAAACTAGGACTTCATGTGTTTTAAAACAGTCTAAATTACGCTGTTCTGTTCAGAGCTTTTGTTTTTCTGTCACATCCTTTTAAATTTGTCTTTTGTTTTTCCTTTTTCTCTATAGCAAAAAGCATCTTTAAGTACTCAGAAGCAAAGTCCTCTGGATAGTGAGGTAAGACTCCAATATAAGTATTAATTGGGTTTGGCAGTACCTGAATTCTTAGCTATCTCCATCAGAGATCAGAGAGATTTTCCTGATTGTGGAGAACTTTTCAGGAATGGTTTATAACATAGGTTTTTACATCTAACAGACCCTGAGTTGGTCTTTTTTTTTTTTTTTTCTTTTTTTTTGTTTTTTGCTTATGGACCAGTTTAGTATTTCCTTCTGTTCGTGTAGATTGCTTGGCTGAGTGTTTTGTTGTTTTCTGTATGTTTTCTATGTTCTATAAAGAAAATAGATTTCATGTTCCATTTTAAAATGCTGCTTGGAAGCAGTACAGTTAAATTTCTAATGGGAGTATTCAAACAAGATTTTGTTTTGCAGTCGTTTCTCCTTCATTGATCAGTTTTCTCCTATTTGCCTCTCATATCCTGTGTGACCTGATCTAGGTGTTCCTGCTCCGGCAGGGGGATTGGACTAGATGATCTTTCAAGTTCCCTTCCAATCCCTATTATTCTGTGATTCTGTGATTACCAATTATCCCAGAAAGATTGGCCATTTTTATTTTGGGGGTTATCCATTTTTTTTTTTTAAAAGGTTTCTTTTAGTGTAGTTTTATAGTCAAAAGCAGCGAGTAAATAGGGGATAAAAATTATATGAGGCTCAGCCTTCTATAATAATACAGACCTGAGCCAATGACATCTGCTTGTTCTCTGCAACAAGTTTCTGTTTGGTAATAGCTCTTCTACTGCTTGCCATCCTCACTTTTGTCTGGGGAAGATAATTCATGTGGCAGTGTTAATCAGATCAAAACCTTCAATAGCCTAACGCTTACAAATAGCTCTTCAGAAGCATTTTTCACCTTTTTTGTGTGTTTGAAAATTACTGAAACATGGGGTATTTGAAATAGTTTTTGCTTCTTTTCCTTCTTAATGTTCTTCTGTTCTTAATTTATTCTTTTAAAGAGTCCTTTGTTCTGCCACAGTAAGAATTGTGAATACGTAGTTGTCCGTATTTGCTTGAGACAACACAGAGCAGAATAATTGATTCCTTAAGTGATATGAATATACTGTAATTCATGGGTCATGTGGCTATATATTCCTACACAGTTGTGTATACTGTATAGAACTGCAGAAATAATGCCTCAAAATGCTATAAACAAGCAGTACGTGTCCCTGAATGTCTGTCTGTTCACAACTGTGTCATTCTGTTTGTTTCTGACATTACTCCATCTCTCCCACCTCCCAGTGTCCCTTTCCATCCAGAAGGTCTCAGCATACTGATGATAGTGCCTTGTTAGTGGTAAGATCCTGCACGCAATGGCCTTTTTATCTGGCAGATTCTAGAGCATAAAAATAGCTACATGTTATGGTTGCCTCAGATTAGACAAACTATTTTAGAGCTAATCTAAATAGCATAAAACATGACCATTTTCAAAAAGTTTGAATATATCGATATTTGTACCGTCAGCTGTTATAATAATATAGTGATATTTTTCATAAAAGAATTAAAGTTTAGAGAAGAAGAAACTGACTGATAGTGAAGAACAGCTTATGAAATTCAAAATCCTCCTCTAGTAGTTCCAGTTTGATTTCTTCTCCGTTTAGCTTGCTTCCTAATTGATGAGCTCTTCAGCGTCAAGTAAACAATTTTAATGCTTTGAATACAGCCTTCAACTTCGTTTGCATCCTGCACCTGGACCTTAGAAAAGCTTAGTGTCATGGTAACCATATCATAGCAAAGGGAAAAACTGCTGTATGTCAATACTAAAAGTCATGAAATATTCCTCATGCCCTCTTACTATTCGTTGATGAAGATGTGTTAATAATCCATTTTGAGCACTAGTAAACATAAAAACATTTATGTACTCACTTTCATGTTTTATGCTATTTTTTCTTTTATGGCACCTTAGTGATGTAGCATAAAGAACATAATTAATGCCACAATCATTGTCTATAAAAGAAAAATACACTTGATTTGCCTGCTGTTGCATGACTGCATGCCTGAGATTTGTTTTCTTAATTTATGCGCATCCACTATCTACCTAAATTTTCTTTAGGCAGTGTTCTTGGTTAGAATAGATCACTTCAGAACATGTTGGTCAAGGTGTTTACTGTCTCTTTATTCAGACTTTTTGGTTTTCCTGCTATCACATGACTAGCACTATGAGGGAGAAAAAGAAGGCTCATAATGTTGTGGAGAGATTTAGTTGTGATCATGCACGTGCCTTTTTAGAGAAAGCACAATCAGCATATAAAAATGTGCTTCGATATTTAGATTATAAGAACCAGGAGAAGAGTAGATGTGGTTCATGTTAAATGTTGATGTTCTGTTGTCAGTGAATTCATCTCTGGAATGTATTTTAAAGATACATTTTAAGGACCCCATTTCTTTTAGTTTGTGTGATTCTCGTGTTTTTGTTGTAAATTAATATATTGAATTTTAGGTTGTAGACGTGACTAAGACTTTTCAGAAATTATTTTACTGGGCTTCCATCCATGTTGATTTCTTTTGTGTCTTCAAGTTATATCCTTGCACTTCTCTCTCTCATGCACATACATACACACTCCCTCTCTTCCCTTGCCCCTTCCCAGGCTGATAGGGAAAAATCGAACTGGATTTGAAAATGATCAATTCTGTGTTCATTTTACTTTTAATTCCTTGCTCTTCTCAGCAGCTCTAAACTGCACATCCTGTACGTGGTGGTTTCAGTATATGAAACATTGGTTTTCTGAACTGCTGAATTATGATCTGCAGATCTATTGTAGTGGAAATACATACTGTGCCTAATGATGACATAACCATAACAGCTGTTTCTGGTGATTATTATAACTAGAACATTAAGCTCTGGCTAGGTCATGAATTTGTAGGGTTTTTTTTCCACAAATGTATGATTAAAACTTGGTCAACAGCAAGGAAATGTTCATTAGTTTCCTTAAAAAACAAGTCTGTTGTAAGAATGGAATTTTTTTTACCTTTTTTAACTTTTGCATTTCATTTGGCATTTCTCCTGTCCTTGTGGATTTGAAATTTAGCTAGATCTAATTTATTAGGATAATTTTATTTTTTTTTAGGGAAGTGAAGTATAGGGGCATTTCATAGCAAAATACCATTTGCTAATGGCAGTTCTCGGTGCACATTTTCCATTGACATACTTTCCTCTTTATTATTTTATCTCTCTCCCTAAAGACTGCATGCAGTGGTATGAACTTCACCTATTAATTTCAGAAACTTTTGGATACAGAAACTTGCAGATAGGCTAATTTAAAATAATAATAATAAAGTTGTGTACCGATAGTTTTTCCACTGTTTATTCCAGTTTTAAGGTGCAGGAATAATATAATTATAGTAAAGATGAGAATTCTATAAACTGAGCAGTTACTTGCTTTTTTTTTTTTCCTCCAAACTCATATTCAGCTCAGATGTAATGGTGAAAAAATCCAATAGGTAAAAGGCAAGAGAGCTCTCCTTTATTTTGATTCTTCTCTGTTCTGGTGCAGTTACAGCTTTTACAGAAACTTCCTTAAAAAGCAAAATTCAAGTTGTGAATCTCCTTTGTAAATCTTACATTATGTTTCTTTTGGTGGTCTTCTTTGTTGTCGTTTATCACAAATTAAAATGCATTCACTTTGCACATGTTACTCTGTTTCTTTCTGCTTATAGATACTTTGGGGACAGTCTGTTTCAACTTACAAAATGACTTTGCATACTTTATGTGAATATTAATAGTTTACTTCTATGTTTCTTCAACATGCCCGTGATTTGATGCAAAATGGGTTTTGGTTATAGGACTTCAGCGTGCGCTCTGACAGATTTCATGTGTTGATTTATAATAGCCAGGCTAGCTAAAACTTTGCTGAAGAAATAAAATCAATGGCCTCTCTTGAGAAAATTTGCAGTAGACCTCAAAGTCTTGTATTAGTCATATCCTGCTTGCTGTTCTCACCAGGGCAGGCTCATTCATTACAATTGAAATTTCTTGTTAATGCAACGTTGAGGCTTCAGACTTGGCTAAAGTTTTCAACCCTGATTGCTTTTGAATCTCGTTTTCCCCAAATATCTTCTTTTTTTTTTTCCCCCTTTCATACTGTATGTTTCAAGGTGGTTACCATTGGAAACTAATATAAAAGGTACCATCCTTTGTTTTCTGTCAAACTATTTCTCAATTTCTGTCGTGAAACACTCGATAAACACCAGACAGCTGGTCTGACCTCTTCCTTCCATAGCCCGTGTGTCACTGCTACGTTGTGCTGCCTTCGTTGTGTTGTATTTTCTTGCTGAGGTCTCAAACAAGGCCTGAGACCATCACATCACAGTTAACAGAGGATTTCTGAAACATTTTAAGATAAGGTCTTGGGGCATCAGTGTGCTACAAACAGTAATGGTGTGAGTAAAGTAAGCAGGACGTGAATTATACTAACCTGTTCCCTGGAGTTTTCTGTCAGTTGGCATCCCTTTGTGTATTTAGGCAACTAATAATCAAAATCACTTCAAATGTCTTTATTTGGTTAGCACAGAGTCGTGGTTGGGCTCTGCTTTGGCATCCCCTGTATCTACAGTCGTTTCTGGCATGGGGAGGTTTCTCTGACTTCAGAGCTGCAGTTCAGCATGTGCAGCAGGGTGCTGTGAGGCTGAATTTGCAGCATCCTGGTTCCTTCTGTATTGTGGCTACCTTCTCTTACAGTTGTTCTCTGCCTCACTTCTTCCTCTCTTCCCTCCCTTTCTTCCCTTGCTGTCCCTGACAGAATGGCTTTGAGCCTCTCTTTGTGTTTGAGATTGACAATAACACCAATACCATTAAAAGGAGGCCAGGGACTCGCAAACAGGTGAAGAGCATGCAGTGTGTTGCTGTTGTGGTTGTCTTGCCCTATGGAGTGCTGTGTTCCCCCTCTCTTTGCCTGCTGGTGGCTTCATGGATTGTGACAACTACCTGTTAGTCTGTGTCAAGGTTGTCCTGTCCTTTTCATGTAGGAATAAACAGTTACATGAATGTTACAGAGCAGCATATTGTTTTATATTGTTTTAAATACTTGCTAATGTTTTATTTGTGGAAGTGGTATTTTGAAACTCTTCAAACAAAAACCAATAAAAAATATTTGCACTGCTACAGAGAAGAGGCTGTTTTGAGGATCACCTACTAAGTCTACATAGGGCCTTCAAGTCCTTCCTGGCTGTGCTGTTCTGAAGCGACAGAATAGTTGCAAACCTTTGAAAATACGAACACCCCAAAGCGTGTAGTTGACGTCTGTGAAGTTTTTAGGTGTAATTTGGTGTGTTTTTCCTGTGCCGAATTTCCACTTCACTGTTTGAATGCCATTTCAGAAGGTATCAGTTCGTTCTCGAGTCATTCAGTCCTCAGATGTCAATGTTTTAAGTATGCTTGCAATAACCAGAGGGGTAGAAATTAAAATTTAAAGGAAAGGCTTAGCTTTTTATTTGAAGTGCTGGAGACTTTAAGCACCCCACATATCCTTTGCTGGGCTTTTCCGTGATGTAAGTTTGGTTTGGGCAGCTGTTACATCTTTAAAATGTGGGCTTTCATCGTAGCTGGTTTTTTCGGTGTTGTGCTGCCACACCACTTGCATGTACCTTAACAGCAGTGTTGGCTGAAGGGTTCATGGAGATGCAGAATTTGGCCTTCAAGATCCGCCTGTCAGTGACAGATGGGTATTGGCACACTGGAGCTCCCATTCTGGAAACGTTAAAAGCTATTTGTTGTTTTTTGTTTGGTTTTGGTGGTTTTTAATCTAGTGGTTATAATTGAAGTTTGACGGTGCTTTATTTTGGACAACACTGTAAATCTTCACACTGATGTCTTCTCCAAGAGCTAAATTACACCCACAGAATCTTTACTACTTTCTCTGTAACTCGTAAAGATCAGGATTAAGTGTTTGTGGCAGAGCAAATGTGCATTCCTTAGTCCATTAGATGCAAGTTTCTCTAATTTTACAAAACTGATGAGAAATTAACTTACTAAAATCCATAGCATACTTGAAACATTAAAAAGAAAGCTTTTGCTTTGAATAGTGGCTCAGGACGAACTGCTACGGGGTAAACTTTTCTTTTGGGTCTAGAGTCTGATGGCATAGGTGTTTCTTTAGTAAGGTCTTACCTATTTATTATTTAGTTCTGCTTCTGATGTCACTTTGTGTTTAAAAATGAATGTTTCATCTCCCAAGCTTGTTAGCCAGAAGGTTCAGGAGAGTAGGAAGGCTTCAGCTCTGCAAGCAGTTTAGCTCAGCAAGTCATTTTGTGTTGTTTCTGTGTTCTGCCTGCTGAATGTTTCTGAGAACGTGACCGTGATGACCACTTTTTCCATTCTAACTCATCTACTCAATTCCACCTTTGCACGTGACCTTTCAGCCGTTTGCTAACACTGCTACTGCCTTCTCTTTCTTTCTGCATTCAGTCTCTCTCAGGGTTGAATCAGGAGAGCTGTGCTACTAGCCTGCCCAATGCTTCTACCTTCAGTCCTCTCAAGGTATCTCTCGCTATTATCATTCACCAATAAAGCCAACAAAAAGCTCTTGGATCCACACATCTGTTTTAGCAGGTGTTAGTCTGTCAGCTTCTAGTCAAAAGTTCAGGTAGGGGATGAATCTGATTTAACTGATTAAATTGTAGTAGGTATTACCTCATCTTAGCTTTAGGCTGTGTCTAGAGGAGGCCTAAGCTATAAAAACGTGGTAACCCAGCTCTGCTCCCAGGAGTTCTTGGTTGTCTTTGATGTTGCTTTTTATTTACAAGATGATTTTTTTTCTTGACCAAGTTGAGTTTATCAAAAATGCTTTTGTTCTATTCTTTACCACCTTGCTTTTATCAGTGAATATAGGTATCCTTTATTTCTTTCTCTTTTGTGGAAACTGCTAAACTGAATGCATTCATCATGAGTAACCAGCCTATGTTAAGCACCGTAGTAAACCACAGCAGGTTTCTCTAGGGAGAGCGATGTTCAGCGAATAGCAGTTCTGCATTACCAAAGATGTCAAAGAGGCTGTGTATTCTTCAGCGTTGCTGTTATGCAAGTTCTGCATGTTAATTTAATTATCTGCTTTTCTGTGTCCGTTTTGCAAAGAATACTTTGAAATTTTGGGTTAGATGGAAGAGTAAATATAGATCTGTCATTGCACTGTCAATGCTGTTTAATCTTTGTTTTTTTCCTTGGAGAAGAACAATTGTGTCATTTCTGCAAAAGAAAAAGCTTCATTGCTTTCTGCAGAGATGAGATGTGGGGAACAATGTGTTTTGTGTTTTTTTCACGTTTGTTTTTTTTTTCTGAAGCATATTTAGATGGATGGAGCCTATTTTAAAACCTATCAAATGAAAATGTGCTCACAGCTTTTCCAGATTAGGACCATTTATACTCTTTTACTTGTTTATCCACAGAGTGATGACAGATCTACCATCTCTCCTGGATCACCTACCACTCAGACAGGTAACAGGGAAAGGCAGTAAAGTTTCTGGGAAAAAAAAGAGGGGAAGAAAAAAAAAAAAAAAAGAGATCAAAATGCCTGCTTGCATATTCGTGCTGTAAGGAGAAGGGAGCATAGCTTCCCATCTCTGGATGTGGCATTGCTGTGCTTGGTAGTTTACCCACTTATTTGGGTCTCCTTGGAAACACAAGAGGGAAGAGACAGCAGGGGTGAAGCATGTCTTCAGGGAGAGCGTAGGGTTTGGCTGCTTTAGGCTTTCCTGCCAGCTTTGGCCCACAGATGCATTCAGCAGCAGTCAGAACAGTTGTTGGAAGTGGTATGTGGAATGTGCTTTGCATGCAAGTGTCCTTGAAAGCGCCTTTTCCTGCTCTGTGCTTTTATCATGCATGCATGTAATTTATTTTGTCATTATATTAAAATTTTTGTTTTGTTCTTTTTATTTACCACATTGCTGAACCCATTTTCTATTTAAACTCTAACCGTTTCCTTCTTCCTCCTTTCCTGTGCCTTCCCGCGTTTGTTTAGTCCACCTTTCCCCTCCATATCCTGGTCATGCAGCCCCGCCTTCCTATAGAAACCCTTCCCAGCGACCTGAGAGTTTCCTTTTCCGAACAGCTGTCAGGGATGAAGCAAACAAAGGTAGGTTACATAGCTCAGAAATTAGCTAGTTTTGCTACATTTTCGTAATATCTGCCTTGCCTAGGTTTTGCACTGTTCTATTATTTCAGGTCCTTATTGTCAAACTAGTTTTCGAGTTCCATTTATAGACACATAGCATTAAATACTGTGTGAATAAGCAGTTTTTTATTTAGAGCTGCCAAATATTCTTTTATCATATTTGTGGAAACATGGGAATTTGTTCTTCCTGGTCTGTGCTTACACTTAAGGACATGCCACACAAGCCTTCAACAAGTGGTGAGGGCAGCTCGATATAGTAGCACATAACAAAATCGCCATTTCTGTAGAAAGACTGAACTCTTTCAACATAATTCATCTGTCAAAACCTTGTCATCTTTTCGTGAATGATTATTAGCCAACTGAAACAAAAAAATCTAAATGAAAAGGAACTTGTGTTATGGAAACACCTCATTTAGATTAGTAGATCATTAGCTTGATAGATTAATAAGCTAATGAAAGAAACAGATTTGAGAAAAGGAATACACTGTACCCCTTCTGGACACTGTGTGTGCTGTGTAGTGCAGCAGGGAAGGACAGTCAGCCAAACCATGCTTATTGGTTCTTCTTTCCTTCATGCTACTTTTCAGTGGTTACTTCATCTTCTACACACGCCTTGTCTCCCGCTAATGACTGTGCAGACCCCAGGGTCAGACAAAACTCCAAACAGCGTGAAGAGGAGCTGGAGCTAATAGAGCAGCTCCGTAAGGTAAGTGCTTACAGAAACCACTGTGTGGACGTCTTGGTAAATGCATTCGTTGCATGCCATCATGTTAAGGCTGCCGTTGTGTTTTGGACTGATTTCAGTGAACCATTTATGGCGAGGGGTTGACCAAAATGAAATGGCACCGTGCAATCTGAGTGTTCCTTTCAGATGGATGCAGTGGTGGTCGCTTTGTTGTGGGGGAATAAAGTTAGCGTAATTGCTGTAGAATATACAGTCCTGACTGTCGCTTTTGAACAGCCAATGATCTCTGCTTTTAAAATAAATATGTACTTTCTTCCTTGTCACCCTTCCCACTTGTTAGGAAGTCTGGAAAGCTCCCACAATGTCTTCCTTTTAATCAGCTTTTAAAAACTCAGCTGTAAAGCCCCCGCAGAAAAGCAAGCGGAATGCAGAGGCTGCTGCCAGTAATGCTGACAGCGTGGTGTCCTTGTGTGTTCTGAATCCATCCATTGCTTCTTGCTTTAGCTATCGTTAGTTACGTGTAGAATACCTGTAGCATGAGCATTCCTTGTGCTTGTACTTTTTGTCTGTTTAGGGTCAGTAGGCCCTGCTTTGTGCCCAGGTACAGTGGTGAATACGCCAAGTGCCATTAAGGTACTGCTCTGCTTTGCCCCAGGCGTGTTTCTGGTGAGCTTGAAGGGCTTTCCTGAAGTGCTTTAATGCTTTGAGCTTTCTCAAGGAAAAAGAATTCCTCTTTGTTAATGCCAATTTTAAAAGCCATAAGCATCCCAGATGATGAGAGAGTTCCTTCTCTTTGCAAATTTTGAAGTAAGGACAATCTGCTTTCTCTGAAGAGAAAGTTCTCTTAAGTAAAATGAAAGAAAACTTGATGATGTTTGTAGAGCCTTTGATCTCTTATCTTGGAATGCTTTGTATGCAGTCTCTCTTGTTCTGCTTCCTGGGTAAGCTTAAATCTTCTTTTGTATTCTTAAAATTTAAGATACAGCATAGCTCAGAGAAACTCACACAACATATGACATAAGATGAAATGCCTGATTTGAATTTGTAGTAATTCCCTGAAACAACTGTTAACTACCTTGGTTTTTAAAACTATTAGCACAAACTAGTTTGTTTTTTTCTTTACAGAGACTTTTGTTAGCTGTGTTGTCCTCCAACCCACAAACACGATTATTTTAAGTTCTCTTGGCAGAGCCATTCATTGAGAATGTGTGGGATTAGGAATACTGTTCTTAGACTCTGACTTCCGTTATTTTTGAGTAAAGGTTGTATTAATCCCCTGTGCTGTGCAGTGAAAGCTGTTTGTCATGGAACTCAGCTGCTCCCAGACTGTGTTCAGCTCTGGCCCAGTGCTGAGCAGAACCTTTCTTGGTGTTACTCAGAAAGCTGTTCAGGAGTGTCCTGAGGATGGACAGTGTTGTAATGCAAATGCTTCTGCCTCTTATAAAATGTTCTACAGAGTGAAACAACTGGAAATAGCCCTTATGTTCTGTGTGTCCACGTTCATTTTTCACAGAATATTGAATCACGGTTGAAAGTGTCACTGCCCAGTGATCTTGGAGCAGCTCTCACCGACGGTGTTGTTCTGTGCCATTTAGCTAATCATGTGCGTCCTCGGTCTGTTCCCAGCATTCATGTCCCCTCACCTGCTGTTGTAAGTATGTACTAATGGTAGTATTTTGTAAATGTCCAAAATGCCATCCTGCAAAGTTCTGTAATCCAGGCAAGTGCTAAATTCTTCATTCTCATATGTGATCATACATGACAAAAAATAACTGTTTTGTCTGAACAATGTCTGTAGCTTTGTTAAAAATGCATTATGTTTAGGTTTGTTTCCTTTAAGTAAAGTTACTTTTAATACAGATTATAAGAAAACAGTAAGATTTTCAAGCCCTTGCTACGTTAACTTGAAAACTAATGAAATGAAAGACAGTTCAGTGTGAAAACAGAAGTAGGATATTTCAGAAGATCAAAAGGTCTGAGAAGTTCAGGAAAACAGGGAAACATAACGTTCTTCACAATACTTACAATCCCACTACACAAGAGAGCACAAATGGGCAGAGAAGCTCAATCGATGTATGTCCACTTCACAGCAAGATAAATTTATCTGCTTAGGAATTTCAGCAGAGCACACTTGAGCTACAGTTGCATGTGCTTGGAGAACACCATCTCCCAGAACAAAGTAAATCCAATCATACCTTTGTGATAACAGGAAAAAAAAGTTTACTTTGTATTTGGGGGCTGTTCAGAGCAAGGAAAGAAGTACACAGAGAAGTTTGAAATACTTTGTCTAACTGCAGTGTTTCTGGAAAGCAATGATGATAATATATTTATAGGTGTATTACTCTGAATCACATGGGGAAAGCACAAAATGAGGGAAAGGTCAAGAACTGTGACATACAAATTATTTACCTAATCTCAACCCCCCAGAAAAATCTTTGGCAGTCAAAGTTCAGTGAAAATATTTAGGATCAGCTGCTTGAAGGTAGTATGGAGAGACAAAATGCCTGTTATGCACCTTCACATTTTCTTAAAATTATGTAAATAAGGAAAAAAAATTCTCCTGGGGCAAGAAGTTGAAACAAGCATGTTGTTTGCTTTCACTTATTTTGGAGTCAGTTCTTGTGTTGGAATTTGAACTGGCACTGCTGCATACTGTATCACTGTGGTTCTTGCTTGGAGTTATGTGAACAAGCGGCTGTCTTCATTATTTTGAGAATGATTGAGCTGGACACGCCAGCATTTTAGGCAGATCGTGGAATCATTAAGAGAAGAGGCATACTGCCGCTATTCAGAAGACTCATGTCATTAAGAATATCTTTTCAATGGCCTGGTTTTATGTGCTGTGGCATATTCTGTGTTGCAAATTAAATCGTGGCTTTGTCAGAGATCTCAAGGAAGAGGCAGCCCGTAGCTGGACGGCTCCAGGAGCAGAAGAGGCATCATGTCTTTCCTCACTTACACTGGGATCTTTGTATTCCTTTCATCCTTCAGAAGAAGTCAGCAATACCCTTTAACCTGCTTTCTTGGTGGGGAAATATGGCACACTGATGGGACAGAGGAAAAAACCCACCAGTCTAAGTTTCCCTCACAGAAAAATATTGAACTCGTAGAAGCTGCCACCTGCTGCTACATAGACTGGGTAGCTTGTACAAAAGAACAGGAAGCTTGTGTCTTTTTAATCGGAAAAGAATAAGCTTCAAGAATAGAAAGAAGATTGAGCCTCTGCAGTGGTATGTCTGTGTAGTTGTGAGAGTTAAGTATATAGAAAAAAAGACTTGAAAAAAATGCCAGTGAGTTCAATTGAAGCAGCTGTATCAAACCCACCTGCAGGAGGCTTACGTGCAGCAAGTCTCAATTTCGGTTGTATTCCATTAATCTCTGGTTTCACCTGGCCTTCATTTTTTATTGTTGTTAGTTGAAATAAAGTTTGAAATATTTGTATAATATAGTGATCCAGAACAAACTCCAGATTGCTTCATACCATGAAATCGCTCAGAAATCACAGCACAGGAGCTACACTCATGTGCTTCATTCAAAATGCTTCTTTAATTATCATATTGTAGTCACAGAAAGTGTTAGCCTGTTGTAACATATCGCACAGGTTAGAATTGTCCTTTTTTGAACATCCATCATTCATAAATTGGCTTGGAAATTTTTTGAAATTTTGAAACCGCAACAGAGCCTGGTTTGAATTAGACACGTTTGTCAGTGTGGTATGTTTTTGGCAAAGAGTTCTATTAAGAGTTTTATTTAAATAAAGAAATCCTTCCAATTAAGAACACTCTGCCTGCCTCCTTTGCAGCCTAAACTTACGATGGCAAAATGCAGACGAAACGTGGAGAATTTCTTGGAAGCTTGCAGAAGGATTGGAGTGCCTCAGGTACATATTTCTGTTACTCTCACGTTACATTTCAGGTGCAGTTCTAAAACCTTCTTTGAATAAGTTTGTGAAAATAAGTTGATTAAAAGTTTAGAAGGCATGAGGTGCGCTGTGCTATGTAGATCAGACTTACCTTGCATTGTCTTCTAGAATAAAATAAAGTTGGAAATAGTTTATATAGAGGCTGATTCACTTACTGATGTGCCTTAAGTTCTCAACAGTTGGCTGCAGCTTGAGCTTGCTTTAGAACTGCAAGGTTCATCTATAAAGACAATGAAGTTTTCTCAAGATTAGATACTAGGTGGGATAAAATTTGGGTGGTGTTTTGCATGTGTTACTACCATTCTAAAACATTTGGCTTTCCTTCAGAATAATCCTTTAACACAAACATCTGTACTGTCTTACCAAGAAGTCACGCTGTTGTTGGCCTTTCTCTAATGGTAGCTATCTTTGCATAGATCCTAATTCTTCTTTTTACATACCGGTGGTAGAACTCTTTACCTTCTGGTATTCCTTTTCCCTTTGAAACTGGAATAGCTAAGAGGTAGGAACATATAAAATAATCTGAGTCCAGCTATCGTGTTTTATGCTATCCTATCCTTTCAACTTTGTCTTATTCAGCAGCTGTTTCAGTACAAATAATTTTGATATGTCATGTTTTTCTTTATTTTTCTTCTAGTGCATTAATTGGATTGGTTTCTTATGCTGCTAAGTATTAGCATTTTTATTGTAGGTGCTCTTTTCTGTATTATGAAAGGGAAAAGTAGATCCAGTGACTCATTGCCCTGCTGTTTCTAAAAGCAATGCTCTCGAGTCAGTCATGCAGTATTATCTGATAGTTTTGCTGGAAGGCATTTGAGGCATTGGGATTTTCGGATAGCATATTTATTGAGCTGTCTAGCAATTTGACATGGCTCACTGGTGAATGGCATTGGAACGTTGTAGGGAGTCAAAACTGGTCATTAGTGCTCTGAGATTCTTCACTATTTTGGTTCCTCTAAGAAAGTCGAAACTTTGCTTCCCAGAGGGACTGTACAATATAAATTCTTCTGGGGCAAAATTGTTCAATTCCATCCCAGCTTCCCTATTTATAGCTCTCTTAGATAAGTAGATTAACTTTTTTTTTTTTTTTTTTTTTTTTTTTTTTTCGGGCTAGAATACAAAGCAGATCACTGAAATGACACAAATTTAAAAACAAAACAAAATAACACTCCAGCAGGAATTCCCCTATAGACCCAGTCTGCTACAGCTGCTACAGCTACTATCTAGGATCCTCCCATTTTTCTGATTTCTCCTGCTTTCATGTGAAAGAGTTCAAGGAGAATGTCTCTGGGGAAACTTACTGAAATACCCCCAGCTGAATTCTAAGTTGCTCTCACATATCTCCGTTACATGTCTACTGAGATGAGACGGTAAGATATCTGTATGAAAGAATGGCATGGCAACCTAATACATTTCTTTGCTAGAAAGATGCCTGCAGGTATTTCCTTTCATTTAAATCGTGATTACAAAAATAAAAGGCTTTCTGGAAGTATGGATCTATGTAGAAATACTTACCTTCTTAGAGGAAGGCTACTTTATGTAAAAAGCTACTTTAGAAAGTGGTAATTATCGCAGTGAAGCAGCTATTTCTGTAGGACTTTGCTAGGTAGAGCTCTTGCATCAAAAGAAACCAAAGTTAAACAGATTGGCATGTGCATCTAAATTTCATTGATTTACAGCAGTTACCTCTGTGGAAGGGAGGCAAACGGTACCCAGTGGGAATAGTTATAGAACACAAACTAATTAGTAATAGATTAAACAGTAATTTGTAAAAGATGCTTCTGTAGAGTACTGCACTGGAGCATCAATTACGTACAAATAATGCCTTGTGCTGTTTCTGTTAATTAAGATACAGTGTGAGTACTCAGTGCCAAAAAGCTGCAGTCTGTTTCCCCTGAAAAAAAATGTTTTTCCTATGGCACGTGTAAACTGCTGTGTTTTTAACAGCAAAGCTTGGTACACGTGTAAGGTGCACAGGTGACAGATACTAAACTCCAGGTAGTCGCATTGAGCACGTTCTTTGTCACACAGATTCTTTTGGAGAATTAACCTGCTGCCACGTGCTGCTTGAACATGTAGGATGTATCTGAAATGTCTGATGTCTGACTGCTCCGTGGATGTTGCTATGGCTAACTGACCTTTTTTTTCTGTCTGTTTTCCCTTCCTGCTCACACACTCTGGACAGGACAATCTTTGTTCCCCTTCTGACATTCTTCAGCTAAACCTCAGCGTTAAAAGAACAGTTGAGACTCTTCTTTCCCTGGGGACAGATTCAGAAGAATCCAGTCTTGTCTCCCTTTCCATTCAGCTCTGGGGCTTTGTGGTGTTTTACTGTACTCTAATGCTAACGCTCTGTATGGTCTATCGCTGGGTCTTCTTTCTCTAGCTGAAGGATAGTGCCGCTGCTTCCTCCCTCCAGCGCTTGGTAAAGGATTTGGGGCTTTGTCAAGACCCCGTGTACGAAGCGCTTTTCTTCCCACTTATGGGACAGAGGTGACACACCTCCATCTGTGACATAACTCACATTTGTATTTGCTGTGTGATATTTAGCAGATGTAACGCGAAGGGGGGAAGTGCTGTCCATGGGCTAGAGCAAGGGACTGAGGTGTAGGGACGTGTAGGTGCGTGCTGTAGTCTGACTGCTCCTGGGTGATGTAGCACTGGGAGCACTGCAGTCAGTTTGTGCCTGGGTTTCCCTGTCTGTATAATAGGAATTGCACCACTTCGGTGAATTGCTTTGGGATTATCTGATGAAAAATGTTAACAAATACAAAGTTTTTCTTCTCAACATTAGTGTTCTTGATGAGATCTCACAGTCTTAGGAGACATGGTCTGATGAGTTTTGTCCACAAGACGTTGGGGTTTGTTCTTACCCTAGCTCCTTATCCTGCTTCTGAGGAGATTTGTAGACCGATGTATTACTTCTCAGTCAGGATTTTTAAAATAACTGTCAGTGAATCCTCAGCTACTTGGGCTTTGGAACAGGTCAAGCAGGAAATTTTCAGAGTGAGCTCTTCCCTCAACTCAGAGGGAGCTCTTCTGGCACAGGAGAAAACTTCAAGGTTCTATCAGATGCCACAGGACTGCTGCAGCATTTTATGGTGCTCTGACTAAAACTTAACAAAGGCTTCTTGAGTTGCCACTCAGCTGTGGGACCCCAGACTATGGTCATTCCCTTTTTCCTCCTATTTAGTCATTTTCAGAAACTTGTACATCACACAGCTACAGAAATACAAGTCCTGGCTGCACATTCAGTTCCCTCTTTGCTGTTTTACAAAACTCAGGTAGTCTTCCACAACGCTCAAAGCTTTTCCTTCCCTGGAGAAGCATCCTGGCTCTCTAATGCATTTCTCAGGGACACCTCCGAACTTCAGGGCCCTCCTCATGTCGTGTACAAAAGACCATGTCTCCTCAGAGTGTAGGTCAGTTCAGGGCACGCTGTTCAGAGCTCAGTTCCAGGTAAGTGTTAGGTTAAATGGCTGTTCCCAATGTTGTTTCAATAAATTTGTTATATCTGAATATCCAGTAAATGGCCTGTAAGCCCTGTCCAGGCGGTGGTAGCATTCCAGCACTAACCTGGCACAAACTCCGGAGCACGGTTTCAGATACGCAGGAGTTTAGCTGCAAACGAGGTCACTACCAGTAAAGATGTGTTGTGTACGTGGATCTCACAAGCTCTTGTAACATAAAATGAGTATTTAACAAAGGAGCGAGCAGAGGAGTTAATGCCCTCTTCCTGAACCACACTGTGACTGGCACAAAGCGTTCTGTCCAAGCAAAACATTTCTGCTGCAAGAGGGGACCTTTGGCAAGGGGGAGAGACGATTTTATTTTTCAACAAGCTATTTTTGCACTGTTTACTGGCGTGAACTGAAATGAACTCGGTTCCTATGTTTCTTAACTTCTTCTAATGAACACTGTGATAAAAGCTGCAAGGGGTCTTACACTAACAGTGCCTTCCATTTTTTCCAAATTTTGTTTGTCACGGCTGTCTCTGTGGTATGGAGTCATTCCAAAGCTTCTCCCCCTTATCTATTTGCATACATAAGAAAACTGATAAATATTTGCTCTGGTTTACAAGTATTTCTCAAAAAGCACATTTTTTTTTCAAAATAACAATTTTGCTGAAAGGAAAATGCATTTCGGCTTGATCGTCTGGCTTACTGCAAGAATTTGTCTGGGTTAATTTGCTTTTTGTCTACTCTGAGCTGTGTGGAAGGCGTTGGCTGCTGTTATTCTGAAGGATTTAATATCAAAAAATATCAGTAAAGATGCAAAGAGTGGAAAATTCATATTGCAGTGGAAATAACATGTGAAAAGGGAAATCTCTGCAGCTCTATAGGAAGGACACGAGTTGGTTATTTCTAGAGATACAGAGGACTGTTGGACATGCATCCTGTCCCTGGATGATTGTTGTGGGGTGAGGATGGCCCAGGTGTGCCAAGGACTTATGTGTAGGATGAGGCTTTAAATCCACCTGATGCTGAGAATAGCACAATTCTTAATAAACGATTTGAAACCTCTTTTTGCACTCAGTGTATTACTCTTACTCTTCAGAATGGTTGTGCAAGTGACTGTTCAGTAGGCTGCCCTCTGAAAGGTTTAAAAAAAAAAAAAAAAAAGGCAGTAGCAACTCATACATAGTATCGGAGGGATATTTGCCTTTAAAAACTGCCGATTTCTCGTTGCCTTGAACAGGAGAAATTACATTTTCTACATCTGTTATCAAAGTTACTCATACACAGAAGCAAGTCGGGGGGTTCCTTCTTAAAACAACCCATACTTTCTATTTTTTTTGCGTGTCTCCCAAGGAATTTGGGAAATGGAGGCCAGGCTGTACATCTGGACAGAAGGATCTCAGATGTGCAGCGTCTCCTTACGAGAACTGATTTTAAGCGTGACATTTCCTGTTAGCCTTGTTGCAGTGTTTCCATGGCACACATCAGTACTTCATTCTCTGCCTTAAATTGGTATTCACTTGGTGGCTGAACAAGGCTTGCTATGTGACGACTCTCAACAAGTCAATTCTGTTTGGGAAAGGAAGCCGTGGTTCCTTCTGTCCTCTGCAGATTCATGTTGAAGCGAAGCTTTCCCTCTCCTTAAGTCAGTTGAATTTTGGTTTCACAAGCTGCTGCCATTTCAGTGTGGGCAGAGATAAAGGATTTTGCTGTTTCGCAGTTTTCCTATAATCCTTTTCCAAATTCTCATTATTCATACACGTTTTCTGCATGATGCCACATAAAGAAACACAACGATTAGCCCAAGAACTCCTGTTTTAAGTAATCACGTTCAGTTCTGTATTCACCAGTAGAAATTTCATTTCATTTGTGTGTGTGCGTGCTAGCTGTCCGTAACATTTCCTATTTCAGTCTCCTTTTGCTTAATTTTTCGTTTCGGTTGAGTGTTTTTCATCCATTTTGTTTTTTTGTCTTTTGTTTTGTTCCCCATTCAGGAGCAATTATGTTTGCCTCTGCATATTTTAGAAGAGAAAGGTTTGACACAGGTAGCTGTGACTGTGCAGGCGCTCCTGGAGCTGGCACCCCCAAAGCAGCAGCAGCTTCACCACCTGTCTGCTGTGTAAAGACCTCCGGGACCTTTTGGGTTACCTTGGCTAAGCAGAAGGACGTCAAGACTTTACTGCCCATGCAGTGCATCCCCACACACAGAGCTCTGTCCTAAGGAAAGGAGTTCCCGTGATTCCTGACAGGAATGTTTGTGCTTCGTTTCTCCATTTTTTTTGGAGATGACAACAGTTTCCAATAACGTTTTTATTATTGATATTTTTGCCCCCTACTGGGAAAAAAAAAAAAAAAAAAAAAAAAAAAAAAGGGTTGTTGTGAGGGCAGGGACTTGCAGTGGCTAGCTGTTGGAGCCAGCTGTAGAAACTGACCTTGTAGTTTGAAGACGTTGGTGTACACAGTTTGGAAAGCTGTTCCTACAGGAGTTAATTTGTTTTAAAACAAAAAAAAAAAAAAAAAAAAAAGGATGTTGCTGCAGTGGGCACAAGGGGAATGAGATTTCATTCCTTTTCCACGGGATTCAAAGAAAGGGAGTTTCTTTGCCTCCAGAGAACATCTCTTTCCATTATATAGATATATATATTTAAAATATATATATATTGCAACACAATCTTAACCTGCACAGTGTTTCGTAAGAGTCAAACCTTGTGCAGCTTTCACTCATGTTGGCATGTCCTCGTTACTTAATATTTGAAAGGGGATTTTTTTTTTTCTCCAAGGGAAAAAAAGAAATACCTTAGTAATTAAAAAAAAATTAAAAAAAAAAAATCAGAGCTACTTAAATCTCCCCTCCTGGTCAGGTAAGGATGCATTTGGTTACTCAGTGTTTTTTTCATTTGACTGTCAAGAATCATGTGCATGTTTTCACTGCAGTGCGAAGAATTACAGCCTGCCATGCAGGTCCTTAGAAATCCAGTATCAGATAATACATTCGGAAGGGACTGGAGCTTCCCATGCAGACATGCCAGCACTGGTGAGTGTCCCAGCCACTGAGAAATTCATCATTTTAAGAACAAAGTTAGGGAATTTCCACCGGTGGGCTGCATATGGTTAACACAGCAATCCTGCAGAAGGTAGTTTCTACATATCACAGTATTCACACAGATGCACTGGTTTACAAAACTACCAATAATTTCTTCCTCTTTCTTTACCAAGAAAATGGAAATTCAATGTACAGGAATGGGAGAGGCAGCAGGCAAGTTTTGGGTTTTGCTTGAAAGCTGACCTGCAAAACAAAGACCAGCTCTGTGCTTTAGGCACAGTGACGAGGCCAGGCTCACTACCAGATCACTCACAACACGTATTTTTCCCCAAAAAAAGACCTTGTAAAATGCAGTTCTCCACCTATGCAGCTCTTTTGCTAGTTCCTGACCCATTTAAGTATCCCAGAACAGCGTGCCACTAACGTGTTGTACGGGGTCTGGGACCAACATCAGGCGTTGGAGGCACATCTGAAGCAGAGTGCGCCAAGAGGATTGCATGGGGACAAAGGAAGGAGAAGGACTGGGGAGTGGCTAGCCAAAAGCCAGTTTTGCTGAAGTAAACCTGCCACAGGAACACTGACAAAGCCTGCTCCTAGCTGGATTTTTCCCCTTTTGATTTGCAGTTTCTTTCCACCGTTCTGCTTCATGTTTTGCTTTCAGGACTCGTGGTGAGTGTTGTATCCCTGGTTCACACAATGACTCCAGTTGCTTCTTATTGGCATTGGCTGATCACGGTGCAAGCACGTGTGAAAGGAAACCTTTTCATACCACCTAGCATGTTGCCCTGAGCTCTGCAAGAAATGCAAATGCCAATAACTTGCAATGCATAGAGAGCAGTCCCATCGTGACCTGCTTTCCTCCTCGAGTAGCTCTTGTGTCTCCCTTGTTTTCACTTGCAAGGTCTGTTGGTAATTGTTGAACGGTTACGTAGGTGTCAGAAGTCTCTGCTGTAGTTTGTTGTGCAGATGATCGTGCCACTCGCAGCAAACAGTACAGCCCACAAATGTTTCTTGTCTTCGTCTCTCACGTAATTTGAAAGAGGGGGGCAGTGAATTCCTCTTAGTTTTCACCATGAGGTCATTTGTATCGTACAGAGGCACGTCACGTTTTAATAGCGCACCCTTCGTAGGCTATTTAAATGTTCCTGTTTGAAGAAACCCGTTCCCTTCAGGGGACTGCGAGGGTGTGTTGTTTGCTTCAGTCCGGCTTCCAGCACTTAGAGAAACTAAACCTTAACAGTATTCAGGTTGGTGGAAGCTTGACATTTCATTAATGCTAGTTTTTAGGAATTAATGGGGAGTTGAGTCTGAACTGCAAGAAACGGCCACTTTTATTGTCTGGTTAAAAGAGCAATTCATGTACACGGGCAGTGCGTGCACACAGCAGCCGAATTCATGTGAAAAGCAGCGTTTGCATGACTGGGCTGGTGTATGTATGTCCGAGTATCACTTACCTTGTTAGAAGCAGCAGTTCGCTCTGCCGGTTTCAGATGTATTTGGACATGTTAGTTTAACCCTTAGAGTCGTGTGTTTTCATGCTGGCAAACACTAAATGTTGACCAGATGTTTAGGACAAAGATCCAGACCTTAAGTTTCATTGTAGGGCTTATTTAATTATTATACCAAACAAAAACAAAAGCAAAACAAAAACAAACAAACAAAAAAAAAACACTTCAGTTTCATTTTACAAAAGAGGTTGGGAGATTTTTTTTTTAGTGTATTTATGTGCAATTTTTGTTGTGTCCAGTGAAAAGAATATTTTAAAGAAACTGTGTATAAAATTCTATTTTGTGTTAAAGAGGCGATTGTTTTTTCCTTTCTGGGGCATTTGTGTTGGAGGATGTGGGAGGAATCCAGCTGAGTGTTTCGTGCTTGCCGGTGTCCATATACTGACCCCATTGTTCCACCACCCTCCCTCAACTGATGCCGAGCACTGAGCAGCATTTGAGGCTCAGCAGCATCACAGGCTTGAAATCAAGTGGCACTGGCACTCAGGAGTCCCTGATGGCATTGAAACGATCAGGTCAAAGCAACTGGGATTTGATTCTTCCCCCTTGTGAAGGGGGGGAGCTTCGGTGGCCTGCTTAAAATAGATCAGAGACGATTTTTTACAGCACCAAGAACTCCTGTGTTGTGCTTGGTAGTGACACAACGGCAAATGGTATTTTTATCCTTTTGTAAGTGGTCCTTTTGAAAAAAATGTTTTAGAAACAGGACTTTTACGGTGAATTTGGACATTAAAAAACTCTTTTGTATAAATATTGTGATGTTTTACAAAGCAATCTAATTTTGTTATTTCTGAAAACAGTGTAAACGTGTAATTAATAGAGTAAAGGATTTTAAAGCTTCATCCCATGCTGTATGTCTGTAAATACATTCCATAATTTCTAAGTCTGTTAAGTATAAATATGTTTGAATATTGTACACTTTATTTTAAATTGCCTGTATTCTGCCAGTAGTGTGAACTTCTAGCACATTAATAATATAAAAGGAAACCATGGGTAATTTGAAATAAAGTTTTAAGACTTACATGAACTGCCGTTTGTTTTCCTGATGTTCTTCTGTTGTATGAATGAATGTCACATCCTGTGTGCCAGGTGTGTGTATTCACCCTCCACATCATCAAGTTGTTTTTTTGTTTTTGTTTTTTTTTTTTTAAATCCTCTCAAAGCGAGCAGTAAAATGTATCTTCAGGGTCTGGGTGGTTTGCTGCCAGTATTTGTGCTCTTTGCAGTTCTCATCTTCTGCTTGATTTTATCCTGTCTTGGTTCAGTCTGTAAAATGTGTCTCTGTGCTTCATGCCTGTCCCCTCCCCTGTATCTGCAAGATTTGTTTCTGTTAGCCAAAATATTCACTCCTCTTTTCTTCAGCTCCCATCCTGCCTTCCTCAAGGCTGCCCAACTCTCTCCAGGTTTCATTCCTCCCCTAGCTTCTGTCTCCTGCCTTTCTTTCTCCTCCACTCACCTCCTTGGAAACCAGTCTGTCCAAAGGGCTCCTGATCGCTGGGATTTCCTGCAGAAAACACCTCGGCTGTGTGCTGTGATCCTGGCTCTCCACAGCTGGAAAAAACGAGCAGTGCCATGTTGTGTGATGGTGCTCCCAGCTCCAGTCACTGAGGATGCTCAGCTTTATTCAGCAGCTGGACAGCCAAGCAGCAGGGACCAGCTCTGATTTCTGACCCAGCAAGGAGAGGCTCACACAGAGAGCAGTGGCTCTGAGAGCGGTCGATGCAGCGGAGAAGGCCCGGAGGAGCCGGATGGGTGGCAGCATGAGTGGAGTCCACAGGCAGGAGGGGGCTGCTCTCACCTGGAAGGGGTAAGCTCACGTGGGTTAGGTCAGGGTAAAAGCCTCTGCCCACCTCAGGGCAGCGTCACCCAGCAGCCAGGATGCTTGCCTTGGGACTCCAGGGATTTTGGTACCCCCATCCTTATCAGAACAGCAAAGCCAGTCCCACTGTTACTTTGATACAGATTTTTGTTAAATTATTTTTGAAAGAGTAGCCCTTCCCATTACACAAGGGTTCACCCCATTACACAAGGGTTCACAGCTGGCTAAGTTTGGAAGCATGCTTTGCTGTGCCCAAGCAATTTGTGGGTTGGGGGTGTTGCTTCTTTTCTCTTCAAGACACTAGGTACTGAAACTGAAATTTTGTATTATTTCATGATCCAGTGCAGTGTGTAACTTGCTACGGGCTCGTTCACTGCAGCTCTGGGGCACCTGATGTACCCGAAGTGCAAGTGCTGTGTCACCCTGCCATCAGGAGCTGGGGCTTGCTGGGGAGCCAGGCAGAGGCTGAGGAGGACTTACACAAATTCAGTTATATTTTGTTCTGTGCTGAAAAGCAAGCAAAGGCGTAAGCATGAGCAAGGAGATTGAGAATTAGGAACATCCGATGGCTCTGCAGTGCCCTCTGCAAGAAGGAGCCGTGGTACAGATGGGTGATGTCAGCCCAGGCTTAGCTCGCTCCTGCCAGCACGGGACTGGCAGCAACCCCTGTTGCCTCCCCGTGGGGACCATGGAAAGCAAGTGAGCATTTTCATGGATTTGGTACGTGTTGGAATGGGAACACAGGGTGGTTTAAGCAGCAGTGCCCCCAGCAGCAATGCCAATATTTCTAACTGGAGTTTGTGTAGTGTCTGCAGTTTCAGCACTCCCTTGATAACCAGCTCAGCCTGACAGTCAGGCACCAGCCCCTTTCCTTTCCTTCCCTTCAGACAGGGTTCTGAGCCAAAGGCTCTTTGCTCGTGATTTCAGTAATCCTGCTTGAACTTCAGAGCTTTTGGCACGGTTCAACCTGGACACAAGGGTGTTTGGATGGGGCCAGCACAGCCTGGTCACAAAAAGCACAGATGGGGATGAGTTTGTATGGTTTGAGCTCTCTTCCCTGTGCGGGAGTGTCAGAAAGCAGCCGGCTCAGCCATGGGTGAGTGACAGTGGTGTCAGGAGAAAGGGACAAAAAACAAACAAACCCAGAACTTTGCTCCCCACCAGCTTTGTTCCTTGCCTGACATCCCTGCACGGAGGTCGCAGTCGTGGTGGGTACGGCAGTGACAGAGCAACTCCTCTGGGCCGTGCGGCCAGCTGTCTTTTTCCATTGTTGCTTCCCTCTGTAGGAGGGCACTGAGAGCTTTTCTGTCTCGGTGCTGACACTTTGCAGGGCTGTGGGAATGGAAACCTGCATGCTTCGCCTGCCCTCATGTTTACACTGCAAAGTGTCTGCAGTTTTCCCCTAGCCGACCTAATGCTGGCACTGACACCGGGGAGAGCGCTGCTTGAGCCCAGATGTGGGTGATGCCTTCCCTGCCTCGCTCAGAGCCACAGCAAACACCACCCCTTCCATGGCCAGTGCTGTGGGGGACTGCAAAGGAGGCTGTCCATGCAGAGCACCTCATCTGGTGAGTTCTGGAGCTGTTCATAGGATTACATCCCGCTAGCTTTAATGTTTCCATAAAGCTGCTACTGGGGAAGCAGCATCTCTGCTGTACAAAGACAGCTTCAGGTCACTGGAGCTTCACCTTCACAAACCACGTTCTCCAGAATAGCCCAAGATCTGTGGCGTGGTTTATTTCATCCTGATGGACACGCAGAGAGCAGTGCCCTGCCCAGCAGCAGCCCCAGAGCGCATCTGTGGCCGGGTTTCTTACTTATCATTTCTTTTTCTTTGGTCCAGTTTTTTCCTTTTTGTTTGTTTGCTTTGACAGCTGCTTCTCTCGACTCTTCTTGAGGTTCTGGTAGGGGCCAAGGTTTCTGCGGACCATTGTACCTCTCCACCAGGCCTGCAGCTGGAAGTAGGAGAGAGAGGTCTTAGGGGAAATCGGTTGCAGGGGAAATCCGGGTACAGTAAAATGGACAGAGCGTCTCTCCTGCACTTCCCAGCTGCAGGGGGAAACCCCTGGCCCATGCAGCAGCAGCTGGGCCTCTGCTGATGACACTGAAGGCATCCTATTATAAGCTGAGGGCAAGAGGAGGAGTAGGGGAACAGCCCCGTGACTCTCCCCTCTTGTATCACCCATGCAGTGGGGCTGCTGTGATGGGCACAGCCCCAGGTCATTCGAGGAGGCTGGCTTTTCCCCTCTTGTTCCCTTCTTAATCATTCTGCAGCCAGCTGCTGGCTTTGCGTCTGCCCCAGGAGAAGGGGACAGCTTTAATCTGTCCCTTGCTTGTGCCACCCTGTACCAGCCAACTTTCTCAGGCCATTTTCTGCCTGAACACAGCCTGTGGTGCAAATAATTAACTCCCAGCTGCTGATGGAGCAGCACTGCCTCAGTTTCGTTCCCCTTTACCTTCAGGATGCTCTTCAGTTCCAAGGCATCCCGCTCTAGTTTTCTTCTTCTAGCCTCCTTTTCTGCCCGATCAGCGATGATGGTTTCCTCAAACATCTGGCACTGCGAGGTAGCACAGGGGTAGTTCAGCAGCCACATGAAAAAAAAAACAGCCAGGGACGTCTCTGCTCCATGGCAGCCCACGGGTAATGTGTAAGCCTGGACCTTCCTCCCCCACCTCCTTTATTTGATCTTTTCCTGAATCCAGATGGCAAATGTTGCTCATTACCACCGCTCCTAAAGGCACTGAGAGCTGCCAAAGTGAAACCGCTCGTGGCCTGGGTGTAATTAACCCCCCGATCCTGTGCTGTAACGTGGCTGGCTGCTGGTGTCTCAGGCAACAGATGTCGGTAGGAAGGACCCGTGCTCCCCCAGGCTAGGCAGCAGATGATGAATTGAAAGGCTTGGGACACCCAGCTGACAGTACACAGAGTGAAAAATGAGCCCACAAGCAGGGAAACATCTAACTCAAGCCCAGCATCTCAGGCCCAGTAACAATAAGGAATGATCACAAGTGAATTCCTCCTAGCGCCCTTTTTACCAGACACTTCGTTTTGCCCTGTGCTGCCTGCTCTGATGCGCCTATGTGTCTGTGATCAAAGCCCAGCAGTTAACCAAGAAACTGGTGTGGGGTAGGAATGATTTTAACTGGAATCGGTCTCCTGTTAACAGAGCACTGTGCAGCTGTGAACACATCTCCAGGAGGGGAAGGAACTGCTGCTTTCAGGCTCAGCTTGTCATACCCACACATCGCTAGAAGGAACAAGCTTGTTCTGGCTACGGCAGCAAACTAAGGTGAGGCATACTGACAGAATGGGGCAGTGCCTTTGCCCCTCACAAAGGCTATCAGTAGTTTTCTAATTACCTGCTGGTATTTGAAAATAGCTCAGGGAAAACATCATCATCCTTCCTTGATGTCACAAATGATGTCATGCCTTCCCAGGACCTGTGCTCATAACCCCATCTTACAGCTCTAGATTACTGATTTTTTTCCCCATGGTCCTTGTTCCTTATCTGAATGACAGTAGGAAAAAGCCAGGACGTGGTTTTGCATGGCTGAGCGCTGAGCTGCTGCTGCTGCCTTACCTCACTGGCAAACCTCTGCAGCATTTCCAGGTTGTTTGCCTTTGATTCTTTTAGGGCTTCAAGTTCTGCATCTTTAGCATCTGTGTCATTTTCATACTTGTCCACCCAGTATTCCAGCTTCTCTTCCACCTTCTGCATGGGGACAGAGAGGTGCTCAGCATGGTACAAGGAGCATACAGGGGGTGCACTGCCTGGGGGACACCGTGGAAGCCCTAACACTGGCCCGGATGATAAAAGAGACTGGCTCAGCCTTGCAGAGGTGCAAGAAGAATGGAGTAGCCCTGGGAGTTAGCTTTGTGCACAATCCTGGTGCAGTAAATGACAACCAGAAGCCATTCTTTGTGTGTGAGCATAGGAAGGGGAGTTTAGGAAACACAGTGTCACAGTGAGAAACCTTTTATCCTCTGCATGACTGCCTAGCCCCTCTCTGGATTAAACTCAGTGCACCCGCAGTAAGGTCCCATGGGTCAGCAGCTCACGCTTTTTCAGGTTGTGAACTTGGCTTTGTTGCACTCATTAATAGGAGGGCAGGTGTTTCTGAAACATCATGCCAGATGATTTCCTCCCATTCATGAGTAACTTCTCCATAGCAACAGCCATGATTGCCTGCATGGAAAAATAGTCTGAGGAAAAGCATCAATCTCATTACAACATCACAGCTGGATGCAAGAGGGAAGTGGAGGGCACGGTCAGCCTCTTCTCTGTGGGCCACCGTAAAGCCACCAGCTGCTGGCTGAGTACAGAGAGGCTTGGGATGTACTTAGGAAGTCCTCTCACTCTGAAACCTTGGTCAGACTATGGTCCTGGGATAGGGAGCTCATGCTTTAATTGCTCTGAAGATCCGGCACTTTTCTGCAGTCGTATGTTAAAGATGTGGTTCTCTTTTCTTAAATTTCACTCTGGCAGTGATGCTAGGTAGCCTGCAGCAGTACAGGTTTTCTTCCAGCCATATGTGAGACGCTTACCAATGTTATTTGCTGTTATGAGCACTGCTGTTGATGACAGAAAAACTCTGAACCTTTGGATCAGCAGCACAGGGACATTCATGGTTGGTAGCTGCTCAGATCAGGTACAATAATCATGAGCTAGCAATTATCCAACCCCAATTCTTGCTCAGATTAAGAAAAGGCATAATTATTCTAGCAGCTTCTGTCATTTCTTTCACCCTCTGCAACACTTGGGTGTGTGATTTGTTGCCCTAACTTAGTGCAAGAGCACTCTTCACTGCGTTGTGGAATTCCCAGCTCCTGCCAAAGGTCTACACAAAATCCCTGATAGCTGAATACAGCTATCTGAGGGAGGGAAAATCTGTAACAATGGGATAGAAAATCCCAATCATATGAACTCTAATTTTAAGAAAATGTGTGTAATCTAGCAAATCACAAATCAGGGAGATCCAGCTTAATTCCCACTTGAAGGGAAGCAGTAATTCAAACAGCAACAATCGTGATGGAACAATAACTGCTTTTCTTTAGACGCTAATCAATGATGTAATAGTTATTGGTTGATATTTCAGGTACTAACATAAAAAGCCAAACACACCGTATAGTATTGCCTGAGGAAATTTTCAGTCTCCACGTGGACTCGAATCTCCTCATCAGTTTCCTTCTTCAAGTCCTGGGATTGATGCAACAGAAATGTGAGATGATGTTACTGCATCTGTGTGTGTACCTTTGCTGCTCAGAGCCCAGCTGGTGCACATGCACGTGGAGCTCTCTGTGCAGTCCACACGCATTTTTGCCTTTTTCCCAGTGCCCAAACTGACCGAGGCAGTAGTTCAGCCTGTGGCTACCAAACAGCTCTACCAGCATAACATGCTGCGGGCAATACTAGGAGTTCAAGCTGCTGAGGTTGCTAAATAGCACTGTAACTGTATGCAAGTGGAACATGAACTTGCAGCATTAAAATGAATAGGGGGAAATATATTTAAAATAAATCCATTTGACTTGAATCACCTTTAAAGGAACCAAATAAGTAAAGTAATTAGCCTTGTTTTACCTGTTTGAGGTCTGATCCAGAAAGCTTTGCGTCCACAGTCCACATGATAGTTCTGGTGGCAGACAACCACCTGTCATCATCTAAGTCCTCTGATCAAGCATTTCTCCAGGAAAGAAAGCCCCCAAGACAGCTACCTGCCCGTGCTGAGGCCAAACACTGGCCTTATTTTCATTATTTCTATCTTTCTTTTTTTTTTTCTTTCTTTCTTTCTTTGGCTTTTTCAGATCTGAAAAAATGCTGCTTGTGCAGCTCACCATACTTCAGCTGCAATTCCAAGGGAGGGGGACGTTTATCGTTTTAGAGAAAAAAAGGATAACGTGGTGTAAAAATGGGGCACCAGACAAGCAGAGGCATTGCTAGAGTCCTAGGAGAAGATCTTTCTGAGACAAGAATTGTTCCCAGCACAGTGCTGAGTCCTCCTGTCCTCAACTACAGACAACCCGCTGAGCTGACTTTTTCCTCACAAGCTGCAGGTACTTTTCAGTAAGGGCTGTGGGGAAGAGCTTACCTCAATTGCTTTGTTCAGTCCATTTTCTGCATTGCTGCACTTCTTCTGGGTTTGGTGGACCTGGAGGTCTGTGTGTTTTTTTACATAGCATTTCTCCATGTCTGTTTTGGCTTTCAACTCTTGGAACTCATCTTTGAGGTAGACAATTATATTATCTCGGTTCTGGGGGGGAGACAGAATAAGCAAAAAAGCAAGCCTGGAGACTGAAATCAGCTCTCTGTTTCTTAATCTCTCCACTCCCTGATAAATGCAAAAGAATCAAAGGCTGTAGGCTTCACACTTTCCCTGACCATTGACCCATTTTAAACTGTGCTTCAGATGGAAGTTTGATTTACAACCCATACAAGAAGGCAATAAACTCATCAGTGAGGAGTGAGAACTGCCGGAGAAGGCGGAGTGGTGAACAGAGTGGGACAAGAAACCAGGCCTGGTGGCCTTTGGTTCAGGAAGAGATTCAGACATGCTTATTATAAGCATGAAAATAGTCCAATAATTTCAACTGCTAAAGGGAGTTTGCTAACTACTTGGATTAGGCTGTCTCAGTGAGCAGGCATCTGTAACAAGAGGATGATACCTCAACCCCCTATATGCCCAAGTCTAATTTCCTAAAGTACGCTCTATTCCTTGGATTTATTGCTGGTTTTTGGCTTGCTATGTGGTTGTATTTTTTTCCTAGTTATACAGCAACTGTAAAAATACAGCCCTATGAACAGGTGAAAATCTAATCTTGACTCACTCGTATGTTTATACAGTTCTTTCTTGAAATCTTATCAAGAAAATGCTGCCCACTTTGTTAATAAAAGCACACACCCAGGGTAAGTAAGGAGTGCCAAGGAAAAGCTGGCGGTGAGCTCCCAGCCTCTCCCCACACCTTGTTTCACAGCAGAGCTGAGCTTTCCTGGGGGAGTTCTGTCTCCGGGACATTTATCCCCAGGCCAACATGCCCCATTTGTCCAGCTTTTTGTGTGTGCTCAGGCAGCAAAGTGCATTTGCTCGATCTGGGATTGTTAGTTTCCTTACTCCTTTTTAATGATTTGATTTGAATAGCAGATAAAAGCTCATCAATCAAGGGTTGGGACTTGGAAGAACCTCCCGTAAAATGAAAAACTCTAGACTGCATTGCGAGTTAAAAAGGTCATCAAAGTCCCCTGTGTAATTATGCAAGAGCAGCAGTCATGCCTCTGGGCTGGCTCCCAGTTGCTCCATTACAGCCTCTCTCTTTGCTCTCCTGCCATGCTGTGACGGGTTTGACATTCATCAGCCAAACCTTGCAGCTGAAGATGAAATACCAAAGTGTTGGCATTTAAATGGGTTGAAGCCCACGTATCTTGTCTCTGAAGCACCCTTGCATTCCTGAACTGTGTAAACATGGAAAAATGCCACAGGAAGGAGCCAGCTCAATAGCGCTGTGTTTGAAAGCCTTCGCAGCGTGACTCATCTGGAAAGGTTTCCTTATAAGAAGAGTTTGGAACAGTTAAAAGAAAATCCTTCCCTCTGCACCCCTTGTCGGACACAGCTAGGAAGAGTAAAGTATATTTATAAGGCTCAGGACAATTAGGGCCTTGGTTGGTGCAGTTCTGTGGTTTTAAAAGTCATGCATTCAAAATTTGTGAAGGTTTCCAAGATCAGATATTTTTTTTTAACAGCCGTATCATCATATGACTGCAGACAGCTACAGACACGACCTATTTATGCCCCATTAAGGTTTCTGGTAATGGCTTTTATTCTCCTTGATGTGAAATTCTGCTAGGCATTGGGAGTGGTTGTGTTCCTAGTCAGTAGACGTGGGAGGTGACTACACCACTTTATCCTGAGGTTGTCCTGCTGTGTTGTGGTGGAAGCACGGCTAAATCCAGGGGCTGGCAGACAGAGCGGGGAGATGCTAATGAAAAACCCCAAGGTTTTGTGGCACTGAGGCTCTGCAAAACCAAGTGCTGCTGAAGTCAGGGTCTTGCAGCTATCTGCTAAGGATCTGGAAACAGGCCAGAAAAGAAGGGTTCAGCCTAGGTTACAAAGAATTCAGAGAGGTGGGGCAGAGCATGAGCACCACGCTATTTTCTTTTTTATTTCTATTTTGATAGGGGAAAAAGTGCTTTTGATTTCAGAGCCCCAGGCCTCAGCTGGGAGAGGGGCCCGCCTGCTCTGTTTGTTTTCTTGGCTGCACGGCATGTTTGTGGTTTGGATTTGGTGGTGTAAAACAGCTCCGATAGAAGCGGGGAGTCTGGGGGCTCGGTTACACAACCCGAAGCAGACGGGAAGTGAAATGCAAAACCCCGCTGGTGGTTTACAGTAATGCACTCACTTGGAGAGGGAAAGTCTGCTGCAGGCATGTGGGCAGCTACTGCAGCCCCGCTGGGGGGCCGGGAGCTGCAGAACCGGGGCGTTTTTGGTGTGACATCGCGGGCTGTGACTGCTGCTGCCACCCACAAGCCGTGGGCGCCATCTGTGGACCGTGCTGGTCCCTGGAGTTCAGAGGCAGGTACGGGGAAAACGAGTTAATATTTATTCATTCTGGTTTATTCTAGCAAAGGGCTCAGCCAGGACACTGCGTGCTTTCACGGTTAATGCAGTAAACCTCTGGGCTGCTTATTTGGGATGACTTCAGCTTCGAATCTGCCAAAGCAAAGATGCAAAATCATACATCATGCATCCAAAACTATCCCCAAACTGGCAGAGACCGAGATCAAAACCCAGGAAATACTTGTTAAGAGCCAGTCTGCTCTGCTAGCAGGTAAACAAGCTTTTTTTTTTTTTCCTCTGATCTCTCAGCTCGCAGACATCAGCTCAGAGGGCTGTCTGCTGCTGTTCTCCGGTGCCATAGGATTCTGCCCCACAGATGCTGTTTGGCAGCAAAAGCAACTGCACTCGAGCTGGAAAGGGTACACATGCTCATGTGTTTTCATTTACTTTGATTTATCTGCCTTGCAAGTGCCCCCTGCATCTCTCAGTTCTTCCACAGCAATTAGCATTTACAGTCCCTTAAAATACAGCTGGTTACGGAAATAACAACCAGCAGCAAAGACTCTGTGTGATTCCTACAGCCTTGGGGTAAACTCCCTGCTGCCAGCAGCTCACCCGGTGCCCACCGTTTGGAGGGAGCAGGGGAGGGGGTGCTGTGCTGTGTGGGGGCAGCCAGTGAGCCTGCAGGGCGCCCCGCTGCCTGCCTCCTTGCTTCCACGCCGAGTGTGGATGAGCTCAAATCTTTCCACTGGCAGCTGCGATAGCTCAGCCTGCAAAGCCTGGAGTTATGCTTAGATCTACACACCTGCTGCAGCCTGGACTTGCATCCCCTGAAACCACACAGCTCTGTCCTAGCTGCCAGAATGTCCCAGTGCTGCACACCCCCCCGAGGAATGCTTCAGCCGAAAGGCCAGCAGGGCTGGAGGGTCACCCATTCTCCTGCCATAAGGACTTCTGCAGCCCTCCGCTAGCTCACCTCAATACCAACAAGTGCTGTGCCGTGTCTGAGGGGCAGTTTGCTGGCAGAGGGACCAGACTTGTTGGCAGTGGCACCCTCGTCAAAGACTCTGTCCCCCGTGGCAGCACGTTTGGATCTAATGCACCAGCTCTGGCTCCTGCTGAGTTGCCTCGGGGGCTGTTCCAGCACTGGGATGAAGTAGCCCAGAGCCATCACAAACCTCTTGCCTTTCACTACAGTCATCTGGTACGTTTCTCCAGCACAAACATGCACCAGCTTAGGGGTATATGCAGTTAAGATATTCCCCCGAATAGTTATTTGATGGATTTGTCTTCCTGGGGGAGGATAAGGAAAGAAATGTGACAGATTTTAGTCACTGCTGAATGCACTACTGAGTGGCACATTGGAACTGGTTGTCTTAACAGAGCTCAAAGAGAATAAAAAATAATGGACCTATTTGCACTGGCACCATGATGTAACATCTTGGTTTTCTGTCTAGTATGTAGCCTGAAATATTACAGTGTTATAAAATTATACCATAACTTGCATACATTTATGGCATGAATTTAACAAAAAAACTACAGGTCATAAAAAGCCTCCATGAGAACAGCAATGAGGGAAGTTAAAAGTTTACATTCCCCCCCCCCGCCTTTTTTTTGTTAACCTATATAAACTGTATAAGCTTATACAATATTAACTTGTTTCAAAATCTGTATGATGGCCATCGCTTGTCCAGGAAATGTGAGAAAGTGAGTATTTTTCTGCAAGCTCGGAAATGAACACTGTAGCAGCAAACAGAACTCCTGCAGCCAAAGTACAGGTATCGGTGATGTTCCTTTACGGAAGAACATCATAACAAAACAGTCTGGAATAAAAACAGACTGATCGTCTCGGCTTCTTTTGAGACACCAGTGGTATCCAAAAGGAAATAAAACGAAATGTGAGAACATTTAGCATTTGACTTGTGTTCTATTAGAAAGAAAAATGAGAAGAGCAGACTAATACAGCATTAATTAGCATCTCATTAAGAACTAGCAAGACTGAAAATAAAAACATGCAAGCAACATGTGTGAATCAATGACCGTGTTTTTCTGGTTCCATGATTAGATTTTCTTGCTTTTGTTTTCTCATCCACTGCACTGGAGACAGCCATGCAGGCTTTTGTCTACAGGTCTGTGTGTTATTATTGTTCAAAGTGCTCCAAAATCAGCAAGCTGTATTTTTGCTTCTAATTAGTTGGCAAGGTGACAAATCATGCAAGTGTCTGTAAAACTGCCGATGGGAAAATCCCATATTAAGCAAAAATAAATTATTCTCCCTCGGGAGACAGAGTGAGACACCATTATTTTTGGCACAGGAGGAAAGCAGTACTTTAAAGTAGTCTTGTCTTTGATTTGTTATCAAAGCTGAAACTATAAGGAAACCCAGAAAAGGATTTTTAGGCTGGAAACATAAAAACAAAATCCCAAATGAGTGCAGGTCCCACTTGATGAGGCAAAACGCAAGAACCCAATTAGCATAAGGTATTAAAAGAACACAGAGAAGGTCACCTCAGCATGGGAGCTACACACCTTCCGACGACTGCAAGAGCAAAGAGAGGTGCAAGGCAGGACAGAGAAATGCCAAGCCTGACTGCAGTGCCAGGACATTGCTGCTAGTGAGAGATGGGATGATTGCAGCCCATATACCAGTCCCAGAGAAGGTATTAAACCAGAGCTGGACACCTATGTCATGTGCACAGACACTGAGGTTTGTGAAGCACTACACAGAAGGCAAAATACTTCATCATATTCATGAGCTTGGGGAGAGGGAGAAAAGAAGCTTCCCAGGAGCCATCAGAAGCTGAGTGAGACAGGACATTGTGCAGAAACAAACGGACAAAATGTGGTGGTGTGAGCCTGACAAACTATCCAGCTTATTTCATTTAAGTGCCACACAGATGTCAAGGGAATTTGGGTTATCCCACAGGGCCTAGGAATAGTCTCCCAACCCACTTCCAGTGGGAGTAAGTATATATTGAAATATACAGCTTCCCTTTTCAGTCCTGGGTCTGACCTTTACATCTTTTTAGATGTTAGATGTTTTAGATGTTTAGATGTTCAATTCTGTAAGGGAAAAAAAAAATAAACTTCATTCTTTGTTTCTCATTCACTTTCCACAACTATTCTTCCTTGTTTCTTTTTCCTAACTTGCTAACTTTCCATTTCCTTCAATGACTTCTTTGTCCTCTCTGTTATGCCCACGTTTTTTTTCTAGTGTTCTTTTCATCGTGCTACACTTCCCGATGTACCTTATGCATTTCCAGGATCTCTGCTAGTAGATTTCCCTTTGGTGTGATGCCCACTGTTAAGTAACCTCACCTGAAGTTCTGTTTCAGTTTCTTTCTTGACATCTTGCAGCTGTTTCTGGAGTGACTTTATCTCCTTCTTTCCTTCCTCCTCCCTGAAGGAAAATGGGAAAATACAATCACTTGAATACATCAAGAAAGGCAGGAGTTGTGTACCTAGATAGGGGATTTCCTATCTCCTGATACATCAGTGGACTTAGCTGGACACTGCCCCACTTAACCTGCTAATTGGTGAGTTTGTAACAGCTGAACTAAAACAAGCATGCACAAAAGCTTGCCCTGCTTCTTCAAAACAGCAGATAGCTGCTTTCTGTGGCTGGGTAGCAGAAAAGGCATTCGTCCCTTCACTCCGATTCTTGAGGAGGCAGCACAGCTGCAAGTCAGAAGCAGTACAAGCCAGTGACTTGGTAAGTAAATCCTTAAAGAAAAGATGCATAGACTGAGCAAAGAGGATGGGAGAGAGAGGTAGAATGAACCAAAATCCTGGGGAACCACATCAAAACCTACAGAAGTATTTACCTGTTTAAAACAAAATGGATACAGTAATATTCTAGGTTTCATTACTATCGTATTTCACCGAGTGCTTTTCTAAGCTCTTATGCCTATCATTTGATGTAAAGCCAGTAACAAGAATTGCTGCCTGAGGCTTCGAACCCACTCCCAACCTTATATGCAAACACGCATTTCATTTTCAGAGTCCTCAGCTGGGTGACTGTGATGCACTGAAGCTCCTGATCAGGAGTTCCAGCCTTGCTGCAGACCGCTTTCAGACCGGTATATTGACACAAACCCAGGGAAGTTATAGTATATTGAAATACAGACCAAGTTCATTCCATGAAAAGAACGTACAGTAGATCAGGCAGCGCAGTGATTAGATATGGTTTATAGACTGGAATAAAATGATTATGTCCTTTCCAGTTATGATTTGTCTGCCCTTTTCCATTTTCCAGTATTGATCAGTGATTCCACAAGCAATTGCTGCTTTCATTTTTGCTTTCTGTCCCTTCCATGGATAAACAATAAATCCCTTGGTTTTAGACAGTGGAAGAGGTGGGTTTTGTGCTTGAAAAACAATTGCCTCTGCTGCCATCTGTGCTAGCCCCTTGCTGTCAGTGGTTACAGGGAGCACATTAGCATATGGGTCAAAGCAGATCCTCCTGGGCATCATCTAACCTAAAGGCCGTGTGTTGCTGACCCTGGTTTGAGCAGATTATTTGCATCTCTGGCTTCCTCTGGGGACAGGGAGTTAAAGATCGGGGATCTCCTATATCACATTATGTTTTAATTAATTATGGAGCAGCATTTGCATTAATGCAGACACTGGTGTCCAAGCTGAGGCAATTCCCTAACGTGATTAGTATCAGTACCATCAGTTATTTCTCTCTCAATGGGAAAGAAGTGCAATTTGTAAAGTAGTCAGGGTAATTTAAGCTGAAAAAGTGGCATCCTTTCTATATCTTGGTTTAGGGTTTTTGTTTGTTTTTGTTTACTTCCCTTGTATAGCATCTACTGAGGGGGAATGGGCTTTGGCTCTGAGCAGTAAAGCAGAAAAATACTGAAGTCAACTCTGACCTGATGAGGGTGTCATGAAACTTGCTCTTCTTTGCATTCTCTCTCCCATTAGCTTCTATTAGGCTGTTAAATGTTCCTGATTCCTGCATCTCTTTCATAGTTGCAGTAATTACATCACTTGCATACTGCCTGCCAGGAAGAAAATGTATACAACAGTAATTTATAAGTGGGAGAGTGGGAACCCTGTATTTTTTCCTTTCAAGAGAGACTGAGAACTTTAAAGCCCCGAGCATCCCCCACAGCCATTATATCTGTGCTTCACTCACCTGTCAGCCTGAATTTTTCTGAGAGTATCTGCAGGCAGAGCACTGTGTTTCATGGCCTTGTTGGAAATATGATGAGTTCTTTTCAGATCCACAGAATTCCCCAGCTGCTGCTTGTGCTCAATGCTTTTCAGAGGCTTGGAGGTAACCGCTTCCCCACCCCCTTGCCTTGCAGATGTAAGCTCTTGATGGTCAGTGTCCAGCTCCTTCTTGTTGTCTCCAATTTCTTTCATTTCCTGGCTCTCAATCTAAAAGGGAGTACAGGAGACCTGCTTGCACATTGGGCAGTTGAAATACACCCTCTGCAAATTTATGTGAGAAGAGAGGAGCAACAATTAATAATAAATGAGAATGCAGATATACTAAGTAGACATTTGTCTGAGATGTTTTTAAAGACCTCCAGCAAGGGAGACTGCACAGTCTCCAGTCAGTCCCAGCATGTCACAGCTATCTTTACTGTAAGGAAGATTTTTCTGAAAGTCCTCGTCTGCAGTTGAACCTCTGACTTCTTCTCCTAGTCTCTGTAGACACAGAGAAAAAAATATTCCTTCCTTCTTTGCAGCAGCTTTTATGTATGGGAAGCTTGTTAGTCTGTTTTCCCTCAGCCTTCTTTCCATCTTCGCCATTTCCCCATTTATTTCACCAGGACCTTTGCCTACAATATTTTTGTTAGAACAAGAGCTGAGATGCATGGAAATAAATGATAGGCATCAACTATCTGCTTAGCTGCTGCTTGTGAGAGTGACAGCAGAAGAGGTTTAAGGTAAATTCAGAGAGGAAATACAAAATACTAGCAGCAATCTTTTATGGGAAGATATCTTCCAACTGTGTACAATTTTACAAGCAAAAAAAGCCCTGAAAAAGCAAAAGCACGCTATAAAATCAACTGAGGCCTTGCTTCTAGGAATTCCCCTGCTTAATGTGCTGTGGGTAAGAATGCAGGTGTATACACTGGGGCATTAAAAGAGAAAATTTTCTTGCTCACCTACAGACATCTCAGAGTTTGCATGTCATCTTAGCCTGTGTCTAAGCACCACAGTTTATAGCAGTACCACTGAAGCCAAATAATGCTGTCATTTCCAGCCCTAATCCTAGTCCAGAGCTGCCTACTCTCCACTCTGGTTGCTTGGTGAAATGGAAAAGAGAACTCACTGAGCTGAAACATTTTCCAGCAAAGAAGGGGAAAAAAAAATATTTTTAACAGCACCAGTTCTCAGTCCAGATCACTTCACAACCACAAAAATCTTTGTGCCAACGCAGCACCAAGGGCAGAGTGAAAACAAGTGGTCAGAGCAGCCATGGTGCATGCTAGCGGTAATTCCAAGAAGCTCCTGGTCTAGCAAGGCTCCGATCATGTTCTGTGATCCTATTGCAGGCAGTGGGGGCAGCGAGCAGGGCACTGCACAGGGCTGCTTCATCCTGAATACACATACAGCTCACAAGGAGATGAACCAGCCTCTGGAAGTGCCTGACTCGCCACTGACTACAGAAGGAGTCTAGCTGGCTACATGCTTACTTTTTGGACAGTTAAATTTCCATTAAATGAATGCCATGCAAAGTATGTACAGAGCAATGGAAATTACACAGTTAATTAGGAAAAAAAAAAAAAGTTTAAAATAGTTTTCAGTGAAGGCTGTACTTCAGAAATAGCTAATTTAGGCAAACAAACTTTTAATATGATGTAGATTTTATGAATCCTCTGATAGATGTTTATAATGTCTGGGAAAGTTCAAGACAGGCTATAACTGGGTTGTCTGTAAACAGTAGGGAATTAAGCACTAATAATTACCAAATAACTACGGAAGAGCAAGGAGTTTGTGAACTGCATGTGGTGCCATCAGTGTACTCTCCTACCTGTTTATCTTTTGCTAGTCTTTTGCTCCAAAGTCAGCAAATAGAAAGGCTGCCTTCTTCTGGGGTATGCACTGCATAAAGCAATTCACAAAGTCCCTGATGTAGAAAATCAGTGAGGTGCTGATCAGCACCGTGACTAACCCTGTCAAAAATGTCATCAACTGAAATGTAGACTGTCAATCTATGAAATGTCAATCTATGAAAATGTCATTGATCTGTTTGACTGACAGAGCTCCAGTAGCATGCAAGGTGCTTGGCAAGTACAGGTCTACAAATACAGTGATAACAGACAAAGGTAAACTGAGAAAAGGGAGAAACAGTGAATTAAAGAGCACTAGATTCAGCAGGTAGCTTCCCTTAGGTCATCATCTTGTTTCTAAATTGTTTCCTCCTCAATTTGTTTTGGAATCTTTAGCAATACAACTGAGGTTTACAGTGTGTGGGAAAACTGTGTTTTAAGAAATCACTTGGTAAAAATGAGCCTGTGTGCTTGGAGAGAAAAAATAAGGCATTTTCTCTATAATTTAAATGTAACTTAAGTATGTCTATGAACCTCTGAAGGGGGTGAAAGAGAGCAACTCCTGCCATCCTTGAGACATGCTCTGTCTGTGTGTTCTTGCTGCTGGCTCATCAGAGGTTTCACACCCAGATCTGTGAGGGAGAAGCATCCTCTGGAAACGAGAGTCTGGCTCACCGTACTCTTGGAAGGGGAGGAGTGCCCTCTATTGCACAGTCTAAGCGTTGTTCATGCCCTGAAATTCACTGCAACATATTAAAAGACTTTCCTCCCCAGCAACAAACCTCTGCCTGAGCATTAAGGCTTCTTTTTCTTCTTCACACCTCTGCCCAAATCCACTTAACTATGATGCCTCTTAGAAATCAACTAATTAATAATGGTCATTAAGAATGGGGAGTTACTAATACATTTTGAAGTGGAATCTTTCTTAATTCATTGTCTGTGGGGACTACAGGAGGATTAGCATGCACTTAGAATAACAGAATTACTCTGGTTTGGGGTACTTTCAAAGTTCCTTTATTTGTATTTTTAAAATGGCCGTGTATCTATATAAGCCCCTAGATATGTTTTACTTCTTTTTCACTAATCCTTTGCTTGTCATCTAACCACTGAGATGTTAGAACTACAAGCCCAGGAACCTTATCTTGGGTCAGTGGGATTCTTTGCAGTCTTGACAAAGGCGTCTCAGTGATGCTGCAGTGTAAATACATGTATTAAAACGTCATCTGTGCATTTTTATTGTTTCTTCACCAAAGGGTCATAGACTGCTTTGCAGAAAAAAATAAAAAAAAGAAAAAAATCCTGAGCTGATTTTTAGAGAGTACTGATAGAAGATACAAAAGACAAGGAGAAAAATTAGAGGTACTTTTTAAAGAGAGAGGACAAGAGGCACATACGCAGCTGATGTCTGTCTTGCCCTCATATGGAACCGGCATGATACATCCAAGGATTGCGAGCTGATCAACGCAATTCTCCAGCACAGCAGTAAACAGCAGAGCTTCCAGCCGAGTGAATTTTTCCATGTCTTTAGTCTCTGTGTTCTTGCTAAGAGGAACAAAGACAAGAGATGCCAATGAGAATTACCCTATCATGTTAGTAACTGTAGTATAAACTAAGGTAGACCTGAAATAGCCTTGTTTGCAGCCTTTTATACACTTCCCTAGCTTTGTTTATAGTCTTTCAAACACTGTTTATAAGAGGAGCTGTGCTCTGCTAATGGCTGCATTCAAGGAATGTTTAGCTTTCACAGAACAAAGCAGGTCCTGGTCCCTCCTAGAGCAGATCTGGGTAGACAAGATGAGAAGGGATTGAACACGGATTGCTCAAATTGGGTGAGGTGGCCTCACCAGTCAGTCCGAGGGGGCAGAAGTGCTTCATGCTGGACTTTGTACTTTGGGAAACAACCAAACGAAGGTGCCTTTGTAAAAGGAAAAAAAAAATCCACACCTCTTATAAAATCTCAGTTGGCAGACACTCCTGTTCTAATTACTCTTCATTATTACTGTGTAGCCTTATCGTTTTTATGATCCCAAGCTCCTCGGGAGGAATTGTTACCACCTCAAGACTTTGAAAGTCAAACCAGAACCAATATCCAGACTAAGTAAACTATCTTTAATGTTCTGTGTTCAATTTTGTTTATTTTAATTGCTTTTCAAACGTGAAACAGATCTGCATCCCTTCTGCATTTACAATATTCCATCTGCAAGGAAAGCAGATGGAATACTGTGACAGTGCATCTAGAGCACGGTGGAAATTCACCATTAAACCAAGTGAGATTGGTCCATTTAGAAAAATGCATAAGAAAACGTGCATACAAAATAGAGAAATTATCCGAGGCTTTTAATGAGTTTTGGTAAGGCATTAGACAATCCCTCTGCTCCTAAAACAGGTATTTCTGGTAGAGCACCTAGCACAGGGGGAGCCTGAGATGGCTGAGATCCCGCATGTCATCGCAATGGAAGCATCAACATCTACTAAAAACATGTTCGTTTGGCTGCTGTTCCTACGACTGGGTTTCTGCCATCTGTAAAACCCTTGCATAAACACACTCCAGGCCTGCAGAATATTACAGCCCAATCTGTAAGCAAACCATGGAAATGCATCAGACAATGCCTGTTAACCTGACTAACGGGATAAAACATGTCTGTAGTCTACTAAAAACCAAAAAGGTTTAGATGCAGACATGCCCTGGATCACTGGGAATCAGTGATTTTTCATAAGCAACTTTACAAGTGTTTAAAAAATAGGCATATTTGCTGTGAGAGTTCAGAAATTGTTACCATTTGTCTTTCTATCTCTTTGTTGTTTCTGTTGAAGAAAATATAGTAATTTACAACTACAGCATGAAATTAATTTCACTGGAGTGGAATATATGGTCACTTTTTAGTTAAGGTCTATGAGATGTCTGCAAGTACCATAACAGTTAGAACAAAATAAAAGTGTAGATTTTATGTATTAGTTTCCAGATAACAGGCACTAATAAAATGATTTTTTAAATTTCTCATACATTTTTATCTTTTTAAGAAATCTATTATCTACATATTGAGATTAAATAACGTGAATAATCTAATTCATGTGGAGTCTTAATGCTAAAAATATGGAGAAAAAAGCGTTGTTGTGAGAGAGCTTTCACCGGTGGTTATGACAGCATTCTTCAAAGTAGAAATAACGCTTGCAGCTCTCACAGGAAAAAGTGACTTATCTGGAAATAAAGGAGGATGGAATGCTTTTCCCCTATTGCATGAACAACTTCTGTCCAGCAGAGAGTTAACTCAAGCTGTTAATGTGTGTTAAGAAAACTTCACAGCAGGAATGTTTCTCTAAAACTTGCTGGTTTGCTCCTCCTACATAACTCCTCTTACAGCCGTGCTAACAGCCACATACTCAGCAGATGCATGAGCCAAACCAGTAAGCCCTGCCTGGGCTTATGTTGACTTGGAAGTGGGAAGGAAACCACTGTCTGGGGCATTTAGAAATGCTACAAGCAGCGAGGTGCTCTCACCGGATTTTAGTATTAACGCAGTGCCCGCAGACCATCCTGATATTGACACTGACCTTAATCGCTGTGCTTTGCTGAACTCCTTTGCTAAGCTCTATTAATAAAAAGAGAGGTATGTGAGGGATTCAGCTTCCCCCAAGAGCTTAGGCTGACATTCTTTCTCTGCTGATCTAAAGGGGAAGAAAAACATATCAAGACATGATTTTTAAAACAACTGTATAAAAGGTCTGGCCTTGTTCCTCTGGGGATTGCAACTCCCTCTGCTGTGTGAGATTCGTGGAGGCACATTTCTCCCATCCTGCCTGACAAACTGAAATGGCTTCAAGGGCAGCATTTTTTTTTTTTTTTGCAGCATTTCTTTTAGTTATTTAAGAATATACTAACAAATGCCAATGAGAAAATTCAAAGCTGAGAATGTCACATCTCTGTCAGCTCAGTTTTGCAGAAAAAGAGATTCTGAATCCCCACAGTGGCAGCAGCTGGGCTTTAAATCGAATATCTGAGCTTTTACCAAAGAACGTCTCTTAGGCAAGCAAAATAGTTGTGGCCTTACAGAACTGTCTACTGCTATAAACGTTAGGGTAAACATTGCTCATTTGAAGCAAATTAGAAAAGAAGCCTTGATTTTTTTTTAATAGTCTTGGTTTTGGCTAGGAGATGCGCAGCCGGTTTCGTGCTGACTGCAGAGAAACGCTTTCAGCTCCTGCTCTCTGAGGCTGCGCTGATACGAACTGAGAGCTATCGGGAGCACTTCCCGGCTGTGACATCTCTGCAGCTGGGAACAGCAGAGTCCGGGCAGGCCACAGCAGGGCCCGTGCCCATTCTGCCACCAGAGGAGCACTCGGTGGGCGCTCCTCACTGGTACCTGAGCGAACTTCGCTTTATTCCTTCCTCAAAACAGAAGCTAACAGAAGAATTCAGAGAATTCACAATCCTCCATCCCTCCTCCACTCCGATCTGTAAGAAAAAGCCCAGTTTATAGTTTATCCCCGCTTCCACATACACAAACCCCGCTCCCCACCCCCCGGCCCAGGCCCGGCGCTCACCGGGCCCCGCGGCCCCGTCTCCATGGCAACCGCCCGGCTCCGGGGGCCTTGCGGAGCTGCCCGCAGGAGTGCCTGAACAACGGGTATAGCGACTCCCCTCCGCTAACCCGCCCCCATAAAATAAAGCGGACGCCAAACCGGACACGCGGAGACCCGGGGCCGGTGTCCGCGCGCTGTTGGGGCCGCTTCTATTTATTTTTTTCACTCAGGCTCTATTGGGGCCGCCCGCCGGTGGGGGCCTTCGCGGCGCGTATCCCGGCAGGCAGCGCGCGGGGTTCTCCCTTTCGCCGCCATCTTGGTGCGCAGCCATAGGGGTGAGCGGGGCCGCGGCGGCACCGGGCCGGGGTTGGGGGGGGGCTGCCCCCGCCATCGGGCTACCGGCGGGTGCGGGGCCCCCGGGGCTTCCCGTCTGGCGCCGTGCGGGACGAGGAGCGGGCGGGATGGCGCCGATGCGCGGCGGATGGTGCCGGGAAGCCGCCTGAGGCCTGGAGCGGCTGGTGCCGGGAGGCGGCCGAGGGGTCCCCCCGCACCCCCGCTGTGAGGCAGGGGCAGGCCCCGGGGGCGGAGGTGGCGGCCGAGCAGGGCTGGGGGAGGCTGACGGGGTGTGTGTGTGTCGTTCTAGGCCTGCCGGGACCAGGGCTGCAGGAGGACACCATGAGCGGGAGGTGAGTGAGCCGTCCCACGCTGCGGTTACGGCGTGATTTTGGCAGGTTCTGCTAAAAAAGGGGCTTTTGCGAGTGTTTGGCTAAACCTGCGGGCAGTGGATTGTGTTTTGTGCCTGCTCTGGTCTTCCACGGCAGCTCCTCTAGGCAGTACACCTGATATCCTGGGTGTCTGTCAGACCGCCACAATTGGGTCTGCGTATTCTGAAATCCTTGCCTTGAACTGCTTGTAGCTGTTTGTTTTGTCCCACGCCTGTCAGTAGATTGTTGAGTGTTAATATTAGTTGGAGTAGTCTTGGTATTGATCTTAGTGCTTCATTGATTAATGGAGGTCCTGTAGCACTGATGTATTCTTCTATAGATACAGGGAGCATTGTGTTCACAGATAGTGGAGGGATTAAAACTGAATCTTAAGGTTTTGTTTTAATATTTATATGCAGTTTATTTTGTGTGGAAGATAGAACTGGGTTATTTACCTTAATACCATTGTATTATGGTTGCTGTATACAGTTGTGACACGGTCATGTTTTGTGGAACAAGCCATCCCATTGCTTTAAGCGTATAGCACAAACAAGTTTTTGTCATAGAGAATTGTTGAGTTTGTGTCAGTTGTACAGCACACGTGCACTGAGTTGTAGGCCTCTATTTCTGCCTGTCCACATAAACTGCAGTTTGAGGCTGCAAATGAATTGCTGCTAATACCTTTGGCTGCAGCAGCTCATGCTTAACTGCAGCACAAGAAACTCAATGTATGTGGTATACGTGCATAGACTGTTGTCCCAGTTACTTAGCTTTTCTCTATTCCCTGAATGTAAAAACTTGAAGTAATTGGTAGAACTGTTTTCTTTTTCTCAGCTGTTTTTCTATTGGTGTGGAAATAGTTTGTTCTGAATGAACACGTTGTTTGGCTTTATCTTTAATGTTTGGAACTGAGTTAATATGTACATTTTTAACGTCTTCAGGTTGTGGTCCAAGGCCATTTTTGCTGGCTACAAACGTGGCCTCCGAAACCAGCGGGAGCACACCGCCCTTCTGAAAATTGAAGGTGTCTATGCTCGCCAGGAGACAGAGTTCTACTTGGGCAAGAGGTGTGCCTATGTGTACAAAGCAAAAAAGTAAGTCATTTTTACTGCTAAACTAAATCTGTCAACTTCTATGCCAGGTTTTGCAAATGCTGGGGTGTGAGCAGTCTACTTAGGTATCTTTAGATAGAGCAAAAAGAGAAGGAGCTCAGCTTGCAAACAATGTCCATACAGTGTTGTTTAGAGCAGTTTCCTTGTTTGTTCTTAAGTTTGAAGTCCTTTGTTGTTTTTTAATTAGTTGACCTATGTGTCCATCATTCAGATCATCAACTTAATGTATAATAATCAGTCACTGTTACAAAAGATGTATTAAAGGGCAAACGGGAAGAAAAGCAGCCTTTGCTTGGGTCTGGCAAAAACTGAAGGCAGGTTGATAGAGCAAACAGAGGTGCGATGAACTTGTGTTGAACACTGTTATTGGGATATTTAATGGCAGAATATTTTTGAAGGTTGGAGAAGCTTATCCTGGCTTTTGCACGTCCATGTCAGAACACTTCTGCTGTGCTAGCACTGGTGGTCACTTCAGAGTGGTCACTTATTGCCTTCCACTTATTTTTTTTCTTTGAGCATAATTGTTGAGATACAGGAGTTGAGAATTGCCTTGAATAAAACTTATCAGGCTGTTTGTGTGACCAGCATCATTTTGAATATGACGTGGCTTTTCTTCTAAGGTAGTTGTGGCCGGTCCCAGTGCCTTAGGCTCATGCGTGTGGTGTTTCTGGCAAAATCTTAGAAAAAAAAAATGTGTTTTCTTCAGAATAGAAATTGAGGAGTTCTCAGTTAGATCTTAATATCGATGTTTTCCCTATTAAGCTTTATGGTTTGTTAATACTTCTCTGGAGCTTGTGACAATCTACCAGCTGCAGCACTTACCCTGTTTGGAAGGCACGGTGCAGTTTGTGTGCTCAGAACCTTTTCTGTTTCCTCAGCAACACCGCAACCCCTGGTGGCAAGCCCAACAGGACACGAGTGATCTGGGGGAAGGTAACCCGTGCCCATGGGAACAGCGGCATGGTTCGTGCCAAGTTCCGTTCCAACCTCCCTGCCAAGGCCATTGGACACAGAATCCGAGTGGTGAGTAGTTCTGGTTCAGCAACGAGGCATTCATTGGCAGCTTTTGGGGTGCATTTTAATCCCCCTGACTGTGAGGGAAAGCCTGAACTCTGATTTTGTTCTGATGCTGTTGTGTATTCCTTGCGAAGCTAGGAGAGGTTTATTGCTGGCTGCTTGTGCTGAGAGGATTCGTTGTGTTGTGAAGGGTTTTGTGTGCTTGTTTAGGCTGCCTCCAAAGGCTCTTAAAGTTCCTGGACTCTTCAGCTCCCTTGTAAAGATATTTTTATTTCTTTTCCTTGCATCTTGTATATGTAATTTTTCTGCTTTTCTGCCCCAGTTCCTACCCAACGGCAGGGGAACTGTGGCATCAGTTTTTTTCCTCCTACCTCCCAAATGTTTTTAACTGAGGGGCAATTATCTTCCTAGTGATTTTGCCCAAAGAATCATTAGAGGGGGATGTTGAGTCTTCATTTGTCTTTCTCCTGTGCCTTAGAAAAAGCACAGTAGGAGCAGCATGGTTAAATCCTGAAACCAGACACATGAAGCCTCTTCCTCTCAGTGAGCTGGAGAGCTGACAGCTGTGGGGGAGCCTGTACCTCTTGTGTAAATGGGGGAGTTGCTTTTATAGCAGTTGAAGAGAAGCTTGTTTAAAATCAGTCCCATAACAAGGTATCTAATGTGATTCTATTCTTGTGTTTTACAGATGCTGTACCCGTCTAGGATCTAAATTTTTATTGGAAATAAAATGCAGAGTCTGTTTCATTTTTGTACATTCCTATTTTTATCTTCTCCACCTACTTTGCGGGATTTTATTGTTCTTCAGTGGCGTATCAGAGTGTACAGCACAGTGATGTAGTGGCTCCAAACTAGATCCCCAGATGGAGATTTGACCCATGCAGGGCACTTGTACAGCAGACTGCATTCTAAAGGCAAATATCTGGCAGCCCTTACTGTGACCTGTCATTGCCTCCATCGTAGAACGACCGATTTTCAGGGCTGAGCAATAAATGTTTACAACCTCAGACTGTGCACGCAAGTTTTCTACAGGAGAAAGAATGGGAGAAGTATTTCCTTGCCTCCCAGTTAGAGGGAAACCTCTTATACCTGCTGGTTTCCTTTCCAGCCTTACCACAAAGAGTACGTGGGATGGGAAGGATCTTTAAATCAGGATCCCCTGTTACTTTCATCATTTCTTTAACGTTTATTGATCAAAAAGGCAGTGAAAACAGATTGAAGGATACTTAGAAGTCTGAGTTTCTTGGTACGTCTCAAAAAAAATGGGTAATTTTAAGGGAGGTTTCAGGCAGCTGCAGGTTGGCATGGCTACTGCTGATGTCATAGTCTTCTTTTATTCCCAAAATGACCCGTCAGTACAGGAGGGTGACGGCTGCTGATGCATCAGAGCAGTTCAGACACCAGGAAAGCATCTCTGGCTGCTGAGGCAAGTGAGTCACTGCCCTAACCCTCACGCCAATGTCTTCTTTTTTCCCACCTCACGAGTGAGCTTCCTTGGCCCTGCTGCTTTTATGTGGCAGGTCGGTGTTTCATAAATAGCCTTCCCTTCTGAAGGAGATATAGATAGAATACATTATTGGGTAAATTACTTTGTTTGTGAAATTCAAATTGTTTGAAGCTGGCTCCTGTCATCTGGTTTATAAATTATTTCTCTAGATATGCTTCAAGCACTAAAAACAATTTTGTCTTTGCTTTGAGGTTAGGAGAACACGTGTAGCTTTTACATGGATGGAGAGAAACTGGGCAGCTTAGGGGGTACTTGGGTCAAGCAGGGCTTTATTCTTAGAAATACCAAGTTGTACATGTAGGATTCAAAGAAGGGCAGGTGGAACATAAACTGAATTTCCAGGTTGGGGCTGTACCAGAGGTATGAGGAGAAAACTAACAGGCAAATCGGATTGTGACAGCGTGTGGGTCAGACTGGTCCCTGCTGGGTGTTTGGCTTCTGCTGAAGAGAAGGTAATTAATGAGTGCTGCCACTGAGTTAATGTTTGTGTCAGAACTCAAGTCCAGCATTCATCTGGCCCTGCCAAAACCAGTGTTTGGTTGTACGTAGCAGTTGCAGGTGATGAAGATGCCAATGTGACAGCCCCCACTGCTGGATTTTGTCCAGGATCCGTTTGGCACAGTTAGTGTACCAAACTACAGCAGATGGAGAGGGTGACGGAGGAAGGAAAGGAGGAGATCTGGCCACATCTGATTTTTATGCTCTGGCAAGCCACCACTTTGAAGCAGTTCATGCAGTGAGACCCTCGGGAAGGTGAGGAACCTCCCCTGTGTGCCAGCTGTGCTGGTGGCGATCCGTCCTGAGGAGCAGGGGAGGTCAACGTGATGCTTTGTGACCAGGTTCCGATACAGGAGGGAGGATGAGCTGGGCTTCACAAGCAGTGTGATGTGGGAATTAAAATCATGTCCCAAGGAAGGACAGACATCGAAATCTCTGCAGCCTGCAGGGAAGGGCAAGGCAGGATCCTGAGGATGTCTCAGCTGCCTGCTGCCACAAGGGGACACTGCTCCCACAGCCTCATGCCATCCTCGCTCCAAAACCCTGATTTTGCTGCATCAAAGCTGAACAACCTCCCTCAGGAATCTCCTGCCAAAAATCACTGACTTTCTGCTTTGCATGAAATGCGATTGGAGCAAGCGATGTCCCCTGGAAGCCTGCTGGGCTGGTTCAGCTGCGAGCAGGGAGTGAGTCAGAGCAGGACTCACGGAGCTGCCTCTGGGCTTCAGACTGTCCCAGCACCAGCACAGTGAAAGAAACCCAGGTGTGAGAGCTCAGACCGTGCTTTTCTAGAAGAGCAAGGCCCAGTTGAATTACTGGGATGAGTGGTCTCGAATTGGTGTCACTGGAAGCAGTAGATAATTTTTGTCTTTAAAAACAATGGCCCATATAATAGCTCAACTCACATCCCATCCTTTTTTGGGCACGACAAGGCACCATTGCTAGTTCTGCTTTTCTGTGTTGGGACTTTAAATGCATACCTTTACTCTACCATGCTGGTACTTTGCAGCCTCTTGGATGAGGTTTTGGTTCTGTGGAAAAAAAAACAACTTTAAAAGATAGGGAGGAAAATGACCTTGTCTGGTTGTTTGGATGTAATTGTAACACACTTGACCTGATTTGTGTGTTGTGGAAGAGTCCTTCCGTGAGCAATCAGGCATCTTGAGATAAAGCCCCACCTTTTTTTAGTGTCCACTTTCTGTTTTGGTTCAAGCTAAAGCAGAAATTACCTCCCTCGAGTCAACACAAGATGCTTTATGTGTGCTGCAGGCGGTTTGTCACTGTAGAAAGTTTGGCTTCAAAAGACTCCTCATCAGCACGTTAGAGCATCCTTAAAGCACGTAACCATGATGGAATCCTGTGCCTCTACTATCTGCTGAAACATCCAAAAGCTGGTTAGCCACCCAATTTCAGGCACAATTTGTGTGTCACTTAAGCTTCTCCTGTCATCACGTTCCTGCCATGTCCAGGCACTTTGTGTGGCGATGCGTGGCACTGCCAAGCGCTGCTCATGGGACAGAAGCTGTGAAGCACCAGGCTGATAAATCTGTTGAGGTCTCTTCCTAAGGCAGAGAGACTGACCTGCTCTGCTCAGCTGGCATCACACACTGTGAGCATTGAGGATCGTCTGTCCTGTGGGCTCCTGGTGTGTGAGCATCTGATTGCCACCTCCGAAAGAAGATCTTCATCAAAATGGCATTCAAACCAAGCTTTGCCTCTTTCTGAAAGAAAACTTTGGTAGCCCTGCTCCTTACTGATCCAATGCATCGTGCCTACGTGCCAGGACAAAGTCCAAACGTGTGTTGGGGCAATCAGGTAGGGTGCCAGGAGGGAACCTTGCCAGCTGGCTACCTGTGGCCCCTTTCAGGGCTCAATGGAGTAAAAGCAGGCAGCTCCAAAACATCCCACTCTGCCCATTGGAACAACTCCAGCCTGGGGAGCTGATGGACCTGTCCTTCGTGGCTCAGGTCCTGTCATCAAACCCATGGCCACTAGGTTTCGAGGCTGGGAGCACAGGGACAGTGGCATGGTGGTTATTTCTTCCTTGGCTCTGGCAGGGCCCAGGGATCACTTGACTCTAAGCAAAAACCAAAACAAGCAAACAAAAAACAGGATTTTGTCTGTATCGGAAGAAACTGGTGATGGGAGAAGCTTCACCAAACAACTGATGGCAAAGTGGGGTTGGGAAATCTTTGGGCTGGAAACCTGCTTGGGGTACACGTAAATAGAAAGGAAAGAGAAGAAGCCTTTTTCCTGTCCTCTCTCTGCTCTCTTTAAATGAGAGGTAAATCATGGTAAATGCATCTCCTAAGGGGCCTAATCCCACAGAGCTTTGGTCTTGCTTAGACGTTGAGGCACTCCTAATATAAAGGGTATATCTATTTCTCTGGACAAAGCATCCTCTCTTCCCCTTTTGAAGTCCAAAATGAAGAGATGGTGTATTTGCCCTGAACAGGCATGGGCATATGTAAGAGGTGCAATTGCCCTGCCTCATTTAGGGCAAGCTGTAGAGATTTCCTACAAGCCTTTCTGTCAGATTGCTGTCTGAAGGCAAAGGGCAGAGTGTCGGGCCTTGTAAACACATCTGGCTTTCTGCTCGGCTGCCTGCCAGAGCTCTGAAGTCGCTTTGTTGGGGACTGCCAATAGTGCTGAGCTGACGGCTGCCTCTGACCCGTGTGAGCTCTATCTCTTTAAGTAACACAAGGGGAGATAAAGGTGTATTTGCTGTAAGATCTCGCCTCTGTTAATGAGTAAGGAAATGTAAACGCGGTTGTTTGGGTATTGTGGGTGACATTCACCTTTCCAACCAGCCCCCTCTGGCAATGGTAGATGTGTACCCAAAATTAACCATACAATTGCAGAGGCCACAAAGAACAGCTCCATCCGTTCCCAAATATTAGTTTTTGGGTGACTGTGCTGGCAGTTTAAACGTCAGGGCCACTGAGGAGAAATAGCCAGCAGTGCTTGTTCTGGGTTCAGCTGGGAAGAGCCCTGCGTTTTTTCCTGTACCCTCCCCACAAGGAAAAACTTCATCAACCTGGGGAGTGATCTGCCGAAAGCCCCCTTCCCGAGGCACTTTGGGGTCTCTGTGTGAGCCACTGGCACAGCACTGGTTGAGAAGAGCCCTGTCAGACCGATGCTGTGGTGGTCTTTGTGCATCAGGTGGGGCGTCGCTGGCTCTGCCACGCTGCAGGCTGTGCCAGCAGTGTTTTGGCAGGCTGGCGTGCAATTTTAATGTGCCGTGGGGCTGGTTTGCAGGGAGCCTCCCACATCCTCAGAGCAAACAGGTCTGGGTTTCCCCCTGGTCCAGCTTGCCAAAGCAGGAGCCTTTCCTTGGCTTGGTGCTTGCAGGGAGGAGCTCTTCAGACGTCTTGCTGTACAAATCCCTCCCTGGAGACCTTCTGCTTGTGGCTGGTGTCTGGAGAACCCCTGGTATGAGCTCCATACCCAAAATTCTGTAAGAGGGGAAGGTGTGAGCAGAGAAACCCCAAGGCTGTGGGCTGCTGGGGACCTGCACCTTCCTGATGCCCCTGCTGCTGCTCCTGGCAGAGCTCCTGGTGCTGACTGCACCCAGGGCTCTTCTCCCCCAGATAAAATGCAGGGCCACGAGCAGGATTCTGACCAGATGAGAGGAGATCCTCGTAAATGCAAAACCTGGGCAATGTTAAAGCCAGACCTGGGTGTTGAACCGTCTCCGACTGTAGCCCTGGCACGCTGACATCTGCTCTCAGGATCCCCATGCTGGTGCGGGAGTGTAGCCTCTTGCAACAGACCCTGATCTTTGGCAGAGGAGCCTAATCCCCCTGGTTTATCTCCCCCAACCTGGTTATCAGCACTAGTCAATGAGTAAGTTACTTTTACTAAGAGCTAGGGCAGAAAGTCTCTCTGAAACCCTTGCCCAGGCTGTCCAGCCCCATGGTGCTGGTGTGGGGCAGCGTTTCCTAAACCTTTTGTAGCTGGAGCACGCTTTTTCCTGGCTTAAAACTGGTGGCACAGAGCAACATCCCTGAGCTGCCCCACCTCGGCTGTGCCTGAGGAGCTGCTGGTGGCCAAGGGGACAGGCAGGGAGCGGGCAAGGTGGCTTTTTGGGAAGCACAGACCCCAGGTGGCTGGGTGGTGCATGAATTTCTGCTCTGCTTCCATCCTCGATGCTCTGGGGCCTCCATGCCCCACAGAGGTGCTCTGCAAGGGCAGCTGCCTGCTGCTGGCACCTCCGAGCCCTTCCTTCCCCATTAAATGGGGAGCTATTAAATATTTTTGGGAGTCTGAGACCTGCTTCTGATGTGGAATAGGGAAAGCGTTCACCACATGTGCTGCAGGTCGGAGCTTCCTGGTTCACCTACAGGCGTGCCAACTCGTGGCCTCTTCCCTGTGCTGGGGCTGTTAAACATGTGCCAGCACTGAAACCCTAATTACAGCCCCACACTTACCCCCGCAAGCATCCCGTGCTCCCATGGGACGTGTCCCAGGGCCGGTGGGGCTCAGGGGCTGTGTTTGTGCTAGGGGGGGATGCAGTGTTTGCAGATGGGGAGCAAAAGGGGGATTGCATGGGAAGGGACCCCGAGGTGCAGCATGTGGGGTGGGGTCGCAGCTCGGCTTTGGGGTGTTTCTGGGGCTTTGTGCTCGTGCATGAATTGGCGAACCTGCGAGCTGTGGGGTGGGTATGGGTATGGGGTGCTGACCCCCGCGGCGTGGTGTTATCGGGTTTATAGCACAGCCAGCTGTGGGCTACAGCCCAAGGTGCCCACGGAGGCCACCCCACCGCCGCCCCGGGGGGCGCATTACACGCGTGGGGCGTGCAGTCACCCCCTCATCTATCAGGGTCGCTATGGGGCCAGCCCCTTGCGGAGCTGCGGGGCCGGGAGGCGGGCCGGGGGGGGGGGGCGGTGCATTGCTGCGGGCCGGGCTCCACGGAGGTTGGGGAGGTTGGGGAGGAGGCTGCGGAGGCTGGGGAAGAGGCTGCAGAGGATGGAGGCTGCGGAGGAGCTGCGGGAGCTGCGGGCGCTGGTGGAGCGGGCGGGCGGGCGGCGGGCGGTGCTGCTGGTGGCCGAGGTGGCCGAGGGAGCCCCGGTGGCTTCCACCTTGGCTTCGTTCGCCCGAGATTTGCTGGGAGACGAAGCTCCTCCGCTACCGGCACCGACCCCGGGCTGCCCGTCCCGTTCCCGGTGCCGGTCCCGGGGTGAAGGAGGGCGGCGGGCGCTGTCGGCGGGGCTGCTGCTGGTGCTGTGCCGAGGAGGGGCGGCGAGGGGCCGAGGGAACCGAGCACGGCTGCGGGAGGTGGTGCGGGACGTGCGGGGTCGCCTCCCCTCGGGGTCGCCGCCCGCCGCCGTCGTCGGTGTCCTCCTGCCCGGGGGGGACGGGGAGGATGCGGCGGTGCTGGACGCCACCCTCCGCCGCCACTTCCCGGCCCCGGGAACCGTGCAGGGGGCTCGTTACAGCCCCGGGAGTCCCGCAGCTCTCCGAGAGTGCCGTGCCGCAGCCTGCCGAGCTCTGCGAGCAGCCCTGCAGCACCCCGCAGGTACCGGGGGTACAGGGCACAGGGTGGGCATCCCGCCCGGGTGGGTCAGGGTGCTGCGTGGTGCTTCCCATCGGGGTCTGTTCCACCCCTAAGGGATGCCATCCCGAGGAGAAGTGCTGCTTCTCAATGGGATTTGGTCTGCTGCAATGGGATTTGCTCTGTTGGCCGGTGGGATCAGGCCCTCCTCGGCTGGACCTGGCTCTCCGCCACGGGAGCTGCGGCATTGCAGAGAGATCTGCCCCTCTCCGGGGAGATCTGGCTGTTCCCAAAGGGATCGGCTTCATGCTGGTGGGGTCTGAGCCTTCCCGATGGGATCTGCCCCTTCCCGGTGGGGATCCCAGCCCTGGCAGCTTGGGAAGCACAGAAGGCAGTGCTTGGGTGGCAGGGATGTGGCAGGTGGCGGCTGTGACACGGTGGCATACCGTGCTTACATCCAGGGGATGGGGGCTTGGGGTGCTGCCCGTGTCTCAGGTCCTGCAGGAGGAAAGTGCTCGTGTCGGCTTCACGGAATGAGATGGAACAAGAAAGTGTTTGGGTGTAAAACCACACGATGTTGGTGGCCACTGTGAGCACCGTGAGGCTGGCAGGATGAAAGCTGAGTGTCACCAGGACCTTGAGGCGAGAGGCGAGGCGTGGTTGTGTGCAGGCACAGGGCTCTGGGCAGCTGGGCAGGCTCTGCCCCATGGCAGCCACATAAAAAAAAAATACAGGCTCACGTTAATCTTAGACACTGCTTGTCTTGGGCTGTTCCCCTTTCTTCTTCCTTCTTTTCATTTTTCCCACTTTTCTCTTGCTCCACTTCATGTCCTGGTGCTCCAGCGTTCTGCTCTTTCTGGGCCCTGCCCCTGAGGGGTCTCACTGCATCCCCCTGGGACCTGCTGCATCCCCCCGTGAGGGTGTGGGGCTGTCTTCTGCCAACCCTTTGTGCTGAGTCAGGCTTGTTCCCCTTTCCATCTTCTCTCCTCCTGCCGGCTTTCTCTTTCCTCACATTGTTCCCACTGCAAGAATTCCTTCTGGTGATCTCCCAGATGCCAGTGCTCCCACCAGTTCTGCTCTGGTGGGACAGCAGCTGCAGAGGCAGAAAACCATCCCTGCCTGTCACCTTTTTCCATCTTTGCACCGTGCTGGCGCTTGCCTCAGAGCTCACATCTTTGTGAGTAGCTGTGGATTTGTGCTCCATGCAGCAGTGGGGTTGGAGAGCGGTGGAGAAAGAGGAGCAGAAAGCCTGAGCAGGTGCTGCCAGCAGCCTGTTTGTGTGTGCTTTGTACGTGTTGTGGGTAGGAGGACTCAGCTTTAATTCACCTCTGACAGTGCTCTTAGTCATGTAAGTGTGCCATGGCCTGCGTTTGTGATGAGGATGCTCCTCAGCTGCAGGGTCGGCTTCAGTTCATGCCCCTGTGAGCCCTACGTACTGAAATCTCCATGTGGCTCCTGCTGTGCCACTCCGGAGAGTTGGGGATGTGGCAGTGCCAGCCACATGGAGGAGAATTTGCTTCAGTGTGGCCTGGGCTCCTTCACCCTGTGGCCTTCCCCAAGGAGAATGATATGTTTAGTGTAGTGTGAGGGAGGAATGTGTGAAATATGGGCCTGGGGGTGTGGAGCGCCCTGCAAAGCAGGTTCTAGGGGTGCCACGGAAAGATGTCATCAGTGGGGGCTGAGCTCGTCACAGTTCCCTTCTCAGCTTTGAATTTTCCCTTCTCAGTTTTGAAAGGGGCTTGTGCTAAGCTGACAAAAGCTGCTCTTGCATCTGAATAAGGATACAGGGAGGAACACAGAGCATCCACTTCTGTTGCCAGTGGTGTAACTTGTAAGGCTGTGTCTGTGTGCTTGTGCCCTTTTTATTTCAGACCAGCCTCAGTGCCCCTTCCTCACCCAGCACATCACTGCCCTGCCCAGGAAAGCCACCCTGGAGCTGAGCCCCTTGCTGGGAAGGTCCCAGGCTCTGCTCATTGTATGGTGGAGCTGGGATGGGAGCAACAACGGGGCTCACGTGCCTCGGGTCTCAGCAGAAACGAGCCAGGTGCCCCGGAGTGTGCACAGCCCCCAAGGTCTGTGAGGAGGGGATGTGTTTGTGGCTGCAGGTTTTGGTTTGTGGACGGCTAGGGCTAGGAAACAGCGGCTAATGTAAAGCTTTTGGTGTTGCAATGGTGTGATAAGACGAAGGACGCTGAAACGGTTTATCATTTGTCACCGGGAGATAAGATCTGATTAGGAGGTGAAAGGCTGTGAGGCATTTCAATGGGGATGCTGAGCTGCTGCTCTTGGAGACCGTGCAAAATTGTTGTAGTGTTTGCAAGCCTTCATGTTATAGTGAAACACTCCAGCAGCTTGTGAGCTGTGACCTTCATTGTCCTCCAGAATAAATGCTGTATGTGGATGGAGGCCACATGCACTCTGCACCTTGCAGGCATTACAGCTTTAGTTTCTTGGTGTCCTGCAGGCCCCTGCTCCCTGTAAGGTTGCTGAATAAAGGGGGGAGCGGTCAGCAGGTCGAGATGGCAGAAGCTGTGTGGTAATACAAAAAAAAAACTTCCTCCTGCAGGAGTGCTCTAGGCGTGTTAGTTCTCAGGACCACCAAGCGTGCTGGCTGAGCCCCTGCTAGGTTTCTCTTCCTGGGCCACCAGTGCCTGCCCCATCCAAAACAGCATCTGCTGGGGGAAACGAGCCCTCAGGGTGGGTTCTGGCAGCCCTGTGGCACAGTGGGGACAAATTTCCAGGCACTGGAAGCCTGGGATGAAGATTTCCAGGAGCTGCCCTGTGCTTTTTGGCAAGGAGGGCCCTGGTTTTGCTGCTGGAGGGGGTGAGTTGGGAGGTGGGGGGAGCACGGCGCTGACCCAGCACTGTCCTGAACTGGTCTTCTCTGGTTTGTCCAGAAGAGGAGAAGGAGAGGGAGAGGTGGAGGCTGCCTGCCTTCCTGCCGTGCACTTCTTGGAGCCGGAGGAGCCGGAGAAAAGGCCATGTATCGAAAGATTCAAACAACGTTCATGAAGGTATGCCCAGCTCCCGCGAGGGCCTTGTACTCCTGCTGTGACTGCTGGAGGTTCCTCACTGACTCCCTGGTGATCCTCATGCCCACACCCCTTGCTGGTGGCCTCCTGAGGCCATTTCCAGTTCCAGACATCTCTTCCCTGGCTCAGGTTTGGCCAGAACCTAAAGATACCTGGCAGCTGTGTCTTCGGGCCTTTCACTTGTCTAAATAACGCCACACTGGGTGCCCAGCTATGTCCCTGCACTGCTGGGCTCAGCTGCGTTTTGCAGGAGATCCTGGTGACACGACTGCTCTGCATCCACACAGTGAATTGGAAGCATCACCCCAATCTTACATGATGTTTTCTGCAAATACTGCTGAGAGCAGTGCTCCCAAACCACTTGGTTTTGGGGCTGGCGGGGATGAGCAAGAGGGCAGCCAGCCCTGGGCTCACTGAGTCAAAGGAAATTGTCCAGGCGTGGTGCAGAGATCCATGCTGCTGCATGGAGTGTGTAAGCAAGGGGGTCCTCTGTAAAAAACACAAGGGTCTGAGGAAACAACTGAAATGGCCAATTTGTGCAGCTCTGAGCCAGCTCCTCTAGGGGAAGACAGCGGCTCAGAAAATTGATGTGCCTGGTCTTGCAGTCGATGCCAGGCAGGCGAAGCCTGATACCTGCACAGAGCACTTTGAGGTTGCTGAGTCTGCAGGAGTCCGTGGGGCTGTCTGCAGGGATGCTGCTCCTTTGCTCATGGGTCACCTCTGCTTGGTGAAGTGATGCTGAGTTTGCAAAACAAAATGAGAATCCATTATGAATAAAACAAACAACAGCTGTGCTTAGGTTGTGAGAATACAGCAATTGCTTCATGCCTATGCTTTATTTCCGTGTTGGTTTAAGTTGCAGCTTGCACAAGGAAGGGTTTCCCACCCAGCTCTCCCTTGACCTCTCTTTGCTCTTTGCAGGTGACCAGCAGGACCCCCAGGAAGTGGCTCTGACCAGCCTGTCTCCTAATGGAAACTACGAAGAAGCTGCTGGAGGCACGGGCACCTAGAGCTGCGGGGCATCCGGCGCGATCCCTGTCCCGGTCCTGCCTGGCTGGTGTGGAGCAGCAGGAGGAGGAGCTGCTGTGTGCCTGCTCAGCCTCTCCTCGCAGAGCCCACCGCTCCCAGGAGATGCTGGAATTCGCCAGGGTCTTCCACGGCTGCCAACAGCCTCCGAGGTCCATGCCAGAGCCACCCCGTGCCCTGCGCCCTGCTGCCTTGGGGTGCCTGCTGCTGGTGGACACTGGGCTTTGGAGAAGCCCTTTGGGAATGGACCCTGGGTGAGGTGACGTGGGGACTTTGGGTGTCAATCTGCATGAAGAAAGGGGAATGCTTGCTAATTTAGAGCAGGGCTGGCCTCCCAGGCAAACAGAGCCGGCTGCCTTGTTTTCATGCTTTATCACTGTTTTGAAGTTCCTGCCCTCTCTCTGATCAAGAAAAAAAAAAAAAAAGGAAAAGACAACACAGTGGCATGGAGACTGCAGTGGGACTAAATATGAGGCCTTGGCCAGCTGAAAAGGCTTAGATGTAGATAAGCCATGTGAAGAAATGTTTAAGCAGTTCCAAAAGGCTACCCGTAGCCTGTGGAGCAACAAAATTGCAGGTCCTTGGTTTACGGGGAATGTATAATGGTGAAATACCTGTTTCATGCTTATTTTAATGCCACAGAAAACGGGTCTTGGTTTGCTTTCGGCACAAGCTGCTGGGCTCTGTTTGCTCCTGGCTGTCCCTTTGGATTTCACCCTGCTCAGGCCAGAAGCTTCAGCCCCTCACATCCTGCCTCCTTGTTCCCTGCTGGATGGCGGCAGTGTGTCCTCCCTGGGTGTCCGTCTGTCTTCTTTCTCACTTCTTTTTCCCCGTGGCAGCAGAGCACCTGCGGTACTGCCGGCTCCAGCCAGCACTCCCCTCCAGCAGCGTGCCTTGGGATTTTCTCTAGCTCTTCCCCAAAGCAGGGGCTGGGTTTGTTACCCGACTCATGACCGTCTGCAGTCTTTCCGTGCCTCAGTCTCCCCACCAGCAGGATGGGGATGGTGACGCCTTGCCTACCTCACCAGGGTGACGATGGTAACGCTGGGGTTAGAGTCGTTGCCCTTTGTGATGGTGCTGCTCTGCCCTTTGGGCTGGGAGTGGAAAATCTTTGTTTTCTTGCAGTATTTGGCCTTTGCCACCCGGAATGTACCAATGAAGAAGCGACCCACTACAGATCTGCGGTTAAACCTCAGTGTTACAAATCCAATGGATTTATTTGCTGGTAATTTATAGGTAAATCATTGCACATTTCGCACTGAAATTTCCATTGAAACTGATGAAGTGCGAGTGATTTAGAGAGGTGTGAGTGGGAATGTATCTGACCCCAAGTATTTCTTTTCCTTTGGCTGAGGAGTGAAGCAACTTTTTATTTTTTTTTTTCCTGCATTAAGTGGGTACACGATGGTGCTGCATTAAATTTTACAGGTTTAATTGATTTCATAATTTAAGGGCTCTGTTATTCTAAGTGTTTGCTGTAATGAATAAAGTCGTTTCATTTCTGAATTACAAAGTGCTCGTTTCCTATAGTGTTGTCTTTAAAATCATGTTATACACGGATTCAATGACATTTCTCTACATTTAAATAAAACGCGTGTTAGGAGGGAATGGAAGTGACCCCAGTGTATGGCACCCAGACCAGCTGAGGCGGGTTGCTTGCTTGTTTGTAGTGGGAAAGGTTGGAGGCAAGGAACAGCAGCTGCCTACGAGGAGCAGAGCTGGCCCTATCCTGCACCATGGGTTGAGCTCTGGTACTTCTCCTTAATAACTTTCACCACAGCCATAGGTTTCTCAGAGGAATTCAAGCCCAGCAGAAAATATTTTTTCCTATTTGGCAGAAAACCAACGCTGCCCATTTGGACACCGCTGCCGAGGTGGATTTCTGTAGGACAGCCCCAGCAGCCCGACCTGCCCATACAGGGCCCTGGGCCAGGGCTCAGGAGTGGTGTGGGAAATAGGGCTGCTGGGGGAGGGATGGGGAAGGGGATTTGGGTAATTATTGGGGAAGGGTTGGGGAAGAGGACTGGGGGAAGGATGGGTGGGATGGGGATTGGAGGAAGGGGATTGGGGGAATTATTGGGGAAGGATGGGGTAAGGATTGGGTTAATTATTGGGGATGGGGATTTGAGTAATTATTGGGGAAGGATGGGGGGAAGGATTGGGGGTAATTGTCGGGGATGGGGATTTGGGGAAGAAGGTTGGGGGAAGGATGGAGGGGAAGGACTGGGGGAATTATTAGGGAAGGATCGGGGAAGGGGACTGAAGAAAGGATGGGTGGCAAGAGGACTGGCGGAAGGCTTGGGGGAAGGGGATTTGGGTAATTTTGGGGGAAAGACGGGGGGAAGAATTGGGAGAATTATGGGGGAAGGGGATTCGGGAATTATTGGGGGAGGATTGGGGAAGGGGACTGAAGGAAGAATGGGTGCAAAAAGATTGGGGGAAGGATGGGAGGGAAGAATTGGGAGAAGGGGGTTTGGGGAATTACTGGGGACGGATTGGGGGAAGAAGATGGGAAGGACTGGGGGAATTATTGGGGGAATTATCGGGGAAAGACTGGGGGGAGGACTTGGGAAAGGATTAGGAAAGGGGATTTGGGGAATTATTGGGAAAGAATTGGAAAAAGGGATCGGGGAAGGATGGGGGGGGGGATCATTGGAAAGGGGATTTGGGGAATTTTGGGGGAATTATGGAGGAATTATCGGGGAATGGTTGGGTAAGGGCGGGGCAAGGCTGAGGTGAGGGCAGGGGCAGGACCCCCCCCCCCCCCATGAGGCGCGAGGCCCCCGGGCGCCGCCATGAGCGGGCAGGGCTGCCCTCCCCGCGCCTGCTCGCTCCCCTTTTCCATCAGGCGCTCTGCGCGGCCACCCCCTCCCGACAACCACAGGGGCCCTGCCGGAAGGGGACCTCGGCGGCACTTCCGGGCCGGGCAGCAGAGGCGGCGGAGCGGCGGCGGCGGCGGAGCGGCGGGGGGGGGGGCAGCGCCGTAGTTGCCGCAGCGGGGCCGGGCGAGGCGAGGCGGGGCGGAGCTGGGCGCCACCTCCGTCCGCGGGCCGCCACCATGATCACCTCGGCCGGTGAGGGGGCCGCGCCGCTCGCCGGGGTTTCGCTGAGTCAGGGCCGGCACCGGGCGCCGCCGGAAGGCCGCGGGGGGGCCGCTGGTTGGGGTTATGGGGGGGGGGGAGCAGCACGGGGAGCTCTGTAAGCACCGAGCGTGGCTTCTGAAGGGAAATGAGGCCGGGGAGCCGCGGGGTGAGGTCTTCAGAGGGGTCCTGACCCCACAGAGGCCTTGTGGGGGGAGAGGGAGACCAGAGGGCCCAGGGAAAGGGGGGGGTGGGGGGTGTTAAGCGCTGCTTCTGGGCCCGCTGGGGTCTTTCGGAGTGTAAGAAAATATAAAAAGGGTTTCCGAGGGTGCTCAGGATGGAAATCGGTGTGTGGCCGAGCCCTGGTTTGCGAGGGAAGTGGTGCAGAGGGGAATGGTCTGCACGGAGCTTTCTCTTTCCGGGCTCTATGTTTTGTGTTTTAGGTTTTCAATTGAGTAGAAGCAGGAATTAGTTTTAAAGGCCTATTAAAGTGGAAGTGGTGTGTTGAAGAGCAGTAAGATTGCTTTTACCAAAAATGCAGGAGCTTGTAAAAACAAAATGTATACTTGGAGCAGAGTAGCAGAAAACCACAGGAAGGAGGGGTGCTGCCTGGCGTGGGGCCGCCTCGGTGCTCCTTGCTGGGGGATGTTTGTGTACCTTGTTTTTTTTTAAAACTCTGGTAATGGGGATTCCACAACATCCATAGGTAAAATGAGTAACTTTATTTCTGTCAGAAAACTTTTCTTATCATTGCACTTCAGCCTGTACAGCTCCAAATAAACCTTGGTCCTACAGCTCCCGTTCCTATCTGACAGCGATCAGATCATTCTCTTCCTGCTGACACCCAGCTTACTCATATGTGAGCTGTGCTTGTTTTAAAGATGTCAGTAGGCTGAACAGTTACAGCCCTCCCCACACAAGTGTCCCAAGCTCTGAGCCCTGGACCTCTTTGCTTGTGTTGCTCAACGCCCCGGTTTGTGCCTAGCTCCCAAAGCAGGGCTCCTGGTGCAGGACACAGCACTCAGGCGTGGCGGTGCCAAGCGGAGGGAAGGATTGCCTCAGGTCTGCCAGGAGACATTCTCACTTACATGTCTCAGTGTGAAGCTTGGTTCTGTGCCTCCTAGGTCAGCCGTGTGATATTCTGATCAGGTTTCACCTGGATTGACCCTACTACTCTGCTTCCTTCCTGTGTTGTATGTTTTAGTTTTGTTCCGTGCCATCTTTTTAGATCCCTCCCCCCTCAGGTTCCTCCCTCTCTTCCCTGATTTTTTGTCAAAATCTTGTGAAAGCCCGACTCTGCCCTTCAGTAGGCTTCCTGGCCTTTGTAACTTGATGCCTCCTGCAGATTTAAAAAGGTTATCAATTTATGTAACAAGTAGAAGATTAAATGCAGGGAGTTCTGTTGAATTTTGGGCACATCGTCTGTCCACCTTTTCAGTTGCATCCTTGTAGTCTGACAGTGAACCACCTGTAACTGCTCTTCAGAGTGAGCTCTTCAGATTGAGCTCTTCAAGCATTTTGGGCTTCTCTTCTTGATGTGTCGGTTAAACCATGTTTCTGTAGCTGTTTGTACAAATGTTCTGGGATAGCATCAGGAACCGTGATAAAGCTGAGAAATACGATGTTTTCCTGGCAGAAAAAAAATAGAATGTTTCAAAATGATCTTCACGCCCTTCAGGTGAAGTGGAAGTGACTTGCTAGTAAACAGGCAGCAAACTAGTGATGGAGCTGGAAGTAAAATCCAGGTTCTCAGACTTCCTATCTCATACCTTTTCCTCTAAGAAGGATTCTCTCTTTAGAGAGCATACCTTTCCAATTACAAATTCTGAGCTTTTATATTCATTTTTAATACAAATATGGATCTGGCCTTTGAATTTTAATATTGAGAACTTTAAACCAGTATTCCGGAGACAGCCTTCTTTCATCTTTTTTTGTTTTTGAGCTAAATGAGATCTTCACCTTTAAAATAGAGTCCCAAACTGACTGTGATCTTGTTTTGCAGCTGGAATTATCTCTCTTCTGGATGAAGAAGAGCCACAGCTCAAGGTAACCTTGATTATGTCTGGGAACAAATAATGGCAAATGCATTGTGCTGAGAGCTTTATGTGCCAATCAGAAGTGATTGGATCTCAGTAACTGTAACGGTTGGACAGCAACAAATCATATCCAGCCTGAAAGCTGAAAGAAAAGGCTTAAATAACGTGGTAACAGATGGCAGACTTCCTTCTTCTGAACATGGAGCAACCTGGAGCTTTGCCGAAGCTCCCAGTTCTCTGATGGTAATGGAAATTGGTTACTCACACGCGTGCCAGAGGCTGCGTTCTGACTGTGTAAAATTCACAGCTGAATAATATCAAATTTGTAGCACAGTTGGAGATGTGTAAAACAATAATCACATCTGGTTTTCTCTTGAAAGAAAACCACGGTGGTAGCAGAAGGGAACAGCAATCAGAGCTCTGCTATCCACAGTGTATGAATCCATAGGACAACACTGAACACCCAGAGTGGTGATGTACTGATTTTAGAAGGGGGAGATCCATCTTACAATATTGGCAATCCCCTGAATATTTCACTTGGAAACAGTTATAGGTGGCGGTAGGTCTGAATAAGCCCTGCTTTTGCTCCGAGCTGATTGCAGGTGGGCTGATTCTAGTCTGGACATCGTTCAGCTGCCAAAGCGCAGTGTCCAAATTAACGGTGATGGCTGGTGTAGACCACAGCCAGAGTTCTGTGTGCCGCGCTGAAGTTGCCACAAATGCTTTGAAAACTTTATATTTTTAGGAATTTCAGCTGTCAGTCATTTTTAGCCAATTTGTCATCACCAAGAGACCATGGGAAGGGGCATCAGGGCTCTCTGCCTTAGAGCAGCCCTTTGCAAAGGAGTTACAAAGATGAGTGAATGTTTACAAAGATCTTTTCAAATAGAATGTGATATTTAAGTGGGTCAGTTCTTATCATATTAGTCTTAGTTCACATATCATTTTTATCAAGGTAAGGTAATAAATGCATTTTTTTTAACGTAATATGACTTTTTTTTTTCCATGTAGGAGTTTGCTCTTCACAAGCTGAATGCTGTTGTCAATGACTTCTGGGCAGAAATCTCCGAGTCAGTGGACAAAATGTAAGAGTAAATGCTCACTACTGCAGGGTGTGCTGTTTTAAAACAATATGAGATATAAATGGATGCAGTTTTCCTTGCTTGATACTGGCGAATATAGAATTTAGCCTCATACATCCAGGAAAGCCCTAATTGAAGTGGATGTGGGCTTGGTGCTGTGGTCCCAAAGATGAAAGTTCAGTCAAGTTGTTATGTGGCCTTAAGAGGACTGGGCAGAGAGTTGATGCTCTTCCTTCTCTTCTTTTCAGTGAAGTTCTCTATGAAGATGAGGGCTTCCGGAGCCGGCAGTTTGCTGCTTTAGTTGCTTCCAAAGTGTTTTACCACCTGGGAGCTTTTGAGGAATCGCTGAACTATGCCCTGGGAGCAGGTGACCTCTTCAACGTCAATGACAACTCAGAATATGTGGAGACGATCATTGGTAAGCAACTGCTTCTGTAAAAGAAAAGCTCTTGTGTTGCCAAAACTTCTGCAATTTAGAGATTTCACTTCTTTAGCTGCTTTTCTCCATATTCCTCTTCCTCTTATATTCATTCAAACTAATGCTGCAGCTACATTTATCCATTTTATTTTTGCGTTGTTTCCCATCTGCTTTGGGATTTTTTTATAGTACTCATTTGGGAGTTCTGGCAATCTTTTCCTATTCTTAGCTGTTATCTCACTGCAAGTTCTTCACCCCAAAATTGCTTTGCTTGTGTGTTTTCCCTTCTCTCATTTGTGTTCTGATGTCATTGTTAATGTCAGCATAACCTTGGAAGTAATCAGCTAATAAAACTAGCTGCACACCTGAGGGGTACAATTTTATTGCTCCCCCCTTAAACAAAATAGCAGGTCATGCATAAGGTAAAAGTTTTTTTTTTTTAAAGTATTGACCACTTGTATCAGTTGCCCTTGAGAGGTTTTGATGGACAAGGGCTGGCTTTCAGTCTCCCCAGCTAATGCTTAAAATGGATCTGGGAAGCCTCCTACTGCTGTTTGTGCATTTATTTAAAATATCCTGCTGTTTGAACAAAGAACATGTCCTTGGCTCCATTTTAAAAATAACTTATTGGTTTCAGTGCTAAAATGAGAGTTTCTTAGGAGAGGTAAGCATCTTCCACTAACATTTGTGTCTTTGATTGCACAAATAGCTCTTGTGCCTCATCTTCATGCAGTTTCCTATACATTGTGTTTCGCTGGTTGAATGCGTGTACGCACACGCCTTTCAGATAAAAAGACCAGCGTGGTGAGCACCAGGTTACCTAGTTTAGAATAAACTGATATGCTGGCTAGGATTGAATTTTAGGTAGACCCTCAACTGGTCTCTGTTTTCCAACCTATGTGAAAACTGCAAACATCTAGGAAGCTGACATTTGTTCCCCTATATTTGTTTAATATCTTTTCAGCAAAATGTATCGACCACTATACCAAGCAGTGTGTGGAGAACGCGGAGCTGCCGGAAGGGGAGAAGAAACCTGTCGATGAAAGGCTAGAAGGGATAGTGAACAAAATGTTCCAGCGATGCTTGGATGACCACAAGTACAAGCAGGCAATTGGCATTGCACTCGAGACGCGCAGGCTGGACATCTTTGAGAAAACAATCCTTGAATCGGTACGTGCAAGAGACAGGATGTGCATACATGCAGCTAGGCTTTTCCAGGCATGGATCCAGAAGCGAAGTGCAAGATCTGTGTTGCTTTGGAACTTGAACTGTTTTGTGTGGGCAAGATAAGAGATGAAAGCTGGGGGAAGAGTTTATGCAGTTTTTGTGAAGGGGAGTGAGTTGGGGCAGGGGGTTCACTTCAACATGTTCATGAAAGACAAAGCTGCTCAAGACTATCATTAATCCATTATAAAGAGACCACTGGCTTAAAAAAACTGCTGAGCTGCAAGCTGCTGGGGGAAAATTCCCAGAAAGCCTGGATGTTTGCTTTAGGTATTACTTGTCAGCTACTAGCAGAGATGATACTGGGCTAAGCAGAATGTAGGTCTGGCCAAACGTAAGAAGAACTTGTATTTTGTTGTGCCTGTCATCTGCTGTGATTCAGTAGAAGGGATCTTTAGGGATAGGTAAGTGATTTATGTATGGCAGGTTAATAATAATAATTAAAAAAAAACAGCATGATAATAAATAATATCCAGTTGCTGGGTGAGGTGCTCTAATTCTTAGAAAATGGCCATGTGCAAACTTAGTCCACCCTGGCTGCAGGGCAATACAGTCTGTTTAACGTGTCTCGTTGAGGGTTTAAGATAAATCGTTTTACCAAGACATAGCATTAAGAGAAGCATGCCTGTAGTCATTTGCAGTAATTCTGTGAGTATGTCTCATCTTGTTGTGCTGCAGTGCCTCAGTCGTATGCCAGAACAAGTAAATCCTTTAAACTAAGAAGTGGTATAATTTAGAGCTTTCCAGTATTCTTGGATGTCTCCTATTTCTGTATTTGGGAGTGATAATCATCAGGCATCTGTCTTGCTTTCCTTGTTCCCTTTAATGTGCTATGCATTTACTAACTTCATTGCCTATTACAAATCACTCATTTCAAACTGCTTTTCTGAAGTCTAGTATGAAATCTGTTTCTCAGTCTCTAGCAAGAAACAGGTGTGTTGGAGATATTTTCTTGATTCACAGTTCGGTTTGCTGACATTTTATGTTAATGCAGTGAATTTCATCAGGAAAGCAAGCAGGAAAGGCGAAGAGGGGGAAATAAGTATCAAACTTTTGAATTAATCTTTTGCGTATTTTAGATCTAAATTAAAGACTCAATTTAACTGCTGAATTGTATATTTTTCCCATACTTTTCTGGTAGTATTTTTTTTCTTTACATTGCAATATACCAGTATATAAGCTTTTCTAAAGATGGGTCTTCTGCAGAGATTTTTCTGAAAAGGGAAAGTGTGAAGTTTTATGTGTGTGTGTCTTCTCTGCTTTTTAAAATGGAAAGAAGGTAGCTTTATCTCAATCTCTAAATCCTTTCTTGTCAATCCAAACCTAAACTTCATATCTCTGACTTTTGTTTCAGAATGATGTTCCTGGGATGCTAGCCTACAGCTTGAAGCTCTGCATGTCTCTGATGCAAAATAAACAGTTCCGTAATAAAGTCTTGAGAGTTCTAGTTAAAATCTACATGAATCTAGAGAAACCAGACTTCATCAACGTGTGCCAGGTAAACTTCTCAGAGTGCTGTTTAAAGATCACTCAGCAGTTGTTGTTCTTGTAGATGTCAATTCAAATACATCTGTGATCTGTTGTTTTTTGTTTGTTTTTTTTTTTCAATTAAATGAAATACTTTTTCCTGGTTGAGTAATTAAAGTGTATGTACTAACGAAATCAACATGAAAGAAGCGATGGAAATACTGTACACTTGATCAATTAATAGTGAAACGTTCAAAGGCAGTTTGGAGACACAGATGGCTGATTATTTTAAGCTTCTGTAGGGAGGATCAGATAGCAGCTTCACAGTTTGGAATTTTATTTATTCCTCCAAAAAACAACTGTTTTTTTTTTTTATAAGCTGTTGTCTGAATGTATTCAAACAACCAGATACCAAATTACTCAGATTCTCAAGCATTTGACAATATTGGGATGCGATGTACACATGACTTAGGAGTGTTACTCCTGTTGCATTTTAGCTGAGACAACCGTACAAAATGACTGATACTTTAATGTGCTTTGGAAATTTGTGTTTAGTAGGATAACATGGTCAGTTTCCAAAGATAAAGCTGAATAAATAGAAAAGCTTGAATGGTGCGTCTTGAATTTGTAACGCTTGGTCTTGCTTTTAAACTGACCTGTGAAAACTCTTTGAAGATTCTTATCTCCTATGAGAGAGAGGGAATGGTCCTTTCTCTGAAGAGGTGCTCCATAGAAGCAGCAGATCAGGCAAAAGGGAAAATGGATTGTGGCCTCACATTGTGTTTCTTTTTCATTCTGAAGTAGATGATGTCTTCTGATTTTTCTTTTCTGTTTCCCTTCCTTTCCCTCAGTGCCTGATATTCCTGGATGACCCACAGGCTGTAAGCGACATCTTGGAAAAACTGGTGAAGGAAGATAACCTCCTCATGGCCTACCAAATTTGCTTTGATCTGTATGAAAGTGCTAGCCAGCAGTTCTTGTCCTCTGTGATCCAGAATCTCCGCACTGTCGGAACTCCCATTGCCTCTGTGCCTGGATCCACCAACACTGGCACTGTCCCTGGATCAGAGAAAGACAGGTGGGGGAATTGGCTTGAGAAAAGGCAGAATTGTTCAGTTACAGTCCTGCTCTGGTGGAGCCTGTTGTTCTGTGTATGGCTCTCCATTCCAAGCAGTTGAGTTATTCCATTTAAGTTAGGGAAATAAACATAAAATTGAATGTTACCAGAATCCACTCTTTGAGAAAGTGCATTTCCTGTGCAGTTGATGCAAGCATGGTGCACTTGTGTGGCTCGAGTAGCTCAGCTAATGAGCAGTAATGAATTAAGCTATAGTGCGAGTTGCTCTGGAGTGCTCTGATGTTGTATGGTCTTCGTAGAAGTTGGTAGGGCTAAGAAAGTAGTGGGTGTGAGCAAAAAGTTGTGGGTTTTGCTTCAGATTGTAGCTGTTCTCATGCCTGCTTCTGTGAAGAGTTCATAGATGATATTGTAGTATTGCTCCAGAGCTGTCATGGCTGTGTGCAGCCTGACCCCTGCACTATCTTTGACAATGTGTGATGGAAAATGCTGCCTAGATCAAGGCTGGCTAAGTGCGAGAGCTTATGTAGTTGTGAGGAGCTCATTCAAAAAGCTTATAAATCAGCAATATGGATATAACAAGCATTATTTCACTAGAGAAGAAGAGAGAATAAAAGCCAAGGCACAAAGTAATTGATAAATCCCTCTTTGAAGCATTAGGACAAGATGCTAACAGCAGCTTAACAACTTTTGTTTCCATTTCAATGCTCTAGTGTTTATCTTAATAGTGATGAGCTCAAGGCTTTTGGGTGAGGACATAATTACCCATGCTGCCTGGTTGTTGACCCTGTTTTCTCACTTGTCTCTGCCTGTTCCTTCCATACCAGCATCTCTTTTTTTTTGCCTCTCTGGATGGAGTTGGAGGGTGGGGATTTCCAGGCCTTTGTCTTCAAGTCTCCTGGCAACTGAACTGTTGAGTTTGCTTCTCAGCAATGACCTCCAGAAAGACAGCCCTTGTATTGTCAAAGTCCTGTTATTTTCAGCTGTCATCTCCAAATCCTGGACTACTGTTTCAGAATAGTGTTTAGCCATAATTACAGTACTTGGCTAGCTCTGAGTGATGAACTGGGTTGCATTTCTATTCTTTTTCAGTGATGCTATGGAAGCAGAAGAGAAACCAGGAAGCAGCTGTGCAGGGAAGTCTGCAGAAGTTGTGAGTGTCGTTTCCAAAAATGTGCCTTGCTTAATAGTTCTTATGTGTTAGAACCTGCAGTTGTTGGATTGGTTCACCTAATGAAAAGTAATTTCACTTCTGTTTTGCTGGGAGTCAAGGTGACAATCTCTGAGGACAAAGTAACTGACAATATAAAAGTCCAACAGTTGAGATACTGAAAACTGGAGGAATTAAGTAATTTCAGCAGGTAGTGCTGAGCCCAGAAAAGGGGAGAAAAAAAACGAAGGAGCTGGGTTATGTCTTTGCTTTTTTTTTTTTTTTTTTTGAAATAACTAACTGCTAGAAGAAAGAGCCTGAAATTTGACGGATGGTGGCTGTCTTCCTCAGTGGAATCCTTTTGTTCAGATTCTTTTCCCAAGTACTGAAGAAAGCAAGTTCACTTCTGACATGCACGTGCAATTGCATTTCACCATTTTATGCATAGCTAACGCAATTCTGATCCTGAGAAAAGGAAATGCTACCTGAGAAGGAAATAAAACCCAAGACAAGCTGTTTTTTCACCTTCCCAAGTCGCATTTTTGCAAACTAGACTTGGGAATCTTTGAGAGATTCTTGCAGATCAGTTAAAAAGGATAATGTTTTACTCAAGGGCAAACTGAATTGTTTTCTTGAAGTTATATTCTGTGAGGAAAACAAAAGGGGTGAATTTTCTTGCCTCATCAAGGAACCTGTAAACAGTGCTTTTGTGTAGTTAAGGTGTCTTGAATCAGTTTCTGCTGAGTTGGCATTTCTGACTGTGCTGAGGGATAAGCACATAAAAATGATCTTTGGGGCCAGAAACATTCTTGAGCTTAATCTTCCACAATACAGAATACTAACTACAAAGAAATAATTGAGAGGATTAGTTTAAGGGCTGAACTACTTATGTTTGGCTGATCTCTGACCACTAAAGTAATGCCAGAGAGCAGCAATGTACTTTACATCCTTCTCAAAAGGTACTTCAGCTGGGACTTAAGTTGTGGAAACTGTTCCACAGTGGGGAAGGGGGAGTCTTTCTTGAAGGGCTCTGGAAGATGAGTGTATTAGAGAATCCTAGAATGAATTCTACTAGCTGCTGTTCTAAACAAAGTCCTTGGGCTTGGGCAACAATGTCCCTTGTGTCCCTAAACCTGTGAGATTTTGGAATGCGGTGATGGGAACATATCAGAGTGGCTTTTCATGAACTGTGTTTTCTCAGAGCTTTAATTAGGTTCTCACTTTTCTTTTTCTCTTTGCTTATATGTAAAGAACCCAGAGCCTAAGGACCAGATCTCAAAAATGATTAAAATTTTAAGTGGGGAAATGGCCATTGAGTTACATCTTCAGTTTTTAATACGAAACAACAATACGGACCTCATGATCCTCAAAAACACAAAGGTAAGAGGCTTTGTAAATTGGTTGTCTTGGATTCATCTGATTCATCTTAGATTTGTAAAGTAACAGCAATGTGGTCAATACAGCATCTTATTGTCTTAGCATGACCTCCCTCCGTTTTGAGGACACAAATCTGTGTTTTAGTCATAATACATTAACGTTTATAACTTGAACCTGTGACCCTGGGTAGTGCTAGTAAACTGAGTAACTGATTTTGTTTTGGAATGTGTTGTTCAAAGATGGGCAAATAAGTTACAGGTAAATCAAACTCCTTCTGTTAAGCTGAAAGATTATTAGAAACTACAGGAAGTGTTTTTTTTTTTTTTTTTTTTTATATGTGAAATGAAATGAGATGCATGTCATTGGCAAAAATGGTAGGGGATGATTGTCAGTGGGCTCATCTATTTCAGGAGGTACTTTAAGCATATCGGAAAAGCATTTCCATCTGCTTGTTAAGTGCTTTGGAGTCATCCTGTGTAGCGGCTGAGGGATGGCTTGAAAAAGTCAGCAGCGTGCACTGCAATGCTTGGTTTGGAAAACCAGAAGTGGGATTCTTCTGTTAAGCTGTAATTGAAGCAATCGTGCCTCTGACAGAAACTCATAGAGAGGATAGATTTGCACTGGAAAGATGGGTTGAGGATATATTAGAGTGTATTAACAATCTATTAACCCTGATTAAAGGGAAATTGCTGGTTAAATTGAGTCTAATTACAACTCATTTTTCTAGTGTACTGGCAAGCTTGTTAAGTGACCTGGGGCATGTCTTTGGCTGGCTGTGATACTGTTTGTTTCTGTTCTTTCAGGATGCAGTGCGGAATTCCGTGTGTCACACAGCAACGGTTATAGCAAACTCCTTTATGCACTGTGGTACAACCAGTGACCAGTTCCTTAGGTAAATCCATGGCAAGGAAGACCCGGTATTATTTAGAAGTGTATAAACAGCATTGTTGCCCTACTTAGCCTGATAGTTTTAATGAGTGGCTGCAGAACTCTGGGCTTAGAATGTAAAAAGGTCTGAAAGCTAAGTTGAGGATAGAAAGAAGAAGCTGGAATTGTTTACTTTTCTCTGTCCTCACAAATAGGCTTTATTGGGATGGTAACCACATGAGCAGTTTGGAGGGTTTGGAATTTGTTCTCCTTGTTTACTAGTTGGAGAATTTCTGAGATGGTGATGTATCTTCTTTGGTGGAGACTGACACTGTCTCTCAATGAATGACTCTGGGAAGGGAAATGTCAGGAGTGACCTTCCCAGGAAATTGAGGAAAACACCAGAAACTCTGCTCAGGTTTCTCCCACAAAGCTAACAGGCTGCTTATTGACTGACTGTTCTCCATCCTTCACTGAGATCCCTGCTATGTGGGAACTTGACTCCTGCCAGCCAAACAGCCGGACTGATGAAGGGGAGAGAGGTACAAAGTGTAATTATAGTTAGCCGTCTTGCCTTCTGAAACTGTTTTCTGGTGTGAAAGCAATCTTTAATGCTGTGAAACATTGCTTGCAGAGTGAGGAATGGGCTGTGTGCAAAATTACCTAACCTGTATCTTTTTGTCTTACAGAGACAATTTGGAGTGGCTGGCCAGGGCCACTAATTGGGCTAAGTTTACTGCTACTGCCAGCTTGGGTGTTATACACAAGGTAAAGTTGCATTCATTCCCTTCTGTTCAGTAGGAGAGATTTATTTCTCGATGTAGAGAACATTGAAGGGGGGATTCTGAATTATGCCTGTACTTCAGTTAACCTAGTCTGTTATGAGGCACAGCCATAACATAGCTTGTGTCTTTGACCCGAAGAAAAGCTCTGCTTTATCAAATCCAACATGCTAAATATCTCATCTAGTTCAAAGTGTATTTTGCTGATGGTGAGAAGGGGATTGGGTAACATAGCTTAAGGAGAGAGCCTTCAACTGCAGTCAGAACTCAGTAGCTTACGAATGAGTGTTGTGATCAACTTAATGGATGTACCCAGTTAAGCCTTTTCCCTGGTGGACAAAACATCTCTCAGGGATACTGAGCGGGAAGAGTCTCTTGCTGAAAAGATTTAAATACCTTTATTCTGATAGATTGCACATGTCTTGTGTTGAATGCTTTGGGATAAAGGAGTTAGCTGAGGAGTTAGGCTAGGCTGACGAAAGCTGGATGGCTTTCTTGGTACTGCAGCATTAGAGCAGATGTCTTTTTTCCTAAACTTTATTCATAGATCTTCTCTTCCTTTGCCAATTGCAGGGAATCAGTAATTTCTAGCTATTAAAATTGCAGGTGTATATTAGGTCTATTTTCTGGCCTTGTGACAGGACCAGAATTCTCACTGCTAGTAAGTTTTGGAAAGTTTCAATGGTGAACTAAGAAATTGCTTTCTTCAAATTCATTCAAGGAGAGGGTATATTTAGGGCTTTTTTGAAATAGCAAGAAGTCTTTGTAATGGTTTTGTGTCTTGATTTTTGCTGAGGTTCTCTAGTGAGTGAATCAGTGTAGCTTCTGGCCAAATTTGTCCTTGATTTAGATCAGTGATCAAGTGATTGATGCATACTCCTGTTCTGGGTTGGATAAAATCTCAGTACTGAAGTATTCTTTGCTAATCATACAGCACTGAAAGGCTAACTTTTTGTGAAGAAAGTAAAGCAATGGCTATGACAAGTTTTCTCCTGACTTATTTAAATATTGTTTAAATGTTATTGCAAAGTGTTTGCATCCACTGTTTTTTCACCTTTCAATTCTCTCTATTTTCCCTTTCTGCTGGACTCTGGACATGCAGGGTCATGAGAAAGAAGCACTTCAGCTAATGGCAACGTACCTACCCAAGGACACCTCGCCGGGATCAGCCTACCAGGAGGGTGGAGGCCTCTATGCCTTGGGTCTCATTCATGCTAACCATGGTGGTGACATCATTGACTATTTGCTGAACCAGCTGAAGAATGCCAGTAATGATGTACGTACTGGGTTTGGTAATAAACCTTGATTTTTTGGGGAATGTCCAGAAGGGTGCTAGCCGGTTTAGAAGTAACTAAGTCTGTGACTTCCTATGGGTTTTAGCAACCTTTTGCTAACAATTTAAGTAAGGTTTTTAGGAAGTTTTTATGTTAATGACAGTGAATCTAGCTTCATTTTCTTACTACTTAATTATCTTATTTGTTCTGCTAGTAGACCTCCAGTGCTAAAGTACCATTACTGTTTATGGCTTAGCTGTCAAAGGAATAAGCCACAAAATGCTTCTGCCTCCCTGTAGGTTTGAATGCATTTTACACAAAAAACGTGCTTTCCTTCCCCACTTAACGTTTATAGACCACTACAAAAAGCCTCCTTTAAAGTTTAAATCAATTAGTATTTCTCCCAGCATGTTCCTTTATTTTCTTTTGGGAATTTCAGACTGTATCTTTGAAAATACTGTGAATGGATCCCACTCATCTTATTGCGAGTGTAGTACTTTTCCGATATCCAGTTAGAACAAGAGGGGAGGTCCAATTTAAGTGGGTACTGATTTACCTTTCTATTTAAATGCTATTACTGGGCAGCAATTTTTATGTATGGTACAGCTTTGTGGTACTACATAAGTCACGCAGTGGGGGGAAAGAGCTTAAAGGTATTAAAGTCTCACGTGCTATGTGGAAAGCTTCTGACACTCGTTATGGGCTTTGAACTGCTGCTTTTAATCTAGCTTCTTTCCTTCTAATCAGTTACTGCCTTAAAAGGTAAAAGAGGCTTTTCTGACAGGTCAGGAGATCATAATGGGTGGTTTGGGGTTAAAAGTTTGCAGGTTTATATTGCTAGAAAGACATCTGCTTCAACTGAAGCCATGTTGTTACTGTTTTATGATGACTCAACTTGCATATGCTTCTCTCTAGATTGTCCGACATGGTGGCAGCTTGGGTTTAGGTCTTGCTGCCATGGGGACGGCACGTCAAGATGTGTACGATTTGCTGAAAACAAATCTATACCAGGATGATGCAGTGACAGGTAAATGTTCAGCTTTCAAAGCAGATAACCATCTGAGGCCTTATCAGGCATCTGTTTTTTTTCTAAGTCTTCTGTTAGCAACATAGATCAATTTTCTGGGTTGCCTTAGCTGTGTTTTATTAGCTAACCTTTTCCTGATCAGCATGATTCTTTAGTTAAGTGGTAGTAATGGTCAGAGGTCCTGTCAGGACTGGTCTTTGGCACTGTTCCAATTGTTAGTAAGATATGGTAGGTCTTTAGACAGTCTCTTATTTTGCTCTATTCTTAACTTTGTCATATGTTTTTTATTCAGTGTAGTTGATCTCCAGAGCCATGTGCCCTTTTTTTGACTGAGAAGCTTCTGAAGGGCTACTGCTGCATAGCTTGGGGTTTGCAGGAAAATTATCTGAGCAGCTGTTGGCCTACGAAGATAAATTGGAACTTGGAGGGGGAGGGCACTAACTCGTGGCTGGTGGGTTATCTTTACAAGCACAGTTGTCTGTGAATACTGGGGTTGCTGTGTATGGTGACGTTGAAGTGACCTGTTGGCCTCTATCCTGTGTAATATTTACTGCTTTTAGGAGCTGAGTTTGCTGGATTCTGTTTTTCTGTGCTGTGCAGGTGAAGCAGCTGGCCTGGCACTGGGACTGGTTATGCTGGGATCTAAAAATGCTCAGGCAATTGAGGACATGGTCGGCTACGCACAGGAAACCCAGCATGAAAAGATTTTGCGAGGCCTTGCTGTTGGAATTGCTCTGGTGATGTATGGGAGAATGGAGGAGGCAGATGCTCTCATTGAGAGTCTCTGCAGAGATAAGGTGAGTTTAGCTGTGTCTTAATCCCAGGTCCTTTTGTTATGCAGGTGATCCGCTGTTCTTTTCTGAAAATTCAAGCTGTGGTGGGTTGGCTATTTCATCCCAGGGAGGTTCTTACATAGAATTAAAGTGGGTGTGTTTCACACATTGCTTTCTCCTGATCAAAAATACAGGAACAATGGTGCTTAGTCTTAATATTTCCTTTGTGTGATACTCAGCCTCTGTAACAGAGCACCAAAGGGCATAACAGGATGTAATGGTTAAAAACAGACGAGGCTGACTGTGGATGGTTCGCTCATGAGGATCTAATAGTGTTCAAAAGCAAATAATGAATATGAAGCAGAGTAACACATCTACCTGATGCTCTTTGGCATCTGTGTCATAGCAACTTTCTGGCCCACTGAAATAGGTAGATGACATATCCTGCTTTGGGAATTGTTCTGTTATTCATCCATAATAAACAATAAAGCACAGAGGCTGCCTGCTTGCAGCTTACAAGCCCAAGAGAGGAACAGATTTGTATTTGGAATTACTGAGTCTGATAGGATATATGTTAAATATTGACACTTTCTCTTCCAGGATCCGATTCTCCGTCGTTCTGGCATGTACACAGTTGCTATGGCATACTGTGGCTCAGGGAACAACAAGGCTATCAGACGCCTGCTGCATGTGGCTGTAAGTACTGGGGTCTTAGGAACACATAGTAAGACATCAGTGGTGAGAGAGTAAGGACATTGCTTTGGCAGGCTTTGCGTCTGCAGTGTTAATGTTCTGGTCCAAATCAGAGAAAGTAAAGTAATGAAAGCTTTCTTTAATACTGGGAGTAGAAATAGTAGGTTCTTCTTCTGGTATTAGAATAAGTAGACATACAGGTAGAGAATCTGGTATCACAAAAAGGAATCTATTAAAAAAAATAAAACTTGATTCTCAGGTAATTGGTAATGAGTTTGCAGTGAATGGTCTGCATAATGACGGGCTGGAGGAAAAAAAACAACTTAAGCCTTAAAAGATGGGGTCTGCCTCCTCTTTGATAAGCTTCCAGCCACAGTATGTGAACCAAAGCAAAGCTGTTTTAGCTAAGGTTTACCATGATTGTTACCTTCCTTTCTGTAAACATCTGTCTTCCTGATTGACCTGTGTGCCTGACAACTCATCCAAAATGTTGCAGAGTCCTCAAGTGTTATAACTATATTCTGAATATCCTGTTTTCCACCTTGTAGGTAAGTGATGTGAACGATGATGTGAGGCGTGCAGCTGTTGAGTCGCTTGGTTTCATTTTATTCAGGTACAGTATCTTTTTTGGTCACTTCCGCAGCTTTTGATTTGGTGCCTGTTCTTTTCAGGAAATGTGTACGCTATTGCTGGCATTGAATAACTCAATTGCTAGCTGAGTGAAGGTTAAAAAATATCAAAAAATTGAGAATTAAAACTGGGTCCAAAATAGGAGCCTTCTCAAATGTTCAGTAGATGCTTAATGAGCCTTTTAGCAGGTTTCCGGACTTCCAACTTCATCTAACTCTAGTCAAACAATTAAGATGACAAACAGAATGAAAAATTAATATTTGCAAGATTGAGAGTTGATTAAAAATTAAATATACAGTGCTTGTGCCAGGCATCCTAAAAGCTGTGCTGATCAGACAAACATGCCTACCTAATTGCTAAAATGTTCCTGGAGATTGTGACTTGGTAAAACTAACATGAAGAAGGATGTTGAAATAGCCTGCATTTTTTTGCTGTTGTTTTTTTAAACATCCCCTGTTAAACCCTGACAGGTTACTGGGCTTACATTGTGGTAATGGCAGCCCCACTACAAACTGATTTTGATGTTTGCTTTGATTGTCTAAAGTAAAAATCTGTGAGTGCACTGGTATTTTTGTAGTAGTGCTCTACGGTTCCCTAGGTAAGAAGTTGTGTGGGTTTTTTTGTATGTGTATCTGGGAGAAAGGGGAGGTTGCTTTGGGTTTTTGATCAGATTGGGGGAATTGGAAAGCTCCCCAAGTACTAAACCATGTCTTTATCTGTTAATACAGGAATTTGCATAGGCTGAGCATTGAGCCAGGCAGTAGCCTTTGAGTATGTCTGAGAGGTGGTAGTGCATACTGGGGTCCAGGGGTGTAATTTTCAATGGATATTTTCTAAAATCTTTGTGTTCTTTGGGTTAGTAGCAGTACATAAATTCTTCTGAAAAAAGCAAGATAGTAACAGGTGCTTAAAGATGGTTTGGGAAAACCAGGTTACTGATGCCACCAGCCAATTTGTCATTAACCAAGTTGTTTCTCATGTAGAAATTACTCCATTCTGTTTTATCTGAAAGTTGAAATTTAATGTATTTTACAAGCAGAATTAATTCTTTTTGTGGTCAGCAGGCGTCTCTCAAGAGCTTCTGCTTGGTTTCATGAGCCCAGATCATTCCTCTGTGTCTCTCCTGAAGCCAAAGGGTCTGTTAAACTGACTTCTGCATCTGTGTACAGAAGGAAAATTCCACACAGGCCTTCCATAGTTTCAGGAATCTTTTTCTTCCAAACAGGTTGTGACAAAGCACTTTTGATCTCTGAATCAATACCATTGTTCTTTTCAACAAATGCAAGACATAACTGGACATGTATAGCTTCCTACCAAAATAAGAAGCTGTCTGGGCTTTGAGCTCCACCATTTACCAAGTAGTGGCATTTTGTTGGAGCACTAAGTGCCTGTCTGCTTCTTCAGGTTTTCTCTTTAAATGAATGAGGAAAGCAGGGCCTTAGGTAGTTAAAATCTAGCCAGGTACGTGGAAATCTGAAACCTCATATTACCCCTGTCCTGTTCTGTTTGCACATACAGCATTATGCTATGTCTACATAAGTTGCCCTAAGGTATGAATTTTACAAGATAGTTCTGGGCCTGTTTTCTTCATGGTCAGCAATGAGGAAATACATGGCAGTAACTTTTGACTCTTAAAGCTGCTCCGCAGTGATTCAGATCTTATCCTGCCTCTTTTCTTCCTGTTATGGAGGGGTACAGTCCAAAACCTTCTTGCATAACAGGGAGAAATATTTCCTTGTAAATTCAATTCCAGTGTCCACATTGGTTGGTAGAAAAGGTCTAAAACTTTGGTCTGAAGTAGTAAAGGTCTAAAACTAAAGGTTGGATGAGTGCTCGCTTGGATGTGTGAATGTCTGCAGACGTGGTGCTCTAGGAGCAACGCAGTAGCAACCATGAGAGAATACATTATGTTCATATAGCACAAAGCTAGCTTCCTTTTTCTGTTCTAGGGCTCCCTAAAGCTTTCCAGGGATTCGTGTATATAGAATTAAAGCTTACTTGACAGCAGTCTTGCTTTACTTGTTCTTGACTACTCAGAAGCAGTCACAGATCTGTAGACTGGGCATCAAAACGAAAGCTCTAGGACTTGGTGTACCTTTTTTTCTGTCTTTGGTTAGTGCCATACAAAAAACAGGTACTGGGTATATATCTTGTGACTGAGCATTTTCATGCCACTATATTAAATTATCAGAAAATGCTCTTGTGCAAGACACTTGGTTTAAAACTGTCTCCTCCTTTCTTCTTCCTTACAGTTTGTAAGACCGTCAAAATAACATCGCATAAAAACCTGAGACTTAACTTCTTCTCTTTTTCAAAAATGACTGCCTCTTAGAGGAGACACACTTAACTAAAATATTATTTTTAAATGGTACGGAGACATGGAAAAAGCTTGCAGTATTTGGGGATGACAGTGCAGATGACAGGGCTGTACAAAATTATGTGGTGAAATAGCAAGAAGAGAAGTGATGTAATGACTTGGATAGTGTAATGTGTCTTTGTTCTCCCAGCTCTGCCACTTGTGCCAGTAGATTGTTGTGATCGTAGACTACAAATTTTACTTTATTACTGATGCTTATACATTAATCCTTCTTCCTATGAAAGTGGTTTATAAAATATTTAGCATGGCTGCTGAAAAACAACATTAAATATGCTTGTAATTTCTGGTCAGCCTTTTTTTTTTATTATTATGATGAGATAGAAAATGCTGGTGTTTTACTTTATAAAAATGGATTTTTTTAATCTTAATTTTTACTACTTTAGATCATGAAATGATGTTTATTTCAGATTGAGATGTGATTGATCTATGCAGTCAGCTTTATTTTTAAATTGTTACGCGTTAGGGCAATGAAGCAGTGTTTCTAAATACCTACAGGTTATAGATGAAATGAGGAGCTAGAAGCTCTGCGGATAAAATAGAACCAATTAGGTAGAAGACTTCGATGTAGACAGTGCTTGAAAGCATGAAGTGAGAAGGTTTAATTGCTCTGATAGCAGATGTTAAGCTCGGGGGAATAAGAAATACAGAGAAGCCGGACCTTACTGCTGCTCTGAGTATTACAACAAAGCTCCCTGAGGCACACGGGTTGTGGGATGCTGCTGCCTTAGCGCAGCCTTGTTAGTTCCTCTTTAGGAAAAAGCTAAAGGCACGAGAGGGAATAATGCAGCCTCTAGCAAGTCCCAAAAGGAAGGTGTAGTACCAGCCACTGGGTGTTGGCTGCCCAAACGTGGAGCACTGCATGTGGTTTACCTTCAGTTCATCGGTGTAGGATGAAGCAAGCAAAACAGAAATGTTTCCTGCTTTTGTGTTCGTTGGGTTTATGTGGTCTTTGATATTTTAAAAAATGCATTTGTTTTAAAGCAAATGCAGATCAGATGCTTGTATTTTGTTCAAATAAGACTTGCAGAATCTGTCTTGTTCAACTACTGCAGCGTACCTTTACCCAGCTCTTGGGACCTGAATATGAGCCGAACAGTCAGTCTAACTTGTGAACTTCTTCAGTGCATTAATTGTGAAGAAGAGGCATGTAGTGTAACATATCCACTTGTCAATTCTTGTGTAGAAAAGATTTAAAGGTTTTTGTTTACCCTCCAACCCATTTTATTGTCGTCATCCTCAGTCTTGGTGGAGGAGAATAAGGAGCCCCTTTCAATGACAGGTTAAAAGTAGCAGAAATCTTTTTTGTAATTAGAGGAAGCTGTGGACTTTCACTGAAGTCTTTCTGGATTTGAAAATGTCTCCTTTATCTGCAGATCTGAAACTTGAAAGAAAGCTGTGTAGGACATAATGTCTTGGTCTTCACTTACCAAACCGTAGTGCTCTGGAGAAATTCCTTATTTCTGGAAAAATTAATCTAACTTCTAAGGAAAATTGTAGGTGTACAATCAGATTGCACAAATACTTTGTTTCAAATAGTATAGAAAGAGATCTTGCATTAACACTTTACCTGCTATTTTATCATTGTTCTAGACTATTTGTATGCATGAGATTTTATTGACTTGAGAAACCAGTGCTCAGAGCCTTGTACCACTTGAGTTCTTTTGAAAATCTCAGTGAGTGTTTTAACTTTCCACTGTAAACTGGAATGCCTGTGCAGATAAGTAAATTAATGATTGGCTTAAGCCTGAGGTAGTTCTTTCAGTTTTGCTTATATCCTACTCAAAACTCAAAAATATTCCTTCAGGAAGTCATTCTCTCCTTATGGCCTAAAAATACTACCCACATTGCCTATAGTAAGCTTACTGAAGATTTTCAGATCACAAAATTCTTAAATTTCCTTTAAAACTACTGTTCAAGCGAAGTTTCAGATTAAGTCATCAAAAATGCTGAGATGCTTTGAGCCATTAGGTTAAGTTGATTAATGTTATTTTTCTATGGCAAAGTCTTCCTGTTGGATTTTATTAGGGAATATTGATGTGCATCTAACAGAATAAAAGGCTCATCTGTTGTGCAGAGTTTAATGAATTTGCAAATGAAATGCATTGCTGTCGCCTGTCCAGAGCATTTGTAAAGAGGATCCTTTGGAGAACAAAAAGCTTGTTAGTTTTAAGAGAATTATGTTGTTTTTCAGGGCTTGGAAAGGGCTTGAATACCTGGGTGCTTGGACTCTTATATGTAGCTAGAGAAATTATGTTTGACATGAATTATTAAAAGTAATAATTATAATAAAAAAGGACATTTCAGCAAGCAGTCTTTCCTATTTTTTTCACTAGCTTCCCATTTAAAAAAAATAAACAAAACTGCTTCTTCTGTTCTGCAGGGCAAAAGGCTCTCTTTGCAGCTGGAGAAAACAGTTCCTCACAGGAACTGACACTGACATTAAGCACCATGATGCCAAATGCCAAAGCAAAAATATGGAAATCAATTCTCTACTGACTGTTGTTTTTGCCGTGTTGATGGTTACCTAAAGAGCCAAAGGGGAAGCGAAACAACAGAGTGCTTCTTAGCAACAGTACATGAGCATCTTTATGAATCTGGTGAAGGAACTCTAATGCTTCATGGTGGTATTAAGTATGTCCTGAGAACTGGACAGAACTCTGGGACTCCTGGTTCTAGCTTTTAATGCACAAAGCCAGAAAAACTCTGGCGAGCAGCCTCTGTTTTTGGGCTCTGTTGTCCCAGGTTGCTCAGTATGCCCTTTCCAGGCTTATTGTACTTGCACTACTGTACCTTTTAAGGCTGATGTTATGTAGGACAGCCTACAAAAAGATGAAGGGAACAATGCTTTTGCTTTCTCAAAGCAGCTTGCAGTGCTGTGGATTTTTCCACAAGAAATCAGTGTAGGAAAATGTTATCTGTGAAGAAATCAGTGTGCCTCTTGTCTTGTTAGTGAGCAGCATTATAGTATTAGTGACCAGCTTTATGGTACCAGTCTGTTTTCTCAGTGCCTTGACTTCTGTTTAACACTGGGTTATTTTTTTTTAACTGAATTTTGATGCATTAGTATGGCCAGATGTAATGCAGTTGGGAGTAGTTTTGCACATGGAGAAGACGAGATGAGGGGTGAATGATTTTTTTTCTGGCTGCCTGAAAGTTTTCTGACAGAATCTTAACTGAAGGCTTGTATCTTGCAGAACCATGGATGGTGGGGACTGGTTTCCTAAAATGTGTTTTATATCCCCATAGTTGAGATTAGTTGAAATAGGCTTAAAGGTTGGTTTTGCTTGTTTGTTTTTGTGGTGTGTAGTTTTTTACAATATTCCCTTTACTTGAATTTGAAGGCACTTATCCTGTTAGCCTTCAAATTCTGTCATTTTTCTCTTAGTAAGACTGTTGAGGTGGATAGGTCCATGTCTGTGCTTTAATTTTTGTTTAATTAGATAGCCAATGTTCTGACTGCCTATCTCCTAATGTATTTTAAATAATTGACAGAAGAACAGCAGCAACAAAATACTTGACCATTGTTCCTGTAAAATTTCTTCTCATAGTGATTGCATGTTACAGATCAGCTTTAACTTTTGTCTTTGTTCTCTAGTTGTTTAAAAGGAAGTGAAATGTACTGGATTACAGGTTTCTGTAATAATGAGGAAAACTCAACTAAGTACTCTGTGAGTTGTTATTCCCTGTAGTATATAGGGGGCATAGAGCTGGTCAGGTGGCTGGCTTGGCATGGGCTAAATTCTGAAAGAACTGAGAACATTTCACTCCAGAGAAAAGAATGTTGAGTTTTCTGCCCAAGTCTTTTTTTGGTAAAAACGGGCAGTGCATGAGCCCTAAAGGTCTTGTGTTCTGCTAACAAGTGACTGCAAATCTTTTATCGATTAGAACTTACAGTGCTATCTTTATGTAGGAATCTCAAAGCTATAAAAATACTCTCCTTTCAGAACCAGCATCTAAAAATACATATTTGTGCAAATGAGTGTAACAAGATGATGGTAGTGAATGTAGTCTTTATCCCATCTCACTCATCTGTTCTGTATGAACACTTTGTCCTTAGTTACAGTATAACTAATTTGTGCTTCCTTACAGTAGCTTGCAGTGACCCTTTTAATTTTTCACCATGTCTTGCTAACGAAGGCAATGTCTTTGTTCATACTTGTTCTTGTAGATACAGTTTCCAAAACAAGAACTCTTCTGTACATTGTGTTGTCTTTTTATTTCATAGTTCTCCATCTTCATCTTTCTTCTCCCTCTGTCTGTATACTTTACAGGCTTGTTGCCTGAATTCTCAGCTTGTTTGTTTTGTAAAAGAGAAATTGCTTGTGCATTAACATTTAGCATGTTAAATTGAATGTGCATGTTCTCTAGCTGATATGTTTCTGTGCACAGAGAATTTTATTTTATTTTTTGGTAGGAAGGCTAGACATTTGGTTAGTCACTGGTCCCTTTGAGGTTTATGTCTCAATTTAGCTATTGCTGCTGACTAAATTCAGTAACTGGAACCTGGTGACCTTCTATTTCTGGTTATTAAAATTGAGAAACGTGTGTGCTGGCTTGACATAGCACATTTTTGCTGGGTGAGACCTTTTCAGGGTTTTTTGTTCCTTGGAGTCCAACCGTAAGTTATAAAGAGTCTTTGGTATCGTTCTCTAGGGAATGCTTGAAGCAAATTACTTCTGCTGTTGTTGCTCGCTGGAGATTGATGGTTGTACAAGAACAGGGTCACCCAGAAGATGACTAAGCTACCTCTTGCCCTTTCCAGATGCTGGTAGCCATCTGTGGTGTTTCTGCTGGAAAGATCGAAATTGTTGCTGACGGTGGGATTGTTAATCCAGTGGTTTTCTTCCCAGGTTTAAGATATCCCTCCCGTTGTTCTTGTAATAACACACTAAATAGTGTTTGTTTTTTGAGCTCAATAGTACATTTGCTGGGAAGAAGAGAGGACAGCTGCAAGATTTCAACAAGCAATCCTCACAGTTCTTCCTCCCCACTGTTTCTGCCAACTTCTGAAGAGATGGAGATTTTTTTGAGAAACTGGGTGGACTGGGAGCTGTTGCCACTGAGATCAGCAGATGGGGGCAGTGTGTCTTTCTGAAAGGCAGGGTTTCCTTCTCACCTATCTGGCCTTCCCCTTCTTCCTATTCAAGTGTGGTGATCTTAGCCCAAGAAGCTGTCTTTATTATCAGAAATGAGGGATTTTAAATTGGAGGTTTATCTTCATTCTGAAAGTAGATGATTACTGCTTACTGTATGAAAGTTTTTTGTTCAATCTGCAAAGATTTATTAAGAAGCAGGAGGGTTTTCAAAGATGACTGCATCTTGCTCTCCGGCTGCTGGGAAATAACCCCTCAAGTACTGTGCCCATTAGACACTTTTTTTTCTTCCTTATGAAGGCTGGTTCCTGCTTTTCAAATAATGCATGTAATCTTTTTTTTGGTGTTTGATCACAATGTCTATAGACATGATTGCACTTCTACCTGGTACCAGTACTCCTGCTTTAGTGTAAGTGGGATACGGATGTGTAAAGATTTCAGCTAAATGCCTGGAAGTTTGGGGGTTGTGGTGTTTGTTTGTTTGTTTGTTTGTTTTTATTACTACTCTGTCTCCCTTAAGAGCTTTTAAGTAATCTAGGTAATCTACTAATTTAGTAATCTACTAATTTAAGTAATTAAAGGCTTTTGATCCTCAAATATTTTTAGATATAGGCATCTGCCACAGCTATAACAAAACAGCAATTCTGGCTTTTAACTACAGGATCCTGTTGAACAGATTTTGATTACTCAAAGGGTATAAGAGCAGTTAAGAGCTTATCCTAACTTTCAGTGGCTAGTGACTATTTCCAAAAAGGGTAGGAAGGAGCAAAATTACTGTAAGTACCACAAAAGTATTTTTAATACTTTCTCCTGGAACACGCTGGTATTTGTTACATCAGGCTCTGTTTCGAACTTGCATATGTTTTAAATTAAATATATATAAATAAATTTTGGAAGGACATGTTATCTTTAGTACTTTCTGTTCTGTGGATAAAAAACCTAAGCTTTTTGCTGTACATAATTTAAGCGTGTAACTAAAGAGCTCTGAAAGCATTAAAAATGAAAACAAAGCTTGGGTTGAAAATTCTGCTGTAAATGGAAACTACAGGGGAAAAAATGGTGACCTGGCTGCTTACTGTCAGAACTCCAGTACTTTGGGGAAATCTGATTTTCCTTCCCAGAGGGGATATGGCCTGGGACTGTTAGAAGCTCCTGACTTCATAGAGATAATCTTAGCTTGTCTGGATTGTGAAGAGCAATTCTTTCTATGAATTTTGTGTTCTCACGGAAGATTAGATTTACCAGTGTTGTGGTTAAGAGAGTACAGGATGGGACCCGTGATCTTACAGCATTAATTAGTCCAATGAAATGCTTCTGAGCTAAGCTGAGCGGTTAATGTATACAGGCCTAGATACTGCCCTTATCCCTGCTGCCTCCTGGGAGCACAACTGGCAGACCACGGACAGCTTTTACTGAAGTTCTAAAAGCTACAAAAAGGAACTTTGCTCATATAAATTAAAGGGATGTTCCAGGTACTGCCTGTCCTGTTTCACATATGATCGTTCATGCGGTATTGCCCTGTTTTAGTTAGACGCTCTCACTTTCTTAGTATGAAAAGAAGAAAGGCTATTTTTTTGTGACAAATTTGCTAATGCCAAGCTTGTTTGTATGTGAGAGTAATGGTGATGAAATTCAGGTGGGTAAGAGATTCTGGCTTCCCTACAGTAAAACCACAGGGATAATTTCCACACATGGATTATTATTTTTTTTTTGTCACCTAGTTAACAAAAGGTTTTACTGCTTGTGGACTGTGAATAGGCACTTTATGGTCTCTGGAACTAGTGATTTTGCTTGTGATACCCCCAATACAGAGAAAGTCTTGTATCTGAGTGTGCAGTCTCAGCAGTGGAACTGTAGGAGGCAGTGCAGTGAGCGTGTGTGCTGTTTTGTTTGCCCAGAGTAAACCATCGTAGGTTTAAATCAAGAGACTGTAGGTGATGAGAACTAAAGTTAGATACTCACATTGATTTAGCTTTTATTTATTTCCCTTTTTCTGTAGGATACAGTTTTGCAATAGTCATTGTTTATCACGGAACGGGAGGCGAAGATTTCTTATAAATTTATAGGATATTGCTTGCATAAATAAAACAATAGTATTTATGACCTCTTATAGCACAGTTACCTAGAATAATACAGACAGTAATCCTATGATACGGACATGGCTGCCATTCCACTATACATAGCTTACTTGTTCTTCTGTTTTATCAACTTCATTTTCTGTGAGCAGCAACGTGTCCAGCAGAATGGCTGATGATGCTTGGATAGGTGAATTCCTCAGCCTCATTGGGCTCTGGTACATTATGGGGTTAATCCCGTTTCTCATCCCGTGCATAACAAAGAGCTTGGAATTTTCTGTCACAGAATTCCTGAAAGAGATCCTGCTGGAACACTTCCGAAGGATCTTGGCAGGCTTTGTGGTCCCATAGTTGCAAGTGATATACCTGCTGAAAGCCTCCCTAAATGTTTTGTTGAAGAGTGTATAGACAAGAGGGTTCACTCCCGAGGAAATGTATCCTATCCAAACAAATATCTCCATCAGCTTTTGAAAAACTTCCTTGTTGCAGGAGTTGCACAGGACTGAACTTATGTTAGTTATGAAGAACGGGCACCACATCAACAAGAAAAGTAAAAATACAATCCCAAGAACTTTTGATGCCCTTTGTTCATTGGTTATGGTTTGCATAGACTTCCTCCCAATTGTAGACATTCTGCAGATGGGCATATCGTTGGACAAAGTCTTGTCCTTTCTGGAGCCGTTTAGCATGGCCACCTTTTCTGGTGAGTAGGAAGGTGTCGTGTCGCGCTGAAAAACCGTGGACACCGTTGACCAAGTCAAACGTTGAGGTGGCTTGTTGATCAAGTAGGCCTTCTTGCGTAGCACTTGGATTGTCAGAAAATAAGTGACTATCATGATAGCTAGGGGAATAAAGAACGCAGCCACTGATCCGTATAGAATAAAGTCATGAAAACGATCGGGCGTCAGAAGACACGTGATGTTTGTAGAGTTGCCATTTCCATCTTCAATGCCTCTGATAGGAACTGGGATAGCAATACCTAGAGGAGAAAAAACAAATACTTCAGTATATGGTGATTGCTTGTCTTATCCTTTCTTGGGTCTGAAGCCTCAGGGTCTCTAAATAAATTCCTGAACTCTGGAGTAGGCACAAGGGTTACTGAGAAAACATGAGTTGTTTGAGGGCCTCACGTGGGTAATTGGGAAAATAGTACTTTGTGAGACTTGGCAAGCTCAGCTTTAACAGAATGCCCTTTTAACGAGATTGGGACGAACCCTTAGAGGTTGAGGAAGCAGTATGAAGTTGCCAACTTCTCAAGTGTAAAACACATGAATTGCTTTGACTCTAGTCACTGCAATTAGTATGGCTTTTCCTCCCTTGAAATGAGTTTCCCTAATGCTCTTCACCTCCTTCCCTCTCCCTCTGCCCCCCTTTTTTTGAGGTAACCGTTGTACTTCTTGAAGGCTGGTTCTGTAAATACTTAAAACTTGTCTTTCCCTCTTATCTTAATGACATCAAGTGATTGAATACAGCTGATTTTTTCACCCTGCTTGACTGTGGTATATACAAGTAGTTAAATAGATGCCAGAATTATGCAGTGTGTGTATTTGAGATGGATTTGTTGTTTAAAGTCTCTTGGATATTTAAGAGTGTTTAAATGAGGCTAGCTAGCGAGCTCTGTAATTCACTGCTCATTTAAAAAAATTAAAAAAAATGTTAGCAGTCTTGTCTTTTAAATGATTTTTTTTTATAACCACTAAATTACAGTCAGAACTTCATTTGCCAGCAGTCTGACATCACAATGAAAACAACAGGTTCCTTGCTGTCTGGTGGAGGTTATTTGTGCTATGTTTCCTGATACCACTTAAAAATGTAGGTATTTACTGCAGTCCTCTGCTACTCTGCTTACCAAGGTTGGTCGGGGGCAGCAAGCAGAGAAGTGATTTACCCTTCAACCACTTGACCCCTTTCTTAAGTGGAGGCACACCTTCAGATAGAGCAAATGCTTAAAACAAGGATTGAATCAAATTAACCTTTGATTTCGAGAAATTTGGCTCAGCTGCAGGGTACTTTCATGTTAGATAAAAAGCAATGAAAAGTACAGCACTGATTAATAACAATACATTGGGTATTAAAAGGTCAGCTTGTAAGTGTGTTGTCTCATTAACAGTTTCCTTTTTTGTGATAAAATAGAAATATGTCTTTTCTCTTGTCATCATCACAGCTCTTCCAGAATTTTGTTCAAGTTGAAATTTCTGGGTTTAGGCACGTATGTCTAAGTCAAGAAGATGGATGTACCTATTCTTGTATGCGTCATTGGCCTAAAGTAATCCGGAATAATTTTGTTCTTCCTCTTGCATACAGAGCACAACAGCTCTATGCTTGTGGCTGCCTGCTATGCATTTTAGTTACTTGAATTCAATGTTTTCACCTCCTAGCTCATTTAAAAGACTTTTGTAAGCATTGAAAGCAAGCGATGTGCTACATACACAACAAAGAGAAGCTAATATCATAAATGTTTATACATTTGCATCCTTTATATCAACAGTTTGTTTTGGTGTTTTGTTTTGTTTTTGGCTTAAAGGTAGCCTTTCTGTATGATGTATTGCCAGTGCGTCTCAGTTTTCAGTGTGAATATTGCCAGCTGCTCACTTATCTTTCATTCTTTGGTGCAAGTAATTAACCTTTTCAAAATTTGTTTCATGAGATGATTGTAAGTAAGGCACTGTTTTTTAACAGCATATACTCAAGGCTTAAAATTACGTTTGGGACAGAATACTAGATTGTTTCCACAGAAACATGAAATCTTGCATTCCCAGGAGACATGCTAGCCATGCAGACGTTGTCTTCTGACTTTTGGGACCATAAAGAAGTGTGATGATTAGGCCTGCTCGGTGCTTGACCTTTCTAGTAAGCTTGATAAGGAGCAGATGTCCAGGCAGGTTTTTGATGTAGCTACACATGATCCAAGTGGTGGACTTAGACCAGCCCAGGTATTACGGTCTGCAAACCATATAGTACTTCGTCAAATTTGTCTTTGTGCCCAGCTTACACCTATTTTTTTGGACATGAGAAGCTTCTGTATTGCTTTTCCAGTTTCCGAGCCTCACATACCTATTGAAATGAGCCAAACGATGATGATTTTGATGATTGTTGTAGCCCATGAGTTGTACTGGCTAGCCTGGATTGGCTTTTTAATCGCAATATAGCGGTCTAGTGAGATGGCACAGAGGTGCATGATGGAAGCTGTGGAAAAGAGGACATCAAGGAACAGCCAGATAGGACACAAGGCAGCTGGAAGAGGCCAGGCATTATCTGAAAGAGAACAGAAAACTCATTAGAATCTTTTCTTGAGAGACTGTTTTTGGTGTGTAGGTTGTTGTTTTTTTGTTCCCTCCTTGGTATCAGTATCCTTAAAGTTCATAATTCTGCAGAAACTCAACTTTGCCACCACCTCAGTTGGATTGTAGTATTTTTCAGTTGACGTCTGATTGGGATAGTTGCCATCATCACACTGATCAGGATGTTTGTGTATAATAAATCTATCCCTATCGTTCTGTCCATTTTAGATCATAATCTCTTTGTGGTAAGGACTCTGGATTTTAAAAAATAAAAATAAAAAAATTAAATGGGCTAGGACTGTGTTCAGTGCTTGCACCCTGATTTTAAATGACTTTTTTCAGCTATGTATTTCTGTTAATCCTGTGATTCAAGACTGTATTAAATGCAGGAGGTAGTAGGTCATAATCAATGTATTAGTCATTGCAGAACCATGTTTGGATCTTGAAATTAGTGGTAATCTTGAGGAGCCTAATTGTGCAGAAAGTAAAAAGAAGCAGGGCTCTTCTGACTAGACATTTTATAAACATCGATGTGCTTTCTTGTACTTTTTTCCAAGAAGGATGATATGAATTTTTAATTTTTAATCCTGTTTCTGACAGCAGTTACCTGTCTCTCATGTTAATCTTCATAGCAAATGTATGGTCTGTCAACTGCATTGGGTCCAAGCTAAAAGTTTTGTGACGTTCAGTGTTGCAAAAGGCTGGTATTTTTATGGTATTGACTGATTTGCTTAAATTCTCCTTCCTTATAAAACTCAGCTGTGCTTGATCAGTAGGTTCATTAAAAGTACTGTCAGAGAACTTGGTTCTTTGTTGAATAATGACTAAGAAAAAAAAAAAAAGATATTTGTGACAAATGAAATTTGGTTTTAATCTCCTTATTCTGAATCTTGGGATGTTGTAATGCTTGATCCTGTCAGTGTGGTGACGGTGCAGCAGTTTGACATTAAAACATTTTTTCATAATGTGACTGGTAGATGGAAACAGCATGTTGCTAACTTGACTTGAGTAATAAGCCCCAGAAAACAGAAAATGGTGTAAAGACAGTATGTACTTTTCTGCATTGCTGCCCATGTTTGGAAACCTTTCCTGTTAGATAGAGAACGGGTCGATGAAGCGTTACGCTGGATGTCACCCATCCCCAAAGCAGGGGACTCCAGGTGAGGATGGTGTAGAAAATGAGGCAAAAAGGAAGACGGATGGTCTAGTTTAAAATCAGTAACCATTGAATTTTAATATCTAGCTGCGTATTTCCAAAAGTAGATATTTTAGTTAAAATTATGCTTCAAAAATGTCATACAGTTATGAGAAAGTCATAATTAGTATATTTTGAAATAGTTGCTCATGTTCATGATTTCTATCTACACTTTTAACTGGCAGTGAAGTGTGTTACCTCTGAACAACAAGATAAAGGAAATCAAAATGTTTTGTGGTTCACGCAAACAGAAAGCAAGCCAGAATAAAAAAGAAAAACAGTTAAATAATTGATTTGATGGGTTTTAAATGTTCTTGCTCACTCCAGAAAAGTAGAACTGTTTCTTGACTTACATGATGAGTGATTAGTTGAGATAAAATATGAATAATGGAAAGCGTATTCTACATCTTGAAGGACACACGGATAACACTGCTAGATTTCAAATGAGGAGCTAACACTTCTGTTCAGAGTGCTTACGTGCTGCTCCCTGGATTATAACTGCTTTGCTTTCTGGAGAATTGCAGCATAAAAAACTCTTTCCATTTGCAGTTAATTTGCCTTTTGCAAAAGAAATCCCTCAAATAGCTCACAACAGAAAGTGTTTTTCTTTTAAGTATAGATGTATTGAAACAGCTACCTGACACAGAGCAACTTTGATGAGTTGTAGGGCGTTTGTTAGTTGGGAAGTATAACTGAAGAGAGAAAGCTTTTTCCTTTTTTTCTTTCGAACTGCATGCAGAAGACAGTAAGGTTCTGCATTAGTGGCTATAGCATTGTGTACTGTTATATTTGTGTGTATGAGGTGATATTATCCATACAAAATCAGAGTAGGCAGTAAATGCAGTAGCTAATGAGTTGATGAATACGGTTATTAATTAAACATATATTTGTAGTGAAACTCTGATACCTGTAAGTCCTGAAGAATCACCTAGTCGTCTGGGATTCATATTTTACTTTGTTTCATTGTACACGTGTTAGAAGCTCTGTGCCTAGCCCTGAACATACTGTTCCAGGCTATGATTTTGTGCTTTCCTCATGTATATTATTGTTTGTCTGTTCTGTTAGTTCAGGAGTAGGGAAGAAGCAGAACATTAGTTTCACCTCAGGACCTCGAAGGCATGTCTGACCCTAAAGATACGACAAGCAGTCGTGTTTTTCCACTTTATAATTTAGGCTGAAGGTAAAGTGGGTGAGTCCTGTCAGAGCAGTCCCTACGGAGTTGCTAACAGGTCGTGCTTAGTTTGGATTGTTGGAAGTTCGGATTCTCCTATTACAGATCCACACTTCTAGAGGAAAAAACAAAGCATTAAATGGTTTACTCTGCTGGGATTCTCCACCTTTTTTTGTGGGGAATTGAAATGAGGATTTTAACAACTAGTGGATTTGATTTATTTATTTATTCAAATGCCTGTGTTAGCTGACAAATGTGCTGGCTTGAAAACCTGTTTGCTTTCTCTAGCTGTTGGGTGCTATAAGATAAAAAGATAGTCCTTACAATCCTGGTCTCAGACCCTCCTAAATGCAGCAGTGCTGCTGTTGTGCATTATTTTCCTTATTTCTAGTTAATACAAAATCAAATACGTATTTTAAGGTTTCTCTTGCACCTTAAGAAAAGTAAGATGAGCTTTTAACACAACTGTCTGCCCTTGTTTAATAGAATCTTTATTTCCAGAAAGATTTATTGATAGGAAATACATTGGAAATGTGTAATCCTCAAAACAAAGTACAGTATAGAAGTGCTGCTCTTGCTGTAAGCCAAAAGCTTTTTTTGAAGGCTTGGGAGAAAGCACCTATTGTGTGCATGCATAGGCATGATTGAGAGATCTTTAAACAGGCTTGGAAATTGTTCTTTTGCTATAGGGGCTCCTGAAATGTGTTGCTTGCAAGTGATTTAGTTATAGGAGTCATTTTGTTGCTGTTAGACAACAATGTTTTCACCAAGAAGGAAATCTGATGCTTTAATCGCCAACTGAGCTAAGCCTAGGCTTTAATCTTCAATTTGATGTGTGCGTGTTTGTGGTCTGTGTGTTTGTTGTTCACCCTCGTGGCAGCATTCGGCTTTGGGGACTTCATAGGCCTGGGATTTCTGGGCTGCTGCCTTGCTTTCGCACTCCCATGGCTGCTTGCTTTTATTTCTCCACTCCAATTGTAGTGTCAGCAGTGGTTTTTCACTGTTGTGCTGTTTTTTGACTTTTACCTAGGTATTCTTTTTATAAAAGTTGCTTTGTTGGAAATAAACCCTGGTTTTATTATTTATCTTTAGATTTGAGATATTGGGAAGTAGCCATCAATGAAATAAGTCCTTGTTACCACAAGCAAGAAGGAAAGGTTTGCCGTGGTTCAAAATCAATAACGGGGAAAGATGGTCAGAAACCTTTTGACAGGTCTCAAAAATTAGGGTTGGCAGCCTGGGACACACAGCTTTACCTTCTGAGTTTTAAGTGCATTTACGTGAGAATCGAGAATACAATTTAAAAGGTGGCACATACCCTGTCTGCAAGTAAACCACTGCCTATGAAGGCATGGACAACAGACTTTTTCCTGCTGCAGGCTTTGCAAATTAGAGGTTCCTTCTGAAGAATTTGCTAATTTCGCCATCTGATAAATAGCAACGTTTTTGTTTTGCTTTGGTATTTCTGTGGTAGTTCTGTGTGTTTATAAATTTTGGTAACTTCTGAAAGCTAGATTTCAGAGAATGCAATTATTTCCTAACACGCCTGCCTTTTTGTGGAAGAAATGAGAAGAATTTAGTAACCAATAAAAACAATGAATTGTTTGTATATTCTGCAACTTGTATTCTTAAATCAAAATCGCAGTGTATATTCAGACTGGAGAACATCTTAGTCACTGCTGGGAAGAAGAAATCTGCTGCTCATGGTATTATACCTGTGAGTTGGTTACAGATTTTTTATTTTTTTTATTTTTATTTTTTTTTTTTTTGAAAGAGCAGCTGCTTATCACAGTGACAGCCTATTTCTGAAGGTTTTCCTTTAAGCCTATCGTCAGGGCATGAAGCCAATAGCTGTAGTAGACTTTGAATTTGAACATTGTGACATTATTTTTTTTTCCAAAATCATTTAACGTGACCGCATTTTAGTTCACACCTTTTTCCTCAAATATTTTCCACATAATTAAATATCAGTCTCATCTGAAGCATAATATTTGTATTCTGTATCTAAAAACTGCACACAGCTATTTCGTTATAACAGAAACATTCCTGTGTGAAAGTGCCAGGAGGCCAGACTTAATTGGCTTTCTGACTATCAATTATTATTCTATGTTCAAGCAGTTATCTGGATAATGTAGCTTCAAGATTTGGACTTGTTCTGTACTCAGAAGTATGTTCTTGCTTCATTCCAGTAACTCCTTATGTTTTGCTCATGCTTTGGGCTTCTGTAAACACCTCAGCATCTTCTGCCAGTTGGTAAAGAGGCAAAGCAGCTTTTCTGGTCGGGAGCCAGAGAGAAATGCAAGATAGCAGTGGCTGAAACTGAAACGTGAAGGGCTGGTCACAATCTCATTTAGTTAATTGTCACTAATTTCACTGCTTTCTGGTATATTTCCTGCACTGTGAAAGATGCTTTTGTTTGTAAGATTCCTAGCATGCTTTAAACTGTTGTAACCAGGGTTTTGCACTAGATTAATTGAGAGATTAAGGAGCAATAGTCTCTTTATAAAGTTAAAAAGAAAGGGAGTTACTAGTTGAGCAAAATTTAAAAAGAAAAGAAAGAAACCACCCACACCTTCACAAAGCCCAGAACCTGCCCTCTCTTTTTATTGGTTGCTAGTCAAATACTAGTGCTTTTTATCTTAATAATTTTATTATTTCTTTTCATTAGTGTGGTCTTTGGCAGGAGCTAAGCACTTACAGTATTTGTATATTAGTACATGTTTACAGAAGTTTTTCACCTGTACATGTGCACATACATTATATCAATTGTTTTTGTAGGCAGTGGTATTTTTTTCAAGGTAGAAATCACAATTTTGGTTATATACATTCATTTATCTTTATAGAAACTGTTGCTTGAAATAATAAAAAAAAAAAAAATCTGCCTATTTTATGATATCAACCCTGAATTCTTCCGTCCAATTCATAGACTGTTAAGGGTGAAAGTCTGTACTATACAGAAATTCAGTGTCCTTTAATGAATAAACACATTTGTTAATAAAGTGATACCAGTCTTCTGCAGCAAACAAAAGCTACTGATGCACTTTCTGAAATGAAGTTTATAGTTGTTTGCTTGTTGCTTAGGCAACTTTTAGAGAGATAGCAAAGGAAACATGAACTCCTGCAGCCTTTCGTTATCTAGAGCCCGGTGGTATCTATACCTTAAAGATAAATCTGTAAATCCTTGAGCTTTTTGAAAAAACGATATCAGATTGCATTTTAAATTGTCTATTCTAGTGTCATACAGGTGGGAAAAAATATTCTTAAAGAAACTTCAGGAGTAAAAAAAAAAAAAAAAAAAAAAAAAAGACTTTTCCATGCAGCTGTTTCTGATTGGGTGTCAAAAGTAATATTTGAAATAAAGCTGGGCATGAGAAAATATGAAAAAGTCATTCTTCTTCTGTAATGAGTAAGTAGAAAGAAAATGTCACACCTGATGTGTAATCATATAAAATATATATATTTTATTCCCTGTGAGCCAAACTGAATGGTGAATCTGAGTCTTGAAGATCAGGTACATGGATGCATTGAGGCTGCCGTGGCTTGACAGATGAATTAATTCTATGGGACACTTTACAAACCATTTTTCCTAGGGCAGGAGAAAATCACTTTCCCTGAAACTGAGACTGGTAAAACTTGACATTGATGCTTCCAGGAACCATCTCTGACTGCTCACGGAGTATGGAATTGATATCAAGATAAAACGAGGTGGCTCTTAATCCCAGAGAGTTAAAAACTGTTCAGTTTAGTTATTTTAGCCCAGATCACTTAGTGTCACATTTCTAAGAGGACACTGACTGCAAGTAATGTAATACCCAGTAGAACAGATCTCAACATTGTGCTGAAGTTATTAAAAACAATGATCAACTGCACAAATGTTCCCATGTCCCTGTCTGATTTAGTTCTAAGTCTCAGGTGCTTTTTGGATGGTTTATTTCAAATCAAAGAACATAGTGGGTATACTTCCCATAAAGACATTAGACTATATTACAATTAGAGGAAGGAAAGATTTTGGAGCCCTTATCCGAGTGATTTTTAAAATCCTATTAGTGTAAAGCAAACAAATTTTCTGTTTAAATTAGACTTCCAAGTTTGTGCCCAGGATGCTTGCCTGATGAAACAAACGCACTGTACTTACCAAACAGTATTATGAGAAGGGCAATCGGCATCACAAACAGTCCCACGAGCAAATCTGCCACTGCCAAGGATGTTAAAAAGTAGTTGGTAGCATATTGCAACTTTTTCTCCAGAGACACGGCCAGGATAACGAGAATGTTCCCCCCGATGGTGGGGATGATCACCAGCAGGAACAGCAAAGCCGCCCAGCGCACTTTGTTCCCTTGCTCATCATTCGGGTAGTTCTCTTTGGGTTCTCCTGTTACTGAGAGGGGTGACAAAGATCCATTGTCAGCTCCAGACCCGTTCAAGAAATGTAAAGGATGGGACATGTTTGTTTCCAGCAGAATATATTCAGGAGCCGTATTTTGGGCAGAAATTGCGTACGGTGTAAGACTTCACTGCGCCTCTCTGGTCCAGGATGGTCCTGAAGAAAGGCCAGCATGGTCAGTATGGTGAACTGGTCATCTGCTATTTTGAGCCACAGTAACCATGTCAGAGCTGGTATCCAATTTTTTTTTTTTTTTTTTTATCCTGTGCGTTGCTGAGCGCAGTTAGTTCTTAAAAATGAAAATCTTGTCTTGTGTCCATCTCTGGCTGCTCAGGTTCGGTGGTCCCGTCTCCTCTTTAAAGTGAGGTTCAGCTTTCAGACGATCACACGAGAGAATTCAATAGCTGAGAAAAGTAAGCAGTGCATTAGCTCCAGTCTTTTACTGCTGTAGGGGAAAAAAAAAGAAAAGTGATAAGATGAATTTGGATGCCAAACGGTTCCCTCTAGCTATAGAGTACGTAGATTTGCTCTTTCTAAGTACAAACTGATGCAAAGACAGATGCTCGCGTTGTGTGTATGCAACTCCTCCTCTCCCCAGTGTCTAGTCTCCAGCAGCGTGTGCGTAGGCAGACGGCAGTTCCCATATTTCCCCTTATTAAGAATCCTATTTCTCCACAGAGGGTCACCCCAAAAATATCTTCAGAAATGATGTATGAGGCTTCGGTTTTAATGTCTACAGTTCCTAATTTATCAGGTGAGGGTCAGGAAGCTGTAGACAATAAAACACTGGTGACAGTCTCAAGGGGACAGTAAAGATTTATGGAACTGAGACATCTAAATTTACCCATTACTTGAAGGGGGGGAGTGAGTAAACCTCCTTTTGTTTTTGTAATCTGAGCAGGGCTTTTATTAAGCACAGCCTTTTTTTTTTTCTCTCTCTCTCTCAACTCTGCTGAAGACTTAACGCTTACATTTCCCTGTTCAAGCAGACACTAAGCCAGTTGTCGTGTCGATAAGCTGAACACACTCGGGTACTGGCAAGATTTGATATGCTGTAATTTTCAGGTGAAGAAAGCCTTACCTTTTTTTCTTGGATTTCAGTAGAGTTCACTTTATATCCAGGATGATCCTTTGTAAATTATTGTTCTTTTTCATCATGTGATGGATTTTAAGATGCTTTTCACTGTTTTCTAGAAAGCAAGTTGTTCATTTGGTTTTGTTTCTTATTCTTTTCTGAAGTGTCTCTCTTTGCCTGCTTTTGTTTAGCACTTATGTTTCTTTTCACTCTAAGATTCAGAATTTCTCTTTCGGGAAAACTATCTTCCTTATCCAGGTATTTTCTCCAGCTCTTGAATGGAGGAAAAAAAGTGTTCTTGCTGCATTTAAGAAAGATAAAAGTAAGATTCTCTTTTTTCTGCCTTTCCATTCTTTTGATGATTTCATTTAAGTAGTTAGCACAGTCTCAGTGCGATTTTCTTTGTTTGTTAGGAAAACTTGCAGTCCTCTGCTACTGCTGTTTGCTGATTGATTCATTCCAGTGCATCCAGCTCCGTGCCTGAAAGCAGGGAAATAAATGAGTGGGGGCTCGGCTGGAAAAAAGCCAGAGAGGGTTAATTGATTGAGCGCTCCAGCACTCTAATGTATGCTCCTTGTAGCTCTGTCAGGGTGTGCAGACCCTGCAAAGAACCCTTCCTGCTGGACTATTGGGACTACATGCAGGATAGCGTGTGTGCATACGCGCTCCCGCTCTCCCTCAGCTCTCTCTGCTTGGAAGCAGTTAACCCTAAAGAGTTCTACCGCCATGTAAACACTCCAATGAGCACACTGTTTTAAGTGTGTGGGCTGTGATTTTCAATCTTTCTACATGCAGCTGCTTCTTATTACTGCGAGTGTTCTCTTTTGTTACCTTCCAACTTTCAGTCAGATGTGTGTGTAGTCTCTAACTTCATGCATTTCTGCATAAAAATGGAAATAGAGTTCACTTCCAAGGACATTAGCTGGACAATTGTGTAAGAGTCACTGAGTTTAAGGCCAGAAAAGACCGTGAGATCACGGTCTGGCCTCTGGTATATTACTGGACGTTACAGTCCCTGAGTTGTTCAGTGCTCTCACCAGGCTCAACCTGGGAATTGGATCATCGAGGAACTACAAATCAATTCATATTTGTTTAGAAAGCAAACAAAAACTTCTTTTGGATACAGCTACTTTGGGGCTAAAGAGAGAAAGCTGCTGTCAGAAATGAACAGAAGTATTTAACTTTTTCAGATAGCACTGTAGAATTTCCAGAGAAGTAGTTATAACTTGTTCCTTTTTTTTTTTTTTTTTTTTTCCTCGTTAAAGGAAACTTTTGGTAAGATTTCACGATGTCTTCATTTTCAATTGACTTTTGACATCTTTATTCTTCAGAAAGTCCTATCTTAGGAAATAAAGATGAATCCAGCTATGGTAATTGTTTCCTTATGTGACCACCTCCCCATTGTCACCTCTGACAGCACTGACAGAGCACATGCAAGGGAGTGAATACATACAGATACAGGAACGGGGATGGAGCAATACTGTATTGGACTAAGAAGCTTTTAGATTCCATTTTCCTTAATCTCAACTTTGTCTAATCAGCTTCTGTACTATTTTATGAAATTTGAAGGCTCTCCTAGCATTAATTTAACTGGAGTGAAATCTTTACCTTTTAAATTTTCTTTTGGATTAAACACGGCCAGTTTTCACTCCTTCTGATTGTGCAGATGAAGCTTGTTTTCCTTCATCATTAATATCAGAGCTATTTTTGTCCGTGTTGAAAAGCGGCTGGAACTATTGCCACTTTCTGGTGACAGAAATATTGGCAGGATGGTCTAAATAATGAATGTGCGGGGGAAAAAAAAAGTTCCACAGTAAAACCACTGAAGTATAGTAAAAGATAGATTAATCCTTTAACTTCAGTGGTCTACTTGTGGGTATATGGCATGTGCTGATCTTCACATCACATCCCCAGATTTAAAGAACAGAGTTAAAAGCTCTGGGAATTTAAAAACAGACGATGCATCTATCAGAAACCAGCTCATCATGAGCATTGTGTACTGATGTAAGCCTGTGCTGGCTCTGAAGCATTATCTATAAAGTGGTTTGTTGTTTTTTTTCTTCTTATATTTTGTCTTTCACAGTGCAGTAGCACTATCCTTCAATCACTTCAATGTGGGGGAAGTATCAGTGTTAGAAATGCAATTTTGTCAGCTTGAGTTCTGCATTATAAATTTCCTTCACAGATCTTAACCACATCTGAGAAACATCTCTGTAGGTTGCTGCATTAAAGAGTTGTTTTCGTCAAAGTGAAAATCAAGCGTTCCCACTTCTCTGGAATGCCTCATTGGATTTTATAATGTAATTTATATGATGAAAACATCTCTTTAGCTGCTAAAACGGCTAAATTAAACAAATTGGGAGGGGGGAGGCACTTAGAAGCACCACCTGAAGGCTGTACTGTTGCTTGCAGACCGGTGTGATGAAAGCATTCGTATCTAATTGAAAGGGGAAGGATTTGTTAATACAGATGAAAACAATTTTCTTAGGACCTCTCAGAGGACGAGAGTTTGGTTATGTGTCGGCTCGTACAGCACGAAAGCTTGCTTTGTGTGCTGTTTCGTTTCAGATGGTGAGAGCTTATCTGCCTTTTGTGATGTTTTTTTGAACCTTCCCAGGCTTGAATAATTTCTGAGAAACGTACATGCCTGTGTATCTGTGACAGATCTCAAGCACACAGTGAAGAGAGCTTAGCTACTCACTAGGCCTTTTCTGTAGGCCCGTGCCCAGCCCCTTTCCTGTATTAAAACCTAGGCCTTGCTAAGATGGTCTACAGTAACCTGAGTGTTTGAAGTGTGCACAGATCCCCCTGCTATTATTTCTGTATTCACATTGCCCATGCTATTGCATTGTAATGGGGCAATATCTACGTTAGACGTGAGCTGTTGCTGGTGACAGAGCTGTTTGGGAGGTGCATAACCCTACAGTTCAAAGCTGTGGCTTTCTGCAGCTCTCAGCCTGGTCCTCCTGGTGGTGGGAGGCCTCCTGGAAGTTCTCATCCATCAGCAGATCTTGGGTGTGCAACTGGGAGGCACTGCAGAGAAAGACATTGAGGAGAACCAGCCTGTGTCGCGTGAGATAGCTGCAGGAAATGCCTGCCATGGGAATCGCTTGGATCCTTTCTGTCAAGAGAGAAGGAGAGGATTTGCACCAATGCTTAATGTACACTGAAATATGTCAACTTGTTGCATTTTTCTCTGCATTTTTCTGTGTTGTTTCCTATTCATCTCTCTCCATCAGAAATGACTGCAAACTGCAATTAGACATCTACATTCCTCCCTTATTAACTCATTCTTGTATGAAATGAAATATCTATTAAGCTTTTCCTTTTGTCACTGGACAAGAACAGCAATGTGTAGAAATAGTACTGTATCAAACGATTAATTCCTGCCCAATAGTTTAGAAAGTTTATAAATATTTTGAATAACGTGAAATATGACTGGCGAGACTTAATGAGGAACTTAAAAGATATATTTGACATTTGTTCTTTAACATTTCATATTTCACTTAGTTGTAAAGCCCTTAAATATTTAGACTAAAAAATAAATGCATGTTACTGATGCTTCAGACACTTCCATTTTTAGTCTCAATTGCAAGAGCAATCTGATGGCTTATTTTCAGCATTCTGTTTATTTACTTATTGATGCTAGCTTTTATACATAAACATGGTTTCATGTTCAGATATTGCTAAAATAGAAATGGCAATAATCCTCCACCCTTCAAGATGTGTTAAGTCATAAAATTGCGGATAAATTGCACAAAGGTGTTCGAATGTGATTCTAACTGGGATGTAATCTAAGAAACTAAGTGCTTCAAAATGTGGCAATCAGAGCTTTTAGCTTGTCTTGTGGTATGGGTGTATGCTTCTTGGACAAAAAAAAAGTTAAACGATCAATGTATCTAACCGTGTTTCTTAACTTTTAGTGTGCCAGTAAGGCTCTTGTAGGCAAATCTTGAAAAGAATTGATTCTGCATCTGCACATCTAATTTATGTTTAGAAAAGCCACAAGGTAGAGATACCTTACAGATTCCAAGTAAAGCTACATTAAAAAACAAAACACAGCAAACAAAAAAAAAATACTACTTCCTTTAGTTTTCACAAACTCTAGGGCAATTAAAAGCTAACTATCAGCCCTTATATATAATACTTATATATAGAGATCTCACGTTTAATTCACATTTAATTATAACCATAAAGGAGATGAATATCCCTAGGAAGGAGATCAAAGCTGCGGCTAAAGTTGAGGTCACTGGGCAGTAGTTAGGCAGCGCCTGTCCATTTCAGTAAAGATTCAAAATCCTCAGTTAAGTAGGATGTTTGTTTCTTGTGGTGGTTTTGAGAGGAACCAGTTGGTGAGTAAAACTAATAAAATGCTAGCTGCTATGTTTTGCTGATAATCTCTCATTGCTGTCGTGGTGCATCTTAATTTTTTTAAGGTTTTGTTTATGGCTTCTCAAACAAACCAAACTGAACCTTGGAGCGAGTCCTTCATCTGCAGGCCAAACATCACAACAATAAAACTTATCCTGGCATCGGTTGGAAACAAATCTGTAGCCAGCTACTGTGTAGAAGTCTATAGAAAAAAAAAAAAAAAAAAAACCTTGTGAAGTTTCTTTGGCTTATTTTATTTCCTGATAACATAAAGGATGAAGTGAGGCAAATTATGATGCTGTTTTTTGGATATGGGCGTGGATTCATTGACATTTGTTTTGATGGCTTACGTAGGAGCAGTTGAGCAATTCTCAAATGAAAATGAAGGAAATAATCAGGCAGTTCTTTTGTTGTTTTACTGTTGTAGTAAAATGTAATTGCAAAAGCAAACTGCTTGAGCAAAACCAGCATTAGGAATAAAGGAAGGAACCGGTGCATTAAAGATAATTTGGTTTAAAAATAGACATGGGGCTGTATATCTTAGAAAGATGGGCAGTTTAGAGATGTGCCTCAGCCTTTAATGTAGGAATTTGTGCGATGGAATTACTGGCTTCTGTTACGGGAAGATCAGAATAGAGGACCATGATATGTTGCCTCACAATATATTAAACATACTCCAGGCTTAGAGTTTTTCCTCTGACTTTTAAGAGGAGGGGAGCCTGCAGATGAAACTTCTCCCCACTAGATTTCCAGATGTTGTTCTGTTTTTTCATGCGTTGTTATCATCTGTTTAATTTGCAGTAACAACCGATGTCCTTACTAACACTAGGAGTATCCAGTTGCTGAGTGTGACCACTGATACGCTGTGGTGGAGGTGTCCAGCAGGGAGCTGGAGGGGTGCAGTAGGTTTGGGAACCAGCATGGGGTCTGGTCCCGGTGGAGTGGAAGCTTCCTCCAGCAGCAGCAGCAGAGCTGCCTCCTGGTTGTGCTGAATGTCAAGTCTGCAGTTTGCATGGCTTAAGTGAGGGCTGGAAACCTCGGGCTAGTAGAAGGAGAGCAGGATCACTTTCTAACCATACTCCTCAATTGGATTACCGGTTGGAAATAATGCCACAGGAGCAGGGTTGCAGGCTGTAACTGCATATGAGAGCGTTTTAAGTTTTTTCCTTTGATCGCTTGACAGAATTGTTTTGAGTTTTATGAATTTTACTAAGTGTGGTTTGGGGTTTATATTGGGCAACAGGGTGTAAGATTTTGTAAAGCATCTCAGCAACAGAGTGAGCAAACAAATGTTACAGCTGTAACTTCAATGCCAGCAGTGCTCTTGTACATTGAAGTCCTGTTCCTCTGATAAGCATTTTTACAAGGCTCTTCAGACTCCTCTACCTGCTTGTGATTCTGCCTTCTACTTCTCTAATAAGCGGGAAAGCACTTTTTGAAGGTTGCAGGGTTGAGAGGGCTGTGGGACCGAGGGAAGTGGTGGGGTCCTTTCAGTAATTTCAGCTCCCGAAGTGGATTTACAGAAGGCCACCTGTCAGAATGTTTGACTGTTTTATGGGTAGATATGAGACAAAAGCATTCACAATAAAGGCTACAAATAATGTAAATCTGACTAGGAATTCTGTATTCAATTGGTGTGCATTCATCTTGATTTTATAAAAAAAAAAAAAAAAAAAAAAAAAAAGCTATGCTGGAACTTCTGACCCTGCAGACACAAAAATCCATCCAAGTTAATGATTCTATAAAATTCAGCTTTCTGAGCAGGAATTTTATGATTAATGCTTCAAAGTGCATAATTACATCTTTGCCAGAAGATGTTTTTCTCTTCTTTGGCTCACAATCTGCCTGTTCAACATTTGCTGAAGTTAAGCAAACACAAAGGTGTTAAGAGTCTTTGTTCAAGAGCTGAAATCTTCCGTGCAGCTGAATGCTTGCGCTCGTTTATTACAGGATTTGTGCTTCCCAGTCTCCACATCAGCTCATTTTTAGTAAACGTTGTCAGCATTCAAGCTATTATTTGACCAACAGACTGACAGGTAGTTTTAAATGTGCCTTTTAGTTTATAGTCTTCACTTCTGCTGCTTGCCTGTGGGACAGATTTGTTTTGTTTCCCAGCTTTCCTTTGCTTAATGTTCATCATGGTTGAACCGCAGAGGCAGCAGAGCTTCCAGCTATTCCCTTCTTCTTGTGTGTGGTGGTGTTTTTTTCTTGTATCCCCCACCCCTGGTGTTTTAGGAAAGACTCATAAAAAATAGATTGCTGGTGGGTTGAGTAGCCTGTGAAACGTGGGTGCCTTCAGGTCCCTTCTGCGGTGCCTGAAGCAGGGCTGGAGCTTGGGTGGGTGCTGCTTGTCTGCGATAACAGAAGAAGAAGGGAGTGTAAGCAGGAGTTTAGGACTAGTTGTCAGAGAAGACTGGGAGAAGCATTGAAATGGGGAGAGATAATAGCTGGAGTAGAAATGAGCTGATCTGCACAATGCAGAATTGATGTACATGGTTATATGAATTTGTCTTGGGTCCTCAGTCACAAGAAACAAAAGGAATATATTATTGCTTTGAGGTGCCTTTACCTGTTTTCAATGATTCAGGGATGCATTTAAATAAAAACAACGCTGGAGCATACTCTGTAATATCATTCCTACGTCTTGAGTTGATTGAACACTTTGATAGATGCCTAATAATACAAGGTGATGATTTATAGTTCCCGTGTACCACAGCTACTGCCTCCCACCTTCATCTTTCATTATGGCAAAGGTGAGAAGAATAGAGCCAATATCACAAACTGCGAACTGAATGCCAAGAGCCAGGAACACCTTAGTTTTCACTTGTACGTTTTGATCTGAAATAGGTTTATAGTCAAAGTAAATTATTTGCAAGACTGTATTTAGGATTGCAAGCGTGGCAGATACAGAGCTAGTCCAGGCTGCGAGGCAGTGAAATGGAGTAGATAACCGGAAGATATCCACTTTGAAACTGGCTGTAATTTAATCTCTTGCAATTTATAGTTTCCCATCTTTCCTTTCATGAGCATGTACTTGCCAAATGCATTCTTGCGTTGCTCTTGTGTTTGTGGTGTCATGAGATTGGGTGGATTGAAAAGATGAGCTGTGGTGGATGTGCTTGCAGTGCCTGTGAGTTCAGAATGCAGATGTGTATGAAACGTGCTTATTTTAAAAACATTTTTGTCTTTGCTGCATTAGAAATGCTAAAACAGACAGTGTACAATGTTGTGAAATGTCTCATAGAGCATCAAAATTAATTGAGTGATCAATACAACTACAAAGACAGGAGGAAAATGAGTATATATTTATACCTGCAAATGAGCTTTAGAATACTTCAGAAATATTTGATATTTACGAGACTCTTTGCATTAGCGATGTGTGCTTCTTGCTGTAGGAAATTAAGGGCTTTCTCTCATCTTTCCTAGCAGAGGGCTTGGAGTTCTGTTACAGTAATGGCCAACAAGACGTATCTCAGATGGTGAGGCATGGGACATACACTCCAAGTTCAGATCTCTTAAAAGACAGCAACATCACAGAATGATATTGTGAGGAGGCAACAGTACACATCTCTGGTACTCTGTTTGGAAGTACATTTATCAAAATTCCCTCACAAGCCCTGACTGTGAGTGTTAGGTGGAGGTGAGGAGGAGTGAGAAGAAGCAGTAGTTGCAAAAGGCAGTTTGGAATCCACCAAGCTGTCCATCCACCAGGATTTCTGAATACTGGAGGTGGTTTTGTGTCTGCCGATGGAAGGTTTAGTACTGTGTGTCTCACAGAGCATACACCTGGGAGTAGAAAGTCAGTCACAACAGTGTGATTTCTAGAGAGAAAGACCTCAGTCTCAATATGTATGTCATTCTGCTGGGTAACTTTTTAATGTCTCCATAAAAAGTAGACACTAAAAAGGAAGATCTTAAGAGTGGGAACTGTGTGTCATATCTGCTAGGATGGGGAAGTTTATTCGTTTGTGCTCTCTTCCCAGTTCTTCTCTTGAGTCCACCTGTTCCACTCCTCCAGATATATTTTGAGAAATGCAAGCATATTGCGTGGAAGGACAATTTAAGTTTTCCAATATGAGCAAAGTAAAGTCTCCAAATTTTAAAGAACAATAATAAGAAATAACATTCTCTTTTGCCTTTCTTTAGGACTCCTGAGCAGTGTCCAAGTGTGGTTTCTTTGCTGTCAGAGAGCTACAATCCCCACGTGCGTTATGGAGCTGCCATGGCTTTGGGTATCTGCTGTGCGGGCACTGGAAACAAGGTGAGGACCAGTAGTCATCCACTCTTTCTTCAGTCTCCTTCCACAGCAACATTTGTGCAGAAATGTCATGCACATAGATCAGATTTCTTGCACGTGCACACTCCTAGCCAGCTGGAGGAAAGCAGTACTTCTTTACATTTTTTAACTGTCCTGGGCATAAAGACTCTTTTCCTGCTTGTGCAGAACAGATAAAGTAGAAGAATGTTTTTATACGTTATTGCCACATTCTTGGAATTTTATCTCTAAAACTTTTCTTGGAGTTTTTTTTACTGTCAGTTGCTACTCAATATTAAATACATATTCAGTACTCCAAAATCATTATTCTTTGGAGCTGATTCTGTACACATCACTTCAGAGGAGGATGGGGGATGTAAATGATGGGAAAAGAGCAAGTACTTTGCATAACTCCTAGTTCCTTTCTTCTTTTCTGTGGTACATAATTCACAGAAGATAGAGTGAAGTGCAATGAAATGTACCGTTTTTTCAGTGAATAATATACAGCCAGTAAATTTTACTCTCCATTTATAAGTATTGGTAAAAGATAACTCTCACAGTGGGTGGCAGTGGGCTTTTAGAGCAGAAGGATTCCCACTTCTGTAGGATGTGAGTGCTCAGTGTGGGACAAGCAGCAAGTAAACTCTGGGATAAGCTTCCTTGCTTTATCCACATAAGTATGCAGTCTGTACTGGTAACGAATCAGTTTTGAGATAGGTAGATTGACCACATGAAAATATTATTTCATGCTTCTGAGTTTTTGATAAAACTCTAATTTATCTGTATCATCCCTTCCTCAGCTAGTATTAAACATTAGTTCTTTGGCTCTTGCACATGAGATTCCACAGCATGTCACTTGTGTTGCGAAATGTGCAGAATGCTGACATACGCTGCCTGCCATCTTTAGCATCCAAAGCATGCAGACTTGAAAGCAAACTTGAAATACTATTTTTAATTCAGGTTGCTTTATTCTCAAGTGGAAGGTGGAATCAAGGAGCTAATTATTTTTAACCTGCTGCATCTGACAAGTTGATTTAAGTGGAAATGCTTTTAGTGGCACAAAGTCTGTTTTATTTCTAGATACTTCGTGTGATAAAGATCTAGATCATCTGATTATACAGACATATCTTCTGAAGCATATTAGTAGGTTTTGAAAGTCCACATACATGTAAATTCGACTTCAGAGATTGGAAAGCTTTTTGTACTGGTGGATGCTCTGTATATGGTGTTGAATTAAAGCCAAAAAATGAGGCACCTGTGATAGCTTCTTTCAGAGAAGCGTAGTCTTGAAGTTAGCTCACATGGAAAAAAGTGAGGGCATGGGATTATTCTAGAAGTTTTCCTCAGAAATAGGAAAACTTCTAGAAAAAGACAGTTGTCTTTTTTGTATAAAGACAACTTGTTTGTGGAAAGCCTCACCCTGAGAGAAGTACACTGAGAGGTCTGTGCTGGGACACTCATGCATTCAATTGCATTTGCTCATGTCCTCAGTTTGTGTGGACAGGAGAAAGCTCAGTGCAAGAGAGTGCCAAGTGATTCCGTCCAACTCCTGTAATCAGAAGATCACATAATAAATTAAAAGAGCTCTTTCATCATCTTAGGGTGGGTGTCAAACTGTTGCGTTGTGTTCCAAAAAGCATCTAACAGCTTGCTTCATGTGACATTTCGGAGTGCTTTTAGACAGCCCCTGGGTTGTCACAGACCAAATTAATCTGTACAGCCCACAGCAGTACAAACTGCTATTTAAGGTTTATTCCACTTAAATCTGAAGAGTGTGGGTGGTGAGTGTTGGCTGAGCCCCCTAACAACTTGCTGTTGTTGACACATGTAGCCTCAGTCCCTCTTTCCACCTTCCCCTGTGTTATGTCCAGCTCCCCAGTGCATTGATGCAGACACAAAGTCAGAGAAAACTCATCCAGACAACAACACAAAAAAAATGTGAACAGCTCTCTATTGAATTATCGATCTGGGAAAGCTCACTGAGAGGTGTGATGAGGGCTGCAGCTAGCACAGGAAAGGGGAGGATCAGTACAACTGAAGGGAACCTGAGGAAGGAGAGGATCTCCTTGTGGCAGCAGTGAGTTTAGGTCAGGTTGGTTGTCTTGTGTAATGTGCACTGAGGACCTTGGATGGTCAGAAATGAATTAGTGTCTATAACAATTATTTGTATGTTTAAGTCATGGCTTGCGAAGTGGCAGAACTGTAAATAGAGAATAAAAATGTGTCCAAAGAGATGATTTAGCCTGAGAAGTCTGCAAATTGCATGTACTGGTCCTGGGTATGTTTAAAGAGTCCATTGCAATATATGCTGCTTATAGCTTTTCATAATTCATATTCAATGTCTGCTTTGAAATGAATGCTTATTGGTAGATCCACTGTGGATCATGTTCCTGTTGTGTTTACCTGAGCAGTTAGTAAATTTGGAGAAGCAATAGATGTTTTGAAATGTTTTTAAAACCTGGATTTACTATGTAGGTGCTTATAGGCAGCCCCAGCTGATGTGAGTTTGAGATGAGTGCTTTCATGTGCTGCTGAATGTTACAGATTCTAACAATAAAGTGTAAGGCCAAAAATTTGGGACCTGGATTACTTTACTGGCTTGTTTTGTAACCTCTGACGTGATGTTTGATATCTCAGGATCATCTGTTCCTAAGTGGAAAATGAAGTTAATGCTGATGTTGGGAAGAATGGCAAAGAAAGTATAATTTATGAGTAGATTTAAGACATACCTTTGTCATCAGTTCTTATGTGCTGAGTGTATCTTACTTCTGCAGGTAGATCTTGTTCTATCCATCACTTGCTTTTTTTCTTCCCAATTTTTAGATGAAAAGCCCCAGCTATATAGATTTCTGCTTTATTTAGCAAGAACATGCAAAATATGTTTAAAAATGTATGTGACAGCACCAATCTTACAACCTAGGATTAAAGGACTGGATCCTGGAGTACTGAAAATAGCAGTATTAACTTTGTGATGATTTTTTTTTTTTTTTTAGGAAGCGATTAATTTGCTTGAGCCAATGACAAATGATCCTGTGAACTATGTACGTCAAGGAGCTCTGATTGCATCTGCCCTTATCATGATCCAGCAGACTGAGATTACCTGCCCAAAGGTAATAAAGAGTGCCATACCTTGCATACCAGCTTGCTGGGTGGGAAACATGATGCCATGATGCCAAGTCATTAGGTCTCAGCACTACATGCAAGTCTTGGCAGGAGGGTATGTGCCTCAGAGCAATATCTAAATGCACAGCAGGAAACTCCTGCATGGATCAGAGCACGCACTTCGGAATGGGGGAGCAATGCATGCTGATAGAAACATGCTTGGTAGATGACAGCATTTCAAGTTGAGTTGTTACATGAATAGATACTCTTTCTTAAAAGGTCTAAAACCATCTTGTACCGATACAAAGTGACTGGATTCCACTAAAATATATAGAGGCCTCTATACTCCCGATTTATGTGAGAACCGTTGTTTAGTAAAGTTGTTTCTTGTGATACTAAACTTGATTTTTGATGTGGCCACCATACAGGGTAGCAATAAAAAAACTGTTTCTTTTGTAGCTCGACAAATGCTTTCCAGGTGAAACAATTTCTCCTGTCAGATCCGTCTCAGTTGCTTTATAGCAAATAATTTTTTTTAATGGAGTCTTTCTGCTCAGAAGGCAAAAAGAATTGCGTGTGCTGTGTTTAGCTTTTAAAAATAGATTGCTTTGTGAATATATGACAGATGATAATATGCAAACATTTGTACAGACTAAAAGTCTACATTAATAGAAGCTCTGAGGTTTCACATTTCATCTGCCCTGGTGAGTGCTGAGACAGAGTTGTAGCTGGTACTTTGCTATTGATCTGTCATATAGGGGTTGCTTTTATCAACGTCATTTTAGAAACTGAACTATGATAAAAGCAGATAGTTTTTCTTTTTTTCTCCATTTGTATGGGGAGAAAGTGGGGTTTGTGTGTGACTTTGTCCAGTGGAAAGCTGTACTTGGGAAAGTCGGCAAAGAACATCTACAGATACAGGTGTTTGGGTATTTCCAAGCTACAGATCATGAAGATTTGCTAGCAGATGGTTTGTTCCTTTAAATTATAAACCAAAAACAGACCATTTTCACTGAGCAGAATCTAGCATTAGTATTACTTGCATTATCAGAACTGTAGTTCAACTGAATAAAACAGTGGAGACCACTAGAGATCTGTAGGATCCCCTCATCTTACAAGATATGAAATATGTGTAACATGATGCTGAGTGATTCTCTCTTCGGGAAGAGACTGTTTTTTGTTTTCACAATTTCTTCCTTAATCTAGGGCTTGGAATGCCAGCCCTGAGTATAGGAATCATATAATCATTTAGTTTGGAAAACACCTCTAATACCATCAAATCTAACCACCCACATCTCTACCAAGTCCACCACTAAACCTTGTCCCTAAATGCTACATCCACACTTTTCTTAAATACCTCCAGAGATGGTAATTCCACCACTTCTCTGGGTAGCCTACTCCAATGACTTATCATCTTTTCCTTGAAGAAATTCTTCCTGATATCTAATCTAAACCTCCCCTGAAAAAAAACAGAGGCTATTTCCTCACGTTCTGTCACTTGTCATCTGAGAGGAGACCAACACCATCCTTGCTGCAGCCTCCTTTCAGGTAGTTGTAAAAAGCAGTTAAGTCTCCTCTCAGCCTCTTCCCCAGACTAAACGACCCCAATTCTCTCAGATCAGGCTTAATCATTCTTCTGCACTCCTCTCTAATATTGGGCAAATTGTATAGCTCCCCTGTGCCTCTGTTTGACACCTGAAATGAATAAAGATGATACTTTCTTCTGTGAAAAGACATTAAGAATAAATTCATTTTAGTTTGTGAAACACCCTAATCATATTGTGAGCTGGTCTGAACAAGTCAGACATCCAAGACTGTTATGGATTACTTGCTGAGTCTGTCTATTGAGTTTTCAGTTCTCATGAGATGATTGGTGAGAGTCTGTATCCTAAAGAAAAGTGCAGACAGAAGAAATGGCTAGTAAAAATACAGATTGTTTTAGGTGTGTAACAAGCCAGATCTCTTCCCCCGAAGAGTCCTGCTAACCTTGACTTGAGAGGTACATGTAATAAGTAGGTTTCCTAAAGGGGTTGCAAATTTGGCTAGCAAATACAGGATGAGGTGTTCAGTCTGGGGTTCGGGGACTTGTTTAAAAATGGGGATTGTTACTGAAAAAGCTTTATGCTAAGGCCATGTTTGTAAGCTATAATTTGAGCAGTGTTACACAATATAGATACAGAAAGCAATTCATTACCCAGTCATATAATTGCTACCGATATTAAAAACACAAACCAAAAACCCTAGCGATTATAAATAAGGAAACCTTGAAATAATCTGAGAATATTTGATCTCAACACAGAATATATCAATTTCTCTTCTTTTGAAGGAAGAAGGTTCTCCAGAAGTTAGCAGTAGCTATCATAGCTTCTTGCTCAGAAGTAAAAGGAATATTGTGAGGAATAGACTGACAGCTGAGTTATTTATTATTCCCATTTCCATGGGAAACATTTTTGGGGCTCTCTGCCAGTCTAAAGAAAAAATATTCTCATGTGAAAGGGTGGAGTTCAGATAACGAGACATTTTTGGATTACAGTGACATTTTGATCCAATTAGACCCCTAAATCACAGGGTGATGTGTTGTATACCAAGCATATAACCTGATGTATGTATTTGTGCTGCTAGATAAGCAGCTAGTAAGATGAGCATGGTGGATTTTATGTCCCACAAGCTGTGTTTGTTGTCTTTAGGGGTTACTGAGAAGCGAAATTTTACATTTAAACACACTTCATATCATTGTCTCACTGCTGATAAATATTTTGAGATGCTTTGCATGCAAGAGAGTGATTTTATAAAGATTGTGGCATATAGTCTGGCAAGCTTCCTGTCATTGCTTCTCAGTTTCGTGTTTTCTGCTTTTTGTGCTTTCGTAGACTTCTAGTGAGCTGTGTGCTTTGAGTTAGATGGACTTTAAGCTCTATGATAACTTGGTATGAAGAGAGTAGCAAATAGAGTAGTTGCCTGCTTTATCCTTCTTTCCAGGAGATCTTACATAAATTCTGTTTTAATCATTTTTTTTCTTTCCATCCTTCCTTTAACATTGCAATCTGAGGCGTGGGGAATGACAGTGACATGTTTCTCAAGCTGTTCTAGTAACAGGCTTTGCTCTTAATTTTGTTCACGTAAAGCACAGCAAATAAGCTGCCATACCTGCTCGTGGAATTAATTGCCTCGATTTCCCCCACCCCATTCCCTGAGAATCTAGTGCAGAGGTGTTAGTGGTTCTCCAAACACCAGCAGTCCTGCCTTAGGACTGGAAAGGAGACTTAAGAGAAAAGTGTTCTGTAAAAATAAATAATAATTACAAATATTGGAAAAAGACAACTTCAGATTTTCAAAAAAATACTCGTTTTGAAAGCTGAGTGTTGCAATGCTGAAATGCCAGTGATAAGTAGAGATTTAATAATCAGAGTATTTTGATTTAAAATAAATTACTTTTGTTGTGAGAGAATGTAGGTGTGTATCTTTGAATAACTTTTGCTTTCCTCTTTTCTTTGTATTGGTCTTTGTGCTCACTCGGTTTAAGCAGACAGCTGAAGTAAGCGGTGTATTTCATAAATGAAGGATGGAGGTCCCTAGAACTTACAAGTTGCTTAAGTGCTAAAAAGGGTAGCAACTCTTGTATAAAACTGACTTGGTCTCTTTGATGTTCCAACTCAGACTCCTCTGTGACCAGCCAGCGTGGTTTTTCCTGACCTCTGCTGATACATTTAAGAGCCATATTAGTGGAGGATACAGAACAACAAGTTGATTTTGTGAAATGGAATCCTAAATTATGGATATGATGAGATCACTGTAACAGAAATCAATGGCAACTTCGTTAAGTCTTTGTGACCAGCAAGGCATGCTACATGTCTTAACATCTTGAATTGAATTTACTTTTGCTCTTTTTGCGTTAGGGTAGTCATCTTCACAGACTGAGAAGATAATAAGCAAGTTCAAAGGTTTTCTTCCCTTCTCCTTCCATCACGGCCTGTTATCGTTAATATGTGAGGAAGCCAGGACCTGAGAGTTCTTTTTATCTTATTTTAAATGAAATGCCAGATCTTGCTAGGATGCAAGAATATTTTTTTTGCAGTGTTCTAGTAGCACCTTAACTTTCCTTCACATAAGCCTGTTACTGTTAGATGTTTCTGTATGCTGTGTGCTCTTACATGCTTTGAAGAGAGCAATCGTAGGTAGAACAGCTTTGACTTTTGAAGATGGAGAGAAAAAGCACACAAGCACTTGGAATCTTGTTTTTATTAAAAACAGATTCCTAAATAATCTTATTTTTAAGAATTTTGCATTTGCAATAAGCATCACATGTTGACTGTCACCATTTCCTGTGGCTGTTAATGAACAGAGGCCGTATTCTTGACGATTTCCTAGGCTTCGCATACATGACGGTGACTGGTAGAGGGAGAAGTGGTAAACAGCCTATTAAATGATAAATAATACGAGCCCCTCGGGCTTGTGGTAGGAAATGGTGCTGTACCATTCTCATGTCTTAAAGCCTGTGTTTTCCTCTGTGTTTCCAAGGTTGCACATTTGGCTTCCTTTGAAATCAGCGGCATGCAGTTGAGGCCAGCATTAATTATCAGAGTGGTGTGTGTGGATTGTTAGGAAAGATGAAATGAGTCACTGCCCGTGTTTTAGTGTTTCCCCTGGATGTTGCCCAAATCAATTGCTTGATAACTTCATAGCATTTGGAAAAGTGCTTGAAGATTTTGAGGGGGGAAACAGAGCTTGTGGGTTTCACAGCATATTATTAAACAAACCTATTTGGTAATTTGGGATGTGCTCATTGCCATGATTTGAAGGAAAAACAAGAGCAGATTAAAGGGCTCTCTACTAGACAAACTCTGACAGGTTTTGTTTCAACAGCTTTGGAAGCTGTTGACGTCTCGATCCATTCTGTAGGAGGTGGCTGCCACAGCAGCAAAGGTAGAACTGCGTTTTTGTCTGAATCTGTTTTTCTTTCTCTAGAGGGATGGAGCAGTGGCCGTGTGAGGACGGTACTTTCCTGAACTGCTGCTGCTAGATCTGCCAAAGCAGGCTTTTCCCAACCCTTTCAAGGAATGTTTTGCAGCTGGGAGCTGATCTAGTTCAAAATGTCCATTGCTGTGAAGCATTTGCTGTATAGGAACAGCCTGGAAAACATGTAGGCCGGTAATACGTGTTTGAGTGTTGAGTCAGTTTTTTGATCTAGGTTTGCCTGGTGCCTAAGGCCAGGCTGGGTAGTCTCCTACCCTTTCATAGAGCATTTGTGCTTCTGCTAATGCTAAAGTAAAACTTTGAATGGAGCACGCTATCTTAACATGTTTTGCAGGATTGGCAGTGGTCCCCAGCTCACAATCCACAGCTACACAAAATATATCTGAAAGCAGAACTCTTACTGTGGCACTCTGTATTTTGTATTTAATAAATAGAGGGTGTAAGGACTATTTCTTACTCTAGCTGTTCAACATTTGTTCCTGACAGCCTGCTGTCCACTGATTCCCTACTGTAACCTGTCCACATCACCTGGAGACGTGGCAATTGATCCCCTCAGGTCTGGCAGCCAGGTTTCTGTCACTTGGTCTCTTGCAGTCATAGGTGTCCTGGTTAGCTCGCTGCTCTGCGTGGTGTCCCAGCACCATGGCTGGTGGGTTTCTGCTGGGGCTGGTACCAGCATGTTTTGTTCATCTGCTCTGGATTCATTTATGTGAGTAGGAGCAGTGGAAGCCGTGGTAGGGAAAGGATGCTCAGAGACTGCCAGCTGTGACTAGGGGAAGGAAGTGAATGACTTCTGCTGCTAGCACTGGCTCGTGTTTGCCAAGTGAGGTGTTTCTGCCCTGCACTCTGAGGTACTTCTCTGTCAGACTTCAGACGCCAGCATGAGCTTTAGCAGACCTGCTGAACGCCTTCTTGCTTTGCCTAGGGTTTTGTTCTCTGAAGATTTGATTACTGTGTAAATTCCAGATTACAGTCCACTGAATGAGTGATTTTTTTTCAGAGCTTTGTGACACTCAGGATATTCTATGATTCTATGATCCCTTTTAATAAATATTCCAAGCCTAGAAGCTGAGCCCAGAGTTACAGGAATGATGTGCTTTAAACAGAGGCACTAGAATCCTACTGTTCAGCAAAACCAGACAAATAGTTTTACATGTTGCTTCTGTGTCCATCCCAAATAATAACTGAAGGTCTTGGTTTAGCTGGCCTGCATGTGGTTGCCTTGCTCCAGGTTGCTGGAGACCAAGGTCGCTCCAGGAGGAAGCAGGTGGTAGGACATGTTCTGCTTCCGAGGCTGTATGAATATTGAGGGAAGATAACACCGTGAGTACAAACTGAGGTATTTTTCCAGTGTACAAGAGGTCAGGCGTAAGAAACAAACTATTTATATTAAATGTGTAAACCTCGGTGTAAGCTTTCCTAAATAAAAATCAGGAGAGCGTGAAAAAGCATAAATAGAGTGAAGCGGTGGTGGAGTTCCTTCAGTATATCGAGAAGAAACCCTGTGCTGTGTGTGCAGTATCACCCTGCCACCCCATCTCTACGTGTAGCTGCCCTGAAAATGTATATTGCTCCTTTTCCTTAGCATTTATAAAGGCAAGGACATTTAAGTCACCTCCATTCGGTGGCCTTACCACCTAGTAATGAAGAACTTAATGCAAAGGAGAACTGGCAAATAGGGGACGGCTATTAATATGCAGATTGTTGGACTTGGGCTGAGACAGGGAAATAGCTGACATTTTTCCTGTCAGTTTTCGTAAATGCTGGGCTGCTGTTCTGCTCAGCTTTGCTGAGGTGGCCGGCTGCTGTGGTGCTTCGTGGTTGTGAGGCTGTCCATTTGTGGGAATCGAAGCGAGTAATTTTATTACAGCTGGTGTTCAGCAGGTCGGGGCTTACTCATGTGAGCGTTCGTGTCCTTCACGTAAGCCAGAGACTGGGTTAGATTGCATCAGGTTAGATGTCATCAGTGCTAAAGATGTTGAGGTGCCGATTAGTACAGCTGGCTTAGCTGCTGAAAGAGCAGAGGAAAGGGCAGTGATTGGAATGTGGCTTTTCCTTTAGGGCTTCTGTGTTTTAAAAGGTGTGGTGAATTGATGCCTGTTGTTGTGTTTTTTTTAAACAAAACCAGTTTGCAGAAAGCATGCAGTCTTTATCTGAAGTCTACTAATTATGTAGGCCTATCAGATGGTGTTGGGACTCTGGTATACAATGCTCATGGGTTGGGAGAGGCAATTTGTCTTCTTCCACCCCAGGTATTTAATATAATTTCTCAGATACTGTCTGGTGGGTGGGAGCTGGCTGCAGTAGCACAGCTCTGAGGCTTGGGGCGTTCTGCACGTGCAGGGTTAGCAGCCAGAAGGGAACCTTTCAATATCTGGTGGCTGTCTGGCAACTCGAGGTAGAAGTTTGTCCTCTTGTCTGGCTGTAGCAATAGGAAGAGGACTTGGGTCCAGTGATAAAATGGGCTGATAGTGGGGAGAAGCTTGTTGAAGACTTCTTGTAAGGAGACTTTTTGAAAAGACCTCCTTAGCTTTTGAGTGTATCAAGCAAAGGCATAGTATGAAAACAACATTTTCCACAGATACCTGAAGGAAAATGAATTTAGGGAAGAGGCACAGAAGTTTCCTCCAGACATTCAGTGGATTGGATGCAGCTTCTCAGCTTTTGACTGCATTGCAGATTGGGATTTTCTGGTCAGCTTCTTCAGCTATAAAAACCACTTGAACCGTATTGTTGCTCCCCTGTATGCACTGAAAGATAAGCTATTAATTTTTGATAGAGCCTTAGGTATTTCTGGATGTGATACTCTTCTATCTTTACAACTCTTAGTGAATCAGTGAAAGATGAAGCTGTTGGAAGCAATGACGATAATGTAACCAAAGGTTTAGCAATTTACCTTATTAATGTGCACTTAAAACATTGTGGTAAATGTACCGTGGCATAAGCTGTTACATTATTAATTATTTTCATTAATGACTTTGACTTAAAAGGTACGAGTGCGGTAGCAAAACCTGATGACGCACCGTAGGAGCATTATCAATACAGCAGAACTATTCTAGAGGAAAAACAGAATAGGTTTGAGGTTTTCAGCAGTAGGAATTGGAGGAAATTTAATAAAGTGCAGTGTCACGCACCTAAGAACATATAGTAGTTGTCGCCACAAAGTCATCAGTTGGTCTGTTATTCTGCTGATACTCCAGAGATCGTCAGGCTACTCACGTAAGGCCTGCAAGATGTGGTTTGGAAATCTATGTCTGTGCTGACTATTTAAAGTCACTATATGGCTATCTTCAAGTGGGAAAAGCCTCTGCAATTAATTATTAAACGCAGATAATTATTAAATATCACCCGTGATTAAAACCACTGAAAAATTGAATGTCCTCCTAGGATGCAGAAATCCAGGATACTTCCCATAATGACAGAGTATTTGACTAGTGCAATTTTATAATCTTTCTTTTTTTTTTTTTTCCCATCCAGGTCAGCCAGTTCAGACAGCTCTATTCCAAAGTGATCAACGATAAGCATGATGATGTTATGGCAAAGTTTGGAGCAATCCTGGCTCAAGGCATTTTGGATGCAGGTAATTCCCCAAATATCTAAAGCAGTCAAAATTTCTTACACTTTCATGACTGTAGAATGCTTCTAATAGATGTAATATGAAATTTCATTTGGGAGATGAAGTGCTGGCTTTATGCCTGTCATGTAATAGCAGCACGAAGTCTCTGATTTCAAGTAATTTTATTTAATTAAAGAAATAAACCCTGTTTTATGGTTCCATCTTGTATCAGTGTGCTCCAGTTAAAATAGACCAGTCCAGTCATTGCAGTTGGTCATTTGTCCAGAAGTCTGAACAAATACGATTTTTTTGCTCTATTTTGTTGTCCTTTATGGTGATTTATAGCATTTTAGATTGCTTCTTTATTTTTCTAAGGTCCAGAAATTTGGACACCTTGTGGTATCCTGTCTTTTTATTTTGAGATTTCTGTCAAAATCTGAAATGACCAGCAAAAAAAAAAAGGCATTAAATATTTTTCAATCACTAAGCTTTTCTTCTTCCATGATTATTAGGAGTAGTGTTACATAATGCGGGAAGCAAATTTAACTGTATTAGTGTTACTTCAGAAGACCCAGTTAGTCACACGGAGTCACACTGCCTTTTCCTAGCGTAGCGAACATTTCATGAATGTTAATGACTAATGTTGAGCCAGGGGGTAGGATCCTGTGAAGGGTGTAAGCGTTTCACAAGGGCTGAATTGCAGGGCCTATTAAGGAAGGTTTCTGTAAGCAAAGAGGGCAGACAATGTTTTGTTTTGAATTTTTCCTTCTGCTGGAGTTAAGACATGTGAAGTGCTGTGTGTCACTAGTACCTCCTTTCCAAGTTTCCAGTGCTGTCCCATGCATCCAAACAGTTTGTCCCTACTGGTCTCTTGTGCTGTGAGCTTCTCTGGACACGGAGTTCCTTGTGGTAGATAGAAACAATCTGCTTTTCCCAGTACTCTCAAGATCAAGGTTAATCCTGAAGTCACACCAGCAAAGGAGTCTAATTTGTCTCAGTGGCATGGCTTAAGCACAGCACCATGCCCCAAGCCTTGTTGTTACAGCGTCTGAATGAAATCGCTACATTTTCAGCCCATGCCATTGTGGGATTAAAACATAGGGCTGCCTTTGCCTATCCGTGTGGAAGCGTGCTTCCAGAGCTCTGTTCCTGGTGGGCATATGGCAGTCAGGCTGCTCTGTGCTCTTTGACCAGTGCTAGCCAGAGAAGGAAGCAACAGGAATCACCAACAGAAATCATCTCCTTTGTCTTCCACCTTGTGTCCCAGGTACCTCTCCTACAGCTCAGGTTTACCAGGACTCTTGGCATGAGATTGTTCCAATAATTTTTGTCATTCACATTCTCATAATATGTTGCTGGGAAGCTGTTTCAGCTGGCTCAGAAAGATTTTTCTCTCAGCTGTACAAACCTGTATTAAATTCTTACCTCTAAGATTAAATGTAAAAATGCAGCTAAAACCTTATGTATTTCATGCATCACTCATGTATTACACAGTGATTTGGGAACCATAAATACCCAGTTTTAGTAAACTACATGTGAATTTGTGCCAACATCTTGGCTCTTTATTTCTTGCTGTGCTGCTGGGGGAAGGCTGTGACCTACCCTTTCTTAACCTGTTGCCATTTACATTAGAGCCTCTTCAAAGAAAAGTCTTTTTTTTATCTCTCCCATACAACTCCAAGTCTTATCTGAAACAATGAGCTATAGAATTTAATTATCACTACCAGGAAAAAAAGGTTCTTTGTGTCATCTGCCATACTTAGGTCTATGGAGCTTGCATTTTTTTTTTCTGGGGGAAGTAGAAAAGTATAATTCTATTTCAATGACAGGCTTTGATTAAAAGTGCAAGATTTCTGGTGGGCAACTGGGAAATGATGCATTGGAGGTGGCTTTTGTGCTCAAAGAATGAAGCAATCGTCAGACTGGGGGTTTCATGGAAGGAGGGGAGGCCACCTTGGGAGCATTGAAGTGGAAATGAAAAATTTCGTCATTGTCTAATTGTTGGGCCCAAGCAGCTACTTTTTTACTTCTATTAAAATAAGAAAAACGTAGACACTCTAAATTTAGATTTATTTTTTTTTCCTCCAAACGTCTGAACTTTTATAATGTTCCCCTTCATGTACAGACATGCTCTCTTGTTCCAGGCTGATGACTCCCTTTCTGTTCTTTGCAAAATGAATATGCCTTATTTTATGGAATATGTATCTGTAAATGTGAGCTATAAAAGGGATGTGGTGATGTAGTTAGGCATCAGCATTTGACCTACTTGAAAACTATTTTGCCCTCTGGGCTCTAGGTATCTTTGATTCTTAATGCAACGTTTCTCAATCGATGAGAAAAAAAAGGAGTGATAACATGTAAATATTTATGTATTACATTTGGAAAATCCTCTCTGCATTTAGGAAAAGTCTAGGTGTGGTTAGCTATGCGGTGGGTTTGGGACAGACTGTAGCCTTGGGCAGTGTAGGCTGAACTGAAGCAGCTGCTGACAGCGTGAAGGTGAATTTACTGTTTTCTCCACGATTTTGGAGTCAACTGTAGTGAGTGATGGGAAAGGAAATCTTTCAAATTACAGAGGAAGGGGTTTCCCACATTGCTTTCCCTCCAAGTATGTGTCTGATGTGATATGTTGCATTTTGGCTCTTAAAGACTTTAGTACAATAAATAAACTTTGGTGTTCATCACTTTGGCCCTCACACACGTCGAATTCAGTGTTAGTGTTTCCCACATTTCTCCTGGTTGTCCCTGCTTACAGGCTTTTAATGTAAAGTCAGGCATAACTGGTAGGTAAGGGGAGAAAAAACATATTGTATTAGATGAGGGTTGCAGTGGGGCTCGTTGCTGATGCTGGCACATGCTGAAAGCCCCTCTGCTAGGGATCGGGCAGATGATGGATTTTTGACCTTTCTGTGCTGCTGCTAACAGCTTGGGTCACCTTCATTCATTATGTAGATGAAGCAACTTGTAAGTCTCTTCTGATACAGAAGGAAGTGATAGGATATTGTTTGAAGATAGGATGTAGTTTAGGCCAAGGTTGGAGACTGATTTCCTAGGTCTCTGAAGCATCTGATGAGCACTGTGCTAGTGTGCTGCCAGAGTATTACTAGCAAGGTGTGTGCTATCAGAAAACTTGTCAAAGGAACCAAATTTGTAGAGTTGAGTGATGGATGTTACAAAAGTGCCACCATAATTACAAGCTGTGAATGAGTTCATCAATGTATATAGATCATCAGCATCTGCTTGTTGCACTCCCTCTCCTTGTTAACATTAAGTTTGAGCCAGAAGATCCTCATAGCCTTCAGAACAGCCCCTTTAATTCTGGCAAACCTTGCCACAACAGCAACACGAGCTCAGGGAGCTCAGGAGCCCTGAAAATCTCATGTTCTATTGGTTTGGTTTTGAGGTAATCATGTCACAGCTTACATTCATCTAGCTAACGATCTGGAATGTATTCCTTTCCAGGTTGTCAGTGCTGCTTCTTAGTCATGAAGATCTATCACAGTTGTGCAATATCAGCCCTCTCCACCTTTCCTGCTCCACGCAAATCCCTGGGAATGAGGGTGGGCTGTGCACGGACGTGAAACAGCAGAGAGCAGCAGCATGACAGCATCTTTGGAGTACGAAATCTGTTACTCATCCAGGAAATTCCAGAGATTTGATAATAAAATTCTGAAGGTTAAAAATAAATTTGGAAAATAAAATTCCAAAAGTTTGATAAAGTATAGCTAAGCTGCTTGTGCAACATTCACTGGGCTGCTTTACCCAGTATATCCGTGGATTACTGACCTGGCCCTTATATAGCGATGCGGTGAAGGAAAGTTCAGAGTAAAGATTGAGGAGAAGACCAGGCATTCAAACATGCAATGCTTGGTATGTTTCAGGATAGCACAAGACCTCAGGCACTCCCTTGTTAATGCTACTGCAAATTCAAATGCAAGTATGAGAGCGGTACCAGAGGGAATTAATGAGAAGCATGGCAGACCTGGCAGTGGGAAAAGCAGAGATCACATCGTTGCCTTTCTTCGAAAAGGCATCTGGAAGGAGTTCTCTAGTCAAACAGCAGGAGAAGTATTGCTGCCACAAAAGGAACAGCAGGGAGATAGTATGTGTGCGGGGTATACTCTAGGAGGACATCAAAATCCTCCTCCTTCCACTGCCTTTCCTGGGACTCGCTCTGACGAGTGCCTAAAATGAGATTACTGCCTCGTTCAGGGCTTTCATTAGTTGTGGGAGCAAAAATTATTTTTGATTTCTTTAAGACGCAGACGGCGCAATTGCTGCCTGGCCCCGCTACAGATAGCTGCTTATGCATGGCAGAGGAATGCTCCTCCAGTTTGGGATTTGCAGCTCTGAAGTGCCCTGAGTTAGGACAGAATGGGTGCTTGTATTTTAACCGAGTTAACCTCCCTGCACCTGGTCATGGCAGCGGTAATGGACTTGCCTGGTGCCCTCTTCAACTCAATTCAGTGTGTTCATCAGAAGGCCAAAGATCAGATTAACACTTTCTCGCTCTGTCTGCAAGCCCAATCTTTCAATTTGGTCTCTAGCTGGATGTTTCTGCACTACATCAACATATGGAGTTGTTTTGGTCTCTGCTTTGCAAGTACAAACCTAGGACTTGGGTTGTCTGGCAGAGATTTAATTTTGTTGCAAAGACTGCAGGAGCTTGTCTCTTTGCTGCACAGATTGATCACCTCCAGAAGCAACTTCTGAAGTTGCTGCTGTTTACATTTTTTTCTTCTGAGATGGTGTAGGATAAAAATGCAGGCGTATTTCTTCTGAATAATAGGCAGTTCAGGGAGGCAGACAGAGAGAAACGTTTATGTATAAGTGCCTTATGTGTGCTGCTTTCTTTGTGATTCCTGCCTTGTGGCTCATTGATACGCTATGTTTTGAAACTGGTTATAGCTAAGGACTGCCTTTTTTATTCCATCTCTCCCCACCTCTGATCTGTACTTCTGTTTTAACTGTCTCCTGGCAAAATGAGCAGGAAAGGGCTGTAATCATTGATTGCATACGGGTAACATCTAGCAGATATATAGAGCTAGACAGAGGTGGTTACACTGCTCACGAGTTTCACTGTGAAAGGTGAGAACAGAGGAGAAAGCTGACAGCATTGTGGTCTGGCTTGCGCTTCTAGCCCCCTTGACAGCATCTGTTTTAAAGATGCATCACTCAGGAATCCTTGTGGAGTTACCCAAGAATTCATTAATTCATTTGTAATTCCTTGCAGGGGGCCATAACGTAACTATTTCGCTGCAGTCAAGGACAGGACACACTCACATGCCTTCCGTGGTGGGAGTTCTGGTCTTCACCCAGTTCTGGTTCTGGTTCCCCCTGTCTCACTTCTTGTCACTGGCTTTCACCCCAACCTGTGTCATTGGCCTTAACAAGGATCTTAAGGTATGTAATGAATGGAGGAAAAAAGGCAATGATAGCTGTGTGAGAGACCTGAGTGACATGCCTGCTTGCTTTTGTTGGTTTTCTCAGAGTGCCTCCAGCTTGTATGCACCAGAAATGGTGCTAACTGGAAGAAGTCTGAAAAGCAGGCTTTAATTGCAGGGCTGGCAGAGGACTAGGGACAAGAGAGATGTGAAGAGCAAACTTTGTCTCCTTTACTTCAAAGTAAATTCGGAAGAATGGAATTCTATTCAGTATGTGTGGGCAGAGACCACCCTGCTATCACTCCAGAAGATCAAAATTACTTTTAAAAAAAAAAAACAAACAACTGTTCTTAAGCCACTCTCAAATGAATCATGTAATACTCTTCCCTATGGCAGGTAGCAGTGGGAAAAGGGGATTTTGTTTTCAGTTCCTGGGGGAGTAAACATTAAACCACTGTCCTGGGTACTACACTTGCCTTGCACATTTGTTCCTCCAGCTGATCAGTCGTGGTATGGCCCCTGTGAGCTGTATGCCATGCTGGGTCTCCTGTGCTAGAGAGCTGAGCTAGTAACTTCCACAAAAAAGCTTCTGAACATGCATCCCCCTCCTGTCAGTGCTGCAGGGTTATTCTGTGATGCACAGAGCATGGATAGGGCTGTGCTGGTCTTCAGAAGCCCCCTGTGGGATGGAGCCAGCTTGCAGGATTGCAGACCCTAGACCAAAAGCTTATGCCTGTAGGGTGCACTTCTCCACCTGTCTTGGGTGTAGCATTCAGTCAGTCTATACGCAGCTCAAAATTACTGCTCTGTTTGAAGAAAGGCTTGCATTTAAAATGCCATTTTTTCCTCTCTGTGCTGAATACATCAAACAAATCGCATTGCAGCTTTGTCAGTGCACCTCTGCAGAGGTGATAGGCTCAGCACCTTTCTGCCTGCTTGGCTGCACTGCCGTTTTGTCTCCTCTCCCCATCACTTAGAGCTTCCAGCAGGCCCAAATGGCATATTTATGTGGCTAATATGTGGGTTATATTGTTATATAACTTGGCCTGAATACTAAAGCCAGCTAGGAGCTGGATGTATATTCCAGGCAGCACCACACCCACCTTGCTTCCTCAGAGCAGTCCCTGGTCTCTCTTTGCTCCATGACGTGTTCTGAAGGAAGAGACAGGAGAAATTAATTTAGCCTAAGAATTCAGATGGGCTATCAGGAGGTGCTTTCTGGCCTTGCTTATATAGACAAGTGTAAGACAATAAGTGAAATTGGTTACCCACCCCCAAAACAGACTGTCCTTTTGCAAGAGGTGAGCGTCAGGCAGCGCTTGGTTGGCCTAGCATGCACTGACAGATCTCCACTTAGATCTTAAACCAATTTTGTGTTAATAAGAGCAGGCACAGCAACAACATTAAAACCACAAAAGCATTGAAACAATGAAAACAAAGCATGGTGTGAATAGCATGGAGTGTATGGAGAAGGCTAGGAGAGCTTGCCAGAGTCAGATTATAGAATAATTAAATAACATTGTTCTAGTTGAACCGTTGCCACTGATAACAGTTTCTCTGCTTCCGGAGGGGGAGTAGGGGAAGCTCGTATTCTTTAGAGGATCTGTGTTTGTCTCTGCTGGAAGGAAAATGAAGCTAAAGTAATTATTATGCTGTGGACTTTTTCCTCTGCTTTTCTTGTCTCTAACGATTTTTTTTAACTGTTTTTCTTAGATGCCAAAAGTCCAATACAAGTCCAACTGTAAGCCGTCCACATTTGCCTACCCCCCACCTCTGGAGGTTCCAAAGGAAAAGGAGAAAGAAAAGGTATTTGGGCTAGCTTTCCATGTGGTGAAGACCACCCCATTCTCCCTCCTAGTATAAACATTGACTTTGGTGGCACTAACAGGGTATTTGGAGAACAGGAGAAAAATTGGCAGGCGCTATTGTCTCTGAAGGAGAGAGAATTCTAGCTATTTTTTCCTGCTGAGCCTGGGACCGTTGCTGATCATGGCATAGAGCTGCTGTGCTACCGAGTCACTGGAACTTCCCTTATCTCCAGTGATCAAGCAGAAGCACCGTTTAACACATTTTTTTTCCATGCCCTGCTGATTTGTGTGTCATTTTTGTGCAACACCTAAAACAACAGCGTCCTTGTCTGTGGCTTGGGCCCCAAAGTGCTGCTGCAGTGCAAACGCTGAACATATTAGGTTGGACAGATCTTAAATAGTTCCATATGGAAGGACAGAACTGTACCTGGTCTCAGGGTAGTACAACCGTGTGCTAGGATGTGAGTTATTGGGTCCATGGATTGCAAAAAGGTAAGTGTGGAACTGAGAACATGTAGGTGTAGAAAGGGAACAGATGAAATCAGATGGCTGGCAGACAACAGTGGAAGTGATTTGTCTCCTGGCATAAGATGGTAAGAGCTGCTGAGCAGACCACAGCAGCAGGCAAAGCAGCCCTCAGGGAGCAATTGCAGCAGTGGAGACCTCAGGCATGTCACGCTGATGAATGGCGTTGTGTGAAAATTGTAAAACGTTTTATCAGAATTGAATGATGGGCAGGAAATCAGTGCCACCAAGGAACCCAGAAATGAACTCTTAACAAAAGGCAAAGTTTACTGCTCATAGCTGCATTCTCGCCTTTGGAATAGGATATGAATTGGATAAATCTGTTTTTGTTTTAAACTTCCCTGGCCAAAATTAAAACATGCCACGAGGCTGCGTTCAGCCTAGAAAGCCTCACCAGCAGCATGACAAATGCAGTTGCTCCCTGTTCCTCTGAGGAAGTTACTGTCTTGTAGAGGCAGCTGCTGTGGATAGAGAAAGATGTGCTTACTCGAAGGGAGGAGACGTGCTGAATTCTTGTACTGAGCATTGCTTCTGGGTACTTTGTGGCTCAGGAGTGCCAAAGCTCCATGTGGTCTCCTTCACAGGGTATTTTGTGTATCTGCTTCTTTAGGTCAGTGAAAAAGAGCTGTCTGGTTAGGAGAGTGGAATAGCTTTTCAGGTCATTCTGAAGAGAATCTATAGACGTGTTTTTTTTACCATAGAAACTCTAGCAACAGATTTTTTTTTTTTTCCAATAACAAAAAATCCATTCTTTGCTCTGTTAAATAAAAATCTCATGTAGAGACCCAACCAGTAATTATTAATCTCTGAATTAGGAAATTCGTCCTTCTGCATGTGTGACTGTACCCAGTCTGTATGCATGGCATCTTTTGTCCCATTTGTACCTTTTATTTGCTTCGGTGGTGGAGTATTTGTCTGTTCAACATAGCAGTGCATAGGCAGAGGAATTGATCTCGTTGACAGCTGCACTGAGAACTAACCTAACACTGGTTTCCCTTTGTTCCCCTGCTTGGGGAGCTGAAGCACAGCGTAGTGTTGCAGTCATACTGAATGCCTGCCTCCTCTGACATATCCAGGTTTCCACTGCCGTGCTGTCCATCACTGCAAAAGCCAAGAAGAAGGAAAAGGAGAAGGAGAAAGAGAAGAAGGAAGAGGAGAAGATGGAAGTGGTGGGTGTAAACTTTGAAACTTAAATGTCCTCTTCCCCCTGCCCTGTAAATGTAGAAGGTGTGTCATGAAAGCTGGCACCCACTTAACACTGTACCCAACACTGTGACCCGGATAATGAATTCTTGGTGGTTGCTGTAAGTTGGAAAATAGATGGCAGCTAAAATTCTTGATGTACTTTGACAAAGGACCCTGCCTTTTGTGCTTACATAACAGATGAAAATATGCCAAGAGTAACTGTAAGCTGAAAAGGTGTTATGCTGAGCAGCTCAGTAGAAACTTTTCTAATTCCAGTTTAACATCTCTGTGAGTTGTTAAGCAACATGGTCAGGGAGTTTTAAGAAGAAACACACAAATGGTATGCAAAGGGAGTGTGTCGTAAGATCAAAGGGGTATGTGTACAATAACTATGCAGACCTACTTAAATATTGGCCATGTTGTAGGTGCTGAACTTTCTGCAGTTGGTTTAGAAAATGAATCACCTCAGGTTCAAGGTAGAATCTCTGGTGTTTTTTTTTTGTTCCTTTATCAATGTTCCCTTGTCATCAAACCATCAAACACTGCCTTTTCTTTGAATTATTCTTGCAGCACTATTGACTAAGCAAAATGTGCTGAACAGATGAACGTTTCTTCCAAAATCTTACACAACCTACAGCTAAGTAAAGGTGTTGAGAGGAAGCATTGTATTGGAAGGGATTTACGTGTTGGGCTGAGGGATTCACATGTTGTATCTGTGTACACTCCAACTGTCTGAAAAGTTTTCTTGGCTGAATCAAGCAGAAGAACGAGGATAGCAAAAAGGGAGCTTGCTGCCACCTGCTGTGTTTGAGTTCAGTGCTTTGCTATTGTCCAAATGTCTTAGAGGTATAATTACTTTCCTGTTTTTCTCGTATGCCTATTAAGTGACTAGTAACCCACAGCTTCCAAGCGGTCTGCACAGCAGCAAACAGTCTCTGTGACAGAGAGATTCCTGTTGCTGTTATAGGACATACCATGCATTTGATGGTGTTTCTGATCATTTCCTATTGGTTGTTTCCATCTTCTCCGCAGTTTTCTTTTTCTTTTTTTTTTTTTTTTTTTTTGTAACATGCAGATGTCTCTGAGCAAGAAGGAAAATATGATCCACGTTCTTCTTAAGTATATAAATTATGCTGTATTTTTTTTTTCCTTCTGAGCTTTTGCCTCCAGCTGCTGAGTCAGTGGTAAAGGAGCATCTAACTGCATTTCCCTAGGGAGTCGCTGGAGTTGAGTCATTTTGGTTGAGCTGCTGTTACTACCGGTAGTGTGAAATGCTAGTGATGGTTTTATGGCAGTGAAAAGACAAGGGTGGTTTGGGGCAATTTTTATGTGCTTAGTAATGATATCAAAGAATTTTAAGTTGTGAATAAAAGTGGAGAGTGAGTTTAAGAGGAAGTATTAGAAAGGGAAGCCAGAGGTAAAACCATTCTACTACCATGTCTTGCTGAACTTGCTTTCACCTGCAGTCAAGAGTGAGCCATTGCACTGATGAGAGTACTTAGATCCACACTGATATTGCTGATGCCAGCTCATAGACACATCGTAGCTTGTTCCTCAGATGGTGAATGGCTTCTCACCATGCTCTGGAATTGCTCCCTGTGTGAAGAGTAATTATGAAAGGTTTAGAGACTACCATTAAAACAACTTCGATTTCCTCTTCCCCTCTCCCCAGGATGAAACTGAAAAGAAGGATGAAAAAGAAAAGAAGAAAGAACCCGAACCCAACTTCCAGCTTCTGGATAACCCAGCAAGGGTCATGCCTGCTCAGCTCAAAGTTCTCACTATGACAGAGAGCTGCCGGTATCAGCCTTTCAAACCAGTAAGTGTCACATTACTAGTTTGTGTGCTTGACTGAGCATTCCCTGTGCTGGGCTTATGCATAAGGACCCTGAAGCTCTATGTTTACGTGAGAATGCCACTCACATGCATTGTGTCACTCTAATTTGTTTCAGGGACTCGCAACTTCACTGTTGTCATGTTTACTTTCTAATATCCCTCTCCTCAAATGATCGCGTGCAGTTCTAGCTGGGGGAAAACCAGAGCTGCCACAACCCTTTTCACCATGTTGATGCTGCTTTATCTGTTTCTTCTACGTATGACACATGCTGTAACCTGGAAACCAGTTAGACACTCTGTGTTAATGACATTGCTGGGACGTAGAGACTGAGACGTGGTATTTCCAATGAGCTGAAAAGTGGAACCAGCTCATTGTCAAAGCAGTAAAATAAATACATGGTGACGATCACCCATCATGTGCTGGGGCCTTATTATTCTGCAGTGGGGGTTGCCTATAGAGTTGTGAGTTTTTTCATTAAACAGATTTATTTGGTTGCACCTGACTTTAGAGGAGTGCCTTCATCTCCTGTTAACATAGAGAAGAGCGTGTAACTGCCAAATGGAGAACAAATTAGCATTAGCCCAAGGGATAACTAACTTTTCTGTGAGATGCTCCAACATATTGCAAATATAAGTTTTTTTCCTGGCCTCTATATCTCCTGTATCATATTCTTCTGGCTTTTATTTTTGTCCAACAAATAACACTGTACATCCCCCTCTTGCAGTATTGTGCTTGGGAAAAACATGTGCAGAGTGTTTTTTTTGTGTGTTTTGTTTTGTTTTTTAACTGGGAAAATAGTTGGTTTTATTAAGTGGATTTCCTGGAATTCCATCAGCACATCAGAATCCACTTTACATCATCCCTGTTTGAGACATCTCTTAGCAAATCTATGTAGGGATCTTTCAGTTTCTAACCTCTAAAAAGAAGAGGCGGCCCAACTGGTATTTGGTTTGGGAACATCTGCTACTCAGTCCAGTAAGTGTCCACTCACACAGCTGAAACATGGATATTTGAAACTGCTTGCTGCTTGTTTCACTTTCAAAAGAAGCAGAGCCCTAGTACAGAGCTGTTTAGTGAAGGGAGTACAGTTTCCTCCCTTAACTCCCCAAAAAATTGGTTTTGAAGAGAACTGAACAGTGCGCTTTTTTGCTGGAAGTAGGGTGTGTAACCAAGGAGAGTCTTGAAATGGAGCTGTTTGGGAGCTTTGCTCTACTTTGGGAAATGCCAGAATAAAAGGCCTCTTTGAGATGCTTGTTTATAGCCTGGAGTCCTGGTGTGGTCAACACTGATCCCAGCCAGGCATGACACAGCACTGCCTCTTCGCACCTCATGTTTCACTCCTTGAGACGCAGGGATTTACTTCAGCCTGCCAGGATGTTTGGTTGTGACCTTTGTAATTAATTCCACTTCGTTTTACGAGGTTCTGCTAATAGGATTCCTCAGTCGGTGGAAGCTGGTGATCAGATTAGTCTCTGTTTCAGATAGCCTCCTGGGAGGTGGCTACGGAGAGAAGCTTCACTAGGCTTTTTTGCCCTGAAAGGATGAGCCATATAAAGCTATTATAGTTCAATTAGTTTTTATGTGGAAAGTGCCAGACTGGGACTGGGGTAAAGCTGTGAATCCAGATGCCATTTTCTATCAAACTGAGGCTTAGATAATCGTAATATAAAAAGTAGTCTGGATAGGCTCCGTCTGCTCCATCCCCGTATCGGGCAGGGATCCATGTGGGTGTCAGATGCTTTGCGTTCTGAAACTTCCCCTTTTTCTGGGAAAGTCATACCTTTTGGCACAGAGCCAGTCAGCAGAGAATCAGCAGATACGGTGCTGTTCCTGGCATGAAATGTTGGTGTGAAGGCCACCGTTGAGGAATCTTTGCTGTGACTCCTTCATCTATGAGCAGTGAGGAGAAAGGAACTGCTTTTTGTTTCTTTTCCTAGATAGCACTGAATAATTCTTGAGGGGCTTTGCTTACTCCTTTCCCCTTGCAGAGGCATGCTCGTGAATGGCTGGCGCCTCCACTAAGACTTTCAGAAGTCTGTGAGCATTTGGCCTAGATACTCAGTGAGCTTGTAATGCAGGGTGCAACCAAGTAAGGAAGTATAAATTACCATTAATTACCATTTTTTTATTACCAATAAATTACCATTGAATTACCATTTGTCCCACTTCTCATGGCACCTGATTTTTGTCTCTGCCAGCACAGGGTTTCAGTTTGATGTAATTTGTAGCTACATCCTAAAGGCCCTTTTCTCCCTTTGGTGTCAGTTGAGCATTCGTTCCTGCTTATGGGGAACCTGATTCATCTAGGATAACATCGTGGCCATAAGCACTCCAGCACCAGGCAGCAAGCTGCTTCTAACGCTCACTGCACTTGTCTTGCAGCTTTCCATCGGGGGCATCATCATTCTGAAGGACACCAGTGAGGATATGGAGGAGCTGGTTGAACCTGTGGCAGCTCATGGTCCGAAGATAGAGGAAGAGGAGCAGGAACCTGAACCACCAGAGCCCTTTGAGTACATTGATGATTAAGACCTGAGGTATAATATAGTGTGCAGAGTCACCTTTATTAATCCCAGTGAAGCAAAAGCCTCTTTGGACCAACTGAAGCTGTTGCCAGCATCTGGCTGTCTTGTTTTAGCTCTTTGCTTCTGCATCAGATTCAGAAATACGTGCTCAGTACTGATTTAGAAGAATTGGGTAGCAGTAGAAGGGAAAGCCCGTGGTTCTGGATGAGGCCTTGACCCAGTCATACTGGATCTAGTCTCTAATTGCACAGGCTTGGCTACTTTTGAATAGAACCCTGCTGGGCAGAGTCTGAGCGGTGTATGGGGTCACAGGCAACAGCTGAGCTGGGAATACTCAGCTCATGAAGGACGGTCCCAGAGGAGCAAGTGGTTTATGTAAGAAAGCTGTCATCTACTTGACCTCAGCGTGGCAGGATTGGTCGAAAAAGACCTACTCTGCTCTCTCGGGTTGCCTTCTATTCCCAGAAGTTCTTAGCAGAATTTAGAGACAATTCAGTCATGGGCTCTGTGGAGGGCTCAGAGAACATTACAAGGATCTTTGTAGAACTGTTCCAGACAATGAATAGTGCAGTTCTCAGGTTCCTTGGTTAATGTGCCTGAACTGATGTGCAAGTTTCTCACTGAGAGGCAGAAATCCAGTTACTTTATTTCCAAATATGGGCTGGCATGTCCCAGTGCTCCCACGAGCAAAGATTATGCACTTGAATCAGTGGATGGGCAGGAAAACAAACTCCCTGCTAAAAACTGTAAATGTTGCGTCAGTGGCAGGCTTGGGTGAATGTGTGGGGCCAACCACAAGAAGCCTTAGTTAAATATGTTTGCTTTTCTGGTTTCTCTCTCCCCTTTCTCCAGGATCATGTCCTCTAAAGAAGACACTATGCTTGGTATCGGAAAGACAGACATGAAGACCTTCCTATCGAGATCTGCTGTTCAGTGCATGCAGCCCCAATCTGTGCTGAGCTAAAGCTGATAGTCCGTGTTTTATGGTTGAAGAACAGATATATGCTATTTAGTGTACTCTTTCACAAAACCTTGTTTTCAAATAAATATATTAAAAATTCTTGACAGAAAACTTAGTGCTTGGGGGGGAAAGAGGGAAGCCTACCAATGTCCTCTTCTATTCATCTTAGGAATTAGACCCAAGTCATGCACATTCTTCCAGCAGAGCTCAACTGACTATTCCTCTGTAGCACACACTTAGGCTGACCTAAGCTAGTCTGTAGTCACTCACTACAGTCTGACCCAGCCACAGAACTGATGCTACAGAGACAGCAGCTCTCTACCTGCCACCATCTGTCTAGGTAAGGTCTGCTTCCAAATTACCTCTGCGATACTCACTTTACACTGATCTTCCCCCTTGCTCCTCCTGGTATTCCTGTGTCAGCGTGGGGCTGACAGAAGGGCTGTGGGTGTTAGTAGTGGAGAAACAGAGGCATGTTTCTCTTTGTTTCACAGAATCCCTTTTTTGTGGGCTTTCACCAAATACGAGCATTCTCTGATGTTAGCAGGCAGCTCGAAACACGTTACAGACCTCGATGGGGTGAATCCAGACATGCAAGCATCATTAGCCAAGGGGGAATTTGCAGTCAGGGGTATGCAATGAGCAGCAGTCAAAAGGAAAGAACGCAGCTCAAGCGTTCACTGTGGGCCCAGCCAGGCCCTCACCTGTTGGGCTGTAATGCTTCACAGGTTGCATTGCCAGCGAGCCAGCCCTGGTCGGCTGAAAGCCAACTGCTGGGCTATCCTGCGTGGCTTGAAACGGCATTTAAATGGAACGAGGGTTTTATTACATGGATGTGGGAATATCTTGCTCCATGTGAACATACCACAAGCTCATGCGCATCAGTAATAACGGAAGACAAATCTTGCATGTAGCGCCCGGGAGTTTCTCCAGAAGATGGTTTATTTTGGTGGATGTTTCTATAGCGATCGAATAGTCCGTCTTTGTTCTCTGCAGAGCTTCAGCAGTACAGCGCAGAGCTATAGGCCTTGAAGCCAATTCTGAGTTCTAGGCTTCAATCAAAGTCCCTAAAGTTGAAATGTCTCAGTAGGGGTGCTGGCTAGAGCTCGCTGTAATTGTGATCCAGATCTGTTCTCCCATGCAGCAGAGCTGAAAATGAACCTGAAACAACTACAGACATCATTACTGTGGGTAAAACTTGGAAACAGGTAATCAGTGCTCCAGTCCCATGGTTGTTAGATGTCAGACCTAGCTATTGTGGAGCAAGAAGCAGAAGCTGGACAAATATAAATCTTGTGAGTCTCCCCACCACTTTAATCCTTTCCCTTTGAGTGGGTGCATGTAACCTGTATTGCTGCTTGTTCTGCTGATGCCAACCAGCATGGAATTTGTGTTTTTCAAGTAATTTGTTAGTAATGCCTCATGCCACTTACAAAATACCGCAGAGGGGAGGGCAAGGGGAATTAAAAAAAATAATAATCATTTCAGGTCATTCAACAACCTGCTGGGTAGATAGGTATTGCTAGGAGAGCTCGAGTCGAAGTAGAAATGCTGGGAAAAGCTGGCTTAGAAAGGCCTGAAGGCCTTGATGCCTTGGCCATGCCGTGAACAGACAGCTTCTATTCATGGGAGTTTTTGCTGAGTCTTAAATACTTTAATGTATGCCAGGGTAGCCAATGTATTCCTTGTGCTTTCTGCAGGTTTGGTTCTCAGTGTGGCTGTGTAAATCTACACACACACACACACAGCAGTTCCCACTGAGCCATGTAATGCCTGGGGCACCATCCAGCAGACTTGATTCTTGTGTTAAATGTTTTTCTTGAGCCTGTGAAGTCCACTCCTGGAGCTTTCTTGGTACAAGTACAAGTAAAAACCAGGTTGTCCCAAACTGATTTCTGAGCTGCTACTCTGGGGACATGTGGCAAGGTTACACTCAGGTGGCCAAATCTTCAGCAGAGCTTTTTGGTGGCTGTGGAATAAAAATGTCATGTGTGCTGGGGACCCCAGGAGGGAAATCTGGGAATTGGCCTGTTCACACTTCCCCAGCTCTGCACTTGCCGTGTCTTGTCTGTGCTGTGTAAAGACACGTGGGAACTGCATGGATCGGGGTGACTGCAGAGATGCGTGCACAAAGGCATCTGCTTTCTCTCTAGGGCTGCTCCGGAGAATGTCAGCAGCCCCGTGACAGTCCTGCCAAGAAGCCTGGGTGGTGGAGAGGAGCTGGACGAGCGCTGCTGGAGATGGCTGCTGGTTATAGGGTGAAGCAGGTGAATTACCGGGTGCCCCAGCAGCGTGCAGGAGGCTGCATCTGAAACCTGAGGAGTCCCTCTGAGCTGAGGGGGAGCGGGAAGGGGCAGCTCTGTGGGATGGTGCACAGGGAAAGGCAAAGCTGCTCCGCGGGGTAGGACAAAGTTTTCCAGCGAGTTGATCTCTTGCTGGCGGGCTGATGATTGAGAAGTCACTCCTCTCAGCAGGAGGATGTACGGTGAGTGGCTTTCAGGGATTTCAGCCTGTCTGCACCTCTTTATTAGATCCTGATCCCCTTTCCAGTGCATGCTGAGGAGCTTGAGCAGCTTCCCTGGGGACTGGTGGGGCTGGGAACTGCAGGACCGGCTACGTGCTGTGCTCAAATGGAGGCAGCTGCTGCCTTTCTGATCTCTGGTTTTGGAGAACATGTGTGGGAAGCCTGAATGCTGCTTTAACGAATGTCCTTTAGCCCCAGTGACTCACTGGTGTGCTGATTCCTCAGGAAGTGCTGCTCTCCTGGGCCCACCTGGGAATGCTGTAAGGAAACCCACCCCTGGGGTGCTTGCCAGGGCCTAATTGGCCCTAATGCTCCTGGGTTTGCCGCAGGGAGAGGCAGAGGTGGCAGGAAGCCTGCTTCTGTCCCTCCTGAGTAAAGGGCCTCGTCCCCCTGAACCCTGGTGACAAATCACTTCAGAAAGCGTGCTGCTTCTGACAGGTCCCAGGAGGCCCTGGCCATGTCCTTAGTCCCATTTTTTCTGTCTAACTCGGATTAAAAACCTTTGGGGCACTATGCTGGGGCCAGAGGTGGGGATGGAGATGCTGGCGGCTCCGAGGAGGGGCTATTTGGGACTCTCCCTATGGTGGCGGTGCCGCCCTCCCTATCTCTCCCCTCCCTTCCAGGGCCAGGCCAAGCTCTTCCTCCTCGCCAATTCCTGCCGAGGTTGGGCGCTGCTGATAACAATGAGGACTTGGCCCTTTATCTCCCCGCATCCTTCAGGCCGCAGCGTCTCCCGGCCTCACCCAGGCCCCAGCCTGCCCCTGGTTGTTCCCTGTGGTGACAGGCTGGGTTTTTGGCCCAGCTCTGGGCACACCTTAACCCTGGGGCGGTGGCAGGATGGGAGAGGTCTCTGTAGGGCTTGGGGTGTTTTCTTGCACCCTCTGGGACCAGTGATTCTGAAGGCCTTCACCCAAGGGTGCTGATCTTTCCTCAGGGTGTCCCCACATGGGAGCAAGGCTCTTTCATCCCCTCGTGAAGATACGTGGCGGATATACTGGGCTGTGCCAGGCCCAGTGCAATGTGGTTTTCTGGCACTGGCGGGACTGGGCTGGCCCCGTGCTCTGTGCCTCAGGTGAGGAGAAGCCGCCCCAGGCCCTGCCGCTGGGTTTCAGCTCAGGCCTGGCTTCACGCAGCCTCTCCAATCCTGCTGTGCGTGGGCAAATGGCCCAGCTGGCAGGAGCCCAGGCCTGGAGTTTTGTGTTGGGGGCTGTATTTTCTGCCCCAAACCCTTTGGATCCCAGCTAGTCAGAGATCCTGGAAACCATAAACCGCAAACATCCCAACCCCATGCACTTGGACTGATAAGCCCGCTGCCCCATGTGTGTGCGTGGGGGTGTTTAAGCAACACCCACCACTGCTTTTCCTTTGTGTTGGTGAAGGACTTGCAGAAAATGGATGGCAGAGGATCTGTGCCATGAGGGTCCAGGTGAGGTGGGTCCTGGTGTGCAGGACAGCACATAGAAGCACCCCGGGGCTCACTGCCTGCGGCCTTGGCTCTGGGCTGTTTGAGGGGAAGGGCAGAGCCCTTCGGATGGCAACAGCATCTCCGGCCAAGGGTATAAATTAATAGCTGCTCTGGTGACCCAGGGAAGAACCGCCATGCAGGCAGGGTTAATTGTCAGCAGAAATTATGGGAACATTGTTCCTCCGAAGATAACCTACAAGGGATGAAGCACGGAGCAAATTTTTCCCCTTCAAAGTGAAGGAAAAAGACCTGAAATATTGGTGTGGTGTCTTTGTTCTCAGCATTAGGCTGGCTCTCCCAATTAATTGTTTTTCTCCATGTCTTGTCAATGAGAATCAAGACGGATGAACTTTTTGTTTCGCCATTGTCTTCCCAGAAGAGCTGAGATAGCTCCGGTAGGGCTGGGCCAGTTCTCTGTTTTCTTTACCTTCACACCAAGACCATTTTATCTTTAACCTACACGTGAAATTTAGGGCCCAAGAATGGATTGTCATTTTTGGCAGGAAAGTCTTGTTTTGGTTATAGAAAATTACTGGAGAAGGGTCTGCACGTAAATAGCCTGGCATGGGGCTGACCGCATCCTTCTGGGCGAGGTGGGGACAGAAGCTGGTGGCTCGGCAGCAGCTACATCCAAGGGAGACAGAGCAGCTTTATGATCGCCCAATGCTGTGGAAAACAAGAGAGCTTTTGCAATTGCATTGCCTCGGTTTTCCTTGCAGAGGGCCCTGAGGGTCACGCTGCTGCGTAACTTGAAATGTGAGCAGTGTTTGCACGGCAGGGTACCCTGCCTGAGCGCAGGACCGTGGTCCAAGCAAACTCCTCTGCTCCTGGGCAGTACCAGTAGGAGCCAGGCCGTGCTCCAAACCCAACCGGCAATAATGTGCCATCCACCAAAAACTGATTGATTTATTGTCCAAACGCTCCTTTAAAAGTATTCACAGAAAATCCAAGCCAAAATCATTTTTAGCAACTAAAAGCTGAAGTTTGACTCAGAAAATAACAGGATGTTTAAGTTCTGAAAAATGTTTCCCTCTTGCCTGCTTGCTTTTATTTTTAATGCGACCGCTTGGAAAGGCTACTGAAAGAAGAAATTCCCTGCAACATCTTCCACTTGGGCATAGAAAATAGCAACCTGGTTTTTAATTGAGCAGCAGGTCACCGCCCAGCCCAGGACCTGCAGCCAGCCCCAGGAACATTCAGCTCTGTGGCAGAGGCAGTGCCACCTGTCCCCAGGAAAAAAACCCTCTAAGCAGGGAGCTGGATGATGCCAGATGATGACATTTCATAGTGTTTCATTTAGAATTCAGATTCATTTAGTATACAAACAGCCAAACCCAGAAGCTCTAATTGCCAGCTCAGCCGTGTACCCAGCTGAGCACTTAGCAGCGCACGCAGAAGCTGCCCAGCCAGCCAGAATGGTAAACGTCGTGCGATGAGCAATGGAAACGCAGCCTAACGATGGACACAAATTGCCCAGCACCTCCCTGGTGCTTTATAAAGATGCTCCTGTACTTTCTAGGAATTCAGGCAAGATCCTAGGAATCTCTCACTGCTTTCTTGAAACTTCTTTGGTTTTTTTTTTTTTTTTTTTTTTTTTTTTTTTTGAGTATCTATGTTCTTTTTAGGAATAACAAGATCTTTATAGGAATTACAGACTGGAATTCCAAGGGGCTTTCTGAACATCTTGGTGTACCTCCTGGGAATTTCAGGATGCTTTTTCTTCTAGAGTTTTCCAGGCCTTTCCCTGTGCTTTCAAAGAAATTTCAGGTGCTCTCTAAGCATCATGGAGTCATTTCTAGAAATATCAAAGTGCTTTCTTGGGATGTGGATATGAATAAGAGCACTTTCTGGAAATTTCCCAGTACTTTCTAGGAATTTCCCTTTGCTTTCTAGAAATTACCAACTGCTTTCTAGGACTCGCAGTGTGCTGCCCAGAAACATCTTTGATCCAAAGTCCAGGCTGCTAACGTTCTCCAAGAAGCCACAGGGCTACACAACTGTCTCTGTTTGCAGCACACAGCATCTATTTTTAAATAAATAGAAAGGGGCCTACCTATTTTAGCTTTGAACAGCAATACTGTGGCAAACCATAGAAGCACAGCAGTCTGTTGAGCTTCTGCCATGGTTCAGATGTTTTTTCAACGTCTGGAATTCTCAGCGCAAATAAATTCAGGGATATGGCAAAACGGAGCGTATCTGGAGTGCTTGAGCAGGGGGTGATGCCCCAGTGAGAGATGCTGAGGTTCGCTATAGCAAAACACTTGCTCAGGGGGAGGTGGCAAAGGGCTTGCACAAGCTATCAGATGTTCATCTTCCCTTTCAGAGCAAGCGCTGCTCCCAGTCCTGAAGCCTCACACCTTATTTTAGCATCATTAGATAATTCTCCCTGGGTGTCTTCTGCCCGAGCTCAGCCAACATGCCTTTCTGCAGGAACCAGTCCTGTCTCAAACCACTGCTCTGTCCCCTGCCTGGACAGCCACCATTTGAAGAAGGAAGGCATGGCAGGGGGGATAGATCTCTAAAGGCTGCCTCTGCCCTGTATAAGGTATTTCATATCTTGCTTCCCTTTCCCAAAGAGTAGCAGTCTGCCTCAGTGCTTCATTCTCAAATACCAACCCTCTGCAGGCTGGCAGTGGAGCAGAGCTATTTGCAGCAGTGGTGGGCTGATGATTCCCACGAGTTATGGATGGGATGCTGGTGCCCGCTCACTCAGTGTGACGTGTTTCTGTCATAACTGTTTTCCATCACCTCTCTTTTTCCCAACATTTTTCCTATTAAACCGATAATTTTAGATCTGTCAAGAATGTCTGAGGTTGATTTTTTTTTCCCCTGTGCCTTCAATTAAAAAAAAAAAACCTGCGTAAGGAGAAGAACGCCCTTAGATCACTAGCCAAGGGCAGGCTGTGCCCTGAACCACATTCATACTGAAGTGCCAGTGTTGGGAAGTTAAGGATTGGCCAGGAAATGGTCTCAGCAGAGAGCAGGGCCTCTGAGCTGTCTGGTGAGATTAGCTTCTGGTTTTTGGGAGGTTATTGCGGTTCAAAATCCGTGGCTGGGGCAGATGCAGAGCACTGCAGGCTGTTCTTGCTGCCTCTTTTGGCAGCCTTTTAGAGGCAGGAAGATGGTGTCATGTTGTGTCTGGCTGTGGTGGGGAGGCGAGGAGGACATGAGTCTTCCCAGGAGTTCACCTGAGGTATGGGCAGGGGAAAACACAGCTGTGCAGGTGAGACCAGAATCCCAGAGAGAACATCACTGGTGATAAAAAGACATTTTTCTTTTTCTAGCAAGTCTTTCATAGAAAAGTGGGTGCCTGTGGGTCCCTCCTCTAATGGTTTCTGCCTCTCCACCATGCGGGTTGTGGCAGGGCTGTGTCTCAGTTCTCTGTCACCAAAAGCTAAGCCCCTCTACCTTTATCTGATAACTTTGTTAAATTAATTTTCTAAAGGGGGCAGTAAATGGAGTGGGTAACCTTTGCCCATTTTTGGTTTAAACAGATCAGGAATTACAGCTGGAGCTCACATTCACTTAACAGACTGCACCATAGAGGTGTGCAGGTGTGGATGTTGTAGCACGTGGCATTAAACCTTATTATGAAATTGTTTAATTGTGCATCCGAAAGCTCTGCCTTCAGGCCTGCAGAGAAGATGGCGCCCACAACTTCTCCACAACCTCTGGGCTGTGCGGGGTGTAAGGGAGCTACACAACCTGTATAGTAATGTGGCGTGTCTTTTTTTTTTTTTTTTTTTTTAATTAATTTGACCACAAACACTCCTCAGATAACTTTAAAAAAGAGAGGACTGAAACACAGCGGCCGTTAGACAGAACCAGCCCAAACCCTCACAGACTCTGACCCCCTCCCCCTCCCCAGGGGCCGCCCCGCAGCGGCCGCCATCACGGCGAGGCCGGCGCCCCCCCCCCCCCCCCCCCGCCACGTGACGCCGTGTCCCCGCTTGGCATTGGCCGAGCGCGGTCACGTGCCGCAGGAGGGAGGTGGGGGCGTGAGGCCGCGGTTGCCACGGCGACCGGAGGCGGCGGCGGCCCGCAGGTAGGCCGCGGCCTGGCCCGGCCCGGGGCCGCTGTGGGGCCGGGGGGCTCTGGGTTTTTTTTTGGGGGCTCTGAGACCGCTGTGGGGCTGCTTTGGGGCCGCTGACCCTTCCCTCTTGCCCTTCTCCCCTCCAGGTGTGTCGCCGGTGAGCCCCGGCGGTGCCGCTCGGCGATGGGCGACGTGCTGGCTTACGAAGCCGAGCTGCTCGGGCTGGTCAGAGAGGTTGGTGTGCGCTTATTTTCCCCTTTTTTCTACCCTTTTTTTGTTGAAATGAGCAAGGGGAGGTTCAGAGCGCTTGTGTTTGGGAGCAGGGTGGTGTAAGCGCTGCGTGCTGTGGGTGTGCAGCCGGGCAAGCGTTTGCTATGCCTGGAAGTCAGAGGTTCACAGGGCTTAACGTGCGTTAAATGCCAGCAGCCACACGTCTGATAATTAAAAAATATATGTTGTTCGTCGTAAACGAGGCTTTTGTTAAAGGGACAGTTAAATTGATTAGATCCTGGACAGCTCTGGGGCTCGGGTCCAACGTGCGGCACTGGTGAGAGCCTTAAGCCAGGTGGCTGGGCTGCCATCTGATTTTGTGCCTCTATAAAATTGCAGAGGCACATAAAAGCCCCAGAAATGACAAAGCCCAGGCTGAAGTCCTGAGACCACTGGTCTCCATGGTTTAATGCCTAATCAGGGTTCTCTAGTTAGGTGCTCCTCTACCCATATTGCCCATTAGATGATATTCTGAAGTGTGAAACAGTCCTATGGAAAAAAAATGTGAGAGGCAAACTTTAAAGGGTGGGCATTTCTCTGGTGGTTTGTGCTTCTGCCTCCTGGATAAATTGGCTAAATGGGATGTTTGTGATTGGGAACAGGGACACAAGCTGTGATCCCTGTTGCTTGTTACTGTCACGTTCCTTTGATCAGCACAGTCTCAGTAGCCTGACTGAGACCTGAAGTGAGCAGCAAACAAACCAGCAGCCTCCCACCTGCACCGTGTGCTTGTGTGACCCAATTTGCTGCACGGTTCTGCAGGCGCCAGCGCTGTGATCAGGGGCAGCAGTCAGCCACTATTGTGCCCAGCTTTTCCCAGGCTGTCTCTTGAAAGCTTGGACTCTCTGCCTAAAGAGTTTATCAAAAGGCAAAATCTTACAAAGCTTATTTTGTTTGTTTGTTTGTTTCTCAGAAAACAAATTAAAAAGTTCTAAGTACTCAATCATCAACGTAGTACTGTTTATGTTAACAGTGAAGAAAATAAATGATTCCAGTTCTCTGTGGCAATGTTGGACACCCAGATCAAGGTTGCAAGACAAAATGTGATGTCCTGCCACAGCAACCAATAACTAAGGCTCATGAGATGGGGGAGGAGAGGGAAGACATGTAATATCATGACTGTACATTGTGGGAGGAAGAGAGGGGGCTGTTCTTCTCTTCTTCAGAAGAGCAATGCTTGGTTAGCTGGCCGTTGATTTGGCTAATGCAACTTCACATATCATGGGTGAACTGGCTTAGGATTCCAGCTTTGTGGCTGCTGAAGAGCACACTTAAGAATTCTGTCCGCCGGGAACATTATCTGCAAGGAAGTTATTTACTTTTTTTATTCAGCTGAGGCGTTGGCAGTAATGGATTTTCTTTCTTTTTTCTTCTTTGGTTGCATTTAGTTACTGTCTAAACTGGGGGGCATCATACTTTTAGAGACAGTGTGCTTGGTTTCAAACACTGTTGTCTAAGATGTAGAAGGAAACCTAAGTTAAGAAATGGTAGGCTCTCACCATGTGAGACACAGTTGTTTGTTCCTGTATAATCTTTCAACATTTATGGACCATACTACAGAGAAACTTCTAAGGACTTTGGCAATTCGTGGATCACTCTTTGAAGCACTAATAATCTAAGAAAAATATTTCTGTATGTTTTTATCTTGCAGTATTTGGATTTTGCAGAATTTGAAGAAACAGTGAAGGTATTTGCAAAGGAATGTAAAATAAAAGGGAAGCCTCTACCCAAAACAGCAGGTGTTTCCTTGAGAGATTCAAAAGCCTTGCCTGTGCAGGTAACGCATCACTTGCACTTATTTTGAATAATACTCAAAAGAGTTTAAGTCCGCTAACCACTGTGTGAATTATTACGGCACTGTCTGAACTGATTCTTATTTATTTGGAGAAGGCTGCTAGCAGTCTTCTTTCAGTGCAGGAACCTCCACATTTGCTTTTTTGAAGAGCTTCAATCCTTCTGAACCTGAGGCAGTAGTTCTGGTTCACAGTATTTTAGGTTTTTAGCTTGATGTACTTTGAAAAGTTGATTTTCAGATGCTGCAGGTATTTGTTTTTCTCTTATGGTGAAGGTGGGTCCCCAGATCGATGTTTGAAAATTCTTTGCTTCTTGTGTCAATGGGTGATTCAGGCTCTCAAAGAGATTAGAGATAGTTGGAGAAGGAATATTTAGCCAGTCATCAAATGGTAAGAGGGTTTGGGTAAAGCTTTAATTCAGCATCTTCAGATGGCACTTGGATTCTTCATTAACTAGCCTGAGTAGCCTTTGAAACTCTTCTGTGTTTGTTTTTTGACTGAATGCTTTTGCCTTTTGCAGAAAGATTTGCTAGCAGCATTTGAAAATGGTGAGCAGAAAGCTTTCTTCCAGCTCTGGGAGGAGCATGTTTCATCTTCAGTCCGGGACAATGAACCAGCTGCTCAGAAGCTGGAGTTCTATCTTCACATATACTTTGCTACATACCTCTTGAAACACTCTGTGGGAAAGCCTGTAAGTTTCCTTGACGGTTTGAACTTCAAATTGCCTTCATTTGTTTTACTTGATATACTTGTCTTTAGTGCAGATGGCAGTGGGATGCTTAGTAAGAAGTCACAGAGTACACATCTGGATTTTGGGCAGCAGTCCACATTTTAGATGAAAGCAGACACTTGAGATGGAATTTGTTCCTTATTGTGGAGCTCCTGAAATATCTTGGAAAATACCAGTGTACTGATATTTTCACACCTCTAATTGTATACACTGAGATTTCAAATTTGAAGTTAATGTCTTTAGGTCTCTGCTTACGTCTGCCAGCTTTACAGTGCATTCAGAACAGCAGTCTTCTAAATAAATATGTGGTTTTATTTCCTAGGACAAAGCTGAACTTGAGGAAAGGATTTCTCACTTTAAAGCATACCTTGAAACAAAAGGAGCTGCACTGAGCCAGACTACAGAGTTTCTTCCCTTCTATGCTTTGCCTTTCGTTCCCAACCCTATGGTGCATCCTTCATTTAAAGAACTTTTCCAGGTACTTTGCAGAAATTGTATTTATGATGTTTGTTGTTTTTTTTTTTTTCCCCTTGGAATGGTAGGTGTTAAATGATATTTGATTTGGTAATTGCTTTTATCATTTCCTCTAACAGAAACTGTACAATCATAAAAGAAGACATTTCATGGAGGAGTGTAATCAATAGCAGAGTAACATCTTAAATATTTGAGTCTTAAATGGTGTGCTGACATTAAAAAATAAATAAATGCCTCTTCTTCCTTTCCACACAACCCTGAAATATGCTTGCTTATGGGAGTCACTGTGTAGTAGTGCAACTCCACTTATGTGCTTTGAGGATGTTGCCCTGGGGTATTCCACTATCTGTGTGTACAGTTTGGTTTTAAAACACGATAGCTAGGCATAAGAAGATTGAAGCAGTTTCATTTAATGTGGAAAAGAGAAAGTCAACTTTATAAGTAATTAACTAATCTTCCTGTAGCAGAAATTGAGGATGTAATTGTCTTAAATGAGACAATAAGTCAGTGTTGTCTGTGTTCCCTGGGAGTTGTTGTTTTTTTTCTTCCCAGAAATACTGGAAGAGCATAGCTGTGTTTAGTGGCTTAGTGACTCTTGCCACAGGCATTTTTACTGCTTAATAAATCTTGTTAACTACATTTTAGCCTTTGCCTGTGGCTGTTTCAGAGTTCAGTTCGTAGGCACATGCAAGTTCTTAGGCGCATGTACATGCAAGGTGAGGAAAGAGTATAAAAGTTAGTGTGGTTCAGCTTCAAAATAGATTTTCATTGCCAGGTGCACTGATGATCTACAGTTATTCTGTTGATGACGGGGTAATAAAGCACCTTCACATTGACTGCCTTCTGAGCACCAGGCAGGGAGATGCTTAGGAGATGCTGTCTGGAGCTGCGAAGTATCAGTGGCAATTCCTTTGGGTAGGGTGCTGCTCCCATTCCACCTGCTGACAGCTCGTTCCTGCAGTGGAAAGCTGTCATTAACTTCTTGGTTTTGTGGCACACAGCTGGCTGTGCTGCTGCACTCGACCTGGATCGAGAAGCTGAGCTGCTGTATTGCATGTGAATGTGCGGGTATAGAGCTCCCCCATGTCTGCACACACATGTGCACAGATCTGTTTGTGAAGTACGTGTAATGTTTTGCAGGGCTATACGCTTGATGTGCCCCACCATCCTACAACCTGGGTGGTTGTGCTGGCTCACCTAAGGGGCTGTGGGCAGTCACTGTGGTGGGAAGGGGTATTTTAATCCATGTTGCTGTCACACGTGGTTTGATATCAAATCAAACCTGAAGTGATGCTTGCCCTAGGGCTGACTTTATATGTAGCAGCTGATGAGGAGCTTTAGTTTAACACCAAAAAAGGCATATGCTGCAATTTTCCTTTGGGACTAGCTATAAATAATGAGATGTGCTAGTTGACATCAGGCTTGGGATATGACTACTTTTTTAATTATACTTAGCAGCTTTTTTTTTGTTGTTGTTGTGGAATGCCATATCGAAGACAAGATCCTGGGGTTTATTCATAGTAACTCTGTCAAAGCTCTTAGTCCACAGTCACTCATGTTTTCTCGTGGGAATTGTACAATTCACTCTGTGTTAGTGTGGAAGCACAGGTTGTTTTACATTTGAGAAAGAACAGCAGTGAGTCACTAGTCTACCAAGCAGTGTTCTTACAGCATTACTTTTTTCTCAGGCATCTGATGTTTTATAACTGGAGTTCCTTGCTGCTTGTTTAATATATCTTAAAAAATAATACACACGTCTTTCTGTAGCAGACACAGCTCCTTTGGTAATATACGACATCTTGTGTGGTGCACCCTGCTTGTTACTAAATTGGTGAATGCAGCAAGTAAATTCTGTACACTCTCCAACATGGTGAGATAAGGGCAAAAGGGCAAGTTTGAGCTGCAAGAGCAGCTTGCAATGTATATAAATACAGCAGTAAACTAGGAAGCCCCTGATATTTTTTGGAACACGTTGATTTTTCACTTGTTGGAAGATAACTGCTTTTTCATCTATTGGCTAGCTTTTTAGCAGAAACCAGCTGAACTGAAGGTTTGAAAAACAAGAAATGAGTAATCAGTGAATTCTTAGGTGTATTTTTTTTCCTTAACTATTATTTTCTTGTGCTTATGAGGCAGAGACGCTATGTGAGACAGAAAACAGTATTCCAGTTAGTGGCTGATGCGTTAGTCCAGATTTTCATACGTGAGTCATTTTTTTTTCTCCAAATGTGTTTTGGAAATGTTGTACCCTGACCACTGATGTCACGTCATGACGCTTTAGACAGAGTCTAAAGTCCCAGATTTTGTCAGGAATGAAAGATGACTTCAGGGATTTTCTTTTGAAGAATGGAAAATAGCTCATTTTGTGCTTTATTTTAAAAATGTTAAATTCATATTATCTTTTTATCAAGTTGCTTGTATTTTAAAGGTACTTGTAATTGAAAAGCAGTTGTTGCATAATCATACAAGGCACCAATACTGTGTGACAGCTTTCTAAAAACATGATGTGGCTTTAGTTCAAGTATAAGTCTTGTATAGAAATAATACTGAATTTACTCTTGGTGTACTTTTATGAGTAGTTAGCAACCACATTCACTGCAGTAACAGTGAAAGAAAAGCTTTTCACTATAATGTTGGCTGCCTTGTTTACTAGTAGAAGGTTGCTGTGATCCAAACAGTACTTCCAGCAAAGCGTACATATTTGGCGAACAGCTGTCATCATTTGTTTTTCTTTTGAAGGATTCTTGGACATTGGATTTAAGGACAAGATTGGAAAAGTTCCTGTCTCTGACTCTCAAAGCCAGCCAGACTCCCAGGCTTCTCACTTTATTTGTATCCTTTTGAGAAAATACTTTGAAGATCATTAGAATTACTGTAAAGAGACAGTATAATTTATCAGAAGAGTATGCTGGTAAGATCTATTGTACAACTGCAGTAACATTGCAGTTTAATGTGTTTTGGTAGGAAACATTCAAAACTCTATGTTCAAAACCAAACTTTTGAAAAAGTAATGCAAAGACAATGTATGGATGCATATGAAACTGTATTTATTATATGACCCTTCTCTGCTTCTGTGTGTGATGTACAGGATACCCCAAAGCCCGACCCCTCTCTCTGTGTTTGGAAAGCTCTTAATCTTTTCAATTAGCCATTTCAAGGACTAGCTGAAAGTTTTCCAGGGCCTTTAAGGGTTCCAGAAATCACTGTTTTATTAAATGAGTTGTCTTTCAGACTAATTTTTCTTCTAATATTGTTTAAGCTGTGTTGTCAGGCCTTATTTGCAGGCTAACTAGCTGTATGACAGGATAATGTTCTCCATTTTTGGTCAGTATAGTTAAAGGCAAGGCAGAGAGAACTAAACTGCAGTCTTTGTTTCTGCCTGCCTCCTGTTTTGACAGGACAGGTTTAAAATCCTTTTCCTCCTACATCTTACTGCATCCTAAAACATCATGCCACTGTGGAATTGAATGAGAGCTGGAAATGATATTTTTCCTGCGCCATTCTATTTGCCAGGATAAGGAGCAATGATCAAGAGTCTGCTTTCACTTCCATGTTAGAGCAGTTTGTGTGTGTGTGTGCGTGACATGGAACAGTTATATTTCTTTCTGTTTATTCGTCTTTATGTAGTAACGTACTGGATCCTGACTGAACCCTAAATATTTGTTAGAATATATTGTTTGCATATATGTATATTGATTTTATGAGCAGTTTGACTTTGTTGTTGTTGTTAATATATTTAGTCTGGATTTACCGTATTTTCAGATTTGGATCTTGTATGTGCAAAGGTCAGCAAAAAGTCTCATGTTTCTATATAACATTGTGCACTTGAAAGATTTTTATGTGTTTATTTTGATTCATTTATTACTGATTTTCCATGAAGCATCAGGCATGGGCTGTTGCCTGGGGCTGCAGGAATATTTGGCTTGGTTGGGTGTGCTAGTTGGTTGAATTTCTCGTTCTATCTCTGGAACTAAATGCATACTTGAAAAGAAATACATTTTCCTGAACAGCTCCTACTCATACAACAGAAGGAGAATGGACAGTGCAACAAAGGTAAATGTGGAGATGCGGTAAGGATATTCTGTAAGATTATTAGGGGCTATAAAAGTAGCGGAAATTAGGCCTAAATGACAGGGAAATATTTTGATGCATGTCAAAGTCCTTTGAAATCCATACCCCTGTTTTGGTGGTAGCTATTGCCAGGCTGCTTGAAGCCCGTGGGCTTGAGCACAGAGATGTGCTGGGAATGGAAGGGGCCTGTTAGTGGGATTTGCATTTTATCTCTGTTCTGTCCTGAAATAAAATTATGGTAAAAACAAGTGGATAACTCTGTACAAAATGCATGCCATCTCTCTGTTTTTAGTTATGATTAAAACATGTTTCCTCAGATTTGTTTCCAGTACCCACCTAGGCCTATCTGCATCTTCCAGGCTTCACATCTCAGTCCTTTACTCTGAAGGCTGTCAGACCTTCTTAGAGAAAGTAGATTTGTGTTCCTATTCATTTACCCTGTTTAAACTCTTAACATAGTACAAATTGGTATCTCCTAAGAATCTCTGAATAAGAATGTCTTAAATATTTCAAGTAGGCTGTTCATAAACACTTATCTAAGTAACCTGGGGTCCTATAAAATGGTAATTTTAGCGCTAAATCCCATTAGATGCAGACAGCACTTGAAGTATATGCCTTTTAAAAATCAGTTCAATAAATAGAATTGAAGGTCCTAAGTCTATTGCGTTCATCTTTTCAATTGACTTTTTGTGTTCACTGTTTTGATGGGAATTTGTATGAGCTCACCTTGGGTTCCTAAAATTTTTCCTGCTGAGTTGCTTTAATCGTAGTTTTACCTTGAGAATTTTTTAATTGTGTATTGAATTAGAAAGAAAATGAAGGTCATCTCTCATTGTGAGGTTTGGGTATTTTTTTTTTGTAAGTTTGTGCTTTACGTTGTTAGAATTTCATTTAGTAATAGATCTTTATTTGCTAAAAGTCACTTTTTTTCCTTGTCATGGAGATTCCTGAAGGCGGTAATTCCATACTCTGATTTGAAAGACATAACTACTTGATTGGGCCTCAGTTATTTAGGGCCTAAGTATTCTTTTATTTCGGTAAGTTCTGTGCTCTGTATGAGTACAGAGATGGTCACAGTATTGACTCCACACAGCCTTAATTTGTAGATCTGTTACATGCCTTAGAGTTTGAGTCAGGGTGGATTTTTCGTAAAGGCTATTTGAGGTCTGTCTCATTTGAAGGTACCGGGTCTGAGACATTAGTTCTGCAGTATGTTTCTTGGATCACGTGGGATCTGCAGTATGTACTCGCTGCTGGAGAATGTTTACATTATCAGTGAAGGAGAAATGTAAAGAAAATTCATCGGTAACATATGAGTCAAGAGTGATGTGGCAGAGAGTCCTCTTAAACAGCCTTTTGTAAACAGTTGCCAATCATTAGTCTCACATACTGAAGCACTTCAAGTTTGGGTGGGATGGTGCTTTCGAAGATGTCCTGGAGAGTTTAGTGGGTGTGCTTTTCCTGATTAACCTGCTACAGTCTCTGGCTCTTCACCCATTTGCCAAATGTGCTTCTTAAGAAGACGTGACAAATGAGCAGAGATAATTATATAGATGAGAGAGCAAGCCAAGAAAATGGGTATCAGGAGATGCCTGAAGCCAGCACCTTCGCTTTGCAGAGCCACTGGCTTTACTGTACACTCTATCTTCCTAAACCAGGTTAGTCCTCTGCTCTTTATTGTCCCATCTTTCCCTCCACATAAAAGTAATGATTGTGGTAGGTGTTAGGTCTGGAGCTTGTTTTCAATCCTCTGTAACCCTAGTTTATTACAAGTTGGCTGTAGAAAGCATTTATCTGTTGGGAGAGAGAGGGGAAAAAAAGAAACCAAGCATTGTGTTACTCTGTGCTTCCCGTTACAGGGGCAGTTTGATTGCTGCTGCAATGTCACTTAGATGGAAAAAGTGTCTTTTAGTGGCAGCTCACTTCTTCCCATTCTGACTCAGATTGCAATGATTTAATCTTTCAAGCAAGCAGCTAAATAGTAATTTTTAACTGGGCTGGTGGCTCCCTGATCAGTCTGCATAAATGCTGGTATTGATTATGGGGATGTGGCAGGAATGCAAGGGGGGGAAAATGGAGCAGCGTAGGACCAGCTCTTACAACAGCCATCTGTACACAGGTCAGTTACGTGCCAACAGTGAAAGCTTCCTGCCTTGCTAGTAAGAGAAACTTTCATGAAATATTTTGCCTTTTTTAGTAAAATTACTGTTTGAGAAGATAGTGCTGTAAAAAATGCAAACTATGTCACGGTTTCATGATTCTTCTCTTTGACTCCTCGGTAAAGACCAGTGTTTATAACTGCTAATCCCTTGATTTAACAGAAAAAGGGTAAGTTGGCCGGTTTCTCAATTGCTAAGACTAGCACTCATGAGCTGTGTTGAGAATTGGTTTTGTAGTTCTTCCTGCTGGCTGTAGTTGGAAGATGTATTTTCATCACTGGAAATTTTCTGTAGTAGTCTATGTAAAGCAAGCAAATGATGAGAAGATTTATGTTTCATGACTTGATGCTTCAGACTTTCCTCTGAGTGAAAGTCACGCTCTGGATATATCCCCTGGAAACTTCTGAGCTGAAGTTGAATAAAAATATATTCCAATTTGGTCATCCAAGCAAAAGAAGAATGTGCTGAAGAGCAGTTTGCTTTGTATAACGGATGTTCTCAGGGTCTTAATGCATTTAGTATTCTTGTTTCAGAGCTATACGATACTAAGGCTGTGGTAGTTGTTACGCAGTGGTGGCTATAAAATAAAAATTAACTCAAAGTTGAATGATTATTATCAAGGAAGAATAATTCGGGTTGTATTTGGAATCTATCTTAGCTCTTATTTGTAAGTACATTTTGCTGTACTTGAACACAACCTGTGACTTGTCCCAGCCTCTGTTATTTCACACGGGTTTTTGTCCCTCCAAGGAAGTATATAAAAAAAAAAATATACCATTAGGATTGCTAGATTTGCAGGTGGATAAAAAGCATCAGTCACAAATCAGGTGCAGAGTGCTGATTCTTGAATGATTCTCAGAAAGGAGCCACTCTAAGAGGGGAGGAGGCTGTCAGAATAAAATAAAGTCTTTTAAAAAATCATAAATTAAAACATAGATCAGAAGTAAGAAAATGTACCTTCTCTGCATTCTGTGCTTTATTTTAAGACTGTAAATTTATAGCTAAGGTTTATAGCTGGTTTATTAATACACTTTTTTTTCTCTAAAAGGTCCCATAAAAAGTTCATTTTGCCAAATTTTCTGAAAACAGAAACAAGCTGTTGTGCCATCTATTGCTTTTCGTATAAATGGGATAAAACCAGCCTATTTCAGAAACCCTGTAAATCCATAAGATCTATCAAGATCAGAATTCAAAAAGCTACATGATGACTTACCTTTTTCATTACCTTTTTCATTTATAATGATGGACTTATGGGCAGTTCTACTTGAACAGTATTGTTTGACAGCCTTGTCTCTGAAGTCCACATGTTTATTGCTTTAAGAAGCAATTTGTCAGCAAGTGACTTCCTGTACAGTTACTTGGGTGATATTTACACATATTGCAGATAGCAATATACTAATTATAGCTTGATGGTAGAAGACGACTTGTGAAGGTTCTGCAAGATAAGCCATGGTATTTAGATACCACTTTCACTCCCCGTTCTTCACTTTGCTGATTATTACCTTGTGTGCAAGCCACCATGGAACAGAGCAGAGGTTTGTACCTGACTTCAGAGAGCAGGGGAGTAAACGGCGAGGGACAGTTGTATTTTTAAATAACTGTACATAAATTGTCCACAGCTTGTTTCTCATAGCTGCAAGGTGTTCAGCTCAGCACAGCATGGCAGTATACACAGCAGTTGTGCATGCTGAGTTTTTTTTCAAACAGAGCATAACTGTGCAGTAAAAGTTTATATTGCTGTAGGATTCTCCAGATAACCATCCCAAGGTTTTCCACTTATCAGTTATGTTTCCCAGCACTTCTGTGATACGGGAAGGTATGATTTATATTGTTACGGAAAGAGATGGTGAATCATGAAAGCGCATGATGGTTTCCTTAAAGGTCATGGACAAAGTTTGTTCAAAGCCAGGAAAAGGAATTTGTTTTTCTAATTTCCAGTTTTGCATCTTGAGCTATTTACTTTCCTTTTCTGCCTCCTGGGTCTGTGTGGACCTGAACTGTGTTATATGAGGCTATTTGGAATGCTGTATTCGAATCCAAGAAGTTTTGAAATCTGTGAAAAAGAATCCTACCTCTGTTTGGAATTCCATAGTCAAGCTAATTCCTGCACCTTGTTTTAACAGCAAGTTTTATGGTAAATATTCAGCCTGTTTGCAGATGGGTGCTAGCTCTTTTTCACAACACAGGAGCAAAGCTGGCTTCTCATCAAACTATTTTAAAATGTAATGTTTTAGCAAAATACATAAGCATCAGGAGTAAAAATAGCGTTATTGTGCATCTTTTCATAGTTTTGTCTGGTTGTAGGGATGCCTGCTCTGGTTCCAGCTCTAGATTGTGTTCCTGACTTCCATGTATAATGTTGATTTTGAAGGGTGTGAAAACAGGAATGCAGGACACAGATTTTGGCATTCAGTTTGCTTCTTTCATCTCTAAATTAACGTAATCTGAAGAAGCAAAATGTATTAGGAATTTTACTTTTCTTTAATTTAGACAAAATAAATAGAAATAAAAAAGAAAAATTGGTGTTATTTCCAGAAACTGAAGGGGGTATTAAAAGCAACTAATATAGGTCACCATAAACAAATAAATAATGGAATCACCTGAAAAAAAATGTTGGAAAATTGAAGGCATCTATGATCAAATGAAGTAGGGACTTACCTGCAACTTCTAAGAATCCACTATTTTAAGAATGCGTGGAGAGCTGGTTAACTTGTAGGTGATTTTTTTTCTGAGCTGTTCCATTTTCTTTAAAAGATGCAAGACTTATTATGTATTGTAGAATATGTAGAGACCTACATAATTTAATTGTCAATGGACTATGTCTATAAATCACCAGGAAAAAACTCCCAGCTTTACAATGTAACCTTCCAAGCACTTGCATTAATCTTTGTCACTTTCTTTCTCCTTTTCTGTTTTATTTTTGAAGTAGCAGCTAGAGCTTTGCAGTTACTCTGTAATGTTTTTACCTGCTGTTACTTTAGTGAATGTATAAGATGGTGTGTAGGTAACAAGATCACTTAATCACATCTGGGCTGCATTTTGTCACAAATTCTTCTGATTAGATGATCGCACTCGTTTTGTCTCTAACAGCATAGAACTTCTTGTATTAGGACTTGTTTTAAAACAGTATCCTTTTCACAAGACTTTTATTGTCTTGTAGTTATATTGCTGCAATATATAACTGTGAAGCAATTGATTGTGCAATTAAGATAAGTACTTGTAATGATGAAATAAAATCACACTGCTAGTGTGGAATTATCCTTGCAGTGAAGTTCCAACCTTTGGGTGGAATTCCACATCAGCAGCCAAAGTTGTCCCTTCAGAGCAGTAAAAATGCTCCTGGGTTCTCTGCCCTTTCAGTTGAAAAAGTGAATTTGTTTCCTTTTTATTATTATCTTGACAGAAATGTTGCAGCATCTTCATCAACAGCTAGTGGAGTCTGAGCACAGGACCATGACCTACCTGAAGCGATTTAACAAAATGCAAGCAGACTACCATAATCTCATTGGAGTCACTGCAGAGCTTGTGGATTCCTTGGAGGCAACAGTCAATGGCAAGATGGTAAGAGGTGACTTGGATGTGTACCTACTTCACTCCTTCCACCCCCCCCCCAAAAATGGAAGAGAGAATGCCACTAAAAAGTGAATTAAACTTCGTAGTTAGAAGCATTTCTGTAAGTATTGTGTCTCTTTACTGATGAAACAGTGCTTGGGATGAGTTTCTTCCATTGCCCCTGTGTACTAGGATAAAGGTGGTGCAGGCCATGAGTTGAGTTGTGTCAGCTCAGAAATCTTGTAGAAAGTAGCATCATTTCACAAGACCTCCCAGATCTCTCGTGGGAGTCTCCTTTTGAGCTTTGGCATAAGTAGTGATTAGAGGGCGTTACTGTGATCACTGACTGCAGTTCAGCCCATCAGAAATCCTTGTGTGTTTTAAAACAGCTGCCAGGTCTGCTTTAAGTTGCACAGTGGTGGAAACAATCTTCTCTATTTATTCAAAATTTCAGTGAGGAAAAGCTTTACTCTCTGTTCTGTGAAGCTGAACTTGTTAATTTAGTTGGTAAAGGGAACTGGTTGGGGAGATGAGCGAGTCATTTACTGTATCAAATGGGCCACACATGTATTTATTTGACTGGAGAAAGAACAGCTTTCTTATGGGCATTTCTTATCCAACGATGTTTTACACTTCATCTTTTGTGCAAGCAGGCCTCTGTTCTATAACTTCAGTATAACCTGAAGATGATTCTTACAGCAGGTGTTAGTGGCCTCTAGGTGCTTTTAAGGGATCTGTGAATTGTTAGCAGGGAGAATGACCTTGGAGTTCCCGTGCTGCTTGCTGTAATATCAGTATGTACCTTCCTCCTCTCATCAGCATGAAGATCTTGTGGCTTGCCACTCTACAGCTGGGATTACTGTCTGCTTATATCACTACTGCAGGGAAGAATTTGCCTACATGTGTGGATTTTGTTTTACAGCAGATTAGGAAACGTATCTGCTGATACATTTCATGAGTGTCAAAAGCAATAAGAAACATAGCAGTCATTTCCTGCCTACCGTTTCAGGTTTCATTGCTCTCTGAGGTGATATTCCCTTACGTTCTGTGGTGGAGGATAGATGCTTGTTACATTTTTTTTTTGTAAGCCTTGTGCCAGGCAGTCATTTGATCCTTCCCAAATGTGTCCAGTTGATGGTGCTCTTTCGTTAGGATTCTTGGTTTCTGTCACTCCAAAGCGGAGCTGGACACTGAATAAAATAATGTTGAAATTACAGCATTCTGAATTTGAAGGGTCTTGTTTTCTTGCTATAAGTGTCCCTGTTCCCCTTTCTGTAATCTCTCTCCTCTGTTTTGGGGTAACAAATAACTATTCTGCAGTTAGGCAGTTCTGCTGTGGTGTAGATTTCTCAGAACAAAAACTCTAAACCCACTGAGATGTTTTGCCTTGGAAAGTAAAGTCCTGTACTGCATAACTTATTTTTATTCTCTCTTCTGTACAACTGTGATTTAAATTCTACTCTTCAGATAGGTAACACTTCAGTGTATCATTGTTTATGTCTAAAGCTTAAAACTGCTTCATACTTATTGTTGGAGAACTTACTTCCTGACTGAGGAAAATCTATATGCAAACACTGGTGTGACAATTCACTTTTTCTTCCAGATTCTGAAATTTCTAATGCAAGTTCTGAAAAGCATAGCTATTCCCTGATGAAGAAAGTTTACAATTTTCTTAATTTCTAAACAAAACTATAGTTTGAGTACATACCTTGCGCTTGCATCAAGTGTGTGGTTTCTAGCCCTCAGAAACCCTCAAGTATACAAACGCTTGTCTGGTAGAAAATGTCAGTTTTATATAATCTGTTTCTGTTGTTTTATTTCCTAATTTTTAGATCACACCAGAATATCTTCAAAGTGTTTGTGTTCGCTTGTTTAGCAATCAGATGAGACAAAGTGTAGCACAAAGTATTGACTTCACAAGGCCTGGAACAGTAAGTATTAATGTTTGCGTTTTGTTTTTTTTTTCTTCTTGTTTTGTTTTGTACAATACCACTTGAGTTGTGTATTAAACAAGGGATTTGAAATAGTAAAAGATGAAAGATAGTGTTCATGTTTGCATGAGAACGTGGCGTAAAGTTTTGTTGATCTCATGTGCTGGTGAATGACAGTTACGTAGTTATAGCTGCATAAATATGATTAATTCTCTTGTTATGATAACACAGTGAGCTGTGCGTTTGTTAAAACTGCTAACGATGTGTGGTTTTTTTTGGGGGAAAAAAAAAGCTAATGTCCTGAGTGTGGTTTGGTGGCATGTCTTAATCAATTTTAATGTAGCTAAGAGGAGGTGGTTGCATTGCTCCGCTCTGGACACGTGCTCTGTTCCTTTCTGCTGTCAGTGATGCTCCTATAATCCCAGAGTGAGTTGGTTTAACCAGCGAAAGAAGGAGCATCAGACAGGATAATGAGAACACGTGGGGAAAAGAGGAGGAAGGGAGGACTTCCCTTTTTTTCTAAGAGCTGTTGTTAGAATCATACATCTAAGCTACCTTGTTGATTTAGATGATGGGCTTAGCTTTGTATCTAAAGTTGTTCATTCTTACCAACAAACATCTCAGGATGCCTGTTTGGTTTTTTGATTCCCTTTCCATCAGTCTCTTGTTATTGTCAGATGGCTACGGTTTACCTGGCAGCTTGTGCCCATTTCTGCTCCACTCAGTCTTTTATACCATTGTGGAGAGGGAGCTTTTTTTTTTTTTTTCAGCAGCAGAACCATCTTAGGGTAGTTTCTAGTATCCATGAAACTGTGCCTGCAGGTGTGAAATATTACATGACTTAATGATAGTGTAAGAGCTGTTCAGTGGCACAACCTGTTTTAATACCTAGCTTGTTCAAATCTTTTCTTGCTTCATGTTTTTCAAATAAGTGTTAATATTAGAACTCCTCAAACATTTGAATAAAATACTGTGCCACTGCTTTAGAATGACATGCCAAATACATGACTTAAGCTTATTATCTTGGCCATGGCAGACATTCACGTGTACTTAACTTTGCTGTAAGAGAGCTCTGTGAAGTGTCAAAGGAAAAGCAGAAGAAAATAAGATTCTTGTTCCTTGTTCTAGCCAAAATTTTTAATAACAAAACCATTACGGGTACATTTTGTTCCTCTTGAAGATCTGTTACAGAAAGATGAGGAGATAAGAATATTCCTTTTTCTTTTTTTCTATGTTATTATTTTCAGAGGTAGATATTATTCTTCATTGTTCTTCAAGCTGAATTAAATACCCTTGCTTCATTGTTGATGGTCAGAACTCCTGTCTCATTTAAGAGGTGCACTCTTTTGCAGGCTGTGTTTCCAGGGGTTCAGGAAGGAACCAGGATCTCTGTCAGCTACCTCAATGTCAGGGATAGTCTATAATTACTCTCTGATGCCCACCATGTCTGTGGTGCATGGTTATGCCATGTCCCACCCCTTATCATAGCCCCCTCCTCCTGCCAGCCTTCTAACCAACAATTTTCTGGGATCTTCCATCATTCCTTATCGACAGCTTTCCAAGGTAATGTTTGGTGTACCCCAATCATCTGCATTTTGCCATCTGGTGCAGCCAGATGCACTCTGCTGTCTGTTCCTGTACTTTAGTTGCACCAAGGCTTCCCTTCTTCTACACTTTCAAGTTGCTCCATTTGTGTAGTGCTGCCTTATTATTTCTGTTCTTTGTGTCATAAGTTGACCCTCTGATCTCTTGAACCCTTTTGGGAAGGGAGCAGAGGGAAAAGTGTCATCCCTGTGGAAGTTGCTGATTTTTGTCTTTATCCACTGCAGAGTGTATAGAAGTGATTGAAGCTGCATCTTCACTGATAAACACTGGGTGGATTATTGCTAGACATGTAGCTTTTAGCTATAAACGTCTGTTTCATTCTCTGTGAAAGAAGACTTTATAAGACTTTTCAGATCAATAAGTGATCATGGAAGAAGTGGGTAAGCAGCAGTGTATAAACACAGTGTATCAGCCAGGATCTCTGTCACACTTTTTAAGAACCAAATAGACCAATAGTTACTATTTACCAGGAATGGTTGATGCTTGGTTGCTCCTCCAGGACAGATTAGGTGACAGTTCAAAATCTCTTCCTTTTTCTTCTAGAAAATGATGCTCAAATAACTATCGACCTTCTGTATCATGTTTGCTTACTGCTGCTTCTCTAAAAGCATCTCTAAAAGCTTATTTGCTCTGGAAATGCATTTGCCGCTGTACTTGTGCCAATGTGCCCACTTTAACGTAATCTCCAGCTATGTAGGTAGGTCAGAGAAAGAGGTTTTGATGGTGGTGGTTTTTCTGCTCTCCTGGAAGTAAATTTTTGCCTCCTTTCTGTCCCAAATTTACTAGGTTAAGCTGAGTATAACTGTGTTCTTTTGGCACAGTTGAATCTGTTTTTATATGAGGTTTTACTCACATAACTGTTTCAGTGTGACTTTATGGCTCCCCTACCCGCAGTACTTGAGGCAGTTGTTGTGCCATCAAAGTTCTCTAGGGAAGGGCCGGGACAACTATAGCACTGAGTCTATTTAGATTAAGGGTTTCTCAGCTGGTTCAGGTCACTCCTTGACAGTGAGGTTATAGTAGCTGCTGTGGTTGAAATCTAACGCCGTTTCTATAAGCAGGCTCATGTACTCAGGCAGTCCGAGGCATTAGCCGAGTTACGGAGACAAGGCTAATCACAGTCCTTGCTGTAGACTTTGACTAAAACATAACCAGGTTTCCCAATCTTATCCTTGTATCCTCCTTGATTAATAATATTTTCTTGTTTATTTCCCATGTAAAGAGTTCTGTTTTCATATGTGAACAGCAAACATGCAGAAACACAAATAAGTAAGAAGAACAAATATATATGGTATGTATATAGCCTCAAAATATTTCTAACCACTCCCTGCCCCTGTTGATCCGTGAAGCCAGATGAGACTGACTAAAAACCAAATTCAGACTGTTGGTCATTAAGGCATCACATTACTTTTTCTTTAGGAGTTCCAAATTCCTCATTGTTATACACTTAGCTGTTATTGTTCTATCCTTAAGTGGTTTCAGGTTTTCAGATAAGTTTTGGAATAAAGCTGGAGGCATCATGACCTAGACAACATAGCAGAATGTGTTTGCAGCATCTGTGCTGGATTTGTGTTGGAAGGTCCCATCACTTCTTGCTTATAATTGATTAGAGTCACTAGAGTGTGGTCTTGCCAGCTAATCTGTCTCACAAAACTCCTTCCACTGTAAGGAGCTATCACCTACAGAATTGAGGAGGGAAGAGACTAGCACTCCTTTGCTCATCCTCACCATTAAGTTCACTGTGTAGGCAAGATAAGCGAGATGTGTTTTTGTTTTTTTTTGTCTATTTCTAAAGATTGTTTTCAGCCATTAAAAGTCTTTTTTTTTTCCTTTTTTTTTTTCTTTTTTTTTTCTTTTTTTTTCATCTTTGCCAATAAAATTGATTAGGCCTTTATAGTTTACCTGGGTTTTCAATATTCTGGATTTGGCCTTGTCCCAGTGACACCATTGATGTCAGGCCCATAAATCCCTAAATAAATTAATTTTGGTGGATTAGTATCTCTATATAGGTTAGCAGCTAAGGAAATCATTAGGTAGAAAGCTCCTTTTTTGTTGAACTGATACGCAGCCTTAAATTTCTACCGCTTAGGGGATGTTTAGATGTTTGTTATGTTGTTTGGGAAGACTGGATGCTTGAGTTCAGTCAGCTGTGCTGGCACAACTCAGGACGAGCCAAATTTGGGAGCAGGTTCTGAGAGCAGAAGATGTTAAAGCCATAAGTGCTTCTAGGAGGAGTGAGTTTTTAGTCATCCCTTAGCTGTGTAATGAAGATTTTAAAGGCAATTAGGAGGTGATGCTTCAATTTTTTATTTACTGATAATTTCTGTCCTTGAAGTAAATCATGCACAGATAAACTTAAGAACTCCTTTTTAGGAAGGTAAGAAACCATTTTTGCTTTCTGGCTGCAAACAGGCATTCTGTAGTCCCGTTGACATTAAAGACCTGCCACCCAGTGCACAGTTGACATGGTCTAAGATTGTAGCATCATGCTCTGAGATGTGCACCTGGGATTTATGGTGGATTTTGTAGTTTCTGCTACAGCACAGTGGTAGTTTTAGGATAGGCTTAGAAGGAGGCCTGTACCAGTGCTGTACCCAAAATGATGTATTGCCCAAGGAAGTTAAAGAGTATGCCTTGGGTTATATCCTTGGTGGCATTACTTGTCTGTAAACTTCATTTTGTTCCCAGTGCATTGTACTTGGTGCACAGCTTTTATTGCCTGAAAAGCAGTATTGTATAATATAAAGGCTTGAGGTCTCAGGCTTTGAGCTTAGAGCAAAAGCAGTGTGTATCACTTACTAATGTGTGCTGTTACTGTACAAACATCAGCTTCCTGCTTTGTCTCCTGTGGTTAAAGGCCCGTCCTTTCATACTGAAAGAAATCCATATCAGAAGGACAAATCCCCAAACTAGTCTTTCTTCCAGAACTGGCTGTGAGACTTGAGGCAAGACCAAAAGACTTTCCCAGTGTAATCACCCCTGTGAAATCTTACTCAGTGAGGGTGTCTGGTGTTGGCTGTTGCCTTGTGCTCTCCTGCAAGCTGGCTTGGATCTCGTTCTTCTGCAGAGCAGCTTTATGCCTCTTGCCAGCTCTGAGACCTCGTGGGTCAGCCTGTGAGCCTGATCTGCTGCCCATTAACAGGATGCATCTGGTGCACGTAGGGGGGGAATAGAGGCAGCAGCACGGCGTTGCAGATGGGAGATGTTTCTAACGCTTCTGTAAGGCCCTATTGTATCATAAGGCCTTTTTTTTCCTAGCTGCAATTCAATGTAATCCCCATCTTTGATTGTGTCATTTGACGTTTGGGAGATAAGGAATCTGAGAAAATTGTCGGAGCAAAAGGTCTGCCTCTAAGAACAGGAGGTCAGAGCACCAGTCCTGACAAGTTGAGGAAGCATTCAGCTGAAGATTTAATCAGATTCCTGACTTCCTAATGTTTGTTTGGGCAGGAAATTGATGCGGGTAATGGTGGGTAAATTTGAAATGAATAGTTTTAAATACAGTTACTTAATATAGTCCCTTATATTTGTAAAACACTTAATAAATTGTTTTACTTTTTTTTTTTTCATTCTTCTAAAACTGATTTGTCCAATGGATGAGAAACATGGGTTGTAGTCTTTTGTTGCATGCAGCTGCGTCTGTTTAATACTCATCATGATGCCTAAAGGATTCTGGCTCTTTACTGGCTTGGATTTGATCCTCTGAAGTCTTGTACCTTCAGTCCCCATCCAATGTAGCTCTTAAGCATGGGCTCAGTCTTAAATCCGGAAATTTCTGATTCATATACGATGCACACCTTTCTGGAATTTCTTGGATAATAATAAGATTCTCTAAATTTTGGATTAAAGGAAAAACAGGAAGCTCTTCTTCACATGTGCAGTCTTCATCAATAGCCAAGATGCGTCTTAACCACTGGAAAATGGTTCTGTGACTAGAAGGCTGTATAGTTGATTGCATATATTGTTCCTCTGTCATGGAATAGAATAAATACCCATTACGTTTTTGCTGCTATTCAGTCTGATTATATTTACCTGTCACTCCAATTAGTTGAATTAATCTCCCTTGCAAGATTTAGATGTCTTTTGGCACAGCTCTTTTGAAGCTGGGCTGGGAAGTTTGTTCTGTCACACATTGGACAAAAGCACCAGTTCTTTGAAGTTAGCCTGTGACTCACAAACTGTAAACAGGGTAGAATTTATTTTTTTTTAATTTGTTGGAAAAGCCATGAGGACTAGCATGTTTTTTGTTTTGTTTCCCCATAGTATGCACTTTTTTCCTCAAAAACTTTATACTGCAAACGTTAACATGCCACCAAGTTGTAATAGTTAATGGCAGCCATTCTGTTTCTTATTTGTGATAATGGTTTCAGCATCAGCAGTCCACACGAAACCTAGGAGACATGGAAAACAGAAGTCACTTTTTATTATTCTGAGCTATTCAGAGTGGATTCACCAAACGTTAAGTGGATGTACACTCTTTCATTTCAAAATACTACATGCTGTTTGCTGTGAATGTAACTAAGCTTTTCTTAGGATGAAGTATATATTTCTTCTCCATCCTTGTCCATGGGATGCTTCTTGTATGTTATATGATAAAGAAGAAACAATCTTACCTTCTTGTGTAAACAAGGATAAGTCCCTTTTTTCTGCTGTCACAGTATGTGATGCCTTTTTTACATATATCTGCTACCTGCCGCAATTTGGGCATCTTCTTTGTATGAACTGTTACATTCCTCATCTCTAAAGGTAAGGCATTGACATCAGTAGGGGCTTCCGCAAACTTTTCCTGTTACTGTCCTCAAATCCTTTAACATCATCTTTGTCTTGATGCTCGTGGACTTTTTCATTGGCTTAGGTCACGACTGTGTTGAAATTCCATCTCACCATGCCAGAGGTTATCTCCTGGTTTCTTTTTGCTCCTTTGTTGTTTCTCTCAGTGTTGCCTATTGTGTTAATTTGCCTCAGCCAGGAACTGCGTGTGTGTGTGTTTACACGTGTATAGTGCTGGTAGAGTTAAAATACTCATTCACTTCAGGGAATTCAACTGTTCTTTCTAGTTGTTCTAGGTTAAATCAGTTAAATATAATAGTCTAAGTAAAGAGAATATGGACATATTACTAAACTACTCAAACCATGAATGGTCTTTGATTTTTTACTTCAGTAGTTAAATCATATGTTTCCTTCTAGAGACTTTTCCTTAATATAGCCTTGGAACCTTTTGTGATGAGGAATAGGTAATGTTGCTGAAACACCTCAGGTTGTGTCAGCTTTCATTATATGCTGGTGAGAAATTTGAGCCAAGTATGGAAAAAATCCACAGCTGCTTTCTCGGAAGCTGAGGTCTTCTGATTGATACCATGTTCATTGGTACCTGTCTCTTTGGCTGCTTCAATGCAGAGAACAACAATTCATGGATCCACATAAATGTGTCAGTGCTTGGTACACAGCTATTCTAACAGACAGTTGCAATGGAATAATGTGCAAACTAGGTATGTTATAAGAGAAACACACTTTCAGTACTAAAACGTAAAGTATGTGGAATGGGAGAAGATGATTATACTTTTCTTTTCAAAGCTAATGGTCTGTTAATACTTAGCTAATTTTAATTTGTTGTTTTCTTAGAACTGTGCATTTCTCTGTGATTTATTTCTGTTAACTTGTGTTTTGTTTTTTTTTTAATCTTCTTTATTTTAATGTGTGCCTGTTTGCCCATAAAGGGATATTACTCTATGAGCCCTTGTGATGACGGATATGTAAGTGTCTATATCTTTATATCCTTTCACGTTGCCTGCTGCAGTCTGTCACAGTTTGTCTCTCTTCATTTCACAATGTATAACAATTTTCTATGCATTTTAACTTGTCATTACATTAACCGTATGGTTCATACAGAGCCAAAAACATGTGCAAGGCTTGGAATTTATGCATGGAGAACAGACTAGAAGTTCTAAGTAACCTTATGGCTTTTAATACACGTAACACAGCATGTCAACAAAAGCGCAGCTTTGTCTACAACTTCTCACATGAAACACAGCTTCTTTATAATATGTGGAAAACTATTGTTTCTTCCATGTGAAAGTCAGTGAATATAACCTGAAGTCTTCAGTGTGCCAACACCATCTGATCCCACAGCACCTTTGAGTAAGCAGATAGATATCAGTGCTTAAGACAATGCAGTAAATTGAACTGTGCTTGTTAGAGGTGCATCTTATTTTTTGTGTTTGTATTATGAATTTGTAAAGTGAAACTTTGTAGGAGATATTATCAAATTGTTTCATGCAATTAAAATGGCCCTCTTCCATTGAAAACTGAAAAAGCAAAACAATATTTTGTGTACTGCCTGTGACTTCTGTAACCAGATGGAAGTCTGTATTCTGGCAATATCACAAGTACACCATAAGTATCTCATTTTGCCTGTAGTCAGTGCATTCTTTGTAAAGAGAGGAAATGAGTCTACTTCTGAGTAACTCAGTTTGTAATCAAATCATAAAAGTGATTGACACCAATTCTGAAAAATGTCGGTCAATATTCTACTTGAAAATCATCCATATTTGTATTTTTTTCTGCTTTGTTAGGGTAGAACAAGATTTCACTTTTCAAGGAAAATTGTACTTTTTCCTCAAATATATTCCTCACCTGGAACTATAGTAGCCTGGGTGGACAACCAACTTCCTACTTAAAACAACATTTTATTTTAAGAAATAATCACTGAATGCAATGGATTATTCCTTATGTGCTTCTTTTTGTCTTGACATAGAGAATGTTACTCATGTTCACCTGTGTGATCACAGGTACCAGAAGACTACCTCTATCGAGCAACATGTTCCTGCTGATGATGTGAATGGTCATACTGGCCAGCTTTTGCTTGGTGTTTAGTATTCTGTTACTCTTCATAATGGTGTCTTTTGAGATTGAGAAAAGCTGTTTTCATTCACAATTTCACATCTGTAATTATCTTTGCTAAAGAAAAGTTTTGCCCATATGCAGGGAGTCTTAGTACATTCTGCATTGTATAAATTATATGCAACTATCTTACAACTCAGAATTATTTATAATTTTTAAAGCTATCTGGCTAATTCTGGGATATTTCTCCAATACATAGATTGGTTTCCTCTAGCGTATCTACATTGTTTATATATAGGATTTTCTTTTATCTGTCATCTATTGTTATTACGCTATCACGTAGTATCACAGGGTGACTTTTTTTTTAATACACTTCAGGTCTGTTACAGAAACTGTTTTATATGCCAACTAGGAAGTTTTCATAACAGCATATGTCTAGTATAAGTAAGATTAAAAAAATAATAATAATTAAAAGCATTTGCAGATCTTCTTATGAAATAAATTTGCATGGTCCCAGTAGAGACTTGCCAGGTTACACAAGCTCAAAACCTAAAATGCAACAAGCTGCATGTAGCAGTCTTCTTGTCACTAGTGTGTAACGGATGAGCTGAACATACACATTTATGATTTCTAATCACACGCACAAATTAACTAAAACTTTGGCTTTACTCCTCATGTATTCATCACATATCTTGGAGTATTAATTCTGAATTTGCATTGCATTTACACTGAATTTTATAGCTCATTTTCATAATGGTAACAGAGGTCAGAATCTGGCTTTCAGCTTCATCCTTCAGCATATTATGAATATATACATCAAATTGTAAAGTGGAGATGATTTGAATACAGGACTACAGGATTTGATAAAATCAGTTGTGTTTTTGGCTTCCAGATGAAATGCATCTGTTTTCTTTTATAAATATTGATATTTTTTTCTCTTTGAACTTCTTTATTTTATTCCATGCTGTTCATATTCAAGCCTTTCTTCTTTCAAAAATGAAGGGCTACCATCTGTGGCTAATCTGCACTGTGACAAAATTACTTAATATGGCACCTGGTTTGGCTTTGGTAAGAAACAATACAAACATAAGTCATACCCCATGATCCTACCAGAATGAGCTGTGCTTGGGCTGTTTTCTTGTGTTTGTTTCTCTTCTTTCCTTAAGACACCTGGTTTCTGCATGTGCTTTAATTATTGAAAAATGGTTCTGTCTTGCGGTTCTGCATGAAAAACATTTTGTTTGAGATTAAGTCTGTTAATGTTGGGAGTCAGGTATTGCAGATAAGTCATGTATACTGTGTGTTCTTCATAATCATTCATTGACTGGTGCTGTACAAAATACTTATGCAGAAGCTTGAATTAGTGTTTAACCTATTCCAGGAAAGGTAAGACCAAGGAAAGGACATGGGAGAAAATGTTAAGGTTAAAATACCTCCTGAAAGCAAATCTTTTTCATCTGAGAAATTGATGGTAAAGAGGAGTTGCCTAGGAAGGGCATTGTCTGGAGAATAATGTCGGGTGCAGAGTGAGAAAGATACCTTTGGCAGTGCTGCTGACTGAGTCTCACTCTGTGGCTCTGGATTCATCATTGCCAAAAAAGGCCAAAATGGACCCCATTCTGCCCACTTTCATTATAAAAACTAGTCCAAACTGTCAGTTAAGACTTGAAAATTAAACTTTTCCTCATTTAAATGTATTCTGTTGTCCCTAAAAATAGTTTTAGAAGACTACATGTTTCTATATGTACCTGCAACAAGCAATTTTGCTTGTAAAAGCATGTGGCTAAAGTTTACAAATAACTTAAACAAAAAAAAATTGATTTAAGTTTTGTAACAGGGTAGGATTTTGTTCCTTAGCATCACTTGGTTTTGCTTTCCATAGCAGGAATATGTTGAGGAAAGAAGGCTGGTTAAGCTGGAACTCCTGCCAGAAGTAAAATGTGTGAAAGCTTGGCCTTGAAGCTACTGTGTACGGAGATAACGGTGAAGAAAATGTCTTTTTTTCCACTGACCAGAATATATGGCTTAATTGCACTAACGGTGCTCCTGATTTAATGAAGCCCTAGAGCTGCTTTGTAGAACCCAGCTGTGTTTGAGGTTTTTCCTTTTATTAAAGCTAATGCCCAAGTCAAGAACTAGAGCTTAGCAGAGCTTTTTGGGGTTAGGTTATGTAAAGATGTTTAACTGGGTAAATATCCTGAGACTGGGAAATGCCAGATAGCACCAAAGAGGAGAAACAGAAGTGAACAAGCAAACAAATGTTATCTTGTGAACTGTGCAAGGAGGTACTGAGGCTGAAGAGTTGTTTGCTTTGGTGGGCTGCCTGGAAGGAGCTGTGTAGTACACATTGCCCCAGACGGGGAATCGGAAGGGTAAAGGCACTTTGTGAGGGGCAGAAGAGCACTCTGCTTACGGAATAGGAGCATTGAAGCAAGTTAAAATGAAATGTTAGAATGGTTCTGCATTTCTTCCTGTTAATTAGAAAAGATCTTGGGACTCTCAGGGGCAGAAAGTGAGGAGGAGCAGAAAGTAGCATGTATGTAGCATGTTATGTTATGAATGTAGGTATGACTTTCCTCTTAAAAAAATAACAGGATAAGAAGATGAAAAGATGAGAGTCTGTGGCTACAGGCAGCCTGGATGTTAAATAGAATGATCAGTGTTTGTTGGTACTGTATTTAGATGACTTGTTTAAAACTAGACATTGAAAATGCAGAGGAAGAAAGGAGATCTCTGCCTGTGATGTGGTTGCACTCTTTCTTATCAGTGGTGCTGCCCGTGGTCAGGCAGGCTCCAAAAGGCAGGTGCAGTGAAGGACAAACCAGCCCTGAGAATCCCTCTGCTTTGCCTCGTTGAACCTGACGTAATATAAACCGTATCCAAGTTGCTTTCCCAGGAGCACCGAAAGCCTAAGAAAGCTGCCTGTATCCTGCATGGGTTCTAGAGGGGTGAACCTGGGTCTGAGCAGGAAAGCGAGTGCTGGACCAGAAGGCTGGCCATCGAGGTGCTCCTGCCCTCAGAGCTTGAGTATAGGGTCAGCATCCTTATCCAGGGCCTTTTCGTGTGGGGTAACTGCAAAGCCAAACCTTTATAAAGGCTGTGCTGCTCTCTAGCTGCCACCTTAAAACTAATTTGAGAATTAATAGGACGTTGTCCTGCTTGTTCTGATTGATTGTAAAAACCCTAATGTTTTTCCAATTGAATTGTCTTTAGTTTGAAATTTATAGAAGCTTTCACAATCTTACACTTACCAGAAAGGTTTATTTGTGTAGATGAGGGATATGTGTTTCATTACCAGTTGTGGATCCTTTATTTGGATTTTGGTTGGAGCACATTTTTCTTTTTATGGTGGCAAAGAACTAGTGGGTAAAAGACTTTGCAGAGGAGCAGAGGGCTTTTATATTCATCTATTTCCTCTTAGTAACCTGCTCTGTTTCTTATTGCTGTTCTTTGTGTCACGTTTTCATCTTCAAGGACTCAAGGTCATTTCTTTTGCTTTAGTGTGCTATGGCCACTTTCTTCCATGTTTCCTTTAATGGAGAAGGGTGCTGAGCAAGAAAGTGATTTGTGACTTCATTGCACACTCAGGTGCAAGCTTGTAGTTTTTGAAGTGGAAAACAATTTTGTTTAAACAAAAGTAAACTTTTAGTATTTATTTTATAATAATAATAATACAAATAAGTGAGGGGAAGACAGTTGAAGTGTATGTGATACTTTGAAAGACTTCTCCACTGTGTAAAATAAACTAATATGTGAGAAGTGCTGTCAAGACAACTTAATTTTGAAGTGCATGACCTGTTAATCAGCTATTGTGTGCAGGTCATTCATTGACTTAAACATAATATAAAATGCTTTCTGATGCACATGTAAGCTTATTTCACATCTGAGAGAGCAGTTCCTTGCATTACAAAGGATACCCATGAGGTTTGTGAAATCTAGCACGTTCAAGAATATGTCAGTTGGTTTAATTTAATATTCTCTATGGTATTGCATGCCTTTTGTCTACTAAATCCCTCAGTTTTAAACCTGACAATAGACGTGGATTATATAGCTCCCCTTGAAAGAGGCCAGGTTAGAAGAGGAGACTGGTTTTAAAGACGTAAGTGGTAATGAGAGATTTCTTACAAAGTAAGTAGTGAGGTCAATACAAAAGAAGACACAGAATATACTGTGAATGTGGCATGTGGTTGACATCAGAATGCATGATATGAAGCGCTTCCGTGCCAGAACTGCTGCTTCTTGGCTCACCTACAGTTAGCTCTAGCTAAAAAATACTTATTAAACCAGACAACTTTTATACTGTGTTGACATTTTGACTTGTGCAACAATGGTGCCTTCCTATGCCCTGTGTCACACTGCAGCAGAGAGCAAATATCCAGGCTTAAATTGAACTTACCCTAGGCAGAATCCCTGAGAAAAGGCATGCTGTTCCACATCCCTTTTGTCTGTACTAGAATGGATAGTATTTTCTTTACATAATTATAGTTGTTTATTTAGGTGTATATTAATATCAGCAGGCAGTCTGATAATGTTAGTATTAACAAGAGTGAATTGTAGCAAACTTGGATGCTGAATTACATGGTAGATCTCCACTGGAAAAGAATTACAGCTTTAAGGTAATACCATTTTTAAAGTCAATAAATGTCTTTAACAAGGTCTTCATCTTTCTTAGCGGGCTTCAGATAGTATTTTCTTCTACCTTCCCCCCCCCCTTAATTTTTAAATGCTCTCAGTGTAGGTAATACTTGGAGTATGAAAGTAAAGATAACATAACTAGATCATAACACAAGATGTTTTAACTTTTGAACTACTCTGAGGGAAAATAAATGAAAAATAAAGTCCTCTCCTTTTGTTTTAATCTGCGTTTCTGATCTGAAATGTAGGTTTTATAGGAAAAGAACTGCAGAACTTGAGTGAGGTAATTCACTATGAACCTCATTAATAGCACTCCTGATCTGATATTTGGACTCATCTGTTGTGATTTCTTTTTTTTTTTCCTGATCCAGGCTTCCACAATGTTAAGAGCATCAATAGCACCTGTGTAAGTATTTATTGAGGAGCTACAATTATATCTGTAAAGAGTAGGAGGAGGGGTTATTAAATTGAAGTGCGCTACCTGTGGTCTGCAAATGAGAATCAGCCTGTGTGCTTCCTCTGATCTCAGTGAACATTGCATGCAAATGTCCTCTGATCAGTATTCCTCTGCTGGGCAGGTTCAATAACATCCTAATTTCAGCAGGATGTTGCTAATCCAATAAATCTGCCACTCCACACCTGCGAGTTGGCTGCTTTATTTTCTTTGCTGTTTCCGCACAGTACGGTCCTATTGTTGTAGTTGGTTTGCTTCCCCCAAATCCAGGAAAAGGGGGAATGGGTAAAATGTTTTTTTGTGTGCTTCAAGATCAATTCTTTTGTGCTTAATTTAATATTTTTTTTTGCTTATAAATAGAATAGATATGGTGTGTCTGAGGAGGTTTTTAGTTGTTTTGAAGCACTTTTGATCCTTCCATTGTTTACGAGATAATTAAAGGGTCAACTATATATAGCATTAAAAATTGTTTTGAAAAGTAGCAGGATAGGAACAGAGGAGTAAAAATTGTTTTAGTGGAATTTAGTTAAATAATAAAATTAAAGCATTGAAAGCAACGTTACTATTTTTATTTTTACTAATTTTTATTTCTATTGCAGTGTTAAGACTCAAAATAGCAGGATAGTATTGGCACATGGAATGTGATCCTGTATTAAATCTTATGTGGACCAGCATGGTCCAGCCGGCAGCCTGTAAAAACCCATTCAGCTTTGCCTTGGAGAAGACTTTGCTGTGTTTGTGGGGGCTTAGAGGTGTAGTTGGAGCTGCAGCTTGTTACTCTGGCTGTTCATAACCGTGTGCTGAAAGCCACAAGTTGCTCTCCTTCAGCCCTTGTGGGCCACAGAGGGCAAAGACATCATTGAACTGATGGCTCTTCTATGCTGCTAAAACACTCAGATAAAATTTTCATAGTTTAACATCTCCAAATTGGGATGACAAATGAGCTGAAAATATAATAGAATATTAAAAAAAGAATAAGTCCAGGTTTTAAAAACTTGTTTCAAGCCTGTTGTTTTAACATGGTAATAAAAATAGCAAAGGTGTAAAAATGTGGAAGCCCTTCTCCTGCAGCAAACTTCCTGTTTTGGCTCTTGTCACCTCAGTAACATCAGCTGCACTGAATAAGGAGAGGGTTTTGATGAATGTCAAAATTCAGTGAGTTTCCCTTTTGCATTGTAGAAAGATGCAGGATGTGCCATTGTTGCCCTCTTTGGACTATGAGAAGCTGAAAAAAGATTTGATTACAGGGAGTGATCGTCTCAAAGCCTTCCTACTGCAAGCTCTGCGCTGGGTAAGTGGGATAGCCTCTGTACAAACCAATAGGTCCCTTCTGGAGGGGTCCAATCTTGTGGGCAAGCTGATTGAACTCTTCAACAGAACAGCATTATAGGCACCTTCTGTCTTTGTCAGTGAAGCTCGCTGATGCTCTTGAAATGATGAAGAAAGCCCAGGCAGTAGGTGTGTATTTGTAGCAGTGTCCTCCCTTTCTGAGGAAAGCCAGATAGAAATTCCTGAAATCTCCAGTGGAAGTTATTTCTGATGTGTTTTTGAGAAAATTGTTGCTCCTGGCAGCTCCTTTTTCCATGTTTTGCTCTGTTTCAGATTTATATAAATGCTACTGTATCAGAGAAATACCTGAATCTAATCACCAGTTTTCCTTCATAGTCAACGTATACTACAGGAGCCTGCAGTTCTAGTTAACTCAGATCATGTAATGGTATTTTGTGAAAAATTAAAGGTGACAACAGGAAGTTTCATTTTCCTGCCGAAAAGGAAGCTGACACTTTCAAAGTGACACGTGAAAAGTGATAATAGTGAAATTCTGGTCAAGCTTCAATATCCATTTTTCACATTAAAAAAAAAAAAAAAAAAAAAAAAAAGGCAAACAAAAACTGTTAGGTCTGACTGGTGGTTCCTCTAGCCCAGTATTCTGAGATCTTTTAGAAAAGCACCACATCTGTAGCTATTAGAGGGGCTTTTTAGCTTTATGGGAAGTCATGCTGTATCTCTCTTGTATGGACAGTGATGATAGCTTATGAGTAACAGCTCTGTGATGGATCGCTTAGCTGACATCAGGTCAGTTCATTTCATCTCATTCCCTTAGATCACTGAGGTTGAATTCCTTTCCTCTGTGAGAAGAGGATTAATTTTCAACTATGGGGTGTCTGCACCTTTTAAATCTTCAGTGGTCATCAATTCACATTACCATTCATTTATTTGACTGGATTATTTATTTATGTTTTTGTGTTGTGTTATTTTGTGTTTTTTTTTAGCGCTTGACAACATCATATCCTGGAGAACAAAGAGATACTGTCCTGCAGGCCTACATCAATAATGACCTCCTAGATTGCCACAGCAACTGTCAGGTCAGCTGGAATGGCTTTTCTCCAGCTTGTGTGCGATATTGCTGATTTGTTTCTATAAAGTGCTGATCAGAAAATATTATTGCTCTCTGGAGCGTGGGGGGGAAACACTAGTACTGCCAAAATTGTGTGATATGTTTAACTCCTTCGCCCCAGTCTTTAGATGTAGTTGGCAAAGCTCAGCGTTACAGGAGTTCTTGATTTAGATCATCTCAGCAAGTGCATACAGTCCTTGTAGCCAAGGGGAAGTTTGTCACCTCTCCTGGTTTTTGATGTCTGAGTTGAGCAGAAGCCTACTGAGCCCCCCACATAACAGTCAACTCTTGTTTACGAGATGCTCCGTCTCTTTTTGAGTCAGTATGTGTTGTTAGATAATACACTCATTTTCACTGCTCTAGGATAAGAGCAGAATTAGCACTTCAGTCTTAATACCTGCATGGAATGTCTGATTATGCACATGTTCAACAGTATTTTAGTGAGTTTAGAATGGATTGGTACCTTTCTTTAGAAGGGGGATTATCAGGCATGTTGATTTATTCACTGATGATCTAGTACTGTTGCTAACAAAAGGGAAATATTTTTTTCATTCATAAAGGTTAATTTTATGCATGGTTGATTTCCCCAGTTGTTAGAAGCTGTGGACCTGCCTGCTGCATTGTCATTGCAACAGTAACTTGTGCTATTAGAAAAGTTAAAGGATTAATAAATCAATGATCGCTTTTTTTTCTCCCTGAGAATTTCTGTAAGAGGAAAGTTATGCAAAGGTAATGCCAAAAGTAAAACAGATTAAAAATAGTTTGCAATGTGTTGTTCTTTGTAAGCTACTGAGCTGCTTTCCCACACTCCTAATTGTCAAACAACAGCATTCCTATTCGGATGACATTAATATTTAGCCAGTGACCAAGAAAACCTGTTAATTTAAGTTCACAAACAAAATGTTCTAATTTTAGTTTTTCTCTTTGCCAGTGCTGGTTAATTATAATTCTTATTCTACACCATGGAGTTTAATAGCATTATAACAGACAGAGCTGAGTGGCTGTGATCTGCTTATTTTCTGTCTCTCCCTTAGCCACACCCCCACACCAAAATTTAAAAAAGGAAGTGGAAAATTCTAAATCACAGTGACAATTTTTAAGATATCGGTATGCGGTTTATGCTTGTTTGCTCTGAAAATTTACTGAAGCTTTTAAAATGTTACAGAAGACTAGGTTTGTTTTTTTCCCTCTTTGGTGAGCTATTACTAACATTTGTTTTCTTTTTCAGAGAAATGTCCTTAAATTATTACAGTCTAAGAGCGAGGTAGTCAGACAGTACATGGCAAGGCTCATCAATGCTTTTGCTTCATTGGCAGAAGGTAAGAGATCCATGGTGAGGGGAGGAGGGTTGCAAATCATTTTCATATAATGCTGGCTCATAGGTACTTTAAAAAGTGCATGTCACCCCGTGTGGGAATTTAGAGTCTCATTGGCATACTTTTTCTAGGGCTTCACTGTCTTTTGTTACGTAGATTCAAAAGAGTTTTTCAGTGTCTGGAAAGTTTTCATTTTGACACTGTGTTTGCATCATTTCTGTTGTTTTTGATGATTTGTGGTCTGTGCAGGAGCCTAGCCAGTTGATGTCTTTATGTAGGCTTCAGTCTCTTTATGAAGGTCAAAAAATATATATATGGAGGGGCTGGAGGGGAAATTCCCCACTAGTTAAAGTGCGTATTGGCAAACCTGCTCCCAGACTGCATATCTCTGCCTGTCCCACATTAGCCATCAGGTCTGGTGTTTCTTCAGAAGCTAACTATTGCTAGGACCTGAAATCCCGTTGAAAGTCACTAACACCTAACTTTCCTGAACTCTTTGGACATCTCAGTTCTTTTCATAGAGTATGTAATAAACTGTAATAAATCAGAAAGCATGTTCTGAAAGAATAGTGGATTCTGTGTGGTACAAGCAGAGGTACTAACTAGGCAGGTAGGGACCTCTAATATGCCAAGTGGGTGGATTTGGTCTGCTAGACAACTCATTTGTTCAGGTTTGTTTGGGTTTTGGCACATTGTGGCTCCTCAGGAAAAAACTAAGGTCAATCCAACTTGCTCTTTCAAGGAGAAAAAACTTTTCTGTCATAAGTTGATATCTCAGCATCTGTTCTTTCATCGCTCTTTGCACCAGGTCGTCTCTACCTTTCTCAGAACCCACTGTTGCTGCGATTGCTGGAGGAGAGACTGAAAGCTGAGGACAAGGATTCCCTTACATGGGAGAATGTTCTGGGGGCTTTGCAGAAATTCAGCCTCAGGTGATGAAAGCACAGCACTCGGTGGTGACAGCAGGGGAGGAAATGCAGGCTAAGTTAAGCTCTGTTCAGGGAGGAAAGAAGAGTGCTTGATTTTCCCATAACAATCATCAGACCCTCTGATGACCGATGAAAGCGGTGTCATTTATAATGGAGGAGAATTCAGTTTTGCTGACTGAATTAACCTGATTTCCTACCAGCTGTCATGACTCAAGTGAACGTAAATCTCCTACCACAACTCTGTGCACTTCTCTATGTATTCTTTAACTGAACAACTGAAGTGAAAGTCTTAATGTAGAAAGTTCTGAAAATCCCACACAGGAGAAAAAAAAAAAGAGCTGTTTTACATTCCCATGCATAATGTTTTCATTATCCTTTCTGCAAACATTTTTCAGGGATTTCATTCTCATGCTGTTGATCCTCTTTCCTGGAGCTGTCTATACATGGGCTATTCTGTTTTTTCCTTTTGAATTACTGACTCAAATGAAATTTCATGCAAATGCAATAAAGTGCATGATATTGCTCTCATTTTAAAAGTAACTATGATCTAGGACCTCTGTTTTCACAGTATTTGGGAGGAATATTCAGCTCTGAATAGCTAACTAAATGTAAGGAGATAAATATATCTATCTCTTCTAAATTAAGACTGCAAGTTGTGTTATTTTGTTTGTTTGTTGTTGTTGTTTGTTTGGGCTTGTTGAAGAATAAGTGCTGCTCTTGAATTTGCCTCATTTAGATTTTCAGTAGATAAAGTATGTGGAAATGTACATAAGATTCTGCACTGCTTCCTCACGTAATACCTTACATATATTTGAGAAGAAATCTTCATACCCTACTGCTTGAAATCCTAAACCAGTCTTAGACAAAATGATTTTTCCATTTAAGCAGTGTTTGATAGAACAGTTGAGTTTGAATTTTGGGGTCAGGAGCATTTTTGTGAAATAAGCTACTGCAATTTTTGTTTTCAATCTGAAAAATAACAGTTCATTTTATAGGAGGTTAATGCCAGATACTTGACATGAGGGACTTTTAATATAGGGTCAGATGCTCCCTTGTTTTGCCTCAGTCCTTGGCACAGTCCTACCCTACGATCCAGGACCGAGGAAGTGTGTGTGAGTTTTCAGGGGTAATCTAAACCCCAAATACTAAGACCAAGGAAATAACTGTTTGATCTTTGGAGTTTAGACTTGCTGGCTGTAAGAAATAAAGTAATTAACAAATGATGTTCTTCAGTAAGACATTTTCCACCACTTCTAAGAGAAAAAAAAAATTCTACATGGGGTGTGTATGTTTGGTGTTGTTAAGTTAGGAAGTTCTGTGGCAGGAGTCAATCACAGTTGATCACCTGGCACTCGTCAGAGACAACTACAGTTTGAGGAAAAAATTTACAAATATAACAATCCCTAGAGAAAGTGCAAACAGATCTAAGCAAAGATTGCATCAGCCTAATCAGCAGTACAAAAATGCTATAGTGCTTTGTCAAACAGTAATTGTTTTATGGGTCTGTTATGTGTAGCTGTTTTTTTGTTTGCTTTTTTCTTATTTTAAACCAATTTGAAGCCAATGGAAAATGCAGTATTAGGTGGAATTAGCCTTAGAAAACAATGAAACTTACCCCAGCAATTTGCAGGTGTACACCCAACAGTATTTCAGTCTTCTAACCCTACAGGAATCTGCATCTACTTACCAGGCTTTGTTAATTCACTAGTTTGATTCTGCAAAATGAGCAGTTTATTTTTTTTGTTGGCGAGCTAGCGTATGGCAGGTAGATACAGTAGGTATTTAATGTGCTCGTATTCAATATAAATGTATTCAAAAGGTGTTTACCTTGTGGTTTGCTTTTTTGTGTGTATTGTTGTTTTTAATCCTAGGCGTGCACTGCAGTCAGCAATGATCAAAGATGGGCTCATTTTCTGGCTGGTTGATGTTCTGACAGATACAGATAGCCTGTCTGATTACACACTGGAGTATGCTGTTGCCTTGCTTATGAATCTGTGTCTGAGGAGTGCAGGTATCTAACTTCTGAATTACAATTTTATTCCAAGTGGATAGGGAAGATCCTGAAACCTTTTACTGTTATCCCTGGATTCTTTCAAGTAACTATATTTAGCAGCTGAGACTCAACCAACTAGTGACATTTGAGTGTCATAACCAGTATTTAATGAGCATATCTCTTTCCCAAGCATCCCAGACTATGGTGGTTGGCTTGACCAAAGTCCCAAGAACTAAGGAAGCAGTTAATCAATGAAACCCTCCAAGATTTGATTTTTTTTCGGATCAACATGTGAGGACTGCCGTTCCTACGTTCCAGGTCCACTTTTAGAAGGACACTTACTATTTAAGAGATCTGTTTATGTAAAAGAAAGTCAGAATTGACTTAATCACTAATGGCAAGGAGCTTAACCTTCACCATGTGAAATGAAATACTTGTGTGCTATACTTTACTGTGTAGAGATGTCCCCTGAGAAAATAAGGTTCCTGTCTTAAAAGACTTAAAAGAACCTTAAAGTAAGTTTCGTTTTAAAAAGGAAAGTAAGGCAAGGAAGAGAGCTTGGCATAAGAAAAATAATGCCTTTGTTTAACTTTGTTAAATCCCTTTGTGTTGCATCCTGTCCAAGATTGCGATTGTATAAAACTGGAAAACTCCACTAATTTCAGCTCAGTTATGAGCAGCATTTGGCAGGAACAGTATTGCTCTGTGTAAATTCATTCTATTTAGTACTGATTTTAAGAAATAATTAAGACACTTTCTCTGATCTGTTGTTTTTTTGGTGTTGTTTTTTTTTTTTCAAGCATATTTATTTTCACCCTTTGCAGGGAAGAAAATGTGTGCAAGGATTTCAAACCATGTGCTCAAAGTTCTCTCTGATCTTCTTGGCCATGAAAATCATGAGGTACTTGTACAGCAACTTAGGGTTAAGAAAAAGGTAAAAAGGAAAATTAAAGATGAAAAAGGCAAGAAAGGAAGAAACAGAAATAAATATATAAATTGGCTTTGTTTCCCTTGTTAGACTTTCAAGTAATTAAGTACCTCGAAAGTTTCCTAAAATTCACAATTCTGTGAATTTGATTTCATTGGACACAGATCTTTCTAGATGTAATTATGTCTTCCTTTAACACAGGTTGATAGCCAGAAGTGAAAGTCTTGTAGGTGCCCAGCTATCGTGTAATCCACATGCATTCTTGACTGCTGTTTCTGACACTGTTTAAATGTTATCTCAAGACCGAGAGGATTTGGTCTGACTACTTCATGAGCTGAGGTGCAAGCCATTATGTAAAACATTGGTACAAAAAACCAAATCTGCTGCTAATTTAAAGAACGTTACAAGAAAGCAGTACACCTGTGACGTTCAAGCCCAAATATGTTTTTGTCTGCCACTTTGTTTCACCTGCCTCTTTACTGCCTTGTGGTTCAAGCTTCTTTTCTGTCTCCAGACACACTTGTGCCATAGATGTTATATTAAACAACCTCAGAGGAAAGCGTTAAAGGTGATAGTTTATTTCTGCCTAATGTTTTCAAGACATCACTCTGATAAAATTTGTCTTTTATGTAAAGCATTGATTCAGCTCTCTCTGCAGAGGAGTACTTCTTTTAACCATTTGGTAGAACTGAAGGGAGGAGAAAAATGCAGACAAATATTTTTATGAAATTGAAATCAGAGAGAGGGAGAGTTTAGTGGGATACTCTTGATAGATAGATAGATCGATCGATCTTGATAGATCAATTCCTTGATGATTTGCAAGGTGGTTTGGGACATCCAGTAAAAACAAAATATAAACTGTGGGATCTCATGTTTATATCTAATAATTGGATCATCAAGAAGGTTTTTTTGGTTATCACTTAAGCTGGAAACAGTGAATGTTTCAATGAACTATTAGCTCCAGGTTTTATGAATTAATCAGAGGGCGTAGATCAGTTCTTTACTGGCATTGTTTTAATTAAGATGAATTTTGTCATATCTTTATTGAACTCTTTCAGTGTTTTTGTTTTTATGAATGGGAAAGTTAATACGATACATAGTAGTACAAAATAACATCCCAGTTCCTAGACTGAAATATTTAGAAAACACTGTGATACAGTTGAAGTCTGTGCCTTAGAAGGACCTTGAAATTTCTTTTAAAGGATGGATTCTTAGGACTTTGTACCAGTGCAACTGATGAAAGTTTTGTTATTGCAGTCAAAGGTACAGGGCAGCTCTCTTGGGTGCCAAGAGAACTTTCTGAGAAGCTGTGGAGTCCTTGTGTAAATACTAATCCCTTGTCTTTCCTTGTTTCCTCTGCTCACTGCCTAGCTCACTTGTTCGTTTTTCCAAAATACAGTCAGAGGATGACTGGATGTCTTAGTGCTCCAACAGTAACTGGCCGACACAACAGGTCACATAAGTGCTACTAAAAGTAGTTTGACATATCTGGTGGTTTTCACTAATCATATTACCAAGTTTTTTTTCCTCTGCTGAGGGACAGTAAATAGGCAGCTGACTGGGAGGATCTTTTACATTTCTTCAGGTTTTATCATCCTGCTTAAGGCTACAGTGCTTGAAACCTGTCTGTGTTTATGCTGACATGGTTTTGTCCCAGTTGTTTGTCCTTTCCTTTTTTTTGTAGTGCTAAGCAGAAAAATTAGGTTAGTTTCTGACTTTCTCCTTTCTCTCTCTCTTTTTTTTTTTTTTCTTTTTGGCCATGGGCTAGGTCAGTTTGCAAGAACACATTAACACATTTTCAAAAAAGGGGTGGGGACTATCAACACACAGCAGTACTGGTTTAGCTCAATCATGTCACAGTGTACTTGCATCCCCCCAGAAAATCACTGCTTACCAAGTGGGAATTTTTGCAAGTGTGTAGGCTACCCTGATTAAACTCTCTGAACATAGTTGGTTCTGTTCCTTCACTCTTAAATTTTGGTTATAGTCTACTTGGCTGAATGTCAGAGTTTTTCTTAGTGGTCTGACTACTGGCAAGTATTTCTTCCTCTTAGATACAACCATATGTGAATGGAGCACTGTATAGCATTCTCGCCATCCCTTCTGTCCGAGAAGAAGCCAGAGCAATGGTAAGAAGTTCTGCTTTGCTTAGCACAGAGATCACTTCATGCTCTGAAGATGACGTGTGTGGGTATCTGTTGAGTGGCGTGCAGCAGGTTTGTCATAGGCATAGCATTTTGAGAAGGGAATCCGCAGGAGCCCCTCCACCGTTGATATACAAACAGGTATAAATGTACGTCTTGAACATTTTTGCCATATTTGCTAGCCTTTTCCTAAAGGTGAAGCCCCAGCAGCATAAAGGATCCTTCTTAGTTTATAAATGAAAGATGTTATTTTAGAACAGTTGTCCATGTAGCATTTCATAGATTGGATGTGGCTCAGAAGATGCTTTCATCTGACCTGCTATTTATGGCCTTCCCTGAGTTAAGTAATTCTGCTCAAGTGAGCTAAGGGGATAAGTGTTCTTCTTGCTGCTCTTTTTTTTTTTTCCTGTCTGGTCTAGACATGGTTAGCTGGGGAGGGCGGGAGGAAGGTTTTCACAGAACTAGGAACTGATTCAGGTGAAAGCTAGTCTAATGGTAACAAAAGTGTTTTGACTTGGGGTTGATGAAGCTATTGAGAATGTGGAAGCAGCAGATCCATTAAAATTTGCTGCTCATCATGGATACTTCCATATCTAAATCTAGAAGCAATGCACACATCCCATTTCTTTGGCCTTTGGGAAGTGTATGGACAAAAAGGAATGTTTATTGCTGGACACAGTTTGTTTCACACTGCCAATATTCTTCCCAACAAAACAGTGATATTTTAGCTGACAGTGCTCTGTCAGTGTGGTCACGTGAAGCACTAACCTAGCAATGTTTTCCACTCCATCCAGGGAATGGAAGAAATTCTGCGCTGCTTTATCAAGGAAGGAAGTGCAGAGATGATCCGGCAGATTGAATTTATTATCAAGCAGCTCAATTCAGGTCAGAGGAACAAATGCAGCTATCTGAGCTGTACATCTTTCATAAAAGTCAGAAGAAGGCTCATTTTTTTTATTTGGCATTGAAACTCTTGTAGAACTACAGTAATGTGATGGGCTCAGAGAGGGTGAATAGTTAATGTCAGGATTTGATACGTTTTAAAACTGATTTTTGTGTTACATTTATAAAGAAGAAAGAAAAGGCTGTGTAGTTCCCAATCCTGAAGTTTTGGGACTGTAAACAGAATGCCTTTGTCTGTGTTTTTTTTTTTAATGCCGGTGCCCTCACAGTATCAAGAGACCAGTGTCAACTGCAAAAATAAGCAGGTGATACAGATTGTAAAGCAGGATTTGGTGACTATGTCAGTCTTTGCTCATCTCTCGTTCTGTAGAGGAGCATAGCTCTGTTATCTGCAATTGTTATTGCAGATACACTGCTGACCTTGGGGGGTTTTGTTGTGTGCTGTGTTGTTTTTTTAAAATTCGTATTGATCTTCTGTATTCTGCTATATTGCACAAAAGTTTTAAAAAAATATTTTTACTTGTGGACAGTATAATAATGAAGTGCTTGTAGAGAGAAGTAGAATATTTTATTAAAAGTTAGTTGAAAAATAGACAAACTTGCAAGCACACACTCTCATTCAAGTCTCCTCAGTAAATACACTGAGGCATCATAGTAGGATTTATGAGAAAAGAACCATTCCCAAGTGTTTCTGTTTCTGCCTTTTTTTTTCTTGGATATGAATTGGCTTCAGTGATTTCTAGCATGCTTAATAGGAGTGAATAATTCCAATAGTTGTCTTGAGAAGAATGGTGTGTCTATAAGAGAAGCAAGCTAAATCTGAATGTTCCAAAAGAGGGGCAGTAACTAGAGATTCTTTTAGGCTAGACGTGTTCTTATAGAGTTTCATTTTGCTTCTTTCTAGAAGAGCCATTAAATGACAGTGCCGTGTCTGATGATGAAGAGGAAGAAGAGGATGAGGAAGTAAGTATAAAGGCCCTCTGGAACCTTTTAGAAAAATCCTTAGTCCTCTAGACAAAAAGTATTTGTGTCAGTAAACCAGACCTTGTTTATTCCATGGAGGTGTTCTTTTTTTTAGGATTATAGCTGGAAATAAGTAAAGAGATGAGCACAAGTAGAAATCTTGCTTTCAAACAGACTTATTTCAGCAATTAAATATAAAGGAAGTGAATGATCCAGTATATCACCAGAATAGCTTTTAAAATATTGTTTTTTTTTTCTTAAGGTATCTTTATCTGTTTAATGTGTGACTTCATTTTGCTGTTTAGAAACTTTTAAATATATTTCATAAATTGTTTATGATGAAGGAAAACAGTAATTCCAAATTTGAAAATAACTGCCATAAAAAGAGAAGAAGAAAAAAATAAGATAGCAAGTATCAGAAACAGCACAATAGCGTAAACTGGTGAGCTGTATATTTCCAGCACTGTTAACAAAATATTTTATACTGATGATTTCACTTCAGCATTTTTTAAGAATCTGTTTGCGTAGGGTAATAGGATTCCAGGTGTAGACAGCACGTAGTGTAATTAGTTTATTCGCCATGATCCCATGGCAGGGAAGTCAGACTAGATGGTCTGAAATGGTCCCTTTAAACCCAAATGTTCCTGTGATTCTGTGATTTAAATTAACCATCAAAGCAAGGTGTAAACAATGTTTAAGAAATTTGCAACAGTCTTCACTGGTGTTGTTACAAAGAATAAGATGCATAAAACTCAGTAAGCCTGTTGTGTGTGTGTTTGCTAGCTTGTTGCACGTTAATGCTTAGGAAGAGTGGTGATGCTGCTGAACCCAGAAGGTGCCCTGCTGCTGCAGGTTGACTGAGCGTATTTTCAAGTGAACTTTGAACCTGTTACATTGTGAAAACAGAAAAATATGCAAACATCCCATTTGTAAAAGGTGTGGTTTACTTGTAGCCATGTAGCGTATCACTTTGCAGGATCCAGCCTTTGCTTGGCAGTGTCCAGAAAAAAAATTGTATTTGCATTCTTTAGCTGTTTTGTGTTGTGGCACAATAGGTCGTGAGAAGCCTAGACCAGATTATCTCTTGTGCCTTTCCCTAATTTTACAGCCATGTGGAAATTCTAACATTACAGCTGTATGGAAGCTTTCATTTACAGACAGCTCTTTTTTCTTCTAAAGGGGTTCAGCAAACTCTTTTTTTTTTTTTTTTCTATTAGGATTGGATTATTGTAATTGTATCATCTCTTGAAGTTCTGAAGTGTGTTTTCAGTAATCTTCTCTTTCCATGACTCCAGACCAAAACCAGTGCTTTATATGCAAGGTGGTCTTTCCAGGGATTAACACCTTTTAACTGGTTAACACCTTTTAACTGGTGTTCCAAGGCTTTCGGTGTCTCAGATGTATTGTGAGTATTCAAAGTTGAGATATTTTTCCCCTGAACGCCAGTATCCTTATTTTGAAGGTTACTATGATCTGTTATGAAATCACAGAGATTGGGACACCATTCATGAAAGGTGTGGCTTTAAATTGTGTGATGGTGTCTCATACTTTTATTGTGGTTTTTACTTTTCTTTTTTCCTGCTGATGATTTCTCCTATTCAGTCATGTCCTCTAGATGAGTTGCTGCTGCTCACAATCCCAGCCAAGGCTCTAAGTCAAACCAATTGTATGTGAAATGTGTAACAGGCTTCTGTCAGTCCTTATTTTACTCAAATATAACAATAAGCTCTTGAAACAGAGAAGTGCCTGGTTTCAGTTTTACAATAGCTTTGAGATTATATTAAAAAGAAAAGGAAAAACTCTTAATTCAGGCAGTTTTACAGCTACTTCTATAATAATGATGTGGCGAGTCCTACATTGTAACTGCTTCTGGCACTGTAATTCTGTTCTGTTCCATGTAGGGCTGGTCTGTCAGTCTTTCAGAAAGCAGAATATACAAACTGTGGCAACAAAAGGCTATACAAAACTCATAATGTTGTTACTTTCTTAACTAAGCAAAGCTCTGTTGACTCACTGCCTCGGTGCTTGAGGCCCTTTTGTATTTTGGAAATGCTGTGAGTTATTGTTCTGCGGAGTTCTGTGATAACATCTGGTGCTGTGATCTGGCAGCACAAAGTTTTGAAAGACTTTGTCGGAAGCCTTGCCTTGACATAATGCTTAAAAGCTACTACAGGCAATATATTTCCCTATACGTCTATTTAGCGACAATATGTGACATGCATTCAGACTACCTGCTGATATAATCATTTGTTGCTGATTTACTCGGCACCAGTTTACACCTTCACAGCTTAAGAAATAACAAAGTGAGTCTTTTATGCAGACTCTTAAGTTGCAGTTTCTACCCAAGCTTTTCTTGTTTCCAAAAACATGTGAAGAATCCCCATGCTGTTACCATTACCTTTCTTGTTGTTTTTTTTTCCTTTATTTCCTTTTGCCTGCGATTAATTTAAAGTTGTTGAATTCTCTTCTGGCTTTGAACAGACCTTGTGGTACTGACTTTCTCCTAAACACTGCCGCCAAGATGTGGTTGATCTTGTTGGAGGATGAGCCTGAGATTTCTAAGAGAACGTCGCACACTTGGAAATTAAGATTCTGTAGTGTGTGACATCAGAGCATATATGAAAAATTTCTGCGTAGTGTTACTCAGAAGAAAAATGGCTTTAAGGTTTGTCTGCCAAGCTTTACATTGATTTATGTAGAGGTCAGGATGCACTGTTTTCCAGAGTATATGCCCACTTCGTTATATGAGTTGTCTGGCATGTGATGAGAGCCACGGTTACAATGCATAATTTCTGGTGCTTAATATTCTTTTGACTGTTCTGTTAAATACTAACGTATTTTATATTTAATATTTAATCTTTATATTTGCTTTTTTATTTGACTTGGACCTTCTTAAAAAGCTGCCTGTAAAAGTAAATATGTGATATCATAGCTCTAGCTCAGAAGTTTACTTACAAGCTCGAGATACGTTAGATAACTGTACAGTGACCATTTATCAAACACCCCGTGATGTCACCATCACTCAGCACCTGGCAATAAAATTAGTAAACTCCAGTGTGAAAATATACTTCAGACGAAGGGTACATCAAAGGAAGAAGCTTAATCACGAGGCTTCGAGCCATTGCATTAAAGGTTTGCTGCCAACAGTGGTGAATGGGGCACCAGTTGTGGTGTTGCAGTGGTGGAAGGATGACGGTACATATGTCAAAGCTTTCCTTCTGTGCAAGGAGGAGCTAGAGGAGGGAAGCGTTCAGGATCAGTTACCTGCTATGGTAAATAATGTTAGAGAGCAAGATTGGCAGGGAGAGGTACTTCCCAAGAGCCAGAAACTGCTGTTCTCCGTGTGGCAGAATGCCTCAACCAGCATATTGGGTGAGGTGGAACCTGGGGAAGCTGAGGAGATCCATGAAGAAAAGCTAAATACATCATGCATGCATGGTAGCTGGATGAAAATCTCCACGAGACGATTTATAAAGCTCATCTTTGCTAAAGCATGTACAGTATATTGTGGAGTTTAGTCTGTTTTTGTTGTTGATTTGCTTGATACAGGTGATTGCTGGCTACTGTACAAGTGTTTATCTGTATCTTTTCCATTATCTGGGTTACCTTTCACACCTACCCGGCTTCCCAGCTGGTTTTAACATATCTTTGGAGAGAAAGGCAGATGGAACATCTCCCTGAGGTCCTGTACAGCCTTGTCCTTTATGTCTGAGTGTCAGGAGAATGCATCTTTAGGAGGATGAAGAGGATTAACAGTCTGGTATCTCAAAAGTACCTATGTAAAAACTATTTTTTATTAAATCTATATACAGAAAAAATAAATTAAGAAAAAATTGCTCTAAACCTCAGAAGTCTGTTGTTCATACACAGACATCTAATGCCTCTAAAGTTTGCCTAGGATATCAGTGATCATTGTTTTTAATGGCATTTTTAACAGGCTTTCTACATTACTTTAAATATACCTTACTCTAACAAGTCATTTAGTTTTTCTTAGTCACTTACATTTACTGTCGCAATCTGTTTTCTTTACTACGTGTGGGGTGGTTCTTATCTAGGTTATCACGGGCAGCTCGGAAGAAACTGCTTTCCAAGAGCAAAACGCAAGCAAAAATACTGTCATGCATGACTACTTTTGGTTTGTTGGAGGAGTCCCTCAAACTTTAATACTTCTTGGTTTGTATGAAAGCTGAATCACCATAGCTCTACCAGAAATAGACATGAGAGAGTGAATTCTGGATACTTCTCACTTGAGAAGTTGGTTACTTTTTGTGTGTGTGAAATAAAGTCAACAGAGGACTGTCAATATATTGGTATCCTAAAGGACTGCTTCCAAGAATTTTGTAGCAGCCCCGAATTGTGAGCTTTAAAGATTTGGTGCAAAGCTGAGTTGCTGCTGCTGCTTCATATTGCTCCAGAAACATCTGCTTTCAGATGGCTGCCCCTGGTCTCACCTTTAAGGAACCACTGCCCTCAGAGGAGCTTTGCATGCCCAGCCATAAGGAATTTTTGTCTCGAGTCATTAAAAATTATGCCTCCCTTTTCTTTAAAATAAGTAATAAAATGCTTTTGCCCCCCAGATGGGGAATAAGCAGCAGTAAATTACTTGAGTGTTTTTGTGAAGGTGTAGGGAAGAGTGCTGAATACGTATATGTGGGCATTTTTACCTAATCGAATGCTAGCATTGTGTTCAGGAAAGACTATGAATTGTTTTAATGTGTGGTTACTTTATTTTTACTGCTACTTGTAATAATATAATCTCAATCTATAATTTTTATTACTGTCACATGATACTGATTCATAGCAAGATCCGTACAAGTTCTCTGTCATTCTATTTGCTTGAAAGATAACTGTCTTGTATGTTTTAGTTTTAAAATTGACTTTTAAAAAAAATGAAACAAGGATATCCTTTTCTCAGCTTCCAGCGTGGCTGAGAAACTTCATCAGGTTGTTTTTTTCAGTCTGTATTGCACAACTAAGTTGGCTGTATGACTAGATCTGCAAAAACTAAAACTCCAAACTTCACAGCAGCTGCTTGTTAAAGATGGAGCATTGCACCTCCTTGGACTAGAATGTGGTGTTCCACAAAAATCCCAATTGCTGAGATTTTCCTGAGTCTTTATTAAGTTCCGCAAGGAATAATGATTTGAGCTTGAGGAAATTTGAAGAACAACTTTTGAAATTCGTGCTGTGCCTTCTGGAGAAGGATTTGTAGAGAAAGAAATGTTTCCTCCTCTCAGGGTTCTGTAGTTTCTGTTTCTATCAAAAGCTTATGTGAGTTTTCTTAGCTATCTGCTTTTTTGATAGAAATTGCCTGCCTGTTACTATTTACATGTGCAGTACTAAGTCATTTACCTGGAAAGTAGATATCATCCAAGTGACTACTGAAGTAAGAACTAAATTTAAAATGGAAACGTCCTTGGAACATGGGCTGAGATAACGCGTGTTGCTGTTGCAGGAAGACCATGACATCATGGAGGCTGATCTGGACAAAGATGAGATTTTACAACCTCAACTGGGAGAACTTACAGGAGAGAAGCTGCTGACAACTGAGTACTTGGGAGTGAGTACCAGTTAGTATGATCCTGAAATAAATGAATTTGCTGGGTTAAGTGTTTAATTTCAGTGGTTTCATCACCTTCTAAAATCTTTTCTTCTTCATTTTGTTGATTTGGACTTGCATGGCAGTCCAAATCTTTCGCTATTTGTTTTCTAAGCTGTAGTTCAGAAATAGAATAAGTTTGAAAAAGGTAGCTGCCCCTTCTTGGGAGGTAATCAGGCTGTGACTTGGTAATAAGCTAAGGACAGCCTTAGGGTTTTAGTGCTAGATCGCTGACTCTGTGGCACACAAAACGAAGCACTGAGCAACTTAACGCCAAAACACTCTGCTGGTCTGAAATTATTTTGACAGGGAGAAAAAAAGTTGAAAAATTAACTGTTCCTTCAATCTTTATGCCAGATCAAGTACTGTATGTCTTACCTCAAGCATCAAAAAGACATTAAGAAAAAAAAAAAAAAAAAAAGTTGTCACGACTGCCATTTAGTATGCTGCAATTTAATGTGAGATAAATGTGGCTGTATGCCTTCTGGATGTCAAAGTCCACACTCAGGTCGGGCTACAGTGATGATGAATGAGTGATGAGATAAGATGTCATGGGACAACCTGTAGTGATTCCACGGAATTTCATGTACTGATACTGGAACACAACTTAGTTGCTGTTGCAGTGTTTCTACAGATTTTTTTTTTCAGTGGTTCTAGTTCCTGGTCTTTCCGCTACCTTCTCTTTGTTTGTTTGTTTGTTTTTGTTTCAATTTCTTTATTACCTGTGTATCAGATAATGACTCATACTCCAAAAACCAAGAAGAAGCTGTTTCCCAGTGTCCAGCAGAGTATAGACGAGCCTCTCCAGAGACCTGTGACACCAGGTTATCACAGAACTGCGTACCCAATGTAAGTCTAAACAAATGAGGCAAAGCAGGATTTTTTTTTTAACTTAAAAAGTGACCTAACAAATATCCCCACTGCCAGATAAATAAAATCTCCATACTTGAAAGTGCATTGGCATTGTCATTCTTTAAAGATCACTTGAAAGAAGAAATAAGAGTGCTGTAGGCAGAGAAAGGTCTGCTGGCTGAGGCCACATACTTTGAATAGTTGAACAAGTGTTTACTGATCAATTTGATTTAAAGTTGCGTTATATCTTGTGTGTTCATAATTCTTTCTTCTTCTCACAATATATTCTATTTGTAAGTTGCATGGAGTGTGTAAGATGACTGGGATCTTCATGTTATAAGCAAAAAAAGTATATTGCTCTAGACAGATACGCTACCCATCCATAAAACACACTAAAAAGAAAATGGAAAAGACAAATCTTAGTATGTCTGATTTCCTGTTTAAAAAAAAAAAAAAAGAAAAAATCCAATGGGGGTGTCTGTGACACCTTGCTCTTGGTTTGATTGGTTCATTGTGGGGTCGCTGTTACCAGGTTCGAGGTCCCACTTCCACTGCTTGGTACTTTTTCCAGTGGTAGACTAGAGGAGCTGGACTGACTGTCTGGCACTGGCTGTTAAGGTAGCCATACTTAACATAAAGAAAACTTAAAATATTTTTCAGGAGTAGATTTTAGTTACTGTGGGAGTGTTTAAGCATTACATTCCTGCTTTTTAAGTGGAGAGGAAAACAAGCATGTGACAATGAAGTGACTTGCCAAGGAAAAATCAGAAAAACAGTGGCAAACCTGAGGGAGTAGCTTTTATTTCCTGGTGCAATGTAATGTGCTACAGTTTATGTACCAGAAAAATGTCTAGAAGTGATCAAATGCCTCTTTTTATCACCGTCTACCCAGGTAATGTTTGCTTAACAAAATCCCGGGATTACCTGAGCGACAGTGGTACTTTGTTGTGTCAAAGCTTAAATCTCCTTACGGACAGCTTTGCAGCCTATTGCCTCTGCAACACAACTTGAGGTGTGATTAAAAAAAATCATGTTGATTTAAAAAAAAAAAAAAAAAAAAAAAAAGATCTTTCTCTACATAGTGGTTCTAGTAGCTTTGGGTCTGAGAAAAGTGGTGGGTGAAGCCTTCTTTACAGATCGCCTTATTGTGTAAACTAGAGAGGAGAAATGTCATCAGCAAAAGTCTAGCATGGTGAAGAATATGTGGAAATTATTTCCCTCCAGTTTTGCCAAGTGGTGGAAATTATAAGAGTATTTGGTGCTTGCATGTAGGAAGCATGAGATACCACTGTGAATTAGAAGTTTACATTTTGTATATAATTTATTTGTGCAAGAAAACTGCAGTAAATAGTAACGTGCTTGAGGTAGCTTTTGCAACAGAAAAGAATAAGCTTTGGAGGCTTTATGTCTTTCTAATTTTAGTAAGAATTCATTTAGTAAAATGAGGAAATTACTTTCTTAGGAAGAGGAGGGCAATAAAAGTAACCAAATCATAGCTGCCTTAATATGAAATACATCCAGTTCAGATATTGCTTTCAAATTTTTAAATTATTTAAGTGTCTCATGTTTGCATCAAATGAAATGGTATGAAAAATGTCAGACTTCTTACTCTCCTGTACAGCTTGTTTACCTAGGAACAACCCAGGACAGTTCATCTGAAGTTTTTGATTCAGCCAAGGTTAAACTGCATAAAAACACATGTAAATGCTTGCATTCAGAATTGAATGTAACCCGTTTGAAGTTCTTCTGCGAGACCTGATGTAACGCATTCCATTTCTCAAACAAGGTGAAAAAGGAAGCAGTTGATGGAGATACTATAATGTGTCTCTTTGAGTTGTTAGTTCATACCTCAGAAAGGGGAGGGGGGTGCTTCCAGTGCTGAATAGGAGTATTCACACAGAAAATTAATGCAGAATAGCTACTGCACATGAAGCAGATATTCCATGCTCATTTTTCTACGACTTTCCAGTACAGACAAATCTCTGGTTACTTCAGATGGATTGTCATGGGATCCCTGTATGGACAAGCTCCTGTTGTATGGGGAAGCCAGGAAACATTGGAAAGCTGCTTTTTTCCTTTCCCTTCCCTCCTCTTTAAAGACTCACTGCTGAGATCACTCAAGAGGGACTGAGCTACTCAATATTCTGCTCGCTGTTTCCTTAGAAACTGACTTAGCTGTGAAATCATTAACTGCCTCCTTGGAATGCATCCTTTCTCACTAGAAATATAGCCTAATTACCTTAACCTGATATTGGGCAGGGAAACTTGCTGCGTCTGCCAACTTCTTTTCACACACGTTTCACACCCGTCTTGCTTCTGCTGCATTTTGTTGCTTATTACTGAGCAATCTTGTCCCTGTTCTGTCCTTCAGCTGCTTAAGTTTCTCATTGATCCACCTCGCTTGGGAAATCAGCAGTTCTACTTCTTATCTACTTTAAGCCAGTGTTGCATGTTGCTCTCTATAAAGCAAAATCCTTGTAATACTCAGGAGCAAACCCTAAATCCTTGAAAAAGCTGAGAATTGGAGACCTTTCAGGCCTGCTACTATATTCTTTTCTTTAAGCGTCCTACTGGTATTTTGAGTCTTCAGACTGCAAGGAGTTACGGTTTCCTTTCCTTGGCTCTTTATTGCTGTAGGAAAAAATGTTAATTCTGAATATGTATAACATCAGCTGGGTTGGGGGAGCTGCAGTGGTGCAGTTAAATTATGACATTGGCACTAGTTTGCAAAGTGAAAAAATAGGTGTTTTAATTTCTTCCATGTTATTACAGGCAATGAGAAGAAATCAGAATTTGCTTTCCTGTAACTTTTTAGACTGCAAGTATTCATCACCCTACATTCTCCTTTCTCCTCCAGGCCAGAAAACGATGCCGTCTCTTGTCATGATAGGCATGAGAAACTGCAGTCTCTGCCGAGTGATTGTCCTCCTGTTTGTGGTGGGAGCAGGTCCAGCATTTCTGACCTCTGCATTTCCTCGTCGTGTAAGGATATTCCGTAAATGGTGTTATTGCTCATTGCTTGATTAGTATTATTATTATTTTTTAAATGTAGCCTTGGAACTGGGTCTCTGTTTGTAGACCCTGGGGCAGTCTGCATGACCTTGGGCATGCATTTGGCTCCAGCTGGATAAATGGCTGCAGGAGGTGATGTGTGGTCAGTAGATACTGACAGCCACACCAGCCTTGCTCCATCTCCCTTCCTGTGGTAGGGCCAAGGATCATTCCCAGGGCTTCCGACAAGCAAAGTATATTTTCTTTCACTCCGTGATATCCTCTGCCTAGGGAGAGAGCTGCAGCCCAGATACAGTGCACTTCCCAACTGGCCAAGCTACTTACTTGATCAAATATACCCTTGTTCAGATCTAAATGAATTACTGTCTGCTGGCACCTGCAGGCTCGATTGGCTGGTCCTCTGTATTAAAGTTGAAGGCAGCTGCAGCTCTCTGCTTCGTTTTGCAGCTGCATTCAAACCATAAAGGGTTGTGGAGGATGGGGAGCCCTGTGTGTGTAGCTGCATTGTGGGTGATGCTGCTAACGATTCCGTCCTTGCAACTTAAACAGAAATTAATGCAGACTCAGCTGGACCCGAGAGTTCAGAAGCATGTGTTGGAGTTTAAAAGGTTATAGGCTTCTGAAATACTTTTCCTCATCTTCCAATATCCACAGGCTCATGGAACTTCTGATGTGAGTTTCAACCTGCTTGCAGGGATTCATTAACATTTCCAACCAGGGTTTTAAAGCAAAATGTTCTGCAGTCTTAGATAAAGGATCTTGAAGCATATCCGGTACAGAATTACTAATAAGTTCAGGCAAAAACCTGCCATTACTTTGTTGAAAAATATGCTTTGAAGCAGCAAAGGAATAGCAGGCTTTTTTCTTTTTCTTCTTGTTTTTTAAATTTCCTAGAGGAAATGAAAAGGATTCTGAGAAAAGTAACCGAGATCTTGCAGGCAGGAATCTGCTTGCATAATGCCTAGAGCTGATAAATACAACGTGCTGAATAAAAGGCGTATGAGAGAAACAGCTGAAGCTCCTGTTTGAGATGGGCACTCGGGTCCTTGCTGTTGTGCATGAACAGAGAGCTGCTGTCCTCAAGCCTTGCTTGACACAGCAGCATGCCGAGTAGAGCTAATTCTGTTCCACACAGAGATTAATTAGCTGGTCAGAGGCAGCAGCTCAGAACAGAGGCTGTGAGCTAATGAAAGCATGCTGACTCGACAGTTTTTCTGTATAGAATAATAATTTTTAAAAAGGGATTGTGCATATTCGTGCTTTGTAAAGGAAATTAAGCAAAGTAGGTACCCAATGTGATGCTATTTCCTGTTTTAAAATGTACTGTAGATAAAACCTACCTTTGGATGTAATTTCCAAGGTATTATGCAGGCACCAGGAGCCCAGCATGCCTTCTGAACCACGTTTTGATAATATTTTATGTTCACTCACCTCTGTCACCTTTCCTGTGCCACTGATGCTGTCTGATGGCTTGCTTGGAGAGGTTTGTGGGGAGGCTTAAAGCGGGAATCTGAGCAAGTCACTGAAGTAATTCATCATTTTGGTGGAGATTGTTGATTTAATGCCTTAGTGCTGAAGAAAATTCTGCCAATTTAATATATTCATATTTTCAGAACTTTAATTTTACCCACTAAAAAGTTTGCTAGCTATTTTCGGTCAAAACTGCTTACAGATGGATATTAGTTAGAGAACTAGATTATACCGTCTCTTCTCATGGAAAAAATTGGAAGTCAGAATATACAGCATATTGCAAGTTTATATTCATTATGCATATAAGAAGACTAATTATTTTTATGTGTGACAGAGATAATTCTTAGCACTAACTGAGGCTATAAAACAACACGGAGTTACTCGAAGAAGGATTGCCAGAGGTTTGTTTTCAGTTTTTGCAAGTAGCCAGTGAAATACATGCTTAACTATCTTACCTTTTGAGATTTAGAAATGAAGAGGAGAAGAGACTGCATTGCTGGATCCCATGGCAAATCATTTCATTGTAACTGGACTGGATCTTTGGACATTGCCTGTTTTCCAAAAGGCAGTGTTTTTTGTAAATCTTAGATTGAATTCAAAACATTGGATTCAAAACAGTACAAAACAAGCCCTTGAAACCATAATTAGAAAAAAAAAATCTTACTATACAAAGCTTCTGTGCCCTTTTTCTTCTAGTGCCTTCTAAGATAAAACAGGAATCACTGCATAAGAAAAATGTAAAAATAGTTGTACTGCTTCTAGGGGCTCCCATCATGCCCAGGCAAATGTCATTGCTGTGAAATGGAATATATAGTGTGTTGAATTCAGATCTCGGTCTGACAGTCATCGTGCAGCACCAGAAACCTGCTCACTTCAGCATGTATTTTCCCACATCACATGAATATTTTGGGTTTCAGAGTTGCATGCAATCAAGTTATGAAATGAATAATAATAGATGGGGGGGGAGAGGAAAAGAATAAAAGCTTCACGTGAACAGTCAGCATCATCAATGTCATGTCTCAAGCAAAGCTTAGCTTCAAGAAACTTTTATCCTCTTCTGTTTTCTAAAAATGAAAGTAGTTCTCAATGTTCTCTGCACCTGGATCTACTCATCTGTTCTTGAGTCATGTTCTTTTTTTTTCTTTTTTTTTTTTTTTCTGATTCTGTCTGGGACCGTCCTCACTTTTTATCAATTTGGTAAAGAGATTATTATTATGACTTTGTCTCCTATGAATAGGCTTGCATACTAAAGATGAACCTTGGTCACCTTATTTACATATCCAGTGAATATCAGAGAGAACATTAACTGGGCAGCCAGGTAGTTGTCTGGAAGCGGCCTGGTTGGTATCCCACTCAGCAAGTGAGAGCAAATAAAAACAGGAGGGCAGCCTGTCCCAGGCATGGGAGGAATGCGGAGGAATGGAGCTGGGAATTTTCCCTAGGCTCTTACTGGACTTGCACATCTCGGTAGCCCTGTGATCCTCAGCAAACTGCCTGTTCTTCCCTTTTGTGTCAGCACAAGGCAAAATGTGAGGTTTAGTGAGCAAATATAACAGACCTCAGTTCTGACGGAGGTGTTTAAAACAGCTTTTTGTCTGCAATGTCTGCCTGTCACTACAGATGTGGACAGACAACTGCAAGAGGTTGCATTCCTGTGGCTTTAATGAGGTATCAGCTAATAACTGATATATTTTAACTGATGAATGCAGAGTATAGCTGCTTTGAAAATGATCCAAGCATGATTTACCTTGCAATTGCAAAGGGCTAGGAGGATGCACACATGCAGTTACCTTGGCTCAGCTGACGAGCTATAAACTCTGCCACAGTAACTCAGTAGCCTGCTTTTGTCTCAACCTTTCTTTCATACAGCAGGAGCCGTGACTTGATTGTATTTCTAGTGAATTGTAAAGAGCCAACTTCTCACTGAATTGTGTTTCCTTTTTAAATAGCAATTGAGACGAAGTCGTCCAAAGTATTCTCGTCAGGCCATAGAACGGACCGAAGCATCCCAGGTGGTGACAATATCTTGTCTTCTCGATCCACTGACTTCACCCAGGACAAAGTAAATGGGCAATCTCATAGGTATGATTTATTCAGATGAGTATCTAAGAGTGCAAGAGGAGTCTGAGGGGACTTACCAGCTAATTCCATGGTGCTGTAAAGACAATCTGTGAAGTCATTTGATGTATGATGTAGTCTGGTCTGAGACAGCTGTGGTGGTGCTTGCCAAACAAAATACCCTTAGTAGTGCCAGCGGCAGCTGTTCAATTTCTAAGCATCTGGTCCAGAATAGGAGAAACCTCAAGCAAGACGTTATTAATGAACGTCACATGTATGCACAACCCGGTCTCCTGCAAGTAAAACTTCCTGATTGCTTCCGTAGATGACTGTACTGTACCCCATGAAAAATCATTTAAACAGTAAAGAAAGACGGACAGCAATGGGAACAGGGCAGGAATTAACATGCAAAAGAGAAATTAAGCATTTAAGTGGATTTGTGTGTTTAAACATGCTATGTTGCTAACACAGCTGACCAGAATCCCTGATGATTGATTTGCTAGGTGGGTATAAGAAAGAACTAAAGTATTACAAGTTCTCACAAAATGGGTTTCAATTTTATCTTGGAAAAAAAAAAAAAAGAAAATCTGTCAAAAGAAGAAGAAAGATCTTACTCTCCTGTTCATGCATTGAGTCCTCTGTGAAGCTCCTCATATGGAGGACTGTGATGTTATATACTGGGTGAGAACTAGTAATTCATTAGGAATTGGACCGAGATTTACCAAAGCTTTTCAGGACCCACATGTGTCCTTCAGACGTTAACAGCTTTTTCCTAAAGGTAGTTTGATTGGGCCAAGTTTTAAACAGTGAGTGTAGAGAAATGTTAAAAGCAAATACATTCCAAGAGTAAAACACAGAATGGGTGGAGATGTGTTAAAGGAGAGGTTTTACAGACTCTCTATGGGTCTGATTTTTTTTCAGTAATGTTCAGTTACTTGTGTCAGTTAAAGCTCTAGCACTTCTGAAAGCTAGATTCTCTGCTTAGAGCTTTGTTTCTTTCTGGCCTACAGATGCCTTTGTAAATATTTTTTTTTCCAATTTTGCTCTTCCAATGGTGACGTCTGAGAAATTACATGCTGTTAACAAATTAGCACTGGCAAGTAATTGAAGTGCGTAGTAGTCATAACCCTGTTCCTGCATTATTGGTTTTACTTCCGTGTTAACATAACAGTATCTAAGCACATACTGCAAATACAAACAGAATTTGATGGCAAAATTTTGCTTGCTTTGTGCGCTGGCTGATGTAGCGAGGTTACTATTCAGGCATTTGCTTGCAAGAGATCATAAATAGGCAGTATCTTGTCCCCTACCTTAGTGTGAAGCTTTGCTTCTCTACAGTTATAATCCATTGTTTAAAAGGTATGTCCCTAGTAATCTTTGCTCTTTCTGAATACAAGGTTATATAAATATCACTAATAGGTGGATCCCTAACTGAAATTAAGGATGCAGTATTGCAGAAGCAGATCGTATCTGTGCATTGTACGTGTATGCTTCCTTACCATGCAAGCGATAATCTCTATTTACAAAGCAGCCTCGAGTTACGGATATGGGAATGTAACCACTCATAGTCCAAGCAGAACACAGAGTTTTCTGTGTCAGGGGTCTTTTGTTCATGTGCTCATGTTGCAACGACTAGGCCCTGCCTTTTTATTCTTCTTTCATTTTTTCCTCCCTGGAAGTGTATTTTAATGTGTTTGCAAAACAGAGTGAATAAATCACTGCTTTGGTCATATGTCTACCACAAGAGCTGCCTCCCTTCCTACTAGGCAAATACCAAGACGTTCCTAGAAAAGGTATGTATGAGAAAAGGAAGGTTGACTTGTGGTGATGCAGCGTTTTGATCATATATAGATCTGTTATATGCCTTGTAGTTAATCAAGCATAAACTTGTGCCTAATAGACTTGAGTTTACGATTGAGGCTTGCTTGAAGAATTCCCTATGTTTTATTGTGACTATGACCAGCATTGTCACAGTAAAGAGATTAAACTCTGTAGGGGCCTTCTTTGGTTTCTAATAGTCTCACCTTTGTTATAATCAGGTAAAACTGGTCAGAAGTCCAAGTGTGTTTGTCTTGGAAAAAGCAGTCCATAACTCGTATTTGAATGTCGAGTCTTCTCACATGTCTTGGTTGGTTATTCAGATCTCCGTGTCAGTCTGTTGTGCACTTTTTAATAACTATCTTATTTTTTTCCAAGTAATCACTTTTATTTCTTGTCAATGCAAACGTAGATTTCTCTGATTTATTTTTTGTTAGAACATTTGCTCTCGAATTACCACACATTGTCACAAATGACTTTTTTACTAAATACTATAGAACATTTTTCCACACTAGATTTTGCTGCTTCTTTCTTAATCTGCCCAAGTCCTAAAGGAAGCCAGATAGAAGGATTTTTATGGTATTTTGAGGATTACCTCTTTTCTGTTGGTCTCCTTTCATTGTTGTAGGAGAAAGTCATTTTGGGACACCTGCATACATGGACACATCCTACACATCCTGACAGAACACCAGCAGATTTTTTCTTTGAACTTTACGGTGTTTGCTACCAATTTATTTCATATAATCCTTTCCCAGAGAGTTTGTAAATATGTGAGCCATCGTACGTGACTGTTATATATTCTTTCTCTTTCATCAAGTCCAGTGACTGACTGCATTACGGTGCTTTGTCTCCCAGGTGTGTAGAGCTGCCTAGGTTACTCTGGTGAAACTGAGATTGTTCATGGCTATAAAAATGCTTTTTAGTGCTTAGGAATACAGATGCAACTTTTTTAATCTAGTGCCAAATAACAAAAAAACTAATTTATGGCTCAAATACTTCTGTGAGGCTGTTGGGTCTTGCTTTTTCATCTGTGTCAGCGTATCGTAATCCACACGAGGTTAACATGACTGGCACAAGTGTATTGAAAACCCAACTCTTGAATCTGAGCGAATAAAACGACAAACAAGCAATAACAATGAAACTATTTTATGGAGAGAGACATTTAAATACATCTGGGATCCACGGCTTGGGGTGAATCTAGCCAATCTTACTTTTTTTTTGGCTTGGATTTGCTGGTTTTGCTGCCATCTGCCACCTTCCCTTTTGAAAGGCTACAAGTTTAATGCTTGTCATGCTCAGTGATAGGTAAAGGGCTGCAGAGGTGGCTCTGAGGAAAGGAGTTAGAGTGTCTCTGCCCTTAATAGTTAACATATACAAATGCAAAATGCAGACAATTAATGCCACTTAAAATATAAAAGAAACGTTTGCTGACAGATCTCCCTGCAAGGTGAAGCAGGGGAATGGCTAATCACTGACTCAGCAGCATTCCCAGGAGAGCAGGAGGGATTAAATGTCTTGAGAATCCTCCTAATCACCCTTTCTGATGGTCACAAAGGGTTCTTTTGATGGAGCTAATAACACGGGGACTTTCCAAATAAAATTTTAATCACTTTCCTTTCGATGGCACCTTTATGATTCTCTTGCTTTGGCTCTGCTTTCACTTCCCTTTAATATGATGTGTTTCTTCATGTAGCTGTTATTTCAGTTTAATCTTTTCTCCTTTTAAGAGAAAATTGACTCACTAGAGCCAACATGAATATAGATTCAAAATTATTTAAGGCTTACTATTTCCTGGTAGCCTTCACTTTTTGTGTATCAGAATATATTGATGCTAGGGGTAGGGAAGGACAGTGTGTCCTCACACAGTTAGGGACTACATTTTAAATAATTGTATTCTTGCAGCATGTGCAGACTATGAAATAACAGCAGCTGGTTTGTGTTCTCAGCACGAACAAGGAACCCGTGTGCATAGGGAATTTATTTTATAGATGCCATCAGAGCTTTTTGCTCTTTTGACAAAGACCTTTTGGGAGATCTACGAATCTTGTCACAGCTGGGAGCCAGGGAGGATGCCTGTGTCTGCCAATATTATGACCTGTATGTAATAGTTAGTGCCCTAGAAGGATGTATTCCTGTGCTGTAGCTTTCATATATGCTTTTTGTACCTCAGAATGAGTCTGCATATGATGAAGACAATAGAAAACAAGCTATACAACACAAGCCAAACATCTATTATTTATTTGCAAGGGGCTTACCTGGACCTGTTCAATCCTGTTGTCCAAATAATCAGGTTTGAGTAGGATAGACAGGTCCACAGAGCCAGTTTAGGGAGGCTGTGCAGTGAGTACATACCCCAGGATAGTACCTGTGGTGCCACGTTCCTCTCCGTTTGTAGTCACCCTGAATTTGGGGCATTCTGGTGTGGTGACAGCAGGCCAGGTTTCACTTGGTTGCAGATTTTCTGTGCGTATGTTTTTCTCTGTGTGTTACTAACCCTTTCCATGTCCTCCCACAGCGAGTTTTTCTCAGCCTTTACCAGCAAACCCAAGATCCCTCGCACTCCTGAAGTGCAGAGTGCCAGCCCCAGAAAGGGAAAGCTCCCGACCATTGCCCCGCAGTTTTCTCAGTCTGGTCCCCAGCAAACGAGCCGGCCGAGCTCCTCAGGATCATCCACAAGGAGCAGACAGAGTAAGTGGAAAACATCACCCTTCTCCTTGTCAGCGCTTGGGATGGGAAAGGAGGGAGCTCTGCAGGAGCTCTCCAGGAATGAAGTCGTACTCTACGAATGTGCCAGGAGTATATGACATTGTACTTGTCATCTGCAGGATGCACAACCATGGAATTATATCCCGCTGAACTCTGCTCCTATTTCCAGACTGTCATGTGAACAGTTGGAGATGTGCTTTTTCCTGTCTCTGGGTGGAGAAAAGTGGCTCAGAAGTATGGGGGGAAGCTTCTAGTCTCAGATTAGACATTCTCTGGATGTCATTAGACTGTCTCCTTTTCTTTAGACACTTGTTCACTCCACTGTATAGCTTGTCTAACGTTCTTCAATTTGGATTCCTGGGTGTGTCTGCGCTGCACTGAATGTAGACCAGATGTCTGACGGTTCAGGAGATGGGCTAGGGCAGCCTAGCAAGAAGGCTGCCAGGCATGGTGTGCTGCTTGTGGCAGTCAGCATTCTGCTGGAAACTTGGATTTGAGAACCAGATGGATGTGTTGTTGCCTGCAGAAGCGTAAGCAGTGCTAGGTTGCAGTGGGCTCAGAGGAGAGGAAGGCAGGGACCTGAGGTTGGAGGGAAGAGGTGGAAGCATGCTCTAGGCCTGCCAGCGTGAGCCCACTAAAATAGAAATGTTGGTCTCAGTTGCTTACACAACAGTAAACACGTATGGAGATGTGGAGGGTGTGAATAAGTTTTTTCTCCGGGGTGCAGAAAGGACTAGCTGGATTCAAATATACTCCTGGGGCTGGACTAGCCGCATTCAGGTATATCCCTGGCACCAGCAGCAATAAAAATGGAAATAGCAACGTGGTATAGGTTCATATTCCAATTGTATCGTAAAAGTTTAGTGATGATTATCACAACGTAACGTCAGCATGACTCTTTAGCTGTAACTGTTACCTTGAACCATTTAAAAAAAAAAAAAAACACACCAGGAAACTAATAGCACTTTTTAAACCTGCCCATGGAATTTGAGATAGGTGCTTATCATTAACTTTTAATTACAGATAAGGAAAACTAATTGTAGGGAGCTGAAATAATACAGTAAATCAGCAACAGAGCAGGAAGGAGCTTCTTGAACCTTCTATATTGCTTACTTATTGTCATTTCGTGTGGTCGTATATGTGAGGAGATTGCGTGGTTTCATTCAGGGAGTACAGGTGAGGCAATGAAAGAGGATGTCCCTGGTAACTAAGTGAGATTTTGACCTAGCGATTATTTGCTCGAGTGATCCCATGCTTAGGTAATAACTGCCAGCTGCTTTAGTGTTACTTTCACTGCGTATGCCCTGTGTTTCACCTCTGTCATCAATGCTTTACATTTCCTGTGAGGGGAGTTCCATTCTGCCCTGGCTGAATGTGATGCTAACAGCCAAGAGTCTGTCCCTGTTACCTGTTTAGCTTCATTTCCAAAAGCACTAGTCCATTAAAAAGGAGAGAGTATATGTGTGCACACAAACTTGTCCACATGTTCTAGTTTCTCCAGCAGAACTCTACGCTCCTGGGTGTCTGTGCCCTGTGAAAGATGTGACACATGTATGGTTGCTTTTGTAGGGATGTGAATTAAGTTCCTTTTCCAGTGGCACAGTGCACAATCTAGCTTATTTTGAAGTTGAGTTAAAGGAGAGTTTAATCAGAGTTCTGTGTTGTTTGTGTTTCTTTATTGATTCAGTGTATGTAACTTGTAAGGCCAGACTCTTGGGCTCTCTTAATTTTTAACTTTTGTTAGATAGGATTTGTCTTACAGCATACTTGTGGGCATCATGCACTGAGAACATTGCATCTCATTTTGTGTCCGTTTAGCTTTTCTTCAGAGTTTTTCATTGGGGTTTCAGGCAACTTGTTTTCTATCTGTCCATAGGTTTCACGAGACAGACTTGAAGGCAGCAAAAGAACGCTAAACTCCTATCTTCCTGCCAAAAAATAGCAAAGAAATTTGTTTTGCAAACAAGCTGCCATCCACCCTATTTTATTCTGTATTGTTGTCTGCTGTCATAAGGCACCTATTAGTTACTCTGCATCTTGCAGGTGGCTTTCACACAAGTATTTATGGTTTGGAAAATTGAGAGGCTGGTGTTAAGGACCTGATTTTTAAAGGACTTTAGAAAGGCTTTAAGCACCCAAGTCCAAACTCTGTGTTTCCAAATTTAATTCCCTTTAAGCTTCTGCTTAAAGGTACAGGGAAGCATCTGAAGCAGGTGAGCCCTTGATAAAGCTCTGTGCTGCTCTTCCTTTAATTTCCCAGTTGACTTTTGTAGATGAGTTGGAAGTGGTGTCAGATGGACAGATCTAAGCAATTAGTAGATCTCAGCAGTTGCTGCCTTCCATTTGCCTACTGCATAGGTATGTTGTTTTTTTACATATTAAAAGAGACTTCTGGAGGATTGTCTTTACCTCGTGGATTCCTTTGTATTTCTGGAGAAATAAAAGTTTATATAGCTCTGGACAAATGGTGAGAAAAAGATTAGTTTCTGATTGCACTTATTGATGTGATGGCTTATTTTAGAGACAGGTTTTAGCTTGTTTTTAAAATTTATTGTAGGTGTACTTACTGGAAATAAGTTGCTTTGACGCAAACCTAGCTGAACTAGCTGGACTGCTGTTCTCGGAGTGTAGAGTGTGTGGAATGCCTGAGGAATGCAGAGGAAGCACAGGTACTTAGTGCAGCTACAGGCCTGGGGCCAGATTGCTGCCTGAGATGTAGCCCACTGTTAGTGGAGTGTTAAAGCTGTACCTTACAGCAAAACTGAGCTCCTCAAAATAAAACCAACCACGTTGGAGCTTTCTGCTGAATCCCCTTCCTAGCTGGTATAGGGGTGACACAGTGGCTAGAAGACAAAGAGGACCTCCAAATCTAAACTTTTTCAGCTCTGCTTTATGTGCTCCATGTGGATGGGAAAGAATGATTTAGTCTTCATGCATTACTCTGCATCTGTTCCAAGCACCTCTTTATGGACACGCTAAAGGTACGTGTGCAGCATCCCACGTTGGTTCACTCTAGGGCACAGTGAAACTAGACTGACAGAAAAATCTGTACCAAAAGAATGAAGAAGGATTTTATCAGGACTGTGACCTGCCCCTGTGGCTTCCTGCAACTCCAGAAGTTCTTTCAGTGACCCCGGACAGCTGGCTCCTGTAAGCACATTCTGCATTTTGAAGTTGCAGCACCAGTGGTTAAGGTGCCTTTGTGTGTGTTCTTTGTGCTGGTTGTGTCACTGTATGGATCAAACAAGTGTTCCCTCAGGCAACTCCTGCCTAGTGATAAATGCTGCTTTCAACTGACAGAGTTTTTTTTTCTTTTCTTTTTTTTTTTTTCTCCCTGCAGGCGCTCAGTCCTCCAGGAAGTGAGAACAGTTCCTTTCCTCAAGAATCACCTGTCACTTTACTGAAGGGCAGAAGCAGCTTCCTGTAATGAGCTTTACTGGCGACCTACCGAGAAGAGGTTATTAACATTGCACGGCGTGTGCCCTGCATGGTGATTCAGGGATTATCTGATGGGATCCATCTGTAGTCCTCTCGAAAGCTGGCTAAGACAAAGGCCTTGTTACAATTCAAGGTCTCAGCAGGTGCCCACAACTGATACGGTAGATGGATATAGTCCCACTGTCTCTGATAGTTTATTCTAAAGTGACATTGCTACCTCCAGAAGTCTCTTGCTCTCTGCTTTTTGTGTCAGAGTAAATGGCCTTTGGAGGTGGTCTGTAGGGCTCAGCACAGGAGTCTGGCCAAGCAACTGTCTTGTTTACATATTGCTTGCTGAACAAGTCTGTAACTTGCTTTATTTAAATTATGCTGTTGTGAATGAGTTAGGGAATATCTGTGTTCAAAGGATCTGCATCTGCACAAGGAAGGAAAGTGTACGCTATCTGTGTAGAGCCTCACTGCCTGGAGCAGTTCTATGTGGAGTGAGATCTCTGTTTGACCACCAGAGACTGAAGAGAAAGTATTTTGTCAACTTCTGATTGTCCTGAGGCAGTTGAAAAACTCTGCCAGTGCCTAAAGCACCATCCAGCCATGCTTATCTCTGAGGATCTGGTCAGCAGGTTTATCTACAGCAATTATTCCTATTCATTCATTTTTTTCCCCTTAATGTTGTTTCTTAACATTTGTAGAATGAATAATTAATTTTCCACTGGAATTAAGAACTTTCTTCATTCATAGGAGAAACCATGAGATGTGAACAGATTAGAAACAGTGTTCTGTGCGTGTGTGGCTGTGGACAATGACCTTTGGTCTTTGTCACATTTTAAATTCTTCACTTCTGAACAGTGATTGGTTATGTCTTTATGGAATTTATGCTGGTCTTCAGTGAACACAAAGAGCTGAATAGGTAAGGGTAATCAGGAAGCCCTTCGCTAAATCAAAACCCAGCAGTTAGTTCTGCCAGTAAATTATGAAGCCTGCACATCCCTTTGTATGACACAGCTCTTAGGACAACAGCAAAAACTTTAACAGAAAAGCAGTTTACCTTGGAGCTTGGCTGCCACTGAAGCAGAAAACATTGTAAATGGACTTCAAAAGCAAATGCTTTAGCAGGTGTAAAAGGGAGAAGCCAAAGCTTTTGTTTTGGAGTTCCACCTTGAGAAACAAACAAGAGGAACCCAGCCTAAAAATAAAAAGTCAAGCAACTCCAACAGTGACAGCTGCCTCCCGCTTGAGTAAAGAGTTGTAAAGCCACCAAACATTTCCGTAGGAACAGAAGAAAGCTTTATGCTTGTGCCGATGAGACCTTGAGTTGTTTGTGCCTCTCGGTATGTGATGGCAACTGAATAGGCAAGGCATTTCCTCACTCGGTGTAGTTGCCATGAGACCCAAGACCAGTGATGCTGCATCAGGTTTTTGTGGAAAGGGATCCAACAGGCAAGTTCCTCTAACCCCTTTGGCTAATAGACTTCAAATTGGAATTAAGATGTTTTGAAGGACAAGACAGTTGAAAATCTGGTCGTATTCACGTGAAACTTTCTGCTCAGTAACTGCACAGACTAACACAAAGCAGGCAGGGTATGGGTTTTGCTTTAATGCCCCAGCTGCGTAGGACATAGAGTAATTAGAGACACCTGATAGTCTTTTTTCCTGTAGATTACAGTGATAGATGAATCACAGAAAACCTCTGATTTGTGCTTTGTGAAATCACAGAAAATTCCTGATTTGTGCGCCCACCTGCTCTCAATGCTGTTAAACATAGTTAATGAAAAAAAAATGTCCTTTGATTTACAGAAGGGCAGCAATAGGACGCAGCCATAAGAACTCACCTAATAGTTTTGCATGGCAGGCAGTTTTTCTTTTCCCTCTGAAAAGCTATCTTTTTTCCAGCTGGTAATATCAATGGGCAGGTTGTTAACACTGAAGTGCTAAGCAAGTTCATTTGCATATGTGGATACACAGAGTGCCCCAGCAGTTGAATTTTATTTATTTTACAGCGGTGTTGAGTTTCATGTTTGAGCAGACCTGATTCTCTGAAATGCAGAACAGCCTTTGAAAAGAGTTGAGTGCAAACTATTAAAAAAAAAAAAAAAAAAAAAAAAAAAAAAAAACAACTCCCTGGGTTTACTGTTAGGTGAGGTTAAAACTATCACTCTGTAACTCAGCCAAAAGTAGCTGCCCTCCACCAGATCAAGATAAGTGAAAAGCAAAATACAACCAACAGATGAGGAAAACTGAAAGGAACAAACTGAAGTGTATGTCCTTGTGTGTTTCTTATGCAGGCCCACTGCAAGGCAGAACTCTACGTGTATGTTTTTTCATGTTCAAGTCTTAGATGTTTTGGAGTGAGTACAGAGTTTGAAAACTGTGAGAGTATTTTTATATTGATGTTTGAGAAACTTCATTTTCCAAGTACTTGAGAGAGAAACTGTATACATGCTTTGAAATAAAGTAGCAGCTGAGCAGTAGCTTGTGAGGCTGACAAAGTAACGTGTTCTCTGTTTCTCTGTGTTGCTCACAAAAAGCCCCTGCAATGCCAGTCAGGAGGTTTTGAAGCTAATGTTAAATGCTCATTCTGCCTTTGTTAGTGGGGCACCACTATTTGGGGTTGAGAGGTCCCTGGATAAAAAGTCAGTAACATGCATATAGCAAATTCTGCACCTTGCTCTTAAAAGTTGTTAGGTACTTCTTGTATCTGTCACGCAGAGGCTGCTGCTAGATACAACACCATCCTGGTAAATTTGTAACAGGAACAGTGGAAGCTGCCTCCTGAATGAGAGGGAGGTGATTGTACCTAAACTGATTAATTTTATTTCCGATAAGCAGATGCAGTAACTGCACGTAACACACAAAAAGTCCCCTTCAGCTGTTTGTGTGACCAAAGTGCTACGTGATGCTGATGTGCTTCTTGTGTATAACCTCTACATTCAGTGTTAATGGGGCACAACTCAAAGTATCCTGAGTTGGAAAGGATCCGCATGGATCATCAAGTCCAACTGCTGGCCCCACACAGGACCACCCAAAAATCAAACTGTGTTTCTCTGAGCGTTGTCCAAGCATGAACTGCCTATGTCTATTTAAACTTGCATGTCAGGCTCATTCCGTACAGTTGCTTTAAAATCATCTGGTGCTGACCAAGTAGAAATGCTTCTGAAGGCACATGTGAGTTTTTCTTTCTGTGATAGGTTTCCCTAGGGTTTCATGCACTTTCAGGCTGTGTGTTTGCTTGCCTTGTGCTGTTCTATTATCGACAAATTCTGTCTCAGCTGTTTTGTCTCTACCTGAATTGGAAATGCATCTCCCTTTGGTTCAGCCTGGCCTGCCTCTGCTGTCAGCATTGTTTGCCCAGAAGTGTTGCAAAGCAGGTGTGTGCCACACATCGTTTTTGCTCTCTCATGAGGAGAGCCCAGGCATGTGGGATGCCACCACTGACACTTTTTGGGTGTCAGAGCTGTTATTCCTTAGAGGGACTATAAGCGTGGGGGGAGACAAGCAAGGAAGTTCTCTGGAGACAAAATATTCCTGTGTTGGGGAGGGAAAAGGGTTGTTTGGTTTGATTTTTGAGATATTTGCTTTAAATAAAGTTCACTGGTCTCTAAAAAAAACATCAGGGGTTACAGCACAGGGATGAAAAGCACTGTGTTGCCTTCATGCACATGTTGGAGCAGTAGCAGGAAGAAGGCAAGCAAGCTACCTTCGCCCCAGGTATTTCCCCCAGCCCCTTCGTTCCGGGACCTGGAGTTCATCTTTGAGCCAGAACTTCTGGCAGCGTACACCATCCTCACACGTGGCTGCAGTCTGGTTCAATTTGGGGACAAATCATTCCCCAGCAGAGGAAGTGGCAGGGAGCAGGGAGGTGCACCTTGCTCAGCGAGCCGATCTAATCGTGGGGTGTTTGAGCCAAGCCCTGCAAGGTTTGGACACACCTGGTTATGCCATGTGCAAGGTGGTGCATGGGCTTGGCTAACCAAGAGGTTAGAGATACAGTTTTACAGGTCTCCGCTGACCTTGGTGGGAATTGAGTATTAAAACACCTCTGTGACTAAGCCGTGTGGCCTTCTGCACTTTCCTGACCTCTGCTATTCATATAAATCAAAAAAGGAGGGGGACTCTTGAGAATGCAGTGACAGGTGAGAAACAAGATGTTCTGGGGCAAACAAAGCAGATGAGACTCAGCTCTTCCAGCCAGGTTGTGTGGGAATCTGCTGCCAGCAGATTTTAAAGGAACTTCTGGGTGCAGAGCCCAGGGCAGGCTGTGTTATCAGACCAGTAATCCTTCTACCTGGCGCCTGGTCAGTGGTTGGTATCTGGTGTTTCAAAGCAGGTTTCTTTCCAGCTCCTGGCTGCATTCTGCCCTGCAGAGGAAGGGTGTTGTGTTCAACTCCAGGACCATGAGCTAAACTTCCACTCCTTGAGGATCCAATGTTCTCCAAACGACAGGCCAAGTGGCACACCCTGGGACATCTAATAATTTTCGGGAACGTGCCCTTTTCAGTTCTCTCGGCTGTCCTTTCGCATAGTCCAAGTTTCCGAGGAGCTATGATATTGATTTGTGGAAATGAAAGTGAGAAAGCTTCATGCAAATTGTCAGAAAGTCCAGTGACAACCTTAAATGTTTGCCTTGTGCTTATCTTCTTCAAATATGGGAAATGCTGATCTCATATGATTTTAGGTCCATAGTTTTCGGGAGTGTCACTTACTTTGCTCTGGGTATGAATGACCTGTAATTAAAAAGATGGCATCCACTACCTCTCACTCTTTTCTTTTTACAAGACATTAAACTATCACTTCATTTTATTTGTTTTCCTTTGCATAGCACTGGGAGCTAAATCCAAGTAAAAGAGCAAACAGGGCAATAAGGAAGAGTGGATACCACAACCAACAGCCTTCATCCTGCAGGTGCTTGAGGTGCTTTAAGGCTGGAGCTGACAGCTATGACTGCTGCGGCCAGCCAAAACTCAGCCCTACCTACGAAGGGATTTTTAGCAGGCAAGGACATTTCCCCCTGCTGATCCCAAGGAGAAATCCTGGCCTTTGTAGCTGGAGATTTCATTACAGGCACGTAGTCCTCTTTCTCTGAAGAGCGAAAAAGCCGGGCTAAGAGGCGGATGGGATGTGAGTGCTGGAAATAGCAGCTCCGTGCCAAGTGATAGTTCCTCCTTCGGGCTGCCATGTGCCGCTCTGACGGCCGTAGCCCTTGTCTGGATCCGGCTGACTGCTGGCAGAGGTTGAATGCTTCCCGAGAACAAATCCGTTTATTGTTTGTGTCTGTTCATGCACTGCCTTTGGGACCGTGGTTCGTGTTGGTAGCAAGGAGCGGGGCCGTCCGCGCCAAACGAGCTCTTTGTCAAGCAGCACGCCTTGCTGACATTTCTACCATTTTCTCCAACTGCTTACCCCAAGCAGACAACTTGTTTGTTTTTGTTAACGTGGCAGATCGTGGCCTGTCGTGATTTCCCATGAAACTCTTTCAATTTCTCTCCAGGCCTTGTGACTGAAGGTGCTGCTGGTATGGATGCAGGTTTTCCCACAGCCGTGCTGAGTGCTGCAGCGAGGCCTGAGCGGCTGCCAGGCTCCACAAATCCTCCTGCAGCTTCCAAGGTCCTCTGAAACCGCACTTCGAGCTCCTAAAGCAGAAGCCAATACTGCATGTCATGTCCCAAATCACTCTGAAATGGCAGCAATAAGAACCAATTTCAGGGTGAGTCCCTGCTGGGTATCCTGGCCCCCAGGCCCTACTCGCGTAGGGCAGAGACCCAGGCTTTTAACCATAACCAGCCCAGGTGATCTTACACATTTCTGGTGAGAATACACTTGTGTCTGTGGAATCCACTGTGAAAAAAAAAAAAAGATATCCATGCTGTAAAATTCATTATGTTCATTATTTGCTGTCTGTGAATGAATGCATCCCATATTTCAGCTGAGTTCAGCTTCCCCCAAGCGGTTGTGAGGAGACAGCTGATTTTCCACCTGCACTCTCCTCGCTGAAAGCAGGGAGAGGGCTTGAATCTTCACGGAAAGCTGGTTGTTTTTATCCAGGTGCCTAAAAATGTGGGTTTTTCAGAAAAAAATCATCTCTCACACCCCAGTGCCTGCACAAAAATCTGGCCCTCCATCCTGCTTCAGTGGCCTTTCTGGAGAGCATCCGTGTAGTTTCCTGTCTCTGCTTCCTTCCCTCTCTCTAGCTTTTTGGTTTGGTTTGTGTTATTTTTTCTGTATTTTTTCCTGTGATGGGAATTACGCTGCAGGGCTGGCTCGTGCTCGTGTTACGGAGGTGAGGGAGGCTTTGAGAGGTGCTCATCCCACGGCAGCGCAGGCCTGGTCCCGCCAGCAGAGGAGAGCTTTTCCACCTCCAGCTGGAGTTATGCAGGAATCTCCTTCCTTCGGTGCTGGGGCTGATTAAAATCTCTCATTACCTTTACCTTCTGACTTGTGACGCCAGTTCTTTATGCAAAACCATTTACTAATGAGAACAGTTTAGGGCGAGTCAGTCACTGAAGTGTTATCGTCGTGCATTACATTCGTGCAGCCAGGGGTGAGACCTCGGTGCTTCATTAGACGCCTCTCCGTCCATTCCTGGACAGCAGGGCTGGGACTGTGAGGTGCTGGAGGACTTGGGACCAGATTTTGTCTTTATAATAACCCCCCAAGTTGTGCTGGGCAAAGCAGTAGGTCACAGGCTGCCTTATCTTACGTGACTCAGCCTGGCACTGCTGCTCGGCGTGGTTACGGCGCTGCCCACGTGTTTCTTTCAGTGACCTTCCTCGGGGCTGCGAGTGTGGTTTGTACCAGGAATGCCCTGTCCTGGCTGGAAAATCGGCCCCTGGGGAAATGTGTCCTTGCTTAGGCTCCCTGGAGATGACGGGGGAGGTGTTATGGCCACAAGTGTATGGGTGCAGGTCTGCGCTGGGCTCCAGCTGTGCACCGGAGGAACGGGACGGCCGGCAGCAGAGGCTGCTGTGAGGCTGGCACCCCGTTACTCAGCACAGGGTCATTATGGGGAGTAGCAATTGGGGTTTTCTTTAACCGTGTGAGGGGGATCTGTGGACGTGTGCCCTGAATGCAGTGAGAGGTTTTGGTCACGGGCTTCCTCGGAAGGAGTGTACACCAGACATATCCAAACCCCGTTTAGGCAGGAGGGATGCTTACCCTGACATCAGGCAGTGCAGGACACGGGCATGGAGGGGTTTTGTGCTTCCAGCTGTGGGGACTCTGGGGAAGGTTTTCCCCCAGTGCCTGCTGTCTGTCTTTTTACTGTGTGCTGGGCTGGATTGAAGGGAGCAAAACGGTGCTGAGAGGTGAAGCTCCCTTTGCACCACTTCAACCAAGAGAAGTTTCTGCTGCCTTGGCCCCAAACACGCTGCTGCTGGTCCCAGCTTTCTGTGCGGACTGGTGCTCTGAGGCAGAAGGGGAAAGCAGAGAAGCTCCAGGCTCTGGTTTGCTCGTGTAGCACCATGTCTGCGTGAGAGCAGCTTTCAACCTGTTGTATTACCTAATGCCATTTTGATACATAATGAATTGTTCTGCATGAATTATTTTAGAGCAACTTGAGTCTGGTGGTAGCAGTTTGCCTTGCACACCTTTAAGCGTACATGCAGCGAGGAGTTGCATGCAGTTAGGCCCTTCAGGGAGAAGGCAACGTGATGTCCTGGTGCAGGAGGGCCTGAAGCATTGCGAAATCCCGCTGGAGGTGGTTCACAGCCACCAGGTAAGAGCAGGGAATAGAAACTACCACCACACCCACTTCCAGGCCTTCTCGAACATCACAGAGGGGTTGAGAAATAGGGCTGTGACTGGGTGCAGGGCAGTTGGCTCTGGTGCAAACCAAGCAGCTTGGAAGCATCTCCTTATTTTAACCCCTTCCTGAGACCGTTTTGCACCTGCCCAAGGCTTGAAGATCCCTGGAGGTGGAGATGCGGGGCTGAATCTTGCTGGATTGCAGGCAGCTGGGGCTGAGTGTGGTCCTTGGCCCAATGCTGCAAGGATGGAGGGCGGGAGCTTTACAGACAGCCCTGCTTTAATCCTTATTATTTAATCCTTATTCTTTAATTATTATTTATTAGGTTCGTGGCTGTCATTGGTGTGGGCGACTTGTGATCCCTCGGCGTTGCTGCAGGTGTTATCACAGCAGGGCGAGCAGAGCTCAGGGTGAGCATGGGCAGGGTGCAGGGCAGCAGGGAGCACTGCGCCGTGGTGCTTAGGAGGCTGCAGCTGGGAACTTAAATCGTTCATATAATCATTAGCAGCTTGTGCTTATATTCTTTTCCCAGCACAGCATAAAGCTTTTATTTGCGAACCTAAAAACTGTTTTTGTTTGTCAGGATGGTGATGGGTCATCTCCCCTGCTCCTGTGGTTTGGGGAGGAAGCTGGCAGGGAGAGCTCCCACATCTTATTAGGGTGAGAGTGAATTTGCAAGACTTGTGATCCTGCTCTCTGCTTGGCCCTGGGGCTCCTGCGATGCACAGGGGGCTGGCAGTGGGCTCTGTGCACTGGCAGCTTGACCTCACGGCCAGGAGCCTGGCTTCTGGGTGACCTTTGCCAGGTTAAGTACAGGTTGCCAAAGCCTTCCCTTGGCTTTAGGAGCTGAAGAGGAACTCGCTGCTACCGAAACCTGGCAGGCACCCCGAGGCGAGGGCGGCTGCCATGCACACCTCGGGCCCTCAGATAACAAATTCCTCCCCAAATTCCTCCCGTGCAGGTTTCTAGATTTTTCCTTTCTCACCTTGTTCGTTGAAGGGAAAAAAAAAAAAAAACAAAAAAAAACCAGCCTGACTTCTGGGCAGCATCTTTCTATTTTCCCGTCCTAAGACAGGTGCCCAGGAGCAAGGGGGCACCTCGGAGCCGTACCCAAGCCCCTGCTGGGGAGCGCTCGTGCCAGCTGACCGGGGATTCCCCTCCAAGCCTGGCTTTCTGCCCTTTGCGGTGTTCACAGCCAAGTTTGTAGGGTTTTCTCCTTTCTCCAGCCTCCTCCCTAGCCCACAGCAGGGTATGACGTGGCCCTGCAGGCTCCATTCATGCACTGCAGGTGCATGAGCAGTGACCCCTTGGTTTGGGCTGTGCCAAGGGCTGCGATAACGCACGGGCCCCACGCACACACCTCTGCCTCTCCTGTGCACCAGTGTGTGACCGATTTTTCAGGTAGTTTGAGTATTTTGGCAAACTGGAAAGAAAATCCCCAGCAAAACAGACAGGAAGGAAGCAGAGACAGGAAACACTGTGCATAGAGGTTCTCTGGGGCTTGCTGCTGCGGATATTTTGCTTCCCTGTGGTGTCACCCACAGAGAGGAGCTCCTCTTTCACTGGGTCCCTCAGGGTGTGCGCACCCTGCTGTGACAGCCCCAAAGCCACAGTTTTAGGGGTGTAAGGGCCCTTCTTGGGGTACACCAGAGCAGGATACCACACATGGGCTCCCCTGGGCTCCGGCACCTCACACAGGGACACAAGAGGGACAAGTCCCCGTGTGGGAGCGGGACTGGAGCGGTGCTGCCCGCAGCCACGAGCCTGCAGCCCATCTCCAAACCTGTTCTGCAGACTGCTTTTCCAGCGGCTCCTCAAAGGCAGGATTTCACAAGGTGTGCAGGTGAAGGGGCAGCTTGGCCGGGGCTCCCACCCCTGAGCCACGGGGCACAGAGGAGCCTGTTCTCAGCCCCGGCCCCTCACAGAGCCCCGCTGTTGGGGAGGCTCGGAGAAAGCCCGGTGAAGGCAGCGGGGAGGGAAAGGATCCTGGCAGAGCCAGGAATTGTCCTGCTAGCAGCTCAGGATCCTTTTTCTTCTCCAGTACATCTATTTATTTTTATTTTTGTTAAGGCTGCTGGATTTTACTCAAAGGCACCCGGGCTGGCCAAGCCGGCCGGCTGCTTTCTTGCTTCTCCTGGCCCAGGGCGCACCGGCAAGGGCTCTGCCCTCCTCGCCCTGAAAGCCTCCCTCTCTGCAACCGCCGCTGATGTCTCCTCTTGGCCTGCAGCCCGTGCCCTGAAGAATATAAGCATAAACTATTTAATGCCCCCTCGCCTGGGAAGAGGCCTGGGGGCTCGGCGGGAGCGCTGCCCCGCTGCCGAGGCCGGGAAGACTGGGGCAGTGTTTGGGGCCGGGCGCTGCTGAAAGGGCTCAGTGTGTGCTTGGCGTGAGTCACCGGGGAGCCGGGAGCCAGCAGGAGGGGGGACGGAGCGGTGCTGCGGCAGGCATCGAGCCTGAAAATGAATATCATGAGTGTTGAGAGGAGGCAGGAGGAGGACGGGGAGGGGAGGCCGAGAGGCTCAGCACTGCCGGGGGTGGAGGCGCGCGTGGAGGACAGGAGCGGGGAGCACGGGTGGGGGGGGGGTGCCCTGGAAGAGCGTTTTTTTTTTAGCATGGATCTGAGGGTGTCAAAGCAGAAAAAATAAATAAATAAAGCTCAGGGAAGGGGCCTGGAGAAGGGGAGCTGCCCCTTGCCACCCCGAGAATTGGACTGCAGGGCTGGAGCTCCGTCCTGGCTGGCGCATGTTGTCCTGGGCCCGATGGTTTTCCTTGGCTGTCTCCAAGGCTCGGTCTGGCCGATCCACACCCTGTGGCTGCCAGGCTGTGCCAGCCTCTTACATGTCCTCGGCGTCACCTTCCCTGTCCCCAGGGTCCCCACCTGCTGTGACAGGCACAGGAGGAGGCAGGAGCATGGGACGCTGCTGGTGGCTCAGGGCCAGACCCCAAAGGGAGCTTGGCTCCTGGGTGAGGTCCCAGCTGAGCTGGGATATCAGTGGGATGGGATTTCTTCTTCGGGGGGGGATTTCTTCTTCAGACTGAAGATCTGGGTCAGTCCCAAAAGCCCAGAGCCTCTGGAGGCCGGGGCCAGCACGGAGGGTGTGCACGGGAGGCCTTCCAGCCGTGTTTGAGCAGGAAACGAGTCCCACACAGACACGCCGCTTTACGGGGTTTTGGTTGACCGAACTGGAGTTGAACATTGCTGGAAAGTCATGCCAAGGTTTCCTCCCAGCACCGCGGCCCCAGCGCACAGGGGGTCGAAGGATTCCTCCACCACCCCTCGGGGTTATTGATCCGTGGGGTCCTGCAGACCCATGCCATGGGTGCATGGGATGGGGGGTGTCCCTGTCACCTCGCCCCGGGGACGTTGTGCCCAGCAGGGGCTCCGTCCTGCCCTTTACATGATTCACAAACTCTCCGTCCTTCCCCACCTCTCTGTAACGCTGGGCAGGCCTTCAAGGCCTCAGCCCTGCAGCAACGAGCTCCCAGGGCGGTGCTCGTCTGCCCTGCGGTCACCAGTGGCTGCACTGGGATGAAGTGGGAGGGAAACACCCCGGGGGTCACAGCCCAGCTGGCAGGACCCACCAGGACAGCCCGTCTGTCCCTCCGTCCCACGACAGGACCCATTCACATGGGATTTGCCTTGTGCCTGTGCCCGGAGCTTCCCCAAAAAGGGGATCGCCTCGAGGGAGGCTGAGTCCTCAGCTGCTGGGAATCGGGGATGGAGCCGGCTCCCTGCATTAACTCAGCGGCCACCTCAGCCCGCAGCATGACTTCACCGTCGGGTGAATGGCCCACCATGGAAACCAAACCTCAGGAATGCGGCTGGGTGTGCCGGCTCCAGCTCCGTGCTCCTCTCCCGAGGGCTCAGGCACGGCTGGAACCCTCCCAGCCTAGCAAATGGCTGTCGCCCCCCTCCCTCTCCAAAATCCTGCCCCGGCCCATCTCTTTGCTGGAGATGGACCCACCCGTGAGGTGTGTCTCCGTTGGCAGAGGATAAATTTTGGGTCAGCCGGTGAGACCTGGGAGCAGCAGGCACTGCTGTGGTGAAGGGCTCAGGTGCCTGCTTGGGGGCTCGGCGGTGGGCACAGTGTCTGATTTTCCATTTGGGCTGGAGAGGGGCTGTGAGCAGGCAGCCACCAGGCTCAGGTGCCTCCCGCGCCAGCCTCTCCATCTGAGTCACGGGAGAGGCCGGCAGCACGCTTGGAAAACTCCAAAATGCTGCTCAGCTCCTGAGCTCTGGGGCCTCGCCAGCCCCCCTGGGCCACGAGCACCACGTGAGGCTGGGAGGGGAAACTGAGGCACGGCCGGGCTGGCAGGGACAAGCCAGGGCTGCTGGCTCGCTGTCGTTATCCACACGGGGATCCACAGCATCGGGCTGCCTGGGGAGGGGAAATGTTTTTTTCCCTCTCCCCTCCCTTCCCCACGAGCCAGAGGCAGCGTCAGCCCGGTTTCCCCTGCGAGCTGCCGCGCCAAGCGCCTCTGCAACCGCTGGAAAATGCATAAAAGCCCCGGGCAGGGCTGCAGGAAGGTTTCTGGCAGTCACAGCTGGATCCAGCCGCTGGCTTAAAGCAACCACACGGCCACGCCGGGCTGTGCCCTGTCCCCTGTCCTTCCCCAGGCTGTGCCCATGGGATTTGGGCAAGCTCACCCCATCCTCTTATTTGGAGCTCTGGGGTCTGTCCCCCCAGCACTGTGCTGGCACGGGACAGCCCAGGGGCTGGAGAGGGGCTGTGGGGTTTGCCCTGGGGATCCTGAAGCAGAGAGGGGCTGGCCCTGCCGTCACCCTGCCAGGCACGTCCCTTTCTCACCTGTTTTTGGCAGAAATCATGCAAAGCCCCAGAGGTTTGATGCCACGCAGGGCAGAAAGGTTTCCTCAGCTTGGCACGGGAAGAAAAACCCAAATGTGTCACTGTGCCACCAGTCTCTGCCACCGCAGGTCAGGCTGAACCTTGGGTCCTGCCCCAGACACTCAGGGTTTGGGGGAGGAAAGGGCTCATTTGGGATCCCTGTGGGTCATGGCCCTCCCAAAGGGAGGTCCCTTGGCTCCTGTGGGATGCCCAGCCCCAGGTCTGCGGTGCTGGCACGAGCTGGGCAGCTCGAGGTGCTGGGATAGACAGGACATGTTCCTGTATGGGTAAGACTCATTAGCAGAACAGAAAGAAATCAGAAAAAGAAAAGAAGAAAAAATGGAAATCCCACAGCAAAAAAAAAAAACACCAGGTCGTGCTTTTTTTTTCTTTTTTTTTTTTTTCTTTTTTTTTTTTTTCTTTCTTTTCTCACTGAAACAAAACCCAAACCATCAGTGGGAAGGCATTGGCTGGGTCAACCTGCCACAAGCCAGTCTTTCAGCATTACATAAACGTTACAAAAAAAGCTCCCTTCTTTGTCTGTACTTTTATTTAAAAAAAAAATAAAAAAAAAAAAAATAAAGCAGGTCTGCTCTGAAAAAAAAAAAAAAAAAAAAAAAAAAAGTCTTGAAACAAAAAAAGAGCTGTGGTTTGCTGTGAGAACGTCTAACTGAGCCACTTTGGCATCATCCCAATCCTCTCCCTTTCCCTGTGCTCAGAGATGCCCCGAGGCCCCAAACCATGCCCCGCAGCCACACCAGGTGCCTGCCCTGAAGCCTCACACCCCACCAGGTCGCCTGTGCCCATCTCCAGTAGGGACACCACCGGGGATGCCCTAACAGGAGCCGGGGGTGGCCACTGTCACACTCAGGGGGTCTGTGCCTTGCCCCCCTGCGCCTCCCCACGCAGTGCTACAGGAATGTGCCCAGGTGCCCTTTCCGCAGGTCCCTGCCAGCTCTCACGGGGCTCAGCACGGCTCGAAATGTCACCGAAATGTCACCAGGGTTGTGTAACTGCTGGCTTTTGGTTTGGCTTCCCCGTGCCTGAGGAGCTGCCGTCCTGTCCCCTCCGTTGGCCAAGCGGTGGAGGGGGGCAGGGGCCGAATCCAGCCCTGTGCTGGGCGCTGAGCGGGGCTCTGCCTGCTGCCGGGTCTGGCTGCCCTCTCTCCAGCTCCAGGGAGAATTAAAAAAAAGCCAGGTTTGGCTTTGCTGTCAGCTGAGGGGGTTCTGGCTGCTCGGGTCAGAGCAGATATCGCTGTGCTGGGGCAGGAGGTGAGGGAGTGCACGAGGCAGCAAGGAAAAGATGTGTGGAGGAGTGGTTTTGTTAAAAAAAAAAAAAACACACACTTTCAGTTTGCTTCTCTTTCTCCTTTCCCAGGTGAACGTGGGGTTTGGCCTCAACTTTTCTAATGCTGTACCAGATGTAAAAAGTGCTGCTTCATTTTGAGGCCGTGGGGAGGTAGCTGTGGGGTCTGGCTTTGGATGGGGGGGACTCGAGCCAAAATCTCGTGCAGAAGCACGGGAGCACCCAGGAAATCCCTGCACTTGTGGCCCGGACACTTTCCTGCATGGAAGCAGCTAAATTTTCAGGGCTTTGGCTCTGAGTCTGTTTTTGATTGGGGTCTCCCCTCCTCCGGGAGGTCCTGGGGTGGATTCACACCTCGCAGACACCTCCTTGCCTCCCCCTGCAGCCAGGCTGGTGCTCAGTGGGGATCCCACAGCCGAGCCTTTCCTGGGGCCACAGCTTCAGCAGACCCCGACTTGCCTCTGGGCTTTGGGACCAGCCGAAAAAAAGCAGTCAGGGAAGGTGTGCAGGGACCTTTGGTGGTGGGAAGGCTGCAGGGTGCTGTAGGGCAATGATTCCCGGGGAGCTTTCTGCCCAGCTGGGTGGGAAATATGGAAACCGAGCTAAAGGGGCAGAATTGGGGAAAGAAATGCCACTTTCCTCCCTACGCAGCTGGACTTGGGGGGGTCCTGGAGCTGGGCCAAAAGCTGTTTTGTGTAGTGGGGGTTGTGTGGGTCCCGTAGTATGGCCAACCCCGTCAGGGGGCATGGGGAAGGGACTGGGATATCTCTGCTGGGCAGGAAGGGAAATATCCCAAAGGATTTCCTGTGGGCTTCGTGGCTGCGGCACGTGGCTGCTGGGGATGGGAGGATGATGACAGAAAGGGAGACATCAGAAATGGTGGGGGCTGATTGTCACGGCTGAAAAAGTCCCTGTACTGAAAAATATTGCATTTAGGGGAAAAGGAACGGTTCCTAGCAGGCAATGGGATGCGCCGTGTCGGCATGGGGGGATGCTTAGCACCAGGTAGGGTGGGGGGTCCCAGCTGGGTGCCTCCATCCCCCCAGGGACCCTAATGGTGGCTGTGCCCTGTTGCAAAGCTGGGATCTCGGTGTCCTTGTGCAAAACCGGGGTTTGGTCCCTCTATTTTTGGGGGTTCTCCCCCAAATGACCAGCTGGTGTCGGGGGAGCAGGAAAGACACAAGTGGAACTTTCCCTAAGAGCACTGGGACCCCCTCCCCACAACCGGGACCCTCTGTGGGGTCAGGGCTGATGCAACGCACCGTGACCGGGGGCCAGCAGACACCCAGGGGTGCTGGGGTGTCCCCCTAATCTCCCAGAGGGTGTCCCCTCAACGAGGGGATATGGGGGGTGCAATTTGGGGTGCCCCCATCCCCTGCAGCCACCGAGGGGACCCGGGAGAGATTTGGGGTTGGGGCGATGTCAGGGGGCAGGGCAAGAGTTAAGCTACCTGCGCGTCCATCCCTCTTGACTCCACCTCGAAGTCCGAGGGGAGGGAAGAGGGAAAAAGAAAAAAAAAAAAAAAAAAGAAAAAAAGAGGAGAAAGAGGAAAAGGAAGAGGGCAGAGCGCCGCGCACGGACCGCGGGCAGCCCCGTCCCGCTCCCAGCATGTTCCAGTGGTGAGTGCCGGCCACGGGGGGGTAAAAGGACGGTGCTGTCCCCTGTCCCCTGTCCCCTGTCCCCTGTCCTGGGGGTCTGCAGGAGGGCAGGGGGCTCCGAGGTGCCCGCACCCCATAGCTCGGGGTCGGGGAGAAGGGGGTGAACGGGGATGCCGGGGGGTCCCGTCCCGTCGGGGGTCCCATTCTGCCCGGGGTCCCCTCCTCCTGGGGGTCTCATCCTGCCCAAGGTCCCATCCTGCCCAAGGTCCCATCATATTGGGGTTCCCTTTCTCATCCCTTCATCCTTTCATGCCCAGGGGACGTGTCGCCAGCTTGGGGACAGCTCTGCGCTCGCGTTTCCTTTTGGAGAGGTTTTTTTGGGGTGGGGGGGTCCCAGCCCTGCCGAGCCCCCTTCGGTCCCAGCACCAACACAAGGGCTCTGTGCTGCCGCTGTCCCCGCCGGCTCAGCCACCCCTAATTAAAAGGGATAATAAAATCCTAATAAACGGGTGGTCCCTGCCAGGCAGAGGGGGGTTGTGTGCCTCTCCAGGGGCTGGGGGACACAGCTTGAGCCTCCTGGCGTCCTCAGCATCACCCCTAAAGGGCGACCAGCCCCCCTCTAATTTGGGGTTATATCTAACCGCCCTGGGCACAGGCAGGGCAGCCTCACAGGGATGCTTTTGATTTATTCCTGGTGGAGAAAAGGGAAGAGGAGGCCTGGGTCTGGACCCTTCAAAACCCCCTCGATGGCACCCACGGCAGCCGGGCCCGGTTGGCACAGGTGGGAGGCACCAAGGGGTGACCCCGCTGGGGACACATCAGGGTCCCAGAGCAGGGAGTGGGGCTGAGCGGGGTCATTCCCATGCTATGGTGGCTCCAGAGAACCCAAAACGCCGTCCTCATTTCTCCTGCAAAGCGATGGTTTTGGGGTCCCGACAGAGCAGGATGGGGGCTGCTCCCCTCGTGTCATTCCCACCTTAGGAGACCAAAGGCCAGAAAGACTGGAGGTTAGAAAAGCCCTACATATAATTACTATTTTTATTTTTTTATTATTATTTATTTTTCCCCAGCAAAATGCCTGATTTGATGTGGGAATTGCCCCAGGTGGTGGCTCAAGGTCCCCCGGTCCCTGTCACTTCCCCAGGACGGTGCCACGGGGTTGCTGCATGGGGTGAGCGGGGTTTTAAGCACTGAGCGGCTGTGCTGGGGTCTGAGCTGCTGCTGTGCCGGGACCAAAGGGGTCCCGAGAAACCCAGGAGCTGCGAGGCGGGGGCTGGAGAGGGTTAAAGGCAACGGTGAACTCTGATCTGAGCTGCTCCCTCATCAGTCTCAGATGAGTGGCCGCGTATAAAACCAGCTGGGACTGTCCATGCACCCCTTTGCCTGTAATTACTTATTTCCACGCCTGTTCTCACAGTCCTCACTAGCGATCGTGCTTTTCCCACATAAAGATGGGGCTGAAAAATGTTTTCTGTGCCGGAGGGCGACGCCAGAGAGAGGAGCTCCCGACAGCTCCTGGCTCCACACGTAGGGTCCCCGTTTCAGGCTGAGCAGGGTCCCTGCCACCAGCTGCCAGCGTTGTGCCCCTCCCTGGGGGTGTGAAGCATGACAGTGCATTTGTAGGATGCCGTAGTACATCAGGACAGAGAGTTTTGTTTCTTGAATTTATTACAAGGCCAAGGAAAGCAGGTATATACCGAAATGGACGTACTTATACGCACCACCAGGAGCGGGGCTGATCGAGGGCAGAAAACCCTCACGTCACATCACCTGTGCCCGGGGTCCCCGCTGAGATCCGGGCTGGAGAAATCCCTGGGAGAGGTTTCTTTGGGGCAGATCTGGAGTTCCCACAGCGCGGGGAGGCACGGCACCTTCCTAAGCCTACAGCTGGGGCCAGCTTCTGTTTTCCTGGGCATTATCACAACTCCTTTGTTCTGCGCTTATCGGGGCTGTCCCAGGCTCCCCGCTGCACTTCTCAAGGATGCTGCGGGTTCCCAGGCAGCTTCTCTCAGTACTTTTCCATCAGGTCGGGTCGCTCTTAGGGCTGTTAGTCCCCAGCCCCTGCCCTCGGGCACCTGAGGCTGACAGAGCAGAGGAAATTGGTGCCCGAGTGCCAGCTGGGGGGGAGCCAGGTGCCTGGGGCAATGCGGGGTGAAGACGGGGCATCAGCAGGGTGAAAAACCTGTTTTGCTTTATCTGGGTGTGAAGAAACAGCTTGGGGGGATTACGGGGTGCAGCAGCAATCGCTGGGTCTCTTTTGAGCCCCCAGCAAGCCGCTCGCAGGGTTTGGGAGCTGCCCCCAGACACAGATCCACAGCGTTTGGTGCTGCAAGGAGAAGTGATGGGTCCCAAGACCTGGCCCCAGCTGTGCCCCAGAAATGCTGGGCACGCAGGGATGTCTTTTCCCAGCCCGACCTTCAATTTCCTTTCAAATACCAGTATTTTTTTCTTGGTCCCGAGCTGTTATTTTGTAATGAAAAGCCGCTGCCTGCTTCGTGTCGGATCCTGCAGCCTTCCAGGCTCTGGTTTCTCAGGGCTGCGCAGCCCGAGATGCCAGTCTAGGGCCATGGGAAAGGACGTCCGTGTTTTGGAGCTGATGTTTCCCTAGAAAAGATAATTCCTGTCTGCTGCTTTCCCAAACTGAAATTTTCAGACAGCTGAATGAAGGGTTGCCCTTGGGATTTCCTCCGAAACAGCTGCTCTGATGAAACTCCCGCGCCCAGCAGTTCGCAGACACGTACCCCGGTGGCACCCTCATTTCTCCTGTCTTTCCCTGGCTCCATCTCCCTCCCACCCCATTTTCTCCTCTCCCCTGAGCCCTTTCCAGCTCTTTGCAGGGACCCAGGGCTGCCAGAGGACATTACCTGTCCCTGCCTGGCCTGAGGGTTGCCCCAAAAGCAGGATAGAGCCGTGGGAAGAGCGTGTGGAGGCGTCCCCCAGCACTCCCCTCAAGGCTGCCACCTTGTGATGGGTGCCGGGCTGTGAGCAGCCCACGATCCTCGGCTCCTTTTGTCGATGAACTTGCCAGGTGCAGCACTTTCCTCTCCTTACCTGCCCCGTCTCGCCCCTGTAGGAAGAAGACCATCTACAAAACGGTTTGCCTGTCCTTCCTGCTGGTGGTGACGGTGACGGTGCTGCAGCGGGGAATGGCCCCCAGCCAGTTCATGCAGGGCCAGCAGCAGAAGGAGCTGCCCCCTCCCGAGCCCCTGAAAATGCAGAAGAGAGGCGACGCCTTCTCCGTCACCAGCACTTTCTGGAACAGCAAGAAGGAGAAGGCTCCCGAGAAGCAGGAGGAGAAGGAGGAGGAGGAAGGGGTGACGGAGAAGCAAACGAGGTCGTGGGACATCACCACCTCCAACTGCTCGGCCAACCAAAACCTCAGCCAGGCGGAGTGGTTCAAGGGGCTGGAGCCCCACTTCCAGCAGTTCCTGCTCTACCGGCACTGCCGCTACTTCCCCATGCTGATCAACCACCCCGAGAAGTGCAGCGGGGGCGTCTACCTGCTCATCGTGGTCAAGTCCATCGTCACGCAGCACGACCGCCGCGAGGCCATCCGCAGGACCTGGGGCCAGGAGAAGGAGGTGGAGGGCAAGAAGATCAGGACGCTCTTCTTGCTGGGCACGGCCGCCAAGGAGGAGGAGAAAGCCAACTACCAGAAGCTGCTGGATTACGAGAACCACATCTACGGGGACATCCTGCAGTGGGATTTCCTGGACAGCTTCTTCAACCTGACCCTCAAGGAGGTGCACTTCCTGAAGTGGCTGAACATCTACTGCGACAACGTCCACTTCGTCTTCAAGGGCGACGACGACGTCTTTGTGAGCCCCAGCAACATCCTGGAGTTCCTGGAGGACAAGACGGAGGGAGAGGACCTCTTCGTGGGGGACGTCCTCTACAAGGCCAGGCCGATCCGGAAGAAGGAGAACAAGTACTACATCCCCAGCGCGCTCTACAACAAAAACATCTACCCGCCCTACGCGGGGGGTGGCGGCTTCATCATGGCTGGGTCGCTGGCCAAGAAGCTGCACAAGACCTCGGAGACGCTGGAGCTGTACCCCATCGACGACGTCTTCCTAGGGATGTGCTTGGAGGTCCTCAAGGTATCGCCCGTCGGGCACGAGGGCTTCAAAACGTTTGGCATCGTGAAGAATAAGAACAGCAAGATGAACAAGGAGCCGTGTTTTTTCCGGGGGATGCTGGTGGTTCATAAACTGCTGCCTCCGGAGCTGCTCCAAATGTGGGACTTGGTCCACAGTAACTTGACGTGCTCGAGAAAACTCAACGTCCTTTAGCTCAGTCTCTCTGGAGAGCTGGGACTGGAGGGGCCGGGGCAGCTGCTCCCTGCCCCGGGGGCGCGGTGAGCCTCGGCTCGTGGCACACGAGGAGGGCAGAGGCTCCGCGGCCACGGGCAGGGCTTGTGATAGTGTTTGTTCCTGTACTGTAATGTGGTTCACTTATCTCCAGCTGGGTTGGGGGTTGCTGAAAAAGAAGAGAAAAAAAAAAAAGAAGAAGAAAAAAAAAAAAAAAAAAGAAAAAGAAAAGGGAAAAAAAGAAACCCGAGCACTAAAGGGAGAGAGAAAGAGAGGGAAGAGGGTTTGCTCTCTGCTTTAGGTACCACCTCCACCAGAAGATGAACGATGGGGCTGGGGGGAGGCAGGAGGGACGTGGCACGCTCATTGTTGTGTTTTGGAGATGTTCAGGGTCTGGCAACCCAGGGAAGCTTCTCCAAGGGGGCTGAGTGGTTTACATGTATGTGAGCCCCCCACCACTCAGAAGTCAAGGGGGTTTTGTTGTCTGAACCGCCTGCTCCGTGCAAGGTTGAACCTGTGTGCCTTGGGCTCGCCCCCTCACAAAGTCCTCACCATGTCCCCAGTGTGCGGGTGGGGGAAAGGGGCCAGCCCCTCCCTGGGGCCAGCCCTGAGCCCCCATTAGGGCTGCTGGTTTTCAGCCAGGAGGTCGGGGAATCGGGGCTTTATCCCCCAGTGGAGGTTCCCACAGGACTTTGGTTCCCGGTGCCAGCCCTGGCTGCGCATGCGTCGCGCTCGAACAAACACCCCCAGCCAAAATTCCTCAGGGATTTGATCTTCCTGGCAAGAAAGCGAAGAGCCGGGGTGGGCTGTCCTTGCCCACAGCCAGGGAAGCAGCAGGGGCAGCGGGTCAGCCCCAGGTGGGTGCTGGAGGGCGTCGCTCCCTGACTGGAGCGGGGTCCCAGGTGAAGAAGGGTTGGTGCTGTGCACCGTGTCCGCTCCTCTCCGGGCTCTCAGAGTGCATTTCTATATGGCGGGGCCCAGGAGTGTGACAGGGGGTGACACCACACGGCATGGCCCTTTTTCTGCTCCCCACCTTGTCTTAGGGCCGCTGGAGGTGTCAGGGTGAGCCCCAAGCCAGCTTCTGTGGTGGAAAACCCATGCAGCGCCGTGGCCACGCACCCCTGGGTGCTCTCCAAGCCACCAACTGTGATCTTTGCAAGGCCACACACGTGTGCAAAGCCACATGGGCTCCGGTGTGTCACCTTCTGGGGCGGGGGCACAGCGTCTGTACACCAGACATCATCCCCGAGTGCAGGGTTTGTGCAGCCGACTGTCCCTGTGCGTGGTGGACGTGCACAGCCACAGCCACGGCCCTGAACACGAGCAGCGAAACGCGCACACGTGTGCTCTCTCTCCTCGCTCTCTCTCTCTCTCCTTCTCTGGTGCCAGACATTGAAAGGAAAAAATTTCTACTACCTCAAAGGTCCCCCTGTGCAGTGCCTTTTTTTTTTTTTTTTTCCCCTTAATGTGTTCTGGAAACGTGCCTGTTTCATTCACTCCAAGCCTGTATGTTCCCCAGGTTAGAAAACAAACAAGAAGGGGCGCGCGGCAGCCAAAAGAGCCACCCGCGCGCCAAGCCACGCCACTTCCCCTCTGCAAATGCCCCTCGTCGCCTCCGACGAGCTGCAAATTTTGGAGAGGGAAAACCAGGAAAAAAGGGAAAAACCAGAAAAAAAGGGAAAACCGTTGGGTGGCAAGGCTGGCATTTGATTGACGACGTGCCCGGCGGAGCCGCGGCCCTGGGGCACCTGCGGGGCAGAGCCTGAGGGCATGGCTGGAGCCTGCTGGGCACCGAGCACGCGGTCATTTCCCATCCTCTCAGTTGTTTCCCATCCTCTCGTGGGTTCAGAAATGCTTCCCCAAAAGGCACCTCTGCCCCTGATGTCGGGTATGGTTCCTTGGGCTCTCTGCTTGCCCCGTAGGTGGGGGCGGCGCTCGGAGAGCTGGGGCCGTGTGCCGAAATCTTTCAGTGTTGGCTCTTCACCTGGCGGGACCTGTACGGAGAAACCGTGTAGATTTGGTGAACATTTTTAGTTTCTAAATAAAGGTTAAAAGAAGAAGGAGAAGAAATAAAAGCACCCAAGCCCCGTGTCATTGCTAGCCACCTCCCCAGGACGGGCTGGCTGCTTGGGAACTGAACCTGGTGGTGGGCCACAGAGGCAAATGGGGCTGCAGTTGTGGTGTGGCTTCATTGCAGAGCCCGTTGTGGTGTTTAACGAGGTCCCGTGGATATTTTTTTGTCTTCCAAGCGCTCCTCCAGCTGCATTTCAAACCCAGCTCAGCTTCAGGCCGCCCTGGCACGCTCCAGCCCCGTGGAAAGAGCTGTCTGGGCACTCGGCTCCTGGCAAACCTGTCCCTGTTGCCCTCTCCATGCCACTTTTCCCCCGTAGCACTGTGCTCGCTGCCTTTAGGAGCATGCAGGGCAATTGGGACCCCAAAGCAGAGCGAGCCACACGCACAGGGACAAACCCACATCGGGTTTGGCGTTGGCTGGGGTGGAGAGAAGGAAAATCATGCCAGGAGATCGATGGGTGTCAGGGGCTGGGTTTTCGGGGCTGGCACCCACCGTGGCTGCTCAGCCCAGTGACGGATGCAGAGAGGTGACCAGAGGGGACTGGGATCGTGTAGGACGCTGCCAGCTGGGCCGTGCTGCATGTCCTGTTCCACCCGGGCTTCCCCAGGTGTGAAAAAGGCAAAAAGCCAAGCTCGGGAATGCTTTTGCTCTTTCAGGCAGGACCCAGGGCTGCAGCATCGCTCCCTGGGGAGCCAGCGTGGAGAAAATACCCAAGGTGGCGGCGTGGGGAGGCTCCACGGCAGGGTCCCGGAGCGAAATCCAGGTTTGGGGGTGAAGGCAGGGCGGTGAAAGCCTCCTGCGGGCGGGTGCTGCCCTCTGCCGCCCGGCCCCGCCGCCAGCCTCCGACCATTTGCCGCCGGGGCCAGCGACCTGCCTCTAAAATGGCTGATGGCAGCGGGGGGAAGGCGAGCACCGAAGCCAAAAAGCGAGCCTTGGCCCTGGTTGAGTATAAAAAGTTTTATTTTCATGTGCTTTGCAGGGCTCCAGCTGCTAATGACAGTTCTTTTCTACATACACCCACTGCTCCCATGCTTAAGTTTTCAGACAAGAAGGGGAAATGCACTGTAGCAAATCCTTCTCACATGATTTGTTTTGGGAATTAGGAAGTAGAAACAGCATTTAATGGGCTGCAGGAGCTTGGCCGAGGCAGGTAGGTGCAGGACTGCCACCACCTGCAAGGTGTCACAGCACAGTCCTCAGTTCAGGGTCATTGTCCCCTGGCTGGGAAAGAGAGAGGGGGAAGAGGTCAACTAATTTTTAGGTGAGAGGCAGAGGCTGCCAACACAGCTTGCAGGAGGTGACATTTATTTGAACCTGTGCAGCCACAGGGTGCTGTGAGCAGCCCTGCCCCAGCTTGACCGAAGCAGCAGCTGCCCCTCTGCAGCCACGTGCTGCAGTCACTCAGGAGCAGCTTTGTCCACCAGCAGCTGCTGCAGCAAGAGCCCAGCCAAGTCCTGGGGGAGGAAAAGAGGCCCAGGAGGGCAGCTCCTCACCCCCACAGGGCTGTTGAGCAATTACACTTACACTTACCCAGTTAAAGAGTTAAACTTACCCAGTTCAGAGTTAAAACAGGATGGGGAACATTCCCCACCATGTTTTAACACCCTGCTTCACAGCTGGAGAGACAAACAAGAGGCAGGACTACTGGTGGTACTGGAATATTCTGTGAAAGTATACCAAGCTCCTGCTAGTCAGTCACCAAATTATTATTTTTTTTTAAATAAGTAAGTAAAAAGCAAGTGGAAAAGAACATAGTTTGTCTTAATCCTATTCCTTCTTGTAAATAGATTATGCTTAGAGTAACCTACGTATGTTGGTAGTTGTCATTGCAGACTAAACCAGAAGCAAGACACGAGCTGCTGTCTGCAAAGTTAGCGACCTTAAAATGAAGGCTGAAGCCAGAATTTCTCCCAGCCTACTTTAGGTGGCACAGAATTAACACGAACCAGTTTAGGTCCTTTAATCTGTCCAAGACAGGGTGCTGAAGCACAAATGATAAAACATTCTGCATTTTTACAGCAAAAATGCTACCGAAGTTTATAGGAAAAAAAATATTTTTGTACATGGGTAAAACATTATAAATTCAAGACAACTCACAGACAAGGGGTAAATTCCCACATCTATCGCTCATTTCTTTTAAAAAGTTCACTTGAATGGGCAAGCAGTCAAAAGGGCTTGCTCTCTCTTCTTTGAAATGAAAACTGTTTCTTCCAAGTGGCTCACAGTACTCCTTTGCACCTTGGAATGTCCTCCGAAGGCTCCGCCGAGATAAAAGGAGAATAAAAACCCCCGGAGTCCTTTCAGATAGTCTCAGAGAGCAGGAGAAGGGAAAGGAAAAGGGAAGTTTATTCGAACTTGATCTTCTTCCCTTGGGGCTTGTGATCTCCACCTCCTCCTCTGCCTCCTCGGAAGCCACCTCCTCTACCTAGAGAAGAGATTAGGTCAAGAAGTGAGATTAGGGCAAGAAGCAGAGCTGCAGGTGTCCCTGCACACGTACCACTGCCCTTCCAAACCCCTCTTGGTACAGGACAGAAAACAAATCCACATCAGGCACTCACTCTGTGGTGAGCACACCATAATCCCTCAGCTTTATTTGCCCCTTAGAAGAGGGGTATTTGCATCTCCTTACCTCCAAAGCCTCTGCCACCACCTCTGCCACCAAATCCACCTCTTCCTCCTCCTCGGCCTCCTCTGCCACCACCTCTGCCACCGAATCCACCGCCAAATCCGCCACCACGCTGAAAATCGCCCTTTGGCTTGGCAAAATCAAGGGTCACTTTGTTTCCGTCTATCTCCCCATCCTCCATGGCTTCTTTAGCTGCTTTGGCATCTTCTGGGGAGCTGAAGTCCACAAACCCAAACCTAGGCAGCAGATTAAGAGAAAGATGGTCAAACTCCATGAACTGAAGAACTGCAGCACCACCTACAGGCATATGATAGCAATGGCTTAGGAAACAACTGCATTTCTGCAACCAGGGATCAGAAATGTTACTTGTAGAACAGTAGTGGCTAATCGCAACCGATGGAGCCATGTTACAAGTGTGCCAGTACTGAACTGTTAATATCCTTCTCGTGCGAATCCATAGGCTGCCACGGAGTGGTTGGCAGGAAGGAGCTCATTGAGAAGTGAGCACGCAGTCAGCAGTTTGCAATTAGTAGCATGCTACTGGACCCGAATCCCAGATCATGCTTAACGTACCCTTTAGAAGATCCAGTGTCTCTGTCTGTGACTATTCTAGCACTTATGGAGCCTTCAAATGATTCTCTTAGCGTCTCCTCTGTTGTGTCCTCAGAAAGGCCTCTGACAAACAATGTTTTGCTTTGTTCTGTGGAAAGACAACACAGAGCTCGTCTCAGCAAAGCCACCATCAACCTCTCAGTAATGCAAGCTGGATTTGGTACCAACTCCAACAGCAGCTTATGTGGTTCAGGGGTTTGGTTTCAAAAGGAAACCCAGAACAGCTAAGGCACCCAAAGATGACCTGGGAAGCTTTTTCAGGACTATTTGTCTAAGAGCATCCCCATGTGGAACAGTTTGGTACTGTCAAATTCACCCCCCCAGCCCCGTAATAAATGACAGCGTCTTATCAGTATGGATACTGACTGGACAGACTCTGCTGGATCAGCACTTGACTATCTAGAGGAATTTGGAAACAGTTTCATCATCATTTCAGATAATCAGTCATCATATCCAGCACACTCACTTATGATAGAAAACTTCTGTACCACAGGTTTATTTATTTTTTCTAAAGTAGACCAGAGTTTGTGTGAATCGTACACTCCTATCCCAATATCAAATACTTAAATGTGGAGTACTTACGGTTAAATCCTCCTCTTGCATTCGTGTTCCCTTTCTGCCACGCTGGTGAACTGAATTCCAGTCTGATTGCTCTGCCTTCAATTTCTGTGTTGTTACAGGAATTCAATGCCTCTTTGGCATCCTCGGCTGTGGGAAATTCTACAAACGCGTACCTGTTGGGAGAGGAAGACTTCAGTCAGGTTGGGAGCACAGCACGTCAGTGCAAGTACAGCATTCACAATGACAACAGAGAAATCAGTTTTAAGTCAAACATACCCTTTAGGCCTGCCCTGGTTGTTTTGTGGCATCTTAATGGAAGAGGCTTTTTTGAACAGTTCTTGGAGAGTCTCCTCTGAGGCAGCGTATGAGAGGTTGTTTACAATCAGGGTCTTTGACTCCCTCTCTCCACCTCCTACAAAGGAAACGGTGCTTTTTAAGTACAGGTTTGGAGAGAAAAAGCTCCCTTTCCTCTTTATGCATCCCACAGATCTGGAAATGTACCTTTCTGGTTTTCTTGTTGGCTCTTCTCACCGGTGTAGTCAATGACCATGGCACGACCATCGATCTCTGTGCCCTGCTTCTCCTCCAGAGCTTTGTCTGCCTCAGCTTCTGTTTTGAATTCAACATAGGCCATCCTACAGCAAAGGAAAAGAATATGAACCAAGGTTCTTTTGGCTTTTGTAATGTCCACCTTCCAGGAATGATTAAGTGAATGAGAGGGAAAAGCATGTAAAAAAAAAACTTAAAAATAATTATTTCAGTATATCTAAGCCAGCAGATTCCTTAATGTAGTTAAGAGACAGACTAGCTCTTCAAAATACACTAAGAGTCTAAGAAATGGCAAATATCCTGTGTCCCCTCAGATACGTACCCTTTGCTGCTCCCTTCCTTGTTAAGTACTATTCTGACTTCTACTGCATTTTCAAACACGTTTTTCATTTCCTCTTCAGTTAAGCGGTAGGGCAGATTCTTCACGAACAGCGTTCTGGCATCTCTCTCTGCAAAGAGGAAAAAGTTACTTCCACCTGATCAGCTCAAAGGCAACAGGTCCTAAAACTGAGGACAGAACCATCCCCCCTTGCATATCCATCCTTCCTCCCCATCCCCCCCTTGCATATCCATTTCAAGGTTTAAGAATCTGGTTATAACAGAGCTCAGACCAGGGAGATGTGCTTCAAGAGCAGCACATCAGCCATCAGTAATAGCACAAGCCTACTCCAAGGACTGATTACAACCATTCTTTGATGTGCAAAGGTATTCAGAGTTGCATGCCATACCTTTCTTATTTTCTTTAAGACTTTCCTTGCTTTTTGCTTTTTCCAGTTTGATTTCCAAGCCCATCAGCTTCTTTCCATTCAGTTGAAGAGCTTTATCCATGTCTTCAGCAGATAAGAAGTCTACATAGCCAAATCGTCTGAAAGAAAAGCAACTTTACTGCTTAAGCTGCTCTCTAGCAGCAGACAACATACAGAACCACAGGGAATAGGTCAAGCTAAAGCACCAGTGAAAATTAAGGCAAAGAGGTGACTGTAACAGCTCTGTGCTGAAGTGGCAGCTCCCCCTTCTGGGATATACTGCTTGAAACAGCTGCAAGCCTGGCAAGTATAACACCCATCTCAGCACCGCACATGTACTGTGCCTCTTCCAGCTTCCATACACTACCAACAGTGATCGCAGCATCTTGAAGGGAAGCTGCACCAGCACATTTACCTATCTGAATGAGCTGTTGCCAACTAAAAGCAGCAGCAAAAGTCTACAGACGAACTTACTTGGAAGAGCCAATTCTGACTTCTGAAACTTGAAGATTCTTCTTGCCAAAGAACTCCTTGATGGCAGTCTTCAGTTCTTCGTAGTCCTTGGTGGGGCACAGATTTTTCATGAAGAGTGAAAACGCTGAGGCAGGAGCTTCAAATGAAAAGGCAAATGAGTGTAAGGCAGACTGAAAGAATTGGAAACTAAACTATGGACAGCATTAGCACATCAGCTTCTGCTCAAAAGTGACATCATACTTCAGTATTAAGTCCCTTATAATCATCATTTGTGCTGGAAAAAAGAAACACTGAGTGCCCAGCCTCATTATATGCCTAGCAGGCCACTAATAGCTAAGTGAGCATTGTTTGATGCCCCCATGCCACCCACCTTCTGTTTTCTCTGTTTTCTTTTTCTTGGCCTCTGGTGCACTTTTATTGGCCATTTCTTTCTTCCTCTTTCCAGGTGCTTCCTTGACAGGTTCTGTGATAGAGAACAAAGAACACTGAGATGGAGTACAAGAATAAAACAGCTTCTTCTGTGCTGGAGCATTAACATCTACACCATTCATACACGAGACCTGCTCTTGTCATTACAAGCAACTGTTCTTCAGCCCTGGAGACCATAATGGGACAATTACTCATATGTCCTCTCTTATTATGGACAGTTATGTTCTTGTTAACGTTTAAACTCACTTTCATCCTCGCTTTCTTCCTCATCTTCATCCTCCTCCTCCTCATCTTCGTCCTCTTCATCTTCATCCTCCTCCTCATCATCTTCCTCATCTTCAGACTCTGCCTTGGCTTTTACTGGCGCAGCCTTTGCTGGAGTAGGTTTCTTCACTGGAACGGGTGTGGTGTCCATGGCCTCATCTTCAGACTCTGAAATGAATTGCATGTGAGATTTCATGTGTGTTCAAGATCAAGTCACTTTTGAGTGTAACAAAAACATAAATCGGCTAACTAAGTATTTTTTTTATACCTCCTGAAGCTTATAAGTTTTCAGGAAAGAAGTTTTGTAATGTTATACTAATAATCCATTGAGTTAACCTCCCCCTCCCCCAAGCTCCCTCTCAGTGTGTATCAGTTTAACACGTTCTAAATTTTCTAAGAGAATCCATTTTCCTAAATCCATTGTGGACCACATACCCTCATCTTCCTCATCATCATCTTCGTCGTCATCTTCCTCTTCCTCAGATTCTTGCTTTGCTGGCACAACTGCAGGCTTTTTGGCTGGTACAGCTGCCGCGGGCTTTTTGGCTGCAGGCTTCACAGGCATTGCTGGTTCCTCTTCCTCCTCTGCAACAACAGTACAGTAAGTGTTTATCCACAGCACTCAGCCTTCAAACTCAGTCAAGTTCTTTGTTTCACTAGATTTTGGCAGTGTTCGGAAGAGAACAAACAGGAAATTAGAAGGTACTTCATGGGCTTCATGGAATACAGCCACAGTACAGCAAGTTCTCCAATATTCACTGAACACCTGACTTTCCTCCCTTACTACCTCTGATCAATGAAATCCCCTCTTTGGGGTGTTAAGTCACACTGAACTTAATTTCAATGGTAACGAAATTTAGCTACTCAACTGGGCTAACTCTATAGTTGGGCATTTATTCCACAAGTCACTTACCAGAATCATCCTCTTCATCCTCATCCTCCTCATCCTCTTCCTCATCCTCCTCATCTTCGTCGTCTTCCTCACTTTCTTCCTTCTTGGCATTCTTGCCATTTTTTGCTCCTTTACCTATGACAGCAGCCTTTTTAGGTGATGGAGCAACAGCCTTTTTAGCTGGAGTAGCCACAGCCTTCTTGGCTGGTGTAACTGCCTTTTTTGCAGGAGTGGCAGCCTTCTTTGCAGGGGTAGCAGCCTTCTTAGCTGGCGTGACTGCTGCTTTTTGTTGTTTCTTCTGAGGGACCATCTGAAAGAAATTTGAGGATTAGATTTACATTGTTGCTGGAGGGATTTCACAGTGACAAACACGACCCCATGCTGGCATTGTGCCTTGACAGACTGGAAGAACTTTGCAGCCACACTCATGAAAAGGGCACCATGGGAGCTGCAGCGAGCAGGTAGCTGCTACCTCTGCACACCCAATTAGTCAAAAGGTATGCTCTCGGCGCCACTCCTCCCTTTACTAATTCTGTCCATTCTTGCTCCTACACCTCGTGGCTAGCACTTCAACATGGCAGACAAATATATGGCAACTGTGACCTAAAGCTTACCCTTCCTGTCACTTGTTTAGTTTGTTTCCTTCGGCTTCCTATTCTGTTGAATTAATAAAGCTCAAAAGCAGCCTTTTCAGGTTTTTAACAGGCCAGATCTGTAAGAGCAGAGCCTGAAGCTGTAATAATGAATCTCTGTAGCAGCACCCAAAAGCTTGAGGTTTACGGTCCCGTGTGCTACATGTGCTTGATAAATCACTTATCGCTGATGCCCGACTTGAGTAAGTAACCATCCTTTTGCTCATCACTACTAGGAACAGCTCTAACATCCCAAGTAGTACTTCTAAACCCTGGAAGTACCGACTTAGCCATTTTTTTCCCCCCGACTATCAGTTTACCCCCTAGCCTCAACAAATACGCGTGCTAACCGCTTACAGACGCGGATTCACCCTCCCACGTGCGCCCCGAAAGCCTCCCGCCGCTGCACACCACGTGCGGCCGCCCCCTCACCTCCTCCCCGCTGCTCTCCTCCAGGTCGGACGACTCCTCCTCCTCGCTCTCCTCCACCTTTTTGGGGGGCGGCGGAGCCATTTTCTTCTGCTTCACCTGGTTTTTGGGGGTCTGGGGGGGAAGAGAAAAGAGGGGGGGGGGGGTTGAGGACACAGAGCCGTCACGCACCGCCAACACGTGGCCGTTCCCGGGCGCGCGCCCGCACGTGCTCGCGCGCCCCACGTGGCCGCGCCTCCCCCCCACCCCCCCCTCTCCGCGCGCCCCCTCCCAATAGGAATAAAAAAAAAAAAAGGGGGGGGGGGGGGAAGAAAGGAGAGGGGGGGGGCTTGAAACCGCTCCCGCCGCGCGCGCCCCTCCCCTCGCCGCCATCTTCCCGCTGAGGGCATGGGGGGGGGGCCTGGAAACCGCCGGCGGCGGGAAGGCAGCGCCGGGACCCCCCCCCGGGCCTTTAACCCCCCTCCTCCCCCCTCGATCTCCGCCGCCGGTCCCGGTCCCCTCAGCGCGGGGATGGCGGCGCTGGGGCAGGCCCCGAGCGCAGGCCTCACCTTGGCGATCTTCACCATGATGGCGGCGGCAGTGGCCTGAGGAGGCGCAGGGGCGGCGGCCGGGCTGCCTCGGGGAAAGGATAAAAGGGAGCGGGGAGGCGAAAGAACCCGGAGAGGGGCCGCGGGGAGGCGGCGGGGCGGGAGCGGCGGCGGAGCGCGGCCGACCCGGAGCGGCGGCTGCGGGGAAAAGAGCGAGCGCGGGGCCCTTCCGCTGGCTCGCCTCGCCCCTCAGCTTCGCCCCGCCCCCGCCGCCCCCGCCTGGGCCAATCGGCGCGCGCGCCGCGCGGCGCGGCCAATCGGCGCCTCCGCCCCGCGGGGCTCTGAGCCAATCGGAGGCGCCGTGGCATCGGCCAACGGGAGGCGGCGTTACGGATGGTGAAAGAGGAGGGGGAGAGCGCCGCGGGGGAGGGGGGAACGGGAGGATGGGGGCAGCCAATGGGAGAAGGGGGAAGCGCGGGGGCTGAGCGCTGATTGGGCGGCGGGGACCGGAGGAGGGTGGGAGGGGCTGGGGCCCGGTGAGAGCACGTGGCGCGCGGCGGGCCACGTGGTGGGGAGGGCTGGGGGCGCTGGGGCTGGGGGCTGCGGGCCGGGGGACCCGGGTTCGAGTCCCGGCCCCGGCCCCGGCCCCGGCCCCAAGCCCTGTCCCCATCCCTGTCCTTGTCCCCGTTCCTGGTTCTGTCTCAGCCCCCTCCAGGCTGTGCCCCCAGCAGCAAGCAGCCGGCTCTGGGGTTTTATTCATCCATCCCCAATGGGACAGGGTTGGGGTCTCCCTTGTGCTGCCCCCCCTGGGCTAATGCAGGGGGGAGAATAACCCGTGCTTGCCTGAGGGATGGTTTTTAATTCATCCACCAAAAAATCATCCTCCCGTAGGGCTTAGCCAGAGTATCAATGAGGATGGGGGACAAATAACCCGCTGGCAGTGCTGTTCCCGGGCCCCTGGGTGCCCCCTCCAGCTGCAAACAGGGCGTGCAGCCCCCCCTGGGGCTCCTGACTCCCCAGTGTGTTTCCTCAGCGCCTTTTTCCCCCTTCCCAATCCTGCTGGAGAGAAGCCCCAAAGCTGGGGGAGAAGAGCTCCTCACAAGCACCATCAGCCAGTTCGGGTTGGGATGGAGCTGGGGCGGTGGGGACGCCGCTGTGCTCCCCGTGTGGATGGGCTCTGTGTGTAAAACACGGCCCCATGGCTCACAGCCAGCCCAGGTCCCGCCACGCGCTGCAGGAGCCATCCCCGAGCACCCAAAAATTTGGGGTGCGCCCTGCCCCGCAGCCCTGCCGCCGCCCCGAGCCTCAGGGAGGAGAGAGGTTTGCGGAGTGGCATCAGCAGGGCAGTAATTGGGCCAAAACGGGAGGATTTGTAGCTTCATCTGAGGAGTAGAAGTATTTTAGGTGCTTCTCTGGCTGGAAAAAGCCCTGAAAAGCCCTGCGAGGGTGCTGAGTGGGGCTGAAACAAGCAGAACCTGCACTGGGTGCGTGGTAAGACAAAAACCAGGCCAACTGTGGTGAGAGGGGGAAGAATCCTCCCGAAACCTGGTCCCACTAAGCCAGGTGAGGATGTCCCCGTGACGTCCTGAGGGACGTGAGCTGTGCTTTCTCTGGGAAATGTCCTCTCCTGCCCATCCCACCGAGCTTCCAGCTCCTCTCCCCGTGCCCCGAAGGGCAGGGGAGGCTCGAAGCAGGCTGAGGGTTGTTCCACGCCTCCCCTGCCCGTTTTTAATTGTAGAGCAAACAAAGCAGCGCACTGATTCATCCCGCTGGGTAATTAAATGCCTCGTGCTATCGACTACGAAGACATTAGGGTTCAGCAGCCCAACGCTAATGCATTAATAATCGCTTCCACCCTGGCGAGAAAGGGCCGCGAGCTGCTCTCGAGGAACGTGACGGTTGCAGGGGCCGGGAGCTCGCAGCCAAAAAAAAAGCCTTCGGACCCGAATTAGTGAGTGCACGTGGTGCAGAGCAGGGTAGAGCCCGGGATTAACGCATTAAATACGGCCAGGCGGGCGCTGGGCCAGGCGGCAGAGGGCATTTGCTCGCAGAGCACGCTGTCAGGCCCTGATTTGATTTGTTCCTCTGGTGGCGATGCACCATTTGCCTTCATTACCTTCCCTGTCCCATGCCATAGCCCAGTCATGTCACATCTGTCCAATAAAGGGCCCATTAATAGGATTTACATCCAGTTGTCACTTTCTGCCTTGTCCAGGACAATGGGCTCCCTGGGCGTGCTGTCGCTTGGAAAAAGCAGGTTTGTTTTTTTTTTTTTCACAGGTAGGCTGAGCGGGATAAATAACCTCCTAGGACTGTTTATGGCTAGTTTTAGCTTCGTGAAGTTGAATTTCTCCCAAAGATTTGATTCATGGCTTGAAACGGAGCCATTTAAAATATATGTGTATGTTTGTGGGTATGAATATATGTATGTATTTATTTATTCACTCTAAAAAGGATGGAAATAAAGAAAAGGGAAGGTGCTCTCCTTCCTTTCCCCTGGGAGACCCTGGAAGATGCCTCCAGCTGTACAGGAGCAGCCAAAGCAGGGCGCTGGGCTGGGGTGAGGAGCAGCACGCAGAGCTCCTGGTGCCTGCATCTCGGGATGGAGACCTCGGGATGCCACATTTCCTCTAGAAAAGCCTTTCTGAGACTGGGATAACTTTAAATAAATATCTATATCAGTGCATATGTGTATGAAAACCTCTCTAAGGGGTTTCTTAGGATGGTAGGAGTAAAACGTGGTTCCTGACAAGGCTGTGACAGGGGGCAGGCGCGTGGCTTTTCGGGTCTCTGCACCCCTTGCCTCTGACTCTCTGGGACATGGCCATACAGGTGGCCAGAAATTCACCCCAGGCTCCCAGGAGCTTGAAAACTGTCAAAAAAAAGCAAACCATAGTGGGTTAAGCCATCACCATAACCCTCTGTGTGGTAAAGGATGTGCTGGAAGGGCTGGAGGATGCAGAGAGCAGCAAGCACCCGTCAGGGTCCCCCCGGGGGCTGGATTTAAAGGCTGCCAGATTGCTTGGCCTGGTCTGTCCTATTGTTTGAGATCCTCCTCCCAAATCCTGAAGCGAGTGCAGCCAGGCTTTGTCACCAAAAGCATCAGAGGCGCAGCAGAGCTGGGTGTTGGGATCCCATCCTCACCCCCCTGAGCGGGGCTGGAGCTCCCCAAACCTGTCCCGAGCAGTTCTTTGGAGAAAAACATAAACACGGGGTTGTCTCACCACTAACCCCAGCCTCTTCCAACCCACATGTGCAAAATAAAATTGCACAAGCTCTGGCCAGAGGCCCTGTTCTGCCCCGGAGCCATGGTGCCAGTGGGATGCTGAGCTCGTGGGGCGAGGAAGCAAGATGCGAGGGCAGAGACCTCTCAAAGATACCCATAAAAAACCCATCCGATGAACGTGAGCTGCAAGGAGGGGTGGGTTTCTACCACGACCAGTGGAAACAGGTGACACTGAGGGTGAAAAATCCAAAAATTCACACCCGTACAGCTCCCATCCTCCGTGCCCCGTCCTGGGGCCAGTCCCCCAGGGGCACCGCAGCTCCCCCGCTGCTGCCAGCTGGACTCGCTGCCTGCAGGAAAACAGAAAGGAAACCCAGCTCGAGCCATTTGCTTTCCCATCTGTGCAAGCTGGTTGTTTAAATCAACCCCAGCAGAGAGGTTTGGGGCCGGATCCAGGAGGAGTTTGGACAACTGGAGAGCTGGAGGGAGCCAGAGATTTCTCTTGAAGCAGAGCAGAAATCAGCTGAAAGCAGCAGGAAGGGCAAACGGCTCTTAAATAAAGGGGCCTGGAATGCAGGGAAAAATACAAGGCGGCACGTGGAGGACGGCAGCTTGAGGCTGGGGTAGCCAAAGGGCTCCTGGGATGGGGGTGTAGGTGTGGGATAGGATAGGAGCCCCCCAGCACCCCCCTTGCTGCTCGTCAGTGTGGCAGCGTGGCTTACTGGGTCTCCCAAATTATGGTGACTTTCTTGTTCTTAACTTGATTTCTTTCTGGTGACAGCAGCGGCAAATTGGTCCCAGCTGTTCTGAGCACAGGAAGAGAAATTAAAAAAAGAAAAAAAAAAAAAAAAAAAGGAATTAAAACAGGCCAAGTGCTGGGGGGCTTGGGGGCAGGGTCAGAGGGGGGACTTTGGGGCCAGGGCTGGGTGGCAGGGCAGTGGGAGATGCCTGACAGGAGCAGGGGGCCCAGGGTTTGGGCTAATTAACACCAGCCCGTGCTAATTACCCATCACTTTCATTTCTCAGCCCAAGTATCCGCATGAACCAAGTCAAGCACCATGCACGCTCCCAGGATGTCGCTTCTCTCATCTTTATTAACCAACCCTGTGCTCCACGTGGTGCGATGGGAACAGGCGTGGGACACCACGGTGACCCCTGCTCAGTGTCTGGTGGCCTTAATGGGCCAAATGTCCCCCGAAATTGTCCCTGCACGCTGCTGCTGGGCTGCTCCAAGGGGGTTTCACATCACGGTCCACGCGTCCCATCACCCTGCTGTGAGGACTTTGGGGTTTGGGCAGGGATCCTTCAATAATCAATGGGATTTCGTCTCCCTTTGGCACTGAGGAACACGAGGGGATAGAAATGGAAACTCTCAGCTCACAGAAGTCCCCGAGGGGCAGAATCACGTCCCGCACACAGCTCCTGTCTCTCCATTTGTCCCCGTGCCTCCCTTTGTGCCGCCCGTCACGCACACTGATGTTATTTTTCACCTCCGCCAGCGTTCCAGCATAAGAGGAATAATTGAAATACCGATTAAAAAAAAAAAAAAAAGCAGCCTAAATCTCAATGCGAAGCTCACATCGAGCACATCTCTGACATTTACGCTTTCCTGGTTCCTGTGCCACTCGCAGAGCCCCAGCCCATGCGGGCACGGCCCCGCTGGCGGCCACCCGAGGGCTTTGCAAACTCTCTCCCCTCGAGGTTTGCCTCGAGCTCTGCGAAGGAAGGGAAAAACAACCCTTCCCTTGGCTTTTGAGGGAGGGGCGGTGAAGATTCTGCTGGCGCTCCCAGCGCCATCCATCACGGCTCCAAACACGCGAGACGATCGCTGTAAAACCGGCTTTGGCTCCGCCGAGGAAAGAAAAAAAAGGAAAAAAAAAAAAAAAAAAAGGAAAAAAGGAACGTGCCTGTTGCAAACCACCAAGGCACAAAAAAAAAAAAAAAAAAAAAAAAGCCTTACAAGGCTGGGACAGCCTCCTGGATTGATTGCTTTTTAATCCCCAAGTAAAGGTGATAAATCTTGTTATTGGAAGCGCCGCTGGGGATGCTGCGTGGCCCGGATTTGCTGTGCCGCTGCGCAAGCGCCTGCCTGGAAAGGGTTTGGGGCCGGCGGGTGCTTCAGCGGGACCCGGCTGCTGGAAGGGGGCTGCTGTAAATCTCAGAGGACGGATGACAACTTTTGGGAAGCGGCTCTTTGGAAACGAAGCTGTTGGAGAGGGGCGGTGCGGAGCCCGAGCTGGACACATGCCCCGAATTGCAGGACAGGGATGAGTTCCCTGACTTGTAGGGACAGGGATGAGTTCCCCAATGCAGAGCGAAGACCTGGAACAAACCCATCCACCAACAGCCACTCGTTTTCCCAGCCCCTGTCCCCACCGTGTCCCTCTGCTCCATCCCACCCAGGCTCCGTGATATCCTGAAATATCATCTGGTGACATCTCCAGGTGACATTTTGGGGACCCTCCATCCACCACGGCCATCCTGCCCCAAAGGATGGCTGAGCCCCGACCGACCACACATGTGGGAGCTGTGGGGGTCCCTGCACAGCCCCCAAAACCCAGCCCCATCGTTTGGCCCCGGCGGCAGCGCCGAGCCCTGCCTGAACATCAGCAGCTCACCAACTCCCTGGGCTTCAACTCACCGCCTGTACACATCCCCTGGCAGGAGTAATCCTCTGATTTATCCCGGGGGATTTGCAGCCAGGGAGCAGCTCCGCTCCTCTCCTGCAAGCCTCTCTCCCCTCGGCGGGACAAGGAGTCCTTTTTCTAAGTGTACTTTTGGGAAATGAGGCAGAAGCGCTCAGTCACCAGCCACTTATTTTTGAGCCAGGCATAAGTGCTTGGCTGAGCCCCCGGCACGCGGCTGGGAAGGTGCCACGGGGCCACAAGTGATGCACGGGGGCTTGGGGTTGTCCCCTTGTGCTGTCCCAAAACAGCCAGAGGGGCAAGGTTTGCCCTCAGATCTCCACCCAGGAGATGCCACAGCCGTGGCTTCGCAAGGATGCTTCCCGAGGTGCTCCAAAAAAACAAAGCAGCCCCCAGCACCCCACCGGGCAGGCACCACCACGCTGGGATCTCACCAGCAGCTTCACCTCCTGCATCTCAAAGAGCAAATTCGGGGTGGCCAAGGATGGACGGAGGGGATATCAGGAGCGTGGCTGCGTCAGGGGACAGCTGGGGACGTGACCGAGAGCCCGGTGCACTGACCCAGGGCATGAGGGACCCGAAGCTCTGCGCAGACTGCGCAATAAAACCCTATCGACTGCCCATTAAAAAGCCATTCCCTGGAGGTTTCCAGGCGGGGAGGTGCCTGCACGGGGCATTAAGAGCCATCAAGGAGGCATCCGTCACCTCCACCCTCGTGGCTGCCTGGGACCGGGAGCAATGGGAGACGGAGGAGGGAGAAACCAGGAGGGGATCGATGCGCTTTGCCACGTCGACGTCCTCTGGAGAGCAGCTGGGATGGCCCTGAAATGTAAAGGTGGCTGCAGCCCTGCACACGTCCTCACCCTACAGCGCACAACAGGACCCCAAGGGGATCCAGTGAGGATGAGGAGCTCGGAGGGGACCTGGCTGCGCTGCCTCCAGGCTGAGGCTGGGCTGATGCGTGGAAGGAAGGAGCCTGCGAGCCCAAATCCTGGCCAGAGAGCAAATGGGACTGGAAAAGTCCTATGGGAAACATCCCAGCCTGTTTCGGAGCCCGGCTATCTCATCCCACGGGAGGACTTGGTGAGCGCCAGGAAGCCGTCGGCATCGATCCCAGGCAGCAGATCGATCAGCCCCTCCAGCCCGGGGGAACGTGGCCAGCCTGCCCGCCCTCCGTGGCATTTTGTGACATTTCCCCAGCCGTGTGGCTGGGGACAGATCGATCATCACCGCCCTGCAGGCAGCGGGCTGCCCGCGGCCCCGTGCGGCGCGGCGAGCAGGAGCGGTGCGCGTCCCCCTGTGGGAAGAGGGCCGGGTGCTGGGAGCAGAGCTGGGACCCGGGGGATGCAATCGGGGCACAAATCAAAGGGAATTTTAACTGCTGGGTGAGGATCAGGTCACGTAGGGATGAGGATGTCCCCACTGCCCCGTGGGGACTGCGGTGGCTGAGGAAGAGGAGGGAGGCAGGGAGGAAGGCCAAGTGCTGGGTGTGCACCACGGGGAGGAGAGCGGGGCGCCCGCAGAGGATTTCCCCTCTCCACCCGTTTCAGACCTCTCCTGACCCAGCGAGCATCCAGGGGGGTCCCCAGCCCACGGGTACCCACGGGCTCATGCTTGAGCAGTGGAGGGATGGGAAATTTTGGGGGGATCGCTGGCGTGGCCCTGGGGATGCCCTGGCCTTGGCTACGGAGAGGGTGCACGGCACGGCGAGGGACAGCCACCACCACCCCGGAGCTGCCAAGAAAACCATCCTGAGGAGAGCATTGAGCATCCCAGCGGAACAAAACCAAAAGGTGGGCTCCCCTTTCCATCACCCAGGTGGCTGCCAGGGTGCAGGGGGGGATTCTGGAGGAGCTGTCCCCATCCCCCCCGCCTCCCCCAGCTCCTCAGCAGAGGGACATCGCGTGCGTGGCCGCCTGCCCCCCTTCCATCTCCTCCATCTCGTACTCCTCGCCGTCGGACAGGGGCAGCCCGTTGGCTCCGGGCACGGGCTCGCACTCGGTGCTGCGGGTGGTGCCGTGGGTGACGCTGGGCGAGTATTTGCGCGAGCCCGGCGGGCGGTGTCCCGGGTGGCACATCACCTCCTTGAACATCTCGCGGAAGCGGGTGGACATCAGGTTGTAGAGGATGGGGTTGGCGGCCGAGCTCAGGTAGAAGAAGACGCCCGAAATGATGTGGACGTACTGGAACATGTGGAGCATGCGGCTGGTCCAGGTGGAGACGAAGCTCCAGACCAGGCGGTCGGTGTGGAAGGGGGCCCAGCAGATCCCGAACACCACCACCAGCACGACTGCGGGGAGCAGGGGGGTGGTGTTAGGGGGGGGGACGAGGCTCACCAGCACCACCACCACCACCCCTTTTCTGCCTAAGGGAGCTGAGGAGAAGGTTTGGATGGACGAGGTGATGTGGGTGTGAGAAATAAAGCCTCAAACCACTGGTTCCGGCCACGTCCCGTGGGATCCTGCCCCATTTCGGCCTCAACTTCAGCAAATGTCACCCTGCTCCTGGCCGAGTCCAAGGATCAAGAGGTGTGTGCCCCTCTCCTTGTCCTCTCTGCTTCTTTTACACCCCAGCCCCGCTGGTGAGGAGGAAAAGGGGGTGACCACTGCATGGATCTGCTGCCCTCAGCCCTGCCAAACCCGTGCCACGCTGCTTCTACGTGCCACGTGGGGACAGGTCCCCCTTTTGTCCCCTCCGTGTCCCATGCCGGGGGAAGGCAGGGAGTGTTTTCATCTTGTCGGGGCTGTGGCAGAGAAGCAGCCCTGGCCCTGATGATGGACTGGGCTGGGCAGCTCGCCACGGCGTGCCGTCACGGGGCCGGGAGCACACGGAGGTCAGCGTGCCGGGGGGGGACGGCTGCCCACGGGCAGCCAGCCCCGCTGCTGGGGATGGGGACAGGGGAGGAACAAGGGCACGCAGCCATGGGACAGGGGGATGCTGCGGTCCAGCCTGGGGTCAGAGCCTCATCGCCATGGGATGCGGCAGGGCAGGAGGCCACCACGGCACCCCAAGGCTGTGGGGCACAGGAGTCTGGGCTGGGGGGGAGAGAGGGGAAGGTCCCCACACCCCAGCCCTGCTCCTTCCCCTTTCTCACCCGGTGCTCTCCTGGATAAAGGGGGGGGTCTCACGGCCAGGAGGGAGCCAGCACGAGCAATCCCCACCGCAGGACCCCATCCACCAGCTCTGCCTTTGCCCCGACGCCCCCCGCACACCACTCCCGGCCCCCTCCTCTGGGATGACCCAGCCTCAGCACCTCCGCACCGGCCGTGCCTCAGTTTCCCCCCAGCTCCCTCCTAACACCCCTGCGGGCTCTGCCTGTCCCCAGGCTCGGACTCACACAGCATCTTCGTGACCTGCCTCCTCTTCACCTTCTTCTGCCCCCGGCCGCCGCGGTAGTCGCCGTCGCCGCTGGACTTGGCCCCCAGGGCCTCCAGCATCTTCTCCTTCTTGAGCTGCAGGCCGATGAGCAGGTAGAGGACGCTGATGGTCCCCATGGGCAGGAAGAAGAAGACGATGGTGGTGATCTGGATGATGAGGTTGTAGGTCAAGCGCGGCTTCACCAAGGTGCAGATCTCCGAGTCGGGCACGCGGCCCCGGCCGGGCACGTAGAGAGGCCTCAAACCGTGGAGGCTGGTGTTGGGGATGGAGCAGACGACGGCCGCGAGCCAGATGGCGACGATCACCCTCTTGGCGTGGTTCCTGGTCACCACGTACTTGGCCTTGAGCGGGTGCACCACGGCGATGTAGCGCTCGACGCTCAGGGCGGTGACGTTGAGGATGGAGGCGAAGCAGACGGCCTCGAAGAGCAGCGTCTTGAAGTAGCAGCCGCCGGCGCCCAGCAGGAAGGGGTAGTTGCTCCACATGTCGTACAGCTCCAGCGGCATCCCCAGCAGCAGCACCAGCAGGTCGGAGACGGCCAGGCTGAAGAGGTAATAGTTGGTGGGCGTCCTCATGAAGCGGTGCCGGAGGATGACGATGCAGGTCAGGGTGTTGCCCACCGCCCCCACGGCGAAGATCAGCAGGTAGACGACGCAGACGGGGACGAAGAAGCTGGACCGCCGGGGCCCCAGGTATTTATCCCGCAGCTGCTCCTCCGTCAGGTTGGCGTCCTTGGGGTCGAACAAGGCGTCCGGGTGGGTCCTGTTGCAGAGAGCTGGGCTGAGGGGCTCGGCGGGGAAGTCGCGCTGGGGCAGGGGGAGCTCGGGGCCGGAGCAGTTGATGTAGGGATTCATGGCTGCGGAGAGACGGGGTGGCTCGCAGGATGGTTTCCCAAATCCTTTGTCACTCCCAAGCCCTCTGCCCCTCTCCCCTCATCAGCATGAGGGTGCCAAGACTGCTGCTCAGCACCCCCAGCCTGCCCCAGGCAAAGTCCTTCCCCTAGGAAACCACCCCAAATCTCCCCAGAACCTCCCTTCAGGGTTCTCACCCTCCCCTTGCCCTGTTTCCCACCCGCAGACACCGCTGGCAGCTCCCCGACCCCCTGCAGCCCCTTCACCCCACCTGTGGGGACACCTCGGGGGGGGGGCACCCCCTCTCCTTGCCCTTCAGCAGAGCACGATACGACCCCAAAGCTGGCCCCAAACCCATCCCTGAGCCACGCCACGCATCGATCCCGGCTCCAACTCCCCTGGCTGTGCGGAGGGGCAAGGGTAAAAGAGCCGAGGGGAAAATCCCTCTTCCACCCCACGAAGGACTTACGTCTCGCCGGGAAGCTCCAGCCGAAGGACGAGGTCCCGGCACCCCTAACGCCGGACGGTCGGGCGGGGAAGGGAGCGAGGGAGGGGATGGAGACGTCGCTGCCTTAAGAGGCAGGCTGGAGAAATCCTGCCTCTGCTCTCCCCTCGGAGCAAGCGGCTGCCCTTACCCACGGCTGCCTCCCTCCTCCGTCAGCGGAGAGGCTCCCGGGGGAGCTTTTGGGGGCTTCCTCCCCCAGCGCCGCGCGAGCCAAGCTCGGTGCCGAGCCCCTGCCTCCGCCGGGGGCTGGATCCTTGGATCCTCGGCGGCGGAGCGGCACGGCGGAGGAGATGCTCTTCAGGAGGAGAGAGGAAATACGTTAAAGTAATAAACTCCATTGACTCGAGAGAGTCCCGGGGGAGGGCAGCGCGGCCGTCTCCATCCCCACCGGCAGCCTTCGCAAGGCGGTGATGTGCCATTTACGTGGCCTCCGTGGTGAGCGAGGCATCGATCGGCCCCGCTGCTCTGCCGGCGGTGCGGGGGCCAGGGCAGCACCGAGTTGGACGGGTTTGGTTGGGGATGGGGCTGCCGGAGCTCGGGGGGCTCCTTTCCATCCGAGGTGAGCCCTCCGGCTCAGCCCCGGCAGCTGCTGCGGGGCAGGAGGCTCCTTTCCCACCTGTTTTCGAGGGAGCTGCTCCCTCCTGCTGTCTGTCTGTCTGTCTGTCTGGCTGTGCTGCTTGTTCGGATCACTCCCCCCTTGCCCACCCTCCTGCATTGCAAGGAAGCAGCCCTGCTCTGCAGGCAGACACACAGACACGCAGACACCCCACACCTTCCCGTGTCCCCGCACACCGTGGCAGGCTGCCTGTCCCCTCTATGCCCCCACCCCGCAGAACCCCTCTCTTTCCTGGAACACATCTTTTTTTATATATTTTTATTATTTTTTTAATTTTAAATTTAAATTTTTATTTTTTTAGCCCAGTTTCAGCCCAACTTCCAGCCCAAGGAGCAGCTGGGCACCCGCTCTCACCTCCCAGATCCTGCCCAGTGGCTCTTTTGGGACGCCCAGTTCCCATCTCCCCGGTGCCCCCCATGCCCCCACTCTGTCCCACCCACCTCCATCTCCTTACTGCAGAATTTGGAGCTTCCCATGTCCCCTTATCCACCCCTTAGGACCTCATGAGGACACGGAGAGGGGGTCTGGTGATGCAGGGGCTCCACAGCTCCCCATGAAGCCGGATATTTTTCCTCCCCAGTTTTGGGACACAAAGATCCTTGAGGGTGCCGTGGTGCCGTGCCCAGCTCTGTCCCCACCAGGTGACGATGATGAGGAGGGGAGGAAGGCTGTGGGGACACCGATGACACCATTGCCATGGCACTGCTCGCTGGTGCGGGTCTGCGGCTGGGCACGGCGCTTCTGCTCGGGGAAATTTCGGAGCAGGACAGGGCTGGGAGGGCAAAGGCAGCAGGAGACGGCTCGGTGGCCCTGCGCTGGCCCTGTGCTGCTCCTGGCAGCAAACAGGCTGCGAACAGAGGGGAACTGGCAGAGCAAACACGCAGAGGGCAGGACGGGGCCAGCGCTGAGAAGTGACATTCCCTGGCAAGCCGTCTCCCTCGGCAGAGCCGCAGGAGCCAAAGGGCTGGAGGGCGAACGGGCACGAACAAGGCGTTACGCAGGGGGAAGAATCCACCCGGCTGGAAATCCTGGCTGCAGAGGGAGAGAGGAGGCTCTGCCCGCAGCCAGGGGAGTGGGGAGGGCAGAGAAATGTCCTCGGTGGGGCCGGGGACAGGCTGTGCCACGGCACGGTGCTGGTGACAGCAGCCGGGCGCTGCTGGCAGAGGCTCAGCAGACGCCGGGGTGGGTGGCAGAGCCAGGGAGCTGCCAGAAGCAGCAGCTGATGGGCACAGGTTTCTGTCCCTGTTCCCGGCTGCTGCCACAAGGCTGCTTGTTTTTTTTTTTCCCCTGGGGATGCCCGAGGCAGGGATGGATCCGTGCCGGTGCAGGAGCAGATTGTGCCGCAGCGAGGGCACACCGGGGAGGAGGCATTCCTGGAAACATCTCTTTTGGGAAGGGTTCATGGCTCCCAGCGGCTGCATGTCACTTCTTTCTGCTCCTTGTCACGACCTGTCAGCCTCTTCCCCTTCTCAGGCACTTTATTAAAACCCTGCCTGGTTTTCCTTGGCACCTAAGCCCACTCCTCGCTGCAGCCTGATCTCTGCTGCGCTGAGAGCGAGCAGCAATTCAGGGGAACCCCCTGCGTGCGCCCACCCCCCAAATCTTCCTCCCTATGGTCTCCCTCCCTGCGTGCACCCAGCCTTTTCCGTGAGCTGTCCAAGAGCAGCTGAGGTTGTCCCTGTGACCGCTGAGTCCTCGAGGTGCCGGTAAAGGCTGGCGCCCAGAGGCTGAGCAAGGCTCACGCTGCCCGCGGCATCCTCGGGGGAATTCAGAGGCCGAAGGAGAGGCCAAACAGCGCCTTTGAAGCTGGAGAGCTGCAGCCCTAATAACCGCCTGCATCCACTCTCGGCTCCTTTCAAGGGTGCATCACTCATGGTAATTGCAGGGAAGATCAGCGCTGCCTTTTAGCTCCCCGTGTCTCTTCCCCCTGCCTGCACAGGGCTTTGCGCTTTTAATTAACGCCTTCTGCTCCCGAGCAGAGAAAAGCAGCAAGCCCCTGGGGTGGTGACAGTGTCTGAGAGGGGAAACTGAGGCACGGGCAGTCACTTGTGCCCTCTGCTGTGCCCTGCAGCGGGTGCCAGCCCCAGCTGTGCACCCTCACCTCAGTGGGAGGATGAGGATGGGCAGCCCGTGCGCAGGGCATCGTCCCCAAGCAAGGTCCTGGCTGCAGGGTTCACATTTACCCGTGCCCCTACAACTGCTGCAGGGGGTGGGCAGTGGCTGTGCCCATTTTTCTGAGCTGTTTGTACCTTGCCAGGACCTTTTCCAGGGCATGGATGCCTCCATATGTGCCGAGGGGTGTAGAAAAGGTGCCCTCGTTCCCCCCGGGGCACCCAAACGCATCCCTGTGGGGTCAGCACTCAGCCCCCTCACACCCCCCTGTCCCTCCCTACAGCACCCTTTTCCCTCTGAGAAACCACAGGGAGGGGGCATTTCTTTTTTTTTTCCCTCTAAGACTGGGCCAAAAGGAGAAGGGAAATAAAGAAAAGGGCCATTTGGATGTTCCCGGGGATAAAAGTAACCAGCTTTCCCGGGGACGGCGGAACCGGCCTCCGCTCGGGTCTGCTGGGGGGCCGGGGGAGGCGGGCGCCCTCGGAGCAGGAATTGGGGCTCCATGGCAACTATAATTTTGCTAATCAGGGCCGGCACAGACGATGTGCTTTTCCACCTGGCAGGAGAGCCGGGCTCTCGCAGGTCTCCATCAGGCCGAGCTGCCCGGGGATGCTCATGGCCGTGGGTAGGGGAAGGGCTGGGGGCAGCCGGAGCATCCCAGCAGCTGGAAATCCCCTGCCCAAAGCCATAACGAGCTCGGGGGCACCTCGGCTACAGCAGGACCTTCTCTGGGGCACGTCAAAACGGAGCACGGGTCCAGGGCGCCTTCCCGAGCGTCGTGGAGACAGTTTATGGGCTCTATTTATTCCTCCTCAAACCTCCTCCTCTGTGAGTCATCAAAAGCAGATAAATAAATGGCACAGCAAGGGGACGGCCTCCCTCCCCGGCCCCGGCTTCGGAGCCACTTTGCATTCACGAGTTGATTTAAGGTGCCGGCTGGGGCTGCCGGATTGATTGCCGGGACATTTATTAGCTCTCCTACCCAGCCAGGCCCCTGGTAAATATTCATTCCCTCCCCGCGCATCGCCCAATTCGCAGCCATTTAAATGGGACCGGGGAAGAGGCTTTTGGCTGGAAGGGGAAAAAAAGAAAAAAAAAGAAAAAAGAAAACACACAAACCAACACACTCAAGTTCTGCAAAATCTCATTTGCAAAGAACACCGGGCAAGGAAATAACGTCTCCGTGATTGGATCCCATTTGCCACGTAATGACTCACTCTCCAAGTCGAGATCAGCCCCACCAGCCATAAAGAACCACCCGCAGCAGCAGCGACATCGAGACACGGCAAACAGAGGCAGAGGCTGGAGGGAGAGCAGCCCACAGCGGGGCCACGCGTGCCCTGATGCCCTTTGCAGATGGGCAAGGAGATGCTCAGGCTCCAGCATGTGGCCAGGATGAAGGGCGGGGGCACAGGGATTTAATTGCTGTGTTAATGGCCCCGTGGTTTTGCTCCATGCCTGCTGCTTTGTTTTTTGCTGGCTGGCAGCCTTCAGGGTGCTGGCTGCTTTGCTGGATTTTGGGAAGGATGGACAGGGTAAGAGGGCAGGTGGGGAGAGGTGTGTGGGTCACGGAGAGGGTCCCACTGACCGGTTGGTCCCCCCACCACCCAAAATGTCCCGGCACATCCCAACACATCCCAGCATTTCCATCACATGCAGACCCTGGTGCTGGGGACAGTGGGGTGATGTCCCAGAAAAGCCAGGTTTGGGGCCCCAATGAGACCCCAAAACATCCACACCCAGCTCGTGGTGGTGCTGCCACATCCCCATGCCCTGCCTGCCCCTTCCAAAGCCCTTCTCTAGCAGCCACAGAGGTTGATGGCCAGGCGTAGGGCAGGATGCTCTCCTCCAACCTTCTCCATGCAAGTGCCACGCTCTGCTCCAGGTCACGGGATGGGTTTTCCCTTCTCAGTGCTCCTCAGGCACTGATAAACCTCAGGGATGAGCTTTTCCAGGCTTGCTCTGCATCCAAAAGTTAGTTCAGCTGGAAAAAAAATATAAAATGAAGAAAAAAAAGTGGGACACACGCACACACTTTCATTTTTTCCAGAAAAATGAATGTGCTTCACCTCGAGAGACCAAAGGGAAGGCACACCACGAGCTCCCAGGGATGCCAATGAGGCGACTTTAGCATGAATGAAAATGATCCCCAGCTCCTCAATTCTTCTCCTCCTCCCTGTGCATCCCACCTGCCCCTTGGTGGCAATCACACGGGACATGGCACAAGGAGAAGGTGTCACCAGCACCTCCCGTGTCTCACCACCAACCACACTGGGATCATACCCAGGGTGGCACAGGAGGGGCTGAGCGATGAGGTGTGGGGCTGAGCCGCAGTTTAATTGCGGCAGGAATGGGAAAAGAGGGGGAACGTGGGCACTAACGAGCTGTGTGGGGCCGTTCAGGTTGGGATGAAAGCCACCCCTGGGGCACCACAGCAAGACACCAGGCAGCCTCCGGGTCCTTAGCTGAGCCCTGGGGACAGCCGAGGGACGGAAGAAGATTAGGGGCGGTAATTCTCTCTAAGTGGATAGAGATGAGAGACTCTCAGCCTGATTTCCACACTCAGAGAGCCCAGCATGAATAATGAAGCATCCCACCTGCGAGCACCGAGGATAAACCCAAACCCACGTCATGTCACGGGCGGATCACATCCAACCGGTCCCATGGGATCCCCAAATGGACCAGAGGGTGATGGCTGGGCCCAGCTTCTGCAGGGTGAAGGAACGAGGCTGGGGGAGGGAAGACACCCCATCAGCCCACCCCCCTGTGCCTCAGTTTCCCTCCATGGCCCTGCCTGCTGCTGCAGTCCTAAGGCAATTCCTCTTTTCCCTCCTCGAGGTGTCACCCAGGCAGGCACCGCTCCCCATCCCATCTGGCCTGAGGGGCGCACGGTGCTGCAGGAAGCCTGCCACAAGACCTGGGGCATGTTACTCCCTGCTTCCAGCACCGCTGGGACCAGTGGGAAGGGGCTGGAGGCGAGCCCAGCCTGGCTCAGTGCCCTGCCAGGAGCATCCTGGCATCCAGTGCCTGCCCGTGCCCCAAAGTCCCCGCACGGGGCACTTGTGGCTCCCCCGAGCAGGCAGGATTAAACACCAGGGCTGGGATTTCCTCTCCCAGCCATGCCAGGCTGCTCTGGCAGCAGAGCCAGGTGCCGCCTGCCCGAATTCAGCCCAAATCCCATCTACCCCTGGCTCTCCGAGCCTCTGACGTGCCAAAAAATCTCCCGGGTGCAGGCAAGGGGCTGGGACCCCGCCATCCGCTCAAGTTCTTGCGCCCACAGCAGTTCTCGGTGGCTCAGACATCTCCCAAAAAAGGCACCCGATTCACTCGGGACTTCTGTGAATCCCACCCCATGTGGCTGCAGCTAATGACAGGCTTTAAATAAACGAGCAAATTCTCAGCAAACACGAGAGGTTTTCCTCTGGCACCACGCAGCGTCGCCGGCGAGGTTTTTTTCTCCGTCTTTCCCCCCGGCTCCCATCTGGCGGGTTGCTTCCACCCTGCCAGGGGAGCACCAGGAGCATCGTTCCCAACCTTCCCTTCCTGCTGCTTGGCGTCTGTGTTAATTGAGACCGACGACACCCTTTACCCGGTGTTTAGAGGGGAGCTGCTCCTTCCTCACCGGTGGTTTGGGTTGGGAGAACCCCAAAAACCAGCGAGGAAATTTGGGGATGCTCCAGGCACGAATTGGGGGAAACACGTAGGTTTTCTCCCTGGCCATGGGGCTGGACAGGGTTTGGGGCAGCTAGCAGGGCTTTTTTTTTCTGGTGGCAAAACCCCACAGAGGGGTGACAGTCCCCATGGGGCCACCCATATCCCGGCGCCCCGACGCCACGATGATGGGCGCACGTCGCCGGGCGGATTTGGTGACATTTGGGCTCCCTCTGGTGGAAACGCCTGGGAGCTCCGGCCTGCCCCCCCCCCCTGCCCGAGGAGAAGCAGCGGTGACCGAAGGGGACGAGCAGGGTTTTGGGGACATCGGGGGGGACACAGAAATGCTCCCCCGGGGGGCAGCAAGGGGCCGGCAGAGCAGCGCTGCGCGAGGGAGGCTGTGGGGACAGCGGCTTTGGGGACGTGTCGCCTGTCCACACGGTGGCACCAGGAGCCAGAGCGGTGTCCCCAGGGCACGGGGAGCATTTGGGGTGCTGGCTGGGCCGCTCTGGAGCCCACAGCTTTTGTTGCAGGTGTGGGAAAGGAGAAAGAGGCCCCAAAGCTGCTCCTTGTGCTTCACCCCATCACCCTGTGCACCACCGCTTGTTCCTGGCGGGGCTCTCCAAGTCACCCTCCCCAAACCCCCTCAGCTTCCCCGGCACCCCACAAGGTCACAAACCGTGAGTTTGGCTGATGATTCCTCCATCCAAATCCTCGTGCTCCGCACCAGCAGCCCCCTCAGCCCCCACACACCCTGGGACCCCCAAGACACCAACCCTTGGAGGCTCCCAGGTGTCCCTTTTATCAGCTGTGTGGGTAAAACCCAAAATGTGCTCACCTGGGTGAGTGGGATCGTCACTGCTTTGGCCTCAAGGCTCCTCTTACTGGGCTCCACAGTGGTCTGGGGGGTCCAACATTCCCAAAATGGTCCCCGTGCCACCAGTGGGGACAGGCACATGGCACCAAGGGGCCACCATCCCCCTGCCCAGACCCCCCCCAGTGCTTGTCCCTTGTCCCCCTCTGTCCCCAGCCACCCCCACATCGGGGAGTGCCACCGGGCCGCACGTTTCCCCAGGACCCACAGAAATTGCTCAAACGGGCAGCTGGGCTGTCGGCGCTTCTAAAAATAATAACTCAGACTGTGCCAAAAAAAAGAAAAAAAGCTGTTTTTTGGGATTTTTTTCCCACTGTTTTAATAAGAAGCGTTCACAGTCCCCTCGGAAGAGGTCCCACGGGTGCCCGGCCCCCCAGGGACCGCGAGTGGCTGTCCCCCCCCCTCCATCCCCGGCCCTATCCCCAAGGGGGGGGCCCAAATCCCCCCCTTGCTGTCACCATGGTGACAGTGACATCACGCGGGGCCCGTCTCGTAGCAACCTCCCGGTGACATCAGAAACCCTCCGGTTCCCATGGCAACCCTGGGGGCTGGGGGGGGGGCAGCTCATGGAGGGAGGGGGGGGGTCCCGGGGTGACCCCCAGCCCTACTGCCCCCCTCTGTGGGGGGACCCCAACCCCCCCCCTCTCCGGCAAGGAAAGGGTTAACGCGCATAAATCTGCATATTTTAGTGACGTCAGCCCCGCGCCAGCCAACCCCAGGGGGGCTGGGGGAGGAAATGGGGTGGGTTTTGGGGGGGGGGGGGGGGGGGATGCTCTGCACCCTATTTAACCCCCCCCAAGCACCCGGCGGTCCCAGCCTGGCCCACCCGGACCCCTGGGGACAGGACCCGTGGGGGGCACCGTGATGGGGTTCGAGGTGCACACCCCAAAACGAGCACCCCCTGCCCTACAGACACCCCGTGGGGCTCTGCACCCCATAATCAGCCCCCCGTGTGTCTCCCCATTCCCATGGGGTGACTCGCACGGCAATAGGGGCAGGGCGCAGCCCCCCGCCTGCCTCCACGTCCCTCCCGCCCGCTGTGACTCACGCTCTCCGGCCGCCTGTTTATGGGACGCGTTCCCAAAATCCCCGTGGAGGCAACGGGGGGAACGTTTGGGCTGCTGAGGGAAACCCCTCGGAGGTCAGGGAGGTGGCAGGAGGGGGACAAGAGATGGACCCCGGGGACTTTACAGAGGGATGGAGGCCGCCCCGTGTCCCCAAGGAGCTGGGGGTGGCACTGCTCCGACAGCCGGGTGCCTATGGGGTCGGGGTGTCTGTCCCCAAAATGCCAAGTGTCCCCAGCCTGGAAAATGTCCCCACGCTGCCTCCCGTCACCCAGAGGGTGTCCGAGCCCCACTGAGCCAGGGGACGGACCCAAGCGGGTCCCCAAGGGGCTGAAGGCAGGGAAAAGGAGGAGGATAACGACCCAAAAAGGGTCGAAATATCCCCAGAGGGAGGTTCCCGGTGCGGGCATCCCGGTCCCATCTCCGTGGGGGGGGTCAGGAGGGGTGGACGGCCGCTCTGTGTGGGTTCCCAGTGCGTCTGTGCCCTTTGAGTCCCCACGTGGATGTGGAGGTGGTAAAATGTCACCAGCTGGGTGGTGGGGCCGGGGCCGGGAGCGGAAAATCCCAATAAAGGGTGGCCATTGTCTGGGGCTGGGGGGGGGGAACCCGCTGCTCGCCCCTCGCCCCCGCCACCCAGGTGCCCGAATGAAGGGGCAGCTTTATCCTCCCCAACCCCACGTGGGAGGCGATGCTGATCCCAAAACGTGCCCCTTAAGCAGCGGGGGAAGGCACCGGGACACCGTGTGCCGGCGCCCCGACCCGCTCTGTGCTGCAGGGCTGCTCTCCAGCCCCTCATTCCCACGTCCCCGATGATCCCTCCCAGCCCCTTCGTTTTAGGGCCTTTTATGGCCATCGGCTCCGGCGCCGGCAGATGCTTCCCGACCCAAACAATCCCTGCCAAACAGGGGCAGGGACGCAGCCGGGGGCACCTGGGGACACCCCCAAGTCCTTTCTTGGCTCCCTTTTGGGGGCTGCTCGTGTGGCACGCCGAGGAGTTCGCTGCCGTGCGCGGGGCTGGGCGGAGAGAAGGCTGATCCCAAATATTCAGCAAGGGTTTTGCGAGCTCCACGGGGTCCCGAATGCCCCCCAAAGCTCACCCCGGAGCCGGCTGCATGCAAGCAGGGGGAAAAGCAGTCCCGCAGCCGCGGGATGAAAGGTGCTGCCGCAAACACCACCCGTAATTTCCTCCTCCGTGGTGTGAGCAATGGAACAGGTTCTTCGGCGAGCCCGTGGCACGGTGACAGCACGGGGAGAGGCCGGGAATGGTGCCAGCCCAGCCAGCCAGCACCGCCACTTGTATGGTTGGAGAGGGGCCCCGGGGACCCCAAATGTGCCCAGGGGAAGCTGAGGTGGCCGGGGATGGCGAGGGGACCACGCGGGTGGCAACTTGGTCAGGACCCCCCTGGGGCAGCCCGAGGGAGAACGCGCCACATGGATGTGGTTTCACGGGGCTGGAGCCCAAATCCTGCTGCGGGGACAGGGATGCCCGAGGCAAAACCCCGCTCCCAACCCCAAACCAGGGCCCCAAATGGGGTCCCTGTCCCCGTTCCCGGGGGTGCCAGCGGGGCAGATGGGCCGGCAGCTCGGCGGCACATGGATCCTGGTGTGAGCCCAGCAGCGGGCGTTGGCGGGGCGGTGACGCAGGAGACGTGTGACAGGAGAATTGTCGCCAGGCTCGGGGAGGGATCCAATCGCGCCGGGGTGCTCTCGGCAGATTAAGGATTGGAAGGCTCCGGTAATTACTTTGCAGTACAAAAATAGGCCCAGCTTTATCCGGCGCCCTGATCTCCCGCCCTGCCCCGCCGCTCCCCCCACCCAAGGGCGAGCTGATGCCACCCACCCGGCGGGTGCCACCGACCGCTGGTGTTGCCAGCAGTTTTAGGGCAAAAGGGGGGAAAAAAAGAGCCAGAGGGGCTTGGGGGGGTGGTGGCAAGCGCAGGAGCAGCGTCTGGGTGGCACGTGCGAGCCGTGCAGAGCAGGGGGTGGGAGAGGAGCTGGTGTCCCCACGTCCCAGGGCAGTGTGCCAGGGGAGGGAAGAGCCTCGGGGACGGCAGCGGAGCAGATGCTTGGGGAGGAGAGGATGTCTGTAGGAGCATGCAGCGCTGCCCAGCCCTACGGTGGACCCAAAGGACGGCTGCTGCAGGCACAGGATCGACTGGGCAGTGCCCAGGGTTCCCGATCCCTTTGCTGGGGGCCGGGGCCACGTGGCGCTGGGAGCCAGAGGGGCAGAGCGCGCGGCACGCGCTCCCAGCCTGCATTCCCACCTCCTCCCGCAGCCGCCTGCACCGAGCTGCTCCTCACGGCACGGCCAAAACGCGGCCTCTCCGCTGCGTCCCCAACCCCACACCACGCCGCCCGCCAGCTGCTGGGATCAGGATGAGGATGGAGCCCGGACGAGGCACCGCGGAGCACGCCGGGACCCGTAGTCTGGTGGCCGGCCCCGTTAGCCCCGCGGGCTCCTACCCACCCCGTTCCGGCAGGAAAGGCTGCCGGGGGGGCCGGGGAGGGGGCTGCGACCCCACAAACCTCAGCTGGTTCAGCAGCGTGGTCGATATCTCCTCTTGCCAGGCTCGATCCAAGATCCTGGGAACGTCCCCCCCCCCCCCCGCGAGTCCTCCCTCGGTGCCTGCGCAGCGCAGCCCGCTCCCCCCCACGGTGCCCCCGTTCCCGGTTCACAGCCAGGGCATTGGGGTGCAGAAATTACCAGCAAAACCCCACATTTCTGCCACCGGCACCAAGCGACGCCAGCCCCAGGAGTCGCCCATCTGCCCCCCCTTGGCCACTCGCTGCCCCCCCTCCTGCTTTCCTTTACAAGCGCCCCTAAAACCACCCCATGCAGAGCCCCCCTGCAGCACCCCCATGCCCACACTCTGGGCGCTCTGCACCCCAAATCCTGCATCCCCCAAGCCTATTGGGGGGGGGGGCAAAACCCCCTCACCCTCATCCACGGGGGTGGGTGCCCCCCTGTGCCCTACAGATCCCCCACCCCACTGGGATGCTCCGGGCACAGTGCCCTGACACCCCAACCCTCCGACACCCCCATTTGTCAGCCTCCAGTATTTTTCCATTCCCCCCCCAACACCAAACCCTTTGTTCTGTGCAAATCCCGGCCCCTTCCCCACTAGAAGATTTCACACCCCCCTTCCCCCCAAAAAAAATAAAAATACAAAAAAAAACCCTTTTGGAAATTCACCCCCAGCCCGGCAAATCCCTCCGGCGGCGGCGTGGGCTGGGGGGAACCGGGGGAGAAGGGAGGAAAAAATGATCCTCCCCCAAATGCCCGGCAAATCCCTAAACCCACTTGCCTGCTGCCACCGGAGCCACCAGATCCCGGAGCCACCGGGGTCCCGGAGCCACCGGGGTCCCGGAGCCGCCGCCGCCGCCGCTCCGGAGCCTCCCGGTGCCGGTGCCGGTGCCGGGGCCGCCGCTCTCCGCTCCTCCCCTCCCGCTCCCCCGGGCAGCCACCGCCGGGCCCTGCCGGGGGGGGCTCCGTGCTCCCCGCCCCCGTTGCCCCGTGGGGGGAGGACGGGGGATGGAGAGAAGGATGCTGACCCCTTCACCTCCCCCCCCAAAAAAAACCCTGCTGCGAGCCAGGATGTTGTGGTCTCCCCAATCCCCTATAATTCACCCCCCTCCCAACCCCAAATCTTTGCTCTGTGAGGTTTGCTGCCCCCCCCCCAATCTTTTCTCCCATGGGTGCACGCACTGGGGTTTATCGCATCCCTTCCTGCCCTGAAAGCCCCGCACCCAGAGGTGCTGCTGGCTGGGTGGCCCCAGCTCTCCCCTGTAGGTTCCCCCCCCCTCCCCGGCACGGATTCCCCTTTGGTCCTCATCAGACACAGCCCCAAGCCCCATCGGTGCCACCTTGGGGAATGGGGGGGTCCCTGCAAAAAAAGGGGACCCCTTGGAACAACCCCCCTACCCCAATCTGTGCAGGGGGAGAGGTTGCTCTGCCCTGGGTCCAGTGGGACCCCAAGCAGGACCCCAAGCTAAGAGCAGGGTTAAATGACCTGGGAGTATGGGGCAGGGGAGAGGGGAGCAGAGCCCCCAAAACCACGAGAGCACGGTAAGGGACACGCTGGGACTGCCCCGAGGATGGGGGGAGCAGCAGGTACCCCGGCACCGAGCTTCCTGCACGAGCCATGGGGTGCAGGCGGCTTTTTGGGGAGGGATCACAGAGAGTTTGGAGCCCCTCTTTAGGGTTTTACTGAGAAATCCAAGCCCGACCAGCCCGCCTCGTTGCCTTGGCTGTGCCCCCTGCCTGGCAAAAAGTCACAGCCCCGTCCTTGTCCCCGAGGTGCCGCGGACCCCCCGCTCCTTTCAGCCCTCTCCGCGGCGGGGAGCGGATCGCCGCGCTGCCGCACGGCACGCCGAGCTGCTCTGGCAGGGAAAAGGTGAGTTAAACCTCCCTGCCTCGAGCTCCGCCAGGGAAATCTGCACAAATCCAGCGTTATCCTGGCGTCCGGACAGCCCTGGCCCCTGGCACAGCCCGTGCAGGCTGGCACAGCCCTCCCTGGCCACCCGGCTGCCGCGCTGAGACCGCGCCAGCTCGTTTCACCCGCGGCGAGCGATGCCGCAGCATGGAGAGCCTTCGTCTGCAGGAGGAAGAGGAGGAGGAGGGCTGGGGGGTTGGTGGGTCGAGGGCCAGGCTGCCCCCTTAAATCCTGCAGGGGAAGCATGGGTGCTGGCTAATCGGCTATGAAAAGGGACCGCACGGCACACGGGTCCCCCCCGCCACCCCCAGCACCCCCAGAGTGTCGCTCGGTGCCACGGGGCCAGCTCATCACACCCGGTCTCTGCCCCGTCCTTCCCAGCTCCCGGAGCTGGACTGGAGCTGTGACACCGGGACCACACGTCCCCGGGTGCCACGGCCCCGTAGGTGACACGCGTGGGGTGGCGGCAGCGGGACGGGGAAACTGAGGCACGGGGGGCAGCGCCCGGGTGGAGCGGGCACGGCGCTTCCCCAGAGCCGATGGCGGTGGAGATAAGGCTAAAAATACGCCGGGCGCTTTGTTGCTGGCGACAATAGCCCGCGGTATTTTTAGCCGGCGTGGCGTTAGCGGCGGGGACGGGGACGCTTCTCCCGGCCCTGCTGTCCCAACCCGCCCTCGGTGCTGTCGGGGGGCCCCCTGCGGCCCCCCAGGGCTCAGGGCTGCTTCCCCGGTGCTGTGGAAACGGTAACGTTAGAAACTAAAACACAAACACCTCGCCCGCTGCCACCCCCGGCTGAGTCACGGCGCTGCCTGCTCCCCTCGCCCCTGCCGCCCCCCGCCGCCCCGCTCCCCCTCTCTCCTCCTGCCCCACCGCCCCAAAAAACCCGTGGCTGGCACCCCGAGGCCCAGCCCCGCTCCTGCTTTTGGGGGATTGCCCCCCCATGTGGGATGTTGGCTTCGCTTCCCTCCGTTCCAGGACTCCGTTTGGGGATTTATGGGGCAAACCCTGCTGGGTGGCATCGATGTCCCCAACCCCATGGCATGGGGACGCCCCTCGCTGCCCCACCGCCGGGCACCAGACCCCGAGCGGTGCCTGGCTCCCAGCACAGCCCAAAGCCCTCGCCCCAAACCCTCCGGTGGCTGCAGCTCCAGCACAGCCTCCCGTCCCCAGCCCGCTGCCAGGGATAAAAATAACCGGGCAGGAGAAGGGAGAGGCAGCGGGAGCCGCAGTGCGCCCTGCTACCGGGTCCCCTCTGCGTGGGGACAGCCAGGCTGGGGGGCTCTGCCCCCACCGAAGTGGGACAGGGTGCACAGCACGGTGCTGGGGTCCTTGTCCTTGACATGGGATGAGAGGGGACCTGGCCCACTTTATGGGGTAAAAGGGTTTCGCTGGCCCCCATGGGGTTTTGGGGATAATTTGGGGGCACTCCTTCTCCCAACCCCATCCCCAAGCCCCCAGCGCCCACCAGAAACCTTCTGGGTGGGAAAGAGCAGTTTGTGCTCAAGGGATGGGGCAGCGGCCGCGCTGCCTCCTCCCGAAAATCCGGCAAAGGGCTGCAGCCACGCCGGGGGCGGGCGGCCGCGGTCGTGCCTATGTTAGGATGTTCTGGTGCCGAGGGCAGCTTGCGTCGCGGGCAAGAATTAATTAACGCTAAGCACTTTTGGACAGCGGCCCAGGCTCTTTTCGCTGTTTTCATTTCTGCCAGCTCCAACCGAGCCCTCCGGTGTCCGCTGGGTCCGGGGTTAGCCCACGGCGTTGGGATGTCCCCGCTGGGGTGCGCGCACAGCTCCGGCGCTGCTCCCCGTTGCCAAAAGCGGCGCCTTCCCGGCCACGCCGTGCCCGATTCCCCCACACCACCCGTGTTGGAGACCAGGGAGCGGCTCCACAGCCCCCTCCTTTCCCCCTCCCAGGCCCGGCTGCCTTTAAATTTAGCTTTTTTCCATCTCCGGTTGTGCGAAGCCGGGCCGGCGGCCAAAGCCCTGGCCGCCCTGCGCAGAACGCCAGCCCCGCGCCGCGTGGGTGAGCGGGTGGGTGCCGCGGGTGTGCAACGCGTGGGCAAGCCCAATTTAGATATTTATTTATTTTTTGGGGGGGAGCTGTGTGTGTGTGTGTGCTCGTGCTCGGTGCGTGCACGCACACCCAGGATTGTGGGCAGAGGTGCAGGCGCGTGGGGAGCCCCCCCGTGGGGTTTGGGGTGTGCCGGGGGCAGGCTCCAGCAGAGGGTGCCCTGCCTCTGTGTCGCCCTGTGGGGACCCGATCCTGTGCCCACATGGGGGGGGGACAAGGGTTGGGGGACACGGGGGTGTCCCCAACGTGGGCTGGGGGCTCGGGGCTTCAGGCTGGCCCCCCCCCCCGGTTCGTTGCCACCAGGCTGAGACCTGAGCAAACTCATCACATGGGGACGCAGAGATGAGGGAGGTGGCTAAGAGCTAAGGGGGGGAGTGGGGATTTCCGGGGATTTCAGCCCCAATGACCCCACCGACTCCCTTCCCACGTCCCCACGGTCCCCAACACAAGGGGACAGCAGAGTGGGTGCCACACGACGGTCCCAGCCCCTCCTGGGACCAGCTCAGCCCCCCACCACAGCTGGAGCACAGCTGCCCTCCGCTCTTCATCCCCGTGCTGCTGGCTCTGATACCCCACGGGGGCATTTCTGCCCCAGCCCAGTGACCTTGTCCCCACATCCCTCCTCACCGGGACTCTGGCTGCTCCTGGTGAGCTGCAATGGGGCCAGGCAGGAGGATCGGGGCTGCCCGGGAGCCACCCCAGCCCCGCAGCACCTCCGAACCAGCCCGACCTGCCGGGGAGGCTGGACCTGCTCAGGGACTGGGATTCCCACGGCTGGGGCTCAGCACGTCTCTCCCTTCCCTCCTCAAACCTCTCCCCGAGGATGGGCCCCATCCCAAAAACCTAAGGGATATCCATAGCATCCCACGTGCCCCTTCCCTCCCCACTCTGGAGCGGGTGATGCTGCTGGGGTACCCGTGGGGCTCACCCGTCCCCAGTGGCACGGGACCTGCAGCCCGGCGTTTTTTGGCCACCCTGGGAAGAGTCATCGCGCTTTTAAGACAAAGAGCGGGGCACAAAGCAGCTTTGTGTCCCGTCTTGCGAGTTTTTCCTGCCTGCTGCAGCACGGCTTTGTCCCGGGACATGTAGGGGCACGAGCACGGCTCCGCGTCACGGCGGCGCCTGCTCCACGGCCGCGCTGCCGCGATGAGCCCCGAGCCCACATCCCATAAAAGTGGATGGACCTAAAACAGGGACCTAAAATGGGACAGGGAGCAGAAGCAGCAGAGGCAGCCAGACCCTGCTCCTGGGTATGGGATGGGGACCAGCCAGGGTATCCCCCTCCTGCCCTTGGGATGTGCCCAGAGGTGGGGCTGTGGGGGCACTTTCCCCGTGCCGTTTGGGGCAAGGGAGCAAGCCCCCTACCCACCCATCCGTCCGTCTGTCTGTCCGACCATCCGTCCCTGCCTTGCTGCCCCACCAAACCAGCATGCCACAACCCCAATCCACCCTCCCTCCCCCAAATTTGCCACCCTACTCCTCACGTGGGGGCTCTCTGGGGGGGGGTTCATCCCACCGCGGCATGCGTGCCACCACGGAGACGTGTGAGCAGCGAGGGAACGTCCCCATCCCCAGCAGCCACGGGCAGCTTGGGACGAGCCCCTGGCTGTGGGGTGACCCCTCTTGTGCCCATCCCGGCTACCCCGAAGCACCCCGAGGTGGCCATCTCCGTCCCCGTCCTCGTCCCCGTGCCGGGGAGGCCGCTCCGCACGGGCGTCCCGCTGGCCTCCGTGTTTTCCCTGCAGCCTTTTGTGTGCGTGGCGGCGTGGCGGCGCACGGGGAGGCCGCATGGCGCCCGGCCTTCCCCACCTCCGTCCTCCTCCTCCTCCTCCCCCCTCATCCCCGCCTCCCCGGCCGCCATTTCGCAGCGCCGGCCTCGCTCGCTCTCCACATCATGGAGGACCGGCGTGGGGGGGAACAAAGAGCCCCGGCCTGCGCCGGTGCCCCCGGCCTTGGCGTCCCCACGTCCCCTCCTGCCGTGCCCACGTGTGAAGAGTTTGCTCGGGCCTCAGCCTCGGGGCCAAGCTGCTGCGCTCCCTCCTGTCCCCCCCCTAGCCCTCGGGGCTCGTCCTGCCCCGCTGTGGGGTCCTGTGGGGTCCCTGAGGGTCCCGACACGTGCACGGGGACAAATGGTGTGTGCGCACGTGTGTGTGGCGCTGCGGGCACTCGTGGGGCAGTTTGTGTGCACACACGTGTGAGATGGGGGTGCGCACACGCGTGATCACGCACACGCATGCACAGATGGCGGCCAGCACATGCGACACGGTTTGCACCGCGCGTGTGACACCGCTGACGCGTGGCACTCTGCACGCTCGTGTGTAACACCGTGTGCTCCCGGGGCTGTGCACACACATGGCAGGCTGCGTGTGCGTGACGGCGAGGACATGCGTGTGAGCGTGCATGCGTGTGTGGTTTGGGGTGTGCGTGGTGTGACTCCACACGTGGGGCAGACCCGGGTGGCACCCGTGCGTGCTGGGTCCCCCCGTTTCCTCCCTGGTGTGCGAGCAAGTGCTCAGTGTGAGGCTGCGGGGCGGGCGTGCTCCGGAGGGGAAAAGGAGGGTGTGTGTGGGGACAGCCCTGTCCCCTTGGACCTGTCCCGCCATGGGGACACACAGCAGGTCCCTCGCTGGAGCTCTGACCCAGCAGAGGGACCAAAAAATGGGGCAGAGGACATGGGGGTTGTGCCGGTGCCCCCCTGCCCCTGGTGGCTGCTGCGTGCCGAGCGCTGCTCCGCTCCCACTCCCTTCCCCTCCCCGGCGCCTTCCAGCCACCAACATCAAGGCACTTTGCAGGCATTAAATATTCAGTTCCCTTCTCCTTCCCCTCCCTGCGAAGGAGTTCAGCATGGCAATGAACCCTGTGCCCTGCACCGGAGGGATTTGTCTGGGAGGAGGCTGCTCCGAGCCAGCCTCCCGCAGAAGTCCCCAGAGGTGGCCACGGGGGCTGCTGGTGCCCATCCCCGCGGCCTCATGCCACCTTCTCCCCTCTTCTCCTGTGTATTAACCTGCTGCAACACGGGGTTCAGCCCTCTCCACGTCTCACCCCAGGCTTGGATCCAGCCAGGAGGTGTCCCTGTTCCCCCGGGATCCCGTGACAGCGGGGACAGATGGATGGCAGCGGGAAGAGGTGGCTGCCGCAGCGAGGCAGGGACCGCATCCTGCACAGCGCCTGCAGCCGGGTTACGGCGAGGCCAGGAGGTGACAGCGGTGGCAGGGGTGCTTGTTTTTTTGTTTTCTTTTTGTTTTTGTTTTGTTTTGAGTCAGAAATAAACGTTCTAGCTGGGGAAAGAGAAGCGAGTTCTTCTGGTTCAGGAGGGCCCAGAAAGTGTCAAGCCACCACGGCTGTCTTCAAAAATCCTGGGCAAAATCCTAGCCCGAGGGGCTCTCCTTTTCCTTTTGCCTTCAGGTCTGTTTTCAGGCTTCCCTCTGTGACCGCAAAGACCAGGAACCGTGGGAGCCCAGATCCTGCTTGCGGGCCCACAGCACGTGGGGGAACCAGGACACTCGGGAAAACACCGGGTCACGGGAACATCGCGCAGGATGCACCCTGCGTGTCCACAGCTTTTTCCACAAGGCAGAAGTGCCCCGTTTGCAGGCTGGGATGGGAAATACCCAATGCTGGGGGGGTCACAGCCACGACGCCAGCAGGAAGGGGCATTGGGGACCCCCAGAGGGGTGCTGGGGTATGGCTGGAGCAGCCCCATGCCAGCCTGGAGCAGGGGCGCGCCATCGCGCCATTCCTGCGGCGTGGCATCATCGGTGCCGCCGGAGTAATTGCAGCTGGGCTCGGTGCCAGAGCAGCGCTCAGCCCCCGTCAGAGGAGATAACTCCAGCCCCACGCACCGATACAACCCCATAATGCTCAGCCCCATTGCACTGCCCGGGGCTGATCCCCTCCTGGGGCGAGCCAGGAGGGAGATAATGGGGGCACCCATGGAATGGGGGGGCACGCAGTGGGCACAAGCCCAGCTCGGGGGCCCCCTTTTCCCCGTGCCCCGCTATCCTGGCTTCATATGGCTGCTCAGCTTCCCGCTGCAAAGGCTGCCGGAGCGTTTTAAAAGCCTTCTTTCAGCCGGCTTCCTTCCTGGGAATAAACCACATCCTGGTGGTGCCGAGCGTCGAAAGCAAAGCGATGGGCAGCGGCCAAACGGGGCAGGCAGCGGGGCCGCAGCCTCCCTCCCTCCCTCCCTCCCTCCAACCCTCCCAGCCTCGGCCTCATCCCCGGCCTCCTGGTGGAGGCGACCTGCCCATCCTGCCACGGGCACATCCCAGCCGCCCTCGCCAAAAGGGACGTGCCAAAATCCCCCGTGGAGCCCCAACAAGGGGCCTCCCCCTGGCCTGGCACTGCTCCAGGCATCGGACACCGAAAGGGACCCTTGCCCCCAGGCAGGGGAGGGACAGCAGGGCTTAGATCCCCCCAGCTTATTTCCACAGAGCCTGGAAAGGTTTTATCCTCATCATTTCAACCTAAAGCTCTTTCCTAATGGTTGTTTATTAAAAAAAAAAAAATAAACATTTTTTTAGATAAAACAGCACAAAGCAAGTGCTGCTGCATCTCAGGGTGCCCGCTCGCTGTCCCAGGCACGAGCTGAAGCCACCGTCCTTGCTGTGAGGTGGCACGGGAACACCACAGCAGCACCAAGGGGATCACAGCCTGTCCTGCACGCAGGGCTTCTCCTCGTGGTGTGGCTTCTCCGCTGTCTTATATGGGGTTGAGCTGCAGAGCTCTGGGCTAAAGGAAAGGAAAAAACTTCTCCCCCTCCCCTCCCACCCCCAGTTGCGCACTTGGGGCAGCCCTGCTGACCCGAGGGTGTTTACAGCTCCCTGCCCTCCCGTCCAGCGGGCTGGAAATTTGGTCAAAGTTTATTAGGAGGGCACCAGCCACACGGCCACGTGTGTGTGTGTGTGTGTAGGCAAAGCGTGACGGCGCGACCTTTGTTTTCTTCGGAGGCTGCTCTGGAAAGCGAGGCCACGAGGGGAGGAAGCGAAGAGGCAGGAAGGGGACTGGGTGTTTGTGCTCCCAGCTGCGCTCTGCCTCCAGCAGGGGACAGCCGCCGGGAAAGGAGGACACGAGGGTGAACGGCAGGAAAAAAAAACAGGGATTTGCAAGGGAGGCAATGCCCCAGGGGGCAAAAGGAGCCACCGTGTCCCTCCTGTAGGGTGAGGAGGGGACAGAGCTCGGGTGCTGTGGGGCACGCACGTTTCCTCCTCTGGGGCAGACGGAGCGACGCCGCTGCCTCCCAGCCAGCAGCACGTGGAGTCACAGGTCCCTGTAACCTGCTCCCCTGGGGACAGCCACCACGGGCTGCACCCTCTCACCCCGGGATGGGTTTGTCCTGGGACAGAGCAGCCCCACTGGGGCACTACAGCCACCCCAAACCCACCGCTGACCCCAAATGTGGCCAGGGAAGCGCAGCTTTCAGGAGACCACACTGGTGCCAAACCCTTGGACGCACAAACCTTGCTCCCCCTGCGGCCCCACACAGTGGGTCACCACCCCAAATCGTCCCCAGGCAGCTGGGGGACCTGGCTGTGGTGGCAACAGCCACAAGGGCGATGTAGGGACAGCGGGGCTGTGCCATACGCAGGGACCAAGCCTGAGAGCAGCAGGGGCCCCGTGCCCAGCGGAATTACGGTGCCGCCCTGGCAGGAGCCCGGCCAAGCCTCTTGGTGGGCACCAGAGACGGTGTCTCAGGGCCAGGACAGCCGGCCACGGTGACTCAGAGGCGAGAAAGGAAATTCAGACTCACTCCCGCCCTCCGCAGCCCTCTGACCAGTTTCCTGGCTCCTTTCGGTTCGGTGTAACAGCCCAGCTGCCTCTTGGGGCCCCCCCGCAGGCATCGGGAGCCCCACAGCCAGGGCAGGATCCTGCGGTCAGCCCCAGCTCTCGCTCTTGCTCATGCAAACGGCCACAACAACAGCTGGCTGCACGTGGGGGCTCGCCAGAGCCTTGTCCCCAGCCCCAGGGGACACCGTGAGCCCCACCGGGCGCATCGAGCTCTCTGGGTGCCCGTTGTGGGGTGCATCTCTCCGTAAGCACAGCGGTGGTTTATTGGGGCAGGGAGAGGTGGTGGCTTCACGGGGTGGCTGTGACTGATGTCCCCTCCGTCCCCTGCCCACGTGGGGCTGGTGGTTTTGGCACAGAAACGCCTCCGGAGCATCCAAGGTCGCCGTGGGTGGCTTCCCACAGAGCAAAGGTTGAGGTCTCTCCTCCTTCCCCCACACCCCCAGGACCCTGCCAGCCCCGGGGAGGGCTGTATGGCCGTGGGCTGTGTCACCCCCTCTGTCACTGGCATGCCTTAGGGAGCAAACAGCGAGCCCAGCCAGGAGGGAGGGCCAAACGCCACGTACCTGACCCAGCTCCAACCAGTGCCACCAGCGTGTCCCTCCCCAGCTCCCACAGCAGCTTTGGGAACAAACTGGCCTCCCCCTGCCGGGGCTGGGGACGCTGCAGAAAGTAACCCGGGCTGGATGTGGTGCCCGTGGTGCTGTCAGCTGGCTCCAGCATCGAGGTTTTTGGTTTTCAAGGGCGCAGCACAGCTCGCTTTGGCCAGAAGGCAGGGCTGAGGCTGAGCTGGGGGCTGGAGGGGACAGCACGAGGCTGTGACCACCACCCAGAGCCACCACTTGTGGCGGTGCCAAGGCAGCAGGAGCCGCAGGGACACCCTGGGTCAGCTTCAAGCCACCCCCAAAACTGGTCCCGAGGGCAGAAGGGGTGTCAGCAGCACAGAGCTGCCTGGCTCCAGGTAGGGAAACTGAGGCAGGGGCTGGCCACACACCCCCTTCAGCCCCCCAGCTCTCATCTCACACCAGCACGCACCCCCCAGTGCCCCCCAAGCCCAGCCACAGGGAGCAGAACCCGGGGGTGCACAAACAGCACCAGCCCCAAGCCCCCCAGTTCCCAGCGACCCTACAATAACAGGAGCACCTCCTCCCCATCCCCACAGGCAGCGGGGTCACCACGCTGTCCCCACAGAGCCCAAACATCTCCAGCAGCATGCAGCACCCCAACACACCCTATATCACCCCTAGCAGCACCCCAGCACACCCCACAGCACCCCACCGGGCGGACCCTACCATAACAAACCCCCAGGTGCAAAGGAGGAAGGAAACCAGCCAGTTAGAAAAAAAGAAAAAAAAAAAAAAAAAAAAAAGCCAAAAACCAACAAACCCAGACCCAGCACAACTGCAGGCAGGGTGAGCCGAGCCACCCCGCGTTTATTGGGGTGCAGGAGGGATGGAAATACCTGCCGGCAGCCCGCCGCGCTCCCTCGCAGCCACCCCACTCGCAGGGCTGCAGTGCACAAAGGGCTCCACTTCCCCAGCCCCCGGTCCTATATATTTATATATTTCCCCCAACCCCACCCGGCCCTGATTGGTTGGGCCGGGGCAGCGCCGCAGGCTGGGCACCCCCCCCCCTCGATGGCGAGGAGGGGGGAGAAAATGGTAAAAAAATAAAAAATAAATAAAAAAAAATGAGGAGAAAGTGCAAACCGGTCCCAAACACCAAAAAAAAAAAAAAAAACGAAACGCCGAAAAAATCCAGCCCCCTGTATCCGACCCCTCCCCAGCCTCCGGGCCGGCCCCCAGCTGTGGTTAGGTGGTGGCTTATTTTTTTTTATTTTTAATGTTATTTTTATTTTTTTTTAGGGTTTGGGGTGCCGGCGGTGTCCGGGGAGCTGTGCTTTCCCAGCTCGTCGGCAGGGGGTATGCTTGTACCGGCTAAGGCAGCCCTTTCGGCCAGGCTGCCGGCCCCCAGCCCCGTCCCACCGGGAGCTGATCCTTTTTTGGAAACCCCCCTGCTCGGATATTTGGGCTTCGTGGGCGCTGGGCATGCCTTGGAGCCGGCTACAGCGAGAGAAATTGAACCACGGGGAAATGTCGGGCAGAGAGCCCAGGGCAGAGCCAGCACCCCGCTGCCATCCCCATCCCCATCCCCATCCTGGGACAGTTTCGTCTCTCTGGGGATGCACCAAAGAGTTTTGGGGTGCTCGTCCCAGCAGCAGGGGCAGGGCAGTTTCCATCCCTCCCATCCCCTGCGCTGCAGAGAGGATGAGCGGGGCTGGAAAAACAAATGCGTTTTTCTCTTCCGTGCTGAAAACCTTTTGGAAAGTTTCCTGCCCCTCGGAGCTCCAGCACGGGTGCTTTATAAAAGCATCCCAAGCTCGAGCATGAAGCACTCGTGACTGATTTTTTCATAGTATTTGGGGTGCACGTGTGGAGCATCCCCCTTCGTCCAGCCACCGGGCTCCACTCTTGGCCACGCGGGGATGGGGAGCCACCAGCCAGCGGGGTCATCGGGTGTCTGTGCATCTTCTGTCAGACTTGTCTTTATCCTCCAGGGGGGGAAACTGAGGCACAGAAGGTGGGCACCAGCACTGGTCCCCAAAAGAGGGGTCGTTCCCATGCTTTGTGAGCAGGTGCTGGGTGACGGGGAGTGCGGTGTGGCTGCCAAAGGAGGGGGAGACCCTTTGATTTCTTTTTCTTATAGGGAACGTGACCCGGCTCTGTGTTTCTGCCCCCATTTTGCAGATGGGTAAACCTGCACGGGGATTTTGATCAGGCTGGCTTCTCAGGACGAGAATTAACCCCGGGGCTGAACTGGCTGGGCTCTCAGTGCTCAGGGCTCCCGGACCGACAGCACTAATGGTGCCACGGCATCATCCTCCGGACTCGTTAAGGTACCTGTACCTGGGCTCCGGTGGGCACAGAAAGGGAACGGTGGCTTTTGGAAAGCACCAACACTCCTCCACTGGGGAAAAACGATTGAAAAGCACACCCTGCACACGTTTCACTTCGCCCGGTTCAAAGGAGCTCAAGCTGGGAGCTTCTCATCACTTTTATCCAGAAGTTTTTCCCCTTGGGTGGCTGCTGGGGGGGAGCTGTAGGCACCCCGGACTGCCCTCGGTGCCCACAGTGCTGCAGGTGGACATGAGCTGTCCCTGGAAGCCAGGGGAGAGCGGCTGGCACGGCCCCACTGTACCAGAGCCATCATTTTGGGATGCTCCGTCCATCCCCGGGGCTCACCTCGCCGCTCAGACCTTCACAGGCTGCTGGGAGTCGCTGGCCACGCACAGCAAGTTCATCCTCATCTGTGCATGGCCCAAAATGGGCCGAAGCCTGAAGGAGAGGAGTGCCACCAAAACCAGATGCCTTTCCCCTCCAGAAGATAAATCTCCCGCAATAGCCCAGGCAACAGGGAGAAAACAAACACAAATACTGAGCAGCGAAAGTTTGGCCGGAGCTGGCTGCAGCATCCTGGCAAAGCGAACGCTCCCACTAGGGTTTGTTCCAGCCTTCGTGCGAAGCCCCCTCCCCATTAAGCGGGGTCTTGGAGAGTCTCACAGCCCGTGGGAGCAGCCTGGTGGGGCCGGGCTGGCTGCAGGAGGGCTATGCCGAGCCAGGAAGACCTCACCCAAGATCTCGCTGCTTTTTCCAGCAAGAAATGTAACAGCATTGCATTGGTGGCGTGGAGGGAGCATTTGTCACGAATAATTCACGTGATGGCACCGGCGGGGTGAGGAGGAGCAGGATGCCAGCACCCAGACCTCAGCAGCTCCATGCTGCTTGCACCCAGGCTCCTGCTTTTGCTGCTTGCATGCAGCTGGGGTAGACAGCATCTGTGGTGTCCCCATCATCTGTGGTGTCCCCATCACCTGCGGTGTGCAGCCAAGAGGCTGTCTTCTCTTTAGGATGGGGCATTGCCCCCTCAAGTGTTCCCCACACTGATCCCATGCATATTAGGTCCTGGGAAACCACGGGGACCACGTATTGAGCAGGTCACTGGGTTTCTCCCAGCTGGCTGGATGGATCTGCCCCGGGTTCCCTTTCCCCACCATCGCTCGCCTCCGGTGGTTTTGGAAGCACCGCTCCAGATGCGATTCCCACCCGCCGCTGCGTTACGTGCGCACGTGTCTCTGTGTGCTCAGGGCCACGGCAGCTTCTCCTGGGCTCTCCTCCTGCTCTATTTAATGAGGCACCGAGGGACAGGGACAGAAACCAACAATTAGGTGAGCTGGAGGAGTGCCCTGGTTTCCTGGCCTCGCTGCTCCGAGCACCTTGGGAACCAACATCTCCCGAGACAGCAGGAGGAGAGGGAGGGAGCCGAGGCTCTTGGAAATACAGAGCAGAAAAAGCTCTGTATTTCAACTGGGAAAAGCAAGGTGCTGGGTTAAATTGTGCAGGCGATGCAGGTTAACTCTCCAGGAATGGGTGATCCGCTTGGGGTTTGCTCCTGGGCTGCTCTGAATCAGCAGGGCTGCGGGACCATCAGCATCCTCAGAACAGAGCAACCTCCTCATCGGTGCCCTGGGAAGTGCTCGGCCTGAGCTTGGAGTTGTCTGGGGACCACCGAGCTCTTGTCATCGGTGATTGCACGCCTTGTCCTTTCGGAGCTGACTTGGGATCGTCAGCTATCGCCCTCCCCGTAGCTGTGGGGTTCCTGGCATCCTGCAGAAGGAATTACCTCCACCGCCAGCTGCGTGCATGGTCCAGCTGGAAACGGGCCCGAGCAGCCTCTGCCTCTCTTCCCATTGCCAATTCGAGGCCTTGGAGCCGATCCCCAGTGTCTCCACGAGATCAGGTCTTGGCCCTGTTGGTAACTGTGAGCAGACAGCTCGAGGTGCTGCGCCAGGGGCTGGGCTCCTGGGGAAGATCCAGGGGGGAGATGGGGTTTGGCCATGTCCAGGGGGAGCTGGTGGCAAGGCAGTGGTGGCATCTGAGCGGGTGACAGAGGTGACCCTGACCCAAAGCCACCTGGAAATGTACTGGGAACCAGAGACCGGTACCTGCACCTCACTGGACATGGGAGGCACTTCGAGGCTTTCTTGGTCCTGGTCTTTCTGTAAGGCTCAGCATTGGCCTCGCCAAAGCTGGAGCTGTCTCCAAGAAGTTCCTGCCAAGACGTTTTTTGGCCAAAGTCCTGGAGGCAGGATAAATCAGTCTGGATTTGCAAGCCCCAGGCGAGCGGCCGTGCGTGTGCTCAGACACGCTCCCCTAGGAGAGGCCACGTCTTAGCCGCATCCGCTCCCGCTGATCCCCCTTCGCTCAAGGTTGTTTCAGCCCTTCTCCTGCTCCTGGCTCAGCTCCCTTAGCTTCAAATCCCATTAGGCTTCCACAAGGTCCCCTCAGAGGGCTTTTCGGAAGGGTTGCTCCCTGCTCCCCCTGCCTTGGTGACACAGTGTGCAAGGGGGACGCGGGATAAAAGCACCCATCTGCGCACACCAAATGGCCTGGCAGTGGCAAGAGCCACCCCTGAAGGGCACATAGCTCCTCAGGGGCTGATCCTGCCTTCCTCATCCCCTGGTGGAGCTGCTCTGGCGTCCCCAGGTCCACGTTGTCCTCCAGACGAGGCCGCAGGACGTGAACCTCGCGTCCCTGCTGCTGCGCACGGGAGCCTCCTCTCACAGGGGTTGAGAGGGCTGGCGGGGAAGCAGATCCCAGATCTGCCAAATTCCCCAGCAGAAACAAGATTTGAAGCCATCCCCGGAGCCGCTGCCGTCCGGGTGCATCGATCGGAGGCGTCTGATACATTATTCATCGCCCACCCGTGCCACGGCTCTGGAGAAAGCAGTGAGCAGGCACTTCTTGGGACATGCGCCCCGGAGAGCTCGCAAGGCCCTGCCCGGGACCGATGGTGTCCCGAGGGAGAACCAGGACCCAAAGCACCGCTCACAGGCGTGTTGGGCTTCCCCAAGGGGAAGGGAAAGGGATGGAGAGGAAGGCGATGGGGACACGGTGAGGGCATCTGCATGGCTTCGTGCTTGGTGTCGTGGTTCAGTGTGGGAGTCACAGCCCCAAATAGGTGCTTTGGAAAGCTTTGGGGAGGATCCCACGAAAAAGACCGTCTTCCCTAAATGCCCCAGAAACCAGAGCATCTCAGCCCAAGCTGCAGAGCCCCTCCCGGGGCAGCCGGGGGGTGTGTGAGGGGCAGGGGGGGAGCAGGGCCTGCTTGGGCCTCCAGGGCCAGGCACCCCTGCTTGACTCCCTTCCAGAGAGGTGCCCGATCCGCACCGGGTTTTGCTCCGCCGTGGACCAGGGGCAGGGGGCGCCGCAGCCCAGGGCTCAGGCCAGGGGCTGCGGGGGCGGGGGGAAATCCCGGCGTGGATTTCGCCCATCCCGAACGGGGTCTGTGTCACTGCACTAGCCCACCCGCACCCCGCTGCCCCCAAACCTCCCCCGAGGCCTCCCCATCCCCTCTGAGCCGTGCCCCCATGGGTGCCCACCTTCCCCTGGTCCCACCGGCATCCCTGCTCGCCCCTCAGCAGGATCTAGGGGCGTTCATGTAGGGTTTGCAGAGAACAACCCAGTGTGGCTGTCTGTGGGGCCAGGGTCGGGGCAGCGAGGGGACAAGTGGCAGCGTCTCCCCCATGGGACCCGCTCCCCACAGCTACGGGCACCCCTGGGATCATGAGGCAGCTGGGTGACACAGGGGACATCTGTGGGACACGACACCACCGTGCTGCGGGATCAGGGCTGGCAGAGATGCTGGGCTGGGGCTCATTGGGATGGGAGAGCATTGGGTTTGGGGTTTGGGGGTGCAACCGAGGGCAAAGCAGGGCTAGGAGGGCAGCCACGCTCTGCATTTTTCAAGGGGGAAGCCTGGCGCTGGGCTTTACACCCCTGCCTTCAGCAGCAGCCCCACGGGGACGGAGGGGAAGAGGCTCACCCCCAGCCCTGCAACCCCTCGAGCTTCCTCTGTGAGGCCGCTGCTCTTCCTGAACCCATTTCCTCCCCTTCCCCGCGCCCGGGGATGCGATGGCTCTGCCAAGGCTGCAAAAATAACCCGGCCAGGCTCAGGACACCGGCTTTCTCCTCCCTGCAAACACAGCTGCCAAAATTCCCCGTGGGGCTGAGGTGGGCTCCGTACGGTCACGGTCTCCTCCCCGGTGCAGTGTGGTGCCTCGCTGCCCTCGCTGGGGGATTAAGCTCTTTTTTTTTTTTTTTTAATTTTTATTTTATAATATGCTTTATTAGCTAAACCTAACGAGGCAGCGGTCGTGCGGGCCCTTGAGGGCAGGTGGCTGGGATTTATGACTGCAGCACTGCCGAGTGACCTGGCACAGAGGCGGGCAGGGTATAAAGGAGAGCGGGGCACCTCGCGCTGCGGATCCCCACGTCCCTTGGGATTCCTGGGAGCAGGGGAAGGAGCAGCAGCAGCAGCAGCAGCAGTGGCAGCAGTGGCAGCAGCAGGGAGGAGCGGGCAGTGCCATGCCCAGCGCTGGCAAGGATGCTGTGCCATGCCGAGAGAGCGCCCGCGCTGCGAGAGGCACGGCTGGCACGGGCGAGGCGCCGCGATGAAGGGGCATTTCACTGCCCAGACGGCCGCTGCGCATGAAAAGGGCATTGTAGGGAAGCGTGCGTGGCTGGGGAGCAGCTGGCATCGGCAAAGCACCGCCGCCTCTTAAAGGCGCTCAAAGACCCCCGCCTCCTGCCCCAGTGCGTGGGTTTGTGGCTAATGAGGGGGATGAGAAGAGGGCAGGGCATCGCTGGGGGCAGCTCACATCATTTATAGGGACGTGAGCACCCGGGGCATATCACAGCCCTATGATCCAGCAGTGTCGTGCCTGTGCACACCGTGGATGGCATGGAGCGGGGTCGGTGCTGCCCCTCGCTGCCTGGTACCCCACGGGGTGCATGGAGCCACTCCGATCCGCATAGACAGAGGGGATTTGGGGACCTATAAATGCCTCTTCACTCCCTTTTTTCTAAGCAGGGAGCCCCATCCCGTGGCTACTTGCAGGACGAGGTCACCTGCCCCCGTGCCTGCCCGCATCCCGCTGCGCCCCTGCGGTGAACACCCCCTGCCTTGCCCGGGGTGGGGGCAGCGTGCCCCATGCAGCTCTGCGTAGGCCTGGTTCACACCGAGGATCAGAGGATCACAGAAGTTTCCTCCCGAAACTGGTTTCCCAACGGGCTCGGCTCACCCAGCGTGAAGAGCAGGCCGGGCACGGCGCGGTGCAGACGGCGCATAAATCACCCCGCGGCTGCTGGCGGGGGGCGCGGGGGCAGCCGGAGGGGACGTTTCTCCGAGTTTGCAGCTCAGGGGCCTGAGTGCGAACCCACGGCCACGTTCGGCTTCAAAAAGGGACCGGGGACAGGCAGGGGACACTCAGGGGACACACAGGGCACACGCAGGGGACACGCGGGGCCCGCTGGCAGTGGAACAGAGGAGCCAGCTGGATGCTGCGATGTCCCAGACTGCTGCTGCTGGCCCTGCTGGTGCCAGCCTCCCAGATCAGAGGGGTTGAAGCGATGTGGGGTTTGGGAGGGCACACGGGGAACCTCCACGGTTTCCCCCACCGGGAGCGGGGCACGAGGCGGCCTCACGAGACGAAAGCGCTCGGCGGCATCCGCAGCAGCCAAGCTCACCAGCCCGGGCACGCCGCGCCCGCCGCCGAGCACCTCTCTCTGAGAGCATGAAAAAAAAAAAAAAAAGAAAAAAAGAAAAAAAAAGAAAAGAAACCCTTTGAGGAAAAACCGGGGAGCGCAACCACGCTGCTCCTCCTTCCCCTGGGGGGCCAGGCCCCGCTGGGTGGCACGGAGGAACCCCAAGGGGAGGCAGGCGCCGGCGGGGGTTCCTCCAGCATCCCCGGCTGGAAACGGAGGAGAAAAGCGGGGAGAGGGGGCCAAGGGGGTTGAGACCCCCCGAGGCGTTGGGGGATGTCCCCCTACAACCTCCCCACAGCTCCTGGGCCCTCTCCGTGCCCTGTTCCCCGCGGCAGAGGGCGCCCCGCTCCACGCTTGCGGCGCGGCTCCGGCGCCGGTGCCCCTCGGTGCGGGGGGGAGCGGAGGGGATGCTCCGGGTGGGGAAGGGCACCAGGTCCTGCAGAGGGCACGGGGAGGCCGAGGGGAGATGCTAGAAGGTTCTGGCACCCCAAAAGGCACCGGGAGGGTGAGGAGGGGAGGCTGGTCCTGCCGCCAACAGCAGAAAAGCGAGAGGAGACGGGAGGTGGAAATAAGAGGAGGGGAGGGTGAAAGGGGGTGGCCGTGGGGAGCCTCCTGGGGGTCCGGGGGGTTTGTACGGGGCTGGCAAGGGAGTGGGCAAAGTTATGGCAGAAAAATCTCCAGGGGAGACTTGTGCAAAAGCTCCGGTGCCAGGGGAGCACCGGGGCAGTCCCAGGTGTGGTTCCTGTTCTGGGCTCCCAGATGCCCAGCATCTGGGGAGCATCCGGGTTTGGTTTCCACTGCAGGTGGGGCACTGGGGGGAAATGAACCTGTGGGTGCCCCGCTCTGCTGCTCCTCTGCCCTCACACCGCCCGGATTTCACGCTGCACTGTGTGCTGCCAAGCCTCCCTCTGCATTTCAAGCTAATATGATTTTCTAGGCACTTTTTGCCCCTACAAGAGGCCTCCCACCCATCAATACCTGTCCCACCTGGCTTCTGGGTTGCTTGTTTTCCTTGCACGAGCAAAGGACCAAGAAATAGACCATAAAAAAAATAAATGCCTGCAGCTAAACTTTTGTAGGAAGCCGGGATACCGAGGAGGTGGTTTTAGGGGAAGCTGGTGTCATAGGATCTGGATGCAAACCTCCTCCTTCCACCCCAGGGACAAAGGCCCGTGTTCGTGCGGAGGGAGGACGGTGCTGTAACTCGGATGCTCCTGCGATTGCAGAGTGTGTTGACGCTGGGAAATCCCCAAAGCTCATTGCCAGATTAAGAATTAACTCCAGGCTGCAGCGAGAGGTTTCAGCGTCCCGATGCGGTTACCCTCAGGCTGCCCATCGTGGCTGCTACCTGGGGTCAGCCCTGGATGGCAGAGGGGAAGGGAAAGCTCAGGAGGGAACCAAAGCAAACGACTGAGAAACCTGCACTGTGCCCTCAGAGCCAGGCCTGATCCTGATGGCCCAAGCTCTGAGCTGATTAACAGCAGCTTGATCTCTCCCCTAACACCACAACCCACTGTGTGCCACCCTCCCTTGCTGCCCAGGCAGCAGGAAAGGTCCCTGGGGACAGATCTGGGTGACACAGCCACCTTGCAGAGGCAAGATGGGAAGCCAAGGGCTGGAATCACAGCGAGGAAGCAGCTCTGGCATCCTGACCCCATCCCAGCTGGGAGCAGGACCAGATTTTGTGCAGCCCCAGGCACCAGGCAGCCTCAGCTGCAGCTGGAGAGCTGGCTGCTGCCCGAGGACATCGGTATTTCTGGGGGACAAGGAGGGGTTGCTGTCCCCTGTCCCAGAGGTGGCTGCGTGTCGGTCCCTGCAGGCCTTCTGCAAAGTGGGGTTTGGGGCAAAAGCTCCAATTTTCTAACAGAAAAGATTTGTTGATGTTTTCCGTGTGGGACTGTCGGTGGAAAAGTTTCCCAGGCTGGAAACTTTGCCAAACCGCAGGGGGACAGAGACGGGTGAGGGACATCCCCAGGGCTGCTTGACCCCGAGGAGGAAGGAGCCCACAGAAGGCCAAGCTGGCCACCTCCTTGGCAGTCCTGGGGCTGCCAGATCTCCCATTTTTCCTTTCCCTCTTCTCTTTCCCCCCCTCCAGCCTCAGGCAAAAGCCTTCTGACCTCCTTGGCCTCCTGGCTGCAGGGCTGGTGGCTCCCCACACACCTTTGCCAGGTCAGAGTGAGGGATTTGTGCTGGAAATGACATCCTACAACCATTCTCTTGCCCCACAGCCCAGCCAGGTGGCTGTTAAATACCACACAGACCCCGAGCTGTGGGTGCCCATGGGGTCTGGTTCAGTGCTGAGACACCTTGGGGAGCTCATGGCTTTGGGACCACCCCAAAAAAGCCCAGGAGAAGTGGGGGATGCTTCAAACCAGGAGGCCAGACTGGGGAAGTGATGCCGTGGGCATTTGGAGGAGATGGATTATAGACTGGGGAAGGAGAATCAAAGTCTGGGGCTGAGAGGGGAGAAGTAAAATGGGGGATATGTAAATAGCTTGAAATCTGTAAAGCGTGCTGTGCTTTCTCCTGGAGGAAAGGATGGGAGATGTAGCAGTGAGGCTGGGAGGGATTTTGAAGCCATCTGGAACATCTTCACTGGTGTAGCACACACCAGCATGGAAGAAAGTCCGAGGGGTGTTTGCAGAGACCCCTCCAACCCTAAAAGAAAAGGAAAAAGGTGTCAGAAGAGAGCTGCTGTGCTGGTTTTGTCAGGGACACCCTGGCTACACGCAGACTGCCGGCGACCGCCGCAGCTTTGGGACGGGCTGGTGGCAGTCTGGAGAAGGGCTGGGCTGACAAAGCAAGGCAAAGCCGCCGAGGAGATGAAAGCAGTTCCAACACAGCGTGTTAGGAACAAAACGAGCCCATGTGGCAAAGGACATGCCTGGAAAATATTTGGTCCATGTACACAAGGGTTAAATGTGTACTCACCGAGGCGGGGGCACGGGAAGCCCTCCTTGCTGAGGACTGACCTGGTGCCATCAGTAGGGACACAAAGCCACCGTTTTGGTCCATGAGAGGGGAGCTGTGGCCTGTTTGGGGAGGACAGCATGCGTGAGAGCTGTGTGGGAGGGAGTGCTTTACGGAGGGGATGCTTCCTGGGCTCAGACCCATCGATAACCGCGAGCGCAGGATCTGGGACGCACATGGACCGAGGCGCTAACGGCAGCGCTCGAGAGCTGTCCTGCCTGCGGGTCTGTACCAGGGACTGAAGCAGGGAGCAGGAACACTCCTGCTAATAAGTAAGGAGATAAATGGGGAAAAAAAAAAAAAAAAAAACAGTTCTCAGGGGTTTCACTTGGGCGAAGACCGTCCTGAAGGTCTTGCACATCCACGGGTGAAACGAACGAAGATCGAAGGTTGCCACAACTCGAGGTAAAATGTGACATGAAAAGAACCACGCAGCACACCAAATAACGTGAGTCTGGGCCTCGTTATGTCAGACACGGGTGAATTAGTTGCTGGACTGGAAGTTTGTGGCTGCCTAGGGACTAGTTAGCATGGCCTGATCCCATTTGTTTTGGGAAAGAAAAAGGACGCTTCTGGCTCACTTGTGCGCCCCGTATGTGCGGTGCTTCATAGGGTTAATTTTCCAAGGCTGGGAGAAAGTAGGAGGGAAAGTGGTTGGGAGGAATAATTTAGAAAAATGTGAGAAAATATTGCGAGCTCTTTAGAAAGAGTTTTTGATAGCTGGCAGGTCACAGTGCAAACGGAGAGGAAACGGGTTTGGCTATGAGCCCATTCTGATTCAGTGGCAAACTGGAAACCAAAGAGCCACACGTCACAACTGGAGGGGAGGGAGGACACTAAAAAAACAGTCGATACAAATGGAAACTTAGGAAATTGATCAGGGAAGCTAAAAAAAAAAGAGCAAGGAAAAAATCCACGCCAGGCAGGGGCGAGGACAACAGGAGGGACTTGCAGGGAGACGGGGAACTAAAGGTATGGAAGCATCGATGCAGCCTCCACCTAACACCATGGGGATGATAAAACGAACAGTGATATGTAAAAGTTGTTGTGCTCAGTAACTAACTCCATTTGGAGAGCAGGAGGGGGATATGCTCATATCAGATGAGATACCATCCAGACCACTGGAATCTTGGAAAGATATTAGAGCACGCTCAAAAGTAAACTCGCAAGCCCAGAAGAGTCCTTAGAGAGCTGGCAGAGGTGTCCCGCGTTACTGATCTTTATTTGCAAGAAGATCAGAGAAATGCTAATGTTTTGCCAGAATTTCTAAACAAGGCAAATGAGATCACTGGATAATTCAGACCTGTTAACCTGGCATCATGCAAAATAGTGGAAGAGAAGCTGAGCTTCAACCGACACTGAACTAACAGGCAAGAAAATAAATAACGATTTGCTCTCTTTTTGTGGCAACAGGGCTTGGTATAGGAAAACAATCCTGGGTTTGGCTAGTGAAGTCACTGCACCACCACAACATCGTTCCTGCGAACTTTTCAACAGAGGGCTCTGCTATAGAAAAATCTGCTGTAGCCCACAATAAAATATTTCCTACAGGAGCCAGCTGCAGATGGGCCTCAGAAGTAGCTGATCTCTGTTGACGAACGGGAGCCTTTCCCACAGGCTTCCCCTGGAAGGGAGATGCTCTGAAGCCTTCTCACCGCTGATAACGCCAGTGCACGGCAGGAAGATGGGCAATGAGATAAGGGCCTCACAGTCCTGCTCCGTGGTTTGCTCCTCCGATGAACTCAACCCATTCAAGCCAAACATCTTAGCAAGTCAAATGCAAGGAGCAAGGAGCGGGTTGTGGACTTCACATACCAAGTGGGAGGATAGAAAGTTCAGAGCGTGCAATTTTGGGGTATTTAAATAGGGAGGAAGAGATGTGAGATGACATCTCCTCTGGCTATGACCTGGCTGATGCAGAAGTCCTGCCTGTGTTCCTGTGTTTTGTTTTGTTTTGCTTTGCTTTGTTTTGTTTTAATGAAGACATGAGAGGAGATGTAGAAAAGGACCACCGCAAGGAAGCCAGGTCATGGGAGAGAACAAGAGCACACATGCCTAGTCTGGTTATCTAAATGAAAAAGAAATTAAGGGGTGTATGAGTGTTTTCCTAAGGCTGCAGGAAAGCTAATTTCAGTTGTTGTAGGTAACACTGAACATTTACAGGGGAGAAACCAACCAGGTACAAACTCTGCAGCCTGCTGCCGACTCGGAGGACGCGTTCTAACAGAGTAAAACCTCCAGCCGCTTCTCATCGTGTTCCCAATCTCTCTGGCTTGGCAGAGGGAAGATGCACCACAGGTGTCGGAGACCTCACCCTGGGAAACAAAACCCTCAGACACGCCCTTTGATCCCCTACAGCTATCTCAACGTACCTATTCGTCTCGGCGTACCCCAGGCAGGCGTCCCGCAGCACATGCTTGGGATACCTGCCTCTGCTCATTGCCCTCATATCAGTTCCGCCTTTGCCGAGGCATTAAGGCCACGTAACGGATCGTTATCCGTGTTTGATCTCAGAATTATCTTAAAGCAGTCGGTGTTAACGCGGCCGGACTTTGGTAATGTTTTATGAAGATAGCTGATGCTGAAGTATCCTTATTGCTCTGTCTACACCCATTTTAATCTAGCGCCTTTTACACATTGAGATTTATTGTTTTACCACTCCATTAACAAAATCATACACCTTAATCTAAGGTCCTATGACTCCTTTCCCTACACTAACTGACAAAACCCTTAACTAGGTCTCTCCGGGGCCTAATTGCTTCCATTTCAATGCTAAATGTTTTAACATAGACAACAAACCAATGGCTAAATTCCAAAGCCAGATAAACCCACGTAGGAACGATCACGCTTCCTCAACGAGGAGCACATTTCACCACCAGAACCAACCAGCTAGGGGATAAAACTCTGCCGCTTTATCTCCAGATCAAGACTCAGTTCCTTTCCAGGAGAGGCGTTGCTGACAAAACCCAGATTTGGCATCTGGTGTAGGAGTAAGTGGGCAAAACCTTTAGGGATGAGGTGGGAGAGCAGCCACATGGAGGGGTGACCGTCCATTCCCTCCTGATCCCCCTGGCTGGGCTGCACCTCTGTCTGCTTCACCCCGACCTGGGGGTGAGTGGGTGGCTCCTAACATCAGGGACAAAGCTCATCCAGCCTCTCACCATGCTTGAGAGAAGCCCCCTCAGCTGGCAGCCTTGTGGTAGCTACACCAGGATTGTTATCTCACAAGAAAACCCATGTTTTGTGCACCTTCAGCTGCCACCTGGAAGCATCCTGCAGAGAGGCTTTGCTCCAGCCGGCAGGCCTCACCTTGTCCCTCTGGTTGTGGCCACATCCCTGCCATCTCCCCCTTTTCTCACCACCATTTCTGGCTGCCCCACAGTGATGCCGTAACATGGACGTGAGGAGTTTTGCCCTGAGGAGACAGTGGTGTTGCCACATTCATCTCCAGCGACTCACGCGGAGTGCGTCAAACCTGTCCTGAGCTTTCCATGGAGGCCTGCTGAGGGCGAATGCTTTGCCCTCCAGGCTGTTGTGGAAGCGACCTTTAAGTCTTTGGCCCTTGGTTTCCAAAAGAATAGACTTTTATCTCTTTACTGAAGCGACATCAAGCTCTCCTCGTCTTTGGGTTCTCCAGGCTGTGAGAGAGGCTGGGGGGGGGGCATTAGCTGTTGCTTTGACACAAAACATTGAGGGCACCCAAGGCATTGAGGGCACCCAAAGCACTCAGGGCACCCAAAGCAAGGGATCATCGACTACGATCATCTCCATGAAGCACGGTGACACCAAAGCAGGGCTCCCACCGGGGCCCACGTGGTGTGGGTGTGTGTGCCTCGGGGGGCAGCGCAGCCCCCGTACCGTTAATCAGCACCAAATGTCCGTGTGGGGCGAGCAGGGGGAGAGCCTTCATCAGACGACAGCGACCGCCGCTGCGGAAACAGCCTGGCTATTGTCTGAGAGCCGATTTTCCCCTCGCAGTTTACTACTTTTTACTGCTGGTCTGGCCTGGGAGGCTTTATTGCTCCAAACGGAGCCGGGAGTTTGCTCTGAAGGCAACACGAGGAGCCTCCGAAAGCCTCGCGTCTACGTGTAGGTGTGTGAGCACACCTTCGTGCACGCACGCCCATGCGCGTGGGCACCAGCACACGTGTGAGCACGCGGGCACCGACCCATGTGGAGCTCTTCTCCTGCGTTTCAGCCTCAGGGCCGGGCTTTCAGCAGCAGGAGGCTGAGCCCCAACCTCTCCTGCTGCTTGCTTGCAGCCCTCCCGTGGCCTCGGGAGCGGCAGCAGGCACGGCGGCCGCACCACGCCACGGTTCTGCCGGCGAGGAGGCCTTTGAGAGGCCGGGATAATGGCTAATAGTGCTGTTTTCCCCTGCTCTGCTTTCCTTCAAGTGAATTACCAGGGCCTTGCTGGGAATTATCCTGCCATTACCCGGCGCTCTGGGGAGCTGCCAGTGATTTACTTAACAGCAAACAACACAAAGAGCCGGACACGGCGGGAGCTACGCTGCCGAGCAAGCTGGGGAACATGCGAGTGGAAGAAAAACCTCGTAGGAACCACCAGGGCACGGGACTGAGGCCGGAGATGGGCACTCGTTACCCCAAAGCTTGGCGGGCACAAGACCGGGGCACCCCACTGCAAGCAGCGGGGCTCCTTGCACACCCGTTTCCTTGCACACTCTCCCTCTGCGTGACATTTTGTGACCCTTTTTAGCATACCAGGACAATTTATTCTTCTGGAGCCCAGCTGTGGGTATGCTCATGGTGTGGAGACAAAGAGTGGGTCCGTGCCGTGCCTGGGGACAGCGCTACCACCAGGGTAGGGGACAACAGCCCCCAGGGAAAACCTGCTCGTCCCCAAGGCAGCCCCGGTTCCCAGGAGATGGAGCAGGGGCTGTGGAAGTGCCCCCCTGGGTTAGGGCCAGGGGGAGCAAGGAGTAGGCAGGGGGAAGCGGAGGCAGGTGAAGTGTCCACCAGCAAGGCGTCCCCACAAAGAGGTGAGCACTGCAGCTGAGAAATAATCGAAAGGAGAAACAAACAAACAAACAAACAAACAAACTTCTGAAGTTAGAGGGTGCAGTAGGGTGCCTGAGCATCCTGGCTTAGCTGGGGACAGGCCTGAGATCCTGACTTGTCTCAGTGTCCCAAATGACATCCTTGACCTGGATATTAGAAATGGTAGCCCAGACAGTGCCTTGTAGGCAGGGATCTTCCCTGTGTTCCCACCCTGGTTTGTAGGGCTGTAAATGCATCCTCTGTTGGCTCCCCAGCGGAGCTGCATGACACAGGGGACACGCACCCATCCATGACCCACCTGCGTGGTGTTTCCCCTTATATCCCACTTCGATCTGCCTTGGGTCACAGCGGTGTAAGGAGCATCCTAATCCCAAATCAGAAAAGCCTCCTCTCGAGTCCACACAGCCATGAGATGAGACAGCCAGATTGGGGTGAGAATTAACCCCCTGCACACCAAAAAAAAATAAAAAATAAAGGGAAGGATTTGTTTTCAGCCCGAGCTGTCCCCTAAGCTGACCCCTGCTGCAGGAGCCAGCCCCAAGGAGGCAGCGAGGCCAGGCGAGGCTGGCGGCTCCTTTTGGCAGCCGTGCAGGTTTCGATCAGCTCGAAGCCACCGTGCGATCACAGCCTGAACTTCCAGTGACTCACCCAGAGAAGGGAAACTTCCTGGCTTGTGTGCTCCAGCATTTCTGGAAAAACTGCTATATTTGGCGTGGAAAATAGGAAGGATTCCTCCGGCCACTCCAAATGGGAGCAGCAGGAATGACTCAATGGGCAGTTTCAGAGCGCCGGGCGAGGATGCTCCCCAAATTATTCCTCGCGACTCTCCACACCGCCCGCAACGGCCTCACGACACACTTTGGCTGTGTGCTGTCGACTCCGGACCTTTTGGGCTGCTTCCCATCTGTTTACCAACAAACACGGCTCCCGGAGGTGCGGCATTGTGCTTATCGCTACACGTTGACCCAGCGTGAAAAATCTGCCAATTTCTGTGTTCCTGACATCAGTAGCTAGAAACGCATTTCTTGCCGGCTTCAAACACTTTCAACTGTTTCATCTACTATGCTGGGGAAAAAAATAAAAAGAGAAGAAACTACTCTTCTGCAAATTACTGAAGTTGGTGGAGGGGGGGCTGTTTCAGAGGATTGGGAATGGATTCTGCTCCTCTCCTCTTCTCCTTTTTCTTCTTTTTTTTTTTTTTTTTTAATACTTGTCCAAATGGTTATTCAAAGAGCTTGTTCACTCGACACCCGAGCTGGTAAATGAAAATCGTTATTAACACAGATCATAACGGCATCACCTGAAAGAAAAAAAAAAAGAAAAATAAAAGAAAAAAAAAAAAAAGAAAAGATGTGAATAAATCCCGAGGGAAAAAAAACAAAAAACTTTTCATGAAAAATCAGTTAAAAAGAAAGAGAGGCCTGCAAACATTTTCCATTGGATGAAATGCCAACCGCCTCCTGGTTAGCATAAATTAAATTACATATTCAATTTGGTCATGCACCACTTTTATTGGCAGATTCAGCATCGACAAACAAATATGTCTAGCGCAGGGAGATGCCTCACCCCGCAGCCCGCCAGATCCCGCAGCAGCTCCGCCTCGCAGCTTCGGCCGGGAAAACCTCCTCCTGCTGCGGGGCTGATGCCCGGGATGCCCGCTGACAAAAGGGCATTTGTCTGGTTTGTTGTTAGCCTGTAAATTTTTCAAGCTGCTCCCCATGCCAGGAGGCTGCCGTGGCAGGAGAGCTGCCACTTTGTCAGCCCGGAGCTTGCTGCTTTCTGGTGGCCCCACGCTCTTGCAGAGGGGGCTCTGCTTTGCCTCCCCGAATGCAGCCCCTGGAGGCTCGGTAGCTGCTGGAGACTTCTGGGCCATCAATTATTTAATTCCCTCCAGCCATGTGGTCTTCAGCCCTGCACGCTCGCCTCCTCCCAGCGCACAAGCCCCCGCGGATGGCAGCGGGGCCAGGCAGGGGGACGCGGTGCCGGGGCAGCACCGCCGGGAAGCAGCACACGGGGACGGTCCTGGCAGCTGGAGCACGGAGCCGAGGGCTTTTCTTCCCATTTCCTCGGGTCGCAAATTGCCTCCCTGCTCCGTGCCTCGCCTTCCCCATCTGTAAAATGGGAGCAACGATTTCACGAGCGGAGCCAAACGTGGTGCGAGCGCCGGTGGCATCGACCATCCGCCACCGCGGCACATTCGTGCTTTGCAGTATCGGCGGCGCGGCTCCCAGCCCTGCTGCAACACCACGGTGAGACCTTAGCCCATCGGCCAAGGTCCCCGCTGGCCCCTCTCGGGCCCCCTCTCGCTCTGCCCGCGCCTCTCGAGCTAAACCAGGCGGGCACGGCGCGGCGGGCAGGAGCGGCAAGCCGCGACAGGCGGGCAGGCTGGAGCCGGGTAGGTGTGTCCCTCTTACCCAATAAATAACACAAGCCCTAAAGCAGCCCATTGTAATTACGGGGGCCCCGCGCGGATTGAAAATGAAGAAGGGGGAGAGGAAAAAAAAAAAAAAAAAAAAAAGGAAATCGAGGTTCTGCCTTTCCGAGGAGGGAGCGCTCTCCGCTGGGAAAGCGATGGAGGGGGAGCGGTGATTTATATCTCTCTGGAGGAATTCTTCTTCCCAGGGCCGCCCCGAGCGCCAAACCGCCGCCAGGTTCAGCTGAGTTTCTAATCTGAATATTCATGAGCCAGTAATTAATTCTCTCAGATAACAATCCAGATTCGGGGTTGGTTTGGTGAGTGTGTGTGTGTGCGTGCGCGCGCGCGCCTCCTCCCAGGTGTGCGAGGAGGGACGAGAGGAGCGAGCGGTGGCTCGCCACGTGGCCGTCCCCGCTGCACGACGTCCCCCGGCACCCTGTGGCCCCTGGGGACACCCCACTGGGGACAGCAGGAGGAATGGGGACGGAGGACAGCGTGCCGAATGCCAGGGTGCAGTCCCTGCCCCGCCGCACGTCCAGCCCCGGGTGAGCACAGGGATGTTTTCCCTCCTGCTAAGCAAATCGCAAAGACCTCGTGTTTGCAAAGCACTGGGAGAGGCAGGGAGGCAGAATCCGGCCTTGCCTCCTCCCTCCCTTCCTTTTCTTTTAAATCTCTTCTGTGCAGCTCTTTGAGCACCCGGGCAGGAGGCCTGAGGAGCGAAACTCCACCTCTGGCACCGGGACCCAGGCGGGGTGTGGGTGTGTAATCGCGGTGCGACGAGCCCTGAGCCTGATCCGTGGTGTTGCACACTTGGGCTTGAAGTCACAAGTGACCTTCAAATGGAGGGGGTGGACAGAAAAATAATTTAAAAAAAAAATAATAATAATAATAAAGAAAGGGAAACAACTGCTTCCCAGCCTTACCAAGCCCACCCGTCTCATCCCCCTGCCTCCAGGACAGGCTGCCCCCATGCCCTGCTCACCCTTCCCTGGAGAGAAAGGCAATAATCAGCTTTGCTGCCTCTAAACCCGGCTGGCAGGCAGCTGGGTGGGGAAGGACAGGGCTCTGAGCACCGGCTCTGGTGGCACGGTGCCACCACCTCGGTGTCCATCATTGTCCCCCAAGTCGTGTCCCCACCCTGCCCGTGGGCAGGAGCAGAAGCAGCAGTGCCAGGGGGGTTTGTTACCCTCAACCTCTCCCTGGCATCTGCAGAAAGGGTGTTCCCGTGCCCTGGCCCCAAACTGGTGGCTCCCTGCAGCCATGGAGAAGCCACGGAGCATCTTGGACATCAAGGGACCGTGGTGTCATTGCCTGCTGGGGTCAGGGCACGGTCCTTGTCCCACATCCTCCGCTCCCTGTGTTTAACCCTCCCCAGCAAGATGTCCTCGCTGCAGGCTCATGCTTGGAAGCGGGGACATCAGTGGGACCACGCCACGTCCCTGCAGAGCAGCCGAACGTCCCACGTCCCGCCAAGGGAGCCCTGCAAACATCTCCCCGGGGTCGGTTAGCGCGGGGCCGGGAAACGCCAGTGAGTCAGAGCCCTGTTTTGTAAGCGCGTGTAGGAGCAGGGATGGCCGTGAGCTCAAGTGTGGGGCCCGCCTGGGCCTTTTGCAATCCTCTGGGGAAAGGCGAAGGCTGTGTCTCCAGCTCCTAATTAAAGGCACCGCAGAGAGCTGCTCCCGTCCCTGCTCGGCTCACGGGGACGCACGGAGGAGGTCGGCCCCGTCCTGGCCGTGGTGGCCGGCGTTCCCCAAGCGTGGCCTCTGCCTCCTGCGGCAAGGTCTCACAAAGATGCTTCTGGCACCCGCGGGGCACGGCGCCGCCTGCCCCCTCGCCCTTCGGGGCACAGAAGGTGACACAGGCAGGATGTCATCTCCGCTGGCTTCATGTCCCGCATCGCCAGCCTGACCTAGAAACACCACCGCGTCTCGTGCCGGAGCCCGGCGATGCTGCAGGCTCATCCCTCTGTTTTTTCCAGAGCGCCTGAGTGACAGTCGCCCCTCCCCTGCCTCTCCGAAAGAGCGTAATGAGAATTTCCTCCGAAGGAGCAGCTTGCCGCGATGAAATAATCGCCCCAGCAGCAGGATCTTTGCCGGGGATTAGAGAGACAGCTACTTGCTGAGCTAGGGAAACGGCCGGCGAGGAGGGAAAACTCCGACCGCCTCCTCCGGCACCGCCAGAGCCATCGCCTCCCGCAGACGACGGCGGAGCAGGGCCAAGATCCCGGGCAGAGCTCAGCCCTGGAAACTTCTGTCCCGCTGCCGGGGCACTTTTGC